>NC_073635.1:18527500-23527500 GCF_029407905.1 Bubalus kerabau | reverse complement strand
TCTGCCCGGAAGGATAAAAACAACTGATCCTTAGCTAGTAATACCCAGGGAAAGGACTAGAGAAGAGCAGAGGTGGAGGAACAGTAGCAAAAGCCAAGACAAAAATCGACCTGGAGACTTGCTGTTGAAGGATGTGTACCGAAAAAAATAAAAATCTCAAACTAGCAGATAATGATACATCCAGCTGGAATTTCTACTCCTACGGGCATATGTCACATTATGAACTATTAGTTTTTTTCAACCCCCGATTTTTTTTTTTTAAGTTAGTTAGAAACCTCTCACAACAGACAGAAGAGCAGACCAGGATTTGTAGAAAGTGACAGGCAGACTAGGCTTGCGTCTGTCATCTGGGGATTATTGCAAAGTCAGTCCCCCATCTCAGGTCGGTGATCAGCAAAGGTGGAGCTTTGGGTTTCCTGATAGCTCAGTTGGTAAAGAAAGTGAAAGTGAAGTCGCTCAGTCATGTCCGACTCTTTGTGACCCTAAAGAATCCGCATGCAATGTAGGAGACCCTGGTTCGATCCCTGGGCCAGGAAGCTCTGGTGGAGATGGGAATGGCTACCCACTCCAGTATTCTGGCCTGGAGAATTCCATGGACTGTATAGACCACGGGGTCACAAAGAGTCAGAAACGACTGAGCGACTTTCACCCAGTAAGCCTGGAGATGAAGCTGCGATACCAAAAGGAAGGAGAGATGACTCAAGGCTTAGACACACTCCCCTAAGAATTCATTTACTATCAAAATGTCACAGCAAAACCGCCCCCTGGGTTGAACTTCTTTTGGACTCTACTGAAAATCTCTTAGCTTTGACTGCCTTTGTTTGTCTCTCTTTTCTTTTTCTTTCTTAACATATGTTCTACTCTGACTCACACATTGTGTCTTTGGGAAAGCTCAGTAAATTGAAAATACCCATCTTTTCCTCCCATTCACATAACTATCAGTGTATTTAAAGTCATTGCCCTCTACAAATATTTCCAAATGCTACCGTCCTCTCTACATACAGCTGCACATCATTCAAGGCTTTTAGAGAAAGGGAATAAACTTGTATTAAGCAACAAATAAATGCCATGCACTTTTCCTTTCTGTCCCCCTCTATGAAGTGGGGTGTGGATGCAACTCTCACCAATTGTACAGGTAAGGAAACAAATTCAGGAGAGTCTCACCAGTGGTAAGTTGTGGAGCCAAGAATCAAACCCGAGTTTGTGTGATTCCGAGTCCTGGTGGTGTACTTTGCTCTGCTTCTTGTGATGCTCAGAAAGCCTCAGGAATTGAAGTCTTGTGAGGACCAAGCGAGAGTCGCCTTTGAAGGGTTTGGAATCATTCTTCAGGTTAGGACTGGGGATGTTATCATGGTTATTTATCCTTAAGGAAAAAGTGAGCTAAGCCAAACCACGCTGTAGTCATGGGGGCTATTTGTGGCTAATGCTCTCTGGCTCCAAGTAGTGTACATGAGCGAGTTCAGGAAGAGAAAGTGGCTCCCTGGGGCAGCTTTCCAGGCTCCCCAAAAGCACTCTCCCTCTGTCCCACCCACAGAGCCATCCAAGGCAGGCAGGAAATGAGTGGCAACACCACTGTCAACTCAGATTGAGAGACGCTATCAAGAGAGATGGGTTGAGAAGGCTATGACAAGAGTACAGAGTCAATTGGGTAAGCCTCACTGACCTACCACCATTTCTGCATCTGGTATGATTTGGCCAAATGATTTCTATCTCATATGACTTCAATCCCCCCTACCCTCCTCCATACAACTCTCCCCCAACCACAGAATGTTTTGTTCATTGAAAACTAATGTTTGGTTCATTAACAACTTACGTGTTGTCAAAACTGGGGAGGTAGGTGCACAATCCATAGGGTATGCTACTTTGTGCGACTTCACTGTGTTTACTTTGTGCAACTTCACAGACTGAGCGACTGAACTGAACTGAACTGAACTACGTTTACTCCATTGGCATTCATGTAATTAGTGGAAACAGCAATGATCACCTTGGCGGGTTACTTATACTGACTATAACACTATTCAACATAACCAAAAGTGTCTGATATAAAATAATCTAATTGACCCAAATTTTCCTATTAATACATTCAGTTCAGTTCAGTCGCTCAGTCGTGTCTGACTCTTTGCGACCCCATGGACTGCAGCATGCCAGGCCTCCCTGTCCATTGCCAACTCCCGGAGTTTACTCAAACTCAAGTCCATCGAGTCGGTGATGCCATCTAACCATCTCATCCTCTGTCGTCCCCTTCTCCACCTGCCTTCAATCTTTCCCAGCATCAGGGTCTTTTCCAATGAGTCAGTTCTTTACA
Organism: Bubalus kerabau; assembly: GCF_029407905.1. Classification (NCBI taxonomy): domain Eukaryota; kingdom Metazoa; phylum Chordata; class Mammalia; order Artiodactyla; family Bovidae; genus Bubalus; species Bubalus kerabau. Next base: position 23,525,195 of record NC_073635.1, on the reverse strand, counting down.
TCAGGTGGTCAAAGTATTGGAGCTTCAGCTTCAGTCTTTCCAATACATATTCAGGACTTATTTCCTTTAGGATGGACTGGCTGGATCTCCTTGCAGTCCAAGGGACTCTCAAGAGTCTTCAGCACCACAGTTCAAAAGCATCAATTCTTCGGCGCTCAGCTTTCTTTATGATCCAATTCTCACATCCAGACATTGTGTACAAATACTGATGTAGGGACTTGCCTGGTGGTCCAGTGGTTAAGAACATGCCTGTCAATTCGGAGGATGTAAATTCAGTCCCAGGCCCGGGGACTAAGATTCCACATGCCCGGGGCAATTAAGCCTGTGTGCCACAACTATGGAAGCAGGAGAGCCCATGCTCCTCAACAAGAGAAGCCACTGAAATGAGAAGCCCAGACATCCCACCCAGAGAAAGCTGGGATATCAACGAAGACCCAGTGTAGCCAAAAATAAAATACATAAATAATTTTTTTAAATGCTAAAAAAAGAAAAAAAAACCCTCACAAGTATTCATTTAGGGTGGGGGTAAAATAATAGTATTTTAATCTCTAGGTGGGTACCTGTGATAGTCAATGAGTTGCCATGTAGGTATAGAGACTACAGTTGGATGAGGAAGACCACCTGATGACTTCTTTCAATCAGAGAAAAATTAGGAGGATCATTGGCAGGAAGGTGTGGCACCTCGTAGCTCTTATTCTTTGAAGTGGGAATTCCCTTGCAAGCACTGGTTTCCTGAGGGGTTCTGTTTTTGCACACCCATGGCCTTAAGCAAATGAACAAATCCTGATTCACGGATCCCAGATATAAGTATAACACTGCAAGCACTCTGCTAGTCCCACTCATTGGGCAATAGGTTTTCTAGCTATGCAGACTGCATACCCCTAATATGCGGGTGCTGACTGGACTCGGAGGCCCTCCCTGTGATGTGGTAGCCTCCAGCTGACTAAAGTACCTCCAGAATTGCAGTGTTCATAATCATGATTACAAAATCTACCCTGGCAAAATATGCCAGTCACAAAGGGAATTATGAACTAGGGAGATGTTTTTAAAAGGGGAGTTTTCAAGTAGGTTAGAGATTTACATTTCTTTCTGATAAGCTCAGTGATGAAGTAGTTCATGAATTAGAACTCAAAAGAGTGCGGCATTAAAAACAATCTCCAGTACAGCATGGAAACACCAGTGAGAACAGGTGGGTTATATCAAACTGAAAGTGATATTTGGGGGCCAGTGAAGAATTGATGGTTTTGAACTGTGGTGTTGGAGAAGACTCTTGAGAGTCCCTTAGACTGCAAGGAGATCCAACCAGTCCATTCTGAAGGAGATCAACCCTGGGTGTTCTTTGGAAGGAATGATGCTAAAGCTGAAACTCCAGTACTTTGGCCACCTCATGCAAAGAGTTGACTCATTGGAAAAGACTCTGATGCTGGGAGGGATTGGGGGTAGGAGGAGAAGGAGATGACAGAGGATGAGATGGCTGGATGGCATCACTGACTCAATGGATGTGAGTCTGAGTGAACTCCAGGAGATAGTGATGGACAGGGAGGCCTGGCGTGCTGCGATTCATGGGGTCACAAAGAGTCAGATATGACTGACTAAGCTTACTGAACTTACTTAAGTCTTTCCAGGAGTAGACTGTATAAAAATAAGTGAATTGAGGGACAGATTCTAGACAGCAAAAGATAGGCATCATTTCACACCTGACCCAGACCAATAAAGTGAAAATAAAGATGAAAGTCAAATGAAATTGAAGAAAAACTCAACCCTAATAGTTGTTAAAGACTATTCATATTGAATTTTGGACGAACTGTAATAGTTAACTCCATGTCAAAGAATGGATGCAAAAAAAAAAAGTTTTAACCCCAAACTGCTACAAAAAAAAATGTAAAGAAGCCCAAACCTGCAGTTCTTTAATTCTATGCAGTGAAATGTGTTAGCTAAAGGTATAGCTAAGTATGATTTTATTTCTGTAACATTTGAAAGACTGAATGTAATAAATTCAAACATCAAGAAAACACCATCTTCTGTCAGATCTAATGTCTTGATTTGGATTTTAAATACTTGATCACTATGGAAATAAAGTATATGACCTATTTCCAGATACAGATACTTATATCTGACCAGAGAACTGAAAATAATGAACTTGTTTGTTTCCTTAATTAATAATATACAAAGGGGGAAACATGGCTGTAACTATTATTCAAGCTAATTATCCTGAGATGAGATCTCAGACTTACATACTCAATGAGTTCTTCATATTATATTTGAGAAGATTTTTCTTTTTCTTTTTGGCCACATCGAGAGGCATGTGGGATCTTAGTTCCCTGATCAGGGATCAAACCCACACCTCCTGCAGTGGAGGCACGGAGTCTTAACCTCTGGACCATGAGGGAAGTCCCAACTGTCTTCCAGACACTTATTACCTAAAGAAGAACAAAGAGCCAGTAATCTTCAGGAATGGCTGCTGTCAAACCACATAAACCAGGGACCACAACTGATTAGCTGATTTGAGTAGTTAGGACAGATTTGGTTGCTATGGCAATAAAGGAAGTGTTGTTGAAGACCTGATCAACTGAGAGATTCCTTATTCTCATGAGATTTCATAGAAATCAGAAGCTACAAAGAGAAAATGCCCACCAGGTTACTGACTATGGCCATAAAATAATATTTTGAGATCAATTCCCCTTTGAAGCATTTAGCATTGCAGGCAGATTCTTGACTGTGTTAGCCACCGGGGAGGCCCCCAGATGAGGGGGCTTTACAAATACTAATTTTAAGGTGACCTGAGACAGCTAGTGGCATCCCCAATCTCTCATTAACAATATGTTCAGTGAGGGGGTTCCTGGACATTATGTGAGAACACAAAAATTTTAGGGTCTTCCTGTCCCTGTGACCACTGAAGAACTCATTCTCCTAATTTAGGAACTACTTACCCAATACATTCAAAGACTTCAAATGGCCTTTATTGAGATTACTGCAATTTGGGTTAAAGAAAATGAGAGTTCCATTGATCACAGACCATGTCCCCCACCCTATGCATCCAATTCCAGAAGGAACAGATAGGAGCTGCATATATCACGTGTAAAGATGCTCATCTAGAAAAGATCAACTGGGGAATCACTTCATAATCCTTATTATCATTATTATTTTGGCTACACTTGGGGACAAGCAGGATCTTAGTTCCCTGACCAAGGATTGAGTCCTGAGGCCCCTGCAGTGGAAGTAGGGGGTCTTAACCACTGGATTGCCACAGGGAAATCCTCACTTCATAACCCTCATTTGAATCAATCCTCATTTTGAATAAATATGAAGAAGAAAAGGAAAGGAGTCACCTGTATGGGGAGAGTTCCTTTCACTGAAAAATGGTCCAGCAGAGCCCAGTAACAACCCACTGAGAAGAGGGCCTCTCATCTTGAAGGGAAACAGGGCTCACAGAGCTCAGTGGTGGCTTCCTCTAAGGTCCCGTGACCGTGACCGTGATGGGGGCAAGAAGTACATCCCTCCCCTGGGGCACTGCCCTCTGTGCTCCTTGAAAAAGTTTTTTCCTCTTAAATACAGGCTTCTGATCAAAGGGGGCACTCTTTTGTGGGAAAGAGGCTCAAAAAAAAAAAAGGGGGGGGGGCTCCATTCCTCAGCCCTGTACCTTTCCCCAGGAAGAGTGAAATCTTCCAGAGTAAGTGAATCTCCTCCCAGCTATCTTCAACCTTCATCACTTTCCTTATCTGAAGGGGGTCTCCAGGTCAACAGGACTAAAGAGTCCTCTTGTCTATCATGTGAATACAATACTCCTTCCCCTTGGTTCCATATTCCTTCCTTTCGATGTCATTAAGGTCTTTTAGCAGCAGCAGCAGCAAGAGCTCCTATTCTTGAAATAGCATCCAACTGCTATCTTTTCCACCAATCTAATACATAAACCCAAATCATCATAACTACCTTCAATAAGGCAAACTTAGTATCTGCAGATCTGTGTGAGCCTCTGTGTGTCTTAAATTCCTTTATCATTTTTCTCCTACTGCGTTTCTGAAAATTCTTTACTTCTTGATTCATTCCTCTTACTTATCCTTTCATTTTTTTGTAATAGAAATAGAACATGAAAAGTTTCCTTTATAGCTGTTGTGGGGTAATCATGCATTTCTGCCTGGCCTTAATCATTTGATGCCAGTGAGCCTAAGGCCAGGCAGAAATGGCATTAATCATTGGCTGGGGCTTTGCTCTTGTCATCAGATGGGCTACCTAGTATCGAGTGGTTCTTGAAAAAAAAAAAAAAAAATACGGGTTGGTTTCTTGAACTGGGCTAAGATTCATGCAATATCTTGACATTTCTGTCACCAGCATAATTCTTCTATGGTGTATCTCTTCATCCTTCGCTATGTCCTAAATATAAAGTCATGGTTTGCATTCTGAAGTTCATCAGGATTATTCATAGTCTGCAGGAAATTATCCAAATACAGCTTCCCCATCAAAAATATCCAACATTACCCTTTTACATTCCCATTACTCACTACGTAGGACTTCTTTACGCATGATAAAAAATTCTCAGAGGAAGCCGAGTGTTAAATTCTGGTTTCTTCCGTCAAAAACTCAATCCTGATTTCATAAGGGAATTCATGTTACGATTCACATCTTTTCACTTTTCGTACCATGGGGAAATGCCAAGATGTGCCAGTAACAGGGTCAAAATTCAACATTCTCGTCAAGTAAATGCCCAAGCATTGCCTACTATGCTAGACATGCTTTAACTACTTTTGTCTGCCTTGGGCTAGCATCCCCGTGTAAAGCCTAGGGCAGCAGGAGCTATTCTAGGAGAAAAATCATATTTATAAAGATTTAATGCTAGGGTACTAGTCACTGCCACAGACATTTCTTAGCTCTCTTGCCAAGAGAGTCATCCTCAAAGCACTTCAAATTGGATGCTGTCTTTTGTCTCCTGGCCTTAGGACAGCTCCCTCCCCGCTTCTCCCCACCAGGCTCTCAACTCCCTCCTTCCTAGTGCTACCAGCAGCCAGGAAGTCACTGAGTGTTCAAAATACTCCTGGGAATCAGATTCTCAGGGTCACTGGGTCCCTACCAGTCCCAGCCTGCCCACTTCTCTAACAGATGCAAACCACAGCCCACCACTCTCTCCTCTTTATAACACGGCTTGTGGTCCTCTGGCTCTTTCCTTCTTCAATACAACTGATGACTGTCTTCACTGTGTTTCACTCATACGAGATGTGGGACATAGGAGGTTCTCAGGATGCTTGTCTACAGTTGGGAATAATCCCAAGGGCCCCTACAATGCCCTTGTTGCTTTGTTAGCCTTGGGAGCCAGCCAATGGGTAAGTACTCAGGATGAAAAATAAATCAGGAGAAAGCTGTCAAAAGAATCTAATGTATACATATGACTGATTCACTCTGCCGTGCAGCAGGAAACTAACACAACACTGTAAAGCAACCATACTCCAATAAAAATTAATTTCAAAAAAAGGAATCTAAGAAGCCCTGTCTTTGCAAGACCACAGGGGTTAACAGAGTGAACTTGAACTAGACATCTGTGGTTTCTGACAGGCCCAGGGAACTCCAACTACCTCCTCACCAAAGTGAAACAGAATCAAAGTATGATTAAAGTTATCTCTATAAAGCATGTGCTGGGTATCCGGGGTATGCAAGGCTCTATGGAAACCAAAGTTGAAAATGCCACACAACGTCTCTTTCTGCACGGTTCTTATAACCAGCTGTGGTCTCAGACACAGAGACTCACAATCACATGGCGATGGCCTTGTTACTACAACAGAAACACATGCGAAGCACCATGAGAGCCAACAATTAATCATGCCTCCAGAAAAAGTCACGGGAAGATTAGGAAAATACTGCAAGGGGCAATATTTATCTCCCAGGCTTGGAGTAAAAATGGCATTTTGGGTTGAAGAATCAAGCTAACCATTTCATCTCCTGACTCACTTTTAAAATATATGATCCAAGTCAAAATAGGCTTGCTAAAATGAAATACTCCTTTTGTAAAATGCAATGAAACTAAATGGGCAAGATAAACTCCTCTTCAACATCACATATCAAATATGTTATCTGCCAGGCCCATTAGAAAAAATGCAAAGGAAAACCATCTATATGTTTAATTTATTAAGAAGCTCCTGTCAAATTTAGAGACTAACAAGTGTCAATTTCAATTCAATGTAATGTTTTGCAATTTATTCTGTTTAAATTTTATTTTCTCACACTGTCAACTTTTTAATCACCATTATGTGTCAGTTCTTTTCTATGAAAATTAAACATTGGCTGCTAAGGACTAAGCTGAAAAGGAAACTTCTTTTAATTACAAACACAGACTTTAGAAATGCCAATAAATCAAAACGAAAATTTCTTTGCTTTTGGTTTTTAACAGATTGCATTCCAGCTACGCACGTTTCCAACTCACTAAGTGGAGGAACGGGTGCACCCACAAATTCAGTCTCCATGATATGGATTTTACAATAAATAGTTAAAAAGATAGACATGATAAATGATACCAAAAAAAAATTTGATACTTAGTTCAACAATTTTCCAAACATGAAGTCTAACTTCTAAAAGCACCTGAGTGAAAAAAGGCTGTTTTAAAAACAAGTGTAATAATTACTCAGGTTTTAGATAATGCTTTTCAATGTATAAAATGTTATTATATAATAACAGTAAACATTTCAGCTCGGGTCCAAAACAGGAGTCTGATCATCATTTTAGCTTCTCTCTTACTCTCTACTTCAGACTTTCAGACATCTGCTCAATAAATATCCATCATGTGTCTACAATGAGCAAAGCTCTATTCCAGGCTTTGATGATGATCTATGAATGAAAGAAGAGAGTCCTCCCTGGTAGCTCAGCTGCTAAAGAATCCGCTTGCAATGTAGGAGACCCCAGTTTGATTACTGGGTTGGGACGATCCCCTGGAAAAGGGATAGGCTACCCACTCCAGTATTCTTGGGCTTCCTTTGTGGCTCAGCCGGTGGAGAATCCACCTGTAATGTGGGAGACCTGGGTTCGATCCCTGGGTTGGGAACATCCCTGGAGAAGGGAACGGCTACCCACTCCAGTATTCTGGCCTAGAGAATTCCGTGAACTGTATAGTCCATGGGGTCACAAAGAGTCAGACAGGACTGAGCGACTTTCACTTTCACTTTCTCCAAGAAGGACTTAGAGACCAGCCAGGGAGACACACACACACACACACACACACACACACACGCACGCACAAACCATAACCATAGCACAGGTTTGGTACAAGTAGAGGCTGGATGCTGGCAGATGTCCAATCAGAGTGAGGAAGAGAGTCTTCTGGGGGTATTGATCTCTGTGCTGAATTTTGAAAGACTGAGGGACGAGGAAGTGTTAGCCACAAGAGAGAGAGAAGGCTATTCCAGGCAAAGGATGCAGGAATTTCTATCATTTCCACTTTTCCACCTTAAAAAACACCACTGAAATCTGTTCCTTTCTCTCCATTCTGACTGCCATTGCTTTGTTGCAAATCCTCAACATTTTCTCCTGAAGGACATTAATACACGCGTTTCCTAGAGGCTTTTGGTGCCATGATTAAGTTGGGCAGAAAGGAGAGGGCTGTCACTTGACCATGGCAGACAACAACGCTGCTGTACAGCCCATTATCCATACACAGAACATCCAGGAGTTTCTTAAAAGATGGTCATGAGATAGTTCTGGTGTCTTAGAAATTCTCTCAAGCCTCTTTGCCTCCCAGCCTCAGCTCTGACTGCCCTCCCTCACTCCCACAAACAAATTTATCAAGAACACATATTGATCTGCTGTTAAGTTGGATTTTAGTTGGCTTTATGTTACATATTGTTACTTATACATGTGCTGTACCAGGTGTATTATATATGTCACAGGGGGACCAGGATGCTCAACCTTAGAGAGAAATCAACAAGCCACTATAATTCATTATTAAGGCATTAGAAAAAGTCTTATAGCACAAAACTGTAATCTAAACATGATTATCATTCCCATTCATGGTTATCCTAGAAAAATACAAAGCTTTTTCAGTAAAAGGGACTAATCTAAAAACTTTTTCAGCAATGCATCATCAAATGATCCTTATCCGTATGGCATGAGGAGACACATGGGAGGCATTTATTCTTTTCCATCTGGTCTCACAGGAAGAGAATAAATATTCCAGACAGGTGAGGTGGTACTCACAAACCACTCAGCAAACTGGTGCCAGGGAAGGACCAAAACCCGACTCTCAGGTCTTCTAGTTTTCAATCCATTTTTCTTTCAACTTATCTCACTGGCCCTGGACTTTTAGTAGTTTATAAGCATGTCTTCTCTCTGTGGTGGAGTGCATCCTTTTTCAAATATACTATAATCACTCATTGGAAAAAAGAACCAGACTACAGAAACTAAAATCGTTGATTGCATGCATGCAAAGTCACTCAGTCATGTCTGACTCTCTGCGACCCTAAGAACTGTATCCCGCCAGGCTCTGCTGTCCATGGAATTCTCCAGGCAAGAATACTAGAGTAGGTAGCCATTCCCTTCTCCAGGGGATCTTCCTGACCCAGGGATCGAACTCATGTCTCTTGTGTCTCCTGCATTGGCAGGCGGGTTCTTTACCACTAGTGCCACCTGGGAAGCCCTAAAATCACTAGTTAGTTTTATCTAATTTAAAACACCATCCCCTCTGCAGTTAGCAGCATCCTTACAGCTTCCACCTCTCTTTGCTAAATGCAGGACTCACCCTCCCCTGCTCACCCTAGATGTGTGTAAGACAGACTGTGAGAGTCCCCCAGGCAGAAACAAACCTTCTCTCTTTCTCACTCCCCTGGCATCTTCATTGTTTCAGGACTCCAGCTTTAAAGTCAGATAAATACCACACGGCTCCACTTGCTGTATTTATTTCCCGGGAAATATGTGGAGAAGGCAATGGCACCCCACTCCAGTACTTTTGCCTGGAAAATCCCATGAATGGAGGAGCCTGGTAGGCTGCAATCCATGGGGTCGCACAGAGTCAGACATGACTGAAGTGACTTAGCATAGCATACATGCCAAGGCTCAGCAGTGAGAGCAGGAACTTTTATTCCTTCTCTTAATGAACTTGAAAGATTTCTTCTCTTCATTATTAACTGTAGTCCCCACTCCCATGCAGCTCTTTTCGGCAACTGCCGCTAAAGTCCCTTGAAGGTACTGGCACTCCAGCCATCACTTCTCATTATGCAAGTAGTAATTACAGAGTGAAGAGGACAGCCAAAGGCAAAGAGATGCGTGTGAGTGAGCAACAAAGGTTTTCACGGAGTTCTCCTCTCCAACGTCCTCTCTGTATCCACATCAGCAAGGTTTTTGACACGACCTCACCTGTCTCCTTTAAACTGGTGTGCTTTAAGAACTAAAGGTCTCTGGGGAAACGCCCAACTCTTCCAGAATAACAACAGGACAAGATCAAATATACACAGACTCTCTCTCACACACACACACACACAAATTGAGCACAAAATGCCATACTGAGATGTATATTACTAACCTTGCAGGTAATAACTGAGATCCTTAGAAACTCAGAGTGAGAGAATGAAAGTCAATGTGAATTCAGGTGAAAGATGAGGCATTTTTGATCCCCCTACAATGCTATTCAAAACTTTTAAATTTCTTCCAGTATAAATGTGTCCAATTTCACTTTGTCTACTAGGTTATTCTACAAGATTTTACAGAGTTGAGCTCCCTGCAGTCTTCTTTCTTTCAAGGGCATTGCAGCAATCTCCCCTACAATGTCATCCACAGAAGTCCTTCTTGGGTCACTTTTCGTGAACCTGTCACACGCCAATATTCAGTAGGAAACGACCTCTCAGTGGATGGGAGGAGAAAGTAAAACACAAAAGAGTTATATTATCTAGAGTTCATGAGAGCCAAATACTAATGTAGTATTTACAGAGAAAACGCCATTGACATCGTATCAAAACTGGAATCTGTTCACAAGTTCTGGTGGGCTCCAAAAAAACACTGAATGATTAAAAACTCCAAGTACAAGCGTTCACATAGAATCAGTAGGGTGATTCCACATGGAGGTGGTATTTACATGAGGAGGTAAATATCAAAGGCAACTCCTTGGCCAGTTTGCTGATACATATTCTCACAAATTTATAATTAGACATCCAACTTCTGTACTAAGTTGCTTCAGTTGTGTTCAACTCTTTGCAACCTTATGGATTGTAGCCTGTCAAGCTTCTCTATCCATGGGATTCTCCAGGCAAGAATACTGGAGTGGGTTGCTATGCCTTTCTCCAGGGGATCTTCCAGATGCAAGAATCAAACTCCCATCTCTTGCACTGAGGTGGGTTCTTTACCACTAGCGCCACCTGGGAAGCCCAACTTAGCACCCTGGCAAAGACAGACTTTATTTATTTTTTAAGAATATTTCTTTGTCTGTGATGGGTCAGTTGCTGCACATGGGATCTTTGATTTTCATTGCAGCACGCTGGATCTTTACTTTCCACATGTGGGATCTAGTTCCCTGACCAGGGGTTGAACCCAGGGCCCCTGTATTGGGAGAGCAAAGTCTTAGCCACTGGACCACCAGGGAAGTCCCAAAGATCAACTTTAAAGCTTAATAAAACCATCAGTGCTCCTTCAGAATCTCTTTGGAGTCCTTTCTGTATGACTAAGGAGTAGTTAAATCCAATTTCTTTGGTAGAAACAAAAAGAGAAATGGGGAGAAAAACAACTTTCCAGAACTTGATGACCATAAAGTAGATTTCCAATTACACAAAATGTCCTCGATATGTTAAGACAGAGTTTGGAGGAAGGGTAAGTATTCAATTAACCATCATTGATTCCAGAGTAAGAGTGGATAGTTTATATTCCTGAATAAAACTGCAATTGCAACATCAGAGGTACTCTGCCACGAGCCTCTGCTTACAGATATTTTATGGGCATGCCTTCTTTATGACCTGTATTAAACATTCTGCATCTTGTGGTCTGAGAAAATGTAATAAAAAAGGTTTAAGTAATATCACTTTAGAAAGAAAAGAAACAAATTGTCTCCTTGTAACAATACAGCTTTTCTGTTTTATGGGTTTGTTTGAAATAACAATACAAATTATTTTTCAGTTTCATGGGGAGAAGTTCCCTTGTCTTTCTTTTTCCATTTTTCTTGGTCTGAGTCAGTGTTTCAATTTTTGATATTAAACTGGGCAAGACACATTGGTAATGACTTTTTATTTATACTTGGTCTTCATCTCATAATTTAAAATATTATTCTTTTCCCCCTCATTTGTTCAAACGGGATCTCTCAAAAAAAGAAGAGAAGAATGAAGAATGTTTCTCCACCTACTTTTTTACTCTTCTGGAGTCAAATTAACAAGTCAGTGTGAAGTGAATTTAAAGGATACTCTTAGGGTTAATTTAATGCCACTGCAGGCTAATCCTGACCTGGCAGGGAATAAATAAATAGCACTTGTTAAACTTTGCTGGTGCTAAGTACCTGACAAAGGGAGCTGTCAGATGATGTCCCAGTCCATGAGGACAGACCAGGGGCAGGGCCTGGCAAGCGCTGCACATCACACAAAGTGCAGCCCTACTGGAGCAGGTGGAGGGGAGAAAACTCAAGCAGGAGAGACCCCGACAAGAAAAGGGTCTTGTCCTCCTAGTTGGATGATGGTGAAACGCAGTCTTCCAAGAAGGAATTTGTTTCATAGATCAATGGCACTCATATTTTAGGCTGAACTTGTTGAAAACAGACTTCAGGGACTTTCTTGGTGCTTCAGGAAGTCTGCCTCCCAATGCAGGGGACACGGGTTCGATCCCTGGTCGGAGAACTAAGACCCCACATGCCGTGGGGCAACCAGATCCGTGAGCCGCAACTACTGAGGCTGCACACCACAACAAAAGATCCTGCATGTTGCGACTAAGACCCAACACAGCCAAACAAAAAAGTACATAAATACTAAAAACAGAAGACTCCAACTCTGCTCTCCCAGAGAATCCTACACAAAACCTCTCAGCTCTGACCCAGAAATCTGGGCTTGTGATAAGCTTCCCATCTGATCTTGATGCATGTGGTTCCCAGGACCACCCTTGGAAAACCACTAAGTAGACAGATGGGGTGGGGAGTGGGGAGTGTGGGTGGGGTGGCAGACCAGGCGGGAGGACCCGTCTGTGAGACTACAAGTGAGGCAATGTGGTGGCCACTGAGTGACTGAGAAATCATGGAGGACTTGCCTGCCAAGTGGAATTACCTGAACTTGATCTTGAATGTGCTGGAGGAGAATCCATTTCGGTGTTAATAAAATGAGAACTAAGAACAGATGTGCTCAATAAATTTAATGATAGTCACAGAGCCGAGAATCAATTTTTTCAATTTGATTAGTTGATCCATTTTTTAAAGCTGTGAAAAAAATGAGAAATGCCATTTCTGCCGTCATTTTTCACGCAGACATTAATGTCAGAATACAGTGGTTTCATGTGCCCATGAGATTTTGGGGGGCTGGCAGCACATCTCCTAACAGATGATGCCAGGTGGCCCATGCTACTGCAGATACCATCCACAGCCACACACAAGGGGGCTTCCGGGACCATGCGCATCTTCCGGTTGGCACCATGACATGTTCTGAGATGGCCCTGCATCCCAGAGGGGACCACGGGTGGCTGGGATGTATCAATTAACATCACAGGGGAGCCCTCACCCATGAAAGAGCAAGCAACAGGCTATCTTGATCAGAGTATAAATGAAGCAGCACCAGTCACTGGTCCAATAAAAAACTCAGAGGACCCATTCTCACACCACTCAGGCAGAGCACAGGCAATGACAAGTGACAGCGATGCCCGGAATAAAGGGCTGAGTTCACGGCGCCCTCAAATAAAACAGCTACCTCATAAAAAAGCATCCCACAAGGCAGGAAATGAAAAAGCATGCGGGTGACATAATGTGCTTATATCTGTGTCCTGACTATATATCACCAGTGATTTTTAAAACTATCTCATCCAAACTAAAAAAAAAAAAATTACCCTTTCCGATAAACTGATTATTTACTATTTCTATTAATGAAATATGACAAAAACACATGATCAATAATGTATTTAACCTAATGGAGAATATATCCTGGGTTCTTCCTGTACAAGAACATTAAACTTATATTAATGAAAAACAAAAATCTGAACTACAAAATAAAATAAACTCTATTTCAAAGTCAATTAGGGGGACTAGCTTGGTGATCCATGGAGAAGGCAATGGCACCCCACTCCAGTACTCTTGCCTGGAAAATCCCATGGACGGAGGGGCCTGGTAGGCTGCAGTCCATGGGGTCACTGAGGGTCGGACATGACTGAGCGACTTCACTTTCACTTTTCACTTTCATGCACTGGAGAAGGAAATGGCAACCCACTCCAGTGTTCTTGCCTGGAGAATCCCAGGGATGGGGGAGCCTGGTGGGCTGCCCTCTATGGGGTCTCACAGAGTCGGACACGACTGAAGCGACTTAGCAGCAGCAGCAGCAGCAGCAGCAACAGCCTGGTGATCCAGTGGCTAAGACTCCACACTCCTAATGCAGGAAGCCCGGGTTCAATCCCTCATCAGGGAACTAGACTGCACATTTTGCAACAAAGAGTTCACGTGCTGCAACTAAAGATCCTATAAGCGGAACACCTAAGACCTGGTGCAGACAGATAAATAAATGTTTAAAGTGTAAAATAAGTTCAACTAGAAAGATAACATTTAAATAAAAGCTTGCAACTGAAATAAGATATCATATTCCAAAGAGGTATTTGGTCCTTGGCAAAACTTCTAAATTCTTACTAAAGATCTAGTAAGAATTTGGCAAAAAAGCTGAGCCTAATGAGATTCTGCCGAAAGTAGGTAAAAATTTTAATGAAAACCGAACTGAGGGCAAAGTACATTCTTATTGTGTTTTTTCAAGTTTCCAATATAATTTGCATCAACTATAGCATCATTAGAAAAATGTCTGGTTAAAAATATTTAATATATTTCAAGTGTGAAGAATCTGCAAACCACATTTATAGCGGCACCAACAATAATATTTAATAATGGATGTACTCAATATTCCAAAACCTGTGAGGAGCCTCTTCCCTCCAAGATGATGGCCAACAAATACTCCCAAGCTTAGAAGTGGTGTCTTTCATATTTAATGAAATACACAATCTCTGAGCCTCATAAAATTTGAGACCCCTGCTCCAGTGCAAAGGAGGGTGTTCTATATGGTCTCTGCGGTTACATACACTGAATGTCTGATAAGCTGCTGACAATATCTGCAAATAGTCACCGACCAAACGAGGGTAGTAAAAGAGAAGCTTTGACACTTAAAACTTCACTCTCGTTTCCTTTTGCTCCCGAGCATCCACTTTATGCTTTCAGACCTGGTCTTCTCCTGGGCAGCCCACCCAACTCTCCCCCACCTCCCCTGACGTCACCACCACCAGGTCCCCACTGGCCCAGTGCCGGCATTTCTGTTTCAGACACTCATTACGCCCAGATTCCTCCTCCATGACTCTGAAGCTTTTCCGCTCCATCTCAGTCAGACCCTCTCCTTTCCCTAAAGCGCTGCTGTATACACACTCAGCACCACCTCACTGAGTTTAACACTTCATGTGCTTCTGCCTCCCTGAGTAGGTTTCACAAAAAGGAACTTACTCCCAAGTATTTTTAGAATTCTGTTAGCATCTCTAAGATTTCCCTGGTGGCTCAGACGATAAAACGTCTGCCTACAATGCAGGAGACCCGGGTTCGATCCCTGGGTCAGGAAGATGCCCTGGAGAAGGAAATGGCAACCCACTCCAGTATTCTTGCCTGGAAAATCCCTTGTATGGAGGAGCCTGGTAGGCTACAGTCCATGGGATCTCAAAGAGTTGAACACGACTGAGCGACTTCACTTTCTTTCTTTCTTTCTTTCTTTCTTTAGCATCTCTACCATGGAAACTATAGAATACCACGTTTAGCAATAAAACTTGATCTGCAAGTGAGCTCCTTGTCTCTGGAGGATTTGTGAAGAGGAACATGCTTCTGTTACTGAATCCCCCAGCTCCATACCGTAGGATGCTGTCAAGAAGGAAGAGTCTCCTGCATACAAACCAAGGGCACGTTCGTTCATAGCATGTGGGAGTCCATCCCTAGATGAAACATGTTGTCTCTTGTTTGCTGATACATCTACTCTTCAGTTAAGTGGAAAGAAAGCGTGACTTTTGAAAGGGGGAAAAAAAGACCCAAGAGTTTTCTGGTTCTAGTTTTAGCTTTTCTCATGATTTATGAGAAGTCCCAATACTTTGGCCACCTGATGAGCTGACTCATTGGAAAAGATCCTGATGCTGGGAAGGGCAGGAGAAGGGGGTGGCAGAAGATGAGACGGTTGAATGGTGTCACTGACTCAATGGATATGAATTTGAGCAAACTCCAGGAGACAGTGAAGGACAAGGATGCCTGGAGTGCTGCAGTCCATGGGGTTGCAAAGAGTCAGATGTGACAGTGGCTGAACAACAACAACGACAAGAAGTCTCTTAGAAGGGTGTCATGGTCAACAGATAGCTAACAAATAATGATGGTCTCACTGAGCATGAATCATATGTCTATTGATTTCCCTTAAAAAGTCAGTCATGGATAAACTTATTCAAAAAGGAAGTGGATGGAAGCATGAAGTTACAACGAATCAATAAATCAACAGCATAGAGTTGGAAACCAATGTCCAATTTTGAGGGGAATTAAACTAAGAAAATGTTTTCAAGTGAGGACAGTCATCCCATTTACACAATCAAACTAAAGCATGGTCGGCGTTTATTGAGCACTTACTGTCTACCAAGTACCATTCAAAGGGGGAACAGGAAAGAAGGCTTCTAAGATGTAAGTGAGTGTTCCCACCCACCAAGTGTGGGTTCGCTTCACCCTGTGATTAAAATAAGTTCTGAGAAAGGGATATCTGAATGGCGTATAGAATACCCACAGAAGACTTTGTGGGGTCCCTGGGTATTTATTGGATTTTTCTTTAGGAAACCAGAATAAAACTGTAAACGTTTTTCTGAGTCTCTGTGGGGTTCCAGACACCATGGCAAATGCTGGAAATCTATTAATGAATAAGTACCAACTGAAAAGAACTCAGCACTAGAAAGGAACTAGATCTATGAACACCTAAGCCTTACTCGTATACTAAGGGCATACTATGGGTACCTTGTAGGGATATTCGGTCTTTTGAATCTAGCTCCATTATCTAGATTTTCAGATGAATCCACCAGAGTGAGCATGGACAGAGGAAGAGAAAGATGACGCCAATGCCTTTTTGGATTGAGAGGTAGGGATAACAATTCAGAAAACATCTTATGAGTACTGGGGAACGTCTTGGCAGAAGTACTTCATCTCAATTCATAGAGGAAGTCTCTGATCCCCTCCTAAGAGGAGTTTAATCAGCCACGAAGCCAGGCAAGGACTGCAGTTTCCAGGGCTGTCTCAGGGTCACTGCCAAGCTACTGTGTGCTGACAATACTGTGTGATCACAATTTGAAATAGAAAAACAAAGACAAATTAAAAGGAAGGACAAAGTAGGAATAAATAACAGAGACATCATCAACAGTAATCAGGGCATGTTGACATTGAAAATCCCCCATGACTGACATGAACACACTTGAGATGCAAGTGCCAGGGTGAGACAGAGCCAAAGACCCATCAACATGGATCCAAGCACATTTATGTCCCATTTCATGGTCTGATTTACTTACATTATGAAATTAATCTGTTTCCCATATTATCACAAACTCTGAAAATGAGTTGATTTGACAAACTAGAAAATACAGATTAAAAATAAGAAGAAACTCCACAGGCACAGGAAATTCCCATTAATATTTTGGCAATGATTCTTCCAAAGGTGTCAATCATAAGTTTTTTGCTGTTTTTTTTTTTCTTGAGAAAGTCAAGAGTGTTAGTCAAGAACAAGAGGGAGAAACCCTGAAGCTGGATTTGGACTATGAGATATGTAACATTAACCCTCAGGATAAAGATTTTTATGAATATTTAGGTGAAAGTGCTCATCACCCAAAATATGATAACCTCATCCAAATTTTATACTAGCATTGTGATGTGGTGGTGGTGGTGGTTTAGTCACTAGGTCGTACACAACTCTTTGTGACCCCATGAACTATAGCCTCCCAGGCTCCTCTGTCCATGGGATTCTCCAGGCAAGAATACTGGAGTGGGTTGCCATTTCCTCCTCCAGGGGATGTCCCTGACCCAGGGACCGAACCCGCATCTCCTGCTCTGGCAGCTGGATTCTTTACCACTGAGCTACCTGGGAAGCCCAGCATCCTGATATAGAAACTTCTATATCTATCTATTTATATTAATATAAAAATGTCTGTTTCAAACAGAGTATCCATTTACTATAATTCTTGCAACTGGCTCTATCATTTGTTCTCTGTTGTCCAAGGTAAAGGGTCCCTTGTGGTACTATTAAGAAATAATGATATCAAGGTGAACCTCCTGAGAGGAAGGCCATTTACTATGACCCCCAAAAGGATCTGTCTTAATTAGTAGCTTGTGAATAGGTCTTAGACAAACTACCACAACAAAAACATCTGTGTGTGGACCACTCGAGACTTTTCCTCTCACGTGGACTCCTTAGTTTAAGGGCCCAGTCTTTTTCATTAGGCAAAAATCCCTGTAGTAAGATTAGATCTGGAGCTGGCAAGTCAAAGCAGAATGCGGTGACTATGCAAACACAAAAAGAATACAAGCTTACTTCTTACCAATATTACTAAAAGAACAAATTTTGGAATCATAGAATTTGAAATCATTTCTAAAGGTCTGAAAAAAGTACATGTTGCAATATTATTTTAGTATGGAAAAAGTGGAATTAACTGAATATTCACAAGTAATGAATGAATTATGACATAGCCATAGGGACAAAGCATTCTTTAGCTATTAAAAATTATATTTCCTGGCATGAATATTTTAATCGAATGTATTATATATTTGTACATCCATATGCAATTGCACTCATCTCACACGCTAGTAAAGTAATGCTCAAAATTCTCCAAGCCAGGCTTCAGCAATATCTGAATCGTGAACTTCCTGATGTTCAAGCTGGTTTTAGAAAAGGCAGAGGAACCAGAGATCAAATTGCCAACATCCGCTGGATCATGGAAAAAGCAGGAGAGTTCCAGAAAAACATCTATTTCTGCTTTCTTGACTATGCCAAAGCCTTTGACTGTGTGGATCACAATAAACTGTGGAAAATTCTGAAAGAGATGGGAATACCAGAACACTTGATCTGCCTCTTGAGAAATTTGTATGCAGGTCAGGAAGCAACAGTTAGAACTGGACATGGAACAACAGACGGGTTCCAAATAGGAAAAGGAGTATGTCAAGGCTGTATATTGTCACCCTGTTTATTTAACTTATATGCAGAGTACATCATGAGAAACGCTGGACTAGAAGAAACACAAGCTGGAATCAAGATTGCTGGGAGAAATATCAATAACCTCAGATATGCAGATGACACCACCCTTATGGCAGAAAGTGAAGAGGAACTCAAAAGCCTCTTGATGAAAGTGAAAGTGGAGAGTGAAAAAGTTGGCTTAAAGCTCAACATTCAGAAAATGAAGATCATGGCATCCGGTCCCACCACTTCACGGGAAATAGATGGGGAAACAGTGGAAAGAGTGTCAGACTTTATTTTTCTGGGCTCCAAAATCACTACAGATGGTGACTGCAGCCATGAAATTAAAAGACGCTTACTCCTTGGAAGGAAAGTTATGACCAACCTAGATAGCATATTCAAAAGCAGAGGCATTACTTTGCCAACAAAGGTTCGTCTAGTCAAGGCTATTGTTTTTCCTGTGGTCATGTATAGATGTGAGAGTTGGACTGTGAAGAAGGCTAAGCGCCAAAGAATTGATGCTTCTGAACGGTGGTATTGGAGAAGACTCTTGAGAGTCCCTTGGACTGCAAGGAGATCCAACCAGTCCATTCTGAAGGAGATCAGCCCTGGGATTTCTTTGGAAGGAATGATGCTAAAGCTGAAACTCCAGTACTTTGGCCACCTCATGTGAAGAGTTGACTCATTGGAAAAGACTCTGATGCTGGGAGGGATTGGGGGCAAGAGGAGAAGGGGACGACAGAAGATGAGATGGCTGTATGGCATCACTGACTCAATGGACGTGAGTCTCAGTGAACTCTGGGAGCTGGTGATGGACAGGGAGGCCTGGCGTGCTGTGATTAATGGGGTCGCAAAGAGTCGGACAGGACTGAGCGACTGATCTGATCTGATCTGATGTAGATAATTATGTGCAAATTATTAATGAGTATTGTAAAGCAGCAAATATAGAAAACTGAATTGTGTGAAAGCCGGCAAAGCAGTAGTACATGGAAGGTAATGGAGAGTTTCATTTAAGAAGGGTGGCGCAAAGGCTAAATGAGAGAGGATGGATTAGACACAGGACTCAAGCAGAAGGTCATCCTCCATCACCGTAACAAACAAGCAGCAGACAACACAGGAGACGTGCAGATAGCTCGGTAAACGCTGGGGAGGATAGGGGAGTGCTTCCAAATTTATCTTCCCAATTTTAATGGTAATATCTCTAATGGGGAAGATTATTGGTGAATTTTACTTTAGTGTTATAACACTTTTTTTGAATTTTCCAAAGTTTCTATAATGAACATATACTACACTCACAACAGAAACACACATTATTTATAAACTGAGAAACAATTTTTTAGTTTGACTTGATTAATTTTTAAATTGAGATATAATTGACATACAATATTACATTCATGTCAGGTACATAACAGTGATTTGATAATTTCATACATTATAAAATGATCATAATAAATCAAATATTGAATGAAATTTAAAAACACACTGGAAACATTCGAAAACTTTAAAACTGTAATGTTACACAGGAGATTTATTGGAACATGCATTAAAAGGAGAGCAAATTTTTGTGGCATAATGTGCCCTGTTCCAGCTCTCCCACTGTCAAAAGTACTTCTCCATCTTGTCTGTTTCCTTCCAGGGGTTGTGTTTGGGGCCATGGCTCCCGCAGCTGTACCAATAATGTGATTTTGGAACTCAACCAGAAAATGGAACTTTGCCCCTAACTCAAGTCTAACATAAAAATGTCACAAACACAAAAACAATAAGTCTAGATTATCCCAAATTCCTGTCTGTCTGGTCACAGGTTTTTAACAAAACTACATCCTGCTGCTTTCCATCTAATTCTGCCTCTGGCAAAAGCGTTTTATGATGTCATGAAATACACAGCTTATTGGTATGGATTCTATTTCCTTTTAATTTTTTTTACATGAAATATTGATGCAGTTCTCTTTGTTGGCTTCAGAGTCCACGTGGATCCCATTTGGGTTTTACAAAAGCACCAAAAATCAATGTAGTGAGGAAGAAGACGGAACTATTAAGGGAGAAAGCTTACTGACCGAGAAACAGGAAGTAGCTGAAGATACCCAGCCATCACTTGCAGGTACCTGTCACCCTGTTCCCACCACGGAAGAGAAGGGCTTCAGACACGGAGCCCAGTTGGCCTTTCACATCTGTGAGATGATGTTTAAGGTAATTTAAAATCTCCCAGGTGGCTCAGATGGTAAAGAATCTACCTGCAATGCGGGAGACCCGGGTTTGGGATTGGGAAGATCCCCTGGAGAAGGGAAGGGTTATCCACTCTAGTATTTTTACTTTGGGAATTCCATGGATAAAGGAGCCTGGCACGCTACAGTTCATGAGGTCGCAAAAGAACTGGACACAGCTGAGCAACTAACAGAAGGATATCACTGATCATAGGCACAAGAATTATCAGTTACCTCCTTAGTCAAATAATAAATTATTTTTCTCAGTTTAAAAAGATTCACTTGATGGAGTACACTTACACAGGTTCTTTTCAGTTCTACTCTCCAAAGGTAGTTTTCTAAATTTTGCTTTAGTTTGCTGCAGTTGTAAGGAAATTTAATGAGAGAAAACTGTGGCTGGTCAGAAAAATCATGTCTTCAATGAACCCAAGATCTTGAAGTATAAACCGGGTAGATTCTCTTGGGGAAAATCAGCCACTGATGGAAAATTCAGACCCCTTCTTCCTCTTGTCTTCCACTTCTTCCTATTCTTTTCCTCCCTCCCTTCCTGTACTGAAATGACTTATTTTCCTTTTTGGATTGTTTTCAATTAACCTGAATTTCTCCCAGAAGATCCAAGCACCACAGAAGGAAGTTGAGGCCAGTTATGAGTGTTTTAAATACCAGCCTTCATCTCACCCACTTTGCAATAAACTATTTTAGGGAATATCTTTCATTATATGCAGAAGGGGTGAATATCAACATGAGGAGGTGCAGATCTGTGTGTGGTAGGCAAGTTCCCTAGAGATTTGTATTTGTGACTGCCTACCATCACTCTAACCTTCAGAATGACTGATGGGATGTTTTTTCTTCCCTTTCCTGGATCGCAAGAGAGAACTTACTGATATTTATAGTGATGAAAACAAATGACCAAACCTGGCAGTTTTCATCTAGAGTCAATTCACAATTATCTACTTGTAAGCCTGTGGATTTTCCACGGCCGATTTTCAATTCCAAAAGGTTTCTCCTGATACCTTCTATCCTTGAGGGTTATTTTCCCTTCATTAGTCAGTTACTGCTCAGGGAATACCAATGACATTTAATATCAGGTTAAGCAAACTATGAAGGAAGATAAATTGGCAGGAAAAACCACAGTGCATACAAAGCACAAACAGGAATGTTTTTGGAATATATCATCTTTTGTATTATCAACACCACCGCTTTCTAAATGAACAATGCCTTATAGGCATTTGAAAACTCTGAAAATTTTCTTTACATATCAGATTCATAGAAATGGATTTGGCTATTTTTCAAATGTTTTACAATTAATTATCTAATGTATAAGTGATTCAAAGAAAAATCTGTTCTTCTGTCACCTGATAGTCATCTTTTATCTGTTGCATCATGAGGTGTTGGGAAGGAAATAAGGAAAGAAAGCTAAAAAGCAGTTCAGTTTGCTACTTAATAGATTTCTGGAAGAATGCTGATAAATTCAAGTCCAGACTAGAAGGTAGACTAAAATAGGATTTCCCCATGTTCTACCTTGGAATTTCAATTATTTTTATGTATTCCTTGGCTTCTGCCCCATGAATAATCAAGAACTAGGTAATATGACAGAGAAGGCAATGGCACCCCACTTCAGTGCTCTTGCCTGGAAAATCCCATGGATGGAGGAGCCTGGTGGGCTGCAGTCCATGGGGTCTCGAAGAGTTGGACACGACTGAGCGACTTCACTTTCACTTTTCACTTTCATGCACTGGAGAAGGGAAATGGCAACCCACTCCAGTGTTCTTGCCTGGAGAATCCCAGGGACGGGGGAGCCTGGTGGGCTGCCGTCTATGGGGTCGCACAGAGTCGGACACGACTGAAGCGACTTAGCAGCAGCAGCAGCAGCTAATATGAAGGCAGCAAGGAAATTCAGTACATTTCAAGGAACAAAAGAAATGAGGATAGAACTAAAGGAAGATGACGAATAGCTCCAACTTGTCAAAATCTAGAAGCTGAGGTGAAAGCAATTAATTTGCTTTGACCTTTTAGAGCATTTACACCTGCATCACGAACTTGGCACCGGGCACACACTGGCTTGTGCCATTACTGTTGTTAGTAATAATACCGATCTTCTACAAAGTTCTAGGGCTTCCCTGGTGGCTCAGAGGTTAAAGCATCTGCCTTCAATTACGGGTGACCCAGGTTCGATTCCTGGGTTGGGAAGATCCCCTGGAGAAAGAAATGCTAACCCACTCCAGTATTCTTGCCTGGAGAATCCCATGGACGGAGAAGCCTTGTTGGCTACAGTCCATGGGGTTGCAAAGAGTCAGACACGACTGAGTGACTTCACTTTCTACAAAGTTCTAGGCTATGTCAGGCACCTTTCAAACAATGTTTCTAATGCTGACAAAAATCCTGGAAGACAAGTATTATTGTTTCAACTTTACTGGTAAGAAAGCAAAAGTTCGGGGCTAAGTAACCTGCTCAAGGCTATCAAAGTCCCTTGGGTCAGTGGTGGCATACGGGCTTGACCAGAGAGAATGGTTGACCCACAAACCCTCTCCATACATGGCAGGGAAACAGGTCTATTTCATCTCCTTCCTAACAAGGGGAAAGAGCTGGACACAACTTAGTGACTGAACAACAACAACGAGACTGTAAGCATCTGATGGAGGGTGGGGTTGGAATCCCTAATAGGACACGGAACTAGAGGATCCATATCTTTGCATCATTCATTCTCACCTGGGCAGTGCTCAGTAAGCATTACTGACCGTGGCTCCATCTTGGTAGGGGAAGTTTTATTTGATTTGGTGTCATTTTTGTTTCTACAGAAAAGTCAGATGCAGCAACGCAGCTGCTCTGTGTGGGGAGAGCAGTGATTTTGCTACCAATGGTACAGACTGTGTCAGCTAATATAATAATTTTAAACATGTACACAACCCTGTGCTGCTGTCAGTAATAGACAAGTAATACACATACCAGTCCATCCCAGCACCCACCAGGAGCAGAAGCAGGCGACAGACTGCATCATCCCAGCAGTAACTAGGTATCACTGCCAGTGTGATGAGGGCGGTCACCGTGCCTCGCTCCACTCCAAAGATAGATTTGTCAGGAAGAGAGACACCACAACCTGTCACTATTCATGGGCATGTAATCTCCTGAAAAGCAGGGGTCATTCTGAGCCCCTTTTATAGAATGGAAAGAAATGCTGCCATATCAGGGTGTCTCATTTCAAAAGAGAAAAAAACAGCAGAGCTCCTCGATGGACGGCTCTGCTTCAGTGATTTTAAACAACTGGGTAGCCCTAAATAAAAGACTGAAATTGTGTCTCTGCTTTGGAAAAATCACTAAAAGTTGTTTGAATATTCTTGTTAGTTTATTCAATAGTACTTAACCAGCAAAGTGAAAGTGTTAGTCACTCAGTCGTGTCCGACTCTTTGCAACTCTATGGACTGTAGCCCACCAGGCTCCTCTGACCATGGGATTCTCCAGGCAAGAATATGGGAGTGGGTTGCCATTCCCTTCTCTGGGGGATCCTCTTGACCCAGGGATCGAACCCAGGTCTGTTGCATTGCAGGTAGATTCTTTACTATCTGTGATACCAGGGAAGACTGCAATACAAACAAAGTCACCTTCTGAGGCAGTCACTGCTCCCACAGGGGTCACCACTCAACTCTATCGATGGGTATGTGTCCTTTTCATCCAAAGGGCAATGATGAAATTGGAAGTCTTTCTGAGAAGCTAAGCATATAATCTTGGAAGCTTTGGGGAACTATCATATAGATAAAACCAGTCACCAAAAAGTCTTCCAAAAATCGCTAAAAATGATAAATGGACCATTGGTCAATTTGGGCCAAACTATATGCATTTCCTACATTATTCAAGAAACAAATGGAGATGGAATAGACACTCCTCAATTCTCAAAAAACTCTTCAGTGCCTTTGGGACTTGATTTTTAGTACGCAAAAGAGCAATCTCTCCATTTTCAGTAGACAAAGGACGTGCTTTGGACAGGAGCTCTCCTGTCCTGCTCCAGTACCACCGGCTTCCTCAGAGACTTTGGGTAAAAAGCACTTAACCTTCTTGCATTTTAGTGTGTCCAACTGTGAAATAAGAAAGATAATGACAACAACAATAATAAAGCTCAGGACCTACATACCTCACTGAAGGGTTCTATGAATTAAACATACTGGGCTTGGAAAGTGCTTTTACACTGTAAAAGCGCCTAACACTTAGCAAATTCCCATGTTAATGTAATATACATGGTCCACAGGATTTCATCAGAGGCTCTGTGTGGTGAACAGCTTTGCAGGTTACTTAGTAGATAAGTAAGGCTTTAGGTAACATTAAAAGAGATATGTTCTTGGGCTTCCCGGTGGCTCAGTGGTAAAGAATCTGCCTGCCAATGCAGGAGACGCCTACTGGATCCCTGCTCTGGGAAGATTCCACATGCTGAGGAGCAACTAGGCCCATATGCCACGACTACTGAGCCTGTGCTCTAGAGCCCGGAGCTGCAACTATTGAACCCACAGAGCCACAACTACTGAAGCCCACGAACTCCAGAGCCCCCGCTCTGCAACAAGAAAAGCCACCGCAATGGGAAGCCTGAGCACTGTGACTAGAGAGTAGCCCTGGCAGCACGGAGACCCAGCACAGTCAACAATAAATAATAAAATAAATAAATTAATAATACTAAAAAAGATATGTTCTTTAACTGCTTTTGCTGTTTATCCCAGGGAGGACCAGGAAGAAAAGCAATTTTAAAACATCAGATCCAGTTCAGTGAGAATTATGACTGTCTGAGTAAACCATGAGACTCTGACAGTTTTAAATCAAGCTCTGAAAATAAATAATGGATAGCTGTGTGGTGATGCTCCATTTTATGCCAGCAATTTAGTCCCCTTTTCAATCCTGCCCTTAACACAATCACGATGACCTCTTTTCTCACGCTCCACCATAACCTGTCCTTCTCTCCCATCAAAGATGAAGTCTCTGAAGCAGATTTCTCAGGTTAGATAAACCCTGCTTCTATCAGCCTGGCCACGTGGGGAAAATCTTAACTATCAAATGAAGTCATAATTATTTTGTTAGGTGATGTAACACATGTTAATCATAATGAACTTTAAGCCGATATATGATCCCTATTAGATTGCCAGTGTAGGTGCTCAGCCTTGTGCTCCTGCCTCCCAAAAAGAGTTAACACTGATCAAGTACAGTGTTCCTGTGTTCTGTGGCCATGAATGGTGCTTATTAATTTAAAAACAGTACCTAGATATTTATTATAATGCAAGGTTTCAAAAATACATTATCAAGACACACTACTTGGTCTCAACACGTGTGACTACAGATACCACTTTAGATTCTACGTGCTTCATCATGAACGTGGAAGATATGAAGAACAACTTCCTTGATGGACATGTATTCCATTTATGTGGCTCCTGTGCCTTCTTTTTATCTCTCGGGTTACTTTTCTTTCCCCCTTCTCTCATGACCCATATATTTAAACACTCCCATCTCTCCTTTCCTATAAAGACAGTTGTTCTTTTGTTGTTCAGTCACCAAGTCGTGTTTGACTCTTTGAGACCCCATGGACTGCAGCACGCCAGGCTACCCTGTCCCTCACCATCTCCTGGAGTTTGCCCAAGTTCATGTTCATTGAATCAGTGATGTTATCCAACCATCTCATTCTCTGATAAAGACAGATCTGCCAACAAACTGTTCAATCCTAGGTTTTTTTTTTTTTTTTTTTTTTTTGGCTTGGAGGGTTCTGTGGCACCTCTTCAAGTGGTTGTGATTGGTGCTCACATTGCAACCAGTTTGCAAAAGTCATTGCATGACAGTAACTGAGCCTAACAACATCAAACCTAAACACTAACCATAGGGAGGCCTAGGACACTGCTGTGCACCCTGAGGAACTGCTTTGTAAAGCTCACAGCTTCTTCTGTCTCTAGTGTTAAAGAATCTCCTTGATGAGCCACTGACCTAGAAGACAGGAACCTGGGTTCTAGTCCCAGGGTTAACCCTGAGCAGAAGCAGGACCTTGGACAAGGTACTTCAGTTCCCTAGGCCACCAACATTCCTACCACCACAATTTGGACTTGTGCTATACAGTAGGTCCTTGTTGGTTATCTGTTTTACATATAGTGGTGTGTATATGTCACCTGAAACTAATACAATATTGCTATCAACTATACTCCAATGTAAAATGAAAATTTCTTTAAAAAAGTTAAACTTAATGATCTTTCAGCTCCATATTATTTCAGAATATGTGTGTATGTGTGTGCATATATATATATATATATAATATGATCCCATGACTTCTCATAAACATGGTTTTTTAAGATGCTAAAGGAATGGAGAAAACCGCTGGTTTTTTTTTTTTTTTTATGACTGATCCTGATTTTCTATGCAACCTTTGAAGAGCTAAGGTATAAACTTCTGTTTCAGTTCAGTTCAGTCACTCAGTCGCGTCCGACTCTGCAACCCCATGAACCGCAGCACACCAGGCCTCCCTGTCCATCACCAACTCCTGGAGTTCACTCAGACTCATGTCCATCGAGTCGGTGATGCCATCCAGCCATCTCATCCTCTGTCGTCCCCTTCTCCTCCTGCCCCCAATCTCTCCCAGCATCAGGGTCTTTTCCAATAAGTCAACTCTTCGCATGAGGTGGCCAAAGTATTAGAGTTTCAGCTTTAGCATCATTCCTTCCAATGAACACCCAGGACTGATCTCCTTTAGGATGGACTGGTTGGATCTCCTTGCAGTCCAAGGGACTCTCAAGAGTCCTCTCCAACACCACAGCTCAAAAGCATCAATTCTTCGGCACTCAGCCTTCTTCACAGTCCAACTCTCACATCCATACATGACCACAGGAAAAACCATAGCCTTGACTAGACGGACCTTTGTTGGCAAAGTAATGTCTCTGCTTTTTAATATGCTGTCTAGGTTGGTCATAACTTTCCTTCCAAGGAGGAAGGAAAATCAGGATCATAGAAAATCAGGATCAGTCATAAAAAAATTTTAATTTCATGGCTGCAATCACCATCTGCAGTGATTTTGGAGCCCCAAAAAATAAAGTCTGACACTGTTTCCCCATCTACTTCCCATGAAGTGATGGGACCAGATGCCATGATCTTAGTTTTCTAAATGTTGAGCTTTAAGCCAACTTTTTCACTCTCCTCTTTCACTTTCATCAAGAGGTTTTTTAGTTCCTCTTCAGACAAGGCAATGGCACCCCACTCCAGTACTCTTGCCTGGAAAATCCCATGGACGGAGCAACCTGGTGGGCTACAGTCCATGGGGTCACTAAGAGTCAGACACGACTGAGCAACTTCATTTTCACTTTTCACTTTCATGCACTGGAGAAGGAAATGGCAACCCACTCCAGTGTTCTTGCCTGGAGAATCCCAGGCACGGGGGAGCCTGGTGGGCTTCCATCTATGGGGTCGCACAGAGTCGGACACGACTAAAGCGACTTAGCAATAGATAATGTAATGGAATACAGAAGATACTGTGGGGGAACTCAGCCTCTCTTTCCACCTCTCTTCTTTCTATTCATTGATCCTCAAAGACACAGGAACTGTTTAGATATTTTTTATGTCCTGAATAGAACTGCAATACAAGTACAAACCAAGAGGGAAATAAGTCCATATAAGCTTGAGAGGGGAACATACCAGGTAGACAAAATCAGAGAATCTAAAGGGTTGGATGGATGAATCAGCCTTATAAAATACCCCAAAGAGAGACTATTCTAGTTTTGCCAGTGGTAGGGTATTCCTCAGGTGTATCAGTCTCCATGGTAATTCCATCTCCACTCTAGAAAAAAAAAAAAAAATGATGCTAGATGCAATGAATACTGATGTGCTAGAGTGTTTAGGAAGAGAAAAGGACTACAGCAAATAAGCAGTCACTAATATCGGAATTACAGCTACATCTGTGGCCATGTAATTAGCTGGAAAGCTCAGCATCTGTCACAAAATTGTAATGATGATCTGTGAACTGATAACACTAACAATTAAAACAATAACACTACAAAGCCTCAAAGAAGCTTTAATTATTCAATTTGGAAAGTAAAGCTGGAGAGGACAGCCGCTAAAGATCCAGCTTTTTATACTTGTTCTTACTTCTTTGATTCTTGAAATTTTTCTATTGTTCATGTGATCCTCTACTGTACTTAATGAGCCCTGATTTTCCTGGAAGTCTCACCAAAAAAAAAAAAAAAAAAATTGTGTTCCCTGTATTTCCAATTACATCAGGCATGTGGGCAAATTGTTAGCTCTCTAAAACAGACAATCAACTCCAACTTCACTAGAATAAGGACCACTTTGGTATTTAATGCACTTAAACAGTGCATTTAAAATAAAGACAGTGACTGCTGTGTGCTTCTAAATGTAGTCGACAAACATTTGTGAGTCTTCCCATGCACATCTAATCTACCCTTAAACTTTACAGTCAAGAAGAGGTAAAGGAATGAGCAACAGATACAATACAGTCTGCTCTGCAATAATGCCGTGGAGGTGTTACAAATTTTGAGCCCTAAGCAAGGAGGGTGAAGGGGTGACTTCTGATTGGAGATCAAAGAAAGGCTTAGGGCAGAGGTGGCATTTGAAGTCATTCTTAGCCTGGGCAAAGAGGGAAAGTGACATTTCTGACAGCTGGGTGAACATGAAGGGTAACTCAGAGGGACAAGAAGAGCAGAAGGAGCTTGGGAGATACAGGGAATGGCTGCAAACAGCTGAAGTCATAGATATAAACCAGAAAGGGAGGTGGAGGATGGGTTACATTGGGGGCTGGTTTAAAGAGTCTGGATTTTACTTGGAAGTCAAGAAGTAAGTTGTAAACATTTCAAAATTGGGGAGCCGCAGTTGATCATGATTCTTTAAGGATTATCTGTCCCATAATGATGGGCAGGGCCAACTTTGAAGGAAATCTCTGGTGTTCACCCAGTGGAGGGGGGAAGGAAAGTGTTAGTCGCTCAGTTGTGTCCGTCTCTTTGCAACCCCATGGACTATAGCCTGCCAGGTTCCTCTGTCCATGGGAGTCTCCAGGCAAGAATACTGGAGTGGGTAGCCATTCTCTTCTCCTGAAGACCTTCCTGACCACAATAATAAACAGTCTAAGAAGAACTTGGTGAGGACGTGACATGGAGATGATGGGAAAGAAGAGCAAGACGCTTCCTCCCAGTGTGGGTCGGTCCAATACAACTTTCCGTGATGACGGAAACACTCTGCACCCACCCTGTCCACTGTGGTCACCACAGTTTCACATGCCCAATTAGGATTTACATTGTGATTAGTATGAGAGTGTGTTAGTGTGGGTTTCCCTGATGGCTCAGATGGTAAAGAATCCACCTACAATGCAGGATACCAGGACTCTATCTCTGGGTCGGGAAGATACCCTGGAGAAGGAAATGGCAACTCACTCCAATACTCTCGACTGGCAGGCCATAGTATATGGGGTCACAAAGAGTCGGACACAACTGAGTGAATAACACTTCACGCTTCGGTGTGACAGAAACTGAATTTTAAATTGTATTTGGGTTGGGATGATCCCCTGAAGAAGGGAAAGGCTACCCACTCAGGTATTCTGGCCTGGAGAATTCCATGAATGTATAGTCCATGGGGTCGGACAAAGAGTCGGACACGACTGAGCAACTTCCACTTTTCACATGCATCTCGTGACTACTGTATTCAATAGCACAGTTCTCAAGCAATAAATGCTGCACAGTAAGATATCAAAAACAAAGAGAAATAGTATTAAAAATGTTTAGGTAACAGAAGACAGAAATTTACACACTTTTTGTAAGTTCCCCCAAATGTTGATCTGAGTCAAGAGCTTGTTAAAATACATTGAGCTGCGACCTTTTTGAAAGCAAGAATAGTTTTCTTTTCATCTTTCTGTCTCTTAGTCCTTAGTACAGACCTGAGCACTGTAAGGACTCAATAAACAACTCTGAATGAATACATGAATGAGTTCATGAGTGAACACATTATGTGCGTGCAGGTTAGAGCTCACCATTCAAAGAGCTGAGTGCATTAAGACATTAGGCAAATGCTTAATGGGTGAAGGACACCAAGTATGGGCTATTTCAGCTTCATTCCTTGATTGCTCTAAAACTCAAGATTCTAGAGTATATGGACAGAAACATCTGGAAAACTGAGATTTCATTTTTTTTTTTTTAAGCAAAATTGGTATTGTTACTTTTCTCAAGAATTTTAGCAAAGCCAAAAGAATTCATATGAATGATGGAAAAGGACACCAAGTATGGGCTATTTCTATAGCTTCATTCCTTGATTGCTCTAAAACTCAAGATTCTAGAGTATATGGACAGAAACATCTGGAGAACTGAGGTTTTTTTTTTTTTTTTTTAGCAAAATTGGTATTACTTTTCTCAAAAGTTTTAGCAAAGCCAAAAGAATTCATATGAATGATGGAAACTGAACACCATCATGCATTTAGAACACCATCAGGCATAATGCTTTTAGAAAGCTACTTTCTGCTTCTTAAAGCAATATGTATTTCTTATAGAAACTCGAATATATTCAAATAATAAAGGAGAAAATAAAATCATCTACAATTCTAAAACCAGAGGCACTCACTGTTGAGGTATTATTGTTAGCAAACCAAACACAGGTTTGCTCACCTGCTTTCAGCAAACCTAATATACTGACCCAGGATGGTGGTGAAGGAAAGTACAACATTTATTGCAGGGCACCAAGCAAGAGTCTGGCCAGCTCGTGCTCAGAAGACCCCAACTCCTTGATGACTTTCAGGGACAGGTGTTTAAAGACAGGATGAGGGGCAGGACTTTCTGGTGGTCCAGTAGTTAAGACTCTGAGCTTCTACTGAGGGGGGAACCAGTTCAATTCCTGATCAGCCATGCCTTTTGGGCTCAGTCACTAAGTCCTGTGTGACTCTTGTGATCCCATGGACAGCAGCCTGCAAGGCTCCCCTGTCCATGGGATTCTCCAGGCAAGAATACTGGAGTGAGTTGCCATTTCCTTCTCCAGGGGATTTTCCTGACCCTCGTCTTATGCATTGCAGGCAGATTCTTTACTGCGAGCCACTGGGGCTTCCCAAGTGGTACTAGTGGTAAAGAACCCACCTACCAATACAGGGGATATAAGAGACACAGGTTCGATCCCCGGGTCCAGAAGATCCCCTGGAGGAGGCCACGGCAACCCACTCCAGTATTCTTGCCTGGAGAATCCCATGGATAGGGAAGTCTGGCAGGCTATAGTCCATAGGGTCGCAAAGAGTCACACATGACTGAAGCAACTTTGCATGCACGCATGCATGCACCTGGTCAAAACAAAACCAATATAAATAAATCTCATAAATCTCATTAAGACAGGTGAGGGAGAGAGTTTTAAAGTGCGTGATCAGCTTGTGGACATGCCTCTGATTGACTGGTTGTGAGGTAATTGGAATTCAACATAATCAACCTTCTGGTTCCAACCAGCCTGGGGTCTACATGCTGGTGGTCAGCATACAATTACGTTTTTCCAGCTGGTGGGTTTCAATATCTGCATAATAGTTCAAGCATACAGCTCAGGTTATCTATAGCCTTTGAGGAGGAACTAAAGATTCTTGACTTGGTTTGATAACTAAACTATTATTATTTTGTCTTGCTTGACTGTTTTCTTTTGCTTCTGCATTTTCTTGCTTCTATGATTAAATCTGTTCTTTGGAACTCCTAGAAGGCTAGTTTCTCTATGAACAAGAGGCAGGTGCAGGACATGGGGCAGTCTGTTCCAAGGAGACATCACTCAGTTCTGCTCATTACAATCCCCCCTTTTATCTGTACTCTTCAATCTTGAGGAGGAACAGGTACAGAACAAGAAAGGAAATAAAGTTTTGGATAGAGAAGTTAATCATAAACTTGGCATAGGAACTTGGTTTTAGGGGGACACATTTTTATTATTATATTTGTTTTTTTTCTGTATATGTATGTGTGTTTACACATATACATAAACATTTTCTCCACAAAAAGTAAATCTTCATACCATGAATTAAGTCAACATTCTTCTAAATAATTTCCGTAGCCACATAACATTACATCACGTGAAAATGCCACGATCTACCTTACTGTTGATCACACACATTGTTTCCAGTCTTCCAGAATGCCATTTGGAAATTTATATTGAGACTTAAAATATCTATAGCCTTGACTTGTTACTCCACTTCTAGGAAAATGTCTTAAGGAAAAGAAAAAACGGGCATCAAAAAATTATTTATAATAGTATAAGACTGGGATTTCTCAGGTGATCAAGTGGTTAAGAATCTGCATTGCATTTCAGGGGACGCAGGTTTGATCCCTGGTCAGGTAACTCAAATCTCACAGCAACTAAGCCCACATGCCTCAACCAGAGAGTCCAGGAGCCACAAGGAAGGTGTTCCACATGACACAACAAAGATCCTGCGTGCCTCAACTAACACCAACACAGCCAGATAAATAGCTAAATAAATACAAAAATAATGTACGATCGCTAAAAGATTTCAACATCAAATAATAGAAGGTAATAAGTTATGTTAAAATGAATACTATAAAACTTGTAAGAGTTGTTTAAAAAAACTGCAAGGTAGAAAATATAAAAGTAAACAAAAAACCCATGTAATATCAAATTACATAGGTAATGTAAGTACCAGTTTTTAAACCAAATGTATACATAAAGGAGGGTGAGAATAACGTACATATCTTAATTGTGTGTGTGTATTAGTCCCTCAGTCATGTCTGACTCTTTGCGACCCCCTGGACTGTAGCCTGCCAGGCTCTTCTGTCCATTGGATTCTCCAGGCAAGAATACTGGAGTGGGTTGCCATTTGCTTGCTTCAGGGGATCTTCTCAACCCAAGGGATCAAACCTGAGTCTCTTATTTTTCTCCTGCAATGCAGGCAAGTTCTCCACCACGAGAGCCACCTGGGAAGCCCCATATCCTAATTAAAAAATACTTTATTGCTCCAAGTGCTAAGTGGCATCTAAGCCTTCAGTGAGTTGTGGTCGTATCAGCAAAGATCACTGACCACAGATCACCATAACAAATATAATACAGATGAAAATTCATGATATTGTGAGAATTACCAAAATATGATGGAGAGACACGAAATGACAAATGTTGAAAAATAGCAATAGTAGACTTGCTTGACTCGGGGTTGCCATGAACATTCAGTTTGTAAAAAAACAAACAAAAAACCCCCACAGTATCTATGAAGCTCAGTAAAACAAAGCACGGTAAAATGAGGCGTGCCTGTATTAGCAATGCTTGTCCTTGACCGAGAGACTAGAAAGCAACTATATGCGGTTCCACTCCCAATGTTTCCACATAGTAAAAGTTCTATGATAGAAACAATTTCTCTTAAGGAGTCCACAGAGCGCTGTGGTCAAGACCACAGGGTGCAATGATGCTGTCATTAATGTCGTCCGGGAAGACATCACGGCCCATGTCTTAAGGACGCCGTGAGATAAGTTTATCCATTTTCCTATACAGAAAAGCAGGTGAGCAGGATTTCTAAGCAAGCAGAGACTTAACAGGGAGTCTGAACAGGGTGAGTGTTTTCATCCCTTTTCGGAGAGGGGCACATGGATGTGGTGACCTTACTTAAAACCTGAGACAACAGTCATTGAATGTTAATTTCATCCACTTCCCATTATAAAGGAAAATCATTATGTGACCGTGTCAGAGTCCTGCGGCCCCCTCAGGGGATTCTGCTAATAGTGCCCCAGATACACCAGGCAGCTAGACACCACCATGCTGAAACAACCATCCACATAAGCACAGCTAAAGCATGCTGGCCTCAATGCTGTTGTTATCTTGCAGGACTACTGCTGTCTGTTAGGGCTGCCTTTCAGAAAGCTGCTGGGGCTTCCCAGGTAGCTCAGTGGTATAAAGGATCTGCCTGCCAATGCAGGAGACACAGGTTCAATCCCTGGGTTGGGAAGATCCCCTAGAGGAGGAAATGGCAACCCACTCCAGTATTCTTGCTTGGATAATCCCGTGGACAGAGGAGCCTGGCAGGATATAGTCCACGGGGGGTCTAAAAGAGTTGGACATGACCAAAGCAATTGAGCCACTAGGCTAAGCAGTTCACATTATTTTTTAACCATTCATTTCCTCCTTTGGCAGATGACTGAATGAGTGAAAGTCGCTCAGTTGTGTCCGACTCTTTGCGACACCATGGGCTATACAGTCCATGGAATTCTCCAGGCCAGAATACTGGAGTGGGTAGCCATTCCCTTCCCCAGGGGATCTTCCCAACCCAGGGATTGAACCCAGGTCTCCTGCATTGCAGGCGGATTCTTTACCAGCTGAACCACAAGGAAAGCCCAAGAACACGAAAGTGGGTAGCCCATCTCTTCTCCAGTGGATCTTTCTGACCCAGGAATCAAACTGGGGTCTCCTGCATTGCAGGCGGACTCTACCAACTGAGGTATCGGGGAAGCCCAGTGGCAGATGAGGAAACATTAATTAATAGCTTGTTAATTTCTCTCATTCTATATATGGGGAAACTGAAGGACAGACAGAATAAGAAATGGCCTCAGAGATCTCTTATTTTAAGAAGCCTCCAAACTGGACTTTCATCCCAGTCAGTCTGGCTCCAGAGCCTGACTCTTCCAAGTCCTCTCTCTTCCCCATCAGCTTTACCATGCTTTTAACCTCTGCTCTGAACCTTATTTGCATATTAGCATGAAGGTTTTATACTTATCTATATTAATATGCAAAACATTTCTAGCTAATGTGAACAATTATCCCAACAGCATCAAACTGAAAGAGAAAATAATTCAACAAAACCCCTTTCCATAGTTAGAGCTCATTAAATTATAGATTTTCTGGAGTACTCCATTTGAAATGGGTTCCATCGTCATTTAAGATTTAATTGAAATAAAATTTGCCAAACTTACTAGACTGTAGTACTCACAGAAGAATAGAAGTGCCCCATGCCAAAAGACATTTTTCTCTGACTGAGATTCTGTATCTTATTTTTCTAATGAGTTAGTTCAGAATTTTCCATGTTTATTAACCAATTGTATCACTGATTTCAAGAGCTGGAAGCAAGAAAGTGACTGTGTGGCTATGAACTGTTGTACCTTTAGGTAACTAGATTCCATGTGTCAGGCATTTAGTTTGAACATGAAAGGATGGTACCCTGTTCTCCTACCCCAAATTGTCCGTGCTCTCCACACTCGTATCTGTTGGTGGAGGGGAAGGATGGAACACAGCTGAACTCAATCACCTTCTGAGCCAAAGAATAAAATAGACATTCAGAAACAGACACTGTAGGTCAAAGAGGGACAAGTCCAGTTTCCAAGTCCCTTCCTTGTACATTGGCTCAGGACCGTGTAATACATTTTATTAACAGGAAAAGACAGCTGGAGTCAATGGATTTGTTCAGATTTCAGGTTGTCGGGGTCCCAAGACTTTTACTATCAATTCCCAGTTTAACGCCTCTTCTACTCTGACCTCTACTTTCACTTCATAGGATTCAGTGAATCTGGTCAATCAGGTATGGAATTCCTCTTATCATTTGCTTTATGATAATAATACCTTTCATGTGTACTGTAACCACAGTTCTTAAAGCATTCACTGAGGGCTCATAACATTGCAGTGACATGCATAGAAAGAAAGGATGCCCATTTTAGAGCGAAAAGACAAGAGTTGTGGCCCCATATTGAGAATGAACACATTTCCCCCCAACAACCATACTGGGATTTGTTTATAAGTATATGGTCATTCCATGACTCAAACCTTACAGATTGCCTTCTGCATGCTCAGTCACGTCTGACTCTTTGTGACCCCATGGACTGTGTAGCCTGCCAGGCTCCTCTGTCCATGGTATTTCCCAGGCAAGAATACTAGAGTGGGTTGCCATTTCGTCCCTGGGGGATCTTCCTGACCCAGGGATCAAACCCTTGTCTTCGCATGTCCTGCATTGGCAGGCAGATTCCTCATCTGGGTCTTACTACCTGTCAAAACCTGCTGGGCATCAAATCAATATTGATTATGTGCCTATGAAGTGCCAGACACTGAGCCTGGGGCTGGGGAGATGAAGAACTTGGGATGTAACTCAAGGATTTGTTGTATAAATGATCCCCAGTTTATGCTATTGTCCAGACAAGGTTGGCACCAGTAGTGTGAAGGAAAAGAGTTCAGCCTTCAGGAACCCACATGACCTGGAGTTGAAATTCTGGCTCAACTGCTTACCAATCACGTGAACTTGGGAGTTCCTTTACCTTTCTGAGCTTCAGTTTCTTCATCTAAAGCCAATGAAAACAATCTCTCACAGCAAACATACAGGGAAAATGAGATAACTGATTTACAGTGTCTGGCACAAGATAGGTATTCAATTAAAAGTAACCTTATGGAAAGGGGAGATGAGAGGAAGAGGAAGAAAAACATGCAGAGCTCAGCCAACTCCATCTCTTGATACCTTGATGAGTCCAGTGTTACGAAATGGGGCACAACAGATCCTAAAGAAGACTCGCTCAAAGCCCAGCACTTCAAAACTGCACACATGCAGTCGCGTTTATACCTCCCAAACGCAGAGAAGGACCAAATGTTTGAGTGCCAAAGAAAGATACCCCTCCTGCACACAAGACTAGTAATTCAGCAGCCTGCGTGCTAAGTCGCTTCAGTCGTGTCCGACTCTTTCCAACCGCATGGACTGTATCCTGACAGGCTCCTCTGTCCATGGGATTCTCCTGGAGTGGGTCCTGGAGTGGGTTGCCATGAGCAGCACAGAGCTACAAAGAAGCGTGCAGCAGACTGGATACAGTCACCGCAGGAAGGCAAGCAATCTGTCATCAGTGAAAAGCCTAATGACATCCCATTTTGGAAAACATTTGCCCAGCTGGCCACTTCGGAGATCCAGAGATCACTCCTGCCCTAAGTGTTTCCAGTGTCTGGCTGGGCATGAGGCACACTAGTCATTACTTTCCAGGCAACCCCACGTACAGCGTGATGCCCAGAGGCCAGGACCACAGAACTGGCAGCATCACCGCAGTGCAGGTTGCAGGTGGCTGCGTGAAACCTCTGTACTACCCGAAATCCTAACCCACCTGAATCCAAAATGCAGAAGCCCATCTCAAATCTAATTCCTGGCTAAAAAAACTGTGGAGCCAGAAAAAGAAAATTGAGCAATTAGACTTCTGTAGGGAATCTGACTTAGTGATAGATCATTTCATTCATCATCCTGGGCAAGTAAACTGCTTTCCGAAGCTACCAACGGGCTTTCGGCCAAACCCCCACTTATTGCAGTCTCCGCAAGAGGCAGACCGGGGCATGATGTCAGGTTTTATGGTAATGCTAAGCAAAAGTAGGATAGGAAATTGGGTGATCACTAAACCACGGGGCCTAGTTACTGGCACTGACTGCGAACACTGCAGGGGGAGGTCAAAATGAAAGAGGTCTCAAGGAGCTGATTTTACTCTTGATTCACGGGCTCTATGTCATTAATGTCACATGATGGAGGGAGAGAAATGAAAGATGAACTCTCTTATTTATAGGATCTCTACCCAATTCCCAATAGGAATCTCATGTCATCCCTTGAGATGCTCTCATGCGACAGAGGCATGTGGGACCTAGAAGAGCAAAGTGTGCATTTTTAAAATACGTGGTTCAATTTTACCAGTGTAATCTACTCCTCTTTTGCAACAAGAAGTTGTTTTCTTACTTTTTTACAGTTGTAGGAAAAATCAGTTTGGAACTAATGAATTTTTATTACTTGTATAGGAGTCCATCAGTGATAAGTTTCCTGCTTTGATTTTGTATTTAATCTTCTGGTATTATGACAGAATCCCAAAGATGGGGGGAGACGCGCATAGCTGTTTAACTTAGGGTTTATTTTCTCCAGTTCCTTTAAAGTGTTAAGCATACCAGAGATGACGTTAATGGCCTTATCTGATTTGATTTGAGTAGCAATCTTTTAAAATTAATAACTCTGATGTCAGCTTCCCTGTCATGTTGCCAAGTTTAATTCCCACTTCTGCCACGATTAACACTCTAATGAAGACGCTGTCTGATTTTAGCGCTAGTACACACTTAAAAAGCTTCACTCTTCTCAGCTACAAAGCTTCTGCAGTGAATCACGATAAATCAACCCCAGTGAGAGTACCTATCAGTTGTAAGATTAAAAACCACTAAACATTTCTATTTCTCTCTAAACCTGGATTGCCCCATGATATATTCAACATTAAATCATCACTTTCATTTCCAAATGTTTCATTCTGTTTTAGGGGATTCTCCCTAAACCATTCCACAAAAGGTAAGTGATTTGGTTCCTGCTGAAGACCTAGAGGACAAGTGACTTTCCCAAGAGCAGAGTTCTACAATGTCCAATCAAGAATTGATTGCGTCCATCAAACCCCACCTCTGCCTCTACAATCTGAAATGAGTGAATAAAGATGTGGTATATATATACACACTGGAATATTACTTGGCTATAAAAAATAATAAAATAATGTCAATTGCAGCAACGTGGATGGACCTAGAGATGATCATACTCAGTGAAGTAAGTCAGACAGAAAGACAAATATCATATGATATCACTTGTATGTGGAGTCTAAAAATAATGATATAAATGAACATATTTACAAGACAGAAATAGATTCACAGACAGTAAACAAACTCATGGTTACCAAAGGGGAAAGTGAAAGTGTTAGTCACTCAGTCACGTCCGACTCTTTGTGACCCCATGGACTGTAGCCTGCCAGGCTCCTCTGTCCATGGAATTTTCCAGGCAAGAATACTGGAGTGGGGTGCCATTTCCTTCTCCCGGGGATCTTCCTGACCCAGGGATCAAACCAAGGTCTCCTGCATTGCAGGCAGATTCTTTACCATCTGAGCCACCAGGGAAGCAGGGAGGGGATGAATTAGGAATCTTTCCTCTTCCTCCTGTGCAGCATGAGCAAAAACAAAGGTGTTAATCTCACAGATAAGGGTTAAAAGTGGGGTGCTTCTCACCATATTAGTGCATACAGTAAGTGCACGGTAAGCGCTGTTATTCTTAGTGGTGCTGTCATCGCTGTCCGCAACAGGAAGTCAGTGGTCTTCCAATTACTATATCTCTTATGTGAATATATCTTTCATTATAATGCCAGCCTATACTATTATCCTGTCTCATATCTCATTCTATTATTCTCTTTTACTATAAGGTTCGAAATTATCTTTGATCAGCCCAGAATATTTTCCTTCTGTGACAGAATGTGTTTTTCTCCTTTAGCCTAATTTAGTTAAAACTCAATTGTCACAAAGTCTGTGCATTAGAACCAGGAAAACACTTGATCACAAATAGCCCCACTTCCTTTCCCCCTGACAACTAGTAACGTTTTTCCTCCAAAATATATTGAGGTTTCCCATAGGGTCCATCTCAATTGAATGGAATTCTCAACTGTATCACCACCATGGAAGATGACTATTGGTGACATTTCACAAAAACAAGAGGAAAATAAGATCCATTGTTCCCTGCTCTCTTTCATTTACCCCATGAAGTGTGTAGGCCAGGAGCTTCCTCTTCACATGGTCATGGAGTTTTAGAAGAGGCATCCACCACGTATTCAAAAACTTGACAAGGGGCTGGCCCAGAGAGAGCCAGGGCAGAGAAACAGGATGCTAAGGAAAATAGGAGCCAGGAGTCAAGCAATTAACTTTTTTTTTTTCATGCTTCACTGTAATTAGCCAGATCAAAGGGGACCTGGGCTTACAGAATTCATCAGCCCTGTGACTCTCTGAGGACAGTTAGCAAATAGTCCTGTAAGCTTTCAGTATGGCTAATTGTCCACAGGCTGACTTTGTTTTCTTGTAAATCCTCCTTTGTGAATCCTTGGCCAGTTATTCACATGCTGGAGTGCTGTACTGGCGAACAGTTGCAGGACACATATAGTTCCCGTGTCCTATTTCTTGTGTGTTGCAGGTGGCCCGTGAACACCCCATACCCACTCTGCAAGGTAGGCACTTTGGTTCCAAGTTCTGTGACTTGACCGATGCCTTTGTTAGTCAGTGGCAGGAACTGAACTCAGATCTTTCAAAAAGTTTGTGATTTGACAAGGTCTCTGATCATTAAAGAATCCCCTGTGCTGCTTATTAAAAATACACTTTTTAAGTCAGGAGATCTGGAGTGAGGCTGAGAAATAGGATCTTTAAAAAGCTCCAAGTGATTCTTATTTTTCCTCGAGTTGGTAAGCCAGCTGCATCTATGGGACTTTCTATTTACGCCCAACAAATTGAAAACAGAAACTCCATTTTGCAGGAGTCTTATGGATTTCGTGATTTGTCAGTCTCTTCCAGTCTTTTCTTTAGAGACTCAGAGTAATAAACTCATTTCTATCATAATCTACATCCATGTCAATCCTCTGCCCAGAACCTTGAGTGGTTTCCAATTTCGCTCAGCATCACAGCCAGAACCCTTACAATGGCCTGCCAGGGCTCCACGATCTCCCTCTTACCTCTGGGAAACCCTCGCTCTTTCACTGACTCATTTCTAGACACATAGCCCCTTGCTGTCCCAGAAGCACTCCAGTTCCCAACCTGGACCTCCATTCAAGCCTTTGCCTCTCCCTAGGACATCCTTCCCTGAGAGATGCACGTGGTCAACTCCCTCGCTTCCTGTAAGTCTCCACTCAAACACCAGCTCCATAAAGTCTGCCCTGATATCCCATATAACGTTCAACCATTCTCGACTCCTATAACTCCTAATCCCCTGTACTAACCGCCACTTGTCAGGAAGATCTCCTGGAGATGGAAATGGCAACCCACTCCAGTATTCTCGCCTGGGAAACCCCATGGAAGAGAAGTCTAGCAGGCTACAGTCTATGGGGTCGCTAAAGAGTCGGACACAACTGAGCGACTAAAAGACAATAGTATATACATACCTTCTATACTTACTCTAAGGCAGGGGTCCCCAGCCTCTGGGAGCTAATGTTTGGTGATTTGAAGTGGAGCTGATGTAACAATAATAGAAATAAAGTGCACAATAAATATAATGCACTTGAATCATCTCAAAATCTCCCTGGTCCATGGAAAAATTATCTTCCGTGAAGTAAGTCCCCTGGTGTCAAAAAGGTTGAGGACTGCTGCACTAAGGCATATGTGTATATATACCTTCTAACATACCATGTAATAAGATATGCTTACTGTTTACTTGCTACAGAATAAGCTCCACAATATCAAAGATCTTTGTCTACTGATATAGGCCAAGTACCCAGAACAGTGCCTGGTATGCAGTAGGTGCTTAGTAAATATATGTTAAGCTAATGAATATAACTGAACCAAGATTTCATACAACAATACTACACCTAACTATGTCAATGGACTCAGATACAGTCCATCCAATTCTCTTCTAATTCATCTTATTAAAGTGTTGGCTGCAACTCATTAGTTGGTCATCCAACAGTTTGAAAAACACTGACATAATTAAACTCCTGTTGCTTCTTTGCCAACAACTTGCTGGCTGCCTATTTAAGTCATCAGACCAATTTCTCACAAGGTGCCACTTAACCAGTCACATACAAAGAGCTCCCTACAAAGGGTAACAACTATAAGTGGTGATAGAACACGTGCAAATGAGAAAAATGATAAAATAATCAGATTAGAAGTTTTGGCATATAATCATGTGTTCAGCAAAATGCTAACTCAGCTTTGAAGGTGTAAAGTTGTAATAAATACGAATATTCATGTAATAAACATGACTATAGTAAGCAATGCATCAGTGAATCATCCGGAAGGATAGTAACCTGTCTCAAATTGTACTAATTCAGTTACTGCAAAGTAAGGTTTTAAAATATTCAGTTTAATCATCATTTTTGGTGAATTTTCTGTTCAAAACTGTTAAGAGGAAAGGACTGGTTTTACGTCAGATGAATCATTTCAGAGAACATGATCAGTAGGTCCTGTGTTATCACCAATGACCAATTATTTGTAGTTATATTAATATTTTCAGTTCAGTTCAGTCGCTCAGTTGTGTCCGACTCTTTGCGACCCCATGAATCACAGCACGCCAGGCCTCCCTGTCCATCACCAACTCCCGGAGTATTCTTTAATCTTAGTTTGGCTTCACGTTTCACAATTTATGCTATAAGATGCCCCATTAGTTTGCCAGGACGACCATACAAAGTATCACAGACTGGGTAGCCCAAACAAGAGAAATTTATTTTCTTGTAACTCCAGAAGCTAAAAGCCCAAGGTCAAGGAGTTGGCAGGCTTGCTTTCTTTAGCAGACTCCCTTGTTGGCTTGTAGAAAGCTGTTTTCTTTCTGTGTCTTCATAGCACCTTTCCTGTGTGGCTCTGTGTCCTAACTGCCTCTTCTTTAAAGGACACAGTCATACTGAGTTAAGACCCACTCTAACGACCTCATTTCTACTTAATTATTTCTTTAAAAAACCCATCTCCAAACACAGTCACATGCTGAAGTATTGAGGGTAGGGCTTCAATATATGAATTTGGAGGAGACACAATTAAGCCCATAATATCCACATTCTTAAGTCTAATGCCTAAGACATATGCAGGAATGAGCATATTAATTTACACTTTTACCTGCTTCCATATATGCAGCCAAAAGCTAAGATAAAAATATACAATTTCACATTCAGTGCATCTAGCCTCTGTAACATGAATAGAAACAGACTGGATAATAATGTCAATGAATGAATTAAAATTGATTTAACTGCAGTTAAGATCTCAAGGTGATCTCATCAACTCAGGAGAATAAAAGAACTTACTTTCCTCAAAACTCAGGCTTTCTCCCTAGATATTTCATTTAAGATTGGTCTACACAGACAGGTCTATTTCTCCTAAAATCCTAGGTGCCAATTTGAAAGTAACATCTATCTCTGGCAGGATGAAGCAACCAACTCAGGAGGAAACGTGAGGTTAACTGAATGGTTTACAATCAACCACATAGAGATGTGATCAGCCTCGAAGCATCCTGGGAATCACGGCTATTTCCACGTTACACAGGGTGGAATCTGAACGGAATACTCTTGTCAGTGGAATTCAGAAGAGAACGGGTGTCAGCATTTTGTCAAGTCAAACCTTGCCAGAAGGCCCCTATGGGTAGAGGATTGCGCCAGATCCCAAAGGAGACGGAGTGAGAAACTACGGAAGGAAGTGAGTGGTTTTTTTAACTTGGTGGATGAAAGATTTAGTGGCGCTATGAGAACCGTCAAAGGACGTGAGGGCTCTCAGGCAGAAGAAGAAGTCCACTTATTCTCAGAGGCACCCGAATACAGCCTGATCAATTGGTTCAAACCCTGAGAGGCTGACTTTGGCTAAAAGAGAGGAGAACTGTCCAACAGAAGTCATGGGGTCAGTGAGTCGCTCTCCCTAACAATTAAGACTAAGGGTCATGCGTGCCCTGGAGGGATTCGTGTCAGGACGACTGAAGCGTTCCTTCCAAATCTGAGACTCTTCCATCATGTTCATTCCCTCTAAAGGTTTCCAGTGAATGACAATATCTACCTACCTTCATGCACTGTCTAAATAATAATATTTTGTCTACAGCATAAGTAAAGACAGTATAATCCATTCAAGGTTGCATTGCCTTACTATCAGAAAGGAATTACTCCATAATTTCTTGCCACATGTAAGTGATATCATATGATATTTGTCTTTCTCTGTCTGACATCACTCAGTATAACAATCTCTAGGTTCATCCATGTTGCTGCTCTAAATGTCTTTTTTTTTTAAGAGATGATATCATTTGCTGGTTGTTATTTTTTGGTGCAACCAGAAAATAGTGGGATACTGAATATGGGAGATTTTGATTGTCTTGGGTGTCAGTTTAATGTTCAAGTGGCAAAACAAACAAAAATAGAGCTTCATTCTACACCACGATATTCTTAGTCATCTTCATTATAAAATAATTTTCTAGGGAACATTGTAAAGGTTTCCAATACTCCTATTCCATGACCAACAGGGCAGTTAATCGTGATTCTGGACAAAAACAAAATATGTATGAAAACAGACCTGTTGTTACTACTGCTAATATATTTGCCAGGCATTTAACAAGAAATGAGGATCTGAATGCTCAGTGGCAAATACAGTGATCAATTTGATCAACTGTGAGAAAGGACCCCAGAGCACAGGAACAAGGGGAGGAACACGGAACAGACTTCACACTTTGCTGAGCAGTAGAAACCAAAATCACTTAATTTCTACCCAGCCAGGCTGGGATGATTATCCACAGTGAGAAACATTTCATGCTCCTTATTTATTTTATTTTTCGCTTGTCACCCCTAAATTAATCAGGACCACCACCATTCAGCAGCCTAATCAACAGAACTCCATCATCTTGTCAGCTCCTTAAGAAGAAGGAAGTCAGGGCGGGGCAGGGGTTGGGGGGGGGCTGGTGGA
The DNA here is from genome assembly GCF_029407905.1 of Bubalus kerabau. Lineage (NCBI taxonomy): Eukaryota > Metazoa > Chordata > Mammalia > Artiodactyla > Bovidae > Bubalus > Bubalus kerabau. The sequence goes on along the minus strand of NC_073635.1, from coordinate 23,480,353 downwards.
GAAAGCTGGGGTCGGGGAGGGGTGGGCAGAGAAGGAAGGCAGGCGGTGGCTAAGGATTGAAAGAGAGAGGAAGGTGTGAAAAAATAATGTGAGATCTCACATACAATCTAAAGCTGAGGCAGCCATGTAATTATAAAGCTAGCTTTTCTTTCACTTGACAGCAGAAGAAAAGGAGGTGAAGAGAAGCTTTTAAATGAAACATGACATTCCCTTATTAAAGTCTGATTTCGATTTTAAATGGCTTAGAGCTTTGCATCTTTACTTCCCCACTCAAGGAGTCGATGTTTAATAAAAAAAAAAAAAAGAAAGAAAGAAACTGCAATATTTGAGGAGAGCATATGCATGTTTCTAAACACACAGTCTTTTTTATCAACCTTTTTAGGTTGATAAAAGCTTTAAATGTTATCCAAGCAGTAGTTGGGCACTATTTGGTGTGCATAAATGTATTCTGACGTACAGGGAAAATGCATGGTAGGCTTTTGTTTAAAAATAGCATGATGCATAACGTGTGCAATGCATTAAGAATTTATTGCCCGCTTCTGCTTCAGTTCCTCTTTACAGGGGACAGCCCACAGAAACCATGCATCCTTACAAGCAGAGCTCGGTGGCCCGAGTTGCACTGGAGCATTGCATGCTGGGACCTGCAGACGGCCGACAGGATGGCAGCTATAGTACATTTTCCACGCGGTGAGAGGTTCAATACGCTTCAGGTTTTATTTTCCATCTCATAGCAAAAGATGAACACCACTGCTACTTCTTTCCTCCCCATATCGGAAATGAGGCAGGACCCCATGGTCCTCCCTCCCCTCCCCCTCTACGTCCTCCACCTGCCTTGTGTCTGCAGAAAAACTTTAGCCAAAGAATAAGTTTAATCAGAGAAGTGAGAAAATGCAGAAGCAAAGGAAAGCAGTCCAACAAGACCAGATAATCAAGTTCGGTCATTAAGCAAAGTCAAGGACCTTTACTTCCTCCTCAAGGGCTATAGATAATATTCTGAGCCACGTCCTGTGAGCTGTCTGGTAGATACTGAAACCTCCACCAAGTGCAAGAAGTTAACTGCATGATGACCAGACTGAAGCCATGATACATGCTGCCACAATTCTAAGAACTGGCCTCAAGGAATGGGAACAAACTGACCCTGGAACTGAAGACACTTAGAACAATTAAGACCACGCTGGTTAGAGCACTGATGACCAATTTTAAGATGACTGCCAGAGCTGATTGTACTGTTTCTGCATGGAGCCCCTCCTCTCTGATAAAAGCTCTTGTCCGTTGGTTGTTGGTGTTGGGCAGCTGGCCTTTAGACAAGAGTCCAGCTCTCTGCCCCCCTGGTTGCCAGCTTCCAAAATAAAGCAAACTTTCCTTTCCACCAACCTGGCCTCTTTGTTGGCTTTAGAGCAGTGAGCAGCCAGACCCCACTCCTGGTAACATACCCACTTAAACATACCCTCCACCTCAGAGGACTTTGACATTTCTCCCAAAGTTAGAGGAAAATGCCCCAGTGGCTACAGTTTGCATCCGCCTGATAAATACTGTAAATAACATTCATAATAATGCCTAATACTTATAAGAACATTTTGCATTTGGCAAAATATTGTTACACATTATCTACATATGAGGTGGATGTTATTAACCTCATTTTATAGAAAAGAAAACCGAACCTCACAGAATGCAATTCAAATATATAATATTTGAATATTATCTCTATAATATTTGAATAATAGAAAATGCAATTCACCCACAGAAACAGAGCAAATAAATGACAGTTCCAAGACCCCAACTCAGATCTCCAGACCCTTTTCTCCCTCCCTCCCTTCACCCTTTTCTATCCCTTTGTCCTTCCTTCCCTTTCCTTTCTCTCCTCTTTTCCTTCCCCTTCTTTTAAACAGCTTTCAAAGTCAAAGTCAAAGTGTTTATCATCCAGTCATGTCCGACTCTTTGTGATCCCAAGGCCTGTAGCCCCCCAGGCTCCTCTGTCCATGGGATTCTCCAGACAAGAGTATTGGAGTGGGTTGCCATTCCCTTCTCCAGGGATCAAACCCAGGTTTCCCACATTGCAGGAGGATTCTTTACTGCCTGAGCCGCCAGGGAGGCCTATTAACAGCTTTCTTGAGGTATAACTGACATAATAAGCTGAGCTTACTTGAAGTGTACAAGTTGATAAATTTTGATGTGTATACAAAAGTAAAAAACATGACCATAATTAACACAGGTATTCATTATTCCATCAAGTTTCCTCCTGATTTTCTGTAATTCCTCTCCCCCTCCATTTCTCACTCTGCCATCCCAGATAACCCTTAACCTGCTTTCTTTCACTATAGAATAGTTTGAATTTTTGAGAATTTTATATAAGTGGAATCATACTCTTTTTTTTGTCTGGCTTCTTTCACTCAGCATAATTATTTTTAGATTCATCCAGGCTCTCACATGTATCAAAAAGTCATTCCTTCTTATTGCAGAACAATATTCTAGTGAATGGGTAGATCACTGTTTGCTCATCCATTCACCTATTGATGAACATCTGAACTATGTCCAGGTTGGGATGATTATAACTACAGATGCCATGAACATTCGTACACAAGTCTTTGTATGAATATATGCTTCATTTCTCTTTGGTAAGTTCCTAGGAGTGGAATGGCCGGGTAACATGGTATATATCTATTTTACTTCTTTAAGAAGCTGCCAGGACTTCCCTGGTGGTCAAATGGTTAAGAACCCGCCTGCCAATGCAGGGGACATGAGTTTGATCCCTGGTCCGGGAAGATCCCACATGCCGCGGGCAACTAAGCCTGGGCACCTCAACCACTGGGCATACATGCCCAAAGCCCACACTCTGCAAGTAGAGGCGCCACCGCAGTGAGAAGTCCCAGCAGTGCAATGAAGACCCAGCACAGCCAAAATAATTAAATAAATAATAACAATAATAAATAAATAATAATAATAATAAATAAATAATTTTTTAAAAGAAGAAGCTGCCAAGTTGTTTTTTGAAGCAGTTGTAGCATTTCATCTGGCTGTCAGCAGTGTGAATGTTTTAGTTCATCCACATCCTTACTAACATGTAGTTATTGTTTAGTTGCTAACACTAAGTACAGTTAGTCTTTTCAACCATAATCATATTGGAGATCGAAAAACTAGGTAAAAATAGCATCACCCATTAAAGACAGAGTTCAGCCTATCAAGTCATAAATCCTGGGCAGGGTTGATTTATAAGTAACATTCCTCAAATTTCCTTTATCTTCCTCCCCCCAGTTACAGTGTTTTCCAGAAGAGCTACTTTTGCCCTGAGGCAAATGGGGTGGAGATGTCTGTAGTAACTATAAAGAGGGCTGCTTTGTCCCTTTCCTGGAGTTGTTCAGTCTTGTTCAGTCGCTAAGTCGTGTCTGATTCTTTGCAACCCCAAGGGCTGCAGCACACCAGGCTCCTCTGTCCTCCACTATCTTCTGGCTGCTGCTGCTGCTGCTAAGTCGCTTCAGTCGTGTCCAACTCTGTGTGACCCCATAGACGGCAGCCCACCAGGCTCCCCCGTCCCTGGGATTCTCCAGGCAAGAACACTGGAGTGGGTTGCCATTTCCTTCTCCAATGCATGAAAGTGAAAAGTGACAGTGAAGTCGCTCAGTCCTGTCTGACTCTTTGCGACCCCATGGACTGCAGCCTACCAGGCTCCTCCATCCATGGGATTTTCCAGGCAAGAGTACTAGAGTGGGGTGCCATCGCCTTCTCCAACTATCTTCTGGAGTTTGTCTCAATTCATGAGCACTGAGTCAGTAATGATATCTAACCATCTCATCCTCTGTCGCCTCCTTCTCTTTTTGCCTTCAATCTTTCCCAGGGGTGAAAGTGAAAGTCGCTCAGTTGGGTCCAACTCTTTGCGACCCCATGGACTATAGAGTCCATGGAATTCTCCAGGCCAGAATACTGGAGTGGGTAGCCTTTTCCTTCTCCAGAGGATCTTCCCAACCCAGGGATCGAATCCAGGTCTCCCACCTTGCAGGCGGATTCTTTACCAGCTGAGCCACAAGGCAGTAGGTCACTAGAAACCAAAAATCCGGAAACAATTGTTTCTTGTGCTGCCCCAGGATTTTATTTTTAGCATTGAAACCTGGTAACGGTGGGTACATGGGAAACTGTATTTTTTATATAGGTCTGAAATCATTAGATCTAAAATTCTTCACTAAGCCCTATATTAATCAACAGTCCATCATGCAACTTTCCAGAACGAAAAACGGGAAGGGGGAAAGAATGTGGAAGAAAGTATCAAAATAGAAATTAGTTGCAAGTAAGTATTCTTTACAGAAATGGATCACTTTGCTTTCTGAATAGAAAAGCTAAGTAAAACAAAGCAAAACAAACAAAGAGAAAAATGGCAATTTGAAATAATGCAGTTTAAACCTGCAATTAAATCACTGTAACTAGCATCCATGATTATTATTAATATTTTAAAAATATTTTCTCATGAAGTATTTCGAATATACAGAAAGTCATAGATTAGTATAGTGAACATTTCTGTATCCCAGTCTTGCTTTACCAAATTGTAACATTTTGTCAAGGAAATGGCAACCCACTCCAGTGTTCTTGCCTGGAGAATCCCAGGGACGGGGGAGCCTGGTGGGCTGCTGTCTGTGGGGTCACACAGAGTCGGACACAACTGAAGTGACTTAGCAGCAGCAACATTTCATCATACTTGTCTGCTTCTTAAAACAACACAATATTATAACAAAGTTGCTCTTGACTAAAAATTTACAAATGAGAATAAACTGCAAAATATATTTAATGTAGTTACTTCCACAAGCAACTTTCCATAGTCTTCAGTAATCAATCATGGCCCTCTTTGCCCCCAACCTTTATTGATTGATTAAAACTAGTTCAAAAAGAAAGGACATATAATCACCATCCCTGACAAATGCATGGGAGGAGCAAAGCAGAGGGTTTAACACAGAGATAGGGAAAACTGAACTTTCTAGATCAATTAACTTGACTTTATAAATGAGTAGAGAATTTTGCTTTATGAAAAATGAACACCGTCAAACCATACTATCTTTTTTTGTGTGAAATATTCACAGCATTTAAAGAGCAAAGGCTGGGAAGACAATGAAAACCTTTTTTTCCTCTGCATTTTAGTAATAGCTTGGACTCAATCACCAATTTGAAGTCCATTTTTCTCTGGAGCAAAGTTACACTGAAAAGGTTATTTGCTATCTGTTTTCTGGTGCTCCAGTGTAAGATTTTGTGGGCTGTCGGGTATCTGCCTTATGGAACAAAAACACACGCAGAGCTGTCCTTGAGAAATGCTTCACAATAACATCCACGCAGGGTCCCTTCCTGCACTTCCCCATGTAACTTCCTGTCTTTCCCTCTGTGCTCCCCAGCACTTTTTGGAGCACCTACCTGTAAGAATTCTCTCCCAGCCCAGCCATTGCCTGTGGGTTCTCTGAAAAGTTTCCTTCTCCAGACAAGTGGTTCACAAGCCTCCCCACTGAGATTACCTAGGAAGACCTATAGTCTCTCAGTCCTAAAGTGGGATGAGTGAAATAAGTCAGAAAGAGAAAAACAAATATCATACTAACGTATATATACAGGGAATCTAGAAAGATGGTACAGACGAACCTTTTTGCAGGGCAACAATGGAGACGCAGACAGAGAGAGCCGACTTGTGGACACAGGGAAGGATAGGGTGGGACGAATTGAGAGAGTAGCACTGAAACATACACGTTTCCATAAGTAAAACAGACAGCTGATGGGAATTTGCTGTATGACTCAGGGAACTCAGCTCGGTGCCCTGTGACTACTTGGAGAGGTGGGATGGGGCTGGAGGCAGAAGGGAGGTTTAACATGTTGATGTATGGCAGAAACCAACACAATATTGTAAAGCAATTCTCCTCCAATTAAAAACAAACTAATAACAACAAGAAAGACACTGAATACAGTTGCCTGTGAGATATATATATATATATATACACACACACACACATGCATATATATACATTAACACATTAACTATATATATATATATAGTTGCTTATCTATTTTATATATAGTAATGTGAATCTGTTCATACCAAACTCCTAATTTATCCCTCCCCTCCAATCTTTCCCCTTTGGAAGCCATAAGTATGTTTTTTTATGTCTCTGAGGCTGCTTTTGTTTTGTAAAGTAAGTTTGTATCATTTTTTTAGATTCCATCTATAAGCAATATCATAATACATTTGCCCCTCTCTGACTTTCTTCACTTAGTGTGATAACCTCTGGGTCCATCCAAAGCATTCTCAGCATTCATCTGTTCATTCTTCAAGAAATATTAAGTTCCAAGTGTGTTCCACAGAGTGTGACAGATGCTGGGGAAAGGCACAGGGACTACGCTGGGTGTGGCCCCAGCCCTGCAGAGTTTATAGCTGGATACGGACTCTCACATTCCCCCATCCCCCAAAACGTTTAATAATAAAGGCACAGAACAGAGCTACAGAACATTTGTTTCTCCCTCCTGAAGTTTAAGCGATACTCAGTTATCTATGAACATCAGTCTATTCTCATATAAATGTTTCCTTTTAAACTTCCTCAGTTCCATGGCTACAGTCTAGGGTACAAGAAAGCCAGAAAGAATTGTTGAGATCATTGGGTCTCAAACTTTGTTGTGCATTACAATCACTTGTGCATTAGAAACACAGATTGCTAGGCTCTACCCTACAATTGGTGATACAGAGTAGTTCAGAGATGGGGCCCAAGGATTTACCTTTCTAACCAGTTTCCCAGCGATGCAGGTGCTGGTGTGGGGCCCACACTGTAACAGCCACTGGTTTAGATTACCCCAGGATGACCAATCTCCTTCATAAGAAACTTAGGACACAGGGGATGACTTGCATCATCTCTCATCCGTGGTGATGAGGACTATTACTCTAATTTTACACATGAGGAAGCTGAGGCCAGTGTAAAATCAATGGCTTGTCCAGGAATAGCTGTGTGTCTCCTGACTCATCATGAATGCAAGAGGTCAGATTTCTCTGAGTGAAACTGAACAGGTTTTACAGAGACTAATAGCTAGATCCTTACAAAGTATTCAAGGAATTCTGCCCTCTTTCCAACTCTGAGGACCAGTCAAGAAAACTGATGAGCCCATCCTGACCCTACTCTTTCCAACTCGGTTCTCAAAATCCAACGATTAATCTTTGTAATCCCTACTCCCGGCCATGACATCCATCTTGACGGGAAGCTGAGTGATGAATGAAGAATGTTTTAGGCTGAAGGTCAGGAGACCCACATTCTGGGCCGGTCTCAGGCACTGAGTATTTAAACTGGTTGAATTAATATAACTGGGTTCACTTCTTTCATCTTTGAATTGAATAATGGAAAGATGACTTCTAATGTCCCATCAAGCTCCAGCAAGCACTCTGCAATTTGCTCTGACTCCCCTGGTTAGGAATGAACTAAAAAAAATGGATAAAAGGAGGGCTGGAGCCACAAGAGACAAAGCTCTCGCAAGCAAGGGTCTCTTCCGAAAGCACAGAGACTCAACCTCTCTCTGCACCTGTGGCTCAGAGGGGCAGTGACTAGTCAGTCCTCCTGAAGTCTGATCAGTCTGTTCCCAGTTTAAAGCCCACAGAGGAAGAGGGGTTTGGCATCAACACTGGCCCCTTGGTACTATGTTCGTACCCGCTCTGAAAAGCAGGTTACGGTGGTGATCCTGTTACAAATGGGGACCACAATAATCAAAGCAGGAAAGGCACGCTACATGAGAAAATAAAATTTACCAAAGAAATGTGAGCCACAAAACCCACCTGTGCAGCTCATTATTATTCAGCCGGGGTTAAGTGAGTGCCAAGGGATGGGTGGATGGAAGGCACACCCCTTATTAACTCAGCAGGGCCCCCAAACCAGCAGCAAAGTGCAGGACTCAAAATGTAAGATGTGTGTCTGCACTTACAGAAAGGAAAGAATTTAATATCCCCAAGGCTGAAGAAGCCAACCCAAGACACAACTGACTGATGTAAAAAATTTAACTCCAGCCAGCCATAAACCAAAAGAAAAATTGTGACATGGTCAAAGACTCCTGATTCCCATATAATAATGCCACATCTTAGCTGCTGCTGCTGCTAAGTCACTTCAGTCGTGTCGGACTCCGTGCGACCCCATAGACGGCAGCCCACCAGGCTCCTCTGTCCCTGGGATTCTCCAGGCAAGAATATTGGAGTGGGTTGCCAGTTCCTTCTCCAATGCAAGCATGCATGCTAAGTCACCTCAGTCGTGTCCGACTCTGTGCGACCCTATGGACAGCAGCCCACCAGGCTCCTCCATCCACAGGATTCTCAAGGCAAGTAAACTGGAGTGGGCTGCCATTTCCTTCTCCAGCCACATCTTAGAAACAAGCTCAAAGACTGCGTACGAGCAACATGTTGAGTTTTCAGGGCATTGGCAGGAATACGGTGGATCAATCAATAACCAGCAAATGGGTCCTAGTCATTCCTTGGAGAGCCTTCTGAGTCACTGCTGTTGAACTGCATTCATTTGATCCTGATACGACCTGAATCCCCTTTAAGTGGAGTGGCTGCGCTTCTAACAGCTCTGCCCACTCGGCCCGCAAAGACTCTTATTCTGTTTTACACCTGGTGGCTTCTCTGACAAAACCCTGTCCCTGCCCATGAGCCCCAGTCCCGAAGCATTCCAAGCCAGGGGTGATTCTGCTGGCTGCCTTCAAGAAGTGAAGTGAGGCTCAACACAACTCCTGCGCCCACTTCCGGCTTTGCCCACTTTCCCATCAAGGGTCGAGGATTTTTTTTCTTCCCCCAGAAAGCCTGAAGCACACAAAAGCGATAAATCAGCAATAGGAAACAAGGTCACAGGATTTACAGCACATGATCCAAACACGTGCTGAGCCAAACTGGCCTTTAGTCACTCAAATGGACATAAAACGCGCCTGGGCCGACACTTGATTTTCACCATTTGCCCTTACTGCAAGATAAAGGCTGTCGCCTCAGCCTCCCTGGGAATTTCTCTGTGGCTGAACAGCTTCCTAAATGCTGGCCTTTGTGCGATAATCATTTTCAGGCATTGCTTTAAATCATCTTTCTCCTGTACTAATTTATCTCTGGCCGACAGCAAAGCTATGTGTGCCAAGGTAGGCGATTGAGTGGCTCACTGATTAGCCCTATATTAGCATCATCCATGCCGTCCCAACCACCCCGAAATGTGCATGCTGCTGAGGGAAAGTGGGGAGAGACCCAAACTGAAGAAACTGCTAAAACAAAAAGCATTATTAACTGAGCGGGGAAGCCAATAATCAAAAACGTCTGCTTTCACTTAAAAAAAAAAAAATAAATTACTCTGGGTATTCCACAGGAGAGACAAAATGGGAGCTTGAATACAGTTTTCAATGAATTCAGACCTCAAAAGTTACATGTAATTACAGTATGCCTTGGCTCTCTATTCATGCTACTCACTTAATAAGTTTAAACTAAATTTCAACCTAGGCATTTTTTTCAAAGTGTTTTGCATTCTAGCATATCCTAGAAGGCTCGAGACCATGCAGGCTAATTATGGGTTCTTTTTTTCTAATGCTTTTGGTATAGTCTCCTAGCTGCATTCCTGCAAGCTTCACTTTTGAGACTGGAGCAGACAAAACCCTACAGGGGCAGCCACAAAAATCTAGCAGCTATGCCACACTTGCAGCAGCCTCTAGGAAATGAATGCAAAACATTTCTCTCCTGGCAAAGGCTCCATGCCCCTGAAATGAAGTCATCTATTTGCAGGCCATCCTGCCTTCCGTCATGCCAGCCTCAAATACCAGACAGCACATGACTAGCATCCCACCCCACACAAGCATCCAACTGGTGAACCTGAGCCTGATTTTGCTGGCATGGGGGAACAAATCCCTAGAGAGCTGCATGCAAAAGATGATTCTAATTGATCTCTGTATGTTTCTCATTTGCATATAAAAGATAGCCCTTGAACACACAGGCTTCCCATCAAGTCCCACTGGTGTGGAAGGTCCTTAAACACCGCCAGTTCATAAGGAGACCAACCAACAAGGATGTGCTGGCGGTCAATGAACAGATTGATGAACGGAGAATGCAGACATCAACAGGGACTTAAAAGAAAACTGACCTGCGCTAAGACATCGACACGCTAGGTGGCCTTGGCCAAGTCACTTGACCTCTGTAAGCCCCAGTGAGCCGAACAGTAAAACCAAATAAAATCAAAATCTTGAAGAAAATCAGATGTGGAATTTAATTTACTCAGATGAACTTTCTGGAGTAATTTATGATCCCAAAGGCAACAGTCAAAACAGGAAACCAACTTCAAAAGTACCAACACAGAAGGGAGTTGTACCACTTCAACTGTTCAACCGGTTACACTAAGTCTCTTAAATCAGCCTGTGGGTGTTGTCTTAATGGAAAGCACATGACCTGACTGACAGCAATTTAAATCTTTCACATTGGAAATAGAGAGCATTGTGTCATTTTAAGGAGAGGAGGGTTTGTTTTTTTTTTTAATTCTGATCTCCCTACGTGATCCCCAAATAATACCTTTTCCTAGAAACTGCTTTAAAGAAACCCTACCATAGTGTTAAAGAGAAAGTCTTGCCAATTGCTCTATGGATTAAGAAAAAAAAGACTGCAGACTATAGGGGGGTAATGAGAACTTCTACACTTCTAAATTATATAATTAGCTCCTGAGTACCCAAGACTATTTAGCATGCACTTTGCTGATTGGAAAGGAAAAAAGATAATGAAGTTCAAAGAGGATAAATGAAGAGACCACTTGTGAAGCCAGTGAATGTTCATGGTATGGGAGGGGGAAAAAAAAAAGAAAACCACAACCCTATTTGCTTGCTCCAAGCAGTCCATTTTCAAGAGGATCAGATGACAAAAATGCTTCTTTGCTCTGATTTTACAATGAGAGATCTTAGCTCCCTTTTCTTTATTCAAAATCTGAAGTAACATCAAATAATCCAGGTGTCAACTTTCATCACTACATTGTTGTTGTAGTTCAGTCACTAAGTCATATCTGACTCTCTGTGACCTCATGGACTGTTCATTAGCTTCTCATTTTCATAGTTTTTCTAAATTTTTCTAAAACTTTCTGACACCTCACACTGAACCAACCTACATGAAATCTCAGGGCTGGAAAAACCTCTAAAGGCCATGCCTGTCTGGTATTTATTTCAGTCCTTCTACGATTGTATTTCTCAGCTTTAGGATACATCAGAATTACCTGGGGGGCTTTGCAAAAATATAGATGCTCATGGGGACAGTGAGGAAAGAAAGGGTGGGATGAATTAAGAGAGAAATAGCATTAACATATATACTCTACCATGTATATATACTACCATGTACCATGGCTCAGCTCAGCTCCATGCTCATTGTAATGACCTGGAGGTGTGGGATGGGGGTAGGGGTCATAGGAGGGAGGCTCAAGAGGGAGGGGATATATGTATCCATACAGCTGATCCATGTTGTTGTACAGCAGAAACTAACACAATATTGTAAAGCGATTATCCTCCAATTAAAAATAAATTTAAAAAAATACAGATGCTCAGGAACCCCACCTGACTTAATACCGCAGAATTTCCAGAGATGAGGCCCAAACAGGTATGTCCACTGATGCTCCCTGAAGACTGGCAATGACGACTAATACCCAGTCCCGGATGGAACAACCAGGGAACCGACAAACCAGCAGAACCAAAGCCTACTTGGCTTCAGTGTGAAAGTAAATTAATAAACCAGGTGGTAAGCAGAGTAGCTGCTGGGAAAATCAGAGCCCAGATATGTGAGAAACTATGAAAAATATGTAAATATTTTAAGACTGGGGTTTATTTCTGGTAATATTGCTTCACACTATCCAAATTAGTCAGATTTTCCATAATCCTAAAGCTATGTCTACTCACACTAAGACTGCAGCGGAGTAAGCACTCCACTGTGTACACAGGAGTGTACACAAGTGTGTGAGAGCCCCATCCTTCCTGTCAATAAGAGACCAGGCATCTACAAACCCTCATACCTCCATTTCTACACGATAGATAAAGTAACAAATGAAGCACCCTGGATATTAACAAAGACAAAAACTGAAATGAGGGGAAACCTGCCCAAAGCAATATCACTGATATTCAAGCCACTGTGTTGACGTGTGGTGTCCCCAGGTGATGCACCAACCATTGGAGAGATTCAGAGGAACGGTTCATGCTAGTCAGGCTTCCGAGCTTGGTGAATCACTGATCTCAGTGGAAAGCGGGATGCATCAGTATCTCCCGAAGTTTCTGCCCACCCTCTCTGTCTGGCAGCACATCACCCAGCAGCCTGGTCTTCACAATGGGTTCATCTGAACCAGTGCCTTTCACCACGTAAAGGGCGAGGTAACATACAGGGACCTACAGTTAGGACAGAAAGGGGCAGGAATCAAGAATGAGACCCAGCTTCTCAACCAGAACAAACTCTGCGGGAAGCAAGACCAGACACAGCTTCAGGTGCATCAGGTCAAATCAGTCCAGCACGAGGCTCTCTGAGACCATGGTGCCCCCACCCCACAGTTGTGGGGACCAGCTGTCATGTCAGGGACACCCAACAAGAGCAAGAGTGTGACCTGGGAGAGAGAATACTGAAGGGGGGCATTCAGGAGTGGTGCTCTGTAAGAACAGCTAGTCAGCACTAACAGATTCTAGGGGCAATTTCCCAAGAGCAAAAAAATAAAATTAAAAAATGAAGAGTTCCGGGCTTCCAAAGACTGTGAGGAAGCAGGCAATTAGCAAGTCATGAACTCAGCCACATGGAAAGAAAGCTGAACTCCAGTCATCAGAACTGGGGTCAAAGGGAAGACTGGGGTCTTTGAGGCTCATAGAGAAACCAGCTTCCAAAAGAGTAGCCGTATCAAGGCCAGACAGCAGCAAATATCACGGTGATGCTGAGTGGAAGAGTGTTCACCGTAAACGCTTTAGATCCCCCTGCCTGAGGGGTAAGTGGTCTCTAAAGTGGGGACTCCCAACCCTGATGTCTACGAGAATTGCTGCGGTCAATCAAATCACATCAAACTCTGGGCATGGGGCTGGGTACTGTTATTTTTCACTGCTTAGGGTGATTTCACTGTGTAGCCAGGATGGAGAATGACCGCAGGACTAGGAAAGGGTGACTACTGGGTCATATGTAGCCGGAGCTGTGGGCAAAAGGCACTGGACTCAAAAGCAACAGCTTGCTGAAACCCAGGCAGGATCTGAAAACACATAATCCATAATCGAATTCTATATAATCCTAAACCTGTACCTACACAGACACTGATTTTGTTCCTTTCTTTTAACAATGACCTTACCTTCACAGGTCTCAGGTAGCATAAGATATCTGCAGCCTTTTAGAAAGATCATTTTGACAGATGAGAGGCAGAAACAAAGACCCCAGTTCAGGCTTCAATCAATATTTCCTCCAAGTGGGAAGTAAAGATTCCCTATTTTTAAACGACCTCCATAACCATGGCAGCTTGCTACAATACTTATACGATCTTTTTTTATTTTTGTGGTCCTTTTATCTTGAATTGAATCTTAGAAAGCCGAACTTCAGAGTGTCCAAAAATACCCCTTATTACATATAGTTGGGTTCTATTGCTAACTATCACTTGCTGGATGTGTGTTTCATGTACATTTCAAGTGATGAAAAGGAGATAAGAAGTTAAAAAGTGAGAATCACATTTCCTCTACTGTACATGAAGAATGTTGGGCTTGATTATCAGGTTTCTATCATTTGGTCAGAGGCAAAGACGCAGGATTTTATGTAGCAACCAGACTGCTGATAAGATATACTATGTGCTCGGGGTTGTTATGTATGTTTGTTGTTTATTAACCACACTGACACAGAGAGCTATGAAGCAGATGCTTTCCTCACATTACGGAGGTAAAACGTAGTCATGATAAAGAGGCATCATCTATCCGAGTATTGACAACATGTCTAATGGCACTCCCTGCAGAGCAGCTAAAAGATTCTCGACTGTGGACTTGCTTTGCTGATGACTTCTCAGAAGATGGAAAAGAATAAAAAGGGAGCTTGTGCACTGAGATTTAAATCTGACCAACCAACAAGGACAGGTCAATTAGGGAAGGGAAAATTAATGGCATACTGAATGAAGTGGTCCTCTTGACACTCCCTTTTAGACCCTCCCTCATTATGTCTAACCCATCCCATTGACTTTCTCATTGTTTTTTACTCACCGCCACCCCCAGTACACATACACAGCCACTACCTAGCCCATAATTCTCACAGCTACCAGCGTAAGCATTTTACCATCCAACTTCTGTTATGTGGTTTTCTTCCTCCAAACAAAAAAAAATCTCTCCTCTTTAATAAGCACTTAACATTTACTGTTTGGCAGGCATTGGGTAAGGACTTAATAAATGTTACCTCAGTTAATCCTCACACAAAAAAAACTTACAAAGAGGTTGATGTTTTAACTTCATTTTGCAGACAGGAAAACTGAGGCACAGAAGGTTTTAGTAAATTACCTAAGATTACACAGCTAGTAGGGTTTCCCAGGTGGTGCAGTGGTAAAAAATCCACCCACCAGTGCAGGAGATGCAAGAGACATGGGTTCGATCCCTGGGTTGGGAAGATCCCCTGGAGGAGGAAATGGCAACCTACTCTAGTATTCGTGCCTGGGAAATCCCATGGACAGAGAGCTTGGTGGCCTGCAGTCCATGGTGTCACAAAGAGTCACACTAAATGACTTAGGGACTGAGCATGCACACAGCTAGTAGGGAGCACAACAGAATTCATGCCTAAGAAGTCTGACTCTGGAGTCTGTGTTCGTAATCAGTACACTGTGGTTGGCATGGCCAAGTCCAAGCTCTTCAGCGTGGTAGAAGTCCACAACCAAAGCCTTCAACACAATTGCACAGTGCACCTCCTATGCACCCCACACCCAACAAGTCAAAGCAGATGGCTTAACTGTGTCACACACATGGCCTGTGCTGTCCATCTGCACATGTACAGGCAATATCCTCTCATCCCGCACAGACCTCTGCATCCCTTTCAAGATTCAGCTGGCATCTGACTCTCGAGGTGTAGCCTTCTCTCTACAAGACCTACAGTTCAATTCAGTCGCTCAGTCGTGTCTGACTCTTTGCGACCCCATGGAGCGCAGCACAAGACCTACAAGTGGATCTGTAAAATTTGCGCTCATCCAAGTCAAATCTCCCTGGTCTCTCTACATCTGAGAGGAGATTCACCCTGTTTTGCTTATACCTGTGCACTAGTCTATTCCCTCTTCTTCCAAACCACAACAAGACTGTTTTGTTTGTGCATCATTTCCACAGGACCTCCTATAGTGTCTCACTCTTGTTGATTTCAATTGCCCTAAATCCTAATGAACAACAGAGAAATAGGGGCTGAATGACAGTATGGTTAAACGGAGTCACAGGTTGTTACTTGACTCTCTCCAAAATGTGTTTAGAAATGGACATTGAGATAGGAAGCTCCTGGTGGTGGGCAACTCTCCTATGTTCTTGGTCCTGTGAACAACTTCCAGGCAGACACAGAAGGAATATTTATCAAGTCATTGGAAGATACAAAAAAATGTAACAGGAATAGAAAATCGATGATAAGACAAAATCAGTTCCAAAAAAGGATTGAAACTAACATAATCAGAATATCATCTGAATAAGTATAAAGACCTGAATGAAGCCAGCAACATTAGAATGTAGGATGAGAGAAATACAAGCTCAGGAACTTTTGCAGAGAAGAAAAACAACCAAATCTGCCTTGATCCATGCCAGTTTGGACAATGTACACACTCACCTTGAGTCTTTATTTAATCCTCTATATAATCTTATACTTTATGGGCTTCCCTTGTGGCTCAGTGGTGAAGAGTCCACCTGCCAATGCAGGAGACATAGGTTTGATCCCCGATTTGGGAAGATCCCACATGCCACGGAGCATCTAAGCTCGTGTACTACAACTACTGAACCTGTGCTCTAGACCCCAGGAGTGGCAACTTCTGAGCCCACGTGCTGCAACTACTGAAGGCCACGTGCCCTAGAGTGCATGCTCGGCGACAAGAGAGGCCACAACGAGAAGCCCGCAAACCGCATCTAGAGAAAAGCCAGCAGAGCAATGAAGACCCAGAGCAATCAATAAATAAATAAATCTTATATTTCGAGCTTCCCTGGTAGCCAGCTGATAAAGAATCCGCCTGCAATGTAGCAGATCCTGGTTTGATTCTTGGGTCAGGAAGATCCAGTGGAGAAGGGATAGGCTACCCACGCCAGTATTCTTGGGCTTCCCTGGTGGCTCAGCTGGTAAAGAATCCTCGTGCAATGCAGGAGACCCGGATTCAATCCCTAGGTTGGAAAGATCCCCTGGAGAAGTGAAAGATACCCACTCCAGTATTCTGGCCTGGAGAATTCCATGGACTGTACAGTCCGTGGGGTCACAAAGAGTCTAACATGACTGAGCGACTTTCACTTCACTATATTTTAGAACTGATATGTGTAAAGTGTCCATTTTACAGAAAGTATGCAGTTTCTTGTTACCATTGTTGTCATTATTATTATGAAGGGTTTAGGTTTCTAGAAACTCAAAACCAGCCAACCAGGTGACATATTACAACGCAGTTAATTAACACAGGCTTAAGCTGCATTAATACACATGAAGATCCAGATAACTGGCCGGAGAACTTGGCAATAGCCCTGGATTCTACAGAATATTCTGGAGTGATGTAAAAAACTGTAAAAAGCCCAAGAGAGAAATCCTAGGTATGGAATTTACTTTCCTAGTATTTTCTATCACAGCAGATCCACTCTCTAAGTAGGTCTATCCTTACAGGGCCCATTTATTTTACAAAAGATGAAAAAGTAAGTACAAGTTCCAGAATTAAAGCTGGTATTAAAATCCATGAGAGAAAAGGAACAGAGAGAAGCTTAATGGAACAGAGGTTTAAGAATAAAGAAAAATAAATACAGGGGGTGAACTTCAAAGGAGAGTTAGCATTATCTTAACATGGAAAAGAAAGAATTGTTTGAATAATCATATTAGAGAAGGACAGGGGAAGATGGCACATCTGCAAAGGATAATAAAAAAGCAAGTATTTCAGGGCGGCTGAAATACAAACAGGCCATACTTGACCGATGTAAAGAATGTACTAATGGTATGAAATATGAAACAGATACTTAAAGGGAAGAAAGTCAAAGGATATAGGAATACCTCTGTAGCCTCGAGAATTAAATATTAAACAAATATCTCCTTAGTACACACATGAAGGAAAATCCAGTGTATACTGATTTTGTATATACTGGATTTCCATTCCAATAACTAGGGTGTGATGAGCAGTTATTAAAAGAAAGATGCAATTCACAGGCAGGGCTTGGAAAAAAATTAGGGGGGTGAGGGAGATTCTAAGCGATCCCATAAAAACCACATTTATTAAGACACCTTTCAAAAACCATTACAATTTCCTATCACAGAATTTGCAGGAACTGAACACATCTGGAGCTGGAACCATTGCCTGACTTAGTAGTTCACTTAAAAAAAAAAAAAAAAGGAACAAGACTTTGATTTAACCCTCTGGAATATTTTGCAGTTATCTGTGCTTTTGGTTTTTTTATTTACTTTTAATTGGAGGATAATTGCTTTACAACATTGTGTTGATTTCTGCCATTCATCAACATGAATCAGCCATAGGTATATACATGTCCCCTTCTTCTTGAACCTCCCTCCCGCCTCCCACCCCATCCCACCCCTCTAGGTTGTCAAAGAGCACTGGTTTGAACTCCCTGTGTCATACAGCAAGCTGTCACACATCAGCTATCTGTTTTACACACGGTAATATAGATGTTTCAAAGCTACCCTCTCAATTCGTCCACCCTCTCCTTCCCTCACTGTGCCCACAAGTGCATTCTCCATTAGTGAAGTCGCTCAGTCGTGTCCGACTCTTAGCAACCCCATGGACTATAGCCTACCAGGCTTCTCCATCCATGGGATTTTCCAGACAAGGCTACTGGAGTGGGTTGCCACTGCCTTCTCCACGGGATCTTCCTGACCCAGGATCAAACCCAGGTCTCCCACATTGCAAGCAGACACTTTACCCTCTGAGCCACCAGGGAAGCCCATTGCTGTCTTCACTGCGTCTCCATTGCTGCCCTGCAAATAGGTTGTCATCAGTACCATCTTTCTAGATTATATATATATATATATATGCATTAAAATACAACATCTAAATCATCCAGAATCTCCTTCCATCTGAGATGACCCTACAAAAGTAAAGTCACCATTATAGCTTTGGTTGAGGGTAAGGAAAGGATCCAAGGGTCCACACTATGAGTCAAGCCAGAACTCAGACAGAAGCACTACTTGGCTTACTTCCCATCCTGGGGCTCAGAAGCCAGTCAGCTCTACACTCATTGACATTCTCCAGTTCTGTGCTGATTTGTCCCAGGAAACCCAGCTGAACCTGCTTCTCAGTAGGGGATACCTATTGCTCACCTCTGCACTTACAAAGCTTTCCTCTCCTTTTCTGAATGAAAAGAACTAGGCCTCTGAACACTGTGCAAGCTGACTTAGAAAAGGAATTGGTTGTTGTTGTTTAGTCGACCAGTCATGTCTGACTCTTTGTAACCCCATGGACTGTAGCCCACCAGGCTCCCCTGTCCATGGGATTCTCCAGGCAAGAATACTGGAGTGGGTGGCCATTTCCTTCTCTAGGGGATCTTCCTGACCCCGGGATCAACCCTGCATCTCCTGTGTTGCAGGCAGATTCTTTACCACTGAGCCACCAGAGAAGACCCAGAAAGGGAAATTTAAGGACTTCTAATCAGCCCCTCGGTCACCTCCTAGTTTCCTTAATAGGAGCTCGGAGACCCCAGAGAGGAACAGCAGTGACGAGCCCGCAGCATCTTGGAGCGCCTGAGTGCCAGTCTGCAGGGCATCCCTCCTTCCCAGCAGCAGCCACTAGCACAGACAAGTGTCCCCGTGACTGCTCATTCCCCAGTGTCACCTTTACAAACAGAAGTGGAATTTCCCATCTCTCTCTCTGATATTAAAAATTATTTCCATTTTAGGGGAAAGTGGCAGGCAAGATAAAACACAGCAAGAAAGAGAATTTACGAGCTGCTTCCCGTACATCTGGGCTACAATTCTTGCACTTGTCACCCCTGTTGACAAGCTTAAAATAAAACCATGAGGTTTATTTTTAGGTCTCCAGATATTCTTCCAGGAATTTCCTTTAAATGCATTTCTGTCCTCTGGCAAGAAAAATTAACACAGAATGAGTAGTACATGTATTTATTGTGTTGTTTAGACTCTTTGGAAGAAAAAAGTGTATATGACTAGATTTTCCAAATAATGACTCTCTTGTTAAAAGAGAGAAGGATGCCTAAGGCAGTGCCAGTTAGCTTCTATTGAAGACAGCTGGAGGCCAAGGTCACTATTTTCCAGTACCTGATTAGCAGAGATGCCACTGCCAAGGAATAATGTATACTATTCATGCTAATTTCCCTATTTTTATGTAAACATATTGAATGATACAAACCTTGGGTGCTTTGTTGTTTATTCAATAGACTTTCATGAATCCCTGCTATACTCAAAGTCACAGACAAGAAGGATGGAGAGGACTAAAGGGTGGATACCTTAGTATCTTCATACTAAGGTGATGGGCTCTGTCCCAGAAACGTATGAACACATTCTCATCTAAAGTCTGAGGACGGTGAAAACAAATAAGTCTTCTTGAGTTGGTCTAACTTGATGTTCTTATCTCCAAAGCACAGAGGGGGAATCTAAGATTTAGGAAAGTTAATTTGCCCAGCGAGAAAGAGGTGGAATTGAAATTCAATCTATTCTACTGTAATTTTTGCCTTTCTCCAATTTACTGAGCTATTGGTTGGGAAACAAAGGAAAAAAAATGCACTCCTGTGCTCAAAGTACTTATGGTCCAGAGGGAGAAAATACACAGATACAATAAGCAGGCACCATGCAATGTAAATGAAAACAAAGTGATTTTTTTTTTTTTTTAAGTTTTGCACGAAGAGCCAAGACAGGGAAAGTGTTATAAACAAGAGAAGCATACACTGAGGCTTCTCCAAGGATTAACTTATCCAAATCAGGATAATCTCTGAGTACTTCCTAGGTGCTTAACATAAAGCAGGATGCATAGCAGGTGCTCAGTAAATAACTGTTGAATTACTGAATGAGTTAGTAGGGTTTCCTTAGGTGAACATCAAGTGGGGAGAGCTGGGAGCTGGAAGAGGGTGAAGAGGAGAGTCGGAGGTGGGTGCCTGGAACACCAGTGCTGTGGAGCATCGTACCTGCCTGTGTTTAAGAACCTGAACTGAATCCCCCTGGGGATGACAGGACATCTCCCCCTGGGATGTGTACAACGTGGGTACTCAAGATCAGTATTCTCACATCCCATACATTCAAAGGGTACCATCCACTTAATAATTTATAGGAATAGCGCCCCCCACCAGAACTGGGCATATGGAAGTAGGTAAATGACACTGCAGACCTGCGACTGAATCTGGAGAAGGACCACATAGACAAGGGCCTAAAAATCACAGCCAGAGTCCAAACTTCCAACCATATGACATCAAAGAGGTTCCTCAAAGGACCTCCCCTGTCAAAGCCACGTGTGTGCTTAGTCACCCAGTTATGTCTGAGTCTTTGTGACCCCATGGACTGTACCCCACCAGGCTCCTCTGTCCATGGGATTCTCCAGGCAAGAGTACTGGAGTGGGTTGTCCTTTCCTCCAGGGGATCTTCCTGACCCAGGGATTGAACCCACGTCCCCTGAGTCTCCTGCATTGCCAGTGGATTTTTTACCTGCTGATCCATCAGGGAAGCCACAGTGCCAATTATAGAATGAAGCAGAGACTCCATCTGAAACCACTGTTTCTTGCTCACTAAAGACAGGAAGACATTCAGTTAAATTACAAACTGCAACAAGGGTGGCATTCATGTGGTATCTACAGTATTACACACAATATACACCTAATGCCTCAGCATTTTTTCTAATGGAACATATCATCTTTATTACGTTTCAATATCTGTCTTATTCAGACAAACTGTTTACGATTAATTTGAAAAATAATAAAATTCATAAACTTGTGTAAGTCACACAGAAACATCCTGAAATTTATGTCCTTTTATCATCAGACTGATTTCACACAGTAACTATTTGCAAGTTACCTCACGCCAGGATCATGTATTACAAGTAATGGACAGACTGCAGCTTTTTTCCCAATGGTCTGTATGAGGAAAGGTTACTGGCCTAACTTAAAAACAGGTATTAAAAGCAATCTAGACATGTCACCATCTTGTCTATGTCACCATCCCCTCGTGACACACTATTAGGAAACATCCCTTGTTTTCTGGATACACTGTCTCCAGTTTATAATAGAAAAAGAAGCTGTACTGGTAGAAACAGCTTTTATGCCAATGCGAATTAATCAACCTCATTGTCTCTGTGTTGACAGCCATGCTTACATTTTGTTCCCCTTTGGACACATCAAACTTTTAAAAACAAAGAAAAAAGTAAAGCCACCTGAAGCTCCAATACTTTGGCCACCTGATGGAAGAGCCAACTCACTGGAAAAGGCCCTGATGCTGGGAAAAACTGATGGCAAAAGGAGAAGGGGGCAGCAGAGGAGCAGGTGGTTGGATGGCATCACCGACTCAATGGACATGAGTTTGAGCCAACTCTGGGAGATGGTGAAGGACAGGGAAGCCTGGCGTGCTGCAGTCCCTGGGGTCTCAAAGAGTCAGACACGATTTAGTGACTAAACAACAACAAACAAAATGCAAAAAGTTGGTTGAAATATACAAAATGGACTCTGAGGCTCTAGTAAGATTCTAGACAACTCAAGTGAAAACCATGTTGTGGGGTTGGAGCAGACATGTAAATTTAGAAATAAAACTGTACCCCATAGAAGTACCAAATTTAAATTAGGGATTTATGAGCCCAGAGTGTTAAGCAACCAAAGCTAGCGAGACCTCTTGTAGATCCACTGCAAGTTCCACGACGCTCCATCAGCTGCCACACAATAGATATGGGTGGTCTAGAGGCTTTGAAAATCTCCTAACAGAAGCTCAACCATCCCATGAAGAGCACAGGAAATCCAACTAAAGAGCAAACAACTCGAGCTGAACAAATACTTTACAGAACACAATTTCATAATTCAACCCTTCTGCCACGATACACTCAGGAAAGGAGAGTTAGGGACAAAGGTTCCATGACTTAAGCAAAGACTGAGAATACATTCAACGGTTCTTTACCAATCGCTGTCAAAAGGCAACTATGGAAACAGATGTGGCTTTTATATTTTCCAGTGTAGTCAAGTGCCTCTGCTTTTTGATCTTTTATTATTGATTTATGTTTCTAAAAGCCCACACATCAGCTCTATACAAAATGTAACTCCATGGAGGAGCGTGAAACATAGAAACTCTGGAAAACGTTGCCTGAAGCCTCCTCCATTCATCCCTCTGCCCTGGATGGCTGCAACACATGCCACCTCCTGCCTGATAATCTGGCTTCCCCGCAGGGTTTGCCCTCCCCAAACCACTTATGTTTTGTTCTGATGTCAGTTTGCTCTCTTAAAAAACAACACTAATCCTACTGTCCTGTTCAGAAACAGAACTACCAAAGTGTGAAATCACACCTTCCACCATACAACCCCAATTGTATGAGTTTATTAACTTTACTAACACCAACAACAGTTTTTCAACTTACTTTTGTTGTAGTGTCACCATTTTTGGCTAATAAAATCTTACACTCAATCCAAATGATAGAAAGTGGATAAAATGGGTTCTTATTAGAACATAAGTATTTCATATATTCCTGCATTTCAAATTTATATCATTTCCTTTTTTATGAAGACACAAACTAATGCATTTTAATTGTACTGTGTCTATAGCCCATGGGAGCAAGTGTGAAGAACTCCTCCAGACCTAGAACATAAAGTAAATGTGGTTCCCTTCTATAAGCTGCAAAGTGTGAATCAACACAAGATGGATGAGATACATAGTCCTCTGTAATAGAGACATTTGTTTACAGACCAGCAAAATACAAACAACTGTAACCCTGTAACACTGTAATTCCAAACTATGTTTCAAAAAAACACTAGTTTCACAAAATGTTAATACGTTCCAAAGAAAGAGATGCATGGTCAAAGAACACTGGAAATAGTACACCTCTTATCTCCCACAGGCCTGCCGGTGGTGGTACTTTCTCATTATAGCCCTGAAGAAACTGGTTATTATTTGGCCCATAGCTTTCCACTCTTGCTGTCTTAGATTCTTCCTTACACCTTTTTTATAAAAACACTCATGTGATTTATAATAAAGACATATTTGATCTTCTTTCACAGTTCCTAGCTCACAGCTTCCCAAACCGTTGGAATGTCCTGAGCAGTAAGAGACATGAGGGCATCTTCTGTTATATTTGGTCTTTTGTCCTCAGTCCATGAAATCACTTTAGAGCCATAAAGGTGAAACTGTTTTATTATTCATAACAAGACCCTGACTTTATGTTAATGAGGTGGCTTGTGGGAAGCACCTAAGGATGGGGCTGGTTGCCGGGGAAACCCAACCTTGAATAGAGGGATGGAACAGTCAGTCCCACCCCCTGATTTTCAGGGAGGGGAGAAGGACTGGAGGTTGAATCAACCACCAACAACCAGTGATTTAACCAATCACCCTGCGTAACGAAGCCTCTAGGAAAGACCAAAAGGAGGGGGTTTGAAGAGCTTCCAGTCTGGGGAACCAAAATGCTTCCATGTGCCATGGTGTTGACACCAAATTCCACTGGGACAGAACATCTTTTGTGCAGGACTTACACTCTATGTCTCTCTTCATCTGGCTGATTCATATTTTTAATATCCTTTGTTTAAAAAAAAAAACAACTGGTAACCTAGTAAGTAAGCAGGTTTTTTGGGTTCTGTGGGCCATTCTAGCAAATTAGTCAAATCCAAGAGTGGAGGCTGGGGGTCACAGGAACATCTGACTTATAGCCAGTAGGTCAGAAGCACAGGTAACAACCTGGGCTTGTGATTTACATCTAAAGTTGAGGGCAATCTTGGGGGACTGAGCCCTTAACCTGTGGAATCTGATGCTATCTCTGGACAGATAGTGTCAGAATGCAGTTGAATTCCAGGATACCCAACCAGTATTGGCGAGTCACTTCTTGATGTGTGGGAACCCTCCCTCATGTTGGAACTAGTACTGAATCCATACCCATTCATATGAGATTTCTGAAAAGTAGCTTGGAAAATACTGCTATAACCAATTTGATACTAACCAGTCTCATCTCATGCTAACTAAAACACAAAATTAAATCAAAGAAACAAGAGAATCACCATTCTGGGTATTTAGGTTACTCTGAGACTAGTAATTTGTACATTCACATTTGATTCTAGAAGGCACTTAAAAGAAGCAGGTGGTCTAGTTCCTTCTTAATCATATCTGGACATATGGATGTTATTGGTTAGGGCACAATTTTAAGCTGCTGAAACAAACAGCACCCCCTCAATCAGTTCAGTTCAGTTCAGTCGCTCAGTCGTGTCCGGCTCTTTGCGACCCCGTGAACCACAGCACGCCAGGCCTCCCTGTCCATCGCCATCTCCAGGAGTTTGCTCAAACTCATGTCCATCGAGTCGGTGATGCCATCCAGCCATCTCATCCTCTGTTGTCCCCTTCTCCTCCTGCCCCCAATCCCTCCCAGCGTCAGAGTCTTTTCCAATGAGTCAACTCTTCGCAGGAGCTTAAACAAGACAGTGGCTTATTTCTCCTTTTGAGGAATACCCTATGGAGGCGGGGTGAATTCCCTCTTGAGCAGAAGATAGCAGCTCCACCAGCAGCACGTAGGAAAGGACACCCACTCCTTTCAGGGCCCTGGCCTGGGGTACCCCACACCACTTCCATCTGCATCCCACTGACCAGAATTTGGTTACTCGCCCTACTAGCCACAAAGGAAGCTGATGTGAATCCCCTAGTTGGGGTGCTGATGGAAAACTATCAACTTCTGCCACCATGGAGCCAGCGGCAAAGATATAATATAAACTAATAAAAATAAGGGCATCCTCTCTTATCATTCAAGTCCATGGCAAGAATGGAGATACTTTGGTGTACATCAGTCCTTCCTTATCAGAAGTTTCACTTCCTGCTGTTTCAGTTGCCTGCAGTCAACCAGTCAGAAAATACTCAATGTAACATTACAGAAATAAACAATTCATACATTTTAAATTTCGTGCTGTTCCCAGTAGTGTGATGAAATCTCATGCCCTCCAGTTCCATCCCACCCAGGGCATGAAGCATCCCTTTGTCCAGTTCATCCCACACACTAGGCATTAATAGCTGTCTTGGTTATCAGATTGCCTGTCCTGTAGAACAGAGCTTGCGTTCAAGTAACCTGTATAGTACTAAATAATGGCCCCAAAGCACAAAAATAGTGCTGTTGGCAGTTTGAACATTCTCTTACTGTGCCTAATTCATAAATAAACTTCATCATAGGTGTGCATATATGGGACAAAACACAGTATACATAGGGTTCAATAATATTCATGGTCTCAAGGCATCCACTGGGGGTCTTGGAACACATCCGCCATGGATAAGGGGCACCACCGTGCTTTCAAAAATACCAGGCTTAAAAAAAAAAGAGAGAGAATACCAGTCTATTTACCTTGTTTCTATAGCAGATCAGAAGACTTCTACACTTCCAAGTCTGAAACAGGACAGTAACACCACAGATACTTGCCTACTTCTTTGTGGCCATAAGCAACACCCCTCATCCTTCAAACTTCCGGCTGTCAAGTTTCCAATGAAGAATCCATATTTGAACATCAGCAATGACAGTCACAATAGCTTCAGGGAGGCACATCAGACAGTACCTGTAATCGGCTCTTGTCCTCCGTATAAAATACATATGTACCCTTGTTTTGATTCTAGCTAAGAACATTCAGAAAAATCAAAACCAGGCTCTGCTTTGCTTTGAATAAATTCTATGGCAAAAAAATTACATTTACAGCATCAAAGAAATCATGTTTTTCAGTAATGACAAGTAAAAGACAAGAGATAAGGTTTTTAACATAAAACTAATCTTGAGGTAGTTGGCAGTAATCAGAACTACCTATAAAAATTTCCATTTTTTATTCTTTTCAGGAGCCTATAATACAAATGGAACTTGATCCTATTTCAATAGTAAACATTTAAAAAATATTCTTTAGGTCCAGGAAATTGAAGCTGTCTTATTAACCCTTCTGTTCCCAGCCAAGAATAGGTTTAATGAAATCTCGGAACCAGTCTGCACAGTGCCTAGCGCATGTGGGTTTCCAAAGATGGCAGTAATAAGCATTCCATTTATGGCTGTGTGGTTCACTCACACAGTAATAGCAGAGGAAACAACTGGATTTCTTCAACAGAATTCTATATGTCGATTTTGTGTGTGTGCTCAGTCGTGTCCAACTGTGAGTGACCCCCTGGACTGTAGCCCGCCAGGCTTTTCTGTCCATGGGATTTTCCAGGCAAGAATAATCGAGTGGGTTGCCATTTCCTACTCCAGAGGATCTTCCCGACCCAGGAATCGAAGTCATGTCTCTTGCGTCTCCTGCACTGGCAGGTGGATTCTTTTTCCACCGCACTACCTGGGAAGCCCAATGTCAATTTTAAATATTCTTTATTTCAAAGTGGGGCTTCCCTGGTAGCTCAGTGGGTAAAGAATCTGCCTGCAGTGCAAGAGACCTGGTCTTGATCCTGGGTTGGGAAAATCCTCTGGAGAAGGAAATGGCAACCCAATCCAGTATCCTTGCCTGGAAAATCCCATGGACAGTCCATGGGGTCTCAAAGAGTCGGGCACAACTGAGCAGCTAACACTTTTCACTACTACAAAGTAGCTCTACAAGTGTCAATATGTAAAGATCTCAAAAAGATATTGTAAATGAAAAACTCAGAGGCCAAAATATTGTCATTAATAATGACAACATAAATTGCATGTTGTCATTTGTTGAGAGGAGATGAAAGGAAAGCAGGTATTCATACATGTTTGTACATGTATTACATACTTTTCAAATGATACCCAAGAAAGTATTAACAATGGATGTCCGCTGGAGGAGACCTAGGTAGGTGTGGGAAAATGTAACAAGAGATGCTTTTACTACATATGGTTTCATACCTTTATAACTGTAGGCGGTATCCATGCATCACTCATTCAAATAAAATTAATAATTACATATTTTATCATTGAAAACAGAGAGTGCAACCTTCACTCTCTTACCATTGAAAATACTACCTCTATTATTTTCCTAGGGCTGTCATCAAGTACTGCAAACTGGGTGCTGTAAAACCACAAATATTTGTCTCTCACTTCTGAAGCCTAGAAATCCGAAATCAAGGTGTCGGCAGGGCCATGCTTTCTGCCAAGCCTCGAGGGGAGGATTCCCCTTGCCTCACACAGCTACAGTGGCCCCAGGGATTCCTTGATTTCTGGCAGCATAACTGTAATCTCTGTCTCCATGCCACATGATGTTTTCTGGGTTTATCACTGTCCGAATTTCCCTCTTCTTACAGGACATCAGTCATATCGGATTAGGGTCCACCTTGGTCCAGTGCAACCTCATCTGAACTTGATTATGGCTTCCCTGGTTGTTCAGACAGTAAAGAATCCACCTGCCAATGCAGGAGACCTGGGTTTGATCCCTGAAGTGGGACGATCCCCTGGAGAAGGAAATGGCAGCCCACTCCAGTATTCTTGCCTGGAAATCCAGAGGGACAGAGGAGCCTGGTGGACTAGACAGAGTCTATGGGGTCCCAAAGAGTCAGACATGACTGAGCGACTGAACAACAGTAACTTGATTATATCTGTAAAGACACTATTTTTCCAAACAAGATCACATTCACAGGTACCTGGGGTTCAGATTTCAACATGTGTTTCTGGAGGACACAATTCAGCTCCTAACACTATGTCATTCACTACATTTTATAGACTTCGTTTCTCTGTTGCTTCTTTCTGGTGGGAATTCAATACAGTAGAGTGCCTAGATGATCCTGAGCATCACTTGTCTTCTTTTTAAAGATTTGGTTGGCATTGTAAAAATGAAAATGCATCCCTTTGTGACAGAAATCGAAATAAAAGTTCAAAAGAACAGAAGAGCAGATGTATTTTACCTATCTTAATAGGGAAACAGGGCTTTCCTGGTGGTTCAGACAGTAAAGAATCTACTTGCAATGCAGGAGAGCCAAGTTTGATCCCTGGGTCGGGAAGAGCCCCTGGAGAAGGGAATGGCTACCCATTGCAGTATTCTTGCCTGAAGAATCCCATGGACAGAGGAGCATGACCAGCTATAGTCCATGGGGATCGCAAAGAGTCAGACACAACTGAGCAACTAACATATGATAGGGAAACAAGGTCATTATACACCACTAAAGGGGAATTTCAGGCACTTGATGAGGTTGCTCTGTGAATTCAGAGGTAGTGAACACACGCTGTTTTTCTAGTAGTTTTTAGCTGGTTGAAACTGACGCTCATAGACATATGTGCTGCTAAATTTTATAGCTAAATTGAAGCAATAAGAAATTAACGCTTGGTTAGAAACAAAAGTTTGTTAAGGAAAAAAATATGCCTTTCTTCTGCTGTGATTTTTACCTCTTCCTTTGAGAGTCATAATCACTTGTTTTTAGGTATTACAGGTAATAAACAATTATGCTCAGGTCATAAGAAAGAAGGGGTAAGGGGTTAAGAAGAGACCATCAGCATTCTAAATAAATGACTCAAGGAAAGCAAGATGAGAATAAACTAACCTAACCATTCACAAAGCATTCATTAATATTAACTGATTACCTACTTCAGCCTTCTACTTGACAATCCATAGGAAAGGAAAAAATGAGACATGGTCATCTCACCATTCTCTTTGCTGCTTTTATATATTGTCTTTTCCATGCTCACGTTAACAAGAGATCTACTTATTAGGTAAGAGATCTACCTACTTAGGTCACAGACCTAAGTTTGCAAGCAGCAAGTAGTAAACTTGCCTTATCAAAAAAAAAAAAAAAAAGCAATCTCTAAAATATTAAAATGCACTGCAAAGTATCATTTTGAATTATACAACCAAGTGATTGCTTACAAGGGCAAGGAAACCAAGAATGAAGAGGGGCAGGAGGGACGTGGTGGCTTTCGTGGACAGTCTTGTCTGTGGCAGCCATGGGCTTACACCACTCGGAGGGGAGCAGGGTCAGCAGAGTGGAAGCCAGTCACTGCATCTCTGGTCCCTCAGCATGGATGCTGAGGCCACGCCTCCCCAAGGTTGTCCCAGCCAATGACTGAGCAGGGTGAGCATAACACTGAGTCTAGCCATTCTTGCCCAGTTACGGACTCTTACTGTCCTCAGAGACTCCCTCAGAAGTGCACTTAAGTCTGACGCTCTTTTCACCTAACCCTCTTCCTGCCTCTCTCATTTCACAGGTGTCAGCTCTCCAGCCCAGTTCGGTCACCCTGTCCACTTTGCCCTCTTATCACTCACTAGTGAAACTCCCCAGCTCCGATCTCCTGTATGACTGACCAGTTGAATGCAGTTAAAATTCTACTTAAACTGGTATCATAATGAATCAGTCACTAGCAAATCCAGTTCAGATTTATCTTGTGTCTACTTGAGACTTTGTGGGCGGGTGATGGGTGGTTTCTTTGGAGGCAGTCACTCTTCCTCAAACCACGAAGCATGATTCTTTATTTTCCAACTCCGGAGCTTTCGCCATCCCCTCCGTGTCTCTATTCTAACGCACCCGCTCTCCAGAAGCAGCTCCGACATTGCCCTGAGGTCATTACCAGACTGTGCAGCACGTCCCCTCCGACAGGCTTGTACCTCCGCACCTGTCATTTTGATTAACTGGCTTCCTACTGACGGGAGCCCTTGAAGCCTTGCGGGAATTTTTCAAGCTCATTCGCTGTTCTCTATCGGCAGTGTCTTCCCACCTCTCACTCCATCCCTCCTCCTGCAAGGTACACGAATGCACTGCTGTCTCAAAATAAGGGACAGGTGAGGTCACTGGCAGCTCTGTATTCACAGTCCTAAACACACACACTAAACAATTCCACGTGGCTTCAGCTAAGATACGTAAAATGCTAGATCTAGGCTGTGAAACACAAGTTTATGAACCAAGGAAATCAGAGTTACAAGGCAAAACAGAAAGCTAAGACTAACACAGTGAAAGTCCACCTTCTAAGTGTGCAGGTTCCAGCCTTTCAGTTTATTTGGAGGCAAATACACTTTCCGTTTATTCCATGCCAGAGAAGGAGCCTCTACAACTTCCACGTGAAGAGATTTCACTGCTATAAAACTGCATTCAAATGTTACAATGGGTGTAATTACCTAAATGCAGTTATTAACTTAGAACTTGGGTTTTTTTATCTTAAGTCTGAATCACAACTCCTTTTGATTTTCTCCATGTCTCATTATCCATCTTTATAATTTTTAATCAATTCGTTGGGTTTCTCCCACATGTCATAAAGACAAGGAAAGAAATACAACAAAAGCAAAACCCTCAATAACTCAGAACCCAAACAAGACACAGTAACCAAGAAAACAGGTCTGGGCCCATTCTGCTAGACCATTATTACAGGACATGATTGAGTTAGAACATGAAGTGAAGTAGCTCATTCGTGTCCAACTCTTTGTGACCCATGAACTGTAGCCCCTCAGGCTCCTCCGTCCGTGGGATTTTCCAGGCAAGATTACTGGAGTGGGTTGCCATTTCCTTTCCCAAGGGATCTCCCAGACCCAAAATCACTTAAAAAAGCAACGAGAGTCAAGGTTGAGTTACCATGCTGAGCAGCAGCCTGGAACAGGACAGAAAGGAGGAAATCAATGTAGGGGGTGAGAGTTCCTTTATTTCTTGAACTGTGATTTTACTTCTTGGATGCCACGCCATTTTCCCAATTTTTAGAATAATTTGTAGACTAAGCTGATGGTCAATGTTTGTGTCCCCAGTGGTGGCAGCATTCTTCAGATTTGATGCAGATTTGAGGGTCACTTCTCATGATTGTGGACTACCATGTTTAACCTGGATTCAGTGGAGACATAGCTTTGGGTAAACTCAGGATAGACAGGAACATACAAGTTGACACCTGTCAAAAGCAATCAGAAACATGGCAGAAGGTGGGCCATTCTATGGGACAAGTGATATAGCCTTTCCAGGAAGCCAGTGTCATGAGAAAAGGGGCATACCTTGAATAAGGAGACCTTAGAGACATCAGATGTAAGACACAGTCCTGACTGGCTCTTGGCAAGGACAAATCAGTTGTAAATCATACTTTGGAAACAATTCTGAAGTTTGTATATGAGCTGGTATTGAATTACATTAAGGAATTACTATCCATTTTGTTATACATAATAATTTTAACCTGGCTACATAGAAAATATTATTCTTTGAGCTATCCACTGAAGAAATTAGATGTAGAAAGTGAGGATATTTGTAATTTACATTAAAATCTCTCTACATAAAATGTGATTTATTCATCTACCATAGGGTGATACATCCACCCCCAGGAGTGGCAAACATTTTCTGTGAAAAGCAAGACAGTAAATATTTCAGGCTTCATGGACTATTGTGACTCTGTTGCATTTACTCAGTTTTACTGTCCTGTCACAAAGACAGCCACATGTGTGCTAAGTCAGTTCAGTTGCGTCTGACTTTTTGTAACCCAGTGGACTATATAGCTAGCCAGGCTCCTCTGTCCAATGCATAAATGATTGTGCATGGCTATGTTTCAGCAAAACTTTATTTACAAAAACAAGGGGTCTATGTGTCATCGTTTGCTGACCTCTGATCTACTCCATTTAAAAATGGATGCTAGGCTCATTGCAAATGGATGGTTGGCTATAGTATAAAACACAGCCCAACATACGGTTCCTGTTCATTTTGAGATCCATGATAACTGGCAAATTGTTTTCCCACTCAGCTAGTCTTTTCTCCAGCATGTGACTCAGAAACTTCATTTGAAAACAAAACAAAAGCAATTAGCCAATAAAGTGAAATAACAATGTCAGAAGAAAATTTAACTCTGAGAAGACGCTTACATCCCAAATGCACCAGGGACCTCTGGCTTTGGAACTGATTAGCATGGGACCAGCTTTTAAAAATAAGTGGGGAAGTCTTTGGACCTTTTACCACTGGGACCCAGTTTACTCTTTTAGGTCTTCAAGACACTGGTGCAACTCAGCAAATCAACGTTTTCATACACAAAGGCTACACGTGCCCAGTGGTCTGAAAGAGTCAACACAGGTTCCCAACGGGTCTGGGACAACTACTGTCAGTGCATAAACCGCTGGGAAAACTGGACTCGATTATCCTGAACACTGCACAGGTGAGGTCAGCACCTCCTACAAAGCGGGTATAGCTTCCACTGGAATAGAGATGTCTGTCTGTCTGGATGCTCATAAATGAATGATACTTCCAGAATGATCCCCACAAACTCAGATTGCCATCAAGATGACTCTAGACATACAGAAGTCAAGATCAAATATTTAGAGGGTTAATTAAGTTGCACCATCGGTTAACAGTTTACCAATAATGGAATGCTTTAGTCTATTCAGTTTTGTGCTCTGCCATTAAAACTGCATGTCATAAACTTTTATGGAATATAGCATGTCATGAAATTTGAATAGACTTAGTACCTAAAAGAGTTTCATAGGGATGAATAAAAACGGAGAGAAAATTCATGTTATATAGATTATTAATAAAAAGAAATCTAAATCATGATTTAAATTTTAAGGGGAAAAAATCCACAGAGTTAAGATAAGATAGCCTATAAATTCTTTGGAAATGAGAAGTGGGGTTGGGGTGGAGGACTGAAACCCCTGCCAAGTTTCAAGGTCATAAAAGGAGTTGAAATAAAATATAAAGCTATATATAGAACCACATTTTTCATGGTAATATACTTTATAGTTCAAACTGGTCAGTAAAGTAGCACACTTGTGAAAAACACATTAGAGTCTTCAAATTAATTCTATGTATTATTTGGAAATTCTTCATTAAAATTAACTAGAAATGATGTAAGAAAAAAAGTACTATTGTTAAGCCTTATTAGAAAGTTGTTTGTAGAAACATGTTACTTATTTTTAAATTTCTGCTTTTAAGTATTGTATCCACCCAGGACATAATACATACATTATTGGAAATACTGTTGTATTTCTACAGTAATTTGCACCCTGACACTTATGTAAACTTATATCAAGAGGAAGGGCGATTTATCTCTGCCCTGACCCAACACACAGGATTTTTTGATGGGAAATAAGGTCCTCAGGGATATATGTAATCTACATAATATAATAAGTTTTCAACACATTGTTTGAGTTTTGGGGGTTAGCAATTAATATCATAATTATGAAAACAGTTGCATCCTTCTTGAAAACTAAGTTGAAAAACCTATTTTAATAGAAAATAATAAAATTACCCTCCTTTCAAAGAATTTGAAATTGTCAAACCCCTGTATAGCTGGTTGGGGATTACTTGCTTCTTGACCTGTACCAGCTAGTCAGAAATGACACTTCTCTGCTGGATGCTGCCAAACCGGGAATAAATCTTTGGACAAAAAGTTCAGCCAGTTTTGAAATAATAAATTTTTTATGAATCAAAGAACATACTGAACTTTTCCAAGCCCTTTTTTGTCAATGCTTATTCCTTCCTTTGTTTTCTAACATTGTTGAGAATGAAGTGTCATTCTGATATAAATTACTAATTTCATTTGTCAGAATCAATAGGTTAAGTGAAGTCAAAATGCCCAAATAGGGAACAGTATTCGATTTTCTACCTTTGATGCAAACTTAGCCCACTTTTGTTTTGGAAAAAAAAACAAGTCTACATATACCCACTCTCACCCTACTCAGGGCTTCATAGGTGGCTCAGTGGTAAAGAACCCACCTGCCAATGCAGGAGAAGTAGGTTTCATTCCTGGGTCAGGAAGATCCCTTGGAGGAGGAAATGGCAACCCACTCCAGTATTCTTGCCTGGGAAAAGGACAGAGGAGCCTGGCGGGCTACAGTCCATGGGGTCACAAAGAGTAGGACACAACTGAAGTGATTTAACATGCACAGGCATATGAAATAATGCTCACTGATCTATAAGAAAATACAACTTGAAATTGCATATGGTCAATTGATTTTTCAACCAAAGTGCAAAAACAATTTGATGGGGAAAAGATAGCCTTTACAACAAATGATATTAGAGTAATTATATGTCCATATGAAAAACAAACACAGACTTCCCTGACAATCTCGTGGTTAAGACTCTGCTTCCAATGCAGGGGGCATGAGTTTGATCCATGGTTGGGGAACTAAAATCCCACATACACAAGGCGTGGCAAAAAAAAAAAAAAAAATCCTTTAATTTCCACAATAGACCAAATTCTTGTTGTTGTTGTTCAGTGGTTAAGTCATGTCCAACTCTTTGTGACCCCGTGGACTATAGCTTGCCAGGTTACTCTGTCTATGAGATTTCTCAGGCAAGAATACTGGAGTGGGTTGCCATTTCCTCCTTTGGGGTATCTTCCCTACCCAGGGATTGAACCTGTGTCTCGTGCATTGGCAGGCAGATGCTTTACCACTGAGCCACAAGGGAAGCCCTATAGACCAAAGTACAAAATCTAAAACACTTGAACTTCTAGAAGAAAACATAGAAGTGATCTTTGTGACTTTATGTTGGGCAAATATTCCTTATTAATAGATACAAAGCGCAAGCCACAATGAGATACCACCATATCAGAGAATAGGCTAGAGTTAGAAATACAGATCACACCAAATGTTGGCAAGGATGCAGAGCAACTGGAATGTTCATATACTGCTGGTGAAAAGTGAAAGTCTCTCAGTCATGTCCGACTCTTTGCGACCCCGTGGACTACTTAGGAAAACAGTTCAGCTTGTCAAGTTAAGCACACATACTCCACACAACCCTGCAATCTGATTCCTAGTCATTTACTCAAGAGAAATGCAAACTCAATGTTGACACAAAACTTGTAGGCAAATGCTTAGGGTAGCTATATTTACAATCACTAAAAACTGAAAAGGGGGAAAAAAAAAAAGCATACTGTTGTTTTTCAGTCACTAAGTCATGTCTGACTCTTTGTGATCCCATGGACTGCAGCACACCAGGCTTCCCTGTCCTTCACTGTCTCCCAGAGTTTGCTCAAACTTATGTCCATTGAGTTAGCAATGCCATCCAACCATCTCATCCTCTGTTGCGCCCTTCTCCTCTTGCCCTCAATCTTTCCCAGCATCAGGGTCTTTCCCAAATGAGTCAGCTCTTTGCATCAGGTGACCAAAGTATTGTAGCTTCAGCTTTAGCATTCCTTTCAGAGAATTTTCAGGGTTGATTTCCTAGAGGGTTGATTGGTTTGATCTCCTTGCTGTCCAAGGGACTCTCATGAGTCTTCTCCAGCACCACAATTCAAAAGCATCAATTCATGGGCTCTCAGTCTTCTTTATGGTCCAACTCTCACATTCATACATGACTATTGGAAAAACCTTAGCTTTGACCAGACAGACCTTTGTTGTCAAAGTGATGTCTCTGCTGTTTAATATGCTGTCTAGGTTTGTTAGAGTTTTGCTTCCAAGGAGCAAGCGTTAAAAGATTTCATGGCTGCAGTCACTGTCCACAGTGATTTTGGAGCCCAGGAAAATATAATCTGTCACTGTTTCCACTTTTTCCCCAGTATTTGCCATGAAGTGATGGGACCGGATACCATGATTTTAGTTTTTTGAATGTTGAGTTTTAAGCCAGCTTTTTCACTCCCCTCTTTCACTTTCATCAAGAGGCTTTTACATCCTGTAACTAGTATATATAATACCATGGTGTGATCCATCCCTTCAGTGGGATACTACTTAGCAAGAAAATTCACACAAGCAAGATGAATGTAACTGCAAGTAATAATACCTCAAGAAACTGAACATTACTTCTAGCATCTTTTTAATCCCCGCGCATCCCTCATTCCATTCACCAAAGTCAAGTTTTGACACATTAAAGAATGTGCTTGAGACACAGATAAAACATAAAACTTCTATATTTTAAAATTTTCAGTTACTGACATAATGATAGCCCTTTGCACCTAAAAGCTTCTACGTAATAACTCAGAATATCTTGGCTAACTTCCTTAATTATATGTGAATAACCTAAATACAGTTGACCTGGTCTTTTTATTGGACAGGGTAATTATTCACACATCAGAAAAAAGTTCGGGAGAACATAAAATTTTGAAAATCAGTACCCTCTGCACCACGTAGCATTCCCTTCATGAATCTGAAACAGTAATGTGATTATCTCATTCACAAGGTTTTTTGATCCGAATAAGTTGTACACGTGGGAATCTAACCCGTGTCACCAGGCCAGCTCAAACACGTATCCTTGAAGACGGTCCAGAAGCAGGGGCCAGCATTACTATAGGAGAATCCACTAGCTGAGAGCAACACACACAGCCGCATTCAAAGCCTATGATTGTGACAGTAATTGGTAGACTGAATATTCTGCAAAAAGTCCCTTTGTTCTTAATGGCTTTGAAACCATCCTTGGGCTATACCACTGCCACCAACTTGAACAATAGTGGTGCGCACTGGTGCGTGGAAGGATCAAAAGCTGTGTTGAAAGGGCCTGCAATTAATAATAATTGCTCCCCGAGTGTCTATTTTACATAAAGATTCCACTTCCTAAGGGATGCATTCAAGTCCACCAGATAGGCTTAATATTTTCCCTGTGGGTGGTCCTTTCTGGGAAAGTTATTCAAAGGCTCTGCATGCGGCTAGCAAAACATCATTAGTAAGAAGGATACAGAAGAATTATGAGACAAAGCACACCTCGTCAACTGGTGACATCTTACAAAGCAACCCATGCAGTTTGTGAGGCCTGTGAAATGAAGGGTTCCCTGAGACAATGAGGATACAATCGCTTGTTTACTCAAGTCTTATTATTTATGGGGGCTCTTTGGGGAGGTGGTGACTGAGAATGGGTTTGACACTTGCCAGCTTGGTTGTATGTATAACTATTATTTTCCTATGGGTAATTTTAAACCAAAGAGGAAAAAAAAAATTTAATGCTGTTGAATGGAGTTAAAGGCAGAAATGTAAAGCAGCAACAACCAAGTAAAGGGAAACCAGAATTTATCCTGTGACTCCAACAAAGTGAGAAATTTAAATAGACACCAGCACTCTTATGCTCACATTAGAAAATCATTCATTTTAATCTTCACTGGGGCTTCCCTGATGGCTCAGCGTAAAGAATATGCCTGCAACGCAGGAGACTTGCACAAGACGCAAGATCCCCTGGAGAAGGAAATGGCAATCCCCTCCAGCATTCTTGCCTGGAAAATCCCATGGACAGAGGAGTCTGGCGGGCTACAGTCCATGGGGTCGTAAAGAGTCAGACACGACTTAGCAAC
This sequence comes from Bubalus kerabau, assembly GCF_029407905.1. Classification (NCBI taxonomy): domain Eukaryota; kingdom Metazoa; phylum Chordata; class Mammalia; order Artiodactyla; family Bovidae; genus Bubalus; species Bubalus kerabau. The sequence goes on along the minus strand of NC_073635.1, from coordinate 23,442,998 downwards.
TGGAACAACAACAATCTTCACTGGGAAGCAACTGAATACAATTAATGAAATATAATTTTTAAATTATTTCAATAATCACTTAATAACCATGATCATGGTAAAGCTAATTAAGATAACTGTCCCATTCTTCAACCCTCCTTGTAACTACATTCCTTGAAATGAAAACTCACAGTTTGATCCACTGAAGTTAGACTGATCTCATGACTTGCTTTGACCAAAAGATGCAGTGGAACTGATATCGTGCTGGTACTGAGACTATATCTCAAGAGGCCAGGATTGCCTTGGAATTCTGCCCTGCTGTCATGGAAACAAGGCTGAGCTACCCTGCTGGATGTTGAGAAACAGAAAGAGCAATCTCAGCTGAGACCACCCTCTACCAGCCACCAGCCAATCCCTCTGAAGCTGCAGACACATGTATGAGAGCAGGTGAGATTATCCTAGGCCATCCCAAGCCCGATGAACCACCCTGCTGACATATAAATTCATAAGAATAATTAATATGTGGTTGCTTTGCCATGAAATTCGAGGACCGTTTGTTACACAGTACAAGCTATCTGATATAATTGCCTACCTTTTCAAGTTGTTCCTTGGATTTCATTCTATACCATTCTCTTTTCCTGTCCTTGTGTTTTCAAAGTTACCAATATCACCACTACTAGTCCTATGACTCCTGATTACTCAGTCCACTTTGACCTCTGCCTCTCCTGTAATTTCCCACTAGTCCCTTAGTCTAGCAACGTCAATACAGAAGTGAGTCTCATATCTATCTGCTAAAGGTAGAAATATTAGTCTTCTAAAAGCTCTCCTTTCCTGACTCTTTTGTTTCTTTAACACATTCTTTAATCACTAAAGTAGAGAAATTTTCTTACTAAATCAAAATCATTATCTTACAGGTGACTTCCCTGGTGGTCCAGTGGTTAAGAATCTGCCTTGTGATGCAGGAGATGTGGGTTTGATCCCTGGTCGGGTAACTAAGATCCCACATACCATGGAGTAACTAAGCCCTTGAGCCACAACTAGAGAGTCCATGTGCTAGAACGAAAGATCCCACATGATGCAAAGAAGGTCCCGTGTGCCATAACTTAGACCCAACACAGCCAAATCGGTTAATTAACTATTTTAAAAATCATCATTTTACTAAAATGCATGTCTAGACATATCGTTCCCCATCCCAGATAGCTGAATGGCCCTCAGTTACCTATAGACTGTTCCAAACTGTTTAGCATGGGATTCAAGATGCTTTGTCATTCGGTTCCAATCTTTCCTTTTAGTCATTCCCTACAGCAGCTCTCCATACTTCTTCAGTCACATCAAGCTAGAATGATCGCCCAAGTGGACTACGCTTTTCCATATCTCTGTGCCTTTCACCTGTTATCTTCTTCCCCTCTTCTCTACCCATTGTGCTCCCAACCAACTGACTCAATGCCTGACAACTCTATGACCGCTCTTCTGCAACAGGCATGCACCCGCTCCCCTCCACTCACACCTCCTTATGAGTATGTTGGGTAAATCTATTCATTACCCTGAGCAACTCTCACAAGCCTCTATTACGGTAATTTTTTCATACAGGTGAATCTATACTTGGTTGAATGCTGGAAGGCTGTACATTCTTTGGCAGCATGGCATCCGTCACATGCCCAGCACAGTGCTTACTATGTTAAATGCAATATTTTACAGATCCTGGGGTACCAGAGGAGAGAGGAACTCTTCAGAGAGAACGTAGTTTTGTGGCCAAGAATCAAATCCAGATGTGAGTCAAATAAACACCTTTGCTCCACATAAGACATGAAAAGTTACGTACAGCAGAAAGTCAGCTTTTGACTCCTTAAAAATTTTACGTTTAAATATCACAATACAGCATTAGTTACTTCACCCCATTCAGGAAACTGACAACTATGATTATGTTAAATTCAACTGGAGTCAGGACCCAGAGGTGCTGTCACACCTGTCTGTTCTCACCCTTGCCTGTCCGGTATACTTAGCAGAATAAGGTAAGTGAAGGACAATTGCTGAATACAGCAAAACTTTGAAAAACAAAGCTCCCTGTTATGCAAACTTTTTTTTTCCATTCTGCTATAAAGAGAGGGAAAAAAAAGTTGATATCAGAACTTAAGCCATGGCTATTTCTGGCATATATTATATTCAGAAGAGAGTTCTGTAATCACATGCACATTTTCCCTCTAAAAAGAAACACAGTGACCCTGAGAAAAGTTTCTCAATTCCTCTGAGTCCCCACTTCTTATGTAACATGAGTGGTTGAGACTAACTTCACACTTAACTTCAAGGAGCTTATTAAATATCAGTTTTTGAAACTGATATTCACAATAATGAACGTGAGGAAATGCAAGACGAGTAACAAAATTGTTGTGCTAATTTATGCAGGATATACCTATTATACAAAGAGCAAAAGACACCAATATAATTTTGAAAGATTTTTAACAAAGGTGAAAAATAGAGTATTTTCATGACCTTCCATTAGTTAGAAATTTCAGTTAATAAGAACAATCTCTCCTACAGAGATGATCTAATCAAGGTACCATCGTAAAGAAATATTAAAATACTGGTCTTACAGAGAGTGGAACAACCACAGGCTTTGTAGATGAGCTATGGGGGGTGGAGGGGGACTTCCCCAGTAGCTCTGTGGTAAAGAATCTGCCTGCAATGCAGGAGACACAAGAAACATCAGTTCGATCACTGGGTCAGGAAGATCCCCTGGAGGAAGAAATGGCAACCCACTCCAGTATGCTTGGGAAATGCCATGGACAGAGAGCCTGGCAGGCTACAGTCCATGGGGTCCCAAAAGTGTCAGACAGGACTGAGCATACACGCATGCATGTATGGGGCCTTAAACAAGTTACGTAACCTCTATGTCTAACTGAAAAGCAAAGATAGTTAATTCCTGCCTCACTGTAGATTGTAAAGATTGAATGAGATATTGTCCATGCAGTGCCTAGAATATAGGAGATACTAAGTGAATGTTAATTTCCCTTTCTCTACCATCCCCAAGAAAGTTTAAGACCACATTAAAATGCATGATTGGAAGTTACCTCTCAGCTATGTAACACTTTTTTTCCCCATCATTCAACATTCTTTTATGATGCTGAAATATTTTATTCTCACCAATAATACTAGCTTCAAAGTTCTGTTTATTAGATGATGGGATGATGACCCCATAAAAAGAGCCACTAGAAATTTATTCATCAAAACAAGTCTGACACAAGTTTTGCTAAAGTTGCATGAATCTGAGCAAACTCCAGGAGACAGTGAAGGACAGGGAAGCCCGGTGTGCTGCAGTTCATGGGGTCAAAGAGTTGGACATGACTTTGCAATCAAACAACAACAAAGCTGGCATATGAAATAAAGTCAAGGTCTATCTAACCATAACTTACTGGAGAAGGAAATGGTGACCCACTCCAGTATTCTTGCCTGAAGAATCCCATGGACAGAGGAGCCTGGCAGGCTACAGTCCATGGGGTCACAAGAGTCGGACACGACTTATTGACTAAACCACCACCAACAACCATAACTTTGGTTAGTAGAAATACCACTGAGAAGAGAAACCCCTGATCTAACCTTCCCCCCAATACTAAGCAGGATATGCTATTTTAGGAAGGGAAGAACCTGTTATTTTCTTAAATGATGTTTTCTGATCTCTAAATGCCACCCTTTTTGCATGTATGAAAGCAAAGTTGACCTTTTAAAAATCCTTAATGAAAATGAGGAACATTCTATAAAACATTCCATTCTATAAAGTCTCTATTAATTGAAGGCAGTTGTTCTTAGATCTTGGTCCACTCAAGGTTAATTGGAAAAAATCAGACTAGGAAGAGCCAGAACCCAGAACTAGAGCTCCCCACTGGAGAGATGCTGCTGTGGGTGCCGAGACAAGGGCCAGCCTTCCCTGGTGGCTCAGGGAGTAAAGAATTTGCCTGCAATGTGGGAGATCTGGGTTTGATCCCTGGGTCGGGAAGATCCTCTGAAGAAGGGAATGGCTACCCACTCCATGGAGAGTTCCAGGGACAGTGATGCCTGGAGGGCTATAGTCCATGGTGTCACAAAGAGTCAGACACAACTGAGCAACACTTATACACTTTTATCAGACAAACACGGCATCTAAGGAGATGGTAACAGGCAGGTGCTGGAAGTCTCAGCAACACTTAGCAGCAAGGGAGAGATGAGGTTGAAGACCATGGGAGCATTCAGGGCCTCTCCTCCAGGAACAGGGGAGATGTCCTCCCAGGAAAGTGACATCTGATATGCACAGTGGAAGACTGCTGGACCCATCCCCCAGGCTGGGATTCAGGGACAGTGTCGGGTTTCTGGGAAGGGGAGTTTTGAAGGAGAGGAGGTCTTTATTCTAATGTGATTGGCCTAAATGAACAGGAAATAAGATGTGGATGCAGACAGGGTTCAAGAGGGGCACTTGGATCTCAAAAGCAATATCCAAACTAGGGCAGAAAGCCAGAACTGAACTAACTGAAGAAGACACTGCAGGTCTTCAGAGTTCCTTAAGCTCCAAGGAGCCTTCACCCCACCTCCTCCAGTGTCGCTCCTTCCTAGAGAGCATAGTACATTCCACAGAAGAATTGTGAAAGAAGAAAACAGTCACTGAAAGCGTTCCTGATCCAGGCAGTGGGAGATCAAGGAAAAAGAACACCATCTCCACCTCCAGAAGCCCCAGTCCAGTGGAGGAGGCGGAACGTGACCGGTGTTATGCTGGAGATGGTCACTACACGCTGTAGAACACGGGCCAAGCCGGCTAACAAAGATCTGCTTCTGGCACGAAAACCTTCTCAAACAGACTGAAATAGGTTTTGTTCAACTAAATCCTTGGGCCGGTACTGGAGCAGTCTCCTATCTTCTCTTCCTTCAAACGGTTTCTTTGACTTTCTTATTTTTAAACATTTAAGAAAATCCTTCTCACTCTTTTACTGAATGTCCTCCAAATTCTCTCAGAGCATTGTGGAATCACACCACCGATGATTCTTGCCACCTCCAAGACCAACTGAGCTTCTAAGATGGTTTAGGAAGTCATCAGAACACCACACAGGAGAAAGGGCACTTGACAATCCATCGATAGGGCTGCTGTCCAAATCTGCTGGGTTATTTCCTAGGCAGGAGTTTATGTGAGCTCAAAATTGACATCATTAATAATTAGAAGTTAGCAGACACCTCCTATCAGCACCAAACTACATATTTTGCCCCCCAAATGGTGGTTCGATGAATGAAATATATGTCATCATCACAGTTATTCCATGAGATAGTCTTGATTATCTTTACTCTACAGATGAGCAAATTAAGATTCAGAAAGAAAATAAGTATTTCTCAACATACTTTACCTAGAAAGTAAAATCCTTATAGTGGGGTAAAAATTCAATTCCTGCTGTCTGTCTCCAAAGACTGTAGAATCTAAAAAATCCAACTCTCACCTCCAGTTTTAATCTTTTCATTACTACCTGGGAATACTTCAGGGCACTACTTTAAGTTATGCAAATTACCTAAAATGATACAGCAGTTGACTCTTTCCAGAGCAGTGTTACACAAATCACGTAACAGCTCTGCTAAACCTCTTGACTGTACATTGGCTCCAACGGTGAGCCTGAGATCTTAGCCTGGCAAACGAGACTAACCCTTCACCCCCTGGCCCCAGTTAAGTGTTCTATATTCCTCTCTCACCTCCTTCTCCTTCCTCCGCTTTCCTACTCTCTACACAGGAGCCAGCCTGTGTCCATATCCCTGCAGCCTCTGACCAAAGGCCTTCCCCACTCAGCAGCTTGGGATCCAGATGACTCACCCTGGAAGTTCTGCCTGCCTCCTACCATGTCCCGAGCACTAAGTGACTGCTCCCTCTTTATGCTCCTGCCATACTTTGGTATGCCAGGACTACAGTCCTTACCACCTTGCATTAAGACCTGTTTGCCAACCTCTCCCTAAAGCCTTAATTAATCAGGATGCGGTCCATGGACCTGCAGCACTGACATCTCTAGGGGATCTTGGGTGCTCCCCAAACCAATAGCACCAGAATCAGCATTGCTAACAAAGAGCTCCTTGACTTGGGTGCACTTTAGCCTTTGAGAAGAATCTCTCTCACAGTCGGTGAATTTTAAGACAATGGTGGTGGAGTTTTATTATCCTTAGAACTTAGCACAGGGTCCGGCACTGAGTAAATTCTGTAAATATTTGTTGAATCAAAGTGTGTCTGTGATCTCATTTGATTCTTACAACAACCTTCTAAGAGAGCAACTATTCAATGTTCCAGACTTCCCTGATAAGTCAGCTGGTAAAGAATCCGCCTGCAATGCAGGAGACCCCCGGTTCAATTCCTGATTAGGAAGATCCCAAGGAGAAGGGATAGGCTACCCACTTCAGTATTCCTGGGCTTCCCTGGTGGCTCAGATGGTAAAGAATTGCCTGTAATGCGAGAGACCTGGGTCAATCCCTGGGTTGGGAAAATCCCCTGGAGGAGGGCAAGGCAACCACTCCAGTATTCTTGCCTAAACTATCCAGTAGACATAGGAGCCTGGCGGGCTACAGTCCATGGTGTCCCAATGAGTTGAACACGACTGAGCAACTAAGCACAGCACAGGACTCATGTTCCAGATGAGAAAACTGAGAGTAGGGACTTTAAATTTCCTAAAACACATAGCCAATTGATTACCAAGATGAAGTCCAAATCATTTAACGTCTAATACTATATTCTTTTCATTTCTCTATTCTATAACACATGCATTATAAATAAGAAAAATATTTATCCAGTAATTCACAAGATGTATGCATGTGAGCTCAGTTGTGTCCGACTCTCTGTGACCCATGGGCTGTAGCCCACCAGGCTCCTCTGTCCATGGAATTTTCAGGCAAAAATACTGGAGTGGGTTGCCATTTTCTACTCCAGGGCATCTTCCTGACCCAAGGATCAAAGCCACATCTCTTGTGTCTCCTGCACTGGCGAGCCGATTCTTTACCACTGCTGCCCCTGGGAAGTCCAATTTACAAGATACTTATTTACCAATAGCATTAGAATATCGCCCAGGTAGGGTTAGTAGAACCCTTGCTTTCGCATTCATGCTCTCATTCACTCCTTCCTTATAGCTTTAATTGTAGAAGATCTTCCTAGTAGGTTCTGGTCTTTTTCTTTGTTTTTTGTGTGTCTTCTGTGGCTGAACCACATGGCATGCAGGATCTTGGTCCCCAGACCAGGGATTGAGCCAGCGCCCTCTGTATTTAGAAGTGCGGAGTCTTAATGACTGGACCACCAGGGAAGTCCCTCTGGTCTTTTTCTTCGATGGCTGTTCTAGAAATAGTTGCAATTTTGACATGCCCATGACAGGAGGTGAGCTCAGGGTCTTGCAGCTCCTCTATCTCAGTCAGTCTCTCATTCATCCACTTTTTTATGGAGTAAAATCTTACTGAGCACCCACCACGCATGCCTCTATCAAAGACATAGAGTCTTGCCAAAGCCATTCCTGCTCTCCTGGGGGACACCCCCCAAATAGAGAGCAGCCCTCACCCAGCATGAGACGTGCCATGTAGGGAGTCCAGGGTGCCGTGGAGACAAAGAAGAGAGACTCAGGACTCAGATTTAGAGTCCAGTTATCTACAAAAATGAAAATCACACATGAGAACTCAGTTTATCTCATTCATCTCAATTTTCCAAGACCACACCTGTGAGTGTGCGTGCACATTGTGTATATACCGTGTACATACAACAAAGAGGAAAATACGAGGTCAGGCACTTGAAACAACCTATGGCACATGCAGCCAAACAAACTCTGGCAAGGTAGGATGGAGAAAAAGACCCACCGGGGTGCCATCTGGTTTTCAATGCATCAAAGATTTACACACTCTCCCCATTACCATTAATGGCTGTTATGAACGTAATTTGTCCCCACGCACCAGGGGGAGAATAAATTCCTCACAGAGGGGAAATAGAGGGTATTCAAAGAAAAAATATTGTATGCAGAAAGCTGATGACTGCTAGCTGGTAATGAATGCAGTAAGAGTAATAATAATTTTTTTAAACCCTCATTAAATGAGCCATAAAGGTCATAGGGCAATACTAGAATACACACAGCATCTCTGAATTATCCAACAGAGCAGCGATAATAAAAATGGCATTTCTAAATGCAGGCAAAGTAAATTAAAAATAAAAATCAGGATGAAATGATAATACAAAGAAGGTATACTTCTAATAAATTTAAATCACAAAGGTCATAGAAAAAGCAAAAACGAAAGGAAAAAAAAAAGTAGAAGGATGGCTCAAATAAGAAAACCCATTCTGTGGTAGTCCATTTTTTCCTAAAGTCACTAAATCTGCTGCTGACAGAAACAAAATACAGAGAGGTATTTTGTGCAGAAGCAAACAGCAGACACACTCCTAAGTGACTAGGATAAATGAGACCGGTGGGTTGCTAAGTGACTCCTACAGTTCAATATAGGTGTTAATCTAATGAGACAAGGGACCACAAGTGTTCGTCGAGGGTAAAAGTGTCCAAGTCAGCAGTCCAGAGGCATTCTGAAGAGCAGCATGGTTGCATATTTTAATGCCTTCTTGGCTAATAACAATCAAACAGACAGGCCAGTGGAGGACCGGGACTTGGAATAGCACTTCTACTTTCCTGGGAGCAGCATTTCTTAAGGTGATTGGAGGCTTTGGCTCCTCATCAGTTCTTGATTAAGCCATTGTCATGTCTCTGTATTTTATTATTCCTACCAGGGTAACAGATTATAGTCACGATTGCAGATCATAAAATATAACAGCTAACTCAGGGGATTGGAGATGAAATGAAGACTCAAGAATGGCATGTTCCTTTGCTCGTCAGAGCCCCTGCTTCTTTCCCTGTAAAATGAGGTTAACAGACACTCTCCCCAGGAATGTTGAGGAAGAGAACCGACACGTGTGGTGTATTCCCCAGAGGCAACCAGAACTGTGTTATAAGTATGTACGTCTCATAATACTATGCGGGGCCACGGTGAGCTCTCAGTAAACATGGGCTTGTATGATCACTGCCTTGGAAGGCCTCCTGCCATTGACAGTCATTAAATCCAGGAAATTCTGAGCAGCTTCCCTCCAGAGAGCTTGTTTTTCAAAGAAAGTACAGTACGAATTTAGCCAATTCAGCAGATGAATTGCCAAGGCCACGGATAAACCCTGTTTAGCATCCTCTGAATATAGTACCTAGCACACCATTATAAATATACACTGCTTAATGAGGAGTATTTGATAAAAATGGTAAAGTCTACTGCCAGGATTAAATGAGGTGACCTCTTTGGATTCCCTCCAAATGGAGGCAGCAAAGGAAAAAGTGAACATTAAATATCTATCCGTATGTTTGTCTGTCCTTAATCCATCCAGACTGTATCATCCAGACTGAATCAGAGCAACACATATCTATGCATCCTCCTATTTATAAACTGCAGTAAGTGGCCCATTCTTGAGTATAAACTCAAGAACAGTAAATCATGATCCTCCATCCCACTTGTACTACATCACCTGCAACCTCCCCACCCAGAGGAGAACTCTATTTCAAAAAGAATTACTGTGGCACCAAATGAGACTCCCATAAAACTGCACTGTGATATCACATTATTTTGGTTGCCTTTGGGAAATATACAAGTCAAAGTCATCTAACCACGGGAAAATAAATTGAGTTTGGACCTAGGAAATAGAAACGCTGATGAAGGATTCTTTGCTTATTTGAATATAAAGGTTTTGTGCATAAAGAGTTAAAAATGTCACGTCTATACTCTGCCAGGGAGCAATTCTCATCTGGAAATTGGAATGATATTAACTCACAGGTGACAAAATGAGAAAAATGCCTATGGGGGAAGGTTCTGTAAAGTCGATTCCATATCTTACTATATCTTGATATTGTAGAGCTGCTGCTGCTAAGTTGCTTCAGTCGTGTCCGACTCTGTGCGACCCCATGGACGGCAGCCCACCAGGCTCCCCCGTCCCTGGGATTCTCCAGGCAAGAACACTGGAGTGGGTTGCCATTTCCTTCTCCAATGCATGAAAGTGAAAAGTGAAAGGGAAGTCGCTCAATCGTGTCCGACTCTTAGCGGCCCCATGGACTGCAGCCCACCAGGCTCCTCCGTCCATGGGATTTTCCAGGCAAGAGTACTGGAGTGGGGTGCCATTGCCTTCTCCCAATAATAAGCAAAGGGCAATCAATTAAAGATTGTTTCCTGATAGAGGAACCACACTGGGTGACTAGCAATCTCAAGGCATAAACATTCTTCTACATTCCAAAGTCCCAAGAACACTCTGAAGACCAGAATGATAGATGTTGTTTCAAGACACCATTTGCCTAAAGTAAAAACCAAACTGTCCTGAAATAAGCTTGCCATCAAGCCCATCCCATATCTACGGGGGGAGATGAACCTAGGGAGAAAAAACAGAAGGGGGAACAATCAAATCGAATTATAATACATCCCATCATAGGGCCATAAAGTATTCTTTTAAGGAAGCAATTTCAATCCAGTTTGTGTCAGAGAGTCTCATTTCTAAATGCTACAGTCAAAAAGAAAGCTGTGTGGTTTTTTTTTAATTTCATTTTGAGTTCAAGTTTACTGCAAATTACATATGACAATGCAGTTCTTAAATAGTGCAAAATGACACTCCAACTATAATTTTGGTGTCGTGGTTTTTATATTTATGTAGTTAAAATAAACTGGAATGCTGGCAGAAGCAGCAGAAGACAATGAGGAGGAAATGACCAAAGAAACAGAGCTGGAAAGTGATGGGGGCTTTGAAAAGGGTTTTGATGGGAATGGTGGGGTTTTTTGAGTCTGGATTAATTAAGTTATTTCCAAATGAAAACTGATCATTATAAAAGAACATTCTGTATGATCTAGTAAAACTCTGTAAGTTCTTGGCAGAGTCGATTCGAAAGTAGGGGGCTGACAAACCTGTCTTTTGAAATTCTTATTACTCGTTGCATAAGAATTAACAGTCTGAAGTGTGCAAGTCCAGGTCCTATGGACACACTGTCCTGGCCACCCAAACTGGGGCTCCCAGCCCACTCCCTGGGGGATTCCAGCGCCAAACCAGCTCATGGAGTCCTGTGCAAAATAACGAACGTGATGAGAAAGCTTACTGCCAAATAAAAAGGAGCCCAATCAGTAGAGATGCCACAAGGCCATTTCGTTTATATTTTAACTCAATTTCAAACTATTATGCCCAAACATATATCTGAAAGCCACACTCAAACAAATGCAGACAGGGCTTTCTGGAAACATGAGAAACTGTAAATATCTTTTATAGCAAGAGTATGTCTCTCACGTTCAAGAGTCAATGAATGGTTTTATCCTATTGGAAAGACAAGAAAGCAAAAAGGAGGAAGTCTTCAAAGGGAACTGCTCACCACCTCTTTTAGGAATGTCGAAATTGTAGGTAGCTGGAGAGAGGGACAAAGGAACATTTGACCACTGCTATTCTAGTACCTTCTTTTGGTCTATAAGAAGGCAACTGATTTTTGTCCATGCTATACTTCAAGCAACCCTGTGAGAACAGAAGCATCCCTCAGAAAACAGAAATGGTATCTCCATGACTCCCAATCCACGCATACCTTGCCTTCATTGTGTTTCACAGATACTGTGTTGTTTCCAAATTGAAGGTTTGTGGCAACTGTGTCAAGCAAGCCTCTTGGCTCCACACTTCCAACAGCATCTGCTCACTTCACGTCTCTGTGTCACATTTTGGTATTTCTTGCAATCTTTCAAACTTTTTCAGCATTATTATATTTGTTATGGTGCTGTGATCAGTGATCACTGATGTTGCTACTTTAATTGTTTAAGGAAACAATTTACCACAAACCAAGTGGCATTAATGGTGATGTATCCGCCTGCCAATGCAGGAGATGCAAGAGACATGGGTTCAGTCTTTGGGTTGGGAAGAACCCCTGGAGTAGGAAATTGCAACCTGCTCCAGTATTCTTGCCTGGAAAACCCCTCGGACAGAGGAGACTGGTGGGCTACAGTCCATGGGGTCACAAAGAGTTGGACATGACTGAAGTGGCTGAGCACACACACATGCATGCATTTTTCTAGGCTGAACTGAAATTGACAGGTAGAAGCAACATTCTCAGAACTGAGCAGGTCACTGTCCTGAGTAACTGATCAACTGTTTTCTTAAGTACCAGGACACCTCACTCAATGTTCATATACCAAAAAGGGGTGTTTTTCTTGCCTAAGTTTATGTTGCATATCTTATTCTGAACTTTTAGACAGCATCTTTCAGCTTCATATTGTTTTCTTTCAACATTTCGCGAGAGGCAGTATTTCCCATTCTCTGTTGTACAAAAACTATGAAAATACACGCCATCCACTTAAAGAAACAAATGGATGCCCAAAGGTCTTCTCATCCCAACTCTGGTTTCATGAATAAATTTGTCAACTTTTATCGTGTTTAACAATAGCCAAATGAACCAAAAAAAAAAAAAACTCGGAACCAAGTAACTAAGGCTATTTTTTATAGTTCTTTATTCAATTATTAAAATTCTCACCCTCAAAGGTCTATCATATAGGCCTACCTTTAAACTCTTCTTTATCCCATTTACCCTCAAGAAAACATTTTTTATCTTGACCTTTGCTGGGCTTTTGTTAATGCCATGTTTGTAACTCTCACCAGGCATACTGTATTTGGCCTATGTTACACTTAGTGGTCTACTGGTTTCTACGTGTTCTCTTAATTATCTCACTGACTCATAGCTTTACCATCACCATATAATGGCAAGTGCAAAATGTATGTCTTGCCAGGATGTCTCCTCAAATGTGGCCATCACATATCCAACTGCTTGCAAGACCACTCCCATGCCAAGTCAACAATGTTCAAAGTTGAAAGCATCTATTAACTCAATGGGCTTCTCTGGAGGCTCAGTGGTAAAGAATCCACCTGCAGTGCAGGAGACACAGGTTCAATCCCTGGGTCAGGAAGCCCCCCCTGGAGAGGGAAATGGCAACCCACTCCAGTATTCTTGCCTGGAGAATCCCATGGATGGAGAGCCTGGTGGGCTATAGTCCATGGGATGATAAAAGAGTCAGACACGACTTAGCGACTAAACAACAACAACAACATAACACTCAACACATCTTGACCCTCTGAACTCATTTTTGAATTAGTGACACGATCCACTCCTAATACCAGGTCCTGATAATTTCACTTCCTAAATAGATTCAAATCCCAGTCTTCTTCTCCACTTCAACTGTCATTTTAGTTTTGACCTCTCCTTAGGCAGATTGATAGCTTACAGTGAACAATGTCAGATCTGTGATCTCCGACGAAGATTTAGCTTTGGGACCAGGGACCAGGCTTGATCTTTTGTGTAGCAGAGTTTTATTAAAGTGAAAAAGGGACAGAGAACGCTTCTGACACAGACATCAGATGGGGGGTGGAGAGTGCCCCCCTCGCTAATGTTAGCAAAGGAGTTATATGCTTTTTTAATTAGCTATTACAATAAATCAAAAGACTGTCTCAAGGTTGTAAAGATCTTACTAGACCCACTCCCATAATTTACATTTTAAGATAACAGGATTAGCCAGAAGGTTTTCAGGAAGGAGAAACTGTCCTCAAGCAGGATACATGTTGTTATATATCCTTAGTACAGAGTTTAAACTCAGCTGTTTGCTGTGTAATCATCAGTTCTTAAAGAAAGGCTTAAAGAAAAAAACATGTTATGTGACTAGGACTAAGGAATGTAGAGGAAAAAAAAGATGTTTGTCCTTTCCTCCTCCTTGAGAATTCTAGATCCCTTTCTCCTCCTCAGGAACCCCCTCCTCAGGATTTCTTATCAACCTGCCTAGGAATTGACTCTCTCAAGATGGGACATTCATTTCCTAATGATCGTGTGTGCATGCATGCTAAGTCCATTCAGTTGTGTCTGACTCTCTGAGACCCCACAGACTGTAGCTCACCAGGCTCCTCTGTCCCTGGGATTTCCCAGACAAGAATACTGGAGTGGGTTGCCATGCCCTCCTCCAGGGGATCTTCTTGACCCAGGGATCGAACCTGAGTCTCTTGCACCCTCTACATTGGCAGGGGGGATTCTTTACCACTAGCGCCACCTGGGAAGCCCCTTAATGATCATTCGTCTTTATAAACCTACTCTCTACAGAAGGCAGTCTTCCTAAAGCACACATGGCACTGTTTTAAACCCTTTACTGACTCCCCTTCATATCAAGTTAAAGCCCAAATTCCCCAAAACAGTCTAAGACAGACCTGGTCTGTGAGTTAAGCTCACAAACCTCACAGCACTGTGGCTCCTCGCTTTCCTAAACCAAAATCCCCTGCTGTCTATACAGTGCTGCCAGCTCTTCCTTAGCAGTGGAACACAGGGAGTGGAGCTGAATCTGGATCTACCAGCCATAAACACAAGCAAATCTCTCTCTGCTTTGCCTAGCCCGTTCCCTCCTAGGATCCTGGAAAGCTTTGGAGGCTGGAAGCAAAGGAAACATATTTCTTTGCATTCCAAACCACAAACTCATAAAATCTAGATAATTGAAATCTAACTTCACCTCTGAGAAGATTTATATAATTTTAAAAGATCCAGCAGGATTCATCAAAGTCACGGCAGGAAAAGAGGAGATGATGCCGGAACCTTAGATGATAGAATGATAATCAAAGAGCTAAGCAAGAAAATATTCAGATAATTAGCATTTATGTGCAATAACAGTTTAATCATGATTAAAGCTATGGTTGGTTGAAGATGGTTTCACTTTAAGTAATATCAACTGTCAATCTGGTAACAACTGTGAGTGTGTGTTGCTTTTAAGTGTTTAAAGCAAAAGCCTAAAATAAATGAGGCTGTCTCTTGAAGAGGAATGTTTAAAGTACGGAAAAGCCTATAATTTCTTTTACCCATGGTTTACACTCTTCATCTTCTTATCCAATCCGATTCAGTAAACATGAATCCCTAATCCACATTAGGGCAACCATACAACCATTCCATAGAAAGTATTAACAAGAAAAAACTAACCATTTCATATAGTCTAAATTTTAGCCAGTCCTAGGAAATTTCAACAGATGGATGCCTCATCCTATACATCAGGCTGAAAATGAATGTTCATGACCATATACACAAAAGGTTATAAATGTAATAATTAAAGGGAAAACATATGAACTGGACAATGATATTTCACCACAGGACAAGGAATTCCTAAGTAGTATTTCTATCCTGCATAAGTAATAATCAGATAGCAAAATAGCAAGTTTTCACAGAAATACCTGGAAGTCATCCTAAAGCTAATACAATCAAATATTAAATAAAACATTTAAGACACAGAACAATTTAAGAGTTACTCATCTAAGGCTCAGAATTGTAGTGGATTGTTTGTTTTATAAACTTTGTGTATGTTTGTCACGCTGCCCACCGGGAATCAGATGGAAATCTGATACCTTTTTCCAGAAATGGGTACAATATGCACAAACACTGGGTCAGATGTAGATCTTCTACGAACGATGAAATTAGAAGTCCTAAATTAGAGGCTCATGTCCTATGCTCAATAAACCACTACACATTACATGTATTGCCTATTATTCAAATACCTCTCATTAAAGAACAAAAGCTTCCAGATGGCCAAAGGGCACATGAAAAGATGCTCAACATCACTAATTATTAGAGAAACATAAGTCAAAACTACAATGAGGTATCACCTCATACCAGTCAGAATGGCCATCATCAAAAAAGCTACGAATAACACATGCTGGAGAGGGTGTGGAGAAAAGGGAAGCCTCCTACACTGTGAGTGGGAATGTAAATTAGTGCAGCCATATGGAAAACAGTAAAGAGGCTCCTCAAAAAGATAAATGTACAGTCATCACATGATCCATGAATCCAACTCACAGGCATATATCCAGAAATGACAAAACCTCTAACTGGAAAAGACTCATGTGCTCCAATGTTCGAGGCAGGTCTGTTTACAATAGCCAAGACACGGAAACAGCCTAAAGGCCCATCAACAGATAAGCAGATAGAGAAGATTCCATTTCACAATGGAATATTACCCGCCCATAAAAAAGAATCAAGGAATGCCATCTGCAGCAACATGGATACACCTATAGGTGATCACACTAAGCCAGAAAAACACAAATATCATTTGATATCCCTTGTATATGGAATCTGAAATATGTTACAAATGAACTTATTTACAAAACAAACAGACTCACAGACATAGAAAACAAACTTCTGGTTAAGAAAAAGGAAAGGGAATGGGAGAAAGATAAATTGGGAGTTTGGAATTAACAGATACACACTACTACATGTTAAACAGATAAACAACAAGGCCCTATAGTATAACATGGGGAACTATATTCAATATCTTGTAATAGCCTATAATGGAAAAGAATCTTAAAAATGATGTATATAAATATAACTGAATCACTTTGCTATATACAGAAATGAACACATTAGTATATCAATTATCCTTCAATCAAAAAATCAATGATTAACCAAAAAAATTAAAAAGGTAACCTGAACTATTTTTCCTCTCTTTCCTAACTATTCAAATCATAGATATTTCCAAGCTTAGTTCAAAACCTACACATGGGTCCATGGCATCTGCTCTGATCGTTGCAGAGAAAACTGAGGTTTGTTACCTTGACAGAAGATGTACAGCTTTACATCTCCCTCTGTGTCACAGCAAGGGAAGGACCGTGTTACAGAGGAGAGAGGGACAGGTGGGGACTCGCCTGATTTATGTCTGAACCCCAGCTGGCCAGACTCCATGCTAGCTTGCTCCATGCTAGCTTGCTCCATGCTCTTGGCCTCTCTAAACCTCAGCTTTCTCATCTGTGAAATGGGGCCAACCCTCCCTTACAAAAATGCAGCAAAAATTACAAATGAAAGTGTCCACCTGATGGTGAGTATATACTAGATCACAATTCCTGTTATTTAGATTTTTCATCCATTTTTGTGTGTTTAATCTTGTACTCCCAGCTCCACTGCCGAGCAGGCCTTGGCATCAGGATTTAGCTGGATGATGATAGGCCAAGGTTCCTGCGAGTTGAGACTCTCAAAAGAGGCTGGAAGCATGGAGAAAGGGTACTGGCAGGATGTGGTTCCTTCCTTTACCTGCAAAGGAAGTGGTCTAACACATTTCCATTCTATTTCCTCCTCCATGCTCTGCCTCATCAAATGGAAACACCATCATGACCACATACATGGGTGACCAAAGCTACAGCCCCCTTCTGAGGGTAGAGATAGGCACAGGGAAGAGATATAGAGGCAGAAAGATAACAGAAGCTCTGGTGTGTGGTCCAGCTAATGCCCACAGCTTCATTTCCGAAGCTGCAAATACACTTGCTTGCATTTTCACACTTTAACACACAGTTAAGTGATGACTTTTTAAAATACATTTCCCCAGGCTACTAGCATTTCATTCTCTATCGATATTAGATTTAAAACCATGATCATGAAAACCCACAGACAGTCCTATCACTTTAGCCATAACGTCTTCCCCCCGCACTACAGAATCTTTATGTCCAAGGATCGGGAGGGACAAGTGGCCAGATTTATCATTTGCGTCATTTTAACTCCAAAAGGTCTGGTAATAAGTGATATGCCACGAAGGTATCAACTAAAGGATAAGGTAAGAAGCTGCAAAAGATGCTGGTAGCAGGTCACAAAGTTCAAAAGCCCCGGGGCAGGGAGGAGGCGGGGAGGGTCCTGGAGGGAGTGAGGGTCTTCCCTGCGGTCTTCTCCTGTGCCTGGTTTCGCCCTGTGGCTCTCACCTCCAGCCATGGGACAGCTGGGCTGGAGGCTGCCGAAGCCTCTCCATCATCAGATTTACTTTCGGCAACTGAAGGCTCATCCGTGCTGACAAGTCTGATTAGAAATCACCAATTTACTTTTATATCTGCAGAGACCAGAAAGGGGCCAACATTTACTTTCCACTCAGGTTTATGTACTGAGCAAGCAGCCCTGGAGGACGTATCTCTTCCTTCTGCTTTATTACAATTCAATTTTGCTTGTAAACTAAACCTACCCCCGGGGATTTCTTAAAATATAAAGGTTTCTCTTACCTCTTCTTGGGACAAGGGACTCTTTGGCAATTCCATTCTGAACGTGTTCCTATGTCTCCAAAACCGAAGAGGAAATAAGCTCATTTGTCATTGCTCTCATTTTAAGATCATTTACCCAGAGTTCATACTGACTAAATTTGGGTCAACATGATTTACTGGTGCAACACAAGCTTCAGTCTGTAACATACTAGCGCTTGCGGAAGAGAACAGATTGCTCAGGTTTGTGGCATTTACTGCTTTAAATTTTATGCTAAGAAAATTGGTGCAGGCTGACTTCAAAGACGGTAAATTAACCATTAGTTCAAATCTGCGGTGTGACAGGTACTAGTATTAAGTACTTGTTCTCGCTATTTCATTAGGAATCAAAGAAGCAAAGCTTTCATACTATTAATATTAACTAGAAATGGAAGATTAGAATATAGGTTTAACTCACAAGCAAAACCAGGAGGGATAGAAATTCAAACCTCATACAAGTATATATTAGAACATTTACAGGGCTGCAAACTTAGATATGCCGAACAAAGTAACTGCGGTGAAATTTTGCTTATCCCTCCCTAAAAAAAATCTACAAATAATAAATGCCAGAGGGTATGGAGAAAAAGGAACCTTCAGGCACTGTTGGTAGGAATGTAAACTGGCTGCAACCACTATGGAGAATAGTATGGAGAAGTTCCTTAAAAACTTTAGAGTAGAATTACCATAAGACTCCTGATAAAAATGACTAAATCAATATGACGTGAACTATCTCACAGTAACATTTATGATTCTTGGCTATGTCAGTAACTGTCTGCTGGTTCAAATGTTACTAAAATGGGAACAGGTAAAGGAAGATAATCTTTGGAAATGAATTTCATCAGAAATATCTGCACTTAAACAGACCTCCGTTTTAAAGCACAGGGCTTGTTGTTTAATCAAGTCTGATGTTTTTGTGACCCAATGGGCTATAGCCTGCCAGGTTCCTCTGTTCATGGGATTTCCCAGGCAAGAATACTGGAGAGGGTTGTCATTTCCTTCTGCGGGGTATCTTCCTAACGCAAGGATTAAACCCACATCTCCTGCATTGGCAGGCGGATTCTTTACCACGGACCCACCAGGGAAGCTCTACCGAAAATTCCAACATATCTGTATTTTGCTATCATGTATGAGAGCAAGGAGAGATAACAAAGCCTTCCTCCGCGATCAGTGCAAAGAAATAGAGGAAAACAATAGAATGGGAAAGACTAGAGATCTCTTCAAGAAAATTAGAGATACCAAGGGAACATTTCATGCGAAGATGGGCTCAATAAAGGACAGAAATGGTATGGACCTAACAGAAGCAGAAGATATTAAGAAGAGGCGGCAAGAATACACAGAAGAACTATACAAAAAGGATCTATACGACCCAGATAATCACGATGGTGTGATCATTTGCCTAGAGCCAGACATCCTGGAATGTGAAGTCAAGTGGGCCTTAGAAAGTATCACTATGAACAAAACTAGTGGAGGTGATGGAATTCCAGTTGAGTTATCTCAAATCCTAAAAGATGATGCTGTGAACGTGCTGCACTCAATATGCCAGCAAATTTGGAAAACTCAGCAGTGGCCACAGGACTGCAAAAGGTCAGTTTTCATTCCAATCCCAAAGAAAGGCAATGCTGAAGAATGCTCAAACTACCGCACAATTGCACTCATCTCACACGATAGTAAAGTAATGCTCAAAATTCTCCAAGCCAGGCTTCAGCAATACATGAACCGTGAACTTCCAGTTGTTCAAGCTTGTTTTAGAAAAGGCAGAGGAACCAGAGATCAAATAGCCAACATCCGCTGGATCATGGAAAAAGCAACAGAGTTCCAGAAAAACATCTATTTCTGCTTTATTGACTATGTCAAAGCCTTTGACTGTGTGGCTCACAACAAACTGTGGAAAATTCTGAAAGAGATGGGAATACCAGACCACCTGACCTGCCTCTTGAGAAACCTGTATGCAGGTCAGGAAGCAACAGTTAGAACTGGACATGGAACAACAGACTGGTTCCAAATAGGAAAAGGAGTACGTCAAGGCTGTATATTGTCACCCTGCTTATTTAACTTATATGCAGAGTACATCATGAGAAATGCTGGGCTGGAGCAAGCACAAGCTGGAATCAAGATTGCATGGAGAAATATCAATAACCTCAGATATGCAGATGACACCACCCTTATGGCGGAAAGTGAAGAAGAACTAAAGAGCCTCTTGATGAAAGTGAAAGAAGAGAGTGAAAAAGTTGGCTTAAAGCTCAACATTCAGAAAACGAAGATCATGGCATCCAGTCCCATCACTTCATGGCAAATAGATGGGGAAACAGTGGAAACAGTGGCTAATTTTATTTTTGTGGGCTCCAAAATCACATATTCAAAAGCAGAGGCATCACTTTGCTATCAAATGTCTGTCTAGTCAAGGCTATGGTTTTTCCAGTGGTCATGTATCAATGTGAGAGTTGGACTATAAAGAAAGCTGAGCGCCAAAGAATTGATGCTTTTGAACTGTGGTGTTGGAGAAGACTCTTGAGAGTCCCTTGGACTGCAAGGAGATCCAACCAGTCCATCCTAAAGATCAGTCCTGAGTGTTCATTGGAAGGACTGATGTTGAAGCTGAAACTCCAGTACTTTGGCCACCTCATGTGAAGAGCTGACTCATTTGAAAAGACCCTGATGCTGGGAAAGATGGAAGGCAGGAGGCGAAGGGGACAACAGAGGATGAGATGGTTGGATGGCATTACCAACTCAATGGACATGAGTTTGGGTAAACTCAGGGAGTCGGTGATGGACAGGGAGGCCTGGCGTGCTGCTGTTAATGGGGTCGCAAAGAGTCGGACATGACTCAGCAACTGAACTGAACTGAACTGATGATAGTATTGGACGAAAGAAGTGACCTAGCCGAAATCGGGAAGTGAGTGATAGTCACTTTAGTCCTGTCTGACTCTTTGCGACCCTATCGACTGTAGCCCACCAGGCTCCTCTGTCCTTAGAATTCTCCAGGCAAGAATACTGGAGTGGGTTGCCATTTCCTTCTCCAGAGGAAGGAAATTTTGCTATCATGTATGACAGTACTGGACACAAGAAGTGACCTAGCCAAAATTGGGAAGTAGAGGAGTGGTAATTAACAGTGTAACACAGAATGCAGTCCAAGCATGTCATGGGCCCCAAATAAGAATTGGGCTCACGTTAATACCTGGATTTAAAATTTTCCAGAATGATTTTGAGCAAATCATCCATCAAGTGGATGTAAATGTGCTAAGGACAGGGGTGTGCTGAGAGACTGCAGCAGAGGGACTGGCAGTCACACATGGGAGACAGTGTTGCTCCCACAGGCCTCCCCCAGAAATAACCAACGTTGGTCAAGTTCCAAGGAAACACACAAAAGGCAGGATTCCTTCAACTGTGCCATCAGAGAAGGCTTTATAGGGAAGTCAGCATTCAAAACACACCTTCAAAAACAAGCAGACTTCAGGCTTGCATCAAGGGGAGGAGGGACGTGGCCAGCCAAGGCACAGACATGAGACCTGGGTAAAAAATATACAGGAAACACTATGACATTCAAGCTGGGCAAAGCACAGTCCAACATAAGGATGCCAGTAGATGGTGACATGATAAATGGGGCAGGTGCTGCTGCTGCTAAGTCACGTCAGTCGTGTCCGACTCTGTGCGACCCCATAGACGGCAGCCCACCAGGCTCCCCCGTCCCTGGGATTCTCCAGGAAAGAACACTGGAGTGGGTTGCTATTTCCTTCTCCAAGGCATGAAAGGGAAAAGTGAAAGTGAAGTCGCTCAGTCGTGTCCGACTCTGCAACCGCATGGACTGCAGCCTACCAGGCTCCTCCATCCATGGCATTTCCCAGGCAAGAGTACTGGAGTGGGGGTGCCATTGCCTTCTCTGTGGGCATGTGAGGCATCTTGTAAACAGCCTTCATCCACTGGAAGCATGAGGGGCCATGGTCCCAGCCAAGAAGATGACTCTTGGGCACCACAAGGATGGAAAGAGGGAGGCAGGTGAGCAGGAACGTAGCCCGGGCAAAAGACAGACATCGGCCACTCAGTACAGGTCCTCTGAGCCATTTGAAATCAGTGTGACAGGGCACCATGACACTGCAATGAAATGTAATTTAATGCCTTTTTAATTAATGGTTTTTTCACAATTAATGGCTTTTTAAATGGTCACTCAGAGATCATGACTATCACAGTAACATATCTCAATAACATGTCTCAGTACAGTTACATATTATATAAACTTGCTCATAGAACATTCAAGGCAGTAAGATGTCTCAGCCTTCTACAGGATTCAGCCTCTGATGTCAAAACAGATGACTGTTTTACAGCATGTTCTTCTGCCCCATCTCTAGCCTCAATTTCAAAACACATTTTATCTTTCTCTAAGAACGCACTTGGTACAGTTTTTAAAGAATTATATACAAGCATCAAAGATATTTTCTTTTTATTTTGCTCAATCCCTCCCAGGATCAGAAACAAAAGCCCCACAAGCCCTGAATTGAGCTTTAATCTTAGAGAACATCACTGCAACATACAACTGCAAATATCACTGGCAAGGTTCATTTTGTGAAGATAAAAAAAAAAAAAAGATCTAGCTGTAGAACACAATACTGAAGCTGGCTGTTGTTGGAATATCAATGACGTCTTTCTGAGGGAGAGTCCAGTGACCAAAGCCCTGAATTTATAAACTCCCTGAGGTCACAACCCTATATTATATTTACTTCTTTTGTTTCCCATGGCACCCACAGCATAAGGCTGCAGCAAGATTTTAAGATTAAATGAGAAAATCTGTACCAGAGTGTTTTGTATATTATAAAATGATATATTCAAAGGAGCGAATATCAGGGACTTCAGTGGTGGTCCAGTAGTTAAGACTTGGAGCTTCCATTGCAGAGGGCATGGGTTCAATGCCTGGTCAGGAAACTAAGATCCTGTATGCCATGCAGTATGGCCAAAAAAAAACCCCACAAAAATCCTATTTTGTTGTTGTTGTTGTTGTTAGGGGAGAGAGGTTCAAAAGGGAGGGAAATAAGTACACATATAGCTGATTCGGGGTTTCCCTGGTGGCTCAGACAGTAAAGAACCTGCCTGCAATGTGGGAGATCCAGGTTCGATCCTGGGTCAGGAAGATCCCCTGGAGAAGGGAATGGCTACCCACTCCAGTATTCTTGCCTGGAGAATTCTATGGACAGAGGAGCCTGATGGGCTACAGTCCATGGAATCACAGAGCTGGACATGACTGAGCAACTAACATTTTCACTTTTCATAACTGATTCACTCTGCTGTATAGCAGAAACTAACACAACATTATAAAGCAATTATACTCCAATTAAAAAAATTAAAAAATATTTTTTTAATGTAGCTAGTATTAAGTGAATGAAACTCTAAAACGTTAGTTGACTTGGAACTCTAAAGAACTGATTTTTCTTTCAGTTAGTTTCTGTCGTTATTCAAAAAGGATAAAAACATGGATAGGTAGTAATCAAGCTATGCATCAGAGGAAAGATAGAGGTTTAAAGGAAGATTTTTCATGGAACCTAAGGATAATATTTAAAAAAATAACCACCAAGGTAAGCCAGAAAGAAAAACACCAATGCAATATACTAACACATATATGTAATTTAGAAAGATGGTAATGATAACCCTGTATGTGAGACAACAAAAGAGACACAGATGTATAGAACAGTCTTTTGGACTCTGTGGGAGAGGGCGAGGGTGGGATGATTTGGGAGAATGGCATTGAAACATGCATAATATCATATAAGAAACAAATCGCCAGTCCAGGTTCGATGCAGGATACAGGATGCTTGAGGATGGTGCGCTGGGATGACCCAGAGGGATGGTACGGGGAGGGAGGTGGGAGCGGGGTTCAGGATGGGGAACACGTGTACACCCGTGGCAGATTCATGTTGATGTATGGCAAAACCAATACAATATTGTAAAGTAATTACCCTCCAATTAAAATAAATAAATTAAAAAAATAAAATAAAATAATGATCTCAGAAAAAAAAAATAACCACCAAGATGGAGAAAACCCACAACATGGAAGTAGGAGCTCAAAGAAACAAACACACCTATACAGATGGTGGGCTGCAGTCCATGGGGTCGCGAAGAGTCGGACACGACTGAGCGACTTCCCTTTCACTTTTCACTTTCATGCATTGGAGAAGGAAATGGCAACCCACTCCAGTGCTCTTGCCTGGAGACTCCCAGGGACGGGGGAGCCTGGTGGGCTGCCGTCTATGGGGTCGCACAGAGTCAGACATGACTGAAGCAACTTAGCAGCAGCAGCAGCATACAGATGTTGAGAACACCTATTCAGATTGCACCTCAAATGATGATCTACGGGGGTCAAATACAGCTAGTAACAAGGTGTATTTACTAGGTTCCTAAGTAATAAGTCACCTGCCAATAAGAATATTATTAGTTCAAAAATTACTTTGGGAAATACAGCAGAGTGCAATAGCAAACTATAGGTGGAAACAAAGTTCTTTCTTTTAGTTCTTTCTCAGTCTGCTTCTATTCATTATGTTATCTTCATAGCTAGAATTCTGCCTAACCAGAGAGCAGGACTCAGTAAATATCTGTGTAATGAAGCAAGCTAATTAACTGTTTAAGTTAAACTGTAAAACTTTGAGTCAAATATACTATTGGTAATGGCTGCCGTTTATGGGGACGCTACCTTTTCAGGCCTGATATTACCTGACTTACATGTACACCTCGCAGAAACCCAATGAGTGTTACTAAAAAGCAGAGACATCACTTTGCCAACAAAGGTCCATCTAGTTAAAGCTGTGGCTTTTCCAGTGGTTATGAACAGATGTGAGGGTTGGACCATAAAGAAGGCTGAGTGCTGAAGAATTGATGCTTTTGAACTGTGGTGCTGGGAAAGACTCTTAAGAGTCCCTGGAACAGCAAGGAGATCAAACCAGTCCATCCTAAAGGAAATTAACCCTGAATATTCATTGGAAGGACTGACACTGAAGCTCCAATACTTTGGCCACCTGATGCGAAGAAGTGACTCATTAGAAAAGACCCTGATGCTGGGAAAGATTGAGGGCAGGAGGAGAAAGGGGCGACAGAGGATGAATTGGTTGGATGGCATCACTGACTCAATGAACATGAGTTCGAGCAAACTTTAGGAGATAGTGAAGGACAGGGAAGCCTAGTGTGCTGCAGTCCACGAAGAAGTCGCAAAGAGTCAGACACAACTTAGTGACTGAACAACAGCAGCAACAAAAGGTGAAAGAACTCAGGCTGAGTCAGTTGCTTGCCCATGGCCATGAAGCTGTTGAGGGGCAGAATTTATCCCTGTCTGCCCAGATCCTGCTTTACAAGACAACGCACAACCACAGAATCATGTAAACACAAGAACAGAAGGCAGCACTTGAAGCTTTGTTAATAGAAGGGGGAAAAAGGCATTAACATTTTATTTTACTTACAGTCTTACAGAAACAGTTTCTTCTGAGATCCGACCACATGCAAAATCCTGAAGCATCCCATGTGGGGAAAACTGTTGTTATTCTAATCCCAGGCTGCAAGTAATGCTACAAAAACAATCTGCCACAACTTACAAGCTTAACAAGCTAAACAGGGAAAGTATAGAGAAATGAAAACATGTCCCTCCTCCAATATTTTCCACCATCTTAAAAACTCATCAGAGTCAGATTTCCAGATCTGCTCTAAGTAGACTGCAAGAAGATTATGGTAAAAACCACACCACACAAAGCGCGATTGTCTGAAATTACTCTGAAGTCAAATGTACATAAAATGGGGCCACACAGAGAAGAAGAGCTGGCTGCTGTGTAATTTCATGAAACCTGCTGGGCACCGAGGTCATGGGCAGCCAAAGTGAATTTTAAATGGTGCCAACCAGGAGGCTATAATCAGGACAGCCACCAGTGGGCGGATGAGATAAATGAACCAATTGACTTTCTTCCACCAGGCGATCAAAATAGGAATGCCATCTTTATGCATGAAACAAACAACAACAACAAAAAAAATGGTTTTTAAGTTAAAATATTCATCCTTCACATCTCTGTCTTTTCACTACATTTCTAGACTCTTCTTTCCTCCAGGCACATTTATGTGCGTGAACAGCATGCAGTGTGATTTCTGTTCCTACCTTGAGTTTTCCTGCAACCTACTCCAGAAAAATAAAATCTATTCCTACACAGCACAAACTTCTCCATAACCCTGGTCCACCAGCGTAGCAGATGTCGAGTGGCTGGTACTATCCAAGGGCAAGCTTAGAACTGATGATGGAGTCAGACACAGCCAAGAACCTGCCTTCCAATCAGGACAGTCAAATGGTAAAAGAAAGTGTCAAGATGAAAAACCACATCTTTTTAAGAGTGAGTGAAGTAATACTGGGGCTTCCCAGGTGGCTCAGTGGTGAAAAAAAAAAAAAAAATCCGCTTGCCAATGCAGGAGACACAAGTTCAATCCCTGGGTCAGGAAGATCCTTTGGAGGAGGAAATGGCAACCCACTCCAGTATTCTTGCCTGGAGAATCCCATGGACAGAGGAGTCAGGCAGGCTACAGTCTATGGAGTCACAAAGAGTCGGACTCGACTGGGCAACTGAGCACAAACGTACCAAGTTACACTTCTCACAGGAGGTTCTCAAAGACACCATGGATCTATATATTTAAGCCTGATCTTTCTCATGAGCTCTTTGCCCATGTTGCCAACTACCCACATAACCTTCCACCTGAAGTCCTTGAGCCACAAACTGTGGATTCAGGAGGTGTTCTTTGGTCATTATCCTCCAGATCCTATGAGATGCACAAACTGAGTAGGCTGCCAAGCAGGGCAGCTTCTGCCAGCCTTAGCCAATTGGGCTGCAGACCTTGAGTCTTTTCTCCTCAGCACTGCCCATTGAAAAAGCCAAAAAGGGACTTCCTGTGATCCAGTGATTAAGAATCTGTGCAGGGGACATGGGTTCCATCCTTGGTCCGGGAAGATCTCACCTGCCACAGGACTAAGCCCGTATGCCACAACTACTGAAGCCCACGTGCCCTGGAGCCCGTGCTCGGCAACAAAAGAAGCACTGAAAACAGAAGCACCGCAACTAGAGAAAGCTCCGCATGCAGTAATGAAGACCCAGGGCACCAAAAATAAATAAATAAATAAAAATTGATTTTAAAAAAGAAAAAGCCAAAAAGGGGCCGGTACAGGACAACGGGAGCTCTGGACATATTGCTATTGATTAAATTCCTTTGCAACATGCTTTTGCATTTGTGGGAGTCACATGACTTATGTCAGCGCAGCCACAGGATCACTGGCTTGCAATTGAATTGGTTCTGCCTTGATGTTCTTATTTTCCCTCTCCTCCAAGTTCCCCAATAAGATTAAGTCTCACTGAACTGCACTTCAACTGCTTGGGCCTTGCTGCCCCCTCCTTAGGGATCAGCACACCAAGGCTCTGGACTCTGGGAAACATAAGAGACAAATATAGATACGAAAGCTAGGATGGAAATACAAGCAGTGTGGCCTGGCAAGTCCCGTCTCTGTACCTCCTAGAAGGAGACTGTGGTTATGAGGTGGGGGACTCCCGCAGGAGGCGTGGTTTAGGACGCAAGGTGACTACAGAGATTGTCAAGATTATAATTTTCTATTTAAATTAGCCAACGCAACCCCTGAAAACAAAACAAACCTTCAAAACACATGAACAGCAGCAGAAACGATGTCTTGCCACTCACTAAATTGCAGAATATAGTGACTCTATTGTAGGTCCCACCTAGACAGGCAGAGAACGTGGAAAATCTTATATCTGTATCCAAGACAACGATGTGCATATAGTTGTCGGGGAGAAACAATACAGGGAGCTTGGATATTAACAGGGAGCCAAATGTGGTCAGGAGTGAGGAAAGGCTATATTGACTTTGACCATGAACCTATGTTCCCTTTTCCAGCTACACATGTGCTGGAATGCCACGGTCCCGTAGGGAATCCAGGTCTTCCCAGGTGTGCCCAAACCCCTCCCAACATCATCAGGTACAATCTGCTACCCATACAGAAGGTACCTTCGTAGACTGCAAGAGGGGACCATCTGGGTAACCTCATCATAAGATAACATTGGGGTCAGAATTTTAGAAAAACTCTGGAGCTTAAAGGTGGAGATAAACACTAAGAAAGTCAGGTCTCATATGTAGCAACTCTCACCAAGGAGCACTAAATCACATGAGAATTAGATGTCATCACAGAATCATACCAATTTAGAACTTAAAGGCACATTTCATTTTTTCCAAAATTTGATTCAACAAACATATGGGAACTATAACTTGCACTGGAATAATACAAGGACATTTCATTGTTCACGGCCTTCAATGCAACTACTTACGGCATAGAGATAATAATCATTGATAATATTAACTCATTAAGGCATAACTAGTTTCCTGTCTTGCTCTACCATATTACACACCTATAACATGAATAACATAAGCTATTACATATAAGCTATGAAAGGAATCTATTAGGTCTCCAAACTACACTCATTTACTCGTCTAAAAATAGGAGCCATAAAACCCTTTTGCCTCGATCTTAGAAATGTCTTCAAAATCGTTTTCTGATTCCCACAGCTTCGCTGAGGTCGTCTCCATCTCTGGCCGAGCCTGCTATAACAATATCCTCTTGCTGCCTTTCCTGGTTTTATTGTTTCCCCAGATCAGCCTTTATTCCTCATTGCTACTAGATTATATAGTTCATAAGTCAGTTTCTCCCATAACCACTCAAAGACTTCACTCTAAAGTTGACCTTAGGTAAGTGTAGAATTCTTACCATGAAACAAAAATACAGACTTTCAGACCTGATTTTGTTCCATCACCCCCACTCCATACTTTACAGGATATTGCCATTTCCTGAACGCCCATCAGATCTTTTTATAACTCCTTGGCTTTGAGAATTTGACATTTCCACTGCTCAAAATTCCAAGGAGTCTTCTGCTCATCTTTCAGACCTAGTTCATCTAGTGCCTCTGTTATGAAGCCTTTGCAGACCCCTCCAGACACGAGGTCCCTTCCTCTCCTGTGCTCCTACAACATTTTGTTCACACTTCAGTGGACCCTGAACATTTTTAAACATTGGTGATTTTTGCCCATTCACCAAAACCCCCAAAAGTTCATAGTATGATATAATCTGCAACTTGGCTAAGGCGGGAACTAGAATTAAGTATTGTATTTTAGCCAGGATCCAGGAAAGCTGAAACCAGCCTAAGTATTTCAAACACAGAAAATGCAATATAATATAGGAAACTGGTTACACAGATGATGGAAGAGCTAAAAAGCCACATAGATGTTAAAGAGGTGACCTGGAAACTGGCATCAACCAAAAACTACTACCATCCATGAGACTGGAATGGTGTTGGAAGAAGAGGGCATCACCAATGACTGGAAGAACCGGGCTGTGTACCTGGTGAAGGATTGTTGACAGTGACAGAGGGGAGCTGTGACAGTGAAGGTCAGGGCTTTCCAAAAGGAGAGACAATTGCTGCCAAAGATGCTGCGAAGGGAGAGCTAGAGAGACAGACATACCCTGGCTTCTCCTTGCCTCCCGTTTTCCAAGTGCCTCCCATTGGCCTAATCTATCCAGAGGCCAGGAGTCAAGGCTTCTGGGAAATGTAGTCTCCTGTGAAGCAGGAAATGACTGGCACCATGTGAGGCTGGTGAGCCCCTCACTTGGCAGCTGAATGAGCCTCACCAACCTCTCAACAACTATATGCAATGGAATGGACATCTGTGTCCTGAGTCCTTTGGACTGTAATTATACCTCACATGTTGGTTTCCTCTGTAAGACCATGAGCTCCTCCACAGTAGTGACCTTATCTCAACTTATATCCTGGTGTGGTATTTGACATTTGGTAGGCACTCAATACGGAGAAGGCAATGGCAACCCACTCCAGTACTCTTGCCTGGAAAATCCCATGGACAGAGGGGCCTGGTAGGCTGTAGTCCATGGGGTCGCTAGGAGTTGGACACGACTGAGCGACTTCACTTTCACTTTTCACTTTCATGCATTGGAGAAGGAAATGGCAACCCACTCCAGTGTTCTTGCCTGGAGAATTCCAGGGACGGGGAGCCTGGTGGGCTGCCATCTATGGGGTTGCCCAGAGTCAGATACGACTGAAGCGACTTAGCAGCAGCAGCAGCAGGCACTCAATAAATACTGTTCAGTTCAGTTCAGTCACTCAGTCGTGTCCGGCTCTTTGTGACACCATGGACTGCAGTACGCCAGTCTTCCCTGTTGATCACCAACTCCCAGAGTTTATTCAGACTCATGTCCATTGAGTCAGTAATGCCATCCAACCACCCATAAACACTCATGCCCTGGATTTATAACATGTTATAACTCAGCACTTCCTAAAGTTTGTTGTGCTGGCCACTAATTCAAAAAGAGGCTACTGCCTATCATAGGTAAGTGGACTCTGCAATTTCCAAACAAGTTTGTGAAACACAGTGTTAAAGTTAACCTGGAAGAAAAAAAAAAAGTTTAGCTGGTCTCATTGTACATTCAAGCTGCAATTAAAAAAAAACAATACTGTGGACTACATGGCTTAGAAACAACAGAAATTTATTTCTCCCATTTCTGGAAGCTAGAAGTTTAACATCAGAGGGCCAGCACAGTTGGGTGGGGGCTCTCTTCTCCTTGTATCTTCACATGGGCAGAAGGGGCGAGGTGCTATCTTCAACTTCTTTATAAGGGCACTAATCTCATCTGTGAGGGGTTCACCCTCATAACCTACTCATCTCCCAAAGTCCCCACCTTCTAATACCATCCCACTGGGCATGAGGATTTCAACAAATGAATTTTGTGGGAGGACACAAATATTCAGACAGAGCAGCTTGTTTCTTTATTGCAGATGATACAGTTCATTCGGAGCTTTCAAAATGTGCTTGAAGAGAGAGATGTAGAATTATGTAGCATCATGCAACATATATGACTATAGAACATACATGTTCTGTATTGCTTTAATTATCTTCACATTTGTGATATTTTATTTCTTTGAAATATTCCCATGAGGTAGAGAAGAACAAGGTCACTTACAGATAAAAATGTTGCTAATAAATAACTAAAACTAATACATCAAGTATTAATTGAATATATAAGATGTTATTTACTATTCTAAATATTATAGGGCTAGAAGGAAAATGTAAATATTCACCTATGTTAAGAGACTTATTATTCCTAATGGCCAGAAATTCTGAATTCTACATATAATACAAAATGGAATTTCAATTATTGCTGAAATAGTATGGTGATAGCATTCACAACTCAGCCAATAACTAATGGGATAACTTTGGGTGTCACTCTAAAATTCAGTGTTCATAACTGTTTAAAAAAAGAGAGAGAGAGACAACAAATTACCTGCCTTACTGGGGTGAAATAAGAACTGAATATGTTCTAAGGATCACCAGTCCCTTCAGGGATCCCATTGCAAATTACTTAGGAAAACACTTAATACTACACCTTCCTCATGCCCCCCAGGAGGTTGCTATAGGCATCAAAATACTCTAGATTCTGTGCTGTAATGAAATTTATTAACTTTCCATAACCAACTGTTTCTCCAATCTACTTGTTTCCCAAATGGTTCTGCTTTTCCTGTTTACAGCCACTGGTATCCCCCAGAAATCTGTGATCCCTTGAACACGAACGTGATGCCTTATGAAAACAAAACTACGAATTTTAATGATAGCCAGGAATAAACGTTTTAAACTTGAGGCTGTTACGCTTTCTGATTATAAGCAACACGCACACAAGGACACCCTTGGCAAGCTAGAGTTAGCTGCAAAGTTCAAGAACCAATAACGGAACAGTGATGACTCTGTATGAGGCGCAAATCAGATGCATCTTGAGATGCTGCCTATGTATTGTAGAGTGAGATAAAGCTGTCTTGAGTGTGTTTTTTAAGTTTTTCTTTTGAAATGATTATGAATTTACATGCCTCAGCTGGTTTTTCCTATAACTGAAAATACATGTTTTACAAGGCAATGGGACAATTCATAAATCTATGCAGATGTAAATCTAGTGAGATTTAGTTAGTGTGTCAGTGAGACTTGATTTAGTTTAGTTTATGTGGTTTTTCAGGTAGTCATGTATGGATGTAAGAGTTGAACCATAAAGAAAGCTGAACATCAAATAACTGATGCTTTCAAACTGGTGCTGGAGAAGACTCTTCAGTCTCTTGGACAGCAAGGAGATCAAACCAGTCAATCCTAAAGGAAATCAACCCTGAATATTCATTGGAAGGACTGATGCTGAAGCTCCAATACTTTGGCCACCTGAGGCGAAGAAGTGACTCATTAGAAAAGACTGATGCTGGGAGAGATTGAGGCTGGAGAAGGGGGCGACAGAGGATGAGATGGTTGGATGGCATCACAGACTCAATGGACATGAATTTGAACAAACCTCGAGAGATAGTGAAGGGCAGGGAAGGCTGGCATGCTGAGTCCATGGGTTTGCAAAGAGTTGGACACAGCTTAGCAACTAAGCAACAACAAATGAGTTAGTGAAACTAACCAGTCCAGACAGACCCTGACCTCAGAAGTGTCAGCTCTCCCTGCATTAGCTGGTGGCAACAAAGGGAAGTAAGTTAAAGATCAGATGATGCTCTTCGAAAGACTCTACTCCACAAGAACGAAATGAAGATTTGGACATTATGGGTATAGTGGCTTTTAAGTGGCTCAGAGTTCAAAGCAACTCACCTGGACTTTACACGGTAAGGTTAGAGGAAGGAGGAAACAGTAGTTCGTGATCTCTAAGGTGTAATTTAAAGAGGAGCAAGAAGAGCTCTGCCTGTTGCCCCAACTGGCCCAGGAAATGCCTGGATTTCTTAAAAATTAGAGCAACTTCTTACGGTGAGGACACTGTCACTAAAGGGCCACTCTGCCCATTAACACACCAACACTTATTTGCCTTATTTCTCAGCTGCCACGTGACAGAGAACCTGGATGTGAAGGAAAGCAGAACGTGACAAATCGTCATGCCTGATCAGGTTTAAAGTGGAGCAAGGGGAGGAGACGTTGCAAGCCCTCATCCCAAAGGATGAAAGACAAGTCCAGGTGGAGCCCTACGGTGAGAGGCTCCAGAGAGGCCATGATGCTTTCAGCACAGAGATGGGTTTGTGGCAAGAAGCACTCTGTCGTCATTCCTGTTGTGAGTGGCATTTAACCATCAATTAGTTGAAGAGATGGTCTCGCCTGGCTTCTCTGAACAGAGCTGTGTCTCAACTGGAAAGTTAGTTGTTTACTACTGATTTGCATTCCACACTCATTTTAAACACATATGTGACTCGCATCCAAACGAAATATGGAATAATGCCTATTTGGGACTCCTCCGAGCCCTCTCATTATAGCACCAGCAATTTCCAAAGATGAAATCTACAGATTCGGACCCTGACAATTACAAGCACCCATGGGCAGAACTTCAGTTCAGTTCAGTCGCTCAGTTGTGTTGACTCTTTGCGACCCCATGGACTGCAGCGCGCCAGGCCTCCCTGTCCATCAGCAACTCAAACTCATGTCCATCGAGTCGGTGATGCCATCCAACCATCTCATCCTCTGTCGTCCCCTTCTCCTGCTGCCTTCAATCTTTACCAGCATCAGGGCCTTTTCAAATGAGTCAGCTCATTTGAACTTAAGATAGCCTTAATATGTCTTTACAGTGTTCTTACATGCTTCATTTACAGAGCCCGTAAATAAGATATTTTTCTAATGCATACGTCAAAAGTTTGGTATTAAGCTTTAAAAAGTCTGTTAAAGTATTTAATGATGTATCAGAAAGGACATAATATTGCATTCCACAAACAGAAACATTACAACCTCTATCTTCTCATAACACCATTACTATACTTTCAGCACGGGAACATTTTTACTAGACATGATACTTTTCAAAGGCTTTCTATGTGCCTGTTAAAAATTCAATTGAGGATAAAACTCAACCCAAGCTGGTTTTTAAAAATTATGACAAAGACATGACTTAAAATATAAGATGGAGATGGTGGCAATTAAAGTTTATGAGCAAGTTACTGCAAGAAAGGCAGAAGCCACTGACTCCTCGGAGGACTTCTCTTATAGGTGGTAAATGTCCGTGGACCACAGTGCCCCCTCTGTGTTGTCCCATTCGTTTGCAGGTGACATTTTAACCTCGAAGCAGCCACAGCAAGACGATTCAAAATGAAGTTGACACTGTGTCCTTTAACGAATTCCAAAGTACTGCAGGGCTTTTACTGCCTGATGTTACACCATATGTGCACACTCTGGACACAGCAGGCAGGGTTCAGCAGGATGCTTCTGCACGCAGCCATTCTCCTGCTTCCTGTTGTTTGGAGCAATCCTAAGTTTAGCTAAACATAACCTTTCTGGGTGGATCATTTTTTAGAAGGAGAATCCACCTTATAGCAGAGTGCCCTGTAATGTTGACTGTATTTTGAAAGCACAGACATTGAGTAGATTCACAGAACTCAGTGATTTGGTGCTGTGCTGTCTTTATGAAACCTATTTTATGAAAACTTTCATAAAATTATTTATCACTCAAGTTTTTATGCATAAAAGCTTGAGCAAGTATGAAATGAACAGGAGGAATTCTTTCTGAAGCATTTTTTTGGTCAACTGGTCTATCACTAAAGTGGTAGTGATTAATGGCAAACTTTTCAAAATCTTTTCTGTAGCTCAAGTTTTTTTTTAATTCTAAAATGACGACTGTCTTGGGTAGTGGGGATATATTTACTTACTCGGGTCCTCAAAAGGTTTGAATCAGAAAATCCCTCTTAGGTTTCACATTCAGAATTTTTTTCTGCAGGATATGAGTAATCTATTTGAGACATGCTAATAAGAACCTATAGCCTCAGCTCAATGTCAGTAACTCTTAACAAGTGAGAGTTCATGAAGAGCATATACGAGGGAAAAAACAGACCTTTTAAAAGTATACATAACATCTACTATGGTCTTTCCCCTTGAGTTTTCTGTAAAGTAGAACATTAAGCTCTTTATAATTCCCCCAAATCTATAGATAGCTTAGATAGAGAAGCATAAATCTCACAAGTCTCAGATTTACTTCCTGTTGCCTTCTTGCATGAGACATTTAAAGGTAATCAATAAAAACTGATTCCTCTTCGTAAGCACTTTCCTGTTGTACCATAAACAACAGTAGCCTCTGCCCCAAAGTGAAGAGGAAAAAATGAAAAGTAATGTTTACCAGGAGAAAAAGAAATTACCCAAGTATTTTTCCTGAGCCAAGTGAAACACAAACAGCAAGTCAAAAGTTTATTCTTAAAGAAAAAAAAAAAAAAAAACCTTTTAAATATTCCTGGCTTTAGTCCTGTTTTTCAAATCTGAGGTATCAACAAATTTTTAACTCCGGATTTGTATTTCCACTCTCTGCAAAAACCTCATTCCGTTTCCTAATGGCTTTCCGGTACTGTCCTTCTGTAGGAATCTATACATCACACGCAAGACTTGTGCTCAACGCTGAACAGTAAAGGAAGGACAGTTAAGCCCCCCAATTACCTCCTAGGGCAGAGTGAGCCACAAAACCCCAGGGAACAAATAGATGAGAACAGAGTTACATCTGGTAAGGAAATGAAGAACTGCAAACAACTGGATCTCTTACTCCAAAACACAACACTCTAGGCCCCTTGCATTTTCAGCACAAGAATTTTCATACTCAAAACGTTACTTGAAAGTTTAATATTAGATAATCTGAAATCATCTGTTGGGATGTCTCCAATATGTAGACTCTATCTGAGGACTCTGTAGTGTTTTCTCCTCTTCTGGTTTTTCACAAAAGACTGCAAGAGAGCACCCAAAGAAAGAGCCGGGTCGCAGACTCTTACTTTGCGATGAAGTTACAAATATATTTTATATGTTTTCCTGGCTTCCTGTTTCCCCGTGTTCTGTACTATCTGCAGAGGTTGTCATATTTCACCAAGGCGGATTATAAATCAGACAAGTTCAGCCCGTCAGGTTGAAAAATGGAGGTGAAAGGCACAGCGGAAAATAAATAAAGTATAATTAAAACCATATGACCAGAAATACTGAAGCAATACTTGTTGGAGGAAACCCAAGTAAAAATCAAACCTTTTCTGGTGTTAGTGAGACTAGCCAGTCCATTTGAAATAAGCACACATCACTTGTTAAAAATTCCTTTTTTTTTTTTCCTTCACAGCAAAAGCAGTCCTAACAAAGTAATTAAGCCTATCTTTGTGGCATAGTGAAATTCGTAATTGTTCGTGTACAACTGATCTCTCATTTAAAACTGTAATCACTTATTTAGAAACATAATTTAAGATGGGGCAAGGCTCAATTTTATATCCAACAAAGAGTATTAAAGGCTTATGATGACAATGTTGAGTCAAAAACCTTTTCTACTTTTCGTGAAGTTTTCATCTCATAAGATCTCAGGGTTCCAGAAAGACACAGATACTGTAATCGCTGGTTGTTGATCGTAAAGAGCCAGTAGGTATAAAATCCAAACTGTCTCCTCTCCAACATTATAAACAACCTACACGTTACTGCCCCACAGAGGTGGTACTTAGCAGACCAACTATGTACATGTTTGGGGATATACAGAAATTAAGAGCTCTTGATGTTTATAAAGCAATTCCGGTAAAGAATCTCTGACTTTGGCAATCTGTCCCCAAAGCCACTCTATATCCACATCTCCCTATCGTTCCAAGTGTCAATTACCATAATCTCAGTAGACAGCTGGAACACAATTTTCAATATTGCTCCAGGATTCCAGTAAACAAGTGAAGTTGAGCGAAGTCACTTACCCCCCAGAAACTGAATTCCTCCGGCCACTCTTCCTACGGTCCGGGAGATGAGCTCCGACACGCAGCAGCCCATGAGGGCGGTGAGCGCCACCAGAAGGAGCAGGCCACAGCCCAGGCCGGTCACGATGGTACAGATTCTCCATTCCGCGCTGGGAATGCCCTGGAAAGAGGCATAGCGCCCACACTCCTCAACCATCACCATCATCTGCCGACTCTCATCGTGCACGGGATACGAGCACCTCCGGAAAGTGCCGAAGGACACGGGCTTGCCCAGCTGTGATCCCCAGAGCCAGTAAGGCATGAAGAACCCCACGCAGGAGGTGGCTGCACAGAGAAACGACAGCAGCGCCCAGATGACCCCGGTACAAGTCAGACTGGATGCCATCTTTCACCTGACAGGGCAAGGAGGACCCAAAGTAACTGTTCCGGGTCTGCAGGAAGAAGTAAAGGCCTTCAAACTACCGGTTCCCCGCAGGTAATCCACAGTTCTGTGAAGGGAGAGTGGCCACTAACAAAACGGATCGTCAGTCTTACTGGACATCAACTTCCCATTCTCTGCAGTAAGGATGCTGATCCCTGGAAAAACCACAACATTAAAGATTAAATGTCTTTACAGAAAAGATACGACAAACTCAGTTGGTCTGCAACTTTCAATTAACACCCATTCAGAGGCACCTCCATAGTTCAAAAGTGAGAAGAACCCATTCTATCAACTTCTCTGTAATTCAAATTTTGTCAGACTGGCTTAAAGCTTTTTCACGTACACATGTTCCCTAATTAACTCCGACAGCTACTTACTTAAAGAAATGCATGACTTATTCCTACTTGCCAAGTCAGTGAATTCATTTCATATCCTCATGTTAAAAAGAACATAGCATTTTTACTGGTGGTAAACAGAATTCTGAATGTTATACTAAAATAACCATAGTGTAGTTTATTCAGTTGGCTTACAAGTTCACACTCATAATTTGCAGCAACTTTTCTGTGTTCCTTTAGGTGCATTAACTCTCTGCATGATCCCGAACAAAATAATTAGGCTCATTTTCACAATTACAGACTGTCTAGGCATACAGAGTGGATGGGACTCTTTAGGCGTCTTGCCATGCTTATTCAGTAGTGTTTGGGAATGCCTTCAGTCTCAACTATCTTCTCTAGTGTCAACAAAAGAAAGCCTGTGTACGACTCATTTTCATATCTGCAATTCTGATTAATTGCTTCTAATTAAATTATTGGAACCATCTTTCCCACTGAATGAATGACTGCGTCTCATCTGAAAAAGAGTCCATACCTTCCAGTCATTCCAGGGGTTCCACTTGCATCCTGCCCTCCCTTTTCAAACAGAGTTCCTTAGAACCACCTTCCCTACTTTTCATAAAGAACACAGAAGCCCAGAGCCCATGCACCCCACAGTTCCATTCCCAGGACTCCAGCTTTCAGGGTCCATCTCAAATCCTCCCCCTCTCCTTTCCAACTCTCGCCCCTGCCCTTTGCTTTCCACCCACCGCCCCTTTTCCACTCCAGTATGTCATTCACTCCAGGGGAGCTCCGGCTACTTTTTTTTTAATCTTGTCAACTGATGTCAGCATCAGCATTAGTCGCTGAAGTTGGTCTGTCTGGGCCCTGAGGCTGGGGCAGACGCGGGGGGGGGGGGGGGGGGGCACTAAGTGGGTGGCGAGGGGACCCTCAACTCGAGTTGGGGCCAGGCACCCCGGGGGGTAAGACCAGACAAGCCCTTAGCCAGCCAGTCCCCCGCAACGGCCGCAACCACCCCCACCCCGAAGACACACAACTATCCTTTAACTCCCCAAAGGGGAAGAGGGATATTTTCCAGCCGGCCCTGCGCGGAGGGAGGAGGTGAGGATGGGGTCCCCCACCCCGCCCCGGAGGCAGACGGACGCGGCGGGCCGGGCGAGCCGGCGGGAAGCCCAGCTCAGGAAGTCCGGAGCCTCGGGGGCAGCCCAACTCCGGCGTCCGGGGACGAGGGCGAGAGAGAAAGGCGCGGAGCCCGCGCCCCAGGGCAGCCGCGCGCTGGACTCACATGGCTGGCGGGCGGCGGCCGCCCTCCCTCCCGGGGCCGGGGCGCACTCACAACTTGCTGTCCCTCCCCGGCGGAGCATCCACGGCGCGCCTGACCGTCCTTCCTTCTTCGCCGCGGTCCGCGACAGCCGCGGAGCCTCCGGGGCCGGCCGCGGGAGAGGCGTGCAGGGGCCGGCAGGGGGCGGAGGTCTCCGAGAGGACGCGCGGCGCCGCGTCCGGGCAGCCCGCGCTGCTCCGGCTCTCCGGCGGCGGCTCGGGCGGAGCGCTGGGGCGGTGCGCGGGGCACCGGGGCTCACGGGCGGAGGAGCCGATCTGATCTGCCTTTGGCAGGCGAGGCACGCAGCGCCTCCTCCCCTCCGCCGCCCAGCCCTCCTCTCGCCTGTCCCCTCCCCTCGCGCCCGCCGGGACCCGGAGCGGACGCGGCCCGGGCGCGGCCGGCGGGGACCCTCCCGCCGCGCGGGGCGGGGAGGGGGCGCGGCCCCTTAGAGCCGGGGTCCCCTCCCACCTCACTCCCCTCAACCTGAGCGGCTTTCTCGGCCCCTCCGGCCCCGAGCCCCCTCCCGCCCTCCTCGCACCGTCACTGCTTCCAACCCGAGAGTGGGATGGAGGCTGACAGACCGAGAAGTGGGGGAGAAAGTTGCTGGTCCTCTGGGGTGCTCCCCGGCGGGGGGGCGGCGGGGGGACGGGAGGGGGTCTGGGAGCTGAGACACGCTCCCTGGCTGCTCTCCTGAGTCTGGTGTTTGGGGTTTAAGCTCCGGCTTCCGACCGCCTGTAGGAGATGGAGATGGAGAGCAGGGCTCTAGAGACTGGTGCAGTGATTCCTTTCGAGCTTTCCTGGGATGTGGTCACTTTGGAAGGGGGTGAGCAAGGCCAGTGTGGGCGTGGGAATGGGAGGCAGAGAGCGGAGAGCCCCCTCTGGGGTTCCGTCTGGCAACCGCCTTTCCAGCCAAGCCAGAGGAAAAAAGCAGGGGAAGATTCCAGCAAACCTCTCCCAAGAGACCTCCTCTTTGGGAACCTCTTTCAAAGCGTTTCTCCCTGTCTGTCCCCTCTCTCCCCCTTCTATTTCTGTCTCTCTCTCTCTCTCTCTCTTCCCCTCCCTCTCTTCCCTTCCACCTTTCGGTCCAATCACTCTTGCAATCAATACTTCCATTGAATTTCTTTACCTAGAAAACACTGGTTTTAATTCCCTCTTTGAACGTCAGGTCTTTTTTGCTTGTCCTTAGCGCTAACCCCTTTGGAAGTTGAGAGCCACATTCAGCAGACTGTGGGAGTCCTTGCTGAAGGCGGTATTTTAAGAACCCTGCCATGTGGGAATAACAGTTTGTGAAGTAGCTATTTCCCCACATACAGTTTTTGTGCTTTTTCAAAAGTTGAAAGTAATCGTTGGATAGATATAGATTTCATAGTAAATTTTCAAATTACACCATTTTAATTAGCCATGGTGGTGCACATTTTTGTTTTACTACTACAGATGGAGATGTGCATGCTTACACTATTAATTTGAGAGGCTTTGTGTAATTAGTTCCCACTCTTTATGAGGTCATAGACCTTTTTAAGAATATGATGAAACTGATGAGAACCTTCTCACCCCGCTGCCAAAAAAAAGACGAAAATGCACTTCCATATCAATCTTCACCACAGTGGTTCTCAAGCAAGAGAAGAAGGCAGTTTATAATCCCTCCCAGGGAATAGTCTGCAAGATATGGAGATATTTTTGATCATCATGACCAGGGCGATACAGCTAATATCTGGTGGACGGAAAGGCCAGGGATGCAGCTAAATACCCTACCAGGTACAGGACAGCCTCCCAGAATTATCCATCCCAAAATATCGACATTCTGAGGTTGAGAATACCGGTTTCAATAAAATGTCAGACTGCTCCCTGTTCCCCCCTCAGCCCATTCATGATTGGAGTCCCTGATGAAATGCCTTAAGTTATTTTTGTTTGTTTTGTACAAGCTGCTGGTTAATGAGCTCAGTGACTGTGTGATAATGATTGCTCTGACTTTCAGTTCTGTATCCTAACCTAGTTTTTAACACAGAGCCTTTAGATCTGTATAATGTGCAGGTAAAAGGTATGACTCCATAAAGACAAAATAATGAGAATGACATTTGGACTCACTCTCCACATTCCCGCTGTGGATATTGGTCCAGGATGCTCTTCTCGATTTGGAGTTTGAAGCTCTGAGATGGCCTATTGAGATTAAGTCCTTGCTGTGTCTCAGTCCCTACACCGTCTTTTTTTTTTTTTTTTTTTTTTTTTGGCCTTGCCACGTGAGATCTTAGTTTCCCCACAAAGGATCAAACCTGGGCCCCCTGCAGTGGAAGATAGGAGTCCTAACCACTGGATCACCAAGGAAATACCCCTAAGTCTCCTTGATAGATTATTTTATCTAGTCCTCAAAATAAAAAGGAAAAAAAAATATGAAGGAGGTGCAATTATTATTTTACAGAGAGGTTAAGTAATTTGCCTGAGACCTTACAGCTGAAAGGTGGACTTCAAAAAAATCTCATTATCTGAACTATTAAACAGAGTAAATGCTGTTGAAGAGATTCTGCCTAACATGAAAATAAAGATAGAGGAGGAGGCTTTTAAAAAAAAGTCTGTCAGGATACAGCATCAATTACTTGTGAAAGCATAGTGTATTACCTATTAGGACTCAAAAATTTCTATCTTAGAAATGATTGTGTTACTAGCTCAGTTGTGTCCAACTCTTTGGGACCCCCATGGACTGTAGCCCACCAGGCTCCTCTGTCCATGGAATTCTCCAGGCAAGAATACTAGAGTGGGTTGCCATTCCCTTCTCCAGGGGGTCTTCCCAGTCAAAGGATCAAAGCCCGGTCTCCTGCATTGCAGGCAGATTCTTACCATCTGAGCCACCAATTTGAACAAGTGGTCACCTTTCTGAGCCTAAGTTTTCTTATTTGTAAAAAGAGGTCAGAAATAGATGATTCTGCTTCATGACTTCTAGCATCATGATTATATAGTTAATCTTATATTTGAGAAAAAGTTTAAGGGTTATCTAGTTTTGTTCACCGAGAAGGCAATGGCACCCCACTCCAGTACTCTTGCCTGGAAAATCCCATGGGCAAAGGAGCCTGGTAGGCTGCAGTCCATGGGGTCGCGAAGAGTTCGGACACAACTGAGCGACTTCACTTTCACTTTTCACTTTCATGCATTGGAGAAGGAAATGGCAACCCACTCCAGTGTTCTTGCCTGGAGAATCCCAGGGACAGGGGAGCCTGATGGACTGCCGTCTATGGGGTCGCACAGAGTCGGACACGACTGAAGTGACTTAGCAGCAGTTTTGTTCAACTATATAATTTTACAAATGAGGAAGCAGAGCCTCTGAATTCTTCCAGTGTCTTACCCAAAGCTGAACCTTGAATCCATGTATTTAGATTTCTCATTTCATTCCACCATGTAATGATCATCCCACACTACAAAATCATCTGAATTATTCCTTGAGAGCTTGTATACTTACTTTATAGGCAGACTGCATTATCTTTAAAACCCTTTCATTAAATTTGCACCTTCAAAGGATCTTTAAATTACATTCCAGCCAGAAGTTCTCACAAAGCAGATGCAGCTCATACCTCTTATTTCAGGCTTGAGTTTCTAGTATGTTTAGATGGTAGTCCTGTTGAGTCATGAGATCATGAATGTAAAAATATGTGGAAAACTATAAAGCATCCATGACAACACTCTTGGTTGGGTGCCCAGTATTAATTCCCAGTCCCCTCTCCCTTATTTGGGCTTCCCTGGTAGCTCAGCTGGTAAAGAATCTTCCTGCAATGCAGGAGACCTGAGTTCAACCCCTGGGTTGGGAAGATCCCCTGAAGAAGGAAAAGGCTACCCACTCCAGTACTCTGGCCTGGAGAATTCCGTGAACTGTATAGTCCATGGGGTCGCAAAAAGTTGGACATGACTAAGCGACTTTCACTTTCACTTACTTTCTCCCTTATTCACTCAATACTTTTGGTCAACACCTGACCCTATTCTAGACAGTGAATCAGCTGAGGTGTCCCCTAGAAAAGACTGTATTTTCTGCTAAAAGGAGGCATGAGAAAACAGTTCATCAACCAACTTGGCTACCATTATTAAAGAATAAGATGTTTAGAGCTATGGCAGCCTTCTTGTAACCATGAGGGGAATCACAGAGATACAGTCCTAGCACCCTAAAGTTGTGGAGCTACACACCTCCTTTTGAATGTTTTAGAAGTGAGTCATAGATTATTAATAGTTTTAAGTTACAGTTATTTGAATTTTATGCTTTTTAGTGTCTGAAAGCATTTCTAATTGATAAAGCATTGTACAGAGAAAACACATGTTCAATGATTAAAAAACCACACATTAGTCAACATCCCAGTGTTTGGCAATAGAAGATAGATACTCAGTACTTTGAACATTAACTGAGGGAATTCATAAATCAATATTATTGTGATGATTTTTGTTTCCTAGTGCCGCCTAAAGAGTGGGTATTTTACTTTTAAACAGATAAAGTGTGCTATGTGAAATTAGGGAAGAAATGTGATGGTGAAATATAGGAAACACCATGGAATCCATCACTTCTGACCATCAAGGAAAGGTTGTAAAGGGACTTCTTTGGTTCACATTTGTGGCAGTCACTCTATTTTGGCTGATATGGTTTCTATTCCCAACCCTCTTCTTCCATATCTTTCTCTCCCATCAAAGCAATGAAAGCTAAAATCTCCATCTTCCAGCCTCTCTTCAAGTTTGAGGGTCATTTGATAGTGCTACCCAAGGAGAGGCAAGGGGAGGGATGCTGGGCCCATCACAGCCACATCCTGTTTCCTCAGCCCTAGAAAATGGATGTGGTACACCTTCGCAACAGGCGTCTTTCAACTACGAGGTGACAAGCGTGAGGACCAAGCCCACGCACTAAGAATGATGGGGTAAAATAGTGAGTCTGGATCCATAGTATCACTTTTAGGCTCCTGCATTATCCTCAGACTTCTCTTGGGTGAGACCAGCAACCCTTCGCTGTTTAAATCTGGGAGTAGCAATAAGTACGTACCTGCTGGAGTATTCAAACTAACTGTTCTTTTGCCACGCAAGAGCCAAAACCACAGTAAAGTGGATTAGAGCCAGACACTAAGCAGAGCAGAGAGAGGGCAGAACAGTGTCAAGGGGGAGTTCGTTCTCCAGCAGTTGGTGGCTGCACCGGGCATTCGTCATCTATAGCATGGGTTAGAGACATAGACCCGCCTTAAAACTTGGCGATGGAAATGGGAAGAGCTTTGAAGATAGTTGACAAAATGTGCTCAGTCACCTTCAACTCTTTGCGACCTGATGGACTGTATCCCGCCAGGCTCCTCTGTCCATGGGATTCTCCACTAAGAATACTGGAGTGGGTTGCCATTTCCTTCTCCAGGGCATCTTCCCAACCCAGGGATCAAGCCTATGTCTCCGGTTTTTCCAGCATTGGCAGACAGGTTCTTTACCACTGAGCTACCTGGGAAGCCAAAAATAAGTAGAGACCACGGTAAATTCTTCCTTTTTGCCACTTCCTTCCTAAGCTCCCATTCCCTTCATGAATGCCATCTTTTTTTTTTTTTTCCTGTAAATTAAGCCCACCTTTTATTGAAATTTTGTTCCAATAAAACATATCCAAGCCTGAATGGAAAGTGCTTTTTTTTATTTCCTTCGGAGGCTGTATCTCTGATTCATTCTATTTTTTTTTTTAATTGGAGTATAATTGCTTTACAATGTTGTGTTAGTTTCTGCTGTACAATGAAGTGAATCAGCTATATGTATACACATATCCCCTCCCTCCCACACAGACCATCCCACCCCTCTAGGTCATCCCAGAGCACTGAGCTGGGCTCCCTGTGCTATACAGCACACTCCCACTAGCTATCTGTTTTACGCATGGAGGTGTATATACGTCAATCCTCTCCGTTCGTCCCAACCTCCCCTTCCCCTCCCCACAGACCCTGGCCCCATGTCCACAGCCTG
Source organism: Bubalus kerabau (assembly GCF_029407905.1). NCBI lineage: Eukaryota > Metazoa > Chordata > Mammalia > Artiodactyla > Bovidae > Bubalus > Bubalus kerabau. The sequence continues at coordinate 23,398,192 of NC_073635.1, read as the reverse complement.
TTCCTTTCATCTGCGTCTCTACCCTTCATAAATGCCTTCTTAAAACAGGTTTAAGCAGGTATTGCTATGCTGTCCATCTTATTGATAAGGAATAAAAAAATCTCATGGGACAAGTGACCTTTCGGGTTTCCTGGTCTCCATTTCAGGTCACCTCTGGATGAGATTATGGATTGCTTGTAGGATACTTAGTCTCCTGTTTGTATCCATACATTTACCATAGCTGGCCCAACATCCTATTAAAGTAAGGTTACCTGTTTCATTTTCCAGGAACTTTTCTTCATGCATTTGATAGACTCAAGACCCCTCTTCCTGTAGAAGCTGCACATGTCTCATTATGTACAATTTCTAAACATAGTGATTTGTCTGACCATATTCCCCAGGAGCCCTCATGGAAATAAGATGCATACAGTCTGTGGCCTGATCCCTGGGGTGCTGTCTGCATTATTCATTTAAAGTTTGTGAATTACTTTGGAAATATAAAGTGCCATATAATTTCTCTAGATTATTCTTTTATGAATTAAAGGAGCATACAAATTTTAAATCAATAACTTATTCATAAGAAGAAAAAAATGTGAAGTGTTAAATCACATTTAACATAGCAGACACTTCACATTAAACCATCAAAATGGGAAATGTCCATAATACATTATATATATATTTTTGCTACATGACCCAATATGCATTTGAAAGCAGTGCATAATTCTGCTTAATACTGAATCGTGTTACACTTTTGCCACTTTAAAATCATGCTTCTTTTTTCTTCCAGTATCAAAAAATCATCTTAGGCTTTTTCAGTGTTACAACCATGTTTTCTGATTTTTAAAAAATTTTCCCAGAATATGTAGAAAGAGGACTATAATGAGCTTCATAGAAAGATAAAAATTTTTGTGCATGTGTAGATAATAATATCTATCAGTCAGTCATAATTTCTAAGAGAATTCACAAAGATCTGTTCTATTGTATTTAAAGATCTTAAATCCCACCCTCCTTCACCAAAATAAGATGCACTGCATACTAATACACTGACTGTACTAATACAATGGTCTAAGAGAACAGTGGGCTTCCCAGGTTGCTCCGTGGTAAAGAACCTGCCTGTCAATGCAGGAGACGCAGGTTTGATCCCTGGGTCCGGAGGATCCCCTAGAGAACCAAATTTGCAGCCTGCTCCTGTATTCTTACCAGGAAAATTCCCGCCAACAGAGGAGCCTGGCAGTCTACAGTGCATGATGCCGCAAAGAGTCAGACAAGACTTAGCGACTAAACAACAGAGGAAAGCCAAACCGAAATGCTGAATTTGGTATTATAATACTGAGAGGTTAACAAGCACTGATTTTTCTAAAGTTAAATACTTTCATATTACAGCCATGTGAAATGGGAGTGTGAAAACGCTTCTTCACCAGTTTCCTGGTTTTCCCCAGGAAAAATTTAATTTCACCCTACCTCTCTCCACTCATTGGAGCTCTTGGGGCAACTAGAGTCTCAGAAGGGAACCCACCCTCCAGTGGGTGTGGTCAGGGCTGCTCCTCTCTCATGGGTGAATCTCCCATAAGGGAGGCCTGCCCTCTCTGGTCCATGTGGCCAAGATGCAGAGAGTGGGTGAGTCTGCCAGCTCTGGGCTCCGTTAGCAGGCCTCCTGCCACTCACTAAACCACATCCTCCATTTTAGCCATTACCAGTAATAATGATATTTTGGTCTCCATCTACTTCTTTTTTGCTCCTTCAGTTTGTTGTTGCAGTGGGGGAAGACGTGTTATTTACTGATCCCATGAAAAACCATCACAAACTGAATGTAAAGCACAGGGAGCTTAGTTCAGTGCTCTGTGATGACCTAGAGGGGTGGGATGGGTTGTGGGGGCTGGCAGGTGGGAGGAAGGCTCGAGAGGGAGGGGATATCCGTGTATGTATAGCTGATTCACTTTGTTGTACAGCAGAAACTAACCCAACATTGTAAAGCAATTAGACTCCAATAAAGAAAGAAGTTAAAAAAGAATTATCACAAACTTAATGCATGCACGTTTCAATATTAGTTAAATATTACTATTTTGTTGGACTTCCCAGGGGCTGCTGCTGCTGCTGCTAAGTCACTTCAGTTGTGTCCGACTCTGTGCAACCCCGTAGACGGCAGCCCACCAGGCTCTGCCGTCCCTGGGATTCTCCAGGCAAGAACACTGGAGTGGGTTGCCATTTCCTTCTCCAGTGTACGAAAGTGAAAAGTGAAAGTGAAGTCCCTCAGTCCTGTCCGACTCTTCACGACCCCATGGACTGCAGCCTACCAGGCTCCTCGGTCCATGGGATTCTCCAGGCAAGAGTACTTGAGTGGGTTGCCATTGCCTTCTGCGCCAAGGAAGTACTAGTGGTTAAAAAACCCACCTGCTAATGCAAGACATGCAAGAAACGTGGTTTCCATCTCTGGGTTGGGAAGATCCCCTGGAGGAGGGCATGGCAACTCGCTCCAGTATTCTTGCCTGGAGACTCCCATGGACAGAGGAGCCTGGCGGGCTACAGTCCATAGGGTCACACAGAGTTGGACACGACTGAAGCAACTTAGCACACACACATACACATGCCAGCAACACCAGGTCTTTACTAATAGGGGTCAAGGAGAAAAGAGAGAAATGAGTTTTCAGAAGTTTCCACTGCATCAGAAGGCCATCGAATGTATCTTAAATGCTGTGCTGGATTAAGTCACCAATTAAAGTGAAAGGGTGGATGAAAAGAGAATGCTTTTTTGCTAATTATGTCTCTGAAAGATCAATGTCTCTCTTAAAAGCAAAAGAGTATGGGCAAAGTGATGAGAAGCAGAAGATATAAGAACAGAAATAGAATTTCGAGCTGTGGACAACGTCAACCATGTCAGCAGGTATAGACACTCAAAGTGGTGATGGCAGAGTTGGGGAGAGGAGAGAGAAAGAGGAAGGAGGGGAAGGAGATACAGAGAGAGGGAGACCAACAAACAGAGGAGACAGGTGTTGTGTTTCTGGGTTTTGGTTCTGATTTGCTTTATTTCCAGGGAGAGAAGGTAAAGAGCTGTGTCTTTTACCTTGAAGGCACAGATATAGGATACCTGCCACGTCTGGTGAGGGATCCTGTGACTTAGTTGCTACCACGAGGGTGTGAGTGTGTCATAGGGAGGCCACGTCCACAGAAAGTCAAAGAGACATTCACTAGGTCAACTGGTAAAACTGATATCGTATCATCAAAAAAGTCTACATTATATATATATATATATATATATATTTTTTTTTTTTTAAGGGCTTCTCTGGTGGCTCAGGCAGTAAAAAATAAAAATATCCCTGTGATGCGGGAGACCCAGGTTTGATCCCTGGGTCAAGAAGATTCCCTGGAGGAGGGAATGGCTACCCACTCTAGCATTCTTACCTGGAGAATCCCATGGACCGAGGAGCCTGGTGGGCTATTGTCAGAAATAAATATTTTTTAAAAATTCACCTTTTATCTGCATCACCCCTCTGAAACCTAAGCAACGACAACAGTTCCTCCCTCAGTGCTCTGTATTTAAAAATATATATATATTGCAAAAAGCAATTTTATATTATACATTTCTATGTGTTTCTTAAAGGCATTAAATTATATCGTCTGCTTTGGAAATATGTCATGTAGTAAAAAGTTTAAATTTAGGATGTGCCGTCTTTAGCTATCTAGAACTCTCTTAACCAAATCAGCCACTCCTTGATTGGTGCGTGTAAAAATTTTACCATGTAATTGAAATAAGCCGTTACTCACCAATTATTAAAAGTAAAATGTGGGAAGATTGAGGGATATATTTTTCTTTTGGCTTTTCTGTATTCCCTAATCTTTCTTCAAATAACCTGGATTACTTATATAATTAAAATGTTTAATTAAAAGTGGAAGCCAATTATCAATTGAAGGAGCTTTCGGAAAACAGAATCACTAAGCCTAACGCACTGGATAGAACTACCAATGCAGAAGAGAATTTCAGGTCAGAGTAAGGAAGGATAAGAGTCGTCCCCAGTGGAACATGCACTTCAAAACCTGTGAACTCCAACTCCATCAGCGTCCACCCAAGTTGCAGACCTGTGTCAGGAGTGTTGTAAAAGGCACCCCAGGTTTGGTCTGAAGTTCTTGAGCAACCGGCGATCCCTAACACTTTTGGCACCAGAGACCAGTTTAGTGGAAGACAACTTTTCCCCAGATGGTGGTGGGGGCTGGGGAGGGGGATGGCTGGGGATGGTTCAACAGCATTACATTTGTTGTGCACTTTCTTTCTATCATTATCACATCAGCGCCTCCGCAGATCGTCAGGCATTAGATCCCGGAGGTTGGGGACCCCTATTCTAGAGTTTTTTCCTCTTCCATTCTCCTGGAGTCAACATTTTTTAGCACTTCCGTAATACCTCAAATTCATTTCCAGTGAGTCTCCTACATTTTTGCAAACTGCCTGGAGAAACTCTAGTCTCTTCTCACTAAGTTGTGGGTCTCATCCCTGCCTTACCCTGGGATTCTCGCTTCAGACCCCCATGGTAAAAGACCTCTTTTTTCTTTATCTCCCAAGTAAGACTACACCAGGTGGCGGATTTTTAAAAGGCTTAGAGAAAGATCAGGGTGGAGGGTTAGAGCTGTATCACAGTCCACCTAGAACGGAACACCAGAGCCCCCTGCCATGGGGCATCTCACAGGAGCTGCTTCTCCTTGGAGAATTCGGCCTACGGCCATCTTCAAGGCCAGGTGGGCCCCTCTTTCTGTACCATCCTTCAGTTGCTCCTTCCCGCACCTCTACGTTTTCTGACTTGCTTAGCACCTGTCTTGCTTTGGAAGCTCAAGTCTCTGTCCTCTGTGTTGTTTGAGCACTCCTGTCTGCCTCTTTGTGCCATTGCTGCCCATCCTCTGGGGATGACCATAGACACAGGCACTAAACAACCCTCTCCCCCCGACCCAATTTAAAAAAAAATATTCTCTTGCTAAGGGGATTGGAAATTGCACCTTCTTCAGCTGTTCACTGGCTCAAACCTCAGCCTACTATTTAAAAGGATAAAATAAACTTATTTAAAATATATTATTAGATGATGTTTCAAAAGGCACTTCTTTAAAAACATAAAGTTCCATGGCCTCTTAGAAACCCTTTGAGCCAAAGTATAAAAGGAAAAGCCCACATTATTACTGGTTTGAGAAAGAATAAATAGAATACACCAACACACTGCCATCAAAAAAATGTATGTTTTCCGAAAGGAGTTAGAGCCAGCTTCTGATCATCGTAATCAAAACCCACAGGGTTTAGTGGTCAAAAGAACACTATGTGGGGAGTCAAGGACCTGAGTTTAAATTCAGAGTCAGGGTCTTGACCATACTATGACTCAGGTATCAGTTCCATTACAACCCATCTGCATAAGGCCGTGGTTTTACCTAAAAAGGCCAGTCACCATCGTGTGTGACCACTTGCCTGAGATGAAATGAATCAGTTAATTTATTCATATCAGTTAGTGGTAGAGCTTGAATTAATGGTAGTGCTTGGATTAACACGAGCGTGTTCTTTTTTTTTTTTTGAATGTTATATATTTGTTTCTTTATACCAGAAGCCTCCTAGTGGTAGAAATGGAGCAAAAAGGACCTTCAATAATTTTTTTTCCTAGGTATAAGGGTGAATGTAAAATTTCAGCCTGTGTGACTTTTCTGTTAATAACTGATTCACACTCGGGGTCTCTTCTCCTAATATGTAAATATGGGAGCAAAACTTGATTTAGTGCAGTTATACTAAAAATGTCATTAGCCAAGAGAAACCCACGTTCTGTCCTTGCTGTAAACTCCCTGTCAATTAATTACATTTTGTTTCTTCTTCTACTTTTGTTTTTACATATATGCCTATTATTTCTTCCATGGTCATGATACTCAGTCAGAAATTATGTGTTATGTGTTTACTTCAAAAAGTTAAGGTTTTATTTATGACTTGCTTTTGATCCAAAAGTATTGCAAGTCTTATTTGAACTTGGCTATTGCTTAGAAAACAAATAATTGTGGTGTAGTGAAAGAGGAAATACCGGGTTTCCTTGTTTCAAAAGAGCCTCCAAGTCTGTTAAACAGAGCAGACAAAGAATAAACATCTGGTTTTTGTTGGATGCTTCTTAACCTTCGTTTTTGTCTGTAAAGAGACAGAAACGGGAGATGCACAAAAAAAGAGATCTAAATACAGGAAAGTAGTCAGGAACACCCAGCTCTGGGCTGGGCTTAGCTGCTAAATTGTTGTTTGACCTTGGCCAAGTAACAGTGAACAGTGATAGACCTACTCTGATTATTCTCTTCTCCAAAAACTAATTGGTTCTTTAAAGAGACAGATGGTTCGATTACCAATAACCAATCAGGCCACGATCAGGCAATTCCCTGCTGTTCTGTGAATGCTAAAACTACAAGATATCAGTTTTTTGAGGGTTCAACTGACCCCAGCAGCAACAGGGATGGAAAGATGCACCATTTTGCTGTGGATTAACTTTTTAGGAGGAGGAGAAGGGGTGACAGAGGATGAGATGGTTGGATGGCATCACCAACTCAATGGATATGAGTTTGAGTAAACTCCAGGAGATAGTGAAGGACAGGGGAGCCGGGCAAAGTGCAATCTGTGGGGTTGCAAAGAGTCAGACAGGACTTAGCACCTGAACAACAACAACTTTTTCTCAGGGCTTCCCAGGTGTCGCAATGGTAAAGAATCTGCCTCCTAATGCCGCAGATGAGGGTTTGATCCCTGGGTCAGGAAGATCTCCTGGAGGAGGAAATGGCAGTCCACTCGAGTATTCTTGCCTGGGAAATCCCATGGACAGAAAAGCCTGGGTGAGCTGCATCCCATGGAGTGGCAAGAGAGTTGGACACGACTTAATAACTGAGCATGCACTTAACTTTTTCCCAATGTTTTATTCTTGTACTTTTTAGACAAAAAGAACCCCCTCCAGGCTTAATGACAAGTCTCTTATACTAATTAGTGCTGGAGAGTGATAGGCCAATCTGCCATCAAGCATCCCAATGTAATAAATTAATCCAAACCATCTATGTTGAATCGCTTGTTTTTCCCCAGCCTCTGCAGAATTTTTCCTCTGCCATCTAAGACTCATTCAGTTACAACAATAAGAAAATCCAGCATGTTCAAACCTACAGTAAAAGTCTGACCTACCCTTCTCAGATGAATTTGAGGGTGAAATTAGTTTGCCAAGAGCATGCAATGACCAAGACCCTGTTAAGGGTCATAACAGTATAATGAGTCTAAATTCAAGTGCTTTTCTTGATTGATTGATTTATTATGCATGCCACACCATGCAGCATGTGGGATCTTAGTTCCCCAGTCAGGGATTGAACTGGGATCCCTGGTAGTGGAAGCACAGATTCTTAACCACTGGACACCAGGTAAGTCCCACTTCTCTTATTTAATACCGAAGATAAAAGTATCTTTTTTTTTTTTTTTCTTTTGATCTTGGTATTTTCCAGTTTCTTGGATTAAGTGTTGATGTACAATAAAGGTAAATACAAGGACAAAATGAAGCATAATGACTTGCTGCTACCATGACAGGACTGGTCTGAATTGGATTTAGCCATAGAAATACTCCCGATGGAAAGAAAGCCTGTTTGGGTTGAGAGCAGCAGATTCTGGGCTCAACCACTTACTGTTTTTTCTCAACGTGGATAAATCAGTCATTTAGCCTCTCTAAAACTCCATTTGCTCATCTGTAAAATGGAGCATGTATCTTCCCATAGCGTTATTCTACAGACTAAATGGAAACACACACGTACTTACCACACTGCCAGGCACATAGTAAACTGCTCAACAAATGATAGCTATTGTTTTAGGAAGATCACTCTTCTACTAACTTAGAATCTATTTAGCAGCAAATATTCCCACACATTCAAATCTATACAAAGTTCTGACTTATTCTCTTAAGATGATAAAGAGAGCTTTAAAAAAAATCAATATGCGATCTGGTGTTTCCCACGATTTCTTTTTAAGAGAGAAGACAAATTTTGACCAGTTTTTTCATACAAATAAAACAATCAAAATATACAGTATGCTGTGTTATACAAAATGGTAACCAAGAAAAGTTTTCCAGTGGAAAATATTCTTTGACACTTCTATACATCAAATAATGAACATTGAACTTTGAGGAAGAAATAGAAATTTGTGTTTATTCTGAGCTCAAGAAAGCCAAGGGTGAAACCCCCCAAAGCTAAATTCTGTGGGTCTATTTTATTTTCTCTAATTAAGTCCTACTCTGTCTACACCATAACCCATCCTTTCTTTTTTTCCCTTTCCTATCTCTGAATCTCCCTGGAGGAGGTCATGGCAACCCTCTCCAGTATTCTTACCTGAAGAACCTCCATGGACAGAGGAGCCTAGCAGGCTACAGTCCCTGGGATCACAAAGAGTCTGACACGACTGAGCGACTAAGCACAGCATCTCTGAATCTATCTCCGTAATCCAGTTAGCAGGGGCATATACATAAAAGTTGTTGTCTGTAGGTAAGTCACCTTAACACAGTCCCAGTGAGTGAAGTGAAGTCTAAGTCACTCAGTCCTACTCTTTGTGACCCCTTGGACTATACCAGTCCATCCTAAAGGAAATCAGTCCTGAATATTCATTGGAAGGACTGATGCTGAAGCTGAAACTCCAGTACTTTGGCCACCTGCTGCAAAGAGCTGACTCATTTGAAAAGACCCTGATGCTGGGAAAGATCGAGGGCAGGAGGAGAAGGGGACAACAGAGGATGAGATGGTTGGATGGCATCACCAACTCAATGGACATGGGTTTGGGTGAACTCCGGGAGTCCCTGTCATCGGACAGGGAGGCCTGGCGTGCTGCAGTTCATGGGGTCTCAAAGAGTCGGACATGACTGAGCGACTGAACTGAACTGGACTATACAGTCCACGGAATTCTCCAGGCCAGAATACTGGAACAGATAGCTGTTCTCTTCTCCAGGGGGTTTTCCCAACCCAGGGATTGAACCCAGGTCTCCCACATTGCAGGTGGATTCTTTACCAGCTGAGTCACAAGGGAAGCCCAAGAATACTGGAGTGGGTAGCCTATCCCTTCTCCAGTGGATCTTCCCAACCCAGGAATCAAACTGGGGTCTCCTGCATTGCAGGTGGATTCTTTACCTGCTGAGCTATGAGGGAAGCCCCATACAGTCCCAAAGTCCTTATTAAATAACACCAGCTCCTAAGTGGTATGGCCCTCACTGATTTATATCAATTCTAGCTAATAAAAATTAATGGCCTTTGTGGACAAAACAAAGGATACTAGTTTGCAATAATATCAATAATCTTCTAATGCTTCACCTTACTGACCTTTGTGAAAATAAAGATAGATACCTGAGTATAAACCCAAGAAAAAGTTATTCCCGCTGGAACTCACTTCAGACTTTAGAATTGATGTAGAAACCCCCAGACACTGCTTTATCTTGATCAGGTTTCGGAAACCAAATAAATGTTATTTTGGTTGCTAATTAAAAATATCCTTCCAGGGCAGAATTGCAGTAATGGGTAGAGTAGGATGCTTCAGTGTACAGCGAATTTTTTTTAGCAAAGACCCTGAGCTAGAACAACGGCGTTGTTACTCACTAGCGCCATCTTGTGGTGACCTAGGAATATGGTTTGCACTTCAGGAAATTACTCTCTGATACCGAACTGCCTGAAATCAAACATAAACTCTTAACATGCAACTATTCTCTGGTTTGAGGATTTCCAGGTTTTTAGAGATCCGTCAGTCTCACACCCATTCTCTGCTGTTGGCTGAAAGGCTAATCTTAACACTCTTACCAGAGGTTAAGTAAGCAGGGCATAAACAAGGAAACTCACATCAATAGGTATTGTTTCTGTTAATTCGAAGGTTTAAAAAATATGAAGTTTCCTTACAGAAGGATTCTAGATAATGCATGTAGACACCACCCACCCCCACCCAGAAGGTGGAACTTATCCCCTCCTCCACTCCCTAGAGAATAGGTGGACTCAATGCCTCTCAAAGAATAAACCACGGAAAGGAAAAACTAGTAACTTTCCAGTAGGGAAGTCTGACAGACCAACATCTTAACCGGGTGACCTATTAATAGATGAACATCACTGGCCATGTGTGGACCCCTGATATGAGACGACCAGAGCACACTTCACTTCCATGGCATTCTTGCCCCAAACCCATTACTCCAGTTGAATCATATTTGACTAAACCATACTGGGGGACAGTCTACAAAATACCAGATCAACACTCCTCACAACTGTCAAGGTCATGAAAAACAAGGGGAGAGGCTGAGGCACCATCACATATCAGAGGACCCTAAGGAGACAGGACGGCTAAGTGCAACGTGGTCTCCTGGCCGGGATTTTGAAACAGAAAAAGGACACCCATAGGAAAACTGGTGAAACCCAGATGAAATCTGGAGTTTAGTCAACAGGCGATGGCACCCCACTCCAGTACTCTTGCCTGGAAAATCCCATGGGCGGAGGAGCCTGGAAGGCTGCAGTCCATGGCGTCGCTGAGGGTCGGACACGACTGAGCGACTTCACTTTCACTTTTTACTTTCCTGCATTGGAGAAGGAAATGGCAACCCACTCCAGTGTTCTTGCCTGGAGAATCCCAGGGACGGGGGGGCCTGGTGGGCTGCCGTCTATGGGGTCACACAGAGTTGGACACGACTGAAGCGACTTAGCAGCAAGATGCCAATGTAAGATGCCAATAGTAAGATGCCAAAGTAAGTGCTGCGATTCATGGGGTCACAAAGAGTCAGACACAACTGAGCGACTGAACTCGAACTCAAAGATGCCAATGTGGCCTTAGTTTTGACCAATGTACCACAGTGTGTAAGATGAAAACATCTTAGAGGAAACTGAAACCGGTGAAAAGGTGTAATGGAATATTCGCTCTTATTTTTGCAAATTTTTTGTACATTTCCGAGTATTCCAAAGTGAAAAGTTTATCTTTGAAAAAGTATGAAGTATTTGCTGTGTATGCTGGATGTTCTTGAGGACACTTCATATTTGAACAACATGTCACGGATTAAAATGTGTTTTCATATACTTTCATTTAAACTTCCATGGCAGCCTGCAAGGCAGTCAAGATTGGGATTATTTCCATTGACGTGTATGGAAAGCAGAAACTAAGAAGTTCTGTCCTCCTCCAAGTCACCCTAGGATTAAGCAGAGCCAGGTGGTGGCTCCACCTGCAAGACTCCTTTTGTACCTTACAAGTTTCTCACTTTTAAATTCTAATTGCAGTGATTCTGTTGGGAGTGACTGCCACAATCACACTGGGAGTGATTGACATGAGACCGCTAGATTTTAATGTACCCATGTTATCCTGACCCTTCTGTGGGAGGATTTGTGTGTGGAAAATAGTAATGACTGCTATGATAAAAAAAAAATTGAAGTGGGAAAGACTAAGTCAAAGTTCCAATATTTACTCCCAGACTTCATCATGAAGTAATAAAGTTTGCTCTGCCAAGAAAAATCCTTTTCATCCTTTAAGTCTTGGCTCAAGAATTATTGGATATTTTTCATGTCTTTTTTCCAGGCTCCCTGCTGCATCTGAACTCTCCAAACTCCATACTTCTGTAGCATTTTTTCACTGCTTCTTTTCTTGTTTGGGATAAATATTAGAAATATGCATTCACATTTTTGCTGTATATAAAATGACTCTCCCATCACATCTCTCCTCTTTTTACATCTTTTGCTATCCAAAAGTAATCCCCAAACATAATTTTTTCTAGCCAGATGGCTCATTAGGAATGGGCATGTTAAATTCTTTAAGTTAAAAATCTCAAACTCAGGGACCAGCAAAGAAATATAAATGAGTAAAGTAGATCCAAGTGTAAGGAAAAGTCAACTGACTTTCTCTGTCTTTTATTTCCCCATGTTTATAAAACCAACAAAAATGGATATTTTTCTGCTATAATAAAAATGGTACTTGATGATAAATGGTAACTGACATTTGACCTCAGGATTTGTAGGGAACAAGAAAGTGATTGGAATTGTGGCAGACAGAAAAGTCAATGCTTGATTAACTTGAGAGGCTCTGAAAATTATGAAAGGTCCTTTGAAAGACTCAGATGTTGGCTTGATTATTCCTCAAGTCCACCATATAGAAGAAATTAACGATTCAGTCTAGCACTTAAAGGTCCAGCAGAGAAGTAGCAAGGTAAGGGGAGGTGGGAGAATAGAGGACAAATTCCCAGGGAAAGATACGACAGTCATATTGACTCACAAGGCTAACTCTGGGCAAAAGGGCGACAGAGGCTGTACCTTCTAACCTCCTCTGTTCTTCATTTCCCGTCTGGGGCTTCTTTCTTTTCGTAGAATGTTAAATACCCCGAGGTAAGGCTGCTCATGCCAAGTTCAAGGCTTCTCAGTGAAGTCCGGCCCCTTCCACCTCTTCATTCTTTGTGGCCATTTAACATTCTCCCAAGTTCTCTCAGCTGAAATACTAACCAATGAACCTTATCTCTCTGTCATTGGATACATTTTAAGTAGGACTCTATGTCTGTGATGTTAAGTGCCGTTTTCTGTGCTTCTTGACAATGAAATAGTCTCTGATGTGAATTTTCTGTCTAAATATTTTGCCTAGTTTCTGTTAGGTTACCTAGAGGAGATTGAACAAATACATAAATATATTAGGGATTTTGGAAACCAAGTTCCTTACTGTTTGGAAGGGAGCTACAATCAAAGGAAGAAAATGAAAATGAATCCTGTATTGTTGATTGGAAATAGAAGGATTGATGTGAAGCTATGGTTTTCTGTATATGTAGATGAATATGTAGATATCCACGTAGACAGGGGAAGGTATGAGATAAGCCCAGAATATATTATGACAGAAAGAAAGCAAATACTCAATGATGGAATTGTATCAAAAGGGCACAGAAGCCAGTTTGAACAGCCTCCCTCTGGCCAAGTCTGAGACAATCTGAGCAGAAAGATAAATAATAATAACCACAGATGTGACTCATTGAATGAAATAGGAAACAATGAGTCCTAAACAGACAAACCAAGTTTTAAACTTGTTTGATAAAAAATGGGATATTTACATAGTTTCAAATTACTCCCATGAAACACTTATTAAATATAAAGGAGAAAGTCCTAATATTACAGTGAAGAGTTCTGTAATATTATGAACCACCTAAAACAATCGAAGTGAATATCACCAATAATTGGACAAATTAAAATTCTGTACCAGCTGATAAGATGCAATTATAGCACAGCATCAAGAACTGTGATGTTCCTACCTGTAACACATCCTGAATCTCATTAGGAGGAAAATCAGAGAAAGTGAAATAGAGGGGCCTTCTGTGAAATGACTGGTCAGCGATCTTCAAAAGCGTCAGAGTCATAAATGTGAAGAGAGGTTGAGAAACTGTCCCAGGCTGAAGGAAAATAAAGAGAGGTGACAAACTCATGTGATTCTGAACTGTCTTTGGTGAAACTTGAATGGGATCTACGGATTCTTTTTAAGACCATCAAAAAGAATTTGTTCTTCAGCCTGCGCTGGGAAGGACCAGAAGAAGTTTAGGAAGACAGTAAACATCTGGGCCCACGTGGCTCAGTGCTAAAGAATCCACCTGCCAATGCAGGAGACACGGGAAACCTGGGTTCAGTCCCTGGGTGGGGAAGATCCCCTGAACAAAGGGCATGGCAGCCCACTCCAGCATTCTTGCCTGGAGAATCCCATGGACAAAGGAGCCTGGTGGGCTACAGCTCATTAGTAGCTCAGCTGAGAGAACTTGGACGAAGGGGAAACGGTCACAAAGAATTCCTATTTTGGGGACGGAAGGAACTGGACTGGACACCTCATGATAGTCCGCCTCCGTGGGAGGGTCTGCAGTCACCTGGACTGCACCCTTTCTGGCTGGCTGGGCTCCTGCGAGCCTTCCTTCCTTCCTTCCCCGCCTCCCTCCTGTGTCTGCGCCTCCTCCCCACATCCCGCTGCTCCAGGCCCTGCGTGTGTGCCCAGGCGGGCACCGGGGACCAGCAGGGACTTCACAGTGGATGCGGAGGCCGGGACAGCAGCCTGGTCTAGAGGGCTCATTGCGCACCTTGTGCTGTCCTGGCTGGCGCGTCAGCCTGTAGGGGGTGCCCTCCACACCACCCCGCGAGCTGCAGGGCTCCAGGGTCTCCCAGGGATCCCAGAGGGTTGAGAAGCTGGGGCCAGAGTCCCAGCGGCGGTCCTGGCGCCTCCTGGTCTCGACCTCGAATGTAAGGGATGCCGTGGTTGCGGGGCACCCGTCCGGGTCGCACTTGTCCCCACCAATACCGAGAGCAAGTCTAAATTCTCACCCACTTGAGAATTCTCACCTCTACTCCCTGTACCGGTTGTTGTTCAGTGGCTCAGTCGTGTCTGTCTCTGCGACCCCATGGACTCAGCACACCAGACTTCCCTGTCCTTCACCATCTCCCCCGGTGTGTGTGTGAAAGTCGCTCAGTCGTGTCCAACTCTTTGTGACCCCGTGGACTATACAGTCCTGGAATTCTCCAGGCCAGCTGTTCCCTTCTCCAGGGGATCTTCCCAATCCAGGGATTGAACTGGGGTCTCCTGCATTGCAGGCGGATTCTTTACCAACTGAGCTATCAGGGTAGCCCATCTCCTGGAGTTTGCTCAAACTCATATCCATTGAGTCAGTGTTGCCATCCAATCATCTCATTCTCTGTTGTCCCCTTTTCCTCCTGCCTTCAATCTTTCCCAGCATCAGGGTCTTCTCTAATGAGCCGGCTCTTCACATCAGGTGGCCAAAGTATTGGAACTTCAGCTTCAGCATCAGTCTTTCCAATGAATATTCAGGATTGATTTTCTTTAGGATTGATTGGTTTGATCTCCTTGCAGTCCAAGGGACAGTGGGTGTTCTCAAAGGTCTTGGTGATACTGATGGTGAACACACAGAGCCAGGAAATTTACCCAGCCAGTAGATTTTCAAAGTTATTTTCCTGATTCTGCTGTCTTTATTGGGGTTATGCTGGTGGGAAATATATACTATCTTCCCTCATAGCGCAGATGGTAAAAAATCTGCCTGCAATGCAGGAGACCCTGGTTCAGTCCCTGGGTCAGGAAGATCCCCTGGAGAAGGGAATGGCAACTCACTCTAGCACTCTTGCCTGGAGAATTCTATGGACAGACCATGGGGTCGCAAAGAGTCGGACATAACTGAGAGACCAACACTTTCACTTTCATTTCATGTGATGGGGGTCTGCTTGCAATTTGATTTTACCTTATATTACAAGCTGATCAATTAACCTGTTACTATTGTGAGGATGCCAGCAGTAGACATAAGAGGCCTGGATCAAGGACAAAGTGTTTTGTTACTCATGGTGCAGGAAGCAGTATGAACACCATCATTTGCATCTGTCCCCTTTCCCCCACTGATTCAATGGACATGAGTTTGAGTAAACTTTGGGAGTTGGTGATGGACATGGAGGCCAAGCATGCTGCAGTCCATGGGGTCACAAAGAGTTGGACACGACTGAGCGACTGAACTGAACTGAACCTTTCCCCCAAAGTCCCACAGGGGTGACACAGAAAGCCCAGATGCCACCCTCACATGCAGTGGGTTGCAGTACAGGGAGAAACAATGAAATAGGGGAACCTGCTCTTTTATGGAGTGGGTGGCCATTCCCTTCTCCAGGGGATATCCCCGACCCAGGGATCAAACCCAGGTCTCCTGCATTGCTGGCAGATTCTTTACCATCTGAGCCACCAGGGAAGCCCTTTATAGCAAACAGCAAGCCTAATCTTTGCCCAGAACATTGCCTCATCTGCAAACAGAACCCTGATCTATACCCAAAGGAATAGTGTGCGCCATAAGGATATTTGTGGCAGCATTCATAGTATTCTTACTACTGCAAGATTGTGACCAACTTAAGTGTCCATCAATAGTATATAAGTAAATTAGGTTGTATCCCTAACTGAATGAAAAGGAATGAACTAATGGTCCATAAAAAATATGAATGAATCTTACAAACCTAAGGTTAAATGATCACATCCAGATACAGAAAATATACAGTGTATTGTTCCATTTATATGGAGTTGAAAAATGAATGAAACTAGTCTATAGGGATAGAGGTCAAAAGAGACGGGGTCCGGAAAACAGTAACTAGAAAGGGCTTCAGGGAGATGTCTCAGATGCTATGCGGTGTGTTTTATTGAGCCGAACATCCAAGATATGTGCAGTTTCCTAGGTTTTACTTCAACAAAAGTTTTAAATGTGGAAAGAATGCTAGTGCATGCTTCCATAAGTGAAATAATACAAAGATGCGTAAAAGAAATGCTAATAACTTTCCCTGCCTCCTAGTCTCCTGGGGTATTCATTTATTACTAAATCAGTACGCATCCTTATATATCGTCTCCTAGTTAAACAAGCAAATACAATCACGTCTATATAAATATCTCTGCTTTCTCTTTTTTTGCTTTTATCCATTGCATAATACACTTTATAGACTTTAAACTCTAATATTTTTATTCGACAATTTGTAAATGGACTTTCTGTAAGTCAGTAGCTATAGTTAGAATCGTTATGTCTAATGTTTCTACCCACACATTTATAATTTTATACAAATAGGTATGTATACTGTTGTCTGTTTTTAGTGACGCCTTTTTTTTTTTCTATGTGTTTTGCCACCGGTACACGATCTCTCTCACTTGACAAATCTGGTATTTTTCTCCCTACTTAAGTAACCATTTATAAGTGAATAATTTGTATATTTACTCATTCAGCATATAAAATGAAAATTTATGTACATATGTATAAAATAGGCTCATATCAACATTCTCATACTTATTAATTTTATTCAAGGTTTCTGCTCTATCTTGTTCCCCTATTTAATGTAGCACTTTCACCTGTGTATTTAATCAAACCTCCTCAGACATTTAAAATGTTATAGAAATACACATAACTATTGTAAATACCATATTTTTAATGTAGAAAGAGTGTGAACGGCTTTACTTTCCATCACAATGTTTGTATTTGGGCAAATGGTACTTTCTTTGCATTTAACATAATGCTTTACCAGGATATTTCGTTTGCACCTACTGGAAACAAAGGAAAAACCAGGGTCAATAACATGCATTAGATTTTCCATCCAATATCTGCATTTTATTCTCTTGACTCTGGTGAGGAAAAATTTCATTACTAAATCATTAACGTTATTGCTTATAAGGAGTTATAGTCAGCTGACTAGTTGTTCTTTTGTTATACTTAATTTAAATTATCCCTTACATTTTGAAGGTTACCATAATTCCAATAAATAATTGTTTGCTTTCCATTTTTTAAGAGAATCATCCTGTATGTGGACATTTATTGCTTCAGAAATCAAGGTTAATTAACATGTGGAATTAAAACAAACTCAGTGACATGTTATGGCACTTTCATTTTTTTCAAGAAAAAAAAGAATTTTTTTACAAAAAAATAATTATTTTATAAAAATTTTACACTGCTTTATATAAAGTTCCATGGGAATGAAGAACATCATTTCAATGACTTTAAAATTTTTTTCAATTAAAAATCCATGATCATAAAATAAAATTAAAAAAAAAAAAAAAAAATCCATGATCATATATTTGTCAAGCCTAGCAAAGTATATAGACAAATACTTATTAGTAATTTTTATTTTGATGTCAGTTTCCTATCAGAGGCAGGTGATTGATAAGCTTTTGAGTGTTAATAACAAAATTAATAGCACTGTCCATCCTTTACTCTAAAAAATAGAAAGTAGGCTCTAGAAACAGGACTTCAAGGAACAGCCTGGAGTTATGCAAGAAAAAGAGAGGATTTTTCTTTGTAAATCATTATTCATCTGATATGATTTTTGGTCTGAGGTCGGAAGAGAGATTGGGTCTGGTTTCTGCTATTTAGGCTTTGTAATCACATCTTGATTAAAGAGACTCCCCTTAAGAAACATCTGGAAAAGAAAAAAAAAATTGCTTTCTTTCCTCTGGGAGCACACTGTTTTTGCTCCTTCAGATGTAAAGAGCAGGGCTGGCTCAATAACACATAGTCCATATTCTCTCAGGCCTCTCATACCGAGATGCTGGATCTTCACAAACGTTGCTACTGACCTATTGTCGCGCCTCCCCAAGCTCTTCTCTGGGCTCTTCCTTCCTCTGCTGCAAAGTGCCAGTTGGCTTTGGTGTTCCATGGCATTACTGAATTTCTTGTATTCAGTTTATTCTGAACTGAATTTCTTGTTCGGAATAAACCACTCTCTCTGACACTAGGCAGCTCTTGAAAAGGATTGGCCCCAAACTGCAAACCAAGTAACCCAGGGGTCAGCTATTCATCGGGATGGATGGACTCATTCATAATTCTCTGCCAGTGGAGAGCAATTCCAGTTTTACTACACAGTCACTGTTGACAGCTCTGCTTTCGCACCTCCTATGATAAACGTCGCCTGACTTGGGCCTCACTGTTTCTGTGTGATTATTGCTTTAATCTGATGAAAATTGCACTGCATTAATATTTAAAATGAAAATCATTGATGACTCTATAGCAGAGTGACAGAATGCTGCTGCTGAATGCTGTTGAGTTTCTCATTAATATTAATTTGTAGTTTGTAGAGAAATGGTTTAACAATCATTGAGCTACACACATGTAATTCAAATATTGATGAACTGAACCATAAGTCTATAACCATGAAAGAAATTGCTCATGACCGTGTGTTTGATTTTATGGTCTTTCTTAACACTTTTAAAATTTATCATATTTCAGTAATAACATGTACTTTCTCTAGTAGGTTGGTTATCAACAAATATTTTCCAATTTCTGACTGGCATCAATTTGTTTGGTTGCCAGGAATGATATAAAATTTCCCAATGAGATCTGTATCTGAAGGCAAAATAACCCTGATATTTATATTTAATATTATCTACACTAATCATGATTTACTGAGTATATTTTAAGAACCAGGGACTGAACTAAGACTCTGATTTTCTTTAGTCTGAAAAAAGGATGCTGTTGATCTGAAATTAGTAGAGTGCTTATTTTGAATGGTTTTTCTTGATTGTGGCAATTAACTTCCATTTAGCTATAAGCACATACATCATGTCTGCAACATTAGATAAACATATGCCCATAGATTAATAATTAAAGATCCACCATTGTAACTGGATCTGTTTGTAAATTCCAAACAGAGAATTTGCTTTTTATAAGAGAACAGTTTATTTGTTCATTAACAAATATTTATTGACAGGTTTCCCTGGTGGTTCAGAGGGTAAAGCCTCTGCCTGCAATGTGGGAGACCTGGGTTTGATCCCTGGGTTGGGAAGATCCCCTGGAAAAGGAAATGGCAACCCACTCCAGTACTCTTGCCTGGAAAATCCCATGGATGGAGGAGCCTGGTAGGCTACAGTCCATGGGGTTTCAAAGAGTCGGACACGACTTCACTTCACTTTCTTTCATTTTTCACTTTAAGACATTATACTAATTCTTACTGTGTGGTATATAGGTACATATGGAGAAGGAAATGGCAACCCACTCCAGTGTTCTTACCTGGAGAATCCCAGGGATGGCGGAGCCTGGTGGGCTGCCGTCTGTGGGGTCGCACAGAGTCGGACACGACTGAAGTAACTTAGCAGCAGCAGCATATACATACATATACATGTATACATACATGGCTACATGTATTAGCCTCAAGGTATTTTACCATAGGGCTTCCCTGGTGTCTCAGTGTAAAGAACCTGCTTGCCAATGCTGGAGATCCCTCGGGTTCAGTGGCTGGGTTGAGGAGATGTCCTGGAGAAGGAAATGGCAACCTACTCCAATATTCTTGCCTGGAGAATCCCATGGACAGAGGAGCCTAGAAGGCTTTAGTCCACAGGATTGAAAAAGAGTCGGACATGACTTAGCAACTAAACAACCACAATTTTACCACAAGCTAGAAAATTAATGAGGCATGGATACGATAATCATAATACAAATTCCACTTTTATCCATTTCATTACAACCTCCCTGGGTTTGTGAGAACCAGAGAGAGGAACAAAATTATCGTAGAGATAAAGCTTCTCTTTGTAATATTTGGATGTGCTTTTGCTGAAAAGCACAGAGCAGTTGAACACAGCACATTTTCTTTCTTCCAGTCTTCCTTTTTAAACATTTCCTTTTCTTTCTTCCCTTCCCCATCTTTCCCTTCCTTCTTTAACATAGATCTTCATCCCTCCTAAGAGATCCACTGAGTCTGTGCTGTGGATCAAAAGTCAACTCCTTTTAAAAGCTTACACTATAATTTGCTGAATTCCAAATGAGTTAGTTTTCCTTTCTACTCTTCTGAGGAAAATTAAATAGGGGAGAGGAAAGAGTGAACAAGGAAAGTGAACTCAATATAATAGAGAGTGTCATACCAAGTGAAGTAATTCAGACAGAGAAGGAGAAATATCATATGACATCTCTTATATGTGGAATCTAAAAAGAAATGATAGAAATGAACCGACGTACAAAGCAGAAAGAGACTCACAGACTTAGGAAATGAACTTACGGTTCCCCAGGGGAAGGGATACTTAGGGAGTTTGGGAGGGACATGTACACGTTGCTGTATTTAAAATGCATAACCAACAAGAACCTACTGTATAGCACATGGAACCCTGCTCAATGTGATGTGGCAGCCTGGTTGGGAGGGGACTTTAGGGGAGAATGGATACCTGTATGTGTATGGCTGAGTCCCTTTGCGGTTCACCTGAAACTATCCCAGCATTGTTTATAGGCTAGACTCCAAAATAAAATAAAAAGTTCAAAAGAGAAAAAAAAAAAGATCAGTTGCACAAAGTGGAGAATTTTCACTCTTTGAGTTGATTCACTGACACACTAAAACTTCTTTCATACAAACACGCAGTGGGCATCCTCAGAAATCCAAAGGGGGCAGAATTTAGAATATTCTAAAAGGTGGGTTCTGATTGCTGGTAGGCTGTGCACTCTCAGGCCTGGGGCTCATTAGAAGCCCAGGGTGGTGCACAGAGGGGCAGTCATGAGCCATGATTTGGAGTTACTCCAAATGTCCTCCACCTGCTCCACATCATTAATGTTTTCTTATTTATATTTTTAAGCAACCTCAAGGTCCCATGTCATTTTTCACCCTCGCTGTCTTTAATCTAGTAACATACCTTTCTGTTTCTCAAACTGGATGATGAGAACCCCACAGATAGGTATGGGGCACCTTCCAGGAGCATCAGTATCTTTTTCTGTTTTTACTTTTTATTTCATACTGGAGTCTAGCCGATTAACAATGTTGTGATAGTTTCAGGTGAGCAGTGAAGGGACTCAGTCATACATATACATGTACCCATTCTCCTGCAAACTTCCCTCCCCTCCAGGCTGCCACATAACATGGAGCAGAGTTCCCTGTACTATCCAGAAGGCTCTTGTTGGTTATTCATTTTAAATATAGCAGTGTGGACATGTCATCCCAAACCCAGGAGCATCAATTTCAGTGAAAAAGTGCAATTGCCACATTATCTCCCAGAAGAGACTCTAATGCTATTCCAAGCACCACCCAATTGTGTGTGTGAATGCATGTGTGTGCGTGTATGTGTGTGTTTTATACTTTTGTGCTGGTAGGATATTAACAGTTCTGCTAATCATAAACAACACTGGCAACTATTTCTTCTGATGGCTAAATGGTCAAAAGGGGGTGTGGAAGACAGCAAAACTCGCTTTGCAATCAATTATGTAGCTTCCATCACCTAAATTGTCTTCGATATCTGTGCCTACGGAATACGGCTTGATGATATCACACTGAATTAATAGATTTCATAATTCTTTGTAACAGCCAGATAGCTAGTCCTCCAGAGGAACCTTGGACATCATCAATTACTGAGCTAGTTAATCTGTAAAAGGAGAATGAAACCTATCAGAAACTGAAATCACTTCTTGTTCTTTTTTTTTTTTTTTCTTTACTGATGACTTTTATTTATTTTTTTTAATTTTATTTTTAAACTTTACATAATTGTATTAGTTTTGCCAAATATCAAAATGAATCCGCCACAGGTATACATGTGTTCCCCATCCTGAACCCTCCTCCCTCCTCCCTCCCCATTCCATCCCTCTGGGTCGTCCCAGTGCACCAGCCCCAAGCATCCAGTATCGTGCATCGAACCTGGACTGGCAACTCCTTTCATACATGATATTTTACATGTTTCAATGCCATTCTCCCAAATCTTCCCACCCTCTCCCTCTCTCACAGAGTCCATAAGAACGTTCTATACATCAGTGTCTCTTTTGCTGTCTCGTACACAGGGTTATTGTTACCATCTTTCTAAATTCCATATATATGCGTTAGTATACTGTATTGGTGTTTTTCTTTCTGGCTTACTTCACTCTGTATAATAGGCTCCAGTTTCATCCACCTCATTAGAACTGATTCAAATGTATTCTTTTTAATGGCTGAGTAATACACTTCTTGTTCTTAACAGGGTATGTGTTATTCACCTATCTGTCAATAAATAAGATCAGAGATGGTCAAAATAACTGAGATATGGCAGATGACTTTCAAATATAACAGCATTCTCCTTGGAAGTGGCCTTCAGAGATTTGGTGTTTCTGCTCCAAACCACATATTCATGCTACTGAAAGGAACTTCAATCTGATGCCCCACCAAACTGAGAAGTCTCTTCTGCACCTTCCGGGGGATTCTCAGCTGGTGCCTGCTTCACCCCATCTACAGAGAGTAAATGTGTGACAATTTCCTTGTTGGATAGTTTGAAACAATAGACAGATGTTTTCACCAGAATGCTAATCCTTCTTCCCAGAATCAGGTCACTGACTCAAAAGCCCACATTGTTTTATGGTACCACATTGTCTTTGAATGAATGTCTATTATATGCCAAAATGATTGCAAGATAATTATTAAGAATAGAAAAATTAATGAAACTCAGCAGCTCCTCATAAGGTGTTTAGAACCTGCACATAGAAGAGATAATAAACACACATAATTATTTCTAACTGAAATGTCAAAGAGAATCTTTAAGTTCTATGAACCTTTGTTCCGATGAGGTAAAAAGAACAATGCCCAAATGGAATGAGGTTTCATGAAGATATTCTAGAAGGTATTCTAGAAACCTAGAAGGTAGAGGGGACACAGAGGTAAAGTGGGGAGAGCATTGAAGGCAGAAGAGAGGGCATGTGCACAGTGGGACTGAAAAGCACCGGACGTGTTCAGAAACAAGGGATTAAGTGCTTGCACTGCAGCACAAGTATAGGGAAGCAATGAGAATAAAATATAATGATGACCTTGGTCCATCTGAATGCAGAGTTTCAAAGAATAGCAAGGAGAGATAAGAAAGCCTTCCTCAGTGATCAATGCAAAGAAATAGAGGAAAACAATAGAATGGGAAAGACTAGAGGTCTGTTCAAGAAAATTCAAGATACCAAGGGAACATTTCATGCAAAGATGGGCTCAATAAAGAGCAGAAGTGTTATGGACCTAACAGAAGCAGAAGATATTAAGAAGAGGTGGCAAGAATACACAGAACTGTACAAAAAAGATCTTCACAACCCAGATAATCACGATGGTATGATCACTCATCTAGAGCCAGACATCCTGGAATGTGAAGTCAAGTGGGCTTAGGAAGCATCACTACAAACAAAGCTAGTAGAGGTGATGGAATTCCAGTTGAGCTATTTCAAATCCTGAAAGATGATGCTGTGAAAGTGCTGCACTCAATATGTCAGCAAGTTTGGAAAACTCAGCAGTGGCCACAGGACTAGAGAAGGTCAGTTTTCATTCCAATCCCCAAGAAAGGCAATGCCAAAGAATGCTCAAACTACTACAAATTGCACTCATCTCACACGCTAGTAAAGTAATGCTCAAAATTCTCCAAGCCAGGCTTCAACAGTACATGAACTGTGAACTTCAGATGTTCAAGCTGGATTTACACAAGGCAGAGGAATCAGAGATCAAATTGCCAACATCTGTTGGATTATCGAAAAAGCAGGCTAGTTCCAGAAAAACATCTATTTCTGCTTTATTGATTATGCCAAAGCCTTTGACTGTGTGGATCACAATAAACTGTGGAAAATTCTTAAAGAGATGGGAATACCAGACCACCTGACTGCCTCTTGAGAAATCTGTATGCAGGTCAGGAAGCAACAGTTAGAACTGGACATGGAACAACAGACTGGTTCCAAATAGGAAAAGGAGTACATCAAGGCTGTATATTGTCACCCTGCTTATTTAACTTATATGCAGAGTACATTGTGAGAAACACTGGGCTGGATGAAGCACAAGCTGGAACCAAGACTACCAGAAGAAATATCAATAACCTCAGATATGCAGATGACACCACCCTTATGGCAGAAAGTGAAGAAGAACTAAAGAACCTCTTGATGAAAGTGAAAGAGGAGAGTGAAAAAGTTGGCTTAAAACTCAATATTCTGAAAACTAAGATTATGGCATCTGGTCCCATCACTTCATGGCAAATAGATAGGGAAACAGTGGAAACAGTGACAGACTTTATTTTGGGGGCTCCAAATTCACTGCAGATGATAACTGCAGCCATGAAATGAAAAGACACTTGCTCTTTGGAAGAAAAGTTATGACCAATCTAGACAGCATATTAAAAAGCAGAGACATTACTTGGCCAACAAAGGTCCATTTGGTCAAAGCTATGGTTTTTTCCAGTAGTCATGTATGGATGTCAGAGTTGGACTATAAAGAAAGCTGAGCACTGAAGAATTGATACTTTTGAACTGTGGTGTTTGGGAAGACTCTTGAGAGTCCCTTGGACCACAAGGAGATCCAACCAGTCCATCCTAAAGGAAATCAGTCCTGAATATTCATTGGAAGGACTGATGCTGAAGCTGAAATTCCAATACTTTGGCCACCGATGGGAAGAACTGACCCATTTGGAAAGACCCTGATGCTGGGAAAGATTGAAGGCAGGAGGACAAGGGGACGACAGAGGATGAGATGGTTGGATGGCATCACTGACTCTATGGACATGAGTTTGAGTCCAGGAGTTGGTCATGGACAGGGAGGCCTGGCATTCTGCAGTCCATGGGGTCACAAAGAGTTGGACATGATTGAGCTACTGAACTGAACTGAACTTTCTATTGATTGAGCCTGCTTCTCTTACTGTCCATATTGCAAGGCTATAGGTCTCATGTCCTGTATAGTCCAGGAAGCATCCTGAATGAAGGGTGCATGCTCCAGAATGCCAGGATTGGGAGTGTGTCATTGTTTTCTTTGCTATTTTTCAGTGCTTAGCACATGGCAAATGGCTACCTTCCAGTGGGTTTGCAAATGTGGTGGTCCAGGTAGGTGGATTTATAGATTATGTCATCTAACTTTAACTAAACATCATCACAAGATGGCAAATAGCTTAAAAAGATGCCTTCAGAGAACTCACAGATTGAAGATAATACTAATAATACAATTACAGACAAGTTGAAAGTTGCAGAGCTGAAATTCCTTATCCTCCAAGTATAAGATGTTCATTGGCCACCTTACAGAACCAAAACAGGGATCATCTGATGAGACCTGATAAATAGTATCTGAAAATGTGACATGTGAAATATAGATACAGATCCAGCACTATTTATGGTGAACGTTCTCATCAATGGCATAATAGTATTGTGTCTTTGTGACATCTTGAGGTTTTTTTGCATGATAGCCCTTGAATGAGGTATTAAAACAAACTAAACTTAGAATGAGAGCAGCAACTTTGCTTGCTGTATCACAAAGTATTAACCACAGTTTTTAAAAATATGAAAAGTGAAAGTCTTAGTAGCTCAGTCATGTCTGACTCTTTGCCACCCTATGGACTGTAGCCTGCCAGGCTCCTCTGTCCATAGAATTCTCTCAGCAAGAATATTGGAGTGGGTTGCCATTCCCTTCTCCAGGGGATCTTCCTAATCCAGGGACTGAACCCAAGTCTCTTGTATTGCAGGTGAATTCTTTACAGTCTGAGCCACCAGAGAAGCTGCCAAAATATGAAGTAAATATATGTATACATAAATATGAATACATATAGAACCTTTCAATATAAAACAACTAAGCAGATAAAATACGTCTAAATTTTATGCCTTTGTAAGCCAACATGTATGATCTATGAATAATAAAAATGTAGAGATTTTAAAAGTTCTTCGAATATTAATAAAAATTATTCAAAATACTTACTTTTCTCTTTATCTCAACCTTTTACCTTTTGTGCCTATTTAAGAATGAAGCATATGCCTGTTCATATTGCTAACATTATTACAGTCATAACTTAAATATATAACTATAAATATGTGTGTATCTGTACTCTGCATATTCTCAAAATGTTTTAGCTGTGAGGAAGTGATAATTTTGAAGTTTCACATTTTGGAATAAAGATGTAGCAAAGGTTTGGGGCCAGGAAGTTATATATCGATATTTCAAGATATATCAAGAGCTATATTTAAGAAAAAAATCTGGTGCCAAGGTA
Source organism: Bubalus kerabau (assembly GCF_029407905.1). Lineage (NCBI taxonomy): Eukaryota > Metazoa > Chordata > Mammalia > Artiodactyla > Bovidae > Bubalus > Bubalus kerabau. Next base: position 23,371,827 of record NC_073635.1, on the reverse strand, counting down.
CCTTAAGAGACTATTTTATGGACTATAAAAGACTATTTTATAATGAACTGTAAAAGGGAAAGAAGGCAAGGGAGGGCTAATAAATTGTTGAGATAATTCATGTCTTGAATAAGGGAAGAAGGGTTGGGACTAAGAAGGGGAAGATGGAAGCGGTAGAGACAGGGTTTCAGTGAAGGCAGGAACGACAGAACTTCAGGCAGAATAAGGGGAGTAGAGGACAAAAAGCAGCAGTAACCATGACTTTCTCTTCTGGGCAAAGAATGAATGGTGAAGATATTACTAATAACAGCATGCCGTGTTTTTAGTTTGGCTTGGAATAGAATATATTTTCTATAATTTGGGTCATCGTTAATTCAAATAAATCAGCCTATTCATTTACTCATAAAATTTTTCAATTTATTCAACAAATACAAATTCCAACTACATTTCAGAAACTGCATGACATATCAAGTAGTCAGAGCTGAATGAGATGGTCTCCAGACTCAGGAAGCTCACAGGTTGCTGCTGCTAAGTCACTTCAGTTGTATCCGACTCTGTGCGACCCCACAGACGGCAGCCCACCAGGCTCCCCCATCCCTGGGATTCTCCAGGCAAGAATTCTAGAGTGGGTTGCCATTTCCTTCTCCAATGCATGAAAGTGAAAAGTCAAAGTGAAGTCGCTCAGTCATGTCCAACTCTCAGCGACCTCATGGACTGCAGCCTACCAGACTCCTCCATCCATGGGATTTTCCAGGCAAGAGTACTGGAATGGGGTGCCATTGCCTTCTCTGAGCTCACAGGTTAGTGGGAATTATAAAAACATGTCGATGATGACTTGGGGTGTGAGAGGGGCCACAAGAGAACCACCTGGAGAGTGATTTGGTAGCACAGGGAAGGGACAGCTGGCCTATCTCAGGACAGTTTTGGAAAAGACGTCTTCTGAGAGTCTAAAAAAAGTGCTTGAAGGGAAGAAGAAAGAAAATTGAGTTCCAGGAGGAGGGATATGATGGCCAAGGCAAAGCATAGTGTAGGGGGAAACTGAAGCAGGAAAAGAGTTCAACAGGCATCAGATTCCGTGTGACAGGAGGACTGCTTATCTGCTAAGAGGCCATGGTTTCAACTATTCTGAAAACAAAATCAATAGCAATCAATGAAAAGCCAAAAGCTGCCAGATCTATGCAGAACAGTGACAACTGGAGGCCAAATAAAAAAGAAGCGGAAATAGATCCTTTATATGTTAAAGCTGCAGTATAGAAACTGAGCAATGAAAACATTAACTGTGGCTATTTAAATTAGAGACATTACTGTCTGGTGAGTAAATGTGGCATGTGTTAAATAAGAGAGGCCAGAGGGCAACCTTGTAGACGGGGACCCCAAGAATGAAAAAGTAGACACAATTGGAAGTTTGTTTAAGGAGATTATATGCACCCACACAAGGAAAGAGGGAAGGGCCAGAGCTATGGAAAGTACAGAGATGTTTACACCTTGGTATTTAAACCACATGGAGCTTCCTAGGTGGCTCAGTGGTAAAGCATATGCCTGCCAATGCAGGAGACACAGGTTCTATCCCTGGGTCAGGAAGATCCTCTGGAGGAGGCAATGGCAACCCACTCCAGTATTCTTGCCTGGAGAATCCCATGGACAGAAGAGCCTGGTGGGCTACAGTCCAAGGGGTCACAAAGAGTTGCTGTATGCGTACATGTGCGTGCTAGATGAAACTTGAGGCTGAAAGGGGATAGGAAATGTGTGAAAAATATGTATACTTTATTTATCTGAGAATGTAGAACTGTTACATGAGACTTGGCAGGAATGGAGGATTACTGTGTAGTTCCACTGATGGTGTGTGAAGTAGCCTGGGTAAATGTGACAAATAAGTGTTATGGATTGATTACTCAGTACATCTTGCATCCACCTTATTTCATCTAGTCCTCATTATTCAATAACTCAGCTAGTGTTACAGCATTTTGCAGATGAGGAGACCAAGAACTACAGGCAAAATGTGAGTTGTCCAGGGACTTATGGTGGTAGAGTTGAGATTTAAATCAGGCTTTCTGACTTCAAAACCAGGGTACCAACCACTTTACCAGTGGTTTCAACATATCAGTAGCTTTTTGGAGAATTATCATTTGATGACTGAGGGTTCTTTACAAATGTATAGATGGCTTTTATGTGTAGAAAGGAGTTTTTCCATGCGCATTCATTTACACCAGTAGTGTATACATTACAATTTTGATTGTAAGATACAACTTAAATATTAAGTAAATCTACTATGCCAAAGTCTTTGACTGTGTGGATCACAATAAACTGTGGAAAATTCTGAAAGAAATGGGAATACCAGACCACCTGACATGCCTCTTGAGAAATCTGTATGCAGGTCAGGAAGCAACAGTTAGAACTGGACATGGAACAACAGACTGGTTCCAAATAGGAAAAGGAGTACGTCAAGGCTGTATATTGTCACCCTGCTTATTTAACTTCTATGCAGAGTACATCATGAGAAACACTGGGCTGGAGGAAGCACAAGCTGGAACCAAGACTGTCAGGAGAAATATCAATAACCTCAGATATCCAGATGACCCACCCTTATGGCAGAAAGCTAAGAACTAAAGAGCCTCTTGATGAAAATGAAAGAGGAGAGTGAAAAAGTTGGCTTAAAACTCAACATTCAGAAAACTAAGATCATAGCATCTAGTCCCATCACTTCATGGCAAATAGATGGGGAAACAGCGGCAGACTTCATTTTTTGGGGCTCCAAAATCACTGCAGATGGTGACTGCAGTCATGAAATTAAAAGACGCTTGCTCTTTGGAAGAAAAGTTATGACCAACCTAGACAGCATATTAAAAAGTATAATACTTTGCCAACAAAGGTCCATCTAGTCAAAGCTATGGTTTTTCCAGTAGTCATGTATGGATGTCAGAGTTGGACTATAAAGAAAGCTGAGCACTGAAGAATTGATACTTTTGAACTGTGGTGTTGGAGAAAACTCTTGAGCATCCCTTGGACTGCAAGGAGATCCAACCAGTCAATCTTAAAGGAAATCAGTTCTGAATATTCATTGGAAGGACTGATGTTGAAGCTGAAACTCCAATACTTTGGCCACCTGATGTTAAGAATTGACTCATTTGAAAAGACCCTGATGCTGGGAAAGGTTGAAGGTGGGAGGAGAAGGGGATGATAGAGGATGAGATGGTTGGATAGCATCACCAACCCAATGAACATGAGTTTGAGTAAGCTCTGGGAGTTGGTGATGGACAGGAAGGCCTGGCATGCTGCAGTTCATGGGGTCGCAGAGAGTTGGACATGACTGAGCAACTAAACTGAACTGAACTTACAAATCTAATGGTTTTTAATTAATAGTCAACTTTAAATTTAGGATATTTAATTTCCCCAAGCATTTAAGTACAACTCATTAGTTTTATTCATGTATTATTTCAAATATTTTGTATTTAAGTCATGCTAGTTATATTCTCCTAAATATTTAAATTTTTGTGATCAATTTAATTATCTAAAACTTTTCAACTTAAAATGGTTTATATATCTGTTTTTCTAGTGTACTTCAAATAGACAAGCAGGTAGAATTACAAATCTAAAACACAAAATATTCTTAAGTACTTAAATGATACTTAAAAGCCTAATATTAAAGATCTGATGATTTGGATTTATTTAAACTTGTAAATGCTGTTAAAACTTATTAAATACTATTATACCTTTTAAAATTAAAATCACACAGACACAATCTTCAAGTTGAAAGTACAAGTTTAAGATGTCAGATTTAAAACCAAGATAGCCTGTATTTTTCAGATAATTATACACTGTTCAAATTTTCTGTTTTCTTTTTCATTTATTCTCTGCAGTTGGGGTCACCTAGATTTGCCCTTAACATCCCAAATTGGTACAAAAATAATGATTCCAAGGATTTGATTTTATCATTATTTTCCCTATACTTATTTTTATATCTTCCTGCAGTTGCTAAGTCATTTATCATCTCTTGACTCAAAGAATTTCAGGCTGTGGTTAGAGATTCTAGACAGAGACCTGGAACCTAGTGGCAATTTCCAGAATAATTCTACCTAAGCTGCCTGTTTAATATGTCAATCCTGTTGAGAAAGTTTCATCTGGCTACTTATTAGCCATTTTATTTTTACTATAATTTCTGACAGAACTTGTATTATAACCCCATCATAAATATAATTGTCTTATTTGGGTGTACAACATCTCATACCCACCTCACCAAGTCACAACTAATCTGTCTGCTCAAAGCTAATTAAAATTTGCATGACAGCCCCTTCTACCCCATGTGCTGGGGTTGTAATTAAACTTTTTACTATCTTGTTGAAATTTGTACCTTTTTAATATAGATTATTTCCTAATGTATCCCACAGACCACAAATTTATAGTTATTGTATTGACCAGAATTACCTCTCCAATACTGTGCACTCCTGGGTTTGAAACCAAGCAAGATCCTGTTGGGTCCAGGAGACAGACACCCTCAAGTCCCCTGCCTCTTCTTTGTAAAAAGCTTTAGCCTCCTAGGCCTTCCCAGAGCTCCAAAGAGCAAATTTAATCAGAGAAGTTAAAAAAAAAAAAAAAAGGCAAAAACCAAGGAAAACAGTTAAACAAGACAAAATCATAACAGTCTAGCCATAAACAAAGTCAAGAACCTTCAGTTCTTTCTCAAGGGCTATAGATAATATCCTGAGCCATATCCTTGAGTTGTTTTACAGATATTAATACTAACACCCCCACCAGGTAGAAGATGTTAATCGCGTGCTGACCACCAGCACATCGATTCCTGAAACATCACTCTGTTACCTCACCATCAACCAATCAGAAAATTCTGTACAAGCTGAACACACGTCCTGGGACTCTCTCCCTCAGGCTTTAAAAACCCTTCCTTGAAAGCCATGGGGGGAGTTCGGGTCTTTTGAGCACGCATTGCATGTTTTCCATGCTTCACCCCACATTTGGCCCCTTGCAGTAGTAAACGCAGCACTTTTGTTCACTGCAACCTGGGGTTGGTAAATTGGCTTTGCTGCTCTTTGGTCAAGCAGACCAAGTCTGGATCAGTAACACATCAGAATCATAAATCATGGTGTCCTGACCAATGGATGGGCATATGGTCAAAGTGGACTCGCTTCAGGACTTTGAATGTTGAGCAAAGGCAGAAAAAAGGATTAGTGGCAGTGCCCTACAAACTGGCCAGTGTTTCCATCTACTGGGATCCCGAGTTGTTGCTGGTTCCCAGCTGGGTCTTCAGTCTTCCCGTCAGTTCTCTGAGCTGCCTTCCTACCCTTCAGGGCTTCCCTGGTGGTTCAGCTGGTAAAGAATCCGCCTGCAATGTGGGAGACCCATTGATTCCTGGGTTGGGAAGATCCCCCGGAGAAGGGACCGGCTACCCATTCCAGTATTCTGGCCTAGAGAAGTCCATGGACTGTATAGTCCAAGGGGTCGCAAACAGTTGGACACCACTGAGCAACTTTCACTTTCCCTTTCCCACCCTTCCAGTAAATTACTGTTACTCTGCAAACCCAGACTCCAACTGGTACAGGCAGCCAAGGGAGGCTACACAGATGACAGACACACACACACAGAAGTGTACCTCGCAAAGAAACTAGAGAAGGAAATGGCAACCACTCCGGTATTCTTGCCTGGAAAATTCCATGGACAGAGGAGCTTGGCAGGCTACGATCCATGGCGTCACATAGAGTCGGATGCAACTTGAGTGACTTCACTTTCTTTCTTTCTTTATCAAAGAAAAGGCTTTGGGCCTTACCCAGGCTCCAGTCAGACCAGCCATACTGTTATTCGTTCTGCAGATTTCATTTGAAGAAGATATGAAATCGTTTTATCACTAAAAAGGTCTAAAATCATCACATTCATGACTGTGAAGGTTTCAGTCATGAAACCCTTAAATTGGAGAATTTTAAGGACAAACTGAAGGATGAGGACTATGGCAGAAAATATGTCTGAAATAAAAAAAAAGAAAGAAAATGAAAAATTGGAAGCTGCTTCAAAATTCATGAGGTTTCAGAGGAAAGAGAGAGAACAGGAGTTATTTCCATGTGAAGACCCTCAATGCCTAAAAACTGAGTTCTAGGTAGTAAAGCAAAGAACAGAACGTCCAAAGAAAAGGCTCAGGGAGCTGTGATTACAGACAGGTAAGAAACGTGGGATCCATGCTTCAAAGTCCTTGAGAGAAATACACAGGAGAGACAGCACTTTACAAGGACTTTTGCAGAGAAATTGGAATACCTGAAAATGAAAGCTAAAATTCATATTCCATTTCTCAGCTTTTCTAGAAACTAGAGCATGGACATGTATTTTAGGTTCAATTAACTGGACACGTAAATGTAGAAACACCATCTGTGGATGCAAAGAAACTGGCACTTCAGGGAATCAAGAGAAAGTGACACAAAAAGCATCCACAGGGAGAACTCTCCAGGAGGCGACAGCAGTTTAAACAAGTCTCCAGAGACAGAGCCGTGCTGTGCAGGCCGCCTGCGGTCGAGGGCCAGTTGGTAAAGTGACCCGTCAATCCAGGCTTCAGCAGTAATACCCGTGTGGTCCCACCGCGAATGTCTGAGGGTGCCCTTTTCTCCACATCCTCTCCAGCATTTAATGACTGTAGAATTTTCAAAGATGGCCATTCTGACCTGTGTGAGGTAGTTCTGATTTACATTTTTAAAATAATTCGTGATGCTGATCACCTTTTCAACAAGTGCCTGTTGTCCATCTGTATGTCTTCTTTGGAGAAATGTCTTTAGGTCTTCTGCCCATTTTCTGCTTGGGGTGTTCATGTTTTTGTTTTTTATACTAGGCTGTATGAGTTGTTGGTATCCTTTGGGTATTAAGCCCTTGTAGACTGCACCATTTGCAAATATTTTCTCCCATTCTGTAGGTTGTCTTTTCATTTTCTTCATGGTTTCCTTTGCTGTGCCAGAGTTTATAAATTTGATTAAGCCTCATTTGTTTATTTTTGCTTTTATTTCTTTTGTCTTGGGAGACTAATCTAAGAAAACATTGCTATGATTTATGTCAGAGCATTTTTGCCTATATTCTCTTCTATGAGTTTTACAGTTTCATGTCTTATATTTACAGTCATTGTGAGTTTATTTTTGTATGATCCAACAATCCCACTCCTGGGCATACATCTAGAAAAGACGAAAACTCTAATTTGAAAAGATGCATGTATCTCAACATTCACAGCAGCACTATTTGCAATAGACAAAACATAGAAGCAAACTAAATGTCCATCAACAGATGAATGGAGAAAGATGTGGTCTATTTATACAATGGAATATTACTCAGCCATTAAAGAGATTGAAATAATGCCATTTGCAACAACATGGATGGACCTAGAGAATATCATACTAAGTGAAGTAAGTCACCCAGAGAAAGACAAATATCATATAATATCACTTATATATGGAAACTAAAAAAGGATACAAACTAACTTATTTCTAAAACAGAAACAGACTTGCAGACATAGAAAACATGATAAAATCCATGTTATCCAAGGGGAAAGGGGGAAGAATAAATTAGTATCTGGGATTAACAGGTATATACTGCTATATGCAAAATAGATAAACAACAAGGTCCTACTGCATAGCACCCCTGGAGAAGGAAATGGCAGCCCACTTCAGTATTCTTGCTTGGTAAATCTCATGGTCAGAAGAGCCTGGTGGGTTACAATTCATGGGGTTGCAAGAGTCGGATATGCCTTAATGACTAAACCTCCATTGTATAACACAAGGAACTGTATTCAATATCTTGTAATAACCTATAATGGAAAAGAATGTGAGAAAAATTTATATTATACATACACACACACACACTGCTGTACAGCAGAAACTAACACAACATTGTAAATCAACTATGTGCATGCATGCTGTGTTCTTCAGTCACGTCTGACTCTTTGCGACCCTGTGCACTGTAGCCCTGGAGAAGGCAATGGGACCCCACTCCAGTGTTCTTGCCTGGAAAATCCCATGGATGGAGGAGTCTGATAGGCTGCAGTCCATGGGGTCGCTAAGAGTCGGACACAACTGAGCGACTTCACTTTCACTTTTCACTTTCACGCATTGGAGAAGGCAATGGCACCCCACTCCAGTACTCTTGCCTGGAAAATCCCATGAACGGAGGAGCCTGGTGAGCTGCCGTCGATGCGGTCGCACAGAGTCGGATACGACTGAAGCGACTTAGCAGCAGCAGCAGCAGCACTGTAGCCCTCCAGGCTCCTCTGTCCATGGGATTTTCCAGGTAAGAGTACTGAAGTAGCCATGTCCTCCTCCAGGGATCTTCCTAATCCAGGGACTGAATGCTTGGTTCTATGTCTCCTGCTTTGGCAGGTGGGTTCTTTACCACCAGCACCACCTGGGATTTCAATAAAAAAAAAAAGAACTCTATCACTTATAAAACCATAAAACTTTAATACTTTTCACTCAATAAGCCTCTAATAAGTATATATACTGTGTAAGATACTATGCTGAAGATCTAGGAAGGCAAAGATTCCCGTCATCCAAGTACTTAAGAGTCTAGTGGAGGAACAACAAACACTTAAATTTAAAAATAATTGAATGACAGAAGTTAGAGATGCTGTATATTATCTGCTATGGAATTTGCATGACACATCAATTAACTCTGCCCAAGGACAGATGGGGAGCTATGTGAAGGCACAGAGAAGTGATATTTGAGTGGAGTCAGAAAAACCATAGCCTTGACTAGACGAATACACATATTAAAATAAATACATATATAAAACCTACATCTCTGATGAGGCTTACCTGAATATTTGTTTTTAACTGCTGGAAAATATTGAACTGTTTAAAAGTATTGATTTCTAGCCCTTAACTTAAAATTTATAGTTAGCCTTATAAAAGAATAATAGGTGAATATTAAAAAGCATATAAATTGCTTTAAACATCCTTAAATTTTACAGTAATTTTCCTGTCTTCATCCTACTATATTTCTAATTTCCAAATTAGTTATGACCAACCTAGGTAGCATATTGAAAAGCAGAGACATTATTTTGCCAACAAAGGTCCGTCTAGTCAAGGCTATGGTTTTTCCTGTGGTCATGTATGGATGTAAGAGTTGGACTGTGAAGAAAGCCGAGCACTGAAGAATTGATGCTTTTGAACTGTGGTGTTGGAAAAGACTCTTGAGAGTCCCTTGGACTGCAAGGAGATCCAACCAGTCCATTCTGAAGGAGATCAGCCCTGGGATTTCTTTGGAAGGAATGATGCTAAAGCTGAAACTCCAGTACTTTGGCCACCTCATGTGAAGAGTTGACTCATTGGAAAAGACTCTGATGCTGGGAGGGATTGGGGGCAGGAGGAGAAGGGGAGGACAGAGGATGAGATGGCTGGAGGGCATCACTGACTGGATGGACGTGAGTCTGAGTGAACTCCGGGAGTTGGTGATGGACAGGGAGGCCTGGTGTGCTGCGATTCATGGGGTCGCAAAGAATGGGACATGACTGAGCAAAGAATGGGACATGACTGAGCAACTGAACTGAACTGAACTGAACTTGTATTACAATGGCAAATTCAGAGAAGTACAAATAAACACAGAAAAGTGGGCCCCCTACCTTAATGTACTCAGTTAATATATTCAGTAACACATGAGGGAGATTAGAAAACTTAAGTCTGTTTGGAAAGGCACAAAATGAAAAGTGCAAATCTGTCTGCCAAAGGAAAGCCATCCTAAAAAAGAAAAAAAAAAAGCCCAAATTTACACGTACGGGTATTTCACACACACACACACGGTGATCACACTACACACACTGTAACGCACCTTGCTTTTTTCATGTACTGTATTTAGGAATTCTTTGCGCATCCACATTTAAATCTCCTTCATAGCGGAAAATGGCTGCACAGTATTAAGTGAACTTAACTAGAATTAGCTTTAACTGAACATATTTGCCCAGGCACAGGTCCCAGTATATGTAAGTCTAGCTCAGACTTTCACAGATTGAGGATTACGAAATCTTTTTAATCCCATAAATCGTAATACCCCAGCTCTAGACCTGATTTGAATTTCTGTCCACTTTGCAAACGCAGTCTCACGTGAGTCTCCTCCTTCCAGCCTGAAGTCTTGCTCCGCCTCCCTCGATTTCTCTACCCGCCCCGACCAGCTTCCTAGGAGCCAGGCTGAACAGGAGGGGGCGGGTCACAATCGTCCGAGGGCGCATGCGCGGCCTTTGCGCGCATGCGCGCTACGCGGCTACTGGCGTGTCCCTTTCCTGGGCTGAGGTGGTCGGCGCCTCTCCAGGGGCGGGACGCCAGGCGCTATGGCGGACGGCAGCGGGGAAGTAGTAGTAGTGCCCGTGACCGGGGCTGCCAACGGCCTCAATAATGGGGCCGGCGGGACCTCGGCGCAGACTAGCAACCCGCTGTCGCGGAAACTGCGTAAGATCCTGGACACCCGGCTGGACAACGACAAGGTGAGCGGGGCTGGAGGGGCCGAGGGTCGCGCATCCCTGGGAGCCGGGGTCGGGGGGTGGTCGTCTGTCCGGCGACCTCGCGCTTGTCCCTTGTCTTCGCCTCGAGGGGGGCACCCCAGGCCCGCGGGATCCCCAGGCTGCGTTGCCGACGTGGGGCAGGTGAGAAGAGGGAAGCCGAGGAGACCCTGGGAAAACGAAGGAGTTTCCAGGGTGTACCTCTATTTATTTAAAACGGTTCCTCGAAGATTCTGGGTCCGGACGGCAAACGGTGGAAGAGGGGTTCTCCCTGACCCCGACAGGTGTTGGTCATGCAGTAACGGCATAAAGAAAAAAAATATATAGAAGTGAGTTTTATAGGTAAATGTGTAGGCATCTGACAGCAAGCTATCGATAAGAATTTGTGTGTAAAAGATAACATTATACTATGATGAGTAAGAAAGATGGTCCACATTATACTATGATGACTAAGAAAGGTGGTCTTTAGGACCACCACTTATTAGATATAACCAGCAAACTGGTGCATTCTGGTTTGAGTAAGTCCCTTAACTTCTCTAAGCTGATGTTAAATCTCTAAATTGGGAACACCGCAAGTTACTTTCTCAGGGTTGTTGCGAGGTTTCAATGAGAGAAACCAGGTGAAATGCTTAGCACAGCCGCTGCAGGAGTTGTTTCTTGTTAATTCTCAATAAATGTTAGTTTTATGCAGTTTATTAAGGGTTTAAAGTGTCTGTTATTGACATGAATCTTCTCTTTTAATACAGCTGCTCTGTTAAATTAACATTATTTCTTTTTTACTCCTGAGAAAAATAAGGTATGGAGAGAGGGTCTCTGGGTTAAGACATGTATCTAGTAACTGGCGAGCTGTCATTTGCCCCCTAGTCTGTGTGATTTTGTTCATTTAGCATTTACTGACCACTCATTTAGCCTCGACTCCAGGACGTATCAAGGCTGTGTTCCAAAAAAGAAATAGCTTTATTTTATCTATTTTTTACCATAAATATTTATAGCTATTTTTTCTGTCTCTTAAATATTAAACTGAATTTAAATAGCCTTACAGTTTTTTTCATTCCAGCCATTTTTAAAAATTGAAGTATAGTTGATTTGCAATATAGTGTTAGTTTTAGGTGAGCAACCAAATGTGTCCAGTGTTTTTATGATAGCGTAATCAAAACATGGAAAGTCCAGCCTGTTTAAACATGGATTAGTTCAGGTGTAGGAATTTCTGTCTGTAGGATTTAGGGTGTTATTGGACACAGTGGGCTTGGTCCTCTGCCCTCTCTACCCACGTTCTCTCTGTTAAAGACCTCTTTTAGTCTCATAGCTTTTTAAATAGTAAAAAGCATGATGATTCTCTAATTTCTAACTCTGTTCCTGACATCTCTACCAAGCTCCAGTTGGCTACCTGATCCATATCACACAGACGGCATGGCCAGAATTCTTGATTTTCCTCCAAACTGGTTCTCTTCCCCTGTTAGTAAAGAACATCACCATTTACCCTTCATGCAAGAAGCATATAAGTGTTTTTTTTATTCCTGTTGTTTTCTTTTCCCCCACATCTCACATCCAATTCATTACAAATCCTATAGGCTCAATCTTCAAAAATATATTCTAATTTTTTTTGGAGTGTCTCTTTTTTTAATCTGCTTAAACCATCTTGGGCTAAGCCACTGGCCACTGTCAAATTTTGCTTGAATTATTTTGGTTCAGAAGTCATCTCAGAGAGGCCTTCCTCTCTTAAGTCTAAGTTCGGCTCCCAGTTACTCAGTTCCCAGCCTAGAAGCTACCGTTGGTACTTATTTTTTAGATATAGCCTCCCAGAGTTGGTTTATGCAGGCACTAGTAAATATGCATGTACTGTACATAGTCCTTTTTTTTTTAAACACTTGTTTTCACTTACCTATATCTTGAAGCTCACGCTATGTAAGTACATACAGAATTTCCACTTCTTTTCAATGGCTGCATCACAGTCTCTTTAACCAAGCCTTTTTAGATGAACATTAAGGTTCTTTCTAATCTTTGCAATTTCAAACAATCCTGCAATGAATAACCTTGTATATATGTCATGATGCACAAGTAAATATGTCCTTACTGTGTTTCAGAAATAAGATTGCTGTTCAGTACTGTGAAGGTCTTCTGGTATTTTTTGGATTGTGTAATGGAAATAAGTTCTTGGGAAATGATTTCAGTAAGTTTTTGCTTAAGATTAGAAAAACATTTGAAAAATGGTCCCAGTAATATTCTTTTATTATCAATTATGTAGGACATGTTGGAAGCTCTTAAGGCACTGTCAACCTTTTTTGTTGAAAATAGTTTGCGGACTCGAAGAAATTTACGTGGAGATATCGAACGCAGAAGTTTAGCCATCAATGAAGAGTTTGTAAGCATTTTCAAGGAAGTGAAAGAAGTATGTAAACTCTTTTCATTTAGCATTTATTGAGCACTTACTGTATGCTTGGCTTTGTGCTAGGTTTTTTTATGAATAGAGTTGATATGCTTGCTATTTGTGTACCATGTTCAAATAGAAAATTTAACTATTAACAATTCCTTCAGCAGCATCTTTCTTTGGATTGGTGTAATTTCTAAATCCATAACCTCCACAAATGCTGCTTCTTAGAACGTTGAAACATTTGCTCTGGAAAATTCTTTTACGAATTTTAGCATTTTAAACAGCAACAAAAAACCATTTCTCTGAGTGATTTTCCAGTAGAAATAGTCTCTCGTTGAATACATCTCTCTTGGATAACTATTTTTCCACTGGAGATTAATAGGGACCGAGTAACCTTACTGCATCCTAAATTATGAAATTTTCAGATTAATTAAAATCAGTTACTTCAGCTAATAAATAATTATTCATTGTATTTGAGTGAGCAGTTACTCACCGTAGGGTGAAAATGAATTTTATTTATTACGTCATATTATTAATTACATTAAATTAGAGTGATATTACATAGTTAATATTTCTATGTGAGTTGTATGAAAGTGTCATACACGGTACCAGCGAGTGCTTAATAAACACAAGGCTATTTTTTTTTTAAAGATTTATTATTTATTTGTTTGTGGCCGCACTGGGTCTTCGTGGCTGCTCTGGGTCTTCATTGCTTCACGTGGGCTTTCTCTAGTTGTGATGAGTAGGAGCTACTCTGCATTGCAGTGTACAGGTTCTAGGTGCTCAGGCTTCAGTAATCGTGGTGCATGAGATTAGTTGTTCTGCTGCATGTGGGATCTTCCCAGACCAGGGATTGAACCCTGTTTCCGCTGCACTGGCAGGCAGATTCTTAACCATAGACCACCAGGCAAGTCCAACGTAGACTGTTTTTAACTGTGCAGTAGGATTTGATTGGCTGAAGTCTAATAATCTGGAAGGTTAAAAGGGAAGTTTGGTAGTGTTCATAAAACTAGGGAGGGATAGTAGAGATGAGCACATCTAAAGTGTACTCTTTAAACACCATTTCCCACTGAAAAGAAGTACCAAAGCGAGGAAGCCATAAAAGACCACTGGGAAGTGTCAAAAGGACTGTGGAGCTAAGTTAAGGGGTTTCCACTGGTCAAAGATAGGATGATTTGAGGATCAATAAGAATGACTGCAGTGGACTGAAGCTCGTCAAGCATATTTATGTCCATGAGTGATACTACGTTATTACAAGTCAGATTCATTCGGTGTACTGTAGTGCACGCTTAGTCCCTCCGTCGTGTCCAACTCTTTGCAGCCCCATGGACTGTAGCCCGCCAGGCTCCTCTGTCCATGGGATTTTCCAAGCAAGAATACTGGAATGGGTTGCCATTTGCTAAAGTAAATATTAGAAAAAAGTTTTTCTTGACCTAGTTGGCTAATAATATAGTGCTAGTCTCATTAGATTATACAGTGAGATTTAAGGAAATAGATTAGTTTGCCTATTTGTACCTGTTTGCTGTTGCTGATATTAATTGCTATTTTGAAATCATTCTTTTATTCACTTCAAAGCTGTTTAGGATAAACAGTAAAGGTCAGAAATAGAGCTATTACTTATGATTCTATTACACAAAAATAACCTGTCAGTATTTTATTGTGTGGCCCTTCAGGACTTTCCCTGTGTTCTTCTGCACGTATATGTGTATTTTTTCTGGGAAAAAAAAACAAAACAAAACACGGGGAGGTGTTGTATGTGTTTTATGAGCCCTTTTTTAGCCTTATATAGACATCTTTCCATAATAACACACGTGTGTGTGCGCACGCACACACACACACATAGATACTATCATTGTTAATGGATGCACAGATTTCCGTTGTGTGGTTGGAAATGGTTCACACTTGCCATTTGTTTTAGGCAACTCTGTGTTGATCATCTCGTACATATATTGTTGCACGTTTATTTGATTAATTTCTTAGGATAAATTCTTAGTATGAGAATGTGAATAAACACGTATTCATATTCTTAAAAATTTTCCATTTTCCTATTGTCAGACCCTTTCTAAAAAGAAATATGCTAGTTTTTTAAAATATCTTTTCATATTCTAGATGTTATTCTTTTTAATCATTTTCAGTCTTAAATACAGAATCTTTTGTCATGCTTTGGCAAAAGAATATCATGGAACAAAAATAAAGATTTGGCTAAGATAAGAGAAATTTTTTTAACTATACCTAATGCTTTATACCTAATGCTTTAACTATGTCTAATGTTTCTTTTTTCCTTTTCAGGAACTTGAAAGCATACATGAAGATGTTCAAGCAATGAGCAGCTGTTGTCAAGATATGACAAGTCGCCTACAGGTCCGGTATAATGACTGCATTGTAGCCTAGTTCCTGATAAGACAGTAAACTTTCAGAAATTGCTAGATAAGTCCACAGAATGTGTGGATATCTGATACATCATGCCCTGTAGTAAGTTTGAACGTAAATTTTTAAAAATTAGAACTCTCTTCGTGTTTCTTCAGTGATGGTTTGCTAATATTGTGCAGTTAACTCCAGAAACCTTTGTATTTTGATCTTGCCAGTATAGAGATAACTGTGTGAAGTTTTGATAAACTTTTGAATTCTATAATATTCCACAAATGCAGCACAAATAAATTCCTTAGTAGAAAGCCTTAGGAATACTTTCAGACTAAAGCTATGCCCAGTGAAGACCCAGCTTAATTATGATTTATACTCACTCTAAAAAATATCTCAGGAAAATGTCTCTAAGTGTAGGGCCGTTTATTGAAGCAGTCTAAACCCCTAGTTTGGCTGCAGAGTTAGCATTGATCTACATACTTCTGATTCATTTTATGCCTTTATGTCTCTACCTGTCTCCAACCACTGACTTGTTTCTCCTCTTGTTACTGACTGCCTTATTTTATAGGATTGCCCAGTTCAGGCCACTGAGAGAGAATCTCATTGGTTACACTTGTTGTTTGTTTCAGTTCACCTTATAAATGTTTTCCTAGTCTTTGAAATACCTTTTCATCAAGTTTTCATTCCTGATCCTTTCAGCTCTGGTTCAGGGGAGAGAGGATTGCTTAGTATGACTTAGTATGACTTGGTCAGGAACAGCACTCTGTCTTGTAGATGGAGCTATCTCTAATCTTCACCAGAACCCTCTATGAAGGGTATTTTTTGTATATTGAGTTATCATTGACTTAGCTTACAACTTCAGAGATTTCCTGGTAGCTCAGCACATCCATAACTGAAGCCATGTTTTCCATCCTTCACTGGTCCTGCCAGTGCCTCTGTTTCACTAAAAAGCATCAGGAACTGTTAAATTCCATCATGGTGACACCTTTTTCTTTCTTGTAAGCCTTATGTATGTAGTATTATGTGTGTATTGAGAATTCTGAGTTCTTCTTTTTTAAAATCGATTTATTTATTTATTTTTCTTTAGAGGATAATTACAATATTATAATTACAATATTGTAAGAACTGCCTGAGTCAGTTCTTAAATGTAGTATGTGAGCCTTAAAACATCTGTTTCAATTTTTGGGGCCTTTTTTATATCTTTGCGTTCTGGAGTGTAATCTCATTTGCTGTTGAACTCCAGTAATTGGCAATGTTAGTTTTCTGAAGTATAATAGAATTGAAATGTGCTAATATTAGATATGTTTATAATTCTAGGCAGCAAAGGAACAGACTCAGGATTTAATAGTAAAAACCACTAAGCTTCAAGCTGAAAGGTAAGCTTTTCTTTATATAATCAATTCTTCATTAATTTGGAGATAACTCAAAATCTATAAATAACTTCAAAGCAGAGTTAAAATAATCAAAAAAGTGATTCAAAAATGATACAAAATATGAGGTTTTAAGCTATTATCCAAGAGTAAAACAAATACAAGCAGTGTTTAGGAACATTGATAGCTGGGACTGAGATTATCCCTTTTTGGAAGTGACGATGTGTTGTTCGTTTGCTATATAATTCAAAACTGACTGCTCTTTTAAACAAGCAGTAGATTTTTAAATTTTTTAGTAATTGTATTATGTTTTTTCACAATTGCCTTTCATTTTTAACTTAATGATTATGTATGCTGCTGCTGTCAAGGTACAGAACTGTTCTGCCACCACACGTCTCTTTCCCATTGGTGCATGGACCATGGTGAGGAAAATTGCACACTATGCTGAAGAGATGGTTGGGTTCACAGAGCAGTCAACTCTAAGGAAAAGCAGGTGTTGAATTTCTGTATTCAGAACTAAGCATGTGCCTTGAGCATCAGATTAGAATGTTTTTAGTATCACAACACATCTTTCGAAAGTTTCCTTGCAGTTAGAGACCGACCTGTGAATTTTTCTCTTATGTTTTTGTTGGCTGATGTGAGAACAAGTGTGGATTCAATTGAAAATTATGTCTAAAACCAAGAAACAGATCACCAATCCTGTATACAAAGTTTATTCAAACCCTTTCTGCTGCTGCTGCTAAGTCGCTTCAGTCGTGTCCGACTCTGTGCGACACCATAGACGGCAGCCCACCAGGCTCCCCTGTCCCTGGGATTCTCCAGGCAAGAACACTGGAGTGGGTTGCCATTTCCTTGTCCAATGCATGAAAGTGAAAAGTGAAAGTGAAATCGCTCAGTCATGTCCGACTCTTCACGACCCCATGGACTGCAGCCCACCAGGCTTCTCCGTCCATGGGATTTTCCAGGCAAGAGTACTGGAGTGGGGTGCCATTGCCTTCTCCTGGCCTGAGTTAAATCTTTCTCTTGCCATCTTTAGTATGTAGTACAATCTCCTGTAACTAATTGTTGGTTTGATTGAATCTCTTTCCTACAAAGCTGAGCTCCTTGAGAAGTGACAGCCTCTTATTCTCTTTTTATGTCTCAGTGCAAAACACATTGTGGATTCAGTAAGTGATTTTGAGTGAATAAATATGAACTTTGTTTTTTAATATTGGTGAAATCACTATTTATTATGTATTTTTTTGGTCTCTTGGAAAGGCCCATCAGCCAAATTTCTCTCTGGTGAATGTTAATGTTTATCTTTGAGGTGTAGTATGTTATAGTGGAAAGGATGTAGACCTTGAAGAGCTGAATTCTAATCTAAATCTTAGGTAAGAGCTCATTAGATTTTTAATCTTATATGAGTTCTTTGTTAACTCCCTCAGGCTCAGTTATCACATGTGAAAAAAAGGAATAATAAGCTACATTGCAGGGTTGTTGTGATGAATAAGTGATTTATACTGAGTGCTGAACACACTGCCTGACATACCTCAAGGAGTACTACCCTCCATATCCCTCTCCGCTTTTTAGACAGAGATGTGTAGTCCATCTTGTTTCTTCATTGGCTTTGGCAACTGGAAGCAGAAGCTATTCTGTACTTAATTAGATAATTTTCCTCAGCTGTGTTGTTTATGTTCTCATTCTTTCTTATTTTTTAATAGTTTTTATTTTGATTGTGTTATTTGCTATAAACCTATAACTTAGGTTTTGATATTACAGCTTACATAAAAATATAAAAGCAATTTATTTTGCCAGAACATATGTGATACATCTTCTTTTATTGCCCTGTAAAAGGTTAGGAGGAGGCAAGAAAAAATCACTTTTTTCTGCTTCTCCTTTCATTTACATGTGTGAAACTTGAAGAAAATTACAATTAGATTAACTTGAACACCTAGATATAGCTATTGTTAACAGTGTGGTGTATTTTCTCTCAGTTAGTATGTGTGCATACTGAATTAACAGCTGACCCTTGAACAACACAGGTTTGAACTGCACAGGTCCACTTATATATGTGTTTTGTTTTTTTTTTTTGTAGTCCTACACAGTCCACAGTGGGTTGGAGCTTCTACTCCAGAGGGCTGGATGTAATATATGCAGATTTTCCTCTGTACAGGGTAGGGTAGGAGTCCCCAAGCCACACATTATTTATTCAAGGGTCAACTGTGCTAGATTCAGTTAAAACATAATGAAAAAGTAAACTAAAGAGATTAATTTTACTTTGTGCCTGGTAAATTGACTGTGAAGATAGATCCAAAAGAAACTCCCAAAAGATTTTCATTGAAACGGTTAATTTGTATAGTCTCAAGGAATTTTATGAAGTGTTATCATTAATTTAAATCCGGTATGATAATGATTTGAGCTTCTAAAAGTATAAAACAAAACATGTTAAGGTAACTGGTAGATATCAGTACTTAATAAGATAATTAAGGACATAGGTTTTTTTTAAATCTGTATAGATTTAAGTAGGTGATTTACATTGTCATTTGAGAAAAATAGAGCATTACTGCCACCTGGAGGACTTTTTCTTTTTAGCTCTTGTTATATGGCAGGAGCAGTTGACATTGTGAACTTAAACCTGGAAACCCAAGAGTCCAAACAAAACAAAGATGGCATGTGTTGTTCTGTCTGTTCAGATACTGTTTGTTCAGTTTCATTTGAATGTTTTGAAATTGGAGAATATTACTTCCCTGTGAATACTATTAATGCAACACTTTAATTTTATTTGTATATCTTCAAATCTAAAATCTAGAAGGCAGGAATGTTGAATTTCTGCTCATGTGGTTTGTATTCCTGACTTGCCTTTAGATTGTGACGCAACTCAGTCCTGCAGGTCCCTGCAGGTTGAATTGCAGACTCAAGTGTGTTTTTTCCTAATTGTCAGCTAGTCTAAGTTGGCTGCGCTCAGATAATATAATTTGAAAAGATGTTTTTTGTTTGTTATGATAGTGTGCAGAAAAAGTGGCTAAGACAAAATAGAGGAGTAATTTTTTTTTTTAATGGATTAATGAAAAATTACTAGATGAGTTCTTGGCTTCAATTTCTAACCTAAAGTAAATAATAGGCTTGATTTTTGATTTGTTGTGTACTTCATGTACAAGCTTCAAAGGCTTAGAACTTTTTAGTGACTGAGAAGAAATTAATTGGCTTATGTCTCTCTCACAACTTTGTTACCATAAGGTGAACTATTCACATACATATAAGTGGCTGAGGATTTGTATTGCCTGTACCATTCATGAACTTATTTCCCCTTTTGCATAAAGGTTAGTTCATCATTTTACTGTGGCCTCTTACTGTGCCCTCTGCAGAGGTAGGACAATATCAGCTAATTGATCACCTACATGCTTGATGAGCTGCTAATATTTGAGGCAGAAATGAGGCTTCTGAAGATACTGAGACAGTTGCACGTCTTTGTCTTAAAAGTTATGAGAGATGTAACTTGTTTTAAAGCTATGTAAAATGCATAATGTGATTGATTTTCTGTTCCCTTTTTAAAAATATTACAGTCAAAGATTAGAAATAAGAGCACAAGTGGCAGATGCCTTCTTATCCAAGTTCCAGCTGACTTCTGATGAAATGAGTCTTCTCCGAGGTACAAGAGAAGGACCCATCACTGAGGTACTTTGCTTTTTGTTGAAATCACTTACAGCACAGCAGTTACAGATGTTATAGAGAAATCACTCTTTTCTAAGGCTTTATTTTACCACCTAAATTTTTTTTTTATTTAAAAATGTTTTTAAGCTTAGCAATTTAAGGTACAGATTTTAAATTATCTAATTTTTTTCAAAACAGTACATGTACTTCTTTTTTGTTTTTTAGGAGTCAGAGTACAATAAGGCTTATAAGGAAAGCCTACATCACCTCATCACCTATTCCACGCCTTTCCATCTCTAAGTCCTTTGGCAACCATTTTCAATCTTGTTAATTGCTTCTTTTGTAGATTCTATGTTCTGGACCTCTGGTGAAAAGGAGTATGCTTTGGATATCGATGTTAACTATTTTCTATGGATGAGCTACCATGGGCTAAGTAATTAGCCTCTCCCTCCACGGCTCCTTTCCCTCCACACATACATGTTCTCTTTTCTTCTGCCTCACAGTGCAGTTGTATGGCATGTTCTGTTTACATTGCAGTGATGTTGCAATGATTACATGTTCTTTCTCTCACAGCTTTTGGTCTTTCCTGAGATTAGAAACTCCTCACCTTTTCATCTGATTCTTTTCTGAACCCATGCCATTCTTTCCAAAACTTCAAAATGCTAAACAACAAGGAAAAGTATCATTCCTCTTTTTTCCCTCTTGAAAATACTCAGTTTTTCTTGAGAAGAATCTTTCAGTGTCCTAACTGGGAGGAACTGCAAACCTGTGCCTGGGGTCTGAGGGCAGGAAGAGTTCCTGAGGGGGCCCAGGGTGGGGGGCTTACTGAGTGACTCTTGATAGATGTCACCATTATCTTACTGCCTGGGCTGGGATGGAACCCATCCCTTGCGTGTAGGGTGTTAAGTAGGTGAGAGAATTGTAGGTGCCTTACCTATTGGTATTTATGGCCCTTATAGTGTGAGGAACTTTGTGCATTTTAAATATGTGACATCGCGCCTTCCCTCCCCCCACCTCAGCAGAAATAATCAACAGTATTAGGATTTTAAAACATTAAAAAAGTTTTTTTTATTCATCAAAGAAAAATAACCCATCGACTGCTTTTCATGGTTGGAACACTATTTGTGGCTATCTGGAAACTAAGGCTCCAGTACCTTTTTAGAGAGGGAAAAAAAGCTGGGAGTTCAGCATCAGTCAACTCATGTATGTTTATACATCCAACTTTGCATTCTGCTCCTGGATGAGGGGGCAACAAAGGGTATATGATAGACACATAAACCGTCATCTCCTGTGATGATGAAGCCATGCTGGGTTTTCTGCGTTTTAAGATATGTAATACATAGCATGTTTTCCTTTATGTTATAATCTTCAGGTTTATATTACTCTTTCACAAAACTGTATACGTCTTGAAGACAGAGATTTTGTCTTTATAAAGTTTTAATCTCCGCATCTTAGTACACTTTTGACATATAGTAGACATCGAATTAATATATGTTTTAAAATGTGAATAATGGGCTTCCCTGGTGGCTCAGCTTATAAAGAATTCACCTGCAGTGTGGGAGACCTGGGTTCGATCCCTGGGTTGGGAAGATCCCCTGGAGAAGGGAAAGGCTATCCACTCCAGTATTCTGGCCTGGAGAATTTCATGGACTCATAGCCCATGGGGTCGCAAAGATTCTGGGGGACGCGACTGAGCAACTTTCACTTCACTAAATATCTATTATACATTTTATAAAAAATTAGAGAAAGTTGAGATCAGTATAAGGAAGGCTTCATTAGAGTTGGTAGAATAATTTCTTTTTCCTTTGTCATGATATTTCAAGTTAGAGCAATACAGTTTTACCTGAAAACATGGAAACTTTAAAGTTACATTCTTAATTTTAAAGGAATTTTTCAAGGCACTGGGAAGAGTAAAACAGATTCATAATGATGTTAAAGTTCTCTTGCGTACAAACCAACAAACAGCGGGGTGAGTAGCCTTTTCAATTCATGACTGTGTTGCCACTTGTATTTCCAAAATTTTAAAGATTTTCTAGATTCTTAAAGTGTATGGCATTATGTGAAATAGAAGTTTAATCTTTATGTGTCTTTGGATAAAGAGGAAGTTATACCCTGGTGTTTAGCATAAAACAGCAGTTGAGTATCTAAGTGATGGTATTAAAACTTGGCAAAGTTTATTTAATTATTAAAAAATTACTAAAAAAATTATTCCACAAAATAATAAAAAGTTAATAGGCTATAATGAAATCATTCTGTTATTAAAATAATTAGATTCTTAGATTTAGCTATTGGCTAAAACTTTTAAATAAATTATAATCTTTGATTTTTTTTAGTTTAGAAATTATGGAGCAAATGGCCTTGCTTCAAGAAACATCTTACGAAAGACTTTACCGGTGGGCTCAAAGTAAGTGGTTTCTTTGATGCAGTCTAGATTCATGAATGCTTGATTTTATTTCACTTAGTATTTATTTGATAACATATTTTGATCTCAGTAATCAAAAAATTTGAACATACTGTCCTTGTGTTTGCCTCATAAGTACTATAATTCAGGTACTATATATGATTAAGGATGGAAATGAAAAAATAATAAAATCAGTATTTGTGCCCCAGATTATCTTAAGGTTGATTAGACATCCCTTGTTGTTAATATAATCGTTATGGTGAATTAATTTTCTGTTGGCTGCTGTAACAAATTTATCTCAATCTTAATGGCTTAAAACAAAACATAAGTTTGTCATTTTATAGTTCTGTAGTCAGAAGTCACCATGCTAAAGTGAAAAGATGTGCATTCATTTCTGGAGGCTCTAGGGAATAATCTGTTGCCTTTCTCATTCACTTTTTTGGCATAATTAGTTCTTTGAGTCTGAGGACTGAGCTCTGAGTTCCCTTGCTGGCTGTCACAGGGTTTTCCCGCTTCTAGAGGCTGCCTGCATTGGCTTGTGGCCCCTTCCTCCATCTTTGAAGCCAGCAATGGGTGGATGGAGTCGCTTTCTCACTTTGAATCTCTCCTGCCACTTCTTCCATCTCATATTTCTGATTTTCTGCTAGCCTCTTCCACTTTTAAGACCTAGATGATTACCTTGGACCCACTTAATGATCTGGGAAGATGTCCCTATTTAAGGTCATCTCACACGCTAGTAAAGTAATGCTTAAAATTCTCCAAGCTAGGCTTCAGCAAAATGTGAACCGTGAACTTCCAGATGTTCAAGCTGGTTTTAGAAAAGGCAGAGGAACCAGAGATCAAATTGCCAACATCCGCTGGATCATGGAAAAAGCAAGAGAGTTCCAGAAAAACATCTATTTCTGCTTTCTTGACTATGCCAAAGCCTTTGACTGTGTGGATCACAATAGACTGTGGAAAATTCTGAAAGAGGTGGGAATACCAGACCACCTGACCTGCCTCTTGAGAAACCTGTATGCAGGTCAGGAAGCAACAGTTAGAACTGGACATGGAACAACAGACTGGTTCCAAATAGGAAAAGGAGTACATCAAGGCTGTATATTGTCACCCTGCTTATTTAACTTATATGCAGAGTACATCATGAGAAGCACTGGGCTGGAGGAAGCACAAGCTGAAATCAAGATTGCCGGGAGAAATATCAATAACCTCAGATATATAGATGACACCATCCTTATGGCAGAAAGTGAAGAACTAAAGAGTCTCTTGATGAAAGTGAAGGAGGAGAGTGAAAAAGTTGGCTTAAAGCTCAGTGTTCAGAAAACTGAGATCATAGCATCTGGTCCCATCACTTCATAGCAAATAGATGGGGAAACAGTGGACACAGTGGCTGACTTTATTTTTCTGGGCTCCAAAATCACTGCGGATGGTGACTGCAGCCATGAAATTAAAAGACGCTTACTCCTTGGAAGGAAAGTTATGACCAACCTAGATAGCATATTCCAAAGCAGAGACATTACTTTGCCAACAAAGGTCTGTCTAGTCAAGGCTATGGTTTTTCCAGTGGTCATGTATGGATGTGAGAGTTGGACTATAAAGAAAGCTGAGTGCCGAAGATTTGATGCTTTTGAACTGCGGTGTTGGAGAAGACTCTTGAGTGTCCCTTGGACTGCAAGGAGATCCAACCAGTCCATTCTAAAGGAGATCGGTCCTGGGTGTTCATTGGAAGGACTGATGTTGAAGCTGAAACTCCAATACTTTGCCCACCTGATACCAAGAGCTGATTCATTTGAAAAGACCCTGATGCCGGGAAAGATTGAGGTCAGGAGGAAAAGGGGACAACAGAGGATGAGATGGTTCAATGGCATTAGCGACTCGATGGACATGGGTTTGGGTGGACGCCGGGAGTTGGTGATGGACAGGGAGGCCTGGCATGCTGTGGTTCATGGGGTCGCAAAGAGTAGGACATGGCTGAGCAACTGAACTGAACTGAAGATCCATCCCCTTAATTCCATCTGCAAAGTCCCTTTTGCTTCATAAAATAACATATTCACAGGTTTCAGTGATTAGGGATCTTGGGAGTACCATTATTTTGCCTACCACAAGAGGTTTATGTATTTAGTTTTAAAATGTTTCAATAGTGTGTTAGTAGAATTACCTGTTAAAAGCAAAGGAACATGAGGTCTTCACCTAGCAAAGGTTGGGAGTTTCTGAACGTGTCCTGTTTTTTTAACAGAGTAGACATTTAATCAGTATTTTGTAGATAGAATAGTAAATATAATTTTACTAGTATGTATTAGTTACCCATATAAACATTCTAGCAAACTGCTTAAAGATTTCCCCTGGGGTAAAGAACTGGTGATGAATATTTAGTATTCCCTTCCCTTCTTGACATTGCTGTGTGTATAGCAGTTATTCGGAGAAGGCAATGGTACTCCACTCCAGTACTCTTGCCTGGAAAATCCCATGAATGGAGGAGCCTGGGAGGCTGCAGTCCATGGAGTTGCTAAGAGTCGGACACGACTGAGCGACTTCACTTTCCCTTTTCACTTTCATGCATTGGAGAAGGAAATGGCAACCCACTCCAGTGTTCTTGCCTGGAGAATCCCAGGGACGGCAGAGCCTGGTGGCTGCCGTCTTTGGGGTCTCACAGAGTCGGATACAAGTGAAGCGACGCAGCAGCAGCAGCAGCATAGCAGTTATTTAGTGCATATTTGTTCATTGATTGGTTTCTTCTGAACTCTGATTCTTATAATAATAAAATATATTATATACCACATAGCAGATGTGGTCTATTGAAGTTAAATAGATATTTAAGCTTGAATGTTTAGTTTGGCAGCATTAACTAGTTTTTTTGGTATGTTCTGTAGGCTTTTCCAAGCATTTTTTAAATGTGGTATTTAGACTCTGGTTGTACAATGGACATAATAAAGGCCTAGTTGTATTTTAACAAGTGTTACAATGTTAACCCTTTTTCAGGTGAATGCAGAACACTGACACAAGAATCATGTGACATATCTCCAGTACTAACTCAGGCAATGGAAGCCCTGCAGGACAGACCTGTCTTATATAAGTGCGTGACTTTTTCCTAATTAATAAAAAAGCAAATCTACTTTTTCTTTGGTAATTTATATTGAATTTCAATGTTAATCAAATTTATATACAATAGTTTGAGCAATATAATAATTTACAGTGATATTTTAATCTCATCTGGGTACCACTGGCGCATCCACCTAATTGCATATTACATGCTATAGAATGCAACACAGATAGGAAAACCAAGATGTCCCAATATCTAGACTGCCTCTTATTTATGCAGAGGTTAAGGTCTTTCCCGCATTCTGCTATCTCGTTAATTACCTTGGAATTGTATGTAACTAAAACTCCTGTATTAACACTGCCCTGGAGGGGTGGAGGTCAAATAGACTAATAAATAATAATTACACAGAGATGAGAAAAGAAGATTTAAAATTAGAATTCCATTAGTAGGATTCCAGAAAAGAAAGAGTTCAGGTTTTTAGTCCTGTAAGTTATGGCAGCCAGGTGCTATGTGATAATGCTTTGGATAAGAACTTCATGCATTATTAACATATATTTTTTATTTTTCTGTGTTTTAGTTTTCTTTTACTTTTCAAGTCCTTTTTTTGTCTTCAGTCTTTAAACTTTTTAGTTTGTGTTGGGGTATAGCCAATTAACAATACTGTGTTAGTTTCAGGTGAACAGGGAAGGGACTCAGCCATACATATACATGATTCCATTCTCCCCTAGGCCTCACTCTCATCCAGGTTTGCATGTAACATTGAGTAGAGTTCCGTGTGCTGTACAGTAGGTCCTTGTTGGTTATCCATTTTGAATATAGCAGTGAGTACGTGACCTTCTCAAACTCCCTAACGACCCCTTCCCCCTCATCAACCATGAGTTCATTTTCTAAGTCTTTGCCTCTGTCTATTTTGTAAGTGAGTTCATCAGTTATCATTTCTTTTTACATTCCACATATAAAGGTTGTCATATGACATTTCTCCTTCTCTATCTGAGTTACTTCACTCAGTATGACACTCTCTAGGTCCATCCATGTTGCTGTGAATGGCATTATTTCTTTCTTTTAATGGCTGAGTAATAGTCCATTGTATATATGTACCACATCTTTTTTATCCATTCCTTCAAATCCTTTTTCATTTTTAATGTCTGGAATAGTATGAAAATGGGAAGACCAAGTAGGGAGTTAAAATTCGGGAAACAGAAAGCCAGAGAACTCATGCATTCAGTCCTGCTCTGAGTCATGTCTTTTATCTGCTTCTATATTTTTAGAAGATTTCCTTCTTACTCTGTTTTCTGATTAGAACATTGCTTGTCCTGTGATAAGATTTTAGAACACAAATGCTGGGACTTGACAGATACATAAATAATCACACCCCAGTGTTACTTATTGAGTACTCACTATATGTTAAGCACAGTTCTAAGTGCGACAGGCTTACCATCAATAAAACATCACCTTCAACTTGCTTTACTTTATGGAACCAGACATAAACAAATCCACTTTAACATGTACATTAAGTGCTTTTCTAAAAGTCAAGTCTCAAATGCTTTGTGGCTCAAGTAGTCTGTGGTGGGGAAAGGGGTGTACATTAGAGAAAGCTTCTTTCAGGAAGTAGGTATAAAATGAGTTCTGAAGGTTGATAAGCATTTTCCAAGATGAAAAGGGAGGAGAGAACATCCCAGATTTAGGGAACAGCAGGTGCTAGTGCATGGGTTGAGGAGGAACATGTACCTCTAGGGACTCGCAGAAGTTGGTTGCTGGGTTAGTAGCAGGAGCTATAATAGATCTGCATGTTGTGCGGGTTCCTGGGATAAGCTGATGCTCATTATTGACCATCAGCTCAGTGGATCTTAGCGTCTTTGAAATTTCTTTCCCAGTTTTTTCACTGTAAGGTATTGGTGTTTGGTTATAATTATAGTACCTGAAACATTTGGTGCTTGTTTAATAATGTGTAACAGTGTCCACAGATTCATATTTGTTCACAAGGTTAATTGTTTTTTAAAAAGGCCTTCAGGTATTTTGGGCCTCTGAAAAGGTCAGCTGACTTCTACCATATAAATGTATTTTTTCTAAGTTTTGATTCTTGATAACACTTGGAAAGGAGCAGTATTGCATAATGGTTTAAATGGTGGGCTCTGAGTTAGACTGGGTGTTGGTTTTTTTTTTTAGATTTTTTGATGAACCCACATACCTTTATAGGCTTCGGTTTTCTGGAGCTGTGAAATGAGGATGAAAATAGTGCTTGTCTTGCTGGGTTGCTGTGAAGATTAAAATTGGAATGTTCCCATAAGGTGTTGAGCATCATGCTTCACTCATCACAAAGTACTGGCTATTATTTTTATTTTGAAAGCAGATAAAGTGGAAAATTTTCAGCTAAAGAGAGGTGTATTTAAGGCCTACCTGACAGCAAGGCAAAATGCTTGAGAGACAATAGAACTGAAATAGGCAAAGAAGATGTATCTTCACAGGAAATACAGGGGATGGGGGCCATAGTGCAGTATGGATGGTTAAACACTTGGATGTTGAG
This sequence comes from Bubalus kerabau, assembly GCF_029407905.1. Taxonomy (NCBI): domain Eukaryota; kingdom Metazoa; phylum Chordata; class Mammalia; order Artiodactyla; family Bovidae; genus Bubalus; species Bubalus kerabau. The sequence continues at coordinate 23,343,692 of NC_073635.1, read as the reverse complement.
TGCAGAAGAAGGAAGCTTTTAGTGCCAGTTAAGTAACATAAGATGAACACTGAAAAAGAGAAATTTGGCCTTTCATCTTAAGTAATCATCTCTTTTCAAAGTGGTGGTTTCTTAAAATTTAGGGAAAAACTTTATAATGTATTATGTTAACCACCAGATGGCACTATATGAACTTGATTTAAATAAAGTAGAGAAGCTTCACTGTTCATTATTGGGTCTCAAATGTATAGGTATCCCATTTAAGAAAATGTCAGTTATTGAAGTCTTTGGGGAAAATTGCCATACTCAGGTTTTGTTAGGTCTTATACAACTGGAATGCTAATGCATTATTAACTTTTAATACATCAAGTACAGAAGTGTTTTCAAAAAGAAATTTATTCCAAGTAGAAATGGACAAATTGAAGTTGTCTTCTTTCCACTGGTAAACCCTCAGCATGTCAATTATTAAAGGTAATATATACAATGCTGATTTTTTTTCATTCTCAATTTGTTGCATTTCTTAGGCTTTTATGTTATTCTTTTATCTTTTAATTTTTTTGGACAAAATTTTTTCATTTTATTTGCTTTTTGACCAGAATTTTTCCTTTTCTACTATGGATAAACATAAAAACTGGGGATTTTGATTTTTTATTTTAACTAGAGGCATTTTAGAATATTTACCTAATTTTGACCTTCACTTTTATAAAGTTACATTTTCAGTTTTTGACCTTTGTTGGAAAAGAATCTCTTTTTGGTCAAGGAAATTTTCTTTTGTCTCTGGGAAAAGAGATTTCCCAGAGTTTGTGAGTTTTGTGCTGTCATAAATCTGATCACAAGTCACTTCATAAAACTGATGGTCTTTAAAGGAAGGCATTCTGTACCCTAAGCATTTATATTTTTAAGAGCATGAGGGAAGAAATAGAAATAAGCACCTTGGTTCTAATTTGTTAAAAAAAAACAAAGTGAATGTAAAGCAACTGTGCACTTTTGCAAAACTTAGCTCGATAACTGCATTTTCATCTTGACGTATTGTTGGTATGTCACTGCATGGAATTTCAAAACCATTTCCTTTTAACTAAAACCAAAAACCACACACAACCATGATCTGGTTACTGGTACATAGTCCTTTAAGAACGCTCAGAGTCCTAACAATTTATTGCTATTGATTGCTTCACTACACTTTTATTTAAAAATATGCCCCCTTTCTAGCTTTCTTCTGTTAAAAAAAAAAGTGGGTTTTTCATGAAATCAATAGCATATTAAAGAAAGCAGTGTAGCCTAAGAAATTCTTTTAAAAACTTTGGTGAAATTTTTGTAACTTTTCTTTATATGTAGGGTAATGAAATAATTCTCAACATTTAGTAGAGTACTGTTCAGAGATGTAAAAGTTCATGGATCTAGAATCTGCTGACATGGGACTACAAAAAAATATTTTGTTTTTCTGTGTGCCTTTAAAACAGAACTTTCAGTTGGGCGACAGTGAGAAACAAGGCTGCTTCTAGTCAAGGAAACAGGGACTCTTGGTAACTTTAAGCCATCCTATCATTTGACCCCAAATGGTCTGAGCTTCCAGTTCAAAATCTTTTGTCCCTAAAAATTTCCTCAGCCTTGAAAGTCTTCCCTCCAGCCCCACCGACTGCAATTGATAACTTGTAAATATATGTAAAAGAATGTATTTGCTCTTAATGCATAGCTGGTCAGTAAATTCAAGTAGCATGTAATACGTTTAACATTGGAGTCAAAATAAGCTTTTAAATACGAATAGTATATTTTGGTGGTATTTGGTATAATTTGGACAAATTTTGGTGGAATTGTAATAATATACATGAGAGTTTTTTAATATGGAAGGAAACGTCTTATATTTTGGATTGCAGAGTTCTAACTGTAACCAGCCTCTGAGAACCTTATACTCGGCCTTGTGTGTGCAGTGGAGTGTCATGTTTTGGACAAGGGGTGGGTGCTGAAACCTGTAGAGTTCAGGGTTTCCAGCTTGTCTGGAATTTTACTTTTACCAAATCCCCTGCTCTATCCTTTATTGCCACAACCTCTGTTACTGACTGTAAATCCCTGCATTCCTTCTGAGACATAAAAAGAAAGATGCAGCTTTGGATTGGATTATCACTATGATAAAGTTATTTATTAAAGCATTTTTGTTGTTTAAAGCAGTATTGCTTGAGAAAATTGTGTAAAAAAAAGTGTTAGATAACTTATCTGAGAAAGTGCATGAATAGTTTGATACAGCCATTAGGAAGAAAAACAATTGTTTGTTAATAACTTGTCTCTTCTAGGTATACCTTAGATGAGTTTGGAACAGCCAGAAGAAGTACAGTGGTTCGTGGATTCATTGATGCTCTTACAAGAGGGGGCCCAGGAGGTACCCCTAGACCCATTGAAATGCACTCCCATGACCCTTTGAGGTATAGCAGCAGACATTATTGGGGTATTCAGTGTTTTTCTGAAGGAAATTTTCACCAACATTTAGTTTTCCCATTAGATACGTAGGAGATATGTTGGCTTGGCTCCATCAAGCTACTGCTTCTGAAAAAGAACACCTCGAAGCTCTTTTGAAGCATGTAACTACACAAGGTGGGTCAGCCGGTGGCTCCTGCTCATCTCAGAGGTAGCACATCACACAGGACGCCTCTGTTTCTGTCCTCGTTGCTGTTTTTCATGGAGATAAACTCTTCACCTGAGGTGATTCAGTAAGGGGCCTTATTAGTCTTCCTTTCTCTGCTGCTGCTGCTAAGTCGCTTCAGTTGTGTCTGACTCTGTGCGACCCAAGAAACGGCAGCCCACCAGGCTCCCCCCACCTTGCTCTTCCTCCAGGCAAGAACACTGGAGTGGGTTGCCATTTCCTTCTCCAATGCATGAAAGTGAAGTCGCTCAGTTGTGTCTGACTCCTAGCGACTCCATGGACTGCAGCCCACCAGGCTCCTCCATCCATGGGATTTGCCAGGCAAGAGTTCTGGAGTGGATTGCTGTTGCCTTCTCCACCTCCTTTCTCTAGTTTCCCCTTTTCCGGTGAATTCTTCTCCATCACTTTCATTTTGTGACACAACTGATAACATTTTTGTACTGGACCTTTGGGGCCTTCCCTAGTGAGCCAGGACCCCTCTGCTCCCCTTTCAAGGTGCCTCTGGAATGCCTGGTGTACGTTGTCTCAGATCTTGTACAGCTCTGTCCTCTAAAGGCAAAAGGGGATGTTGTCTCCGTTTTGTCTGCAAGCACACAGGCTCAGTGACTTTTCTTAAGGTCATGAAGCTCCTACTTCTTTCTTTTCTATTACTACTACTCAGCCCCCTTTTTCATTCTCATGTGACTGTTTCACAATTTTTTGAATAATTGCCTATGGCCTGAATGTACTTAAAATTTTTGTTGTAATTTCAAAGAAGAAAAATGATTATTTTTGAGTTGCTAACATCTGTTTGCAGAATTTTCAGTCTTTTTTAGTTGTGACTATCTTGATATACCTGTGATAGAAGGGGTTAGTGGATAATTAACATGTTCTGGTTTTGATAGGAAGGGAAGGGACGTGTTGTGGGGGGTGTCACTTGCCTGTCTTGCATGGCGTGGCCCCACACCAATCTGGTTCATCAGGTCATCTTCCAGGAGAGGCCGGTGTGCAAATGGCTGTAGGACTCAAGCTCCTCATTGATACTGAGACTAGAGTCAGCATCTGTGATAGACTGGCACACAGTCTTCACTGTTTAAAGTTGTTTTCTGTTATCCTAATAACCCAGTTTAAAAGAATGTATTTCTTAAAAGCTGTTAGTAAAGTATACATGAGAGGCCGCATTAAGAGGCAGGAAGAAAATAATTGCAGTTAGAAATAGGTTCTTCCGTGGGAATGGCATGAATTCTTCTAAACTTCAGTTTCTCCATCTGTGAAAATGAAGGTGGTTACAAGCTGTACATGTCAAGTACACGGTACAGACCTTGGTAAGTGGTCAGTAGTTAGTAAATGTCAGTTTTTCCATTAAATTGTAAAGTGTGTTTTCCATCTTATACCTGCAGTTTGTGTGCTTAGTACATCTGCCTAGAATAAGGAGTTTGTGGAACAGATCCTAATACATCTACTCATCACCTCCTTCAGTTAATTAATTTCACAATCTTTTTTCATTAATCAGCAGTCAAATGAATTGATAGAGCTTTAGGTTCAGATATTAATATAGTTAGTAATATCCTAAAAGATATTGAATTTAATAAAATACCATTAATGGTTATTTTAAATGTTTATCATTAATGCCATTAATCACAGGTATTAGTTTTTGTTGATTTTTTTGTACTTCTGTGAAACAGTGCTATATGAAAAAAATTTCAGTTATGTTATAATTAACCGTAGGTGTTGAAGAAAATATTCAAGAAGTTGTTGGCCATATCACTGAGGGTGTGTGCAGACCTCTAAAGGTAAAATACTTTGATATATTATATCAAATATTTTATATATGTTATATGTTTAAATTATTGCCTTATTTGGAGTTTAAAGAAATAGCAACTTGAGCTGTAATTGTGTCAAATTAACACATTAATGTCGGATAATAAAACTCATTTTAAAATAATCATTGCCAATTTTCTATGCAAGGTTTTTGTATACTATTACATGTATTTATAATGTAAAATATTTTAGCAGATCATATTCATTGCTATTACGACATACTCCAAAATCTAAATGCTTTCAAAAGTGTTTATTGAACATCTCATACATATGTATTATTCTGCTAAGTGCTGCAGAGATGTAAAAGGACTAGAAAATACAATGTCTGTATTTAGAATCTAATTAGAAAACAAGAAGACATAATGTTATCTGCAGCTTAAGCATAGATGTAGTGTAGTATATAAGTAAGCACATTCAGTGTAGTTTAAATTGTATTTGTTAGTTAGGGAATGTGAAGTAAGGGAAAGATTAGTGAAGGATGGATTTTAATTAGAAAGATTCCCAGTAGTTAATCTTGAACATTTCAAGTTAATTTTGAACTAGAGCTGAGATACTGCCCTGGTAGTAGTATAATTAGACAAATATGTTGGAGCCAACTCAAGATCCATCCACTTTCCTGTTCTCTAATTAATATTAAAAGAAACTTGGTTTAGTTGTTTAAAGGTAAAACTTTTTTTAATTTTTTCCCCCTTACTATTGGTTCATATAGCAGTACCTTTTTACTGATAATTTTAGGCATGTAACAGCTGCTTTGCAGTTTAGTGCTGAACTAAATTCCATTATATGCTGGTTAGAAAAACCTCAAAATGATCTCATTGTATTGTTTATTTCTGATAGCAGTTGCCTTGAGCCAAATTCTGTAGGTAATGGATCATTTGTTCATAGAGTATACCTGTGTTAAATTTTTTGTGTTGTTACTTATTTAGAAAGAAATTTGTGATTTCTATAATCATGAAATTTAATCTCTTTAATGCTGTTCACACCACATGTGATTAATGAAGAAAAAGTTACACTTTTAAGAAATGTTTAATTTTTTGTCACATGTTTTAATAGGTTCGAATTGAACAAGTAATAGTTGCTGAACCTGGGGCAGTTTTATTATATAAAATTTCTAACCTCCTCAAATTTTACCACCACACAATCAGGTAAGTGGAATGGTTAAATGTGCTCATTAAATCCCATGTCATACTTCATTTCGGTTAGAACACAGTGTAATATTTGTGTGTGTGTGTGTGTGTGTGTTCTATTTGCTAACTAAGTATAAACTAGTAGAACCTCCACACCATGTGAGTCAGTATTTGCATATTATACATGTTGTAGTTTGAGGTCCATTATTTCCTTTTTCCTTTCTTTTCCAGGAGTAACTGTACACACACACTCACAAACACACATTTGCACACGCACAGCTTATGTAGCAGTATAAGTCTATAATAGAAGTATTTTTTGAGTACTTCTGTATTCGAGATCCATGGCACTTAAAGCAACTCTATATTATACTCAGAACAGGGCATAATTAGTAAAATGTCCTATTCTGGATGTAAATAACATAAATTCTTCTTTAACATTTAGTTTTCCATTAGTGGTAAAACAGAATCATAGCTTTATCTTCTCTAAGTAATATTAATAGCTATCTTATCTTCTCTAAATTAAAGTGACTTTATCTGATTAGAAACCACTTAACCACTTGTCTTATCTAAAATATAATCTTCGACTCCAAAATGTGCATTCATTTCACCATGCATATATCTTTTGACAGCATACGTACACTTGAGCCCTATTGTAAATGTCACTCACTGTAAGACCATGTTATATGTGAGTTGTGGTAAAACAATGGTGTTCCAAGCTATATTTTTGATAGTCTATTAAAAAATCATTTTAGATGACTTTTTACAAGCATTTCAGTATCAGGAACAGAAGAATCACTTTCAGTACATGAATAGGAGAATAAAATTGGAAATTGTTTTATATACATGGTTGTGTTACATTCTGCAAAAAATGAGAAACCCCACTGGACAAGTCTAAGAAATATCCTTGTAGGAGAAAATTGAGAATTATAGGATGTTCAGTAGTTATTTAAAAATGTTACCAAATTTTTCATGATTAGTTTAAATATACTTTTTTGGCAGCTGTATAATCATAATACTTTATAATTTGCAGATGTGTTACTGATATGGCATAAGTTTTATTTTAAAAAGCTCAGTATTAATAATATTTTCTCCATAGAGCTACTGATGGAATGGCTTCCTTTAAATTAAAAGCAGATCTTCTTTTAATCTTCAGATAATCAAAACATGCATTTACTGTAATAGTGGAAAAATAGCCACATGGATTTTTGCATGCTGTAAGGGTTTAGTCTAACCCACTGCTTTTCTAAGAGATCATGAAATATTGAAAACACTGTAGTTTGCTTTCATTTGTTCGTCACCTAACCTAAAAGAAAAAAAAAACTCATTTCTGTATGAAACTAGAGTAATTGTTTTAATTCACAGGTTATATTCTACATAAAAACTTTTATTTAAATCTGGATCTTTTAAAAGAATTCTACCCAGTTATAGAGCTAAATTGTTTAGACCTGCTTTGCAACCAAAAGTATTCTTTGCTTTTAGTGGCATTATTGGAAATAGCGCAACTACATTGTTGACTACCATTGAAGAAATGCATTTGCTGAGCAAAAAAATATTCTTCAACAGCTTAAGTCTTCATGCCAGTAAGTTAATGGACAAGGTATGTTTGAAAAATGCAATTCTTATACTGTGTGAGTCTTGGACATTTAAAAATGCTGTTTTACTGTTTTTACATTGGTGACAGTTTTTTTCCCATTTCATTTAGTGTTCTCTTGAGTTCTTCCTATGAACAAGAAAATTCATTTTGGGATGGCTTACTGGATGTAAGCTTATAGTCTGTTCCTGGAACAGTATAACATCGAGTCATAGTTGGAAGTAGAATCTCAAAGCCCTAGTTTTACTACCATTTTTCAATAACCCACAATTTGTAATTAAAGCAGACTTTCTGTGTTTAATAGGTCAGAACTAAAATGACATACAGATTGAAAAACTGGAACTTTTAATAAATACTTTTTCTAAACAGCTGGCATATATTTTTACACTGGTGGCCTAGCTCTTTCCTTATGGAATTTATGTTCCTTTGAGTTATATACTACAATTATGAAACAAGTAGGATAATAAAAAATTCCACAAAAGCAAAGAAAAAAAACGAAACAACAAACAAAAACCTGAAAGAGTTCTGTGAGAGCTAGTATTTTACACTGAGCATTGCGTTGTGCAGAAGTAAATTGGTGAGACCTTAAGGAATGGGTTTATAACAATCAAATCCTTCTTTGTTTTTGTTTCATTATTAACGACTCAGGTTTTTCAGGGATGTATCACAGTCACCATTTTTGTTTTAAATTATGCTGCTCTATCCAATTGCCTGGTTATATTAGACGCAGGTTTGTAGTATGGTGTTGAGCAGTCAGTAGCAATCCAGTTTAGAGGCCCTGGATTTTACATTCCTAAGCTGAGGGAAACTTTTAAGAGTCTACTGTCTGACCCTAACATAGGATTCAAATTTTCTGGAAAAGCAGCATGAATTTGTGGAGATGAAGTATTTCACTTATGTGTTTTCCTGTATCACCAGAAGTTTACTAACAAGTAGTCAGTTCTTGTTTTAGATACGGTTATATAAGTTATTATTTAGACACAATTTTTCTAAAATCATTCATCCATGATACAAAATGTTGCTTGCTAATGAGAGCACAAGGGCAAACAGTGAAGGTCTTTTGGTCTCAGATTGCTCTTCCATTCATGGAAAATAGTCTGATAAATCAGTGCTTACTGTAGAATCACATGTTTTATGGAAGACATCCCCAATGTGTTATGCTGGCACATGAGGGAAGGGTATTAATTTAGCTCAGTCGCTCAGTCATGTCTGACTCTTGGACTGTATGGACTGCAGCATGCCAGGCCTCCCTGTCCATCACCAACTCCCAGAACTTGCTCAAACTCACTTCCATTGGGTCTTGATGCCATCCAACTATCTCATCCTCTGTCGTCCCCTTCTCCTCCTGTCTTCAATCTTTCTCAGCATCAGGGTCTTTTCCAATGAGTCAGTTCTTTGTATCAGGTGGCCAAAGTATTAGAGTTTCAGCTTCAGCATCAGTGCTTTCAATGAATATTCAGGACTGATTTCTTTCAAGATTGACTGGTTTGATCTCTTTGAGGTCCAAGGGACTCTGAAGAGTCTTTTGCAACAGCACAGTTTAAAAGCATCAGTTCTCCAGCGCTCAGCTTTCTTTACAGTTCAACTCTCACATCCATACATGACTACTGGAAAAACCAAAGCTTTGACTAGATGGACCTTTGTTGCCAAAGTAATGTCTCTGCTTTTTAATATACTGTCTAGGTTTATCATAGCTTTTCTATGATAGCTTTTAATTAAAAGGAGCAAGATCTTTTAATTTCATGACTACAGTCACCATCTGCAGTGATTTTGGAGCCTCCAAAAAATTAAAGTCTCTCGCTGTTTCCATTGTTTCCCCATCTATTTACTGTGAAGTGATGGGACTGGATGCCATGATCTTGGTTTTTTGAATGCTGAGTTTTAAGCCAACATTTTCACTCTCCTCTTTCACTTTTATCAAGAGACTCGAGTTCCTCTTTGCTTTCTAACATAAGGGTGGTGTCATCTGCATATCTGAGTTTATTGATATTTCTCCCTGCAATTTTTATTCCAGCTTGTGCTTCATCCAGCCCAGCATTTCTCATGATGTACTCTGCATGTAAGTTAAATAAGCAGGGTGACAATATACAGCCTTAATGTACTCCTTTCCAGATTTGGAACCAGTCTGTTGTTCCATGTCCAGTTCTAACTATTGCTTCTTGACCTGCATATAGATTTCTCAGGAGGCATTGTAAGGTGGTCTGGTATGCCCATCTCTTGCAGAATTTTTCACAGTTTGTTGTGATCCACACAGTCAAAGGCTTTGGCCTAGTCAGTAAAGCAGATGTAGATGTTTTTCTGAAATTCTCTTGCTTTTTTGATGATCCAACGGATGTTGGCAATTTGATCTCTGATTCCTCTGCCATTTCTAAATCCGGCTTGAACATCTGGAATTTCACAGGTTACGTACTGTTGATGCCTGGCTTGGAGAATTTTGAGCGTCACTTTGCCAGTGTGTGAGATAAGTACAGTTGTACATTTGTTTGAACATTCTTTAGCTTCATCTTTCTTTGAGATTGGAATGAAAACTGACTTTCTCCAGTCCTGTGGCCACTGCTGAGTTTTCCAAATTTATTGACATATTGAGTGCAGCACTTTCACAGCATCATCTTTTAGGATTTGAAAGAGCTCAACTGGAATTCCATCACTTCCACTATCTTTGTTCATAGGGGTGCTTGCTAAGGCCCATGTGACTTCGCATTCCAGATGTCTGGGTCTAGGTGAGTGATCACACCATCATGGTTATCTGGGTCATGAAGATCTTTTTTGTATGGTGGTTCTATGTATTCTTGCCATCTCTTTTTAATATCTTCTGCTTCTGTTATGTCCATACCACTTCTGTCCTTTATTGTGCCTGTCTTTGCTTGAAATGTTCCCTTGGTATCTCTCATTTTCTTGAAGAGATCTCTAGTCTTTCCCATTCTGTTGTTTTCCTCTATTTCTTTGCATTGATCACTGAGGAAGGCTTTCTTATCTCTCCTTGCTAGTCTTTGGAACTCTGCATTCAAATGGGTATATCTTTCCTTTTCTCCTTTGCCTTTAGAGGAGGAGTATATGTGTCCATAATAATATACATATACAGAGGGGTAGCTTTCCAGAGAGGGAGTTACAAGAGTTGAACTTTGAAGAACATAGGGGATTAGATAGGTGAAAAGGTGGGTGGGTAGAGGTCATCCTAAGTAGAGGGAACAAAAAGAATATGTAACTCTTTGTTTAATGAAACAGGATGGAATGTAGACAGAGAGGTCAGGTTGCAGACAGGGTAGTGAAGGGATTATCATTGAAGTAGTTTTTATGAAAATACATACTCTAAGGGAAGAGCCATAAGGGGACAGATTCTTGAAGGGTAAAGGTAAGTCTTCAAAAGTTGGTGACTGATAGAATGTGGTTAAATCAGAGGAAAGAGTTCAAAAATAATTCCTAAGTTCCCAACCTGGGAATATTGATACTAATTGCAAGTATCTGGAATAAAGAGAAAGTGCAAAATCTAGGGGATAAGATGACGATATGGTCTAAATTAGACAAGACACACATGGGATATCCTCCTATATAGTCAGTCTCATCCAGCAGGGAGCCGTGCATTTGGATTTACAGGGTTTTGTGTGTAAAGAGTTGAATCCATGGGTTTGTATGAGGTCACTAGGAATCATGTTTAATGAGAGTAGGGCTTCTAGGACACAGTCTTGAGAAACAGTAGCATTTAAGAGAAGAAGGTAAGCCCAACAATGGTGGGATTCTGAAGAAGGTTGGAGAGGCAGGAGAGAAATGAGAAGAGGATTTTATCAGAAGAGCCAGGAGAATAGAGGGGAAAGCATGGTTGGTGGCACATACTGTAGGAAGAGTTCTGTTAAAAAAGAGGCAGCAGGTGTGTTATCTTTGTCAATATTAGGTGATCCATGACTTACTGAGGACAGTTTTATTCATGTGGTGGGGGCAAGAGCCAGATTGCAATATGGGAAAAGCACAGGAGAGTATTACCCAAAGCTTTACTAATTGGAAAACATAGGAACTAAAAAAAACTAAAAGCAAAATGTAGGAGGCATTCTTATTGTGAAATCTGCAAAGAGAATAATAAAGCAGAATGGTAAAAGGAAAAATGGACGTACATTTCTATAATCAATTAGAAAACAAAAACAAAATTGATTATTTGTTGAAAAGATCAACAAATTTGACAGCCTACTAGCAATTCTTTAAGCAGTGACAAAATTTAAAATTATAATATCAGAGTTGGAAATAATAACCAGAGAGGAGGACTAAAACTTATTAGATATTTAATCAAATTATTGAGGGAAAATATTAGTAAATGAGAAAGTAGAAGTACTTCCTTTACCATATAAATATTAATAAAACTAACAGCCAATATCATGATTAACATAGAAGCACTATTAGTATATTTCTGTTTAAGTCAAGAAAGAACACAACGAGAATACTTGCCAAGAACTGCTTATTTAAATAACAGTGCAGATAAAGTAATGAGAGATACAAACATTTTAAAGGAAGAAATAGGGGATTATTTGTGAATGCTCTGATTGTACTTCAAAAACGCAAGGAATACAATTGGTGACAAGATCAATATACAAGGATAAATAATTTTCGGGGAATTTGGCAATGTAGGAATCTGGCAACCAGGGAATTTGGGGAATTTGGCAACTAGGAATCTGTCTTTACACCTTAGACAATTGCATTAGCAGAATTTGTCCAGTGTAACTATTTTGGAACTCTGGAGTCTACTGAAGAATTGCAAATTCTAGGGGAAGGCTTGAATTGTAAATTGCAGTCAGTTTTGGTCAACTTCAACTCTCAGCACACTTGCAGCTACCCATCTCCCACCCCAGGGCTGTGGGGCAGCTGTGCGCTTGTTCCTTGAGTGCCGTGCACACAGCTTGTAGAGCCAGGGTGGATAAAAAGGACCCTGTCTTCCGTACCTCTGGGATCTGCTCTCATCCCAGAGTTGTGAAGAGGGTGGCCATTGTTTCTACACCTCCGCGTTGTGACAGACTCCTCCTCCTAAATTGGTCAATTGGCCAAATTGACTTCCTGGTGATTTCAAAGGTTAGTGCATTTTTTCTACCCGCTTAATATTTTTTCTTTTTCCCATGATGGGAGTCAGACATTAAAAACATTCAAAAACAACTGTGTATACAAGGAAAATTAAAAAGTAACCACATGTTGAGGGAAAGGAGCAGGCTCAGAAAGACCTGAGAACTTTAGTTTACACCTCAGCCTGATCCTTGGCACAGAGATAGCCTACTAGTTTAAAAAAAAAAAAAATCGTAACAAGAAATGACACCCCCTGGAGAAGGGAGAGAATTTATTTCCAGGGTTAACAAATAGTGTTTTCAGCAAAAAATCACAAGGCACACAAACAGGGAAAGGTGGCCCATTCAAAGCAAATACCTTCCTGCAAAAGACTTGCCAGCACATCTACCAGCCAGACTTGAGAACAGTTACGTTAAACACGAGTCAGGAGAACAGTGTGTGGACAAAATGGAAGTACCTACCAAGAGTTAGAGAATCTCAAAAAGAAATTCTGGAGTTGAAAAGTATAGCTAGCAAACCAAATGAAGTCCTCAGAAAAGATTATACAGCCTGACCAACTGGGATTTATTCCTGGATTGCAGGGATAGTTCAGCAAGTGAAAGTCAGTCAGTCATAATTACCACATGGATTGTTTTTTCAAGTCCTATGCCATTTTCCTACTAAGTTGTATCTTATTCTTGTTATTTTCTGATATTTTTATATATTATGAATATTAAGTGTCATATATATTACAAATCTTTTCTCCATGTCATCATTTACCTTTTGATTTTGCCTGTAGTATATTCTGATACATCCCTTTTAATGTTTACACCATAAAATCTAACATTTTTTTTTCTCTATTGTTTTTCCTTTGGGAACTTGCTATAAAATGTACTTCAAAAACTTTCCCACATCAATAAAATATATATAGAATTTATTATATGCTAAAGCTAATATCTATTAGTGGGAAAGTGTTAGAGTATTTAATAAATTTATATAAATGCATGTTCTTAGGTTTTTCTGTGATTTCACTTTTATATTGAATTTTTAATCTACATAAAGTTTATTTTTGTCCATGTGGGGAAAGAAGGATCACACTTATTTTTCTCAAATGGTTATCCATTTATTTTGTTTTATTTTCATTCAAAAAACCCACTAAGTTCTTAATACTGTATTTCTCTTATAAAGTTAAAATGAAAGTTGCAGGAAAATACAATGGTTAATACAAGGCAAATTTTAAGTGTGGTGTCTTCCAGCTAAATTCTAGAACAGAATAGGATAAAAACAGGGAAAGAAAGAATTGTAATTTGAACATCAGATCAGATCAGATCAGTCGCTCAGTCGTGTCCGACTCTTTTCGACCTTATGAATCGCAGCACGCCAGGCCTCCCTGTCCATCACCAACTCCCGGAGTTCACTCAGACTCACATCCATCGAGTTGGTGATGCCATCCAGCCATCTCATCCTCCGTCGTCCCCTTCTCCCCCTGCCCCCAATCCCTCCCAGCATCAGAGTCTTTTCCCATGACTCAACTCGTAGCATGATGTGGCCGAAGTACTGAAGTTTCAGCTTTAGCATCATTCCTTCCAAAGAAATCCCAGGGCTGATCTCCTTCAGAATGGACTGGTTGGATCTCCTTCCAGTCCAAGGGACTCTCAAGAGTCTTCTCCAACACCACAGTTCAAAAGCATCAATTAAGTACCAATTAATACTGCAGCCTATGTGAGATTAGGTGAATGAAATTATTATTATTTATTGTTATCAATAGTTATGCCCTGAAATGTTTTTCTTAGATATGAATTGGGTAATATTTAGGGATATTTTAGCATTACATTGAGATTGGAATATGATACTGTTTATAGCTCATGTGTTACTTATATGTACACAACCATTTCAGATTTCTTACAGAAAATCTTACTTTCTCCAAATTTTAATGTTCCATATTTTATGTTAAGTATACTATCATCTTATTCTGCCTCTTATAAGCCATTCATCTCTTCCAAGAAGATATAGCCTTATGAGGAAAATGTGTATTGCAGAATGGTCTTCGCTACCAAAGCACCCAGTTTTTGTTAATAGAATTTTAAAGTGGATTATAAAATTGTTAGGAAGAATAGCTTTTATATAAAGATATAGCCAGAAACGAACTCTTTTATGATTCCTTCTTTGCTTTTAAAAAGACGCATTTGGGAGCTAATTCTTTATCTGGTAAGCTAAAGGAAAATTCAAGGACATTATTTTATTGAAAGATGTACCTTTTCCCTAACAAAGTGTTTGAAGCCCTTCAGTAGTCAAGTATGTGTACTCCCTTGTTTATCAGGCTCTCCTGAAACATTCATAGCTGTGCATCTAGCAAAATCTAAAGGATCCCCTAAGAGATACAATGTCATATCAGTTTTAGCTAGAGAGGAATTTTCTGAAAAGTTCTTTTCACTATAGTAATTCAATACTAATTTAAAGGGTATGTTTTATCATAAATGAAACCCATATCAAATTAATAGTAAGCAGGGTTGATTTGCCTAGCACTCTGAAAAGAAAATCTAAATGGTCCTTTAAATTTCGATTTAAATTCTTGGATATCACTCCTGTTTAGAATGTCTTATTACTGTTCAAATTGTAGTTCTTGGAGGAGTAGCTTGGGCATCACGTCAGAGTTTATTAGTTTAGCTGAGATGAAGAACCTCAGGCACCTGAGATTAAGATTCAGACCTGCTGAATCAGAATGTTCATTTAACCAGATTCCGTGGTCATTCGTTTGCATCTTAAAGTTTGAAAAGTGCTTTTTAAGAGGAATACTTCGAGATTTACATTATTCCTTGCAGATTATTCTGCCAGGAAAAACAGACAAAAACAATGTTTTCAGCTAAAATGCTTTTGAAATTTTAAATAAAACTATGTGAAAAAGTTGTAATTTTTTTGACATTTCAAACATTAACTTGTACTCAAATTTCTTTTGAATAATTTTATTGACTTAAAATTGTAATTCCATAAATAAGTAAGGTAAGAGGAAGCTTTCAGAGGAAATGATTTGGTATAGAATGTAGTGATAGTTTCAGTGTATGTTACCGAGAGGGGCCTCATGTGCCCACAGGGCTGGAAAGCCAAACTCTGACCGTGGGTGTTTGGACCGAAGTAAGGGTTTATGTCGTCTAGTCAAGGCTATGGTTTTTCCTGTGGTCATGTATGGATGTGAGAGTTGGACTGTGAAGAAGGCTGAGCACCGAAGACTTGATGCTTTTGAACTGTGGTGTTGGAGAAGACTCTTGAGAGTCCCTTGGACTGCAAGGAGATCCAACCAGTCCATTCTGAAGGAGATCAGCCCTGGGATTTCTTTGGAAGGAATGATGCTAAAGCTGAAACTCCAGTACTTTGGCCACCTCATGCGAAGAGTTGACTCATTGGAAAAGACTCTGACGCTGGGAGGGATTGGGGGCAGGAGGAGAAGGGGACGACAGAGGATGAGATGGCTGGATGGCATCACTGACTCGATGGACATGAGTCTGAGTGAACTCCGGGAGTTGGTGATGGACAGGGAGGCCTGGCGTGCTGCGATTCATGGGGTCGCAAAGAGTCGGACACGACTGAGTGACTGATCTGATCTGAAGGGTTTATTTGCAGAGTGCCAAGCAAGGAGAACAGGCAGCTAACGCTCAAAAGATGGGAATTCCTTGATAGCTTTCAGGCAGGGTTTTTAAAGACAGTGTTAGGGGAAAGGATCTTAGGATGCGTGACCAGCTTGTGGACCTTCTGATTGGTTATTGGTTATTGATTACTTTATTGGTGATAAGGTAACAGGGTGATGTTCTGGGAATCTTAACCTGCTGGTTCCAGCAGGGGTCTGTGTGTTTGTGATCAGCATGTAGTCACCATTCTCTGCCCGGATGGGGGTCTTACTTTCTCCAGAACAACTCAGAGTATGCATCGGATTGTTATCTATATCTTTTCAGGAGGAACTAGGAGTCCTGTGAGTCTGTTGTCGTCATCATTAACCATTTGCTTCTGCTCTTCAGAACTCAGGAAAGACGTAGGAGACTAAAGCCTTTTGTTCCACAAACAGGAAGTGGGGGACACGGAGGGGCTTTTGTACCTCGGAATGTCCTATAGAGTCCTGCTTGGTTTCAGTCTCCCCTTTTCTTTGATACTCATCAGTCCTGAGGGGAACAAGGGCAGGACAAGAAAGGGAGTCTGGTTTTGGATAAGAGATTACTCATAAACTCAGTGAGGGAACTCAGTTATAGGGGGACTTAGTTTCAAGTATATAGACCCTGAACCTGTACATATTGAGCCACAATATCTGAGACTGGGGCATGACAGGGAGTGGTGATTCTCACTTATAGTTGGGAAGTGCTGGTCTCTCTCTGAATTACTTTTTTCTTAAGACTAGGGCTAAACAGAATAGGCCATTTCAAATCCATATGAAAATATAATCCTAAAATCAAAGACTACTAAGTTTTTCCTCATAATTTTTTTTTGTATTTTAAAAGTACAATTTCTACACTTCTGATATATTAATTCTGAGATAATCTAACAAAAACTTTTGTGTCACTTTCTGTGATTTTCAGTAGTACAATAGAGAATAAACGATAGATGATAGATTTTGTAATGTGTCAGCCAGTGCTTTATGTCTTTCATATGAATGATTTTACTGTGAACTGGCATTTATTTAGACACTAAAATTTAGTAGAAAAATATAAGCAGTGTATAGGTCATCCTTTATTTCAGGTTGAACTCCCACCACCTGATCTTGGACCAAGTTCTGCCTTAAATCAGACGCTCGTGTTGCTGCGTGAAGTTCTAGCGTCTCATGATTCTTCAGTTGTGCCGTTAGATGCCCGTCAAGCTGATTTTGTGCAGGTGTGTTGTAAATTCACTCTTAATGACCATTGCTCCTCTAATGTAGATTCTGTTGAAATTCTGGCATTTCATAACCCATGTATCTTGACACCCCTTCTCAATGTTTTTTCCTTCAAATAGTAAACCATTTCCCATTAATTTAAAAAGTAATATATATTCAATGATGCTTAAGAGTTATGGTTTTTATGCCATTTAATCTCTTTCATATGTGCTTCTGTAAGTTGGTCCCTTCCTCTTTAGCTTGGCATTCACTGTGAAGTGCCGTTAACGCAGACCTGTATCACTGGTATGGAGATGAAGGGTCTGTTTAATTCTATTTCTCATTGTAGGTTTTATCGTGTGTCTTGGATCCTCTCCTCCAGATGTGTACTGTATCAGCCAGCCATTTGGGCACAGCTGACATGGCCACTTTCATGGTCAATTCACTATATATGATGAAGACGACATTAGCTCTGTTTGAATTCACTGACAGACGTCTGGAAATGCTGCAGTTCCAGGTTAATTTTGCCATAACATGACTACTCACTGTGATAAAATCTTCTTTTTCCATACATGATCTCAGTTACTGGCTATAAGCTAACTTCAGTGACCTGATTTCTATGAATCCCTTATTATAGTCTGATAATACCTCCCTTCCCCCCAGGCATATTCAGTATTTTAGTTTAGTTTGGGAGAAGCCAGGGTATGTAATGAGTAGGATATTTTATTCAAACCATAGTATGTGGTGGTAGAAGGGAGCTTTTCTGACTAATTTGAACCATTACCCTATATGCAGATTTCAGTTTCCGAACTGTGAATAACGTGCTATATTTTTCGAACTGCAGAACTTGTGCGGAAGGTGTTGCAAAGGACAGATACATTTTTATCTATGTGTAAATCAGTGTTAGGCACAACATTACAATTTGTTAAATCAAACCATGCTGGTCCTTAAGCCAAATGGTCTCACTTAAGAGTCACAACAAAGCCATTTATAAAATTTACCAGACACTTGACTTCTGAGTTTGAAATAGTGATTTGGTAGATAAAATGTTTTAGAAAAACACAAAACTCTGAATCTTCTTTATTATCACAAGAATATAAACAGTTGGCAGTGGCTGCAGTAAAAATATATTGTTTTTAGTTTTTCCAAGGAATGAGTTTTGAGACCTCTAAATTCATGATATTTCCTGCTCTTTCTTTCTTTCTTTTTTTTTTTCTTTTACAAAATATGAAGTATGATTAATTTTTCTTTCTTCCATAATTGTTTATGTATAATTAGTAAAAATCTTTTTAAAAAATTCATTGGTTTTTAATGTATTTATCACTAATTCAACCCCAAACTGCCGTTTGTCTAAATCTGTTCCTGAAATGTGCAGATATATATCAGTTGTCCAACAATCTGTTTTATCATTAGTTATCCTTGTTTCTTAAATATCCCAAAGTTATTTTTTGCATCCCAAGAGGACACACCCTACCATGTGAGTGCTTATTAGGTTTGCATCATGCTTGCTGTTAGGCGGTGGCCAGTGCTGGTCTCATGGGCCAGACCAGAATCAGTGTGGAAGGACTGGGCAGTGGTGTGGCTGCTTGCTGGGAGGCATGCCCCTGCAGTAATGGTTTTCCCTGTTTAGTAAAAGAGTCTTGATTTTCAGATCTTTTCTGTCAATAGCCTGGTAATTTTCTTCATTCTTAAACACTTCTTCCAGTGTTCTGAGAAATCTAGGCTAGTCTGATTCTCTTTAGTTTTGCGATAAACCTGTTTTATTCATGTGGAAGCTTATAAGGATTTTCCTTTGAGTTCAGATATTTCCTCAGGATATTTTTTAGTATGTCTCTTTTTTTTGTTACTTCCATTTTGGACTTTGCAGAGCCATTTCAGTCTGAAGATTCAACCTTTTTTTTTTTTTTTTTTTTTGCTCAAGAAAGTTTTCTGTTATCTTTAATTAATTATCACTTCTCCATCTGTTACTTTTTATATTCTGAATATAAAAAGCTTCTGTCCTTAGTTGGCTTTATCTCCTGAACTTGTCTTTTAATTTCTGTTTAAACCTCTTCACTTTAATGTATTTCTTTGATATTCTGTATTACTTACTATTCTTCATTTTTCTTTCAGACACTAATTTGGTTCTTAGTGGTAACTCTTTCATTAAATATTTATATTTACAATCTTATTTTTCTTGGATTTTCAAAGAGACTAGTAAGTAAAGGTTCTAATTGTACTTTCTTGGGCATTCACTTGAAAAAAATTCAAGTGCCTTGTGTCTTTCAATCTACATGTGTTAGTCGCTCAGTCATGTGACTTTGCAACTCCATGGGCTGTATCCCACCAGGCCCCTCTGTCCATGGAATTTTCCAGGCAAGAATACTGGAGTGGGTTGCCATGCCCTTGTCCAGATCTTCCCAACCCAGGGATCGAAGCCGGGTCTCCCACATTGCAGGCGGATTGTTTGCTGTCTTAACTACCTGTGTTACCTCAAGAAAAGACACTTGTTTTCATTACTCTGGTGGCTTTCCTCTTAGAACATATCACCTTTTTTAAACCAGTTTTAAGTTTTTTAAAGGGAGGACCTCAGCTTCTTTAGAGGCTTGGACAATGGCAAGCATTCAGGTGGGAACATCATCTGTTAATAGTGAACTGTGCCATTGGTAAACAGGTTGATAACAGTGAGGGAGGAACAGCAGGAAGAGCTCCAGGCTTTCAGGCCTGTACTGGTAAAGGGGAGGGAATTCCCTTCCTGGGAATTTGTCATCCCACAAAGGCAGTCTCCGCCTGTGACTTCTGCCCCCATTAGCCGTAGGTAGCTTCCCCAAGAACAGCAAAAGCAGGTGAGCGCATACAACTCCTACCTGCCAGCATAGTCTCTGTAGGCAGCCCGTGACCTTGACGCCTCTGACTAGTCTTCTGCTGGGTCCTCAGCCATCCCCTGGTTGTCCCAGATCTGCTTTCTTCAGGAGAACTTACAGCTTCAGCCCCTGTGGGATTTCCTCTGGGGCTCTCCAGATGGCATATCTGATTGGCTGAGTCAGTCCAGTAAGTTGGGAGCATGAGGCAGTGTGGATGTGAGGAACAGCAAGTCCTCATCCTCCCAGAATTCTTCCTAAGTATTTTATTTTACATTGTTGTTGTTGATGAGTAATTTTTGTTTGTTTGCTTCATACTAGCTTTTAAAAGAGCTAAGAAGCAACTCAATTTTTTTTGACTAGTCCTGGAATCCTCAAAGAAGACTTTCTTTCCATTTGTGAGAGGACTTCCTCTTTGAGGAAGGAAAAGTCTTTATATAAGAGCAGTCCCTGTGCCTCAGCAAGGAACACGATGAAGAGCTAAGAGTCCAGGCTAGTCTACTTCTACTCTCATCAGTCCTATTCTTCTTTTAAAATGTTTTCTTTTAATTGTATTTTATTTTAGATTGAAGCACATTTGGACACACTTATAAATGAGCAAGCTTCTTACGTTTTAACCAGAGCAGGCTTGAGTTATATTTATAACACGGTACAGCAGCATAAAGTTGAACAGGTAAGTACGTGGCTGTTTCTAACTAGAGAGAAATACCGATTTAGACTGTGTCTTCTAGAGCTAGACTCATTAGAATCTTGGCTTTGCCACTTAAAAGCAGTTTTTCACTGGGAAAGTGACCTGTCTCTGTTTCCTCATTTGTAAATTGAGGGTACTAATATCTGTAACATAGGGTTATTCTGAAGATTAAGTGAGATAATGCCTGTGTAGTGCTCAGATGACTACCTGAAATGTAGTAGTGTGTCCCCAAATGTTAACTGTCCTTTTTACCATAGATAGTTTGGGTTAAAAGTAATGAAAATATACAAAAATTAGTATAGAAAAATGTATAAATTAATACAGTGATAAATTTTTCAGAGTCCTTCATCACCATCAACTAATTGAATGCTTAGATTACTATATATAAATATCAGTCATTCCCCATTTTAATTTAGCAGATCATGGTCTATTATTTGGAAAGGGAAATACTTCTGGGGCATATGATCTTGTTCAGTTACGGAACTCCAGTAGAATTAGAACACGGAGTGGGAGAGAAGCCTAGGAAACCATGTAAGCATTTTTCTTTAAAAAGCAAAAAACTCTTTTAAATAACATTAAGATGAAGAATATTTTATAGCCCAGGAACTCTTAAGTGACACTCTCAAAGATCACAGGTTTTGAATTTTTTCTTTTGATAAGGTAATACGTTTCCTCCAGAAGGAGCTAATTCTGCTACCTTTTTTATACTATCTAAAATTGTCAAAATGAGACTCTTAAAGTCCCTGTTTCTCACTGCCATTTCTCAGTACTTAACTGCCCTTTTTTCTTGCTTATGATTTAATCTGAAGTATCCTGCCATTTCATTGTTCATAAACGTATGTGCTCCTCACTCCAACACCTATTATTGAGGACCTTCATGCTAGTTATACAAAAATTAACAGGTCATGGTCCCTCTTTTAATTGAGGTTGAAGATGGGACCTTCTTTGGAAATAAACTAAATTTTCAAATTTTGGAAGTCTGCTAATGGACTGTATTTCATAAGTGAACTGTAACATATAGCACCTGTTTTCATCTTGTTTTTGGCCTTTTGTTCCCTAAGGGCCCTTTAGCTAATCTGCCCAACTTGGATTCTGTGGCACTGAAGGCTGCAATGGTAAGTACACAGTGAAGCATTCACTATACGTTTCCTTACGGAATGTTATTCTTACTCTTTCTCATGGGATAATTTGCTGTATTCACAACTGGTTCTGGGCATAATGATTGCACATGTATTCCTTTAAAGAGGTCTGATCAAGACAGACATTGGTAGTAATATCTCACTGTGCCCTAATAGTCATATGATTCCTGTTTAGGTTTTCTTCAGTTTCAGAATTTTACTCCTCACCTAATGAAGAAACAGGAATGACAACATGAAGAAGTTAGGCTATATATCATTAGAGAAAACCACCAATAAGAGTGGCATTTATCATGCAACTAAATAAATGTATAAAGAATACAGTTGTGAATTGTGATAATGCTGTGAATTAAATTATGCAGGTCCAAAATCTCCGAGTCAACCCCTTCATCCCATTTACTATTAACCAAATCGTGATGGTTTTGCTCTCTAATTTTCTCAGATATCTTCTCTTCTTTCCACTCCTGTTGCCCTTGTCTGAGATGCTGCAGGAGCTACCCGTTTGTTGCCCTTGCATCTGCTACATACGACCTCCCCTTTGATTCTTTTTGCTGTGGCCAGAGTTAGCGTCTTAAATTCAAATCAGATGATTTCCCCCCTTTCATTATTTCCCTCCTTTAATGGTTTTCATGATGCTTTTATAGTAGAAATTAGAATCTGTTAGAAAATCTTTCAAGTCCTACATGAACTGAGCTCTTCTCACCTAAGCCTTCATCCACTGTCCCCACTATGCACACACTTAACCTAATGTCAGTTCATCTTCACAATTTCACTTAAAATGTCCTTTGCTCAGAGATGCTTTTGCCAAACACAAAGATTAGATCTGTGTCATCCTGATGGATGCTTTTGTAGTATTG
The DNA here is from genome assembly GCF_029407905.1 of Bubalus kerabau. Taxonomy (NCBI): domain Eukaryota; kingdom Metazoa; phylum Chordata; class Mammalia; order Artiodactyla; family Bovidae; genus Bubalus; species Bubalus kerabau. The sequence goes on along the minus strand of NC_073635.1, from coordinate 23,321,183 downwards.
GTACCTTGGTTTTTCCTTTATTTACATTTGTTTACTACCTCTCTCACTAGACCATGAGCTCTGTGAAGCTAGGGATTGTCTTTTTTTGCTCACCATTATATTTACATTACGTTATAAGGTACCTTACCAATAACAGGTACTTGATGAATATTAATAATGAATAGATGAGAGAATGATTAACAGATACTCTGGATTTTAAAAAGTAAGGCAGACTTGAAATCTGATGACTTAACATCTTATTAATATTATTACCCAGAAGTTTGGTGAGGGAGATCAAAATGAATGGCTTGGATCAAGAGTTGACACTTGCAGTCAATTTAGTTGGAGTATATAAGAAATAACTCATTTTGATCACAAAGACCTCGTTATTTGGAATATGGGGTTTTTCCAAGGATTTAATCCTTAAAAAGGAATGATTATTAGGGAGGTCTGTTAGCAGATATGTGCACTTTGTGTTTCGAATTTCTCTGTTTCATTTAGGTTCAGTTTGATCGCTATCTGTCAGCTCCTGACAACCTGTTAATGCCACAGCTGAACTTTCTTCTAAGTGCCACAGTGAAGTAAGTATTTATTGGTCCCAATTATTAATAGTTGGTAAAGATTCACATATATTTCTTAGAAAAAAATTGTTTTTTTAAAAAAGGAGATTTAATCATTGAGGATTTATAGTTCTCAACCTTTTTTTCTACCTCAGCACCCCTAAGAGATCTGACCTTACCCTGTTCATACTTGTTCCTTACATGTTTGTAGTTTGAAAGTGTCTGTTTAGTGAATGCTTTTTTTAAAAAATAATGGGACTTATCTAATTGAAGCTACAATGTGATAATACAAAATTCCATTGTATTAATATAATGTCAAAATTGCACTGAATATGTGATGAAAAATTAGTAATATGTTCATTGTGCGACATAGATGTCCTACTGTTTAGATCATTTTGGACTCTGGAAGTTTCTATAAATATATTATAAAATTGTTCGATATCACGTATTAGAAATGTGTTCAAGACAAAGGACTATACATTAAAATATAAGGATATTACAATTAGAAGAAAGAGAGATTATACTGGGTGACTTTTGTTGATTTTAGCAAAAATATTGACAAAATTTTGTACAAGTAGGAAATCAGACATCTGTACTTTTTTTTCTTTCCATTCAGCTAGTGTATTAAGTGCTCTGTGTACCGGGCACTGCAGAGTAAGATTTAAAAGCCAGTTTAACTATCTTAATAGTCTGACATGTCAATTACACACTTGAACAAATATTTACATTCAATTCAGTTCAGTTCAGTCGCTCAGTTGTGTCCGACTCTTTGCGACCCCATGAATCACAGCACGCCAGGCCTCCCTGTCCATCACCAACTCCCGGAGTTCACTCAGACTCACATCCATCGAGTCAGTAATGCCATCCAGCCATCTCATCCTCCGTTGTCCCCTTCTCCTCCTGCCCCCAATCCCTCCCAGCATCAGAGTCTTTTCCAGTGAGTCAACTCTTCGCATGAGGTGGCCAAAGTACTGGAGTTTCAGCTTTAGCATCATTCCTTCCAAAGAACACCCAGGGCTGATCTCCTTCAGAATGGACTGGTTGGATCTCCTTGCAGTCCAAGGGACTCTCAAGAGTCTTCTCCAACACCACAGTTCAAAATCATCAAGTCTTCGGTGCTCAGCCTTCTTCATAGTCCAACTCTCACATCCGTACATGACCACAGGAAAAACCATAGCCTTGACTAGACAAAGTACAATAAAGGAAGAACTATGCAACTTGAAAAAAAACGCTTTAAATATCTGAAAGGATGTCATGGTACAGAGGTGGTCCACTTGCCTTCTGTTGTCCTGAGGAGCAATATGTAGTGCAAGGAGGCAGCTTTGGGCTCAGCATGACGAAGAATTTGGTGTCAATTAGAATTGGCTGGAAATGGATTCTCTCAGACATAGAGTTAGGGTTCTAACTATAACTAACCTAATGAAGAAACTGGAATGACAATGAAGAAGTTAGATTATGTATCATTCGAGACTTCCATCTGTCAATCATCCTTGGCTTATAGTTCTTGACTTCTGAAATGGATTCCAGTCTTAATATATTACTTTTGAGTGTGACACTCACCAACCTCTACTCTGTTACCTTCTTAGGGAGTTCCCACATTAGTTGTGGTCAGTGTAACTGATTTTATTTTATTTTTTTTACTTTTATATTTTTTTTATCTTAAAAGATCTCATACTATCAACATAACCAAAATTCTAAAGAACTGGGAGACTATAAAAAAAATTCCTTTATGCCATAATTCAGATTGTTTGTTTTTCTTAAGTTATTTACTTTGTTTAATCAAATACCTGTAACTTTTTTATATTTAACCACTTGTTTTAGTACTTAGTACTATATAGGCATGATATGCATTTGATCTTACTTATAAGGCATTTGAAATATTAGGAGGTAACTTTTATTCACTTAAATTTTGAACCTTTTCAAAATGGTTATCTTTTTAAATAATTTAAAATAATTTCTGTCTAAAATAATTTCATATCCATATCAATTTCTATTCATAGTGTATTTAAAATATCAGTTGTTTCTTTGAAATAGAGCTTTGCAGTGTAAAACTTTCTTTATTCCTGTCTTGTTTTGTTAATGTTCTGTTCTCTATAACTTTGCTTGTCTCTGTGGTTGTAGTACCTTGGGGACCCCTGTCACTCTTCTCTTCTTTTTTCTTGTCTTGTGTTTGACTGCCTCTCAAAGGGGTTTTTGATTGAATACTTCAGCCTTGGAATAAACTATTGAATGAATTTAAGTAGCCAGGAAATGAGCTTGTATTAAAAATTAAAAAGTAGAAAATTAAAGCATTTTTAAAGAATCCTTCCTTCCTTGTGATGAATTGGAAGGGCCTTGATCTTTTTTCAGTGCCGGACTCCAGCATTTATCTTTTAATAGCATAAAAATAGAGGTTGGACTATAGAAACCACAGTCATGCATATTTATAAAATATTCTGTGTCTTCTCTTATTGAATTAGAGTTCTTTGTATGAATAATTTAAGAAATAGAGACTATAGATGCTTCTTAAAGTGAGTGAATAGAAAAGTGGATATGATTTGAGAATTCTTTGATTCAGGAATCTTCATCTGTTGCATATGGTAGAAACAAAGCAAATTTCTTTAAAAGTAATGACTTTGGTTTTTTTTTTGTTTGTTTGTTTTTTGAGGTAAATGGAATACTTTTCTTCTCTTTCACTGCCTCCTTTTAAGCATCCAGGGGATTCTCCAGGCAAAAATACTTGAGTGGGTTGCCATTCCCTTCCCCAGGGGATCTTTCCAACCCAGAGCTCATACCAGGGTCTCCTGCATTATAGGCAGATTCTTTATACTAGTGCCCCTCGGGAAGCCCTCCTTTTTAAGCCACTATCTTTAACTATCAGGAATACCAGTATAAACACAAAATAAAGCAGATTTGGTAACAGGGGGAAGGGTGAGCCTACCAAAGAAATAGTGACTACTGGAAATGTGAAAACTGATAAATGGCTGGGACTCAAACTGTGCTTTAGAGACCTGGGAAAGTCTAAGCCTTAAAAGTGAGGCTAATCTGTCCTACAGGATAGGCTACTTAAGACTCATAAAGAAAAGACAAACCTCTAAAAGATCATGTGGATCTTTACTGAATTAACTGCCTTCCAGAACAAAACTTAACACTCGTAAATATGGCAAAATACAATCAACAGTGTAACATTTATAGTGCTGGACATGCAATAAAAACTACTTGGGTATAGTACTAGGAAAGTATGAACCAAAACTAGAACCAAATCTGTCAACAGAAACAGACTTACCGACATAGGTTACAGAATTAGCAGGTAAGATCTTTAAAACAGCTATTTCAGATGTGTTCAGGGACTAAGAGGAAAACTCACTGGGTAAAAATAATCACCAGTTGGACATTCTAGAGGGAAGGATCAATCAGCTTGAAGAGAGAACAGTAGTAATTGCCCAGACTGAAGCTCAGGTAGGAAAAAATTAAAAGCTGTAGAAAGATGAAGAATCTTAGGTGGTGAATTGTGAGACGATAACAAGCATTGGAATACAAGTGAAGTGTCATAGTGAGATTAAGGCAAAAAAAATTGAAGGCATAAAAGAATTTTTTTCAAATGTGATGGAAAACATGAACCCACAGATTCAGGAAGCTAAATAAATCACAAGGAAAATTATACTAAGGTACACCATAATCAGATTATTGCAAACCAGTGATAGAGAAAAAAAAATCTTAAAAAGCAAGACTTTAAGGGGAACAATGATATTATTTGTGGGAACAATGATAAGGCTACTACTGACTTCTTGTTAGAACAGTTCAAACCAGAAGACAGTAAATCACATCTTCATTTTGATATTTGGCAAAACTAATACAATTATGTGAAGTTTAAAAATAAAATAAAAAAAAGATATTAAAAAATAAAAATTAAGCCATCAAAAAAAAAATAAAATAAAAAGCTGATAAAACAGTTTCAACTTTGTGTATTCGTCAAAAGTATCTTTCAAACTGAAAGCAAAAAAATACATTTTGAGATAAGATAAACAAAAGTAGAGAGCATTTATCACCAGTATACTTCACTGCAAGAAATGATAAGGAAAGTTCTTCAGGCTGAAGAAAAATGATACTACAGGAAAACTCATGTCTACACCAGGGAATGACAAGCGCAGGAAATGCTAAATATAAAAGATAGTGGACCTTTAAAATAAAAATACTGACAGTGAATGTGGGATTCTTAACACTGAGAAATAGAGTTTATGGCTACGAAAGCATGAAGGATGAAGTGGGAAGGGAGTAGAAGTACACTGGAGATGCTGAAGGTTGTCATGAGTGCTTAATATTGTGTGAAGATAGAGTGTAAACCCTACAGCGAGCACTAGAAATAATATGCCAGTGGATAAAACGGAATGTTAAAAGGACAATTAGATTAAAAGAAGGCAGGAAAAGAGAAAAAAAGAACAGGTGGTGTAAATATAAAATGAATAATAGGATGATAAACTTAAACTCAGCCCCAAATGTAAATATATTAAATGTAAAAGGGCTACATACTTCAGTTAAAAGGCCGAAAGTATTAGATTGGGTGTAAAAACCTGGCCCACTGTCTGCAGTCTATAAGAAATCCACTTTAAGGGCACGTTTAAAAGATCATATTATACCATGCAAATAAAAATTATAATAAAGCTGAAGTAACTATATTCTGATGTTAATATCAGAAACATTAGGCTGATGGGAAAATGATGCTACCGAAGATAAAGCGGGATATTTCACAATAATGGGATCAATTCATGAAGAAGATATAATAGTAAATATGTACAACTAATAGAGCTTCAAAAAACATGACATATAAGCTTATAAACATGACATATAAGCTTATTCTTACATAAGAAGAATAGATAAATTGGCATTCATGTTGATATTTCAACCCTCCTCTCTTGATAATTAATAGAAAAAGAAAACTACTTGTTTGGTGTAAAGGAACTGAACGGTGTCACTAATCAGCTCAACCTAATAGAAAGAAAATAGCACACACAACTACAGAAAATAACATTCTTTTAAAGTGCATATGAAACATTGACTCAGCTAACATAAGAGCAAATAGATGTAAGAAAGCCACTAGTGAGTATTCCTGTCTATGAGCATGGTATACCTACCTGTTTATCCAGATCATTTTTCAGAATTTTCAGTAAAGACTTAGTTTCTTCATATAGTTTTCCATGTATATTGTTGGGTTTATTCCTAGGAAACAGTTTTGTGACTCCTTTGATAAGGTCTTTTATTTTCCATTGCATATTATCATTAGATGTTGCTGGTAAATAGGGAAAAATACTAAATTTTGTACATTAATTTTGAATCTGACCAGGTAATTAAACTCTTAGTTCTATTAGTTTATCAATTGTTTGCCTTGATTTGTTTTGTTTGTTTGTTTTTGGTACAGACATCTGAAGTTAATGAGTCATTAATTTTTTTCAGTATTTATGATTAAACTTATTATATTGACTAGGTGCTCCAAGTAAATAGTAGATGTAATGGTGAGTGTACATATTTTATTTTGAACTTTACTGAGAATGTTTCTGATATTTCATCACTTAAGTGTGATGTTTGCTGTACATTTCCAGTGTTCCAATGTGGGCACACTATATTCTTTTCTAACTGGGTATGTAATGTAGTAATCTGTAAATTCCCAATGTAGTTCCAATCAAAATGCCATGGAACCAATTTATTAAATATTTACCTAGAAAGAAATGTATGAGAGCAGACTCCAGTCACTTTTGAGTATCTCCACAGTTACCCCTCTGGTCCAAGGTAGTATCATCTGTGCCTGGATTAGCACATTGGCCTTGAAACTATTCTGCTTTGACCCTTGCCCTCTCTACCATTCCCACACCAGCCTCTACAATCTAAGTTTAGCATCTCAGCTAGAGTGATCCTTGAATGAATTGCTTTACTTAACCCTGTTGGTAAGTCTGTACATTAGTATCTCCATTTTACAGAAAAGGACATTTTTTTTGGAAAGGTTAAATAATTGAAACAAGGTCAAACAGTTAGCAAGAAGCAGAGTCAAGATTTTCAAATCCAGTATTCCAGAGCCTGTTCTCTTTAGCTTGTACTATATTTTTATTAACTCTTTCTCTGCTGAGATTATATTGTTTTACTGTTTTAAAAGGAAACTCGAAAATGTTAGGCATATGTGATAGGATGTATGAGACATATGTGAGATCTGTGCCTTGGTCTCACCTCAGATATGCTTTAATTTTTACTGTGAATGACAGAAAGCTGACCCACTGTGGCATCTTTGGTATTTATATTGTGATAAAGAGAAATCAAAATGTTCTTTTTTTTTTAATGTTCATTTTTAAACCAATCTATTATACATAAGTATATTTTTTCTCCTTAGTTTTTTGGGAATAGTTAAAACTGTTAACACCTTTTCTCCTATGGCATGTTTGATTGCTTCTTAACCGTGGTGCTGTAATAAAGCTCAATTTTAGTGATCACAGAACCTGAATGTTGAAATGTTATTTTTAGAAGTGCTGGGTTTATGGTAATGTTGAAAGTTTTATCATGTTGTTATGGCAACCAAAATCTTAAAGTACTGATTAATGACAAGCTCACTGATTCTGGAAGTTAGCAGTTCATTTCTTATCATGGCTCAGTACTTTAAATAATTATTTAAATTATACGTAAGGTAATTTCAGTGAACATGTTTTAAAATGAGAATGGTATCTCCATTTAGTTATATAATAATGTTTATTAGCATTTTCAGAATATAACTGTAGTTTATGATACTGTTGACATTTATAACTGGACAAAAATAATTTCTTAATGTCTGGTATTCTCACGGATAGATAACTAAAATTCTTTGCACTTCTGTGAAATTGTGTAACAAGCTCATCTCCTTTATTTTTTCTCATAGCACATTAGCTACATGAGTATTATCTTTGATATTGATATACTAGAATAGCAAACTATACAGGGGGGGAGAAAAACAGCAACTATACTTTGCAAAAATAAGAAGACTTTCCAGGCCATGGAAATAAGGTGTGTAGGGTCTGGGAGATCAGCATGTCTTTTTCATGTCATATTGAAACATTGTTAACAGACCCATCAAAAATTATTTAGGGGAATGTACCCTTGTTTGATTTTCTGTTTACTGTTGATTAAAAGGTTCCAAGATGAAACTTCACTGCTCTATGAGATGTTAGTTCATTTTATATGTAACCTGATTTATTCTAATCTTCCTTTTCAAATGCCTGTAAATGACCAATTCCTCAAAATGTTTTGTGAATCAACTTTACCATCTTAATAATTTCCTATATTAATGAATTACTCACGAGTCATGTTTTAAATTTTTTGAAATTACAGTGAGAATGTCATGTAAAGTCATGTAAAGAGACCAAGAAAGTTAATGATCTAACTTTATAGATGAATCTTGGCTTACATTCAAAATCTTTTCCCTTTTAACTGGCCTTTTGCATATCTGTTGTTGGTCATGTGAAAAGCGGGATTTATCTTTAGAATTTTAACATAGAGAAACAGTTCTAAAAGTATTACATCCATCAGGTGCGTGATTGGCTGTGATTGATCAAAATACAGGAATTAAAATCTGAGGTGGATACCCATGCTAGAAAATAGCATACATGACTGGGGGAAAAAAAAAAGTGCTGCTTTTCTTTACATGTACTTGAAAAGATCAGTAGATAAGGATATTCCACGTTTTCAGAAGCACATGACTACACTGAGATGATTTGCTGATCATTTTGTATTTATACAGTTCTTGAATTTTTCTACTTTGGACACTGATTTTATTTTTCACTATAATGATTCATCATTATTTCACCTTCATATTTCACACATAATATTAGTGAATAATTTGGACCAAGACACCAGGCAGGCAGAAGGCAGACAGATAAGATATATGTGATAACTTTTTAACATAAGGGGTGAACTTACATAGTAATTAGCATTAAAAATAAAAAGGAGGAGATAGTAAAATGGCAAGAAAATTGTTTTATTACTTTAGAAACACTACCCATTTATGTATAAGTCACTGATATGTTTCATTACTCAGGGAACCCAGTTCCACAAAGTGATGTATATATGTGTGTGTAAGTGTATGAATAAGCATATATAGGTTTTTTAACAGCAGTTCATTAAAAACTCTTAGCTCAATGAAATGATACAGTTTTAAAGCTGAAAGTATCTAGTAAAGGTTGTCAAGGTCGGTATTTTGTTTTATGACATTGGAATTAGCCTTGGAAAGGTTAAATTACTTGTTCAAGGCAGCAGTAAGGAGCAGGACTTGAGCTAGAGTCAAGATCTTCTGACAGTAATGGCCTTCCCTGTACCGTTTTACCTCTGCCATGTATCACTCATTAGGAGAACATTAATGAGTATGAGCATGTGGACCTGTACCTGGCTTGGGTAGTAATAAGTGAACTTCTAACGTTTGTCCAGAAATATGGAATCACTATCAGTCACAGTTCTTGCTCTTTACAGTTTGGATTTGACTCAGATTCACTTGGAGAATCTCCATTTCCGTTGGCGTTTCTGTCCTATTGACTTTAGAGGACCACTTCTGTTCCCTTCCCTTTTTTCTTTCCATTCTGTGAAAGACTTTTTTGTCCACAGGCTTTTGTATCTCTCATCTTGTTCAGTGCAGCCATGTTCATTTTTTGATCCCTCCCTTGTCTTGGTGGCTTCTTAAACTGGGGAGTGGAATGAGGAAGCCCTATACCATCAAATACAAACATTTAAAATGAATTACCAACTCTTACTTGGTCTTATTGGCTTGGTTTTATTTAATTATTTGTCTTAGTAGTATTGCTTTATTCTGGTTTTCTGTGTTGCAGATTTATAATGATTTTCAGCTGTCTTATGAGTTGTGGCTTATAAGTGGAAATGTGCCCTGAGTTACAACTAAGCTTTAGTAATGTTAAAATTTTTCACTGCATGGATTTGAAATTAAAATTTTAAATTGATTATTTCAGAATTTTCAGTAATTTATTCTACATTTACCAGTTCTTAACTCTGGATTTTTAAAAAATGTGTTTAATATTCATTTTTGTACCTTACTCTGATTTTAAACTTATTGTAAGAAGGAATAGCTTTGTTTGTATGTTTCACATGTAGCTTAAATACACACTGTGTTCAGACTGAGTACAGATTTTAGAGTATGAGGTGTGAGTAATGTTTTATAAACCTCCAAATATCTTACTGCTTTCAGTAGGGGAGGGAGAGGGATGCATTGGGAATTCGGAGTTAATTGATACAAGCTGTTTCATTTAGAATGGATAAACAAGGTCCTACTGTATAGCACAGGGACCTCTGTCCAGTCCCCTGGGATAGACCATGATGGAAAAGAATATTAAAAAAAGAATGTATGTATGTGTAAAACTGAGTCAGTCTGCTGTACAGCAGAGATTTGTACAACATTGTAAATCAACTGTACTCCAATAAAGTATTAAAACAATTCAAATAAAAAATCTTACTGATTTTAGTAGAGAACTAGAAGTGCTATATCTAAAATTCATTACTTGTTGCAAATGAGTATCAAATATTACAATTAACAGATTTTTTAAATGCTAATTATAATATTTTTCAGCTATGTCACTTACCGAAAATGATTGTTGTATCATTTTGATGCATCTGTTGTTATGCTCAGTTAATTATAGGAGCGATCACTAATCAGCAGATTAAAAAAAAAAGTCTCCAAGCCTCATCTGGTAAAGTAGATTACCAAATCAGTTTCTACCATCCTCCCTTCCAACAAAAAGGTAGTACAGCCAATAGCCTTACTCCACTCTGCTCAGAAAAGTTGCTCAGCGTATCTGCCTTCTACCCAGTCTCATTCTGGAAGCTTCAGGGAAATGGGTTGTTTTAACAAATCACGGTTGCTCAAATCGAGAGTTTGAGACCCCATCAGAACAGTGTGCGATGACCCAAGACCATAAGTGGACTCCCTTCCTCATTCCATTCAACCAGTTTTATTCTTCTTTAGACCACTGATCCCCATATTTCCACGATAAGATTCCAAGATAATCTTACAGAGGTATAATTTTGGTCATGGATGTTCTAAGAACTGGTTATTTCTAGCACTGAAGGACAGGGAAGTCTTCGTGGATGAGGGAGTCCATTTTTCCTGAGAATTCAGAGCATTGAAGGGTGGATGAGAGACATTGCAGGCTAATGGAGGTATGTGAGGGAGCAAAGGGCCTGAGGTCAGGAAGAGCAGAGCAGATAGGCCAGTCAGGGGTTGAGCTGGACTACAGAATTCGAGTAATGATGCAGATGGTATTATAGAAGATTTTGAGTGAAAGGGTAAGAAGTTCTGACTTCTCTGAAATTGGAAGAAGACATTGAATCGCCTTGAAGGGTCCTGGGTAAGGGGGAGACATGATAAAAGTTATGCTTTAGAAAGATTAATCTAACAATGCTTCAGTCGCTTAGTCATGTCTGACTCTTTGCGACCCCATGAATCGCAGCATGCCAGGCCTCCTTGTCCATCACCAACTCCTGGAGTTCACCCAAACTCATGTCCATCGAGTTGGTGCTGCCATCCAGCTTCTCATCCCCTTCTCCTGCCCCCAGTCCCTCCCAGCATCAGGGTCTTTTCCAATAAGTCAATTCTTTGCATGAGGTGGCCAAAGTACTGGAGTTTCAGCCTCAGCATCAGTCCTTCCAATGAACACCCAGAACTGGTCTCCTTTAGGATGGACTGGTTGGATCTCCTTGCAGTCCAAGGGACTCGAAAGAGTCTTCTCCAGCACCACAGTTCAAAAGCATCAATTCTTCGGCACTCAGCTTTCTTCACAGTCCAACTCTCACATCCATACATGACCACAGGAAAAACCATAGCCTTGACTAGACAGACCTTTGTTGGCAAAGTAATATCTCTGCTTTTTAATATGCTATCTAGGTTGTTCATAACTTTCCTTCCAAGGAGTAAGCGTCTTTTAATGCAGTCACCATGTGCAGTGATTTTGGAGCCCAAAAAATAAAGTCTGACACTGTTTCCCCATCTATTTCCCATGAAGTGATGGGACCAGATGCCATGATCTTCGTTTTCTGAATGTTGAGCTTTAAGCCAACTTTTTCACTCTCCTCTTTCACTTTCATCAAGAGACTTTTTAGTTCCTCTTCACTTTCTGCCATAAGGGTGGTGTCATCTGCTTAAGCTACACTAAATGTGGAGGAGACTGGCTGGAGAAAGACCAATGGGATTTCACTTTCTCCTCCCGGCAGGAGTTAGTTACGGTCTGAACTGAAGTGATGGCACATAAATATGACACGGACAGAGACAGGAAACAGAAGTAGATTTTGGAGTAAAGCTTTAAAGACACGTTTTTAATTTAGTTACTGTGAACATCAGAAAAGTGTGCTTGTGTGCTCAGTTGTGTCTGACTCTTTTTTTGCCTCATGGACTGTAGCCCGCCAGGCTCCTCTGTCCATGGAATTCTCCAGGCAAGAATACTGGAGTGGGTTGCCATTTCCTCCTCCAGGGAACCTGCCCATCCCAGGGATCTGGGATGTCCTGTGTCTCCCACATCTCTGGCATTGGCTGGTGGTTTATTTACCACTGAGCCCCCTGGGAAGCCTGTTTTCATCAGTAGGTATAGTGATATAGGAGTAGAAATAGTTGCAGTTGATGAACTAAATGTCATGAAAACTATTCAACAATTAATGCAGATTTGAAGAACCCAATATTATTTTTTTCTAGAGACATTTACTTCAGTTTATTTAAAATTATTTATCTTCTTTTATGTGCTTATATAGGAATGTGTATTTGTAAAAATGCTGTGATTTGTTGCAGACAAGTGTCACCTTTGTGGGAGAGATGAAAAACTGAGGAGATGTGATTATTAGTATAGGAGCTGTAGGTGAAAGGAATGTATATTGTAAGTTATTCTGAGATTTGAAGGATTGATACATTTGAATGATTATAAGCCTCTTTACAGTTAATGTGTTGTCAGTTGCGTTTGCAAAATCAGTGCATTGATAGTGGGTTGCAGTTTCTATTTCTTGTTTAGTAATTCACAATGTATTAGGCAATGTTCCATCCTAAACATCACGGTTCTACAGAGTGAGCAAAACACTGCCCCTGCACTTCTGCAACCTACATACTAATGGAGAAGATTTCATAAAGAAATAATAAATATAAAAAAACTTTTTATCCCCAAACCAAGATAACTTGTGTAGTTGTACCATGATTTTTAATAAGATGTGATGATTATGAAATACTTTGGTTCAAGTATGGAGCTTTCTTGGAATGCTTAGTTTTTCGTTTTCAGATTTTGTGTTAACACAAATCTGTTTGTTTGTCAATAGAGAGCAGATCATAAAACAGTCTACAGAATTAGTCTGCAGAGCCTATGGGGAAGTGTATGCAGCTGTGATGAATCCGGTCAATGAGTACAAAGATCCTGGGAGCATTCTACACCGATCGCCACAGCAAGTGCAGACACTTCTCTCCTGATCATCGTCTTTGAGTGTGGTAGCAAAATACTGCATTCCTAAAACCCTGAAGGTTTTCTCGGTTTTTAGTCTGTTCATCTTTACTTTGAAATCTGATGGTTGCAGTTTTCTTTGTATCATAAGAATATGAATCCCAGTAATTGCTCTGGTCACAGTAATGTGTAAGTAGCATGTGGACCTGGGTTATTAGCAGTTGCTCTGTATCTGCTCTCCACACAGAAGGACTCTGTTCTTTGCTAATCCTGTCTCTAGCTCTGCCATTTTTCCTCAATTCTGGAATACACATATGTGGAAAAAGAGTAGAATGAGAGGTTTCAGGGATTTTTGTTTTTAAACAAGATTAGTTCTAAATTTAACTGTACATTAAAAATTATCTAAACTTAAGAGTTAGTTTGAAGATATGACCTAATATTAATAAACATCTCTTTACTTAAAGATTCATTTGCTTCCTTATTAGATACTGTGAGTAGGTATGCTTAAACGGAGGAGCAGAAATATACATTCAGCAAAAACAGAGAGCAGTCATTTAAAGGTGGCTTCCACTCTGTGGCTGCCCTGGACTGAATTCAAGGTGAAATTCAGTGTCAGCTAGGATGTAGGTGTGAGGTGTGTAGACATCCTGTGCTGCATGTCAGTCTGGTGTTTAAAGGAATGTGTTTGTTGTACCATGTGGACTCTAAATTCAACTGTCTGTTCATTTTGTCTGGTGTTTAAACCAACGAAAAACTGATGTATTCTATCACTGGAGGGAAAATGCCAAAGTAACAAACTTCTAATTGATGACATATCTATTCATATGATGCCCCTTGCAAAGAATTCTTTGGGCTGTGACTTTGAAACTTGACCAAAAATGAGATTCAAAATCAGTTTTTTGTTTTTTGTTTTTTTTTAACAAATCTAAATGTATTTGATGTGACTTTGTTGGTAAGATGTTGAGGACAGTTCTTATTAGCAAAATCTTAATTTCTGGTAGATCTATAAAAAGAGGTATGTCCCCAAATTACAAATGAGAAAATGAGATATAAGGAAAACTTTGGTTAGGTTAAAATATTTTGAAAAGTAGTGAGATAATATTTATTTGGCAAATACAGAATGTATAACAAATTAGTATTGTCAGAATGGGGCTGTTCTATCTGAAATTTACAGTTGTATTAATATGATTTTTTTGGATCAAGAATAATTGGTTACATATCTCTTTTGGTGTTTGATATGTATTTTAATCTTTTGCCTTCAATAAATGTGATATATTAAAGAAATTAAAGTATGATGTAAGGCAAGAGCTTAAATTTTATATAATTTATATCTATTGTGAGAAAAGATTGCTTGCTTATCATTAGTGAATTCCTTTGTTTTCTAGGGGAAATAAAAATATATTTATCTTTTTACCTAAGTTTTTCAAATAAAATACTAAAGTGTTTTTAGAACAGCGATCATTGCAGTATTTTTGTACATCTTATCAGTGTGTTTTGGGAAGGAAAGTACAATACAGGGCCAAATTGATAAAACCAATGGAAGATGGGCGAGCACGATGTGGTGTCAGTGTGACCTTGAGAACTTAGTTAAAATAAAAGACTGCAAGCGTTAGTTGAGTAGCTTAACACTGTATTTGCTGTTTACTTCATAGTTTACATCTTGAGCTGTTAAGTATAACCTTAGGTGATGCAGGTAAGCCTTCCCTTTAGAGAGAAGTTATTTGCCTGACCAAAGCCTTCTCTGGTGAAATGTTTCCAATTCTTTTTCTGTGCTTGTACTCAGACCAGTGAATGTTAACCTGAGAAAAACCACACCCAGTAGACTGACTGACTTTAAATTCACAAGCACAGTTTCAAATGATACTTGGTGTTGCTTTGTGTTGCTTTTCTGTCTCAGGTGAACTCAGCTCCCTACTTTTCAGGATGACCTTCACCCCCACTTGGTTAATGACCTTCATGATTCATCGAGATGGAAGCTGTCAGATTTATCTCCCTCGTTTTTCTTCTACCCTCCTAGTTTATTCATCATCTTCGTCTTTCCTCCTTTTGTGTTGGAGACAGCGTCCTCCTCCTGTGACAGGCAGTTCCCTTCCTCTGGACTCCGGGTTCTATTCTCTCCCCTTCTCAGAGACTTTTCTGTCTCGAGTTGACCCTTTATTTTGCTTCAGCAACTTGTGACTTCCCTGTAGGATTATTCTTGACAGCATACACAGTGCTCTAATGTTGATAACATTTTTAAAAACTTGCCACCTCCCGGATCCTAATACCTCCATTTCTCTGCTGCGTTTTATGGTCATTTATGCACCTAGTCTTAACATTTCTGCTGCCATTGTGTCCTAAATTACCCCTGAATGGCTGGCTTCAGCATCCCCACACCACTGCAACACAGCCAGTCGTGAGGAGATCCCCATAGCATTGTGTGTTGTCAGATCCAGTGGATTCTTCTCATTCCTTCCTTTATTAAACTTTCAATAGCATTCCACACATTTCTGTCTGAAATACTGTACTTTCCAGGCTTTCACAGCACAACTTTCTGCTAGTTTTCCATTCACTTCACTCACCAAACCTTCCCTGATTCTCTTGTGTCTTTGTGACCTTTAAGAGTTGGCATACTCTAGGGCTTGATCCTCAGTTTTTTCCCCCCTCAGGAGTATTTTTTACCCCCTCAGGAGTATTTTTTATTATCTCAGCATAGCTCAACTTTCTCTGACTACTATTAGCTCACATCCTTAGATCCATCCATTCAGTGGAATACTCTACAGTAGTGAAAAATGAAACAATTTCCAAATACATAATGTTGAACAGAACAATCACAGAATAGTATGAGTCCATTTATAGAATTTTTAAATAAAAGATAAGGTAAATTTGCACATTATTCATGGATATGTATTTGGTAAAGCTGTAAGGAAATATGGGAAAGGATTAATGCAGACTTCAAGATTACCTCACAGGATCCTTAGAAGTTACTAATGTTCTGTTCTTATGCTTGATTGTTAGTATATGTGTGTTCATTTTTTTATTTTCTAAAATATGAACTCTTTATATATTTCACAATTTTTTAAAAAAAGATTAAAAGAAATTGTTTAGCACAGGGTAAAGTTTGAATTCAGTAGAATTTATATCTTACCAAATAGAGAATATCCAGAAAGAGGAAGAAATTTCCAAAAGGAGGTTTTTATGGTTATGTTTATAATTATAAAAATGATAAAAGTTATAATTTGATAAAAATTATTTAAAAATTCTGGAGTTGAAAAGTATAATAACTGAAATTAAAATTTCACTATAAGGGTTCATCAAATTTGACCAGATAGAAGATAGGTCAACTGAAATTATTTAGTCTGAGGAACAGACAGAAAAGAATGCAATGAAAGAAACTCAGAGATTTTGAATATTGTCAACAATATTCAGACAATGGGAATCTCAGAAAAAAAAAGGGGAGAGGCCGAAAGAATATTTGAATAAATATTGGCAGGAAACTTCACACATTTGATGAAAACTTTAATATACACACTCAAGAAATTCACCAGATTCTATGTAGGATAAATTCAAAGAAATACACACAAAAGTACATCATGCAATCAAATTATCAAAAAAAAAAAAAAAAGCCTAGGACCAAGAGGGAATCTAATGCATGAATACGTGTATAGATGTGTTTGAGCACATATGTAAAAGGGACGTTTCAAAGTTACTTCTTAACACGGTGTGTTGAAACTATATCTGAGACTGGCTGACTTGTGTAATGCATGCAGACAGGTGTTTAAAGACATGTAAGAAGAAGTTTCCAAGAGTGCTCCCTGCTCATTATGTTAAGAAGAATAAAGTTATTTCAGTTATTGGGTGTGCTGACCATTCAGCATCATGTGTAGAGAGGTGTTTATATATGTAAAAATACAAAATGCAAGTGTGAAAAGTTGGTTCTTTGAAAAGACAAAAAAATTGACTACCCTTTAGCTGGATCAAGGAGAAAAAAAAAGGTACAGGTTACTAAAACCAGGTACCAAAAAGGACATTACTGCTTTACAGAAATAAAAATGATAAACTACAAATAAATATGTCAATAGATAATATAGATGAAGTGGAAAAATATCTAGAAAAACTGATTCAAGGGGAAAAAGAAAATCCGAATAGACCTTTAGCAAAGAGACTTAGCAGTACAACACTTCTAGTTTTAAAAAAGTCTAGGGCCAGATATCTTCACTGATGAATTGTATCAAGTGTTTGAAGGAGTAACAGTAATTGTTAATCAAATTCTTCCCAAAAAATAGAAGAGGAGGGAGCACACCCTAACATATTCTGTGAGGCCAGCATTTGTTTTTAGTATAAGCAAAGCCAGAAAAGACACCACAAGAAAACTACAGACCAATATCCTTTGTGAATACTGACACAAATCCTTAACAAAATACTAGCAAACGGGATCTAGCAACACATTAAACAATTATGTACTACGATTAAGGGGATTAGTTCCGGGTGCAAGGTCAGTGAGACATGGAAGTCAATGCACTATGCAGTATTATCAGTATAAGTAAAGGAAGAAAAATGCATGATCACTTCAATAGATGTAGGAGAGTCCAACAAACATCCTTTCATGCTAAAAAAACAAAATGGGAATAGAAGAGAATTTCTTCAACTGAACAAACATGAAAACAAGCTAGCATTACTTAATGCTGAAAAATTGAAGGCTACCATCATTAAAATTATGAACAAGGTTAAGGATGGACTCTTGCCACTTCTTTTCCACAGCATACCAGAAATTCTAGCAGAGCAATTAGGCAAGAAAAAATTAAAAGGCACACCAACTAGAAAGGAAGAAGCAACACTGTCTATTTGCAGATTGATTATGGCCATATATAGGGCTTCCCTGGTAGTTCAGCTGGTGAAGAATCTGTCTGCAGTGCAGGAGACTCCGGTTTGATTCCTGATTCAGGAAGATCCCCTGGAGAAGGGATGGTCTACCCACTCCAGTATTCTTGGGCTTCCCTGGTGGCTCAGATGGTAAAAAAATCTGCCTGCAATGCAGGAAACCTGGGTTCGATCCTTGGGTTGGGAAGATCCCCTAGAAGAGAGCATGGCAACCCACTCCAGTATTCTTGCCTGGAGAATTCCCATGGACAGAGGTCCCTGATGGGCTACAGTCCATGGGGTTGCAAAGAGTTGGACAGGACTGAGTGACTAAGTACTGCACGGCACAGTTATATATGAGTTTCTCAGATGGCGCTAGTGATAAAGAACTCACCTGACAGTGTAGGAGACAAAAGAGACATGGGTTCAATCCCTGGGTCGGGAAGATTTCCCTGGAGGAGGGCATGGTAACCCACTCCAGTATTCTTGCCTGGAGAATCCCATGGACAGAGAAGCTTGGCAGGCTATGTTCCATAGGGTTGCAAAGAGACACGACTGAAGTGACTTAGCACAGCACATGGTTATATATATATATGTAACGTGTATATATATATATATATATAAAAATACTGAAGAATAAAAATATTAGAATCAATAGTGTAGCAATGTTGCAGTATACAAGATCAGTATGCAAAAGTCTGTTGTGTTTCTAAACATTAGCAATGAGCAATCTGAAAATTAAAATAATTCCATTTATAGTAACACTGCAAATAATAAAATTCTTAGAAGTAGATTTAACCAAGGGAATGATTCTCCATGGAAAACCACAAAACCCTGTTGAAAGATGTTAAAGATGCCTAAATAAATGGAAAGACATTTCATATTCATGGATTGGAAGACAATATTGTCAAGATGGCAATAGTCCCCAAATTGATCTATAGATTCAGTGCAACCTCTATCAAATTCCACCTACCTTTTTGTGTCCCAGAAATAGACAAGCAAACCTAAAATTCATATGGGCATACAGCAGACTTTATGAATAGCCAAAACAATCAAAGTGAAGTGAAAGTCACTCAGTCGTGTCTGATTCTTTGCGACCTCAGGGACTATACAGTCCATGGAATTCTCCAGGCCAGAATACTGGAGTGGGTAGCCTTTGCCTTCTCCAGGGGATCTTCCCAACCAAGGAATTGAACCAGGATCTCCTGCACTGCAGGCGGATTCTTTACCAACTGAGCTATCTTGAATCTTCCCAATTTCAAATTTTATTACAATGCCACAGTAAGCAAAACAGTGTGATATTGATTGGCATAAGGATAGACATATAGTTCAATGGAACAGAATTTAGAGTTCAGAAATAGACCCATACATACATCATCAGTTGATTTTTTTTAACAAGGCTGCCAAGACTGTTCAATGATGAAAAAATAGTCTTTTTAATAAATGGCATTGGAACCACTGGAAAACCACACATAAAAGATTGAAACTGGACTATATCTCATATCTGAAAATCAACTCAAAGATTTAAATGTAAAAGCTAAAAACAAACTCTGAGGAGAAAAAAGTGAAAGTGTTAGTCACTTAGTCATGTCTGACTCTCTGCGACCTCATGGGCTGTAGCCCGCCAGGCTCCTCTGTCCATGGAATTCTCCAGGCAAGAATACTGGAGTGAGTTGCTATTCTCGTCTTCAGAGAATCTTCCTAACCCAGGGTTTGAACCAGGTCTCCTGCATTGCAGTCAGATTTTTTACCGTCTGAGCCATTTGTAGGTATAAATCTTGGTGGCCTTGTATTAAGCAACCAGTTTTCATCTTCCATGCAATATAATGGATTTTTCAGTATAAGTAAAAGTGCAGTCACATAATACTGTTGAATACTTGCAGGAGGTCAATTTGTTTTTCCTAATTATTAATAGTTAATAATATGCTGTTAACAATTGTAAATAGATAGGCCTTACATATGATTACTTTTGGACTATAGTTGTATTTAAGCACAACTGTCTTGAAAATACATATTTATTCCTCCTCAGAATATGCTTTTGGAGACAGATGACGTAAAACAATCATAAGTTGGCTATGAAATGAATATAGTAATCATACTAATAATAGCATGCTAGTCTATCAAATTCAACTCACATTAATGCCAGTGAATGTTAAAAACTTTCCTAGCACTGATAATTTAATAAGTAAAAATGAATGGTCTAAGTTTATGAAAATGAGTTGAATTGGGGAAAATTTTTGATGGAGCCAGAAATATCCATATGAAATATTTGCTTGCTCTGAGGGGATATATCATTTTTTGACAAAGTATTCTGTCACTGTGTATTTTAAACAGGGAAGGTCCAAGCCAATCTGGGGTTTTCGAGGTTTATTACTTTGCCACCATGAAATTAATTTACTTGAGTATGCTCTTCATTTCCACTAATGTCAAGATCTGAATTTCCCTTGGAGGAAGCATTAATTTTTTGCCCACTAACCACAAAATGACAAGAGACAAGAGTGATTTTTCTCATGCAAAACCATCATCAGAAGTTGGGTCTCCTGTGTTGAGCCCAGCCTTTCTAGGGGTGTCGTCTGTTATGAGCCTAGTTTGCAGGATTCAGACAAGAGCTGGCCACTGTTGCTAGCCAGGCCTCAGATGCAATATAAAATGGTAATGGAGATGAAACTGAGGTAGAAAAGCGCATTTGCCGTAGAAGCCAAGTCTTAAAAAGGAGACCAAAGATTTGATTCATATTTCACAGACTTGCAGTATGTATTTAAGGGGAAATCAGGAATCTTCCTTGCTTAAAACCTATGTTAGTTCCTTTTCATAAACAAAGATGTAAGTAAAGCAAGCATTCAAAGGCCAAAAGGCCATCATTAAAAACAAAGGTAAACAACAGAACACCAAGTTTGAGGTCCCTGCATCATACAGCATAGTCCTACTGGCTGGCTGTTTTACATATGGTAATTTATGTGTTTCAATGCTCCTCTCACAATTCATCCCAGCCTTAGAGGGGTGGGATGGGGTGGGAGGTGGGAGGGGGTTCAAGAGGGAAGGGACACATGTATAACTATGGCATTCATGTTGATGTATGGCAGAGACCAACAATATTGTAAAGCAATTATCCTCCACTTAAAAATTTTAAAAAAGGTAAACAACAAAAAGAAAAACATCAAAGTACCCTGCCTTATTCTGAATCTTACATAGAAGAAAACCACTTATCCACTGAGTATTAACAGGTTAAAAGTGAATCATGCAATAATAAACCATAATGGCATTTGCAGAAACCAAAAATGTGCAAATTCACTCTTATGATTTATCAAAAGACTCTTTGCAAGTGGTAAATCGTTAACTGTGGTGTTGCTGTTGGTAACCGCAAATCTTAGGGGGTGGTTCAGAATTAGTATTGCTTCCTACTTTCTGTATGTCATCATGGTGGGGTGAGGCTGTGCCATTCTGTCAAATATCTCAAATTTCCTTATATGTGGACACATTTCTGGCTCTTTCTTTGCATTCTTTTCATGGGTTCATTTATTTCTTACACCTATAACTGATTTTTTAATTGTTTAAGTTTTATAATGTGTGTAAGTCGTTGAGTCATGTCCAACTCTGCGACTCCATGGACTGCAGCCCACCAGGCTCCTCTGTCCATGGGATTCTCCAGGCAAGAATACTGGAGTGGGTTGCCATTCCCTTCTGGGGGTCTTCCAAGCCAGGGATCAAACCCAGGCCTCCTGTGTTGCAGGCAGATTCTTTACCATCTGAGCCACCACGGAAAAATCTTGGTATCTGGTAGGGTGTTTATTTTATTTTCTTCACCTAGAGTGCTTTGGACATTCTTGGCTTTTTGCTATTTCACTTAGGTTTTAGAATCAACTTTATATTTTTCAAACAACAGTTGGGAATATGGTTGTGATTACTTTGAATCTATGTATCAATTTGGATAGAATTAATATTTTTATGATATTAAATAATCCAAGTTATTAACATGTTGAATTTTCCTTATCTAGTTAGGGTAGTTTTAGTGTCCCTTAGAAAAATTTTATCATTTTCTCCATATAAATCTAAGAAAATTTTGTTGCGCTTTTTTCTGACGACACTTAAAATTCTTATTTATGGTGTAAATGCTATTCTTAAGGTGCATTTTTAAATCATTGGTTGCTGTATATAGAAATGGAATTGGTTTTTGTCTGTTGTTTATATTAGATCCAAGCATTAGCTCATTTATGATGATTTTGCTTTGGATTTTCTGTATAAACATTTGTATTATTTGAGACTAGATAACAGTTTTGTTTGTATCTTTGCAGTCTATGTGCCCTTTATCTCTTTCTCATCTTAATATGCTGACTTGGACCTCCAACTGATTTTAAAGGTAATGCTCACAGTATATCACCACTGACAAGAGAGAAAGTTCTTTTTATCTTCCATACTCTTAGTTATTAATTATGAATGTGTTGAATTTTATTAAATGACTTTCACAATCCATTGAGATGAGCTGAGCATGTGGCTTTTTTCTTTTACTTGTGGTAAATGACATTTACATTTTTTTCTGATGATAAACTATTCTTGCATTCCTGGGATAATCCTAAATGGATCATTTTATTTTCTCTTTTTTGTATAAAACACTGGGTTTTTATATATTTTTGTATGTTGACTACTGACCTTACTAAATTTACCAATTCCAAATTTTATCTGTAGATTCTTTTGTAAACTTTTATGTATATACTCTATCACATAGTCTGTAATTAATGGGAGTTTTGATTCTTCTTATTTTTTCTTGCTCTCTGGTTCTGTATAATGTTTAACCAATACAGTATTATAGTGTTGAATAGAAGTGGTGAGAGTGGTCACTCTTCTCTTTTTCTAAAATGTGGGGAAGGAGGGAAAGCTTTCACTAGGTAGATATTTTGTAGATGAACCTGGAGCTACCCCATGTCCGAGGTCAGGGGCGGCGCCCGAGGGGAGCAGCCCCACATCCAAGGAGCGGTGGCTGCACGGGTGCAGGAGGGCCGAGAGGAGCTACTCCACGTTCAAGGTCAGGAGGGGCAACCTTGTGCAAAGTAAGGAGCAGCGGCTGTGCTTTGCTGGAGCAGCCGTGAAGAGATACCACACGTCTAAGGTAAAAGAAACCCAAGTAAGATGGTAGGTGTTGCGAGAAGGCATCAGAGGGCAGACACACTGAAACCATAATCACAGAAAACTAGTCAATCTGATCACACGGACGGACCACAGTGTTGTCTAACTCAATGAAATTAAGTCATGCCATGTGGGGCCACCCAAGACTGACAGGTCATGGTGGAGAGGTCTGACAGAATGTGGTCCACTGGAGAAGGGAATGGCAAACCACTTCAGTATTCTTGCCTTGAGAACCCCATGAACAGTATGAAAAGGCAAAATGATAGGATACTGAAAGAGGAACTCTCCAGGTCAGTAGGTGCCCAATATGCTACTGGAGATCAGTGGAGAAATAACTCCAGAAAGAATGAAGGGATGGAGCCAAAGCAAAAACAACACCCAGTTGTGGATGTGACTGGTGATAGAAGCAAGGTCCGATGCTGTAAAGAGCAATATTGCATAGGAACCTGGAATGTTATAGGTCCATGAATCAAGGCAAATTGGAAGTGGTCAAACAGGAGATGGCAAGAGTGAACGTCAACATTCTAGGAATCAGCAAACTAAAATGGACTGGAATAGGTAAATTTAACTCAGATGACCATTATATCTACTACTGTGGGGAGGAATCCCTTAGAAGAAATGGAGTAGCCATCATGATCAACAAAAGAGTCTGAAATGCAGTACTTGGATGCAATCTCAAAAACGACAGAATGATCTCTGTTCATTTCCAAGACAAACCATTCAATATCACAGTGATCCAAGCCTATGCCCCAACCAGTAATGCTGAAGAAGCTGAAGTTGAACGGTTCTATGAAGACCTACAAGACCTTTTAGAGCTAACACCCAAAGAAGATGTCCTTTTCATTATAGGGGACTGGAATGCAAAAGTAGGAAGTCAAAAAACACCTGCAGTAACAGGAAAATTTGGCCTTGGAATACAGAACGAAGCAGGGCAAAGGCCAATAGAGTTTTGCCAGGAGAACGCACTGGTCATAGCAAACACCCTCTTCCAACAACACAAGAGAAGACTCTACACATGGGCATCACCAGATGGTCAACACCAAAATCAAATTGATTATATTCTTTGCAGCCAAAGATGGAGAAGCTCTATACAGTCAACAAAAACAAGACTGGGAGCTGACTGTGGCTCAGATCATGAACTCCTTATTGCCAAATTCAGACTTAAATTGAAGAAAGTGGGGAAAACCACTAGACCATTCAGGGATGACCTAAATCAAATCCCTTATGATTATACAGTAGAAGTGAGAAATAGATTTAAGGGACTAGATCTGATAGACAGAATGCCTGATGAACTATGGATGGAGGTTCATGACATTGTACAGGAGACAGGGATCAAGACCATTCCCATAGAAAAGAAATGCAAAAAAGCAAAATGGCTGTCTGGGGAGGCCTTACAAATAGATGTGAAAAGAAGAGAAGCAAAAAGCAAAGGAGAAAAGGAAAGATATAAGCATCTGAATGCAGAGTTCCAAAGACTAGCAAGAAGAGATAAGAAAGCCTTCCTCAGTGATCAATGCAAAGAAATAGAGGAAAACAACAGAATGGGAAAGACTAGAGATCTCTTCAAGAAAATTAGAGATACCAAGGGAACATTTCATACAAAGATGGGCTCGATAAAGGACAGAAATGATATGGACCTAACAGAAGCAGAAGATATTAAGAAGAGGTGGCAAGAATACACAGAAGAACTGTACAAAAAAGATCTTCATGTCCCAGATAATCATGATGGTGTGATCACTGACCTAGAGCCAGACATCCTGGAATGTGAAGTCAAGTGGGCCTTAGAAAGCATCACTACGAACAAAGCTAGTGGAGGTGATAGAATTCCGGTTGAGCTATTTAAAGTCCTGAAAGATGATGCTGTGAAAGTGCTGCACTCAATATGCCAGCAAATTTGGAAAACTCAGCAGTGGCCACAGGACTGGAAAAGGTCAGTTTTCATTTCAATCCCAAAGAAAGGCAATGCCAAAGAATGCTCAAACTACCGCACAATTGCACTCATCTCACATGCTAGTAAAGTAATGCTCAAAATTCTCCAAGCCAGGCTTCAGCAATATGTGAACCATGAACTTCCTGATGTTCAAGCTGGTTTTAGAAAAGGCAGAGGAACCAGAGATCAAATTGCCAACATCCACTGGATCATGGAAAAAGCAAGAGAGTTCCAGAAAAATATCTATTTCTGCTTTATTGACTATGCCAAAGCCTTTGACTGTGTGGACCACAATAAACTGTGGAAAATTCTGAAAGAGATAGGAATACCAGACCACCTGACCTGCCTCTTGAGAAACCTATATGCAGGTCAGGAAGCAACAGTTAGAACTGGACATGGAACAACAGACTGGTTCTAAATAGGAAAAGGAGTACATCAAGGCTGTATATTGTCACCCTGTTTATTTAACTTCTATGCAGAGTACATCATGAGAAACGCTGGGCTGGAAGAAGCACAAGCTGGAATCAAGATGGCCAGGAGAAATATCAATAACCTCAGATATGCAGATGACACCACCCTTATGGCAGAAAGTGAAGAGGAACTAAAAAGCCTCTTGATGAAAGTGAAAGAGGAGAGTGAAAAAGTTGGCTTAAAGTTCTACATTCAGAAAACTAAGATCATGGCATCTGGTCCCATCATTTCATGGGAAATAGATGGGGAAACAGTGGAAACAGTGTCAAACTTTATTTTTCTGGGCTCCAAAATCACTGCGGATGGTGACTGCAGCCATGAAATTAAAAGACACTTCCTCCTTGGAAGGAAAGTTATGACCAACCTAGAGAGCATATTCAAAAGCAGAGACATTGTCAACAAAGATCCGTCTAGTCAAGGCTATGGTTTTTCCAGTGGTCATGTATGGATGTGAGAGTTGAACTATAAAGAAAGCTGAGCACCAAAGAATTGATGCTTTTGAAGTGTGGTGTTGGAGAAGACTCTTGAGAGTCCCTTGGACTGCAAGGAGATCCAACAGTCCATCCTAAAGGAGACCAGTCCTGGGTGTTCATTGGAAAGAGTGATGCTGAGGCTGAAACTCCAGTACTTTGGCCACCTCATGCAAAGAGTTGACTCATTGAAAAAGACCCTGATGCTGGGAGAGATTGGGGGCAGGAGGAGAAGGGGATGACAGAGGATGAGATGGCTGGATGGCATCACCAACTTGATGCACATGAGTTTGGGTGAACTCCGGGAGTTGGTGATGGACAGGGAGGCCTGGCGTACTGAGATTCATGGGGTCGCAGACAGTCAGACATGACTGAGCGACTGAACTGAACTGAACTGACTGAAGTTCCCTTCTGTTCTAATTACTTTAAGTAATGCATGAGTACTGAATATTATACAACTTTTTTTCTCTATTTATTTAGATAACCATGTGATTATTTGCTCAGTGTGGCGAATTTCAAACATCAAATGTTGCCTTCCTGGAATAAACTGCAGTGATCATAATGTACAATCTCTTTTTCTGTATTTCTTGACTTGATTTATTCATATTCTATTTAGAATTTTTGCATTTATGCTCATGGGAGAGATCGCTCTGTTATTTTCCTTTGTTTTTCTGTGTCCTTGTTGGGTTTTTGTCACAAAGTTATACTGACCTCATAAAACTAAGTGGGACATATTCTCTTTTTTTCTCTAATCTGGAATAGTTTGTGTAAGATTGTTATTACTTCTTCCTTAAATGTTTAGAATTCCATGTGAAGCCAACTTATCTGGTGATGTCTTTGTGGGAAGGTTTTAAATGACAGAATCAGTTTAAAAATAAATATAGGGCTATTTGTATGGTCCATTCATTCTTGTATTAGTTTTGATGAGTTCTTTTTTTCAAGGTTTATGTCCATTTCATCTAATTTGTTGTTAGGTTATCCCTTGATATTTTTTAATGTCTGTGAACCTGGTATTAGTAATTTGTGCTTTCTTTCCTTTTTTTTTTTTTTTTTTTTTGTCTTGTTAAGAGTTATGGTCTTGCTGGTCTTGTCAAAGAAATCTGTTTTTGATATGGTTGATTATTTTCTATTTTGTTGATTTTTTTCTCTATCTGTATCATTTCCTTCTTCCTGCTTTCTTGGCATTTTATTTGCTCTTCTTTTCCTGCCTTCTTGCAGTGGAAATTTATATCATCAAATTTCAAACTTTATTTTGTAATATATTTATTAATAAATATGTCCACCTATATTTCCTTCTAACACAGACTTAGCTGTATCCATAACTTTTATGTCATATTTTTATAATCTTTCACGTAAAGTATTCTCTCATTTCCAGTGTGATTTTTTTTTTCTTTGACTCATGGATTAATTAGAAATGTATTTCCAAATATATGAAGATTTCCTAGTTATCTTTTATTACTGATTTAGAGCTTAATTCTGCTGGAGCCATAAAATATGTGTTGTGTATCAGTCCTTTCATATTTGTTCATACTTGCTTTAGGGTCCAGCGTATGAGCTATGTCAGTGAATGATATCCTCCTTATACTGGAAAATGATGTGTTCTGTAGTTATTGGGTACAATGTTCCACACATTACGAGGATAAATATTGTTAATCTTGTTGAGATTATCTGTAGTCCTGATTTTTGATCTGCATGTTGTACCGGCTACTGAGAGGCACTTTTTAAAAAATGTTAACTGTGATTGTGGATCGGCTTCTGTTTCTTTTTAGTTTTGTCGGTTTATGCCTTATATGCTTTGAAGTTATTTCTCGATATTTAAGTTTTATTCATTATATTTTTTGAACCATTAGTTACTTAGAAGTACGTTATTTGGATTTTTTGCTGTTAAAATTTTTAGCAAAAGCAGTAAAATTTATTTCTTAAAAAGAACAATTGAGGGACTTCCCTGGTAGTTCAGTGGTTCAAACTTCGCCTTCCGGTGCAGGGGGTGTAGGTTGATCCCTGGTTGCGGGGCTAAGATCTCACATAGCTCACGGCTAGAGAACCAAGACACAAAACAGAAGCAATAATGTACCAAGTCCAATAAAGACTTTAAAAATGGTCCACATCAAAAAAATCTATGTTTAAAAAGAATAATTGATAAAGAAGTCGATCTTTTTCTGCCATCCCGTGCTTTAAAATCCTGTTGGCTGTGTCCCACTTCAAAGTTATTAACTGTGGACTCACCAGTTAAGCTGATAATAAGCTATTGGCGGCACCAGTCACTTTGATCCCATGATAAATTAAGCTAAATCTTCACCTTCGTATTGCCCAGTTCTTTCCTTCTCTCTCAAACCCTGGGTTGGATGACTTGGATTCTGTTGGCTCTTACTGGTTTTCAAATACTATCGTATGACTGTAATCTCTGCGATCCTGATATATACTAGAGAGAATCTGATCTAACCTCAGTGACCTCGTCCCAAAGTGATTTAGGGCACATAATCACAGTCACAAGCATAAGCTAGCATGCCACATTGTTTTCCAGCTCCCAGATTGTTTGAGAATAAAAACATGAATCCTTTATATCACTGAACTTTGCAATATTCATTGTAGATGGTTTCTTGAACAAAATAAGGAGGCAGTTTTCTTGCTTGGCGGCCAATCTGCCAGCTATAGAATCATCCGTAATCTGAAGCATAAATTTAATGTAAAATTCAGTTTGGTTTATATCCAGCAGCTTCTGAAAATTTTCCATGGAATTTTGGTGATCGGCAAAGAGGACTTGCTGGAATAGAAATATCACAGCTTCTGTGCTGTGTGCAGATAGTTACTGAGTGTGATGAAGGAGCCACTCTCTAACTGAGCCCGTACTCTGAGCAATTAGGCCACGGGCCAAAACCATGAAGGCTCAAATGCCAAGTTGCCTGTAGGGAGATTTAGCAACCAAGCCCTGGCTCACCTACCAGCAGGGGGCGCTCCAGGTTCCCTGATCACCGTGCCAGCCAGGCAGAGCCACATCAGCTGCCAGCCCGGCCACTGCTGGCATCTCCGCGCTCTCCCCAGTGCTGCCTCTGTCCCCGTCTTCTTGCCCATCGGCCCTCCATCTGGCTGCCACTCGAGTGGTGGGCGCACAGTTGGGGGCACCTTAGTAGTTGAGTCCTAACACCAGCTGACACATTGCATTCACCTTTCCTGTGCCTTCTCCCGTCTCCTCCCTCCCCCCTGCTCAAGCCCCTTCTCCAGCTTGGCAGCTTGAAAGGAAAGGATTGCCAATTCCTGTTTCATAACATTTCAAGGGCTCCATTCTGAGGCTCTGGAGTATCCTGGCACTCAAGGAAGCTGAGCGCGGGGGTGGGAGAGAGAGAGCCACATGGGGGATTATGGCATCCAGGCACCCCTGCCTGCACCCAGCAAAGCCTGGGGAAACCGTGAACAAGAGTTGCTTTTGTAACTCCAACATTTTATCAAGATGAGCCGAAATCTGGTTCTGTCACTTTCTCATTCTCCTGTGTCCCACAGCCCCCTATCCAGCTACCCCCTCCACACACACACACAAAAACCCCAAAACAGAGTAGTGCAATTTCTTAACAATTTGACTTTTATCCAGAACTGAGGCTCTTTATTTGTTTGAGCTAAGCATTTGGTCCAAGATTCTCTAATTCTTTCTGTGGGAACTTGAATTAGCACCCCCTTCCCCAAGCCCCCACAGAAGAAGCAGATGGGGATCTTGGCGAGGTCCGGAAGTCCGTCTCAACTTGGACAGGTTGAGAGTTCTGTTTGCCAGGCTGACTTGCTTGTAATTAAAAAGCTTATCCTCCTCCTTTTTTGCACTTCTGAACTTATCTGAGGCATCAAGAGAGTATTTAATCATGCGTAGAGACAAATCTGTCCGTCGAAGTGAAAATCTGCATTTGAAGTCAAGGGCTTACCAGCAGCGGTGAGTCATGCAGGCTGGTAAGAGCGAAGGGGCGCCTTCAGTGTTCTCTGCAGTCAGGGCTGGGGCCTGCAGCCCCTTTCCCTTCCTGTCTTTTTGCATCTCCAGTCCCTCAACTAAAGCTATGCATGTGAGCTCAGTTGCTAAGTCACGTCGCTTATTTCCAACCCCATGGACTGTAGCCCACCAGGTTCCTCTGTTCATGGGATTTCCCAGCAAGAACACTGGAGTGGGTTGCCATTCTCTTCTCCAGGGGGTCTTCCCAACCCAGGGATCAAACCTGTGTCTCCTGCATTGGCAGGTGGATTCTTTACCATTGGAAAGTCCCCTGGAAAGTCCTCACCTAGGCTGTGCCTACACCAGACATTCGTGGACTTTGGGATTCTAAAGAAGGTTTTGGGTCTTGTTAGTGAACTTAACGAACACCAGATTGTCCGTGTTTATCTGCTTTCTAATACTGAAAAGAAAATAACTCATTAGTCTCGACATCTTAATGTGTGAGCATTCTGAGAAAAAAAAAAAACTTGCTCTTTTGGACTAAGGTGTGCTCATTGTCAGTTTGAATGCGTGTTAGAAACTTAAGAACAAAGTGAGGTATGACCTTTTGCAGCTGTTGAGGCAATAAGAACTCAGAGTTGTTTTCAGAAATACCTGTTTTTTTCTTTCAAATGTTCCAAAGCAGGTGAGGAGCTGGGGTCTTCTCCCTTGTGCTCCATTGTGTGCATGCTAAGTCGCTTCAGTTGTGCTTGACTCTTTGCGACCCTATGGACAGTACCCTGCCAGGCTCCTATGTCCATGGGATTGACCAGACAAGAATCCCTTGGGGAGCTCTCAAATGGGGCTTTGGCGATTTGGAGGGGTGGCTTTGGAGGGGGCAGCGGCAGGAAGCGTTGCAGTTGGTGGCCCCCCTGTGAGGGAAGAAGAGTGTTATTTCTCTGTGTGTTGATGGCGGGAGCGTTTGATGATCTCATCAGAGTTGTGTCCACACTTCTGGGGCAGGAGGGGAAGATGGCACTCGTAAGGGCTTCCTTACAGGTTGGCAAGGACTGTGCTGGGAGTGTCATTCTCTGATTCTTCGGCATCCTTGCCACAGACAGCTCCCAGGCCTGCTCAGAATTCTGCCAGGAAGGCATGAGAAGTGCCCATTGTCCAGCTTGCTTGGGTAGCCATGCAGGGATGAGCTCTGAAGATATAGTGGAAGGACAAAGATGCCTTGCTACAAGACCAGAGCTTCATCTTCCAAGATGGAGACGCGTCAGCAGGAGATGAGACCTGCTCTGAGTCAGCCCCACTCTGAGCCATCTCTGCCTGAAGCAGCCACTAACGACGGGCTTCACCAGTCCTTCGGACGACCCCGCGGACACCGGGGTCTCCTGCGGAACCTGGTGGTACAGTCAGGCATGCTCAGATCGCTTCCGCTCACATTCATTTATGCTGTTTTGTTCTAACTGCAGTTTAACACACGCATCTCTGTCTCTCTCTTTCACACCCAGGCACAATGAGATTTAGTAACCCATTTTAATGAGGCAATTATATTTCAACTCTATTATGTGCAATTATCCACTCACTTCAATTGCTTCAGCTGGAGAGCCCCGTGCTGAGGTTCCACTGGCGCTGGCTTGCTGGCCCCTGGGCGCGGCAGGGTGGCCAGGCCCCTGAGCGCTGGAGCATGGACACTGCCCCTGCCCCCCGCCCCTCCCCGTGCTCTCTGCAGGTGGTTCCTGTGGCCACAGGTCAGGGACAACTGCAGTTTCTGGCCCACCCAGCAAAGCTCTTGATTGCCACCTGGGTGGCCCAGCACTTTCTCATCTGCTCTGCTGGGCTAACAGGGTTGTTTACCCAGGCTCCGGAGCCCCAGGTAGACATCAAGTTTGGAGGACCCAGAAAACAGACTTGGATAATCAGAGCCATGTCCCCTCGGTCTGGTGTCTTTTCCTGGAGTCGTCTAGGCTTCAGGTACCTAGGGGAGGGTGTAGAAGGTAGAGTCTTTTGTATGCCCTTCTTACCTTTGCAGATAAGTCCCAGGGGTACCTTAAAAAAAAAATAAGATTTTCATTATACCTGTGAAAGTGAAAGTCCTAGTCACTCAGTCATGTCCGACTCTTTGGGACCCCATGGACTGTAGCCCGCCAGGCTTCTCTGTCTATGAGATTTTCCAGGCAAGAATACTGAATTGGATTGCCATTCCCTTCTCCATGGGGTCTTCCCAACCCAGGGATTAAACCTGGGTCTCCTGCACTGCAGGCGGATTCTTTACTGTCTGAGCCACCAGGGAAGCCCTCATGATATCTACTTCATTTAAAGTAATATATCTAATTTATATGGTAGTGTGATGCATAACAAAGTGGTGACCCGTGGACTTAACCCCCAATTTAATAACTAGAATGTTCCCAACACTTTTGCATCTACCTGTGGCCATTGGGACTTGCACGGTATGGTTCAGTGGTAAAGAATCCGCCTGCAATGCAGGAGTTGCAGAGATGTGGGTTCAGTCCTTGGGTTGGGATGATCCCTTGGAGAAGGGAATGGCAACCCACTCCAGTATTCTTGCCTGGAGAATCCCATGGACAGAGGAGCCTGGCGGGCTACGGTCCATGGGGTCACAAAGAGTCGGACACACCTGAGGCGACAGCGCACGCACATGGCCATTTATTCCACCCTTGCCTGCATGTAGAGGGAATCGTTTGCTTGAACTTGGTCCCTACCTTTCCCCTGATTTTTTAGCAGTTTTATCAAGGATGTATGTATCCACATTCATTATTTGTTAGTTTTACTTGCTTTGAGTTTAATTGAAATGGTGTCATTCTATAGGTAACCCTCTGTAACTTACACTTTGCATAGTGTGATGTTCAAGATTCATCTTTGCAATTGTGTTGAGTTGCAGTTCATTTATAGTCACTGCTATGTAATGTCCCAAGTTATCTGTCCATCCTCCTGTCAAAAGAACTTTTGGCTTTTCCAGATATTTTATTTTGTTTTGTTTTGCATTACGAACAATGCTTCCATGCCATTCCTATGTACATATGCAATGCATGAGAATTCCTCTATCTTGGAGTGAAATTTCTGGATTGTAGAGCATGAAAATGTTCAAGATTATAAGAGAGTGCCAAATTGTTATCTAAAGTGATTGAACCAATTCATAGCCCCTCCATCTAGGCAGTATTTTTTTTTTTTTTTTTTTTTACAATTTTCCAGATTCCTAAGTGTTCTATGCCCAATGTGACGCAACAGTTATGAGCATTTTTGGATATGAATTCCAGATGTTGGCTCTGGGACCTTTCAAAAATTAGCTGTTCTCCCTAAGCTCAGTTTTCTCATCTATAAAGTGAGGGGAAACTTGAGTACAATACCTTCTGCCTAGTGGTCACTTTGGCAAACTCCTTGCCTTATGAAAATGCAGCATCCCCCAGCAATCCAGCACCTTAACGTTGCCAAGTGAAGCTAACCAAAATCCCTTGTGCTGTTGTTGAGGATACACGAAGCCCCCTATATACGAACAAGTTCTGCTCTGAGAGCCCATTGTCGTCGTTGTTCAGTCGCTCAGTCATGTCTTTGTTACTCCATGGACTGCAGCACGGCAGGCTTCCCTGTCCTTCACTATCTCCCAGAGTTTGCTCAAACTCATGTCCATTGAGTTGGTGCTGCCATCCAACCATCTCATCCTCTTTCGCCCCCTTCTCCTGCCCTCAATCTTTCCCAGCGTCGGGGTTGTTTCCAACAAGTCGGCTGTTCGTATCAGGTGGCCAAAGTATTGGAGCTTCAGCCAGCAAAGCTCGTCTAGGTGACCAGCTAACACAGTTGGAGGGCAAGCTGCAATTTCACTCACATCTGACCTCGATGGAATGCACGTTCACATCTTTGAAATTTCTCAACTTAAAGGTTCATACGTAGGGGGCTTACTATATTAGCTATTCAGTACCATTCACAATTTAAATCTGTCCTGCAAAAAGAATGAGAGATCAGTAAACTGTCAGAGGGTATAAACATTTTCTGGTTTGTATCAAAGGTGGTTATTTGGTGATTTACTTAATTAACACCTACCGCTACCGCTGGTGTCTTTTACACGTTAGTTGGGTTTTCTCTTTGGGCTGCCAGTAAACGCCTGTGCCCTCCGAGCCCAGTAAGAAGCACAAGCTACACTGAGGCTTCCTCTCACTGGAGCTGCCCTCAGACTCAGCTGATGATGCTACAAGCCGTAACACTAGGTCGGGGCTTTTTACAAAGCACATTTCCATAAGATCTATGTTGTCTCCCCACCAGCGTCCTCAGAGTTAAATATTATTTCTATTCCCATTTTTACAGATAAAGAAACTGAGAGTAAGAGGCGACTAAGTGGCTCGTGTTATGTAAATTGCAGAAGCTTGACTGAGGTCAAGTCTTCTGTCACTAGACCTTGAGTTTCCCCACTTTCTTGCCATGTCTCGATGTGTCATGCTTCCTAGTGCATATGTTTATTCATGTCTCCTTTCTATGTTATATGAATATATAACATATGTTCAATATAGTCCACTTGATTATTTAAAGACAAAAGGAAATCTGTTTGTGTCTTCGGAGGTATCTGTAGCCAGTAGCCAGTAACCTGAATACTGAAGAAAGTTTGCTATCAAATTTGCTTTAAGAACAGTTCAAGAATTAAACTATAAGGCTTATTCATAATAAAAACGGCTTACGATCATGCACTTTATTAACTCCTACTTAAGTTTTAATGACTGAAAAGTTTGATAACAACTGAAGCATGTAGTTCCTGCATATGTATTTCTGGGAGGCTTTTTCACCAGTTTCCACTGCCTCACTGTCTTCTCCTCCTTTCTACGGGACCTCACTTGGTAATGTTGATCATCTTTTTAACGTTCACTTTCACCCCCTGTCGTGCTCCGGGCTCAGGCATTAGCTGCTCCTTGGTGACTGCGTTTCGTGTTTGTGTCGCTGCAGCTCAGATGGCATGGCCTCAGCTGTGGTACAGCCCAGCAAGGGGAAACGGTGCCACCGCCTGGGTCATTTCACTCAAGGCTGAGAGATGAGAACCGCCTCAATCCCCAGTGACTCCAGGACACCCCAGTGTCCTGCCCTTTGAAGTCTCACTCAGCAGATCACAGACCCAGCAGTTTTTCTGTCTTACTTTCCAGGGATGCCGAAAGGCACTTGCCTCGTTCAGGTCTCACTGCAAGCTTTCCAAGCACGTCCTTTGCGCGCCGTCTCAGTGGTGAGCAAGATCAGCCAGGTGTGTTTGTCCCGGAGGCATCCAGATGGAGGTAGAATGAGCGGGGAGGCTCAGCCTTCCCCCAGGTCTCCCCAGCGAGACCCAGTCCTGCTGTTAGTCCTGGCAGAGGGTTGTCACTGCGAACCGTGACTGGACCCTGGAGCAAGGAGTGGAGGAATAGCATTGGTCCAGTGCCCTTGGTTTCTGCAGGACAGTCCTGACTTAAGCCCTGACTTGGGGTGCTCCTTTGGGGGAGTCACTGTAATTTCACTGACCCTTACCTTCCTTCCAGACAAGGTTCCTGCCCTCAGGGAGCTTGTCGTCTTTACTTCCTCAGCTGTCCCCTGTTTGAGGGCAAGAGCTGGGCCTTGGTTTGTGTTCTTTGCAGGGACACCTGCCCCTGAACTGAGTTGGTTGCTGAACATCAGAGGCGTTCCAATAAACACCTGAAATAGACTTTCCTAAAGTTACTCCTTGGCCCTGTGGGTTCACATCATTTACCATCTATTTCCTGGCTCAGGGACCCTTCCCAGACTCCCCTTCCTGGCCTGAGAGCTCAGTTCTTGACCTCTTATGGATGGTTCCAGTAGGCAAGCACTTGACCCTATTTACACTCTCTTTTGAAAACCGAAAAACATCCCTCTGGCAATTACCTTGGGCTCCCTTGTCCCTGCTGAGGAACTGAAGGGTTTTCCAGAGCATCCATCTTCTAGCCAGAGGTCCTAGTCTCAGACCAGCAACCAGCTGGGCACAGCCGACTGCTTCCCTCAGTGTGCTAACAGGAGGCAGGCTTGTGTTAACAAGACCAGACAGGCTATCCATAGGCTGCTCACCAATACGCCCCAAGTTCATACCTGCCAAAGGAAACCTTAGTCTCAGCTTTCAATGTCTTCTGTATTCTCTGCTGCTACTGCTGCTAAGTTGCTTTCGTCATGTCTGACTCTGTGCGACCCCATAGATGGCAGCCCAACAGACTCCGCCATCCCTGGGATTCTCCAAGCAAGAATATTGGAGTGGGTTGCCATTTCCTTCTCCAATGCATGAAAGTGAAAAGTGAAAGTGAAGATGCTCAGTCGCGTCCGACTCTTAGCAACCCCATGGACTGCAGCCTACCAGGCTCCTCCGTCCATGGGATTTTCCAGGCAAGAGTACTGGAGTAGGGTGCCATTGCCTTCTCCTCTGTATTCTCTACTTTTCCCCAAACTTCGTATAATTTTAAAGCTTTATAAATGTAATGCACATTTTAAGACTCCTTTCTCCTATAAGGTTTTGAAAAAAATCTGAGAACTATATTTAGTGTTTTGTACAACTTTCGTTATTCTCAAAAGCTCTTATATTTGATCTGTGGATTTAGGTGGCAAAGAATTTCTTTCCTGTAAATTTTTATACTGGTCCTGTCAATCTGCTTCTTTATAATTATTTTTTATCAGTGGTTTGGGGCCAACTTTTTAAAAA
This sequence comes from Bubalus kerabau, assembly GCF_029407905.1. Taxonomy (NCBI): domain Eukaryota; kingdom Metazoa; phylum Chordata; class Mammalia; order Artiodactyla; family Bovidae; genus Bubalus; species Bubalus kerabau. Next base: position 23,284,841 of record NC_073635.1, on the reverse strand, counting down.
TATTTTCACATCTAGAAAGTTTACGAAGAGGCAAAATTTGCATTTTCACGTTCTTGAGAAATCCTCATTGTTATATTCAGGAAATTCCAAGGAATGAGATTGGTACCAAGTTTATTGGTAATGATGACATAAAATAGGAATTGTGAAAACACAAAGCCACAGTGATGACACTGGAATAGCAATGAAATATCAACATTTATCAAATAAATATTTTTTAAAAAATAAAGCAAATATCAGCACTTAGACTGTGGAATAGGCACCTCCATTGCTTTCCCAGCCCCCAAGGAAGGTCTGCTTTTACTGAGAGGTCACAAGTGTAAAGATGGGGCAGCGTCCCCAGGACTCGGGCCTTAGGGTCCCATCCTCCCTCTGTCTCCTGTTGCCTAAGGCAGGTTACCCTGGGAAAGTCATGCCCCCTTCCAGTGCCTCGTATTCCTCACTGGTAAGATGGGGATAATAGTTTTGTGACTGAAACTAAAACACATAAAAAGTGTAGGATAACACAGTGCACAAAATAAGCATTCACAGGATGATGATGTTCAGTCGCTAAGTATCTGACTCTCTGTGACCCCATGAACTGCATGCCAGGCTTCCATGTCCTTCACCATCTCCCGGATCTTGCTCAAAGTCATGTCCGTTGAGTCAGTGATGCTACCCAATCATCTCAGCCCCTGTCAACCCCTTCTCTTCTCACCCTCAGTCTTTCCCAGCATCAGGGTCTTTTCCAATGACTCAGCTCTTTGCATCAGGTGGCCAAAGTATTGGACCTTCAGCTTCTGCAGCAGTCCTTCCAATGAATATTCAGGGTTGATTTCCTTTAGGATTGATTGGTTTGATCATGAGATGTTAGTTGTTCTTATTTTCATTACAGTTATATTGCTGAAATTTGGATTGAAGGAAAAGAAAAAAAAAGCGCATCCTCAGTGATCTCTACTCATTTCATCCTTGGTATAGCAGGCAAAGTTCTAGACAAAGAGTGAAGACATGAGGTGGATGAACCTAGAACCTATTATGCAAAGTGAAGAAAGTCAGAAAGAGAAAGATAAATATTGTATTCTAACACATACATATGGAATCTAGAAAAATGGTACTGAAGAATTTATTTACAGGGCAACAATGGAGAAACAGATGTAGAGAATAGACTTAGAGACATGAGGAGAGGGGAGGAGAGGGTGAGATGTGTGGAAAGAGTAACATGGAAACTTACATTACCATATGTAAAATAGATAGCCAACAGGAATTTGCTGTGTGGCTCAGGAAACTCAAACAGGGGCTCTGTATCAACTTAGAGGGGTGGGACGGGGTGGGAGATGGGAGGGAGGTTCAAAAGGGAGGGGATGTATGTATACCTATGGCTGATTCATGTTGAGGTTTGACAGAAAACAACAAAATTCTGTAAAGCAATTGTCTTTCAATAAAAAATTAATTAAAAATAAAGAGCGAAGATATCTGGATTCCTGGCTTTGACTCACTCTGGCTTTGTACCTCCAGGGACTTGGTTTCCTCAGCACTAAAATGAGGGTTGTCCTGGAGACCCTGAACCCTTCACCTCTAACATCAAAGAGTGCTCGTGTGAGTCAAAAAAACCCTAAGAACTTATTTTTTTAATGTAGTGTTACATCTTAATTCATCAGAAGAAAATAAAGCATCCAGGTGCCAGTTAAAGTGAGAGATGGAAATATTCTAAAACCATCTTTTCAGAGATATTTCTGAAAGATATTTTTTAAGGCAAAATTTTGATCAACAAAGAGTTGGGAAAATATGACTGTATTTGGAAAGCTAAAGAAAACAACTGCAGGAGAATAGTAATATCAGCTCTTTTATTCTAGCGTCTGTCTTTGTTTCTAGGAACCATTAAATGAAACAAAGAAGCAGAGGAAGGAGGAGGCAGTAAGGGAGCAAGAGAGAGAAAGTACAATGTGTGTGTCATGTGCGGTTGTTATTTTAAGAAAATGTATTTCTGACCAATTTTATTCAAAGAATAAATCAGCACACACCCAGTAGCAATCTGCCCCAAGATATTTTCCCCCAATATAGACCTAATCAAAATAATCAAGTAGTGTCAAGAACGTTTCCAGTAAAATGACGGTCTCTATCATTTCCAGTGTTATTGTTTTATTAGCCATGGTGGAGCTGCACAGTCCCCTTGCCTGGTAATATTAGCTGAGTAAATATTAATACTATGCATTTTCCCCTTGGAAAAATGAAGGCCCACAATGGGAAAAGATGTCACAAATGTTTTGCAGCTTTATTATAAATATTTTATGAATGAATCAGAGAAAGTAGATGAAACAGCCCACGAACTCTTGCCAGTACCCTGATGTGTACTGCTGTATACTTTTAAGTGGTTTGTCTGATCTCATTTTCAGTGACTCAGGTTATAGGGAATTTGCCACTTCCCTTAAAGCCACTTTCCAAGTGGAGACTATCTCGCCTGCTAGGAAAGTTTGACAAATTCCCCTTGCTTTGTTTGATTTTCTCATTAATCTCGTTTGATTTAGGCTATTTAATTGCATATCTTTAGTGTCTTTAGATTCTCCATTGTTTTCAATGTGTTTTCTGTTTCTTTCCTTTATAAAAAAATTTAGATTTCATTGGAAGGTAATGACAATATGGTGTTAGTTTCTGCCATACATCAACATGAATCAGCCGTAGTATACCTATATCCCCTTCCTCTTGAACCTCTCTCTCACCTCTCACCCCATCCCATCCCTCTAGGTTGTTGCAGAGCACCCGATTTGAGCTCCCAGCATCATAGAGCAAACTCCACTGGGCCATTTATTTTATTTATGGTAAGGTACATGTTTCAGCGTTATTTTTTCAATTTGTCACTTCCTCTCCTTCCCCCACTGTGTCCACAAGTCAGTTCTCTATGTCTGCATCTCCACTGCTGCCCTGCAAATAAGTTCATCAGTACCAACTTCTAGATTCTATATATATGCATTTATACACGGTTTGTTTTTCTCTTTCTGACTCACTTCACTCTGTATAATAGGCTCTATGTTCATCCACCTCATTAGAACTGACTCAAATGTTCCTTCTTATGGTTGAGTAATATTCCATTTTATTTTCTTTTCATTTAGCCTTTTTCTCTTCACTTTTTGCCTGGAAGAAAGAAAACAGTTGTTTTTTTTTTTTTTGCTTGTGGATAGATGAGCAGTAGCCATTGGTTTCATTCAATAAATTAACAACAACAGCAATGACAACAAGAATTGATCACTTACTATGTCAGGTGTTGTCCTAAATACTTTGTATGTGTTGTCCCATTTGTTGAGCACCTACTATTTGCCAGATACCAGGAATGCAACATTAAATATAATCCTGTAGTTTTTGACAAAGAGCTTATAATGTCTTGGAGGGGGACAGGCATTCAGGCAGGTACTGTCCGCATAGCATACCCCATACATGGGGCTGTCGTCAGGGTACTGTTGGAGAGTGGAGGATGAGCGTTCACTCCAGCAGTGAAGAGAAACGCCTGAGGGAAGGGGTCAGGTGGAGTGAGGGATGATATCCCAGATGAGACGAACCCCAGGCCCTGTCTTCAAAGAGTCAGAAATGGTGTGTGGAGTCAGAAATTGCATAGAGTTCAACGATATTAAGTTGAAAATCAGGAGGATTGTTGGGAGGTAAGCTAGGCCAGGGTCAGATTATAGAAAACTCTGTATTACCTGGCAGAAAACTTGGAATTTGTTCTAGATTTTAAGCAGAGGGGTGTCATGGCTGCTGCGTGGAAAACCTCTACAGAGGCAGAGCTGCTGTAGCTGTGGCCGTCTGCCCTGGTGAGACGCAGTGAGTGTTGGGGTTCAGGGGCCAGGTTCGCTGTTCCTTATGCCTTTTCATTCTGTCTCTGGTCCCCCCATACATGGGCCTCTGGAGAGGCTGCCTGAGAGTCCCGAAGCCAGTGATGACTGGCTTTCCCCAGGGTGAACGACCCAAAAGAGAGCTGGGAGAAGGGGCAATGTCGTTTATCCTCACTTAGGAAGCATATTTCCTCACACCACATTCTACTCATTAGAATGGAGTCTCTAAGTCTAATTCAAATCAAGGGAAGAGGAAAATTATACACCACTTCCCTGGTGGCTCAGATGGTAAAGAATCCAACTGCAATTCAGGATACCCAGTTTCAATCCCTGGGTTGGGAAGATTCCCTGGAGAAGGGAATGGCTACCCTCTCCGGTATTCTTGCCTGGAGAATCCCAAGGTCACAGGAGCCTCGTGGGCTACAGTCCATGGGGCTGCAGAGTCAGACACGACTGAGTGAAACTAACTAACACTTTTTGAAAAGAGACTTTCAAAGAATTGTGTGCATATTTTTACACCATCACACTGTGTAACCTTGGGCAATTTATTTCTTTATTTTTAAGATTTTTCTGATGTGGACCATTTAAAAAAGTCTTTATTGAATTTTTTACGCATGGCTTCTGTTTTATGTTTTGAGTTTTTTTGGCCCCGAGGCATGTGGGATCCCTGATCAAGGATGGAACCTGCACCCCCTGTGTTAGAAGGCAAAGTCTAACCACCAGACAGCCAGGGAAATCCCCAGGCAATTTCTTTAAAATCTCTGTGCTCCAGTTTCTTCATCAGTAAAATAAGAATGATATTAGTGTCTGCCCTGTAGAGCTGTAAGAATAAAATGAATTAATGGGAAGGTCTGCAAACAGTCCAGGATATATGAAAAGTGCTCAATAAGTATTAGCAGCTGTTACGCTGATTACTAACTCTATTCCAGACCTCTAGCCTGTGATGGAGCTAATCTGGAGGCAAGAGCAATGTACGCTGCCACCAGTGATGGGTTCCCCTTAAACTGGTCCTTCTTCCTAACCAGAGTTATCTCCACACCCTTCAGCTGGGCTTTGACAAATGTAGATGCTGTTCTTTCCTAGGCTGGGGACCCAGGATAGGCAGTATGCTTTCTTCTTTGTTATAAAGACTCATTGTTTTCTCACCAGAGGAAGTGGGTCTAGAAAGGTGCCAGCCAGATTATGTGACTTCTCAGGTTCAAAGGCACCTAGCAGTCCTGCTGAAATCAGAGGTATAAATCTCAGCTAAGCCACGAGGAGCCACCCAAGAACCCTTGAATAGATCCTTTCAGATTCTTAGGGTGGCTTCATTGAAGAAGGACTCCTCCACAGCTCTGTCCTGAAGTCACCTCAGAAAGCTGTGTCTCTGACATCATAAGAAAGGGACCCAGGGCAGGAAATTGCTGCAGTTTCACCCACCTCAGTTCCTGAGAACTGAGCTACCAGGAAAAAAGTAATGTGGGAATGTTTGAGAACCTGGCTTCCAAATAGTCCTTAGAGATATCCTAGAGCGAATCAAATTAGTAAACATTTACTGGGTATCTAGCAAGTCATGATATTTTCTAAACTGGAGGCAACTTTCTGATGGCCAAAGAATAACCCGTGTATGATCTTACTGAGATTAACTGCCTTTTGCGACAATCAAAATTCACAGTGATATTCAAAGAACATGTGTCAGGAAGTTTAATAAGGAAAACGTTTTGAGGTTTTTACTTACAAACACACTGTTCACACTAGAAACCCAGATCGCTCCCTACTCATCCCAGGGATAGCCCTCAGACCATGAAGGCTGCCTTCAAAAGGAGAGAAGAAATTTGATAGTGTGTGCAAATAGCTCAAGTGTTAGTTGCTCAGTTAGGTCCAACTCTGAGACCCCAGGGTAGCCCCCCAGTTTCCTCTGTCCATGGAATTTTCCAGGCAAGAATACTTCTCCCGGGGATCTTACTGACCCAGGGATCAAACCCGCGTCTCCTGCTTTATAGGTGGATTCTTTACCGTTTGATTTCCCAGGTGGTGCTAGTGGTAAAAAAAAAAACCCAAAAAACAAACAAAAAAAAACACCCACCTCCCAATTCAGGAGATCTAAGAGATGCAAGTTCCATCCCTGGGATGGGGGCTCCCCTGGAGGAGGGCATGGTAACCCATTCCAGTGTTCTTGGCCTGGAGAATCCCATGGACAGAAGAGCCCAGCGGGCTACAGTCCATGGGGTCACAAACAGTCAGACATGACTGCAGAGACTTAGCCCACAGATAGCCCAAGTTATGATAACTAACCAAATTAAAGTGAAAAGCTCAGAACTTTTCTTTCAGTATATAAGGCAGCATAATGACTTGTTCCAGGTAAGACGAGACCACCAAGAAGCAGAAAAGTCACCCTCAGGCATGCATGCCTGGTGGCTGACCCTCCCCTGAAAGAAATGTCCCGTCCATTCAAAGGCAGTATGTGGGGTGAAGGAATTTACAGATTTTAATGCCACAAATGAAAATTTTTATTTCTGGTCAGGTATTCTAGTAATATAGTTTCTCAAAGTATTTCACTTTCAGCTAATTTAATAGAAGACTCAGCTTCAGGGTCAATATTTGGATATTTTATATATGCTATTACTTAAGGAGATCTGAAGCTATTTGGACATAGAATATTATGATCAAGTTCAAGCACAGAATTTTCAAGCAAAATTTACCTTTTGGTTTTTTCATTTTTAAAAATTTTTATTGGTGTATAGCTGCTTTATAATGTTGTGTTAATTTCTCCTGTATAGTAAAGTGGATCAGCTACACATATACATACATCCCCTCTGTTTTGGATTTCCTTCCCATTTAGGTCACCACAGCACACTTAGGAGAGTCCCCTCTGCTCTACAGTGGTTTCTCATTGGTTATCTATTTTATCCATCGTATCAATAGTGTACACATAACCTGTGACTGATTCATGGCGATGTGCGGCAGAAACCAGCACAGTGTTGTAAAGCAATTATCCTCCTATGAAAAATTAGTATATATGTCAGTCCCAGTCTCCCAATTCATCCCCCCACCTGCTTTCCCCCTTGGTGTCTATATGTGTGTTCTCTATGTCTCTGTTTCCGTATCTGTTTTGCAAATAAGATCGTCTGAGGACCTAGAGACTGTCATATAGAGTGAAGTCTGTCAAAAAGACAAAAACAAATATCATATATTAATGCATATATGCAGGTTCTAGAAAACTTTACATTTTTAAAATGGATGATGAACTACATAATTTCCCCTGGTGTTTATTCCCACAGAAGAACGCCACACAAGGAACCAGGCAGAGACACAAAAGGAGTCTTTTCCTGGCACAAAAGTCTACACAAGAAAAGGCGGGTGGTTCCCAGCCCCACGCACAGATGTGTGGCTGTGAACCACGACCCCTCTTTTCTTCTTGGAAAATGTTTTCCAATTAGACAAGGACACAAGGTGAACCTCTGCTAACTAAGTAAAAAGTCCGTTACTTTCTGCAACAGTGAAAGCCATTGAGTTCTAGCAGCCATGCTGAATTCTTTTTCCTGCGAAGGCCCCATTTGGCCTCTAAATCTCTTTCACAACCCCTCCTCCCCTCTCTTAAAAATGTTTCCTATTCACTGTGAGGCTCTCATCCAAGGAAAATAGATGGCGATGAAGGACCTGGGGGCTGGGGACTCTGAGGGAACTGTTTCAGAGAAGGGTCGACGAGGGCTTGCTCCCTGCAGAATCCATGGATGCTTATTATGGGGCCAGAGGATGCTTTTGGCAAACATCAAATTAGGACCAAGCATTCACTCCCATTCACCAGAATGCGCAAATTCGGTTGATGGGTTAGAGAAGAGAGGTTTGAAAAAATTAAATTCTTTCCGCTGAAAATGTGAAATGACTTTGTGCCACAGAAGAAAAGTGGTAGCTAATGAGGACTTTTTTTGTATCAGGAGAAGCAAAGAGGCTGGAAGAGAACTGTTTCATATTTGAGATGCAGTCTGCAATAGCTGAATAACCTTCTTCTTTTGACTCACAGCTTCACACAATGCAGGCTTTCATCACATGAAGAGCCACAGCAGAGAGTTTTGGGCCATTTTCTCTTTTTATTCTTGTTGTAAGTCCCATCCCTCCCCCAACCTCCATTCCTCGTTTCCTCTGTCTGGGTTTGAATAGCTGAAGTGTGCCCACAATATGTACGCACTAGACACATTGTTACCTCCCTTTTACCAAAAGCACCTGGCAGGGTCACTAGCCTCCAGAACCACCCTGCCCGCCTACAGACTGGCTTAACTCTTTGAGTGACAGATGTCCAAATATATATTTTACAATGATTTTTAAACAAATATTAGAAACAAACTAACAAACGATTTTAACAAATACATTAAAGCCTAAAAAGAAAACAGATCCTGGCACTTTTTGTTCAGTTTTATAATTTCCCTTCCACTATTCCTGGCTCCTGTCTCCTTTCCCCTTGGGTTCTTAACATTAAGCTGTGAATTCCTTCTTTCCCAGCTGAATCAGAGGGATGGTTAATTGTTTTTAAGTCTGAGCTCGACAATATCTACAGACTTTGTGGTCACAAAACAAGCAGCCACACATATGTGGTCAAGGGGGGGAAAAAAAACAGGACCCATTACAGAGCAAAGCATAAGAATAATCAAATGCTTTGTGTTTCTCAAAACCTATTCTTCTCAAGAGGCTGGAGGACTGTCGGAGAGTAATTTTTCAGATTTCTGCTTCCAGCCAAGATGGAATAACAGGGACTAGGTGTACCCTCCTGTCTTAAATGATCCCAAGTCCAAAAACACCATATGGACTAAGAGTTTTGAGACACCGGACCATAGGCAGCTTACAATAATTTAAATCAGATGGAGACTTATTTTATGTAGAAGTTGTAGTTTGGGTCATAAACACAGGAGTTTCATTTCTGCCTTGGTATGGGTGTAGAATACTGGCCACGCTGACCTCTACTGGGACCTGCGGGACCTCTACTCGTCCACAGCAGAGAGGAGACCTTCCCACATACTGCATGCCCAGATTCTGGAAGAAGTACACAAGAGAGGGGTTTCCTGAGGACAAACCACAATCTGATTAACTTTCATCAAGACTTAGCTTCATGTAGACGAGGACAGACCTATCCTTGAACAGGACCATGAGCTGATCGTTTTTGTTTCTTTTTTTGGTGGGGTGGGGGGAGTTCTTACTGTGACTTAGAAGCAGAATGCTTGCTCATTTTATAGCAACCAGTATAAAAATCCCTACAGATCATTCTTTTTCAATACTTATTTTGATTTATTTATTTGGCTGCACTGGGTCTTACTTTCGACATGCAGGATCTTCAGTTGCAGCATACGGGATCTAGTTCCCCGATCAAGGATTGAACCCGGGCCCCCTGCATCGGGACTGTGGAGTCTTAGCTGCTGGAGTGTGTGCTAAGTCGCTTCAGTCATGTCCAACTCTCAGTGACCCTATGGACTGTACCCCGCCAGGCTCCTCTGTCCATGAGATTCTCCAGGCAAGAATACTGGAGTGGGTTTCTATGCCCTCCTCCAGGGGATCTTCCCGACCCAGGGATCGAACCCATGTCTCTTCTGTCTCCTGCATCGGCAGGACGGTTCTTTCCCACTGCCGCCACCTGGGAAGCCCCTAAGCTAGACGCTGGACCACCAGCAAAGTTCCTAAGCTCATAATGTTTGGAGCCCCTGTGAGAAACGGTAGCTGCTGCCTTCTCCCCTTCATAGCCAGGCTGATGATGGCCCTTTTGGGGGCAGCACCCGGACTAGGCTGCTTAGGGAACAAGAGTCTGTCGGTGGCTAGTGGCTTCCCCTCTTTCTTAGAACGGATGGCTAAAGACCGGTTTTCCTTGGAGAACGAACATAGAGTTGCCATGGGGAAGGGATAGTTAGGGAGTTTGGGAGGGATATGTACACACTGCTATATTTAAAATGGATAACCAACAAGGACCTATTGTACAGCACACGGAACTCTGTTCAATGTGATGCGGCAGCCTGGATGGGAGGGGAGTTTGGGGAGAATGGATACATGCACATGTATGACTGAGTCCCTTCACTGCTCACCTGAAACCATCACAGCATTGTTAATCACCTGTACCCCAAGACCAAAATAAAAAGTTCAAAAGGAAAACAAAAAGACTAAGGTTTTCAGTTCTGGCTTTAAAAATAAAGTGCAGTTCGTAAGGGGTGCTACTGATGTCCTGTTTCTTGTTATGAATGATGGTTACCAGTGTGTTCATTTCGAAATAGTTCGACAAGCTGTACACGGGTCATGGTGAATTTTTCTCTATGTATAGGTTCATTAAGACATTATAGAAATAAGCATAGTGGTTCACATTAATTATGTGCTTCTTTTAACTGACCCTGTTTTGATCCAATTATTAGTTTATTATAGAAGAATGTGTAGTAAACTTGAATGAAATGGCAACCCACTCCAGTATTCTTGCCTGGAAAATTCCACAGACAGGGGAGCCTGGCGGGCTACAGTCCGTGGGATCGCAGAGTCAGACACAACTGAGCACACACATACACACATTGATTCAATCTCATATTTTTACGTGATCCTAGAGGCCTTACATATTTTCAAATAACAACAAAAAATTCAGTCTCTTCATTCCTGCAGGTGGAGACAAAGCTATATCATTCAATCCTGTGCTCTTTGTTAGGAAACTTATACTTCTCAAACAGAAATAAAAATTCTCACTCACAAGAGCATGGTGGCCTTCAGGCTAGCAGGGTGGGATTATTTAGAAATTTACTGATGGTCAGCAACATAAAAGCCTGGCTTTTTCAGTTGCTGCACTATTAATATTTGTTTGGGTTTCTTCCTTTAGTTTTCTTTTTTGCATTCCTAATGTTATGTGTGAACACAGTATCTTATTTTAAAGTTGTTTTATTCTCTTCTGTGTTTTTTGTTACATTCTTAGAGTCAAGAACTGAGTCCTTTCTGTTTTAAAATGATGGCACTTTACTCATGTAAACTTTACTCACGTTGGCAGTGTTACTCATGTGCTTCTGAGATTGAACAGGACAACACTTCCCAGTGGCTTTCTTAAACTACAGACCAATTCAAACTAATCCTGAGTGACCAGATTGTCCATATTATGAAATAAGGGTCCCCGATTTGTATTCTGATTCCACATCAGCAAATGACCCAGAGTCTGTCTCAGTTTAATCCCACAACATCTGGACATTGTTTAACTGTTGACCTGGGTCTCCCTCAATTTAGGCATAGCCAACATAATAGTAATACAATTTTCACACACAAGTTCAACTTCTAAGTTTAAAGAGGGAACTTTTTCATGCCCATATTGTCGAAGAGGCTTCCCAAGTGGCACAGTGGTAAAGAATCCACCTGCCAATGCAGGAGATGCAAGAGATTCAGTTCCTGGGTCAGGAAGATCACCTGGAGTAAGAAATGGCAACCCGCTCCAGTATTCTTGCCTGGAAAATTTCATGGACAGAGGAGCCTGCCAGGCTAAATCCATGGGGTTGCAAAGAGTCAGACATGACTGAGTGACTGAGCATGCGTGGATGGAAGTATGAAGTTACAGCCAATCAATGCCAATGTAACATCATCAAGGTGGAAACCAATGTCCAATTTGTGAGGGGAATTAAACTAAGAAAATGTTTCCAGATGAAGACAGTCTTCCCATTTACACAGTCTAACTAAACCATGATCGGTGTTTATTGAGCACTTACTGTCTACAAGGTGCCATTCTAAAGGAGAACAGGGAAGGAGACTCCTAAGAAGTGAGTGTCCCTACACTCCAAGGGGTAGGTTTGTTTCACCCTGCAATGATAAGAAGTTCTGAGAAGGGATATCTGAATGGCATCCACAGTTTTAGTCGGGACCAACTGCAATATGCTTTTAGGCTCATAAGCACTGCCTGGCTCAGAGAGGACCTCTTGGCACTGGCTGGTGGCACTGTGGTTGTCTTGCAGTGGCTGAAGGTGACCTTGACAGATGCATCTGAGTCCCTGCTCTAGTAGTGCAGGGAAAGCTAGGAACTGCCTTCAGATTCTAGTAGTAACACCTGGGAATTCTGGGCTGTAACAGCGTATGTTGTAGGGAGACCGGGGACTGGAGGTATAATGGCAGGAAGTAATGGGACCGGGTTTCCTGCTTTAGGACCGCATGAGAAATGTAATATTTTATTATGGATCTCCATAGGTAAATGTACCTTTCCAGGTTGAAAGTGAACTGATCTCTATGATCATTTTCTGATCACCATTCCAGAGTTTTTTCCACAGGTGCAATCCATATTTCCAATTGACTAATGTCTACTTAAACTTCATCAGAATCAAAAACGATCTGAGATATACTCTAAGTATATCCAGAGGCCCTTTGACCGTTTTTAAATTATTCGATGTGTTAAACATTTAGGGTTCTTAGAAGGGATTTCAGCTGGAAGATGATAACTCCTGCAACATTTCACTTTTCTGTTAACTCATCCTTCATGCTAACTATTTCCTCCAGCTTAGGGATTGAAGCTGCAAGAATGCCCTCAAGTCAAAGCAGGAAAGAGAGTTAGGGGGCTAGTGGACTTGGAGGATGAAGGATTTTCCGCTTTGCTCAACTTCTAGGGATGAAGGAAATGATATATCAAAGCTGGGAGCGGCCTCAGTGCTGTGGATATAAATTCGACGTGATGTATAGGGAAAGGGATGATCCCTAGGAGGTGCCTGGGGTCAGGACAGACCCCAGCAGTGCCTGCTCTGTGTATACATCCCGGGTTCAGGAAATCCTGTGTTCTGACGCAGAAAGGGGAGGAACGTGCTGAGATCCCAGGGTGTAGAGAAGACTCCTCACCATTGGAGGAGGGTTAGCAGGCTAGGCAAAGGAAGCTATGTAAACTCAAGGGAGAAGAGAGGAGGAAATCAGTTACCCACAGCAACCAGGCTCACAAGCTGGGCTGAAAGGAGACGTTTTTCCCCTCCCAGATTACAGGAAGCTGATCTGGACCTCTGCAGGCAGCCTGAATGGGCAGAGGAAGAAGTGTGCAGGCAGATAAAGAGGCGGCTGCCATGCTGGATCTGCCTGTGCAAATTCATCTGACAGGGAATGAAGGATAGTGCAAGCCCGGAAAAGGGCAGGTGGCTCTGATGACCGTCGGCAGGGAGTGGTGGCGTGAGGCGCAGTTGTGAGGTCTGGATAATCTAGGCATGCTATCGCTAGGAAACTGACCACCCCCAGCCTGTAAGTGATATTGAAAGGTTCTGCACAGAGAAAACCGTTCTCATACTTGCCATTGAGAGAGGCAACTTTATAGCAATGGAATTTCAGACAAAAGGAACCTGAGACTCATGTTTTCAAGAGCCCCCAGGAAGAGCCACTCGGTGATGTCCCTTCTCTTTGGCCCTTCTGAGTTGAGGTCTCCAGTTTCTGGAAGTGACCCTGGATTTTATCCGCAGTAGTGCTGTGAGTTCATTGCAAGACTCAAGCAAAACTTGAACTTGTTGAATGACCAGTCGATTCCCGTCACCCCTCTGAGAGTCTAGCATACATGTGAATAGAAAGAGCACAGACCACACAGCCTCCCATTCACAATTCAGCGACTGTACCTTCTCAAGACGGTATTTCATCTGAAATACTAAAAGCGACTGAGAGACAATATTATTAATCAGGTTATGAGCCCTTGGAGATTGCTTACTGGAAAGTATTTTGAGAAATTTACAGATGGGAAATGGAAGGCACCACACGTCTGCTGGTTCTCTGCCCAATTTTTTTTTCAAGGGTAGGAAATGTCTCTTTTCACTGTAAGATTGGCTCACCACACTCTGAACTGTAGCGAGTGGATGGGTCAAGGGTCAGGGGAGTGCAGTGAACAAGAGGGCGTGGTGGTTCCTGCACAAAGGGCCAGGTCCAGCAAGCGCGTCAAGCTTGATTCCAGCAAAATGCCTTTGTATTGCCTTCCAAGAAGATGGGGTTAATTAGGTAGGAAAGCGTAGGAGGAAGCTGATGTTAGTGGAACATTTAACTGGATGCTTGAACATTGAGCTGGATTCTGTATCAGATGGAGTGTGTGTGTCTGTATCAGATGGAGTGTGTGTGTCTGTATCAGATGGAGTGTGTGTGTCTGTACTGATTGTCACAACAACCCTATGAAATGAGAATTAGTAGCCTTGTTTTACAGATGAGGAAACCAACTCAAATTAAGTAAACTTGCCTGGTGGCACAGAGTTATTAAAAGACATAGTAAAGTTTAAAACAAATATCTGACAATGACTTCTATGCTTTTGCAGTTTTAAAACAATTCACTTTTTATTCAGTGTTAGCCATAATTATGGGAGAAGGCAATGGCACCCCACTCCAGTACTGTTGCCCAGAAAATCCCATGGACGGAGGAGCCTGGTAGGCTGCAGTCCATGGGGTCGCTAAGAGTCAGACACGACGGAGCGACTTCACTTTCACTTTCCACTTTCATGCATTGGAGAAGGAAATGGCAACCCACTCCAGTGTTCTTGCCTGGAGAATCCCAGGGATGGCGGAGCCTGGTGGGCTGCAGTCCATGGGGTCGCACAGAGTCGGACACGACTGAAGCGACTTGGCAGGCAGCAGGCAGCCATAATTACATATATATATACCATATGTATATATATACATATATATATGTATATATATTAAGTCACTTCAGTTGTGTCCAGCTCTTTGTGACGCTATGGACTGTAGCCCGCCAGGCTCCTCTGTCTATGGGATTCTCCAGGCAAGAATACTAGAGTAGCTTTTACCATGCCCTCCTCCAGGGGATCTTCCTGACCCAGAGATTGAACCTGCATCTCTTACATCTCCTGCATTGGCAGGCAGGTTCTTTACCACTAGCACCAACTAGGAAATCCACAGATAGATAATCTTACTTTTATTGAAATAGTAGAGTTGGCAGACAGCAATGCTTCCTTATGGAATTTCAGGCACTCGGGACAGAGGTGTGGAGCAAAGATATTCTGCAGTGGGATTTTCTCAAAGTGCCGTGCTTACAGTTTGTCCTGTGTGAGCGCTGTTACCACTCACAATAAACTGCCCAGTTGCAGGCTTCATCTGTACAGGTCCACCCCCGCAGGCACTCAGGACACAGTCCTGGATGAGTCTTTCCGTTAGCCCTCACCGCAAGAGCTCAGGAATGTGGAGCATTCCAAGCAGGAAATTGCAGCATCAGCAACATTGTCTTTGAATGTTGACTCTTGGTCAAGGTCAGGCCACCCCTGGGACCGTCATCATCGTCTCTGTGACCTGTGCAGACCTTGGGCTTCTGGAACCCTTCCAGGTGTGGGAGGCTATGAGGTCTTGGAAAACTCTGCCCGGCGCCCTGGCTAATAGAAACATGGCCAGATGGCTTTGTCATCAGCCTTTGTCTACACTGTACTCTATTTGGTGAAAATGAACCAAATGGAAACTCATATTTACTGAGAGGGGTAATAATATGCTCTTACAGCATGTAGGATTGCTGTGAGTATTAAACAAATGAATAGACCAAAAGCACTGAAAATAGTGTCTGACAAACTGTAAGCACTAATTAGATCTTGGTTATTACTGTTATTGATATTCTTGTCTTAGACGTATGTTGTTCTCCAGATGACTAGTTTTTGTAGATTGTTTAAAGCTGAAGCTCCAATATTTTGGCCATCTGATGCGAAGAGCCAACTCACTGGGAAAAGGCCCTGATGCTGGGAAAGATTGAGGGCTGTAGGAGGGGGCGACAAAGGTTGAGATGGCTGGACAGCGTCACTGACTCAGTCGACAATTGTTCAAATTCAGGGAGTTTGAGCAAACTCCAGGAGACAGTAAAGGACAGGGAAGCCTGGTGCGCGCTGCAGTCCATGGGGTCGCAGAGTTGGATGTGACTCAGCGACTGAACAATAACAAAAAGATAGAATAACATGAGAAAATTAAGCCCTAGAGATTCATCTCTTGAACAACTGTTTTTGGTCACTCTTTCCTTTTAAACTTCACAATTCCCTCTTGTTTTGCCACAAACTTAAATTATTAAATACTTCAGTTGGCAGAGATAGTTATGCAGGGGATGATTAAAATGTCCTCACTTGTAGTTGCTAGTTTTAATTTTATTATATATTGTATGTAATAACATATAGATGGCAAAAAATTCAAAAGGCACACAAGGATATACAGTGAAATCGTAGTCTCCCTACATCCAGGACCTTAGTCATCAAAGTCTCTCCCCCAGAAGAATTCTCTTATTATTTATGATATCTTTTTAGTAGATTCTCTTAGGTTTTCCAGAGAAAGCAGTTTCCAAAACACAATCCCATCAGCTGCAAAAATAATTGTGCCTCCTTAAATTTTATACCTCTGTTTTTTCCTATTGTCTAATTGTGTGACTGTTAGCAATGGGACAAAAGAAACCATATTGCAGACAAAGGATGTGTTTTCTTGTTCGAGAGTTTAAAGAATGCTTTGGCGAGAGACTGGTAAACATACATACATACGTGCATTCATACATAATCCTCCCTCTCTCTTGCTCTCTCTCTGTGTCTAGATACATACTATACAGCACATGTGTGCTCAGCTGTATCTGACTGTTTGTGACCCCATGGACTGCAGCCCGGCAGACTCTGCCCGTGGGATTCTCCAGGCAAGAATACTGGAGTGGGTTGCCATTTCCTTCTCCAGGGGATCTTTCCAACCCAAAGGTCAAACTTGCATCTCTTGCATCTCCTACATTGGCAGGTGGACTTTTTAGCACTGTACCCCTTGGAAAGCCCTGATATGTCTATATCTAAATAGACATTAGATGCAGATATGTGATTTAAATCTTAAACCAATTTGATAATCCTGAGATAAACGCTACTTGGTTTTGGTGTATTATTATTGTATATATTACAGAAGTCTTTTTGCTAATATTTTAGTAAAATTTTTCATATGTGTTTATGAGGGATGTTAAATGACTATTTTTAATCTCCTTTTTTTTTTTTCTCTCTATTTAAGATCACAAACCCTTTTTACCAAGCATTACTTTACCTGTAAGGAGTTCCTTATAGAGTGGTTTTATATCCTTATGTTCTAAATATTCTGCAATTCACATTTTAATTTTCTCTTTTTTACATTGGCAGGTGGTAGAAGTTTTTTTCTCTTTTTAGTTTTTATAGTAATTTCTAGATTTACTTCATATAATCAGAGAATGTTATTCGTATTGTTTCTACCTGCTGGATTGGATGGATTTTCTCACTGTGGTTTAATATACCACAGGTAGTGACTCTTGCCTGGACACTTGAAACCAAGGTTTGCCTGTGACTGAAAGGGTTCCCGCCCAGGATGGAAGACTTACAGTGCAAAAGCTGTAACTGAATAAACTAGGGCAGATTGGTCACTTTATTTAAGAATAAAATTCTTAGGTCACTCTCATTCATTGAAGACTTTGTAGGCCACGCTGACCTTTAGCTGTGATATAGAAATAAAATAGTTTGAGGACAGTATGAGTCTTTTTCCTCCACTTATAGGTGATGTGCTATTTTATCTCTGAAATCAGAGTTAACTAGCTATCTCAACCTTGGTTCTGCTATGTCAGTTTTTCCCCTTTCTATAATCCTTGCAGTTTATTGTTAGGTCCATACCATTTCTGTCCTTTATTGAGCCCATCTTTGCAGGAAATGTTCCCTTGGTATCTCTAATTTTCTTGAAGAGATCTCTAGTCTTTCCCATTCTGTTGTTTTCCTTTATTTCTTTGCACTGATCACTGAGGAAGGCTTGCTTATCTCTCCTTGCTATTCTTTGGAACTCTGCATTCAAATGGGTTAATCTTTCCTTTTCTCCTTTGCTCTTTTTGCTTCTCTTCTTTTCACAGCTATTTGTACCTGCCTCTTGAGAAATCTGTATGCAGGTCAGGAAGCAACAGTTAGAACTGGACATGAAACAACAGACTGGTTCCAAATAGGAAAAGGAGTACATCAAGGCTGTATATTGTCACCCTGCTTATTTAACTTATATGCAGAGTACATCATGACAAACACCGGGCTGGATGAAGCACAAGCTGGAATCAAGATTACCAGAAGAAATATCAATAACCTCAGATATGCAGATGACACCACCCTTATGGCAGATAGTGAAGAAGAACTAAAGAGCCTCTTGATGAAAGTGAAAAAGGAGAGTGAAAAAGTGGGCTTAAAGCTCAATCAGAAAACTAAGATCATGGCATCTCTGCGATTTCTCTTTTAATCTTACTTTCCATGCTTCCTGAAGCTACCAAGAGTACCTATACTTTTTGTTTCCAACAACAGATGGTTGGTTTTGTACTTCTAAGGGACAAGCCTCCTAGAATTGTTCTCTGTTGATTTTCGGAGAACTGCAGCTGTGAACATTCCAGCTTGGTACTTGATCGCTACTGCTTTTGTCAGCTTTTCCTTATTTATGAAAAAATAATTATTTTTGGCTGTGCTCTGTCTTCATTGCTGTACGGACTTTAGCTGCAATGAATGGGGGCTACTCTGTAGTTATGACGTGCGGGCTTCTCACTGCAGTGCCTTCTCTAGTGGAACATGGGCTCTAGGGCATGGGCTCAATAGTTGTGGTTCTTGGGCCCTAGAGCACAGGCTCAGTAGTCGTGGCACATGGACTTAGTGGCTCAGCCGCATGTGGAATCTGCCTGGACCAGGGATCAAACCCATGGCCTCTGCACTGGCAGGTGCACTTCTAACCACTGGACCACCAGTGGCGACCTGTCAACTCTTCTTACGTACTATATTTCAGGATTACTGTATCTCCTAACTTGCCATAGACAGAGCTTGCATTTCTATTTCTCCTCCTTGTTGTTTTCCTCGCAGTTTTTCTCTAATTCCAGTGGTATTCTAAATGGCCAATTTTGAAAGGACCCAGAGAATTCACATTAATAATTGAAAAATTCCTCTCTTCCTTTCTCAAATATCTCTGCAACAAAAAATGGAGAAATTTTTGTTGTGAAGTGGTTAAATTGATGGATGCAGAGAGCCAGCTGGGATCATCAGCATTTTAGGTTAAAAACATCTTGAAGAATCAATTTTCATGGAGGAGTGGTAAGAAAAAGACAAGAGATGGTATCTACCCCAAAGCTAATAGTCTGTGGGTACACATAAGTACAGATGGACAACATGTTTACAGATAACACTGAATCAGATTGAGCAAGTTTCTATTCTGATTTTTAGTTTCTGTACTATACTATTTTGTCACATATTTTGAACATTACCCAGGACTGATGCTGAAGCTCTAATACTTTGGCCACCTGATATGAAGAGCTGACTTATTGGAAAAGACACTGAGGCTGGGAAAGATTGAAGGCAGGAGGAGAAGGGGGTGTCAGGGATGAGATGGTTGGATGGCATTACTGACTCAATGGACATGAGTTTGAGCAAGCTCCGGAAGACAGTGGACAGGGAAGCCTTGTGTGCTGCAGTTCATGGGGTCACAAAGAGTCAGACACGACTTAACAACTGAACAATAATAACTCATCTACCCAACACAGAGTAGAGATTTGTCATTGTTTAAATACTTCAGTCAATGTGGGTAGCCAATTTGGAGAAATTCTTGAATTTTCCCACACTGACTACATTAACCAGGTAACTGCCATATATCCAGAGTATTACCTGATGCTGACACCAGCTTTTCTGTTTATTCCTCTTGTTTCTTTTTGACTTTACAGACAAATTAACTCTGTGGTGGCTTTGCTTCTTATCCAAATAATTTATTTATGAATAGGACCCTCTGATTGAGATTTTCTATGTTAATGCCAAAACACTGTTTATATACTAACAGTGAACTGGACTATTTGTGCAGTATAGCCACCCTGGCTTGTCATGGTTTCAGGGGAGCCCTTTTCGCAGGACATGAAAGCTCTAGTGTTAAAGATCAATAAACCCTTTCAGAACCCATCAACAGTAGCCAAAAACCCTTCCCATCCAGCCACATCTACTAGCTTGGCTCCTTTCCTCCATCAAGGATTAAAGAAACAAACACAAAAACAAATCACACCTATTGAATCACACCCCTGAACTGTATTAAAGCCCATTACTGAAAAAAATAAAATAAACCCCATTTCTGTTGGGGTGATAATGAGAGTTGTGATTGTCTTCAAATTAAGTATATCTCCCTTCAATGTCCATACAAAATGTTTCCAGCTTGCAAGACTGGCTTAATTCACATCTTATCTGGTAAAATTCTCCAGTGCAATTACTAATGCTAACATTTAGTGAGCATTTATCATGTGTTAGGATCTGTGCTTTTCATGCCTTATCTCATTTGATCCTCAGAACACCTCTTAAAGATGGAATCATTACCAACCCAACTTATGGATATTAAATGTCCAGTTGAAGGAAATTGAAGATGAAGGAAATATGGGGAAAATGCTACAGTACGCGCAGAAAACAAATAACAAAATACAGAAGTAAGTCCTTCGTTATCACTAATTACTTTAAATGTAAATGATTTAAACTTCCCAAAAGACATAGATTAGTAGAATAAATTCAAAAAATGAGATTCAACTGTATGCAATCTACACTTTAGAGGTAAGGACACGCATAAGTTTAAAGCGAAAGCATGAGAAAGATATTCCATGCAAATAGTAATGAAAAGAAATCAGGGTGGAGATACAAATATTAGATAAAACACACTAAGTAAAAAACCTATAAGACAAAGATGGGCATTCTATAATGAAAAAAGGGTCAATTCACCAAGATATTAACAGTTATAAATATTTACATACCAAACATTAGAGTTCTGAAATTTATGAAGCAAAAGTGATAGCATTGAAGACAGAAATAAACAACTCTACAGAAATACTAAGAATCTTAAATACCAGACTTTCAGTAACGTATACAACAGCCTGACAGAAGATCTTTAAAGGAAATATGGGGCTTAAACAACATAGAGATCAACTGGACCTAATGAAAATTTACAGAATACTTTATCCAGCGACAAAAGGATAGATATTTTTCTCAGTTGCACATGGATCATTAATCAAGATAGACAACATTTTAGGTCACAAGTCTTAATAAATTTTAAAAGATTGAAATCATACAAAGTGTCTTTTCCTATAACAGTAGGATGAAACAAGAAATCAGTAGCAGAAGGAAAACTGGAAAGTTGACAAACATGTGGAAATAAAATACCACTCTCTTAAGCAACCATGGATCAAAGAAGAAATTACAAAGGAAATAAGAAAATAACTTAAGACAAATGAAAATGAAAAAACAACATACCAACTTAATGGATGCAGCAAAAACAGTGCTAAGAGGGAAATCTCTCTATAAATCCATGAAGAAAAGAAAAGCCTCAAATCAATAAAATAACTTTATTTTTTTATGTTAAAAATAATATAATATTTTTATTATATTTGTGTACAAATTAAATTACATCTATATAATTATATGTGTACATATCAATAGTTCTTTAAAAAACCATATATTAGACAACTGTATAGTGATTAGTAAATCAGCATTCTTTACAAGCCACATTAAAACTTTACTTTAGCAAGAAGCTATCTACAAAGTTGCAATCATGCCTATTATCAAAAGGAAATAATTTTAATACCTTCAGGAACTTATCACAACAGAATGTATTTATTGCAACAAAACTTAAAAATTGCTAAAACGGTGCATTTATCTTATGTATTTGCATGTGTGCTAAGTTCAACCTAGCGACCCTATGGACTGTAGCCCATCAGGCTCGTCTCTCCATGGGATTCTCCAGGCAAGAATACTGGAGTGGGTTGCCATGCCCTCCTCTAGGGGATCTTCCCGAGCCAGGGATCGAACCCAGCATGTCTTATGTCTCCTGCATCGGCAGGCATGTTCTTTACCAGTAGCACCACCTGGGAAGCCCCATCTTAAATATATTTTGTCACAAAAATTAAGAATATAAAAAAAGCCAAACCTAAACAAAAAAGCTTTATTAAGTCAGATGACCCATCAAATTTCCTTTTGTTTTTTCCCTAGAAATCTTGCTCCCAGGGGCCTCCTTTCTCTTCTGTCTTGTGGATACATTGATGATCTCCAGGCACTTAGTGGTAATCCAGGGAGTTCCCTGTCCAACTTGTGTTGGAGCCACTGCTTCCTTCATCTATTTCCTGATTTATTCCCTTTGTCAGGTGGATACTATTCTATGTGAAAGGATACTATATCTTTTGAGTCCTTGTATGTTTCAGAATGTCTTTATTTTTGCCCTTAGCCAAGTCGCAGTTCAGATTTCCTCACAACTTCTCCAATTACTTCTAGCCTCCAAGTCAATGCTTTCTAAGTTGTTCCATGACCCCTTTCTTATTGTGCCTCAACCTCTGTACACGATCTCGGTCTTCTAGTTTTTATTGAACCTGATCTTTAATTTGAAGTCTGTCTCCTGACACATGTTTTTGTAAAATGAACAAGAGAATGGATGAATACCATCCACTGATGTTTTCTTCCTATGTTTACCTACTGGGTTCAATCCTTTGCTCCCTGCTATGCCCAGGAAATTGTTGAAGCTCCAGAGCTACAACCCAACTGTATAAAGAGCAGCTTTGTAAATTGTCCATAGTCTTAAATGTTCCCTGACTTTCTCATTTCAAAATAGTTTTGGAGTTGAATTTGCTATTTCTGGTCTTTGAGATTTTTTTTTTTAAGTATATCCCCAGAAGAACAAAACAGCAACTAAATAAAAACCTCTATTTGTTGGAAAACTTGTTAGCTATTGTGCTACCTTCATAATTTTCATTTCAAATTGTTATTAACCAAAAATCAGTGTTTTCAGAGACTAGATCCTTCCTCTTGAGACAGCATGACACGGAGGGTTAAGAAAACATATTTCAGATTTCATTTTCTGCTTTTTTGTTTTGTTTACTGTGTGCCTTTGTATGTGTTCCCATCTAAGTGTTTTCAATGTTTAAATAAATATTTAAGACCCAGGTCTATATTTGGATGCATGCATAATCAACATTACCTTCAGTTAAATCATCTACATTTTGCAACAAATGGCAGAAATTGACCTTGATATTTTCCAGGAGGACAAATTTATAAATATGAAAACAGAAAAGAAAATCCTGCACTAAGACAGCAAATGACTCAGTACAGCTTCTATAGTGAAATGAAGACAATTCACAAGGCCGGCATATTTATGAAAAGTACAATAAATTATGTAAGACCACAAATAAGCACAGATAATATGAGCCTGTGCCTTTTTCTCAATGCTGGAAATTTTTATGTATCTAAGCCCTCGTGTGTTTTCCCTTCAGTGGGTTTTGTCCATAAAAACTAAATGTTCTGGGACTTGTGGACACAGGGGTAGGAAGGGGGGATGAAATGAGCGAGTAGCCTTGACATATACATACTACGATGTGTAAAATAGATCGCTCATGAGAAGATGCTGTATCGCACAGAGAGCTCAGCTGGTGCTCTGTGATGACCTAGAAGGATGCCAGGGAGATGCGGAGGAGGCTCACCAGGGAGGGGGTATATGTATACATAAGCCTGATGCAATTCGTTGTACAGCAGAAACTAACACAACATTGTAAAGCAATTATTCCCCAATTAAAAAAAAAAAAAACAAAACTAAATGTTCTGGAAAGACCCCCTTCCCCCCGTCAGAGTGACCCTGTCATTTGAAATCCTACTTTTGCTTTTTTTTTTTTAACAGATGTTTTGTGTTGAAAGGAATAAAACCAGCCTTTGTTTTTTGATGCAAAGAGAGAAAAAACATTGATGAAGAATATCTATAAATAACTTTTTAAAAAATGGCCACTGTTTGATATTTGTGACTCAATAAATCTTTTTAACTGAGCAGCTAGTCATTGGACTAGTTGATTGGATGGAGCTTCACCGTATGTTAATCCTTTACCAGCACAGAGAGGCTACATGGGTAAGCAAAGGAAGAAGGAGGAAGTGGAAGAAAGTCGTGGAGAGCATGTAAATAGACATGGGTGTGGGGTCAGACAACCTGAATTTTCCCCAGGAGGGTACAGCGCTATGAGCAGGGCTCTTTCGACAGGGTGTGTGCTGTTCCTCCTCCACACTTTAGATATATGTGTGTGTGTGTTAGTTGCTCAGTCGTGTCCAACTCTTTTGCAACTGCATGAACTGTAGACGGCCAGACTTCTCTGTTTTTGGGATTTCCCAGGCAAGAATATCGGAGTGCGTTACCATTTCCTTCTCCAGGGGATCCTCCCAACCCAGGGATCAAACTTGTGTCTCCTGCTTGGCAGGTGGATTCTTTATTGCTGAGCCACTTGGGAAGCCCATGCATATATATCCACACATGTATAAGCAAACATACATTTGTATGCAAGAAAAATACAAATGGCTCCAATAGAATAATAGTACTCTAAATTAATTTTTTATTGTTTTAGACAAATGTTTTCTTCTTATTGCTCTTTTGTGACTGATCTCTTTTCTAGTTTAGAGTGCTATTGCTATGGTTTCCTGCTCAGCATAGTAATTTCTATCTGTATGAAATTATCCTGATTGCTCCCTGCAAGACTCTGTGATTTCAGTAGAGTGAGGAGCACAGTGCTGTTCAGATAATGTTCAAAAATGCAAATATTTCCAGTAGGAATGTTCACAGGAGTTCTTCCCCCATGTTATCCTAGATTAAAAAGAAAATAGATGTAGAAGTGTGATAATAGTAAATTGGTAAAAAAAAAAAAAAAAAAAAAAAAGAACCCAAACATTGTGGGGATGGTGGTTAAAAGTTACAATGAGGAAGACAGCATTCTTGTTGAAAGTTTTTACAAATCAGTGGTATATACTGTTGAGTTTATACCTCAAACTCTGATTTTCGTGTAAAATCAAACTGTCAAAGGACTCTGTTAGATTTTCAGATTCTACTTGGAATGTTTTTAGAATCTGCTCCCTGATGCTTATGATTAGAGTGTCTACTTCTCGACACTCTTTGAGCCAAGCTATTTTTAAGCATCTGCACAGATATTTTTCTTCCTTGAGCTTCAGGACTCCTGATTTCTGTGTATCAAAGTCAAGCTTCCAGCTGTTTAAATTGTAGACAGTGGGCAGAGTTGGTCCCATTACTAGGGAAGAGGGAAGGTCTAGAAACTGGTGTAGCTGAGAAGACAAAGAGTGAAAAAGAGAGAAACAGGACTCTGTCTCCGTAAGACCCATGCTGAGCAGGTGACTCCTCTGCATTCGAAATGACCCATTTTAAGGATTGTGAAGGCAATTCCTAATGAGTCAGTTCTTCCTCTCTTGGTTGTTTGTTTATAAGAAAATAGAGTAGGGTTTCTCAGCATTGGCACTGTTGACATTTCAGACCAGATCATTCTTTGTCATGGGGAGGGGCGGGGAGTGGTCCTATGCCTGAAACAGTTTTCAGCAGTGTCCCTAACTAGTACCCACTAGATGTCAGTGGTGCCCATCACAGATGTTGTGACAACTGAAAACATCTCCAGGTATTGCCAAACATCCACCGGGGTAAGTGTGCAAGGCACAATTGCTCCTTGTAGAGAATCCCTGGATTCCCCTGTAGAAGATCCCCTGGAGAAGAAAATGGCAACCCACTCCAGTATTCTTGCTTGGAGAATCCCATGGATGGAGGAGCCTGGTGGGCTACAGTCCATAGGGTTGAAAAGAGTTGGACACGACTGAAGCGACTTAGAGAGAGACAGAGAGAGAGAGAGAACCCCTGAAACAGAACGTTGTTCGATCCACTTTCTCATTAGGATCAGTTTTTCTAAATTATTGGCTCCCAAACATTTTTTTCCTCTTCTCTTAAAAAGGAAGGTGTTAAAACTTGATAATTATATGGCCTTTAGTATGTATTACACTTTTTAAATGCTGAATTTTGTATATAGCAGTAGAGACCACTTTATAAGATGAGTCAAGGATTTCCTTGGTGGTCCAGAGGTTAAGACTTTGCCTTCCAATGCAGGGGGTGTAGGTTCGATCCCTGGTCAAAGATCCCACATGCCTCAAGGCCCAAATACCAAAACAAAAAACAGAAGCAGCACTGTAACAAATTCAATAAAGACTTAAAAAATGGTCCACACACACACAAAAAAATCCTAAAAAACCCTCATTTTTTTAAATATTTTTTTGCAGATTATTGCAGGATTCTTGTTTCCTTTACTTTTCTCCTGTCCTTCCTTGCATCCCAATTCTTCCAGAACCTTTTTAGCAAGTGAAAGGAATGGAGGTGGCTGTGGCTTCTGTAAGGTTGAAGATATGATGCTAGATTTGGGGGAGATTGATAGGTCTAAGAGAAAACGGAGACAGCAATATGAGGAATGATGGTGCTAGACTAAATTCTAACTCAGAAAAACGAAGATTGGCAACACGTCATAGTAGACATTTTGGAAGAAGGTGACTAGGTCCTCTTTATATTTGTCCTGGAGAAGAAAACACTGAAGGACTTAGATATGTATGCTAGACTTTGGACTCCTGAAGCAGACCTCTATAATCTTAGAAATAGATGTAGTTTCAGACAGGGGCCCCAGTAAGACATGTGGCTCTGGATGAAGGAAGAGTCTTGGGTATCACACGATAACTCCTAATGAGGATAAAAGATGAACCACCCCAGGAACCAGTGTGAAATTACTAAAGAACTAGAATCCCCAAACCTTGATTTTATTACTATATTTTTTTGTTTTAAAAAATAGCTTCTTTATTTATTTGGCCATTCCGGGTCTTAGTTGCAACACATAGAATCTTTCTGGTTGTCACATGTGAAATTTTAATTGTGGCATACAGGATCTAGTTCCCTGACCAAGAACTGAACCTGGGACCCCAGCACTGGGAGCTCAGAGTCTTAGCCACAGGACCACCAGGGAAATCCCATACTACCTAATACTATTCTTTTTTAAAAAGAAACTTTATGGGATGCCTTATATAAGATGGATATATGAAAAGATATCCTGACGTTTAAGGGAGATTTCACCCTCAAATTGAAACAATGGAGTGCTTTTCTTAAGGATTTTTATTTTAAAAGATAAAGGTTTTGAAATTTTTGTCCTTTTCTAACTTTCAAAACCCTGATGTGAGTATGTCACTGCTCTCCAAGTGAGCTCGAAATGGTACAGACTGAAAACAGAACCTGTGTGCTTGAAGATGCTCTAATTCAAGTTCTCACAGAGTTCCTGACTCTTTTTGAGAATCTCCTGTGCCACCAGCCAGAAGGTGAATGTGAGGAGAATCAAACAGCCTTCCATTGTTTTAACCAAATACATTTCCCATCAGGACAGGCCATGTAATTTTTCTAGATAAGTGTCAAAGGAGCATGCAGGCCCCCAGGCTCAAAACTTATTAAGAATTTCAGGACAGTGACAGCAGATCAGAAAACCTAGTGACGTCCTCTCCTAAGCATGACATTGTTTGAGGGACACTTTTTTCCTTCTACTTAACTAGTCCTTCCCTTTCCTTCAGCAGAGCACTTGGTCACTCAGCCTTTAGTTGTTCGGAATGGGCCAGGGAGATTAATTCCATGGTTCATCTGTATTTATAAGAAAACGTGTGAATTTTGAATAATAACATATACCTGCAGAATACTTTTAACCCAAACTGTATTGCATTAAATTTAACCAATCCTCCATTGTAAGAAACACCACTGTTTGAAGAACATTAAGAAAGAAAAGATGCTGTTCAATATGATGCGTGCGTGTGTGCTAAGTCACTTTCAGTCATGTCCGACTTTTTGTGACACTATGTACCGTAGGCTGCCAGGCTTCTCCGTCCATAGGATTTTCCAGGCAAGAATACTGAAGTTGGGCTGTCATGCCCTCCTCCAGGGGATCTTCCTGACCTAGGGATTGAAGCTGCGTCTCTTCTGTCTGCTGCATTGGCAGGTGGGTTCTTTACCACTGTGCCACCTGGGAAGCCTTCAAGATGATGCAGCATCATTGTAAAATGAACTGTAAATTCAGGGACGTTAAAATGTTACAGACTCTAGGGATGATGAAACTGCGGGTCTCAGTACAGAGGGTTTGCAACACCTTGGGCAATCTGCCATCTCCTCCCTACTAGCTAGTCGCATAAGGCTCTTTGGTTAACAGAAGAGAGGCATAGGGGCTCAAGGAGATGTGCTCAGGTCACATGACTTGTTGGGGGCAGAGCAGTAGGCTCCTGGGACCAAGATGGTTCTCACTCCCTTCCTGCTTTAGCTCAGCTGCCTTGACTCCTTGGCAGGGTCTTTCCCTGGGTCAGAGAAGATCAGTGGTAAAGAAGGAATAAAATGACAGAAGACTAGATGAGTAAAGGAGAAACATGCAAGCAAATATTAATGTTTTTTTTTTCTCTCTTCACACACGTACGTATGTATTTTACTATATATACATATTTTTAAAATGGCATTTGGGAAGCAATATTTTTATGTGAAATTTAATCAATTTATGTCTCATTTTTCATTTAGTTTCAAGCTGTTGATGATTACATATACATATATATATATCATTTCAAGCTGTTGTATGCATGCATAAGCACATGCATTTTATTTTGGGGGGTGAGTGCTATAGTTGTGTGTGCAATAAACACCATAAAAGTTTAGTATAAACCTGTACATAAAGTTACCCATTAAGATGAAAGACAATTTAGAAAATAAACTGAAAGGTCCGTGAAGATTAGGGAAAGTATAATCATCTTCTACGTGTAAAGTGCCTTCAATGTTAACAATTTGAAATTGCCAAAGAACCTTTGTGAGATATTCAGCAGAAATTCTTTCTTCCTCACCAGCATCCACTTAACCATACAGAGAGGGAAGCCCAGGTGGCTCAGTGGTAAAGAATCCATCTGCCAATGAAGGAGACGTGGGTATGATCCCTGGGTGGTGAAGATCTCTTGGAGGAAGAAATAGCAACCCACTCCAGTATTCTTGCCTGGAAACCCTGCGGACAGAGGAGACTGGCAGGCTATGATTCGTAGGGTCTCAAAGAGTCAGACATGACTGAGCGACTGAGCATGCATGCACAACCCACACACATGCACGCACACACACTCGTCCACAACAGGCTCACACACTTTCTCCCTAAGCCTCCCCTGCAACCTTACAGTCTCATAATTGTAGTTCCTTGTGTGACAGAAAAAGCAAAAATAAAAATAAAAATAAAGATTTTCACTTCTCTTGCTCTCCCTAAGAGACAGGCTGTGCCTTCAGAGACCAAAATCTCCAAGACAGCCTTTGTCTCTCACCCCCACTCCATCCTACTTTGGGGGTAGGAGGGTGGGGGCTGGGCCAGGATGTGGCTCAGTGGGAATTGCTTCAATACACTGAGGCCCCTTGTGGAAAGCCCAGGGCCCCCCGAGGGGCACTGTGGGCCAGGTGGGACTGATGCCTCTGGAATTCCATGGGCACTGTGGGCTGTGTCCGCGTGCCAACAGCTAAAGCTCAGACATCTGATACAAGGGACCCGAGTCAAACAAAAGCCAATATTGAAGCTGATCCCTTGGAAGAGGAGGAGTGAAAGGAAAAGGGATTTGGAGAAAAACTGTTGGCACCATAGCTCTTAAGACTCACACAGCCAAAGACAAATTCAAGTTACATTCTTCCAAAGGTATTCCTCTTCAGCCTAAAAGCCGCAACTGGTGGAGATATGCAAAAGCTTCAGACAGAGGTGGACTTAATCAGATTTAGGGAGGAAAAACTAAATGAGGAATGTCTTAGAAAATAAACGCTAGTTCCTAGCTTCCTCCTTGGTCTCCTTTACCCTTTGCTTTTCTTTGGCTTCTTAGTGGGAGGGGAAAAATGATATCCATCCTGTTATTCCTTAATTTTCATCTTGCAGCTCATTATCTCAATCAACACATCACAGTTGAGTGCCTTAATTTCTGAGAAAAATTCCAGCGGGTTCTTGTAGCTGGTGATGAGCTGTGGCTAATGGCCACAGTTAAGATTTTCTGTCCTGACCTCAAAGGGATGGTGAGCGTTTGATTGGCAGGAAAGTTAAATAAAGCATCAGCAGGCAGAAGTGATCATGTTCTTCTTTGGCTCTTGGGGATCTGGAATAGGAGGAAGGAGGTCAGGGATCAGGAAACAGTAACCAACCCAAGCCAATGAAAGGACAGTTTTATCTGGACCCAGAAGGGGTCCCAGTATTACAGTACATTGAAGGAGTGGGGACTCTGGGCTGGAAGAGTAAAACATCTTCTGATGTGAAAAGTGGAAGAATCTGGTCTACAAAGGGAAGGTTAGGGCTGGGACTCAGTGGAGAACTTGGGGGGGTCATTGGCCAAAGAGAGGGGACTCCCTTGGGTGAAAGCAACCAGAAGCAAGGGCTGGCAGTTGGAATCACTGTTTACCTCCAGTTTGTGCTCTAGACTCAATCTCTCTCTGCTTCCAGGCTCCCCATCTGTGAAATGAAGGAAATAGAAACTAATTTACCTCCTAGGGTGTCTACACAGTGTAATGCATTTAAAAAAAAAATGGTTTGCATGGAACAAATGGAACAATCTGAGGATATTCTGGGCCAGGGTTAACATCAGTTAGGTGGAGAATTAAAGTACATGAGGCTTGAAATGAAAGAATGCAAAACCTAAACCTCCAATGTCCCACCCCAAAAGAAAGGGTGAAAAGGATATATGTAAGAAAGAAAACTGAAAACTGCGAAAGAAGAGCCCAAGGGGCATGCTAAGCCTCAGAGGTGTGATGCGTCTGTATAGGTCAATGTCCGGTGTGCGCTGAGAATCTTCGGGAATGGCAGTATTTGCAAGATCAAGAAGCGTCTATAATTGTGGATAGTGGTGGAGATGGAAGAAACACAACAGAGAAATTTATGTTCGTTCGTAAACAGAAAGAGCGAGACAGGATCAGAAAGAAGGAAGAGAAGCAAAAAGGGTAAAGGAAGTGGAATATATGGAATTCAGTTAAAAAACCCCACATCCTCCCCCCTGCTACCTCCTCCAAAACAAACCCTAGTTAGAGTAAAAAAAAAAAAAAAAAAAAAGAAAGAAAACTAAACTAAAACAAAAAAGCCTCCTCTCTTTCCTCCCCGACCAAATAGATTGTTGGAATTACACAGACAGTTAAGCGAAAATGGTTATCTGGTGGCTTCTTGCACACACAGTCCTAATGAGCAGTTTTAAACTTGGTCCTAGAATACACAGGAGGAGATTGTGGGGAGGACCAAGTAAAACACAGTGAGTCACGAATCCAAACCATCCAATTTGTCTGCAGCGGAAAGCAGAACAAGGCAGCTGCCTCCTCTGCCTCCTCTCTGCTGCTGAAGCCATTGGCATCCAGGCTGGATGGTTGTATCTGGGGAGAGCAGGCCGGGTGGGGGAAGGGCACACGCCTCCCTGGTTCTTTCCTTCTCTCTGGTAGAATCCTCTGTGCGCTGTGCAGGGTGGGCTTAGAGGGAGCTTTCTGGGTATTCTAAACAAAGGGACCAGTACCACCTTCCTCTGCCTGATGGACCCTGAATTCCAAAATGCTGAGAGAGGGCACAGGGGAGCAAAGCATAATAAAGTTCTGATTTGGAAACCAACCCAGATCAAACCTTATTTTCAAGTCAATGTGAATGAAAAATAAGCTTTCAGAAGCAAAGCTGATGACTGACACCCTCACTCTGCATCTCAGCATACAATCAGCTAGGCAAAGGCAAAGAAATCTAAGTCACCAGCGTCCTGGTTAAGTATCAGGAAATGCCTTTCCTACCACAGCCGTCTTCCATGGAATTCCAGAACTGCGGTGTTCCTCCGTCACACTCGAATCATTTGTGGCTTCCAGGAAGGCATCAAGCTTGTTAGAACTACACATGCTCTGGAGAGTGAATATTTTTCTTTGAAACTCAAGAGGAAAGACACAGAAGAGAAATAAAATAGCCCCCCATCCCCACTTCCTGCCACTGTGTGTCTTCTATTCTGATAACTTCACATTCCTAAGTCAAAGCAGGTGGACATAGCTCCCACTTCTTGGTGTTCTCAACACATTTACCTTCTTTGAGTCCTCTTCTAAAAAGGAAAACTTTCTGAACCAAAAGGTAGAAGGTTTTGGGCTAGGAATATTAGCAATGGAGAATGTCTTGGCTCGACTGCAATCGTATCTCAGATGAAACTGAAAGAAGAGAGTCCTGTCCAAGCCACTGGCCACGCTCACTGTTTATTCGCCTCAAATCAGGACCGCAGGCACTGGGCCCTGGAAAAATAGGTTTTGGACACATCTTAGTACCTGTCATCAAGGGCTCATATCTTCCATGACATATGGACATTTTAAGATCTGCAAATAAATATCCTAGGTAATAAAATGTCTGTCTGTGAGCTCAGAGTGGCAAATGGAAAGTTCTGGGGGATTTTCAAAGTTCTCATATTAAAGGAGATGGGTACACACATCATTCGTTTTTAGTTTGAGCCAGTACCATTTCCTGGGAAAATGGCACTAACCTCCCAACTGGCTACTTCTTTTATGTCCTGACCACCCCCACCCACCCTTCTCTTTTTCTATGAAATGCAAGTGAATACAGCTTTCGCTGGAAGTGAGCCCTAAGACTGAATTTTATGCAGCTAATTTGAAATGATTTAAGATAAATATTTTTGTGAACCTTGGATCCCCAAATTGGGAAGAACTATTTATAAACAGATACTGACACAGTTGATGACATAGTTGGCTTAAAAAAAAATGTAAGCTTGCCTTCAACCTGGTCCCTGAAATTGTATTTGTAAATGATGAATTTGTGTATAAAGGGACAATTTCCTGTAAATCAATGTACCTTACTTTGTAGATTTCAGTGTAATACAAAAAACCCTCTGTCCTTGGAAACCAAATGGCACATAAATTGTTCATGATCTTCCTAGGAAAAAAACTATGTTATGTGGAGTGATTTATCTAGACTCTTAGTCCCTTCTCATTGGAAACTTGTATTTCTCAATAATGTTCCAATTAGCGTAACCCAGCAAAACAAATTTGATATAACAGTGTAGATAATAGATGAACATAGGCTGATTCTTTGGGCATTTTCATTGTAGGATGCATCCTAATAAAGAAGAACAGATGCTTTTAATGATACCATGGCCATGAAGCAGCTTTTGGTTTTTCCAGTTTCAGGCCTTCTCAGAGCTATTTCAGTTATTAAAGAGAAGAAAAATAAACAAAGGTCGCTTGCCACGATTGAGGGCAACCATGGTGAAGTCTGTGCAGAGGAAGGAGAATCCTTTGTTAGTTTCAGCCATACTACCCGAGACAGGAAGCTGAAGGTAAACTCACTTCTGAGGGTGTGCTAGAATAGCATATTTTGGGGTCTCTTTGCAGGGGTATTTGTAAAAGTGCCATATGATTCTGCTCATCTTTTAAGAGAATATGGGCAGAAACATGCTCTCTAATGGGTGCCTTTTCTGCAGAAATCAAATTCCTTGCTCTATAACATGTAGGCATCAGGGAGGTACCTTGTTGCTTCTTGCATCTCTGAAATCTGTGCATCAGTTGGGAGAAGCTTGAATTTACCCACGGGAGTGTTTTGACTTTAGAGCATGAAATTACATCCTAGGAGAGGTGGTCTTTAGCATAGCTCCCAGAACTTGGAGAGCAGGAGGGATCCTGGTATCAGTGTACGGAGGGCTCAAGCTACCAAGGACAATGGTGCTTTCCATTAGCTACGAGAAAACAGAGCAAGGTCAGCCATGAAATTCAGGGAGAAACTCTTCAATTCCACATTTCAATCTTCCAGTTACACTGCCTCAGAGGTCATTTCCTGGGAATTTTTGATACTAAGAAACACCTTTCTCCTGTAATGTAAATAAGATGATGACTTGGACCCAGGTTTTGACACTGTTTTTTTAGAAATATCATATTCTAGCCAAAAAGTCTTGTTCCATGACTATTTATGTGGCGCTTGGCAAGTAATTTTATTTGGCCCTCATTTTTGCCTCCAACAAAGTGATGACAATATTTTCTGTCCCAAATAACCTGAAAAGGGTCTCTTAAAAATAAATATGAACATTTATATAAATTACCTCTCCTTGTGTTAAAATAAACACAAGATGCTTTAGAGGATTACTGTTTTTATTTTCAGTAACATAAATTTCAAGACAAATGTGATTACAGTATTATGGTTTTATAATGGCCCATGAGAATCTGTCTGCAATGCGGAAAACCTGGGTTTGATCTCTGGGTTGGGAAGATCCCCTGGAGGAGGGCATGGCAACCCACTTCAGTGTTCTTGCCTGGAGAATTCCATGGACAGAGTAGACTGGTGGGCTACAGTCCATGGGGTCTCAAAGAGCTGGACATGACTGAGAGACTAATACACACACATATACACGCATGCACATGCAGCTTATAAAGCATTTTTTTAGCATATGCTAACTGATTTGATCTTTAAAAATATACCAGAAGACAAATCAGATAGGTGTTATTTTTTTCATTTCGTAAGTTAAGAAATCAAGAAGCAGAAAGTTTAAAGGATTTATGTTAGGTCATACAGTCTGGAAAAGAAGATATAAAATCCCGGTTGATGCTAATTTTCAATGACCTTCACTCCTCTTTGATGTGAGGGTTTTAGAAACAAAGAAAGAAAGATAGCGCTAAGTCGTGTCCGACTCTTAGGATCCCACGAGCTGTAGCCCACCAGGCTCCTCTGTCCATGGAATTCTCCAGGCACTCCTCTTTGGTGTGAGGGTTTTATCAGATCACTAAATCTGTCTTTACTTTTTAAGCCACTTCAAATCTTAATATTCTGATTTTTCGCATATTGCCATTTTAGTGTAGAAGTAAAACTGTGACCAGTCTGTTGGGTTATGAGTCTAGGTTTAAAGATTTGACAGCATGGTACAACTCAACTGCGATGCCTCATAAATAAACTGACTTCATAGAGAGTTAGGTAAGTTTGATTTCCAAGTTTACGATGGAAAGAAGTATTAGTATCTCTTTTTTTCTGTGCAGACTTTATTGAATTCCTCCCCCTCCTCCAACTTACCCTTTAATAATTCCTTAGAGTCTTTTCATACAGGAAGTTCCCACTCTCCTGGCCTCAACTTTTGGTCTCAGTGTAGACCCGATAACCAAACAGCCAGTCAGATATCTCTTCCCTGGGAATCAGGGGCAGAGGGAGAGCCAGTCATCTCCAGTGGATAGGCCTGTAACGGGGATGTTTCTGGGGCCATGGTTCTCATCACATGGATTCCAGAGTGGAAAAACACAGAGGTTAAGAGAAAGAGAGAGGGGCGATATTTGAGCAAGGCTTTGTGAGAAGCAATGAGACTCAGAGGGAGTCCTGACAGATTTCCAAGACCTAGTTCCAATCCCTTCCTGGGGACTTGTGGTTTCCCTGCCCTTGAGTTCTCAGAGACAGCCCTGAAGCTAATATATGAACCTGGATTTAATGTGCTGAAGATCACCTTTCAATCCAACTGAAACAATTGTTCAAAGTAATTGCTTTCTCAGGCAGAACATTTTACACTCAGCTCTCTAATCCACACCATGCGTCATAAACACAGTGAAGCATTGATGTAATTATGTGAAGGACAGAGTGGAAATTAAAAGGAGGAAACGCAGGCTGGTGGTTAGATGGGCAACCTAAATGTCAGGAGTTTTGTTTCTGTTCTTGACATGACTCTGGAGACACACTCAGTTTTAGGCTGTCTGCTGTCATCCCCACCCCCCAGAGCCTGAGAGACTAGTTAGATGAGCATAGCTTCTGATACTTGGGGACCCTTCTGATGGTAAAAGATGCCACTGAAAATGGAGAAATCACAAGCCCACGCAGAGTGAAAGGCCAGTTTCACAGCTGGCCCATACTTCCTTGTCTACAAAGCAGAGGACAGCATTAAGTCATACTTGATGGGGCCAGTTTCAAACTACAGGAATCAAAGTCAACCTACTTTTTATCTTATGACATAGTTACCAGCTCAACACAGAGGAAATCTGTGAGATGGGACTGACAGTTTTTTTTTTTTTTTTCCTGTGTGTTTGAATAGAAACAAGTGCTCTTATTTAAAAAGAAAATTCTGCTCTTCTGCTTCCATAGAACAATCACTTGTCTTTCAAAACCACGACGTGGCAGCACTCTTTAGCCCCAAATCCTACATGTTTTCTATAAGCATTTTCTGTTTGGCTCAAAGTAATCAATGCACATTCTTTCTTACATATGACATGATTGTCTATGTAGAAAATCACCCCACTCCAAAGGGACTTACCTGGCAGTCCAATGGATAAGATTCCATGCTTCCACTGCAAGGGGTGTGGATTCAAGTCCTGGTTGGGGAACTAAGATCCCACGTGCTGTCTGTGGTGGCCAAAAAAAAAAAAAAAGGTCGCCATGGAGCCATAGGAATTGAGACAATGTGGTATTAACAGATGGATATACATATTCATCAATGGAACAGAATAGAGAATGCAATATCAGATCAGATCAGATCAGATCAGTCGCTCAGTCATGTCCGACTCTTTGCGACCCCATGAATCACAGCACTCCAGGCCTCCCTGTCCATCACCAACTCCCGGAGTTCACTGAGACTCATGTCCATCGAGTCAATGATGCCATCCAGCCATCTCATCCTCTGTCGTCCCCTTCTCCTCCTGCCCCCAATCCCTCCCAGCATCAGAGTCTTTTCCAATGAGTCAACTCTTCGCATGAGGTGGCCAAAGTACTGGAGTTTCAGCTTCAGCATCATCCCCTCCAAAGA
Organism: Bubalus kerabau; assembly: GCF_029407905.1. NCBI lineage: Eukaryota > Metazoa > Chordata > Mammalia > Artiodactyla > Bovidae > Bubalus > Bubalus kerabau. Next base: position 23,248,561 of record NC_073635.1, on the reverse strand, counting down.
AATCCCAGGGCTGATCTCCCTCAGAATGGACTGGTTGGATCTCCTTGCAGTCCAAGGGACTCTCAAGAGTCTTCTCCAACACCACAGTTCAAAAGCATCAATTCTTCGGCGCTCAGCCTTCTTCACAGTCCAACTCTCACATCCATACATGACCACAGGAAAAACCATAGCCTTCACTAGACAGACCTTTGTTGGCAAAGTAATGTCTCTGCTTTTGAATATGCTATCTAGGTTGGTCATAATTTTCCTTCCAAGGAGTAAGCGTCTTTTAATTTCATGGCTGCAGTCACCATCTGTAGTGATTTTGGAGCCCAGAAAAATAAAGTCTGACACTGTTTCCACTGTTTCCCCATCTATTTCCCATGAAGTGGTGGGACAGGATGCCATGATCTTCGTTTTCTGAATGTTGAGCTTTAAGCCAACATTTTCACTCTCCACTTTCACTTTCATCAAGAGGCTTTTGAGTTCCTCTTCACTTTCTGCCATAAGGGTGGTGTCATCTGCATATCTGAGGTTATTGATATTTCTCCCTGCAATCTTGATTCCAGTTTGTGTTTCTTCCAGCCCAGCGTTTCTCATGATGTACTCTGCATATAAGTTAAATAAACAGGGTGACGAACTCCTTTTCCTATTTGGAACCAGTCTGTTGTTCCATGTCCAGTTCTAACTGTTGCTTCCTGACCTGCATACAAATTTCTCAAGAGGCAGATCAGGTGGTCTGGTATTCCCGTGCTCCATTAATTTATTTTTGAGGAAAGTGCAAAAAAGCTTTTTCAAGAAATGTTGCTGGAGTGACTGGATAGATTAAAAATTTGAACTTCAACATAAAGTTGAAATTCATTATACGAAAATCAATTCCAAATGGATCACTAATTTAAAAATACACTGTAAACTTAAAGAACTTTTATAAAAAAACTTAGAAAAATCTTTGGAATATAAAGCTAGGCAAAAAGTTCTTAGACTTGGTGCTAAGAAGATAAACTGATAAAATGGACTTCATCAAAATTTAAAAGTTTTAGTCTGCTAAATATCCTATTAGGGTGAAAATACAAGGTACAGACTAAGAAAGTATATTGGCAAACCACATGTTGATGAAGGGCTAACATCTAAACCATATAAAGTACTCTTAAAAATTGATGATGAAAAAACCAAATAATTTAATTAGAGAATATGCAAAAGACAAGAACAGACATTTCACCAGGGGGGATTAACAGGCAGGTACATGCATGCAAAGATGCTCCGCATCAGTCCCTATTAGGGAGTGAAAGTTAAAACCCAAGTAAGATGTTACTATAAACCTTTCAGAATGACTAAAATTTAAAAAAGAAAAAGCATAGTGACACCACCAAAGGATGATAGATCATTTACACATTACTGGTGGGAATTTAAAATGGTACAGCCACTCTGGAAAATAGTTTGGCAGTTTCTTATAAAATGAAATATTTAATTACCACGTGACCCAGTAATTGCACTCTTTGGCATTTATCCCAGAGAAATGAAATTTCTTTTCATACTAAAACCCATACTTGAATGTTTGTTGTTGTTGTTTAGTCACTAAGTTGTGCCCAGCTCTTTTGTGACCCCATGGACTGTAGCCCTCCAGGCTCCTTTGTCCATGGGATTTCTTAGGCAAGAATACTGGAGTAGGCTGCCATTTCTTTCTCCAGAGGCTCTCTCCAAACGGTGTCTCCTGCTTGGCAGGCAGATTCTTTACCACTGAGCCACCTGGGAAGCCCACATGAATGTTAATGGCAGCATTATTTGTAATAGCCCCACCCAAAGTGGGAACAACCCAAGTGTTCTTCAGTAGGTGAATGGATAAACAAACGGTGGGACATCAGCACCATGGACCACTACCCAGCAATGAAAGGGAATAGACTACTCACACGACAGCTTGGACAAATCTCGAGGGAATTACACGGAGGAGAAGTGACTATCCCCATATGTTACAGACTGTATTCGTTTTACGTTGCTGCTGCAACAAATTGTCACAAGCTTAGTGACTTAAACAACACAAAATTTTAACTTTACAGCTTACAGAAATCAATCTCTAAAGCTTTAAAAAGTCAAGGTGTTGACAGGATTCATTCCTTCTGGAAACTCTAAGGGAAAATCCATTTCCTTGACTTTTTCAACTTCTGGAGGATGTCTACATCCTTTGACTTGTGGCCCCTCTGCCTCCATCATTACACCTCCTATCTATCTATCTATCTATCAACTATCTCTATTATCCATCTATCTCTACCTATTTACTCCTGTCATTACAACTTCTATCTATCTATCTATATCTATTTTCTATCTCTACCCATTCACCTCCATCATTATATCTTCTATCTATCTATATATCTATCCCTATCATCTATCTCTACCTATTTACTTCCATCATTACAACTTCTATTTATCTATCATCTATCTCTATCATCTTTACTAATTTACCTCCATCATTCCATCTCTTATCTATTTACATATCTTTACCTATTTACCTCCATCATTGCATCTCTTATTTAACTATCTCTGATCTCTTGCTTCCCTCTTAACAGAACTTTTGTGGTTATGAACTCATCCAGATAATCTAGGAAAAATCAAGATCCCTAACATGATCCCATCTGCAAAGTATATACTTATTATGTAGGCTAATGTATTCACAGGTTCATGAAATTAGGATGTGAACATCTTTGGGAGACCATTGTTCAGCCTATCACATATACTGCTTCATTTGACTTATGTAACATTATTTAAATTTAAAAACTCATAGAACGGGAGAATAGATTAGCGGTTACTGGGGGCAGGGAGATGGTAGGTGTGGCCATAAAAGCACAACGCTTGGGTTGTTTTCACCTTGGGGCTATCACAAAGTAAGCACAAATCTTGACGGATCTGTGCCTTGACTGTGGTGGTACAGACAATCTATATATTGATAACACTGCATGGAACTAAATACACACACACAAACACAAATAAGTACAAATAAAACTGGCCAAATTTGAACAAGAGAGGTGCACTGTATCAAAGTGACTATCCTGCTTGTGATACTCTCCTATAGTTGTGCAAGATGTTATTATTGAAGGAAACCAGGTAAAGGGTATGTGGGATACCATTGTATTTCTTACAATTGCAAGTCAATCTATGATTACCTCAAAATAGAAAGGTTAAAAAAGCAAGGTAACAACCCCCAGAAAGGCATAGTTATTATTCTGGAAATATAATAACAGCTTAAGTTGGATCCCAAACCCAGCTGGTAGTCAGAATTATTTGGCCTGAGGTAGGGGGATTGTTGTAAAAATACAGATTCCCTGACCCCATCTCAGACCTACTTGATTAGTATTTTGTGGGATAAAAAGCCCAGAATCTCCATCTTTAAAAACTTGTGAAGTGATTTCTTGTCAACAAGGTTTAGGAGCCATTGTATTATATGATATCCTGCTTTTCTTCAAATGGTTTTGCATGTAGTACTTTTTGTTTCTACAAAATTTCAAGAAGCACATAGGTTCATCTTACAGAGATGATAGTACAGGAAGAGTTCCGAGTAAGATTAGGGGAAAATTGAGCAAGAATGGGAGAAGCTTGGAGCATTGAGTGTTAACAATAATCAGGTAGACAGTTCGTGTCTGAATTAACCTACTAGAAAGATAATGGTTTTCAGGTTCTCTCCGACAAGGGAGGAGACTATTGTTTGGAGAAGACCCCTAGTAAGACAGAGGTAACAGGTGTGACATAAAAAGAAGACATATTGACTGGAGATACTCTGGGTGCTGCTTTGATTGTGCAATTTACTTTTAAAATGGAAATAACCCTGATGTTACTGTGCATGGTCATTTGAAGGTCCTAATTGTGGCTTTGAGAGTCAGGATATGAAGAAAACCTTCAATTTAAGTTGCCAAATTGGTGGAAAACCAAAATGGCCAGATACAGAGACTAGAGAAGAGAAGAGATTAGATGGCAATTCAAAGGGTAAAGGTAACCTAAAGGTTTGTGAGTGGAGAAAAATTGAGTGCATGTGGGTGGGAGCCAATAGGAACATCTCTTAAAAGGTAATGTGTCTCTCTTGTGCTTGTTTTACCTAAATACATGTTGTGCGAATAAAGGTGAGAAGCCTGCAATTGGAGCTGACACAAACCCAATTCCATTAATTGAGAAACTTAATTTGGAAACTTTCCCTAAAAAACAGTACCTGGATTCCATTCCACAAAGTGAATAAGAAGCCTGATGGGAGGACTTCCCTGGTAGTCCAGCGGTTAAGACTCCACGCTCCCAATGCAGGGGGCCTGAGTTGATCCCTGGGCAGGGAACGAGTTCCCACATGCCAAAGCTAAGACCTGGCACAGTCAAATAAATAAAAATTGGAAATAAAGCACTTTAGCAATAAAGGGAAAAAGAACAATACTATTTATAACAATTTAAAAATTTAAAAATATGTTGATGGGTTAAATTAAGACATATAAGGCAATTAAAATTAGATGTCAAGGAAGGAAACAGTGTATACCAGGTTCCTACACAGCTTGGGTATTGACTGATAACCAGTCCTAAGCTAATTGTTACTTTCTTGATTGCTGCTCATGCCTCATTTTTCTCAGCACTAGAGAGGTCTAGGGCTTCCCAAGTGGTACTAGTGGTAAGGAACCTGCCTGCCAATGCAGGAGACATTAGAGATGCGGGTTCGATCCCTGGGTTGGGAAGATCCCCTCGAGGAGGGCATGGATCCAAGACCAAGACAGCCAATGTTTAGAACTTCATCAGAAAAGCCTATGTGATAAGGTCACCTATCCTGTAACCCATCTCGGGCAACATTTGCCCCATGTTCCCAAAGGTGGAGGGAATAGATCATAAAAGATAATGACTCTGTTCTACCTAAGACTCTCAATAGGCAAAGGCAGCCTCTGCATATAGAGGACATGCTCTCCTCTGCCCACCAGAGGCTCATCATTTGGTGAAGGGACTCCCTGCTTTGATACCATTTTCCTAGAGCTGTAGTCCCTGCAAGTAGAAGTAATCACTGGCCATATACGGATAGAAATGAAGACTTTGCCAGGAATATTTGCTAAGAGATGAAGTGACTTTAGATAATACTTGCTGTAAGAACTTAATGGACTGAGACCTTAATCTACTGTAATGTGCCAGCCTCCAGGATATGAAATATTTGTTAATGATTTTTTATTAATAAAATTTTCTTTTGACATGCTTCCCAGGTGGCTCAGATGGTAAAGAATCTGCCTGCAATGCAGGAGACCCAAGTTCGATCCCTGGGTCAGGAAGATCCTGGAGAAGGGAATGGCAACCAACTCCAGTGTTCTTGCCTGAAAAATTCCATGGACTGAGGAGCCTGGCTGGCTACAGTCCATGGGGTCACAAAGAGTCGGACACGACTGAACAACTAACACACACACACACACTCTGGAGCTGGAGTTCTTGAGCTGCTAGTTTATTGGGTTTGGGGGGGAAATTGTGGAGGTGTTCAAGCGGGAGCCAGGGGACCTGTGTGCTTCTGGAAAGATAGTTAAGTCTACTAATGAAACAGGAGATGCATGAATAGAGGTGATAATCTGCAGCCCATAAGCAGACCCTATTGCAGTTAATGGATGACCAGGGCAGTGTCTCCATTCTACTTCCTCTTCCTCAGAGGTAAAAGAGGAAGCAATCTTCTCCCAGCAGATGCTGGACTTGGACTTGGAAACAGGGCATTTTTGAGACTGATTGTCTCTGGGGTCAAAATATGATGCTCTGGGTGCTGGTCCTTGATATTTAATCCACACTTCCAAAACAGAGACGTGACTTATTTGGCCAGGATCATCTCACTCTCTGCCCTTATATTATTCCAAGCCCTTCCCTATACATTCTTAACATGCTTATTGACACCAGATCACTTGTCTAGCCCTGAAACACTGCAAGAATGCAGCATCTCAAGCCTTAAAGCCTGATCATTAAAGCCTCCTAGTTTTTTAGTATTCCTTCACATAGCTCTCTGGATTAGACCCTCCTGATCTTGGGATGCGTTCTTTGCTGTTCTCTGATTGCTGGCACACCCACGTCAGAACATACTGGAGTAGAATGGTGAACCATTAGTCAGTGAGCTGAAAGGAATAAGCAATTTAGGTATTGTTAGACATGTCTACAATTTCCTACAGGTGAACAACTCACACAATACTGTACTTAAAATTCCAGTGCCATTCTCTGGAGCTTAATGAACAGTTTAGGAACTAAGCCAACATTACTCTCCCATTCCTGCCTTTTCAAACCAAAGGGATAAAGGCCAAGATTGTTCCTCTACGGTTTTGTCATTAGCTTTTCTTTTCCTGGGTCAAGGACTTTCCTTTGGCCTAAGAAACCCAACCCAACACCATCAGGCCCATCTCACTTTCCTGACCAACATCTGCACCAAGTCCCTTGGGTGTGAGATAACGTTTAATCAAATCAGTGCAGACTTGGCTGAGATCTGAAACACTCGTGAATGCGAGGATTGTTTCGCATCCACCTGGCCTTTTTTACTATAGAATTAATGTGTTGAAATAAGGCTGGAGATCCTGTGACAAAGATCGGATTTACCATAAACACTGTAATTTATTCCTCCCCAGAGACTTTTAAGAAATGGGGTATTCTGTTGCTCTGGTGTTTTAATTCCATGTCAGCAACAGAGGTAGAGAATTAAATGGATTCTCAGTGACACTTCAAGTCCCCAGCTAGTTCTCACCTCCAACCCCATACTTCTAGTAAACGGCTGGGTTATATATCACTACCGTAGCCAGAAACCACTCTTTTCATGTCATTTCCTGAGTGTAGGGATTTGCATTCTGAAGGGCTTTTGAAATGTTTATTTCAGACCTTCTTTGTAAATCCCTTATAGAGCGACCCTATGAGGTGTATAAGGAACATTTCTCTTAAATGTAGAATATCATCCTTTGGATGTGAAATGTCTCAAAATGTAGAATAGTGTGCACATGTTTTCGAACACTGATCATGGCATTCTCTCCGGGAATGGTCACTCTAGCTTATGTGAGGTCCAGGTTGATGGCACCCGTGTAGGATATACAGTACCAGACCAGAGGATGAACTCCAGGCAACAAAAAGACCCACCGCATCTGTGGACTTGACTTGGACTACAACCCACTGCTCCTTAACCATTTCTTCTGGGTTCTGGGCTGCTCCCAAAGCCCTCATAATTCTCACATTCTCACTTCTCTTTTTCTCTTCCATTTTTTCTTCTTCACCTTTCTGTTTGCTACCATGAATTACCTCTATCTCTGAATGCCAGATCCTTTTTACCATCAACATGCAATTCAAGTTCTTCTTTGTCATTCATCCAACATATTTATTGGGTACCTAATACAGACTAATTGACCTATTAGGTTTGGGGTACCCACTGGTGAACAAGCAAGTATGCTTTCTGCCCTGTGGATGCTACATGCTATAGAGGGAATTGGAAAGCCACCAAATAAGCAATAAAGAATGATCAATGAGACAGAATAATAAGGAGTCTCTACTTAGAGAAGGTGATGATGTTTAAGCTAAGAACTGAAAAATCAGAAGAAGTTAGGTGTCCTGTGGGAGTGACAGTGGAAACAGGCATTTGAAGAGCATGTCATGTGATCTGATGTTTGCTGCATCAGATAAAAAGCTGCAGATGGACAACAGAAGGAATGAAGAGAGGAGTTAAAGTAGAGAGACCTGTAGGTAGCTGTAGACTTAGTCTACAGAAAAAATGATGGATGAGATGGTAGCAGTGGAAATGGAGTATATTGGATTAGATATATGGTATGGTGGACACAGAGGAGTCAAGGACAGAGCTTCCCTGATGGCACAGTGGTAAAGTATCTGCCTATCAAAGCAGAAGACGCATGATATGCAGGTTCAGTCCCTGGGTCAGAAAGATCCCCTGGAGTAGGAGATGGAAACCCACTCCAATATCCTTGCCTAGAAAATTCTATAGACCATATTGGATAAGTTATAAGATGTGATGGATGGACAGGAGTCAGGAATGGATCATTCCCAACTAATTTAAGCCCCTACTTACTCTTTCAGACTAGAGCCAGGCACCCAAAGAAAAATCAAAACATATTCTTTGTCAACTTTCTCTAAAGACTCACTTAGCAATTCCTTACATGCCTTGTTTTGCAGTAATTTAGCTAATAACCTGTAACAACTCTTCTACCATCTTTTAATCAAAGATTCTAGAACATACCATCAGATAAACACTAAAAAGTGTGCAATTTACCATCCTAGGACACAGCCCACAAGACTCTTTGATGAAATAATCTCTTTCTGTGATAGCAAGGCCCTGCTAATGAAAAAGAAGCATCGACTATAGCTTCTTTTTACCATTTTAATTTTATCCGATATTCTATTCTTAATTAATTATGTACTTAGGTTCTAGGATACTGTTACTTTCAGGTTCTTTTGCAGAGGACCAAGGTGTATTTCAGGCATGACCCTTACTCTTGATTGTAAACCAGAAAGTAAATGACAGAATCGCATTGGCAGGAAATTCTGAGGTCAAGCCGAGTCTAGGACGGATGGCCACTTTGCAAGGGGGTCAAGCCAATACTGTCATGCCAGGCTCCTTTGCACAGCAGGAGCAGAGGCTTGCCTGTTGGAGGTGGGGGATGAGGGAAAGATAGACAAGCTACCAAAGAAGGAAGCTGAGTGCAAACTGGTCCCCATAACCTGTGAGTCGGGGTGCTTAGCTGTGGTTTCCTGCAACATCAGGGGTGGTCTGAGAGCCAAAATATGTCAGGTGGACCTGTGGATGGCTCAGCTAGAGAATGTTCTGAGTGAGGTCCCTCAAGGATAAGTCCTGGGCCTGGAAAGTTTTGAGCAGGAAGGTTTGGAACAACCGCATGTAACCCACTGGTGGGGCTGGGATGAGACACTTGGCTGAGGAAATATGGGAAAACCCCAGATGTCAGCCATCAATATTTAGAGGGAGGGAGAAAATCTTTTGTTAAGAAAAAAAAAAAAACAGATTCCATAGAAATGCTTCTATTGTATAAACGTGTCCAAAAAGTTGTGAAATCAACTTCGTAGTAAGCATTCTGTCCTACCTAAAATAGCCAAGAAACAAACATGGGTTATTCAGTTTTTCCACTTGGGAAAAAGAAACACTGCTTCAGTTCAACCCTCCGTTTCAGCCTGTGATCACGGGCTCTTTCCTTACTAGAGGAGGGGGCTGAGGGTGGCTTTGCTGCTGGCCACTCCAGCCATTTAGCAGGAGCCCCAGGCTGGCGCCTGCTGTGGGGACAGACAGTGTCTAAACAGCTGCAGCTGAGTCAACGGATTGGGAAGGCGGGTGAAGCCAATTTAGCTACACAGCTCGACAGCAAGTGAGCCACAGGCTGGAACTTCCGTCCTGGCCTCGCCCTTGTCTAGCGGGGACGGATGCGCAACCAATTACAGCGAGTGCTTTTTGACGCCCTTATTCAATTCACCCACGGGACTAACATCTGATCCTTTATTTTATTGTTGTTTTCCCAGGACTAAAAGGAAAATAAATATTGCCAGTCAAAAAGTACCAACTGAGAATGTGGAATGGAGAATAAGCAAGGAATCCCTTGCCTCATGATGACAGCATAGAAAAGCAAACCTTTCGGAATCAGTACTTTCATTTCGCAGTGATATGGCTATATTGAAATTAAAAGATGCTTACTCCTTGGAAGAAAAGTTATGACCAACCTAGACAGCATTTTAAAAAGCAGAGACATTAGTTTGCCAACAAAGGTCCGTCTAGTCAAGGCTATGGTTTTTCCAGTGGTCACATATGGATGTGAGAGTTGGACTGTAAAGAAAGCCGAGCACTGAAGAATTGATGCTTTTGAACTGTGGTGTTGGAGAAGACTCTTGAGAGTCCCTTGGACTGCAAGGAGATCCAACCAGTCCATTTTAAAGGAGATCGGTCCTGAATATTCATTGGAAGGACTGATATTGAAGCTTGAACTCCAATACTTTGGCCACCTCATGTGAAGAGCTGACTCATTTGAAAAAACCCTGTTGCTGGGAAAGATTGAAAGCGGGAGGAGAAGGGGACGACAGAGGATGAGATGGTAGGATGGCATCGCTGACTCAGTGGACACAAGTTTGAGTAAACTCTGGGAGCTGGTGATAGACAGGGAGGCCTGGTGTGTTGCAGTCCATGGGGCTGTGAAGAGTCGGACACGACTGAGCGACTGAACTGAACTGAACTGAACTGAATGGCTGTATTGTGCTTGCCCTTTCACAGAAATACAGTGCTTTTTTTTCTTTCTGAGGTCTGTGCTCAGTATACAGGTCCCACCTTAGTCCCCAGAGAAACACCTACCTGGCTATCATTTTCCTCCATGTATGGGAAAAAAAAACAAAGTGATGAGGAGACCTTCCAGAGTTAGGAGTTTTATAACGATAACACGATAGTAAAAGGATTTAGTTGCCCATTTATTTGTATGAGTCCCTTTTCTTGAAAAAAAAAATTATTTATTTTGGCTGTGCTGAGTCTTAGTTGTGGCACTTGGAATCTTTGATCTTCCTTGCAGCATGTGGAATCTTGAGTTGCAGCATGTGGGATCTGTTTCCCTGACCAGGGATTGAAGCCTGGGTCCAGTGCATTGACAGCCTAGAGACTTAGCCCCTGGACCCCCCAGGGTAGTCCCCGAGTCCCTTTTCTTATTATGTTGATGCATTTTTAAAAATGAACATGGCCAAGAAGATTCATTACTATAATTCAGTTCTTTTAAAACATTATTTATATATTTGTCCTGGCAGACTTGATAAAATATTGATCAGCTATATTATTGTAAGTTTCAATAGGGGATACTTTTGTTTCTCCCATGGCCTTTGTAAAAATGATATCGTGATGGTTACTCAGTCCAGATTTCTATTTGAGTGACTTGCTTTTTGATGCAGTTGAGCTTCCTGGATTGACAGTCCTTTTAAGTTTCTTACAGCAGCCATCTAATGGAGGTGACATTTGAGCTGAAGTGGTCTAAACTGAAACCATAGTGCAAATCATTAACCTGGGCAGGTGTGGCTGCTTTGACAACTGTGTACTCTTATAAAATAAGAAAACAGTGCTTCTGACTCCTATGTTAGGAATCGTCCATATTTTACTCCTCACAAGGACCAAGTGAGGGTCAGAAGTCCCTGAACAGAAAGTGACTCTCAACTACACTCTCCTACAGCATGATAACCCACATCTGCGTGATAGCATTAATCCCTTTGAAGGCAATATATATTCAGTTCAGTTCAGTCACTCAGTCATGTCCGATTCTTTGCGACCCCATGGACTGCAGCACACCACCTCCCTGTCCATCACCAGCTCCCAGAGTTTACTCAAAGTCATGTCCGTTGAGTCAGTGATGCCATCCAACCATCGCATCCTCTGTCGTCCCCTTCTCCTCCTGCCTTCAGTCTTTCCCAGCATCAGGGTCTTTTCTAATGAATCAGTTCTTCACATAAGGTGGCCAAAGTATTGGAGCTTCAGCTTCAGCATCAGTCCTTCCAGTGAACACTCAGGACTGATTTCCTTTAGGATGGACTGGTTGGATCTCCTTGCAGTCCAAGGGACTCTCAGGAGTCTTCTCCAACACCACAGTTTAAAAGTATCAGTTCTTCAGTGCCCAGCTTTCTTTACAGTCCAACTATCACACCCATACATGACTACTGGAAAAACCATAGCCTTGACATATATATATATATATATATATATATATATATATATATGTATATACATACATATTTGGGCTTCCCTGGTGGCTCAGATGGTAAGGAATCTGCCTGCAGTGCAGGAGACGTAGGTTCGATCCCTGGGTCAGCAAGATCCCCTGGAGAAAGAAATGGTAACCCACTTTAGTATTCTTGCCTGGAGAATCCCATAGACAGAGGAGCCTTTGCATCCATGGGGTCACAAAGAGTCAGACATAACTGAGCGACTAAGCAGGCAGACGTGCATATGTATGTTCGTTTCTTTCACTCAGTTGAGATGGTTGAGGCAGTATGGTAGGACAGGCTTGGGTTCAAATCCACTGGGCCACATTTTAATCTTGAGACATAGGTTGAGCTGTATAACCTCTTGGAGTCTCTGTTTTGTCACTTGGCAAAAGATGAGAATAATACTTGTATCACAGGGTTGAATGAGGAATATGTATGTACTTACCTGCTATTTATATTACATGATCAAGAAGCAAGAATGTCTACACCTAATTTTCAGACTTATTTTTATTTTAGTAATTGGAACGTAGCCCTGGCTCTAGTCAAGACTAGTAAGTTGAGTTGAGTGATCAGTTGCTTCAGTCATGTGCAACTCTTTGCGACCCCAGGGACTGTAGCCCACCAGGTTCCTCTGTCCATGGGATTCTCCAGGGAAGAATACTGGAGTGGGTTGCCATGCTTTCCCCCAGGAGTTCCTCCCAACCCAGGGATCGAAACTGCCCCTCCTGGGGCTCCTGCATTGGCGAGCAGATTCCTTACCACTGAGCCACCTGGCAAGCCCCGAGTCAGGGATGCAATAAATATACATTAACTAAATAAATTGATGGAGAAATGAAAGAGTAAGCAAGATCATTGAGAAGGGAGTCATTTCCCCCGTTCAGCATGCCTCATCCTCACCCAGCTTCCTCCTTGTGTCCAGGGTTTGTGTACTGTTAGCATGGAGGTGTGGCCAGAAGGGGAGGGCAAGGGCTCTGATCATTCACTGCCTACTTTTGAGTGATTGAGTTAGTTGAGTTGGTTAGAGACCACTGTTCTGTTGGTAAGCCTAAAGTCACTAAAATGGAAACAAATAGGTATTTCTCAAAATTTTTGCTGCCAGGTGTGGGGAAAAAAAAAGCTTACAGTGTCACAAAATGTGTCCCCAGATAGCCCATGGGTGGTGACCCCTGGGTCCTGTGCTGTGGCAAGCTTTAAGAGCATGAGGGGAACATGGAACTCTGCTCCTTGCTCACCATTTTGCAGTGCCAAGTACTTCCCATAAGCACTTTCTAAGCTAAAAGACAGACTTACTCATCCATCACTATTATTTGATTAGTTCCCCCTTCAAAGTCATCCGTTTCCTTCTCTGTCTTCACCTGTTGCTCTGAGAACAGAATGCGATGAAAGGGACGCCTCCTCCAAGAAGATGAAAAGCCCGCTTGTTATGAAACATTGCCTTTTCCACGGTTAAACTCTCTTCAGAACACAGGTAGAGTCCTGGATAGTTTTCCTCTGGTGTTTGCCAAGGCCCAAGCCGCAGACAGTTGAAGAGGCAGAGCATGAGCAATGTGGGGATGTGGGCTGAGGGATTCCGTGTTTAGACAGATGGTGTCCAGCCGTGTGTTGAGCCAGAGAAAGCAGGAGTCCACGCCTGGAGCACGGGCCCCAGGGGAATGAGTGGAGACGTTTGCTGAGGTCATGAGTGAAGAGTCAAGCATGAAGACAGGATTCTCAGTCATCACCACTCTCAACGTGTCACCAGGAAAGAGAGGGGTTTTACTCATAAACTGGATAAATGCCTTATTTTTCTGGAAGAAGAGTCTTTGTGAGAATGAAGTCATATGAAAAGAGGTATCATAATAAGAAGCAGTTGAGTGGGTGGGAGTAGGGAAGGGACAGTAATTCTATTTCTTTGTTGTCTCCTGACCCATTCTGTGTGCTTGGTCTAAACCTGGTTTATTCACTTAAGTTTTATTTCACGTGTCCATGTGGATCAATTGGTAATGGCTCCCTGGAACATAGGAGAAGAATCTGATGATTGATTATTGATGTCTGCCCCAGGATAGGAAAGAGGAATAGTTGGATTAATGCCTTTTTCTGGCCATCCCTGGTCTAGAGCTCAGCTTCCTTTAGGTTTTGCTTTCCTCCCCTTGAAAACCATGCCCACCAGAGTCGTGTGAATTATTTTAAGCCTGAAGGTGTAGCTAAGGGGAGTATTGTTTGAGGGTTGTTGTGGTTATAGTAAGTTCACTTGCTTAGAACACCATTTTTAGCATTCAAGTAAATGAAAGTATCGAACCTTTCACTTTATTCATCACCACCCACTCACTGAGCACAGGTATCTGGGATTATAGTAGTCCTGGTATTGTGTACCACCACAATGCTGCGGTACCTGATACAGCCTTATGGATTACAAGCTTTCTCTGGTTGGGGTTTTATAGTGAAATGTCAAAGACCAAAACATTGCACAATTTGTTATAGAAAAGGAGAAGGCACTTGAAAGTGTCCTGGGGATCTATGTCTGTCTGTCCATCTCTCCTTAGCTATCCATCTTCAAAATGTGGGAAATAGAGCAACAGAGGTAAGTAATAATATAAGCCTATATTTTGAACTGCTTCATAACAAATAAGCTTTTTGATTGCATGATTTGAAAAAAATATCCCTAGTCTCAAGGGTCTGGAAGAGACTTTGAGAAGTTCCCTAAGTTTCTAAGCACCCCTTGTATTTAGACAGGACCACATATAAAGAGCTTCCAGAACTATTTTGCACAATTTTCTTCTTTAGAGTTCCTAAAGCAGATTTGACAGTCTCCTTGAATAACCTAATCCATGACAGATCCAAATTTTGTGGGGCCTGGAGCTCAGACAAATTTCGGGGTTCCTTTTAGAGAAAATGGATACAAAAATCTCTTTTACAAATTTTACATAAACAGAAGACATGTAAACACACTACTGAGTCCTCTGCCAGGGTTTTAGAAGGGATTCATAGCCGACCTTTATCAGCTCTGAAATGTTAAAGTTGTCAGCATGGTGTTCTTAGCAGTCAGTAATTTTGGCTAATTTCCTAATCCTGTTGGAATTGAGGAAATAGTTCTTTACACACTTATCTAAGGGAATAAAGAATGAGATGGATTCTGATTTCATGTATTACATTCTTCTAGGAAGTAGAGTGGCTCAGTGGGTAAAGAGTGCGGGAGAGCCGTGTTCGATCCCTGGCTTGGGAAGATCCCCTGGAGAAGGAAATGGCAACCCACTCCAGTATTCTTGCCTGGAGAATTCCATGGACATAGGAGTCTGGTGGGCTACAGTCCGTGGGGTCACAAAGAGTGACTAACACTAGGAAGTAGAGTCCAAGTAGTGAAAATGTCAGGGCACGTATGTTAAAAAAATTTTTTTCGGCCTCACTTCACCGACCAGGGATTGAACTCACACCTCCTGAAGTGGAAGTGTGGAGTCTTAACTACCTGATGGACATAGGTATGTATTTTAAAAAATTTGTTTATAAGACTGTAGGCAATTGTGTATAGAATAGTCCTTTATACACTGGCATATATACAAAGAAGAGTGGGAAATTTTCTCACTCCTCTTTTTTCTACCATAAAATAATCTGGCCTCCAAAAATAACTATTTTTTTTTAATGATTTTTCTTTTTGCCACCCACTCCATTCCCTGACTTTCTCTCCTCTTCCTATTTTCTTCCTTCTCCTTTTCCATCTGCTTCTTTAATTTTCTTTTTCATTCTTTTCATTCTTCTCTACCTCCTGTCCTTCCTACATCTCCTTTTTGTACCTTTTTTTCTTCCTTCTTCTTTAAGCTGTGTATTAAAAATTCCCAAATATCACATCAAAATGCTGACAATAGCAGAAAGCTAGGCTCATGGTTCCTAAATATCCTTTTCTTATTTGTACCTAATTTTTTAAGGGATACTGAACAGATTCAAGTTAATTGGGAGCCCCCAAAAGACTTGAAGGCCTAAGAATTACCCAAGAATGGAATAAGTATAAATAAGGTAGCAATCAAACCCCCAAGTTACAATTATTAGATGAGGACACACTTCTGGCATCCTGAACTCCAGAGGCAGAGATAAACACTGAAACAGACAGGTAAAACAAATTGTGTTTTTAACTTTATTCTTTCTGAAAGTACTCTATTTCATTGTTTTCTCTAACTGGGTCTGCAGACATGTTTTAGAACTTTGTCAATTGTTGTCCTTTAGAAGTGATCTTCCCATTACTGAAATTTAGAAACTTTGTTTTACTAAAGTTTTAAAACATGAAATATTCCCCATGTCAAAATAATACAACAAACACCAAGAGAGCCCATCAATCAGACTGAGTAGATTTGCTTTTTTGTTTCTGATCTCCAATTTTTTTTAAAGGAATAAGACATTGTGCATATACATTTAACCCCCCTCTGCAAGCTTCCTCTCTTTCAGTTAACCATAACTTGATGTTAGTGGGAACATTGTTTAACTTACTTTGTGATTTTTATGGATGTTTTCTATACTTGCTTTTCATTAAATTGTGCCAAGCCTTAATTTTTTTTCCTCCAAAAAAATAAAAATGGATTTAGCACTTAGTGTTTACCCATCTATTTTGGAAAAAAATATGAAAATGCAGAACAAAAGCACTGAAAAGAGATTTGTTTTTGTTGTTGCTGTTCATTTGCTAAGTCGTGTCCAACTCTTCTCAACCCCATGGACTGCAGCACACCAGGCTTTCCTGCCCTTCACAGTCTTCTGGCATTTGCTCAAACTCACATCCATTGAGTTGGTGTTGCTATTTAACCATCTCATCCTCTGCTGCCCCCTTCTCCTTTAGCCTTCAGTCCGTCCAGCATCAGGGTTTTTTCCAATGAGTTGGCTCTTCACATCAGGTGGCTGAAGTATTGGAGCTTCAGCTTTAGCATCAGTCCTTCCAATGAATATTCAGGGATTCCAATGGATATTCAGAGATTAGTGATTGATGAATTAAGTTAAAGATTCAATAGTTAAATCATGCATCCAATAAAGATTTCCCAAGTCCATGCAGAGTTTTTTTTCTCAATAATGAATGTTAAAGGACATGGGTTAAAGATTGGCAACTCTGATCATCTAATCCTGACACATTCTTGGTACTATTGTAAAAATCTTAGTACTGTGCCCATAGATTAATTGGGAACTGAGACCACAAATTCTGACTCTAGATTTGGCCAGTGGACATTGACATGACCTTGGGTAGTCATTAGCTCTGTCTCTTGGGCTGTCGTTGTTGAAATTTGGTTGAAATGAAACATTTTCTTCCCACCGAGGCATTATTAGGATAAATGAGTTCATACATTTGGAACCTCTGAATAAATGTTAATTATATTCTAGTGTAAAGTTGGAAAAGAAACTAATCTTGTTAAATAGAGAAGAACAATGAACACATCATTAATTGGGGAACTTGCCTGATGGAAGCTGGTGAGAATGATCATTTATTAGTTTACATGATTAGCTTGTCTTCCCAGATGGTGCTAGTGCTAAAGAATCCACCTTCCAATGCAGGAGGCACGAGTTCAATCCCTGGGTTGGGAAGATAACCCACTCCAGTGTTCTTGCCTGGAGAATCCCATGGACAGAGGAGCCTGGTGGGCTACAGTCCATGGGGTCACAAAGAGTCGGACATGACTGAGCAACTGAGCACACGATTAGTTTATGCCTTACCTGCACCCAGGATGTATTGATTCAGATTGGATTTTCAAGCACAAGTAATATCTCCATGTAGTGAAAAGCCCCAAAGACCAGAAAATTTAAAAAGGCTGAGCAAAAACAGGAAATAATTGTAGTTATCAACACGGGAGAAAATGGCACTCCATTAATAAATTTGCTAATCATTTCATCTTTATTGACTTCACTTTCTGAAGTACATAATGCACAAGATCCTCTCGAATACTCTGGCCTTAGTCTATTTAAGTACATTATTCCATCTATAGTTCATGATAAGTACATTTGTATGTGAGTGTCTTCAGAGTTACACTGTGACCAAAATGTTGGGATGAAAACAAAATCTGTCAATAATATTTAGTAGTTCAGTGATATAACAAGGATTTAAAAATGAATGTTTATACTAACGTGTGTATGTGTGTGTGTTTCGTACCTTTAACTTGTTTTTAGCAGCAAGAACTCTTTTGGCAGAAAAATTTGTCTTAGTCACCACCAGTACCTGGAAACGTAAGTTCTGATTGTGTAGTTTTAATCTCACCACCAGGCAGTTGAACTGCTGGTAACCATCTGGCTTTCAAGTTAAATCTTTGGCTTATGATTTGCCTGAAATAGGTTGAAAGGGAAAGTTAATTATGTTTCCACGGTTACACACAAGTAACAGGGATTTTGGACCACAGACTATAACTCGAGTAACTAGGTTAGAACATAGAAGCATGTTAAAGAGACATGTGTTCACAGTTTAGATTTTCTAAGGATTTATACTCTCAATATATTCTTTCTTAGTGCTTTGATAATATAACGTGCTTCATGATTAAAAGGTTCACAGGCTGCCACTGTTAAGTGCACGCGTACAGATTGCCCAAATTAATTTTAAGCAAGATGATTTTTTCACATTAAGTTATTCCCATTAATTTAACTTTGAAATGATGTTTAAGCATCCGCTTTTTCCCATTGTGCCGGCAACAGCCCCAACACAACAGATACATGTGGACACATTTCTTGAAAGAAATGTTCAGGAATGTAAGCATCTTTGGCTGAAATTCTCAGGGTAAGAAATTTATGATTTGGAACAAACTTCCATGTTAAAAAAAGAATTGCAAGACTCAATGATTATTTCGTCTGGGTCTACGGACATTTGGAAATCAGTTAGCAATATAGGAGTAGTAATAAAAACGGTTTTTAATTTTTAAAAGTATCAGTATATGTGATTCTTCTGGGCAAGAACCATGGTTCAGCATGGTCTAAAACCCACTGAAAGCAGCAACATATAGTGGTATGTTGAGTAAGTTATGTAATTCTCCATATCTCATTTCCTCTTTTTAAAGTGAGGATGATAATACCAATTCTTACCTCACAGATTTGTTGAGGGTGTTTAATGAGCTAATATATGCTAAGCACCCAAAACAGGTCACTGATATAAGCTAAGCATTCAATAATTGTTATCTATTATTATTAATAATAATAACACCATTAGGAGAAGTAATGCAAAAAAAAATCGGTTAACACAAAGACACTTTGGTCTCTTCCCCCTGTCTGTTTTAAAGGTTTCAAGTCTTAATTTAGAACCCTTCTTTACTCCTATTGACGTCTAAAGCACTCAATCTAAGACTTCTTTTCGTTAAAAAGACATGATTTTATATGTCAAAGAAGATTATTCAAAGTCTAATTACAGTTTGGATGAAGAAGAACTGATGTCTTTAGGCAATTGGCATTTCTCTCTAAATTCCTGCCTGCACTTTAGAAAAAGGAGTGTTAACTCTTTATGGTAGAATCCACAGTTTCAGTCTAATCTTAATAATGCAATCGTAGTTTAAACAATTTAGAAGAGACTCCACGAAGATGGTTTGTGTGACAAAATGTAGATAAAAGTTTCATCAGTCAGGGTTACAGAAGAAATGGACGAGACATTCAGAAGGGTCAATCAGGAGAGAGAGAGATAGCTGAACACAAAGATGTCAGGGAGTAGCGATTTAACAACGAGATTAGCGACTTCCCGGCGGCCGGTAGGAGCAACCCCAAGTCCAAGGAGCCATGGCTGCGCGGGCGCAGGAGGGCCGAGAGGAGCTATCCCATGTTGAAGGTCAGGAAGGGCGGCAGTGAGGAGATACCCCTCATCCAAGGTAAGGAGCAGCGGCTGCACTTTGCTGGAGCAGCCGTGAAGAGATACCCCACGTCTAAGGTAAGAGAAACTCAAGTAAGACATTAGGTGTGGCAAGAAGGCATCAGAGGGCAGACATACTGAAACCATAATCACAGAAAACTAGTCAGTCTAATCACACTAGGACCACAGCCTTGTCTAACTCAATGAAACTAAGCCTTGCCCGTGGGGCAACCCAAGATGGGCAGGTCATGGTGGAGAGGTCTGACAGAATGTGGTCCACTGGAGAAGGGAATGGCAAACCACTTCAGTATTCTTGCCTTGAGAACCCCACGAACAGTATGAAAAGGCAAAATGATAGGATACTGAAAGAGGAACTCCCCAGGTCAGTAGGTGCCCAATATGCTACTGGAGATCAGTGGAGAAATAACTCCAGAAAGAATGAAGGGATGGAGCCAAAGCAAAAAGAATACCCAGCTGTGGATGTGACTGGTGATAGAAGCAAGGTCCGATGCTGTAAAGAGCAATATTGCATAGGAACCTGGAATGTTATAGGTCCATGAATCAAGGCAAATTGGAAGTGGTCAAACAAGAGATGGCAAGAGTGAATGTCGACATGCTAGGAATCAGTGAACTAAAATGGACTGGAATAGGTAAATTTAACTCAGATGACCATTATATCTATTACTGCGGGCAGGAATCCCTCAGAAGAAATGCAGTGGCCATCATGGTCAACAAAAGAGTCTGAAATGCAGTACTTGGATGCAATCTCAAAAATGACAGAATGATCTCTGTTCATTTCCAGGGCAAACCATTCAATATCACAGTAATCGAAATCTATGCCCCAACCAGTAACACTGAAGAAGCTGAAGTTGAATGGTTCTATGAAGACCTACAAGACCTTTTAGAACTAACACCCAAAGAAAATGTCCTTTTCATTATAGGGGACTGGAATGCAAAAGTAGGAAGTCAAGAAACACCTGCAGTAACAGGAAAATTTGGCCTTGGAATACGGAATGAAGCAGGGCAAAGACTAATAGAGTTTTGCCAAGAAAATGCACTGGTCATAGCAAACACCCTCTTCCAATGACACAAGAGAAAACTCTACACATGGACGTCACCAGATGGTCAACACCGAAATCAGATTGATTATATTCTTTGCAGCCAAAGATGGAGAAGCTCTATACAGTCAGCAAAAACAAGACCAGGAGCTGACTGTGGCTCAGACCATGAACTCCTTATTGCCAAATTCAGACTTAAATTGAAGAAAGTAGGGAAAACCACTAGACCATTCAGGGATGACCTAAATCAAATCCCTTATGATTATACAGTGAAAGTGAGAAATAGATTTAAGGGCCTAGATCTGATAGAGTGCCCGATGAACTATGGAATGAGGTTCGTGACATTGTACAGGAGACAGGGATCAAGACCATCCCCATGGAAAAGAAATGCAAAAAAGCAAAAGGCTGTCTGGGGAGGCCTTACAAATAGCTGTGAAAAGAAGAGAAGCGAAAAGCAAAGGAGAAAAGGAAAGATATAAGCATCTGAATGCAGAGTTTCAAAGAATAGCAAGAAGAGATAAGAAAGCCTTCCTCAGTGATCAATGCAAAGAAATAGAGGAAAACAACAGAATGGGAAAGACTAGAGATGTCTTCAAGAAAATTAGAGATACCAAGGGAACATTTCATGCAAAGATGGGCTCAATAAAGGACAGAAATGGTATGGACCTAACAGAAGCAGAAGATTATAAGAAGAGATGGCAAGAATACACAGAAGAACTGTACAAAAAAGATCTTCACGACCCAGATAATCACGATGGTGTGATCACTGACCTAGAGCCAGACATCCTGGAATGTGAAGTCAAGTGGGCCTTAGAAAGCATCACTACGAACAAAGCTAGTGGAGGTGATGGAATTCCAGTTGAGCTATTTCAAATCCTGAAAGATGATGCTGTGAAAGTGCTGTACTCAATATGCCAGCAAATTTGGAAAACTCAGCAGTGGCCACAGGACTGGAAAAGGTCCGTTTTCATTCCAATCCCAAAGAAAGGCAATGCCAAAGAATGCTCAAACTACCACACAATTGCACTCATCTCACATGCTAGTAAAGTCATGCTCAAAATTCTCCAAGCCAGGCTTCAGCAATATGCGAACTGTGAACTTCCTGATGTTCAAGCTTGTTTTAGAAAAGGCAGAGGAGCCAGAGATCAAATTGCCAACATCCGCTGGATCGTGGAAAAAGCAAGAGAGTTCCTAAAAACATCTATTTCTGCTTTATTGACTATGCCAAAGACTTTGACTGTGTGGACCACAACAAACTGTGGAAAATTCTGAAAGAGATGGGAATACCAGACCACCTGATCTGCCTCTTGAGAAATTTGTATGCAGGTCAGGAAGCAACAGTTAGAACTGGACATGGAACAACAGACTGGTTCCAAATAGGAAAAGGAGTACATCAAGGCTGTATATTGTCACCCTGCTTATTTAACTTATATGCAGAGTACATCATGAGAAACGCTGGGCTGGAAGAAGCACAAGCTGGAATCAAGATTGCCAGGAGAAATATCAAGAAACTCAGATATGCAGATGATACCACCCTTACGGCAGAAAGTGAAGAGGAACTCAAAAGCCTCTTGATGAAAGTGAAAGAGGAGAGTGAAAAAGTTGGCTTAAAGCTCAACATCCAGAAAACGAAGATCATGGCATCTGGTCCCATCACTCCATGGGAAATAGATGGGGAAACAGTGGAAACAGTATCAGACTTTATTTTTCTGGGCTCCAAAATCACTGCGGATGGTGACTGCAGCCATGAAATTAAAAGACTCTTACTCCTTGGAAGGCAAGTTATGACCAAGCTAGATAGCATATTCTAAAGTAGAGACATTACTTTGCCAACAAAGGTTCGTCTAGTCAAGGCTATGGTTTTTCCTGTGGTCATGTATGGATGTGAGAGTTGGACTGTGAAGAAGGCTGAGCGCCGAAGAATTGATGCTTTTGAACTGTGGTGTTGGAGAGGACTCTTGAGAGTCCCTTGGACTGCAAGGAGATCCAACCAGTCCATTCTAAAGGAGATTGGTCCTAGGTATTCTTTGGAAGGATTGATGCTAAAGCTGAAACTCCAGTACTTTGGCCACCTCATGCGAAGAGTTGACTTATTGGAAAAGACTCTGATGCTGGGAGGGATTGGGGGCAGGAGGAGAAGGGGACGACAGAGGATGAGATGGCTGGATGGCATCACTGACTCGATGGACGTGAGTCTGGGTGAACTCCGGGAGTTGGTGATGTACAGGGAGGCCTGGCGTGCTGCGATTCATGGGGTCGCAAAGAGTCGGACAGGACTGAGTGACTGAATTGAACTGAACTGAACTGAGCTTTTACCGCCCTGGCCTGAAGGGGGCGCCAGGAGGGAGCGGTTACAGACCCTGGAGACCCAGAGGGTCAGTGGAGCAAGGGGTCCAATAGGACTGGAGGGAGGGAGCCCGGGACCAGCAGAAACTCCACTCTCCTTTCTGACCTCCTAGCTTGCCTCCCATCCAGAGAAGGCAATGGCAACCCACTCCAGTACTCTTGCCTGGAAAATCCTATGAACAGAGGAGCCTGGTAGGCTGCAGTCCATGAGGTCGCTAGGAGTCGGACACGACTGAGCGACTTCATTTTCACTTTGCACTTTCATGCATTGGAGAGGGAAATGGCAACCCACTCCAGTACTCTTGCCTGGAGAATCCCAGGGACGAGGAAGCCTGGTGGCTGCCGTCTCTGGGGTCGCACAGAGTCGGACACGACTGAAGCGACTTAGCAGCAGCAGCAGCAGCAGCAGCTTGCTTCCCAAGGGCCAGACCCAACTGGAAGCTAGAGAGAGTCGGGGCCTACTGATGTCGGTTCAGTCCTTTCAATTTCCTGATACAGAACCAGTGAGAACGGGTGGAGAGTGGGTCCGTGGGACCAAAGGAAAGAATCCAGTACAGATGTGCTGGAGATAAACACAGGATCAATGATAAAGTTCTCTTTCTCCCGTCTTCTTACCCCATGAAGCTGAACATAACTAAGATGGCTCCTCCAACATTTATAAATTATCCAAGCAACAAATCCATCTAACATGTCAGCTTCAGAGATGTGTATGGCTCTTGGGTTAAAATCTGAAGGAAACTGTATTTAAGATATTTGCACATCCAAAGAAGTATGTGTGCCCCAGATGGGAGCCTGCCAGAGCTGCTGTCTTCTAACTGGGTGAGCAATATTCTTTCTAAATTCTGCCTGAATCTCAACTCTTCTTCACTTAACATCACAAAAAAGATCAGAAAAATGACCTGTTCCATCTGACATTGGTGAATTGGGGTATGCTTACTTTCACTTAAGAGTTTCAAGACTTTTAATAATTTTATGATTAAAATCATTAAGGCCTCTCATACTTTTGAAAACTGCAGTTTATTCAAAAATATAAGCTAGTGGATCCCTGTGTGAGCTCAGTCTCTCAGTCATGCCCCAGATTCTTTGTGACCCATGGCCCATAGACCACCAGGCTCGTCTGTCCATGGGATTTCCCTGGCCAGAATACTGGGCTGGGTTGTCATTTCCTCCTCCAGGGATTGAACCCAAGTCTCTTGCGTCTCTTGCATTGGCAGGTGAATTCTCTACGACTGTGCCACCTGGGAAGCTAGTGAATATATTGGTTCTTTGATAATGAACACTTTAAAATATATCACACAGATGCACGTGGACAGCATCTAGTGGTTTTCTCATGGGATTGTATAGATTCTGCTTTTATTTTTGCCTCTGTAGTAAAATTGACAAAGTAATGAAACAAAGAAATATTATTCTACAATTGTATGCTTTGTGCAGTAATTCTCGGCCTCTTTTATGTTCCACCAACAATTGTCTTCAGTAGGTCTCAACACTGATGTTTTAGATCTATTAGATTAATTAATTTACTTATTTATTAGAAAGTTAAAAGTCACTTTCAGGAAAGGTCAGATTTCATAAATAGCCTGTTATTAGGTTTATCATTTATTATGTTAAACCTGTGAAAAATTGTAGTAGAAATTGCTAAGGCTTTAAATTGAGCAAAAACTATTCCTTTAGCAGTTGAAAATTGTAATTATGTGGTTGAGTACAAATGTTACTGCTTTAATAACAGTAGAGCATGAAGGAGTTCAATAAAAACTCTTGCCATCAATACATTTTGTAAAATTCTAAAATGGCAGATGGACAATGCAGGATAAAGGTGTTGGCATCCAGAGGTCAGGTGCTATGGACATAAAGCTCAGGAGGTACAAACAGTAAACCAGGGACAAAATTGGTCAGAAGAAATGCAAAAGGGACAGTTGAATGAATATTGCTCAGTCAGCAGGCTCATTGGGAAGCTGTACAACATAGACCTGTGGAAGCAACGGTGAGCAGAAATTTAGCCCAAGATGCCAACAAGCATATCAAAAGCCAGAAGAACAGGGCATGCCTCAGGCATGAGGGGCAGCCAGTTATTAAACCGCAGTGTTAATTCTGTGTCTCCTCCAGGCTCTAGTGGGTCCTAGACTTCTGGTCCCACCATGGTACTTGGATCCCACTGTGCTGGGATGCCCAAGCATGTATCATGGCTCAGTGCTTTTTAGAAACCAAATTTTAGCTTGTGAGGTATTTGCAATGACTTTAAGTGTATGTCTGCTAAAATTTATTTTCCCTCTGAATGCCATGCTTAAAGTAAACAGTATATAAAAATCAGAATTTAAAAAAGAAAGAAAGATGCTGATTTTAGCTGTCAGTTCAGAGAAACGAATGTCACTTGCACGCCGGCTAAGGTTTCCAACATAAGCCTGGAGACTAGCGAGAAGTGCCCAGTCCAGTGTCAGGGACAGGGTCCAGTAGAGGTGAATGGCTTGTTGGCAGCGTCAGTGGGTATCCTTCAACTTGCTCCCTGTGTTTGACTTTCATCTTTTCCTGATAATAATCTGGCTTTCCTTGTGGATTTGTCTACAGGGGAGCAAATGAACAAGCAAGAAGACCTTGTTTAGTTGTTTAATTTATGTTTCAATGTAAGCTACTAAATTGCCATTCTAGTTGTTATACATCAGTAACTGGGGATCCAATTAATGTGAGTCTTTCCAGAGAGCAGAATCTACTCTCGATATTCTCATTCACTGGGTTTCTAAACCTACAGGGCTCAGGACCAGACCCTGAAAACCAATGAATTCACTAAATTTGCTAAGGTTATGGCATCCTTGGGGACCTCACTGGGAAATCTTTGCTAAGTTGGCTTTTCCATTCAAACCATATCAGGAGGTCTGATAAGACTGACTTTTGTAAACCCCATAATGATCCCAATAATTTGAATTGCAGCACTTGCTAAACTTAATTTTGCTTACCTGAGCCTTGATTCAACATGAATTCTAGAAATTTGCCTGGTTTGGATATTGCTCAATACCAAATCCTCATACAAATCAATTAACTGGAAGAACAAGGAACAAGTCTAGAAGAAACAACAGGGAACAAATACAGACGAATAAAGTTTTCTTCTGTTTTTTCTTCTTGGAGGAGAGCTCCTACAGAGTGAAAGAAATGACATATGTCTTAACTCAGATATAAACTCTGAAGCTGGGGTATTAAGCTAGAGAGTTAAAACTATTAACAGTGAGCTAAAAAAAAGTTACAGAGATAATTGGAAAAAAAAATTAGAAGTAAAATGACCCAGATCAGAATGGAAATACAAAATTATATTATCCCTTAGCTGACAAAGTAAACTTCAAGGCTGAGTAGAATTTTGTGGAATTTTGTCCTAGATCCATAGATTGGACTATAGATTATATATATATAAACTAAGCCTCATAAGCTGAAATAAAGGCAAAGCATTTGAACACATTTCTCCTTTAATTATTTTTAACTTGTGTATTTCCTAAAAAGATTGCATGGTAGTTTATGCCATATAGTATGGATATAATTAAAGATCAAATCCAGTTATATAAGTGTGAACCACTTAGTCACTTGAAAAAAAGGGATCTTAATTCCCTCCCCCCACCCCAGTATCAAACAAAATCTTTGAGCAAGATTTTGTAAGACATACAAAATCAAATATTAATGTGGGTATCTTCCCCACTATCATTGCCCCAGCAATACAGGGAAGATACTTGTTCTTAGTTGATGGAGTTGGTGAATGTTACAATCAGCTTCAGAAGTGGTCTGCCTGTGTGGTTGTCTGCACAGCCCAGATGTTTAAGGAGGATCTCAAAGATCACCCCTTACAGTGGCTTGTTCTTTTATTTCAGTCTTGAACAAGACTTTCGAATTGTGGTGTTGAGGAAGTCTCTTGAGAGTCCCTTGGACTGCAAGGAGATCCAACCAGTCAATCCTAAAGGAAGTCAACCCTGAATATTCATTGGAAGGGCTGATGCTGAAGCTGAAGCTCTAGCACTTTGGCCACCTGATGCCAAGAGCCAACTCATTGGAAAAGCCCCTGATGCTGGGAAAGATTGAAGGCAGGAGGAGAAGGAGAAGACAGAGGATGAGAT
The DNA here is from genome assembly GCF_029407905.1 of Bubalus kerabau. Taxonomy (NCBI): domain Eukaryota; kingdom Metazoa; phylum Chordata; class Mammalia; order Artiodactyla; family Bovidae; genus Bubalus; species Bubalus kerabau. Next base: position 23,221,640 of record NC_073635.1, on the reverse strand, counting down.
GGTTAGATGGCATTACTGACTCAATGGACATAAATTGAAGCAAACTCCAAGAGACAGTGAAGCACAGGGAAGCCTGGCATGCTGCAATCTGTGGGGTCTCAAAGTTGGACACAACTTAGCGACTAAACAGCAATAACAACCATGGAAACGCTTCCTGTTGTTTTTAGCACTAAGACCCTTGGTGTACACACAATTACCCCTTATCCAAGGTCCTATGATCTTTGGGCTGCAGGAGGGATCACTGGTGTCTTCAAGCGTTTACATGTGTCCACCTCTCATCGTCTCCTGTCTTGTCTCCCAGTCCCGAGGTCCTGGAAACATGGCATCCCCTGTCTTTGTCCTCATCCTCTCATTAAAACTCAAATCTCCAGTCACCCTCCTGTTTCATGCTCATCTCCTTGTTTCCTTCTCCCAAAGTGCTAAGCATTTCCAAATGGAAACTAGGGGAAGGAATTATTTAGAGCTCTAGTCCTTGAAACACGAAATAACTGCCAAGTGCCCCAAAGGCAAAATTTCAGAACTCAGACCCCAAAGACCTTGCTGTGCTTTCTACAGAGAAAGAAAAAAAAAAGGAAATTACTTTTTCTTTTCTTTTTTAAAACTGTATCTACAGTACAAATATAATCAAGACCCCCAAGTGACTGCTTTTATGTGATAGCACAAAAATAAAATAAACTGTAAAGGATGTAAAATGGCTACATTAGAAACCTCAGTAAGTGAAGACTGGCTCTTCTCCCACATTGCACAAACTTTTACCTGAACATTTCGGCAGCTATGGTGATGAAGGAAACAGTAGACTACCAAGCTCTTGCCTAGAAATAGTGGGTGAACATTTATTGATAAACTACATTTGCTAGTGAGGTGTCTTCATTATATGCTTTAGTGAAACACAAGACTCTGGAGAAATTTGCTAAAATGCCACTGAAAATTACAAGTAGAATTAAGCTTTCAGGCACCTCAGGCCTGGGTTGGTCCAGTTAGGCTGTGTACCTGCATGAGTATGTGCTAGTCGTTCAGTCATGTCCAATTCTTTGTGACCCCCATGGACTGTATCCCACCAGGGGCCCCTGTCCATGGAATTCTCCAGGCGAGAATACTGGAGTGGGTAGCCATTCCCTTCTCGAGGGATTTTCCTGACCCAGGGATCGAACCTGGGTCTCCCACACTGCAGGCAGATTCTTTATCATCTGAGCCACCAGGGAAGCCCTGTGTACTTTGGGGATTGCCTGATAATTGCTGTCAAGGAGTTATTCATATTTTTTAAAAGCTCTTTGATTTGTTGATGTAACTGTTACTTTCTGTTTTTTACTGTTGATCCTAAGGGCTCCTGGCCCCTGGTGTCAAGTGGTAGCAGCACAGAGGGGTCTTGGCGGGGAGAGGTCTGGGAGACCCACTGGAGGGAAGGATGGGTGTGCAAGGATGTACAGAAGCTGCATCTCAGAATGGCCAGAGCAGTAGTCAGGGTCAGGGAAAAGCCCACTGGGAGTCAGGGATGAAGGAAGATGAGGAACCGGACATGCTGAACTAGGCAATGAAATCCACATGCAACACGTGAGCAGGGGCAGGGACTGTGAGCGGAACGAGCCATGTTCAGCAGTCTAGAGCAGGACAGAGTCCAGGGAAGGTGCTGGGGCTCGTAGGCCACGTATAACCTGTACTGCCAGACGTTCTGCATTTTCTGTAATCCCCATACAACCTGGACGGTAGGTATTATTATCCCTACTGTTTGGCTTCATCCCAGCAGTCAAGAACATAATCCAGTACTTTACTAGCTTAGAAGACAGAAGAAATCCATTCATATTCACATCCATTTACTAATAAAACTAAATTTATATTAATAAAATGTTTATTTGTGGACACAGTAAATCTTGTGTACTTAACCCAAGAGTTACCATTGTGTTTAGTGAAAAAGCTGAAAGACCTAAAGGGCTCTGCTTGCCAGGGGTGCTTGTCTCTGTATGTGAAATGCCCTGTTAGTAACTAATGGTGAAGACTAAGGTAAAAAACAAACAAGAATTCTGTTCATAAAAGGTATAATTGCACACTTTGAAAATTCAGGGATGGTAACCCAAGATTAGTCATGGTTATTTAAAAACAAATTCATAGAAAACCTTTTCCCTTTTTATGTGGTTTTGCTACTTTTTAATGGTTGCACAGCATGACACATGGGATATGATACTGAAAAAATTAAATTCCAATAGAAATACTGGGCCAGAGACAGTCAAAAGATCACAGTTTTTCAACTTAGTTAACCTAATCAACCCATTCATTTACTTAGTCATTCTTTAACTCATTCTTCTGTTAGTTCTTGTAAATGTACCACAGACCCCATGTTAGGGGAGTGAGACAGCTTCTGGGGTCCCCTGGAAGTTTCCAGGCTATTGGAGGAGATGGATGTTAAATATGTTGTTATTATAAAGTTGGGAAGTTCTGTCACGGATGAGATGCTGCCATAGCCCCAGATACCAGCACGGTGTAGGTTTCAGAGATTTTTTTTTTTTTGCTAATTTTTATTTTCAATTTAAAAAAAAAAAAACGTTTTATGTTGGAGTATAGCCGTTTAACAATGCGATAGTTTCAGGTGGACAGCAAAGGGATTCAGCCATACATATATATGTATCCATTCTCCCCTCACCTCCCCTTCCATCCAGACTGCCACATAGCACTGAGCAGAATTCCCTGTGCTATACAGTAGGTCCTTGTTGGTTATTTGTTTTAAATACAGCCGTGTGGACATGTCCATCCCAAACTCCCTAACTATCCCTTCCCCACGGGCAGCCATGAGTTGGTTCTCAGAGACACCTTTTGTGGCATACAAGAAAAACCGTATTGTTAGTTTAGAGGTCTAGCTCTGTTTAATCAAACAAAAACAAAACCAGCCAAACACAGACTCTCCTTTTATGCTTTCTATTCACTGGGTATCTTTACAAAGAAATAATACTGTCAACACTGAATGTCACCTGCCTAACTGGGCTTCTGGCGACATTTGGATCTTTTAAAAGGGCAAAGTTTTCTCCTCATTGAGAGCAGGTGAAGAAGTGTCTTCCTCTCTGAACGCACTCCCTTCAGAGGGGAGGCAGTACCACATGAGGCAGCATCTTTATCAGAAATGTCAAATACCCCAGAGGGACTGCCAGGAAGCGGGCAAGCCTCCCTGAGCTGGATCAACACTGGTTTAAAAGGCAATCTCCGTACTGAAATAGCGTCCCTTCTATGGTGGAGCTTGTCCTGGTCTTGCATAGCTCTTACTGAACGCAAATTCAGTACTTACCTGTACTGTAGTCTTCCTTTAAACGCTGAATAATAATGATTTTCTTAAGTATTCCTGTTACCCATGGGAACCAGGATCAGATCAACTGGATTTGGCTCTGAGCCCAGCCTCAGACTGTAACCTAAGGGCAGATTTCATCTCTCTAAGCCTCCATTTTTCCCCAAAACATTTTCTTTTGGGTTTTTCAATTGGAAGATAATTGCTTTACAATGTTTGTTGGTTTATGCCATACAACAAAGTAAAGCAGCTATATGTATATGTATATCCCCTTCCTCTTGAGCCTCCCTCCCATGCCTTCCCGGATTCCACTCCTCTAGGTCGTCACAGAGCACCGAGCTGAGCTCACCTTGCTATACAGATGCTTCCCAGTAGCTATCTGTTTTACACACGGTAGTGTATTAATATATATGTCAGTGCTCTGCTTTCAAGTCATCCCACCCTCTCCTTCCCCTGCTGTGTCTGCAGCACTCTGGACTCTGAATCCAGCAATCCTAAAACACCTATTATAAAAAAAATTTCAACCCAAAGGCAAAGCTGTAAAACATTTGCTGTGAATACCCATAATCCCATTATCTAGACTTTGCCATGAACCTTTATCATACTTTCTCATCACATACCTATTCATGTATATAACCCTCCATTCATCCATTAATCTGTCCCATTTTTTGATGGATTTCAGGGTTCATTTGCAAAGATTAGTATCCTTTTCCCTAAATAGTTCAGCGTACATATTGTTAACTAGATTGGATATTGGCTGACAATTTTTATTTTTGATATTAAATGCACATATATTAAGGAACTTCCCTGTAGCTCATATGATCAAGAATCTGCTTACAATACAGGAGACCCAGGTTCAATCCCTGGGCCAGGAAAATCCTCTGGAGAAGGGAATGGCAACCTACTCCAGTATTCTTGACTGGAAAATCCCATGGACAGAGGAGCCTGGTGGGCTACAGTCCATGGGCTCACAAAGAGTCAGACAAGACTGAGTGACTAAGCACACACAGATATATTAAAATACATAAATCTTAATCTGTAAACCTTTTAAAAAAAGTTGTAAAATGGAGCAGAGAGTACTTGTCTCAAAGAGTTGTGAGGATGACATGAGCTAATATGAAAAGTCCTTTGTAACTTATAAGGTGAGGCATCAGAATGTGGCACTATTTTTTATAATTGTAATTAATTTAATCCTTATCTTTTTGATAAGCATGGTTACTAGATGTGAAGCCAACTCTGAGAGAGTGGCAATTTCATTTGGACACGTAAGCTTCATGAGTATTAATATAAAAGCTATCATTGTCCCAACATTAATGGTTAAGCAGTTTGCACACAAGTACTTCTCAGGTGGCTCAAGTGATAAAGAATCTGCATGCAATGCAGGAGACCCAGGTCCAATCCCTGGGTCTGGAAGAGTCCCCTGGAGGAGGGCATGGCAACCCGCTCCAGTATTCTTGCCTGGAGAATTCCACGGACAGAAGAACCTGGCGGGCTACAGTCCTGGGGGTCACAGAGTCAGAGCTGAGTATGACTGAGCTCGCAGCAGGCGCACACTCACACGAGGATGACAGGGCTGCTCGTATGACGTCCATCCTGCAGCCTGGGAGACTCTGTGCAGAGTCCGGAATATGTCTGGCAAAATCATGAAGGCAGTGTTCCCTCTCCTTGATTCAATCACCATCACTGGATTGCATTTTCCATGCTCTCTGGGTGGCCCCAGAGGCTGGCCCTGGCTTGATGTCTATTTTTGAGTTCTGTCACATTCCATGACTGGTTGACACATCCGAATGCTATGGTCAGAGAGGGAGCTTGGTTTCCTGCCCTTCCTTAACAAAACCACCTGCGGCACTGAAGTGTCAAATGTGGACATTTGTCAACCAAATACTGATATCTCTCTGTGATTGTATGGGCATGCTCAAGTCGTGTCTGATTTTTTTGTGACCCTATGGACTGTAGCGTGTGAGACTCCTCCCTCCATGGAGTTTTCCAGGCAAGAATACTGGAGTGGGGTGACATTCCCTTCTCCAGGGGATCTTCCTGAGCCAGGGATCGAACCTTTTGTCTCCTGAGTCTCCTGCATTGGCAGGCGGATTCTTTATCGTTAGCGCCACCTAGGAAGCCACTGATATCTGACACCAGGTCATCCTCATTATTAATGTGGTTAATGATTAGGTTATAATGCATTTGGTTAATATGATGATACTGTGGAGGAGCTTGGGTCGGACTGGTCTGGAACTTGACCTGCCTAAAAATCTTGAGCAGGTGTTGGAAGTTTGTGACTAGATTATGGGAGAAAGCCCTGTGCAGTGGTGTGGATGCAGCATGGCTACAGAGAAGCAGTAAATCAAGCAAGTTGCCATCATCAGAGCATCGTGAATCCACAAGGAATAAAGGGGGTGTAACTACACTTACATGGAACGGGGACTCTAGGGGTTATCAACTCTGAAGGGTCTGAGATTTTTACCCTTCTTGCAAACTAGCAAATTATCGTGCCACAGTTTCAGGATGTGGGCAGAAGACAGGAGACTCCTGATCAGAGACGAATGACTGAATTTGTCAGCGAGTGGCTTGACATCAGGTTTGCACTGCTACCCTTGGTTCTTGAACAATGACCAATGATCATAAAAGCAGGTAATATTTATGAACACTTATTATGTGTTGACATCATCCTGAATACTTTTCTTCCTCTCTTAGAAGCCACCAACAATTGATCACTAGATTACTTGCCAATTTTCTTACTTGATTATCAGTTGTGCTGAACAGCCTCTTTCTCATCATTCAGCTGAGAGGCGAGACTGGAATTTTTCAAAGTAAACTTTATAGAAAACTAAGAATGCAGAAAAAGAGTATGTATTTCCCCTTCTCTCGCTTCCTTCTTCCTCCTCCTTATCCTTCTCTTCCTGCCACTTCTTCCTCTTTTTTTTTCTTTTTAATTTCAGAGCACAAATGAGACTGATGCAGCTTCTAGACACCCATATTTAGCCCCCTTTCCTACTTAAACTCTCCACTGAATGGAAAAGATATGCTAAGCAACTTCTAAACAAGAATAGCTTTAGACTGGGGACATCTGTAGCGATCCAGTGGTTAAGATTTCGCTTTAATAGGCAGTGGGTGTGAGTAAGATTCCTGGTTGTAGAACTAAGATCCAACATGCCTCTCGGCTAAGAAACCAAAATGTGACAGAAGCAGTATTGTAACAAGTTCCATAAAGACTGTAAAAATGGTGCACATAAAAAAAAAAATCTTAAAAAAAAATAGCTTTAGACCGGTGACAGTAAAAGCATAGTGAATCAACCATTTGTATTTCAGACTTGATCTGAATAACCATCTTGTTTTAAGACTTCATGTTCTTGAGTCATTTTATTCATTTGTTCAACAAATATTCATTGGGCTTTTACTAGAAGCAAGCCATTGTTTGGGATGAAGGTGAAAGAGTGTTTTACATGGCAGACAGAGCCCTTGCTTTCAAGGAGCTTATACTCTAGTGGGGAGTGGAGTAGGGAAGAATACAGCCAATAGATGCGCAAGACTTTGATCTTCTTCCCTTTGCTCAGTCGTGTCCAACTCTTTGCGACCCCATGAACAGTAGCCTACCAGGCTCTTCCGTCCATGGGATTTTCCAGGCAAGAATACTGGAGTGGGCTGCCATTTCCTTCTCCAGGGGATCTTCCCAACTCAGGGATCAAACCCAGGTCCCCTGCATTGCAGACAGACGCTTTACCGTCTGAGCCACCAGAGAAGCCCATAGATGGGCAAAAGAACTATCAAATAATTTCCAAAGGAATTGGACAAGGTGACATAATAAAGGATAGTGGGGTGGGGGAAGGGTGAGGGACTGCTCTAGTTGGGTGGTCAGATTGGGATTCTTTGGAACTTAGATGCAAAGGATGAGAGGACCCAGCTATGCAAAGCCAGGGAAGGTTGATCCAAGCAGAGGAAAGCTTACTGCAAACGCTCTGAAGTCAAAATGAGCAGGGCCTGTTGAAGGAGTAGAAAGAAAACCAATGGAGCTGGGACACAGGGAAGAGCCTAGGAAATATATGGGACAGATCTGAGCGGTTTGTGACCACAGGACATCATATGACTTAACAAAGCGGAGCCATAGGAACCATCGGAAGATTTACTTAGAGTGTGATTCAAACTGACATATTTTTTAAAGTTTCTCTTGACTACTCTGGGGGAAACAGATTCCTGGGGACAAGACAGGACATGGGAGATTCCTTTGGAAGCTGCTTTAGTGCTTCAGGCAAGAGGTGATGCTGGCTTAAGGTGATGGTAATGGTGATAGAGAAGTGGCCAGATTCAGGATATATTTTGGAGGTAGAACCAGAAGATATTGATGATTGGAATTGTGCGTGAGGTTGGGATGAAGGAAATGAATTTAAGAGATGATTCCTTCTCAGTTTTCAACCTGAGTAAGTAGAAGATGGTTGTGCCATTTCCAAAGATGAGCAAAAGGGACTTCCCTGGTGGTCCAGTGGTTGACTTCACCTTCCAATGCAGGGGGTGTGGGCTCAATCCCTTGTTGGGGAACTAAGATGCCATGTGACTTGTGGCCACAAAACCAAAATATAAGACAGAAGCAATATTGTAACAGATTCAATAAGGACTTTAAAATGATCCACATCCAAAAAAATCTTAAAGAACAAAAGATGAGAAAGATGAAGAAAGAAACTGGTAGCTCTTTACATAGAGACATCTAGTAGATAAATAGATATATTAGACACACACATTTGGGTTAACAAGCATATATTAGCTTCTTATGTCTGCTGTAATTAATTACCACAACCTTGGGAGCTTAAAATATCTATTGTCTCACAGTTTTAGAGGCCAGAAGTCCAAAATCAATTTCACTAGGTTGGGATCGAACTGTCATCAGGGCTATGCTGCTTCCAGGAGTCTGTTCCTTGCCTCTTCCAGCTTCTGATGGCCAGCTTGCCTTGTCTTGCAGCCATATCACTCTAATCCCTACGTCTGTGGTCACATTGCCTTTTCCTCTTCTATGGTCTGATATGCCTCTGCCTCTCTCCTACAAGGAGACTTATGGTTGTACAAGGGCCACTCAGAAAACCCAGATTAATCACCCCATCTCAAAATCCTTAAGTCATATTTACCAAGTTCTTTTTTTTTTTTTTTTGCCATATTAGGTTATATTCACAGGTTGTAAGGATTAGAATATAGATGTCTTTTATGGAGGCCAGAAAATTTTTGTCTATTTATCTGAATATATATATATATATTTTGATGGGCTTCCCAAGTGTCTCAGTGATAAAGAATCTGTCTGCCAATGCAGGAGACTAAGGAAACATGGGTTTGATCCCTGGGACTGCAAGATTCCCTGGAGAAGGGAATGGCAACCCTTTGGTTGCCATAATGGGTGGTAGGCATTATTTAGCCTTTCAAAATATATATGTGTGTGTGTGCATGCTCACTTGTGTCTGACCCTTTGTGACCCCATGGACTGTAGCCTGTCAGGCTCCCCTGTCCATGGGATTCTCCAGGAAAGTATATGCTGGAGAGGGTTGCCATTCCCTTCTCCAGGGGTTCTTGCAGTCCCAGGAATCGAACCCATGTTTCCTTAGTCTCCTGCATTAGCAGGCAGACTTTTTTACCACTGAGCTACCTGAGAAGCCCATCAAAATACATATATTCAGATAAATAGACAAAAATTTCCTGGCCTCCAAGAATAAGGATATATTTCCCACCTAGCTCAAAGAATTTTATTTATGGATGCTCAATGCAAATGTTCTCTCCCTGTTCTGATGCTGTCTATGACTCTCAAAGTGCTAGTTCCTATTATTTTATTCCATCTTTTTGGTTTTCCTGCAGTGAATATTTTCTGTTTGAATGAGGTTCATTATCTAGCCAAATTTCACTGTTGTACCCTGCGCCTAGAACAGTTCCTTACAGTAGGTGCTCAATGAATGTTGGTTGATTGAATGAGTGAATGAGGAGACGGCACTGAACAAGCAGACATGTGCTTGACACCTGAGTTCAGGTGACTCTAATCTCACGGGACTCCCACTGAGTAACTCAAGCTGGATTTCTTTATTTAAAACACTAAGTCAGTGTCTAGTCTTGTGTCTTTGGAGACAGGTGCTAATGTTCTCTGGAACCTGGCCACATTACATCAGTTCATTCAATGCCCAGCAACAGATTCATTTTAGATTCATATTTCCAAGTGAGTGAATCAATTTTGGGATGCACTGAATTACTATTTTCTGTTAGAAGCCTTCCTCCAATTCTTACATCTTTGCAGAATGAGGTTGATGGAGGAGTTGTTGGTTTTGATGATGAATCAAAGCTGCCTAACCCAGGTTATTCATTCCCTTACTTTCATGGGTTCTTTGTGAAGCCGCTCAGTCGTGTCTGACTCTTTGCAACCCCATGGACTGCAGCCTACCAGGCTCCTCCATCCATGGGATTTTCCAGGCAAGAGTACTGGAGTGGGTTGCCATTTCCTTCTCCAGAGGATCTTCCTGGCTGAGGGATTGAACCTGGGTCTCCCACATTGTCAGGCAGACGTTTTACCATCTGAGCCACCAGGGAAGTCACATCTTAATTCTTTGGGTCACATCTTATTCTGGAAGGAAGTACTCTTCTCAAATGCCTCAGTTTCATGTGTATTCACAGTGCTAGTAGACTTTTTCTTGCTTGTTTAATCACACTTTTACAATAAGAATAAAAAATTCATTAAAGGAAAAGAGAGTTACTTCTGTATCATGCTCTGCTGTTTTTTGGCCACTCTTGACAATGCTCATTTTCTAACTGACCTAGCAAGCTATGAGACTGGGGAACTGGTGAAACAGCTTCTATTCACTTTAAGTTTAAAATGGAACCTAGAAGAACAAATTAAAATTCTGAGAAACACCTAACAAAATAAGGAAAATCAGTACTGGATGCAAAACCAACTTTAACATACATCTCAGAATTTTCAAACTATGCCTCTGGGAATAAATGATTAAGGCTACCAAAACACGGTGATTGTTTCTGAATTGCTTTCAAACTTGGGGACAGATTTACGCATCATAGCAGACATATGAATAAATAAATCTATCTGTGTAAAAGGTATTCATAAATTGTTTGTTCTTTGAATAAAATGCCAGTGTGTATTAAGAAGAGAGAATTACTTAGAAAAATATTAGATTTTTCTAGATTAATTAATGATTTCAGTGTGAAATGGAAACAACCCAAATATTTGAATTATAAAATCAATATATAATCTTAGGAGTGCAGAAGTACCTTTTAAAGCATACAAAAAGCAAATGATGGTTTCATCAATAGTTTTTATCATTTTTAGCCTTAATAGCCTAAGCAACATTTTTAGGCTTTGAGCACTGGGAAAAAATATTTGTTGCATACATATCAAATAGAAGGTTAAGATCCCTAATATATGATGAGTTCTCAGAAATCAATGGTTAATAAATAAATGCACCAAAAGGAAAATGGCAAAAGACATGAGTGGGCATTGCTCAAAGAAGAAATATAGATGGTTAGCTTAGATTTGACACAATGTTCACTCTTCCTACAGCAGAAAGAATTTAAAATTAAGGCAAGATTCATTTTTCTAGAGAGAAATTTGGCAATGTTTATTACAAATATTTAATATTTATTAAAATACTCCCTCTGCCACTGGAATTCTGACAACAAGAGTGAGAATGAAGGTATAAGTATATTCATCTGGGGATTTTTATGGTCAAAAATTATAACACCTGGATAGTTACAATCTGAATAGTTTTCCAACTTTAGTAGAATTGAGTTAAATTAATTATCTACTTTATGTAGCCATTAAAATTATATTGTAAAAGAATATTAACATGAGCAAATGTTCAGGCTATGGTGTTTAAAGTCAAAACAGCATATTTTAAAACTGTGCATTGTATGATCTTATTGCTATAAAAATATTATATACATATAGAGAAGATATGGAAGAACAAACAATAACATGTTAATAAAAACTGTGCTCTGATGTGAGGATTAAAGTAATATTAAGCAGTTGGATTGCAAAGTTCCTGATGCCTGGCCCAGCAAAACCTGCCTCTGTCACCTTTAATTTGAATTGGTAATAGAATTTTGAGTCAGTGTTATCTTGTTGACAGATATTGAATCAAGGACAAAACTTAGGCGGGACATTTAGCATGATAGATGGAAAGTAAATGACAAAATGATTTGTTAATGGAATGATTTGCAACCATTCTGTGCGGCTTAAAATGAAGACTTTGAAGCAAAGAGGAAAGTATAACAAATGTAGCTGGGCTGGTGGCATTCACGCTGGGATTTGGATCAGCTCCTTCAGTAGATTTCTCAGGAATCTGTTTGCCCAAAGTCTTGAGCAGCCAACTGGGAAACAGCATCTCAGGACAAGTCCATAGCAAAGCATCAGAGCGATCCTGATTCTGATTCTGATTCTCTTATCATAGTGCCTGTCACTCACTTGGGTCCGCAATCCTCCAGGATTTCCTGAGTCCTGAGTAGGGACCTGTTTCAGTTAAAAAATGAAAACCACTTTGGCAGACTACCAGGACTCAGCACTCTGCTTTGGTACCATTCTTGTAGAAAGTAACTGCAAAGGAGAGAAAGGCATTCTGCCAACTGACTCAGCTTGCACCTGGCAGGATTACACTATGCTCTGCAGAAGCAGGATGGCATCCAACCTCACCCCTCAAGTGGACCCTGTCCTGGTGCTGATGTCCTGACAGTTCCAAGCCAGCTGTGACCAACTTTTACTGGGCAGTGCTAAGGAGAGGGAAATGGGAGTTTGGAAAAGGCCCTGATGCTGGGAAAGATTGAAGGCGGGAGGAGAAGGTGATGACAGAGGATGAGATGGTTTGATGGCTTCACCGACTCAATGGACATGAATTTGAGCAAACTCTGGGAGATGGTGAAGGACAGGGAAGCCTGGCTTGCTGCAGTCCATGGGGTTGCAAAGAGTTGAAAATGACTGAGCGACTGAACAACAACAACAACATTACTGAGCCCCAAATTATGTTAATATGGACCAGGAATCTCTTTTTAATTCAGTGGTTTTTAAACTTTTCAACAGTAAGACACATTTTTGTGAATTAAATATTGTATGCAATCCAAAATGTAATATAGATAATGCAGAACTGATTGACATGGGAATGAGGAGGGGCTAGAAACCCAGCTGCTTCGTATCAGCCCTTCTCTAAGTTAGAGGTACTTCCTGGAACCACTAAGGCTGAAAACCACAGATATATCCAACTTCCAGAGATGTGCCATGACTTAGCCAAGATACATAGCAGCAGAGTGAAGGCTGGAATCCAGAGCTGTCAATGCTTACCCTGGGGTATTTTTCCCATCACATCACTGTCTATACCACTCCTGCAGCAGCTCTTCCCTCAAAACCCTCCACAAACACTAGGTGAGAGATGTGTTACCTAACCTTATTGTGGTCAACGGTTTGCAGTATCTACGCGTATCAACCCTGAACATTCACTGGAAGGACTGATGCTGAAGCTGAAGCTCCAACACTTTGGCCACATGATGCAAAGAGCCAGCTCATGGGAAAAGACCCTGATGCTGGGAAACATTGAGGGCTGGGGGAGAAGAGGGCGGCAGAGGATGAGGTGGTTGGATGGCATCACCGACTCAACGGACATGAGTTTGAGCAAGCTCTGGGAGATGGTGAAGGACAGGGAAGCCTGGCGTGCTGCAGTCCATGGGGTTGCAAAGAGTTGGATACAACTGAGCAACTGAACGACAACAACACATATCAAACATCACACAGCACACCTTAAACTTACATAATGTTATATATCAATTACATCTCAATAAAGCTGGGGGGGGGGAATCAGAACATAAAAAAAGAAAGAAAGAATGTTCATGGCACTGCTTTTAGAAAAACAGGCTAAGTCCTGCAGGTAGAAATGGAGAGGAACAGAGTAGGTAGGATGGTCCCAGGGGAAACGTGACAAGCTACAAAATCTCCCTGGAAAAGCCTCATGGTGTTTCCACACACCTGCCCCCGAGCCGCTTGACAATACAGCCGAAACCTCCTTTGGGTTGTGTTTCCTGGAAGCCCTGGGAGGGCCATGACCCCAGAGGCTTCTCGGCAGGCGTCCCCTCCCGCTGTCACCCTTCAATGTGGCTTGAATCTGCCGGCCGTCCAAGGTCACAGTGGGTTCTCTGAGGGAGCCTTTGATTTTACATGTAAGGGAATTCCCACTGGCTGATTAAATATTTTTATATTTTATCACTTTCCTGCAGCTAGCCGCTTTTGGCACGCAAGGTATTTTTATGAATGTTATAAGTAAATATTATGGGGTCACTCACAGAGATGAACATGGACCCGCAAGCCTGGGGCTGGAAGATATTAGGCTCCACTGGGAGGAAAAAAAAAGTGGGAATAGAAAAAGTAAAACATCAAGGACTCGAAAATACTTGTCAAAGCATTGCAACTCTGCACACAGTGCTTCCAACTTCCAAAGTTGATAGAATTAAACCAATAAAAGCAAATTGATTTGAAGCAATATGTCGAGATATCCAAGGAGTTTAAGTGCTTTTACTTGGACTGTGGGGCATTTATTAGAAGGAGAGTAAGTAGGGTTACACTTTCACGTTAATAACCATCACTTTTGCTCTCCAGACTCTTCCACGAAGCATGGCAGACAGATTCTTAAGATGCAAAGTCACTACTCAGGGTTTCCAGGAGTCATGATGCCACTTTTGGTCCAAATGTGCCTTTGAAAGATACCCCTCAAAGTAAATAAACTGTGGGCTACAGTGATGTCAGTCTCCACTGCCCTTCTGAGTAATGAAGTCTCAGTGAGCTACTCAGAAGCTGAGGTCAGGAAAATCCTCCATAACACGGGGTGATTCACTGCATAGGAAACTTACTTCTTCCTGGGAAACCACTAAACTTCAGCCGTGGCTGGAAATCCAGGAGAATCCATGCCGAGTGAATTGGTCAGCAGTTCCAAAGTGACATATGCCTCAAGACCCCTAAAGCATCTTTTTCACTTTTCTCTCAGCTCTCATAATCCTTGGCACAGGTCAGAATGAATGGGGGTCAATCAAAAGATGAATGAATATAGAAGATGTAGTACATATATACAATGGAATATTACTCAGCCACTAAAAAGAGTGAAATAATGCCATTTGCAGCAATATGGATGGACCTTGAGATTGTCATACTGAGTGAAGTAAGTCAGATAGAGAAGGAGAAATATCGTATGATGTCACTTATATGCAGAATCTGAAAAGGCATGATACAAATGAACTTATTTGCAAAACAGAAAGAGACTTACAGACTTAGAAAACAATCTTATGGTTGCCAGAGGGAAGGAATGGGGAGGGGGCAGGGATAGTTAGAGAGTTTGGGATGGACATGCTCACACTGCTGTATTGAAAATGGATAACCAGTAAGGACCTACTGTATAGCACAAGGAGCTCTGCTCAATGTTATGTGGCAGCCTGGACGGGAAGAGAGTTTGGTAGAGAATAGATACATGTATATGTATGGCTGAGTCCCTTTGCTGCTCACCTGAAACTATCACAACATTGTCAACTGGTTATACTTTAGCATGAAATAAAAAGTGTAGTAGAAGAAAAGAATGAATGAGGGGCAGAATGCATGTGGGGCATGTGGGTGCTCAACAGATACATTTGACTTGCTTTGTTGATCTCTTTTTGCTCTCTTAGGCTCACCTCACCTACTTTCCCAGTGGTTTGCTATTTGCCCCATGCTCCCTTGAGTCTAAACTTATCTGAGTCCAAATCATTTCACAATTTTTCTAATTAGCTCCAGTGCATTTATTCAACACACCCATAAATTTTCTTCCCTTTCAAGGTGCTTTCAACACTGTTTACTGTCATCTCCAAATTTAAGAGCTTAGCTTAAACCCAGATAATTAAGAAAGTCTTAGTGTCAGGCATGGAGCCGACAGTCAATAAATATATTGGCAGGAAGGAGGAAAAGAAGAGAGGGAGGGATGGAGGGAAGGACGAAGATAGGGAGGAATCGCTCTGGCCCACAGCCCGCATTCCTTCAGGGTGATTCTGAAACACCTGGTGAGCATCCTGATTGAAGGGTGGGACCCGGTCCAGCCTAGGTAAGCATCCTCCTCTGGTGCACTGGAGATAAGATGACAGCAAGGGCATGGTGTGAAGGAACGTGCTGGAAGGTCAGATGGAGTATGAACAGGGCTGAGCAGCCAGGAGGACGGTGCTAGCATGCAGACCCAGGTCCAGCAAGCTCCTGTCATGTCCCCCCAGCATCAGTCTCTGCAGTCCTCAGCATCCTCCACAAACCCTGTTTGAGAAATATGGGAGTCAGATTAAGGCATCCCTTTGAGTGGAGAAGGCAATGGCACCCCACTCCAGTATTTTTGCCTGGAGAATCCCATGGACAGAGGAGCCTGATAGGCTATAGTCCACGGGGTTGCAAAGAGTCAGACACGACTGAGCAACTTCAATCACTCACTCTTGAGTGGATCCAAATGGAAAGAAAACCTTTCTGGAGCCCAGGTATGATTGTTGTTGTTCAGATGCTAAGTCGTGTCCAACTCTTTGGCACCCCATGGACTACAGCACGCCAGTCTTCTCTGTTCTCCACCATCTCCCAGAGTTTGCGCAAATTCAAGTCCATTGAATCGGTCACGCCATCCAGTCATCTCATCCTCTGTGCCCTCTTCTCTTGTGCTCAGTCTTTCCCAGCATCAGGGTCTTTTCCAGTGAAGAGTCAGCTCTTCACATCAAGTGGCCAAAGTATTGGAGCTTCAGCATCCAATGAACACCAGGTATAATGGTATCCTCTATTTCCTGCTTGCCTACCTGGCCTATCTCTGGAACTTCAGAAAGACAGCGCATGATACTGGAGCCAGTCTCTGCCTGCATGGCTGAAAGATGCTCTCACAGCCCCACCTGCCTTCCCACCTCTGCTGGCCGACTTCACCCCACCATGAGAACTGGCATACAATGGAATATTACTCAGCCATAAACAGGAATGAATTTGAGTCAGTTATAAAGAGATGGATGAACCTAGAGCCTATCATACAGAGTGAAGTAAGTCAGAAAGAGAAAAATATTATATATTAACACACACACACATATATATATATAGAATCTAGAAAAATGGTACTGATGAACATTTTTTCACTGGGGGAAGGAGAGGGTAGGAAGAATTGAGAAAGTATCATTGATGTATATACACTATCATGTGTGAAATAGATAACTAGTAGAAAGCTGCTATATAACACAGGGAACCCAGCCTGGCGTCTTGTGACAACCTGGAGAGGTGGGACGGAAGGAGAGACGGAGGCTCAAAAGGGAGGAGATGTATATATTATTATGATTCATTTGCATTGCTGCATTATAGACATCAGCACATTGTAAAGCAATTGTGAATGTGCTCCAATTGAAAAATAAATTAAAAAAAAAAAAAAAGAATCACAGAAGGAGATTCTTGGCCGTCTAGAAGCTACCCTAGAAGGTTGTCCTTTTTTCTTTTCTCTGATTGGAACCTGTAGTACTAACTGACCATCTGGGTTTAGGTCATCCTTGGAGAAGAAGGTCTGGTGGGATTTCAGAAAAGGATCTTCTGAAAATGTGTGAGGAGATAGACTTTTTTCAGTTCAAGGAAATGAGACTTTATTTACATCCCAGGTAAATTCTTCAAGGTCAGAAAATAGCTAGGGAGGGGAGGGAAGGGAAAACAGACAGTAATTTTTTAAAGACTTGGCAAATCATGGCAGATTAAAGGCAAGATTTACTGTCTAAGTATGCAATGTAGATCTTTGATGATTATAGTAATATTGAATGAAATGAAATACTAAGTGCCAGGCAGTGTTAAACTCTGATCTCACTTACTGCTTATAGGCAGCCTAAAAATTAAGTTTCTTTTATGTCTCCATTTTACAGATGAGCAAACTGAGGCTGGCCAAAGGGAAGCAAAGTGCTTAAGGCACATGGCTGGCAGATGGTAGAACCTGAATTGCTAAATCTGTGTTTCTAGTTGATGCCTGCACTTGGGCCACATGTTGCTGTTTAATCGCCAAGTTGTGCCCGACTCTTCGCGACCCCATGGACTCTAGCCTGCCAGGCTCCTCTCTCCATGGAATTTTCCACCATGTATACATACACAAACTGAGCAAATCCTGTGGAATAAATCCAGTTCCAAGATTAAAACTGACAGTTGCCTTCGTCCCCAGGTTCAAAAGCATTTTCACTACTTGAACCTACTGTTGCCAACCTCTGGGGCAAGTTTGCTAAATTGTTCCACCTGGTAAACTGGCAGGACCTCTGTCCCCACATTCTGGGTCCACCCCAGAGCCCACGGTGCAGGCGCATGCATACTCATGGGGTCTACTCTTTCTGGCGGGTCTGGAACCCTGGACCAAATACGCCTGTTCCTCTTGACTGACTTTATAGCGCAACTCAAGTTTCTTGGTTTTCTCTTTCCTCCCACAGATGCTACAGTGTCTTCTGTCCCACTGCTTCCAACCTAAGCCCTGTTTCCCTGATAGAGTAAATCTTGATAATGGAAGGGCTTCCCTGGTGTGGAATTCTTGAGCTATCTTCCAACTGGGGTCCACTCTGCTTTTTTGTGGCTTCCCAGATGGCTCAGTGATAAAGAATCTGCCTGCCAGTGAAGGAGACTTAGGTTTGATCCCTGGGTTGGGAAGATCCCATGGAGAAGGAATTGGCAACCCACTGACGTATCCTTGCCTGGAAAATCTCATGGACAGAGGAGCCTGGTGGGCTACAATCCATGGAGCCTCAAAAGAAGTGAACACGTCTTATCGACTAAAAAACAACTGCATTTTTTGCATTTGTGCAGGGAGCTCATGAAAGGAAGTTTAGGTTTTGTTCAGCAGTTTTTCTTGACGTGCTCTGCTTATTTCTGGCCTCGGTGCAGACAAGATTGCATTTGAAACTCTAGCCGTGGATCACACTGTAGCTAACTAACCATGGTCCTTCAATATGTGAAGGCTATTCTCAGGAGCTCAATCACACCCCTTCTAAGGCTTCTAGAAAAGTCTTATGGAAAGAGAGGTATATTTCCTAAATTCTAGCAATTGCCATGTGTTAATGGAAGTAATTGGAATGCATAGTTTGTTCCTATGTTGAAGTTACCGAGAAACCAGCGTCCCCCATAGCAACAGTATTAATCTGTCCTAGCCCACTGCTCCCACTTTCAAAATATGTTGAAACAGTAATCACAATAAAGCTATTTCAAATATGCCAAATCTAAAGAATCTGCACTCCCAGACTCCACTATTGTGACTGTTTCTGGTTGATAGCCTATAATCTTATCACTGTTGCCCACACATCCACATACCATCCTGGTTCACTGTTGACCACACATCCACATACCATCCCGGGTTATTTATGAAGATAAATCCTGTGCTGAGATCAAAATCGACAATCATTCTTTTTGCTGTGTCTAAATTTATTTTTGCTGCTTAGAAATGATTTTAAAAATATTTTCCAGTGGGTTTATTTGTTTTCAAAAGATTTTGGTAAAGAAATTACTCTGAACAAAATGTGGCTCTTGGGTTGTCTACTACCAGCTACCACATAGTTGGAACATCTTGAATTATTATCCAGAAACAGAAAATTCAGTTTTAGGATTATTTGCACCCTTGGCTACTGGGTTTTAATGTTTTCAAAGTTTTTCTGTCTAAAAATATAACTCCAGTTATTAATTTCTGGCTCATTAAGAGCATGGGTTTATGAGCTAATTGAGCTGTAGGTTACCCATACTTTCTGAGCTTTGATTTCCTCATCTCTATAAAGATTAATATGCACTTTATAGAAGTATCATGAGATTTCAATGACATAATCCAGGCAAAATAATGATTTCCCATCACAGTAAATGCTCAGTAAAATAGCATCTAAAGAGTGAAGTTTAAAATTAATAATTGAAGGACTTCCCTGGTGGTCCAGTGGTTCAGACTCTGTGCTTCCATATAGGGGGTATGGGTTCAATCCTGGTGAGGGAACTAAGATTCCACAGCCCTCACTGCACAGCCAAAAAAAATGAAATGATATAAATAATTGGGATATAAAATTTGTGCTCATCTTCTCTCCCCACAAGACTGCGTGCTTAGGGAGACAGTGCTCTTCTTTGACCTCCAACCTCCCCCAGCTTTCTGTCTAGTTCTGACACAGACCGTCTCTCAGTGGGTATTGATGGAATGAAATTCATCTATATACCTACTTTCCATGGTCTCCATTGCACTGATAATTAGATGTCTATGGTTGTCTATATTCAGAATTGATTTATTTTTTAAATACATTAAAAAATTTTAATCTCTGATCTTAAAGATACTGTTTTTGTTTCACTCTTCTCTTTAAGAAATGGATATTCTGAAATTCTAATACAAATTCAGTAAAATGCTGTTAAGAGGCTTCCATCTAAAAAGCGTTAGCAGACAAATGATGTAATTGGCTTTTCCAAGGAGAGGTAAAACGGAGACAACTTGGGAGAATAGCAGGAATTTGTTATTTGCTTTAGGGGCTTGTCTCAGAAACAATCAGCTACAGTCTGGAGTGCTGACCTACAACTAAGGAAAAATTTGACCTCACATATAAATGCACTGGACACTCTACTGTGAGAAGACCAATGTCACCAGGGCCATTGTGTGCAGGAAGCAATTCAAAACACACTGAGCTTGAACATATAGCTTTTACTCTGTAAGGAATATATTTCCCAACTTTTCTTCTAATAGATTTTTCTACTCTTTAAGTATCCTCCAATTAGGGCCAATGCTCTAATTTAATTTACAAATATTTTTCGTTCTACTGCAATATTCGAAACATATTTGGCTCAGATTTAAGTGTTAGGTGTGTGTGTCTTCAAAGAGAATTTTATTTTCTACGATTGTATCAATGTTCATCTAACAAGTATTTCCAACACCCATTGTGTGCTATGAACAGTGTAAAAGACTAAAGGCATGGCACAAAAGAGCAGGAGGAAGAGTGCCAAGGTGCTAGAATGGAAGATTGCGGCCATACTGCGTAATGCTCTGCTTTTGAATTTGGAATGTATTTTATCCTCCAGGACAAGGTTGGAAAATATACTCGCCTACCTTGAATGAAAAGCAGTGTGAGGACGGGTTACCTGGAGAGCTGTGATGAAAATGGGTCTATGACTGAAAGCCGCTTTCGTGGTAAATCATGCCATGGGAGGTGGGAGTGAGGGTGACTGTGCTGAGTATTTGTCATTCTCTGTCTTGTGACCAAAGGCAGCCACTGGAGGTGTTTGGCAAAGGAAATGGGTCTCGTCAGGAATCTGCTCAAGAAGACTCAACAGTGAGGGAGATGAATTAGAGAAGGAGCATTAACATATTGGACCTCACTCCATAGGTAACACTCTTCTGGACACAGGAGACCTTAACTGTCTCCCTGGGTACTCTTCTTCTCAATTTGGGGGAAGACAGGTTACTGTGGGACAAGTCACTGTGTTGGAGGAGCGCTGCTCCTCTCTGCTCACCCGTGAATGGAAGGCGATCTCCATTCACTTGTCTTGAGGCATTGAGACACGCATCTGTTCACCTCTCAGATTATACGACCAAGGCTGTATGTTTCCTAAGAGATGACCTCTGAACTCTGAGCTGAGCAGCCTCCTGATAAACTATGACACATTCATCCAGGAAAGTGAGTTCCTATCTTTTGACCCAAAGAAGCCGCTCAGAATCTGCTGGTATCTGAGCCCGTTTCACCAAAACGAGAAGCATTTCTCAGAAAGAGAAATAGCAGGCAACAGCGCGGTGTGTTAGCGCTCCAGCAGGAAACAGATGGCACTCTCAAACGAAGTGACGAGTGTTAATAAAAGAGTGATTTACAAGGATGTGGAAAGATTTAGGGACTTGAACAGGGGATGTTGAAGGACCTTGGGGCTAAAACAGCAGAAGGTGATGGTGATTGGTGAGCTCTTTGTTACCACCGGGTCTGCAGGAAACCGTGCCAGTTGCAGATCTCAGGGCGGGTAGCTCTAGGGAGTAGGTCACTGGAGAAGAGCCGTGACATTTGATGGAAAGATGTGGCCGATACAGCAGGAAAAGAATCAAATGCACAGCCGCCCTCTCCTCCCGCCGGGGATGAGAATCCACTGATGTGACCTGTACGGACCAACCTGCAGGCCACAGGCTGGGATGGAGAAGGGAGGGGTGTGGGTCTGGAAGGCAGAGAGAGAAGAACCAGCTCAGTGCAGTTTGTGGTATGTGATAAATTCACATAAAATAATAATGATATCTATGTATATCGATATCATTATTATTTTATGTGAGTATATGGGCTTCCCTGGTGGCTCAGCTGGTAAAGAATCTGCCTGCAATGCGGAAGACCTGGGTTCAATCCCTGGGTCGGGAAGATCCCCTGGAGAAGGGGAAGGGTACCCACTCCAGTATTCTGACCTGGAGAATTCCATAAACTGTATAGACCATGGGGTTGCAAAGGGTCGGACACGACTGAGCAATTTTTACTTCATATATATATATATATATATATATATATGGAATCTGGAAAAATGGTACAGAGGAACCTATTTGCAGGGCAGGAATAGAAATGCAAATTTGAGAACGGACCTGTGGGACATAATGGGGGAAGGGGGGAAGGAAGGGGGGCAATGTGGGAGAGTGGCATCGCACACGTACACTGCCATGTGTGAAACAGCTAGTGGGAGGCTGCTGTGTAGCACAGGGGGCTCAGCTGGATGCTCTGTGATGACCTGGAGGGGTGGGGTGGGAGGGAGGCGTCATATGTATACATGGAGCTGATCCACTTTGCTGTTAGCAGAAACTAACATGGCCTTGTAAAGCAATTAGACTCCAATAAAAAAAGGAAAAATGATAGGGCATCCGCAAAATGATGGGCTAGGAAACCCCACGGTCCACGGTCCTCCATAAAATCATCAACAAAGGGTGAAAGAAACAAACAAGCCCAAACCTACCCTTGCCTGAGTGGAAACAGTGTGGTCTTGAGTGCGGCAGTGTGGCACACTCCATTCCCAGCTCTGTCTCTAAACTAGAGGGAGAGGGCAGACCTTATTTACAAATTATTGTATACATCTGATTTGATCTGGCTGGGGCCACCTGAACATCTCTCTGACTCTCTCATAACTCAGAACACATGGCAGTAAAGCTGTAGGCTGTGCTCATAAAAGCTACAAGGAGGTTACACAACTTACACACCCACACGAACCTGGGGCGATAGATGCTTACTGAAGACACACGATAAACCACCTAAGGCTCAGAGGAGAAAGCGGGATGAGGCTCTTTGGGAAATGAGGAGATTCCAAAGCACGCCATTTATACAGAGGAATCTAGAAAGCCATGTGTTTAACTGAGTACATATACTCAGGAAAACAACAGCAACAGCAACAACTAAATCTTAAAACTTTCACCTAAAGCTGATTCCTAGTCCCAGAGCAAACTTAACTAAGTGAAAGGAATACCCTAGCACAGGGTCATCTACCAAGACTGAAACTGGTAAATGCCCTCCCTCTTTCTTCCTCTGTGTTTTTCCTTTGTTCAAGAAAATTTCTATCAAAACATGAGTTGAACACAGACTAAAGTGAAAGAGACATCAATGAGCACACCCGGCAAGAAACAGACTTTGCAAAAATGGTTTGGAAAAGTCTCAAAACAAATGGACTATCACAGTCTTCAACAGTCAAGCAAACAGCAAAAAGTGTATTCTGAGGAAAGGGGGAAATCTGACTCCCAGACTTACTACATTATAATAATCAAATGCCAAATTTTACTTTATCTCTAAAGACAGAATTTGGTTGGAAGGGAAAGGATGAAAAAGATATTTACTGCAAATAATAACTAAAAGAGAATTGTGGTAGCTATACTATACTAATATTAGATAATAGACTATTAGTCAAAAATTATTATAAGAGAAAAATAAGGATATACAGGTAAAAATATCAATAGGGCTTCCCTGGTGGCTCAGATGGTAAAGAATTCACCTGCCACGTGTGAGATCTGGGTTCGATCCTTGAGTCGGGAAGATCCCCTGGAGGAGAGCATGGCAACCCACTCTAGTATTGTTGCCTGGAGAATCCCCATGGACAGAGGAGACTGGAGTGCTACTGTCCGTGGGGTCTCAAAGAGTTGGACATGACTGAGTGACTAAGCACAGCACAAAAATATCAGTTCATTAAGATGTAATAGTTATACACATATATGCGCAAAACATCAGAGCTCCAAAATATGTCAAGCACACATTGAAAGAATTGAAGGGAGAAATAGACACCTCTAAGACAATAGTGGGAGACTTCAATACTCCACCTACCGATAAGGAGTAGAACAACCAGACAAAAGATCAATAAGGTTGCCGTGTACTTGAATAAAACTGTAGACTAGTTAAAGCTCTCAGGCATATACAAGACACTCCACCCAACAACAGCAGAAAACAAATTTTTCTCAATTGAACATGGAACATTCTTTAGGATAGACTATACATTAGACCACAAAATAAAACTTTTTAAATTTTAAAAGATTTAAATCATCAGTTCAGTTCAGTTGCTCAGTCGTGCCCGACTCTTTGCGACCCCATGGACTGCAGTACACCAGGCTTCCGTGTCTATCGTCAACTCCCAGAGCTTGCTCAAACTCATGTCCATCAAGTCGGTGATGCCATCCAACCATCTCATCCTCTGTCATCCTCTTCTGTCCCTGCCCTCAATATTTCCCAGCATCAGGGTCTTTTCCAATGAGTTAGTTCTTCACATCAGTTGGCCAAAGTATTGGAGTTTCAGCCTCAGCATCAGTTCTTTAATCTCAGCATCAGATTAAAATCATATGAAGTTTCTTTTCAGGTCATAATGGAATGAAGCTAGAAATCAATAACAGAAGGAAAACTGGAAAATCCACAAATATGTGCAAACTAAACAACATATGCTTAAATAAGCAATGGATCAAAGAAGACATCACAAAGGAGATTAGAAAATATCTTGAGACAAATAGAAAACAAAAAACATACCAAAATTTATGAGATGCTGAAAAGTGGTGCTCAGAGGGAAATTTGTAGCAATAAATGTTTACATTTAAAAGAAGAAATCTCAAATCAATAGCCTAGCTTACTCTTTAAGGAATTAGAAAAAGAAAAGCCAACTAAAACTAGCAAAAGGAAGGAAATAATAAAAATTAGAGCAGAGATAAGCAAAGTAGAGAAAAGAAAAATAATAGAGAAAAACCAATGAAACCAAAATTTGATTCTTTGAAAAGATCAACAAGATTTACAAATCTATACATAGACTGACTAAGAAAAAAGATTCAAATAACTAACATCAGAAATCAAGTGGGGCATTATGGCTGATTAAACAGAAATAAAAGCTGTAAAAGAATGTTATGGACATTTGTATGCCAACAAATTGGATAACCTAAATGAAATGAACATCTATCAAAACTGAAAACTGAACCATGAATAAATAGAAAATATGAGTAGATTTACAGCTAGTATGAAGACTAATCAGTAATCAAAACCTCCCAACAGAGAAAAGTCATGGGCCACAAGGCTTCACTGGAAAATTTTACCAAATATTTAAAGGAAAATTAATATAGTTCAACTCTTCCAAAAAATTGAAGAAGTGAGAACATTTCCTAATTCATGCTATGAAGCCAGAATTATCCTGAGAGCAAACCCAGCAAGATGCCAGAGCAAAATGCAAGCAAGCTGAATTCAACAGCATATTAAAAAGATCATACACCATGGCCAAATGGGACTGATTCTTCGAAGGCAAAGATAATTCAGTATACAAAAATTAACCCATGTAACACACCACATTAACAGAATGAAGGAAAAACCCCCAATGATCATCTCAATTGATGCAGAAAAAAGTATTTGACAAAATAACAATTATGATTTCTCTTTATGATGTGCTTTGTGCCCAAGCAGTTCAATTAGGCATTTGACAGAGAATGTTTTGAATCCTCAAGGCAACACCTTAAAATATGTAATATTATACTACCACATCCTTCTTACATATGAAGCAACTGAGGCTCAGTCTTCAAAAACTGAAGTGTTGTGTTTTAATACAATTTAATTTGTATATAAGTCATATGTAGTGAGGACTAGTATCAGTATGTATGTTCTAGATTTTCACATTACAAAGCCCAGGAGATTTGTACTGACAAAGTATTGTGGCTTTTGCTTCTCTCTTTTGTTTGTTTTTATCAAATCATATTAACAAGGGACTTTGGGGTTGGGATGCAGCCTGGGAGGATGATGAGATCAAATGCCCTTGGCCCAGGTGGAATCTCCCCAGCTTCCTAGTTGTCAAAAGCTGCTGTTGTATGAAGGAGAATAAAAATGAAGGGACCAAGAGCTGATTTGAGAGTCACTATCCAACTGATAGATACAAAAATTAACCCATATAACAGAGTCACTTCCAGGTGGCTCAGTGATAAAGAACCTGCCTACCAGTGTAGGAGATGTAGGTCTTATCCCTGTGTGGGAAGACCCCCTGGAGAAAGGAATGGCTACCCACTCCAGCATTCTTGTCTGGGAAATCCCATGAACAGAGGAGCTTGGCCGGCTACAGTCCATGAGGTTGCAAAAGAGTCAAACACAACTTAGTGACTGAACAACAACAACCACCACCCAACTGATGGATTTAATAAAATGGCCTTTGGTGTCTTGACCCCTGTCTTCATCCCTACTGATAACAAAGGGCTGAGTCTGATCACACATTAACTTTCATTGCTGAAATGGGGGTCTGGCCCATCTCACTCCCCAACTGACTTTGGACTCCTGAATGATGTTTTCACTTTCCACACTCTCCCCAGGGGAAGAAGGGTTCATGTGGACCAGAAGCCCAATAATGGAGCAGCCCCCACAGTGGCCGCAGAAACAGCAGAAAACAAAAAGGAAGTTAACATATTGAGAAAGCTGGAATCAATTTGATTTTGACTCAGAGTCATACTCTGTCTCCCTTGAAAAAAAAATAAAATTCTCTGTAAAAGTTTGGTGCCAGCTCACTGTGCTTGAGTTATAAATAAAAGTCAGAATTAGAGCTTCCAATTTTTTAATGAGTTTTAATAGGTATATTGTTTAGTTTCCTGACAAAGTGATGAAATGCAGACCTGCTACACTGCAAAAAAAAAAAAAAAAAAAAAAGCCTGTGACATTTGTTTACTTGAACTATTACAAGAAAAGAGATTATATCTTTTTTATAGTGAAACCCCAATGTCTGCTTCTGCTGACTCCTGAATTTGTACATTTTCAACTTTAAAAATCGCTTTCTAACTATTACCTTGCCTTAGCACCACAGCTAAGGAGGTGGTGTACGTGTCAGGTCAAGTTATCTTGCTCTATAGATGACATTTCCAGTGTGTGCATGCCAAGTCACTTCAGTCATGTCTGACTCTTTGCAACCCCATGAACTGTAGCCTGTCAGGCTCGTCTGTCCATGGGATTCTCCAAGCGAGAATGCTGGAGTGGGTTGCCATGCCCTCCTCCAAGGGATCTTCCCCTCCCGGGGATTGAACCCTCATCTCCTATGTCTCCTGCATTGGCAGGTGGGTTCTTCACTACTAGCACTCCCTGGGAAGACTAGAAAGTAGAAGAGCATTTGAGGATCCGTTTTTTGTGGATGAGTATTTTGCGTATTTGCCTCACCCGAAAGCCTGGGTTTTTCTCAGACTTAGAGATCGGAAATTTCTGGGAGGAGTTGCAGCTATGTGGACTCCTTTTCCTGGAGTTATCCACATAAGTTAACTCCACATTGTGTTCTGTTTCCATTGATTGCGTTCTGCTATTTGGTAGTTTTTACAAGCTCCCTTGTCTATCACCGGTTGTGCATGTGGAGTGGCAATGACAGGAAAAGCACTTAATGTTTATCAGGCAATGAAAGCACTTAATGCGTTGGGTGATGTGCATGATGGCTGCTCTAAAAAGTTATATGATGCTATAATATAATATGTTATGCCGGTTGAGGACAGGAGGAGAAGCGGGCAACAGAGAATGAGATGGTTGGATGGCATCACTGAATCAATAAACATGAGTTTGAGCCAATTCCCGGAGCTGGTAAGGGACAGGAAAACCTGGTGTGCTGCAGTCCACAGGGTCGCAAAGAGGAGGATACGATTTAGGGACTGAACAGCAACAATGCCGGTTTCATCCTTCCAACACAAGTTGTCTTAGATGAACCTGGTCTGTTAAAGGGGAAACCTTCCTCCCTTAAGAAAATGGAAGTTAAAAAAAGAAGAAGAAAAAAAACCCCTTAATTTCCACTTCACACCAGGTCAGGTGACTTTTGTTATCTTCTCTAGGTTGAAGCCTTTAACCACGGGAAATAGAGTGGCATTAAGCAAGAATTTTCCTATCACCGAGAAAATCTGCTTATTAAGTTTGCCAGAAGCTGCCTACCTTCCAGCCAAAATGACAGACTGGCGAATCCCATGCCAGTGGGTGTGGGCGGCTTATTGGGCTCTCATTCCTGAAGGCAGGGGATACAAGTAGGTCACAGAGCAAGGAATTGGTGGCTTCCTTTCAGTATAGCCTTTCCAATTTGGGTTTTTAAGAAAACCTCTAGAATGGAGGCTCGGAGACAAGTTAGCAGGTACGGGATATCTGGAGGCCAAGGAACCCTGATCATGAGAAAGAATTAGGAGGAGAAAACCCACCCAGGGTAATTAGAGCCCATGGTACCATCCCCTTCCCACCAAAATATTTATTAAACCCTGAAATCAAAACCTGGCAAATCCCCAAAGATCAACTCCACCCACTGGGGTTTGCCAAAATCAGTCCCATCCTCTTGGGGCTTAGGAGATGGGGTCCTTGCCCTCTGCCTGTCTACACTTCTGAATTCTGACTATTAGTCAACTCTGCTGTCAGGACTAACTTTTGTTCAAGTGAAAATCCGGAAATATCACCCCTTTATTCTCCATTTTCCCTTCCTTAACCCACTGCAACGCTGCCCCGTCAAAGAAAGCCTTTGTAGAGTTATCAGACACAAAGCGTGGTATCAGAGCCGTTAGGCTGAAGCTTGCATTCATTAGAATAGACACGGAATGTGGCCTTTGGCTTGTATAATCGTTGGGTCTAAAAACAGCAGAGACGCCCCTTACCGTCCTGGTGACACACAAACTTGTGAGGAATGAATAATCTTACTGGCAGTCATTTGCGGGGTAAGCAATAGAGAACAGCGAGTAAAAGCTGATCCCAAAATAGAAAAGTGAGTATCATGCACTTCAAAGGATGTTTTCATTGTACACTGGGATTTTCATTACTTGATCAATTCTTCTGCTCTTTTCTCCTTTATTTCTAAAGCCTGAGTTTGCCCCCATTCACATCTTCTATTGAACAGGCTGCTGTGCGGGGGACAGTCATACTGTCTGGAACTCTCTTTAATGGGTCTGACTGCCAGGCGAGAAGATGAACGCAGTTTCAGCATCAGTATGCCCAGGCCTCCGAAGGTGGAAGACTGGTGAGCCCACATCCATCTGGTAAAAACACTTCCCCTACGGTTTACAATGATAAATCCACTCCTGCACCATGGGATTTAGATTCTCAGGTGACTTTAGGCAGCCATTTCTCCTTTGCACATGTAGGATACTCTTGTCAACAGTTTGCTCATTTGCAAAAAACAGGAAAATAAAAGCAAGAACCATTAGGCCAAGGATGAGATCTCTGAACCTCCCAATTTCTCTCTCCAGCCTTTCAGACACGGCCGGTATTGCTCCAAGTTGTCTGGAGCCGGGCACATCTCGGGGAGGAAGCTCAACTGTGTCATAGAATCAAGGATGCTCGAAGCTGGTTCTAGGTCACAGAGGCTAATTTCCCTATTTCACAGTCTGAGGCCTGCATAATTTAACTGCAGTTGTGTCCAAGAGTATTTGCAAGGACTCTGTGCTTTGTGAATCATTTCCACGCGCATCATGTTATGTTTGTCCCTTCAAATCTGAAGTCCAGATAAGCATCCATTTTGCAGTTGAGGAAATGGAAGCTTAGAAATGTTAAGTGGTTAGTTCCAAATCATGACACAGTAAGTAGTGGGGCTGAAATCAGGGCTCAGTTTTACACATTCTGGGTTTTTGTCACTCGATTATGCCACGCTGTCTGCAGCTAGAGTGCACACCGTCCAGTCGACACTTACCGTGTGTTTTCTAGGAGCTGGGTGTCACACACAGCTCTGTAATCTATGTTCCTGCTGCATCTGAACCATTAATAAGATGATGCTACATAATTGGAATAAACTTTATCTCTTGGCCATTTTTATTCCATTAGAGAAATAAATACAAGGAATTTTTCTTTTCTTTCTTTTTTTGATCATTACTTTCCTGTGAAGGTAAGGAATCTCATTTTGGCTCCCTTCATGAAAGTGGTTCCAACATACCTAACAAAGATAATCATAGCATCTCCTGGGCAAGTACCTAATCCAACTTTGTCATGTTTGGAGATGAGAAAATTAACACCAGGGACTTTAAGCAAGTTTTCCAAGGCCACACAGTTAGCTAGATGCTGAGCCAGGACTGAAAACCAAAATGCCTGATTTATTTCTCCTCGAAAATACATTTTAGTTTATTTCCCCTAGAAAATAAATTTTAGTTTATTTCTCCTGGAAACTGAATTCTTTTTAGCCAAGTGTAGCTTGACTGTTTCATATTAATACTTCTTTTTCCAAAGCAGCTTTTACAAAGCGGTGGTATAAACAGGGACACTTTCAGGTTTCAGGTTATATATATATATATATATATATATATATATATAATATGTACCCCTGATACAAGCACACAGGAGGATTAGCTTTAATTAAGCACATTAATTTGAAAAAAAGATGAGAAAAAACAAGGAGCATATCAGTTCTCATTTCTATTTGTCCTTCGTAATCAAAACCATGTGAGAAACTAGAAAAGAACCAAGAGCCTGGCGTGCTTGCCAAAGACGAAGAAAGGACAGCAGAGAAAGAAAACCGAGGGAAGAGTGGAGCAGAGATCTCAGCACAGGGTCCCGCTTCCAGCTCTTCATCAGATAAGAATGTTTTGCTCACTTTGGGCCACTTCACGCTACACAGGAAAGCCTGTAGCTGAACTCTCAGCCCGCCGCTTCCTGTGGGGGCCAGAGGAGCAGGTTCAGCCCTGCCATTCCTCTGACGGACACACTTCCAAGTCCAAAGAAGCACCTCGCACCTCATCCTGCCCTTAGGTGGGAGGGTCAACTCCCGGACAGTCGTCAGGAAACGATTGTCCATTTCTCAGGTGTTTCTTTCCCTTTCTTGTGTATGTGTGTGTGTATGCATGTGTATATGTGTGTGTATGTGTGTGTGTGTTCTTCTGGCTCAAAGCACTCCAATTAACCACCATTTATGCAAATAAATTCTTTGCAGTTGTAAGTTTCCTTTTTCCATGACAACCCCAGAAACCTTCGAAACAGGAAAGGGCTTTTGAATCAATCATTCTACCTCTTTGTTACCACAGTCCCTCTTCAGTAAGGCTCCTGAACTTTGGGCCACAGGGAGAAGAGAGACATGTATTGTTTCTATATAATATCCCCCATAGGAAAGAAAAATTTCCCTGCAAGGCTGTCTGTTGAGACTCCCATTTTGGATTTTCATTCTTAGATCAACTTCTCCTGAGACCAAATGGCAAAACCCTATCAATAATATGAAAGCGTGTCAGTCACTCAGTCATGCCAGATTCTTTGTGACTCCATGGACTGTAGCCTGCCAGTCTCCTCTGCCCATGGAATTCTCCAGGCAAGAATACTGGAGTGGGCTGCCATTTCCTTCTCCAGGGGATCTTCTCTTCCCGACCCAGGGATTGGAACCCAGGTCTTCTGCATTGCAAGCAGATTCTTTACTGTCTGAGCCACCAGGGGGATAATAATACGGGCTCATATAATTGGTTTGACAACAACAGTGCTTGAACATGTTTGTCCATGATCGGCTGCAAACTTCTCCCCAGTAGTCCTTTGCCCTCCTCTTCTCTCTTCCTGCCCACCCCGCATTACAGTACTCCTATGGCACCTTCCTCCAGCAACTGGTAGGAAATCATGTCATTCTTGCTTCCCTCTTGGTGTGTCCCAGCAGGTGTGACATGGCAACAGGGAAGAGAGTACAGCTGGTTGACGTTGTTCAAACCCCCTGTCCCCAGAGCACTGATTTTTTGATCCTGCTCCTCCTCTTTTTAAAATTTAATTTTATTTTTGGGTTTCCCCAACCCAAACCCAACCCCTGTCTGTTTGGCTCAGACAGGCAAAGAATCTGCCTTCAATGCAGGAGACCCAGATTCATTGGGAAGATCCCCTGGAGAAGGCAATGAAAACCAACTCCAGTATTTTTGCCTGCAGAATCCCACGGACAGAGGATAATTGCTTTGCAATGGTGTGTTAGTTTCTGCTGTACAGCAACCTGAATCAGCTATATGTATACATATATCCCCTCCCTCTTGGACGTCCCCCCCCCACCCCTGTCCCATCCCATCCCTCTAGGTCATCACAGAGCACTGGGCTGAGTCCCCTGTGCCATACAACAGCTTCCTACTTGAGGATTTTCCTATGCACGCCTGCCCTTCACTCCAGCCCAAACCTACTCCCGTGAAAAACACTGCTCCAGCTGGAAGCCTCTTTAAGTCAAACAAGAACCCTAAGAGTTTCTGGTCTCCTTGCACTAAGAGCATTCACGTTGGAGCTGAATCTAGAATCTAGGCTGGCACTGTGAATGTGGGAAATAAATGGTAACTTCTCTTTCAGGGATTGAGCCAAGTGAGATGAAATGACATGCTCATTATCCACACAGCAGGTGGAAAATGCAGGACTGAAAAGACTTAGATCTGAGTTTTTACTCAGTTTTCTTTTCCAGCATCCCAGTGTTGACAGAGCCGAGCTTTGGGGACCATTGGCAGAGGGTCAGGTGGGAAAACTTCCTGCTCAGAGAACTTGGTCCTTTGGTTTCTGATTATATTTCTTACTGAGTAGAAGGAACTACTTATTTTTGCTAGGAAATCTGAAGGAGTCGAAGATCCAATAACCCTGGGTGGGGATTGTATGATTTATAGAGAACTCCATGAGGGGCAGGACACAAGAACAGAGAATGACTGATATGCCCAAAAGTTCAAGAAATGAAAGGAAGCTAATAAAGCTCTTCATAAATGTCAAATTCTCAGATATTCTTTTTTTTGGAATTTATTAACTTACTAGACTAATAATTTTATATCTTACATTTGATAGTGCTTTAAAATACATAAAAGACATTTTCACATACTATCTTAATTAAGCACCTATTTTGGATATGAAATAGTTTTGTTTTTTTTTTTACATATTCCCCTTTTGTATTCTTTTCCATTTTGGTTTTATCACAGGGTATTGAATATAGTTCCCTGTGCTACACATTAGGACTTGTTTATCCATTCTAAATGTAATAGTTTTCATCTAGCAACCCCAAACTCCCAGGCCATCCGTCTTTCTCCCCGCCTCCTTCTTGGCAACCGCAAGTCTGTTCTCTGTGTCAGTGAGTCTGTTTCTACTTTGTAGATAGATTCATTTGTGCCATATTTTAGATTCCACATATAAGTGATATCTTATGGTATTTGTCTTTTTCTTTCTGACTTATTTCATTTAGTATGATAATCTCTACTTGCATCCATGTTGATGCAAATGACATTATTTTGTTCCTTTCTACAACCAGTCCATCCTAAAGGAGACCAGTCCTGGGTGTTCACTGGAAGGACTGATGCTAAAGCTGAATCTCCAGTACTTTGGCCACCTGATGTGAAGAGTTGACTCATTGGAAAAGACTCTGATGCTGGGAGGGATTGGGGGCAGGAGGAGAAGGGGACGACAGAGGATGAGATGGCTGGATGGCATCACCGACTCGATGGACATGAGTTTGAGTGAACTCTGGGAGTCGGTGATGGACAGGGAGGCCTGGCGTGCTGCGATTCATGGGGTCGCAAAGAGTCGGACACGACTGAGCGACTGAACTGAACTGATGACTGAGTGTGTGTTAGTTGCTCAGTTATGTCCGACTCTTTGCAACCCCATGGACTGTAGCCCACCAGGCTCCTTTGTCCATGGGATTTTCCAGGCAAGAATACTGGATTGGGTTGCCATTTCCTTCTCCAAATGACTGAGGAGTATTCCATTATATATGTATATACACACACACACCATATCTTCTTTATCCATTCATTTGTGATAGACATTTAGGTTGTTTCTGTGTTGTGGCTGTTGTGAATAGCGCTGTTATGAACATAGTGTCCATGTATCTTTTTGAATTATAGTTTTGTCCAGGTATATTCCCAGGAGTGGGATTGTTGGATCATATGGTAATTCTATTTTTATTTTTCTGGGAACCTCCATACTGTATTCCATAGTGGCTATACCAACTTACATTCCCACCAATAGTGTAAGAGGATTCCCTTTTCTCCACACCCTCTCCAGTATTTATTATTTGCAGACTTTTTAATGATGACCATTCTGCCAAGTGAAGTGGTACCTCACTGTAGTTTTGATTTGCATTTTTTTTACCAACTGAGCTGTCAGGGAAGTCCAATAATTAGCACTGTTGAGCATTTTTTCATGTGTCTACTGGCGACTGTATGTCTTCTTTGGAGAGATGTCTATTAAGGTCTTCTGCCCATTTATTGATTGTGCTGTTAGCTTTTTATTGTTGTTGAGTTGTATGAGCTGTTTGTATATTCTGGAGATTAAGCCTTTCTCTATTGTATCATTTGCAAGTATTTTCCCCCGTTCTGTAGGTTGTCTTTTTGTTTTCTTTCTTTTTTTAAAATGGTTTCCTTTTCTGTGCAAAAGCTTGTAAGTTTGATTAGGTTCAATTTGTTTATTTCTGTTTGTATTTCTGTTCCCTTGGTAGACTGACCTAAGAAAATATTGGTACAATTTATGTTAGAGAATGTTTTGCCCATGCTCTCCTCTAGGAGTTTTATGGTGTTATGTCTTATGATTAAGTCTTGAAGCCACTTTGAGTTTATTTTTATGAGTGGTGTGAGGATGTGTTCTAACTCCATTGACTTACACGCAGCTGTTCAGCTTGCCCAGTGTCACTTGCTAAAGAGACTGTCTTTCCCATTTTACATTCTTGCCTCTTTTGGTGATGATTAATTAAGGTTCTTGGATATTCTAAAGACACTCTTGCTCAGTCTTTGCCACATTTTTAAGCCCATGTTCTCACACAGTGCTTTTTCAATGAAGCCTCCATGAATCTCTAAAACCCAAGATTTTTGAGTAATTTCACTTGTTATATTTAGGATCATGAAAATACGCACCCTTATAGATTCATCAGTGTCCCCAGGGCAACTAAGTAGCTCCTCTCCCCACATCCGCTGACAATCCCCATAGCCCAATCCCACAGATGAAGAAAATGCCAAGAGATGACCTGCCTGAGAGCCTATAGCCGGTTAACTGCTTGCCCAAGATAAAAACATGTTTCCTGTCTTCTAGTCAAGAACTTTATATAATGTCCTGCATCCCCAAGAGTTCAAGTGAATCAGGAATGTGAGACGTACTTAGAGTTTTCAATTCTTCAAATTCTTTAAAGTGCTCAAAATATTTCCTTGGGGAGAGTTATTCTAGGCCTCTTCTGGGAAACAAGCACATGGTCTATCCAAATGGTTCTTTAGTCAGAGAAAGAAATGTTAGCAGCAGAGAACGGAGCCCCAGCCAAAGAAATCTCAGTGTGCCTCTGAACAAAGGGATGGGGGAGTGAAGGAGAAGAAAAGAAAAGAAGGTACCCACGTCCACTTGAACTTGACGTCGTAAAAACTGATGAACACTCGTCCCAGAGCAGTACAAGCCGTCATTCCTAGACTTAACATTTTAAGAAGAAAACTAATCAGCAAAGTGAAATGAGAATTATTAAATGCTTGGAAGTGCCTCAGGAATCTTTAGAAATTTAAGCAACACTCTATAATTAATACATATGGGATTTTTTTTTTTTTTTTTTAAGAAAGGAAAAAGTACAGCCACACAGGGCATTCACAAAGGAAGACAGAGGAGTTCATCTTGAAAGAGAGAGAGTGATCTCTCTCTGAGAATATGAAAGAAGGTGGGTGCATGCTGGAGCACGCCTGAGCATTGCTAGGGACAGGAAAGGACAGCAGTCCCTGGAAGGAATGTGTGGGCAGAAAGATTAAGAAACTTTCAAGGCTTTTATGAAAGGGTGGGAGAGAAAAAAAGCATCTGAGGCCCATTAGGAAGTCAGAAGAAAGGCAGATTTAATGATGCCCACGACATGATTGAGATCATGAACTGCATCATTAAATTCATCTTTTAAAAAGAAAAAAGGAAATATATCCCCAGGTATCTTTTTGTGTGATGGGGTGGAGCAGGGAAGATAGAAATCTGAATCTTTCTATTTTTTTTTAAATGGCTACCAGTAAACAAGCAAATTTTAAAACCAAATGAATTCAAAAGCAAGCAAAACTAATCTACGACTTGAGAAGTTGAGAGATGGATAAGCCTGGAGAGGAGAGGTGGGAGGCTTCAGGGATACTGGCCACGTTCTATTTCCATACCTGGGTGGGATTCCAGGGGTGGGGGCATGCTCTTTACGAAAATTCACTGGACTGGACACTGTGACCCATGTACTTTTATGTATGTATTATACAGTAATAAAAGGTAAAAATAAAATAAAATGAGAGCTTTTAAACAAGTAATTATTAAAATTATAGTGACGTGACATCTGAATCCAAGATGGGTGATAAGGTAATAGAATTATCAAGCAGCACATAGATATTTTCAAAAATCATTAGAGTGCTGAAACTTAATGGAATAGCAATCTATCAGGGTACAACCACATTTGACTTTGCAATCAATATATTCCTGTACCATTATAGGTATATGCATTTATGCATTTAAATTCTGTGATGGATAGTGCTCATTAATAGGAATCTTATATCCTATTTGAAATTAAATCACTGCTCTCTTTCTTTTTTAAAAGCAAATCCAAATTTCCATATATACAATTTGTTTAAATTGAAATGTATTCAAATTGGCAGAAAGGAATGAAATCATATAGCCATATGTGACTTTTAAGAAAAAGACTAGTCGATCAACCAAAAATAATTTGATTGCTAATTGTGCGACCAATCCAATACTAGTTACTCATTGAGGATACAAGAGAAGTAAAAGATTTTGTTGCTGTTAAGAACTAGTAATCTAGTTGGAGAGAGAAGACTAATAAATATGAGTAGCCCAGAAATGCTACATCATTCATTCAAAGCTCTAAGTGGTGATAGAAAAGTAATAGTATGACCGCATGCTATTTTTAAAAAGTTTTTTTGATGTGGATTCCCTGGTGGCTCAGATGGTAGAGCGTTTGCCCGAAATGTGGGAGACCTGGGTTTGATCCCTGGGCCAGGAAGATCCCCTGGAGAAGGAAATGGCAACCCACTCCAGTACTCTTGCCTAGAAAATTCAATGGATGGAGGAGCCTGGTGGGCTACAGTCCATGGGGTTGCAGAGTCAGACACGACTGAGTGACTTCACTTCCACTTTCACTTTTCATTTTTAAAGTCTTCATTGAATTTGTTATGACATTGCTTCTATTTTATGTTTTGGATTTTTGGCTGCAAGGCATGTGGGATCTAAGTTCCCCAGTTCAGTTCAGTTCAGTCGCTCAGTTGTGTCCGATTCTTTGCGACCCCATGAATCGCAGCACGCCAGGCCTCCCTGTCCATCACCAACTCCCGGAGTTCACTCAGACTCACGTCCATCGAGTCGGTGATGCCATCCAGCCATCTCATCCTCTGTTGTCCCCTTCTCCTCCTGCCCCCATCCCTCCCAGCATCAGAGACTTTTCCAATGAGTCAACTCTTCGCATGAAGTGGCCAAAGTACTGGAGTTTCAGCTTCAGCATCATTCCTTCCAAAGAAATCCCAGGGCTGATCTCCCTCAGAATGGACTGGTTGGATCTCCTTGCAGTCCAAAGGACTCTCAAGAGTCTTCTCCAACACCACAGTTCAAAAGCATCAATTCTTCGGCGCTCAGCTTTCTTCACAGTCCAACTCTCACATCCATACATGACCACTGGAAAAACCGTAGCCTTGACTAGACGGACCTTTGTTGGCAAAGTAATTCTGCTTTTAAATATGCTATTCTAGGTTGGTCATAACTTTCCTTCCAAGGAGTAAGCATCTTTTAATTTCATGGCTGCAGTTCCCCAATCAGGGTTCAAACCTGTACCCCTGCAGTGGAAGGTGAAGTCTTAACCATTGGACCACCAGGGAAGTCCCTGACATGTATTATCTTAGAGTATGATTTTGACTCTCTCCTTTTATAAAAAAGTATTGAAATAAGAACTACTATACCAGCTGAAGTTAGTATAGACTATAATCTGAAGACTCATTTTATAAGAATTATCTGGTGGAGATCAAATTAAATGTCATTTTATTAAACAATCATTAAAATTTTCTAAGAAATTCTTTACAACAGTAAAGAATTGTAAAACATGCAGTTGTTACCAATCCATAACATTTTCTGAAAGGCCTAGAATGTTTAAAAAGGAGGGAAGAGAGGAAGCAGAGAGATCCCTCAAGTTGAATGGCAGTACGACTGGAAATCAGTTACCAATGTGATATGTAGGAAGAAACCGGTCAGGTCCAAGTGCTGAAAGCAATGTTGAGGTCAGAGGACACACCAAACTACACTAGGTTTGGGACGATGACCTCACAGGAAGTGGCAAAACAAATAACCAGAGTCTAGGTTTCTCTCTACACAGTAGCAAAAACTTCCATGCGGAGCAGGAAAAGCGTAGTCTCGAAGGATGAGCAATAATAGCTGTCTGAACGTCCACAGTTCAACCTTGTTTCCAGCCACATCTGTGAATGAATCAGAATTTTCCCTCAGTTGAGTTGACTTCTGGCTGAGTGCAATAGGCTGAACAAGGTCCCCACAAAAATATCTCTGTCCTAATCCCAGGAGCCTCCGTCTCTTGCCTTTTAGGGCAAAAGAAACTTTGCCGATGTAATTAACATAAGGTTTTTAATACAAGGAGATGAAAGGGCCCGCCAGGCTCCTCTGTCCATGGGATTGCCCAGGCAAGAATACTGGAGTGGGTTGCCATTTCCTCCTCCAGAGGATCTTCCCGACTCAAGGATCAAGTTTCCTGCAGCTCCTGCTTTGGCAGCCGGATTCTTCTACCACTAAGACACCTAGGAAGCCCGTTTTGCACCACTACGTTTGTAGTAATATTTTACGGCAGCAATAGGAAACTAATACATAGAGTAAGATCAGATCAGATCAGATCAGTCGCTCAGCCGTGTCCGACTCTTTGCGACCCCATGAATCGCAGCACGCCAGGCCTCCCTGTCCATCACCAACTCCCAGAGTTCACTCAGACTCACGTCCATCGAGTCAGTGATGCCATCCAGCCATCTCATCCTCTGTCGTCCCCTTCTTCCCCTGCCCCCAATCCCTCCCAGCATCAGAGTCTTTTCCAGTGAGTCAACTCTTCGCATGAGGTGGCCAAAGTACTGGAGTTGCAGCTTTAGCATCATTCCTTCCAAAGAAATCCCAGGGCTGATCTCCCTCAGAATGGACTGGTTGGATCTCCTTGCAGTCCAAGGGACTCAAGAGCCTTCTCCAATACCACAGTTCAAAAGCATCAATTCTTCGGTGCTCAGCCTTCTTCACAGTCCAACTCTCACATCCATACATGACCACAGGAAAAACCACAGCCTTGACTAGACGAACCTTTGTTGGCAAAGTAATGTCTCTGCTTTTGAATATGCTATCTAGGTTGGTCTTAACTTTCCTTCCAAGGAGTAAGCGTCTTTTAATTTCATGGCTGCAGTCACCATCTGTAGTGATTTTGGAGCCCAGAAAAATTAAGTCTGACACTGTTTCCACTGTTTCCCCATCTAAATCAGTCTATTTAGACCTGGTTTTCTCCAAGATGTCTCTCATGTTGGGCACTGGATTGGAGCATAGCATTTGCAGGGTGACAGGTAGTTCGCAGAAAAGCAAGGTCTTCTTTTAGAGTATTTCTCATGCCATTTTCTTGTATTTTTGCTCTATCGCATCTGTGGCTTTAGAAGCTCTGAGCTTGAATTTTAAACCCATGATGGAGCCCTTGGTTTTATCAGCTCTGAATTGTTATAGGAACTCACACCTTGAGCTGGATCCCTGAAATTCATGTCTATCAAGGCTATGATCCACCTTCAGAATGCATGCAGAGTGGTGCCGAAACTCCAGGAAGAAAAGAACTAGTCATCTGGCTAAAGAAAGATCATTACAGTACACCTAATGGGCTTCCCCGGT
The DNA here is from genome assembly GCF_029407905.1 of Bubalus kerabau. NCBI lineage: Eukaryota > Metazoa > Chordata > Mammalia > Artiodactyla > Bovidae > Bubalus > Bubalus kerabau. The sequence goes on along the minus strand of NC_073635.1, from coordinate 23,182,183 downwards.
GGCTCAGTGCTTAAGAATCTGCCTGCCACTGTAGAAGATGCAGGTTCAATCCCTGGGTTGGGAAGATCCCCTGGAGAAGGAAATGGAAACCCACTCCAGTATTCTTGCCTGGGAAATGTCATGGACAGAGAAGCCTGGTGGGCTACAGTCCATGGTGTCACAAAAGAATCAGACACAACTTAGCGACTGAACAACAACAGCCATGCAAATATTGGCATAAGAAGGACATTTGTCAACCCTTCTAAAAACTTAAGTGGAATGATAAGAAGTTAATACATTAAAAGAGAAAACTTAGTGCTTCAAGAGGAAGGCTCAATATATATTTGTTGTCTGATCAAATCTTTATAGTAGGGATGACCCTAAGGAGAGGAGCAGTTTAATGTGGAGACAAGTTACAACTCATGTAACTTGAGTTACATGTGGGACTGATGCAAAAACAAATGCTTACCAAATGTAAGCTTTATTCAACTCTTCTAAGCTTATCACTTCTTAAGTGTGTTAGAATTCGCTGCATCCAGGCAAGGGTGACAACCTGTATTGACAACCATGATCTACATGATTTGCTTGTGGTTCGTACGTGATACGGTACTAGACTAGCCTTGTGCTGGGTCCCACCAGGAAGAAGGCCTTGCACTCTCTACAGGTGAAGGAATCTTTCCAGCAGAGAAGCAGTGGGAAGTTAGGAGACCTGGATTCCAGTCCTACTAAGACCTTGTGAAAGTGACTAATTGTCTCCACACTTGAGTATCTTCTATCACAAAAGTCCCTTCCTATCCTGAAATCCTGTTACTTCACCCTTGGCCGAGAGAACAGCACTGTCCATTAAATGGAATTTTGTCCTCTGTCAGGTTCTTCTGCCCCCAGTATTTCAGGTCTTGACTTGTACACAGTGAGGAGCAAGAGGCACCTCCTTTCGATCCTGTGGTTAAAAATCCTTAGTTCTCCAGTGTTGGAAACATTCTCTTCAACTAAATATTGTAACCTTGACATAGCTGGATTTGCACTTAAGTATAAACACATACCATTGGCAAGACCTTGTGAAATAATTGACTTCCACTGACCTTGGGGCTGGCAGCATAACAACTCGAGTTTCTCATTATCATTCTGTGCCAGATAAGAGAATTTTCCTCCCATTCAGCTGATTTTCAGCCTTTGTTTGTTAGGCAGTGAGAACTTTAAAACGCTCAAAATTGTATGCCGTGATGTGAACTCTGGCAGCCAAATTAGAATCTGGTTAAAATGGTAAGCAGCAGCCATGGGGTCTTGACTTATCAAAGATCTTGACTTACAAAACTGATAAAAAATGTTTTTTGAGACATCTGGGAACCATGTAACAAAATAGGAAATTTTGATCAATCTTCAGGAAGTAGATATTAACTAGAACTTACCATCTTTTCTTACTCCTGCCCACATTATTATTATTCTCATCACAAATTAAAAGTAATACATCAACACAAAATGTTTAATCCCCTTATTATTTACCCAAACTAATCAAAAGTAAGAATTCCAGTAAACTAAAGCTGCAGGACCTTGCAAGAGAGAATGGATTGGGAATAAATAAATAGAAAGAGCTTAGTACAGGGTCTGATACATTTTAGATGCCCAGTAAAAATGGTAACTTATTAACAGCGTAACATCTTGACTTTGCCATTTGCCTTTTTGTTAATTTATTTCAGAACTATCACACACCAGTCTTGTTTTCTCTCTGCCTCTTGCTGCTTTGGAATTTGATGTCTAAATTTAATATTCACGATAGTGAAATTCCTCTACAAGTAATTAATTAACACATCCCATAGAATTAATTATAATGAAATTTTAATGGCATCTCTAAAAATTGTACTATTACATTTAGAAATTAAAAATCAGTTTTGAAAGGGGGTTGGTCAAATTGGAGTCATTTATGGAGTCAAGAGGTATATACTTTAACTCCAAAAGACATTGGTTTGTGGAAAATGTCATTTACCTTAGAAAAGAAATTGTGTACTAATAAAAAATAAGGAAGCTTCAGGAAAACTATTCAGAAGTTGATTCTTTGAACTTTGAGTGAATTTTAATCCAGACTCTATAATAAACTTGATTTTATAGCATAAGAAACAATCATCTACCTTAGTTTTTTCATCTAGAAAATAATAATGATTTGATACAAGAGTAATAGTTTATAAAATTGTGGTAGGCATCTACAGTCCTGCAGAATTACTCCAAGATAAGATATAGAAAAAGACCTTGATGCCGAGAAAGATTGAAGGCAGGAGGAGAAGGGGACGACAGAGGATAAGATGGTTGGATGGCATTACTGACTCAATGGACATGAGTTTGAACAAGCTCTGGGAGTTGGTGATGGACAGGGAAGCCTGGAGTACTGCAGTCCATGGGATCGCAAAGAGTCAGACACGACTGAGCGACTGAACTGAACTGAAGGTACACTTTTTCTTAGCATAATGATGTAAAGCCACTTCTGACCAGGAGCACAAAGGTGGACGAAATGGATTGTCCTGGTGAATGTGTGTACATGCCATGCTAAATTGATTCAGTCCTGTCCAACTCTGCTACCCTATGGACTATCGTCCACCAGGCTCCTCTGTCCATTGAATTCTCCAGGCAAGAATACTGGAGTGGGTTGCCATGCCCTCCTCTAGGGGATCATCCCGACCCAGGGATGGAACCCTTGTTACTTGTGACTCCTGCAGCCCCCCTGGTGCTTGCATCGCTGTGGTTTTGTAATCCTATGATTGCCCCAGGTGGGGTACTCCCTCTCATTTTGAGCAGATAAAATTCAGGGGCCATAAAGAGAAGGAATCCTGGTTATGGGAGGAAAATAATCTGAACCTGCACTTTACCATCCCAACTGATAAAATTCGCCTCTATTCAAATTTGAAAGAGTACATATTTCAAAAATATTTACTGGCTGATTACAAAGCTGTAACAGTAATGATGCCTAATCAAATTGGATAAATGTTGCCTGGTAAACAGAAGGCCCTCCATCAATGTTTGTTCAATTAAACCTGAGTATAAATGATTGTGAGTTATTCTGGAAATTAAAAATTCCTTGAAATAGTAGATATCAAAAATACAAGAGCCAAGTACTATTCAGGAAAAATTAAAGATGAAATGATTAGATTCCTAGTCAAAGGCTCATCGCATAGGGATTTTCGTAGAAATGTTTAGTTAATGAAAGACTTTGGATTTTTAAATGATCTTTTGAATGCATTTTTCTACCTTTTAGCTTGTTTTGTGTTTTCACATTTTAGCTCTTTGTAAGTGAAAGTGAAAGTCGCTCAGTTGTGTCCCACTCTTTGCAACCCCATGGACTATAGAGTCCATGGAATTCTCCAGGCCAGAATACTGGACTGGCTAGCTGTTCCCTTCTCCAGGGGATCTTCCCAACCCAGGGATTGAGCCCAGGTTTCCTGAATTGCAGGCAGATTGTTTACCAGCTGAGCCACAAGGGAAGCCTAGTGGCTCTTTGGCCCTTTATCAACAAATATTAATGGGGTGACTACCAAGTTTCAGATACTATTTGAAGCCCTGGGGAAGCAGAAGTGAACAAAAGAGGAGAAAGATCATACCTTCATGAAACTTATGTTGCAGTAGGGGAAACAAATGTGAAAATGACATAGTATCTCAGACGTTATATGGAGATAAACAAGCACACAAAAAATAAAGGAAACATATTTAATCATACAGTACAGAACCTTGAAAAGTACAGTAGTCAATGCAATAGCTGGCACCCAGGGACTGGCATCAAGGGAGCAGGCAAGAAGAGTTACTGACTGGAGAAGGGAGAGGAGGTGGGAGATGGTAGAGCTGAAGGGTCATCAGCAGTGGGAGATGGAGGTTACACTGCAATTTCACTCATGCCTGACACTGATGAAATGCATGTTTGCATCTTTGAAAGTTTGCAGCTTGAAGGTTCGTATGGAGGGGACTTACTGTAATGCAACTCCATTCTGACATTCTCTAACCTGGAAATAATGTCAGATTGCACAGGTCTAAGGCTCAGTCCAAATATAAGGCTGCCTGCCCCCTGCTCCACCACGCCCATTTCAGATGTCAATCACAAATTCAATTTGTCACCTGTGCTTCTGATCCATTGGCTGCAGGTCAGAGGTTTCCATGAATGACACCCTCGTTGGGTTTGATTAGTTTGCTAGAGTGGCTCGTAGAACTGTCCTTGTCTCAATCTGCTATCATTTGTTTTTATTGTGCACCACCGCCGTTTTTTGTGTTTGTTTTTTTATGTATTATCTGTGTGAAAAGTGTTATAAACCTATTACATACAGTGCTATATAGCTGTATTAGTTGGGTACCTAGGCTAACTTTGTTGAACCTAATAAACATATTGGACTTATGAATACGCTCTTGGAACAGAACTCATTTGTGTGTAGGGGCTTACTATTAGGACAACCAGCTGGTGTCAGAGAATGGCTTGATGGTGTGGAACACCCTCCACACCTTGCAATCAGTGATTGGAATTTTGTCTATTGATGGTGCTGTCAACCGCTGATCAGTTATTCTATTTGGAATCATGTTCTCAAACTCTGGTTTCAACAATTCTCCACTTGTGGTGCTTTGCTTACAATTTTCTCAATCTCTTCTTTGCCTTCGTGTGGACTCTTTTTTAACTCACTTCCTAGTGTAAGTAATCCTAAATATCTGTTTTCAGCTTTCTCCCAGGTTTGCATTGCATGCTCTCAAATGGTGGCTTTATTGATTTCCAAGACTTAAACTTCAAATCTATCCCTTAATTGATTCCTCAGTTCCATGCATAATTTTCAATACTGTAATCTTTTCAATATTTGAGCTATGATGTAATAAGCACCACGTTGCTGAGTAACCCAGAGAAAATCACACCTCTGACACAGTCTCTCGTTTGTGAGATGAAAAAGTTTATCTTTCTGGTTTCACATGTATGTTGTCAGTCAAGGTTCTTGGCTGGAGAAGGAAATTTGAGCAGAGAGTAGATTGTTACAGGCTATTTGTGAGCTTTAGAATTGGTAGTAAGGCCGGGGAGACAGACTTGAGGACTGGAATAGGACGCCTCTAGGAGTTTACTTGCAGAGAAGGAAATGGCAGCCCACTCTGGTATTCTTGCCTGGAGAATCCCGTGGACAGAGGAGCCTGGTGGGCTGCTGTCCATAGGGTCGCACAGAGTTGGACACAACAGAAGTGACTTAGCATGCATGCATGCATTGGAGAAGGAAATGGCAGCCCACTCCATTATTCTTGACTGGAGAATCCCAGGGACAGAGGAGCCTGGTGGGCTGCTGTCTATGGGGTCGCATAGGGTCGGACACAACTGAAGCGACTTAGCAGCAGCAGCAGCAGGAGTTTACAAGGCTGGAATCACAGATCAATCCCACTAAAGGAAAAGCCTCCAGACACTGCAATCATGACCTCGGACACTGCGACTTCCACCACCGTGACTGTGCCTCACGTGAGATGAACTAACTCTACCTGGTCACCATCTTGGTCTCACACAGAGTATTCAGTCTCCAGTTGCCACATCCTGTTAACTGATCCTGGGTCACATTGCCCGTGCCCTGGGAGCAGGCAGAGGAAAGATCTAGCTGACCCAGGACACAAAGATTTCCACCCCAGCAGAATGGGGATTGGATGTGGGACAGCAAACCCCTCTCCCAATAAGAAATGTTTACCCTAGATTTCTCCCAACTACCTCAAACATGAAACATTGAAAGCAGGCCACTCTCTGTTACCCAGGCAACGTGTGCCTGAAACATCTACCTCACATCCTCAGGATAAGGAATCTTGCTTCACAAGGCATTATTTTCATAGTTGTTTGATCTTGTTCAGTTGTTGCTGGTCAGATTGCTACATTTTAATCACGTCTTTCTTTTCTTTTCCAGCTCTGGCACATAGATTTTGTTAGGAAGTCATTAATGAAGGAATGATTTAGGGACTCAAAGCAAAACAAAGCAAATCTCAAGGCAGAGGTTTATTGATCCAGGCCAAAACAATCTTGACTTGAATTCTTGCCCTTTAATGTGGTTTTCTTGACTGTTTCTCCCCTGTGATTTTCAATGAGGTTCAATTACCAAGTAATGCTTTCTCAACTCCCGGAACATGAATGACAGACAGCAGAACCTGGTGACGCAGGGCTTACCTTCTTTTAGAAAAGGAGAGCGTATGGAGGCAATGCTTCTTCTGTTTTTTTCTTCTTTTACTGTGAAGCAGATCACACATTCTCGACACTTGAGTAATCATCATCTTTTGAAAGTATATTTCATTCAAATATTTTAACACTTTCATATGTTGATGACAGACGTAGTAGTGTATTGTTAGCTGCTTCAGTCGTGTCTAACTCTTTTCGACCCCATGGACTGTAGCCACCCAGGCTCCTCTGTCCATGGAATTCTCCAGGCAAGAATACCGGAGTGGGTTGCCATTCCTTTCTTCCAGGGACCTTCCCAACCCAGGGATTGAACCTGGGTCTCCTGCATTGCAGGCAAATGCTTTACCATCTGAGCCACTAGAAACTATGAGCTGATGAGGGAAACATCACAATAAATTAAGCCTGACTGGTACCTATGGAAGTCTACAGATGAAGAGGAAGTTAAGCTGTGTCATTGTTCTAAGAAACATATTTTCCTTTACTTTTTTAATTTTTAAAACATTTTAAAAAAATTTAAGTGTAGTTAGTTTTGGAGAAGGAAATGGCAACCCACTCCAGTATTCTGGTGTGGAAAATCTTGTGTGGACAAAGGAGCCTGGCGGGCTACAGTTCATGGGGTTGCAAAGAATTGGACACAACTTAGTGACTGAGCATGCACATGCATAGTTTACAATAAAAAATATTTGTTGAATCAATTCCTGGTAATTTCATGCAAAGTATAGTTTTTTCAAGACAGGGAAGTTGAAGATAGTCAGTACAACCGAGATATAAGACCTGAATATTTCCAAAAAATTCCTGATTTAAAAATCACAATTACAGGCTTGGTTTTCACAATGTCATCAAATAAGGGCTGTTGATACATGTTTATGCTATATAGAGTATATGTGCTTCTCCTAAATATAATCAAATTGAGATTTTAAAAGGGACATATTTTCCTTTGCTTTTGATTGTGAGACGAGACTCAGAATGTCCCCTGCATTTATGAAACAATGAAGGAGATAACATGATGTTATTTGAACATCTATAAATATCCACAGAGGATAATAAATGCCTTCACTACCTCTAAGCCCATGTGTTATGTTGAATTTTCTGTGTCTAGCAGTTATCCCTGATGCACTTTTCATGGTTTTAAAACTTGGGATCTGATTATATTCTCCTGGGCTCTTCACTGAATCTCCTATTTGGAAAAGCAAACCACCCACCGTATTTAAAATTAGAACCTGCCTCTACAACCTAGGCATTCCTAAACCGCTGACGCAGCTCTGTTTTTCTTTCTTTTCTATAGCAACTTATAGCCTTCTAAAATACTAGATGAAGCAACTTTATGTTGTTTATTGCTTATTTTCTAGCTTTTTCTGTTAAAGAGTAAGCTCTGTGAGGACAGGAGACTTTATCTGTTTGATTCATCTATGTCTTAGAGTTCCATACAGTAAATGGGCATATTCTAGGCACATAATTAACATCTGTGGAATGAATGAACAGTGTCTTCATGGCATTGAGTCTAGCTGTCATGCCTGAGGCTTGTGCATCTGATGTGTCTCCTCATTATGCCCAATTCCATATCTGTAGTCCTTCCCCCTTAAAAATCAGCTTTTCCAAAGGATTGAAAACTCACTCATAGCAAGATTTCAAAGACTCCTCACAGTTTAGAGAACTCCTATTTCCTGCAGTAATTGCATTTTAAGAAGGATCATAGTTATCAAATCAAAGAGATACAATTTTTTCTTGAGACTTTTTCTTTTTTTCAGAGCAGTTTTGAGTTCATAGCAAAAAATGAGAGGAAAGTACAGAGATTTCTCATATGCCCTCTCTGCTCACACATGGATAACTCCACTCATTGTCAGCATCCTTCACCAGAATGGTACATTTGTTATAATTAATGAAGCTTCACTGATACTTCATTATCACCTAAAGCTCACAGATTACATTAGGGTTCGTTTTTGGTGGTGTCAGTTTTATGGGTTTGGACAAATGTATAATGACATGCATCCATCATTATAGTATCATATGGAAGAGTTTCACTGTCCTAAAAATGCTCTGTGCTATATCAGACCACTCCTCACCCTCCACAACCTCCAGCAATTACTGATCTTTTTCCTGTATCTGTGGTTTTGTCTTTCCCAGTATATCAAATAATTGGAATCATACACTGTGTAGCCTTTTCAGATCAGCTTCTTTACTTAGTAATATGCATTTAAGGTTTTTCCATGTCTTTTCATGCCTTGATAGCTCATTTCTTTTTAGTGCTGAATAATATTTCATTGTCTGGATGTACCACAGTTTATTTATTCATTTACCTACTGAAGGACATCTCAATTGCTTCTGAGTTTTGGCGGCTATGAATAAAACTGCTATAAACATCCATGTGCAGCTTCTGTGTGGACATATGTTTTCAACTTCTTTGGGCAAATACCAAGGAGCACGACTGCTGGATCATATGGTAAGAGTATATTTAGTTTTCTAGGAAACCACCAATGTGGCTTCCAAAATGGCTGTACCATTTTGCATTCCCACCAATGATGTGTGAGAATCCCAGTTGCCCACATCTTCACCAGGATTTGGTGTTGTAGGAATACAATTTTAATCACAAAATTTTCACCACATCTTTTTAATGTGTGTGGCTTATGTAGTTTATCAGGGGTAACTTTGGTTTGAAGAGGAAGAAACTCAATACCTTGGATCATTACATAGAATTCCTAATTTATGCATTTTTGTGAATAGAGAGTTGTGTCCTCTTTTTCAAGATTTTACTAAAAACTATGTTCTATGTAGAAAACAAAATGAGTATAAATAACAGTCTAATCACAAGATGCTTGGTATTTTCACCCACTGTGGAAGACCTGGCTTCACCATCTTAATGTGAATTGCTTTAGTTTTCTTTGTAAAAAAGAAATCTATAAATCATCACCACCATCATCACCAGCATCAGTGTCATCACCATCATCATCATCACCGTCATCAGCATCATCACCAGGACCAGCGTCATCACCATCACCAGCATCGTCACCATCACATCATCACCATAATCAGAGTCATCACCATGACCAGCGTCACCACCATCACCAGCATTAGCATCATCACCACCATCATCACCAGCATCACTGTCATCAGCGTCATCACCAGGACCAGCGTCATCACCATCACCAGCATCATCACCATCACATCATCACCGTCATCAGCGTCATCACCAGGACCAGCGTCATCACCATCGCAAGCATCAGCATCATCACATCATCACCAGCATCAGTGTCATCACCAGGATCACCAGGACAGTGTCATCTCCATCACCAGCATCGTCACCATCACCAGCATCAGCATCATCACCACCATCACCACCATCACCAGCATCATCACCATCACCAGCATCATCACCATCAACAGCATCAGCATCACCACCATCTCATCAGCATGATCCTTATCAACACCATCCTCATCATCACCATCCCTCTCACCATCACCACATCCCATGAAGTTTGATATTACAGTATTTTGAATTTCTTAACCAAATACAGTAAAACTGTACTGTTCTGAAGGTCATAACTGGAAACCACAACTCTGGAACTGAGTCAATAAATGATCTCTAGCTGTTTTGAATTACCTAATTAAAAATATCTTTTCAAGATCTCTCTTCTTTTCTTCTTGCCAACTTATACTATTCTGCTGGCTTTTGGCCTCCAGTGGAGATCCTCTGGGGCAACCTGGTTTCTTGCAGCCGTTTGGCCTTGTCTATTGAAGGGGAATTAGGAAGAATGTGACTTGGCTGGGCCCCTGATGGTGAGGAAAGCAGGGCCTCAGGGAAACATGATATGACTGCACTATTGTTTTCTAGGCTAATCTCATTATAAATTTTAAAAAGAAGTTTAGTCATTTGAGATATGTCTTCTACCTTTACACGTGATTTATTGTTTGACTGGTCATTAGTAGTTAAAAAATTTTTTTTCTCCTGATTTTGAAGTCATTTTTTGTTTTCTATCCCTGTATTTGACCTATTTTCCTTTTCTTTCTTTTCTCTCTCTCTCTCTTTTTTTTTTTTTTGGCCATTGCTTGGAGCATGCAGAATCTTAGTTCTCCAACCAGGGATTGAACCTATGTTCCCTATGGTAAAGTGCAGAGACTTAACCACTGGATGGCCCTGGAAGTCCTTTTCTTTCTTTTAAATCTCTAGAAGCTTTTAGATCATTTGTTTCATCTTTATTGGGCTGGAATTCCTAATTAATGAGTTTTTTCAAAACAAAGCTCTTTTGGCAACACATTTGAAGAGCCCTTTCAAAGCTAGAGTCCTGAATCCTTCAGTTTGAGAAATTTTTCTTGCATAATTTTTAATGAAATTTACCATAAAGTGACTGGGCAGAGATTAAAGCTTTTAGCTGAGGAATTCCCAAAATGTCAGCATGTAGCCTAAGTCTTTGTTCTGGATCATTCAGTGTCTCAAGAGATGAATCTTCATTTTTTACTCATAGGCTGGACTACTCGGACTGGCTATTGATTTTCTGTCTGAGCCCAAAGACGGACAAAGATTAGGGGTATCATCATTCAAACTGCCGACTTTAATTTTCTCTTTTGTTTTCTCTCTAGCCATACCTGCAGTCCTGGAGTCCTGATCTTACCTTATTAATGTTTTCCAGGAGGAACCCTCTGATCTCCTGTAGAGGTCGGTAATCACCTGGCTGTGGGTGGGGCAGCACACCTGAGTCTCAGTGGCTGTCTATTGACTTCAGTAAGCCCTATTTTTGGGTCTATACTTCATCTCTACCTTCACTGGTGATCCTGAGCCTTTCTGAGCTCTGCCTGCAAATTGATATATCTAAGTATTTAGCTAGAAGCTCAAAGTTTTGAAGCTTCCTCCCTTTTGCTAGGTCAGGTACCACTCCATCATGGTTCTCTGTGTTCCAAAAATTTACTAAGATCTTTCATGTGCTCTACCATTTTCTTTGACCTTGTGAAATAAAACTCAAACAATGTTTTCACTATCCTGTTAGTGGGGTTCAGAAGAGAATTCAAATTAAGAGACCATCTGCCATGCTTAACTGTAACTCCAATCAATACTTTTCAAAATGCTGCCTCTTGGAAACTCAGTCCTGCTGGCTGGAGAGAGGGGGAAGGTGGCAAGGTGATGAATCTCTGGTGATATTCAACCAGCTTAGTGCTGGTTCATCAGTTTTATACACTGAGTTCCAGGCAAGGTGTCTTTGAACAAAAAGTTCTGCGAGTAAAAGTTCTTTGGAAATTGCAAGTGTAGATAATCTTTAATGCAAATTTCTGATGTTCATATTTGGGGACTATATGATTCACTTATTCATTTGATAAACAGGTATTGTGCTTCTGTTCTATACTGGGCACCAAGATGGGCACTGATTTCCTCCTACTTGATATAAACAGATTTAATAATGCTGCTTTGTATTAATACATATTCTGTGGAACCACACATCTCACCTATTAGAATCATGACATGGATTAAAACAAATTCAGGCTCATCTGCCCATGGAATTCTCTGGACACGAATACTGGAGTGGGTAGTCATTCCCATCTCCAGGGGGTCTTCTCAACCCAGGGATTGAACCTGGGTCTCCTGCATTGCAGGCAGATTTTTTACCACCAGGGAAGCCCAAAAGCAAATTCAAGTGATTAAGAATGATTGTTATCCCATTTGAAGAGCAGAATATCAGCATATTTGATAAACCTGCTTATTCAAACCTGCTTCTTTGTCTTCTGGTTCCAAAACTGGGACCAGAACTATGTTATTACTTAAGAGTGGAAGGTAATGAGAAGAGTATGTTTTTTTCTCTTTAAAACTTTGCCTCTAATTTTTATTCATGTAAGACAAATTGGTTTAGTTTTTCCAGTTAAAATGATCAGCCTCTGGATCATTTGGAAACTGATTTTGCTTTAAGTTATGTATTATTTCAATTTTGGATGAAAAAGACAATTTTTGTTTTTCATTATTTTTTATTTTTATTGAAATATAGTTGATTTACTATGTTGTGTTAATTTCAGATATACAGCAAAGTGATTCAATTGTATATACATCCATATATATATATATACACACACACACACACACACACACACACATATGTATAGGGCTTCCCTGGTGGCTCGGATGATAAAAAATCTGCCTGCAGTGAAGGATATCTGGGTTTGATTCCCTGGTCGGGAAGATGCCCCAGAGAATGGAATGGCTACCCACTCCGGTATTCTTGTCTGAGTCCATGAACAGAGGAGCCTGGCAGGCTACAGTCCGTGGGGTCGCAAAGAGTTGAATGCAAACTGAGTGACTAACACTTTCACTTTTCACAATTCAACCTATGACACTTAGGATCCTGGATGACATTCCTGACACCTCACTCTCTTTCCTCTGTGCATCCAATCCATAGCTGAATCCATCATGTTCAACCTGTTCTACCTTGAATACACTTGGGGCCCAGCTATTTCTTTCCATCCTTACCCCAACATTATCATTCTTTCTCTTGGACCATGATAGTAATTTCTTCACTGATCCACTCCCACTCTAGTTTCTCCTAATCCATGTCCCCCCTGTATTAGCCAGAGATCATCCAAAAGTGCATATTTGATTATATCTCTCCTATTCTTACAACATTCCACAGCTTTCCACTGCCTAGAGATAAACGTAGAACTCCTTCATGTGGCCTGCACTCAATTGGCTCCAGCCCTGTCTCTCCAACTTTTCTCCCAGTGCTCTGAGCTTGGGCCAAATAGGAACTTCTTTCAGTTCCTTGATTGCACCATGCTCTTGCCTCTAGGCTTTGGACATGCTGTTCCCAGTCTGAAACGCCCCTCAATCCTGCTCCCCAGACACTGACTCATGCTTTAAACCTCGACTTTAATGTCGACTAGTTTCAGGAAGGCTGGATCACTGTAATAGGCTGGATGGTGGCCCTCAAACAGACATGTTCGTGCCTTCCTCCCTGGAACCTGTCACTATAATCTTGTTTGGAACAAAGGTCTTTGTAGATGGAACTAAGTTAAAGTTCATGGCTGTATTCCCAACAGGTAGCCCAGTGCCTGTGGTGCATCATAGGTGCTAATATTCAATATTAACAATGTTAACAATAATACCGTTTCTTGGGAACTTCCCTGGTGGCCCAGTGGTTAAGATTTCTCTTTCCAGTGCAGGGGGTGGGTTTCATCCCTGGTCGAGGAGCTAAGATCGCACAAATCTCTCAGCCAAAAAATTAAAACATCAAACAGAAGCAATATTGTAACAAGTTCAATAAAGACTTTAAAAATGATCCACATAAGCAAACTCTTAAAAAAAAAAAAACCCTTTTCTTGAATAAATACATGAATGACTCCGTCCATATTTCAATCTAGGTGCTATCCAAGCACTACATACAGATTTAGAAAAAATCAGAGGTCTGGCACCTGTGAACACTCTGTAGATCTGACCTTCCAAGTATCTTAAGGAATCTGCAGTCTCCCTAGTAGACAAAATGCTCACATCTGGCAGGATACTTTAGAACCACCCCCTGCCCAAGTAACATCATTTCCTCCAAAATGAAAATAAATACACTCTGATTTGATTTTACAAATATTTTAAGGGATCTTCTTATCAAAATATTTGTTGAAATGTCATTTTTGTGTTATGCCACATTAGTTATTTAAAACTGTGTTTGAAGGAGTGACCTCATTCTTAACCTAGAAAATTCCATAGTGTAACTGGAGAAAAGAATTCCGGGTTTCTTCTTATATGCAAAAAATCAGAAATACATGAGAAGATATATATTACTAAAGACTAAAAGAAAACTAACAATGACAGGAAGGAATAATAATAAGCAAATTCACAAGTTCCATGTCTGTTTACATCCCATTCTTTGAGCTCGACGTCATGACCGGTGGTACTTCCTTGAACGTCCAACTGCTTTTCCTTTCAGAGACGGCTCCTTCGCAAATTCCTGGTGAGCAATAAATCCCATGACTCCGTCTCTTCTGCCTTTGGAGGGGCTGACGAGAGTACTTCTTATTCCTAAGCATGAAATTTGTTCAACGGTGAGCATGCATTTCAAGTTAGATCTGTCAGACTGATTTTCAGGGATTGCTGTGAATTGCATGAGAAAGAGGTGATTTTTATTATTTTCTTTTTCTTCTGAGATGGCTGGTTCTAGGGACAGCGCAATCTAAGCTTCTCATGGCCATCATAGCTAGCGTGTGGTGACCGCCTATCTGAAAAGGAAGCCAACTCACATGAAAGCAAAGGCAAGAAATGGGAAGAGAGAGACAGACTGTTGATGGAGTTTTTCAAACCTGGGACCCATGAGTGCCTGGAACTGTTTCATTGCTGTTTTGTCGCTAAGTCGTGTCTGACTCTTGCGACCCCATGGACTGTAGCCCGCCAGGCTCTGACCATGGGACTTCTCAGGCAAGAATACTGGAGTGGGTTGCCATTTCCTTTATCCAGGGGATCTTCCCAACCCAGGGATTTAACCTGAGTCTCCTGTGTCTCCTGTTTTGGCAGGCTAATTCTTTACCACTGTTTCACCAGGGAAGCCCAGGACTTGGTTTACCCTTTGATTATTCCTATCTTTAGATAGTGATATAAGCTATGAAGGGGTCTGGGTGATGAGATAGGGAGAGGAGAGATGAAGAGGAATGTGACCAACATGGCTTACTTAGTTAGTGTTAGTTGCTCAGTTGTGTCTGACTCTTTGTGACCCTGTGGACTGTAGCCTGTCAGGCTGCTCCCTCCATAGGATTCTCCAGGCAAGAATGTGGGAGTGGGCTGCCATTTCCTCCTCCAGGGAATCTTCCTGACCCAGGGACTGAAGCCAGGTCTCCTGCACTGTTGGTAGATTCTTTACCACCTGAACCATGAGGGAAAGCCCACAGAGATGGCTAGATGTTCTTAAAAAATGAATTCTTCCAGGGACTTCCCTGGTGGTCCAGTGGTTAAGACTCTGCACTTTCAAGGCAGAAGGTGTAGGTTCGATCCCTGCTTGGGAAATTAAGATCCTACATGTAGGCGTGGCCAAAGAATACATACATAAAATTTTAAACAAACCAAAGAACTTCCTACTGCTTCCAGTTCTATGTTGTAGAGTTGTCTCTGGGCAGTGCCTGTCCATTAGGTACTACATTTCCTAGATAAGGACATGTGACTTGTTTTTGCAAAGGAATGAGGATGAGAATCAAGTGTGTCCCTTTATTTTCTATGAACAGACTATTAAATCTTTTTGGTATTCCATGTAAATCATCCTGCTAATGTTATAAAACGAAGCCACACAACTATACTGAGAGGTGCTTGACATAGAACATTGTGTAAATGTAATGAAGTGTGTCCATTTAGAGCCAAGGCAGTTCAGACTTGGGTGTGCCTTCTCTCCCCTCTCTTGCCCTCTTTCGTGGGTTTCAGGGCATTTTTATTTAAGATCAATAGACAAGGGAGTAGATTCCTGAAAATTAATCTTTAAAAAATGCAAAGGAATTTAAGACTGACCTAGCAAGAAAGAGGCATTTAAAAACATTTTCAGTGCTGAAATGCTTGTGCTCTTTTTGAATTAACAGAAATAATCTAATCTGGTTAATAGTGATGACAGTTAAATGACCCTCCAAACCATGTCCCTCTGACCTGAATACCAAGCACCAAAATGTTACTCTCCTGGTCTGGAAGCTCCCTCGCTCACTGCCAAAGCATTTGGTTTTGGTCACTTCTCAAGCCCTCAGTTTCATCATATAGATCATCGCTTCCTTCCATCCCTGCAGCCCCAATTCCATCATCCCCCTTGCTTCACTGGAGCTCTTGTAACCACCTGCCCATCACTCACTAAGAGACATTTCAGCCTATACTTTGTGTTGGAGCCAAAGAGTGAAATGGTCAGGCCTATGTTTAAAACCTTAATCTCATTATTTTGCCAACAAAGCCATCTCTGTTTGGCTTATGCTGTTCTGCTATTTTTATCCTTTCTTCCGAGTGTGGGCAAGTTTGAAATTGAAGCTGAAATGGGACATAGATGCTATAAATGTATCCAAGAGGCTCAATGGCTATTTGAACTTTCAGTGAAGAATTAATCAGCTAGCCACAAAAAGAGAGGAAATGTTTCCATTGTTTTAAGATGACAATAATCCTATTGTTTTGATTTGGAAACACGAGGTTTGAAGAAAGCTTCCAGAGTCTAAATAGGACTCTCAGAATGTATCCTCACACTGCCGCCGCCGGAGGCTAACTGGCTCTGTAAATGCCAGACTCCTGGGATAGTCGTAAAGCCTTATTAAACGACAAATTATGGGTCCCCTGGAGCCAGAAGAACTTTTTTCTTTTATATTATCCACGTGATCACCTATTTCAGAGGCGTCCCTGGAAGTCATGCATGCTTGAGAAATATGCTGTCTTCACTGAGTCAGTCGTTGGTAATTGGGTTATTATTGAAAGAGAGATGGGTTTGATCCCTGGGTCAGGAAGATCCCCTGGAGGAGGAAATGGCTACCCACTCCAGTATTCTTGCCTGGGAAATCCCATAGGCAGAGGAGGCTGTTAGGCTACAGTCCATGGGGTGACAGAGTTGGACACGACTTACCATGCACACACAGTCCATGGAATGCCGTGTCTTGACACCAATATGCTTTTCCTGGGCTCTTTGGGTAAGTGACTGTCCCTTTTGATTGTTGTCCTTGTAGACATGCTCTGAGCTAGCTTGGATTAGCAGTGGGGTGAGAGAGGAGTGGTACATGGGATTTGTTTGGGGAACAACAGATTGAAGAAGCAGAAATTCCCTGGCGGTCCAGTGGTTAGGACTCTGCGCTTTCACTGCTGGGGGCCCAGGTTCTATCCCTGATCAGGAAACTAAGATCCTGCAAGTCAAATGGCTCCAGGGGGTGGGGGGGGGTAGGGGAGGAGAAAAGGCAGACATGCCCTGAAGAAGGACATGGGAAAGAGAGAGAAAGGAAAAATGCAGGAGAGGAGTAGGGAGGGGAGATTAGTCCAAAGGCCACCCAGCTGGGGTGATGGTGCCATACTGGAGGAATAGCTATTAATATATTGCCTGTAAGGAGCTGGAAGGCGGCCCACATGAAAACTATGGCTAAATACATTTGGAGCATCCATGCTTTCATTATTATAGACAATAAATATGTATTGAGTTGCCCACTATATGCCAAAGTTCAGATGGGAAGCCACATCTTATAGAAGAAGGCCATTATTTTACCTCGGTATTTTGCAAGCGTTTCGTGATAATTTTCATGATTTCTGACACTAATGTGCACATTTTGCAGATGAGGAAGTATGAACCACTGAGAGGTTAAGTGATTGCCTAAGGTCACAAAACAAACGACCGGCTGCCTAGTGATTAGGAGACAGAGACTTTAAATTTCAAATGTATTGCCTCTGGCTAGATAACAACTAAAGGTTTAATTGATCTAACATGATTTTTTTACAAAATAATTTTCTTCTGAGAGACGTAAGATTGGCTTTATCAGCAAGTATAAAGCTTCTAGTGCTGGCCCTTTTCTGGGACTATTCCCTTAGGGAGTGGAGCCCCAAACATTGAATGCTAATTACTCATTTGATCATTTTTAAAAAGTTATTATCAGATGATGTCCTTGATACACAAAAAGCTTTTTGCCTCTTTAGTATGCTTTTGCAAATCGGGGCAAGAGCAGTGATGCTGTAACATCCAGGATTCTTTCATAAACATCAGCCATTTGTGTCTGACATCTTATCTCCAAGACTCTACACTTTAACACTTTTAAGTGATCATAAAGTGGACTCCAGAGAGTCCATGTCAGAGAATGGAGCTACAAGAATCCCAACTAATATGAGAAAGAAGAGAACATAAATCAGGGAATTCCTTAAGAGGAACCAAATAATTCGAACTCAAAGTATAGGAACTGTTGTTCAGTTGCTAAGTCGTGTCTGATGCTTTGCATTCCCATGGACTGCAGCACACCAGACTTACCTGTCCTTCAGTATCTCCTGGAGTTTGCTCAAATTTATATCCATTGAGTTGGAAATGGCTTCAGTCCAATTATACTGCAGAAAGAGCTAGCCAACAGATATGAGAGAAGTGAGAAGAGATTGAGTGAAAGGGTGAAGGTTTGCAAATTGTCAGAGATGCATCAATTCCGGCCTGGTATTTGGTCATTGGATAAAGAACGTGAATCCTCTCCACCCTGCAGAGCATTATCCTGCCTGTTTTAAACTTCAAGGGTAAAGACCATCTTGTCCTGTTCGATAAATGGCGATAGAAGCTGGTTTGACACTTCCCTTGATTTATGCACCCTTCCAGAGGGACAGAACCTGACATCCTGTTTGTTGTCACAAACAGCTATAAATTGTAAAGCAGGTGACAGCCAAACTCTTCTATTTAAAGGACATCCTCCTTTAAAAAAACCAAACAAATAGATTTTTCTGCCTATTGTCCTGGTTGTACAATATTTGAAAACAACTGTTTGAACCATGAGGGTTTTCCCCAGCAAATGGGCCAGACCTCAAGCCAAATGCCACATTGTCCTCCTTGACCAGAACGTACTAAAGAGCAGAGAGTTTGTGCCGTTAGAAACTGTTCCAAGTCAAACAGGAGTTTGAAAATTGCCTTCGCATGAGCTCAGAGTAGCCAATTCCTTATTGGCAATAAGAAATAGAGAATTTTTATTCAATAGTCAAGGGCCAAGTATGGCTTCTAGGGTCTAGAACCGTGGAAGTGTTAAGCTTCGATTCCTCTCTACTTTTTTTCTGAGACAGATGTCCATTGCTTTTAAGAGTTATTTTTTTTTAAGTCTAGGACCCAAATGTTATTGCCGACCTGCTTGATTTTGCATTTTTGGGTTCTTTTTAGCCAGTGCTGATATACTGTATATTAGTTGACAAAGGGACCACAATGGGAGAGTTGGCCCAGTCTTTATGTCTACTTATATCTGATTTTTTTTAGATAAATATGACCCATGTAAAAATTTCCCATGCAGATGCGAAGAAGAGGTATAAGTAATGCAGAGAAGAGGTGTAAGTAATGCAAAGAATGCTGACTGAAAAGGTGAAATTGCCTGTGGAATCCCATTGGAAGTTCACTTTCAACAAGATATCATAAATGCATATTGTGTCTTATTGAGTCGAGCACATTCCATCTTGCATGAACATATCTTTGAAAGTCTATCCTGTCAGGTAGGCCTTGCGCCCTTATGAAGAATCTGCATAATGGATAGTGTTGGCTCAGTCATGGTTGAGAATTACTGTTTTTTTTCCTTGTTGCAGTGACCTCAGTCATGTCTGCTGGGATGAGAATCAGCAGGTTCTATTGGGGCAGAATAATCCTGGATGCATCAGAAGGGATCAGAGAGATAACATTGGAGGAGCTGGGTTTTCTGCTTGAGAAAGTGCTGTGGAAATGTACCTGTCTGCTCATGACCATGTCTTTTGTCAATAAGAGGTAATCTGTTAAATGTCTGCTTTTTCACATGAGCCAATCTTCTGGAATTCAAGGAAGAAGTAGATGGAAAAGTACTGGTCTTGTAGTTTAAGACTAAATAACTCAGACATTTGAAAGTGATCATTTATTTTCATATTTTTCCTTGAACAATTCTGAACTCTTTAAATAATAATTCCTTCCTATATTTTCCTTCTCATTTTCATTTTTAGTCTGCTTCCACCAACTCCCTTGCTACTGTATAATCCTGTAACATTCATTCTTCTTATCTCAGGAAATGTGTGGTCTAGGCAAAGACGGTGAGATGGAGCTCAAAGCTGGAGAAGAGAAGGAAAGCTGGTGCTTTCTAATGAGTGTCAGTCAAACCATGTCCATCTGTGGCCAGATAGTGGAGGACGGCATGTGGGGCTTGGAAAGAAAACATCTCTATATTTTTGTAAGTTTGTTTTGGCCTTCCCTGGTGGCTCAGTCAGTAAAGAATCTGCCTGCAAAGCAGGAGACCCAGGTTTGATCCCTGGTTTGAGATGATCCCCTGGAGAAGGGACTGGTTGCCTATTCCAGTATTTTTGTCTGGAGAATGCTGTGGACAAAGGAGCCTGGTGGGCTACAGTCCAAGAGGTCACAAAGAGTTGGACACAACTGAATAAGCACACACAGCCCACACGTGTTTTCTCAATATAGACTCTTGAAAAGCTAACTTTGAGTGTATTGGAACTAGGAGAAATGTGATTTGCCCACATTCTGTTGAGAATAGTTACAGGGTAGACTGTCAGATGAGGGGTAGGTAGCATCAAGACAGCCAGCCCTGAAAAGGAGGGGAGTCAGGAGAACCAGTGGGGAGGGGGCAGGTGGCAGCGATGGGAGAAAGGAAGCAGAAAGCCAGGATGGACTACAACAGACACAGGTGGACATGCCACCTCCCTTCCTGAGTCTTTGAATGCAGGCTCTTTCCAATGGTGGGTACCTCTTCTCCCTCCCCAACTTCCCGGGGTTGCAAAGAGTCAGACATGACTTAGCAACTAAACCACTACCACCTCCACTCTACTGTCTGCTAATATTTAAGAAAGAGACCCCCAAAAGCTGAAATGCGGCCTTCTGTGCCGTCCCATCTTTGGGACATACAGGAAGGTGATCTCGGAACCCCTGATGCCAGTCTCTGTGCACATTTTCTCTTGGGATGGTCAGATTTCAAGTGAAGAAGATTTTGTCCTGTACAGGGTACGAGCCTGGCTGCCAATATCCTATAAACTGAGTGCTTATACAGAATCTCTGGTCTTAATATTCAATGGCCAAGTGGATTTTGACCTGACCATCTATTTTCAATAGGCATCCCCATCTCCCACTGTCTGTTCTCCCTTATCCCAGAGATCATTCATCCTGTCCTGAGAACAAATCTCTGGGTTTCCACCAAGGTGTGAAAATACCGAGGCCAAGCTGTGCTAAGTGAGAACAGTGCGGGCAATTTGACAGTCTGAGTGTTTCTCATACAGACTTTCAAATAACCACTCTTGTTTTCAGCTCTGCTGTCATTCCCAATGTATAATTACCTATAGTGCTGCCAATTTCTAATTATTAGAGGGGTTCCACAGTGCAAATCATGTTCAGCTTTTACCACTGGTGAGTTTAGTATTCATTTTAATTCCTGCAGTGTCACTTATCTTTCATCCCTTTGCTTTCTAGCTTTCACAATTCTCTTGCCGTTTCTTTCTCTCTTGCTCTTTGACCTTGTTGATGCGTGCCTTAATTTTTTTCTTTTACTTTCATTTTAGTGAGGTTGCAGGAGAGTGAGCAGTTATTCAACCTACTATATATAACCACAAGTCCTCTTGTGATCTCTAAAAGTAGTTTTCTCAGGAGCAAAAGCACAAGAGCAGGGTTGTCATGTACAGTTGCTCAGTTTCTATAGTGCACAACTCTAAGGGAGACTATTCCTGTCATATGTTTTGACAAATGTCTAGCAAATCACACTAAAGTGTCTTGTTCTGTAAAAATAAGTATAACATAGCAATTGTTTAATAGATAGAAATAATGGGATTTAGTCTAATAATTAATAATGAATTTATTCTAATAAATAATAGGGAAGGGATTACTTTTTCTAAATTCATGCAAAAGAGACATGTGCTAATGACTGTTCTGAGCAAGGGATTTGAGCTGAGACTTCTGAATTTAAAGATGTTTCTGAGTCTTCTGGTTTACGTTGGCCCAGACTGCCTTCCAAAAATGGGCTGAGCAGAGTCTGAGAGTGCCAAGCAAACAGGGAGTTTCAACAGGTGGCCTCGCAGTAGTCTGATCAGGATTTTTAAAACGTCTTCTGTGAGGGAAATAACCGAAATTTTCTAGCCAACATGGTGAAATAAAATCTTCCTAATTGGTAATAGTTGTAGACAAATTTGTATTTAAAAATAAAATCAGCAGCAGATTTCTGGTTGAAAGTCAGTTGGCTTAGAGATCCTGACAGGACCTCTCCTAACTTCCTACTCAAATAACTATAAAGACAGCAAAAAGAGTGAACATTTGTGCAAAACCCAAACTCACAGCCAACCTATTGCCAGAATCCTGGAAGAACGTTTCCCAATAATGAGGTCTCTGGGGTGGACCTAGACATCAAAATCAATGCCCTAGGTGTGCATTGCCAGCTGAAATGGAACTCAACTGACTGCGTCAAAGAGGGAGGGAGAACTATGGGGCCTGGCTCAGAGATCCAGGGTGCATATAAAAGCCCAAGTTCAGTTCAGTTCAGTGGCTCAGTCGTGTCTGACTCTTTGTGACCCCACGGACTGCCGTACTCCAAGCCTCCCTGTCCATCAACAACTCCTGGAGCTTGCTCAAACTCCTGTCCATTGAGTCAGTGATGCCATCCAACCATCTCATCCTCTGTCATCCCCTTCTCCTCCTGCCCTCAATCTTTCCCAGCATCAGGGAGTCAGTTTCAAATGAGTCAGTTCTTCACATCAGGTGGCCAAAGTATTGGAGTTTCAGCTTCAGCATCAGTCCTTCCAGTGAATATTCAGGACTGATCTCCTTTAGGATGGACTGGTTGTATCTCCTTACAGTCCAAGGGACTCTCAAGAGTCTTCTCCAACAACACAGTTCAAAAGCATCAATTCTTCGGTGCTCAGCTTTCTTTATAGTCCAACTCTCACCTCCATACATGATCACTGGAAAAACCAAAGCTTTGACTAGACAGACCTTTGTTGGCAAAGTAATGTCTCTGCTTTTTAATATGCTGTCTAGGTTGGTCATAACTTTTTATCCAAGGAGTAAGCATCTTTTAATTTCATGGCTGCAGTCACCATTTGCTATGATTTTGGAGCCCCCCCAAAATAAAGTCTGTCACTGTTTCCATTGTTTCCCCATCTATTTACTATGAAGCCCAAATAGTGATGCATATAAAAGCCCCGAACTGTGGGGTGATCCAAGGTCCATATAAAAGTCCAAACTATCCATGCAATTGCATGGATAGCTCTTTTGAGTTTACTAGACTGACACACCTGACCCCATTAGTAATTTTCTTTCCTTGGAGATTTACTTGGAGATTTTAACCCCTTAGGAAATACATAGCAGGAAGTGTGTCTGGAGAGAGATGAGAAGAGAAAAGTCTGGAGAAGGCCTAGCAGAAGTGTGTGGCATTCTGGTAGTTTAAAACAAATAAAGAGTTAGCGATGACACCAGACACTGGAAGGGCATGCTGGGATTCATTTTTAGCGTAAGGAACCAGGCATTGGGTGTAAGAGAATGCCTTGGTCCACAACAATGATGCTGGGAGAATGCGGGCCAGTCACTGAAAATTAGGCAAGAAATTGTGCACCTGAACTTGCCCTCCAGTTGTAAATCATTTCCAATTGTAAATGAACAACACATGAGTTCAAGAGCAAGTCACGGTCCTTGTCTGCTGGAGAAAACTAACCCCTAAGACAAGCAAATGGGAAAAACTGCAATAGTACAAGGAGCATGTGATAAAAATACTTTAGAGCAATAAAGTAGAAACTTAGAGAAAGTCTTTTGAAATATCACAAAATGATATCCTGGGTGTTTGGTAAACTTGGTATCATGATTTCAGGTTTTACACACGTTGTTACCATACCAGGAAGAAAGAAAAGACAGTATATATATAAAATGGAAAACACACAGTTGTTGCCACACCAAAAACTGCACATCCCTGTGGTCCAGAGGTGAAGTAGAAATTAGAAAACAGGTGGGGACTGCTTAAACCCTCATACTAGAGCCAACAGAGGCAACTGGGGCATTGATTCCCATAGACTATGTGTCAGCAGCCCAAAGCCAGCCCACTGCTGAAACCAGGGCTTAACGTGGGGCACCTCAACGCTAAAAGGAAGTGGAAAAACCATTTCTGCCAAGAACCTTGACTTGCATAAATCTGCTTACACAGACTATACAGAGGGAGCAAAGATAACTGAGTAACCAGGACCTGGGCCAGCCACGGCTATAGGCTCTGGGGCTCGATCTGTGATGCACCCCAATCTCATGATGGAAGGAACCCAAGCACCAGTCCAGAACCTGGTTCTGGTTATGCTGCTAGATGTGTGTATGTGATGTGTATATGTGTGCGAGAGAGAGGGAGTGAGATCAAATGACCAAGAAATATGAACCATAAAAACAACTAGAGAAAAAACTCTTGAAGAAATGCAAATAATAGAGCAATATGAAGATGACTTACTATAAAGTTCTTTTGAACTGTGTCTATGAAACTATAGCTCATAAAGTCACCAAATCCTTCTAAACCCAGCTCCACATCTTCTTAGCTGTGTGACCTTGTGCAAGTCACTCAACCTTGTTGAGTCTTAGTTTCCTCATCCAAAAAATGGGGATTAAAATAGTACCTATTTCATTGAATTACGTGGGACTATTTGTTATGACAGTGTCTAGCATAGATCAAACTAAAATGCAATGATGGAAGTCAAATATTCATTAGAAATAGTAAAAAGAAAAAAAATCAGAATCAGTAACAGAAAATCTGATGAATAACATAGAAGATAAACTTGAGAAGTTCTCCCAAAGTTTCTAAGAAAATCAAAAGAGATTTTAAAATAATGATATAAAATAAAATAAGCATAGAGGACATAGAAAAACATTCTGACATTTAATATAAGCATTCTGACATTTAAAATAAGGATAGAAACTTTTGAATTACTGTCGATAGCCTTGGATTCACAATATATAAATCTGTATGAAAAGATGGTTTGCCTTCTTTTCAAGGATCCATGAAATACATACTAAGACACATTGTGTTATGCAAAGCCACAGGTTTTCAAGAGATTCTTTGGGTTACCTTGGTCAAAATCAAGGGTCCCTAATTATAAGTAGGTTTCTAACCCTCAGTTCTCCATTCAACTAAAAGTGTTCTGCTTTTCATTTTTTTACATGTTGAGGCTTCATTGAAGGTTTTATTTTTTAAGTGTTGCACTGGTTAAAAAATAACAAAAGGTTGAAAATTGCTGCCCTGAAAGTTTAATAAATTTCTAGGAGTTGAAATAGGGTATATAAACCCAATTCTAAAACTATCAGAAAAGTGACACCAGAAATTAATAACAAAAGTCAAAAACAAAGCAAAACAAACCGTCCTGGCTGGTTGGACCTTAAAATTACTATTCTAATTCATTATTGACTCAAGGAAAGGGAAACGGAAAGTCACTCAGTCGTGTCCGACTCTTTGCAACCCCATGGACTATAGAGTCCATGGGATTCTCCAGGCCAGAATACTGGAGTGGGTAGCCTTTCTCTTCTCCAGGGGATCTTCCCAACCCAGGGATTGAACCCACATGCAGGTGGATTCTTTACCAGCTGAGCCACAAGGGAAGCCCATTATGACTCAAAGAGGTAATAGAGCTATGATTATAAACTGTATGAAACTGTGACATAGCACAACCTATAAGATGTGATGAAAACAATAATCAGGGCATAATCACAACCTCATAGTTCCATTATAAAAGGAAAATTTAAAAAAATAGGCACTTCATTCTCCTATTTGGAAATTTTGAAAAATTAGCTCAAAGAAAAAGGGAATTTTAGAGATAAAAGTAAAAAATAAATGAAAACAAGAATAACAAATATTATAATCAATACATCTAAGAGCTGAATCTTTGTGAGTTAAACAAAAACAGACAATGAATTAGAGAAATCTCTGGCAATTATAATTTTTAAAAGGAGGAAAAAAATTCATTTAATAATGAGTACATTGCCATGCTTAGTCACTCAGTCATGTACAACTCTTTTTGACTCCATGGACTGTAGCCCACCAGGTTCCTCTGTCCATGGGGATTCTCCAGGCAAGACTACTGGAATGGGTTTCCATGTCCTCCTCCAGGGGATCTTTTCAACCCAGGAATCAAACCAGGGTCTCCTGCATTGCAGGTGGATTCTTCACCAACTGAGCTACCAGGGAAGTCCTTTAATAATGAGTAGTAATGAGGTAATAATGAGTAATAATGTGTAGTAATGAGGGTTATAATCCCAGGCCCAAAAGAGATCATAATTTTATTAGAGAATTTGTATACCCTGGTCAGGGAATTGATCCCTGCCACATGAATCGATCCCATATATTAGGAAAAAAATTTGATATATGAATCAAAATCCTTTAAAATATGCTTACTTTTGGACCCATAAATTTGTTTCCAGTCAAAAGTTTGATAAAATTACTATAGAGGTGAATCAGAACTTATTTAAAATAGAGATTCTTTTTTGCATTATCCCCAAAGGACTTCCCTGGTGTCTCAGATGCTAAAACGTCTGCCCACAGTGTGGAGACCTGGGTTTGATCCCTGGGTCAGGAAGATCCCATGGAAAAGGAAATGGCAACCCACTCGAGTACTCTTGCCTGGAGAATCCCATGGTTGGAGGAGCTTGGTGGGCTATAGTCCATGGGGTCGCAAAGAGTTGGACAAAACTGAACGACTTCACTTTTACTTTTCAAAAGAACAAAAGATGAGAAATTTCATAAATGTTCAACCATATTAAATAAGATATGGTACATTTATTCAGTGCAATGCCATGTAACCATTAAAAAGTTGTAAAATATTTGATGCATTTATTTCACTTGGTAAAGTGAAAAAGACAAGCTTCAAAACATCAGTCCAGGCTTTGGGGGTGGATTAAATGATTCCATTCATTTATGTCATGCCATCAATGGAAAAGACATTTAACATGTGTTAGTTTTCTCTCCCACGCAAGATTATTTTGAGAGCTAGTTGTATATAATGTAGCTGCTCCAAGCCTGGCATGTGGTTATTATCCATCGTGTAGACTATTGTCCGTGTTGAGGAGAGTTAAGGCTTAACTCTAGCACACACAGGCAATTTTGTCCTAGGATGCAATGAGTCTGATGTGCTGAGGAAATGACAATGTGAGAACACGTGTGTGTTAACCCTTCAACTTCTGCTCTCTCTAAACACGTGTTTAGCACTGAATGTCTTGCTGATAATTAAAAAAGGGCAGCTGCATGAAAACTAGAGTTCACTCTAGAACCCAGCCTCTATTTCTGAGTCTGATCATGAGCCAAACTCTCTCTGTATATGTCTCATCTGGCTCTAGCATGCGTTCAGAGAGGCCCTGGCCAATCCTACCAGTTGCCACATCCATTAGAAGATAAAAACTCCCTTTGTGATTATTCTCATTAAGCTTGGTGTATTTTACCAAAAGCTTTAATAAAATTCTCTTTGTTGGAAGTCCGCAAACATTACAGTTGATTTTAATTTTTATAATGTGTTATGTTGAGTTGGAATTGGACTCAGTCTTCCTTGAAGCGATAGTTTCACTGAAATACGCAAAACATGAGCTGACCCCTTCTTTTGCCCTGACATGGTCAAGGTGATAGATTCCTATCACGTATGTCCAACAGAGGTTCTAACAGGAAGTTGTGCAAGTCTTTGCAGTGCACCTCGACATTAATGACTGTTATTTACTCCCTCATCAGCCCTGCATAAAATACCATCTTTGCAAAGTGTGATGGACTAACCTGCCTAGGTTTCTCTCCCCCTACAATTGGGATTTTTTAGAACTCTCATTGTAGGAACATGTGGGTACAAGCCCTTCACTTTAGGTATATGACTTATTATGTGGCTTACTGGGTAGGACTTCTTTATCCTCCCGTCCTTTAATATTTCTGATAATCCCAAGCACTATTTTGTATCTATTTCAAGCCTTCAGTTATCCTCCTATTTTATGTCTGTTAAGTGTATCTTTCTTCTTCATTCATCTCCTGTTATCTTATTCCAATATTGGGCAAGACACTGTTGTTGCTATCTAAGGGCCTCTGGAGTCATTTGTTTTTTTGGTAGCACACATACAAGCTTATTTCCTTTCTTGGAATTGGGAAGTCATGTGGTATCAACTCATTAAATTGGAATTGTTTCAGGGATCTGGTTTATGGGTGTATAATAAGGTCAGGTTCTAGGGCCTGTGGGCAAATGTGACCTCTTTGTAGAAGAAGGACTTCTGTGGTGTGAGAAGCAGAGTTCTGACAATGCTCAGAAGGTTTCCTGGTCACCTAAATAATCTTACAAAACAACATTTTAATGACTTAAGTGTAAATAGATTAGACACATATGGATTCAATTTCCCTTCAAATACACATGACTTGGTAAAATCCAGAGCTTAGAGCAAAACGTGTTTTGGTTTATAAAAACCCAAACATTGGAAAATAAAACTGGAACGTTTGTCTAGCCCCAAATACCATGGGGTCAGCTTATTCCTTACCGCCAACTTACAACTTGTTCCAGGAAAGCAGAGCATGCCCCAACTATTCTTGTCTTATGTGATGATGTACTCTTAAAAGAAGGTATCTTCTTATTTTAAGATTTTTCTTTATTTTAATGTTTTTTCTTCAAGAAAAACTTATCAAGCCTCCCAAAGGTAGGGTATCATTTGCTCTATCTAATGCATCTCTGATGTCTTTTCTCTTTGTGTGGTTCCATCTTTGGGTCTTCACATTTGCTTACTTTGGATTATTGATGAGTATTTGTAGCACCTGGGGGAAAACTCTTTTCTTAACAGCGATAATCAATTGTTTAAATATATATTTGTAGCTTTTCAAAGATTCAACTATCTCTGAAAATAAAAGGTACTTTGAGCCACAGTATAAAATTGTTCGAGCTTCTCTAAACCTACTAGGCCTGTAAGCTCACCCCATCTTTCTGCAGTGCCTCCTGAGTTTATGTTCCAAGAGGGGGAGTGCAATGGATCACCCTGTCTTTTTAAGGTGATGGGTAAGAAAGGCAGTGAATGTGTAGCCAGTGAAGACAGTGGGTGTTTAAGACTTGCCCACCAACCAGAGAGGTGATTCATTATACCCAGTACAGTGTGTGTGTGTGTGTGTGTGTGTGTGTATGTGTGTTTGCTGTGACTTGTCCCTAATTTCCAAAATAACAAAGTAACAGCTCTAAGTGGGAAAATGTGACTCATCAGTAAATCAAGTCAAATTGTTGTTGATGGACCCTGTCTTCAGCCCATTATAACCATTTATACTGGGCATTGTGCATTCTGACTGTTAGAAATATTTACATCTACTTGTGTTTTGAGGTTTGGTTTTTTCTTTTTTTTTTATAATTTCCTTATTTTATTTTATTTTTTAACTTTACAATATTGTATTGGTTTTGCCATATATCAACATGAATCCGCCACAGGTATACACGTGTTTCCCATCCTGAACCCTCCTCCCTCCTCCCTCCCTATATCATCCCTCTGGGTCGTCCCAGTGCACCAGCCCCAAGCATCCAGTATTGTGCATCGAACCTGGACTGGCGACTCATTTCATATATGGTATTATACATGTTTCAATGCCATTCTCCAAAATCATCCCACCCTCTCCCTCTCCCACAGAGTCCAAAAGACTGTTCTATACATCAGTGTCTCTTTTGCTGTCTCGTATACACAGTTATTGTTACCATCTTTCTAAATTCCATATATATGCGTTAGTATACTGTATTGGTGTTTTTCTTTCTGGCTTACTTCACTCTGTATAATAGGCTCCAGTTTCATCCACCTCATTAGAACTGATTCAAATATATTCTTTTTAATGGCTGAGTAATACTCCATTGTGTATATGTTCCACAGCTTTCTTATCCATTCATCTGCTGATGGGCATCTAGGTTGCTTCCATGTCCTGGCTATTATAAACAGTGCTGCGATGAACATTGGGGTACACGTGTCTCTTTCAATTCTGGTTTCCTCGGTGTGTATGCCCAGCAGTGGGATTGCTGGGTCATAAGGCAGTTCTATTTCCAGTTTTTTAAGGAATCTCCACACTGTTCTCCATAGTGGCTGTACTAGTTTGCATTCCCACCAACAGTGTAAGAGGGTTCCCTTTTCTGCACACCCTCTCCAGTATTTATTGCTTGTAGACTTTTGGATCACAGCCATTCTGACTGGCATGAAATGGTACCTCATAGTGGTTTTGACTTGTATTTCTCTGATAATGAGTGATAAAAGGAATCCAAATTGGAAAAGAAGAAGTAAAACTCTCACTCTTTGCAGATGACATGATCCTCTACATAGAAAACCCCAAAGACTCCACCAGAAAACTACTAGAACTAATCAATGAATATAGTAAAGTTGCAGGATATAAAATCAACACACAGAAATCCCTTGCATTCCTATACACTAATAATGAGAAAATAGAAAGAGAAATTAAGGAAACAATTCCATTCACTATTGCAACGAAAAGAATAAAATACTTAGGAACATATCTACCTAAAGAAACTAAAGACCTATATATATAAAACTATAAAACACTGGTGAAAGAAATCAAAGAGGACACTAATAGATGGAGAAATATACCATGTTCATGGATTGGAAGAATCAATATAGTGAAAATGAGTATACTACCCAAAGCAATTTATAGATTCAATGCAATCCAACGGTATCTTGCTATCAAGCTACCAACGGTATTCTTCACGAGCTAGAACAAATAATTTTTTTCTTTTTATTAATGCAAAGCTCCAATACTTTGGCCACCTAATGCAAAGAGCCTATTCATTGGAAAAGACCCTGATGCTGGGAAAGATTGAAGGCAGGATGAGAAGGGGATGACAGAGGATGAGATGGTTGGATGGCATCACCAACTCAGTGGACATGAGTTTGAGCAAACTCCAGGAGGTGGTGAGGGACAGGGAGGGCTGGCATGCTGCAGTCTATGGGGTTGAAAAGAGTTGGACACGACTGAGTTACTGAACAACAACAACAAGAGTGTGCCAGTGCTTCAATTTGGAATACAAACTAAAAATAAAAAAGGATACATTTATAACAATGGAAATTCTTCAAAATGAATTCTTCTGTGTTGACATATTGATGCAGTCAACATTGCCACAGATAGATAAAATCAGTTGATAACTGAAGCTATCTGTTAGTCAATAATATCGCACCCTCCCTTACTGAATCGTTTTATCAGAAGTACTCATCTAGAAGATCATAAGGATGGTGATCATTTTGAACATTTATTAGGTACTATGTGTTTTATCTCAAGTATTACTCATCTTCCCCCAAACTCTTCAGCTTGGATGTTCTTAACGCCATTGCCTACTTGAGAAAACTGAGAATCAGAGTGTATAAGTGACTGAACAAAGGTTACGCACTTGAACGTAACAGAGACAGTATTTGAATCCAGATCTGGGTGACCACAAATCCATTGTGTTCCCCCCAAGTCCCTCATTAGCCCTTTGGTTATAAGGTGGTTAGGAGGGGCAGCAAAACTAAGACACTGGTAGTAACAGCAAAGTAATAGCTAACAGTTATTGAGATAGGATTGTTATTATGAGATGGGCTTCCCTGGTGGCTCAGGTGGTAAAGAATCTGCCTGCAATGCAGGAGACTTGGGTTTGACCCCTGGGTTGGGAGGACCCCCCGAAGGAGGGCATGGAAACCCACTCCAATTGTTGCCTGGAGAATCCCATGGACAGAAGAGCCTGGCAGCTTCATAGGGTTGCAAAGAGTCAGACACAACTGAAGCAACTTAGTACAACTTTATGATGAATTTTTATTGAAGTATGCTGCTGCTGCTAAGTCACTTCAGTCGTGTCTGACTCTGGATGACCCCATAGACAGCAGCCCACCAGGCTCCCCCGTCCCTGGGATTCTCCAGACAAGAACACTGGAGTGGGTTGCCATTTCCTTCTCCAATGCATGAAAGTGAAAAGTGAAAGGGAAGTCGCTCAGTCGTGTCCGAGTCTAGCGACCGCATGGACTGCAGCCCACCAGGCTCCTCCACCCATGGGATTTGCTAGGCAAAAGTACTGGAGTGGGGTGCCATTGCCTTCTCTGATTGAAGTATAGTTGAGTTAAAATATTATATTAGTTTCAGGTGTACAACACAGTGATTTGATAATCTCTAAAGAACCCTCAGTCAATAGAGTGGATAGGAATCTAACTTTTTCGGAATGCTTCTAATTAAATGTCAAATTGAATCAGGGTCCCCATTCTAGGAGAGGTAAGCAGATACTCTGTTTAATTTGCCTTAAGTTGCCCAGTTTGGCATAAATCTAGTGCATCCCTCCTAAGTTCAGGGGCATAGGATATTAGCTTCTGTGCGTATGTGTGTGTTCACAAATAATTCCAAGAAGTTTTGTTTGCTCACCTGCTCTCAGCAGCTGAGATTATGCAGAGAAGTTTCTACAGTCCCATCAGCATTGGTGCCTGTTTCAGGTGGAGATATTCCCACTACAAATCACAGGCATCCTGAACAGACTCCTTAAAGGATAGGAAATGTATTAAATGTGTAACTGGGAATTGAGAAAGGGAGTGTCAGAGTAAGTTTAACCTAGTGGCTCCAACTCCATCTCCCGACAGTTCCCCAGGCTGCTCCCTTATCTGTGTGAAGCTTCCTCTGTGGCAGAAGAAATTGGTACTGTAGTTTCAGACTTCACATCCACGCACCACAATGTCTAGAGGAGGAGAAAATAGCTACTGATTCCAGTGGGTCAGTCTCAAAAGGGAGGAAATTTCTTACCCAGAAGCTCTCATCACAATTCTAGCATCTAACTGATCCACATTCTCTTGGTGTAGGAAATGCCACGCATTGATTGGCTTAGTCTTGGAATCTCCATCAACCAATGGCAAAGGAGAAGGGGTTGTCCCAAGACCAATCAAGTCTGCTCTTGGTCCTGAGGTTGGGCAGCGTCCCTGAATCCCATGAGTGCTGAGAAGAGTGGTGGATAACAGCCTAGACGTGGGGTTCCCTTCAGCAGAAGAAAAGGATAAAAGAGGTTTGGGGCAGGGCCCTGAAGGACATGGTTGGGGGTAGGGGCCGGGTAGGGCAAATGAAGAGGAGCGCAAAGCTTAGCAGCTTCCTAGACAGAACTCTGCCAATGGTACCCAGGGGTGATGAATTGTATGTGCAGACCCCTCTGAAGGGCTCTCCATGGAGACAGCTGCCTGGTTCCAAGGAGCATGGCTACAGGGCTAGGTCCTGCTCCAGCAATGGTCAAAAAGAGTGGCTTGGAAATGTGATGGCTGTGGAGGTTCGGTGATGTTACTTTAGTGGTTTCCTTTCAAAAACTTGCAGAATTGTTTTTGCACGGTCTTGTGCATTCTGACAGCAGTCACTAGAGGGCTCATGGGACAACTTGCCCTCTAGAGGTAGAGTCCTGAAAGCTGATGCGAAACTGTTCTGGGGTTCAGAGCCCTGGGAGCTGATTGGAAGGAAGGCAATCACAGGAGACCTTGCAAGAGAAACCTCAGGGATGAACAAGCTGGTTAAACTCTTAAAAACCGTGTGTTAGTCTCTCATGAAAATGACTAGTGGAATAGTTATATGTGGTGGTCCAATACGGAGCCACGAGCCATGTGTGGTTACTGAACTCGTGAAATGTGACTCCTGCAACTGGAGATGTGCTCAAAGTGCAAATTACCCACCGGATCGTGAAGGCTTTGTGTGAAAGAAAAGGAATGCAAAGTCTCAACTTTGTATATTGATTATATGTTGACATTATAATATTTGAATAATTGGGTTAAATAAAATCTATTAGTAAAATTAAAATCACTTCTTTTGCTTTTGTTGTTTAAAATTAATTAATTAATTTTATTATTATTATTTTTTTAGGGAATATGAATGGGCTTAGGACCTGGTGTAGTCATTTTCCCATATAATTGTTTATGTGTGTGTGTGTGTGTTTTTAATTGAAGTATAGTTGACCTGCAACATTATATTCGTTTTAGTTACATAGCATGGTGATTCGACATTTATAAAAGAAATTTAAAATTTCCTATGTTTGGGGACTTCTCTGGTCATCCAGTGGTTAAGATTCCTTGCTTCTAATACATGGGGCACCGGTTCAATCCCAGGTCGGGGAACTAAGATCCCACATTCTGCTTTCACAAAAAAAATTTAATAAAAACAACTGTCTATGTTTGTGGTTCACATTATATTTCTGCTGGACGGTGCTATGCTGAGCCATTGCGAAGGAGAGAGAGTAACCTGGTTGGGTGGAGTGGAAGGGTGGATACCCTGAGAAAGCCTTGGGGAGGTTTGAGGTAGTTGAAGAGACCCTTCCACCATGTGTCTGGCCTGGGGTCAGAGGCACTCCCTGAGACTTTGGCGATGATGGCAGTGGTGACAGGGGTGACTTGCCCTTAATTCTGTGTGTCAGATTAAGCTCAACACCCAGTGTATTAAATGCATCCCACGGTTGCCTCAGAGTTTCTGTGTGAATCAGAAGAGATGACTAGTGTCAAACCCAGATACAGGAAAAAAACACACCTTATGCATGCCTTTATCATTTTTCTTTTTGCAGTGTTTGACCATTTAGCATCTAGATACTGGGAAACTGAGCTTTCATGAAATACCGTTGCCTGTGTGATCTGTCTCTTCAGAGACAGAGGCCTCTGAACTTTTTGTTAACATCACCTATCACTGCGAGCTCGGCACGTGTCAGACAGATAAGTATGTTGTGCCTCACCTCCTTTTTCGGAGAATACAATGGAAATCTTCCAGTTCCTTCCTCTCTCAAAAAGCAGAAGTTCATTACTTTTCAATACTCTTTATGTAACCTGCAGAAGACAGATGAATAATATAAGCTGTTAAGGCAAAAGCTTCCCAAAAGGCTTGGCCAAGGCTAAGGCAAAGAATCAAATCAGATGGAAATGGAAATGATCATGTGAAGTGATGAATAAAATGGTGACTCCTAATTATAAATTCTGGGGCATCAATGTGGACCATCCCTAGACTCTCAAAGTAGCAGGAGCTGATGGTATCAATAGCCAAGTTTCTGTTTCCAGAATAAGTCCTTGCCCAGGTGGCGCTAGTGGTAAAGAACCTGCCTGCCAGTGCATGAGACATAAGAGATATAGGTTCAATCCCTGGGTCGGGAAGATCCCCTGGAGAAGAGCATGGCAACCCACTTCAGTATTCTTGCCTGGAGAATCCCATGGACAAGAGGAGCCTGGGGGCGACAGCCTATGGGGTCACAAAGAGTTGGACATGATTGAGCAGATAACACTTATACTTCTCATGCCATCTGATCTTTCTGCTCACCGTCTCAGCCCCTGACCTCCAGAGCAGAGTGTCCACTTTTGACCCAAAAGTCACCACCACGGCCATCCCATAGGGCACTTCATTCTTTCCCCTCCAACCTTCCCAAAGTGAAGAAACCAAGATCCCTCCCTGCACCTGCCAATCAAAGATGAGGAATCCTTTTATTACATAACTGGCAATACTGATAAAAATGTCAATATTTATTTCACATTAAGGTAGGATTAGCATTTAACAATGGATTGAGTTTCATTCTACAAATCATACAATAAAACTGTGTATTTTATAGCCATAGTGTCAGAGGTTGACTTTTAAAAATACCCACCTGTACCTCAAACATGCACAGTCCCCAAATCCTACAACTCTAAAGAGGATGCCCGTCATTTAATATACAAGTTCCGATGGATTTGACACAGGTCAGCCCCCGACTGTTGCTGGTGCAACTCAGTTCAACAGCATTGCATTGCTTTTTTGCCCAAACTCCATTTCATCTCTTTCAAAACAAAAGCAAAGCTCATTTTGCCTTTTGTTTCGGGTTTTTTCAGACAGTTTGTCAGACTTCCTGATGAGATAGCACATTTCCTTCTGTACTCATCTTCCAGGTCTAGTACAACCCACAAAACATGTACTTCAAGCATTTTGACAAACACACAGTACTCAGGAGGCTTAGTACAAAGAGAATAGGATGCAGTGAAGGTTAGCATGCAAAATATGCTCCTTGACCTTGTTTAGATGCTAAGTATTCCTTTCATCAATGAGTAATTCTTCTCTGCCCAAGACGCTGAGTGATACGATTGTCAAGAAAACAGGATTGCTACCTTCAAGGTGTAGTTATCAAGGGAGGAAGAACTAAACAAATACACAGATAACTATAGGACCCCCATATTGTGTGAGAGCCTGGGGAGGACACAAGGCAGTGGGCCCTTAAAGCTCCACAACTTCAATTTTTTTTTAATTGAAGGATAATTGCTTTACACTGTGGTGATAGTTTCTGCTATTCAGCAATCTGAATCAACCATATGTAAACATATGTCCCCTCCCTCTCCAGCCTTCCTCCCACCCCACCATCCCACTCCTCTAGGTCATCAGAGAGCACCAAGTTGAGTTCCCTGTGCTCCACAACAGCTTCCCACTAGTTATCTGTTTTACACATGGTCGTGTATGTATGTCGGTCCTAATCTCCCAGTTCATTCCGCCCTATCCCTCCCACCCTGGGCCCACACGTCCATTCTCTATACCTGCATCTCTATTCCCGCCTTCCTGCCCTGCTATAGGTTCATCTGTACCATGTTGAACACATATCTATTGCTAAATGAAGTCTCTTTTAAAAGTGAAAAAAAAAAAAAAGACTGTAATTACTTGAGACAAAGTTTAGGCATACTGCAGATCCTTCCATGAGCTGTTTCTGTTTCATTTTGTGGCCAATATTTTGTGTCTGCGGGCGGGGTGGGTCTGGGAGCCACAGGTGTTTCAGAGGGGCAGCTGAAAAGGCCAGGTGGATGGCAAAGGAGGGGCAGGAAGGAGAGGTCAGGAGAGGGCTGGGACCAGCTGGGCGTGGAGGGGAATGATGGAAAATCTCTAGGTTTTATCAGAGGCATAGGCGGGGCCATCAAGAAGAGACATGGAGGGCGGTGTTCCCAGAGCTGTGGTTTGGGGCCAGCTATATAACACGAGCACTGAATCTTCTGGGCAAACCGCATCAAGCTGCCTTCCTATCAACCCCAAATTCAAGAGAAAGTATACAGTTCCTTTCCTTTTTATCTCCACGCTTTGTATTTCCATGGGGCCAGGAACTTCCAACAAGTCAAGACGTCATTCTTCTTAAGACTCTGTTGCTCAAATCTGTGGTTCTATCTCCTAAGGGTTACTTGATACCTTTGTACTGGGTTTTATTTTTACGTTTCCCAGCAAATAATTCCTTGATTTTCAAACAACTGTATTTGTTATCACGCTCCAAGTAGTTTATTTCAGAATCCTGGGATCTTTGAAGTAAAAAGCCCAAAGAACTGATAGTTAATAAGAACGGTCGTTTTGGTTCTTTGTTAGAGTGAATACTAGGAGGAATAGTACTACCGATACCAAACAGCCATCCTTAAAAAAACAGGAAGATGAAAAGCTCTTATCAGAATTCTTGTGCTGAAGTACTAAGACAGTATCAGGCTTTTAAAAGGGGGAACTAGGATATTTCAAATATAGACTTCTCCCCCTCTCAGATGATAAAAAGTAGTGCCTTTGGCCATGGTAATAATTTCATACAAAGAATAAAAATTAAAAACCATGAATACATCTGAAAATACAACTTACCAAATTTTACTGACTGGTAAATTATAGACTGCATTGAGTTACTATGACAAATGTTAACGGAATATGGGTTGTTAAATGCTGTTTTCTCATTGGCTGATGACTGGTCTTTAACTATGAGGGAAGACCAGCCCGGTAAACAGGAAGTCATCTCTATGGCAACGGGCCATTCAACTTAACTTTTTTAACCCGTGAAGAGGTAATTACTTTATTTTTTATTTCCATTTTTACAATATTCACAGTTTATAATAGCAGTGAAGACCTCTGGGGTCAGGCATTTCCTGGCTGTTAATAACAGGCTGATTTCAGGCCACCAAGGCTTGAGCATTGTGCCAATTTTTTTTTTTTTTTTTAATGAAAAGAGAGCTATGATTTTCTTTTTTCCTTCCTGAAGTCTGTAGCATAAATAAATGACAGGATTTTATGTTCACACACATGGTGTTTTGATTTCCTGCAGATGATAACATCAGGGAGGAGACTGATCATCATTGGTGGGGTGGGGGGGCTTGAGATGGAAAAGCCACAGGGAGTCTTTCTGGATGGCTGGTTGGAAGATGACTCCTGGGTACTGAAAGCGAAGATGAGACGGAGGTTCTGCCCGGGGCAGAACTCACTACACCAAGATGCACAACCTTGGAGACCAGGGAATGTTCTGGTGGAGGCAATCATGAGTCAGTGCTTCTTTCTGAACTCACTGCGAAGACCAGAATCCAGGGCCATTTCCCTGGCCTTTGCTCACCTAGGAAAATTGTATTCCCTATTAGAAATCTCTGTGATCTATGCATAAAAAAATCATAAGACAGGGACTTCCCTGGTGGCACAGTGGATTAAGAATCCACCTGCCAAGGCGAGGGACATGGGTTCAATCCCTGGTCCAGGAAGATCCCACATGCCTTGGAGCAACTAAGCCCATGGAGCAACGACTGAGCCTGCCTACTGCAACACTGAAACCTGCTCGCCTAGAGCCTGCGCGCCTCAAGAAGAGAACCAACGATGAGAAGCCCAGGCACTGCAAGGAAGAGTAGCCCCCGCTCACTGCAACTAGAGAAAGACTGTGCACAGCAACGAAGACCCAGCACAGCCAAAAAAAACAACACTGTAAGGCAGACCACAGTCATGAGTTGTCTTAGAAACAAAGGTGAGGCTTGGACAAAGCCATTGTTTTAGGTACCAGAGCATCACCCTAGGTACCTCGAATGCCCCAACAGCCACTGTCTGTGGGAAAGGCAGGACCCAGACACAGAAACACATCCCTTCCCGGCAGACTTTGGGCAAATTTGAATCCAGCTTTAAAGACTCTTTAAAGACTTCTCTACCAGCTTCTGGTCTCTGAAGGGAAGAAGGAAAGGACACAAGAGAAAGTTGTAGCAATCCTCTCCTGCTGTCTTGCTCCTAACAGCATTGTTGCTGCTGTTTATCACCTTGGTTGTGTCTGACTCTTTGTGACCCTGTGGACTGTAGCCCACCAGGCTCCTCTGTCCATGGGATTCTCCAGGCAAGAATACTGGAGTGGGTTGCCATTTCCTATTCCAGGGGGTCTTTCTGAACCAGGGACTGAACTTACGTTTCCTTCCCTGGCAGGCAGATTCTCTACCACTGTGCTACCTGGGAAGCACCTGCTCGGAGCAGGGTCAGATTAACCATCAGGGTGGCAGCATCGACGTGAAAAAGAAGAGACAGGAGGCAAATCTCTGGAAGCCATAGCCTCTGCCACCAGAGCCCTAAGAAGTCAGCCCACTGCTGCCGGGCCCCAGAGAGGCAAAGGGGAAAGAGGACTCATGGCAGACAGAGGGGAGCCAGGCCTGGCCACCCACCAAATGCCTTCCAATCCAGAACTCAAACCCCACTAGGGTCTCAAAACAAAGAGGTGCTACCCACAGGAAGAGAGGGAAGGCTGATGCCAGAGAAGACAGGAAAATCCTACAGAAAAAGGAGACCCACAAGTCTCCCCCTGGCTTCCCTGGATCCCGGAGGTGCCTGGAGAATTTGCAGTTCCTTGATAAATGCTGGTTTTCTGATGAATGCATGGTTTGAGATAAGATTACTTTCAAGTTTTATTTTTAAAAAACCAAACAGAAATTCATTTAACTTTATATATATATATATATATATATATATATATATATATTTCTGATATGGACCATTTTCAGCACACAGAGGGCTTCCCAGGTGGTGCTAGTTGGTAAAGAACTCACCTGCCAATGCAGGAGGTGTAAGAGGTGCAGGTTCGATCCCTGGGTGGGGAAGATCCCCTGGAGAAGGGCATGGCAACCGACTCCAGTATTCTTCTTGGAGAATCCCATGGACAGAGAAGCCTGGGGGCTACAGCCCATAGGGTCACAAAGAGTCAGACACGACTGCAAGACTTAGCATGCATGCACGCTCAAGAAATGATCACTCTAGTAACAGACTTCCCTGTTCCCTTTTCTTGTGTCCTGTTTGCCTTCCACAGCTCTGAAACATCACTAGAGTCAGCAACAAGCAGTCCATCGGGTCACAAGGAATCTGACACAACTTAGTGAATGAACAGCAACAAAGCAACGAGCAAACCCAAAACTGTGTTTTTGGTTTGAGGCCAATTGGTATGGACAAATTTCCTCTCTATCTAGCTTGGAAGCTCCTTTTCCATTCTCTGTCACTAGATCCACTCAGTTTCCTAAGAAGTAGACACCACGTGCTCCCAGAAGTGGTTTGGTTTAGATGGAGAAATCTTCATGGAGAAGGTGCGGAATCAAGAAGAGGATCTGGGACTGAATGTGAGGACCACTGGAAAGCCACCATAAATTTTTCCATTCATGCAACACAGATTTATCCAATACCTACAGTGAGCCAAGCCCTGAACGGAAAAAGGCTCAGAAGACGCGATTAAAGATGTTGAACTGATCAGTAGGCTGCAGGAAGGAGTGGGTGGGAGATGGGTACAGGAGTTGATCTGGGGAGAGAGAAAGCCACCATCTCCCTCAGGCTCCAATCAATCTGAAATAGTCTTGAACCACAGCAGGAATCAGGGTCTCCACAACCCCTGTACTTCTCTGCTCTGTTTAATGAATGTTCTTCTTGGGATAAGGCAGAGCAAGAGTCCTTGTGGTTTTCACCAAGTCCTGAACATACCTAAAGCCCAGTCCCTCTGAAAACCAAGTTTCTTTACTGTTCACCTCTCTATTCACAACTCCATTCCCTTTCTCATCCCTTCTGACCTCAATCCTTTGCTAACGAACACCAATCTACCAGAGTCAGAGGGTTAAAACTACCATTGTTGATAACATCGGTAATGTACTAACTTTGCTATGATAGAAATCATCATTAATGTACGAATTCAGGTTGCTTCTCCAGGGTAAGTTGAGCTAATAGACCCTCAAGTCTGTGGAACACCTGGCCTGAGATAGCCTGTAAACCAGAGATATTCTGACTCCAGAAACCATGATTAAGAAATGCCACAGAAAAGTCACAAGATAATGATTAATCCCAGCTTCTTAGTTCTGTCCCTTAAAAAAAAAAAAAAATCCTAATTCAAAGATGGAGTTGGAGTGAGCCAGAGGCTTGTCTCATACTCCTTTGCTTGTGGTCCTGCAAATAAACCCTGACTTTGCTGCAAATACTGGCTGTCAGATTTTGCCTTTCTGCACTGCAGGCAATAGAACCCTTGCTTGATTCCACACCCACTTTACTTATTCTTTCTCTCTCATCTGGCAAATATTTACTGAATACCTATTAACCACTAGGTGCTACATTAGGTACTAAGGACATGCTGATATTCTAGACAGACCCAGTGTCTGCAGTCATGGAGCTTATAGTCTAGCACAGGTGTTGGCAAAATTTTTTGTAACAGGGCAGGTAGCCAACATTTTATGGTTCCTTTTGCAACTATTCAACTCTGCCATCTTAGCGTGAAAGAAACCATAGACAGTACATAGATGAATGAGCATGGCTGTGTTCCAGTGGAACTTTATTTACAAAAACAGGTGGAGGTCCAGATTTGGCTTGTGGGTCATTGCTTGCTGACCCCTGGTCTGGAAGGGAAGTCCCTCAGCATGCAATTACAGTGAGCACACTGATTGTTCTGAAAGGGGAAGAGTGATAAGAAAGCAGAGATTAAGGGATCCGAAATTGTTGAGCCTTCTGGAACTGAGGACGTGATGTTCAAGCTGAAATCTAAATGTTCATTAATAAGTTAACCTGGTTGGTGGGGTATTGGGAAGTTGGAGGAGCAGAGAATATTCCAAGGAGACGGACAAGTATGAACAAATGCCCAGGCATGAGAGAGAGTGTGGGAAACATTTGGCATGGCCGGAAGGATGAATAAAGATGAAAACTAGTGAAGATGAGACTATAGATCTAGGCAAGGGTCAGGTGCTGGAGGACCTGATAAGAGGTCTGAGAAGTCTGGGCATTGCCTAACCTAAGACAGTAGGACGTTCTTATCAGGTTTTAAACTTTGGAGTGTCATGACCACACCTGTGTGGGAAAGCTCTCTCCACTGCGGAATGGAGTCAGGTAGAAGTTTTCAAACTGGAAACCAGTTAGAAGCTGAGGCTCAGTCCATACAAGAGGTGATGATGGACTGTGGTGGCAGAGATGATGGGGATTGATGGCTGAATTTTGCAAAGAGGAGGTAGTCACGGAATAAGCAACAAGCTAAAAACTGCTTCTGTGGTTTGAGGAGGTGACTCCTACTTAGCTTGGAGCCTCTTGTTGCTACCTTTCGATCTCTGGAAAGAGGAACACCTTGATGGGGGAAGGGATACAATTACGGAGGCCAGGAAGTAACTGTGTTCAGTTCAGTTCAGTTCAGTCACTCAGTCATGTCCAACTCTTTGCGACCCCATGAATCGCAGCACGCCAGGCCTTCCTGTCCATCACCAACTCCCGGAGTTCACTCAGACTCACGTCCATCGAGTCAGTGATGCCATCCAGCCATCTCATCCTCTGTCATCCCCTTCTCCTCCTGCCCTCAATCCCTCCCAGCAT
Organism: Bubalus kerabau; assembly: GCF_029407905.1. NCBI lineage: Eukaryota > Metazoa > Chordata > Mammalia > Artiodactyla > Bovidae > Bubalus > Bubalus kerabau. The sequence goes on along the minus strand of NC_073635.1, from coordinate 23,139,939 downwards.
CAGAGTCCTTTCCAATGAGTCAACTCTTAGCACGAGGTGGCCAAAGTACTGGAGTTTCAGCTTAAGCATCATTCCTTCCAAAGAAATCCCAGGGCTGATCTCCTTCAGAATGGACTGGTTGAATCTCCTTGCACTCCAAGGGACTCTCAAGATTCTTCTCCAACACCACAGTTCAAAAGCATCAATTCTTTGGCGCTCAGCCTTCTTCACAGTCCAACTCTCACATCCATACATGACCACAGGAAAAACCATAGCCTTGACTAGATGGACCTTTGTTGGCAAAGTAATGTCTCTGCTTTTGAATATGCTATCTAGGTTGGTCATAACTTGCCTTCCAAGGGGTAAGCGTCTTTTAATTTCATGGCTGCAGTCACCATCTGCAGTGATTTTGGAGCCCCCAAAAATAAAGTCTGATACTGTTTCCACTGTTTCCCCATCTATTTGCCACGAAGTGATGGGACCGGATGCCATGATCTTCGTTTTCTGAATGTTGAGCTTTAAGCCAACTTTTTCACTCTCCACTTTCACTTTCATCAAGAGGCTTTTGAGTTCCTCTTCACTTTCTGCCATAAGGGTGGTGTCATCTGCATATCTGAGGTTATTGATATTTCTCCCGGCTATCTTGATTCCAGCTTGTGCTTCTTCCAGTCCAGCGTACTCTCTCATGATGTACTCTGCATATAAGTTAAATAAGCAGGGTGATAATATACAGCCTTGACATACTCCTTTTCCTATTTGGAACCAGTCTGTTGTTGCATGTCCAGTTCTAACTGTTGCTTCCTGTCCTGCATACAGATTTCTCAAGAGGCAGGTCAGGTGGTCTGGTATTCCCATCTCTTTCAGAATTTTCCACAGTTTATTGTGATCCACACAGTCAAAGGCTTTGGCATAGTCAAGAAAGCAGAAATAGATGTTTTTCTGGAACTCTCTTGCTTTTTCCATGATCCAGCGGATGTTGGCAATTTGATCTCTGGTTCCTCTGCCTTTTCCAAAACCAGCTTGAACATCAGGAAGTTCACGGTTCATGTATTGCTGAAGCCTGGCTTGGAGAATTTTGAGCATTACTTTACTAGCGTGTGAGATGAGTGCAATTGTGCAGTAGTTTGAGCATTTTTTGGCATTGCCTTTCTTTGGGATTGGAATGAAAACTGACCTTTTCCAGTCCTGTGGCCACTGCTGAGTTTTCCAAATTTGCTGGCATATTGAGTGCAGCACTTTCACAGCATCATCTTTCAGGATTTGAAAAAGCTCAACTGGAATTCCATCACCTGCACTAGCTTTGTTCATAGTGATGCTTTCTAAGGCCCACTTGACTTCATATTCCAGGATGTCTGGCTCTAGGTCAGTGATCACATCATTGTGATTATCTGGGTCGTGAAGATCTTTTTTGTACAGTTCTTCTGTGTATTCTTGCCACCTTGTCTTAAAATCTTCTGCTTCTGTTAGGTCCATACCATTTCTGTCCTTTATCGAGCCCATCTTTGCATGAAATGTTCCCTTGGTATCTCTAATCTTCTTGAAGAGATCTCTAGTCTTTCCCATTCTGTCGTTTTCCTCTATTTCTTTGCGTTGATCACTGAGGAAGGCTTTCTTATCTCTTCTTGCTATTCTTTGGAACTGTGGGGAGGGTACAAATGGAGGAACAGGGTTAAGAGGTAGCTTGAGCTGAAGTGGACCATCTCCGCCATCTCCTTCCCTCCCCGATACACAAGAACGTGTACCAGGTTAGAACTTCTGAATGGGTTATATGAGCTTGTAAAATGAAGACTCTTGTTTATAGACTTAAGCTCGTGCTGGTATTGGTGAATGACTTCCCAGTATCTAACATGTCTCAACACTTGGATAGACTTCCTCTGACTATGGCAGTCAGGAGTGTGCCCACTGGGCTGCTCAAAAATATCAACTAACCTGACAACATCTCTTGGGTAGTAGAACCCTCTTTCTAATCAAAGCTTACCCTCAGAGAGAGCGAGAGAATCAGCTGTCATCTCAAAATGTATTAAAGATCTTTGAGAGAGACAGGTGATTTCAAAAAAGTCTAGATGCTATTTCATTACTTTCAGTTCCACCAGCATCATGTGGGTTTTGTCTTGGTAATCAGTCAGGCAAGATTCATGGACAGAGGAAAAAAAAAAAACCCAAGAAATCTCTTTGCTTATGACAAAAAATTATTTTCTGATCACTTTATCAGGGGGAAAGCAACAGATCCTGTTGCTAACAGTAAATGTGTATTTAAAGTAGGTTAGTTTAGCTTTTTCACTTTTTTTTTTGTATATGATGTTAGAGAATGTTCTGATTTCATTCTTTTATATGTAGCAGTCCAGTTTTCCCAGCACTTATTAAAGAGAATGTCTTTTCTCCATTGTATCTTTGCCTTCTTTGTTGTAGATTAATTAATGATAAGAGCATGGGTTTATTTCTGGGCTTTCTTCCTGTTCCATTGGTATCTATTTCGTGTGTGTGTGTGTGTGTGTGTGCGCGCGTGTGCATGTGTGTGAGTAGCATGATGTTTTGATTATTGTAACTTTGTAATATAGTCTGAAGTCAGGGAGCCTGATTCCTCCAGCTCCATCCTTCTTTGCTGTACACTTGAAACAAACACAACATTGCAAATCAACCATACTTAAATTTTAAAAAGGTTTTTTGTTTTTTTTAAAAAAAAAACAGATTACAAGATTCCTGTTGAAAATCTCACTTATTTCATGCATTTTGTGTAAAGTATGGACAGAAGAATAAAATAAGAGCCAATGTGTGTGTTTCTCAACAGAAAAGAATACAGTTTGAAGGATAAGAGCCAAGATGAACCACGCCAGTCTGCCTCTTCATATAGCATCCCCCTTTATGTACCATTAACCCCAAACTTATACATCAACAGACAAGAGTCAGGAGCATCCCTTGAGCCCTGGGTGTCCTCAGGATCTCAGAGCCCAGGGTCATGACTACTGCATGACCTGACATCACTGCCTACACAGGTGAAGGGAAGTGAAGAGGTTGGAAACCAACCCCCCCAACCCTGCTTTCAATGAATGAGTCTTCTTTTATCCCACCTCACCCTCCTTAGTCACATTCACTAAATAGGCTGATTTTTTTTTTTTTTTTTTTTTTTTTTTTTAGCTTACCATTTTATTTTTTTTTTTTTATTTTTTTTTTTTAATTTTATTTTATTTTTAAACTTTACATAACTGTATTAGATTTGCCAAATATCAAAATGAATCCGCCACAGGTATACATGTGTTCCCCATCCTGAACCCTCCTCCCTCCTCCCTCCCCATTCCATCCCTCTGGGTCGTCCCAGTGCACCAGCCCCAAGCATCCAGTATCGTGCATCGAACCTGGACTGGCAACTCATTTCATACATGATGTTACACATGTTTCAATGCCATTCTCCCAAATCTTCCCACCCTCTCCCTCTCCCACAGAGTCCATAAGACTGTTCTATACATCAGTGTCTCTTTTGCTGTCTCGTACACAGGGTTATTGTTACCATCTTTCTAAATTCCATATATATGCGTTAGTATACTGTATTGGTGTTTTTCTTTCTGGCTTACTTCACTCTGTATAATAGGCTCCAGTTTCATCCACCTCATTAGAACTGATTCAAATGTATTCTTTTTAATGGCTGAATAATACTCCATTGTGTATATGTACCACAGCTTTCTTATCCATTCATCTGCTGATGGACATCTAGGTTGCTTCCATGTCCTGGCTATTATAAACAGTGCTGCGATGAACATTGGGGTACTCGTGTCTCTTTCCCTTCTGGTTTTCTCAGTGTGTATGCCCAGCAGTGGGATTGCTGGATCATAAGGCATGTCTATTTCCAGTTTTTTAAGGAATCTCCACACTGTTCTCCATAGTGGCTGCACTAGTTTGCATTCCCACCAACAGTGTAAGAGGGTTCCCTTTTCTCCACACCCTCTCCAGCATTTATTACTTGTAGACTTTTGGATCGCAGCCATTCTGACTGGTGTGAAATGGTACCTCATAGTGGTTTTGATTTGCATTTCTCTGATAATGAGTGATGTTGAGCATCTTTTCATGTGTTTGTGAGCCATCTGTATGTCTTCTTTGGAGAAATGTCTATTTAGTTCTTTGGCCCATTTTTTGATTGGGTCATTTATTTTTCTGGAGTTGAGCTGTAGGAGTTGCTTGTATATTCTCGAGATTAGTTGTTTGTCAGTTGCTTCATTTGCTATTATCTTCTCCCATTCTGAAGGCTGTCTTTTCACCTTGCTAATAGTTTCCTTTGATGTGCAGAAGCTTTTAAGGTTAATTAGGTCCCATTTGTTTATTTTTGCTTTTATTTCCAATATTCTGGGAGGTGGGTCATAGAGGATCCTGCTGTGATGTATGTCAGAGAGTGTTTTGCCTATGTTCTCCTCTAGGAGTTTTATAGTTTCTGGTCTTACGTTTAGATCTTTAATCCATTTTGAGTTTATTTTTGTGTATGGTGTTAGAAAGTGTTCTAGTTTCATTCTTTTACAAGTGGTTGACCAGAGTTCCCAGCACCACTTGTTAAAGAGATTGTCTTTAATCCATTGTATATTCTTGCCTCCTTTGTCGAAGATAAGGTGTCCATATGTGCGTGGATTTATCTCTGGGCTTTCTATTTTGTTCCATTGATCTATATTTCTGTCTTTGTGCCAGTACCATACTGTCTTGATAACTGTGGCTTTGTAGTAGAGCCTGAAGTCAGGTAGGTGGATTCCTCCAGTTCCATTCTTCTTTCTCAAGATCGCTTTGGCTATTCGAGGTTTTTTGTTTTTCCATACAAATTGTGAAATTATTTGTTCTAGCTCTGTGAAGAATGCTGTTGGTAGCTTGATAGGGATTGCATTGAATCTATAGATTGCTTTGGGTAGTATACTCATTTTCACTACATTGATTCTTCCAATCCATGAACATGGTATATTTCTCCATCTGTTAGTGTCCTCTTTGATTTCTTTCACCAGTGTTTTATAGTTTTCTATATATAGGTCTTTAGATTCTTTAGGTAGATATATTCCTAAGTATTTTATTCTTTCCGTTGCAATGGTGAATGGAATTGTTTCCTTAATTTCTCTTTCTGTTTTCTCATTATTAGTGTATAGGAATGCAAGGGATTTCTGTGTGTTGATTTTATATCCTGCAACTTTACTATAGTCATTGATTAGTTCTAGTAATTTTCTGGTGGAGTCTTTAGGGTTTTCTATGTAGAGGATCATGTCATCTGCAAACAGTGAGAGCTTTACTTCTTCTTTTCCAATTTGGATTCCTTTTATTTCTTTTTCTGCTCTGATTGCTGTGGCCAAAACTTCCAAAACTATGTTGAATAGTAATGGTGAAAGTGGGCACCCTTGTCTTGTTCCTGACTTTAGAGGAAATGCTTTCAATTTTTCACCATTGAGGATAATGTTTGCTGTGGGTTTGTCATATATAGCTTTGATTATGTTGAGGTAGGTTCCTTCTATTCCTGCTTTCTGGAGAGTTTTGATCATAAATGGATGTTGAATTTTGTCAAAGGCTTTCTCTGCATCTATTGAGATAATCATATGGTTTTTATTTTTCAATTTGTTAATGTGGTGTATTACATTGATTGATTTGCGGATATTGAAGAATCCTTGCATCCCTGGGATAAAGCCCACTTGGTCGTGGTGTATGATCTTTTTAATGTGTTGTTGGATTCTGATTGCTAGAATTTTGTTAAGGATTTTTGCATCTATGTTCATCAGTGATATTGGCCTGTAGTTTTCTTTTTTTGTGGGATCTTTGTCAGGTTTTGGTATTAGGGTGATGGTGGCCTCATAGAATGAGTTTGGAAGTTTACCATCCTCTGCAATTTTCTGGAAGAGTTTGAGCAGGATAGGTGTTAGCTCTTCTCTAAATTTTTGGTAGAATTCAGCTGTGAAGCCGTCTGGACCTGGGCTTTTGTTTGCTGGAAGATTTTTGATTACAGTTTCAATTTCCGTGCTTGTGATGGGTCTGTTAAGATTTTCTATTTCTTCCTGATCGAGTTTTGGAAAGTTGTACTTTTCTAAGAATTTGTCCATTTCTTCCACGTTGTCCATTTTATTGGCATATAATTGTTGATAGTAGTCTCTTATGATCCTTTGTATTTCTGTGTTGTCTGTTGTGATCTCTCCATTTTCATTTCTAATTTTATTGATTTGATTTTTCTCCCTTTGTTTCTTGATGAGTCTGGCTAATGGTTTGTCAATTTTATTTATCCTTTCAAAGAACCAGCTTTTGGTTTTGTTGATTTTTGCTATGGTCTCTTTTGTTTCTTTTGCATTTATTTCTGCTCTAATTTTTAAGATTTCTTTCCTTCTACTAACCCTGGGGTTCTTCATTTCTTCCTTTTCTAGTTGCTTTAGGTGTAGAGTTAGGTTATTTATTTGACTTTTTTCTTGTTTCTTGAGGTGTGCCTGTATTGCTATGAACTTTCCCCTTAGGACTGCTTTTACCGTGTCCCACAGGTTTTGGGTTGTTGTGTTTTCATTTTCATTCGTTTCTATGCAAATTTTGATTTCTTTTTTGATTTCTTCTGTGATTTGTTGGTTATTCAGCAGCGTGTTGTTCAGCCTCCATATGTTGGATTTTTTAATAGTTTTTCTCCTGTAATTGAGATCTAATCTTACTGCATTGTGGTCAGAAAAGATGCTTGGAATGATTTCTATTTTTTTGAATTTACCAAGGCTAGCTTTATGGCCCAGGATGTGATCTATCCTGGAGAAGGTTCCATGTGCGCTTGAGAAGAAGGTGAAATTCATTGTTTTGGGATGAAATGTCCTATAGATATCAATTAGGTCTAACTGGTCTATTGTATCGTTTAAAGTTTGTGTTTCCTTGTTAATTTTCTGTTTAGTTGATCTATCCATAGGTGTGAGTGGGGTATTAAAGTCTCCCACTATTATTGTGTTATTGTTAATTTCTTCTTTCATACTTGTTAGCATTTGTCTTACATACTGCGGTGCTCCCGTGTTGGGTGCACATATATTTATAATTGTTATATCTTCTTCTTGGATTGATCCTTTGATCATTATGTAGTGACCATCTTTGTCTCTTTTCACAGTCTTTGTTTTAAAGTCTATTTTATCTGATATGAGTATTGCTACTCCTGCTTTCTTTTGGTCCCTATTCGCATGGAAAATCTTTTTCCAGCCCTTCACTTTCATTCTGTATGTGTCCCCTGTTTTGAGGTGGGTCTCTTGTAGACAACATATGCAGGGGTCTTGTTTTTGTATCCATTCAGCCAGTCTTTGTCTTTTGGTTGGGGCATTCAACCCATTTACGTTTAAGGTAATTACTGATAAGTATGACCCCGTTGCCATTTACTTTATTGTTTTGGGTTCGAATTTATACACAATTTTTGTGTTTCCTGTCTAGAGAATATCCTTTAGTATTTGTTGGAGAGCTGGTTTGGTGGTGCAGAATTCTCTCAGCTTTTGCTTGTCTGAAAAGCTTTTGATTTCTCCTTCATACTTGAATGAGATCCTTGCTGGGTACAATAATCTGGGCTGTAGATTATTTTCTTTCATCATTTTAAGTATGTCTTGCCATTCCCTCCTGGCTTGAAGAGTTTCTATTGAAAGATCAGCTGTTATCCTTATGGGAATTCCCTTGTGTGTTATTTGTTGTTTTTCCCTTGCTGCTTTTAATATTTGTTCTTTGTGTTTGATCTTTGTTAATTTGATTACTATGTGTCTTGGGGTGTTTCGCCTTGGGTTTATCCTATTTGGGACTCTCTGGGTTTCTTGGACTTGGGTGATTATTTCCTTCCCCATTTTAGGGAAGTTTTCAACTATTATCTCCTCAAGTATTTTCTCATGGTCTTTCTTTTTGTCTTCTTCTTCTGGGACCCCTATGATTCGAATGTTGTAGCGTTTAATATTGTCCTGGAGGTCTCTGAGATTGTCCTCATTTCTTTTAATTCGTTTTTCTTTTATCCTCTCTGATTCATTTATTTCTACCATTCTATCTTCTAATTCACTAATCCTATCTTCTGCCTCTGTTATTCTACTATTTGTTGCCTCCAGAGTGTTTTTAATTTCACTTATTGCATTATTCATTATATATTGACTCTTTTTTATTTCTTCTAAGTCCTTGTTAAACCTTTCTTGCATCTTCTCAATCCTTGCCTCCAAGCTATTTATCTGTGATTCCATTTTAATTTCAAGATTTTGGATCAATTTCACTATCATTATTCGGAATTCTTTATCAGGTAGATTCCCTATCTCTTCCTCTTTGGTTTGGTTTGGTGGGCATTTATCCTGTTCCTTTATCTGCTGGCTATTCCTCTGTCTCTTCATCTTGTTTAAATTGCTGAGTTTGGGGTGTCCTTTCTGTATTCTGGCAGTTTGTGGAGTTCTCTTTATTGTGGCGTTTCCTCGCTGTGTGTGGGTTTGTACAGGTGGCTTGTCAAGGTTTCCTGGTTAGGGAAGCTTGTGTCGATGTTCTGGTGGATGGAGCTGTATTTCTTCTCTCTGGAGTGTAATGAAATGTCCAGTAATGAGTTATGAGATGTCTATGGTTTTGGGGTGACTTTGGGCAGCCTGTATCTTGAAGCTCAGGGCTGTGTTCCTTTGTTGCTGGAGAATTTGCTTGTTATGTCTTTCCCTGGAACTTGTTGGCCCTTGTGTGGTGCTTGGTTTCAGTGTCGGTATGGAGGCGTTTGATGAGCTCCTGTCAATTAATGTTCCTTGGAGTCAGGAGTTCCCTGGAGTCAGGGATTGGACTTAAGCCTCCTACTTCCAGTTATCGGTCTTAATTTTACAGTAGTTTCAAAACTTCTCCTTCTATACAGCACCACTGATAAAACATCTACGTTAAAGATGAAAAGTTTCTCTACTGTGAGGGTCACTCAGAGAGGTTCACAGCGTTACATGGAGAAGAGAAGAGGGAGGAGGGAGTTAGAGGTGACCCAAATGAGATGAGGTGGAATCAATAGTGGAGAGAGTGGGCTAGCCAGTAGTCACTTCCTTATGTGCGCTCCACAACTGGACCACTCAGAGATGTTCACGGAGTTATACAGGGAAGAGAAGAAGGAGGCAGGAGACAGAGGTGGCCAGAAGGATAAAAGGGGGAAATGAAAAGGCGGGAGACAGATCCAGCCAGTAATCAGTTCCTTAAGTGTTCTCCACCGTCTGGAACACACAGAAATTCACAGAGTTGGGTAGAGTAGAGAGGGGTTAGGGAGGAGATACAGGTGACCTGGTGGAGAAAATGGAGAGTCCAAAGGGAGAGAGAGCAGTCAAGCCAGTAATCTCGTACACTAGTGAAAAATGGGTCCTGAAGATTGGGTTCTTAAAGGTACAAAATTGGTAACAAATACATAAAAACAAAAATTAGAAATTAGAGTAGAGTTTGGAATTTCAAAAATGCGATGTTAATGAAAAGGAGAAGGAAAAGAAAGAGAGAAAAAACGAACAAAGAAAAACAAACAAGGTCGTGAAAGTAATAAAGAAACTACAGGTACAAAATTGATAACTAATACCAAACAGCAAAAATTAAAAATCCAGAGTAGAGTTTGGAATTTCAAAAATACAACGTTAAAAAAAAAAAAAAAAAAGAAGAAGAAGAAAAATAAAGAGAGAAAACAAACAAACCAACAAAAACAATGTCGCAAAAATTATAAAGAAAATACAGGTACAAAATTGATATCAAATACCAAAAAGCATAAATTAAAAATCTTGAGTAGAGTTTGGAATTGCAGATATACGATGTTATTATATAAAAGAAGAAGAGAAAGAAACAGAGGAAAAAAAAAAAAGTCACAGCAATTATGAAAAAAACTATAGGTACAAAATTGATAACATATATCAAAAGGCTAAAATTAAAAATCTAGAGTAGAGTTTGGAATTTCAAAAATGCAATGTTAAAGAAAAGAAGAAAAAGAAAAAAGAAAAAAAAAAAAAAAAAAAAAAAAACCACGGTCAAAAAATTATAAAATATATATATGAAGTTTGCTGAAGAAGAAAAAAAAAAAAAAATAGGGTCTTTTTTTTTTTTTTTTGCAAAGTAATAGTTATAAAAGTGAAAATTAAAGGACAATAGAGGACTTAAAAAAATTTTTTTTTTTAATTAAAAAAAAAAAAAGAAAGAAAGAAAGATTGATCGTAAAAATAGTAAAAATATATCTAGGTCTTTCTCTGGTTTTGTTGTGAGTATTGTGGGTTCAGTTCATTTTTGGCAGTTCCTTAGTCCGACTTATATTTCTCAAGATCTATAGGCCCCTTCCTATGTAATCCGTAGTAACCACAGGGTTTTAATCTATGGCCTGTAGCTTCCAAGGCGTTTCCCTCTGTTAGAGCTTCTTCTGTTTGCTGGTCTCTTCAGTGTCTGGTTCCCGCCCTGACACAAAGGGGACGGTGGAGGACCCTATTTTTTTTTTTTTTTTTTTTTTAATTTAGGCTCACTTGTTCAGCCGCGCTGTGGGGAGGGAGGGAGGGATGCTGCAAACAGATAACACTGGCGTGCGCTCGAAGTGCCTCGGCCACACTGGGTCTGCCCCCGCTCACGGCGCGTGTAACCTCCCTGCCCACACTGCTTGGGCTCTAGGTTGTTCTGCCGGGAACAATCAGAGGCCGGCCCTGGACTGAGCTCCCAGGTCCAAGCCGCTCAGGTTCAGGCACTCGGGTAGTCCTCAGAGGCGCAGACTCGGTTGGGCCTGCGTTTTGTGTTCTTCCCAGGTCGAGCAGCTCAGGCGATGAGGTGCTTGGCGGGCGCCAATGCTGCGACTTATCGCCTCCCCGCCACTCGGTTATCTGGGTGTAAAACCGGCGCACCTTCTCAGGCAGATGTTGACCGTCCAGACCCCCAAGAAGTTTTAGTTAGCAAAGAAGCCTGCTTACAGTTTTATAGATAGTGTCTCTCTGGGGCTGCGATTGCCCCCTTCCGGCTCTGGTTGCCTGTCACCGGAGGGGGAGGTCTGCAGCCGGCTATCTCTGTTCAGTCCTTTGTTCTGTGCGCGGGCCTGGCGGTGTCTTAGGTTAGGGCTGGCTTTTCGCGTGGTAGATATCCCACAGTCTGGTTTGCTAGCCCAAATTATTTCGCTCAGATAGCGCTCAGGACATTCGGCCCGATTCTTACTCTAAGGGACACAGCCCGTGCCGCACTTCCCTGCCCAGCCCCCGCTTGCTAATGCCGTGTGCAGGCGTCTGCGCTGCTTCTCCGCTGGGGGAGTTCCCGTAGGGCTCACAATCCGCGATTTTTAATTGTTTATTTTTTTTTTTTCCCCTCCCTTTTATGTTGCCCTCTGTGCTTCCAAAGCTCGGCACAGATTCGGCAGTGAGAGGGTTTCCTGGTGTTTGGAAACTTCTCCCTTTTTAAGACTCCCTTCCCGGGACGGAACTCCGTCCCTCCCTCTTTTGTCTCTTTTTTTGTCTTTTATATTATTTCCTACCTCCTTTCGAAGAGTTGGGCTGCTTTTCTGGGTGCCTGATGTCCTCTGCCGGCATTCGGAAGTTGTTTTGTGGAATTTACTCGATGTTTAAATGCTCTTTTGATGAATTTGTGGGGGAGAAAGTGTTCTCCCCGTCCTACTCCTCCGCCATCTTGGCTCCTCCTCCTCAAATAGGCTGATTTTATTATCTCAGTTCTTGACATAAATAACTGCCTAATAATCCATTATTTTCCCTCATAAAAAAACTCAAGTGACGCCATTTTGTGAAGCTGGGTGTGAACATGAAGAATGCCGAGTCTTCATGAAAGTCTGGAGTTACAGACAGTCTCAAGTAACCCAATAAGATGGCAAACCACTTGTAAGCAGAGACTGTTTTGTACACTTGTTTGGATTCTTCTCAATGCCATGGATACAGGCTCGATAAATGTTGAGAAATGCACGGTTTGGTTCATGGTCTTCCCATTGAATTCTGGAGGTGGTTCTCAAAAGAGGCTCATACACAAACACACTCCTTAGAATGGGTTTTGGCTGGGTACCACTCAGAACGATGAAAATTGCTTTGAAAAATGGAAGCTTTCTTGACCCAATATTAATACCAATTTCAAGCAGATTCCTTGCAATGACTTGCAGCTGTGGCTGTCATCCTGCCATGAGGAAGGTGTCAGCAAGACCAAGAATAGTAGCAGTCTGTCATCTCCCTGCTTTTGACGGTCTCATCTGAAATGTTAATTAACTAGTTGCTCGGCACAGAATGAAAATAAAAGTCAAGAAAAGTAGCAAAGGCAAAAAGTGCAATCGTGCTAGCATTAAAAATGTGAAATTTGTTTTCCTGGGCTTTTCATGAGCCCTATTCTCCTCATTTAGGCTGTAAACATGTTTTAACTAGCAAACAACTAAATACCAATGCCCATCAAATGAAAGGAAAATTCAGTAGATATGTGATTTTTTTTTGTTTCTGTTTAAAAATGATGAAGAAATTTCTGAAATAGATTCTGTTTTGATTCATCCCTTGGAAACTAAAACTGCTTTTCTTTCACACAGTTGAGTTTCCTGTGTCTTGCATTTCACAGCAGAAAGGTCAGTTCAGCAATACCTTAGGTAAATCCACAAGATCTTAATTTTTTAAACTAACCTTTTGAATGAAAAGATGATCAGAAGATTTCAACTCTTAATTAGCATGGTTAAACAGACTTTCCTGGTAACTCAGATGGTAAAGAATCTGCCTGCAGTGCAGGAGACCCAGGTTTGATCCCTGAGTTGGGAAGATCCCCTGGAGAAGGGAATGGCAACCCACTCTAGTATTCTTGTCTGGAAAATCCCATGGACAGAGGAGGCTGGCAGACCCCAGTCCATGGGGTCACAAAGAGTTGTACACGACGCGACTAACAATTTCACTTTTCACTTCAGACACATAAACATATTCTGTTATAATGTCAGAATTTGAAATCTGAAGATTATTACTTCTAAGAGTAGTTTAATAAAAATTCATGTTTACTTAAGGGTTTATATGGCATTTATCTTTTATGCTTTAGGTTTCTTCTTTCCAGAACAATAAAGCTCCCAGAGAGTATTTGAAAATGGTCTCATTCACACAATCAGAGCTCTCTCTGTCTGGGAAAAAGTCACTGTCAGAAATAGCAAAGTCTGGATGGAACTGAAGCTGGCCCTTTAACCTTTGCTGAAAGCAGGATATTTCAATTATCTTAAGAATGTGTCAGATAAAGGAAGTGAATCAACAAGATAAATGAAGATAGAGAAAAAGGAAATTTTTCTGAAGCAGAGAAATCAATGAACAGTAGTATTTGCTGGTCATCTACTCTATATAGGTGCTAAGGAGATTTTAAAGTAAAGGTTAAGAAACGGATTACTTACTCACAAAATATAATTGGAGGTAAATAACAGCAAAAAATTCAAGTGAATCTTAGATATGTCTTACACATAAGCCTTATAGAAGTCCAAAGAGACAGTGGTTCATGAAGGCCCGAATAGACAGGGGAGGGATTCACAGAAGAATGGAAACTGAAGTGGGCATATTTCAAGATTCCAACAAAAAGAGAAGAAATGGTGGGTTTTGTTTGCAAAGGAACCACCTCCTGAAAAGAAAGCAGTTAGGAACATGTGTCTTTGGAGGATTGAAGTGGCTAGTCTGATTTGATGACCAGGTTGGTACTGAGAAGTCAGCAAACAGAATGGAGCCACAGGGCAGAGGGCCTGGCAGTCACATTTGATACAGTCTGATCTGTGTACAGACTAGGGGAATATCATTTAGGGAAGAGACTTTCCAGGTGGCTCAGTGGTAAAGAATCTGCCTTCCAATGCAAGAGACATGGGTTCAATCCCTGGGTTAGGAAGATCCCCTGGAGAAGGAAATGGCAACCCTCTCCAGTATTATTGCCTGGGCAATCTCATGGACAGAGAGGAGACTGGTAGGCTGCAGTCTATGGGGTCACAAAGAATCAAACACAACTTAGTGACTAACAACAACATTTAGGGAAGAGCTGCCTGGCGACGGGCCCCAGGATGAATGAACGGCTATCGGCTTTCAGGACTGGATGGGAAGTGGTTGGAGCAGCTGCCGTCAAAGAGACCAGGAACACACTGTTGCAGGGATCCACGTGCACCATGACAGAGGCTGGGCCAGAGTGGACGGGAGCTGGCCATTTGGTGGAACGATTTGCTAATTCAGGTCAGAGGGTGAATGCGTAAGTGTTCTGGCAAACTTAGTCTAGAATCACCAGGACCATGAGCTTGCAGCTCCCAGACCTACTGGTGCCTGTGTTGTGTGTGTTAGTCGCTCAGTCGTATCCAAGTCTTTGCCACCCCATGGACCGTAGCCAGGGCTCTCTGTCCATGGGATTCTCCAGGCAAGAATACTGGAGTGTGTTGCCATTTCCTTCTCCAGGAGATTGTCCCAACCCAGGGATCGAACCCTTGTCTCCTGTACTGTAGGCAGAAAGGCTCTTATAAATGATCTTGTAAGAGTCTTCTTTTTCCCACCTCAAATCCACCATTGAATACTGACTACCTGATCCTCTGCTGAATTTAAATCCACTTTGGAAGAAATTTCTCCACTGTAGCCTGAACACAATCCATTGCAGGTTGATGATGACTGTGGCCAGAGGCCTCTGCCCCTCCCTCAAGTCTGTCTCAGAGTCTAAATCTCTCTCATCCAGGATCCTGTACATCCATGAAGACCCAGTGCCCAGACAGAAGAAGCTATTTATTAATATGAATTACAAATTTATTTGATATTCCTATTGTCAGTTTAGGAGCTTCCCAGGTGGCTCAGTGGTAAAGAATCCATCTGCCAATGCAGGAGACAAGAATTTGATCCCTGGGAAGATCAAATCTGGGATTGGGAAGATCCCCTGGAGAAAGAAATGGCACCCCACTGTGATATTCTTGCCTGGGAAATCCCATGGACAGAGGAGCATGGTGGGCTACAGTCCATGGGGACACCAAGAGTCGTACATGACTGAGTGACTGAGCCCCATGGTCAGTGCAAAATGAAAAACATTGTCTTAAATATATGGTACTAAAACTTTTTCATTTTGTACTCCTCAATATTGGTATACTTATTTTAAAATGATGCATCTTCTTATGTTAAAAGTCTTAGGGAGAATAAAATGTATAAATATGGTTTATAATTTTTGACATCTTGGTATATCCATAATTGGATATAAATTGGGCTTATTTACATACTTGGTTTAAACCTGTCAGAGCTGGCAAAGATACCACAAAGCATGAGCAGTTCCAGGTGGGGGACGTGCAATTCAGGCTGCTTCTCCTAAATGGTGCTTTTATCCATCCTCTCAATAATTATGTAAAAGTTGCAGTTGAAATGTGGCTAGTAATTTTCCATCCTCCTTGATGTCAATCAAATGTTCTTTCAACTAATCAGAACTCGTTACATTTTAATATGTTTTACAAATGGGTTTAAAAACCACTGAAACCCTTTTTTGGGGGAAGATTTTTAAACATGGTAAAAAAAAGTTTGCAAGTTTCCTAAATGTATAAATGATGAGTTTTTAAGGCAAAACACATTGCTTCTGGCACTAAAATAATAAAACATTGGAAAGTTTTCCAGACATTTGCTTCCACAATGTGTGTTCTCTCAATAACCAGAGTTTCTTTCAAAAAGTGGGTGGTTTTATATTCATTGTTGTAATGTCACCTTTACATTGAAGGAAAAGTTTGCATTTACATCTAATCAAAGTTTGTACTAGAAGGAGAAGTTTTACATTCTTCCTACTGGTATCTTACTCTTTTTTTGTTAGAATTGTATTAACTGTTATCTATATATAATTTGTAGAAACCTTTATGAGCCACTTGTATAGTTGGGGGAATATTAGTTTAGTTAGAATTAAATGGTACAATCCAATTAATTATGGCACACATTAACTGAAAAATATCATGGTTCATAGGACTCAGGGAGGTAACTGACTTCACCCCCGCACCTGCCTTTGATGGCCTGAGACCACGGATGTGTTGACTGAGTAAGGAAGTCAGTGTAAATCCTTATATTACATATTAGTACATTTCATTTATCTTATATGTGATAATAAAAGTAAGACTGCAAATATTTTCCTGTACCCCACAGGACCATTGTTTTTAAATAGACTTTATTTTTTTAGAGCAGTTTCAGGTTCATTGGATCATTTTTGTATCCATCCTTTACTCTTAAGTCTATAATTTTATTTATTTATGTATTCATTTATTGGCTGTGCTGGGTCTTCGTTGCTGCATGAACTTTTCTCTAGTTGCAGTGAGCGGGGACCACTTTCTGGCTGCAGTGTGCAGTCTTTGAATTCTGGTGGCTTCTCTCATTGCTGAGCATGGTCTCTTGGGCACACAGGCTTCAGTAGTTGTGGCTCCAGGGCTCTAGAGCATAGACTGCATAGTTGTGGCACACGGGCTTAGTTGATCCAAGGCATGTGGGATCTTCCCGGACCAGGGATTGAACCCACATCTCCTGTATTGGCAGGTGGATTCTTTACCACTGAGCCACCAGGGAAGCCATGTATCCATCCCTGACAATCACTATCTTAAATGAATGGTCAGGTTTAGCCAAAGTTTAACGATGACTTCTTACAGCTGTATTATCATCAGAATTTCCCTAAAATTCACAAAAAAATTATTAACAGTGATATTTTAAATTTTACAGTCATCTTGAACTTACTTGCCTATTGGAAAACATTGAATTTCTCCTAAAGTCCCAATAAATAATTTCTGGATCTTCCTTACCCGTATGTATAAATCATCTCTTCAAGTTCTTCTCCATGCCTTCCACGTTGGTGTCCGCTGTCTAGACAGTCACCCAAGGGGGGGTGCTTTGCCACTGTCACCAGACTATTGTCCTTGGTGAGGGATAATTTGCCCAGAGCCCTGCATCCTGGGACTCCCTCAAGATGCCAACATTTGAGGGACGTTCCTGGTGGTCCAGTGGTTAAGACTCCATACTTCCAATCCAGGGGACATGGAGTAAGCCCCTGATAGGGGAACTAAGATCCCACATGCCACATGGCAAGGCCAAAAAAAAAATTTTTTTTTAATTTTTAAAAAAGATGCCAACATCTGAAATGTGTTTTGGAGGAAAACAAGTGACTTAAGATAATAATTTCATTGAAATGATAATATGATGTAAGTGAAATACCCCCAATTGATATTTATGTTCCTCAAGGATTTTTTCTTCTTTTACAATTTTTACTTTCAAAATGATTTCATCCAAATGTTCCTGCCTGTACAAGCTGTAATATTGCAGAGTTGGAAACAACCTTTAAACTGCTGCCACATTTTCGTGATTATAAACTCCACAGAGTACAATGATTTCATTGGCAGAAAACATATTGGAAGAAAGAAAATCAGGGAAAAAAGAAATATATCCATCTACTAATAAATTCTTTAAAAAAACAAAAATAATTGATGTTCGAGTAAATAGTTGTAGAACTGGCTAGTGATGAACCCAAATTATCAACACGGGAAGAATATAGCATTGAAGAATTAAAAAAACAAAAACAAAAACAAAAAACAAAAAACCATCCAAATACTCATTCTAAGACAAGTTGTTGATTTTCACCACTGCCATTTTGTTTTGAATTAAATTGCTTATGATCAAATTATTTTTAGCAAATTAATTGGAGGAAACATCCTTCTCCCAGTTTTGTGTCACTTTCTATCACTCACCTTCTGAAGGTCACTCTTTGGGTCCTGGTCATTTTCAGAGCATTTCAAGGAAACCGGTCCTTAACTCAGTCTGCAGCCCCGCCCACCAAGAGGCACCGACCAATCGCTGCAGCCTTTCAGAGGCTGTTGCCTGTTCTTTCTGGAAGCTCTTCCGAACTCCCCACGCTCCTCTGTCAAGACAACTCAGAGGACGTGGCAGTTTAATCCAGGTGCATACTAGGGTCAGGAGGGAAAATCTCCAGGTTGAATAGCATTTTATAATTTAAAAAAATTTAAAATACATATGACAAAACAGCATTTTATAATTTAAAAAAACCACATTCACATCCACCATTAATTGTTTAATTCTGCCAACATACCTGTGAGGTAGTCGAAAAAGAATCAATTTGACCATTTTCGAGATGAGTAAAATAAGTTTTAGATCTGAAAGGAAACTTCAGCATAAAAGTCCAATTTCCTCATTTTCCATGGTGTATAAGGCAGTCCAGACAATGCTGTACTTTTTTTTTAAACAGAGACATTTTACCTCCTCATTCCCACCCAACCAGTTCTTCCAGGGAAGCACAATATGTACATAGATATTAAGATATACTTTATAAATCTGAACTTACTAGTATGAATTGAAACACATTAGTAGCTGAGTCAATGAAAAAATCATGTTAGCCTACTGAATGCAAAAAGTTGAAATTTGAAGTTAGAGATGACAATAGGTCTCTTGCGCTCAGCATCAAGTCATTCCTCAACTTCGTTTTGGTTTCATAATATTTGGAATATAACAGTCCACCAGATGTGGTGACTTGACTTCTAAGATGGTCCCCAATGATCTTTGCTTCCTGGTGTCCAAGCCTTTGGTAATTTTCTCCTTTGAACACAGTCTGGGCCTGGTGACTTATTTCTAACGACTTGAATACAGTAAAGATGATAAGATGTCACTCCTGAGATAAGGTTCTAAAAAAGACCATGTCTTCCATCTTGCTAGCATTCATGTTCTCTGCCCCTTCTGCCTTACTTGCTCTGGTTAAAGCCATCTGCCGTGTTGTTAGTTTCCCCACAGTGGAGACCCACATGGCAAGGAACAAGAGAGTCCTCCAGTCAATAGCCTACAAGGGACTTAATCCTGCCAACAACCAGGTGAATGAACTTAAAATCAGATCCTTCCCCAGTGGGGCCTTTAGATGACTAAAGCTCTGGTCAACACCTTGATTGTAGCTTGGGATAAACTCGGAGAACCAATTAAGCTGTGCCCAGATTCCTGACCTACAGAAACTATGAGATAACCAGTGTTAGTTTAACCCACTCAATTTTGAGATAACTTGTTATGCAGCAATAACTAATACACCAGGCAAGCAGTTGCCAAAGGTAATGGACTTTTACCGTCTCTCCTTGCAATCTCTGGGTACTCTTGAATTCAACAGAGAAGACAGACAGAGCAAGCATTAGTCCATGTCCCCCATAAATTTAATAAAAATTGACAGCAGAAAGTAATGCCTCTAGTGTTGTAGCCTGTGTAATAAAACACATTTGAGTGTATTTCTCAGGTTTGTTACAGTGTAAACTGTCAACACAGACTTTTAAAAAGTGAATTTTATATGAAATGTTTGTGAAAATCATGGAAGAGGACACATGTAATGGAAAGAGAGTGAGTCTAAAAAGAAAACTAACTTGTGGAGTCTGGGTTTCCTCATTGTGAAATTGGACTAGTAATCCCTAGCACACGGATCTTAAATGGTGCTCAATCCAATGCCTGGTCAACTGATGCTCTTTAGCTTCCCTTGTGGCACTAAAATAGGTGAAGTGACTTGATGTACCCAGTGAGAACGGGATCTAGGACTCACCTCAAATTTGATATACCGCAAATTACCAAGTGGCAGATTTTGAACTCTGAATCCAGGTCTCTGGCTTCTTCCAGAACACACAGGGAGCCCCAAACCACCACCTCTAACTTCCAAGAAGAATTCTCCTAGGGACTCCTGCTTAAGCTGGTAACTCTAGTAGAGTCTGTAAGACACTAAGAACAAAGGCTTACAAAGATAGATGGAAGAAGAGTGGCATTTCCTTTAGCTAATCCACATTTAAAATACCGTCTTCCTAAACACAGTCTTTCCTCCACCCTCTATCTTTGACTTTGACATTGATAGAGAAGCTTTCAAGAGAGCAGCATCGCTCAATTAGACGAAGCTACTAATTTGAAGGAACAATACATGATGAATGGCACTTACATGTGGTGATTCTAACGGCAAACATCTTCTACTGTTTTTCTCCCTGAAACATTTTATCTCGTCTTTTCCTCCCTTTGTGTAGTGTTGGAGTAGGAAATAGCAACTCTGCTCAAGTATGCTTGCCTGAAAAATTCCATGGACAGAGGAGCCTGGGGGGCTACAAAGAGTTGCAAAGAGTCAGACACAACAAAACACATACGCAATGACCAGAGCGAGAGAGAGGGAAGATGAGAAAGCGAGGAAGAGGAAAGGATGTAGAAAAAGAGGAGCCTGGCGATAGATGTATTTGGAGGAAGGAAGAGCACCCAGACCGCTTAAGAGGGTAGGTCCTTCCCTCAGGGCTCAGGTCTGAGTGTCGTGCTACACAGGATTTAAAAAAAAAAAAAAAAAAAAGACACACAGACAAAAAAGCTATCCTTTAAACCTCATGGAGTGCTCGAATTAGCACAGGACCCTGCTATGCTTTTTCTGCTGCTCATCCTATAAAGACTGGTGCAGAGAACTCCAGGGCTCCCATCCAAGCTTTTATCCTTCATTCAGCATATAGCTAACATCCTCTTGGACACTAAAAAGAAAAACTTTGACTTACCTAATAACTTATTGCACATTCTTATAAAACAAAAACATCTGCGTAAATATGTTCCAAGCAAAATCCCTTTATGAACACATGGATGATAAAAAGGGAGATAGAAAACTGTGTATCATCTCTTGCTCACGTTCTCTGCTTTCATTTTACTTCGAACATCCAGGTCACCTGTGTGTTATGCTTTTTGACAGCCTTTCAAATCAAAGGGATTTGAATGAGAGCAAAATAAAAGTATTTGCCCAAACTTTATAACTCTTTCTACTCTTCTGCATCACATAGTGGAAAAACCACTGCCACGGAATGAGGAGACCACGTTTCTAGTCTGGGCTCTGGCAGTAACTAACCAGCTGGGTTGTAAGCAGCAGTGTGGTTTCTGAAAGGCTCTCTCTTTCCTACTCTGTCCAGGACAAACACGAAAACCTCTCTCATGTCATCGGTTATTATCTTGTCTGAGTCATGTCCCTCTCTCCCCTGCACCAGCTGAAATAGCCTCCCAGCCAGTCTGTGGGCTTCACCCTCACCCTCTCCAGTCCGTTCCTTACCCACAGCTGTCGAAATGTGTTTACAGAGGTGAATCAAGACACGTCACTCTCTGCTTACACTCCCCCTGCTCACCTGCCTGTCTCTTCTCTGGCTGGTCCCCTGTCTGTCTGCCACACACCTGGTCTTTTGTCACCTCTTAAGCCAAGTCCTTTCCTTCTTCCCAGCATCTTCATTTCTTCTTATCTCTACCTAGGATGTGCTTCACCCAGTTCTTCTCCCAAATCACTTTAAAGTTGGTATGTCATAAATATTATTGAAGTAAATGAATGAAGTGAAAGTGCAAGTCACTCAGGCGTGTCCGACTCTTTGTGACCCCATGGACTGTATGGAATTCATACAGTCAAATACATTTCAACTAAGTCAATGGAATTCTCCAGGCCAGAATACTGGAGTGGGTAGCCTTTCCCTTCTCCAGGGGATCTTCCCAACCCAGGGATTGAACCCAGGTCTCCCACATTGCTGGCAGATTCTTGACCAGCTGAGCCACAAGGGAAGCCCAAGAATGCTAGAGTGGGTAGCTTCTCTCTTCTCCAGTGGATCTTCCTGACTCAGGAATCGAACTGGGGTCTTCTGCACTGCAGGTGGATTCCTTACCAACTGAACTATGAGGAATAAATGAACCCAATTCCTAATTCATTCCTTCAGTTCAGTTCAGTCACTCAGCCGTGTTCGACTCTTTGCGACCCCATGAATTGCAGCACGCCAGGCCTCCCTGTCCATCACCAACTCCTGGAGTTCAATCAAACTCACGTCCATCGAGTCGGTGATGCCATCCAGCCATTTCATCCTCTGTCATCCCCTTCTCCTCCTGCCCCCAATCACTCTCAGCATCAGAGTCTTTTCCAATGAGTCAACTCTTGGCATCAGGTGGCCAAAGTATTGGAGTTTCAGCTTTAGCATCAGTCCTTCCAATGAACACCCAGGACTGATCTCCTTTGAAATGGACTGGTTGGATCTCCTTGCAGTCCAAGGGACTCCCAAGAGTCTTCTCCAATTCATTGCTTATCATCCTTCAATTTAAATATCAAGTCTTAAGAGAAAAATTTCCCCCCAATCATTTGAACT
Organism: Bubalus kerabau; assembly: GCF_029407905.1. Classification (NCBI taxonomy): domain Eukaryota; kingdom Metazoa; phylum Chordata; class Mammalia; order Artiodactyla; family Bovidae; genus Bubalus; species Bubalus kerabau. The sequence continues at coordinate 23,117,963 of NC_073635.1, read as the reverse complement.
AGAGGAACAGCTCTTTCTCATTGTTCTCTCACATCCCTCTTTATTTTCTTTCCACCACTCAGGGCAATGGTGATACATTGTTTCTTTTATTCTTGTGTGCTTATGGTGTATCTTTTACATCAGAATTTAAGCTCCCGGAGGGCAGGGGCCATTTCTATCTTTTCAGCATTATATTTTCTGTGCTCACCATGACACAATGCCTAGCACCTAATGCATCTGTAATAAACATTCATTGCATCAAATGAACAGATGAATGAATGCAAATTCTGCTATATTTATCCCTTACCTAAAGTCCTTTCAAGGCTGTCCATAGCCTGTCAGGGAAATGCTAAACTGTGCATGATATGGAGATGTCATTTTTTTAAAAATTGAAATGCAGTTGATTTATGATGTTGTGTTAGCTTCAGTGATTCAGTTATATATATAAATAACTGAATATTGTTTTTCACATTCTTTTCCCATATAGGTTATTGCAAAATACTGAGTATAGCTCCTTGTGCTACACAGTAGGTACTTGTTTGTTATCTATTTTATATATAATAGTGTGAGCATGTTCATCCCAATCTCCTAATTTATCCCTCCCCTGCCTTTTCCCTTTGGTAACCATGAGTTTGTTTTCTATGTCTGTGGGTCTATTTCTCTTTCATGCATAAGTTTATTTGTATCATTATTTTTAGATTCCACATATAAAGAGCATCATATATTTACCCTTCTCTGTCTACTTCACTTAGCATGATAATCTCTAGGTCCATCCTAGAGATGCTGCAAATGGCATTATTTCCTTCATTTTTATGGCTGAGTAATATTCCATTTACCACATCTAGAGATGTCATCTTGATGCGGCTCCTCCCCTCCTATCTAGAGTTTTAACATTACTTGCATTTCCAATTAAAGCCATATTCTTTTTAGGGTCTGTTTTTCTGGACATGTTTGTCTGGAATGTCAGCCATTACCTCTCCTGTACATAATCTTCCCGGTTGTTTGTGTTTGTTCTTCAAAATTCAGTTTAAGTATCCCTTCCTCTGGGAAGCCCTCTTGGATTGTTTTCTCCTCCTGTCTCTCCTTCCCTGCACTTGCTAGTAATCCAAGCTTCCTTCTCTTGTGGCACATATCACACTCAAACAGGGTATTTTCCCAATTTGGGGGGTTGTTTCTTGAGGGCCAGGACTGTTTCTTACTACTCTAGACTCTTTGTTGCCCCTGTACGTAGTAGATATTCAATAAGAGCTTGTGAATAAATATTTGTGAATGGCTGACATTCCTCCTCCATGTATAGGAGAATACGAGGTATCATGACTAAGGGCAGATCCTACTTAACCCATTCATGACCAGCTGGTAGTAAGTCAAGTACCGTTTCGCATTAATCTAAAACATCCCTAAACCCTGGCTTAAATTCATATTTCAAGTTGCCAAAGCTTTTTGACTTTGCAAACCAGTATCACTCAAGGTCATCCACTCCAGAAAGGTTGCATATACCTCGGGAAACCATCAGGCTATGCTTTTTGTCCTTGCAATAAAAATGGAAACTCTGACTTGCACAGAGAGCTGTCTGCTTTTGACAATGGAATTGGCCACTGAGATGGCGTAAGTGCACAGCACATTCAAGCTGAAGTCTGACCATCATGTCAAGTCTTGAAACTTTAAACATTTCAGGTAAATAAAGAATAGATGAAGGGTTCTGCATGCCTGATTTGTCAGTGGCTGAGTTGTAGGTGGTCCAGTGGTTAGGAATCTGCCTGCCAGTGCAGGGCCATGGGTTCAGGGCCTGGTGTGGGAGGATCTCACATGCCACAGGGCAGCTAAGCCCATGCGCCATAACTACTGAACTGCACTGCCTAGAGCCCGTGCTGCACAACAAGAGAAGCCGCCACGGCGAGAGGCCTCTGCACCGCAGCTAGAGAGCAGCCATTTGCCGCAACTAGAGAAAAGCCTGCGTGTAGCAACGAAGACACACCCTGGTCAAAAATAAATACATTCCTTAATTTAAAAAGAAAAAAAAAGACTCATCAGGGCCTCCGAGGTCCCTGGAGGACAAAGCTTGCCTCTTGAGCAGGGACGGTGGAGTTACAGTTACCTCAAGTCCAGCCAGAGTGAACTTGCCGGCAGTCTCTCTCTGCCTTTGTACAATTCTTGGTGTTCCTTTTCTTCTACCTTGGAAAGTGAGGGAAGAATCAAGGTGATTTGCAGTAGAGCCAAGTTTAATCTGTTGGTGGTTTGGTTGCTCAATTGTGTCTCTTTTTTGACCCCGTGGACTGTAGCCCTGCAGGCTCCTCTGTTCATGGCATTTCCCAGGCAAGAATACTGCAGTGGGTTGCATTTTCTCCTCCAGGGGATCTTCCCAATCCAGGGATTGAACCTGCATCTCCTGCATTGCAGGCTGATTCCTTACCACTGAGCCACCAGGGAAGCCCCAAGCTTATCCTAGAAAAATATTAAAAATAATAAACATTGCACCTTATATTTGTCTACTTGTCTAATGTTTTATAACTGTAGGATGTTCTCATTTATGGAAAATAACTGTCAGCATGATGGAAAATTTGAAACTGTGTATTCGGAAGTGAAAAATGTTTTGGAAAGCAATGTTTCTCAGAATCCTTTCAAAAAATAACCCAGGATTTTTGGTTGTTGAACATATAAGTTCCCAGACCCCTGAGAGACATATCCAGAGGTGGAAACCCTCTGGGTGCAACCTGGGAATCTAGATTTTTTTAAAGAGCTCCCTGGCGAGCCTTACACACACGCAAGTTTGAGAGGCCACCTTGGAGAACACGTGATTTTTTTCATTCAGGGGTAGCGAGGTCATGGAGGTAATATCAGGACAAGTGTCCCTGGGAATATGTAACCAGAGGGTTTGGGCAGAATTGAAAAGGTAGGTTATTTTAGAGGGAAGGAGTGAAAGAAACTCAAGATCCTGCAACGAAAGGGCTAAAGTTTATATGGTAGGACTGAAGGCTTGACTACAAAGGGTGGCTTATTTTTCCAGTGTAGGGATAGGGTGTGTGGGGACAATTACCATCATCAAAGGGTTGTTCCATGCCTCACTAAATAAAAAGTAGCTCAGGGACCACAATCGCCTATTATTAGAAACATAATAATCATATCTTATTTTAAAACCTGTTTTTAATCTTTTGCCACCTGTAAAACTAGACTAAACAGATCAAATGTTAAGGCTATCTAAAAATACCCTGAGCAGAAACATAATTAGGGTTCTAATCTAATTGGGATTATCATGAAGTAGGCTATGCAGACAAGCTGGGAGAGATAAGCCTCTATCAGAGGCATTAAGTTCTAAGTGTTCATTAGATTTATGGGACCAAGCCATGTGTTTTTTGGACAGTATAGAAATCATGTTGAACAGGTTTCAAAACCCAAGTAATGATGGCAATTTATTTTCATTTAAAGAATATCCTAAGAGCCCTGGTTTCAAAAGACTTAGCAATGTGTTGTTTGAGGCTTTTGCTTCATGAGAAAACTTAGTGATGGGTCTGATGTTCTGTGAACTTTCAGATACCACTTCTGGACAAACCTCAGAGCAATTCTGATTCCCCTTCTCAAGGTTCTCATATCTGTGCCATATGGTATAGGACAGTGTGAAATATCTTGATCTGATTGCATCTCATAGAAGTTACCCTGTGTGTGTTAGCTACTCAGTCGTGTCCAGCTCTTTGAGACCCCATGAGCTGTAGCCTGCCAGATTCCTCTGTCCATGGGATTCTCTAGGCAAGAATACTGGAGTAGGTTGCCATTACCTTCTCTAGTGCATATTCCTGACCCAGGGACCAGACCCAGGGATCAAACCAAGGTCTCCTGCATTACAGGCAGTTTCTTTACCATCTGAGCCACCAAGGAAGCCCAACGTGATCTTTGGTCTTTATATATTAAATGATCACATCAAAAGTGGTCATTGGATAAAAACCCCACACACTCAAAATGAATGATTCAAAACAACTGAAATAATAGGGCTTCACTGTAGAAACATCTTAAAATGAGAAGAAAAATGTTTAAGCCCCCCTATCTGGTTCTCTAATATAACATTTCATTCTGGAAATGAATTCTTAGGCAGATGATAAAAACCAGCTTCAGGAAAATTATCTTTTCTGTCTCCTCTAATCACCTGCTTGACTCACTGTTTCCTTGTGCTTGGAAAAGGTTATTAAAAGTTTTAGTTGAAAAGATGGAAGGGTCGAGGGGAGACTCAATTCCAGTTGTCTGAAAGCCCAACGGGGGAGCTTGTTGGCCATGGTGGCGTCTGTGCTTTTGGGCCAGGAATGTGTTCTCCTTGGAAGGAATGAGTCTACCAAGCTCCTTATCTCAAAAATGTGTCTCAGAGATCTTATGCCTTCCTCACCCACAAACCAGCTCTTTTCTCATAAACTCATGTACTACAGTTCTTCAAACAGGACCTTGAAGAACTTCTTCCCTCTGCAAAACTCATATTTATGAATTTGAAAATGATCAATAACACTTTTTTTCCATAGGAAATGTTTGTATTTGTTTTTCAAAAGCTTTTTATTTAATATTGGAAGATAGCCAATTAACAGTGTCGTGATAGTTTCAGATGCATAGCAGAGGGACTCAGACATACACATATCCATACATGTATCCATTCTCCCCTAAACTCCCCTCCCATCCAGCTTGTCACATAACACTGAGCGGAGTTTCCTGTGCTATGAGATAGGTGCTTGCTGGTTATCCATTTTAAATATAGCCGTGTGTACATGTCAGTCTCAAAGTCCTTAACTGTCCCATCCCCTCCCCACCTTTTCCCCCTGGTAAGTGTAAGTTAATTCTATTAGTCTGTGAATCTGTTTCTGTTTTGTACATAAGTTCATGTATCAGAAATGCCTATATTTGTTTTTGAACCCATGCAGGAACAGATAGTTTCTGTTGGCGAGTGGCATTTTCATTAACTCAGCTGTTTAACACACTCTTTGAAGTGTTCCATCAGACTCTTCAAGAAAGAACAAGACCACTTGAGAGAACCTGCTTCCTTGACATTGGTCTGGGCAATGATTTTTTGAATATGACACCCAAAGCACAAGCAATAAAAGCAAAATTCAACAAACGGGACTGTATCAAATGGAAAGGCTCCACAGAAAAGAAGAAACAATCATCAGAATGAAAAAGCAACCCACAGAATAGGAGAAAATAGTTGTGAATAATATATCTGATAGAGGATTAATATAAATATATAAAGAACTTCTGCAACTCAATGAAAAATCAAACTATGCAGTTAAAAAATGAGAAGGGAAACAAAATAGACATTTCTTCAAGGAAGATTTTCAAATGGCCAACAGGTACATGAAAAGATACTCGACATCACTAATAATCAGGGAAATGCAAATCATAACCTCAATGAGTTATCACCTCTCACTAACCTTAGAGCAGCTATCATCAAGAAGGCAAGAGATAATGAGTTTTGGCAAGAGTGTGGAGAAAAGGGAATGCCGGTGCACAGTTGGTAGGAAGGTAAGTCAGGATAGCCACTTTGGGAAACAGCATGGAGTTTCTACAAAAAATTAAAATAGAACTACCATGCACACACGCTAAGTTGTTTCAGTCGTGTCCGACTCTCTGCGACCCCGTGGACTGTAGCCTGCCAGGCTCCTCTGTCCATGAGGATTCTCCAGGCAAGAATGTTGGAGTAGGTTGTCATTTCCTTCTCCAGGGGATCTTCCCGACCCAGGGATCGAACCCATGTCTCCTGCATTGCAGGCAGATTCTTTACCGCTGAGACACTGGGAAAGCCAGAACTACAATGTGATCCAGAAATTTCACTTCCAGGTATATATATCCAAAGGAAACGAAAACAGGATATTGAAAAGATATACGTACGGCCATGTTTATGGAAGCATTATGCACGATAACCAAGATATGGACACAACCTCAGTGTCAGTATTTACACAATGGAGTATTATTCAGTCATGAGAAAGAAGGAAAGCCTGCCATTTGTGACAGCCTGGGTGGACCTGGAGGGCATTATGCTAATAAGATTACTCAGACGGAGGAAAACAAATACTGTTTATCACTTATATGTGGAATCTAAAACTCCAAACTGTTAGAAATAGAGAGTAGAATGGTGATTGCTAGGGGCTAGGTGTGGGGGTGTGTGGGGGAGGATAAGGGAACTGTTGGTCAAGGATAGGAACTTGCAGCTAGAAGATAAGTTCTGGAGAGCTAATGCCCAACTATTATTATGGACAATACTGTATTCTATACTTCAAAGCTGCTAAGAGAATAGAACTTAAACGTTCTCACGATGAAATGAAATGATCATTATGTGATGTGATGGATGTGTTGGCTAACTCTGTCATGGTAATCATACTGCAAAATATGCATGCTTGCTAAGTTGCTTCAGTTGTGTCCAACTCTTGGTGACCCTATGGACTGTAGCCTAGCAGGCTCCTTTGTCCATGAGATTTTCTGGGCAAGAATACTAGAGTGAGTTGCCATGCCCTCCTCCAGGGCATCTTCCTGAACCAGGGACCAAACCTATGTCTCTTACGTCTCCTGCACTGGCAAACAGGTTCTTTACCACTAGCACCATGGATCAAATAAGCATGTGGACGTCTTAATGTTATATGTCAATTAAGGACCCTCGAGAAGACAAAAAGAACAAGGAAGCTGAAGGGCAGATGTTGAAGAACTCCTCTTATTCAGTCATGAATTTTACACCAGCTACCTGGGTTGTCGGGTTCCCTTTGCTTTGTTAATCCTGGTTTTTCCATTCCTCAGTTTTCCTCATACACTTCTTTAAAATTGGTACAAGATTTAATAGAGAATTATTTCCGTGAGACTTTGAGAATAGGGGTAGCAGAGGGTATCAACATGAAATATTAAGAAGCATTAAGTTAACAAATTGAGCTGAATCTCCAAGGATAGAGACCTGAAGTCATAGAATGCGACTGAGAACAATGGTACCCAGCCTGGTGGGCTTCAGTCAGTCAGTCAGTTCAGTCGCTCAGTTGTCTCCGACTCTTTGCGACCTCACGAGTTGCAGCACACCAGGCCTCCCTGTCCATCACCAACTCCTGGAGTTCACTCAAACTCACGTCCATCTAGAGGATATAAAAAGAATATTGTGTTTGCCAACTGATCATCTTCATTAAATATCCTGACATTTGCACTATCCCAATGCAAATCTTCAATAATCTTTACTCCCTCCCTTTTTCTCTTTATCTTTCTCTTACTTCTTTCCTCCCTGCTTTCCTTCTTTCTCTCTTTCCTTTACAAAATTATTTATTCTGCTCTTTGAATTTCTCTAAGTATCAACCAACGCTGGTTCTTGGAAAATGAATATCTAGTGTATTGCCTCTGTGGAGTGAGGAAGAGGATTGAAATTAAAAGGCAGTGGCAGGGTGGGGAAGGTGGTGGGTAAAGAATGTCGGCTTCCCTGGTGGCTCAGTGGTAAAGAATCTGCCTGCAATGCAGGAGACTGGGGTTTGATCCCTGGGTTGTAAGATCCCCTGGAGAAGGGAATGGCAACCCACTCTAGTATTCTTGCCTGATGAATTCCATTGACAGTGGAGCCTGGCAGGTTACAGTCCTTGGAGTCACAAAGAGTTGGACATGACGGAGAGACTAACACACACAAAGAATGTCAACTCCTCTTTGCAGAGTTTTATTGCACAAAAAAACAATTGAGGCAAATACTATAAAAGGTTAGTATATTTTAAATTCAGTGTGTAAGTTACATGGGTGTTTGTTATATTAACTTTTCTATGATTCATTTTTAAAATTAGAGCATCTGGTGTGAAATTCTACAATTAGTTCATATGTTAATTAGTTAATTAATTGATACAGCCACGAGTCACCAGGCACCTACAACATACTTGGATTTATGCTGAGAAATGTGATATGAAGACAGCATTCTACCCATATACAATGTCTTATTATAGTGTGGACATCCTGATTTAGGTTTTCCTGCAGTAAGAGATGATTTTTAATTGAAATTGGATGACAGGTCTCTTTATGAAGTGTTTAAAAATGGCCTGGCTAGTTACAACCTAATAAAGAGCAAATGCCTTTCCTATTTATCTCCTCTTCCTCCTCCACCCCATTTCCTTTCCAAGATCATTGCAACTGGTACCTCCTTTTTCCTAAAGTAACAAGTCTTCATAAAGTGCCTGAGTAGACACATTCAATCAAACAAGAGTTTTAAGTATTCTGCCAAATAAAAGACTTGGAAGATCTTAAGCCAAAATCTAAGAATGGATGTCCTTTGTGCCAAAAGATCCTAGGTAAGCTTGCTTGTTGTTGGTACGATGTCTAAATTGAGTTAGCATAACCAACAAGTTGGAGGATGAGTTACAAGAATTTTTTTTCAACTATTGCCTTCATTTATGATAGTTTCTTAAATAAGAGCTAAACTCCTTAAATCAAATATTACAAAGGGTGTTGCCAATGTCAATCGGCCCATACAGTGAGTCTGAAATTGAAAGTACAATTCTGAGTGCCACGCATACTTGTTCATGTTCATCATACTTCTGAATGGTTAAGGACTTACCTGAACAAGGGTGTTTACCTACTAAGATTTAGATAACTTACCAATGACAAGAGATGAAAGGATGCTCACTCAGGCAGCCAGTGAGCAAATATTGCCTTCATGTTATTAAATAGGTCCTAACCAGTGTTCCTAGCCCAAAGAAACTTCAGCTAATTCCTGACAAAATGGTGGCTCAGATGGTAAAGAATCTGCCTGCAATGTGGGAGACCTGGGTTTGATCCCTGAGTTGGGAAGATTCCCTGGAAGAGGGCATGGCAAACCACTCCAGTGTTCTTGCCTGGAGAATCCCCATGGACAGAGGAGCATGGCAGGCTACAATCTGTGGGGTCACAAAGAGTCAGACACGAGTGAGTGACTAAGCACAGCATAACCATGAAAGGGCTCTCTACTGAAAGCATATAATTCCTTCTGTATTCAGGCTCATATGTTCATTGCTTTCATGGTGAAGACAAGGAAAGCAATAATCTACGAGACATAAAGGATTGAAAGCAACAGATCTCTTGAGCTTTGAGCCATTCTTTTGAATTCATTAATAATAATAGCTTTGTGCATGTGTTGTTGCAATTATGATTATGGATAAGTGAATCAGTCAGTTCAGTCACTCAGTCAAGTCCAATTCTTTGTGAGCCCATGGACCACAGCATGCCAGGCTTCCGTGTCCATCACCAACTCCCAGAGCCTACTGAAACTCATGTCCATTGTGTTGGTGATGCCATCCAACCATCTCATCCTCTGTCATCCCCTTCTCCTCCTACCTTCAATCTTTCCCAGCATCAGGGTCTTTTCCAATGAGTTGATTTTTCACATCAGGTGGCCAAAAGATTGGAGTTTCAGCTTCAGCATCAGTCCTTCCAATGAATATTCAGGACTGATTTCCTTTAGGATGGACTGGTTTGATCTCCTTGCAGTCCAAGGGACTCTCAAGAGTCTTCTCCAACACTACAGTTCAAAAGCATCCATTCTTTGGCATTCAGCTTTCTTTATAGTCGAACTCTCATATCCATACATGACTACTGGAAAAACCATAGCTTTGACTAGATAATAGATAAGTGAATACATTAGTAATTTAGTCCCTCTTTTGTTTTTTTAAATATTGTTTCAAAGCGTGTCTCATTTATCAATATATCAACTGATCTGGTCACAAGTGGTGGGAACAAAATATTCTCTTCATAATCTATTCTGTAACCTTGAGAAGCAACATGGGAAAGAAAAACTGAACAATGAGAATGAGGGTCTCAAACCTGGATGAATTCAGTGCTACTTAGCTTTTTGCAGGTATTTCTTTCCTGTGAAGAACATGTAAGATGGGGAGTTTGATAGATAAAATAACAGTTTAATTGCCCTTCCCAATGCATTTAGTATCTGAACATGAAAAGGGAATGAGCATTAAGTGGAGCCCATTTTTGTGGACTTAATGAGCATTAAGTGGAGTCCATATTTGTCCATTTCAATCCAAGTCAATGATCTACTCTCCAGCAAGATGCAGCTGGAATTCTGGGACACAGGACGCCTTGTCTGATATCTAGTTTGATGCATATTTATTAAAGTACTTTCTCACTCTCCTCTTTAATCATTATTAGGAGGATCAACAAGTAGTTTTTGCCCAGATTCCTATTTTGAAACTTTTCTTCTTATCTTAGCAAGTTTCTATCCCAAGTTGGGGGGTCCATGCCTCTGAAAAGCCCTATTCCTACAAAATCTCATGCAATGGCCTCAGAGGCAGTTTGTGCTTGCAAATGACAAGACACAAGTGGGGAGAATTGGCAACTACACACAAAAGATATGAAATAGTCTCCACCTACCAGTCAGATGCTGTCCATCAGAGTGGAAAACAATGGAGGGAATGAAGATCACTCAGTTGTATAGGATCCATTTCGAACAATCTCTAATCAATTCAGGGACACCTCCTCTCCACCCCCCTCTCCCCTCCATCATCTGTCTGCCTTTGTGTAGTTCTAAGAGCAGCATTAAGAATTTTGACAAGGGTGTCATTTTAATCTGAATGTCTCAAAATGATAGGGGAGGAAAAAAATTCTCCTTTTTTTTTTTTTTTTTTGCCTTCAACTCCAAAATAAAATGATCTGGGAAGGAGAACAAAAAAGTTTCCCGATGAGATCTACTTTTGGTGTCAAGTCTTCTAGGATGACCCTGAGGATGGAGATACTTTGGGGATAGAAGTGAGGGTGTGACATTTGTCATCACTCTTTAGGAAAGGATTAGTCAGGCCAGCCCAACAGTGGCTGATTTCTGCCCACTTACAAGAACTTATAAGAAGAAAGAACTTAGAATTTGTAGTGAGGAGTTTGGATTCAGGCTCAGTGCCGTATTAGCTGTGTGACCTTTCACATCTCTTTCATGTCTTGGAGCCTGATTTCTTCTTTGTAAAGAAATAATACCTAAATTACGGTAGTGTGAATATTTAAATGAGGTGATATATATGAAAATACTTCTGGCATATTTACCCATGTTTACATGGGTAAATAATGATATTTGAAATAAAGACCCAGTGTAAAGTCTATGATAATGAGAACTTAATGTTGGGCACCATTAGGGTGAGAACTGATCTCTAGCTGAGGTAACGTGCACTGAGCCATACCCCCCATATATGCCCCAACTAGACCTGCACGTTTCTTAAGCCAGGTCCACTTGAGCATGAGTGGAAGGAGAAAAGACTTGGCGTAATGGCCTTCATTCATCTCTTCCTTCGAGTGCTTTCCTCTCTGAGGTCTCCCACTCGCCCTCCATTGGCAATGACCTTCCACGAGAGTTACTTACAGATGACATGACCTCAATTATCAGTATCTTTGTAACTCAGTTGATGTGTGTCTTGTCCCAAGAGTTGTCGCTGTTTGCATTCGGTTGCTACAGCTCAAATCACATGTATAGGTTCTCTCCCTCTTGATTCTTCTTCCTCTCCTATTGCTGTATATTTATGAAAGAAGTTGGGTGATTTGTTCCGTAGAGCCTCCTACATTCTGGATTTGCCCCTTGTGTCCCTAGGTTTCCAATCTTTTCCTCTATCTATTCTACTTTCTGTAAAGTGGAAGCTATACCCAGAGGTTTATTGGATTCAGGTTGGATGTTTGGTTGAGAATATCTTAGAGACGCTGTGGTGGGCTTTCCACTGCCTTTTCAAGAGGCATGTATTCTATGGTTCTTTCTCTTTTTGGTCACAATGAGATTGATCAGTGGGTTGGAGCATGGTCAGCCTGATTTATTCTTATAAAGAATAAATTATTTATTCTTTATAAAAGTTCATCTAAAGCTTTTCACTGTCACTGGTGAGTGCTTGTGAGACTTGTTATTTCAAGAGGCTTTGCTAATATTCCAATTCCATCACTTTTTACTGTATTGGTTGGAATGCTTTTATAAGTAGAAACAACACTCATCAAGCATTTGATTACCCTCAGACATAACACAAGCAGGAAAGACAATATAAATATTTGCTTTTTACTTCACCAGTCTTCAGAATGATGAAGTGGTTCCCAAGCATTCTTGGTGGCCTATGATGCTGTTGTGGTTTCTATTTTTTAGTGTAATAATGAATGTGTAGATTTTGACATATTTAATATGTTTCAATGCATTATGGTTAGTCTTTTTTTTTAACATTTAAATGATCTCAACTTTGGTAGTAGAACTGCCTACAAGTTGGCTACTAGATCCATTTAACATGACTCCAGTAAACTTGAATAATGCTTTTCAGAAGCTTCTTGCTTAGCTTCTTAAACTCCCAGATTTATGTAATTATCTTCAAGGGAAAACTATCCATATGCTAAGCTTAGTTCTCTGACTCACTCTTCTCACCAGGATCTTAATCTATCAAGTCTCTAATTTTGATTTTTCATCCTCATGTGATTGCCACAGCCTCTGCTGGTTTCTCTTTTTCTGTGGTGGCCGCTGCCTGGGGAAAGCTCAGGTTCTCTTCTTATACCCAGAATCAGCAACTGTTCCCAGGGTGAAAGTAGATGACAACTCTCAGTTCATTTTCCAATGACCTCTTTTCCAGAATCTTGACACTCTTAGCTCTGTTTCAGCAGCTCTCTGGTGATATGTAAAATAGGTGACCAGTGCAGGTTTGATGCATGAAGCCAGTGCTCTGGGACAACCCAGAGGGATAGGGTGGGGAGGGAGGGGGGAGGGGGCTCAGGATGGGGGTGGACACATGTACACCTATGGCTGATTCACATTGATGTATGGCAAAAACCATCACAATATTGCAATCATTTTCCAATTAAAATAAATTAATTTTTTAAAAAGAGTTACTGTGTAGCTGCAAACTACTTATCAACCCTGGCTTCCCAGGTGGCTCAGTGGTAAAGAATCCACCTGCCAATTCAGGAGACATGGGCTTGATCCCTGATCCGGGAAGATCCCACCTGCCGTGGAGCAACTAAGCCCCTGTGCCACAACTATTCCTGTGCTCTGGAGCCCATGAGCCGCTACTAATGAACTCAAGTGCCTAGAACCCGTGCCCTGCAACAAGAGATGACATGGCCCTGAGAAGGCTATGCACCGCAAGGAAGAGCAGCTGCAACTAGAGAGAAGCCTGTGTAGCGAGGAAGACCCAGCACAAAAGACCCAGCACAACCAAATATATATATACATATATATATATATATAAAGAAATAAAATTATAAAGAAAAGAAGAAGAAAAGCTCTGAGCTCAAAGCTTGATGTATTCACCAACTCGAACAACCTAGTAGAGAGGATTTCTGCTTTTTTTACCTTCTTTTCTCCTCTCCTGCAATTTCAAAGTGTCATTACCTATTCATAATGGAATGCTCAGAGCAAGTCAAATTTCTAATGAATAATATATTTTAGAAGGGAGCAAAGAGATCATACATTTTCTAGGCAAGATGAATATTCTGAGGAAGCACTAAGTTGCTCTCGTGGATTAGAGAAATATAAGTGTCCTTTTAAAAATTATTTTATGTGTGACAACTAAATGTAATGAAGTATCCTGAGATACTTGGAATCTTGAAATGGAAAAAAGAACCCAGCAGGTAAAACAAAGGCAATCTGAATAAAAAATTGATTTTAGTTAATAATAACATATCAATTTCACTTCATTAGTTTAACAAATGCACCATCCTAATGTATAGCATCACCGACTCGATGGACATGAAACTCCAGGAGATGTGAAGGACAGGGAAGCCTGGCATGCTGCAGTCCATGGGCTCACAAAGAGCTGGACACAACTGAGCAACTAACAACAATAAGGTAAGATATTAATAACAGGGAAAACTGGGTACAGTGTTTATGGGAACCTTCTGCAGTGTCTTCACAACTTTTCAGTAGATCTAAAATTATTCTGAAATATAAAGTTTATTTTAAAAAATGATTTCATATAGAAAGAAGGTGTTGAAAAGCAAAGGGAGGTGAGACAATAAAAGGTTACATTTATGACTCAAGTTATAAAACAAAATAGAAACATTAAAATTCCATGCAGATTTTCAGAAATGATGTCAGCAAACCATTTTTATCTAGAAATAACAATAGCAGAATAAAGCATTTCAAGTGAAGAAAACAATGTTACAGAGCCCAGCATCACCAAGTTCTTGCTCACGTACAAATAACCCTGAGAAACTTTCTGTGAATGAAGATGTATATAATTCCTAGTTTTTAAAGAGCTATGGGCAGGGAGCCAAAATATATTCTTGGACTCTATTCTTTCAGTATCCTAAAATTAACCTATTGGAATGAACTATTATACTCAGCTGTTTGGAACTGGAAATCTAACTCTAAAAGCAACCATTTTATTTGAGGTTTTTTGAAATGAAGCATTTGTTTTTCTGTGTTTTTTTTTTACTGGTTTTTTTTTATTTTTTAAAAGTGTCAAACACACACAAAAGTATATAGAACAGAATAATAACCCCCTATGTGCCCATTACCCATTTTAATCAGAGGTAGAGACTCACTAAACTTGTTTCAACTCTTCCTCTCCCCTCTCATTTTTTCCCTAGAATTATATAAAGCAACTCTCAGATAACAGAGTCATTTGCTTTTTCAATACACTGACATTTTAGGTATTCTTCTATAAACATTTATGAAGTCCTTTTTAAAATTTTTGAATTTTATATTGGAGTACAGTCGATTAACAATTAGTTAATCTAATTGTTAGTTAACAATTTAGTTAACAATTAGTTAAACTAAAAAGTATTAGTTTCAAGTGTACAGTAAAGTGATTCAGTTATACATATATAGGTAACTAATACAACATTGTTAATCAACTATACTTCAATATAAAATAAAAAAAATTTTTGTAAAATAGGTTCTCCATAAATGTTTACAAAATAACACCTAAAATATTGGTGTATTGAAAAAGCAAATGACTCTGCTGAGAGTTGTTTTATATTATCGCAGGCTGGAGTTCCATGGACAGAGGAGCTGCGGGCTACAGTCTGTGATGTCACAAAGAGCTAGACATGATTGAGTGACTAAACTTTCATTCTTTTCCAAGTTCTTTTCTTATTTATTGCAGAGTATTGAGCAGAGTTCCCTGTACTATGCAGTAGGTCCTTGTTGGTTACTTATTTTGAATATAGCATTGTGTACTTGTCAATCCCAAACTCCCCATCTATCCCTTCTCCACACCTTTCCCCGCTGATAACTACAAAATTGTTCTCTAAGTCTGAAACCCCTACTTTTGAGGCAACTAATTTAGGAGGTGAACATAGAGATGAGTGACAGATGGATCTTGCTGGAAAGGAGGAGCTTAGTTTAATAAGAAAACGAAGACGTAAATGTAATATCCCCAATGCACAATGAAGTGAAGTGAAGTGAAGTCGCTCAGTTGTGTCTGACTCTTTGCGACCCTGTGGACTGTAGCCTGCCAGGCTCCTCTGTCCATGGGATTCTCCAGGCAAGAATACTGGAGTGGGTTGCCATTTCCTTCTCCAGGGGATCTTCCCAACCCAGGGATCAAACCCTGGTCTCCCGCATGGCAGGCAGATGCTTTATCCTCTGAGCCACCAGGGAATTCCCCAATTCCCCAATGCACAATATAAAGGGGTAAATGCTGTGATCAAGACCTAGAAAGCATGCTTTGGGATCTCATAGTAGGCGAGGAGAACTTCAGCTGGGAGGGTTAAGAGGAAAGCTTGTAACAGACACTGCATCCCAGTTGGACCACAAGTGATGACCAGAGTTACACTCGCAGAAGGGTGAAGGGTGAGGGAGACCGGCCACAGCTCCCAGTCCGTGGTGCACCGCCACCCCCCACCCCCCACACGACTTTCTTCTTCAGATACACACGCAGGGCAGGGGCATCCCAGAAGGAAGCCATTTGTCCCTAAAAGAAAACGGATCCACCCTAGTGGACCAAATATTAGAAGCAACTTCAGCCTGATTTTTGATAAAAGAGAACCTAAAGAAAGTTTTCTCTGACCCTGACAGAATGGGGACTCCGAAAGAAATTAAATCACCATTAAAAAATGGAGAGAATCATAGTTCTGAGCTTGAGATACACACCTGCTGTGAGTATTTGAAGATGTTGGCGTGAGACTACATAATTATAGAATTACGTTTGGGCTTGGAGGCAGCAGAAATGTCAAAGAACAAAAGAGCCCAGTGACAGAGCAAACCTGAGAATTGAGGAGAGCCGCAGCTTCAGCTTCTCCATGATGCGGGTGTCAAGGGAAAGGAGGCGGTGATTGTCATAACAACTCGGTTTTTCTCAGTGAAAGGGAAGCAGGATTACCTGTGGACCATGGGATTCGAGTTGAATTGGGAGCAAAGGAATTAGCCAGTGATGGTGACAGCAGAGGTGTGCTATTCACTCTCGAGGCTCTTCCCTATAGTTTCCAGCCAACTAGCAATGATGTGAGACGTTGGGGCTACTTTAGGGCCATGGTATGTGACCATGACCAGAGATCTCTTCAATAAAATTAGAGAGACCAAGGGAACATGTCATGCAAAGATGGACACGATAAAGGACAGAAATGGTATGGACCTAACAGAAGCAGAAGATATTAAGAAGAGATGGCAAGAATACACAGAAGAACTATACAAATAAGATCTTCATAACCCAGATAATCATGATGGTGTGATCACCAGCCTAGAGCCAGACATCCTGGAATGCAAAGTCAAGTGAGCCTTAGGAAGCATCACTATGAACAAAGCTAGTGGAGGTGATGGAATTCCAGTTGAGCTATTTCAAATCCTAAAAGATGATGATCTAAAAGTGCTGCACTCAATATGCCAACAAATTTGGAAATCTCAGCAGTGGCCACAGGACTGGAAAAGGTCAGTTTTCATTCCAATCCCAAAGAAAGGCAATGCCAAAGAACACTCACACTACCACACAATTGCACTCATCTCACACGCTAGTAAAGTAATGCTCAAAATTTTCCAAGGCAGGCTTCAGCAATGAATTTCTAGATGTTCAAGCTGGTTTTAGAAAAGGCAGAGGAACCAGAGATCAAACTGCCAACATCCGTTGGATCATGGAAAAAGCAAGAGAGTTCCAGAAAAACATCTACTTCTGCTCTATTAACTATGCTAAAGCCTTTGACTGTGTGGACCACAGCAAACTGTGGAAAATTCTGAAAGAGATGGGAATACCAGACCACCTGACCTGCCTCTTGAGAAACCTGTATGCAGGTCAGGAAGCAACAGTTAGAACTGGACATGGAACAACAGACTGGTTCCAAATAGGAAAAGAAGTACGTTAAGGCTGTATATTGTCACCCTGCTTATTTAACTTATATGCAAAGTACATCATGAGAAATACTGGGCTGAAGGGAGCACAAGCTGGAATCAAGATTGCTGGGAGAAATACCAATAAACTCAGATATGCAGATGACACCACACTTATGGCAGAAAGCGAAGAACAAAAGAGCCTCTTGATGAAAGTGAAAGAGGAGAGTGCAAAAGTTGGCTTGAGGTTCAACATTCAGAAAACTAAGATCATGGCCCCAAGATGGTCCCAACACTTCATGGCAAATAGATGGGGAAACAGTGGAAAGAGTAACAGATTTTATTTTGGGGAGCTCCAACATCACTGTGGATGATGACCATAGCCATGAAATTAAAAGATGCTCGCTCCTTGGAAGAAAAGTTATGACCAACCTAGACAGCACATTAAAAAACAGAGACATTACTTTGCCAACAAAGGTCTGTCTAGTCAAAGCTATGGCTTTTCCAGTGGTCGTGTATGGATGTTAGAGTTTGACTATAAAGAAAGTTGAGTGCCAAAGAATTGATGCTTTTGAACTGTGGTGTTGGAGAACTCTTGAGAGTCCCTTGGACTGCAAGAAGATCCAACCAGTCCATTCTAAAGGAGATCAGTCCTGAATATTCATTGGAAGGACTGATGCTGAAGCTGAAACTCCAATACTTTGGCCACCTGATGCGAAGAACTGACTTCTTGGAAAAGACCCTGATGCTGGAAAGATTGAGGGCAGGAGGAGAAGGGGACGATAGAGGATGAGATGGTTGGATGGCATCACTGACTCAATGGACATGAGTTTGGGTAAACTCCAGGAGTTGGTGCTGGACAGGGAGGCCTGGCGAGCTGCAGTCCATGGGGTCACAAAGAGTGGGACATGACTGAGTGACTGAACTGATGTGACCATAAGTGCCTGTGTCCCTTCCATGATGAGACACTGAGGAACCAGGGTGCTGCCTTCATTCAGTCTTCTCTTCTTTGTCCGCAGCAACCCTGGGAGCCACATGGTGTGGCTCAAGCAGCATCCCAAGATGGAGGAATTTGGATCACTAAATACTATACGGAGGAGGCCAGCCAATAGGCTGTGGCCATGACTCAACGGGGGCGTGGCCTTTTCTCCTGACGTCTTGAGGCTTATTTGTTAGTGCAGTCGAGCGTTAACACCCTCCCTAGAGCCATGCTTACTGTCCCACTGAAGTTAGGTTACACGTGTGGCCAGGCTCACCTTGGAAGCACTGCTGGGAGCCGGCATATTGCATATTGAGTGCATATTGCATATTGAGTGCAGCACTTTCCACAGCATCATCTTTCAGGATCTGGAATAGCTCAACTGGAATTCTATCACTTCCGGGAGCCAGCGTGAGGCACTCCGCCCATGACAAAGGTCATGAGGAAGGAGGCTCGGCATACGCAAAGGCGGGATCGAGCCTCAGGAGTCCCCCTGGAAATTCTCGAGCATCTACCCCCAAAACCAGAGTCTGCCTACTTTCTGCTTTGTGCTTTCACCTACACCTCTGACTTTACGGGGGGCTGTCCCCCACTACCTCTCTCTGAAAAAAGAGTTAGCTCACAGCTCCAGTTAATAATTCCTGGATGTGACAGTGTTTCAACCTACAAACTCCTTTGGAAATCCTCTAGCCTGCCTGAATGGGTTTTTCCGGCCACATGTGATTGTTCAGAGCCTCCCAACTGTGAGAGGCAGGAGATGTTCTAAACTGCCTAAACACAGATTCCTTTGAGTAGTTAAAAGATTGATTAGAAAATGTATTGGTGAAGGGTTTTTCACTTGTTGGGCCAATGTTTGCTGCTAAGTCTCCATACTCCTTACCTACTGTGTCCTTGGCAGTGTATTGATTGATATAATGGGTGTATAGAAATGTAAAATGCCGCTTTGTCCAATGCTTTTTGGAAGGCTGGCGCCTGACTTTGGAATAATCACCTTTAGAGAAAGATAAGTTTCTTAAAATGTTAACAGGCCTCCGGGCCAGAAGATGATGTCAATCACCTGAACTTTTGCATATGATAAGTTTGCAGGAAGAAAGCCTGGCTTGCTGCATGACTCTACCCCTTCCCCCATTATCCTCTATGCATAACTTAAGGTATAAAAACTACTTTGGAAAATAAAGTGCGGGCCTTGTTCACTGAAACTTGGTCTCCCCATGTCACTCTCTCTCCCAAATTCCAGCTGAGTGTCCATCTGGAGCGCGGATGTCCTCTGCGACCATTTATTTGCCTGGGCTTCTAAGACCCACTCGAGAAGGTGTCTAAGGTGGGGCACCTTCCGCTATTCGAGAGGGCGCCTGCGGCCTCCGTGGTCAGAGCTAACCTGGTGTCACGGGTTATATTGATTTTCTGCGTAAACCAAGCCACTCAGCTTCTTTTCTCCACTGAATTTTCCTACTGAGCTATCCTTATTTCAGCCGCTTTTCTCCACTGAATTTCCTCACTGAGCTATCCTCATTTTATTATAAATAAATAATTAAATAGGTCGCCGACGCCGTCCCCACTTCGAATACCCTGGATCAGCCGGGGCTGGACCCCGGCAAAGCACCTGTAAGGTTTCCTCTTTTGAGTCTGTTGGATCCCAGTAACTAGATGAAACTCTAAAAGCAGAAACCATATCGCACATGCCCCTCAGAGGACCCCACAGAGTGTTTTACAAAGATTCACAGAATGTGAAAATAAATGGAAGAAAACATCAGGGAGTGACCTTTTGGAATTCTCACGCTTCATAAGAAGAAAGGCAGAAATCTCAGATGTTTCCATTGGAAAAATAAGGCGGTGGTCTAAAAAGACAACTCCGGGAAGAGTGAATTTTCAGAGCCATCTTATTCATTGTGTTCAATAACACTGAGACGATTGTGTAGACGGCATTCTCATAAGAAAAGCTTCGGTTTAAGTCTCAGATCAGGGGCCAGGACACAAACTCGGACACCATGCTGACTTAGAAATTATCCTTACTTCTCAACTGTTCCCCCAAATATTTTGGTCAATGATACAGTTTCAAAGCAAGTGTGGATGTGAGTACTAGATACAGTATAGTCTCAGAGGAATGTTTCAAAAACAACAAGATCATTGTAGAATCAAGATGTTGTAGAGATGATCTGCGGGTATCATAAAACTTTGTACCTGGGGACAAAAGACAGCTCCTGCCAGCAGCACTAAGTGTTAGGTCAGTAGGTTTCCACCTTGAGCGCCTACAAAACTCAGTAGACAGAACACAGTGGAAATATAAGTAACAGCCTGAAAATCATGATAGAGAGTAGAATTTCATAATGCTTTGATAGACACAGCAGTTGAGTACTTCAAAGCGTGAACTTGAATAAACCCACAGTTTCTTATTATAGAAGATAATTATGACTCACATTTGTAAAGCATTTTGTAATAGAAAGCACTTTGTGTTATTTATTTCTTACAATAAATGTCTGGGGAAGGTAATGGTATTAGTTCTCTTTAAAATATTATATACAATTCTCTTTACCCAATATTATTATGGGCTTCCCTGGTGGCTCGGATGGTAAAGAATCCCCTGGCAATGCAGGGGACCTGGGTTCGATCCCTGGATTGGGAAAATCCCCTGGAGAAGGGAATGGCTACCCAGTCCTGTATTCTTGCATGGAAAATTCCATGGACAGAGGAGCCTGGCGGGTTACAGTCCATGGGGTCACAAAGAGTAAGACACGACTGAACTACTGAGCACATGCTCACACAGACACATATTTGCAAGACATTAAAAAAAGTTTATTGTACTTGATTTACAATGTTGTGTTACTTTCTGGTGTACGGCAAAGTGAATCAGTTATACGTATATCCACTCTTTTTTCAGTCCAATTCAGTCACTCAATCATGTCCAACTCTTTGTGACCCCATGGACTGCAGCACACCAGGCTTCCCTGTCCATCAACAACTCCTGGAACTTACTCAAACTCATGTCCATTGAGTCGGTGATGCCATCCAATCGTCTCATCCTCTGTTGTCCCCTTCTCCTCCCACCTTCAATCTTTCCCAGCATCTGGGTCTTTTCCAAGATTCTTCACATCAGTTCTTTACATCAGGTGGCCAAAGTATTGGAGTTTCAGCTTCAGCATCACTCCTTCCAATGAATATTCAGGACGGATTTCCTTTAGGATGGACTGGTTGGATCTCCTTGTAGTCCAAGGGACTCTCAAGAGTCTTCCTCAATACCACAGTTCAAAAGCATCAATTCTTTGGTGCTCAGCTTTCTTTATAGTCAAACTTTCACATCCATACATGACTACTGGAAAAACCATAGCTTTGACTAGACAGACCTTTGTTGGGAAAGTAATGGCTCTGTTTTTTAATATGATTATAAGTTGGTCATAGCTTTTCTTCCAAGGAGTAAGCATCTTTTAATTTCATGGCTGCAGTGATTTTGGAGCCCCCCCAAATAATGTCTCTTACTGTGTCCATTGTTTCCCCATCTATTTGCCATGAAGTGATGGGATCGGATGCCATGATCTTAGTTTTCTGAATGTTGAGTTTTAAGCCAACTTTTTCACTCTCCTCTTTTACTTTCATCAGAAGGCTCTTTATAGGCCATTACAGAGTACTGAGTAGAGTTCCCTGTGCTATACAGTAGGTCCTTAATAGCTATCTATTTTATATATAGTAGGGTGTATATGTCAATCTCAATCTCCCAGTTTATCCTTCCACCTGTTATCCTCTGGTAACCATAAATTTGTTTTCTACATCTTCAACTCTATTTCTGTTTTGTAGATAAGTTCATTCGTACCTTATTGTTTGGATTCCACACAATGGGACCTAATTAAACTTAAGCGTTTTAGCACAGTAAAGGAAACGATAAACAAAATGAAAAGACAAATCTCAGAATGGGAGAAAATGTTTGCAAATGAAGCAACCAACAAATGTTTAATCTCTAAAATATATAAACAGCTCATGCAGTTCAATATCAATAAAAAGTGAAGTTGCTCAGTCGTGTCAGTCTCTTCTCGACCCCATAGACTGTAGCCTACCAGGCTCCTCCATACATGGGATTTTCCAGGCAAGAGTACTGGAGTGGGTTAACCTTTTCCTTCTCCGGAGGATCTTCCCGACCTAGGGATCGAACCCAGGTGTCCCACATTGTAGGCAGACGCTTTACCATCTAAGCCACCAGGGAAGCCTTAATAAAACAAACAGGTCTATCAAAACATGGGTGGAAGATCTTATATACATTTCTCCAAAGAAGGCATACAGGTGGCTAAAATGCACATGAAAAGATACTCAACATCACTAATTAATAGAGAAATGTTAATCAAAGCTACAATGAGATATCACCTCACACCGATCAGATTCAGTCAGTTCAGTTGCTCAGTTGTGTCCAACTCTTTGTGAACCCATGAACTGCAGCACGCCAGGCTTCCCTGTCCATCAGCAACTCCAAGAACTTACTCAAACTCATGTCCATTGAGTCAGTGATGCCATCCAACCATCTCATCCTCTGTTGTCCCCTTTTCTTCCCACCTTCAATCTTTCCTAGCATCAGGGTCTTTTCCAATTAGTCAGTTCTTCGAATCAGGTGGCCAAAGTATTGGAGTTTCAGCTTCAACATCAGTCCTTCCAATGGATATTCAGGACTGATTTTTCTTTAGGATGGACTGGTTGGATTTCCTTGCTGTCCAAGGGACCCTCGGGAGTCTTCTAGAACACTATAGCTCAAAATCATCAATTCTTCAGCTCTCAGCTTTCTTTATAGTTCAACTCTCACAACCATACATGACTACTGGAAAAACCATAGCTTTGACTAGACAGACCTTTGTTGGCCAAGTAATGTCTCTGCTTTTTAATATGCTGTCTAAGTTGGTCATAACTTTTCTTCCAAGGAGCAAGCGTCTTTTAATTTCATGGCTGTGGTCACCACCCACAGTGATTTTGGAGCCCCCCAAAATAAAGTCTGTCACCGCTTCCACTGTCTTCTCATCTATTTGCCATGAAGTGATGGGACCAGATGCCCTGATCTTAGTTTTCTGAATGTTGAGCCTCAAGTCAACTTTTTCACTCTCCTCTTTCACTTTCATCAAGAAGCTCTTTAGTTCTTCTTTGCTTTCTGCCATAAGTGTGTGTTATCTGCATATCTGAGGTTATTGATCAGACTGGCCATCATCACAAAAATCTTTAAACAATAAATGTTGGATAGGGTGTGGAGAAAAGGGAACCCTCCCACACTATTGGAGGGAATGTAAATTGGTACAGCCACTGTGGTTAACAGTATGGAGGTTCCTTAAAAAACTAAAAATAGGGCTACCATATAACTCAACAATCCCACTTCTGGGCATATATCCAGAAAAAAACCATAATTTGAAAAGCTTTTTTCAGGTTCTCCCCTATGTCCATAGTAGCACTATTCACAATAGCCAGGACATGGAAGAAACTTAAATGTCCATCAACAGATGAATGGATAAAGAAGATGTGGTACATATGTATGATGGTATATTGCTGCTGCTGCTGCTGCTAAGTTGCTTCAGTTGTGTCCAACTCTGTGCAACCCCATAGATGGCTGCCCACCAGGCTCCCCCGTCCCTGGGATTCTCCAGGCAAGAACAGTGGAGTGGGTTGCCATTTCCTTCTCCAATGATGGTATATTACTCAGTCATAAAAAGAGTGAAATAATGCCATTATTATGCAACATGGATGGACCAAGAAATTGTCATACTGATTGAAGTAAGAGAGAGAAAGACAAATATCATATGATATTGCAAGGTATTGTTTAAGGGAATAGAGTATGTATTTCATTTCAAAGAGTAAATTTGCTCCCTATGAGAGCCAAGGAACACTTGTAGAGGAAAAAAAAAAAAAGAGCTGTGTGTCTACAGCTCGAGGAGGGCCCTGAAAGCCTGAAGCTGTGTGTGCTGTTCCTGGCTTCCCACTGGCCTCCTCCATGAGTTTGGCAAAGCTACACAGGGCATGGGATCAAGAGCTTGCCCATATTATAGCAATGGATTATCCTGGCATGAAAGCGGGCATTGCAAAATTGGCAAACTACTTCAAAAGAACTGGAAAACAAAAGCAGATGTGGGTCTTGACATATACTCTGGGAGGGAGCTGGGGAAGGCAAGCACACAGAAGGAGAAATACTTGTTTTGACTGAAGGCAGCAAAGGATCCAACTATTGAAGTAGGTGGTTTGCTTAATGGATGCTTCTAGAAGTGAGCCAGACTTTATCTGTTGGATTCTCTGACCCCAAATATTTTGATTTGCTCTGGGGGTGTCTAGAAAAAAAAAACATTTTTTCTCTTTGTCATTCTTAGGATTCTCCTCGCTGTCCTTCTGTCCAACTAAAAAGGAATCCATTGGTGGGAATATAAATCTGTATTTGGAGATTTATAAGGGCTTGTAGTCTTTCCCAGGTGGTGCTAGTGGTACAAAACCTCCTGCCAATGCAGGAGACATGAGACTCGAGTTCGATCCCTGGGTTGGGAAGATCCCCTGGAGGAGGGCATGGCAACCCACTCCAGTATTCTTGCCTGGAGAATCCTATGGGCAGAGGAGCCTGGCAGGTCCATAGCGTTGCAAAGAGTCAGACACAACTAAAGTGACTAGCCCAGCACAGCACAAGGGCCTCGTAATAATACTCTCTAAAAGAGGAACAATAGAAATCCCATGACAAAGTATTAATATCACTTGTAATATCTGATGATCATCTTCCTCTTCCACCAGTGACATCGAGGTCTTTTCTAGAAATGCGAAGACTTGATGAGGTCCACTGAGTTCCAATTCCTCGTCAAACCAGAAGGGCACTTAAAGCACAGCCTTTGGGAATCTCTGAGCATTTTGGATGCTGAGGACACATGTATACCTGTGGCGGATTCATTTTGATATTTGGCAAAACTAATACAATTATGTAAAGTTTAAAAATAGAATAAAATTTTAAAAAAAAAGAATGCACAAGCTCCCCCTAGGAGGGGACAGCGGCAATCTGTGAGGCGAAGAGAGGCGGGAGCCACAGCAGAATGGTGGCACCCTGACCATCATCAGGAGCCGCTGGCAGCTCACCTGAGAAATGCAAAGCATGTTCCTCCAGTTAGTTATCTCTCATCTTAGGAGCATTTATGAAGGAGCCTCTGGTTTGAGGAAGCAGTTGAAGCCTCACCAAGTGATTTTGCGGACCTGTGGAACAGCTCATCAAGGAAGGAGCAGCTGTACAGAGCAGATGAAGAGGCAGGGCCAGGGAAAGAAGTGCCAGTGATACAGGGCAGGGTGAGAGGTGACATTTATACTGAACGGTTTGAGGAAAGGGGCACAGGCTTTTCTCAGTATCCTTTGGAGAACTTTTTCCTCCCACCTTTCTGGTCCCTCCTCAGTCTCCCAGGCAAATAACCCAGTCCTTCAATGCAGGGGCTTCCTGGGGCTCTACTGGGCCCCTTTCATTCTCATATTAGGCACTGGCCCTGGATAACCCCAAAAACCCAGGTGTCAATAACCACCTGTACTCTGCCAATTCCTCCAGCCATAGCCTCGAGTCAGACCCTTCTCTTGAACCTCATATTATACCTCTAACTGGCCCCCTGAGCTTCTCTGCCTGAATCGCCCCAGAGACATCAAGGCATGTCCTCAAATTCTGCTCTGCTGTCTCTCTGTTACATATGTGCCAACTGTACGATTACTCACTCAACCTCAGTGGATATCTCACAGATCCATCTCCTCCTTTCCACTCCCATGACCAGGAGTTCAGACTCCTTTTATTTCTCATCTGGATTGCTTCCTGAAATCCCCATCTCCCATCTCATCTCCTTTGAGTCAGTTCTTCACAATGTTATCACAGTACTATTTATACAAGATGAAACATGTTGCGGAATGGGGTTTTGCTCTTGTCTGGTTCTTCATCCAGACTCCCATCACTAAGAACCATAGGCCACTGTTAAGAGCCATAGAACCAGCAGGCACTCCCTCCCAGGACTGACTGAAAAGTGACCAAATGGGACTCAGGTCTCACTTCCAACACTGCTTCCAACGTATGTGTACAGAAGACTGGAGCTCATTAAGTTATTAGGGAAGAGGCAGGTCACTTCCTGGGGTAAAGGAAAAGAATGTTTTAGCTTTCCTCCTCTCTGTCTCATAGAAAGAAGAGAGTTCACTGTCCCTGAGTGAAGGAATGAGACATAAATTTTTCATGAAGAGTGGAAGTGCCTGCAAGGAAGAACCCAGGAAACTCACTTCCCAGCTTGATGCTCACTGAATGATATTAACTTGGAGCCAGCAACCCAGAGAAGAGGGTTCTTGGGAGAACTTGACTTGCATCCTCTGGAGTTTTCAAACACATGTGAAGACAGAGGCAGGTGTCTGTCTTTCTCCTGGAGCAGCCTGAAGACAAATCACCTGGGGGAAAAGGGAAACCAGTGGATCAGCCTGAATTCCCAGCAAGAATACACACATTTCATGGAAAAGTCATGCCAGAGAGGGGAGTTACTGGCATCTTTAAGGTATCCTGACCCATCAGTGGAAAGGGACTGGGGGATACACTTGGAGGCAAGAGCTGGGAGGTATCATAAGATACCTCAAGATATTCATTGAGGTTGAGTATTGGGCAAGTGATCTTATTGTTTGCAAATACTTACCTCTGGAATACATTACCCATGTCAGAGAAATACACAGTACAGAGAGTTCACAGAGCCTCCAAATCTCAAAATGAATGCACAAAAGAACTTTTTTCTCTTTTCCTTGAATCCCCCCTTTCTTCATATCTTGTTCTGGAGGAGCCATAAACAGGAATGATAGAACAGACTCCAACTGCAGGCTCCAAGGCCCAGCTCAGGACTGAGTTGAGGGAAAAGAAGAAGTTGGGGTTGAATGTGAGACTGGTGTTTATATTTAGACTCTACTCAACTTTTCAATATCTCATTGTTCATTGTCAAAGTAAGACTGTTTTTACAGCTGACTTATAACTGTTCTTATATCCTGAAAGTTACAGGATCTTCTAGTGAAAGTGAAAGTGTTAGTCACTCAGTCGTGTCTGACTCTTTGTGACCCCATGAACTGTAGCCCACTAGGCTCCTCTGTCCATGGAATTCTCCAGGCAGGAATACTGGAGTGAGTTGCCATTTCTTCCTCCAGGGGATCTTCCCAACCCAGGGATCGAATCGGGGTCTCCTGCATTGCAGGCAGATTCTTTTACTGTCTGAGCCATCAGGGAAGCCCTACAGGATCTTCTAGAGATGTCTTCAAAGGTTAAGGACAAAAGATCTGGCCAATTTGAAAGCAGAGCTGGGAGAAAAACAAAGTCATATCTCATGTTCCTCAAAAATAACATGTCACTCCTCTGCTTAAAATCCCTCAGTGACTTCCAAACATAACTTTTGGCACTTAATAAACATAAATGTTTTTTTTTTTAATAAATGAATGAGCTTGTCCATATTAGAAAGAAAAACAAATCTACTCCTACTCACATATTTCTGAATTACAAAAAAATAAAGAGATTGAGAAGGCAGGTGTCTTGCTTTTGTTATTAAACATGTTTTGAGAATATTAAGTAGACCACAAATTGACCATCTCCTGTTCTTCTGGCTCCACCTATCATTTCCCCCCAAAAATTTCTAGATCTGTGTCTATATCTATGTATGTATGCATGCCTGCTAAGTTGCTTCAGTTGTGTCTGATTCTTTGTGACCCTATGGTTTGCAGCCCGTCAGACTCCTCTGGCCATGGGCATTCTCCAGACCAGAATACTGGAGTGGGTTGCCATGCCCTCCTCCAGGGGATCTTCCCAACCCAGGGATCAAACCATGTCTCTTAGGTCTCCTGCATTGGCAGGCAGATTTTTCACCAAGTGCCACCTGGGAAGCCCATCTGTAACTACAACAGCGTCTGTAGCTACATCCGAATCCATATTTGACCCATATTATATCAATATCATCAATGAAAAAGAGGAAATGTTCTTAGTTTATAACTTCCATTACTTAGCTCACAGAATGTTTTACCATATTCAAATCAGTAACCAATGAAGATCAGGAAATGAAATATAATTGTTAGATATAATATCTATATGGTTATCATAAGTATAGAGGTGTACAGACACAGGTATTTATTTTCTTACATGATGCCCCATATATGACTTTCCCTTTTGTCTTGGTTGGTTTCACCTTAACTGCTGACAATCAGCCTGAAATGTGGCTGCAGATGATTCCTGGGACCCTCTGTGGCCACTACAGTGAACCCAGTGGCTATCTTGCAGGCCAGCATTCTTAGCTACCCCACCCACGGCATAGAGAAACTCCCTAGAAAACCCTTTTCACTGTTAACAAAGCCTAATTCCCAGGACTTACTGCAAGATCATATTCTGGTCATTGAAAAAATAAATGAACACTGATTTTTTTCTTTCTCTTTGCATTTCCATCTCAATAAGCCCTGTAGATAATATTTTAGGCTGATTTGAGAGAAAGTCTTAAAAATATGAAAAGGGAAATCACTTTTAAATTACCTTGATACAAATAAATTTTGTATCCAGTTCAGAGCCATGAACTGGATCAGGCTCTGCGCTTCTATGTGGAGGTAAAAGATTAAAGAGATGTGACCGCAGCATACAGTGTTCCTTCTGAGGGAAATTTATATAGATGGATAATTATTTGTTGTTGTTTTTCAGTCAGCAAGTCATGTTTGATTCTTTGCAACCCCATGGACTGCAGAATGCCAGGCCTCCCTGTCCTTCCCGATCTCCCGGAGTTTGCTCAAACTCATGTCCATTAAGTTGGTGCTGCTATCCAACAGTCTCACCCTCTGCTGCCCTCTTCTCCATTTGCCTTCAGTATTTCCCAGCATCAGGGTCTCTTCCAATGTGTCGCTCTTCACAACAGGTGGCCAAAGCATTGGATAGCTTCAGCTTTAGCATCAGTCCTTCCAATGAATATTCAGGGTTGATTTCCTTTAGTATTGACTGTCTCCTTGAAGTCCAAGGGACTCTACAATTATAACATGGAATTAAAAAAAGGTACAGATGAACTCATCACTCAAACATCCCCTGGCTCATCAATTCCTCCTTCCTCTGCCTTTATTTTGTGGTGCACTGAACACTAGTTTGGCAATGAAAAACCCAAAGCTAAGACTCCTTATTTGGACTCAGTTATTTGGCAAATAGTTTATTAGGGAAGGTGAAGAGAACAGATCCAGGGCTCTTATACTTTGGAAAGCAGTGGCCTCATGGCACCTAGGGTAAAGAACTGAGAGGGATAACAAGAAATGATTCTTTTTCTAACAGGGTTTCAAAAAGATACTGTAAATCTATTGCGTTAAAAAAATTGAGTTATCTGTGAATCTGAATCTACACCTCCTAAAATGAAAAATAACTACAGATTTAATAGCTTTCAAAGTAAAATTGATCAGGAAAGTTGGTGAAAATAGATACCAAAGCATCAGGTGGAGAAGCACATTGCAAAATGTGCTTTATAATCTTGAGCAGGAGAGGGTGATACCATCTCCATTAACTATGATTGATCAAAACTATTTTCTAATTTCTTACCTAATTTTTACCCAAGCATTATGTTGCTGCAATTAGAATGATTCAAAGAAAAAATGGAAATCTCCAATCAATTAAATAATCTTGGCTAACTGAATCTCACAAAATATAGATATTTTCCCCTGCAAACAAGTAACTTCTAGGGTATATAGGCTGTGGGGTTTGTGAAGCAAGGATTGTTTGTGTGAATCAAGTAACTTCTTTATATATATAAAGGAGTTATATATATATATATATATATATTTTTTTTTTTTAAATAAATATATACATAACACAGTATTTCCCTCTTGGACCTCCCACTCCACCCCTCTAGGTCATCTCTGAGCACCCAGCTGAATTCCCTGTGCTGTGCTTTGTAGCAGCTTCCCACTAGCTATCTATTTCAGACAATGAGTTCCAAAGTATACAAACAGCTCATGGAGCTCAATATCAAAACAACAAACAACACAATCGAAAAATGGGTACAAGACCTAAATAGACATTTCTCCAAAGAAACACATGGCCAACAGGCACATGAAAAGATGCTCAACATCACTCATTATTAGAGAAACGCCAATCGAAACTACAATGCGGTATCATCTCACAGCAGTCAGAATGGCCATCATCAAAAAATCTACCAACAATAAATGCTGGAGAGGATGTGGAGAAAAGGAAATGCTCCTATGCTGTTGGTGGAAGTGTAAATTGATGGAACCACTGTGGAGAACAGTATGGAGGTTCCTCAAGTAGCTCCTTTCAAAAGCATTGTTTTCTGGACGCTCTGCTCTCCAAAAAATCGTGTTTGATCTTGTGGTTTTCTTTTTTAAATGGTCTGTGGGAATTAAATATATTAATAAATTCACTTGATTCAAAATATTATTAGCATAATCATGTAAAGCTTAAATGCTTTCAGTTATAAAGCACATGGGTATTTGGTCCAACCTTTAGACAAAAGGAAAGCAGCTCTTCAACAATGCACAATGGGAATGAGGGCTTGTTTTATAAGTGTATTGCCAATAATTTTATAAGGTTAATGATACTGCTCTGATAATGAATCTTGTAGACCTTGCCCTAAGATCAATCCTTCTAAGTATGATTTTATCATGAATGGGGAGACTTGTTAGTCATAAAAATCAGGAATTTTTATCAAACATGTATGCATTATTTCAAATGATCTAAATATAAATTTAGTAGAGAGTTGGATTAGAAGTCTTGGAATTGATGTCTAAGCCTGTTCTAAGAGTTATATGCTGGAAGTGTGTGTATCCCTGGTTCTGACCATCATTTAATCATTTCAATAAAATGTGAAAAGTGAAAATGAAAGTGAAGTCGCCCAGTCATGTCCGACTCTTTGCGACTCCATGGACTGTAGCCTACCAGGCTCCTCCATCCATGGGATTTTCCAGGCAAGAGTACTGGAGTGGGTTGCCATTTCCTTCTCCAGGGGATCTTCCTGACCCAGGGCTCGAACCTGGGTCTCCTGCATTGTAGGCAGATGCTTTACCGTCTGAGCCACCAGGGAAGTGGAAGTTCAATAAAATGTGAGCTGTAAGGCAAATCCTCTTTAAAAGTTGAAGGCTGAAATGCAGATATCTGGCACTAAATAGTTCCCAGTACTCCATTTAATGACCGTCATGATTCGTGGTTGCCAAGTAGCTTATTGGCAGGAACTTGCAAACTAGGCAGGCAGACGAACCTGGACCAGGTTTATTTAGGCACAAGTTACTGTCTGTCTTCTTATCTTGTTTGGAGGGGACTCAGTGGGGGTGAAATGGGGGCAAAGCTATGGGGGGTAATGGCAACAGATTTCTAGATGCTCCAGGGGCTGGAAAAAAAAAAAAAAGCAACCTGAAACTGGGTCGTTTTACTCAGCAAGTTGCACTCCTGCAGCAGCAGGGTTTTTTTTTTTAAGATTTTTGTTTGTTTGTTTAATGTGGGCCATTTTTAAAGTCTTCATTGACTTTGTTGCAATATTGCTTCATTTTATGTTTTGTTTTTTTGGTCATGAGGCATGTGGGATCTTGGCTCACAGGGTTCAAACCCACATCCCCTACTTTGGAAGCCTGAAGTCTTAACCACTGGACCACCAGGGAAGTCCCAGCAGCAAGTTTTTGATGCTAGTAACTATTTGACCTCTGAAATCTTTAAATTTTAGGGAAGATTGAAACAGTCAACAAGTTTGGAATCCACAATACATTTGGGGAGACTAATTTTCTCTTCTTTCAGTTCAGTTCAGTCACTCAGTCGTGTCTGACTCTTTCGATGCTATGGACAGCAGCATGCCACGTATCCCGGTCCATCACCAGCTCCCGGAGCTTGCTCAGACTCATGTCCATCGAGTCAGTGATGCCATCAACCATCTCTTCTTTAGCACTTCCCTTTCCAGATCCACCATAAATTCTGTGTGCAGGTATATCACCCCCATACCCCCACCCACTCTCCTTTATACTTACTCTCTCTTACACACACGCATGCATGCACACACACACACCAGAACACACTTAAGAAACACAATCTGGACCATCTTGACTAGTCGCCTTCTTGTCTACTTTCTATAGTCTTCTTTTTTGGCTAACATGTGATCTGTTTTGGAAGTGAGACAAGGCTTGGTTCTATGTGTTGGCCATCTTCTCCTGTCATTCCTCAAGGAGTCCACACTCTGAGGATGGCTGTGTTGGCATCAAGAGTCACAAGAACTGTGTTGATTCTTCCAGAAAGTTCTTCATCAGATTTGGAGGGAGGCGGAGCTGGCTGCTTCAGAAATGTGACTGACTAGGCTAGTACAACCAACTGCAGAGGTCCCCTGGGGCACCAGACACCCTGGACCTCCAAACCCCTCTAAAGATAGGACCATAGAGACAGAGGAACACAAACCCAGGAACAGTGACCCAGCATGACTGAATTATAAGAATCTCCCTTAAAGTCAACCAGCAAAGGTTGCCCTTCGGGTACATCAGCAGAAAGATGGATCTTGAGAAGAACACTCTCTGTTTGGCAGGCTTCCTTTGGCATTTAAGACTCTGGCATCCACAGCCTTGGAACAGAGATGGTTCATTTTTCAAGAGCTGGCTGGAAATTTTACAGAAGGAGGATTCCTCTTGAGCTTTGCATGCACAAGAGATTGGAAGAAGGGTGGGGACCAAGTGTGTGGCCGTATTCTACTTTTAGTCTCTGGTTTCTTGGAAGACACCGTGTAGCCACTGATTCCAAGGCCTTTAGAACTATCCAGGTGTGGCTATTCTGATGAATGGGCTGTCTTTGAGCTGGTGTCTGGGCAGCCCTCTGATTGGTTCAGGACAAACCAAAGCACGTGGCATAATCAGTGATGAAGGGCTGACTTCTGTAGAAAATCCTCATCACCGAAGTTAGGGTTCAGAAGAACAGCCACGGTGTCAGTCTGTTCTTGGGGGTAGTCCCAGCTTTGCTTGTAGTGTCTTGCTTGCTCCCAATCGTCATCTCCTGTCTGCTTGCCCTGTGTGCCTCGAGTTCCCTATCAGACACAGAGCCAGCACCTTAAAGAGATGGATTCACCACATTTGCTTAAGACAATTCTCTGTTATGTGTCTAATTTTGTTGACTCTGAGGCAGTAAATTGCCAAGAGACTGAAGCCTTTGATTGCAGGTTGCACAGCATGGTAGGAGCACGAGATGTGGGATGGAAAATGAACTCTTATATTTACCGTTTATCAGATACATGGCTTTTAAAATTATTTGTTTATTTTTACTCTTGGCTATGCCAGGTCTTCACTGCTGCGCCAGGTGTGGGCTTTCTCCAGTCGCAGTGAGCGGAGGCTGCTCTCTAATTGGGCTTCTCGTTGCGGTGGTTTCTCTTGTTTCAGAGCATGGGCTGTAGGGTGCATGGGCTTCAATAGTGGAGGCTCGTGGGGTCTAGAGCATGAGCCCAGTAGTCCATGGGCTCATGGGCTTAGTTGCCCCAAGGCATGTGGGGTCTTCTGGGACCGGGGATGCATTGGCAGGTGGGTTCTTAATCCCTGGGAAGTTCCATGTACATGGATTTGACAAGCCACATAAATTCTGTTTCTTCACAAGTGCAGTGGAGCTCAGATGGCTGTGTGGATTAAATTGGATAGAAGTATTTGTGGTGCTTTCAAACGGTGGTGCTGTAGCATTATCAACATGTTAAGTCCCATATTAATCAGGATAACTGGTGTTAGCTGATGTAACAAACTAACTTCACTCCTCAGGGACTTAAGAACGTAAAGATCTCCTTATTCTATGCCCAGTGCAGGTTGGTGGGATGGGAAGTAGGTGAGAGGACTTTGCTTCTTGCTGTCATTGAACAACTCAGGCTCCTTCCTTCATGTTGCTTTTCTTTCATCTGATGTCTTGTCCTCAACCAATGAAAGAAAGAGAATATGGGGACACATACCTGCTCTTAACTGCTTTGGCTTGAAACTGACTCACAGGTCAAGGGGTTGGAAGCTGCATTCTGGCTGTGCCCATGAAGAGGAGGACAGTGTAGATGTTGCTGAGCACTAGAAGTCTCTGCTACAGCCTGACATTGCTAATGATTTTATTCCTCAATGGAGACATTATTTTATGCTTGTTACACTGTTTCAACTCAAGTGTCATTACACAAGACATGCTCTCTTTGATGATCACCATCAGAAATCAAGTTGAACAAGCCACTTTGAAAGTTTTATAAATACATTTAATCTTCCAAAGCAAATTTTAGGCAATGGAGCATAAAGAAAGAAGTTTATTTTGGAGCTGATGAATAAAATAGGAAAAAAAAAAGAGAAGAATCTTCTGATTGAAAGATGAAAATCAATGCTTGTGTGCGTCAATCCTGTAGCCTTGCTTCCTCTTATAACTAGGGTTGACTCGTGTGCTAGTTGCTTCAGCAAACCTTAAAATTCTCAGTGGTTAAGGTTTGTTATTTCCTGTTCATGCTTCATGTCCAACACAACTGGCAGAGTTCTCTGGTGATCGTCATTACTCATGGACAAAGGGTTAATCTCTACACACGCTCCTAAAATCATGAGAGCAGAGAAAGAGAATAGAAGCTCTTAAGGTTTCTTGCTGGAAGGAGCAGACATCACTTCTGGTCACATTTCCTTAGGCAAAAAGGTCATGTGGCCACGCCAAACTTCAAAGCCAGCAGAACGTTGCCCAGTAGGAGACAAGAATCAGTACCTGGGTCAAGGACTCTCGTTCATACTCTCTAGCTCTTATTCCTTGTTAGGAGGGAAAGCAAGTGAATAAAGACAGGAGAATGGAGAGGAAAAACAGAAATATGTTGGAGTCACTTCAAACTGTGTTGATAGAAAAAAAAAAAATCTACATCATCAAACAGAACTTACAAATAATGTTGAGTCACATTGCCCTTGAATACCAGAACCAAAGCTATAAACAATCCTAAAAATATTTTAAACAACAGCATGAAGAGACCTCAGAAGATGCATGCTAAGCGAAAGAAGCCAGATGCAAAAGACCACATACTGCATGGCGCCATTTGCATGTGATTTTAGAAAAGGCAAAACAATAGTTTCAGAAAGGAGATTAGTGGCTGCCGAGGACCAGCGTGTGGGTGGAGAAGACTGACTGGAAAGGGACATGAGGACACTTTTTAGGTGCTAGAAATATTATATATCATGATTGTGCTGGTGGGTGCCATTGATATATGCATTTGTGAGACTTGTACTCTAAAAACTGGTGAGCTTTATTGTATTTTGATAGAATTTCAGGAAAAAGCCGGTGTTTTGAGACCTTAGGGTGCATATTTTTGTAAGCATTGTTTTAAACTTATATTTGTATTTGAACTGTGTGTTCTTGAGAACTTGCACGTAGTGTTCTAATTGAAGAGAAATGTGTTATTCTCTTTGTTTCAATTAACTGTGACTATGGGGAATCTAGTTGTTCCTGACTGCACAAACGAGGAGTCCATGAAACCCTAATTGATTGCTCTGTGCAGTGCTTCCTTCTGAAATAAAATCATCAAACGGGTTGTTGATGTTCTTTTTGTTCCTAGGCTGTCCTATTTACAGTAGTATAACTACAGTTTTGCAAGGAGATCAAACCAGTCCATCCTAAAGGAAATCAACCCTGAATATTCATTGGAAGGACTGATGCTAAAGCTGAAGCTCCAATACTTTGGCCACCTCATTGGAAAAGACCCTGATGCTGGGAAAGATTGAAGGCAGGAGGAGAAGGGTTGACAGAGAATGAGATGGTTGGATAGTATCAATGGACACGACTCAATGGACATGATTCTGAGCAAACTCCAGGAGATAGTGAAGGACAGGGAAGCCTGGCATGCCACAGTCCATAGGGTTGCAATGAATCGGACATGGCTGAGCAACTTAACACCAACAAATATCAGAAAACAAAACAAACAACAATAATAAAAAAACAAAACCTCTTCCTTGGAGAGTATAAAATACAAATAGCGGAAGTCCATGGGAAGACTACAGATGCTCCAAGTTCATTCTCCGAAAGATGGGCCTTTCCACATTTTTATAAAGGGTATTGAGACCAGGGGGCTTCCCAGGTGGCTCAGTAGTAAAGAATCCACCTGTCGATGCAGGAGACACAAGAGACGTGGGTTTGATCCCTGGGTGGGAAAGATCCCCTGAAGGAGGAAAGAGCAACCCACTCCCATATTCTTGCCTTAAAAGTCCCATGGACAGAGAAGCCTGGCAAACTACAGTCCATGGGGTGGCAAAGAGTTGGACACGACTGAGCACGCACATTTTCATGGAGATATCTGAAAATTAAAATTGGGTATTATTAGGGTCACAAAATGCCTCCCGTGTGTTCTCAGAATTAGGAAGCATCACATTTGAAAAGCAGAAATGTCCAATGTTTAAGGCCCCACAGGCACAATTGGAAAGGAATATATTAGATCTTCTGTATTTATATAAAAATAAGAAAGTTCTTAAGCTTTATTAACATGTATGCGGTAGATTGCCACGGCCCCTTGAGATGGTGAGGGGAGGTCAGGAGAAGGAGGAAGAGATGGTTCACTAGGATCCTTCCTGTTTTCTTGGCTCATTACTGTGAAAGGCATTTATGTGAGCCCTTGTGGAAAGGATTTAAAGATGATATCATCTAGTTTTAACTGAATCAACCATCACAAAATACAAGCTTAAAATTAATCCTGCAAAGAGATCACGATGAAAGATAACACAGTGAAATTAACTCCAGCAAAGATGGCAGAGCTGACCCTTCTTTTCCTGGGAAAGCTCTTTGTCAACTGCATTGTGAGCTTAAAGATTTCCCTGGTGGCTCAGGTGGTAAAGAATCAATCTAAAATATAGGAGACCTGGGTTCGATCCCTGGGTCAGGAAGATCCCTTGGAGAAAGGAAATGGTAACCCACTCCAATATTCTTGCCTGGGAAATTCCAAGGGCAGAGTAGCCTGGTGGGCTACAGTCCATGGGATTGCAAAGAGTCAGATGTGACTGTGTGACCAACACTTTGACTTTTGTGAGCTTAAGACAGTGATAATCTCATTACATCTGTGAAGTACTGGGCAGAAAATGTTTGAAATCATCAAGAAGATTCAATTCCATTATCATTAAAGGTGAACCTTGGCTAAGTTTATGTTGTGCCTTCTGTTAACTCATAATAAAATGAAGCCATCATGGTTAGCAAGGCATTTAAAAGCATTGCTGATTTCATCTTAACTTCATCCTTTAAAGTGTTCTCTTTTTAGAACATTTTGGTTCTAATTTGTACATGCTTTAGTTTATATGCTATTTTGTATGTTAAGTAATTTCCAAATAAATAAATAGGCATGTATTGGAGGTATTCAGTATGAGAACTCAATGATCTAGTGTAGTGCAACATGCAGCTACTTCTGTGTGTATTCTCCACTTGAAGTATATTTTATCTCTGAGTTACAAAGTGCAGTGCGTTGAAGTTAGGGAAGCATGAGATCAAGTTCACTACTTTCTAAATGACATGCGTGGTTTGGTCTTGAGAAGCTGCTTCACCTTGTAGCTGTGCTTCTAGAATGTGGCTAGATGTATGTTACACTAGATGAATACAGTGCCTTCCCATGTAATGCAAGGTCTTCCCTGGCAGCTTGGTGGTGAAGAATCTACCTGCAATGCAGGAAATGCAGGTTTGGTTTCTGGATCAGGAAGATCCCCTGGAGAAGAAAATGGCAACCCACTCCAGTATTCTTGCCTGGGAAATCCCATGGAGAGAGGAGCCTGGTGGGCTACAGTCCATGGGGTTGCAAGAGTCAGACACGACTTTGCAACTAAACCACCACCACCAGAGTAATACAAACACCTCTTTTGGACTATTCTTCCAGAAATTTGCATATTCCCTTACTCTCTCAATGTGTTGAACACTTAATACAAGGCTCTTTGATGTCTACCACCATGTAGGTTTCCCCAACTATGTTTTGTTATTTCGAATCTTGAATTTATTCTATACCCATGAACAAACTGCTTATTTGTTTTACTAGAATGTTTAATGAGTAGGAAGAGGAAAAAAATAGAAAATAGAGGAAAATAGAAGCTTCTAAATATCTGAAGTGAAACTGAGATTATTTTTGGGCAACTGAAAGTATTATCTGCCACCTTAGTACCTGCCAACTTTGTAGTTTTTTTCTTGCAAAGGATGTGAAACACTTTATAGACAGCTCAAGATCACAATCAAACTAGTACGAAGTTACCTCCTGGTTACTTTTTATTGAGAACTGCCTGTGGGACTCATATCTGCAGTTGGGGTATAGCTGCTCTTCTAAGAAATGAGAGGGACATTTTGATTGGAAGAGGAACAAATGAGAGAGACATAGAACAACAGAAAGATGGAAAGCAAATGCTACGGGTTATTTTCCAGTTAACTTTATTTCCTTCCGTCACTCGCCACCTCTACCAGATTTAATTGGTTTTCATCAGGCGGTGGCCAGATCCCAGTCAGGTGTTTACCTCCAGCTTGTTCAGAGTGTTCCTAGCAGTTTCAATGTCTCTCTCTTTTAACTTGCTGATGCTGTTACTTGGTGGAATTGTGCTTCTTCGAGGGATGAAGTCTTTGCTGAGAAATCATTTTCATGTGCCCTCATGATAGACTGAGCATTCTCAATACATGTGCTTGAGACCCTTCTCACGTGCTGCTGTTGAGTCGCTAAGCTGTGTCCCACTCTTCTGTGACCCGATGGACTGTGGCCTGCCAGGCTCCTTTGTCCAGTGGGATTGCCCAGGCAAGAATACTGGAGAGGGTTGCCATTTCCTTCTCCAGGAGATCTTCCCAACCCTAAAATCGAACCTGTGTCCCCTGCTTGGCAGACGGATTCTTCACCACTGAACCGCTTCAAATGTTAATACTTATTCTATAAGGTGTAGACGAGCATGTCCTTAAAAATGTTTTCTAGTGTTCAGGTGTGAATTCATTTATTTCTACATAACTGATATTTTCTGAGAAAGCTCCTTGACTCTCCATTTCTAGAAATCAGTCCTTGCTAGATTTAACTGTTCCTGTTGATATCCAGTCTATTTTTTCCCGTGCATTGTATGTTTAGTCTCCTTGATTAGTTTGCAGTCTGTCAAGGACAGAAACCGTACTCTTTGCTTCTTTTGGTGGAAGTGGAAGCATTTTCTTCGCTATTATGATCATAGAATAGTCTCCCTCCCCCTACTTTTCAAGAGGAACACTGAGCCTCCCATACAGGGTGCATTTAGATGGAGTGTAGAGCTTAGGCTTAGGTTTATGATTTACCCATTCACTTGATTAATATTTTTGATCTCTACTACCTGCCAGAAGCTTTTTTAAACTCAACAGTAAACAGGCAAAAATTCCTGACCTCATGTGGCTGGCGTTTTAGCCAGGGCAGAACAGATAATAAACAAAATAAATGGGGAAAAATATTGAGTAAGTTAGCTTGTTCTAAGTACTCAAAGGAATAAAACAACTAAAAGTAGCATCTGAGAAGGGACCAAGAGAATTAGGGAGTAATCCATGGAACAATCTGGAAGGAAAACATCCTGTGGTTCTGCAGA
This sequence comes from Bubalus kerabau, assembly GCF_029407905.1. Taxonomy (NCBI): domain Eukaryota; kingdom Metazoa; phylum Chordata; class Mammalia; order Artiodactyla; family Bovidae; genus Bubalus; species Bubalus kerabau. Next base: position 23,078,370 of record NC_073635.1, on the reverse strand, counting down.
AGTTGAGATAATGGTGCATTTTTGTAGGTCCATCAGTAGAAAAGAAGCAACTGTGGCAAAAAGAAAAAAAGATCATAGGCTTGCTAGCTAGTTGTCCTGGGGCATGCCATTTAACCTGTCCAAGACTCAGACTCCTGACCTATAAAATGAATGTTAAAACCTTAAAGGAAGAGATTAATAAAAGGAAGTGAAAAGGTTTATATCAAAGTCCTAACATGTACTTGACCTTCAGGATACTTTTCCTTAGTAAGAAGGAAGTCTTCCAGAAGGCAAGTCCCACCCACATGAGTCTATTCATCTTATAGGCTTTAAAGTTATCAGTCAATGTTTTCCAAAGGTGCTTTACTGAACCTATACATACATAAGAAAAATTTAAAGTAGCCATACTTTAAAGAAGCCCTACTCTTCATCATGTCTTTGAAAAGTGGGGCAAAATCTTGGTGATCCAAGCATTGTAGCTATACAATGAGCAAGCATACTCCCAGTATGATAAAATAAGCAGATCGGCCTCTTTATGGGCCATAAGACAATGTTGCCTCTGTGAAACAAAACTGTATGTTTAATAAGAGGGCCAGTAGCAGTCTGTGCTATTGAAGGTATTTACTATTAGTGATTTTTTGCCATGGAGGAACTGGTTCCCTACTTCCCCTGCTCTAGGGAACACTTGCTTCTTGTAAGTTCCAAACAATAGATCTGTTGGCTGAGCAAAAGAATGGATTTCAGTGTTCTGGGAGGCCAGTGCAGGTATAGCTCAATTATAGGAAGGGCAATAATACATTCCGAGGAGGAGGGGATGAGTGAAAGCAAGAAATATCTCTCTGAACCACAAGGATGGGATCCTTCTCTAACATTATGTCATTAGAATCAATGTCGGGCTGAATACTGAATATCAGACAGCTCATCCACAATGAAACCACTCTAGGAACATAATCAACTATTTAAAAAATATATTTATTTATTTGGCTACATTGAGTCTTAGTTGTGGTACACCAGCTTCTCTCTAGTTATGTGGGGACTTAATTGCTTCATGGCAAGTGGGATCTTAGTTCCCGGACCAGGGATCAAACCAGCATCCTCAGCAATGGCAAGTGGATTTTTAACCACAGACCATCAGGGACAATTTTCTTTTTAAGACATGACTCCAGAGAAAAAAGGCACAATCACAATAGCAGTCAAGGTTGGATTCTTAAGCAAAGTAATTTTTCTCACCTCTTTAACTTTGATGATTTTCTTTTCCTTTAAGATACCTCAAAAAACGTCTATATATCACACCAATAATCAACATCAACTTTTATAGGATGAGGGGCGTATTCATGGATTCTAGTTTTAGATAGATGTTTACTTAAGATAATTTGAAACTTGGGGATTTAACAGATTAACTAATTTCATCTAGAAACTAATGGCCTTTCTCTAAGTCCCTTACAACTGAGAGCTTATAAAGCAACTATCTTCCTGTTATATTAGCCATGGAGGATCCTTGATTTAGTTTGAAGCACATTTCATGGGAATGATAAGCAGTTTTCATTTTCAAATTTCTAGTGTGTTCATTTCCTTTTACAAGTAAACAAGTCATGAGTTTGGAAAGAGGAGTGTCAATATGAATGCACCTGGTGGTTATATGAACAAGAATCTATATAATTCATCAGATATCAAGAGCCTTACATGATGTTCTAACGGTTTATGTAAACTTTAGTCATGAAAACATCTATAATATTGGTACTAAAATAACAGGAAAACTATCGGGAGACAATTTTCCTCGGATCTCTTGGGTTTCTGCAGGTCTTGTGAGTAGAGAAGCTGTCATTGTTCTGGACTATCTTTTTTCAAGGATGCTTTTATACCAATAGCCTTGGAAGATAGAGACAATTCTCTTTCAGAGCAAAGGGTAGGTTTGTTTATAAACTGGAGGATGGAGATAGTGTCTATTTCCAGAGTAAGGATGAGTGTGCTTATTGCTCACTGCTACTAAAGCAGTACTTCCTTAGGAGCAAAGGAAAGCCATGATTACCACTCATTATAAAAAATCTGGTTTCTGTCCCTTCCCTGTAATGTAAACCTCTGTGTGTGCAGGGATCCCCTGTCCCTCTTCATGTCTCCATGGGACCATAGAGTCTTGGGGAAGCAACACAGAGAAATGCTGACATTCTTCCTACTGCTACCGCTATGAGCGATAAAGCCCTGTGTCTCTGATTTAGGCATCTTGTGTCTTCTAACAGCATCCATGAGACTGTGGCAGGCTATCTTCTTAGCTTGCAAGTGGAATAAGGTCTCAGACTGGACACAGTTTTGATAGGCACATTAATATGCATTGGAAAGGTATTGTGTGTGTGTGTGAGGGGGTGATATTTCATATAAATGAGGTGGTTTAGAACTTCTGATAAACTAGCAAAATAACTAAATTTTTTCAAAAGACTGTCTCCGCCCCTGTTAGATTTTAAAGTAATCATTTTAAAGTGATCATCCATTAGATTATAGATTCTTAACAGGAAAAAACTATGACTTCATTTGTGAAGTCATAGCTCCTTACTTCCGACCTGACACACAGGAGATGTTCGTTCAATAAATATTTGTGGAACTAAAGTTAAATAAAGCATGTTTCTATAAAGTGTTGTTTTATTGCACAGTCCCTTTTAATGACTTCATTTGATAGTTACTATCAAATGATAGGTTTTAGTCTCAGAAAGTTGTGTTGCTAATATTTTGAGCACTAAATAATAAAATTTTTCAGTTTACTATCATTTTATCAGAAACTAGTTTTTCTTTACATGCTGATTATCAAATTGTACTGCATTTCCTGATATGTTTTGACCATATCCAACCTCATGGATTAGAACAGCATTGACAAGTTATTTTACTTCTCTCTTCAGTTTCCCTGCCTCTGAAATAAAACCAATTGGACCAAATGAGCTTGAAAATTAAATTATATGATGATTTTTTTTTTCACATATCAGCCTCTGTGGTCCTCTGGTACTCATCTCCCACTTTTCTCCCACAAATCTAAAGAATATTCACTTCAAAATCATTCTCTTTGTAACTCACATTTTTCCGGGATTCATTTTCTCTCTTTAGGCAGGCACACCTGTATTTGCTGGGGATGAAAAAATGTAAACAAAAAAATAATCCACCATGAGGCCCACGAGATAATAATAATTATGAGATAAAATAATAATGGCCCACAAGAAGGCGGGCCAATCTTGATATGATTATTTGTGCGTCTGAAGCTAGATTCGCTCTCACAGTCCTTTCCAGACAGTTTAGCTGAGCCCAGGTGGAACAGTTGCTCTTTGGGTCTGATGCTGGGATGGTATTCAAAGCTGGAGCTGAAGATTGGGGACGCTCCTTAGAAAGTTCCCTCTAGCATCCTTGGAATAGAGCACTCAAGGATTACTTCACTCTAAAGGACTATTCAAAATACTGCTGTGAATGAAAAATTCGGTTTGATGGTTAAAAGTGTGGGGCTTAGAGTCAGGCAGAGTTCCTATCCGGCCTGGTAATGAAACCCTCCTCTCAGGGCTGAGTAAGGATGAATCATACCTGTCGTGGCCCCTGGGCTGTGACTGCCCTGTGGAGGAGGATTCATAAATCTTTACAGCGATTGCTATTTCACTTCTTATTTGTATGCTAGGTAGGCAGGCCAGGGGGAAATACATTTGCCCTCTTGGGGGGGGATGGGGTAGGGTGGGGGTGGAGTGGAAAGTGGGGTCCAGTGAGGAACTGGGGCGGAAAAAGAAATAACAGCTATGCATAGATCTGTTAGAGAAGGTTCTTGCTAAGGCACTGTTTCGTCACATGTGCTTGGGAGACAATAGTTCTCATAAAGATTCATCACTCCACAGGTGTTTAGAATCAGAAAATAATGAAGAATAGGACCCGGGTGCTTTTCTTAAGAATCCCCTGTAGCTGAGACTTCCCTGGCACTCCAGTGGTTAACACTCTGGGCTTCCAGTGCAAGGGGCACGGGTTTGATCCCTGGTCAGAGAACTAAGATCCCACATGCCATGTGGCACAGCCAAGAAAATATGAAAAAATAAAATAAAGACTACAAATTTTAAAAAGATATCCCCCATAGTCCGTCCAAGGGTCTTTCATAAACAGTGTCTTAAAAAGGGAATTGGAGCATTCATTCTATTAGAACAGAAAGTTTCTCTTCTTAGAAAAGTGCCGTGTGCCTTTTCTGGTTGAAATTTAATTTGAACGTGCTGCTAAACACTTTCTGCAACAAACTATGATGTAAAAATTGGTCCCCAAGTTCTGCAGAGGACAAATGCAGTGCCTCACATAGAAAGAGATGGACTTTGAAACTTGACTTAACCTCTGACGTAGAGGTTCATCTCCAGAGCTTGTTTAGTTCAAAAGACTCTGTTCATTGATTCCTGGTCATTTTGACACACAGAGAAAAAGCATGCATACATCTGCGTGTGTGCAGGTACATGCATGTATATGTGTACATGTGTGTGTGTGTACATGTGTGTATGTGCCCATGCATGGAACACTGTAATAAAGGTATAGAAAAGGAACACTGAAGGGAGAAACATGACCAAAGTTGGATGTTCAAAGGAATACTGAGTCAGTGTTATTCTAGGCAGTACACACAAATCTCAACTTAGAAACTGGCAAGTTGGTTGTATTTTTCAGATGAGCAAAGTGCATACTTTCAGAATGATGGAAGAATATTTCAACATGATATTTAATAAGTCATTTTTACTGACGACAAAATGCCAGACTCAACCAGACTGAGCCGAGCCACCGCTGTTCAATCTGGGGCGAACGCTTTCCCAAGGGACCAAGACTCTCCGTCGTGAGCCAGCTTGCACTTTGGGGAAGAGCTGTTTTATGTACTGTGTTGGTGCATCAGCCATGGATCGACTTGATTTCAGCCTGCCTTCACTGCTGTTTATCTGGACAAACTTCACGATTCCTCTCTAAAAGACATGGAGCATCCGCGGCCAGCCAGCCCTCACGGTGCAAATGAGAAATATTTCACATGGCAAAGACTGAGCCAGGGAGCCAGCAACTCAGGTTTCAAACTGACTTAGACAATTTACTGACACCTCAGCCCTCATTTTCCCATCTGTGAGACAGTTCTGCTTACCCCGCTAAATTTAAGATGTTGAGGGAGTTCTGCAATGTCTCTGGATCCATCTGAGCTCCTTCCAAGAATGACAACTGCTGGGGGCTGCCATCAGGCTGATCGTCTCCACAAACCACACTCCTCTGAGAACTGTCTCTCCCACCCGCAGCCCAGGGCTCCAACAGCCAGCTCACTCCACACACCACTGAGCTCCCGGCCAGAGTTAGCGGAACTGAGGGTGGACACGGAGAGCTGGTCTCTAGTAAGCTGAGCCTGTTGGTGCCTCTCTCTTAGAAATTTGGAAGGTGAACCTAGAACCTGGCTCAGCCTAAGAGTGGGAAGTGTCATAGAGCCAAGGTCCCAGTGAAGCAGCAAAAACCATCTGCAGCAAGAAAACTGATGCCAAAAAGCAGAGAAGCAGAGATGAGCCCCCGGCTGGTCCCCAGAGAGGATGCTGCTTACTGCCTCGGCTCCAGCCCCTCATTCCAGGACTCCACGCACCCTGGCTCCTCTTCCTGCCCGTAGTCGCCAAGCGATAACCTCATGTCCTCCCAACAAATTGCACTTTTTAGCATCTGCTAGTTGGAGTCTGTCTCTGTTACTTGGAACCAAATGATTCCTAAGCTTGAAATTGTACTATTTGAGTTGCTTGTTGCAGGCAAGCTAGCAGGGTCATGGACACACAAGGATTCTCAACAAGACTTTTTGTAAGACAAGCAGATTTCTTAAAAATCCCTTCAGAAAACAGAACACACCTTTTCCAGGCAAGAAGACTGGAGCGGCTTGCCGTTTCCTTCTCCAGGAAAATCTTTCCAACCTAGGGATTGAACCCACGTCTCTGCAACGGCAGGAGAATTCTTTACCACTGCACCACCTAGGAAGCCCCAAACACACACAAGCTTCCTGTTTATTCCTTGACATCCTTGTCTCTTAGGTTTAAGTCCCTTTGTTCAACATGAGACTGAGCAGAACTCGGAAACCTGAGCCCAGAACTCAGCCATTAAGAGTTTTTCATCAGTGCATTGAAAAAGGATGCATCTCAGAGCATTCTGCAGCCACGCTGGGTTTTCACTCCTGTCCATACAGGGGTGGCTCTGGCCCCACTCATCACCTGCAGCTGCCCCATGTCAGCGGGTAAAATGCACATGTCATTCACAGCACAGATGGCCATCCCACACATGCGCTCAGGTGCGCCAGATGGGCCAGAAGAATCTGGAACTGAGATAGGTCCACCACCACCGTCCAGCGGTCCCTGGAGGTGTGAGAAGCCAAGTTATTTCTGTTCACAGAGAATCCCAGTGAATCATGACCATGTCTGTTGGCCTGAGGTTGAAAGTGAAACCCTATTCAACCATCACAGTTTGCTCTCAACGGGAAGCTGGTTCTGATGGGAAGCAAAGCAGAGCATTTACTCATAAGTAGTCCCAGACCTGTAGGTGGAGAGCTTTCCTTTCTAGTCCCTGGTTCATCACATCATCAAAGAGCTGCTGTCTCTCTCTCTCCTTCAAAGAAGAAGGACGAGCACACTGTTTTCAACAGATCACTAGATGAAAAGCTGAAATACTGTTTCTAACCCAAGCTGAGTTAGAAACAATCTGTGAATCTCAATTTCCTTAGCTTTATTTTTTTCACTTTTCTTCCAAGATTTATTAAGAGACTATTTACACAGAATGTTGAGTAAGTTGAAAGTGTTATATTGCGTTACGATGATCACCCTAGTGTGAACTATTGCCTCCGTCACGTCACATAATTACCATTTCTTATTTTTTAGTGGGCTTTAGATGACATCAACTCCAAGTTTCCTTCAACGTCTAAAGATGAGTGGCTCTCTTCCTTATAGTAGAAACTCTTTGGAGTGGTATATTTTGGTGTATTTTCAACTCCTGTGGACTCTCCCCATGGCCCCCTCCACAGTGACTCTTTCCTAAACAGGGTGAATGCACCATGAAAATCGACGGGTCAATCAGTCTTCCTCTGAATGCACACAATGAGGCATCACAAACCTCAGCCCTTAAGCTACAAACGATAAAGGCCCCCTTTCCACCAGGTGATTCATCACAACAAAAGATTACTATCAAAAAGGATGTTTCATCCTGCAAGTTCTCATGAGAGATGAGGCTTCCAAATTGATATCTACGAGCTCTGTCATTGCATAGATGCTGACAGCTAGTCATATTTCCCCTCAGGAGAAGTGGGGTTAACAGGAAAAGGAAAGTGTATTTCAACTCCTTTCCAGTGGAATTTATGGGTAAACATTTGCCGACAAAGGTCTGTATACTCACAGCTATGATTTTTCCAGTAGTCATGTATAGATGTGAGAGTTAGACCATAAGGAAGGCTGACTGCTGAAGAACTGATGCTTTTGAATTGTGGTGCTGGAGAAAACTCTCTGAGAGTCCTTTGGACTTCAAGAAGATCAAATAAGTCCATCCTAAAGAAAATCAACCCTGAATATTCATTGGAAGGACTGATGCTGAAGCTGAAGCTCCAATACTTTGGCCACCTGATGAGAAGAGCTGACTCATTGGAAAAGACCTTGATGCTAGGAAAGATTGAGGGCAAGAGGAGAAGGGGGTGACAGAGGATGAGATGGTTGGATGGTATCACCAACTCAGTGGGCATGAATTTGAACAAACTCTGGGAAATTATAAAGGACAGGGAAGGCTGGTGTGCTGCAGTCCATAGGGTTGCAAAGAGTCAGACACGACTTAGTAACTGAACAACAATAATTGAGGGGGTTCACCTTGCTAATCCCCCCCTGGCTCCAGAGGATGATATCCTAATATCTGGGCACACCCCGCCTCCATGAAGCACCCACCGAGAGAGCAGTTCACCTCCCTGATCTCTTGCTCTGTTCGCCTGATGACTCCTGCTTTGTGGGTCAGACAGGGGCACTAGCAGAGGGCACTCTTGGGACAAAAGTGCCAAGAACTGTGCCTCCTCTAGAAGTCACCAGGAGTGAGACATTCCCTTAACTTGCAGGCATTCCGATTTCACAGGCTGGCGTGTGTGATGTTTGCCTGCTCCGTGCTGCCAGCCTCTTGAACTTTGCAGCTCTTGAGACTGAACTATTATCAATGGTGCATCAGGAACATGACTTGTTCTTTGATGCGAAAACATTAGACCAAAAATGCATCCACATTGGAGGATCCATGAAACTTTTAAGATAAGAAAACCCACTATTTAAAATCAGAGTAAGAGCTCTTGGAAAATGAGTGTGTCAGATGGTCAGATGTGACATAAACGCCAGTGATGTGTGTTGGTCACTCCATGTCTGCTCATTCTGTGAGTTGATGAGTGTTATTTTGAACTGACATAACTTTGTATAGCGTGAGTATTCTCTATTTTTTCTTCTCTATTTTTAAGAAGGAAGGAAATAAATTCAACCCAGTAACAGCAAAAGAATGAGCATGTTATCAATTTTTAAAAATTATCTAGGCTAAGTTGAAGGTCTCTCTTGGTAAATGTCACACTGCACTTGAAAATATGTGGGTTATTTTCAAATATCTTTTGATATTGATGTCTAACATAATTCCACAGTGATAAGAGAACAGACTCTGCATGACTTCAGTAACTTTAGACCATCAAGTTTTTGCACCTGGCCCATTGTCCCTAGATATGTTCCAGTGTCTTCTAGTTTACGCTGCTGTCACTAAGTCACTTCAGTCATGTCCGACTCTGTGCGACCCCATGGACGGCAGCCCACCAGGCTCCTCCGTCCCTGGGATTCTCCAGGCAAGAATACTGGAATGGGTTGCCATTTCCTTCTCCAATGCATGAAAGTGAAAAGTGAAAGTGAAGTCGCTCAGTCGTGCCCGACTCTTAGCGACCCATGGACTGCAGCCTACCAGGCTCCTCCATCCATGGGATTTTCCAGACAAGAGTACTGGAGTGGGGTGCCATTGCCTTCTCCGTTCTAGTTTATAGTGTATGGGAATAGAATTTGTATCTTAACTGTTGTGTGAAAATTCTATAAGTCTTAATTATGTTGAACTGGTTCATAGTTCTTGTCAGGTCTACTATAGCCTTCTACTCTGTATATTCTTTCTATTAATTTTTGAGACTGTGCTATTGAAACTCCAACTAAAAATCCTAATTTATCTACTTAAAAATAACTGTAATATATAGTGGAACTATATGTAACCTTGGACTTCACCCATGGCTCAGCAGTAAAGAATCCACCAGTAATGCAGGAGATGTGGGTTCAATCCCTGGGTCAGGAAGATCCCCTGGAGGAAAGCATGGCAACCCATTCCTCTATTCTTGCCTGAAGAATCCCTTGGACAGAGGAGTCTGGCAGGCTATAGTCCATAGGCACATAAATAGTCAGATAGGATTGAAGTGATTTAGCATGTATATGTTGGAGAAGGCAATGGCACCCCACTCCAGTACTCTTGCCTGGAAAATCCATGGACGGAGGAGCCTGGTAGGCTGTAGTCCATGGGGTCGCTAAGAGTTGGACACGACTGAGTAACTTCACTTTCACTTTTTACTTTCATGCATTGGAGAAGGAAATGGCAACCCACTCCACTGTTCTTGCCTGGAGAATCCCAGGGACGGGGGAGCCTGGTGGGCTGCCATCTATGGGGTCGCACAGAGTCGGACACGACTGAGCAACTTAGCAGCAGCAGCAGGAGCAGCATGTGTATGTAACCTTGTTCTGTATTTTCCAAGTCTCCTGTCAATGAGTTATCATATTTTCATAATTTAAAAAATAAAAAAAAAGAGAGAAAAACTTATCTATAGCCATACCCATAGAAAAATGTATGGAAGAGTGTAACTTCATAATTAATTTTACTATGTACCTTTGGATCATTTCTTTTACAATTTTCATAACAGTGAGTTTTTTACAGAGAAGTGACATTTTCATGGCCATCTCTGATGTCTCTATTCCCTGCAGAGCTTACACACACTCGTCTCCCACTGTGATCCATCTTTCACGGAGTCAATGATCACTCTACATTGTCATCACGGACTATAAGTACATCTCCTTCAGCAGACCATGGAGTCCTTGAAATAAAGGAACATCCTTCCCTTAGGCTTAAAATACTTAGCAATAGGTACATATGAGATACATAAAAAGAATCATTACATAAAGAAGTGAACTGACCATTATAGAACCATGTTACATAATACAAAAAGAAAAAAAAAAAAACAGGATAGAAAAATGAAGTCTAAAGTCTAATGGGCCAAAACAAAAATGAGAAAAAAAAAAAACAACTTAATTTATACCTTTCCTTTCTATCTAATGTCATTTTTTTCTCCAATAAGCCGTTGATAAGTGAAAGGTAAAAAAGTTAAACCCACATTGATAACAACGCATCATAACAGAAGGAACACCGCCCCAGTAAAAATACATTCTTGGTCAACTTACGTTTTCTCTCAAATATTTATAAACTGAGATTCAACAAGAGGAATTTAATTCCCTGCAGTATAATTCAGGGAATCTCTTCTCGAGGAGATCTCTGTCAAGATGGACAGAGATCTATATTTAAAATGGATTATCCAAAAGGACCTACTGTATAGCACAGGGAACTCTGCTCAATGTTATGTGGCAGCCTGGGTGGGAGGGGAGCTGGGGAGAGAATGGATACATGCAGGCGTGGCTGAGTCCCTTTGCTATTCACCTGAAACTGTCACAACATTGTTAATCAGCCATACTCCAATACAAAATTAAAATAAAAAAAGATGAAATGACACAATATACGGATACCAAAGGGGAAAGGGGGTCGGGAGTGGGAAGAGTTGGGAGATTGGGACTGACTCATATACACTGTTGATACTATGTATAAAATAGATAAGGGGCTTTCCAGATTGTAAAGAATCTGCCTGCCAATGCAGGAGACACAGGAGCCTCAGGTTCAATCCCTTAGTCAAGAAGATCCCCTGGAAGAGGAAATGGCAATCCACTCCAGTATTCTTGCCTGGAGAATTCCATGGACAGAGGAGCCTGGTGAGCTGCAGTCCATGTGGTCGAAAAAGATTCAGACATGACTGAGCAGCTGAAGACACACACACATAAAATAGGTAACTAATGAGAAGATACTGAATAGCACAGGGACTTCTACCCAGTGCTCTGTGGTGACATAAATGGGAAGGAAATCCAAAAAAAGGGCATATATATATATATATATATATATATATACACATATACATATAGCCGGTTCACTTCACTGTACAGCAGAAATTAACACAACATTGTAAACCAAAGATACTCCAATAAAAATTGATTAAAAAAAAAGATGAAATGACCCAGTCTGCTTGAACTGAGTCCAAGTACTTTAGAACATGTAGCCCTCACCATTTTTGAAAGTCCAAAAGAGCAGATCTAGAAAGTGAAGTCGCTCAGTCGTGTCCGACTCTTTGCGACCCCATGGACTGTAGCCTATCAGGCTCCTCCATCCATGGGATTTTCCAGGCAAGAGTGCTGGAGTGGATTGCCATTTCAGTCCACAAAGGTTTTTTTTTTCTATGAAATGAACATTTCATTTTGATGCAGTTCATTATTTTTTTCATTTTGCTCTTATTAGTTTTTTACCAAGTATCCATTTCTTTCTGCTATTTCTCTCCATGACCATGCATCTATGCCCAGTAACCTGAGGTTTATTTAATTTAATTGAAGTATGGTTGATTCACAGTGTTGTGTTAATTACTGCTAAAGAGCAAAATGATTCAGTTATGTGTGTGTGCTAAGTCCCTTCAGCTGTGTCCAACTCTTTATAACCCTTTAGACTGTAGCCTTCCAGGCTCCTCTGTCCATGGGATTCTCCAGGCAAGAATATTGGAGTACGTTGCAATGCCCTCCTCCAGGGGATCTTCCCAACCCAGGGATCCAACCTGCATCTCTTGGGTCTCAACCTGCATTGACATGAAGATTCGTTACCACTGCACCACCTGGGAAGCCCTATATATATCCATATATATATTTTTTTCTTTTTTAATACATATTGGAGAAGGAAATGGCAACCCACTCCAATACTCTTGCCTGGAAAATCCTATGGACAGAGGAGCCTGGTAGGCTACAGTCCATGGGGTTGCAAAGAGTTGGACACGACTAAGTGACTTCATGTTCAATTTTCCCCATTATGTTATCACAGGATACTGAATATAGTTTTCTGTGCTATATAACAAGATCTTACTGTCTATAAATTCTCTCTATATAAAAGCTTGCATTCGCTAACACCAATCTCCCACTCCATCCTTCCCCCAACCCCTTCCTTTTTGGCAGCCACTGGTCCCAGGTTTATTTCGTTGGAGCATGTTGGTTATGGTCAGGGTCAGAGGAAACAAGTTGGTCTTCACTTCCAGGTTTTAAAACTTTGCTTTATGGAACATGTCGAAGATTGTTTTTCTTTTTCAAAATCTTGCTAAGAGAATGAACTTAACACACCATTTAAGGAGCTTCTTAGGAACAGTCGGCATAACGGGCTGCAGGCCCTGGGCTTCCCGCAGTCACAGGATTCAGACGACCACATTTTGGTCCTCTCCTCTAAGGTCTCTGGGCTGGGAAAGAATCTGGAGATTCTGGAGAGGCACAGCTAGACTAAAAATGGCAGTTTAATAACATCTTGTGTCTAGAGAGGAGCTTCAAGGAAGAGTTGTCTGTTTAGCTCTGGATCATACTTCATTGGAGCACAGCTCACCAGAAGCAAAGCACTAGTAAGGACCATTGTATTGAATCCTTATCTTGAATTTTATTTTCCACCGGAAAAGGGGAATACATGGGGGAGGGGAATGGATGGACGATTCTTCCTTCCATGTCTGACTTGAACATCACCCATGTATAACTACCTCCTTGATCCCAGTATCAGTTCACGGAAGTAGGATGTGAGAAAGTCAAGTGGGAATGCAAGGCAGTCACACAATAGAATCTCAGCCTAGAAAAGGGCTTTAAAGCATTTCTATTCTACCCAATAGTCTGCAGTTGAAATTACAACATCTCTGCCCAGCTGTTACTGGGAGTCTGGTTATAATACATAATGAATTAGACAATATGCTCCCAGCATGACTATCAGTGTCCTCAGAAGGGTGCAATGTTCTCAGGAGGAAGCTGTCACTTCTTGGAGTGATGATGGAGTGACCTAGATGCTTTGAGCACAGATGTGACTTTTCTGACCTCAGGCATTTTGTGTTGACCTGGTTAGGTCCTTGGTCAGGATGCAGGGTCACACCTTCCAGGGGTAGGTCTCATGACTGAAAGTGAAACTGTTTGTCTCAGTTGCATCTGACTCTTTGCGACCCTATGGACTATAGTCTTCCAGGCTTCTCTGTCCATGGGATTCTCCAGGCAAGAATACTGGAGTGGGTAGCCACTCCCTCCTCCAGGGATAGAACTCAGGTCTCCTGCATTGCAGGCAGATTCTCTACCATCTGAGCCTGGGAAGCCTTATTTGTTTATTTTACAAAGAGAGCTCAAGATAAGGTGTGAGTGAGTGCAAGACGCTCAGTTGTGTACGACTCTTTGTGACTCCATGGGCTGTAGCCCAACAGGCTCTCCTCTGTCCATGGGATTCTCCAGGCAAGAATACTGGTGTAAGAAAACCCAAATGATCTGGTAGTCTTTTAACATGGTGGCCAGCACTTCTGCAGACCCTGTTTAAAGGGTTCTTTCCTTTTGCTGTGTGTGACCACACCTAACCACCCAAAGAACAGGCTGCTATATGCTCTGATTTATGCCCCTATCTTTCCTGAGGGATTGCTTATCCCATCAGATATCTCAGCAGTTCGCTTCTGGCCAAAGATTCAGACTTCTTGATTTCCCATCCTGAAGCTAATTTTGTCATTGCAATTCACAGACAGCACTACCCATAAAATTGCCAGTATGACAGCAAGATATGGACATATTCATGCATTCTTTACTTCTGAAGAATTGAATGAAGTGAACCATTACCTTCTAAGGAGCTGAGAAACTTTTGTTCAGTAACGATTACCAAGCTCTCACTATATACCAGAGTTGTTTCCCCTTAGAAGATATTGCTTTGAAATACATATTTTGGAATTGACTCTGAAACTGACAGATCTTTTAAAACCACTTTAATAATGTGCTTTGGTGGCTACTGTGCTTCTTCCTGTCCATCACAATCCTTCTTGCATTTTCTGCTCCAAGAGATGGAGGAGTAGGGCTCTGTTCTACACCAAGGAGATAGTTGACACTCAACTAATAAAAGATACCATAGACCAGGGGAACACTCAGAAGATAAAACTAGTAAAGCAGAGATGAATGGTAGGGCTTTCAGCAACACAGTGTTTGCAGCTTCTCCAGAAAGAAGAGCTTGAATTTCTTATCTTCCCTTCCAGTTAGCATCCAGATTTCTCCTCCGGCTCCTAAAACCAACTTAAGTTCCTTTCTGCTTCATAGCTTATCAGTGACTAGTTATATATAAACGTTTCTTTCCAGCTGTAAGTAACATTGGAGACATCAAAACTCAGAGACAGTAAATCAGATGGAATGTTTGTATCAGAGTCAATGTTCGTCAGTAGAACTCAGGTCCCCTAATGATCAGCATTACCTGCTACAATAGTATGATTCAAGGATTCACCTGGAAACAAACTCTGAAAGACTCCCTTATCATGGCTGACAAAGAAGTCTAAGATGTGCTTTTTATTTTACTGTAAAGTATAGCTGATTAAAAACATTGTGATAGTTTCAGATAGACAGCAAAAAGGCTCAGCCATGCATTTACACATATCCATTCTCCCCTAGATTCCCTCGCATTCAGGCTGCCATATAACATTGAGCAGAGTTCCATATGTTGTATAATAGCTGGAAAGATATTCAACATATATTGTACCACTCTTGTTTTCTCCTCCCACACGAACTAGGACCATGTAACCTGAAGGAAATTCTTCTCAAATGTGCTAGGAGGTTCTGTTATTTCTTCACCCCTGAGCTGACAGTGGCAGATGGTTATTGCCCTTCTTTTAGGCACCAGGATACCTTCTCAGAAGACCTGGAATAAAGGAGGAGCAGTGGAATATCAAGGGGCTTCCCAGGTGGCTCAGTGGTAAAGAATCTGCCTGCCAATGTAGGAGATGCAGGAGACTCAGGTTCAATCTCTGGGTGAGAATGATCCTCTGGAGGAGGAAATGACAACCCATTCCAGTATTCTTGCTGGGAAAATCCCCTGGACAGAGGAGCCTGGTGTGCTACAGTCCATGAGGCGCAAAGAGTCAGATATGAATGATTACAAACATGAGTGGAATATCAAAGGCAGGGCAGGGGTTCCCCTCCCCAACCCTTGCCAAGTACAAGTAATAAGCAGGTACATGGTTTGCCGAGAATTTAAAAGCAATGATAAAATCAACTAAAAGTCTGTCTGTTCTTTATTATCTCCATGTGCTAGCTTTTCTAAACTATGACAGTGATGAAACACACTTTCCTGAAAAAAATCTGTTGCTAGCTATACCTTTTAGAAAAATCGCTGAAGTTATTGTTGATTTTACATATGAAAATATCTTTGTAATCTTCAAATGAGCATGCCTTGATTATATATTCTCTAATAAACATGGTATTTTACATGGAAGAGAATGGAGGGAACCCAATTTCCCAGCAGGCCCTCACCATCCAGCAAGGACTAGGTTTGGGCTGTTTGGGGTAGAAGCGCATGTGCTGAATTTGGTGACCATATCCAGAATTTGGTGACAGGGCTTCAGATGGGCACTTCCCCTGTCCTGTGGACCTTTCACTCTTTGAGAAGAGGCAAAGTCAAAGGAGGCACCACACTGTTCAAGCTAGCTGTCCAGGTCTAAAGGAGGCGCCATCGTGGGCAACCCTGTCCATGTGGGCTATTTACAATGTATGTTGCAAAATTTTCTCCTCACTAGCTCTTTGGTTGCCTCATAGATCATGGATTTTAGATGTCAGGTCCCTTACTTAAGATCTTGGACTTGCCATATGAGAGCCTTGGAAAGTCTTCCTGCTCCTTGGTTCTCCTTCTAAGAGCAGTACCTTGCTGGCTTATCTCTGGGCTCTGAAACAGCTAGTATACATATAATATATACGCATGCTAAGTCACTTCAGTCATGTCTGACTCTGTGAGACCTCATGGACTGTAGATCACCAGGCTCCTCTGTCCATGGGATTCTCCAGGTAAGAATACTGGGGTGGGTTGCCATTTCCTTCTCCAGGGGATCTTCCCAACACAGGGATTGAAACTGTATCTCTTGTATTAGAAGGCAGATTCTTTCCACTGAGCCACCAGGGAAACCCATATAAACCCATATGTAGACCTATAGACCAAAATCAAACTTTTACATACTTTCCTAAGAGCTAAATATAGCATTTTTTTCTTATTATGGCACTTGAACCAAAATTGCTTAAACAAAGATCATTCTTTAAATGCTCTTCATTTATTTACCTGCCTCTGTGTTTGCACTGATATATTATTTGTATGTGAATGTGCACATGTGTGCTTATGCATCTGTGTCCACGCACATGTCTGTGTGTGTGTGTGTGTGTCTGTGTTTGTATCTTTGGCTCCCAGAAGTCCCATCCAGAGTGATTTGTTTTGAATACCAATGCCTGTTCTGGTGGAGACTTTTTTTTTCCTCTTAAAGGTGTCAACAGAAGCTGTGAAAAGGTACAGATCAGAGCATATAACATCCCCTAAGGGACTTCTCCCGGCTCACACTTCATGTGCCAGACTCCCTTGTTTCAGGGTAAGTATTTGACATGCTTTGTTACCTGATTAAACCTGCATGTGTTTCGTTCTGGCTTATTACTGTCTGAGGCACTGTGTTGTGAAATGAAAATTACTGGCATTTGCCTGCCAAATGCAGTGATTCAGAGAATTGTGAATTAGGAATCTTTAATTACAGAGATCTGTGCCTGATAGGTTAATTTCAAAAGCAAAGTTTAACCACATGTGTTCTATTTATTTTCAAACCAGTTCTATTGAATTACATTTTATTTTAAAAGGTCTTCTTGGTCCCCTATTAATAAACAAGGAACACTAAACAAAATGCTTTTTAAGATTCATTCTCATTTCACCTGGGCTAGAGAATGAAGAAGAAAATTATATCTCCATGAAATAGAATCAAACATAAGTGATTTTTATGAGACGTTGCTTTAATAGTACTAGTATTTGGTATTATTATTCTAAACTATTTTTATATTAAATTATTTGAGAATGAAGAAAACAATGTGATTTATGTGGGGAAGATAAGGATCCGTTTTAAGCTTATATTGTTTTCTCTATTTCCCATTGATGTTTGGATTTTGAAGAAATTGCTATAAATGATATCTATTTTTTATTTTACAAACCTTTTTGTTATTGCTAATAGATGTTAATTTGAAACAACAGCAACAATTATTGCTACACGGTCTACGAAGTCAGCCTCTTTAAAAGATTACGCTTGTTGAGTCACAGCCTGAAGACCTGAAATCTAAGCCAGTTATTTTTAAAGCATATATCCATTATAGTTATTTTAAGGTTCTTTTTCTTTATAAATGCAAGGCATGCACATAGTAGTAATTTGTAAAAGATCCAGACAGTAGAACCCCAAATAAAAAGTTTGTCTCCCTCCATCTCCATTACTCAGAATCACAGGCTGTTAACAGTTTCAGAATTTATTTCCCCTAGAGCTGACTTGATTGATCCTTGATATGTGTGCACGCTAATTCGTTTCAGTCTTGTCCGACTGTCTTTAAGATCCCACGGACTGTAGCCCACCAGGCTCCTCTGTCCACGGGATTCTTCAGGCAAGAATACTGGAGCGGGTTGCCATTTCCTTCTCCAGGAGATCTTCCCGACCCAGAGATGGAACCCGTGTCTCCTGCATTGGCAGGCAGGTTCTTTACTATCAGTGCCATCTGGGAAGAAGCCCTATTTTATATGAGATGCCTCTATTCATCTCAAGCACAGTGATTTTTTTTTTCTTAGCATGTGCTTCTCTGTTACATTAACCTCCAATTTTCTAGAATCCTCCCCAGCAGCAAAAGGGTCCTGGGTGCCTCTTACCTATGCTCCCAGATACTGCATTATCTAGGCTATTATTTAAATGACTTTCAAGTGGAAGAAAGTTCCAAAATGCTAACAACTTCTGCATTTAAAGAAAATGTGAATGAATAAGCCTGAAAACGCCGTAGGTTGCACAGGTTGTTTCTTCTTTTGTGCAATCCTTCAGGATGATATTCACTGGGAAAACTCTTCAGAAATGGCTTTCCCCTTGGCACCTTTGTCCAGGGACCTCACTCTCCTTCTTACCGGGTGCATACCTTCCTCATCCCCAGGTTATTTACACTCACAGGGAGATGTGAGCATGCTCAGTTGCTCAGCCATGTCTGACTCTTTGCGAGCCCATGGACTGTAACCCACCAGTCTCCTCTGTCCGTGGGATTTCCCAGGCAACAATTCTGAAATGGGTTGCCATTTCCTCCTCCAGGGGGTCTTCCTGACCCAGGGATCAAACCCACATCTCATGCATTGGCAGGTGGATTCTTTACCACTGAGCCACCAAGGAAACCCACAGGAAGAAGCAGCTACCCCCAAAGGGGTAAGAAAACTTTGCTTTATTTTGGAGTGCCCTCTGACTTTGTTCTTTAATTCTGTGCCATGACATACTTTGCAGGTAAACTCACCTTATACCACCAAGAACTTGTAGTATTAAATTCATCTCCCTTCTTAGAGTAGTATCGAAGATAAACTCTCCTTATATCAAATTCTGACCATCAAAATAAAACTCAAATGTTTGGAGGATAGCTTTAAAATGATTACATGCTTTAAATATTCTCTTCATGTAAGTTCTCTTTCTGCCCAAATTTAACTGCAGAAAAGCAAACAGATCTGTACAAAGATTTATGTTACAGGGGTATTCATTGTCACTTGATGAATTTTGGCAAAAAAAAAAAAGGAAAACAACCCTAAATTCCTAGCAATAAGAAATTGGTTAAATCAACTATGGTATATCCATGCAGTGCTATACCATGTGGCCATTATAAACAATGGAGAAAAAAACATATATAATGAGATGTACAATGGTCTTGATTTCTTAATGGCTAGAATTACGCATGCTTTCTTCTTCTTTTGCCTTATATACATCTCCTAAATTTTCTGTAATGCATGTATACGTTTTAATATAAAGGAATGTTATTTTTTAAATCAACAGTATTGTTTTCTCTATCTTGAGGTTCAATACCAATTTAAGGTGCTATAAATTTTGCAAATGCTTAAAGCATAGCTTCATATATAATCTACCTAAGGGATCAACTGTACATTTGTGAACAATCCCAAGCTATCATTTCAACTGTGGTCCTGGAGACCTGGTAAAGCCCCAGGAGTAAAATTTGAAATGTTTCATCTATCAAAAGCCCTTGACACAGATTTTATTTATGCAAGTTTGTTCAGATACCAAAGTTTTTGTCACTGAATGTGTAATTTAACAAATTGTTTTTTCTTTCTCAAGTCTGGGATTTAATAGTTACAAATAGGATATTAAAAGGTAGGCTTTTACGTCCCATACCATTATTACCCATTGTTTATCACTTATGGTCACTGGCACTCCCATCCCCCCACCCAGCCATGCATACACAAGTGTGATAGTTTTGTTAGGCTTACCATTCTGAAAATACATTTGATTTCATTGTGGATCAGCAATATGGAATATAATTTATATAAATGGAGTTGGAAAGGGCCTTTATAGAAATTCTATAAAGAATTTATTTTCTTTTATGAATGTATTTACTTTTATAAGCCTGAGCAAAATAATGTTTTTCTCAGTTTTGCAATGAGTGCTTCTCCTCTGGTTTTTGATGGAGAGTCTTACTCGCATTTCTGGTGAGTGATTTGCTGAAGAATTCTAGGTGACTAATGGTTTCTCTGGAAACAAGGGGAATGTATCTCATGTTTTCACCAACTTTTCAAATCTACCCTTTGTTCTTTTCTTCTCTTCTTCTTCCATACCTCCTACGTAGGCTTCCTTTTTCTTTTTCCCTCTGATGGTGTTTGCCAGTGAAGCACATAGGCTTTTATTTAATATTTTGGAGTAATTCAGGATTGCAAATTGCTATGATTTTCATAGACTCTCACTCTATGAAAATCCCTGTATGAATGTATAGACCTAAAAGAGAGTTTGGGGAGAAAGAGGAAAAGGCACAAGGCCTAAATTTTGGGTTCTGTTTCTACGTAAGGAAGAAAACAAGGGAAAAG
This sequence comes from Bubalus kerabau, assembly GCF_029407905.1. NCBI lineage: Eukaryota > Metazoa > Chordata > Mammalia > Artiodactyla > Bovidae > Bubalus > Bubalus kerabau. The sequence continues at coordinate 23,058,153 of NC_073635.1, read as the reverse complement.
AAACAGCAAAGCCGATGGAAGGACTGCGAGAATATGCTCTTCTAACACCTCACATCAAGATGTCATAGCTAGACCACAGAGATTCGAACTATTTTCCCTTCATTTCAGAAGGTCAGGCTTAAAATGTTCTAATATTAGAAGTGTCAGAACAAGCTTCATAAAAACATTCTTTCTTACTGGAAAGGGAACATTAATTTCAGATTGGCAATTTAAACAATTTTTTATCACTTTCGTTTCAGAGCTGTCAGGGCAAGCTCCATAAATATTCTTTCTCTTTGGGAAGGGGCATTCTTATAAAATGGAAACTCTAGGGTGGCCCGAATGAATCTACCCTGCAGAGAAGCTACAGAAAATGTTAAAATAATGAGCAAAGCTTACCTTCCAAGCATCTGAGTTAATCCCTGGGAGCCAGAGAGGCAGTTTTGAGGAAGTGGTGTTAACACTTAAAAACCACCTGGGCTCCATATAATACGAGGAAGTAGCAATTCAGTGAAGCTAATAGTACTTTTGAAAAGTGTTGTACTTGCTCCTGGGTGGGAAGTCCAGACATAAGGAAAATCTGGCTGGGCTATTTGTGGTTTTATAGCTGCCGTATGCAAGAAAGCCAAAGTGAAATACAGGCATTCTATAAAAATCCTCTTTCCATGTCTATGTGCTTTATGGAGTCCAAATTGCAAATAGGGGAGCTGAGGTCTCTAAGCATAGATTTGAACTTGCCCAAAGACACAGCACATCAGTCATTAAAAAGAAAACGTCTAAGCCAGACAAAGACACGATTTGGACAACTTCTAAGTCAGACAAAGATCCTATGTGGGATCTAAAAAAGTTAAATGTAGAGAATCCCCTGGCAGTCTAGCGGTTAGGACTCCAAGCTTTTTACTGCTGAGGGTCCGGGTTCAGTGCCTGGTCAGGGAACCAAGATCCTGCAAGTCATGTGGTGCAGCCAATAAATAATTAAAAACAAAATGTTAAATATGTTAAAAAAAAAAAACCCGGAGAGTAAAATGGTGATTACCAGGGGATGGGGTGGGAGGGACAAGGATAGTGGTTAAAGGTACAAGTTTGTAACAAGTAGGAGATAAACTCTAGAGATCTAATGCACAGCATAATGAATATAGTAATAAATGATTTTTTTTTCTCTGACAGTTGTGTCCAGCTCTTTGCAACCTCATGGACTGTAGCCCACCAGGTTCTTCTGTCCGTTGAATTCTCCAGACAAGGATACTGGAGTGAGCCATTCCCTTCTCCAGGGGATGTTCCTGATCCTGGGATCGAACCTGAGTCTCCTGTGTTGCAGGCCGATTCTATATCACCTGAGCCATCAGGGAAGCCCAATAGACGATAATATTGTGCTATAATTATGTAATGTGACAAATATCACTATTTCAGCAATCATTACGATACATAAATATATCAAAGTAACACTTTGATAAACTTACATGCTATAGTCAGATTTATTCAATTAAAAATACTTCATGCAAATACAATACATTAAAAAAAAACTTTAAAGTGTTTCCAGTTTTGTTCACATCTTCCAAATGTATGTTAATTCCTTAATTCCAGATACTGGGATAACTTAACTTTATTTGAACAGCACTTTGAAATTTAATGCCTAGACCCCTTTTCAGTGGGCTTCCCTGGCGCTGCTAGTGGTAAAGAATCTGCCCGCCAATGCAAGAGACCTAAGAGACACAGGTTTGATCCCTGGGTTGGGAAGATCCCCTGGAGGAAGGCATGGTAACCCACTCCAGTATTCTTGCCTGGAGAATCCTATGGACAGAGGAGCCTGGTGGGCTACAGTCCATGGGGTAGCAAAGAGCCAGACGTGACTTAGCAGGCATGAATGCTCCTTTTCAGTATTATTCAATTTTGGTTCCAGAAATAAATGTTGTCTTGAAAATTCCCCATCACATATACTCTCCCACTAAAGTGTAAGAAGTATAGCTTTCTAATTCCCAGCTCAGATTCAGATTGTAAACATTTCCAAACACCTGGACAAATATCAGTAAGATCCAAATTTGCTAAAGAGGTTTGTATGTTTTTGTCTTTTATAAAAATCACGTTTTTTCCAGTGAACACTGATCCAAGAAGTGCTTCAGATATCATATATTCTTCCCCCAAAGACCTTGCCTTTTCCTTTTCAGGAATGATTAGGAAAAGCTTGTATGATAAGCATGATTGCAAGGCTGTGAAGGCTGAAAAGAAAGAAGGCATTGGCTAGCTCAGCTTAGTGGGAGGGAAGAGAAAGCAAAAACAATTTCAGAACCATTTATAAGCATGGACTGATCTAACTTAACCTAATCAGGTCCCATTAAACCTTCTTATGAAGGAGGTAAAACTCCAAAGAGAACTGGAGTTGGAGGGAGAACTGAAGGTTAGACAGTGATATTTGAAAAGACCCAACTCTTTTCACATTTAATGATGTGATGTTTATATGGTTCATGAAGACTCTTGGACATGCTTGGAGTTCCATGAATGTGTAATGTTTTGAATATTACTTCTGTTAAACTGAGTCCTTTTAAACATCATACAAACACTGTCATTTTCTTGGGATTAGATGCTATTGGTTGACCATCAGTAGGACTCTCACCCTAAATTTCCTCTCTAGGAATAGTGACAAATGCACATCAATCCTTTGCTTTCTTTTGTTTGACCCACTTATCACCAATGTCTTATGTTTGCAAGAAGGAATTGTACACTCTGAGATCAGACCCTACAAGGTGTATGACCTTAGACAGCCACTTAACTTTCCTAAATTTTGACTTCCTCATCTGTAACATAAGGGTAATTTTTTTTAGAATATTTCTTTATTTTGTAATTATTATTATCATTATTTTGGCCATACCACGTGGCATGTGGGATCATATTTCCCCAACCAGGGATTGAACTTGCATCCCTTGCATTGGAAGCACAGAGTTTTAACCACTGGACCACCAGGAAGTCCCAAATCATAGAGTTTACCTCAAAGATTTCTTTTACATGTTATACAACATAAAGCAATGTAAAGCATTTAACCCACTTCTGGCACCAAATAAGGATTCGATTTTTCTAAAGAAAGTAACAACTAACATTTATTGAACATGAAAGTCGCTCAGTCGTGTCCAACCCTTTGCAACCCCATGGACTTCAGTCCATGGAATTCTCCAGGCCCAAATATTAATTGTCAGGCAAGGTTCTAATCACTAAAACTGACCTGAGCATGCTTTGTTTCTTCCCTCAAATCCTGTGTTAGGTAATTGCTTCTCCTGTCAGGAGGAATAAGTAAGAGAATCCAGGGACTAGGCTAATAAAAATCCCACAACATTAAAAATGGGAGCTAGGGTCTAAGAACCTCTCCAGATGGCATCACCATCATCATGATGGTATTTAGTAAGATGCAACTTCTTTAATAGATAATGGACTCCTCAGTGTTTGTAGATTTTCTATTTTTATTTATTTGGACAAGTTGTGTTTTTCTAGCAGTTGATATATTATATACGTTTTGAACTTGATTGGCATAAAGATGTTTATATAACCTCATTATCTTTTTAATGTCTGTCAAATCATAACAAAAAGCCCTTATTTACTTCCTGATAAGAATCACTTATGCCCTCTCTTAACTTCTCTTGATCAGTCTTGCTAGGGAATTATACATTTTCTTGATCTTTTTGAAATTCACTTTTAAGATATTAGCTTTGTTGAATCTAATGTACAGTGTATATTTGCCTTCCAATTCACTGGTCTTGGTTCTTATGTTTATTATTTCCTTCCTTCTACTTTATTTGGCTTCAAATGATCTAACTTTCTGAGTTGGATATTTGTTGTTGTTGTTTAGTCACTAAGTCGGGTTCGAACCTGTGGACTATAGCTCATCAAACTCCTCTGTTCATGGGATTCTCCAAGCAAGAGTACTGGAGTGCCTAGCCATTCCCTTCCTCAGGGGATCTTTCCGATCCAGGAATTGAACCTGGGTCTCCTGCATAGCAGGCAGATTCTTTACTTCTGAGCCACCAGGGAAGTCCCTGCTGGATACTTAGATCATTGAAATTTCAGCCTTTCTCTCCGACTCTGTGCATTTAAAAGTACAAATGTCTCTCTAACCATGGCTTCAGCTGCATGGTATAAGCTGCAAGTTTTTATATACAGTATTCTCATTCTCATTCAGTTCCAAATATTTTCTAAGTTCCATTTTCTAGTTCCATTTGTATCATTTCCTTTCTTTTGTATATTTCTATCCATAATTTCAGTAAAAGATCTTTCAAAGAACATGAAGTCTCTGAATTATTTCAATCATTCAAAGTTTTTCAAGAGCTTTACGGCCTAGCATACTATTTTGTAAGTATTTTCCTCAGACACTGGGTTAAGTTTGCTAGTTATGACACACAGATCTACTAGGTTTTATTGACTTTTGTCTGTTTGTTAAAATCTCCATTTGTTATTGTTGCTGTGTCCATTTCTCCTTTTAATTCTGTTGATTTTTCCTTGTATATTTCAAGGCAACTTTATTAAAAGCATATAAATCTAGAATTATTCTATTCCTGATGAATTGGCTACTTCATCTTTATGAAATGTGCTTTTCTTCTAGTAATACTTTTTTCCTCAAACTCTACTCTTTTGATATAATTATAACTATACCAATTTTCTTTTGGTTAACATTTGTATGAATATAAAGATGCATTTTTTCATTTTTAGCTTTTCTAAATCCATATGTAAAAGCTATATCTTGTGTCCCAGATATAGATTTTTATAAGGATATAGATATGGGTAATATACAGACTTAAAAGATCTCTACAACTTTATCTATGTCTACATGCCATTATTATATCAATAATATAATTTATAAATATAAACATCTACTTTACAAACTAGTGTCACAACATACATTATATTCTGTAACCTGGTCGTTCCTATTTAATAAATATTATAGAAATCTCTATGGGATGCCCAGGTGGCTCAGTTGTAAGAATCTGCCTGCCAAGCAGGAGGCATGAGTTGAATCCCTGAGTTGGGAAGATCTCCTGGAGAAGGAAAGGGCAACCCACTCCAGTATTCTTGCCTGGAGAATCCCATGGACAGAGGAGCCTGGCAGACTAGTCCATAGGGTCACAAAAGAGTTGAAAATGACTTAGCAACTAAATAACAACAATAGAAATCTCTACCTAAGAATGTCATGTTATTTTTTCAATATTTTATTGTGAAAAATCTCAGCTGAATAGCAAAGTTAAAAGAACTCTATAGGACACCTATATATGCATTACCTAGATTCTGCTACCAACATTTTACTGAATTTGCTTTATCACTTGTTTGTCCATCTGCTGCTGCTAAGTTGCTTCAGTCGTGTCCGACTCTGTGTGACCCCATAGACAGCAGCCACCAGGCTCCCCCGTCCCTGGGATTCTCCAGGCAAGAACACTGGAGTGGGTTGCCATTTCCTTCTCCAATGCATGAAAGTGAAAAGTGAAAGTGGAGTCGCTCAAGTCGTGTCCGACCCTCAGCGACCCCATGGACTGCAGCCTACCAGGCTCCTCCATCCATGGGATTCTCCAGGCTATTAACCCATTAATCTACACCTACATCTATACAATCTATATCTATACTTGAAAAAGGTATGTACACTGTAGAAAATTTTTTATCTCCAAGTAGAATTGAATTATGGAGTTAAGAGGTCTAGAATTTTTATTTTTATATTCTAATTTGTCTGTATCGTTTAGGTATTATAAAGTAAGCAAGACTAATTTCTGAAAGAAAAAAATAAAGGAAGACGTATTTAAAAAAAAATAAAAGATTCCCAGACCCAATCCTTAGATACAGTTTGTCAGTGGATCTGAAGCTTCTTTTTCCATCAGTCCATCCAGGCTCTGCCCATGTGTGTCCTGCAGACTTTTCTTGAGCATTTAAGAAGTGCCAGACATTGAAACAAACCCATTCCTCATGCTATTCCATTGACTGCCGACAACCATCACATGAATTAGGTACTATTGTTAGCCCCATTTGGAAAAGAAGAAAACGAGAAGCACAGAGAAGGTCAATTTCCCTCCAAATCACACAGTGGTGGGTGGTGAATAGCAAAACAGGATTAGAGCCCAGAGTCTGACTCACGTCTAAGCTTCTAACTGTGTACCATGCATTTTCATTGAATGCACCAAAAGAACTCATTTTCAAATGAATCAACTCAAAGAAGACACAGAGTATCCACTATGAGCCAGACAAAGAAGGTGGCAGACACCATGCAAAAAAAAAAAAAAAAAAAAAGAACCTCAACAGTTCTCCAACAAATACTTCTGTAGTTGAATTGATCTGAATTCTACTTTTGCCAAGCATTGATTCAATATTTATTATTTCACATTTTTCATGTAAATTATAGTTAAAATTATCAGTTTGCATGACTCCATTTTCAGTCCAAGAAATCTGGCCCGTTTAACCTCTTTAAAAATAATTGTTTACAAAAAAGGTTAAGTAGGGTCAAGGTTAAGTTGAAATAACCTCAGGAGAAATGATGAGATGAGTTTTGAAAGATAACCACTGAGTAGAAATCACAGCCACAGTTCTGTTCCTGGGGACGGACACAAGAAGTAAAAGATGCCTACTGAATTTCTCACTTTCAGTTCAGTTCAGTAGCGCAGTCGTGTCAGACTCTTTGCAACCCCATGGATTCCAGCACGCCAGGCCTCCCTGTCCATCACCAACTCCCAGAGTTTACCCAAACTCATGTCCATTGAGTCAGTGATGCCATCCAACCATCTCATCCTCTGTCGTCCCCTTCTCCTCCTGCCCCCAGTCTTTCCCAGCATCAGGGTCTTTTCTAAGGAGTCAGTTCTTTGCATCAGATGGCCAAAGTATTGGAGTTTCAGCTTTAGCATCAGTCCTTCCAATGAACACCCAGGATTGATCTCCTTTAAGATGGACTGGTTGGATTTCCTTGCAGTCCAAGGGACTCTCAAGAGTCTTATCCAACACCACAGTTCAAAAGCATCAATTCTTTGGCACTCAGCTTTCTTTACAGTCCAACTCTCACATCCATACATGACCACTAGAAAAACCATAGCCTTGACTAGACGGACCTTTGTTGGCAAAGTAATGTCTCTGCTTTTTAATATGCTGTCTAGGTTGGTCATAACTTTCCTTCCAAGGAGTAAGCATCTTTTAATTTCATGGCTTCAATCACCACCTGCAGTGATTTTGGAGCCCATAAAAATAAAGTCAGCCACTGTTTCCACTGCTTCCCCATCTATTTACCATGAAGTGATGGGACCGGATGTCATGGTCTTAGTTTTCTGGATGTTGAGTTTTAAGCCAATTTTTTCACTCTCTTTTTTCACTTTCATCAAGAGGCTCTTTAGTTCTTCTTCAATTTCTGCCAAAAGGGTAGTGTCGTCTGCATATCTGAGGTTATTGATATTTCTCCTAGCAATCTTGATTCCAGCTCATGCTTCCTCCAGCCCAGCATTTTGCATGATGTACTCTGCATATAAGTTAAATAAGCAGGGTGACAATATATAGCCTTGACGTGCTCCTTTCCCTATTTGGAACCAGTGTCTTGTTCCATGTCCAGTTCTAAGTGTTGCTTCCTGACCTGCATATAGATTTCTCAAGAGGCAGGTCAGGTGGTCTGGAATTCCCAAGACTGTGGAAAGTTTCTCATTTTATGTTAAGAGATTATTCATGGTCAGCTTGCCAACTGAAGTCTTAGGGAGTGGAACCCAGGAATCTGTATTTATAACAATCCCCTAAACAAGCCCCCACTCACTTCCTGCTTCTTCCTAGGTGATTAATTTTTTTAACTTTCTATTTTATATTGGGGTATAGCCTATAAACTGTGTTGTGATAGCTTCAGGCGAACAACAAAGGGACTCAGCCATATATATCCATATATCCATTCTCCCTCAAACTCCCTTCCCATCCAGGCAGCCACATAACACTGAGCAGAGTTCCAGGTGATGCTTATGCAAAGTAAATTTCCAGAACCATTACTAATAACCGCGCCTTGCCCCGGCAATATACTCAGTCAATATTTTTCCCATTAATGGGCACATTCTTAGGAGATAGTCAAAAGCACATATTATTGAATGACATTAGGTGAAATCACATAACTGATACATACATAGAAGTGCCTAATAACTCAAATAACTAATAACTCTGACATAGTGACAATTACTGAGTTTGAATTTCTAGTCCATCCCATGTGAGAATTGTAGTCAGGAGCCAGAGAATTTGAAAAGGGATTTTATGCTAATTAATTATGCGATTCCAAATACATATATTTGGAGAGAGGACTACAGTAAGTTCCCTACATATGAACCCTCAAGTTGCAAACTTTCGGAGATGCGAACGTGCATCTGGTTCCAAGAGGGAATCAGAACCTGTGCGGTCGCATCAGGTGTGACTGGAACTTCAGCTTGCCCTCCGTCTCCTACTGCTGACTACCTTTCAGCTCTGCCGTCTCCCACCACCCCTCCTTTCTGCTGTCAGTAACTCTTCCTGCCTGTTCACTCAATGCCAGCCACTGTGCGCTAGCCGCTGCATTGTACTACTGCATTTTTCAAGGCACTGTATTGTAATATTAAAAATACTTCATTTTTTGTGTTTTTTTATGTATTATTAGTATGAAAAATATTATATGCCTATTACAGTACAGTACTATATAACCAATTGTGTTAGTTGGGTACCTAGGCTAACTTTGTGGGACTTAACAACCAAGTTGGGTTTACAAACGTGCTCTTGGAACGGAACTGCTTCATATGTAGGAGACTTACTATATTTTAAAGTTGGGATCCTGCTTTCCTAGCATATCCTTTTTACATGAACGTTAAACTTAGTAGTTAATAATAACCACCAGAAGTAATATGACACTGACTTTAGACATCTGTCTCCACAAGGAAGATGGCGAACGTCACCCCATGTAGTAATAATATGGTTCTTATTATTCCAACTCCTATTATTATTACAGACTCATGGACGGTAAGTTAAATCATGTTCACAAAATTGAAAATCAAAGTGCAGAAAAATACAAACATATTAACAGTTTGATTGTGTAGGCAGAGAGAGAGTGAGAGTGAAATGGTCCCCATTTGGCATTATTTAATAATACTAATATGTGGCAAAGCGTTCAGGTGATTAGAGTTTGGTGAATATAATAATGATAATTAATTATAGCACATTTATTACCATCTACATGCCCCAGCTGTGCAAGAATTTTCTATACATTATCTCTGTATTTCAAAATTACCCTCCAGGAGTGTCATTCCATGGTTTACACTTGAATACCCCATGTGTAGCCAGTTGTCTAAGGTTACACAACTAGTTAGTAAAAATGCTAGTTTCTGAACTCAGGACTGTCTAATCTTAGAGTTCATACTCTTTTTCTTTTAGATGGTAAACTGCATGAGAGCAGAGCATGTATCTGTTTTTATTCCTGGTTCGATTCTCAGAGTCTTGAACAGCATGTGGTATGAAGTAGGTGCTCAGTAAATAAAAGAATAATAGCATGCTGCCCAGATCCAGAATGCCATCCTTGTCGATTTCCTGGAAGCAAATCTTCAATTTCACAGTTTATAATATCCTGACCCAAACAAAAATAATATTAATCATGATGATAGGTATCAAATGTAATAATAAAAAATGTTTAATCCAAAAGAGGGCAAGAACAGGTCAAAAAAAAGGAAACAGGGGACAAATAGAAAAAAATTAGGTGGAAATTTTAAACTCATTTACTAGTGATTAAATTAATATTTAGTAAAGCAACTACTCCAGGGCTTTCCAGGTGGCTCAGTTGTAAAGAATCTGCCTGGCAGTGAGGGAGACTCGGGAGACATGAACTTGATCCCTGGGTCTGTGAGATCTCCTGGAGGAGGAAATGGCAATCCACTCCAGTATTCTTGCCTTGGAAACCCCATGGACGGAGGAGCCTAGTGGGCTACAGTCCATGGGGTCACAAAGAATGGGACATGACTGAGCTACTGAGCACGCATGCAAACCAAATACTCCAAGTAAAAGATAAATATTGTTAGACTGCAATTTTAAAATTATATTTCTGTTATTCACTTAATTCTTACAATTCTCTATTTATATCTATTTTATGAGTGAAAAAATGGAGATTTCAGGGAGTAAAGAAATTTGCCAAAATGACACAGCTGAAAAACAGCAAAGTCAAGATAAGAGCCCCAGTTATCCAACCCAACATCCTTCCTTGTGGTATTTAGTACAACTCAGCAAAGAGAAGGTCCTGTCAAGCTTGGCAAGAGCTGTGTCCATGCGATTTCAGGGTCAGAGCCGGACTGCAGCTGGCATGGTGAATGGTAATGTTTAACTTCTCCATAAAGAAGTAAAAGCTCTTTGGGAAGGGATAACATTTCTGGACAGTGTTAAGGAAACAACTGACATTAGAAACCAGTGGAATCAATATACAAGAATGTATCATTTTCTCCAGCAGTATCTGGCTCTCCTGCCTAAAAGTAGAAAACACAGATGGTTGATTTCTCTTGATTTGCTGGAAAACGGCAAAGGACAAGATGGACCAGGGAGACTAGGGTCTGGGGGAGATGCTTCTGTCTTAGGGTCTGGGCTCAAGAGGGAGGCAGCAAAGTCAGAGGGAGGGTGGACCTAAAGAGAGCAAGGAGGGACTTCTCTGGTGGTTGAGCGTCTAAGAGTCTGTGCTCCCAATGCAGGGGGGTCTGGGTTCAATCCCTGGTCAGGGAACTAGACCCCACGTGCTGCAATGAAGACCTAGTGCAGCCAAATTAAATAAACGAATAAAAATATTTTAAAAATAAATAAAGAGAATAAGGGGAGAGCTACAGGGACAAGATATCTGTATGAGACTGAAGAGGTTTTCTGGGAGAAAGGAAGAAAGGGAAGGTAAAAAAAGGATTGACACCTGCTGACAGAGAGTAGAATAGATGTCCAGACAACATCATGTAAGGAATCTTAGAGATAAATTAGAAACAGTTAAGTCAATTAAGTAGATTTATTTGTACCATTAAATTTCAAGGAGAAAGAGAAAAGCTGGAGACTGCAACTCACTTATTCTTCTTACCTGAACCACCATTCTTAGGAGATTCTTTAAAATTCTGATTAAAGATCATTAAATGATTATAAATTCCTCCAGGTAACAGATTGCTTTCCGTGAATCACTCAATTCTTTTTTTTCCCCCTAAAACAGGGAGGAGGAAGATGGTTAAAATTAGCTACCTTTTTATAATGCATTTGCTGAAACTAATTGGTAATTATTTTTTACCATAAGCAGTTGGTGTGAGAGTGGTGATAATATATTTACAATATAAACTTAGCATCGTTAATGAGATTGTCATTTCTATGCAGGATGGACAGGGTCAGAGACTGTCCTCTTTATGACAGGGAGTCACTCTTTCAGTTCTGGGCTGGAATGATATGAGTTAGAAAACTAAAGAAACAGCCCTGCAGTAATAATGTATGTCATGATACGTATTAGAAGAGCAGTAATAGAGTTTTTCAAGAATTTCCAGATAGCAAATGAATCATTTTTTATCCTAACGGCTAAAGTTTGAGTATTTTAAATACCTATAACATAAAAGGTAGCTTCTTTACAGTAAAGTATTGACCTGGATGGAAGCTCCCTGATTCTCTGATAATAAACGTATCTTCCCGTCCTGACTCTTAAGCAGTCTAATATTAGCCTTCTCCCGTTTAAATTCCCATATTTGGATTCAGAGTGAGACTCTCTTTTCACTTCTCGTTTAATCAACATTGGCACCAAACTCCCCTCTGTCAGCTTGATATTCAGCTCTGGTCTGACCTAATTCTCTCAGGCAATGAACTCAGTTACTCCCCGCAGCTGGTCAAAAAGAGTGAGGGAGGAGACAGGAGAGATACCAAGCCTTCCTTGTGGCGGGCTGCATTAGGGCATCAGCCTAATACTTTTAGGGGCTTTGATCACATTCCAAGGACAGTTTAAAATGTCTGCTTAGTTCCCGCAACCCCACGATTGAGTTTAACTCGATCTCACTCCTCCTCCTCCTCTGTTCTGCAGAGGACCCTCTCTGGTGAAGTGGGGTCGAGGTGGATTTTCTGCCACTTCAAGAGGTTCCTAACCCTCATGTGTCCCTTTCAAGCACTGGAGTGTCTGGTGGTGCCTGTGAACCCTAGCTGCTGGTGTAGACGTTTCTGCAGCCCTGCTCTCATCCCTTGATCACGCAGTGGCACCTTCATTAAACAGAAGATTGTCCTCTCAGTTCCATGTTCCCTGGACCCTATGCTTCTTCTCTCTGCTTGCTGATAGGACGTGTCCCACCTGGCCACCTTCACAGCAGTGTGGAGACTCTGTGGAAACCAAAACACATAGCAGAGTTGAACTTTTATCTTATTTAATACAGCTCTGGTTGGGGAAAACCTAGTTTGACCTTGCTGTCTATAACTTATTTTATTTAGTTCTAGGACTTTATTCCCAAGTGAAAGTGGCTCAGTTGTGTCCGACTCTTTGCAACCCCATGACTATACAGTCCATGGAATTCTCCAGGCCAGAATACTGGAGTGGGTAGTTTTCCCTTCTCCAGGGGATCTCCCCAACCCAGGGATCAAACCCAGGTCTCCTGCATTATCAGTGGATTCTTTACCAGCTGAGCCACAAGGGAAGCCCAAAGACCCTATTCCCAAGGATGGCCCCCAAAGTATAACTTCGCTTGGCTAAGGACTGAATGGCCCACCTAAAGTCCATTCTCCCATTCTTTCTTACTCAAAGCACTCCAGTTTTATCCCATTCATAAAACACCCAACCACAATGTCTGCCTCCCAGCTCTCCTTGCAGTAGGTACGAACCCGTAACTAGAGTATGAAAAGTAGGAGGCAAGTTAAAGTACTGCGTGTGACCTCTAGATTAGCCCTTTCCTGTAAGATAACTCAGCTTCAGCTACATCCTTTACCCCTCACCTCATTTCAGCCTCCTGCCTAAAATGTAGGCGCTCTCAGATGACGCTTACTGTATCTGTATTGCTTCATTCTTACTCTTTGCAGCCCCATGGACTATAGCTCACCAGCCTCCTCTGTCTATGGAATTTTTCCAGGCAAGAACTCTGAAGCAGGTTGCCACTTCTTCCTCCAGAGGATCTTCCCAACCCAGGAATCAAACCCTCTTATGACTCCTGCATTGCCAAGTGGATTCTTTACCATTAGCGCCACCTGGAAGCCATTGTTCCTATAACACATGTAAACCAAAGGTAGTCTCTGAGATGTCATAAAGTATATAGATAAGCTTCAATTTACCATAAAAAATGCTAGTCCTGAAGGTAGTTAATACAGTAACTTTTCCAAGGACCTGGAATCTAACAGAAAATATTTCAAAATCACATCAGCCTAAAAAGAATGGTATTTACAATAAATATAATCACATATATAATGATACAATCACAACTTCCTTCTCAGTTGTTTGACCTGTAGAATAAACTAGAATTCTGCTGTAAATCGCACTGCATGTTGGTGATGATGTGAAATGGGTGAACAATTGGAGACTGGAACCCTCTGAAACAATCTTCTCAAGCTTATTCAGTTCAATTCAGTCGCTCAGTCGTGTCCGACTCTTTGCGACCCCATGAATCACAGCACGCCAGGCCTTCCTGTCCATCACCAACTCCCAGAGTTCACTGAGACTCATGTCCATCGAGTCAGTGATGCCATCCAGCCATCTCATCCTCTGTTGTCCCCTTCTCCTCCTGCCCCCAATCCCTCCCAGCATCAGAGTCTTTTCCAATGAGTCAACTCTTCGCATGAGGTGGCCAAAGTACTGGAGTTTCAGCTTTAGCATCATTCCTTCCAAAGAAATCCCAGGGCTGATCTCCTTCAGAATGGACTGGTTGGATCTCCTTGCATTCCAAGGGACTCTCAAGAGTCTTCTCCAACACCACAGTTCAAAAGCATCAATTCTTTGGCGCTCAGCCTTCTTCACAGTCCAACTCTCATATCCATACATGACCACAGGAAAAACCATAGCCTTGACTAGACGAACCTTTGTTGGCAAAGTAATGTCTCTGCTTTTGAATATGCTATTCTAGGTTGGTCATAACTTTCCTTCCAAGGAGCAAGCATCTTTTAAGTTCATGGCTGCAGTCACCATCTGTAGTGATTTTGGAGTCCCCAAAAAATAAAGTCTGACACTGTTTCCACTGTTTCCCCATCTATTTCCCATGAAGTGATGGGACCAGATGCCGTGATCTTCGTTTTCTGAATGTTGAGCTTTAAGCCAACATTTTCACTCTCCACTTTCACTTTCATCAAGAGGCTTTTTAGTTCCCCTTCACTTTCTGTCATAAGGGTGGTGTCATCTGCATATCTGAGGTTATTGATATTTCTCCCGGCAATCTTGATTCCAGCTTGTGTTTCTTCCAGTCCAGTGTTTCTCATGATGTACTCTGCATAGAAGTTAAATAAGCAGGGTGACAATATACAGCCTTGATGTACTCCTTTTCCTATTTGGAACCAGTCTGTTGTTCCATGTCCAGTTCTAACTGTTGCTTCCTGACCTGAATACATATTTCTCAAGAGGCAGATCAGGTGGTCTGGTATTCCCATCTCTTTCAGAATTTTCCACAGTTTATTATGATCCACAGAGTCAAAGGCTTTGGCATAGTCAATAAAGCAGAAATAGATGTTTTTCTAGAACTGTCTTGCTTTTTCTATGATCCAGTGGATGTTGGCAATTTGATCTCTGGTTCCTCTGCCTTTTCCAAAACCAGCTTGAACATCTGGAAGTTCATAGGTCACATATTGCTGAAGCCTGGCTTGGAGAATTTTGAGCATTACTTTACTAGCATGTGAGATGAGTGCAATTGTGTGGTAGTTTGAGCATTCTTTGGCATTACCTTTCTTTGGGATTGGAATGAACACTGACCTTTTCCAGTCCTGTGGCCACTGCTGAGTTTTCCAAATTTGCTGGCATATTGAGTGCAGCACTTTCACAGCATCATCTTTCAGGATTTGAAATAGTTCAACTGAAATTCCATCACCTCTACTAGCTTTGTTCGTAGTGATGCTTTCTAAGGCCCACTTGACTTCACATTCCAGGATGTCTGGCTCTAGGTCAGTGATCACACCATCGTGATTATCTGGGTCGTGAAGATCTTTTTTGTACAGTTCTTCTGTGTATTCTTGCCACCTCTTCTTAAAATCTTCTGCTTCTGTTAGGTCCATACCATTTCTGTCCTTTATCGAGCCCATCTTTTCACGAAATGTTCCCTTGGTATCTCTAATTTTCTTGAAGACATCTCTAGTCTTTCCCATTCTGTTGTTTTCCTCTATTTCTTTGCATTGATCCTTGAGGAAGGCTTTCTTATCTCTTCTTGCTATTCTTTGGAACTCTGCATTCAGATGCTTATATTTTTCCTTTGCTCCTTTGCTTTTTGCTTTTCTTCTTTTCACAGCTATTTGTAAGGCCTCCCCAGACAGCCATTTTGCTTTTTTGCATTTCTTTTCCATGGGGATATTGTAATATGTGAACAGGTGTAGCAAAGACACAAGCTACCTATCAAAGATTCAGGCTTCTCTCTACACAGTAGAGTTATGGTCAAGAAGTGGCAGCCCTTGTGTCTACATGGTCCATCCTGACTCAGTTCTGGGTATAGGAATGTAGATGGAGAGCCTTGAGTCACTCAGGCCTAGCCCATTGAAACCTGCCTGTCATCCTTCAAGCTCTTTCATCTTCCATCGTCTGGCTGGAAGTGAACAATTGAGGCACCGGTGGAGGGGGAAGCCAAAGAAAGAGCCTGGGTCCCTGAAACACTCTCTGGAACACAGAGGAATCACCAGTCTCTTACAAAATGAACTTTGTGCTAAATCAGTGACAAGCGGGGATCTGCCTGTCATCACAGTCAGCTTTGGCTTAATTAACACGCTGGCTGAGGCCCTTCTGGTCCTCTCAGGGCGATGCTGTCCTTTCACTAGGAGTAATTGACAAGAGAGCTTCCCTGGTGGCTCAGATGGTAAAGAATCTGCCTGCAACGTAGGAGACCCAGGATCCATCCCTAGGTCAGAAAGATTCCCTGGAGGAGGAAATGACAATCTACTCCAGTATTCTGGCCTGGAGAATCCCATGGACAGGAGTGTGGTGGGTTACAGTCCATGAGGTTGCAAAGAGTCAAACAAGAAGGCCTTTTGCATGACTCCCCTCCATTTCCCTTTTCTTCACATTTTCTCTTTGACATTTTCCCTTTAACATCTCTTTCGAACCACTTGTCAATCCATTAGCGACTGAGTCTTGGTTTTCTCCTTACAGAGGCTGCTGCTGCCAGGGGCTGACTTCAGGAGCGCAGGAAGTGGGACCGGGAAGAGGTGGGGTCCCCTGTGGGCATGGGTCTTCTTCAACGACTGCACTTCTCCGGTGGTTGGTGTTGTTGTTCAGTCGCTCAGCTGGGTCCAATTCTGTGACCCCATGGACTGCAGCACGCCAGGCTTCCTTGTCCTTCACTATCTCCCAGAGTTTGCTCAAACTCATGTTCATTGAGTCGGATGTAATCCAACCATCTCGTCCGTCCTCTGTCACCCCCTTCTCCTCCTGCCCTCAATCTTTCCCAGCATCAGGGTCTTTTCCAGTGAGTCTGCTCTTCTTTTCCACCCCAGGACCATCTGAGTCACCCTCCAGGGCCTGGATGTCAATGTTCTGCTGAGGTCAGGAGGGAGGCCTCTTTTCAAGAATAACTTCTGGAGTCTTTCTGCAAAGGACAGAGCCAGGGGCTTGCTGCAGAGGAGCCTTAAGAATACTCGGGAAAGCAAATCCCCTTGTGCTCAGGATCAGGTGGTAACTGACAAAGGGCCTCAAGGGGTCTGATGTGCAATTTTCTTTATTTTCTTTTTCTAAATTCACCTGATGTTCCCTGAGGCTCTGCCAATGTATAATTACCCATTTCCGTTCTCCCAAGGAGAATCAATCACAGTACAAAAACGGTAGCAGGCTCCTTTATGTAATATCCCTGGAATTTAGGTCATGGCAATGTTCGAGTTCCATTTTATGAATAGGAAACTTGCCGGAGAAACAGCACCACATTTTATTGCCTTTTTTGCTGTGTCTCTGAGTATGTACAAGTTAGGGAGGTAGAACAGGGCAAGTCTATTCCCAAGTGTGTACGTGAGTGCACATGTACATGTGTGCGAGTGTGAGGTTGAGTGTGGTCCTAAGTGTTTCTGGACCAGTGATCACAACTAGAACCTGGAAACTGGGGACTGAAACCGAGTTGGTTGTGGATTCTGTGTATATGACATTAAGAGTCAGGACCTCATTCTTGCCGTATTATTTCACAACTAGGGTGATGCTGTGTCCACACTATCCCAGCTCCAACAACTACCAGCTGTGAAACTTTGGGTGGAGCGTTTAACCTCTCTGTTCTTCTGTTGCCTCTTCTGAGTTATGGGAATTCTGATGACACCTGCTTCAGAGGGTTGTGAGAGGATAACAGGATTTGAGTCCATTCTAATGAGGTGGATGAACCTAGAGCCTACTATACGGAGTGAACTAAGTCAGAAAGAGAGAGACAGATGTCATATATTAACCCATATATATGGAATCTAGAATGATGGTCCTGATGAACCTATTTGCAGGGCAGCAATGGAGACTCAGACATAGAGAACAAACTTGTGGACACAGAGCAGGAAGAAGAGGGAGGTATGAATTGAGAGAGTAGTATTTAAACATAAGCATTACCATGTGTAAAATTAGATAGCAGGTGGAAATTTGCTGTATGATGCAGGGAACCTGAATCTATGATGCAGGGAACCCGAATCTGATGCTCTGTGACAACCTAGAGGGGTGGGATGGGTGGGAGGTAGGAGGGGGATTCAAGAGGGAAGGGACATGTGTATACCTATAGCTGATTCGTGTTGATGCCTATGGCAGAAGCCAGCACAATATTTTATTTATTTATTTTTTTCTTCCTTTTTTTTAAAATTTTATTTTATTTTTTAACTTTACAGTATTGTATTGGTTTTGCCATATATTGAAATGAATCCGCCACAGGTATACATGTGTTCCCCATCCTGAACCCTCCTCCCTCCTCCCTCCCCGTACCATCCCTCTGGGTTGTCCCAGTGCACCAGCCCCAAGCATCCAGTATCGTGCATTGAACCTGGACTGGCGACTCATTTCATATATGATATTATACATATTTCAATGCCATTCTCCCAAATCATCCCACACTCTTCCTCTCCCACAGAGTCCAAAAGACTGTTCTATACATCAGTGTCTCTTTTGCTGTCTCGCATACAGGGTTATTGGTACCATCTTTCTAAATTCCATATATATGCATTAGTATACTGTATTGGTGTTTTTCTTTCTGGCTTACTTCACTCTGTATAATAGACTCCAGTTTCATCCACCTCATTAGAACTGATTCAAATGTATTCTTTTTAATGGCTGAGTAATACTCCATTGTGTATATGTACCACAGCTTTCTTATCCATTCATCTGCTGATGGACATCTAGGTTGCTTCCATGTCCTGGCTATTATAAACAGTGCTGCGATGAACATTGGGGTACACGTGTCTCTTTCCCTTCTGGTTTCCTCAGTGTGTATGCCCAGCAGTGGGATTGCTGGGTCATATGGCAGAAGCCAGCACAATATTTTAAAACAATTATCCTCCGATTAAAAATAAATAATTAAAAAGAAATCCTTAGCACAGTGCTATAACAGCAACCCTCAACTGACATGAGCTAATACTGACGGCAATTAGAAAAAGATTGCATTGTCTACTGAGGAGGTTACTATGTTCAACACAAAAGACCTCCTAAGGCTCGTCCGTGTTGAATAGTCTATGAATCTCTACAGGAGCTTCCTCTGCCATTAAGTAAGGGTGATGTCTCCTTATCTACCTTTCTGGGTTCTTGTCCACCAGTGCAGTGGTATCTGTGAATCTCCTGGCCTACAACGTAAAACGTGGCTGAAGGCCAGATCTGGTCTCCCATCACCAGTCGCAACTCCTGCCTGAAACCATAACCATGACTCCTTACGCATACGAGGCGCTCAGAGACTGAAAAGAGCTCAGTGGTCAGAATGTTCAAGGAACTCTCCCATTTTAAATACTCTCACTTATTGTTCCTGCGAATATTCTGACCCCTGTTGGAACACGTGTCTCAAGTTTTAACTTAGAAGCTTTGATAACTCTGGTTAGCATCTTAGACCTCCCAGCCAGTTCTCGGTAGTCCCGCAAGGCTGAGAAGAGAGAACAAACTGGCTTAAATTAAAAAGGTAGAAAGAAGGTTGAGTTAGGCCATGTGTTTATTTTAGGGAACAAGGAATGTTAAAAATCACCTCCTTGTTTTCCAGCTCCTTCATTTCTTTCACTTGCTCTTGCCTCTCAACATGAAATCCTTTGGCTCTATCATTAAGAAATTGTGTTTGAGTCATTCTCAGAGGTCTAGTCCGTGATGGGGGTACCACATCAATTAAACAATTAACTACCCCTTTCTAAAAGTTTCGGTCCAACATCAGCAAAACCTGCCTTCCAGCTTGAAATTCTTCCAACCCGCTAACCAACAGATGGCATTACTGACGCCTCTGAGATACACACACACACACACACACACGTACACACCTTCCCCAAGGGTGAACACACAGTTGGGCTCTGGTGTTAGTAGCACAATGAACTTATCAAGCAACAAAGGGTGTGGCGGGGAGAGAGAGGAGTCTGAAAAAGGGTCACCCCCCTCTTTGGCTCTCACTCCCAGTTAAGGAGTCCAGGGCATTTAAGGTCTCACATTTCCATGCCAGAGGGAAACAGTACTTGATGAAATGTAGCCTTTGAACAGGAAATGGGAGGGTCGTCAGTTTGGGCTGGAACACATGTAGAATAATCGCAACGACACTGCCTTTGCTGGTGTCAGAAGCCTATTTGTCAAGCAGCCTGTGGAATGATGCCAGGGCACGGTCTTTAGATGCCGCCTCCTATGGAGTGGAGGGAACGACCACAGAAAAAATCCCCTGCCAGCCCACCCAAGTCCAATAATTAGCCCGACTGCAAACCATGCAGGCACGGGGCACGGGAAACCTTTTAGGGGTCCTTTATCAGGCCCTGCCTTTTCCAGAGGAAGGTTAATTTGCTCTTATTTCAACCGGCTCCTGCCCAGAGAACAGGGAAGGGAGAAAAAAAAAAAGGAGAATGAACCATCAGCGTTATTGAAAAGGTTCCTGATTAGTCACACTCACTCACAGGCCGGGGCCTTGCCAGACACCACAGCACTCATTAGCAGACCTGAGAACTGGCGTGTCTCCCACGGCTGAGCACCAGCAGCCCCGGGGGGCCTGCACAGCCCTGCTCTCCCACACCCTGCAGTGAGAAAGGCCAGTTTGGGCAGGCCTGGGTGCAATCAACTCTTGCAGATGCTAAGTGAATCTGTTTTATGCTCTGTGTTGCGACGCGTATAATTATCCCTGAGTTCAGCTGGTGTGGAAACCCAGGTAGCATTGCTTCCTATCCCCCTGAAATGGTTACCTGAATGGTGTCACCATCTTTTCCCCCAGGGTCCCTTTGGAGGCCCCAAGAGGTGGGCATGTACGTGGTTTACCAGCTTTGCTCCTCTCACATCTGGCTACAGCAGTAAGCCCTGCTCATCCAGAACTGGAAACGCTTCTTTTCCTTGTCTGAGTGATACCAGCAATTATAACTTAAATATACATTGCAGACCAGTGAAGGGCTTAGGCCACTGAAGATGAATCCAACTCATTTGCAGGAGACAAGGGTGGGCAGTGGAAATGTTCCATTTCAGTACCCACAGCAATGGGCAAACCAAGGCTGAGAGACTGGAGGACTTGCTTGGAAATGTAAAGCAAAAAAAAAAAAAAAGAAGCCAGGAAACATCTCTGGTGGTCCAGTGGTTAAGAATCCGCCTTGCAATGCAGGGGACGTGGGTTCAGTCCCTGGTCAGGGAACTAAGATCCCACATGCTGTGAAGGAACCAAGCCCACAGGCCACAACTCCTGAGCCTGCGTGCCACAACTAAAACCCAATGCCATCAACTAAATAAATACTTGAAGAAGAGGAAAAGCCAGGTTCCTGCTTTTCTGTTCATTTTCACTCCATTTGTTCGAGCTGCAACCCCATAGTAGAAGATGATATTTCTAGGCAGGACACTAAAGTGTTCTTCCCTTTATGAAAACATCCGTCTCAGAATCCTAACTCTACAATGTTCAAACAAAACCAACCCAAACGATCTGGCTGCAGTTTGTGCTCTCCAGACTCTCCACCGGGAATCTGGAAGCAGAAGGGGCTGGGCCAGAACATTGTAAGTGAGCACCAGAGGCACTGAACGCAGCAGATCATCACCCATTCCTCAGCGTGAGTGGAGCCACGCAACGAGGGGCTCAGTGGGGAGAAGTAACTCTTATCACCCAGCTCAGTGGAGATCTGCCATCGCTCCTGCCAGAATCACTATAGAGCCTGATTCCAGGGCTTACGTTATCTGATATGCACTGATATGCATATTAGCTTAGATTTATGGTAAGTACAAAAAGTGACCCTGGCCCTGAAAGGAATCCAAGTGATGATTAAGAACCATCCTTAACAACTCAAGTGTGACTCAAAGCACTCGCCCTCCATCTCTTCAGGCTGGAGACGCCTGCACCCTGGCTTTGGGGAGACCTCTGTCTCCTTGATGATCTGGGCGAGTGTGGTAAGACCTTGGGGAAATTCCCATGAGTTTCTCAAGTTTTCAAAACTCCCTGCAAAGCTGCTAGACAATGCTTCATCTAAAGGAAGCATGTTGGCAAACTCAGAGATAATGTGTGCAGGGCAGTTACCAGGATGGATACTCAGCCCCAGGCAGTCCTCCTCCTCCCAGAGGCAATGTGAAAGGCAGAGCCCGTGCCTGTTACCTGGTGTGGCCTGGAGATGGGGTGGTGGGAAGGGAGGGGGCCAGTTGTCCAATCTCTCCCTCCTGCTATGTTTCTGAGTCAAAACAATTAGTGCTTAAGACAGGAGATCAAGCTAAAAGAAGAGCTCACTTGATTCCAAAATGAACGTGCTAAGGAGTCTCCTGGGACAACTCCCCACCCCCATCCCCCACCCTGATCAGGGCAGGGCTTCTTGGCCAGTATGACTATTCATGACCACAGTGCCAGCTAAAGCCTGACTACCGCGTGTATTGCAAATCCATGAACACCAAGGAAAACCTCCTTTGCTTCCAATTTTTACATGAGTTGCTTTCACAAGGGACATGATAATAATAGCTGGCAATTTCTGAACACCTTTCCCAAGCACCATTTTCAGTGTGTTGACTTGGTCAGCTTCCCTCACGACCTTAGGAGGAAATACCTTTTCTCATTTACAGGTGAAAGCCCATACACCGAGAATTCCCGGTTACACAGCTAGCAAGTGGCAGAGCTGGGATTTGAACCCACGATGCTGGTTTAAGAAATGATGACATGGTTCTGTGTGGACATAGGGTCTCAAGTATCCAATGTGCCCCTAAGCGTTAGGGAGGACCTCTCTCCAGTGCCGTGTGTACATTCAAAAGAGGCAAAGAAGATGTGGGAGAGTCAGAGACTTCCCTAGTGTTCCAGTGGTAAGACTTCATCTTCCAGGTGAGGGGCACAGGTTCAATCCCTGGTGGGGGAGCTAAGGTTCCACACCCTTGGGGCCAAAAATCTAAATCATAAAACAGAAACAATATTGTAACTAATTCGATAAAAACTTTAAAGATGGTCTACATAAAATAAAAAAAAAATTCTTTTAAAAAAAGAGCATGTGAAAGATTCAAACCAAGGGGAAATTTGGAATAATGGTCATGAACAGGGGCTTCGTTATCAACAGGTGTGACTGGAGTCCACTCTGTCCCTTACGAGCCAGGTGATCTTGGGCAGGTGACTCAGCCTCTCCAAGCCTATTTTTCCCATCACCAAATGGGGGTAAGAAAGCAGAGACATTACTTTGCCAACAAATGTCCGTCTAGTCAAGGCTATGGTTTTTCCTGTGGTCGTGTATGGATGTGAAAGTTGGACTATGAAGAAAGCTGAGCGCCGAAGAATTGATGCTTTTGAACTGTGGTGTTGGAGAAGATTCTTGAGAGTCCCTTGGACTGCAAGGAGATCCAACCAGTCCATTCTGAAGGAGATAAGTCCTGGGTGTTCATTGGAAGGACTGATGCTAAAGCTGAAACTCCAATACTTTGGCCACCTCATGCGAAGAGTTGACTCATTGGAAAAGACTCTGATGCTGGGAGGGATTGGGGGCAGGAGGAGAAGGGGACGACAGAGGATGAGATGGCTGGATGGCATCACCAACTCGATGGACATGAGTTTGAGTAAATTCCGGGAGTTGGTGATGGACAGGGAGGCCTGGTGTGCTGTGATTCACGGGGTTGCAGAGTCGGACACGACTGAGCAACTCAACTGAACTGAACTGAAGGAGGGCTTTATCTCACAGAGTTCATGGAGGGGGGCGGGGGGTAGTTAAATAGAGCTGTCCCTATAAACAGCACTGAACAGTGGCTGGTTAGCAGTTCATGTGGTATACATGGTGGTGTGAATTATCATCGAATACTGCAGGCTAAGGGCAAATTAGGGCAAGATAAAGTTTTTTATTTTTTTTTTTAAAGATTTTTGTTTTGATGTGGACCATTTTTAAAGTCTTTATTAAATTTGTTACAATATTGCTTCTGTGGTTTATGTTGTTTATGTTTTGGGGTTTTTCTGGCCAAGAGGCATGATGGATCTTAGCTCCCAGACCAAGGATCAAACCTGCACTTCCTGTATTGGAAGACAAAGTCCTAACCACTGAACCACCAGGGGAGTCCCCAAGATAAAGCTTTATTAAAAAAAAAAAAAAGAGATTTAAGGTCTACATGGTCTTCTTGGTGATCAAATTTGTTATAGAGACTTATGACCCATAAATAAGGAATTTCCCTTAAAATAGTAGCTTTGGGAAGAAGTTTTGTTTGTGCTCAGTCATGTCTGACTCTTGTGACCTCATGGACTGTAGCCCACCAGGCTCCTCTGTCCATGGGATTCTCCAGGCAAGAGTACTGCAGTGGGTTCCCATGCCCTCCTCCAAGGATCTTCCCAACCCAGGGATCGAGCCCACATCTCTTGTATCTCCTGAATTGACAAGCAGATTCTCTACCACTGAGCCACCTGGGAAGCCCAGCCTTGGGAAATGGCTCCTTTTTCTCTGCTGGCCGCTGTCATTCATTCTACTTCACCCCTTCCTCCCTGGGATTTGGTGAATGAGGCAGTTATCATGTAACAGCTAAGCCTGGCTTCTCCTCGGTAACAGTTACGCCCACAGCGTCAGCAAAGCTGCCTCTGGGTAGTCAGGCCCCGACATTCAATCCACAGCAGACCGCACTCCGCCCTGTCTCCTCATACCCCCTGCTCTGCACCCCGCTTGCAGCCTGGCAATGTGTGGGCAGACTGTTGGCCGGAAGCCCGTCTTCCTCACCCAGGTCCTGTCACTATAATAACCGTATTTTCTCTCGAGGTGAAGAGTAATTGAATTAAATTGGGCGGCATTTGATCCTGACCATATTAATTGCCCGATCCCATTGAGGCCTCTGTGAGGTCGTGGGCAGGAGTGAACAGCGCAGCCAGACAGATGTCCTCATCCCGTGGGCTGGGTCGTTGTGCTCTAATTTCCAGGCACATCCCAGTGACCTTCCTCCTCCAGGGGGAATCCTCTGGAGGTTCAGTGGGCCTGGGGGTGAACCAAGAGAGTCCCCTGGGTGTGTGGGGAACACAGAAGAGCTGGCAGGAGCCAATTAGACTGATGTCACAACATATGGACATGCAGATGTTGCAACAGCAATGGATGGAAGCACAGGCGATGGGTGACATCTATAAAAATGGGTGCAAAAATTACTGTGTGTGTGTATGTGTGTGTTGAAGGGAGTTCCACAAGTAGGAATGAAGAGTTTTGCTCTGGCAACCTCTCAAACTTTTCATGGTTTAAAAGCCACATGTCTTTGGCAAATGAGCAGCCTTGGGAGTCTTTATCAAGAGTAAATGATGTGGGTATGTCACTTATCTAAAAGTAAGAGGCCCAGATGACTGCCTTTAAATGTCTCACTAGCTCTGTTTTCCCTTCTTTCTGCAGATAAAATTAAAAGTAGACATCACCATCTAAATTCATCAGCAGAATGCACTGGAACACCAGGAGGGGGATACGGGAGGAAGTCTCGGGGGGTAGGCCTTGAAACACCTCTTTCTCTGTCATCCTTTCCCTCGTCCTCACTGTCCACCTGGTCCCGGCATCGCTGTTCATTGTTCAGATGTAAAACTGAGTGACGTTTGTAAACGTTTGACCCTCTCTCTCTCACCCTCCATTTCATAGTTCCTTACGGTGAACAGGGAAACAAAAAGATGCTCGTATGTTGAGTGAGGCAGCCTGGAAGTTTGGCCCTGCTTGTAAAACACTGGCAATGCTGCTTTTCATCCTCAGCGGCAGGACCTCTGTCACTTCACTGTGGCCATTGCCTCTGTTGGTTGGACCTTGGTGAACCCAGTCATCGAGTTTCCAGGCTGGGAGGAGTCCTTCATTTTCACTGGTCACCCACGGTCTGCCAGGAGGAAAACAAAATGTGCTTGGACTCTGAGAATAAAAAGCAGCAGTCAGCCCCAAGGACTAAGGAGTGTGACAATTATTGTCCCCACAAGGAACCCAGAGCGGATGGTTTCTTCTTGTGCTTGTTCTCATAGGACTGCTCCAGGAGGAGGTGATGGAAGGATTTTCCCCTTCATTTATATTCAGAAGCTTCAGTTTGTGTGTCAGGATAAGGATCTGTGGGCTGAGCGAGAAAGGAAGTCCCAAACACCCCATAATTTTTAAATGATGGGTTATGACAAATTAATGGTTCCCAGGATGGGGAAAGTTTCCATCAGGATATATGATTCAGCTCCATACGCAAGCCCAGAGCCTTCAGTAGGTGCCAACTTGGTTTCCAATCCACCAATCCTCTATAGTCAACCCCCAGTTTCCCGGGGAGAGGTCCTCCCCAGAGATAGGATGCATCACCCTTACAGTACTGTTATAGCAAAGGGAGTAAGTCTGGCTGCACTCTATGCAACCAGCCTAAAGTCTAAGATGAAAACCTAACTGAGCAGGAGGACCAGAAGAGCATATCAAAGGCACCCTAAATTTCTGATTCAATATCTTCTTATTGTTCTCATTGGTTGACTCGGTGACTGTTGTAAATTTGAACTTACAAACTAAGCATTCTCTAATTTTTTTTTTTGTATTTATTTGTTTATTTATTCATTCACTCTTTTTTTTTTTTTTGCACGCTGTGGAATCTTAGGGGGCTCAGGTGGTGCTGGTGGTAAAGAACCCCCCTGCCAATTCAGGAGACATAAGACACGTGTGTTTGATCCCTGGGTTGGGAAAACCCCCTGGAGGAGGGCATGGCAATCCACTCCAGTATTCTTGCCAGGACAGAGAATCCTGGCAGGTTACAGTCCATGGGGTCACAAAGAGTCAGACTCAACTGAAGCGACTAAGCATGCATGCATGTGGAATCTTAGTCCCCTGACCAGGGATGGAACCCACACCCCCACAGTGAAAGCACCAAGTCCTAACCACTGGACCACCAGGGGAAACAGTCCCTGGTAAAATGCTGCTTTTTATCTGCTTCACATGCTGATGTTTGCCAGCAGATTTTGTTTGGGGAAAAAAACAAAAGAAGTTTGCAAACTACAGGACACATCTTAGGATCTAACCCACAGTGCAAGGCCCCTCCTGGGTGCCCTGCTACCCTCCTCAGCCTCATGTGCTTGCACCCCCTCAGCCACACCCTGTACCCCAACACGCAAAATCACCTGCTCTTTTTCTGTCTGAGTCTTTGCTTGTACGGGCTGTGTCCTCCACTGGAATCTCCTTTCCTCCTCACCTTCCATGACCGTCACCTCCAGGAAGCCACTCTGACTTCTCTGAGTGGAGGTAGGATGTGCGTTCCCATATCTGTGTCCCCACAGAAATGCTTCCCTGGCCTTTCTGAATCACTGTAGTTTCTGTTGACATGTCTGGGATCCTAGTTGGAAAGATCTATAGCAGACTGGTTCCAAATAGGAAAAGGAGTTCGTCAAGGCTGTATATTGTCAGCCTGTTTATTTAACTTATATGCAGAGTACATCATGAGAAATGCTGGACTGGAAGAAACACAAGCTGGAATCAAGATTGCTGGGAGAAATATCAATAACCTCAGATATGCAGATGACACCACCCTTATGGCAGAAAGTGAAGAGGAACTCAAAAGCCTGTTGATACAAGTGAAAGTGGAGAGTAAAAAAGTTGGCTTAAAGCTCAACATTCAGAAAACGAAGATCATGGCATCCGGTCCCATCACTTCATGGGAAATAGATGGGGAAACAGTGGAAACAGTGTCAGATTTTATTTTTCTGGGCTCCAAAATCACTGCAGATGGTGACTGCAGCCATGAAATTAAAAGACGCTTACTCCTTGGAAGGCAAGTTATGACCAACCTAGATAGCATATTCAAAAGCAGAGACTTTACTTTGCCAACAAAGGTTCGTCTAGTCAAGGCTGTGGTTTTTCCTGTGGTCGTGTATGGATGTGAGAGTTGGACTGTGAAGAAGGCTGAGCGCCGAAGAATTGATGCTTTTGAACTGTGGTGTTGGAGAAGACTCTTGAGAGTCCCTTGGACTGCAAGGAGATCCAACCAGTCCATTCTGAAGGAGATCAGCCCTGCGATTTCTTTGGAGGGAATGATGCTGAAGCTGAAACTCCAGTACTTTGGCCACCTCATGCGAAGAGTTGACTCATTGGAAAAGACTCTGATGCTGGGAGGGATTGGGGGCAGGAGGAGAAGGGGACGACAGAGGATGAGATGGCTGGATGGCATCACTGACTTGATGGACGTGAGTCTCAGTGAACTGCGGGAGTTGGTGATGGACAGGGAGGCCTGGCATGCTGCAATTCATGGGGTCGCAAAGAGTCAGACACGACTGAGTGACTGATCTGATCTGATCTGATCTGATAGCTTATTTATATTTATTTAATTAGTGGCTACCCACTACTGGCTTATAGTATGTGTGTTTGTGTATGTGTGTATGTGCGAGCTCAGGCATGTCCAACTCATTGCGACCCCATGGACTGTAGCCTGCCGGGCTCCTCTGTCCATGGAATTTTCCAGGCAAGAATACCGGAATGGGTTGCTATTCCCTCCTCCAGGGGATCTTCCTAGCTCAGGAATTGAACCTGAATCTCTTGTGTCTCCTGCACTGGCAGGTGTGTTCTTTACCAACTGAGCTACCTGGGAAGCCCTTTATAGTATGTATCCATAGTTAATAAGTGTGGGTTGAATGAATGAATGAATAATAAACAATTTCAATAAGAACCCAAATTTAGTCCTTAAAAGACGTGAGCTTTCAAATTGCTGGAATGTCCATGCTGGGTACATAATGTCTACCAAGCATCAGGTCCTGCTTTAATTATTTATGTAAATTGCCTCACTGAATTCTCCAAACTAGCTCCACAAAGTAGGTGGTATAATCATCATGTTAACTTTGCAGATGAGGAAACTGAGCACAAGGAAGAGATGTAATACCACCAAGCTCCCACTGCTAGGGAAAGGCAGGGCTGCACTCGAAGCCCCAGCTCGATCACCCTGAGAACATTCTGCTCAGGGAGCTCCCTACTAATTATGCTCAGAGGGCTGCAAGTGATTGAATATCTTCTTGAAGATGCAAAGTCATGATGACTATCCTCTAAGACAGATGCCTTTGGGAATGGATGAGACGCTTTCCGTCTGAACTTGACAGTCCTGTGTGTGCAGGCTAAGTCACTTCAGTTGGGTCCAACTCTGTGTGACGCTATGGGCTGTGGCCTGCCAGGCTTCTCTGACCAAGGGGATTTTTCAGGCAAGAATACTGGAGTGGGTTGCCATGCCCTCTTCCAGGGGACCTTCCAAGGGTCAAACCCATGTCTCTTATGTCTCCTGCATTGGCAGGGGGGTTCTTTGCCACTAGTTCCACCTGGGAAGCCCTTGACAGTCTCAGGGTGTGGTAAATTTTAAGTATGATTCTCTTTTGCCTCCTGCCATTGCCCTGATCATCAGGGATTCTTAGAGGGCCTGTCTTTAGAAAGGTTAGGGGCAGAAAAGGAAGGAACATGAGCCCTGGGGTCACAGAATCCCACACATGGAGCACAAGTCTACCATTTACTGGCTCTCTGACCTTCTCTGAATCTGTTTCGTCATCTTTAAAATGAGTCCATTACACACCAGTGTAACGCTGGTTGAGATCGGTTGCTATTAGAATAAAATAAATATGACAGAAATACCCAGTCTATTCACTTTCATTTCTTCTTCCCACTCTAGTCCCTTGATTCAAATATGCTATGGGATTTGAAAGCAAGCTTGTTAGAATCACGCCTAAAATAAGCACAGACAAGGTTCTGAGTCTGCATTCTTTGAGTAAAGCACACAAGCTTCAGAATGTGTCTTCTCCTAGCAGTTACCTAATTGTGGCACTGGGGGAGGCTTTGCTTTTTGCTAACTGTTGCTTCTCTTCCGGATAGATGAGGCTGGCTTCTGGATAAGTGAAGGAGCCTGGTAGTCACCTGTCTTACCTGGCTCACCGCTTGGTGGCAGCACACCCCACTTCCTTTACCCCTATTCTTTCCTGTAAGTGTGTAAAAAAGTAGGCGTTCTGTTTAGGGGCCAATCTCCACTCCTCCGTCTCCTACATTGCTTTTGATGCAAACGATCATGTACACTTTTAGGTAAAAGCAAATATCGCTTGTGTGTGCTTTCATGCACTCCTTTAGGACGACGTGTGGAGCCTTACCAAAGCCGAACTCAGCACACTGCATTAGACCATTTTCACTGGGAGGTTTTTCTTACACAAAATGATCCACAATTAAAAATGTGGAGAAATTTTCTCAGTGTGGCACAGCTTTTTAAAAGATAGGAACAAAGCCTTTATTGAAAAGAGCAATTTATCATGCCAGTAATTTTCTACCTCTGTCCTGCCATTATTAAGGATAGCCGGGTTAAAAGGAACTCTCAGCTCTGGTCTCTCCACTCAGCCAGCAGCCTCACATAATGGCCTGTCTCTAACTTCAGCCCATTGCCATGGAAGTAATTATACCACACGGCTGAGGAGGGCGGTTTGCCACAGAATCAAAGAAGCAGCAATTGGGTTCAAAATGAAAAACAATCTCTAGATACAGGAGGAAAAGAAGCATGATGAATCACAGAGGATCCAGAGAGCACTGTTTTATGTGGACAACTGCTGTGGACTGAAGTTTTGAAATAAAAGATCATCAGAATAAGACAATAACATATAAAGTGAATGAAATAAACTTCCCTATGCCCCCTTTCCTTCTCCCATAATTTTTTTTTTTTGAATCACAGCACATGATTAGACAGTCCCCAATAAATGGTTCTTTACAGCTTCTGTGACAGTTCCTGCACCAGGCATTCCAAGTAAATAATTTTATTAATTTCATAAAATTCTGGAAAAGAATCACAGAGACCATGGCTGTGGAGGTGATCTGGGAATTCATCTTGTTCCATACTCTCTGTTTTCCAAAAGGTTCAAACCGAAACTTTCCCAAGAAGATCAAAATCAACACTGTGGAAAGATCATGAAATAATTTTTTTTTTTTTTAATGAGGCTAAGGACAAAGATCCTTCAGTGGAACGGGTCAAATATTTTGTCCAGATGGGAACATGAGATCTGGAGTGAGAAGACCCTGCTTGGAAGGCTGGGCTCTGGGCTTTGCCAACCTTAACACTCGGACAAGTTCACAAAACGTCTCTGCGCTTGAGCTGCTTCAAAACTGGAGACAATAGTCTATGTCACATGGTTGGCCCAATGATCCAGTGAGACAATGAACGTGAAAGTGCTTTGTAAACTAGAGAGTTACCTGTTACCACTTACGAGCACTTCTGAGCTCACTCAGTTCTTTTCCCCACCTCAGCACGCTACAGCATCCAGCCTTTTACCACCAAAGAGCAGAAGGCTGATACCTGCGGTCCTAAGCACATCAGCAGCCTGGAGAGAGGGGTTATCTGAGGACCCAGAGGGTGCCTGGACCTCCCCGCCTCCTCCTCCGCAGCGCGCCTGCGCACTCTCCACAGCTCCGCCTCCATCTGGCGCTGGAACTGTAGCCTGAGTGATGGGAAACGTGGCTTTGGGCCACTGTGTTGCTGCATGACTCTTTCTTCACTACTCTGGTTACTCATTCCGAATAAATAAGGATCAGAGACCCAGGCTGTTGAGCCAGGCAACCTGGGTTCCAATGCTGGTTCCACCAATGACTGGAGAAGTGACTGGGATAAGGACAAATACTAGTCAGTATTTATTGAGCATTCAGATACGCCAGCCCTGCTCCGAAGGCTTCAGCTGCATCAGCTCAGATGATCTTCACAATAACCTTATGAGGTCAGCCCAGTTATTATTCTCGTATTCCGGGCAATGAAACTAAGACCAAAGTGCTTCAGTAACCTGCCCAAGGTCACTCTACGAGTGAGTGGCCGTCTCACATGCTCATCACGATGACGCCTAACTCCCCCTAAAGACGTATGTGAAAAGCTCAGAGTAGTGTCTGCCACATGGTCAACACTCAGTGATGGCTATTAATTATTGTTCATTAAGGACCCATTATATACCAGCCATGTACAGAGGAGGCTGGCAGGCTGCAGTCCATGGGGTCACAGAGAGCCGGGCACAACTGAGCGACTAACACACACGTACCAGTCACCTTGCTAGATGAACCCATGATACACAAGCTCCCCAGCCCCACCTCAGTAAAGATCACAAATAAAAATACTTGCTCTATTTATTCCACGTGGTTGTTCTGGGGATCAAGTCCAGAAAGGCAATGTGTAAATATGGAGGTGGGCTTTTGAAAGTGAAAAGGCAACTCCATTGGTAAGGCAGTATTCGCATTAGTTTATTTTAGCTGAATCTGACACAGAGTTCCTGTAATAGGAAAAACTTAATCCAAGAGATAGATTATAATAATCTTCTCCTTGGAATAAACATCATCTAGTGCCGTGGTGAGTGTCTAGGACTCTGGTTGCCAAAATAACCGCTTCGATTTTGTAGTTCTTAGTGTCACATTGACCCCAGCCCTGCGGACATAACCGTGCTTGTTTGTCTTCCTCCAGGGTGGGGCACGTACAGCGACATGAAATGTCTGTCTTCTTTTCCAAGACTTGTTGGCCTTCTCCCAGAATATCAGTCAACTGATCTTTCTAAACACCCAATCGACGTATACTTATTGGACACATGCTATTTGCAAAACACTATTGGACTGTATTTGTTCATGCTTTCCTGACTTTGTGTCCATCACTGGGGGTTAGCTCTGTTATAATTTTTATATTACAAGGACCACAGAACAAATGCAACAGGGTTCTTTGTCCCTTTTATTTCC
This sequence comes from Bubalus kerabau, assembly GCF_029407905.1. Taxonomy (NCBI): domain Eukaryota; kingdom Metazoa; phylum Chordata; class Mammalia; order Artiodactyla; family Bovidae; genus Bubalus; species Bubalus kerabau. Next base: position 23,025,840 of record NC_073635.1, on the reverse strand, counting down.
AAGAATGCCTCAGAGAAGAAAATCAAACCTAAAATAATTTGTGAAAATATTAAAAAGCACCATGATTCTTTTAGCCCCAAAGGCAAATTTCTGAGGGAGATAGATAGAATCATAGTAACATGATGTTAAATCTGATTTTAATGGGAATTTCTTGACCACCTCCTCTGGCCTTAATTCTTGAATATGTCTTCCCAGCTTGGATAAGTTATTTAACCTTTTTGGACCTTGGTATTCTTATCTGTAAAATGGGGGAGGACATAAAATATTTGGGAAGCTCTTAGAAAGCATTTATTACTTCATTTAGTCCTCTCAGCAATCCTGTGAAATAGATGTTCCCTACTACATCTGATAAAACTTAGCTTCCTGAGCAAAGCAGAATGCTTAAGTTCTCACAGTTGGCAAACAGCCAGGTGAAGACTAATATACTTTATTTCAGAAGCCTCTGTTTTGTTTTGTTTTTTTTTTTTTCCCTGGACCAAAGGCCAAAGACCAGAAAGGACTGCCTTTGGAGAATTCAAAACCCTAAGCAATCAGTGAAAAGTTTTATTATTCTTCAACTCAGTTGTCCTTATCCCAGCCATGTGGACACTCTGGCCCCAGCATTTCTTGATATCTGTGTTTGCAGGTCAGAGCTCAGAGGACTTCTCATAAACAGTTTCAAAATACAAACGCTCTGTTCAAAGCTAAGCAAAGCCAGATTGACTTTAAAGTCAGAAAGTTCTGTTGCCCTCAGTTTTGTGTGTAGGGCACGCTTTGTGTGCTGAAGGTCAAGTTTTCCCAGTGATAAGGGGTACTTGACAAGAAAGATCTCAAAGCAGGAAAGCAGAGCATGGGCGCCCTAGAGGTCATCAGTGGAGAGATGGCCTTGAGAGGAGGTCTTTATCTAAGTGGACTTGCCACCGGGAGTCAAGCGGGAGCAAATACACACTGCGTCTGCCAAAGGTCACGCACCTAGCGGGGCAGCTGACAAAACCAGGATGGCTTCTAACTATGGTACGTGCAATTTACCAATATCCGGCAGTCAGTGAAACTGACAAACTTCCTCTGGGAAGTGCAGTCGGTTTTAGCGTCTCAAAGTTCAGGATAGCGTCTTATGTTGCTGCAGTTTCTTCTCTCTCTCCTCACCCTCCCCTCCCTTCCTTCCCTCTTCTTCCTCCCTTACCCATCCATTTAGAGAACAAGAATCAGTCCATTGAACTCAAAGCCTATTCTGTCCTATACATTCATAATTTTTTTTATTTCACTAAAACCTCATATGGTAGTTCTCACACCAAGCCCTAACACATCCCACTCAAGGTGATGTGCATACATTTTTCTACCCCTGTTTGATATACTCATTCTTAGAAATGATAGTTCCTTTGAGTCCAGTTCAGGATGCTGCAAGGAGGATCCCTCCCTGAGCCCCAGGTAGTTAAACGTGTTGGAAGATTGGCAAGGGAATTTTCTAGGGACTTCTGGAAAGACTGTGCGGAATCACTACCCAGTGAAGTTAGAATAAATGGTCACATCTAATACATGAGGCATTTATGATTGTCCCCGATGAAAAGTACAGTAACACTTGAAAGTAGAGCACGCTCATTCTTTTTTTTTTTTTAAACATCGTGGAAAGAATGCACACTTCTGCAAAATGGACTAGAAGGGCCGCAAAATGATGACTCTGGCTCCAGGCACGTTCCAGGGTTCCTCCTACGTTCTCTCTTCGGAGATAGAAGGCCGGTTTGGAGTCACATGTGCAGGGGCTGCGCCAAGCCCAGCTCCTCTTGGGCCCTCTCCTGCCCCCAGGAAGTGGTGGGGCCAGCCTTCCCCAGAGCTGTCCTGTCCTCCTCCTGGAAAGGAGGGGTCCCTCCTCATCCAGATGCTGTTCACTCCACCATTCTGCCAGCAGCTCCCTGGAAGTGAAGGTGCAAGGTTGGAGCTGCAGCTTAGCCCGATTGCCTATGTGCTTGGAGACCACTTGCCCTGACTCCCCGGGTAAGCATGCCAGGAAAGCCTGGCAGGCAGCCTTATCAATTTCACCCACAGCCTCCTCGGCTCAGTGGCTGCGGTCTTCTGAGCCTGAACTGAGAGCCTTCTTCTCTCATCTCCTCCATGGTTCACCTCTGAACACTCCACTTTCTCTTCTTGGGTAGCTCTGGTCAGATTTGCCAAACTCCAGTTCAGTGAAGGCTCAAGTCATTTTCCACCTTGGCTGCCTCTTGGGCTTAAATTCTGTCCCGATTGCTTAATTCTCAGCTTTTCTCGGACTGCGTGGAATTACCCTGAAATTCCTTAACTCCTCAAAGGATCCGCAGGACCTATCAACTTAATTCCATCCACCCCAGCAGGCCTAGGCTGACTACATCCACAATCGGAAAGGAAGAAAGATCTACTTATAGAATCCAGGAAAGAGAGACAATCTCTCCTGATCACAACAAGCTGTGAAATATACAATGCCATTGCTGAATGCAGTTTGTGAAGCTAGCATAATTGCCCAAAAAGGGCTCAGAATGGAGAGAGGAGAAACCTGGTTTCTAGTCTGGTTCCCACCACATGAAAAGCAATGGATTCTTCATCTTTCTTGCACTGAAGATCCTCTAAATGTTTTGGAACCTTAGCCATCTGTGCACAGCATTTAAGGGAACAGATAACACAGTCTGCCCCCAGGGTGACAACCCCTCCCAATCTATCCCTACAGTGTGTTCTAGCACCAACACCCACAGGGTCCATTAATCCTTAGAGGGGAAACAAGCTAGCAAGTTTTATTTTGCTGTTCAAGATGCTAATTGTCCTATGTAGCCTTGAGAGTAAAAGCAGAATAGCATGGGCAAGTTTAATCAACTGGTCTCATCCTCGGATTTTATGAAATGCTAAAATTATCCTCAGCTCCTCAGAGCGTTCCTGCTGTTCCATATGGTTTATATCCTAGCAATCTAGCAATTCATCAATCTGTTTACATACTGATGTTATACTTAGATTGATATTTAACTCTCCTCAGCATCAGTGCCTTGCAAAAGATTTATAAATGACTGCTAGGTGGTAATAGAACAGATACTGCGCTAAATGGAAAATAGTAATCATTTAGTTAGGAATCATGGTCCTTTCTTTTTATTTACACATATACAACCACATATTTACTGAGAGCCTTCTTCTCTCATCTCCATGGTTCACCTCTGAACACTGCCTATATCACTGGCTATTCTATATAGTACATAGAACTGGCTATATCACAGCACCCGACATTGACAAGTACGTCAAACGCTGGACGTTGACTTGTTAAAACAGCGACTAAAGTTCTGGATATAAACAGCCTCCCATAAAAAATGTGCATGAAGTAAATGTACAGCTATCAATACGCATATAAAAAGTGTGCACTTATCACTCTCTTTTTCCTGCTTGTTTTTGCTTCATGGTATACTTCACAGTGGAATTTCAAATCTGTCAGAAGATATCACAGTGCCTGAAATAAACAGCCTTTCTTTGCTACTCCTATAGTATCATAGACTCTTAAAGCTGGAAGATCTTTGAAAGGCTGTTTACCCTGGCTTCTAGCCCAATACAGGAATCACCTTCTTTACAACCTTGACAGAGGGTTGTGCAGGCCTCTACTTGAATACTCCTAGTGATGGTGAACTCGTTTCTGTACACATCAAAAGGTTAGGAAGATCTTCCTTATATCAAGCCAGAGTAGGTTCCTAGTCATTTCCATGGCCGATCTAAAGCCAGTCTTGTCTTTCTTCCTCTTCAAACTAGCTCCTTCTTTTATGTCTCCCATTCTAACTCATAGAACCACTGATCAGCCACTTAGAAACCAGGCCCCACACGTCTCTCCATTTCCCCTTCAGTTGGTAACCAAACCCAAATGGGTTTGTCTTGATAAAATAGCCTCTTGAATCTGGTACCTTCTCTCTGTCCCCCAAATTGTATCACTTCTTTCTTGAATTATTGCAATAACTAGTAATGAATCACTGTCTCTAATCTCACCCTGTACGGCTCACCACCCAAATGGAAGCAAGACTTAACTCTGTAAGCCCTACACTAAAGCCCTGTGACACATCTGAGGCTGCAGCTTCACGCCCTTCCCCCACCCCCACCCTTGTGTCTCATGCTCAGCCTGTCACTCTTCCCACTGCAAGTCCCAGCCCTAAGGAGCCACTTCCGGGGAGTTCCCTGAACACTCGGTCATAATTCACACCACCATGTTTCCAAGAATGTCGTTACTCTGCCTGAAACCCTGTGCCCTTGATCTACCTGAGGAAGTTCCACCAATGCTTCCTGACCTCATGAACAAATCACATTTTTTGTTGTGATTAGGAAAAAAGTGGAATTCACATAGAAATAGAAAATGTTATTTTGTTTGGTGTAACATTCTCCCTAACAAGCCCAGGTGTGAGATCACCCCCCTCTTCCTGTGTTAGAGTTGTTTCTTTCTCAAACTGGAGGAAGTTAGGATTATCTCTACCAATCTGGTCTATCATTATGAAATAGACAAGTCCCCTAATTTAGGCAAAGAAAGTTTATTCAACCTGAATGACCCTAAGAAGTTTGTTAATAAACCGCCTACTCTCAGGCCCTACATTCTTCTTTATCTATTAAAAGGTGTTACCCATGATTCGAAAAATAATTCATCCAGTACACATAGATGACCTATCCTGGGAATTGCCAGCTCCAGGGACATATTCTTTTACCTCTTACATAGCCTTAGGCACACTAAACTCATAGTTGCCACCATATACTTGTACTTGTCCCTAGGGGCTCAGGAAAATAGAGTTAATTTTAATTTCTATTTGACACATGTCCTCAACAAAAACAATAACAGCCTCCAGCTCCAACTAACCCATGTTTAGCTTACAGGTCTGAGCCTGACTGACCGGTGAAGGGAATATAGTCTCACCTCTCCCCAAGGGGCCCCCATGTCTTTTAGTCCCAGAATGTTCATCTGGAACTCAACTCAAATACATTTCTTAAAGCCAAATGGTACCTACAAAATACCTCACAAGTGTTTGTAGCTTTATTTATAATCACCAAGAAGTAGAAACATTTCAATGTCCTTCAACTGGTGAATGGATACAGAAATTGAAGTACACCATGTCCTGGACTGCTTACTATGAAGCCTTAAAAAGGAACAAGCTACTGACACATGTAACAACATGATGAATCTCAAATGCACCATGCTCAGTGAAATAAGCCATATCCCCCCAAACTACATAATTAATGACTGCATTTACATGACACCCTGAAAAAGGTCCAGGTGGCACCAGTGGTAAAGAACCTACTTGCCACTGCTGGAGACATAAGAGACCCAGCTTCGATCCCTGGGTCAGGAAGATTCTCTGGAGGAGAGCATGGCAACCTACTCCAGTATTCTTGCCTGGAGAATCCCATGGACTGAGGAGTCTGGTGGGCTACAGTCCATAGGGTTGCAAAGAGTTGGACACGACTGAAGCGACTTAGTATGCGTGTACTGGAAAAGGCAAAACTATAGGGACAGAAAACCAATCAATAGTTGCCAGGGCTGGAAAGCGGGAAGAAATTGACAATCAAAGGGTGAACAAGGCATTTTGGGAGGTGATAGAACTGTTGCATATTGATCGATCATGGTGGTCATTCAAGAAATGTGTCTGCCAAAAACTCATAGATCTTTACACTAAAAAGAGTAAATTTTAGTATATGTAAATTACACTCAATAAACTTGACCAAAGATCATTTTAAATGAGTTTTTTTTGTAAAAAGAAGAAAGCGACTAGGTGAGATTACTCTCCTCTTAATCCCAGTGTTCAGGTAGATGTGTTCCACTGAGAATGATAAATTGATATCTAAATGAAGTCAGGATTGGACGGCATTGACCCAGCAAGGCAAACTGATTGCTGTTCTGAGAGACCACAGAGGGTGCATGTGGGAACAGCACTTCAAACTTGCTGATCCTAGGATTGTTGATAGTGTAACTTGGGATGGCAAAGGGGTGGCCAGGGTAAGAGCCAAGCTTGGTACGTGTGGGTGCACGTCCTTCATTGGTCCTCCTGTAGGACAAAGGGCAGGTGCCTGTACAACCTATGGGCAAAAATATGAGGCAATATACATGCAACTTCCAAGAGCTTCCGACCCAGCATCTTTCTGAATCTTCTAAGAAGTTTCTGAGACAGGGGTCATCATTCCAGTTGTACAGATGAATAAGCTAGGGCTGGGGGAATATGACTGAGCCAGATCCCAGCAGGACAGTGAATGGTAGAGCTGGGCCATAGAGCTTCTGACTTTGTGCTTATTTGTTTGTTGCCTGGTGGGTTGGCAGTGGTGATGATGGAGGTTTAAATGCTACTCAAGCTCTTACATCGTTGAGGTGAGTCCCATCATCAAAATAAAAAGCAAAACTGGTGGAGACAGATCAAAGCCTTTTTCTCACTGTATAGTTAAAAATGAGGGTGAATTTCCAAAAAAGAGACATAAAGCAAATGTCAGGATTTTGTCTAAAATACTGACCTACGGCTCCATGAAACCAAGCATCTAATTTACAATTATGTAGGCATGATGGTATTATGGCATTTTGGTATTCAGGATGGCATTCTGGTATTTTGATTACATGTTTGAAAACACTTGGATATTTGCAGTTTTGAGGTGAACTGTCTGGCCTTTCCTTTGTCAGCCAGGTGTCCAGGAGTCTTTACAAATCTCCCAGGATGTTTTAGAGATTTATTACTACAAACTTCCCAAGGGTGACCTAGCGGAGGTGCAGGGCAGTTGGGCACCTACAGAGAAATTTGGGTCTCGGGAGTTCTGTTTCTATATCTGGAAACACTAGACTCACCCACAGGAAAGAACAGGAAATACATCACAGCTTCCATATACCCTCCTGGTAACATAGATCCGGCTGCTATGTATACTGCACAAGTGATATAGACCATATCATGGTTTGGGTTGGCTTACGAACCGATTTGGAAATTTTCAGAAGGGTCAGAATGTTAGGAAAATTCTTGCAGTGGCAGCTGATAAGCTAAATCTCCTGACTAGATTCTCTCCTCTCTTTCTGGCACATCGCCTAATTGAACAAGCAAATCCCATGAGGTTCTGCAACAGTCATACCAAACATATGGCACACTCATACCATGCTCTTGATTGAAGCCCTTCCAGGGTTCCACCCAGTGCCCATGTGGGAAACGGAGGCCCAGAAACATTGACCGTGGGGTTAGTGATGTAATGGGAACCCAGGAATGGGATGGGGCTAGGGAATTGTGTTCTCTGTTCCAAGTCGCACTGGATCCCCTCCTCAGGTTCAGGTGGCTTAATTCCACCCTGGTGCTTCCCTACATTCTGGGGGTGATGTTTTCTCCCATTTCTCTTTTTTCACTCTCAACTATTCCCCTTACTCTCTGCCAACAAGCCCACGCTTTTAGAGGGAAATGGAGAAAAGGCTCTCGTCTCTTCTTTTTTGTTTTTTTCCCTTGTTATCAGGGTGAGCTGGGGGACAGGACCCTGGAGAGGCAGCAGAACAGAGGGGAAACTCGAGCCCAAAAGCTCAAGAACCTTAAAGGATGCTGACCTATTAATCATTGTTAATAATCACACAGCACCAACCCTCAACCGTTCCTACACATCCCACTTGGAGAAAACTCATGTTGTAAAAAATGAGGATTTTCACAGAAGAGAAATTATGAATCGATATTCCATTAGCAGAGATGTAACTCTGGAAGTATTCATAAACACCTCCACTAAATGCAAACTTTTTCTCATGCATTTTCAACAAGCACTGGATTTCTTTAAAAAAAGGTGACTTTCAGTGTAGCTCTTTGGCACCATATTTCTTGGGTAAAGTGAGATATACTTGCAATTTGGTCAAGGTTTCCAGGGAAGAATATTCTCCATTTCTTCCACCATGTGCCATAATACTTGGGCGAGATGAATGTAGAAGCGCAAACATTAGAGTTAGGCTGAGCTGAACAGAGACCTCTCTGTTCCAGGGCACAGGGTACCATCTTGATTATTATTCCTGGCAGGGCTTGCAGGGTGATAATAAATGCTTCTCTAGGACAGAATCAGTCTGTCTCTCTCATAGCAAAGCAGAAGGCAGCCTTCCCACTTGTTTGCAAAAGAGGGAGGGAGAAAGAAAGTGGTGAGAACGACAAGCTTTCTGATCATTTTAATTCCCATAGCTCTAGGCTTTATGGGTGGAGAAGGAAATGGCCACCCACTCCAGTACTTTTGCCTGGAGAATCCCATGGACAGAGGAGCCTGGCGGGCTACAGTCCATGGGGTCGCAAAGAGTCAGACACGACTGAGCAACTAACACACACAGGCTTTATGGGACCGTCAGGAATGAAAAGCAAGTGCACTAACTGTAAGTGAAATAAAGAAAATAGAGCTTCTCAACCTTATATTTTTAATCCCATATCTCAAGCTGTGGCCAATTTAACCTTTAAGGATATTTGGGCCCAGATTGTAGGTTACAAGGGCAGAATGCTAAGAATCTCTTGACTTGGCCCCAATCCTATTTACACTGCTAAATTCTGCAGAAATGATCAGCCAAATGGTGATGCTGTGCCTAGCATCACCAAAACTGTTTCAAGTATAAGACCCAGGCATTTGATCAACAAACATTTACTGAGCACCCACTGGTGGGGCCATGACAAGGCACCCACTAGGAATATCTGCTGGATCCTGACCTCAACAGGTTTGCAGCCAAACTGGGAGACAAGCACATACACAAATGACCCCAAGTCTATGTAATAAGGGCTAAAGCAGAGATGCAAAATAACTGCCCCATGGAGGAAGGCGAGATCAGAGCAGCCCAGGGTAGAAGAGGCTCTAGCCAGGGAAGGAAGGGTATTCCTGGAGAAGAGATATTCCTGGATAAAAGATAGCCTTGCAAGATAAGCAGAAGGTAACAGAACCAGGAATCCTGTATTCAGGCTGTGTTTGCTCCTGCAAGATTCTCAACCCAAAGGGCATGGAATTTTCCATCAAGAAGACTGCCAATTTTATTTTTCCATGAAAGTATATACACATGCATATATACATATTTGCCCTCCTCAGTCCTGTCAGATTGATAGCAATTATTTTTTTTGTTCTATCTTCAAATTTCAAAGGAATCAAGAGCAAAGGAACCTCCTGTCTGTGATTTCAAGCACTCTGGGGAAAGATTTGGGGTGGTAAGTGAATAACAATGAATATTTTCCCATCTGATTGGCGGAGTCTATGGTGTTTGCTCTTGGAATTAATTTAGCTTTCTGGTCAGGTTATCTTGCACACTTTCCAGGGTCCCCTGATATAAATAGACTAAGCAGTAAGGAGGAAATCAAAACAAGTGTGCATTTGACTGGAGCGCGGTGACAACAGTATAAAGTGGAGGAAAACAAATAAATATGGGAAAATAACAGTTAACAGAGAGCCTTAAGGCATAGCTAGTCATGACAATATCTTTACCACATCAACTGGTTGCCCATCAAAGGCTAAGCTAGAAATTCAAGTCAAGATCAAGGAGAAGCTCTAGGCTGCAGTGAAATGATGGAGGTATTTTGGTCTCCTAATTTATTATTATTTTTTTAATCAGGTCAAGTTTACCAAATTTCTTTCCTGAAGAAATAAAAAAGAAAACCTCCTTACTCTCAGTCAATAATGAGAAGTGTGTCCAGTTCTAAAGTTGCCCAGAGCAAGTATTTGTTGAAGACAAGCTAGGGCTCATGAGTGAATATTTACCAACCTAAATACCTTAGTTCCCTCTTTTTTTGGCAAGGGTATGGAAAAAGCGCTTACAGCCTGACAGTATTTACCTTCATTTTATTTGTAAATCTGAATGAACAATTTGCCTTTCTTGCTGCAGATTCTGCTTAAGGGAGAGGGGAGGAACCATGTCCCGCTTTGTGTAGAATTCTAAGTTTTAACACTGGGAAAGCCCTCAGCCCTAAACAGGCTAGAATGGTCGTTCACCCAAAGTGACAATAAATCTCAAATGCAATTAGCCATATTCCAACTGAGGGAGTTCTCAGACGGGAGGGACTATTTGTCTATAGGTCAAAACACTGTACCTGTCCAACCTTGGTCGGCCCGTTACGTCTCCTTCCTTTGTACATGATATGCCTGCCTGTGATGGGAAGGTAAAGAAAATAACCAAGCCCTTCTTTTCATACAAAAGTTCTCAGGCTCAGTGGCTCCTTCTCACTACCTACTGGTAGGCGCAGCCAATCAAGTTCTTGGTGAAAGTCAGAGTGTATGTAGGCCATGAGTTTAAAGAATTCTTATTGCAATTAGAACAATGGCTAAACAAAATTTTCTTTTCTAACTAATTTCTATCCCCATAAGGTAACCTGTTTCATCATTAGGTTAAACTCAGGTCCAGAGTAACTGCTTTCTTTTTCCTCAAATCACCACAAAAGCCCAGAGCGGAATGACAACATGAATTTGGAAAGAGAATAAAACAGTTATTATTTTAATTGAAAAGCATCCCCAGAGAATATTGATCCAGGACACAACCACAGTGCTGGGGATGGAAATTAAGTCATCCTTAAGGATAAAAGCATCTCAACACCTCCATCCTCACCACACCCACCCTATCCCTCACTGCTAGAAGCAGGAGAAATTGATTCTAGTAAATCACCATTTCCTCCACTGCGGACCCAGTTAGGTCAGTGACACCTCTCCGAAGTGTCTGTAGTCCCTGCCATCCCAGATAAACTTCCTTCAGGGTTGCCCAGCAGCCTGGCTTTCTGGCCTCTAGAAATGGTAATGGATTCATTTAGAATCAGGGGCTACCGAGCCACGAGCTCAGGTGCTGCAGAAATGGCAGGTGGTTGGAGCTGACTTGACAGCAATTAAATGTACAAATCTTTGATTAGGCTCCCGGGAATGGAGTCATTAGCAACCTAGAACGGACCAGCTTGGTTTCCACCGCCTCATTAGCTGCTCCACCGATGTTACTTTAAAAAGCCGAGAGGAGGGGGGAAAAAAAAAACCCTCCAGCGCAGAATTAGGAAAGTTGAGTGACAAACCCGGGAGGGAGGGGAAGCAACCAGTGTAAGCATTTCTACCTGAACAAACAGGTCCCCTGGTTTTTTGCAGCGTGGTCGTTGACCTGCGCATGCGTGTTTGCTGGACTGTGAAATAGCCCCATACCCGCCTGATTAATCGGCCGAAAGAGCTTTTTTCCCTAATCTGCTTTCTTGAAAGCCTCAAAAAAAAAAAAAAAAAAAAAAGGATTCATTGATTCAGTCTTTCTACCAAATCCTCAGTGTGGCAGGAGACTTCCTCCAGGTTGCTGAGGACAGATGGACCAGATCAGTTATAAGATTCCCTACACTTGTCTCCAGTGGCAAGTCTGGAGTCTGCACCCACCCCATAGGGACCACAGAATCTCAGTGTCCATCTTCAGCTCCTGTTGCATGTTTCTGGCTGCCCCCATGATCCAAGCTGATATCTACCTTGTGAAGTTCCCCCATGTTATGAGAGAGCTTGTTGTTGTTTAGTCCCTAACTCATATCCAACTCTTTTTGCAAACCAAAGCACTGTAGCCCACCAGGCTCCTCTGTCCGTGGGATTTCCCAGGCAAGAACACTGGAGTGGGTTGCCATTTCCTTCTCCAGGGGATCTTCCCGACTAGGGATCTAATCCACACCTCCTGCATTGGCAGGTGGATTCTTTACCACTGAGCCACCAGGGAAGCCCAAAGTTGGTTAATACCAACCATGTAAATTAAATAATCTTCCCAGCTGGGAGCTTTAAAACAAAAGGGCAATGTATTTCACAACCTTAATGTAAAATCCTGTGTGACCATGTATTTTATATGAGCCTAATGCATTGTGTAATTTAGTTTCTTTCTTTCTCAACCTGCCAGCCACTGGATTAATATTATAAAGCATGCTCCCAAGTATTTATTGATCACCTATTTTAAGCCTCATATTAATTGCTGTGAGGCAGTCTATGACTTTAGAATCTGTGAGAAAGAACCATCGTATACACTTTCCCTCATGTAGTCACTTATTTATTCAACAAACACCTGCCCTATGCCTATGTAAGCATTGTCCTTGTCAATAATAATACAAAGAACAATAAAGTACATTAAGTTGCTCACTCTCTCCTGATCAGCATTTAACTGGGCCAATTCATTTAATCCTTGCAACTCTGTGAGGTAGGTACTATTGTTATCTTTATTTTAGAGATAAGAAAACCAAAGCACAAAGAGGTTAAGTGACTTGCCCAGAATCACACTGCTGTTAAATACCAGATTGGGGATTTAGACCCAGGCGCTGTGGCCGCTCTTCTGCATTGCTTACAACTTATTAGGGAAGATAAACATCAAAACCAGCCATTTCGATACAATGTGATAAGTACATCTGCTTAGAGTATTAGATTGTCCAAAAAGTAGGCTCTGAATTTTTCCATAAGATGTTACTAACGTTTAAAAAGGATGTGGTGGAGACAGAAGGGAATGATGAAGTGCCTGTAGAAAAGAATTTCATGGTGGAACTAATACTTGATCTAGGTTTTGAACTAAAAAGAAGAAAGCCACAGCTTTCAAGAAGTTATAACCTACTAAGATATTTCACTAAATACTTTCGACCCCATTCTGACATAGTTTTTGAAACAAGGATTTTACTTATGTTGGGAACATTGAGATGGAAGGGATCACAGCCAAATGTGAATATGATGGCAAGAATGATCTTTTTAAGAAGGTGGTGTCTAAGCAAAGCCTTTAAGAAGTGGTCAGAGTTTAGAATCAAGCCTTGTTAAAAGCAGAGAATCCAGGAGAAGAGGAAGACAAGAATGGGACTTGAAGAGGAAGAAGAGAGAGAGCACAGAATTGTACTTCAAAGGACATGAGATGAGGAAATACAGTTGGAAGAATGATTTGAATCTAAGCATGGCAGGCATTGTATGAGATATTTTATTTAATTCTAGAAATCTACTGAAGGTTTTAGGAGGAGGAGAGTGAAATGAAAATGTCTCAGAAATACTGAGGAAAGCAAAAGAAAAATTCAATCAAATTAATATGATAAAAAAATTATATTTTCAAGCTAAATAACATATCAAGCTAAGGAGTTGTTTTTTAACTCAGAATACCAACTGACTACAAAGAATTTTTGAGATGATTAGATATGGTAACGAGAGGAATTACCTTATGAGCCATAATGTACTGTACACATACCATTTTTATTTTTCACAATATATTTGTATGAGTTCTAATTCATTTCTGTTCAAAGTGAGGATGACACTTGAGCTACATGCATGTTTCTGTGACTCATAAATGGACAAACCATCTCAAGGAGCTTCTATCTCGTAGCAGACAAATAGGAGAGGCCTTTCCAGAACATTCTTGAGGTGAATCAGAGGGCAAGTTCTTGGAGCATCTTGGCCTCCCAAGAAATGGCAGTGTCAGCGGCAGGGTGGAGCTCTTCTTCCATCGGTTATACTGAAGGGATGCCCCGAACCAGGGCAAGAGAACAACTACCACTTGCATTGCCACCACCAGCCAGAAAAAGTGATTTTTGCAATTCAGTGAAGGTTTGGTGAAGAGTCAGTCCAAGGAGGTTGTAGCACCAAACCTCATTCGCTATGTTCTTAATTTTTCATCCAATCAATTGACTCCTATTAGACCACAGCCCCACCTATTTCTTTAAAAAAATAATCTCTTGAGGACTTCCCTGGAGGTCCAATGGTTAAGAATCTATGCTCCCAATGCAGGAGGCATGGATTTGATCTCTGGTTCGGAAACTGAGGTCCCTCAGTACCATGGGATACGGCCAAAAAAATCTCTTTCTCTTGCCTACTCTTAATTTTTTTTGGGGGGGGTAGGTGGATGGTAAGTGGGGTCATATTCTCCACCACAAGTTATAATGCTTGCTTCTTAAGGGACTTCCTGGCCTTTCTGCTGTCATGTCTATGGAGACCTGGGTGACCACCCCTCAGCAGGTCTGAGTAAATGTCCTCTCCTCCCTTTGATAAAATACCATGCTGCCCCTCCCCCACCCAGGTCCCTGGGGGAATGCCTGATTGGTATGGTGGGGGCTAGGTGGTCATCTAAAAATTCTGGAGTTCCCAAAACTTTGAACTTATGCATAACACCAAGACAAGGACAAGGTGACATCTGAAGTTAAATACATTGTTTTTCATAATTATGAATTGGAGCTTAAATGGAAAGGAGAATCTCATCTGTTAAATAATAATGATTACAAGACAGGCATAATTTCTTCCATGGTAATTTCTTTCCCTTGAGCTTCTTTGGGGTAAACAAGGAGACAGAAGGAGTATTGTTAGCTTCCTGAGCCTGTTTTCAGGCTTGTTCCTTGAAACTATCATTTCACCAGCATCTGCAGTTGCCTTGCGTTTTTGGACATTGACTGGGTCTGCATGGCAAAGCTCCAGCTCTGAGTGACACTGCAACCTACCTTATTCTCCCTATTTTTCTCCTTTGCTTACAGCACGGGGCCTTTACTTCTACATCTTTTAATTTCACCTGGGAAGCCCATAGACTCTCACCATATCCGTCCAATCCTTTCTCAGTGACATATGACTGATCTGCTTCTCTCTCTGCATCTCTGTTTTGGAGCAGCCCATCTACACCATCCAGTGCTACACTGAGAACGCCAGCAGGAACATCCAGACCCTCCCTCCTCTAGATACCCCAGTTCTCCAAAATCTGTGTGATGTCCTGTGGCCACTGGATAAACAAATTCCCAAGACTCGTGATCTTTGTGCACTTTTAGTAGCACTATAAGGGGAAGAGCTAACAGACAACACATGACTCTGAGATCATCAGAAAACCACCCCTCCAAATAACAAGAGAGGTAAATTTTAGCAGCCTTTACCAAAGCCCTAATGCGATTTTTGAGCTGGAATCAAATCACGTGGAAAACTCTGGGACCCTTGCAAGATGTGATGAAACCAACTTATGTGTTGTTTAATTTCCCATTCAATATGCTGTTCTGTTTTTTGAGTCATATAACGTTGTGAAGCAATTATGGCTAACATACAGACTCAGGCAGGAGGCGGGAGGCAGTGAGCTGGGTAAAAAGGACTTCGCATGGGTGGAGAAGTCAGGGGTATGGGACTCAAGTTGGAGGAGTCTCTAGGGAGAGCTCTTAGATCAGGAGCTAGTGACTGAAACTGTATTAATAGCTTTTGAAAACAACTATTTGTGTGTGAGTGATAAATAGAAGTGGCTATTTTCTGGCCCACATTTCATATTATCTCATCATGAAACAATATCACAGGTATCATGTCACCCCATTGCCTCTTTGACAGGTGACCACCTTGTACAATGTCAACATGCTATAGAGTAAAATAATAATTACACTGAGTGTTCACTGGTGCCTGATGTGTTTGATTGAAAAGCTTTGTAATATTAACTCATTTAAACTTCTCAACAATCCCCTGATATGGTTACTATTATCCTCCTTTACGGGCTTCCTAGATGGCGCTAGTGGTAAAGAACCTGCCTGCCAATGCAGGAGGGCATAAGAGACACAGGTTCGTCTACTGGGTTGGAAAGATCCCCTGGAGAAGGAAATGGCAAGCTACTCCAGTATTCTTGCCTGGAAAATCCCATGGACAGAGGAGTCTGGTGGGCTACAAGCCATAGAGCTGCACAGAGTCAGACACAACTGTAGTGACTTAGCACACATCCTGCTTTTACAAAGGAGCAAACTGAGACGGAGAGGTTTGGGTTTCTAGCTGAAGGTCACAGTCATTAGCAGCAGCACCAGGGTACAGACCCTGGTGGCTTGATGCCAACACCAGGGCTTTCCTCTCTGTTATCTGACTACATGGATGATGCTTTCTAGGTTCTGAGTACAGTTCTAAGCGTTTTGTATGTACTAATTCTTAAACCTTGCAACGAATCCTATGAAATAAGAACTAGTTTTGTTCCCAAAATATATAAATGAGGAAACTGAGGCCCAGACAGATTATGTGTCTTGTCCAAGGTCACATGGCTGGAGAGGGTCAGCGCTTAGATGGAAAGGCAGGCCCCCTGGTCCCGAGACCACACTCCTGAGCCCTCAGCAAAGGTCCCATCTTTCCTTCCTGCCACGGTGGAGTACAGAGGTGGGGAGGAAGTGGGGTGAGGTAGGGGTGGGGACAGAAAAAACTCCAAGTCTGAGAATATGAGTTTTGTGGGTTTGATGAGAAACTGGTCTTGCACCCTCTCTCGAAAAGGGCTCAAAACAAAACTGTAGAAGTAGGTTAAGTACAGTCTGGGCTGCTTTTTCTCCTCAGCAATTATATAAGGCCCTCCCTCACACAGGGACCTCAGAGGGGAGATTGAGACTCTTTCATTCGTTCAGACAGACAAATTTCAGGCTCTAAATATCATGACTTCTAAGAAAATTTGCATTTAGATGATTTAAAAGAACAAAACCCCAAGAGTTATATATCAGCAGGTTAATGCAAAGGGGAGGGTTTGTTTTTGTTTTCTTGGGGTTTGGGGGAAGTGAGGGGAGTGAAGGAAAGGCTTTTTCTGGTGTCAATGAAATTACAGTGCATGAATGCCAACGTTCTTTTAGTCCAGCAAAGTCCATAGGGGTGAGTCAAGGGGAACATGAGAAGCTCTTCTTCAGTACTACTCCCCCTCAGGGTCTGACTCTGGTGGACAGTGGGGGATCCTGAATCATTCCATTCCAGCAGGAAATGAAGCAGGAGCTTCTGCAAAATCTACAGGTACAGGATGCTGTGCAGAGGATGGTGGCACCAGGGACCGACGGACAAGAGAGAGAGGAAGGGAAACAGGCTAAATGTGCTGGGTATCATACAGCTTCCCTGTCTATCATCTCATCTAACCCTCGCTACACAATAGGAGGAAGACAGCCTGACACATAGTAAACAAGGCTCAGTGTAAGCCAGGCCACACACCCACCATAACACAGCTAGCTATCAGTAGAGCCAGAGACAGGAATCAAACCCAAGTCTACTGGCCCCAAAGTACCATGTTATCCCAGACCTGGAAGCTAAGAGAGCAAGGGGTCTCCCTCTGTCTCTGTGATGATCAACCCAACACCAGAGAATACAGTAGCTGTGCATGTCCCATGTGACCACCTGCCCTGTGAGCTTGGCAAGCTACAGAGCAGCCCTTGTCCTGGCTCCATGATTTTCCTGTGTCTGGGAAGACAAGCGGGCAGGGGCCAGCGTCATCCCTCTTGTTGTCATACTTCCTCTATAATTCTGTTTTCAAACAATTGGCTTTGACTGCCCCAGCAGACCTGTCCCCCCAGGAGACCATGTTCTGGCCTGTTCTGGTGGACAGCTGGCCTGGCCTCACCAACTGTCTGCAGGAAGACCGGTGTTTCACATCCTTCCTGCCTGCTCTCTCCTCCTTCAACCTCCCAGTGCCATGGGGTTCAGGCATGTTGCCTGCTATGCCTACTGGTCTGTTTTCTACTTCACTTCCCAAAGCATGGTTTCCTCTCTGGGTGAAAACACAGAAGGCTGCTTCCTATCAGAACTTGTAGGGCACTTGTCTTGGGTGACTTTCAAGAAGTAGGCGGTGGAGGGTGATTGATGATGATGGTGGTGGTGGTGACGGTGATAATGAAGGTAAGCACAGACCAAGCAGCCCAACACAGATCTTGGGAAATACACCAAAGAACAATTTATTTTGGGGACTATTAATGGAATGAACATTCCACTGCCATTTTTCCTGGTACATAGATCATTTGAATCAAAAAGAAGTGATCATGAAAGGAGGACAGAGATACTTCCCCATGTTGCAGCTCTGGGTACCCCATGTGAGAGCTGAAGGGAGTATGGTAGGAGAAGCAAAAGGATGGAGGTGAAAGGGCAAGACCCTGGGACACAGGTTAGGAAGCAGAAATACCACCCAAACTTTATTCTTCTCTTTGCGGGCAGTGGCAGCAGTCACAGAAGTTTGGGAGTCTCCTGTCTCACCAGAAGATAGTGGGGGACCACATCTGAGTTGGTGCTGCTGGGGTGACTCATGGTGGGCCACTAGGTGACTTCAAGGGGGAAGCTGGCCATGCCAGAAATGTCAACCATGTAACTTGAGGTTGGAGCTTTGAGCCACATGATGTCAACCCAAATTCCTGACTTCCGAGGAGAGGAGGGAGGCTGAAGATAGAATTCAGACAACTGGCTGATGATACAGTCAATTGTGGCTACATAATGAAATCCCAATAGAAACTATGGACTCTGAGGCCCAAATGGTTGGTGAATGTATCAATGTACCAGGATACATCCTGATTCTATACAGAGAAGACATGGAGAAGACACAGGAGCTCTGCATTTGGGATCCTCCCAGGTCTTACCCTATGGATGTCTTATGGCTGGTCCAGATTTTCATACTCAGTAAATGTATAAGGAGAGAGCTTTCCTGAGGTCTGTGAGTTGTTCTACTAAATTATCAAATCTGAGAGGGTCATGAGAATCCCAAAACCAGTAGCCAGTTGTTCAGAGGTGGCCTAGGGACCCTGGAGCATGGAGCTGGTATTGGAAGGGAAAGGAGTCTTAGGAGGACAGTGTCCTCTCCCTATGGAGTCTGTGGTAACCCTGGATGGTTGATGTCAGAACTGCACTGAAGCATATTTTTGAATGACTGGATGAATCTTCTACAGTCCAGTGAGGGGGGTAAGAGCAAGTAACCTCCCATCTTCCCAGAGGAAGCCAAGTGACTTTCATACCCACTGTCTCTCTGGGTAAAGTGGTAACTCAAGTTCTGGCTCGGGAGCCCATTCTCCTACAAAGCCTAAGAGTGTTTACAGGGTGCTGCCAAGTTGACATTTTTGGAGTCAAATCAGCTATTTTGGCTGCTATAACTTGCTAATGCTGAGCAGTGCACTGATTATTGAATAATCAAATCCATTTAGTATCTTTAAAATGGAGATAATTTCACATAGTTCAGACACAGTCCAATTATTTTGTTGTTAAGAAGAGTGAATTGACTTGGACCTTTGCAATTCGATCAGTTGCTTGGCAATCAACCTGCCAACAATTTTTGCTTCCCCATTTTTCTTTCTGATTTTAATTGTGACATTGGAATAAAAGGAGAGTCCACACATCTGTTGCCTTGGATTCTGAGGCTGAATTGAAAAAGTCAATTCTTAGCCTGTTTTTTTGATTCCCAAACTAAAGAATCCAACTATTATTTTACATCCCTTCTGTTCTTTCTTTTCACCTTGCATACTCCAATCTTCTCTAGCATCTTCTGCTTTTCCTTTCTTCTTTGATTAAAAAAATGTAGAAACAGACTAGGTAAAAGAAAGATTTAGCCAATGCTGAGAACACTACAAGAAATTGTATTGAATCCTATGCATCATATTCTAAATCAACATTAATGGAGATATTCAGCAGTGCTTATGTTTCACCATGACCCCTGGATCTTTATATTTCATGCCTGCTTAGGTTTCCAAGCCTCCCTCTTCCTTTCTCCACCATTTTTGCATTTGTATATAATTTGCTTCATATATTATAGATGGCCAGGAGAAATATCAATAACCTCAGATACGCAGATGACACCACCCTTATGGCAGAAAGTGAAGAAGAACTAAAGAGCCTCTTGATGAAAGTGAAAGAGGAGAGTGAAAAAGTTGGCTTAAAACTCAACATTCAGAAAACTAAGATCATGGCATCCGGTCCCATCACTTCATGGCAAATAGATGGGGAAATGGTGGAAATAGTGACAGACTTTATTTTGGGGGGCTCCAAAATCACTGCAGATGGTGACTGCAGCCATGAAATTAAAAGATGCTTGTTCCTTGGAAGAAATGCTATGACCAACCTAGACAGCATATTCAAAAGCAGAGACATTCCTTTGCCAACAAAGGTCCAACTCGTCAAAGCTATGGTTTTTCCAGTAGTCATGTATGAATGTGAGAGTTGGACTATAAAGAAAGATGAGTGCCGAAGAATTGATGCTTCTGAACTGTGGGGAGAAGATTCTTGAGAGTCCCTTGGACTGCAAGGAGATCCAACCAGTCCATCCTAAAGGAAATCAGTCCTGAATTTTCATTGGAAAGACTGATGCTGAAGCTGAAACTCTAATACTTTGGCCACCTGTTATGAAGAACTGACTCATTGTAAAAGACCCTGCTACTGGGAAAGATTGAAGGCAGGAGAAGAAGGGGATGACAGAAGATGAGATGGTTGGATGGCATTACTGACTCGATGGACATGAGTCTGAGCAAACTCTGGGAATTGGTGATGGACAGGGAAGCCTGGCGTGCTGGAGTCCACAGGGTCACAAAGAGTTGGACACAACTGAACGACTGAACTGAACTGATAATTTGCTTTGCCCCCAAATTTAGTACTTGGCATTGGTTCCAGCACTGGGCTGGGCACTGGGGATGCTAAAATGAATAAGACAGAGTTTGATGTGGGAGACACAAAATTAAGAGATAGTTACAGGGGACTTCCTTGGTTGCTCAGTGGTTAAGACTTTGCCTTTCAACACAGTGGGTGCAGGTTCAATCCCTGGTCAGGGGAGCTAAGATCCCACATTCCTGAAGGCCAAAAAACCAAAACTTAAAACAAAAGCAATATTGTAAAAAAATTCAATAAAGATTTTTAAAACAGTCCACATTAAAAAAATCTTTTTAAAAAAGTAATGTTTCTCTTTAAAAAAAAATCTGCACTCAAAACAGGCATCTGCTGGGCCAATTAGATCCTCACTCATAGGTTGTTGAATTGGGAAATAATGCAGATTCTCAGGCTGTTTGCCACAGGGGCTGAGATGCAGTGGGTAAGACCATGAATAGCCTTGAGCCAGCTGAAGTCAAGAGCAAGCCAAATTGTGAGGAAGTAGAAACATGATTAAGTAGAAGATATAATGTTGTTGTTGTTCAGTTGCTAAGTCATGTCTAACACTTTGCGACCCCATGGACTGTAGCCCACCAGTCTTCTCTGTCCATGGGATTTGCCAGGCAACAATACTGGAGTGGTTGTGATTTTCTTCTCCAGGGAATCTTCCCCACCCAGGGACTGAACTTACATCTCCTGCTTGGCAGGTGGATTCTCTACCACTGAGCCACCAGGGAAGCCCCAAAGATATAATATGGAGGGGTTACATTAGGTCAAAGGTAGGGGGAGAAAAAGATAAAGCTTATGTATAGAGAGAAGCAGAAATCCAAGAGCTGGCCAAGTCCCTACAATGGCAAAGCACCAGGTCCACGACTTCTAAGTGTCAATGTCCTAAGAGTTGTCTTGTCTCCAGCTCTAATATCCAGGTAGACAAATCCCTCTGTGGTTTCTTAACAGAAAACTTCTTCTGAATCACTCCTCATTTCTTACAACAACCCCAGTCCCTGTCTATGTGACCAGGCTACCACAGGTCATGGTTCCTCTCAACTCAAAGTTACACATCCACTGGTCCCACCTGTGCTGGGTGCTAGAGAAACTGATGGGGAGCAGAGTGCATCACCAAGGGGTCATGTCACTTACTGGCTACTGCAGTTCCTCCAAAATGCTCACAATGCCCCTTCAACATGGACCAGCCACTTAGCAAGCTGTTCTTCCAGGACAGGCTCTCCAACAAGAAAGCATGGAGGATTCCAGGTTAAAACAAACAAAAACACTTACAGATTACATGCCCTGCATCTCCTCATGCCCCTGGAAAGCTGTGATGGTTCTGGCTGCATCTGCTCAAGGGGACCTTTTTGTTCCACTTGGAATCCACCCTTTGCTCTGGGACTCCAGGGTTCTCAGTGATTCAGGGGTGGGAGGTGGCCTAGGTCCTCTTCCAGCTCCAAGGGAAAGCGATTCCAGGATAATCTGAGTGAAATGGGGTTTCTTGCATTATTCCTTGACCTCTGGTTGGGCTGCAAGACAGCAAGGCTTTGGGGGCCATCAGAACCATGAGATGAGAAGAGGAATCGTTACAAGCTCTTGAGCCCACCTTGAACATCTGCAGGGAGAAGGAGGCCAATATTTTACCTTCTGAGGATCAAGACTAAAGAGCTGCTGAACTACCGCTGATGCATCTGTGGTCCAGGGCAGGGCTGGGAGGCAGCCCCGAAGCCACTGGGTCACTCTCACTACTTTCACATAAGACTGCCCCAAATCCTTGACCACAGAGAGGACTTTCAATCCCTAAACACAAGAAGGGATTTACATCTCCAGCCCCCCATGTATCACGCTGCTGAGTAACTCCTGTGGATACACCCAGTGAATGCGTGGTCTTTCTAGCACTAATGCCATAGTGAATATGCTTGTTCACTGGCGAGCTGGTCTTCTCAGACCATTTACACCCACTATTCCCCAGTTCTCCTTGTGCCCACATGCCACGGCTGATGCCAGGAGACTGATCCTATGGGCATCTTTTTGATCACTGCTGGTGATGATGTGGTTATCTAAGTCAGGACCACTCCCTACCAGCCAGACAGGGCCAGTTCCGGACCAGGGAGAATGGGTTACTCGGGCAGGCTCGGTTCCTGCCGAGATCTCAGCTGGGCCCCTGAATCACCACTGAGCATGTTGAGAACTCTGCCCCACAACCCTCTGCAGGCCTGACTCATGGGGCAGTTTCCCCAAAGAACTCCCACAAGCCCAGGTACTGCTCACAGGATGGTGGCCGCCTCCGCATAGATGAGCAAGCAAAGCCAGCCTCTAAGCTTGCCGAGCTCTGCTTAAAGATACAGGACCTCGTGCTCAGGGCCACATACAAGCTGCTACATGTGTACCTCTCTGCCCTGGGTTTCTGGTTTCTACCCTGACAACATAGTGTGGTGAGCCTACCTGGGGTCCCCTTCATGCTGATAACAGCCAGTCTTAGAAAATGCAGTACCTGATGGAAGAAAAAAAGAGAGGGGGAGGGTGAGAGAATTATACAAAATAGTATCCTCAGGAAAGACCTTGAGTTCCTGAGCCCAGCCTCAGAGATTCTGTTTCTGGGTGTCTAAAAGTAGCCTATATTACTGTACTTTTAAAAAGGCATCCCAGATAATTCTGACAGGTTTGGGAAACATTCTTCAAGTGTATACATACACACATGCACATAAATAGTTTATTTGTAGGTAGGACTATACAGGAGTAACCATGTTGTCAATAAATACTCTGGGATGAAAAGGGTCTTATCTAGGGAGACAGGTAGCTGACATTAGCTAGCAAAATGATCCTGAATAAATCAGATCTCTCCTCCAAGCCTCATTTAGAAAATAAAGAGTTTAGATTAAATTCTCTCCAGATCCTTCCAGATCCAAAGACCATCAATGTTGTCGATATTACAAATGCCCACCGTCCTCAGATTTTCACTTTCCTTTCAGATATGTAGTTGTAATCTGAAGAGAACTGCACAATCAGGTCAACCCAGAAGGGTATTTTCAATATCTTCCTTCCACATAGGTGACTAATAGTTAGAAGTATAGGAAGTATAAGTGAAGAGAGCAGGTAGTGGAAGTATAAATTAAAGTGAATGAACCAGCTGGGGTGTAATTGAAACCTTCCCCATCAAATAACTATAATGACTTGCAGCAAACTATAAACAGAGAGACACCCAGTCCTGCACTGTGAGAGCTGCCATAGGGAAGGGAGTCAGCGCTGGAGGAGGAGCTGACCAGCAAGGGAAGGCTGGGAAAACAGGAGAGTTGGGAAAAGAGGCAAGATGGCAGCCACCAGTGAAAGAAGCAAGCCGGCTGAACCCAGAAGGGAATTCAGGTAGAGATCAAGCCAGAGAAGCAAAAACCACCTGAAAACTTACAGATTTCAAGAAAGCAGGAAGAAAGAAGCCGGAGGCCATACGAGAAAGAAGAGGAGATATTTTATGTGAGTGAATCTAAGGGCATTTTCTTAGCCTCCATCAGGAGCAGGGCAGGGCTGTATGAGAAGGACTGGCCCTAGTGAATAATTAAATTTGCTCAAGAGCAGATATTTCTAATCTGGAAGCTTAAGGAAGACAGAAATGGGTGCATTACCAAGACTCCTAGCAAGGTAAGGCAGAACACAAACCAAGTCCATTTTGAGATCTTAAATAACCTCAGCTGTTGCAGGCTGAGGCACATGGGTTTGCAAACAGAAGTCATAATTCTCAGTGACTGTACACAGACAAACCAAGTAATATTTAACGGCTATGACACTATTTTATGTAAATCAAATTTCCTCATGTAAATCTGAAGCATTTATTTCACATGAGATATTCCAAAGAGCCCTGAGAAAAATGAAACAGGCCAAAGGATAATATTCCATCAAAAACATTACCACGGGGACATTTTTTAAAAGAAAGTGCTGCCAGCGAAAGTTCGTGGTCTCGATGCACAGTGAAGCCAAACAAACTGAAACGTCGGGGTTTGGAGCTGAGAAAGGTTTATGGCAAGGCTGTGCAAGGAGACAAGCAGCTAATGCCCTAAAGAAACCCTGTGCTCCCCGAAGTGGTTTCAGCAAAGCATTTTTAAAGGGCAAGTGAGGAAGGGTTGCAGGGTGTATGGTCAGCTTGTGCATGGTTCACGGATGAGCTGATGGTGAAGTCACAGGGTCTAATATCAATCCTGAGGCAGAGGATGAGATGATCAGATAGCATCACCGACTCAGTAGACATGGTCTGAGCAAACTCCAGGAGAGAGGGAAGCCTAGCACGCTGCAGTCCATGGGCTCACAGAGAGTTAGACATGACTTATGACTGAACGACAACAGGCTCCAGGAGGCCTGGGGCTATGTGCTCATGATCATCAAGCAGTCAATATTTTCCATCTCAGGGGGCGGTTCACATCTGCAAAACAACTCAGGAAGTGTGCATCAAATACTGTTATCTGGATACTTCAGAGAGGAGCTGAAGCAGGGGATGTAGGCGAAGGCCTATCCTAGGAAGTTCCCAGAGGCTCCTGCTCAGTTACAGAGCTGTTACCAGTTGTGAATTTCAGAGTCCCTCCATCTTGGCAGGAAAACTGAAACAGGGACAAAATGCCACAGGAACTTATAAATCTCAGAGGAGACAGACAGTCTCCCTCTAGCTCTGAAAGACGAACATTCCCCATGATGTCATCAGAATTCTCCATCCCACCTTATTATATCCCATAGATAGATCATCTCCTTTGGGGACAATATCTATTTTTTCTTTAAATTACAGGCTTACCTTTCTTTGTTTGAAATTTCCTTAAGTCTCTGAAATTCTGAAGATATTAGCAACGGTCACTATTTAACTTTTTTTGAAACGGTCACATCTGTCTTCTGCGTTTCATGACTCAGTTCTTTGAATTTCCACTATCCAACCTGACCACCATCAGCTTCCTTGTCCTCTTGCCATCTGGCTTCTGGACTCATGGAGAACTTCAGCGATCCCCTCCTAATCAAATTCAATGGTACTGCTGGGTCCCCGTCCTTAGCGTCGCTCCCTGGTATCCTCTCTCGACTGTAACTCTTCCTTAATTCTTTCTTGCCTTGGCTTAAGAGATAACTTCTTTTCCTCATCTGTGTGCTCCTTCCTTCTTTTTCTATCTGTGAGTGTGAAGTCCAGTGACAACAAGGATCAGAGAGGCACATAAGTGATGGAGGCAGACCAGGGGTGAACTAGAGCTAAGAGTATGTTCAGCTAGAGGGGTGGTCGTTACTCAGCATTGACGAATGACCACACTCAGGGAAAGAAGCCCAGTGCTGTTGGGGGTTTTGTTCACAATTTTTCAGGAAATCTAGGAATCTGGATTTTTATGGGGAATCTCCTTCTTCAATGTGAGAAATTAATTTTTTAAAATTTTATACAAATACATGCAAGCCAGACCAGGCACATGGACCACTGTGATCAGCCTGAAAGCTGTGTGACTGTCACCTTGGCCCCACACTTCTTGCTGTATTCCACCACATTGAGAACATGGGCTCCTGTGATCAATGAGGTCATGTGTGAAGTTGGGAGTAAATCGAGACCACACACAGTGTTGTTTGTTGGGAAAAAGAGACACGCTCTTATTTTGTGCTATGGGATACCCTCTAGAAGTTTCCTCGAGGGTGCTGCAGAAACAGGGAATTCAGGAGAGACAAGTGGAAGCATTCTGAATCCTGAGCCTTCACTGAGCTTTGTTGGCTGCAAAGGACAAAGATGCATCTGGCCCTCCAATAGCATTGGAAGCAGAGCATGGGCAACTTGGGGTCCAAGGCAGTTCTAGCAATCTGGTGTCCATTTGGCAATCTGGTTATCCATCTAGCAACCAGGTTATCCATCTAGCAGCCTGGTTATCCACCTAGCACATTGGTTGCCTACCTAGAAATCTAGTTGTCTACCTATCAGCCTGGATGTTCACCTAGCAACCTGGTTGTCTACCGGGCAACCTGATTGTCCACCTATCAGCCTGGTTGTCTACCTAGCAACCTGGTTGTCTATCTACCAACATGGTTGTCCACCTAACAGCCAGGTTATCTATCTAACAACCTGGTTGTCCACCTAGCAACCTGGTTATCCATCTAACAACCTGGTTGTCCATTGGGCAACCAGCAACAGGATCTCAGCGATCTCTCTCTGGAGTTCCTCCTTTACCAAGTCTCCATGATGATCAGATTCCAGCTTCCTTGTGCAGTTCCCTTCTTGGGTCCTCCTTCCCAGCTAGTGGACACTCGCCCACATCTCCAATTCAATTCTCTCTGAGAAGAATTCTGTTTGACCTAGTTAATCATTTTCTGACCTTGTTTGAACATTGATTTTTGTGCCAGGCTACCTCATAGGCTGCAAGCCAGGTAGAATTTGATTCCTTTGAGTCTCCATTCTCAGGTCAAGTGCCCCTAACCTGCAGGTCAGCTCAGCTTCATGAGCAGGGGAAAATGTTGGTAAATTCAGAGTGTGATCTGCCAGACACGGCTCTCCTACTAGAAGTCAGGGTGAGACAGGCAGCTGATATGTGAGACACTCATCTCATCAGTGACTCTGAGATGGCATTACAGATGAACCTAGTTCCAGGGCCGGAATAGAGACGTAGACATAATGGATGCATGGACACAGAGTGGGAAGGGGAGGGTGGGATGGATCGGGAGCTTAGGTGACATAAATACACTACCATGTGTAAAATAGATAGCTGGAGGGAAACTGATGTATCACATAAGAAGCCCAGCTCAGTGCTCTGTGACGACCTACATGGGTGGGAGTGATTCAAGAGGGAGGGGATATATGTATACATATAGCTGATTCACTTCCTTGTACAGCAGAAACTAACACAACATTGTAAGGTAATTATACTTCAATAAGAAAAACAACAAAGTTAAAAAAAAAAGGAGTTATTGAAACTTTCAGTACAACTAGTACTTGAATAGGAAAGGAGTTTCTGAGGAAACAGGAAACTTACTACGACTTATGCCATGATTTGAAGAAAAGAGAAAAAGTGTTCAGACCTAGTCAGCTCAGAGAACAAAAGTATCCGTTATAACAGGGAAAGGGAAAATCTGAGAAGGCTGCCATTTTTGTTAGCGGACAAACTTAACACTTAACTTCATCCAACCTACTGACTCATTAAGAAAATTAAAAGGTCAGAGAGATGGAAGTCAAAATGTCAGATTGATAAAGCTCCCCTGGAGAAGTTGGCTCAGACCTTGACAAATGGGCTTCACCCTGGAAATAGGCAGATCTACCCACCTCGTCATAAGCTAATTGGAATCACCCATGACCACTTGCTCTGCTAAACTTGCTGACTGGCAGGCTGTGAGCAGGGCAAGGACCGGGACCAGGTAGGCTATGTAACAGAGTTGATTTTCTCAAACTTGCCAGACAAATTCAGGCACTCCTCCCTTTGGGGAAGAGTGAAACCAAAGGACAGATGTTGAATGCAGAAGAAGGAGGGGGCATGGAGCCCTCTAGGAATTGTCAGGTCAAAGCTCTATGCATTGTTTTACAAATTCAATGAGATAATAAAGTGATTTATTTAGCCAAAAGCTTTTTGAGAAGACCAGGTCCCTGCTCTTCTGGAGCTTACCATCTATGGGAAGGTAAGTATTCATCTGATCACCAGAAATAGATATACATTTAGAAACTTGAATAAGTGCTTTGAAGGAAAAGCACCTGGTCCTGGGAGAACAATAATAAAACCAACTCACCCAGCATGGAGGTGATCAGTGATCAGATGGTCAGAAAAGGCTCCCAGAAGAGAGGTATTTGTGCTGAAATCTGAAGGCAAAGACAGACAGAGAGCCCCGTAGGTAGAGGAGTGGAGTGTGTAAAGACGCCAAGGTGGACAAGAGAAGGGCACCTGGAAGAACTACAAGGAACCAATTTGGGTGGAGTCGTGAACAATGAGAATGTGCCGGTCATGCAGGTACAGAATAATGCCCCCTCTCTCCTCCACAACCATTTGGGAAATTCACACGAAGGAAACATGGTGACTAACAAGGACTTTAAGGCAGGCTAGCATCCAAGAAACAGCAACATCTTTTTAAATAGTTACAAAAAAGAGGTGCTTTGATAAAAGAAAGGAAGAGCTTAAAAAGGTGGGGAGTGATCCACAGCTCTACCTCCCGCTGAGAAGTAAGTTAAGTCAGCTACCGCTGAGAGAATCACAGACTCCTAGAGAGAGAGAGGCAGGGCCACCACAGGTCATCATGGCTAAAACCATTTCAATGGACCGATGGGGCTGAAGAAGGAGAAACAGCTGTTCAGCAGAGAAGAGAGATAGGCTGTCAGCTGGAGGGAGAAGCAGAGTCATGGGACTTGTATTAATGTCTTCAGATTCCTGAAAATAGCACCTAGCAGTTTGGGGACCCATTCAAATATTCAGTTAAATAACTTCTTTTCTTGTTTAGCTTTGTTTTCCTTTCTTTTTCAGGGAGTAAGCTGTCCTGCAATGTAGGGAGGCAGTGGACTCTCTGTGGAAAAGGATCTTGGTTTCCTGTTCATGAGTGGGGCTAAGAGAAGTCACTCTAGCCTTCAACTGCATCTGGTAAGTTGCCCAGTGGGCTATCCTGGTGGTTCAGTGGTAAAGAACCCACCTGCCAATGCAGGAGACATGGGTTTGATCCCTGGGTCAAGAAAGACCCCCTGGAGGAGGAAATGTACTGTATCTCCAGTATTCTTGCCTGGGAAATCCCATGGACAGAGGAGCCTGGGGGGGGGGGGGTGTGCAATCTATGGGGTCACAAAGAGTCAGATATGACTAAGCATACACAATGACCAGGTTACCTTGATGAAAGGTAAAATTTTCTGCATGGAAAAACTTAGAGACTGACTCCAAAAGCTGACTTCTTGAAAATCCAAGCACCAAACTGTATTCTCCCTAATCACACTTGGGGCTTCCCTGGTGGCTCAGCTGTAAAGAACCTGCCTGCCAATGCAGGTGTCTCGGCAGGATCAGCGATGGTGTTGCCAGCCCCCTGCTTACCGCCAGTAAGCAAATGCGTCCTTGGGCTGAAACACGAAGCAGCTGTTAGCACCCAGGGAAGGTAACTGGATCAGAGCTTGCAAGGATCCATTACCCTTTCTGCTCTCGGAGAGCTGATATTTATTGCAGGATGTGAATGGCGTCCTCTCATGCTGCGGTTCTCAAACATTCGTTCATCAGAATCATCTGGAAAGCTTATTAATACCCAAATCACTGTCTTCAGCCCCAGAGTTTCTTATCAGTAGGGCCAAAGGACTTGCCTCTTCAACAAGCTCTCAGCAATGCTGGTGCTGTTGGCCTGGGGACCCAACTTAGGAAGGTCCTAGGGGATCCTTGATTCTCCTAAAATTTCACACGCAGTCTGTACATAGGTGCCTGTGTATTTTTGTTCTTGAATGTGCTTCATAGCTTTCCTCAGAATCTACAAGTGAATCAAACCACAAACCAACAAAAACCAGTAACTTTAAGAACATTTACTGGGACTTCCTTGGCGGTCCAGTGGTTAGAACTTCATCTTCCAATGAAGGGGGTGTGGGTTCAATCCCTGGTCAGGGAACTGAGATCCCATATACCTCATGGTCAAAAAACCAAAAACCATGAAACAGAAGCAATATGGCAACACATTCAATAAAGACTTTAAGAACGGTTTCCTTTTTTTTAAAAGAACATTTACTAACACAAAATTTGAGCAAACTCTAGGAGATAGTGAAGAACAGAGGAGCCTGGCTTGCTGCAGTACATGGGGTCGCAAAGAGTCAGATACAGATTAGCGAGTGAACAACAACTAACACAAAATACCAGGGGAAATGCTGACCCCAAAGAGAGATGAATATACTGTAGTATAGGAAATATAAACTCACTGGACAGAGCAAAATCTGTTCCACAAAAAGTGTTCAGAGTCGTTGAGTAAGAGCTGGGTACTGGTTGATAGGTACAACTGAAAGAGATTTGGATAGGAATTAATATTCTCACCCTACAGGAATTTATTTTTAATTATAGATAATTATGCTGAAGTACAAGATGATTTGAAGCACTGCACTATTCAGGAGTAATAATGCATGAATTACTGATGCAATCTTTAAAAATGTAACCCATCATTCAACACCAGATCAGCAACCGACAGAAGGCTATGATCTGACATCAGTATGGTACAGTAATATAGTTAACACTGGCCTTCAACCCAGCCTTTAAGAGCCCCCACAGAGCCATGAGGTGCTGAAACTTGCGTCTCCCTGTGGAGCCAAGTGAAGTCTTGTATCCCTGCTAGCTGCGCTCCCCATTGGCTGACTCTCAGAATCCCTTGTTTTTAGAGATTCAGTAAGTTCTCCACGTACAAACAAGTTCTGTTCTGAGAGCTCATCTGTAAGTCCAACTTGTTTGTAAGTCCAACTAAGTGAGCCTAGGTACCGAATTAACACAATCGGCTATATAGTACTGTAGTGCAATAGGTTTATAATACTTTTCACACAAATAATATATAAAAACAAACACAAAAATAAATATGCTTAATCTTATAATACAGTACCTTGAAAAGTACAGTACGATAGGGCTTCCCTGGTGGTTCAGTGGTAAAGAACCTGCCTGCCAATGCCGGAGATGTGACTTCAATCCCTGGGTCAGGAAAGATCCCATGGAGAAGGAAATGGCAACCCACTCCAGTATTCTTGCCTGGGAAATCCCATGGCCAGAGTAGCCTGACGGGCTGAAGTCCACGGGGTTGCAAAAGAGGTGGACACAACTGAGCAACTAAACAGCAATGGTACGATAGCTGGCACACAGGGGCACACTCACATCTTGGAAAGTTCACAACCTGAAGGTGCATATATAGGGGACTTACTGTCACGGAACACAGCATCTTGTGTCCAATCAGATTTTGGTTCAAATGCCAGCTTTGGCCTTTACTAGTTATATGATCTTACAAAAGTTACTTCCACTTCTCGGAGCCTCAGTTGCCTCATCTATAAAATGGGGATGAGAGTCAAACACACAAGGCTCTTCTGATGAGTCAAAGGTATAACATGTAAAATGCCTGACAGTGAAAATTCAACATGTGGTCACAGAAATGTGGTCTTGCCCTGGACTGGTGTTGCTGGCTGTACCACATTTGCCTGTTATGCTTAGAAACTAACACCTACTCTTCCAGTGAAGCCTTCCAGATCCAGTTTTGTTTTAACAGGACAGAGCAGTCTGCCTAATTTTGATATGACTAACATTTCATGGGGTTTCCCTGGTGGCTCAGCTGTAAAGAATTTCACCTGTCAATGCAGGAGACGCAGGTCAGGAAGATTCCCCTGGAGAAGGAAATGGCAACCCACTCCAGTATACTTGCCTGGGAAATCCCATGAACAGAGGAGCCTGGCGGGCTATAGTCCCTGGGGTCACAAAAGAGTCAGACATGACTTAGCGACTAAACAACATTTCACAGGGCTGTTGCTCACAATCAAAGGATGGTTCCTGAGCATGCAAGTCAAGTAAGAGCCTTCAGTCAGTGGGAGAAAGTGCCGGGCTTGCTGACTAAACGTCTGCCCGACACGTATTCTCTCTCCTGAATCTGAGCGACCACAGACAGAAGACAACAAAGGAGAGGGAGGAGAGGGGAAAAGTAGATGATAAATGTCTCCCACACAGTGATGGCTAATTTCTATAGCAAGAAAGCTGACGACCGACTGCCTTACTCAAAGTGAAAATACCTGAAGAAGAAGGGGGAAAAAACCCAAGTATTAAGCACCATCTGTGAGTCAGTTTTGCTTGCATATGATTACATAATGCCCTTTTCAGAAAGGAACAAAACAGAAAAAATATTGCCCAAGTTTATGGAGCCAGTCTTTGGTAGAGTCCGGATTAAAATACAGATCTGTCTTACACCAAATGTCACATGCTTTCAGTTAAACCATACTGTCTTTATCCAGATAATTGACTTCTGTGCCCACCAGGCTCCTCTGTCCATGGGATTCTCCAGGTAAGAAGACTGCAGTAAGTTGCCATGCTCTCCTCCAGGGGATCTTCCCGAAGCAGGGATTGAACCCACGTTTCTTATGTCTCTTGCTTTGGCATGTGGATTCTTCACCACTAGCGCCACCTGGGCTTCTACTTCATAGCATTGTTATTTTAAATGGAAGAAAAACACACAAAAAAGATGTTAGAAAAACACACAAAAAAGATGTTAGGTATAGAAAGAAAAAAACCACCGGAATGTACCTAAAATAACTGCAAGTAAGTTAAGAAGAAAGCACCTACTCATGCACAACCAGAACAATAAGTAATGACCAAACACACAGAAGCACTTGACACAAAATACACGATCCATCTCAGACTGTAAGACCTTCTTTATCTCACCAGGAAGGCCAAAGTTAACCATGCTAAATGGCAAAGGCAATGAGGTCAAAGGCCTGTTGGGGGCAGCAGAGAGTCAGAGGTTGGTGAGCACTGTTGGCCATCAAACTCCAGGCCAACAAAAAGCCTTAGTGGGAGAGACATTATTGATAATTGAGAATCAATGGGACTCTGCGCAAAGAGGTCAACAGAGGTTAGGGTAGACCTGGAGATGGGTCTTTGCATTTGGGTCCAGACATTTGCGTTTAGTTGAGGGTGGCAAGAGGCACATAACCAGAGAACAAACTGCCCTAGCAATGAGTTCAAAGACCATGGGTTGCTGATGGCCTTAGAGCTTCAGTGGAGCTCCTTGGGGCATGAACATGCTCAGCTCTAATGAACAGACTTAGCTTGTATTCCCTTGTGACAAGAATATGGACCTGGGTGGGCACAGTCTATAAGGTTACTTGATTGGCCCCAGAAAGCATATAAGTTTGTTGTTCAGTTGCTAAGTCATGTCTGACTCTTTGTGACTCCATGAATTGTAACACACCAGGCTTCCCTGTCCTTCACTATCTCCCAGAGTTTGCTCAAACTCATGTCCATTGAATAAGTGATGCCATCCAACCATCTCATCCTTTGTCGTCTGCTTCTCCTCCTGCCCTCAGTCTTTCCCAGCATCAGGGTCTTTTCCAGGGAGTGGGCTCTTCGCATCAGGTGGCCAAAGTATTGGAGCTTCAGTTTCAGCATCAGTCCTTCCAATGAATATTTGGTTGATTTCCTTTAGGAGTGACTAGTCTTGAGTGCTCTCCAGCACCACAGTTTGAAAGCTTCAATTTTTCAGCCTCAGCCTTCTTTATGGTCCATCCCTTACATCCATACATGACTACTGGAAAAACCATAACTTTGACTATATGGACCTCTGTGGCAAAGTGGTATCTCTGCTTTTTAATATCCTGTCTAGGTTTGTCATGGCTTTCCTTCCAAGGAGTAAGAGTCTTTTAATTTTGTGGCTGTGGTCACTGTCCACCATAAATTTGGAGCCCAACAAAATAAAATCTGTCATAAGTTTGAGACTCCTGATTTTAAACGGACCATATTGAGGACCCTGGTAGGCTGCAGTCCATGGGGTTGCTGAGAGTCAGACATGACTGAGCAACTTCACTTTTACTTTTCACTTTCATGCATTGGAGAAGGAAATGGCAACCCACTCCAGTGTTCTTGCCTGGAGCATCCCAGGGACAGGGGAGCCTGGTGGGCTGCCGTCTATGGGGTTGCGCAGAGTTGGACACGACTGAAGTGACTTAGCAGCAGCAGCAGCAGCAGTATCCCAAGAGATAGCTTTGAACTTAACAAGACCTGTTACTGAAATTTTAAAAGTCATAGAACGTGAGTGGAGTTCAGAGCCTACACAATAGAATGGGTCAACTACAGAGAATATTTGACACACACATACAAAAAGAATAAAGACAATGTCCACATTCGCATTCACATCTTAACTTAGAGGAGTTCCCACCACTGGTCCGATCCTCTAGTGGACATAAGGACACATATGGCATGGTCACTGCCCTCCAGTGGGTTGTGCACTAATGTAATTGGGGAAATGGAATCTGTACGTAAGAAGGTTTGTAACGCTGCCTTGGCATCTGTTAAATGCCAGGTTAGTGGCTAAACAATAAGGGCTAGAGGTGTTCTGAAGTTCATTGTGGTCTGAGATGGTTTAGGCTGACTTCACAAAGAAGTAGAACATTAACTGGATCTTGGATAAAGGTTAGGCTTAGGTGGTTAGAACAATAGCAAGGAGGGTATTCCAAGAATGGGAAACTGTATGAGCTAAAGAGAGGCAGCAGGAAGGTGTGGGCAACGTTAGGGACCATGGGCAGATTAGGCTGGATGAAACTGTAAATTCATGTGCAAAGAGGAGCATGCATCCAGGGATTTTGAATAATCTCACTTTCAGATTTGTAAGGCCATATATGATTTTATATGGGAAAATATGATTTTCACATCAGGGTTTGTCACTAAACCTGATAAACCCCTGGAAGCCAGGAAAGTAAGTCCTGCTGTTGCTGCTAAATCGCTTCAGTCGTGTCCGACTCTGTGTGACCCCATAGACGGCAGCCCACCAGGCTCCCCCGTCCCTGGGATTCTCCAGGCAAGAACACTGGAGTAGGTTGCCATTTCCTTCCCCAATGCATGAAAGTGAAAAGTGAAAGTGAAGTCACTCAGTCGTGTCTGACCTCAGCGACCCCATGGACTGCAGCCCACCAGGCTCCTCCATCCATGGGATTTTCCAGGCAAGAGTACTGGAGTGTGGTGCCATTGCCTTCTCTGAAGTAAGTTCTATAAATCTGTAAATAATGCCATCATTGTGTCTACCATTTGGAACATGGTAGACTCAATGAACCATACAATTTGTTCTCTGTTCTTCGAGCATTGTGTTCCTAATAAATATTTTGTTATCAAAAAACATATTACAGCCTTAGGCCAAGTTTTCAGATGTGCAATTCTGAAACTATATTTTTTTTCCTTTTGGAATTTTAAATATATGTATAAGAGTGTAACCTAAAAAATTAAATACGATTGTCTAAATCCATATATCTATCTTGAGTGAGGCATTTCTTTTCCCCTTATCATGTAAGGGCAGGTTTCTTATACTTTCTTATCATTCATGGAGGTACAATTACATTACACAGCTTCTCTAAGCAGTTAGTCTATGGGGCAGACATGAGCATTTTTTTTGTCCTTAAAGATATATGAATCCTAGATGATTTTAAAGACAGTTGTTTATAACTAATAACATGAAATGTCACTCATTCTTCTCAATTAATTGATCTTATCATATGCAATTCTTGATATAAAATCTCTGCTATAACATAGAGAACAGGGTTGTGGTTGCCAAGGAGGAGAGGTGTGGGGAAAGATGGATTGGAAGTTTGGAATTAGCAGATGCAAAAGACTACAAATAGAATAAATAAACAACAAAGTTCTACTGAGAGCAGAGGGAACTATATTCAATATCCCGTGGTAAACCATAATGGCTGCTGCTGCTGCTGCTGCTAAGTCGCTTCAGTCGTGTCCTACTCTGTGCGACCCCATAGATGGCAGCCCACCAGGCTCCCCCGTCCCTGGGATTCTCCAGGCAAGAACACTGGAGTGGGTTGCCATTGCCTTCTCCGAACCATAATGGTAAAGAGCATGAAAAAGAATGTATATATATGGGGCTTTCCTGGTGGCTCCATGGTAAAGAATGCACCTTCCAATGCAGGAGACCTGGGTTCTATCCCTAGCCTGGGAAGATCCCACATGCTGCAGAGCAACCAAGCCTGTGCACCACAACTACTGAGCCTGTGCTCTAGAGCCTGGGATCCACAACTACTAAGCCTGCACACTTTAGAGCCCGTGCTCTGCAACAAGAGAAGCCACTGCAACGAGAAGCCGGCTGACTGCAGCTGGAGAGTAGCCCCCACTTGCTGCAACTAGAGAAAAGCCCGTGCAACAACGAAGACCCAGCACAGCCAAAAACAATTAAATTGTTAAAAATTTTATAAAAGAATCTATGTGTGTGTGTGTGTGTGTAACTGAATCACTTTGCTTTATAGTAGAAATTAGCACAACATTGTAAATCAACTATACTTCAATAAAATAAATTTTTTGTAAAAAGCTCTGCTGTGGAAGAAATACCTGTGTTTGTGACTGAATACATGAATGAATGAAGACGTGCAGAATTGATGTTTCTCAAAGTGCAAGCAGTGAACCTGCTATATCAAAATCAGCCAGAATGCTGGTCTAAAAATGCAGAGTTCTCTAAGGTAAGGCTCAGAAACATGCATTTTAACAAGTTCCAGGGTGTTTCTCACATATCTGAATGCCCGAATCTTTGCTGTGGAGTAGGGAGAGGGCAGACTTTGAAAGACATGGACGCTAAGCTAAGCGGTATCCCAGGACAGATCATTTTGGATGAAAATAACACAAGCAAAGGAGCAGAAACCCCAAAGAGCACTATCTCCATCATGGAGGTAAATTAAAGGTCACGTAAGGTGGGGCAGTGACAATAAAGGAAAAGCCTGATGTTGAACACCCACCTGCAAAGGAGTTTAAAACTAACCGACAGACACTAGGGAGCCACTGAAGGCTTTGCAGCAGGTGAGCTCACTTTGCAGCAGGTGAGCAGTGATCTGGGCTTCAGAAAGTAAACTTTCTAACAAAGCACAGCATGAACAGGCAGAGGTAGATTCTTGAGACAAGTATACTTGTATTCGTTGGAGTGTTATAGCCATAGACCAGGTGAAAGATGATGAAGACCCAAATCAAGGTGCTGATCTGAAGAGACCAATGGGGCCACAGAGGAGATAAGATCTATAAGACTAGAGGAGGAGCTGAAAAATGTCCCTGCCCCAATGACAACAAGGACCATAGAATGCCATAAATTAAATCTTCCATGAGGAGGAAGAATCTGTATGAAGCAGGCTGACACGTGCATGCATGTGTGCTTAGGCATGTCTGACTCTTTCATGACTCCATAGACGAACCCACCAGGCTTCTCTGTCCGTGGGATTCTCCAGGCAAGAACACTGCAGTGGGTTGCCATTTCCTCCTCCAGAGGATCTCCTCAACCCAGGGATCAAACCTGGGTCTCTCACTTGGGCAGGCATATTCTTTACCACTGAGCCACCTGGGAAGCCAAAGCAGGTTGACACATTTGCTTCTAATTCATCCATTACCTTGCGGGTAGAACATCTCATTGAACTCACCGACTTGGCCATAGCCCTCTGCTGCATGCACTGAGCTCTCCTGTGGGCCAGTGTTACTCAACCTCATCAAATACCAACTCATTACCTCCTAATCCAACCAACATTTCTCAGATCCGTACTTTGTGGAAGTCACGGTCATTTCAGGGAAGGGTGGGTAAATGATGAATTAAAATGTAGCTCCTGCCTTTCTGAGGCAACACAAGCTAAGAGTCATTGATGTATTCGTATTTCCCATGAGCCAGACCTTGTGTGGAGCAGCTGATATACCAGGTGAATAAGTGACAGTGCCAGTAAACCCACATACAGAGACAAATTACATGTTGATGAGGCACTAAGTCTAAAACTCATTCTTCTAGCTCACAAGTTCAAATGTTCATTCAATCAGACAATTTTATTTTTCCCATTTATTATTTTTAGAGGGGGAAAATTTATAATTTTAAACATAAAATGTCACCCTTATCTATTTTATGTGTAGAGATTACACAAAACTATTTTATTTGGAAAAAAAAAAAAAAAGCAATTCTGCAGTTGAGAAGTGAAACATAGCCTGACAGTTTAATAACCACTAGACTAAAACCTGGAGCTTCCCTGTCACCCTGGACAACAATCAAGGGTTGATAGGTTACTGGCTGCCATGTAAGAGCTACCACACAATTTCCATACAATTCTACAACCCAACCCCAGCTTTGGACAACTTGGTCTAGATCCAATAGGCGTGTCCACAGGATGCAAACATAGGTGTTTTAAATTCAGTTTGTAAAACTTAATCACCCAATTTTCTTCTTCTTTTTTTTTCCTCTCCAAGACACCAGCCAAGTATTTGGACTGATTTTTTTCCAGAAAACTTACTGGTTCACATCACTTAGACAAGAACTCTATGTCCAGAGAACTTGGAGTTTCAAAGCCATGTGATGATGCAATGAGACATTTGACCAAATTCCATCCTGGAGCTAATGATTCCACCCAAACGGAGAGGAGTGGCTGCTTCTGGTTTGAACTAGTTCTTGAGGCAGCGGAGCCTGGTACCAACATCCCTGGACCGGAGATGTGGATATTAGGATTTTTGTCCTTGCTCTATTACTGATGGGGCTTACTGGCTCACTGTAAATGGAGCTCAGTGGTAAAGAATCTTCCTGCCAATGCAGGAGACTCAGATTTGATTCCTGGGTCAGAAAGATTCCCTTAGAGGAGGAAATGGCAGCTTACTCCAGTATTCTTGCCTGGGAAATCTCATGGACAGAGGAGCCTGGGGGGCTACAGTCCATTGTGTCGCAGAATTGGATATGACTAAGCGTGCATGCACCAATGCACCAGCTGCTAATGAGCTGGACTAAGTCTCACAGATTTCCTCATCTATCAGTGAACTACTTGAACTGGTTGATCTCAGAGACTCCACTCGGCTTTTGAAATTTGTCAATCCCAAGGAACGCCTCTTAAAGAACCATTCTCCAACTTGGCCATTCCGGGTAAACATGATCTGGTCCTGCTGAAATTTCCTGTTCTTGGTCATTGCTATTAATTAGCAGAAATCTATGGCATAAAAAAATTAATCATAGTGCAATAAGGATGATAACATTTAGCCAGATGGTGAGGAGATGAACTAAGAAGGGAAACTTCTTTTTCATTTCCAAAGCCCCGTTTCCAGAGTTTGCAGGCTCCTTGAATTTGGGAAGATTACCAACAAATCATTAGTCGTTTCTGCAAGCAGGGCCCAGACTTAGTGGCATGGCCTGACTTTGAAAGACTCGAAGCTAGTCTGAAATTTCATTTGGAACCTGATCAGAAATAGATTGTGGATGGTAACGAGATCTACCTCTTTCTGGATTTGAGGAAAAAGAGCCTTCTGACAAGTGGGTAGGAAGAAGAAGTCTTCTCAATCCAGAAGGTGCAAGTCAGGGCCAGAGGGTCTGTCCTTTATACTGTCAAGCTAAGAAGGAGGATATTTTAGGCAGAAAGAGAAGAAAGAAGGAAGGAAGGAAGGAAAGAAAGAGGCATGGAGGGAGAGAGGAAAGGAGGGAGGGAGGGAAAGCAGTGGGGAGGAGAAGAAAGGAAGGAAAGAAGGAAAGAAAAACTTGCTAAAAAGCCTCCTGCTGTTTGCAGTTCCCTTCCCCTGGCTAGGAAGAGGAGAGTTTTATTAAACTCTTCCCTTTGTGTCTGCATATCTTAGGGGGTGACTTTTCAACTCAGCAACTTTGGGTTAGAACGTACTTTGTAAGCAGATCTGGGTTTTTGAAATCCTGGTGGAGTCTGGTCTCTGTCCTTCCTGTGTTTATCCTTAAATCCCCATCATCCTTCCTTCTCTGGTTATTTGTAGTGGATTCAGGTCAGTGGCTCAGGATTGAATTATTTTAAAGACTTGACAGTAACTTCAGAGGCAAAAAGAGAACCTTCGAGATTCTCTGAAGTTGGCTCATAGCAAGAAAAATGCATTCTGTGCTCCAACTTAAGGATATTTGTGATTTTGGCTTACAAACCGGATTCATTTCTTCTAGCTTCTCATCCCTTAGTGTGCTGGCCCCTCGGGAACAGGAGAGAAGGCCTTAGATCATTAATAGAGACCCGACTCACATGCACACTTTCACCAAGGGTTTGGCCCAGATGAAACTGTAGGAAAAGGCCGAATAAAGCACGTGAGTGTTTAACCGAACTCAAACAAATGATTAACTACAATGTGAGGGGAAAAACAATAACAGGAACCAACAATGGTACGAGCTCAGATGAATCATATGTCAACCCTTGCTGATTGACGTCAGACTGGCTGCAAACGGTGTTTGACAAGTTAAGGACAAGTTGACCTCCAGGGTCAGATGCTCCTGCTGGTTAAGATAATTTTCCTTTTCCAAGGGACCTTCTCTAAAGGTGTACAAACGCAACGTAGAGGGCCTTTCAGCAAGTTACGACTGTTGCCCTAAAGAGATTGAGATTATCTGAATTTATCCTAAAGAAAAAACAAAACATCTAACAATTTCAAGACTTCAAAACAAAAATTTAGATTTATTCTCTATTGGATCACCTTCACAAAACATTCTTTATTCTTTCTACTTTGCTTCTGTCACTATCTCTCTTCCCTGCTTTTTATTTTCTTATGACACTTATTACCAACTGACATGCCATCAATTTGTCTATTGCATGTCCCCTATTCCACTAGAATGTAAATTTTTTAAGAACAGGAAATGTTCTTCTTTTTGCCTGCACCAAACAGCTTGTGGGAATCTTAGTTCCCTCACCAGAGATGGAACCCAGGCCCCCCTGCAGTGGAAGCATGGAGTTCTAACCAGTGAACTGCCAGGGAAGCCCCCAAGGATAGCATCTTTTTATAGTCACTGTTGTATCCTCAAATATGGATCATGCCCAGCTCACAGAGGTATCAATGAATGAGTGAATCTAATCAAATACCTATCTAAGGGCATTTGGTAAATGTTAGTTAAGAGTATTAGTAAATGAAGAGATAATTAAGTCTAAAAAGAAGGAAGGAAGCAGATTAATTGATCACCTATAACAAGATTTCAATAAATGTTAGCAAACAAAAATGACCATTGCTTTTATTATTACTTGAATTATCTGTCCATGATTTTAGATGACATATAACCAGGAGCTGATTGGTCCAGATAGGGGCCGCTGTGATGCCTGGGGTGACCAGCCCCCACGCCACGTGGTTTCTTAGAGGCTAGTAGGCTAGCTAGAGATTTTTTTCTCATGATAATTGTCTACAGCAGGGTTCCAAGAAGGCAAGCAGAAGTACTGAAGGCCTCTCGAGGCATCGGCTTGGAATCAGCACGCCATCACTTGCTACTGCTGCCTTTGGGTGGTCAGAGCAAGTCACAAGGCCAGCCCATATTCCAAGGGTTAGAAAAGCAACTGTATCCCCTGATGGGAGAGGCTATAAAGTCACATTGCAAAGGAGACAGAAACAGAGAGGGATGCAGACTTTGCTGGGGGTCCAGTAGCTAAGACTCCTTGCTTCCAAGGCAGGGGGCATAGGTTCAATTCCTGGTCGTGGAACTAAGATTTCACATGCTGTCCAGCATGCGACTCTCTCCCTGCCCCATTCCACCCCCAAAAGAATTAGAGATGGTTTTGCAATCTGCCACAATGGCATATATATTCAATTGATGAATTCCTCTCTACTCATTAAAAATGAAGTCTATGTAGCAAATGCATAGAGTTAAAAAAATAAATGAAAAATTTGTGTATTCACTTTTTTATTGTTGTCTAGTTGGTAAGTCATGTCTGACTATTTGCAACCCCATGGACTGTAGCCCACCAGGCTCCTCCGTGCATGGGATTCTCCAGGCAAGAATACTGGAGTAGGTTGTTATTTCCCTTTTCAGGAGATCTTCCTAATCTAGGGATCGAACCTGCATCTCCTGCATTGGCAGGCAGATTCTTTGCCACGGAGCCACCTGGGAAATACACATGCGAAAGGTCAGAGGACAAGATACAGATATGATGGTTGCCGGAGGATGGCAGAATTTGTATTTTTAACTATTTTATAAAAATATTCTGACAGCTTTACTGGAGAATGCTAACCTCACACCATATCTGCACGCTATGTAAGGCACACTTCATTCCTTCAATAGGATTTGACTGAAGTACCCAGTGAATGAACAAAAGAATTATGGAGAGAAAAAGCAAATGACCTATTTTTTTTCCTTTTTAGACAAAATGAATCGGCCCCCAAATTCCATGCCAGACAGTTCAGCTGACAGAAGGAACTGAATGTGACATAGTCTGCATGCTATTTCTAGGGAAATGGAGTTAGAATTTTTAGAGTACAGAGCAGAGAACCTTCGCCTGCTAAAGTATTTTGCACGGGAGTGAAACCCTTCATTGCGTGACTAAATCAATGGAGATTATCTTCTCAGTTGGAATTTCCTTTTGTCTGCACATGTATCCTGCCAGCACCTGCTCCTACATTTACTTCAGTCGATGAGTTCTCAAGTGAAGGACTCGAGTCAAGGTAATGCTGAATATTGGACAAAGGTTACTCTGTAGATATTGATTTCATGGCCTTTGACTCAATCTGAGGTCAGTCACTGACCCGCACATTGCGCTCAATGCCATGGGTTGACATGAGCCCCTGCTGGTGTGGTCCTCACTAGCTCAAATTTTGTGACGCTTAGGTTCTAATACAAACCTGCTCTTGGGTCAGATTTTTTCAGGATTGTTTTCAACAGGACTCACCTGTGGTCTGACTGGCAAACACACCGTGGTGT
Organism: Bubalus kerabau; assembly: GCF_029407905.1. Taxonomy (NCBI): domain Eukaryota; kingdom Metazoa; phylum Chordata; class Mammalia; order Artiodactyla; family Bovidae; genus Bubalus; species Bubalus kerabau. The sequence goes on along the minus strand of NC_073635.1, from coordinate 22,983,381 downwards.
GTCATGGGAAGTCGCATGTGGGTTTACACTAAGGATGAGTCCTCACATGTGGCCAAAAGGCACAGCTCTTGTGGGACAGCAAAGGAAAACAGAATTATAGAAATTCAGAGCTGGAAGACGACTTAGCCTCTGAGGAAAATCATGCCCAGGGACAGTGCGCTTTTTTTTTTTTTTTTTTTTGGTAACTTTTTATTTTGTATTGGGGTATAGCTGATTACAATGTTGTGAAAGTTTCAGGTGAATAGCAAAGGGACTCAGCCATATGCGTACATGTATCCCATGGAATTTTCCAGGCAAGAATACTGAAGTGGGTTGCCATTTCCTTCTCCAGGGGATTGTCCCCACCCTGGGGTTGAACCTGTGTATCCTGCATTGGCAGGAGGATTCTTTACCACTAGTCCCGGGATCAAACCTGTGTATCCTGTATTGGCAGGAGGATTCTTTACCACTAGTCCCAGCTGGGAAGGATTCTTTACCACTGAGCCACCAGGAAAGCCCTGTGAGTATTGAATCTTAAGGAACTGGAACTCTGAGAGGTTAGATTTCATGTATGAACCCTCAGGAGGGGCACACACACGTGCTTAGGAGGTCTGGTGGGCAGCTTGAAGGAGTGAAGCCAGCCAGCGGGCAGGAGTGAGGTTACCTCCGCAGGCTCCTTTGCAACAAGGGCCTTGGGGTGACTGGTCAACATGATGATCTTCTGCCAGTTCAAAGAAGTTCAAGAGGACAGAGTCTGGGTGTTGCCCTTTTCATGTCTTGGCCAGATTCTTCACCCACTGATGTAAGAACCAGACCATCCTTCTGGGGGACGTTCTGGTGATAGTTTCTTCTTTGTTATTTTTTCAAAAGAAGCCAGAAATCTGAGTTTTACATGAAATCTTCCAATTTTTAAATGCTAGTAGTTAACTCCAGTGGTGGAAATTCTTTGGGGAGAGGGGGTGGAATCACGTCATCCATGGGCTGAATGTGGCCCTCAGGTTGCTCTTTTGAGACCTCTTTTCATTTGAAGAAGGGTGAGACAGGAAAAGCAGAGCAGGCACCCCCTAAAATCATAAAGTGGATGAGACTTATTGGAATTGAGGAAGTGGAGAATCTTTGTTTTATGTTTCTCAAAAGGAGACATGAGGTTTAAAGGCTGTGTGACCTTTCCTTAGTGAATGGCCACCCACATGTGGCCACCCACGTGGGACCCTCTGTGCCACGAGCAGGGGGGTCATGAGGTTGAAAGCCTAGCGGTCACTGCACTCTCCAGACTGCACTATCCATGCTCACCCTCCAACCATTTTCTGGGTGGGAAACAGGAAAGGTCTTACAGAAACAGCCAGCAGCACAAGACCTTGGAGTCTCAGTGCTCTAAGCAACCTTAACAGACATCTGGTCAACCCTATCATTTTATACAAATAAACTGAGCCCAAAGGAGGGACCCCAACTCTCAGCCTCATATAGCTGGTTCACAGCTGAACTGAGATGACAGCTCAGACCCCTACTCCCCGAAGAGATTGTCTTGAAAATCTTTCCTCTCCCCCACCTCTCATTCTCACTCTGGAAAGAGTCATCGTAAAGGATATCTCTGAAATGAAAAATCAAAGACCGCTTCCTTTTGGTAACTTGGTGAGACTTTTCATATCAAAAATTTCACCAGCCAGGAAAAACCATCTTTCTCAAATCCTGCACCCCTGATTAGGACTTAGAAAAGAGAGACACCAAAGCCATTGTATGCTTTGCTTAGTTATGATGAAGAGCTTGCTAAGTGTACACGTGTGACAGTCTACCAGGCATTTTATCCACTCTACTGCCGTTCACCTTTATGATTATCTCCACTTTACAGTTGGGAGAACCGAGGCTTCAAGAAGCTAAGAAGTCTGCCCAAAGGCTCACAACTATTAAAGGACAGAGCTAGGATCTGGCAAAGAGCCCTAATGTAATAAGTATGGCCCTATGGCTGAACTTCACCCCTGACTCAACTCCCAGGAGATGTTAGCTTTCAAAGGCCCAGTTCCCAGAAAACCTTCCACCATCCTGGCATCTAGGAAGCTGCCTCAGTCTCTTATACAAAACACTACTGTGCCCACCTGATCCCACTTTTTTTTTCAGTCTCCAAAAACGTGATCGTCTCTCATGATGCCAATTACGCAGAAACAATGGACTTCTGCTCAATAGTTAACTATTCACCATGTATGAAAGAAAATCCTGGAATGTTTACTTCAAATATGAAAGTGCCGGCTCAAAGGAAAACTCTTTTAATAATTCTCTGGAGTAGGGGAAGAGTTCTAGAGGAAGCCTTCTTGCAACTTTAACCAAAATGTCGTGGATTGTGTATACGATAAGAGCAGAATGTCTTGATCCCAGGAGAATACACAGAAACAGAGGAGGTAATTGGATTAATCGTTTTGACGCCTGAAAGGATGACAAGAAACTTTTAACCTACCGATAATCAGCGGAGGGAGCTGTCATTGTAGATGGCTCAGCCAAACTATGGGGTATCATCACATTAGCTAACTGCCTGGCCAATTAGAGGCATGTAATTCTTTCATATACTTATCCTGAAAGTGAAGATGATTCAAAACAGTTTCCTTGTCTCTGACATGTATCCAAATTTTTAATAACAGCTAAGCCCTTTACTAAGTAATTGAATAAAATAATGCATTCAAGCCCCGGAAAACCTTCTCAGACCTCTTTTTCTCTCTCTGTTTTATTAATGGAAAAATGGATTGTGATTCACATTTCTAGACTGGGCACATGTCACGTGATAGGTTTTTTTTTTTTCTTTGTAAAACTTAGGCATTCCAAACTCATTGGAGGAGTTAAACGATTTTGATCATTTTGAAACTAGCTGTCAGATTTAATCTATGCTAAAAAGACAGAGGGCAAATGTATTCTGAAGCTTGTTATATAATTTACAGATTATTCTTGCAATTTATATTCCATCAAATAGGGTATATTAGGCTCTCAGAAAGCACGTAATGATCAATTAATTTCAGCAGAGCCATCGTGGTGGCACTTATGGGACAGACATGATTAGACCCTTTTCAAGAAGAGTCCCAAGGTCAAGTCATCAAATATGACTGATTACGTTTTCTAATGGTTTCTCCATGCCCATTAAGAAGCACTCAGCTATTCAGCTTCTCTTCTGATCGTGACATTCAAAATTTGCTCGGATGGCTCCTGACAAGCAAAAATGTATTCTCTAATCTTTAACCACATAACCAATAGCTAACCACTTGTAATTGAGTTTAAATTGATTTCAGGTGGCTTCAGAGAAAAGCAATTTCTACAACAGATTAACCTCTTAATTAAAGTATATTAAGAATACTGTCAGGTGGCGAAATTCTGCTACAGCAGAAAATTATACCTCATTGACATTCATTTATGAAAGAATTGTTGCTGCATTCCCAGGTAACAGGTTACTTATTGATGGTTCTTGCAAGTCTGCCTTAGTCTGTAGACTCTTGGTCTGCTGTGAGGGACAGGTGTGGGGAGGGAGGGGGTGATGTCAAGCAGATTTTGTTCATGGCACAATGCTATCCTTTCATCGTTTGTGATGTGATGCTCTCCTCGTACTTACATCAGCAGAAAGTCACTTTCCTCAAGAAAGTGGATCCTGGGAAAACCACAGACTCTCTCGAGAGATCTGAGGAACGGGAAAATCCAATGTCAGCCTCCACAGGCAGGATAACCAAACTGCGCTCTGCCGGGTGTTCTTTCATGCATTTGAGCAGACATCCCTGTCCTCCGGGCCTGTGCTGTCCAAGAGTGGTCTTCAGATCAGCATCACTTGGGAACTGTTAGCAATGTAGAGTTTTATCCCCCACCCCCACCCCCCACCCCAGACCTACTGAATTCAGTCAGTTCAGTCGCTCAGTCGTGTTCAACTCTTTGCAACCCCATGGACTGCAGCACTCCAGGCTTCCCTGTCCATCACCAATTCCCAGAGCTTGTTCAAACTCATGTCCATTAAGTCAGTGATGCCATCCAACCATCTCATCCTCTGTCATCCCCTTTTTCTCCTGCCTTCAGTCTCTCTCAGCACCAGGGTCTTTTCCAATGAGTCAGTTCTTTGCATCAGGTGGCCAAAGGATTAGAGATTCAGCTTCAGCATCAGTGCTTCCAATGAGTATTTAGGACTGATTTCCTTTAGGATCGACTGGTTTGATCTCCTTATAGTCCAAGGGACTCTCAAGAGTCTTCTCCAACCCCACAGTTCAAAACATCAATTCTTTGGTGCTCAGCTTTCTTTATGGTCCAACTCTCATATCCATACATGACTACTGGAAAAACCATAGCCTTTTCATTTCATAGCCTCAGTAGACCTACTGAATTAGAGTCACTGTTTTAACAAGATTCCCCAGAGAATTCACTTGTGCTGTTAAAGTTTAGGGAGTACCATCAGCCGTCCATATCTGCAGGTTCTGTACTCATGAATTCTATCAACTGCAGATGGCAAATATTTGGAAAAGGAAATTCCAGAAAGTTCCAAAACACACACACAAAATTTCCATGTTCCAGCAGCTATTTACATAGCATTTACATTGTATTATGTATCATAAGCAATCTAGAGATGATTTAAAGTATACGGGGGTGGGGGGAACGTGCATATGTTATTTGCACAAGGGGCTTGAGCCACAGGGAATATAGCCATTATCCTATAATAACTTTAAATTGAGTATAATCTTTAAAGACATTGAAGCACTATGTGGTGCACCTGAAACTAATATTGTAGATCAACTATAATTTAAAAACTAAAAAGCAGAAAAAAAAAAAAACCAGAAAAAGAAAAAAATAAGGAACTTTTGCATCCATGGATTTTGGTATCCCCAGGTGTCCTGGGAAGAATCCCCCAAGGATACTAGGGGAGGAATGTAGTGTTCTCAGTGAGTGTTATGATGGATCCCATCATCTTAGCTGTATTTATGCATCAGAAATACCTGGTCAGGCTTCCCTGGTGGTACAGTGGCTAAGAATCTGCCTTGCAATGTGGGAGATACAGGTTCAATCCCTGGTTGGGGGAAGATCTCACATGCCATGGGGCAACTAAACCCACCTGCTGCAGCTACTGAAGCCCACAAGCCCTAGAGCCTGTGCTCAGCAACAAGAGAAGCCCCTGCAGTGAGAAGCCCCCACACCAAAATTAGAGAGTAGCCCCCACTCTGCAAGCAGAGAAAACCCGAGTGCAGCAATGGAGACCCAGTGCAACCAAAAAATTTAATTAACTAATTTAAAAAACAAAAAAAAACCTTGGTCAGAGACTTCCCTGCTGGTCCAGTGGTTAGGAATCCACCTTGCAATGCAAGGGATGTGGGTTTGATCCCTGGTCGGAGAACTAAGATTCCACAAGCTGAGGGGAAACCAAGCCCATGCACCGCAATGAAGATCCTGCATGCTGCAACCAAGACCAAATGCAGTCACATCAATAAATATTTTTTTAAAAAGAAAAACTGGTCAGTTCGATGAAAAGAGTAACAGAACTGGCATTGAGCATGATGGAAACCAGACAATCTCCTCTGGACACTTTATTTTCCTCTCCCTCCTTTCAAGAGCTTCCTGGCTTCCTGGAATTCCTAACCTGGCCATGAACAGCCCAGGTGAGTTCGCACCCACTGACTTGGTTCCAGCCCAGGACATGGGACGTTCAGAGTTTCTGACTTGGACAGAATCCAGTTTTAACCCTGCGCTGTCTCCCTGGGCTGGGGATAATCTGACCCTGCCAGTCTCCTCTCTTGGCATTGAACCTTTGACTCATGTTCCTGCATTGGGCCCAGCCTCTGTCATCTTCAGTCTGGGGATTTTTGGTTGCTCTCTGAACTTGCCTTATTGATCTTGCCCACCTGGTCTCAAGATATGTACACTTACCTGTCTAAAGTTGGGCTGGGGCATTGACTTCTAAGCCATCCCATAGGCGGCAGCCTCCAGGCCACTTCACTGCAGCTTGTGGTTGTTCAAAGGAAGTCCCATGATAATGCAACTGTGTTCAGCACCCCAGATGTTTTTTAGGAAAATTGGTTTAGAGAAGCAAATCTCTTGCTTGACCACACACTAAAATCACCTGAAGAAACTGAAATTTTCCAACAGCAAGGGTCCCATCCCAGGTGAATTTAAATCAGAATCTCACATCCTGAATATAAATGTTTATACAAGCTACAAGGTGATTCTTAGATGGGGCCAGTTAGGAAGCACCAGATAAGAGAAGATCAAACCAGTCAATCCTAAAAAAAATCAACCCTGAATATTCAATGGAAGGACTGATGCTGATATTCAAATATGTTGGCCACCTGAGGCAAAGAGCCAACTCCTTGGAAAAGACCCTGATGCTGGGAAAGATTGAAGGCAGGAGGAGAAGAGAATGACAGGGGATAAGATGCTTAGATAACATCACTGACTCAGTGGACATGAGTTTGAGCAAGCTCCAGGAAATGGCGAAGGACAGGGAGGTCTAGCATGCTGCAGTCCATGGGGTTGCAAAGAGTCAGACACGAATGAGCAACTGAACAACAAGACAAGAGAAACTTCCCCGCCCCAGCCACGCTCACCCCCACTTCACACTGTATGCTTGAGTAACACTTTACTTCTCCTTATTAGTCTTAGTCTTAGAAGAAGAAGTCTTAGAACTTAGTCTCTCTCCCCACCACCAGAGCATTTAGAAAACAATGAATGAACAGTGTAGCTTAATCGGGGGAGGGGAGGAAGGAAGGCGGTGGCGGGGAAGGACCTTCCTGTTTTATCGATCCCATTGCTAAGACTGCAAAGAAGTTTATCCAGGGTGGAAAGTGAACTGACACCACCTCAACTTTCCCCAGCTGAAGGTGCATGCCTAGTTCAGAAGAATCCGAGGAAGTAAGAAGATGTAACCTGGTGATCACAACCACTCTCCAGCCTGGAAGAACGAAGTCGAAGCACCAGGCAAGAGATTTAACATGATCAACACATGTTTTTCCATTGGCACATATTCCAGAAAAAAGAAAAACTACCCCCACATTGTTGCTGTTTATAAATGGTCATTCTAACCCGTCTTGTGCACCCCTAATTCTTGGCGGTAAAGTGGAACAGGGATTGGGTGCTCTTCAAAGGGTCTGTCCACGCCCGAGATTAACAGAGGAGACAGCAGCTGACCCCTCTGCCCTGCCCCACGCCAGGGCTCCAAGCCCTGTGTCCGCCCCTGGGTGGGTCCGAGCCCACAGGGGAACCAGGTCAGAACACCTGCTGCGGTGAGGAGGAAGCCAGCGTGCACCTGATGCGCTTCCTCCCTCACCTTTTCTTTCACGGGTCAAGAATTCATAACAACTGCCACCACGTGCTGGTTCTGTAAGAGCCTGCCCCAGCCCAGAGAGGAGCCGCACCTGGGAACCCGAGAGACATGCAAATTCTCCGGGGAGGGCTGGCCCAGACCCACTGAATCAGAAACATTAGAGGTAGGGGGCAGCAAGCTGTATCTTAAGATGCCCTCCAGCTGACTCTGATTCGAAAAACACAACTTTATTATTTTATCCGTACTTAGAGTTTTCTTGATTTCCCTAGTAGCTCAGATGGTAAAGAATCTGCCTACAGTGCAGGAGACCTGGGTTCGATCCCTGGGTCAGGAAGATCCCCTGGCAAAGGGAATGGCAACCTACTCAAGTATTCTTGCCTGGAGAATCCCATGGACAGAGAAGCCTGGAGGGCTGAAGTCCATGGGGTCGCATAGAGTCAGACAGAACTGAGTGATCAACACACACACAGCTTTCTTAGGAGTCTCCTCCATCATCTTTCTGATCTGGTCTGGTAAGGGGAGGGGATGTGAAAAATCCCACCTTTCCATTCAGACTGCCCTGAGCCCTGGAGCTTATGGGGTCCCCATCTGGTTCTCAGCAGTCCACCTTCTGAATCTCTGAGCCTCTGTTTGGATCCCATGAGTGGTCTAAGTCCTGTGTTCTTGTGAGAGGACCCCTGCACTTTCCTGAGCAAATGAGAATGAAGAGGATGATGCCAAGAGGATGTGAGAAAGAGAAACAGAAGGAAACGAGCAATAGAAAAATTGCTTTTAATAATCACCTACTCTGTGCCAAGCACTGTGTTAGACGCTGAGAACGCAGTAACCCTTCAAGTCCTTACTACAATCTCCTATAATAGTAACATCACCCCTTGTGTTCAGGGGATGAAACTGCTGAAGCAAGAATGTGGTTCCAAACTGTACCCTTCACCATCTTCTCCCTCACAAACTGGGTTCTCTGCTCTTAGGCTTAGTTTATCCCTTTGTTTTGGTTTAGGAATGGTGGCTTGGTTGGCCAACCCCCATATGTGATGTTTCAAACTCCAATCTTCTTTTGATTAAATTAGAACATCAGTCTAATCCTTTGAAATGTTGAAAAATGAAACTGACCAACGAGGCCAAGAAACTTGAGCTCCAGTTTTTTGAGAAGAAGCCTGAATTTGGATTTCATTCTCTGCCTTGACCGTGTGACCTTGAAAAGCACCGGCCATCTCTGAGTTCTCTCTCTACCATTCTCTGCCTCCGCAGTGCTGCTCAAAAATCAAAAGCACTATTGATGTAGGAGCACTCTACAAACTGGAAAACACCACCAAAAATAGAAATTATTATTATGTCTAAAAAGTAGTTCAGCTCTTTTTTTTTTCCCTCCGGCTGAATTGACTAACTACCTAAGAGTCAGGAAGGGAGACAAGATCTTTTATGGCTGGGTTCATTCCAACAACAATACTTTCCACAAACATCCATTAAGGCCCTAACATGAGCCAGGCACTTTTATAGGTATTTTCTCTTTTCAGAGACAAGACGTTTATGACTGAGTTACTTCTGCAACTTCTCATCTGTTGGCGGGCGTTATACCTGCTGTGGACTAAAGTCAGGGAGCTGGACCTGAGCAGCTTGATTAACTGGATTTGGACACCACAGCTTGACTCCACAAGCACCCAACTGTCCCCGACTTGCCTCAGCTCCTCGCCACATGCACATCTGTGTGGCCCGTGGGGCAAGGTCAAGGTCATGCAGCTTTTTCATAGAGGCCATTTGGTCACATGGATTCCCAGCAAGAGAAGGAGGATGAATCACAGCAGCTCCATCGCCCTGTAACAAACAGCTCCGAACGCATGCCCCACTGAGCATGAGTCAGGTTGAGCGCAGAATCAGAGGCCATCTCCTTCCCAGCTTTCTACATTTTTCCATCTTGCTTCTCTTCCTGGGTTTGTTTTGCCTTTAGGTTTTCTTTTCTTTTTCAACTTTATACCTAGGTTTTGAGACTTTCCCCTAGGTGTCTTGGCTGAGAAAGAGGCAGCACATGTTTTTCTTAAGAAATGCATTCGGTATAAATACAGTATATTATTCTTACATTTTATATAGCATATTTATATTATATCTCATATATAAATATAGATTAACTATATATAAATGTGCATGCTGTGCTCAGTCACTCAGTTGTGTCTGACTCTTTGTGACCCCCATGGACCCCATGGACCCCACCAGGCTCCTGTCCATGGGATTCTCCAAGCAAGAATACTGGAACAGGTTGCCGTTCCCTTCTCCAGGGGAATCTTCCCAACCCAGGGATCGAACCTATGTCTCCTGCTTCTCCTGCCTTGGCAGGTGGATTCTTTACCGCTGTGCCACATGGGAAACTCTATCATGATGCCTAACACACAGTAAATGCTGGAGAATATTTGCCACTATTGATTATGATCACCACCTTAAACAAAGATGGGATGACATTTCCTCAGACATCCAGGAAGCCCATATTCATGGCCTCTGCACACACACACACACACACACACTCACATACACACACACACACACACACACACACACACACCCCAGTGTAGTTTGGGAGCTAAGCTCTCCATTGGCCTTCTATTATCATATCTGAAGTACATTTTGTTATAAGGGGAAGGGTCTAGATACAAGAGGCAACAAAGAAGGAGCAAGGTCAACAACACTGGCCAAGAGAACTTCCCAAGGACCTGACCTTGGGATCCCCCAAAAAATGATCTCCAACAGAACTTCAGGGAAGAGAGGAAGAAGTCCAGGTGGAGACAGACAGCCATGCTGTCAGGGTTTCCTGCAATAAATTATGGATGGAGAGACAGCCTTTATAAAGTTCACCAAATCTTGCAAAAACATGACTACCGTAGTAGAAAAGCTTGCCAAATTATGCAATTTGGAGCAAAATGCTCCTTTCCGCCCCCACTGTGATGTTCAGCTGCTGGCTAAGCCAAAGCAGTTACTGGCAAGAAAATAATTAAAAAAAAATTTTTTTTTGGCATATGGTGAAAAGCAGGGAAATAGGAAAAGAATCCTAGAGGAGTTTTTCCCCTAACCTTTGATTAAAATGATTTTCTGCATTTGGCAAAACAGCATTAATCAAAACACATAATTCATAATGAAATTCATTTCAAAGCTTTAACCTTCTGTGAAAGTTTTGGATGAAGAATCTATCCTGAAGATACACACTTCTATGCACACAAAGATGTTCAGGCCTGTCTAGGGCAGCAATTTTTAATAATTCTGAGAAACAATTGAAAGGTCTAAAAATAAGAGAATGGCTAATCAGATTTGGTACATGCATCTCACGGGAATCTATAGAACTATTACAACCAATGGACTGTGTTCATACTGAATGATGCCAAATACAATAAGCTGAACCAAAAAAAAAAAAAAAAAAGGCAATCCATTAGGTAATATATTAAGTATAGGCATATCTTGGCAATATCATGGGTTTACCACTACAATAAAGTGAATATTGCAATAAAGCAAGTGACACAAATTTTTTGGTTTCCAGAGCATAGGAAATTTATGTCTCATTCACTTCCGTATTCCTCCTACCTAAAATAGCATCTGGCACCTTGTAGAGACTCAACTATCTGTCATTTGACTGAATGAGTGAATGTTCATAAAATATTTTGTAATGAACAGTTTTGAGACGGCTGGAAGGCATCACTGACTCGATGGACATGAGTTTGGGTAGACTCCAGGAGTTGGTGATGGACAGGGAGGCCTGGCATGCTGTGATTCATGGGGTCACAAAGAGTCAGACACGACTGAGCGACTGAACTGAACTGAATGAACAGTTTAATACATATGTATACCTATGTGTACACATAGGTATACATATACATACATATATGTATAGGTGTGTGTGTGTATATATATATATATATATATATGCTGATGGATGTGTATATGTAATAGCTGCTGAAATTGTGACAACCGTCAAGCCAGCCATGCAGGTGCTGATGCTTTAAGACCAAAGGATGCTGGCATATATGGCACCCTCTTCCTGTGACCTCTTTACCCCTGATCTCTCACCTTTCATTGGGGTTACTTCTCCTCCACTTTTTTTCTATTGATACATTAATGCAGAACCAGTATATAAAATGTTTAAAGTCAATGAATAAAAGGAATAAGGCTGTTTCTGGTTCCTTGGAAGACCTTCTCCTGCTTTTTATCTATGAAGAAGCAATGGCAACCCACTCCAGTATTCTTGCCTGGAGAATCCCAAAGACAGAAGAGCCTGATGGGTTACAGTCCATGGGGTCGCAAGAGTCAGACACAACAGAAGCAACCTAGCAGACACTTTTTATCCAACAAATGCTTGCCACTCTTCAGAAGCTCTGCTGTGTGCCCACAGGGCTCTGCTTCCCATGGATACCTAAAATCTAGTCTCCCCACAACACCTGGGTCTGGCCCACGGTCCTTGCATGCCCTCTTCTGTCCTGAACAACTGTGGCACCTGCCCCTGAAATGAGTCCTCATGAGCAAGGGCAGAGGAGAGCATCTGCCCAGGCAGGCAGAGTGAGAAGCCAGAGCCGGCAGCCCCCTGCCATGCAGATGCCACTGGCCTTTGTGGTCACATTGGACGCTACTCACTGCCCCCTGTGGGTCTGGGCCAGGCTCCTGACATGTGATGGTCTTATCCATTCTGGGCTCACACCAAGGGTCAGCAGGTCTGTGGGAGCTGCCAGTGTTTCTGAGTCTACTGATCCTCTTTCCTGCCTCTGGCTTCATGGTGTCCCACCACTCCAACTCTAGAACAGCACTCTCCAAGGCCTGGGGGCCAAACGCATCTGTCTGCCCTGTGGCGTCTCTCAGCCAGCCAGGCCTCCCATCAACACTCACTGTGAGGTGACACAGTGCTGGGTGTCATGGAGCTGGACAAGGAGGCAGGATGTGGGGACCCTGACTCTGTGGGGCTCCAGCTCTGCCCACCCACATTTGGGACCATTTACAATGAACCCGCTGACTTCAGTCACTTCCACAGTCAGTGACTGTGATTGGGGGAGTTGGGGTCATTGTCACAGAGTCTCGTCCAATTGTCCCTCAGGGTATGTCTCTAGATTGCATGGAGGTCTAGTTTGCATAGTTCCCTCCTGAACAAAACCAGGTAGATGCCCAAGCTGACCTTCTCTCTCATCTTTGGAGATGGGCTCAGTCCAGGCTTTGTAGGCAGGCCGAGTCTGAGCAGTGTCTAGGAAAGCTGGGTGTACCTTGAGAAGAAGCCATGGCTCTGTGAGAAGACCCCAGCCTGGACTCCTGACCTGGAACCACCCAGGAGGCCCACGGGCCTCCAGCACAGTGCTGACCACATAGCCAGAGGCAGCCTTGGACCGCTCCATGACCAAAGTCTCGGCTGCGCCTGTTCTGAGAGGGATGGCTGAGGACCAGTTTAGCAGGAGTGGAGGAGCTGTCTAGAGTCATCACATATCATTATGCGTTGCCCCCTCCCCGGCTTCAATAGCACCTTATAACACAGACATCTCTGTATGTATACGAGTTTCAATATAGGCAGAGCTGCAAGACTTTGCCTCCATCCCAACCGAATGTGCTGAATTTTATTTTATTTGTTGGGGTTATAGTTGCTTTACCATGCTGTGTTTGTTTCTGCTGCACACCAACGTGAATCAGCTACATGTATACATATGCCCCTTCCCTCTTGGGTCTTCCTCCCACCCCTCCATCCCACCCCTCTAGGTCATCAAAGAGTACCGAGCTGAGCTCCGTGTGCAACATAGCAGGTTCCTACTAGCTATCTATTTTACACACAGTAACGTATATATGTCAATCCCAGTCTCCCAATTCATCCCCCTGCCTGTGTCCACATGTTCATTCTCTTATGTCTGCATCTCGATTCCTGCCCTGAAAATAGGTTCATCTATACCATTTTTCCAGATTCCTTTTTATGGCTGAGTAATATTCACACAATGGGATAATACTCAGCTGTAAAAAGAAACAGAATGCATTGGTAACTGGAACAGTCTGGGTGCCTTTGCATGACTCTGAAATGCCAACTGTGGGGATGGTCACGTTTCACCCAGGATGGAAGGCTGCTTCGAGGCAATCCACTTTCGGTGTATTTGGGTGAGTCGAGGTTGCCCTCCGTCCCCACCACGGCCCCCAGGGCCCAGCACAGCGAGGTTTACCAAGGCCTGTGGGTGAAGGGGAAAGTGGAGTAAACCATGTGCCCAGCAGTCCAGAGAGGAGAGCAGAACTCATCTTCAAATGCAAAGGAAGGAGTTTTTGTCCTCTTTTGCTGACTTAAAAAAAAGTATTTGGGGGTGGGGAGTGGGGAAGAACCCAGGGTCTTATGAGATGCATCCCCACACCCACCTCACTGACTGCATCCTGCCTCGCCTCCCCACGGTCATGACACCCAACCACACTGGCCTTTGCCCTGGACCTCTGACTCCCCAGCTCTCCCCTGCCTTGGGGCCTTTATGTGTACTTGTCAATTCCTCTTTCTAGAATATTCTTTCCTCACCTCAGCTTAACTGTAACCTCCTCAGAAAGAATTTCCCTGGCCATGTTAAACAAATAACCCTCACTTCCCAGGCTCTCTCTCTCTATCCTACCCTCTTGTTTCATCCCTCCCATCTGAAGTTAGCTTGTATATTTATTTCTTGGTTTATTGTCTGTCCTCCTTGACCACAACATCAGCCCCATGAAAGCAGAAACCTTGTCTGTTTCATAAACCCGTGCCTTGCACATAATGCAGTAAATATTAAAGGAATGAATGATGTTATCATAGTCTTTTAAGATTCTTAAGGGAGAGAGAAAAAAAAAAAAGCCTTCCATGAATTCCAAGCAGAGAGAAGAGCAAATAAAGCAGAAAATGGAAGAACTGTTAACTGCCACATTAGCTCGAGACTGAAGCAACCAGAAAAGCGAAAATCTGAATGCTTAATTATAAAATGTGGGCAAAGGCAGTTTTCAAAGAGGAACAGGATTCTGTCCTCAGGAAGCAGATGGATTATAAAATGCCAAGGATGGCTACTTCACACCCCCTCGAGACCCGTGCCCAGTTCCTTGCTGGAAGGACAGCGTGATTTTTTCAGCCCCTCCTGAGAACCCTTCACCCAGAAACACTCCAAATGAAAGTACGAAAGAGCCCGAGAAGCCTTGCCATGGACAGCATCTGGGCAGAAATAAGAACATCTGTTCCCAGCATGAACCCTATTAGCTTCATCTTGTGGTTTTCATTAAAAAAAAAAAAAAAAAGTACGATTATGATGCACGGATGTAATTGGTGGCAAGGTAATTGCCAAGGGGCACCCCGCAGTGAGCTACATCTCAGGGAGGACACGGCTGCCTAGAAGGGTGCCCACACACCCAGGGACAAGCTGTGGCCAGCAACGACAGCTGGGTTAGCTGGAATCAACAAGCTGGACTTCTAGAGGCAGGGGCCACAGGGGATTGAAGGAAAGACAGTGAGCAAAGGGGTGGGGGAGGGAGAGGGGAAAGAAGAAGGTGGGTCTGGCAAGTAACAGGACAGGCAACTAAACCCAGATCACCAGAGTTGGAACTGCAGCATGCCATTTCCTAGACACGTAACCTCAGGCAAGTTGCCAAACCATTTTGTGCCTTGGCTTCCTCCACCCATGAGAGGTGACAATCATGGCCCCTACTGCAGAGGGTCAACATGAGGGTGACAAGAGTTGATGTTAGCACTTGCTCGGAATGAGCCCCGAGATGCTGTCAGCTGCCCCCAGGGTTATTATTACCACCATCATTAGCATCATGATTTCTAAGACTGCATTGACTCCTTCCAGCACAACCGGCTACACACTGGTATTATTCCCAGGGCAGGAAGTCAGCGGGTGGAAATGAAGGGCCTGGCCTCAGCCCTCTCTCTCTCCAGAATCCAGGCTCCTTACAGTGTTCATGCAGGACTCTGTGCCTCCCGAGTAACAGCCCTTGACCTTAGTGCTGCTCCAGTGAACACCAGCCAGAAGGCAGAAGCAACGCACACTGAAGCTCTCTTGGTTTGTGAGATGAAAGGCCAGGGGCAGCCTCCTTTCCTAGGCCCAATTATTACAGACGGTACCGCCTGCCCCTAAGGAAACAGGAAACTCGACAGACGGGTTCAAATCCCAGCTCCACACTTGAGAGCAGCGGGCATGGCCTGAGGGCTGAGCCCCTGTGCTCCCTGCTGGAAACAGAGACTAAGGTGCCCTCAGGATGTGGCGGAGACTCAACAGGCTCAGGTGCAGACCTCACGGTGTCGGGCACCCAGCACACAGTTGCTCTGCCCATCACTAAATGATTGCAAGCTCCTCGCAAAAGCTGGGGAGCAGATGGGAGAAGGCGACAGAAAGGTAACAGTGGAGAAGCGGGAGGGAAGGTTTTGGTGGATGGCTGAACTGGAAGCAGGGACCAGAGGTCCTGGGGTGAGGAGACAGGCCGCCAGCAGGGGCAGAGGGAGGCCAGCTCTGGGGAAGATAAGAGCTGGGCTGCCTGGGAGCCAAAGAACCCCATTTCCCTCGGCACCACAAGAACTTCTCAGAATGACAGTATTGATGTTGTTCCTGATAGCTAGAGTTTCAAGAAAAGGTTCAAGAAAAGGCTGGGCCACAAGGGAAGCCTGGATTCTCCAGGCAAGAATACTGGAGTGGATTGCCATAACCTCCTCGAGGGGATCTTCCCCACCTAGGGATCAAACCCAGGTCTCATGGAAGTT
This sequence comes from Bubalus kerabau, assembly GCF_029407905.1. Classification (NCBI taxonomy): domain Eukaryota; kingdom Metazoa; phylum Chordata; class Mammalia; order Artiodactyla; family Bovidae; genus Bubalus; species Bubalus kerabau. Next base: position 22,967,449 of record NC_073635.1, on the reverse strand, counting down.
TCTACCATCTGAGCCACTAGGAAAGCCCAAGAATACTAGAATGGGTAGCTTATGCTTTCTCCAGGGGATCTTCCAGACTCAGGAATTGAAACAGGGTTTCCTGCCCTGAAGGTGGTTTCTTTACCAGCTGAGCTAAAGGGAAGCCCTTTAAATGGCTTACCATTTGGTTAAATTATCCTTCCCAACACTTCCCAGAGCTCCTCTGGCAGCCTCTGTAATTAGAACGTGACAGGGGCTCAGCAAATGGCCATGGACTTGAACCACAGGCGTAAAAAAAGTGCCCAAGAAAGAAGACTAGGGATTAGTATGCACACAGGACAATAAATGGCAAATTAGGAGAGTGGGCTTATAGCTGTATTTTTTCCACAATTTCCTAAGTATAGGAACAAATATTTTCTCCGATGGTGATTCCTGAAAATGTCTCGTTAAGATACACAGGTGCATAGCAGTGCTGTCCAGACTCAACACGGCAGAACATCCTATGAGCACTGTTTGCAAAGCCTGTTGCTGTTTTTGATAAGCATTTCTTCTGGGAAAGAGCAGGTGCCCAAAGTCTGAGAGATTACGTGCTGCCCGAGTGGACAATGTGAAAGAACAATGACCTCTGAAGTCAGAAGGAAACAAACCATGCCTGTCCTGGTCCACACCTACCCTTCCCTGAGCCAAAGGGAATTCACTCCTGATGCAGGTCCCACTGTGGGCTCTGGCCTCCCCACCCCATCATCTCAGGGTTTACTACCTGCTTATTCAAAGTCGTGGACTGCCTAATCAGGGATCCTCCAGCAGTTTCAAAACTCCCGCTAGTCCCAGGACTAAAATGATCTTCCTGGAACCAGGGGCCAAGAAGCGGGTTTATCCTGTATCCCATCTCACACTCAGGTGAGGAGAGAGGCCATTGGGTTTGTGGGGTCCAAGGCTGCAGGCAGTGACTCACTCGCTCTTAGCAACCGTGGCTTCAGCTTAGTTTAGCAATATCTGGAAGCTGAACATTCTCATCAGGCTTGTGTTTTATTCAACTGCCTGCCCTGGGGGTGCTGCAGGCTTGGTTGGCCTCCTGCTGGAAGCTGACAGCTCATGCTAAGCCCCTCTCAAGAGGGCACTCGGTGTCAGCTCTTCCCAGGCACGCAGGGTATGACCTGTTCTGAGCCTGCTTTCATACATAGCTGCTTGTCACCAGGTAGCAGCTTCTCCCTAAATCTCTTAGTCATCACATCCCTTCCTGCAGACCCGCTGCCTAAAGGAAGATGCTTTCCTTTTTTTGAAAGCATCTTTTCCCTCTCTTTTGCAGTTTGGTTTCCCGCTTGCAGTTTCAGAGCCAACGAGGCAGGCAGAGGCAGCCTGTCATGGGGAGCAAACCGAACCGAGCTTTTGTAGAGCCTGTGGTGGGGCCAGGCACAGTGTGGGAGACTGTGGGCACCTGTGACCCCAGCTCAAGAACCTGACCCCTGGGCTCCTGCAGGAAAGCCCAGACCTCAGCTACTGGGAGTCATGACTCTGAACATGAGAGGCGTGGAAATCTTCCTGAGTTCTGCTGGACAATCGAGGGCCATAACATGCTTCTGTGGATTTCAACAATGAATGTGCAAACCCAGGTTAAAAATATGATGATGACTGGAGAAGGCACTGGAATTATAATAAATGGATAGACACGGATTTACAGTCCAGTTCTTGCCCTAAATAGCTGAGGGGTCCTGGATAAGTCACTTGACCTCTCTGAGGTTTTGTTTCCTCATCCAAAAAAAAGTTGAAGAACTGCAAAAATCTCATAGAGTCTATGATAAAGACTAAATGAGATAATGCATGATAATTCATGTAAACTCAATAACATAACCCCTGACACTCAGTCAGTGCTTAGTAAATATTACATGTCTTCAGCATTTGTTTCAAAATTATCCATCAACAAATGAACTTATCTACGAAACAGATCCACAGACATAGAAAACAGACTTGTGATTGTCAAGGGAGAGGGGACATAGGGGAAGGATGGAGTGGGCATTTGGGATTAGCAGATGCAAACCATTATGTAGAAGATGGATAAACAGCAAGGTCCTATTATATAGCATAGGGAACGATACACAGTATCCTGTGATAAACCATATGGAGAAGAATATGGAAAAGAATGTATCTATGTATATAGCTGAATCACTTTGTTGCACAGCAGAAATGAACACATTATAAATCAACTATATTTCAATAAAAAATAAATTAGAAATAAAATGAAGACAAGAAACCAAAAAACTTTTCAGTCAAGAAATGCACAAGGATGGGACACATTTCAGACCATTTCGGTGGCCTTCCAACTTTTGGTTTTTGTAAATACCTGCACGAAAAGAGCCCCCACCCCTTCCCCAACTTCACTCCCTGACTCCCAAACCCACGTGCCTATTCTCACACTGCATTCCTGCCGGTCTCTAAACGGATCCTACTGACACATACTCCCTGGCCTTTGACTCTCCCCTGGGCAGCCCCGCAATGGCATGACCCATGCTTCTCTGAGCTCACAGTCTCAAAGGCTCAGTGTCTGGGCCTTTTCAGTATCCTTCACATCAGGTCCTTCACACAGTGTGGCTGAGCAGAATTCTTGTCTTAACTCTGGCAACTTGAAAAATGAACTATTGATTTCACAGGCTGAGATCTTTGAAGATTTTCAAAGTCTCAGAACCACTTCCCAGTCCGAGAACTTCAAAGACTGAATTCATCGACTGGTTTACTCTGCTCTCAAAAGTCATTTACACTTCAGTCAGGAGAGGCTGGGAGAAAGGATGTTCACTGGGGGAGCTTTTGCCTCTTCGCAGACTGTCTGATAGCGGAGGAAAGACACTTTCTCTGGTCTGCACTTCAGAACGTATGAGCACTGAGCATAAGACTAGCCCTTCCCAGGGACCCAGTGCGTGCTAAGTTGCTTCAGTCGTGTCGGACTCTTTGCAACCCCACGGACTGTAGCCCACCAGGCTCCTCTGTCCATGGGGATTCTCCAGGCAAGAATACTGGAGTGGGTTGCCATGCAGGCCTCCAGGGGATCCTCCCGACCCAGGGATGGAACCTGCATCTCTTACGTCTCTGTATTGGCAGGAAAGTTCTTTTTCACTAGCGCCACGTGGGAAGCTCTTCCCAGGGGCCCAGAAGGAACTCAATTCTTGCTTGCTACAGCAAGGCATCGTGTGGCATCTGAATGGTGAGGATGGTGTGCATCTCTGGGCCATGAGGAGATGCCTGGGGTCGTGTCCTGGTTTGGGATACTGCTACCAAGAGGCTGAAACACGCAAAGCTTATGCTAACATCTCCGGGGAGGTCTCATCCTGTGTGTTGCTGCCTCCTTCCAGACCCTCTCCTTTCCTTATGTAATGAGTTAGAATTCACCCTCAGGTTTTTCAGGTGGATTTGGTGCAAACTGACTGTCAAGTAACATTATGAGTGCTAATTAATGACTGTGCAAAGCCCTAACACCTGCACACACACACACAAAGCCACTGAACAAATAAAGGCTAAGAAAACTCTATCCACAGCACATTAATCAAGAAAGCCACGTTATGTAAAGACGTTTAGAAAGAAGCTGTTTTCTACACCGACCTGCGATTGCAGAGCCTTTTATGGGCTTTGTGATAGGATGGTGGTCTGTGGTGATGCCAAGCCAGCCAGAAGACAGGCATATGAGAGTGCCAGGGGTCAGAACCCATGGAGACAGAAATGGAAAACTCGTGTGTGGAGACTGTAAAATTCTTTACAAGTTTTCCTGAGATTCACAAGAAAAAATGACCAAGTGACACTATAAAAGTAAGTGCTTGCAGATCTTACAAATAAACTAGAAGCGGGCCTCAGGACCGCTCAAGAAATGAGGCATTTGGGTGAAGCCAAGAGCTGGGGGCTTGAGCAGGTGTGGGTCATGATGCTGGAAATAAACAAGTTGCCACAGGAACCCAGCACTAGGAGAGACCCAGATTCCCAGAAAGGGCAGCACGGCACCCCCACCCCTACCCACTAACAGTCCAAGCAGTTTGCTCTCAATTATCCACCCCATGTGTAATTTCAGGGAAACTCACTCTGTAAATTGCAGATTTTTTGACACTTAACTCAGAAAAAAAGGAGTCGTCCAACAGTGATTTCATGCCCAAGTAAACCTGTCATCTTTACTCTTAGCCTTTTCTTTCCCTTCTTCCAGAGAAAAAATATCCAGACATTTTAACAAGAGAAAGTAAACTCCCAACGCTGAAAAGATTGGAGTTTTCAAGTTGGCTTATGATGCTCATCTTAAGAAGGGGGCTTTCGAGTTGGCAAAGCGCCTCCCTCCCACATCCCTGCTAAATCACCGACTCCAAGGGCTCTGACTCAGAGAATGTGTAAGCCCCAGGCTTGTCTCATAAACACTGCCTTTCCATGCCCCATGTTCTAGATTCCTTGCTAATGCAGTGCAAGTCGGGGTCAGGGCAAATAAGGTAAGGAGACCATTCCAGTTCAACATCTGATGCTGGTTTTCTTTCCCCCCCTCTGCTGAAGTTTAGGTAGAGGCCAACAGGGCTGTTTTCACTATTGTTTCCAACTAAACTGCTGACAACTAAGAAGTATGAACACTTGGCAGGATTTCAAGCTCCAACAATAAGCCAACTGCATGAGGAGCTTCTTTTGTGTGGCTTCTCTCTTGCTCCTTTTTCTATCTTGTGATTTTCCTGCCCACTCCCAGGACTTCAGTGGCCACCCTAGTGGGGTCCATCCCTGTTCAGTCAAGGTTATCCCAAGGGACTACAGTGGTCCTGGCTGTGGGGGCGCGCTGGCAGCCCATGGAGGATGTATGCAAACAGTTGCCTCCTGCCTCAAGCATGAGTCCACTGCTAACCCACATACCGTGTGGGTTAACTGTGGTTGGAACACATGATCAAGACCCTCCCTTGTCCTGGAAGATCCCACGTTCTTTGGGGCAACGAAGCCCTTGTGCCACAGGTGCTGAGTCCACACACTCTAGGGCCCACATGCCACAAGAGAAGCCACGGCATTGTAAAGCCCATGCACCCTGGCAAACAGCAGCCCTTCACTCACCACAACTAGAGAAAGCCCATGTGCAGCAACAAAGACCCAGCCCAGCCAAAAATTATACATATATAAATTTAAATATATATAGAGAGAGAGACATATTTTAAAAAATTCCCTAGTTGTATGAACCATTTCCTTTGGGCTCTGTCATCACTTAATGGAAGCTGAGTTATTTGATAATATGACTTCTGCTAACATGCCAGGGAATTCCTCCCAGGGAATACATACATTTACCAGTTTCCTTCTGAACAAACTGGTAGTTTAGTCACCAAATCATGTCTGACTCTTTGCGATCCCATGGACTGTAGCCTGACAGGCTCCTCTATCTCGTGAAATCTCCCAGGCAAGAATACTGGAGTGGGTTGCCATTTCTGTGAGCCCAAAAAGTGATCTTGAAGTATGGAAGACCAGGGATTGGTATTTTGATGGGGCATGAATTCATCACAGGTCCTTCAGTGATAAGGAGAAGAAAGCCAGCTGAAATGAATCTAAACAAAAGGAGTTAATTGGATGATGTGACAGGGCAGGGCAGGCATGCAGTTGGCATCAAGCACATCTGGAGAGAAACCTTGTCAGGACCTGCGCTGGCTCACATCACAGCTCTGGCCCATGTGTTGGCCCAGTTCTTGTTGGCTTCTCCAATTGGCCAGGGGCCTGGGGCCATATACCGTTATAGGTCCCACCAGGAGAAAAGGCTTCTCTTAGAGTCTCAGGGGAAGAACTCTGATTGGCTCAGCTTGAACCACATGCCTACGTCTGAGCCAATCACTGTTGCTAGAGACTTGGCTATTGTTCTCATTTTTTATTGCCCCACTCAGTGGCTTAAAACAGACCACTCTTTATTATCTAGAGGTCAGAAGTCCAATGAAGGTCTCCTCTTAGAAGGGTGGGATGGGGTGGGGGATGGGAGGGGAGTTCAGGAAGGAGGGGACATACGTACACCTGTGGCTGGTTCATGCTGGTACGTAGCAGAGGCCAACACAATGCTGTACAGCAAGTGTCCCAATGAATTGAAATTTGTTCTGAACCTCTCAATAGTGTACGATTATAATCTGGTAGGCTGCGGTCCATGGGGTTGAGAAGAGTTGGACACGACTGAGCGACTTCACTTTCACTTTTCACTTTCATGCATTGGAGAAGGAAATGGCAACCCACTCCAGTGTTCTTGCCTGGAGAATCCCAAGGATGGGGGAGCCTGGTGGGCTGCCGTCTATGGGGTCGCACAGAGTCAGACACGACTGAAGCGACTTGGCAGCAGCAGCAGCATAATCTTTGATACTTAAAAAAAGCTGTTGTAATAAAAAAAAATATGAGTTGGAATGGGGGAAAAAAGGGTTAAGTTCCTTTCTATAGGTTCTATCGGGGGTGGGGGCGGTGAGGTGGATAATCCACTTCCTTGTTCACTCAGTTTGCTGGCGAGTTTCATTCTTTGTATTTATAAGATTGAGGGCCTTCTTTTCTATTTCCTTCCCCATCTGTGGGCCATTCCCAGCTTCTAGAGGCCACCCACATACGTTGGCCCATGGCCCCTTTTTCCATCTCCAAAACCAGCAATGGTGGGTCCAATCTTCCTCAAGTTTCAAATCTCTCCTGCTTTTTTTCCTTTCTTTCTATTATCACATTCTCTAAGACATCTGTTTTTCTCTTCCACTTTTAAGAGCCCATGTGATTATATTGGGTCCACCTAGATAATCCAGGGTAATCTCCTTATCCTAAAGTTTACAACCCCAATTCCATCTGCAAAGATCCTTTTGCCATGAACAGCAATGTATACTTGATAGCATACTCTCATGTAGATGGCAACAGATTTGTAAAATACATTCACAGGTTCTGAGGGTAAAGCATTACCAACTATTGGCCTCTCACAGCCAGGTTTTGGCTGTATATCCACCTGCATAGCCAGGGTATGGGCTGGTCGTGTGATTGAGAGCTCTAAGAGAACCATGTGGAACAGGAAGGATGAGAAAGTTCCCTAAAGAAGGACAAGATGCTGTTAGCAAGCAGTGGGGTGGAGGTGGGGGGCGGGGAGAGAAAACTGCCCACTGCAAAGCAGGATAGGCCTTATTACACATTTAAAGCCACTGCTCAAAGGTGTTGGTAGGCTTTTCTGGTAGGAATTTTAATAGTCCCAACGTCAAGTGCCAAAAACATTTTTTAATGACTAAATGAATGAATGAGAGGGAAGGCAGATCAGAGGCAGAGACTTAATCTGTTACCGAGTTTACCCATCCCACTTTGCTGGCCTTAACTATGAGAAACACAGAGGAAACAGAAACTACTCATAGGAATTTGGCCCACAGACTCAGGCTCACATATGGCAGCAGAAGAGAGCCAAGAAGGAGCGGAGACTGGGATCTGGCTCAAGGCTCATGTGCTTGAGTAGATCAGAAACTGGAACCGTGGGTAGCCAGAGAGGCAAGCTGCAGCATCCGTGGGATGGAGGGGTCTGGACTGTTAGTTGGGACATAATTGGCTATGGTTCAAATGGCTGTAACCAGCCACATAAGCTTGGGTAGATTTGATCTTGGACCAGTTTCATCTCCAGTAAAAAAAACAGAATAGGATTACCAAGGGTGTCCATGAAGTGACAACTCACATCCACGCCCCACACCCATAGCCATCCACCACTCCTTTACGTTGAACCCCAGCTGTCCTCTGAAGCCTTAAGGCAGCTCTCCAACAGACACTACAAGCTGATCCAAGTTGCAGTACGCATTAAAAACCCTTGGTCATTCTAGAGTCAGATGATTTCTTATTTTTTTAAACATTAAAAGAAAAATAGGTTTATTTGGCTGTTTTCAAGTCTTAGTTGTGGCACGTGGGGTCTTCATTACTCTCTAACGCTGGTGGCACAGAAGCTCAGTAGTTGTGGTGCGTGGGCTTAGTCGGTCGGAGACATGTGAGACCTTAGTTCCCCAGCCAGGGGTCGAACCCACATCCCCTGAATTGCAGATTCGTAACCACCAGACCACCAGGGAAGGCCCTAGAGTCAGATCATTTCTAAAGTGCTTTTCAGCTTTAACATTTAACATTCTAATAAAGAACAACTGCTTAGCACCAAAGAAGACCTAGACTCCCTGATTTCAAACCTCTCCATGCTGGATGAGGACAAAACCACCTGGTGAGAAAGGCAGAGTGAGCTGGAGCAGCCTTCAGGACTTAACCCCAGGGCCCAAGAGCAGAAATTCCAATCAGAGATAAAATAAATCTCCCTGCTCACCAGAAGTCACGAAATGCCACCTGAGTGTTACACAAAAGGTCACCAACTATAATCCTTGATGTGCAGGTAATTGTCTTGAGATGACATGGATAAGCCATCTGGGTTTGGGGCAGGAAGAGATGGAGCAGATAAATTGGGAAATGTCACAGGTCAGTTTCCTAAAAGCTCTGTGCAAACAGGAAATTATTAGGGCAGGCTCATACCTCAGTGGGAAGGGAAGGAATCAGAACTGACCGGAGGGTAAAATTGGACTGTGAACTCAGCCAAGGTCTTCGTTGATTGTACGGGGGGACCAGGAGCTGGTTGGCTTTTCAGAGATGTCCCTTATTGGGAGAAGGGGGTCAGACCTCTTTGAGCCTTCCTTGAGCAGTCATTAGAGGGAGGCTGCCCCCAAGAAGGGGCCCATCCTTGGGTGAAGAGGCTTCCTTTGTAAGCCTTCAGAGAGGACAGTGCCCAGAGCTCCCAGGGAGGACAGAAAGAGGAGCAGAAGTTGGGGTAAATAGTTCCTTCAGTCCTGAAGGAAGAGCTGGGTGGAGCCACGTGGGAAGCAAATGGAATTTCCCACCTGGATTGTCTACCTGGATGACTTCTTATAGTAGATAATTCAGGTGGAAAATTCCATTTGCTTCCCGTTTCTGAAAATTAAGAGTCAATCCCCAGTTGTGTGCGGAAATCACTCCACCACCACCACCCCTTATAGGGGATGCACTGCAGGGTCCTGTCCTCTGTGCCTTATACGGTCTGTAGCTTCTGCTGGTGTTGATCCAGGGCCAGTGTTCCAGGGTGCCCAGCAAGATCAATTAGCAAGAATGGGACACATCGATGGTATGGAGGGTTCATTCTGATGGATAAATGTCCTGAGTTATTTTGTTAATGTTATAACAAAAATGTTGTTTAGTCGCTAACTCATGTCTGACTCTCTTGCAACCCCATGGACTGTAGCCCCACCAGGCTCCTCTGTCCTTGAAATTTCCCAGGCAAGAAGACTAAAGTAGGTTGCCATTTCCTACTCCAGGGGATCTTCCTGAACCAGGGATTGAACCTGAGTCTCTTGCATTGGCAGGTGGATTCTTAACCACTGAGCCCACAGCAAAAAAAAAGGTGGACAAATTATAGTATCCAAATAATGCATTATATGAAGAAATTACATTAGTCTGCCAGGGCTGCCAAAACAAAACGCCACAGACAGGGTGGTAAAAGAACAGAAATTTATTCTCGCGGTTCTGCGGGCTGGAAATCCAAGACCAGGTGTTGGCAGTGCTGGTTCCTCTCTCTCCTTGGCTTGCACATGGCCACCTCTCACCGTGTCCTCACACGGCTTTTCTCTGTGTACACACATCTCCGATGTCTCATTCTCTTCTGATAAGGACACCAGTCCTATTGGATTAGGATCCCACCCTTATGACCTCAGTTAACCTTAATATCAGAGAAGGCAATGGCACCCCACTCCAGCACTCTTGCCTGGAGAATCCCATGGACGGAGGAGCCTGGTGGGCTGCAGTCCATGGGGTCACTAGGAGTCGGACATGACTGAGCGACTTCACTTTCACTTTTCACATTCATGCATTGGAGAGGGAAATGGCAGCCCACTCCAGTGTCCTTGCTTGGAGAATCCCAGGGACGGGGGAGCCTGGTGGGCTGCCGTCTCTGGGGTCGCGCAGAGTCGGACACGACTGAAGTGACTTAGCAGCAGCAACCTTAATATGACCTCTTTAAAAGTGTCATCTCCAAATACAGTCATACTGGGGGGTAAGTGCTTCAGCAAATAAATGTGGGGTGAAACACAATTCAGCCCATAAATATAATCTTTCTAACACACTCTTCCCAGTGGTCTCTGGATGGATGAACGATAGCGTGTAAAATCTGTATATGGAGGCCATTAAAAATATACATATTTTTTGGACTTTTCTGTTAGTGTAGTGGACAAGAATCTGCCTTGCAATGCAGGGGACACCGGTTTGATCCCTGGCCTGGGATTCCACATGCCTCGGAGTAACAAAAGTTTGTGAGCCACAGCTACTGAAGTCTGCACACCTGGAGCCCATGCTCTGGGGAAGACTCTGCAATGAGAAACCCACACACCCCAAGGAAGGGTAGCCTCCACTAGCTGCAAACAGAGGAAGCCCATATACAGCAATGAAGACCCAGAGCAGCCACAAATAAATCAATAAATAATAAATAAAAGATAGTTTCTTTAAAAATATACATATATTTTGATATGTTTTATCTCCTTTTGTTTTTACTTTATCATAGAGATTTTATTGTTTAGATTAGGATTTGGAAAACATAAAGCTCAAAGAAAAAATAAAAATCACTCATATTTTTATCTCCCATTAAAAAAAAAAAGTAGTATTACCATTTGATGTATTCCCTTCTAGTCTTTTTTCTCTGCTACATATAAATTTCTTTTACAGATTGGATCACATGTAGCATATCTACATTTTTTTTTTTTACTACACATTATCATTTTGACATTGTTCCATTTTAAAAGGAAGACAATATACCCACTATTGCCTTGTCTGATATTTTATTTTGTGAACTACTGCACTCAATATTTGAATAAATGTTTTTCTGAGTGTCTGACTTTCCAGTATTTTTCTTTTTTCATACAATTTGCTTTCTCCTCTTTCTAGTCAAACTTTTCGCATCATTTTAGGCCCAGTTCAAGCCCTACCTCCTCAAGTAAAGTCTTGCCCAACATTCTTGGGCATAGTCACCTAGCCTTCCCTTAGATTCATATAATGTGCTTTCTAAATTATTTGCTTGATCTCTTCTTCCTCGTGATAGGTTTTGAACCACTGTCGCACTGTATTTTTATTTTAAGCCTTTCCTTCCCAAAAGATTGTGAACTCCTTGAGTACAAAGATGGTGCCTTCCACTCTTCACTCTGCTGTGGACAATTGCCCTTCACGTGATTGGTTAATTTTTTGGTGGATTGATTAGTCTGCTGGTTGGTTTGCTGTTTTCTGAAAATTAAGAGTCAATCCCCAGTTGCCTGTGGAAATCACTTTTCCCCTTACTTACCCTTTGGAGGGCACTGGTTTGTGACATTCCCGCAGCAGGTCTCAATTGGACACATTGTATTCTTTGTGTTCCTCTGACTTCCCTGCTCTGTGTGTCTTGACAGCAGGGTGGTTCTATTATGTTATATCCTATTGTGTTTTTATAAGGCTTAATTATCGTCTATGGGCTTCTCACTGAGAACTGAGGGGAGGGTGAATTCTATAAATAAAATGTGTGATCAGTGACATTAATATGCTGCCAGATTTAGTGGTGTCTCTGTTACTCAGGTTTACATTAAAATTCAAAGTGTTGCCAAATAAATGTTATAGGTAAGGAATCTATTTTGGATTTCTTTAAAGGGTGAATCAAGCTTCAGTCAAAACATATTCCAGAAGGAGCAACTCTGATGTTCTGATGCGCCCTGTACCGTATGGCACTCTATCTCAACCTGCTTTCTCTTGATGCAGTAGATTGGCCAGGGCCTAGAGACAACTTGAAGAAGATATTCTTTGTGCCAAGTCTGACCAAGAAAAACCTGCTATCATCATTGCTAAACCAAATCTATCATTATTTAAAATGGATACAAGGCTTTATCTGGTTGATTAGGATGAGCATAATACATCTCTGTAAAGGGCTAAGAGGCCAATCCCAAGTGACATTCAACATTTGTAACTGGAGGGAGGAGGAAAAAGAGGAGGGAGGGAGGGAAGGAAGGAAATAGTTCACATATATGCATATCCATCGGAGAAGGAAATGGCAACCCACTCCAGTGTTCTTGCCTGGAGAATCCCAGGGATGGGGGAGCCTGGTGGGCTGCCGTCTATGGGGTTGCACAGAGTTGGACATGACTGAAGTGACTTAGCAGCAGCAGCAGCATGCATATCCATAGTGCCAGAGATATCTGCCATTTGGTTACCTTCTCTCTGGAAGCCTTACTAAATTTCAGTTTCAGGTTAAATTAACAGCCATAATAACAAGTAGAGATCAAGAACCTACAATCAGCAAAGTAGAGGGCATGATATTTGACATTGCCACTTTGATACAATTATTCTGATGAGAGACTATTTTGTCAAGTTAAAAAAAAAGTCAGCTATTAGTTCTTTTTTTAAAGAATGAATAAGCAGATAATCTCACCCCTTCCAAAGTCTCCACCATCCCATACCTCATCCTTAAAATTCAGACACTAGTCACCACTCCAAGGGATAGAGAAAGTTCCAGAAGGGGAGGAGTGGGATACACATTACTCACGTATAAAAAGAAATGATCTTTGACCAGACCATTTTGATGCATCAAAATATTAAATGTTATCCTTTAATACAAGTCCTGGTGCAGTGCCATTTCTGGACACCCAGCATAAAAGGGAATGTTGAAATATGGAATTGTGCTGATAATTAATAGAAAGAAAAAGAAGTCATTTCACGTATCTGTAACTGTCAGCTGACAGGCCCATGTGCCTGGACTTGTCCAGTTAGCCACCTCAATCCTTTACTTGCTGCTCTGAATGCAGATGTTAGCTAGATGGCTCGGTATCTGCACTGGACCAGCCCTTCAAGAGTGAGAGAAAGATGATGAGGCAGAGGAGAAGGGGTGAGGAAGAAAAAAAGCAGGAGCCTGGGAAAGGTCAATGGGCCTTCTCCCCTGAAACCAGAGCTAGAACAAGAGCCAACCCATGGAGACACAGACCCGCAGTCCTGTCAGGGAGGGACAAGTGAGGTGCGTCTCACTGGACCTAAAGAAACTGGCTCTTTCTTGAGCATCATTCCCTCCAAAGGACTTTCTGTGAGTTCCTGTGGGCCACACCCCCGGCCCTGGAGCCCCGCCCACTCGGGAATACTCCAGAGTGGGTTGCCTTGCCCTCCTCCAGGAGGAGGCCTATTTTCTCCTGAGTCTTTTTATTTTTTTTTTATTACTTGTCATTTGGAGCTTCCCAGGTGGCACTAGTGGTAAAGAACCTGCTTGCCAATGCAGGAGACTCGGGAGATGTGAATTTGACCCCTGGGTCGGGAAGATCCCCTGGAGAAAGAAATGGCAACCCACTCCACTATTCTTGCCTAGAGAATCCCATGGACGGAGGAGCCTGGCAGGCTCCAGTCCATGGTGTCCAAGGAGTTGAACACGACTTAGTGACTGAACACATACACACACACATTATCATTTTGTGATCCAACTGCATTACACTTTATTACATTAGAATATTTTTAATATATATGAATAAAATATATTCAGAATTTACATTTTATAAAATTATAAAATACACTTTATTATTTTATTATCCAAAACATGCTGCCTGCTCCAAATAAAATATAAATGTTCGGATAATTGAGAAACTATTTGCCATTTTTTACTAGTGCCTCCAGATGGGTGGCACTGGGCACCCTGGAAATAAAGAGAAATAAATAACTCTGAGATATAACAGTCTATGTATTTGCTCAAGAGTCCATGGCAAAGATCTGCATTTCATTTTTACAGTATTCATCAGACATATGGGAAACCACAAGGTATGTTTAGTCTCTCAGTCATGTCCAACTCTTAGCGACCCCCATGGACTGGAGCCCTCCAGGTTCCTCTGTCCATGGGATTTTTCAGGTGAGAATACTAGAGTGATTTGAGATTTCCTTCTCCAGGGGATCTTCCCAACCCTGGGGTTGAACCTGCATCTCCTACGTCTCCTGCATTCTTTACCTGCTAAGCCATTAGGGAAGCCATGCTAGGTGATTTTCATTTAGAAGTCAGCCGTGGCCTATGCAAAACTCACAGACACTCTCAGACTGTCAGCCATCCTGCTCTCCACGGGAACAAGAGCACCCTCACTCCTGGGGATATCAGGACTGATATTGGAAGAGGAGTGAGGTTTTCAGAGGGATTGCCTGTTTTGGACAGTTGGTGATGGACAGGGAAGCCTGGCGTGCTGCAGTCCATGGGGTTGCAAAGAGTCGGACATGACTGAGTGACTGAACTGAACTGCGCATTTCTGATACAAAACTCAAAGGAGCGTGGGCAAAACGAAGGCTCCAGGTGCCTGTTTAACACTCGACCTTCAGAGCTCAGGGCTGCGGGTAGAATGAACCCAGGGGTGAGAGTCCCAAATCACCCATCTTCTTTCTTTCCTCTCCTCCCTATCACAGTCTGTCTTTACCAGGGAAGCCAAGAGTAGGCATCCCTGGTGGGTAAGGACTATTTCCCAGCTCTTCATTTTTCCTTTTAGTCTCCTGATTAGGTCTCAGATGAGTATATTTGCCTGTGGGGCTGAAGAAGGGGCTTTAGGAGTGTGGGAAGAAGGAGGGGCCCAACAGGACCTCCCCTGCACAGCTGGGAGATGACAGCCCCTTCTCCCCATCTGGAAGCTCTGAGGAGGGACAGGCAGCTGGTTCAGGATGCAGGCACCTCTACACGCACCTAACTCATGCGTATCAAGCCACCTGTGCTCAGCAAAGAGAGACAGAGGCAGGGAAAAGGGAGGCAGGAAATTGATTTTGTATAAAACCCTTCATCATACAAGCTACATAACTGAATGTATTACAATAACCAGTGTGCATGGCTGTTACTGTCCAGCAAACCTCATATGCCACCATTTGCTTTAGGATGACATAAAGTACTTTCCATGGGCTCCCCTGGTGGCTCAGAGGGCAAAGAACCCACCTGCAATATAGGAGACTGGGGTTTGATCCCTGGGTCAGGAAGATCCCCTGGAGAAAGGAATGGCAACCCTCTCTAGCATTCTTGCCTGGAGAATCCCATGGACAAAGGAGCCTGGTGGGCTACAGTCCATGGAGTTGCAGAGTTAGATATGACTGAGCAACTAATGCTCTCACTTTCAAGCACTTTCCACAGTCATATTCTTTCTTTCCTTTCCTTTTTTTTTTTTGCCATGCCGCGTGGCATGCAAAGTCTTAGTTCCCTGGCCAGGGATCGAAGTCATGCCTCCTGCAGTGGAAATACTGAGCCCTAACCACCGGACCACCAGGGAAGGCCCTCCAGAGTGTACTTGGTCTTTGCCTCACAGACTGACTTTAGCATCTAATATCCCATAGAGATGCAATTCCACACTTTTAAATAGAAAAGGGAGTTTCATTATGCTCATTGGTAGAACTCTTAACTCCAAAGTGATTAAACTGAAGGAGCCAGGGTTCAGCTGAGTAATGGATGCAGAGACCCAAGGATCTGAGTCTCCAATATTAAACAAAAAAGAAAGGGAGAAGAGAGAAAAGATGGCCTGAAACTGGAACTGAATTGTGTTGGTCACCCAAGGAAACAGGGGGCTTCTGTGTGCGTCTGGTCTTGGTCAAAGGCTAGGTTGGGGCGGTGGTGTACAGTGCAAGAGAACACAGCTGGTTTGGAGAACTCAGATGCTAAAACACGTCATCTGTGTGGCCCCCCGGCCCTCCTCCTCATCAGCACCATCGTCGTCATGTTTAGCCGCGTTTACCGAGCGGCTTCTCACGCCAGGAGGAGGGGACAGTGGGCCAGGTGTCCAGGGCAAGGTCATTTGGTTTCAAAGAGCTAAGCAGCTCAAATCAACATGAAGCACGCCCAGACCATCAATGAACTGGGAGGCCGTCAGGAAGAGGACTCTCTGAGGCCATGTCGCCTCTCCTCTCCCACTGTTGGCCCCCTCTCACCACCAGTTTCTGCGCCCACTGACCACTCACCAGGGCCCACATGGACAGTCCTGAAAGGGAGGGCTGAACCACCAAATCCTGATGACCTTCCAATGACGGAGACTGCTGCCGAGTGAGTCCTGGTCACCGGAATCTGTTAGTTGAAATTTCCAGAGAGAGTAAGGGGAGGGGGTGAACCGGTTCAGGCCACCTCGAGGGTCAAGTGATGAGGACTGAGTTGGGCACTTCTTACATCAGCAGCCACCCTGCCACCCCCAGCTTCAGATGGGGCTTCAGGTGAGAGGGGCTCCAAGTGAAGCTGGGAGGGGAGTTGGGGCATGGCAGGGCAGGAGACTAAGCCAAACGCAATGCGGGAGCTTGAGTCCATGAACACAAGCATTCAAGGCTAAGGCATTTCTAAGCACACGTTCATGTGAGCAGACTGAGCCTCTCTTCCTACTCAGAAATAATAGCTAATGTGGGCTGCCTTATTCCTAAGCACCAATATCCATCCCCATGTTCTAAGCACTAAGTACCAAGAGACGTTACTGATTTAACCCTTACAGTTAATATGACTGCTATTATCACCCCCAATTTACACAAGGAAACTGAGGCTCAGAGAGGCTAATGACCTGGCCCAAATTTACAGTGAGTAAATGACAGAACACGTATGTAAACCCAGGGCCCCTACCTGTGCTCTCTCTAGCATAGATTTTCTTTTCTTTGGCCTCACTTCTCTGAAGGCTTCAATACAAGGAAACCAACTTGATGGTTTTTCTACAATAGTCACTAAAAAAGTTCCTAAGAGAAGATTCCAAGTTCTATAATATTTAGTGCCACAAATTTTTTTTTTTTAATTGTTCCACCTACACTTCCAGAAGGCATTTAAAACTTACATCACCAATATCGAAATACAGTTTCCTGAGCATCTAAAGAGTGCAGAGCCCTGACCAGGTACAGAAGATACAGAAGGGTGGAAGGGTCTGATCCGGACCTCAACACACATCCGTCCAGGCCCTGAGATCACTCGGTTCCCCGCCTGCCCTCATTTCTACAAGAGAAGCCTCTGCTGCTCCTTTAGTCCTGCCTTCCAGCCCTTTAATCATTGTTATTTGCCTTCTCTGGATTTTCTTCAAAGCCCCCCTCCATCACTTCAAAGCTTGTTACATTACAGACTTCATTCTCCAGAAAGAAGAGGTGAAGCCAGAAAGAATCCTAAGAGAGGCCTGAGGCCTGACAGAGTCTTGTCTGGGTGGGAGGATCAGCTCAAAGCTCCCTCCTGCTGGGCACTCGCTTGTGAATTCCAAGGCTACGAATGCCTTTTTCTTAATAAGAGCAAAATACAACCGCCTGAAGGTTTAGCTGGCATACCTCTATGGCCCCCGGCTCTTTCTCTTCCATACTTGTTCATTGCTGCTCCGTTCTGGCCTGTCTTCACGGTTTTGTTTTCTTTCCCACATAAATTTCCCAACCCTGTCTCCATTACGTGGCATTCTGTTTTATATCATCGGCTTTCGTCAATGGGCCAGACACACTCTCAATTGTAATTCTTTGTTTCATGTGTTTCCTTTTTTCATACCTTAGGATCTTTATATCTTAAAGGATTTTTAGAAATAATTAGCTCTATCTAGTCTTTCCCTTAGTTGGGCTTCACGGTTGCCTATTTCATCTTTCAAAAGGGGGCAAGGATAGAGTGACAACATTTCTTTCAATAAGGGTTTATAGACAGTTTTTAGGAGAAGGAAATCTGTAATGTAACAAGCATCAGATTCAGTACTTTAAAAATCTTTTCTCCTTAATGCCTTGAAATGCCCTGCTGATGTGGGCTTTACAACTGTCATATTACAGACGAGGAAGCTAAAGATCAGAGAGATTTATATCACTTGTCTAACAAGAAGTAGACTGGGAATTTAAACCTAATTCTGGCAGCTTCCAAAGTCCATGCTTTCGAATCTTTTCCTACATTTACTTTCTCACTGTCAAAACATTTCTCTTTGCCAGACTTAGGTTTTTTAATCCCAGCTCTGTCATCAACACGTGGCTAAATGTGTCAGGTAAATCATTCTACCTTCTTGTGTTTATTTTCTCATCGTGAAAATAGGAACGATAATGTTCGTTTTTCATGCCTTGCAGGAAAGGATGAACAACCTATATCCTAAACAAGCACAATTTCTCATTATAGTTATTGCTAATCTTGAGTATTGTCCCGGTGGGGGGTGGTGGGGGGGTGAGGTTCAGAATATCCCCTCCTAAGATTTTGAGGCGCCTTGTACTGTCTAAGAAATGGATTTGTTATAAACCACATAATTCTTCAAAGAAAGTACTGTATCAGGATGTTTTCAACGGCTGGCAAAAGAACCCTGAATCAACTGCCATAAACAACTGGGGGGTTATTTACATGGTTAGAAGTGCCAAGGAAGAGCAGCTCCAAGGTTAGTTAATTCATGGGATCCTTAATGTCATTCGTGAGCAAAGTTCCTTTCATCTTTCCCACTGCCCTCCTCAGCGGGTTGGCTGGTATCCAGGCTCATTCATCTCACGGAAGCAAAGTGGTGGGCTCTGGCACCACATGCAAACACCAGCATCCAAAAGACGCTGAAGGTGACCGCCTCTTCCTGGTGGTCTCATTTTATAAGCAAACAAACAGACAAAATTCTTTGCCAGGTTCCCCCATCCCCAAGTACACACTCCTTCATATCTCACTGGGCAAAATGGTACTGTGAAGATCCCCTGGAGAAGGAAATGGCAACCCACTCCAGCATTCCTGGAGAATCCCATGGACAGAGGAGTCTGGTGGGTTACAGTCTATGGGGTCACAAGAGTCGGACACGACTGAGCAACTAAGCACACACACACACACAGCTCTTGCCCAAACCACTGCCTGGTAGCACCGTGGGATGGCCTTGATTGTCTTACTGGGACACATGGCCTTAGGAAGGAGAACTGATCATCCAAATAAAACCAGGGTTCTGTTAATAAGGATAAAAGGGAGACGAGCTATCAGTGAGCAACCGACAGTATCTGCTCTAGAAAATGAATGAGCTCTATTTGCTATGGTGGATTCTAGTGCCTTCGAGTCTCAGAGGTTCTCTACGAGAGAAGGGAATACAATGTTGTCCCCTCATTCCCATCCCCTGTTGTTTAATCGCTAAGTCGCGTCCTACTCTGCGATCCCATGGACTGCAGCATGCCAGGCTTCCATGTCCCTACCCACTATGCCCATTTAATTTCAACCCAATTCTAGTTTAAAGGATTCAATTTCATTCCTCATTTACAGACTACAAGATCCTTCTACCTCCCTGGGTCTCTCCCTTTCTCTTTATTTTGGATACAGCTTATGCATGTCGGTGCCAGAATGCTGAAGGGCTGATTAGCCTTTTCTTTTCTGGGCTTTCCCAAGTGAAACAGAGGACTCCAGGATGGAAAGGCTCTTCAAGGGGCTTTAATTAAAATAAGCTGCAAGTTTCTCTGTGATCTCCTTTCCAGATCACATCATTCTCTTTGAGGCAAGTAACTACAGTGCGGCCCGATGTCTCATTCCCTTCCCAACCGATTCAGTCTCCAACGAACAACGTCCGTCCTGTATTCCACCAAGAAAAGAGAAGACACGTGTTCTGAACGAGCCGCATGGAGTTCCTTAGCATGCGGGCATTTCTGGATTTAGTTCAATGGTCCATGAATCACAGTGACTGGTACCTCCCAGGAGAGAAGCCCCAGCATCCAGAGGAACCTCAAGGTTAATTACAAAAGCACAGGTAATCACTTCTCAGAAGTAATTATCAGCTTATATCCCCAGAGATGCTGAGTGCTCAACTCGGGAATATTTTTAGCTCTGGAGTCCACTGGCTTTTCTTGTCTTTCTCTCTCTCTATTTACCCTAAAATTAACATTAATCAACATTTAGCTCCAAGCACACTATGCTTCCATCAAGTAATTATAACACATCTCCTAATTTTTTTTAAAGTTTGACCTTAAATCCCCAGCTTCTCTCTGAGTCAAGATCAGTATTTGTAACAGTGAGTTCATCAGGCTCTGGGGCCCAAGGATGCTTAAAGAGCACCCCCACCCCCAACAGATCCAGAGGACGCCAGAGCCCATGCTTGCAGCAACATTCTTATGATGGAGCCAAGGGGAATATACTTAGCCTTTGTGTTATGGGGAAATTACGTGGCATGGAAGCAATAACATTTCACTTACTGCCACTCAGAGACCACCAAAGCAGTCATATGCAGAGACAGACAGCTTATCTAGTCATTTTCTAAACGTTTTAAAGACCTCAAACTGGATGCCATTCCCTGGCTCTCTGATGCTAATTCTTGTGACCATGACTGGGAGAACCTTAAAACACTGGAGCCATAAAAAGGAACGAAATTGGGTCGTTTGTAGTGATGTGGATGAACCTAGAGTCTGTCATATGGAGTGAAGGAAGTCAGAAAAACAAGTATCGTATATGAACACACATATATGGAATCTGGGGAAATGGTACTGATGAACCTCTCTGCAGGGCAGGAAGAGAGATGCAGACACAGAGAGTGGTCATGTGGACACGAGTGGAAGGGGAGGGTGGGGCAAACTGAGAGAGCGGCGTTGACACACACACTGCCACGTGTAAAACAGATAGCTAGTGCGAAGCTGATGTACAGCACAGGGAGCTCAGCTCAGTGCCTTGGGACGACCTAGAGGGGTGGGGTGGAGGATGGGGTGGGAGGGGGGCTCCAGAGGGAGGGGACATACGTATACGTATGGCTGATTCACATTGCTCTAGAGCAGAAACTAATACACTATTGGAAAGCAATTATACTCCAATAAAAGAAACCAATTAAAACACTGGGAAAAAGTCTGCGTTTACTCTCGGACCAAGAGAAGAAAACGGAGATGTCAACTGTACCACTGAGACACGTCACTCTTCTTTGCACCAAAAGATAGATCCAGTTATGAAACTGGCTCCACAGATGCACAGGTTCAGGAAAATCACAATGAAGTCATTTATTGGTAATCACATATCGGAAATGATGGGGCTTGTTTGCAGGCTTTAGCACTACTAAGAAGTTGCTAAACCTCTGAATGTTATTATGAATATTATTATTCATTTAATTTGTAAAAAAAAGATACAGATCAGATCACTAATTATACTATCAGATCAGATCAGATCAGTCGCTCAGTCGTGTCCGACTCTTTGCAACCCCATGAATCGCAGCACGCCAGGCCTCCCTGTCCATCACCAACTCCCGGAGTTCACTCAGACTCACGTCCATCGAGTCAGTGATGCCATCCAGCCATCTCATCCTCTGTAGTCCCCTTCTCCTCCTACCCCCAATCCCTCCCAGCATCAGACTTTTCCAATGAGTCAACTCTTCCCATGAGGTGGCCAAAGTACAGGAGTTTCAGCTTCAGCATCATTCCCTCCAAAGAAATCCCAGGGCTGATCTCCTTCAGAATGGACTGGTTGGATCTCCTTGCAGTCTGAGGGACTCTCAAGAGTCTTCTCCAACACCACAGTTCAAAAGCATCAATTCTTCAGCACTCAGCCTTCTTCACAGTCCAACTCTCACATCCATACATGACCACAGGAAAAACCATAGCCTTGACTAGACGAACCTTTGTTGGCAAAGTAATGTCTCTGTTTTTCAATATGCTATCTAGGTTGGTCATAACTTTCCTTCCAAGGAGTAAGCATCTTTTACTTTCGTGGCTGCAGTCGCCATCTGCAGTGATTTTGGAGCCCCCAAAAATAAAGTCTGACACTGTTTCCAGTGTTTACCCATCTACTTGCCATGAAGTGATGGGACTGGATGCCATGATCTTTGTTTTCTGAATGTTGAGCTTTAAGCCAACTTTTTCACTCTCCACTTTCACTTTCATCAAGAGGGTTTTTAGTTCCTCTCCACTTTCTCCCATAAGGTTGTGTCATCTGCATATCTGAGGTTACTGATATTTCTCCCGGCAATCTTGATTCCAGCTTGTGTTTCCAACCAGTCCATTCTGAAGGAGATCAGCCCTGGGATTTCTTTGGAGGGAATGATGCTGAAGCTGAAACTCCAGTACTTTGGCCACCTCATGCGAAGAGTTGACTCATTGGAACAGTCTGATGCTGGGAGGGATTGGGGGTAGGAGGAGAAGGGGACAACAGAGGATGAGATGGCTGGATGGCATCACTGACTCGATGGACGTGAGTCTCAGTCCAGTGTTTCTCATGATGTACTCTGCATATAAGTTAATCAGCACACCTATTTCCCTCTCTTGTATGTTTTAACTTTTTCAGCTTTATTAAGATATAATAGACAGGAAACGTTGGATTCGTTTTTGGTGTAGAACATAATGATTTGATATTTGTGTACATTGTAAAATGATCATCACACTATGTTTAGTTAACAATCTTCACTCACAGCAATATTTTTCTTGTGATGAGAATTTTAAAGATCTACCCTCTTAGCAAATTTCAAATAGACAATACAGCACTGTTAACTACAGATGCCAGGCCATATGTGACATCCCCAGGACTGACTTTAGAACTGGAAATTTATACCTTTTGACTGTTTCACCCACTTTGGGGCCTTTTTCATCTGGAAATAACCTGTGAATTTGTATACTGATCCCTCATTTTCGAAACACTTTCTACATTTATGATCTCATTTGAGCCTCCCGTCCCATGAGCTAGGACGGGTATTTTTTTATGTTTTAAAATTGATAAAACTGAGGTTTAAAGAGGGTGAGTGACTCAACCAAGACCAATATGGGGAGTTGGATATACTAACTTGCCCAGGACAGTCATGTTCCTGAAAGTTGTTCCAGAGCCACTAATATCGGAACTCCTTAAACAATCAAAAGTCTCCTGGCTTGAATGCTAAGGTATCTCCCTAACCATAGTCAAGGTCAGAAGCCAGTCTTCCAACTCTTGGTGCATGGTGGTGGGTGTATGCTCAGTCGTGTCCGACTCTTTGTGATCCCATGGAATGTAGCCCGCCAGGCTCCTCTGTCCACAGAATTCTCTAGGCAAGAATACTGGATTGGGTTGCCATTTCCTCTTCCAGGGGATCTTCCCAACCCAAGGATCGAACCCATGTCTCCTGTGTCTCCTTTACTGGCAGACAGATTCTTTACCAACTTAGCCAGCAGGCAAGCCCCTGTGAGCAAAGGCAGAAAACGCCAACTTCCATTTCCACCGACAACTTTCACTTACAACACACTCATCCCAGGCCTGTAGTTGCTCTACACGCTATGCCCTCCAAGCCACCTTGCAGTCAGAACAGTGTTATCCCCACTTGACACATTAGGAGACAGACCCAGGGCATTGTCACCACCCAAAGTCACACAGCACAAAAGAGCTGACACTTGGCTCTGACCTTGGTCTTCCAGGCTTCAGGTCCAGGATCTGTAGCCATGAGAACACATAGCCTCTCTGAGAGTTGCTGGGCTACTGTTGTTCAGTCACTCAGTCACATCCAACTCTTTGCGACCCCATGGACTGCAGCGTGCCAGGCTTCCCTGTACTTCACCATCTCCTAGACTTTGTTCAGACTCATGTCCATTGAGGCGGTGATGCCATCCAACCATCTCATCCTCTGTCGTCCCCTTCTCCTGCCTTCAATCTTTCCCAGCATCAGGGTCTTTTCCAATGAGTTGACTCTTCACATCAGGTGGCCAAAGTATTGGAGCTTCAGCTTCAGCACCGGTCCTTCCAAAGAATATTCCGGGTTGATTTCCTTTAGGTTTAACTGGTTTGATCTCCTTGCAGTCCAGCGGACTCTCAAGCGCCTTCTCTAATACCACAGCCCCAAAGCATCAATTCTTCAGCATTCAGCCTTCTTTATGGTAGAAAAGTTATGACAGACCTAGACAGTGTATTAAAAAGCAGAGACGTTACTTTGCCAACAAAGGTTCATACAGTCAAAGCTGTGGTTTTCTAGTAGTCATGTATGGATGTGAGAGTTGGACCATAAAGAAGGCTGAAGGGTGCTGGGAGAATTGATCAAATAATACAGGGCCATGTGTTCAGGACACCGGCCTCCAGATCAGAGCCTTGGTGATCCACTTCTTTTCTGCTTCTGTCTCCCTTGCCTACATCCCATCTCACTCCCTCCACTGTCCCCAGGCACCCTGACAGCCTGAAGACCAACACAGGACATAGCACATGCTTGTTCTGTGTTCTCATACAATGTTGCAATTAGACGCTCTGCAAAGGCAGTGGGGGAAAAACGAAGCCAGAACACTCTGTGCCAGATATTCTTTGAGAATAATTATCTCTGAGGTTGGTCAGAGATGCCAGGAAGACTGCTCCGGTTCGGCTGTTGCTGATCACTGACGGTCTGTCTGCCCGTCCCTTGTCCCAGCCAAGCCAGGCAAGCATGCACTAACTCAGTTACTTTCCCTCTTCTTTATTTCATCCCTCATTATCTCAATTACCATCCCCAAACAGGCTCCACCAATGAAGAAGGGCTTGGAACCACACTGGTCAACATCATACTTAATAATAACAATTATATAATTATATATCTCTCATATAATAATATGTAATTACCCAATAATTACTATTAAACAGTGCCGTGGTGACCACTGAGGTTCCCAAACCCTCTAATTACTGTTGTCACTGATAATGAAGCAAAAGATCATTTCCTAACATTGTTTCTGTGTCCCACAGACTCCTCTTTTGAGCTCGCCAGTGTCTATTTATTTATTATGTTTCCATTCTTTTTTTTTTTTAGTTGCAGAGTGCCAAGAGAACATTTATTGTTATTTTTCAGAACGACCATCTCCCTCAATTCAAATATGGTAACTATTTTAAAGTATCCCTTGCTAGAAAAACAAACAGAACTGTAATTCAGCTTACCAAGGAGGTAAGGCAAATAGCCTTGAACATTTACAGAGCAGACATCCGAACAGGTTACTGATGGGAAAAGGGGGATAGGAATAGCATGATGTAACTGATTCAGATGGACCCATTAGTTTGTTTCCATTCTTGAACTGAGGTCTCACAAGGAGAGGGAGGCATTAGAACCCCAGACATAGAACTCTGGTCCCCCTAAGCATGTTCCATGCAAATCTACTAAGGATTTACATTCTCCTCCATCTCAAAGTGCAAACAGAATCTGAACATGCTCCTTATCTGTAGTGATGGATGGGGAACCCTCACATCAAATTAGGTAGAATGAGGGCTTCCCTGGTGGCTCAGTGGTAAAGAATTCACCGACCAGTACAGGTGACAAAGGTTTGATCCCCGGTCTGGGAAGATCTCACATGCCCCGTGGGCCACAGTTATAGAGCCTGTGCTCCAGAGTCCAGGAACTGCAACTTCTGAGTCCACGTGGTGCAGCTACTGAAGTCTGGGCACCCTAGAGCCCATGCTCTGCAACGAGAGAAGCCTCAGCAATGAGAAGCCTGAGCATCACAACTGGAGAGTATCTCCCACTCGCTGCAACTGCAGAAAGCCTGAGGAGCACCGAAGACCCAGCACAGCCAAAAGTAAATAAATAAAATTATTTTTTTAAATAGGTAGAATGAGCCTGTGCCCCAACTTCTTCCCAACCTGCTTTGAGATACTCAGAAAACAGGTAAATGCAGATAACTCTTGGGTAGAATTAAAACAAAGTCTTCAGTTATGCTGACTTCAGAATCTGAAATTCAGTCTCTGCAATCAGATACATGCCCTCCCATGGAGGCAAATACTGAATTTCATCTTTTCTTTGCTGGATTCCAACTCTGAGACATTTTGGGGGTGAGGTGGGTAGGCAGAGGGGATACCATAATAGCATGAGAATTTCTTTTTGAAAACGTTTTTTGCTAAGATTGATGTAAGAAGGATTTTCCTGGTTGCCTAGTGGTTAGGATTCTGGGCTTTCACTGCTGTGTCCCAGGTTCAATCCCTGGTCCAGAACTGAGATCCCACAAGTTACGCAGTGCAACCAAAAAATAAAAAAAAAGTTTAAATTGGTGCAAGCAAAGTGAATTATTTGGCTAAAAACTGTACAGGACACTTTTGAGCCTCATCTGTCCCTGTTTCCCAGACTGCAAGTAGACCACTAGAAAATTTATCTAGGGATCTACAAGCTAACAAGAAAGCTTTCCCTTTCCTGGTTTGAGACTGAGTCCCTTCATTGCTTAGGGGTGCCTGATTCATAAGGCAAAATAATGAACTAAAAATCTGCCCATTCTATAGGCTAAGAGATCAATTATAGGTAAATGAAACTAAGGAGACTAAGGCAAATGAGAATAATGTAAATTTATTTCCTTCAAACTAAATTTATCATAGACGATTTAAAAAAAAAAAAAAGACAAAGCAAGTGATTTTTCTATTCCATCATGGTAAGCCATTAAAAAAAAATTTTTTTTTCAGCTTCATCTACCAGCTATCCCTAAGAGGCTAATCCTCTTAGCAGATAATAGTCTAAATTATCCCCCAAACCTGAGGGAATACTACCTGCAGGTGACAGAATCTGGAAAATAATATAGTTTTTTGAGGTCCTGACAGCGCTCTACTTGTTCCTCTTGGAAGACTTTGTCAGCACAACGCAAAAGTGATGCCAAGCCCCTGGATGTCCTGTGTGGGTATCACCCCCACTCCAGGCCGAGGGTGAAGGATGGAGGCATGTGGTTCTTTTCCTTCACATGTTGCATGTATTCACGCCACCCTCGTTCTCTGCCATGGCGCCAACCTGTGCCTTACAGGGTGGACAGTGACACAGAGCCTTTAGTGTCCATGTGGTGGATGATGGGGGCACCCCCTGCCCTCGCCCTCCACCTACTGGGCAGCTGAGTTGCCAGATCCAAGCTCAAGCCTCAGTATAAAGTCTCAGGGTTGAAGGTTGGAATACCCTGAGCTCTAGAGCAAGGTCACACCTCTGCTCCAGACCTTTGGACAAATTTCCAGGGTCTCTTGAAGGAGATATGAATTTACTGCAGCCCAGATGGACAGAGGAGCCTGGCAGGCTACAGTCCATGGGGTCACAAAAGAGTGACACAACTTAGTGACTAAACAACAACAGGATGCCCTCTATGAACGTCTCTCGTCAACGGACAGGCCTCTTACTCCATCGGGACATCCCACCCCAACACTAGCCTGCAAGTTGTCTCCTGCATTTGCATCTTCACATACCCCTCAGAACTTTCTTCTCCCCACTCTTGGTCCAGCTAACTCCTCCCCATCCTCAGCATTTCAACCTGAAAGTCATTTCCTTCTGTAGCCCTCTGTGAACCATCCCTTCTGAACCTGTCCCTGGGGTGTGAAATTGCAAACTCTCTTAAATAAGTTATGGAAAAGATAACTAAAAGATGCCAAACCATGCTGTCCATTTTCCCCCCACTTCGTTGTAAGCTTCACAAGAGGAGAGAGTCAGTGTTCCGTTCCTTTTGATTGACTGAGTGCTGGGCATGTCCTCATTTATAAACCGTTGTGGACTAAAGGAGTGAGTTCAGTCGACCAATGACTAGAATATTTACAGACACGTAATAAGAGCCACCTTAGGATATCAGCAGAGAGAAGCTCAGGCCAAGGAATAAATAAAAAGGCGCAGGTGTACAGCAGGTGAGGTCTCAACCGTCCAGCCCTGATAAACAGAACAAAAGCTCCTGAAGTCTTCGATCCACACACCTTGCTACTCCCAGAAGGACTGGCAAACTTGGCCCAATGTGAGTTTCTTAAAGGAAGTCCATAGACTCGAGATTTCCCAGTACGGTACTCACTTCAAACGTTTAGCACTTTGCTCTCAAAAAGTCCTGCAAGTGCTCATGTTCTGGCATCCATACTGTATCTTCCAGTATGTCTTAAACCCAGACGCAGAGGGGAATAAAGGACTCCTTTATGAATCATAAATCTCTATTTTTGGTTTAGAAACTTTGAGCACAGAGCTAACATGTGTGTTAACCTCAAAAGTTAGGGAGGGGCTCCAAAATACCCTTCCTTCCTTCCCTCAGTAACCTACTGCAAGTATGTAATTTACTATTTTATTTATAGCATTGCCGTAACCGTATTTTCATCTTCACTAAAGCTTAGGGATAATGAGTTCCATACGTTCAACTACCTGCTGTATGAAGTTGTAATTTTACAAACTGCTCCGAAACTCTTGTTCTTTAAAGCTTCAAGCCACTCTGTGCCTCTCTCTGATAATCTGTTTATCATATGGAGAAGGTCCTATTTGTCTTTTTATCCCTGTCACCCCACTTATCATCTGAGCATTATTTCTTTGACTCCCTTGTGTTCTGTAGCTTCTTTATGGCTGGTTCATTTCTTAATTGACTTGCTTTACAAAGAAATATCATGAAGAATAAGGTTGCCTTCTTTGATACTGCTAGACCGCCACTACTCCATGGGTTGTCTGGACCAGCAGCAACAACATCACTTCAAGGTTTGTTGAAATGCAGAATTCTGGGCACCCCCCTCCAGGCTCCAAATACTCCATAATCTGTATTTTTATAAGAACAGTAGGTGCCACTTTAGGGCTTCCCAGGTGGCGCTAGCGGTAAAGAACTTGCCTTCCAATGAAGAAGACAAAAGAGACCCGGGTTCGATCCCTGGGTCGGGAAGATCACCTGGAGGAGGGCATGGTAACCCACTCTAATATTCTTGCCTGGAGAATTCCATGGACAGAGGAGCCTGGCGGGCTATAATCCATGGGGTCACAAAGAGTTGGACAAGACTGAAGTGACTTAGCACACATGTAGGTGCCTTTTTGCACATTAAAGTTTTGTTTTTTAAGTGTTATTAATTTATTTATTTACAGTTGCACTGGGTCTTCATTGCTACATTCAAGCTTCCTCCAGTTGCACCGAGTAGGGGCTACTCTCTGGGTGTGCTGCATGGACTTCTCAGTGTGGTGGCTTTTTTCTTGTTGCAGAGCACAGGCTCTAGGGCACGAGGGCTTCAGGAGCTGTGGTTCCTGGGCTCAGTTGCTCTGCAGCATGTGGAATCTTCCCAGACCAGGCATCAAACCCATGTCCTCTGCATCAGCAGGTGTATTTTTTTTTTTAACCACTGGACCACCAGGGAATTCCCCACATTAAAGTTTAAGAGACTGCCCTAGTCACAATGGAGATGCAGACATAGAGAACAAACTTATGGACAAAAGAATGGGGAGGAAGGAGAGGGTGGGACGAATGGAGAGAGTAGCCTGGAAACATATACACTACCATACATAAAATAGACAGCCAATGGGAATTTGCTGTATGACTCTGGGAACTCAAACGAGGGCTCTGTAACAACCTAGACGGGTGGGAAGGGATGGGAGGTGGGAGGGAGGTTCTAGAGGGAGGGGACCGATGTGTACCTTGACTGAGAGTCCTTTGGACAGCACAGAGACCAAACCACTCCATCTTAAAGGACATCAACCCTGAATATTCATTGGAGGGACCAATGCTGAAACTGAAGCTCCAATACTTTGGTCACCTGATGCAAAGAGCTGACTCATTGGAAAAGACCCTGATGCTGGGAAAGATTGAGGGCAGGAGGAGAAGGGGACGACAGAGGATGGGATGATTGGATGGCATCATTGACTCAATGGACATAAGCTTGAGCAAACTCAGGGAGATAGTGAAAGACAGGGAAACCTGGAGTGCTGCAGTCCATGGGGTCACTGAGTTAGACAGGACTGAGCGACTGAACAACAAAATGACTGTTTCATGTTGACATATGGCAGAAACCAAGGCAATATTGTAAAGCAATTATCCTTCAATTAAAAATAAATAACTTTTTAAAACAAGAAGCTACCTTAGAGAACCTCTATCTCAGGCTCCGAGAACTCTGGCCCAAGGTCTCCCTCTCAGCACCCCTACCCACATCCCACAAGCAGACACTCCCCTGACACAGTAGCTGGTGGCTTTTATCACCCACTCTCTTCTCTGCTTGGATTCAAAATATCTCAGGAGCCTCAGAAATCTGAACTCCCAGGAAACGAGGGTATCAGAGGTCCCAAGAGTAAGCTTCATCTGCCTTACGTGTTCAGTA
The DNA here is from genome assembly GCF_029407905.1 of Bubalus kerabau. Classification (NCBI taxonomy): domain Eukaryota; kingdom Metazoa; phylum Chordata; class Mammalia; order Artiodactyla; family Bovidae; genus Bubalus; species Bubalus kerabau. The sequence goes on along the minus strand of NC_073635.1, from coordinate 22,937,670 downwards.
GAGTTTTATGAGCTACCACCTGATCTCCTGTGTAAAGATGGTCTCTGCCTGTACATGTATATGGTGTGTGTGTGTGTGTATCAAGGACACTGTTAGACATACTAGTTATGATCTCATGGTAGTTTTTGTGTAACACACGTCTCACATTCTAATCCCATGTAATGTGCTGTAGAGACAACAGAACCAGCTGTGCAGTCAGATGAAGTTTTAGCCTGCCCCTGCCAAGAACAGTGGCAAGACTCTGGGCAAGACTTTGGGCAAGTTACAGAACACTGTCTCAGCCTCAGACTCCTTGTGTACAAAACGAGGGCAATCCCTGTCTTGCAGGCCAGTGTGGGGATCACAAATTGGTATAATCTGTATTTGCCACAGCTGCTGACATGTACCAGGTGCAGAGTAACTTGGAGGCCTGTTGTCAATGTGATTGCCATGATGGATACACAGGTAAGTGTAATTTGTGGGGTTTGTTCACTCTCAGATGTTTCAGATCAGATCAGATCCGATCAGTTGCTCAGTCGTGTCCGACTCTTTGCGACCCCATGAATCGCAGCACGCCAGGCCTCCCTGTCCATCACCAACTCCCAGAGTTCACTCAGACTCACGTCCATCGAGTCAGTGATGCCATCCAGCCATCTCATCCTCTGTTGTTCCCTTCTCCTCCTGCCCCCAATCCCTCCCAGCATCAGAGTCTTTCCCAATGAGTCAACTCTTCCATGAGGTGGCCAAAGTACTGGAGTTTCAGCTTTAGCATCATTCCCTCCAAAGAAATCCCAGGGCTGATCTCCTTCAGAATGGGCTGGTTGGATCTCCTTGCAGTCCAAGGGACTCTCAAGAGTCTTCTCCAACACCACAGTTCAAAAGCATCAATTCTTCAGCGCTCAGCCTTCTTCACAGTCCAACTCTCACATCCATACATGACTACTGGAAAAATCATAGCCTTGACTAGACGAACCTTTGTTGGCAAAGTAATGTCTCTGCTTTTCAATATGCTATCTAGGTTGGTCATAACTTTCCTTCCAAGGAGGAAGTGTCTTTTAATTTCATGGCTGCAGTCACCATCTGCAGTGATTTTGGAGCCCAGAAAAATAAAGTCTGACACTGTTTGCACTGTTTCCCCATCTATTTCCCATGAAGTGGTGGGACCGGATGCCATGATCTTCGTTTTCTGAATGTTGAGCTTTAAGCCAACTTTGTCACTCTCCACTTTCACTTTCATCAAGAGGCTTTTTAGTTCCTCTTCACTTTCTGCCGTAAAGGTGGTGTCATCTGCATATCTGAGGTTATTGATATTTCTCCCAGCAACCTAACCTTTAGCTAAAAAAGATGACACCAGTCTATTATTCCCAAAGGATAAACTGAAGATACATAGGACAATTGTGAAATATTTCTGTTTAATTGGTAGGAATAAAAGTACACTTGAAATGGTAAGCATAAAAAAGAGCAAAATGCACAAAGGAGTCTATGACTGCTAGAAAGTTGGTTTTGCGGGTTTCATCAAACGAGATGGCTCTTTACATGGATGATGGATACTGGGACCTGTTCTTTTGATTACACATTGATGGTCCCTTTAGTCCTGTGATATAGAGAGCATGCTCCAGTTAAGTCTCCATCAAAAATTTAGAAAACATGGCAGAGGGCACAACCCGAAACACCCAGCACACCCAGCCTCCCACACACATGCCCTTTTAATAGCTGAGTTCTCAGTGCTGCTTTCTGTTTTCTGGTTTCATTTCCATTTTTATCTTGTTTTCAGAGCTCATAAACATCGGACCAGAAGTGCCCAGTCTCAAATCATTAGGGGACGGTGATCTAGCCTCGATCCACCTCCAGGGTCAGTAGGCTTCAGCTGAAATTCTTACCTTCTTCATGGTAGGGTTGGCAGCTGTGTTTCTCAGGTCAGCATAGTGAGTACTGTTACTCTACTCTTTTCTTCTTCATTCCTCGAGACTCCATCCTTTCTCCAAAGAGCTGGTGTGTCTCCAGAAAGCTGATTCCATCAGCAGTCCCAAGAGTGGGCACTGATTAGTCTAGCATAATCCATGTTACCCCTTACCTCTTGACAGTTATGAAACCTGGAGCTTATGTTTCAAGCACCAGCTCATGATATTATTCTCATGATAATAGTTATTGGTGTTGGGGCAGGACAAGACCTAAGTTGATCCATTCAGACTGAAATGAAAGATTTTTCTTCCATAAATAAAGAACGTCTCTTCCTCCCTCAACCCCAGGGAGGTGAGCAGGGAAGCACAAGTCAGCCCTCATTTTTCCTAGTAGTCCTCATACAACCTCAAGGAGAGCAAGTTTAAGAATGAAATCAATGCCAGCATTAGGCAGAACAGCGCAAACAACTGGGTCCTTGTTGACACAGAGCCATTGAACCAATCAATCCTGAAGTGCACTCTACCTTCTTGCTGTGACTGGTTATTTGCCCTGGGTTTTCTCTTAGAGCCCAGAGCATCATAACAGATTGTTTCTCCACCTCAGCAGAACTATGCTCAGCAGAACATCTCAGCAGGGATCTATAGAGAATGCATCAGAAGGCTCGGTAATCCACTGCCATCTTCTCTTTTACCTTAAATACTCTCAAAACATCTTCCTAGCCCATCATGGCAATCAAGAGACCTGCTTCCTCAAAGGTTAGAAGTCAAGAACCTCCACAAAACCTCCTGTGTCTTTTCCACTGCATTGCCCTCTTTCTTTCTTTCTCCTTTATCTTCCTGTGTCCATCAACCAAACCTCATTCCCTCTCCATTCTCACTGGGGCTTTGTGACCTTACATGTACATTTTCCCCAAGATGGCCTCAGGTCCAAGTGTTTACGATGTCTGTGACAACAACTTGCAAATCTCTCAGAAGCTGTCCAATATATGGACACCTGAAGTTTACCTGGATGACCAACTGACTTCATTTTATTCTCCCTAGTTGGCATCAGTGCCTTAGAATAGAATCTGGCATCATGCTTTGCTAAAAAGAAAGAGCTGACAGGGCTTGCAACTGGCAGTGCATCAGTTCCACCTCAAGGAGATCAACAGGGAGAAGTTAATGAAACGGAACAGTTCTCATATTAACCAGTTAGCTATTCAGGTTAGGACAGATGTGGAAAATCAGCCCATACGAGACAAATTCATTAAAGTGAAATTACCCGTTCAACACCTTGATATCTGAGCAGACTGATGTTTCAAAATTATTATAATTATGATCATGGGGATAAAGAGAGCCAAACTTTCAAAAGAAGACTTGAAAAAATAAAAATAAAAATTCTAGTACTACCCTGCGAGATGAAAATAATGAGCTGGTCACAGATCCCCAGGATACCAGCAATTGCTCTAAATCCTTCTTGATGAGGAATCTGTGACTCTGAACTCAACATTAATTCAAATGCAAATAATCTCTCTTCCCCCTGAGGATCATTATTCCTGATTCGGCAGGCAGTTTAATGGGAAATCTGCAGGTGCACTGCAGACTGAACCTCAGAAGTGGTTTCAGCTCCAGACAAAAGCTTCCACTCCTAAAGACATGGAATCTGAGGGCCAGAGACTTGAATTCCCTCACTGCCCTGAAGTCATCTCCCCCAGGAAAGCCTATGAGACATGGGATGTGAATGTGGCCTGGAAATCATCGTAAAGCTCTTCAGCTTCTCTCAAGCACACATCCCAACCTTCAGTAGCTGTTAACCACCTTAGCTCTTTACATGGAGGTTCTTAAACATAAGCTGCAGAAGACACTCAATCCCCCCTACTGTCACCTCTAGGGAGCCCACAGAGGAGAAAAAGTTGGAAGCCTCTCAACTTGGATGGATTGGGTTTGAATGTATGATGCTAGGAAAATGATATGGCCATCTGTGCTTCAATTTCCCCATCAGCAAAATGAGGACAGTAATGTGTCTACCTAGGACCATAATGGCATTTCAAATTTTTCCTGGGCAACATAGCAAAGTAGTTACAGAGTGTGGACTCTGAAAATAGACTTACCTGGGGTTTCGATCTGAGCTCTACCACTTGTTGTCTACTCAGCCTTAGCAAATTAACCAACCTTTGGCTTTAGGTCAGTTAACTAAGATGTCAAATGGGATAGTAACAACATTTCCTAGTTGTTAATGGGCTTGCTTCCCAGGTGGTGCTAGTGGTAAAGAATCTACCTGCCAATGGAGGCGATGCAAGAAACTCAGGTTCAATCCCTGGGTTGGGAAGATCTTCTGGAGTAAGAAATGGCAACCCATTCCAATATTTTGCCTGGAAAATTCCATGGACTTGAGGAGCCCCATGCAGACCATGGGGCTGCAAAGAAGTGGACACAACTGAGCAACTGGCCACCATAGTGAAGATTAACATTTTAAAATAATTTAGACCAGTGTCCAACTTATACAACAAGTGTTCTTTGTCCATTAAGCACAGTATTTGGCCCATAGTGAGAAAAGTTCTACATGAATATGAGAATTAGTGTTAACCTCTGTGTGAGTAGGGTGACACAGTAGATGAGGGAAGAGGGAACAATATTTCTGAGGATAGAATAGAAAAGGACAGGATACATTTAGTCAGAAGACACTGACTTGTCAGCATCCCATCGTACCAGGTTTCAGGTCATAGTAGAAATAGGATACTTTGGTAAATCCTGGTGACCCAGAATCTCCAACTAGAAATACATCCGCCATCCAGATGCCGTTCTCATGAGAAGCCCGAAGCATGTTTCTGACATCAGCAGAAGGGGGATCAAGGTGGGAAGCTATTGTGTATAGCAATAGTGTGTCTGAGTGGCTATAGGCACAGGATAAGTTAGTTGCTCAGTCACGTTGGATTCTTTCCTACACTATGGGTGGTAGCCCGCCAGGCCCCTCTGTCCATGAAATTCACCAGGCAAGAATACTGGACAGGGTTGCCATTCTCTTCTCCAGGGAATCTTCCCAACCCAGGGAATCCAACCTGGGTCTCCTGCCTTGCGGGCAGATTCTTTACTGTCTGAGCCACCAGGGAAGCCCATTCTTAACAGAACTGTCATAAACTGTGTTGCAGAATCACACAGATACAGCATGTCAAGCAGACAAGCTGACCTTATCAGAGAAATGTAAATAACAACAGTCCTTGGCTTTCAATCTTTCAGGATCATGAAGACCTGCCCAGTATCAATGTCCGTTTTTTGAAACCACAGCTGAAAAAGTAACACCTGCTTATTCAAGGAACAGAGCTGTAGAGGATGTGATGGTTTGATTCATGGGTAATAGGATATACTTGGGCTTTCCTGGTAGCCTTGGTGGTAAAGAATACCCCTGCAATGCAGGAGACCCTAGTTCTATTCCTCGGTTGGGAAGATCCGCTGCAGAAGGGATAGGCTACCCACTCCGGTATTCTGGCCTGAAGAATTCCATGGACAGTATAGTCCATGGGGTCGCAAAGAGTCGGACACGAATGAGCCACTTTCACTTTTAGGATATACTTAGCTTGCTTTAAGTATTAAATCTATCCCTAAAAATTGGGAGTAGGAAAACAAAAAAAAAAGGAGAATCAACCAAGATGAATAATTGATTAAAACAACCCTGCATCAAACCTGAAAAACCTACTTAAATACAAATCATCACCCTCATTTTTGCTTTCTGGGATTTTTCCATTATTGTTATAATATTGGAGGCACATGGGGTTTTCTGAAGCCAGGGTTTCTATTTTCTACTAGAGGCTTTTGCCTGACTATTACTTCTTCTGTTTTGGATTATATTAGCCAGAACTTGGCTTCCCTGGTGGCTTAGAGGGTAAAGCGTCTGCCTGCAATGCGGGAGACCCAGGTTCAATCCCTGAGTCGGGAAGATCCCCTGGAGAAGGAAATGGCAACCCACTCCGGTACTCTTGCCTGGAAAATCCCATGGACAGAGGAGCCTAGGAGGCTGCAGTCCATGGGGTCGCAAAGAGTCAGACACGACTGAGCTTCACTTTCACTTTTCACTTTCAAAGCTGTTACAAGATAAGTGAGAGTTGACATACAGTTCTGTCATACAGAAGTTTCTTTCAATTTCTTCAGGCGAAGTGGGCTTTAAGTACCTGCATAGTAAATATGAATCATTCCATCTTGCCAGGTCATGCAGATTGTCAATGGTTATAATTTCATTAAGATAGTCTAATGTGATTAGAATCCCGTATTTGCTAAAGTCATTTTATGTTCAAGGACAAAATTTAAAGATATACACACATATATATGTATACATATATATAAAGCAAAATCAGATCAGATCAGTAGCTCAGTCATGTCCGACTCTTTGCAACCCCATGAATCGCAGCACGCCAGGCCTCCCTGTCCATCACCAACTCCCGGAGTTCACTCAGACTCACGTCCATTGAGTCAGTGATGCCATCCAGCCATCTCATCCTCTGTCGTCCCCTTCTCCTCTTGCCCGCAATCCCTCCCAGCATCAGACTCTTTTCCAATGAGTCAACTCTTCACATGAGGTGGCCAAAGTACAGGAGTTTCAGCTTTAGCATCATTCCTTCCAAAGAAATCCCAGGGCTGATCTCCTTCACAATGGACTGGTTGAATCTCCTTGCAGTCCGAGGAACTCTCAAGAGTCTTCTCCAACACCACAGTTCAAAAGCATCAATTCTTCGGTGCTCCTTCTTCACAGTCCAACTCTCACATCCATACATGACCACAGGAAAAACCATAGCCTCGACTAGACGAACCTTTGTTGGCAAAGTAATGTCTCTGCTTTTCAACATGCTATCTAGGTTGGTCATAACTTTCCTTCCAAGGAGGAAGTGTCTTTTAATTTCATGGCTGAAGTCACCATCTGCAGTGATTTTGGAGCCCAGAAAAATAAAGTCTGACACTGTTTCCACTGTTTCCCCATCTACTTGCCATGAAGTGATGGGACTGGATGCCATGATCTTCGTTTTCTGAATGTTGAGCTTTAAGCCAACTTTTTCACTCTCCACTTTCACTTTCATCAAGAGGTTTTTTAAGTTCCTCTTCACTTTCTGCCATAAGGGTGGTGTCATCTGCATATCTGAGGTTATTGATGTTTCTCCCGGCAATCTTGATTCCAGCTTGTGTTTCTTCCTGTCCAGCATTTCTCATGATGTACTCTGCATATAAGTTAAATAAACAGGGTGACAATATATAGGCTTGACGTACTCCTTTTCCTATTTGGAACCAGTCTGTTCTTCCATGTCCAGTTCTAACTGTTGCTTCCTGACCTGCATACAAATTTCTCAAGAGGCAGATTAGGTGGTCTGGTATTCCCATCTCTTTCAGAATTTTCCACAGTTTATTGTGATCCACACAGTCAAAGGCTTTGGCATAGTCAATAAAGCAGAAATACCCATACATATATATGAAAAAAAAAATAAAAAGTATTTGCCTCCTTTACTTTTAGTGTTGGAGGAAATGGATAGAAAAACACTTGCAATAATTTCTTTGTTTCTGGGTCAATTTACTTTTTTTTTTCTTTTTTTAATTTTCTTTTATTTTTTAACTTTACAATATTGTATTGGTTTTGCCATATATCAACATGAATCCACCATGGGTGTACATGTGTTCCCCATCCTGAACCCTCCTCCCTCCTCCCTCCCCGTACCATCCCTCTGGGTCATCCCAGTGCACCAGCCCCAAACATCCAGTATCATGCATCGAACCTGGACTGGCGACTCGTTTCATATATGATATTATACATGTTTCAATGCCATTCTCCCAAATCATCCCACCCTCTCCCTCTCCCACAGAGTCCAAAAGACTGTTCTATACATCAGTGTCTCTTTTGCTGTCTCGTATACAGGGTTATTGGTACCATCTTTCTAAATTCCATATATATGCATTAGTATACTGTATTGGTGTTTTTCTTTCTGGCTTACTTCAGTCTGTATAATAGGCTCCAGTTTCATCCACCTCATTAGAACTGATTCAAATGTATTCTTTTTAATGGCTGAGTAATATTCCATTGTGTATATGGACCACAGCTTTCTTATCCATTCATCTGCTGATGGTTGCTTCCATGTCCTGGCTATTATAAACAGTGCTGTGATGAACATTGGGGTACACGTGTCTCTTTCAATTCTGGTTTCCTCAGTGTGTATGCCCAGCAGTGGGATTGCTGGATCATAAGGCAGGTCTATTTCCAGTTTTTTAAGGAATCTCCACACTGTTCTCCATAGTGGCTATATTAGTTTGCATTCCCACCAACAGTGTAAGAGGGTTCTGTTTCTGGGTCAATTTAATCTCAAAGATTTTCTATCTCATTTTCAATCTAAAAATATAAAAATCAAATTCAGTGAAGAAATGAATCCTAGCTCCTGGGTTATAAGAGACCCATCACTTCATCTTGTCTTCAGTCACCAGACAACACAGATACAATTTTTCTTTCTGCCTTTAGCTTTAACGGCAAGGGGGAATTTCAGCGCCTGCTTCTATTATCTGTTGATGCTTTTTGTGTTGTGGTTACAGCATTACTTTGGACAGGGTTTCACCACTATGACTTCCTATCCCCAGATGGTTACTTAAGGTACCGGAATCACCCATCAGAAGAGCACCCCAATAAGAAGTAGCCATCTATCTCCCTCTCATCTCATCCATCATGTTCTCTAGAGCATTACTGCTCCATGATAATCAAACCACAGTTCATTCCAGGAAGGAAAGAGCAGGCTGGGAAGAGGTCAAGCATCTCATACAATGAGAGATGGTGGGAAAAGCCAAGCTGAATGGCCTTAGTCCCCTTTTCCTCCTGTTGTCAATGGAAAGCATTGGTCTCCCTCACCTGCGGGTCACCAGAGCCACCACATCTCTAATTCCATGTCATCTTCTCCAGTTCGAGGGGACTCCACAGTTTGATGGAGGTCCTCTGGTTAGGAGACTGAGAGCTCATTTCTGTGAATTTACAATTTACTCTTTGGAGCAAGAAAGTGGCCAAATGCCAAGAGACCTGTTGCCTCGGGGGCCCTACAGAGCATTCTATTTATTTCTGTTTGCACAATGAGGAACACAGACCAAGTCGACTCCCTCCATGACAGGGTTGTTTGTAATTATATCCCTTCATCTGTCAAGTTGTTATGATCACTCATATCTATGGCCTTTGTTCTAATATCCAAGCAGGATAATATGACATCCAGAAAACCCTGGTCCTGTTCCTTATCTGACAAATGTTTTCAAATCATAGAATGAAGTGGAAGAGAGGTTTGATTTTTGAAGGCAAGATGCTGTCCTGTGACAGCCTGCATAATGTACAGTTTACTTGAGGGGTTTGAGTCTTGCTGAGAATTCTTGAACCATAAACTGCATCAGCGTGCATTGATCCTTCTCCAGCTCCTGTTTCATCCAACACCTACCGATATTTCATTGACTGGAGACTTTGTCCCCATCAGGGGTTTTCAAGCTTGAGGGTATATCAGAATCACCAGGGGACACATGTTAAAAATGCCCATCCCCTGGTGTGTTCTTCAGCAATTTGATTTAGAAGATATAAAGCAGGCACTCAGAATCTGAATGTTTCGCTAGTAAACCAATTGACTCTGAAGCCGGGGGTGCAAGACACATTTGTCTACTAGCCTGGGTCAAAATGAACACTTTGAAGACTCTCCAGAAAACCCCATTGTTTTCAGCATTCCCACCATGGATTCTTTCACATTAAGTACTCAAGATTAGGGGCTTCCCACATGGCTAGTGGTAAAAAAAAAAAAAAAAAAAAAAAAAAAAAAAAAAAAAAATCCACCTGCCAATGCAGGAGATGTTAAAAGACACAGGTTCAATCTCTGGATCAGGAAGATCCCAAGGAGGAGGGCATGGCAACTCACTCCAGTATTCTTGTCTAGAGAATCCCATAGACAGAGGAGCCTTGCAGACTATAGTCCATAGGGTTGAAAAGAGTTGGACACACTGAAGCAACTTAGCACACACAAACACTCAAGATTAGATGCTGTCTCTAGGCCCCTGAAATATCTTAAGGTCTTTTTGAGGCAAACAATGCAATGTCTTAGATCCCAAGGATTGTTGTTCAGTCGCTAAGTAATGTCTGACTCTGCAACCCCACGGACAACAGCACCCCAGGATTCCCTGTCCTTCACTGTAGTCTGGGGTTTGCTCAAATTCATGTCCATTCAGTCGGTGATGCTATCTAACCATCTCAACCTAAGATTTCTCATCTGCTATTCAGAATCTCTTCTTGTCCATAGGACATGCCAGGCACTCAAGAAATCAGGCTGAGAGAAGCAGAGATCCCTTGGGACCTCACAGGCTTATGGAGGAGATGCTCCAGTAATTTCAATATGGCAGAATACTCAAGATGACAAAGATAGGCACAGGTTGCTATGCAAGAACAAAAGAGGGGCCCTGCCTGAGACAGGAGCTCAGGAGGCTCCATCTGAGCATGTGACAACAGAGCAGGACTTTGGATATGAAGAAAAGAGATTAACCAGGGCAAGAAGGTAGAGAGGGAAGGCGCAGAGGAGAGCAGATGCAAAGCATGGCTCAAGCATCTACAAGGTATTAGATGTGGGCAGAGGGTGGGGCATGAGAAAGAGTGACAAGGGGAGAGGCTGGTGGGCAAAGCAGAGTAAACCATGCTGAGGTCTTCGAAATTATTCACTGGGTAAGGAGGAGCCATGGGGAGGTTCAGATGTGGACAGATGAAGGGTCAGGTGGGAAATGTTTAGATTATTTCTTCACATAGCCAGGCTCAAATACCAAAGCTTAATAATGTGTGTGGCTTTGGCAGCATGTCTCTTTTTTAAAGTAATAAAAAAGTTTGAAGTTTCTATTACACATGGAAATATTTGAGAATTTTAATCTGATGGTGGGTGCCACGGTGCTGTGACTTAATGATAGAGTCCTCTGCCAGCAGAAACAAAACTGATGTTGCTCGTATGATTCAACTTGGCCTTATTTTACAAACCCTATTCCTTTTCAATTTGTCTTCTCCTTACAATCTGGGATCTTCCTGATGGAGTCTTCAAGTCATTAGAGGACAGTTCGTTTTTAGCTCAAATATGTAATACGCTGCAAACCCCTTGTTGTTGTTTTTCAGTCACTAATTCATGTCCAACTCTTGGCAACCCCATGAACTGCAGCACGCCAGGCTTCCCTGTCCTTCACTATCTCCTTGCTCAAACTCAAGTCCATTGAGTCAGTGATGCCATCCAAGCATCTCATCCTCTGTCACCCCCTTCTCCTCCTATCCTGCCCTCAATCTTTCCCAGCATCAGCATCTTTTCCAGTAAGTCAGCTCTTCACATCAGGTGACCAAAGTGTTGGAGCTTCAGCTTCAGCACCAGTCCTTCCAATGAATATTCAGGGTTGATTTCCCTTAAGATTGACTAGTTTGATCTCCTTGCTGTCCAAGGAACTCTTAAGAGTCTTCTCCAACACCACAGTTTTAAAGCATCAATTTCAGCACTCAGCCTTCTTTATAGTCCAACACTCACATCTGTACATGACTACTGCAAAAACCATAGCTTTGACGATACAAAATTTTGTCAGCAAAGTGATGTCTCTGCTTTTTAATACACTGTCTAGGTTTGTCATAGCTGTTCTTTCAAGGAGCAAGCATCTTTTAATGTTGTGGTTGCAGTAACCATCCACATTGATTTTGGAGCCCAAGAAAATGAAACCCTCAGCAGCCTAAAAACCTTCCACCACAATCCCGGTCTGCCTTCCAGATGAGTCCCTGCAGAAACACTGTGCTCCAGGCACCATGATCAGAGCCCACACCTGCTACGAGGCTGCCCGAATCTGTGCACTTGCTCACATGCTTACCTCTGCCTTCCAATAAGAAAGCCCTTCCTCTAGCCTCATCTCTGCCTCAACAGTTCTGATTCTCTAAGTGCAAGTGACTGATGACCGGAGTAGAACTATTTCCTTTTGAGTGTCCGGGTACGCACCCTCAGTTCGATTGTCTTCTAGAGTTTGGCTTGCATCAGAGTCACCTGTGCACAGATCTGCACTGCAAACTCCTTCAAGGACAGGAACCCAACTCTGTCAACTTTGTTTCCCGTATTCCTAGCTCAGCAACTACACAAGACTGAATTGTCTGGTTCAGGAATTTCTGCATTCCAGACACCGTCCTCCCGAAACCACAACCCACAGGGATGCTCCAGCTCCTAGGAACAGCTAGAGTCAGAGCTACCACTGACAGCCACACTCTGTGCTGACTCTGGACCAGGCACTGAGTTGAGATTTTTCACATATACATATGTCTATATGTGTGTATATACAAACGGGGCTTCCTAGGTGGCGCTAATGTAAAGAACCCACCTAGCAATGCAGGAGACACAAGAGATGTAGGTTCGATCCCTGGGTCGGGAAGATTCCTTGGAGGAGCGGCACAGCAACCCACTCCATTATTCTTGCCTGAAGAATCTCATGGACAGAGGAGTCTGATGGGCTACAACCCATGGGGTTGCAAAGAGTTGGACACAACTGAAGCGACTTAGCACACACATACAAAAATATACAGACACTATGTATGCATGTATACGTGTATATGAATGCTATATGTGTTTACTTGTACGTATATATAGTGGATAATATATGTATGGTCAACTAGCCCCATATAAAAAGTATTATCATCTCCTTCTTGGGGATGGTTAAACTGAGTCATAAGAGGGCGAGCAACTTGTGGAGACTTCACGGCTGAGCAGAGGAGGCCATGTAAGAGCATCTCCCTCCAAGAAGGAAGCCCACGCCCACACTGAGGAGGTTCCCGCCACTGGCCCCGCCCCCGGCCCAGGATGATTCCGGGCTGATGAAAATCCTCGACTGATCTTGAGGCTTTCCTTCCGCCTCTGAGCTGGGGTGGGCCAAGGGGCATGGGGAGGAAATCAGTAGAGTCTGGGAGGAGTCACAGCTTTGTGAAAGATAAAGGAAAAACAAGTCAGGGATGGCGCTGGAGAAAGAAAGTTTGGAGAATCTGGGAACAGGAGAGTACAGTAGCCCAGACTGTGGGGAGCATAGCTCTGTACTTACTGTATCAATCTTAACACGTCAGCATCCCCTGGTTGAATGGCTGTCTCCCACACTGGCCTGTAAGCTGCTTTTTTTTTTTTTTCTATTGTTACATGAACAATTATTGGAAGTCTACTTTTGATGATGGATTTCTAGGATTGGTTGATATAGGAGTGAATGAGAGAAACACAATACCTGCTTTATTAAAAAGCCCACCTAATTGGTTATACAAATAGTCACATCTTTCAGAAATTTATTTTATAAAATTACAGACTTAATAAAATCCGAATCATTAATTTTTCGATGAAGAAGCTGCAATTCAGAGAGTTTGAATGGCTTGCCAAAGTTAATAAGCCAATTACTATCAGACTGACTTAAGACTTAAGTCTCTAATTGTATCCAATGTGGCATAGTTGTATCTATATTTTAAATTTTCAATTATTATTCACTCCTACAATTGTTTTCTTGCTTTGTTTTGCTTTGTTGGCCTGTAAGCTTCTTGAGGGAAGAAACCATGGCTACTGGATTCCCAGATGTATTACTAGTGCTTAGCACAGAGTATAATACTAATAATTATGCTTTACCATCTGAGCCACCAGGGAAGCCTAATTATCATTACTATAACAGAAAAAAGTGAAAGTGATAGTCTGTTGTGTCCAAATCTTTGCTACCCCATGGACTGTATCCTGCCAGGCTTCTCTGTCCATGGGATTCTCCAGGCAAGAATACTGGAATGGGTTGCCAGGGGATCCCCTTCTCCAGGGGATCTTCCTGACCCACACAGATCAAACTGGGTCTCACGCATTGCAGGTGGATTCTTTACTATCTGAACCACAAGGGAAGCCCAGTCACCAGAATTATACAATGTGCCAGCACCTCGTTCTTAGCACACCCTTGGTATTATCTGATCTGATCATCACAAAATCTTGTGGGGTAGATAATATTATAAATCCCATTTAACAGGTGAGGAAACTGAGTCCCTGTAAGGCTGCATAACTTACCTGGGCCACACATCTAAGACAAGTCAGGACTGGAGTGAATACACATGTTATGATGCAGAAGCTGCTTTTAACTATCGCGTGTACCACTTCCCATGGCATAGGAATGGGCTAGGCCCTTAAGTGTTAGTGTTAGTCGCTCAGTCGTGCCCAACTCTTTGCGACCCCATGGACTGCAGCCTGCCAGGCTCCTGTGTCCATGAGATTTTCCAGGCAAGGATACTGGAGTGGGTTGCCATTTCCTTCTCCAGGGGATCTTCCCAACCCAGGGATCGAACCCAGGTCTATTGAATAACACAATGAGAAAAGCAGAGGTGAGCCACAGGGCCAGAACTGGAGGGAGGGAATGAAGTGTGGGAATGGAAATGGATCTTTGGATTTGGTGATTAAAAAGGTGTTGGTGGCCTTCACCAGAGTGTGGTGGGTGTCCTCCTTCTATCCCCATGGTGGCAGGGGGTGGGGGGGCTCTGCTGAGGGCTTATCTTTGAATCCTCTGTTTCTAGCAAGGTGCACCTGGGCTGCACTCAGGAGGTGGCCCCAGGCCCCAGACCTCAGCTCCCTCCCACACATCCCACTGGCCCCCTTAATGAACAAAGGACATAAGGAAGCTAAAGCTCCTGAGAGTAACTTAGAAAATGACATTTTTGGCCCTGCAGAGACAGTGAAGAGAGGAAATGTTGAGACAGAAACCAAAAACCCTTGGTTTATGACTTTGAGCTGGGGCTGGGGGAGAGGAGGAGGGGACTAGCTTTCATTGGCTACAGCCACCACATCAAATATAAGTAAAACATGAGAACAAGAACCACATGAAGGGAGAGAGCACCAACCTCGGGGAGCCTCTTAACACTTAAGAAGCCTCTTGGTAGAACTGAAGCCTCCAGAATAAAAAACAAGCACCGTTGTTCTCTATGGTCTAAATCACTTCAAAAGAGATTAAGGAGCCCCAAAAAGATAAAACTCAGCTTAGATGTGCACCTACCCAATTCCTTGCTAGCATCTTCCACGGCATGGCAGGAACCAGGCCCCACTAAGCAGGGGGCAAGGAGAGGCTGGGGCAGAGGGAGCTGAAGCGAGGCAGGGAAGACCCCCAACCCCCTCCGTGCACCTCTACCATTTGCAGACCCGGACTCAGATAGTGAGCCCAGAGGTGGCACCGCGCTCGATGCTGTGGAGGCCAGACAGCTGGATCACTCGACTCTGCCACGCTCGGCTCCAGGACCCTGCAGTTTTCTGACTCAGATCTCAGCGAGCACCACTGACATCTGTTACCCCTGAAGAGATGTGATATGGGGCCTAATGGATTTTCTGTGTGTTCCTTTCTGACCCTGGAGAGACCTCCCAGGAAGACCAAATATGTCTATCAGAGGGGTCAGGGCCCCTTGCAGGGAAAATGCGATCCAACACCACTGCAGTCTCTGGCTGCAGAGAGTTGAAGGAAAGGACCAGAAGAAACAAAGCAAGCCCAGCCCGGGGGAGAGCAGGCCCCCGCGGGCTCCACTGCGCAGGCGCGAATGGCAGCAAGCCGTGTGCAACCAGCTTGCATCAAGAGCACGTTTCAATCCCTTACACTTGGCATTCAGGAACATTTCGGTACTTATATTTAATCGTGGGTGTTTTTGTTATTTCTGTAAATCACAACACATGAGGCCACTCTGGGAGAACCTGAATCACTAGGAGGCAAAGAGCCATCACCCAATTTCCCACCCAGCACCGGCTCCATCAATACGCCTGCCCAGGACACCACGCTGGGCGTGGCAGCTCAGATTCCCTGATGATGAGAAGCAGCCCAAGCGCCCAAGCTCTGAGGGGAAGGGGTCTCCCTGCTTTCTTTCAAGAGGGGATGGGGTACCAACAGCTGGGCTCAAAGGCCCTTCTTCGCTGGGAGCTGAGCAAAGGCAGAGGAGACATTGTGGTGAGACCAGAGTGGGTGGGAAGCCCTAAGAACTCCATACTAAGTGGGTCCACTGGAGGGGGAGAGGCCGGGCCAGCCTTGCTTTCCATGTACACTGTACTCTGCTCAGAGCAGGCGAGGCAACTGGGTGGCCTGGAAATGCTGTGGAAGCCAGTGAAGGCAGGGTCCCTCTAGACTGCAATGAGCTCAGAGAGCCACTCAGGGCATTTACTTCAAGTGAGCGGGAGGAAGTGTGCAGATGACATTGAAATATTGGACACTTTGCAAGCCTTGTGCCCCCTTCTGGAAATTTCAGGGTGAATTGGGTGGGCTAAAGCAACATAAATGAAATATACGTGTTTGTGTACACAAAGGCAAGGAGATCTGAATGAAAAAATACAAAAGGAAAATAGAGCAGCCCAGACTGCTGCTGCTGCTACTGCTAAGTCGCTTCAGTTGTGTCCGACTCTGTGCGACCCCATAGACGGCAGCCCACCAGGCTCCCCCGTCCCTGGGATTCTCCAGGCCCAGACTAGTTTACATAAACACACGACAGTTCTCGAGTAAGCTAAATTTATTCTGCAAGACAGTAGTTTCCCCAGACCAGCCCCATACTGGGGATAGAATGGGACAAATTCTTACTCATCTATTGTCAATAGAAGAAAATGGTAGTGATGCTCCTATACATTTCATGCATAATAAAAATATATGTGTGCCATATATATGTTAGTTTACCAAGGACAAGTGTCCTTTCCCAAAAAAGACTGATCAGCATGGCCTTTACTTTTTGAAATGATGGTCAGAATAAATAAGAATTGGTTTTTAGCCAACTTATTTGGTCAAAAATTAAAAGCTGACAAGTCTACCTTGCAACCAATCTTAATTATTGTTTTCCCCAACTTTACTTGTCTCTGAAAATGAAATGCCTAGGAACTGGTAACCCAAGACATGAAAATGAAACATAATTCCATTGTAAATTTCAAACCACCTGGACTAAGGCAGATTTTCATCACTTTTTTCTTTTGACGGTCAACGTCATAGAGTTGCAAGGAAAGCTGATGTTTAAAGGACCTACCCTGGGCCGGGAATCATACCAGACTCTTTGCTGTAATTCAAGTCACTAAACTCGCAATGGCAACCCACTCCAGTACTCTTGCCTGGAAAGTCCCATGGACGGAGGAGCCTGGTAGGCTGTGGTCCATGGGGTCGCTAGGAGTCGGATGCGACTGAGCGACTTCACTTTCACTTTTCACTTTCATGCATTGGAGAAGGAAATGGCAACCCACTCCAGTGTTCTTGCCTGGAGAATCCCAGGGACGGGGTAGCCTGGTGGGCTGCCGTCTATGGGGTCGCACAGAGTCGGACACGACTAAAGCGACTTAGCAGAAGCGGCAGCAAACTCACACAGCATCTTGGTATGGTAGATGTGATTTGGTCCAAAAATTTTTTTTTCCCAAAAGAGAAACAGAAGCTTTATAACCTGAGCAAAACCACAAAGGTGAAGTCAGTATTCGAATCGAGGCCCATCTACTCAGAAGGCCATGGTATTTCTCTCCCACATCCTCAGTTATTATTGAGAGGTACACACCACTGTGGATTCCCAGGTGGCTCAGTGGTAAAGAACCCGCCTGCCAGTTTAGGAGACACAGGTTCGATCCCTGGATCAGGAAGATCCCCTGGAGAAGGAAGTGGCAACCCACTCCAGTATTCTTGCCTGGAAAATCCCATGAAGAGAGGAGCCTGACAGGCTACAGTCTACAGGGTCACATACAGTTGGACATGACTAAGCAACTGAGTACACACACAAACACACCATTGTACCTGCAAGAGAACTTGGACGTCATCTCCTGAAGCCTCTAATTTCACAGAGAAGACCAAGCTATGCTGAGATTGACTCCTGGCCCTGAGCTCTCTCTGTAGCCCTTCATGAGCTGGGTGGGTTTTATAAGAACCCATACGCCCCTCTCTTGAGCCCAGGTCCTAGCCACTCAGCCGGGGTGGGGTGGAGTAGGGGGGAGACAGGCCCCTGCAGCACCACCCAGACGAAGCCTGAGAAGCCGGGATGCCACCCCAGAGCCTGGTAGCTCTGGATGTGACTCCAAGCTGGCCCAGGAGGCTCACTCCCCACAGGAGGAAGAAGCTGGAAATAAGAGGCTCCCTGGCAACGGCCTCTACCCAGCTCAGGCCATGCCCTGAGGGATGAGAGACCACAGGGACAAAGGGGCATTGTGTGAGAGAGAGGGAGGGAGTGTGGGGAGAAAGGCACTGGCAGTTTCTTCCTCTCTGTGAGCCGGCCTCACCCAGCTCCTGGGAAAGGAAGGAGCCACCATAAGGGGGCTGGACACCCACCATATATGACAGGAGAGCCGAGCTGATTGATTTAGTTGCTAGATTTCCTCCGAGCGATAAAGAGTTCCATTTAGCCTGCATTGTGTCCTCTGATATAATGCCACCAGGTATATAGATGCCGCCTTATTACATGCCCTTTGAGCAGTAAGTCGCTCAGTCGCATCCAAACCCCATGGACTGCAGCCCGCTGGGCTCCTCTGTCCATGGGGATTCTCCAGGCAAGAATACTGGAGTGGGTTGCCATGCCCTCCTCCAGGGGATCTTCCCCACCCAGGGATCGAATCCAGATCTCCTGCATTGCAAGCGGATTCTTTACCGTCTGAGCCACCTTCCCTTCAAATGGGGACATTTTAAAAGAGTCCGATAACATTTTTCTGAAAGGAACCCCCCAACTCCTTTTTCTGTTCTCTAAAAAGAAGAATAGAATCATTTGTTTCCAAAAGGGGGCCCTCCAAAAGTGGCTGCCAGAGGAGCAGACTCCATTTTAATATCATCTTCTCTTTGCTGAATTGTGTCTTCGTTTTACACTGTGGCTTTATTCTCTGCCCCTTTGACACAGCCAGCTGCCTTTTACATTCCAGCTCAGAAACAGGCTGGCTTCAGGCGGTAACAGGCACCAGCTTTCAAAGCCCTGGATGACTCACGTTAGCCTGTGTGAGCCTGTGAGTCCAGCCAGCGATTCCTGGACTTTTGTTTTCCTTGATGAAGCGCATTCGTGGGTGCATAGCTCTTAGTACAAAAACAATGTCTGCTTAAGGACTCTGTCTTCCCATGGGGTGAAGTACAAAATCACAGAGTGGAATGTCTGGCTCATATCACGTTTAGGTTCATCCTGTTATCAACTCAGCAGACGGAGGAAGTGACATCACGCGCCCAAGTTCTCCTTTGAAGCTGGAGGGGCAGACCGAGACCTCGTCTGTAGCGCAGCACTCCAGGCAGGAAACATTACTCTCGGACTTTTCTGTTAAGCTGTCTTAGAAAACAATAGGTCGGGCCATCAGATTCTGAACCAGAAGTTTGAATCCCATCGTGCGAATGGTGAAAAAGGCCTTCTGTGGATTCTGCTCTTAGCCAGGAAGGTGACGGAGGAGATCTGTTTCCCTGAATGTCTTTCTCTCCCCTTTTTCCCCAAACTTTTTATTTTGTATTGGAAGGGTTTCCCTGGTGACTGAGACAGTAAAGAATCTGATTGCAATGAGGGACACCTGGGTGAGATCCCTGGGTTGGGAAGATCCCCTGGAGAAGGGAACTACAACCCACTGGAGAATTCCATGGACAGAGGAGCCTGGCAGGCTGTAGTCCATGGGGTCGCAAAGAGTTGGACACGTATGAGCAACTTTCACTCCCTATAGCTAATTAACCATGTTGTGGTAGTTTCAGGTGGACAGCAAAGGGATTCAGTCGTACATATGCATGTATCTGGACTTCCCTGGTGGCTCAGTGGTAAAGAATCTACCTGCCAAGTAGAAGACCTGGGTATCCCTTCCCAAGGTTGGGAAGATGCCCTGGAGGAGGAAATGGCAACCCACTCCAGTATTCTTGCCTGAGAAATCCTATGGTGGAGCCTGGCACGTTACAGTCCATGGAGTCACAAAAGAGTCAGATACAACTTAGTGACTAAAAAACAACAATATATGTATCCATTTGCCCCCAAACTCCCCACCCATCCTGGCTGCCACATAACATTGAGCAGAGTTCCCTGTGCTATACAGTAGGTCCTTGGTTGTTCATTTAAAGTATAGTCCCTAAGAGTCTTGAAATTTAAATCCTGTTGTACAAAGCACAAAGTATGCAGCGGATAGGCAATGCTCAATGGAGCAGGCTTTCATGAAACCAGCGGAGTAAGTCTGTCTAACACTAGTCGCCCATGTCTCTCTTTGCTGGAATATTTCAAGCCTCTCCACCCGCCATGCCCTGGTCTGTTTGCTGGCTGCTCTTCCACTCCTAAGTAAATGTGCTTTATAAACTGGTTATTTGGGTTTTTTCTCGGTGAGTGACAGCTCTGGGAACTCTCAGTGTGGATCTGAACAGCATGCAAAATCATTTTACTTTTAAGACAAAAGACATTAGCTTCCCATAGCTTTCTTGGCTATCTCTACCTCTCTTCTCTTCCCATCCTGCTTTCCTTCCCCTCCCTCTCTGCAACACCCCCTGCCCCCCAAGGCACTAAATAAAATGCTTAGAAAACGAAGGGCACAGCTGCCCTTCCTTCCCATTAAGACAATCAAGAATGATGGTGAATTTAATATATTTGATTAGAGAAACTCCAATTTGGTGCACTTGAATCAGCTGCCTTTGTCTTCAGCTCCCAATGGCCTGATTTCAGTGGAATGTCCTCTGCTGTCCACTGCCAGCTCCCTGGAGTGGAGAGAAAATTCAGCTTCTGAAAGCACTTGCTTGGCAGCCTTAGAAGCAGAGTATTTGTGCTGTGGAAGATGCCAGGCCCCGTTTCTCACTAATCAGAGGGCGCACTTCATTCAAACATGACCACTTACTGGTGACCCTCGACGCTGTAAACCTCTGGGTCCTCTTTAGCAATGTTAATGTTTCGTGGATTTTATGGCTTTTCTTCGCCCATATTCACTGTTAAAATCCAGGCCTGAATCCTGTTCAAACAGCCCAGGAGACTCTGGCGCTCTGATTGTACAGAAATTCAGAGTAATAATTGCATTTACATATGGAGTTCCTTTCATCCAAAGAACAAGTATAACCCTCATAGAAAATAAGAAAATGTGTCATAATTTCCCCATAAGGTGTTATTAAGAGAGTCTGAAATACTGCCCGGGCAATCCCTACCTTCTAGGATGCTTGTAAAGGAATTAGTCTCGTGGGGAGTTTTGAGGCTTGGAGAACAATGCTTACTTGCACTTAAGGTCTGTAGTGATTTTTAGGAAGAGCTCTCATTCAATATTCTAAATAAATGCACGTTCAGCAAATAAGGACAACAATGAATTAAGGGGGAGATTTACTCTGAAAGGTGGATTGGAACTCTACAAAAGTTCACAGAGGTCTCTTGAATCCATTTCATTTCCTACCACTGCCAAAGTCAGAGATTACTCTTGGGAGGGACAGGGTCACCAGGGCTGTTAAACTCATTTCCTACACTTTTATAGAGAAATCATTTCCTACCCTTTCATAAAGAAAAAGTCCCATGTCTCCTGGTGTCCACCCCACAGGGGCCACCTAGCCCAGCACCAGCCCAGATGACTTCTCCTCCTGGTTCCATGGTGGGAAGGCACGGCCAGGAACCACAGCCAAGCTAGAAATAGCATCTGGGTTGCTGGGTTCCAGCATCCATGCCGGATCTGTGCGTCAGCCTGTCAACAGCACTGACAAGGTGCGCACCGAGCCTTGCTAGGCCCAGGCAGAGTGACCCAGGACGGAGGACACCCTGTCCCCACCAGGCCTGGGTGAGCATGGCACGAACACCCTGGGGCTGGGTGAGGTGAGGAGGTGAGCCCTTCCCTTGAGACCAGTGTGTGCACAGCAGTTTTGCAGACAGTGCAAGTCCGAGTCTTCCTAGGAGGCCTGGGCTTGCTTTGGCTTCACCCTCCAGGGCCCTGTGGTCCTGGAGCAAGAAAAATGAGCTCAGCCTTCTAAGCTGGGCCAGTTTGCTGAGGGCAGTATCAGTTGCTAAGGTTCAGAGTCCAGGCGCGGGCCTCCGGGAGGAGGTTTGGAGCCGACCCCTGTGAGCCAGGCTCACACAGTAGTCCCTACAATGAGTAAGAGCCCTTTGTTGGCAAAAACACAACCACCACAGACAGCTGATTTTACCTCCCTTTTCGGTGGAAAAGTCGAGTTTTCAGAGCCCTATTGTATAAGAAGGAATATGAAAAGAATTTTGCATCCTCTTATGGCATTGTGTTATAATAATGGAATGCTGTCTCCGCCCCGTCTGGCTGACCGGGGGGGCCCCCCCAGGCCTTGCCAACGATTATGTGGTTCCTTGGCTTGTGAGTGTCACTGTGGGGACAGCTTCCTGAGCCTGAAAGAGGCAGTGAGGGCTTCAAGCTGGAAAGACGGCCTGGCAGGGGGGTGCCCAGCCCCGGGGCCCCCTCCTCCTACACAGACACACGCACACCCACACACACACGCACACGCACACACACACACACACACACACGCACACACGGGGACACACCCCTCCCTGGAGCAGCGTCACTCCTCCTGAGAGTTCCTGGGAAGTTTAATACATCTGCAGCTGTACGAGCCGCTAAGTGTCCTGGACGCCACACACAATGGGTTCCAGAAAAGAGAAACAGAAACGCTCTTTAACCAGTATGCTGCATTCGGTGGGGAAGAAACCAGAGTTGGGGGCAAAGGGTTTTCCTTGACAAACCAGAACAGGGGCACCCATTTCTGCCCTTCTACTCTGCTGAGTAATGAAAGCTCATTTCCCCCTGAGCAGAAGCATCTGACCGGGACTCTCCAGAACTGACCAATTCAGAAATGAGTTCTGAAGGGCCAAGGGAAAATCAGTGGTATTTTGAAGAATTCTTCAGGAGGAAATGGTGACAGGTCCTTTTCCACCCCATCGTCTCCGGAACCGAGGGACGAGACGACGGAGTTCAGCTGCAGCAGGAGGGCTCGGTGTTAGACGTGAGGAAAGTTTTCCAGACGGAGGAATGCGTGTCTGTCACTGAGAGGATGTTGGGACATTGCTGAAGAGTGAATGTGTTTGCCCGGTTCCGTGCGGTGAGGGGCAGAGCCCTGGATTCCAGGGACCCCCTGGCAGGGGAGGCCGTGATAACAGCGTTCTGTTTTGTTTTGAAATTCCTAGTCGTTAGGCTCCTGTCATCACAGCTGTTCCTCAGAATCACCCTATTTGGCAGGAGAGCACGGCCTTTTGAGTCCTCCTGACTGATTCCGGCCTCCCCAGCCTCTTTCTCCTCATGTGTGTTTAGGAAATGCCTCCCCGGTCACTTCTTCCTCTCCAGCTCACAGATTCCAAGGGAGGAACAATGGCCATCGAGGGCGTGTCTGGCTGAGCTGTTTTTCTTTTCCTTTTTCTTCATGGACTTCATTCACTTCCATGTATATTCTCAGCAGCCAGGCCAATCCTCCTCCACACGAGGCTGATGTCAGCAAACCCAGGAAGCTTTCCAAGCCAAGAAGGCCTCCGACCCAGGAGGACGCGGTCATGGATCCCCTGGCCAAAGCGCTCTGTGTCCACAGGACGTGGGAGGATGTGACCTCAGGAGTGGCTGCCCAGAGGCCACAGGCTGCATGCCTGCCGCAGCCAGTCCAGGAGATCGACTTCCTCAAAGCAAAGCCAGTGGAAGATGGCTGCCCATTTCCTGAGACTTTAGGGGCACAAGCTGAACAAACACCACCCGCCGTTGCTCTGCCTAACGTCGAAGTGGAATCGAAAGAAAGCAAATCTGAGACTTCCCTGGCTGTCCAGTGGTTAAGACTTCGCCTTCCATTGCAGGAGGTATGGGTTCAATCCCTGGCTGGGGAGCTAAGATCTCACATGCCACGTGGCCAAAAATTCAAAACATAAAACAGAAACAATATTTTGACACATTCAATAAAGACTTTAAAAGGTGTCAAAAAAATCTTTAAAAAAAGAAAGGCAAATCAGATCTCCTTGGATTGCCTAAAGCACCCATTCATATCTGTTCTGTCAGGAATCTGTGCCCAAGACTAGCACCCTGCTTTCTTGATATTCACCCGCCGACTCCTGCAAACCAGCCCTGGCATAGTCTACTCCACTGAACAAGGGTACCAAACCATCCAAGACATCTCCCAGCTTCCTCCCTCTCCAACATCCCTCCTTTCTTTCTTATCAACTTCACTACCAGTGTATCTACAATTGCTCAGATGCACAGCAACTGACCTCAAAGTGCTCATATATACCCCTTTCCCTGTGGGCAACATTCTACAACCAATCTGCTAAGTTTACAAAGAGAAAAGTTATTTCAGTAAATGCAAACATTTGTTTTCATACATATGATATGTCTGCAGAGCTTTTGTATCATTGACACAGGGTCATGTATAAGAAAGAAAGGAATTATTATTTCAATTAATCCTGTTATCTGAATTCGTAACTGGTGGTGTTGAATTAGGTTCCTCTACACATGGAATACAAAGCAAAAGTGTGTGCCTTTAATTCAGAGAATATTTGTACTTAACATTTAAGATCATGTTTCAAGATGTGCCTACCTCTGGCCATCACAGCAAAGTCACAGAATCACTGTTTCTCTTAGACTCAGACATCCATCAGATCTCTCACCTCCCACAGGCCCTCACAGAGGACAATATGGTACCCACAGGTCAAGGGAGAGGATGACAAAGGCATGCCTGGCTTACTCTCATGCACTCCAGCTGAAGATTTGAAGTGCTTCAAAGATGCCATCTGATGCTCAGAAGGAGGTAAGTGTGAGCTCTGATACCCAACGTGCTTCTGACTTGCATTAACTACTCTCTAGGATGAACAATCCAATGAGATATTTGATGCTCACCAGTCAAATGACCCAAACTCAGGGCAACACATATTAAAAAATAAGTCACAGATGGTGAGTTTCTTGAGCATAGAAACAGTGTCTCACTCCAGTAAGTATTCTCATTGCCTGGTAAAATTCCCGTTTCACAGTAGTTAGCAGTACTAGCTGCTAAATTCATGCACCTATACATCTTTAGAAAGTGAAAGTGAAGTTGTGTCTGACTCTTTGTGACCCTATGGTATAGCCTACCAAGTTCTTCTGTCCATGGGGTTTTCCAGGCAAGGGTACTGGAGTGGGTTGCCATTTCCTTCTCCAGGTGATCTTCCCAACCCAGGGAATGAATCCAAATCTCCCGCATTGCAGACACACTTTACCATCTGAGCCACCAGGGAAACTTAATCTTTTCCAGAAAAGATTAAGAAAACCACCAGAGAATTCCAAGCAGGTAAGAACCAGGTAACTTTGTAGGAGGATGGATAAATAGGATTTGGTCCTCAACATTCAGAGAGAATGCAGGCAATGGATTAGTTGTGAATTTACCTGCATCATTCAGTATCTGTGCTCTCAGATGGGCATGATAAGAAAAACTGACCCAGGGACCTCCCTGATGGTCCAGTGGTTAAGATTTCACCTTCCAATGCAGGGGGTGTGAATTTGATCCCTAGTTGGGAAGATAAGATCCCACATGCCTCATGGCCAAAAAACAAAACATAAAACAGGAGACAAATAGACTCAGCCAGTACCTAGGATAAGGAGGCCTAGGACAGCAAAAATAGGAAAAACATATAACTTGATGGGTACGTAGCTCCCAGAATGCAATCTGCTCTCATACCCTTCATCTCATAATTATATCTCTCTGGAATAAAGGTGGGGGGGGGAGTATCCCAGGTGGCACTAGGGGTAAAGAACCCGCTTGCCAATGCAAGAGATGTCAAGGGACATGGGTTCAATCCCTGGGTTGGGAACATCCTCTGGATGAGGAAATGGCAATCCACTCCAGTTTTCTTGTCTGGAGAATCCCATGGACAGAGGAGCCTGGCAGGCTACAGGCCACTGGGTCACAAAGAGTCGGGCACGACTGAAGTGACTAAGCAGGCACCCACGGAATAAAAGGAATTCTTTTGGGGCCAAGGTTGTAGGCTGAGTCTGGGTATTTCTGCAGGGGAGGAGAGCATGCATGCGGCCCCTGAAAACGTGCATGTGTCACTGGAGACCTGCCTGGCCCCCGGAGCACCTGTGAGCGAGAACTGGACTGATGCTCATTATAAGAAGCATTGCTGCTAGTTTTATCAGTCTGTGCACTCTGCAGCGTGTCTAGGAATTGAACTGAATAATGAGCATAAAGAAATACTTAGATCCGTAGAACGCCTGCGAAAGAAATATGTAGACAGATGCAGAAAAAGTAAAAGAAGGGCTTGTTTAGATTTGTAAGCCTTTGTCAGTGTTAAAGGGCTTCCCTGGTGGCTCAGACAGTAAAAAATCAGCCTGTAATGCAGGAGACCTGGGTTCGATCCCTGGGTTGGGAAGATCCCCTGGAAGGAGGGCATGGCAACCCACTCCAACATTCTTGCCTGGAGAATCCCCATGGACAGAGGAGCCTGGCGGCTGCAGTCCATGGGGTTGCAAAGAGTTGGACATGACTGAGCGACTAAGCATACATCAGCGTTAATGAGAAATCGATGGTGTAGCATCAGATGTTGTATTTAGAGCACACTAAATAAACCTTAAATAAGTCTAGACCTGGCTTCTAGAAACTTTCTTTCAAAACCAAAGGAGTATAACTGAGACAACTGCAATACACACAGAAATCAAAAAGTACATTGAAATGTATAGAATTATAAAAGAGATGTTTTAAAACACCCTGGCCATGACTACAGTACCTGGGACTTTCTCATTTAAATGAGTAATAACAGCGACTTCACCAATTGATATTTCTATGTTCCTAAGGGGTGGGCAAGACTGAAAAAGCCACCCAGCTATCCACTGGCTTCAAATAACATAGAGAGGCAGCATTTCTAAGGGACAGAACAGGAGGGAATAGGACAGAATGAGGGAAGAGCATAAATAGGTTCGTGTCTCAGTGGAAGGTCTGAGGTTTACCACTGTTCCATCGACCGCAACCAATAAGCTGATAATGATGAGCCCTTAATGCACAGGCCGCCTCTGACTAGTGTCGGCCCAGCGTGCAATCGTCTAAATGATACCACAACAATGCCAGGGCACACATTAAGCTCTTACTGTAATAGCTGGGCTGCTAAGCGGGAGACGTGGAAGGAGACAGAGCAGGGGAAATTAAAGATACCCTGGGCTGCACGTGTCCACTGCTATCAAGCCACGGGGCTTGTTCCATCAGGCCACAAAGCGATGACAACAGGGAAGCAATTTACCAAAAGGCTGCTGGTGGGATCTCTATTTTTAGGTTGAAGGACGGACCAGACCAAGAGTGAAACCTGATGTAAACAGCGGACTTCGGGTGATAACAAAGCATCAAGGTAGGGTCCTACGTTGTAAAACGGAGCCACTCTGGAGCAGGATGTCGGCAGGAGGGGAGGCTGTGCGAGTCAAAGGGAGGGAGGCAACGGGAAGCCTCTGTGCCTTCTCCGCAGTCTGGCTGTCAACCTGAAACTGCTCTTAAAAATAAGATCAGGCATAAATAAATAAACAAGGACTTCCCAGGTGGCGCTTGTGGTAAAGAACCTGCCAGCCAATGCAGGAGACATAAGAGGTGCAGGTTCAATCCCCTGGAGGAGGGCATGGCAACTCACTCCAGTGTTCTTGCCTGGAGAATCCCACAGACAGAGGAGCCTGGGGGGCTACAATCTATAGGGTGGCAAAGAATCGGACACGACTGAAGCAACTTAGCATGCACACATAAGTAAATAAAGTCCAAAAACAGGAAAGGATAAATCATGGTCTTTCCAGCAAATATAGGGATCTTACATATCAATCAACCTCATCCAGTGAAGAGCTCAAAGGATGTAGTGTCAAAGGTCAACAGGTGACTGGCTCTAACCATCCCACCTCCTACTCCAAAGAAAAAGTGACTCCAAAATTTGCCCTATGAATGTATTTCCAAGCTTCATAATCTTGTATTTTAACCTTCAGGCATCTTGAACGAGTAGCTGACTTTTTTATTATTGCCATGACTCTAGACGAGAACCTTGTTTCCTATCCCTGCTGTAACAAACATCAACCAACAGCAGCTAAAACACCACCCATGTGTCATCTTGCAGTTTGGGAGCTCGGCAGTCTGGGATAGGTCTCGGCAGACTAAAGGCAAGGTGTCGGTAGGCTGGATTCCATTCTGGGGGCTCTAGAAGAGAATCCTTTATCCTCCTCATTCAGATTGTTAGCAGAATTCCTTGCAGTTATGAGACCAGGAGCTGTTTTCTTCACAGCTGTCCAGCTTCCAGAGTCATCAAGGTCCCTGGCTCACTGCCCCTTCCTCCATCTTCACGGCCAACAGTAGTGGGTTGACGGGTCACATCCCGTCTCTCCGGTCCACACTTCCCGCCTCTTCTTTCACTTGGTGGTGGTTTAGTCGCTAAGTCCTGTCCAACTCGTGTTACCCCATGGACTGTAGCCAGACAGGCTCCTCTGTCCATGGGATTCTCTAGGCAAGAATACTGAAGCAAGTTGCCATTTCCTTTTCCAGAGGATCTTCCTGATCCAGGGATCAAACCCGGATCTCCTGCATTGCAGGCAGATTCTTTATTGACTTAGCTATGAAGGAAGCCCCTTCTTTCACTTATAAGGCTGGCATATGATCAGAGCCCTCATCTGGATAATCTCCCCAACTCAAGGTCCATACTTTAGGTCACTGCTGCAAAATCTCTCAGCCATATAACATGCAATATTCATAGGTTCCAGAGATCAGGGCAGATACGTCTTTGGGGAACCATTACTCTACCTGCCACGCTTTCCTTGCGTGTGTGTGAAAGTCACTCAGTCGTGTCTGACTCTTTGCGATCCCATGGACCATACAGTCCATGTAAGTCTCTCAGCCAGAATACTGGAGTGGGTAGCCGTTCCCTTCTCCAGGGGATCTTCCCAACCCAGAGATCGAACCCAGGTCACCTGAATTGCAGGTGGATTCTTTACCAACTGAGCTATCAGGGAAGCCCATGTGGTCCTGCAACCACAGTGCTTTTGGAACTTCCTCCCTTAAAGTCACTTTAGCACTTAAATGCTAAGTCTACCTCATTCTTACGTGACCATTCTGCAGTGTTTGACATTGACATGGTCTGTTTCTTGAACACTCGGCTTCCACTTGCTATGATGCTGTCTGCTCTTCTTTTACCCCTCGGGCTATCCCGTATTGAATCCTTCATCCATTTCTCTGCCTTCTCTGAATGCTGTGGCTTCCCCTATACCTCCAGGACTATCCAGCTCTCCCAGTCCTTAGTTCTGAATCATAACAGCTTTCTGAGCAGCTCTGCTTGGGTGAATTGGAGGCTCCTTTTCACCCAGACCTGACCATTTCCTCTTCCTGTGTTATCTACGTCATCACGGCAGCACCAAACCTCCTCCTTCCTTGACTGGTCCTTAGGAGCCATTCTCTCCTCCTCCTCCTGGCCCTTTCCCACACCCCTCCACCCAGTCAATCTTCATGCCCCGTCTGTCTCACCTCCTGAGGATCTTTTGTATCCGCCCTGTCCTCTCTCTTCCTGCTGCCCCACTGTACTGTTCAAGCTCCCAATATCCATCCTTCAATTCATCTAGCAGCTTCTCATCCTTGTATCCTGTTCCACTCACTCCCAGCCTTTCTGCACATTCAGACATAGATGTGATCTTGTCACTACTCTAAAAACATCGGTTCCTCCTAAATGCCCATTTACAGAGGAATGGAAAAAGAAGACAGGGTACGTTGTGGTACAATGAAATATTACTCAGCTGTTAAAAATAATAAAATAATGCCATCTGCAGCAACATGGATGGACCTAGAGACTGGCATGCTGAGTGAAGTCAGACAGAGAAGAAATATTGTATAACATTCCTTATATGTGGACTCTAAAAAGACATGATACAAATAACTTATTTACAAAGCAGAAACAGATTCACAGACTTAAGAACGAACTTATGGTTGACAGGGGGAAGAGCTAGGGGAAGAAATAGTTAGGGAATTTGGGATGCACAGGTACACATTGCTATATCTAAAATGGATAGCCAACAAGGACCTACTCTGTAGCACATGGAACTTTGCTCAGTGTTATGTGGCAGCCCGGATGGGAGGGGAGTTTGGGGCAGAATGAATATATGTATATGTATGGCTGAGTCCCTTTGCTGTCCATCTGAAACTATCGCAACATTGTTAATTGGCTATATCCCAATACAAATAAAAAGTTTTTAAAAATCTGTTGCTGTTCATTGCCTAGCCCATGGTGGACACACCTGTGCATGCACAAGCGTGCACATACATACACACACACCCCTAGCCTCAAGTTAGGCGCTAGGCTTATCACCTG
The DNA here is from genome assembly GCF_029407905.1 of Bubalus kerabau. Classification (NCBI taxonomy): domain Eukaryota; kingdom Metazoa; phylum Chordata; class Mammalia; order Artiodactyla; family Bovidae; genus Bubalus; species Bubalus kerabau. The sequence continues at coordinate 22,907,616 of NC_073635.1, read as the reverse complement.
TGCTTCTCCCCCTTGCTGTTCATATTCACAGAATGGTCTGCAAACTAGCCCCATCTGCATCACCTGGGAGCATGTTGCTGCTGCTGAGTCGATTCAGTCGTGTCCGACTCTTAGCGACCCCATGGACTGCAGCCTACCAGGCTCCGCGGTCCATGGGATTTTCCAGGCAAGAGTACTGGAGTAGGGTGCCATTGCCTTCTCTGTGGGAGCATGTTAGCAATGCAGAATTTCTGATGCCTCCTCAAACTCACCTAATCAGAATCTGCATCTTAGTGAGATTCCTGTTCAAATTCTATGCACATTAAAGTTTGAGACACATTGTTCTAGCACTGTGCTGTCCAGAGTGGTGACCTTTTGAGTATGGAAACATCTTCTAGAAATTATTTTTATGTGTAATCTCCTCCATCTTGACTTAGACTTTGACACATATTTTTATGAATCACCATTTTAGCAAATCATTCCTACCATTCATGCCCCTGTGCTTTTGCTTACATACTACTTCCTCTGTCTGGAATAATCTTCCTTCTCCACTGACTGAAACTTGTTTCTGCACCCTCCAGCATCACCTCCTCCAAGAAGCCTTCCCCACACCTTTAAACAGACCATTGGTCCCATCACCACACTCTTATAGACAAGCTTATGGAATTGTTCGTTTCCGTGTTTATCTTTCCTGTTAGTTTGTGGGCTCCTCAGCTATGAGAACCGTGTTATCTATGTGTCCTCAGGTTATATGGCACAGTGATAGTTTCTTAGCTAAACAAATGAATATCTAACTTGAAAAAGTCAGCCCAATCTCAAATACTTCTCTGTTTTTCATGTCTGTATTCAAAACCAAAGACCCAGAAGACAAACTAACTAAGTGAAGTGGAGATAGGCAATCCACTGAAGAAAGAGTTCAAAGTAATGATGGTAAAGATGATTCAAGAACTTGGGAAAAGAACAGATGCATAGAGTGAGAAATTGCAAGAGGTTTTTAGCAAACAGGAAAAATAAAGAACAACTGAACTGAGTTGAAGAACTACAATAACGGAAATGAAATATATCAATATATTAGAAGGAATCCATAGCAGAATAAATGAGGCAAAAGAACAAATTTTTCAAAACCATAGAGAGTTACTTTTTTATCTTTTTCCTCAGGTTGCAGGTTCTGGCTGATTTCTAGGTGACATCACACCAGCTGGACAGAGAAGTGAAAGCAGATAGGGTTTGATCCTCACTTACCTACAACCAACCCAGGGCATTTCTGATCCGCTTCCCATCTTCCAGCTCTGTGTCTGTTTCACATGTAGATATACTATAAAGAAGAGAGAAAGACAGATGTTTAGAATCAAATGCTTAGCACCTGTTGCTTTGGCCAGACTTTGAGCTTAATAAATGCTTCAAGACCATGCTCAAGCCCACATGGAGCAAAACCCCCAGTTCACAGAAACTCATTTTGTTTTTCCATTTGCTCCAGAGTAACATTGGCTGATTCTGACCCTAACTGGTAAACCACTAATGGGCATTAAGCTCCTTAGTGGTACAGTCTGACAACTTAAAGCAAAATGCCAACTAATAAATTTTTCAGATGGGCATATTTCCTTAAATCATTTACAATGAAATTTGCTATGTTCACAGAGGTCAAAAAGACATATTGTTGGACTAAATCCATCTCTTCACATGAAACTTGTGTTCTATCTATCCTTCAGGGTTATCCTGAAGGTCTAATGAGATAATAATGTAAAAAAAAAAAGAAACTAGACATGTTACAATTCTATACAAATGTATGCATATCGTTCTCATTAATAGCATTAACATAATTTTAATGACTCCTCATTTCTTCTGGTGATTGGTCACACGCCTTATACACTTCTCCAATATTTCTTTTTCTTGTCTGTCTGTTCTTTTTCTCACCTTCTTTGTGAATTTGAGAGGGGATGCACATCCCTTAAAATACAGTCTTTATTATCCTAGAGGAGTGTGAGGGGAGGGTCGAGTGAGGGGACATATGTATACTCATGGCTGATTTGCGTTGTTGTATGGTAAAAACCAACACAACATTGTAAAGCAATTATCCTCCAATGAAAAATAAAAAATAAAGATACAAAATTTAAAAAAATAGATACAGTCATTATATAGTGCACACAGGGCAAGTGCTTACAGAATCCACTGATGCATTTCATTTATTTGGTTTAATCAAGATTTGAATAAATTATACATCTTTCTCCTCCCTGAAATTTCATGGATCTGGCCCTACATAGAATTATAATGAAAGCTAAAAAGGTGACATTATCTTCTATTGTTCTAATACCCCCGGCCTGCTACCATATATTATCGACTCCTAAAAAGATGGGTGGACACTTGCTTATGTGGGGAGAGCAGGCAGGCAGCAGCTAAAGAGAAAACAGGAAATAATAGGAAAGACTCACTGAGGCCTCATCAATAGCCTTTCGATGTCTCTTTTCAAATATTCACTACAGTTAAAGGTATGTTGCTGTTGTTGCTCAGTTGCTAAGTTGTGTCTGACTGTTTGTAACACCATGAACTACAGCACTCCAGATTTTCCTCTTCACTATCTCCCTGAGTTTGCTCAAACTCATGTCCACTGAGTCAGTGATGTCATCCAACCATCTCATCCTCTGTCACCCCCTTCTCCTGCCCTCAATCTTTCCCAGCATCGGGGTCTTTTCCAGTAAGTCCATTCTTCACATCAGGTGGCCAAAGTATTGGAGTTTCAGCTTCAGGATCAGTCCTTCCAATGAATATTCAGGATTGATTTCCTTTAAGATTGACTGGTTGGATCTCCTTGCAGTCCAAGGGACTCTCAAGAGTCTTCTCCAACACCACAATTCAAAAGCATCAATTCTTCATCACACGGCCTTCTTCATGGTCCAATTCTCACATTCTTACATGACTACTGGAAAAACCATAGCTTTGACTATATGGACCTTTGTTGGCAAATTGATGTCTCTGCTTTTTAATACACTGTCTAGGTTTGTCATAGGTATTCTTCCAAGGAACAATTGTCTTTTAATTTCGTGGCTGCAATCACCATCCACACTGATTTTGGAGCCCTAGGAAATGAAATCTGACACTGTTTCCGCATTTCCCCATCTATTTGCCATGAAGTGATAGGACCAGATGCCATAATCTTGTTTTTTGAATGCTGTTTTAAGCCAGCTTTTTCACTCTCCTTTTTCACCTTCATCAAGAGGTTCTTTAGTTCCTTTTCACTTTCTACGGTTAAAGTGGTATCATCTGCATGTCTGAGGCTGACATCTCTCCCAGCAATACTGATTTCAGCTTGTGAGTCATCCAGCCCAGCATTTCGCATGATATACTCTGCATATAAGTTAAATACGCAGAGTGACTATATATAGCCTTGAGGTACTCCTTTCCCAATTTTGAACCAGTCTGTTGTTCCTTGTCCAGTTCTAACTGTTGCTTCTTGTCCTTCATACAGGTTTCTCAGGAGGCAGATAATATGATCTGGTATTCCCATTGCATGAAGAATATTCCACAGTTTGTTGTGATCCACACAGCCAAAGGTTTTAGCATAGTCAATGAAGCAGAAGTAGATTTTTTTTGGAATTTCCTCGATTTTTCTATGATCCAGCAGATGTTGGCAATTTGATCTCTGGTTTTCCTGCCTTTTCTAAACCCATCTTGCACATCTGGAAGTTCTCGGTTCACATACTGCTGAAGCATAGATTGAAGGATTTTGAGCAAAATCTTGCTGGATATAAAATGAGTGCAACTGTACAGTAAATTGAGCACTCTTTGGCATTGCCTTTCTTTGGGATTGGAATGAAAACTGACCTCTTTCAGTCCTGTGGCCACTGCTGAGTTTTCCAAATTTGCTGGCATAATGAGGGCAGCACTTTCACAGCATCCGCTTTCAGGATTTGAAATAGCTCAGCTGGAATTCCATCACCTCCACTAGCTTTGTTCGTAGTGATGCTTCCTAAGGTATGTAGGATCCACCCCAAGTTGAACTCAGCAAACTGCTCACTACCAGTGCTACACTGTGCTAGGTTCCACAGTTAAAATAGCTAACTGAAATACACAAAGATTTGATGATCATTGATTGAAATCACCAAAAACTAACAAAATAATTTAAACAGAAATTAATAGGAGGCAGAAAAAGGATGCATACTACAGTTAACATATAGGAATAACTAGGATGGCAGAGAAGGACTAATTTAGATTTAGAGAATTAAGAAAACCTTCTCAGAGTAGGCGGCCTTTGACTAGAGCCCTCAGGAGCTGAGAATCGGGTAGGCACGATGGGCAGAGATTCCCATGAGAAGGAACAGCAGAGCAAAAGTAGGCATGGGTGTGGCAAAGAGCAATTATCTGTACAGAGGAGGGAATTATAGTGTGTTGTGCACTGGGTCTGTTATACATGGCGAGCAAGCTTTGTTTGGAATGAAAAATGAATAACCATTATATTTAGTTCTGTGTGCCTTTCTTTTAATTTAGCCAGGCTCACTGATATATAATTTACAGACAGTAACATTTTCCCAAGTGTACTTATTTTCACATCTCGCTTAAGGCCCAATGCCCAACCCTAACCCTAACAGCAAGCCTTGTGCATGGTAGAGTTTCAGCAGCTACCAGTCTGGCTTGATATGACTTCAGAAACTTTTCTTTTTCCACAGGCTTTCTTGTACGACCCTGAGCTCACAGGCTCAGTTCAGTTCAGTTCAGTCCCTCAGTCGTGTCTGACTCTTTACGACCCCATGAATTGCAGCACGCCAGGCCTCCCTTGTCCATCACCAACTCCCAGAGTTCACTCAGACTCACGTCCATCGAGCTCACAGGCTAAATGGTATTAATGTCTATCTTGACAGTGGCCTGACTTTAAAAAGTCCTTTGATTTCACCAGGGCTTCCCTGGTGGCTCAGCTGGTAAAGAATCTGCCAGCAGTGCAAGAGACCTGGGTTCAGTCCCTGGGTTGGGAAGATCCCCTGGAGAAGGAAACGGCTACCCGTGCCATTATTCTTGTCTGGAGAATTCCATGGACCATAAAGTCCATGGGGATCACAAAGGGCCACCTTCTCACTTAATCATTTAGAAATTGTTGCATAAATATCAACTCTCCAGAGTGTCAGAGCATTTTGCAGTTTGCAAATAGCCCTAGGGAATCCTCAAAAAAATATGAGGCAGGACATTTGATATTTCTCACTTCATGATGAATAGACAACATTTTCTAATTGAGACTTTGTGAAAGGCAGAGATTGGGTTTCATTAGGGGGATATTCGGAGAAGGCACTGGCGACCCACTCCAGTACTCTTGCCTGGAAAATCCCATGGGCAGAGGGGCCTGGTGGGCTGCAGTCCATGGGGTTGCTAAGAGTCAGACTCGACTGAGCGACTTCACTTTCACTTTTCACTTTCATGCATTGGAGAAGGAAATGGCAACCCACTCCAGTGTTCTTGCCTGGAGAATCCCAGGGACGGGAGCCTCGTGGGCTGCCGTCTATGGGGTTGCTCAGAGCCGTACATGACTGAAGCGACTTAGCAGCAGCAGCAGCATCGGGTATTAGATTGAGGCGGAGAAGGCAATGGCAACCCACTCCAGTACTCTTGCCTGGAAAATCCCATGGACAGAGGAGCCTGGTAGGCTGCAGTCCATGGGGTCTCTAGGAGTCGGACACGACTGAAGAGACTTAGCAGCAGCAGAAGCAGATTGAGGAGAAAACACTTCAAGCAGTCACATTTCACTGCTTGAAGCCCATTCTCTGCACTGATGCTCACATATGCAAAGCAGATATCATTTGCTTAATTTGATAGATAAGGAAAAGGACTTGAGAGCTGAGTGACTCTTTGAAGGTCATGGGCATAGGTGACAAGCAACAGACATGGGACTAAAACTCAAGTTCTAGTGCAGCATTCTTTAACAGTAATCACAAGGCACTTTTGAAGGTAAAAGAGGGTAAATCACCTTTCAGACACAACCTTTGAACAATGTTCCTCGGTTTCAGAAAGCAAAGTACCATAGCAATTTTAAGTGGAAAGGGGTTCAGTGCTCACAAAAATCATTGGAGGGGCTGGAAGGATTGGGCTGTAGGTTGGGTCTCCAGGAACGACTCCTAGCCTTACACCACTGACCCAATCCATAAGGAAAACTGCTTTTTCCTCCCCAAACAGAAGCTGGAGAGGTGGCCCTGGGAATAGCTGTGTTTTAGAGCACAGCCCCTATGGGACTCTGGAAACTATTAGCATGCCACTATGATTGCCTCTCTACTCATATGAGCTGCTGATTATGCAGAGAATTTTGCTACAGAAAAGTGGCAGCATCTTTAAGACCCTGTTTGCCAGCACCATTGGCCAAAGCTGCAGAAATCTGACCTGAGTTCCCCATTTCAAATCTCCCATGAGTGCCTCTCACTGGGGAACCCAGTTTACATCCATAAACCTAGCTGCAAGGGATTCTTGGAGATATAGAGTTGGAATAGATGCCAAGTACCAATCTACCTATGACAGGTGAATTCTGACCCTGACAGTCTCCCAAGATAGATTAGAAATAGGTTTCTTAAGTTGTGCTTTAAAGGCAGACATCACAGGCAATCTGTGTCCAGGTGCAATGTGTGGTCACCTAGGTTGTACTCCTCAGAATAGGGAAGGGGGACTCCTTGTGTTGTAGACAATTCACAGAGACTATAAGCAGAATAGCTGTCCCTGGCCATTTTGCTGAGCCTTCTCCACAGCTGTCTGCAGGAGGGCAAGGCTTAGTTATGGCTTTGACACAGAGAGAAAGCCATGAGTGAACTCCGGGAGTTGGTGATGGACAGGGAGGCCTGGTGTGCTGCGATTCATGGGGTCGCAAAGAGTCGGACACGACTGAGCGACTGAACTGAACTGAACTGAACTGATGGCTAGGTTAGGAATTACTTGGAAGTGAAGGCTCTCCCAGGGTGCTGTGGCCCTGGCTAATAGACAAAGGTTAAATAGAGGTCAAGACTGACTTGAGGAGGCTATAGCCACAGTACTGCCTGGTCAGGTATTTCCATCAAGCTTTCATAACTTGACTTTAACATAAACAGGCCTGAGAATGAACATGTAAGTTTTTATCTAAATCAAAATCAATTATGTTATGCTAAAATGTCTTTGAATTGACTTTGCATTATGGAAAATTAAAGATAAAAATATACTCTCTCTCCCATATGTTAAACACACACATACACATTGCTAGAATCTTTTTTACTATATTATTTTTTAAAATTATTCCTCATTTATTTGTCTTTCTGACTTTTCTCTCCAGCCAAACCCATAATATTTTATTGGGTTCTGGCTTTACCACTTCAGTAAGAAACTAGAATATACCCAGAAGATAGCAATTAAAACAAGGACAGGTCTAGACTCTGCGTCAAGAGATTATTAGCCTTGGAAGAGAAGCTTACATAGCCAAAGTTCCATCATTACAGAAGAGGAGTGTCATTTGCTCTTTGTGGTTTCAGACAGAGGAACCTGGACAAATGACTCAAAGTTACAGATCCGAGTTTAGGCTCAGTTATCATTAGATCTGGCAGCACATGAAACAAGTTACTTCCCTGGATGTCTCCTAGGGAATGACATACCGCCTCTCATCACTTTTACCATTTGGTCACCTGTACCTGGGGCTTCCCAGGTGATGCTAGTGGTAAAGAACCCACCTGAATGCAGGAGACATAAGAGACGGGGGTTCAATCCCTGGGTCGGGAAGAGCCCCTGGAGGAGGGCACAGCAACCCACTCCAGTACTCTTGCCTGGAGAATTCCATGGATAAGAGGAGTCTGGTGGGCTACAGTCCATGGGGTCACAAAGAGTCAGACACAACTGAAGAACTTAGCATGCACATACACATACCCGTATCTGATTGGATTATTTGCCTTTTGTTCCCATTGGCCTTGAAGCTACTCGGGGACACAGATCCTATGCTTTTGTTTCTGTATCTCCAGCTCATTCCACAGTGCTTGCCACATAGTAGGCACTTGATACAATCTTGATGAAAGAATGAAGAATAGAAAGGCCAATGGACACAAAAAATATCAGCAGAGGAGGCCTGACCACAGATAACCGGTGATGCTGAGGGAAACTGATACCTAAGCCATGGCTTGGCAGAAAGAGGTGCTCAAAGCCTGTCATGAGCAGACTCCAGGTGGAAGCTAGTAGAGGATGCAGGTGATTAGACGTGTCTGGGCAACTGATGCTGTCAAGCTTTCTCAGCACACATCTGCAGTGGCAGAAAAGGCTGCTTATTTTGGTCTGGGGGTGGTGGCCAAAAAGCTCCTATGTATAGAAGGTCTTTTGTTTCCAGGTCTTCAAATACTCTCTACACATGATCTCAGTCATCCTACCTCTTCCCCGGGAAGATGCCGGCAGGTGGCCTCTTCCGCAGGCACACGCCAACCAGCCTGTTTGCACAAGAGTCTGCGCAATGCCTCCTCTCTGGCAGGCAGCCACCTGAAGAGTCAAGAAAGGACGGTCTTTCAGCCCCAGTGACACTGCTTTTCCTTGATACTCATGACTCACTGCTTATTATCAAAACACGAGTTGTCAATCACAAATCAGTGACCTGTGTGACTTGGCACTGGGCAGTACCCCTGAGACCGAGTGAGTTTGTAAAAAGGTGGTGTGTGTGTATTTGATCCAGCATAAGATGTTGAAGGGCTTTTCTGGTGGCTCAGATGGTAAAGAATCTGCAGTGCAGGAGACCCGGGTTCCATCCTTAGGTCGGGAAGATCCCCTGGAGGAGAGCATGGCAACCCACTCCAGTATTCTTGCCTGGGAACTCCCAGAAGAACAGAAGAACCTGAAGGGCTACAGTCCATGGGGTCACAAAGAGTTGGACATGACTGACCGACGAACCCACACAAAGTGTTGAAATGAGCTCCTTCTTCTACATCCATTCCTCCCTGGCCTCCCACTTCCCCTGATGCAGCCCCTCTTCTCAGCAGCTCCCAGGAGGCCTGGGATCATCATGCCAGTTTGACTGCTACTTGAGAGCATCATCTCTTCATCAGCCAGCACTGGCCATCACCTTATATATAACATCCCTGGAGTGAGCTACCTGGCCTTGCCCTTACCCCTTCCCCTGCCACGCCAGCTCACAGCATCTGACTGCCTCTCTCCTCAATACCTCTCAGGTTCAGCTCCCAAGATCAACAAACACGCTGTCCCACCATCACCACCACCCCCATTCCTGCCAGCTGACTACCCCAGGGTCCCGCTTGCAACTCTCCTCTCTTCCAGAAGGTCATTTGGTGGCCCCAGGAGGCAAGTTCATGAGCACAGGTGAGAAAGGTCTCTCTGCCAATTCACAGGAAGAGTATTTGTATCTTTTGACTTCCTGCTTTTGATGAACCATGTAAAAGAAAAAGAAGTGGGTTTTTAAAAAATATCATTGGCCTCCAATAGTAACTTATTAAAAAGCAAATGCAAACTGCTGGTTGATTAAAGACCAGTCACTGCAGCCTATATACACACTGAGGGACCAGGGACAACCCATGACACGTGGCCAACACTGGAGCAGCCATGCCGCATGAAACACAGCACCTGACCGTTTTTTGGAGAGGAAGTGAAGAAGAGTGTCTTCAACCGAAACCTCAACAGATAGAATGCGTGCAGAGTGAGTCCGGGGGATGCCAAGTGAACTGTGAGTGACTCAGGAGCTCTATCCCCTGTTCCAGCAGGTGGGACTTCCTCCCAGCACCAGCCTGATTGACGGGATGCAAAGGACTGGGCAGGGGACCAAGCCCACGCTGGAAAGTGATTAGAGGATGGAAATGCAATCGCTGATTGCCTTGGGCTGAAACCTCTGTTGTTTGTTTCTTATGGAGGCTAGGAAATAGAGACTAGGGCTGTCTGTGTCCTGAAGGGTGAGCACACTGGGGGACACGGACTGGGAAGCCATGACCTAGTCACTAGCTGTCTGGCTAGAGGTGACAAGGCCCTGCCCGGCCGCCAGGAATCCTTAGAGAATCAACATTCTAGCATCCCTGTATCCTTTCAGCCTCTGGCTAAGCGATGCAACAAAGCATCCGAAAGTGCGCCTGGCCCCTGAGCGCTGGCAGAGCTCTGGCCAGTCTCAGAAATATCACCAATACTCAGTTAAGTGAGCCCCACACAAAGTAGGTGCTCAGCAAATAATAGGCCCCCTCTCTTCAGAAAGACTTTGTCATTCAGCTCTTAAGAACGTGGCTTTTTGCAAGTACCATCTGGCTCTGCTGTGTATTAACTGGGCCGCCTTGTGCAAAGCTTTAACAGCGTAGACCTCTTTCCTCACCTTCCCTAAATGGTCGTTGTCATGAATTTATTTGATTTGCATAAGACAAAGCCCAATCCACAGCAAATGCGCTATAGACGGGGGCCACTATTTTCATCCCGTGACTCTTCAGACTGGACGTGTGCTGCGCTAACACACCATCAGTCTCCGTGCATTGCCGTTGGCTTGTATTTGTTTGCTCACTCACACCGGCCTGTGGATTTCATGGAGCAGGAGCTATGGCTTCCTCTTTTCCGTGTTCCCGGTGCATAGCACAGGCACTGGCACCAAGATCCACTGAAGAGATGACCGTCACTTAGCCTGCTTGGCACCCAGGGCCACATGCCTGCACCCGATGCACAGCGGTGACAAGAAGCAGGCTTTTCCCCACTGCCTGTCACCAGCTCTTTTTGTTCACAGCCCTGGGCCATTCTTTTTCTTTCTTTCTTTCTTTGCTTTTTGGCTGTGCTGGGTCTTCTTTGCTGCACAAAGACTTTCTCTAGTTGCAGCAAGCAGGGTCTACTTGTCATGGAGGTGGCTTCTCTTGTTTCGGAGCACAGGCTCTAGGCACACAGGCTTCAGTAATTGCGGCTCCCAGGCTCTAGAGAGCACAGGCTCAATAGTTGCGTTGCCCCAGCTTGGTTGCCTCGTGGCATGTGGAATCTTCCCAGACCAGGGATCGAACCTGTGTCCCTGCACTGGCAGATTCTTAACCACTGGACCACTCAGAGAAGTCCTATTCTTTTTCTTAGTCTCAGTCTTATGAACCAGTAATTACTCAAGGCGTACTCTGCCCCAGACATTCCAAACCAGACCCATGAGGACGGTGCCCTGAAATCCGTAGTTTAACAGAAACCCCAGGCACTTCTGAAGCCCATGCAGCAAACAGGGTCAGCAGGCCACGGGCAGCCTCTGACACAGAAAGTTTCCTTTCCAACTTCAACAAGCAGAAGGCCATGATTTCTCACACCTGCAAGACGAAGGGTGCGGCCACCTGATCTCCCAAAATGGCCCTGACGTGGATCACGGGGTTGGCAACATCCACAGGAGGACACAGTGCTTCCTTCCTCAAATGCTATGGGTTCTATCAAATCCCCCAAACCTCCGGGAGCCAGGCCAGAGGCTCCAGAAGAAGGAGGCACCCATTTACCGTGGTCCTCCTGGGTGACAGACTCTGTACTGGGAAGCACACCCAAGATGAATAAGTTAACATCAGTTGAATTTAGTCAAACCTAAATGCTATTTTGGCTTCCCAGGTGGCTCAGTGGTAAAGAATTCATCTGCAACGCAGGAGACACAGGTTTGATCCCTGGGTTGGGAAAGTCCCCTGGAATAGGAAATGACACACTGCTCCAGTTATTCTTGCCTGGAAAATTCTGTGGACAGAGGAGCCTGGTGGGCTACAGTCTGTGGGGTCACAAAGAGTCTGACACGGCTCGTATTGGCCTCCCAGGTGGTGCTAGTGGTGAAGAACCTACCTGCCAATACAGTAGATTTAAGAGACACGGGTTCAATCCCTGGGTCAGGAAGATCCCCTGGAGGAGGGCATGGGAACCCGCTCCAGCATTCTTGCCTGGAAAATCCCATGGACAGAGGATCCTGGTGGACTATGATCCACAGGGAAGCAGAGAGTTAGATTCAACTGAAGTGACTTAGCACGCACACATAAACTCCGTATTCCCTCAGGGTGGAAATTTTTTCTGAAGAGCACAGAAGGTTAAAATGAAAACTTACCAGCTAATAGCTGCATTACAGCTGATGTTTCCATTAAAGCAAGGGAGATGTACACCTGTCAACTGGGGCCGCATTCATATAAAATGCATCATTAAAGCTACCGAAGCTCCTGCTTCGCACAGATGAATCACCACAGCAACAGTGAGCAGAGATGCTCGGAGAACGGACCATGGGAACTGCCAAGGTGCTCATTAAGTTCTTGGTTGATTTTTATCTAAATTATCTTGGCCCACAGCGTTGCATCAATGAGAGCCACTTACTCCGCAGAACCATGGCGGTAGATGAACAGCACATGGCTGTGGGGGTGTGGGGCAGGCTCTGGGGAAAGTCAGCATAAAGAGCCCACCCAGCTCAGACAGATGTCCAGCAACGCATCAGACGACAGGCCCCTCAGATCTGGGAGATGCTTTCTGACCATGGACAAAAAGCCTGTGCAAAACCTTTCATGTGAATTTGTACCCCGATCTCAGATGGTCCTATGCTTTGTGCCCCAATGAGCCTAACTGAGAGCAGAGCTGCCAGGGCCCTAGGCAGTCTCCTACGGCATGGCCAGAGCACAGATCAGTGCTGCCTTTCCTGGGGATGCTTCTGCTCCCAGGCACCGAGCACCCTGCAGACGGGGTGGGTCACGGCCCGAAGATCTGAGTTCCGCCTCGTCTCCCAGGGATAGCAGACAGCAACTTGAAACAAGTGGCTGTCTAGAAGGACGCAGCTGACTCTGGAGTGCTGGGTCTGGACCAGGATGGAAAGTGGCCATTGAGAAGGGCAATTTCGTCAATGGTCAGTTCTTCAAGCTTTGACACACCAGTTAGGGAATTACCCTGGCTCTCCTCTTCTATTACTTCCCATCAGCTCATTTTTGAACAACTTACCATCATTATCACCTTCAACAAATGGCTATAAGAAGCAAGAATAGGAATCCTATTGAGACCCCACCAACTAATCCTGAAAAAAGATGTGGAACATTCCTGGTGGTCCCATGGCTAAGATTCCGAGCTCCCAAAGCAGAGGTCCCGGGTTCAATCCCTGGTCAGGGAGCCAGATCTTGCAGGCTGCAACTAAAAAGATCTTGCATGCTGCAACAAAGACTCTGCACAAATAAATAAATAATAATAATAATAAACTATGTAGAGAAGAACCACAAATAGTCAATAAAATGAAAAAATGTGAATGGGGAAGATTAAAATGGCCAACTAAGATGTGGATTTCGTGAACGCACACTTCCTCTGCTAGGTGTAGGAGGCCCTCCTGTTACTTCCCCTAAGTGACTCCTTCAGAAACTTCATGGCATCACGGCTCCAGCTTTTCCTCTGCTTTCCTTCACTTCTTACATGCTCCTCCCCAGATTCCACCTTTTGTTCTTTGATGTTCCTGTAACCCCGTTTCATGACCTGTATGATAATGATGACCTATATGTCTGACTCTCACAAAAGACTTCAGGCCGTAAGACAAAGGACTGCGTCTGTCTTGTTTTGTCATTAGCGTGTGTCTGGAATATATAGTTAAAAAGCAATCAATACGTGCTGGGTGAGTGACTAGAAAGAGATAAAGACCAATATGTAACAAATAGAGGACCACAATACTTGTTGTTTGTATCTGTTCAGGATACTGGGATTCGAATGCATTATACCCAGTTACAAACACCCAGAAGAGATAAGTGGAGAAGAGGTTTGTTCATGTACAGGTACAAAAGACAAGTTGGAGAGAAGTTAAGAGAAGAGGTAAGACAGGCTTAGAGCTGAAAGTGACACCATGTCTTGCCTACTGGGAGTGGTCTGAAATGTACGTAATGCCAATGTAGCACAACCCTCTGTATATGGCTTTGCACTCTTTCAAGCTGCTTTCACATGTTTTATTTTAACTTCATGATAATCCTTGAAAAAGACAAGCTGATACTGTTATCCCATTTGACATATAGGATAATGGAGGCAGGGAAGTGTACGCCTGACCCCAGGACACCTCGAGACTAGTGTCGACAAGGCATAGACTGAATATACTTCAGGCATTCTAAATGCAACCTGCCCCAAACTCCATTCATCCCATTTGCCTTCTCAATATTTACATAACACTGTGATCTCAAAACAGACTGAAAGAAGTACTTTCAACAGATATTTGGCAAGAGATTTATATTCAAAATATCTAAAGAACTTCTGCAACTCAATACTAACCAGAAAACCAACCAAATAAAATGGACAAATGACAACCCACTCCAGTATTCTTGCCTGGAGAATCCCATGGACAGAGGAGCCTGGTAGGCTACAGTCCATGGGGTCACAAGAGTTGGACATGACTTGGTAACTAAACCACCACCACCAAAATGGACAAAAGAGTTGAAAAGACATTTTTCTAAAGAAGACCTACAAAAGGAAACATTTCTCCCAAGATGGACTCCCAAACACTAGTTCTAGAAGGGCCTTGAGGTACAAGGCCAATAATTTGAACTTTGTCCAAAAAGCACTGAAGGATTTTAAGCAAAGATTGATATGCTTGGCATTTACTTTTAGCAAGATCACTCTGGGTGTTAGTATATGTTTCATAAAAAGGAATGGTCCTGCAGTCAAAGGTGTTTGGAAAACCTAAACCAGTCCATCAAGGATCTTTGCCACCTGGTTCCTCACAATTATGCTTTGTGGGTGGACTCTAAGAGGAGAGAGAAGATGAGCAGTTCATCAAAGAACTGGTTGCTTAAAGAATTTTGCAGAGAGTCATGTCCTGGAAAATATGGTTAAGAATCTTCCTTGACTGCTGTCTGTACTCTCCCAATCACATCCAGTCACCCAGTCTCAAAAGGTCATTGCCAAATTCTCCTTCTCCCCATCCATACCCTTGGTGCTTTCTCTATCAGCCTCCGAGCATGACTGCTGAAGGCAGGATGCTCCAATGCCAAGGGAATCTCTTACTTCCCTAGTCAAAACCCCTCAACAATTCTCACAGAAAAGAGGATAGAGTTCCAGTTCCTCAGCATCTTAACTCACAAGGCCCTTCCTTACTTGACTTCCTTCTTTTTCTCTCTCCCATCACATCTCACCAGTGTGTCCTGAAGCTCCAGATTTGAAAAGCTACTTGTGCTTTCACCAAAAAATGCTTCAGCAATCTGAGCTTTTCCACAAGGTGTTCCCTTTCCATAAAATGCCCTTGCCCACCCCCCTCCATTCATCATCTACTACTGATCCCACTCAGGCTTCCAAGCAACGCAGACTCACCAGACGGGATGGACTTCCCCTGAAAACTCTCCAAGTAGAAACTCCGCCCCCTCACCCACCCCCTCACACACATCTGTCTTGACCACTTGCCACTCTGTACATCACTGCTGGCATGTTTGTCCCTCTCCTCAGTCAGTTCAGTTCAGTCACTCATTCATGTCCGAGTCTTTGTGACCCCATGGACTGTAGCACACCAGGCCTCCTTGTCCATCACCAACTCCCAGAGTTTACTCAAACTCATGTCCATTGAGTTGGTGATGCCATCCAACCATCTCATCCTCTGTCATCCCCTTCTCCTCCCACCTTCAATCTTTCCCAGCATCAGGGTCTTTTCCAATGAGTCAGTTCTTCACATCAGGTGGCCAAAGTATTGGAGTTTCAGCTTCAGGATCAGTCCTTCCAATGAATATCCAGGACTGATTTCCTTTAGGATTGACTGGTTGGATCTCCTTGCAGTCCAAGGGATTCTCAAGAGTCTTCTCCAACACCACAGTTCAAAAGCATCAGTTCTTCAGTGCTCAGCTTTCTTTATGGTCCAACTCTCACATCCATACATGACTACTGGAAAAACCATAGCTTTGATTAGGCAGACCTTTGTTGTCAAAGTAATGTCTCTGCTTTTTAATATGCTGTCTAGGTTGGTCATAACTTTTCTTCCAAGGAGCAAGAGTCTTTTTGTTTCATGGCTGCAGTCACCATCTACAGTGATTTTGGAGCCCCCCAAAATAAAGTCTGTCACTGTTTCCATTGTTTCCCCATCTATTTCCCATGAAGTGATGCGACCCAATGCCATGATCTTAGTTTTCTAAATGTTGAGTTTTAAGCCAACTTTTTCACTCTCCTCTTTCACTCTCAT
Organism: Bubalus kerabau; assembly: GCF_029407905.1. Lineage (NCBI taxonomy): Eukaryota > Metazoa > Chordata > Mammalia > Artiodactyla > Bovidae > Bubalus > Bubalus kerabau. The sequence goes on along the minus strand of NC_073635.1, from coordinate 22,891,595 downwards.
CAAGAGGCTCTTTTGAGGTCTGTCTTCTGGACCACAGCAAAAGCTCCTGAGTTCAAGGCTGTGCCGTTTGTCCACTGGGTCCTATTTATCTCTGCACATGCCTGGTATGGGAACTGAGCACTGTAAGCCCTACTAATGTCCACTCATCTTTCAGCCCCAGCTAAAACCACCTCCTCCGGGAGCCTCCCTTGACCTCACCCACAAAGTCACACTCTTTTGTCACAGGATTCGCTACTTGCCTTTGCTTTTCCTCATCGCTCTTGTCATTTCTATAATTATTTCACGGTTTGATGATTTGGCGGGAAATCTCTCCACGAGGTAGAGATTGCATCCGTTGAATCCCCAGTGTTAGAACAGTGTCTGGCACAGAGCTGATGTTCCATAAATATTTGATGAGCACACGAATGGATGAGAAAGTGTGCGTAAATGCACAGTAATACCTGGCTGGGGTAGAAGAGGCCGGGGGACGCTGGTTCATCCATTCAACAGGGTGTGTGTGGTGGTAGAGTACAAAATGATGAAGGGTGACAAAATCAACCATGCAAGACACTCCCATCTCGGGGAACAGGGGAGGAGAGGATTCATTAACATAAAGAGCTTCTCTTTTCCCATCTCCTACCCACGTCCATGGCCAAGCACAAGCAGATGAAGGAAATAACGTGGCACTCTGAGCTTGCCACTGGAGAAGCCAGGCTCACTCCGAGATCAGGTCATATAGTGCTTTTGTCCCTGGTTCCCTTGTGGTAACTACCATCATTTTTTCTTTTTTTGGATTTTTTTTTTTTGATGTGGACCATTTTTAAAGTCTTTATTGAATTTGTTACATTATTGTTTCTGTTTTATGTTTTGAATCTCTGGCCATGTGGCATCTGGGATCTTAGTTCCCCAACCAGCGATTGAACCAGTATCCCCTGCATTAGCAGTGTGGAGTCTTAACCACCGGACTGCCAGGAAATTCCCATTACCATCATAATTAATTCAAAACAGGAGTTTCTCTTTCTTAAATAATACAGTGTTAAAAATAATGTTTTATAAATGTATAAAAATGGAATCTAACAGTTATTTACCAGGTTCTATTACTTCCCCCCAAACTCTTCAGCCATGCAAATCGATCTGAAGCTGAATTTTTTACAAATGCATTGCCTACTCGCAGCCCAGCCCGTGGAAATAGAATAAGCTGCAGTTCCCACTCTTTCCTAATAGCCCTTCAAACTCCCTCCCTCCAGTTCCTTTTATCTGAAAATCTTTATCTTAAACCACTTTATATGCAGTCATTAATTTTCACAGCACTCCTGCTAAGAAGATTCTATTACTTCCATTAAACCATAGAGTAAACTGAGAAGCTGAATTAAGTGATTTGCCTGCTCAGGAAATGAGTGGCCTGGCTGGGTTCAAACATGGCAGCTCTGATTTCTAAGGCCTCACACCCAATTGCTACCCCAATATTTCCTGGCTCTGGGTAGTAGGTAAGGGCCTGAGCCTCCAAGTGGATAAAACGTGGGCTCAGATCTTAGCTCTGAAATTTCCTTCACAAGTTATTCAACCTCATTAAATGCCCGCAAATCGTGGATAATAAGAAACTTGTTTCATAAAGTTGCTGTGAGGATTAAATATGATAATGTGCACAGAGTACTTAATACAGGCTCTGTTACAAATGAAGAATGATATTATCATTATTATGCACACCTGGAAGGATATATCCCTTATCCAGCCCCCCTTCCCATAATCTTTTCCTCATCACATCAGAAAATGAGTAAGCCACACCTGCAGCTGTGCTACATAATACACACATCGGCAGACAAAGTCCACTGTGGGGCTCTAAGGATACCTGAGCACATTCCTGGAGAATTGCTACATCAATAATTATCCAATTATTCATTCATGTATGTATGTATGCATCCATCCATTTGCTTGTCTGTTCATCCACTCATCTACCCATCCATCCCTCCATCTGTCCATCCAGCCGTCCATCCATCCACCTGTCCATCTCATCCAGGCATCTCTCCACCCATCCTTCCATCCAGCTATCCATTTATCTACTCATCCTGCTTTAATCCACTTATCCAACCACCTATTCATTTATCTACACATTCATCCTTTCATTCATTCACTCATTCACTCATTCATCCATCCACCCATCCACCTATCCACCCATCCACTCACCCATCCATCTATTCATGTTTAGTGCACAGAGAAAGCCACCTAACACAAGCACATTCCTAAAGACAGAAGACATGAAATAGAAATGGAATGATGTGTTGATTAAAGCAATTGGCAGAAAGAAATCATGTCTCTAGAGTTAGGTCCAGACTATACTGTGAAGGAGTTTATTACCAAGCTAAGAAATGAACATACACAGAGCTGATGGATAACATGTGATCAGTTGATACTTTTAAAAGTAGGCCAGGGAGGTAGAAAGGGTGAGGTGACATTGACAACAGGAAGACCAGGTGACGGGGTAAAAGGTTCAAGTAAATAATAACCAGGGTCTGAATTCAAGGAATATAAGGAGAAAAGTGTGAGAATATTTATACACACAATTGACAAGGCCTAGTAACTCATTAAGACTGGGGGGAAGTGGTTAAAGATGATCCTGAAGCTTTGCATTAACAACCAGAAAAAGCATACACAACATCTGTTGAGAACTGACAAAATGTCAAGCCTTCTGCTGGCTCCAGACAGACTGGTGAGCAAGTCAGGTGTGGGCGCTGCCTTCCAAATACACAGAGCTTTCTGTCCAAATACACACTGAGAAGAGCCTCCATTCATACAGGAAATCTCTATTTCTTCCAGCTAGCATTTGCTGAGTACATTTTGTTGTCATGGTCACATGTCTGTCTAGACTACTTGCCACTCTGTACATCACTGCTGGTGTGTTTGTCCATCTCCTCAGTCAGTTCAGTTCAGTCACTCAGTTATGTCCAATCCTTTGCAACCCTGTGAACTGCAGCACGCCAGGCCTCCCTGTCCTTCACTATCTCCTGGAGTTTCCTCAAACTCATATCCATTGAGTCGGTGATGCCATCCAACCATCTCATCCTCTGTCACTCCCTTCTCCTCCTGCTTTCAATCTTTCCCAGCATCAGGGTCTTTTCCAGTGAGTCTGGTTTTGGCATCAGTTGGCCAAAGTATTGGATCTTCAGTTTCAATGCCAGTCCTTCCAGTGAATGTTCAGGGTTGATTTCCTTTAGGATTGACTGGTTTGATCTCCTTTCTTCCTAAGGGACTCAAGAGTCTTTTCTAGCACCATAATTTGGAAGTATCAACTCTTTGGTGCTCAGCTTGCTTCATGGTCCAACCCTCACATCCATACATGCCTAGTGGAAAAACCAGCTTTGACTTTATGAGTACATACTATGTACAAAACTGAGTTAGGTCCTTCCAACCCTAGAAGGAGAGAATGAAGACACCATTGATGCCTGCCCTCCTCATCCCCATGCCACTCGGAGTTGGTAGGAATTGGTAGCACTCGCTGAAAGAAGGAAAGGGTGGGTCAGAACAGGGGAAAGATTTCATCTTAGCAAGTCTTCCTTCATCAGCACTTCCATCATCTTCCTCCTTCATCAGCACTTTCCCCAGTTTATCTCCTCAGGGCACCTCCCCCATCGCTGCCAGAAAGGGCAGAAGGCAGCAGGAGCCCCCCCCCCAACTTTGCAAAGGGAAAGTCTCCATTGCCAGGAGCCCTGGAAGATGTTGTGCTGGGATGCAGAGTCTCCTGGGATGCCTGCCGTGAAGGCCATCTGATTGCAGACGTTGAACCCTTTGGGATGCCTGCTTTCCTCCCGATTATGCCTGCACACAGCTGACCACAATGGGGACAGGCAGGCAGTGCTCCGGGTCTGTGCCTCCAGGACTCTCTATGGTGGGCACACTGTTAAGTGGGAGGGACCACCTTCCCTCCCATCTGCCTTGTGAACACCTACTCACGGGTCCAGTCTTACCTCCAGACCATCTGCTCTAAAAGGGCTTCCTCATGATCGCCACCCCTATCCCAGATACAACAGGTCACTCACTCTACCTCTAGTCATAATTTTAAGGGGACCCATGATTCTTCATTTAATCTTACATGTTCACATTGCTGTTGTTGTTTAGTTGCTAAGTTGTGTCTGACTCTGCGCGACGCTATGGACGGTAGCCCACCAGGCTCCTCTGTCCATGGGATTCTCCAGATAAGAATACTGGAGTGGGTAGCCTCTCCCTTCTCCAGGGTATCTTTCTGACCCAGGGATTGAATCCATGTCTCCCTCATTGGCAATTGGAGTCTTAGCCACGGAGCCACCTGGGAAGCCCCATATATTTCCATATCATCCCCCAATAAACTGCAAACAGTTTCTCAGGCAGGACTCTACCTTAATCATCTTTGCACCCAGTACTTGACCTTATTGTTGACACCTGGTCCTACTTAAGCACTTGCTTGTTACCAGGAAGAGCAGCTAAATTCTGCAGAGAAACTCACCCTGTGGCTGACACTTTCCACTGAGCTTTACACGCACCGTCTCATTTAAGTCCCACAAGAACCACACACTTGAGTCTGGTGTTATTATCCCCACTTTACAGATGAAGACACTGAGGCAAGCTAAGCAACTTGCCCAAAACGAAGGTGCTTTTTATTTCTTTCCTGGGATCTCTACTGCCTCAGACAGATGTAGGTGAAACAGTCTGACATTGAGAAAACTTCAAATACCATCACAAAACTGGGGGCTATCAGCTTTGCTGACAGTGAAACAGTGGACTAAGTGTAGATATACACACGCTCAAAATCTAAGAGTTCTTACTTATTTAGCCCTAGAGAGGATTCACAAGTCAGGTTTAGTCACTAAGTCATGTCCAACTCTTGTGACCATCTGGACTGTAGCCCACCAGGCTCCTCTGTCCATGGGATTTCCCAGGGCAAGAATTCTGGAGTGGGTAGACCAATTCCTTCTCCAGGGGATTTTCCTGACTCAGGGATCAAACTCACGTCTCCTGCATTGTAGGCAGACTCTTTACCCACGAACCACCAAGAAAGTCCAAGATAACATCATAGCATAGAAGCCATGGAGCCCACCATGAAGCTTAGATCCTGGCTAAGAGCATCTAATAAAATAGACTTTAAAGTCTAATCAGCTCCTCTCCCTCCTACACTAATTCTGGAGACATATACTCATTTATAGGAACCATTTCTGTCACTGATCGCTCCCCCACCCCTTGACCTTTCCATTCGCTGTCCTTTTCAGACACAGTGGGTGGCATACTCCCCTTCTAAACCCACCTGAAAACTTGTATAGGGAAGCAGCTCCCAGGAGGAGAGGAAAGATCCTTAGACTCGGGGGAGGTTTGCCAGCTGGTGTTAGCCCACTGCTGCTGCTAAGTCGCTTCAGTCGTGTCCGACTCTGTGCGACCCCATAGACAGCAGCCCACCAGGCTCCCGTCCCTGGGATTCTCCAGGCAAGAACACTGGAGTGGGTTGCCATTTCCTTCTCCAATGCATGAAAGTGAAAAGTGAAAGTGAAGTCGCTCAGTCGTATCCGACTCTTAGCGACCCCATTGACTGCAGCCTACCAGGCTCCTCCATCCATGGGATTTTCCAGGCAAGAGTACTGGAGTGGGGTGCCATTACCTCCTTCTAAAAATAATCCCTTAGTTGACTGCAAGCCCAAAGACCCCCCAAGAGCCACAGATAGATTGTATTCTTATCAGAAGTGCCTGAATCCTGCCCAGAGAAACAGAGGAATTCAAGCAAGCTACCATGGCCAAGGTATACAGTATTAACGGTTACCCAACTGCTGTTGCAAACCAGGACATTAGGTACAGTCAAAAGAGGCTTAATTAGCCTGAACTAAGAGTCTGAGGTCATATGATTAAGAACATTTCACAGTCTGGGTTGGAACATTAGAGAGGATAAGATCACCCTACCACAGCACTGCTGAGCCCCAAACCAGAGAGCACTGAATTTCCTCCAACCCGGGCTTCACTGAAGAGCCCCGAGAGCGGGAAGCCTCGTCCTGTCCGTTAGAACTCACAGTTGTTTATTTGCATGTATGTGTCTGCATGTCCTCTTGGTGTTCTATGCTCCTGATCAAAGGAAGTTGATGCAAGAGGGGAATAAATTTAAATAGCAAAGTAATGACATTACTTCGAAGTGTCCTAAGAAGACTGTGACATAGTTTCTGTGTTCATTCACTCAGTTGTTCAGTCTTCCAGCCAGACTTTGAGGGCACATCCCTGTAGCATTGGATTCCATTACAGAAAGCAGGGTCTTCCCTGGTGGCTCAGTGGTAAGAAATCTGCCTGCCAGTGCAGGAGACTCGGGTTCGATCCCTGGGTCAGGAAGATCTGCTGAAGTGGGAAATGGCAACCCACGCCAGTATTCTTGCCTAGAAAATCCCATGGACAGAGGAGCCTGGTGGGCTACAGTCCATGGGGTCACAAAGAATTGGTCATGATGGCTGGATGGCATCACTGACTCGATGGACGTGAGTCTGAGTGAACTCCGGGAGTTGGTGATGGACAGGGAGGCCTGGCGTGCTGCGATTCATGGGGTCGCAAAGAGTCGGACAGGACTGAGTGACTGAACTGAACTGAACTGAACTGAGCATGCACACACAGAAAGCAGACCCACAAAAACGCAGGCTTCCTCTGTCAGCCTCCTATTGCTTTGGAAGAGCATCACCACAAGCTCTAGGGACTTAAAACAACACAAAAGTACTAGCTGACACTTCAAAGGCCCAAAGTCCAAAACGGGACTCTGGGCAAAAATCCAGGTGTGGGTAGGGCTGTGTTCCTTCTGGATGCCCTAGGAAATAACCCATTTCCTTGACCTTTTTAGCTTCTAGAGACCATTGACACTCCTTTGCTGTGGCTCCATCCTCTTTATTCAAAGCTAGCCCTGAAAATACGTTCATCAGTACCACTTTTCTAGATTCCATATATACATGAATATACAATATTTGTTTTTCCCTTTCTGACTTGCTTCGCTCTGTGTGACAGATTCTAGGTCTATCCGCATCACTACAAATGACCAGGGATAGAGACGCAGTCATAGAGAATGAACTTGTGGGCACAGGGGGGATGGGAGAGGGTGGGACAAAGTGAGGCAGGAACAATGACATATACACACTTTTTGTTGTTGTTGTTCAGTCACTTGAGTGGTGTCTAACTGTTTTATGACCCCATGGACTGTAGCCCAGCAGGCTCCTCCATCCATGAAATTTCGCAGGCAAGAATACTGGAGTGGGTTGCCATTGCTTCCTCCAGGGAATCTTCCCAACCCAGGGATCGAACTCGATGTCTCCTGCATTGGCAGGCAGATTCTCTACCACTGAGCCACCTGGGAAGCACATATACTACCATGTGTAAAATGCCATATGTAAAATAGATAGCTGGCAGGAAGCCGCTGTATAGCACAGAGAGCTCAGCTCAGTACCCTGTGATGACCTAGAGGGGTGGGATGGGAGGGGGAGGGAGGATGGAAAGGCAGGCGACGTATGTAAACATATAGCTGATTAGCTCCGGACAGCAGAAACTCCCACAACACTGTAAAACAATTATACCCAATTTAACAACAACAACAAAAAGCCAGTAGCATTCGGCTGCATCTTCCTTATCCACCACTTCTCTGATTTCCTCTGCCTGCCTCTTCCACTTTTAAGAAGGCTTGTGATTACTGTGATAATCCAGAATAATCTCCCATCTCGAGATTTTTGATTTAATCCCATCAGCAAAGTCCCTTTTGTCATGTATGTGGTGTACTGTACTATACTATGTATCACCAAAATATAAGGCAATACATTCACATATTCTAGGGGTTATGACTTGAACATCTTTACTCTGCCTAACACAGTCCCAGTTCCAACACTGTTCATTTTTGACATCTGATTAAAACTGACTAACCTTGATTGTGGCCTGTTGTTCCTCATTAGCCTCCTTGGCTTGCTTGAAGGTGTTTCCCCAGGCGTAATTTTTGCCAGTTGTTCTCAGACTGGCCCTGGTGTCCTCTTAATCATCAGCTTGCACATTCATCGCCTTTGAAGTCTCCATTTCTAAAACATCTCATCCCAAGAAATGATTTTATTATTTAAGACACATTTGTCTGATATTTAAAGCTGGTAACTGAGATAGTAAGGAATCTGCCTGCAATCTGGGAGACCTAGGCTCCATCCCTGGCTTGAGAAGATTCCCTGGAGAATAGAATGGCTACCTCACTCCAGTATTCTTGCCTGGAGAATCCCCATTGACAGAGGAACCTGGAGGGCTACAGTCCACAGGGTTTCAGTCTGATATTTGATTTTGAACTAAACAGCAACACTCATTTGAATATCCATAGACTCTAAGGCAATGGCCCACCCGTCACTTGTCTGCAAAATGGGTTCTCTGGGCCTAACCGGGAAGAGTGACTTCTGTTCACAGGGAGGTTGTCTTTAATCCCTGCTGAACCAGGGCCACTCAGATTAGCCATTTTCTCTCCTTCATTCATTTCCATTTTTGAGACTGATTTTACACAGCTCCAATCTCCATAACCTCTTTACACGTATGATGGGCAGGATAATACCCCACCCTACAAGGAAGCCCACATCCTAAGCCCCAGACTCTGTGTATATGTTGCCATACACAGCAAGGGACTTAGCAGATGTCACCGAGGTCAAGGACCTTGAGCTGGGGAGAGAACATTCTGGATTATCCGGGTGGCCCAGTGGGATCACAAGGGTCCTTCAGACAGAAGACCCTTTCCTGGCTGCTGAGAACCAGAGGCAGCAGCAGAAGGGACCCATCAAACCTGGAAGAAGCTAGCAAACAGTCTCCCACCGTCCCGGAAGGAATCTGGCCCTGCCCACACCCACACCCTGACTGCAGCCGCCCTAGACCCTTGTCAGACTTCTGGCCCACACGACCCTAATGTAATAAATTCACATTGTTTTAAATCATTAACTGGTGACAATTTGTTACAGCAGCAATAGGAAGTTAATACAATATGCATTCTTTTCAGTCCACGCTGATGATTTAAGCCCTCAACATGAACATGATTCAGAGTCATTAGTCTACTGGCAACACCCTCCCTCCAGATCATTAGCCAGAATTCAAATAAGCCCAGACCTAATGGAGACCCCTGCAGGACTCCATCTGAGAAGCCAGGGGCTGAAGGAGACCTGTGATTAATCATTATCTTCATTTCCCAGACCCGACTATACACCTGAACCAATCTGGACCTTCCCTGCCAGACATGATGCTGCACAAGTTTATGTGTGTGAAAGATATTAACTTCTCTGTCCTTTCCTCCACGGATGTTATAGTCAGTGGCCCCCACCCACTCCAGGTTAGCACGTCTGCCCCAACACACACACACACAGTCCCCCTCTTCTGAGAAAAGCAACCTAGGGTTTGAAAAGGATTTCCTTTCCCAGGGTTCAGATGTCTATCGCCCCAAGGTCTGTGACTTTCTTTCCCACTATTTCTCTGATGTCTGATCAATACAATAGTTGTCGTTCCAGTTTGAAAGTTTAGAAACACATTTAACAACAGGAGAAGTGACTTTCTTGATAAATAATCAGTGTCTAAAAAAAAAATAATAATAATCAGTGTCTACACCAGACACCCAGAACAGTATCTTCACTTTTGTCTTAGTTGACAAGATATCAGTCTTTCTATTTGTGTGCATGTGTGCTCAGTCATGTCCAACTCTCTGCGACCCCATGGACTGTAGCCCACCAGGCTCCTCCTTGCTATGGGATTTCCCTTCTCCAAGGGAACTTCCTTCTCCAAGGGATCTTCCCAACCCAAGGATTGAAGCTGGGTATCCTGCATTGACAGGCAGATTCATTACCACTGAGCTACCTGGGAAGCCCCATTTCACATTAGAAAGATGTGTAATGGCCATTCAATGACCTTGCTGCATATGTCTTAGAGAATACAGCATTAGTTAGGCAGGAAATCCTTATCTTCCTCTCCCCAATCCACTAACATACCCGCTTTTGTTCAGCCATCCCTCCGTATCCTCAGGTGGGTTCCAGGACCCCACCACCCCACCCCCAATCTCAATATCCTCAAGTCCCTTATATAAAATGGTGAGGTATCTGCATGTAATCTATGCACAGCCTCCTATACATTTTTGTATTGATCAGACGCTGGAGAATGAATTCATTCTGGAGATGTCTGCTTCTAGAAATACAATCCAGAGATAACCGAAATGCAGAATGATTTTAAAGTGTTTTGAAATGGGTGGTAGAGCTGGAAGAAAGTAAGGTGAATTCTCAAAGGCTCAGAACAGTAAGTCAACATGAATCCAGGGAGGCAAGCTGCTGGTGGAGCCGACCCATCCTGTGTCATTTGCCGACCACTGGGGACCTAACATCTGTGTTTTAACAGGTTCCAAGACTGCAGGACAGAGTGGATGAGAAGTCAGAGAAAACCATGGCAAAAAAACCTCTATGACCTCAGAAGGGAAATACTCTCATGAGTGAATCCAAAAAAAGAAAATCTAAAAGAGAAAGAAACAGATATGTCTGCCTTGTCCTTGGTTATTGACGGAAGAAAAAGCAAGGGGATGGTGGTGGTAGGGGAGGTGAATTCTCTGCTGAGAATATCTAACTATAAACCCACACTTAAAATGGTTTGGGGCTGGGATTCATTTTATAAGCAGAAGTCACAAATTGAGTTAAAGAGACTTCAGCCCAGAGAACTGAAAGTTTCAAAGAACTTCTGCATTGAAGCACCAAGAAACAACTATTTACAAAGAGAGAGAGAATGTACTACAACTAGATAAAGAAGAGAGATTTTGACTTAAAAAAAAAAAAGTCAATTAGAAATTTGAGAAACCAAAAGCTAAAATAACTAATCAGAACTGAAGATAAAATTAATGAATTTCAAGATCAAGTTGAAAAAGTTACCAAAAATGCAGCATTAAGTGGCAAAGAGATGAAAAATAAGGAGAGAGCAAAGGACAGAGAAGTCAAGGGCAAAGTTCTAATATCAATCTTCAAGGAGATAATGAAGGGGATGCATAAGGGGAGATACTAAAAGAGATAAGGGATGAGACCTTTTCAGTCAATTAACCACAATGATCCCCTGATTCTAGGAGCCCACTGAACACCAGCATTTCCAAAGAAAGCCCCACCCAGACACATCAAAGCAAGCCTACAGAATCACTGAAGACAAAGAAGCACCCAGAGAAGTCAGTTAACCTATAAAGAGTTTTAACCCAACAGCTGATATACAAGCAGCAACAACTGAGAAAAAAAATCATTGACAATCCAGCAGAACTATCTTTCAACTATGAGGGTGAAATTAATGTAATTTCAAATAAGAAACAAAACAGAAAGATTATTACAAAAAAAAAAAAAAAAACCACTCAGTTAAGGAACCTCTAAAGGGTGAATTTCAGAAAGAAGATTATCTCAGAAGGAAATAAGAATGATTCTCAAGAAGAAAAGAAGAGTAAATAAAATGCCAAACATTCAAGACAATAAAGTAAAAAATAATAAATATAGTGTCCGCCCCATTTGTGAAGTTAAAGAAATGGAGCTAGAAGTAAAATATTAAATAAAAATGGTATGTGGGTCAGAAATGGGGAATCTGGTAAGTTATCTCACCCCTAGGATCATTAGTTTCTTCATTTACAAATGTCAAATAGTACCCATTTTCAAAAGGATTTCTGGAATCTAATTGCTTCTACTTCAGATCAATTTTTGATGTCTTGCTCAAAGCTTTAATGGTTGCATTTTCTGTGAACCAAATTTCCTAATGGTGGCTTTTTGCTTCAGACCCAGAGCACTGAAATAGCTAAACCCAAGTACGATGAATCCAAAATCCCCCTGATTTTCACTTTTTTCCATTTCCATCTCCATTTAATTTCTAAGAGAGATGAGATAACTGCAGTGACGGCAATCTAAGTGGCTGTATATTTTGTCTAAAATGCCCTGAAATCATCCTGAGTTATTATGTAAATACCCAAATCTGCTCATTATGTTGTTATGGGGGGAGGCTCAACAGTCCTCTGCCAGTGTTATGTCTTAAGATGAGATCATTAGAAAAGGATTAGTGTTGTAATGTCTGAAGGGTTTAAACAATAATTTTGAGTCTTTCAGATGGGCACAAGGTAATTTTAAATAAATTCCAGGTTTTTTTCCTGATGATAGTCTTTAGTTCAATCGAAGCTACTTTTAAAGAAATGCTAATTGAATGAGGTAATTTTTAGTGTGAAACTGACATACTGGAGTCCCTCAGTAAAGAGTAGCTGTTATCATTCTTAGTATAATTTCTGGGTAGAAATAAAAGGAATGCAAAAAGCAAGGCCGACATGATGGACTGTTGGCCTTTAGATGGTTGGTTCTCTCCCAATGATGATTTGTAACTTTCCAAGGGCACAGAACTGACAGAGTGATCTTTATCACCATATTTGATTTCTGAAAATTTCTGATTTATTATGCCCATAAACACAGAGCACTCAGTAATGGATGGGCATTGACAATGAAGAGATGTATAAAACTTGATCCTTCCTCTTCAGGAGCTCACAGTTGGCCCCTGTGGTTAATAAGATTAGTGTTTGCATCAAGACTGGGCATCCACTGGTACCAGGCCCTGGGGACACAGAAATGAACAAATCTGTGTCTTCCCAATCTTCCTACCTAGTGAACAATACAGAGAAACAGTGAACCAGTGAATGACAAAGCATCACAGCCATAAAAGAGCCAGGGACAGGGCTCTGGGAAATATAAGAGTCAGAATAGGTAATTGCGACTGGAGGAGCTGTAGACAATTTTTAAAGGAGCTGGCATTTGAAGTTGATCTTGAAAGATGAATAAGAAATAAGAACAAAGGAAAGAGCATCCCAGACAGAGGGGATCATGTGGCAACAACCCAGGGTCATGAAAGATCCCTTTCAGAGGAATGAGGCTCTCTGTGGCTTGACTGTCGAATACATAGGTGAAAGCCGGAGAAAACTTAGGTTGAAGAGCTAAATTGGCATCAGTTGGGACCAATCTTGCAACATTTACAATGAATTTAAACCTTATCCTGGAACAACAAGAGTCTACTGGGAATTTAAAGCAGGCAACCACTATACCTAGCTACAAAAAAAAAAAAAATCTCAGGATGGCAGTGTTAAAGCTACTTCAGAGGTGAGAGGGATCAGAAGTCAGGAAAGAAATCCTCTAAACAAGATTTGATGATATGAAGCAAAGTCACAGCAGCACTGGGAACGCTGCCAGATATATTAGGAGAAATCTGACATGATAGGCAACTACTTGAATGTGGAAGGGCAGGAAAAAGAAAACTCAAAAGATGATGGAGGATTATCTAACTTGAAAAACTAAGTGAGCCATTTCACTACTGAGAGAGAAAGTATAGGATACAGAGCAGAATTGGGGAAAAAAGATGATAAATTTTCTTCAGTAAATTTTAAGTTTGCTATGCCATGGCTTCTCAATATGAAGGATGTATCCAGCAGGCAATTCAAAATACGCAGGTGATGTGTTGGGGAGTAAAAACTTGGAAGTGTGAGGGCTAAAATCCTGACTGTCTTCTGGAAAATTCAAGATTAAAATAAAACAGAAACAGAACGTGGGATCAAGGAGACCTTAGGATTTGCCCAAATAGCCAAAGCTCATTATAAAGCCAAAAGCATTCACAAAAATCCATAATGCACTGCATTCTGCATTTAAGAGCAGACAGCAAATCACAGTACATTCACAAAGGGGCCCACATTTTCTTAGTCTTTTATCTGAGTAAAAAATGCTCAGGATACTTTTCTGCTGCTAACTTTATTAAGCCATGACTAGCCACAAACTCAATGCCTGGATTCTTTTTCTTTGTTTAAAATTTTTAACTTTATTTTATTTTCATCTTTTTTATTGGAGTCTGATTGCTTTACAAAGTTGTGTTATTCTCTGCTGTACAACGAAGTGAACTAACTATATATATACATTTGTCCTATTCCTCTCGAACCTCCCTCCCACCTAATGTTAGGCTTCTTAAACTTTCCTTTATATCTCCTAACCAACTAGAAGTCTTTGGAGTAAGGAGGGGATAATGCAGAAAAACACAGAGAAGAAGTTGATGCATCAGGAAACCACAGAGCAAAAAAATCAACCCAGAACTGAAAGCATGTGACCTCTCTTCATAAGAGCTACCCTTCTTTCATCTGCATCTTCTCTGCAAGGTGTATATAGTGAGTGTATCTGTGAGCTGGAATGCCTGCACACTAATTTCAAGAACATGCGATGGGAGGCTGGATTAAGGTCGTTTACTGTCTCCGCCACAGCAGGGTTCCCTCCTAATTACTTCCATGAGTTCTCATTTTTTGGAGACAAAAGTCTCCTGGAAGACAATGCCATTTGAATAGCCAGTGACATTGGATTGATCTCTTTGTGCCTGCTTATATTCCCTGCTTTGCCCTATTTCTATGTTTATACTTTTGAAATACGTGAAATTCAAGGATTATATGATGGGATCCAAATTCATGCCTCAGACTATTCACATCTTCCTGCAAAAGACTAGAAATCCTGACATGGCCAAACAAGAAGTTTCCCCTCTACCTATTAAATAACGGTGCGCTGGAAAGGCAGAGAAATTGCAGCTGACCATCAGAATCATTTGCCATGCATCAGCACTTTCCAGCTGAAAGTATGGGGTACCCAGTGGTACAAGCTGTGGGGACAGTCAATTCCTGAAACCGTAAGATTAAATCATGCTTCTGTTTGGAACTTCAGTTTTACTTGAAGATATAAAGGAGGATTTTGTCTTAATATTAAATAAGCACAAATATATTAAGGAGTAGACTGCCAAGTTCACATGGATATTTTTTAAGACAAAATATGAGACTTCAAAGGAATTTCAGACCTCTAGACAGACGGTTTATAGTCCCCTAAATCCGGGAGGCAAAAATTCTCTTTCTTCTGCCACAAGGGTATTTCAGATGCTCGGAGAAAATTCTCGCTGGCTGGAAGAATAAGAGGGAATAATAAACTCACAGGTCCATCTGGCAAAATGAAAATGTCTGGAGGACAAAATAGGTGCCATCTAGAACGAGAATATACAGAAAGAGAACATACACTGATTAAACAAGAGATGAGACATAAACCTCAGAAAAGGCAATGGCACCCCACTCCAGTACCCTTGCCTGGAAAATCCCATGGATGGAGGAGCCTGGTAGGCTGCAGTCCATGGGGTCGCTAAGAGTCGGATACGACTGAGCGACTTCACTTTCACTTTTCACTTTCATGCATTGGAGAAGGAAATGGCAACCCACTCCAGTGTTCTTTCCTGGAGAATCCCAGGGACGGGGGAGCCTGGTGGGCTGCCGTCTATGGGGTCGTACAGAGTCAGACACAACTGAAGCGACTTAGCAGCAGTAGCAGCAGCAGCAGAGACATAAACCTAGTCTGTAGACCAGGGACAGTTGCATCACCCACTTGCTCTTCAGCTTTGAGATGGTCACGTCAGTTCCCCAAATCTCCATTTCCTCGAGTATAAAATGAAGGAATTGTACTAAAAAGGAAAGTTACAAGCTCTTTAAATTTTGGACTGGTTTCCAACATTTAAAACTTAGGTGATTTCAAATAAAAACCTGGATTGTTGATTCCTCTTGAAAAAAAATAGAGCATCTCACCATGGAGCCTATAACGTTGCCACAAGGCAACTGTTTCTTGGAGTCGAGTGAGCCTTCTTTACTCAAGGCACAAGTTCACCCCATGTCCTGGGGTCTTATTTGAACCCAGGTCTCTCCCCCTTGCCTGACTCTGTATACCTGAGCTGTCTGATCCAATGGCCTCTGGTCATATGGGCTACTTCAACTTAAGTTTAAACTAACTAAAATTAAATAAGCTTTAAAGTTCAGTTTCTCGGAGAAGGCAATGGCACTCCACTCCAGTACTCTTGCCTGGAAAATCCCATGGATGGAGGAGCCTGGTAGGCTGCAGTCCATGGGGTCACTGAGGGTCGGATACGACTGAGTGACTTCACTTTCACTTTTCACTTTCATGCATTGGATAAGGAAATGGCAACCCACTCCAGTGTTCTTGCCTAGAGAATCCCAGGGATGGGGGAGCCTGGTGGGCTGCCGTCTATGGGGTCGCACAGAGTCAGACACGACTGAAGCGACTTAGCAGCAGCAGCAAAGTTTGGTTTCTAGCCAATTCTGAGTGTTCAAAAGCTACGCGTGGCTAGTGGTCATTGAATTGGACATTGCAGTTAAAGGACATTTCTGTCATCACAGAAACCTCCATCCAACAGGGCTGCATAGACGTTTGAATGTGTGGCCTCAGGCTAAATAACATTCTGGATTCTCTGTTAGCTCAGCTTGTAAAGAATCTACCTGCAATGCAGGAGACCCCAGTTCAATTCCTGGGTCAGGACAATCGCCTGGAGAAGGGATAGGCTACCCATTTCAGTATTCTTGGGCTTTCCTGGTGGCTCAGATGGCAAAGAATCCACCTGCAATGTGGGAGACCTGGGTTCAGTCCCTGGGTTGTGAAGATCCCCTGGAGGAGGGCATGGCAACCCACTCCAGTGTTCTTGCCTGGAGAATCTCCATGGATAGCGGAGCCTGGAAAGCTACAGTCCACAGGGTCTCAAAGAGTCAGACATGACTGAGTGACTAAGCACAACACATGATTTTTCAACTTCTTTGTGGGGAAACTCCACCAGCAGGATTGGAACTATTGCACACGTGTCCCTTTAAAAGACTCTTTCCTTCACAATCTGTTGCCATACATGGAGATGATGTCTAAAGACATCTTTTTTTTTTTTTTTTTTTTGGCTGTGTAATACAGCCTGTGGGATCTTACTTCCTGGACCAGAGATCAAACCTGTGCCCCTGCATTGGAAGTGTGGAGTCTTAACCACTGGACCACCAAGGAAGTCCCTAAACGCACATCCTTGAATCAGGAAGCACAAATGGCTTCCTCTGAGAGCGAGCAGGGAGGGACAGGTGTGTGGATTGGTTTGGGGGGTTCTGGTTTGGTGGGGGCAGACAGAGTCAGGGGATAAGTAATTTCTTCTGTGGTTCCTCCTCTCCCCATCGCCCCAGTCAACCTAGCTGCATCACAGGACTGGTAGCCATTCCTACTTTCTTCATTGGGAAAGGGTATTAAGACAGGTATGCCAATGATACCCGTTCCAGAGGGGCATTCCTGCTCAGTTGTGTCCAATTCTTTGCAACTCCACGGACTGTGGCCCACCAGGCTCCTCTGTCCATGGGATTATTCAGGCAAGAGTACTGGAATGGGTTGCCATTTCCTCCTCCAGGGGATCTTCCTGACCTGGGAATCAGACCCACATCTCTTATGGTTCGTGCATTGGCAGGTGCATTCTTTACCATTGAGCAACTGCAAAAGGAATGAGGGCAAATCTAAAAACCATTAAGCAATAGACACAGCATAATTGAATAAGCAATGGAAAAGTCTGCCTGCTGGCAAAGAGGCTGTCAGAAAAGCAGTAAGTGTGAGCTGCATTTAGAGGCATTAATGTGTAATTACTAATGAGTCAGACACCTCCATCTTATTCATTCCAGCCAGCCCCTCTGGAGGACTATCAGGGAACACTTAGTTAGCAGTTAAGAAGCCACGGTGTGTGCCAGACAGAGGCACAACTGCATTTTTTTCTAACACTGGCATTCACATTGGCCTCACCTTATGGGTCAGCAAACATGACATGTCCCTGTTCATTTTTACAGAGATTCTAGAATTCAGATTTGGGGAACATACCACCCGCCATCCTGGGAGTGGGGATTTGGTGACTTGACACTATTTCAGACCCTACCCAAGGACAGCGGAATGACAGTGGCTCTCAACCCAGCCAACAGCTTGTTTAAGAGCAAACAAAATAAACAGAGGGCTTCTCTGATGGTTCAGTGGTAAAGGATCCACCTGCCAATGCAGGAGAAGTGGGTTTGATCCCTGAGCCAGCAGGATCCCACTTGTCTCGGAGCAACTAAGCCCGTGTGCCACAACTACTCTAGAGACTGTTCAGTCAATTCAATAACTCAGTCGTGTCCAAGTCTTGGCGACCCCATGGACTGCAGCATGCCAGGCTTCTCTGTCCTTCACAAACGCCTGGGAGCTTGCTCAAACTCATGTCCATCGAGTTGGTGATGCCATCCAACCATCTCATCCTCTACCATCCCCTTCTCCTCCTGCCTTCAATCTTTCCCAGTATCAGGGTCTTTTGCAGTGAGTCAGTTCTTTGCATCAGGTGGCCAAAGTATTGGAGCTTCAGCTTCAGCATCAGTCCTTCCAATGAATATTCAGGACTGATTTCCTTTAGGATGGACTGGTTTGATCTCCTTGCAGTCCAAGAGACTCTCAAGAGTCTTCTCCAACACCACAAAAGCATCAATTCTTTGGTGCTCAGCTTTCTTTATGGTCCAACTCTCACATCCATACATGATCACTGGAAAAACTGTAGCTTTGACTATATGGACCTTTGTTGGCAAAGTAATGTCTCCGCTTTTTAATATGCTGTCTAGGTTGTTCATAGCTCTTCTTCCAAGGAGCAACAACCGGGTGGCCACAGTTATTCAGCCCATGTGCCACAACTACTGAAGGCCGAGTGCCCTAGAGCCTGTGCTCGCAACAAGAGAAGCTTCTGTCTGGCACACACAGTGGCTTATTAACTGCTGACGCCAGAGAGCAGCCCCACTCTATGCAACTAGCGAAAGCCTTAGCACAGCAACAGAGACCCAGTACAGTCAAAAATAAATGAATAAAATTTTTTTAAAACATTTAAAAGCACACAAAAGAGAATTCCTAACCTGGGCATCTCCCCAGGCTAGTTAAGCCAGAATTCCAGGAGTGGGGCCCAGGAACTGGTATGTTTTGAAAACTTCCCAGAAGATTCTAAGATGTAATGGGATTGAGACCCACTGACTTTTGTAATCAGGAAGGCCCACTTGACCACACTGCCCACATCCTCCTGCTCTTGGATCCACAGGGAGATTGGGACACTTCCTGCGTGGCCTCTTTGTTGACTGATGACTGGTCCCACACTGCCCTGTCCCGTGATGGTCACAGGATGGCCAATGCAGGTGGAGAAGGTAAGCATCCAAGATGCCGGGTACCCAAAGCCTAGCTTTCCTGCCTCTCTGCCTCTCTCCCGAGATCCAAGAGAAGTCTACACCAGTATTTCCAGATTCCCTAGGATCCTGAGCTTGGGAGAGTGAGTGGGAGGCTTAGCTATGGGAACTGGGTTGTGCCCCGGGAAGAGACAGGAAGGAGGTGATGAGAGGAGTCCAAGAAGTCAAGGGGGAGGAAAATCAAATAATGAGCCGTGCAGCTGCTGAGCCATAAAACTGAGCTCAAAAGAGAGAGGACAGGCAGAGAGCACAGAAGGACGTGACAGGCACATATCCGTCAGCCAAGGGTGGCAACAGCTGTGTACTTTTTGTGTGTGGCGCCGGCTGAAGCACGTGGTCTTCCGTGGCCAGAGGGGCACCTGACTTGTGCAGACGTCAGATGAAAACACACGTGTTCACCCCGGCAGCACAGGGCGCCACCAGAAACCTCCATCCATCTGTTTCTAGATTGCTTTTGCAAAACCCAGTAAATCACCGTGGGTCCTGCCACCTGGCACCCTCTCTGCATATCTAAGAAGCGGTGAAACACGGGACATCTCAAGTTATGGGCTCCCTGGCACACGGGCCAGCTCTGTGGCCCCAGCTGAACAGCTGTCCTCCGCTGACCCGGGCGCAATCTCTCCCTAACGACTGTTCCCTCCTGATGGCTTGACCAGATGCGCCATGGGAGGCTGAACACATTCCCACATCCTTCGGCATGACTCTGTATGCACAAGGAACCATGGGGTTTGTTTTGGTATTCGCTTTTTTTTTTTTTTTTAAACACAATCAAGTCTTGGGAACTCTCCACACCTTACCAGCAACAGCCAGGCTTCTCCTAGGATCCAGATCTGGTCTGGAAATTTCTCCTTGGCCCTCTTGGTGGTGTTTGCAATCTGCTGACTTTGGGGCCAGTCCTAAGGGACAGGGGAAATCTTCACTGAGCAGGCCAGTCCTTCTCACCCCAGGGCCTTTAGCCCTGCAGGACACTGTGGGCCCTGATGCCTGGGGCCTTTTTAAAGTTAAAAGGACATTTTAACTGCTTTTCCCAGGCATAGGTAGGGAATAAAATATTAATATACCACCCTGTTGGTCTAGTAACCACAGAGAGGGGCTGATGCCCTCAGAAGTGCTTATTAAAGGAGGACTCAAGGAGGCAGAGTCTCTGGGCAGGAGAAGAAAGGTCTGGTTCAATGCAAAATGTTGTACAAATCCTGAACTATTGGGTTGACCAATAATTTCATTCGAGTTTGTCCATATTGTGGACAAATCCAAACAAATGTCTTGACCAACTCAATATAAATAAAGCCGTGGCAGGGGTGAAGCATTTATAGGCCCGTTCCTTATAATCAAGGCCCTCAGACTCACCCAAGGTGGGAAGGAACCTCAGAAATGATCAATTCCAACGGTTCCCAAATCTGAAGCACATGAGAACCACCTGGGGCGTTTTTCAAAGCAAATAGTCATGATCTAATAGTCATGTATGGACGTGAGAGTTGGACCATAAAAAAGGCTAGGTGCCGAAGAATTGATGCTTTTGAACTGTGGTCTTGGAGAAGACTCTTGAGAGTCCCATGGACTACAAGGAGATCAAACCAGACAATCCTAAAGGAAATCAGTCCTGAATAGTCATTGGAAGGGCTGATGCTGAAGTTGAAGCTCCAATACTTTGGCCACCTGATGCAAAGAACTGACTCATTGGAAAAGACCCTGATGCTGGCAAAGACTGAAGGCAGGAGGAAAAGGGGACAACAGAGAACAAGATGGTTGGATGGCATCACCATCTTAATAAACATGGGTTTGAGCAAACTCTGGGAGATGGTGAAGGACAGGGAAGCCTGGCATGCTGCAGTCCGTGGAGTCATAAAGAATCAGACACGACTGAGAAACTGAACAATAACACCTTGGTCTCATCCCAGAGGCAGAAAATGAAAATGAGATTCCTTGGTGGCTGAGATGGTAAAGAATCTGCCTGCAATGCAAGAGACTTGATTTGATCCCTGGGTCGGGAAGATTTCCTGGAGAGGGAATGGCAACCCACTCCAGTATTCTTGCCTGGAGAATCCCATGACCAGAGAAGCCTCTCGGGCTATAGTCCATGAGATCAGAAAGAGCTGGCCATGACTGAGCGACTAGGTTATAACAAAGGTAGAACTTCAGGGGTGGAATTCTGGTATGGTTCCCCAGGTCATGCAGTTCTGGTATTCAGGGACTCCTGAGTGTGGCAGAGTTGAAATGGAGACCCTAGCCCCCTTCTCCCCGGCACCCCAAACTCGACTGTGCCAGGGAATCACCTGAGGAATCCTGAAGGTCTGGAGCGGGTCTGCAGGTCTCAACTCCCAAAAGCTCTGGGAGAGACTGGTCCTCAGAGGCGCCCTGTGACAGGAGGCCTAGCATCCAGCCATACAAGTAAACGAGTCAGGGCTTACCTGCGGCTCAGTGGTAAAGAATCCTCCTGCCAATGTAGGAGACACAGGTTTCAGCCCTGATCCAGGCAGATCCTACGTGCCCGAAACAACTAAGCCCATGTACCACAGCTGCTAAGTCTGTGCCCTCGAGCCTGTGCTCAGCACCAAGAAAAGGCATCACAGTGAGAAGCCTTAGCACCACAGCTAGAGAACAGCCCCCACCCACCACTAGAGAAAAGCCAGCACTGCAACGAAGACCCAGAACAGCCAAAAATAATTAAATTAAAAAAAAATAGATGTCATATGCCAATTAACCTCTGTCTTTCAAGGGTCAAGATTAAAGAGCTTGGTAGAGAGGTTGGATGGGATTGACGTGTGTTTTTTATCCTGAGTCTAGAAATTAATTGCTGTGTAATCTTGAACAAGTCACTTAACTTCTCTGATCTTTCATTTCCTTAAAATGGAGAGGAAACTAATCCTGACTTTACAATGTCATTGGGCTAATCAGACTGAGACATGAGAAATGGTTCCATAAACTCTAACCACTACAAAGTATGAGTTTATTATTATAAGACTGACCTTTGTTAGACGCCAGCCCTGAAACTGGTCTTTTTTCTGTGCACACCCATTTTTATAGTCCTTTATTTCTCCCACCAGGAGCATGTGAAGGTGGGCACACATGCGATAAAGGATTGTCATTTCCTAAAGGTTTTAATTCCAGGTATGTGTGGTTCGCATGCGTGGAGTGAGAGAGAGTGTGTTCTTGTCCATTGCCTAGAGGAAAAGAATTGCAAGGCAGTTCTCTTTAACCAGGAGGATTCAGGAATGCAGAGCAAATGTTCAGAAGCAACAGCCAAATTGGTAGCTCTTCTTGCTTCTTTCCACGGGCATTAACACACTCTTAGCCAAAACAAAATGGAACCATGGCTGGGCCAACTTCGTCTCAATGTTCCTGCGGCCACATGTCCCGGGAGGGGAATGGTGGGGGGGCGGTGAGCGGTGCAGCCTTGTCTCGTCTGTAGCCCAGGCAGGGAGATCGTCTCTCAGGACCCTCGCCCTTTCTGAGGTCCCGACCCCCACGTTCACTCTGCACAGAAATGAAACCCTGGCAAGTCCTTCAGCCGCATCCTGGCAGCGGCTGACTGAGGTTGCGCAAACACATTTGGCACAGGCTTCAGGGACCAAGAAGTTCTCTGGGTTGCATCGCAGAAACAAAATGTACTTGTCCTACTTCCGAGATCGTGTCTGAGGACTTGGCTCCCTCGGCCGAGGAACTGCCTCCTCGCTGACGTCAACCTGCCCCGGGAGGCAAACATCTTTGGGTTCGGCCATTCAGGACCAGAACTGAGAGAAGAGGGGGATCGATGGGAGTCGGCCCAGGCTTGGCTCTGAGGGGACAGTTTAGGGAGAAATACGCCGATTCTTCAACAACTGAGGAATCCTAAAATAGAAACTTATCAGCCCCATCTGGGTAGAGGGATGGTTGGGCTGCAAAACCCTGGGCCCAGGGTCACTGGTCATGATGTCACCTCCACGAAGTGGGGTTTTATGGCCCCAGGTGCTGCCACACACATGGCCTGGAAGCTCACATCCCCAGAGGCCCCGGAAGGGTATTTGACACCCCTGGCCTTAGGGATGAAATAATTTCTAAGTAGAGCTCTGGCCTCGCCTCCATGTCACTCTGCTGTAATATCTCAGGCATCCAGTGACTACGTTTTCCCAGCCAAATCCAGGCGGGTCCTACTGGCCTTGAACACATTTCTCAGCTTGGGGTTCTAGCTCAGCACACAAAGTATCCAGGCCTCTCCAGGCGCCATTCTGGAGCAGCAGCATCTTTTATTTAAAAACAAAAGAATCATCTTTCCCATATTCCTATTTTTCACCTATAAAACCCAGAATTTGCATCACCAGATCGGACCTCCTTCCTGTTTCAGACTGCACAGACCCACCCACTGAGGTTTTGTGCTTAGAATAAAAGCCACCATGATATGGTAGAAACCAACACAATATTATAAAGCAATTATCCTCCTATTAAAAATAAATAAATTTCAAAAGAAATAGAAGCTATATGAGAAATAAAAATACTGTATTCAGAAGTGTTTAAAAAAAAACAGCCAGTGTGAAATGAATTCTCAAAATCTGCAACCCATGGACAGAGGAGCCTGGAGAGCTATAGTCAACGGAGTCACAAAGAGAGGGACACGACTGAGCAACACACACACACACACACACACACACACACACATACACACACACAGATTTACATCACAAAGTTTTAGGAAGACAGTGATAGAGGTGGGCTTTCCTTCACCACCTTGCAGGGGTGACCGGACAATCTGGGGGCTCACCCGTGGCTGCCCAATAGAAGCCCCTTGAAACATCATAAAAGTCCCAATACCTGAGTTCTCTGCCAAACTAAGTAAATTGCCATCCCAGGAGGGACCCAGCATCCGTGGTTTGTTTAACCATTCTCCACTGATTCTTTTTTTTCCTTTAATTTCTTTTTTTTTTTAATGTGAACTATTTTTTAAGTCTTTATTTAATTTGCTATAATATTGCTTCTGTTTGATGTGGTTTTTTTTGACCTTGAGGCATGTGGGGTTCCAGCTTCCCACCTGGGAATCAAACCTGAACCCTGCATTGGTAGGCAAAGTCTCAACCACTGGACAACCAGGGAAGTCCCTTTTTCATTGATTCTAATAGATAAGTTGGCCTGAGAAATCAAATCCCCTTTTTAGGGGTGGGGTGGGGGGATAATACTTTAGCTCAGAGAATGCAAGTGCTTTGCCTAAAGTCACACAGATCACTGGGTACAGAGCTAGGACCAGAGATGACTTAAGCCAATTGTCAAGCCAGGTACTCTGTTTTAACGCCAGGTAGACATCACTTTGCCAACAAAAGGTCCATTGAGCGCCAACGAATTGTTGCTTTAGAACTGGTGCTGGAGAAGTTTCTTGAGAGTCCTTTGGACAGCAAGGAGATTAAACAAGTCAATCCTAAAGGAAATCAACCCTGAATAGTTATTGGAAGGGACTGATGCTGAAGTTGAAGCTCCAATACTTTGGCCACCTGATGTGAAGAACTGACTCATCAGTAAAGATCCTGATGCTGGGAAGGATTGAGGGCAGGAGGAGAAGGTGGCAACAGAGGATGACATGGTTGGATGGCATCACCAACTCAATAGACAGGAGTCTGAGCAAATTGTGGGAGATAGTGAAGGACAGGGAAGCCTGATGTGCTATGGTCCATGGGGTCTCAAAGAGTCAGACACGACTGAGTGACTAAACAAAAACAACCAGGATGATTTTGTAGAGGTGCTGCCAGGGGAGCTGTCTGACCTGATGGTTCAGGGTGAGGCTGCTTAGAACAGTCTCCCTGGGCCTGCTGGTTGGAAGAATTACTTAATGGATTCATCTGATTTCTGGTTCTGCCACCTTACTGTGGGACCTTGACAAAGCACCAAGTCTTGCAAAACTTCACATCCTATGGGGGATGGGTGATGTCTGGGGTAAAAAGAGGTAATATTAATTAAATTTTCCTCTTGGAATGGCAAGAGATTAATGAAATAACTGTAAAACTTATAGCACTGTTCTTGACACATAATGTGTTCAATAATGTGGACTATTGCTCATAATATTAATATCACACAGATGTATCAGCTCTAGCCCTCAGGCTCTGTGGTATTAATATCTGAAGTCAGCAGCGTGTCATGTGCAGCCATGAGACGGGGTGGAGTTTGGCCTTAAGGATGCTCTGCAGTAAACAGGCAGGGACTAAGGCACTACACAGTCCAAGGAAACACAGCCTTCCTTGACTTCTAAGATGGTTTATAGGTTCAGATTCCAACCACATTACTTGGAATGAGACTCCTGTTCCTCCATCCCTCTGGGGCTCTTTAAATACACCCAGACTCTGTGTGTTCCTTCTCAGCAAACATAGTCGTAGAGAATTAAGACTGGGACTCATCATCCTTCCAGACAAGGTTGGATAGGTCAGGAGGGTTTCCCACTCCAGTACCCAAGTCAGATCCCACACCTTCAGCCCAAGAAAAATAGCGGGGACTTAAAAGAATCCATTCTCCTCCCTTCCCACAAATGTCCTTCTGCTTTCAGTATGAATATTATCAACACCATCATTTCTTGGTCCCCATGACTCAAAACTTCATTTTTTTCATGACTCCCTTTTGCTCTTCAGCCTGGACTCTAAAAGAAATAGTTATCGTCTATACCCGTATATATCTCTGCATCTATATTCCCACCCACTTCAAGCTTTCATTAACTTCACCTGAAATATTCTCCTGAACTCTTTGCTGCTGCAAGTATGACCTGCAGACCAGCAGTTTCAGCATCACAGAAGCTGGTTCCAAATTCAGAATCTCAGGTCTTACTCTGAATCTACAGAGCCAAATCTGTGTTTTAACAAGACCCCCCCACACACACACCAGGTGGGCTTCCCTGGTGGCTCGGATGGTAAAGAACCTGTCTGCAATGCAAGAGACACGGGTTTGATCCTTGGGTCGGGAAGATCTCATGGAGAAGGGAATGACTACCCAATCTACTATTCTTGCCTGGAGAATTCCATGGACAGATGAGCCTGGCAGGCTTCAGTCCTTGGGGTCACAAAGAGTCGGGCAAGACTGAGCGACTAACACTCAGCTTCCAGGTGATCTGGGTGCCTGTGGAAGCTGAGAAGTGCTGGACTGCCTGACGCCCTCCCTTCTGGACTCTGAGCGTTCTCTTTGAGTTAAGAAGGCTTCATTACCTGGCTGAAGTGCTGCTTCGAGTCACTCCCAAGCTCAAAACCTTCACTTTTTCTGATGGACTACAGACTTTTTACTCTTTCGTGTGTACACAGGCCTCTCAGATTACAAAGCATTTTCACTTCACATTTTATCTGTGGTCACAGCTAATACATCAGCAATTTCATAATGCTCCAAATAGCCCAGATCCAGCCATGTGTTTCTGTCTGCCGACAACCACCCTGCCTAGCCACCGCCATTGTTTGTCTACATTACCACAATGGTCCCTGGGCTGGTCTGCCCCTTCTATTCTTGTCCCACTACAATTCTTTTCTCACAGAATAAATTATGTCCCAGCCCCACCCCTGCTTTACACCACCAATGAGTATTTCTTGGGATGAAAAACAAACTCTTCCTCTAACCACACAGCCTTGTATGATCTGTCCTGACAATACAGGGACTTGTCTCCTCTGCTCTCCACCACCATGCTCCATCCACACTGTTACCCTATCCGCCTCCACACTGGCTTTCCTTCTGATCCTCATGTATGGTTTTACTGTTGCCACTGCCTGGAAATCTAGACCCCAGGTCTTCACACTTCTGGCTCATTTTCATCAGTTGTCCACTCTTCCAGGAAGCCTTCCCTAACTACAACATCTGAAGTATGAAAAATACAGCTCTTCTACTCTGTCTCATTATTCTTCACCCAGTTGTCTGTTCTCCTCCCTTCACAGTAATTATCGCTATCTGAAAGTATCTTATTTCCTTTTGGCTAGTCCCTGCCTATCTTACCTAGGTCTGTGCACCAACATGTCAACTCTTTGAGAACAGAGCCCTGAATGCCTGGTTCCCTCAGGATCCCTAAGACCTAGGCACTGGGTAAGTGTTTCTTGCGAGAATGAATGAGTAAACATCATTCCTTTATTCTTAACCTCACCATACTCAAATGACCACTAGTTCAGGCATTAATCCACCATTCTGCTGGGGAGCCTCCAACTGTTTAATGATTCACTGAGTTTGTCAGCTGACAAATTACAAGGTCATAATTTAACTCAGCTCTTCCAGCTCCAAGATCTGTGATTTCCTCAATATATCACACTCTCTTTCATATCAACTACTAAACCCAAGATTCAGGGAGGCCCATAGAGACTTCCCTGGTGGTACAGTGGATGGGAATCCATCTGCCAATGCAGGGGATATGGGTTCAACCCCTGGTCTGGGAAGATCCCACATGCCACATGGTAACTAAGCCCAGGTGCCATGACTGCTGAGCCTGCTGCAACTTTTGAAGCCCTAGTGCCCAAGAGCCCACACACTGCAACTATTGAAGCCCAGGAGCCAAAAGCCCGTGCTCCCCAACAAAAGAAGCCTCCACAATGAGAAGCCCCCATACCACAGTGAAGAGTAGCCCCCTGCTCCCTGCAACCAGAGAAAGCCTGCACACAGCAGTGAAGACCCAGCACAGCCAAAAATAAACAAATTTTTTTTTTAAAGCAAAGTGAAAAAAAGGATATCCATAATGTGTACTTAATTTACCCTTCCACATCTTTCAAAAAATATTTTCCAATGTATTCTCTCATGTCAGAGCAAAGATATATGCTCAGTTTCCCCTGAATGTCCCCCACCCTGCTGTGCTCACAGGACGTTCCCCTTTCTCCTGCTCTCCCAGCCCATCCATGCCTGCTGAAATCGTACCTCTTTCCAAAGTTCCATGAAATTCACCAGCCTCTCCACAAAGAGTATATAACCCAACGTGCTCTTTGCCCATATTGGACTCTGATGCAAGCCCTTACCCTCACCCTGCCTTTTTACCTTCCTTATGTTATTTTGAAGATTGAAGGCAGGAGGAGAAGGGGATGACAGAGGATGAGATGGTTGGATGGCATCACCAACTCAATGGACGTGAGTTTGAGTAAACTCCGGGAGTTGGTAATGGACAGGAAGGCCTGGCATGTTGCGGTCCATGGGGTTGCAAAAAGTCAGACATGACTGAGTGATTGAACTGAACTGATGTTATTTTGATTATGATGACATCATAACCCTGATTTTTGTTATGGCTACATGGTACATCCTTCATTCTCCATCTGCCCCCAAAATAGCATATACACTCTGGAAGGTTCTTGTCTATCCTAATTCTTTGTAATACCCTTTACGCAAAGCCATGGGGACTTCCCTGATGGCTCAAACAGTAAAAAAAAAAAAAAAAAAAAAAAACAAAAAAACCCACCTGCGATGCAGTAGACCTGGATTCAATCCCTGGGTAAGAAAAAACCCCCTGGAGAAGGGAATGATTACCCACTCCAGTATTCTTGCCTGGAGAATTCCATGGATAGAAGAGCCTGGCAGGCTACAGTCCATGGGGTTGCAAAGAGTCAGAAATGACTGAGTGATGAGCACTTTCACTTACACAAGGCCATACACATTTACTGAATTTACTCGGTCCGCATGATTGCATTTAAAGATCTTTTATCTTAGAAATGTTATGGAAAAAACTAATAATGTCTGATGTATGATGCAAGTGTGGTCTTAAATATCCGTAAAGAAACTGAAAAGACTCAAGGACACAAAAGAAAAAAATTACTATCACATGCTCCTATAAAACAGAACATGTTTTTAGGTTTCAGAAGAGGAACAGAGGACTTGGCTACTCAAACACTGCTCCCCTCTCTGAGAAGACAGAAAATAGAATGAAGGAGAAAGAGAAGGAAAGAAAGTAAGAACAATTGACCTGACCTTTCCCCCAGTGATCACCAACAAGTAGAGCTGGAGCCTGGGAATTTATTCAACTCTACATATGCCCGAGGCTTGATCCAGTAGCAACCCAAAGGCAGGATGTTGGTGGCTGCCAAACCCTGGTCACAAGAGACAAGGCAAGTCAGAGGAACCATGGCAGGGGTCCAAAAGAAGACGGTGCAGAATGTCCTGGTGTTACGACATTTCTGGGCTGCAGTCAAGTTGAGGCCTCAGACTGTGTCTAGAATTTTCTTTGAGAGCCAATGGCTTACTTAGTCAAGAACTTTATCTTTCTCCTCCCATTCCCACCTCTCCTTTCTAGGGCCTTCTCAAGACCACAGTGAAATAATCACTAAGAGGACATAGGATTACTGTGAAGCTGATGAAGTTTAAGATTCGGGGTCCTTTACATGCAAATTGCTGGGACTTTTAAGGAGTTCTAAATGGAGAAGGGGGGACTTCCCTAGTGGTTCAGTGGTTAAGACTCTGTGCTTTCAATGCAGGAGACTCTGAGTTCAATCCCTAGTCAGGGAATTAAGATCTCACATGTCTTGGGGCAACTAAGTCCCCCCACCTGCAACTAGGGAGGAGCCCATACCCTGCAACCAAAGATCCATCATGCCGCAACTAAGACCCCATGCAGCCACAAATAAAAAATGGAGAAGGAAAGACAGTTGAGAAAAGGGAAACAGTTCTAAGAAAGTCCTTCTGGCAAACTGGCTAAAAAGAACTTGGCAAAAGGGACCTGAACCTCTAAGTGTCCAGTAATTTCTTACAATTTCTTTACTCATTCCAAATAAATTATTACATCCATACCTAATTCATCATTCTGTATTCTTTTACATTAAAGAAGACCACCCCCCTACCCTGCCCCCACCACACACACACAGAGTATGTAAGTTTTAGGCTCCACAAATAGTATCTTCAGGCTTCCAAAACAGTACCGATCAGAAGTGAAGTGAAGTGAAAGTCCCTCAGTTGTGTCGGACTCTTTGCGACCCCATGGACTGTACAGTCCATGGAATTCTCCAGGCCAGAATACTGGAATGGGCAGCCTTTCCCTTCTCCAGGGGTTTCTTCCTAATCCAGGGATCAAACCCAGGTCTCCCACATTGCAAGCAGATTATTTACCAGCTGAGCCACCAGGGAAGCCCAAGAATACTAGAGTGGATAGCCTATCCCTTCTCCAGCGGGTCTTCCCGACCCAGGAATCAAACCAGGTTCTCCTGCATTGCAGGCGGATTCTTTACCAACTGAGCTATGAGGGAAGTCCCCAGTTAGCCAGAAATAAGAGTGAATGACTTGACTCATTCAACAATGTTTGCTGAACACCAACTTGTAGTCACAGAGCACAGTGAATGTTGATGAATGAAAGGATGCTGGACACTGGGCTGTGAGAGCAAACAGGAAGATGTCAGTGTGGCCCTTGCATGTTGAGACCTTGGAAGGACTGTCAGGACATTAGTGGGGATCCACACTGCCTTCTTAGAAGCAGGATGCTGAGGGTAAATTTCTCAGTTCAGCTCTGGAAGGCATTGGGTGAACATCTAAACATCCCGTTTTAATTATGTTCATTTTGTGACAGAAGATGCAGACATTGATCCCCATACTGGTCCTCAAATGAGTCAGAAATCCAAACAAAGTCACCTGTCCTCCCCCAGTCAAAGCCAGAGTTTGTGCTCACTCGTCTCTCCAGCCCTACCCAAAATTGGGCCAACTGGATTAGGCAGTCTGAGAAGCCCAGTTTTTGGCCACTTAAGGAGACCCACCCATTGGTCAGCTGGAAGAGATGCCAGTTCTTAGGTGAGCTGGTTCATCCGCCTCTCTAAAAAAAAATAAATATAGCATCTCTTTGGGGCTTCATCATAAAAACTCAATGGTTTGTTGAATAAGGATTGAATGGGTTGGAACGGATGAAATATTGTGTCAAAAATCACAAAAATAACAAGGTCAAGGCAGTCAGAGTATTCATCATTTAGCAAAGATTTATTGAGTTCCTGCCATGTGCTAGAGGGCACATCCTTAAAAAAAAAAAAAAGGAGGGGGTTGATGTGGACCATTTTAAAAATCTTCACTGAATTTGTTACAATATTGCTTCTGTTTTATGTTTTGGTTTTTGACCCCAAAGGATGTGGAATCTAAACTCTCTAACCAGAGATTGAAGCTACACCCCCTGCATTGGAAGGTGAGGTCCTAACCACTAGGTCATCAGGGAAGTCCCAAGAGGACACATCCTTGAACAAAGCAGGATCACTGTCCTCTTGGAGCTGACACTCCAGCAGAGGGGCAGTAAGTAAGAGTGCTTTCCCGGTGGCTCAGACGGTAAAGAATCTGCCTGCAATGCAGGAGACCCAGGTTCGATCCCTGGGTCTGGAAGGTCCCCTGGAGAAGGGCATGGCTCCAGTATTCTTGCCTGGAAAATTCCATGGACCAAGGAGCTGGCGGGCTACCATCTGTCCATGGGGTCACAAAAGGTTGGACTCGACTGAGTGACCAACATTTTCCCTTTTCACATGAGATGAAAGAGAGAGAGAAAAACATACACAGAACAAGAAGATCTGGACCAAGGAGGTGAAGAGGGGTGTGTGTGCTCCCCAGAAGCAGCCACTTGACTAGCAGTGCCCTGCCATACATAAGAAAGGTCACAACAAGGGCTGGAACTTGTGTTTCCAAACCACAGCAGATGTAACACACACCACATGCTGGCACTGTGTCTTGCTCAAGTACAACAACAAGTAAATATTTTTCAAAATGCAATTTTTCCAGGCAGAGAAAAGATTTCACTGAATGTCATTTAAAAGAGATTTTCATTTCATGTCATTGAACTAACTTGGAAAGTACTGGCAATAAATTCCGTATAATAGGCGATGCCATTGGGGAGGACCGGTGGGGCAACGGTCAATTAGGTGTCGCATGGAAGGATGCAAATGTCTCATAAAAGTGATGGAAGATCATATTATCGTGTTAACCATGTCATTCTTGCCACGCTGTTACACACCCTAGAATAATAACCAACACATTGAAAAGGTGGAAATCATTCTGAATGTGCATTTAAACTATGTGTAAATGCAAACTGTTCTGAATCAGTTCTTAACACCTTTGTCAGCCACTTTCAAATCCTCAGGTGCTGGGGAAAAATAATTAATAGGTGAGGTCGCTGATAGAAGAGGTTACGGGCTCCACCAAGACATTTTCCAATCTGTGATGTTTTACAGTTGTGCCTTTCAAAGCAGGGTTGTCAAATCTATAAAAATACAAACTGATTTATCCCACCCATAAAATCTTACGGTGCCATGCTTCAAACTCCAACTTTTTTTTTTTCCCTCCAGCTTCGAAGGTAAAGGATTTCAAAATGTCAGCAGAATGCTCTTGACAGGAGAGCAAGTGAAATCCGAAGCAGATGTGGAAGAAACAGGAGCAGAGGGCGTGCAGACTGGCTTCCGTGGAGGGCGTCAGCCTCCGATGAAAAGGAGGACATGGGACAGGATGTACCCAATAATTCACTCAAAATAACAAACAGCCAGGGAGACAGAAGCAATACGGACGGTCTCTGATTTTCATGTGTGCTTCTGAGTCATAAATGACATAACCTGATTGATAAATACAACTTCACTTGTGCCCCCAAAACTTGGTTGGCTGCATCTCCAGTGGCGATTCAGTTGCAGAAGCTATAGCCAACCCAAAAGAAATGGCTCTGTTGGGAGAGGAAGTGACGTCTCATTCCACATCAAGAAGAAAGAGAGGGACTTCCGTGGTGACCCAGTGGCTAAGACTCTGTGCTCCCAGTGCAGAGTACTGGGTTTGATCCCTGGTCGAGGAACTAGATCCCACACGCCACAACTAAGAATTCACGTGCTGCCCTAAAGATCCTGTGTCCCGCAACTAAGACCAGGTAGAGCCAAAGCAAAATAAATACTTAAATAGTTTTTTTTTTTTTAAAAAAAGAAGAAGAAATAGAATTCTGAGGATAGTCCCAAATGTGAGGTGAAGATTTGCATGTGAAGCAAAAACAAAGAAGAGGGATTTAGCAGTGGCCAAGATGGAAAAAGTGTCCTGCTTTCTGGGTGGAGACAGATAATAAGCAAATAAGCAAAACATAGCACAATAGAAAACGGGTGTTCTGGAGAAAAGTGAAGCAGGAAGCAGGTTTAAGGAGCACAGGGCAGAGGTTGTAGATTTTGGTCAGATTATCAGAAGCCTTCCTGAGAAGGTGGCATCTGGGCAGAGGACTGAAGGAATTAGGGGAGTGGTGAGCCTTGGTAGAAAGAGCTGAAGGAAGAGCAGGCACAAAAGCAGGAGGAGAGAGCAGGTGTGGTGGGAATGAGATGCACAGAAGGACTGGTGTGGCTGGTCCAGGGAGACAGCAGGTGAGCCGGCCAGAGGAGAAGCCAGACAAGTCCTGGGGAGCAGCTTAGGAAGGGCTTCACAGGTGAACCGGGAGGATTCTGGCCGCTGGAGGGTTCTGAGCAATGCAACAGCTGCTGTGTTGAGAACAGACTCAACAGAGAGGAAGCAAGGTGACCTGTTAGAAGGCTAATGCCGTAAATCCAGGTGAGACACGGCTATGGCCACGACCTGGGTGGTAGCTATGAGGTGATGAGAAGAGACTAGAGCCAGTAGGTTTTGCTAATGGATTGGCAGTGGTGGGGTTTGAGAGAGAGAAGAGTGAAAAAGTGAAAAAATAACTACAAAAATGTTGACCTGGACATTGGTAAGGATGGAATTGCGTTTACTGGGTGTAAAGACCTCTGGGGTAACAGGTTTCAAGAGGAAACCAGCAGGAGTTTGGTCCTGACAATGTTAAATTTGACATGCTCAGTATACACCTAAATGGAGATTTTATCTAGGTGGTTAGATATGCAAGTTTGAATCTCAGAGAAGAGGCCAGGCTGGAGATGCAAATTTAGGAGTTGGGAGTATATCGATGGTTGTATTGCCATGAAATTGGATGAGATAACCTAGGTAACAATAGCGAAGAGAAGAGATCTGAGGTCTCAGCCCTAGGTGTGCCAACATTTAACAGCCAGGAATAAAGATAAACAAGCAAAGAAGTCCTAGGAAGAGTAAGCAATGAATTAGGAGGAAAGTGGGAACAATGTGATGTACTGGAAGGTTAGTAAATAAAGTTCATCAAGTGGGAAAATGTGGGTCCAAGACATTGAGACATTGTTGAAGTCATGGAAGTAGAAGTGAGCTATAGATAGTGGATATGGGCCTAATAATGGATGCTTAAAGTTGGGAAGATGGAGAGTGTAGCAGGCAACGTTCTAAGGAGAGAATGCACATGGAAAGAGATCATGTGCATTTCCCTGGTGGTCCAGTGGTTGGGAATTTACCTTCCAATGCAGAGGGTGCAGGTTCGATCCCTGGTGGGGGAGCTAAGAGTCCACATGCCTCATGGCCCAAAAAGTAAAACATAAGCAACATTGTAAAAAATTCAATAAAGACTTAAAAAAAGAAAGACCCACATTAAAAAAAAAAAAAAAAGCTGTATACATCCTTGTACTTCCTGAAGGTCTTTGTATACCCCCAAGGGTGTCTATATGCAGGTCAGGAAGCAACAGTTAGAACTGGACATGGAACAACAGACTGGTTCCAAATAGGAAAAGGAGTATGTCAAGGATGGATATTGTCACCCTGCTTATTTAACTTAAATGCAGGGTACATCATGAGAAACGCTGGGCTGGAAGAAGCACAAGCTGGAATCAAGATTGCCGGGAGAAATATCAATAACCTCAGATATGCAGATGACACCACCCTTATGGCAGAAAGTGAAGAGGTACTAAAAAGCCTCTTGATCAAAGTGAAAGTGGAGAGTGAAAAATTTGGCTTAAAGCTCAACATTCAGAAAACAAAGATCATGGCATCTGGTCCCATCACTTCATGGGAAATAGATGGGGAAACAGTGTCAGACTTTATTTTTCTGGGCTCCAAAATCACTACAGATGGTGACTGCAGCCATGAAATTAAAAGACGCTTACTCCTTGGAAGGAAAGTTATGACCAACCTAGATAGCATATTGAAAAGCAGAGACATTACTTTGCCAACAAAGGTCCATCTAGTCAAGGCTATGGTTTTTCCAGTGGTCATGTATGGATGTGAGATTTGGACTGTGAAGAAAGCTGAGCGCCGAAGAATTGATGCTTTTGAACTGTGGTGTTGGAGAAGACTCTTGAGAGTCCCTTGGGCTGCAAGGAGATCCAACCAGTCCATTCTGAAAGAAATCAGTCCTGGGTGTTCTTTGGAAGAAATGATGCTAAAGCTGAAACTCCAGTACTTTGGCCACCTCATGCGAAGAGTTGACTCATTGGAAAAGACTCTGATGCTGGGAGGGATTGGGGGCAGGAGGAGAAGGGGACGACAGAGGATGAGATGGCTGGATGGTATCACCAACTCGTTGGACGTTAGCTTGAGTAAACTCCTGGAGATTGTGATGGACAGGAAGGCCTGGCGTGCTTTGATTCACAGGGTCGCAAAGAGTGGGACACGACTGAGCAACTGAACTGAACTGAACTGAACTGAAGGGTGTCTAGACCCAGGACTGAAGTCTGCTGACTGACCTGAGTTGTACTTTCATCTCTTTCCATAAACTTCCAGCAACATTGCGCCCAGACTCTTGATTCCTCTTTCCCAGGAAAATAAAGGAGTCAGAAGATTTTGGTATGCCCACCACCACACCTTCCCTACAATCTGTGTCATGTCCACGCACTCTGCTTTCCACACACTCTGCTTTCCTGTGTGTTATTAAAGCTACTAGCTGAACACTCTCAAGTGGGTCAAGAAGCAAAGAAAACTATATGGAGAGAAACAGAGCAAATAAGGCAAATTAACAGTTGTTGTGTCTAGGGGAAGGGTATGTGGTTGTTCATTGTGCCATGCTTGCAACTTTGCAAATTTAAAATTTTTCAAATTTTTCAAAACAAATTTTTATAAAATACACACCAGCCCTATGGTTACTGTAAGATGTATTTTAACGTTTTTATTTGTTCATGATTTATGATTATTTACTAAAATATGCAAAATATATACATAATTTTGGTAACTTAGGTACTAATCATGATTATAATAATATTTCAATATGAATAAATTGAACACTTAAGAGATTTACCATCAGGATATTTAAGCCAATTTTAATTTAACCATATATGCACTTTTTGGCAGCAAAGCAATGATAGGATGAACAATAAAATACTTTGAATTATAACATAAATGAATTCAAGGAAAAACTAGACTGATGTAAAATTTCTAATTGATAAAGAAGAACTTATTTATCCATTTTTAAAAATGGATACTGATGGCTATCAAATCACTATAATATTAAGTTTCCCTTAGAGTAATATAAAAGTTTTACAATTAAAAAGATATATATTTGCAATACATTATAATTAAGATTCTCAACTATTTAGATTTCTGGTGAAAATTTAAATAACCATTTAAAATATGCAAGAGGATACATAGTTTTGAAAAATTATTTTAGGAGATTTGCAAGCAGAACAGGTTTGGATAGCTTTGTTCTAAGTCTAAAAGTTTTGGTATTTAAAAGCAGGCAAGTGTTCTCTGAGTGCCAGCTTGAAGAGCCTACTTAAGTTAGCACTCACAGATTTAAGGAAGATTGGTCAGCATTGGAGTATGCTTTTGTCCAGCCACTTTTATCTGCTTGGATGTAGGCAAGGGGAAAAGGAGAGCAGGATTTAACTGGTGTTAGGGGTTTTGCCAAGCAAATAAAACAAAAGAGAGAGAGAAAAGAACTGATGGGATTTTTCAATGAGTGATGATAGTGATTGACCATAAGTTGAGAAAGGAGGGAAGTAAAGAACTGATGAGAATGTGGGACATAAAAATGTGGTCAGATCAATAAATTATAGGTTCTGGCAAGTTCAAGACATTATTAAAGTCATGGAACCAAATATACATTAGGTGCAGACAAATAGTGTTTGATTCCACCCATTTGACTCATCTAGAAAAGTCAAACTAATAGAGTCAGAAAGTACACTGGTAGATGCCCAGGGAGTTAGTGTGTAAGGGGGACAGAGTATCAGATTAGGAAGATGAAAAATTCAGGAGACGGATGATGATGAGAGTTGCACAGCTATGTGATAATACTTAGTGCTGCTAAACTATAGTTAAATATGACGAAAAGAGTCTGTTTTATATAAAGTGACTTTTACCACAATAAAAAAGCATTAAACACAAACAAAAAAGACAACTACGGTAAGAAAAAACACCTAGCAGGTCTATTTCTCCCTGCAAATATTTCAAAAGTAAAATCCCAAAGTTCAGTATTTTCCATTTTGTCTCCATATGGAAAATGTCTCTTTCCCATAAGATCCATGTTCAATAAAAATAGGTTTTAGAAACTTGACCAAAAAAGTCATAGAACTGGAAGTGAGCTGTCAACAAGAGGCTATAGTTTAAGACTGAGACTCCTGAAGTTGAGAATACTAAGGGTATGGCAGAAAGCACTCTAAAATAATCCCCTGATGACCCACGCACTCGGATAATCTCCTTGGTATAAGTGGAAGAGGGACCTAGTGACTCACAGAGCCCACAAAATAATAACAGAGAAACCCAACTAGAAAGTCTAGTCCTAAGAACTAAGAAAAGTTCTCTTCTTTGTCTTCTAAAAAGTCAAGGGGTGATGGAGTGAACACTGTCTCAGCAACATTATAACAATAAATACAGCAGTGGATTCCATATGACTGTTTACTGTGCTGATGGTATAATGCTTCAGGAACAGGCTCTTTAAATTCCTAATTTAAACCACAGAGAGATTGTAGTGTATCAAACAGAATACCTTGCCCATCATCTAAACAATCCTTCATAAATATGATCTTTCTCACTTGCATTTTTCATAAATATTGACCAAATGTGAGTTTAAGGATATATTTGAAAACAAATCTCTGCAATGGAGCTCTTCTATGTTAAAAGTCAGAAGCACAACCACTGTCTTAACAGATGACCTCCTAGGAAAATTGGGGAGCCCTCCAAAGATGAACACCTAATTTCCTCAGGCAGCTGAACTGAGAAAGATCTTAACTTTCTTCATTGTAGGTCTGTCCTTCCATGAAAATAAATGGATAATTGAAGCCATACAGCTTAGAACACAGACAGAATAATTTTAACTTAATGTTTTAAGCACATGCTATAAAATACCCACTGTGGCTATAAAATAATAATAAACACCCAATTCACTTTGAATGATATAACTTCCTAGTCAAACTTACATTAAAAATGAGTAAAATGAGGTTACCAGTCTTAAGTCAAGGTAGCTGAATGAGGGTTGTTTTTTTTTTTTTTTTTTGGTATAGGGTTATTATTTATCATAAGCCACTGAGAAATATCTTATAAAAATAATAGCTAGTTTTTAAATAGTCAATATAAAACCATTATTTGGGGAAATTATTAGATGGCAGGCCAGTTGCCCAATGTATACTTTGATTTATAAAAATAAAAATTGTTGAACGAACAGAGCCTTTCCCAATGGACATCACAGAATGGGTCCAGGGAGACCCATGGTGGTGGTTGAGATACTCCAAGGGCTTGGGCACCTGCCAGAAGAGGCATTCTCTTAAAAACAGATCATCAGACAAGTTCCAGACTTGCCCTGATGACAATTTTATCTCTGAGCCAATAAAGAAACAACAAGAGGATAAACTCTTCCAACCTAATTGAGTCAAACTAAGAGGTCTCCGTGAGGGAGCTGACAGTGCTGACATCTTGAGGAGAAGCAAACAAGCCATCTCAGAACTCCTGATAATCAGGAAGGCACGTCTAGTCCTAGGCAGGCACAAGCTTTAACCCGAGACTCTACAGGCAGCTGAGACGGGAAGGCGAGTGAATGGAGGGGGTAGGAGTCCCACGGGGCCCACAGCGTTCCTGTGCCTGATGCATGTGTCTTTGGTTCATGCTCACAACACATCTATTGGGGGATGGCCATCAGCACCCCCATACTCAGAGGAGGGCGAAAAGCCACGTCACCCGTCAGAAGTCGCAGAACTGAAAGGGCAGGGCCAGGGTCCAGACCCTGGTCAGATTGACTCCTACATTGACCCCTTTTCCAGCACACTTGCGCAGAAAGCCCATTCTGTCTAAGCAACAGAAAAGCACCCATGATGATAGTCCAGCGGCCATCGCTAAAGAAATGAGCGTACCTCCACAGGGAGCCGTCCTAACAGCCGACATGTTTCTAAGACCTGCTCAAAAGAGTGGAAAGAGAGCACAGGACGAAGGAGGGGTGGGGACATCACCTGGAGGGCAAAGCAAGCTCCATGTTTGCCAAGACTACTTCAAAACGCCCAGGTCAGCTGGGAGAAGACTCTTAGAACCTGACAAACCAGGAAATGGGTTGACTGCTCAAGGCCATGTAAGTGAGAGGATTACAGAGAGAAAACAAAACTCTGCTGGGAGTTTGTATTCATTTTTCTGTTCTTGGTGAAGCCCAGAGCTTTTTCCTACCAAAAGCTTTCAACGCTATAAAAGCCTTTATTCTGGGTACACACCACCCTAATAGAGTTTCCTTCTTACAACAATAACATTCTCAACAACTACTGTTTAAACTGTATTACTGATTCCCTGGTAGCTTCAATCTATGTATATCTGGGATAAAAGATTACAGGGTGTGCCTGTGGGTGCATGCGTGTGTGTGTGTGTGTGTGTGTGTGTGTGTGTGTGCGCGCGTTTGCCATGGAAATGCCCGTTTTCATAAATTGCTACTAAGATGAGAACCGTAGATGAAAATTATTACCGGTCCCTGGGGAACAGAACGATCACATTTTTTCCCTGATATTTTGAGGGAAGTTGAGGGTTTGGCTTTTATCTCCACCTGTTGTCTGCGTGCAAAGCTGGTTGCTTGATGTGACTGCTCTCTTTTTTCATTGTGATTCCCCTGAGAGATTCAAAGGATCGTAGACAGGTTCATTGTAATTCAGCAGTTAGTATGTCTGTTGCTTTGCTCTTCTGCTGACCCAAAATGTAAGGTCATTCTGTCCTGTAAAAGTCATTTTTTGCTGACATCTTACACACTAATTTGCTGGCGTTCAAATCCAGAAGCAAGGAAGAGCAGGAAGTCAAAAGTTCCAGCAGATTTCGTGCATGGAACAAGGAGGAAAAAGTGAGCGCAAGAGGCCTTCCAGGCAACTGCCCTTCTTTGATCCAAAAAGAGCGTTTCTTCAGTTTTTATGTATGAAAACAACAAAAAAAGAATAGTTGAAAGGCGCAAGCTTCTAAAACATATCTCCCTGGAAATCAATGCCGTAAAATGCCCCGTTCACCTTGTCACTCCCCTGCTCTCAACTTTCCCTCCTCCTCTCCCCCTCAAGCCGATATCTGAATCCTCAGTCTGCCTTTCAAAGTTCTCAACACTTAGTTTTCAATCTGTCTTTAGCTTTTCTCATGCTTCTTTGTAGGTCCATCCATCTGCTCAAGTTGGTTTGTCCCAAGAAAGATATTCTTTCCATTTTCAACACTGTTTTTTGCCTTAGAATCAATGTCAGCTTTGTGGGCCTGTGACCAGTACATTCATACAAGACCTACCTTCAGAAGGGCCCGGACTTGGGATTTAAAGCTCTGCAGCTACTGTCTTGAGATTCTTAATGATTTTGCCTTTGAACTTGTGTTATGTCCACAGGACAACAGAGTACATGATACTTCCCAAGTAGCCCACCTCCCGCTGTCTCCCCCACTGCCTGAGATGGGTCTCAGTCTCAGCTCACCACCCCTCTGCATCCTCATCGCATAGCCACCGTCGCCCTCACCCTCAGCAGAGGCCTGGACAGAGGCCTGGGGAACGTTAGGGTCAAGCATGCACCCCATGGTGTCTTGGGGCACAGCAAAGTGGAGGCCTTCTTGCCTTGGCCTCATGGGTACCATAGCACATTCATCCTCTCACCCACCCTTGATCCAGATGAGGGAGCATCCTGAAGTGGGTGTTTCAAGTGGGGCCATGGGCTTGTGTGAGGGAGACTGACTTCCCCATCCCAGACCCTTCATTTCCACTTTGCCCTGGGCCATGTGAATTCCATAGCCTGCCCTGCTTTGAGTGTCGGTATCTCTGTACTTCTTCCTATCCCATTTCTGCCTGACCATTTTAGCTCTTTAGTCAAACCTTTGAGATTATTTGGAATCATAATCAGACCATCACAAGTGCTATTCACGTCCCTTTCAAACATTTCTCTATACGACTGATACAGAGGGTAACAGAGCTAAAGATAGAGCCCTGTAGTACCCATGAGAAGCCTCTGGATGGGTTCATGATTTATGAACTATCTCTGTTATCGCCTCAATGATCTGACACTCTGATAGTGTTATCACCAGGCCAGCAACTGTTCATCTTGCCCCCAAAGAAGACTGTCCCCAAACCCACCTCCTGGTTCCTCCTTGTGCCACTTGCAGGCCACCATACTGGATCCACTGACACCTCCCATCTTGAAAGTTTGGCTGCACCCTACTATCTCAGACCAACCATGATCTGAACTCTTTGTTGAAGAGGAATTATTCACTGCATGCTTACTTTAAAATGGTAAAGCAGTTTTTATTCAGGCTTTGGCAGAAGGGGAGACCCCAGTGTAAGGTGAGCTCAACTCTGCTAAAACAAAAGGTGAGAAGCTTTTTAAATGCTGGTGTGGGCTCAAAGAAAAGTTTTGAAGAATGTCAAGGGTGGTGATTGGTCACTGTGATCAAGCAACTATGTCTGTCAACTGCTGGGCATGAGAGGTAAATGCCTCTCTTCCCACAGAGACTGGGGGACAAGGGCTACCTTTCTTGATGACTGCATTTCAAAGGGATGGCTTCCAGGTCCTTGAGAAAAACATTTCTGGGTTATAGGAGATGGAGCACAGATGGACAGAGAAAAGACTTACAGCTGTAAATTTATTAAAGTTAATACTCAAAGAAAAGAGAAATCAGTTCAGTTCAGTCGCTCAGTTGTGTCCAATTCTTTGTGACCCCATGGACTGCAACACACCAGGCCTCCCTGTCCATCACCAACTCCTGGAGTTTACTCAAAGTCATGTCCATTGAGTCAGTGATACCATCCAACCATCTCATCCTCTGTCATCCCCTTCTCCTCCTGCCCTCAATCTTTCCCAGCATCAGGGTCTTTTCAAATGAGTCAGGTTTTTGC
This sequence comes from Bubalus kerabau, assembly GCF_029407905.1. Classification (NCBI taxonomy): domain Eukaryota; kingdom Metazoa; phylum Chordata; class Mammalia; order Artiodactyla; family Bovidae; genus Bubalus; species Bubalus kerabau. The sequence goes on along the minus strand of NC_073635.1, from coordinate 22,849,575 downwards.
ATCAGGTGGCCAAAGTATTGGAGTTTCAGCTTCAGCATCAGTCCTTCCAATGAATATTCAGGACTGATTTCCTTTAGGATGGACTGGTTGGATCTCCTTGATACAAAGGGAAATCAGGGGTCTGTAGTTAGGTTTGGGCTAGAACAAAGAGTAAATTCTTTTAGCATTGAGCTTTCTGTTTTGATATTTCTTTACTTATTTGGCTGTGCCAGGTCTTTGTTGTAGCAAGCAGGTTCTTTGTTGTGGCTTCCACATTCTTAGTTTCGGCATACAGGCTCTTCCCTAACCAGGGATGGAACCCAGGTCCCCTGCATTGGGAACACTGAGTCCTAACAGCTGACCACCAGGGAAGTCCCTAGCATTGAGCTTTCTGAGGCAGGCATTTCAAGGGGGCTGGGTCATCATCCGAGGAGCAAGGCTTTAAGCCAATATGAGCCATGTTAGAGTTCAGCCAAGTCTCTCGGTGTGGAGGTTGGATGGAGCTGTTCCTGCTGTCAGTTTGCAGTTCTCATCCTCAGTCATTCGAATGCCCACCAATCCCCTCCCGCATCTGTCTGACTGAGGATGTCAAGCTGCACTGCTGATCACTGGGCTCCCTGAATCTCAGCCCCCTTGCCCTTTGGTACCTAGGTGCCCACATCTGGATTCTTTCCACGTAGTCCATAGAGGCTAATTTGTCTCAGTTTTTCTCAGGAACGGAAGACTTGCCTTTGGCTGTTCACCCAGAAGGAACAGAACACTTGGCAATAAGAACATGTGCAGAGATACCATTTCCCCAAAAAGCAACTGTTATACGCCCTTCCTCACTGGCAGAACCTCCTCTATCAGTGGTGTCCAACCCCAGGGATCACCCTCTCTGAGCAGCAGCTCTGAGGCTACATGCCCAACCCCTCACTACCAGTTATCTCACACCTGCTCTTTGCTCTGCACCACCCTCTTTATCCCCACAAGAATACCATGGGAAAGGGATGCTCAGCGAGGTTCGGTGATGTCAGTAATGTAGGGAGTTAAATAACTAAATTTTCATCTTGTTTCATTTGTCTCCATGAAGGAAAATGAGATTAAAACTGGAAGAGACCAAAAAACCCAGAGAAATGAGGAGATATTTAGAGAATACCAAGTTGCCTGAAATGAGTACAAGCCTTTGGCCTCCCAAATTTCTACCAAAATCAACAGAAGAAGAGATCAGAGAGCTACATTAATGGTCATCACAATCCCCTGGAGAACAGAGGAAATGCCAAAAGGCTAAAGATAGAAAACTGTTTCCTGATGGTCATAAAAGGGAGAATTGGTTGCTCACAGAGACGTAGAAAGCTGCCGATCCATCAGCTTCCTGTTGACTTCCAGGGAAATTCCCAAACTGATTATTGAACAGACCTTGGTGAGAGCTTAGGAAAACACCAGAACTAACATAGACACTCATCAAAAAGTCATCCCCCCCCCCCTCCAATTCTATTGCTTTAATGCATGAAACAAAACTGAGAAGAATATTGAGATGACAGAATAAGGATTCACTGGGATTCTAAAATAGTGGAAAGAGAAAACAAATCAGAATTAAACTGAAGAGCAGGAAATGTAAACTCTCATTTGGGGGTTGAAATGACCACTTGCAGAAGTATTAGATGAAGAAGACCCAACTTGATAGCAATTTACATTTTAAAATTTTTGTTAATTTACACTTTAAATCTAGGCTTAGTTTTAACACATTGCCTTCCTGTTCAAAGTACTGCAACAAGTAAAGCAACCACCAGAATGTCTCACCCTATTTTATGCTATTTAATAAAAGCTGAAGGGATTCCCTGGTGGCTCAGCGGTAAAGAATCTGCCTGTAATACAGGAGACCTGGGTTCAATCTGTGGGTCAGGAAGATCCCCTGGAGGAAGAAATGGCAACCCAATCCAGGATTCTTGCCTAGGAAATCCCGTGGACAGAGGAGCCTGGAAGCTACAGTCCATGGAGTCACAAGTCATAGACGACTTAGTGACTAAATCATCACTGTGCTAAATTGCTTCAGTCGTGTCTGACTCTTTGTGACCCTATGGACCATAACCCTCCAGGCTGCTCTGTCCATGGGATTCTCCAGGCAAGAATACTGGAGTGGGTTGCCGTGCCCTCCTCCAGGAGATCTTCCAGATCCAGGGATTGAACCCGAGTTTCTTATGTCTCCTGCATTGGCAGGCAGGTTCTTTATCATTAGCACCACCTCGGGCTTCCCTGGTGGCTCAGACAGTAAAGAAACCACCACCACCACCAATTAAAGTTGAAAAAAATAAAAGTTAGATTCCTGGTATGCTGGACAACACGACCTCTGGAGTACTGGGAGGTGGAGGAGTCCAGGGTGATACTAGGTAGCAGGGACATGGACAGTTTGAAAATGTTGTATAGACTAGTGAATGTATTTGCAGAAACAGTCCTTTATATGTATGAAGCAACCTGATTAGAGCTAATAGGATTTTTCAAAATTCTAATATGCTAAGATATGTTTGGTTGGAGTTGAAACAAGCTGAATTTTAACTTACTTAGCAAAAAGGGAAATTTTATTGTTTTCTTGGCTCGAGAAATTAGAAATAATGGAGTAGGGGATAATTGGCAGATTTCCAAAGCCAGAGAGGGCGTGCTTGCAAGGTGTGCTCTCTCTCTTCCTCCTTTCCCTACAGCTTTACCCTAGCTCGGCATTATTACCTTCTACTTCATGGAACACGGAAGTGCTCCCGTCAGCAGTGTGGGAGAGAGGAGATGGAAGGAGCGAAGAGGGAACAGACGAGGAGGTGACAATAGGCAAGAAGTCCATTACGAGTGGAGGTCCCCCTAAAATTACGACTAAAATGTGAGAAGGGAAAGGAGTGAATGCTATTTCCGGGAGGAGGGTAAAGGGATGCTGGACAGACGAAAACATAGATATCCCCTTGCTGCCCAGTGGCTGATGGATAAATCCTAACATCTTCCACAGCTGCTCCACTCATACTTAATATTAAATAAATACAAGAACATGAACATATTCACAAAGACAGATCTTGCTTTATGCCATAGATTACTGAATAGTTGCTTGCAATTGAACTTTTAAGTAACCTTCACTGAGATGTAATTTATATAAAATAAAATGTGTTCAGTTTGGTAATTCAGTGAGTTTTGACACTTGTGTGCACCTTTGTGATGCCCCCAAAGCCAAAATATAGAAATCTTTCATCTCTCTAGAAAGTTCTCTAGTGGGTACTGCCGGTCAATCCAACAATCCCACATCCTTTGCCTGAGGCGAACACTGATTTCTATTATTGTTGAAATAGATTAGATAGGTCATTTCAAGAGTTTAATGTATATGAAATCATACAGGTTGTATTCTTGCCTGTCTGCTTCTTCCACTCAGCAAAACATTTTTGAAATTCATCTGCGTTATATACATGTGTAATTCAATCTGTTTTACTCCTTAGTGAGTAGCGTGTTATTTGGACATACCACAATTTGTTACCCATCCATCGGTTGGTGGGCATCTGGGTTGTTTCCATAAACAGTTGTTTCCAGCAAAGCTGCTATGAACAATCATTGTGGGTTGAATTATGTCCCTTAATATGAGATGTCAAAGTCCAAATGCCTGATCCCTGTGAACATGACTTTCTTTCACAACAGGGTCTTCACAAATGTAATCAAGTTAAAATGAGGTCATTTTAGTAAATCTTAGAATCAGGCTTCACAAGTCCTTCCATTTTGTTTGTATTGAAGTTTATTTGTCTTTATCTTTCAATAGATGTTAACAAAGGGATTTCAGGGAGAATGTCTCCCTCCTATCTTTAGCTCCTAGGCTCCCATTTCTCCTTCCCAGCAAAGGCCACTTTGGGACTTTTCTTATTTTTTTTCTTTTCAGCTGATTTTTAAAAATTGAGTCAGGGGACTTCCCTGGTAGTGTAGTGGTTAAGACTCCATGCTCCCTTACAGGTTTGATTCCTGGTCTGAACTAAGATCCCAAACACTGCGCAGCATGGCAAAACAAATTTTTAAAATTTTTTAATTAGATGAATAAAATTAAAATAGAGTTAGACTTTAAATTTACTATTTAAAACAATGTTATTTGCAGACAAATTGAAAAGGGGGAAAAAATGAATGCCCTAATTTTATTTTCTTTATTGAGCCCATCTTTCCATGAAATGTTCCCTTGGTATCTCTAATTTTCTTGAAGAGATCTTTAGTCTTTCCCATTCTATTGTTTTCCTCTATTTCTTTGCATTGATTGCTGATGCAGGCTTTCTTATCTCTCCTTGCTATTCTTTGGAATTCTGCATTTAAATGGGTATATCTTTCCTTTTCTCCTTTGCTTTTCACTTCCCTTTTTTTCACAGCTATTTGTAAGGCCTCCTCAGACAGCCGTTTTGCTTTTTTGCATTTCTTTTTCTTGGGGATGGTCTTGATTCCTGTATCCTATACAATGTCACGAACCTCCGTTCATAGTTCATCAGGCACTCTATCAGATCTAGTCCCTTAAATCTATTTCTCACTTCCACTGTATACTTATAAGGGATTTGATTTAGGTCATACCTGAAGGGTTTTAAAAAAGGCAGAAGAACCAGAGATCAAATTGCCAACAGCCACTGGATCATGGAAAAAGCAAGAGAGTTCCAGAAAAACATCTATTTCTGCTTTATTGACTATGCCAAAGCCTTTGACTGTGTGGATCACAATAAACTGGAAAATTCTGAAAGAGATGGGAATACCAGACCACTTGACCTGCCTCTTGAGAAATCTGTATGCAGGTCAGGAAGCAACGGTTAGAACTGGACATGGAACAACAGACTGGTTCCATATAGGAAAAGGAGTACGTCAAGGCTGTATATTGTCACCCTGCTTATTTAACTTATATGCAGAGTACATCATGAGAAACGCTGGGCTGGAAGAAGCACAAGCTGGAATCAAGATTGCCGGGAGAAATATCAATAGCCTCAGATATGCAGATGACACCACCCTTATGGCAGAAAGTGAAGAGGAACTCAAAAGCCTCTTGATGAAAGTGAAAGAGGAGAGTGAAAAAGTTGGCTTAAAGCTCAACATTCAGAAAACGAAGATCATGGCATCTGGTCCCATCACTTCAAGGGAAATAGATGGGTAAACAGTGGAAACAGTGTCAGACTGTATTTTTCTGGGCTCCAAAATCACTGCAGATGGTGACTGAAACCATGAAATTAAAAGACACTTACTCCTTGGAAGGAAAGTTATGACCAACCTAGATAGCATATTGATAAGCAGAGACATTACTTTGACAACAAAGGTCCATCTAGTCAAGGCTATGGTTTTTCCAGCGGTCATGTATGGATGTGAGAGTTGGACTGTGAAGAAAGCTTAGCGCTGAAGAATTGATGCTTTTGAACTGTGGTGTTGGAGAAGACTCTTGAGAGTCCCTTGGACTGCAAGGAGATCCAACCAGTCCATTCTGAAGGAGAACAGCCCTGGGTGTTCACTGGAAGGACTGATGTTGAAGCTGAAACTCCAATATTTTGGCCACCTGATGTGAAGAGCTGACTCATTTGAAAAGACCCTGCTGCTGGGAAAGATTGAGGGCAGGAGGAGAAGGGGGTGACAGAAGATGAGATGGTTGGATGGCATCACTGACTCAATGGACATGGGTGTGGGTGGACTCCAGGAGTTGGTGGTGGACAGCGAGGCCTGGTGTGCTGAGGTTCATGGGGTCGCAAAGAGTCAGACACGACTGAGCGACTGAACTGAACTGAATTTTATTTTCACATCAGTCCATGTTTCCTGTAAGTGTGCTTGCCTTAAGTGAAGCCAGTCAGTCTTGGAAAAGATTCAACCTGTTTGACGATACACTCAATTTTATCCACCAAGAAAAGAGAAATGAGGCCATTTGTGTGAATCACCCATTTGCCTTAATTCTGTTTGGGTTATTTAAATATGCTGCTTATTTTTAGCTTAATTGAAGCATAATTATATAACACCAAAGAATCAGAGCTTGGTGATACTAACCAATTGATCTTTAGGACAGTCTCAGAAGCCTAGCTAAGAATCATCTGAGTGGGTGACTCAGAGGTCAGCCACCCATGTGATCAAGAGATTACAAGGCTACAACCGCACAGATAAAATTCAACAAACATTTATCAGCTGTCATATGATTATGAAATCTTGACACTAGGAAATGTGGGGGAACACAGAGATAAACCAAACTCTGCCAATGCCCTTTAGGAATTCACAGTCTAGAAGAGGAAGCAGGCACGTGTAGAAACCCTTGGAGCCAAAAAAAAAAAAAAAAAAAAAAAAAAACGAAGAAGAAGAAAGAAAGAAAGAAATCCCTAGTACAGTAAAAAGTTCTAGAATGGATGTTTGGCGGAGGCGGGGGGAGGGGGAGCGGTTCTTAATTTCATTTTCAATTGGTAGATAAGTGCTTGACAATGTTGTGATGATTTCTGCCATACAACCATAAGTAAACATATGTCCCCTCCCTCTTGAACCTCCCTCCCTCTCTATGTCGTCCCATCCCACCCCTCTACGTCATCACAGAGCGCCTGGCAGAGCTTCCTGTGGTATATAGGGGCTTCCCAACGGCTGTCTATTTCACACATGGCGGTGTATACATGTCACTGCTCCTCGCCCAATTCGGTCCACGCCTTCCTTCCCCTGCTGGGTCCACAAGTCTGTTCTCAACACCTGCGTCTCTATTCCTGTCCTGCAAACAGGTTCATCAGTACCATTTTCTAGATTCCATATACATGCATTAATATACGATATTTGTTTTTTTTTCTTGCTGACGTACTTCACTCTGTATAACAGGCTCTAGGTCCATCCACCTCACTACAAACTGACTCACATTTGTATAATGGATGTGTTAATAGACTATGGATCATGGAGGGAGGCACATTCTAGAAACTAGATGATGATACCAGTGAAACACTTTCTAAATTCCAGCTACTCAGACATTCTCATTTTAGGATGACATCTAAGCAGTACATAGTTCTCCAGGTACGTATTTCATTCTTATTAAAAGGAATTACTTTATCTGTAAATTGGGTCTGCAGTTCTTCAAAATGTAAGTTATATAAAAAGAGAAGCTTGAGTTAGACCCCCGACTAATTCCTAAGCTTGCCTTGTAGGTCACATTTAATTACTCTTCTGGGAACACCAAACGAAAGTAATAAAGTCCTCTTCCCTCTGGCAAAATAGAAAATGGATTTGGTGACTTACTTTCCTTAGAGGGAGCGAGACAAGCAGTGATTGTTGCCCAGACCAAGAAAACTTGGAGGAGAAGAGGACTTCTTGCTTCCTTTAAGCTTGGCATTTCCTCTAGATTCTCAGGAAACCATGAAGGCTGAACACAATAAAGCCCTGTACCTCTGAAATCACATGTCTGGTTCAGAAAAAAAGCAACATATTGTTCGCTGAGGGTCAAGTATGCAGGTTTATGGACTTTAATCACTCAGAATTTCTTCTTGTCTATATGGATTACTATGTATATTCAGTGCTTGGTATAAGTGTTACAAATTACTTCCCATTAAAAGTTCTTATAACTTAGGGTTTTTATAACTTGATGTTTTTCCAACAGTAAATGTATTCTTGGGAGCCCTGAGAAGAAAAGAACATGTTTTATTATCAAATAAATTAACCTGAGGAAATGAGTGAGAAGGTATTCAATGAAAATGCTGTGTTCGTGTGTATCTTAGTGGCATCCTTAATTACTGGATAATGCATTAACCAGCCCACAAGGAGCACCAAGTCAGATCTGTGAAGCCAGATTCACTATTCCATAGATATGTTCCTTAATTAATAGAAGACTGGTGGTGTGCATCTGAAACTGGGTCTCATAGCTAAAAGTGAAAGTCAGAAATAACTCTCCTGAGAGAGTTAGAAATAACTCTAACCCTAACCCTAACCCTTTTTTGGATGGCGGTAGGCCGAGGCTTTTCCGTATTACCATTGATTGACTATCATACTTTATCTGTATCAGTTAAGATATTTATTGGTTCAGCCTTCAGCTTCAAATAACAGAGTCCCCAACAAACGGTGGCTGAAACAAACAAGGACTCATTTATCTCACAGAACAAAGCTGTAACCAAAAACTGGTTACAGCTAATGTTGGTTTGGCTGTTCAATGAAATTATCAAGGACCTAATATTGTTCAATCTTTTCCTCCCACCATCTCTAGCACCCTTAGCCCACTGACTTTTCATCTTCATAATGATCACTGGTCACAAAATGGTTGCAGAAGCTCCAGGCAGCTTATCTGCATATAATAAAGGAAAAAGAAAGAAAAAAGGGAAAAGAGGGCACCAGCCCAAATGTCCCCTTTACCAGGGAAAGCAGAAAGCATTCCCAAAAGCCAGTAGGACGAACATCTCACTGGCTAGAACTGGGTTCCGTGTCCACCCTAGCTGCAAGTGCGGTTGGGAAAGTGAATGTGTGGCTCCCTCTCTACCCAGGGAGGCAGAAAGGAGAAAGAAGCTTGCACTTGGCTTTGCCAGTTAATGCTTTGCCTATCGTTGGTTTCCACCACAGCATATTTTCAAATCAACGCATATCATTAAGCTTTCATTTTCACAACACCAAATGCCATGTCAAAGGGCGTTGTGATGATAACAAAATCAAAATAAGGACAAGTTTGCAGATGTCTGGATACATAAATAAACTAGACTGATGAGCTCTATCTTTGGCCTAGTTGGAAATTTAGCCCCTTCTGTCCATAAAGATAACCTAGGGTAAGTCAGAGCACCGGGGGGTCTTGTTTGCTTTGCAGCTGGAAATCAAAAGCCTGAAATAACACAGTGGCCTTGCAGAGGGGTTGCTCCCATCCCTCCCCGCTCCCCCTTTCCCAGTGCTTTACTTCAAAGCTTCATTTAGAGACCGGGAAGCCTTTGAAGCCTTTTGGTCCAAAACTGAAGCATCTCACAGCAGGTCTTGGTTTTCACATGTTCAAAGCATGATGCTTTAGTATGTATTCCGCCCGAGCAAAAGATGGTGATCTTTGGGATTTACAGACTTCTCTGGCTGGTCACTGGGCTGTGCTTTTTGTTGTTGTTGTTGTTGTTGATTTTTAACCCAGCCTTTTGGAAAATCACTACAAAAGGCAGCAAGTTCAGTGGAATTCATTTCCTGCACTTTCTGGGCTCTTCCATCTCACAACACAGAATCTTTGTGATGGAAATGCTGGAATAAGCAGTGGACACAACTATGTTAGACAAGACATTGCATACTTTTGTTCTTTTGCATAGGACGATAACCGTGACTATTTAGAGAAGCAGATATAAACTGAAGATTAGTGAGAAAAGCACAATACAGGTATGATAGAGTCGGTGGCACCATGGGAGAACTCAGCCTATAGATTACAATTAAAAACTGAAGGTTTGGGACTTCCCCGGTGGTCCAGTGGTTAAGAATCCACCTTGCAATGCAGGGGACACAGGTTCAATTGCTGGTTGGGAATTATGATCCCACACATACCACTAAACAACGAATCCTACATGCCACAACTAGAGAGTCCATGTACCACAACACAAGATTGCACATGACACAACATAGACAAATAAGATTTTTTTTAAAAACCTGGAGGTTAGACTGATATCTAGATAGATATCTAGAAATAGATGGATGGATGAACAGACATAGAAATACATAACCAGATAAAGAGAGGGAGTGGAGGAGGGAAGAAAAAGAGAGGAAAAAGGAAAGAAGCAAAAGAAGCAGGATAGAAAGGAAGATGAATCTAGATTTATACCATGGTTTGGCAAGAAGACAGAACAAATGGCAAGTACAATTAACCAGCCTTAGGAAACTCAAGCTTCAAACTCTGAAGATAAATTTGTTTTCTTTGCCCCAATTTTCACTCCTTCCAGTCTTAAAAACACAATCTAGGTATAAGGGGATTTTGAATTATAGAATCTTCTTTAACTTCTCATAACCGTATCTTTACCCTGAGGATGGCTACAAGTACAGAAAAGAGATGACCAGTTTTTAAAACTCCAGTGAGGCTCACATTGGTTTACCACAACAGAGACAAACACTGCATAGGGAAAATGAAAGTCATTATTATGTTCGCCCCATTTAAATTTCCCCTTAGTTTAAGTGAGACTACAGTTGTATTACAATGACTACTGGGTAAAAATACTTGTATGTCTAGGAGTGTTTCTTTCCAAAGTTAAATCTCTGTGATTTAGATATACTTGACGACGTAAGATCATAATTCAGTGACAGGCTCTAATGACTATAAAAGAAGAACTATCATAATTAACAAAGTCGACAGCAGAAATTCAGCTGAGACTGAAAGACCATAAATACTAACTTGCTGCACCAGCCTGCCTCGCCAGGAACATTACATTCTGTTTGGTTTCTCATGCACCAGCATCAGAGTTATTACGATAATAACTCTGTGATGGTGGAATGCAAAGAAAACAAACTTTGGTGTTGGAAAGGCCAACATAGAATTCACTATGTCCCATCTGTGACCTTGAGTAAATTATTTAACTTCCTGTGACTCAGTCTCTTCGTTTGAAAAGCAGAAATGATAACACTCATGCCTCTGAGGATAATTGTCCTTAATGAAATAATGGACAACATATAAAATACCGGGCACATGGCAGATACTCAAATAAATGGCTGTGCTCTTCCCTACTAATGGGAAGACAACAGGACTCAGCTGCCCTAGAAAGACTGTGCTCTTAAAGAAGGCATTGTGAGTGGCAGTTCTGAATTATATGATCCACAATCTGCACGTGGATGCACGTTCTGTCCTTCTGCTTTGGTCAGTTCTCCCACAAGGACAATGTACCTTTAAGACTAATTGCCAGGGTTAGAAATTTTAGTACTACAATTAAACTGACCAATGAAGACCCAAAGTGAGTCTTGATAATGGCCTCATTAGCACCATAGTATAAGCCAGAGGTCAGGAAACATCCTGCTGGCCAAGCCAATTTTTGTAAATAAAGTTTTATTGGTATACAGTGGCCCTCACTTAGCTACGCAGTGCCTATAGCTGCTTTTCCACCATTACAGTGGAGCTGATTTATTGTCACCAGGCCCACAAGTCAAAAATATTTCCTCTCTGGCCCTTTATGGAGAAATTTGGCTGAGCTCTGCTCTAAGCAACCAAATGACAACCATATTCATCTATTTAATCCAACTTCTTTGTGGAGCACATTTTACAGTCCCAGCATCATGGTAAGCTTGGCGTCATTGACAGATAATAGGACACCAGTCCCCAAGAAAAGGAGTGTGTGAAGCCAGCAAATAATTGCAGCAAATTATAAAATGTCCAATTACATACTACAGGCGACAGCAGGGGAACCAGGATAGGGGAATGCAAGATATGCAGGAGTCTCGAGAAAGTCCTTTCTGGTTCCTTTGTAACTGAAAGTTAGTCATTTTCTCCCAACGCTGCAAATCCTTGATTATAGGAATTCAATTCACTTTGCAACAATGAGCTTTACACAAACGAGACACACTGAGAAGGGGTACGCAGGTGCGGAGGGCTTCACCACTGCTGCCCAGCGCATTGCGGCTTATCTGCTTCCCTACTGGACACTTAGAAGCTATTTTACAAATCTGGGTGTGTGGGTACTTCTTTGTGTCTCATGGATGCAGTGGGCACTCCCACCCTGTACGTGTGAGGGCCAGAAATTCTGAACAACCTGCAGTGAGGCGGTTACTCCACGCCACGGAGGAGTGTGCTGTCTCCTACGTGACTTTCTAACTCTCCACTTGATGCTCCCACAGGTGAAATGCCTATTTATAAGGAACCGAGCCTAATGTCTCACTCCACTGTACATAAAAACACTTTTTTTTTTTTTTTGCACTATTTTGGTACACACTGAATTTTCCAAGAATGTAAGTACATTGAAAACTCAACAGACATTGTGATGTTTACTTAGAACTTTACCAAGAGCCATCTACCGTTCTGGGTGTTTATTTAGAAGATTGTGTCATCAACAGCATTGCCGCTTGTGGTGTGAAATATTGTCAGTCACCAGTACAAAAGTATCTTGATCGGTCTGAGTTTTCAGCTAGCCCCCCTCAAAGGATTCCACTTTAACTTTTAAATACTTTTTATTTAGCCTTTATTCCAAATAAGGAATTTAAAGAAAAAGTGTAAACACAATTTAGTCGTATTGCTCTGGAAACCAAATTTATTATTTATTGTTGTTGTTCAGTCGCTGAGTCGTGTCCGACTCTTTGCAATCCCATGGATTGTAGCATGCCAGGCTTCTCTGTCCAACACTTCCCAAAGTTTCCACAAACTCATCCATTGAGTCGGTGATGCCATCCAACCATCTCATCCTCTGTCATCCCCTTCTCCTCCTGCCTTCAATCTTTCCTAACATCAGGGTCTTTTCCAACGAGTCAGTTCTTCGCATCAGGTGGCCAAAGTATTGTAGTTTCAGCTTCAGCATCAGTCCTTCTAAGGAATATTCAGGGTTGATTTCCATTAGGATTGACTGATTTGATCTCCCTGTAGTCCAAGGGACTCTCAAGAGTCTTCTTTATAAGTGCAAGCATCTGACTCCTTCATTACATTATTTACTGTAGTTGTATGGGACACGAGAAATTGTGTTATAAATTGCTTTCCATTTATTTCTTACTATTACAGGCAAACCTCATTTTATTGCACTTGGCAGATATTGTGCTTTTTATTTTTTAACAAATTGAAGGTTTGTGGCAACCCCGTATTGAGCAAGTCTGTCGGCACCGTGTTTCCAAGATCATTTGCTCACTTCATGTCTCTGGGTCCCATTTCAGTACTTCACAGTATATTGCGAATGTTTTCATTGTGATTATATTTGTTATGGTGATCTGTGATCAGTGATCTCTGATGTTACTTGTAAAAAGATCACAACTCACTGAAGGCTCAGATGACAATTAACATTTTTGAGCAACAGGGGATTTTTTTAATGACAGTATGCACATGGCGTTTAGACATAAAGCCATTGTGCACTTAATACAGTTCAGCATCGTATAAGCAGAACTTTTATTTTCACCAGGAAACCAAAATTCATGTGACTTACTTTATTTTGATATTCACTTCATTGCTGTGGTCTGAAACTGAACCCACAATGTCTCCAAGGTCTTCCTGTATAAATTTTATGTATATATAAAATTATCTATGAATTTTTTCTCATGAAAAACTCAAGACCCAGAGAGGTAATAGGCTTCACCCAAATCGACCAGCTATTTAGTGGCAAAATCAGGAAGATCTTTTTACTGAGTTCCTCCCATAAGCCAGGCTCTGCACTAGTCACTTTCAATGTCCTTCAATTCCTAAATAAGCACTTAAAGTCCACCGTTGCTTAGCCTAGTACAGGAGCCGATGGTGCCAAGCTGGGCAGGAAGAGTCCCTGCTCTCAAGGGAAGGCAGACCAGAAAAACCACGGACCATACATACATAAATAGATGAACTGGTCATGGCACAGAGATGGGGACTCTAACTCAGCCTGGTCCAAGAGAAGGCAATGTTCGAACTGACCCTGGAAGGGTGGTTAAGGGTTTGCCTGGCACACAGGGAGTGCGAAAGCATTTCAGGCAGAGAGAAGAGATAATCCTGGAGGAGAGTCAGCGAGAGCTTGGCGCTCCTGCAGGACATAAAGTACTCCAGCTTAGCGTCCACTGAGGGTGAGAACACAGAAGTGGTGAGTGGTGGAGCTACAGAACGAGGCACACAGCTCACAGAGGGCATGTTTTCCCAGGTCAGGAAAACTGAACTCACCCTTGAACTTCACGAAGAAATGAGGAGGCTTTTAAATAGTTGTGTGACAGCTGGTCATTCACTCTCGTGGTAGGTGCCACAGAAACCCAGATGAACTATGACAAGGAGCTGGAATAAGAGTGGCCTTGGGTAGAGAGAATACACAACAAAATAAAAGCAGCAGCAGGATCAAGGTTGGGTGATGGAGGGAATTTTCCGGATGGAGGCAGAGAGAAGATTTGAGGGTGACTCCAGGTGTCTGGAGTGGATGATGGGGAATGATGAGACCCTTCACTGAAATGAAAAATTCAGGAGTAAGTGGATAGTTTGGTCTGGAAGGTGAGGGAGAAAGAGGATGAGCACAGACTAGGATACGCCGGGTACACAGTACTGCTGAGAATCTGGGTAGGACTACGGGTGTGAAATTCAGTCGACTGGTCTGGACTAGAGATGCTAGAGAATCCAGGCAGGGAAACATCAGCATGCATACTACTTCATTTAATCCTCACAACCACCTTAGGAGGCAGCGCTTAATAGGCTCATTTGAAAGACAAGAAAACCAAAGTTTACGCAGTCTCATAGTTGGAGGGCCAAGATTTGTCCCTTGGTATGTCTGACTCCAAAGCTCATGCTTTCTCTTCTACATCATGTCACCCTCCAACTGAAGGGGCTCATGGCTCCTAGCTAAGCATTTTTCTATTACTCCAACCTGCTCTTCACTGTCCAGAAATCAATAAATCAGAAAGATTTCAGTAAAATCAGAATGATTACATGGAGAAGTACAGCTTCCCAGAAATCACTATAAGCAAAATCCAAATTTCCCAGGAAACTGGTTTCAAAAACAAAATATCTTGATATGTGCACCAAGAGAGCAGCCTTCCCAAGCCCACAGGGGAGCCTCTATCACTATATGAACTCTCCGTTCATACTCCTAAGCTACAACTCACCAGAAAGTGAAAAGGGGGATCCCAGAGCCCATGGCGAAGGCCTCCAGGATTTAGGCAAGTACCCTCATTATTTTTTAAATTTTTAATTTAATTGTTTGCTTTTTGGTTGCCCTGGGTCTTTGTTGCAGAGCACGGGCTTCAGCAGTCGCAGCACGTGGGCTCACCTGTTGTGGTTCGTGGGCCCTGGAGTGCAGGCTCAGCAGTTGTGGCACCCAAACTTTAGTTGCCCATGGCCTGTGGAATCTTCCCAGACCAGGGATCAAACCTGTGTCCCCTGCATGGGCAGGTGGCTTCTTATCCACTGTGCCACCAGGGAAGTCCTTAAGTACCCTCAATATTAAAAACAAATACAAAACTTTTGCTCATCTTACAGGCCAAATCCACTTCAGATAATAAACGGCTATATTTATTTAACATCTAAGTAGATCTGTTTCAAAGCTACTAAACCAAAGAGTGACGTAACCGTTCATCATCTGCATTTCACATCAGGGAAAGAAAGGAGGAGGAAAAAAGCAGGTGGGCAGTGGTGAGGGAGCCTGGGCAAAGTCACAGATGGGTTGGATGACAACACGGAAACCAGCAGCCCACTGGCCTCAGCTTCCCCCAGGTGCTGGGCAAAGAATCAGACTGGCTCCTTATGTAGCCCTCACCCCAAGGCGGCAGAAGATTGATAGCAACAGGAGATCCAAATGCCTATTGTGCGCCAAAGTGGAGGCATCTGCATGTGATTTAAAACGGCTTCCTGTCACCATGAGACAGCAGTCTGTATGGTGAGGTAAGATCTTGGCTTGCCCCGTCTCACCCCAATCCACTCATGCACTGTTCACAAAGAGCTCATGCAGGAATTCCCCACCCAGCTCCATCCGATCCAGGCTGAAACCGACCGTAGGCATCTTGGAAGCCGCAAGACCTGCATCCTGAACTCTCAGCTGACCCACGACACCTGCCAGAGCTGCTGGAAGAAGCCGTCACCCACAGCTTTGTGCCGATTCTCAGATAGCCAAGCCCTTCCAGGGCCAGCGAAATGGCCAAGACAGCGAGTCACCTCTCTGTCTGGACAGGCTCGTCATTTGATGAAAGTCAAGGAATGTGACGGCTGCAGTCATCACCCGGGGCGTCTGCCGTCATCATGTTCCCCGATTCCTTGGATCTGGCTGTGCAAACAGACTGGACAAGGCCTGGCTGTTGCTCTTGCTATTCACAGACACCATTCCAAAGCCTGCCCCTGTGGTCCAAGTTCTTCTAGAAGCTAAGATAGACGGTTAAGCGAAAGTCAAGTATGCATGGTCGGTTTAAAAATTCTTCCTTCCGTCCTCGTCTGATGCACACCAGTTGTTATTAATACCAGCACACCCCTGGATCATTCCTTACAATAGCAAACCCCCATCCCACCAGACCCCGCTCCCTTCTAGAAGACAGAGGTTGGCTCCTGACATGACTGAAGGGGCAAGGTCAGTGGTCTGAAACCATGATCTGGTAGAAGGCTGACAAAGAGCCCTGCATTTGGGGAAGCTGTGTTTGTTCCAGCTAAGCCCTGAATCTACCTGTTCACAGAGACGGCAAACTTGAACCTGAATTCCTCAGCTGTAAGATCAGGACCGTACTTGACACCCCATGTGTTGTGCTAACCTCTTGTGAATGACATCAGGATGAGACGAAAGCAGAGGGACTTCCCTGGTGGTCCAGTGGTTAAGACTTCACCTTCCAATGCAAGGGGTGTGAAGGTTTGACCCCCTGGTCGGGCGAGCTAAGATCCCACATGCCTCATGGCCAGAAAAAACCAAGACATGAAACAGAAGCAGTATTGTAACAGATTCAATAAAGACTTTGTAAATGGTCCACATCAAAAAAAATCTTAAAAAAAAAAAAAGAAAGCCAAAATGTAAATATGGATTACCAAAATACAACACACGGTTATTATTACTGAGGGCTGATCCATGCCTCTTTACTGTGCATCACACCCAAACAGGATCACATTTTGTAACAGGCCTGCTTTTGGTTATTCTGAGCCTCAGACTCTGGGTTCCGATGATCAGTACCTGAAAGGAGCCTTTAACTGAAGACTTTATGAAATTGACAATAAGATGTCATAAGGAGTAACTGGCTCGTGCTCTGTAATGAGAATTGTGTATTATTTTATTAGATATTCTTGTGCTTCCCTGGTGGCTCAGATGGTAAAGAGTCTGCCTGTAATTCAGGAGACCTGGGTCCGATCCCTGGGTCAGGAAGATCCCGTGGAGGAGGAAATGGCAATCCACTCCAGTATTCTTGCCTGAAAAATTCCATGGAAGGAGGAGCCTGGTGGGCTACAGTCCATGGGGTTGCAAAGAGTCGGACACGACTGAGCGACTTCACTTTCTTTCTTTCTTTCTTTATTAGATATTCTTAGGTAATGGAACTCAACCCTAAATTTCTTCTCCCTAAGAAACTGGTGAAAACCCTCACACGGCATAGCCAAGATAGAGTTCTCTCTCCGACCCATTTCTTATTTCTCTACATCTTGAAAAGTTTCTGTGCCAAGGCATCTGCTTCCTTATGTAACTACAGAGTGATCTTGGCTTGTGTCTGTGTGATGGCCCAAAGCAAGGTCACTGAGAATCAAATCAGCCTCCACTGATCTGCCTCCCTCCAACGTGATTGGCGGAAGGTGAGCTGCAGTCTGACCTGGGAACAGCCCCCCAGCCTTCAGCTCTCTGTCTCTGCATTTCTTCTTTCTTCCATCAATATTTGCCCAGCGCCACAATATGGCAAACACTGCTTAGGAGAAGATACTGCACAACACACACAATGCCCTTCCTTTGGAGGCGTTTATCCTCCACAGTCAGATTTGCTCAGGAGAATGAGTTCACCCTGTGAGATCAAAGGCCAAGGGGTTTGCTATAAATGCTTTGAGCAGAAAGAGCCCCTCAGTCTTGGTGTCTGAGCCCAAGTGCTCAGTTGCTCAGTCAAGTCCGACTCTTTGCCACCCCAAGGACTGTAGCTCACCAGGCTCCTCTGTCCATGCGATTCTCCAGGCATAAATACTGGAGTGTGTTGCCATTTCCTCCTCCAGGGGGTCTTCCTGACCCAGGGAAGGAAACAACATCACTTGTGTCTCCTGCATTGGCCGGTGGCTTCTTTACCACTGCACCGCCTGGGAAGCCCATCTGGGCCCAGGAGGGACCCCTAATTGCTCAGAAATCTGAACTCCACAACACTGGTGACACCTCCCTGGAAACGGCCATTGGGGGAGCAGCCTACGGTGACCCCGTTTCCTCACATCACAGGACGCCACTCCCAGGTTTCCTGGAACACACCAGCACTCACTTCGAGCACTTACTGTGTGCCAGGCTAAGAGCTAAAAACCGTGCTTGAAGCCGCTTAACCACTATCATCATCTGCTTTGTACAGATGAGGAAATCATTGCTCAGGAAGATTAAGTATCAAATCCAAGCTCACTGGCCACGAGCGGTAGAACCAGGCTTCAACCCTAACCTGACTCCAGGGATCTCCCAAGGTTAGAGAAGCTGAGTACAGCACAGCCAGGAGAAGCCATCTATTTACAGCAATGAGGAGGGTTTTTTTGGGGGGAGGGGGATGACTCAGAAGGGCTTCTCTGGTGGCTCAGTGATAAAGAATCTGCCTGCACTGCAGGAGCCACAGGAGACTTGGGTTCAATCTCTGGATCAGGAAGATTCCCCTGGAGAAGGAAATGACAACCCACTCCAGTATTCTGGCCTAGAGAATCCCATGGACAGAGAAGCCTGGTGGACTACAGCCCAGGGGGTCACAAGGAGCCAGACACGACTGAAGCAACAGAGTATGCACGCAAGCCTGGCTCAGAACAGAAATGAATCTTTTCTCAGAAAATCCAGTCTGATCTCTGTGACTTAGAAAAAGAGTTACATGAACTCTGTGTGATCCAAGAGGGCAAAACTAGCAAGGCTGGCAGCAGCATTCTCCTTTAAATGTCAGCGATGTTCCAGGGGCTGAGAACAACCCTGAGCAGTGTCAGGACCCACACGCGCTTCCCTTCCTCCCCTGTGCATCTCAGAATGCTCTCCGGGAATCCTCCCAGCACTTCAGAGGAGCAGGTGGACCTCCAGACGTGGTGATGCTCCCGGGGAGCTGGTTCTGAGATTCTAACAGGAGCAACCACCAGCTTCAGTCCCCTCTCTGTTCCACACGCCCTGATGTCCAAGCCGGAGAAAGGCCAGTGGGCCTTGAGCCACCTTCTAAGACAGGCCTTGTTATTTGAACAAAAGCTCCCCCACCACCCTGCCACCAAGCTGCCCCACCATTTTCTCAGCAACACTCCACGGAGCCACCCTACTCTAGCAGCACAGGGTTCTCAAGTTTCTCGCTTCCTCCAACCAAAACTGGGAGGGAGAGTCTCAGATTCCTTCATTGGTGGAGAAGAGGCTGCGGAGAGAAAGAGCCTCTTTGTCAAAAGCTCATTTGCAATGGCCTGAACAGAGGACTTAGAATCTGGGACTGGCTCCAGGTGGGGAGGTCTTGCCTGGAATTCCTAATACATTCTTTCTGTTATTAAAATAATATAGGGAACCAGGGTGGCCCGTTGCTTCACTGCATGGAGTCAATTTGGCTCATGCTGGGCGACCATTTAAAATCTGACCTCAAGAGGTGCCAGTTTCCAAATCTTTTCATGCTGGGTATGTTTCCATTCCGCACAACAAGCCCACGGCTGTTTCCCAAACTCTTTCTCCCAGCAAAGAGTAACTCAGTAGACCCAGCCTCTTGCCAGGAGTGATGCAATCGACCAAGCTCCTCAGTGTCCTGTTCCCCTGGCCCCACCCAGCTGCCCTGCCCAGGGCCGGCTCTCTGGTCCACTTCTCAGGTCCATGTCTTCACCTTCCTCGGCACAGGCCTCCCTTTGTGATCCGGGAAGGTGTGTTTCCAGGTGACTGGATGCACATGGCAATTCCTCCTTCCAACACGCAAGAGAAACCCTGCCTGCCTCCCCCACTCAGCCATGAGTCATCAACAGATAGGATGGCAAAGGCTTTGGCAAAAATGAGTTGGGGGAGGAGGAGGAAGGAGCCACAATGCCCCCAGATTTGCCTCCCAAGAGCTCTTTTCCAGCTTCCCTTGACCTCCACGTTTCCCCCAAAGAAACCTGGAGGAAAACATCCTCAAACCACCAGGTTTTCCATGAGGCATCTGGTCCTCCAAGATGATGTAGGCAAGAGAAAACAAGTATGTATTTGTTTTTGAATATAAATTTCTTATCTTGAGAGCTCTGATGAGCTCATCTGTGGTTTCTGAAAGTGACCTGTTCAGCCTTGGGGGCACCTGGAGCTGTGAGATTCGCCCCTGTGAGCTCCTTGGAGGCCAGTGAGACTACGCTATGAAAACCTACCTCCCGGTAACCTGTCCGGGGCACTCGGAAGCCGAGGAACAGGGCGCCACTGCCTTCTGCCATCACTTCCAGTCCCCGCCCTGTGCCTTTCTTCTACTTCACTGCAGACATCCCACTCTCTCTGAGGCTCAGAGCAGATGAAAAAGCAATTGTAGCAACTTGAAACACCCCCGGAGGAGCAGCCCGTTGTCATGATCTCTGACAGGAAGGAAATAAGATGGTGTTTTATTTTTAAGTAGCCCATGAGATTTCAACGATCGCATTAAAATTTTAATCACAAACTCCTTAAGTTAGGAAGAGAGAGGGAGGAAAAAAAAAAAAGACCCACAAAGGACTCATTGTATAAGAGAGTTTCACCATTTGGAGTTCTTTTATAAATTTGTGTCAGATCACAATTTGCTGTCTGGGAAATGTAAATTAGTTATTAATGAGCCAAAATTCTAACATCAAAGCCTGTGCATCCACATGCCAGGGAGAAACAAAGAGCTTTCACAGAGCGCTATCAACAGCTCCGTGCACCGGCCTGAATGCTGCATTCATCTTGACACGCTTTGCTGCCCCGTGAAGGCGATCGCTTTTCGCCAGTGGAGACACACAGGGCTCCTGGACCATGTGCATCACCTCCACCTGGGCACCGGGTGTTGGTCAGTATCCCAGGCAACAGGCAGCATGTGTGGTTTGCAGAGAGCAGAGTAGATGGCCCCTTCCTTCCCAGCTGATCGTTTTTGCAAAGAGCATTTAAGGTTCGCAACGTGACCTCACCCA
The DNA here is from genome assembly GCF_029407905.1 of Bubalus kerabau. Lineage (NCBI taxonomy): Eukaryota > Metazoa > Chordata > Mammalia > Artiodactyla > Bovidae > Bubalus > Bubalus kerabau. The sequence goes on along the minus strand of NC_073635.1, from coordinate 22,828,844 downwards.
GGTAGAGGGGGGAACATGCACCTGCTTTCGAAGCGTTCACATAGAGCCGGCTTCGTATTTTCAGCCCTTCTTGCGTCAGTGGAAACCAAGAGTCTAGATAGAAAAGGCACACTCAGAATGAGAAAGCAGGCCAGTTGTTTGGAGCCTGGGAATGGCGGGTTAGAGAACTCGAACACAAGTTGTGCAGGCATCTGGAAATACATAGGCATTTATTATTCATTCTCTCAGCAGATGCTGCTGGGCTTCTCTCAGGCACTGGCTCTGTACCACGCAGGGGACATGCATGCGTGTGTGCTTGCTAAGTCACTCAGTTGTGCCCAACTCTTTGTGACCCCATGGAACTGTAGCCCACCAGGCTCCTCTGTCCATGGGATTCTCCAGGCAAGAGTACTGGAGTGGGTTGCCATTTCCTCCTTCAGGGGATCTTCCCCACCCAGGGATGGAAGCTGAGTCTCCTGTATCTCCTGCACTAGCAGGTGGATTCTTTACCACTGATCCTCCTTAAGCTGATATCCCTCCCTGGGCAGCCCTCCTGGCATCGTTGAGCTGGAATTCCTCTCTGTCTTCAGCAGGGCCATCTTTCCTTGCACACTCAGCCGTGAGCAGCAACCTGGAGAGTGCTTCTCTGACCCTCAACTCAAACACTTCACACAGTTGTTCTTAAGTACATTCCCATCACTTTCACCATCTTATTTACAAGCTGCCCAAAGTGTGTCTCACAGAACAAGAGGCAGAAGTGGCACAATGGTCACACAAATTTGGGAAACGCTGCATGAGTTATCAGGCTTCCGAGGTGGGCTAGCGGTAAAGAACCTGCCTGCCAATGCAGGAGACGTAAGAGACACAGGTTCAATCCTTGGGTCAGGGAGATCCCCTGGAGGAGGGCATGGCAACCCACTCCAGTATTCTTGCCTGGAGAATCCCATAGACAGAGGAGCTTGGTAAGCTACAGTCCATGGGGTCGCAGAGTCGGACACAACGGAAGTGACTGAGCATACAAGATACATGAGTTATTCCCATCTCGGAGATTCACAGCCCATGAAGCTCTGAGACATCCTATAGCAGACAGTTCTTCCTAGGACTTGGAATCCACATGGCATGGCTGGTTCAATCTTTGACACATCCCTCTGCACCACATGGGCTTCCCTGATAGCTCTTTTGGTAAAGAATCCACCTGCAACGAGGGAGACCCCAGTTCAATTCCTGGGCTGCAGATCCCCTGGAGAAGGGAAAGGCTATCCACTCCAGTATTCTGGCCTAGAGTATTCCATGGACTGTATAGTCCATGGCGTTGCATAGTCAGACACGACCGAGCGACTTTCCCTTTTCACTTTCTGTACCATATGCACATACAGTTGTGCTGTGCTAAGTTGTTTCTGTCGTGTCCCACTCTTTGTGACCCCATGGACTATAGCCCACCAGGCTTCTCTGTCCATGGGGATTCTCCAGGCAAGAACACTGAAGTAGGTTGCCATGCACTCCTCCAAGGGATCTTCCTGACCCAGGGATCAAACCCAGGGCTCTTATGTTTCCTGCATTGGCAGGAGGGTTCTTTACTGCTAGCGTGACCTGGGACGCCAACACATATAGCATTGGGAGACTAAATATAAGTCAAGAAAATAGAAAGGCACAGCCCAGCACCCAGACCAGACCAGCAGCTCAGCGAGCCGGAAATGGGAAGACAAAGCAGCAGCAGGCTGGCCCCACAGGCCTGCTGGTTTGGGAAGGAGGCAGGGGCTGCTGATGACTTTCTTGTGGGACAAGAGGAATAAAATCATCATTTTGTGAGAGAAGGGGACTCAGTTGAACATCCTGTGGACAAATGTTTTGCATAATACACTTTAGAACATGTAATCTTTGCCCCTTTCTCCCTGACTCTTGCTTCATATTGCTGGCCTTGGGCTCTCAGATACCAGGAGTTTGCGGATCCCTGGCATATCTCTTCCTGCCTCTTCCCAGAGCTTCTAGGAAAGAACTTAGTACAAGATCCAAAATGAGGGATAGACTCTCTCTTTCTCCTCTCCTCCTTCACAATCAATTTCTTTTTTTTTTTTTTCATATTTATTTATTTGACTGCACCAAGTCTTAATTGCAGCACATGGAACCTTGATCTTCATTGCCATGTGTGAGATCTAGTCCTCTGACCAAGGATCAAACCCTAGCCCTCTGTATTAGGAGCTCAGTCTTAGCCACTGGACCACCACTGAAGTCCCAACATCAGTTTCTTAGGATCCCTCCTCCTCACCTTCTACTCACCTAACCCCTGGCAACCTGACTTCCTCCATCCTCACTGATCTCCGAAGCTCTGCCCCGATGGCCCCCAGTAGCCACACCACCCATGTGTTTTCAGACCTCATGTCTGTGATTCTGCCCACTTCTCAACACTATCAAATGCCTCTCCTGATGAAGTTGGAGAATTCTTGTCTTCTTTGGGACTGCACCTTCTCGTTTCTTCCCCCTCTCTAAGTGCCTAGTTCTTCATTCTCCCTCTCCCATCTCTGAGATGAGGGCATGTCCCATGACTCTACCCTCAGCCTTCTTCTCCTTGTCCTCACACCCATCCTTGGATTACCCTCTGCACATACATATCACTCCAAATGAAAGCATCACTCTCCATTTCATTCTCCACAGTTCCACACACCCAGGAGTTTTGAGAACCTTGTGATTCAAACACTGCTCAAAAAATGGTTGGTTGGATTTGTTTTGTGTCTCTTGCTGTTGGTTGTGTTTGTCGTGGTGTGTTACAGTGGTTGAAACACAGACTCTGATAATTAAAGAGTTTTCCATTTTGTTTTCACTCATGGACTTGATTTTATGCCCAACTAGCTCACGACTTCTGTTAAACCCATCAGACTTAATTCTTACAGCCATGAATCCTATTGGATTACTGACTTCTTGTAGAAAAAAATCATTGTAAACAGATTTACACTCCCACCTGCCAAATGTACCTATGCCAAAATTCAGTCACGTTACTGAACTAAAAAATATTGAAACGGTTTGTTTTGTTGCTCCAGAAATAATTGTCAAGTGCATTCATAATATTTTTACATTTTCAATGCAATTTTTTCTTTATTATCTGAGATGAGTTGAAATTTTTTAAGTCCATTTTTCTCTGCTTCCCAATTTTCTCTTCTCATATCTGTAAATCTTGCATCATCTTTTAAAGACTTTTGGGTAAATATTTACAGATTTGTGCATGAATATATAACTCTGTTCCTTAGTATAAAATCATATGGGTATGAACATACATATAGACTTTATGGGCTTCCCTGATGGCTCAGACAGTAAAGGATCTGCCTACAATGCAGGAGGCCTGGGTTCTATCTCTGGATCTGTAAGATCCCCTGGAGAAGGAAATAGCAACCCACTTCAGTATTCTTGCCTGGAAAATCCCATAGACAGAACCTGATAGGCTACAGTCCCATGGAGTCTAAGAGAGTCAGACACAACTGAATGACTAACACTTTCATATGACTTTGCTGCTGCTGCTGCTGCTAAGTCGCTTCAGTCGTGTCCAACTCTGTGCGACCCCATAGACGGCAGCCCACCAGGCTCCCCTGTCCCTGGGATTCTCCAGGCAAGAACACTGGAGTGGGTTGCCATTTCCTTCTCCAATGCATGAAAGTGACTTTAATTAGCCAAATATTTCTAACTATGAAAATCAAGTTTGCCTGTTTGAACAGAAATGGAAAGGTATGAAAACACATCAGGTAAAACAAATTTACTTATTATAGCCACACTGTAGATCTTAAATTGTCTGAAGTTGAATTCATCTTCTTGATTTTGTAGCCCACCCTGTTCTCCATCCCAACTGTTCACCCCATGAAGAGAAAGAACTAGAAACTGTTTCTCTTCCTTATTTTCAGTTTCTGCCATTTTGCCGCCATTCTCCCAGTTACCTAACCTCCAACTTCAGCGTTTTCCTACCTCACTCCTTCCCATCTTCCCACTCACCACAAAACCCCAAATTCCTCAAAATTAGTTGGAAAGCTTTTTTCACTTTTCCACCACAAAGCCTCTCAACACATGGAAGGGCTCCTCAAATATCCCACCACCCCCAAAGAGGGAATCCTGGCTCAGAAAGATTCTCTGCACAAAAGAACTCCTTCCAGACCCCATAGGTACCATATAACCTGAAGCATCTTGTCTTAGCTAGTGTAGATCAAAGACCAGGTGGAGCTAGTTCATCGAAGAAAATATTTAGATTCAACCATTATAAAGAAAGCTACAATCCACTCAACTGAGTGTGACCTGACAGGCAACAGGGAGTAGAGATTTGGGTAGTTGGTTGAAAAAGGTTATCAGTCAAGACCATGCCACCCATCTTTACTTGCAACCATCCAAAGAATCAGACTGTGACCAAACCTTGTCCCTTGATAGGCCCAGTCCTCTGGGGTAGAAGCAGTTCAGATGGGATGGAAAGATTCTCTAGGGACACTTGGTCCCCTTTGTCTAAAGCTGTTCAATTGTAAGGTTGAATAATGAGAAATATCATCTCTGAAATCAGATAGACCTGAGCTTATTTTTGTCTCTAATATTTACCAGTAGGAACTACTGGGCACATTTCTTAACATCATCTACTGTTGATAGTTATTAATAATAATAGTAATAATAACAGCTGCTGCTGCTGCTAAGTCACTTCAGTCATGTCTGACTCTGTGCGACCCCATAGACTGCAGCCCACCAGGCTCCCCCGTCCTTGGGATTCTCCAGGCAAGAACACTGGAGTGGGTTGCCATTTCCTTCTCCAATGCATGAAAGTGAAAAATGAAAGGAAAGTTGCTCAGTCGTGTCCGACTCTTAGTGACCCCATGGACTGCAGCCCACCAGGCTCCTCCGCCCATGGGATTTTCCAGGCAGGAGTACTGGAGTGGGGTTGCCATTGCCTTCTCTGAATAATAACAGCAGTAGCTACTAAAATGAATTGAGTTTTTACCACTCAATAATGTGTTCGTCAGCCTGCTCAGCAATAAATAACTCACTTCTAAACAAAATAATAATAATAATGTCTTGGTCTTGCCATCAGTACAACTGAGCTAATAACATCACTCCAGAGTGTTGTTACTCAGAGTAAGTCCTCTGTGTAAATTGCCTAGCACACAGCATACCCTGCCTCGATGGTAGTTATCATTATTCTGTTTTGATGTCCTCGTTATCTGTACAGGAGGAAGTATCCTGTACAGAGGCACAGTTTCATCTCTTGAGCAGTAAACTAACAAAGTGGTCTCCTAACTTATCAATCAGCCTCTTGAGAGTCTGATGACCTCTGCAAATACAGATGAAATTAGGTTCTAGTCTTGAATCACTAAAGACTCTGGGACACCCAGAGAAGTAAGGTGTCTTTGTGTTGGGATCACAGATTCTCAAATCAAAAGCTCTGTCACTTAGGGACAGTATGGCCTTGCTAGTTTCCTCATCTGTAGAATGGGACATATGATAGTACCCACCTCAGAGGAATCACGTAAGAATTCAATGAGATACTATAACCCTCCTAACACTTCCAGGGGAGGTACCATGAATATTGATCACCATTTGACTTAAGAGGAACCTGATGTTTAGACACGTGAGTTGATTTTCTCCAGATCAGAGGGCCAGAAACTGGCAGAGCCAAAATGGAATCCAGATCTATGGAGCTCCGATGCCTGAGATTTTAGCCATATTTCACCATTCAAGTAGCCCTCTAATCCCTAGTGCAAGCAGTTAGCTATGTAAATCCAAGTTCTTCTCTACACTCCAAGGTGCTCAAGAGTAGAAACCATGCATCTTCTTAATCTTTGTTTTCCCTTCAGCACACAGACCCATGTTTTACTCATCAAAATGTTCTTTCACTTATTTTGAATGACTAGTCAAATGAATAAATAAACTCATGAATAAATCAAGAAAGGAGTCCTCGTTAAGAGAACAGGATTCAAAAGTATCCAGAGTCAAGAAGAAGAGCAGAGACTGAGAAGAAAAAGAGAAGGAGAAAAATAAGGAGGCAAAAGAGAAAAGCAGCTGTGAATCTCTAGGGTTAAAGGTCCTTAGGATCCTTTGAGAGGAAGTGATGGAAGAAGTGGCTTGTTGAGGGGGTTAAGGATGGTAAGACTGACGAGGAAAGAAGCAGTGAGTATAAATCATTTTTTTAAAAGGAATCCTTTTAAATAAGAGCTGTCACAGGTAAGGGAAAAAAGTCAAGTGAAGAACTGTTTCTGCTTCTTATAAAACAGAATAAACCTGATATGTCTGCAGGAAGAGGATTAACTTCCATCTAGAAGAGAGAGATTAAGAATTTTGGAAGCAAAGTTATCACTGCAAGAATAATGTCCCAGAAAAGATCAAAGATACTGGAACTAAGATTGTTCAGTCTGTAGGCTACAAGTCAGTATTCTGGGAACGGAATGGGATGGGTTCAGTTGGAAATTATTAGAATATATCACATTTTAAGAGACTTTGTTTCTGTGTGTGTATTTGTATGTACTGGGTCACAAGTTAAAGCATATTTTTAAACTGTGATTCACTGTCAAAATGTTGAAAACAGTGATTATTGGCGGCGAGGTTAGATTTAAGTTCTCTATGGCGATCTAGTGGTGCTGGTGATCGTGGCATGGATGCCTGTCCCAACCCTCCTGGAACTCAGGGAAACCCACCATCCCATCTTCTCTCTTTCTTTCCTCCATCCCTCTCTTGGTGTCTTCCTTTTTCTTTTTTCCTTCAATAAACATTTACTGAGGAGCTTCCCTGGCAGTTCAGTGGTGAAGACTTCACTTTCCATTGCAGGGGGTGCTGGTTCGATCCCTGGTTGCTGCTGCTGCTGCTGCTAAGTTGCTTCAGTCATGTCTGACTCTGTGCGACCCCATAGACGGCAGCCCACCAGGCTCCCCCATCCCTGGGATTCTCCAGGCAAGAACACTGGAGTGGGTTGCCATTTCCTTCTTCAATGCGTGAAAGTGAAAAGTGAAAGTGAAGTCGCTCAGTCGTGTCTGACTCTTAGCGACCCCATGGACTGCAGCCCACCAGGCTCCTCTGCCCATGGGATTTTCCAGGCAAGTACTGGAGTGGGGTGCCATTGCCTTCTCCTCGATCCCTGGTAGAGGAGCTAAAATCCCACATGCCTTGCAGCCCAAAACCCCTCAAACTGTAAACAACAGAAGCAGTATTGCAAACTAATTCAATAGACTTTAAAAATGGTCCACTTGAAAAAATTTTTTATGCATACCACAATGAAGAGTAGCCTTTGGTGGCCACCACAACTAGATAAAGCCTGTATATAGCAACTAAGACCCAGCATAGCCAAAAATAAATACACTAATTAATTGTAAAATGAAAAAAAAATTTCCTGAGTATTTATCTCCTACCTACCATTCACTTTTCTAGAGCCTGGACATAGAGTCCATGTAGACAGAGTCCTGTCCTTACAGAGACTATAGCACAGAGTTTAATAAACAGTTAGAATGACCTCTGGCTTACCCTGTGGCCCAGCTGGTAAAGAATCCTCCTGCAATGTGGGAGACCTGGGTTTGATCCCTGGGTTGGGAAGATATCCTGGAGAAGGGAAAGGCTACCCACTCCAGTATTCTGGCCTGGAGAATTCCATGGACTGTGTATAGTCCATGGGGTCGCAAAGAGTTGGACACAACTGAGTGACTTTCACTCACTCACTCAAGAATGAACTCTGGGGGGCCAAGACCTATCGGGGCACAGACTTGAACTCACTCTGTAGCTCTGCTTTGCAACTCAGTCCCCAGCCAGTCCTTGCTTCTCCCCATTTCTCAGACTCACTCTTTTGCCCCAGATCTGGAGAACTGGTGTGGTCTTTCCATGGCCCTGATGCTTGATCTAATCCTCAAACACACTTATACTCTGGCTGATGGGATTCTGGTCCAACCTGCCGCAGCCCCGGCTCCCCCGGCCCCTGCCCCCAGACCGCTCCTGCCTGCACACAAGAGCACTGTGTCTCAGGAGGGACCAGGAGAACGTAAATCTGCCAGGTCGACTTCACAGCACGATGCTGGAATTCCTGAGCGGTGACTTGGCGGAGGCCACAGGAGATGGACAGCGTGCCCGGCACACCTTGCCCACACGCTCACCCCACGTGTGCAGGCGAATGTATTTAGCCATCCACCTAGATCGGGTTCTTGTTTTCCCAGTTTTCTTCCATTCCTGGGCAGCCTTTCCAACTGCAGTTTCTGCTTCAGACATCCAGATCCACAGTCTTGAATGAGGCTTCTTGCACTGAGCTAATTAAAAACAAAAGAAAGCTTTTTGCTGAAGGTTTGGGAAAGGGAATGTCTTTGAGGTTTTCGATGCTTTAGCATCACTGAATGACAGGGGAGAGAAATTTGAAAAGAACCTGAGGAAAAACAGTTATTTCCAAAGCCCTGTTTTGTGGACGATCCAGCTGAGCTTCATGGGGTTCGGGAATTTGCCCATGTTTCATGATCCACGGCAAATGGGGTGTTCTGAGGCTCTTCAGTGGCACCCTAGGGAGTGAGGAGGGCTCAGGTCCCCATTCCTGCTTTATCCAGAGAAACTCTGCAGCTATCTGTTTCACACATCAGCTTCTGTGTGAGATTTAGCTTGAAAAGAGGGTTTCACTGTCTCAGCAAGAACAACAACAACAAAAATCATACTATGTCCTGCTTTTCATGACATTAAATTAGACTCTATTCACATCTAGAGAAAAAAATCCTGGAAGGAGATGCTCAGCGCTAGTTGACGATATGTGTGCCAGTTAGGGGAAAGTTTACCGACATCTGCAAGTTACCATGAACTATATACCTGAATTAAGATGGATTCAGGAATGGATGGGAGGCTGGCTAGACAGGGAGAGTCACAGTACAGCAGGTAGAGGAGGCTGCTAATGGTAGAATCTAGGTTTATGGGTAGTCTTAGGACATTCTTCCAGTATTTCTGTATGAAAGTTTTCATCATAAAATGTGTGGGGAAAATTGTCACCAGTGCATATGTTTCAGTAAACGTTTTCTTACCTCTTAAAAGCTGTTTGAAAAAAAAAAAAGGAAATTTATGCCTGTCCCACCTGCCTATATGGTCAATCTTGTTATCATGTGGATAAAATAGATAACTTTGGGAAAATAAAATGATACTTCAAATGTTTCTCCTGTTCAATCATTTACTCATTAACTTTATTTTTATTTTTTTAAAGTTTATTTATTTTTTGGCCTCACCACACAGCCTGTGGGATCTTAGTTCCCTGATCAGGGATGCAAACCAGCTCTCTTTGTATTAGACAGGCAAAGTCTTAACCACTGGACCACCAGGGAAGTCCCCTCATTAACTGTTATTCTGTAGCTATTAGAACTTCTAAATACAGTGTTTAATTGTAGCATCTCACATTTTTGTAGTGAATAACCTGTGTAAGTAAATGAGTTCTTCTACATACATTGTTGTGTTAGAGCCTGATGATTTTGTATGATGATGATTTTGATGATGTAGGAAGGTATTGCTCTCAGACTTTGTGATCTATGTATGGTCAGAGCTAGACCTGGAAACAGAACTCACATCATCCAGCTCCTGGGTCAGAGAATGATAGCAAGGGGAGGGAAGGACAGTTCAACTGCAGTATGTGTAAAAGCCCTTGGTTTAGAAGAAATATAAAGGGAAAAGGCTGAAATCTACATGTTGATGGCCAGATATGGTGATGAAACATCATTGCATATTTCCTTCTTAACTTTTAAAGTATTACTTGCTCTTTTATGGATGAACTCTTTGAGTGAAAGATTTACTGATGTTTTCATTAGCCCTCACAATTTTCCTCACTTCAAAATAAATTCTGAATATGTATTTAAGGCCAGAAATTGTGGTGTGTGGAACTTTGGAATTCTGCAAAGTACTTGCCATGAAACCCAACAATGAATGCAGCATTTATCACTGCAATGTGATAGACTTGAGTTCCTTCTTGGATAAAGAGGGAAAAGCCAAATTTGCAGGGTAGATAACATAAGATAATTCTTTATGGGATGATAGTCTTGTCACAACTCTGCTTTATTAATATAGTTGTTCCTTGCTTTTCTTGGGGTGTTTGTTCCAGGACCCCTCATGAATACCAAAACCCACGGATGCTCAAGTCCTTTATATAAAATGCTGTAGTATTTGCATATAACCTACCCACATCCTCCCATATACTTTAAGTCATCTCTAAATGACTTGTAACACCTGATACAATGTAAATGCTATGTAAATAGTTGCCCAGCACACGGCAAATTCAAGTTTTGCTTACTGAAAGTTTCTTGATTTTTTTTTTTTTAACATTTTCTATCCATGGTTGATTGAACCCACAGATGGTGAACAGATACAGAGGGTCAACTGTAACAAGAATAGAGAGAATCAAAGAAACGAAATGATCTAAGTTCATCCAACAAGCAAGGTAAGCCAGAAATTAACCTAGTATTTATTTGGGTTAATATCAAAGATGTGAATGCATTTTCAGACAGTTCATAACAATACATTCATTTAAGCTTTTCTTTTTTAATGAACAAGTGGCTATGCACTGGGTTGAAAATTCTGCACTTTGTTCAATCTCGGATTGTTTTGGTGGGAAGGACAGCTTTTCCAGTGTGACTCACAGTGGCTTTCACTTCTCTAAGGTAATCACTGGTCCCTCTAAAGTCAGAATACTTCAGCAGAATCACCCTTCCTTTATCAGAGAAATTCATGTGTCAGCCTGGCAATAGCGTCTTTTATATGAAAAACAAAGAAACAAATGCACTCTCTGAGAAATCCTTCAGTGCTGTTGGCTACATACGATACCATGGAGGCTGAGAGCACAGATGTGTAGGTTTGGGGAGAGCACAGATGTGTAGGTTAGTGGGGACAGGGTGCTCAGAGCCCAGTTCAAATCCCAGCTCTGAACTTGAGCACTGTGGCTTAACTGCTCAGTCATCTCGTCTAAAACATGGGGATAAGGTAATGCATATAAGCACACAGTTGTTTCACCGCACACAGCAAGTATTCAGGTAATGTTAACAACCGTCATTAACACGTTGGCTGATGCTTGGCTGCAAGGAAGCGGATGTCTTTGTTGTTGTTTAGTCACAAAGTCATGTCCTGCTCTTTTGCAACCCCATGGACTGTAGCCCACCAGGCGCCTCTGTCTGTGGGATTTCCCAGGCAAGAATGCTGGCATGCATTGCCATTTTCTTCAGTTATAATTCATGGGATCAAAAATGGTCAGACACGACTCAGTGACTAAACAACACACATCCTGGGACTGCACCTGGGGCCCTCCTCACTGCACAGGTTTTTGGGGGTGGACGTGGTTCCCATAAAGATTGGGCAACGTGGGTGGGTGTGATGTACAGTCATTTTTTTCAGTTGGATAGTTTTTATTAACTCTTGATATTAATATAATTTAATATAGTGACATAAGATAAAATCTGCTTGTATAAGAAATATTTTATAATTAGTCATTTATAACAATTCATTGGCTATGTCTATCTAATCTAGAGTGTAGATCATATATGATTATATAATATAATAGTAATCATATAAAGAGGAACTTTTGATAAAGAGATGTAGAAGCATTCACTTTCCTTCTACACCGGCTCCAGTGTGGTTGAGCACAACAGCACCATTTGGCAGAATTTCTTCTGAGACTCATTCTCCTTGTGTTCTGGTAGTGAGGTTGCTGACTAAGAATTGAGCATGACTGGAGAATGTGCCCATGGCACATTTGCTGGCTCACTTGTATGTTCATCCCCCTCTCCAAGGCATCGGCATTCCCAGTGACCTTAACACTGGGAGGACAAATTAATATTAATAGTTAGGAGTCTGGGTAACATAAAATTAATGGTTGGATGGCATCATTGACTCAACGGACACGAGTCTAAGCAAACCCTTGGAGATAGTGAAAGACGAGGAACCCTGGTGTGCTGCAGTCCATGGGGTCACAAAGAGTCAGACACAACTGAGCAACTGAACAACAACAGCAAAAAAATAAAGAAAATGTTTTTGATGGTGTGTATGTATGTGTGTGTGTCTAACCTAATACCTATTTGATTAAATATACTATTGAGGGAATAGTTGAAACTTTTGAAATTACAAAAATGTATAAATATAAAAATTACTCATAATCCCAACTACACACATATCTAAAGTAGAAATTGTCTTAAGAGGTTCCAAGGAGTGTCAGCAGAAAAAATGCTTCCAGTATGATGGAATCTTGTGAAGTTTGGGGAATTCTTGGTGGCATTTAAGATGCAACCTGATGGACAGATTGCCAGGGCATATTGTTGGAAGAGAGAAGCAAGTTGCAGAAAGATAAGCACAGTTGGATACTATTTATATCATAGACACACCCACACACAAAACAACAAGCATCACCCTCTCTTCTCTGTATGTGCATATATATGAATGTCAATGCATAGAAAAAGAGCCAAAGGGGGCCCTGGGACCAAGAACAGTGGTGGTCTCTGGGAAGAAGAAGGGCTTGGGAGTGGCTAGCTGCTGCTGCTGCTGCTGCTAAGTCACTTCAGTCGCGTCCGACTCTGTGTGACCCCAGAGACGGCAGCCCACCAGGCTCCTCTGTCCCTGGGATTCTGCAGGCAAGAACACTGGAGTGGGTTGTCATTTCCTTCTCCAATGCATGAAAGTGAAAAGTGAAAGTGAAGTTGCTCAGTCGTATCCGACTCTTAGCGACCCCATGGACTGCAGCCCACCAGGCTCCTCCATCCATGGGATTTCCCAGGCAAGAGTACTTGAGTGGGTTGCCATTGCCTTCTCCAGGGAGTGGCTAGGGGGCTGGTTAAAGAGGAATTCTATATAATGTTTTCATATTTGACAAGGAAAGTGAATTCATATGATTTACAAGAAGAACCTACCTGGGAGATGGAGCAGCCTGAATTTTAAGTGGGAAAGTAGAGGGCGCAGTTTGGCAGTAAAACAGAGGGCATAAAGGGACTCCTTCCAGAAGGTTCCAAGGGGTAGATTAAGAGCAGAAAGTAAAGGATCTTCGGTTCCAGGCCAAGCAGCTGGCATTTTATTGAGAACTATGCTATGGGTGGATGCTTTGGGGAGCAGTATAAAAAGTTGGCCAGACAGGAACCCTGTTAGGAAGCTATGACTGTGTCCCGTGGGCCAGGAAAGAGTGGGGAGGAAAAAAAAAATCAATGAAAGACACAGGAGAGATTTTAAGTCCATCCAATCTGATGGGGAATGGGCAGATTGAGAGAAAAGAGGGTAAGAAGAATCAAAACTCCAATCCACGTGGTTGGTGTGCAGTTGTTATCAATTAACAAGGTACAAGAATACAACATTAAAAATAAAAACAGTTGCAAAGAAAAACACCAATGATCACTAAGTTCTATCAGTGAGATAGAAATACATTTTTCTGGTGATACACTGAGCTAACACATGGAGAGCACTTAGCCTAGAACCTGGCATGTAGATGATGCTAAACAGTCATGATAATGGTAAAAACATGCCGACAATCTTTTTGTGTCAAGCTCTGTTTTATCTATTAAAACTTAATCCTCCCAATAATTTTATGCAATATGTACCATTACTATTCTCACTTTATAAAGTTACATTTACAGTTCCAGGGGGAGGAAGAAGGAATAGAAGAGCTTGTTTGCTCAATCACGCAAGGAACTTGGGGTCACAGGCATTTGCGCCAATGGCCCACTGCCTATTATGAAATAGCCAAGAGCTGTCAAAGGTAATGGTGACCCAAGAATCTTCTTGGATGTTTAAAGGGAAGCAGGTACAACCAGAGAAACCAGATGAGGGAAGAAGGTAGGTGACTGCTGCATTTTAGAGATGACCAAACCTGGGCTTGGGATCCCTCAGGTCGGGGCCAAGACGACAATTCCCTGTCCAGTTCCCCGACCCCGGGTGACAGCCCTGTTTAAGACCATGGCTGTAGACAGTTGCTCACGCATGTAAGAACACCTGATATGGCGCCTGGCATGCTGGCTTACATTTGTTGAATGACACGAAAGAATATTTAAATACTTTTTCTAATCTATTTTGTTTGCTGTCTCTTTTTCCTCCTTACCAAGGATCTGGGCTATGCAGGCCTCCTTTCTTCCTCATTCATCCAGCTCAGGCTGACAGTTCTTCAACTTTATGCCTGGGGTGGAGGTGGAAGTGGGGTGGGAGGGTGAGGTGAGTTCTGGCTTGAAGCTTTTTTATTAGGAGAGTAAGCCTTCCAGTTCTTTCCTTGGAAGACCCATATTCCATTTCCATTCTAGTGAACATTGAAAAATCACCTCCTTATGGGACAAATTGTTATTTTAAAAGGAAACAGTTGACCCTTGAACATGTGCGAGTTGGGGCACCAACCCTCCACACCGTTGAAAATTCATATATGTGGTTCCTCCGTGCCCGTGGTTCCCCAGTATCTATGGATCCGTAATGTGGGCTCAACCCACCCTGTAGCACCATTGTGCTTACTATTGGGAAAAATACCTGCAGTATGCCCGTGTAGTTCAAACCTGTGTTGTTCAAGGGACAACTGTATATTTCAATCCAATGTTAGGTATAAATACTACACTTCGATAAAAATAGGTGGAAAGCTCTGGAGTCTTTGGTGCTACAGTCTAGATCCATGGAACCAGAAGGATGGGTTTTTGCGCCTTTAAATTTGGTCCATGGATTCACATTTCTTCTATGCAAAAACCAACTTTTAAATTCATATTCACTTAGCTCTTTCTTAAAGGAGTTTAACTCATGCAACAGCACTTTGACAAACTCTGGGGACACTGAAGTGTCAAGTTAGAGGTGGTATTTGTGAGACTCTCACCATCTGCCATTTTCTCCTCTGGGTACTTTCCAGTGATTAAATCATTTAACCCTCATGTGAACTTCTTTAGGTAAACTTTACTAATATCTGTATTTCCCAGATGTGGAAACTGTGACCCCAAAAGGCTCAGTCACTTCCTAAGATCACACACCCCATAAGGATGGAGCTAGAATTCAAACTCAGGCTCCCAGCTCAGAATGCAAGCTCTTAACTGCTATTGCATATTAATTTTAAAATATTCATCACTGGGGTGAGAGGGAGGTCCAAAAGGGAAGGGATATATGTATACCCGTGGCTGATTCACTTCACTGTCTACAGAAACTAATGCAACATTGCAAAGCAATTCTAAAACTCCAATAAAAAAATAAAAAATAAAATACTCATCATTACTAGTCATTTTTACTGTTGCAAAATACAAATATCTACATAATGGATTTCCTTTTACACAAAAGATTTCTCACCGCATAAAATGAGACTGACTATCTTAACAAAAGGAGTTTCCTCCAAGGAAGCTTCTGTACCTCCTGCAGCAGTGGAAGGCATTAAGAGATCACCTCCCACACCCACCCTGTGCTTCCACCCACAGGCACGATGAGTCACACCCATCACGTTCTAGAGCTCTGTGCTTTATGGTTTTGTAGATACTTTTATCACCACGGTGCTGGAAATGTTGGTTTCTTTCTGCCCCCATCACCATTGCCAGGATTTTGAAAACAAGAAGTCTGTCTTGTTCATATTTATTGCTGTGTAATTATTCTAATGAAAACAATAACAGAAGAGCAATAATAATAAAAGGGTTTACCACATGCCAGACTCTGTGCTAAGTGTTCAACAGGCACTATCTCAGTTTAAGCCTTTCAACCAACATCTGAACCATGACTACCATCTGTTCGATGAACCTGTGGCAGCTGCCAGTAAACTTTGATTGATTGATATTCCAGAGCATTTAAGCATATCTTCCTGGAAAAAAATAAGGTATAGACTCAGTGAAGACAAACAAACATACCTGGGATTCCCAGAGATGGATAGGACTGGACTACTTATATTGGTGGGGTGGGGGGGTGGGAGGTGAGGGTAGGAATGATGGGAGGCCCTGATGTATCTTTCAAAAAGTAAAGACTGGCGATCTAGTGGTTATGACTCTGTGCTGCCAATGCAGGGAGCACAGGTTTGATTCCTGGTTGGGGAGCTAACATTCCATGTGGGGAAAAAAACAGTAAAAGCAAGCTACGCAAAGCTGTAAACATTGTCAGTTCAAGTCTACCCAGTAATACCAAAAGAACTGTGACCATGTGGCTCGGTTTGCCTGGGAGAATGTCGATTTATGTCTGTCTTTCTGGTAGAATTACTAATAGCACTCCTTTCACCCTCAAAAGTCTTTGGTTGGCCACCCCAAACACAAAGACTCAGTGCAAATGACACTCTGAGTGTGGGTGGCTCTTCGGTCACCCTCCTGTTCCACCCACTGCTCCTCCCCCGCCTCCATAGGCCAAGGGGAACATGACACTGTGTCTTGGGACAATCTTTCATCTGTATTAATGGCGGGGGGAGCCACACAGTCTGCAGATGAAAGGCCTTGCTACTACGCTGGGATTAGCAGCATGGCTGGCAAAAACTCTGGAGTAAGAGAATCCTGATGGCATTATCTGGATGCCTGGCCTTGATTTCTCATTGAGTACATTTAACTGTATGTGTCTCTACTCTGATATAAAATAAAAAGTGACCACAGGGTTCTATAGACACAAGAACACTAGTCTCCCGACCTCACACCATAAATATGTTTATACATGGTTATATGGTCATAAAAGTAGAAAAGGATGCAAATTAGTGTGTTGTTGTGCTATGTGTGGTGTGGGGCAGAGGGATGGAAAATTGGGACACATAAAGGAGGAAGAGGGGAGTCAAAGAGCAAAGGAAAATAATGATTTTAAAGACTGAACTTGCTATGGTCTAAATGTTTTTGTCACCCCCATATTCATATGTTGAAATCCTAACCTCCCAAACTGATGGTTTCATAAGGTGGGGCTTTGGGGAGGAGGTTAGCTCCTGAGAGTGGAACCCTCACAAATGGGACTAGTGCCTTTATAAAAGTGACCCCAGAGAGTTCACCAACCCTCTTCCACCCTTTGAGGACAAGAAGACAGCCCTCTATGAACTAGGAAGAATTGCCCTCACCCAATCATGCTGGCACCTTGATCTAAGACTTCCAGCCTGAAGAACTGTGAGAAATAAATTTCTGTTGTGTATAAGCCACCCAGTCTGTGGTATTTCATTATAGCTGTCTGAATATACCATGATAGCATTGAAAAAAAGAAGCAAATTATAAGATGGAATTTTTGTACTTACGTTAAATTATGTGTGTATATGAGAAATGGATCAAGTGCTCGTCTAGGATTTGATGCTGAAGTTGCTCTGTAAGAATATCTGATGCACAGCAGCCTCCCAAGCACTTAGTGTAATGCCTATAGTACAGACATTTCTGGAGGGAAAAAGCAAGGAAGCAAGCTTGGCGTCCTGTTCTAACTACACTCCCCTCTAGCCGTGCAGCTCTGGGCAATGCTTTGAGACTCCGACAGCAGCTAAGAGGATGAATGGTTGTCTTCAATAGTCTCTCTCAGGCAGGGATGGATGAAGGGCAGGTCTGAGCAAAAAGTTCCTACCGACCATAGATCTTCCCAGATACCCCTAGACAGAGGTGACCACCACAGTGCTGTACCAGCAGCCTGCTTCCAAGCTGTTGTGTTTGATCTTTAAGCTTTTTTTAATTCACAAATTGTCCATCCATGTCACACAGAAAAAAAAGAAAAACCCACCAGTTTTTAAAATATGCATATCTTTCACATTCATGCTTTTAAAGATGTGAACGGCATCCCTCAACACTTTTTATTATTTAGATGCACTGGGTTGGCCAAAAAGCTCATTTGGGTTTTCCAACCCATTGTATGTATGCAAATTCTGTTTCTAACTAAACAAAATCAGACATTTATATTATTCTACAAATCAGAATTTACATGTTCTCCTTTTTAAGCTTATATCCTCTCTCAGTACATCACAGTTAGCTCTTGAGGCTTGATCGTAGAAAGCTCTCGCATCAGTCAGTTGTTGTCATGGTAATGGCGTATAACAAATCACCCCCACGTTCAGTGAGTTTCCACAACTTTCTGGGGGTTTTTTTTTTTTCATTCACAATGAGTGTCTCAGCCACCTAGACTCTGAACTTCAAGTTGGATCCAGTCTGCTCTACGTGTCTAATATCCACATTGAACCAAACCACCAGAGGATCATATTCTTCTAACGTAAAAGGCAGAAGCTCAAAAGGGTAAGTGGAAACACACAATGCCTCTGAAGGTCTAGGCTTCATTCCATATCACCTTTGTCGACGTTTATCAGCCAAAGCAAGCCACATGGTCAAGTTCAATCCCTAGGGTAGGGAAATATTCTTTGCCTCTTCCCTCTCTGCAGAATGGGTTGCTGCTAACAAAATGAACTCATCTGAAATCTGTGACTGGTGCATACATACTGGCCAGGTGCCAGAAGGCTCTGGAGTATGGAAGTCTGGAGCAGTGACCAGTGACCATGTATCATTAGAGCCTGACTCTTCAGTATCTAGAGTGTGTCAGGAGATTCTGACACACCAGAGAGAATCTGGTGTGGAGAGAAATATTCTCTCCCTCTCTGCAGGGAGAAACTGCAGTTATTGACAAAGGATGTGATTACAGGGAGGGTTCAATACCTGAGAAAGGATGTAGGATACTCTGATAAGAATGTATCCTACTTTACTTAACCATTCTCCTGTTGATTAAAATTAGTTTGCTTCCAACAAATAGTCATGAAAACACATTCTACCAAGCTTGTCATTTAATCCTCAGGACAAGCATGAAGAGTAGTGTGTGTGTTTATGTGTTTGTGTGGTTAGTCACTCAGTCATGTCCAACTTTTTGTAACCCCAGGGGCTGTAGTCCACCAGGCTCTGTCCATAGAATTCTCCAGGCAAGAATACTGGAGTGGGTAGCCATGCCCTTCTCCAGGGGATCTTCCCAACCCAGGCAGGGATCGAACCAGGGTCTCCTGCATTGGCAGACAGATTACCATCTGAGCCACCGGGAATCCCCAAGTTACTATTAAACCCCATTTAAGAATGTGGTAAAAACTGGACCTTACTATAAAGGGTTAGTAAATTGCCATGAGTCCTTCTTTTAGGGAGGAATTCAGGCATGCCTCAAACATAAAAATCTTTCCATTACAACCCTTTAAAGATCCTTCCTGGGATTTAGGGCTTGATCAGATTTGTCTCCTCCAAGGAGCTGTGAAGAACATGCAACTTGTCCTATTTCTCTTTTGTCTGGGCTTCCATGGAGCCTGGAGCCAAATTTAAGTCCCAATCAAGGCAAATTACTTCCAATTAGCATATCCATAGATTCATTTCCTTTGGTTCTAATTATCCATCTCTATTTCATTCAACCTTATTGTAATGCTCTCTTTTGCAAGCTTCCTTAATTTTTAAAACAAAGAACCAAGGTGTAATTAATTTGAATTTTAAGTGTGTCAAAATCTCCTGACACACTCAAGATACTGAAGAGTCAGGCTCTAATGATACATGGTCACTGGTCACTGCTCCAGACTTCCATACTCCAGAACCTTCTGGCATCTGGCTAGTATGTATGCACCAGTCACAGATTTCAAATGAGTCCTTTTGTTAGCAGCAACCCACTCTGCTAGCAATCTAACAGAGGTGGAAAATGATAAGATGTGTTCCTTCCTGCTACCCAAAGCCAGAAAAAATCCAAGGGGGGTTTTGGTGCCCTACACAGCATCTGGCCCTTGTCAGGTACTTGATAAATGCATAGGGATACACAGTGGTCTGTATGACAAACCTAGAGAGAATGTCAAAAAGCAGAGACATCACTTGGCCGACAAAGGTCTGTCTAGTCAAAGCCGTAGTTTTTCCAGTAGTCATGTACGAATGTGAGAGTTGGACTATAAAGAAGGCTGAGTGCAGAAGAACCTATGCTTTGAAACTGTAGTGCTAGAGAAGACTCTTGAGAATCCCTTGGACTGCAAGGAGATCAACCAGTCAATCCTAAAGGAAAACAGTCCTGAATATTCATTGGAAGGACTGATGCTGAAGCTGAAGCTCTGATATTTTAGCCGACTCACTGGAAAAGACCCTGATGCTGAGAAAGATTGAAGGTAAAAAGAAAAGGGGGCAGCTGAGGATGAGATGGCCATATAGTATCACTGACTCGATGGACACAAATTTGAGCCAACTCTGGGAGATAGTGAAGGACAGGGGAGCCTGGCAGGCTGCAATCCATGGGGTCCCAAAGAGTTAGCCATAACGTAACAACTGAACAACAATAACAACAAGAGCACAGTTATCTATTTACCAAAAATTAGTAAATATAATCAGCACCCAAAAGGCAACTATATTTTTAAATTTCGGGGCTTTTGTAATTTTAAATGCAGTATCAGTTTAAAGATAATCTCCCACCCCCATCTCTGGACCACATCCTTCCTTGTGATCGCCTATGTTTGCTGTCATTCACGCTCTCACCTCC
Organism: Bubalus kerabau; assembly: GCF_029407905.1. NCBI lineage: Eukaryota > Metazoa > Chordata > Mammalia > Artiodactyla > Bovidae > Bubalus > Bubalus kerabau. The sequence goes on along the minus strand of NC_073635.1, from coordinate 22,808,549 downwards.
CTCCTCCTCCTCAAAGTGGAAAGAGCAAGTAGTGAATACTCAGAGACTACCCGCTCGGCAGGCAGCTCTGCTGCAGTCACCAGGCCCATAGCCCAGGCTTTCAAAGGTGGTTTTATTAGCAGCATCCACTGGTCTGCATGGTCATGTGTTAGAAGGTGACACTTTGGAAGCTTTTTACAGTCTCGTAAAGTGGAAAAGGAGAAGACTGATGTCCGCTGACAGTGAGGCAGATTTCTGATTCAAATTTATATCCATCAAACACGAGACACATTTTTAGCAAGGCACATCAAGCTTATTTCTTCTCCAAAGGATCTCGCTCGATTGGTGAGCAGGGGAAGGGAATTATATCGCTCCACTCTCATTAAGTCGGACACGACTGAAGCAACTTAACACGCATGCACTCTCATTAACATCAAACCTAAGTCCTTGCTTTATGCCAAGGGAAGAAAAGACAGTAAGAAGGTGTGGCACAGAGCTGAGTCAGAAAGCTCCTAGGAAAAAGGGGTCTGAACACCTGAGGCTTCCTGTCCACTGGTCTGGACTCAGTTCCTTGCCGAGCTTTCCGGCTCCCGCAGAACCCAAACTCATAAGCCGCTCCTCCTTGAGAATACTTGCCCTGGGGCAAGGTGAAGTCTGGGGGCTCACGCTGGAGACTTAAGCTCATGCTTGTAGTGAGTCATGCCATAACATGCAACCACTCCAAACATAAAGGCAATGAAAACACAGCACAGAAATATCACTTATCAAAAGACACTTGGGTCTGAGCAGCAGAACCTCAGTTCAAAGTCAGGGCCTCTGACTCTGATCATTTTAAGAAATGTGACCTTGTGTCACCTTAATTCTCTGAATCCACTTCCCTGAGAAAGTGAGGTTACAGAAATGACAGTTTTCTGTACACATAAGCACTAGGCAAAAGAGATTTATATAAAGAAAGGCCAATTAAAGAACTTGGTCATGGGACTTGCCTGGTGGTCCAGGAGTTGAGACTGTGTTTCCACTACAGAAGGCAAAGGTTCGATCCCAGTCGGGGAACTAAGATCCAATACGCTGCATGGAGCAGCCAAAATTTTTTTTAAACAATTAATTTTTATTGATAGAAATAGTATTTCAGTGTATTATTTTAGGTTTTATGGATAAGTGCTAAGATGCCTCAGTCCTATCTGACTCTTTGCGACACTCTATGGACTGTAGCCCAACAGGCTCCTCTGTCCATGGGATTCTCCAGGCAAGAGTGCTGGAGTGGATCACCATGCCCTCCTCTAGGGGATCTTTCCAACGGAGGGATTGAACCCACACCTCTTACATCTCTAGCTTTGGCGGTCAGGTTCTTTACAGCTAGTGTCAGCTGGGAAGCCCATAGATATGCCATATATGTAAACAGTAATTCATTTTACAATGGCTAATAGTATAACCCACATGTCTTATCTTTTATTCTTATTATATGTATATAATTTTTGACTATTTATGGTCATAATTTTCAGATATGTGTGGATCACAATAAACTGTGGAAAATTCTTCAAGAGATGGAAATACCAGACCGCCTGACCTGCCTCTTGAGAAACCTATATGCAGGTCAGGAAGCAACAGTTAGAACTGGACATGGAACACCAGACTGGTTCCAAATAGGAAAAGGAGTAGGTCAAAGCTGTATATTATCACCCTGCTTATTTAACATCTATGCAGAGTACATCATGAGAAACGCTGGGCTGGAAGAAGCACAAGCTGGAATCAAGATTGCTGGGAGAAATATTAATAGCCTCAGATATGCAGATGATACCACCCTTATGGCAGAAAGTCAAGAGGAACTAAAGAGCCTCTTGATGGAAGTTAAAGAGGAGAGTGAAAATGTTAGCTTAAAGCTCAACATTCAGAAAACTAAGATCATGGCATCTGGTCCCATCACTTCATGGGAAATAGATGGGGAAACAATGGAAACAGTGTCAGACTTTATTTTGGGGGGCTCCAAAATCACTGCAGATGGTGATTGCAGCCATGAAATTAAAAGACACTTACTCCTTAGAAGGAAAGTTATGACCAACCTAGATAGCATATTCAAAAGTAGAGACATTACTTTGCCAACAAAGGTCCATCTAGTCAAGGCTATGGTTTTTCCAGTGGTCATGTATGGATGTGAGAGTTGGACTGTGAAGAAAGCTGAGCGCCTAAGAATTGATGCTTTTGAACTGTGGTGTTGGAGAAGACTCTTGAGAGTCCCTTGGACTGCAAGGAGATCCAACCAGTCCATTCTAAAGGAGATCAGTCTAGGGTGTTCATTGGAAGGACTGATGCTGAAGCTGAAACTCCAACACTTTGGCCACCTCATGGGAAGAGTTGACTCATTGGAAAAGACTCTGATGCTGGGAGGGATTGGGGGCAGGAGGAGTTGGGGACGACAGAGGATGTGATGGCTGGATGGCATCACCGACTCAATGGACATGAGTTTGAGTGAACTCTGGGAGTTGGTGATGGACAGGGAGGCCTGGCGTGCTGTGATTCATGGGGTTGCAAAGAGTCGGACATGACTTAGCGACTGAACTGAACTGAACTGAACAAATTACCACTATTTCTTTCTGTCATTATTTCTCTTTTTTTTTTTTTTTTGAGTCAATTTGGAAACCTTTGTGTGATGCTCTATATTCTGAAATTTCTTTTTCAGGGGAAAACAAAGAACCAGATCATTAGACCTATCTCTCCATAGCACGAGTGTCTCATCTCACTGTATGAGACACTCAATGCTTAACAAGTGTCTCCGTCTTTCTCTGTGATTGCTCCCACATAGTAGGTGTAGTGTTGGGACCGTAGGAGTGCGTGATGCTGTTTGTAGCTTCTGGGTACACAGGCACATGTGACCTTAAGAGAGAAGGAAAGAGGATGATTACTTTTGTGTATAAAAGCCATTTAAAATATGCAAAGTTATGATAAGCCACGCACTCTCCCAAGAGCTCGACAAGAGATACCCTGCGAGCTCAATCAATCTGTTTTCAAGCTCAGTTCCATTGACATCCCATTAATAAAGGGAAAATTCCTCGCAAGCACCTTTTCTGTGAGAAAACAAGTGTCACGCTGTCCCTCGATCTTGTAAATTCCAACCGCCTCTGCTTCCCCCAATTAAAGACACTTTTAAAGGAAGAGCGCAGTTCTTACAGAGCCACAGAAAATACACATGTGGACTCAGACTCAACCCTGATTGGGGAAAGGCAGGAGGATGGATGAAAAATAGTCTTAATGAGGAAGCAAGCTTTTAGCCCTCAGCCCAGACAAGCAGGTGCCGCAGGGCAGGTGAGTACAGGAGGGGACTTGGGCACTTCATAGCCACATTCAGGGCCCCTGGGTCGCCTGGGAACCCAGACCACATCTTCTAGAGAGGGGAACTGGAAAGCAGGAAGCCCCCTGGTTGTACCCAGAAGTTTTTGTAATCCACTGATCATCAAAGCAGAGGGGCAGGGGGCTGGCTTGCCCCTGGACACTGGGTGATTGGAAGCAGTGGGAGAGGAACAACTTGATACTCAGGCTAGACCTTTTGTTGTGCTTTAATCTCTTCCTCTTAATGTTTTTTATTTTAGTTATATATTTGACTACATTGGGTTTTAGTTGCAACACACAGGATCTTGCTTGCAGAATCTTTCCTTGTGGCGTGTGGGCTTTTCCCTACCTGTGGTACACGGGCTTAGTTGTCCCATGGCGTATGGGATCTTAGTTCCCCGATCAGGGATCAAACCCAAGTCCCTTGCATGGGAAGGCAGATTTTTAGCCACTGGACCACCAGGGAAGTCCCCCTCTTAATCTTTAATAAGAAACCATTCTGAAGATTTTTGGATAGCCAAGCAATATCAGGCTAGCGTGTGAGCTGTATTTGCTAACACTGTGCAAAATGTTTTGGAGAAGGGAGGTTTCCAGGAGATGGAAAATCAGGAAGGAGGTGGGGAAAGGTCTCAGGAAGAGGCTAGTGAGGACCTGAACCCAAAGGGTGGCAGGGGGCATGGCCAGTATGCACGGAGGCAGAGACCCCAGGTCTTAAGTGCTGGTACCTGCTCCCTGCAGACTCTTGGGAACCAGGAGTTAGAGGGAGGCCTCCTGAGAGCTTGTTGCAGAATATGCTGCTTTCTCTATGTTTTATTCATATGTCATCAGTCACCCTCTAAAAAATTAAAGCACAATTCACAACGGTTTTAATGTGGAATTCATACAATTTTAATGAAATCAAGATCCATGTTAATGAAAAGTATAGAACTTGCTACTAATTTCAGATCACCTCCCTTAATAGGTAAGTACCTTGAAATGAAAAATGGTAGCAGTTTGTAAATCAACCTTTTGAATGAATAGGAATTTATAATAATAATCCTATAAAACCTAATTAAAATTATTAATTTAATTCAAATTGTTTTAATGTGCATATACATTAAGGCACAGCATGTTCATAGTGCCCTTGTCACTAATCTCAAAATTTGGAAACAATTTAATTGTCCAAAAAGAATTAATTGAATAAGTTGTCCTGTATCCATATGATGAAATGCTATTTAAGAATTAAAAATAATGTCTTGGAAATGTATTTATATAAATGCAAGGATTTTCTGTTGTTGGGTGAAAAAAAATAAAATTACAATAGAGCATGCAGTATATGAGCTCACTATTGCTTGAAAACACAAGAATATGCACAGGAAAAAAATCTAGAGGGATGTATACCAATACAGTCACGAGGGTTATAAAAAGTGGAGGAGTATGAATAATTTTTATTTTCTTCTTGTTTGCTTCCTGGCATTTTTAATTGTTGCTTTGTTTCTGAAATGAATGTGTATCACATGTATAGGAACAGTTATCTTTTTGAAGATGTACATGTGGTAAAAAGATTTCATTTTTTTCATTTCATTAAAAGTATGAAAGTAAGATTTCAGGAATAAGACAATGAGCACCAGAATTAAACGTGAGGCAGGGGACTGGCCCAGGTGGAATCTGGGTTCTAATAGAAAGAGAGGAATAGAATACGTGTAGCAAATGCCCAAGAGCCAGGCTTTGGATCCCCTGTCAACCACTAGTCATGGAGGCCAAGCAATTAGGGTGGCCAAAATGTTTGTTCAGGTTGGAAAACCGAACGAACTTTTTTTGGCAATAACTTCATCTCTTTTTTGCATTTCCTAATCTATAAAATGGGTAAAAAATAATCCTACCTAACCCCCACCCCGTATTGTTGAAGAGCTAAAAGAATTAATACATGGTGTATAAAGTTTCCCGGCTTCCAATTAAGTCTGTCCTGTGATAAGCTTTATATGCACTTGCTTATTTAAAAAATATTTCCTCTTAACAATTCCTGAGCTGAAGAGGTGAAAAAAAAAATCACCTTATTATCCCACCCCCTTAGGGCTGAGTCAGCTGGGTAGAGAGAAGGCTGGTGCTGTGTTCTTTTCAAACACAGTTCATCATCTTAATTTCTTTAAAAAACCAATTCACTTCCTTTCCTCCTCCCCATAAAAGCTCTTTGGGAAGTTTTGCTTTAGTGCTAATGGTTTTCTTTATAACTGGATGATCAATTCAACTGAGATTAATTGAGCATGAAGCTGGCATCATCTGTGAAGCCATTTGTCAGGGAGAAGGAGCTGGAGCACACTGGAGCCCACCAGCTGTCATTATCTGCACGCGCCTCCCTGTAGCCTCAGGCACACCTGAGCCTCAGGTGGCCTGCCTGCTCGCTGAGCGTGTGGGGAGCAGGGGAGAGCCCCCCCACTTCAGTGGGACCGAGTCGCTGCAGGTGATCCTTGCAAACCTGAAATGCCTAATTTCCTCCACCACCATGTCAGCATCTTGCTGTAACACTGTTTACTAAAAAATAAAATTAATTTAAAGCAGATACAATCTGGACCTTATCCAGTGGAATCTCATTAATGAAGTACCAAAAAGCACACATCTTATGAAGCAGTGTCCAGGCATGGGCTCTGTGATAGTAGAGTTTGGGAATAAATTTCCCATTTATTTTCCTGTAGTGTAGGTTGCCTGCTTACGAATAACCATATTGATATATGAACAAGTGACACTTTCTGAATACTTCATGATGATGATAGAAAGAGAGATAATTTCTAGGACTTCTGTGCTTATGTGCCAGGCAATTTTGTAAGCACTTCACAGCTACTACCTCATTTAATCCCCACAACCTATGAAGTATGGGATCTGTTATTTCCCTGTTTTGTAGATGAGAGAACCAAGCACAGAGAGCTTAAGTAGCTTGCCTGCAGTTACACAGCAAGTCAGCAGCAGAGCTGGGATTCTAACTCTGCAGTGGGTCCCCATAGTCCCGGCACCTCCTAACCTTTCTGTTACACTGCCTCACAGGTATGTATGTGTGTCCACTTCTCATACACACACATCAGCCAATTGCCTTTCTCAGGTCCTACGCAAATCCAGGCAGACAGGAAGTTCTGCCGCTGGCTAACATCAACTTTTAAAAGCTCTGAAGTCAAGGTCGCTCTTAGTCATCCAAGACCAGGTGTCATATCCTTTGCCAGCTGCTTTTCCTAGGCAGAAAGAAACAAGGAGGTACCCTCTCCACCCAATGCTGGTTCTTTCTTTTCTTCTTCTTTCTTTTAAAAAATTCAATTACTTTCTTTTTAAATATTAATTTGATTATTTTATTTGGCTGCACCAGGTCTTGGTTGAGGGGTTTGGCTGGCATGTGGCATCTTAATTCCCCAACCAGGGATGGAACACACGTCCCCTACACTGCAAGACAGATTCTTAACCACTGGACCACCAGGGAAGCTTCCTTCCTTTCCTTCTTCAAAAGAGGGGTTCAATTCATTTGTGTGTGCGTGTGTGTATTTAATTGCTACACATTCACAAGTATATATAATATTCCAGATGCTGCACCCCACTGCAATGGTTAATTTTATGTGTTGATCTGCCTGGGCTGGTACCCAGATATTTAATCAAACATTAATCTGGATGTTTCTGGCAAAGTGTTTTGGGATGAGATATAAATTGAAATTGGTGATCTTTGGGTAAAGCAGATTGTCCCTCATAATTTGAGTGAGCCTCATCCAATCAGCTGAAGGCCTGAATAGACCACAAGTCCGACCTCCCCCATCGTCGTTGTTGTTCAGTTGCTAAGTCATGGCCAACTCTTGTGACCCCATGGACTGCAGCCCCCCAGGCTCCCCTGTCCATGGGATCTCCCAGGCAAGAACACTGGAGCAGGTAGCCATTTCCTTCTCCAGCATCCCCCTGAGCAAGTGGGAATTCTACCAGGAGACTTGAGCTGCAGCCTCGGCTCTTCCTGGGTGTCTTAGTCCATTCAGGCCACCATTACAAAATACCACAGACTTATAAACAATAGAAATTTATTTCTCACAGTTCTGGAGCTGGAAGTCCAAGATCAGAGTGCCAGAGCGGTCAGGTGAGGGTTCTCTTTTGGGGTGCACACTTCCCATTGTATCCCCACAGGCAGACGAGGTGAGGGAGGGACCGAGAGCCTCTTCCTAAGGGCATCCATCTCATTCACGAGGGCTCTGCCTTCAAGGCCTAATCACTCCTGGAAGCTCCACCTCCTACCACCACCCCAGTGGGCATTAGGATTTCAACATATGAATTGGTGGGGGAGCTGGGGAACAAATATTCAGACCAGAGCACTGGATCTTCAAAACTTGCCAGCCCACCCTGCAGATTTGAGACTTGTCAGCCTCCAGCATCACAATACTTTGGCCACCTGATGTGAAGAGCCAGCTCATTGGAAAAGACCGTGATGCTGGGAAAGATTGAAGGCAGGAGGAAAAGGGGGCAACAGAGGATGAGATGGTTGGATGGCATCACCAACTCGAGGGATGTGAGTTTGAGCAAACTCCGTGAGATAGTGAAGGACAGGGAAGCCTAGCTTGCTGCAGTCCATGGGGTCACAAAGAGTCAGATTTAGCAACTGAAAAACAAAATCACCACAGGAGCCAGTTCCTAAAAGTAAACCTCCTTTTACATGTGTACACACTCTGTTGGTTCTATTTCTCTTGGAAAGCCAAACACACTCACCCACAGTGAGATGTGTTCAGAGCACACACAGTCTCAACCAGCTGTCACAGGGAGTAAGGCTGTGGGGTTGGGGTGGGGTTCTGCATTGAGGAAGGGGGACTAAGGGACCTTTCCACTCTTTGCAAAGCTAAAATTTAAGATTTGGTTATTCCAGTTCTTGGTACTTCCCTTAGTACAGATTCCAACCCCAAGGAAAACACTCGTCACCCGTGTGACCAAATCTAAAATTAGGACAGAATCTGAGGCTCTAGTCCCCGTGTTTAAAGGGCCAGGCCTGTGAAACACCGTGCCTCACACAAGAAGGAAACCAAGTCTGTGACCCAGATCCTGTCACTGGCCTTTTAAACTCTGAATCACAGAAGTCACAAAGGGAGAGAGATGCTTGGCCCTCCGCGACCACGTTTTTTTTCCTAAAGGAAAAACAACAATGACCAAAGGAAATCCTTTGTGGGAGACTTCCTACCATTCCAGAGTTACCATTCAAAGAAAATTAAAAAAAAAAAAAAGCTCATGAAATTGGGCCGCCTCTCCTGGCACGAGAACAGCACGGAACTTGACGGGGGCGTTATTCTGTTCTTCCAATCGAAGTTATTTTGCAAGTAGCCATGGTCATCGTCACTGAGTCAAGCTTCCTGGTAGAGGTCATGTTCATAGCCAGGACACCCACCGAGATGTCCTGGAGTCAAGGACCAGTCTCTGCGCTACTTCCCCATGGAAGGGATCTGTCACCTCTGGGGATGTTGAAACCTCAACCAGAGTCCCAACCAGACACCACTCTGAGAACACACACAAATGTGGTCCTGGTATACCATCGTTTACCTTTCTACCACACGCTCTACATCAGCAAGAGAACCAGTGCTGACCTGGAGGCTCCTTCCCATGACTTTCAAATGCATCAACCCAAAACTCCAACCAAGTGACTTCCCTGGCAGTCCAGCGGGTATGATTTCGCCTTCTGATGCAAAATGTGTAGGTTCGATCCCTGGTTGGGGAACTAAGATCTCACATGACTCACAACCAAAAATCTAAAACATAAAACAGAAGGAATACTGAAACAAATTCAATAAAGACTTTAAAAAATGATCCATATTCAAAAAAAAAACTTAAAAAAAAAAAACAAAACTCTAACCAATGTCCTAAAAGGTAGCTACTATAGTAGACAACACCTGTGTATGCACGCCTAAGTAACACAACATCATGTTAGGATGTGAGATGCTTCAAGCATTGATTGCTGACCACCAAAAAATTAATAGGTTTGTAACAAAGAGTTGCTTGATTGATGTCTTGTGGTTTCTCTCAGCTCTAACTACCAAGGCCCACACCCCAAGTTGACATTTAATGTGCCTTTAAAACAATTCTATGAATTGTATTTAGAACGTAATGCAAGACTCTTCCTGCTAATTGCTTTGTTTAAAAGTTGTGTGGAGTGTGGGGGTCATAAACAGACACACTTTCTATATAAACATTGACCGAAAAACATTGTATTGAGAGGTCACATACATTGGATGAACACGGATTTTAATAATTCAAAAGGCATCCTGTTGAGAAAAGATTCCCTGGAAAGACATTGTGGAGGATGTATTTATACTTGTTTGTTTATTGGCATACCTTGTTCTGTTGCACTTTGCAGATATTATTGTTTTCTTTTTAACAAATTGAAACCCCGTGTTGAACAAGTCTTTTGACACCACTTTTCTAACAGCACTCTTTTTGAATGAAGTTATATACATTTTTTTTTTAGACATAATGCTACTGAACACTTAATAGATTACAGTATAGGGTAAGCATAACTTTTATATGCACTGGGAAAACAAAACATTTGTGTGACTCGCTTTCACGTGATATTTTCTTTCTTGCTGTGGTCTGGAACTGAACCCACATTATCACCAAGGTGGGCTGGACTGTGAGCCCCAGAAGAGCAGGGATTTTTTTTCTGTTTTGCTGATAAATTCCCAGGGTCTAGAAAGGACTGCCCATGAGTCCTTGGAAATCCTCTTAAAAAAAAAAAAAAGGAAGTCCGTGATGCATGCTGGATGAATAAATCAGCAACAATCAAGCAGGTTGAAGGGAGATAGATGGATTATTGAAATCCTCACCATCTATGAGCACAAGCACTGGACTAGGAGTCCTGAACTTGAAGTCGTGTTCTGGCCTCAAGGTCACTCACTGTGTGACCTCAAACCTCATCTTCCTCTGCAGGCACTAGATTATCCACCCAGCTCCTGGCTCCATCCGTGGGTCCCCATCTGATTCCAGTGGGAATAAAGCTCTCAGTCTCCTCATGGGAGAGGAAAAGCCCGATACAGTCTTTGCTGAGAGGAAATCGGGGGCAGAGAGCAAGAGACAGCAAGCTCAGAGTGTGGTTTAGAAGGTGCTTCCCTCGGGCTACTCCCTTCTTGCTGCCCTGCTCTGTACCTTGTGGTAATGTTCAGAAAACAGAGCAACCATGTCAGAAGTACCTGACAGTGTTCCAGGAGCTCAGTCTGCATTCCCTTTAACAATATTTCTGCAGGCAGAGAAAGAGGCAGCTGGGCTTCCCGGCACAAGAGGCACGAAGCTGTGGTGTCCCCCGGTGTCACCCAGACGTCAATGCTGCCTCCGGTGGGTGTGTCCCCAGGCACTCTTCCCCCGTCAGAGGTTCACATGCAGTAAGTGCAATCTGGAGACCCCAGAGACCCACGTGAGCTGTGTATGGCTCCTGGCACAGGGAAAGAGCCCAGCAAGAGTGCAGAGGAGGAGCCCTCGCTCCATCCAAGGGAGACGTGGGCACTGGAGGAGACCCCTACCACCTGGATGGATAAGTCCTGACAAGCATCCATCCTTCTGAGGCAGCTACGCTGGAAGCCAGATGGTGATGAGGATTCGGCAAGCCCTGTGCTAACCCCCTTATGGACATCATTGAATTCGGTTTTCCAGTAGCCTTAGGAGGTAGGTCCTCTTCTTGCAGATGAAGAAATTGACACTTAGAGAGCCTAAGTGAGTTCCTGAAGGTCACAGGGACAGGACACCCAAGAAGAAGTGTTTGTTGCTCAGTCATGTCTGACTCTTTTCGACCCCCTGAACTGCAGCCCACCAGGCTCCTCTGTCCATGGAATTCTCAAGGCATGAATACTGGAGTGGGTTGCCATTCCCTTCTTCAGGGGATCTTCCCAATCCAGGGATCAAACCCGGGTCTCCCACATTGCAGGCAGATTCTTTACCAGCTGAGCCACCAGGGAAGGCCCTGGATATGCAAGAGGCAGGACTAAATCCATGTGGTCTGGCCCCAGGCTTGCCCTGTCATCACGTACCCCTTCCACCCCTTACGTGCTGGACCATACCCGATCCAGGCTACAGTGTTTTTCCACCTCTCCAAGGCAGTCAGTAACGTTCAAGTGTCCTCTGGGCTCTGGGCTCTTCCACCTTTAAAAGTCCCTCCCACCAAAGTCCTCCAGGTTCAGACCACACTCTCTCTTGCCATCATGGCTGCTGCTGCTGCTGCTGCTAAGTTGCATCACTCGTGTCTGACTCTGTGCGGCCCCATAGACGGCAGCCCACCAGGCTTCCCCGTCCCTGGGATTCTCTAGGCAAGAACACTGGAGTGGGCTGCCATTTCCTTCTCCAATGCATGAAAGTGAAAAGTGAAAGTGAAGTTGCTCAGTCGTGTCCGACTCTAACGACCCCATGGACTACAGCCTACCAGGCTCCTCCGTCCATGGGATTTTCCAGGCAAGAGTACTGGAGTGGGGTACCATTGCCTTCTCCAGCCATCATGGCTAGGGTTCTACAAAAAGCGTGCAACACTCTTTACTCACCTCCTACTCGCTGCCCACATCTGATCTCGCCGAGCTCACTAACCTTTCCCCTGTTGCTAAGTAGGCTTTTTTTTTTTAAGTTACTCTTTGACTTGATTTGTCAGCCCCTTTCACAGTGTTAACCACGACCTTGTTCTTCTAACCTGCTCTGCCTTTGGGAACATTACTGCCATGGCTCTTGGTTTTCCTCCCAGCTCTCTGGCTACCTTAGGGCCCCTGTAACCCTGCCTACCCCTTAAATGTTGAGGTTTCTCAGGATTCTATCCTGGGCTCTCCCTCTCAGCCCCGACACTCTCTGGGAAAGGTTTCACTATCTCAGGCTTTAGATTGATATTGATATCCCTGATAGCTCAGTTGGTAGAGAATCTGCCTGCAATGCAGGAGACCTTGCTTTGGGAAGATCCACTAGAGAAGAGATAGACTACCCACTCCTGGGCTTTCCTGGTGGCTCAGCTGGTAAAAAATCTGCCTTCAATGAGGGAGACCTGCGTTCGATCCCTGGGTTGGGAAGATCCCCTGGAGAAGGGAAAGGCTACCCACTCCAGTATTCTGGCCTGGAGAATTCCATGGACTGCATAGCCCATGGGGTCACAGAGTCGGACACGACTGAGGGACTTTCACTTTCACTGTCCATACACCAGGGATTCCCAGATCCTTGCCTCCCACCCTGCTCTGCGTTCTGCGCTTGAGCCCATATATCCAGCCCCAGTGATCCCACCTCACCACCAGGAGGAAAAAAGCCTCTTTAGGATCCGGCTATGCTGACTTTTCCTGCCTGGTTTCTCCCACCAAATTTTTCAACCTATCTAAACCACTGGCTCCTCCTCTTCTGAGCCTCGCCATTGTTCCCTCTTCCGGTAACCTCCTCAGCCCTCCCTTCTCCTGGCTCAGTTCCACTCAGCCTTCAGATCTTAATGTGGAAATCACTTCCTTCAGGAAGCATGGAGGCAGCAGGCCCAGAGGAGCTCGCCCTGTCCAGCACGCCTGCCCCATCAGAACACCTATTCCGCTGTATTACAACTGCCTGTTTCTTTTCTCTGCATCCTCCCCTAGGCCAGATGTTTGCTATTTGGGCTTCCCTGGTGGCTCAGATGGTAAAGAATCTGCCTGCAATGCAAGAGACACAGGTTTGATCGCGGGTTCGATCCTTGGATTGGGAAGATCTCCTGGAGAAGGGAATGGTTACCCACTCCAGTATTCTTGCCTGGAGAATCTCACATACAGAGGAGCCTGGCGGGCTACGGATGATTAGTCCCTACTAACTAGTATAGTTGTTGATCTGTGTATCATGGGTATTCGATACCTACTGGCAAGTGAATGAAAAATGAATGAATGGATGGCCCCATTTCATCTGATCTCAGGACCCTCTCAAGTCTGAGGGGCCCAGGGATTCGAAGTGGGACGAGTCGGCTATGACCCACAAGTCCTGTTCCCAAGGAATCCTCTTCGCTCAGCATAGGTAACATCTGCTCATAAGAAGGGACACTTAACCTTGTCTTTGGAGTCCCACCAACACCACCCACTTTGACCACCAGGATGTGGGCTTTCTCTGAGCACATTATCCAACTGCCTCCTCTGGCTAGCGACCAGCTGTTGTCTGTTGTTTGGTCGCTCAGACACGTCTGACTCTTTGTGAATCCATGGACTGTAGCCCGCCAGGCTCCTCTGTCCAGGGGATGTCCCAGGCAACAACACTGGAGCGGGTTAGCATTTCCACACACAGGCGTGGGCTGGCTCCATGCCCCGAGTGCCAGGGGGTCTTGGCAGGCTGCTGTCATTCTCAGTCCTTGGGGAGCCTTCACCTTGGGAAACCCCGGCATCCACTAACCCCAGATCCATGCAGGCAGCTTCTGACCATGTATGTGTGTTCATGTGCCTGTGTGTGTGTGTGTGTGTATACACACATGCCTGTTCAACCTCAACTCCAGCCAGATCCAGCTTCCTCCGACCCAGTGTAACCCTGCGGGGGAGGCTCGCTTCTGACTCAGCCCATTCCTGGCTGGGGGCTTGCCCAAATGGGCCACATGAGTGGAACAACACAAGCCTTTCCACTTACCGTCCAGATGTTTCCAGATATTGTCACGTTTGTGGTTAGAAAACATCTGGGTGTCTCCTTGACCCCACATCCACTTTTTACCCAGATGCTTGCTGTCAGTCATATAAAACTCTGATGGGGTCGTCTCTCTTTTCCCTTCAAATCTGCCATTTCTTTCCCTTCATTGACATCCAGGAGGTGAACTCCAGGTGTGACAGCCATTTCGGAGCCAATATGGCTGAGTCATCTCAGACCTTTGCACAGACCACCCCGGGGACCTGCCGCAGGACTGGGCACTCAGCTACCCGGTGGGAACGCAGCCCTCCCCTCCACCCTGGCCACTTGGGACAGACCACCTGACCACCAGCCACCCCCCAGGTTCCTTCCCTGCAAGACCCAGTTCCTAGTGCTTCTCTCCGCTGCTCCCAGAGGGATGTCTGAACAGAAGCTGGAGCCTTTTTTGGTTTCTTGAGAGAAAAGTGTCTATAAATACAAAACACTGTTATGATACGACCCTATTATTCACCAGCCAACCAATTTTTCCTGCACATCTGTGACTTGCAAGTTTGTTCATAACAGGGCTCCTGACTACAAGTTAGCTGGATTCAAATTTACTGTATCAAAATAACTCTCAAAACTGATTTATTTCTCACTATCAACCTTATTTATCCACTTATTAATCAAATTATTAACCAGCCGAGCTCATAAACATTTCTTTGGCCTCAAGTATGGGATAGGCTTTGGAATAAATGATAAGGACACCAAAAAGAACACATGAACTTGTCCTCAAACCACTTACCCTCTGAGCTTGTTTGCTAGAGTCGCCGGAACAAAATACCACACGCTGTGCGGCCTAAAGAACAGAAATTTATTTTCTGACAGTTCCGGAGGCTGGACCTCGAAGATCAAGGAGGTTGGAAGATCTGATTTCTTCCAAGGCCTCGATGCTCAACGTGCAGACGGCCATCTCCTCACCCCGTGCTCATGTGTTCTTTCTTCCATTCACCCACATCCCCGGTGTCTCTTCCTCTTCTTATAAGGATGCCAGTCAGACTGAATCATGGCTCCCCCCTAACAACTTTGTTTTAACTTAACCACCGCTTTGAAGACCTCTGGAGAAGGCAATGGTACAAGCACGTTACATTCTGAGGTACTAGGGGCTGGACATCAGCGTATGAATTTGGGGAGCAAGACACAATTATGCCCGTAACACCACCACCTAACTGGAGAAGTAGAGTAGTTTAAAACTGATTCCAATTAAGTATTTTCAGGACTATAGGGCTTCCCGGTAGCTCAATGGTAAAAAAAAAAAAAATTGCCTGCAACACAGGAGACTCCAGAGACATGGATTTAATCCCTGGGTTGGGAAGATTCCCCTGGAGGAGGAAACGGTTCCCCACCCCAGTATTCTTGTCTGGAGAATTCCACGGACAGAGGAGCTTAGTCAGCTATAGTCCAGAGTCAGAGTCAGACACGACTGAGTGACTGCGCACGCCTATTAAGGACCTGGTAAAGGAAGTATGGGGTGATTCTGAAACATCCAACAGAGCACCTGGGCCAGTCTGGGTGAGGTAAAGCGCCCTCTCAAGGAAGGCTTCTGAGAGCAGGAGGTGCTGAGCCATGCTGCATGCTTTGGACAGTGAAATGTGAGCAGAAATGACCCATGTCACTTCCAGATGGAAACTCGAAGAGCCCGGATGTGTTTCTCCATGATCCTTTTATTTCCTTCTGCCACAAAGTCCCCAGAGTTCCCTTCATCAGCCCAGCTTCCGGACACAGAGCGGAAGTGCAGCCAACCTACAATGGACACAGAGCGCGAGGGAGAAGGAAGTCTCTGCCACTGTGAACCACTGAGATTCAGGGAAAACTGGATTCCTGCCACATAATCTGGCCCATCGTAACTGCTGCAGCTACAAAAGCTAGAGATCAGAGTTCCATGAAATAACGAGCAACGTACGTTGTCAAATCCTGCACAGCCAGTTGAGGGAAAATCTGAACTCACAGGCAAGGGAGACAGACAAGAGAAGAAAAACCCCGAGGCAGCAAGAGAGAGATGGGTTCCAGGGAGAGGTGACAGGCCTAAGGTGTGAGGAGAGGCATTTCCTTTCCTTTAGTCTCAGTGGAAGCGCCTGGAAGACAGAACAGGCACCGTTTTAGGAGGTCGGTGGGCAGGAAGTTGAGGTAGCTTGGAATGGGCACTATGAAATCAAAATGAAATTAAGATCTCAATGCTATAAGATATCTCTATGCTATAACTAAAGGGAAGGAGGCATTACTTCTGCCTGGAACAATAAAGGAAGATAGAAAAGTAGGGATTTGAGCCCAACTTGAAGGGCAGATATATTTGTTAAGGTAACATTAGTTACCTTGGGCTTTCCAGGTGGCGCTAATGCTAAAGAACCTGTCTGCCAATGCAGGAAATGTAAGAGATGAGGGTTTGACCCCTGGGTCGGGAAGCTCCCTTGGAAGAGGAAATGGCAACCCACTCCAGTATTCTTGCCTGGAGAATCCCATGGACAGAGGAGCCTGGCCAGCTATAGTCCACAGGGCTGCAAAGAGTCTGACACGACTGAGCAACTGAGCATGCACAGACAACACTAGCTACCCTAACAGACAAATCCCAGGATATGAGTGGCTTGACCCAATACTAATTTTTTCTAACATGGAAAGTTCAAAATGATGAAGCAGAGGCTCTGTGCCACTCAATCTTTCAAGGAGAAGACTGGTGAAGGCTCTGCCATCTTCAGTATTTGATTTTCATTGCCAAGTTGTCCTGATATTTATATGCAGTTTGCAGACAGAGGAAGGGATCAGGGGAAGAGTGGATAGGCAGGTTCATATAGGTAAGGCCTGGAAATGGTGTCAATTACACCCACACCTAACTTTGAGGCAGACTGGGAAATGTAGCCTAGTTAGTAGAAAGCCCAGTCTACCCAATGGGTAATTAAAATGTATGAAGTAAAAAAAGAAGGTTACAAAACATGGATACAGCTTGTACTGATCTTGTTTGAAAAAAAGTTAAATGCATATACTATAATTGCATTAAAAGAACCCAAATATTAACCCTGGTTTTCCCTGAGAGATTAGATAACAGATGATTTATTTTCTCTCTGTAGTTTTCCATATTTGTTCTTTAAAATATTCTTAGGACTTCCTTGGTGGTCCAGGGGTTAAGACACTACACTTTCACTGCGGGGGCATGGGTTCAACCCCTGGTCAGGGAAGATCCCACATGCCATGTGGCATGATCAAAAAAAAAAAAAATTCTCAAATGACCATTTGTTACACTTATGAAAATGACAGCAAAAGAGATAAATAGTAGCATCATTTCCTATCTATTTCTCAAGTTATCTATGAGACACAATGAGAAAATGCTCATGGACACTCTTTGAGAAAAAGCCAAGAACTATTTGCATGTCCATTTATGATTATGGTCATAATTGCTCCTAACACTGAACAGAAAGAGGTGCACAGAATGAACTCAGAGGTGACATGGTCACAGGAGTGGGGCAGGTAATGATGGAGGCTCCATCTTGGAATTTCTCCACCTGAGCAGTACTTCAGAATTACCTAGAGAAGTTAAAACTAAAAACCAAGGGAATCAGAATGTCCAGGTACAGAGCCAGACATCAGTATTTCCCACAATCTTCTTAGTAAATTCTGTGTATGGTGGGATTGAGAACTTCCCTTCTACATACAGGAAAGCCTTGGAGGCCACTGTTTTATTGTTTATTGGGATAAAGGGACAGGGTAAGTGGGCTGGGATATTGTTGTTGCTGTTGTTCAGTCACTAAGTCGTGTCCATCTCTTTGCAACCCCATGGATTGTAGCCCACCAGGCTCCTCTGTCTCTGAGGATTTTCAGGCAAGAACACTGGAATGCCATTTCCTTCTCCAAGGGATCTTCTCAGACTAGGGATCGAACCGGTGTCTACTGCTTTGGCAGGCAGATTCTTTACCTGCCACCAGAGAAGCCCGGGCTGGGATAGGGTCAAGCCTTAAAAGAAATCCTTCAAAAGTGTGAGTGTCCTAGTATGCAGTCAGGTCTTTTTCCAGTAATGGGTGTTATAATCTCAATTTGACATTTTCCACTGGGTGGAGTTGGGAAAACTACAGTATGAGGCCCCCACCAGAAACCGGTCTAATTCTTCTTTAGGAAAATTTCCTAGTGTATGTGGTAGAGAGAATAAGGACAACACACCTTTCTAGAGCAGATTATAGCTACCAATGCAGTGTCCTGGGCATTACCTTACTGGAGACTTGTAATCACTGGTTTTTTTTTTTTTACACTGGTGGATATTTATTTCACATCCCCCCACTTAATAGCTTCAGGGAGGTATAGCTGATACACAATAAACTGAACATGCTTAAGTACATGACTTTGTACATTTGATACATGGATACCCTGTGAAAAATCACCACATTCAGGCTATGAATATCTCTGTCACCCTGCACAATTTCATCATGCCCCTTCAGAATCACTCCATGCGAGCTCACTTCCATCTCCAGGCAACCATGGATCTTCTTTCTGTTACTCTCGATTAGTCCGCACTTTCTAGAATTGTATATCAATGGACATACACAGTACTAGTCTGTCTCTTTTCAGTCACCATAATTACTTTGAGGTTCATCCATATCGTTGTCTACTAGTATTCCATTTTATGGATATGCCACAATTTATTCATTCTCCTACAGATGTTTCTGGTTTGGGGCTATACAAATAGAGCAGTGATTCCTTCACAGGCAAGTCCTTATAAGGATACATAGATATGTGTGTGCTTATTTGCTTCAGTCGTGTCAGAATCTGTGCGACCCTATGGACTGTAGCCCGCCAGGCTCCTTTGTGCACGGGGATTCTCCAGGCAAGAATACTGGAGTGGGTTGCCACTCCAGCTACTATAGGGATACATGCTTTCAGTTCTTTGGGGTAAATGCCTAGCAGTGGAACAGCTATATCATATGGTGAGTGAACTTTTATAAAAAACTTCTTAAAAAACTATCAAACTGTTTACCAAAGTGGTCATACCATTTTACATTCCCACCAGGAGGGTACGAATTTCCAATTCCTCCAACTCCTCAACAGTTCTTATGGCCAGTCTTTTTAATTTTATCTATTCTTATAAGTATGCAGTGATACCTCATTGTGGTTACTTCCTTAATGACTAATAATGAACGTCAACCCTGACCTCACAGGAGATAGACAGACAGACACACAAATATGTATTCAAAATAAATTACAAACTTAAATACAAAAACAAAAGTGATGAAGCTTCTGGAAGAAAACATAGTTGCAAAACATATTTGCAATCTTAGATTGCAAAGGTTTCTTTGATGGGACATAAAAAGAAAATTAATAATATTTATAAAATAACATACTGAAGTTTTGCAAAACTAAAATCTTCTGCTCCTCTAAAGACACTATTAAGAGAATAAAAAGGCAAGCACAGTTGGGCAGAGAGTTTTCTAAAGCACATATCTGATAAAGGTCTTGTGTCTTGTATATATATAAAGAACTTTCAAAACTCAATCAAGGAAAACAAACTATCCATTTTTTAAAGGTATTTATTTTATTTTTTGATTGTGCCTGGTCTTTGTTGCTGCCTGAGGGTTTTCTGGGCTACTCTCTAGTTGCGGTGAGCAGGCTTCCCATTATAGTGGCTTCTCTTGTCGCAGAACACAGGCTCTGGAGTGTTCGGGCATCAGCAGTTATCACACATAGGCTTAGTTGCCCCTCAGTATATGGAGTCTTCCTGGACCAGGGATTGAATCCATCTCCCATGCATTGGCAGGCAGATTCTTAACCACTGGACCACCAGAGAAGTCCAACAATCTGTTGTGTTTTCACTTTCACTTTTTTTTTAAAAAATGGGTGAAAGATTTGAATGGTCACTTCACCCAAGAAGAGATAGATAGCAAATAAACCCCCCTAAATAGGCGCAACATCATTGTCCCAGTAAGCACTTTTAAGGTGAGCCAGGTAAGTAATATCGTCATCACTATCATCTTCTTGGTTTTACCAATGAAGAAGCAGAAACTCAGAGAGGTCACATGACTTAAGATGACACAATCAGGAAGAAAGTCTGGACTAGAGTCTCAGTCTCCAGCCTAAGTGTCTTTTCCACGACACAGCCAGGGATCCCAGGAAGCCTGCAGCGATTCCAGGGCAGCATCCTATGAGAAGAGTCAGGGATGAGAGGGCATCAGTGCACATCAGGAGCACACAGAGACAGCAACATGTGAAAGAGAGAGGCGAGAAGGCTGGGACAGGAATGTCTAAGCAAAGCAGGACCGAAACTTGCTGCACCCAAGGAGGATTCAGAGGCTAAGAGGTTGGGATATTGCCAAGCAGGTGAACAGTCACCAAGTTAGAGAGGCCAATGCAAGTTGGCCAATGCAAGTTGGGGTTCAACTCCCAGGCAGGTAATCCACATAGCAGAAAAGACTCAGCATTGCCTGTGATGGACAGCTGTGACAGAGAAAGGAGCTTTGGAGCCATACTGGAGACATGAGTAGATAACCATGATCAGAACAGAATCAGCGCAAGGCACAAGCCCCGGTACACTGGAGGCAGCAGAGATGAGCAGGAAGAACCCCTGCTTGACCACTGAATACCCTCCAGGGGTCCAGGTGGGGCAGGAATTGGAGGGTGTGGGATGGATCTAAGCAGGCCACCCCAAGGAGGTGACATTCAATTGCTCTTGGAGACTTAAGACATAAAATGTCAGTTGTAGGAGTTGTGGGTCAAATGTGATTCATTTTAGCTTTTTTAATTTTGGTTCTCAACTTCTATTTTAATCGTACCTTGATTACATGGTCTCAAGATGAATAACTGAATTTTTTTAGTATTACTCATCTACATGCCTTTAATCATATCATTGATCTTACTAATCAGCAGTCTCAACCCAGTGTCTGATGATGCTGTCTTACAGATATGGTGGTAAGTCCAGAGTCAACTAGAAGGCCCTACACCTGCAAAAGAAGCCACTCATTTTTTTTCCATTCAAGATGGTTGGCATTGCCAGTCAAGACAAAAATGCAAGGGGCCAGTGGGAGGTGGTGGTGGGCATTTTGAAAATGCAGTGTCCCGAATTAAGCATACCACATGCAGGGCTTATTTTACATTTGCATTGACTTCAGTTTCCTTTTATGTGCAGTTAACAGGCCATCCAGTTGGGTTTACAGATCCTGTTATTTATTATTAAATGCAGACGGCCTTTGAATAGGCCTTTTGTCTCAACAATTTACTATGCCTTACATTCATTTTTAAAAATCATATTAATTTTTAATCTTCAGTTTTGATTTTACCCTACAAGTCAGACTTTTTGATTCAACTGGTTGAAGACCAGCAATCGCATGGAAATGTGAAGAGCCTCTTAATAGACAGTTACTGTGTGCTGAGTTTCAGAATGCGTCATCAAAATCATTTATTTCTTCTGCTAAGAGACCTCCTAAGCCCTGCCACGCCATCCACACACTCAAGCCACCTTTCACCAGCTTTCCCGCCCCAGCCCTGCCGTGTGAAGCCGAGTCACAGAGGCATGTCACAGACGGGAGAGAAAGCCACAAAGGTCTCTGGTGATGTCCCAGGGCGGTCAGAGTCCAGGCCAGGGCACCTAAAAGAATTGTGCATGCGCACAATTGTAAGACCATCTCTGCCAGCGATCCAGCAAAGAGCCTTGGGCTTGTGGACTTTGGACCCAGAGCCGGGCTGTGAACGAGGCCAGACACAGCCCAGAGCCAGCACTTCCTTCCCGGCCATGCCCAGATCCTATGTTTTCCTTTGTGATCATCACAGATTCACTAAAGGAACTATTTTTTCTCAGGCAGCATGTTTCTGAGAAGTCATTAGCTCCATCTCTTTGGCCTCTAGCAGCGGATGTCACAAAATACACCCTTGCATTTTCCAAACTCCCGGAAAGATATAAGTGTGATTGCAGAATGAAAATGCCTGCGAGAGACAAGGAGAAGAAAAAGGCTCCGTTATGTCAGCAAATCTAAAAATAGCATTTGCCAGTTATCATAGACTGAGAGGGCTTGTGAACATTGGCCTCATTCCCCAAACTCCAGTTAACCAAACATCCTGGAGATCAACTGCCCATACGTTTTCCACAAAGCCATAAAAGTCACAGCCATGGGGAGCTGGATGGATCATCACCTTTGAGATGATCCATGCCGCCCTCTGTGGGACCATCCATCACAGATGAAGAACTGTGACAACGTCATTTATCGACCTTAGACCATCTCCCAAGAACTACTCAAGCGTCTCCTTTAATCCCCCAATGGCCCATCAGAGTGGGTACTTTATGACCCACATCTGATATGTGAGGCTTTCAGACTGGCTAAGTAACATGTCCAGTGTCACCCTTTGAGGAAGTAGCCGCACCCAGGTCTCCACTTTGGTCCCTGGAGCTCTGAAACACTGCAGTATCTCAGCAGCTTCTCCAGCCACTGAGACTCTGTGAACTTCCAGAACTCCAGAATCCCAGTGGGATCCTGACTGTCTTTAGGATGGAGCTTCCCATCCCCTATCAGAGCAAATCACACACAGTCCCAGAGAAAGTTACATCTGCTTCCACTTCAAGCCCAACACAGCAGCTACTTCTCAATGTCCATGTTAAATCATAAAATGCTAGAGCAACAGGGGACTTCTGAAGATGCCTGGCCTCCAACCTTCATTTTAGAAATGAGAATGCAGGACCCAGAGAGGTGAAATGGCTTTCCCAAGGTTCCCTGCCTAGAAGGCAGAGCAAGGAGTCCTGTTTTGGAGTCAAAAGTAGTGTATTGTTTTACTGACGCCATTCCTATTTCTCTCCCTGAAAAATGCAGCTGGACCTGGAACCTGGTATTAGGAAGAGATAAGAAAGACCATCATCCTATCCTGAAAAGAATTCCCTCTCCAGCTCAGATGATTAACCTTTCAGAGGCTTGACTTTTTATTCCAGAATTTAGGGAACATGTAACTCAAGGGTATAATGTGACTTCACTTGAAAAAGGTCAGTTCCCTCTTCAGGGCTTCCTAGCAATTTTGTAATAATGCTGTACATTTCTATGGAGCATTTTCCACTAGTTGGGTGGGAGCATCAAGATTTAGTATCTCCCAGTTGTATTTTGAAGTGATGGGTCAGTTGATGAATAGATCCCTGAGTTGCAAGCACAGGAGATTATGTGGGAAATAAGATGCAATAAAGAAAGCTGAAAGAAAGCCGAGCGCTGAAGAAATTTTTAAAGAAAGCTGAGCACCAAAGAATTGATGCTTTTGAACTGTGGTGCTGGAGAAGACTCTTGAGAGTCCCTTGGACTGCAAGGAGATCAAACCAGTCCATACTAAAGGAAATCAACCCTGAATATTCATTGGAAGGACTGATGTTGAAGCTGAAACTCCAATACTTTGGCCACCTGATGCGAAGAATTGACTCCTTGGAAAAGACCCTGATGCCGGGAAAGATTGAAGGCAGGAGGAGAAGGGGACGACAGAGGATGAGATGGTTGGATGGCATCACTGACTCGATGGACGTGAGTTTAAGCAAGCTCCGGGAACTGGTGATGGACAGGGAAGCCTGGCATGCTGCGGTCCATGGGGTAGCAAAGAGTCGGACAAGATTGACTAAACTGAACTGAACTGAAGAAGTGGTAAGTAAAAGGACTCAGCCCAGCTCCTCGCTCTAAGGGATTTAAAATCTTTGAGAGTTTCCTTTTCCTTCTTTTCTCTACAAAAACTAGCAGCCACAGGAAAACAGAGCTATCTGCATTCTTTGAGCTAATTAATTACATCTAGAGAAAAAAAGAAAGTGAAAAGGGGGCAAAGTGAAGTGAAACAAAGTGAAAGTCGCTCAGTCATGTCCGACTGTTTGCGACCCCATGGTAGTCCATGGAATTCTTCAGGCCAGAATATTGAAGTGGTAGCCTTTTCCTTCTCCAGGGGATCTTCCCAACCCAGGGATCAAACCCAGGTCTCCCTCATTGCAGGCAGATTCTTTACCAGCTGAGCCACAAGGTAAGTCCAAAAAGGAGGCAAATAGGAAAACAAATGAGGAAAAGAGAAGATGAAAGAAGGTGATCAGTGCCGCCTCCAGGGAATGTTCTAGTAGAGCAAGGTTATTTACAGATACAGACAGGGAGGTCCTCCCAGTCCAGTTGGGGGCAGAACCCCCAACCCAGACCCAATGGTGAGGAGCCAAGCTCCGGTCTTTCAGTCAGGCACTGGGAGCCATAGCCTGTTACAGCAAATGCCCGAGGGCTTGGACATTTACCTGGCTGGATCCTGCGGGCTAAGTCCTTACCCCTCGGCCGAGAGAGAGACAGACGAGTAAGGACAAGACAAGCCCTCAGTAGCTGACCAACGAGCACTCAGGACAAGGAAATAGGACTGAAGCCTGTCACCAGAACTGGGGCCCCAAGGACTTGCATTTTAGAGGGAAGCCAGAGTGCATGGATGGTTGGGAATCAGGTCACCAGTGCAGGGCTGGACCAGCAGCAAGGCTTATATGAGGATGGCATGCAGTACATTGGCTCAGAATTTACTAAATCCCTTTTGCCCATGGTCAAAACTGGTTCCTGGGACTTCCCTGGTGGTCTAGTGGTTAAGAATCCACCTGCCAATGCAGGGGACATGGGTTTGATACCTGGTCTGGGAAGATCCCACATGCTGTGGGACAACTAAACCCGTGCACCACAACTACTGAGCCAGTGTGCCCAGAGACTATGCTCCACAGCAAGGGAAACCATCACAGTGAGAAGCTCTCACACCACAAGGAAGAGTAGCCCCCACTTGTCATAACTGGAGAAAGCCCGAACACAGCAAAGAAGACCCACCACAGCCAAAAATAAATGAATAAATGTCCTTAAAAACAAAATACTGATTCTAGAGACTCTGCCAGGGGCTTCCCAAGTGGCTCAGCAGGTAAAGAATTCACCTGCAGCGCAGGAGACACAGGAGACATGGGTTCCATTCCTGGGTCGGGAAGATCCCCTGGAGAAGGAAATAGCAACCTACTCCAGTATTCTTGCCTGGACAATCCCAGGACAGAGAAGCCTGGCGGGCTACAGTCCGTGGGTTCACAAAGGGTCGGACACGACCGAACAAGTAAGCATGCATGCACAGAGACCCTGCCAAGGTCGCATGAGCAAGGAACAGGTAGGAGTCCAGGGACTTGAGGTGTGAAGGAAAAACAGGAGAAGACATGTGCGAGTGGACGAACGCAGGAGGATGGGGACGTGCAGTGACTGAGGGTTAAGGCCTACGACACTGAAACTGACCTTGTCAAATGGAAGCCCTTCCAGAACCAAAGAGCCCCGAGTGTAGCATGGCTCACCTCCAGGCAAATCAGGGAATGGTTACAGAAAAAATGAGACTGTTTGGGCTGAAAAAGAGAAAATTCAGCCCAAGGGAAGCAGGAGATGAATTCAAAACATTTAAATGCCACACGAAAGCCTAGATGCTTTCTGTGTGTCTAGTCAAACAGAACTGAGCCCAGCGGGTGGAATTCCCAGGGAGCTGTTTTTAATGTCAATAGAAGGAAGGCATTCGCACTGCCTGCCTCTGCTGGTTCCAGGAACTCATTCACTCTGCAACCATTCAGCAAGCGCCGACTGCTCCGGGGACCCATACATCCTGGTTTGCCCCACACAGAGCCGGTGGGTGCTGTGGTATCAGCTCACATCTGTCAGCCCCCCTTCCTCTCAAAGAGTCCTGGTTTGCATAATAAGTTACATGACTCCCTACTCACTGAGCACCTGCTATATGCCAGGAAGTGAACTAAACACTGAAGACACAGTTAAATACAGTCCCTGGCTTTGTCAAGCTGATAGTCTAGCTAGAAAAGGAGATCCCGAAAGAACAAAATTAAAATCTAATGTTATGAGGGCTGTATAAACAAAAGTCCTGGAGGGTGGAGATATTAATTTGAATATCAAGGATGAAAAGGCGCTCATGGCTCATTCAATGCCACCTTCTCCATTCACTCATTTACTGAACACTTGCTGATCAAGGGCCTGTGCCAGGCTCTATACAAGGACCATAGATTGTGCTGTGCTGTGCTAAGTCACTTCGTGCTGTGCTTAGTCACTCAGTCATGTCTGACTCTTTGCAACCCCGTGGACTGTAGCCCCGCCAGGCTCCTCTGTCCATGGGATTGTCCGGAAAAGAATACTGGAGTGGGTTGCCATGGCTTCCTCCAGGGGATCTTCCCAACCCAGGGATCAAACTGGGTCTCCTGCATCGCAGGTGGATTCTTTACTGCTGAGCCACTGGGGAAGCCACTGGCCATGCTGACCTGCAGTCCAATAAAAGTCCTACACCTTTTCCCAAATGTTACTGCTAAGCTAGTATTTGTATTGATTTCTTTCTAATTTGTGTTCCCACAGAACTATTACTAATAGTAATATACTACTATTTCCTACATTATTTTATCTTATCAGTTTATGATTGCATAGAATTACAGGATATTCATGGTCAGAGACACATAGATCTTTGAGTCCAGTCCCTGTACACATTATAGATGCAGTTACTGAGGTACAAAGAGGTCAAATATTAATCTTAAATCGCAACTCACTGCCTGCCAGTCTGTCAAGATACACACACCGTTCCCCTCCAGGGAAACATGGTGGCATCTGTTAACTATTTCTCTCCCTTTCACCTTGAATGCTACTAGAAGGGAGGCCCTGCCCTCTAGAAAATAGCCCTACTTCCAGAATCTTCCAGTTTTCAGCCCATTCTCCATACATAACCACGAATGCTATGTTTTTGGGGAAAAAAAAAATGTAAAGGCCCTTGTTAACATCCTGTAAAAGTCCCCCATTGTATAGAGGCCCAGGCTCTGTAGCTTGCCTCAGAAAACTCTGCTTACCTCTCTGCTCTGATGTTCTATTATTTCTCCCCCCATGCTCTATCTTGTCACTTTGAATGTGTATCCTTTCTAGATATGCCACCTCTGGCCAATACCCCCTGAACTTGTACCTGCAGCTTCCTCTTTTGGGAAGGCTTTTCCCCAACTCGACAGACTCTTGGTTCCCACTTTCAGACTTGCTTTCCCAATGAAGTCTTCCTCCAAATCCTCACCAAAGACACCACCCCCTAGCCCCACCAACTCAGGGCAGTAAGCACATCTCCCCTCTCACTGTACTTCCAGAAACACCCCAATTCCACAGCATCTGTGTCCAGCTGATGGTCCTACTGTCTAATCTGTAGAATGACTCCCTGGAGGATGGTATCATACCTGCCTTCTAGAAAACATTCAACACTGATTCATTTCATTTATTCAACAAATATCACCTGAACCCATCTGATGCTAGCCTCTGGCATACGGAGTGAACAAGATCTATGGGGTCCTGCCCTTATGCACCTTACAGAGGATAAACATTCCCTAAAACAAGTGAGAATGATGGCGTACAAGGAATGATGTAACACGTGGAGTACTGCAAGCTCTGGGCACATGCAGGAGGGAGCCTAGACTAGGGGTCATGGAGGGCCTCTCTAGAGAACTCACATTTAAGCCAAGAAGAAATAATTATCCAAGTGAAGAATTAGACTGAGACTAATTTATCAAGCTTGCTTCATCTCCAAATGGCCCTTGCTACCATTTCTTTAAAGTCACTACTGAGGACAGGAACAGGGCTTCCCCTGGTGGCTCAGATGGTAAAGAATCCATCAGCAATCCCACTGCTGGGCATATACAACAAGGAAACCAGAATTGAAAGAGACACGTGTACTCCAATGTTCATCACAGCACTGTTTACAATAGCTAGGACATGAAAGCAAACTAGATGTCCATCAGCAGACGAATGGATAAGAAAGCTGTGGTACATATACACAATGGAGTATTACTCAGCCATTAAAAAGAATACATTTGAATCAGTCCTAATGAGGTGGATGAAACTGGAGCCTATTATACAGAATGAAGTAAGTCAGGAAGAAAAACACCAATACAGTATATTAATGCATATATATGGAATTTAGAAAGATGGTAACAATGACCCTATGTGCAAGACAGCAAAAGAGACACAGATATAAAGAACAGAATTTTGGACTCTGTGGGAGAAGGCAAGGGTGGGATGATTTGAGAGAATAGCATTGAAACATGTATGTTATCATATGTGAAATAGATCGCCTATCCAGGTTCGATGCATGAGACAGGGTGCTCAGGGCCAGTGCACTGGGATGACCTAGAGGGATGGGATGGGGAGGGAAGTGAGAGGGGGGTTCAGGATGGGGGACAAATGCACACCCATGGTTGATTCATGTCAATGTATGGCAAAAAACAATACAATATTGTAAAGTAATTAGCCTCCAATTAAAAGGAAAAATAAAGAATCCACCTGCAATGCAGGAGATTCAGGTTGGATCCCTGGGTCAGGAAGATCCCCTAGAGAGGGAAATGGCAACTGGCTCCAGTATTCTTGCCTAGAGAATCCCACGGACAGAGGAGCCTGGTGGGCTACAGTCCACAGGGTCGCAGAGAGTCAGACATGACGGAGCGATTGAGTATGAGGACAGGAAGAAAGATGGAGGTCTGTGGATTCCATAGAATCTATTGAGCCTCCACTAATCAGTATCACAGAGGACATGATGAGAGGTGACATTCAAAGTACCAGTCAGTCATCATGGGCACCAGCCATAGGCAACCAGGCTATGCACCCCTATGTACCAGGGCTATATGCCAGCCCTGGGCAGAAAAATCCAACCTGCCCTGCCTCTCTCTACCTGGAAGAAGGCAGAACCGTGGCTCTGATCCACCCCCTTTTGTAGATGGTTTTACTCTGCATACGGTGACACCTGGCATACACGCGGGACTGGACAGCTGGATATTTCCCTAAGCGTGCGTTCTGCTGCTCTCGCTCTGCAGTCACGGTCTCTCTCCCAGGACGGCTCTCTCCTGAGTCAGCTACAATTGCTGGCTGCCGTCTCCACAAATCCTTCCCCACGTAATGCTCCTCTAATACCCAGCATGAGTTCAAAAGTGCCCAGTGTCTGCCTTTCTCGCTTGAGGCTCTCTCTGCCTGACTCCCAGTGGACGGAGGAATTCTAAACATGCGTCTGTGGTGAGGCTGTGGGTGTGTCAAGTCACATGTCTTACTGGGGGGCTACGTCCCGAGAGAGACCAGAGGGAGACGCCACCTGAGATCCTGCCACGAAAACGGAGAAGATGGGAACAGACAGATGTAGTCTATCGACTTTTTAAGACCTTAGACAAGTAACATATAAATAGTATTAAACATAAGAGAACCACCTCAAGTTTTCAGCAGCTCTACAGAAGTAAAGAATGTGTCTAGGGTTCATAGTAAGACTCCCTTCTGAGACGTAGCTTGTGTGTTAGTCACTCAGTCGTGTCTGACTCTTTGTGACCCCATGGACTGTAGCCCTCCAGGCTCCTCTGCCCATGGAATTTTCCAGGCAAGAATACTGGAGTATTGTCACTTTCTACTCCAGGGGCTCTTCCCGACCCAGGGAGGGAAGCTGTGTCTCTTGCCTCTCCTGCATTGGCCAGGTGGGTTCTTTACCACTCGTGCCACCTGGGAAGCCCCCCTGCCTAGGGTACTGCTCAGCATTTCTAACCCCGGTTGAGTGGTGAGGATGCAGGAGGCTGCAGCCGATCTGAGCTTAAACAGAACCCATTCCGACCTTGATCCCCAGCGCCCTGGTGCTTGTGAGCTGAAGCTAGTAAAGAATTGTGGATTATATCACAGTCCTCCTGAGACCCAAGGCCAACTCCCACCCCTGCCTCCTTCTCAGAGGCCCTGGCCAGGTCAGCTCCCCCGCCTAGACTCCTAATTCGCATGGTCCCCAGAGAAGGTTCTAGTTACTTCCAGGACTAGGCTATTTCTGGGTGTGCTTGGAGTCAGCTCCAGGAGACGACTTAAGAGCACAACACTCGATGTCGCCCCAGCATTTTCCTTTGTCTCCCTGGTCTCGGACAAGATCCTAGAACTCTGGGACCCTCTGTTTCCTCCTCTAAAAGATGTATTAATAGGAGCTGGCCCAGAGAGCTGTAGTGAAAATCAAAGGTTTGCCCACTGCGGCCCCCACCCTCATTCCTCACCCCGCCACCCCCAGGGGACAGGACAGCCACAGGTTGTGGGGGAAGGTGTGCGATAACAAATGTACCACCTGCCCAGTTCTCTGGTCCAGGAAATCTGATCACATTACCCCACAAATTCATCCCAAACACTTGTTAGTTACTTGTCCCAAACAAACCAGGCAGACTGCACGCTCAGTCTCTGCCCCACTTGGCTTTGCCAAATGGGTGACTAATGCCCCCAAAGCAGCTGGCGAGGTTGCCAACTGGCTAAACTGTCCCAGCATCTGAGGTGGAGCCCCAATTATACCAAAGGTAAGAGCAGCACACCTCTGATTTAAGGAGATGCTGCCAGTGACCACATTCCTCCTCTCTCCCTCTCCCCTCCTCTACCTTCGGCACTTCTAAACCCTAAAAGCCATTTGAAAGCCCCCACCCTGGACTGCTGCCTCCTCCACTGAAAGTATGGCCCTGGGGACCACCAGGTGGACCAAGGCTTTCAGCACTGTGAGCCCCCAGACCCTGAGCCCCTCAGGCCACTGACAGGCAACGTCATCAGCACCTTCCCAAACCCTGGGCAACAAGCACATTCGAGAGACATGGCTCGCACCAGTTCCTTCCATACGACTTCTTTTTTTTTTTTTATGTTTTCCTGCTTCCTATCTGGATGAATAGAGGGCCTCCAGCTGTTGCCGTCAGTCAAATCGCCAGCATTTCCTTTCTGGGAGTACATTTTTCCTGAAGCAGCATTTTAGCACCAGATGCATTAGGGCTTTTTATCGCCTGGCAATATTTGTTATCCAAAGGGCTGAGTAGCACAGTTCCCATCCAGCAGGTTATATTTGTTTGTGGCTCTCTGTCAATGGTCTCACTCTAACCTGTGCTTTAACCACACAAAATGGCTCAAAATGAGAATGCAGGGGCACTATTAGGGTCACAAATTCTTAGTCACTGAGCTCTGTCTTTCTCTTTTCACTAGCGTCTGTCCCCTCCCCACCCCCCAACTCTTTTTTAAACTCCAGAACTAACTTTTCAAAGAATACCACTTCCTGGATGCATAGCAAGGGTTCAGTAAATATTTGCTAATATGATTTAAATCACTGGCCATGGAAGGATATTCCAGAAAGTGACGATGCTCATCAAAGACTTTTAGGCCCTTCGCACAGAACAAGCCCTGAATTTTGTAGATGGAGAGTACCAAAAATTGAAGTCATTCACCCATGTTCCCATGGGCTATTTATTTATTTATTTGACTACGATGGGTCTTCACTGCGGTGTGTGGGCTTCTTGTTGCGGAGCACAGGCCTTAGTTGCTCCGCAGTATACGGGATCTTAGTTCCCCAGCCAGGGACTGAAATTGAATCCTCTGCATTGGAAGGTGAATTCTTAACCACTGGACCACCAGGGAAGTCCCACCACAGGCTCTTTATTGTTGCCACTGAGAACCTCCAGCCCACAAGATAACAGGATTACGCCAAGGTTCTCTCCAAGGTTCCAACCAGAATATGATGCTGTTTTGCTATATTACCTTGACCCTAGGAAACTGGGTAATACAACCTTTTCATTTCAAAGTTGGGAAACTTTTTTTTTGCATCATTAACAGATTTTTTTAACTTTTTTATTTTATATTGGTGTATACTCAGTTAACGGGGAAGGCAATGGCACCCCACTCCAGTACTCTTGCCCGGAAAATCCCATGGACGGAGGAGCCTGGAAGGCTGCAGTCCATGGGGTCGCTAGAGTCGGACACGACTGAGCAACTTCACTTTCACTTTTCACTTTCATGCATTGGAGAAGGCAGTGGCAACCCACTCCAGTGTTTTTGCCTGGAGAATCCCAGGGACGGGGAAGCCTGGTGGGCTGCCGTCTATGGGGTCACACAGAGTCGGACACGACTGAAGTGACTTAGCAGCATACTCAGTTAACAATATATTGTGACAGTCTCATGTGAACAGTGAAGAGACTCGGCCATACACATACCTGTATCCATTCTCCCCCAGACTCCTTTCCCATCCAGGCTGCCACTTAACATTGAACAGAGTCCCCTGTGCTATACAGTAGGTTACAACTGGGAAATTTTTTAAAAGCTGGGAAATCAAACGCTAGAATTTCTTTGTCCAAGACAGCTCATTCGAGATTTGGCAAACCTGGCAAACCGGGTAATCACCCAGAATGAGTACCTGGGTGAGGTTTTCAATATATTATTTCCCTACCAAATCCATCTCTGGGCCTGGCAAGCCTTGAGACTGTCTGTCGATCGCCGGCAAGGGGAGGGCGGGGGCTGTTTGTTTCTGTTTGTTGCATGTTCTCCCAGGCATCCTGCTGCACCCCAGGTTTGGAGACTGTAGCTCTAATCATTGTCCACGGCTTCATCACTCCCATGTGTGGATGGCGTGGAGCGTGTCCTAAAAAACTGAGGCGGATGGCACGCTGCTGTTTTGGAATCGCAGCTAAAGTCGCCCGTCAAGATGTGAGTCTGAACCGCTTAACCTCTGATAAGAATAACAGTGACTACAAATCCCACTTGCTGGCCGTGGAAGACAAGTTTATCTGAGTCCCAGCTGCCTGGCCCCCGGAGGGCACCCTGGAACGCTGTTGCTCCTGTCCTGTGAACAGCTGGGGAAGCTGGGGCTGAAACCTCAGGCCGCAGCCGCCGCCCAAGTAGAAATCACCAGGCAAGTGTAATTTAAAACCTACACATTTAAGCTAAGACGAGCTCTTGTCAACATATAGTCCCAGCACTCTATCTCTCTGCTGGCTCCGATTCCCTCTCACCGCCTCCTTTCCAAGTAATTCCCTGAGTTCTGGGAATGTCCGGAACTGTCCATGGCCAGGCCTGGGACCGATTTATCCTGAGTCAAGCCACAGTTCACGCTTTTCGATTGGTTTCGGTAACTAAGCAACCTCCTTGTCACTGGGGGTAATGACCTGACTCTCATTCCAGGGGCGGCAACACGACGCGGGACTCAGGGTGAAGGGTCACCAGGGCGGGACTCGTGCCAGCCTGGGGGTGAACCCCAGCTGCGCAATTGCCTTGTGTCAATCATTTAGCTTTTGGACGTAAAATGGGGGTGAAGGCCAGCTCCCTAGCCGCTCATGATTTGAGATAATGTATATAAAGCACCAGGCTGCTTTTACTGAACATCAGCCTAGGAGCCAGAAGCGGTGGCAGCAGGGAGTGAAGTGTGGGAGAGTCACAGCTCCTAGGAGGGTCCGGCCATGACCAGAGTTAACGGAGAGGACCACAACCCTCCGGGCCCCCGGCTGCCCCACAACCTTTTGAAAAGCTGCAGACACAGCTGGGCCTGGGCTTTCATTGCCCGGATGGCATTGGGAAACCTGATGTGTCATTTCTCCAAAGCCCGGAGCATCCAGAAAGCTTAAAGCCTGGCGGGGGTGACCAGCCCCAGCAAGGGCCCCTGTCAGTGTCAAGGGCTCCCTGAGGCCATGGCCTTCCCAGTTGCTCCAGCACTTCATTTACAAGCCCTGTTTCGGACTCAGGGCCAATGCAGCTGGTCCTTTCTCCGCTCCATGATGCCCACTTAATGTGGGATTTCACTTCCCCTTAAAGGCACTTTTGGGGCGTGGGGGTGGAGAGGGAGCAACAGCCAGATCAACAAATTTGCTCACAAATAATCTCAGCCGAGAGGAGCCAAAAAGTCAGAAAGAGTGGTCCTGCTTACTCGAGCATTCAAAGCTTTCTATTTAAAAATGAGGAAGGGCTGGCTTGGTCCAGGGGATTTAAAAATAAACTGGAAATCAGAGTAGGGACTCCTAAGGTAGGATTTACCAACAGTTCTCTACAACCAGGGGCCTACGAACCTCAATTAGCCCTCTAAATCCTCTTTCAGGAAAAGGGAGGAAGGGAGAGGGTTATCTTCGTAAACCCAGTGCTAATGAAGCTGGGTAGTTCAGAGAACTAGTCCTGGCTAATGAACAGCACGGAGCCCCTCATATTAGAGGTGGGGACAATTTCTCCCAGCCACAGGAACCAGACAGGGCTGGAAGGACACAAGGAAATAAGACACAATCCTCACCAGAGGCCAAGCAGAGGAGGGTGTCCCCAACACCCAGAAGGGAGAGTCTGGCAAGGCTCACCTGGGGCTGCCGTGTGCTCCCCCAAAAGGGGTGCCTGGTCTCCCGTTCCGAAAATCCGTGCTCAGGCAGCTCCGAAAAGTCAGATTCCAGGACCCGGACACTCATAAACATTTTTACTCTTTTCTTTTTTTAATCAGTCCAATCCTGACATCCAGTTTCATGCAGTAGCAATACTGTTAAAGATGTTATGTGTCTTTTAGCAATTCCACAGAAAACAAGATCCATTTTACTTCTGTTGTTCCAGACAAAGTTCTTGGTCCAGTACCTGAAACTAACATTTCTATTATAAGCAGAAAGAGAGAATATATTGAAAGGCTATTGTATAGCCTTTTATATACTTGAAATTTATGCTACCAAAATTTTTCTACTACAGAGATGTGGTGTGTATATATGATGAATATATACATATGATGGAATATCTGCTATTGTTTTAGAGGTTAAATCATGTCTATCTCTTTTGCAACCCCATGGACTGTAGCCTGCCAGGATCCTCTGTCCATGGGATTCTCCAGGCAAGAATACTGGAGTGGGTTGCCATTCCCTTCTCCAGGGTGCATTTTTACTTATAATCCATAAAGTGTTTGAGGGAGGGGAGGACTGGGCAGAAGGAAAGTGGTGCCCAGAAGGGCCATGCTGACCAGAGGTGTCCAGGGCACAGATGTCGACAGCATGGTCCCCTCACAGAATCCCAGCCTGCTGGGCACACAAGCTATTCAAACAGGACCCTGAACCAGAGGAGCCAGGATTTTGGATGAGCTTCTGTTCAGCCCTGTGTGGACAGTGTTTGAGGAAAGAAGAAGGAGCCCAGACTTGGAATCCAGAAGCCTGCCCGCGGTTTGGCTCTGGCTCCACTGAGTGGTCTGCCGCCCAGCTGAAAGTCCCAGACCTCTCTCTGCAGCCTCTGTATCTGTGAACTCTGGATTTCCTTTAGTGGAACTATGACAAGAGGGCTTCCCAGGTGGCACCAGTGATAACCCTCCTGCCAATGCAGGAGACGTAAGAGACGCAAGTTCCATCCCCGGGTCAGCAAGATCCACTAGTGGAGGGCATGGCAGCCCACTCCAGTATTCTTGCCTGGAAAGTTCCATGGACAGAGGAGCCTGGTGGGCCACAGTCCATGAGGTTGCACAGAGTCTGACACGACTGAGTGACTTAGAACACACAAGATCTCCCGGTGACCCAGTCCAACGTGTGATGTGAACCACTCACATCAGAGCCACTAAGCATGCAAATACCTGGGCCTGACCCAGACCAATGGAAACAGAATTTCTGAGGGGAAAAATTAAGAAACCTGCACTTTAACAAATCCTCAGGTGACTCATATGTACCCTCAAGACTGAACATCACAGACTTAGAGGACAAGAGTCCAAAGTCCTTAATATGGTTTCAGGGCCCTTTCAATCTGCCGTTGGAGTCCTGTTCCCAGAGTCCTCTCTGCTTCTACCTCACCTGCTGACATTTGGGTCCTCAAGCCACAGGCCAGACACTGAGCTAATTAAGTGCATCCATTTAACAAGGAAATGGCAACCCACTCCAGTATTCTTGCCTGGAAAATGCCATGGACAGAGGAATCTGGCTGGCTACTGTCCATGGGGTCACAAAGAGTTGGACACGACTGAGTGACTAAACCACCATTTAACCCTCAGAGCATCTCTGCAAGCAAGTATTATCATCATCCCCATTTTACAGATAAGGAGACTGAGGCTTACAGAGGTTCAGTAACTTAGCCAAGATCACACAGCAAGGACCATGCAGAGGCTATATTCGAATTCCCATCCATGAGGTTGCAGCAGTCTCGCTCTTAATCGCCGTCACTATACTCACATCGTTGTTCAGTCGCTAAGTCGTGTCTGACTCTTTGAGACCCCATGGGCAGCAGCATGCCAGGCTCCTCATGCATTCCTTCAAACGTGCCCAGGTATTCAGGCCTGTGTGGCCCTGTTCAAGTTGCCCCTTGGCCTCACATGCCTCACGCTACCCTTATCTTTTGCAAATATATATATAGAATTCAAATGTTTTTCCTGGCTCCAAATGTCCATGGGTTCACTAAGGAGTATTAGCTGCTCCCATCTTCACGTTCCAATGGCCTTCTGTTCTTAACTCTACTTCACCACTATTTAAATTGTATGGTAATTATTATGTTCCGGTCTCTCTTATTAGGCTTTAAAATTCCTAAGATACAGAAGGTTTTTAAGGCAGTGAAATTGTTTTGTATGACAGTGCAATGGTGGATACATGTCATTGTGCATGCGTGCCAAGTCGCTTCAGTTGTGTCCGATTCTTTGGGACACCACAGACCATAGCCCGCCAGGCTCTTCTGTCTATGAGATTCTCCAGGCAAGAATACTGGAGTGGGTTGCCTTGCCCTCCTCCAGGGGCTCTTCCCTACCCAGGAATAGAACCCAAGTCTCTTAAGTCTCCTGCATTGGCAGGCAGGTTCTTTACCTGGGAAGTCCACATATCATATATGTGTTTGTCCAAACCCATAGAACATACAACACCAAGAGTGAACCCGAATGTCAAATATGAACTTTGGTAATAATGGTATGTCCAAGTAGGTTCGGCTTCCCAAGTGGCTCAGTGGTAAAGGATCTACCTACAATGCGGCAAACACCAGAGATGTAGGTTCAATCCCTGGGTTGGGAAGACACCCTAAAGCAGGAAATGCAACCCACTCCAGTATTCTTGCCTGGAAAATCCAATGGACAGAGGAGCCTGGAAGACTGCAGTCCATGGGGTCACAAAGATTCAGACATGACAGAGGATGCACATGCCCTGCATGCCATGTAGGTTCAGCTGCTGTAACAACAGTACCACTCTGGTGGGGGATGTTGATAGTGGGGGAGGCTCTGCATGTGTGGGGGTGTGAGGGAGGTACTGGAAATCTGTGTACTTCACGCTCAATTTTGCAGTAAGTCTAAAATTGCTCTAAAAATGGTTATTTAAATTTTTTAAATTCCTAAGACTACGTGATCCATCTCTGCAATCACACAGTGTGGCATATAGAAGCTACATGATGCACGCTGAAGGAAAGCGTGACGGGCAGGACAGCTGCTTTCATATAAGGCTGAGAAACAGATGTGAGTGAGGCCCTCCACCATGACCAGAGGTGAGGAGGAGGCGAGGACAAGGGGTCACCTAATGAAAATTTTGGAGGCAGCCTCAAAAGAAAGGAAGAGTGCTATGTCGTCAGTCCCAAGGATAAGCTGAAAGATGAAGACAGTTCTGCACAGGTGGAGTTTGGAGGGAGCAAGAAAAAGCCAGCATGAAGACTGGAGGTGCCAGAGTGGAGAAGAAGAAAGCAGAAAGAAAATGAGACAGAGGCAAACTGGAACGTCCAAAGATGCCTTGCAAGCACTTGTGAGCCCAGGCCATTCCAAAAGGCAAGCAGGGCCAATTGAAGGGCAGAGGGGACCCATGCTGTCAGCCGCTGAGAACAGGAAGGCAGATTCTAGGAGCGTGAGGGGACTATTCCTCATCTGAATGCAATGTAAGGGGAAAAAATTCAGCCAGTGGAATTATGCTGCAGGAACCCGGTCTCTATTGTCACAGGGAACAATTTCAAGAGATATTTTAATGGCAATTTAGATGCCAGGAATCAAAGAGTAGGACATAGGCTTTAGAAGTAGGGCAATTAATAATTTTTTTTGAAAGGCAAATCTGCAAGAAGAGAAAATGAGTACTACCAGCTGTGGGTAATACCATCGAGTTGACCAAGGGATGGACAGGGGACAGGGGGCATATATATTAGAAACAAGATGCCTGCAAGAGAAACCTTGAGTGCTCATACGACTGTCCTGCAAAACCCAAGGCCCTTCCTCATATTCATGGTTCAAAGGTTAGAGAAGCTTAAGGATGACCCAGGGAAAGAAGTTGGGAAGTTACAGCCCAGCTACTACTGATGGATCAACAGATCAGCAACAACACTGATAAGCCACAAAGTAGTTCCTGCTTGGCAACTGCAAAGGCAGCCAAGCGCTCAGCTCTCAGCCCTCAGGCAGTCACTTCAGACTGAAAACAGCTTCATCTGGGGTTCCTCATAAGGCCACCGGATCCAAGCAGAGACCGAGCTGACAGTTTCCGGAACCAGGGGGTGACAGCCTGTATTCACACAGCACTGCAACATGCCGTGGATAAGCAGCACGATGCTCTGCCACCTGGACATTATGATACGGCCAGCTAAAGAGCACATGCTACTCCTTTTGGACAGAATGTGCTAGAGGAGTTTGTTACCTGTGAGCAAGGATTGGGGTGTCACAACCCAAAGTGAAGCTAGTCAGGAGTGAGACAGAGGCAATAAGCTGAGCAGGGATTTTAGAAGTGAAACTCCAAAGTACAGAACCAAATCTCTACCTTCAGAATATCAGGAGTTTATATACACACTGTGCATAGCTCAGTCGGTTAAGAATTGGCCTGCAATGCAGGAGACCCAGCTTCGATTCCTGGGTCGAGAAGATCCCCTGGAGAAGGAAATGGCAACCCACTCCAGTATTCTAGGCTGGAGAAGCCCATGGATAGAGGAGCCTGGCAGGTTACGGTCCCATGGGATCACAAGAGTCAGACATGACTTAGCAACTACACCACCACCATGTTGATTAAATAAGACATTAGGGAGATCAGTCCACCCTTCTGCCACAGTTCACACTAGATTTGGCACGAGACAGGCTTGCACTGGAAAGCTCTTTCACTTTCTAGCTCTGTGAGCCTGGATGAGTTTCTCAAACTCCCGGAGGCTCAGTTTCCTTATCTGTAAAAAGGAGCTTAAGAGTACTTACAGTTCTCTAGCTCTTGTTAGGAATACATGAGGGCAAGCTCACGAAGTGCGCCTGGAGCATGCCTGGCAGAAAATTCTATAAACAATGAGGATGCTGGTGGTGTCGCTTTGTTGTTGCTATTGTTCAGTCGCTCGGTTGTGTTCGACTCTTTTTCGACCCATGGTGTTACTTTATTGCGTGTGTGAGTGCTAAGTCACATCCGACTCTTTGCAACACCATGGACTGTAGCCCACCTGGCTGCTCTGTCCATGGGGTTTTCCAGGCAAGAATACTAGAGTGGGTTGCCATTTCCTTCTCCTGGGGATCTTCCTGACCCAGTGATCGAAATATTCCCCACCCAATGGACTCAGGGGCTTATTCCTCACTGTTGGCCTCGGAGGAGAGGGAGAAGTTTACTAAACAGGGTTCACATTCAGTGACTGAGTGGAGTCACTGAACCCTCACAACTCAGATTTCAACAACAAATGAGGATGGCCAGTGACAACTGATCCAGAGGAGACACACGACCAAGGCAACAATCCACTGTCCAGCAGAGGGAAGATGAGAAGGACTGGCCGCAGTGCAGAGGGGATGGGAGCACATGTCTGTGGCAAGACGGAGCCAGAAGCTTGGACAGACTATAAGGAAGTCAGGATGCAGTGTTGGGCCATGGCTGATTTTTGTCAGCAGATGCATTGGGAAAGGAAATGGCAATCCATTCCAGTGTTCTTGCCTGGAGAATCCCAGGGACAGGGGAGCCTGGTGGGCTGCCGTCTCTGGGGTCTCACAGAGTTGGACACGACTGAATCAACTTAGCAGCAGCAGCAGCAGCAAACACTGGAAATTCAATTCAGAAAAGAGGAAAAATGTGATGGGAGGGAAATTATACAGTCATTAAGAGTGAGAGAGAAGGGGGAACTTCCCTGGCAGTCCAATGGTTAAGACTCCAAGATTCCACTCAGGGGGTGAAGGTTCCATCCTCTGTCCAAGAGCAAAGATCCCCTGTGCTATGTGATGTAATAAATAAGTAATTTTCAAAAGAGTGAAAGAGAAGGACAGAGAGGAGGACAGATGGAAGGAGAGACTGACCAGCAGCTAGAGGGACTAATGGTCAGAATGGTCAACAGAGAGGTAAGGACTGACAGAGAATGGACAAATCTGATTGGCTAACTCTTCCTTCTTGGGTCACGTGCATGGTGGACACATGGCTGCTGGTGAGGGATCGGATCCCTGACAAGGTGGGATACACACCAGGTACAGTGAAAGGGAAGTTATGACCAACCTAGACAGCATATTCAAAAGCAGAGACATTACTTTGCCAACAAAGGTCCATCTAGTCAAGGCTATGGTTTTTCCAGTAGTCATGTATGGATGTGAGAGTTGGACTGTAAAGAAAGCTGAGTGCTGAAGAATTGATGCTTTTGAATTGTGGTGTTGGAGAAGACTCTTGCGAGTCCCCCTGGACTGCAAGGAGATCCAACCAGTCCATCCTAAAGGAGATCAGTCCTGAGTGTTCATTGGAAGGACTGATGTTGAAGCTGAAACTTCAATCCTTTGGCCACCTGATGTGAAGAGCTGACTCATTTGAAAAGACCCTGATGCTGGAAAAGATTGAGGGCAGGAGGAGAAGGGGATAACAGAGGATGAGATGGTTGGATGGCATCACTGACTCAATGGACATGGGTGTGGGTAAACTCCAGGAGTTGGTGATGGACAGGGAGGCCTGGCGTGCTGCAGTCCATTGGGTCGCAAAGAGTCAGACACAACTGAGCAACTGAACTGAACTGAACTGGAAGTCCAGGGCTTCCTGGTGGCTCAGACAGTAAAGACTCCACCTGCAATGCAGGAGACCTAGATTCAAACCCTGGGTCGGGAAGATCCCCTGGAGTAGGAAATGGCAACCCACTTCAATATTCTTGCCTGGGAAATACCATAGACAGAGGAGCCTGGTGGGCTACAGTCCATGTGGTCACAGAGTCAGACATGACTGAGTGACTAATACCAGTGGCAGTACAGTGGGTTAAATCTCTGCACTTCCAATGCAAGGGGTATGGGTTCGATCCCTGTTTGGGGAACTAGGATCCTACATGCCATGTGGCACTGCCAAGAAAATATAAAGAAAATAAAAATAAATAAAATCAACACATATTCCAGACCTCCATCTCTGTTTTTCTTGCTCTGGGCTGTTCCCAGGACACCTGAGTCCTCTGTAAAAAAAAAAAAAACAAAAAGCTATGGTGGTAAGAAGGCTGGGGTGGGAACAGAAAGCCCCCTGCTGCCAAGAGGAGGCAGGAGAGTGGCTGCAGCCACCACTCTGGTGTGAGCAGTGAGCAAGCAGCCCCGGCCTTGGCCATGAGCCATCTCTATGATTTGGCCAATTGACCTAACCTATGTGGACATCTGTTTGTAAATTTGCAAAATGAGGGGGTTGAACTGGATGTCTTCCAAGCTCACTTGCAGGGCGGCTCGCATTCTAGATTCTCTGATTCTACGAACCCATGGTTATTCATGAACA
The DNA here is from genome assembly GCF_029407905.1 of Bubalus kerabau. Taxonomy (NCBI): domain Eukaryota; kingdom Metazoa; phylum Chordata; class Mammalia; order Artiodactyla; family Bovidae; genus Bubalus; species Bubalus kerabau. The sequence goes on along the minus strand of NC_073635.1, from coordinate 22,767,340 downwards.
TCAGACTTTTTTGCAACGCCCAAAAGGTATTAGCTGTCTTGCCAGCTATGTCAATAATATTTTATTTATTATATTACTATGATGTGGATAGGTTATTTATCTTCTCCTGGTACAACCTGTACTTGAATACAACCCAACGTGCGTAGTAAATCTCTCCTCCTTTGAACTCCTAAGGCTTTTAAATCTAGATGCCTCTTAGTATACTTATCACATTCTATTTTATGCTATGATTATTCAGGAAAATGCCCTATGGTCCAGTACTAGATGTTAAGCTCCCTGAACGCTTCCTGGAAGCCCTGCTGCAGAAAGAAGAAGGGAGGTTCTGAGGCTGTTTTCACCTCAGTGGCCCTGAGAAGCCTGAGCTGTTGCTCGGGGTGTATTTGTAGGACAAGCATATTGTTGGGGAGAAAGTAAAAGGAACATAAATGGAGTTCATCCAATGAGTCTACGAGATCCCCATCCTTGGCTCCCCCTCCAACCCACAAAAATAGCTAACCCAAAACCTTTGCCTTAAACTGATAGACTGACCCAAAGTCATTGACAATTTCCCGATCTCAATGCTATTCAAGGATTTGGGAGAAATTCCCAATACAGATGAGAGGGGTCATTGCTGAGCCCATTGGTGGCAGGGGAGGGCAGCAGGACACTCACAATTCCCAGTCACGGAGCATGTTCACCAGACACTGGCAGTCACTCAAAAGGGAACCTTCTACAGAGCTGAGGGCTTCCCTAGTGGCTCAGACAGTAAAGAATCTGCCTGCAATGCAGGAGACATGAGTTCAATCCCTGGGTCAGGAAGATCCCCTGGAGAAGGGAGCAGCAACCCTCTCCAGTATTCTTGCCCCAAGAATCCCATGGACAGAGGAGTTGGCAGGCTATGTCCATGGGGTCGCAAAGAGTCGGACGTGACTGAATGACCAACACACAAACTATAGAGCTGAAGGACCCAGATGGTACCAGACTGGCTGGCAAAGCAGTTTCTCAGGTGAGAAAACAAAATGAGGAGGAAAAAAAAAGAGAGAGAGAGAGCAAGAAATTGCCAAGGCAGTTTCTCTTAAGGCAAAGTCCACCCAAGCCAGATTTTCTAATCACTCTGTGAGAAAGTTTAGATGGGGACCTGGAAGTCTGATCTCAGCAAGCACTCTGCAGGCTCTTCTGAAATGTCCCAGTGGCTGTGCCAAGCCCTCTGTCCCCTGCTTCTTTTCCAGTTCCCAACACCTCTCCCTCAGCTCCCCAGCAAGTGCTCTGAGTCCCTATTAATAATCTGCTTCCACACAGCGCCCTCCATGCTCGGCCCTAACCACGGTCTGCTTGGCCTCCTGGTCTTGCGTCCCCGCAAAGCGTGGTCCTGGGACAGCGGGCTCCTTGTCACCACACGGTCCTGAGCTTGCTGGGGTCAGGAGCCATCTTCTCCTGGCCTCCAGCCATCCGATTGCGCCTCTTGTCTCTCCCTCTCCGTCTCAGCAGCCCTCGCCTCTGCCAGCTTTTACTTTTCCCTCTCTCATTCCCTCTTCTTCCATTACTAATGCCTCTTCTAGAAACACGCTCTATGATGACTGAACCAACAGGTGATCCCAGGCATCTCGCACCACCCAAGTGTCTGCTAGTCTTGAGTCTCGTCAGCTGAATTTTTGTCTGTTAATTTGCTGGGCTCTTTTTTCCTTCCCTCCATGTTTATTCGCATTAAGACAGTTCCTGAGCTCACCCTTGGGAGCAGGGAAAGGAAGTTCCTTCAGTGGAGGTTGGCTACAGCCATAGCGATAGCCAAAGGGGGGCCTCAAACCTGCCTCCGCTGGACAGAAGGTGTGTAATTCCCAGCCTGGCTCCAGGATGCAGCTCAGTTCTTTCCCAGCAACTGTCCTCAGAGATAGGCAGATCTCAAGGCCAAAAAACTGCCATGGAGAATTCCTTTGGGGTACAAGAATCCCAAGGAGGGTCTGTCAGTGGGGAGGACCTCTGTGACTGGTGCCAAGAACTGCATGCCCCGTGGTCACAGAATGCTGAAACCGGCTGCAAAGGCCAATCTTACAAAAGAGTTAAACCAAGGCCACATCACCAGGCTGTTAACGCCTCCCTGCTCTCAGAGCCAACAGGAACAGGACGTCCTCAGATGGCTACACCCCTACGCCCGCGATTCATCCATCACAGCACGGAACATCGAGCCTGGGGCTCCGACTGGTTCCTGCAGCCTCCTTTTCTCACCTCTCAGCTGGGCTCCTGTTTTTGTTAGCAGGCTCCTACTCAGCTCTACAGAATCGAGCATCACTTTCACTTGCATCCCTGGCCTGTCTCGCAGTCCCATGCGCCATCAGCACCCAGGGCACAGAGGGCCCAGGAGGTCATAACCAGAAGTGCCACACCCCCAGCTGGCTCCGGCTGACTCATGGGTCTTGATAACTGGCATGTGTTCCAGCTGCCACCCGGGTCGTCTCCAAAACATCTGGCCAGTTGTTTACGTCCTCGGCAGCTTCCCGGTGCTCAGTTCTCTGTCCTCGGCTCCCGCAGGCCTCTTAAAAAGAGGAGTCCAGCCGCCCACCCAGCATTTCTCCCTTCTGTCATGTGGAAATCAATTAGAAACAGCCTGGCTTTGGCTGCGGAATGGGCCCCCCTCCTGCCGCCCAGGCTGCTCCTCTCCTGGGTATCCCCACATGTGCAGCCACAACTGTTTCTATCCTAATTCTTTCCATCTCCCCAGCCTGCCACCTGTTCTATGCCTTGATCTCCCAGGGCTCCCTTTCTTTGCACAAAGGTCCTGCGGTCTCCTTTGAGCTTCCCAGGTGGCTCAGTGGTCAAGAATCCACCTGCCAATGCAGGAGATGCAGGAGACATAGGTTCAATCCTTGGGTTGGGAAGATCCCCTGGAGGAAGAAATGGCAATCCACTCCAGTATTCTTGCCTGGAGAATCCCATGGACAGAGGATTCTGGCGGGCTACAGTCCATGGGGTCACAAAGAGTCGGACATGACAGCAACTGAGTATGCATGCCCTTGCGGTCTCCATTACCTTCTAAACTTATGCTTTGAAAAGTCCACAGGTGTGTTTTCTCCCCAGTTTATACCCGGATGCCTCACCTGGGTTCTTGCTCACTTAGCAGCTTTCTCTTCATCTAGCTTTCCTGCCAAGCCTGCCTTCTCAAGAACTACCTAAGTACCCAACACGCACATACCACATGGGGTTTCTGTTGGATAGAGGGAGAGTTTTCTCATTAGGCAGTTTATATTTCAGCGAGATGAACCCAAATTTCAAATTACCTTCCTGACAGTCATTCTCACTGACTGATCCACTTTTTTCTCTTAGAGACCTCCTTTCCTTGTCTCCACGCCCCCTCTCAAATTCCTTCAGTTCCCATTCTTCAGCAAAATCATATTTGCCTTCTAAATCAGAGCCCAGAATTTTCAGGAAAGTGAAAGTGAAAGTCACTCAGTTGTATCCAACTCTTTGTGACCCCATGGACTATACAGTCCATGGAATTCTCCAGGCCAGAATACTGCAGTGGGTAGCCATTCTCTTCTCCAGGGGATCTTCCCAACCCAGGAATTGAACCCAGGTCTCCTGCATTGCAAGTGGATTCTTTACCAGCTGAGTCACAAGGGAAGCCCAAGAATACAGGAGTGAGTAGCAGCATCCATAACTAAAGCAATCCACTCTTTGTGATACATCCTTTCCTCTTTGATTCCACCCACTGCTGTGGTGCCCACCTAATTCCCAGCCTCACAATCCTTGCAGGCGGGCACAGCTGCATGCCTGCACACCTGCAGGCACGTAATGATGATGCAGGGGAAGAGGAGGAGGAGGAGAAAGACAGCTAACAGTTTTTGAGCATTGCCTACGTGCCAGGCACTGCTCTAAAAACTTGACATATAAGATTCCCCAGATCTGCCCACTGCATCTTACTTCAGTTTTTCTGAACTCTTACCTATCTGAGGAGAGCCAGGGAAGTGAGCAGCGGGGGGAAGAAGCTTTAGAATAACCTATTGGATCAATGTACATATCTCTAGATGTCCTGATTCTATGTGTTTTACTTTCTTTATCTCTTCATCTATAATCTGCACTCCTTCCTGTCTGAGTCTTCTTCGTCCTGAATATTTAATCTTGTTTTTAAGCTAAGAAGTAATATTTCATTTCAGACACTGCACTAGAGATGATCTTAACTGCAAAACAAAAAGAGAGATGCAGACTTAGAGAACAAACATATGGACACCAAGAGGGGAAGGCAGGGATGAGGTGGCATGAACTGGGAGACTGGGATTGACATATATACACTACCGATACTATGTATAGAATAGGGAACTAATGAGACCTACTGTATAGCTCATTGTTCTATGGTGACCTAAATGGGAAGGAAACTTTTTAAAAAGAGGGAATACATGTATATGTATAGCTGGTTCACTTTGCTGTACAGTAGAAACTAACACAACATTGTAAAGCAATTACCCTCCAATTAAAATTAATTTTAAAAATATAAATTAAAACTGCACATTTTTATAAAGATCTCTGAATTTACAACAATAAATCAAAAGAACACAGAATTGGAATAAGAACGATACATATTTTGAAGTCCTGCTCTGCCCATTACTAGCTTCATGATTCGTGGAGCTTTTCTTAATGCTACTGAGCCTCAGTCTCTTTGTTTATAAAGTGAAAAATAATACAGACAAAGTGCAGGAGGTGATGTATGTAAAGTATTAATACCCCAGGGCCCAGCGTCTAGTGAATGCTATACAAACAACCCCTCCTTTTCTAAAAACACTTGTATTGTCTCAGTGTAGTAGGCGCATATTTCTTTGCCTTCCTGTCTTTTCTTAGTGAAGTCTCTCCCAGAAATCAGGAGAAATCTCTCTACATGACATGCAGCAAAGAAATCACCGTGTCATAGCATACAAGAGGGCAGGACACTTTAATAAGACAAGCTAACAAATGTGGATCATCGAAAAAGCAAGAGAGTTACAGAAAAACATATATTTCTGCTTTATTGACTATGCCAAAGCCTTTGACTGTGTGGATCACAATAAACTGTGGAAAATTCTGAAGTAAGTGGGAACACCAGACCACCTGACCTGCCTCTTGAGAAACCTATATGCAGGTCAGGAAGCAACAGTTAGAACTGGACATGGAAAAACAGACTGGTTCCAAATAGGAAAAGTAGTACATCATGGCTGTATACTATCACCCTGCTTATTTAACTTCTATGCAGAGTACATAATGAGAAACGCTGGGCTGGAAGAAGCACAAGCTGGAATCAAGATTGCTGGGAGAAATATCAATAACCTCAGATATGCAGATGACACCACCCTTATGGCAGAAAGTGAAGAGGAACTAAAGAGCTTCTTGATGAAAGTGAAAGAGGAGAGTGAAAAAGTTGGCTTAAAGCTCAACATTCAGAAAACTAAGATCATGGCATCAGGTCCCATCACTTCATGGGAAATAGATGGGGAAACAGTGGAAACAGTGGCTGATTTTATTTTGGGGGGCTCCAAAATCACTGCAGATGGTGACTGCAGCCATGAAATTAAAAGACGCTTACTCCTTGGAAGGAAAGTTATGACCAACCCAGACAGTATATTAAAAAGCAAAGACATTACTTTGTCAACAAAGGTCCATCTAGTCAAGGTTACGGTTTTTCCAGTGGTCATGTATGGATGTGAAAGCTGGACTATAAAGAAAGCTGAGTGCCTAAGAATTGATGCTTTTGAACTGTGGTGTTGGAGAAGACTCTTGAGGGTCCCTTGGACTGCAAGGAGATCCAACCAGTCCATCCTAAAGGAGATCAGTCCTGAATATTCATTGGAAGAACTGATGTTGAAGCTGAAACTCCAATACTTTGGTCACCTGATGTGAAGAGCTGACTCATTTGAAAAGACCGTGATGCTGGGAAAGATTGAGGGCAGGAGGAGAAGGGGATGACAGAGCATGAGACGGTTGGATGGCATCACCGACTCAGTGGACATGGGTTTGGGTAGACTCCGGCAGTTGGTGATAGATAGGGATGCTCGGACATGACTGAGCAACTGAACTGAACGGAACAAAGGTCATATATTCTTCCCCAGGCAAGTTGCAGGCCTAAAATCTTACCATTTCCCCAATTTCCCTGCACCCCTCAGTGAGTTTACTTTGGGTCCTTTAATAGGATTTATCCTCTGGCTCTCCCACCAGGTTCAATGTCTTTTTGCCCCAAGAACACCCAGCCTTCTCCCTGGACAACTGAGAAAGCCAGGTCTAAAACAGTCATCCTCAATATGTGGTCAATAGACCTGCAGGAGCAACAGCATCTGGGACCTTTTTAGACATACAAATTCTCAGGCCCTACCCTGCTGCTGCTGCTGCTAAGTCGCTTCAGTCATATCTGACTCTGTGCGACCCCATAGACGGCAGCCCACCAGGCTCCCCCATCCCTGGGATTCTCCAGGCAAGAACACTGGAGTGGGTTGCCATTTCCTTCACCAGTGCATGAAAGTTAAAAGTGAAAGTGAAATCACTCAGTCGTGTCCGGCTCTGTGTGACCCCATGGACTGTGTAGCCCACCAGGATCCTCCATCCATGGGATTTTCTAGGCAAGAGTACTGGAGTGGGGTGCCATTGCCTTCTCCGAGGCCCTACCCTAGACCCACTAAATCATGAAGTCTGGGGGTGGGGCCCAGAAATCTGTGTGTGAGCAACCCCTCCAGGCGTTTCTGCTGCAGGCTTAAGTTGGAGAACCACTGGTTGAGATATTAACGTGGTAATTTTCTCTGAACAGAATTCATGGAGGCAGTTGCAGCAATAAGGCGGCAGATCAAAGACTGTAACCTCTAGAGGCACACTGCCAGCTGCCCCTAAAGCATACCCACCCATCAGGGAAGAGGGGTGCCATACCTCCTCACCTAGAAGCATCCTCCCCACCCCGAACCTTGCTAGCATCTCTCCCTGCTTTTCTAGTCTAGACAACACCAGCACAACTGCACACAGGGGCCTGTGAGCCCAACACAGGTGCTCTTGCTCTTGCTCAAACGCAAGATTTATTATCTGCCCCTCCCGCACTCCAGTCACCCTGAGACCAGGGAAGCACCTCCCACTTGCACCTGGCTTGTTCTCATTCAGCACTGAATGGAACAGATAAATCAAAGGTGCTGTCAGTTCCCACTCAGGTCACCCACTCTCCCCAGCTGAAGCTGTGTCCTCCCAGACCCCGTGAGTCTGGTTGACCAGACAGCTGAGCTACAGTTCTCCTCAATCAACAGGAAGCAGGAGAGAGGTCAGGAGCTCAGAACACTGGCTATAATCAGTAACCCAGAGACTGCACCCTAGCACCCTCATCCCTCCACAGAAAATGCTCCTTGCCCAGACTGAGAGTGACTTTTTCACCCCAAATCTGAAGAACTCAATTGTCTGTGGACCCACATTTCTTCCTGCCTCCACTCCTAACGGCCTCCTCTCACCTCTCCCCACCCCACCTTTGCCCCCAACCTCATCGTCTACTGCTTCACCTTATTCTCCAGTCAGGAGAAACTCACAATCAGGTTTTTGTTGCTGTTAGTAATGGTGATGGTGGTGGATCTGGCCACGCCCCACAGCAAGTGGGATCTTAATTCCCTGACCAAGGATCAATTCACAGCCCCCTGCATTGGAAACACAGAGTCTTAACCACTGGACTACCAGGGAAGTCCCTCACAGTCCATGTTTAAAATTAGCCAGTAGGTAACTCAGGCGACCTCACGGGTGATCGCAAAAAGAGTTACAAAGCTGGCCTAAGACAATATAAGAGAAATGTTGGGATGATCCTGCTATCAGAGATTTTGTGGGTAAATCTTTTTTATTTATGGCTGTTCTAGGTCTTCGTTGCTGCTTGCAGCTTTTCTCTAGTTGTGGCGAGTGGGTGCTACTCTCTAGTTGATGTGCTCGGGCAGTCTCACGGCTGTGGCTTCTCTTCTTGTGAAGGCGGGCTCTAGGGCATGTGGGGCTTCAGTGGTTGTGTTTCCCCGGCTCAGGGCACAGGCTCAGTAGTTTTGGTACAGGGGCTCAGTTGCTCTGAGGCATGCAGGATCTTCCCAACCCAGGGATCCAAGCCGATTCTCTCGCAACTGCAGCAATGGTAGGTGGAATCTTTACCTCTGTGTCGCCCGCGAAAGCCCTCATAGCAATCTATACACACACCACATGTGCGTGGCCACACGGCATCAGGAAACACCAGGACATGAGGATGTGGATGTGAACACTGCTTCCACCTTTATGTAACTCTGTAACTGGGGCAAGTTACTTAACTTAGTCTCTAAGCTCTATTTTCCTGGGAATAATATATTCATCATGAACAATAAAAGAACAATCAATATAAGGAGCCCAGTACACTCTCCACAAATCACTAGATAGATAACCAGTGTTCCCATCTTCCCTGCCTACTTGACATACCCTCTCTAGTCTGACTGTTCTTCTTGGCTTATACTGCTGTACACCTACAGCAGGCATGTTTTGTCTTGGATGCCAACTGCTGATGCTAAATCCTCAGCCTCATTCCAGCCATTCCCTGTGAGATCTTTAGAAGCTGGTTTGAGCCACAGGAGAACTTTTAAATTCTATGATTACAGTATTATTGACTGTAATTTTACTTGCTAGGAGTTGTATTTGAAGCAAATGTTTCTAACTATATTTTTAAACCCTTTGTTTTGGTTGCTAGTCTATTAATATGCAGCTCCGGGAGAGCTAAGAACCAGAAGGAGAGAACTCTAAGAAGGATAAAATTCTATCCCAGTGTCGGGAGGGGAGTTTGAGGGAAAACCAGATACATACATATGTGCGGCTGAGTCCTTCTGCTGTTCACCTGAAACTATCCCATTGTTAACTGGCTATCAGATCAGATCAGATCAGATCAGTCGCTCAGTCGTGTCCGACTCTTTGCGACCCCATGAATCGCAGCACGCCAGGCCTCCCTGTCCTTCACCAACTCCCGGAGTTCACTCAGACTCATGTCCATCAAGTCAGGGATGCCATCCATCCATCTCATCCTCTGTTGTCCCCTTCTCCTCCTGCCCCCAATCCCTCCCAGCATCAGAGTCCTTTCCAATGAGTCAACTCTTCGCATGAGGTGGCCAGAGTACTGGAGTTTCAGCTTTAGCATCATTCCTTCCAAAGAAATCGCAGGGCTGATCTCCCTCAGAATGGACTGGTTGGATCTCCTTGCAGTCCAAGGGACTCTCAAGAGTCTTCTCCAACACCACAGTTCAAAAGCATCAATTCTTTGGCGCTCAGCCTTCTTCACAGTCCAACTCTCACATCCATACATGACCACAGGAAAAACCACAGCCTTGACTAGACGAACCTTTGTTGGCAAAGTAATGTCTCTGCTTTTGAATATGCTATCTAGGTTGGTCTTAACTTTCCTTCCAAGGAGTAAGCGTCTTTTAATTTCATGGCTGCAGTCACCATCTGTAGTGATTTTGGAGCCCAGAAAAATAAAGTCTGACACTGTTTCCACTGTTTCCCCATCTATTTCCAATGAAGTGGTGGGACCGGATGCCATGATCTTAGTTTTCTGAATGTTGAGCTTTAAGCCAACTTTTTCACTCTCCACTTTCACTTTTATCAAGATACTCTAATACAAAATGAAAAGTTTTCTTAAAAATTAAAAGAAAGAAATTATACCCAAGTGTTTAACCACCCTTAGCATCATGCTATTCTTAATGATGACCTAAATCGTCCTTGTCATGATTGTGCCTTATTTTCTATCGTTCTCTACATGCTGTATAATATACTTGAAGATAGTCTTTGAAAAGCTTTTAGGTTTTTAATCCTTTTCTCATGGAGGATCACATTTATCAAAGAGTAGCTATATTTCAAGCACTATGCTAAGCACTTTGTACATATGTTTTCATTTAATTCTTATCACTGTGAACATCTGCCACACTCTATAAACATTATTATGTCCATTTTATGAATGAGTAGATCTTAAAGAGGTTGTGTAACTTGCCTAGGGTCATCCAGTAAGTAACTGATGGTATCAACATTTGGGCAGTCTGACACCGGACTTACTGATTAACTTTTAAGGTCTTAATGCTCTTTTTGGCCTTTCTCTCATTTTTCTTCAACCACCTTAATAACTATTCAACAATACAGATGAGAACAATCCTGATGCTAAGAATGGGAGAAAGATCTCAGTGTCCCAGTGGACCACCTTTACAGTTTGGAAGAGCTAAGGGATAGGGCATTAAAAAGAGCTTGACTGAATTTAACTAAACAATGGCTGGAATTCCTGGACAAAGACTGTGGCAGCTGGAACCCCAAGACAAAGCCCAACCCCAAGAACCACAGCTAGTAATTCATAACAACCTGACTTGGTAAGCACCTGAAATGGGCAAGGTGCTTCCTAGCACCAGGTGCCCTGGAACATGGCGCTTGCAGATGAGGAAATAGGAATTCAGAGAGAGTCACTGACTCACCCATTGTCACATGGCCACACATGGCAGATCTGGGGCCTGTTTTATTGGGGCCCCAATCTGAGCTCAAGCCTGTGCTCCCTGCCCTCACTCACTAGCTGAAGGGTGCTGGCCATGTTTTCTCCAGAACCCCAAAGTGTGGTCAAGGCAACATTCCTGTCTACCCCAGGGGCTTGGTGGGATTGCAGGGGGCAGGTTTTTCCCAGGATACAGGAATTCATCCCTGTGACATCTACCCACCCACACCTCAGCCTACACTCTGTCACTCATGCCATGATTACAACACCTCACATTCATTGAAATTTTGTTAAGTCATGGAGGTTTGTTCATTACGAAGCTCAGGTGAGCTTGGTAAATTAGTGAAAGCCTCCTAATTCCTAATCTAGTACACTTCTCACTTAACCTTGCTATCTGTAGGCAAAAATGAACTTTCTGTGGGAAAAAATAAATTAGTTGGAACTGTGTTGCCAGGGTGTGTTGGTAGAGACAAAGTCAGATCTAACTTCCCCTATAACAACCTGGAGGCTTTTTAGTCTTTTTACGTACACAATGGTGAGGGGACCACCTGCCAAGGATCTCCTTAGAGTGATGTCCCCAAGTCCAATTTGTAAAAGTGCAATTGTCAGGGTGACCCTCATATGTTGTTTAGTTGCCAAATCGTGTCCAACTCTTTTGCAGCCCCATGGACTGTAGCCTGCCAGGTTCCTCTGTCCATGGGATTTCCCAGGCAACAATACTGGAGCGGGTTACCATTTCATTCTCCAGGGGATCTTCCCCACCCAGGGATCGAACCCAAGTCTCCTGCATTGTGGGCAGATCCTTTACTGCTGAGCCACCAGGGAAGCCCCCATATGACTTCCATTAAATACTGAACACTGAAAAAGCAAGTATCCATGCAGCTGAAATGACCAGAATAACCCCTCCAACCTTCTTTGGTCCCATAAGAGATCATTCTAAAAAAGCCTCATGACCCAGGATGCCTGTCACCTGCCATGAGAAGAGGAGGCACATGGCTAAACAACAAAGAAAAGATAGAAACATTTTCAAGGGCTTATAAACATGGAATCCAAGTTTTTCTCTCCTGGTGGTCTTTGAAATCCAGCCAGCCGCTCAAGCAGAAAAGAGTCACTGGCTTTCTCATTGGGGTCTCTCAGTCAGGCCACATGTTGGGTGTTCTTTCTGCTGAAACTGAGGGGCAAGCCTGGCATCAGTGGTATAAAAGAGACTTTATTCGTGGGAAGCATCCAAAATAGAAACGTTGCTGTAAAAGTAATTAGACTCGAGTTGAAAAGGATCAGTTCCTCATTAAGGGTTTCCCTCAAAGGCTTTTTACAAGCTTAGAGCTTGAGTCTAATCTCCAGTGTCAGCTGTGGAAGGGACGAAGACATGGATGCATATTCACATACAAAGACATGTGTGCTCTGGCTTCACTGATAAAGCATAATAAGGATTTTGCTGTTCATAAATATATGCTCACCCCCACCATCTGCCCCCCACCAACCCCTTAGAAATGTAGACCCTGGAGATCAAAGTCAACACTTTGCACTTATAAAAGCTGGAAGAAAGGTCTTTCATTATGATTAGAATTATAATTGGTTGCTTTCAGCAGCCTGAAATGTCAACGGAAACCGCTCCCTTTCGGCATTCCCTGTGATACTATCTCAGCCAATAGGGGATTCGAATCTGGCTCTATTCTAGGTTTGAAGATGCAAAGATAGGTGAGACACAGTCCTGCCCTCTGGGAACTCACCAGCTCAAGCAGGGCTTCTCAAAGTGTGTACCCATTGGCACCCACTTGGAACACCTGGTTCCTAGGAGGTTGCTGCAAATATGAGGCAGCAAGTTGAGTTTTCAGATTCTATGCAGAACCACCATATTAGAACTTCATCGGAATCTCTGAGAGTGGGCTCGGCACTCGATACAAGTTCTTCTGCTGGTTCTATGACTACATACTTGAAAGTAACAGACACTCTAATTTCAAAGCGTTTGTAAATACTTGGTGATTTTCTTTCTGTTAAGCCTTCAAATTCTGGGCTTTGGATTGCAAACCCACCTCCTAAGAGAGCAGAGACAACCATCTCCACTCTTCGTCAGCTGCTACAGAACCAGACTTGGCCAGTGGAGCACAACAAACTGTCCTAGATCCACCCTTTTCTCAGTAAGTCTCTGCACTTCCATATTTCACAAGGCCCACAACAAGCCCCGCAACCACTGTGTCCTCCAGTGGGAAATGTTCTGTTTAGGGTAAGAGTTAAAAGCATAAGATCTGTGTCTGAATCCTAGCACTTTAGCATATTGGTTGTGAAACCAGAGGCAAATTATTGGTACTTTTGATTCCTCATCTGTAAAATGGAGATATTAATGCTAACAGTCCCTAGTTCGTAGGGTCGTTTAAACTGAATGAAACAACGCATACAGAAAGCACATATATACAGTATACAGTAAGCATTTAATAAATGTTGTTACTGTGGATAGGACTTCCTTGATAGTTCGGTTGGTAAAGAATCCAGCTGCAATGCAGGAGACCCCAGTTCGATTCCTGGGTCAGGAAGATCCGCTGGAGAAGGGATAGGCTACCCATTCCAATATTCTTGGGCTTCCCCTGTGGCTCAGCTGGTAAAGAATCCACCTGCAATGCAGGAGATCTGAGCTCAATCCTTGGGTTGGGAAGATCCCCTGGAGAAGGGAAAGGCTACCCACGCCAGTATTCTGGCCTGGAGAATTCCATGGACTATATAGTCCATGGGGTCACAAAGAGTCAGACATGGCTGAGTGACTTTCACTTTCACTGTGGATACCAAAGTCCTTGGTGGAACTCTTTTGGGTTAATGGCTCAGAGCTAAAAAAAAAAAAAATCTCACAGCATTCAAAACAGGCTAGTCTTTTTCCTGAAACAGATCTCAAAAACCATGAAGTGTAGGCATCTAAATGAGTGGAAACTGATATACTTCTGAACTGTGGCCTGGAGTCTATAAATGATGAGACAGTATATAATGTGTGCTTGGAAGAGGGAGAGTGAGCAGTGGTTGATATACAAAATGGACATTTTAAAAACTGAATTTATAAAACACATATGGATATATCACACTGAAAGCAAGCCAGATATATAAAAGTCCAGATTTATTATGCATGTCTTTATAAAAAAATAGACATTTAGCTCCCTAAAATACTTAAATGTCTGATTTTATTTAGGAAAAAAAAAAAACTTTATCCAAATGCAAAATTTCAGGAGGGTATCTATTACATAGTTCAAATAAGATTACCAGATTTAGCACATTAAAATACAAGATAATCAGTTAAGTTTGAATTTCATGTCAACAATAAATAATTTTTAAGTATAAATATATCTCATGCATTATTTGACAACCCTAACTACAAAGCATGACTGTTATAATTTAATATCCCTACTAAGTTTTATGTTAAGGAAGGAAAAACTTATCAGAAATAAACTTATCACTAGTCAGGAGAATTCATAAAATTGTTAGTGTAATGGGAAATTAATGAAACCAGGGATCAAATTAAACCTGAGCTTTTCTCTGAATGTTGAGCTAGAATGTCCCTATCCACCTAGAGAAATCCCTGCATAATCTGTATGTTAAAAAATGCTCTGCTAGTACTAGAGGAATAAATGGAGGGAAAGTTAACTTAGGAGAAATTAGTTATTAAGATCAGGGGCCAAGGTTCATCTGTAATCTGGGCTCAAGGTTCAGACTCGCTCTTTCACAATGAAGAAACACGACTGACCCTGAACTTCTTGTTGCCTAGTTTAGGGTAACCAACCCTCAACACACATTTTCTTTCATCCTTTTTATTCCCTCTAACTTGAGAACAGGTAAAACACTTTTTGTCTGATTTATAATACTCTTTGAAGTTAAAAACAATCATGGTTTCGGAACTGCCAAACAGTTTCCATGGTAAAAAGCTAAGTACTTCTTTTGAAACGTTTAAGTCTTTAATAAGCTTTGCATAGCAGAGGGATGGGAAGTGAAAAGTTAAGAATATTTCAGGACATGTCATTATGTTTTATATTTTTTGAAAACCCTTCCACCACTGATGTTCATGCTGGTGTTTTTCATTCCTCCCAAATTGGTAGGCCACAGTAGTTAAGAAATTATTCCACTGAAATGAAAGTACCCCAGGGACCAAAGGAAAATTAGAGAAAAGAAAATTAGATTGGGAGGGGGCAGGAAGAACTGCCACCTGGGATGAGAAAAGCCAGCTTACACCCCCAGCCCTGGTCACCCACAGGCTATATGGCACCAGGCAAATCAATTTCTCTCTCCAGACTTCTGTGCCCTTATCTGTAAAATAAAGGCTTTCCACAGGCTATTTATGGTCAGAAATTATGTGATTCTCAGTCGAGTCATTTGAATTCAGATCGCTCATCTTCCACGGACTGTAAGACTTGGAGAGAATCCTCCCCTTCCCTGTCCCTGGGCGCCTGCTGTATGAATAACTCCCATTCTAAAGATGAACTCACACGCTCTTTAGAGACCACTCTGAAGAGGACTGTTACACAGCACAAGCGTCTACGGGGAACACATATGAAGTCAGAAAACGGCTTCACATGACCATCACTGTCAAGGAAGGAAGAACATCACTGGGGAAGAAGCATCTGAGAGCTGCTGTTAAAACTCAGGCTTGAACCGCTGAAGGCTGAAAATCCTGAGTTGGCAAACAAGTGGAGGGAGGGTCAGGAAACCATGGCCTCCGAGGACGCATAGGGAAAGCAACTGACCAGGAAGACTCGGGAAGACATGATGGCCGCCTTCTCAACTCCTGGCCCTCAGGGCAGGTCTGCCACACCTACTCCTCATTCTTGGCTCAGAAATGAAGGCCAGCCACCTCCAAGACCACCGCTAGGGGTCCCGGCTCCAGGTGAATAAATGGTGATGGCGGACACTCAGCTCTGCTCCACTCTGTAACCATCTGATGGACCACAGACATTTAAGGACAGAAAATCAAAAAGAGCTTTCCCTGCCTCAAATTCCTAAGCAAAATCATCTTTAGAAGTGCTAGCCCTCAACAACAATGAGTCTCTTGAGTTTTTTCTTCTAGAGCGGTTAAGTGTAGCCTGACTCACGTTGTGATGGGCGACGAATCATCGAATGAGTCGGCAAATAAATCCTAGTCCTGAAATTACCTTATCACCTCCACACCCTTATACCCTCCCACATAGGAACAAGGAAGACCGGTAAGAAGTTCCTTCCTTTAGGAAAAATTCACAGCAGTAGACTAGGCAAAAGTCAAACCAACCAGCAAAGATGAACAAGCCAGGGCTTTTGTGGATAACCCCTGAACTATAAATAATTTCTGCTCATAAGGAACATAAGGGCTTCCCACGTGGTGCGAGTAGTAAAGAACCCACCTGCCAATGCAGGAGATTGAAGAAATGCTAGTTTGATCCCTGGAGGAGGGAGGGCATGGCAACCCACTCCAGTATTCTTGCCTGGAGAATCCCATGGACAGAATAGCCTGGTGGGCACAACTGAAGCAACTTAGCATACACACACACAAGGAACAGAAACAAAAGGCAGACCAGTAACGTGGTCTCTTAGAAAGATACCCAGCCAATAAGACCAAGAGAATAATTTCGATGCTCAAGAAAATAAACTAGCAACTGGACAATGCTTGTCTGGGGCAATGACAGTGGGGCATGCTGTGAACTCACGATTGTCTAAGTGGATAGTGATGCAACTCTTGGTCCTTTCCACATGCCTCATGAAAGAGATGTGCTGAATCTACACATGTGACTTTGTCCATCTCCTTATTTATTACTCATTACTGGCTTTTCAAAAGCAAAAGCCAGTATTTCTGAATTGTCAGGGTTCACCCCAGAGAAAGCTCAAGGAAAAGAAGGCCCCAGAGGCCCAGGGAAAATGGTAACTTCCAACTAAGGAAAAGGGTTTCTACTGGAACCCAGATTAGTGATACATTTTTCTCCTCCCATTGAAAAAAAACATATATCTATGTCTACATCCTCCCATCACTCAGCTCAGCAAAGCTCTTAAACCTATTTGGAGAAGTTTCTCCCAAGAGTTCTTCAAGCTTTTATGCAGTCTGTAAGCTTTGAAAGATTCGAGTATGTTTCAGGATTATTTTTAATGTCCAACCAAGATGCTGGTTTTGTTCCTTTGTCGAGTTTAGCTTGCCTTTTTGGTCGTTATCATTTTTACTCTTACTGTCATTTTTTGAGAAAAACATCTTCACAAAAGAAATCAAGAAACATCATAAAACTCTCTTGATCACTTAAAAAAGTGAACCAAACCCCTCTGATAGCTTGTTGTTGTTGTCTCTAGGTAAGAAGAACTCTTGCGCACTAGAAATATTTTCATCTTTTTTGGTAAATAAAGGTAGTCAGAGCATCTTTGAGTGGGGGCGCTCATCCCCGGTCCTCATGCAGGATGCTGGGTCAAAAGCAGCAGAGTGCTGATGTAACAACCTCTGCTCCAGAAATGGAAGGTGATGTGACTGACAGGGTAGGTGACCGTGGGTTCCACAGTGATCTCAAAAGATGCTTGTGTGCCCATAGACCTTTCTCAGTATGATGTCTGCATTGTGTAGAAACCATCTGCAAGGCCAACTGGGGCATGCTGTTCGCTCAGCCTAGTGAAGTTACCCCAAAAGCCCACTTTCCACATCGCTCACTGTTGGTCCATTGGGTTACAGCTGGAGATTCCCAGTTGTCTGGCAAATTTACAAATTCAGCAGCTTGTAAGCAAGTTTCTAGGATGCCAAGGCTTCATATAAGGCCATACTCAAGGCCACTTCAGAGCAAGAACTGTGCATCTATTTCTTGCCATGCTGAGGGATGGTTACTGGAGTGCTGAAACAATATGGAAGGCTGCCATGCCACCACCCTGCAAAGACTGATTCAGAACTACATCCTGATCATTCTGCACATCGATTAAAATACGCTATGGCCTTGGGACCTCCGCACCAGGCAGAAATCGCACTCTCAAGCCCCGACTCTGTCATGCATTTGATTTGTGGTCACGGATTGTTACTTGCTTGTTGTACCTCTAAATCTCTCAAGCTTCTCACTATCATAGAAATAAAATAGCAGTGGGCTCCCCAAGGAACAGGCCCTTTAAGTGTTTGGAATTTTGTTTTTGTTGTGTGTTAGTTTGTCTTGGGGCAAGGTTCCCAGGGCAAATAAGTGTGATGGGAAGATGGAAGGGCCATGGAAAAGAGAACTGGCTCTAGAAAGAGCTGGAAGTGGGCTAGACTCCCCACTCTGCAGGTTACTGGTGATGTCACCTTGAGTTAGATGCTTCACCTTCATGGGCTTCAAGTCTTGCGAGGATAGAATAAGAGTGCACACTTGGCAGTGATTTTCAACGTGTGCTCCCTGGCCCAACAGCATCAACCTCACCTGGAACCTGTTGGACATGTACATCCTTGGCCTCTGTCCCAGAATGACTGAATCAGAAACCCTAGGGATGGGGTCCTGTAATCTGTTTTAACCAGCCATCTTGGTGATTCAGGCTTCCTTGATGGCTCAGTGGTAAAGAATCCTCCTGCAGTACAGGAGACACAGGTTTGATCCCTGGGGTCGGGAAGGTCCCCTGGAGGAGGGCATGGCAACCCACTCTAGTATTCTTGCCTGGAGAACCCCATGGACAGAGGAGCCTGGCAGGCTACAGTCCATGGGGTCGCAAAGAGTCAGACACTACTGAAGTGACTGAGCAGCATGCACTCACTGTAGCTTTCAAGGTACTGCACTGTAAGATTAAAAATGTTTTCTTTATTATTTGTATTTTTTATGTATGTATTATTTGTGTGAAAAGTATTATACACCTATTCCAGCACAGTACTATATAGCTGATTGTGTTAGTTGGGTACCTATGCTAACTTGGTTGGACTTTCAAACAAATTGGACTTATGAACCCCCACTCTTGGAAGGGAACTTGTTCACATGTAGGGGGCTTACTGTATGCCTGCCTGCTCTTTTTTTCCTTGCACTGGAAATCTGAAAGGCCCTCAGGTGAGGCTTCCAATGTGCCATTTCTTTTGGTAATTTGGCTCTTTTGCTTTGGCTGCAAGCTGTGAAAGAATTTTCTTTTATCCCTTCATGAAAACAATATCCCTGTTGCTGCCATGGATGTCTGAGGTCTGGAAAAAATGTTCCATGACAAATCTGGGATGCCAGTCAATCATTCCCAGGCCCATGAACTCTTCCCATCATTCATGTGAGAAGACAGGGGCTGGACTCTGGGTCATGGGCTATGAGCAGAGAGCTCTTTGACAAGTCATTTCTGAGTGTGTGGACGGAGTCCGTCCTGAAAACAAACAAACAAAAAAATGATCAAGTCCTTCAGACAAAGGATCTTCAAGATTTTCTTTTAATGGAAAAAAAAAAAAATTAGTCTGCTCTGGAAGTGGCAAAGGTGAAACATGTCATGTGGCAAATATGAAAAAGTCGAGTCCCGGGCAGGAAGGAAGACGTTGCTCATCAAGGGGCTTTTGGGCCACAGACGGCAGATTATCAAATCCAGATGTGGCCTGGAACCTTCACCAAACAGTAAAAGCAACCAAACCATCCACTTCATGTAAACTGAATAAATAAACATCAATCAGCTATTCATTAAACAAATATTTACTGAGCACGCACTCCATCTAGGGCCTGGGCTGTGCCCCTGGGATGCAGAGAAACTGGAGAGATGCAGTGAGGGCTGAGATGGGGAAAATGAAGATGAGGAAGATGAAGATGAAGCTGCTGAAGGAGGTAGGGACAGGGCTGCAGGACCTCCGGGCGTGCTCGGGGCTGGGCACGTGTCTAGGGCCCAGCAGCTCTGAGGTCTGTAAGCAATGAGCCACATCGACCCAGCATGGCACCAGGATCGATAAAAGACTATAGATTCAGAACCGGTTCTGAACCTCCGTTCTTTCACTTTTTAGCTTAAGTCCTTGGGCAAGTTTCTCAACTGCTCTAGGCTTTAGTTTTCTTCCATAAAGTGAGGGTTTCATGACCTTTACAGCATTACAATACAGAATGAATGAGATGAGTGTACGTAAAATGGTTAGCACAGGTTTGGGGATGTAGTAAACTCTTAATAAATATGTAATGCTGTTACTACTATTATTATTAAGAATGCAATATTATTATTAATGAATATTATTAGCTCCGTATGACCACAGCTTTTGCCCCTCCCCCTGCCCATCCAAGAGAATTGTGCTAGTTTTCCACTTTCTTTCTCCTTTTTGCAAAAAAAGAGGCTCATTCTCTGAGGCTGAAGCTAAGTGAGTCATCCAATCTCTCCTGGATGATGGAGTTGGGCCAATGGGGTGGAAGGAAGGCTTCTTGATCAATCATCTCCAGGGTATGCAAAAAGGATCCATCCTGAAAAAGCAGAGATTTGGCATTCCTCACACAACGGGGGTTCCGATATCTTTTTCTAATGGGGGATAAAAAATTAGCCTGCTTTGGCAGGGAGAGAGGAGAGCAGAGGAGAAGAAAGGTGGGAGAGAATCTGAGGAACCCGTGACAGGCTGGGGAGCAGCTGGGAGTGGGGGGATAGAGGGCAGGAAGGAGAAGGAATTCAAATAAGAGTTTCACGTGGACCCCTTTCCAGTTTTTTCCTAAAGGAACAAGAAAAAAATTCCCTTTTAATTAGTTTGGCTCTAGTCCCACGTTTCTTTAAAGTTGACTCGGTTTGGAGTCGGAGCCGTTCAGACTACTTCTGTAGGATTTCAAGGGGTTAGAGTATTAATGATGAAAATGGGTATATGAATACCTACCCCCTAGGGCTAGTCTTTGGATTAAATGTGGTGATGCATGGTGTAACCACCAGCTTTCACTAGATTATGCTGCAAACAACCCGAAATCTCAGCGGCTTACAACAACAAAGGTTGATTTCTTGTTCCTGTTACATGTTCTTTGTGGTTTGGCCGCGTGTCTTTATTCTGGGAACCAGACACGACCTGGATCCACCCCTTTCTGGGCCCGGCGGAGCTGGCTCAGAGGGAAGAGAAGCAGAACCCGATGCCAATGGCTCCTGGAACTCTGATGCTGAAGTCTGTTGCTTCCAATCCCGTCTCATTGACTGACCCGGGCCTGCAAGTCATTCTCAGGGTGGGGAACATAAGTGTCCCCTCGGGAGGAGCAGTGAGCACTCAGGAACAAGAACAGAATCCGTTCCAAAGATGAAGTGCTTGGGACATTGCCTGGCACTGGAAGAAGTCTCCAGAAATGATGAAAACCGTTCCTATCAACCTGTCAAAAGGGGAAATCAGCATCACAAGGGCGTCCGAGGGCTGGGAGAGGTAATACGCTCAGGGCCTGGCTGAGTGACAGACAAAGGGTGGCTCTTGGGGATTTTCTAAGGGACCGGACACCCTGGGGCCAGGAAAGGGAGCCCAGCAGCAGTTACAGAAGACAAGGGAACATGTGGTGACCCAAAGCCAGAGGGTCTCTGGAGCCCTGATGGGAAAGGATATCCCTGTCTCGAGGGTCAGAGACCCGAGCAGGACCCCAGAGAGCCAAGGGCTGTGAGGGAGCAGGAAATGCCAATTACCCTCTCCCACCAGAGGCCAGAGGGGACAACGCTTAGCCCACACGCTGAGCAACAGAGAGCTCGCTGTGTGCCCGGCCTTCCCTGGACCCTGGGGGGCAGGCTGTGGGGAGCTGACCCGGCACCCACGCCCTTCTCGAGGGCTCTGTGGCTCCCACTGCCCGCCCGGCCCTTTCCCACACAGAGAGGGAAGCCGGGCCACCCACTATCCACCCAGCAGGGTAGGGCCTGGGGGAGGGCCAGGGGCCACAGGCCTGCAGTGAAAACATATTTAGAACACGTGTGTAGAGGGTTCCTCCCACCCTCTTCAGCCCTGCTCTGTGGTCCCTAACACAAGGCTCTCCACTCGGCTCCCCACCCTTCCCAGGCTGCCCTTCCCACCTGCCCTCTCAGTCCATCAACCAGCGGCAACCGCAAGTCCTACTCATGCGGCAAGACTCACGTGGTGCCAGGGACAGAGCAGGGAACACGAGCTGTCTCAGCCCTGGAGCTCATGCCTCAGGGCATCACCCAGTGCTTCTGCCCCAGTGAATGGTCCAGTGCCGATGCCTCAGTGCTCCGGAGCCCAGAGGAAGCAGTAAAGCATTTCCTATGTTGACCAGTGCCAAGTGCTAAGGGGCACAAGGAACTGGTGTCATTTTAGAGGATGACACAGAAGGCCTCCCTGGAACCATGGAGTAAAGACCTAAGGAGCTGAGAGAAAGATGTTCAGTCAGAGGAAACAACAAGCCAAAGACGGAGCCTGATGCTTTAGAAAAAGGGCCGCAAGGCCAGTGTGGCTGGAGGGGCTGCAGTAGAGTTCCCAGCCGGCTCCCTTCTTCCCGGGTCACTGAGCCGTCCCCTCAGGCTACCTACAGGTTAGGGAAGCAGCCAGCTGACTCTCTGTGATTCTGTTTCAGCCACACTGTGTCTGTCGGCACCAACTTTTTCCAACAGCGTTTGCTCATTTTATGTCTCTGGGTCACATTTTGGTACTTCTTGCGATATTTCAAACGTTTTCACTCTTACTGTATTTGTTACAATGATCTGTGATCGGTATTCTTTGATGTTACTATTGTGAAAAGAGTACAACTCCCAAAAGGCTCAGATGATGGTCAGCATTTTTTAGCAATGAAGCACACTTTTAATTAAGGTAGGCACATTGTGGAGACATAATGCTATTGCACACTTAATAGACTACAGTATAGTGTGATGATAACTTTTATACACACGGGGAAATCAAAAAGCTGTGTGACTAGCTTTATCTCTATTATGATATAATTATTAGCTTTATTGTGGTGGTTTGGAACCCAACCCAAAGTATCTCTGAGGTTTGTCTACCGATGGAACAAAACATAAAAGTTCCTCAACACTCACTCCTCACCCCCTCTTAACTGTCAGCTTAGAACCCCTCCCTCCATTCCCTTTTACACAGACAGATATGTATACATTTTTTTCCCAAAAGTATTATCATGCTAGACTTGCATTCAAATTGTTATGCAGTTTGTTTATTCCTCTCCAAACATATTATGGAATTTTTCTATGATGGTATGTCTACTTCTTTTTTTAATCCTTCAGAACAGATATACCCTAACTTGGTTTAACAAATGCCCTATTGATAGATGTGCAATAAGTTTCCGCTCTTCCCCCTTTGGAGGCCAAAGCACAATCAACATCTTTGTCCAGACATCTTCTTACAAGCAGATGAATATTTCTTAGATGAGATTCCAGGAAGTGAATTTGCTGGGTCAAATGGGGTGTGAATTTTTTGTTTTGCTGAACACTGCCTAATTGTCGTCTAATTTACACTCCCACCAGCCTTTGGGGGAGGTTTGTTTTTGTTTTATTTATTTGTTTTTGTTTTCAAAAACTGTAGGAGGGGTTTTCTCAGACAGTTAGTCTAGGCAGAGGAAAGAGTCATGTTTTTCCCTGACAAACGGAAACAGCTACAAAAGCTGTTCCTTTTTTTTTTTCCCCCCCTGGAGATCCAACATCCCAGCTGCATAAGCCCTCCTCCTCTTATCTTTCATCTCTTTCCTCCCCACATCTCACATATTCATATACACACACAGACAAACACACAAAGCAACAGTAATAATAGTGGAGAAGAATTAACTGCCTCTAAAATGTTGCTGACTTGATTTGGGACATGATTCACACTAAGGTATAAAAAGAGTGAGTTGTTCTGAGTAGGGTTTCCTAATCAACTCTCGTGCTTCCTTAGAAAGAGAACTTTATACTGTTGGAAGGATGACATCTTGACAACTGAAGAACTACATTTCCCAGCCTGCACTGCAGGAAGAGGTGGCCAATGAGCTGTAAGTGGAAGTTGATGCACAGGGCTTGCGAGAAACACTGTGTAAAGGAAGCCAGCTGACCTGGGAAGTGAGCCGTTTTGCTTGCCTCTCCCCCCTTAGAATTGGGGGTCATTTTGAACACGTTCAACCATTCCAATGGACGTCAACCTTAGCCCAAGCAGAGTCCTACAGGATACTCCTGCAACTTGTATTAACTCTTTAGTTGCTGGATTTGGGGGACAGTCCAGAGATACCAAGAGGCAGTAGCTATTTGCCCATTCATTCAGAAATACGTGGATATTTTAACAACGAGTTGGTCACCCCTATAACTTCTTAGTAAATATTAGCCCTGCCTAAAATAAAGATGTAATGGTTGGAGCTCCAATTGCCATTCAGGACCATGACGTAATCTTCAAGATGGCAGCCAGACACTAATTAATGGACAAGGGAGAATCTAGGCATCTAATGAAGATGGAGCCACCTAATCTGCCATCTGGACTTCTTTTACAGAAAGTCACTAAACTTAAGCCCCATGGCATTCCTTCTCCCATGTTTTGGCCCATTAAGAGCAAAAAAAATTCAAGTCCACACTTTCTATGGTCAAAGGAGCAGCCTCACTCTATAAACTTATAACTGCCTGGAGGGATCTCTTAAAGAACCCCACACTCTGAGGCCTTCTATAAACAAGTTCCCGTTTGCCATTTCCATTGTTATACATAACATTAGACTTTTGCACAATTCCCCAGGTACAGCCTGACACTTTATCCTCTGGACACTGTGTCAATTCATCCTGAATAAACCTGAATCAATTTGGGACATAGCCACATGAAGCCATAAGCTCCAGGATCCCACCCTGATTTCCATCAGCCAGCTAAGCCCCCCAGTCACATTCCTTCCCAGACACGATTCAGAAAATCAAAGGAGTCCAAGCTGAGGTTTGCATCTGTTACAAAGCAGAAGATTTCTACAGAGATGTTGTCTTGTTTATAAAAGAGGAAACAAATTCTCCTACAATAGAGAATTAAATAAATTGTGGTAAATCCATTCAATGGATGACTAAAAAGCTATTTAAAGACCATGATATACAAACTTGTCAGCAATGTTCAATATATATCAACTGAAAAGTATGTACTGAATGTCTCCTTTTGTAAAAATAATTATATAACAACCTTATATACTTATATATGGTATGTATTTATTTATATGTATTTGTACATATACGTATTTATGTAAACACAAAAGGATAACACTAGCAAACTAAATGCCAACTCTTTAAAATTATTATCTCTGACTTCATGAGTGATTTTAAATTCTCTCCTCTATGACTTTGAGTATATATACATTTCACATTTTTTACAAGATGTATTTTTATAATCAGAAAAAACAATCCAAATATCTACTTATTGTTATCATTATCTATATTGGTCCATATATATATATGGAGTTGACTCATTGGAAAAGACTCTGATGCTGGGAGGGATTGGGGGCAAGAGGAGAAGGGGACGACAGAGGATGAGATGGCTGGATGGCATCACTGACTCGATGGACGTGAGTCTCAGTGAACTCCGGGAGTTGGTGATGGACAGGGAGGCCTGGGGTGCTGTGATTCATGGGGTCGCAAAGAGTCGGACACGACTGAGCGACTGATCTGATCTGATCTGATCTGATATATATGTGTGTGTGTGTGTGTGTGTGTTAAATAAATTGGGAATAGATAAAGGATGAGGTAATAAGAAAAGTCCAGCCTGAAGCATCAAGTTCATGAGCAAGTCTTAAAAGCATTGCTCAAAACCAAGGCTGTCTTCATTTTGGAAACCAAACCTGTCGAGCTTCTCCGGTGTCTCCTAAGTTGTGTCCTAGGCGCCAGTGCTGTGGCCCATGTGACACGCGCTCCGGTTCTTTACAGAACAAAGGCTAGAAAAGGCCACTCGACGGCCATCCCCATCTTGATGGTCGGTGGCCAAGGCTGGAGTGGCTCCTGCCTCTCCCCCTCTCCCCTGGCTGGTCAGCTCACGCTTCCCTCCCACTGACTTGGCACCTCTATCCACCTCTGCCCCGGATCCTCCACTCCTTCCCCAGGGACAGTGTGTTCTGCCAGCTGTTGCCCCATCAAGTGAGGAAAGGGAACTTTCCCTGTTGCTGCCCCATCTTTGCCCAGGGAACCAACAATCCCCTTGGGCCTAAACAAAGGCTGTATTGGCCCAGCCCTGCACCAGCCTCAGTGTGGAGACGGGAGTGGGGCTCCATGGTCTCAGCACCAGCTCCCAGGGCCAGCCCCGTGCCCACTGTCACACTTGGCTCTGGGGCAGGATGAAGGCAGGTGGCACCCAGCAGTGCACATCAGAGAAGCCAAGGACGATTCAGATCCAGCCATCAATTCTGAAGCCTTAGCTGGGCAGCCTGTGTTCAGGTGGCCAGAGCTGGGAAGGGGTTTGAGCTGACCTCCCCACCTGTCAGTCGGCCATGCCCACTGCCTGTCATTCTCTCATTTCATTAGGACTCGGAGAAACTAAAGCTGCTCCTTGGCAGGGAAACCCGCTGCTCCACTATTGCTCTGGGCTGAATTGTTGTTCTTTAGTCGCACATCCAACTCTGTGCAACCCCACAGACTGTAGCCCTGCAGGCTCCTCTGTCCATGGGATTTCCCAGGCAAGAATACTGGAGTGGGTTCCCATGTCCTCCTCCAGGGGATCTTCCCAACCCAGGGATCGAATCCACATCTCCTGCATTGGCTGGTGGGTTCTTTACCATCAGAACCACCAGGGACAGCTCTGGGCTGAATCGTACACCCCCAAAATTCACATATTGAATTCCTAACCCCCAGGACCTCACAATGTGCCTATATTGACGGGTAGGGCCTTTAAGGAAGTAATTGGTTGGGGGGGTGGGGGGGTTAAAGATATAACTACATTATAGAAAGTTGGGTGAACAGAAGAGAAATTGTACCCCAAATACTAACATCAGAGCACAGTAAGATGTCATTTTCTTTTTAAAGCCTAAAGAGTAGAAATTAAGGTAAATGAGGTTGTAAGGGCAAGTCTTAATCCAATAATACTGATGTCCTTTTAAAAAGAGAAAAAATGAACATAAATACAAAGAGAGGGAAGGCCGTTTAAAAATGCAGGGAGAAGACAGCTGTCTGCACATCAAGGAGAAAGGCCTCAGGAGAAACCACCCCGTCAACAGCTTGCTCTTGGAATCCTAGCCTCCAGAATTAGGAGAAACTACAGTTCTGCTGGCTAAGCCTCCCAGTCTGCAGTGCTTGATTATCTTGGCCAAGCAAATCAACATGTGGGGTAACAGTTGCTCAGTCGTGTCCGACTCTTTGCAACTGCATGGACTATACAGTCAATGGAATTCTCCAGGCCAGCATACTGGAGTGAGTAGCCTTTCCCTTCTCCAGGGGAGCTTCCCAACCCAGGGATTGAACCCAGGTTTCCCACATTGCAGGCGGATTCTTTACCATCTGAGCCACCAGGGACGCCCCATCAATCCTATAGCCTGGGTCTGATAAATTCAAAACATTAAGGCTGCTCCTTTAGCTTCAGATAAATAAGCCCTCTGCATCTCCCTGCCTTTTCCCCAAGCCCCCAGAATAACATCTTTCTTTGAATAAAACCAGAAAAAAAATGGCCTAATTGTGGCATCATTAAGTAAACTGAGTTACTCACTCAGAGAGGGACACAGACATCCCTCACCCATATGCCCACCTGCCCTCTCTCATCCTCCCCTAGCTAGCAGCAACCTCCCCTGAGGGCCTCCCTGCAGGATCACACACAAGAGAAATCCCCAAAGTTGTTCTTCCAGAAAGGGCTTCTCCAAACCCCTGAATAGCCTGTGCTCAAGGTCATCAGGAGCCGGCAGGGGCTCCGGGCAGATAGGACAGTCCCAGTGTGGGGAGAGCCCTTGGGACTGAATATTCATAAGAAAACTGAGTCTACAGCATGAGGCTTCTGTTGGACCAGGCAGTTCTGACCAAACCAGTTCACACCCCTCCCCCTTGGGGTCAGCTGTCTCCCACAGCCTGGGCACTGATCACAGCCTGAAAAGGACCACTTCTGTGGACAGGCCAAAAGTGCCCCTGGAATGCGTCAGATTCCCATTAAATGCTGGAATGGAGAGACTCGGAACATAACATCCAATTCATTCCTCCCAAGAGGAAATTCAAAGGCACCCCCCACTCACAGAGGGCTACGGGGTCCCCTCTGTAATTGGCAGCAGAGTGGACTGTGAGCAAAGACTCAGCCAGGCTGGCTGGGTGTGATCCTGGCTCCATCTCTTCCTTCCTCTGATAAGTCACTTAACTTTCTGTGCCTCTGTTTGAGCAAATAGGATTTTTTTCTGTGAATTGGGCATCATAAAAAGAGCACCTGCTTCCTAGGATTGTTTTAAAGAGTTAGAAGCAATACCGTACATATAAAGCAACTCTGCACATAGCAAATGTTAAATAACATTAGTTGTTAGAATGATTGGTTTTCAGAAGACATGAGTTTGGTTTCTGTCTGTTGCCTCTATGTGAGATTTTGAGTGAATGTTAGTCATCTCCCAGAGCTTCAGTCACCTCGCCTACAAAGTGGGAGCAATGTATGTTTATCCACATTAAGATTGCTCTGAGGACTAAGAGAAAATCTGTGAATCTGCTCTGTGCTGCCCTCATCCATATACCATATGCATCTCTTTCAGTGCCTGGTTGTTGTTCTTGTCTTTTAGTCGCTAAGTCGTGTCCAACTTTTTTGTGACCCCCGTGGACTGTAGCCCACCAGGCTCCTCTTTCCATGGGATTTCCCAGGCAAGAATACTGGAGTGGGTGGCCATGCCTTCCTCCAGGAGATCTTCCTGACCCAGGGATCCAACCCGTGTCTCCTGCATTGGCAGGAGGATTCTTTATCACTGAGTCACCTGGGAAATCTTCAGCACCTGGTATTGGAATGCTTTTTGAGGGAATGAATTTAAAACTCCATGATATGATTTATTATTTAACTGCTTGCTGAACATTTCAGTTTAGGGTGAAGGACTTGAATGGCTGCAGGAAGTGTGGCCAGTCCAATGCAATAGGGATCACATATCAGTATCCACTTCCTATGGTTGTCACCTCTGGTTTTTAGGACATAGGCTGATGAAGTCAAGCCAAACACACCTCAGCACACAGGGCTGATCCTCATCCAACAGCCTGAGTCGAAGATATACTGAGGCCTCCTGATGGATTTGTCTGCAGTTAGGGTCAATGTTAAGACAAATCGATAGTCATCTTCATCACTTAGCACACGAAGTCTACCTAAAGTTGCAGTTTGGAAAAAGTCTGTGCTCTGAACTCTGTGCCTCTTCGTAATCAAACTCACTCCCAAGAGCTGTCCCTTTTTAATGGTCCCGAATCAACAATCTGCCCCCAGAAAATGGAAAGAAAAAAAAAAAAAAAAAGAAGTGGGAAGAGAAAAAAATCAATGGTTCAAGATAATTTTGATTCTGCAGATTAGTCAAAAACCGCTAACACTGACCGGTCATGTCTCAACTTGCCCCCTAAATCTCTGGAATGAAACAAATTCCCTCATAGGCTTTATCAGAGCAGGCTAATAAGATGAAGTTGCTGTTCCAGTAATTTCCAATAACCTGAAGAAAACTTTCCTGGAAAGCTCTACTTTCCCCATAAGAAAGCATGGCTTTATTAAGGTGCTTAAGATTACGAGGATTTGGGCACACGAGGGCACTCTGAAGGTATTATCACTTTCCTGCCAGCCCTTGCTGGGTGGGTGGCCCTCAAGACAGGGCTGAGTGCAGAGCGGAGTAAATATGGGGACCAAACGGGTCTTTGGTGCTTCCAGGATTCCTGTCCCCTCTTGAAAATGGACATGACAGCACCCGCTGAGGGAGTCTGCTGGGACTGTGGAGATCACATGCGTAAAGGTGCTTTGAATTCCTTGGAGAAATAGCATTCTATAAACCGTTTTATCATCACGTACCGGTTTTAAGTGTGTGCTTGTATAACCAAGTGGCACAAGTGAGGGTCACCTATAGCCCTATTTCTCAGTGTTTCCTAGGTGTCCATCTACTTCCAGCTCTTGTCCTCCACATGTTCCTACCTTCCTGCTGACCAGTCTACAAATAACTCAAAATGACAAAAAGTCAAGGACATGAACATCCAGGTCGTACCTCCTTGGTGCCAGGTAAGACACTAGATGCTTTGTATAAATCATCTCCTTTAACCCTTACAGCACCCTGGGAGAAAGGGGTTAATCATCAGAGCCCTCAAGATTCGGACTCAGAAGGGTGACGTCTGCAGAATCAGGATGTCAGCCCAGGTTTCTCTGGGTTCCTAAGAGTTCTCTCTTTCCAGTCAACAATGCCCTTGTCCCTCAAAGAGCTCCCTAAGATTGACCAGACGGAGCCCTCAGATCTGAGGGCTGCCAGCAAGGACCTTGAGAATAAGCTGGAACCATAAACAAGTATAGGTTTGTTCGTGATTACAAAAGATGCTGCTGCTAATCTGATTAAAATCACATTTTTTTAAAGTCCTGAACACGTTTTTTTTTCCCCCAGCAGAGTTGTCCTCCAGCCACTCCTAGACTGGTCCCAACCTCCTTTCCAGTGACTGGCAATAAGCCCACATGGTCCTCCCCAGATCTGTGGCCTGATCACAGGGAGACGGGATGGCTCAGTGGCGGGGTGACAGTGGATGGCGTAAGAGTGTTCCACAGCATCACGTGTCACCTCCTTCATCTCACACACCCCTTCTCTGCTTTTCCACCAGCTTCCAGTCTCTTAACTTCCTTCCCCAACACATCCTACAGACATCAAGAGTCCTCACCGAGGCTCAGACTGATCTAGGTGTCGATCCAAAGCCCCTGCACTTGGACACAACCCCTAACTTCTTCATGTCTCGCTTTCTTCATCTGTAAAACATGACGACAATGGCAGTAGGGAGGATCCACAGAGATAGACGTATCTATAGAAAGCACCCAGCACAGTGTCTGCCCATATACGTCAGAGCTAGGGAGTTATTTCTTTTTCCAGAATCCGACTGTGGCTACTGTCCCTTAGATTAAAACTCCTCCTTGTGGCTTTTAGATTGCTCATCAGTGAGACCCATTCACCGTTTTCATTCATTCTTTCGTGCATCAAATATTTATCGAGCATCTAACAACATGTCAGGCCAGGATAAATGAAAATATCTGCCCTCCTGGGGCACTAGAGAGCAAAGAATAATCCACAAATCAATGAGTAAAGACCTCAGTGAGTAATCTAGTTGTCCTGTCTTGAAGCTATGTGGTCTTGATGATTTAAGTCTTCATTTCAAGACTCAGTTTCCCCATCTGTAATATGGAATAACCATGCCCACCCTCAGGGCTCTTGTGAGCCCAGCATTACTGTAGGGCCTATGACGTCTGATAGGATTCTGAGGCAGCGCCAAACAGCTTTCTCTTTCCACCCTTATCCACACTGACGCCTCTTTCTGTCACTGAGTGGGAACAGGAGTTGCTAAGAGAATGCCAGGCTTCTCCAGCAGCCCCCAGTTCCTGTGGGGAGGCAGATGTAAGGAAACCCTGCAGCCAGGACGATCAGAGAAGGCTTGAAATGCTGCCAGCAGCGCTCTTGGGGGTTTGTGGGAAAAAAAAAAACCTGTCACAGCTCAGCTCTCACCAGCTTCTGGCTGTGACAGACGGGTGCCTGCAACACCCTCTTGCTGCCACCCCCAACTTCGACACTTTCAGCGGGGAAAATCTGATGCTGCACGAAACAGCGGCTCCCAAGGCCATGGAGGATGCTGGGATCCAGGTCTTCTCTGCAGGGTAGCGAGGAGTGCTGGCACCTTCGTCTCTAACCTGGCGGGCGGCTGGATCTCACGATTTTAGACAGCTTGATTCCTTCTCGTGGGTGGGGAGGACCTAGGGTTCCTGACCTGAGCAGTTCAGTTCAGCGAGGGTTAATCCCTTTGCACAGGGCTCAAGCCACTCAAACATTTTGCGATATTTGGCTGGAAAGGCTGAAATGGTTCCACCTGGGGATTTTAGACCAGCAAGAGCAGCCCACCGCCCCTCTCCATGGTACTCAGGAATTCCAGAAACGAGGATGCAGAGAGTAGTGAGCGATTTGAGCCAGAGGTGCCCTAGAGGACAGCCAGCCCAGCCATTTTCAAAGGTTCCTTTCAGCAGGGGAAACCTCTTCATCTCAAATAGAATCATATGTATAAACTCCGTATGTATATTTTAAGTTTTTATTTTATATTGGAGTATAGCTGATTAATAATGTTGTGATACCTTTAGGTGCCATACATATACATGCAGCCATTCTCCCCCAAACTCCCCTCCCCCAAACTCCCCTCCCCTCCTTCATCTCTATTTGAGATGAAGAGGTTTCCCCTGCTGAAAGGAACCTTTGAAAATGGCTGGGCTGGCTGTCCTCTAGGGCACCTCTGGCTCAAATCGCTCACTACTCTCTGCATCCTCGTTTCTGGAATTCCTGAGTACCATGGAGAGGGGCGGTGGGCTGCTCTTGCTGGTCTAAAATCTCCAGGCTGACACATAACACTGCACAGAGTTCCCTGTGCTCTGCAGTAGGTCCTTGTTGATTATCCATTTTAAGTATAGCAGTGTGTCCATCCCAAACTCCCTAACTGTCCCATCCCCCCATCCTTTCCCCCGCAACCATAAGTTCGTTCTCTAAGTCTGTGAGTCTGTTTCACTTTCTCAGTCTGACTTACTTCGCTCAGTATGACAATCTCTAGGTGTTATGACCAACCTAGATAGCATATTCAAAAGCAGAGACATTACTTTGCCAACAAAGATTCGTCTAGTCAAGGCTATGGTTTTTCTTGTGGTCATGTATGGATGTGAGAGTTGGACTGTGAAGAAAGCTGAGCACCGAAGAATTGATGCTTTTGAACTGTGGTGTTGGAGAAGACTCTTGAGAGTCCCTTGGACTGCAAGGAGATCCAACCAGTCCATTCTGAAGGAAATCAGCCCTGGGATTTCTTTGGAAGGAATGATGCTGAAGCTGAAACTCCAGTACTTTGGCCACCTCATGCGAAGAGTTGACTCATTGGAAAAGACTCTGATGCTGGGAGGGATTGGGGGCAAGAGGAGAAGGGGATGACAGAGGATGAGATGGCTGGATGGCATCACTGACTCGATGGACATGAGTCTGAGTGAACTCCGGGAGTTGGTGATGGACAGGGAGGCCTGGCGTGCTGCGATTCATGGGGTCACAAAGAGTTGGACACGACTGAGTGACTGAACTGAACTGAACTGAACTGAGGTCCATCCATGTTGCTGCAAATGGCATTATTTCACTCTTTTTTTTTATGGCTGAAATTCCATAAGTATTTTTCTAAAAAGAAGAAAAAGATGCTCTTCTGTGTTTCTCAAGAGGGATTCTATTGCAACTGTGGGCACAGTCTTCATTTTGCAGGACGGTCCTGCATGTGGTAGGACATTTGACAGCATGTGGTAGGACATTTGACAGCCTAGGCTCCTGTCTCTACATATCAGTGGCTCCCTCCACCCCAAGCGACTGGAAATAAAAAGCCCCCACACATTCCCAAATGCCCTCTGCAGGTACCCATCCTGCTTGAGAATTCACCTAATCACAGTTGCACAATTAGATCTGCCCGGTAAGGACCGCTGCTGATCCTGACATGATGGCCCTGAGCCTAAGGGATGTCGAGTGCCCTGGGAAAGCCGCTGTGGGAAAGCCTGACTCCCCTAGATGAATGACCTTCTCACTGTGTTGCCAGGAGTAAGCCACTTACCCTCCTTGGGCCTCAGTTTTCTCTTTTGCAAAGTGGGAATAACAATCCTTACCTTCCTCACAGGGCCTTTGTGAGGACCCAGTGAAGTACTGTCCACAAACTTGCTTTGTAAATTCTCCAGCCTTTGCTAATGCCTTGTCCACGCTCCTCTCCTGGGCTTGTAAAGGACCTGCTATCTTAGTGTTCTGAAAAGACTTCCCATGGAAACCAAAGAATAAAAGCAAAAAACCCAAGCATAAGGATTCCACAGAAAATCACTTCTATTCACGTCCCCGGCACTCACACCCCGGGAGACGATGGCTGTCCCCTGCTCCCACCAAGACACCTACCTTCTCTCTTTTGTGAGCCAGCAAGACAATCAGCCAAGCTTGGCCTGCAGGCAAGGCTCAGCCAGCACAACCTGAAAGTCAATGACTTTGAGAAAACAGCCTGGAAGAACTCAAGCCTTATCTTTATTACCCCAAGTGGTGTGTGTGACTTGAAAACCTATCAGGAGAAATGGTATGAACAGAGTCTCCCCTAACTTCACCCCTGAAACTGAGAGGCGATGTCACCATGCCGCTTCTAGAGTTTTTGATAGGATGGCACCTGGTTCATGAAAAAAGACTGAGATTTTCAGTTGCAAAGGGAATCAAGATGACATCACCTCACTGAGGCTCTTTTATCTTTTCTCTTCTTTGTTCTTTTCATGTTTTAAAAACTTCATACTGGAGTACTGAGTTTCCCAGGTGGCTCGGTGGTAAAGAATCCACCTGCAAATGCAAGAGACATGGGTTTGATCCCCGGCCCAGGAAGATCCGCTGGAGAAGAAAATGGCAACCCACTCCAGTATTCTCCCCTGGAGAATCCCAGGGACAGAGGAGCTTGACAGGCTACAGCCCACGGTGTTGCAAAAGAGACTGACATGACTTAGTGACTAAACAAAAACACCACCACCATGTTAGAGCACACTTGATCAGCAATGCTGTGTTAGTTTCAGGTGTACAATCAACAAAGTGATTCAGTTATACATATACATGGATCTATTCTTTTTCAAATTATTTTCCCATTTAGGTTGTTACAGACTATTGAATAAAGTTCCCTGTGCTATACAGTAGGTCCTTGTTTGTTCTTTATTTTAAATATACCAGTGTGTACCTGTATATCCCAGACTCCCAATCTCTCCCTCCCCCTGACTTCCCCCAGCCCCCCACCCCCTCATTACCACCATTTGCAGCAACAGGAATGAACCTGGAGATTATCATAAGTGAAGTAAGTCAGACAGAGAGAGACAGATAACACATGACAACGTTTATTTGCAGAATCTAAAAAAAAAAGATACAAATGGACTTTTTCCCCTTCTCTGCTTTGAAAGGCGAAGGTTGTGCAGATATGAGCAAAAGAATCCATTCTGACTTCATCCCAAACTGGAGTCAAAGTTTTTCTGAGTTCCAGGTCTTAGGTGATAAAATTGGGGTTTATTTTCTCTTTTCCTCTGTTCTCATGCCTGGGTTCAGGCCCTGAAAGGAGCGTCCTTCAAATGTTCCCAAGTAAGCACCAGGGGTCAGGAGGGGTCACTTCAGGTTTAGGGCCAGCTTTACAGAATAAACTTCTCAATATCCCAACTCACTCATTCAGCCCCATTCTGCCTCCAGCAACTGTGCCATCTCATTTGGACAAAATATAACTTCTCAGTTCAAAGAGAAAATGCATGGAATGGTCCCGCCAGCTTCCTCGAGATATCCCGGGAGTCCATGAAGGTAAATCTAATAGGAATAAGAAGCACATGATTCCACCTTTCTATAAACATACCTGGCTTAAGAGAAATGGGACAGGCGCCGGGCTGGAAACACTGCTTCATCTACTTCAGAAAGAAATAGCGTGAATCAGCAAAGTGCAGAGAAAACACCAGCCTGGGATCATCAGACCCAGATGAGGAAAGTACCAAACACCAAAAGGGCAAAAGAAAATCTAAGTGAAACTTGCATTTTTGGTCACACTGGGGGTGCTCAGAGAAGCCAGTCATGCAGCTGAGTTTCTGAAGGTCACCTGTGTCTCCATTTGTCCCCCACGGCCGCCAAGGTCTGGCCATTTTACCCACTGACCTGGGGTAGCTGCACTTTGGCGGAGTCCGTCCCCACTGATGTATTCGAGCTCATTGCCAAGGGAAAATGAAACAGGCCCAGGAGCAAAATGCCAATAGTGGCCGCAGAAGAAAGGAAGCCTGTTAAATGTCTCTCCCTCTCCATTACCTTCACTGCTTTTTTAACACTAAATCCCTCAAGAACCAGATGCTTATGCTAATAAAGGCCCATTAAGTAAGCAGCTCAGAAAAGGTATAAGAGCACCGTCTTCTCACGGAGAATACTAAAAGTTTACTCTTCAAAACAAAAGGGTCTAAAGTCTAAGCCACAATACGGATAGCTGTTCAGCACAGGTATCCCGAGGCAGTCAGATTAACTTGGCCACTTGCTTCCGTGTGGCCCCAGAACAAGTCATAATTGGACTAATTCTTGGATGTACATCTAATAGGATTAATAACTGTGACTAGCTCATGACTTTTGTGTACCTTAAAGAGATAGTGCAGACAAACACTTAGCACATTATCTGGTACAAATTCAGTTCTTATAAATGCTAGTTGTCATTGTTATTGTTATAGACCTAAAATAGGATATCAAGGGCAGATAAAAGACTTTCTTAAAATCACCTCACTCATGATTCTATATATAACTTGCAGCTTTGCTCACCAACTATAGCACTTAATAAGAATTTTTAAATTCCTGTTCCTAGTGCTTCTTAGGCACTGTTAAATCTGACAGAGTTGGGGCTCCTCTAGGAAGCTTACCAACTCCCTGTCTGCATCTGGACCAGGACATTAAGTGCAAATGAAGAACACAGAATTCTCATCTAGACAGAAACAGCGTCTCTCAGGCCAGCCCTGCCTACATCAAGGGCTTGCCAATGAACTAAACTGAAAAATAGAAACTGGCCAAGAGGAAATTCAGATAATGGAGTTATCAAGCACTGACTTTAGAATAACTATGCTTAGTATGTTTTCAGAGCTTAAAAGAGAGAGAGAGAATGTGGGCCAAGAGCTCAGCCAGAAACTTGGAAGCTTTATTTTTAAAAGAA
Organism: Bubalus kerabau; assembly: GCF_029407905.1. Classification (NCBI taxonomy): domain Eukaryota; kingdom Metazoa; phylum Chordata; class Mammalia; order Artiodactyla; family Bovidae; genus Bubalus; species Bubalus kerabau. The sequence goes on along the minus strand of NC_073635.1, from coordinate 22,731,294 downwards.
TCAAATGAAATGAAAAGTTCAATAACTGAAATTATCTCAAAAGAGAATTTGTGGACTAGATGATATTAGAAGAAAATATCCAAGCCGAAGCAAGAAAGGGCAAAAGGAAGAAAATAGAGAAGAATGTAGAGAAGTATAGATGTGTAGGAAACCTGTACAAGAAAATGACCTAAGTGTAGACAGAATCCCAGGGAAGATGAGAATAGCTGAGAATTCCCCAGAAGTGGCACAAGATATCAAGGTAATCTCTCAGTAAGTACTATAAATACCAGAAACAAATACCAAAGAAAATTACATCTTTGCACATAGTGAAACTACTTAAAAACCAAAGACATATCTTAAAATCAGCCAGAGGAAGAGAATAAACTGTTGATACAATACTTCTCAGTAGAAACAATGGAATCCAGAAGACAATGGAATCCTGAAGACTTTGAAATAGTATCTTCAAAGTTACTGAAAGAAAAGAACTCCCAATCTAGAATTCTATATTCAGCAAAAATCCCTCAAAAGTAAAGCTTTAAGTAAACATATTTTCAAAAAAAACTGAGAATATTAGCAGCACATCAAATCTAATGAGAATACTAAAATCTTCTCTTTAGACCAAAGGAAAATGATCCTAGGTAAAAGTTTAGAAAGGCAGGGAAGAAAAGAAAGCAGCACAAATGGTAAATCTATAAACACAATTTACATAAACCATAACAAACATAACTATCTAAATAAACAATGACAACATTATGTAATGGTCTTTTGGGGTTTAAAATACATATAAAATTAAAATACATGACATATAGTAAATAAGTTGAAAGTGGGGTTAATGGGAGTTAAAATATTCTGAGGTTTATTGTGTCTAGGGAATGGTAACAATATGAACTTAGGTTAGATTTTACATAGTCAAGAATGTTGCTATCTCCAGAGTAAGCATTGATTTAGTAAAAGCATGTATAAGCTAACAGAAGAAAGGAATATTTTCTTTAAAAAGAACTTCTATGAAAGAGAAGGCAAACAAAGAGAGATAAGAAACACAGAAAAGGTAAAACACACTGAAAGTAAATGGGAAGATGATATTTCTTATCTCAAGTATATTGCAATTATATTAAATGCAAGATGACTAAACACTTCAATTGAAATACTGAGAAATCAAAACAAAGCCCAATTACAGGCTGCTTACAAAAGACTCACTTTAAATATATAGAAATAGAAGTGTTAAGAGTAAAATGATGAAAAATACATACTATGCAAACACTAACCCCAAGAAAACTAATGTAGCTACATCAATATTAGAGAATATAGATTTAGAAGCACTTAGAGAAATAGAGTTATTTCATGATCATAAAAGCTTCCACCTCCTAGGAAGATACAGCAATTCTAAATTTCTAAGCACGTAACATCATAGTCTCAAAATATATAAAGCAAAAGGAAAAAAAAAATAGAATTTCATAATCATTGTAGATTGTAAAACATTTCTTCAAGCAGACAAAATCAATAAAAATATTCAAAATATGAATGACACAATTAATAAACTTGACCTAATTGAGAACTATTAAACACTGAATCCAACAGCTGCAGAATACATACTCTTGAAATATACATGGGAAATTTAGCAAAATAACGCTAGTTCAAAAAGCAAGCCTTAGTAAAGCTGAAAGGATTGAAATCTTACCATTCTTTAATCAATAATAGAAAATCTCTAAATGCTGGGAATTAAGTACCACACATGCATAATCTAGACACTATTTACTCATCAAAAATATTAATACATGCATATCTAAGGACTCAAACAACAAGCCAGAGTGGGTGTCAGGGGGCAGGCACAGGAAATGAGAAAAGTAAGAGGGGAAAAAACAAAATAGAACAAAGAGAGGGGCCTTGCACAGAATAATGATTTTGGTGAAACACAACTCAAGAAGTATACTAAATTCAACTCTGTACACTAAAGGTCAAAAATGAAATGAGAAAATTATTTTATAAGACTAACATTTAGAAAATCTTAATTGTAGCATGTTCTAAATTTACTAAGTCAGTCTTAGAGCCTCATGTTTGATATACAGGACAAAAAGTCCTTATACCTTATCAATCAATTCAACGAGCATCTGATGAACACAGGTTATATGCCAGAGACTGTGCCAGTTGGTGCAGATACAAAGTCATATGAGACACAGTCCCAGCTCTCAAGGCACTTACACCTCATGGGAGGTGATGTCATATGAAATAAACGGAGGAAATATTATAAGGATAACCACAGAACATAATTGCACAGAAACCACAGCTTACACAACAAAGTAGTACTAGGCATTTGATCACTGATGTTGACTTGGCTGAGAATGACCTACTTTCTGATCTTCGGCTTGCTCTGCAATGAACAAACTCCTTGAGGGCAAGGACAAAAGATTATTTAATTCTGCAATCCCGGTGTTCAGCAGAGTGAGAGTTTATCACATTTTTGTTGAATGAATGAATGCAAAACGGGTGACAGTGTGACCCAGTGTTCCAAGTCCTATATTCCTACATCAAGAAACCAGGTATAGAAACAACTGGAGCCCTCGACTGGAAGCCAGATCCACAAGGAGATTGGTCCTGCTTTTGGTTTGGTCTCTAGATGATGTCCAAATCCCAGATTTATAGCTCAAATCCCAGTCATAGCTCTAGGGCTCACTGAGGATATTACATCCAGAGCCTTGGAGAACTTTGTTATTCGTAGGTCAACTCTGAATCAAACATATGTGATGCTAAAAAAGAAAAAGAAAGCCCTACCCGTCATAAAGTTCTAGAAATCACCTGCAGGGCAATGAGTGAACACAGAAGAGCTTATCTGTAAATCGGCAGGATGACAACTTCTCAGAAAGTTTTTGGAAGAATGATACAGCATGTGAAAGGCCTGGCAACTAGAGATCCCCAATAAATAGTTGCTAAATGAGTTTTTAAAATAATGGGCATTTGGGACTTCCCTGGCAGTCTAGTGATAACCTGCTCCTCACAGTGTGGCCAAAAAAAAATTTTTTTTTAATTTTTTTTAATTAAAAAATAAAATAGTGGGCATTCTTTAAGTTTAATTTCTCCTTCTTCCTCCAATATCCCATCCCCCCATTCTCCCAAAAGAGGCAGGTAACCATGAAGTGGAGAAATATTTTGAAGGCCTTTCATGCATAACTCTCAGGACATCGAACTACAGAAAAGCATCACCACAGTTGGGGCACATAGAGACCAACACAGAATGCCGAAGACAAAATTATTGTTGCAGGCAAGGGCTAGGACTGAGCCATGAAGCAAATGAGACTAGACTGTAGCAGCCGCATCTGCAAATCAAAGGGCAACTTGAGGCATACACACATCCCTGAATCGAGATGGGCATAACTCCTTCATCGGTGGATGACAATTCAATTAAGTAGGCCAAGATGCTTGCCCCATATACAATCCCCACCACTCCAATATCCTCTTCCTCTCATCGTAGATTAAGTAGCTCCAGCCTCCACACAGTTTTGAAGATCAGTAAATGACCCAGTTTCTTTAGACACAGTCAAGTAATCCCCAAAGTACTTTCAATTTATAAAATGCATCAAAGTGCATTTATTTATAGCCTGTAATGCACCAGAAGTTTTGCTGGATGCTGTACAAATGAGCTTCATATATTCTTGGGCCCCGAGCTTTAAAGAAGGAATCTGGTTTTTCTAACCATCCTTCTATAAACATGCCCTCCGATGGCTTCTTAATCCTCAAAGTCAACAGTTTTTCCTGAGACCGCATTTGTTTCAGCTCGTCTGCAGCCCCTGGTCTCTCTGGTCTCCTCTTTTCCATGATAGAGAACTTCCCCATATTTCCCTACTATCTATCTCTCCTATTGTTTCTTCTGCTTGCATTGATTTCTATTCCTCCTCTAAGTCCTAAAAGGACATATTCCTGAGGCTGTTGTTTTCTGCCGATCTCTTTTGGGTCCTGAACTAACCAACTGACATGTTCAGTTCAGTCGCTCAGTCGTGTCCGATTCTTTGTGACCCCATGGACTGTAGCACGCAAGGCCTCCCTGTCCATCACCAGCTCCCGGAGTTCACCAAAATTCATGTCCATTGAGTCGGTGATACCATCCAACCATCTCACCCTCTGTCATCCCCTTCTCCTCCTGCCTTCAATCTTTCCCAGCATCAGGGTCTTTTCAAATGAGTCAGCTCTTTGCATCAGGTGGCCAAAGGATTGGAGTTTCAGCTTCAATATCAGTCCTTCCAATGAACACACAGGACTGATCTCCTTTAGGATGGACTGGTTGGATCTCCTTGCAGTCCAAGGGTCTCTCAAGAGTCTTCTCCAACACCTGACTATGAGCATGGCACCGCTTAAGTGCTTTACATATATGAACCCACTTTATGCTGATGACAGTCCGGTGAGGCAAGTACCGTGACTGTCCCTATGTTATAGATGGGGAAGCTAAGAACCAGAGGGATTAAGAAGTCCAGAGGTTCTCAAAACAGCTTGGGATCAGCGTACCTGAGAAGCCTAATAAAATGTAGGATTACATGCTCTGAAATAAGATGAAATTGCTGAGGGAAAAAAAAAAATATGGAGGAGTGAGAAGAAGACTAAAAAAGTGGAACTCTGAGAAACAGCAGCCTCATTCATGAGACAGAGGTAAAGAACAGTGGACCCCAAGATGTAGGTGAGAGGGGACAGGGCAGCCAAGGCAGAGTGGTATCCTGGGAGCACTAGAGAAGATCTCCAAATACAAGGTTGATTCTTCCAGATCATTGAAGGCGGTGGGCAGTGTTTGCTGGAACTGATGGTTAGGAGGTCGTGTGTGACCCAGGTGGGAAGAGTTTTAGTGGCATTTAGGGGAAAGAATCCAAATATTTTTTAAGACCCTAAAGGAAGATTTCTCTCTCCTTCTCTTTTCCTTCTCTCTCTCTCTCCCTTTCTCCATCTGTGTGCCTAGAACCTGGCTTACACAGAATTACTCCTCATTTGCTGGCTTGCCATTGCAGAGGACGAGGGAACTGTCCACAAAAATCACTGTTATGGGGTCAAAAAGGAAAGACAGTGGGTATGTGACTTGGGAGTTCAGAATTGTGGGAGCGGGGGGCTCACACATCGGTTTCAAGCTGGACAGGAACCATTTCATGGAGGAGGTGACGGGTGGACAAGGCCCTGGTGCCCCGGTAGAGCGTGCCCACTGCAGGCTGCCGAGTGGACACGGCCTGTCTGCTCGGACAGGACACCACGGTTCTCAGACGATAACACAGTGCCCCCGATTCTTCTGGAGAGGCAGTTGCCTACAGCTGAAGTCACGGTTCCAGGTCACTGTGACCCACGGCCCACCCTGAAATGCCTTCCACTCCTCGACCTCTTAGGGTCGCCCTGCTCGGCTCCTAAGGCCAATGCTTCTTCGCTGTCACGGCCCTTCTCATTTGTCCTGGAGAGAAAACACCCAGTTCCTCACGGCTGACTGTTGCTCCCACAGCTCTGGGAGCGTTAAGCCTTCAAAAGAGGAACCACTCATTCTGTCATCACCACAGCGGTGGCTTCTACGGGATTCCTTTTTCCGATTGAGCATTGGATGGACGGCTTGGCTCTTGCCTGGGGTGGAGGGCGGGGTGGGAGGGCGTTGCAAAGCCTCTGACTCATTCCGCCCTCCCTCTCGCCCTCCCCAGCTGCCCCGAACCGCACTTCCTCCTCCTCTGAAGTTAAAGGTCAGCCTCTCATGCTCAGGCCAAGGTTTTTTAGACACACACACTTGCACCAAAAAAAAAAAAAAAAAATTGGCTTCTGAGAGAATACATTTTTTAAACATGAAAAGAAATAAGGAAAGGAGCTCTCAAAAATAAATTTAAAAATAAATAATCATTCCCCCCAAACTACTTAATAATTTCAGAATAATAAAACTTTCCAATTGTAAATGCGTCAGGAATAAAATAAAAGGCATGAATGCTCCACTGTGCTCACGCAGGCCTCTTAAAAATGATCCTAATTTCTTCCAGAGGCTCTGTAGGGGAATGGCAAGGTTCTCCTCAATAGAGAAGTATTCCAGCAATAATATAGTCACTTCTCTTCACATGTCCTTAGTGCTAGTATGAACACAGCAATGCTTTACAGCTGGCATCCTGTACATAGCTGCTCGAAAATGCTGTATTCCTAGGGGCTACAATCATGCATTGTGCATTTGAAACGCCTTTCACTAAGCAAAAGCAGTCAGCAGCCCCAGACGACCCCACCAGGGACCATTACACGGAGCTTTCTACTTCTCCAGGTCCCCCTGCCCCTGGTAAGGTTTGAGCAGCCCACTGAGCCCTTGGACCCAGGCGATCAACCCAAGCAGGACACTGAATCATGATGTCTCTGCATTCTGGGTAATTTCTGCCTCCCATCCCTCCTTTGTCCCAACCTCAGTGGTCAGGAGTTCTGTGAAACTGGCTGGACAGAGGTGATTATGATACTGTTTCTATTTTACTGATAAAGAAACTGAGTCTTGAACTTCCCTGGTGGCCCAGCGGTTAAGAATCTGCCTGCCAATGCAGAGGACACAAGTTCAATCCCTGGTCCGGGAAGATTCCACGTGCCGCAGAGCAACTAAGTCCCTGAGCCGCAACTACTGAAGCCCGTATGCCTAGAGCCCGTGGTCTGCAACAGGAGAAGCCACCGCAGTGAGAAGCCCACGCACCCCAATGAAGAGCAGCCCCCACTGGCCGCAATGAGAGAAAGCTGGGGCGCAGCCACAGTGACCCAGCGCAGCCAAAAATAAAATTTTTTTTTAAGTTTATAAGAAACTGTACCTCTGAATTTAACCACACAGTTCATGAGGGGCAACAAATACCACAGCCCACAAGGGTTGCACCTCGCCACCCTCTGAACTCACTTCCCGCCCACTGGGACCAGAGGCCCGTCCAGTTCTGAAAATGGGGACTGACCTGGTTCCAACAGGAGTCTGGGGTCCTTCTCTTCCCGCCCAGTGTCCCCGCACTGTGCCCAAGGGCCTGACCGTACAGGCGGTGTTTGTAACCATGGCTCCCTTGAACTTTCAGAAACCTCCATCTGACGGCACGGCCGCCCGTTTCCACACCTCCTGCTTTGCTGCCTGCCAGTGACAACCTGTTTCAGATTAGCCTTGACAATTTTCTCTGGAGAGCTTCCAAAAATGTCCTCAACCAAACCATCAGGGAAAGAACTGGGCCTGGCGCCCACCCAGCACCGGGCAGAGGAGACCAGCCACCGTCACTCCCCGCGGCCCTGGAGACCGCTCGTGGGCACAGGCCACTTCGCCCCAGGAAACTTATGGGAACTGCTTCAGGTTATTAAAGTTCAATTACAGGAGAGGCGTAGTGTCTTGAAATCTATCGCTCTGCTTTTCCTTTTGGCCTTTCTCTGCAAAAGACCTGCATCCTAGTTGAGCTGGGAAGTATTGCAGAGAACATTAGGATGTTCAAGTAAGGATGCCAAGGAAAAGGAAGATTCAAGTTCAGCCTTTAACATCCATAATAAGATTATCAAACCCATGAAAAGGCTTTGTCAAGAGAGAAAAGGGTTTTTCAAAATGCCTTTATCTCCCCTTCTTTAACATTTCAAGCAGCAAGGCTGGAGTTCCCCTTGAGAGAGGTCCCCTCCAGGAATGAGAGAAGGAAGATGAAGAAGGGGTTACAGGTTGTAAACCCCACACCCCAAAGGCCAGCATCTCTCAAAGTGACAGGGCTCAAGATGCGTCAGGTCAGACATGGGTGGGACCTTCTCGGGACCTTGACAGCAGTTGGCCTTTGCCCCCCGGCACGGGAGCAAAAGTGGCAGGGAGGCAGGTTGTTGGACAGTTGGAGGCAGCACCCCGGATCTCCATGGCTGGTGCACCGTATGTCAGGGACCAGGAGTTCCCTGTGCCTTCGGGTGATAAGAAACAGAGGTGGTTAGAGGCAGCTGAGTGGGCACCGATCTTATTGTCTGTGAAGACATCACAGTGGGGAGACAGTCAGACCAGAAGAGATGGACATCAGTGCTGCCTAAAGGCTGCCTTATTACTACAATCCCACTGGGGGGCTACCTTTAATATAGAAAAGGCAAAATCAAGTCACCTCCCGCTGCCTCCACCAATACCACCCTAGTCCAAGCCCCTTTCATCTCACCTTGACTTGCTTTCTAGCTGCATCAGCTTCCGTATTGGTCATCCTGCCTCCACTCTTGGTCCCCTGAAGTCTGTTCCTCGCCAGGGGGCCCAAGGGATCCCTTTAACTTAATAACTGAAGCCATGTCAGCCCTGCAATCAACATCCCCCAGCAGACTTCCCTGGTGGTCCAGCGGGTTAAGAATCCGCCTGCCAATGCAGGGGACCCAGGTTTGATCCCTGGTCCAGGAAGACACCACATGCCATGGGGCAACTACGCCCACGCACCGCAACTACTGAGCCCATGTGCCACCTCTACTGAAGCCCGAGCACCTAGAGCCCATGTTCCACGACAAGAGAAGCCAGTGCAGTGAGAAGGCTCTGCACCACACGAGACTAGAGAAAGCCCACGCGTAGCTGTGAAGACTCAGTGCAGCCAAAACTAAAAACTAAAATAAACACATAAATCAAAAAAACATTTTTAAAACCCTCCAGTGACTTCATAATCGACTTGGAGAACAACCTGAGGTCCTTACCACGGTGACAGGATGCGACCTGCTCTGGCCTCGGTCTCCCTCTCAAACCCCATTTCCTGTCTGCTCACCCCACCCACTCCACTCTGGTCTTGGACCTCCTGGCTGAATCTCAAACACACCAAGCATGCTCCCAGCTTGGGCTCTGTGCACCTGCTCTTCCCTCTACCTAGAATGTTCTTTCAAACATCCTCACGGCCTGTCCCCTCGTTTCCTTTGGGTCTCTTCTGTCATGTCCTAAGAGAGGCTGTGCCTAAACCATCCTTCCCAAAATGGCAACCACCCCAGGCCACTCTCAATCCCCAGTACCTGCTTTATTCTTTTTAGTGTTCATCACCCCTTTGGGATTTATGTTGTTTTTATAGTAGCACCATTCATAAAATACACATAATAGAAAATGTACCATCTTAATGATTTTTAAGTGTACAATTCAGTCTTGCGGGCTACAGTTCATTGAGGTGGTGAAGAGTTGGATACAACTGAGCACAAACACTTTCACTTTTCAAGTACATTCACATTCTCATGCCACCATCACCACTATCCATCCGCAGAATTCCTTTCATCTTGCAAAACTGAGACTCTGTGCCCATTAAACACCAGCTCCCACTTCTTCTCCTGATTACAGCAAGCACCCTTCTTCTTTCTATCTCTGTGAACTTATGTGAACCTGATGTGTTATTGTAGGTGCCTTCTATAAGTGAATTCACGCCGTATTTGTTCCTCTGGGGCTGGCTTATTTCACTTAGCAGAGTGTTCTCAAGCTTCATCCACACAGTAGCATGTATCAGAATTCCCTCTCTTTTTAAGGCTGAATAATATTCCATTGTGTTTATGGCACCTTTGGTGTAGCCATTCATCCATCAGTGGACACTTGTGATGCTTCACCTTTGGGCTAGTGTGAATCATACTGCTGTGAACATGGGTGTCCAAAGATATCATGTTTCATATTTGTTCATGGCCTGTCTTTAGCAACCAGCACAGCACCTGGTACATAACAGAAGCTCAGTGGACATTTGCTGAACGTCTACAAGTGGCACAACACGTCTACAGGTCTGTTCTGACCACGGGGTTGCTGCTCTTAATCGGACTTACTGCTGCTCCCCAGCATCAAGGACTGCTGATCTGTCTAAAGGGGCTATGAGCCGTGGACTTGCTGAGGCATGTTTTGGCAGTCCAGTTAGTATACCGTCCAAGGGAGAAGGCACGTCCCGCCCAAGGTCTTAGTCATTCTGCTTCTGGTGTCAGGAGTTTACCAGCTGCAGAAAGGCCGGTCCACTAATAGAGCAGGAGTCAATTAAACGTTTGATTCACTACCACAACATCCTGTTTTATACTCTTCATATCAATTAAATATTATTTGAAATGACCATGTTTATTCATCGTATCCTTGTTGATCATCAGCCATCTTCTTAGCATGTAGATCCTAAGAGAGCAGACACTTTGTCTTCAGTGTAGAATGATCAAAACATTAAACAAGTAAAGGAATTCATGCAACTGATTCTTTTACTTCTGGTTCCATGCTGTGCTTAGTTGCTCAGTCATGTCCGACTCTTTGCGAACCCAGGGACTGCAGCCCACCAGGCTCCTCTGTCCATGGGATCCTCCAGGCAAGAATACTGGAGTGGGTTGTCATGCCCTCCTCCAGGGGATCTTCCGAACCCAGGGATCGAACCCAGGTCTCCCGCATTGTAAGTGGATTCCTTACCATCTGAGCCACCAGGGAAACCCTCGGTTCCATAATTCTCAAGAAACCTTCTCATTATGATTCTACTTCTCAGGTAGGTAAAAACCAGGTCAGGCTAATGCAAAGATAGTACTCACTGAGTTTAAATAGAGTGGCATTTCTGTTTATCTATCCATAAAGGAAACACTATTTCTCTCCTATGTGGGGGCTTTCCCTACTTCAAGCAACTCCCCAGTCTCAGCAGACACAAACTGATGTCCTACAAATTCACTTCTGACACCACTATTTACCTGGAGATTATAGCAGATCCCACAGGTTAAGGACTCAGTCTCAGAAGACTGCCCTGCCTCCCTTCCCACCCACACCCACCCCCACTTCAGAGGCCGACTGCAAGTCAGGTTGTCACCTGCATTTCTGACCAACCACCTATAAATCAGGTTCCCCTGACCTCCTTCTCTGGTTCAATAATTTGCTAGAATAGCTAATAGAACTCAGGGAAACATTTACTTATGTTTACTGATTTATTCTAGAAGAATACAACTCAGGAAGAGCCAGCTGGGAGAGATGCTTTGAGCAAGGCATGGGGGGAGGAGCATGGAGTTTCCAGGGTCTCTCCAGGTGCACCACCAGCTCAGCACCACCAAGTGTTCACTGACCTGGAAGCTTATCAAATCTCACTGTTTGAGAGCTTTTATAGAGATTTAATCTCCAGCATCCATCCCACTCCCCTTTCTAGAGGCTGTGGCTGGGGAGCTGAAAGTCTCAACCCACTAATCACTCAGTCTTTCTGATGACCTGCCCCATCCCAGGCTATCCAGGGGATGTGCCTTAAGTCATCGCATTGGCATAAACTCAAATGGTGCTGAGAACTGGGAGCAGAGACCAAGTATATTTCTTATTATAACACAATGTTAGTTTCCTAAGTAGGCTTCCCAGGTGGCTCAGTGGTAAAGTACCTGCCTGCCAATTCAGGAGATGCAGGTTCAATCCCTGGGTTGGGAAGATTCCCAGGAGGAGGAAATGGCAACCCACTCCAGCATTCTTGCCTGGGAAATTGCATGGACAGAGGAGCCTGGTGGGCTACAATCCATGGGAGTCACAAAGAGTTGGATATAACTGAGCAATTGAGCATGCATGTAATTTTTGAAATCTTGGTTAGTATGAGTCTATCTCTGAAAATTAACCTTAATTTCATTATGTAAAAACAACAAAAAATTCTGACCAGTCCCTCACCCAGAATAAATCACCAACATCAACTTCACTTTAAGAGGCTTCATGACCACCACCATAAATTAGAATAAAGAAGAAGTGAAACCTTTTGAATTATGTCAGTTTCTTGATGTCTTGTGACTTCTAATTTATTACAACCAGAAGTATAAAATGAGAACTCACACAGGGTGAGATGGTCTTCCTAATTTTGTAGATCTCAACATAAAAGAACTGAAAATCTTAGCAGGAAAAATAAAATGCCATGGTTCACAGGTGAGATCTGCCAAGACATGGGGAAAAAAGAGAGTGGCCTTTGTACCATGTATCTGCCATCCTTGTCTAGACTGTCTTCAGTCTTCAAGTTTTCTTTGAATGTTCAGACACCCCATCAGGGCCCCTAATTACAGAGTACCATGAAGATTCAATCCGGGGGGAGTTCCTACTTCCTTCCTACTTGCTTCCTACATGGTTAATGCAGGAAAGTTACTTTTCAGTTCCTATCAAGTCTATATCCTTATTCACAGAGACCAAGCCAGATGATCTCAGACCTTCTAGTAGAAAACAATAATATATCAGCAATTACCTGTTTTGCAAAACCCTGTGCATGCTGGTCCTACAGTCTAGCATTCAGAGTAAGAGCAAGGACACGCCACCTCAACATTTTATTGGAGCTGCCCATGTGTGTTCCAACTCATCTCTTCACGCTCTGCTTCTAAAATTAGGCATCGGAACAGATGTCATTTCTGCCTCACATGGGTTTGTTTGTTTTCTTATCTCATAGTTCAAGGGGACATCCTCTGCCCTTGCCTCCTGACTCCCACCCACCATGTACTACCTTATCAGAAACTGAGTTGCCTCATTGGAGACCATAACTCTGATGGGGCCCGGAGAAGACCAACATGTGCTACAGCTGGGAGGGCAGAAGGTTTCTCAGAAACCAATCACTAAGCACAACTCAAGACCCAAAAGCTCAACCCACAGCTTGTGATCCAATTTCACTTCTCATTCTTGTACCTTGAGTGGACCTTGGGTGCTTATTGGAAACTTCTTGTTTGGGAGGCCGGCTGTGTGTATACTGACAACAAAGAATGATCTTGCTTTATCTGGAAAGGTTGTCATCTCAAACCCAACATATAGCTTCAAGAGGTCTGGGCTGAGTAGGAGCACGGCTAGACTATGCAGGGAGCTGGATGTGCTCTCAATGTTCTCACCAAAGTAGCGGCTGCGTCTGTATCTACATCCAATCCCCAAAGAACAACAAAAAGAAATTTCATGTTTTCTTTCACTTTGTCTCTAAGGCTCGATAGTCACGTCTATGAAGGTAGGGGCCATGTCTTAATGATGGTGTGTATTTCTTGCTAAAATAAGCCCCCAGCCTTGATATCCGTGATGCACCTGGAGAGTAAGCATACGACTCACTTTATAATGGGGACTGGAGACAAATAAGATTGTCTAAATACTACTTAGAAGCTTGGGGACTGAATTAGCAAATTATTAAGTGTATAGCAAAGGGATGACCTAACTCCTAGTCTCAAAGAAAACACTTGAAACATAACTTGTAAACCAATAAAAGGCAATATCTTCTTTCCTTCAGGAACTAGGAACATTCCATTCGACTCGAACTTCTTTAACACCACATAATTCCTTCCCCCACCAGGTTACTTCATGTTTAAGTCACATTATGACACAGTCTCAATATCCAGTGGATGGCAAAGGAAAAAAAAAAAATCCCTTTCAAAATGAAGAAAACACAATTTCTGTTCATAGTATGAGTTAGAATCATCAACCTAAGGTTCTGGTAAATATTTAAAAGCAAGTGATATTTGCCAGTTGTTAACTTTGAATCAAAAAGTGTATGAGAACTTCATATAAAACACCCACTTAAACACGTTAGTTTCAACTTCCGATAGCATAGATTAGTTTCATATCATCAATCTTGTAGAGTTTCAGATCTAGATATTTTGTGAGATGGTCTATAAATAGAAATGGGGAGATACACAATTGATTATGCTTTTCTTCCTTTTAGAAAATGTAAAATTTAAGCTCTCCGCTCTGTGTAAATTATTTTAAGTTTTTATTATTTTTTGGCAGTACCACGAAGCATGTGGGATCTTTGTTCCCCAACCAGGATCAAACCCATGCCCCTTGCAGTGGAAGCAAGGGGTCTTAACCACTGGCCTACCAGGGAAGTCCCTGTGTACATTATTTTGAAGTAAAGACAAACATTTATGAACTAGGAGAGATGATAAAATTACTGTAACAACTCTAAGTCTAATGGCACCTGCGTTGTTCAGAGTATAGTTTATGAGCATTTAACATTCGGCAAGTGTGTAAGCAGAAATTACTTTAATACATATAATTCATTAGGTGGATGGGTTTCTCTTAAGAGGAAATAATATTGTATTTATCTAAGGATTACATGAAGCAAGACTTCAGAGCTTGATCAGGTGGTGGGCAGAAACCCGAGATCAGAGTCACCAAGGCCAAACAGCAATTGTTTGTGTTGTTCTGTTTTGTTGTTGACACGAGACAGTAAGTGGCTCGGAGTACACCGTGCCCTTGCCAAGTCAAAAAAACAACACTTCATTTGAGAGGAACCGGACTGTTCTGCACGCGTGTGCAGAGGGAATTTCTCAATGGAAAGTCTGTTGTGATCAGCGAAGAAATGCCCTATGATACTAACCTGCTTTCTCATCAGTTTCCCCAAGTGGAATCATGCATTGACTCCATTCAGAGTGTGCGCAACTTATATAATGGATACTGTGTACAAACACCTGCCATATTCTAGATAATTAACTCACTTTATTATCCACATTCTAACCTTGTGAAGTAGTGCTATTTCCCCCCATTTCAGAGATGAGGAAACAGAGGCTCAAAGAGGTTACAAAACTGAGCCAAAATCACAGAGACAGAAAGTTGCAGAACCGGTCTTCGGAGCCGTGTATTTTGGTTCCCAGGCCCATTGGTTGGGGGTCGAGACGGGGAAGGGGTAGAAACACAGCACCCGTGGAGTCACATGTTGGTTCTTTGGAGCCAGCAGAGTTACAGAACAGAACACAGGAGGCCCAAGTCTATGACTGGAGGGTCAGTTACACACAGGAAAAGGACAGGAGTCCAGGCCTCAACCTTGCAGCCTGGCTGAGCTGTGTGGGGTTTGCTGGGTCAGAAAGAAGCATCTTCACTTACTGCAGAGGGAGGTTCATCATAGAACTAAAGGAGTGAGCAGAAATAACCAGCTCAGGCTAAGTGTCATGACAAATCTTTACGCAGCTTTCAACCTACTCCCTTACTTCTGAGCACTAGCAGCAGACGAACCAGCACCATGAGGCCCACCAGGATTCCCACTGCCCCAACGAGCACCACCAGGGCGCCACCCTGTCTGCCAGCCACAGCACCAGCACCACCCGCTCACCTCCACTGCCCTTTTCTCCTTTTATTCACTCGTACCTTACAGCCTTTTCCCAGGTCTTCTTCCTTGGTTGTCTCCTACTAACTAACGAAAAGGCAGGAAGGTTACTGTCACCAGCTTTCATTGTTGTTCAGTCCCTCAGTCATGTCCGACTCTTTGTGGGCCCATGGACTGCAGCACGCCAGGCTCCTCTGTCCTCCACCAGGGTTTGCTCAAACTCATGTCCATTGAATCAGTGTTGCTATCCAACCATCTCATCCTCTGCTGCCCCCTTCTCCGCTTGCCCTCAATCCTTCCCAGCATCAGGGTCTTTTCCAAAGAGTCAGCTCTTCATATCAGGTAGCCGAAGTATTAGAACTTCAGCTTCAGCCTCAGTCCTTCCAATGAATATTCAGGGTTGATTTCCTTTAGGATGGACTGGTTGGATCTCCTTGCAGTCCAAGGGACTCTCAAGGTCTTCTCCAGCACTACAGTTCGAAAGCATCAATTCTTCAGCACTCAGCCTTCTTTTTGGTCCAACTGTCACATCCGTACATGACTACTGGAAAAACCAAAGCTCATTCTGCCTTCCAAATCCAAAACCGAGGAGCGTATAATTAAAGAACATAATTCTCATTCAGAATCCTCACCGCAAGGACATCTGCCATGCATCACTTTTAGATTCCCAGCATCTCCAACCAGAGCAGAGTAGAATGGAGACTGAACAAGACATTTGAACTCCACAAATTCTGACTCTGACCTTGCCAAATGTCTTCCTGCCACCCCCTCCATCTACTTTTCTGCATCTACAATTGAAGACCTTATATAATCAAGTCATTTTTTTTTTGTAGCTCCTACTGTTTTGATTAAAAAAAAAAAAAAAACAAAGCCCCTTCCAGGACATTTTAAAGCTTAAACACATGGGTGCTTATCTTTTCCTTTTGTAATATGTGATTTGACCTATTTCTCTTGTGTGAATTTCAAAGTCTTACTCTGATAAACGTCAAGTTTAACTTCGGAAATTAATTTAGCATGCAGTGTATATAAATGACCCTAGAAATCTTAGTCAAACACAACAGCATTACTGACCTTCAAATGATATAGGGGGAGGGAGTGGGGCTGAGAAATTCCTTGTTTTATTACAGGATTGCTACAAAAAAACACTGTCAACAGGTTTATATATTTCTATTAATTTTACTTTAAGTGCATTTGTGTTTAGGTTTTGATTTTGATGATCCAAAATCTTAGCATGAAAAATAATAATAAAAATGAACATTTGGCTTTCTTCCAACTTAGTCAGAAACACAAGGCATTTTTACATTAATTATTCTAAGCTGCAGCCTTTGCTTTTTTTCATTTACAGTCTAGCTTACTTTTTGTATGTTACCTTTAATTTAGGAAATTTTCAAACTTACACAATAGTGGCCACTTTTATTTCCTTTTTGCCCACACAAACACCAATGATTTATGATTTTAAGTAAATCCCTGAAACTATTTTATCTTCTTAAATGTGTAAATTGAAATGACCACAAACTTTAAAAATCACATTTAACTCAATATAATTAAACATTGAGTCAGTGTTCACATTTACCTATCCTTTAAAAAAACTTTTTTTATTATGTAGAATTTTGCACTGGGATCCACGTAAGGTCTATACACTATTATTAGTTATAGATCTTAATTCTCTTTTAAATTATGGGTTACTCCATTTCTTTTTCCCATATCTTCTTGTCCTTATTGTTATCAAAGAAGAAGAAGAAATTAGATTATCCATTCTTTGTTGTTCAATCATTGTTTAGTCCCTAAGCAGTGTCCGACTCTTTGCTATCCCATGGACTACAGCAATCCAGGCTTCCCTGTCCTTCACTCTCTCCGGGAGTTTGCTCAAACTCATGTCCATTGAGTCGGTGATGCCATCCAACCATCTCATCCTCTGGCGCCCCCTTCTCCTCTTGCCCTCGATCTTTCCCAGCATCAGGGTCTTTTCCAATGAGTCAACTCTTTGCATCAGGTGGCCAAAGTATTGGAGCTTCAGTTTCAGCATCGGTCCTTCCAATGAATATTCAAGGTTGATTTCCTTTAGGATTGACTGGTTTGATCTCCTTGCAGTCCAAGGGACTCTCAAGAGTCTTCTCCAGCACGACTGTTAGAAAGCATCAGTTCTTTGGCACTCAGCCTTCTTTACGGTCCAACATCCGTACATGACTACTGGAAAGTCCATAGCTTTAACTATATGGACCTTTGTCACCAAAGTGATGTCTCTGCTTTTTAATTAAGTTTGTTGTAGCTTTCCTTCCAAAGAGCAAATGTGTTTTAATTTCATGCAGGCAGTTATCACCTGCAAAGATAGTGAAGCCCAAGAAAATAAAATTTATCACTGTTTTCACTTTTTCCCCATCTATTTGCCATAAAGTGATGGGACCAGATGCTGTGATCTTAGTTTTTTGAATGTTGAGTTTTAAGCCAGCCTTTTCACTCTCCTCTTTCACCCTCATCAAGAGGCTCTTAGAAGTACCTATATCTGAGTTTTGCTAATTGCATCCCATGATGTCTCTTAATACACACCTCTTTCTTGTTTCCCTATAAATTTGTTTTCCTATAAATTGGTCACTGGGTCTGGAGCTTGATTAATCCAAAACGTTACTGGCTTTCAATTTCTTCAAGTTCATATAACATAGGAAATATATTTGATTTTCTTACACAATAGTATCAAAAAGTCTCAGAGAAAAAAGGTGTTTGGCAACACCCTGCCCAATATTTGGTGGTGGTTTAGTCGCTAAGTTGTGTCCAGTGCTTGCAATTCCATAGACTGTAGACTGCCAGGTTCCTCTGTCCATGGAATTCTCAAGGCAAGAATACTGGAGCAGGTTGCCTTTTCCTGCTCCAGGGTATCTTCCTGACCCAGGAATGGAACCCAGGTCTCCTGCACTGCAGGCAGATTCTTTACCAACTGAGCTACAAGGGAAGCTCCACCAAATATTTATCCTTATGTATTTCAGTATAAATTATTAACCCTTAACTCCTTAAAAGTAAAAACAAGGACCAGGAGATAAACAGGACTGAAAATGCCACAGCATCACTGCAAAGATCCCCTTGCCCTTCAACACGTGAGTTTCTTTTTCTCCAAAGCACTGCAAGAACTGGACAGATTAGCTGAACAGCAGGCCCTGCCTGGACCTTCCCACTCCATCACTCTCAGCATATTCTATTCTAGAGCAGTAAAACATTCATTTTAAGAGACATAATTTGAGTATCCAGGCCTGTGCCTTCTATAGTTATTCTCTGCCCC
The DNA here is from genome assembly GCF_029407905.1 of Bubalus kerabau. NCBI lineage: Eukaryota > Metazoa > Chordata > Mammalia > Artiodactyla > Bovidae > Bubalus > Bubalus kerabau. Next base: position 22,713,126 of record NC_073635.1, on the reverse strand, counting down.
AACAGAAAACAAATGTGGTTAACCAAAAGTCAGCTTTAGGAAAGAAAAAAAACCCTTTGTTCTTTACAAAAATACTTTGTTATCAGCCTTCAAGAAAGATGTCAGATATTAATTTGAGGCTAGAGTATTGCAGGAGTAGGGGCAGGGAAGAGAGGGTAATAGAAAATCTCCCCATGGATTGGTCATGAACATGATCTGAGATCATGAACCTGTATGGAAAGATTTAGTGTAACTAGATTGTTAGAGAATGTAACAGAGAAAAGGTATCATTATCTACAAACCATGATGCAAACTAAATAGAGCTATGAACAGGTATAAATTTGAAGGAAGCCGAAGCCATGCAGCAGCCTAAACTTCACTTGGCCTTATCAGAAACAGAAATCTGCCACATGAACAACACACATTTCAATGAAGAGCTGAATGAGTCCAGCAGAAAAGGAGAGAAAGTAGTCAAGAGAGTTCAGAACACTTGCATGGAGCTCAGCATAGCCTGGCATCATTGGCACTGTTGGCCATACTCAATCAAAGTGCAGAGGGGAAGCAAGGAAGGCAGGAGAAGCATCTAGAATAGGCAATTCTGTGGGCTAAACTGTGAACCCTGCATACATTCTCTGCTGCTCTCAGCCCCTCTGACCAGGAGTCATGAAGCCTCATTTCCCCTGAGTTCTGCCAGGCTTCATACCCAGTGAAATCTGATGAACTAGGATAAGTTAACAGCCTCCAGCCTCTCCCAGGTGGATCTTGAAAGTGACTGGTTATCTCAGAGGTGATCCCTGAATACCTGGACATCCTTGGTCCTTCCATCTCTGGCTTCAGCAACACACTTCATAGAACTTGGTGTCTGCCTTAGTTTCCCTCAAGTTTACCACCAGGTCGTGTCCCGGTTGAGTTTCACCTGGCTGAACCCTGACACTTTGCTGTCGATGCTGAATCTGGGCCTCCTGCATCTGCAGCCCAGGGACAGTTTTGGGGGGTGCTACTACCATCCCAGTCTTCCTCAATAGAGAACTGGACCACAGGTCTTGAGTTCAATCTGGAACTTTACAAATCTCATTAAACATAGTCATTAAACTTGTGAATTCCCATTTCCTCGTCTGAAAATTAAGGTTACTATTCACTACCTGCCCCACCTTTGATGGTGGTTAAATAAAAGCAAGCTAATGAATTAAACTGTGCTGCCTCCCTTCAATCCAGGCCTTATTTTTGCCACCAGCTTTCTCATTTCTCCAGGAATGATCCCCCTCTGTAGGCATTTCCCCCATATCCACCTTGTGGATATTCCAGATGGACAGCCACGTAAAGGTTTAGAACACTCTGGAATAGTCTGAATGGCTAGAAACATAGCAAGGGTTTAGCTAAGCCCCTAGGTAGAAGGAAATTACCATGAGTGACAGATTCTTCCAATCTTAAGTAGAGCAGCTCACCCAGGAAATAAGTTCACATGTGCACAGAGTGAAAAGCCTCATAGACCCAACCGGTCTCACTGAGCTCAAGTCACTCCCACTGGAACCACTGTCAGCAGAGCCACCTTTGCAAACAATAGGCAGCTTTAAACATAATGAGCTGTATGTATCTACCTAATGTGGCCAAACAGTAATACGACCTATTTCATAATGCACTTGGCAAAACCAAATGGATACAGTTAAGACCACGGTCCATGGAGTCACAAAGAGTCGGACACAACTTAGCAACTAATCAACAACAAGACCGTTAGAGAAAGTTGCTCTGAAAAAATAAGCAAAAAAGCATCCTGTTCAACAACATATCTAAACGTCCAATATATTGCAAACAAATCAAGAGGAATAGAGTTTCCCAACAAGTAAGACTTACCCTTCTCTCGAAAATGGTTTAAAACCAGAGTCGTTCGTCATGATGAAGTTTGGTCCTTGAACAGAAGCTCTATTTTCCACAGAGGAAGGATGCTCAGCTGATGGAGAAAACAAGCAAATGCTACATGTCAGGCATTGGGTTAGGAACTTCCGTCTACTTTCTCAGTTAGTTCTCACAAAATGCCAGAAGCCAGATAAAGAAATCAGTTCAGAGAGAATTCGTGACGCACCAAGGGTGCATAGCCAGCAAATGTGGGAGTTAAGGACTTTTCCATCTCAGCCCACAGACTTCTCTGTAAAAGGCAGATGTAAAGCAAAGTACTTCCTACTCCTGTTAGCCCAACAAAGCTCGTCACACGTGTACAGTTGTCCTTGTGGGGGTGGGGGAGCCACAAGGTGGGAACTCGACTGAGAATGTCAGAATGGGCTACACTTCTGCTTTCACTCATGAGTCATGGTTACCATTTTGTGCTTATGAAACCACAACCAAAATGGCACTGTAGGGGGTAATTGCATTTTAGTAATTCAAAAAAATTACACCTCTACCTTGCACAGTAGACTCTAGCCCTGAGATTTCTATTACCGAAGACTATCAAAATGCAATGCCAACCAAGAGGTCAGCATGGTGGTGGTGAATATGTAAACTGTACAGACCTTTGGGCAAAAGCTATCAAAATTTAAGACATAGAAATCTTTTGGCCTAATATTTTCTCATCTAGAAACTTAACTATAGTAAGGTACTCAAAAATCTGTAGATAAAGACATTCATTTCAGGATTGTTTATAAACGTGAAAAATTGAGAGCAATGCAATGGGAACTGGTTAAAAAAATTATAGTACACATATAAAATGGAATATTCCACAGCCACTAAAAAATACAAATGTGCGTTGACATAAAAAATATGCCCAAGATATGTTCCTGAGAGAAAAAAAGCATATTGTAAGACAGCATGCATAAATTACTCCATTTTTGTAAATAATAAAACATATGGTTGTATATGTGTAGGGAGAAAATCTGGAATAATATCCACCAACTAGTCACAGTGGCTTTTTCTGGGGGATGGAACTAGGAAGGGTCCTACTTTCTATTTTTTATTATTTCTGCACTTCTAGAAATTCTTCTTATATGACTATTTTTATCATTAAAAAAAAATTAAAAGGGGGCTTCCCTAGTGGCTTAGTGGTAAAGAATCTGCCAAGGCAGGAGACATGAGTTGGATAACTGATCTGGGAAGATGCCACATGCCGAAAGCAACTCAGCCCATGCACCACAACGACTGAGTCTGTGCTCTAGAGCCCGGGAGGTGCAACTGCTGAAGTCTGCATCCTCTAGAGCCCCTGCTCTGCAACAAGAGGAGCCACCATACAGAAGCCTGAGAATCATAACTAGAGTAGCCCCTGCTGCCCTAGAGAAAGCCCACAAGGCAACGAAGACCCAGCACAGCCAAAAAGAAATGATTTTTTTTAAAAATTAACAGGGTCTTCCCTGGCAGTCCAGTGGTTAAGACTCCACATTGCCAATGCCAGGGGCTCAGGTTAAATACCTGCTCAGGTAACTAAGATCCCACATGCCAGGCACTGTGGCCAATACATTAACAAATAAAACGAAAAATAAATTAAAAAAATTTTTTTTAATAAATCCAAAAAATTAACAAAGATTTGTGTTCTATTTTTAGTTTGGGGCTGGGTGTTTGGGATATGAGACAACCAATATTTCAAGTCTAGAACCAGAAAGGAGACTAAAGGGAACTGAAAATCTCCAAAACGTGAATCTTATGTGAGAAACTATTTGAGTAAGAATTTGCTGGTAGCTTTCAAACACACAGCTGCAGATATATATATTGCTGATGATCCAAAACTGTCTTTGAGATTTCTGGGGGAAACGGCAGAGTTAGAGTATATTTGTCTGACTCCTCTCCCTGAAATTTATTTAAGCAAACAAAAATCAATTCTGTTCATGGTTGGGTCTATCGTTTTCAAGTCAGCAATCAAATTTATTTTCAAGGAGATTCTCTAAAGGGGTGTTTGGGGGTCTCCAACCTTAATGTAAAGACTCATTATATCATACAGACAAAGCTAACTGTGTCTCCCAGTCAGCTCCATTTCTGGAAGCATCTGAAGGTTACGTGTTTTTTCTTTCTTAATTTATTTATTTATGTGGCTCCTTATTACAGTGCTTGGGCTCCAGAGCACACAGGCTTGGTAGCTGTGGTTGCCCTGAGGCAAGTGGGATCTTAGTTTCCCAACCAGGGATCAGAGCCGCATCCCCTTCGTTGGAAGGCAGATTCTTTACCAGCAGACCACCAGGGAAGTCCCTGAAGGTTATATGGTAAGGCTACGCACTGTAGCAAGTACAACTCCCACAGCAAAGCTGAGTGGTAGAACCACAGAGGGTCTGAGACCTGGATGCCCAGCTGCCCACCTGGCTGCCTAAAGACCTCACAAGGTGGATTACCAGTGAATTGGGTCTAATTTCAACAGATTCAACAGAGTGATTCTGATTTCCATCTCATTCTGATTTCCATGTATGAACTTACTGCCTTAGAGAGGCTGATACACGTAACTAGATTTCTAGAGAATTCACTGGCAATGAAAATGATCTGTCGATTAAATCAGCTAGTATGTGTGATAGCACAGAGGCTCCTCTCTCCTTTTGAACAAATTAATGGCAAGTTCAGTATTATCTGGAAGTTATACTTCAAGCAGGGGCTTCCCAGGTGGCTCAGTGGGTGAAGAATCCATCTGCAATGCATGAGACACAGGAGACTCAGGACCAATCCCTGAGTCGGGAAAATCCCCTGGAGGAGGGCATAGCAACCCATTCCAGTATTCTTGCCTGGAGAATCCCATGGGCAGAGAAGCCTGGTGGGCTACAAACTGCACGCATAGCTTCACATCAGAAGCAGGAAGTTACATAACCTGAACGTGAAATGACATCTGGTTCCCAACAGGCCGATGCCTGCATCTCCGCAGTATAGTCCAAAAGGCCCAGATGCTGTTCCTCCAAGCAGCCAAGACATCCTCTCTCAAGGACATGACTGACTTCTGGTTCTCCATTGCCCTTTCTGTGCCCCCTTTCTGAATCACGGTACATCACAATGGATTCGATTTCTGCTGTTTGTTTGTGTGTTTGTTTACAATCATATTCTATTTCTGCCTCCATGAGCTCATTCACTGAATCATCCTGGGTGTGATGTCTGATGCCTGCAAGTTTACAAACAGACCGTTTCTGACTTAGCTTTCTCAGATCACTAATCAAACAATCATATGCAGATTTTACTAGCTCGACATTGAGAGGATATGATAGTCAGGATACGATACGCTATGCTGAGGTAACAAGCAAATCCAAAGCTCATCAATTCAGTACAACATTTGTGTCATATCCTTGCAAGGTCTGATGTGAGATGGCAGGACCCATCTCCATCAGACGTGTCTGGATTCAGGCTCCATCCGTTCTGTGTTCTACATATTAAGATCATGGCATCTGGTCCCATCACTTCATGGGAAATAGATGGGGAAACAGTGGAAACAGTGTCAGACTTTATTTTTCTGGGCTGCAAAATCACTGCAGATGGTGACTGCAGCCATGAAATTAAAAGACGCTTACTCCTTGGAAGGAAAGTTATGATGAACCTAGATAGCATATTCAAAAGCAGAGATATTACTTTGCCAACAAAGGTCAATCTAGTCAAGGCTATGGTTTTTCCAGTGGTTATATATGGATGTGAGAGTTGGACTGTGAAGAAAGCTGAGCACTGAAGAACTGATGCTTTTGAACTGTGGTGTTGGAGAAGACTCTTGAGAGTCCCTTGGACTGCAAGGAGGTCCAACCAGTCCATCCTAAAGGAGATCAGTCCTAGGTGTTCATTGGAAGGACTGATGCTAAAGCTGAAACTCCAATACTTTGGCCACCTCATGCAAAGAGTTGACTCATTGGAAAAGACTCTAATGCTGGGAGGGATTGGGGGCAGGAGGAGAAGGGGACAACAGAGGATGAGATGGCTGGATGGCATTACTGACTCGATGGACATGAGTTTGAGTAAACTCTGGGAGTTAGTGATGGACACGGAGGCCTGGTGTGCTGCGATTCATGGGGTCACAAAGAGTCGGACACAACTGAGTGACTGAACTGAACTGAACAGGCTGACTGCAGCAGCCAGAGACAAAGATGGAGGAGAGTGCTGATTCCTAAGAGCCTCAAAGTGACACCTGACTTCCTGTCCACATCTCACGGACCAGAGCCAGTCATGTGACCAATCTAAGTGCAAAGGAGGCTGGGAAATGTGGTGGACCACTGGATTATCTGGAGAGAGCTGGCTGCCTCTGAAATAGAAAGCTACGTGATTTCCAGGTTTTTACAAGCTCTTTACTCTCACCCATGTACACCAGCAATAGTTGTAATCAGAGGGCACTTGAAGCTTCTGAACTGCCCTCTTAGCTCCTGTCTGTCTTCACTGAATCAATATAATGCAGCTCATTTACCGAGGGTCTAAAAATCTAGGTTAGACTGGAATACAGAGTAAGATTCAGCTTCACCTTTGAGAATAGAGGGACTTCCCTGGTGGCCCAGTGGTTAAGGCTTCACCTTCCAATGTAGGGGATGTGGATTTGATCCCTGATCAGGGAGCTGGGATCAAAGGGGCATCCCAGGTGGCACTAATTGTAAAGAACCCAGCTGCCAGTGCAGGAGACATAAGAGACGTGGGTTCGATCCCTGGGTTGGGAAGATCCCCTGGAGGCGGGCATGGCAACCCACTCCAGTATGCTTGCCCGGGAAATTCCATGGATAGAGGAGCCCAGTGAGCTATAGTCCACAGCGTCGCACAGAGTCGGACACAAGTGACTTGAAGGAGTACACACACACACACAGGGAGCTAAGATCCCATGTCTCACAGCCAAAAAACCAAAACTTAAAATAGAAGCAACATTGTAACAAAGTAAATAAAGACTTCAAAATTGGTTCACATTAAAAAAAATTTTTTTTAATCTAGTAATGGAGACCTTACAATAATAAAAGCAGTATTATAGGGATATACGGAGAAGGCACTGGCAATCCACTCCAGTACTCTTGCCTGGAAAATCTCATGGACAGAGGAGCCTGGTAGGCTGCAGTCCATGGGGTCGCTGAGAGTCGGACACGACTGAGCGACTTCACTTTGACTTTTCACTTTCATGCATTGGAGAAGGAAATGGCAACCCACTCCAGTGTTCTTGCCTGGAGAATCCCAGGGATGGGGAGCCTGGTGGGCTGCCGTCTATGGGGTCGCATAGAGTCAGACACAACTGAAGCGACTTAGCAGCAGCAGCAGCAGCATAGGGATATACAACTATAACACAAAATATATAATATATATAAATACAGTATAAATATATATAATACATGTTTAAAGATATACAACCGTAATACAGAGGAAAATTAAATGGTGACTAAATGTACAAATCAAGTTTCATTAGAGAAATAATTACACCAGGAAGAATATGGGGTATGAGCTTGGGGAAGGCAGAATTCTGACTAAGCTTGCAAAGGCTCCTGAAAGGCAGAGGCAAGGGAAGAGAATAGGGAAGGCAGGGGGTGTGACTGTGACGTCATGGGTCGGGGAGCAGGGGGGAGGCGTTTGATGTGTCTGGAACATCAGTAAATGCAGGTGAAGAAGTGGCTGGAGCTGGGGTGGTAAGTTAGCATGAGGCTGTGACTGCCCTGGGCTGGTCTGGACTTTGGTGTAAAAGCCACAGGGACAACCTGCGGGTCTGGGGGAAAGGAAAGTACCCAAGCCTCCTTTAGAAAGACCAGCCAGGAAGCAGACTCGAGACCAGCCAGGAAGCTGCTGCAGCGGCTCCAGAGAAGGTCCTGATTCCGACGGCCCATCTCCTGCCAGGAGCCTCCTGCATTTGAATCTCCCCAGGTGCTGAAGACCGCAGAAGCTTTCTAGGTGGACACGCACAGACATGCCATTACCTGTCCAAACTCATCTCTTCTCGACACCATACTCAATGCCATCAGCAAATGCCATCAGCTCTGCCTCCAGAACAAACCCTGAATCTGACCACTCCTCCCAGCTCCTGCCCTCCCAACTGAACCCAAGCCTCCTTCCTGTCTCAAGAGCACCACACGTGCCCTCTGGCCTTTCAGAGACCACACTGCTCTTACCCTGAGCCGTCCACGCTGCCTCGCCCCCAGCCCCACACCAATGCCCGGCATGCAGCAAGCCCTCAGCAAAGACGTGTGTGTTCATGAAGCAGCTGAGCATGCTTAGTCACTCAGTCGTGTCCAACTCTATTCGACCCCATGGACTGTAGCCCACCAGGTTCCTCTATCCGTTGAATTTCCCAGGCAAGAATACTGGAGTGGGTTGCCATTTCCTTCTCTAAGGCATCTTCCCAACCCAGGGATCAAATCCATGTCTCCTGAGTCTCCTGTACTGGCTGGCAGATTCTTTACCACTGAGCCACCTGGGAAGCCCCAATGAAGCTGCTAATAAATGGCAATATCAGAACATCAAGTGAAATAAAAATGAGGTTTACAGGCTAAGAGGCTGAGCTCCATTGCTCCTTATGGACCTTAACAAATATCTCAGACCCCATTCTCATTCTAAGCACCTCCACTCAGGTTTAATTCAGGCTCAGCTTGGCTTCTTCCTCAAAGGCAGGACAGGGGTATTTCTCAAGAGCGACCAGAGGCCAAAGGAAATGCCCGAGAGTCCCACAGAGCCAGAACAGCCACCTGGCAGGTGCCTCCCTGCACCTGACTGGGAGGGGGAGAACAGTGAAGGTGCTACCACCCAGACCAGTGAGGAGGGAGAAGGTGGTGAAGGGGGCCCTGGCCCCCAAGACAGGACACTGGGTCTTGGGGACTGTGTCCGCTCCCAGCCTGCGCATCACTGACCCTCTCAGATCTCATAGGTGTTTCATAAATAAAAGAACATGACCCCTGGTGTCCTTGAAAAGGGAAAGTGTTAGTCACTCAATCACATCCAAATCTTTGCAACCCCATGGACTGTAGCCCACCAAGCTCCTCTGTCCATGGGGATTCTCCAGGCAGGAATACAGAGTGGGTTGCTATTCCCTTCTCCAGGGGATCTTCCCAACCCAGGGATTGAACCAGCTCGCCTGCATCATAGGCAGATTCTTTACTACTGAGCCACGATAAAACAAAGTGATGTTTGGGCAAACAGCTTGCACCCTGAGTGTGGATAAAGATGTCTGACCACGTGTCCACTCAGGATGGGGGGACAGAGTCCCTCCCTGTGCGAGGGGGAAGGACAAGCTGATGCTTATAAGGAAGATGGGAAGGAAATTATTTGCAGTCATCTTGAGAGCCAACGAATGGTTCGCCTGCTCAGAAAGACTTAAAGATTGCATCTGTGATGCCTCCTGTTGTTTTGACAGAGTTCTTTTTTTTTTTTTTTTTTTAAGCTTAAAAAGGGGAGTAGAAGGAAATGTGACCATTAAGCTAGTAAATGAGCTTTTGGGAGGCCCCGCTGTATGATAAGCCATCATCAGCGGTTCCCAGCACACCACAGATCTCCCGTTTGCATGCCCAGGGCTGAGAGGACTCAAGTCACTGGGCCGTCTCTGGTCACAACTGAGTCCTGAGTTCACCTTTGCCTGTTTCAGGCTGTGTCCATTTGTCTCTTAAGATTCAGGTAAGAATGATTCAATAAAGACAACAAGAAAGAGAATAGACATGAGCGAGAATAAAAGGGAGAGAGAAAGTGTATGGTTTTGTACCAGGGGGAAAAAAAATCCATCTCTTTGCTTTCAGTACCTGATCCATTTCCTCCACCTGAAAGGTAGGATGTCAGGAACTCCCTACCTATAAATTAAGGACATCAGAAATCGACTGAGTGGCCTGACACATACCCTCCTGGGCTTCACCCCAGAAATTCTGATTCAGGGTATGCGTGGGTGTATTTATAGTGTGGGGGCACAGGAGGGCATAACATCTTTATTTTTAATGGCCCCAGGTGATCATGAGTCAAGCGAGTAAGTCGAAACTTCCCTGGCTGTTCGGTGGTTAAGACTCCACACTTACATTGCAAGGGGCACAGGTTCAATCCTTGGTCAGGAAACTAAGATTCAGCATGGGGGATAAAACACACACACAAAAAAGAGACAGAGAAAGAGTATAAGTTGTGACCCACCCTAATGGGGAAGAGGGTCTGAACTGACACTGGCCACAGAAGGTTTTGCCTACTGAGCAAGATTCCTTCTAGAAGAGTCACTTATCAGCCATGCGAAGCTCCAAGTTACAGAGGCTCACAAGACCCCAGAATATTGGCCTGAAGACATTAGTCAAGGTCTTTATCAGTAGCAGCTGTGAATTTGAGTATTGAGTTGGCTTCCAATATCCCTGTCCTCCCACTCTCAGCCTCTCCTGACTCCATCCATTCATCAAGGAGGTACTGAGCACCAGGCCCCACCCAGCAGAGGCCCCAGGACACAACAGAGATAGTCCTCCCCTCCTAGCAGGTGCTGTTCCAGTGGAGAGGAGCAGGAAGCAGTCATTCCACAGACAGCCGTCTAAGAGCTATAATTAACATGGGCCAGGAAGCATATGGAATGACCTCTTTTTCTCCATCGTTGTGTCAAGCTTCAAGGGCACAAAGCTTCATCAGTCACAACACCTAGGTTCCAGAAACCCACCACCTATTAGGGGAGACACACTAACAGGCCATTCTAAACTAGAATGTATATGGAGGACAGTATGAGGTTTCCTAAAAGACTAAAGCTAGAGCCAGCAGATGACCCTGCAGTCCCACTCCTTGGCCTATACCCAGAGAAAACCCTAATTTGAAAAGATACATGCACCCCAGTGTTCAATGCTCAGGACATGGAAGCAACTTAAATATCCATCAACAGAGGAATGGATAAAGAAGATATGGCACCTATAATCAATGGACTGTTAATCATAAAAAAGAATGAAATAATGTCATTTGCAGCAACATGGATGGACCTAGAGATTGTCATTACTGAGTGAAGTCAGACGGAGGGAAACAAATATCACGTGACATCACTCACATGTGGAATCATTTTTTTTTTTTTTAATTTTATTTTATTTTTTAAACTTTACATAACTGTATTAGATTTGCCAAATATCAAAATGAATCCGCCACAGGTTTACATGTGTTCCCCATCCTGAACCCTCCTCCCTCCTCCCTCCCCATTCCATCCCTCTGGGTCGTCCCAGTGCACCAGCCCCAAGCATCCAGTATCGTGCATCGAACCTGGACTGGCAACTCATTTCATACATGATATTTTACATGTTTCAATGCCATTCTCCCAAATCTTCCCACCCTCTCCCTCTCCCACAGAGTCCATAAGACTATTCTATACATCAGTGTCTCTTTTGCTGTCTCGTACACAGGGTTATTGTTACCATCTTTCTAAATTCCATATATATGCGTTAGTATACTGTATTGGTGTTTTTCTTTCTGGCTTACTTCACTCTGTATAATAGGCTCCAGTTTCATCCACCTCATTAGAACTGATTCAAATGTATTCTTTTTAATGGCTGAGTAATACTCCATTGTGTATATGTACCACAGCTTGCTTATCCATTCATCTGCTGATGGACATCTAGGTTGCTTCCATGTCCTGGCTATTATAAACAGTGCTGCGATGAACATTGGGGTACTCGTGTCTCTTTCCCTTCTGGTTTTCTCAGTGTGTATGCCCAGCAGTGGGATTGCTGGATCATAAGGCATGTCTATTTCCAGTTTTTTAAGGAATCTCCATACTGTTCTCCATAGTGGCTGTACTAGTTTGCATTCCCACCAACAGTGTAAGAGGGTTCCCTTTTCTCCACACCCTCTCCAGCATTTATGACTTGTAGACTTTTGGATTGCAGCCATTCTGACTGGTGTGAAATGGTACCTCATAGTGGTTTTGATTTGCATTTCTCTGATAATGAGTGATGTTGAGCATCTTTTCATGTGTTTGTTAGCCATCTGTATGTCTTCTTTGGAGAAATGTCTATTTAGTTCTTTGGCCCATTTTTTGATTGGGTCATTTATTTTTCTGGAGTTGAGCTGTAGGAGTTGCTTGTATATTCTTGAGATTAGTTGTTTGTCAGTTGCTTCATTTGCTATTATCTTCTCCCATTCTGAAGGCTGTCTTTTCACCTTGCTAATAGTTTCCTTTGATGTGCAGAAGCTTTTAAGGTTAATTAGGTCCCATTTGTTTATTTTTGCTTTTATTTCCAATATTCTGGGAGGTGGGTCATAGAGGATCCTGCTGTGATGTATGTCAGAGAGTGTTTTGCCTATGTTCTCCTCTAGGAGTTTTATAGTTTCTGGTCTTACGTTTAGATCTTTAATCCATTTTGAGTTTATTTTTGTGTATGGTGTTAGAAAGTGTTCTAGTTTCATTCTTTTACAAGTGGTTGACCAGAGTTCCCAGCACCACTTGTTAAAGAGATTGTCTTTAATCCATTGTATATTCTTGCCTCCTTTGTCGAAGATAAGGTGGAATCATTTTTTAAAAAATGAACTTATTTACAAAACAGAAATAGTTATAGATATAGTAAACGAACTTATGGTTACCAGGGAGTATTAGACGGGGATAAACTGGGAGACTGGGATTGATATATATACACACTACTATGTCCAAAACAGACAGCTAATAAGGACCTACTGTATAGCATAGGGAACTCTACTCAATACTCTGTACGATCTATATGGGAAACAAATTTAAAAAGAGAGTGGATATATGTATATGTGTAACTGATTCACTTTGCCAAACACCAGAAACTAACACAACACTGTAAATCAACTCTACTCCAATAAAAATTAACAGCAACAACAACAAAAAAAACACTAGAACGTAAAATGGAAATTAGAAAAGATATAAAACTCTCATGAGAGAATTAAGAGAGAGAATCTGCAAGCACGCAAGATGCTTAGAAGAGTGCCTGGCACGTAGTACATACTCAGCAAATATGAAGCATCATTATTAGAAGGTGATGCACGTAGGGTATGCTGCAGGTAGAATGAAGCAGCGTAGGAGCACCTGGCTGAGGTGGTTGGGAAACGACCGAAAGGAAATGACGCCTGAGCCGGGTTCCAAAGGCTGACCAGGAAGCATCAGTCTCTAGCATCTCAGCTGGAGGATGCGGATAACAAGGGCCAGCCTCCTCGGTGTTCTCAGCGCGCCCCAGGCGCTGTGCCGTCCTCACTTCACAGGTGGGACCCCAAAAGGTCTAACAGCTAAAGGTCACAGGCACAGCATGCGGAAGACCAAGGGCCTTATGCCATCTTAAGACCTGAAGCCAAGGGCATCTTAATCTAGAGGCTAAGTTTTTTCTAGTCATTATATGGTGGCATTTTAAAAAGTATATAACTTCTGGGACATCCCTGGCAGTCCAGTGGTTAAGACTGACTGCACCTTCCAATGCAGAGGGTACAGGTTCAATCCCTGGTCAGGGCGCTAGGATCCCACATGCCAGGCGGCCCAAAACCATAAAACAGAAACAACATTGTAACAAATTCAATAAAGATTTTTTAAATGGCCCACTTTTTAAAAAAAAATCTTTTTAAAAATTTAAAAAAATAAAAAGATATAACTTCAATAAAGAACAAAGAATGTATAAATAGTCATGTACCCGCAACCTGTAATTCTTATAATCATTTTCATATGCGCTTCCGTTACTTTTTGTAAAGGCACCAAAACACTATGGAAATATCCTCTTTGGACTTCTCTCCAATTGCATTGCTCTCCTTCCTCAAAGATCACCTCTACGTGGCCCTGCTGTGACGCTTCAGCTCTCATTGGACCACATGTATAGGTATCCAGAAACAGTAAGATACTGTAACAGTAAGTAACAAGTTGTACTGTGTGTTTTAAATAGCCACTTAAACTGTCTCATTCCCTATGGGGAAAGTTATTCTGTAACTTGCCTTTTTTCAGGCCACATTACACTTTGCATGTGATATGATAAGACTTAGACTGGATTCCCAGTATTCTATCTCATGCCACTGCAGATGTGTTGGTGGGGAGGAGCCCGCTGATGGACACTAAGCTGTTTCTACCTTCCCACCACCAGTATCACTACTGCTCTGAACATCATTAAACAAGGAAAGAACTTCTTCAGAAGCTTAACCTTTCACCTTAGTATGTTATTAATCCCCTGGGTGTGTGCTCAGTTGCTAAGCCGTGTCCATCTCTTGGCAACCCCATGCACTGTAGCCCGCCAGGCTCCTCTGTCCACAGGGCTCTCCAGGCAAGAATACTGTAGTGAGTAGCCATTCCCTTCTCCAGGGGATCTTCCTGACCTAGGGATCAAACCTGCATCTCCTGCATTGGCAGGTGGATTCTTTACCTCTGAGCCACCAGGGAAGTTACTAATTCCCTAGGGAAATATTAAGAAAAAAAATGGAGATCAGGTACAGACAGGTGCCCTAGAGCAAGCATGTAGGAAAACCCCTCCCACCTATACTGATGAGTCCTTGAAAACTGAAGGGACTTTGCTTCATTTGATAGATACAAGCACAAATGAGCCATAACCTGGTTAATCTCTTCAGAGTCTCAAAGTTTCACAGCCGAGAGGACAGTCCTCTTGGCCATAGATGAGAATCACCTGGAAAGGTTTAGCATCACCGGAGATGCATGATTTCATCAGTGTGGGCATGGTTCCATCAGCACCATTGGTTCCTCACATCTGGCTGGAAGCCCTGCCCTGGTAAACATGCCACGAGTTCACGTCCACCTTGGGACAGACAGGACCGCTCCTCTCCCACCTTCTTGGAACTCTCCTCCCAACCCCCATGGCACGCCCACCCCACCCGTTCCAGGCTGCACAGAAGAGAAGAGCCTGTGCTGGCTGCCCCAGGTGCTCTGGTCTTCCTCTGGGTGCCCTGGCAGAAATTTTGTCACAGGGATACTGAAAGAACACAGCAAACTCCCGGACTGCATTCATATGTGCTACTGGAAGCTGAGAAGGAAACCCTAGTCAAGGAAAAACTAGGAGAGGAGGAGCAATATTACAACTGCATACACTCAGTGATCAGGGCATTTATATTGGGTTGACCAAATAGTTCATTTGAACAAGGTTTTTGACCAACCCAATATCATACAAAGTATATGACTCTTGTGTCTGGGAAGAACAGTAGCCAATACCAGAGTTTACAACAACGTTGATAGGGAACTCAGGCATCTATGCCCATTAACAATTGAATAAACAAGGTTCCAAAGACGGGAATCAGGGCTTCCAGACTTTGAGATTTTACGTATCAGTAAAAGAAAAAAATAATAATAAAAATGTAATGGTGAGACAGGTTATTTATCTTGTCCATTGACATTTTTAAATGCCACCTCCTATCACCATCTAAAAACAAAAGAAGAATAACAACAACAATAACGAAAAGAAAATAAAGACCCTTATCTTAGAATAAAGTCCTTAAAACTGAATAAGTTTAGCCTTAGACAAAATGTAATCCATTGTTCTTATTTTTCTGCATTTTAATGCAGATGGTGAAAACTTTGTCCTAGGCTGGTGCGGCAGGGAACTCTTGAGCTGGAGCACACAATTTTAGAATGACAAAATATCTTTCAAATAACCATGTTCAACCAGCCCTATGATGCTTGAGTTCCCTGTGTAACATACTTGAGCAGCATGTGTCCAGCTAGTTGTAAGAACAACATTCTGATCAGACCATTTTGACACATGGACATCTTGACATGTGGAGTATAATATTATAATTGAGGCTTTTAGGTAACGGTAGAAAAAACCAACCACTCCAGAATTCAAAAACGTGAATCAGTGTTTTCAACTCTCACCCCAGCTCTACCCCAGAGGCCCGTCACTGATCATCAATATCACCATATCTCCGTCTTCAAGCAAATCAAAAGGGACAAGTGACAGGGGTGGGGTGGGGGCCCCACAGATCTATCAAGAATGGGACCTGAGTCAGGGAAGAGCTATGAGTCAGGAAGAGGCTTGGGATGGGGGCAGAGGTGGGGGGGAATGGACCAAAGGCATCTATTTCACACTCAGTTCAAAACAGATGAAAGTCTAATAAGTAGGATTAAAATCATTTGTTATGTTCTACTATTGCCAAAAAATCAATTAGTGTTGATTCTCTCCTAAAAGGCTTATCACAATGGCCATGGTGACAATTCACGGCAACACAGCATGAAAGTTTCCATAACATCAAGATGGTGGTGTCCATTGCAGAATCTGGTATGATTATCCCCAATAACAATCATCTAAAGCCTCTTGGATGGTCAGTGGACAATAACAGCCAATGGACATGAGCTTGAGCAAACTCCAGGAGATGGTGAAGGACAGGGAAGCCCGGTGTGCGGCAGTCCATGGATTTGCAAAGAGTTGGACTGAGCGACTGAACAACAGCAACGAAAGTCACTTTAGGCATTTTTGCAACTGTTAGAAAGATCTTCCCTATGGGCAACAAAGATGTATATCTCCATGGCTTCTGCCAAGATCCCAGATCTCACCAAAAGGACCTCATGAAAAGAAACTGATTCCTCTTCCTCATGACAGTGCTTCAGATCATCACACCTTCCCCCAAATCACGCCTTCAGGCCAGGGCCTCAGTCCTCCATGAGTTCCTGATGTCATGTGGTTTCACATCCCCTCCCAGCCTTGCACACCATCCTCTGGGTGTGCTTCCACTTGTCTCGAGTGTTCTGCCAGAGCAGCACACAGAACCCGATTCAGTTCTCCAGACGGGGCCCTCCCGGGGATCCCTCGACCTCTCCGTGCAGGATGCGCTCTCTGTTCACCCACCCTAAGAGCACCCTATGTTTTTTGTCAGCCAGGTCCCACCACTGATGACGTCAGCACGTGGACCTACGCCCGGGTCTTCCAGCGTGTAAGCCGGGACACCCCGCCCTGCGCCACACAGTCTCGAGGCTCCCTTGCTGTGCAAGGAGCACGCTAAGCTCCCTTAGCGCACGCTAAGTCGCTTCAGTCGTGTCCGACTCTGCCACACCATGGACTGTAGCCCGCCAGGCTCCTCTGTCTATGGGGATTCTCCAGACAAGAATACTGGAGTGGGTTGCCATGCCCTCCTCCAGGGGATCTTCCCAACCCAGGGATCGAAGCAGCATCTCCTACATCTCCTGCATTGGCAGGCGGGTTCTTTACGGCTAGCACCACCTGGGAAGCCCTGAGGCTCCCTTGGCCCTGTCCTAACAGGAAAGGGAGATGTGAGCACAGCACTGCTGGGGGGGAGCTCCATCCAGAACCAGACACAGGGCTCAGACTGAGATGCACTCCTTCCCTTTGCTCCAGTGAGTGCTGGTTTGTTGTTGTTGCTTGTTGTTCAGTCACTAAGTCGTGTGTGACTCTTCTGAGACCCCATGGACTATAGCCCACCGAGCTCCTCCTTCCACGACATTTCTCAGGGAAGAATACTGGAATGGGTTTCCATGCCCTTTTCTAGGGGACTCTTCCTGACCCAGGGATCGAACCCAAGTCCTAGTATTGCAAGTGGATTCTTTACCGCTGAGCCACCTGGGAAGCCCAAGTGTTGGTTAGACTCCCTCTAAGTATTAATATAAGCAGCATGGCCTCCAGCTGCTGGGACCACATCTGAGTCTCTCCTGCTACCAGCCATAATCTCCCTGGCACAGCAATTGCTTGAAGGAATTGAAAGCTGGCAGTTCTTGGGAAATTGTACAGGACCCCTGGCTCCCCCACCCCCAGATTGCCTTTGAAGGTCGCCTGCCTGAGGACAGGTGTCTCACCCCCTCTCAGAGTCACAAACATCCCTGGGAACAGTAGGGGGAGTTGATATAGTGACATTCAATGCTTGAACAAGCAGCAAAAATTAGAGAAACTTCCAGGGGAATGAAATCAGTAGGAGATACATCATCTAACACTTTTGATTGGCTTTTTCTCAGCGTGAAAATTTCTCTTCTACAATGAAAGTTCCCTGACTCTGCCCCCACTTCCCTTCACTGTATTTCCCTTTAAAGCATCTCATATGGTGGATGAGACAGTTATTAAGACATTAAGATTATGAAACACTTATAGATATGCATTTAACAATAGATCCTTGCAGCAAATGTTCTCATGGTGAATAAATCCTGATTAAGCTGGCTGTTGATCATAGATCCGAATACCTAACTAAATACACACACAAATACACACCAGCTATAAAACCATCACAAGCTAGAGTCTCTAGCAAACTAGGGCTTCAGCTGTGAGAAGCTCCCCATTAGTGATAAAACTGCAGGGTGGAAGAAATTCACCAAATTCCTCATTTAGAACAAAATACCTTTTAAGAGTGTCCCAGAAGGATGTGGTCCATTCACTGGCCCAGTGAATCTTAACTCCTCAACCATCCTCCCATCCTCTCCATTAATTCTGGATGCTGCCAGAAGCCAGCCTCCCGCATTCTCATTATTTCTATTAATATTAATAAAGATGGCGGAGCTAACAAAAAGAAACCATGTCTCAGCACAGAGGAGACCATCCCCCACCTCAGGACGTCAACACTCAGATTTCATTAGCATCCAGGTGACTTCTGCCAGGGGAAGAGTTGTGCGTGGAGA
The DNA here is from genome assembly GCF_029407905.1 of Bubalus kerabau. Classification (NCBI taxonomy): domain Eukaryota; kingdom Metazoa; phylum Chordata; class Mammalia; order Artiodactyla; family Bovidae; genus Bubalus; species Bubalus kerabau. The sequence goes on along the minus strand of NC_073635.1, from coordinate 22,694,783 downwards.
CAAGACTCTGCTTCGATACACAACGTTTTCTTCTCATTATATGGACACTTCCAAGAATATTCTAAATGCAAAACAAATCAGGTGTGGCGTGAGGCTACAGAACATACTGTTCATGGTGGGAAATGGCAAGGTGGCTGCAGATGAGGAATTTGTGGTATGGCAGGTGCCCTGCCCACATGGCAAGAGTTTGCATTGAGAGGCTCCCTAGGGGTTTCCGTGCGGTTACACAAGCTTGGAAAGGACCTTACCCATAAGCCCTCAGCCTGAAGGAAACCAGATGGGCAGAAACCCTCCTCTGTTCTCCAGCCTGTGTAGACAGGAGGAGTGAGGACAGGGCAGGGTTCCCATCCACACCTGCCTGGGAAGCCAGGCCAGGGCTCTGCAGAACCACTTGGGCACTCAGAGATGAAAGCCCGTGGTTTGTCACAGAACTCTTGAGGTCTGCAGAAATGTCCAGGATTGTATGTTGCCTGATGTCCCCACCTAAAAAGTAGAGTCAGTCAGAGTCCAGGGACTGTGCAGGTATGTGTGTTGCAGATTGTGACCTCCTTCACTTCCTCCTGTTGAACTGCCGTGTTTCTCCAGGTGTGTGTGCACATGTGTGTAAGACAGAGAGACAGAGATGGGGACAGAGACAGACCTGACACTGACACAGCTAAGAACAGGAAGGTTGACTGAGTGATCAAGCCCCAGGTTACTGAACTTGGATTTGTCATTCAGTCCTTGAACACCTAAGACTGGGCATCGTGCTGTTACCTACATGCCCGTGTGCACACACAGAAACTGGGTTAAGAAAAAGACTCACTGCTATTTCTTCTGGTTTCTAGAGGAACAGGGAAGCCGAGGATGGAAGTGAGCTGAGCGTGAGAATTCCTGGCCAACTCCGCCCATTCTCTCCCATTTAAGGCTGACTTTGTGAGCTCTCAGCTGGCTCGCATAGCTCTGTATGACAAATGGCATCACTAGCGCACCATAGCAATGATGTCTACTCCTGTGGGCCGGTGGGTGTTGAAAATGTGTCTCACTGGTCAGAAACCCCATATCACTTGCTTCTCTTAGTCCTAGATTCTTTAACTGCGAAGTCTATTTTGCCCCTACAGTCTGGGGACCCAAGAAAGCTACAGGGAAAGAGCAGAGTTGACCACAAACCCTTTCTTGTGTAAACAATCCATTTACATACAAAAGGAATAGGGCAGAACCTTACCCAGCAGCATTCTACCAAGCTCTGCAATTTGATCATTGACCTAGATGCCTGAGTTCTTGGAAAATTCCAGATGGCCTATACCAAATAATACAAGAATACATTCATGGTACATTAACAGATAGTTGGTGCTTCCCAGGTGGTTCAGTGATATAAAGAATCTGCCTACCAATGCAGGAGATGAGGGTTTGATCCCTGGGTCAGGAAGATACCCTGGAGATGGAAATGGCAACCCACTCCAGTATTCTTGCCTGGAGAATCTCATGCACAGAGGAACCTGGCAAGCTACAGTCCATGGGGTCAGAAAAGAGTCAGACACAACTTAGCAACTAAACAACAACAGATAGTTTGTCTTCAAATAAGAATGTTCTAATCTTCCTTTAGCATCAGTAAAATAAGAATTGAACATTTCATCCTTCACTCCATGGTTATAAGTTGATACAAGCAGCCTGGATGAAATATTTCAGCATCTGTTTTCACAAAGTACAGGCACATGAAAACTGAAGTAAGGAGAGTTCCAATTGTGCCTGCCTGCATTGGCAAAATAAAGTCAACGTTGGAAGCACTGTCTGAAAATCCAGTCCTGAGACCATGAAGAGAACTCCATGTGAGTCTAGCATCAAAACAGGCTCTACAAGTAGGAAATAATTTAAATATTCAAAAAGAGATACAAATTAATTTGCCATCTGTCCATTTAGTGGATGCTTTTCAGGACACTGAGCAATTTAATCCACTTCCAAAAGGCAATCCTTATTAAATGTAGAGTCAAAAATTTGAAAGTGTCCGTGCCCTGAGCTGCCTGAGTTCTCAACAGAAAAAGTGTACTCCCCAGCTCAGCCACCTAATTGAGCCCTCTAGATACATCACAACACAAGTAACTCCCCAAAGGAGAAAATGCCCAAGGACTTGAAAAGAGAAAGTGTTTCACACCTGCAAGCCCAGAGAGGCCCACTCACCCTTGAATGTCAGGAAAGAAGAGGCCAAAAATGGCTCTTAAACAGGCAGCCCCTGGGGAGGGCACGGCTGTGTCTGCAGCTAGGAATTTTACTTCCTTTCGTCTCGGTGAGTAACATTCAGATCACAGCTCCAGCTGCTAGCAGATCTGTTCATGTGCCAACTGTGGCTGGTGAGGCCCTCCCTTCTCTACTAAAAATATATGACTGTGCTATGCTCAGCTGCATTCAACTCTTTGCTATCCTTTGGACTGAAGCCCACTAGGCTCCTCTGTCTATGGGATTTTTCAGGCAAGAACACTGGAGTGGGTTGGCATTCCCTCCTCCAGGGGATCTTCCTGACCCAGGAATTGAACTCGTGTCTCCTGTGTCTCCTCTGCATTGGCAGGTGGATTCTTTACTCGCTGAGCCATCTGGGAAACCCATACTAAAAATATATATTTCACCTCTTTTTCCAGAGCATGCCCAAGGGATGCTTTCCATCAATGCTAACTGTGAATATGATTCCTGGCACATTTAACTCTGAGGAACACTGATGTGAGGCCAGATTCAGCGACTCTTGACATCTCATAGGAATGACTTTCACTCTCATCTTCTCTGGGGCCCTTAGCAAACTGGAACCTTTAGCTGGGTATTAAACCATCAGCCATGATGGGGTGGGTGGGGAGGAAAGAAGGAACTTCCTAACCCTTTCCTATTTGGCTCATACAAGCTTCCTCAGAGAATAAGCATATTGAGAGGGAGTATTCTCACACAAGCCCAAAATGTATACAAACCAAGGATCTCAGGTCTTACTGCTTGTCTGCACTGCCACTGTCCCAGGGCAGATTCAGAAAAGTAAAGTAGGGGACTCCCCTGGTGGCCCAGTGACCAAGATTCCATGCTGCCAATCCAGGGGGCCCAGGTTTGATCTCTGGTCAGGGATCGAGATTCCACATGCCACAATCAGGAGTCTGCATGCCACAACTAAAAAAAAAAAAAAAATCCTACATGCTGCAACTAAAGATTCCCACATGCCACAACACAGATTAAAGATCCCGCCTGCCACAACTGAGACCCATTGCAGCCCATATCACTTTGGCCAGCAAGACTTCTCTTTACAGACCATTTCAGCAGCAGAGAGAAAGAAGAAGTCCTAATGATGCCAACGACAATGCTCTAAGCACTTTTCTCCATGCGTGAAGCTGGGCAGTGACCAAGGAAGATGAAACTGCATCCCCTTCAGGCCCGTTCATTGGCTGTTTTGAATGTCCAGGTATGGTGGCATTTACAAACTGAAGAGCTGAGCAGTCTGAACAATGAGTTAAACATCTATGTTCTTGAATAAACTTCGGGCAGATAAAAGTAAGGAGCTTCAGGCAGGAAAACACTGCCTTTATTTTTCTGGTTTGTTAGATGTGGTTCAAGTAAATGCCTCTTCTACTCTGTTAGCAGCTCTTCCTCTGTCCCCGCCCCATCTGAGCTTTCTTCTTGGTCTTCTGCAGAAAATCAAAAGGGTGGGAACCAGAGCTTAACATAGAGTCAAGTAAATGCTAAGTGTTGAAGTCCTCCAGCATGTACTAAGCACCATGATATCCAGGTCACAATATGCAGTATTAGCGTTACAATATGGCTCCATGGTAAATGAATTCCCACTCTTTTTGAGGAAAAAAGGGTGCATATTCTCTTGCATTCAGCAGAAACTCAGAAACCGTTTGATGCATATCTGCATGCATGATAGAGCCTGTAGTCATATTGTAGGTCAAAAGGCCCCCAGACCTTTCATGAAAGATTTATTTATTATTTATTTTTCGTTTCGGTTGACCTGGGTCTTTGCTGCCACCCATGCAGGTTTTCTCTAGTTGCACAAGCGGAGGCTACTCTCCAGTTGCAGTGCACGGGCTTCTCACTGCAGTGGCTCCTCTTGCTGCAGAGCACAGGCTCTAGGGTGCACAGTCTTCAGAAGCTGCAGCTCCTGGGCTCTAGAGCACAGGCTCATTAGTTGTGGCACATGGGCTTAGTCGCCCTGGGGCCTGGGGGATATTTCTAGAGCAAGGGTCAAACACATGTCCCCTGCATTGGCAGGCAGATTCTTAACCACAGGACTACCAGTGGGAAAGCTCCACCCCCACAGCCTTTCTAAAAATGAAGACCATGCCAATTTTGCTCTCCCTGATCCCTCCACATAGTGGAAAGATCACACAGTTTTCACTGATAAGCATGAGTGAGAACAATATTATTTAATAGCAGAGTTTCTCCATAAGAAATCTGATGAAATGCCCGGTGAAAGTATTAAAAACCCTCAGGATACATTATTCAATATTCTTATAAACACTTGGTCCTATTTGTCTTTTCAAAGAATAAATACCTGTAAACACAACTGAGCTGTAAAAAGTACTACTTTATTTCAAGCCTATAAAAACTGGGCTGGTTTTCAGGTTACTATTGAGAGTCAATAAAAATACTGTCAAATCAAAATTCATTTCAAATCTCACCAAAGATTCCAATACCTTTCATAATAGAGGTAAATTGTTGTCCAATCTATTTGTCTCCAAATACATTCTTCTATAAAATTATACTGGGAAAAAGTGGGAAACTCAGACACAGAGTCCAGAATGTATGAAAATGGTTCAGCTCAGAACTAACACAGATGGTAGCTGGGCTGGTCAGCTTGCTTAGCTGCCTGATCATTTTGGACAGTTACAGGGTCTCTCTGAAGCCAGAGATATTGTACCCAGTGAGTTCTCTTGATCTCAAAGCCAGTCCCTCTGCATCTTCCTTGACCAGATGGAGATGCTCATTTTAAGTATGAAAGAGTTTACCCTGTGCATTATTTTATTCAATATGCTTGTTGATTTATTTGGAGACTCTTCCTTAGGGGTCATTGCCTAAATCTGTGTGTGTGCGTGTACATGCCAATGTGTATGGGTGTGTATAGGCGTGACAGCTCTTTACAATTTGGGGGTTCCTCCCTAACTGCACAAATTCATTCTTGAAACGACACTGGCAACTTCATTTTCATGCCCTGAAATACAAGTACACCAAGCATTCTGACTTTAATACCCTCAACCCATTTAAAACATCATCCACCACACAGCTGTCCTCCACCCTCCAAATTTATGTGTCTTCTGTTCCTATTTCCTGTTCTTCTTCTTCTTTTTAAGTATGGAGGTTTATTTTAAAGGAGCCTCAAACATCTCCATTCTTTTAATGGTTTGTTATTAGCTCTTCATCCCAGGCTAATAAAGAAGAGAGGTGACATTGTCTTTGGCCCTTTCTCGCTCCTTTCTGCCTTCTACGAGTGGCATCTTGTGAGCAGCTTCGGCTAGCCTGACCTTATTCTTCCAAGGCTTTGTCACCTCAGTCTTGTTGCTTAAGAGTCTGACCCAGTTTCCTTCTTCTGCCATGTTCACGTTTTTATTTCATCTTTTTCTTACATGAGCTTGTTTTCTTCCTCCTGTCTCAGTTTCACTGGATCCAAAGAAAGCAGTCTCTTTCTATTTTTTTTTTTCTCCTTAGAAATAAATCCAGTTATTCAGAACTCCTTTGCTCCTTAGGCAAATAGGCTCCATAGATTTTCTTTGACTTTGTAGAAGCTTATTAAAATCTGTTTTCTTAACATTCATTTGCTGAAATTAGCAGTTAAATTTGTGAGCATGAACATGAATTATCTTCTAAAAGAAATCCCATTTGAACTGCACTTATTTCTACAAATTGATAACCTAAGACCCTCCTGTATATTCTATTTTTGCAGGACCTACAATTGAGCAAATTTATTAAAAATGTTAAGAGATGACTATCCTAGGATAGAGTTACAATTTTAAAAATCTGATTGCAATTAAATCCATATTTTAATTATTCATTTGTCATTCCACTACACTTTGAGTTAGACTGGAATTATCTATGCCCAAAGTTCTCTTTGGCCAGTTAACAACATCTCCCACTACTAGTGACTAATAGCAAACAGAAAAAAAACCATATTCCTGGTCCCAAAACAGTGGGCTCAATATTTTGCAAATCAGGCTTAGAAAACCACTTTAACTTGCAGAAGGGAAGCCAGACAATTGTACTGCATGGAGCAGATAGCTACACACAATTAAGTACTTAGCATGTCCTAGGGTTTTCCCTGTGCTAAGTGCTATATGCAATCATTTCATTGAATCTTCACAGCCACCTATAAGAAGAGAGTCAACATTCACATTATAAAGACATTGCATATTAAAGCTTCATGAGGCTCAGAGACTTGCCTTGGGATACTGGGTGACAAGTATCGGGTAGACATGAGACTCAGACCCAGGGCTGCCTGCCCTAAGGCTCATGCTAGTAATCTCTGCACTGATGTGTGACAGGGGCATCTTTCTAGCACATTCTGGAAAGGATTGATATACTCCATGCTCCTGCAAGGAGGGCAGGGAAACAGTCATGGGGGTAACATTGCAGATAAAGTCACCCCGACGGTTCCTTCAGATGGGAGTCTCCAATTTTCTATGCAGAAATGTAAAGAAGGCAGTTGCCCATCACTATTTGCTACCAATTTCCCCTCTCACATTAGCTCCTAAAATGACCTAAAAGCCACGAGAACATCAGACACAGATCAGACCCAAACTCGAAGAGAAGGAGAAGGCTGTGAACAGAGAAAGGAAGGAAGAGAAGAAACCGTGCTCCTTTTGTTGAAGTAGGGAATCACCCAAGCTGACCTTGTGTTTTTCTTTTTTTTACATTTATTTATCTGGCTGCACCAAGGCTTTACTTGCAGCCTGCGGGATCTTTAGTTGCAGCATGCAGACTCTTAGTTGCGGCATGTGGGATCCAGTTCCCTGACTAGAGATCAAACCCCGACCCCCTGCATTGGGAGCATGGAGCCTTAGCCACTGGACCACCAGGAAAGCCCCTTGTGCTTTTCTGAGTGAGCATTTTGATCATCTTGGAGGGGGTGGAGCAAGACAGGTTCCATTCATAAAAACCCTAATGGCCTCCTCCTGAGGGATTTGGAAAACCACAAGCTATTTGTGAGATTCTATCTCTGTGTCATTCCCTTTGCAAGGAGGGAAAATCTAAAAAATACTCCTGTCTCTCTTGTAAATGTGTCCAGACCTGGATACAACAGTCAAGAAAAATGAAATACCTGAAAAAAATACAACAAACGAGTGAATATGACCAAAAAAGAAGCAGGCTCACAAAGAGAACAAACTAGCGGTTACCAGTAGGGCTGAGAGGAGCAAATAGAGGCGGGGAAGTGGGAGGTACAAACTGGTGGGTGTGAGCTGGGCTTATACAGCATGGAGGATACAGTCAATGTTCTGTAATAACTGTAAATAGAGAGTAACCTTTAAAGTTGTATAAAAATTAAAACAATTTTTTTGAAAAGTAAAATGGACTACGTTAACGTCTCACACTAGAGGATTCCATGAACATAATCTGTCCAAGGCTGAGGACTGACAAGATCTATTAAAAAAAAATAAGAAGAAGAAAATGTACTATCCAAAAAGAAGAGTCCAGACATTAAAAAGGTCTGTGAGCCATGCCTGGGGATTCCCAGTTGGCACTAGTGGTAAAGAACCCACCTGGGCAATGCGGGAGACATGAGAGACATGGGTTCAATCCCTGGGTTGGGAAGATTCCCTGGAGGAGGAAATAGCAACCCACTCCAGTATTCTTGCCTGGAGAATTCTAAAAATTTGAACCAACAGGTATTCTAGGGCAAAGGGTTTCTGCTAAAAAGTACCTGCACCAACTGCAAATCATGTTGATTCACGTGAAAGAGAGTCACCTTGTGTCTTGAGTTGACTGAAGTCTCAGATGGCTCTGGCCCCTGGCCATGCCTGCCATCTAGCACTCAGCGGGTACCAGCACTCACAGCCTCCAGGGGTCAGACCAGGGCAGGACAGAGGTGGCAGCCTGCCAAGATTGACCAAAGGCTTGGCAAGCAATTCAGTGTGGGAACTGGAGCTTCCCCTTTTGAGTTTCCTGAGCCCCGGGCCCAGATAAGTATCCTTCGCTGACAGAGTCCTAACCATCAAGTCCACAGTGCCACGTTTTCTCCATCGCAGCTAATGACTTTGATCCAAAATTAGCATAGTGGAGCTCAAGGCTTTTCAGGGCACGGGCCACCTTGTCTCCTTACATGGCCTTGCAATATACGTTTCTTTACTTCAAAACAAAACAAAAAAAATTAGCATGGCATTGTACTAAGGGGTTTACACCAGGGGAAAAATATGGTCATCACTGTTTACATGCACGTGTCTTTTGAAATGACTGACCATCCCATCAGTCCCATACAGGAATTTCCAGATTCAAACTGAATAATAGTTAATAGAAGCTGGCTACTGAGAATCACAGGGTTTGCCAGATGGCCCTAGTGTAAAGAACACAGATGGCCCTAGTGTAAAGAATACACCTGCCCATGCAGGAGACATAAGAGACGTGGGTTCAATCCCTGAGTAGGGAAGATCCCCTGGAGAAGGGCATGGCAACCCACTCTAGTATTCTTGCCTGGAGAATCTCCATGGACAGAGGAATCTGGCAGGCTACAGTGCAGGGGGTCATAAAGAATCGGACTGAAGTGACTGAACGACTGAAGTGACTTAGCACGCACGCATGGAGAATCACATCAAATGATCTCTTAGACAGATTTGACCCTGTTGTGTCTATGCAAACATGGGTGCAGAGTATGCCAAATCTTGGCTCTATCTGACGCTTTCTGATAAAGAAAAAAATAATCCAACATAATTTATACTCGCATGCAAAAAATAAACTTCCAGTCACTTTCATTAAAACAATAACTAAAGCAAATTTTCAAATAAACTGATTAGCAAGACCCAAAATTGATCTCAAAGAGTCTGCCTAAAGACAGGACCAAACACATCGCAAGTACGAGTGAGGGATTATTGACTCCTCACCACATGTTCAGGATCTTCTCAGGTTCAGTGAGATCGCAAATGCACTCTCACTTCTAGCAGTAAGTCTGGAATTTACTTCAGTTGATTTAAAGAATTTGTGAACAAGACCTGTATCTGAATTGTCATCACCCTGGAGCAACCGGCCAGGCTGAAAAGGTATCCTGAACTGGGTGACTGGACAAGACAGGTCAGTGAGACCTGCCAGGCATCTCATCACCCAGCATGGTCACTTCCTGAGGGTAACAGGATCAGGTCTGGCCACTTGCTAGTAAGCCACAGAGCAGGATTAACCCTGGCTTCCCAGGTGGCGGCAGTGGTAAAGAACCCACCTGCCAATGCAGGGACAAAAGAGACGCAGGTTCAATCCCTGGGTCAGGAAGATCCCCTGGAGGAGGGCATGGCAACCCACTCCAATATTCTTGCCTGGAGAATCTCATGGACAGAGGAGCCTGGTGGGCTACAATCCATAGGGTTGCAAACAGACACTCAACTTAGCAGGCATGCACTCAGGATTAACCCAACCAACTCTGCTGACTCTGCTAAGGACAGACAAACGAAATCAGGACATGTTATAAATGAGTTAGAGGAGGATGTGTGCCAAATGCTGGCCCATAGCGCCTCCACTTGGCTCACGAACCCCAGGAGTGAGAATCTGTCGGGGTAACACACACCACCGTAAGAAAGGAACCCTCAGTTGAGAGGCATTTATTGTTTTAAAACAAAAGGGGCATGTATAACTCCAACTGATGCAGCCAGAGGACCAGTTAACAGTGGGAAAGAGAAAAGAACCATAGAAAAGAGAGCAGGATGAAGATTAGAACCTCATAGCAGAAAAGATTTGTGAGTAAATGTCAAACATCTGCCTGTCACCTTCAGAGCAGGGCCCGGCTCTCCTACAGCAAGAAACAAGGAGCCTTGAAGATTCCCTCTCATTACGGCTGTCAGGGGCACTGCACGGATGCTTCATGCAGAACAGCAGTGCTAAACTGGATCTTCTGACTTCTGGTTTTGTACCGACTAGTGTGGCTGTAAATGGGAACAGAAATGGTTAGAGTTACGGAAAATGACGAAGACTAGTCATCATTTGATGAAACAAAGATGAAGATTCTGAATAACCACAGGTAGAGGTAAGACACAAGTCACACATCAACTCTAATATAAAAAGATCAACCATAATTAGGCATAACTGACTATGGGTCAGGGCTTCCCTGGTGGCTCAGATGGTAAAGAATCCACCTGCAATGGGGAGACCTGGGTTCAATTCCTGGGTTGAGAAGATTCCCTGGAGGAGGCCATGGCAACCCACTCCAGTATTCTTGCCCAGAGAATCCCATGGACAGAGGAGCCTGGTGGGCTACAGTCTATGGGGTCACACGAGTGAAGTGACTTAGCATGCACAACACATTAACAATTCAAAGACAACAATTATGTAAAGTTTAAAAATAAAATAAAATTAAAAAAAAATTCAAAGACAGAGAATGGATAAAGAAGATGTGGTACATATCTACAATGGAATACTACTCAGCCATTAAAAAAATGAAATAGTCCCATTTGCAGCAATATGGATGGACCTAGAGAGTGTCATACTGAGTGAAGTAAGTCAGACAGAGAAGGAGAAATAGCATATAACATCCTTTATAAGTGGAATCTAAAAAGAAATGATACAAATGAACTTATATACAAAACAGAAAGAGACATAGAAAACAAACTTATGGCTGCCAGGGGGAAGAGATAGTTTAGGGACCTTGGGAAGGGCATATACACACTGCTGCTACTGCTGCTAAGACGCTTTAGTCACGTCCGACTCTGTGCGACCCCATAGATGGCAGCCCACCAGGCTCCCCGTCCCTGGGATTCTCCAGGCAAGAACACTGGAGTGGGTTGCCATTTCCTTCTCCAATGCATGAAAGTGAAAAGTGAAAGTGAAGTCACTCAGTCGTGTCCGACTCCCAGCGACCCCCATGGACTGCAGCCTACCAGGCTCCTCCGTCCATGGGATTTAACAGGCAAGAGTACTGGAGTGGGGTGCCACTGCCTTCTCCGATATACACACTACTATATCTTAAATGGATAACCAACAAAAACCTACTGTATAGCACATGGAACTCTGCTCAATATTATGTACCAGCCTAGGTGGGAGCGGGGTTTGGGGGAGAATGGAAACATGTATACATATGGCTGAGTCCCTTCGCTGTCCACCTGAAATTACTACAACATTGTTAATCGGTTATATCCCAATACAAAGCAAAAAGTTAAAATTGAATCTGACAGTAAAAAGGGTCTCTTTTCTGTCCACTCTTTTCCCCCCATAATTTCATGCTTTATTCTCATACTGTCCTCATTGTGAATGATTCTCATCAATTTAATAGAAGTCCCCAAACATTGAGTGGGGCGCCTGGGGAAAAGGTCACCAGGCGACCTCATTCCTAGACACTTGTTTTTCTATTCTCTCATATTCAAGAAAAAAATCCCTGACTGGGATTACATAGCCTCCAGATAAGAAAAAAGAAAAATGAATATTCATTACATGTTTCTAAATTTGGATGATAATAATTTAATGATTTTTATGTGGTTTTATTTTGAAGCTTTTTCTTGTTCGGGTCTAAATCCTAGGAGGTAGTTTGATATTTCAACTGCCTCAGTTTCTAAAATCTCTAATGTCTGATTCCAAATCAAGTGTTCGAGTTAATGATATCCCTTAGCCCCCATTAAACAGGAGAAATTCTTCAAAGAGAGTGCTATTTGTATAAAACTTCTCAGAATTTTTGCACTGAAAGTACTGTCCTGGCCCCCTGAGACGAGGCCCACGTGTGTTAGGAAATGCAGCTGCCCAGAGTTTACGTAATTATTCAGTCATTTGTATCTTGTGTTACCAAAATGGTAATATCTGCCTCAAAGGTCAGCATGCAGAAGCTTGATCGGTAAAGAAAAGAGACTTGAAAAATATCCATATCAGTTTTGACCAAGGTGAAGGGGCCTGCTGCACTATTGTTGCTTTTAGTCACTAAGTCATGTCCAACTCTTTTGTGACCCTGTGGACTATAGCCCTCCAGGCTCCTCTGTCCAGGGGATTTTTCAGGCAAGAATACTGGAGTGGGTTGCCATTTCCTTCTCCAGGAGATCTTCCTGGTCCAGAAATCAAACCCAGCTCTCCTGCATTGGCAAGCAGATTCTTCACCACTGAGCCACCAGGGAATTTTTTCCCTCTAAATAAATTTTATGCAAAGAAATATTGTGTTAACTAGTGAATACACAAAAATGTGCACATACACTTAGTTGATTCTCAATATTCACAGTAGTTATGCACTACAAAGTGACCACAAACACTGAATTAGTGAATAATGAACAATTTTTCCAGGGAAAATACAGAGTTAGGTTCCTCTGAGCCTCTGGTCACAATATTTTCATCAACCAATCAATACAACCTCATTTTATGTGTTGAAACTGTGGATTTTAGATGAGTAGTTTAGCTCTATTATATAAAAACTGGAGTCTAGAGAAGACCCTATTTCAAAAGGGACCTCCTTCATTTACTTGCTATTCAAAAGGGCAACTACTCTTGAGAGTCCCTTAGACCGCAAGGAGATCAACCCAGTCAAGCTTTAGGGAAATCAACCCTGAATACTCATTGGAAGGACTGACACTGAAGCTAAATACTCCAATACTTTGGCCGCCTGATGTGAATGGCCCCTAATGCTGTTGGAAAAGACCCTGATGCTGGGAAAGATTGAAGGCAAAAGGAGAAGAGGGCAGCAGAGGAAGAGATGGTTGGATGGCATCACCATCCGTGGACAGGAATTTGGATGAACTACGGGAGATGGTGAGGGACGGGGAAGCCTGGCGTGCTGCTGTCCATGGGGTCGCAAAGAGTTGAACACAACTTAGCGACTAAACCACAACAACAAAAAGACAATTCTGTTCGTTCAGACCAAGTAGGATTCTAAACTCAAAAAAGTCAAGTGTCTCTTGCATTTAGTCCAGCAGTATATGAAAATAAAGACTTGGAGCTGTATAAGATCAAGTGACAGAGACCCTGGGGCCTTCTAAGAGGTTCAGAAGCCACCTCTCAGCATGCTATCCCATCATGGTGACCCTGGGCATGATCTTAACTCTTCTGTTTAAACCACTTTAGGGAAAATGACCAGTCTCCCAACTTGGGGCCAGCCAGGCCCAGCTCGGGTATCATCTCTGGATAGAAGTAGTATCAGTGGTTTAAACAGGGCCAAGGGCCTCATCATAGAAGGTGTAGGGCAGTTATGGGTTTCCCTGGTGGCTCAGGCAGTAAAGGATCTGCCTGCAATGCAGGAGACCCAGGTTTGATCCCTGGGTTGGGAAGATATCCTGGAGGAGGAAATGGCAACCCACTCCAGTATTCTAGCCTAGAGAACCCCATGGACAGAGGAGCCTGGAGGGTTAGAGTCTGTGGTGTTTGTTGCAAAAGAGTTGGATATGACTTAGCAACTAAACAAATAAGAACTAATTGGAAATAAAAAGTCATGTGGAGAGGTTTGTGGCTGGGCCTGGAAAGGAAGCTTCCCCCTCTGGTGCAGCTGGCGGTCACTGGGACGCAGTGACCTGAGGAGGACACAGTGCCTCTGACCCCCGGACGATGCCAGCTAAAGACAAGGAGTGAAGCCAAGAGAATCCCAGACAAAGGGAGAAGACTCCGTGGCTTCAGTCTACCCTAAAGCCAACCTGCTTCCCCAGAGCTTTGTAAGAAAGTGAGCTCCAGAAACAATGGTTCAAAACCCTCTCTCAGCCACGTGAACACACCACAGCCGCTTGCCTCATGGGACGGTTTCTGGGTCTGCTCAGAGGAAACACAAGCCGAGACCCTGCTGAGGTCAAATCTCCCTTCTTCATCTTGCCGAGTCCCCTCTCCCCTTCTTCAGCCTCTTCCCATCTGTTTTCTGACGCAAAGTTTTCCTTGTATTTCACTAACTTGGATGAAACACACATCTGGAAATCATAGCAGTGACAGGGGTAATGGTGTACAGATCACCTTATCCTCTGGGCATCGCTTTCCTCCACGTTGTTCGGTTTGGGTTCCTAACCACTGGGAGGAAGCAGGGCTGAGCAGGCAGAAACTCGTTGACTCCCTACGCTGGACCGACTTACCCAGGGTCACAGAGCTATGTTGAGGGTGGCCCTAGGGCCCGAACCCAGGCCGCTTGTGCCCCATCAAGGCTGGTGAATCCACCATCGCTGAGAGCGCGGGTCCATTCAGACCTGGAGGCGAGCGGCAGGCAGGCATGCTGTGTGCTCAGTCATGTCTGACTCTCTATGACCCCATGGACTGTAGGCCGCCAGGCTCCTCTGTCCATGGGATTCTCCAGGCAAGAACACTGGAGTGTTCCCTTCTCCAGGGATCTTCCCAACCAGGGATCGAACCCAGGTCTGCTGCATTGCGGGCATATTCTTTACCATCTGAGCCACCTGGGAAACCCTGGAGGAAAGCAGTGTGCTTTACAAAGCATGCCAGTGACAGCGGCCAGGGAGAAAGACTTGACAAACCTAGCTTCCTTTCCTTAATAGCCGTCAGCCCTACATGTTCCCCGCTTTGTCTGCACTTCCCCCTTGGTCACTCAGGGAGTCCAGAGCTGGCCGGCCCAGCTGCAGACACGCACCGCTGGCTCCCCTGTGTGCGCCCACCTCCTCCAGGGGCCCGACCGCAACAGTGCCTCCCTCCCAGGCCTGAAGGAGGCCAGGCTCTGCAGGCCACATGCCACAGGGGACCTCCCGACCACCTGTTACTGTGACCATGTGCTTGGCCTAATCCGTTTGTTTTGATCAGAGTGTTCCAAAGAGGAAACAAAGCCTATATTTATTATTTTAAAAAATTTAAAAAAAGGCAAGTCCATTTGCCCAGCCCCTTCTCAAATACTTGGAATTCACACCAGGTCTCTTCCTAAAACCAACTGGAGACTGGCGTGAAGAACACTTCCCTGCAGTGAAGGACCTCCTTAAGCATTGCGTCTTCTGGCAGCTTTCCCCAAGCTCCTCGATCAGCTGAAAAATAACCCTGTATGGGGGTGGCTGGGGGCTTCCCAGGTGGCACTACTGCTAAAGAACCCGCCTGGCAGTGCAGGAGACGCCTGAGATAAGGGTTCAATCCCTGGGTTGTGAGGATCACCTGGAGAGGGGTATGGCCACCCACTCCAGTATTCTCGCCTAGAGAATCCTCATGGACAGAGGAGCCTGGTGGGCTACAGGTCAAGGGGTCGCAAAGAGTCGGACGCGACTGAGTGATTTAGCACACACACATGAGGGGCTGGAAAGATGGAAGAGGAACCATGAGTACCATGCACACCCTACAGAGTGTGCTACCTAATCCAGGAGAGGAGAAAAGCCAAACAAACTTACGTGAGCACACACGACAGAGACAAGTCATCGCGTTCCTGAGTCCTAACACCATGGAGTGAGTGGGGTCTCCAAAAGAGGAAGAAAAATGTTGGGCCTCAAGTCCCAGTACCCCAGAATGGGCCCTACTCAGAGATCAGGTCCTTACAGAAGGTCATCAAGTTGATATGGAGTCATTCGGGCAGGCCCCAGTGAACGACGACTGGTGTTCTTGCAAAAGGGGGAAATTTGGAGATAGACAGGCACACAGGAA
This sequence comes from Bubalus kerabau, assembly GCF_029407905.1. NCBI lineage: Eukaryota > Metazoa > Chordata > Mammalia > Artiodactyla > Bovidae > Bubalus > Bubalus kerabau. Next base: position 22,679,138 of record NC_073635.1, on the reverse strand, counting down.
GAACATCATGTGAAGATGAAGGCAGAGAACCGCAAGCCAAGAAACACCAAAGACTGCCAGGAAACACCAGAAGTTGGGAGAGAGGCCTAGAACAGGCTGTCCCTCCCCGCCCTCAGGAGAAAGCAGCCCTGCTGACACCTTGCTCTCAGACTTCTGGCCTCCAGAACAGAGATAATAAATCTCCGTCACTCAAGTCGCTCAGCCTGCAGCACTTTGCCACAGCAGCCCCGGCAAACGAACAGGAGCGACAGCAGTAAAACTCAGTCCTAGTCCCCCCAGCTCCACCCCACGAGGGCCTTCGCACCTGGGGGTTCCCCAGATCCGCGTTGGCTGGCATGGTCTCTGCCAGCTCACCCACAAATCTCCCGTTTACATATGCAGTCTGTGAGCCTGGGTTTGACACATAGCAATGCAATGGTTTCTCAGTGGAGTGGCTTGTTGGGTGGGATGTTGTTGGCGGTGGGAAATGGAACACAGATGAAGAGACAGGGCAATTAATCTAGTCTATAAGAGAACAGTGAACTGAAGTGTTAGTCGCTTAGTCGTGTCTGACTCTGAGACCCCACGGACTGTAGCCCACCAGGCTTCTCTGTCATGGAATTCTCCAGGCAAGATTACTGGAGTAAAGGGTTGCCATTCTCTTCTCCAGGGGAATCTTCCCAACCCAGGGATGGAACCCAGGTCTCCTGCATTGCAGGCAGATTCTTTTACCATCTGAGTCACCAGGCTCCTGTTTGAGAGCCTGGAGGTTCCCTCATTGATGTGGAAGAGACACCACCAGGCTCTGACATTTCAGTTCAGTAAGACCATTCTTCACCACTAAAGCATAAATTTAAAATATAAGAAACCAACACAACATTGTAAAACAACTGTCCTCCAATTAAAAAAAAAAAGATACCTAATATAATATTTTCACCACTCCTTAAGGTTTCTTCATGACCTTTCCAATCTTTACCAATGTGCCTTCCCCTCTGTGGCCCTTTTTTATTATTATTTATTCATCTTGCCTGTTATTGAAACTTAGATGTATAGAATTTGTGCATATACTTTTACAGGAGGTTTTTTTCATTCAACATATGTTAGCTTCATCCATGCTGCTGCATAGACCAGTAGTGTATCCCTTGTATTGCTGCATAGTATTCCCCTACGTGAAAATACCACAATTTACTTATCCATTCTCCTTTTGATAGGCATTTTCTTTTTATATCTAGTAGCTTTTGTTATATAATTTCTTATTATTTTAGTTTTTACTCTAGATATTTCCATTTGCATTTGTGATATTGTTACATGTTCTAAATATGCATTTTGGTTTTCTAAAAACTAAAGTGAAATATATATTGGGTTCGCCAAAAGTTCATTCAGGTTTTTCTGTGACATCTTATGGAAAAATCCAAAATTTTTAGCCAACCCTATATGCATATATATATATATATATATACATACACACACACACACATACACACACACACACACATACATATGTGTATGGTTTCCCAGATTGCTCAGCAAAGAATCCACCTGCAATGCAGAAGCTTCAGGAGACGTGGATTTGATCCCTGATTCGGGAAGATCCCCTGGAGGAGGGCATGGCAACCCACTCCAGTATTCTCACCTGGAAAGTCCCATGGACAGAGGAGGCTGGCGGGCTGCAGTCCATGGGGTCACAAAGAGTCAGATGTGACTGAAGCGAGTAAGCACACACACAGATGAGAATGAGATTGTAACGTATTTATGAGGGTTTTCTTATGTGAACAGGTCATGCAGTCTACTTCCAAACACTCTCACCATGGCCCTTCTGTGGCATCACCTTCCCCTGTTGCAGCGGCGAGGAGCCATCACTGGGTGGAGAAGCACGACTGCAAGCTGCTGGTGTGACCCACACAAGCCTGACCAACAAAGCTGAAAAGCAGAGATTGCCTGATCCGACGTAATCACCGCCATGTCTCTGACTCAACTTGCCCACTTGCAACTGGCACCCATGCAAATCATGTACGAGCAATGTCACTAACCAGTTTAGAGTAAGCGTGTGAAGCAAACGACACGCATTTATAGGCTCCAAAACTGGCACATCTGGGAAAGACCAGGTGCCGCTTCTGAGTGTCTTGGTGGTCCTCGTGGTCTTGTCCAGGATAATAAGAGGCATGAGAAATTAGGCCCATCTTTAGTAGGACCTTTCATTTGCTAAATGGCTGTGGCCAGGTCTCTTCACACCTGTATCTGTTTCTCATTTGTAAACAGGATAATGATCTCTTCCAACCTCATTCTAGAAGAACTGGAGAAGATGATAACAACATTCTAATTCTCTCCAGACTATGGGATGCTCCAGCACTTTGTGATCATCATTGCCACCACACACTCATTAAATTGACCAACACATTAGATCTAAATAAATAAATTCTTCCAAGGAGCATTTTTGAAAATATCTGAAATATTAAAATTAACCTTACAAGTAAGCACTGAAATTCCAGGTTGAAAGAGACTTTCATTTGGGGGTCAATTTTCTCCCTGGGTTTACACGATATTGTTCATCACAAGCAAAAAAAATTAAAGCATTTTAGAACCCACGCAGCTGAAATAAGTTACCTTATCACCACTGAAGGCAGATTACAGACAAAACTGAATAGTTGAAAACATCATCTATATTGCCTTGGGTTTGTTTACTATTCCTTCCTGAGTCTATGACAGGAATTTAAATAATAGAAACTTAGACAATAAACCCATTAAATCAAGGATACAAGAACAATCTCTAAATAATGAGATGGAAGAAACAACTATACCAAAAAGCCTTGAACAAAGATTGTTATTTTAATGAAGTACTAAGTATAGTTCATACTTGCTGTTCTTTCTATATTTGCTGCTCTTTCACAAATCTTTTAAGTCACTTTTTCTCAGAGTGCTAAGATAGATATTTTGTTCTAAAACTCTCAACTTGGAGTTCCCTGGTGCTCCAGTGGTTAAGAACCCACTTGCCAATGCAGGGGACACAGGTTCGATCGCTGGTCAGGGACAATCTCATATGCCAGGGAGAGTCTCAGCCAGTGCACCACATGAGCCCACATGAGCCCACTGAGCCCACATGCCCTAGAGCCTGTGCCCCACAAGAGAAGCCAACGCAATGAGAAACCCGCCGACCACACTAGAGAAAGACTGCACAGCAGTAAAGACTCGGCAGAGCCAAAAATAAATAAAAATTGTAAAAATAAATAAAACTCTCAGCTTTAACCTGTTAATAAAATTGGATGTTCCAGAAAAGTAGGACATGGGTAGATGTGACTACAGATTCTGAATTCAGTGTAAATGCTGGTCTTACTTTTATCTCTTTCTAGCCTCAACCAAAAAAACAAAAAAAAAAAAATTGCTTTTCAGAAAATGTAAAGGGGATTATCTTACAACAATGACGGTATTGTCCCAAGTGCTTGCATTTTCTTAGTCCTAAATTCTTCTACCGTGATCTTCCAGGGAAAAGACCTTGGTGGTTTGGTTGTCCTCGTTTGACACATTAGCCACAAGGCTTTCACATACAGAAAACCGGAGCCATGTATAAATAAGCGCTCACGAAATCACTTTCAAAATACCCAACACTGCATTTTCAGAAGGCAGTCTCTATCATAGGCCCATCAATTACTGTAATCACATCTCCCACTGGCTAGACACCAGTCAGAACATATTTTAAGAATTCAAAGGCCACTCTGTCAAAGACAAACCAGCTTGACTTTGGTTCCAGTATTCAGATGGGGAGTCGGCAGTTCCTGGTCGCCGGGGACAGCTGCTGGGGACTGACCTCACTGCAGTTCCTCAGCCACAGGAGGAATCGGGCAACCGCCTGATTTTGCACAAGCTTTCATTTCCTCCCCATGTGGATCCTGAGCCTGGATGGCCCTGTTGTTCAGGACGCAATTTGGAGGAGGAAGTTGAGAACCATTCTTCATGAGATGATCCCTCCAACTGAAGAGAGCCTAGCTGAAATTCTGCCCCTGATCTTGGGTTCCACAATGAACCAACTTGATCCCCAGCCTGGTGTGGCTGAGCCCGACAAGTCCTCCTGGGCACAGCCTGGGAACCATGGTCTTCTCTCTAGCCAGGCTTAACCTTATCAAAGACCATGAGCTTCTATCTGTGATGATCCTGCATACTTAGCTGTTGCTGTTTAGTTGCTAAGTCATGTCCAACTCTTTTGCGACCCCCATGAACTGCAGCTTGCCAGCCTCCTCTGTCTAGGGGATTTCCCAGACAAGAATACTGGAGTGGGCTGCCATTTCCTTCTCCAGGGGATATTCCCAACCTAGGGGTGGAACCTGCATCTGATGCATTGGCAGGCAGCTTCTCTACCACTGAACCACCTGGGAAGCCCCACTTCTGATGTGCAACTGACCTAAAAATAGTGGATAATAGCTAATCTGTAGTCTTCACATTAAAAAAAAATCTTCAAAATGTAAGTAAATGTACTTCTAAAAATACATGTGCCCTGCCAGTCATTCAATAAACATGATTTAAAACAGGTCACAGGTCATATAGCTACAGGTAAAGCCATCTCTTCCAGTCCCACCAGAGGTGACATAGAGAGGCAACTCAAAGAAAACGGCCACTTGAAAAGTGTGTGTGTCTCTGTGATTTGGTCGTTTGAGGGACGGCTTCTGGTTCCTGTCAGGCATGCTCTGTAGCCAATGCCAGAGGTGGTTCAGCCTGAGGAAGGCACTCGTTCCCTGGCATGAGTCCCCGGAGCCATGTGCCCCAACAAAGCCCACATTTGGAAGGCGAGACATCCCACTAGGTCATTTGAGGTCTCATTTCTGACACACCTTACCTCACAGCTGAGGTGCCTCAAATCCTGTGTTCAATAGATTCATTCAGGTGTGTGTTCTGTGAAGTTGATCATCCTGTTTCACTTGGAACTTCTCCATAATTGCTCCATCAGCCTACAATATTCTGGGCTTCCTTTTCCAACCACATACTTCAGATCCAATTTTCACGTACCTGTGAAACTGTGCTTCGGAGAAAACTGAGATAGTGAAGAAACCGTAGAAGTGTTTTCACTTAACTCGCAGGTTTGCTTCTAATAGAGGTCCTCAAAGGACGTCCCAGGATCCATCCCCCTGTCCTGGGAACTTGCTAGAAACACAAATTCTCAGGCCCCACCCCAGACCTACTAAATCAGAAACTCTGAGGGTGGAACTCAACAAACTGCGTTTTAACAAAGGTCTTCTTTGATTCGGAAGCAGCCTCAAGTTTGAGAGCCACTGGCTTAAAGAGAGAGCTCTCTCTTCATCGTGGTCAGTGAGGGCAAAGACATATACATACGAAATGTTTGGGTATCATCTGAACGCAGAATAATGTTTCTCATTAAAGTGGGAGAAGAGGCATGGGGTAGAGTTTCACTCCATGGATCATCTTCAAATTTGTTTCTCTTGGAGCGGAGTTCTTAACCAGGCATATAAAACAGCAGAAAGCATCTTGGAAGATGTTTTAAACACCCAATAATTTTGGCAAAGGATGACATAGTCTTTGCCTCTCAGTCACCCCCTCACAACAGTGTGGAACTCACTCAACCAGACTGATGTAGAAAGCGAACCTGTGTGTGCCTTAACTCTTCCAGTGCCGGCTCCAGCGGTACCATTTTTAAGATCCAGAAAGTTGTGAAAAATCACAACCACATAACCTTTTTTTTTTTTTTTTTTTTTGGTCTTTTAATATCTTTCCCAGATGATTGTGGCTATTCTTTAAAACTTGACAATGGTACTTTCTCTTCTCTTTTTTTAGAATATTTATTTATTTATTTGGCTGTCTCAGGTCTTATTTGCAGCATGCAGGATCTTTTGTTGCGGTGGACAGACTCTCCAGTTGTGGTGCATGGGCTCCGTTTTTCACAGCATGTGGGATCCCCAACCAGGGATCCAACCCCAGGTCCCCCACATCACAAAGCAGATTCTTAACCTCTGGACCACCAGGGAAGTCCCGACAGCTGCATAATCTTTGTCACAAAGATTGAAATAAAATACGCTGTTTTCTCTGGTCGCTTTTCACGGAGAGTGGTTTTTCCTTGATGGTATTATAGAATACTCTGCCTGACATCTCCCTCAAAGGCAGGTGAAATAGAAAAGGCATCTCGAATGTTTGACTCTCTTCTTTTTCTCATAAAAGAAGCAAACTAAAGATCAGGAATTTCCCCTAGAAATTTGTCAGCGGGTCTGTGGTTTTCATTAAAGAACCAATGGCCTAGTTGAAAATTCAGTCACTTGACAGGCTTCAAAATCTCTCAAAAGACATAATGTCGGGCTTCCCTACTGGCTCAGTGGTGAAGAGTCCATCTGCCAACAACGCAAGAGACACTGGCTGGATCCTTCATCCGAGAGGATTCCACATACCGCGGAGTAACTGGGCCTGAGGGCCACAGATGTTGAGCTTGGGAGCCGCAATTATTGAAGCCCGTATGCCCTAGAGCCTGGGCTCCCAACAAGAGAAGCCACCGCACTGAGCAGAGTGCTCACCGCAACTGAAGAGAAGCCCCCTCTCGCCACAACTAGAAAAAAGCCTGCACGCAGCAACAAAGACCCAGCACAGCCAAAGCTAAATAATTAAAAAAAAAAAAAGATAATGTAAAGAAACACCATTTTGTCAGAAACACCAAACTTGTTCAACAAGCATGTTCAGTTTTTAAAGACAGGAATAACACTTGCCCTCCTGTCTCATTTCCTAATCATTCCGATTAGTTACCATTCATGTATCTAAAACTAACCAGTGAAAGGACAAGGAGAAATTCTTGCCTTGCTAAGCGTCTCCACCATGACTTATATATTTTTTTAAAAACTGTTTTCCAGTGAAGTTCATGAAGTAAGTTGCCAATTTTCATTTTTATGAAAAATTCAATAAAGACTTTAAAAATGTTTACATCAAAAAAGAAACTTTGAAAAAAGCAACAAATAAGTAACAGATACATAAAGACAACTCATCTCCACATTTAAAATCCATATGTATATCTGTTTGTACACATATATGTGTGCATATTTATATTTTGTAGCCAGTACAAGAAGACATGAAGCAAAGCAGATGCACAGTAAGTAGAAAGAAATTTCTTCCCGACATGTAACTGTCTGTGTAAAAATAAAGTACACGTGCACACACATACATACATGAACAAAACAGAAAATCAAACTAAATAAAGATTCAACAGCTTGTATGTGTTTATGTATTATCATGAAAAGATGCATATACGTACAAACAGAATTAGGAAAGACAATGGCAAAATCATCTAATTCACAGTAACAGCAAGGCACAAAGTATGTAAGTACAGCCCTATGAAAAATAGAATGACTTACAGAAGGACATAAAGAGAAAACAAGCCCATAAAAGTTATAAAGATGTCCGTTCTTCCCAAAGAGATCCACCGGGTCAAAGCATTTCTGAGTGAAAATTCGAGCATCCAGTAAGCAATCTGATGTTCTCAAACTGCTTTGGATAATTTAAGATGTCAAGGAAGATAATCCACTGTGAACGACGCAGGCAACGGCCCAGAAGAACTGCAGCCTCATCAGGCAACATCTCCTGAGCTCCGAACCTGGAACAAACGATTACCAGCACTGGGGACGAGAACGGAGTGCAGGCTCGTGGAGCATCTGGCCGGGACCCAGAGGAAGAGGCAGGTGCTCAGGTGCGCCAGCAGAGATGAGAAGAGCCGATGCCAGTGGGAAACAATTGTGGGGAGGCTTGACTGCGCTGAACACATTGTCCTCGCTGGTCCTTAACATCACAGCCCAGGTGGAGCCGCCCCCACTGGAGAGGAAACCATGAGCTAAAGAGCCGCAGCCTGAAGCCTCCTGGGGTGGGGCTCCCTGTGGACGCTTGCAGTGGTGGAGAGAAGAGAGCCCTGAGCTAGAGGATGCTGCTGGCAAAAATCTAGGAGAGAGAAGCCGCGATGCAGGGTTGACCATCCAAGACGCAAGGTGTGGGAAAGGACAGGGAGGACCAGAGTCCAGTCTTGCTCCTCACATTTGACTAAGTGGCCACTGTCATGGTGACCGCCTGTGCCTTCAGGGAAGGAAGAGGGGCAGAGGGACTAGCCCTCCACCTGCTCCCAGCCCTGCTGTCCAGGAACACGACAACCACGGGCTGGCAAGTCCCAGAAGAGAATACAGAACCTCAGGATCTGCCGATCAACCATCATCCACGAGGCCCATGCGAGTGCCAAGGGCTGGGGCGGGAGTGGGGAGCAGAGGATGGCTGGGTTGTTAGAGGGGGCAGGTCAAGGGCCCCATGGAGACGGGGGATGCAGCCCTCCCAGCAGTGTTCAGGCATCTCAGGCACATCAGCAAAGACCACCCTCTCCCCACAGCCTGGCCATAGAGGAGGATGCAAGGGGGAGGCCAGTGGGGTCTCTGGCCCACAGCTTGAATCCTAGTGTTCCTATGACCTCCAGGGTCAACTCACTATAAAACCATCCCTCTTCAGTGATTTCTCTGGTGGTCCAGTGGGGAAGAATCTGCTTTGCAATGCAGGGGTTATGGGTTCAATCCCCGATCAGGGAACTAAATTCCCACACACTACAGAGCAACTAATCTCATGCACCATGAACAGAGAATCTGTGCACCGCCACAAAACACCTGTCAGTGTGCAACGAAGATCCCACAGCCAGATTAGTTCAGTAATTAACTTTTAAAAATCCCTCTTCTCCTCTACAAACTCTACATGTTCCAAGACTCAGCTCAAATGCCTGCTTTTTTCTATGACGTATTCCCCAACTCCATCCTGACCCCACAAATGCATCTCTGACCACCCTGAACCCCACGTTCCCTGACACTTGGCTTCCATCTCCAATGGGGCATTTGCTTCACGGTGCCTTGATTCTAGTAAGTTGCATTCACATCTGTAGACTCTGCTGCTGCTGCATCACTTCAGTCGTGTCCGACTCTGTCAGACACTCTCCCCTGTCCAACTCTGTCCAACTCTCTCCCATCCCTGGGATTCTCCAGGCAAGAACACTGGAGTGGGTTGCCATTTCCTTCTCCAATGCATGAAAGTGAAAAGTGAAAGTGAAGTCCCTCAGTCATGTCCAACTCCTAGCGACCCCATGGACTGCAGCCTATCAGGCTCCTCTGTCCATGGGATTTTCCAGGCAAGAGTACTGGAGTGGGTGCCATTGCCTTCTCCGTCTGTAGACTCTAGATGGTATGAAAGAGGGGGACCATCTCCTGCAATGCCTTGAACAACAGTTTGCTTGACATATATCATAGGAATGCTCAATAAATATTTTGAAATAAACTTAATTCCTGCTCTGCCTGTGATTGAGTTGTGGCAGGGAAGAAAATTCCAGTTCTTCTTTTGGCAGCTCCTTGGAACCCTTGGGACACAAAGCAGTTAAGTTCCTGAGTATTAATTAACTGAAGAACCCAACCCTCAGGTTTCCTGGGTTTTGCCCAATTATGCTCTGTCTGGCTTCTTACAAAAATGTCAGTGCAGGCTCCATCAGCTTGCTCCAATTCTGTGTTCATTCTGAATACTTGCCAGCCACCAGCTTAATTTAATTTTGCTCTGACAATATGATGTTCACACAAGAATTCTTGAATGTTTCACACTTGCCAATGTTTGAACATGGATTTCTTTCACACTCTCTGTTATATTTTCTTCTGGAGGCTTAGTTTGGCAAATTCTGCCATCTCTTTTAGGAGAAATGCTATCTTTGCCAACAACAAAAAAAATGTTTTCAAGCCAAAATTCTTTCCTTCCATACACACATACATATATAGTGTATATGCCTCATGCATAACCCAGTACAGGGCGCTCTGCCCCCATGCGGGGTTCAGAAGGGGAAGAATATTCATGGGCCTGCCTCTTCACTGGGACTTCAGCCTAGAGGACACAGGACATGCACAGCCAGTCACGTTGTGCCTACCAAGGTCTACCAGCCTTGGCAGGTAAAGGGCAGGGGTAAGCACTATGGAGCCTCAACTTTGGGGATCTTGTCATTCCACTCCTGACTTTCACATGGTCCTGAGGAGAGGGAGCTGAACTCAGCTCTTCCCTTAACCGAGAAAGGCATGCCCTGCCCTGCCCCAGGGCTTCCTTGGTGGCTCAGATGGTAAAGAATCTGTCTGCAATGCAGGAGACCTGGGTTTGACCCCTGGGTCAGGAAGATCCCTTGGAGAAGTAAATGGCAACCCACTCCAGTATTCTTGCCTGGGGAATCCCATGGACATAGGAGCCTGGCGGGCTATAGTCCATGAGGTTGCAAAGAGTCCCAACTTAGCTACTGAGCGTGCATGCATGCCCTGCCCCAAGGTGGGGGGCAAGTGGGTGAAGGGGGTCAAAAGGTATGAACTTCCAGTTATAAAATAAATAAGTCATGGTGATTATAGTTAATACTGCATTGCACATTTGAAAGTTGCTAAGAGAGTAGATCTTAAAAGTTCTCCTCACAAGGAAAAAAATTCTGTAACTATGAGATCTAATAGATGTCAACTGAACTTACTGTGGCGACCATTCTGTAGTATATGCAAATCTCAAGTAATTATCATCTCAAACCAACATGATGTTATATGTCAGTTCAGCTCACTTAAGTTGTTCAATCGTGTATGTCAAGTATATCCCAATAAAAGAGGAAGGGAGGGAGGAAGGGAAGAAAGAAAGAAATTTAGCTGGTGATTTGCTAGCAGTTTTTTAAGTCTCTGTCCCATGCAGACTTCAGACAGGGATGACAGAGGATGAGATGGTTGGATGGCATCACTGACTTAACGGACATGCGTTTGAACACACTCGGGGAGATGGTGATGGACAGGGAAGCCTGACTTGCTGCAGTCTGTGGGGTCGCAAAGAGTCGGACACAACTGGGCAATTGAACAACAAATGTGGGATTCAGCTCTCCGGTAGAAGGATCATTCTCTTGTCTGGGAATAAAGCTGGCTGCACAGACCGGGACAGGCAGAGCTGTCTCTGAGGTCCTGGCTGACAGCAGCCCCCACTGGAGAAGGAGACGGCTTCTCCCTGTCAGCACAGCAGAAGACCCCAGGGTCTTCATCACATGTTCAGTTCCTAACACCCTCTCCGTGGATGTGGCTGTGAGATGATCACAAGGTTCAGAAACATGGACCAAGGTACTGAGTCCTTGCTCTTTTCTTCCTAACTACACCATCAGGAGCAATTCCTTTAACCCCTCTGAATTTGGTACCATGTAGGGAAACAGGAGGTAAGACCAGAAAAGTCCAATGGAGCAAATATGAAGGGACCAGTTTGCTGGGCACAGAACACACTGGCTGCCCTTCTCTGATTATTCTCTCTTTCTTTATCTTGATTCACCAGCATAAATATATAGGAGGCGCTCTGCAGAACTCGCCCCCAACTGCACCTCTCTGGGGTGTTTGGTGATGTCAACCAAGCCAGGCTTGAACAGTCATCTGCCAGAAGCTAAGGCATATTTTCCCTGGAGGAGCACTGATGTTCTGGAAGAATTCTTGTTCATCTCAGCGATGACTGGGAGGACACCCAAGATGCTGGCAAGCTGATGGAACACGGCAGGCAGAGCCCTATTGTGGTTTGTTTTTTTTTAATCAAAGTAATTTATTAGGCTTAGTGGTTTTTTTTAACAGCTTTATTGATATACAACTGACATACAATAAATTGTGCATATTAAAGTGTACAATGAGAAGCTTGGACAAACATGGATGTGAATAATGTCCATGATCCCCAGAAACTGTGAAGTTGTTTTTGGACACAGTAGAAGGGAGTTTGCACATGTGTTTAAACATAAGGATCTTGAGATGGAGAGGGAATCCTGGATTACTCAGGTAGGACCAGTGTAGACACAGGGTTTTCCTAAGGGGCAGGTTCAGTTGAGTTCAGTTGCTCAGCTGTGACCCCATGGACTGCAGCATGCCAGGCTTCCCTGTCCATCACCAATTCCTGGAGTTTACTCAAACTCATGTCTATTGAGTCGGTGATGCCATCCAACCATCTCATCCTCTGTCGTCCCCTTCTCCTCCTGCCTTCAATCTTTTCCAGCATCAGGGTCTTTTCCAAGGAGTCACTTCTTTGCATCAGGTGGCCAAGTATTGGAGTTTCAGTTTCAGCATCAGTCCTTCCAGTGAATATTCAGGACTGATTTCCTTTAGTACTGACTGGTTGGATCTCCTTGCAGTCCAAGAGACTCTCAGGGGAAGGTGGGAAGACTGAAATTAGGAGATGAGGTGATGGAGCCACAAACAGAGGAATGAGGGCAACTTCCATACACTGGAACAGGCCAGAAGACAGATTCTCTCCTAGAGCCTCAAGAGAAACAGTCCTGCCAACACCTTGATTTTAGTCCCATAAGACTCATTTCACACTCCTGACGTCCAGGACTATAAGAGAATACACTGACACCACTATGTTTGCGGTAATTTGTTAGAGCAGCAATAGGAAACTCATACAGTGTATATATCCAGGAAACCACTGGCGTCCATTTATCTGCTCTCAGTCACTATAGATTAATTTATGTTTTCTAGAATTTCATACACATGGAATCATATCCTATGTTCTCTTTTCTGATTGATTTCTTTCACTCAGCATAATTATGTTCATATTCATCCATGTTTTTGCCTATATCAATAGCTTATTCCTTTTACTGCGGAGTCATATTCTAATAAATACACCAAAATGTGTTTATCCAGTAACCTGTTGGTGGCCATTTGCATTGTTTCCTTTTTCTTTTCTTTTTTTTTTAATCATTTCTCTCTACCTGTTTCACCTCAAATATTAGATTCCTTTATTTATTTATTTAAATAAAATGAATGTTCATTTTATTTTATGCGCTGGCTCTTCCTTGCTGTGTGAGGGCTTTCTCTATTTGCAGTGGGCAGGAACTACTCTTTGTCGTGGTGCACAGGCTTCTCATTGCAGTGGCCTCTCCACTTTCAGAGCACAGGCTCTAAGCACACAGGTTTCAGAAGCTGCGGTACTCAAGCTCAGTAGTCATGGTACACGGGTTTTAGTTGCCCACAACACGTGGGATCTTCCTGGCCCAGAGATTGAAGCCTTGTCCCTGCATTGGCAGGCAGATTCTTATCCACTGTACCACCATGGAAGTCCACATTATTTCCTTTTTTGACTAGTATAAACAAAATTGCTATAAATAGTCATGTGCAAATCTTTGGATGGTGTGATGGGTTGATTTTTGTCCCCCAGTAAGGAGAAGGCAATGGCACCCCACTCCAGTACTCTTGCCTGGAAAATCCCATGGGCGGAGGAGCCTGGTGGGCTGCAGTCCATGGGGTCGCTAAGAGTCGGGTACGGCTGAGCGACTTCACTTTCACTTTTCACTTTCATGCATTGGAGAAGGAAATGGCAACCCACTCCAGTGTTCTTGCCTGGAGAATCCCAGGGACGGGGGAGCCTGGTGGGCTGCCGTCTGTGGGGTCGCACAGAGTCGGACACGACTGAAGTGACTTAGCAGCTTAGCAGCAAAGGATATGCTAAAGTCATAATCCCCAGAACTGATCCCAGAATGACTTTATCTAGAAGGATCATTGCAGATGGAATTAAAGATGAGCCCCCCAGGAGTAGGCGGGCCCCTAATCCATTGTGACCTGTGTCCTTATATGAAGATGGCCATGTGAAGACAGAGGACCGGGGAGGACTCCTTGTGACAGTGAAAGCAGAGACTGGAGTTATGCAGCTGCAAGCCCAGGAACACCTAAGAGTCCCAACAAAGCACAGGGAGCTCAGAAGAGGCGGGCGAGGAAGGATTCCCATCCAGCTTTCAGAGGGAGGCTGGCCCTGCCAACACCTCGATCTCAGATTCCAGCCTCCAGAAACATGTGATGTTTCTGTTGTTTCTAAGCCATCCGTTTGTAGTTCTTTGTTATGGCAGCCCTAGGAAACTAATACAGATGGACACATGCTTTCATTTCTCTTCAGTAAATACCTAGGAGTGGATAAGCTGGATCACATGGTAAATGCATCCTTAATCGTTTAAGAAACTGCCAAACTGTTGCCTCAAGTGGTTGTATCTTTCTTGATTCCCACCAGCACAGCGGGGGAGTTTCAGTGGTCCACCTCTTTGTCAACCCTTGGTATAAACAGTCCTTATCATTATAACCGCTCTAACAGGAATAGAGTGGTACCCAGCCTGGCTTTATTTGCATTGCCCACATGACTAATGATGGTGAGCGTCCTCTTTAGTGAAGTCTCTGCTAAAAGCGTTTGCCTATTTTTTTTAATGTTCATTTTTTTCCATGTTGAGTTTGAAGGTTCTTTATATATTCTAGATACAAGTCCTTTATTAAACATATGCTTTGCAAATATTCTCTCCCACATTCATGGCTCGTCTTTTCGTTTTCTAAATGGTGTCTTTCAAGGAGAAGAAGCTATTGATTTTGGTGAGGTCCAAGGCGAGACCTTTCCGAGTACTCGCCCCAGTGCACCAGGTCGCAGGAGATTTTCCAGTCTGTCTGGTGCAAGGAGGCACGACTCCCAGCCCTGTGTGGGTGCTGGCACTGTTGCTTCCAGCCCTCTCGTGGGGTTCTTGCCTTGGCCTTGTGTAGATTCCTACTCGGCCAAGTACAGAAAGGAAGCCTGTGCCGCCTCCAGACCCCTCTCGATGTAGCGCTCTCCTCTCGCTCTCTGTGCCGTGGCCGCCAGCCCTGTGAACCTGTGCTTCCCAGACACTCAGCTCCCACCCTACCTCCTGGAGTCCAGCCCGGGCTGCCCTTTCCTGCCCCTGGAACTTTCTCAAGGCAGCAAGTGGAGGCAACCACAGGGCTCACCTCCTTTGCTTCTCATCTCACAGAGAGTGCTGGTTTTCATTGCCTACTGTCCAATTTCGTATGTTTTTGTCTGACATTTCAGCAGTTCTAGATGGGGGAGTAAATCCAGTCTCTCTCTCTCTCTCTCTCCATCTCGGCAGAAAGCAGAAATCTGTCCTGTGTTGCCATCCATGCCAGTGCACGCTTCTAGGAGAGAAGCGCAAAGGCAGACCCTGTTTTGTGTCCTGGATGAGAAGGCCAGAGAGAGCACACCAGCCCGTTAAATATCCCCACGCAATTTCCATCACTGGGATCCAAGTGTCTGTGACACAGGGACCCAGCTGGCCTTTTAGTTCCTCAATGAAAACCCAGGACTTCCCGGTGGCCCAGTGGTTGAGACTTCGCCTTCTAATGCAGAGGGCACAGGTTCAATCCCTGATTAGGGAATTAAGATCCCACATGCCGTGCGGTGCGGCCAAAAAAATAAAAATAAATTAAATAATACAGGCCAGTTCAAAAAAAGAAAGAAAAGCCAGCAAAACGAACACTTCTTCCATCCCATAACCATGGAGGGATAAAAACTATTAGTGGACTCCCATATTTCACCTCCGGATAGCCAGTGTCAGAGGAACAGGGGTGGGAAGCTTGATCATTAAACTGATCATTAAACTCAATCTTTGGGAACTGCGTGGGATATTTCTATTGCAAGTTGAGATCACTGCCAACAGCCTTATCTCCGAGGAGAGGGGCTCACCCAGGAGGGAAACTGGACCTGGGGTGGCTCTCCTCTACCCTTTTTATGTTCTTACCTGGGACCCCTGTAACAAAAACAGATTACGAGGGAAAAGCATACAGGGGTATTCAATCTATGTTTTACATGACACAGGAGCTTTCCTAAGGAAATAAAGACCCAGGGAGATTTTAAACCTGAGTATTTTTGTGCCTGGTTTGCTGAAGAGTGGACAATCCTGGGAAGATAAGAACAAAACAAGAAGGAAACCAAGAAAGACCTGTTCATTCAAATTCCTCTGTGTCCCCGAGTGGTCTTCTTCAGAGATAACGATTCGCCTTTCCTCCAGGTGCCAGCGAGGCACCTGTCACAGGAGGTCTGATGACTTAATTCAGGCGAAGGTCTTCGTGCACACACCATTTTTCACGTTCCCTCAGCTGGAAGTAGTCTATGTGCAAAGTGTCCCTCTGGAGGGGGCTGTGTCCTGAACCCTGTCAGAGGCCAAAGCTGAGCTGTCCAAGGTTCAAGATCCTTCTCTGAAGCTGGCTCTGTCCGTTAGACCGATGCTAACTCCTGCGGGGACTTGGAGGGCAACATCCCAGAACGCTAGCATCCTTGCCAAGAGTCCAAGGGCACCCGGATACAAAAGCTTTGGGAGTCCATTTCTTGGCTCACCTTTCGTGGGAAGAATAGGACCCTGGAACTTTTTCTTGCCCCTCCAAGAGGAGACTTGTTGATAAGCTTTCTCACTTTCCAGCCCACAGGGCTTCACCTCAGCGCACACCCGCCCTAGGAAAGCTGAGTGGGAAGCACTGACAACACTGCCAGGGTGATGCACCTTGTCCTCCTCTTACACACCTTCACCACAAACACACACATGTGCACACGCATGCACTCACGCCGATGCGCGTGCACACACACACACACACACACTTGCACCCTGGGCCCAAGGTTCCCTTCCCCAGCTGCCTGTGCCCTAAGACTGGGAAGTGAGGAGGAGGAATACTCCCGGGTTTCATATTTCTGAGAGATGGAGTTGGAGCAAAAGCCAGAGATGCCGGTGTTCTGGCCGGCCTCTCTAGGTCTGAAAGCTTCATCAATAGCCCATTGTTTGCTGTGAATTGAGGATGATAAGAGAGTGGAGGAACTCAGTCTAGAAGGCTAAGAGGCAGGCAGCTACTATCTTAGATCTGCAGCAGGCAGGCTCCTGCCAAAGTGTTTGCCATTCAAAGGCAGACTTGTCTGCAGATGAGAAATCCACATTCCCGTGCACCCTCCCCAACTCCCCTCCCTCCACGCCCTTGCCCTGCTCTGGTCCTCTCCCATCCTCTTTCTTCCTCTCTCCCCTGGTAGCGCTTCTGGCTGCCCTGCCCTGGGATCAGGACCCTTGTCCTTTCAGAGAGCTGAGCTCTAGCATCTTCTAGATGAAGATGCTACTGGACTGACGGAAGCCCAAGGAAAGCAGATGGCCTTGGGCAGGTCGACCCACCTCCCTGGGCATCATACCCATAAAGCAAAAAGCTTCTTTTATTTTTTATATATTTATAGAAGACATTTTCAGCACGAGGCTAGATGTCATCAAGAGTCCCTTCCAGCGCTCAGGAACACTTCCATATCTTTCTGAATCCCAGAAAAGAGATTGTGAGGAATCAACTCTGAGTCAGAAGCCAGCCTTGCATTCATCATGAGGATTCTCCATCAGTTTCCCCAGTGGAACTGAATCAGTAGCCTGCTCGCTGGCACAAACCCTTCTCACCTCGGATGGAGGGAGGGTGGATCACAAGGCTGTAGGCAGCTCAGCAAAGCCCCACCGACAGTCACCCACAGCTCAAACCCTAAATGCAGCTTCCCTGAAAAGAAGTCTCAGTCTTTACCAAGATGCAAAAATTATAGTTGGAAGTCGTTGTGAGATAGACTGACTCTCTCGAGTCAATGTGGAACCAGGCAAAAACCCCTGGGTCTGAGGAGGAGGTGGATGAAACTGTGAGGATGGAGGAGCACAGGGAAGGTGCCTGAGCCCTCCCTTGGGTTTCTCTCCCAAGACCCAAGATGCTGGGAGACAGGAGGAGGCACGGGGTGGTCTGAAGCCACCTCAAAGGGCTCAGGGTGGGATCTGCTCAAGTCGTTCATCTCTGTGCTAAAAACCAGAAGCTAGCCATGTCAGGACCTGGAGGCAGGGCACTGCAGAGAGAGGTAGAGAAGGAGCCAGGGAGAACCTGGTGTTCAAGGAGCAGAGGGACCAAGCACAGGGAACAGGAGGAGGACAGGAGGGGCTGTGATGAGGGAAGTCAGTGAGGCTGGGTTGGTGGGGGGGCGGGGGATGGAGGCGGGTGGTTCTGAAGCTCGGGTAAGGGGTCCAGGAGCATATGTGTGCTTTTAAGTGAACAGGGTTAACATGAGCAGACACATTTAAAAGTCCATTTGTGGGACTTCTCAGGTTGTTCAGTAGCTAAGACTCCAGGCTCCCAATGCAGGGGGCCTGGGTTCAACCCCTGATCAGGGAACTAGATCCCACGTGCAGCAACCAAGACCTGGCACAGTCAAATAACTTTCTTAAAGGTTTTTCCTGGGGACTAGAATGAGCAAGTAAGAAACCCCAAAATAAACCAGGCTGGAAGTCAAGATGACTGGGGTTGGCTGCTGTGTGCTGACATGCGTGTGCTCCGCGTGTGACAGCTTTGTGGCCCCGGACTGTCGCCCGTCAAGCTCCTCTGTCCATGGGATTTCCCAGGCAAGAATACTGGAGTGGCTTGCCATTTCCTTCTCCAGGGGATCTTCCTGACCGGGGAGGCAAAGATGACTAGGGTTAGGGTGGTGCTGAGCGATAAACAGGCAAATTAAAAATCTTAAGAGTTGACTTGGGCAAAAATCTACTTGAAGTGGGCAGGGCCAAAGCAGAAGTGGTTTGGAGTGGTTCTTGGAAAGGAACTGGGGATAGACTTTTACAGAGAAAAACTGGAAGCAAAGCAAGGGGATTATTTGATTGACTACAACTTAAAGCCTGAGTGGCTCTTTGTGATGGGTGACCCTTAGTGTTTTGATTTTGCAACCTGGAGGCATTTACAGACCTAGATTTAGGCTGCCAGGCATTAGGGTCTTCTCAGTCTAACAACTCCTTTGTTTGGTTAATTTAACAGTAGCTGCAATGGCAGTGGGGACCAGAAGTCCTATTTGGGCAACACTGTGAAAATAGTTAAACCACTGTATTGGCAGGAAAGCTATGACAAACCTACAGTGTGTTGAAAAGCAGAGACATCACGCTGCCAACAAAGGTCCGTACAGTCAAGGCTATGGTCTTCTCAGTTGTAAGAGAGGGACCGTAAAGAAGGCAGAACGCCAAAGAATTGATGCATTTGAACAGTGGTGCTGAAGAAGAGTCCTGAGAGTCCCTTGGACACTGAGGAGCTCAAACCAGTCAATTTTAAAGGAAATTAACCCTGAATACTCATTTGAAGGACTGATGCTGAAGCTGAAGCTCCAGTATTTTGGTCACCTGATATGAACAGTTGACTCATTGAAAAAGTTCCTGATGCTTGAAAAGATTGAGGGCAGAAGGAGAAGAGGGTATCAGAAGATGAGAGGGCTGGATGGCACCACCGATGCAATGGACATGAACTTGGGCAAACTCCAGGAGATAGTAAGGGACAGGGAGGCCTGGTGTGCTGCAGTCCATGGGGTCACAAAGAGTTGGACATGACTGGGTGACTGAACAACAATGTTGTCTATTTAAAAGTTAAGAGAGTAAACAATAACAACAAAAGTTAAGAAAGTAGGGACTTCCATAGCGGTCCAGTGGCTAAGACTCCATACGCCAATGCAGGAGGCCAGGTTTGATCCCTGGTCAGGGAACTAGATCCAGCATGCCAAATAAATAAAATTTTTAAAATCATTTTTAAAATTTTTAAATTAAGAGAAAAGTAAAAGTGTTAGTCTCTCAGTAGGGGTCTGACTCTGCAACCGCAAGGACTACAGTCCACCAGGTTCCTCTGTCCATGAGATTCTCCAGACAAGAATACTGGAGTGGGTTGCCATTCCCTTCTCCAGGCAGTCTTTCTGACCCAGGGATTGAACCCGGGTCTCCTGCAATTGCAGGTGGATCCTTTACCATCTGAGCCATGAGGGAAGCCGCAAGTTAAGAGAGTAGATCTTAAATATTCTCATCACACACACACAAAAATTCTGTAACTATGTGAGGCGAAGAATGTAAACTTATTGTGGAGATCATTTCATAACATACACACATGTCAAATTTCTATGCCATACACCTTAAACTAATATAAAGCTGTATGTCAATTGTATTGCAATAAAACTGGAAATTTCTAAATAAAATGATAATTAAAAAAAGAAAGGAGAGCCACTAAAACTTGCTAATTGGTTGGATATGGTGGAGGTGAACTGAGGAACAAAGAAGCCATTTGGGAAGGGGCTGAACAATTGGGTGAAGGAAGAATTACTGTCTGAAAAAAGAGGAGCCAGGACGGTTGGGGTCAAAAATCTTGAGCTGTTTTACCCCTGCAGTGAGTGAGTGTCCTGTTACCCTTCCAGGTGGAAGGGTCAGTAGACAGGGCTGGGAGTCTGGGAAGGGGCCAAGCTGCAGCATCACCCAAAAGTATTGATTGGGAGTTTGGGATTGACGTGTACACACTGCTATATTTAAAATAGATAAACAATAAAGACCTACTGTGTAGTGTAAGGACTCTGCTCAATATTCTATAACAACCTAAATGGGAAAAGAATTTGAAAAAGAATAGATAAGGGGCTTCCCAGGTGGCTCAGTGGTACAGAATCCACCTGCCAATGCAGGAGACACAGGTTCGATCCCTGGATTGGGAAGATCCCCTAGAGAGGCAAATGGCAACCCACTTCAGTACTCTCGCCTGGGAAATCC
This sequence comes from Bubalus kerabau, assembly GCF_029407905.1. Taxonomy (NCBI): domain Eukaryota; kingdom Metazoa; phylum Chordata; class Mammalia; order Artiodactyla; family Bovidae; genus Bubalus; species Bubalus kerabau. The sequence continues at coordinate 22,658,815 of NC_073635.1, read as the reverse complement.
CATGGACAGAGGAGCGTGGCGGGCTACAGGCCATGGGGTCGCAAAAGAGTCAGACACGACTAAGCAATGAAACAACTGTTGCTTAATGTATATGAACTGGCATGGTGCTTACTTTGTGCCAGTTCTAAATATCTAAAGTGTTTACACAAATCAACCCACTCAATCCTCCTAACGACCCTGAGCCACCAGGGAAGCCCCATGAAAGCCAGATACTAGTCACACTTGGTTACAGAATCCTTGTGGAGTGTTTGTTCCCTGTGCTAGGCACTGTACTAACATTACCTCATGCAGTCCTTGCGATATTGCCAATTCCGGGGTTCACCTCACTTGACCACCAGCAGCCTTTGGCAGAGTTGAAGATGCCCCCTTGACACTCTTTCTTCACTTGACTTCTCAGGATCCCACTGATCTTGTTTTCCTTCCCACCCAACTGGCCTGTGTTAATTCCTCCTGTTCCCTCTGACCCCTAAACACCAAGCGACCCATGGGACTGTTTTCTTCTCTGGCTACATCACCCCATAAATTATGTCTTCTGATATCAAGGTTTTATTTTCTAAGTCTCTACATCTCCTCCCCACCTACACCCCCTGAGTCCCAGTCTCTCATTCCCAACTTCCAACTTAATGTCTCCACTTATATATGGAGCAGGATTTTCAGATGGCGACACAGAACTCCTGGTCCTCCATCTGCTTCTCCTCATCGAAGGAGGCAGCAGCTCCATTCTTGCAGTGTCTCAGACCAAAAAAAAAATCTGAAGTCATCCTTGACTTCTTTCTTTCTCATCCCACATCCAACGTGCTAGAAATCTTGCAAGCTCCGCCTTCCAAACAGATCCAGAATCATCCGCTTCCCACCATCTCCACTGCCGAATTCTACTCTAAGAATCCATCGTGTCTCCTAACTTGGCTCCCTGCTGCCACTTCTGATGATTCAGTCTATTCTCCGCTCAGAAGCCAGAGTGATCCTTTCTTTTTTAAATCAATCAGATCGTATCGATTGATTCTCGGTTCAAATCAGAAACAGCGGTTTCTGAGCAGGCTCCTGAAAAGATCTGTAGTCCTTCCCATAGCCTAGAATATTCTACATGACTCCACATAGCTCTCTGTCCCCTCCTTTGTCCCTACTCGTTCCACTTCAGCCACTTTTCTCCTATATTATAGTCTTCACATGTCCCCTCTGCAAGGAAGAGCGCCCAGCTCTCAGTTCATTCCGGTATCAAAGGCTCCTCCCCAGGCCAAGTTGTCCTGTCCATGGCGGGCACCCACTCATACACACACATTCACATCACCATCACTGCTCCTTCACCCCACGTACATGCTAAGTTACTCAGTCGTGTCTGACTCCTCACGACCCCATGGACTGTAGCCAGCCAGGCTCTTTTATCCATGGGATTCTCCAGGCAAGAATACTGGAGTGAGTCGCTACGCCCTCCTCCAGGGGATCTTCCCAACCCAGGGATCAAACCTGTGTCTCTTAAGTCTCCTGCATTAGCAGATGGGTTCTTTACCACTAGCGCCACCTGGGAAGACCATCCCTTTTTTTTTTTCCATTGCTTATTCCACCTGACGTATTATGCATTTAGTTGCTGATTGTTATTATTTTCTACCCTGGTCTATTAGAATGTGAGTTCCATGAAAAGAGAGATTTTGTATTCACAATATCCAGGATAAAGACGGCCGTAGAGTAGGCTTTCAACTAATCATTATTGAACGAATGAATTAATTCATTGTACAGATGATGTAATTGTACATATGGTACAGAGGAAGGTCAGAAATTTTAAGTACTTTTCCCAAGTTCTTACAGCGGGGAGGGGAAAGAATTGATAGTTAAGCCCACATCTATCTAACTCCACTTCTCAGAAATCATGATACACCGGGGAACCCTGATAAATCAAGCCCTGACGTATTAAATACAAATGCTTAGAGATATCAAATAGCACACTCAAAGCCCAAAATAGTTACCATAACTTCCTGAAAGACTTGACCACAGATACACTACGCTATGGACTGGTGGGAGCAAGTGTCTCTCACCCGCCTCTTCTGAGCCCCTTCAACGTCAAAAACTATGCCCTCACATGGTCCTTCTCTGAAATGGCTGGAATTAAACAAAGCAGGCGCAGCCCCTGCCCTCTGGAAGTCCAGCAATCTAGAGCAGACACAGATGCACACAGGGCTGGTCTCATGAGCTGGCAACCACATGGTCTGATTTTAGAGGCTGGGATAGCTTAGTCCAAAAATATCTACTCCTCCCAAATGCCACAGCGCCTGGAATTCCACCATTAGAGAGATATTTCTGGGAGTTTAAGCACTATCTCTGATTCTGAGTCACTTTGTTTTAGGTGTATATATATGTATATTTAAAAACAAGACATAGTTGTGTTTAGGTTATTTTTTACCCATTCCATACGTTTATTTCTTTTAATAGGTTTCTCCCAATGGCATTTATTATTAAAATACATTTGTTTTTCATGATACTGTCATCTTGAATATCTCTTTCACTTTTAATGCTTCATTTATATTTCCTATGCTTTCCTTACTCTATCATTTGCGTTTCCATTCATATAGCCGTTACCTTTCCCATTTTAAATAAGATGCCTAAATTTCTATTCCTCAGTTAGCTTCAGAAATCAAATAGTATCCATTACCTCCCAACCAAGAAAGATGAGAAAATTAATCAGCTTATAATTCCTTCCATTTCCTTTCCACCCACTCCTGTCCTTCCAACAAACATAAACTTTTTGTTAGTATGCTGTTGGATTTTTCCTTCCATGGGGCCATATTATTATCATTATCACTGTACATTTGGTAATTGCCTATTTTTTTTTCTTTCGTGGACTTCTTTTAAATGCAATAAACATCTAGAAGAGGCCTCAGTTATCAGACACCAGTATCTGTGGATAAATTAAGTGTTCAAATGACTTTCATTAAGGCAGTAGGGACTCCTGGGCGCAGGAAGCCAAGAGGAAGCGGGTGGGGAAAACACAAAAAGGGAAATTGGATGGAGGATGGGGAAACACACGGAAGGCAAATTTTACCTACTTCTCTGTTTTGCTGAACATAGAGACAAAGGGAACAGTGTAGACTAAATAAACATTCCCAGAGGGCACCACTTCGGGATGGCTGATGCTCTGCCGTGCGAATGAGACAGAGGGAACACACCGCTGCACTCATCACCCAAGGACGGCACCATGAGGGTTGGTGGGAGGAAGAGGGGAAAGGCTGAACTTCCCAGGGAGCTGACATCACAGGCTTCCAGAGACCTCTTCCCAGCTACAAACCCCACCCCACGTCACGTCCTGTCTGCACGCATGCAGCCTGGCCGGGCCTGCCTCTCACCATAGAAGGCACACAAAAACAACTGCCTCCTGCTCGCTCCAGGCTCAGATCTTTCTGAGACTGCCCTGGGTTTCTTTATCTCAAACCCTTGTGAGAACACAGGAAACCCTGCTTCCCCAATCCTGAAATATCTGAGTCAGGAAGGAAGGCATATCGTCTTTCCAGGGCCTCTGTTTCACTTGGGAACCGGTTCGATAGCCCGCTTTGCAAGTGCATGGCAAAAGCAAACCAATTCAGACCTTCCTTGGAAATGGCATGTTTTGAAAGATAATGTCCAAATCCACTGAAACAATGGGTGAAACTTAGGTCATAAAACCTGGTACCAACTTTGCACAAACTGGACTAACTATAGGGCAGGAGAGGTCTTCTGTTACTGTTTTATTTCATTTGGTTTGTTGATTTTTTTTTTTTTTAATCTGTTTTGTCTTACTAAGAATTGCTCAGGCTTCCCCAGTGACTTAGCGGGTAAAGAATCTGCCTGCAATGCAGGAGATAAAGGAGACTCAGCTTCAATCCCTGGGTTGGGAAGATCCCCTGGAGAAGGAAATGGCAACCTACTCCAGTATTCTTGTCTGAAAAATCCCATGTTCAGGCTTCCCTGATGGTCCAGTGGTTAGGAATCTGCCTTGCAATGCAAGGGACATCAGTTCAATCCCTGGTACCGGAAGATCCCACGTGCCTCGGAGCAACTAAGTCTGTGCACCATGACTACGGAAGCCCATGTGCATGAGCACGCGGTCTGCAACAAGAGAAGCCGCGGCAATGAAAAGCCCGAGCACTGCAACGGAGAGTAGACCCCACTCATTGCAACTGGAGAAAGCCCGTGAGCAGCAACAAAGACCCAACACAACCATAAAACACATTTATAAAAATAAATAAATCTTTAAAAAATCCTATGGACAGAGGAGCCCGTCGGGCTATAGTCCAAAGGATCGCAGAGTCAGACATGAGTGAGCGACTAAGCACGCAGGCACGCAAGAATTGTTCAAGGGAGAAATCATTTATTTTCTTCTTCCACATTCTTGCCATACTTAGGGAGTAATGTGTTAAGTCACCTTTCATTGGGTCCAAATGAAATTTATTTTTTATGTTTTATAGAAAACATACAAATCTTCAGCTGATTCAGTGATATTTTACAATCAATTTTTAGCAATAAATAGCTACATCAAGACATCTAAAGAGATTAATACAATTGAGTTAGAGCCAGCATGCTCACAATTAAAAGATTTCAATTAAAAAGGTTTGCCAGAGACAAAGGGTGGAACGGGCTCTGGGATTGCTTCCCAGGGGCAGAAATCCATGTTGCTATAAGCAGAAGTGATATTTGTGCTTGACAACGTCTTCTGGGCTGTCACCCACAATTTCTAGGCTATACTCTGGGATTAATCATGGTCACATGTCTCAGATGGCCTTCATTTCAGAACAGATGAAAACCCCACCTTTCTGTGAAAAATGGTCAGTTGAGGTCTGGAAATAGAAATTTTTTTTCTAAAGAATTTATGTCCTGGGACTTCCCTGGCAGTCCAGTGGTTAAGACTACGTGCTTCCCATGCAGGGGGCATGGGTTTGATCCCTGGTCAGGAAACTAAGATCCCAAATGCCATGCAGTGTGGCAAAAAAATAAATAAATAAAAATAAAGAATTCATGTATTGACATCCCTAAATTCCAAGGCAGCGTCTCTTTTCTGTCTGTTCCTAACGATGCATCAACCACAGATGGGACGTGTTGTTTGTATACCAAACACTGCTGTGCAAAATGAAAAAAAATAAAAACAAAAGAAAAAGCATAAGTGCTCTTTGCCTCCAACCTCTAAAAGGACCTATTAGGCCGTGTGGTTAGAGTCTCTCTTTTTTTATTGGTGGATAATTGCTTCACAAGGTTCTGTTGATTTCTGCCATACACCACCAATCAGTCATAGTTGTATATATACAAATACGTAGATATGTCTATGTATATATCCCCTTCCTCTTGAGCCTCGTACCCCCTACCCCGTCCCGCCCCTCGAGGTCGTCACAGAGCACCAGGCTGAGTTCCCTGTGCGGCACAGCAGCTTCCCGCTAGCCAGCTATTCCGCACACGGTAGTGTATATACGACAGCGCTTCTCTCTGTTTGTCCCACGCTCTCCTTCCCCCCACCCCGCCCGTGTCTACCTCTGCAACTCCATTCCTTCCCTGAAAATATGTTCATCTGTCCCATTTCTCTTGATTCCATATATATGCATTAGTATATGTGTTTTTCTCTCTGACTTTTTTCACTCTATTCCGAGGACCTGGGGTCCACACTGCCAGCCCTCCATCCACCCCCGGCCCCTTCCCCAGTTCTGCAGCCCAGCTGCCTGCCTGCCTGCTGTCCCCCACCCGAGTGGCCCTGCCTCCAGTGTCCTCCAGCTCACACCCTGGCAAGGAGGTCCCCATTGGGCAGCACGAACAAAAAGAACCTTTTCCAGGCTCTCCCGGGCGTCACGAGAGCAAGGCCGGCTTTGAGGAGCCTGCCAAGGGGGGAGAAGCCCTCGCTTTGAAAATGCTCCTCCAGTTTGGGACTGGGCAGTCCCAGGGAACAGCGGAGGGCAGGGAAGAAAGCCCCTGCCTGGGCCTCCCCAGCAGGCACCCTCCGCTCTTTTCATCTCATCGGGCCCCCGTGTGACACCCGAGAAGGAGCTGGTTGTCAGGGCTCCTCCCCACATACCTCCTGACTGCTAAACCATGGCTGAGAAAAGGACAGCAGCTTTGCAGTCACCCAGAAAGCCCCTCGAGGCTGCTGCTCTGTCCTCGTGGGCTCTCCCCCGGGGGCCTGCCTGGCCCAATGTGCCATGTTTGCAGGACAGGCAGAAGCTGGGCAGGCAAGGACCAGGATCAGTAGGAACCATCAGTCCGAAGCAGTAAAAATCCACTGACCACAGGAGGCTGTTCTCCTTTGCTCTGGAGCCACAAGAAGGCCCCGTGACTCAGCACAAAAAGTACCCACCACAAAAGCCCAGGTCGTGTTTGGTTCTGGATCGAGTACAATTTCTTGGTCATCACCCCATTTTTCCCTCTGGAAAACAGGCCTACAAGCCGTGGGCCCACAAGAGTTGCTCAATAAGCCCTATTGTTCCATCAGTTGACAAACTGCAAATCCAAGTCCAAAATACTCCATCCACTGACCACCGGTGATGGGTGAATAGTGACAGCAAGACTTCAAGGACGGCCACCTCGCCCATCTGTTTATTTTTCCTGCCTGAGTCGAAAATGGCTTCCAGGCCCTGGCCTCGCCGCGGTCATGCCTCCTTCTGCGGCCAGAGAGGTGTGGAGACCAGTGCTATTCCAGGTCATTTGCAGGAGGGAGGGCCCAGCCAGTACAAAGGGCCGTTGTGGACATGCGGGCACCCAGAGGCGAGGATCAGGGCAGGACTCCCACGCAGCAGGCAGCCCAGGGCTTCCCTTGCTGAGATTTTCAGAGCAAAACAAAAGTGTGGTCAGTATCAAGGCAGAAGCAGGAGTCCTCGCCTTTCCATGGATGAGAAGAAGGTACAACCCCCAGGGGTGAGAAGGCAAACACCCACCCTGGACAGACAGGTAAGGAGAGGGGTGCTACACGGCCAAGCCAGTGGGGACCCCACACCCCTTTCTCCCGAGCCGTGGCTGCAGGGAGAGGAGCCCCAGCCCGCTCTGCCTCTCTGGGCCTGCTTGTCACAGCTCTCTTGCTGGACAGGGAACCATCAAGGTCAAAATGGAAGTTTTTCCCAGGTGCAGGAAGGAACAGGAAAGCATCTTCTTAAGTAGTAAACAATGTTGCCTCATTTAGCTCCATTTTTTTTTCTCCTGAATGCCTTTGAAGTGGCAGTTTCTAGGGAAACCCCGCACCCACCCACCCAATGCCCATTAAGGGGGAGATGGAGGTCTCCAGCTTGCTGCAGCCAAACTAGCTTAGGTAGAGAGGTCAGGCCAACACAGGGACCCGCCGGTGAAGCAGCCCTGCCCACAGCCTCTGGGAGCTCCAGATCCAGTGCAGTGGAGGGAACAACAGGAACACACGGCAGGGGCTAGGAAAGAGGTGCAGAGAAAGTGCTGGCAGGCCCCACAGCCATTCATTCATTTTAGGGAAAACCAAAGAAGGCTTCACAGAAGAGGTGGCTTCGGAGGCTGGATGGGAGATCCAGCGCTAGAGAAGTCAGGTTGAAGGAAAAGCATAAGCAAAACTAGGAGTCAGCAGCACCTATGACATGGCCAGAGCACAGGGTGGAAGAAGTGAGTGAGGCTGGAGGTCGGCTCCAAGGCCTAGAACATTGCCAAAGTGGAGGTCAGGGCAGTCGTGGGAAGGATGTAATCGTTCTACCTGCCTTGAGACGACCTGGACAGGCCCGGGAGGCCAGCCTGCAGAGATGCAAGGTTTACAACAGCTAGAAGACTTGCAGTGACCCAGGAAGGACGCCAGCGCACGATGGCCTGGCCCGTGGGGGTGGGAGGAGGAAGTGGGGAGGGCGAGTGAGACAGTGACTCTGAGGTCTCTCGATTGGATGGCTCAGGGGTTAAGGGGTGCCATGGAAAATAAGATCACACACCTGAAATGGCACACACAGGAGGGAGAGCAGGTTTGGAACTAAAATGGTGAATATAGTCAAGGAGAGGCCCAGTTTGAGCCGTTCACAACTCAGGCTTGTAGAAACATCTAGCAATTAACTAACCCATGAGCAAGTTTTAAAGCTGAGATACAAAGAGATTGCTAGCATGCAGCTAGGGAGCTCTCAGGGGTCCCCGCCTTGCTCCTGGTTCGGGGGGCTGCACTGGTGACTGGGTCAGGACAGGGGTCCCAGACTAGGAGGTACAACAGGAACCTGGGGAGATGGTGACAGCCCAGGTGCCTTGAATCCTGCCCCCAACCCCACCCGGGATTGCTCAGTGTCACTGCCCAAGAAGGGATACCCATTCCAGTCACTCAAAAAAAAATTAAATCAAACAGACTCCTTTAAACTTTTAACCTCTTTCTCATTAATTAACTAGAATATCTTCATCTGTTCACCTTTTAGCTAAATAATCTCGTTAACTGATTAACTGAAGTTAGTTAATTAACTGAAGTTAATTAACTAGTTCCAGTCAACCCTAGAGGAAATCAACCCTGAATATCCATTGGAAGGACTGATGCTGAAGCTGAAGCTTCAATACTTTGGTCACCTGATGCAAAGAACCGATTCACTGGAAAAGACCCTGATGATGGGAGAGGTTGAGGATAGGAGGAGAAGGGGGCAACAAAGGATGAGATGGATGGATGGCATCATCGACTCGATGGACATGAGTGTGAGCAAACTCTAGGAGATGGTGAAGGGCAGGGAAGGCTGGCGTGCTGCAGTCCACGGGGTCTCATAGAGTCAGACACAACTTAGGGACTGAACAACAAGAATTCCCACTGGCCAGCAGAAAGGTCAGTGAAATTAGCCTCCAGAGAAACCATCTAAGATCGCAAAGGCTGTCCTGTCCAAGGCAAGAGGAGGTAGAGAGACAAAGAGACAAATGATCCTGGGAGGACGCGGCCAAAGAGAATGGGTGGCCTGGGCATCGTGGGGAAAGGACCCAGCAGTCGTGGGTGGTCGCCAGAAAATGTCAAAAGGAGTCAGAGTGGCATTCAAGGAGCCCTGGATTCTCTCATCATTCCTCGGGGGATCCCACCAGGCTCACCCTCAGATAAGGCCCTAGCAGGGGGTGTGTATTCCCATTCTGGGCTGTATCAGGGCCCCTGAAGGCTTTGCTCCTGTTAACCTCTGACCCCACGACCTACGTGCCCCGTCAGAATCATTGCAAAGTTGACCAAGACTCGCTAAATTATCATATGAAGAAGAGACAACAAAGGCAAGAGTGGAAAACATGAGAGTGCAAACGCAGTGTCAACCTTGAAATCCTGTCAGCAAAACAGGCACATTCCAACCCCCAAGCCTGGCATGGAAATCCAGGTTCCCCAAAGCTTCAGTCCTGGCATTGAAGGTGTACAGTGTCATTTAGAAACAAATGACAGAAGAAAAATACGTACATCTTTAAAACTGATGAGCTAAGGGCCAGAGTGGGGAGAGGATATATTTTTCTTTTCCCAGAACCCTGGGCCAGGCGGGCACCCGGGTGTGCTGACTCCATCGTCCCTGCCTGCACAGGGAGGTGACGACGGCCCGGGTGGCTGGGACCTCCTGGTTTGGGCAGCGACAGGTCCCATGTCCTAGAAACACCCTCAGTAGTCTGGTCATCCCAGATCCAGACCCCAGGAGGCACAGAGATGTAACGCCAGGCGGTGGGACAGTGAAGATGTGGATCGGGGGATGCTCTGCGTGCTGGGCATTGCGGAGAGCCAGGCGCATTGCAAGTGTTTTTAAAAGTGCTCCAGAGGGTGGGTCACCCTCCCCATGAAACGCCCCGCAGCACAGCTAGTGAGAGCAGAGGCACAGATCTCGCCCACAGCTCTCCTTCTGGGCCCCCGCAGAGCTCAGAGCCTTCTCATTAGCGAGTGAGAAAGGGGCATGCCTCCCCGGAGGCGTTCAAAGCAGGAAACGCAGCCCCTCGCTCTGCCACGAAGAAGCAGAAATGAGAAGCTGAAATGAGCCCCTTTTATTTTCAAAGGTTTTGTGAGTGTCCTTGAACTCCTCTGTGGCTTCTCCAGCGCGGTGTGGTACTTAAGAATGGTGGAGAGGAAGGCAGCAGAGACCCGTGAGAGGCAGGGACCATGAGATGCCGGCGTTTTGTTCACTGAACAAGTATTCATTGAACGTACTATGTGGCAGACACGGGTCTAGGTGTGGGAGACACACAAGCCCCTGCCCCGCTGTTGGTAACTCTTCAGGGTGGGGAGATGGATAATAAACCAGCAAAGATATAAATAAAAGAGACTGCTTGAGGGGAGTAAGTATCCTCAAAACAAAATAAAGGCAAAAAGGGGTGATAAGTACTGGGACAAAGAGGGTGGGGGACCTCTATAAGGGATAAGGTCTGAGCGAAGACCAAACCAGGTGGGAAGGAGGAGTCAGCCTTGCAAAGATTAGGGCAAGAGACTCCATGAAAGAGGAAACAGCACGTGCAAAGCGCTTGTTGTTGTTGTCGTTGAGTCGCTCAGTCATGTCCAACTCTCTGAGACCCCATGGACTGCAGCACGCCAGGCTTCCCTGTCCTTCACTACCTCCCTGAGCTTGCTCAGGCTCATGTCCATTCAGTCGGTGATACCATCCAACCATCTCATCCTCTGTCATCTGCTTCTCCTCCTGCTTCAATCTTTCCCAGCATCAGGGTCTTTCCCAGTGAGTCAGCTCTTCACATCAGGTGGCCAAAGTATTGGAGCTTCAGCTTCAGCGTCAGTCCTTCCAATGAATACTCAGGGTTGATTTCTGTTAGGATTGACTGGTTTGATCTCCTCGAAGTAAAAGGACTCTCAAGAGTCTACTCCAGCACCACAGTTTGAAAGCATCAGTTCTCTGGCATTCAGCCTTCTTTCTGGTCCAACTCTCACATCCTTAAGTGACTACTGGAAAAACCATAGCTTTGATTATACGGACCTTTGTCAGAAAGTGATGTCTCTACTTTTTGACATGCTGTCTAGGTTTGTCACAGCTTTTCTTCCAAGGAGTGTGCAAAGTCCAAGAGGTGCACACTAACTATGAAACAGAAGGAAAGTCGGAGTGGCCAGAGAACACAAGGGGAGATGGGGATGGTTGACTGAGGGAGGGAGAGGTGGAGGGAGGTCTGACTTGGGAAATGTGAAGCCAGTAGGACTTTCTTGGGGTTGGAGGGGAAACAGAAGAACCAGGAGCAACTCCTTAGATTCAGGGAGAACAGAGGTGAGAGAAAAAGAAGGGGAGGAGAGTGGTTTGACCACGTGGCACTTGAGATGCCTGCTGAATATTTTAGTGGGGATGTCAAGCCAGGCCAACTGGAGAGATGGGCCCAGTGGAGGATCAGGGCTGGAGATGGAAATAAGAGAGAGAAACACCTAGGCTTGGGAGAGAGAGAGAGATGCATGAGCAGCATAGGAACCCTGCCTCGCTTTCAAACACACCCAGGCAACCACACCCTTTAAACCTAAGTCCTTTGGTGTTTCAAACAGCTCACAGTTTGCACACACGACTGTGTGGAGGAGTCTGGCCCAGGTCCTACCCAGTTTTCATTTATTCACTCAGCAAACCGGTGTCCTGCAGGGCTAGACACTTGCCCTAGAGAACTTGGCCCCCGGGGGAGACCGCTCACTTGAAGAGGAGATGGGTGAACGGATGGGTGTGGCCACAGGAAGAGAAGGGCTTGGGGCCAGGCTGCCCCAGGGGGCTAGGCTTGCTGAGCCATTATCTAGCCGAGGACCTGAGCTAAGAGCACCTGCTGGCTTCGAGGTGCCATGCGTTGGACAAGGTGATCCCTAAGAGTACCTTCCAGTCCCACCCAAATCTGGCAATGATGGCCCTAGGAGACAAATCAGGTTCAGTTCAGTCGCTCAGTCGTGTCCGACTCTTTGCAACCCCATGGACTGCAGCATGCCAGGCCTCCCTGTCCATCACCAACTCCCGGAGTTTAATCAAACTCATGTCCATCACGTAGGCAGAAACAAGATGGAAAAATCCTTTTCCTTCAATTATGGTTTTTGGGGGTTTTTTTTAACCTCGGTTTTACCTAAATCTTCATGATAATTGCCTGAAGCCTGGGAAGTCCCTCCAAGACAAAGCAGTCTTTTCAGTTATATTCTCTGCTCTGCTCCTCACAGCAAAGCTCCCCACTCAGTAGCCCCCACTGCCTTCTCCCCACCCCTCCTCCTCCAGCTGTGCCTCAGAAGGTGCCTGTGAAAGCTCTTTTGTACTCAGTACAGTTTATTATAAGGTGTGGTCCCCCAGACACTAGTCTCTCTGTATTTTGACAGTGTGACTTCCTGTAATGTCACTGAGTATGTCCTGTCATCTCAGGAACAAGACTGATACCTCGTTGTTGGGTTTTTTTTTCTTCCCCCCTCCTCTCGACAATATACTTGACATTTAATGCATCATCAAAAAGTTTCTGAGGTTTTGGGGCTAAAACTCTGAAAGTGCTTCCTGTCCCTGCAGCAGCTCAGGTGCCCCGAGCAGCCTGGAGGCTTCTCAAGCAGGGTGGCTGTTCCAGCCTCAGATCACCAGCCGGACGGCCCCGCAGATTTCAAAATCGGCTGAAACCCCTCCCTCCCCTCAGTGAACCCCCTCGAGGGCTGAGAAAAGTGCTCATCTAGAAACCAAGGGCCACTGGTCCCCATCCCAAGATGTGTCCCTTTGTTCTAGGGTCCTTGAGTGAGTCACTTAACCTCTCTGCTACCCAGATGGGAAGAATTGTAGAGCTGGGCAAAGTCATCTCCAAGGAATGTTCTAGCATCCAATATCCTGGTGTCTGCACACAGACTTGAACCACCCTCAAGGCAAAGAGGGTGAGACCCACAGCAAAACCTGCAGCGAAAACCACACATTTTTCCCAGAGGTAAGATTATTAGCTTGGTCTCCCTCCAAACCCTCCCCAGCAGCCTTGCACCAGGGGAACTGACTAGAGCTGCTCTGAGAAAGCTGGAATTTGCAGCCAGAAGGGCAGAAAAACAGGCCTCATTGCTGCGACTTGCCATTCCTTCCAAGGGATTTGTGGTCACGTGCCCTTGGGCAGAGCCCATGCCAGGCTCGGGAACGTGAGGATGAAGAACCCACATCCTCTGGGGTGGGCTTTGAACCCACAGCTGCCTACAGGAAGTGCGGCCCACAGGAGGGAAGCCCTAACTTACCCTGGCTGATCAGAGTGCAGGGCAAGGAGGGAAGGCTTCCTGGAGGCATCGACACTCGAGCTGACTTGAACCACATCTCTTCATGCTCTGTTATAACCAAGGCGGGGGGGTGTCCTCTCTCTCCTGAGCACTGGAGTATTGATCATTATTAGTATTAATTATTAATGTTAGCATTTCTGCTTTATTGACTATGCCAAAGCCTTTGACTGTGAGGATCACAATAAACTGTGGAAAATTCTGAAAGAGATGGGAATACCAGACCACCTGGCCTGCCTCTTGAGAAACCTGTATGCAGGTCAAGAAGCAACAGTTAGAACTGGACATGGAACAACAGACTGGTTCCAAATAGAAAAAGGAGTACATCAAGGCCGTATATTATCACCCTACTTATTTAACTTATATGCAGAGTACATCATGAGAAACGCTGGGCTGGAGGAAACACAAGCTGGAATCAAAATTGCCGGGAGAAATATCAATAACCTCAGATATGCAGATGACACCACCCTTATGGCAGAAAGTGAAGAGGAACTAAAAACCCTCTTGATGAAAGTAAAAGAGGAGAGTGAAAAGTTGGCTTAAAGCTCAACATTCAGAAAACTAAGATCATGGCATCTGGTCCCATCACTTCATGGGAAATAGATGGGCAAACGGTGGAAACAGTGGCAGATTTTATTTTGGGGGGCTCCAAAATCACTGCAGATGGTGATTGCAGCCAAGAAATTAAAAGACACTTACTCCTTGGAAGGAAAGTTATAACCAACCTAGATAGCATATTCAAAAGCAGAGACATTACTTTATCAACAAAGGTCCATCTAGTCAAGGCTATGGTTTTTCCAGTGGTCATGTATGGATATGAGAGTTGGACTGTGAAGAAAGCTGAGTGCCAAAGAATTGATGCTTTTGAACTGTGGTGTTGGAAAAGCCTCTTGAGAGTCCCTTGGACTGCAAGGAGATCCAACCAGTCCATCCTAAAGGAGATCAGTCCTGGGTGTTCATTGGAAGGACTGATGTTGAAGCTGAAACTCCAATACTTTGGCCACCTCATGCGAAGAGTTGACTCATTGGAAAAGACCCTGATGCTGGGAGGGATTGGGGGCAGGAGGAGAAGGGGATGACAGAGGATGAGACGGCTGGATGGCATCAGTGACTCAATGGACATGAGTTTGAGTGAACTCCAGGAGTTGGCGATGGACAGGGAGGCCTGGTGTGCTGCGATTCATAGGGTTGTGAAGAGTCGGACACGACTAAGCGACTGAACTGAAATATTAGTATTAATATCTGACAGCTTTGTTTGAAGTACTCTGTCTTGACTTATCTGATACTCCTAATTAAGGTCAATATTATTCAATATTCTCCCACTTTATGGATGAGAAAGCAAGACCCCGAGCCATGAAAGATTTGCCCAAAGTCACCCAACTAGTAGTGGACAGGCCAGCACGGGCACCTGCCAGAAAAGGTCTAGCATTTCCTCTGCTCGTCCAGGAGAGGGTCCCAGCACACGAGTGACCATCATGTCCCCCACAGGGAAGTCAGGCTGCCACGTGAAGGCTCTCAGGACTGGATGGATTGGAGGAAAGGTGCTCCAGGTGGGCACAAAAACACCTGAGGTCCATCTCACCTGCCTCCACACAGGGCAGTCTGGCTTGTGTGGGACTGAAAATGACATCTCCCCGGGGGAGAAGGCACAGCATCCTCGAGAGGGGGATGCTGCCTCAAAGCACAGGTGCTTCTGGGGGACCTGTGAGCATGGAGGTGAGAAGACGGAGCCACCCTGGAGTGCCAGGAATCACAGGCTCTGAGCTCCAGCAGAGGCTGCTGCTACAGGTGGGCACACTGAGCTGCTCCCAGACCTGCTCCTTCCCTCCCACTTTGGACCCAGGTCCTCCACCTCCACATCCTGTCCTCAGTCCTAGGAATGCTCTTACTCAAGCTGTCAGTCCTGCCTGTCAACCCTAAATTCATGCAGAAATGAAGGAGGTCACTCTACTCGGATGGAGTTCTCAAGGTTATCTGCTGACCCAAGGTGAGCTGATCATTTTGCCGGTGAAAAGGATACTTGCTTAAAACCAGGGAGACTTTCATTGGAAAGTTAAGGGTCTGAGGTGAGAAGACCAAATTCCAGCTCTGCCTGGAAGTAGGGAAGGAAAGTGACATGATGACAACCGTGAACAGAGTCTGTGCTGGATGCCTCAGACCTCTGAGAGCTGGACCATAAAGAAGGCTGAGCACCGAAGAATTGATGCTTTCAATTTCAGCACTGCAATGCTGGAGAAGATTCTTGAAAGTCCCTTGGACAGCAAGGAGAGCAAACCAGTCAATCCTAAAGAAAATCAATCCTGAATATTCATTGGAAAGATTGATGCTGACGCTGAAGCTCCAAGACTTTGGCCATCTGATGCAAAGAGCCGACTCACTGGAAAAGATCCTGATGCTGGGAAAGAGTGAGGGTAAGAGGAGAAGGAGGGACAGAAGATGAGATGATTGGATGACGTCACCAACTCAGTGGACATGAATTTGAGCCAACTCTGGGAGCTAGTGAAGGACAGGGAAGCCTGGTGTGTTGCAGCTCATGGAGTCACAGAAAGTTGGGACGTGACTTAGCGACTGGACAACAGCAGAAGAGAAACATCCAGTAAGAGCCTTGCCCTGGAGCGGCCAGAACTTGCATGAAGCAGCTGCCATCTGGCTCCCCTGCCACCCTTGCCTTGTCCTTTCCCAACATTTAATCACTTTCTGCCCCAAATGTGAAGGCGGCTGCATCAGCACCTCTGCTTCCAGATCCTCACGGATGAGAAGCAACCTGGAAAGTGCACGCCGGGAACAAGAGCATTTACAATCAGCTCTCTGCCTATGCCATTTCTCCCTCCCTTCTCCATTGCCCTCACTGGGCATCTGACCAGGGGCGACCCTCCTCCCAAACCTCACCCCCTCTAGAGGAGCAAAGGACCAAGACCAAGGAGTTTCCTTGCATGAAATGGATGGGAATTAGGGCAGCAACCTCTGCTCTTTATTTCCAACCACCCAAGCCTCTGGCAAATCCAATGTCCTTTGACAACGGCAGACAGAACTTATCCCTGCCTAAGATACACCTGGGGTATTAGCGTGGCAGCCAGGAATGGCAGATCTGCAAGACCCACAGAGGAAGCCAGGCACATCACATTGCAAACCTAACTCTGTCTAGGAAACCAGCTTTCCCCAGGTCCCCTGGGGAGTCATTAAATTTCTGTGTCTTCATTTCCTCCAAGGTAAAAAAAAAAGGGAGGGGGTGGTAATAAGTCTGACCTACCTCACTAGAGTGCTGTAAGGAGGAATAACTAATTAACACCAGAGAGGCACTTTAAAAGTAAAAAGCACTTTGCAATAATTAACGTAGTTCCCACTTTCATCTCCTGCAGCCTCATAAACAGAAGCGAGGTCCCAGATAGCTACAGATGGCAGGAAGCACGCCTGGGCAGCCGGCTTTCTGAAGAGGGGTGCAGGCGGCTCTGTCAGGACCATCAACGTTGTGCTGGGGCTCCTGGCCCCTCGAGACTGCTCCGAGCTGACAATTCCAAATCTATTTGCATCCACTTAGCTTTCTAGAGGCTGAGGCATTTTTCAGTTACAACGAACAGCACATGAATGCGAAGCTCTGAGCAGGGAACATGGGGCGAGAAGGATGGGGATGTCTCTGGGGTGGCTGCTGACTTGTCTTGAAAAATCAAAATGAACTTTTTTTTTTCTTCAAAGACTTTGCTTTTATTCATCATCGTTACAAAAACAGTCAAGTCCTTGAGGTCTGCAACTGCAGGGAATGCATACAAAACGGGCTTTCTGGGAAACGTGTGCACGCACACGCACTCACACATGAGCGCACACACACACTCTAACACTTCTTGTGAGCAACAAGGAACTGAAGAGTCTGGGTTTGGAGGCCAACTTTCACCTCCACTGGGCAAATTTTCCCAAATAGCATGTTTAACGAACCCCACCCCACCACCCCCCAAAGTACCTCCTTTATGAGAACATTCCTATCTGGGAAGGAGACTTAACAGAAGATGTTGGTGTGTGTGTTCAGTTGCTCAATCATGTCCGACTCTTTGCAACCCTGTGGACTGTAGCCCGCCAGGCTCCTCTGTCCATGGGAATCTCCAGGCAAAGATACTGGAAGGGGTTGCCATTTCCTCCTCCAGGGAATCTTTCTGATCCAGGAATCGAACCCTGCATTGGCAGGTGGCTTCTTTACCACTGAGCAACCTGAAAAGTCCCTTTGAGAAGACAGAAGTCTCTTTCATTATGCAAAGTGCCAGACCCCAGAGGACTGTGTCCCCTCTGTCAGCTGTCACCATCCTCCAAAATGTTCCAGAGATTTCACTAATGCCTCACAGGGCTTCAGACAGACAGGGGAACTGGTTTTGCTAACCTGGTCTCTTGGTGTAAAACTGCAAGGTTCTGGGGGTCTTTGCTGAGAATCACCATGTGCCATAGTGCTTCTCAGGAAAATAAGTTCTGATTTCCGAGGGGCTGCCTTGACATCTGGAATGCAAGCCATTCCTAAGACGGAAACTGCCCTGAAATATTAGACACTTTTCTCCCATTATTTCAGAGGTGAGGAATGTGGTTATCTTGAATTTCCTCTGGACAGATGGAGTTCCTTTTCTCCTGCTCCCCCATTCTTCTTCCTCCTTTCCTTCCTCCTGGCCATTTTATTAGCTGATAACCCATCACTGGGCCACGTGGATGTCCCAGAAGGAAGTGAGGGAGAAGCTTTACCAGCAAGTGGGAGTCCTGGGGATGGGGCGATGGCTGGTGCCACAGTCCGGTCTGGGGTTCATTGTGTGGCAGTGGAGGGGCCAGCAAGAGGGAGCGCAAGGTCAGTCCTCAAGGCAACCAGGGTAAGTTCCCCCATCAGGGGCTCAGGAAGAAGCTGCAAGGAGAGAGAAGGCCCAGAAGCAAGGAGCCCTTTCTGATCACGAATGCCATCAGCAGTCCCTGGGGAGCCAGATGCTTAGAGGCAGGAGGCCAAACTGGACCGTGGCTCAGCCCAGAGGTGGGCTGGGTGAGTGCAGAGCAAGACTGCTTGAGAATGAGTTTGGGGGACTTCCCTGGTGGTCCAGTGGCTAAGACTCTGCCTGTTGCCAATGCAGAACAACAGGGGATCGATTGCTGAACTAAGGAATCGTTAGGGAACTAAGATCTCACATGCCGCAACTAAGACCTGGCATTGCCAAATAATAGACAAATATTTTTTTAAAAAAGAAGAAAGTGAGTTTGGGAGTGTCTCTAGAGAGAGGGCACATAGCAGATACTAAAATCATAGATCGTTTGATTGATGGTAGAGATGAAGGGGGTCTCCGTCCCTTCAATGCGTGTGTGTGCTAAGTCGCTTCAGTCATGTCCAACTCTTTGTGAACCCATGGACTGCAGTCAACCAGGCTCCTCTGTCCATGGGATTCTCTAGGCAAGAATACTGGAGTGGGTTGCCATTTCTTACTCCAGGGGATCTTCCCAACCTAGGGATAGAATCCATGTCTCTTTCTTCCCCTGCATTGGCTGGCAGGTTCTTTACCACTAGCACCTAGGAAGCCCTCCCCCACTCCGTCCCTTCTAATAGAGAGAGTGAATTCCTTTCCTGGTGTTCCTCCAGAGCCCCTTGCCAAGGTTCCTAGGTGGCAGTTCTGGGAGGAGGTGGAACTGTCCAGTTTGGCTTCCCCAGTCGCATCCTGAGCTCCCTGCCAGAGCCCCTCATGCAAACTTCTCTCCAAGTGAGTCCAAGGCCAGAACAGAGGAGAAGGCGGGAGAAGCCCCCATCTTCCTCCCTGATTGGCTGTACGCTGGGGTGAGGCTGGAAACCACATCCTCAGCCCCCACGTTTGCGGCCACTGACCCAGGGGCCAGCCCGCCCCCGGGGGGAACATCACCTGAAGATCAACTCTAACTCGAGCAGAATTCAGAGAAGCACAAGTCAAGTTCTTTTAAAAGAACATTTTAAGATTAAAACAACAGAAACGCATAAACAGAAGTATATGATACCTTCTTGTAAGATTTTTTTAGGTCATTATTACAATCTTGTGCAGGATAAGCTCCTTGAATGGCGCTGCAGCCATAAATGACCCCACATTTAAGAGAAGCTACATTTGGTTTCATATTCTGCTGTCACCATCTTGATATTCTTAATCATTTTGGCACAAGGAGCCCTATATTTTCATTCTGCACTGAAAGCTACAAATCAGGTATTACAGGTATTATCAACACCTCCACTTTAGAGACAAGGAGACTGGGAGTCAAGCAGGTTAATTGGCTTCTCTAAAGTCACCCTGCTGGTGAGCAGCTAACTCCTAAACCAGTATTTGCTCCGATTTATCAATGCCACGTGGGTTTCGCTGGTGGCTCAGTGGTAAAGAATCTGCCTGCAATGCAGGAGATGTGGGTTCAACACCTGGGTCAGGAAATTCCCTGGAGAAGGAAATGGCAACCCACTCCAGTATTCTTGCCCAGGAAATTTGAGGAGCCTGATGGGCTACAGTCCAAAGGGTCACCAAAGAGTCAGACGCGACTGAAGCAGCAACATCAGTCAATGCAGAGCGCCCACGGTGAGATGCCTGCCTGCCCAGTTCACAATGACATCAGTCCGTCACTGACCCCACTTCCTTTGATAAGCCCCAAGGACTGTTTATACCACCACCTGAGACCACCATCGCCAGCCACCCCTGATGCTGGCCCATCTCACTGACTCTCCCAGCATCTGGAACTGGCACCTAAAGGGACAGCAGATGGGGGCCAAAGGGGGGACAGCCAGAGCGACAGTGGGCACAGAGGAATGGCGGGTCCAGGCACAGGAAGGTCACAGGAAACAACCTTCGTCTCCTCCCTCCCACAGCCCAGCTGTGAGACTCCCAGAGAGACACACACCCGAGGGGCTCAGGCACTACCATGCGGTCAGGTGATAGTAATCCAGAAACCACAGGAAAGACTGCCTTTGTGACCTCACCTGCTGATCACGGGAGTTACATGGGGATGGCGTGTAGTACTTGCCAACATTTCTTATTCACACTGTTGCTTAGTGTGCTTCAGGTGGCAAAGAATCCTCCTGCCAATGCAGGAGCCCCAGGTTCGATCCTTGGATCGGGAAGACCCCCTGGAGAAGGAAGTGTTGACCCACTCCAGTATTCTTGCCTGGTAAATCCCATGGACAAAGGAGCCCAGCGGGCAACCATTCATGGGCTCACATAAGGGTCGGACACCACTCAGCGACTAAATGGCAACTGTGGCTTAAAATACATGAACTGGTCTGGTGCTTCCGATGTGCCAGGTACCTGTCTAAGTGCTTTACACAGATCAACCCATGTAATCCTCTTAACAACCTATGAAATAGATATTATCACCATCCCCATTTTACAGGTAAAGAAACTGAGGCACAGTTACGTACCCCGTGCCTTGTTACGTACCGTGCCCCGTGTCACACAGCTAGTGCATGTTACAGCCAAGACGTGAACCAGTCTGGCTGCAGAATCGAGGTGCCTAGGCTGCCCCTCAGAAGTGTTATTCTGGCCAGCCTGAAATCAGCAAAGCGACAGGCAGTTTCCAGGATTATGTTTCATTTTACCTTTCGGAATACAGTCTCTCAGAAGTCTTTACTGTTGGAACCAATGAGGCTTTTGAGCGGTCAAATGGACTTTACAAACACTGCACACAAACGAGTGAATGCTCAGTGCCTTGGAGTCTGCTCAACACCTGTTTATTAACACACTCGTGCCCACTCACACACACACACACACACACTCATACCAACAGGTCTTGTTACCCACTTTCCAAGCAACAATAAATTAGAAAGAAACAAAATTCTACTTCATGCTGACAACATCAAGAAAACATTACTAGGAGCTTAGCAGTATGAGACAGAAAAGCCCTACAAGCCATCAGATACCTTACCAAGCACGGCAGCTCGGCTTTATGTAACAACATTCAAACAGCCTTAAACTCTGACCCTCCATCCCAACTTCTTCTTACACAGACAAATACCTTTTTCTTAGTGTTTAAGCTGTTTCAGTGAATCTGAGCAAACTCCAGGAGATAATGAAGGACAGAGGAGCCTGGCAGGCTATAGTCCATTAGGTCAAAGAGTCGGACACAACTCGATGACTGAACAAAAGCTATTTCCAGTGAAGCTATCTGTGATTTCCGGCTGAAGGTGTTCTGTTTCCAGGAACAACTGAGATTATTTTGCTGTATCCACTATACTATATTTAAGAAGGCTTAGGACTATGTAAGACATTTTTTAAAGACCTACATCTAAAATGGCTACAATTTTTTTTTGGCTGTGCCACCTGGCTTTAGGGGTCTGAGTTCCCTGGCCAGGGATTGAATCTACGCCACAGCAGTAAAAGAGCCAAGTCCTAACCACTGGACTGTCAGGGGATTCTCTAAAATGGCTACAACATTAAAAAAAATTGACAGCTTAAGCGGGTAGACCAGGGATCAGTCATTTTTATTTCTTGGTTGGAGGGTTGGTTAGTCTGGGGGAAGTGCTTGTTGTTTGGGGTTGCATGTATGGCAACATTCTTTTTTTAGTTTCCGTTGTCATTGCCTGTTCAAAGGGTCATGGGCTCTCTGGTTTAATACCTCTCCCACCACTCCTTCTTTCAATTGAGGTTTTAGTTGAAGATAATTGGATGTGCACATGCAATTGTAATAAATAATACAGAGAGATGCCACATTCCTTGTACCCAGTCTCCTTCGATGGTAACATCACATCTCAACTGGGAGATCGATACTGGCAGAGTCCAGATACTGATAGTTCAATCATCGGGGGGATTCCTCCTGAGCACCACCCCCATCCCATCACTAACCCCATCCCTGAGCCGTGGTAAATGCGCCTCCATTCTCCAGGTTGCCCCAGGAAGCAGGCATGACCTTGGACCTGCAGATCCGAGAGAGGGACTCAGTGGAGAGCTGTCAGCCATCATCCCTTGGAGGCCCTGCCTTGCTCCCTTTGAGGACCAATCATCTCCCTTCCTACATTAGACACCACTACGGAGAAGGCAATGGCACCCCACTCCAGTACTCTTGCCTGCAAAATTCCATGGATAGAGGAGCCTGGTGAGCTGCAATCCGTGGGGTCGCTAAGAGTCAGACACGACTTCACTTTCACTTTTCACTTTCATGCATTGGAGAAGGAAATGGCAACCCACTCCAGTGTTCTTGCTTGGAGAATCCCAGGGATGTGGGAGCCTGGTGGGCTGCCATCTCTGGGGTCGCACAGAGTCGGACACGACTGAAGCGACTTAGCAGTAGCAGCAGCAGCCTCCTTACCAGGTGGGAGGCAGACAGTCTGATCTCCACAAGATTTTTGCATGATAGAGTGTCAGGTATCTTGAATTTAACCACACAGGCTGTGAGTGAGGATGATCGGGCCAGAACTAGAGTCTCCACACCAGAACTGCTTGCCCCATTGGACAGTACATAGTTCTTCCTTTTTTTTTCTTTAGTAGGGAAAAAAGCAGGGGGGAAATTGTTAATGACAAAGTAAACACCATCTTCAGATACACCTCGGGACCTGGCAGCAAATATCCCATTAAAAGAAGACTGGATCCCCAATTTAGCTTTATATTAAAATCTCTGAGATACACCCTATACAGCAACAATAGCGTCTTTGTCTGAGGGGTTTATTTATATGGCTTCATGTAGATTACATGGTGAGGACAGGAGCATAAAGTAGCCAAGGTTCATTAGCCTCTAGAAATCAGTAGAGGCACTTCCCTGGCAGTCCAGTGGTTAAGACCCTGGACTTCCACTGCAGGGGGTGGGGGTTTGATCCCTAGTTGAGGAACTAAGATCCCGCAAGCTGCACAGTCAAAAAAAAAAAAAAAAATCAGTAGAGTAGATGGAGCAAGAGCTTAGACTTTAGAGTCTGAAACCTTGGAAATTTTCCCAGCACGGTTACAAAGGTACTGTATGAACACAAACTAGTTACTTATCTTCTACTTGTCTTCATTCCTCATCTATGAAATGAGGGTATCTGACTCACAGAGTGGTGATGACTTAATGCACGAAATAGGGAGCCGAGTGCATAGTGAACACTCAGGACATTAGCCATCTTCATCACCATCTTCGTGATCATCTTTATTAACGTTATCAGGTACCAGCAACCACAAACTTCCAATCACTTCCTCCATTCAAAGAACTGCCCAAGGCACCGAAGAAGATGTTTCCAGGCTGTCTTAAGGAAGCATGTCTGAGAGACTTAAGAGGTTATTTGTCACCATAACAATGAATTTAAATGTGTTTGCAAAATGACTATCACTATCATCACTTTCATGAACTACAAAATAAGTTATCTTCCATCAGTGTTAGCTTTTAATCCTATAAATAATTCAAGCTAACTAGTTTTAAAAGCAGATAAGGGACTTGCCTGGTGGTGCAGTGGGTAAGAATTTGCCTGTCAATGCAGGGAACACCAGTTCGATCCCTGGTCTGGGGAGATTCCACATGCCACAGAGCAACTAAGCCCGTGCACCACCAGAAGAAAAGCCACTGTGATGGGAAGCCCACTCACTACAACAAAGAGTAGCCCCCGCTCGCCACAACTAGACAAGTCCTCGCAAAGCAATGAAGACCCAGTGCAACCAAAAATAAACAAACAAATGTATGCTTCTTTAAAAAAAGCAGGTAAGAACAAAGAAAGGCCCATTTGCCTGGATATTTATTAGCTCACTACCGGGCTGACATCAGTTATTTCTTAGGAGTTGACCCACAACCCCTTTGAATGAGAGGTTTAGAACTACAATCATCTTACTTCTGCTTCTTTAATGTCAGAGTTCATAAAAGTGATACCATAGCTAAATGGTGGGCCTTGTGACCATTAGCTATCACTTTCTAGGGAATTTTCAGTCACTTCTCTGGTCCTTTGTTCTAGGACATTCTCTCTTTTTCCCCAAACATGGAGTCATGTCAGCTAGGCTTGCTGACCACCATGCAATACAGCCCATATCTCATAATGTAAGAAATGTCCCGCCCTGTTGCTACAAGCCATTAAACTTGAAAGCATAGAATAGTATTCGTGTTTCCAGCTTTGGAAGAAGATAAAGCAGTGACTTCATGGCCATTTGTCTCAGAAGTTACTCACATTACAGCCCTGAAAACATTCCACTGTTTTGGCCCAACTGGCTTTCTTGAGGGAGGAGTAGGCACTCGGAGCAGAACCACTGTGTGGATTCTCAGGGTTAACCGAGGTGCGCTCTGGCTTTGGCACGATTCCCAACAGCTGGTGCTGTGGGCCCCAGATTAAGGGCCATTACTGTCTGCTCCTCACCGTGCAAGCAGCAATGGACCAATTAGGAAGGAGCCACTGGAGGGCTTCATACTTAATAGATGTTTATAAGATTAGTAACAGAGAGTCGTAACCTTTCCTGGATGCTCAAAGTACTTCTAACTCACCCAGAGACCCACGAGACAGCCGACCTCGATGTGTTGAAAAGCTGAGTGAAGGGAAAATAGATTTCTTAAGAGACAGAAAGTCTTGGAGCTTAAAATTAACTTACTCCAAACACCCATCCTTGTTCCCAGTCATTCACACAACTCAGCCAACACCAGCTTCCAAAGAATGAACAAGTAGCTGCCAGTTCCTTCTAGGTCATTCTTTGTATAAGCCTCCTATCCAATGTGCAAAACCCTAAGGAGAGGGGCCCTCTCTTGTGTCTTTACATTCCCATGCCTACGTTCTTCCCACAAGACTGGCCGGCTCACCATAGATATTTGTGAAATGAGTTGAATTAAGGTAAGCCTCATACTCCAGGGTTTGGTTTTCTGAGGAATCCCCCAAGTTTTTGAGGAATGGCGGCATGACCTGAACAGCACCAATCACACCGTAATTAGAGATGAAGGTTCAGCTCCACAAACACCCCACCCCTCAGCCCCGCCAGGCCCCATTGTTTCCCAAGACCAGAAGTCAAGTACTGAGATGCAGGTTTTCTGGAACACACCTCCCTGGAATTCCCAGCATATGTTGATTCTGTGAGTAATCGGCAGACACTGGCTACCACTATCTGTCATCAGATAATATCCTTTTCCTCCCACTAGCCAACTGGATCGTGAACCTGAAATACCCTTAGAAGGATATTTTCATTTCAGTTCGAGGTCTGGCTGCAGCCTCAGCCAGGCAGGCAGGAGGCAAGGTCACCACCCATCCCTCCCAGCTCTGGGAGGTGAAGCACGGAGCTCTCATGGCCAGGGCCATGGCAGCCCACATCCACTCATCACAACGACATCCGCCTTGTTCACCAGCCAACTTCCTCTAAACTCTATTATTTCGAGGTGCTTGGCTCACTCTTGTTCCTGTAAGGTGGCCCGAGTTGGTGACTGTCTTCCACATGTCACAGATGAAAGCTATGTTTCATTTTCTGTTGTCTGGCATTTCTCATACACTAGCTATATGACCTGGTTTGCCACTTTCTCTCCCAGGTTCTTCAAGAATTTCTTTCCTGTGTAGCCACCATGGAAAACAGTATGGACGTTCCTTAAAAAATTAAAAATACAGTTACACTATGATCCAGCAATTCCATTCCTGGACATATAGCTGGAGAAAACTCTAATTTGAAACAATACATACACCCCAACATT
This sequence comes from Bubalus kerabau, assembly GCF_029407905.1. Lineage (NCBI taxonomy): Eukaryota > Metazoa > Chordata > Mammalia > Artiodactyla > Bovidae > Bubalus > Bubalus kerabau. The sequence goes on along the minus strand of NC_073635.1, from coordinate 22,633,158 downwards.
CACAGCAGCACTATTTACAATAGTCAAGACATGGAAGCAACCTAAATGTCCATCAACAGATGAATGGATAAAGAAGACGTGGTCCATACATACCATGGAATAATACTGTCAGAAAAAAGAACAAAATAATGCCATTTGCAGCAACATGGATGGACCTAGACACTATCGTACTAAGCAAAGTAAGTCAGAGAAAAACAATATCATATGTGGAATCTAAAAAAATGATATAAATGAACTTATTTATAAAGCAGAAACAGATTCATAGCCATAGAAAGCAAACTTATGGTTACCAAAGGAGAAGGGGAATTAGCAGATACAATTTACTATATGTAAAGTAGACAAACAATAAGGTCCAACTGTATAATACAAGGAACTATATTCTATATCATGTAATAACCTATAATGAAAAATAATATATAATATATATTCAGTTATATATATATATATATATATGAGAAGGAAATGGCAACCCATTCCATTATTCTTGCTGGAAAATCCCATGAACAGAGGAGCCTGGTGAGCTACAGTCCATGGGGTCACAAAGAGTTGGACATGACTGAAGCAACTTAGCATGCATATACATATATATATACACATGTATACATAACTTAATCGCTGCACACCAGAAACTAACACAACACTGTAAATCACCTGTACGTCAATAAAAGATAATCATTTGAAGGAGACTTCCCTGGTGGTCCAGTGGTTAAGAATCTACCTGCCACTTCAGGGGACACGGGTGTGATCCCTAGTCTGAGAAGATCCCACACGCTACGGGACAACTAAGCTCCTTGCCGCAACTACTGAAGCCCGTGAACCCAGAGCCTGTGCTCCGAAACAAGAGAAGCCACCACAGTGAGGAGCCTGAGCAGCACAACTAGAGACTAACCCGTGCTCAATGCAACTTGAGAAAGCCTGCGCCATCAGCAAAGAGCACACGAACTGCAACAAAGACCCAGCACAGCCAAAAATAATAGTAAAGATATTATTTTTTATAAAGAAAGAGTCTTTCCTGAATGTGATTTCTAAATACTGGTCTCCAATGTGGGGCAGCAGGGTAGATTTCTCATCAAAAACATTCCACTGGTTCAACTAGTAAGAGACAGATGCCCCTTGACTTCTCATAGTCTACGCCCCTTGGAGTGGGCAAAGTGGGAGGAGGGCTAGAGCTACGCCCGGGACAGCAGGTGCACAGAACAGAAGTCCATCCTGCTGGGGTCTAGGGGTGACACCAGATGTGTCCCTCTTCACTAACTAGAGCGTCAAGAATCCAAGCGTGTATCCATGACTTCTTTTCAAAGATCTTATCTTCTTAATGTCCTACCTCGTTTATTCTGAGCTGAAATGTTTTGTTACAATTCACACATTTAATATCAAAATATTTGTATGGACTCCTTATGCAAACGCATGAAAAATACTTTCTGGTGCATTTATATATAGGTGCTGTATTATCACGAGAAGGAGATGGCAACCCACTCCAGTGTTCTTGCCTGGAGAATCCCAGGGACGGGGGAGCCTGGTGGGTTGCCGTCTCTGGGGTCGCACAGAGTCAGACACGACTGAAGCGACTTAGCAGCAGCAGCTGTATTATCAAGTACATGCTGGATAAGAGAGAACTTCTATTTTGGCGAGGCATGGATAAGAACTGAATCCTCAATTTAAAATGATAAAGGAATAATTTATCATGACATAGCTTCTGGCTCCTTCCATCTCCAACCCTGATTATCTTGTGTCAAGCACATATTTCTAGTGCCAGGTGCCTTAGCACCTGTTCTTATGAAATATCAGCTCATGGTGCTGGTGGGGTCAGTATGATGGGCACTGGGAGTGTTTCTGGAAACCATGCCTAAATCAGAGTGGCCAGAGATACTTAACTCTACACAAGAATGACTGGGAATCCGATCAATATATGCTTCTGATCCAAACTAAATGCTTGCCCTACTCTACTTGCTTTAGTCTGGTCCCTAAAATGCCTGCAGCCACCAATTCAAGAAGTATATGGAGAAGAAGTCATATGGAAAGTCAAAGTGGTCTTAATCAACTAAAATTAATTTCTCTTCGGTGTACAAGTTTTACAAAAACACATGACCATGGGAATGGACACTTGCCTAGAGCCTTCACACAGCTGTCAAAACAAAGGGTTCTGAAGCTGAGACTTGACTACCTTTATGTAAATCCACTCTGGCACCAACCAATCAGAACAGATGCTGGGTGTAAACAACCAGCTCCATCATCTGGCACATACTGGCCGAATGAACATCCTTGAATTCTGACTACTGACATTCATAAATATCCACGGATGATAAATGTCCATAAAGACCTGATTCTCATTCTAACTCATGAAAAGTTCTGTTTTGCCTTCTTTTCTTTTATTAGAAGTCAAGTGGGCCTTAGAAAGCATCACTATGAACAAAGCTAGTGGAGGTGATGGAATTCCAGTTGAGCTATTTCAAATGCTAAAAGATGATGCTGTGAAACTGCTGCACTCAATATGCCAGCAAATTTGGAAAACTCAGCAGTGGCCACAGGACTTGGAAAATGTCAGTTTTCATTCCAATCCCAAAGAAAGGCAATGCCAAAGAATGCTCAAACTACTGCACAATTGCACTCATCTCACACACCAGTAAAGTACTGCTCAAAATTCTCCAAGCCAGGCTTCAGCAATACGTGAACCATGAACTTCCAGATGTTCAAGCTGATTTTAGAAAAGGCAGAGGAACCAGAGATCAAACTGCTAACATCCACTGGATCATCGAAAAACAAGAGAGTTCCAGAAAAACAAAATAAACTGTGGAAAATTCTGAAAGGGATGGGAATACCAGACCACCTGACCTGCCTCTTGAGAAACCTATATGCAGGTCAGGAAGCCACAGTTAGAACTGGACATGGAACAAAAGACTGGTTCCAAATAGGGAAAGGAGTATGTCAAAGCTATATATTGTCACCCTGCTTATTTAACTTATATGCAGAGTACATCATGAGAAATGCTGGACTGGAAGAAGCAAAAGCTAGAGTGAAGATTGCCAGGAGAAACATCAATAACCTCAGATATGCAGATGACACCATCCTTATGGCAGAAAGTGAAGAAGAACTAAAAAGCCTCTTGATGAAAATGAAAGAGGAGAGTGAAAAAGTTGGCTTAAAGCCCAACATTCAGAAAACTAAGATCATGGCATCTGGTCCCATCACTTCATGGGAAATAGATGGGGAAACAATGGAAACAGTGGCTGGCTTTATTTTTCTGGGCTCCAAAATCACTGCAGATGGTGATTGCAGCCATGAAATTAAAAGACACTTACTCCTTGGAAGGAAAGTTATGACCAACCTAGATAGCATATTGATAAGCAGAGACATTACTTTGCCAACAAAGGTCCGTCTAGTCAAGGCTATGATTTTTCCAGTGGTCATGTATGGATGTGAGAGTTGGACTGTGAAGAAAGCTGAGTGCCGAAGAATTGATGCTTGTGAACTATGGTGTTGGAGAAGACTCTTGAGAATCCCTTGGACTGCAAGGAGATCCAACCAGTCCATCCTAAAGGAGATCAGTCCTGGGTGTTCATTGGAAGGACTGATGTTGAAGCTGAAACTCCAATACTTTGGCCACCTGATGTGATGATGAGCTGACTCATTGGAAAAGACTCTGGTGCTGGGAAAGATTGAGGGCAGGAGGAGATGGGGATGACAGAGGATGAGATGGTTGGATGGCATCACCAACTCAATGGACATGGGTTTGGGTGGACTCTGGGAGTTGGTGATGGACAGGGAGGCCTGGCATGCTGCAGTTCATGGGGTCACAAAGAGTCGGACATGACTGAGCGACTGAACTGAACTGAACTGAACTTTTATTAGACAGTTCATTCTTGCCTTCCTTTAAACTCTCATCTTCTGCATTCTTAATTTCTCATTTTTTTATGATGTTGCAAATTGATCAGGGAAAATTAAATACTTTAAAATATGTGCTGTGATAAGGGGCTTTATAAAGGCAGGATCCAGAACAACAGGTCTCCAAAATAGCTAGGAGAGCTAGAAAAACAGTAGCTCAAATGAAAAGGCAAAACAGAGAGATCAGGAAAAGGAGGCTAGGAAGCAATAAATTGATGACCCAACCAACCAACTTATGTGGAGTCCTAGAAGCATTTTCCAAGTCATTGCCAGCCCTCAGATCGGGTCAGGAGCCAGACATGTCTGTTGGTTTCTGCTCCACAAGAACGTAAGGCTGTTGAAGGCAAGGGCAGCATCCTTTATCTCGTGAGTCCAGCATGTACAATCAGAGTTATTACTGGGCCAGTGGATGAATGATCAAGCCTGGGAAACGGTCCTTATTTATTGGTGGTTCAGAGTCACTGGAAACCTTGGCAAGTGTGATTCTGGCAAAGGTGAAGTAGAGGAAATCAGATCAGAGAAATTCCGGAAGAGCGTTGTTTATTAAGGAAGCTCATTGTGCATGCATGCTGCAGGATGTTGGGAGTGAGGGGGGAGGGGAGCACAGCTGTAAACAGGGCCAAACATCTGGCTTTCATTTTATAAAAGAAGGTGTCCAAAAAGAAGGGCTAGGACCCAAAGAGAGAAGCAAGCTGGGAGGCGGGAGGCAGGGCAGGGGAGTGTCAAGATGAGGTGACAAAGGGGCTTCATGAAACCAGTGACTTAATGTGTACATAATGTGGGGTCCTGAAGCATCTCACGTGCCTCTTGGCTCCTTGTGGGAAAGCGCTTACCTCAAGGGCCGTGACACCAGCACAAATGAATGAGTGCCCCCGTGAGAATGAGTGACAGTACAGGAGAGACTCTTTAACCTTCTCCTAGAGGAGGAAGGTGAGGTCATCAGAGATGGAGGAGAAGGCAACACATAACGCCTACAAATAGCAACAGCGGGATCAGATGCTTGAAAAGGTACTGATGGGTAATGAGAAGAATTCTAGCTCAGCCCAATGAAAGAACACAGTAGTTTTTTCAGACTCTTCTCTCATCACAAATCATTCGTTCGTCTTCTTCATTGTTCTCCAGGACTGCCATCCTCCCATATCCACTCAGGATTCCTAAACGTGACAAAGCTGCTGAAACGGTTAGCACCACACCCACAAGCAGTGAGAGGAGTTGTTCATTCGCCCAGTCGTGTCCTGCTCTTTGTGAACCCATGGACTGCAGCAGGCCAGGCCTCCTGACCCTCACCAACTCCCGAAGTGTGCCCAAGCTCATGCCCATTGCATCAGTCATGCCAGCCAGCCGTCTCATCCTCTGACGCCCTCTTCTCCTTCTGTCCTCAGTCTTTCTCAGCATCAGGGACTTTTCCAGTGAGTCAGCTGTTCACATCAGATGAGGGAACATTACAACCTAATTAATACCATTTTGAATGTTTAATTTGCTTGAACCTGATCGTTTCCTCACCTTCTACCCCAAAGTCGACAATAGCCTTTCCTAAGATGGGTGCATATTTTACCTAAGTTACTCATAACCTTTAATTTCATCTCCGTTAACTGTGTCTCCTTCCCCAATTGTCCTGATCTGTGTTGAGCAACTGTGTTAATGTAACTCTCCAAGGTGCCAACTTTCCCAGACTAACACAGTGTCGCACATAAATTGAATGTCTACCCATCCACTCATTCAGGTACAAGAACCAAAAAGAAGGATGTTCGCTTTCTCTTCAATGAGCTTTTTCCACTTTTTTTTTTCTTTATGCCTATTTGATTCTTTGAGATACACACAAAGTGAACAGAAATCTAGAAAGAGAGAGAAAAAGAAGTCCATGCTGGAAGCAAAAGATAGAGTCTTTTTCTATTACATTGGCTGGCAGCAAAAGCCTGACACTCCATCACTATGTTGCCTGGCAACCTAGGAAATATTGTTCTGATTAAACAAAAACTATCTGGAGTAAGTTCACAATAAAACAGCTGAAAAACATTATATTATTCTGCATTCCACCATTAAGACATTTGTAGCAGACACCTTGGGATGGTTCACTCCCGAGAAAACAAGAACAAATATACTGACATCAGCAGGAAGTCAGGAAATGCGCTGAACTGAGGTCAGAAGTCCTGGCAGGGCTGATAACCATTGAGGGACTTGGTTGTTGTTGTTGTTGTTTTTCTCATGTGCCTAAAAAACAAGTAGAATGAATGAACTGTGACAGTTCGTGATTCAAAAGGAACAGTAAAAATGGAGAGCATAGTACCTGTCGGTGTTTGGAATGATAGCATCTACTCTACCTGTGTTGCTCAAGAACGAGGATGCGTGTCTCACGGGCGAAAGTCATCATTTCAACCTGAAGTGAAGCCCACAGTGGGGAATGGTTGGTTTCCAATAGGCTACTGATGCTCTGTTATTACAAGAAACTCTCTTAATTTAGAAAAGCAAACGCTCGGCATTATGAAAACTGCTCATCTCATTAAGACAAAAATACCTCCTAGAAATTTCTTCAAGACTATTCTAATGAGTAATCCCAGTGACAAGGAGCTCTGGTGAATTTAAAGCAACTTGTTTGTGGAAATCACGAATGAATAGATCATAAAGTTCTCCGGAGATGCTGTAGTAGAAAATTTAAAACTCCAGCAACCCTGCTTTTGAAGAGTACTGTGTTTCAGTTAAGCAGCAGACCCTGAGGACTTCCTTGGTGGTCCAGTGGCTAAGACCCCACTGGATTGAAGCAGGGGGCTGGGGTTCGATCCCTGGTCAGGTAACTAGATCCCACATGCTGCAACTAAGAGCTCCCATGCTGCAATTATAGATTCTGAATCGCATTCCGCAACAAAGATCGAAGATCCCACATGCCATAGGTAAGACCCAGTGCAGACAAATAAATAACTAAACAAAATTAAAAATAAAAAAAGCAGGCTCTGGTTTTAAATCTTAACTCTACCACTTGTACTGGTTGAGCTGTTTTTTAAACTCTCTGCCTCTCAGTTTACCCATCCATAAGTGGGTGTAAAAGAAACACACACCCCTTTTATGGTTATTGTAGAACTAAAATGAGTTAGTAATGTGTTTAGAATAGTGGCTGACACATAGTTAGCTGCTGCTGTTATCTCTGGCATGAGCCAATGATTGTTCCTAGCAGTGCTGGAGTCGGATGAACATGGATTTCAAGCCCAGCACCACTGGTTCTTAGCAAGAACCCTTCGGGCAAGCTTCTTAACCTCTCTAAGCCTTGGTTTCTTTGTGTGTAAAATGAGAATAATCATAAAGTACCTCCTGGAGGTTTTGTGAAGATTAAATGAGATCATGCTTGTAACAGGCACAATACAATGTAGCTACTGCGAATTATTACTGTCCAGGATTCATCAAGAAATTTCTCTGCAATTTCTTTAACTTCTCATCGGTGCTTTTTGCATGTCATAAAAACTAACAATGTATGCCAAGACATTTCAATGAGGAAAGAATAGTCTTCCACAAATTATGCTGCAACAACTGGGTATTCATATGCAAAAATAAATGAGGTTGTACCCCTTCCTCACATCATAAATAGGAATTAACTCAAAACAGACCAAAGACCAAAAGAGAAGAGTTAGGGACTTCCCTCGAGAGCCAGTGGTTAAGATTCCACACTCCCGAGACAGGGGGCGCAGGTTTAATCCCTGGTCTGGGAACTAAGATCCCGAGCACTGCACATCACAGCCAAAAAATAAATAAAACAAAAATAGAAGAGTTAAGCTATTAAACTCTTAGAAAAACCACAAGCATAAATCTTTGTGGACTTGGATGAGGCAATGGTTTCTTAGCACCAAAAGCGGAAGCAACAAATAACAATCTTAAAATGGACAAATCAGACATCATGAAAATCAACAGCTTTGGCACTTGAACTGACATCACCAAGAAGGTGAAAAAACAATCCACAAAATAGAAGAAAATAATTGTTAATCCTATATCTAATCAGAAGCTTGTATCCAGAATGCACAAAGGACTTTTATAATTCGATAATAAAAAGATAAATAACCCAAGTAATACATGGGCAAAAGGTCTAAATAGACATTTCCCCAAAGAAGATGTACAAATAAATGGTCAGAGAGCACATGAACGATTCTCAAAATCACCAGACATCAGGGAAATGCAAATCAAAACCACAGTGAGATATCATTTCACACCAAGTAGGACGAATATAATAAAAAAGGAAGAAATAGCAAGCGTTGGTAAGGATGTAGAGAAATTGAAACACTGCTAGTGGGATGTACAATGCTGCAGCCGCTTTGGAAAACAGCCTGACAGTCCCTCCAAGTGTTCACATACAATCCAGCAATTCTACTCTTAGTTATACACCCAAGAGATAAAAATATATCCACACTAAAATGTGTACACTAACACATAAAGCAGCATTATTTGTAATAGTCAAAAAATGGAACAGGGAGCTCAAACCCGGTGTTCTGTGACAACCTAGAGGGGTGGGTAGGGGTGGGTGGTGGGAGGGCGGTTCAAAAGGGACGAGACATACATACACATGGCTTCTTCATGTTGATGTATGGCAATTAAAAATTAAAAATTTTAATCCTCCAATTAAAAATAAATAAAATATATAATAATTTAAAAAGTGGAAATTAATGTCCGTCAACTGATGGACATTAGGAAATCAACTCTGAATACTCATTGGAAGGACTGAAGCTGAAGTTCCAATAGTTTGGCTACCTGATGCAAAGAGCTAGCTCATTGGAAAAGACCCTGCTGCTGCTGGGAAAGATTGAGCGCAGGAGGAGAAGAGGGTGTCAGGGGATGAGATGGTTGGATAACATCACTTTTGGATTCCAGAGGTGGGAGAGAATACATTTCTGTTGTTTTAATTCACCGACATTGTGGGGTACTTAGTTCCAGCAGCCCGGAAAACGATCTGAAAGGATGGATCAGGCACCACTGAACCCACAGAAGAAAGATATATTGGGAGACAATTCTCCATACCTCAGGAGAGACGTACTCCACCTGTTCTACCCGTCCCAACCACGGGGCTTGGCAGGTGAGAGGGAGAAGCAAGACTAGACTTGGGTGAACTTTCCATCGTCAGCACTGGCATCTTGGAAATCTGTGGGCATGGATGACTGCCCACCTCTTTTTGTGCTGGGTTGTTCAGCTGCCTCCTCGGTGGGCAGAGACCAGAGTCAGGGTAAGGGTTATGACTACATGGACTAATGCCGGGGCTAGTAAACTCTTAGTGTCACCGATCCCTTGGAAGACAGGGTATAATCTAGGGATCTTCTCCCAAGAAATACGTGCACATTTCCCCTCAAAGTTGAATAGAGTTTCAGAAATTTCACAGATCCCCTGAAGCTTTGATCATCTAATTCATCTATAATGAGGGATATGGCTGAATTGAAATGTACCTTGTACACTTCCCATGGTGGTGAGTAGCTTTGTTTCTGTATATGAGCACCCAGCACAGGGGAGGAGGACACCAAGTCCTTGGCATCAGACAGATTTTGAGTCGAATCCCGGCACTCCCTTTCACTAATAAATTGATTTAAACTCTCTCAACATCCGTTGTCTTGTCTGAAAAAGGAGAAAGAGCAACACCTACCTCCCATAGCTATGTGAGAATAAAACAGAAGTAAAGTTACTTACAGACTTCCAGTGGGTCCTGGCCCTCCCCTGAGTAGGGTTTTGCTCTCTTGTAATCATTCAAATGGCTGTTGTTGGGTGGCTGTCACCCGCAGTGGATTATAAGCTTCTGCAGAGTTTATTCACAACTGTATTCCCAGGGGCTCTATAATTGTTGAAAGAAAGTTTTGCTCAGCACAATGCCTGGTGCATGGCTTGATAAATGGTAGCTCTTATTAACACTTAGCTCATACTGATAAACAAAGGGACGCCTTGCTAGTCAGCTAAAGGTTATCTGCTGAGACCTTTGACCCCAGAAATGTACTGAGAAAATAAGTGGACTCCATAGAAAAGGAACAAGGATTGTGTCCTGTGTTGCCATCTCTAATGGCGATGACTCAGAGTCTACCACCCTCACAGTTCACCAGGAGTCGAGCTTCTTTCCCCAGTTCTGGTCCACACAGCAGCCTTAAACCTCGGCCCTATCTGCAAGTCCAAATGAACAAGACACCACTGCCGAGTGGGAGGCTGTATCACCCAGGCTGGGAGGCCTAGCCCTTTCTCAACTAGGTGTTACTTTTGATTTCCTTCAAGTATGATCAAGGTGGGTGAAGTTGGGGGCTGATGGAGGTTGTAAGGTGTGGGCTGGCTGACTCAGTGCTGGTCAAGTTTCCCTTGGGAAATTCCCAGGGGGAGGAGGTGGGGTACACGCTATTATCAGCTGGGAAATTAACCAGGCATGACTTCCAGTTCAATGGGTGGATTATAACCTGGATCTAATGACTGGATAGAACTCTGGGGTGGAAGTGAAATCCATAGAATGAAGTCCTTCGCCTTGACCCACTCTGTCTGCCAATATTATTTCCCACCTCTCTAGCTCACAAGAAATGTCATTAGCATAAATAAAATGAAATGGTAAAGATATATTTTTAAAAACTGTAAAAGTACTTATGATGTAGACAAGTGAAATATAAGCGAATTGGGTGAATTTTCATGTTGTGTTACTTTTATAAGCAAAAAGACATTGTAAGAAAAACATTACTAAAGAATCTTTATGTATGGCATTATGAACATTATTATTATTATTAGCCTCCACTTTGCACCAAGGAACAGGTTCCCTCATTCTGGGGGATAGAGCTGAAGCCAAAGAATTAGGGTCCTTGGGTAATTTTTATTTTATTAGCCAATCCGAAGGAGCAAAAAAAAAAACAATACAAGGGCAACCCAACAATGAAAAGATATCTTAGAGGGACTTCCCTGGTGGTCCGGAGGCTCAGAATCCATGTTCCCAATGCAGGGGGCCCAGGTTTGATACATGGTTGGGGAACTAGATCCCACATGCTGCAACTAAGACCCAGCATAGCCAAGTAAATAAGCAAATAAGTATTTTTTTAAATGCCTTAGATACATTTTAAGCTTCCTCTCAAATCCTCATGTTTTAAATTAACATGTATTTTAAACTCTTAACCCAAGTCCTAAAGAGTGATTAGTAAATAAACTTGCATTAAAGGATCACAGGTTAGAAGTTCAGGATAATGAAGGGGGCCCAGGAAAGAAATCTCGAGATAAAGACTCTTTCCTCCCAAAGATAAACGTGCAGGGAAATCTTCTCCCACAACGTGGCATTGGCTTTCTTGGTTGAGTGGCTTCTGTGACACAGATAAAGGACTGTTCCCCAGGATGGGAAGACGAACAAGCTTTTCATTAATAATGATTTTCTTTTTATCAGACATCAACTATGCATTAGATACTTCCTGTGCATTGTTTCTAACCCTCAAAACATGCCTCAGGTTTTCATTTATTTCTTTATTTTCAAAAATTTCAGTTTCATATTTTTTTGAATTTTATTTATTTTTGGCTGCACTGTATTTTATTTTAAATAAACTTTATTTATTTATTTATCTTTGTTGCTGCATGCAGGTTTCTCACTGCAGGGGCTTCTCCTGCTGGGGAGCATGGGCTCCAGGGCTTGTGGCCCTCAGTAGTTGTGGCTCCTGGGCTCTAAAGCCCAGGCTGTAGATGTGGCGCACGGGCTTAGTTGCTCCACAGCATGTGGGTTCCTAGTTCCTGGACTAGGGATCAAACCCATGTCACTTGCACCGGCAGGCAGGCTCTCCACCACTGGTAGGATAAGGAAGTCCCAAGTCTCAGCTTTTAAATGAGTTTGAAAGGGTACAAAGGACATATGAGCTCAATATACCTATGTTTATTATACTTAGGAAAGATCATTACATTATGGGAGGTGGCCCAGGGTTTGAACCCAGGCCTGCCTGCTCAGTCGGCTCGTCCTTCCTTCAGCCACACTGAGGTCGTTCCCAGGGAAACCCACAGTGGGTGGCACTGCCCGCCTTGGAGGAGGGGCATCACGAGATGGGGTCCAGTGGGCATTTTTGTGGTCTGGGCTATGCCTCCTCTCTAAACTAGGACACATACTGCCAGAAATCCGGTATTGAACCAGACAACCCCTGATTTTAGCTTCTCTCCAGTAAAATGAAAATTTAAAAACCAGACATGAAAAAAAATGTTTTAATGTTTTATTATGGAAAATTTCAAACACACACAAAAGTCAAGAAAGTGGTAAAAATTAACCCCCCCATACCACCAATGGGTTCCAACTACTACCAACATTTTACCATTCTTACTTCATCTATTCCTCTTATTTTCTGGGGTATTTTAAGACAATCATAGACCTCATATTATATTACCTGTAAATTTCAGTGTTGATCCTCATCCATGAAAATTATAATTCAACATGACAACAGATCCATTATCATTCCTAAGAAATAATTACTTAATATTCTTTCTTTCTTTTGGCCATGCTGTGCAGCACATAGGATCTTAGTTCCCCAACCAGGGATCGAACCCATGCCCCCTGCAGCTCTTCCTTCATTCTATCTCAAACTGTTTGACCTGATGAAGGTTGAATATCTTACAAGTTCCCTCTTCTTACTTCCTCCTTCAAAAATCCTTCTCCCACTTTACAAAAGAAATATTTACCTCTTCCTCATCCCAGATCTTATAATGATGCCTTGTCCAATACCTCCAGGTGGCCAGGCAAAGTTTTATTTGGAATGTTGAGGTCTGAGAAAGTGTAAACACTAATAAGTAAATAAAATATCTTCTTGCAGTTCAACTCATTTTAATTCATTGCTTTTAACAAAATGAAAGAAGCTCCTGATAGACTTATTCACTATATTCATCTAAAAATAATTTTTGATGAAAGATCCCCAAGTGATTTGGGCATTTAATTCAGAAGGTATTCAGAGAATTGAGTGACATGCTCTAACAGAATCTTTCCACTCCTATCTACTTATGTATGCAGACAAGATTTCTTAGCACTTACATCTATAAAAATCAAAAATAGTCACAGAATTGATATTGAATGTTACATCATTCAAACAGTGTCATATTCAGCCAAGGATATTTGAATTCAAGTTATAGTCTTCATAACTACTAATGATAAAATTTAGAAGTTTAGTTAAAAATGGTGAGAATCAACACCTAATGACCCCATAGACATTAAAAGAAATAGAGGACTATTATACAAAATTCTATGGCCACAAGTTTGATAACTTAAATGAAAAGGACCAGTTCCTTGGAACACACAAACTAACAAAATTCACACAAGAAGAAACAGATAATCTGGATAGATCCATATCTAGAAAAGAAGTAGAATAATTACTAACCTCCCTAAAAAAAGAAAGCAGCAGGCCGAAATTATTCACTGATGAGTGCTACCAAACATTTATGGAATAAATTATATCAAATTCCCACTTCTCTTCCAGAAAATAGAAGCAGAGGGAATACTTCCTAACTCATTCTATGAGGCCAGAATTACCCTAATACCAAAACCAGATAACGATATTATAAGAAAAGAAAACTACAGATCAGTATCTCTCATGGACACAGTCACAAAAGACCCAACAAAATAATAGCTAATCAACAATATATAAAAGGAACTACCACAATGAGGTGGGATTTCTGAACTGAAAACCTATACCATTTTACTAGCCTCTTCATATTTCCCCATCCATAGCTCCAGGCAACCACTTTTCTACTCTGTTTCCATGAGTTTGACTTCCCCCATCCCTAGATTCCACATATAAGTGATATCATGAACTATTTGTTTTTCTGTGTCTAACTTATTTCACTCAGTAGGATGACCTCCAGTTTCATCCATATTATCACAGATGGCAGAATTTCCTTCTTTTTTAAGCCTGAATGACGCTCCAGTGTGTGTATATATTAACATCTATACCACTTTTATTTATCCATTCATCAGTTAACACTGAAGTTGTTTCCATACACTGACTATTGTGAAATAGTGCTGCAATGAACATGGGAATACAGATAGCTTTTCAAAATAATGATTTCATTTTCTTTGGATATATACCCAGAAGTGGGATTGCTGGATCATATAGTAGTTCTATTTCTAATTTCTTGAGCAATCTCTATAATGTTTACCATAATTCTGGTTTTCACTGTCACTAACAGAGTACAAGAGTTCCCTTTTCCCCACATCCTCACTAGCATTTGTTATGTCTCATCTTTTTGATAATCAGATCAGATCAGATCAGTCGCTCAGTCGTGTCCGACTCTTTGCGACCCCATGAATCGCAGCATGCCAGGCCTCCCTGTCCCTCATCAACTCCCGGAGTTCACTCAGACTCAATAGTAATGCTCAAAATTCTCCAAGCCAGGCTTCAGCAATATGTGAATCGAGAACTTCCTGATGTTCAAGCTGGTTTTAGAAAAGGCAGAGAAACCAGAGATCAAATTGCCAACATCCGCTGGATCATGGAAAAAGCAAGAGAGTTTCAGAAAAACATCTATTTCTGTTTTATTGACTATGCCAAAGCCTTTGACTGTGTGGATCACAATAAACTGTGGAAAATTCTGAAAGAGATGGGAATACTAGACCACCTGATCTGCCTCTTGAGAAATTTGTATGCAGGTCAGGAAGCTACAGTTAGAACTGGACATGGAACAACAGACTGGTTCCAAATGGGAAAAGGAGTACATTGAAGCTGTATATTGTCACCCTGCTTATTTAACTTCTATGCAGAGTACATCATGAGAAACGCTGGGCTGGAAGAAACACAAACTGGAATCAAAATTGCCGGGAGAAATATCAAGAACCTCAGATATGCAGATGACACCACCCTTATGGCAGAAAGGGAAGAGGAACTAAAAAGCCTCTTGATGAAAGTGAAAGAGGAGAGTGAAAAAGTTGTCTTAAAGCTCAACATTCAGAAAATGAAGATCATGGCATCTGGTCCCATCACTTCATGGGAAATAGATGGGGAAACAGTGGAAACAGTGTCAGACTTTATTTTTTTGGGCTCCAAAATCACTACAGATGGTGACTGCAGCTATGAAATTAAAAGACACTTACTACTTGGAAGGAAAGTTATGACCAACCTAGATAGCATATTCAAAAGCAGAACCATTACTTTGCCAACAAAGGTCCATCTAGTCAAGGCTATGGTTTTTCCAGTGGTCATGTATGGATGTGAGAGTTGGACTGTGAAGAAGGCTGAGTGCCAAAGAATTGATGCTTTTGAACTGTGGTGTTGGAGAAGACTCTTGAGAGTCCCTTGGACTGCAAGGAGATCCAACCACTCCATTCTGAAGGAGATCAGCCCTGGGATTTCTTTGGAAGGAATGATGCTAAAGCTGAAACTCCACTACTTTGGCCACCTAATGCGAAGAGTTGACTCATTGGAAAAGACTCTGATGCTGGGAGGGATTGGGGGCAGGAGGAGAAGGGGACAACAGAGGATGAGATAGCTGGATGGCATCACTGACTCAATGGACGTGAGTCTGGGTGAACTCTGGGAGTTGGTGATGGACAGGGAGGCCTGGTGTGCTGCGATTCATGGGGTCGAGAAGAGTCAGACACGACTGAGCAACTGAACTGAATAGGTATGAGGTAATATCTCATGTTAATTTTTATTCACATTTCTGTGATTAGTGATGTTGAACACATTTTCATGTACTTATTGACCATTTGTACATCTTTTTTTTCTTTGGAAAAAATGTCTATTTAGGTATTTTGCCATTTTTCACTCAAGTTATTATTATCATCATCATCATTATTCTTCTTCTCATGTGTAAATTTATTTTATATTATAAATATCAATCCTTTATTGGATATACGGTTTATAAATATTTTCCCCTATCCCCTAGGTTGACTTCATTTTGCTGATGGTCTCCTTTGCTGTGTAGCAGCTTTTTATTGATGTAAACCCATTTGTTTATTAAGATCTACTTTGTGCCCCAACAAATGATCTATCTCAGAGAATGTTCCATGTGCACTTGAGAATCTTGGATGTAATGTAAACCCTAGTAAAAATCTCAGCAGATGATTTTGCAGAAAATAACAAGCTGATTCTAAAATTTATCTGGAAATGTGAAATACCTATAGTAACCAAAACAGCATTTTAAAAGAAGAAAGTTGAAGATTTGTATCTCCTGACTTTAATACTGACTAGAAAGTTATATCGGAGAAGGTAATGGCATCCCACTCCAGTACTGTTGCCTGGAAAAATCCCATGGATGGAGGAGACTGGTGGGCCGCAGTCCATGGGGTCACAAAGAGCTGGACACAAGTGAGCAACTTCACTTTCACTTTTCATTTTCATGCATTGGAGAAGGAATGGCAACCCACTTCAGTGTTCTTGCCTAGAGAATCCCAGGGACGGGGGAGCCTGGTGGGCTGATGGGCTGCCGTCTATGGGGTTGCACAGAGTCAGACATGACGGAAGCGACTTAGCAGCAGCAGCAGCAGAAAGTTATATTGTTAAGTATGGCTCTAGTGCAAACAATATGATACTATTGTAAAAACAGGAATATAGATGAATGAAGGAGAATTAAGCGTCAAGTCATAAATCTTACTTTTATGGGCAATTGACTTGCAACAAAAATTCCAAGGCAATTCAGTGGGGGAAAGATAGTCTTTTCAACAGCTGGTGCAGGGACAATTGGACATTGACATTTACATGACATTGGACATGTAAAAAGATTAATTTAGACCCTTACCTTACAGCATACACAAAAATCAACCCCAAAATGGATCTAGCGCCCTAACTATAAAAGCTAAAACTGTAAAACTTCTGAAAAAATATAAAAGAAAATCTACATGTCCTTGAGGTGGGCAAAGACTTAGAAATCACACCACAAGTATGGTACATAAAAGAATTATTATATTTGACTTCATCCCTTTTGTACTTCAAAAGACACTGTTAAGAAAATGAAAAGCCAAGCCCCAGTCTGGGAGAAAATATTTCCAAATCCTAGATCTGACAAAGGATTTGCATCCAGAATATATAAAGAGTTTATGCAACTCAATAATAAGACAAAACAATTTCTAAAATCAGGCAAATGATTTAAATACACATTTCACCAAAGAAAATATGCAAATGGCCAATAAAAACTTGAAAAGAAGTTCAACATTAGAGAAATGCAAATTAAAACCAAAATGAGAAAGCACTCTACGCCCACTAAAATGGTTATAATCAGAAAGATAGGCTGGAAACAGGGCAAAGCAAGCGTTGGCAAGGATGTGGAGAAACTGGAACCCGCATACATTGCTGGTGGGAGTGTGAAATGGTACAACCATTTTGGAAAACGGTTTCCACACCTAGGTATCTGCCTAAGGGAAAATAAAACATGTTTGTATGAAGACTTGGATGAGAGTTTTTGTAGCAGCATTATTCATAATGGCCAAAATCTGAAAACAATCCAAATGTCTATAAGCTAGCAAATGGATAAATAAAGTTTGTTATATTGCACAATGAAATATTGTTCAGCAATTAAAAGGAACAGGTGACGGATAGAGTGGAGGCAGAAAATATAATTATACAATCAGTTGGTTTCTCAGTAAAAAACTTTATGCTCTTGAGTTTGAATTGAAAGTAACAGCATGAATTAAGATGTATTTTATCTTAAACACTTTTTTCTAGCTTTGTCTACTAAAAAATCCTAGTGAAAAATAAGCTTGTTACTGTTCTTCAGCCATCTCTGACTCTTTAGGACGCCATGGACTGTAGCTCACCAGGCTCCTCTGTTCATAGAATTTTCTAGGTAAGAATACTGGAGCGGGTTGCCATTTCCAAGTCCAGGGGATCTTCCTGACCCAGGGACAAAACCTGCATCTCCTGTGTCTCCTGCATTGCAGGCGAATTCTTTCCACTGTGCAGCTTGGGAAGCCAAATGAAAATAAGCTATCCAGAATGACTGACGTTCCTAGTGCCCAGACTATGGTCTCTGAATACAATTTTCCACCAAAAAGAGTAAGTTCTCCTTGAAGAAATGACGGACTCCAGATCTGTGGCACAAAATGTACCAAATGAGCCTGGAAATTTTTGTCATACCACCGAAAAAAAGAGAAGAAGCTACCAAAAACTACAAGAGTCACGTCCAAAAGAAAGGAGGTGCCAAGTTGACTAGATTCCAATGGGCACAAAATGGAACAACTGAGCATCAAAGAGGACAATTACCACAATAAACTGAAATACGTCCAGTAAGTCTGAATCTCTGACTTTATAATGACACTAAAAACAAAACAAAACAAAACTCAATGACTGTCTTTGAAGGATGCTGGAGAATCAGCTCATTATTTTGAAAAATAATAAAGGAAAAAAAATTAAGCATCTGTCTTGCCTTTCATATTCAAATTCATTCCTTAGGAGACCAAATGGTTTAAGAGGACGAGCTTATCTTACAGAAGTAATAAAGGCAGAAGGAAAATGAAATTAAAAGCCACAAGTTTGCAATTCTAATGAAGTAATGGACTCGGGCAAACATTATCGAAGGCTGCTAATGTCAAGAAGAGAGAGAAATCACACACCTTGACACTATGTTGGAAGCACATTCATGATAAAATCGAGCTAAAGAAAATAATTCTATCTGAACCTGAATGAGTCCCTACCCCCAACTTACAGGAAATGCAGAGGGAAACAATTATGTTAAATAATATCTCAATGATGCAGCTAAAAAAATCCAGGCAAAGACCCATTTCTTCACTTAAAAAAAAAATTTTTTTAAGCTGATATAAAGGGCAAACCTATATATTAAAAGAGATGTCAAAGACATCACCCAAATAAAAAGTAAAACAAAACAAAGAAGACATCTCCCAATCACCATGTACTGGCCCTAATGAAATCATGATGCAAACAAACCATTAAAAATGTTTAAGTGTTTTAGGACTGGACTGCGGTGATGTTTGCACAACTGTACAAATTTACTAAAAATCAAGCTGTACATTTAAAATGAGTGAAGTTTATAGTTTGTAAATTATACCTCAATAAAACTAAAAAAAAAGTGTGTCAAACTATCAGGGAAATTTGAACACAAATGGATAATAAAGAATTACTGTTGATTTCTTAAGGTATGATCTTCAAATTGTGGGGTTTTTTTTTAAGAGCGTCTTTTAAAGATTAATGCTGAAATATTTGCAGGTACAGATAATCGAAGCATTTGAGTTCAAAACTCTCTGGTATGTGGTGAATAAGGGCTATAGGTGTTAAATCTGAATGTTAATACTATTCTACACTTGTGACTGTTACAAGTGTTCTAGAATAAAAAGGGTATAAAAGCTTGATTTGAGAAACAAAAAGGAAAGAAGAAACAATGAGGAAGAGAAAATCTTAATAAATTAGTTTTTTATTATTTAGTTTAACTTATCTTTCCACCTTTGATATTAATACAAATGCCTTGTGGGAATGGATGGTATCTAAATAACACTGTAAACCAAGTCCCATATCTCCATAGCTACATAAAGTATGGAACTACTGCTACGACCCCCACCCCCATGGATGTTGCAAGAAAACTGGAAATGAACAACCAATACATGGCCATGACCCCACAAATGATGAGCAATGATCTGAACATGTTTTTGTCATGGCTTATAGACATCCCCATGCCTCACATAGACTTCACATAACTTACTAGGGTCAGGCTGATGAAGTAAGACCCCCAAACCCATTCAATGGCTTTCTTTTTTGAAAAGTACACTAAGTTCCCTACATAAGAACCAAGTTGCGAACTTTCAAAGATGTGAACGTGCCTGTATGCCAGCTATCATGCTGTACCACTGAACTTTTCAAAGTACTGTTTTCTAAGACTAAAAATGTTTTCTTTTTGTGGTGTGTGTGTTTGCTTTTTATGTATTATTTGTGTGAAAAGTATTATAAACCTATTACAGTGCAGTACCATATAGCCGATGGCGTTAGTTGGGTACCTAAGCTAACTTTGTTCAACTTACAAATTGGATTTAGGAACACACTCTTGGAATGGAACTCATTCATATGTATGGGACTTCCTGTAAAATACTTCACACTGTTTCATGAAAGTCAGACCTCACACATCCACGAGTAACATTACAACAGGAAGATTCTGAGTAGAAGCGAGCTTTCCCCACAAAATTTGGTAAAATAGCCCTGTGGCGTGTAAAGATCTCACCACAGTCTTACATAATGGTTGTTTATTGGTTTATGTAGTTTATTTCAACTGCCCCGTTCTGTTATCAGTACTCTTGCCTGAAAAATCCCATGGACGGAAGAGCCTGGTAGGCTGCAGTCCATGGGGTCACAAAGAGTCAGACACGACTGAGCGACTTCACTTTCACTTTTCACTTTCATGCATTGGAGAAGGAAATGGCAACCCACTCCAGTGTTCTTGCCTGGAGAATCCCAGGGACGGGGGAGCCTGGTGGGCTGCCGTCGATGGGGTCGCACAGAGTCGGACACGACCGAAGCGACTTAGCAGCAGCAGCAGCCCCCTTCTGTTATCTTTTTTTTTTCTTGAATCATGGATTATTTGTTTCAGAATCATCAGTTCCATGAGTGAGTTCGGGGGTATCATTCAATCCATAACAGTGTTAGTATGCTAAACCTCCCAGGGGCTACATGAGGGGTGGCTTGCATTGAGTCACATCTGTTAGGTGTGTAACCTGTTTTTCCATATCTGAACATAAGCATCACTCGCCCTGAACACTCAGCCACAGAAAACAGCTCACATTTCTTCTCAACTTACCTGCATGCGCATGCTCAGTTGTGTCCGACTCTGAGACCCCATGGACTGTAGCCCACCAGGCTCCTCTGTCCATGGGATTTTTCAGGCAAGAAAACTGGAATGGGTTGCCATTCCCTTCTACAGGGGATCTTCCTGACCCAGGGATCGAACCCATGTCTCCTGCATCTTCTGCATGGTGGGTGGATTCTTCACCACTGTGCCACATGGGAAGCCCATTGGATTTATCTGAGTTAGGTGGTAAAGAGCATGGCCTTCACCATTAGATAGATGGGCTCTTTTTCAACAAGATGGAGTTAATTCTCACCTTTTCTAAGCTTCTGACTCCTCAGCAGGGAAATCAGAATGAAACACCTTCCTCTCAGGGTTACTGGGGGTGGGGGGGTATGTACAATGCGATCACACATGGGACGCTTTCAGCGCTATGCCTGGCACAAGTGACATTGTAACCAACACCAGTCACTGTGATCACTCCTAACCGAGACTGGTGGAAGACGGAATTGGAGATGGACCGTGCAGCCTGTTTCACTGGCAAAAAAATGAAAAATAAAAAAATAAAGCACTTGGGCTGCTGGATGACCTGGCAGGGCACACGTCTGATGAACAGATTTTTCCAGGGATGACTCTGAAATGGCAAAGACGTTTAAGAGAGCTTCAAAGGTCGGCCGTGGTCTCTCGGAGCCCACACAGCCTGTTGACCTCCGGACGGGGGCCCCTGGCGTGATGGAAAGAGCAAGGACTAGGCCGTCTGCATCCTTGGCTGAGCTGTTCGCTTCGGCCTCCTCCCTTGAAAACGAACATGGGAACATCTACCTCCTTAAGAAGGTGAAGAGAAACTCCCACAGGAGGAAGGGTGGGAGCTCGAACTGCCGGGGACTGGGCTCCGTACAGGCAGTTCAAGGTCACTGTTATTTATTGAAGCCTCACAACAACCCGGAAAAGAATGCATCATTATCTCATTTCATCAGGGAGGAAAGAAAGGCCCGGCTGGGAGAAGGCACAGGCCCAAGGTTACATAACTGTTGTGGGGAGGCGCCAGAATTTGACATTGAGGCTGAGAACAGATTCCAGTCCTCCAACCACCCCTCCCCGAGCCTCCCACTCAGCTCCCTGCCCTGGACACTCCGGCCGGGACGTGGTTTTTTAGGTCTATGCTAATCCCTGTAATTTCAACAATCCCTACCACAGCGACACGGAGGAAGGGGCGGCAGAGGCCGGGCTAATCTCCCTCCCGAGTGTTGCTCCCAACTCTCCATCAAGGAGTTCGTTCTAGTGTCTGCAGTGAACCCAAGTCAAACCACCAGGCTCCCTGAAGACCCAAGAGATACTCCTTTGGTATCTAGAAGTGAACTCCTGGGAGGAGATCCATGTCAATTCATCTCTTCAGAAAATTAATTCATGGAAGGACTCCTGTCAGCAGTCTCCAGAACTGCATATGCAGAGAACTTAACGAGTTTACTTTCCTAAGAGCTGTCTCATTGCTTGCATTCTTTAAAGCTGAACCTCTGTCTCAAGACCCCAGGGTTAACTTAAGTCCAAAAGTCCCACAGTACCTGATCCACCTCACAGCTGCTAAGCTTTATAGCTGTTGTCAGACTGCTCAAACACAAGCCGAGCCAAATGTCCTCCCAGCCAGCTCGGCCCTGCTCCTGAGAGGCATGTGTTATGGTTTCCATCACACCCGGCCATAAAGTCCCACTTGAGCTTGTCAACCCAGGGAGCTGAGGGATGGCCCGTACCTACCTGGGTGACCCCTGCCTCCTCCCTTTAGACGGGGCTTCTCAGCAGAATGGCCACAGTCACTGGCTGCGATGAGTCACAAGTTCCCCAAATCTCCTGACACCAGTCAGGGAGCAAAGGGAAATGGACAGCAAACAGGCCCAGCGGGGGCTGTCTAGCCGTGACCTAAGAGCCCAGCACATTTCTTCACGAACGTTCATGCCCGAATCCGCCCAGCTTTGAGGGAAGAGTGTGTGGGGGGCGGGTTGGGGAGGGGGGTTGCTCCAGAGACGGCATTTCCACTGGGAGAGAGAGGAACAGGGCCAAGCCCCAGACATCCCCAGCGGACCTTCAAGATAGTCGACGTACCCACAGAACCTCCCCAACACCCCTGCACTCCGTGACTCTGACAGGCCAGCGAGCTGGTTCCCAGAACGTGAACAAGTCTGTGAGCAGGAAGGGTCTACATCACAATGGCGATTCTCCTGGTGCCAAGAGAGAGTCACAGAGCAGACAGGAGCCCAGGACAGAGACCCGGGGCCAGACCTGCTTCCCAAGGGACCCAGGGCTCATGGAACAGACCCTGGGGTCTGGCCCTGGGGACAGAGATCTCTGCCCACCTCTCCGCACATACTGGGACTCCTGTCATTCCCCCACTGAGGCCTCAACATCCACAAGGGCTTTGAAATCCACCATCTGTTCCCTCACACCTTTAGGTATTGTCAAGGCAATGGAGACAAGCTCACACTGCCCCAATCTCTGCAGTGGGTCAAGACCCCCATGCTCAACCAAAGAGTGTTCTCAGTGACCTCAGCCTGGCTTCTGACCCCTCACCCACCACCATCTGCCATGGGGGCCTGGCCTCCAGCCAGAACTACCCACTCACCCTTGTCCTGCCCTCTCTTGCTGTTGCGTTTTGACCCAGACCTTTTAAAAGCCCATCCACCTTAAAAACCTCACCTGCCCAGCCCAAACCTGCACGTCAAAATTACCCCAGCCTTTAAAACCCAGCCAAATGCTTCTGGCCCAAGAAGGCACCCGTTTCCCGTCCACGTCCTCCACCCAGGTCCATGCCTCCCGCCTGGGGGCAGGTAATTCCATCCCTCCACCCGGGGGAGGGCAGGGAAGAGGTGGGAATGAACTGTTTCTCTTTATTTACCATTCATCAGTGGACCTTTCTACAGTAATTATTACTATGATATTCCATCAGTCATCTCTATTTCCCTCATTCCTTCTGCATTAATTCATTAGGATTTTTCTGTAACGAAGAGTTGTCCCTGGGAGTTCCCTGGCAGGCCAGTGGTTAAGACTCCCCAACTTTCACTGAAAAGTACGAGTGTTCAATTGCCGATCAGGAAACTAAGATTCCACAAGCACAGCCAAAAAAAAAAAGAGTAGTTGTCCCTCCTCCTTTTATGTTTATTTATTTATTTTAGTCATTTATACTTATCAGTATTAACTCGGGGATGCTTATTTTATATAAAAGCTAATATTAGATGTAATTATATTATATATTACAATATAGGATATAGGCGTATGTTAAATTCTTTATGCGTGTGTGCTAAGTCACTTCAGTCATATCCAAGTCTTTGCCACCTTATGGCGACTCTGTCCATGGGGATTCTCCAGGCAAGAATACTGGATTGGGTTGCCATACGCTCCTTCAGGGAATCTTCCAAACCCAGGGATCAAACCCGGGTCTCCTGCATTGCTGGCAGATTCTTTACCGTTGAGCCACCGAGGAAGCCCCTGTGCTAAATTATATTCAGCACTTTCACTTTTCACTTTCATGCACTGGAGAAGGAAATGGCAACCCACTCCAGTGTTCTTGCCTGGAGAATCCCAGGGACGGGGAAGCCTGGTGGGCTGCCGTCTATGGGATCGCACAGAGTCGGACACGACTGAAGCGACTTAGCAGCAGCAACAGGGAATTCCCTGGTGGTTCAGTGGCTAGGATTTTGCACTTTCACTACCAAGGACATGGGTTCCATACCTGGTCAGGGTAAGCACGTAAGCACCCACAAGCCACGAAGTGTGGCCAAAAAAATTTTTCTAATAAAAAAAATGTATATAATGTTTTACCTATAAATTATATTAAATTATGCAAATTAAATATAAATACTATCATGATTTATTTTGTTGCTCAAATTGTTCTAGCTTTAACCATGGGGAACTCATTTGGGTTGCTATAATTTGTTTTACTAGATTATAAGCTTTTTGAAGATAAGAATTATATCTTACTTGTCTTTTTGTTCCCAATGCCCCAAACACAACATCATGAATATAGTTGGTTCTCAATAATAATACTTAATATTTATATACGTTTTAGGTTTTTGCTGTTTTCAGATCAATTATCTTAATTTTTACATTGTTAGAAAAATGTATACATGAATAAAGACCAAAGTAATTCATGAATGATTTCGTGTATATCCAAAAAAGTTACCTAAACTGAACTCACTTAGAAACTCAACTTTTATCTGTCTTTCCTTATTTGCACCTAGAGCTGCTATTAGGCAAAATACTTGGGTTATTTTAGCTGTGTCCAGCTGTGTCCACTTCTGACTCAGACCAATTCTGTATATGGCTCTTTTGAGTAGATCTTAGGTTGTTTTTGCTGGCATGTTTGTGCTTCAAGTCAAGCTGAATTTCCCCTGCCTCCCTGCTTGTCTGGATGATAGTGGTCTACTATGGTACACAGAGCACTAAGATAGCTGTTTGAAATGAACAGCATCCTCAGCCATCACTCACTCTTAATACTGTTCTTGATCGCTGGGCAAAAGCTTCTGGAGTATTATACCCAGCCATGAACATCTGGTCTCATTTGGCAGGATGGCAATTCAGATCCACGTGGACAGGCTAACTTGGAACATGCTAGTTGCCATCTTCTTGCTACACTGGCTTGGAACAGGGTGCATCATGGTTGAGTGCAAGTGCCTTCAGATGAAAACCCGTGTTTCCTAGTTATCAAAAGCAACACGTCCAAACAAGAACAAGGTGGCATTCTCAGTCTCATTGACCATATCAGAGGGACAGTCATGAAACACGAGTGATTCTTTCATTCAGGGAGATCCAGGAGGCCATTTGCTCAGCCTGCTCACTCTAATCTTCATTCCCCCTGGCCTCACCTCCACCATTCCATTCCAACGGAAATGAATCAGAGTTGATCAAGACTCCAAAAAGCAGGAAGTATCACTGATCATGAAACATACAAGAATACTTCTGTTTCACATTACAAGCACTAGTCATTTCCTTGTGCTCTTAAAGCTATATATTTTTCAAACTTTAAAGCTATTGCTATATACCTACAATCTCGTTTCCTGTTGCCATCTGAAAATTTGCCAAACCAATCCAGTTCTGCATCTTGACGTTGAACCATTTAAGTGTTTTTATTTCCTAATATTTCCTGAATGATTTTGATATATTATTGTTATTAACATCTAGTTAACCTTATCATGGACAGAAACATATATTTTGTATTATTATTATTATTTCAAGCCTTTGAAATTTATTGAGACTTGTTTTATGAACAAGTAATGGGTGACTACCAAGTAAAAGTAGGGTGCCCGCAGGATGTACATCTAAACCAAGACACTTTTGAAAGGGAAAGAGGATGCTATTAATAATGACAACAGGGTGACAAGTGTAAGTTGAGGCTACCCTGGAGGAACTGGGATGTATCCTCATTGTATGTAAAACAGAATCTCTCCCTTAAAGCAATGGAGACTGGTAAACCCTTACTGAAGGTATCTGCATCTTCGGGAAAGCCAACAGCAATCCTCAGGCAAGTTTGCAGGGAAGACAGATTGTCTCATAATGGATTAAATGGGCCAAAGGGCTAAAAACTGCTGGCTATGTGTAAGATATTTTTGTGGAAGGGACTCAAAGGCAAGGAAACAGAAGGAGGAACAAGCAGTCGAATACACAAGAAATAATCTCGCTCCTCAAAACAAGAAAGAATGCAAACCTCTCTGCCTAGGAACCAGCTGAACGGTGCAGCCCAGGACTGCCATGTAGCATAAACTCATTAGTCTTTCAAATCTTAAACACTTTCGTCTTTCAAGTCAAACCCAGTTTTAAGTATTCTGTTTAATAATTTCCTTCAAACATCTAGTCACTTAGATCATTTCCTCTTAAAAGACATGAAGCCATAATGAAGAGAAAATGGGGATTCTCACCAGGGAAGGTGTTTTCTCTGGAGGTGTTTTTCTATATTTATTTGGGAGCAATTACAGACTTCACCGTCTACCCAAGCTGTCTCCAGTTGGTCTCTAGTAGGAAACACCTCTTTGGCAACAAGTCATGATCCAGTATTATTTTTTCCCATTCTACCAAGAAGGAAATGGAGCCTTTGTGAGGGGCAAATGATGTGTTTAAATTTCTGGCTTGAATCAGTAAGCAGCCAGAGTTGAGATTACTCATGCTGTAAGCCACAGCCCTTCTCTTTCAACTTTAATGGGAATAGTCAACATCTTATTATGTGAGTGTTTGTCCCAAGTTCATATTTCTTTCACACAGGGTAAGGCATTTAATGATATAAATCATTTCAAACCTATAAAATTAAAGGAGCAGGAAAGTCTTTCACATGTCCGTAACAGAGACAGTGGCCTGGAAGAAACCCCCAGAAGATCAGAGATTATGAGATAAATCTATTATCTTATGGTAGAAGCCATGAGGATCTATGAGTAATAATTTCCAACTCAGAATATCTGATGAGTGAAATACATTGAGTACCTAAGTTAGAACCTGCTCCCAAAGTGCTCAGCATAGAATGATTATTATTGCTGTTGCTGTAACTATTTAATAAGCAATGACTTCAGCCTAAGGCTGTGGGGAAACTTAAATCTAGTGACGCAAACAGATTAATAACTCTAGAAATATTGGCATTCCCAGAACTACTCAAGATAATGTCCATGGGACATCCAGAGAGTTGTTTTAAATATACCCTAGCATATGTAAAATAGATAGCCGATGGGAATTTGCTGTATATACTCAGGGAACTCAAACCACGACTCTGTAACAACCTATAGGGGTGGGATGCGGTGGGAGATGGAAGGGAGATTCAAAAGGGAGGGGACATATGTATGCCTATGGCTGGTGTGTGTTGATGTATGGCAGAGGCCAACACAATATTATAAAGCAACTATCTTTCAGTTAAAAATAAATCAAAAATAAATAAACAAAAAGAGTTGTTTCAGGGAAGTCTCTTCATTGAAGGTTTCAGCTGTTGAATTTAGAAGAGAGGATGAAATATCATCATTTTATGACTCTAATGAAATAATAATAACAATTGTCAATGGCTGCTAACATGACACAAAAGAGAGAAAGTCAAACACCATATACTTCAAACCCTATATATTCACAGAATACTATGAAATATTCTTCACAAAATTTGAACCTAACTATGATCATGCCTCTAGACCTAAGTATTAGTTTTCAGGATAAATAGGGGATGAGAAATATAATAAACAACCCCATGAAGATATGATCTACAAAATCCAAACCATAGGACACTCTACAAGACAAATAACCCAGTTTCTTCAACAGAATACAAAAAACAGGGCAGGTGGATTGGGAGGTGGGAGATACATAGCTAAGAGAGCTTCTCAGAAACATCAAAAATAGCAATATATGGATGCTATTTGCATTCAGTTTACATATTAAAATCTATAAGGAAAAAATACTTGAGAACATACTTGAGAAAATTTGAACATTGTGCTGAGTAGATATTTAATAATACTAAGAACTTTTTAATTCTTTATGTGTGATAATGGTATTGTGGCTATCTCTTTGTTATTGTTTTAGTTCTTGATTACCTATATAAATGATAAAGTGATTAGAAGAAAACATAAGAGAATACAGAAATAGGTAAAGATTTCTTGGTGAACACACAGAAAGCACAAACCATAAAAGAAAAAAATGAATATAAATTGAACTTAAAACTACTACTCAAAGAGACTCAAAAGACACTATCAAAAAATAGGTAGCAGGGGTGGGAGGTGAGAGGGAGGTTCAAGAGGGAGGGGACGTATATACCTATGGCTAATTCATGTTGCTGTATGGCAGAGACCAACAAAATATAGTTAAGAAATTATCTGCCAATTAAAAAAATTTTAATTAAAAATGTTTTAAAAAGAAAAAATAAGTAGTGGATTGGGAGAAAGTATGTACAACACCTATATCTGAAAATATAGAGAGAAAGAATAAACAACACCTATATCCTTTTTTAAAATAAGGTATCTTTAAACAGACAAACACAAAGTAGGGGTATGTATGATTGGTTGAAACACCTATGTCTTATACCCACAATATATAAAGACCTCCTACAACTCAATAATAAAAAGACAAACAATTCAATTTTTAAAATGAGTAAAATATCTGAATAGACACTTTTCAAAAGAAGACATACAAAAATGATCAATAAGCACATGAAAAAGGTCTCACTATCATTAATCATCAGGGAAATACAAATTAAAATCATAAGGAGATACCACCAAACATCCTAGAACAGCTAAAATTAAAACAATGAAAAATACTAAATTCTAGAGAGAATGTGAAACAATCAGAACTCTTCACACATTGCTGGTGAGAATGCAAAATGGTGACAGTCACTCTGGAAAACCATTTGGCATTTTCTTACAAATGAAAATACAGAATCTGAGAGAGAACATATATATTCACTTTGCTAACTCAATATTGTAAATCAACTATCAGTTCAGTTCAGTCGCTCAGTCGTGTCTGACTCTTTGCGACCCCATGGGCTGCAGCACGCCAGGCCTCCCTGTCCATCACCAACTCCCAGAGTTCACCCAGACTCACGTCCATCGAGTCGGTGATGCCATCCAACCATCTCATCCTCTGTCGTCCCCTTCTCCTCCTGCCCCCAATCCCTCCCAGCATCAGAGTCTTTTCCAATGAGTCAACTCTTCGCATGAGGTGGCCAAAGTACTGGAGTTTCAGCTTTACCATCATTCCTTCCAAAGAACACCCAGGACTGATCTCCTTTAGAATGGACTGGTTGGATCTCTTTGCGGTCCAAGGGACTCTCAAGAGTCTTTTCCAACACCACAGTTCAAAAGCATCAGTTCTTTGGTGCTCAGCTTTCTTCACAGTCCAACTCTCACATTCATACATGACCACAGGAAAAACCATAGCCTTGACTAGACGGACCTTTGTTGGCAAAGTAATGTCTCTGCTTTTGAATATGCTATCTAGGTTGGTCATAACGTTCCTTCCAAGGAGTAAGTGTCTTTTAATTTCATGGCTGCGATTACCATCTGCAGTGATTTTGGGGCCCAAAAAACGAAGTCTGACATTGTTTCCACTGTTTTCCCATCTAATTCCCATGAAGTGATGGGACCAGATGCCATGATCTTCGTTTTCTGAATGTTGAGCTTTAAGACAACTTTTTCACTCTCCTCTTTCACTTTCATCAAGAGGCTCTTTTGTTCCTCTTCACTTTCTGCCATAAGGGTGGTG
This sequence comes from Bubalus kerabau, assembly GCF_029407905.1. Classification (NCBI taxonomy): domain Eukaryota; kingdom Metazoa; phylum Chordata; class Mammalia; order Artiodactyla; family Bovidae; genus Bubalus; species Bubalus kerabau. The sequence continues at coordinate 22,603,419 of NC_073635.1, read as the reverse complement.
TCATCTGCATATCTAAGGTTATTGATATTTCTCCCAGCAATCTTGATTCCAGCTAGTGTTTCTTCCAGTCCAGTGTTTCTCATGATGTACTCTGCATAGAAGTTAAATAAGCAGGGTGACAATATACAGCCTTGACGTACTCCTTTTCCTATTTGGAACCAGTCTGTTGTTCCATGTCCAGTTCTAACTGTTGCTTCCTGACCTGCATATAGGTTTCTCAAGAGGCAGGTCAGGTGGTCTGGTATGCCCATCTCTTTCAGAATTTTCCACAGTTTATTGTGATCCACACAGTCAAAGGCTTTGGCATAGTCAATAAAACAGAAATAGATGTTTTTCTGGAACTCTCTTGCTTTTTCCATGATCCAGCTGATGTTGGCAATTTGATCTCTGGTTCCTCTGCCTTTTCTAAAACCAGCTTGAACATCTGGAAGTTCACAGTTCACATATTGCTGAAGCCTGGCTTGGAGAATTTTGAGCATTACTTTACTAGCGTGTGAGATGAGTGCAATTGTGCGGTAGTTTGAGCATTCTTTGGCATTGCCTTTCTTTGGGATTGGAATGAAAACTGACCTTTTCCAGTCCTGTGGCCACTGCTGAGTTTTCCAGATTTGCTGGCATATTGAGTGCAGCACTTTCACAGCATCATCGTTCGGGATCTGAAATAGCTCAACTGGAATTCCATCACCTCCAGTAGCTTTGTTCATAGTGATGCTTCCTAAGGCCCACTTGACTTCACATTCCAGGATATCTGGCTCTAGGTGAGTGATCACACCATCATGATTATCTTGGTCATGAAGATCTTTTTTGTACAGTTCTTCTGTGTATTCTTGCCACCTCTTCTTAAAATCTTCTGCTTCTGTGAGGTCCATACCATTTCTGTCCTTTATTGAGCCCATCTTTGCATGAAATGTTCCCTTGGTATCTCTAATTTTCTTGAAGAGATCTCTAGTCTTTCCCATTCTGTTGTTTTCCTCTATTTCTTCGCATTGATTGCTGAGGAAGGCTTTCTTATCTCTTCTTGCTATTCTTTGGAACTCTGCATTCAGATGCTTATATCTTTCCTTTTCTCCTTTGCTTTACGCTTCTCTTCTTTTCACAGCTATTTGTAAGGCCTCCCCAGACAGCCATTTTGCTTTTTTGCGTTTCTTTTCCATGGGGATGGTCTTGATCCCTGTCTCCTGTACAATATCATGAACCTCCGTCCATAATTCATCAGGCACTCTATCAGATCTAGTCCCTTAAATCTATTTCTCACTTCCACTGTATAATCATAAAGGATTTGATTTAGGTCATCCCTGAATGGTCTAGTGGTTTTCCCTACTTTCTTCAATTTAAGTCTGAATTTGGCGATAAGGAGTTCATGATCTGAGCCACAGTCAGCTCCCGGTCTTGTTTTTGCTGATTGTATAGAGCTTCTCCATTTTTGGCTGCAAAGAATATAATCAATCTGATTTCGGTGTTGACCATCTGGTGATGTCCATGCGTAGAGTCTTCTCTTGTGTTGTTGGAAGAGGGTGTTTGCTATGACCAGTGCATTCTCTTGGCAAAATTCTGTTAGTCTTTGCCCTGCTTCATTCCGTATTTCAAGGCCAAATTTGCCTGGAATCAACTATACTGAAATCAACTATACTGAAATTTAAAAAGGATAAAACTACAACAAAAAAGGAAAATATATCTATGACCCTGCAATTTCATTCCTAGATATTAATTGCAATGAAAATATATGTCCACAAAAAAACCTTCTATAAGAATGTTTATAACAGCTTTGTTACAGAAAATAGTCTAGATGTCCATTAACAGAAGAATGGATCTGTACAGTGGGACACTCCTCAAAATCAGAATGGTTCAAGTTACTGAAGTAAGCAACAGCATGCATGAATCTCAATGTAATACACTGAGTGAAGGAAGCCAGGAGCAGAAACGTAACATGTAAAAGCCAATTTATATGAAATTCTAGAATAGGCCTGGTGGATCAGACAGTAAAGAATCTGCTCGCAATGCAAGAGACCGGTGTTTGATCCCTGGGTGGGAAAGATTTCCTGGAGAAGGAAATGGCAATCCATTCCAGTATTCTTAATTCCATGGACAGAGGAGCCTGGCAAACTACAGTCCATGGGGTCACAGAGAGTCGGACATGACTGAGCAACTAACACTTTCACTAGAATAGGCAAAAAATAACTGGTAAACAATAGAAATCAGATCAATGGTTGCTTCTCCATGCAGGGAACTGGCTGAGAAGGGGAAAAATGGGATGGGATGATAAAAAAACATGCTATTCCTTGATTTGCAGCTGTCCAACTGGCTAATTACACAAGTTCTGAGGATCAGAATGCATGTAAACTATGCGGCAATAAAAATATTTTAAAACTTAAAAGGATTCTAACCTACATAACTATATATTTTTAAAATATATATGAAATTATATGATATATGGGGTTTTCTTCAAAATAACCCAGTGTCAAGGGTGAGTATACATGAAACAAGTCTGACCATGAGTTGATAACTATTTAACCTGGGTGATGACTATGTGGAGGTTCATGATACTTTTTATTCTCCCTACTTTTGTTTATGCTTGGAATTTTCCGTGAAAATAGTAAGAGAAAGAGCACTGAAGGGGTGAGGGGATGAGGGAGAGAGAGATGGAGGCAGAAGGAAGGAAAAATGGATCCAACCACAAGATCCACTTCACAGCACTGAGGATGAAACCGAAGGACTCTGTGGGGCTCCTGGGAATGGAAGCCTTTCTGTTCCCCATTTCTTGTTTGTAGGGAATAGACTCCAGCCTCCATGACCCTTCCTGAGTTCCAAAGGGCAGATTCAAACAGTTGGTAATCAGGGAGCAGAGGGGACCCAGAGACAAGGGAGAAGAAGCCAAGAAACAATGGTGCTGCCTTGGAGCAGGGTCCTGGTTCCACCTCAAGGGAAAAACATGATATCTTTGAGCTCTTCTACAGAACTAGAACCCAGTACTAGAAATCCCCTCCTCCCCTCCATACACACACACACAACAAATGGAAGATATTAGCATTCTTCTTTCCAGAGAAGATCAGTTTGACAACCTCAACAAATTCATCAGGGGATCACCTGAGGCCAAATTAAAGAAACCAAAGAAACTCATCACGAGACTGCCTGAAGCCAGGTTCAAGGGCCACAGGCCCTGCATACACTCTGATCCTTATCAGCAACCTCATTCTTGAACCATCGCTGTAAAACTCCTCACCAAATCTTTCCAGGTTGGGACACAGTTTTGAGAGCATGAGCCCACTGCATCCCCCTTTGCCTGGCAAAGAAATAAAACTCTTCTTTTCTATTTCACCCAAAACTCTGTTTCCAAGATTCAATTCAGCACCAGTACACAAAGTCCAAGTTTTCATCATCAAGGACACCTCTGGACATCAACGTAGCTTAAATATAGATATGTCTGTGAAGACCCCGGAGAGGTCAAGCTGAATTGGATACAGTTCCTTTGACTTCCCTGGTAGCTCAGATGGTAAAGCGTCTGTCTACAATGTGGGAGACCCGGGTTCGATCCCTGGGTTGGGAAGATCCCCTGGAGAAGGAAATGGCAATCCACTCCAGGACTATTGCCTGGAAAATCCCATGGACAGAGGAGCCTGGTAGGCTACAGCCCATGGGGTCGCAAAGAGTTGGACACGACTGAGCGATTTCTCTTTCTTTCCTTTTGCAAGAGAGATTTATATCCTACTTCGGGAGATATTTTACAAACAAAATAGAAAAAATCCAGGCAGCCACGGAGGTGGAGACTTCCCATGATTCTGGAATGTTCTCTTGTCTGGGGCAGAGCTCAGCCTGAGGACACCACCCAAATGAGGTGTCAAGGTGCTATCATCACGGGCCATTGACCCTGCCCCAGGGCCAAAGCTGTTGCTCCTCACTGGGGTTTGGAACAGAGGCTCTCCACCCTGGAGTGCTCTGCCCGGGAGCTGCACAGGCTTGGCCCAGGGGCAAGGCGGTGCCTGCCCAGCCTGGACCACAGCACTCAGTATGGTAAGCTCATCTCAGAGACGGGACAACTGGGTCCAGCTTATGTTCCTTCAAAGCTGTTGGAGGATGAGCTGTTTCTCTCACGAAGCTCTTAAAAATAAAATTAATTGAAAAAAAAAAAAAAAAAGCTTCATTTCCAATGGAAAACAGACCCTACACAGACTGGGTTATTTTCCTCAGTCCTGGATGCACTTAGCGCTGCCATTTGGTCAGTAGGGATCACGTTGGCCGTGTTTCCAGGTCGGCCTCTTGGCTGAAGCTGCTTTAATGCCACTCCATGGTGTTACTCAGGTATGGAGCCCGGTGCTGGCAAGAGGCCAGCCCAGATCTGGATTTGCTAGCACCTCGAGGACAAAAAGCCAGTCTGCTCAACTAGTTCACTTGGCATGCCCAGCAGGTTAGGCACGGAAAAAGCCTTTTGATGGATGATGGAAATTTTAGAGTTTCAGGACCAGTTATCAGCCCAGTATTTATCTGATCCCAGTAGCCTATTTTTTTTAATATTTTATTTATTTTTCCTATGCTGGGTCTTCACTGCTGCACAGACTACTCTCTAGCTGCAGTACACGGGCTTCTCACTGTGGTGGTTTCTCTTCTTGCAGAGCCCAGGCTCTATGGCGCATGGGTTCAACAGTTGCAGCTCCCAGGCTCCAGAGCACAGGCTCAATAGTTGTGGTGCGCGGGCTTAGTTGTTCCGTGACATGTGGGATCTTCCCGGACCAGGGATCGAAGCCGTGTCTTCTGCATTGGCAGGCAGATTCTTTACCGCTGAGCCACCAGGGAAGTCCCAAGTAGTCTGTGTTTAAAAGAATACCTCGTGACATCTATTTGGTACATGTCACTACACATCTGAAGAGGATAGGGGACTGAAAGCCTCCTGAAGGAAGATGATAAGCCTGTCTTGTGCACCACACAGGGCATTCCAGTCCTCTGCAGAGGACTGGCTACACAGGTGGCGCTCAGGAGGTATTTAATTGTTGAATGAATGAATGAATATCTGTAAACCAGCATCTCCATAGACTGGTGGTAGCTCTAAAATTCTAGTGTTCACAAAAATCACCTGGAATAGTTAAAACACAGATTTCTCAGCCGTTACCCACCACCGCTCATCCCAAGTTATTAAATCCATATATATATATAAGTATGGGGAGAAACCCAGGAATTTGCATTTTTTTTTACAAATCTTCCCAATTATTCTTTTTTTAAATGATCAATTATTTAATTAATTGGCTGTGTCAGGTCTTAACTGTGGCAAGTGGAATCTTTCATTGTGGCTCGTGGATTTCTCTAGTTGTGGCATGCCCGCTCTGGAGCAAGCCCAGGCCCCGCTGCTCCACAGCGTGTGGGATCTTAGTTTCCTGACCAGGGACTGAACCCATGTCCCCTACACTGCAAGGCAGATTGTCAACCACTGGACTCCCAGGGAAGTCCCCCTCAAATTATTCTGTTGCCCACGGTCGGTAGTGTACGCTTGGAGAAACACCATGTCTTACTTCAGCAAGCTTCCCCAGGGTCTCTAGGAACTAAACTCCGTGCCCAGGGAACATCTTCCCTAGTGCGTGATCCGTGCAGAGTGGGTTTGCTCTGCTCATCTGAATTCAAAGGGAGGCTGAGGAAGAAACTTCAGCAGATACCAGGTAACCTTTCACGTAAAGTATGACACACGTAAGATACTACTAAGATCACAAAACCTTTTGAAGAAAAAACCTTTCCCAATAATCCACCCAGTTTTCTTAATTATAGTTTTTCCTCCACGAGTCTTAGAACTGCCCTGGAAAATAACATCGACTCATTCCTCAGAGAAACACTCAATTTCAACACTTTCTTTGTGCTGGGCAATGACCAGCCCTACCGCTTTCAAACATTCTGTATGTGGAACGTTCCCTCTCTGGACTCTAGAAGGTGACAGGAGGTGTGCCCCTCACCCACGTGGGCAGGAGGGCTGCAGGTGGGGACATGTGAGCCAGAGCCAGGCTGCATCTCCTGACAGCATCTTTGGGACCCAAAGCTGATTCAAACTTCTCTTTGCTCTCAAGAATATTAAAAATGTCTAATCCCAGAGGGAGTATTATTGTCCATAATAAAGACTTGAGTTTTCATTCATCAAATTGATAACACTCTCTTTGACACTCAGATCCAGCAGTGGGGGATGATGGCTGGGTTTTGAGCCAACTTCTAGAGCAAACCAAGGTAACTCAGACTCCAAAAACTATTACACAACCAAATGCCCAAGCCTGGTAACATTCCGAAGCCGTTTTTTTAGTTACCCAGAAATGACAAAGGAAATTATTTACTCCAGGAAGGTTTGCAGATTGGTGTGGCTGAGGGATCCAAGAATGCATTTTTCTGATGTCTTCCTCCCCATTTCTTCTCCTGTCAGCAGCCAAGTGACAACAGAATTATTGCTAGTCATCTATTTTTTTAATCATGTGATTTTTCTTACAAAAGACAATTGTTGTTTCAAAAAAAAAGGCCCCATGATGGTTACATGAGATTCCGTACAGCTGTTAAATGCCTCCAGCCGGTCCGATCCAAGGTTTTGAAAATTATTCACGCTTTTAATGGAATTTCAATTAAGACAGAAAAAAAGAAATCAAAAGGGATCTGAAACTTTAAAGATAATACTAATTTAAAATACAGCCCACAGGGCTCTAAGAACTGCTGAGATCTCATAAGATACATTCCTAAGAATAAATGAAATTTTCTCTTCAGGGAGTGTTCTCTCGCAACTTCACAAGTATTTCTAAACAGAATTGTCTGACTTCAGGAAACGTCTCCTTTTTACAAAGCCATTGTTTTGGTAGGTGTGGTGAATTGAGGTAGGAAAAGAACTGTTATCTTGTAAAGGAGAATAATTACCTTCCTTTCAAAATAATACTGTATTTCAAAAAATATTGGAATATTTCAAATTAATTTCAAAAATATTATTTAAAAAGTCAGAATTAAAAAAAAAAGCACACACCTATTTATCTAATTCTATTCGTAGGGGAGATGTGGAAATAACCCAGTGACATGACAGTAAGGCAAAGATTACAAATGACAGGGTCTTTCTTGGGTGAGGTTCTGAGAAAACAAATCAGCAACTACCTCGGGGTGACCAACTGTGTCTTTTTTTTTTTTTTTTAATGGAGAAGCTAGGACTGTCCCAGGATTGGCACAACCTAGCTGTTTCTATAGACGTGCAACCCCAGTGTGACTGGTACATAGGGCGGGAGAGATGAGAATGCCAAAGAAGGTAAGAAAAGAAAGACTGTGAACATTTTAGGTTAACTTACGCTGTTCAGACAGCAGGCTGACATTCCTTTAGAAGCAAAACCCTCCAGTTAGAGCCGGTTCTTCCAGGAGGGCTCTCGGTAGGTCCACCGTGAAGCGAGGACTCTAGCTAAGCAGAGAAACTGACATTTCAGTCTCCGTGTTGGAAATTTTCAAGGTAGGAAGTGAGCAAAAGGGGCCTGAGCCTGGCCCAGGAACCCTGAGAAGAGCTATGAGGACAAAGGATTGAGCAGCCCGTGGGGATGACCGACTGGAAAGAAAGCCAGACGTCCCTTTGAGGCATTTCATCCTTGGTCCCATCCCCTCTCTTGCCTTTGAACTTCCCTTGGTTGAAGAAAGTGAATAGCAGCTCCAGACTTGTCCAAATACCTTGGGCTCCTTGGTCTGCTTTTAATTTGTTGGAATGTTGGCAGACGCAGACTGGCACACCCCAGAGGAATGCCTTTGGCTGTGTCCAGTGGCAAGCACTGGCCAGTTGCTTTAGGCTCACTGGGAGCTTAGTGATGACCCGTGCCGGCCAGGCCTGGTTCTGAACTTCTCCTTGGGCTGGCGAGAGGGCTGCCCCGGAAGGACCATTGAGGAGGACTGTGATGGAGCCAGAGCTGAACACACCACCCACATGCCTGCACTTAGGAAAAGGGTCCTGAGAGGCACCCAGCCCACCTGTGCAAGGAATGACTCTCGTACGAGGGGCCTACAGGGTAGGAGGAGGTTAAGCTCTCCCTTGTTGACAAGGAAAGGAGGAGAAAGGCATTCCAGACAAAACCTTCCAGCCTGTGAAACAAGTGGAAGCATAAAAGGGAATGGTTGTTGGGTGTGACTGGTACATAGGGCAGAAGCAACGAGAATACCAAGGAAGGTAGGAAAAGACAGCTTAGGTTAACCTGTACTACTCAGACACTAGGCCAACATTCCTTTGGAAGCCAAACCCTCCAGCCACAGCCAGCTTCTCTCAGGAAGGCTTTTGGTACGTCCACTCTGAAGCGAGGGCTATAGGAAGTAATTCACTGGAGAGCAGTCATTTGCTGATAGGGTGAACATATCATTAACCACCCCAATGCTTGACAAGAGCAGCTAATGATTGTGCTGGGCGCAATTAGCCCAAGCCTGTCTTGGCCAAACCAGAATGTCTGGTCACCATGATTTCTTGAGACCTTGCTGTGTGCCAGGCACCATGATAGGGTCTTAACGCAGGTCATTTGTCTCCCTCAGTAACTCCAGTTGAGTAGGTGTCATTATTTCCATTTGACAAACCATGATGAGCCCCCGAAGCAGAATTGGCATCGTTTTTGTATTTCTTTCCCAACTCCAGAATCTTCCCCTTGTATCCTCTTGTTTAAAAAAAACCTCTGTTGGAGAATCCGTTGGTTCAGTCATTAGGATTCCATAATTTCATTGCCAAGAACCCAGGTTTGACCCCTGGTCAGGAAACTGAGGTCCCACAAGTGTGGCAAAAAAAAAAAAAAAAAAGAGTAGCTATCCCTCCTCCTAACGTGTTTATTTTAGTCATTTATACTTATCAGTATTAACTCAAGGATGCTTATTTTATATAAAGTTAATAGCAAATATAATTATACTATATATTACAATGCAGGATATATGATTACGCTAAATCGTTATTGTTCTGTCGCTGAGTCTGACTCTTTGCGAGTTCATGGACTGCAGCACTCCAGGTTTCCTTGTCCTTCACAATCTCCCACAGTTTGTGCAAACTCACGTCCATTAAGTCAGAGATGCCATCCAACTATCTCATCCTCTGTCGCTTCCTTCTCCACCTGGCCTGTCTTTCCCAGCATCTGGGTCATTTGCAATGAGTCAGCTCCTCCCCTCAGGTGGCCAAAGTATTGGAGCTTCAGCTTCAGCATCAGTCCTTCCAATGAATATTCAGGGTTTTCCTTTAGGATTGACCAGTCTGATCTCCTTGCTGTCCAAGGGACTCTCAAGTCTTCTCCAGCAACATAATTCAAAGCATCAATTCTTCGATGCTCAGCCTTCTTTTATATTCATTATAAATTAGGTAGGGGATTCCCTGGCGGTCTAGTGGTTAGGACCTCAGCCTTTCACTGCCAAGGACCCGGGCTTGATCCCTGGCCAGGGAACAAAGGTCCCACAAGTCATGCGGTGCAGCCAAAAGATTCTAATTTTAAAAATTAAAAAATGAAACCTCTGTTGATGCTGAGGGCATTCAGCTATTCCTCTGGGTACCTTTCCTAGGCAGGTATCCTACCTGCCACTTGGTTGGCTCCTCCCCTCAGGTAAGATTTGGGGCCCTTGAACTTGAGACTTCCTCTCCACGCCGTCCCTGCTATGCCTTTTCTTGGCTCTGAAATCTATTTTGCACCCCCTATGCAATCTTCAGGCTTCCTCTTCCCCCATCTTCTACCACTCTAGGGCCCCATCCTGCTTGTCAATCACTGACTATCGTGACCACACCCTAGATCTTGACACAACTTCCTGTCTCCTCCCCTCCCTGCCAACCCATCTGTTCTACGTCATCCAAACTGCCAGCCTTTTCATGCCCTCGTTACACCCGTCAGTGGTGCGCTGGTCAACGTTTAACATGCTCCATCGGGCAGCAACATATGCTGGCATGTATGTCCGTGAGTTTATTATGAGTTTATTGATATAAAAAATACGTAGCACACAATCTATAGAGAATAAAATTTACAACAGCCTCGAATTTAAACTCTATTAGGCGAATAGATTTTTGCAGCCAACATATGGTGGTCACGCAATTCAGCTGGAATTTGACAAATGCACTTGCATATCAATCCACTCTCTTCTCAAAAAGTTTAACTGACATGGGAATTCCTTGGCAGTCCAGTGGTAAGACTCTGCGCTTTCACTGCCAAGGGCTGGGACTCGATCCCTGGTCAGGGAACGAAGATCCCAGAAGCTATGCAGTGTGGCCAAAAGAAAAAAAACATAACTGACATGATTTATTGTTAAGCCATTTCCCACTCTCCTTCAAACTCTATTTATTAAACTGAAACTTTGTTCAGCTTCAGCACCAGCAGTGGCAGCATCCCCATCATAAGATACAAGTTCAAACACCTCCAGACTGGGCAAGAGACGAGGGCATGCTGAGTTTTGAGTCTTTACTACCTTTTTGTTAACTTTTTTTGGCTGCACAGCATGTGAGCTTACTTCCAGGGCCAGGGATCAAACCAGCGCCCTCTGAATTGGAAGCACAGAGTCTTAACCACTAAGTCCCACCACTTTCGTTTTTTAATGTAACTTATTTAGTAGTAAGTTTCTCTAAGTCAACTGCAAACAACAGTGGTTTCTGAAATCAGCTCACAGGATTCCCGTAAACTTAAGCATCACTTCCTGTGAACTGACAGTCAGGCTCCAGCACACAAGTCCCCCTCAACCTCAGCCTGGTTCTCTCTTTTCCTGTCTTAACAGGTCAGCCTATAAGGGCACATGGAGTTGGCAGTGTCTGGGTGAACATGACTGAGGTGAGGTCAAGGTCAAATTGTCTAAAACTGTCTCTCTCAATTTTCTGCATATGGGTCCACAGAGGATTTCTTGGGAAACAAATATCTCAACAAGTTTAGACTAGGCACTTAGCAGGTTTACAACTCACTATGTATCAAGTATTTCTGGAGTTACCAAGGAGAGGTGACAGACTCTCCTGGAGTTTGGGTCTGGTAAGATGTCCACCCACTTCCTGCGTAAGAGATGGAGGCCCGCAGATGGGAATGCAGAAATATGATGGAAACGGACCAAGCAGTCCTTCTGCTTACCCTGCAGGGAGCAATGACTATGCAGAAGCCCACTAAGGAAACAGATCTCCCGAGTCCTACCATTACCTATGCTGACACCAGCTCCTACACGGAGGCTTTTCCAGAGGGGGGACGCCATCTGCAGACATTATCTCATCCTCCAAACCTCACAGCAAACCTGTGAGGCATGTAGCAGACGGTATCCTCAACTTACCTCACCTGTGGGGCAATCGCTGCCCAAGCATCAGACCGGCTTAGTGGCCTGCCAACACTGCGAGCGCCCCCGCCACCAGCACAGACTGAGCAAGCGGGCATCTCTAGTTTGTTCTGCAACCGCTTTGCAGACAAAGTGCAAAACAGAGTGCCCTCTATCCCAATTCACCAGGGAGAGAAATCCGTTTTAAAATGGCCCCTTGTGAGCCCTGTTCTAAGCAGCTAAGATCATCTTGAGGGAGTGGCAGCTGTATTCACAGTGACGCTACAGCCTAGACGTTACAGAGTGTATCTGCAGAAACTCCAGCAAGTGGGTCACCATCCTAGGCCAAAGTGAAGTTTTACGGGAACTCGAAAGTTGCTTGTCGGGGGCTGGAGCTCATGTAAGGAAGGAGAGGTCAAGAATGACTACCAAGCCCTCACCAAGCTGCCCTCCTCCTTCCTGAAGGATGTAAATCTCTACTTCCCACCCATGGCTTCCAATGCAAACAAGCCTCACTTTTTGAAGATGTGAACGTGATAAAAGTACTAAGGCCAAAAAGTTTTGTTCCGCCTTTGAGTTCATAGGCGGGAGGGAAAAGTCCCACTACCAGTCGAGTTGAGGAAAGCTGGCTTCAGAAAGCTGGCCTCCATCTCCCTTTTTCTCTCCTTCACAGGTGAACTCCTTCCCAGCACAGAGCTCTCTCCTCTCAGAGCCATGTTGGCAAACCAGGGGTCTGCCCAGAGAGCCTCCTCTCCCAGCCATCTGCAAAACTCAGAAGTTCTCTCTTCACCTTTCAGAGGCCCATGCCACTCGGTAGCTCCTATGGTCAAAGGATCCAAGGGCCTGCCCTTGACCTTCAGCTTACACCTTGGCTGTCTCCGTCTCAGATCCGGATGACCCCCCCCCCCACCCAGGTCTACCTAATGGCCAACACAGACCTCCCTTTCCAGTTCCCAGTAACTTCACTCGTCTTCCAGGTAATTAAACTGGTAAATGTCCTAGGAAGCATGTATCTAAGTGATCACCAGAGTGATTTCCTACACCAAAATAACGAAATAGTAAATGAGAATAAGAAAGCCTTGCATAAGCACGCTCTCATTTTGGAGGTCACGGCCCAGCCCAGCTGCAGGCTCCTTACCCACAAGGTTCAACAGATGACACGAGGTTCCATGTCTGTGAGACAGTGACTACTGCCAAGGTTGCCAACTGAGGCTACACCTCTTGGAAGAGCCTTCCACCTACCTGACCGCACCAACCGGTCTAACTTTAACCAGCACCATCATTGTTTTGGTAGGTCACAGAGAGACAATAGCCAAGGCAAAGTCCTGGCGGTATGGCAGGTTCACAGGTCAAGAAACAATCGGTCGGTCTCTGGTCACAGCAGGCGCCGAGATACTGTCCGAGGAAGGAAGTCTCTTCCTCCATGTTAACCGTCCAGCTCCAACCACGCATCTGTCCCTTCCTGCTGTGTTGCTTCCTCCTATCAACGGACGTGACAACGTGGGAACCAGCCTTAATAAATGACACTTAGATGTGTGATTTGGGGTACGTGCACGGCGGGTTTTGAAAGGAGCCTGCTGGTGTGTTCCGGCAGTGCAGTCAAGGCGTTTTCCTGCATTTGGACTAGATGGTTGTGTTGTGCTGGCTGCTCAGCTGTGTCCGGACTCTTTGCGATCCCATGGACTGTAGCTGGCCAGGCTCCTCTGTCCGTGGAATTCTCCAGGCAAGAATACTGGAGTGGGTTGCCGTTCCCTTCTCCATTGGATGAAATGAGTGGTTTTCACAATGATGTGTGTACGAGCCCCAGGTCTGAGAGCAGATGGGGTTATCTGTTTTGCACTCTGGGCTTCTGACTATCGTTATTTTAAAGCAAGGGTTCCAAAGCTGGGAGGAAGGAAGAAGGAAAAAAAAACCTGAAAGCTGGACTGATCTTCCAGTGTCCACATGGGTAAACACTAGAATGACCTCAAGCAGCAGCATGGAAAGCCGGGACTTAATTCTGGTTTTAAGATGCATTTTAACCATTATTAACCTAATCCTGGATGGCTCAGCAGTAAAGAATCCTCCTGCAATGCAGGAGCTGAAGGAGACACGACTGGCTCAATCCCTGGGTCGGGAAGATCCCCTGGAGGAGAGCATGGCAAATCCCATGGACAGAGGAACCTGGTAAGCTACAATCCATAGGGTCACAAAGAGTCACATGACTGAACTGACACACGCACACACACAATCCAATCCTAGTTTATTCCTCGAGCATCTTCTAAAGAGAAGCAAACATAGAAACCTCCCATCTGCAGCCTCTGAATGGAAGAACTGCCCCCCGCCGCCCCCCTTCATGTGGCCCTGGGAAGCCACTGTTCCCACCACCACCCATCCCCGCTCAGCGACTTCCTAGCCAGGGCCCTCCCCCCGTGACCTTCAGGTATTTTTACCTTCAGCTCTGCCTACTCCAGCACAAGCTCTCCTGCAACCTAGTCATTTCTGTGCTGCTGCTGTGTCAGGCACGGACAGATGAAGCACTCCGGGGTGGTTTGTTATCACGGACCCAACTTGCTCTCCAACCCTCGGGGACTACAGTTTGCTTCCAGAGGGAGTGTTTCCACATCAACCCCCCTCACCAAAGAAATACCAGATTTGAATTAAGCATGGCACTGTGGCTGCCAAGGTTTTAACTCATGTGATAGCTAAACGAGAAGGGGGGGGAAAAAAAGAACCTAATAAAGAGCTTACTTTGCACAACTAAAAAAGAACGACAACAAACCATTTAAACATGATTTATGTACATTTATGGCTTTATACAATAATAGCAAAGATTGTTCTTGTGTCTGTAAGTACATCAGCATCATCAGGCACTTTTCATTGTATTGGAGCGGGAACGTAGGATCTGCACGGGTACTAAACTCGACTGGCCAAGGGTGGGGGGGTCTGTCTGCGTCCGGATGGGATGAACATGGCAGGCCGCCAGGCTGTCACCCCTCTCAGGGAGGAGGCCAAGAGTAATGCTAGGCTGTTCTGTCTACATAAACCACACTGCGTCTTTTACTGAATGATTACTTGGTAATCATTCAGCTGGGGAGAGGGGTAGGGGTGGGGAGATTGGTAACACTTATCCAGCAGCTGAATTAAGTCCAAATCATATACTTTGGGGGAACTGTTTCCATTTTAAGTGTCTTTCTCCTCCTTCTTGGGACTTGATTTACTGCTCACTGGGATTTTAATTTAGACTTTGTCAGTTTTTCAAAGCAGACCTTTCCAAGTAACACATCGATCACCTAAATATACTCCATACGTCTATATTACGGAAACAATACTTTATATTTAAAATATCTGAATAGCTCTATAATACAATATGCTTTTAATAACAGTACAAACCAGAGGAAATAAATCAAACAAGGCTGCATAGGTGATATCATTTGCACATTTCACAAAGCAATCATGTACAATAACTGATATACTCATTACTCCAGAAAGTCAGTATTCGTACAGAAAAAGAATTACCAGAGGTCACATAATGTTTGTTTTCAAAACCGACAAGGTGCCTTTCACTGAACTTCACTGTACCCTGGAGAGCTACCCAGGATTCCTGTTAGAATTTCAACACACACACACACACAAAATTTGAAGGGAAAAAAAAAAAGATATTTACACAGACTCAAGAGGAAGCAACATCTTTTTAAAAGTCACTCTACGAAGTAGTAAGATTTGAACAGTGATTTTTTTTTTTGTAGCTAGTTGCCTCATCAGTGAACGATGGGCCTGATGAGGCTCGATGTGTGCTGGCCTGGGGGGCGGGAAGTTGTGGTCACAGAGGGGAACATGAGAACTGTGGCCCCAATGAGTCCGAGCGCAGGTGCAGGGGGCACTGGTCAGAGGAACCAGGGTTTCTGAAACCAGACTTATTTTGGAGTGGCCAACAATGAAGATGGCTAGAGGGGTGGCTGTTTAATGAATTTTCAAAAGTGCAGAAGTCACTGTGGAAAGCAAACAATACAGCCTGCCTCCTGGAGGAAATCCATCCAGAAAACTTGTGTTCTTGTTAAACTTGGAGAAAAAACCAAGCCAGGAGAGACGCAATTCTTGGGCAAGACAAAGCCAGCGTGATGTGGGCTAGGTCCACAGAAGTCAGAGCTTCCTCAAGAAGGCCAGAGGAACACTTTTGCGCACCTGTTCCTTTCACTGTGCTGACTCTGGGCATTCCGCACGACTTGAAAACACTGATGGACTAAATGGGATGCAAAGCCAGTTAACTTGGGTCTAATCAGTTACAGGTAACTGGAAAATATTACAACATAATGACCAGAATTATAGTTTGGGTTGCGCTAAAGGGGAAAGAAACTCTTCAATTCTTAATGCAATGGCTTTCTAAATAGATTCAAAGGTATAACTTACTGCTGGCTTGTCAGTTTTCAAATTTAGTGCCCGAATTTTTAAGCAAGTGCTAGTCTCTTTGGTAGCCATCTGCAATCATAAACACCAAGCACTTTAAAAATCACTCAAGTCCCATTTAAAAATTCCCCCGTTCAACCTCACTTTCCACAGTGCACCAAGTAAAGGGGGTGAAGAGTGAGTATGGACATAATTCTCCAGAAGTACAAAGCCAACTTCCGCCTAGACCAGGAAGAGTACAGTGTTACGAGGGAAAACTTTTGCTGAAGTTCAACTCAAAAAGGTTAAGTTGATCAAAACCCCAGCTTGAGAAAGGAGCACTGTTTTGGAGGTGGGTCTCCCCTTCTGATCTCCAAATACTACACAGCCTCCCCCCAGGAGTACTTGAAACAAAGCGCATACAGGCACTGATCAGAAGATTCAATGCCGGGCAGGGATGCCTAGTTCACAAGGACAGCAGAAGCAGATGGGATTTCTGTAAAACACATACACAAAAACAAATCAAGTTCTCAACGTGAAACATAAAATGTCCGTAACTATACATCACTCTCGTGCCAAGGTAGGGCCAGAAATGTTGGGTGTGCAAGTACTAAGTACAAGGATTTTAAGATTAGTCAGAAAACGTCACCAAGGAGCATCCCCAAGTATACAAACCAGTGAAGCATGTATAAAATTAGTACTAGTCCAGTTAGAAATACAAAAGGAAAATCACGAATGCTGCTTCAAATGTCTGGGATTCCACAAATTTACAAGCAGACTATGTAACAAAGGTAGACTCGAGTTTTAAGAAAACATTACAGTTCAGTATCTATTCCAAAAATGATCTCAAGTCCCAACAGTAACATCAAAAATCATTTATATGGAAATTAGAACCATTTAAAGTGTTTGTACAAATTTGCAAATAACAAAATAAACAAACGAAGAAGAAAAAAAAAATAGAAAAGACCTGTACAAGGCTGGAGTTTAATCTTCTTTTTTCCCCCAAAACAGTTTTGATAAGTCCGTTAATTCAGCAGATGGACAACAGGCTACTGGTTCTCCTGTGAATTATGCAGTGCCGTGAACAGATGCAGAGCTGTCCAGTGGAGCTGTAGGACGGAGAGCTTGGTTCTCTGTGATTCATCAGTTCAGCAGAACACAGGTAGTACAAAACCAAAGTTTAACTTACCAAGGACATGAGACCATCACAGTACTACAAAAAGAGTATAAACTTTCCTTGGACCAAAATGAATATTAAAAAAAAAAAAAAAGCACACAGATACAATTCTGTAGCTACGGCTTATGTACAAAAGTTGAAAGCACACCAGGATCCAAAAGTCTTTTCTGCAATTATATGGTGTAGTGAGTTTGGCACTTCATTGTAATGAAATTTCCAATGGCACAGTCCTTATCTACAGCAGCACATAACCTGCAAACACTGGGCAAACATCCTGTACAGGAAAAGTGTCTTCGCTGCCAAGTCTGACGAAAGGAAAAAAGAAATGCGTTTTGTGTGTGTGTTTTTTTTTTTAAATCAAGAAAACGAAAAGGTAGGGTGAAGGACATCTTTGGACTGCTTCTCTCAGTTCCTGCTGTCAGACAATCGAAGTACTTTTAAGTGTAGCCTAGAAAAAAACACACACACACATACAAGCATTGAAAACAACCAAATGAAAATCAATTCAACTTAACATATTAGGATGACAGACATACTTGGGGGGGGGGGGGGTTGGGCTTTCTCAAACAGCTCTGAAATCATTCAATGGGAGAAAATTCCACTTTAAAAACCCCTTCAGCATTTGATTTGTATCAAATGTATTCATTTATTGAAGAGTTACTAAGAAGATGCAGCCTTCTGTCAAAAGAAACTCTAAAGCCATTAGAGGAAGTTTCCTTATGTTTCAGCTCAGAGGAGAATTTATAAGCTGCAAAAAGGGCAAAGAATGAATGATAAAAGATGCCTCTCTACAAGGGGGCAGCCGACTGACATAAAAATAAAAAAGTCCCGACCCTGGAAGATACAAGGCAAGTTACCGGGCTCCTCTCTTTTGAGTCCTGTTTTCAGAAGGTCTTTTGCTATCGGGGTGCTCTTACCTGCTTGCTCGCTTGCTCACTCTCAGCCTGACACCCAGCTGTGTGTTGTCGTCTTGACACTGTGCGGGAAGCTTTGGTTGGGCAAAACGTTGTCAAAGTTAAAATCCAACGTGTCTCCGTCCATGAGGTCGTTCCGAATGATGGACTCCATGTCACAGTCCAAGCGCTCGATAAACACGCCGTCCAAGTCACTGGGGAGCTTCTCCTGGTGGAGAACGCCCATCCGGCCGTAGCCGTTGCAGCTGCTCACAGGGGAGTAGCCCCCTAGGGCGCTCATCTGCATGGGGTGGGCCAGAGGCACTTGTAAAGCTGTCTTCACCGGGGCCAGGCGGTTCATACCCGAGGTGTGGGGCATGGTGTTTACCGAGTGGGGCAAGGCACGCCCGTTGACTGCGGATGTCGACTGAGCGTGTCCGGGGTGGGTGTGGGAGCTGGGGGTCATCATTTTGTTGTGAGAGGCCTGGCCGCCGTAGGCCGGCATGACCGAGTTGGGGCCCATCAACACGTTCTGGCCGAGCACTCGGCTGTTGGCTTGAGCCACCCCCGGATCAACTGGCGTCATGATGTCGTTGTGCGGAGGAGAGTCGGACGTCAGCAGCTCCTTCAGGAGTCCCGGCGCACAGTACTGGCTCATGCCTCCGTAACTCGATTTGTTGTCCTGCAGCGTCTGCATGGGCATCTGGGGCAGGGGGCTCATGCTGGACTGGCCGTATGTGTATTTTTGGTAGTTGGGACTGGGTGAATTCAGACTGGTGTTTGGCGGCGCAAATGAGTAGCAGGGTGTCTGCTGCATCATGGTGCCCGGTGAAGACTGGGTGGACACAGTTAATGATGTTGGTGACGAGAGAAGGTTGAGATTATCCAAAAGGTTCTCCATGTTCTCAGGGTTACTGATCTCGGACAGACTGGGCAGAGTAGAAGCCATCTTTGCGGCGGACGGCGGGTACACCATTGAGTGCACGTCCCCGTCTCCCAGGTCGTCCTGCTCCGTCATGATGGGAGAGAGCCTCCCGCTGATGGTACTAGCGTTCGAGCTGGTTCGAGGGCGAAAGGTACTCCAGTTGTCGAAGTCGTCATTGCTGTGAGAGCCGGGGCTTGCGGGCCACTTGGAAAACTGCGATCCAGGGCTGTCCCCGGCACCCTCCTGGCCCGACTGCAGGGATGCTTTTTTCTTGGCAGCTCGGCCTCGGCTCTTAGCAAATTTACTGTTGTTGTCCATGGATGCGGCTCTTCTCCTGGGGGATTTCCCACTCTTGCCTCCCTCTGGATTGAGCATCCACCAGGAGCTTTTTCCAGTTCCTTCATTCTGCACGCGGATGAACTTGCTGTGCAGGGACAGATTATGACGAATTGAATTCTGTAAAGCAGAACACCATGTCAGAAATACAAATACTGCTCTGGCTGGAAGACCCACTATTACACACAGACACGTCTCACATGGAAGACAAGTCATGCTTTCAGAGTTTATGGCACAGATCTGCACCATCACTACAAGACAGCTCCCAAGAGTAAAGCAGTATTGTATCTTAAAAACAGTGTCTGTGTTTTAATTTAACAAGGGGGAAAAACTCAACAGGCATTATTATAAACACTTTTTTTTACATAGCTCTATTTTCCATGGAAATTACAGGACCTGGTTTTTAAACCACTTAGATTTGCGATGCAAATACTACTCCATTAACAGAGTGCTAACAAAACCCCTATCCGTCCATTCATCCCCTAGAACTACTGCAAGTTCTCTGCGGATGGTACATGCGCCACTTAACAAGAAGTGAGAAGTTTTGTATTATGGGGTCCACGTGATCACCAACAAGAGAGAAAGCAAGCAGATTATATCCTCAGTCAAGACTCAAAACCCTGAAAACTAGCTAAGACCTAGGTTCATTTACGTTCTTAAAGTCCATTAGGCAGATATAGGTGAACAGAAGGAAAACGAGGTGGTGCTTGTGGTTTTAATTTTAGAAACTTGAAATAGCAAAGAAAAAAAGACTTAAATTCAAGTGCTGTTCACGACCCTCTCTTCCCAGCTTCTATTCGAGCCAAAAGGCTGCCCTGCGAGGGAAGGAGTGGTGCAAAGGGCAGAGAGCGGGTGGCTCTGATCCGCTGAGTATGGCTCCATGACTAAGTCGTGACATATACACCCCCCAGGATGGTCAGGACAGAAAAACCAACTTTGAGCCCCTGGGTAGCTCTGCTACTCACTGGCTACAAACCTTGGGAAGCTGCCTGGCCCCCACGTGCTTTATAGCCCCCTTTGCGGCTGGTTCCACGGGTCCAACGAGACAAGGTTATGTCAGGAGCTCAGCCAGTGTCCACCATGGTAAATGGTTGGTGGGGAAGAAGGTATCAGATCCCACCTTGGCAGGAGGGCACAAGGCACCACCCTTTCTGAGCCCATTTCCCCTCCTCCTAGTCACTGGGGTGTGGGTAGAAGCTTAGTGGTATTACAAACACAAACCCGCAACTCCAAACACACTGCGACAGGAGCCAAAGACAGTGCAGGCCCCAGCGGAAGCGGTGGGGCCGGGCTGTAAGGGAGGAAGCCCGAGTTCGCACTGTCCTGTCCTGGGTAAAGCGTGAGACTGCCGGCACCAGGACAGCCTGCTGTGGACAAGGAAGAGGGGCTCCTGGGAAGCAGGGCGCAGCCCGGCTGGCTCGGCCCCAGCACAGGACAGGCATGCAGCAGCCTCTCTCTCTGTGCACTCAGCGCTCTCTGTCATCAGGGCCCGGAGCAAGTTCCGGGGGTCCTGGACTCCCGGAGCAGGACTGAGCGCGTGGCCCCCCACACCTCTCTGGCTTCCTCTGCCAAATGGATGCCCAGCTCCGCTGAGCGAGCCCCCGGGACCCCTGCGGCCCCTTCTCCCCGACCACGAAGCGGCTCTGGCTGGATCTGTGGTCACCCAGAGATGCAGCCACAGCGCCCACATCCTCATCGCCGTGGGACTCAGATGCTTGAGTGCCAATTACTGTGCCAGAACAGAGCCTCTGCACGTGGAGCCGGCCGGGGCTCCACGCAAACCACGAGCTCGCCATCTCTCTCATTTAAAGGAGATAAAATACAAACAAAGAGAAAGAAAAAGAAAATAAAAATCTCCCTTTCTAAAAGGAGACGCAGAAGTCAGAATGGGTCCAGACAGTCAAGGCTGAGAAATCTACATTTCAAAATGCCCTCTGACCCTCTGTCCTACATTCCACGCAAGGATTGCAACACAGCAGCCCTGGGACAGCCCTTCGGCCAGGCCCAGGCGAGCAGGGTCGGTCACGGCCCTGGAAGGGGGCTTCCAGGCTGGATGCTGGGCAGGCATGTACATGGGTGGTGGGGTGGGGCGGGGCTTCTTCTGTTCCCAAGACTCTGTTCTCTTTCTTCCCGCCTATAGACCTCACCCCAAATCCAGACTGGAGCCCCTGAAAGAGGCCAGGAGCTGCATCTCCCGAATATCCTATTCCATCCCCGTCAGATTCTCCAAACCCTACGGGGAAGGTTTCACTGACACAGACACAGACACACACAGTGCTTCCCTGCTGGCCCCCAACCTCTATACACACACACACACACACACACACGGCCCCCCAACCTCTACATTCCTCCTCAAAGAAACAGGCCTGCTCCTGGGGCAGACCTGGAACTGAGTCTGTACAGGCTGGAAGTCTGGGCATTTGCACAATATTCCATCATGACTATCTTGTTCTTTAAACACAATAGAAACACAGATAAGCTACGATGGAATCTCTGGAGGAAAGGAAGCTTGACTCCTGTCCCTGTCACATTTGGTTAATGATGAAGGGGGAAGATCTTCCTAGATAGTGGCTTCCTGGCTGTCTGTACAGCCTGGGGGGCAGGGGCTGGTGGTGGGGGACACAGCTCTACGATACATATAATTAGGTCAGATCATTTGTAACTGCAACTGGGGGACACTTCCATTAAAGATGGAATCTTTAAAAAGTTCAGGAAGGAAAAAAAAAAAGGCCAGGAAGTATTCACTAACTGGGCAAGACACACACTGGCTTACTACTCAGATGTACCAAAAATGGGGAGGGGCGCGCGGGGGTGCACACGGGGTGTAAGCAACCCCTTACTTACCAAGACATTATGCTACATATTTTCCTAAGAGGACACTTCAGGTCACTCTTTGAGTAACAGAGCTGTCTCGTAACTTTACCAACAATTAAAAAAATTTTTTCCCCAAACAGGAAAAGGTTTGCTGTGCAGGGCTGGTTACATAAATTCCTGTTTTTCACACAGCCAGCAGGACACTAAAGAAGCTATGATAATCCAATAGGAGGAATTGGAGTGGGCGATGTTGAGTAGGTAAAGCTTGAAAAAATACATGTCGCTAGTCATGATGTTGGGCTTCCTGGTGGCTCAGACAGTAAAGAATCTGCCTGCAATGCAGGAGACCAGGGTTCGATCCCTAGGTCAGGAAGACAGAGGGCGAAAGAGGAAGAGATGATTGGATGGCATCACCGACTCAATGGACATGAGTGTGAGCACGCTCCAGGAGATAGTGAAGGACAGAGCGGGCTGGTGTGCCGCGGTCCATGGGGTTGCAAAGAGTCGGACACGACTGAGCGACTGAACAACATCAATTCATGATGTGACGTCTGCAAATCTCAGCCGGATGCGGTGGACACGGCCGAGGTGGGGCAAGCGTGGTTCCTGTGACCTGGGCAGAGCGCCACACACAGCCAACAGGGCTCTGAGCTTCAACTGGGAACAAGTATCACATCAGGAGAAAGGCAGGGTGTGAAGACAGAAGCACTCGCACACTGCAAAACGCTCACCCAGATCCCGAATGTTCGCCCGAGACCACCAGAGAGGAGGAGCCCTCAGCAACTCCCCCCCACTAGCTGTCGTCTCCGCCGCATGTGCCCCTCGGCTGCCTGCCCTCCGACCCTCCCTCACCATCCGTGTGCCTGGCCACCCTGAGCGCCGAGGCAAGTCTATGGGGGCAGCGGCACCCTGGACCCGCTGCACCCCAGCCAGGGTGCCCCGGCTTGCTCAACCTGCTCTCGTGGCTGTTTCTAGCTCACGGGTTCATTCCGTGCCCTCTGCAGACCAGATTCCACACCTCTTGAAGAGTAAGGGTTTTTTGGTTTTTTTTTTAATCTTATCTCAAAGCTCATAGAAGACGCCTTACATACAAGACACACGCAATGAACGGCTGTTGACCAACGTCCCAAAAATATCACAGGGAAGGTGTCATGCCATCCACCTCTTTTCTCTGTCCATTCGTGCACCGCTTCATGCCAAGTAACTTTCATTAACACTGTGGCTGATTTATGCTGGGCACAGTGAGGGACGTCAGAAGGAGCTACTCACAGAGTCTGCCTTCTGGGTGTTCTATGATCTACCTGGGGAAGGAACCAGTCCACCTAAATGGCCACTCAGGACAGGAAATGTACAAAAGACTGTCCAGGAGCCTTGATGTTTTCCTGCCAAAGGTCAGCACTCCCACCCCACCCCGCCACTTCTGTCTCAGCCCAACTGTCTCTGTCTTCTGAAAGCATTTCCCGAGAACCCATCCCATTCTGCAGCTAACACAGGGCCTGGTTTGCTCACCACAAGCACAACTCTGCTCTGCCTGGCTTCCTACAACCCTGTGAGTTCCAGGAGCTTGGAGACCTGGGCTGTCTTCTTGGGCACCGTACCCTCACAGCTCTACCACCAAAGCATCTATTGGATAGATGAACAGATCTTACATTTACAGGCTGTTTTCAAGATTAAATGAGATAACAGATGCCCTTAGCTCAACCAATATCAGCCGCTGTTTTGATTAGGATAATGGCTGTGTTTCAGCAACTCATGCATATTACAAACATCGGTCTCATTCTCATTATTCCTTTATAACTAGATTATTATAATAGTTAAATTATTCCTTTATAATGAGAATGAGACCATCCCCTCTCAGCCACCACTCTTCACCCCAATTTCTGCTGGGCATTCTAAGACTACTCTGGTCTTTGTGTTCAACCAAAAACAAACCCAGCAACTTAAAGCTGAATACATCCTGCTCAGGACCCCCTGGGCCTTCATATTTTACACCTGGATTTTACTTCAGCGCTTACAAACTGCTTTCAATACATCATGTCTCATTCTAGCCTTGGAAGAGTCCTGTAAGGCAGATTATCATTGGCCCCATTTTGAAAATGGGAGCACTGAGGCTCAAAAAAGGAACCTCCTGCAAAATGTCTCTGCGTGCAACACCACTGCCAGCTGGAAAAACCCTGTTTTGGCTTCACCATCATTAAGAAGAATCACAGGAACATATTTACTTAAGACTGAGGTTACCTGTGTGCATCCTTGAGGGAGCGGAAATAATTCTGTTTACAAATACTAGTTTAGAAAGCTCGTTTTCTGCCTCAACGGGTAATAAATTTACAAAATATGATTTGTTTTTAATCCTAACTGGTTACTCTTGGTGGCAGGAAACCAGAGCAGCTTAAGTGTGAATTTCAGACGTGAGTGTTGCCTCGGGGAAAGCGTGTGCAAAGAGGCTGTGGGAACCCACAAGGAGAATGGAAAGGCCCTCAGAGGCCCCGCAGCCCAGAACCGCCCATTGCCCCGCGGGAGGGTGGGTGTGAGCAACAGCCGGCCAGCCAGACAAAGAGAACTTCAAACCCAGACGCTGGGACACATGACTAAATGGACTTGTTGTTCCAGAAATTCTAGAAATTCTTTCAAAAATGCGAGACAAACTAGATCTTTCCCAGAGCGTTTTATCGAATTCCTGTGAACTCTGTCCGTTGTGCGATGGCTTCACAGGCTCCGGCGTGGACGTGGCTCCTCCTCCTGTTTCCTCGCTTTTTACACATCCCTTCCTGCACTTCCAAGAGCGAAAACAAACCAAGGAGAAAGTGGGAGTAATCTCTGTTCAGCAGAGCTCCCGTCAGAGATGTGAATAAAACAACAACTCTGTAAAGCAATGCATGGTGCTTGCAAACAGAAGGAAATGTGACCTTTTTGCCCATCCTTTTTTACAGGTGATGGTGAAAGACTTATGTTACCAATCGAAGCATGTACGTTCAATTTTGGAAAGTGCTGTAATGGTAGATCTGCTGTGGAGGGCTTGATCATGTTAGGCTCCGGCACCCAGCTCTTCTTCTGGAAAGCTGGTTTCACCTCCCCGAAACCTGTCCTTCTTGCCTGCAATCAGTGGCCCCCAGTCTGTCCTAGGATTCATGCTTCCCCGGGAACCTTTTTGGACAGAGGCCTCACAGCCTCATTAAACTTGTGAGCCGGAAAGTCCTGGGAAGGTCACCTGTCCTCACACCCTGATTTTGTATTAGGGAAAATAGAGTTCAGAAAGATTAAAATGCAGATGGAAAGCTCATTTACAAAAGGCAGGAACCACGTGGTGCAGAAGCCCTAGACGAACTGTAAAATCAGAGTCAAGGGCATGCAATGGCCCTCCCCCAGACCAAACCAATCTCAGCTGCACATTCTCCAATGGCTATAGGTGCACATTTAGCTCCAAAAGCAGCTTTATCTCTGACTCAAATCATTTCAAAGGAAGGAAAATATGACATTACATCAGCTTCTACTAAAAAAAAAAAAAGCATATGGCAGACTATGCTCTCATGTGAAACAGGACCAAAAAGGCAAATGTAACATCTCACAAGTTTCAGGTTTTCGAGGGGCAGTGGGGAGGCGGAGTCCAAGGTCGGACCGTGGGCTCCAGGTCTCCCCACGTCCTGACACCCGTGACACAGCAGCGCTGTGACACAGGATCGCTGGGGATGGAACTGCATCCTCTCCACAGAGAGCACTCAAAGAATCACCTGGCACAAAGTGGGGAAATGAAGGTTGGCTATTTTGTGATAGGAAGTAAAGGGATGTGTAAACAGGAATTTTTTGGCCATCATGAATGGTTACAACTTGATTAAAAACCATTCATCACAGACTTCCTGTTCAACAAGGCAGCCAGCCTTCCTGAGGCTGTTTCCATGTCCTTGCAACCGAGCTGCGACCCTTCTTTGACAGAGAAATTGTTCTCGCCCCTTAAGAGGACTTTAAAGGTAGAGATCTGGATCGTTTAACTAGTGTGCTCGGTCAGCTTTGGGGTGATCCCAGTCAGAACCTGTCGTCCACGAGGTTGTTCAAGGAGAGAGGTGTGCACGCCGCTGGCCGATGAACAGCTTGTATTCGGGATGGCAAACAGGAGAGGGGAACTTGCTTCCTCGTCTCTTCCCACACTAGCCAAGAGGAAGCCTTGCAACAGAGAACCAGGCGATGCTCCACAACTGGCCTGATCCTTAATAAGCTCGTATTCACCAGAAGCCTCAGTGTTTCAGGGCAAAGCTTCAGCCACTAATGTCAGATACTGAGGACTGAAGGAAAAATCTTCAGGATGGAACAGAAATTTTACTTGATGATATTAAAACTATGCCAAGCTTTGGCTCCTCCGAAGGTCGTAATTGAAAAGAAGAACCGTGTTTCCCCGTGCTGTGCCCCAGAGGGAAACTGTGTGTCAGAAAGCTGTATTTCATGGAAGAAAGGGCACAGCCCTTGATTTTCAGGATGTGAAGACCCAATGCCATGCCATGTCCTGTGTTCTACACACAAGCAGAAACTACGAACTCCAAGAGGCAAAGCCCCAACATCCCGGGTGAGCTCGGAGCCTCAGAGGCAGGCACCTCCCTCTGTTCCAGATGCCAAGGTATGCACCTGCACCCCCTGGTCCAGGCACAGTCTCCACAAGAGCGGCTGACGTGGAGCCCTGCTTAAGCAAAGCCTGGGAAACAGAAACCACCTCCACAGTCACACGCTTGGGCCAGAGGTTGCCATGGGAGCCAACAAGGCCAACTCTCAGGTGAATGTCATCAACCCTGGCTAACAAGGTCCCGGGGGTGGATATACAGAGACTAAATTTCATTTAGCTAAAACTCTCTTAAATACCTCAAAAAGGGGGGTGGGGTGGGGGGGGGAGAGGATGTGTCGGCTACTAAGGATTTCAAAGTAGAGCTGGTTTCTCCTGGGATTAATTTAGTTCCAGTGCAGCAAGCAGGCAGCCCCGGCCCTTTAACCCACTCACTGCTTCCCCAGGGAGGCACAGGGGCTGGAGGGCACTGCCAAGTCCATGGCGGGGAACCACTACTCCCCACTTTGCCTGTCGGCTGACCTGAAGGGACCCCTTCCTTTCTGAAAGGTCTTTTTAGTTAACTGCCCAGAATAGGGTGTTTTTTTTTTTTTTTTGCTGCTCTTGCCTAATGACTGCTTCAAACACATAAGGCCCTACCAGAACAGAATATTAAGAGGAAACTCATTTGTTGAAGCGGTTTTTCCATTTGCCTAATGAAAGTCTTTGTCTATTTTATAGGCCATACCATTTTTCGAATCTGCAATGGCTTTATAAACACGCTGCTTTACAAATGCAATTAACTACCTTACATATTTGGCTACCAGAATGAGCCAAAACAAAATCAACACCAAAAAACAAAGAATACGTTAGGATTTACTTTCTTCTGGCGAGGAATTTAAATCGGGCATACAGTGAAACATCATACAGCATGAGTTTGATCCATCTTAAATTCTTCTAAAGAGAACTAAGTGAATCTCAAAGTATTTCGTCTAAGTTAGTGATGAGCCCATTAAACCTGTTCATGTTAAGTAAATGTTTATCCAAGGTGTACACCTAAACTGCTTACAAGAACCAACAAAAAGCTTTACGAATGTAAAGGCGGTATGTTGAAACTTGAGACAGATTAGAATCTGCAGGATAATATCCCATCGATAGGATGTACTGTCTTCAATTGCCTTTTACCCTAAATATGTTAATATGTTCACTGTCTACAAAATGCTAGAAAAGATGAATCCATTGAATGCATAATGTACTTACGAAGAGCTGGTACGCATAGTAAACAGAATTACAAAGTACAAAATCTAGGTTTATATGGATTTTTTTTTCTATTTTGGAACTCAAATATGATAAATTTAGACTGCAAAATGAACAGCAAGTTGCAATAAAATATGCCACTCTGAATCACACATTATTTGCAATGGAGCTATACAGAACCTTGAAACCAGCTTTCAGGCCATCATTCTGGCTAAGGCATAAAGCAACAATGATTTCTTAAGTACACAATGTTGTGGGGCCACCCCAAAAAAATTCTTCAGAGCTTGTCCCAACTCAAATAGTTACAAATATTCACTGACTGACCCAATACGAGCAAAAACACTGGGCCCATTTACTTTAAGATAAAGCAAAATTCCACCCACCACGGGAGACTGGGCTAGCCAGAGCAGTCCCCACGCCCTGCAGACGGCAGGGATCCACCTCGGTGAACAGATCACAGCCCTACTCCCCACACCTTCCTTCCTTCCAAACAACAAAGGCTTCGTCAGCACCAGCAGGACCCATGCCAGTTCAGAGACCCCAAGCTGCTGCTGCTGCTAGGTCACGTCAGTAGTATCCGACTCTGTGCGACCCCATAGACAGCAGCCCACCAGGCTCCCCAATCCCTGGGATTCTCCAGGCAAGAATACGGGAGTGGGCTGCCATTTCCTTCTCCAATGCATGCATGCATGCTAAGTTGCTTCAGTTGTCTCCGACTCTGTGCGATCCTATGGACAGCAGCCCACCAGGCTCCTCCATCCACAGGATTCTCTAGGCACCAATACCGGAGTGGGCTGCCATTTCCTTCTCCAAGAGACCCCCAGAGAACCCCCCAAAACACATCAGAAATGCAGCTTTCCGTTAAGTTACCTAAGTGCGTACATATACGGGTCCCTCGGGGCCTTTCATAATGTGTCCACCCCCAAAGCCACACCTTCTCACCGGCACAGCTTGTCCATGCATGAGGCCCGCGCCCAACCTGAGCAGCATCTGTCCAAGGTGCTCCCGCCACAACACGGTGCCGCTCGTCTGTCACCTATGCTGTGAACAGCATTTTCACCTCGGAAAACTGTGCATCAACTGAACAGAGAAGGAGCCCGAGAAGCGGTCCCCTCACTTCTGCACAGTCACTGACACTCCACCAGAAGTAACACATTTATTAAGGGATGCCCACAAGGACCCACGGCCTAAGTCAGGCCTCAGGTCAAGATTAAGGCCAGCTCTCGGAGAACGTGCTTCACCAAGACCTTCCTGGGCTCAGGGGGCTGGAAGGCTCCAAATTGAGTCTGCCCTGGAACCTGATTTAGATGACCTGGGGACATCCTACTAGGACTTCTGTGGATTCCGTTATTTTTGAGCATAGCCTGAGTTCGGCTGGTCCATATTCCAGAGAGAAGAGAGAAAGAAAGTCAAGCAGGACAAAGTGAAGTGAAAAGTGAAAGTCGCTCGGTCATGTCTGACTCTTTGCGACCCCAAGGACTCTCCATGGGGTCCCAAAGAGTTGAACACCACTGAGCAACTGAACTGAACTGGACTATACAGTCCATGGAATTCTCCAGGCCAGAATACTGGAGTGGGTAGCCTTTCCCTTCTCCAGGGGATCTCAACCCAGGGATCAAAGCCAGGTCTCCCGCATCGCAGGCGGATTCTTTACCAGCTGAACCACAAGGGAAACCCAAGTAAAACAAAAAGGATCCCCAGCTGAGTGATTGCAAACCTTGCCCATCTGGAAAGCTCTCCTTGTATTAAACCTTTTACTCTCACACTGCAGTTTGAACTCATAACCTCTTTAGAAACATGAATGACAAAGTCAAGAATTAAAAGCATAAGACTATGTTTACAAACCTCCAAAGACAAAACCTCACAGCTACTTTTGAATATCATTTTTAGGAGGTGTTGATCTCTTCAACTGCCCTGGCTACACATATCCATTGTTTTGGGAGAGAATTTTGTACAGTTAAGCTCTAAAATACTAGAGGGAAATGGACAAAGGAAGAATGAATAAATGATAATATGAACTCACTTTCTTAAGGTGAGTCAAACCAGTGGAGAAAGAGAACTTCTCGCCCGAGCCTAAAGTCTGTGGTGGTACACCTTAAACTCCTCTTTGGAACTTTAGTGCTCCCTGTTTTCAATTTTATCACTTTGGATTTTGCCCAGAACGGAGCTGTGAATAGCAACCACTGTGGCTGGCATCTCGCACAGGGCACAGCCGTTCTGTATCTCTTCTGAACCACTGCTACAAGTCACCACAGACTGTCAGTGCATTCGGGGTGCCTTCTCTCCACTTGGTCAAAACTATGCATTTGCCAAAATGCTTCAGTATTAGGATCTTCGCAGAAGAGTAAAGGTTTATACTCATGCCCAAGTTAGGCCATTTCTTCTGCATATGAATCTGAGCCAGGTAGGTGACGCCCTTTACTTTACCATCATATAACCCAAAGAAGCATGGTGAAAAGGTAGTGATAGCACATTGGGAAAACACAATATTTATTATTAAAAATGTGCAAGATGCTAAAAATTTAAATTTCTAGAAATCTTTGATCATCTAAAACAAAAGCAAGATTTTCTAGATGTTGTTGGGCCCAATATTAGACACTTAAACTATGAGCAGTGAGATAAGTCTAATTTCAACTCCTCTCACTTTGTTCTAAACAACAGGTAGTGGGAGGGAGGAGGGAGGAGGGTTCAGGATGGGGAGCACGGGTATACCTGTGGCGGATTCATTTCAATGTTTGGCAGAACTAATACAATATTGTAAAGTTTAAAAATAAAATAAAATAAACAACAGGTAGTGTCTTTGATATTAGTTTATTTCCTTTCTTTTTTTTTAATTACTTGGAAAACTAATTGAGGCAAATTCTGACAACCTAGTTAAGACTGTTAGAGAGATTAGAATTTTAAGCAGGTGAACTAAGTTTGAAACACTCACTCTTCACTGCACCTCTAACCCCAAAGGTAAGAAGTTTTATATTTTAACCATTTTTAGAGTCCATGAGGAGAAGGCAATGGCACCCCACTCCAGTACTCTTGCCTCGAAAATCTCATGGACGGAGGAGCCTGGAAGGCTGCAGTCCATGGGGTCGCTGAGGGTCGGACACGACTGAGTGACTTCACTTTCACCTTTCACCTTCATGCACTGGAGAAGGAAATGGCAACCCACTCCAGTGTTCTTGCCTAGAGAATCCCAGGGACGGGGGAGCCTTGTGGGCTGCTGTCTATGGGGTCGCACAGAGTCGGACACGACTGAAGCGACTTAGCAGCAGCAGCAGCAGCAGAGTCCATGATACATTTCTATCAAACAGTTAATGAAGATAGGCGCCAATACATTGGGCACCTTATTTTGGTCCTCGAAGTAGCCATAAATTGAGCAGGAGTAGCATGAAATTTTAGAACAAAATATTTTCTTTACAAGAGTCTTCAAGGTTGGGTTATCTGTATTTTTATTTAATTACATAGACACCCGACTGTTTCAAAAGGATCACAAGGTCAGTCAGGGCTGGAGCAGGACGTGTCCAGTCAGCTCTGCCCCAGTGGATACCAGGGCAGTTTTGCTCTTGGAGGGATGGAGGGGGCCAGGGTACCATGGATATCACAGGACCCAAATCAGTCATTTTTACTGGGAATACAAATGGAAGATAAACTCTTACCTTCATTTTTATCATTTAAAACTCCATCCAAAATTTATCAAGAAATCAAGCAAAGCTTAGTTGAAGTGGGTCTACTGCAAACTATTTAAATCCAGACCACCTCAGAAATTAACATATCCATTTCCGTATCAGTAACATAAATCAGGGTCTTCTACAATGTCATTTCCATTCAACAAGTATTTATTGGGCCTCTACTGTATACTAGGTACATGGAAAAGCAAAGCAACACATGCCTCCCAGGCTGACAAACAATAGGAGGCACACGCTCAAAACAAGGAAGGAAAGACCCTGACCTGGAAGTGGGGCATGAAGAAAGCCGAGAGTCAGACCTCTGGATGAAGGAAAAGGGGTTCTCGATGTGAGTGCAGAAGCAAATAGAAGGTGATGGGCATACTATATAACAGCCTCCCAGGTGGCTCAGTGGTAAAGAATCTGCCTGCCAATGCAGGAGACAGGAGTTCAACCCCTGGTTTGGGAAGATCCCCTGGACAAGGAAATGGCAACCCACTCTGTATTCTTGCCTGGAGAATCCCATGGACAGAGGCGCCTGGCGGGCTGCAGCCCGTGGGGTCGCAAGAGTTGGACATGACTGAGCAACTAAACCAGCACCACACACTATAGAACGAGTTCTAAAACCCGAGAAACCTGGATTCAAATCCCAACCTGAACACTCCTGGGCAAGTGACTTACAACCTAACAGAAGTTTCATCTTACTGGATCACAGTACTAAAATGCTCAGTGTGTAGACAAGTTTGTGAAAAGCACTAAAAACGTGTCTGGAAGAGGAAGAAGGGGTAAATGCGGCCATATTTGAGTTCAGACACCAAAAGAGGGGGAAACAAGATGGGAGGGAACTTTTATTAATAAAAACGAGCTAGGAGCTTGTGTTTCATCCCACATGCAATGCTCAGGACAGCAAGTGAAAAATCAGAATAAAGTTGTGACATGAAACCTAGAGGAACGAGCCAACCTGTCTTCCCATGAAACAGCAGAAGAGGAGACTGTGTCCCACCTCAAAAAGCAGATATTAATACTTTTGATTATCCAAAAACTTAAGAATGTGAGGGTGTCTGTATTTTTATGTGCACATAAATGCTTGCTGATTAGCAAAAGTATCTTGGGAAGGTGCTGCCTTTGTATGGGTCTTTCTCACCTGGAAAACTGTCCTTGGTTCAGATCACCCCAACCTCACCACAACCGGAGGTGGCTGCAGCTTGTGTGGAAAGGCTAAGCATCATCATCTCGAGGACTCCATGCGTCTCTCTCTAAAGCTGCTGCTGGGCCTTTTTTTTCTCATGATTCTAACGCTGCTTGGTGGTTCTAAGACTTGTGGCATGATCTCAGATATATGACTGATTTTTTTTTCATAGTCAGAGAAGGGCAGGATACTGGAGCTGGGACCATTTGTTTTGAAAACAAATTCTAAAAGTCGTTAAGTCTGCTGTGTTTTCATATTTTTATCCATCGTTCACAACATTTGGCATATGAACGGCGTTCTTACTCTTTGAGAGGTTTATTTTTGTTTCTTGAGGTCATTGTCTAGGCTCAACCATAACATCTTTCAGGGTGTTTTGAAAGGCTAAAGGGAAATTAAAGGAAATAATGCCCTACAATGTAACCATGGACTGTTCAACATAAACAGGGATAAAGTTGCTACAGATCACTCAGCTATTCAGTACCCTGGTGGGTGCATGTGAGATCCAGGGCCAAGACCAACCCGTGGCTGGACGGCAGTGGTGTGAGGATAAACAGATGGCGTTTTCCCCCCAAACACACTCCCTCCACCACACATCACACATCACCTCCATTACCGTGGAGCATACACCGCCCCCTCCAACCCACACACACACGAAAAAGGTCTAAATCTTGGCAACTTAATGTTCAATGGTGAACTATCCAGTCAGAATTTGACTATACAAGCACATGATTCTGGATAAAAACCCTACCCTCAGCAGAGTCCAGCCTTTCTTCTTCCACAGCCCAGGGGCCCTGGCCTCCGTCTGCTTCCTTGGCTTTCTGCCGCTGAGGAACACTTGCTGAGAAACACCACACCTTTCGTTATTAATGTCCCTTCTATTTCATGGCACTTTCTCCCAACCGTGGCTCCTTGTGGGATCATTTTATTCTCCCCACGAAAACAAACAGAACCCAACTAAGCACTTCCACCGATTCAGAGTTTCTATCTTTTGGATTTTAAAATACTTTATGTGAACTTTCCATCTACATTCAACTCCTGGAACAGCTTAGCTGAGGCGAGGATGAAAGCAGGAAGAAAGAAACTAAGACAGAAAGAAAGAGACCCAGAGAAAGCAGGGAAGGAGGGAAGGGGGGGCGGGGAGAAGGTGGGGGGGGAGAGAGACAGAGGAAGGAAGGAAGGAAAGAACATCAAGTATACTGCCCAAGGATCAGGTCTCAGAAGGTGGACTTGCTTCCTTAGTTTGAGATTTCGGTGCAAAATATTAAATCATTCCTGCCTGGCTGGAACAATGTCTCTCAAAACAGAAGAGTTCTGCTAAGAAGCTCTGCTTCTCCCAAAGCAGAGGGCTGACTGATAGGTGAGAGGGACACGGAATCTGCCACTCGCACCTCCACCATGCCCCCCACACCCGCCCCCGCCACAAACGAGCAATCCCCAGAGAGCAACAGAAAGCGGCCAAGGCAAATACTGGATATCAAGGATGAGCTGGGGGAGGGATGCTGACACACACGGCCTCCCTCGGGGAACGGGCCTGGCCCAACACCTGCCAAAAGGCAGCGGCATGCTGCTCTGGGTCCAGGTTTCTGCAGCCCGTCCTTGCCCAACAGAACAGCTGTCACCCAGGCTACCGTTCACGAATCTTTACCTAACAACCCTGACACGTGGGCCTGGGGCGCTGATCCTGGTTGCGTTCTGGTTCACGTCCTGCTCCACACAGCTCCAGCTGAACTGATGACAGTGACAAGGCGACAGACAGGACTCCCCACGGCCAGCCTCTACCCCACCCCCACCCCCAGGGGAGATGCTCTATTCCTCCAGCTCTCCAAAGGTGAGGTGTCCCTCTCCCCACAGAGGTTGCCTGGAGCCCTTCCAGAGTAAACACTGGACAGAGCAGCACGTTCTGGCCGAGCAGAGAGTCTCCAACGTCCGAGTCAAAGCAAGGGCTCCTCAACTTACAGTGGACTCCCAACTGTAGGGTTTTTAGAGCCTTTAATATGCTAACTTCATGTTCATACACGAAAGCAACACAAAGCAAAAGGCAACAGCCTTCATTAACGCAGACCTTTTGTTTGTTTTGTGGGTGTGATCACGTGCACCCACCACGTCTCTGACACTTCCTGACAGACCATGCTGTGAAACCAATGTTTAACGGCAGGCACACACTTTGGGAAACACTGGTCGACTGGCAAGACGGTGGTCAAGGGAGTGAAGGTCTGGCTCTATCTCTGTATAGACGACTCTGGACAAATTTCATCTCCTGTGTCTCTCCGCTTTGTCCTAACTCCCGAGAGGAGCTGAGCCGGGTACAGCGTCTTCAGGAAGCACACAGAGAGTACAGTGCACTTGTGAGGTCTCAGGATCATGCCCAGGGTGGAAGGGCAGGCCACCCAAAAGCTGCTGAGCTGCCTCCCAAAGAGCACAGCTGTTCCAGGTGCCCCGGGAAGCCCGGGTGCTCGCTGAAGCCTCCCTCTCTGAAGGATGCAGGAGACACAGACTCCCCTGAGCAGGCCAGGAGACTCAAGACTGCGGGTCCCGCGCAGACTCTCGCCCACGACCTCACAACGAGCCAACATCTTCAATAATACACAAGGCAGACTTACGAAGGGGCCAGAATGAGCCCACTCTAATTTCAATTCCAAATCCCTCCCACCCCTCCTGAATGCTTCTGTGGGAGGAAGGAAGGCAAACACCAGGTACAGGAGGAGGAAGAAGGGGAGGAGGTGACAGGAGGAGAGCGTGATAGGCCGATTGCTCAGAAGACAGGGGAATGGAAAAAATGATTTGATTCCTAAGAAGTCTCCTAGGTGAGGAAAACATACCCCAGACCTGGCCGTGACACCATACTGGGTAAGAACCATGATGTGAGCAGGGAGCCAGTTTCCAGGGTCATGGAAACTCCAGAACACAGTCCGGAGGAGAGGAAGCTGCACACCTGTTCGCCTAGTTAGCACAAGGCGTTAGAGAACTACTGCAGAACTAGCCTGGGCAGAAGCAGCAGCCAGGATTGGAGGGCTCATTTACATACATTTGATGATGAATGCCGATGATCACGCCCCTGAGACCTCCAGTGCAATGTACAGCAGCTAGTATCAATGGTGACCTTCACTGCCAGTTACATGGAATCTGTATGGTCAACTATTTCTTCTACAAGACAATCTCAACGAACATAATGATGTCTCTCAGTGGTGAAGGCAATGGGGATCTTTACTTTCTGGTTGTACGTTGTCTTTTTGCTGTTGTTAAAAGAAAGAGCACATGTAACTTTCAAAATCAGAATAAAGCTACTTCCTCTGGGGGGTAAGACCAAAAAAACTCTGCCTGTTCCTCTTTCATTTGTTCATTCAAAAAAACTGATTTCATATCAAGTGTCAAGACCTGTATCATACCACACACACACACAAATATTTTCATAGTCAAATAAAATGAAGTTCACAAACTATATCCTAGGATTTTTATTTTTTCAGGAAACAATAGTTCTTTCCTTAAGCAGGAAGTAGAAAAAAAACAAGTTCTATAACAAAACCAGTCAAATATGGTGGCTGGGCCAAAGAACCTGAGCCTGCTGCCATACAAACCAGATTCTAACAAGCCAGTCCTAGCACTGAGTGAACACGTGACCTTGGATGAGTCACTTCAGCTCTCCATGCTTCTTTAATCGCCTCATCTGCAAAATGGGGACAGCAGCTGCCACTTCAAAAGACTTTTCATAAGAATTAAAATGAGATAATCACACAAAGCACTTAACATAACACAAAATGTCAAGCAAACGTCCAGCCGCTGAACGGAGGCAAGGCAAACCTCAAGTCACCACCCTGCACAAACTCAAAGAAAACCGAGTACTGGTGCGTTTTTTTAGGCAAAACACATCCCTGGGCACTGGGTCTTAATGTTGATCCAACCATTATTAGCAGCAGCAACAAAAGACGCTGTCACTTTAAGGCGAAAGTCATCCAGGGTATGATCAAGCAAAGTAAGTTCAGCCAGAAGCTCAAAGACACTTCAGGCTGCCAAACTACTCCTTAGCCCTTGTCCACACACAGACACGATGGCTCAGATGGTCAAGAATCTGCCTGTAATGCAGGAGACCTAGGTTCGATCTCTGAATTGGGAAATTCCCCTGGAGAAGGGCGTGGCAACCCACTCCAGTATTCTTGCCTGGAGAATTCCACGGACAGAAGAGCCTGGCGGGCTACAGTCCACGGGGTTGCAAAGAGTGACTAACACTTTCACTTTTACACACAGAGACACCAGGGTAATGTAGTTAGCAAGACATGGGCACCAACATTCTGAAACCCAGCAGGAGAGGGTGCTGAAAGAAATATGAAAATAAAATCAAATCAAGTGCTTGGGCATGTCCTCAGAGAATACAGAAAGGCATTTGGGCTTTTCCAGAGTATAAGAGGTGTCTGGAGTGGACAGAGCATCACGGAACATCTCTGCTATGTTTTGTGACCCCCTTTCTTCATCGTGGATAAATCCTGAGGAGAAACTGCTTGGAGGCATTTTAAAAAAAATAGTGAACAAAAATAGAGTCCAACATCCCTCACACTTGTTGCTGAAACACATTCCTTCACCTTGGAAAGACAGTCAAGAAAACTTGTGGAGAGCTGTCCTCATACAATTGTACAAATTGTGTTTAAATTGGGAAGCCAGCTGCTCCTTGATCAGTCATCCTTTTTATCATCAACAGAACTTTAATTAGCCCCCATCTGCTTCCTGTTTTATACCACAAATTTTAACTTTCACCTGTCTGGAGCCAAACTGCAGTTAACTACACCCATAGTAAATAAAAACACTGAACTTTTCATACAACACGCAATTAATTTTCATTAAGTTGATACTGGGCTATTCAAAATAGTGCCTGATTCAAGTCAACTATTTTCCCATAAATGACAAAGTTCTATACTAAAAATTCAACAGAAACTCTCTCCCACCCACATCTTCTTGCATTTTTTCCATTAAGAAGGTTTTCAAGCTGTCTGGCTTCAATTTCCTGATTTTACTGTTAAGTACGGGGCCATGTCAGGTCATGCTATAACAATGGCTCAGTCTCAAACACACAGTGCTGACTTAAAAAAAGCTGCAGAACGATACCTACATTGACAACATTTATAGAAATGTAAAAGGGGGGAGGGGTGACTATATAGGACTTATGGGCCCTCATACATAAGCACAGCCAGGGGACAGGCTTCTCTAAGAAGGCCAAGAGCCCACCTCTGAGGCAGCAGCCGCCTCTGGGGGGACAGGAAGGCACGGAATAAGGTAGGTGGCATCTGTTAAAACCACGCGGTGGCGTGAGCAATGCTGCTGTTTAGTCGCTCGGTTGTGTCCAGCTCTCTTGCAGCCCCATGAGCTGCAGCCTGCCAGGCTTCTTTGCCCATGGGATTTCCCGGGCAGGAACACCGGCCACACTAGCCTCTGTGTACTTCTAGATGCTGGGACTATTTCATACAGTTGTAAGCCAAAGCCAGAGGGAGGGAGCTGCAGTCAATAAACGAAGGTGAGCCAGTGCCCTATGCCTTCTGACCCCACTGGAGAGCTAGGATGGCACTGGACACAGCTTGAAAAAGCTCCCCCAGATTCTCATGCCCTCACCCTTTGGAAAGGCCGAGTAACAGTCCACATGCCTAAGGGCAGGCACCCCACTCACTCATCTCGAAACTGCCAGCGCTTACCTACCCAGTCAGGACCCGAGATGTATTATCTGAGTCAATCAATAGACAGCACAAGAGGATTTCTGTGCTGCTATTTCCTAGCCCAATAACCAAGCACATCAAGCCAATTTACCTTTCTTGAAGGAGTCTCAAAAGATGATGAATGGTTACCACTCCAGACTAACGACTGCCGACTTCTAGGAAGCGTGTTGGAAACTGAAGCCCTAAAGCCCGTGGCTCAGAGGTTGGGATTCAGCAAGTTCAGAGTGGGGCCCAGGGCTCTGTATTTTAAAAAGTCCTAGTACTGGGACTTCCCTGGCAGTCCACTGGTTAAGACTTCACCTTCTTACGCAAGGGGTGTGGACTGGATCCCTGGTTGGGGAGCTACGATCCCACATGCCTCATGGCCAAAAAGCCCCCCATAAAACAGAAGCAATACTGTAACAAATTCAATAATGACTTTTAAAACAGTCCACATCAAAAAAATCTTTAAAAAAATTTAAAAAGTTATAATACTGAGCGTCATAAAGTTTGAGAACACTTGGACTAGCTTCATGTCCAACATTCCTTCTTTCAGTTCTAATATTCTAAGAAAATAACTCAACTGTGTCATTCCAAGAGATTCTGATTCAACAGGATGAAAAAGTGAAGCCCCAGAATATTTTTAACAAGCATCTCATCTGACAGCCAAGTCTGAGAAACACAATGTTAGTGCTACTTTGCAGTCACTAACACCAAATAATATAAGGCAACTTACGGTATGATGTTATTTCATAGATAAGTTTAAAAAGTATGATTAAAATAAAATTATATGGTTATGGATAAAAGCCACTGTGTCCTAAGATCAAATTTTAAATCATCGTTGTTGTTTTTTTTTTTTTCCAGAAAGAAAAACAGAAGCATCGTTAGTGAATGAGGACGTGTCAACCTCACCTTTCAATTTCCTGGAATTTTCCTCCCCCACTTTCCTCTTTAATATATAGTATTTCCTTTGGACACACACACAGCCAGCTTCACAATGGAGTCTTTACAAGATCACGGCTGCAGATACCAACAGGCCCGCCAGCGACTCTGTGGGAGGGACCCTACTGCAGCCTGACGGCACCCGCTTCCAAGGTTTCTGCTCTGGCCGAGAAAGGATAATCACTCCTTATCAAACACTGATAGCACCTAAAATTCCTTCTCCTTTCTGACACGCCATCTGACTCCAGGGTGGGGGCAGACATCACATCTGCTCTGGAAATCACCAGTGGAATGTACTTTCATGGGAGGAAAGGTTCTGCTCACAGCTGACCACAGGTCAGGAGAACCTCAGATTACTGCAGAAGAAAAGGAGCTGAAACCCCATCCAGCAAAGTGGATGCAAGCAGCCGCCAGTTTTCAAGGGCTGAAAGCAAAATCTAAATGACCAAGATATCCAGAAAAGTTCAACGTTATCCTGGCTAGGATGTCACATGGACTCACTTGGCATCAAACATGTAATTTAGCACATGCTTTTAATAAGTTCATGTGTAAGATAAAACCAATCCAAAAAGGGGCTGTGTGCCCAAGGGAAGTGTGGGCCCCCTCCTCCCGGTCCACAACCAAAAGCCATGTCTTTCATATATAGAGACATCCACTTCCCCCACGAACTCCAAGGTGACTTCAACATGAAGGTCTTTTAAGAATAAATGTGGGAAAGCCCTCAAAACTCTGGATCACAATCTATAAAGTAGTGAAACCAATCTAGAGGGTGGAGGCTAGTGATTCTTTTTAATTAACAAAATAGAAAGCTTTTTTATTTTGTAGAACTCTTGTGTCACGTGTGTACACATGTACACTGAGTCATACTAGAAAATGGATTTCTTACTACGCATCAGGCTAGGGAGGAAAAAAATGAGAAAGCCACAGAAACAGAAAGAAAGGTACTCCTTCCCAGAGGACCCGCTTTCCCTCTCTAGGAAAGGCCTAACGACAGAGCCCAGTGAAAAAGAACACGGTTCCGTCCCCAGGGTTTCCAGGAGATAATACCCTCAAAACCTTCAGGGAATGCCCACGCAGTGCAGGCAGCAGAAGGGCCTCGTCCCCGATGTCCTGTGAGAGGTGGCTTACCATCTGGGCCTGGGAAGAACAGAGGCAGGGAAAAGGTTGTGTGCTAGCATGTTTGACTTCTTTTTTAATCAGGAAACTTCTGGCCGAGCTACTTTTTCATCAGGAGAACAAAACGGGTGCTAAGCCTTCGTAGGCTGAGATTTCAAAGAAATATTACTTAAGCTTCCATCCTTCCTTCAGGGAGGTGCAGAGCCGGCACAAGAAGCCATGGCCAGGGCAAGCAAGAAAAGTGAATTTAGATTATGTTTACAAGCCAAGGGAAGGAGGAAAGAAGACGCACTGAACAAACCCTCTACTGGAAACACTGCTAAAGTGTTTTGAAACTGAAGATTATACCACCACTTAAGATATTTTTTTCTCTACTATTTTGCCCAGCATATTACAAAACTGCATCTAGGCCCGAAATAGCAGATTGCCTCAAGAGCAAATGACAATATTTGTACCAGAAATGTTGGCAACCAGCGGCACAGATGGGTTTCTGCACAGCAATCTTCAAAATGGGGCTCCGAGAATAACTCCACCTACTGCACCAATGCTAAATTGCTGAATCCAAAGTCAGAAGGGCTCATTATTCCATATTTTCTCCACCACCTCCTTCCCAAGCGCACGTGTACCTGCCTGACCTCCTCTGCCTGGGAAGAAGAGCTCAGAACAAAGAAGAAAAGTGAGAAAGAGGAGAGTCGAGTGAGAAGGTCCCCAGGCACCAACAGGTGGTGGATGGTCAGTTATCCACAAGCAGCAGGATCACACAAATAATGGAAGCCAGTTATTTACATGAACAGTTTTCATCTT
The DNA here is from genome assembly GCF_029407905.1 of Bubalus kerabau. Classification (NCBI taxonomy): domain Eukaryota; kingdom Metazoa; phylum Chordata; class Mammalia; order Artiodactyla; family Bovidae; genus Bubalus; species Bubalus kerabau. Next base: position 22,562,540 of record NC_073635.1, on the reverse strand, counting down.
CCTCTTCAAATGCAAGTTTTTAAACACTGTACCCAAGTTTCATCTCCTCTCCAAGGCTGGGTACCTTGGTCAGATGATGTCATTTTTGTTAGACTTGAGAATGGAGGGAGGGACCAGAAGAATTACTAGGATGGTCCCAAAGCTACCCTTCTGCATCTACAGCATAGCTCAGTGGACAAAAACCAAACCTCCTTCAAGCGCCCGAAGAAGAAGAAAACAGCCACCTTTAAACAAAGGAGCTGGCACCTCCACGTCTGCTCTGCCTGCCAACTACGACGTGCTGTTCTCTCCCTCCGTTCCTCTGCAATTTCTACCAAATGGTCTGGAAAGGCAAATTAAACATAAGTCTTCACTTAAGGAGACATTAATTATGAAACCCATCCAATTAAAGCACTGTCTCTGGCAGTCACCCTATCCTTTCCCTGTCTCTGAAAGCGCCCAGGGGGTTGGCAGTGGAAATGGGTCTCTGCCTTTGCGCTCCGTAGGCTGACCTCCAAGCAAACCAGAGGGCCTGCCGCACAAAAGAGAACAGGCGTAACAGACTTTTTTTCAGGTTAGGACGGTGCTTTTCAAGTTACATAATGCGGAGGGCAGAAGACAGCAACATGTTCCAAGCTCCCGCACGGTCTAAGGTGGGGGTGGTGCAGGACGCCTGCACTCTCACAAAGCAAACTCAAGTATTAACAAGGTTAGGGGTTCCGGCAGACAGAAGCCCTACATTTAAATACTTGTTAATTTAATCCTGAAGAAACCAAGAGTGGAGGATTAAGAGAGTGCTAAATCTCCCACCCTTCCTCCCCTCAGACAGGCTCTGATGATAATTCCACGCCCTATACTTCTCAGGGATTTCTTTGGAAGGAATGATGCTAAAGCTGAAACTCCAGTACTTTGGCCACCTCATGCGAAGAGTTGATTCATTGGAAAAGACTCTGATGTTGGGAGGGATTCGGGGCAAGAGGAGAAGGGGACGACAGAGGATGAGATGGCTGGATGGCATCACTGACTCGATGGACATGAGTCTGAGTGAACTCCGGGAGTTGGTGATGGACAGGGAGGCCTGGTGTGCTACGATTCATGGGGTCGCAAAGAGTCGGACACGACTGGGCGACTGATCTGATACTTCTCAGGAAGGTCAGGTGCATGTGGCGAAAGGACCTCTTTCATTACTAGGTCTTGATTCAGCTAATGCTGGATAAGCCAAGTGATGTCACAAGTGAAACAAAGTTCTCTGCCTTCCTTTCCATTTTCCAGAGTTAACTAAAATCCAAGTAAAAATGAGGGTGTTAAAGCCTACACAACGGCCACTAGCAGAAGCAGACAATCTTCACAGAATCCCGAAGTCCCAGGGGAAAAACTCTTTTAAGCTTTGGAATGGGCTTCCCTGGCAGCTCAGATGGTAAAGAATCTGCCTGCAGTGCAGGAGACCCGGGTTCGATCCCTGGGTATGAAAGATCCCCTGGAGAAGGGAATGGCAACCCACTGCACTCCAGAATTCTTGCCTGGACAATCCCATGGACAGAGGAGCCTGGCGGGCTAGCAGTCCACAGGGTCGCAAAGAGTTGGACGTGACTTAACAAGTAACACTTTCATCTTATACTTGAATGAATTTATCAGGTTTGGAGGGGAATTTACTCCAAGGCAGAAAGACACCCAAAGACGACACTGGCTAAAAAGGAGCTGGAGAGTAGTGTGATCGTTTCCATCTAATTATCCACTGAATCTCCTCAGGTCACCCTGGTAGAAGGTAGGAGCCTCATCAGAGCAGTCCTCAACCAAACCTGCTCTAGAGAATTCAGAATCCACAATGAAGGAGCCTTCCTTGGTAAAATAAAAGGCAAGTCCATCACTGTCAACAAGACAGGGATTCAGAAATGCCATTGGCACCAACAGCCCAGGGGACAATCAGTCAGGGCAGATCATCAAGAAAAGACCACAGGAGTACCCAACACTAAAAGAACCCTCAAATATTCCCACCTATTCTCACACACAGTTTCATTCAGTTCTCATTCACTCTAAACAAGAAAAGACTGGCATGAAATTTACATTTTCTTCCCAATCAAGGCCATCCTCACCCACAGCAACATGGAATTTAAAAAAGAAAAAAAAAGAAATTACATAAGCAGTCAGTATTATTTTTAGAAACAACTTTCATTTCCATTTCAACGTACTTAAAATTCAAAACTTGCTAATAATAGAAAGCACTTCAGTGTCACTAAAACCGGAAGTTGCTGCAAAATAAAATATGGTATATTTCAGAGTCAAATTCAAGGATCCCATGTTGTAAAATATTTGGTCTCTGTTACTCTTTCAGCATTCAATTTGTAAAAAGGAAACATGTTCTAGTCTGGTTAATTAACCAGTAACAGAAGTCAAGTCATGAATGCTGCTGCCTCCTAAATAAATCAGAATAGATACCCTCTGAGTTCATTTGGTTTCGGAGCCCACGGTGGCTCCGCCTGAAGTTGAGAGAGAAGGCATGTGCTCCTGGGTGTCAGCAGCAGAGGCGTGCAGGAGTGATCCCGCTCCCGCGACGGGGGCAGGCCGCCAGACTCCTGGGGCTGGTCACGGGGGCATGGCTGGGCTGACAGCAGAAGCGACAGGTGTCTGAGGGGCGTGTGGAGACAAGGCGAAGATGCGAACGCTGGGAACCCGCAGACATACACAGGCCTTACTCTTCTGCCATAATCTGCAATCAACAAGTTTTAGTAAAAGCCTGCAATTCTACCCTTGGCAGCCTCTCTCTGCCTACTGTTCGTGGCCCCTACCCAACTCCTCCCAGTAGCAATGGCGTTATTTTACAACCCCTCCAGCAAGTCTGAAAAACGTAACAGATTCGAAAGCCGCCCTCTGTCCCGGAAGAGCTATTCCAGCACGGTGGCAGAAAAGAGACTCTCTCGGGTAAACAAAAAACCTATTTTCACAAAACAAGGGATTGGATTCGACCAGGAACGCCTAATAACATCTAAGACAAAGGATGCACACAAAGCACTAGAAAGAGGAATTCACACCACGGCCTAGATGCCACACACAGGGAAATCTTCTCCTTGTTGAGAGGCCCGGGTCTCTTCTTACATAATAACTCCTAGCAGTTACCGTCCCTAAAATAAGCTTTCTTTCCCAAAGAACCATCATCCAAATGTCCACCCTTTCCACAACTAAAGTCACTCAAGTTTGAGAGAAGCGTTCACCAGTCAAGGGTGCAGGATGGAGGCAAGACTGCCTTCCGTGGGCTCTGCCGGCCAGGCAGCTGGGAAAAGGCACTTTGTGTCCAGCGGGAGGCCGCTGAACTGGCAGCCAAAAAGCCCGGCTCTGCCCAGTGTCACCTGCTGGCCTGGCAACTCAGACCCAGCCCTAACCTTTCAGGCTCTTCAAGTAAACTGGAGGCCCCCAAACATCCTTCAGTTCCTGTAGTAGTCTATGGGTCTAAGAAAACTGGGCTCCATTTTGGTAATTTAGCCAACTCTCGGGAAATAGAGGGACCTAAGAAAACCCTGCAGGGTGGATGCAAATTACATGCCAAGCTTGGAGATACCGTGGTTGGGTTCCAGACCACCGCGATAAAGGGAACGTGGCAATAAAGTGGGATGTGCAAATGTTTCGGTTTCCCAGTCCACACGGAAGTTATGCTTACACTATCCTGTAGTCTATTTAAAGTGTGCCATAGCATTATGTCCCACATATATATATATATATATATATATATATATCTTCTTTTAAAAATAATGCTGTTGAAAAAATGGTGCCAACAGACTTGCTCAACACAGGGTTGCCACAGCCTTTCACTTATGAACACGCACTATCTGTGAAGCGCAGGAAAACAAGGTACGCCTGTATCCCAAATGGGAACCTAGCCAGCCTTCTAAAATACAGAAACTCCAAACCGGAACTAGTGAAATTTAAAGATGAAGCCAAAACAGCACAAACCCAGAAAATTCAACAGACAGAACTGAGTTTTCCATCCTCACAGCACAGGTTAATCCCAGTAGTCTCAAAGTCTCGATTTGTTACGATGGCTCAGACTGGCTGTGAATGGAAATGCGATGAGGATGGGGAGACACGATGAAATGCCAAGCCAGTTTAAATAACACATCCAGAACTGGACTAATGCCTTCTGTGCAGATTTTTTTTTTTTTTTTAAAGAAAATCAAATTGCTCTGGGGAGAGCAGTGGACTTAATGTTAACTAAACGTTTTGCCTGGCATATGACAATTTTTCATTTAACGTTCCATTTTACAAGCTGCCCAGCAAAATCCTCTTTTACTTAACATCCACTCCTCCATTCTTCCTTTTATTCCCTTCTGGTTTTCAAGGTGGTGTGCGTGTGTGTGTGTTAATTGCTCGGTCGTGTCTGACTCTTTGGACCCCAAGGCCCGCCAGGTATCTGTGGAATTCTCCAGGCAAGAATCCTGGAGTGGGTAGCCACTCCCTTCTCCAGGGGATCTTCTCTGGAGATCAAACCTGGGTCTCCTGCATTGCAGGCAGATTCTTTACCATTTGCAACACCAGGGAGGCCCCTTTCAAAGTGTTAGATATCGCTAAAAACACCATGTATAGGTTCTAGAGCTCTGTAGGGCTGGAGCATGGCTGATGGGGGCAGGATGAGAGTCCCAGGCAGAGAGGGTGACCACTCAGTGGGTTCGTCAGAAGTCCATCATTTCTGCTCTGCAAATCCACTGAGAACCAGAGAGGTCCCTCTGCCAACAAGTATGGAGGATGGAGGGGAGCACTAAGACGTCCAAGAGGGAACGCAGACCCTGGAAGAGGGTGGGTCGGCCCCTTGGTGCTGAGGGACGGCAGTGATGTAGACAGATTGCTTGACGCTCCCACTTTCTGGACATAGAACACTATGACTAGGTCCAGACATGGTCCAGCAGACTGTGGCTCACATGGAGAAGGTAAGCATCTCAAAAGGAAGAAACCGTCATTGGCACTGAGCTACAGCCACATGGGGCAGAGCTGCCAACCAGATGGAGGTAAAAGAATTGTGAGCAACCAAAGTCCCAGAACCAGTCAGGGGTAGAGGGGCCAAGGAGGTGAGTACTGACTCGTCCTTCCCCAGCAGGCCAACTGGGGAGAGCACCCACGACTACTGAGCATGACAGCAGAGTGCAAGACAGAAGAAATTCGCAGTTGTTGTTGCTGTTCAGCCGCTAAGTCACGTCCGACTCTTTTCTACCCAATGGACTGCAGCACACCACGCTTCCCTGTCCTTCACTCTCTCTCAGAGCTTGCTCAAATTCACATCCACTGGGTCAGTGATCCAACTATCTCATCCTCTTGTCCCCTTCTCTTTACGCCCTCCATTTTTCCCAGCCTCAGGGTCTTTTCCAACGAGTCGGCTCTTTGCAGCAGGTGGTCAATGTACTGGAGCGTCAGCATCAGTTCTTCCAATGAATACTCAGGGTTGATTTCCCTTCGAGTTGACTGGTTGGATCTCCTTGCAGTCCAAGGGACTCTCAAGAGTCTTCTCCAACACCACAAGTGCCAATTATCAATTCTTTGGCACTCAGTCTTCTTTATGATCCAACTCTCACATCCATACATGACTAATGGAAAAACCATAGTTTGACTGTATGAAACTTTGGCGGAAAAGCAATGTCTCTGCTTTTTAACATGCTAAGTTTGCCATAGTTTTCCTTCCAAAGAACAAGTATCTTTCAATTTCATGGCGGCAGTCACTGTCCGCAGTGGTTTTACAGCCCAAGAAAATAAAACCTGTCACTGTTTCCACTGGTTGCTCTAGCTGAGTAAGTTAAAGCTCTGCAAGTAGACTAAATGCAACAAATCACAAGGCTGAGTTCTCACACTGGCATCTTCACACGTCAACATTCCACGTCTACACGCGTTGCTCTTCTCAGCTGGGTATATCACAGTGTGCAATCCCCATCTCATTCCATCATCATGCCACTCTCACCTCCTCTTCCAACAGCTCTCGGGTTACTTCTGCAGACAAACCAATTTAAGGACGTATGAACCTGCCATCACTTTAAAAATAAACTTTTGTATTAAAAATCAAAACTCTGGACACAGAGCCAGTTGCTTCCTGCCCACTGCACAATTTGCTTTGAGAACTAAGCCTACAATGTCTTCCAGGGAGTTATCTTAAATGCTTAAAAGCAGCAGATCAATCTGTATTTCAAAGATCCAGAACAAGGAACAGTCTCTTTTTGAATAGCTGTGAAAGCAGAGAAGCAGCAAGACTAAACCAGAAGAGTGCCCAATGACTACATTTCTCGGGAACATTTTCTGAATAGCTCTGATTCTACAACTGGAACTGCAGCATCAGGTGACCCCTGCCTTGGATGTAAGCTCCTGGGACTAAAGCTCAGTCTGACCCTGTCTTTCTGCAGTGCTCAGCACAGTTGGGAAACCAAACTTCCAATAACTGAGGAGGATCTATGTTACTCCCTCCTTCTTTCCAATTTCAATGGTCCTAATTTCTATTTTCCAATTCTTTACTGCTTAGCAGAGATGGCAGGTCCTTACTGTCTTGCCATGAAGTATTAAATATAAGGGGCATTTCCAGGTCTCACATTATTAAACATAATAAAAAGGCACATAGCTGATGATATTAACAATATAGTAATACACAATCACTTCACGACAACAGTTACGTTTATAAAACTTAATACTAATAAAATATCTACTACGCCTCAAGAATAGGAGGCATTTTGAATGAGATCATTTAAAAATCAAAGACTCGAGGAGACGAGGTATTGAACCTTGGATCACACACATAATACAGTCATTAGAAAAGAGTTCACTTTCAGGGTCTCAAGCCCTAGTGTTCAATCACTCCAAGAAGCTGCTGTTTTCTACCTACATGATATGAAAAAGCTTTTATACAGACTGCAAAGAAAAGCTATTACTACTGCAATAGTGTGCTTTCAAAATATATTTCAAGTTCAGATATGAACTCTGGTAATAAATACAAACTACTGAACATCCCAACCTGGGATATCATAGGTAAAGAAAAGAAAAAATTTAGCTTTCTGTTTGTTACTTCTTCAAATGGCAATTTATTATATGAAGAATCCTCCAGCTTCCAGTAAAATCTACCCCCATATAACAAGGATTCAGGACTCTGGATCCTTCTTTGCTCCTTAATTAGATGTTTCATAGGCTTCCAAGTGAAACTCAACAAGTGGCCCTGAGATCATCTGCACATAGCCAGACAACATGAGCCGCCCTTCACCATCCTAGAGCGCTGCCTAACGAGGCTCCCTTAGACAAGCCTCACTTGACAACAAGCCACAATTCAGTTAAATACTGGAGTGATCCGAGATTTCCTGATTCCTCTGAATTTGGAGAGAATGTAGGGAACCCTCCTCCATAAAAATGGAGGAATAAAGAGAGATAAGATTTCATACAGGGGTGTCTTCTGTTTGAAGGGCCCCCAAGAGAAAGGGCACTGCATCGTTACCAAGTGAGCAATAATATACACTCAGATGCATTCACGAGCTTGCCCCCGAGTCCTTGGCAATAGATAGACAGTGCACAAAAACTCCACGCTAGTCACCTCTATGCTGCTCTGGAGTTTAAGGAGGTCCGTGAACGCGGGAAGAGTAGAGCAGAAAGCAGGGCACTTAGGAGAGTAGGGAGGATGAGCAGAAAGAAGGAAGGGGTGTCGGAAGGACGCGCAAAAGCGGCCCTGGGCTGGAAAGAGCTGGCTGGAGAGAGTGGAGATGGGCTGGTAAGAGTCTCTGGAGTGTCAGAATCCCATGCCTTCATTTCAGGGGTGAGGAAACAAGCAGTGGTCACAAAGCCAGTAAGCGACAGGAATCAGCCCGGGCTGCTCAAGTCTCCCTGCTGGAGAAGTCAAGGTGCGTGGACCACAAAGGAAGACGTGCAAACCACACGGTGTGGAACAGCTTTCTACATGTTCACCTCACACTCCCCTCCAAGGAAGAGCACAAGATGAAGGCAGTAGAAAAGGTGTGCCCAGGAGGAGGGCCATCTGGACCACACCGCTGGTCACTGAGCGTCTATCTTCAGTGGCACCTACAAGAGAGAGATTCGTGATTGGGTTGTGGTTGTTATACTCTTGAGAGGTCAAGATCAAGTCCTCTCCCCAAATAAAGGAACACCCTAGTAACTCTGGGGCTTCCCTGGTGGGTCAGACAATAAAGAATCTGCCTGCAACGTGGAAGACCCAGGTTCAATCCCTGGGTTGGGAAGATCCCCTAGAGGAGGGCATGGCAACCCACTCCAGTGTTCTTGTCTGGAGAATTCCATGGACAGAGGAGCCTAGTGGGCTACAGCCCATGGGGTCACGAAGAGTCGGACAGGACTGTGTCTCTAACACTTTCACTTTCACTAGGAACTCTGAATTACAAATGGAGAAAACTGAGATGGAGTGATCAAGAGGTTTAATAAAGGTCAGGCTTTGCTAGAAATGGCAAAATGCCCCTTCGGTGCTCAACAGCTGGACTTCTGTTCTTTAGGGCCTGGCTCCAAAAATGAGATTATATTCTTGAAACAGGCTTTGTAGAGAAGAGAAAAATCTTCATTCAACAAGCTTAACCATTAACTTTAGGGCGGGGGGGTGGGTGTGGGATGGGGTTGGGGGGGTGGGGGAAGAGTACCATAAAATCCAGTGCTTCTCATATTAACATGCACAAGAATCGCCAGGGAATTTGTCAAAATGCAGATTCTGATTCTGCAGGCCTGAGGTCAGGCCTGAGATTCTAACAAGCTCCTGGGTGATAATGACGCCACCGGCCCCGTCCATGAACCATACATCGAGCAGCAAGGCCATAAAACAACAAGAGGTACAAAAACCACATTTCAACGAATGTTTATCTCACAACTCAGACTGCTGGCTACAAAACAGTGACATGTGAGTCTTTCTCCTCCTGATGAGCGACAGGCTCTGCAGAAATGTCAACACAACTTCTTGGGGGGGAGGCGGGGTTTTAAGTCCAACAAGTATACACAAAAGCTTTCAGCACATGGCATTGTGATTATTTAATACAAGAGAATTTGCTCTGGGTCTGTTGGCGGCAGGGAGGGGGTCATAGCTTCTGTGTTTGTCATACAAGAAACAGAGAGTAAAGGCTGGAGACACAGAATCTGGTTTAAGTCCTCCTGGGTGGTCAAATGGACCATGTGTTCATTTGCATGAAAGCTAGTCTCCCCGAGTCACACTCAGAATGGGCCCTGCTTCGCTTTCCAGGAGTCCCGTGGCTTCTGTTGTGACAGCCCACAGGAGAGCCTGGGCTTAGACCACGGAGCGCGGCTACTCTCACCCAGGCATTTCTACCACACCTGACGCCACTTCTTTCCACGGTCTCATGCGCCCTAGTGGAAACGCAAAGCTTTCTGAAGACTGTCTTACAGGAACCCAATTTTTACAAGGAGCTTTTAGTAGCTTTGGAGATCTGAGATTTGGAGATCTGATCCAAATCCCTGACCGTGACGAGTTACATGACCTTGGGTAAATTATTCAAAGCTTTCTGTTTCCTCGACTATAAAATGAGGACAACAGCCACCTAGGGAGGTTTCAGTGAGCTCAGGCACTCGGTGGCCGGCCTGGTGAGGATCAATGGCAGGAGGACCACCAGGACCACCAGGGCCACCTTCTCCAGCTGAGCCAGGCAATCCCAAGCTGCGCTGTAATAAACACACACATCACTAGTGGGCTCTCTTCTCAGTGACCTTATGCCCCAGGCCAGCAACAAGTATAAGTCACCTACTTTTTAAACATCACTGAGAACTCCTGATTCCTTTGCACTCATCTAAGCAGAGTAGATGGTAAGAAGGAAGACTGTAATATTTATTGTCCCCAGTGCCATCTCATCATTAATCCTCCCTGCATGCCACCTTCCCCTTGCATCCTCATCCTGTCAGAAGATGGCTCAGCACCCCAAAGCGGGAGAAGAGAGCCTGTCCCCTCACCCCATCTCCCCACTATGTGTCCTCCCTGAGCCAATAGCAACTGGTCTACCCAGCAGAGTGTGAGAAGGAAAGGAACTGGCCTTTCCCCGCCAGTTCAGCACTGACCACACGGGAAGGCTACTTACGACAGCAAAACCCTGGCAGAGCATGGTTTACAAATAAATGAGTGTGATTAATACTTTAAAGAAAGCTGAAGAATTGATACTTTTGAACTGTGGGGTTGGAGAAGACTCTTGAGAGTCCCTTGGACTGCAAGGAGATCCAACCAGTCCATCCTAAAGGAGATCAGTCCTGAATATTCATTGGAAGGACTGATGCTGAAGCTGAAACTCCAATACTTTGGCCACCTGATGCAAAGAACTGACTTATCTGAAAAGACCCTGATGCTGGCAAAGATGGAAGGTGGGAGGAAAACGGGACGACAGAGGATGAAATGGTTGGATGGCATCACCAACTTGATGGACATGAGTGTGAGCAAGCTGCAGGAGTTGGTGATGGACAGGGAAGCCTGGTGTGCTTCAGTCCATGGCGTCGCAGAGAGTCAGACACGACTGAGCAACTGAACTAAACTGAACTGAATGCTTTAAAGTCCACAGTATTCCAATATATATTATCTCACTCAATCCCAACAGTAAGCCTGTGAAGTATTTAAAACTGCTCTTCTTATTACCATCATGACAGATAAAGGCTTACAAAGAGTGATAAATGAGACAAGTTCATGGCCACCTTCTCTCACTTGCTTAAGACGGAGGTCTCCCCAGGAAGATGGTGGGGAAGACATTCCAGAACCACCTGCGTCACTCAGTTGCACACATCCTTCTGACGGAGCCCACTGGAGCCCACTCTGTCAGCCTGAGCTGCACCCGCTCTAGGTCATCAGGCTCCGTAAACCACAGCTCACCAGCTGTGGGCCCTTAATCATAGCCTTAAGAAGGTCTTGCACGCTGGAATGTAAATGGCAACACTGAGTCAAGGGTGAAGCTGAAACCCTACATTTTCCCTCGGAGCAGGCAGGGCCCTGCTCTGTGAAGCACCTTCCCTTGAGCTCGGGATTCAGAGCCGAGCAGAAACAGCCAGCTGCACAGGCAAGAGGACCGCGCGGGGCCTGTTCACCAGCGTGCGAGCTGCCTTCCCCCTCCCTCTGCCCACACACCCGGCCCGGGCTGAAAGGGCCTTTTCAAAGGCATCGGAGGTGCTAGAACATAGAACATCTCCGCTAAGTAATTTAATAATGAGCATCTGGTACTTGAGTCCCAAACAGAAAGGAATGTGCCCGGGAGCTGGCGGCCGAGCCACATTCCTCCTGTCACCCTGCGGCAGCGGGCGGGTGGGCGGGCTGCAGCCATGCTAGGGACAAGCCTTCTGACAGCTCCGCTTGCCCAACATCAAAGGGCCAGGTCGTGTCTTCAATTTGTAACTTGGGACGTTTTTCTCAGTTTCAAATCACAGGCTGACAGAGGTTACAGGCTGACGGGGTAATAAAATCATTGTGTAGCGAGTCAAGAAAATGACAAGCAAAAGCAAACAGCGGGATAAAAGAGAAGGGGTTGGAAATCTACCACGCAAGAGACAGAGCACCAAGCAGTGAAGCTGGCTCTTCAAACGGCACAGGGCACAGTGGTGGTGATTCTGCCAAGTATTGTTCACGGAACAGAGTCACAAATGGGCAAGGGCTGTGTCCAACTGGTGATATTTATTTATTTTTTTAAAGGAAGAGCATTCACAAATGATTCCAAGTTATTTGTCATTTTCATCCCCCTAAATATTCCGGTTGGATTCACAATCATGTCCACTGATACAATATTATTTGCCAGAGGCAACAAAAATAAACACATGAAATCAACCAGTCTTGCCCACTAGCATTGAAAGAAAAAAAAAGAAAAATCATATAACATCAGAACTTTAAAAGACGAGTCAATACTTTTTTGAATGGATTCTTTCAGGAATATTTACACAAATGTGGCCCACATGGTCACTATCCACCCAAATGTGAGGAGTGGTTTTTCATGGGCTAAGCTGTTCCTGTCTGGCCCTTTATAGTGTCACATCCCTAAACCTGAATACGTCCCTGACTCTGTGCTGGTTAAAGTGTGTTTTGGGGACCAGCAGCCTTGTCCAGGCGCTGGTTACAAACGCAGGATCTCGGCTGCGCCCCAGACCTACTGAGTCAGAACTATGTTTGAACAAGATCCCGGTGATTCATATACACATTGAAGTTTGCTAACCACCATCTCAAAAGATGTTTTATTATTTAAAAATCATTCAAACCCATTTTAACAGCTCTGCTAAGAAAGTCTTCCTTACACGGAGTTGTAATTTGCCCTCCCATATGTCCCATTTATAGATGCTTCCTGGTAACTAGAATACTCTTAGGCAAAGAATTCCAATCTTAAGCCTGTTGTGTGAAATACTTTTAAAATATACTCAAAGTTCTTTTTGTTTCTGTGTGCAGTGCATGAGAGAAGAAAAATCTCTAAATTCATTCTAAGCTATCCATGACACACCATACAATATTACTATTCCTATTGAGGATCAAAAATGTACGCAATAAACAAAAATAAAAGCAGGTATCCACATTAAATAAGCAGTATTAACCAAGCAATAAACACAGCAATTCAAGTGAAAAAGGTACCCAAACTGTCTCCAAGACAAAATTATTTGCAAAATTCATCTTGCCAGGGAGTATCTGCTATACAATTCAGAGTGAAAAAGACAACTTTTGTTTCCCCCCCACATGCCAGTCTCTGCCCTCAGCATTTTCAACACTACTGAATTTAAGCCATATCACAGCCTCGTAAGATGGATACTGTTTTAAGTCTATGTTTTATTGATGTTTAACCTACATATAGACGAGCCCTGAAATCTGCTGTGTACAGCTTGGTGAGTTTTTACATCTGAACACCCTCATGTAACCACCACCCCAGTCAGTCATTCCCAGCATAAGGCTCCCGGCCGCACGCAGTCCGCAGCCCCTTCCCCACAGGTTAACCACTAACCTGGCTTCTAGCAGATACACTAGTTTTGATTGTTTACTGAAAGTCATATAAATAGCACCAGGCAGACGTCACCTTTCGAGCCTGATTACCTTCCTTGAACAGGTCTAGAAGGATCTACCTAGTGTGGCTAGGGAAGGGGAAGGCCTTGTTGGGGGAACAGAGTGAGCAAAATAACTAGGAGGGAGGAGAATGCCCTGGAGCACAAAAGCGGGACTGGCAGAGGAGTCTGCAGGAAGGAAGTTGGAAAGGTGGGCCTATTGGATGGTGGGTGGCCTTGGATGCCAACAGAAGAGTGTGCAAGTGTTTGACAGGTGATTGACATAATTAATGATAAAACTAAAGTGACATGTCAAGGAACCTGATGTCACAGCTTGCCCAGAGGCGAGTGAAGGAGGAGGAAACTGGAGGCAGCAAGCCCAGTGTGGGGACCCAGGTACGAGACGGTACTGACCACAGGGGAGGGGAGGGAGGAAACACTCCAAGGCAGCCTCCGCTGTGGAAGCTGGAATTGATGGGAGGAGTTTTCTCCACGGCTCCAGGATGAGACTTCTTTCAGCCAACCAATAGAGAAGTCAGGAGGGGAAACCAGTTTTAGGGAAAACACCCTGGGTTTAAGGTCATTTGGTCACCCAGCTGGTGGACAAACGCAACTAAAGCTCAGGAGGAAAGATCCGAAGATGTCGTGTAGGAGGTGATGAACAAGAGAGCAAGAATTAAACGCTGTCCAGAAACCATGTGTGTGAATCAAGGCAGCTGAAGCCAGTGAGAAGAGAGGACCACCCCAAAACAGCATGAGGTACAGGACTGCGCCCTGGGGAAGACTCACAGGAAAGAGGAAAAAGGGGTGTGCAAAATGAGGACAGCAACAGTGTGGGAGCAGTATAAAACCCAGAAGATGGTAGAATATACTGAGCAGGAGTTCCCACAACAGCACTGCATTTAAACACTCTTTTTCTCAAGTGTTCGTTGCTGTTCAGTCGTGCCTGACTCTTTGCAACCCCGAGGACTGCAGCACGCCAGGCTTCCCTGTCCTTCACCATCTCCCAGAGTTTCTCAGGTATACCCACTGAAAATACTGAAACCAGCTTCTCTAAGAAAACTCAAGGCACTTCAGAAGCTTCATTAACTCTTTCTAGCATCTTCAAGGTATTACTTTGCAAATTACTGTCTGGGTATGCTAAACTTAGTAAATTACTGTTTGGGTGAACTAAATAGTAGCCTAGCGCTCTGAAAGAGTTAATGGGGCTTTCAAACTATCTAATTTACTCCTGAGGTGCTCGTCAGACTCAGAACTCTAACTCTACTTACGTATCACCAAGGATGATTAAATCCACTAAAAAACTGGGCATTCGCATTTCAGTCCAAATTGAAGCTAACAGATTTTTTTATTTAGGCTTCCCAGTCATCATAACAACCACAGTTCAGATGATTAACAACCAATCAACAGCGGTCTTTCATCAAGAAAATCCACTACAAAGAAAAGCTGAAAAGAGACAGGAACACAGAAAAGTGCAGAGCAATGTCTGCAGGGTGATGGTGTGTGGAAGCAGGAGCCGAAGGAGGGTCTGGTCTGGGTATAGTAAAATCTGCCCCCCGCCTTCCTTCTCTGCACTCGTTTTCCCCCTTTCACCAGATGACAACTGCTAAATCTGTTTTTGTTAAAGCCCAGTCTTTGGGAAATAGTAGGTGAAAATTCCTAAGAGCAGGTGTGTTTCTTTTCTCTAAATGATGACAATAGATAATAAAAAAAGGAAGAATTTAGCTTTGGACTTAAAGCTTAATTTTTACTTGCTCAAGTCACTTCCAGTTATGTTGCCAGTGATAGCATTTTATGGTATTCTCTGATTGAACTTACTTTATTAATCAGAAGCAAGTTGGCCAAGTTTATACATAGCATTAAGCAGAGATTTTTTTTTAAAGATACTGCATGGAAAAGAAAAGGGGAGCATTACTAAAACATTGTTTTCTTTCATTAAAGAAATATGGCTCTTTTCCCTATTCTTTCAAATGTCTTTTATCATTGTTTTTTTAATTATAAATACAAAATCGAATTAGTTCACATCAAGTCTTCAAGCAAATCTGAACAAATCAATGTTTTGAGCTGCCCGAACACACTGAACACGGACACTTCACTAAACTGTGATTCTGAAATTCCCATTAAAATTCGCAATGGTTGAATGGCTTTTTTGTCAGACTGTCACTTTTTGGCACACGTTTTCAAAGATGTCATTCTTGCTTTGCTATATACAGCAATAACTAGTCATATCTTTATAAAAACACAGTTTTATCATTAATATCTTCATTTGAAAACTAGCTTGAAATAGAAGTATCACCAAAGATCCTCAGTTCAGACCAGTTATGAAATCTGAAATTAGTACCATGTTTTCAAATATTAAGAGATTATAAAGAAACAAGGTAATTGGAACCCTATTAGGGAGGTACATATATTACTGTTATATATGTAATATACAAAATTTCATTATATAGCTTTCAGAGCACACAGAAAAACAACAACACAGACCTTAACAAAAAAATTTAGTCCCATCATGGTAGGAACAAATTATTTAAAGTTTTTTCAAACTTTTTTAAAAACTAAGTGCTAATCAAATGACCGACCTATCCCTTAAGTGCAGGCAGGTTACGCTTCCTCTCTCCAACTTTCTGAAGATGAATCCAAGCAAAGGAACAGGGCCATGCACAGGCAAGGGACAGTGAGTCTGCACATACTCTCTGGCATTGGTCATCTGCAAAGCCCTAAGCCTGCTGCACAGAGAAATTTTCAAAAGGAGTAGGTATGTGAGAGAAATAAAAGCTTTTAAAGGAAATGTGAAAAGCCTTCCTTCTCTTTCTCCCCAGTCTAACTCTTGAGGACAAAAAAAAAAAAAACAATTTTTAACTTTTCAAAGCATAAAACTCATTAACACAGATCCCTAAGGGATTAAATGTGGAGGATGCGAGACAATGTATAACCAATGTCAAATGTAAAAGAGAAAGAAGTCCATACAAGCAATACAAACAATTATTTCAAACACCAACGGAGTGAAAGTCGCTCAGTCGTATCCAATTCTTTGGGACCCCATACAGTCTATGGAATTCTCCAGGCCAGAACACTGGAGTGGGTAGCCACTCCCTTCTCCAGGGGATCTTCCCAACCCAGGGACTGAACCCAGGGCTCCTGCACTGCAGGCGGATTCTTCACCTGCACCAATGGGAGAGACGTGCGAGATTTTGTGCCAAGTCTATTCAGTGGTGTCCAAGTCTTTGCAACCCTATGGACTGTAGCCCGTCAGGCTCCTCTGTCCATGGGATTCTTCAAGTAAGAATACTAGGGTAGCCATTCCCTTCTCCAGGGGATCTTCCTGACCCAGGGATCAAACCTATATCTCCTGAGGCTCCTGCCTTGCAGGCAGATTCTTTACCACTGAGTCACTAGGGAAGCAATGGAGAGACACTGACCTTCAATCACTAATAGAGCTTTTTTTATGCTATTGTTTTTCTACACAAAAACATTTGAACTGGGGGCGGGGGGGGGGGGGGGGGGGGGGGGCTTGTTTTAATTTCATCCTAAACAGTACACTCCATCTAGCAGGCATCCTTTGTTTACACAGCCCCTAACACACCACCTTTGGCTACTAATTGGCAATCAATCCTTTTTCAGGATTTGTACCGGAGATTCAGGAGTAGATTAACAATCTATTCTTCTTTTAGCTGACACAAGTAAAGATGAACCCAAATACAAAGCAAAACCAAAAAACCACACTATGAAGCTCACCTACTTGATCAGCAGAATATTCTACACCTGACTCACAGTACCATAAAACTGGTACAGAGGTCAAGGTCCCAGGCTAGAGGCAGTTCTGTGTGGGATGAGTAAGGGATGAGTGTGAACACTCCACCCACAAGTACCCAGCACACGCTCACTCACACACTGCCTCACTCACTCAGCAGCTACACCACAGTTAGGGCCATTTCCCCAGTTTTAATTGAAGGCATTGGCAATAATCCTTCAAGTCTCTTTGAAAGCCTTACTACGCCTGGGCCTTTTATTTGCATTTCGGACTTTTCCTAGCACATGCCTGAGATGATCTATCATTCCAACACAAGGTAATGAAGAGAAACAAGACATATCCCTAACAATGTGGCTTTTGGTGGTCAAAGTTTTTAATACCACAGGTTAAAATACATTTGTCACCCAATACAATCCCAGATCAAAACTGGAGTTGGCCAATTAACTTTAAAAAGGGAACATTAAAGTGCACAATTTGTTAAAACTGAATATACAGGCCTTAAACATTAACCTTAAAATAAATACATGCAGATGTGTGAGGTGAGGCAAAATCTTTCCTTTGAGACAGGCCCCATCTTCCTTATAAACCCACAATACACTGTCACCAAAGGTTTACAACACTGATTTCTTTAAAGTGGCTTCCCTCGTGGCTCAGATGGTAAAGAACCTGCCTGCAATGTGGGAGACCTGGGTTCGATCCCTGGGTTGGGAAGATTCCCTGGAGGAGGGCATGGCTACCCACTCCAGTATTCTTGCCTGGAGAATGCCATGGACAGAGGAGCCTGGCGGACAGTACATGGGGTCACAAAGAGTCAGACACGACTGAGAAACTAAGCACAGCAAAGTGGTGGAATCTACCAGACTACTGTAGAGCAATCGAACTACAGAATTCTTCATGCTTTCCCCCTTATTTTTCATAGGGTCTGACCACACCTAATTTATCAGCAATTTATTTCCAAAGTACCCAACTTAGTTTTCCTAAAGATAATTATTTCAATTCATATTTAATGGATTCATTTAATGTTTAACTACTTTTTTTTTATTAATTGGGAAAGCGATACAACTACATAAACATGTCTGATAAAAGAGTTTCAAGAAAAATGAGACCCAGCTGGTGTACTAGAGGATAGCATGAGCAGCCAGAGGAAGGCATACTTCATGAGGGAATGCAGAGCGTGGGTTCACGTGTGTGTTGCTCAAGCACCAGTCGACCACGAGGCCTGCTCCTGCATATGCTGG
This sequence comes from Bubalus kerabau, assembly GCF_029407905.1. Classification (NCBI taxonomy): domain Eukaryota; kingdom Metazoa; phylum Chordata; class Mammalia; order Artiodactyla; family Bovidae; genus Bubalus; species Bubalus kerabau. The sequence continues at coordinate 22,544,621 of NC_073635.1, read as the reverse complement.
CATTACCACCAAATTGTACACGTTTTTTTGTGCATCCAACTCTTTGCGGACCCATGGGCTGTAGCCTTCCAGGCTCCCCTGTCCAGGGGATTCTCCAGGCAAAGATACTGAGTTGCCATTTCCTCGAACTTCAGAGAGGATCTTTCCAACCCAGGGATCGAATCCCCGTCTCCTGCACTGGCAGGCAGATTCTTTACCACTGAGCCACCAGGGAATTCCCCTATCACCACAGACATTTATCTGCCAGATAGGGGTAAAGACACGGAAGAATATGGGATTTCTTTTTTAAGGCTCAATTTATGTTGAATGTGACTGAATTAATCTGAAAAGTTTAACTTCCATTAAAAAAAAAAATAAAAAACTTGCCACCCAAGAAGCACTAATATTAACACATTAAATGTGTAAGAGTTGAATGTTACTTGTTCCTACAAGTCCATCTTCTGGAAAAGCTGAAGAGTGATACCGTATATGTATGTGCATGCATGTACATGCTCATTAATGTGCACATACGGCTGCATGCAACTCAATTATCTCATAATTAGCTTGGTGCCAGATAAAATTTTTTTTTTTTTAACTCTCCTGAGGTGGACATCCACGGTATGGTCTTCAGGGAGGTCTCGTGGCACAGTTCTCTTCCCTCCTGCTCTCTGTATTAGAGCTGACTCAGCGCCCTTTAGCCCAGTGTCACCCTGGGACCAGGCAAGACGTGCCAGCGCGGATGAAAAGACGACAGACACGCAACTGGATGCTGCAGACACTGAAGGGGAATGCCACTTAATCACTTTTCTTCTTCAGAAATGCCCTAACAGGCAATGTGGCTCTACACCACACAGCTCTGTATTTGCTCACACACTTGTAAAGATGACTGTCATCCCTAAAAACTGTCCTGTGTAGAACAAAAAGCCACATTCTACCAGGTTAAGATGTGATTTTTTTTTTTCCAGACAGAAATCCAAAGTGTATTTACTTAAGAGGGCAAAACAGCTGTATGTTAACTCTTTATAAAATCCAGCTGGTTCCTATTTGATGCGAACACTTTCTCCTGGTTCTTAAGCTGCTTCAGGAATGCAGTTTCTGCTATGAATAATCACATTTATTAAACACCATAGAAACTGAAGTCTCTGTTTCCAAAATTTAAAAACTGCTAAGTATTCCTTGATTTAAAAAAAAACAAAAAACAAAAAACTGGGTTGTAATGTTTTATGTCACTTACTCAAAAAAACTATGATTCTTTTTTAAATGAGATTTAGCATTTAAAAAATCTTTGAAATGGACATGCTGAATCTGTAATAGTAAATGAACTGATGTTCCCAAGAAAAATAAGTATGCTGTTATATCAAAGTCCTTTTAATACAATTTAAGCAAACAAAATTGGTAACTCAAAATTTCCAACACAATAATTAACATATATTTTTCTTGATAAATTATAATCCAGTCCTTATTTTTAGTAAACAAAAAAACACACTGTAGGAAAAAAAAAGTCAATACTGAATGAAAGCCAGTTACTGGTAGTCACAGGAGTAAATAACTAAATAGAAAAATAAAACTCTTAATAACATGTGATCATATCATGTTATTCCTTGATCAAGTGGTTATTTTCCAGGATGATTCCAGTCTGTTCTCTGATGCTCAGTCATAAATCCAAGCAATCGTAATTGGCACTTTAAAAAAAATTAATTAACAGCATTATTGTCAGCAATAATACGTATGAAATAGTTCCTTCTCGATAGTTCCTGACCCTTGATTACAAATGACAGGGACGGGACAAGGCACCCACTTTGGCATGATCTCCAGGACCCACCTCCAGCTACACTGCACGTCTCAATTCCCTTAATCTACAGGCTCTCTCCCACCAACAGCCCTGTGTTCGGGCCGCTCCCCCAACCCGCCACCTCCTCCCTGCTCGGCCCAGAAGCCCAGAAGCCCAGAAGCGGGGTCAGACTGCTGAAATTCGACCCACACTTCTTCTACTCCTCCTGGTGCTTCCACCCCTGAAGCCCCAGTATTCCCTGTCACATTGCTCTCGGGTCACTCGCCCTTAACACCTGTGCCGTCAGTGGTTATCTAAGCCTTGACCCATTGTGACTTCTGAAGGCAGAAGTTGTATCATCATCGGCTGCACGAGGCGTAGGAATAATACCACTGGTGATCCATGGAGAGGCCGGCTGGCAAAACCAACCAACTAGCGTGCGGAAGACGCCACAAGCTACACCCACAGTGCTGTCAGCACTGGCCGCTCAGAGACGCCTCTTGCTACCAGCTGACGAGCGCTTAAGGCTAGCTAGCGTGAGCCTAATAATCTAGATGTACGTGGACGGAGCAATAAAAATATCAACAAATCTGAGACACCATGGAAGACATTCTGACACGGCACTGTGGTGGAATTTACTGAAAGGCATGTTCTACTTAACCAAAATACTGTAAGAACAACTTCTCTCCCAAGTGTAAGATAGTAAGATGAAGCACACGTTAAAAACTGAAGAGCAAAATAACAGCCATTACTACAGTGAACAAGGTGTTTTCAAACACCCCAAGGAGACGTTTTAACCAAACTGCGGTGGTATCAGCCTTCAACCCTGAGACTCCGCCACACCCATCCTGTCACCTGTAGCCACTATCTAGACTAAAACAGCTGATTTCTGGGCTGGGCCACACTTCAAAAGCAGTACACCAGCTCCTATCAGCAGAGAAAAAGGTTTTCATCGACTGCACATCATGTTCTCTATTTTTTGGAGGGACGGTGGGATGAGGCAGGGCGCCAACAGGGGTGGAGGAAGACGGTGCAGGCAAATGTCCCGGGAGACTCTACCGTCAGGTGGCCCCCTGCCCCTCCAGCCTCCCCACCCATGCAACTTCCTCACGGCCACTCCTAGTCCCCACTTTGTATAAAAGCCCATCTGCTCACATCCCTGACCCTGCTTCAAACCCCCCTGGTTTCCTTTTTCCATCAGATAAGGATCAAGTTTGTGTAAGCCTCTCAGACCTGACCCTGCCTGCCTCTGCAGCCTTGTTTCACCCTGAATCTCCCTTCAGACTTTGTACTTGGACTCCCAAAATGTACTGTGTCCTTTCATGCTTCTGGGAGGCTCTCGAGAGAAAGCCCTTACGTTCCTCCCCGGGGACAGCTCCCTGTCCCTTCTGACTGCAGGGAGGGCACCCTGAGTGCTTTGCAAAATGCAGGAGGACAGAGCATGAAGTCCAAGAGTGCGTGACGTCTGAGCGCTGCTGTGGTCCTGGGAGTGCTGTAACGTTCCCAACGCCCTGAGGCGGACAACTGTCCATCCCAGTCATACGAAGGAGCGCCAGAAAGCCCGTGTTCTCCTCTTAAAGACACTTTTAGGCTACACCCTCACTAATTTCCCATTTGAGACTTCTTTCCTCCATCCATTTGTTTCAAATGTGCTCTACTACAGGGCAGGCACTGTACTAGGCACTACAAATGAATGGATGGATGGATGAAAGACAGACAGACAGATAAGACACTGTCTGCACTCTCAGGAAGCTGAGTGCCTACTGGGGGATTCTATAACCCCTCAGTACAGCCTTCAGTAATTATTTCACATTTTTAGTACAGTACACACAGACAGTAAGTCTCTACACATTCGGTGCCTTTATTCTCATCCACTATTTAACCTCCTTTCCCTACTAAAGTCATCCTCTTATGCTTGGATGTTTCCCGAGTTTTACACCCTTATGACACATGGCAGCATAAAGGTGGACTGGAGGTGCCAATAAATGAAACCTGCAGTTATAGCCAGGGAATGGCATCTCAATTCTAGTGGTGCCGAGAACTACAAAGACTAGCCCAACATCTTCATTCTACAGAACAAGCAGCCCAAGACAGGAGACAGACAACCCAACTGCCTGGGTCTCCCAAGAGATTACAGCTAAACCTGACTTGGAATTGAGACCTCCTGCCTCAGCTCCATTCTTTTTCCCTCTGTCCGCTCTGCCCCTCAACCGACAGTAACATGTCCCCTGTGTATGTTAGATTCAGACCACAGTCACAGGAAAAGCTGAACTCGTGTTTCTTGGGGGCAGAGGAAAGGACAAAAGCCAAAGGCAACCAAGTAGCACCAAAGAATCTCCTAACCAAAGGCTTCCTTCAGCTGCCAGCATTTTTCGAATTTGTGGTAAATAGAATCATCGGTCCCAATTGTTTCAATGTGGTTACTCTCATGGCCCCTTGCTGAAGTGTACTTCTCTATTCCTTGATTTCAGGCTTGGCCATATGGCTTATTTTAGCCAGAAGGGGCAAGGAATGAACTTGCAAAGTAAGGCTCCCCTCTTGTGCATCTGACATCACCCCAAGAAGAATTTACCCCAGACGGTTACTTACCTGCCAGTGGGGGCCTCAGAGTGAGAAGCAGAGTGAGCTGCCCTAGATAACTTCATGCAGGTGAGCAAGACGTAGAACAATACACGCTTACAGGTGTACAGCTCTGAGATGTCCGGGTGGTTTTTTACACAGCGAAGCTGACTGATAAAATGTCTTATTTATCCTCAAGCCAAAAATGCTTACTTCTGGTTATCTGTCACTGTTGCATCCCCAGAGTATTCGCATGCTGTCAACGCAGAAACTGATTTACTCTCTCTTACTTCCATTTTGCTAATTTCTTGAGACCATCTCTTATTTGAATTATCTTCAGAAAAGAATCCTGTCTCCAAATTAAAGTGTTATTTCCAAGTGCTTCACTGATTCTTGTGGTAGGTATTATGTAAGTGGGAGAAAAATGTATCCTTTCAGCATAATCTCATGAAATGCCTTGTCTCCCTTTAAAGCAGTAAGATGTGTCATGATCACTATTAATTTAATAAAGATAATTTTCAGCTCATATGATAGATCCTACAGATAGGTGGGAAGGGAATACATGTATGTTTCAATGTAGGTACTAATAAAATTTTCAAGGCTGCTCTAAAGCCCTCACCCAGAATAAATGCTAAAAACATCAATTAAAAAAAAAAATATATATATATATATTAAAAGGTCCTCTAAATCAGGGTTACATTAAACAATGACATTCAATGTAAATGTCCTTTGATTTAGCCATTTTCTGATTTCAGCACATACCCTGATGTTGTTAAAACTACTCCAATTTAATTATCATTATCATTTGTAATTTTTGAAGCTCAGTAGACTTGAAATAGAATTACATTTGGATGACAAAACCCATTATGCAATAGAGTCATCTGGAGGGTAGAACACCACACTGGAATCTAGGAATCTACAGCTTATTTTGTCTTCTGCTTGCCAGGACAAGGTTAATTTGTTTCCTTTACTCTTTTTTCTGTCTTGCAAAATGAAAAGGATATTATTTCCTCTGAAAGGACATAATTTCCACTTTGTATATACATATATAACATGTCTAATATATTCATATACTATATATGCACAGTATTATATACCTGGAATGCAGACAGAATTATGTATGAGCAACATATATGTAAGTCCACTGATAGGACACCACAGATTTGAGGGCGTCTAACTTTTGATGTCAAAGCACTTTATGATCTTAGGAAAGAGAAGGCTAATGTGTCCATTTTGGACTGCAGATAGTTAACTAGAATTTGACCAGGAAGACAAAACGAAACATTCCTTCTTGTTCTGGAACCAACACCAGTAGAACAGCACTATCATCAAGGAAGACTGGATTTGTATAGATCAACCTGATGTCTAAGGACAGCCTGCAGGAGAGAAAAAAAAATCCTCAAGGGTTCTTAACCTGGAGCCTGTGGGTAAAATTCAAGGGATTTAAGAAAACTTAGGTGGGGGCGGAGGGGTGGGGCAGGGGAGAGACATACATTTTGATATTTACTAACCAATCACTGAAATTCAGCATTTCTTTCAATTATGAAAAGAGCAGTGCAACACAGCATTAGCAGCGCCTGTGACCGTGACACCAATGGAAACAGATCTGTCAAAAATTCAAAGACTATTTTTCACTTGCGATGAGTAAGTACCTAAAAATTATGGTGCCCTGCCACTAAATCCTGTTATTTTAATGTATTGATAAAGAAGCACATGTCTTAACGAGTGACAATTCTGATAACTGTGTTCGCTATAACTGGCTTTCTTTGCCATCACATGCATTGCACCCACCTACCACGTCCCTCACTCCCTAGTCTTCATGTACGAATGAGCCCAGGGCAGGTAGGGGAGAGGAGATAACGACCTATGTATGTGTCTATAGCAGTGAAATTAAAGCTGGTGATGATGATGCGGCATCTGTCTGTTTGGCACCATCTAAAACCGGCAAGCAATAATTGTCCAACAAGGGGGTGTTTAGTGTGTGAGGTTTAGGACATTGTGCCAGAAAACCTAAAGCGTCCAAGCTGTAAAACTCTGTAATAAGCAGGTAATCCTAGGCCCAGCGTCCAAGTTTCTGCCCTAACCTGTTCCTTATGATTATGATTTTAAAACATCCCAGTGTCAGCAGGTTCACTGTGAGTCAGACCTGAAATAATAAATGGCTTATTTTCCATCCTGATGGAGGAAATACATCACGGCTCATTGTGGCTCACTTAACTGAGGCTGTTTTTACAGGAAAATATAAAAATAACTAAGTCATTCTGCCTGACCACTTTTAACTTTTTTTTTTTAAATTAACAAAGCTCTTTACTACATCCACTTTAAAAAGAAAAAGCATGTTTTCAATGTAAGTTGCAAAAACAATACCTCACAAACATCTAGAAGGAAAAGTAACATAAACATTCAGAAAGAAAATTAAGTTTTTGACTATGAAATACCCTGGCGGGCCAAGACAACCAATCAGATGCATTCACTTCATCAAGATAAAGTGTTGCTTATTTAAACTGTCAACCATGTGATAATGCCATTAAATGACAGTCAAAATCTTTCACCACCATTTGCTAAGGCTGCCAGGTTTTCGAAAACTACATTTATTTATACACAAATATAGAGACACATTCCAGAACCCAAAGTCTTAGCTATTGCACCCTCTCAACTAGAAGCTGATGGAAAGGTGACATCGTCACCAAAGGTGAATACTTATTCAATGACATTATGCTGCAAGCAGACTGCCAAACCCATCATGTCTGTGGATGAAATAACTACAGTGAACGAGCAGTATATTCTACGAACAAGGAGCTGATTTCGTCCTGCATTTCAACACTTTCTGTGTGACCTTACAGAGTTCTAGAGATCACTGATGCCACCGCTTCAGAATGTAATCTTGTTTGCTACCCAAAACTCTGCAAGAGTAGTTCAGTACATTTGGAGGAAAAAAAAAAAGACATCATCACTGCAGCCAACATTAGGGACAAACAGTGCATATTTCAGGATCTGACCAAATGATTGAGAATTACATATAAAGTACTCAGTGTGTAATACATCTGAAGACAAAATGAATTCACAGCTCTGCTGACTTATTACAAGGAGAGGGTTAACTTTCATTCCATCACCTTGAAATGGTGCTAAGAGGCAGAAAAACCCCGTGGGAGCTCCCACTGACTTACCTGCCCGTTCCCTTCTCACCCATGTCCCTGAACATGGATGGGGGAGTATGGAAAGAAGCCATGAAGGCAAACAGCAGAAGCTTCATTTCAGCATGTTGTTGCTCCCACTTTCAAATAAGAGTTTTATTAATAAAAGGCAGAAACTCTACATACAGTCCATCACAAGCCCTTCTGTCACTCTCCTCCCATCACTGTTGTAGTGTTATCGACAGTTTAAAAAAAAGAAATATTAAGAACTTTCTTTGGAAGGAATGATGCTAAAGCTGAAACTCCACTACTTTGGCCACCTCATGCGAAGAGTTGACTCATTGGAAAAGACTCTGATGCTGGGAGGGATTGGAGGCAGGAAGAGAAGGGGACGACAGAGGGTGAGATGGCTGGATGGCATCACTGACTCGATGGATGTGAGTCTGAGTGAACTCCTGGAGTTGGTGATGGACAGGGAGGCCTGGCGTGCTGCGATTCATGGGGTCTCAAAGAGTTGGACACGACTGAGCGACTGAACTGAACTGAAGAACTAAGGGTCTAGCTTTTGCCCTGCCTTCTGCAGGAATTACCAAGGGCAGGGTCCTTAGGTTTTATAGAGGCTTAGCAGGAAAAAAGCCTTGCATTCAGACATTCCAATTCTCCCTCTTCTGTTTATTAGCTGTCTCCCTGTGGAGACCGAAAAAATCTGGCTTCACCACCTCTCCCAGGGGTCCTGTAAAGTTCAAGTGGGACAGAGCGTGGCAGGCACACAGCACGTCACACACTCAAATATTAAGAGATCGTGCCATTTACAGGGGGAAAAATGTTACATGGGCTTCATGCATCTGTAAAAGAAAAGTATCAGGATGATACCTCAGGTTTTCAAACTTCAGGGAGAAACAAGAGAGGGTTTTTTTTTTTTTTTTTTAACCACACCGTGTGGCTTGTGGGATCTTAATTCCCCAACCAAAAATTGAACCTGGGCCCTCAGCAGTGAAAGCTCAGAGTCCTAACCACTGGACCACCAGGGAACTCCCCAGAAGGAGTTCCTGATAGATATATCTGCTGTGTTACACACACACACACAAACAAGTGCAAGCATACTGAACAAAATGCCTTTCAAAAAGAAGGCTGACCCTACAATTTCTATAGCCAAGAATTGTTAAACTCCCAGGCACAAAATTTCTTGTTGTTCGTTTTAAGTCAATTCCATGATGGTTTATCAACCAATCTAGAATTTTAATGTCAACTTTTTACAAAAGAAAATGACCCAGAGACTCTGCTTTCCCTTTCCCCATATTCCTTTCATCATCAACATAAAGGCAAAGAACTAAACTTCTACTGGTCACAATTTTCACAAACCTCCTGTATAATCTCAAGCATTTGAACCTTGAGATCTTGGGCTAAAAAGAACATCTGATGGGAATAAACTCTTATTTCCCCATCAGGATTATTACTAGGTCAATGAAACACAGCCGAATGTAAGAGTCCTCTTCTGGGGGGTGGGGGGCCCCGGCATGTGTGTTGGGGGCAGGGTCCGTATGCGGAACGGCTGTGAGAAGGAAGAGACAGTGAAAAGGTCAGCGGCCTGCCACCTCTCTCGTCCTGAGGCACACAAGGATGTGACATGCTGACGTGTGGTTAGCAAGAGGCCTCTCCTCCCTTTATGATCTGCTTCTCTACCCCATCCCCAATCTAAATCAATTTTTATTTTCAGTTAAGAAAAAAAAGTTGCCACACATAGAGGGACTTTAAGTAATCACATCAAAGTCTGGAACTTCAAAGATGCAGCTCCCACAGCAACAGAAGCTCGGCTCCCATCTGCAGCGTGAGTGGTACTGTGCACGCCAGCGTCTCTGATCGAAGACCCTGATGAGTGTGTGGGCAGCGGGGCCGACACACGCACTGTGAATCTGGGTTTCCTGACCCTCGCTTGGCTGAGTTGAGGCGGGTGATTATGGGGCGTGAGCATCTGCGTTTGAAACAGGTCCCCAAAGAGGAAGCACATTCAGGTCACTTGAACAAACACGAGCGCGAGTCACACCAGAACCATCTGCCGGCCTGCCTGGCAGCCCCGCCCCTTCAGTTGTACAGTCTTCCGGGCCCGCGACCAGGACCCATGCGATAGCTTTGGCAAGACTTCAAGTTGGACCCTCATGGCTTGTACCATGAAACGGCTCATTTTTCCAAGAGCCTTAACAGACAGAAGGGAAAGTAAATCAAGTAAAATCAGAAAGAGAAAAAAAACTAGCATGTGACCCAGCATCTGAACTACTAGTGGTTACCTTTCCTCTACCAAGCAACATAGTGGTTTCCAAAGGTATTTCCCAGCAATTCTACTTCCTGATTTCAGTAGCCACTGTTTCAGGAATAATAACAAAATTCAATACAGAGGCGAATGTTGGAAAAGCCCCAGGGAACTGACCCGGCCCAGTGGTTATGGGCAAGTTCACCCGGCCATGCCAAGATGCTTCCCAAAGCCTAAGTGTTTGCTGTAGGCTTGGTCCCCGTTTTGAGTTTAGGCGGGTTCCATCTCCTTTGGTGGCTGGAAATTTTGAGGCCAGATACATTCAACTACCAGGAAATGACATGAGCTAAATGCACTTTAGGAAGGCAAGAGCACTGGTGGGAATATGACCCTCTGTTTCAAAGCACAATCCTGCAATATGATGGCACCACACTTGATTCATCTGAAAATGATACCCAGGACGTAGCCTAAGTTACTCAAGGTCACTAGAATTGTAAAAGACCTGGAAGAGACCAGTCAGTCTGGCCCACCTTATTTTGCAAACAGAAAACTAAGGAACAGAGGAGACAAATCTTCACACAGAGGGTCTTGTTCCTGAGAGTGAGGCTAGACGATCTTTGGTGTTGTGCTGTCCGTGGAAGACACACAGGCCCTGGGCCCTGCAGAGGAAGAAGGACAAGCCCAGCAGTGCTCCTCCCACCTGGTGGGCAGCCTTCCAACAACCTCGACCACTCAGAAAGCATTTCTCCTATTCAAACAACTGTGAGTCAGAGAAGCCGGGGCAGAAGGAAAATGAGGAGAGTACTAATCTGCAGAGTACAGAGACCATCTGAGACCCTCATCCAGCACCTGCTGGATCTAAATGACCTGAGTATAAAATAAGGTCAGTTATTTAGCACACTCTATTACCCAGGTTCTCCTGAGGCCTCACTTGATCCTACGTAGAGGACCATTTTTAAGGAGCTGGGAGACCAAACAGTGCACAGCTGAGAAGAGGTGCTTCAGTAGCCCCAGAGGACACTACGACACAGGTGCAAAGTAAAAAAGTGGATGCTCCCAATGACCACCCCAGTCACACAGTCGGGGGAGAACATATGGGGACATCAGAGGTAGAGGAAAAGCACACTCCTGGTTGCTGGGCACGTACATGTCCTGGGTTCAAAGGCACAAACAAAACACACAGGCGATGCTTGTCCTTATGGAGCCCGGGCTCTGCAGGGTAGATGGACGGAGCAAACACAGTGGATCGGGTAGCAATAAATGCTACAAGGGAAAATAAAGTGGGGATGGAGGTGGCTATAATTATCAACAGAGTGGTCAGGGAAGGTCACATGGGAAAGGCGACATCTGAGTAAAGGAGGCGAGGTGAAGGAAGTCAACCGTTCAGACACTTGGAGAAGAGCGTTCCAAGCGGAGGTGAACGACGGCACCAAGGCCCTGAGGCAAAAGGATGCTTGGCCTGCAGGAAGGTCAGTGTGACCAGAGGGACATGAAGGAGGAAATGAGTTCAGAGAAATGACTGGGGGTCAGGCTGGGGGAGGAACACTGGAGGAAACTGGGCTTGCACACTGAAGGAGCGGGGCGATGGGGGGTGGGGAGGGTTAAAAGAGGGGTTGTGAGCGGAGGACTACTCTGGGCCTGCTGGGAAGGGAAGCAGAGCAGAGCAATTCTCTGCTCACAACCTCCCCCGCCCCACCCCCCAGGGCTCCTTCCGTGCAAGCCAAGGTTCCTCCAGTGTTCCAGAAACCAATAGGTGCCATGCCTGTCAAACTCACATTATCTGCATTTCTAGATATTCCATCCAGAGTAATTCAAGACTTAAGGACAGCAGAAGTACATGTACAAACTCGTAATAAACACTCCTCGCGCTTCCAATCTCCAGAGTGGTGTTTCGTGTTACAGGATTAGATTTTGGTGGGTGACTCTCCTAAACTGGGTGATGAGGCAGAGAGAAGAGTGAGTGTCATTTTATTGGCGAGCAGAGTGACAACTGAGAACAGAGCGGGAGCTTTAAAACCAAGAGCCTTGGAGACAGACAGACCTGGATTCGATTCCAAGTTGTCCTTTTCATTAACTATGTCATCTACCTAAAATAGCTAAGCCTTGATTTCCACTCAGAAGAAGGGGAATAGCAACATTATCTACCTTATATGGGTGGAATAAGAATTAGAATTGCACTCAGAATAAGTGGGTGCTCAGCAAAAGGCAGCTATCTCATTAGCTTGTCTCCAGCTTAAGCTTGATTTTTATTTCTACAGCCATTGCAGAAGTAGAAAGCAGTACAAAAATGAAGTTGGCTGCACTCCTTAAAGTCCTGAGAGAGAGACTTGGTGGTTATCTACATATGCATGAGCCTCCTTAAAAGAAACCTGATGGATTAACAGTACTCTTTAGCATTATACAATTATTTGTATATAGTATTAAATATGATTTGTATAATTTCTCCTAATTAAAACACTTGGCATCTCTCTCATGTAATGGCCCATATTCCAGCAAAGATTTATCCTTCATTTTAAAATCTCAAACACACAACTGTGGTTAAGAGCTAGACTTACAGATGGGATGTTTATTCAAAACAAAACCTTTGATTGAACTGGCTGAGTCTCAACATGACACCCCAAGATATCACTCCTTGGGTGATCCATGGCCTGGTCACCTAGTTTCCTTCTCTTCTGGCAAAGGCAATTCTGCTTTTCCCAAGTCAAAGACAGGTAAACAAAAGATACCAACCTTTCGTCAATTCCACATTAATTTCACTTTTCACTAGCCCATTTCCTCAACTGTGAACACGGTTAAATAGCAGGTAAATAGCAGGTAGTTACTTCAGGACTGCTGTGATGATTAAAGAAGGTAATTAGGTTGTATGCCAGGCACAGAGTGATGAAAAACAAAAGTGAGCTATTTGCTGTTATTACTAATATTACTCCTGTTTTTCCCCATTCTGCAAGAATTCCTAGAGCTGTAAGTAAGCATGGAGGAGGAAGGGAGCTCCTTGTCCAGACAGGCGACTCCTCGGGGCATTATCTGCTTGGATGGTTAGAATCACAGATCTAAGCCTATGCCAATCATCTCTTAGGGCTCGAGTGGGCTGATGGTTAACACATTTATACAGTCAAATTCTCAGCTGAAAAAACACCTTTTATCAAGAGTACCACTTAATCGAAACAAAACAACCTAATTTGCATTAATTTACCTTTCCACTAATCCTCCAATGGGAGAGTTAAAAAACAATGAACCATAGGTAAAGGAGAAGAGGAACAATGGAAACGGGAAATTAACTGGCTTCTGAAAAATAACGCAACCTTTATATTGAAATATATTTCCCCAACTATCAAAAATCTGACCAGAAAACATTAACCCACTGGAAGACCACTCTATGAACACAGGCTTTTCTAAGTGGTAGTGGGCATCATGTGGGACATTTGTCCTTACTGGAGCTGACTTGTTAACAAAGCTCTTCACTCCATGTGTATATCTATCTATCACATGATGAAGCAAAAGGCAGACCAGCAAACCCGCCAATGACAAGCAGCAAAATAAGATAAGGGAAAATCAACAGAAGAATTAATTTACACAGACAAATTAAAATGCTGGGCTAAAAATCAAGGTAAAATTTAAAGTTTAACAGAGTTGTTAAAAAAAAAAAAAAAAGACATGAGATAGGATATTCCTTATATGCAGAATCTGAAAAAATGGTACAGATGACCTAGCTTATTTACAAAACACCAAATTAAAATAAGTAAAACCCAGGTGGTCCAGTGGTTGAGACCCAAACTTTCACTGCTAAGGGTGCAGGTTCAATCCCTGGTCAGGGACCTAAGATCCCACAAGCCATGTGATATGTCCAAAGGAAACATAAAAAATAAAATAAAAAATTTTTAATTGAGACATTTATGTAAAAAACAAACTTATGGTTACCGGAGGGAAAGATTTAAACTGGGAGACTGGGACTGACACACACTACTGTATATAAGATACACAATAAGGACCTCTGTATGGAACAGGAAATTCTACTCAATAACCTGTGATCACCTATATGGGAAAATAACCTAAAAAGTATAACTGATTCACTCTGCTTTACACCAGAAACTAACACAACAGTGTAATCAAATATACTCCAATACAAATTTTAAAAGATGAGAGAAACGGGGGGTAAGTATGTTTGGAGGCAGTCAGAGAAATGTCTGCGGACTGCAGGCTTCAGAGGAAGCATCGGAGTGATACAGATCCTGAATAAGCTGTTAAAAGATACAACCTGCAGAAACAAAGTACAGTCTTCAGATCACAGGAAAGTCCCATGTGCTCAGAAGAGGCCATGTAACAGCTAGAGGACCAGTGAGCTCTTTGTTATCACTTAAAATGCACACGAGAGTACCTGTCAAAAGGAGAACGGAGGCCGGTTCTGCAAACTCAGGTCAAAGAAGTCCTTACCTCTGGAGACACAAAGGGACTAGGTGACCCTCTCTAGGAGATGCTGAGAGGGGATGCGACCCAGTCTCAGCTCTGAGATCATGCACCTGGGAATTGCTGCCATATCACAGCCTCAGAGCACCAACAAGAAATAGATCAGTAATGTGATCAAAGCCGACAGCCGCTAATATTGCTGCTTTTAACAGCAGACCACTCATGAAGCTCCTATGACCACAAAGAAATGATGGAACACAGGAGCTTCCCCAAAACTTACCAGAACCCACAGCGCTGCTTTGCTTTATAACATCTAAAATTGCACAGAAGAACAATAGCCAAATACCACTTACAGGGTTTCTCCCACCCTATCCCACCACTAATAAACTTCCAGAACTGATTCATGTTGTATTATGAGGATGGTACTCTGACTAAAGGAGAGGGTGGGTAACCATCTCATCATAAATTAAATGGGGGTTAGCCAGGCAAATGGCAGGAGGACATTGTGTATGAGTTTCAATTCAGTCAGTCGCTCAGTCGTGACCAACTCTTTGCGACCCCATGGCCTCCCTGTCCATCACCAACTCCTGGAGTTTGCTCAAACTCATGCCCATCCAGTCCGGATGCCATCCACCCATCTCATCTTCTGTCGTCCCCTTCTCCTCCTGCCTTCAATCTTTGTCACCATCAGGGTCTTTTCCAATGAGTCAGTTCTTCGCATCAGGTGGTCAAAGTTCTGATAGCTCATTTGGTAAAGAATCTGCCTGCAATGCAGGAGATCGTGGTTTGATTCCTAGGTCAGGAAGATCTGCTGGAGAAGGGATAGGCTACCCACTCCAGTATTCTTGGGCTTCCCTTGTGGCTCAGCTGGTAAAGAATCCACCTGCAATGCCGGAGACCTGGATTTGATCCCTGGGTTGGGAAGATCCCCTGAAGAAGGGGATACCCACTCCAGTATTCTGGCCTAGAGAATCCCATGGACTCTATAGACCATGGGGTTAGCAAAGAGTGTATGAGTTTAATACTTTTTAAAACTTACCAACTCCACTCAAAATATTTTTTGGAAAATTTTAAAAGTGTATGGAATCATCCATTTTCCCAATCTCCTTGTAAACGTGAAAAGGAACATATGATTACAACTTTCAGTGAGATTGTTTCAGTAAAGGAAATAACTATCTCACTGAGTACGCCTAACAGTTTTTCATGTACATAACAAAGAATATTTCTGGCATTTCATTAGTTAGAAATTTTAATAATACCAGTATCAGCAGATTTGTGTCTATGTTCTAAAGTCCCTTGCCAAACAATTATAAAATATGGTTTTAAATGCTATTTGAAAAATAACAAAAAGTCTAGTAACAAGGTTTTGATTGGATAAATTTAAGTCAGAATTCATGAAAGTATTACTATTGTGAAAAGTGAACTGTTAGTACAGACAAAATTGATTAAAGCTTTAATGCAATAGAATTACTACGGTGAACTGAAAGAAACACAAAACACAGTAAATTAATCCCACTTAAGCAAACAAAGGACTTCCCTGGTGGCTCAGATGGTAAAGCTTCTGCCTACAAAGTGGGAGACCCAGGTTCGATCCCTGGGTCAGGAAGATCCTCTGGAAAAGGAAATGGCAACCCACTCCAGTACTCTTGCTTGGAAAATCTCATGGATGGAGGAGCATGATAGGCTACAGTCCATGGGGTCGAAAGGAGTCGGACACGACTGAGCGACTTCACTAAGCAAACAAAAGTGGGAGGGGGAATAAAAGCATTGCCACAGACTATCATACATATGGCATGTTGATAAACTGTTTATTATGACCGAGAACCAATGTGACATCGCACAAATACACTTAAGATTAAGTACAAAATGTGTCATCTGAAAACTCTCACTCAACAGGTCTCCTTCCTACTTAAGCAAAATAAAATAAAAAAGGCATCAGCAATCTATACTGCTTGTAGTCCCCAATGCTAACGGATCACTTCTCCAACAAACACAGCAAATTCTGACTACTGCTCAGTTAAGTATCCACAGTTTCCCACCATTAATGCTCAGGATGGAAGAGAAGAAATCCAAGTGTGGCCTAATAGAGAATTTTGTAAGCTAGAGTTTAGAACTGATGCTTCCAAACTGTGGTGCTAGAGACACTCTTGAGAGTCCCTTGGGTTGTGATATGAAACCAGTCAATCCTAAAGGAAATCAACCCTGAATAATCACTGGAAGGACGGATGCTGAAGCTCCAATACTCTGGCCACCTGATGAGAACAGCCAACTCACTGGAAAAGACCCTGATGCTGGGAAAGATTGAGGGCAAGGGGAAACGGGGACGACAGAGTATGAGATGGTTAGATAGCATCACCAACTCAATGGACAAAAATCTGAGCAAACTCCAGGAGAGAGTGAATGACAGAGAAGTCTGCTACAGACCATGGGGTCGAAAGAGTCGGGCTTGACTTAGCAACTGAACAGCAACATAATACGTAAATCTACATTAACTAAGGCTCAATTTAAAAGTCTAATTCTCCACAAAGAAAGAGAACATGATCTTTTGATAATTCCACATAAGGCAACTGCCTCTATATTTTCGGTGCAAATTAAAGGAAAAAAAAGCTCATGATAGGTAATTATATGGACACCAACCTTCCCACGACCATCTGAAGACAAGTCTTCGCATGCACACCATCAAAAGCAATCCAGGACATGAGAGATTATCATCTCTATTTTACAGATGCAGAAACTGAAACATGAATGTCTAAGTGACAAACGTGACCAGGGATCAGGGACCAGGGCGAAAAGCCTTTTCCATCTTTACTACTCTTTACTTTAAAACCTAAGACTATTTTAGAAAATACCTGGTTCTATATATATTCAGATATAATAATAGAATCACTGATTTTAGGCATTACCATAGACTAATGTAAGCGATAAACATTTTACCAAATGGAAAACCTAACAGTTTCTAGAGCTGCCCTGTCAGTGAGAGCTCTCCTGCCCCACACCCTGCAATGTTCTTTGCATTACAAGGATTATAAAAATAACTCTTGGTCAGTTAAGATTGCTAAATTTTCCAGACTCTACTATATGGAAGATCCAGAGGTAACTCCTTGCCCTTAGTGAACTATTACACACGCACAGAAATGATAACCAGACTACACAGGCTACATAACAAAATTGTAAACTCCACCTATGCCTCTCTCCATTCAAAGCCCATCCTTAAGGTGAGGCTCTGCATATGGTCTCAGCTGGAGATCTTGGCCTACTTTCACTTGCGGGGCCATGAACTTCCCTAAAACTTGGTACACTAGACTCAGCCCAAGATGACACCAGCCTCGACTCCTTAAAGCTAAGAAGACAGACTTCCCTCCACCTAAGGCTGAAGAGTTACCAGCTACCAACCTGTGCCCAAGGGTGACTTCACTGCACGGGCCCTTCATGCAAATAACTTCAATCTGGCCACAGGCTCTAAAACTCCTAAGATTTCACAATCTCTTTCTAAACTGGAGGTGTCACAGTGTCCATCAAATATGCAGAATGAATATATACACCTCGGAGACACAAAAATGCCTTCCCAGTTTTTCTTTACTTCTCCCGCCTCCTCTTTCATTATTTCTTTTCCTGATCACGAGCCTTACTGGGACGCTGCAATGTGCTCTGCTCTTGTCCAGTGCCATCTACAGCCAAGTAATTTCATCAGTATTTCCTCCCCCTACTTCGCCCCTCAGAGCCAAGCAATGCGGCCACTACTCTCAAGCCGCTCTGCCTCCCCCATGCATCTCACACCTGTTCATCCCCCCGAAGTCCAGAGGATCCTATTTCCCCACCTGCTCAAAACCCTGTGACACTCTATAAAAGTTGTACTCTTCCAAACTGTCAATTGCCTAAAAGATGAAAAATGAGGAACTGTTCAAATCCAAGTAGACTAAAGAAGGTGATGCTTAAGTGCATGTGTGCTCCTGCACTGGACCTGTACCATGAGAAAAAGCAGCTGGGATTAAGGACGTCATTGGGAAGCCGACAAAGCTGGAACACGGAATGAAAAATAGGATAAACAAGGCTGTATTCCTGAATGTGGTAGCTGCATAATGGATACTAAAAAGCTTACACTTGTTCTTTGAAAATATACACTGCAACATTAAGGAATAAAGCGACACCATTTATATCAGCTACTCTTTTTAACTGGAGTATAGTTGATTTACAATCTGTTAGTGTCTGTTATATAGCAAAGTCAGTCAGTTATACATATACAAATATCCACTCTTTACATAAGCTACTCTTGAACAAACTGGGGGAAAATGTATGTCTACTATATAAATTTACACACACTCATGCATAAATATGGGACTTCCCTGGGTTTTCCCAGCAGTTGTGTACAGATGTGAGAGCTGGACCATAAAGTAGGTTGGGTGCCAAAGAATTGATGCTTTTGAGTTATGGTGCTGGAGAAGACTCTGAGTCCCCTGGACTGCAAGGAAATCAAACCAGTCAATCCTAAAGGAACTCAACCCTAAATATTCACTGAAAGGACTGATGTTGAAGCTCCAATACTTTGGCCACCTGATGCAAAGAGCTGACTCAGTGGAAAAGATCCTGATGCTGGGAAAGACTGAGGGCAAGAAGAGAAAGGGGCAGCAGAGGATGAGATGGTTGGATGGCATCACTGACTCAATGGACATGAGTTTGAGCAGACTCCAGGAGATACAGTGAAGGACAGGGAAGCCTGGCGTGCTGCAGTTCCCAGGGTCACAAAGGGCTGGACACAACTTAGCAACTGAACAACATCAAATGCTTATATACATCAGAATGCAGGCAAATGTGGCAGATGTTAAAAACTGGTAAATCTGGGTAAAGAGTGTGCAGAAGTTCCTCATGTTATTCTTTAAACTTATCCTTTGAGGGGACACATAAGGAAACTTCACAGTGATGGGTATGTTCATCATCTTAACTGTGGTGAAGTTTCACAAGTGCAAATGTGTGTCAAAACTCATCAAGGAGCACAGTAAATACATGCAACAGATCAATGTCAGTTATGCCTCAATGAAGCAGTTTCTTAAAAACACATACACACAGCCCTTTGAGGGTTTCAGTCTTCGTGAGCTCTCTCACAAAAGCATCTCAACACACCTTGTAGCGTGTGGCCCTCTCATCCCTCTTCTGCACTTTTCACCCTTCCTTCCCACAGTCCTGAAGAACTCACTGTGCTGTCTGAGCTTGCCTTCTTCCCTCCTTTTGTTCATTCTTCTACTACTTCCTGGAAAAGGGGGAGTGGAATTTGAACTTCCATGGCCTAGATTCAACTCTCATCTGTATCCAGTCACACGCTCAGTTGGCAGTCCAGCTCCTAGCCTAAGAAGTAGGGGATTAAGACCACCTACAGTCCAGACACAGACGGGGGACTGGTCCAGCGGCCAAGGTTCCAGCTGAGTGAGGTGGAGAGATGAGAGAGTTCTACAGACTGAGACACACACGCCAGCGTCAAGGGTCATTACCTGCACACATCTGAAGCCTGCAGGCTCAACCCTCTTCCCCACGTCTTCTCTGAAGCAGGCTCACCTCTCCCCTGAATTCACACAGTATTAGAGAGACACTCGGTGAGGCCACCCTAGGTTGGCCAGGTTTGTCACAAGGGCACGCCATGAATAAGGCCCACCTATCTCAATTCCCAAGTGTTAACAGCCTCATCTCCATGTGTCCTCCTTGCACATCAAAAAAGCACAGTATCTGAATGCAATAATCATACTGAGTTACAATGATTAGATCCTAATCATGGAAGGAGCTCAACCAATAAATGGCAATGAATAGTTGTAATGGTAAGTTCTGAACTGCCTATGCCTTCATGCACAACCCAAGGATGTACAAAGTGGCTGGATGTGGCCCCCGTTCTCAGACTGAGTTGTGAGCCTTGGCTAAAACCTGGGAGGAGACCACAGATCCAGTTTCCCTGTGGCCATCTGGTTCCACCTGGCCCTTCTGGGGCACCGAGTGCTGTAAGAGGAAGCTACAAATGATGGGACTCTGATAAATATGCACTGGTGGAGTGAGTACACATCATTCAGAAACCAGGGGACCTAGAAGGCAGATGGGAACTGGTGGTCAGGAAGCCTCTGAAAGAACAAGGAGCCGAGTTAAGGCCTCTCTCAAGCTCAGCACTCAAGCTCATCAGCATATGGAATGACTGGAACCTCTAGCTACATCATACTTAGGATTTTTAACTCACTGCTCACTACTTTAAAAACACTGATATCTTCTTCCTTTCTATCTTCAAAAGGCAAGGGAAGAAGGTTTAAAATGTAATTAGCTAGATCAGGAGCCCCAGACTGGCCAAAATGCCAGGCATTTTGTTCTAGGAATTCAAGTACTGTTAATTTCAACAGCAAGAGGAAACAAAACCCACAGAATCTGGTTATATAGAAAATCTGCATGTAGTTTATACACACGCAAGCCAGGGGAATCCTCCAAAACAGCCTGGGCCAGTTTTATCTTTGTTCTTACAGAAGAGCAAAAATGATCGGTCAACACTGGAAAACCCAAGGCAGGCTTGTCATTTAATGGGTGGTGTGGTAACCAAGAAAAGGGGCTAAACAATCTATTCATTCCCGAGAAGTCCTGTGAAAGCTACACGCCTTGGCAGCAGCACTCTGTCCTTTTCTTGGATTAAGTCTTCTGTGTTTGTCAGAAGGGAGGAAGTCGCCTTGACGTGTAACACCAAGATTCCTCCTGGGCCCGCTCTGCTGGAATGTGGTTCAAAAGGAGACGAGAAAAAGAACAGAAGAGACGATGCCTCCACACAGGTGTGACTTCCGAAGCCCTGAGAGGCTTGCTCAAGTGTGGGGGGATTTTCTGCCTGACATAAACGATGCTGTGGGGGTAGATAAGAGAGGAAGAATGAATCCATTGCAAAGAATAAAGAAAAAAATGAAGAGAATACAAAAATAATCACTGCCAAAGTCGTCTCTCCAGAGTTCTCAATCCTGCGGGGCTGAGAGGCCGGGCGTGGGGAGCCGCTGCAGGTGGGAGTCGCGCTGTGGCAGAGAAGGGCTCCCCGCCGACACCTTTAAGCTCCAGCTTTGCCACACAACCCAAGTGGGCCTCACAACCGGAGGGTAAGTTTAGCGCCACCGTTTTGTAAAGCAGAATGCGACCTCACAGTATACACCAGCATTAACTCCAAAGGATCCAAGACCTTAATGGAAGAGCTAATGCTATTCAACTCTTAGAAGGAAATGGAAATGGAAATCTTTGTAACCTTGAATTAGGCAATGGGTTTTTTCTTTTTTTTATATTTATTTATGTATTTGGCTGCTGTTGGGTCTGCTTGCATCATACGGTATCTTCGTTGTGGCATACAGATGGTCTAGCTGGGGTAGGCGGGCTCCGGGGCACATGGGCTCAGTAGCTGCAGCCAGGAGGCTTAGTTTAGTTGCTCTGTGTCATGTGGGATCTCAGTTCCCCAATCAGGGATCGCACCTGAGTCCCCTGCACTGCAAGGTGGCTTCTTAACCACTGGACGACCAGGGAAGTCGCAGGCAATGGATCCTTAGACATAAGCACGAGCAACAAAAGAAAAACATAAATAAATTGGGCTTCATGTAAATCTAAAACCTGTGTACTTTGAAGAACACCACCACCATTTTCTACACCCATGTTCGTAGCGGTATTACTCACAATTACCAAAATCTGGAAGCAATTCAAGTATCCACTGACAGATGAATGGATAAACCAGTGTGGTACATATACAGAAGGGGATATTAGCCTTAAAAAGGAAGAAAATTCTGTTCTATACAACAGTCTCTGTTTGAAAACGTTATACTAGGTGGAAAAAGGCCAGTCACAAAAGGACAACACCACATGAATCCTTTCATGAGGCACCTAGTACCTAGAATAGTCAAATTCAGGGACAGAAAGGAGAACGGTGGTTGCCAGGAAACGAGGCTGGAGGGTATGGGGAGTTACTATTTAATGCATCAAGAATTTTTATCTGGCAAAATGAAAAGAATTCTGGAGATGGAGAGTGGTGATGGTCACACATTATGATAGCACTTAAAGCCACTGAACTACATACTTCAGAATGATTCAGATGGAAAATTTATGTGGATTTTACCACAATTTTTTAAAGTAGAAGAAAAAAAAAAATTCCATACCACCACCAAGATAGTGCAAAAGCAACCCACAGAATGGGAGACATTATTTGCAAATCATATTGATAAAGGATTTTTATTTAGAATATATAAAGAACTCTTAAATCTCAATAATAGAAAATATAAATAACACAACTTTTAAATGGGTACAGAATCCAGGGAGCTCCCGGGTGGCCCAGTGGTTGGGATTCAGTGCTTTCACTGCTGTGGCCCAGGTTCGATCCCTAGTCTGGAACTGAGATCTTACAGGCCATGTGGTAAGGTCAAAGGAAGAACAAAAACCTGAAATTCTCCAGGCAAGAATACTGCAGTGGGTTGCCATCCCCTTTGATGATCCCCTGGAGAAGGGAATGGCAACCCACTCCAGTATTCTTCCCTGGAGAATTCCACGGACAGAGAAGCCTGGCGGGCTACAGTTCATGGGGTCACAAAGAGTCAGACATGACTGAGTGATTAACGCTTTTAAAAAATAATAAATAAGTAAAGAATCTGAATAGAAATGTCTCCAAAGATGATACGCAAATGGCCATTAAGATGCACAACATCATCAGCCATCAGAAAAGTGGAAAACAAAGGCACAATGAGGTACCACTTCATATCCACGAGGATGGTTAAATAAAAACAGTAGTAACAGCCAGTGTTGCCAAGGATACGGAGAAATTAGAATCCTCACACACTCCCAGTAGAAATATAAAACGATGCAGCCACTTTGGAAAAGTTACCATATGACCCATCTATTCCACTCCTAGGTATATATCCAAGCCAAGGGAAATAAAAAGGTATGTCCACACACCAAAAACATGACACATGGGTGGTCCCACAGCAACATTATTCCTGACAGTTTAAAGGCTGAAACAACCTGAATGCTCATCAACTGGTAAAACGTAGTTTTATTCATACAGTGGAATACTATTTGGCAATAAAAAGGAATTAAGTGCATACTACAAAAATGGGTGAGTCTTGAAAACATCATGCCTAGTGAAAGCTAGTCACAAAAGATTGCATATTCTATACGAAATGTCCAGAATGGGCAAATCCATAAAGACAGAAAGCAGATGAACAATTAGTAGCCTGGGGGTGAAGTGTAGGGGCAATGGAGAGTGATTAGCCATGGTGACAGGTTTCTTTGGGAAGTGATGAAACTGGTCTACAGCTGACTGTGGTGATGGCTGCACAATTCTATGAATATACTAACGATGCTGAATTTTACCATTTAAACGGGCTAACTGCACAGTATGTGAATGATATCTCAGAGAAGCCACTATGAAAAAAATATAAATGTGAATGTCTACCTATGCCTTACCTAAAAGATACCGAGACACAATAACTCTCTGAATGGTAAAGGAAAAAATTCACAAGTCTCCTTAAAATCAACTAGAGGAACTCAAACCACTGGCCCAGGCACACCTCATCAGCAGAAGTGCCTGTTGTATGTATCATGCCCAGCATCCAAGGTCATTCGAATAAAGTGACAAGGCACTGTACCCAAGCACCTCGCTCACTATTAAGGTTGGAAGCTTACTCATGAGAGGTTCCTTTACGGTCCAGGACTTGACAACGACTCCTGAACATCAAACTGTTCTGCCCACATGACAGATAGGTACGACAGCATACCAAGGTGTGTTATTCCATAGCTAGGACTTAACAGCAAAAGATAAAGAAGGCTCACTTTTCTAATTAAACTGCCCATGATAAAGTCACCTCAGAGTTTTCCCAATGACACCACAAAGTCTCTCCTTATGTTGGGGAAATCTCAGGAGAAGACTCAACAGCATAACTGGTTCATGTTTACATGAGTACATATTTAATTATTTGGCTATATAAGCAATAACAAATCTCACTTAAGACATTAAAAAAGTCCCATGTTCAATAAAATGAATATAAACTTAAGTTGCAGTAGAAAACATGTAATTTATAAGTGACTGAGTATCATTACTAAGAAAAGTGGCTTTGGTCTTATTTAAAAAAAAAGTATAATTTCAACATCACTTTAACATCATTCATTCACTAAAATCTATGCCTCTAAACATAACTCACGGAGAAGGCGATGGCACCCCACTCCAGTACTCTTGCCTGGAAAATCCCATGGACGAAGGAGCCTGGAAGGCGGCAGTCCATGGGGTCGCTAAGAGTCAGGCACGACTGGGAGACTTCACTTTCACTTTTCACTTTCATGCACTGGAGAAGGAGATAGCAACCTACTCCAGTGTTCTTGCCTGGAGAATCCCAGGGACAGGGGAGCCTGGCAGGCTGCCGTCTATGGGGTCGCACAGAGTCGGACACGACTGAAGCGACTTAGCAGCAGCAGCAGCCGACATAACTCACAACACTTGTGAGTCATAACCAACCTTACAGGGCATCTGGCATTGTTCTACATGCTTGAAATGGAATATTAGACATCAGAAATGCTTATTATTACAGAAGAGCCTTTCAACCAAGAAATCGTAAGGCCTACTTCCACATTAACTAACCAGAAAGAGTTTAGAAAAGTATTGCTTCCCATTCATCCTGCTTATTCAATTTTTCCTAAGAAGATAATAGGGAGTGAATTCAAGGTAATATTTTTCTTTAGGCCATGTATAACTTTACAGAACCATTACATTGCAAGCTTCTCTTAATATTAAAAAAGAAAAAAATGTAATTACTTCCAATAAAAAGCCTTTTAACCCAGAAGGGCAACTTTTAAAGACTTAATTACAGTTTAATATTACAACACACTGGACTGAGGAGGAGACACTTTATACATTGCCAGCATTGTTTAAAAAGAAAAATTACCATGGCCAGTTTTGTTTTTAGTCAGCTTCGTAATTCGCTTGTCAGGCACTAGTGAAATTTTTGTAATCAGGTTTATAATCCTTAAACAAGTATCTTGTTAAGACTAAAATGAAACGGAATCCTGCCCGGGAATTTGCATATAAAAAAACTTAAAGAAGATGTCATGTCTGGGCGATTCCCTGAACTAGATTTCTTACCTCTAACCACTGCCCTCTATGGCCAGCCACGCCCTGATGAGGGAAATGGCTTTAGGGAGTGCTTCACCCTCCACCAGGGCCCACCCGTACTGGCCAAGGGGCCTAAGACAGCCCTAGCCATGGAGATGCAGGGCACTCTAACTGCTGCTCCCTTCCTGGGGACCCAGCATGTGCACTTCCCAGGCCCACAGGAGCACATGTCTGCAGGAAAAAGCTGCAGGGTCAGCCCTACCTCTGCCACAACAAAGGATACAATCTCAGGCAAAGTTCTCCTAACTCTCGGGGTCTCCCGATGATAACACTTACCTTGGCAGGTTTGCTGAGAGAACCAAACAACATCTCCTAACAAAGCTAGCACAGTTCCTGTCATGAGGTACAAGCTGAATAAATGACAGTGATTATTAACTCCGACATTCCTTGAACAATGACTGTGCCAGGCACTGGTTTTTTAAGCACTTTACAGGTATTAACTAACATGGTTCTCAAAACAACCCTCAATCATTATTAGCCTGACTTATAGATGAGAAAAACTGAGGTCAAGAGGTTAAGAATTTCACCCACCAGTCAGGCAATCTGGATCCAAAAATCAAGAAAAGAAATATTCCCAATTTGATGGTTATCAGCCCGTCAACTAGTGATGGTATATGCAACAGCTATGGATCCTAGTGTGAAAAGCTTACAACAGGGACCTCCTCTGGTGGTCCAACTGCCAATGTAGGGGACATGGGTTCGATCCCTGGTCCAGGAAGATTTCACATTCCAAGGAGCAACTACGCCTGTGCTCCCAGAGCCTGGGCTCTGCAACAGGAGAAGCCACTGCAGTGAGAAGACTGTGGATCGCAACTTGAGAGCAGCTGCCGCTCACTGAAACCAGAGAAAGCCTGCACGCAGCAATGAAGACCCCACACAGCCAAAATTAAAATAAATAAAAAATTTTTAAAAGCTTCCAACAGGCCCACACCGGGATTTCACCCTTGACCCAGCTGTTCCTACCTATCAAACTTTAACTCAAAAAAGTCAGCCTCATCCTTCCTGCCTTCTGTTATGTTCTGCTGCTACTGCTAAGTCACTTCAGTCGTGTCCGACTCTGTGCAACCCCAGAGACGGCAGCCCACCAGGCTCCCCCGTCCCTGGGACTCTCCAGGCAAGAACACTGGAGTGGGTTGCCATTTCCTTCTCCAATGCATGAAAGTGAAATGTGAAAGGGAAGTTGCTCAGTCGTACCCGACTCTTAGCGACCCTATGGACTGCAGCCTACCAGGCTCCTCCATCCATGGGATTTTCAGGGCAAGAGTACTGGAGTGGGGTGCCATTGCCTTCTCCGTCTGTTATGTTCTGCTGCTGCTGCTGCTGCTGCTAAGTCGCTTCAGTCGTGTCCGACTCTGTGCGACCCCATAGATGGCAGCCCACCAGGCTCCTCTGTCTCTGGGATTCTCCAGGCAAGAACACTGGAGTGGGTTGCCATTTCCTTCTCCAATGCATGAAAGTGAAAAGTGAAAGTGAAGTCGCTCAGTCGTGTCCAACTCTTTGCGACCCCATGGACTGCAGCACACCAGGCTTCCCTGTCCTTCACTATCTCCCAGAGTTTGGTCAGACTCATGTCCACTGAGTCCGTGGTGCCATCCATCCATCTCGTCCTCTGTTTATTAAGTGTGCAACAGCATTACGTCTCAGAAAATACATACATACCTTCGTTTAAGAATGCTAACCGTCATCTGAGCCTTCAGTGAGTTGTAATCTGTTTGCAATAGTAATATCAGAGATCACTGATCACCATAACAAACACAATAATGAATACTTTGTAATATTGCAATAATTTTTTGCAATAATTGCCAAAATGTGACAGAGACACAAAGGGAGCAAATGCTGTTGGGAAAATGCCATCAAGAAACTTCCTCAACACATGGTTACCACAAACTTTCAATTTGTTTTTGTCTTTAAAAAAAAAAAAAGCAGTATCAGCAAAACGCAATAAAGAGAAGGGCAATGAAATGAGTTAAGGCTGATCTTAGAATTTTTTCCTTCCTCTCCTCAATCTGAAAAATCTCTCCAGATAAAACAGATAAGAGAACAAAGGAGACGGTAACCTTTGTCTTATGTAGCAACCCCAAGCTCTTAGCCTTCACAACAATCCCAGGATATAGTACTCTTATTTTACAGATGAGGAAACCTATACCTAATGTTAACCTGCCCAAAGTTCTGCTAAGTTCAACAAGCCTGAATGGATCTGGTGACAATATTCCAGGTTCTAAACGCTACTGCTATTGCTTCTCAGCCTTTTGGCTAAGATCAAGTGCAAACGTTACTGTTCCAAGGGGTACTTTTACTTAGGTAAAGAGAAATTCCATTACCTAAATAAAATAAATATTAATAACCTCCTATAACAGCCCATACTAAATTAAATGGCACAAATCCTGTCCATCTATTAGGAACTACTTGCTCAGGATAAACCTAACATGTTACCACTTCACACAAAAGCAGATGGGAGAAATAATTGCTGTGGGTTGATGCCATTTTTCAAGGCTGTATGGGAAAGGTAGGGAGGAATGAACATCATTTGGAAGGAGGATCTGAAATTAAGCGGTATCTATCCCTGAAGCACGGCTACCATTTCCTCCAAACCACGATCCTCTGGCCAAGCAGCTCCCAACGCAGA
Organism: Bubalus kerabau; assembly: GCF_029407905.1. Classification (NCBI taxonomy): domain Eukaryota; kingdom Metazoa; phylum Chordata; class Mammalia; order Artiodactyla; family Bovidae; genus Bubalus; species Bubalus kerabau. Next base: position 22,516,766 of record NC_073635.1, on the reverse strand, counting down.
GAACTTTCTCTCAACAAGGGGCATCCTAGAGTTATACAGACCAACTGATGACCTAGTAAGGTCCCAGCCTTGGAATGGAAACAGGGCCAACTGGTAAAGAAGGCTGACCAGAACCTTATTAAAGTTTGGGTGACAGGTCAGGTAAGAATTTGCCTCATATCCTTGTCCCTTAAATGAGGGCTCAATTGCCTTCCTGAAGCGTAAGCTCGGCCCAAACACAAGTCTTTTCTGTCCAAATGGGTCAGTTTTTGTTCTCTGTTTACCCCAGAGCATCACCAGGCCAAGTCCATCACTCCCCGTGCAGGAAGCCCTCTTCCTCCTAAGCCGTGTGCAGATGGAGTAACAGAGCCCACAGAACACCCCAGCACCCACCAGGCCATCTGGTGAGGAAAATACGGGCCAAAAACTCCTTTCTGGCACACTGAGAACCATGATTGGGTCACTGGGTCACTTCTCCAAACCCTTCATTAATCATCACCACAAATGCATGCCTTTCCCTCCTCAGAGGAGCAGAAAGCTCACTACCCCAAAGGCATACTATACCAAACAGTCTAGTCAACTAACTGAACAAGCCAGCAACATTTTGGTCTTAGGATTGTCACTGTGTGTATTAACTGTTTGGATGCTGAAAATTAACTGATCACCTTATCCATTAATTTTATCTTATTTCCAACTTTAAGTCCTAGTTTTCCTCCAAGATCCCAGACAATCATTCTCTCTGATACAGCAAAGTGAAGTGGTTAAGAGTCTGAGATCTACAATAAAAACCCACCAGCATCTCGCTTCTCTCACTTACTGTCTGACACTGGGCTGTTTATGCCTCAGGTTCCTCATCTAAAAAATAGGAACAGTCAATTTTTATAAATTATCTTTGTTCAACACTTGGTATTGTCATATTTACAGTGTTTGCCAATATGTAGGGTTTTAAATAGTATATTACAGTTTTAATTAGTAGTTTTCTGGTTACTGATGAACTGGGTCATCTTTTAAGGTACTAATTGGTCATCTGCTTTTCTCTCTCATATAAATTGCCTATTCATATCCAGTGTTTATTTTGGGGAAGCGTTGTTTGATATTTTCTTATTGATTTGTGGGAGCATTTTTAATATTCTGGAGAATAATCCAATATTCCTTTTATTACATGCTGCTGCTACTGCTAAGTCGCTTCAGTCGTGTCCGACTCTGTGCGACCCCATAGACAGCAGCCCACCAGGCTCCTCCATCCATGGGATTTTCCAGGCAAGAGTACTGGAGTGGGGTGCCATTGCCAGAATACTTCAGTTCTGACATAATAAAATGCATCAATCCTTTGAGAAATGGGGATAGTAATGGTAGCTACTACCTTCTATGTCTATGTGATCGCTTGCCTGAATCTAATATTCTCTCGAGGAGGAGGAGGAGGAGGAGGAGGGATGGAAAATCTCAAACTTCATTTTCATTTCAAAAACCTTAATGCTTCTAATAAAGGCATGTGTTGCTTAAAATTTTAAAAGGTAAAATATAAAGGCAAAAAATAAATTATACATATTTATACAATTTAAATACAACCCACCTGTAGTATCTAGGGATATTTCCTTCCAGACATTTCACACAATTGGAAATTGAAACTGAAAGATATCTCATACAGTTGAACAAGTTTACATACAATTTTACTCTCTGCTTTTTCATACTGCCAGCTATTTTCCTGTACTATCAGAGGTTCGTCCAAAACACAAAACCAGTCTCCAGAACACCCTTATTAAATCTGCTACAGAATTACTAGGAAAGTTTAGGAAAGAAAGGTCTAGCTAGCCATTTTAGCTTTCTTTGGTTCTACTCTGTTTTTTTTTTTTTATCGAAACACATTTTTATATACTCAAGACGTCCAGAAACAAAATATGAAAGCCCCAGGCTCTCAGCTACTCTGAATTTCAAGTCCAAGTATTTCGGCTAATGCCGAAACATGTAATATGGCCTATTAGCCGAAACATGTAATATGGCCTAACTACCTAGCTCCCTGCTCTGAGCACCTCAAAGTGCCCTCCAAGTACTCCCAGTGTTATCATTAGCCCCATTTTACAGATAAAGAAGCTAATACAGCAGAAATGTGACTTGTCTAAATATGAATTATCTGTTTACCCATCTAGAAACAAAACCTGGGACCTCCTCTAACAGTCACTGAAAAATCACAGATCTGGACTAGGCTCATGAGGGCATTAGGAAAAGCAAATGCCAGAGGGAATTCTGATGGCTCTGTAGTGACCTTCAACACCGAGTCTCAAACACCTTGATGGTCTATGGGCATCCTCCCAGGGGTGTAAGAAGAGATTCTAAGTGTGTTGGCACTGGCCAGCCAATTATTCCCAACAACCCGTGATTAAAACAGGACAAATGTTCCTCTCCTGCCTCAGCTCATCCCAGGTGGAGCCAGGTAAGCGAAGCCTCCAGGTGGACTGACAAGGAGTGGGGACTCTACCGTTTTGAACAGAAAGGGCAAAGGTACTGACTGGGAGGACCAGGGAAAAGGCAGTGATAAGAGTGAGCATCAAATCCAAAGGACACAGAGACGCACCCGTGATGTAAGAATGTCTGCATGCATACAGTATTGGCTCAGGAGCTTAAGTGATTTATAGGAGCTTCACTGCCTTAGAATTAGAGATCTCAACTCCATAAAGCCTGGTTTGCCTGGGTCAAATCTCTGCAATTAACAGGGGCAGCATTCTCTCTCCTCATTAAAAAAACAAAAACCACACAACCCTGAGATTTTAACTGCTTTTACTAATTGTAGAGACTTCTCCAGTCTGCAGTCTCATATTCTCTAGGCCCGAAGCTGAAATTTAAAACTTCAGAATGTGAAATCAACCAACACTACCCATCTCAAAAATCAATCATTTCCACATTTAACACAGATGGAGCAGGAAGGTTACAGAATTCGCTAAGCCAGAGTCTGGCTAGAGACAAAGTTCAACATTCACCACTGAAAAGCAAGAGGACTCACTGGAGCTCAGTAAAAACAGCTGATGACAGTACACGCCTGGCACAACGCTGATGCGGCTAGGATTACTCATCCTGCACTTTGGTGTGGGTCTCCCTTCCAAAAGGCAAACACAGGTTAACTACACCTCACGGAATGGGATGAATGCGGCAGTGCAGAAAGTCACATCTACACGTTCAGACTATCCCACGTCCAAAAACGTTCTTTCCTTCCCGTCCCCTGACTACTTATCAGTACAAACTGTAGTTTAAAAAAAAAAAAACAAACCAAGACAGGCAGACTAACAAGTTTTTAGCATAAAAGGCTAAAAAATACACTGAGTTGCTTCCATTAAGTTTATTCCCCTCAGTTACTCGCCTCCTTGCAGATCTCCTCTTCACAGATCTGGCTTAAGGTAGGGCTCCTACTTCCTTCATTTGAGACACAGGACCACCGTCCTCCAAACCCTGATGAGAACCCAACGCAGGCCTCCCAGCCCTGTTCCCTTACCTCTCTTCTATGTCAACAGGAGACACAGCATCCGAAAGTTAGCACGGGCTTTCTCTCAAGCCACCCGACCAGAAGTGTGCTGTCCTTGGACAAGGGCACCGCCAGCCCCGCCGTGTATTATACTGGTCATTCCCCGTCCACAGACAACTGGGTTTGGGGTTCGATGTTTTGACAATGTGTACAAATCATTAAGTCCTTGGAAGTGTTTATTAAGGAGTTGGGAATGGTCAACTGGGAAAATAATTATGGGAACTGGCTTCAGGTACATGAAGGGGAAATAAAGTAAGCTGATTAAACGAAGGTCCCAAGTCCAGACCCAGGAGCAAACCAGGGGCAAGGAGGAGGGGAATTATACATCAACATAGAGGCTCAATACAGAAATAACCTTTTAAGCAGGCTGGGTGGTAGGGATTCTCAAAATCTCCAAGTGGCCAACCAGAGGCTCACACACCAAGCAGCGCTTTTAAAATGTATTCAACTAATAACTTCATGATTCCTCATACCTTCTCTTACACAAAGCTCAGTACACTTTAAAGGCCTTGAGCCAAAAGTCAAGAACGAGGAGATAAACAGGAATGCCAGCTCTTTAAGGTAACCTCTATACAGACAACCTCCTTGTTGTCTGTTTCAGACACAAATCTCCTTGTAAATACTTCTGAATGGGATCAGATCTATCAATGATTTAGGGACCATTTCCAACGGCAGTCGTAAATACAATCAGGTTGCTGGAACCAGCAATAAACTTTAAAGAAAGGTCTCACCTAATAAGCTGGAAAAATGTATTCAAAACAAATAAATGAGGGGGCTGAAATGGGAAGGAAAGCAAAGAGGCGATAAAAAGAATGGGGGGTGGTGATGATCAAAAGCAGCACTATTTTAAAATACAAGCATGTGGATGTGTGCCCTCAAAAAGCTCAGAAGGCTGCACGAGGCATTCTTCATTTAGTGCATAACTGAAAACAAAATACAGTCCCCACATCGTACACTGTTAACTAACCTACCCTGGGTATTGACCTCAGATGGGGAATGAGAAAATTAAATGGCAGGCCTGCTGGTGGGTTATTGGGAGGTAGGGATACATTACGATTTTCTGTTTAAAGTGCTTACAAGCAAAAGGTGACTTTTAAAAAGAAAATACTGTAAAACTCTGACTTCAACAGTTTCTCTCCACTTCATCAAGTTTCAGATGCTAAATTTCAGATGCTAAATGTCAGACTTCATGACAATTCAAAGGGGATAATTTTTGATGTCAGTTTTTACTACATTCAGGAAACATAATCACACATTTAAGCTTTTAGTCAGTAGCAGCCAACACTCCCCTCCTCAGGGAGAGGTGCAAATACGTCTCCCCTTTGCAGTTGATGGCAAACTTAGGGCTGGTAAAGACATCACAAAAAGACAAGCATTTTAGTTCTCTTTGCCATGTGTACATAGATGAAAGAAGAGTTCAAAGACCCTAAAACGTCGAGCTAGTCAAAAACTTAAATCCAGATCAGAGAAAATAAAACTAAATATGAGTATAGTATTTTCTCAGTATTTGGCACTACTTTCGTAGGCTCAGACTCCTAATAATAAGCATGCCAACTGTACCACACCCAGAAGAGAAAACTAATACCCTCTTTGTGCGGTCCAATTTTACTTTTTTCCTGTCTTCCTCCACCTCTGACTGCAAGAGCCAAAATGCGCACTCCCCACAGTATCACAGGAAACAAAGCCAGGGAATTCCATCTAAAGTGAAGGATGTCAAATGGCCAAGCATGCCAAGCAGGATGTCAAAGGTCATGCCTCGTGTTTGACCACACAAAAATACTACTAAATATATTTATAGACTGAATGAGTTACTGTAAATCCAAAAGCTGTAACCTGGTGAAAAAGGGCAGAAGGGACATTAAACTCAAAAGGGTTTAAGCCTACAGGGGGTAGCTGTCCCGGTTGACTTTCAAGTTCATTTGCACAATAAATGTGGTCTGACAAGTCATTATGCTCTTCTCGATGGGCCCCATTCAGGTCTGCAGAAAGGTGGCTGCCGGCTTGTTTCAGGCCTGAGGAACAAGTCAACAGCCCAGGGCAGCAGGGACAGCTCATCAGCAGAGGTGAGCTTGTCTACAAAAGGCAGAGGGAGGACTTGAAACTCTGCTTAATAAAATTCAATGTCATTTTTCTCAGTGAGTCCCTCACACAGTCTCAGCAAGCCACCCAGAAATGAGTTTAATGGGGCACATAATTTAAGGGGTGGGGGGCTGTCTCCATTTCCAATCCCAGGGGTGAATTCACAGAGTTAAGGATCACAAAAACTTTAGTCATGAAAGGAATCCCTCTGTGGTTTAAGTTTTTGTGGTATCCTTCATTACTTCTTCCTCCCAGTACTCTTTTAAGAGTGATTTGAAACACAAATGGAGGTGGGGAGTGTAAATGAGGCATAATTGGCGGCCCTGAGTTGTCAATTGCAGTGCAATCGATCTCAGCTCTAAGACTTCCAGGACTTAATGTGTTTTCCCTTTTCTCTTCTTGGCTTTTACACATAAATACAGGCAGAGGTAACGGGTAGTCTAAGGACACAGCCATGAACAGCTTGTCTTTGATTAAAATGTCCCCATAATTTCATCACAAAAGAAATTAAGCAGGAATTCCTTCTAGGAACACATTCAGCATTTCAAGTGACTCAAGATAGTTTACACTATTCGATGGGAGCACATGGCACAATAATCAGTATTTTTAATTTTTTTCATAGAAATATAATTTAGAAGGCATGCAATCAGAAAGTCTGAAACTGACTTCAAACATGCACCTATTGTTCGTGGAGAAAACACTACTCAGCATAAATATGAGCTGCCTCCATATCAATATCAATATTCCCTCCATTTTATTCTCTATCCCCTACCCTTCAGTGCAAAATAAAGCAATCACACCAAGGAATGCAAGGGCACAGACTTAATATTCAAACTACTCACCAAATGGCTTGTAACTCAACTCAACTGAACAGATTAATTTAATACTGACTAGAGTCAGACACCACAGTGAGAAATTCAGGCTGAAAAGACCATGAAGAAGGGCAGCCTCTGAAAGGCTGGTGACAGGGAGACAAGCCCTCAGGCACAAGGACCCACATAAACACTGAAGCGTGGGCAGAGGAATTCTGGAAGCTTCTGACAATCATGCTTCTAAAATTTTATTTAATAAAGTGACTTCTGCATTTAAAAAAAAATGTTCTTGGTACAATTCATTATCAAAAGTATCAAAATGGCATTTCAAGAAATATAGAGCACTTTAAGGAAACACCTCAAAAATATTGGAATATAATATTATAGGACTACAACAGAGCAGGGGGATCACAGCTGGAGAAATACTCATTATAGAAACAAAAAAAGAGAATGTAAACTGCATCAAAAAAAAAAAAAAATAAATAAACTGCATCAAAATGTGCCTCATTACAGGAATTTCTAAATCTAGAAAATTTATTTCTTTGGTATTAATTTTTTAATTATCCCACGTATTTCAGAAGATAATAAAAACAACAATTAAAAACCATTACAGTGACCCTCTTCTAAAACAGGTCACCAAATACTGTGCTTAACATCAGTGTTCCATCATAACCTGAAAGCCTGCACATTAATGCAAATGCATATAATAAATATAAACCCAGGCCCTACGTTAAGTAATTCTACTCCAGGAATTCTAAAGGGTTCAGGAAATCACTTTGGATAACAAGAGTCGGAGTACAGGAATCTTTCACATTCAGTGCATGCAAATGTCACAATGGGCCACCAAAGAGAAAATTAAATTCCAAAAGGCTGAGGGAGAGAGACCAATACAGTCACACAGATTATAAACTCTCTCAGTCCTGAGGATTCTTTCATATTCATTGCATGTAAATTTCATGACAGCATGCATATCTACCCATCCAGAGAAAAAAGGTTTACATTCAAGTTTAGAGAGGTGCAGCCAGCTACGTTACCGGGTATACAAACAACCTCAACTGATATTTACAAGTTCAGCAAGTTCCCCTTGGCTACCTCCTCCTCCGACCCCTTCAAGGCTGGCCTTGCGGAGCAGACAGGTGATGCAACACCTGCCTTTAAGGTGGCTGGGTGTCTCCAGTATTCAAATCACAGTATTGGCGGGCTGAAGCCTGACAAGGAACCCTCGCTGGTGTGACAAATTGATGATCCTGCAAATTAAACATTATAGAGTAAAGAACATCTCAAATGCACCTATCTCGCTGCAACCCTACACTAAGGAATAACTGCAAAAATTCATGTCAAAATAGGAGTGCGATGAAATCCACTGTCTCAAGAATCTGCCAAAATAAGACCCTCTGGCTAAACCATATGCAAACCATTTCCTTTTACCTTGCTTCCAAACAACCAAACTGTCTGAGGTATGATATATATTTACTTCTATAGACCATTTCCAGATATTTATGTGGTTATTTTATTTTTTTAGCTTTGAAGGGCAGACAATATTAACAAGTCTAGGAATTAACGTAATTGAATTTTTTATCTCTCCAAATTGGACTTGAAATTCAAATGGGTTTCTTTTCAGGCAGACGCTCTTCACTCTTACCCTCAGCATCACTACAAACATACTGCCACCTCATTCTGTGGGCAGGCACTTCTCATTCAGACAAGAGAGGTCTTCCCTCAAGCCACCTACATGGCAGGCTTCTGAGGCATGATATTGGTGGAGGAAAGCGCTTATTTTTTAGTTAAAATAGGAACACTGATATGGGAGGGGGCAGTGCAAAGAGGCAAAGCTAAGTGCCTCCTTCTCCCCTTTCTCCTTCCTTCACTAGGCAGGCCTCTGTCTTGGCTTGAGTCCAAATAAGAGGGGGTTAATCATGCTCCTGGAGAAGGAAATGGCAACCCACTCCAGTTGTTCTTGCCTGGAGAATCCCAGGGACGGCAGAGCCTGGTGGGCTACCATCTCTGGGGTCGCACAGAGTCGGACACGACTGAAGAGAGTTAGCAGCAGCAGCAGCAGCAGCCATCATGCTCTTTGAGACTTTTTTACTGCAGGTACAAAACACAACCTCTGAGGTCCCCTCCCCCTTCCTGAAATCAGGTTCCTTTAGCTACTTTCAAATTTTTAACTCAGCAAACCAATCATGTAGGCCCCTCACTAGCAGTGCAAAGGCAAGCTGTGCAACAACTCAGGGTCACAGCCGCAAACAGAAAAACATTTCTTCTCAAACCCTGACTGTGCGTGCCTGCTTTGCAATGAGTCCTGTCCGACTCTTTGCAATCCTGTGGACTGCAGCACACCAGGCTCCTCTGTCCAGGGATTTCCCAAGCAAGAATACTGGAGTGGGTTGTCATTTCCTACCCCAGGGGATCTTCCCAACCCCGGGATTGAACCCACATCTCCTGCCTTGGCAGGCGGGTTCTTTACCACTGAGCCACCTGATCCTGATTCTTATCAAATCTCTAATTTAATAAAAGGAAAGATTCACAAAACCATGACCCATTTTCTAGATTCAGAAGGAAAGGCAATTGAGAAATAGCCTTCATCAAAATAGCCTTCATTTGACTTCATCAAATGAAGGAAAATAAATGGACACAGGCCACCAGCTGTGGCAACCCTCTTTCTCAGGACAGCTCTGCTTTTAATCAGGTGAGCTGGACAGCATCTCCAAAGCTGTTAAGATCACGGGTCTGTCACTTCAGCCAAACAAAGAACGATGCTACAATTAAGACAAATATCATCTAGGGGAGAAAATTAATCAAGGCAGAAAAAGGCTTTCTTTTTAGGTCAAAGACCAATGCAGAGATTATAGAACCAAGTCACAGTCAAGAAGGTGGCAGCTTGGGCATCTCCATGCATGTGGCCGGCGAGGGTTCGAGAAGAGCAGGACCTGTCGGAGGCAAGAGAACATGCCAGGTCACACACGCCCATGGGCCACGTGCTTTGGAGGTGACATTCTCTTCTCAAAAGACAGTAGTGCCGCCCACAATCACTAAGAATTGAAGAACTCATATGACTTTGTGTCAGCAGGAACGGGCCACCGTGGAAGAAATGACCTGTCAACCCACAGACCTCCGCAATGACTTCTGACTCTGCCCAGAGGGAGATGTTTTACCTCTCTCTCTGTTTATGGAATGAAAAGACCAAAGACCTGCCCAGCAATTTTCACCCTCACTCGATCTACAGAAGTTGAGAGGGGGAATAAAATTAAGACTGACCAATCGTTTCCTAGTTGCTTTTGACTAGATGACCCTGACATCGTTAGCAATCACACAAGAGGGATGACCCGGTGTGCTGTGAAAGCTATTTCATCCAGGTGGATGGTAACTTACTCATTTAACAAAACCTCACAGTGGTGAACTATGTGGTCTATTTTTGCATCACTGTCCTCCTCCCAGCAGCAGGGTATCTTCTGAATAAAGTGCTGTCTGCTACTATAGGTATAAACACACAAGTAAAACAGCTTCCTATGTTTCTTCAACGCCTGTCATTTCTAAAATGGCTAATAAGCTTTAATATATCTGTATGTCTGCCTTTTGACATGCCAAATTTTTTACTATATAAACCTCTTAGTTCACCAAAAGGCTAGTCAGACTCACTCCAAGTATTCTGAATTCTTGCAGTTATGTCTACCTTCCTGACATCAATTTTGGATTTAGTCTATCTAAATTTAACCTCCTCTGGATCTGTTGAAACACCTCCTTATAACCTTCTTCATTCTGTACTTGGGTTAGTGCATAAAGACATAATATAATGAGAAAGTTATTAAGGATATCTAATATTTAGCTAGTATGAGAACTGACATTTAAACTGTAAAGCAACATAACTTTCACTCATAATTGCTGTGGGTTTATTTAAAGACTGCTAACTTCAAGATTTCTCACTAAAAAAAAAAAAAACTAAGAATTACACTCAATCAGCTTTCTTTGAATCACTCTGTCCCCAGGACACTGGGCATGAAAGTTGATTTTAAAGAACAAACCAAGCAAAAAGCTAAACATTTTATAAACCTCTACTAGTCACAGTAAGTTGATTCTGTTCCACGCATTACCAAATTCTGTACATCAGTTTTAAATCAAATGCAGCACATTGTCTTTAAATTGCATTCCACGGGCCTCTATATTTACATGAGAGCATATTTCTGAGAAATTGTATTTAGAAAACTAAAAATGTAAGCCTATTTTCACAATTTCTTATATTACAAAAACAAAGATACAATCTCATAGAAAAAAGTTGGCTTCTATTATTTTCATAATGTATATAAAGTTCAAGTTCAGTCTGACAGTAGGCTCTGCTTCCTATACTTTTCAAACCTTCCCCATGTGCAGCATGTATCCATCTCACAGAGAAACCATGCTTCCCTATTTTCATGCCCTTATGAATGCCAACCCATCATTCCAAAAATAAATTTTAAAAACTAAGATTGATGGGAAGATGGATGTGCCAATGGACAAATATATGATAAAGCAAGCTCAATAAAATGACAGAAGTAGAAACTAGATGGCAGGTAGATGATGTTCAGTAGAGAATATTTTATAATGAAATCTTGGGAGAATAACATTCCATTTTCAAGGTCCACCTCAATGGCCAACCCAGAACTCCACTTTTCTCAAAGGCACTTAACCATGCTACCATGTATCATAATTATTACATGTCACATCTAACCTCCCTACAGGATCCACATCTGAATCATTTTTCTATCAATCAAATGCCTCTAATATAACAACTTACACATAATAATCATTCAAGAGATGGGAAGAAAATACTATGACTACAGACTGAAAATAATCACTGTTCTCTAGCTGTACTACTAATAAAATTATCCTCATGTATTAGATGAGAATAATTGCAGATTTAGCTTTCCAATTTTATTGGGCCTAATACCGAAACTAGCTCACTTTTCTTTCTTTTGGTTACAGCAAAGCTACATGAGGATAGATAGGGGGGATTGCAGGGGAGAGGTGCCCAAATGCCTTCCAAGTGGCAAGAATAACTCAACCTAAGACTCAGCACTTTCAGCACTTAGCCCACAAGTCCATAAACCATAGACAGACTGAGTGGAGTAAACTGGGATGCCAGTGGAAAAAGAAAAAAAGAAGTTGGGTTTTTTTTTTTAAAGGTTGAACCATATGACGTCACCAGTGTACAAATAAGCATTTTCATGTTTGTGTTCTATGTAAGACTACAAGAAAAAAAAAAAGGTATTAATTATCTTCAGAGACTTTCTGTGCCTCTGACTTGAATATTGTTGGTCCTTATTGGTAATTAACAAAAAGGGAGACTCCATCAACACTTGAGTGCATTTGTACACAGAGTATCCACTGAAATAACAGGCCTTTACCCCTCAGACACACCAAAATAAACACTTTCAGGTTCATCTGGTCCTCTCTGGTTCACAACTGAGTAACAATCTACCAACTTCAGACCTCTGTGTGCACGAGGGCAGGTGGGAGACTGGGCAAGTCTTTGCAAACTTTTACTATGAAGGCACACCTTGAACTGCAGAAGCAGGCAGGATCCGCTCCTTGAATGTGGAGCGCAACTGCAAACTCCTCTCCTCTCTTCCATCACCATGGGGCTTACACAGCGTTTCTAAAAGGATCCCAGGAAGCCCCAAAGTTATGGCACACAAAGACCCCCCCCCAAAAAAAAAACCAGCAGAGTCAATTCCTATGATGCCAGGGTACTGGGTCATTTCCAAGGGCAGAGGGTTCCAGAAAAATGCAAACAGTTCAGGCTTTCCAAAGAAATTCCAGGCTAATACAGACAGCTGTTCTTTTAGAAAGTCACCCAGAACTGCAGTTTAGGAGCTTGGATCAAGAGGTTAGAGAACAAGGACAAGCAAAATGTTGGGGCCCTTCCTAGCAGGGGTTCTAAGCAACCAGTGAGTATTCACTTCTCCCTCCCCATTTCATGTGTGTGTGTACGCGTGTGCGTGCATGTGCGTGAGCTCAGTGGCTCAGTCACATCAGACTCTTTGCAACACTATGGACTGTAGCCCGCCCGGCTCCTCTGTCCATGGGATTCTCCAGGCAAGAATACTGGAGTGGGTTGCCATGCCCTCCTCCAGGGGATCTTCCAGATCCAGGGATTGAAGCCACATTTTTTTGCACTGGCAGGCAGATTCTTTGCCACTGCACCAACTGGGAAGCACCCACTTAAGCGATCCCCACGCAGTCCACGATAGCTGGCAATACTTGTGTCCATTGCCAATGCCTTACAATTGCCTTACAGTAACTGGGGGGGTAGAATCTCAACAAACGTTAACATTTTTTCAAGTTTCCATGAGACATGAGAATTAAAAATGCCTTCTTTCTAGTATTCACATGTTTCTCACTTTAAAAAAAAAAGCTGACTATCATTCAAAAATAGAAGCCACCCCTCCTGCCTCATCTCCCCAAGGATTTACCAGAAGACCAAAAGTAAAATAAAAATGAAGCTCTTATGAGGGGCAATTAAGTATTCATATCTGACATCTATTTGGGAACTTCTGAACAAAACATCTCAGCCACAGACATGTTCACATAAGGCCCACATAACTTTCAGCCTATAGCAAATAAGACATCACACTTTGCTGCATTAGCCCCTTTCCCAACTCTCTTTCCTCATGCTCCTTTCCTCAAACACATATATTGAGATTTTCACCTGACGGTAAAACAGGTTTTCTTTAAGGTTAATTTCAATAATCCTCACAGGGTTCTGTCAAATATAATTGTGCAGTAAGAAAGCAGCCATCACATCTGCCATGGAATCTCTGTGGCTAAATTACTCACCTGCAGATTGAAAGCCCTTAGAATAGAACAGATAAGAATTTTTAAACATTACGAGAAAATGCACCATCAGGTCACAGACCAAATTAAAGAAACTTCATTCCAAAATAAAGACTATCTCAGGTAGCTCATAGTAAAACAATTTTAACAACTGTTAGGTCTTACTGTTGAAGTAAGCTATTAACCTATATTAAGTGTTTCAAATAATTTCAAATCAAAAACAAAACACAGAGCCAGAACTCATAATATTACTTCCCAAGCTCTAGAAAACTTTCTGTATGGGAAGAGGAAAAAAAAAAAAAAAACAGATCATAGAAATGAAGTTTCACTATTTACAAATACTGTACATGGTTTAAAAGATCCCGGGTTTTCCAAAAGTCTCAGCTTCCACTTTGTGTGTAGCCTTATGACAGCTCTAAGCAATATTCAAACAAGTATAGAGAAGATTTGGCATACCATTCCTACAAATACAAATGCATATCCCACAAATACAACCAGTCTTTAAGGAATCAGAAGTTTCTGAACTTTTCAACAGCTTTCCAACTATTCTGTCCTATGCAAATCACTTTCAAATTCTCAGGCAGGCCTCAGGAAGTAAAGCACAACAAACTATATTTAATTAAATATTCAATCTAATTCCCTACAGTAAATCACAGGAAATAACTTAGTTCCAAAGCAGCCTCTCCTAAAGCAGTCAAGTTTGGGTTGATCTGCATTTTAGAACTGAATTTTTTTTCAAGCTAAAAGTCATAGTAAAATTTCTCCTTTTTATGAATCTTTAAAACACAGTGAGTCTTTCAGATCTGAGAGTGAAACCTGGTTTTAACAAGTAACTCATTTTTATGAAAACTCCAACAAGAAGACGAGTTATGAGTTAGAAAACACTTCAGGTTGTTTCTTTTCTTCTTAAAATACTCTTTTACTCAAAGTGAAAATGCACTTGCTGTAATCTGACTTGCACCAACTGACTGATACACCTGAAACATTTCCTCACTTGAGAATGGCAGCCTGCTCCCTCCCAAAGCCCACGAGGTTTCTACTCGGAGCTGCAACTGCTGGGAGCTGCCACTGGGCCTCTAATTCTAGACCAATACTTCTTACTAACATTTAACAGATCTTCCAGCTCTAAGCAGTACTTTTAAATTATAATTGCATTTGGGGAACAAAATTAAAACAAGTAAGAACCTAATATAAATGACTGGAGGGGTTGATTTTAGCCTTAGAATCTTTTATTTTTAAAGCACTTATAAAAAAAAAAAAACTAAAAACATTTAAGTTATCTTCCTAGTTTAAGAATGTCTTGACTTAAGGCCATATGAGAGGCGAAACTAAAGATAATTCCCAAACTTTGCCTTCCCCTATCTTCAAAGAAAGGCACTCCAACAAGCTGAAGTAGGCTGTATCCATTTCCAAGGACATGCAAAAACGGTGTTAAGTACATACTGTACTCTGATTAAAAAAGGGGGGGGGGGGCGTTTAATGGCAAATGCTTTATAAGAGCTCAAGTAGAATTGATAAATAAGTCAAGCACTTAAATTCAAATGTTAAAGTAAAACTGAATTTGGCAGACATCCTCTAACTTAAAAGAACATACACCGCGCGTAAAGTAGAGAGGCTCTTTTTACCTTTTAGAAGCACTTGGTAAAATTGCATGTAATGCCTAGTAATGAATGAGATTATATGTGAGGCTTTTAGTCTAAAAAACACTTCGGAAGAAATAAGATCCTGGCTCCTTCTCCACGAGTTTCAATACGATGTGATCAACTTAACCTTTCCTACACACATTAACCACTCGGATGACACTGTATGTAAAACCACCTTGGTGTAACAAGTGGGCAGCAAAGAAAAATACTACGCTGTACAGTCCAGATGAGGAGGGAGGAAGGAATCGAGATCAACTACAAAACCTTCACATCCATTCTTTCACCTGTGACACTGAGAAACTGCCAGATTCTGGAAGCCGCAGGGCGGACGGAAGGCCGGTCAGCCTCCCTGAGCCCGCCCTCCTGAGCATCCCAGGGCCTTCTCCACCTCTCGGTAGGGATGAACCTGCCCCCTCCTGGGTCTCTCCTGGTGGGTCTCTGTCTTTCTCTCTCTCCAGAAAGGCAAAAAAGGCCAGAGGCACTTCATCTACAGGGTCTCCATCGAGGCAGGAGGTCCCTCCGGTTCCCTAGATTCGAACCTCCACTCCAACTCCCCCAAAACACTGGTCTAGAAGCCCTCTGCCTTGCCTCTCGGATCTGCACCTCCGCGCTAAGACGGAAAAGCAACAGAGGACACATGTTCCAGCCCCGGTCATCCAGGCGAGCCTCTCTGTGCCTAATTAAAGGCCTTGAACCTAGGGCAAGGCCAAGTTTGCGGGGCACTTCCTGCCGCGGAGAAGCGCTGGCCTCGCCGCCCCGCGGCCCGGGCTCGGCAGCGCGCGCGGCCAGAACGCGCTGGCCCTTTAAAGGCGCAAGCTTCCTGCGCCCGCGGCCCCTCCCTAGCCGTCGCTAGCTCCCGCCCCCGCCGAGGGTCACACTTGAACTTTAGCTCGCCCCGCGCGGCCGGGCGCCGGCGCTTCGCCGGCGGTGGCCGCCCCTTCGCACGTGTCGGAGGCGCTACCTCTGGCTGGGCGCGCCCGGCCCCCGGCACTCGAGGCCACTTCGAAACCCAATCAAAACAAAACAAAATGCACGCTGGCCTCCCAAAACGGCGCGTTCGGCCCCGCGGGCCTCCCGGCTGGCGCCCTGCCGGTACCCTCCACCTGCAGCTCCTTTCTCGGGCGGCGGGGCTCCGAGGCCCCCATCGCCGCGCCCTCCTCCGCCCCGCGCGGCGGAAACGGCTCCGCGGGGCGTCCTGGGGCTTAGGGGTGGGGAACGCGCGCCGCGTGGGCGGCGGAGAGCCGCCCTCACCCCCGATGTCCTGAGGGACTGGGGGAGGGGGGTCAATATGAGCAGCGGCTGGAGTCCGCGCGAGCCGAGGAGGAGCAGTTCCCAATGAACCCCCCGCCCCACCTCTCTTTCACGGGCGAACTTTTCTGGCCGCTCGGAGGTCCACTTCTTGCAGTCCTTCTTCTCACCCCCTCTGGTCCCAGCAAGCCCCTTCCCTGTCCGGCTCCAACTCTCACTAGAGCGGGCGCAAACACACTCATTCCTGCCCCCGCCCCTCGACGGGTCCCGGGCAAGCCCACGACCCACCTCTGCCACTCTCGCCTTCACCCTGCACGCGCTGCCCGCGTGCCTTGCACTTTCAGGCCGAGCGAACTTGTACCGGCGGGCCCCCGCCCCCCGTCCTCCTCCTCTGCCCGGCCGCGACCTCAGGCGGAGGCCGGCTCCCCCCGACACCTATCCACTCCTCCCGCTCCGGCCGTGCGCCCGGAGGCCGCTCACCTTCCAGCCCGCCGAGCTGTTGCTGTCGCCCTTATCCTTGAAGTAGGGCACGCTCTTGACCATCCACTCGTAGATCTGCGACAGCGTGAGTCGCTTCTCGGCCGAGCTCTCGATGGCCTTGGTGATGAGGTCGGCGTAGGACAGGTTGCCCCACGCGTTGCGGCGGGACGAGCTGCTCTTGCGCGGCTGCCCCGCGAGCGGCCCGCCGGCGGAGGCGGCGGCCGCGGCGGGAGGCACAGGCGGGTGCTGCGACAGCGGGCCGGGCGGCGGGGGCTGCGGCGGCGCCGGGTGCAGGCAGCCCGCCTCCGGGCCCTGGAAGTCGCCGCACAGCCCCCCGGTGGCGGCAGCTGCGGCTGCCGCCGCCGCCGCCACAGCCGCCGCCGCCGCGGCCGCCGCCACGGAGCCGGGCGCCTGCTGGAAGTCCCCGCTCTCCTCCAGCAGGCTCAGGTTGCTCATGAAGTCGGCGTTGACAGCGGCCGCCGAGGCCGAGGGCAGGCCCGCGGCGCCGTCGGGGTTCGCCGCCGCGCTGCCCGACGGCGCCGGGCTGGAGGTGGCCGAGTTGGACTGGCTAAACTCCGGCCGGGGCAGCGGCCAGGTGCACGAGCGCGGCCGGGGCAGCGGCTCGAAGTCCGGGTCGATCTCCACCACCTGAGGCGCTTCGGCCATGGTGACCCCCCAACCCTTCCCCCAGCCGCGGGACTTGCCCAGAAGTGAGAAAAGCGCAGCACCGGGCGGGGGGGGGGGGGGGGGGCGCCGAGAGGAGAGAGGGCGCCGAGAGCCTGTCCGAGATCTGCGGGAAGGGGTGAGGTCGGTGCAGCGAGCGGACGGAAACCGGGAGGGAGGCGCGGCGGCGGCGGAGTGGAAGCGCGAGCCCAGAACTTAACTTCACGGCTCCGTCCGCATCTAGGCGCCTCCGGGTCCGCTGCACTGACGGGACGGCAGGCCAGAGTCGTCGGGGCCCCGACAGCGCTGGCGTCGCGCTCCCCGCCGAACGAAGGACGGACGGACGGACGCCGCGGGCCGCTCGCTCTCCCCAGGCGGGCGCGACCGCGGCGCTGCTGCCTGTTGAATGCGGCGGCGGCGGCAGCAGCTGCAGCGACTACGCGGCCGCCCCGACTTACGGGATCTGCCGCCGCCCCCCGCCGGCGGCGGCGGCGGCGCGCGCGCCGGCCCGCCCCTGACGGACGGCCCCTGTGACCAATGAGAGCGCGGCAGCGCCGCCTGGGCCGCCAATGGGCGCTGGCCTGGGCGGGGCTCGGTTTTCCACGGGGAGGCGGCAGTGGGTTGGTGGGGGGTAGTGGGGTGTTTTTCTATTTGACATGCACACTCTCTCCCTCGCTCACTCGCTCTGTTTTTTTTTTTTGGTTTTTTTTTTTTTTGGCTCTCTGTTATTATTTTCTGGTAATTCTCGAGTGTTTCTGTGAGTCTTTCGCCCTCTCAGTGTTTTGATTGCTAGGAGGCAAACCAACGTGGAGGCGGCGGCGACACTTTGTTTACTACTGAGGAGCCCAGCCGAGTACTCGGGAAGCCCGAGTGGAACGAGCCGCCCGCTTCGCCTCGACCTGCGCTCGGGAGCCCGAAGCTGGGCCGGGCGGGGGCCGGGGACGCTCGACGCTCAGGGGGCCGCCGGGTGGGTGGGTGCGTGGGCGGGCGGAGGCGGCCTCGTCGGAGTTCTGCTCACTCGCCCCTTCTCAACTCCGCCCACGATTTCTCTGCAGAGAAACGTGGGCAAGTCGGTGGGTTTTGTTTTTGTTTGGTTTAGTTGGGTTTGTTTTTTTTTTTCCTTCCCCTGCGATGTATCGAGTTCTCCGGCCCCGGGCGCGGGCCGCACACACGCTTGTCCCCACCCCCGCGCGGGGCCGGGGCTCTGACTGCCGAGTTGGCGCGGAGGACCCAGCCGCCGCAGCAGCGCCGGGAACCCACCTATCCGCACCCGCGAGCTGAGCCTCGGGGGTCGGTGTATAGTGGGGGGGTTGGGGGTGTGGGGCGCCGTTGGCCAGCCGAGCCGCCCCGAGCCGGGTTCACTCCGTTCTTGACCTAAGACTAGAAATGAGAGAAGGGGGCTCGGCGCCGGCCGAAGACGGTTGCTCATGCGCACGCACCCTCAGACCCGAAGGCAGCCTCAACCCTCGTGCCCTCCGTGGGAACCTGTTCCCCTGGCGGGAACCTCAGACTGTCCACTGAGTCAGTCCGGGAGGACGGGGAAGGCGGGGTCAGAGGAGAGCACTTAGGGAGAGCCTTGTCACTTTATTACTTACTTACACTAAGTTCGATTGTTTGCTTGTCATTGCTTTGCTATTTAGAATGCAAGTGCTGAGATGTTGAGAGGTGAAAACCTAACGGGGGACAGAACCAAAGGCTTGGGGCGCAGCCCTGCCTCACTCACTCCCAGGTGTTGCTTTAGGCTGCTTGTCCCGCGTGTCAATCACTGCCCCCTCCCATCCCACCCCACCTCGCTCCATCTGGGCTCTAGGTCCAGGCTGTCCTGCCAAGATCAGTGGGGGCCAAAGGAAGACAATGGCCCTTGTGTCTCAGGGAGCAGAAGAAATACTAGTCAAGTTTTGTTTTGCTTTTTTTAGAAGGAATATGGAAGGCATTTCCTTTCAGAGAGATGGGATCACTGAAGATGTAAGGCTGACGGTAGAGTTTTAAATATCTTTGTCCAAAATGACAGCTTTCAATCCATCACCACCACCACCCCACCCCCCGGCAAAAAAAAAAAAAAAAAAAACTATGACAGTTCTTCAGTTGAAAAAGTGGCATCTAAAGCAAAGGAGGCCTATTTTAGAAAAGTTTGAAAAGACTTAGAGAAAGATTTGGTCCTCGTTGACATTCTCACCCGTCCAAACTCAGATTTCTTCATAATCCGATTATCACAACAGCTTCCTACTGATACTGGGGGTGGCTGGGGGTCGTGAGCCTGATGGATTGAAAATAGGTTTGGCTCCCTCCCCACCCCCCCACCCCCTCCTGTGGTCTCTGCGTTTACTATCAGATTGAGACTGTTCCGGCCTCCTCAGCCAGCCGCTAGAGGACCTCAGTAACCCAGATGATGAGCCGAAAGGAAGTGGTAGTGTACAACCGGGGCTACCCTCTACCTTTCCGACTACGCTTTATACAGGCAGCCCCCATTCAGACGGCCGCACCCTACAGATAGGCGGTGCCCAAGTGGATCATGCCTGGCAAAGGAAGCCAACTGCAAATTTGGCCTTGCCTTCATTTCAATTCCGGTTTTTCAGGACCTCAATTGGAGGAAGGTATTTGGTTAAGGGAGTTTTCTTACAGACTTTCTCCCCAGATCCTTGAAATCTTCTGAGCTATCATGCCCAATTGTTTCTATAAATGACAAATTCGCTTTTCTTTGGTCTTTCCTGAGTACCTACAGCACCAATGTCCCTGCCACATGGTTACAAAAAATTAAAAATATATATTTATAGCTGCCTACCATACCATTGTATGTATCAGTTTACTCACCCTTGCTGGAGGACGTTTCGCTTGTTTCTACTCTTGAGGGATCACAAACTGTTCTGTAATCTCATAGAACTAAGAGATTTTGCATATGTGCAAGTACATCCACAGGAGGAATGTCCAGAAAGATCACTGGGGTCAGCAGTCAAGTGCATTTGTAATTCTGAGACACTGCCAAATTGCCCTCCATTATGGGTGTATCAAGATGAACTTTCTTTTCAGCTAGACCTAGAGGATGTTAAAGTTGGAAGAAAATCTGGAGATCATCCTAGAGGTGAGGCACCAGGCAATGAACTGAGACACAGCAAAGTGAACTGATTTGCCCAAGTTCACATAAGTAACAGTGATGCTGTCAGGGTTAGAGCTTCAATTTCCTGCTTTCCCATCAATAATCTCAATACACAGAAAATTATAAATACTACATAATACCAATGTGGGCTTCCCTGGTGGTTCAGACAGTAAAGAATCCGCCTGCAATGCGGGAGACCTGGGTTGGATCCCTAGGGTTGGGAAGATCCCCTGGAGGAGGGCATGGCAACCCACTCCAGCATTCCTGCCTAGAGAGTCCCACGAACAGAGGAGCCTGGTGGGCTACAGTCCATGGGGTCGCAAAGAGTTGGACACGACTGAACAACTGAGCACAGCTCAATCCCAAGGTATCGATAATCAGAATAAAACTTTGTGGTATATTTCTCAGTCAATCCCATAGGTTTTAGTAATTTTACTTCAATGAAATTACTGAGCTAGAAGTTTTGATTTAAAAGATTTTTTAAAAGCAGACACACAAAAAAAATGATAGTGATAGTAAGATAAAAAGATTACAAAAGGAGTTTTGTGGGGTTTTGGGTTTTTTTTTAGTCAAAACATGTAAATGTTTTCTTTGAAGGATGGCAAAGGATTTAGGTTGGCACTAGTTCTTCTTAAGAGAAAAAGGTTTATTTATTTTCTCCTTCAGGTTTTTTTTTTATGGTAGCTGTTTGTTTTGAAGGCTTTTTCTAATGATTCTCACTTCTTAATAAGTAAGTGGGAATCATTATCATTGGTGCGTGTGGCCAAACTGGGAAGAAAAACAGTTCATGTCAGGTAAGGACAATTAAGATGAAAAAGGAAGTTTATGCTCACAAAGTCCATCTCACAAACCATAGTGATATTCTTTCCTCTGCCACTTTTCAGAGTAGTTATTACATCATCCTTGACAGGAAGACTGAGGGGATGGTTTCCTTTGATCAATTCCCAGGCAGAAATTTCTATATTTACCCCTCACCACCACCACATTGATCTCTGGTTTAAATTCTTACTTGTCAAAATAGGTAATTTAAGTCCAATTTAATGAGTAAAAAGTTTGGATGCTTATTCTTATTAAGTGGATGGCACTTAACTTCATATTCCACCTTCTCTTCCCCAGAATTGTTCATTTTCAATATTTTGTCTGAATCATTAGGATACACTGCTATCAACTAAAAACAGTCTTTCTTTCTTCCATTTGCCCAAAGAAAATAATCACCTCAAACAACACAGCTTTGGCTTCTTAAACCCATGTCCTGAAACCTGGCCTATAGCAAATATCAGAAGTAGTCATTCATTTTTCTTGAGGAATAATTCTCTTTGGATTTTCTTATTCATTCAACAAATATTTATAGAGCACCTACTATGTACAGGCTACGTGCCATGCATCTCAGAGTACCCTGTTTAGATGGCAAATTCCTTGAGGTCATAAAAGAGTGAGTGAGTGAAAGTCACTCAGTCATGTCTAACTCTTTTCGACCCCATGAACTGTAGCTCCTCTATTCATGAAATTCTCCAGGCTAAGAGTATTGGAATAGGTTACCATTTCCTCCTCTGGGGGCTTTTCCTGACCCGGGGATCAAACCTGGAACCCAAGTCTTTGGTATTGCAGACAGATTCTTTACCACTGAGCCACCAGGGAAGCCCAGGTCATAAACAGTTTATGTTATTTTGCTTTACATGATATTTGATGTCAGAATTAAAACTGTGTCACTCTTTAAAGAATCAGCAATGCATCTTGACAATATTTTTTGAAGGAATTACACAAAAAAAGTATTTCATAGATACCAGGAGTGCTGAGGCAGAAAAAAATTGAAGTATTATCATAGTCACCATTTTGAAGAAAGATAATAAGATGAGGTAAAAAAAACTGAATAAATGCACATCCACACGTGTTGGGAGTATGAGCTCTGAGCACCAGCCTTGGAGTTGGGATGATCAAAAAATACAGGCTACATCAGATTGTCTAATACAAGTGACGCTCACTAATCTGTAACTGGAGACAAGCACTGGGCAAATCATAAACCAGAGACCCAATATTTTCAGTTCTCTTGTAAAGATGTTTGTCATCTTCAATAAACTCTGTTCCTTTGCTTTAACTGTTAGTGAGAGGCTAGTTGTGGGTCCCTACAAGAATACTAAAAATGTATTTGGAGATAATCTAAATGACCAACAACAGAGAATGATTAAAGAATGACATATCTGTTCAGTTCAGTCAGTCGCTCAGTCGTGTCCGACTCTTCGACCCCATGAATCTCAGCACACCAGGCCTCCCTGTCCATCACCAACTCCCAGAGTTCACTCAAACTCATGTCCATTGAGTCAGTGATGCCATCCAGCCATCTTATCCTCTGTCGTCCCCTTCTCCTCCTGCCCCCAATCCCTCCCAGCATCAGGGTCTTTTCCAGTGAGTCAACTCTTCGCATGAGGTGGCCAAAGTACTGGAGTTTCAGCCTCAGCATCATTCCTTCCAATGAACACCCAGGACTGATCTCCTTCAGAATGGACTGGTTGGATTTCCTTGCAATCCAAGGGACTCTCAAGAGTCTTCTCCAACACCACAGTTCAAAATCATCAATTCTTCGGTGCTCAGCTTTCTTCACAGTCCACCTCTCACATCCATACATGACCACTGGAAAAAGCATAGCCTTGACTAGATGGACCTTTGTTGATAAAGTAATGTCTCTCATTTTTAGTATGCTATCTAGGTTGGTCATAACTTTCCTTCCAAGGAGTAAGCGTCTTTTAATTTCATGGCTGCAGTCACCATCTGCAGTTATTTTGGAGTCCAAAAAAATAAAGTCTGACACTGTTTCCACTGCTTCCCCACCTATTTGCCATGAAGTGGTGGGACCGGATGCCATGATCTTAGTTTTCTGGATATTGAGCTTTAAGCCAACTTTTTCACTCTCCTCTTTCACTTTCATCAAGAGGCTCTTTAGTTCCTCTTCACTGTTAGGTAGAATCATATATAGTCATTTAAAATAAAGTGGACCAAGCATTCACAATGGCATTGTGACAATACTGGTGATAAGATATTTAAGAGGTTGGAGATATCACTATTGGCTAAAAATGTTAGCTATGGTTGTATCTGGGTGATGGATTTATAGGTGATCATTACTGGGCTCACAGAAACCCCTCATTTTACAAGTAAGAAAGCAGACACTGAGAAGTTAAGTAATAGAGCCCAAGGCGCTGGGGTCAGAATTCAGGCCTCATACTCTTGCCTGGAAAATCCCATGGACGGAGGAGCCTGGTAGGCTGCAGTCCATGGGGTCGCTAAGAGTCGGACACGACTGAGTGACTTCACTTTGACTTTTCACTTTCATGCATTGGAGAAGGAAATGGCAACCCACTCCAGTGTTCTTGCCTGGAGAATTCCAGGGATGGGGGAGCCTGGTGGGCTGCCGTCTATGGGGTCGCAGAGTCGGACACGACTGAAGCAACTTAGCAGCAGCAACAGCATTCAGGCCAAAAGTCTTTCTTTGTATCACACTGCTTTTCACTTTAACTTTCTAACTGGAGGTTTTCAGATCACTAATGAAATTCAGCCTATTTTAAACACTAGGTCTTCACTATCTTCAAAACAATAAAATTACTCTCCCAAACTCCCAACATTACATTTAAATTTTTTTCTAATGTTAAGGACTGCAAGTTGCCCTAAAAATGAATGGGTGGCACATGCAATCCCAAGTTCTTTGAATGTCATGAATCTGAATTTTGCATGCATGCTTGCAACACAATGTGTTTTTACTATTTTATTTCTGTTTCATGTCATATTAAATCTCTTAGCATGCTTCCAAAAAGGGCGGGGGGGGGGGGGGGGAGGGAAACATATGTATTAAATAAGAAAAAGCTGCCATCTAGATCACAGATGGTACTACATTTTTGGCAGAAAAGAAGTTTAAGAAGGAGTCCTACTTATTTACTTGGAAAACTAATTTGTATGCATGTTCACGTTAAGCAGTAAGAATTAATCACCGTGTTACAATAATCCATTTTTTCCAATCAAACTGCCCTATTTCCACAACATAACAGTAGGGAAAGGGAGTCAAGTGTGATTGTAAACAAACCCCTAAAAAGAAAGTCCACAAAGGTAATAAAAGAATGAAGCAAGAAGAAACAGCTAGCATTGTATAGTGACTAACTACGTTGCTCGTCATTTGTTGATAAAAATCAATAACAAGAGGTAATGACTGTGTAGTCGGAGCACATGTGTTTTTAATATGATATGTGTAGTCACCGTCTGTGTCAGTTATGCTATGGAAACAGGAGGTAAGAGTTTATCAAATTTCGGATTTGGCTGACTCACAGGGCCCACCCATATGTGAAGTCTGCTATGCCAGAGAATAAACATAGATGAAGAATGAGTATTTCTCTGGGATATCAGGTTTTTATTTTGTGGTAAATACAGCCTTTAAGACACACAGAGATACTCTACATTCTAAGGTTTAACATTTAAAAATGGAACTTCCAATTAGTTGATCACTGATATCACACTGGAAGAGAAAACTGATTTGTCTCCTGTGATGCTGTGTGTGCGTTAAATAATTTTGTGTTTGAGCAACAAACTGAAAACAGAACATTTGACAGCTACATGGCACGCTTGCACTCCAGAAGATTCCAACCTGGAAAAATTCTTTCTACAACCCAGAACTAGGCTGGGTGAGATCCCACCCTCCTGGTTTTCAGATTTATATATCATCTGAAATAAGATGATATGTATACTGATAAATATAAATATATATTTCTCACTTCAAAATGTTTTCATTTCTAAGTCATAAATCATTCTTCACCCAGAATCAGAATATACATATTTTCTTTCTCCCCCAGGGTTAATAAAAACTACTATTTTCAACAGTAATTATGGATGAAGTGTTATATAGCTATTATCTGAATTAGTCCTCAAACCAATAATGTAGAAATTATTAGGAATTATACTTTACAAAAATTGAAACTGAGGTACAGAGAGCTAAGAAACTTACTGAAGGTAAGTTTACTTACTTTAGAAGCTTATCTAATTGTTATCAGACTTGAACCAACTACTATCAAAATCCAGAGCTCGTCACCTGTTTCCACACTTTCTGCCTTTGTAAAATGTTGGGGTTTTCTAGAGGCCTAGAAATTAACCAGAGATTAATTTGATGATTCAGTTTTTTCTTTCCAGAAAATTGACATTTAAACATATTAGGGGGTGGAGGGATCTTTGTCAGCTATCAACTCTGCCTGAAACCAGTTTAGTTTATGTTAATGAAAGGAGTCTAGAGATAGACTATAAATAACAATAATAATGCTGATGTTTGCATTTGTATAACACAAATTATCTGGGGGATTCCAAGCCATTAGCACTTGCTTATTTGAACAGACAGCCTCAGACCTTCTTCAGTAAGAGCAACCTGCCCTTCCGGAATGGTTGGCTCATCTGAAACTCTTTCCAAAGCTCTCCTAAACCTGAATAGACATCAAACCAAATTCAACAGCTCTCTTGAGCTCTATCCCCAACAAAGAAAGTGATTAGCACTGGATTTTTATTGAAAAGTCATTCCACATATTGAAGCAGGAGGTAGATGAGCCCCTCACAGGATAAAGCAATTGAAGATGCCTTTTCTGGTGGATCAAAACTCCAAGATGAGAAGAGCAGGACAATTAGGGGAGGAGGAAGGGCCCTGCCCAGACCACACATTTCTTATTCTTGAGGTCAGGAGACCTCCCCAACCACACAAGTGCAGAAATATTCCTTGGAGGTCAAAGGGAAGTGATGCTAACTAATGCCAGGCTACCCACAGGCCTCTTCGGTAAAATCCATCTTGGCTAAGAGATGTGTGTGCACAGCTGGGAGGATCCTGACATATACCAAATATGGAATGTGTACCAAGCAAATAAAAATGACTGGACAAAGGAAACCCGAAAGAAATACCCCCATAAAACTAATTCAAACTGCCACGGGAGCACAACTCAGCAACACTCTCTCCCTGAGTCCACCCGTATGTCTATCCACACATACTGTACTTTTTTTTCCTGTTAATAAATACTTGTTTTGTTACTTTCCGTCTCTGTGGAAATTCTTTTCTGCAAAGCTGAAGGGCCAGGGCCCTTGTCACCAACCCCTGGTCTAGTGGCTAGGATACATGCTTTCACTGTCTTGACCCAGCCCAAACTCTGGCTGGGAACCCAAGCCCCGCTCCAAGTCGTTGCAGGCCCGAGGCCACCCGAGATCAGGAAGAGCTTCAGAAGCTTGGACTTAGCTTCGAACAAGTGAGCGTATATTCTACAGTTCAAATGGAGGACCTCATTCCCATACTATTTAATCCAGCTCTGTTTGCTGAACGCACTGGGGACTGATCAGAGCCATAGCGTTCACTTACATGAGACAGTAGACAAAATTAAGAGCAAAACAAAACCCTTGTGTTCCTCTCGACCTCAAAG
Organism: Bubalus kerabau; assembly: GCF_029407905.1. Lineage (NCBI taxonomy): Eukaryota > Metazoa > Chordata > Mammalia > Artiodactyla > Bovidae > Bubalus > Bubalus kerabau. The sequence continues at coordinate 22,490,022 of NC_073635.1, read as the reverse complement.
TGAATTAGAAAGTGCCCTCTCCTCTCCGCCATCAAGTGAGCATAAAGTATCAGGAATATTTGTAAAGCACCTGTAGAAAAACTTACTTTGGAAGTGGGATGGGATCCTATCTTAATGCCCCCCGTTTTCATTAAGAAAGCACGAGTGGAACACCCTTCGGCTGAGAGTTCAGGAGGCGGTCTCCTGTCTTCACAGAGAAGTATCTGCCACCTCCTCAACCCACAGATTGCAGGCTGGCATTAGTCAGAAGAGCTTATCTGTGGCTACCTTCCCTTCAGCCAATTTAAATTACCAATGAATCACAGAAGGAAAATCACCCCTCCGTGCTCTCCCATTTCCAGGAGATATCCTAATTTTAATTAGCTGATGCATCCAGTTCTGAGAGTCGGAAGATGTTGAAGATTAATGCAACTTTTATATGATTATTGAGTAAAGTCAGTATGATCATCCAAATATATAATCTCTTTTTTTGAAGAGCTGTATATTTGATGTTTTGCTTGTCATGGTAGGCACAGACCCTCAAGGCCTGGGGAAGCAGGGTGGAGAAAGGAGTAGGATGCCTCCACCTGGATAAGAGAGCAAATCACATGTGTGCCTTGCTCATCTCTGCCAAAGCTAGTATGAGTAGAAAGCTGCGGACAGAGAAAGAGAAATATCATATGTCATCCCTTATACGCAGAATCTAAGAAGAAAGGATACAAGTTAACTTTTTAGCAAAACAGAAATAGAAGAAATGGCAACCTACTCCAGTATTCTTGCCTGGGAAATCCCATGGACAGAGGAGTCTGGCTGGCTACCAATCCATGGGACCTCAAAGGGTCAGATACAACTTAGTGACTAAACAACAACAACAACATTAAGAATCTAAGAAGAAATGACACAAATGAATTTATTTACAAAACAGAGATAGACTCATAGACTTAGAGAAAAACACTTATGATTCCCAACAGGGAAGGATAAGGGGGAAGGGGTAGTTAGAGAGTTTGGGATTATAGGTACACACTGCTATATTTAAAATGGACTTACTGTATAGCACATGGAACTGTACTCAATGTTATGTGGCAGCCCGGATGGGAAGGGAGTTTGGGAGAGAATGAATACATGTATATGTATGGCTGAGTCCCTTAGTTGCTCACCTGAAATTATCACAGCATTGTTAATCGGCTATGTGCTGAGTCGCTCAGTCATGTCCGACTCTTTGGGACCCCACAGTCTATAGTCCACCAGGCTCCTCTGGCCATGGGGATTCTCCAGGCAAGAATACTGGAATGGGTTCCCACGCCCTCCTCCAGGGGATCTTCCCAGCCCAGGGATTGAACCCAGGTCTCCCACATTGCAAGCGAATTCTTTACCTTCTGAGCCACCAGGTATAATCGGCTATATCCCAATACAAATAAAAAGTTTAAAATATAAAAAGATTTGTTAAAAATGTAAAAAAAAATTTTTTTTAAGCTGTGGAAACACAGTGATTCTCATAGACCACAGGAGCTGTTTTAGCAAATATGCAGTGCTGTTGGTCCTACCCTGCAAAATATGACAAAATGAAATCACCAATGGATTGTCCAAGAAAAGCAGCAAAGCACAATCAACTAAAGTTCTTTTACCAAGTAGTGTTCAATTTATTCTGCATTTTGAATTTTTATCTTGGTATTACTTGCCACCTACATACCTCAAAGAGGTATTGTAAGGATTAAAATAACATCTTAAAGTGCTTTGAAACAGGGATGAAATGTTTGTTTTTTGACATTGGTACAACCTCGTGGGTAGGTTTTTGTTACTAGACAAATGACTTTGGCTTAGGTAAACACATGATTTCTAAATCACTGATATTTGTTCTAAATCCTGCTATGGCTCCTTCATGTTTCAAGTATTACGTACATTGGTTGCCCAAATCCAACTGATTCTTTGTAAATTAAGAGATAGTATGTATAACATCCATGGAATGTCATAGCAAGAATTTAGGGAAAGCCTCAAATCTCAAGGGTTTTCATTACTTCTCCATTCCCTGCAGCTGAGTATTAAAAGGAAAAATTCGTGGAAATGACTTGAGAATTCTGAACCTTCGATGCACCTTTTTATATAGCCTGATATACCAAAACATTGCTATAAAGGCTTTAAAAATCCTCTTACATTATTCTTGATAGTCTCAGCAGGCAATTAAAAAGCGGTTAAAAATAAAGTTAGCTGACTCATTTTGGTAGTTTAGCTGATGATGATCCTGACAGCTTCATTTAACAGATAATGTTATCACAGAAAACAGCACAACTTCAACAATAGAGCAAATTTTTCTAAAACAATTGCAAGAGAGAATTGATACAATATATTCTTAGTTTTCTGCAGTTCTTTTGGGGAGTGAAATTCTTAAAAACTAAACCCACTCAAACACCAAAATGTATTTTATAAGAGTTAGATGTTGTCTCTAAGAAGCATAAAAGCTGGAGATGAGTGACTTTCTCATGTAAACAAAACAGTCCTAAAAAATTAGCTCTCTTTCAAAAAAAGAAAAACATACAGAACAATAACAGCAAAAAGGATTCTACTTAAAGGCGATTGGAATAAAATGGCTTTTGAATCCAGAATCTTTTTTCCTAGATGTGATTTTTTTTAAAAAAGACTATTAAAACACTAATTTAGGAAAAGGGCAGTAGCTTAATTTTAATGTTCAGTTTTAAAATTAAAAAGAATTCATGTCTGTTCGTGTAGACATTATTTCTAACAAGAAACACCACCTGTATTATCAGATTCTGCAGTTATTCCTAGATTAGTTATTCTTGGCAATGGTACCGTAAAACTATGTCTCAGTCTCTGGTTTGTGTGCACACACACACACCCACGCCCACAGGCGCACACGTTCACGTTCCTATGTATACACACCAGAATTCTATTAAAAGATTGTAAATGCCACCTTATTTTCACAGCCCAATTAAAACATACAACAAATTTATTCACCAATAAACAAAAATTGACGAGAACCATGGAAACCTCTTAAATTGGAAATCAGGAGGACCTGCCTGAAATTAAGAAACAAAAGAAACTGCTAAAATTACACAGCGAAGGTGAGAATTTGTAATGTAAACGTTAACCCTGAACACTCTAGAGGTGTGAAAGTTTTTTATTAGCAACCTTGCTGATAAATTCTTGAACTGGTCATAACAGAAAAATTACTTTTAAATGGGTCGTGATGAAAAAATTATTAAGGTGGTCATAATGGCTAAAGTGGGGCCTCCCAGATGGCATAATGGTAAAGAATCTGGCTGCCGATGCAGGAGACACAAGAGACATGGGTTCGATCCCTGAGTCGGGAAGACCCCCTGAAGTAGGAGATGGCAACCCACTCCAGGATTCTTGCCTGGAGAATTCCACAGACAGAGGAGCCTGGTGGCTACAATCCATGGGGTCACAAAGAGTCAGACACAACTGAGCAACTGAGCACACACGCACATACACACGCAGAGCCCTAGAAAACTAATCCACTGACTAAAGGATTAGTTAGGTTTTTCTAAAAGTTAGTATAGACTTTTAACATTCCACTGGGGGACTAAAGGGCCTTAACCCAAAAATGCAGTTAAACAAATAAAGCCCTAACTTGAGAGCGAAGTCTCAACCAAATCCATGCTGGTAACAAATGGTTTATGAACAAGCAGCAGGGTCAACATTAGAGGAAAACACACGCTAGAACTTACTCTGTTCCAAGCACTGAACCATATAAACTTATTTCACCTCCACAAACCCTGTGGGGGACGTACTCTTTGACAGGAGGGGGAACTGGGACCAGGGACGTTGAGTAACTTGTGCAAAGTCACCTAGCTAACAAGGACACCTACCCAAGCAGTTGCTTCTAGAAACTTTGCTCTGAACCAATAATCCATGTGGTTTCTTTAGTCTGTAGATCTAATACCTATTGGACTTCCCTGGTGGCTCAGACAGTAAAGCGTCTGTCTACAATGCGGGAGATCCAGGTTTGATCCCTGGGTAGGGAAGATTCCCTGGAGAAGGAAATGGCAACCCACTCCAGTACTCTTGTCTAGAAAATCCCATGGATGGAGGAGCCTGGTGCAGGCTACTGTCCATGGGGTCGCAAAGAGTTGGACACGACTGAGCAACTTCACTTACTTACTTAATACCTATTACCACTCAGTCACAAACCCAATACACGGCAGGGAAAAGTGGTAGAAGTTTAAAGAAACTACACTCAAATTCAAACATCACTTTGAAGAAGTGATGCTTTTCAAATGTGGTGCTGGAGAAGACTCTTCAGAGTCCCTTAGAGAGTAAGGAGATCAAACCAGTCAATCCTAAAGGATATCAACTCTATTCATTGGATGGACTGACGTTGAAGGTGAAGTTCCAAAACTTTGGCCACCTGATGCAAAGATCTGACTCTTTGGAAAAGACCCTGATGCTGGGAAAGATTGAAAGCAGGAGGAGAAGGGGGCGACAGGGGATGAGACAGTGGGATGGTATCACCGACTGGATGGACATGAGTTTGAGCAAGCTCTGGGAGATGGTCAAGAACAGGGAAGCCTGGCGTGCTGCAGTCCAGGTCGCAAAGAGTCGGACATGACTGAGAGACTCAATAGCAACTCCTTACTCCTCCAGGCAGCTTCCTTATCTGAGTAATGGGAATGGAAACACTGCTGTGGGGCTCCACTGAGGTAATTATATAAAAGTACCTGCAGGTAGGACCAGGCATTGCAGATGCATTTACAAGGTCTGAGATTCTTTTTAAAGATATTCAGAGGGGCTGTCTATTGAGTGGAAGTCCAGCATCCAGCGTGGTTTTAGATCCACCAAAGACTTAAATCCCCTTCCAGTTAGTCTCGTATCTGTAGTGCAGGAGGGCTCAACCATGCCCACCCGCACAAGTCCATCACTCCTTGCTTTCAGTAAACTGTCCAGTGGACAAGTAAGAACGAGAAGGAAAAAGAGGTCCTCACTGTCTTCTTCACCCCCAGAGGTCTTCTCTCCCTCCTTCACTAGGATTCTGGAGAGCCCTTAGAGGTATCACATTTAGGGATGTGGATGAAAAGCATTTGTGCAAGGGGGCTCACTGAAAGAAAGGGAAGGCCAGCCTATTGAATAAGGCAAGGGTAGACCAGACCCTGTACGCATGCGTAGTTGCTAAATTGTGTCCAGTCTTTTACAACCCTACGGACTGCAGCTCGCCAGGCTCCTCTGTCCATGGGATTTCCCAGGCAAGAATACTGGAGTGGGTTGACGTTTCCTCCTCCAGGGGATCTTCTGGACCCAGGGATCAAATCCACGTCTCTTATGTCTCCTGCATTGGCAGGCGGATTCTTTACAACTCAGCCACCTGGGAAGCCTGGGAAAACCCCATGGACAGAGGAGCCTGAGGGCTACAGTACATGGAGTCTCAAAGAGTCAGACGCATCTGCAAGATTGAGCACACACGGACCAGACCCTGTGGCAGTCCCCTCAGGAGCCTACAGAACCATAAGAAGTTGCTCCCTCCCACACCCAGATAAAGACCATTCAAGCTCCCAGCACCCCCCAACACCTCCAGGTCCACGAGGCTGCAGGCATCCTCCTGCTGAACCAGCCTTCCCTGGAGCCGGCCTCCCACGTCGCCGTTGGATCCAGTCTGTCCAGACTGTAAACACTGGCTGTCCAGATAACCTCTGTGCAGGCTGCCCGCAGCCTGGGCCTCTTGGACTCACTACTGTTAAGCTGAGTTGTCAGTCAGTCGCCCTCCTCTCTCAGACTTGTTCTCATCCCCGTTGTCCAGGCTTCTGCCGTCCACCTGTTTGGGTCGATGACAACATTGATTCCCTTTCTGGACTAATGTTAGCCTCTCGTCGGGGAGAGAAACACTCTTTGGAGAACCCGCTTTTGAAATCCACACTCCCCACACACGCTGGCATTCCTCTCCGCTCACGTTACTGCAGCTGCTCCCGTGTCTGGATCTAAACTCTCATCTTGTGTCTGGTGCAGCTGAATTACCTTGTCCCTGGAGTTTTCAACATCTTGGCGGGGACAGAGTGCAAGCCTACCCCACTGGTGACTAGCTGGGCCAGGCCCTGTATTTGATAACAATCTCAACATATTCGGTGCCATAGGAATTTCTCTCCCCTGTGCTCCTAGTTTCTTTCCATACTGCTACAATCTGCAAAACAAACAACCAGAATGCCACAGGCCAGGCTAAATTCAGGGCACATTCTCTAACTCTGCGGCATAGCCAAAGAGACATGCATGGGCTTGCTTTTCCCTCTCATGGAAATAAACACTCCTAGAAGCTTAGCACTCACTTGTTTAGGACCAGATGTTCCTTCACCTCATGGTGTTGGTTGTTCCTGACAGTAAAGAGCAGGTCGCTCCAGGTCCAGGCTGACCAGGTCAGTGTGGTACCAACACCCAAGAGTGTCATCTGGCCATTCCCCACCATATACTCTTGCCATAATTCAAGTGGACTGCCAAAGGGCCCAAGCCCAAACTACCATCTACCTGAAAGTTATTACAACCTAGGATTTTAAAAAAATATTTAATAGATTTTTTTTAGATTTTTTCCCCCCTGTGGGTCACTTTTTAAAAAGTCTTTATTGCATGTGTGACAACATTGCTTCTGCTTTATGTTTTGTTTTGGTTTTGGTCATGAGGCATGTGGGATCCCAGCTCCCTGACAAGGGATCAAACTCAAAGCCCCTGTATTGGTAGGCGAAGACTTAACCACTAGACCACCAGGGAAGTCCCAATCCAGGATTTTAAGGCTATGTATTCTAGACCCTGAATTGGAAGGACTGATGTTGAAGCTCCAATACTTTGGCCACCTGATGTGAAGAACTGACTCTTTGGAAAAGATCCTAATGCTGAGAAAGATTGAGGGCAGGAGGAGAAGGGGACGACAGAGGATGAGATGGTTGGATGGCATCACAGACTCAATGGACAGGAGTTTGAGCAAGCTCCAGGAGTTGTTGATAGACAGGGAATCCTCTAGTGCTGCAGTTCGTGGGATTGCAGAGTCAGACACGACTCATCGACTGAACAACAACAAGACCATCACAGGATATAATAGACCACGTACAGCTGAGTCTTGCCATTTCTTTCCATCTGAGGGATCCCCATACGTAATTGTCCTCAGTCGTTACAGGGTGTCAGAGAGCCAGCATGAAGTATTGTGTCCACAGTTTCACTGATTCCAAACATATTAATCACAGATGTCACATTAGTTTTTACACAGAAAAGGATTCTCTCTGCAAACTTAGCTAAGAAAATTTGCTAGCTAGCTTTGATATTCTAGTTGAACTGTTTTTCTCTCTTGCCATTGCCCTCCATCATTTCTGATTAACCTGATGGAGCTCAAGTTGCCAAACGTGATTTTTTAAACATTTAACAGCAATGTTTTAGTGCCCCCTACTGGTATGTGACATTCGTAGTCCATTTGCAAAAAAAAAAAAAAAAAAAAAAGGCTCACTTATCTTTTTAAAGTAATAAGTTCATAAAAAAGAAAAGTCTTTTTGAGCTTTTAAAAATTGCTTAATTTTATACTATATTAGTTAAAAGCAGTATAAATACTCCACCATTCTTGTTGTTGTTCATTATACAGACATATTTTAACATTAAGTGTCTTATTTACATCTTTCTCTGTATCTAATTTTTAGTTTGGGTGGAAAAAACTATTTTGGAAAATGGCTCCTTTTTATTTAATTAGAAAGCATACTCATTAAGAGAGAATTTCCCTTACATCCTCACACCCTCTCTGAGGCTGCTTATTAGTCTAAAATAGAACTTTTGTTTCACTTCAGAAAAAGGGAGGAAGTAAGCTTTGGTAAGTAGGCTTTATTTTTTATTTTTTAAGAAATATTTATTTGGCTGCACCGGGATCAGGGGATGGATCAATCTTCAAAGGAGACTGATGCTTTGGATTTTCATGAACAATGATACTAGTTACGGAGGCAGTACATCCTAAAGGAGATCAGTCCTGAGTGTTCACTGGACGGACTGATGTTGAAGCTGAAACTCCAATACTTTGGCCACCTGACACAAAGAGCTGACTCATTGGAAAAGACCCTGATGCTGGGAAAGACTGACGGCAGGAGGAGAGGGGATGACAGAGCATGAGGTGGTTGGATGGCATCACTGACTCAATGGAGATGAGTTTGAGTAAATTCCGGGAGTTGGTGATGGACAGGGAGACCTGGAGTGCTGCAATCCATGGGGTTGCAAAGAGTTGAACACGACTGAGCGAACTGAACTGAACTGAACGGAGGCAGATTGCCAAACAGCCATTATGATAAAATCCAAAATCCCTGTGCAGAGAGTAGACACACTCCTCATAAGAGATAGAGAACAGACCAGAGATCAGTGGACGGAAGACCCACTAGAGGGGACAGGACGTAAGGCAGAGATGTGGGTGGGGGGTAAGGGTTGGAACCAGAGTGACAATTAATTAAATACGGACAGAGTCTTGTCCTTGATAAAACAAACCCTGTTTTAGATCGTAAAATAATTTGGGAACAACGATTTGCACATGGGAATCTTTTTTTTTTTTCCTCACATTATTTGGGTAGAACGTGCAATCAACTAGAGCAGAGGGAGCCCATAATGCTTCAAGCTCTTGTTAACTCTTAGCCAAAGGGGAGAACATGTAAGCCAGGGTGTGAGACCCCTCCATAGTGCTCCCCAGCCTACTGGAGCTTGGTCTGCCCTGAAAGGTCCCAGGGGCCCAAGAGGGGAAGATAAGCAATGACTTGGGGTTTCCACTTCAGTCAGTGAAGGGCGGGCCTGTTTTTGCAAAGCTGGAGGGAAACAGGAGATAACTGCATGTCAAAAATGGGCCAAGGGAAACCTTTTCACTTAACAATCTTCTGCCAGATCTGGAAAATTAGCCCTAACAGTGAAAGCTGCCCTCAAAGTATTATGTCCTCACAAAGAGCAAAATTTCCCAGGAAATTTAAATTGCCCCAAATATTCTCCTCAAGGATTTTTGAAGCTGTTTTCAATCCTTTAGACTTGATCTTCTACTCAGACTTTTTTTTCCCCTCTCCTACTTTAAGTTTTAAAATTCATTGGAGGAGCATTTGAGATACATTTGTCATATAACTTTTATTTCTGTCATTTATTTCCACCTCTCGCTTTTAAAATCTTTCAAGTGAGACGCGAACATTTCATCAAGGCATATACTTAAAATGTACAAAACCATGGAATGTCTCTGTGTGTTCTGCCAAGATCTTAATTCTAGGTATTTTAACTTCAATTTTAATAACTGCCATTATTAGTCATACCGTGGGGTGGGGGGGAATGCTGCCTTAACTGACAGTTCTTCTCAAACCAAACCTACCCATTATAATTTCGCAGGAAGTAGACAACTTGAAAACTGTCTCCAGGGCCTGTTTTTCATAAGGTCAGAAGCACATTATAAATTTGACTCCACTTTACATTTCAGCTCGGGGGAAGGGAAGGGACAGGACAATTTAAAAAAAAAAAAATAACCAAGCCTATTAAAATGCAGGTCTTTATGATAAAAGAGTTCATATTCATCTGCATTCCATAGTTTGACTAAAATATCTACCTCGAAAATAAGAACACAAATAGACTGTCACCTACAAACACATTATGGCTTATACAGTGTTGAATGGGAGTGTGGAGCTTCTTGTTTTGAAATCACAACCCCTCCAGGTAGGTAAGGGTTTCCCTGGTTCCTCAGTGGTAAAGAACCTGCCTGCCAATTCAGGAGGCACAGGTTCCATCCCTGGGTTGGGAAGATCCCCTGAAGAAGGAAGTGGCTACCTATTCCAGTATTCTTGCTTGGAAAATCCCATGGACAGGGGAGCCTGGCAGAGCTACAGTCCATGGGGTCACAAAAGAGTCGGATACGACTTAGCCACCAAACAACAATAATGACAGGTAGGTAAAGTTGGAAGCTCAGACATAAAGAGCAGTTTGCTCTAAGACTTTCTTGGTGGTTCAGTGGCTAAGACTCTGCACTCTGAATGCAGAGAGCCCAGGTACAATCCCTGGTTGGGAGAATAGGTTTGCCATGCTGCAACTAAGACCTGGCACAGCCAAATAAATTAAAATTCAAAATAGTTATCATTAAAGAAAAACAAAAAAAGAGTCGCCCTGATTTTCTTTATGCTGAGCCCTACCACAAACTTAAGAGAAAACCTAGGATTGCATAGTTGTTGAAGGAAAAACTCACTTAGGCTTCCTTACACAATGTTTATGAAAAAGAACTATCATTAGGTTGCTGCTTGTTATGTATCAGGTACTGTTTTCAGCACTATAGTACACAGCATAGCACAACAATCCTATAGGCTGGGAATCAAACTTTACAATTGTTATCAAATGGGGAAACTGAGGTACAGAGGGGCCTCCCAGGAGGCTCCAGTGGTAAAGAACCTGCCTGCCAATGCAGAAGACAAAAGAGACATGGGTTCGATCCGTGGGTCCGGGAGATCCCCTGGAGGAGGGCATGGCAACCCACTCCAGTATTCTTGCCTGGAGAGTCCCATGGACAGAGGAGCCTGGCGGGATGTAGTTCATAGGGTTGCACAGCGTCGGACACGACTGAAGCCACTTAGCATGCATGCATGCCCGAGGCACAGAGGCAGTAAATAATTGCTGCACAGTGGCACAGCTCATCAGAAGCCTGGCTACTTGTGGCACTGACCTAAGTGACCTAAGTGCTGCATGGACACTGGGCCACACTGCCCTGTGGGATCAAGGATAAGGCCAGGACCAGCTCTGCAGGGAGAGCCTGGAAGGAAGGCCCCCAGCAGCCGAGTGCTGAGCTTTCAGGTGACACCTGTTAGAATGGGAGTTGGGTCGCGACACTTGCAACTTACAATACAGTTCTTCATCACAGAGAGTACATGTTTATATATACACCTCACTCTTTACCACCTGGTTGCGAACTTTTTTAAAGAACTTTTTTTATGCAGACCATTTTTTAAAAAGTCTTCACTGAATTTTTTGTTGCGATATTGTTCCTATTTTATGTTTTGGTGTTTGTTTGGGTTTTTTTGGCCATGAGGCATGTGGGATCCTAGCTCCCTGACCAGGGGTGGAACCCACTCACCGTGTACTGGAAGGCGAAGTCTTAACCACTGGACCAGGAGGGAAGTCTCTGGTTATGCACTCTTAAAGATACCTGCAGACTTCCTCTCAGGATACTGTTTTTCAATGCGTAAAACAAAATATAAAGGACCATAAAGGAAGCCAGTTCCATTGAAATACACTCATCAAAATATTTTTAATGTGATATAATAATGAGTTATTCTTTTTCAACAACAAGATCCAGTGGCAGGTCTAATAATTACTGTAATTTTGAAGTGGTAATGAGCATACATTATATTTTGAGATGGCTGCAACAACTCCAATGTTGATGTAAAAATAGACTTCAATGGGTGACAGAGTCTTAATACTGCTATTACTACTGTGTTTTGTTGTGCACATTCATAATTGAAGGAAATGCTAATTTTCAGTTAGAGGTGAGTGGAAATAAGGAAGTAATTTTTTCCCCCTAGGTTCAGATACCCCTCATCCTGAACTCTATCTGTAGACCCATCTCCTCCCCCAGAGAGACTCTAGATGCCAGGTTAAGACCCTGTTCCAGGGGCAGTCAGTTGAATTACTTCATTAATTCAGGAGCTAGTTATTGCACGTCAGTCTATGCTAGACATGGAGATATAAGGATAACTAAGCTGCAAGGTGGTGCAGTGGTACAGAATCCGCCTGCCAATGCAAGAGACGTGGGTTTGATCCATGGGTCAAGAAGATCCCCTGGAGAAGGCAACGGCAACCTACTCCAGTATTCTTGCCTGGAAAATTCCAAGGACAGAGGATTTTGGCGGGCTGGACTCCTTGGGGTGGCAAAGAGTCAGACACGACTGAGTACACACACAGAAAGCTAACCTATAGGGACTTCCCTGGTGGTCCAGTGGCTAAGGCTCCATGCTCCCAATGCAGGGTCCCAGGTTCAATCCCTCATCAGGGAATTGGATCCCACATGCTGCAATTAAGATCTGTGCAGCCAAACAAATAAATAACAAATAAAAATTTAAAAATAAAGCTAAAGTGAAAGTGAAGTCGCTCAGTCATGTCCGACTCTTTGCGACCCCATGGGCTGTAGCCCACCAGGCTCCTCCACCAGGCTCCTCCATCCATGGGATTCTCCAGACAAGAATACTGGAGTGGGTTGCCATTTCCTTCTCCAAGGGATCTTCCCAACCCAGGGATCGAACTCGGGTCTCCTGCATTGCAGGCAGACGCTTTACCCTCTGAGCCACCAGGGAAAGCTAACCTATATGTAATTGACTGCTCTGCTTCAGAATTATTACTGGAGAAACTGCATGATCCTATGCTGGTAAGTTTTCTGATATAAAAGCTTTATAATCATCAAAGAATGTCTTCCTTTTGTGCACAGATTTTGGTTTCTACATGTTTTCCTCCAGTAAGAAAAACCTTAGAGAAGTTATTGGGTCCAGGGTTGGGGCAGGGACAGGATAAGCCTGTAGCATCTTGGGATGGCAGACAACAGGAAAGTTCTCTAAAAAGACGGGAGCATGTCAGAAAGACACAAACGCCAACCCGAAAAATCTCCCAGGCTAAGGCTCCAACAACTTGAGCAACAAAGCCAGTAATGGTAGTACAAGATCTTAATCCATAGAGCAAAATTAATATCCATAAGTCTGAACTGATGTGGTTAAATTACTGAATAAATGCAGAGGAGGGGGTCAACTCTTTTTCAGAAGAATTCCAATGAGTAAATGTAGCAGGTAGTGGGAAGGGACTGTGTAACCCAGGGAGCTCAGCTGGGTGCTCTGCGGTCACCTAGATCACCTGTGTCACCTCTGTCACCTAGATGTGTGGGATGGGGATGAGGTCGGAAGGAGGTCTAAGGGGGAGGGGATATATGTGTACCTAAAGCTGATTCACTTTGCTGTACAGCAAAAGCTAACAGAACATTGTAAAGCAATTACCTTCCAATTAAAAATTAAAAAAAAATGTAGCAGGAATGAGGAAAATATAAACTCCCCATTAGAAAACCATAGTAATAATTGCTACAGGCAAGGTCCACTGATGGATGTGAGTGGGGCAAAAGTTTGAAGAGAAAAAGGATGTTCACCAAGTCTCAAAGTATCTCTAAGACATTTCTTACTGCAAAGGGGAAAGCAGTAAGTTTACAGCGGAGAAACCCTGGAGACACCACCCTAACCAAGTGATCAAGCTTCACTAGTAGTGAGTCATGTTGACATTGTGTACCCCCGAGATGAGATAATGAGAACGGAGCTTCACCTCTGCGGCGTTCTTCTCTCAAACCTGTAACCTCAGTCTAATCATGAAAAGAAAAAAAAAGGACAAACCCATCGGAGAAACACTCTACAGAATAGCTGACCAGCACTCCTCAAGAGCCCATGGGATGAAGAACCCCTATTTTCAGGGCAGCAATAGAAATACAGACATACAGAACAGACTTGGGAACACAGAGTGGGGAAGGAGAGGGTGGGACAAATTGAGAGAATACAGACATTGACATATATTCACTGCTGCTGCTGCTGCCGCTAAGTCGCTTCAGTCGTGTCCGACTCTGTGCGACCCCATGGACTGCAGCCTACCAGGCTCCCCCGTCCCTGGGATTTTCCAGGCAAGAGTACTGGAGTGGGGTGCCATTGCCTTCTCCGATATATTCACTACCACGTGTAAAACAGACAGCTAGTAGAAACCTGCTGTGCAGCACAGGGAGCTCGGCTTGGTGCTCTGTGATGACCTCGAGGAGTGGGATGGGGCAGGGTGGAAAGGAGATTCAAGAGGGAGGGGATACATGCATACATACGGTTGATTCATATTGTGCAGCAGAAGGCAAGACAATATTGTAGAGCAGTTATACTACAATAATAGAAAAAGGAGAGTCCATGGGAGACAAGGAAAGACTAAGGCCCTGGTTCAGAGTGGAGAAGACTAGGAAGACACTGAATGCAACGTGGGATCTTGAGTCATATCCTGGGACACAAAAGGAACGTTAGAGGGGAAATGATGATACTCAAATACAGTCTGTGGTTTAATCGATAGGATTGTATCAGTGTCAATTTTTAAAATTTTTTTAAAAGAATTATTTACTTGTTGGCTACACTGGGTCTTTGCTGCTACATGGGGTTTTCTCTAGTTGAGGTGAGCGGGCTTCTCATTGTGATGGATTCTCTTGTTGGGGAACACAGGCTCTAGGCACTCGGGCTCAGTAATTGTAATGCATGGGCTTAGTCGTCCTGTGGTATGTGGCGACTTCCTGGACCAGGAATCAAACCTGTGTCCCCTGTGTTGGAAGCATGGAGTCGTAACCACTGGACCACTAGGGAAGTCCCTCAGTTTTTGCATTTTGACCACTGAACTATGGTTGTGTAAGTTGTTAACATTAGAGGGTGATGAGTGAAGGTGTATATAAACTCTACTATATTTGCAACTTTTCTGTAAGTCTAAAATTATTTCAAAAGTAAAAATATTAATTGAAAATAAAATAAGCTTCACCTGAAGCATGATTTTCGCTGTACACATTAGAAACCACATCCTCCTGGTTATGGTTATGCTGAGCATTTGAATATTATTCAGCATTTCCTCTAATACTGGACTGCTCTTCATCGAAATCATGTGCTTTCATAAAAATGGCTGAAATGGTTTTAGAACAATTTGCATTCGTTTTCATCTTTGAGTTTATGGAATTTACTATTGTTCATTCAGAAAATAATTCTTATCAGCTTAAGCTATTGATTAATATCAAAGAGAGAGGTAGGACACAGTAGAAGAGCCCCTGATATGAATCTGGGGTTTTTGTCTCAGCTCAGCCAGAAATGAACTATGACTTGCCTGGAGATCCAGTGGTTAGGATTCCCTGCTTTCACTGCTGGGGGCCTGGGTTCCATCCCTGATTGGGGAACTAAGATCCTGCAAGCCTCCAGGTGTGGCCAAGGAAAAGTAAACGAACTGTGAAATCACTGGCAAGTTACTCACTCTGGGCCTCCATTTTCCACACCTATGAAATAGAGAACCAGTAAAAGATATTTGTCTTTCTCAGTTTGGGAACTCTGTGCTTCATAGTCATAATTCTTGGCTCCTATTAGCTTGACCTCCATCTCCAAGTTAGGCTAAAAACTTTGGTATAGAAGCAACCAAAGACTATAAATGCCTGTTTGTAGCTCAATATGTCAAGGCATGAACCAACGTTAATTTATGTGGCAGAGGTAATTGGATTCTTAATTCTTAATATCTTAGAAGGAGAGGGTGGGAAGATTTGAAAGAGTAACAAAAATGTTAATCTCATTTAAATCTCTTGATTTTTCACAATAATGAATAACAGGGAGCTATTTTCACATGGTGATATTCATTCCAGTTGAATCAGATGAATGGAGAATCAGTAAAAGATGTTTGTCTTTCTCAGTTTGGAAACATTTGTGAGGTTCCTCTTTTTAGTGGTAGGGTTCATGTCTGACTCTGCGACCCCATGGACTATAGCCCACCAGGCTCCTCTGTCCATGGGATTCTTCAGGCAAAAACACTAGAGTGGGTTGTCATTTCCTTCTGCAGGGAATCGTCCCGACCCAGGGATCAAACCTGCATCTCCTGCCTTGCAGGCAGATTCTTTACCACTAAACCAGTTGGGAAGCCTGAGGTTCCTCTTGGGGGCTCGCAGTATGTTAGGTCTTGAACACAGGACCTCACAGAGGTGACAAAAGCCAACATAACCCAATCCTTAAGGAGATCAGGATGGGAAATACTGTAAAGGAAGCAGAGAGCCGTGATAGACAATGAGAAGGTAGGAACTTAACAAGGCAGGGAGAGGAGGCCTTCTCAGGAAGGGACATTTCTTGGGAAATGACAGAATGTCAAGGCCAGGGAGTCCTTACCAGTGCATTTATTGTCTGGCATTTAGGCGAGGCCTAGAACATGGCTGCTGCTGCTGCTGCCAAGTCACTTCAGTCGTGTCCGACTCTGTGCGACCCCATAGACGGCAGCCCAGCAGGCTCCCCCGTCCCTGGGATTCTCCAGGCAAGAACACTGGAGTGGGTTGCCATTTCCTTCTCCAATGCATGAAAGTGAAAAGTGAAAGTGAAGTCGCTCAGTCGTGTCCGACTCTGCGAACTCATAGACAGCAGCCCACCAGGCTCCTCCGTCCATGGGATTTTCCAGGCAAGAGTACTGGAGTGGGGTAGAACATGGCAGAACCCAGCAAATGCTTAACAAGCTAATGAATGTGTGATGGATGTGAAGACACTTTACAAGCTATAAAAGTAATACGCAAATAGAGACACAGACGTAGAGAACAAATGTATGGATACCAAGGAGGGAAAGGGGAGGCAGGATGAATTGGGAGATTGGGATTGACATATACACATTACTGATACTACAGATAAAATAGATAACTAGTGAGAACCTACTTCATAGTACAGGGAACTCCACTCAGTGCTCTGCAGTGACCTAATTGGGAAGGAAATTTTAAAGAGGGGTTATATGTACACATATAGATGATTTAACTTTGCTGTAACAAACTAACACAGCGTTGTAAAGCGACTATACTCCAATAAAAATTTTTAACAAAGCACAGGTGTTAGCCATTATTGTTTTATTGATATGAGAAGACCTGCTTTTTTTCTGCTTCGCTGGGACACCGAGGGAATCCCTGGAGGTCCAGTGGTTAAGACTCAGCGCTCCCAAAGCAGGGGGACATGGGTTCGATCCCTGGTCAGAGAACTATGGTATCGTCAAAAAAAAAAAAAGGGTCACTGGGACACCCTGAGAGGTATCAAAGCAAATCATGGAGAAAAGCATTCATTAAGGGGATCTGCTCCTTTGCACAAACCTGGGCCCTTTTCCACAGGAGAGAACTTGAAGCTCTCAGGTACAGGACTGAATACCCAGCGATCAGAGGACAAAATCCCATCCCAACACTTGTCCATCCCCATTTCTGCCTGGGAAAGCAAGAGTCCACTAAACAGTGATGAAAATAGTGAAGAAAAAATTGTTATGGATATCCAAAGGTGAGAAAAATACATCATAAAAATTAAGGATTCTGTTTCCCAGATAAGAAGTGATGATATAAATGAGCAAGGAGCCAGCAGTCCTGAATGCTGGATAGTGGGAAAAAGAGACTCATTTTTGTTCTTAACACTGGGATCCCAGGGAGGAGTACAGAGAAAGAAAACCAACCCTATTTTCAAAGCATTTATACACTAGTCACTGTTACATACAATGTCTCATTCAATTCTAACATCTACAAATCCCTTGAGATGGGAATTAAAACCATTGTTTGCAAAGGCGGAAACAGAGGCTGAATAATGAAGTCATGTTCTTAGAATCACAGCTCCTAGTGATGTAGCAGGGATTTTTAACTGAAGCTTCTGACTCCAAAGTTGAGAAGAAAAACGGAAGAAAGGATAGGAAAACACAGAAAGGGCACTGCAGACTTGTCAACAATCCAGGAGCCATAATGCAGAAAACCAATCAGGGAGTTTCTGTTTGCTTCCTTGCCCTCAGAAATGTTCAATCGGTGAATAAATAGGACATACAAGGATAACTATTTCAGACCAGCTTTTGCTCTCCATTTTAAGAACAAGACACAAAAAAAAAAAAGAACAAGACAGAAAAATTACCTTTGTCACAATTAAAATTGGTAAAGGAAGAACAAACAAACAAAAAAAAGAAAATTGGTTAAAGTAAACAACTATCAGATTCACTAAATGTTCCCTCTTGGGTTGGGGTATGGGCTTCCCTGGTGGCTCAGACAGAGAAGAATCTGCCTGCAATGCAGGAGATCAGCATTCAGTTCCTGGGTCAGGAAGATCTCCTGGAGAAGGGAATGGCAACCCACGCAAGGAGATCCAACCAGTCCATCCTAAAGAAAATCAGTCCTGAATATCCATTGGAAGGACTGATGCTGAAGCTGAAACTCCAATACTTTGGCCACCTGATTCAAAGAACCAACTCATTGGAAAAGACCCTGATGCTGCGAAGGATTGAAGGCAGGAGGAGAAGGGGATGAGAGGATGAGATGTTTGGATGGCATCACCGACTCAATGGACATGAGTTTGAGCAAGCTCCGGCAGTTGATGATGGACAGGGAAGCCTGGCCTGCTGCAGTCTATGGGGTCAAAAAAAGCTGGACACGACTGAGTGACTGAAATGGACTGAACTGGTATTCTTGCCTAGAGAATGCCATGGACAGAGGAGCCTGGAGTGCTACAATCCACGGGGTCACGAAGAGTCGGACATGACTGAGCACACACACAGAGGGGTACTCATTCCAGAAACCATAGTGTTTTCTAACATTCTATATTACATTCTTCTTAAAAATGCTACTGAAAACTTGGAAAACCTTAGTCCTTCCTTTCTTTTGCAGTTAACACAATTAAAAAAAAAAAGAGAGGCTGTAAATCACGAGCGTATTCCAGCAACTGTTTGCTTTCCCTAGTAAGAGCCACTTACCCACCCCGCCACCACCATCACTAACATTCCAGTTCAAGGAGATGTTAAGATACTTTGTAAATCATACCATGTTCAGAAATAGCTTAGTCCTAGAGTTAACATATTTTAGAAAGGTTTGCTTCAGCCTCTTAAAACCTGGTTACTTAGAATGAAATCTTCCTAATTTAATAACAATTTGCATACAGGTATAAATGCATAGGGTTTTTTTAAAAAGCAACTTTAGGATTAAGATAGTTTTGTTGTCTTTATTTGCATACTTTAAAACTGATTACTCAAGCAAGTTTCAGAGCACTTTTAAGAACAGGAACAAGGTAAGAATCAGTATAATATATTCTTTAGGACCAAGAATCTCAAGACAGTACATTGTTTAGAATCAAGTGTGAAAGTAGACAAAGAAAGGGTGCTTTCAATGTCATGGTCTCTTGGGATTTCCGTGGTGGTCCAGTGACTAAGACCCTCTGGCTCGCCATGCTGGGGGCCCCGAGTTCGATCCCTGGTCCGGGAACTAGATTCCACATGCCTCAACTAAGAGTTCACAAACGGTAGCTAAGACCCGTGCAGCCAAATAAGTAAATAAATATATATATTTTTAAAACATCATTAATGTCATGGTCTCAACTGTGGGGATATATCCTTCAAACCAATGGCCAAACTCTGCATATCTTCCAGTTATATATCCATTTATATTCATTCTTCTAAATATCATGAAATGTTACTACATATAAAGGCAGATCTGTAACATAACTTTTAAAGCGTGAGAGGGAAAGGACCACATGTGACCCTACCCCCCAACTTTGGAAATGGAACGTTAGCAGTGTGTAGCCTCCCTGGTCGACCCTCCCCCATGCCATAGCCTCTCTCTCCTGCCTCTGTGAGTTAACAGTGCTGTGCTTATCATTCTCATGATCTTTGTTACAATCATATTTAATGCTCTGCAATGTATTCAGAATTGTAAAGAGGAGGATATGACATGCATTCTTCTGCAACTTATTTTTCACTCAACGTCTGAATTCATTTGTATTGATGTGTATAGCTCTATTTTCACCATTTTTGCATGTATAGAGTCCCGTGGCATGAATAAACCACAGTTTATTTATTAGCTCTCCAGGCAACAGGCACTTTTCTCCCCTGATTTTCACTACTTTGAACATTTTTTTTAATAGGTGACATTATTTTCTTTTAGCCTTTATTTTTATCTTTAAAATTTTATGTATTTATTTTTGGCTGTGCTGGGCCTTCATTGCTGTGCGGGCTTTTCTCTAGTTGCAGAGGCGGGGGGCCACTCTTTTGTTGCAGTGTGGCAGGCTTCTCGTTGCTGTGGCTTCTGTTGTTGCAAAGCACAGGCCCTGGGGCACACAGGCGTCAGTAATTGCCACTCTGTGGGCTCAACAGTTGCAGCTCCCAGGCTCTAGAGCACAGGCTCAGGACTTGTGGCACTCAGGCTTCGTTGCTTTCCAGCATGTGGGATCCTCCCAGTTCTGGGATGGAACCTGTGTTTTCTGCATTGTTGGGTAGATTATTTACCACTGAGCCACCAGAGAAGCCCTACTTTGAACATTTTTTTATGTGCCTCCCAGCGCATATCTATAAGTGTTTCTTTAGGTATATACACGAGGAGCAGAACTGATTGTTCAAAGATTAAATAAATATGTATACATATGATGATAGATGTTTTTATATTTATGTATAAATATTCAAATATATAATTAAATGTTTCATGTATAATTGTAATATAATTATATATTGTATCTGTATATAATATATTATAGATTATAATTATGTAATTCCAAGAGTGTTTGCCAATTTACACTCCTACCAACATCAACATATGTGTGATATTATCTAACTTCTAATTTTTTACCCATTTAAAGAGTACAAAAATGTTATCTTAATAAATATGGTTTTTATTTTTGTTATAGGTATACTGTTTTATTAACATTCAAACCAAGAGTTCAAGCAAATGATTATTGAAATAAAATTATAATAAGGAGAGCTTTTAATGGAGCAATGTATTGAACACTGCAGATTACATAGACAACCTTGAAGGTGGTGTTGACTACATACATATTCAGCATCAGGACAAGCCCTGGAACTGGAAGTAAAACCCACCATTGACTGAACAGAAGTTCTTGGTTGCTGACAAAATCTTTGACTTAAGACAAAACTGAGGGAGTCAGTAATGAAGTCCAGAATCAGTAAACGCGAGCAGCTAGTCTAATCGCAGATTCCATCCCTTAGATGGTTTTCCCAAGCAGGGTAAATATGGTTTTTACAATAATTTTTTAATTGAAAGATTCTTTAAATTCTAGAGTGCTTTAAAATTTTCAGAAGTTTTACACTCTGATTGATTTCAAATAATCACATAATAGGCTCCCCTCCTGCCTTCCCTCTCCCCATTGGTAACCACTAGTTTGTTGTCTATATCTATGAGTCTACTTCTTTTTTGTTTTATTCACTAGTTTGTTGTAGTTTTTAGAGTCCAAATATAAGTGATATATGAGTGATAACATTTTTCTGACTTATTTCAGCAACATCCACGTTGCTGCAAATGGCAAAAACATATTCTTTTTTATGGCTGAGTAGGATTCCATTATGACCAACCTAGATAGCATATTGAAAAGCAGAGACATTACTTTGCCAACAAAGGTCCGTCTAGTCAAGGCTATGGTTTTGCCAGTGGTCATGTATGGATGTGAGAGTTGGACTGTGAAGAAGGCTGAGTGCCGAAGAATTGATGCCTTTGAACTGTGGTATTGGAGAAGACTCTTTCGAGTCCCTTGGACTGCAAGGAGATCCAACCAGTCTATTCTGAAGGAGATCAGCCCTGCATGTTCTTTGGAAGGAATGATGCTAAAGCTGAAACTCCAGTACTTTGGCCACCTCATGCAAAGAGTTGACTCATTGGAAAAGACTCTGATGCTGGGAGGGATTGGGGGCAGGAAGAGAAGGGGACAACAGAGGATGAGATGGCTGGATGGCATCACTGACTCGTTGGACGTGAGTCTGGGTGAACTCCGGGAGTTGGTGATGGACAGGGAGGCCTGGCGTGCTGTGATTCATGGGGTCGCAAAGAGTAGGACATGACTGAGCGACTGAACTGAACTAAACTGAACTGAGGATTCCATTGTGTATAGATACATCTTTATCCATTCATCTGTTGATGGACACTTAGGTTGCTTCCATAACTTGGCAATTATAAATAATGCTGCTATGAAGTATTGGGGTGCGTCTATCTTTTTGAATTACTGTTTTCTCAATATGGTTTTCATTTGCATTTCCCTCACATTTTCCATATACTTATTAGCTATTTATATTTTTCCTTCTATGAAATGCCCTTTTATGTTTTGACCATATTCTTTGCAACCATTTGTTTTCTTCCAGTTGATTTTTAGAAGTTCTTTGTAAACTCTACATACTACTCATTTGGTGATTGTATGTGAAGCATTTATCTTCATGTTGGACACTTTTCACTCTTGGTGGTGTCTTTTTTGATTTAAAGTTCTAAATTTTAACATAGCCAAATGTATTAATATTATTCTTTGGGATTGTGCTTTTGGTTATCTTTTTTTAAAAAATAATATTTGTGTATTTGACTGCATCTGGTCTTAGTTGTGGCACACGGGGTCTTCACTGTGGAGCACAGGCTTCTTTAGGTGTGGTACGCGGGCTTAATTGCTCTGCAGGACGTTGGATCTTAGCTCCTCCACCAGGGATTGAACCTGTGCCCCTATGTCACACGGCAGATTCTTAACCACTGGAAGTCTCTGCTTTTGGTATCTTAAATCCTTGTCTACACTGGAGTCATCGCAGAAGGCAATGGCACCCCACTCCAGTACTCTTGCCTGGAAAATCCCATGGACAGAGGAACCTGGTAGGCTGCAGTCCGTGGGGTCTCTAAGAGTCAGACATGACTGAGCAACTTCACTTTCACTTTTCACTTTCATGCACTGGAGAAGGAAATGGCAACCCACTCCAGTGTTCTTGCCTGGAGAATCCCAGGGACAGGGAAGCCTGGTGGGCTGCCGTCTATGGGGTCCCACAGAGTCGGACACGATTCAAGAGTATTTGGACTCTTCTTAGTTTTTTGCTTTCCTCTATAATTTTAACATAAATTGTGAAGTTCTATAAAAAACCTTGTCATAAATTTTAATGAAATTTCATTAAAGCTATAAATTTGGGAAGAATATCTTTATGATACTAAGTGTGCTTACCTACGAACTTTTTTATCCATCTGCTTGCCTATTTTTCAATTTTTATTACTTACTACATTTCATTACAGTTTTAAAAAGTTTTCTTTATAAACATCCTGTTCATTCATGATTTTTATGGTACTATAAGTGGTATCTTATAAATTTTATGTAATCTGTTTGTTGCTGGTATGTAGGCATGCAACTACAAACTTGCTAAGCTAGCCTATTCTTTTAATTTATAGATTTGTTTTCTATACAAACACAGGCTCTTAATAATGACAGTTTGTTTCTTCCTTTTTATAATATCTATTGGTGCATAAGAAAGTACATAAAACTTAGTGACTTAAGAGAACATACACTTATTATCTCCATGTTTTTGTGGGTCACTTAGCTGGGTCCCCTGCTCAGAGTCTCACAAGGCTACAATTAATGTGTCAGTTAAGCTGCAGTCCTTTTTAGAGCTTAGACCTCTCTTCCAAGATGACATGATTGCTGGCAGATTTCAGTTATTTGAGGCTGTAGAACTGAGGTCCCCATTTTGTTGCTGTCAGTTCCTAGTGACTCCCTCAGTTCCTTGCTATGTTGCCCATTCATAGGTCTTCTTACATGGCAGTTCACTTCTTCAAAGCCAGTGGAACTCTCCCATCCAGTCTTACCAGGTGGCTCAGTGATAAAGAATCTGCCTGCCAATCCAGGAGCCACAGAAGTGCTGACTCAATCCCTGGGTCGGGAAGATCTCCTGGAGGAAATTGCAACCCACTCCAGTACTCTTGCCTGGAGAATCCCACAGAGGATCCTGGCGGGCTAGTTTACAGAGTCAGACACGACTGAGCACGCAGGCATCACACCATAACCCAGTCAAGGGAGTGACTATACCCATCATCTTTGCCATATTCTATTTGCTAGAAGCAAGTCTTGCTGCTGCTGCTGCTAAGTTGCTTGTCGTGTCTCACTCTGTGCGACCCCATAGACGGCAGCCCACCAGGCTCCTCTGTCCCTGGGATTTTCCAGGCAAGAACACTGGAGTGGGTTGCCATTTCCTTCTCCAATGCATGAAAGTGAAAAGTGAAAGTGAAGTCGCTCAGTCATGTCTGACTCTTCACGACCCCATGCACTGCAGCCCACCAGGCTCCTCCGTCCATGGGATTTTCCAGGCAAGAGTACTGGAGTGGGGTGCCATTGCCTTCTCCAAGAAGCAAGTCTTAGATTCTATTCTCAAAGAGAGGATGTGATTCATTGGAGATTATCTTTGGGTAATAAGGTAATTTGAATTTGCAGTCCCAGTTGCTTTTTCTTGCTACAGTACAGTCTAGGCTTCCAGTATATTGCAGGCAATAAATTGTGGTCTCATCATCTTCAAGGAAGTGGTTTAATGATTCACCATTAAGATGTTTGCTGTAGGTTTTTTTGTAAGTACCATTTACCAAGTTAAAGAAATTCTACTTGAAGTTTTCTAGTTGTAATGATAAATGACTGAATTTTATCAAACTATTTTTTCTACACTATTTGAGGTATGTATTTTTTTCCTCCATTGTCAAACCACCCTTGCATTCCTGGAATAAACTAGATTGTCACCTTTTCTTTCCTATTCATTGCTGGATTTTGCTTGCTATTTTGGATTTTTCAAACGTATTCATGATTGAGATTCATGTTTGTTATTCTAATCTCCTGAAATTGAGTTGGAATTGATTCCTTTTTTTTTATATGCTTTGGGATAATTTGTATGTATAAGGTTAGAGTTATTTGCCTTCTGAATATTTTTAACTCTTGAAATGGTCTGAGCTTATTGTTTTCTTTCTGGGAAGATTTTAGAAATAGAGATCCTATTTCTTCTATAGTTATTATCATTTCTCTTTATCCAAAGAAAACCGGCTCATTTCTTCTTTTCTCTCCTTCTTAACATCTGATTGTAGCAGTGTTACTATATTTGTCTTTACCTCTCTTTCATATTTTTCTCTCTGCTGGATGCAGCAAATTTCTTTAGATCTATTTTCCAGGGTTTATTGTTAAAACCCTTCACTAAACTCTCAAATATGTTTAGTCACTTTTATAGTCTCCTGCTCTATACTTCATTCTAAGTTAGACATATTTTAGATTCTGAATATAAGCCCAATATTTGAAGGCTTTATGAGTCTGATTCTGTTGTTTATGTTGGTACAAATTCATGGTGCTTTCTTATGTATTTTGTCATTTGAAGAATGGGTTTATGGTGAGTTCCTTCACATTCAGTTTTTGTGTGCTTGTACAAGGGCCTGAGATACCACTAGTCTGAGACCACTCCACTGTCAACGAAGTTCTTATTTTGAGGTTTTTTTTTTTTTTTTAAAGAATCCTCAATCCTGTCAGTTGTATGAACTTGAATCACACTGCTATGTACCATAAGAGAAATTAGTTCTAATATTGGTATGATGACCCAAAATACTAGAAGCAATTAGTATAAGTCCTTTGTTTCTACAAGGTTACTTCACTACAGTGATCCAGACTTAGGTAAAAAAAATATGTGTATGTGCAAATATTGGGCTTCCCCTATGGCTCAAGGGTAACAAATCTGCCTGCCAATGCAGGAGATGCAAGAGATGCAGGTTCAATCCCTGGGTTGGAAAGATCCCCTGGAGTAGGAAATGGCAACCTGCTCCAGTATTCTTGCCTGAAAAATTCTATGGAGAGAGGAATTTGGCGGGCTACAGTCTGTGGGGTTGCAAAGAGTCAGACACAACTGAGCACAAATATGCAAATATAGAAACTGCATGTTTATATATAGTCTATGCATGTAAGTTTGTAAATCCTCTCAACTGTTATAGCCCTCTGATGACATCAGATATATGGTAATTATATTTCAAAGAAGTATGCTTATTGCATGAAAAGAAAAAGGTTAGAGAAAGTTGTCTTATTACTAATTCTAAGATATTCTTTTTGTTTAGAATTATTAGTTGAATCCATAAAAGCTGGTGATTTTTTTTTCCATGCAGGAATATTTTTCAATTACTACCATATATACTTTTAAATTATTTAGTATTTATATCATTCAAATCAGATACAATAATGAACACAGTATATTAAAACTTCTAGTAAAATTATTTTATTTAGTTATGATATGAATCTCCAACAGCTTGAAAGAAAAATTTCCATGGTCTTCAACTAAAGTTTATGCCACTTTCTTTTAGAATGTCCTGTTTTTCATTAAAATAATTTCTAAACCACTCTATATGTTCAACCTTCTGTTTAACACTCAGATATGGATTTTTGGAAAGGCCACAGGTCACCAGCTCCATGAAGTGGCGAATTGGTCCTTGTTTTGGAAAACCCTCCAGATATTTATCCAGAAATATATGTTCATGAAATTCTGAGCCATCATCATCAAAACCTAGGAAATGAGACAAAATACATTACAATTTTGAATGTAAAACCTACACCAATACAGTATATTAACACATACATATGGGATTTAGAAAGATGGTAATGATGACCCCATATGTGAGACAGCAAAAGAGACACAGATACAAAGAATAGACTTATGGACTGTGCGAGAAGGTGAGGGCGGGAGGATATGAGAGAATAGCATTGAAACATGTATATTACCATATGTGAAATAGATGACCAGTCCAAGTTCAATGCATGAAACAGGGCACTCAAAGCCGGTGCCCTGGGACCACCCAGAGGGATGGAGTGGGGGGGTGGGGGAGGGGGGTGGTTTGGGACAGGGGGACACTTGTGCACCCATGGCTGATTCATGTCCATGTATGGCAAAAACCACAATAGTGTAAAGTAATTAGCCTCCAATTAAAATAAATAAATTAATCCAGTTAAAGGCATGAACATTAGAGTCAGACAGAGGTTTGCTCACCAATTTAACAACCACGTGACTGGGCAAATTAACTTTCTCTGAACATCAGTTTCCTCAGGCACAAAATGAGTATTAGAACAGCACCTTCTTCACGGGGTTTTTGTAAAGATTAAAGATTAAATAGACAGAAAGCTTGTAAAACTCTTTTACACTGCTTAGCATTTTACAAATATTCAAAATGGAGCAGTAATTATTACTAATGGATATTTTAATATCTAAAGAAACCACTAAGAAAACTATACAAACTACACTAAAAAACACATAAAATAAAATGGACTCTTAAGATATATTCAGGCAACTCACAGAAAGCCAAGAAAAAACAGAGGAGTGAGAAACAGAAAAATGAAAAAAAAAACCAAAATGAGACTTAAATCCTAACAAATCAATAACTACTTAGATGTAAATGGCCTATACCAATCAAATGAAAAACATGATCCAACTATATGCTGTATACAAGAAACTCACTTCAAACACCTATAACACAGGTGTTGAAAGTATGGAGGAGGACATATCTTGCTAACATTAATTTTTAAAAAGGAATGCATGAGTGGCTACATGAACATCAGATAAAGCAGACTCCAGAGCAAATATCAGAAAGAGGAATATTACATAATAAAGGGATTAGCCCACTAAGAAGATAGCAATCTGAATTATGCATTCACCAAACAAAAGTTTCTAAATACATGAAAGCAAAACTGATAGAAACATAGAAATAGAAAAATCCACAATTACAGTTTTACTATCCCACTGTCAGCAACTGATAAAACAGCCAAGTAGAAAATTAGAAAAGACACAGAAGAACCAAATATTAACCAACGGGATTACACTGACATCTACAGAACACTCCAAACTACTGCAGAACACAAATTCTTTTCAAACAACCATGAACGCTCACCTAGTTTAACCATACCCTGGGTCGCAAAACAAACGTCAACACGTTTAAAGTAACTGAAATAATACACAGTATCTTCTCTGATAATAACGGAATCAACACAGAAATCAGTAACAGGAAAACAGCAGGAAAATCTTCAAACAGTTGGAAATTAATATAAATAATTCGTGATAAAACACAATTGAATGAAAAGGTGGCCATGTGCTAGCCAAGGAGAGAGACCTCTAGAGAAACTAACACCGCCGACATCTGGGTCTTGGACTTCCAGCCTGCAGACTATGCGAAAGTCTACTCTGTTGTTTAAGGGACCAGGTCTGTGATATTTTGTTATGGAAGCCCTAACAGACTAACATGGGTCCACACGAATATGCCAACTTTAAGATGCATAGATGATTCAATGGAGAAAGGACAGTCTTTTCGATGAATGGTGCCAGGAGAACTGGGTATCACTGACCAGAAAGAAAAAGAATCAAAGCTTCACACTTCAAATTAACAAAGAACAGATAATGGTCTAAACTATATATATAATATGCCATAGCCATTCTGAAAACAACTTGAAAGGTTCTTTAAAAAGTAATATTTAACTACCATACAACCCAGCAATTGCACCCCTAGGTAGTTATCCCAGGAAAATGGACATTTGTATTCATACAGAAACCTGTACATGAATATTTATAGCACCTTTATTGTTAACAGGCAAAAACTGGAAACAACCCAGATGTTTCTTATCAGTTGAATGGTTAAACAATAAGGTACATTCGAACCACGGAATATTACTCAGCAATAAAAACAATAGCAAAAAACCCCCTACTGACACATGTAACAACTTGGATAAATCTCCAGAGAATGAATTATCCTAAGGCGGGGGGGGGGGGCACTCGGAAGAAAGGTTACACACTGTGTGATTCCATTTGTATGGAAAAAATTAGAGAAATGGAAAATGCATTTGGTGATTGCCAGGGATCAGAGACTAAGAAGGGGAGGCAGTGGGAGGTGAGTGAAATGTGGCTATAAAAGGGCGTAAGAGAGATCCTGGAGGTGACAGAACTGTTCTGCATCCTGACTGTGGTGATGGTCACATGAACCTACATATATGGTACAACCACACAGAACACACAAACACACTCGCCAATAGAGTACATGTGAAACTGGTGACATGTGAACATGGCTGGAACACTATCGATGCTGACTGCCCGGCTATAGGCTGTCCTGTGCTTATACATGAGGTAACCACTGGGGGAAAATGGGTACAGAGTATATGGAATATTTATCATTTCTTACAACTGCACATGAACCCATAATTATCTCAAAAACAGTTTAAAAATGCTATCTCATCAGTTAGAATTATCTTCCACTTATTGAAAGAGATTTTTTAAATTTTATTTGAACATTTAAAGATCTAGTCATTCACTTTTATAAAAACTAAAACACACAATAAACAAATCAAGGCTTAGATTGCTAAATGGCCACACACTACTACTATGCTTGTATACATAACCCTTTGCAATGTGCCTTTGCCCTTCTTTCCATAAAGAGGTAGATACAGCCTGTTGCTCCAACCCTTAAATTGGAGGTTGGCCAGGTGACCTGCCTGGTCAATGGGACATTACCAAACTTAATGCAAAGGCCTGAAAAGCCTTTACTATTGTTTTAGGAACTCTTCTACAGCTAGGTGAACAAGCCCAGCCTAGCCCATGAATGATGAGTGACATAAAACCCCCTTATTGCCTCCCCTGACAATAGCCAACCTCAGCTAGACATGTGAGAGAAACCAATCTAGACTGATCCAACCCCAGGCACCTACCCAAGCCAACCAGAAAACCCATAAGCTCATGAGCAGTTATGACTTAGCTGTTGTTTTACTAAATTTGGAGTGGTTTGCTATGTAGCAAAAACAGAATTGGTTAAGGTTTTCCTAAGACTTCTTCAGGCTCCCCTGGTGGCTCAGGCAGTAAAGAATCTGCCTGCAATGCAGGAGACATGGGTTCAACCCCTGGGTCAGGAAGATCCCCTGGAGAAGGGAATGGCAACCCACTCCAGTATTTTTGCCTGGAGAATTCCATGGACAGAGGACGCCAGTGGGCTACAGTCTTAACGGGTTGCCAAGAATTGGACGTGACTGAGCAACTAACACACAAGACTTCTTCACATTCAGAATCCAACTCTTCTGAATTGGCTTTTCAACTCTGGGTTGTCAGTGGCCATGCTTTCAGTGGCCACCTCCCTTTAAGAACATGTGTGGTGCAGCATTTCTTAAGGGCTCCACTATGGCCTCTTCTGATGCCCCCAGTGCAAATTTAGACGCATATCCACAGGCAGTGACAGCTATCTCTTCACTGCAGCCCGACTAGCATAGTAAGATACATCAGCTTTAGAGATATTTAAAACTTTGAAAAACAAAAGTATGTTGTATTCGATGAAATACAGAAAAAGAGACATGCAGGGATATTTTAAACGGAAGTTGTTCTCTATCCCATAACCCTCCAAAGTTTCTATTTACATTTTTCAAGGCCAATTACTTCCAAGACTAATCACTTTTATGGTGTATATCCTTCTAGCCCTTTTCCTAAATTCATGTGTATTTTTACAGACAAATTATTGTTTTAAAAGAATCTTTCCTTGAATCCCATTGAGAATTCTCTACGGTTATCAATAGTTTACTTCACCAGGCAATCATGTTGTTCCATCTTTACTTTTGTTTTGTTTTGTTTTTAAGCCATATGCACCTGGGGATAGGAATAGGGAAAATGCAATATGAAGTAAAAATGC
The DNA here is from genome assembly GCF_029407905.1 of Bubalus kerabau. Lineage (NCBI taxonomy): Eukaryota > Metazoa > Chordata > Mammalia > Artiodactyla > Bovidae > Bubalus > Bubalus kerabau. Next base: position 22,459,898 of record NC_073635.1, on the reverse strand, counting down.
AAAAAAGTCTCACTCTGCTAAAGATCTTTTCCATATCATCAAGTACTGCTTCCAGTTCCACATGACAATATTCTTTTAAAGAAAAAAATACCAATATGGCTAATGTAATATGAAAAACAAGGCAGGTTTCAATGTTCAATAACATTTGGAACAGAGTATGTTAGGGCTAAAAAATAAGGTCTGTAGCATTGGAAACATAATAAATCAAGGTAATAATTGTTCTCAAAAATCTGAGGGTGACTCCTGGATTGAATGTTTATGGTTATTAGTTATTAGTCTCCTTAGATGTACTTAAGATATAAGACTTAAGACAGAAAATTGTGCAAGAGAAACTATTTTTAAAAATAGCTGTGCTAATACAAGATCAGTAATTAATTTATTAAATCATTAACAGACCAACTATCTCTGACATAAAGTCATAATGAGTTAGACAAGTACAGAAATTATGACATGCTCTATTAGGGGGAAAAGCATCTAAGGGCATAGGTGATCTTATCTTATTACTCTTTCTCTAGATGATAAATCAATCATCTTTTTAACTCAGAAGGTATAATGAACAGATCCTTCCTGAATGAGTCAATGAGTGAAGAAAGCCAAGTAGTACTGGGAAGTATAAAACAAAGAAAAAAAAAAGAGAGAAAGCGATAAAGAAGGGATACTATATACAAAACTAAGTTCCAGATAGATTAATCGGGAAAAAGCTAACAGATCTACGTCCAAATTAAAGTCTTTGTTGGTTAAAGGCACTCTGAACAGTTAAAAGATAAGCAACAAGGACTTCTAGTTAAAATGTAGTAGATTGAACACATGATTTTTAAAATCTCTGCTCCCTTTTAACACCTACTAAATGGCAGTAAAAGGAATAAAAAGTTGAAAAGTTCAAAGATAAGCAGAACAGAAAATGAAACTGTAACAGGAGTTATCACCAAAATGTTAGAAGGAAAGTGGACAGATAAGTAGTAACTGACTCAGCTGAGTTGAAAAATGCTAAAACCAAATTAAGAAGCAAACAGATATCAAAGGCTTTGGAAATCAGTGGCACCACTGAAATTAGGAATGGGGATGAGGGACAAAAAACAGAAGACTAATTAAAACTGGTTTAGGGGATAATTAGATCTCCCATGATCCACCTTCTACCTGTACCTCTAGATAACTACACCATCCATCTCCCAAAGAAGATGGGCAGTTTTATTTTTTGGAGAAACTAAAAAAGAGGAATGAGTCATTTAATTGATAAGCAGGGGAATTAAGTGAAAGTCTGTATGCTGATTAGTGAACCATTCCTCCCCACTCCCACCAACGGTGGAGTCATCCTCACCAGCTGGAGGATCGACTGGCTATCTTATTAGAAGAGAATGTGTTCATATTTATTGCAATTTAAAATATGCCTATTGTTTGACCCTTGAATTAACCTACTCAGACATGGACAGAAGGATATGTATAACAGGATTCACTGAAGTTCTATTCATCGATAGGAAAATGGTAAAAATAAATTTCAGTCATTCATACAATGGCATAGTACAAAATACATAAATAGCTCCCATTTTATAGAACTATTAAAACAAAGTTGATCTCTATGTACTGACAAGGAAATGCTTAAGACATACTGCTAAGTAAAAATAAATAAAATTTAAAAGCTACAGGATACTATATGTATCATACGGCCCCATTTAGACCAAAACAACAGATAAATGTAAGACTATCATTTAAGGCGGATGTGGGGACATACATCAAACTACTGGCAATGGTTGCTTCAGGAAAAGGGAAGAGAACTGAGGGGTAAAGTTTATTCTTTATTCTTCTGTCTTACGTTTTTGTGAGTAAACTTTCATACATTCATTTCTATAGCTTAAAAAACTTTTTAATAAGCAAAAGAAACAAAATATAGTAAGGAAAAAGTAAGAGTGGAAAATTAAAGACAAGAAGGAAACCCCAGTGGTGTACAATCAACTAAAGCAACATAGGTTAAATCTGTGTCTAATTCTGCTTTAAATATTAGTGAATGCAATTTAACACATTATTGACTGGAGACGTATTAACACCACAGGCATTAGTTTCTGCAAAAACCCCCTGGTCAATAATGCGTTAATATTACTGACTACAGCTAAAAATACAGTACAGCAAATAAAAGTCAAGTCCAGCTAATAGCAACGACCAATTTGACAAAGAGTATATCACAGCACTGAAGCAAATTCACTTTCACTTTGACTTGTTTTCACTTCTATTTTGTCAAACTATTATTTCTTTTCCTGGCAGTACTCTGCGGCTCTTGTTCACTGGCCACCATCTGAAACCACCAGCAGATTGTTTCAGACAATACAGACCTAATCATCTTTACATTTGCCCCAATTTTCTCCGCACTATACCCTCCCGCATAACAACCTCTGAGTTTTATGGTAATTCTGAGCTTTTTTAACTATTCTTGCTAGCTCATGTTAGAGCATTCATTCCAGACACCCTGGCAAAGGATGGCATGCTATAAGTGAACAAATTTAAACCAACTGAGAGATAAAAGCATGACTGACATCCATGACTGAGCTTTTTTGCCCACTGAAGCCTCCAAACTGAGAATTACTCTTGGAGGGCATTTCAAAGACACTTGTAATTTGGTGGTATATACATGGCTGATGAATATTCAAGAGCAAGTCTCTTGTTAACTGGATAATGATAAAAATGGGATTAAATTTAGATAAAGCCAAAGCTAAAATAAAAGTGATCTTATTGCAAAATCTACTGGGAATAATTCCACCTAACCGTTCTTATACAGAGAAGGCAATGGCAGCCCACTCCAGTACTCTTGCCTGGAAAATCCCATGGAAGGAGGAGCCTGGTAGGCTGCAGTCCATGGGGTCGCTAAGAGTTGGACATGACTGAGTGACTTCACTTTCACTTTTCACTTTCATGCATTGGAGAAGGAAATGGCAACCCACTCCAGTGTTCTTGCCTGGAGAATCCCAGGGACGGGGGAGCCTGGTGGGCTGCTGTCTATGGGGTCGCACAGAGTTGGACATGACTGAAGTGACTTAGCAGCAGCAGCAACCGTTCTTATACATCTCTGGACTGGAAAAGCACATAAGAAGGGACAAACCAGGTCTTAACTTGCCAAAAAAAAAAAAAACCCATCAAATTGGAAAGTCAATTTTTACATTTTAAGTGGCAAAACAAACAACAGAATTTTTTTTTTAATGTAACAGAAAGACACAACACTGGGAAGTAAACTGTAAACACAGGACATGCCTTTACGATGCTTTCAGCATTGTGTTCCCAACCTGACATGGTAAGCCCTTTTTTCCTTTGGGGGCGGGGGGAATCTTTTTCCAAAAGTATTGAAGTAAATCTTCATGAAACTAATTATTAGAAGAGAGAGCATGATATTTCATTACTCTTAAATCCGAAGTATAAGAAACATGAAAGAATGTTACTAAAAGGCTAAGACTCCAGGTTCTAAGGCCAGTCCTCTATTAACGTACTGAGAAGATCCTAAGTATGTGCTGAGGCGGGTGATCAAAGTGAGAAAGTTTCCACAGTCCCCTTCCTGTTTTTCACTCAGATAACAATTGCCTTCAGGAGGTGGAAATGAGATACCTCCCTTTCTGACCCCAAAGCATCAATAATGTGTACAGTGTATATGGACACTTGTCACATTTATCTCCCCAACCTGACCAGAAAACATGCTTGGGTTTTTTTTCCCCTTTTTCAGAAATCACACTTTCTTGAAAACCAGGCCAAATCTAAGATAAATTCTTTAGCGTCTGAACACGCAAGATTTTGATGACTGAAATGTGTCACTGCTGATGACAATGTACCACCAAGTCGTGCTTTCCTACGATCCTGTTTGGTGGTACCTAGAAAATACACAATATCCTTGTGAATATTTTAAGATTTAAAAATGTTATAGAAGAGAAAATACTTATAATAGCAAATCCCCTCACAACACCATTGCTGTACAAACAGGGATGATGATGGTGACTTGTATAAGCTCACTTATTTTTCAGAAGAATCCCATAAAATGAGTCCTATTATTATTTCTATCATTTTATAAGACAGAGGACCTGAGGCTGGGAGAGATTAAGCTTCACTCAGGCACTTGAACTCTAACCACCACGGTTCGCTGTTTCTCTTAAGTCAAGTCGCATATTCTACCTCAATAATGGGTTTTAAAACATGTCTGTCACCATGAGGACCTGGAACATCCAAGCTTCAACAAATATGGAACAAAGTTTTCCCTTAACATCATAGATTGTATTTCTTAGTTTTTTGGGTTTTCTTTTTTTGCTACTTTAAAATTCTATGATCACATACAAGAGGGGAAAGGAACTAACATTTATTTCTAAGTATTATATGCCAAGAACTGTAGTGAGCAACTCACTAACTTATCTGATTTAATTCTTACATTCTTCCAATGAGGTTTCTTTAATTTACAGATGAGGAAACTAAAGCTCAGGAGGTTAAATTATTACCTCAGAGGCAAATGGCTAATAACTGACAGAGTTGGAATCCGTATTCAGGTTTATACAAACAAGTCTGTGGATTTGGGTTTTGTTTTTTTACCTTACCCTGATACCTTCCAGAATGTACATTATGTAATAGATGAAACACAGATTTCTATATTATTGAATATATCATACAAATATTTAAAATATTAAGAATTTGCTAAAGGATGTATAAGTCCCTAAAGTTTTCCTATATAAAATACTACTATATGTAAATATAAGACTATTTAAACTTCCACTCCACTTATCCAACAAATGAAAGGTTATCAAAAATTAAAATATTACAGTGCAGAATATTACAAAGGTTAAAATATGGACTACTTTTTCTTAAGTCTTCCTGAGGTGTTTGCAATTTCTAGCTAATCTTACCATAAAAGTAAATGAATCTCTTCTAACTGAAAATACACCTATAAGTATTCAATGCCATGTTTGGCTGATGGTATCATGGGTGCCATAAAAAATAAATAGCATAGTTAATACTGTTTTCCTTTTGACTGAGGAAGAGGTAACACCTCCAGAGAGATCTCCAGGAAAGTAGATAATATTTTATTACCAGCTCCAAGTATCTAGGTATGCAGCCAGAGTTCCCAGGAAGTTCAAAGCCTCCAAACATACTTGCTTTGAGAGGTTTTGAATACAAGAAACATGTGCCTCGTTAAAGCAACGGTTTCAAATAAAAGATACTGGTGTATGACTTAAAGAGTTGTAAACGTTGCCCCAAACTGAAGGATGACCTTACCCAGTATTTAATGTATTAGAAGATTTACCAGGTTATCTCCTGCTTAGCAAGCACAAAACTGTCATCTGCAGTTTTCAACACCGGGATGTCATAGAAATTAATGATATCATTTCTGCCATATAACTTTACCTTCTTATCGAACAATCAGAATTAAGTGAAATCTTAGTATTCTTAAAAACACCATCAGATTTCTTTTAGGACATCACAAAGATGTCTACACTAAGTTTTGAAATTCAGGTAAATATCCAGAACCTACAACTGAACATCTACCAGATTAATCTCAATCAGAGTTTTATAAACCTCTGATGTTAAGACTTACCTGCTTCATTGTTAATTGGGAACTCCCACAATTTCCCCTCTTTTGTCCACTGGATCATCTCTTCAAAACCATTCTGAAAGGGCTGTTCAGTGACTGCAGCTAACTGCTTAGCAAATTCTACATCCCAAAGAGAAGGGGCTGCCTCTGTAGAATAAAGACATTTGAAATATGCACTATTCTATGTAATTATCTTTCTTTTAAAAATGTTATCACCTCTAAACTGGCAATATATTTTCAGATCTTGAAACTCATAATTAAACAGTATATAACGAAAGGTCACTGATAGCTAAAATGGAAACAAAAACTATATATAAAGACTACAACCACAATGACTGCAAGCCTCAACTTTTGTTTTTACTACAATGCTAGGTAATTAACCCCTAGTCTCACAGTCCCCTCTACTGAAAAGGAGAAAAGAAACGTCCATTTGTTCAAGGATCCTTTTGATGAATGTGAAAACTTTTATACAACATGTGATTTTGATCTTTAAACTCTAGACTGTTTATTTTTAGTCTGTCAAGATAAGTAAACTAAATTAAGATAATGTAAACTAAACTACAATAACAATGGCAATGATAATACCATTAATGTATACTGGGCATTTACTCTGTGCTAAATGCTTTTTATATATTAGTCCATTTAATCCTCACAACCAACTCTATGAGTAAGGTAATATAATGTTAGCTTATTATGATCACCATATCACATTTCAATCATTTATTTCCTTTGGAAATTCAAGACATCTTTGAAGAATGAGTCATACTCTCACCAATCGTTGCTGGTGGAAATGTAAAATGGTACAACCGCTTTGTAAAAGAGTTTGGCAGTTTAAGAAGTTAAGAATACACCTATCACACCATCATTTTACTCCTATTTACTCAAAAGGATCCATACATAGATCTGTACATGGAAGTTCATGTATGACTACGCCTGACCCCACTGACCACTAGTATGAAGTATGTTGGGTCTTGTACATCTGATAAGGAGAAGACTCCAGCAGCTAGGCTAATTAGCCACAGTTAGAGTAATCATAACAGAAAATAATTTAATCATCATGGTTACTTTTAAATTTATTCAGTGGACACTGATCAACTTATGTTTTTTCCATAATCATCATTAAGAGTTGAAACAATTTACTGAACGTCCACTGTGTTCCAGGCACTGTTGTTTAGCCGCTAAGTAGTGTCCGACTCTTTTGTGACCCTCTGGACTGTAGCCCACCAGGCTCCTCAGTCCATGGGATTTCCCAGGCAGGAATACTGGAGTGGGTTGTCATTTCCTTCTCCAGGGGATTTTCCTGATCCAGGGATTGAACCCGTGTCTCCTGGGTCTCCTGCATTGGCAGGTGGATTCTTTACCACTGAGCCACGTAGGAAGTCCATCCAGACACTACTTGACATTTTAATTATATTATCTCATTTAATCCTTGAGATGTATGTATTACCCACATTTCATAAGTGGGAAAAGGGAGACTCCAAGAGGTTAGTAAGGCAGAATCTTAATTTTAATAATCAAGATCTACGCAACACCAAAACTCTTTCCATGAGGCTAAATTGCCTCTCAGCTCTAGGTTACTCCAGGATAAGCAGTTGGGTCTAAGACACCCCCTTTGCAGCAGTGGTAAGAACTTAGCAGGGAGCGAAATCTGGGAACCATGGGATGGAAGAACTCATTCAGTCAGTCAATAAATAATTAATGAATGCCAACAACATGTCAGGCATTATTTTTATCAACACATGGTAGGGAAAGAGCAGTGGAAAAACACTAAATGTACGCCTGCACATTGTTGCTATGCTTGAACTTAATTGGGAACAAAAGACTTTCTTCGGATTCATGCAAGTAGAGCTTATTAAAATGCCTTCAATAGAGTACATTTATATAAATCTGTGCATTACTTTCCTTAATAGAGTATAATCACTTAATATTATTTTAGAAAATACATATACCTTCAGTACCTCTGGGCCAGCTCATCTTAAATTTTAGGAATAAGACACGTGATTTAAAAAAGCAAGCTGGCTCCTTCAAGAATCCATGTGCTTCTTCTGGTTGTTCATTAGGCAGACAATAGTAGCTACCCTGTCAACAAATTCCCTTTCGGAGGCAAGCCTAAGAGTTGCCACTTTGTTATTCTCTGGCGGTCCGGCAGTTAAGATTCACCTTGGTAGCCCCGGTTCAATCCCTAGTCCAGTTGGGGAACTAAGATCCTGCTAGTGCACAGTGTAGCCAAAAAAAGAGCTGCCACCTCAACAGGGGAGAGGTGGCCCATTCTCCATGTCTGTGCTTTTGCACTTCCGTTTCCTCAATCATCTGCGACAGAATGCGGCTGTCACAATACGAGAAGGGGGTTGGTCACCTAGTTTCAGTTTCAGTTTAAATGAACAGTGACTGAATTAATGCCTTTTCTCCATGGTATTTATTTATAGCTTAATTTGTTAAAAAAAAAAAAAGATTTAAGATAACAGATTCCTATTATTTGTAAGCCACTTGGCTAGGGGCTATTCAGTATACAAAAATCAATGAGACCTAGCCACTAACGTCAAGAGATTTATTGAATAGTGGGAAAATCAGATGTTTTTATAACTGATAGAGCCACTGGAAGATGGCCTAGGAACTTAAATATCAGAACTAAAATTATTTCTACCAAGGTTCAAAAAGCTAACTTACAATGTTTAGAAATGAAAGTCACTTATAAGCATAGATCATTTGTATGGAGTTCCTTCACTTACTTTATCAGTAAAGCAAATTTAATGTCAAGCAAGAGGACACTCTTAGTTCTTTTTTAATTAGGATTAAAATGGTGACTAAGGAATTTGACTTCTTGCCGAAAGAGGAAAGAGAACAAAAACTAACCGACTAAGTGTGTTAAGAAAAAACACTACAAGTCCACCAAATACATTTCCTGAATGCTCTCCTTCCCATCTCCTAAATAATCTCTAAAGCATTTCTACAAGTTAGCATCTATAAATGACATCTCCTCTTCTACATAGTAAGAAGGCAGACATTACAATTTTTCTTTATCTAACAACACAGAGGTGTGTTGCAAATAGTGTAACAGTTGATCATTAACATTTTAACCCAGGTTAGCAGCCACTCTATAGATCTGGATCCCTGAAGCAGACAGTACTTACCTCCTGTGTCCCATGGGGCTGCAACATTTCAAAGGGGAAACCTGACCAACACAAGCATGTTAACAACTACATGAATAAGCAAGATCCAGGTAGACAGGGCTTCCCTGATGGCTCAGTGAGTACAGAATCCACTGCAATGCAGGACATGGGGGTATGATCCCTGGGTTGGGACAATCCCCTGGAGGAGGAAATGACAACCTACTCCAGTATTCTTGCCTGAAAAATCCCATGATCAGAAGAACCTGGCAGGGCTACAGTTCATGGGGTTACAAAGAATCAGACAAGACTGAACATGAGTATGAATGGTCAATGACAGGACAGAATATCAAAATACTTGATTATTATGCAATCAAAGTAGGATATTTTTCAAAGATAGAACGTTTCCATGCCTGAGAAATAGTGTTACTTTTTTTTGCTAGTGTGTGAAAACTCCAGGGTTTGGAATGGATGGCTAGGCTCTTCAAACATTGGGAAAGATCTTTCAGCAACTCCTCTCCCTCCAGTATCAATGACCAGGGCACAGGCAGCCCACAATCACTTTTGATGCAGGAGAACAGTCTTATTTTCTTAACAAACCTGTTTCAGGTGCCTCTTCAGCAACTGGCTTAAGCTCAAAAATATTAAGTCTCTTCCCCTTGTATATATTTTTCCTAAAACTGAAAAAGAAAAAAATTATTTTAATGAATATTTTTATACATGGTCAACAAAAATTGTTTATGAGAGGAAACTTTTATATGAAAGTCAATATAAAAATTTAAAGTAAAAAAAAAATTAAAATTAATTCCACTGACCCACATGAGACATTTGAATTAAACCACATGTCTTTAGGACTGACAATTAAAAATAGGAACAAATTCACCTGAACTTTTGCATCACAATACAGCAAAACAGTTACAACAATTTAACTTCCAAAATACTTAATTGAAAAGATCAGCTTAATTTGCTACAATTTTTATTTGATCCATTGCATATTAAGGTTTTAGAAAATCTGATGTTGTGGAAAGACATCAAAATATGCTAAGTTAGAAATTGTTAAAGTCAAAATTTGTCTTCCTTTAAGGGTAGAAAACACTGCATGCTTCTTAATTACAAATTATAATTATAAAAGACAGTATAGAAAAATCAAAACGTCCCCACTCGCAAAGTGATCGTTCTGTAATTTTAAAATTATGATTAACTTTATTTACAAAACTATTTAATTAACTCAAAATTAATGTCACAGAGTTAACAGGTAACTTTTCTTTGTACGCTTTAATCAACTGCTTTATGCATCAATTCACGTACTTATTTGAAAAAATTTCCTGGCAGATTAAACACTAAGTTATAAACTGGAAGGTTAGCTTTTAAAATAACTTTGAATTCTTCTCTGGATCAAATTACTTTTTTCTACTAAATTAAACTAACTGAAAAAAATTAAAATATCATGTTAAAATTAGATAAGTGAAAAGTGTTAGCAGCTCAGTCGTGTCCGACTGTTTGGGACTCCATGGACTGTATGTAGCCCGCCAGGCTCCTCTGTCCGTGGGATTCTCCAGGCAATACTGGGCTGGGTAGCCATTCCCTCCTCCAGGAGATCTTCCAGACCCAGGGATCTAACCTGAGTCTCCTGCCTTGCAGGCAGATTCTTTACCATTTGAGCCACACCCTAGGGCTTCATATTCAGCATGTCACAGGTAGGCAAACAGACCTACAGGACCATGAAAGATGGCCAGTCCCGGTATTAGTCAGATGCACGGTGCAGGCCAGCGTGTCTCCAAAGCCAGCACTTGGGGTTCACACTTCTCCACCTCTAATGGAAGGAATCAGTTGGGCCTGGGTTGTCTCAGGTTGCTCCAAGTCAGAGCAGGTGAACAATCTGGTATCTCATCATTGCTTCCCCTTATTCTAGAGTCCTGTAAGCAGCTTTTTAATGCAGGCATTATAAGCACATAAACCCCTTCCCTACTTTTTTAGCTTCTGCCTTGTCACCTTCTAATTTTTGATGACAGCTCAAATCATTAAAAATCAACCTATGATACAGCATTCTGATGTAGTTGCATGGAATCATTTCAGAGAAGACTGACTCGAAGACTGATTTAAAGATGACTACAGTTAAATATTTTGGGAGAAGCTCTTTGTGAGGTTTTCTAGGGTGTTTTGTGGAATTTTTTTTTACTCGAGTATAGCTGATTTACAATGCTGTGTTAGTTTCTGCTGTACAGCAAAGTCAGTCAGTTATACAAATAAATATAGCCACTCTTTTTCAGATTTTATCCCCATATAGGTCATTATTCGGGGAATCTTAAGTTAAATTCCAAGTGACACATTCTACTTTGTTCAATGTCATAGATATACAAATTACTTTAATTCAAATAATCTTCCAAAGTCACTATAACCTCTGAACTTCCTTTATTAACTGCTGACCATCTTTTCCAATCCTCTTGTATAAATTAATAATTTAATACCCAGAAGGCGCTAACTCAGGTTCCTGAGATTATACGTAGAACAAAATCCATGGAATAAGCAACACACAGAAAACCCTCCAATTGTAAGCACATCCTGCTATAAAGTTCAGTTAGTGTTTGTCAGACCATGCTAAATATTCGGCTTTCTCTCCCCAACTATCACTTCATAGGCTTGAAGGAGAAAGAGCACAAACTTTTACGTAAACACAGACAGCATTCTACTATAAAATAACTATGTAAGACATGGCTTAGGACATGGCTTAGCATCTTTAAGAACTACAAATTACCAAATTGAGATTGCCACAAATAAGCTACCACTTAAAGGTATTATAACGGATCTTCCTTTTTTTGATGGTGGGTCCTTTCTCTGAGGTGTGAAGAAAGATGATTCTAGAGAAAGGTAAAGGCTACATGAACATGCTACATCAGAATGAAAAATAATGCTTCTCACAAAACATTCGTGTGTTCAGAGTTTGGTCAGCTCCACTTAATCTAAATCAGGAGACCGCTAACCAGGGCATATGTGAGGCGGGGCCCATTTCGACTTACGAGATAGAAAATGGAAGGCTGCTAAACCCAGTACACCTTTTCCTTTCTAGGAGATGGGAAGCAGAGACTACGGAGACAGATGTAAATGTATCCGTGACGCTCAGATACCCAACAGCAAGAATATACACGGCAACAGAGTCAATCGACAGTTCAACAAATCAAATCAAATACACTGCAGAGCCTGAGTACCTTTTTCTCAGATCAGCGGTCTTCTCTCGGTCAACAAAATCATCAGCCCCTTCGTCAAACTGAATCTGGTGCACTGGTCGTGTGCTAGCTCTCACTGTGGAGGATCTGGCAACTTTCATATCTGATATGATGTTACTGAAACTGAGAAAAGAGAAAGGTCAAGTGTGTTAGAAATTTTAGCTATGGAACAGTAATGAACTTTCTGAAACATGAGATTCATATAATTCTTATTTCACTTCTATGTACTAATAATGAACAAAAAAGTTATGTCTAAATAAAAGACTATATGTTGTCTATCAATACCACAGACCACTAAGATGGCTGCTGCTCTTTTAAAAGTGCTATTCAGAAATGTTCATTCAAAACATGATTAAAGGTGTCACTCGTGAGAAACTGTCACACATCCAGAGAAGGGGAAATACAATCAGTATCTGTATCCCTATCACCTAGATTAAAAAGCTGCGTTAAAGTTGAAATGTAGCCATTTTTATTTGCTGCATTACGTTTGTTCAAATACAAATAAAATGAGCGATCATATTGTGCATAAAATCAGCATATTATTTAACAAAAAAAAATCTTCTCAGAGAAACTCTTATTCTGTTACTTATTATTTTTAATAACACTACTGAATGTACCACTTCTTTTTCAGGGACAAGAATTATGTAACTTCTCAAAAGAAGTTTTAACCATTCCACTGGTCTTGTAAAACTGTGATCTTCCTTATTAACATGTGAGTTATAACAGAAATCAAACTGCTAATATTTACGAGGCATATTTTATATACGAATGGATATATTACGTACACTGCTCGGCATGCACTGAGTGAAGCCAGCCTCTTGGAGGTATCCGCGCCACTGGCATGGCTATCTGACTCACTAACCTAATTTTGGGTTTCTCTCCATCCTTCTGAGCCTTCCAGTCTTCCTCGTGCTGCCGGAGCTGCCTGAGCAGCTCCGACTTGGTGGTCTGCTTGTCAAAAGGGAGAGAGTCAGCAACTGCGGTCGCAGCCGCCACCAACTCCGGGCTCAGGGACTTGCTTCAGAAAGAGAACATGGAAAACAAATGAGAGACAGAGGCATGACTTCAGTGGAAAGTCAAAATTGATTTCCTGGGTAAAAAACTTCTTGTCATTCGAAAAGTACCATTCAATTTCTAACAAAATCAAGGATTCTTAACACAATATTGTAAATCAACTATATTTCAATAAACTTAAAAAAAAAAAGAATTCTTATATATGAGGTATCAGTTTTATAATATAATATAATCAGTTTATAAGTGTTACAATGCTGAAAGCTCAAGTTAATGGATCCTTAATGCAGCACAATACTAACTCAGAACAATATATGAAGGTAGAGGGATGAGGGATCAGCCTCAAAAAGGATAAATTTGTGGATTTTTAAATTAGATGGCATTTTATTTCAAAAAACAATACAGACTGCAAGCAAATATAAAAGCTGTGAAACCTGTTTATATAAGCTTTAATCAAAATCTCCCCAAACTGGAAAACCCAAAGCACTATCACCGGAACAGATAAACTGTGATACATATCCATGCAATGAACAGCACTCAGCTCACGTCACATGTATGAAAATGAATGGAAGAAGCTGGATTAAAGAAAAGTGTATCTTGCATGATTCTACTTATATCAAAAGGCCAAACTAAGGTGGAAAAAAAAAAAAATCAGAACAGCGGCTGCCTCAGGACAGAAGGTTACTGATGGGGAAGGTGAAGCTGGGGAATGCTTTGCATCCTGGAAAGTGTGGGTGTTCCACGTGCACATCAATTTGTCAGTATCCTGCCACTAAGATCTGTATACTTTAATGTATGTAAATCTTACCCGGGGAGAGGGGGGGATCATAAATCATCAAGTGGGAGATGGAAAGTGAGTGAAGGTATAGATGACTCGAGAATGGCGAGATGTGGTAATTATCAAAACTTCATCATAAGATTTTACTTTATATTTTACATTTTCCATAAGCTTAAAAAAAAAAAAGGCTATTCTTCAGTAAATTAGGGTAAGAGAAAAATATGCCAGCTACAAAAAAGAAGTTATTTACATTTTTTAACTCACTGAAAATAACTGCCATCTCAATGAGTGGGATCCAAATTACTGTTTTACTTTACTTGGCTTTCTATCTCAGGAAATGATGTGTAACATGAAAACTGAGGTTCCCAAATCCCTGAAGCTTGGCCTCAAAGAGACCCTCAAGGAAGCTGTGAGTGAGAGTTGTATGTAAATCAATGTTACCAGAAACTGAAAGAAAGGGGACCTTAAAGAATAGGTAGCTGAAATCGGAGCAGGTAGTTGGTTGGTTAAGAGGATATTAGTTAAAGTACGGGCTAGAAATTTTGGTTACCACTGTGCCCACCAGGGGTCTTATTAGGTTTCATGATATATTTGGATCCAAAGCTGTGGACATGACTGTAAAAACCTAAGATGTTAGAAAGATTTAAGACAGTGCCTTAGAGTACCTGTCAGACAACAGGAATTCTAAGAAACTTAAAAGATGTGGTTTCAGGGCCTCTCACAGGGAGCTCAATACACACCTGGACCTTGGTTCCCAAACTGTGCCGTAAGGCACCCCAGAGTACCTCAGGGAAATATTAGCCATGTCTGTCAGCGACTGTGAACTACTAAGTCAAGGTAGTTCACAGCTTTAACATTAGACTACTGCATTCCTTTCTATGTCACCGTTATCTTTGTGAAGATGGTTCTCCAGCAGCTGCTGTGATAAAAAGCACGAAGCCTTCAAAAATCAGTATGGAACAGGAATGAGAGTGACAGTGTGGAAGGCTAGGTCATAAAAACTACACAACTCCTAGGGGCTCATTTTCTCTCCGGACATTCCCCAAATTAAGGTGGAAAAAAAATCACAACGGCGGCTGCCTCAGAACAGAAGGTTACTGATGGGAAGCTGAAGATGGGGTCCAGCCACCCTGCAGTGAGGGAGCCCAGGCCACACACAGGTGTTTCTGTAACAGTTCTGGCTAAGGTATCGGCTAACAGCCAGTACCAACTGCCAGACCAGAGTGAGCAAACCCACAGACGGTTCCAGCTCCTGAACTTCCGAGTCTTCCAGCTGAGGCCAGACATTGTGGGGTGGAGATTAACCTTCTTCATTGTGCTCCATCCACACTGCTGACCCACGGAATTCATGAGCATTAAAAACTGGCTGTTTTATGCTGCTAACTTTGGGGGCAATAGTTACACATCCATGGTATCTATATAAGTGTGCATAGGTTTCAATACATAATACAAATAAAAAAACTAAAAGCAGGCCATGCACGAAGCAATGACAGTGCATCATGAATCAAAGACAATGATTAACCTACTTCTGTGCATCTGTCTATGTTACTCGCTCAGTCGTGTCTGACTTTTTGCAACCCCATGGACTGTAGCCCGCCAGGCACCTCTATCCATGGGATTTTCTAGGCAAGGTAACTGGAGTGGGTTGCCATTTCCTCCTCCAGGGGATCCTTCCTGACCCAGGGATCAAACCTGAGTCTCCTGCACTGGCAGGCAGATTCTGAGCCACCAGACAAACCAGTGGGTCTGTGCATCTGCAATCCCTTAAAACACAAAGCAGTCTGAGTACAGAATTCTCCTAGGCTTTTATGCTTGTCTCATTCATACCTAATTGGACAGCAATTTTAAAAATTACCTTTACTGAATCTCTTCCCTCTTAGCTCAGTTGGTAAAGAATCCACCTGCAATGCAGGAGACCCCAGTTTGATTCCTGGGTCGGGAAGATCCACTGGAGAAGGGATAGGCTACCCATGCCAGTATTCTTGGGCTTCCCTTGTGGCTCAGCTGGTAAAGAATTAGCCTGCAATGCGGGAGACCTGGGTTAGATTCCTGGGTCGGGAAGATCCCCTGGATGAAGGGAAAGGCTACCCACTCCAGTATTCTGGCCTGGAGAATTCCAGGGACTGTATGGCCCGTGGGGTCGCAAAGAGTCTGACACGACTGAGAGACCTTCACTTTCACTTTTCACTTACTGAATCTCTGCAAAGCAATCAACACATCTGAACCACTTCATTAACAGTTAACTAAATTATAATAAAAAAGCAAAAGGGATCATAAACAGGTCTGGAAACTGGGGAAAAAACCTCATTCTTCATAAATATTTTAAAATGTGCGTTTGAATATTATCTAATTATATGTATATATATTTTAATTTGTTTTACATTGTTTCTAAAAAGGAGGAGAAGATACTTATTACAGGCATTTCCTGTTTGAATCAGCTTACTCTCTACCTAGTTATGCCTTCCAGTGGTAGTTTTGATACAATATAAAAATCAAAAAATTCCATTAAAATGTTAAATCATGGTGACCTGAATGGGAAGGAAGTCCAAAAGGGAGGGGTTAGGTAAATGCATATACCATATAGGTATATGCATGGCTGATTTATTTTCCTGTACAGCAGAAACTAATACAACATTGAAAAGCAACTGTAATAAAAATTAATTAAAAAGTGTTAAGTCACTCTGAGTACAGAAATCTGTATTATCTGTTTATTCTGCTAAGTGACAGATAGTGATCTTAAAGCCACATTTCTTATTACTGATGATGTCGTTGGTACAATCATTATTTATATACTTATATATAACTAAAACAAAATCTTGACATAGAAACTACAACAAAATGCTAAAATATCATGATTGTACTTAGATTCAGTAAATTATACTCTTTTAACAAGCACAAGGAATTATAATACTTTTAAGAAACCACATAAGCTGAGAGCCCTGGAATTACTGGTCAAAGGAAGTCACATAAAACAGCTGTAATTAACATGCCAAAATTTTACGCTAGGTGGAATTTTTTAATGAAATTTCAAATAAGTCTTTCAGAGATACAAAGCTACCTTCAAATCAGGATGTAAATAATTTGTTAATAAACAACTTAAAGCAATTAAATGTGGTTAACAACTGATAAATATGTAAAAGAATGTGGAATTTTCAATTAGATAACTATTCTTTTCCTCTCTCTAGACTCTATACGGATATCCACTTAAATATAGAACAATAACAGTATTACTCATTTAATTATTAGTCTCTGTGTTTACAAACTAATATTTAGTCTTCATTAATTCCATAGCTCCAATGTACTTTAATTAAAAAAAATTTTTTTTTCTGAAAGAAAAAGTTTACTGGAGTTTCCAAAATTACTTAAAAAAAAAAATTCAAATTGCAATTCAATTTACCTCTTTTGGGGGGCATCTTCTGGAGATTTTTGAAGCCTGCCAATTGCAGCTTCCAAACTTTTAAGTTGTCCTCTATTGGGTGGCTTTGTTGTTTGTACATTTACTGTGCTTAACTCAACTTTCATGCCCTTAATAATATTTACCAAGTCTTTTTTCTTATTCTCCTTTATACTCCCTTGGTTCTCCGTTTCTTTGGAAATTTCACAGGCTGGAACAGACTTATCATCTTTCTTGCTATAGATCACGCTGTTAGTGCCAAAATATCTTTGGATATTACATTTTGTCCTGAAAAGATTAAAGAAAAAAAAAAAAAGGAAATATAATGCAAAATAACAGAGCCAGGGCTCAAAACTTTGCTTCAATGGATTTAAATTTCTTTTAGTTCAAACCCTTCCCTTTTGCTTATTCCTGTCGTTAGCAACTGTAAGAACAGCACTTAACATTTCTTGAACACATACTGTGTGCCTAGTTTTGTGCAACATTTTATGTATATTTTCTCATGCCCACATCAACTCCATAAGGTAGGTATTATCCCCATTTTGCAGATAAGGAAACTGGGAACCAGAGATGTAACTTACCCAGGGCCATGTAGCTCAGAGCTCACTAAGGCCTAAGACATACTGGTGAGCAAAAAAAAGTTACAGGTGTGCTGAGATGCTGCCCACCTGAGCCCAGCAAAGGCTATTCGGGGCCAGCAGCTCCTGGAGTGCCTGTCTGTTGCCTCCTTCCATTTACCTCAAGGTTTGGTATTAATACAATATCACTGTCTATGTGTTCCATAACACTAAAAACTTTACAAAACACTGACACGGTTAATAAATTTCAATGTATTATTCTTAAACCCAAAACTAACAGACTGCCTAGTTCTTGTTCTTAACATGACATAAGAATATCTCACAATTAAACAATATGAAATAAAGAAACTTCTATCAATAACAAAGGTTACTTTCTTAAAAAAAAAAAAAAAAATTCCTGGCTGTGATTCTAATCTTTTTGACTTCCTCACTTGAGCTACCAATGTCATGTAACCAATCATTCTTTGTAAACTAAGCTAAAATGGGACAGAAAAAAAAAGAATATTTACTGGCTAGAGTCACCATTCTGCTTTCTTCTTTATAGACTCATTTATGAAAAACAACAACACAAACGATCCCATCTGTTTCAAACTCATGCAAAAAAAGATTTCCCAAATGTCTAAGGAACCCAAATGTCTAGTTTTATATTTTGTGGCATTAAGAACCTTTTAATATAGTTCATATTGAAGCACCTTAAAAACTAGTGAATGTGCTAGTCTTGGTAACAGGGTATAACCTAGGAAAGTCATTGATTAAATATAATGAATATCTACTCTATACTATTTTAGGCACTGATGATATACTAGTAAGTAAGAATCTCAAGGTCCCTACTTTCATGAAGCTAACAGGCTAGAACACTTTCACAAACTTTAATAACTACCTAGAGGACTTACTGAAACACAGAGTCTTTGGTTCTACCAGGGATTCTGATTCAGCAGATTTGGGGAGGGACTTGCAGTCTGCATTTCTAACAGGTTCCCAAGTAAGGCTGATGCTGCCTGTCAGAGGACCACATCCAAGTAGCCATGTTACTACGTCATTTAATCCTTACAATCTTACAGGACAGGTTGTATTATTATATTCTTCCACATTATAGAAGAAACTGCTGCCCAAATAGGTTAAATGAGTGGTTCTTAACCTCTAGAGGTTATATGAATCAAAAAGGGAACTTATTTAAAACATGGATTCCTGACATTCTCAGTTGGTAAGTCTGGAATCAGGCCCAAGGATCTGCATTTAATCAAGACTTGGTGCCATTGATCTTAAGACACAGCATAAGACAATGGGTTAAACAGTATCTCAAGTTCTCACAGCTAGTAAGTGGTAGCTTACTGTGTGCTTGCTCAGTCACTTCAGCCGTGTTCAACTCTGCAATTCTCCAGGAAAGAATACTGGAGTGGGTTGCCATACCCTCCTCCAGGAGATCGTCCCAACCCAGGGATTGAACCCAAGTCTCTGGCGTCTTCTGCACTGCAGGCGAATTTCTTACCGCTGAGTCATCGGGAAAGCCCTTTATGAAACCCTTTAATGAAACTTTTATGAAATCCTTTAATGAAAGACAAAATGGCTTTTTCCAAAAATGCTGAAAGAAACTCTTTGATCTGCTCATAAAATTGTCAGAGGCTAACACATCGAACAACTTAAAAATCAGAATGAAAACCAACTGCATAATCAGTATCCTTATAATCAGTACACAAGAGCCTCAATATAATACTCAACATGTGGTACTAATGAATTCAGGAAAAAGCTAATTACGATTTCACATGTGAAAGTCAAATTAACACTAAAGGTATCATAACAGAAAGGTGACAATCAGGAGACTGAATCTCACATATAACCTGTGCTTCAATGTTTTCTTCCAACACTGCTCTAGCACTACTGAAAGTAATCTATATTATTCCAGGAAAATCATGTATGTATAACACTAAACAAATAATAACTAGTATTTTAATAGTAACTGCATAACACTAAAATAATAAAACTCGAGCCCGACCTAACTTTCTTGTAGTCATGTATGGATGTGAGAGTTGGACTATAAAGAAAGCTGAGCACCAAAGAATTGATGCTTTTGAACTGTGGTGCTGCAGAAGGCTGTTCAGAGTCCTTTGGACTGCAAGGAGCTCAAACCAATCCATCCTAAAGGAAGTCAGTCCTGAATATTCATTGGAAGGACTGATGCTGAAGTTGAAACTCCAATATTTTTGGCCACCTGATGCAAAGAACGGACTCATTGGAAAAGACCCTGATGCTGGGAAAGACTGAAGGCAGGAGGAGACAGAGGATGAGATGGTTGGATGGCATCATCAACTCGATGGACATGAGTTGGGGTGGACTCCGGGAGTTGGTGATGGACAGGGAGGCCTGGCATGCTGCGGTTCATGGGGTCGCAAAGAGTCGGACATGACTGAGCGACTGAACTGAACTGATGCTGCAAATCTTTTTCTCGCCTGGCTAACTCAAACCCTGGGGACCCCTTCAGATTTCACCAGACTTCTTTCCAGAAAGGACACCCTGAACCTCTCCTACAACGGTCAGGCGTCTCTGCTCATCCAGCTATTACCTGTTCGACGAATTCTGCCGTATTCTGCGCTACTCACATTATCTCAGCGGTTACTCCACTATACTTGAACTGCCTACTTGGTGGAACTCTAAGCTCTGCGATGGCAGGACTGTGTATTCGGGGCATAACTCCAGTGCTGGCATAAAGATCAGCGCTTTCAGTAATGAAGGTAGGAATAAAACCATCACAGTCTTGGAAGGTTTAAAAAAAAAAAGTACATAAAAGAATTTAGCTTTCTGGAACCTGGATAAAATGAGGGGAGAAGTGGGAAGAGAGATGAGGGGCGGTAGGTGGTAGGCAGATGTTCCCCACGCACGCTATGACCTTGGGCAAGTCACCTTATCTTTCTGGGACTTTCCCTTGCTCAGACTTAAAGCGGCGGCTTCTAAGCTCTCACGGGTCATAACACGGACCCCAGGACGCCGGAGAAAAATTAAACTTGAATGTGCCGGAGCCGGGACAGGGGGTGCCTGAAGACCTGCGGGCCCAACAGCGCGGAAACGCGGTACCTGACAGTTCCTTGCGGAGAAGCGAGGGGCACAACGGTGGCCGCCGATGCCTCCGGGCCTGCGGAACACAGAGGGAGCCGGGAAAGGGGGCGAAATGGGAGGACGGCCGAGACCCTCGGGAACATCTCCGAGAAACGAACAACACCAGGAACACCGGCGGATGACGCGTTTCTACCAAACACGCCCCCCCCGGCTCCCGCTTCCGTTCCCCGGCCCGGAGCGCTCCTCTCCCTTACGTTCCGGCGGACAACAAGGGGCGGGTACTTCTGTTCCGGATTCTCCCGGAGCCTAGCCGCTGCCCCCAGGCGACTCCACACCCCAGAGGTGGAGTCAACTGAGGTCAGCGAGGGTGTGGCGCAGAGGGTGGAGGGACCCTGATCTCCCAGCTGAGAGTGGAGGAAGCTATCCCAGCTGAGAGTGGAGGAAGTGCAGATGCTGCCGATGAAGCGCAGAACTGACCCCAGGGTGCGGCGTCTTAGGGACAAGAACTCGACCCTCGGTGATGAACGGTCGCAGCGTTCATCATAGTATTCTCAAAGTGATCCATGGCCGCCATGGAGGTTAAAAAGCCAAGGTACCGTGGGCACGCGGTCCGATAAATTAGTAATTCTTTTCAGTCTGTTTTTGACGGAGAGTCAAAACGCAAACCATATATGTTTCATTTATCCAAAATGGCCTGAGAGATTGAAAAAAAAAAAAAAGATGCAAGAGAGAGACGTGGCTTTTTCTGCCCCTTACGAAGGCAGTGAACAGTGACCCAGAAGAGACGAGGGGTTCCACAATCTGGAAGGCCATGAGTCGTGGGGGGAAAAAAAAAAAATGCCGGCTTTTAGGTCACATGGAAACCTTTAGCTTAGAATTCCATAGTGTCGGTTGAATAGCGTGTGTGTGTGCCAAGTCGCTTCAGTCGTGTTCGACTCTTTGCGACCCTATGAGTCCGCCAGGCTCCTCTGTTCATGGGATTCTCCAGGCAAGAATACTGTAGTGGGCAGCCGTACCCTCCTCCAGGGGATCTTCCCAACCCAGGGATTACCACCACCCCGCCGCCCCGCCCCCGTCTCTGATGTCTCCTGCATTGGCAAGGCGGTTTACCACTAGCGCCACCTGGGAAGCCCTCCGTTGAATATTAACGTCGACATTTTCCCTGACACTTCAAAAAAGAATCAAGATTGCTAGGGGATTTTTTTGTGATGCTGTAAACGTTGAGCAGATTTTACTAAGATCCACTAACCCTGGCAGAACCCTTATGACAATGCTAAATATAGTACACTCAGGGATGCTTTCGTTTTTGTTTTTTTTTTTCCCCTCTGCCTACAAGAAATACACTCTATTGCTTGGCTGTGAGGTTGTTTGTTTTTCTTCGTGTTGAGATATAATTGACACTCAGCATTAAGTTTAAGGTGTGCAGTGTAATGATTTGACTCACATACATTATGAAATGATTACCACAATAAAGATAATTAATAGAGTAGTTCTAACTGGCCACAAATTAAACTGTAAGAGAAATTCAGTACAATTCTAAGAAAAATAAAATAGACCTGTCCTTTGAAAAACGGTGACTTGTGCAACTGTCCAGAGCAATCATTTATGAAAGGAACAAAAGCGTGGCCTAGAAGAAAATGTTTTCCTCCTCCTTTTCTCTGGTGTCGATTTACTCACTGGTCATTTTCTTCCCTACCCCCTTGAAATGCACTTTCTAGAGCCCAACGCCTTTGGCTGCTGCTACTGCTGCTAAGTCGCTTCAGTCGTGTCTGACTCTGAGACCCCATAGACGGCAGCCCACCAGGCTCTCCCGTCCCTGGGATTCTCCAGGTAAGAACACTGGAGTGGGTTGCCATTTCCTTCTCCAATGCATGAAAGTGAAAGTGAAGTCGCTCAGTCTGTCCAACTCTTAGGGACCATGGACTGCAGCCTACCAGGCTCCTCCGTCCATGGGATTTTCCAGGCAAGAGTACTGGAGTGGGGTGCCATTGCCTTCTCTGAATACCTTTGGCAAGAGGCAGTAAATCAACTGAAAGAGGTCCAGATATACATCAGTGACTTTGTCCTAAATGTCTCATGAAATTCTACACTAATTGATTTGACAAGTCTGCCATGAAAATGAAAAAAAAAATCATTCTATATTCCAGTTATTGATTGCTACATAACACACTACCCCAAAATTTAACTTAATGGCTTAAAACAACAATTTATTATCTTTCATGATTCTGTGGTTGACTGGGCTGAGTTGGGTGGTTCCTGCTTGAGGTCTCTCATGTGGTCACAGTCAAATAGCAGTTAGTCTGAACTGGATGTCCAAAACAGTTTTTTCATTCATATATTTGATGGCTTAGATGGAATGACTGGAAGATACAGGCTGACTGGGCAGTTCTTCCCCACCCCACTCTCTGTCCACATGGCCTCTGAGATATAGCAGAATATGCCAGCCCAAAATATGCCCCTTTGGTGTAAAGATTATTTTGAGCTGTAAGCATTTAAGAAGAAACAAACACACCACCCCCCCAACCTCTCTGCCCTCCCTATGTCTGCTCAAAAGCAGGATATAAATTTGCAAAGGTGTCCCCTCCCTCCTCTACCAGGAAGGACAAAAATTAATCACTGAAGACAACTCTAGACCCTTGTTGGCCCAGAGATGGCTCAAAAGGAATCCACATGACCAACTTTACTCACTAACCTCTATCTTTCATTAGTTCCCATATATGTTTACCTTCTTACAATATGCTGCCCTAGAAACTCAAATCATTTGCTATGGTTTTGTCCCATCTCTAAAACTGTATTGCTTTTTGTTACAATGCTCTATAACCCAGAATTTTAACCACTCTTTTGAGTTACTCATCTCTGAGTGCTCCCATATATATGCATGATGCATGTGTTAATAAATTTCTGTTTTTCTCTTGTTAACCTGTGTTTTGTCAGTTTAATTTATAGAGGCCCAGCCAATGAAGCGATGATGGGTAGAAGGAAAACAGATCCTTTTCCTTCCCTATACCTCTCTACTTGGCTAGCTTGGGCTTCCTCACAGCATGGCACCTTAGGGCATTTGGATTTCTTACATGGAAGCTGGCTTGCCTTGCAATGAGGATTCCACAGATGTGGGCTAAAGTTGCACAGCTTTTTTTGACCTAGCATTAGAAGTCACCTAGCATCACTTTTCGGAGAAGGCAATGGCACCCCACTCCACTACTCTTGCCTGGAAAATCCCATGGATGGAGGAGCCTGGTAGGCTGCAGTCCATGGGGTTGCTAAGAGTCAGACACGACTGAGCGACTTCACTTTCACTTTTCACTTTTCACGCATTGGAGAAGGAAATGGCAACCCACTCCAGTGTTCTTGCCTGGAGAATCCCAGGGACAGGGGAGCCTGGTGGGCTGCCGTCTGTGGGGGTCACACAGAGTCGGACACGACTGAAGTGACTTAGCAGCAGCAACAGCAACAGCATCACTTCTATGATATTCTATTGGTAAAAAAAAAAAAAAAAAAAAAATCAGTTGCAGGGCCAACCCATGTTCTAAGGGACAGAACTATGCATGTGCGTGCTAAATTGCTTCACTCATGTCCGACTCTCTGCGACCCTTCGGACTGTAGCCTGCCAGGCTCCTTTCTCCATGGGATTATCCAGGCAAGAATACTGGAGTAGGTTGCCATGTCCTCCTCCAGGGGATCTTCCTGACCTAGGGATCGAACCTTTGTCTCCTGCACTGACAGGTGAGTGCTTTACCACTGGACTACTGGAGGAAATTACATTCCTCTTCAAATTCCAGGATTCATGGCTTATTCCAGGAGGTAGGGCCATCTTTGAAGACTTGCTACCACATCCAAGCACACTTTTAATTAAATTCATTCACTTTACCAGTATATTCTGCTGGGTTTTTTCCCCCCATTTCCAACCATCCTGATGGTCTTTTAAAGACTTCATATTTCAATCTATATAGAATTTTGCACCCTTCTGGGTGCAAAAATTTTGCATTGCCAGCTCCAGAACTGCAGAAAACAATTTTGGGTGAGAATGTTAAGTTATCTAGAAGGCTATTAAACAATGTCCTTTAGAAGGATATCTTATGATGTCAAATGTGGCACTCCTGGAGAATACCAAAGTCAACTTTTTTCAGTAATTACTACTTCAGGACCTAAGACTGAACTTTCATCAGTCAACCCTTATCAGATATTTTAGAGAGAATATATTGTTGTTTTTTAAAAAGAACTATAATATATTTTTACATGCAGGTGCTAAAGAATATTAAATGAAAGTTGTTTTTTTTTTTAAATAAAGAGAATATTGATCCTGGTCAATTCGCGGTGCTGCAGACCTCTGGAATCTATAATTCAAAGGTGGAAATCTAAGTAAAAGGAAGATTGATATTGCATTCCAGTGTCATGTGAAGCCATACGAATACTTAGCATTTGATGTTGAGAAGAGTTTTTCAAATGTTCTGATTATGGCACATGCTTGGGAGAGGCCAGCCTAAGAGTTTGGCAGGGGTCATATCCTGACACACAGATAGGCATTCTTGGCTCTCTGTAGCAGGATGGGCAGGCAGGAAGGACCAGCTTTGAGAACTAGAACTGCCCTCGAGTGTCACCGGTTACAGAAGGAAAGGGCGGGGCTGACTGCCAGAACCCAGCATTTGAAGTTTGTGTTGATAGCTGCTTAGAGTCCAATATGAGTTATATATATTTCCATGTAAAACACACCCACGCACACACACTCCACCCAAATTATGTATACTACTCTAATTCCAAGGCACTCCCTGAATAAACAATCATTTGAAAAGTGTTAGCTAATGAGCTTGAAGTGGGATTCAATAACTGGTGATTCACTAAGCTGAAAAACTGTTACGCGTAGTATTAAAAATTACATAAAAATAGTGAAACAGGATAAATTATACAGTATTACCAAAGAGCAACACAAAATATTTAAATAGTAGCTTAGCTTAATGGTACTTGCCATTTCAGTTCATGTTCGTGAACTTCCTTCCCATAATATCTATCTATCCCAGATTCATTTCCTGCATTATTTAATTGCTATGCTAGGGACTTCCCTGGTGGCTCAATGGTAAAGAATGTGCCTGCAATGCAGGAGACACAGGAGACATGGGATTGATCCCTGGGTCAGGAAGATCCCCCTGGAGAAGGGCATGGCTACCCACTCCAATATTCTTGCCTGGAAAATCTCATGGATAGAGGAGCCTGGCGGGCCACAGTCCATATGGTCACAAACAGCTGGATATGACTGCAACCACTGAGCATAGGAACTTCTCTAGTGGTCATTAGGACTCCATGCTTCCACTGCTTGGGGCTGGAGTTCAACACCTGGTTAGGGAACTAAGATCCCTCAAGCTGTGCAGCGCGGTCAAAAAACAAGTTTTAAACAAAAATTATTATGCTAATTTTATGACACACCTTAGATCTGAGTAAATGATAGATCTGGGAAAGATCTAAATGAGTAATACACCTCTTTGAAGGTATAGTTCCTGAACCTTTCAGTTCAGGAAAAGTTAGAGATATTATGTTAACCTAACGTTTGCTGCAGACCTGTTCCTGTTAGTGCACAATAGGACAGATAGAAAAGCCACCTCTCCCCAGTCGCAGGAGGGTGGGACACAAATGTCACAGCACAGCTGTTTTACAGGTACTGTGGCTACTTGCTGACACATTCAGTGAAAAGTTTGCTGCTTGTTTTACTTTACTTTACATCGGACTTGCTCTGTCTGCATATACTTCATAGGAAACCAAATATAATCTAGATTATAAATTGCTTTTCAGGCACTAGCATCACCTGTATATGTGACTTCATTTGCCAATAAATATGTTGCCTTGTTGTCTATTATATACTAGTTTTCATTGATACCAATATATTTATTTTAGCTATACAATTTTCTATTTTATTTTCATGGTCAGTGGACATTATTTTTTTCCATTATGGTTTATCATAAGATATTGAATCTAGTTTCTTGGACAAATTACGACTTTGTTAGGAATTCCCTGACAGTCCAGTGGTTAGGACTGGGCTCTCTCAATGCTGGGGCCCTGGATTTGATCCCTGGTCAGGGAACTAAGATCCTGTAAGCCATGTGTTATGGTCAAAAATAAATAATTAAATAAAGTAGGATTTTGTTGTTTATTTTATGTATCAGTCGACTTTGTTGAATACCCAGGATTGATGATTTTGTATTTCCATTTCATAGAATCAGTGTACTTAATTTGATGTGCAAAATAATCCTTTTTCCTAAAATCACCTCTAAATCAACTTTCAATGTTTCTTTGCAAAAGAGTACAGAAAAGTAAAACTTTTCCCACAAAATCGGGAGGTGCCATATATATCTCCAGTGTAGTAATTACGATAACAACAACATTAACTGCCATATTAAGCACTGAACAATTTATATCTGTTATCTCACTTAGTTTTATTTTTTTAATGTATTTTATTGAACTGCAGTTGATTTATAATGTTGTGTTAATTTCTGCTGTAAATTGATTCGGTTATACATATACATATATATATATATATGTTCTTTTTCGTACTCTTTCCCATTATGGTTTATCACAGGATATTGAATATAGTGCTGTACAGTAGGATCTTGTAGTTTATCCATCCTATATATTATAGTTTGCACCCACTAATCCCAAACTCCCAATGCATCCCTCCACCACCCCCTCCTCCCCCTTGCAGATCACGTCTGCTCTCCATGTCTCCCAATTTTCTGAATGACGTCAGGATGACCCAATGCAGGATAATTATGTGTCACAGTAAACCATGACACCATGGAACATGGAACAAGGACAGTCAATATTTGGAAATCCAACTAAGCCAAGTCTCCAGAGGCACAGCTGCACTGGAG
Source organism: Bubalus kerabau (assembly GCF_029407905.1). Lineage (NCBI taxonomy): Eukaryota > Metazoa > Chordata > Mammalia > Artiodactyla > Bovidae > Bubalus > Bubalus kerabau. The sequence continues at coordinate 22,432,350 of NC_073635.1, read as the reverse complement.
TTTGCTCTTTGTGAAATAAGCCTGAAGAATAAACTCGCTTATCTAGGGGTTTTAGCTAACTGCTTCAGTTTACTTGTGAGCCCCCTAGCAAAAGTGTTAAATCAGTATGGGCATCTTTCAAAGGCAATGTACAAGCTAAAGGCACAGAAGGAAGAGGAGAGTGAGACAGGACTGCTCAACCGAGGCAAAGCTCGTCCTGAGGTTTCTTTCTCGGTCTGGGTGGGGCATGGCTGTGTGCATGGCAGAGATGTAATATTTGTCTTCTTCTTTCAGAGGCAGAGGAAGAGCAGTTTGGTCTCCACACCTTCCACAGTGGGAAATTTTTATCTTTCTCCCTGTATGTACATATATTTCCCACTAATCTGCTGTGCTGTGTGGTTAGTCGCTCAGTCGAGTCCAACTCCTTGCGACCCCACGGACTGGAGCCCACTGGTCCCCTCTGTCCAGGGGGATTCTCCCAGCAAGAATACTGGAGTGGGTTGCCATGCCCTCCTCCAGGGGATCTTCCCAACCCAGGGATCGAACCCATGTCTCCCGCATTGCGGGTGGATTCTTTACCAACTGAGCCACCAGGGAAGCCCAATCAAATTTACAGACCAGGGCAAACTAGAGTATCAAACACAGCCTAAAACAGATATATATGTGAATTTATATAAAATAAATACAGATGTATGGGATCAATATAAACATGGAACATTTATTATGTAAAAACAAGGTTTTAGTCCCCTTGGAATACAAAAATGCGTAAGAATTCATTCCTGCTTCAAGAGGCTAACGATCTGGGCGGGCCCCCAAGTAGGTTAGAAGGTAATAGGACAAGACACACAGGGCAATGGAGCAAAGTGACGCACGCACAAGCTCCTGTGGGCACCCAGGTGGAGGAGCCCCCCAGAGGACGTGAGTCTGTTCACAAGGTCTTCAGCACCCAAAACCAAGGACGGGGGCGGGGGGAGGGGACTGTGAGACCTGCAGGCGCCATGTACACAAGATGAGATGGAAGAGGAAGTGGTTTTGTGCCCTTCAAATTAGAGCGTCTAGATGCTTGCCTTTTCCCTCTCTGTGTAAAACGACTCATTCTCAGCACGTGTGCGTGTGTTAGTTGCTCAGTGGTGTCTGACTCTTTGCGACCCCTTGGACTATATAGCCCAGCAGGCTCTTCTGTCCATGGGATTTTCCAGGCAAGAAAACTGGAGTGGGTTGCCATTCCCTTTTCCTATTCTCAGCATATTTATCTGTAAAATTTCTTCGGACTTTCAGTTTATCAAAGAACAGCATCGTGTCATTCTAACGTGTGTTTGCCCAGCAGAAGACGGAGAATTATGTTGACGGCGCTTAGCAAGTGATTTCTGGAGGTGACAGAGATGTTTCCAGGCAGAACTGTTCCTGGGCCATGTTCTGCAGGGTCTGAAAGTTCCCTGGCTCCCTACCCCACACATTCTCACACTCATTCTCTCCAGGCGCCAGTCTTTCTGCTGCCCTCAGGCTTCCTGGAGCCCCGCCTTGGGCCTCCCTGGGCCTCCCCGGCCTCCCCGGGCCTGGGCCTGGCCCACTGGTCAGGCTCCTCTGCAGGGAAGCCGTCCCCTCCCTCCTCCACTGGTCAGACTCCCTCTCTCCCGTTTGTCCAGCAGGAGGACGGCTGTATCATTTCACTAACCTACAGTTATGTCTCAAAGCCCAAATTGCTAGCTTATTATATGAGCTTTTGCAAGAAAGTTTAATTTTTAATAGAAGAGGATTTAAGTTCCGGTAAGCAAGGGCGGCAGCTTCAGTTAAGATTGTGTTCTCTGCTTTCCTGGCCCCTCAAATTACAGACTAGGGGAAATGGCTTCTCTGTCTGAGTTAATTTGCTCTGACCCTTGGAGGCATTTGTAACCTTCAAGTGCCCTCTGGAGGCAAGAATAATCTCACATTATATAAAATATGGATACAGTACCTGCGCGCATGCGTGTGTGTGTGTGTGTGTGTGGCAGTGTGTAGTGTGATGTGTGTGTGTGGTCTCTGGTGTGTGGGGTGTGTGTGTATATGTATGAGGGGGGTGTGATGTGTGGGGGGTGTAGTGGGTGTGTGCAGTCTCTGATGTGGGGGATATGTGTGTGGTGTGTGTTTGTGTGTCTGTGAAGAGGGTGTGGGATGTGTGTGTGTCTGTGTGTGTGGTGTGTGTGTGTGTGTATATGAGGAGGGTGTGAGATGTAGTGGGTGTGTGTGGTCTCTGATGTGGGGATGAGTGTGGGGTGTGTGTGTGTGTGTGTGTGTGTGTGAGGAGGGTGTGAGATGTAGTGGGTGTGTGTGGTCTCTGATGTGTGGATGTGTGTGGGGTGTGTGTGTGTGTGTGTGTGTGAGGAGGATGTGAGGTGTGGGCGTAGTGGGTGTGTGCAGTCTCTGGTATGGGGGGTGTGTGTCTGCATAAGGAGGGTATGACATGTAGTGGGAGTATGTGCAGTCTCTGGTGTCGGGGGTGGGTTGTGTGTGTGGTGTGTGGTGTGTGTGTATGGTATGTGTGTATATGAAGAGGGTGTGTGGTGTTTGTGGATGTGGTATGTGTGATATTATGTGTGGGATGTGAGGGTGTGTGTGTGTGTGTGTGGTATGGTGTGGTGTGTGTGTGTGTGTATGTGTGGTGTGTATAGGGGGTGTGTGTGTGGTGTGGTGTGTGTGTGTGTGGTGTGGTTGGTGTGTATGGTGTGGGGTGTGTGTGTGTGTGGTGTGGTTGGTGTGTGTGGTGTGGTGTGTGTGTGTGTGGTGTGGTTGGTGTGTATGGTGTGGGGTGTGTATGGTGTGGTGTGGTTGGTGTGTATGGTGTGGTGTGTGTGTGTGTGGTGTGGTTGGTGTGTGTGGTTTGGTGTGTGTGTGTGTGTGTGGTGTGGTTGGTGTGTGTGGTGTGGTGTGTGTGGTGTATGTGTGTGGTGTGTGTTTGTGGTGTGTGTATGTGTGGTGTGTGTTTGTGGTGTGTGTATGGTGTGGTTGGTGTGTGTAGTGTGGTGTGGTTTGTGTGGACTGGTGTGTGTGTGTGTGGTGTGTGTGGTGTGGTTGGTGTGTGTGCTGTGTGTGTGTGGTGTGTGTGTGTGGTGTGGTGTGTGTGGTGTGGTGTGGTTTGTGTGGACTGGTGTGTGTGTGTGTGTGTGTGTGTGGTGTGTGTGTGGTGTGGTTGGTGTGTGTGTGTGTGGTGTGGTGTGTGTGTGTGTGGTGTGGTTGGTGTGGTTGGTGTGTGTGTGTGTGGTGTGGTGTGTGTGTGTGTGGTGTGGTGTGTGTGTGTGTGGTGTGGTTGGTGTGTGTGGTGTGGTTGGTATGTATGGTGTGGTGTGTGTGTGTGGTGTGGTTGGTGTGTGTGGTTTGGTGTGTGTGGTGTGTGGTTTGTGTGGACTGGTGTGTGTGTGTGTGTGTGTGGTGTGTGTGTGTGGTGTGGTGTGTGTGTGTGGTGTGGTGTGTGTGGTGTGTGTGGTGTGGTGTGTGTGGTGTGTGTGGTGTGGTGTGTGTGGTGTGTGTGGTGTGGTGTGTGTGTGGTGTGGTGTGTGTGTGGTATGTGTGTGTGGTGGTGTGTGTGTGGTGTGTGTGTGGTGGTGTGTGTGTGTGTGTGGTGTGGTTGGTGTGTGTGCTGTGTGTGTGGTGTGTGCTGTGTTTGTGTGGTGTGGTTTGTGTGTGTGGTGTGGTTGGTGTGTGTGGTGTGGTGTGTGTGTGTGGTGTGTGTGTGGTGTGGTATGTGTGGTGTGGTGTGGTTTGTGTGGACTGGTGTGTGTGTGGTGTGTGTGTGTGTGTGTGGTGTGGTGTGTGTGTGGTGTGTGTGGTGTGGTGTGTGTGGTGTGTGTGTGTGGTGTGTCTGGTGTGTGTGGTGTGGTGTGTGTGTGGTATGTGTGTGGGGTGGTGTGTGTGTGTGTGTGGTGTGGTTGGTGTGTGTGGTGTGGTGTGTGTGTGCTGTGTGTATGTGGTATGTGTGTGGTGTGGTGTGTGTGTGGTGTGTGTGTGTGTGGTGTGTGTGGTATGTGTGTGTGGTGTGGTGTGTGTGTGTGGTGTGTGTGTGTGATGTGTATGGTATGGTGTGGTGTGTGTGGTGTGTGCTGTGTGTGTGTGGTAAGGTGTGTGTGGTGTGGTGTGTGTGGTGTGTGGGTGTGGTATGGTGTGTGTGTGTGGTGTGTGTGTGTGTGTGGTGTGTGTGTGTGATGTGTATGATATGGTATGGTGTGTGTGGTGTGTGCTGTGTGTGTGTGTGATGTGTGTGTGTGTGTGTGGTGTGTGTGTGTCGTGTGGTGTGTGTGTGTGGTGTGGTGTGGTGTGTGTGTGTGGTGTGGTGTGGTGTGTGGTGTGGTTGGTGTGGTGTGGTTGGTGTGGTGTGGTTGGTGTGGTGTGTGTGTGGTGTGTGTGTGTGGTGTGTATGTGTGTGGTGTGTGTGTGTGGTGTGTGTGTGATGTGTATGGTATGGTGTGCTGTGTGTGTGTGGTGTGGTTGGTGTGTGTGTGTGCTGTGTGTGTGCTGTGCGTGTGTGTGTGTGTGTGCTGTGTGTAGTATGGTGTGTGTGTGGTGTGTATGGAGTGTGTGTGAGAGAGAGTGCTCATGCACATGCACGTACTTCTACCAAAGACTGCCGGGGGTTCTGCCATCTCTTGTCTGGCTGTCCAGACGCCGTGTCCAGGCTCTCACTGTCTTGGGCCTTGACTGCTTCAGCAGTTACCTACCCCATCTCTGTCCCCTCATTCTCACTCTCCCACAATGTTTTTTCTACTCAACCACCAACGTGATCCTTAGTAACTTAATTTAGGTCATTTTTTTCACCAATTTAAAATCTTGAAGTGTCCCCTTTGCACTTAGAAATTTTGCCCCCAGAGGGCAATATTTCACTTTATCACTGTATCAAACCTCACAAAATTAACCCAACACAGCCCAGAAACACTACCCAGATAAAGTACCAACAGAAAGATATTTCTATCACACAAAAGCCAATATAAGGAGTCTATTCCACAGACACTGATATAAGGAAGAGAGAATCTTACCGGGTGGGGTCTGTGCAGGTCTGGGAAACAGGCATCAGTGTGGGAAATGACCAGCCCTTGCCTACTGCTCTGACGGCCTTCCCTACCTCTCCGCACCCCTTGCTCACTGCACCCCAGTAACCTAGACTTTCTTCCTGTTCTCTGTACAGCCTTGTTGGATTGTTATCTTTGACAATCCCCTGGAGGAGGGCATGGCCACCCACTCCAGTATTCTTGCCTGGAGAGTCCCCATGGACAGAGGAGTCTGGCAGGTTACAAAGTCCATGGGGTTGCAAAGAGCCAGACACTACTGAGCAACTAAGCACAGCACATTCTTGTCCCTGGAATATCCTTCACAAAGATTGTTGTATGATTGGCTCTTTCATATCGTCCTAACTTAGCTCAACAGTCACTTCTTCAGTCACTTTCACATCTCGTGAAGCCCACCTGCCCACCCCATCACTGCCTGAAATGATTTATCATTTACTCATCACATTCACTTAGAGAAATGGCAACCCACTCCAGTATTCTTGCCTAGAGAATCCTGTGGACAGAGGAGCCTGGTGGGCTGCCGTCTATGGGATTGTACAGAGACACAGTTGAAGCGACTTAGCAGCAGCAGCAACACATTCACTGAGCACCTTCAGGAGGCGCTATCTTATGCATGAGAGCTACCTCAGGGTAGGAACAGACCTGCTCCTGGCCCCTTGGAGCTTACAGATCTCTCGCCAAATCTGTCTAATATTTATGTCAGCCTCCCTGGCTAGGCTATGACAGCAGAGACCTTGGTCAGCCTTCTTCACTGCTTTACCTAGTACACCATTGATGGCCAATCAGTATTTGTTGAATGAATAAGAAAATGTTCCTATTTTTTATTAGGGTATGCAGAATTAACATTTTAAATTCCTATCATTGAGATCAGTTCAGTTCAGTCGCTCAGTAGTGTCCGACTCTTTGAGACCCCGTGAATCAAAGCATGCCAGGCCTCCTTGTCCATCACCAACTCCCAGAGTTCACTCAAACTCATGTGCATCGAGTCGGTGATGCCATCCAGCCATCTCATCCTCTGTCGTCCCCTTCTCCTGCCCCCAATCCCTCCCAGCATCAGAGTCTTTTCCAATGAGTCAACTCTTCACATGAGGTGGCCAAAGTACTGGAGTTTCAGCTTTAGCATCATTCCTTCCAAAGAACACCCAGGACTGATCTCCTTCAGAATGGACTGGTTGGATCTCCTTGCAGTCCAAGGGACTCTCAAGAGTCTTCTCCAACACTACCGTTCAAAAGCATCATTGAGATCAAGTTAATTCATTTACTATAAAAATGAGGCAAACAAGAAACCTAACATGGTAGCCACAGTTAACGCTTGAGCACCTCCATGTGGCTAGTACAACTGAAGCACTGAGTCTTAGTTTTTTTTGTAATTAAGTTAAAGTTAAGTAGTCACAAGTAAGGAGGGGCTACAAAGTGGATAGTGTAATTCTAGATGCTAGGGAAACAGCACTAGAAACAAAGATCCTTGCTCTTGTGGAGTTTACATTTGGAGATGAAGGTAGAGGTGAGAGAGGAAGACAGTAAATAAAACATAATAAATAAGTAAAATATATAGTACCTGGCATGTGACAGGGAACGAAGGTGATGTGCTGCTGCTGCTGCTAAGTCGCTTCAGTCGTGTCCGACTCTGTGCGACCCCATAGACAGCAGCCCACCGGGCTCCCCCATCCCTGGGATTCTCCAGGCAAGAACACTGGAGTGGGGTGCCATTTCCTTCTCCAGTGCATGAAAGTGAACAGTGAAAGTGAAGTCGCTCAGTTGTGTCTGACTCTTAGTGACCCCCATGGACTGAAGCCTACTAGGCTCCTCCATCCATGGGATTTTCCAGGCAAGAGTACTGGAGTGGGGTGCCATTGCCTTCTCCGAATATATGAAGCGAATTACCTAATACTTTATTCCTTTAGTGTTATAACACCTTAACACAGTTAATGTTATAACCTCTGTGTTTACCACACAGTAAATCCCTACCTACAAATGAGTTCCATCCTGAGAATGCACTCATAAGTCCAATTTGTTAATAAGTCTAACAATGTTAGCCTATTTACCCAACTAACAAAATGAGCTATATATGAAGTGTAATAGGGTTATAATACGTTTCACACAAACAATATTCTAAAAAACAAGCAGAAAATAAAGGAAGTATTTTCCATCTTATAGTACAACACCTTGAAAAGTACAGTAGTACTGTACATCAGCTGGCATACAGGGACACATTTGCGTCTTTGAAAGCTCACAATATGAAGGTTCACATATAAGTAAGTAGGGGACTTACTATGTTTTATGTACAAATGTAATACATTATTGGAGTAGGAAATGGCAACCCACTCCAGTGTTTTTGCTTGGGAAAGCCTATGGACAGAGGAGCCCCGAGGGCTGCAGTCCATGGGGTCGCAGAGAGTCAGACACGACTGAGCATACACATGCACACATATAATACATTATATACTCAAGAACATCAAAATGACTTTATGAAAGTCACAGTGCAAACTTCTGGCTTCCAACCTTCCTGACTACTCAGCTTGCTTCTCTCTCTCTATGCACCAACCCCCAACATTTAGTTTCAAAGTGTTAGGTTTGCCTTTTGAACTGGTCTTGCTCTAAGTTCGTCTGATGCTGGTGGTCTTCGCTGGAGTGAGAGCTCCTCGGGGGTGGTGGTGTGGGGGTTCCTCGGGGATGGTGTGCAGGTCACCCCAGCCCCCTCCTTGGTGGAGTACCTCCTCAGAGAAGGGCAGCTGTGCTTCTTTCCTCTGCATCTTTCTTTCCTCTGCCCCCAAGCACCCTCTTCTGGTGGGGTGTCACCTCCTTTGGCTCCCCAGGCAATCTCAGGGCTCCTCTCCTTTCTGTAACACATTCTCCTTCATGTGGAGTCATGAGAACCACTGCGAAACCTGTTCCCCTTCACCAGGCCACTGTCCCTTCAAACCAGCAGGCCAAGCCTCCCCACGTTCAGAATCTCTGAGAAATAGGCACCAGTCCTCATGTTTATGAGACCCTTGAACTCCAACTGTCCCAAGACACACCCCAAGCTCTTCTAGAGATCATCGCTGAGCAGGTTGTGCTTAGCTCGGCTGGGACAGTAAGTGCACCGCAGAGGGTGCAAGCTTGGCAGCTCAACCAGTAGCCAACTGAGGGGAGAGCCAAGTGGATTCCCTTCAATGTCTTGGTGACCAAAATGATTTTGTGAAGAGGAGGAATAGGCTTCTTGATACAAGCCCTGCCCTCTCCCTGCCTCCTCTCCCCCAGTTGGCCTCTGAAATACTTCATGGCCATGAAATACTTCTCCCTTCACCTGCTTAGGGGCTTCCCTGATGGCTCAGCGGGTAAAGAATCCACCTGCAATGCAGGAGACACAGGCAACGCGGGTTCAATCCCTGGGGTTGGGAAGATCCCCAGGATTAGGAAATGGCAACCCACTCCAGTATTCTTGCTTGGAAAATCCCACGGACAGAGAAACCTGGCAGGCTACAGTCCGTGGGGTTGCAAAGAATCGGACCTGACCTAGCGACGAAGCACGCAGCACTCAATCAATTCCTCTCTCGGTGGAAAAGGAGGCTGGGATGGCAAAGCCTAGTGATGGATGAGGAAGCAGCAGGTTCTGCAGCCTCTTGGTTAACCCTACAGGGAGGTGTTATTAACCACTTTGGTAACTCTAAAATGCCCTTCCCCTAAGTACTGACTCTTAGCATCACATTGGACAAGATAAATCCTACTCAGCGCCCTGTTATACTTTTTGGTGTTAAATCACACATGTAATTTTAACCCCATATTAAATGATTTATATACACAAGCTTTCAGGTATACCATATAAAGTATATAAAGTATATAAAGTCTTCTTTCTTTGGTTGTCTTGTTTGGTTCCTAGAAGGGGATTCTCAACAGGAGAATAGAGACAAACTTCAAATCTCCCATTGACCACAGTGACCAAAATATATGATAGAAAAATAAAGATTTAAGAACTGTGGGCTGGAGACAAGCTAGCGTGACAGTTGCTATGGCAACCATCTGTCATATTGCTGTCACTTAGCCTGTTCTGGTTCATGGTGACCAAACTAGGAACTGCTCTTCCAGATCTGATAATGAAAATATATATTAAGTCCCTGAGCTGATGCAGCACTTCTTTGGCAGTTCAAGTTGTATTTAATGTTTGTTGACTGAAAAACTGAAGGTATATAACCTGATGGCTGTAGATGTGAAGATGAGAAATGACAGGAGCAAGCTGCAGGAGAGAATATGTTCATCTGATACTGCTGACAGTCTGTATTTCAAAGGTAATAGAACCAATGATACGTATATTTTACAGCTTTTAATGATTGAAATAGAAAATCTAAACGTAAAAAGAAATCACCTTTACAGTTATTTTATTTAAAAAACATATAAAACGTCTGCAATGCTTACTTTGGATCATTAATTTGGTAAGTGTAAAAGATTTGCAAGTTTGGTAATGTTTTCCACTTACTATGAGACATATTATTGTTCATTCTATCTCTCAAGCCATATTTTATGATCATTTAAAAAAATGGTTTTAATCTTAATCTAACTGAAAGCATCATCAAAGAGTATGCATGTGACCCTATGAGTTAATAATTGAATACTTCTCATATTTAAAGCAAATTAGCCAGGACTACCCTGGTGGTCCGGTGGTTAAGACTTCACCTTCCAAAGCAGGGGGTTCAGGTTTGATCCCTAGTCAGGGGAATGCCTCATGGCCAAAAAACCAAAACATAAAACAGAAGCAATATTGTAACAAATTCAATGAGGACTTTAAAAAATGGCCCGCATCAAAATATCTTAAAAAAAAAAAAAAAAGGCAAGATAGTCTTTATAAAAGTATCCATTGGAGATAGGCCCAGTTGTGGGAAAAGACACATGTGTACACAAGTGCACAGATGCACACACACACACACACAAACACACACACGAGAGAAAGAGAGAGAGAGAACTGTGTACACCAGCAAATCTCTTACTGGCAAATTCTACAACAATGATGCAATCCAACAGATTGATTACAAAGATTCAACAGGTAGTGACTAAAACCCACCCTGGGCCTGGCCCTGGGCCAGGCAAGGCGCAAGTCACAACTTCCGGGCTTCAGTTGCAGATCACTGAGTAGATTAGAATCCCAGGGACGGGGGAGCCTCGTGGGCTGCCATCTATGGGGTCGCACAGAGTCGGATACGACTGAAGCGACTTAGCAGCAGTAGCAGCAGCAGAGTAGATCAGAGACCGGAGAATTTAGCAGGTGGCTCCTCCCACCTCCCGGCCCCGCCTCCCAGCATTCCCCGCTTTATACACTGGCAGAGCCAAACTGCTCCGGTTCCCCAGATCTGTTGTTCTGCTTTGTAGCTCTGCACCTTCAGAAGTGGCCTTCTTCCATACCGCTCCCCCTCACCCCTGGAATGCTCAGCCCGTCTAGAGCCGGCATGTGTCATGTTTTCTGGCTGCTTGAAACCGTTTGAAAACCCTGCCTACATTCAAAGCATTTTCTAATAAGTGGGTCTTTCCTCTCTAAGACAGAAGCCAGAAAACCCCCACGTTCCCAGCCCCCTTTTACAGATCAGGGTTCAGGCACGTGACCCAGGCTCCAACCATCAGCTGCACCCAAAGGAGAAACTCACTTGGAAATGAGAAACAGGAGGCCACAGGGACAGGGCCTGGCAGGACGGGGAGTGGCAGTGGCTTATCAGGCAAAGCTGGGAAAGAAGATGCTCGCTTTGGAAAAGCAGTAGCAAGAAGGCTGAAGCCCTGACATAGATGGATCACAGGGACAACTATACCATCAGATGGGAAAATGAGACCAACTATAACGTCTAGAGCTCTTAAGGGACTGCAGCATGGTTTCCACGGCTGACCCGCTCTGCAGTGGGTTTGAGGACTTGTTTCAAGTCTTCAGGGAGTATCATCTCCCCATTCTGCTGTCAGGAGAGTCACCCAGAATCTTTTTAACTGGCTGCTATTTTGCTCTGTCAGCTAGAATTAGCTTCTGCTGATTGGAAGAGCCCTGAGTGCTACATCAGCACACGTTTGTTCATCTTAAAAAAGACGACTTTGCCTTTCAAAACATACCCCGATAGGGGGGGTCTCCTAGAGGCCTGCCCTGAGATTCTCTTTTCCATCTTTTATTCATGCCCTTCTCTGAGATGCCACACCACTCACACCCCTTTGCTGCATACCTTCCCTGAATTATAATTATTTGTTTTTTCCTCTTCTGCTTGGACTGAGGGCTCTTTGAGGCTTGCCATTGTCTCTTTCTTTTTTAAATATTTGGAAAACCCAAACGAACTCTTTTGACTGACCCAATATTTATCAGCTGGTCCTTTTCAGAAGTTTACTGAAACCTGTTTTAGACCAGTCATAGTAACTTCATTCTCTTCCCAATGTTTATGTTTGGGGTAGCATGACACCCAGTTTCAGGCCAATGAAATATAAGGAGAAGTTTGACAGAGGGCTTCTAGGAAAAAAAATTTTTTTTTCTCTGATAAAAAGTTGGTATGAGAGAATGCTTTCTGACTTTGGATGTTGTGTGTGAAAATGTGATAGACAGAGCTGTGGCAGCCATTTTGTGATCATGAGGAAAAGAAAAGACAAATATAGAAGTGGACCCAGATGCCTTTGAGCTGTTAAATTAACCAATCCTAGAACTTCCTATCTCTAGAAATATTTTTATATTCCAAGTAAATATACTGGCAGCTGGACATTCTATTACTTGTAGCCAAATATGTACTAAAACATATATGAGAATATGATTTTTTATATTATGGCATAGTATTGCCTCTTATTGATAACCCATTAAAGTTTAACCATTTAGAGGCATTTCTCCTAATTCTTTGCTATAATAAGTTATCTTTCATTTTTAACATATATTTTACCAATTCAAACCTAAGGATCCTAAAACATGTACCTTAGCTGATTTTCTTATTTTTGCTTGTACCATTAAAAAACTGCCAAGGAAAAGATAAATAAAAAAACTGTCCCCCTTTAAAACATTGCCCTAACAATGCTTTCACAGGACACAAATTACCCTCCTTTATCACACTGATAGAAATCCAAACATATTTATTTCAAATACAGATTCTATCTGATTCAAAACAAATTTGAGGGTTTTCAATAAAAGTTACATCAGCAGCCAAACATATTCAATGGGAGTTAAAATTGTGTGATCAAAGCAGTTTCTTCTTTCTCATTAACAAAAGGTATCCTTGAATGAGAGATAATTTATGTTTCTGAATTATTTGCAGCTCCAGTTAACACTTTGTTAAAACACACTCACATGGTATCAGGGCCCAAAGGCTTCAAGTGGTGAAATTATTTCTTCTTTTAGTATCATTAACTAGCACATTGTGAAATTCTGTTGAAACAGCAGAAGCTCCCTTTTCATGCAGCCACTCTGTCTGTCCCCTCACTCTGACCTGCGTCATACCTTCCCTCTCACCCCAGAGCCAGCTGCACTGATGTTCCTGGATTATGCAATCCCAAGTGCTGCACACAGATGCCTGGAGCAAAGAGGTCAGTGCATTGACTTCTTTGCTGTTTTGAACCTGGATTTGAAATATCATTGGGTTGACTAACCTCTACGGAGAGCAGTGATGCATGACTCTAAAATTTTCTTCTCAAGAGGCCAACAGATCCCTGGGGAATAACCCTTAGAACGAAAACTTTCATGATTTAATGGCAGTCAGGTGATTTTTCAATCCTCCTCTGAGCTCCTGTGAGATGTTAAACCTTTTCACATCTACATATGTCTCTATTCCTAAAGCAAAGATAGCATACCGGGCCACCATTGTAAGAGGTGATTTTTAACAAAATATTATAAAGGGAGATATTATGGAGCTCTTTCCAGGAGAAAGGGTTCCTGCAACCCTCTTGCTTTTCAGAGGAGGCCTTCTGGGAGGTATCTAGCAGTTAACAATATGAACTCTGAGTCCCACCTCTCCTCTTAGTAACTGTACAACATCAGTTAAGTCCCTTGATCCCTCTAGGCCTCAGTTTCTTCACCTGCATCATTTTCCCGGCCATGGGGGTAGGAAGCCAGACAGCAAATGGAGAAGAAAACAGGTGAGAGTTTGTGCAAAAAGACAACTTCGTAGATGAGGGGTTAAAAACTTGCAGGGAAGTTTCCTGATTGCTTCTTAGTTTACAGAATTGAGGCTGAGGGTTGTGAAGGAGAGGTGAGGGAGAGAAGAAATGTAAAAGCCTTGGGGAGAGTGATAAGAGTTAAGGCGCTAAAGCAAGACAGGACAAAATGTCAGGAGACCCTGATCTGGAGTAGCAGCACGCCACCCACCCCTCACCACCCCCCATGCCGTATTGCTACTCCAGGCTCCCACAGCAGCGGGATTCAGAGGCCACGACGCTGTCACGTGATAGCTGAGGTTTAGAAAGGCTAAATGACTCACTAAAGGTCATGGAGATTTTAACACAGGTGGCCTTGCTCCAATTCCAGGGCTTTTTCTAATCTGTAACAGGAGGTCTAAGCTTGCCTCTAGTTAGCTCCTTTGGGCCTCATGTTTCTGGTTTGCAAAAGCCACCAGGCCAGGTGCCACGGAAAGTGCCAATCCTCTAGGACATTATACTGAAGGTTCTTCTTCTCACTGGTTATGCTACATGTCACTGGGCAAGTCGCTCAAATGCCCTGGCTTGTTTCTGTAATTAAATTATGCTCCAGAAGCTTGAGTTCTAAAGTGCTGATTCTGTGAGAAGACAATGGTTTTCTGCCACATTGAGAAGGGCTCCCATGCATGTATCAGGAGGTCTGACACCCTCACAGCACTTCCTCACCATCCCCCGCTCAGGTCTATTCAGCTGGGCATTCATGTTTAAGCATTAACACGTACTCAGTCTCTCAGTTGTATCCAACTCGTTGTGAACCCATGGACTGTAGCTCACCAGTCTCCTCTGTCCATGGGATTCTCCAGGCAAGAACACTGGAGTGGGTTGCCATTTCCTCCTGCAGGGGATCTTCCGGATGCAGGGATCAAACCTGTCTCCTGAGCTGCAAGCAGATTCTTTACCCACTGAGTCACCTGGGAAGCCCTAACACAAGCCACCTCAAATATTTGTCACTGGCCTTCACACACACACACAAAAAAAACCCCAGGCTTCCCAGGGGGGCGCTAGTGGTAAAGAACCTGCCTGCCAATGCAGGCATAAGAGACATAAGAGAACCCGTAAGAGACATGGGTTCAATCCCTGGGTTGGGAAGATCCCCTGGAGAAGGAAATGACAACCCACTCCAGTATTCTTGCCTGGAGAATCCCATGGACAGAGAAGCCTGGCTGGCTACAGTCCATAGGGTCACAAAGAGTCAGACACGACTGAAGCAACTTAACACTTAGGACGCAGTCAGCAAAAATCACTTAAGTTACACTGGCAGCAGGCCAACACCACATTCAAACAGGGCAGAAAGTTGTAAAAGAAAAATGATAACACAGTTTAAAGAAGAAAACATGGTGTAGGAAAGGAAAATGAATTCATGATGTCTGAACCAAAGCACCAAGACCATGACTGTTAATGGAACAGCTGTGAGTCACACATCAACACCCTCCCAAATGAGTGAGTCTTTGCCTGGGACACTAGAGAAAATTCCTCTACTCCCAGTGCACAACAGAAACCTTGAACTGTGCTTTTTAATAAAATGCCAGAGAGGTGCAGAACTAGTCTATAATTCATTGTGCTTGGTCATGTGCTTAGTCGCTCAGTCGTGTCCGACTCTTTGTGACCCCATGGACTGTACCTGGCCAGGCTCCTCTGTCCATGGAATTCTCCAGGCAAGAACATTGGAGTGGGTTGCCATGCCCTCCTTCAGGGGATCTTCCCAACCTAGGGATGGAACCCAGGTCCCTGCATTGCAGGCTGATTCTTTATTGTCTGAGACACCCGTTGGAAACTATTCTTTAAAAAGACAGAGTTACAGTTTCCATTGGTGGGTGTGCTTTTCCCAAATGTCATCTGTGTAGATTTCCTCGCGGAAGGTGGAATGGGAAATGTTTGGGGTTTTGTTTTTACCGGCAATAAGCGAATGTATTTTTCATTTCAGTACTTTGGTGCTCAATTATAACATAAAATGAAGGCCTTGAGCCCCGAGTCCCAGCCAAGTCAACACCCTGCAGACTTGTCACTCGTCTAACTCCGGGCACCCCCAGCGCCCGCCCTGAAGTCGAGCTAGAGACGAGCTCACCGCGGGCCTCCGGGAACCGAGCGGGCAGCAAAGCGACGTGGAGGCCCCGACTCCCGGCCGGCCCTCCGGCCCCGCCAGCCCGGCCAGCCCCGCCCGCTGGCGGCCCCCGGCGGTCCCCGAGCCCGAGCGCGCCGCCGCACCGCGCCGACTTCCGCTTCCCCAGCCGGCGGGCGGGAGGCGCTGCAGCCTCGGGTCCGCGCCGCCCGCCCCGGCCGCAGGGGCGCTCCGGAGGCCCGGGGGCCGCCGCCGGCGGCAGTCGGGCACGGGAGGCGGGGCTGGAGGGCAGGGCCGCGGCAGACGTGGGTGTTAAGCGGCCACCCCCGCCGCCGAGCCAGAGCCGAGAGCAGGCGGCGGAGCGCGAGGAGGACGCGGTGGTGAGCGCAGCCCGGTCAGGCGCTCGCGGACTGCGGGGAACCTGCCGGGAGGGAGCGGGGAGCGGGCGGGCCTCGTCGCCCGGGCTGTGTGACCTTCCCGGGCGGCGGGGATCCGGAGTCCCCGGGCCCACACGAGCCGCCCACGTGCCCGGGGATCCCGCGGGCGCCCCTTTCCTGCGCTCGGCCCTGGACTTCCCCGTAGACCCTCGGGCCCCGCGGCCTCCTGCGCGCTGCGGTCACCGCCCGGGAAAGGTTGTCCTCCTTTGCTCCGCTAGTCGTGTCACCCAGCCTCCTGGCTCCGCGCGGCGCCGGGCAGGGCGGAGGCGCGTATGAATGGGAGACTCGGGCAGGTTGCTGGGTAGAGTCAGCGGACGTTTAGAGCCGGGAAGAAGTTGGAAGTCGTCTCCGTAAGCTAACCCTTTGGGCGGACCGGGATCCCGAGCCCCCGAAGCGGGAGCTCCGGTCTCGGCTGCTAAGCGGCGAGACTGGTTTGCATCCTTGCGCCATGGGGCGCCCCTCTCTGGGCGCTCTGATGGCGGGCGGCCTCCCCTCACCCCAGCTTCGGCCTGAAGCTGGAATCTTCCCTAAGCTGTGATCTGGTGGGGGAAGGCGGGGGTCCTCGGATTCTCCCGCACAAGAAATGAATTTCCCCGAGGAATGGGAAATGTACATGGTCTTCTGGAGTGGGACTCCGGTGTAGTTTCAAAGAAGGATAAAGGGACTCCGCAAGGTTCAGTTTTTCTGTTTCAGTTGGTACCGAAGGCTCATAAATCAGTCTAACTCAGGTTGGTCAGTCTTGCCGCCCTCAAACCATATGTCTTCCTCAAGCCAAAGCCATGCATAGTTTGAAACAGTTGCTCACATCTTCTGAGTTAATCTGTCAGTTCCCATCACTGTTAACAGTCCTAATGATTCTACAAGTAGTTATGTGCAGGAGTTGATGTGTTTAAGTCTGACTTGCCTAAAAGGGTTAACTTCGCGTTGATGACATAGTAACATCTGCTATGCCTCTTTCTTTCTGAGAGAGAAATGTACCCCCGCCCCCCCACCGCCCGCCACGCAAAAGAACCCCTTTGGATTGCCACCATCTGTGGCTCCTTTTCCCTCTAAAATGCAGGGTTGAGTGCTTTTTCTCCTTTTGATCAGGTGGGGATACTATGGAATTAAGTATTGGTTGATAAGCACAGACCCAAAAGGTAAGACTTGCATTGAATGCTGTCTGACGCAGACTTGACCTTGGATGAGCCATTGGCTTCCTTTGGCCTCAGTTTTTCCATTTGGAAAAGGAGGAGATTGGATTAGGACCCTGATATCCTTCTCTCACTACTGGATGGTCCCCGTCTTATCAACATTAGTCATTGGCACTGCCTCTCCAGGCCTATCGGTAACATAAAGTCGGTGGTTTTTATGTCTGAGTTAGTTGCTTTATAAAATGCTGTACTTTTGTTGTTGCTAGTTTTAACACTTTTTTAAAAGGGAGATTCTTGGTGTCTGGTCATTGACAACATATTTTAAGCAGTTGAAAAACTTCTTGGTGGCTAAAATTATTTTCTGCTGGTGATTAGGGTGAGGTTGGTATTCATGGATCATTCAGCCCACCCACCCCCTCTGAGAGGTGGCCTGACTGGGTGTGGTATCTTCGGTGTGAAGGTTAAAAAGCGTTCCTTGTTACTCACACATAAGAATATTCTGTTAAAGAACTACCTCTTCTTTTCTAGTCAATATTTATTTAAGTCAATTCCATGGCAACGGTTGATTTTTTGTTTTATTTGTCTAAAGGTAGAAAAGTAGACTCTGATTTTCCCAAACTTCTAGACTCCAGCTCAAACCTACTGAATCAAGATCTCCAGGAGAGTGGCCTGGTTATTTGAATATTTAACAAGTGTCCCAGCCGATTCTTATCAAGCAAATCTGGGGGGCAATGGACCAGGTGTTGCTACTCAAAATATAGTTAATACCAGGCATTATCAACTTCACCTAGGAGCACGTCAGGCAGGCAGCGTTTCTGGTCCCACTTGAAGCTAATCACATCAGAATCCGCCTTTTAATAAGGTCCCCAGGTGATCTGTGTGCACGTTTATGTTGAGACGCTCTGGAGGGAAGTCTGATGTCGGGAATGTTTGCTGCTAATGTTTTGTAGTTCTAAGAACTCCTGGTGCATATTCACAGTTTATCATTGTATTTGTCCAATGTGGCTATTTCTGATTGCTCTCAGATTATGATAGTACAGACAGAGACCTTGTATAGACAGGGACCTCCAGCTTTACGGGCCCAGGGGGGCCCCCCTACTGGTGGCAGAGTAGGCATTCAGACCCAAGCAGGTGTCACTTGGCAGAGCTCCTAACTCATTCCTTTTCAGACCTCCTGTTTTGTGGCATTCTCTTAGGGTCTCAGGCTGCTGTCTGAATTTGGAACAGAGCCTAGTGGATTGAGAGTTCAACCTAGGCCTCTGAAAAACTGGTTTGATGGGGCTTGTGGTGTCTGCTTGGCTTGGTTGTTTGGCCTTTGTTTCTGAGAGTTTCAGAAAAGTTGGTTGAAGTCCCCCCACCTGTTGATGGAGCAGTGATACTCAGAAAAGGTTTTCAATCTCTGTGTTTTTTATGGGGAGGTGATGGGTGGGGAGAAGGGGAGGCTGATGACTGAGCTGCTCTGACCCCCTTAGCCCCCTCCTCTGGAGCCACTCAGAGCCAGTTTCCCAGTTCCGTGAGGTTCAAGTCCAGTAGCTGGGCAGCAGGCCTAGAGAAAGGGGGGCTGCAGAGGCCCGACTGATGGTGAGCTCTGGCTTCCTCCCAGGGATATGAGGTGCCCATCATAAGCTCCAGAGAGTCACCCTCCACAGAGCCCAGCAGAGGAGCAGGAGAATATGAAATCCAACCCTGCCATCCAAGCTGCCATTGACCTCACGGCTGGGGCCGCAGGTAAGGCCAGAGAAAACCCCGTTCTCTGATCCTCAAGTACCTTCTGCGAGTGAGATCCAGTGAGCACATTGCCTCTGTCACTCCAGGACCTTGTAATGAATCCGCTTAACGGGAATGTAATACTGTGTTGCAAGTACAGCAGAAGTTAGGCATTACGTATATACAGTGGAATGTTTAGTTCAGTCACTCAGTCGTGTCCGACTCTTTGCAATCCCATGAATCACAGCATGCCAGGCCTCCCTGTCCATCCCCAACTCCCGGAGTTTACTCAAACTCATGTCCATCGAGTCGGTGATGCAACCCAGCCATCTCATCCTCTGTCGTCCCCTTCTCCTCCTGCCCCCAATCCCTCCCAGCATCAGGGTCTTTTCCAATGAGTCAACTCTTCGCATGAGATGGCCAAAGTATTGGAGGTTTCAGCCTCAGCATCAGTCCTTCCAATGAACACCCAGGACTGATCTCCTTCAGAATAGACTGGTTGGATCTCCTTGCAGTCCAGGGGGACTCTCAAGAGTCTTCTCCAACACCACAGTTCAAAAGAATCAATTCTTTGGTGCTCAGCTTTCTTCACAGTCCAACTCTCACATCCATACATGACCACGGGAAAAACCATAGCCTTGACTAGACGGACCTTTGTTGGCAAAGTAATGTCTCTGCTTTTGAATACGCTATCTAGGTTGGTCATAACTTTCCTTCCAAGGAGTAAGCGTCTTTTAATTTCATGGCTGCAGTCACCATCTGCAGTGATTTTGGAGCCCAAAAAGATAAAGTCTGACACTGTTTCCACTGTTTCCCCATCTATTTCCCATGAAGTGATGGGACCAGATGCCATGATCTTCGTTTTCTGAATGTTAAGCTTTAAGCCAACTTTTTCACTCTCCTCTTTCATTCTCATCAAGAGGCTCTTTAGTTCTTCTTCACTTTCTGCCATAAGGGTGGTGTCATCTGTATATCTGAGGTTATTGATATTTCTCCTGGCAATCTTGATTCCAGCTTGTGCTTCTTCCAGCCCAGTGTTTCTCATGATGTACTCTGCATAGAAGTTAAATAAGCAGGGTGACAATATACAGCCTTGACTCCTTTTCCTATTTGGAACCAGTGTCTTGTTCCATGTCCAGTTCTAACTGTTGCTTCCTGACCTGCATATAGGTTTCTCAAGAGGCAGGTCAGGTGGTCTGGTATTCCCATCTCTTTCGAAATTTTCCACAGTTTATTGTGATCCACACAAAGGCTTTGGCGTAGTCAATAGAGCAGAAATATATGTTTTTCTGGAACTCTCTTGCTTTTTTGATGATCCAGTGGATGTTGGCAATTTGATCTCTGGTTCCTCTGCCTTTCCTAAAACCAGCTTGCTGTTGCTGCTGCTGCTAAGTCACTTCAGTCGTGTCCAACTCTGTGCGACCCCATAGATGGCAGCCCACCAGGCTCCCCCGTCCCTGGGATTCTCCAGGCAAGAACACTGGAGCAGGTTGCCATTTCCTTCTCCAGTGCATGAAAGTGGAAAGTGAAAGGGAAGTCGCTTACTCAGCCGTAAAAAAGAACACACTTGAGTGAGTCCTAAGTAGGTAGATAAACTAGAGCCTATTATACAGAGTGAAGTAAGTCAGAAAGAGAAAAGTATTATATATTAATGCATATATATATATATATATATATGGAATCTAGAAGGATGGAACTGATGAACGTCCTATTTGCAGGGCAGCAGTGGAGAAGTAGACAGAGACTAGACTTCTGGACACAGTGGGGGAAGGAGAAGGGGGGACACATTGAGAGAACAGCCTGGAAACGTATGCATCATCGTATGTAAAATAGCCAGCGGGAATTGGCTGTATGATGCAGGGAGCTCAGCCCCGTGCTCTGTGACAACCTAGAGGGGTGGAAGAGAGTTTCAAGAGGACATATGTATGCCTATGGCTGTTTCATATTGATGTATAGCAGAAACCAACACAATATTGTAAAGCATTTATCCTCCAATTAAAAAAGTTTTTTAATTGACAAAAATAAAAAGACAAAAAATAAGCCCACTAGGAGTCAGGGTAAAGGGTGGGAATGTCCCTGGTTCACAGCTAGAAGACTGTGAGATCACAGCTCAGAGCTGAAGCTACATGTCCATTGCCACGTGGCTGGGATACACAGGATTCTACTCCTAGCCTGGCATTCTCGAGAGCCCTTTGTGCAGAAGTAACGTTGTACCATTTCTCCAGGGAAATCCCAGAGACTGTCCTTACTACCACTGAGGAGAGAACGGAAACCCTTAGAAATGTCTTCGGTAAATAAGACTGACTTTTGACTGTGTCTTAAAGCCCTGAAAGGAAAGGAGAGGCCCCAGGCCTGGCCAGGGAGTGGTGGATGGGGTGAGTGCCAAGGCAGACTCTGTTCTCCGCCCCCGGCGCCCCAACAACTCCCCTCCCAGGCACTGGCAAGTTCTCGGCCACGCCTGCCACGCAGGCCACTCTTCAGAAAGGCCGCCTTTACTCAGTGAGAGGCAGATGACAGAATTCCAAGTGCCTGAGTGATGACTTGGTTCTTCGGATTCCTGGATGATTTTACGGCCGGAGTAGCACTGGAATGCCCACCACTTTCCCAGTGGAAACCCTGACTGCTCCTTGCCTCCCTCACCGATTCTTGTCACCGCTCCCTGGAGCGGAGAGGCCAGGGGAGTGGGTCGCCCCCCGTCCTCTTATCTGGGGGGGCCCTCCCGGGTCAGCAGTTGAAGGGCAATCAGAGGGCTGCCTGCTCTCATCCTGTCATCTTAATTGTGAAAAAGAAATCAGGGATTCAGGGAAGCTCAAAGTATTTTTCCATGAACCAGACCTTGGCCACGGTAGGCTCGTGAGGAAGTCTGGAGACGGTACGCTGCAAGACACTGATAAGAAGTGCAGGCAGGGGCACTCCCAGGTCAGAGGCCACGGGAGCAAGCGGGGTGGGGTAGTGGAGGGGGAGGGGCGCACTAAGGGCTGCCTGGGTTCCCTCCTGCGGCCTTTCGCATGCTGAGTGCCCTGGGATTGAGCCCCAGGCCCTCGCACTGTCCCCTCTCCGTCCTTTTAACCCCTGCCCCTTGTCATTTGCTGGCAGAGGACGCAACCATGGGCCCAGCTGCCTGCCTCATACCCTCCCATGAACGCCTGTGCTCAGTTCGTGTCTCTGCAGTAGGAGTGGGTTTCACCCCATGCGGGAAGCTCAGCTTTTGGAATTCTGTGTCTTTTCAGTCTGTCAAAGGTGTAGGATCTGTTGTGATAGAATTAAAGCATTTTTGCTTTTCCTGGAAAGGACAGGCGTTTGAGTACTGCATTCATAACTATCTCCATTCATAAGAGTAATCTGTAAAGATGTAAATTGCAACAGTATTGTCCGGAGTCTGGCTGTGTAAGGCATTCGCTAGTACATGTGCCCTTTTTTTTTTTTTTTTTTTTAAACGTGTATAAGGCCTGTATAGGAATATTTAAAGATGTAAATTGCAACAATATTGTCAGGAACCTGGCTGTGTAAGGCATTTGCCAGTACACCTGCTCTTTTACAGTGGTATTAACATGTATCAGGCCCTTATACACATTAGCATTTATTTTTTCTGCTAACTGTGGGTAGGTGTTCCTTCTTGCACTGCAAACCCAGGGTCGCCCCTCACTGATGTCATACCACCCTGGTTGTCTTGACATCTGAGGTCAGCAGGCTTGCTGGGTGCTAAGCCTGTGAGACACCAGGCAGAGGAGGTCCCTCGTGGTGACCTGAGAATGGGAAGCAGCCGTCCCATTTTGGAGAGGTTTCAGCCTGTGAGTGATGGAGCTAGAAGGGCCTTTAGAGACCCTTGACTCTAATGCTCTTGTATGTGTAGAAAAGGGGCCCAGAGAGGGATAGTGGATTTGTTCAAGGCTGCACAGCTGTTAATAGATGGTGTAAATAAAGACAGGGCGAGGACCTTGGCTGCCTGGTTCCTTGCCCCGTTCTGTGATCTTTTTTCTGATGCTACATGATGGCCAACAGTGTCTCCCAGAGGTGGGGATTCCTTTGGGGGCTTCACTGCCCCAGCCTTCTGGATGGGGAAACTGGGGGGCTTTGGGATTTTTCTGTGGCCGTTGCCAGGAGCAGAGGACCCTTAGTGCTTTGTAGACATGGACCACCCGTGGAAGCGATGTGTGTGAGAGCAGAGGCAGCCGTGGTTGGAGGTGATGTGAGTGTAGCATCCGTGTGTTCTTCGGTGTGTGTGTCTTCTAGACAAACCTCCTCCATCAAGCAGTGTTTCAGTCCAGCTCGTCTACCCTAAGGCACAGCTTCTGTGTCTGAAGCTGCTGTAGGAGCGATGCCAGGAAAAGATCGAGAGGCCCAGGCAGCTGGTTGGGGAAGATTTGAAGGCAGTTGGTTAGGTAATTGGATAATTATTGAAACGATGCAGCTTGGATCGCAAAAGTTAAATCCCCTTAAAGGGAAACCTTAGTGGCATGTGAAGGTTTAGTAGTTTAACAACTATCAATACAAAAGGATGCATTCTTTCCCCCGACTGCTCTGTTGCAATGTGCCTTGCTTAAGTAGTCGGGAAAGTGGCATTTTATTTTATTTTTTGGCATGTGGGATCCTAGTTCCCCAACCAGGGATGGAAGCCACACCACCTGTTGTAAATGGTATTAGTCATTCAGTCTTGAGTGCCTGATTCTTTGTGACCCCATGGGCTGTAGCCCCAGGCTCCTCTGTCCATGGGATTCTCCAGGCAAGAATACTGGAGTGGGTTGCCATGCCCTCCTCCAGGGGATCTTCCTGACGTAGGGATCAAACCCCAGTCTCCTGCATTGCAGGCAGATTCTCTACTGTCTGAGTTAGGAAGTCCTAACAACTGGACCGCCAGGGAAGTCCCCAAAATGTGGCATTTTTAGATCATTGAGGTTTATCCTTTCAAATGCCAAAATTAACAACAAACCATAAGCACTTTTTGGTTGGAATATTTTGAAAATGGCACGCCTTTCTGCAGCACTAAGTGGAGCATTGACTGACTGCCTCTGGTGGGTCGGAGGCTCTCCTTTCTGCGTGGGTGGCCAGGTGGCCAGGTCCTTCCGGGTGAAGGTCTGCCTCTCCATTTCCACCAGGGCCCTCCCGAGCGCCGTGCATCACCACCATCACTGTCTCAGCCCTGGTGGGTTTCCTCACCAGTTTTTCACCTGCTGGCTGTACTGTGTGGAGGACCGAAATCCACAACCGCAACCTTGAGAAGATGTAGGTTGGAGGACCGAAATCCACAACCGCAACCTTGAGAAGGTGTAGGCTGCAGCACCTCTCCTGCAGAGGAAAGTGCCACAGTGACACGTACACAAAAGTGCAGAGAATGGGTCTCTTTGTTTTCTTTTTTGGGGGCTATGCTGGGTCTTCGTTGAAGCACACAGGCTTCTCGAGTTGTAACCTATGGGCTTACTTGCCCAACTAGGGATCAAATTGTGCCTTGGAATCTCAACCACTCGACCGCCAGGGAAGTCCCCCTTTTGTTTCCTTTTTTTAATGAACTTTTAAAAATTATTATTTTTTTTGATTGGAGGAACCCCCTCTTGTTTCTTATGGAGAGCAAGATGATCAGAGGTCTGAGCTCTAGGCAAATAGGGAAAGAGATAATTCCTGTAAATTATTCATAGCTTTGTAGACTCAACAGGTATGAGGACCGTCTTGGTCTTGGGTTAGTGCTGGTGTTCAGAATAGTTATCACCTCCTTGAGCAGGGCGTGATGAGTGCCATGATGGTGTCATTTGCCTGAGCTTCCCTGGTGGCTCAGTGGTACAGAATCTGCCTTCAATGCAGAAGAGGCAGAGATGAGAGTTTGATCCCTGCGTCAGGAAGATCCCCTGGAGAAGGAAATGGCAACCCACTCCAGTATTCTTGCCAGGAAAATCCCATGGATAGAGGAGCCTGGCATACTACAATCCATGGGGCCGCAAAAGAGGTGGACGTGACTGAGTGACTGAGCCACAAGTTACGTAGGAAGTTAGCTTGCATCCATGGATGAAGGGAGAGAATTGTAGGTAGCATTGGAAGTACGTTAGCCTTCTACTTTCTCCCTGTTGGAGATGGAAACTGTTACAGATAAGCAGCAAATGGGTACTGTAGCTACCCAGATGTCTGCGCAGTTCAGGATGGTTGGGTGAAAATATGGAAAACTCCTGGTTAGGATAGGATTTTAATGCTCTGAATTAAATGCTTTTTTCCATGTAGCCCCATCTAGGCTGTCAAGATTATGAACCCACTTTAAAAATTCTGACAGTCACCTCTTCTTTTGAAATGATTATTTTTGACATGAGTAGGATCTTATTTCATTCTAGCTCATCAGTACCTGGGAGAGAATGACTCTAATTATGGTAACATCTTATTAAATTATATTCCACTGATTCAGGACTGGCGATGGTGTGGCAGGACAAACGCAGAAACGTGTCATTGCTCTCCTAGAAGGGAGGAACAACAGCGATAGGATCATGGAGACCATACCTGTGCGTGCTTAACAGTTCAGTTTTCAGACTCTTGGGTAAATGTTCATCTACCAATAATCGGGAGTTATTCCTAACAGCCCTCCCTCCATCTCTACTTTCCACAGCGTAGTTGGAGTAACTTATTATGTCAAAGTGGTGAAATTACATTTCTGAAGTACTTTGTCAGCCTTCTCCGGCTTTTTTTGTTTTGTTTTGTTTTTAAATGGGAGGATAATTGCTTTATAGTGTTGTTAGTTTCTGCTGTACAACATCATGAATCAGCCGTATATCCCTTCCCTCTTGAGTCTCCGTCCCACCCCTCTAGGTCATCACAGAGCTCCGAGCTGAGCTCCCAGCTATCAGCAGCTTCCCACTAGCTATCTCTTTTACATATGCTAATGTGTATACGTCAGTGCTGCACTCTCAATTTGTCTCACCCTCCTGTGTCCACAAGTCTACATCTGTGTCTCTATTTCTGCCCTGCAAATAGGTTCATCGGTCCCATTTTTCTAGAGTCCGTATATATACATTAATACACATTATTTGTTTTTCTGGCTTCATTCTCTAGGTTCATCCATGTCGCTGCAAACAACTCCGTTTCATTCCTTTTTATGGCTGAGTAATATTCCATTGTATATATGTACCACATCTTCTTTATCCATTCATCTGTCTATGGACATCTAGGTTGCTTGCCTTCTCTTCAACTTGGCTGAGGCTTTAATAACCTCATCCAACGGCTGTGTGTCCTGGCACAAGTAGGGGACATCCTGGCCCAAGGGGAGGTGGAAGTGTTCACCAGGGACAGTTCCCCAAATGCTGACCCAGCCCAGGGTCTGGGGATGTCACAGGGTTTATGTTGTTCGGTCGCTAAGTTGTGTGCGGTCGTTTATGACCCCATGAACTGCAGCACAGCAGGCTTCCCTCTCCTTCACTATCTCCTGGCGTTTCCTCCAACTCATGACTATTGAGTCAGTGCTGCCGTCCAAGCATTTCAACCATTTCATCCTGTGTTGCACCCTTCTCCTCTTGCCCTCACACTTTTCCCAGCATAAGTTAAGGGTCTTTTCCAATGAGCTGCAGGGTTTATAAATCATTCACTTCCTCACATCAGAGTTGTAATTGAATGCAATTTAGATTTTGCTGTATTTAATACTCTTAACAGTATAAAAGCATATAAATATGTGTGCTAAGCTATAAAGAAAGATAAGTGCCGAAGAATTGATGCTTTTGAACTGTGGTGTTGGAGAAGACTCTTGAGAGTCCCTTGGACTGCAAGGAGATCCAACCAGTCCATCCTAAAGGAGATCAGTCCTGGGTGTTCATTGGAAGGATTGATGTTGAAGCTGAAACTCCCGTACTCTGGCCACCTGATACGAAGAGCTGACTCATCTGAAAAGACCCTGATGCTGGGAAAGATTGAGGGCAGGAGAAGGGGGGGACGACAGAGGATGAGATGGTTGGATGGCATCACCAACTCAATGGACATGAGTTTGGGTCAACACCAGGAGCTGGTGGTGGACAGGGAGGCCTGGCGTGCTGCGGTTCATGGGGTTGCAAAGAGTCAGACACGACTGAGCGACTGAACTGAATTGAAGCAAGGCAAGTTTTAATCCAGTTCCTGTCTGAATACAAGTCATTAGAGTCCAGATAAGAGGTTTTCGCATAGGGTCAAACATTTAGCTCTTTGGGGACTAATTAGGCTCTTTGTTTTCTTTCTCTGTGGCCTAGTCTCCTGTTATTTTTCTGATAGTCATCAGGACCACTGGGCAACAGACAGAGGAGTGATGAACTCTTTCCAGACCATTCCTCTCCCCTTCCTTTTATGTGGACGCACACACAGTTAACCCCTATAAATTAACCCCTTGTGTAGCAACCGTAATGTTAGACCCTTATCCTTATCCTCATGCTATCCCAGTAGGGAACTGAGGCTCAGAAGTCACATCGCTTGTCCTGGATCTCATAGCAGAGTCAGGCTTCAACCCCAGGTGCCTCTGACCAATGCTCCTGAACACACATCCCACCTTCACATCAGTGGCTCTGATTGTTGAACACGTCCTTCTCCCCTACTGAGTGTGAGCTCCTTCAGGGCTGGGCAGGGGACCCAGCACACAGGGAACCCCCTAGAAGTTTTACTGAACTGGGCTAGAGGTCTTAGGGGGAGGAGAAGTCAAAACGAGATGATGCAGAGGTTAGCCCAGGGGTGGGCTGCCTGTCCCTCATCTCCAAGGGTCCCTGGGGCTGTAGCCTGCCACGCAGCCATGGACTCGGGCTGGACAAGGACTCTGTCCTGGTTACAGGGGGCACAGCATGCGTCCTGACCGGGCAGCCCTTCGACACCATGAAAGTGAAGATGCAGACATTCCCTGACCTGTACCGGGACCTCACCGATTGCTGCCTCAAGACCTACTCCCAGGTGGGCTTCCGGGGCTTCTACAAGGGCACCAGCCCCGCGCTCATTGCCAACATCGCCGAGAACTCCGTCCTCTTCATGTGCTACGGCTTCTGCCAGCAGGTGGTGCGGAAAGCGGTTGGATTGGACCGGCAGGCGAAGCTGAGGTGAGCTGAGGGCGCTGACCCTCTTTGTTTGAAAGCCAGCACTTATTTGGTCAAGAGCTTTAAGAGACCTTATTGGGAAGAACACTTCCTTTTTTTTGTTTTAACAGTAACCACTTTCTTGATTCTGAAGTGATCCATCACTCATAGGAAACTGGGCAAGCACATATATATGTGTTATGTAAAAGAGTTGCCCACAATCCACCACGGAGAACCAGCCACCCTCACCTTCCTCCCATTGTTCAGGAAGATGCTTTTCTTTCTTTTTTAAGGATTATTTTTCTTTTCTTTTATTATTATTATTTTGGTTCAGCTGGGTCTTCCTTGCTATGCATGGGCTTTCTCTTGTTGCAGAGAGTGAGGGGGCTACTCTTCATTGCGGTACGCAGGCTTCTCATTGCAGTGGCTTCTCTTATTATGGAACACAGGCTCTAGGCACATGGGTGTCAGTGATTGCGTGGACTCAGTGGTTGCAGCACATGGGCTCAGTTGCTCCATGGCATGTGAAATCTTCCCGGACCAGGGATTGAACCCGTGTCCCCTGCCTTGGCAGGCATATTCCTATCTACTGTATCATTAGGGAAGTTCAGTTTTTTCCTTTTGATTGGAATATAGTTCATTTACAATGTTGTTAGTTTCAGCTGTACAGCAAAGTGAATCCGTTATACATATATCCATTCTTTTTCAGACTATTTTCCCACATAGGTTATGACAAAATATTGAGTAGAGTTCCCTGTGCTATATAGTAGGACCTTGTTGGTTATCTATTTCATATATAGCAGTGTGTATGTTCATCCCAGTCTCCTAATTTATCCCTCCCGCCACCATTTCCCGTTAGTAATTAAAAGTTTGATTCTACGATCTGTGAGTCTGTTTCTGTTTTGTAAATAAGTTCATTGGTGCCATTTTTAAAAATTAGATTCCACCTGTAAGTGATATCATGTGATATTTGGGGAACACACTTTTCAAATGCTGCTTATGGGTGCCACTTCTTGAGACAGAAGAACTTAAACCAGAGATCCGACTTGTGATCCGAGTTTTGGGTTCCACGTCATCAGCAAAATGCAGTCAAAGAGGTTTGAGGAGGAAGTTGGAATCTTAAGAAGGGTCAAAGCATCTGAGAAGATGCAGGTGACGGTCTGTTTCCTTGGCCACGTGTGCCCCAAACATCAGACTTTGGCGTGCGCTTGGTCGTCTTTTGGGTATTTATTATACAGAGATTAAAGGAATTTGGAAAACACTGGGACGTTAACCCTTTGCTCTTTTGAACATTGATTTATTTTATTTTATTATTGTTTTTTAAATATTTCTCTTTGGCTGTGTTGGGTCCTTGTTGCTGCTCACGGGCTTTCTCTAGTGTGGGGACTACTCTTTGTTGAAATGCACGGGCTTCTCATTGAGGAGGCTGCTCTTCTTGCAGAACACAGGCTCTCTGGCAGGGGGACTTCAGTAATCGCAGCTCCCAGGCTAAAGAGCGCAGGCTTGGTCATTGTGGAGCACGGACTTGCCCTGTGGCACGTGGGATCTTCCCAGACCAGGGATCTAACCATTGTCCCTTGCATTGCAAGGCAGACTCAACCACTGGACCACCAGGGAAGCCCTGATTTACTTTGTATCGTTTAAAAGTATTCTTAGCTTCACAGTTGCAGAGGGCAGTCTTGGCTGGGTTTTTTGGTGGGAATTTGAGATCCTGTTGCAACCATCGGTCCCATGTGGCTACAGTAGATTCCCTTGTACAAAAGTCTTCTCTGCAGTTCCCTGGAGAGGTGCCTGTTTATAGGCAGCCGTTTTATCTTGATGGAAGGAACTTGTTTTTTTTTTTTTTTTAAAGGCTCGGAACTGGATGAAATCACCCAGGGAGACATGTTTGTAGGACTGAGCATGGATTGTAGGATCATCCAGCAAGGAGGGATCAGGAAAAAAAGAGGAAGTAAAAAAATAAGCAGAAGCCAAAACAGGAGAATGTGGTATCCCATGTAGAGACAGACAGGAAGGACACAGCTGTGACTGGAGCTCTTTCCACTCAAGGGAGAGACTTTTTAGCTGAATAAAACCCGTAACTATAGCCAGTCCTTTAGCATCCTTGGTACCACTAGTGGTAAAGAACCTGCCTGCCAATTCAGGAGACATAATGAGACGTGGGTTCAATCCCTGGGTCGGGAAGATCCCCTGGAGGAGGGCATAGCAACCCACTCCAGTATTCTTGCCTGGAGAATCCCATAGACATAGGAGCTGGTGGGCTACAGTTCACAGGGTTGCAAAGAGTCAGACATGACTGAAGCGACATAGCATAGCATTCTTGGAGAAGGACTGAGTAACCACAGGAGATTCAGAGCAGATCCTGCAGTGAAGAATCTTCCTGTTTCACTTGGCTTAACCAGCACCTTGGCCTTTTTGTAAAACAAGAAAAAGAAATTATGCATTTATTTATCTGTGTCTATGCCGAGTTGTCTCTGCTGTGCGGGCTTTTCTCTAGTTGTGGTGGGCAGGGGCCGCTGTGTGTGCGGCTTCTCATTGCGGTGGCTTCTCTCGTTGCGGAGCACAGGCTCCAGGGTACGTGAACTTCAGTAGTTGCAACATTTGGGCTCATTAGCTGCAGCTCCAGGGCTCTAGAGTACAGGCTCAGTAGTTGTGCTTGGTTGCTCCGGCAAGTGGGATCCTCCCAGACCAGGGATCACATCTCCTACCTTGGCAGACAAATCCTCCTTCCCTTTTTTTTTTGGAACTTGGGGGACAGGGACCTGCTGCCTTTTTCATCCTGCAGAGCAGTGTTGCTCATTACCATTGAGCATATACTGCCTGAGAGCTTGTGAAGCTCTGACATTCATGCCATGCTTCCCTAGCCCTCACCCCCGTGGTCCTGTGAGAGTGTGCAGGCAGGCAGTGGTCTCTGTTTCATAGGCAGGGAAACTCGGGCACAGACATCGACACGGGCTAATACGTGATGCAGCCGGGACCCCAGCCATGTCATCTGCACCCTGCAACCAGCACTCTTCCCATCAGACCACTGGCAGGCTCTGGAGTACTTTGTAGGAGGTCAGGTCCAGAGATAAGATTAATAATTACGCAGATGCAGCAAAAGCAAAGAGCTGCTTGTGGGCACCTGGTGAATTTCTGCAGGACTGCTGTAAATATTTGTCTGTTCTCAGCTTGAACACGCCCCTGAGTAGTGTTCTCTTTCCATCCTTGGCTGGAAGGAGTCTGACACAGCAGGAATATATAGGTACATGTTTGTCGAGTGGGTGACAAAAACAGTTGATTCTTACCAGTCCCATCCACACTGACTGCCGCTTGAGCTCCAGGTCTAAACGTTTATACTACGGGCACAGCCTGAGGCCCGTGTCCCTTACCTGTGCAAAAAGTATTTATTAGAAAGCCAAAGTCCACCGCAGATCAGGCTTGGCCTTGCGCTGCCCTGTATCAGCATGGTTGGGGTTCGTTCAGGCGTTACTGCCTCTGAGATTGAATAGCCGTCTGCATTAATCAGTGCCACCTTTGTTCCAGCAAGCTTGGCCAACCCTGGTCAATGACCCTAATTGACTACGGCCTGTCAGCAGGTTGACAGAGAGCCCCAGAGGGAGACCAAGTACAGATCTTCAGGCTAGCCAAGAGACAAACCAGTTAAGCTTTGGTTTTGACAAACAAGCCAAGCAGGAGTGAAGTGGGAAGGCTGGAAGGGACAGTGTCTGGCAGTCCCCACCCCTAGAAAGCTGTGTGCCGGTGCAATTGTGGAGCTGGCTCTTCTGGTAATGCTCTGACATGTCATTCTCTAAAACGAAGGCCAGTGTCTTCCTTCTGAAAGAAAGCCTGCTCCAACCCAGCTCTTCTGAGGCCTGGGCGTGCAACAGGCTGGCTTGGCCCTGGGCACTCACTTCACATTCACCTAAGGCACCAATGCCAGGCCACCAGAGGTAGAAAATCAAATTGGAGAGGGCAGACGGCCCTTGGCTTTATTCAGGCACATGTCAAATATTCTGGGTTTGGTTCCAGATTGGTTTCCCAGTGCATATAAAGTTAAGTTTACACCATACTGTGGGCTTCCCTTGTGGCTCAGCTGGTAAAGAATCCACCTGCAATGTGGGAGAGCTGGGTTTGATTTCTGGATTGGGAAGATCCCCTGGAGGAGGGAAAGGCAATCTGTTAAGTGTGCAATAGTATTATACATCAAAATCCAATGTACCTACCTCAATTTTAAAATGCTGGCTTAGTCATAAGTCGTGCCTGAGTCTTGTGACCCCATAGACTGTAGCCCGCCAGGCTCCTCTGTCCATGGGATTTCCCAAAAAAGAATACTGGAGTGGATTGCCATTTCCTTCTCCAGGGATTCTTCCCAACTCAGGGCTTGAACCTAGGTCTCCTGAATGTAGGTAAAACCTAGGAAGCCCAATTTAAAAATACTTCATTGCTAAAAAATACTAGCCGTCATGTGACAACTTAGGGTTGCCACAAACCTTCAATTTTAAAAAATGCAGTATCTTCAAAGTGCAGTAAAGTGAAGCACAGTAAAGTAAGCTTTGCCTGTAATAATGTTTGACTCCAGTTTCTGTAACCATTAGTTTATTGTAACTTTTTTATATGGTTTCCAAAACACTATTTTTTAAATTTAATTTTTATTTTATATTGGTGTATATTTGATTTACAATGTTATTAGTTTCAGGTGTACAGCTAAGTGATAATTAGAGATATATATATATAACTATCTCCATTCTTTTTAAGATTGTTTTCCCTTGTAGATTAATATAGAATATTGAGTAGCATTCCCTGTGCTATATAGTAGGCCCTTGTTGATTGACTGCAAGGAGATCAAACCAGTCAATCCTAAAGGAAATCAGTCCTGAGTATTCATTGGAAGGACTGATGCTGAAGTTGAAACTCCAGTACTTTGGCCACTTGATGCGAAGAACTGACTCACTGGAAAAGACCCTGATGCTGGGAAAGATTAAAGACAGGAAGAGACGGGGATGACAGAGGATGAGATGGCTGGATGGCATCACCGACTTGATGGACATGAGTTTGAGCAAGCTCCAGAAGTTGGTGATGGACAGGGAAGCCTGGCGTGCTGCAGTCCATGGGGTCGCAAAGAGTCGGACACGACTGAGCGACTGAACTGACTTGATTATATATAGTAGTGTGTATATGTTAATCCCAAACTCCTAATTTATTCCCATGTTTCCCCTTTGGTAACCTTAAGTTTGTTTTTTAATTCTGTGAGTTTGTTTTTGTAAATAAGTTCATTTGTTAAATTTTTTAAGATTCCACATATAAATGATATTGTATGATATTTGTCTTTGATTTACTTCACTTAGTATGATAGTCTCTTGGTCCATTGATGATGCTGCAAAAGGCATTATTTCATTGCTTTTTTATGGCTGAATAATATTCCATGTATATGTACCACATCTTCATTATCCATTCCTCTGTCAACAGACAATGAGGTTGCTTCCATGTCTTGACTATTGTAAACAGGGCCTCAGTGAACACTGGGGTACATGTATCTTTTCAAAGTATGGTTTTCTCTGGATATATGCCCAGAAGTGGGATTGCTGGATCATTTTCTATTTTTATTTCTAATTTTAGTTTTTAGGAACCTTCACACTGTTCTCCACAGTGGTTGTACAAATTTACATTCCCACCAACAGTGTAAGCGGCTTTCCTTTTCTCCATACCCTCTCCAGCATTTGTCTGTAGGCTTTTTGATGATGGCTGTTCTGACCAGTGTGAGGTGATAACCTCATTGTAGTTTTGATTTGTATTTCTCTGATAATTAGTGATGTGAAACATCTTTCATGTGCTTTTTGGCCATTTGTGTATCTTCCTTGGAGAAATGTCTAGATCTTCTGCCCATTTTTTGATTGGGTGGTTTTTTTTATTAGAGTCGCATAAGCTGTTTGTATATTTTTGGAGATAAATCCCTTGTTGGTTCCTTTGTTTGCAAATATTTTCTCCCATTTCTGTGAGTTGTCTTTTTGTTTTCTTATGGTCTCCTGTGCTGTGCAAATGCTTTTAAGTTTAATTAGGTCCCATTTGTTTATTTTATTTTCATCACTCTGGAAGGCAGATTCAAAAAGATATTGCTGCCATTTGTTAGTGTTCTACCTGTTTTCCTCTGAGTTTTATAGTATCTGGTCTTGCATTTAGATTTTTAATCCATTTTGAGTTTATTTTTGTGTATGGTGTTAGAGAATGTTCTAATTTCATTCTTTTACCTGTAGCTGTCCATTTTCCCCAGCACCACTTATTGAAGAGACTCTCTTTTCTGTATTGTATGTTTTTGTCTCCTTTGTCATAGACTAATGACCACGGGTGTATAGGTTTATCTCTGGACTTTCTGTCCTGTTATGTTAATTCATATTGTTTTTGTTTTTTTTTTTTTGTCAGTTTTTTTGTTTGATTAGTGTAGCTTTGTAGCCGGAGAAGGCAATGGCAACCCCTCCAGTATTCTTAACTGGAGAATCCCATGAACGGAGGAGCCTGGTAGGCTGCAGTCCATGGGGTCCCTAAGAGTCAGACACAGCTGATCGACTTCACTTTCACTTTTCACTTTCACTTAGTTGCAGCATGCGGGATCTTCATTGCCACTCACAGACTCTAGTTGTGACATGCAGGCTCCAGAGCACAGGACTCTGTGGTTGCAGCTCCAGGGCTCAGTTGCCCTGCAGCATATGGGATCTTAGTTCCTTGACCAGGGATCAAACTCATGTCCCCTGCACTGCAAGGAGGGTTCTTAACCACTGGACCACCAGGGAAGTCCCATGTTAAAAGCCGTTTAATCAATTTCAGTACTTGTGACTGGTCTGTTCATATTTTCTACTTCTTCCTGGTTCAGTCTTGGAAGGTTGTACCTTTCTAAGAATTTGTCCATTTCTTCCAGGTTGTCCATTTTGTTGGCATATGGTTGCTTGTAGTAGTCTCTGTCTCTCTCTCTCATGGGCTTCCCTGGTGGCTCAGATGGTAAAAAGAATCCACCTGCAATGTGGGAGACCTGGGTTCGATCCCTGGGTGGGGAAGATCCCCTGGAGGAGGACATGGCAACCCACTCCAGTATTCTTGCCTGGAGAATCCCCATGGACAGAGGAGCCTGGCAGGTACAGTCCCTGGGGTCACAAAGAGTCGGACATGACTGAGTGACTAAGCACAGTAGTCTCTTATGATCCTTTGTATTTCTGTGGTGTTGATTGTAACCTCTCCTTTTTTTATTTCTAACGTTATTGATTTGAGCCCTCTCCCATTTTTTTCTTGATGAGTCTGGCTAAGCTTTTAGTTTCATTGATCTTTTCTATTATTTTCTTCATCTCTTACTGATTTCTGCTCTGGTCTTTGGTTTTTTCCCTTTTACTAATGTTGAGTTTTATCTGTTCTTTTTCTAGTTCCTTTAGATGTAGGATTAAGGTTTTTTTTTAGATTTTTCTTATTTCCTGATGTAAGATTGTATTGCTGTAAAATTCCCTCATAGAGCTGCTTTTGCTGAATCCCATAGGTTTTGGATTGTTTTGTTTTCATTGTCATTTGTCTCTAGGAAATTTTTTTTTAACTTTTAAGATTGAAGTATAGTTGCTTTTCATGTAGGTAATTTTTTATTGCCTCCTTGATTTCTTCAGTGGTCCATTGGTTGTTTAGTAACATTGTTTAGTCTCCACATATTTGGTGTTTTTTTGTTTTGTTTTTTTTTTTTATGGTTTTCTTGCGATTGATTTCTAATCACATAGCATTGTGCTTGGAAAAGATGTTTGATATGACTTCAATTTTATTAAATTTACCAAGGTTTGATTTGTGGCCCAGCATGTGACCTATTCTGGAGCATGTTCCATGTGCTCTTGAGAAGAATGTACACTGCTCTCTGAGGGAATGGTCTATAAATACGAGTTAAGTTTGTTTGGTCTTATGTGTCATTTAAGACCTGTGTTTCCTTACTGACTTCCTGTCCTGATGACTGTCTACTGATGTAAGTGGGTTGGTTTATTGTAACTTTAGGACAACTGAATGTGGTAGGTCTGTTAGGCATTTACTTCCAAATGGGACATAAATCATGAGGGGACCTTTCTTCCTGGCAGGCTGCCCTGGAAGTTACCTTTGGGGTCTTCTGGAGGTCTGTGAGTTGTTCCAGTTGTCAGTGACAGCCTTTTGCTGGGATTTAACAGGTCAGTGTCAGGGCCAGGTGCTGTGAGCAGCTCAGTTCTTCAGCCCAACTAAAGACTGTCCCCACACGCACCAGTGGAACACGGCCTCGCGGCTTGGAGACTGTCTCCTTTGCTGACGCCCATGAACTCCCAGGAGTCTTCCTGGCAATTTCTTGAACTCTTAGTGGGTTCCAACTTCACAGCCCTGCTGGTGCCTCAGGCTGGTGGTACTAAACCCATGTGAGATGAAGGATGAAGTGAATTCTTCTCTTCCTGTATTTGCATGCATTCATTCCTCCTTCTAGATTTCCAGCTTTGCCATCTGCCCTACAAGAATCGAGCTTGCTGATTCACACTGGCTGCCCTCCTCCTATGGCAACACTATACCACACCCATGCCCCTCTGTGGCTGAGCTCCAGGAGGTCATCAGCTGAGCTGGAAAATCTTTTTGTGATGAGCAACTTTTTGGTTCAAAATTTATCCTGGGTTTTCATCTGTTCAGTTCAGTTTAGTTGCTCAGTCGTGTCTGACTCGGTGACCCCATGGACTGCAGCACGCCAGCACACTGTCCATCACCAACTCCCGGAGTTCACTCAAACCCACGTCCATTGAGTCAGTGATGCCATCCAGCCATCTCATCCTCTGCCATCCCCTTCTCCTGCTGCCTTCAATCTTTCCCAGCGTCAGGGTCTTTTCAAATGAGTCAGCTCTTCGCAACAGGTGGCCAGAGTATTGGAGTTTCATCTTCAACACCAGTCCTTCCAATGAACACCCAGGACTTATCTCCTTCAGAATGGACTGGTTGGATCTCCTTGCAGTCCAAGGGACTCGCAAGAGTCTTCTCCAACACCACAGTTCAAAAGCATCAATTCTTCAGCACTCAGCTTTCTTTATAGTCCAACTCTCACATCCATACATGACTACTGGAAAAACCACAGCCTTGACTAGATGGACCTTTGTTGGCAAAGTAATGTCTCTGCTTTTTAATATGCTATCTAGGTTGGTCATAACTTTCCTTCCAAGGAGTAAGTGTCTTTTAATTTCATGGCTGCAGTCACCATCTGCAGTGATTTTGGAGCCCAGAAAAATAAAGTCTGACATTGTTTCCCCATCTATTTCCCATGAAGTGATGGGACCAGATGCCATGATCTTAGTTTTCTGAGTGTTGAGCTTTAAGTCAACTTTTTCACTCTCCTCTTTGACTTTCATCAAGAGGCTCTTTAGTTCCTCTTCACTTTCTGCCATAAGGGTGGTGTCATCTGCATATCTGAGGTTATTGATATTTCTCCCAGCAATCTTGATTCCAGCTTGTGCTTCTTCCAGCCCAGCGTTTCTCATGATGTACTCTGCATAGAAGCTAAATAAGCAGGGTGACAATATACAGCCTTGACATGCTCCTTTTCCTATTTGGAACCAATCTGTTGTTCCATGTCCAGTTCGAACTGTTGCTTCCTGACCTGCATACAGGTTTCTCAAGAGGCAGGTCAGGTGGTCTGGTATTCCCATCTCTTTCGGAATTTTCCACAGTTTATTGTGATCCACACAGTCAGAGGCTTTGGCATAGTCAATAAAGCAGAAATAGATGTTTCTCTGGAACTCTCTTGCTTTTTTGATGATTCAGCAGATGTTGGCAATTTGATCTCTGGTTCCTCTGCCTTTTCTAAAACCAGCTTGAACATCTGGAAGTTCATGGTTCACATATTGCTGAAGCCTGGCTTGGAGAATTTTGAGCATTACTTTACTAGCGTGTGAGATGAGTGCAATTGTGCAGTAGTTTGAGCATTCTTTGGCATTGCCTTTCTTTGGGATTGGAATGAAAACTGACCTTTTCCAGTCCTGTGGCCACTGCTGAGTTCTCCAAATTTGCTGACATATTGAGTGCAGCACTTTCACAGCATCATCTTTTAGGATTTGAAATAGCTCAACTGGAATTCCATCACCTCTACTAGCTTTGTTCGTAGTGATGCTTCCTAAGGCCCACTTGACTTCACATTCCAGGATATCTGGCTCTAGGTGAGTGATCACACCATCATGATTCTCTTGGTCGTGAAGATCTTTTTTGTACAGTTCTTCTGTGTATTCTTGCCACCTCTTCTTAAAATCTTCTGCTTCTGTTAGGTCCATACCATTTCTGTCCTTTATTGAGCCCATCTTTGCATGAAATGTTCCCTTGGTATCTCTAATTATCTTGAAGAGATCTCTAGTCTTTCTCATTCTGTTGTTTTCCTCTATTTCTTTGCATTGATTGCTGAGGAAGGCTTTCTTATTGCACCTTGCTATTCTTTGGAACTCTGCATTCAAATGGGTGTATCTTTCCTTTTCTCCTTTACTTTTCACTTCTCTTCTTTTCACAGCTATTTGTAAGGCCTCCTCAGACAGCCATTTTGCTTTTTTGCATTTCTTTTCTATGGGGATGGTCTTGATCCCTGTGTCCTGTACAATGTCATGAACCTCCATCCATAGTTCATCAGACACTCTATCAGATCTAGTCCCTTCAAGGGACTCTCAAGAGTCTTCTCCAACACCACAGTTCAAAAGCATCAATTCTTAGGTGCTCAGCTTTCATTATAGTCCAACTCTCACATCCATACATGACTACTGGAAAAACCATAGCTTGGACTAGATGGACCTTTGTTGGCAAAGTAATGTCTCTGCTTTTTAATATGCTGTCTAGGTTGGTCATAACTTTCCTTCCAAGGAGTAAGCGTCTTTTAATTTCATTGCTGCAGTCACCATCTGCAGTGATTTTGGAGCCCCAAAAAATAAAGTCAGCCACTGTTTGCACTGTTTCCCCCTCTATTTGCCATGAAGTGATAAGACCGGATGCCGTGATCTTAGTATCATCTGTAGCAGTTACATCACACTTGTGGTTGCTCTGGGCTGGATGCAGGGCATATAGGGATGGCCTTGAAAACTAGTTTTATTAAGCTCAGCAGCAAACACACTGAAGTATTAATGGAGTATGTGTTTGGTGTGGTAGGACCTTGGGGAATTTTTTCTTCCATAGTTGGTTTCTCTGTGTCACTTTTTGTCTTAGTTCTGACTGCTAGAACAAAATACCCTGGACTGGGTGGTTTAAAAACAAACATTTGTTTCTCATGGTTCTGGAGGCTAGGAAGTCTAGGAATGAGGTGGTGCTGGCTGATTTGGTGTCCAGCGAGGGCCGTCTCCTGGTTTGCAGAGGGATGCCTGCCTGTCTTCTCACATGGTAGAACACCAGCCAGCTCTCCAGTCTCTTCCACTAATTACATCAAGACCCTATCTCAAACTAATAACCGCCCCCCCCAAAGACTCCTCCAGATACTATCACATGGAGTGTGAATGCTTCAACATTGGAATCTGGGGGTGGGGTCCAGGCCATAGCTCTATGACTAATAAAAGAAGCATGGGTTTGCCATCACGGAAACGTGGGTTTGAAACCTAGCATTGCCACTTAGCAGCTGTATGACTGAGCACATTGGCATCATCTCTTAAGCATCATTGTCCCCGGGAGTCAGGGTGCTGCTGTCACCCCCACGGGGCGGTGGGCTCCTCAGAGGAAGCCTGGTGGGCGCCTGGTGGGCGCTGGAGGAGCGTTCCTCTCCACCTGTGCTCGCTCTGCTTTACTATCCGTGTTGGAGCACGCCCAGTGCCGAGTGAATGAGTAACTGGTCGCCTGTGCTTGCATCCTTCCAGTGATCTGCAGAACGCAGCTGCCGGCTCCTTCGCCTCTGCCTTTGCTGCTCTGGTCCTCTGCCCCACAGAGCTGGTTGAGTGCCGACTGCAGACCATGTACGAGATGGAGACATCGGGAAAGATAGCCAAAAGCCAGAAGTAAGTGTTGCTGCTGCTGCTGCTAAGTCGCTTCAGTCGTGTCCGACTCTGTGTGACCCCATAGACGGCAGCCCACCCAGGCTTCCCCATCCCTGGGATTCTCCAGGCAAGAACACTGGTGCTGCCCATGTACAAATGTAGGGTCTCTGTTGCCTTGGTGTAATGAATATTTTTAAATTTTACATTATGCTATAATTAAGAGGCAAAACAGTTTACTCCAAACACTCCCCTCACCCCCCATGCCCACCAATCCAAGAATAATGTTCTGAATGGACAGTCTGGGATGGTTGGACCCACCACCCACCCCAGAATGTAGGCAAAAGATTTTTTTTAACAATGATTATTATTTTTCCTAATTAAATTTTTTTTTTGTGGGGGTAAGGCTTTGCCATGAGGTGTGTGGGATCTTAGTGCCGTGATCAGGGATTGACCCAGCGGCACTCCCTGCATTGGAAGTGTGGAGTCTTAACCACTGAACCACCAGGGAAGTCCCTGTAGGCAAATATTTCATATCCTAAAAGTGGAGAAGCAGGGCTTCTACCTCATTTGGCCTGTGGAGAGTCTAAGGCATGACCTCCATATATACCTGGAAACACATAGCAGCAGCTTTAGAACTGAGGCTGAGCTTTCCTAGGTGCCGATTTGGATTCTGGGATGAATATTTGCTCACTCCGCAGTTTCACATCGGTGCTCATACTGATCACACCAGATCCTGGTGGTAACTTCCTTTACCCCTTCCCTAATCCTTCAAGTGCCCCTGGAGAAGGGAATGGCTTCCCACTCCAGTATTCTTCCCTTGAGAATCCCACAGACAGAGGAGCCTGGCAGGCTACAGTCCATGGGGTCCCACAGAGTCAGACATGACCTAGTAACTAAACAACAAGAAGTCCTTTAAGTATACCTACAAAGGGCCCAAATTCTGAAAACGTTCATCAAACCCTCGTAAGCTTAGCAAGTCTTCAGTGATTGAGTTATCCCATGAATGTATGAATCATATACATTATTATTTATTATTAGAATTAAAAAGCAATTTATTATCCTTATTCATTCCAAAATTTGCTTATTGAACTAACTAAAGGTTTGGTCATGGATATTGCTCAGGTTAACTCAAAAGCCAATAAATAAACTGCTGGGAAAAACTGGTAGATAAACTGACCATTTTCTGAGTCGTCAGTTTCCTTCCAGTGAAAACGGGGTTTGTAATAGCACCCTATTTCTTGCAGCCAAGAGATTCATTACAACCTATTTGAATCTATTATTCACAGCCTAGAAGTTCAAAAGTCTTTAATGCTTTTTTCATTGAAATACAGTGTACACACAGTAACAGAAACACACCCAGAAATCATAGGAAATCTTAAGTGTGCAGTTCCACGAATAGTCACAAATGAACCTTTTTGTCAGCTGGTGCCCAGATGAATAGTGCATTAACAGCACCCAGAAAGTTGTCTCTTGAAAGTAGTTTAAAGTATTTTTTAAAAAGTAATTGTTAGATCCAAAGGACTCTGGTAGATGGACACCCTGTACAAAAGAAAACATGTTTTAGGTACAGCAGTGCCCAAGCCGGGAATATGGTAGCTGAGGGTTGAGACCTGGATTGGAACTAGGCTAACTGTTGAGTTGAATTACTTTCTGCGTGCATGCATCAGTCACTCAATCATGTCCAACCACTTGCAACCCTGTGGACTGTAGCCTGCCAGGCTCCTCTGTCCAAGGGATTCTCCAGACAAGAACACTGGAATGGGCTGCCATGCCTTTCTCCAGGGGATCTTCCCCACCCAGGGATCGAACCTGCATCTCCTGTGTTTCCTACATTGGCAGCCGGGTTCTTTACCTGCTGAGCCATCAGGGAAACCCTGGATTACATTACTTCTTCAATATAGAAGGAGAGGGCACTGCAGGCAGGGACTGGCTAGTGGATAATGCCTGGGAAGGCAGATCATCAATAAAAGCAGGTGGTCTTTGTTACCTGGGGCCTGATCCCTCTCTGGTCCAAGCCAGGTCACCTATTGAGAACACAGTGAGGAGTGAGGGGCTTGCCAAGCTGACAGGCTTGGTTTCTGGTGCTATCGGGAACAGGCCTGCCCACCCCAACCCCTGACACCATCAGGAAGAAGAGCCTGCACAGAGTGTGCCGTGTTCTGGCTGCCTCAGGCTCTGATCTGCTTCAAGTAAAAAATTCTTACACACCTGCC
Organism: Bubalus kerabau; assembly: GCF_029407905.1. NCBI lineage: Eukaryota > Metazoa > Chordata > Mammalia > Artiodactyla > Bovidae > Bubalus > Bubalus kerabau. Next base: position 22,390,760 of record NC_073635.1, on the reverse strand, counting down.
TAAGAACTGAATCCTGGGTGCGTCTAGCCTGACATAGTTCGGCTCTTGGAATTTCTTTTGTTCTTGCCTTTAAGTAACATGTAAGGCTCCTTACTCACTTCCCTGGATGGAAGCAAAACAAAACCCTAAACAGCTGAACAACCAGTTCACTCAAAATAGATCATCTCAAAAGAAAGGCTGAGGAGATAGAAATCGAGGGCGGTAAGGAGACTGGGCAAGAACAATGCCATTTTATTCTCACTGAGTTTGGACAATCTCATTGTAGTTTCACTTACTCACTATTGAAAAAATGGGTGTAATTGACTCTTTTAGATCTTTGATAATGATTTCTAGAAATGTATGCATTCATCTTAATAAAATATCTTTACATGGACTAGCTCAAGTGATGAAACAAACTTGTTATAAAATAATTGTATCTGAGAGATTTCCTTCCCACAGAAGCCTTTTAGGGCTGGAATTCTGGTAGCTCTGTTTATAAAACGAGCTGCTTGGTGGTCAGAGCTCCGTCAGGTCTACGGGATGGGTGTGAACGTTGTCCTAACTGTCTGTCACCCTGTGTCTCCACCCAGCACAGTCTGGTCTGTCGTGAAGACTGTCTTTAGGAAGGACGGCCCCTTGGGCTTCTACCATGGACTCTCAAGTACTTTACTTCGAGAAGTACCAGGCTACTTCTTCTTTTTTGGTGGCTATGAACTAAGCCGGTCATTTTTTGCCTCGGGGAGATCGAAAGACGAATTAGGTAAGCCTGTTGGTGAGGACCACAGGTGGGTTTGAAGCGTTGGCTTCCTGGTGGTGGTTCAGTTCAGTTCAGTCGCTTAGTTGTGTCCAACTCTTTGCGACCCCATGAACCACAGCACGCCAGGCCTCCCTGTCCATCACCAACTCCCGGAGTCCACCCAAACCCATGTCCATCAAGTCGGTGATGCCATCCAACCATCTCATCCTCTGTCATCCCCGTCTCCTCCTGCCCTCAATCTTTCCCAGCATCAGGGTCTTTTCAAATGAGTCAGCTCTTCACATCAGGTGGCCAAAGTATCCGGGTGGTGGTGGTTGCTATGGAATCTGTGCACGGCGCCCCCTTGTGGCGGGTCCACCTGGCCCCTCTGGATGCCAGGGAGTAACCGTGGTGGCAGGTGGTAGCTAGCACCTTCCTCCCACCTAGGTAATTTCCTCAAGGCAGGGACTGGAGCAAGACTTCCCAAACTTATTTTACTGGAATACCATTTGTGCATTATCTCCAGGTCCATTTTAAGGAAGATTGCAGACATCATTTTTCCTGGGGGAAATCACCTGTAAAGAATCTCTGAATAAGCTTAAACTTAGTAATAAATCTTGATAGTGTTTTTTTTTCCCCCCAAAGATTTTTTTGGATTTGGACCATTTTTTTTTTTTAAGTCTTTATTGAATTTGTTACAACATTGCTTGTTTTGTGTTTTGGGTTTTTTTGGCTGTGCAGCGTGTGAGATCTTATCTTTCTGAACCAGGGATCAAAGCCATGCCCCTCTGCAATGGGAGGTGAAATCTTAACCACCAGACCACCAGGGAAGTCCCCTTGCTAGATAATATTTTGAGAGCAATGAGAAGGGTCCTTCCTTCTCATTTATCCTCATTAGTGGCTTGACCCAATGCTTGGCTTGTGGGTGATTACATTTTTTTCTTAAACACCTCCATTCAGTGTTTTGGACTTGTTCTGAGGATCGTCGTGCTCCCAGGCTTAACTGTCATGTTTAATAAGATAACTTTAGATTTTCACGGTAAAGGGAGAATCAGGGCTGTAGAGTATTAATATGTTAAAATACTTGAGAAAGTTGAAAAAAGATGCAGCCTGTGTTTCTGTGGCCTCTGTTCTTACTCCTCGTGGCAGGGTGTTGCCATGCTGCTGATGCCTGCTGGTTCTGGCGGGGGTTGGGGGGCAGGCCTCTGGAGGACAGGGCAGGAGGGCCACAGTGACCAGCGTAAATCTGACCCTCACTGGAGCTGCCCCTGGTCCTGGCATGAGGGATGCCCCCAGGCTGTCACAAGGACCCTGTGCTCTTAGATCGTTGCCCCAGAGAACTGTGCTCCGCAGCTTCCGTGTTGGTAACTGCACCCACCTGCAGTCACGGCTGCACTGACCTCTGGAAATGTCACATCACCTGTGCTCGAGACAAAATACCATTTGTGCCTTTTCTCCTCTAGGCCCTGTCCCTTTGATGTTAAGTGGTGGATTTGGTGGAATCTGCCTGTGGCTTGCTGTTTACCCAGTGGATTGTATCAAATCCAGGATTCAAGTTCTTTCCATGTCTGGAAAACAGGCGGGATTTATTGGAACCTTTATAAGCATCGTGAAAAATGAAGGTGAGTCTGCCATTGGCCGAACCAGAGGTGGTGTGTACAGAGAGCGGTCATTTCGCTGCTAGTCTTGTTGAGGTTGATCACATGGATAATGGCTCTATTTCCCCACCTCATAACCTTTTCTAACTGTGTATATAACCCACACTTGTGGATTTGTTTTCAAACCCCTTTCTTTAGGTTCTTTCATTATTCTCAAGAATGTTTAAAGTTCCTGACTCCTAACCTCTAGGCCAGGATTTTTTTTCTAAATAGCCTGGAGGGGATTTTTAAAGTATATACTTTTGTCTAAGAGGACGGATGTTTCTAAGTTAGCACCACTTGGTTTAAGCAATATTATCAGAAGCTGAGCTCTAATGGAATCGCTAAGACATTTCAAACAGTGTGCATCCTTAATGCTAAGACTTCTGGAATGAGAAAGGCACTAAGCCGTTTTGGAAGGTTATTTGTTATCAGGTTTTGGTTATACAGGAGGATAAAGACTTTTTAAAGTAGCGGTTGTGTAAAGTCGATTTTATGCTACTAGTGAGTAAAGACCTGTCCTTCTAGCATTCACTGTGCATCTTAAAACTTGGCACACGCACATCTCTTGAGAGTGAGTACGGTAAAGATGCAAAAACTGATTTAACCCCAGATAGAGCACAAGACATCTGTTACTAATAGTAACCCCTTTTGTTTATTTATTTGGCTGCACTGGGTCTCAGTTGCAGCATGTGAGATCCTCAGTCTTCATTGCGACATGCAGTATCTTTAGTTTCGGCATGTGGGATTTAGTTCTCTGACCAGGGATCAAACCTGGGCCCCCTGCTAATGGGAGCGAGGAGTCTTAGCCACTAGACCACCAGGGAAGTTCCCAGTAACCCCTTTTCAATTTGCATCACACTTCATAGTTTTACAAAGTACTCACACCTTCTTTATCTGATTGGATCTTCAAAACTGCCTTGGGCAGTACTGATACTAGAAACCTCCCTGGTCAGATTTCTGACCTCATCCACATTCTTGCTCCTGGCCCACTGCCTCATGGTCCTCGCCCCCACGTGAAGCTGCAGAGCCGCTGCCGTCTGTGACTCTGGTTGCCTTCTGTCGGCCCATGTGGCCCCGCTCTGCCACATCCGTCTACTAGGAGTTAACAGGCACGGGATTGGTGAATGTTTGCCAGCTTTACTGGGAGACCTGCCCTTGCCCTTGTTTCCACTAGACTGGTTCCATTAGCCCAGGGAAACCTGCTCCATAACTGTTGGGTTTTAGCTCTATTGTCTGGATTTGTAAGTGTAAAAATATCCATGCTGTGCGGGTTGGTGGGATATCTGCAAGAAGAGGGGGGAAGGATCTCAGTCTTTGATCACCCTTTTGTCTTCTAGGAGTACCGGCCTTATATTCTGGACTGAAACCTACCTTGATTCGCGCGTTCCCTGCCAATGGGGCCCTCTTCTTGGCCTATGAATACAGCAGGAAGTTGATGATGAACCAGTTCGAAGCATACTGAAGTGTTGCAGTGAACCTCGATCCAAGTGCAGGCATTTGAGGACTGCAGTTCATCTCAGGGTTTCAAAGAGTACAAGACCAATGTGGAGTTATTTTGATTTCATGCAAATTACTTTTTTTTTTTTTTGTCTTCCATTCTTCTACCTTAAACTTTATAGAAGAGCCTCTATTTTATAGCATATAATTTCTGCCCATAATTGTATTGAAATAAAAAAGTTGCTGCTCTTGTCCATGGTGGGACATGCAGGGTAGGTGGGCTGCTGGTCTGAGATATACCTAATATGGAGGGCTGAGTAGAACTATATCAAGGGCTTTTGCATAAACCTGTATGTGTCCATGCAGTTTAGATGGTTATGTGTTGTGAGTGAAGCACAGTGTAGTTCCATGTTTTATCTCAGATTGCAACAGAAAAAAACAAACCCTGAGGTAACCATGTTTCATGAGGATGGTTATAAATGCGTAATCCATTCTAGATGTAAGGTCTCTTTTTTAAAAAAAAAATCTGCGTAGCACGTACACTATACTAAGTGGGTACAGTTTTTAAAACGTTTTCCTGTGGTGCTTGAAAACTTAAGATGTCCTTTTAGATTTTTAAAAAGGAGAATGTACCCGCATACAGGTGTGGCTTTCACGTTCTCGACTGACGTTTCAGAGGAAGCATGCTGGATTCTCCTAGGATGCTCCTCTGTGGAAACAGTGCCAATCATCTTCCAAGTAGGACCACATTCTGCGCCCCGACATAGGGCTGGGTGTGGCCTGGAGCCTTTGAGAAGCAGCCCGGGGCTGGCTCCGCCTCCCTCCTCTCCCAAGGGACTCCCCTCTGCTGGGCTTGAGCTAGAGGAAGGGGATGAGAGGACGGCGCCGCCGCCGCCACTGCAGCGGTGCTCGGTGAAGCTGGTGGCTGACAGCTTCCCTGAGCTGCTTTCTGCCTCTGGGTCCTGGCCTGGGTGGGGTTCCAGGGATTCTATTGGACTTTCTATCCGTTTGGGGCCACGCCCTCCTTTGCCTCCGCCAATCAGAAGCCCTTCCAGGGAGCCGACTGCGGAAGCCCAGAGAGGCCCTGGCTCTGCTTCAGGGGGTAGGATGGTCCTGGGCCAAGCGCTCTCCTCTCAAACATTCTTAGGACTTGCCCTCTCCGTGAGGGGTGTTAGGTGAGCTGGGCTGAATTTTTGTCTCAGGATCCCTCACTCCTGGTCAGGCTTTTCCAGCATGAGAGCCTTTTGACGTGGGCCTCTGGCCGTCGTGAATTTCAGCGACGTGGTCTCTGGGGTGTGACTTGATCAATGAAACAAGTCATTTTATTAAACTATGCCGTTTGTCTGCACTACTCACAAACCCTAGTTTTTTGGGTTTCTACAGACGTGGGAGGGTCAGCTATTCTCTGTCCTCTGGTGTAAGGGAGCTGCGCCGTCCCGGTCCCAGGACCACCCAGGGCTCTGATAAAAAGGTCTTAATCGGCCTCAGCTGCTGATGTGTTGTTAGTAACAGTCCTCAGCCGTATGTCTATCCCTGGCGAAACCTCTAGTTTCTGCAAGCTTTTTGTTCTCCCTGAAGCCTCGGTGGTGACTCTAGCCACCTGCCGGAAGCCAGGAGGTCAGGAAGGCAGGATGCTCAGCGTTGTGCCCAATGGGTTCGTGTTATGCCTGGTCTTGAAAAGCATTTGCCTTTTCTTGAAAAGCATTTTTCTACCTACCTTTTCTCCATATTTAAATGGTCAGTAGCTACTGAGTAGTGCTTCATCTAGACAGGCCTGGACTGAAGCCAAAATAACAAACGGGACTGGTTCCCCCAGGAAGAGGCTTCCTCCAGAGCCCACTGGCAGTACTACTTCTCCTGTGTTGTCCTGCAAAGATGTAACTGAATTTCTTCAACAGAAACCGTCTGAGGCAAGTTAAGAGTGAATGGGAGTAAGGATTGGGAACTTAAGTCAGAATTGTTTTTGTTTGTTTCATTCTATTCGCTTAACTCATGGTTCAGTATTTAGGTACAATTTGCACCATTTTAGGTGTGTACTCCAGACAAAAATATAGTAGCTTGAAATACTGTGTTTAAAGAAATTCTTGAGTTCTGTCGTTAAATTATTTGCCTAATAGGTGACTATATGATTTAAGTACATACATGCAAAGAACCAACTGTCAGGAATGCTTGAGTCATGTATGGTGATATTTCAAGGTGGTGGTTTTATTGCAATTAGCATTGTTCTTTGTCAACAAAATTCCTGATGTAAAACAACTACTGATAACATGGATTTTTATCTGTACACTGCAGTGATGAAACTTGGTCCAAAAAAGTTACTTTCCCTCCACCAGGCTGTGGATGTGATGTGATTGATTTGCCCGGATGCCATGCTATTTTTTAAAATAAACTTCTCCATACAAGTTTGGATAGTTCTATTCCAGGTCAGTAAATTCTTTTTGGCCACACCGCGCAGCTCGTTGGCTTTTAGTTTCCTGACCAGGGATTGAACATGCATCCCTTGCATTGGAAGCGTGGAGTCCAAACACTGGACTGCCAGGGAAGTCCCTCCAGGTCAGTAAATCCTATTCAAGAAAACCAGTATCGTTCTGATATTCTATAAATTTCTCAAGTTGTTTAACAAACTACTCTCACTGGATTCTAGAAAAGCAGGCCTGCAGGTGGCTGTGAGCAAGTTCTCTTTATGAGCAAAAGCAGTGTTAGGTGACCGCTCATAGTTGCCAGAAATTTTGATGCACTTTGGAAGGTTAGGGAAGAAAAACCCCCAACTGTAATCTCTATTTCAAGACTCAAGATTCTGAAAAATAGGGGTTTCCCAACCTTTGCCAGTATTAAAGCTAGATCTTACTCTCCTCACTTTTTACCTCATCCACCTAAGCCTGCCAGCTGATCTTGCTGATCTTCCTCCACAGATGACGGCTGCAGGAATTTCAAAGGAAATAACCTGTCCTGACACATTTCTGTAACCCAAACTACAGGGAATAGTGGAGACATAATGTAGGAGGAATTTGAAAGCTTTTTCCTCCAAGATCGTTTCCTCCAAGGGGGCAGGGCATTGGGGGGAGGGAGAGGGAAGGATGATCATTTTTCTTGCTGGGCAGCTGCAGTGGCAGCTGGGACCCTTTGTGGGCTGTTTTTTGGGGAAAAGAAGCACCTGCAGGGCCTTCCATGCCACCACATGGCAGCTCGGACAGTCTCCTCCCATCTCTGCTCGGTTGGCACCCACCAGCCCTCCTCTGTAAACTGATGGTCTGCTGCTGCTAAGTCGCTTCAGTCGTGTCCAACTCTGTGCGACCCCATAGACGGCAGCCCACTAGGCTCCTCCGTCCCTGGGATTCTCCAGGCAAGAACACTGGAGTGGGTTGCCATTTCCTTCTCCAATGCGTGAAAGTGAAAAGTGAAAGTGAAGTCGCTCAGTCGTGCCCGACTCTTAGTGACCCCATGGACTGCAGCCCACCAGGCTCCTCCGTCCATGGGATTTTCCAGGCAAGAGTACTGGAGTGGGGTGCCATCACCTTCTCCAAAACTGATGGTCTCGTCTCCCTCAAATACTGACTGGGGCTGCCAGCCTGATGGTCAGTGTGCTCTTCCAACACTGCTTCATCGGAGTGGTCTGCCCCAGCCCCCCAGACCTGATTTGTGGCTCAGATGGTAAAGAATCTGCCTTCAATCCCCTGGAGGAAGGCATGGCAACCCACTCCAGTATTCCTGCCTAAGAATCCCCATGGACAGAGGAACCTGGCAGGGGTTGCAAAAAGGGGTTGACTTTTTGCATCCATGAGGCCGCAAAAAGTCGGACGTGACTGACAAACACTTTCACGCTTTTAGCAGTGTCAGATTTTTCAGGAATGGGTATTCTGTGTTTTAGCAGAGGCACAGGTGCTCACGAGTGCTCCCTTTCATCTCCTGATAAATTCAACCAGGGCTAGATTGTTGAGAGCCTTGCCAATAAAAGGAAAATTGCTCAGATAATAAAGCCAACGTAGAACTGCTTTCAAGAACAATTATGACAGTGAAGGCACTTAGAATAAAATAGCACCTGGTACATTGGCAGGACTGAGGCTGAAGCGGAAGCTCCAATTCTTTGGCCACCTGATGGGAAGAGCTGACTCACTGGAAAAGGCCCTGATGCTGGGAGGGATTGGGGGCAGGAGGAGAAGGGGACGACAGAGGATGAGATGGTTGGATGTCATCACCGGCTCAAGGGACATGAGTTTGAGTGAACTCCGGGAGTTGGTGATGAACAGGGAGGCCTGGCGTGCTGTGGTTCATGGGGTTGCAAAGAGTCGGACACGACTGAGCAACTGAACTGAACCAAAGAGAAAATAGTGATTTCCTGTGGACACAGGGTTAACCTGTGTCTCTAATGAAAACTTGACCTTACTTCGAAGTTCTCCAAGCTTGGGTGAAGCTGGTTGGGGGCGGGGGTGGTGGATTTTAAAATCTGGATTGCTCTAGGCAAACATTCCCTTTGACTTCTGTAATGATGGACAAAAGCAGAGGTTACTGAAGATTCTTTTACCCTCCCCCGATACCCTGTGTATAATTAAAGGAAGCTTGCTGAGTTCTGTGCGGTGCTTGGAGTAAAAAAAAAAAGCCCATGTTGGGGGTGGGAGGCTGCTGGTGTGAACATGTTTCTGGATTTTAAAATTGTTTTTACTGCCATTCTGATCGTTGTTAATAGTTTGTAAGTCAAATAGAGGGAAGAAATTACCTTCATTTCTTCCCTCTATTTGACTTACAATTCTTACCTTCTAACATCTGAAGTTACAGATGTAAAACAAAGCAGGGAATAAATACTTACCCAGAAATATATAAGTAAATGAAACAAACCCACAGTATTAGGGAAAACTGCAGTCTTTAAATCTTATTTTGGTAGGAAAGTTTTATTTGTAAGTTCTTAAAAGTGATAACTAATGTTCTGTGTACTGTTTCAAACTTAATATAGACAAAAACTCTGTGTGATGTATAGTCCTTCCAAAAAAAAATACTGCCATTGACATTCTCCCTTGTATATATTTAATAGATTTCTCAAGAACATATGTACATGTATATAAATATAAGCATATCAGCAAGGACATAGGTTTAAAAGATATATGTAGCAAGGATTGGGAAGAACATGATTCTAGCCTAGAAGGGGAACTATACTTAATCAGATACCAGGAACAACTTAAATGTCATCAAAATATACCTCGACTGCAAACTGTGGACTGTAAGCTTTCCATGCTTTTATTTTATGGGGATTATCCAATTCACTTCTTGAAAGATAAAGCCTAGAATAGAAAAAAAATTTTTTTTTACATTTTATTTTAGGGCTAACAGAAAAGCCATGCTGTGGGGCACCCTTGTTTTAAAGCCTCGCTGGCTACCATCAGTCTCAGTTCCTCTGCATCTAGTTAGCTTTCTAAGCTCAACTCTCTATTAAGAGAGAAAAATATCATAACCTTGAATAACAGCGTGCCACTGATTCTTTTAATATTGCCTTTGGAATTAACATCTGTATTTAATAAATTGCTGTGTGACAAATCAGACTGGATGTGTATTAAAACCCAGTATAAACAAGTGTCTTTTTCAATTATGAAGTGGGCATTTTGGATGAATTAAGTCTTGTAGTACAAACAGCTTCACCCAGTAGTATGGAAATCTAAATGTTAAATCTTGAGGAACTATATAAAAGTGAGAAAAAGTGATGGAACTTGTTGCCTCTCATACAGCTATGGTGTTTTAAAGGAAAAAACTGTCCCTCAGCAAGAACCGCTTTGCAGAAGTAGCACCAAGTGAAATTCCACCTAGATGTCAATTCTGAGGGATTTTGCTCATGTTATGAGTCAAAGTTTTCCATCTGTAAACATCCAGGGGGGCTTCCCTGGTGGCTCAGTAGTAAAGAATCTGCCGGCCAGTGCAGGAGACTTGGCCAGCCAGGAAATTTAACATTTAGATTTCCTTACTACTGGGTGAAGCTGTTTGTATTACGAGACTTAATTCATCCAAAATGCCCACTTCATAATTTAAAAGACACTTCGATCCCTGGGTTGGGAAGATTCCCTGGAGAAGGGAATGGCAACCCACTCCAGTATTCGTGCCTAGAGAATTCCATGGACAGTCCATGGGGTTGCAAAAAGTTAGACACAACTGATCACAAGCACATCCAAGGGGAAAAAAATCTGGTAAAGTTCCGTCACATCTAAAGTTCATTCTGTCTCAATCCACTAAGTGTGTGTGTGCGTTGTAGGTATATTGTTGCCTTCCTGGAACTTGAGGTGGGACGAGAGGGCATCCACGTTTGAAGAAAAGGCTAGAATTGTATGTCAGGAGAACTATCAACTCAGGCCATATATAATCACAACCACTTCTTCAAAACTCCTGTACGATTTTTTGTATATTGTTTTTCCCTGGATGGGATGGGATGGTGATACCAATCTCAAACTTTCAGCACCACAGGACAAGAGAAGTGGGGAACTTCTAGATGTAGGAATGAGGTTCAGATATGATAGAGGTTCTTTGGCATAATCTTCAAATCAATAGATTATCCAATTTATAGTTATTAGAACACTTTTTATGGGAGACTATTCATAATTTTTTTTAAGCTGTCTTCATCAGTACTTACTGTGGATTATAACTTCTGCCGTAAATATAGAAGTGTAAAATAGAAGTGTCAGCCAGCTTTTAAACCAGCCGAAGCCTCCCTGGGTGATGCCTTACTGTGGCGTAGAATGTGGTATTGATTGGTCATCAGTAAGTCAGCGTGTACTGGGGACCTGCCATATCTGAGGTGCTAAACACACTCATATTGAACTTCAGGGGAAGGACTTGTTACCAGTCAAGATCTGGTTACAGGATGTTTTATAACACAGTCCTACGGCATGGGTCTTGAGGATAATGCAACAGTGGATCTCAAGAATAGCCATATTTTTAAAACAACCAGATCACAATAAATAAGGCAGTGAAAACAGGGACTCAAAAGAACTTTTTGTTGGTATCTATAAATTGGGTTTGGGTAATTAGCAAAAGACTTGTCAGGGACTTCCCTGGTGGCCCAGTGGTTAAGAACCTGCCTTAAAATGCAGATTCGATCTCTGGTCGGGGAACTAAGATCCCACATGCCACGGAGCAGTCCCACAGGTTGGCAGCTAAGCCTGTGTGCCACAATTAAGACCCAACACAGCCAAGTAAAATAACTTTAAAATAAAGGCTTGTCATTATCCCTTACGTAGTCATTGGAGACTAAGCTGTTTCTACTGGATTATGCCATGGTCATACCTGTTATTTCGTATAAAAGACATATGGAACCAGAAGAAGAATGCACAGTTTTCGTAGTATTTAGGAAGAGCCTAAAAAGACATGGTTTTAAACAACGATTAGTTCTTGGTATCCACGTAACTGTGAAAAATAGTCATTCCAGAGGGATTAAAATTCCTTCCTTTATTCATTTGTGTTCATCAAATAGTTGTAGTTATTCAAATGCAGCACTTTTAGTCAACATTATATTCAAGACACCTAGGAGGAGACTTTAAGAGATTACCGTTCCTTTCTCTTGCCATTTCCAGCAAAATTTTCAAGGAAATGTATTTTCTCTATGATAGATATTTATAAATTTAGACACTGGTATTTTAATCAGGTTTGGATAGCGCTAAACAGAATCTACTAAGGACTATGCCAATTTCTGCCCCAGTGTATCATCCATTTTTACAAAGAACAGCTACATTAGATAATTAACCACTATCGATAATGATGATAGAAATAGCTAAAATTTCCAAAAGGACTTTCATCTCATGGGCCTGAAAATCACAAAGGCCAGATAAAACCAACATCCCCACATTAGCGCTTCTGCTTAGAGACCACTGATTAAGAGAACTCAGACTGGCTCCATTACTCGAGGGGAACTTTCCAGGTCACCTGCTTCAACACATTTACCACTTCAAACTTAGTAAGTTCTCCCCAACAGGGAGCAAGCAGGGGATGAAGGAGATAAGCTTTAAACTGAGCAACACAGTTATCCGTTGGCAGTTCTGGTTGATGATGATATAGGAAAATGAACTAGCAATTGAGGCTTAGAAGTTTACTATGTACAGAATACTGCCACATAATCAAGACATTTGCTAATTGGTCAACATAATTATACCCTCATGATAATGTACTGACAACGGCAGACATTATATTTCATAAATATTGGATTAAATATACTATTTTAAATGAATTATACCTCAATTACGAGGAAAGCAAAACCTCCCTCCCTCTAAAGTATTTTATAAGTTATGGGGAGAAATGTGTTTCAAAGATACAAAGCAAAAATATGATCACTGCTATGTAGTAAGACATACATTGTTTTGTTTTTAACATCCTGGTTTTTGTATTTTTTTCTTACTCGAAAATGAACACATGCAAATTGTATAGAATTTAGAAAGCAAGGGAAAAGGGTTTCCTTACATATTTTCTTATTTTAAAAAATTCTTTATAGTAATCTGACTTGTTTTCTTCCCCTCCCCGACTTGGGGTTGACATTGCCTGTCATCTTGCTTATTGGGAATTATAGCCAAGGAGATCCCAAATCAGAAGCATTCACAAGACTAGATGAGATGAACAGCATAGGTTGTTCTTAATTACTCACCGAAGAAGAGAAAAATTTCACTTTGACCTCATCATACAGAGGTGGGCACTTAGAGAGCAAGAGTATTACTCTGTCTGTTTCAGCATCATGAAATATCTGGATGAACACATAGAATTCAGAATTATCAACCTGATAATGAGCCAACAGTGAAGTTCATGTTCGCTTATTGCAGCTTCTAATATTTAATCAAGTACTCTTGGTCTCATAGCTCAGTGACTACATGTATAAATATTAATCTTTAAAGTTTCAATACTGTTGTTTACATTTTTAATAGGCCAATGTGATTGAAGGTTATGGGGCAGCACTGTTGAAAAGTACGGTATCCGGTTTTCCATTAGACTTCAACTAAGTTAACATTACTGCTGAATGTCTATCATCTGCTTTTCAAATACTGAGAATACATTAGAAGTTCAGTTTTAAAGCTAGTATGCACATTCAAAAAGCAATGCCTAATGGGTCACATTTTACAAAAGATGTATTTGCTGATGGGATTATTGGTCTTGTCTGTAGCAGACAGCTGGATGGAAGGACCAAGGATAGGCCAAGTTTCTGGAATGAACGACTTGGATGCTATACTATTTCTTTGTTCCTGATACACCCTTGGGTGAGGGTGGCACCCACAGGGGGAAAGGTCTGTGCTTGGTCCTGTGAAAAAAAAATACAAAAGGAGGTGCAGACTCTGATGATGCTTCCGGGAGTTAAGCACGCAAGGAACAATAGCAGAATGGCAGGTAATCATGTGTCAAGCTGGATTATAAAGACTGAGGGTGCCATTATGGGCTCAGGGAGGTTAACAGGAGGTGAAGAATGAGAGCGCCTCCCTGAGGAGGCGGACGCTGAGCTGGGCACAGAAGGATGTGTGTTGGTGAAGAGGAGCACCGAGGCAGGATCAAGATGGTGGAGGAGGAGGGTGCCCAGCTCACTGGCCCCCACAGACACACCAAAACTACAACTACCTATGGGACGACTCTATGAATGACCTGAAGACTAGCAGGACAACTCTGCTACAACTGAGGATATGAAGACAAAACCACGCTGAGACAGGATGGTAGAGATGGGTGGTCTTAGCAGACCCGTACGCCCAGCTTGACTACTACCCACAAGTGGGAGGGGGCTCACCAACGTGGAAGTTCTCCCAGTGGAAAGGAGGGGTTCGAGCCCCTCTCATCAGGCACCCCAGCTCTGGGGAAGATGAGCCCCCAGAACATCTGGTTCCAAAGACCAGCAGGGCTTATATCCAGGAGAGCAGGAGGGCAGTGGGAAATGAAACTCCTGCTCTTCTGACCAGAGACATATTAATACGTCCTCTGCTACCCAGATGTTATTGATCAGAGACGTTTCAATATTCACTTACACGATAAATCACCGGCCACAGGCATTAGTTATCTGCAGAAATCCCCCTGTTCACAACGTGTTAAAGGCCATGTGCACAAACTCCCTCACAAGGAGCCCCAGTGCAGAGGCTGTACTTCAAAAGGTGCCCTGGCCAAATGTGAAGTACGTGTATAAACTTCAGGGTGAGTGCCCCAGGGGCAGAAGCTTCCTCTGGAGAACAAAGTGCTGGCAGGCATCGTGTGAAAAATTCCCCCTCCGCCTAGCTGACCCAGCGTGGCGGGTGCCACTTCAAACGTCTGCCATCTACCTGGCTAGCACCATGCGCCCCGCCCCGGTGTTCTCTTGCAGACCCGCCCTGCCCCACGTGCTCACCCCAGCGGCCAGTCCTCCAAAGCACCTCCCACCCTAAGGGACCACGCTCATCCCATCACGACCGTATCTGCAACTGATGTGGCTGGGCGCCAAGCCAGCCGCACTGAGGCCCGCCCTGCCCACCAGTGAACCTGCAGCAGCCGTGGCCAGGCCTCACAGGCAGCCGGCCTGGGGGCCAGCGCCATCCACTCGTGTGTCTGCAGCAACAGTGGCACCACACAACACACGGGCACATGCAGCCCACTAAAAACAGCCCTGGCTCTGGTGACGAGCCGGGATTGCTCTTCTGGGTCCCATAGGAAACCTTCTACCTAAGGCCACTTCTTCAAACCCAGATGTCGGTGATCCACCTAACACATAGAAACAAACTCAGAGTCAGGGAAAATGAGGAGATGGGAATGTCCCAAATGAGAGAAAAAGACAAGACCTCAGAAAAAGAACCAAGAAAATGGACATAAGGAATCAACCTGATAAAGTATTCAAAGTCATGCCCATAAGGAAACTCAGACTTGGAATAAGAATGAACGCAGTAAGAACTTCAACAAAGGGATATTAAAAAGAGCCAATCAGAGCTAAATACAATCACTGGAAGTAGCAATACTTATATCAGACAAAATAGACTTCAAAACAAAGGCAGTAGAACAGCTATGTGTAAAAGAACATTTTCCCTGTACAAAAAGAAACTCGAAATGGATTAAAATCTAAATGTAAGACCTGATACTATAAAACTCCTAGAGGAAAACACAGGCTGAACACTCTTTGATGTAAATCGTGGCAATAATTCTTTGGATTCCTTGGATCTGTCTCTTAAATGAAAGGAAACAAGCAAAAAGAAATGAATGGGACCTAATTAAACCTACATGCTGCTGCTGCTGCTGCTAAGTCGTTTCAGTTGTGTCCGACTCTGTGTGACCCCATAGACGGCAGCCCACCAGGCTCCCCTGTCCCTGGGATTCTCCAGGCAAGAACACTGGAATGGGTTGCCATTTCCTTCTCCAATGCATGAAAGTGAAAAGTGAAAGTGAAGTCGCTCAGTCGTGTCCGACTCTTCGAGGCCCCATGGACTGCAGCCTACCAGGCTCCTCCATCCGTGGGATTTTCCAGGCAAGAGTGCTGGAGTGGGGTGCCATTGCCTTCTCCGAACATACATGCTCTTGCCCAGCAAAGCACACTATCGAGAATATGGAGACAACCAAAACGGAGAAAATATTTGCAAATGATTTGACTGATAAAGGGTTAATATCCAAAATATATAAGCAGCTCCTGCAACATTAAGCAAAAACAAAAAACCAAAACAAGCAACCTAATTAAAAAGTGGGCAGAAGACCCGAATAGACATTTTTCCAGCGGACATCCAGATGACCAACAGGCACATGAAAAGATGCTCAACATTGTTAACCACCAGATAAATACAAACTAAAACCACAATGAGCTATCATCTCAAGCCCATCAGAATGGCTGTCATCAAGATGACAAATAACAAATGTTGGTGAGGACGTGGAGAAAAGTGCAACTTCAAACACTGTTGGTGGAAAAGTAAGTTGATGCAGCCACTGTGCGAACAGCATGGAGGTTTCTCAAAAAACCAAAAATATAAAACTATGACCCAGCAATCTACTTCTTGGTATATATCTGGGGGAAAAAAACCATTAATTAAAAAAGATACATGCACCCCAATGTTCACAGCAGCATTATTTACAATTGCCAAGATATGGAAACAGGTGATTTTCATGGGCATTGAAATTTCAGAATCAGTGCCATGTAATACAATGACCAAGAAGAACAGGACATGGCTAAAAGTGACCAGAGGCATGAATTTAAAACTCTGATAGGTTTCTGGGAACATGCTTAGCATCTATGGAAAAGTGAAGGGCAAAGCACCACTCTGAACCAAAAGTGTATTCTGGAAAACACCCTGAAAACAATTTTGAACAATCAGTTTAACTCCTGACTCACATCCAAACCCAGGGACACCAAGTTGGATGGTAACCAGAAAGCAACATGGCCTTTCCCTGTGGTGATAAATGGTTTGGGGAGGTCAATGTGCTGATTTGAGATTTAAAACAAACACCAGACTTTTCAGTTCACGTGCTTTCTCTTACCCTACAGTTTTTGGAAGCAGAACAGAAAAAGACAGTCTTTCGTTGCATTATTATTTGTACTTTTAGATCATGTCCATTGCCTTTTCCAACACCTGAATGAAATTAAAAATTTAGACTGGTTAGAGCAAAGATCAGAATGTCTAAAAATCAACAATATGGATTAGAAAGAGAAAAAATGAACCCAGCTAACAATGTGTTAATATTGAATCATTTGGATCTTGCCTGGATTTTGTCTTTGAAAGACAAAGCTTCAATCCAATTCCATCCCCTAAGGCAGAGTTTATAAGGCTGGAGGGAAAAAAACCCGAAAAACAAAAAGGACACAGTTCAGCTTCTAAGACTTAGAATCTTACTGCTCACCTATCTAGCAAAAAAAAAAAAAAAAAAAAATTAGGGAACGGGACTTGAAACCTTTCTTACTGATGTGTAGCTTTCTTCAGATTTCCAATCATGATGTTTCTTAATAATAAACTAAAATTCCTCTTGCCTTAATTTAAGTCCAGTTTATACAAAACACAGGATAGCTGTATCCAAACATTCCTGCTGTGTTCACTATATATTTAGAAACAAATGGTTTTTTGCCCCACTCTTGTTTTTTTTTTTTCCCAATTGACCCACTTATTTTAGTATTTCCTCAGAGTTGGTTTCTCAAGCCTCCAATTAACTTTTCTTGCTTTTGTTTCAATCCTTCATATTTCAAAAATGCACAGAACCAAAGGTATAGAACTAAAACAAATATTCTAACAAAGTCATTTATCGATCATTCTTGATTATTTTCTCATATTGTTTCATGTTCATTTAATGTTGTTCTCACTAACACTGAAATATTCATTTGTCATTAGGAGTCATGGCTTTGCCTCAGTTCTCTCTGTCATATCCAGTTGCAGAATTTGTTTCAACTAATATTAACTAGAATTCAGGAAATGCAGAGCTAAACGTTAAGACATTTATCAAGTGACAAGGGCATTGTTTTATGAGCTTGAATTCCCACACATTAAAAAGTTTTAAAATACTGTAAGTATATCACATGATTTAAAAATAAAATATAAAGAAGATGAAGAGTCTCCATTTCACCTATCCCCCACCTGTTTGGTTTGCCAGCTCCAATAGATAACTATTAGTTTCTATTTTTATGTATAATCAAATATATTTTCTCTGAGTTTTGTATGTTTTATACGTGTATATACGTACAAACAGGGCTTCCCCAATGGCTCAGCACGTTAAAGAATCCAGTGCAGGAGACGCAGGAGATGTGGATTTGATCCCTGTGTTGGGAAGATCCCTGAGAGGAGGAAAAGGGCAACCCACTCAAGCATTCTTGCCTGAAAAATCCCTTAGAGGAGCCTGGTGGGCTACAGTCCAAAGTATCACAATGAGCTGGACATGACCGAGCAACTAAGCATCATGCATACAAACATAAATATATATATATATTGTGTTACAGAAATTGTTGCATACCATAGCACTGTCCTGTACTTGTACTTTTTTTAACACATCAAAAATCTTATTTAACTTATTAAAAAAAGAAAACAGTCAAATGTTGTAGTTGGTTCAAAGTACTGCATTCACGGGCAGATAAGGAATGATGAAATTAATTTACAAATAGATACAAAACAGGTCAATAAGCAATTTCATTCTACTAGACACAACTAATTTGCATTTCTATCCCCAAAATAATTTGCATTATCATCAGTTTTCTATGACTTAGAGTTGTAAAATAGCTTAAAGACCACGAGCGGTGAAGACAACCCTGGAGAAGATACAACCCTGGAGAAGATCTCTGTCACTTTTTCCTGACAGTCTTCCCACTCTCTCTCTGTTATGATCATAATCTCAAAGGAAGATTATTCTTTAGAGTTTTTACAGGATTTTCTCCCTTGTTCTTTCATTTGATACTCCTCTACCTCCTCACTGTGTTTAACTTGCTCTGTCTCTATGAAATGAGGTGAATCAGTTACCTATCCTGGTCTTGAAGGCGTGGCCTTGTGTGGAAGCATCCCTACCCAGTCTAGGTGTGCCCAGTGGCTTTGGTGGGACAGCTGGACCTGAAGTGAGCGTGGGTCCCATCTCCCCCTGAGATGCTCTGGGAGTCTCCACCTTGGTGGGAGGTGGGGCTGGAGATGGAGAGGCTACAGCCAAAGCCAGGCGCGACCCTGTGTGTGTGTGAATGAGGGAGATGGCAGTAATCTTTGCCTTGGTTTGGGACACATCAGGGGCTCAAGGGCTTGTGTGCATGCATGCTAAGTCTCTTCAGTCGTGTCCAACTCCTTGCGACTCCATGGACTGTAGTCCATCAGGCTCCTCTGTCCATGGGATTCTCCAGGCCAGAACACTGGAGTGGGTTGTTTCCCTTCTGCAGGGCATCTTCCCAACCCAGGGATCAAACCCATGTCTCTTATGTCTCCTGCACTGGAGGAATTCTTTACCACTAGTGCCCCACGGGCTGGGGGCCACAATTCTATGCTGGTTTCACGTTTTTTCCCTGGTGCGAGGCTGGGTCAGGCTAGAGAGGTTGGTGCCTCACTTCTGGGCTGGTTTCTGTCTCACCAGCAATGTCAGTCACTGCGCTGGAGTAGCTTTGCTCCTCCTAAATGTGGATAGCAACAGAGTACTGGCCAAGGTTGCCTTCTCCC
The DNA here is from genome assembly GCF_029407905.1 of Bubalus kerabau. NCBI lineage: Eukaryota > Metazoa > Chordata > Mammalia > Artiodactyla > Bovidae > Bubalus > Bubalus kerabau. Next base: position 22,371,918 of record NC_073635.1, on the reverse strand, counting down.
TGGTCAGAGTTTTCAGGCTGCTGCCTCGGTTGGGATGGTGTATTAGCCACCACTTTGCTGTTTAAGAGCAGGGGTCTCAGTGTTTCACAGCCTCCCCTCAGCCCCACTGGCTTTCAGGCCTGCTAAGGGGATACAAAAGTGTGACTGACACTTAGCTAATATAGAATCAGACGCATCTAAGCGTTCCAGCATCATTTGTGTTCTGGTATGTGAGTTACCTCTCTACTAACATTTTCAATTCCACAGACCACAGTGATCTGTTATTTTCAAGCTATACCATTCCACAAACAGATGCAGGATGACTGTGTAATGATGTGGTGAGTCGGTCAATTTGAAGCTGATAGAATGTCATTAGCGTTGCTTTAATAGGATTTAGTAGTTTTTTAAAAAACTGATTCCCAGGTAATGACTAAAGATAATTAAGTTAGTATTGAATTTTGCATAGAATGGTAAATTGCAAATCAATAAAACCACTAATAAAAATAAAATATTAAAAAAAAAAAAACCCAACCAGCCAAGGGGACCCATCTTCCTGGTGTCAGACCGCGAGCTGGGGTGCAAATCAAATCCCTCACTCCTCCAGGAGAATCCCCAAGCCCATGACACCAGCCCCCTCCTCTTCTGGGTCTCCCACCAAGGGTGTAGGTCTCAATCAGATTGCTTCTCCTCCCTTCCTGCCAGACTCCAGAATTGTTTTCTTTACAGACTTGGCTGTAGAAGAGCTTATCTACCCCGGGTTGCTCCGCAAGGAGTTGTATTTTTGACGTGTTCTTGGTGGGGGGTAGGGACAGGTAAACTCAGCACCCTCCTACTCTGCCATCTTGATCTCCCTCAAAGGAAAGAATTCTTATTCCAAATGAGGGCTGGTGTCCCTGGGTTTGGCCTGCTTATTTACGTGGGCACAGCAAGAATTTTAGCATGCCAGGCATGCCTTAAGTCAGCACTGCCAACCAAGTCCCACATTATAAGAAGAGCTGTAAAGGGCACAAGCTTCTGTCTGGAAGCCTCTGTGAGGGGTCTCAAAGTAGACTTTTAAAATCCACTACTTTATGTTAGCCTGAGAAGTGAAGTGAAAGTCGCTTAGTCTTGCCCAACTCTTTGCGACCCCATGGACCATACAGTGCATGGAATTCTCCGGGCCAGAACACTGGAGTGGGTAGCCTTTCCCTTCTTCAGGGAATCTTCCCAACCCAGGGGTCAAACCCAAGTCTCCGTATGGCATGCAGATTCTTTACCACTGAGCCACCTGGGAAGCCCTGAGACGAGGAAACTAAACCCATAAATCTCTCCACCGGTTTTTGCCCTGCAGTGCTTATAAATTTGCATTAGTTCCAGATCTACACTTGACAGTTTTAACAGTATCTCCACAGGGGTTAAGTGAAACTCAAAATATTAAGAGCCGTCCACAGTCTTAGGATATATCAGACTGAGACAATCTATGAAATGCTAGAACTTATTAAAACCATTTTCAAGCTTAGCATTTTGAGAAATGATTCCTCTTCTCATGGTTCATGTTCGAGCAATGCATCAAAACTCCATCAGACTAAATGTCTATTTGCTTGTTTGGAACAGCTTCATACTCACAGAGGTGTGTATAGATACTGTTACAGGCATACCTCAGGGATACTGTGGGTTTGTTTCCAGACCACTACAACAAAGTGAATATTGCAATAAAGCAAGTCACGTGAATTTTTCTGTTTCCCACTGTATATAAAAATGTATATTTACACTGTACTGTAGTCGATTTGTCTAAAAAAACACTACATAATTCATTAAAAAAAAGATTTGATTGCCAAATAGCTAAAAAATGGTAACCATCATCTGACAATGCAGAATTGTCACAAACCTTTAATTTGTAAAAAAAAAAAAAAAAAAGCAACTTCTGTAAAGTGTGATAAAGGAAAGCACAATAAAATGAGGTCTTCCCGGATTCTCATCATGAACCAAGAGGGCCCTGAGGGAGACGAGACACGCAGGTACAAACCAGGCTCTCACGCACCAACTTGGTTTTATGGCTGAGTTTAAAATTCCGTGAGAAAGCAATTGCTCCACCAGCCCCTGGGTTGCCTCTCACACTGCAGAGGAGAGCAGTGTGGCTCTTTCTGCAGGGAACCATGGGGAGTGAGCCACCCCTGTCCCCTCCCGCCCACGAGCCTGGCTTCACCCCAGGGAAGTCTGAGGGCAGCTGGCATTCCGAGCGAGGCTCCACTCCAGCCCTGTCCCTCATTCATCACACACACATGAGACAGTCAGAATGACCTGTAAAGAACTCTAGCCCACAGAGCCTCCTCACAAACAGCTACTCCTTTATACACAGAGGCAGGCTTGTGCTGGAACAGGCTGGGTTTCCAGGGTCTGCCTGTGCAACGCTTGTTTGGACATCTAGACCAAAATTGCCCACAGAACCCCTGCTGCTGGGTTGAAGTTTGTTTCCAGAAGCCAGAAACCCACGTGATCTGCTTGTGGTTGGCCCTCAGCTCCTCACCACCACTAGGAGGTGTGGTGGGGACGCGGGGGTGTGTGGGTAGGGAGGGAGGAATATATAAATAATCTGAGAAAAAGCTTTTTCTATTTAAATAATTGTAATTTTTTTAACTATGCAATTTTTACATATATTTTGAAGGAGTCTCTTATTTCTGAAGAATTGGATGAAGCATTAAAAAAATGTCTAGAGAGTATTTTAGTGAAGTGTTAGTCGCTCGGTTGTGTCCAACTCTTTGTGAGCCCATGGACTGTAGCCCACCAGGCTCCTCTTTCCGTGGGATTTTCCAGGCAAGAATACTGGAGTGGGTTGCCATTTCCTCTTCCAGAGGATCTTCCCAACCCAGGGATCAAACCTGGGTCTCCTGCACTGCAGGCAGATACTTTACCATCTGAGCGTCCAAGGAAGCCCTGATACGGGGGGAAATTGCAGGCAAAAGGAGAAGAGTGTGGCAGAGGATGAGATGGTTGGATCATCAACTCAATGGGCATGAATTGGAGTGAACTCTGGGAGATAGTGAAGGACAGGGGATCCCAACGTGCTGCAGTCTATGGGGTCGCAAAGAATTGGACATGACATAGAGACTGAACAGCAACAACAGAGAGGATTTTGTGTGACTCCTCAGAGGACTAAAAACACTGGGCTGTCTGAGTGGAGACTAGCACCTCTGGCCCCACACCACCCAGAAGAGTCTAGCACCACTGGGTGCTCAAGCTGGTGATGCTTTCAGGGATCAGAGCCAGAAACGTCCGCTCCTGGCAGCCCCATCCCTTCCACTGAGGGGTCCCTGTCTCCTGCCTCCCTGAGACTGAGCTGTGCAGGAAAGCCAGGCAGGTGAGAGAGAGAAATAAAACACAGGGCTTGACCTCTATTCCTCTCCCCCTCCTTCAAGTCCCAGAGATGAATGATCCGACCAGTCTCCCAGGGCGATGGCAGGTCCCTGTCTTTCTCCTTACATTTTTAAAAGGATTTTTACTCCCAGTGAGAACTGGTAAGAGCTAGGGTACTGAGAGACAGGCCCCCAGAGACCAGGTGTGTCCCAACCCTTTTCTGTGTTCCTATAGGTTCAGGGAAGGAAGACCCAAGCACTGTCCCCGCAGGAAACTTTCCAACACTGCCGTCAGCTCTCCATTCATGTACATCCCTCTCCTTTGTTTACCACTCACGGGCTCCCGAGAAACACAAGCCGGGGGCCTGACCCAAAGTAGTTCTTGGGAGTTATTTGTAAAAAAAAGAATCGTGGCAACAAAATGCATCTGCTGTTCAGGTATTTAAGACATCCTGATGGAGTTTCTGGGGAGAGAGGGCTATAGGAGAGGAGGGTGGGTAAAGGGAGAAACTTTTGATGGTGAGCAGAAAATCAAAGAAAACCAGGTGATGAGGAAAAAAAAAAAAAAAAAAAAAGGAGGATCTCTGAACAGAGAAGGAGAGAACGATCCAGGGATGTCTCTGCCAAGACAAACCCTGAGCCAGAGATGAGGTGTGAGAAAGAAGTGGCCTCCAGCCTTACGGGCCCGTACTCCCTTTAATCTCAGAGGTCCTACTCTGAAAAGGACACCCCAGGCTGAGCCCAGAGCTGCAATGAGAATAGGAGAAAGGGAAGGGGGTGGATGGAGCCCCTCAAGCTGGGAAAGGAAAGGAGAGGACATCTGAGTGGTGGTAATGTGGCCACAGGGCTTCCCAGGTGGCTCAAGGGTAAAGAACCTTCCTGCCAATGCAGAAGACATGAGTTTGATCCCTGGGTTGGGAAGATCCCCCGGAGAAGGAAATGGCAACCCACTTCAGTATTCTTGCCTGGGAAATCCCATGGACAGAGGAGCCTGGCAGGCTACAGTCCATGGGGCCACAAAAGAGTCAGATATGACTCAGCAACTGAACGATAGAGACAAGGTGGCCATAGCAGTACAGGGCTAACGGGCAATTCCAGGGGGAGGAACTTGTACATGAGGCTCTACTAACAGCTATCAGTTGGGACTGTCTGTGTATATAATGGTGAGAAAACCCTCCCAAATAGTAAGAACACTGGCCCTCCTGCCCATTTCTCCAATTATACATAGAGCACTTACCATGAATTGAATAAATCACGATTTTTTTGATCGTGAGTTTTTTTATTGGAGGAAGGGTCAAATTGTAGATATTTTTCACCATTGCAAAATATCCAACGAATCTATTCTGCAAAACAACAGAGTCTCAATTTCAATGGAGGTGAAAATTCTAAAGTCCGTATCCCCGATTTTTTTAAGGAAAGTAATGGATGAAGGGAAACATGGACGGTGGGCCATTAGATCAGGCACTGTCGTCTCATGGCTGTATATCGACCTTAGGGGGAAAATACTGAACTAAAAGCAATGGGGAAGGAACAAGAAAGGGGCCTGGTGTTCTGAGAGGCAGCTGGGACCAAGAGCAACTAACCAGAACCAACAAAATAGCTACGACAGCATCACAGCAAGATGCAGTTAACCGCAAATGTAAGAGGCAGGTAGAGGGTAGGAGCTTTGTGGTGGCTGAGTTAAAGGAAGGTTTGTGCTTTGGATAAGAGAAGGGAAGATGTACAAACTCAGGGGGAGACCACCCCAGGCCAGCAGCACATACGCATTCTTCTCCAGTCCCAGTCAGCAAGCAGTTCCCCACTGTCCATTTCCCCAATCCCATTTTTGCAGCAAAGCCCTGCGGATTCTCTTAGCCTAGTCCTTCTATGGCAAGTCGCTCACAAGGGCTCCGCTTGAACTTTTCTTCTAGAAGTCGAAGAGTTCTGTATGGAATCAGCTGGATGGAAAAGTTCACAGGCTTCCCCACTCATTGGGAAATATTAGTAAAATTAACCACCATGCTCTTCTTTGGAAAGGGCCAGTCAAGCTCTTCAGTCAGGGATGGATGAAATGTGTGTAGTGCATGGAATGACCCACAAAGCAGGGCCAGGAGGGGATGGTGTCTGAGAATTACCGCCACACACACGCCTGAGAGCCACAACTACTGAAGCCCAAGGGCCTAGAGCCTGTGCTTTGCAATAAAAGAAACCATCACAATAAAAAGCCCATGCAACGCAGCTAGAGAAAGTCTACACGTAGCAACGACCTGGCACAGCCAAAAATTATTAAAAAAAACAAAACAAAACAGGAAATAGGTGCCAGTCTTAATCTAATTACCCAGAGTGACCCCTTTTAAAGAAAGAACACTTACCTGAGAAGGAGTCTCTATTCCCTGAAATTTACTGCTAGTGGATTTATCTGTTCGCCGTTCTCCAAAATAATACAGGCTGTCCTATAAAAGAGGGGACAGTCCAGTCATGGGTCATCTGCACTTTCCTTTTCTGTAGAAGGCATTAGAAAGTTTCTAAGGACATGTGATTTCCTAAGGTCAGCAGTCTCCGGGCAGAGGCTACCCAAAATAACAGAACTAAGAAAGACACATCAAGGCCTACTCTCATTCAAAGATTCATAAAGACAGGGAATTTTAGAGCTGGAAAACTTCAGAGATAATCTGGTCCTTCTTCCTTTCTTACTATTTTACAACGAAAAGACTAGGACCAAAAGAAAATCAAGTGACCTGCCGTGGAGATGTATGTAACTGGTCAAAGACAGCACAGGCCTGAACACTGGCCTCTGGCTCTATCCAGGGCTTCAGACCAATGGCTTTCAAACTTTTCTTTTTCTTTTTTTGGCCGTGCACCATGTGGGATCTTAGTTCCCTGACCAGGGATTGAACCTGTGCTGTCTATGTAGGAAGTGCAGCATCTTAACCACTAGACCATTAGGAAAGTCCTCAGACTTTTCACTTTCAAAGCTACAATCCACATCCATAAACCTGGGAGATGCACACACACTCTCTCTCATGAACACACAACTGAAACAAAAGTTTCACAAAACAATACTCACCTTTTCTAATCTATCCCATCTTATAGGTAGATTTGGTTGCAAGTCACAACCCAGTGAGTTGATTTCACAGCTCCCTGATAAACTCTGATCCACAGTGTGGAAAACACTGTCCTAGAGCATCCACTGTCCTAACCTGTGCGTCTCAAATTAGAAGCAAAGAGCAGGGTGGACTCAGAGCCCTGGACCCAGCGCATAACCCTCAGCTTCTCTTATCTGGGCAGCAGACCACAAGAGGCCCAGAGATGCTGGGAGCATGCCCTTCTCTGTAAGATCACGGCAGAAAAAAGAGACTGAGAACCCTGCTTTAAGACACAGCAGCAGCCCATCCTGTCTTCTCAGAAATTCCCAGAGGGCACAGACCCCACAGCTATTGATTGTGCAAAGATAGTAATAATGTCCAGGGGAGCTTTTGTTCTGGGTTGGAAAAGTATGACTTTTACCTACTGAGCACTTCCAAGGATGTTCAAGGTCCTTTAGAAAATTTCCCTAACCCATCTTCTTATTCTCGTGAGGAAAGCAGAAAGCCAGGAGTTGGTGGGATTCTATCAGAGCAGGGCTGGGTCTGGGGGTGGCAAGTCAAGTTTCTGGATTGCTGAGGTTTTTTGTACTTGCATAACTCAACCTTACTCACTTCACATTAACCCTTCTTCCACTGGGTCCTGTCTTTAATCAAAATATTGACATTGTGCTCATGATGAATGTGGGTGCATTAATTTTGATTTTTTGAAAAATATTGCATTAGAAGATTATTGATCCTAATTACTGAGATTTTTGGCATTCCCTTAAATTTTGTGCCCAGGGTGAGTGTCTCAGCAACTTTACCCTCATCCCAGCCCAGAGGAAGAGGCACTGAGGTCAGTTACCAACCAGTGCCAATTAAACAAGAAAGTATCCACGCCAGGTGTTCTAAAACCACCTCTCCAATAACAATTCCATGAAATACAATGAACAATGACTCAATGGACATGAGTTTGAGCAAACTCCGGGAGATAGTGAGGGACAGTGAAAACTGGCGTGATGCAGTTCATGGGGTTGCAAAGAGTCAGATACAACTTAGCAACTGAACAACACACACACACCATGACTTAAGGAATCATCTTAACATCCTACCCATGAGCTTTCAAAGCTAGCAAACTCAATTAGCCTAAGACAGTGTTTATAGGAGTATCTTTCATACCTCCGCAGTGGCAAATATCTCACTGGCAAGAAGGTAGGCACAGACCATAGTTCCAGTTCTTCCTAGAAAAGAAGTTAGTCCATGAACCATTGTTCCTGAGGGCACTTGATATAAAACTACCCTCCAAAGTATTTAAAGAGCTCATTGTGGATTGATTTTCTTTCATGCCAAAAGTACAGGTTCAAAATATTTCAATTCAGAGATAACCAAAGCTGGTACACTGCTTGTTCTGAGGGTCTGCCTAGAGTTCTGTGTTAATTGTGTGCACGCATGTGCACGTGTATGTTGTTCTTGAATCACGACCCCTGGGGACTGCAGTAACAGGCTCTGCTCTAGGACTCTAAAGCTAAAGTGATGCTCACCGATTAAGAGCTAATTATACACCCTGTTTCTCTACTAATGTAAATAAAAGAAGCTATAAAAGATAAAAGATGGACAGAACCCAAACCGCCACCTAGCATTTGCAATACCCATTCCTTCTATTTCAGTTAGAGTTATTGTGTTGTAAAGCATACCTTAAAATAGGAAGAACAGTGTAATAAGTCCGCATACACCCATACCCCAGATTCCATAACTATTAATTATTTTACTTGTTTCTTTTCTTCCCTCATCCTTCTCTCCCTCCTTCTTTCTATGCCCTTCCTGTAGCATCTTACTTTGTTATTAATTTTTATTGGCATATAGTTGCTTTACAATGTAGTGTTAGCTTCTACTGCCCAGCAAAGTGAATCAGCGAAATGTACACATATATGCACCCCTTTGGATTTCCCTCCATTTAGGTCATCATAGAGCATTAGAGAGAGTTGCTTGTGCTATGCAGTAGGTTCCCATCAGTTGTCTATTTTACACATAGTATCAATAGCATGTATATGTCAATCCCAATCTCCCAATTCCTCCCAATTCTACCCACCCTTACCCACCTTGTATCCACACATTTATTCTCTAGGTCCGTGCCTCTATTTTTGCTTTGCAAATAACTTCATCTATACCATTTCTAGATTCCACATATATGCTTTCACCCCCGTAGCATTTTAAAGAAAACTTGATTTCATGTCATTTCAAGCTCAAAGTCTCATGCTTTTTTCCTAATTTATATTTTTGTCCAGGCACACAAAGTGTGAGTTAAAAAGTACATTGCTTCTATTATTTCTACAATGACCTATGACTTTGTCTTAGCTAGCGTACGCTGAACTTATTTTATGTAATTCCAAACTTAACCTTTTACCTTGAGATAGACTTTATTTTCTATTCTGTCCTTCAAAAAAATGAATGTTTAAATTTAGTTTTCAATCCATAGTTTGAAAAACACTACTCTAAGCCAATAACTTCCAAAGAAGGCTACTGACCATTAACGACCTGGCTGTCTCTAAGTTAACATTTCACATTTGTTGGATATCTATGAGTCTCCACAGCCCTTATATATTCCCATTTGGAAAAAAAAAAAAAAAAAAAACTTGTGTAGATCCATGTCCCGGTGGCTGTGGATAAGCACACACACACTGCCATAGACAGAGTAGCCGCCCGCTTATCCAGTCAACTCAGGTATGCGAGGAATCATTCAAATGGTTTACATTTGTTTTCAGTACTTTAACTTAAAACACAGGTGTATATCCACTCACTAAACTTTTGCTATTGGACCAAAGTTTTAAGTATGATGAAAAGAATCTACCAAAATATGTACCAGGTTTATCATATTAATGATGAAATGATGATAACATTCCTTCTAAAGCCAGGAACTAAACAAAATGTCCACTATTGGCTGTTTCTCTTTAACACTGAACTACATGGCTTAGCCAGTGTTGTAAGAAAAAGAAACAAAATGTATATGGATAAAAAAAAAAAAAAAAGGGAACAAACTATTTGAAGACTAGAAAAATCCAAGTAACTCTATAGGCTAACTCCTAAAACTGATGACAAGAGTTCAGGAAGATACAAGGCCAATACTAAAAGAACAAACAAACAAAACCCCCAACAAACTCATGGCTAAATAAAGCAGCTAGGTTGAAATCTTTAGAGTAATTACTAAGGAATATAAAAAGAGTATATGACTTCCAAGCAAATGGTGGGGGTGGAAAGAAGCAAAAAATTCAATCAAAATATCAGTAAAGATATAGAATATGTGAATAAAACAATGAACAGACAACCTAATGGGTACATATAGAGCCCTGAACAATGCATAATACACTTATTTTTCAAGTGCAGAGAAAACATTTGATAAAATTGACCAAATTCTGGGCCATAAAGCAGGTTTTAGAAAAGGCAGAGGAACCCGAGATCGAATTGCCAACATCCGCTGGATCACTGAAAAAGCAAGAGAGTTCCAGAAAAACATCTATTTCTGTTTTATTGACTATGCCAAAGCCTTTGACCGTGTGGATCACAATAAACTGTAGAAAATTCTGAAAGAGATGGGAATACCAGACCACCTGACCTGCCTCTTGAGAAACCTGTATGCAAGTCAGGAAGCAACAGTTAGAACTGGATATGGAATAAGACACTGGTTCCGAATAGGAAAAGGAGTACGTCAAGGCTGTATATTGTCACCCTGCTTATTTTAGTTATATGCATAGTACATCATGAGAAATGCTGGGCTGGAGGAAGCACAAGCTGGAATCAAGACTGCCGGGAGAAATATCAAAAACCTCATATATGCAGATAACATCACCCTTATGGCAGAACGTGAAGAAGAACTAAAGAGCCTCTTGATGAAAGTGAAAGAGGAGAGTGAAAAAGTTGGCTTAAAGCTCAACGTTCAGAAAACGAAGATCATGGCATCCGGTCCCATCACTTCATGGGAAATAGATAGGGAAACAGTGGAAACAGTGTCAGACTTTATTTTTCTGGGCTCCAAAATAACTGCAGATGGTGATTGCAGCCATGAAATTAAAGATGCTTACTCCTTGGAAGGAAAGTTATGACCAACCTAGACAGCATATTAAAAAGCAGAGACATCACTTTGTCAACTAAGGTCCGTCTAGTCAAGGCTATGGTTTTTCCAGTGGTCATGTATGGATGTGAGAGTTGGACTATAAAGAAAGCTGAGCACCAAAGAATTGATGCTTTTGAACTGAGGTTGGACTTTTGAACTCCTTGGACTGCAAGGAGATCCAACCAGTCCATCCTAAAGGAGATCAGTCCTGAGTGTTCATTGGAAGGACTGATGTTGAAGCTGAAACTCCAATACTTTGGCCACCTGATGTGAAGAGTTGACTCATTGGAAAAGACCCTGATGCTGGGAAAGATTGAGGGCAGAGGAGAAGGGGACGACACAGGATGACCGACACAGCCATCACCGACTCGATGGACATGGGTTTGGGTGAAGTCCGGGAGCTAGTGATGGACAGGGAGGCCTGGCGTGCTGCGGTTCATGGGGTTGCAAAGAGTCAGACACAACTGAGCGACTGAACTGAACTGAAACAAATTTCAAAGAAAAAGAATACATATGTTCTCTGACCACAATGACAACCAGAAATCAGTAACTAGAAGACAATTACAAAATCCTCATGTTTGAAAATATAGTATATTTCTATATGACCCATGAGGCTAAGAAACAAACACAATGGAAATTAGAAAATATTCTGAACTAAATAATAATGAATACATACAAAAACTTGTGTGATGAAGCTTCACTAAAATCTTTCATTAATTCTGTTAACTTATCTGTAAATTCTTTCACATTTTATTGCACAAGATTATATTGTATGAAAATAAGGAACTATATTTTTTCCTTTTCAATCTTTTCTTTCCTTAGCACTGGCTATAACCTTTGATGTGGTGTTGAATTAGTAGTGATGATCACAGGCACCCTTGTTCTCCTACTCTCAAAGGAAAAGCTTTCAATAGCTCACCAATTACTTTAGCGGGTATGTGGTTTTTATCACATTAAGACATTCCTTTAATTTGCTAAGAGTTTTTATAACGAATGAATGTTGAATTTTATCAGAAACTTTTTCTGTATCTTTAAAATAATATGATTTTTTAGCTTTATTAATCTGGTTGATTACATGGATTGATAGTAAACTAACCTTGAATTCCTGGAATAGACATAATTTTGTTGTGCTGTAGTATTTTTTAATAAATTGCTGGTTTCTTAATGTTTTCTTAAGAATTTTTCTATCCATGTCATGGGTAAGAGCAGCTTTAGTTTTCAAACTTTGGCTTCATAAACTAAAATTAACTTGCACTTACTCTTTTTTTAAGTCTTTGGATGAATTTGTGTAAGTTGCCTTCTTTCCTCTCTCTTCCCTTCTTTCCTCTCCTTCCTCTTTCCTTCTCTTCCTGCAGTCTTTTTATTTTTTAATCTACTTTATTTTTTAATTGGAGGAAAATTGCTTTACAGTGTTGTGTTGGTTTCTGTAGTGCAACAACTCAAATCAACCATAATTATACATTCTTCCTTCAGTCTTGAAGCTAATTTTTAAAAAATGTCAACAGTGATTATTACTGGTTCATAGCAGTACATATCTTGTTGATGTCCCTTATTAAATTTTTCAAATTTCTTTAGAAAAAGAGAAATAAAAAGAAGAATGTTTTTACCTTTGCCTCCCTTACAGTGAACCACTATGATATTGTCCTTGTCTTGAGCCATCCACTCTTTTACTTCCATGGAGAACGCCAGCATCTCACTGATTTCAAATGAAATATTTTTGGTTGAATTAAAATACTTCCAAAGAAAACCAAGCCCTATGTATTTGACCCTCTTCTGTTAGTCAATTTGGCGTCAAACATACCTCAGAGAGGGGACGTTGTGATCATCAATCAAGTATCGATGGACCCTGTGATGGAAGTACTTAGGATCATAAGCTCTTTCACCTGAAATAAATGATGCACAGTCATATCACTAACTCTAACTAACATAGCAATGAGCAAGGTGTGAATAAGTTATACTTTTTAGAGACTCCTTATCTACTTTTAAAAAGAGCTTTCTGACTGGCTCCTGCTGCTCCAAAAGGGTCTCAGAAACATAAATATAGTAGTGCTTTCTCCATCTTGAGTACATAAGCCCAAATTATTTGGTTTGTTTTACTTTTGGTTTGCTTTACTTTTAATTTTCTTTTTAAAAGCACCTTTTTATTTTGTATTGTGGTATAGTCAATTAACAATGCTCTGATAGTTTCATGTGAACAGTGAAGGGACTCAGCCATACATACACATGTATCCATTCTCCCCCAAACTCCCCTCTATCCAGGCTGCTGTATAATGTTGAGCAGAGCTCCATGTTCTATACAGGTCCTTCTTACTTGTAATTTTCTAGCAGGCTACTCATTACTTTATCATAGGCTTACACAGAGCAGAAGCAAATGTGGCCACCAGAATAAACATTTGCCTCCTGAAAAATATCCATTTACTACATAGGAGGAGGCGAAACTGGGATATAATCTGTTTTCTACAAGGATTTGGATTTATTTTTTCCATGCAGGGCCCTGGTCTCCTCATACCTCATCCCTAGTGGGTTAGAGCATGCATTTGTTGAATTGTCTTCCAAACACAAGCTGGCAGGAAAAACAGAAAACCTTTCCTAAACCTACCACCACAAGAGCTGACTCTTTCTAAAATGTCTCTGCTTCCAGTCTCCTGCCTCCCTCACAGGGTACGTTGTGCTGTTGAGCTTTCTTTTCCTACCAAATAGGGCCAGCCTAAGATGGAGATTTTTTAAAATTCACTTCCTACCACCAAATACTTATGATTAAGTGAAATGTAAAGACTAAATCATCTTCTTGCACGCAGTGACCTATTTTCTATCATAGGAGCAAAGCATGGAGTCATGTACGTACTGCAGAGATTGTAGACTTGATAGTGGTTTGGGTGCTTGGTATCCAGGAACCGCACAACTTCCTAAAAAAGACGGACACACATCTTATATATGTCCATGGTGCACCAACATACACCTTTCCCTACCACTAACCTAGAATGATTATTACCTTTTATTCACTTGTCCCTCACTTAGCACCTTTCAGGGGAGATTCAATGAATAAAATGCATTCCAAGTTATATCTAAACCCTTTGTGAGTTTTCAAATAGCCCACAAAGTTGTACTTTTATACTCACATTAGCCTTTACTATAAATACACATTGTTTAAAGCTACCAGATAAGGAAATTAGATGGTTAATGAGCTTTAAGAAATTGTAATTTGTTCTAAACTTTGTAAGTAAGTGAAGTCACTCAGTAGTGTCTGACTCTTTGCAACCCCATGGACTGTAGCCCACCAGGCTCCTCCATCCATGGGATTCTCCAGGCACGAGTACTGGAGTGGGTTGCCATTTCCTTCTCCAGGGGATCTTACCAACCCAGGGATCAAACCTGCATTGCAGGCAGACGCTTTAACCTCCGAGCCACCAGGGAAGCCTGAACTTTGTACAGAACCACAAAAGATCCTAAAAAGCCAATCTTCAGGAAGAAGAACAAAGCTAGAGCTTTATTGCTTGCTGATTTTATCATGCTCCCCGATTTTAGACTATAATACAAAGTTCTAGTCATCAGAACAGTGTGGTACTGGCACAAAAACAGACAATACATCAATGGAACAGAATTGAGGGCCCAGAAATAAATCCACACATATATGGATAACTATGCAACTTAAAAACAAAGAAAAACAATTTAAAATGGGTAGAGGATCTTCTCAAGGGGATCTTCCTGAACCAGGGATCAAACCTGCATCATCTCTTAAGTCTCGTGCATTGGCAGATGGGTTCTTTACCACTAGCACCACCTGGAAAGCCCCATATGGATAATTAACTTACGATAAAGGAGCAAAGAATATACAGAAAGGATGGTCTCTTTAACATACAGTGCTGAGAAAACTAGACAGCCACAGGCAGCCATTATCTCACATTACACACAAAAATTAACTCATAAAGGATTAAAGACTCGAATGTAAGATGCGAAAACATAAAATTCCTAGAGAAAACACGGCTGGTAACTTCACTGACATTGGTCTTAGCAATGTTTTTGTGGATCTGACTCCAAAGGCAAGGCCAATGAGCCAATATAAACAAATGGGGCTACATCAAACTAAAAAACTCTGTACAGTGATAGAGACTATTATCAAAACAAAAAGGCAATCTAACTGAATGGGTGAAGACATCTGCAATTCATATATCCAGTAAAGGGTTAATATACAATATTTAAGAACTATACAATTTAAAAATAAACAAAGTCTACAAGCAATAAATGCTGGAGAGGGTGCGGAGAAAAGGGAACCCTCTTACACTGTTGGTGGGAATGCAAACTAGTACAGCCACTATGGAGAACAGTGTGGAGATTCCTTAAAAAACTGGAAATAGAACTGCCATATGACCCAGCAATCCCACTGCTGGGCATACACACCGAGGAAACCAGAATTGAAAGAGACATGTGTACCCCAATGTTCATCACAGCACTGTTTATAATAGCCAGGACATGGAAGCAACCTAGATGTCCATCAGCAGACGAATGGATAAGTTGTGGTATATACACAATGGAGTATTACTCAGCCATTAAAAAGAATACATTTGAATCAGTTCTAATGAGGTGGATGAAACTGGAGCCTATTATACAGAGTGAAGTAAGCCAGAAAGAAAAACACCAATACAGTATACTAATGCATATATATGGAATTTAGAAAGATGGTAACAATAACCCTGTATGCGAGACGGCAAAAGAGACACAGATGTATAGAACAGTCTTTTGGACTCTGTGGGAGAGGGCAAGGGTGGAAGATTTGAAGAATGGAATTAAAACATGTATATTATCATATGTGAAACGAATTGCCAGTCCAGGTTCAATGCATGATACAGGGTGCTCGGGGCTGGTGCACTGGGATGACCCAGAAGGATGGGATGGGGAGGGAGGTGGGAGCGGGGTTCAGGATGGGGAACACATGTACATCCATGGCAGATTCATGTCAATGTATGGCAAAACCAATACAATACTTTAAAAAATAAATAAATAAAGTCAGTTAAGTGGAAAAAAAAAAAAAACAACAAAGAAAACAATAAAAAATGGGTAGAGGATCTGAACAGTTTTCCAAAGAAGATATACAGATGACCATCAAGCACATGAAAAAATGTTCAACATCACTAATCCATAGGAAAATGCACATCAAGATATAACCTAACACCTGTTGGAATAGCTATTATCAAAAATAAGAAATAAAAAATGTTAAGAGAGGGTGTAGAGAAAAGGGAATCCTTCAACATTATTGGTAGGACTGCAAATTGAAGTAACTTCTATGGAAAAAAGCATAGAGCTTCCCCCCAAAATTAAGACTAGAACTACCATATGATCCCAGCTATTCCATTAATGGGTATATACCCAAAGAACAAAAAAAACACACTAATTCCAAAAAATACATGCACCATTCACTGCAGCATTATTATCAATAGCCAAGATATGGAAACAACAAAAATGTCCATCGATGGATGAATAAAGATGAGATACACATAAGCACATGTGTACACACACACACACACACACACTCCTATTCCATCATAAATGAAGTCCATCATTTGCATCAACATGGATGGACCCTGCAAGCATTATGCTAAGTGAAATTGTCAGGCAGAGAAAGACAAACAGCATATGATTTCATTCATATGTGAAATCTAAAAAAATAAAGTGAACAAACAAAAGAGAACAAAACCAAGCATAGATACAGAGAACAGATTATCTGGTTACCAGAGGGGAAGGGGTTTGGGGTGTGCCTGAAATAAGTAACGAGGGTCAGCTGTTATGGCAACAGATAGCAACTAGACTTGTGGCAGTGATCACTTTGTAGTGTATACAGATGTTGAATTATAATGTTGTACTCCTGAAACTTATTAGAGAGAGAAGAGAAAGAATAGGAGTGGAACAGAGGGAGGGAGGAAGTAGTAAGGGTTTGAGAGCACAGTCAGCAAAAGTTTTGACCAACCTATAGCATGATGAAGACAAAAATCACAGTGACTGACATCTGGATCAAAGGATTCCTCAGTAAGCCGTATAGAAAATAAACTTCCAAATGAAGATGGTCTGGAAGCTGAGGGGCATGAAGTTAAAAAAATACTCAAGTATGACAAAGAAAACGATGTCAGAGATGGCCAAGCAACTTCTAGGGACATGTTATGGCAGAAGAAACAGAAGAACCAGCTTCATCTAAGAATAAAGACAAAGAGGATGAAGAGGAAGAGAGTCTTTAACAACATCAACAGAAAAAAAAATATCAAGAAAAAGAATCTGATGATCCCTTAACTATAAATGAGTGTCAGACCCCACAGAAGCTCACCGGCTGTGATGGACCGTGCAGAAGCGTGGCCGAGAGGAGCTACCCCACGTCCGAGGTCAGGGGCGGCGGCCAAAAGGAGCTACCCCACACCTGAGGTCAGGGGCGGCACCCGAGAGGAGCAACCCCAGGTCCAAGGAGCGGCAGCTGCACGGGCGCAGGAGGGCCAAGAGGAGCTACTCCACATTCAAGGTCAGGAGGGATGGCCGTGAGGAGGTACCCCTCATCCAAGGTAAGGAGCAGCGGCTGTGCTTTGTTGGAGCAGCTGTGAAGAGATAACCCACGTCCAAGGTAAGAGAAACCCAAGAGGACTGGAAAAGGTCCATTTTCAGTCCAATCCCAAAGAAAGGCAATGCCAAAGAATGCTCAAACTACCGCACAATTGCACGCATCTCACACGCTAGTAATGCTCAAAATTCTCCAAGCCAGGCTTCAGCAATACGTGAACAGTGAACTTCCAGAGTTCAAGCTAGTTTTAGAAAAGGCAGAGGAACCAGAGATCAAATTGCCAACATCTGCTGGATCATCGAAAAAGCAAGAGAGTTCCAGAAAAACATCTACTTTATTGACTATGCCAAAGCCTTTGACTGTGTGGATCACAATAAACTGTGGGAAATTCTGAAAGAGATGGGAATACCAGACCACCTGACCTGCCTCTTGAGAAACCTGTATGCAGGTCAGGAAGCAACAGTTCGAACTGGACATGGAACAACAGATTGGTTCCAAATAGGAAAAGGAGCATGACAAGGCTGTATACTGTCACCCTGCTTATTTAACTTATATGCAGAGTACATCATGAGAAACACTGGGCTGGAAGAAGCACAAGCTGGAATCAAGACTGCCGGGAGAAATATCAATAACCTCAGATATGCAGATGACACCACCCTTATGGCAGAAAGTGAAGAGGAACTAAAAAGCCTCTTGATGAAAGTGAAAGAGGAGAGTGAAAAGTTGGCTTAAAGCTTAACATTCAGAAAACGAAGATCATGGCATCTGGTCCCATCGCTTCATGGGAAATAGATGGGGAAACAGTGGAAACTGTCAGACTTTCTTTTTTGGGGCTGCAAAATCACTGCAGATGGTGACTGCAGTCATGAAATTAAAAGACGCTTACTCCTTGGAAGGAAAGTTATGACCAACCTAGATAGCATATTCAAAAGCAGAGACATTACTTTGCCAACAAAGGTCTGTCTAGTCAAGGCTATGGTTTTTCCAGTGGTCATGTATGGATGTGAGAGTTGGACTGTGAAGAAAGCTGAGCGCTGAAGAATTGATGCTTTTGAACTGTGGTGTTGGAGAAGACTCTTGAGAGTCCCTTGGACTGCAAGGAGATCCAACCAGTCCATTCTGAAGATCAGCCCTGGGATTTCTTTGGAAGGAATGATGCTAAAGCTGAAACTCCAGTACTTTGGCCACCTCATGGGAAGGGTTGACTCATTGGAAAAGACTCTGATGCTGGGAGGGATTGGGGGCAGGAGGAGAAGCGGACAACAGAGGATGAGATGGCTGGATGGCATCACCGACTCAATAGGCGTGAGTCTGAGTGAGCTCCGGGAGTTGGTGATGGACAGGGAGGCCTGGCATGCTGCAATTCATGGGGTCACAAAGAGTCGGACACTACTGAGCAATTGAACTGACTGACACACAATAATACTGGACAAATCTCACAGAATTTATTTTAAGCATAAAAAGCTACAGTATATGATTCCATTTATGTGAAATTTAAGAAAAAGTGGAACTAATCTGTTGTGACAGAAGTGAGAACAGTAATTACCTCCAGTAGGTCAGGGTATCGACTGAAAAAGAGCAAGAAGTGTTCCACATTTTGATAGGGGTGTTGGTTATATGCATATATACCTATATATAATATTAATCAAGATACACATTTAAGGTTAGTGCAATTTACAATATTTGTTTGCCTCAAAGTATAATAACATACCCATGTGTATATAGGTATACTGATATATACACATACACACATATACATACATAATTACATTTTACTGAGATAAAACAAATGGATATACAGTAATGTATACACATCCACAGGGATTCCCAGGTGGCTCAGAGGGTAAAGAATCTGCCTGCAATACAGGAGACACATGTTCAGTCCCTGGGTCAAGAAGATCCCCTGGAGGAAGGCATGGCAACCCACTCTAGTATTCTTGTCTGGAGAATCCCAAGGACAGAGGAGCCCAATGGGCTATACTCCATGGGGCTGCAAAGAGTTGGACATGACTGAAGCAACTGAGCATGCATGCATACACATCCACACACATATGAAAACTTCTTAAACAATTACTTTTAACTAGAATTTCATAGTAAACATCATTTGATGTTTGAACTTAATTTATTTAACCTATAGAACCTGAAGCAGTATGTATCCACTGTAATTTAGGATCTCAACCTAAAAACAGACATTTTTAGTTAAGAATTCTCCATCTTTCCCCCTATGACAGACCATGAAAAATGGCCACAATTCCCTACAGATACAACAGAGATGGTATCTGTTGTCTGTCTGAATCTGAACTGGGTTTGTAGTTGGCTTGTCTGATAGAATGAGGTAGAGCCACATTACACCAGTTTGGCACCTCGGCCTTTGGAGGTTCGGCATTCTTTGGCTGCATAACAACGAGGTCCTTGCCACTGCTTTATGCGAACAAGCCTGAGCTAGCCTGTTGGAGAATGAGAATCACATGGAGCTTCCAGGCAGGCCATCTTAGACTAGCCAATCCTCAGATACCCAGGTGCTGCCCACAGATGTGTAAATTAGCTCCGCCAAGATTAGTGAAGCCAATTCCTGATTGGCAGAGCCAGCCAGTTAAGCCCAACTCAAATTTACAAACCACGTTATCACGAGCTATGTTTGCTGTTGGAAGTCACTGAAGTTTTGGGGCAATTCATAACACAGTAAAAGCTAACAGATAACAACCTATGATAATTTTTTTTTTTTTATCTGAAAGAGTACATTTTCAGGAGAGTACTGCTGTCTCTGGGCCAAGGTTATGACTCCGGAGAGTCTATGTTTGCTGAGAAATGTGAGCTTCTGTTAGATAAAAACCTTTACCTTAATGGGATTCCTGTAGAAAGACTGCTTTCCAGAAGATGGGAATGACATGGCAATAATACGCTCTGGAAGTCAAAACAGTCACTATTACAAATGTTATAGATGTGAAACAACACATGAGAACTCAATTTACATGTAATCAGACTCCTTTTCCATAGAAAAGAATTTTCAGGATTGAGAATGACCAAAGAAAAGCTAACTAACCCTCAGGATAATCAGCATAACATGAAAGCATTCACTATTTTGATCATTACACTTAATGTTCCCAAGACTCAAATGGTTCGACTTAAGCAACAGATTTGTCTGTTCAAATGGTTGAAGAATTAAGCAATAACTTTAGTCTGGAGCACCCCATGTGGTCGGAATTGGTTTCTTAAACACCAAAGGAAAATGAGAGATCTGGGCTCCAACAATGTTAGGAACTCCTGGGATGTTTTCCAGTGTTCCCTTGACTCAGAAACCTGAGACCCAAAAGCAATGACCTCATCCTAGGGTTCCAGCAAGAGAAGAGGTTTCTCTGAAAACCTCGAGACCAAGGATAACTAGTAAAACTTAATACATTCTAAACCAAACAAATGACTTCAGCTGAAAACCCATGCAACTTATATACTATAACCAAGTAGCCCTGATTTGAGATGAAAATTAAGATTTTTCCATTGTCAGGGTTACACTCCAAGTATGTCACTACCATAGTGGCCTAGGTCTTCATGGACAAAGAATGTTTTGCAAGAACATGGCTTAGGGCAAAAACTAAACATATAATTACTCACACACACGAAAAATGTGGTGTTAATATAGGCAATCAACAGATAAACTTCACAAACCAGTAACATAAGTGAGGTCTAAGTCAAATCCATCCTTCTTGTACCGCCGTTTGTTTCCTGAAACCTAAGAGTTTATAACAGTCATTCACTTGTAATACATAAACCAACATTAAAAAAAAAAAAGAACAATATATAGGTATCTACAACCCTAGACAGTAGTTCCCAAAATACAAACATTTTTTTCTGAAAAGTAAGCATATTTCGCCCACTTACCATCCTTCTGGTCAGCATTTCAAGATGTCTTTTTTGATGAGCCAGATGAAAAACTCTTATCAGAATGACAAGTCTTACAGGTCGTAAAACAATTCTCAACCTAACAATAAATTTAAAAGATCAGTTTTGCTTTAGAAACAGAGGATTTTGTTAATATAGACTAGGTCTAGAGTGGCAGCTCTTAACCAAGGGCAATTTTGCATACACCCTCCACCTCACCCCAGCTTCCCTCCTGCCCACCCAAGGCATACTGGGCAATGTTCAGAGACATTTCTAGTTGTCACACCAGCCTGTGGGCGGGAGTGCGGAGGGTGTTGCTACTTGCATCTAGTGGGTAGAGGCTAAGGATGCTGGTCAGCACCAATGCCCATGACAGCTCCCAATACTGGGACTTCCCTGGCAGTTCAGTGGTTAAGACTATACTTTCACTGCAGGGGAGCTTGCGTTCAACTCCTGGTTAGAGAACTAACCTACACGGTCAAAAAAAATTTTTTTTAATTTTTAATTCAAAAATCAAAATATCAATAGTGCTGGGTTAAGGAAACTCTGGTTTAAAGAAAAAGTCACAAGACAGACTCTCAGAATGTGTAGATTTAACTTCAGTGGATTTAAGACAGGCGTTTTTCCATCTTTTTCCCATCGAAAGAGAATTCCTGTTCATCTCTGTCACTCCCATGAGTAACAGGGGCTCACTAGAGCTGTGAACATATATCACACAGGCAGCAGATTACTTTCCAAGTGTGTCTCCTACCATCAGGAGGAAACATGATGGCGGAGAAGTGATGGTTTGGGCTAGTGCTTCTCTAACTTGAGCATGCACACTGATTCAGTAGGTTGAGAGTGGGCCCTGAGGTGGTATTGTTCTTGTATTTCTGATAAGCTCTTCACTGATCCTGACGTTGCCTAAGGACTACACTGGCTTTGGCTATTTTTTAAAAATCTCCAAAAGCTTATATTAAATTTTGTTGGGACCTGAATGAAAGTCCTTAGATGCCAGAGTGCAAAAAAAAGCAGTACACTATTTGACTCAGGACTAAGCCCAGTGAGTCACCCAACAGCCACATCCCAGAACACTTTTATTCTTTTTCTCGCTGCCACAGTAGAAAGAGGAGGAAAAAGAAAAAAGCCATTGTTCTCTCACACATTTTTGTTTGATCCCTAAACAGTTCTAACTTCGCCTCAGCTTACATCATGTCAGTTCAGTTCAGTCATGTCCGACTCTTTGACCCCATGAATCACAGCTCGCCAGGCCTCCCTGTCTATCACCAACTCCCAGAGTTCACTCAAACTCATGTGCATCGAGTCGGTGATGCCATCCAGCCATCTCATCCTCTGTCGTGCCCTTCTCCTCCTGCCCCCAATCCCTTCCAGCATCAGGGTCTTTTCCAATGAGTCAACTCTTCGCATGAGGTGGCCAAAGTACTGGAGTTTCAGCTTCAGCGTCAGTCCTTCCAATGAACACCAGGACTGATCTCCTTTAGAATGGACTGGTTGGATCTCCTTGCAGTCCAAGGGACTCTCAAGAGTCTTCTCCAACACCACGGTTCAAAAGCATCAATTCTTCGGCGCTCAGCTTCCTTCACAGTCCAACTCTCACATCCATACATGACCACTGGAAAAACCATAGCCTTGACTAGACGGACCTTTGTTGGTAATGTCTCTGCTTTTGAATATGCTATCTAGGTTGGTCTAACTTTCCTTCCAAAGAGCAAGCGTCTTTTAATTTCATGGCTGCAGTCACTATCTGCAGTGATTTTGGAGCCCCGAAAAATAAAGTCTGACACTGTTTCCACTGTTTCCCCATCTATTTCCCATGAAGTGGTGAGACCGGATGCCATGATCTTCATTTTCTGAATGTTGAGCTTTAAGCCAACTTTTTCACTCTCCTCTTTCACTTTCATCAAGAGGCTTTTTAGTTCCTCTTCACTTTCTGCCATAAGGGTGGTGTCTTCTGCATATCTGAGGTTATTGATATTTCTCCCGGCAATCTTGATTCCAGCTTGTGTTTCATCCAGCCCAGCGATTCTCATGATGCACTCTGCATAGAAGTTAAATAAGCAGGGTGACAATATACAGCCTTGACGTATTCCTTTTCCCATTTGGAACCAGTCTGTTGTTCCATGTCCAGTTCTAACTGTTGCTTCCTGACCTGCATATAGGTTTCTCAAGAGGCAGGTCAGGTGGTCTGGTATTCCCATCTCTTTCAGAATTTCCCACAGTTTATTGTGATCCACACAGTCAAAGGTTTGGCATAGTCAATAGAGCAGAAATAGATGTTTTTCTGGAACTCTCTTGCTTTTTCGATGATCCAGCGGATGTTGGCAATTTGATCTCTGGTTCCTCTACCTTTCCTAAAACCAGTTTGAACATCTGGAATTTCACAGTTCACATCATGTCAACTATACTGCAAAAATTCTACTTCTGTGCTGCTGCTACCCAAGTCACCTGGTTTTCTGTTTCATTTGTTCCTTTTTAGAGAATCATCATAGAAGTCACTCAAATTTTGCATCAACTCAAACCAGTCCTCTCTAGGTTATAAGAAAAAACCAGGAATTTCACATGTGAGAAATCTGTGGAAAGTTCAAGTTAAGACAAGAGGCAAGTCCCCAGTTTTTTTTTTTTGGAGCACCATCTTCTTCATTCAGTGGAAGGTACCACCTTTTGCTGGTCCCTAAACACCACCATCCTTTTGTTTACAAGTATGTGGAAATTTATCTAAACATTTCATTTTCCAGCATATTTAGAACAGAATCAGCACATTTAGAGTTTAAAAAAGATTACATCAAATGAAAATCACAGATACTAGTTTTTTAAAAAGAAAAACTGTGAGAGACAAAGCATATGTTTCTTACCTGGGGAAAATTTTAGCAAGTATAGAGTCATAAAAAAGATAAGCGATATCAACCAGTAAAGTCACAATAATAATGGCAGCATCTAAGGAGTTAAATATATCAGAAAAATATGGTCGTATCCTATAATAAAAACAAACAAACAAAAAATGCAAGCTGATGCTTCCCCAAAGAAATCAGGATATTTTAAGAGGATAAATTTATTTGACTCATTCCCCCCGCCTTAATTCTGCTTTAATGAATGATTGAAAGTACATTTACCAGACTAAGATAAAAAATATTCATACTCATTATTTTAGATTTACATATGAAAAAAGCATCCATATTGCAACATAAGTACAGTAAGAGGTATAACCAAACCACTGAACAAGAGGCAAGCCCTATCTTCACAACAGGTGGGAGGGTAAGATGAGATGGTGGGTTGAGCTATCAGGCAATGAAAGCTGACCATGTCACAGCCCTAGAAAAACGGACTGTGAAGAGGGCACAAGAGGAGCCTGTGAGAGGGAGACATGTCCACTTCTTTGGCCAGCAGACTCATCCCTGGCTTCGTACCCACAGTGGGGTCCCAGTGGGCTGGTGTGGCCTCCTCTGTGCAGAGGGGATCTTCTGGTGTCTGCACCTCCTCCCCAACACTGGCTCCTTCAGCCACGGGCAATGAGGCTCCAGAGAAAGCCTCTTGCAATGCTGGGGTAGCCTCTTTTAGGCTGGGGGTAACCTGGGAGTGGGCAACTGTCCTAAGCCCAGAGATTTGAGGACAGAGGGTTCAGCTGGAGAGGAGACTAGTGTGTTCCAAATGTTCTGGTGAAGTGAGGCTGGGGAACTGAGTCCCTGGCTTCTCGGCAGTGCAGCTCCAAGGCTGCAGTCCCACCTTCTCAGGAAGCCAGCGGCCAAGAAAGCCAGTTTCCGCCTCTCTCCCGAGCGCCACCCCACACTGAGATGTGTGTCCCTCAGCTCTTCGGGGACCTTCCCACAAGTTTCTATTTCAGCTGAGGTAGGGACCTGTTCGTGATCTATTATCTGGTATTTAATACACTGTCAGCTGATGCTGGGAAAGATTGAAGGCTAAAAGAAGGGGGTGGCAGGGGATGAGAGTTAGATAGCATCACTGACTCAATGGCCATGAATCTGAGCAAATTCCGGGATATAGTGAAGGACAGGGAAGCGTGGCGTACTGAAGCCCATGGAGTCCCAAAGAGTCAGACACGACTGAACAACGACAGCTTTTATTTACACTCGACTCTTTATGAAACTACCAATATTTACGCTTCACATATATATATTCCTCTTAATAATATGCATGTAGACATACTAGCTGCTTGGCCCAGTTCTTCAAACCCTTTAGCTTTATCTGTTAAAGTAACCATCTAGAATACATGGTTTGGAGACTAGAGTGCCAGTTGCAACCATAATATTAAAGCAAAATCTAGTAGAAATTGGGATGTGGACTATCGTTTCTCTTGTTTCTCCATGCTTCAGAGAGATTTATTTTGACAAAGAGGGGCATATTTGGTTGCATTGAACTGCTAATTACTTGGGGATGCCTCTTATAGTACAAAATAGTTCTATGTGTTTTTTAAAAAACTAATAAAACTTACCCTTCTATAAACACTCGAAGAGAAACATCCATGAAAAAAAATAAAGCAATAGCAAAAGAAATTGAACGAGATTCCAAAGAAATATGTGTCGTGCCACTAAGGAAAATTACGTCTTTGATGATGAAGGCCATGTCCAGAAAGATCAGCAGGATTGCAAATATTCTATAACAAACAAATAGACTGAATAAGGATAAAGTGGTTTTTACACCGACAGACTAATTTCAGCCCAATGCTCTGATATCAAAATGTCATTATTTCAAATTAAACTGTTCGGTAGTAGGGAGAAATGCTCTGCTTTAGAGTGTCAAATTACTCTGAATGAAGTTATGGTTGCCTAGGGGGAAGGATGCTTTTGATGCTTTTGAACTGTGGTGTTGGAGAAGACTCTTGACAGTCCCTTGGACTGCAAGGAGATCCAACTAGTCCATCCTAAATGAAATGAGTCCCGAATATTCATTGGAAGGACTGATGAGAAATGCTCTGCTTTAGAGTGTCAAATTACTCTGAATGAAGTTATGGTTGCCTAGGGGGAAGGATGCTTTTGATGCTTTTGAACTGTGGTGTTGGAGAAGACTCTTGACAGTCCCTTGGACTGCAAGAAGATCCAACTAGTCCATCCTAAATGAAATCAGTCCCGAATATTCATTGGAAGGACTGATGCTGAAGCGGAAATTCCAATACTTCGGCCACCCGATGCAAAGAACCAATTCATTGGAAAAGGCCCTGATGCTGGGAAAGATCGAAGCCAGGAGGAGAAGGGGACGACAGAGGATGAGATGGTTGGGTGGCATCACTGACTGGATGAACATGAGTTTGAGCAAGTTCCGGGAGTTGGTGATGGACAGGGAAGTCTGCCGTGCTACAGTCCATGGGGTCACAAAGAGTCGGACATGACTGAGCAACTGAACTGAACTGAACTAAGGGGGTAGGATGGAGGAAAGGGAGAGTTAGGGAGTTTGGGATGGATACAGACACACTGCTATGTTTAAAATGCATAACCAACAAGGACCTACTGTATAGCACAGGGAACTCTGCTCAATGTTATGTGGCAGCTTGGATGGGAGGGAAGTTTGGGGGAGAATGGATACATGTATGTGTATGACTGAGTTCCTTCACTGTTCACCTGAAACTATCACAAAATTGTTAATTGGTTATACCCCAATACAAAACGCATCATTGTTAATTGGCTATGTGTGTATGCTAAGTCACTTCAGTCATGTCCAACTCTGTGCTATGCTGCAGACTGTAGCCTGCCAGGCCCCTCGGTCCATAGGATTCTCCAGGCAAGAATACTAGAGTGGGTTACCATGCCCTCCTCTAGGGATCTTCCCGACCCAGGGATGGAACCTTAGTCTCTTACATCTCCTGGGTGGTAGGCGTGTTCTTTACCACCTGTGCCGCCTTGGAAGCCCTAACCAGCTATACTCCAGCACAAAATAAAAAGTTAAAAAAAAAAAAACAAAACCATTATTCCTATTTTCAAAAAATAAATAAATGACTCTGTTTTCACTCAATAGAAGCAGTCATCAGGAAAATAAATTTCCACTAAACCACTTCATGGTATTGTGCCCTTTTATAATAGACACATCAGACTGACACTCCAAGACAAAACAGGAAAACTACACTGGCTCAGTGGTCAAGAAATCTGCCTGCAATACAGGAGACTCAAGTTCAGTCCCTGACTTGGGAAGACCCCATGGAGAAGGGGATGGCTACCCACTCCAGTATTCTTGCTTGGAGAATTACATAGAGGAGCCTGTCGATTACATGTTAATGGATGGTTCTGGGCATGTAAGAAGGAATTCAATTTCATAAATATATACATGATTGAATTATAAAGTACCTCCTAAGCCTTTCTCTTATATATGCTAAACCCACTGTCCATAAGTTGATTATACTATTTGTATAACCTGTGAAGATAATCTTCAAAGCACTTTTTCACAATTGTAATGCAAATTAAAATATTATTGCTTTAACAGGAAGTAAGTATGTTGTGTGAATCTATAACACAGTATGAAATCTTACTATCATGTAGAAATGAGCCATCTAAGTAAAATGAATCCAGAATTAAGGAGTAATTCTAGATGAATATTTACTAAAACACTTTCCTTATAACTACAGAACTTTGAAATGCATGTTTCATTATTTTGACTTTTACAGGTAGAAAAAGACATGTTAACGCATTACTATTAGACTTGGGTAAATACCATTTCTTCACAATTCTTAATATTCCACTTCAATTAAAATTCCAAGATAAATTAGATTGCATTAAATGGGGCACAAAGGTTATTTAGCAACATATTGACAGTGGAAGTGCCTTTCCCCCTCCCAGATCTTTTGCCATAAAAAATAATGATATTAAATGTAATACATCTTTAATTACTTCCATCTCTAGAGTCTCACATACCTGAAAGTGAAGGATGATATAATTAAGTACACAATTCTCTTTATCTTGCTGCTGCAAATGGAAGTAAAAATAAGATTTCAGAGCTTATCTGAAATTATTTTTCAGGAAATTATTTTTTAAGTGTATCAGATTTCTCCTAACATGTAGTATGAATTTAACCAACAAAGGCCTTTATATTAACAAATATAATTTTTAAAGTACCTAGAAATTGCCCAACAAAATGCTTACTAGTAACTATGGCCTTCCCTGGTGGCTCAGTGGCAGAGAACCTGCCTGCCAGTGCAGGAGACTCGGGTTCAATCCCTGGGTCTGGAAGATCCTCTGGAGAAGGAAATGGCAACTCACTCCAGTATTCTTGCCTGGGAAATCCCATGGATAGACGAGTCTGGTGGGGCTACCATCCATGGGGTTGCAAAGAATCAGACACGACTAAAAATGTTTCCTGATTTTTTCTTTTACTTTGCTATATAGAATATATGTGAATAAAACACTAAACTTTGAACGTTTAGCAACACTTCTCTTGACTATAAAGCCCTAACCCCAACTTTACGGTAAGATTAAGCTTGGGGTCATCAACTAAAGCAACATAGCATGGAAACAGAAGGGAATGGTATAAGCTCAGTCTCCCATGAGCGAGCTGTGGGATCCTGCGCAAGTCATCAAACCATGGCCAGACCTGTTCTATAGCAATAGAATAAGGGACTTCAGGGAAGCTCTCCTCTTGTAATCTTTATTTCTTGAAACAAGCCACCCCATGAATATGACAGTTAAACACTAATGAGACTCACATTGGGGGTGGCAAGTGCACTATGGGGGTAAGGAATTTTAATAAGATGCACTTCAAAGGAGAAACACCCTCGAGGCCGGGCTCCTGCCGTTAGTAGGAGAAGGAGACAGTTCTATAGCACCAGCAATTAGGCTTCATTTTACCATATGGCAGCAGAAAAGGTAGCCATCAGGGAACAATTTCTTGCC
The DNA here is from genome assembly GCF_029407905.1 of Bubalus kerabau. NCBI lineage: Eukaryota > Metazoa > Chordata > Mammalia > Artiodactyla > Bovidae > Bubalus > Bubalus kerabau. The sequence continues at coordinate 22,343,212 of NC_073635.1, read as the reverse complement.
CTGCTAAAGCCTCCCACATGAGAGCCCAATTCCACCCCCAGTGGGATTTGATCCCAAAGCAGTGCTCACAGTCTGTGCCCAAGACCAGAGAAGGGAGAGGATGGAGGCTGCACAGAACTGGGGCACCGGCAAAATGGGCCACAGATGGATGCTCTGAGGCTAAGCTGAGTGGTAAGATCTCCCCATTCCCTCTAATTTCTCCCTTCTCCACCAACACTCATCTCCACTACCCAGGCTTGGGGAGCAAAGGTTGATGTCATCTGAGACAACAAAATCAGAAAAGCGGAGGAGGAAAAGATGGAACTTAGGTTTTTAAAAAATGTTTTGGTTCTCTGTGAATTACATCATAATGTGTGAAGTGTGCTGAACTCAAAAGGCTGGAAAAAGCAAATAAAACAGATTCTGGAAAGACTCAAAGAATATAATAGAGATGGATATGAAAGTCATTGAACAAGATATACATTTTTTTCAATAATGGGTTCATTCATTCAACCAAACTCAGTGAGTGCCTACTACGTGCCATGGCACCGTTGGAAGCACTGGAGATACAGCAGTTAAGATTTTCCTCCATCAGGATGTTTGCATTCTGTCTCGTGCAGACCATAATATAATAAATATATTCATGATATGTCACTAAGTAATAAGATTATTTCTAAAACAATGTAAGCATGATACTATACCCATAAACAAAAAATTTATAAGTCTGAAGAACCTTGAAGGGCATCTATTAAAAATTAAGAATGCCTATTTATTGCTTGTCTATATTTTCTGATTTTCCTAATAATTAAACTTTGCTGTTTGATTTTTGGTTTTTAGTGTAAAATGTATTTATGGTGCTTTAGCGTTTTAAAAGTACTTACATATTATTCTATTTTTATTTTTATAAGGTGATAATTGCAATAAGGATCACTAAATTAGGGCAAGGACAATGGAGGGAGGTACAGTTTTGATGCTGAGATAATGAAGTACTCACTTGGGAGAAAAACAGATTCTTACATTTTATACTTTAATAGAAAAGAAATTCTGGGCAGATGTTTTACTTTAATGTAGAAAATAAATTCAAAACAAATGAAATTTTGGAGAATATATTAGAATCATAGGTAGAGAAAGACTTTCTGACACTTAAAGCATAAATAATAAAGAAAGGTATAGATATATTTGACTGTGTGAGGATTATGAACTTCTATGGAGTGAAAATCTAGACAAAATGGGAAAAGCTACTTGCCCTTTTTGTGATATAAAAGTGATATATTTAACTTTTCTATCCAATGGCAGTGATAAACGCCCCAATTTTAAATGGGCAAAGGCAGATTGAAGACAATGAAATAAAAGTTCTATGAAAATAAGTATACACAAAAACAATGTCAAATGAGCATTAGAACAAACTTTCCCTGACATTGAAGAGATCACTGAGCTCGTGTGGGAAGGGAGTAAAAGAGCACACTGCATCTTCGTGTGGAAAGGCACGCTGAAATCAATAGCCTCACAAACATTTCCCTTGACAGAATTTCCATTGAGGAGAATTTTTATTTTAAAGAAATGTACAGAGATTTGGTCTCAAAATTAGTCATTTTTTGTAATAGTAAATGTCCTAAACAGCTTAAATGTCCAGAAATATCTGACAATTTAAATAACAATTTAAATGTTTACCATGAATTATTACACAGCTGTCAAAAGGAAGGTTGCAAGTTTAGAAATCAATAAATATATAATGGTGTAAATGCAAATGCATGGAAATATACTCATGATATATCACTAAGTAACAAGGTTATTTTTAAACAATGTATATCCATAAATAAAAATTCGTAAGCCTAAAGAATCTTGAAGAGCATCTATTAAAAAATAAGAATGCCTATTTATGGAGGATTTATTGCTTGTCTGTATTTTCTGATTTTCCTAAAAATTGACCTTTGTTGCTTTTTTAGTTTTTAGTATAAAATTTATTTATGGTGCTTCAGAGTTTTAAGAGCATTTACATTTTATTCTACTTTTATTTTTAGTTTTATTGTATAACACCCAGTAGATATTCTAGATAACATTACTAGTTTACAGATAAATGATCTAAAATTTAAAGTGGCTTAATATTTCACCAAGTGTCCAGTGTATATGAAATGCCAAAGTGTGTGTGTGCTAGTTGCTCAGTTATATCTGACTCTTTGCAACCCCATTGACTGTAGCCCACCAGGTTCCTCTGTCCATGGGATTCTCCAAGCAAGAATACTGGAGTGGGTTGCCTGTCCCTTCTCCAGGAGATCTTCCCAATCCAGATATCGAACCTGGGTTCGATATACAGACAGATTCTTTACCAACTGAGCCACCAGGGAAGCCCACTTAGATATCATAGCCAAGCACCAATTGCAAGTCTTACTCCAAAATCTAGTACCATCCCCCTAGTCTGAAACACCAGTGTCTCTCACACAGGGACTATTGCAAATGCCACACAAATCTATAAAGAAACATTTGTCACTTAAAAACCAAACTAACACTTTCTGTTTGTAAGAAGAAGGAAATGCTTGTCTTACTCAATCCTCAAATTTTGCCCCAGTCCTAGGCAGCCTCATTGCAGAAAATATAGTTAATATGCAGACATATCATTTAATTAAGTAGCAGAGTGAACTCTTCATTGATGGCCCATGATGAAAAGATACAGAAAAAGGAAATTCATGAGTAAGTTGAAGAACTATTTGTATTCATGAGTCACCCCTTTATTTTTCATTTTATCTTTGTCTAGACACCAACAGATTGCACCAGTAACCAGTTAATTTCTTCCTTAGCGCTACTCACTTCCCACCATAAATTCGAGTTGGTGAGTGGTTAAATAACTGGCCAAGAGAGAAGAAAAATCTCAATGAATAATTCTGAAGTCCAGACATATAGGATGTTTTAACTGAAGTATAATTGATTTACAACATTATATTACTTTCAGGTGTATAGCACAGTGATTAATAATTTTATAGATTGTATTCTATTTAAAGTCCCTGCAAAATACTGGCTATATTTCCTCGTGCTATACAATATATCCTTGTTGCTTATTTTATACATAGTAGCTTGGGGGAAAGGTCGAGTCAGACACATGAGATTTTAAAAACATGTCCTTGCAGTTGAGTACCAATGAAAAAGTGCCTTCAGATGAGTGCAACAAGAAGTACTCTCATGAGATTACTCAGACACAAGACAAAATTAATAAAATCCCAGTGGACATTAAGAGGGCCTTAATCAGCAAAACACATTTGCTTTTGCTGTTAGTCCTATTTGCTCTTAGACAAAAGTCAATAAAACTAGGAATTAGAACATAGCCAACAAAAAAGAGAAAGGAACACAACTGAAGAGTAAGTAGCATTCTGCAATCGATTAAGAAATTTTGTAGGACAATTCATATCTACTAAGAATATGTTCACATTTTAAAATTAGAAGAATATTCCACTTATGAATATGTAGAAATATTTTTTCAAGCATGGTACTTACGTGCAAATTCAAATACTCTATATCCTCCCTCCCAAACATCTTGCTATCTTTCCAAAGTTTTCCTTTTCACCTCAGCATGAGCCCCATCTTCCAAAAGGTAAGAAATGCATCAACAGCTCCCTCCCTCCGAACTTCAAACGGACTTACTATTGTGGGTTGAGAAAGTCAATGTCTTCATCAACATCACTAATCTTGGACAGCTGTTCTATTATACTTCAACCACCAACAAATGCAAAAATACATCATTAGAGACTTGCTGCATGGAACAGTGATGTGAAAAATTTACTTGAACAAAAAGAATTCCTTAAATCTAAAGGGTAGTCAACATGACTTAGCTCACTGGAAGACCCAATCTTACAGAAAGAAATGTCGAAGTATTGTCTAGAAAATTCTGTATTCCTATGAATCCTTCCAAGACTGAATTTTGCAAATCTGTATTTCTCCCTCTGTCACTATAAGTCTGTATAAATCTCTGCCTTTCTCACTTTTTCTATATAGACTGAGAGATTAATACTCTCCAGATGGCACTGACCCAGGTAAATGATCTGAACAGTCTTGGATGACGCTGTCATTGAAAGAGAAGCTATATCAAAGTAGCTATATCAAAGAAGATATATCAAAGTCAAAGACCTTTGATGTCAATTTATTCAGGTCAATATAAAAGGTTAAAAATGAACCTAGCATCAAATAATTAACTTTTTTGGCTGAAAGTGGATACATTTGCTCTAGAACTTAAAAACTGGTTAAGCTCTAATATATAAATATGTTAATCGGTTATTTGGAAACTGGGCCCCTGCGCCACCTACTTTTCACATATTATGGATATCTTGTTTTCTCCTGGAATCAGGAGGCTGCCTGAGATGGGGACTCTGACTAACTGGATTTCATGAATTTCAACGTCCTCCTTCCCCTTTCCCTCATTTGTATCTCACCTTTCATCGATGCTTCTCATGTTACACAAGTCAGAGCTAAAGGATTAAAATGTACAAAGTAAGACTCCATACGTTTTATAGATTTTTAAATACAAGTTAGCTATAATTACTCTGCAATTGATAGTCTAGTTATCTGAAAAATAGCATTTTAATCAGTTATTTAAAACCTGGTATTTCATTTTTCTGTAGAAATGAACATTATTTATCAGTAATGAAAAATCCTAGTCATGTGGAAAAACTTAATACATCAAATGTTATGTACTTTACTCCTGAGCCCAATCCCCAAGTGTAACACCATTTTGTGATGAAATTTGCTTCAAAATTCACCTTCGGTTTGTAGGTACTCATCTCACTATAATTTTCTGCCTTCTCAAGTCCCTACACCGTCCAGCAACCTCTTATGAATCATAGATGTCTTTCCTGCCCTTGAGAGATACGGTCAAGACAAGGCAGGGGCTCCCTCCAATGTAATGGTGGGTTTGGGTTACCAGCCTCACATAGAGGCAGAGCTGTGGAAGGTGAGCGACATATTCAGGACCTATGATATACATATTTTTCCTGCTAAGGGCTCCCCTCTGCTCTCTGTCCACCAAGACCTTCTCCTGTCCTCTCCTGGCCCATGCATGGGCAATATGATGCTTTCCTCAGGGCTGTGGCTGCTCCCAACTAAGGGTAACAAAACAGACTAGCGGTAAGCAGACTCCTTTTATGACCTGTTTACTTTCCCCTAAATAGATCCAAAAAAGAAAGTAGCATGTTGAGGCTGGAAAAACAAAAATCTTAGCTAAAGTGTCCTGTTAACTCTGTATTGCCAGTAGCCCCTTCTCAGAATAAATTTCACAAATCTCAATACCCGCCCCCCAGCACCCCCCCCCAACCCCGCTTACTCTTATCTATATATATCTCACCTTTCATTGCAGGATTCAGCATAAGTTACTTTTTTCACCTTGCTCTGGTCACAGCTAAAAGATCAGAAATGCACACAGTAAGACTTTACATGTCTCCCTAGACTTATTTTTAAATGCAAATTAACTACAGAAAGAATAGTAGACTTAGTCACTCAGTTTTGTCTGACTCTTTGCACCAATCCCATGGACTATAGACCACCAGGCTCCTCTGTCCATGGCATTCTCCAGATAAGAATACTGGAGTGGGTTGCCATTTCTTTCTCCAGGGGATCTTCCCAACCCAGGGATCTGCAGATTACCTACAATTACTCTAAAATTTGGGCTTCCCAGGTGGCCCAGTGGTAAAGAATCCGCCTGCCAACGCAGAAGACATGGGTTCAATCCCTGGGTCAGAAAGATCCCCTGGAGAAGGAAATGGCAACCCACTCTAGTATTATTGTCTGGAGAACCCCAGGGACAGTGTAGCCTGACGGGCTACAGTCCATGGGGTTGCAAAGAGTCATACACAACTGAGCTCACACACACACACACGTACTCTACAATTTAAAACCTAGTTGTCCCCAAAATAACATTCTAATCAGTCATTTGAAACCTGTAAACCAGGCTTTATATGATTATAATGAAAATCTTGGTCCTATGGGGCGAATAGATCAAGTTTATGGACATTTCTTGACACCTGAGCCCCTTCAGGAGTACAACCTTCTCCCTGCTTCAAAATAAGTTTCTCTCCTTTCTTGGCCCACTTTAGTAAAGCTTTGCACACAGGCATTTGGGTAGCTTCCTAGGGGGTTTGACTGCTCCTAAGAGAGAGAAGGGGCTTCCCTGGTGGCTCAGTGGTAAAGAATCCACCCTCCAATGCAGGAGATACAGCTTCAATCTCCAATCCTTGGAGAAGGGAGAGGCTACCCACTCCAGTATTCTTGCCTGGAAAATCCCATGGACAGAGGAGCCTGGCAGGCTATAGTCCATGGGGTTGCAAAAGAGGCACAACTTAGCGACAAAACAATGAGAGAGAAACAGATGATTAAGAAGCATCTCTGTTATGACCTGTTTCTCTTTTATCCAACAAGATTTAAAAAAAAAAAAAAGATAAGGTACTTACACAGGCTACAGCAAAAAGATTTAGAAATAATGTCAAAGATGCTGTTATATCATGAATACTCCTACAAATGAACCTCTCAAATAGCAACCTCTCTCCCCTTTCCTCTGTTTCTCTCTCTCCTGGGTGCTCTCTCTCTGCATTTATGTGTTTTTTTTTAATACTTTTGTTTAAATCTATCTTTGTTTCTATCTCACATTTCAGTGGTAGGTCCATCAGCGGTAGGTTTTCCTGCTGCCAATTCAGTCAAGGTAGTGCTGAAGGATTAAAAAGGCACATAGTCAGATACCAAATAATTTTCCAGATTAAACTTTTTGGTTCAAATGTTTAAATTATGCTTTAACTTATAAGCTAGATAACCCTTTAAAAACCAGTGTGTAAATCTATTATTTGAGACCTGGTATGTCATTTTCCCCAGAAATGAGGCTTTATGAAAAGTCATATATATTTAATAGGGCTTCCCTGATGGCTCAGCCGTAAAGAATCTGTCTGCAATGAAGGAGACAAGGGTTCAATCCGAGTCGGGAAGATCCCCTAGGGAAGGAATTGACAACCCACTCCAGTATTCTTGCCTGGGAAATTCCATGGGCAGAGGAGTCAGGCAGATTAAGTCCACGGGGTTGCAAAAGAGCTGGACTCAGCAACTATACAACGAATATCTTAAACCTCTTAAAAAGGTAACGACTCAAGATTTAACTTCAGTTCTTTACTACTGAACCTAACCCAATGTATAACAGCCTTTGGGGGTGGAATTTATTTCAAATTCCTTTTGTAAGTACCCATCTTTCTTGACCAACCTAACTTCCTGACTATGTCTGGGTTCTGTAGGAAACCTACTGGTTTTTCCTGCCCTGAGATACGGTCAAGTAACCACAGGTCTGAGTCAGAGTCTCCATCCAAAGTGATCATATCATGGGCTTGGATTTGCATTATCAGCCTCACATGGTGGCTGAATCTGGAGGCTAAGGGACAGATCTGGGTCTATTAGCTCCATTCTTTTCTGTTGAGGCCACCTCTGCTTCCTGTCCACGCTATTACGCTCTTACTATTTATAATTTACTATTATTCTCCTTGCTCCAGACAAGTTTTTCTCTTCCCCTGACCCACTCCAGCAGAGTTTCAGACATGGGCAATCTGATAGTTTCCCAAGACTTTGGCTGCTAGTAACTGAGATGTTAAGATCGGGAGTACGAAGACTCCATGTCTTGTATCTCTTTTTTTACTTAATTTCAAAAGACAAAGAATAGGGATTTCCCCAGTGGTGCAGTGGATAAGAGTCTGCCTGCCAACGCAGGGGTCATGGGTTCTACCCCTGGCCCAGGAAGATCGCACATGTCTTGGAGCAGCTAAGCCCGCGAGTCACAACTACTGAGCCCAAGTGCTGCAACTCCTGAAGCCCGCACGCCCTGGAGTCTGTGCTCTGCAAAAAAAGAAGCCACTGCGGTGAGAAGCCGGCAACCACTAGGGGTAGCAGCTCCTGCTGGCAGCAATGAGAGAAAGCCCGCAAGCAGCAAAGACGACCCAGCACAGTCAAAAAATACATACTTTTTTTTATAAAAGACAAAGAATATTCCACATAGAATCTCATCATGAGAGCACATTAGAAACAGTATCAAGGGAACTCTGTACCGCCATGGGTGCTTCTAAGGGTGAGCATCGCAAATGTTAATCTCTCTGTGTTGAGAGAGATATATTATAATTAAGATACATTATGCATGTATGTACATACATGTGTACATATTATATATGTATTTATTGTATCTCACTTTGCCATTTGGAATCTTGCAGATGACGCTGCTGTCAATTCAGTCAGGGCAGTGCTAAAGGATGAAAAACAGAGATAGCAAGATATCATATGACTTCCAGACTTTTACTTTTTTAGCTCAAATGTGCCACAGTTACTCTTGAACTTAGAAACTGGCTGGATCATAGGAAATACGCATATAAATCAGTTCTTTGGAATCTGATATCTCATTTTCCCTAGAAATGATTCTGCATAGTTGGTAATAAATATTTTTGATCTATCAAAACAGTTAATGACTCAAGAATAAGTGCATGTCTTTACTCCTGAATCTAACCCAACGTACAGCAACCTTTTGGGGTGGCACTTATTTCAAGTTCAACTTCAATTTGCAAGTATACATCCCTCGTTCTCCACATAATTTCCTGTTTCTCAAGTCCCTTCATCACCCTCTAACTCCCCTCTATCACGGTTGTCTTTCCTGGCCCTCAGACACTGTAGATTAACTGCAGGCCTAAATCAGGGGCCCCTTCCATGTGATGTGGGTTTGGCTTTGGGGTACCAGCTTCACATGGTGAAAAGCTCTGGAGGGTCATGGACAACCTGGGTTCTATTAGCTCCATTCTTTTGCTGGAGATTCCTTTGCTCCCTGTCCACAACTAATTCCTCCTTACTTGAAAAAGTTTCTCTCCTCCCTTAACCCAGTCTCGTAGAGTGTCACTCATGGTAATCAAAGGTGACAAACATTAGAATTAAAAAGACCCCCTCTGGGACTTGCCTGGTGGTCCAATGGTTAAGAATATGCCTGCCCATGCAGGGGACACGGGTTCAATCCCTGATCTGGGACAATTCCACACACTGCCGGGCAACTAAAGCCATGCACCACAAGTACTGAACCCATGCATGCTAGAACCTGTGCTCACAATGAGAGAAGCCACTGCTGTGAGAAGCCTGCTCACTGAAATGAAGAGTAGCCCCTGCTCACCGCAACTAGAGAGAAACGCTTGCACAGAAACAAAGACCCAGTGCAGCCAAAAATAAAAATAAAAATTTTTAAAAGACCCCCTTTATGACCTGTCCATCTTTTTTCTACTTCAATTCAAAAGACAGGTGGGAGGGAGGTTTAAGAGCAAGGGGACATATGTATACCTATGGCTGATTCATGTTGATGTATGGCAGAAACCAACACACTATTGTAAAGTAATTCTCCAATTAAAATTAAAAACAAATTTTCTTTCAAGACAAAGAATGTTAGATATAGGATCTTACCATGAGAGAACTTCAGAAACCGTATCAAGGGAACTCTGTGTTCCCATGGATGTTCCTAAAGGTGAACATCAAATCTCAACCTCTCTGTATATGTGTATTATGAATGTATGTGTGTGTGCATATTACATACATATTTATTCATCATGGCTCACTTTGCATTGGAGAGGACTTCAGAGGATGCTGTTGTCAATTTACTCGGGGAAATGCTAAAGGATTAAAAACAGACAAAATAAGATGCCACAGGACTTGTAGACTGCAACCTCTTGAGTTCAGGTTGGCTATAATTGCCCTTGAACTTATAAACTGGATAACTCTTAGAAATTTAGAAAATTCACATGTAAATCAGTTATTTGGAATCTGATATCTCATTTTTCCTAGACATGCTTCCATCTACATTTGTAATAAATATATTTGACCTGTCAAAAAAGTTAATGACTCAAGAATTGGCTGGTAGTTACTAGGAGGAAGGATTCCTCTTATGACCTGCTTCTCTTTTATTCAACTAGATTCAAGAAAGATAGAAAGTTACCAATAGGTGTTACAGTGAGAAGATTTAATAACAATGTCAAAAACACCTTGTCATAGATACCCCTAAGAATGAATTTGAAGATTTCACCTCTTTTTCTTCCATATTTGTGTTTATATATTTGTGTTTGTATTGGTATGAGTATATAAATATGTGTATACATGTACATACAAAATGTATTGATCTTTAAAATTCATTTATATTTCATATTTCATTGGTGGCATCCTCCTAGGTTTCTGATGTCCATTCATTCAGGGCAGTGCTAAAGGATTAAAAAGATACACGGTTCATAGTATTTGCAGGGCAGCAATGGAGATGCAGACATACAGAACAGACTTGTGGACACAAGGGGGAAGGAGAGGGTGGGACGAATGGAGAGAATGGCATGGAAACATATGCATGACCATATGTAAAACAGACAGCCAGCGGGAACTTGCTGTATGACTCAGGAGCTCAAACCCGGTGCTGTGTGACAGCCTAGAGCGTTGGAATGGGGTGGTTCAAGAGGGAGGGGAAATATATATACATATGACTGATTCGTGTTGATGTATGACAGAAACCAACACACTGTTGTAAAGCAATTAACCTTCAGTTAGAAAATAAATTTTAAAAAACTAAAAAAAAATACATGGTTCACACACCACATGTAATTCTAGACTTCCTTTAACCATCATCATGCTGTCTTGATTATCATAGCTTAATACTAAATTAAGTTGGTATTGTCAGTCCTCTGACTTTACTCTTCAATGTCTGGGGGCTATTCTGGGTCTTTTGCCTTCCCTTATAAACTTTAGAATCAGTTTACGAATACCCCAAAAGTAACTTTCTGGGATTTTGATTCAGATTGCATTGAATCTACAATTTGGAAGAATCAACATCTTTACTTCTGAGACTTCCTTTATTGAAGATAAAGTCTCTGCCATTTATTTAGTTCTTTAATTCCATTCATAAGAACTTAGTTTCCTCATATACATCTTGTACATTTTACTGGGTAAATATATATTTAGGTATAAATATATTGGGGGGGTCCTATTTTAAATGGTTCTCTGCTTTTAATTTCAAATTCCACTTGTTTGTTACTGGTATATGGGAAAGTAATCAGTTTTTTATCAATGTATTAAACCAATTAGACAAGATTACAGGACACAAGCTTATTAGGCCCAGAAGATTTTTTTTTTAATCTATTCTTTTGGATTTTTCTTCATAGACAATCATGTCATCTGTGAACAAAGACATTTGTTTCCATTCCATCGTGCATACTTTGATTTCCTTCTCATTGCTCATTACTATAATCCTCCTTGGAATTTTGAGTATGATGTTAAAAAGGAGTGATGGGGCAAGGAGCATCCTTGCCTTGTACCTGTCTCTGCAGAAAAGTTTCAAGTTTCTCACCATCACATATGATGCTACCTGTAGGGGGTTTGGAGAAGGCAATGGCACCCCACTCAAGTACTCTTGCCTGGAAAATCCCATGGATGGAGGAGCCTGGTAGGCTGCAGTCCATAGGGTCGCTGAGGGTCGGACACGACTGAACGACTTCACTTTCACTTTTCACTTTCATGCATTGGAGAAGGAAATGGCACCCCACTCCAGTACTCTTGCCTGGAGAATCCCATGGACGGAAGAGCCTGGTAGGCTGCAGTCCACGGGGTCGCTGAGGGTAGGACACGACTGAGCGACTTCCCTTTCACTTTTCACTTTCATGCATTGGAGAAGGAAATGGCAACCCACTCCAGTGTTCTTGCCTGGAGAATCCCAGGGATGCGGGAGCCTGGTGGGCTGCCGTCTATGGGGTCGCACAGAGTCAGACACAACTGAAGTGACTTAGCAGCAGCAGCAACGGGGGTTTTATGGCTTTTTTTTTTTTTAATCAAGTTGAGAACATTCCTCTCTATTCCTAGTTTGCTGAGGTTTTTTTTTTTTTTTTTAATCATGAGTGTTAGATTTTGTCAAATGATTTTTCTGCATCAATCACTTTTTTCTTTTTAGCCTGTTGATGTGATGGATTACATTGACTGACTTTCAAATGTTGAACCAGCCTTGTCCATCCAAGTCCCACTTGGTCTAGGTATAAAATTTTTTATTAACATTGTAGGATTCAACTTGGCAACATTTTGTTTAGGATTTTTGCCTCTTATGTCCTATGCTTTTATTTTTTTGTAATGTTCTTATCTGGTTTTGGTAATGCTGACTTTAGACAATGAGTTAAATTTTTTCTCTGTGCTTCTACTTCCTGGAACAGTTTAGAAAACTGACATCATTTCTTCCTTGAATGTTTGGTGGAATTGACCAGTGAAGCCATCTAGGCCTAAGGTCTGTTATGGAAGGTTTAGTCACTGATTCAATTTCTTTAACAGATTCCGGCCTATTCAGGATGATCTTTGTATGAGCTTTGGTAGTATCTTTTAAAGCATTACTCCATTTCATGTAAGTTATCAACTTCGTGGGCTTGGAGTTGTTCATAATATTCCTTTATTATCCTTTCAATGTCCTGTGATCAGACATGATGATCTTCATTTCTGACAACAGCAATTTGTGTCTTCTGTCTCTTGTTTCTGTTAGTCTGGCCAAAGAGATACAAACTTTATTGCTTTTCAAAGACCCGGCTTTTGGCTTTGTCAATATTCTCTATTGATTTTTTGATTCCAGTTTCATTGATTTCTGCTCTTTTATTATCTCCTTCCGCTTTTTTTAGGTTTATACTGGTCTTGTTTCCTATGCTGGAAGCTTATTGATTTTAGATCTTTCTTCTTTTTTAATATATGAATCCAGGCTATAAATTTCCCCCTAATTACTGGTTTTGCTGCATTTCACAAATTTTGATAGCTCATGTTTTCATTTAGTTCAAAATATTTTAAAATTTCTCATGAGACTTCTGCTTTGACCCATGTGTTACTGAGAAGTATGCTGTTTAACCTCCAAGAATTTGGGGGCTTGCAAGCTATCTTTCTGTTACAGACTTCTAACTTCACTGTGGTCTGACAGCAAATTTTGTGTGATTCCTCTTCTTTTAAATTTACTAAGGTGGGTTTCATGTCCCAGAATGTGATCTATATTGGTGAATGTTTCATGTGAGCTTAAGAAGAATATATTGAGTTGGCAAAAAAATTTGTTCAGGCTTTTCCACAGGCTGTCATGGAAAAATCTGAATGAACTTCTGGGCCAACCCAACATTCTCTGCTCTTGTTAAATGAGCTATTCTATAAATGTCAATTAGATGCAGTTGACTGAAGGTGCTGTTCAGTGCCACTATCTTTATTCTCCATAGTTATCCCTTTTCTTCTTGCCTCAGCATAAACCCTATCTCCCCAATGATGATATCCACCAACAGTTCCCACCCTTCAAAACTTCACACTGACTTATTCCTATGGATTACCAAAGTTAGGGGCTTCCCTGATGGCTCAGATGTTAAAGACTCTGCCCACAATGTGGGAGACCAAGGTTTGATGGTTGAGTTGAGAAGATCCCTTGGAGAAGGGAATGGCGACCCACACCAGTATTCTTGCCCAGAGAATTCCATGGACAGGGGAGACTGGCAAGTCCACGGGGTCACAAAGGGTTGGACACAAGTGACTAACACTTTTACGGAAATTAACATCTTCATTACCACCATCAAGAAGAATTGTTCTATTTTACTTTAAATACCAATAGAGAAACATCTCATTAATGATAGTCTATATGGAATAGTGATATAATGAATTTATCTGAATAAAGATTCCTCGAATCTAAAATACATAGTAAACATAACTTACTGAATTTCCTATCTTTATAGAAACAATTCTAGATCATTGTCCAGAAAATTCTTCATTGCCATGGATAATCTCAAGACTAAATGTCTCCACCCCATCCTCCTGGACCCCTCACCCCTCAATAAATACCTCACCTTTCATAGATGGCATCATCATAGGCTCCTGATGTCAGTTCAACTGAGTTATCTCTAAGGAATTAAAAGCATACCATCAAACTCGAAATGACTTCATAGAGTTAACTAGTTACAAATAGTCTTCAATTTGTAAACTGATTTTTAACTCGAAAGATCTGATTGAAATTTAGTTATCTGGCAATCAGTATTTCAATTTTCACTACAAACAGGGCTTTATTAAAGTTGTAATGAGACCTTAGGGCTGTCTAAGCAGCCTGGCAAAGTACAATTCTTTACCTCTAAACCTAACTCTATGTCTAACTGCATCAAGGTTGCGTTTACTTAAAATTCAGCTTCAGTGTGCAGGTCTACTATCTTCCAGCCCCTTCTAAGTTCCTGATTATCAAGTCCCTCCCCTGCATCCTTACTTTTCTCGTATCCTGTAGTCCTTTCCTCAGTTTGGTTTAAAGAGCTACAAGCCTGGGGCAGGGACTCTCCAACATGAGGGTGGGTTTACAGTTGGGACACCAGCTTTAGATGGGAGCAGAGCCCTGGAGGGTGAGGGCTAGAGCCAAAATCTATTAGGGTTTGCTCCTTTCTGCCTCCTTCTTCCTCCTCTCCTGGCGCTCTGTAGCAGTCTCTCACACACTTCTTATAGTTTCCCAAGAGTTTTGGCTACTAGTTAATCAGGGTCACAAACAGACTATTAGTAAGGATTCTCCCACTTATGATCTCTTTTTTCCCATCTAGACCCCTAAATAAAGTTACTTATAAGAACATCCAGTCTTTTATGAAAAGAAACCTTCCTTGGCCATCAACACTCCCAATACCTTTTCACCACCCACATCACGCACCTCTTGTCAGCGTTGCCAGAGGAGCCTAAAGAGGCATCCATAACTCTGCCAAAGAGTGGAAAAAACATACAAAAATATAAAGTCAGACAGTATGGAAGGCAATTAGTTTTTTCTTTCCAATAGAATTTCAGGACATGAAATGTAAACTCATGAATATGGAAAAAATTGAAGAAAGAGTTTCAGGGTACAGCACTGGACTTCTTGAGACCACACCTGGGCTATGTGTGTTTGTGAATATACTAGAGAGAGAAGGAAAGAAGGGAGGTATAGCATTAATTACTAAACCTTTCTTTCCCATTTCACAAACCATTCACACACTTGGGAATCAATCTGGGAAACTAGAAAGAGCTGAGAGTGTACAAATGGGGAGATGGATCCAGTTGATAACTAGTAAAGGGATACAGGAAAAAAGAAAAGAAAATGCCAGAATTACAAATATTCCAATGCCAAGGACTTGTCCCTGGTCACCATTTGGTAGAGAAGAAACAGGTAAGTAGGTCAAGGATGGCCTATATAAAACTTTAATTTTTTTTTCTGACCTGGAAGTAGAGCATATTTATAATGATTCCTTTTTATTCTTCTCTGAATTATTCCAAAAAGATACCTGGTTATATTATCCAAAATCAAGACTTCCCACCACCGAATCACTGGCTTTATTAATTTAACCTCTCTACAACTCAATTTCCTCATGTGTAAAATAAGACACATGAAAATGCACTTTGCATCCGTCAACTTCAGCAAATCATACTGAATAGTCACCATTTCACAAACATTGGTTTTTAGGCAGCCTACCTTCTTCAAATGTCATGTCCCCAAAACTCAGTATATATTTTAAATTTCAAAAACACCTCACGATTCTAAAGTAATAACACTTCCATAATTCCCTGGGAAATGGTGGGTTTCTATCCAAGATGAGAAACAGCCCGAAACTACTGATACCAAAGTCAAATGAAAGTATGGATTCCAAGAACTAACAAACCCTGGAAGGCCAAGCAGTACCTTAGCTGGTGGACAGACAGGGGCAGTCTGGAGTAGCCCAGTGGGAGGGGAAATTTTAAGTTCAGTTCATGCCTTTCCCTTGAGTTGCTTGGAGACAATCAATGCGTTCTCAGAAACCAGTAGCAATTACCCAGATGTTGTTACTATAAAACGAGGGTAGCAGGGGTTTCCTGGTGGTCCCGTGAGTAAGAATCCCTCTGCCAATGCAGGGGACGCAGGAAGATCCTACATGCCTCGGGGCAACTAAGCCTGTGCACCACAACGGCTGATCCTGCACTCGGCAGCGTAAAAGCCACTGCAGTGAGATACCTGCACACACTAGAAAAACCACCCCCCCGCTCACTTCAACTAGAGAAAGCCGGAGTGCAGCAACGAGACCCAGCGCAGCCATAGATAAATAGGCAAAAGTGTTGGAAAGAAAAATCAAAAGAGGGTAACATTAGGTTAGCTGATGAAAACAGGGAGGGGCCGAAGAGCAATACTTCATCCTCCCCCTCCACCGCCCTCCCATCTCCAAAGCTCCAAATAACAACCTAGGGTGACTGCCTTCTCCAAAGTTTCCTTGCCCAGAGCTTAAAGGTGACGGTATGAATTGATGCTTTCGAATTGTGGTGCTGGAGAAGACTCTTGAGAATTCCTTGGACAGCAAGAAGATCCAACCAGTCAATCCTAAAGGAAATCAACCCTGAATATTCATTGGAAGGACTAAGGCTGAAGCTGAAGCCCCAATACTTGGGCCACATGGTGCAAAGAGCTGACTCATTGGAAAAGACCCTGAGGCTGGGAAAGAGTGAAGGCAAAAGGAGAAGGGGACAGCAGAGGATGAGATGGTTAGATAGCATCCTTGACTCAATGGACAAGAATCTGAGCAAACTCCAGGAAGATTCCACATGCCACGGAGCAAGTAAGCCCATGTGCCACAACTGTTGAGCCTGCGCCTTAGAGCCTGCGCTCTGCAACAAGAGAAGCCACCGCAAGGAGAAGCCCATGCACGGCAACTAGAGGGTAGCCCCTGCTCACAGTAACTAGAGAAAGCCCGAGTAGCAACAAAGACCCAGTGCAGTCAAACAGAAATAAAATTATTAAATAAGAGAAAGAAAAAACCCCAGAGGAAACATTACATGTCAAAGTAGAATTGTTGGATATCAAGGATCCATTCATGGGATATTAAGTAGTTTGGGTACGTGTGAAAAGCAAAATAGACTTGGAAAGTGAGATTGAGAAACTCCCAGAAAATAGTAGAAAAGAATCAAGTCAATGGATATGTTCTTATCCTCCATATCTAACATCTGGAATACAGACTTCTGAGCATGAGAAAACATGGAACAGAAAAGGCTGAGAAAAAATAAAGATAAATTTCCCCAAATTATGCCAAGAAATTGTCTTTCACCTTACATTTTTTTTCAAATGTACAATCCAGGGATTTAATCAATTATAGAACATTTTCATCCCCACAATGAGATCCCTTCTGTTCATTTATAATTAATCCTGTTCCCACCCCTAGCCAACTGTGAATCTACTTTGTCTCCATAGATTTGTCTTTCCTAGACATTTCATATAAGTGGAATCACACAATTTACGATCTCTTGTATCTGACTCATTTCACGTCACAAAATGTTTGAGGCTCACCCATGACATAACATGGATGCAGTCTACTCCTTGTAATTGTTGAATTGTAATCCCAATGTTCACTTTACAAATATTTAAATGGTATTTACTAAAAAGTGCCAGGCATTATGCTGATACTTTCCAAATGCTATTGCAATTGGTTCTCAACACATCTTTTGAGATAGTTACTATTTTTCATGGATAGTTACAATTCATGGATCTCAAAAATTTGTATATTTCCAACATCCATTAAGCTGATTTGAAAATCTCACTAATAAAAATGCATTAGCAGGAATTAGCAATGTTTCAGGTTTTAATGGAGATGGAACAACTGAAGCCCTTGTGGCCGTCCCTGGAAATGTTCACCACCCTAGACAGAACTTCCTCCAGTAAAGCAACCAGTCACCCCTAGAGGAGAAGTTTACAGGGACTATGACTGTCACGTGTATATTATTACTGGTACACTGCTTCAGCTGTGGTATTTTTTAAGGAAAACACAGGTATACAACAAGGTCTTTAAATTTTGAATTTGCCAATTCATTTGCATACAGTTTACATTTATTATAAAAGAAGGTACAGGTATATTCCCTATTCTATAAAGGGCTGAGAATTGTGCTTAAAATTCAGCAAATTTGAATCTTATCACTTACTTATTTTTTGGATGCATGAGCCAGGCACTTAAAGAATTCTTCTTTAATCCCTGCATGGTTTGTTTCGTGGTTGAATTTAATCTACAGTTAATCTAAGAAAAGCAAAAGCACACATCCATTATATATTTGATATGTTTAAAACACATATGATATCCCCCCAACTCGGAAGAAAGTCACACATAGGACTCACTAGGTAAGGATCAGCATTTCTGAAGTCTTGAATCCACAAATACAAAATCTGCAATACTGTGCAATTTTATACATTCTGTGAAACACGCATTGTGCATTTGCCCTTAGAATTTTAGCTCAAAAAATAGAGGAAAACATTTTGTGTGTGTGTTCAATAAAATTTAAGTTTAGCTCAAGCACAGTTCAGTTCAGTTGCTCAATCATGTTCGAATCTTTGCAACACCATGGACTGCAGCATGTCAGGCTTCCCTGTCTATCACAAACTCCCAGAGCTTTCTCGAATTCATGTCCATCCAGTCAGTTATGCCATCCAACCATCTCATCCTCTGTCGTCCCCTTCTCCTCCTGCCTTCAATCATTCCCAGCATCAGGATTTTTTCCAATGAGTCAGTTCTTTGCATCAGGTGGCCAAAGGACTGGAGCTCAAGCACAGGACTCTTAAAAAAAAATTACCCACTTGCTACCCGGGACCCAGAAAGTGAAACAAAACCATTTCAAACCAATTTTACATCAGAGTGACTTATATTTCCATCCTAGAATATTCTCTGTAGAATAAATCACAGGAATGAGCAAGCAAAAAAATGTGAACCTCAGCATTTCACAGGGCAGATTTCATGCACAAAAACTGTAAGTCACAGAATAAAAGCCACTGCCAAGTATTAATACATCGCCAAGTTAACAAGTAGTAATATTATGTCCACCTGAGGCAAGCAGAAATGTGCCACAAGCCCCTCAATTCTGGGCAAGGAGAGAAAAATAAACAAATAGAACAAAATCTTTCCCCTACAACAGACCAGTTTGTGCATCAGTGTTGATTTTGAGGCTTGGGGTCCAGCCATCTGTGAACTCCAAACCTTTGAGGGACGCTAGCTCATGCGCAGTGGGAGTATGAAGCCCCAAGTTTGGACGCTGTGGCCCCGAGAGCCCGGATGGCCATGGGAGAGCCAGCCTGGCTCTGGGGGCCGCCCCCTTCCTGCTGGCACGGCATCCGCTTACCTGCAGGCAAGGCTGCTGTAGCGGAGGTGCTGCATCCTGGACGGAGCTGGGGCTGTGGGGGGGTGGGGCGCATTCTGTGACTTGGGTACTTTTCCTAAGCAGGAGCGAACTTTACTCAAGATCCTGGTAGCAATTTCTCTCCTACTGCCTTTCAGGATAATGCCTCCCCCTGCCACATCCTGCTTTCCTATTTTTTAATGTCCCCAGATCAAGTGCGGTAAATCCAATCTCAGCCCAATTCCTGCCAGCCACAAAGTTACTGTTAGTTGCTCCTACAGAAGCCTAGTGCCCCCAGTCCCTCCACCCTCATGACCCCTGAGGGTGAGATAGGGGGCTCCGCAAATGCCCTGGGAGGGGAGAGGAATGTTAATTAGGGTTCCCCACAGCTAAGCACAAGGCAAGCCTTCCTGTCAGCGGGCCCAAAGACCCCCATCCTGACCCTTCTCCTGATCCTTCCTCCTCCCTGCACCCTCCATCTGTCCCTGTAAAATGTTCTACTCCTCTTACTCTGTGAAGGTGGAAGGGCAACATTAGCTACATAAAGAGCAGAGGGTGTGATGGGACGTCCTCAGCCAGAGGCCCCCACCCTAGGTCTTTACCTGCTGCTGCTAACAAGACAGTACTAGAATAAGAACCCTGTGTCCATGGCAACCCTAGACAACAGATTCCAGGTGGTCCTGAGATGTAGTAGAGTGAGGAATACAATGAACTTGGTTCCAGGCGGCAGGGACTTAAAAAGAGACTTTTCCTTAAAGACTAGGGGTACCAAGATCAAAGATCCCAGGATAAGCATCTCAGAGCAGATCTTCTCTGCTGTTACTTTCCCTTTTGCATCTAACGAAGGGGCTCCTTCTTCCATATTCTGATTCTGAAGATTAGATTGAGGTTTTGGCTTCCCCATAGGTTGGCAAGAATGACCAGCGAGCTGAATATTTTCTGGCTAATATTAACTTTAAGTAAAATAGATTGATATAGGAATAAGTTGATATAGGAATGAGGAGCACAAAAATTCATTTTACTCAAGCTATCAATTCGTAAGATTGAAAAGAAGCAGTCAAATATTAGTTGTAAATTAAAACTATACCCATTTTCCTGGTAGAGTAAATCTGAAAGGTATAAACAAATACCAAACGAATGAAAACAAATACGGAAAAAAAGCTTTTACGCTTCAGGTTTTTTTTTTTTTTTTTGGTGGGATCTTAGTTCCCTGACCAGGGATTGAACCCAGGCCATGGAAGAAAAAGTACTAAGTCCTAACTGGTGGATTCCCAGCGAATTTCTGGGGAAAAAAAAAGTTTTTAAAACCTTAGTGAAACATTAGCAATTTTGTATGGAAACTACAATATAAAAATTACCCCCAAAAGAAGAATAAAGATCAGTTTGACAGTCTGTATTGGTACATGTTATGAAGCTGTAAGTGGTCAGTTGAAGAGATAGAAAAGAGATTAAAGTCATATTAATTTAGTAGTATATCTATAAAGCACTTTGCCAATTACAAAAATTAATAAAACATGGTCACTGACTTCAGTGTCAGATTGACGACCTTAAGGCCAGACCATTTTGAAATATGCCAAGCATCCTACTTTCTGTGAGAAAGACCTGCCCTTCACCAGAGCCTCATCTGACCTTGAAGAAGGACAGTAACACAACCCCAGCCCCTCCAGCTTTTCTGTCTCACACAAGAGAATTAAAAAAGACCAAGAAACTCTTCTGAAG
This sequence comes from Bubalus kerabau, assembly GCF_029407905.1. Lineage (NCBI taxonomy): Eukaryota > Metazoa > Chordata > Mammalia > Artiodactyla > Bovidae > Bubalus > Bubalus kerabau. Next base: position 22,322,398 of record NC_073635.1, on the reverse strand, counting down.
ATCACAGCCCTTGTTTATGTTTTAATTTTTTGTTGTTGAAAACTAGACTTTTAAAGTAAATGTAATAACTAAAAATCAGATTTTCCCTTTTCTCTAGGGTTTATTGCTGTTGTTTGTTGTTAAAGTGATTTTTCTGAACTCTGTTCTTTGTACAGTATGACCACTAAAGTCAGCTTGGTCAGGTAGTAATTAGAGATTCCCTCAGGTGCCCAGAACCGGTAAGTCTCTCAGTGGTTACCATTCCAGAAAGAGAAAATGGCTCCAGGCACCATCTTGTGTCTGTCTGTCTGTCTGTCTGTCTCTCTCTCTCTCTGTCTTCTCCCTTCTGTGCTGCCTGCTCCTCCTCTCTACCCTCACTTCCCCACACTAATTCTTGCTTAACTTTGCTTTTTCTCTTCAACTCTACCCCCCCTCTCCCTTTTCCTCTGAACTTTTCAGAACCCATCCCTTTAAAATTAGGCCTACTGAGGATCCAGAGACCAAACCCTTTAATTTCTTCTACTCTCTGAACGAAAGCTGAACTTTGAGCTATAGTCATAGATTTTTTCCCCCCACAGTAACCCAAAGAACCTCAGAGACTTGCAGAGGAATTTATGTTACTCAAATTTAGCAACCTGGTATCTCTGACTTTTACCAGCCAGTTCATAGGCTTCTTGGCTAAGGATAGGCCCAGCATTGAATTAAAACTGCTAACTGGGAAAATGCTGAAAGGTACCTAGAAATACAACTGGTAAAGCATTACTGAACCAAGGTTGTTTGCCCAGCATGCAGCAAGCCATATGCTGAGACACCGAAGTTTGCAGCAAAGAAAGGGTTTACTTACAAGGTAGCCGAGCGAGAAGATGGAAGTCTCAAATTCACTTCCTCAAAGGCGAGGGGCTGGGGGTATTCTTTGGGATAAAACTGAAGCTAATTGGAGACAATAAAATGTGAGCTGACCTTCATTCTGGCCTAGACAGAACTAAGCTACGGGCTTCTTCACAATAGGTATACTCAGAACATGCTCTGCGGATGGAGTGTTCAGCCCTCTGAAGGCGAAAGGTCACGGAGCATGCCCAGTTGAAGGGTCAGGGGTCTTAACTAGTTAGAGCTCAAATTGGGCTCAGCTGATTTCAAGTTCTGGAAAACAACTCAGGCAAACCTCTTATTGTTTAGGCCACTTGACTCTTGGAGGATCTGCACGTTTTTATAAAAACAATTAAAAGGAACTTAATCAGTGGAAGCAGGTTTCAGGTGTAACAGATCTGATGACTACCTTCTGTTTCAAAACGATCCTGCTAAGTCATTCGCTCAGGCTCAACAATCACTAGATGGCTTCCTGGAGCAATTCCTAGGGTTTTGCCAAAGTCTGTTGAACAAATTTCAGGCTTGCAGACAAAAATCTGATAAGCCTGTTCATGACTATTACAGTCGATTTCATATAGTTTTAAATGATAATTCTGACCTTCCTTCAGATGCTAATTCTAATCAGGTAGATTTTCACTCTATTTGTTTACAGGCTAAACCAGGACATTTCCCTGCTAGTAAAAAGGACCAAGAGAAATAGGAAACTATGTCCACTCCAAATTTAATTAATCTGGCAAACCATCTCTCTTGAGTACTACGGGAGTCACCGAAGTGGAAGGCCACCAAAAATCTTAATCTTCAACTCCAGCAAATGAAAAGCAAGACCCTCCTAATTTCCTAGGATGGCAGAGAGCCAGGACTTTGGGAAAGAGACACTTAAACTCTTTGGGCACTTGTAACCCTCTCAGGGGCCTTTCCAGCTAGCTCTCAGTTCTCAATGATGGAGCCCTGAGTAACACAGGCTCTTCCCAATCCTCCCTCCAAGTGGTTTACAGACACATTTCTCTAAATTGGGGCTGAATCTCCTCCAGTCCTAACTGACATCCGAGTTAAGCTCGTGGTGTACAAGCCCACTACTATAAAGCAGCCCCTGCCCTAGAGTAGTAGAACAGTTCAAACAGTGGAGACCTCCAGTGAACCTCAAGATGTTTTTGTCTCTGAGCCTACTTGCTTCTGTTTAGGACCTTTGAGAGACACAGACCCTTTTCTCCTTAGTTCTTCCACTGCTATCCATGTATAAGCCTGAGACTTCTTAAAGAAGTATCATGCCAGAATTTCCTTCTCTCAAAAGGAGGGGGCGGGGAGATAATTCTAGAATTTGACAGTACTCATCAAAGCAGCCAATCAGATGAGTTAAATGATGTTGTGACGTCTTTTATTTGCTCTGTCTAGAGCTGATCCTGGGAACACTGATTATTTGTCCCTATTGAATCAGCCATCACCCTCCTTACAGACAAAATCTCCACTGGTATTGGCAAAATTCACAGTGTACCTCCCATTAAGATTCAGAGAGATCCCTGAAAAACTCCCCAGAATTAATCAATAGCCTATGAGTAAAGAAGCCCTGGGAGAAGGCAATGACACCCCACTCCAGTACTCTTGCCTGGAAGATCCCATGGACGGAGGGGCCTGGTGCACTGCAGTCCATGGGGTCGCGAAGAGTCGGACAGGACTGAGCGACTTCACTTTCACTTTTCACTTTCATGCATTGGAGAAGGAAATGGCAACCCACTCCAGTGTTCTTGCCTGGAGAATCCCAGGGACGGGGGAGCCTAGTGGGCTGCTGTCTATGGGGTTGCACAGAGTCGGACACGACTGAAGTGACTTAGCAGCAGCAGCAGCAAAGCCCTTCAAGGCACAAAACCCATAATAGAAGATTACAGATTCCAGAGTTTCTCTCTCTCTTTTACTAATCCCTGTAATATTCTTATTTCACCTGTGGGGAAACCTAAGGGTGAGGGTGGAAGTTTGTCTAGGACTTCTGAACAAGAAATAACATTGTTCTACCTAGACATCATATTGTTCTTAACTCTCATATATCACTATCATCCATTTCCACTGGAAGCAAATTCTTTACATAACAGTTTTTTTTAAGGTTTTATATATCTTTATTTTTATTGACATTTAGTTGATTTACAACATTTTGAGTTTCGGGTGTACAACATAGTGATTGAATTTTTAAAGGTTATACTCCATTTATAGCTACTCTAAAATATTGGCTATATTTCCTATTTTGCCATTTTCACTGAAACTACTTCCAAAAGTACTTTTAAATACATTACTAAATTCACAAGAAAGTAAGCAAAGTACTAAATAATCACATGGACATATTCACACTTACTTTTACTTGAAAGTCGCTCAGTCGTGTCAGAATTCTCTAGGCCAGAATACTGGAGTGGGTAGCCTTCCCCTTCTCCAAGGGATCTTCCCAACCCAGGTCTCCCACATTGCGGGCAGATTCTTTACCAGCTGAGCCACAAGGAAAGCCCAAGAATACTGGAGTGGGTAGCCTATCCCTTCTCCAGCAGCTCTTCCTGACCCAGGAATCGAACCAGGGTCTCCTGCATTGAAGGTGAATTCTTTACCAATTGAGCTATCAGGGAAGCTCTGCTTATACTTACTCAAGTGGTAAATTAACACAGAAACCAGGAATGTCCTGCAAGTGTTCTAAAACCCCAAATCTAGAGCTCTGTGGTTTAATATTGTGGTTGCCTGAATGCCTGTAAACATAATGCTTACAAAAAAACAAAAAGATGTGAAATGAGATGTAAAGAGAGGACTTTGACATATTCCTGGGAATATAGAGTTCTGTTGGTTAACCAAGTAACAGGATTTGAACCTGACAAAGTGGGCAGCTGAATCCAACACCTTCACATAGATCCAGGCACCCAAATTGGCTATATATATTAATTTCTTCAGTATATTTTCTTGGAGCCTGGAAGCCCAAGGTCAAAGTGTCAGCAAGGGTGGTTTCTCCAACACCTCTCTCCTTGGCTTGCAGACACCTTCTTTCTGGTTCTCAAAGTGCATGGCTTTTCCTCTGTGCATACTTTTCTAATGGTGTGTTTTGTTGTTGTTTGATTGGGCTAAGTGGCTTTATTAGAGAAAGCCAGGATTACAAAGTATTTGGGAGTTGACATCTGGGCCTTTCTTCTTCCCAAAGGTGGGCACAATATTGACAAAGCTCCGGTTGTACTGCATATGCCTCTTGGCCCGGCCCATCTTTTTCTCCTGTTTGGCCACCTTGGGAGTCTGACGTCTTACTTACCCAGCACCAGCCAGGTGCCACCAGGATATGGTGGCAAAGTGAACCAACAAACAAATCAGTCTCTCTCTGCTGACAGTGGATTTAAAAGTATTAATAAATTTATAACCTTCCCCAATGTTTTGTAACTAGCTTTACTCTCATGCTGGGATTTGAGTTTACTCCACCTTCAAAAATAGAACTACCATATGATCCAGAAATTCCACTCCTGGGTGTATATTCAAAGAAGAAAAAAAACACTAATTAAAAAAAATTCATCCCAGTGTTCACAGCAGCATTATTTACAATAGTCATGGAAGCAATCTAAGTGTCCATTGACAGATGAATGGATAAAGAAGATGTGGGGTGTGTGTGTGTATGTGTATATATATATATATAAGATTGAATACTACTCAGCCATAAAAGAAAAAAAATAGAATTTTGCCATTTGCAACAACATAGATGGACTTGGAGGATGTGCTTAGTGAAACAAGTCAGAGCAAGACAAATACTGTATGACATTGCTTATATGTAGAATCCAAAACATAAAACAAACTAGTGAATATGACATAAAAGAAACAAGACTCACAGATATAGAGAATGAAGTAGGGACTTAAAGAAATGAAAGTGTTAGTTGCTTAGTCGTGTTTGACTCCTTGCTACCCCCATGGACTGTAGCCAGCCAGGCTCTTCTGTCCATGGAATTCTCCAGGCAAGAATGCTGGAGTGCGTAGCCATTCCCTTTTCCAGGGGATCTTCCTGACCCTGGGATCAAACCCAGGTCTCCTGCATTGCAAACCCGGGTCTCCTGCATGGGCAGGCAGATTCTTTACCATCTGAGCCACTAGGGAAAATCACATAGTGATTACTAGCAGGATTTAGAGAGAAGTGCTGGGCAGGGGGAGGGGGATGTGGGGTTTAATGGGGTTAGAAAATTAAGAGCTACAAATTACTATGTACAGAATGAATATGTTACAAGGATGTATGGTACAGTACACCAGCAGAGTGGCGCAGCGGAAGCGTGCTGGGCCCATAACCCAGAGGTCGATGGATCGAAACCATCCTCTGCTAAGGTGGGGTTGCTTTCCTCCTGAAGAGATCTTTAGGAGTAGAGAAGAGAGTTTATTAGGAAATTTGCCACTGTATATCTTCTTTCGTGAAGTGTTTAGGTCACTTTTTTGGGGTTCCCCTGGTGGCTCAGATGGTAAAGAATCTGCCTGCAATGCAGGAGACCAGGGTTTGATCCCTGGGTTGGGAAGATCTCCCAGAAGGGAATGGCTACCCACTCCAATATTCTTGCCTGGAGAATCCCATGGACAGAGGAGCCTGGCAGGCTACAGTCCATGGGGTCGCAAAGAGTCAGACACAACTGAGTGACTAACACTTTCACTTCACTTTTCACAGGGAATATAGCCAATATTTTGTAATAACTATAAATGGAGTATGTAACTTTAAAATTGAACCACTATGTTGAAACTCATATAATATTGCAAATCAACTACACATCAATAATGATAAATAAAAATATATAAAAACCTTAAAAAGAAATAAAAGAAATAAAATATTGTTGATGGAACAACTACCAAAATATACTAAAATTTTGGACTGAAGAAAATCCTATGGAACATTGTGTTCTTAACATTCTTAAAGTGCGATATGAAAGAATTGTATTTGCCTCTTTTTTCTCTAGTAGCATAAAAAAAGAGGCAAATACAATTCTCGGACATGACTGAGCGACTTCACTTTCACTTTTCATTTTCACGCATTGGAGAAGGAAATGGCAGCCCACTCCAGTGTTCTTGCCTGGAGAATCCCAGGGACAGGGGAGCCTGGTGGGCTGCCGTCTATGGGGTCGCACAGAGTTGGACACGACTGAAGTGACTTAGCAGCAGCAGACTTTCTCCACTTTGTCATATTCAGTGTTCTTTTATTAGCATAATATACCTTATTATAAGTATGCTTATGTATCTTTTTATACCAAACAATGTTTGTTAAAATATCACTTAAAGTTTTTTTTTTTTGTTTTAAAACATAGTTTTTATTGAAGCATAGCATATGGTAATGCTCATAATATTTATCATCAAATTTTGCATTTATGAAAAACCAATATGTATCATACTTGGCTGAGTCCCAAAGTAGAATATATATGGAGCTTACATAGAAACTATTTATTTCTTTTGCTTAATTTTTCTTTCTTTCTTTTTTGTGCATATCCTTGTATATTGGTCTTTCATTTCTGCAAGAAGATTTCTCAAAAGTGGAATTACTGGATCAAAAAATATGTACATTGACGTTTTGAAGCATAACAATAAAATAAAAATCCACATGCCCATGACCTCACACAGAATGAAAACATTTCTAATCCTGTGGAAGCCGCTGGAGGTTTTACTCTGATCCATTCCTCTTGTCTCTCCACAGAGGCGACCATTCTTCCAAAGGTTTGTTTTTTGGTTGTTTCTAATTTTTTGGCAATGCTGTGTACCATGAAGGATCTTAGTTCCCTGACCAAGGATCGAACCTGAGTCCCCTGAAGTGGAAGCGTGGAGTCCTAACCAGTGGACCACGAGGTAAGTCACTCTTCTGAAGTATTTTATGTTCATGACTCCCTTGCTTTGCTTTATAATCTAAGTAGACAGGTATTTAAACAATACACCATTTTGCTATAATATTTATTCTGAAGTTTTACAATAATGGGTATTATGATGCGACGATATTTATCCTGAAGCACATTTTGATCACTAAAAACCACTTGATAAATATTAATTAAATTGGGGGCTTCCCTGGTGGTCCAGTGGTTAAGACTTTGCCTTCCAATGCAGGAGGTGTGGGTTTGCTCCCTGGTTGGGGAGCTAAGATCCCACATGCCTTGTGGCCAAAAAAACCCAAAATATAAAACAGAAATGATATTATAACAAATTCAATAAAGACTTTAAAAATGGTCCACATTAAAAAAAAAAACTCTTAAAAAATTAAATTGCTGGGGTTGTTTGCATTGTTTACAAAAATGTTATTCCATAAAATATCTAAATAGTATTTTGTGTTAATAAATATCAGTGGCTCTTTGATTTAAAGGTAGTAAAATAAAAGCTAATTGTAAGTTTTCCATATATTCACATTATTTTCCAGTGACATGATACTGCCCATATATTTAGAAATAGATTTATTTTGGCAAGAAAAAGATTGGTGAATTCTAGAAAGTACAAAGTAGACACAAATGAAGGTTTTTGAGCCTAGAAAGGGAAGGGTCATTTTCTATAAATGATTTTTTCACTGTTTCTCATATTCATGCAGTTATCTTAATTACTGTATTACCAGTTGGCTTCGCTAGATGGAGCTATGGCTGTGCTGTGCTTAGTCGCTCAGTCGTGTCCAACTCTTGGCTACCCTGTGGACTGCATGTAGCCAGCCAGGCTGCTTGGTTCATGGGCTTCTCCAGGCAAAAATACTGGAGTGGGTTGCCATGCCCTCTTTCAGGGGATCTTCCCAACCCAGGAATCGAACCCAGGTCTCCCGCATTGCAGGCAGATTCTCTACCCTCTGAGCCACCGGGGAAGCCCAGATGGAACCACGAGGTATAATAATTATAAATGCCTTCAAAAAGTAAAACCAACTCAATATCCTGAGAAGATAATTATTTGTAGAGGAGAAACTATCACTTGTAGATATCATTTTAAAGGATATAATCTTCTATCACTTTTTTGTTGTGAATTGTCCGCTCCAGGGAGAAACATCTGCTTGGGGTTGACAACGAGGAGTTTACTAGTTAGTAACAGTTCATTAATGAACTGAGCGGACTCCTTCATTTATTCACCTGGGCATTTATTTTTTCATTCACTGACCAAGCATTTATCAAGCACCGAGTGTGCCCCCCTGCTAGGCACTGGGGATATAGAAATAAACCCCATTGGGGTTGTAGACACAATCCCAGTCTTCAAGAACTTCACAGCCTAAGTCAAGTAGGGGAGGTGAGAACACAAGCCATCAATTACAGTACATTTGGGAGAGAATGATAGAATCAGTTAACACAAGATTCAGTGGTGGCATCAAGAAAGAAATGGCTAGCTCTGACCAAGTAGGAAGACATGCCTAGAACAGTCAAAGATGGAAAGAAAACTTGGTGAATGCTGAACCAACTGAGTACTCATGGGGACAGAAAGGAGATGATGAGAAGGAGATAGGTTATGTTGGACATAATGGCTAAATGATTGTGGGGATCAGAGAGGAGGAAGAAACTTCCTAAATCCTTTCTAAATCCTTTAAGACAAGTACTGAGGGTGTCAGGATAAAAATTCAACATGACTCTGAGAAATTGAAAATGAGTTTAAGAAAGCACCTCTTTCATATCTTAAATTGTAGACAGCCTCCCCACCCTTCCCCTATTCTTGAGATCTCACCCCATTCTCTGTTTACTGTGGCGTGTGAATTTGTTCTTTCTGCCAAATGAGTCAGTGTCAGATTTGTGCTGACATGTATTAAATTTCCTGTAAGAAACTAGTGTGTCATATCTCTTTCACTGCGCTCTCTCTCTTTCCTCTCTCTCTCTTTGAATTTCTTTCTCTCTCTCTCTCTCTCTCTCTCTCTCTCACACACACAGGGGCAAGTATGTAGGAAAAAGTGCAGAGTCATTAAAGAGACAGTTAAAAACATATAGAAGCACTGTTCCTATAACAGCAAAACAATCCCTTACTAAAACCCCAGAACTACTGTATTTGTTACCCTTAAGTGTTCTTGAATCTTGGAATGGAACGTGGGCTTTACTGCATATATTCACATTATGATATATATTCATCTATTTGAAGTTTTCTAAGTTGTTTTTAAGTTGCATTATTTATGAAAAATATTAGAAAACTGGAAGTTTCATTTGTTTCCAGTCTTCCTTTTAATTTCCACTGTGAACATAGCTGTTTTCAATTAACATCGCTATGTAAAACTTTATCCATCCCCTAACACAGGGAGTGTAATAACACATCCTCAATAAGCATGTGAGACTTAGCCGGAAACCAACTTGCTGCGACCCCATAAATCAGTCCGAACAGCTGCTGGAGGCCAGAAGGAGAAAGGGAGAGAAGGAAGAGGAGCCAAACTCACAAAGAGCAACTTCCCTTCAGGCAGAGTGGATAAAGTGCCAGAAAAATTAAGGACTTCACTGGTGGTCCAGAGGTTGGGATTCCATGTGTCTACTACAGGGGCACAGGTTCGATCCCTGGCCAGGGAAGATCCTTCATGCCGCTCAGCGTGGCCCTCCCCCTGCCACTCTAAGAAAAACCAAACCAATAGAATGGCATGATCAAGTTTGTTAATTATAGCCACGGAGTCAAGAATACATTGAAAATCACTGAGGAAAGTACATCAACTATACTTCAATGTAAACAAACAAAAACCTTGGACTGAAAAAAACAAAACAAAAACTTAAAACTTCAAAAATTCTAACTTCCTTTTGAAATGTCTATAGGTTTTCGGATTTGCCTAGTCGTGTAGCAGAAAGAACTCAGATGTGCCTATTTGAGTCCCGTCCAGGGTCTCCCAGCCTCCCTCTCCATTCTTCATCGATATCCACACCATCTCCTTTTCTGCCCTCCAGTCCACTTCTCTGTCTTCCCACCCTCCCGCTACCTCCTGCCCGGATCATCCCTGTGGGACAATTAACATGGACAGAGGAGCATCAGGAGTAACCACAAGCCCATGCTGAATGACAAGTACAAACTCCACCTACCTGTACAGTGTGTTTCTTAGAAAAGTGTACTAAATGGTCAAGTCAAATGGGTTTAAGACATAACATGAGCTGATGGAAGGGGCATGAGACGCTTATGACAAAAAGTCTTGGCTCAGAGGGTTCTTCAGAGAAGCAGTTGATTCCAGGGCTGGGGTAGGCAGAATGTAATTGAGCCTGGAAAATCGTGTGTCAGAAAATAAAGAAGTACTCGGGCTTCCCTGGTGGTCCAGTGTGACTAAGACTCTTCTCCCAGTGCAGGGGCCTGGATTCAATCCCTGGTTGGGGAACTAGGTCCCACATGCTGTAACTGAGACCCAGCACAGCCAAATAAAGAAATTAAAATTCTAAAAACATAGTCTTTAAAAAAAGAAATGAAGAAAATAATGAAGTACTCAAACCAGCAACATAGTCCCACAAGCAACATAACCCCACAATGATGAGGTACGACAAAAGGATATGTGAGCCAACCTAAAGGAGTCCCCAGTGGCCAAAGTTGGAACAATTTGAGCAACAAAGTAAATAAATATAACACTGGGTTATGATCCACAGAATAAAATATATATCCATCCAGCTATTAGTACAAAGATATCTCTATTTCCATCTATCTATAACAAAATCACTATTAGGTAAACATTATAATAATAATTGTTGCAGGTAACATCCACTGCTGCTGCTGCTGCTGCTGCTGCTAAGTCACTTCAGTCGTGTCCGACTCTGTGCGACCCCATAGACGGCAGCCCACCAGGCTACCCCGTCCCTGGGATTCTCCAGGCAAGAACACTGGAGTGGGTTGCCATTTCCTTCTCCAATGCATGTATGCATGCTAAGTTGCTTCAGTCATGTCCGATTCTGTGCGACCCTCCAGGCTCCTCTGTCCACAGGATTCTCTAGGCAAGAATACTGGAGTGGGTTGCCATTTTCTTCTCCAAATGATAAATACTAAAATCTATAAGTGACAGTTCAAGGAAAATTAGGATATTAGCATCATCTCAATGCAGCTCCACTAAGATATTCATCAATTACAAAGGGGAAAATAATAAGAGTAGAGAAACCTGACAGATACCACCTTAACCAAGTGATCAAGGATAATATCACCAGTAACAAGACATACCAACGTTGTGTATTTTCTAATATAATGCACTGAGAAGGACACTTTGCCTCAAACATAAACTCAGTCTAATGGTGAAGAAACATTAGACAAACCCCAAATGAAAGACATTCTACAAAATATCTGGCCAGTACTCTTCAACAGTGTCAAGGTCATGGAAGACAAAGATTGAGGAGTTCTCCCAAACTGGAAGAAACTAAGGAGGCATAATAATTCAATGCACTGTGAGATTCTGAATTGGATCCCAGAAAGACATAGAGATGCTAGGGGGGAAAATGATGAAATGTAAAGGTCTGTAGTTTATTTAATAGTACTGTAACAATGTTTTCTGATTTTGATCATTGAACTATGATTGTCTGTTAACATTAAGAGTGGGCTAGAGGAAGGTAGCAGAGAAGGCAATGGCAACCCACTCCAGTACTCTTGCCTGGAAAATCCCATGGACGGAGGAGCCTGGTAGGTTGCAGTCCATGGGGTCACTAAGGGTTGGACATGACTGAGCGACTTCCTTTTCACTCTTCGCTTTCATGCACTGGAGAAGGAAATGGCAACCCACTCCAGTGTTCTTGCCTGGAGAATCCCAGGGACGGGGGAGCCTAGTGGGCTGCCGTCTATGCGGTCACACAGAGTCGGACATGACTGAAGCGACTTAGCAGCAGCAGCAGCAGCAGCAACAAAGGAAAGTAGATTTGAACTTTTTTCTAAAAATCTAAAATTATTTAAAATTAAAATATTTTAACACTTTGTGTCAAATCTCAACTACAGAATTTATTAGTTCTGACCTTTCTGGATCTCATTTTTCTTACTAAACAGGGAGTTAGGAAGGATGATCCCTAAGCCCATTCTGGAAAGTGAAGTGAATATGAAAGTCATGTCAAGCTCTTTGTGACCCCATGGACTATGGGGTCCATGGAATTTTCTAGGCCAGAATACTGGAGTGGGTAGCTATTCTCTTCTCCAGGGGATATTACCAACCCAGGGATTGAACCCAGGTCTCCCACATTGCAGGCAGATTCTTTACCAGCTGAGCCATAAGGAAAGCCCAAGAAGACTGGAGTGGGTAGCCAATCCCTTCTCCAACAGATCTTCCCAGCCCAGGAATCAAACTGGGGTATCCTGCATTGCAGGTGGGTCTTTACCAACTGAGCTATCAGGGAAGCTCATTCTGAAGAACAACAGAATTGCTTTCTTGCCCACGGGGTTTGACTTGCTTTACTTCCGCAGACTACATGCAGATGTTGAAAGTGGGGAATGTTGAAAATAGTCGTGAAATGATAATTGCAGATAATTCCTCTCTGCAGTTCAAATGTCCAATTTAAGGCAGAATGATACAGGACTGGAGAATTGTTCCCAGCTCATTAGGGTTTAGAAGCTGTTTCAATAGAGATCATGCCAAGAGGAAACTTATTCGCCCAAAAGTACTGCTAAAGAAAGAGAGTTTTAGTTTTAGTCCAGAAGAAAACATAGAAAAATAGAATATTAGCTGTTGAAGAGTAAAGGAATATTATTGAATATAAGGAATATCAGGATATACTTATATACTGAATATAAGGAATATTACTGAAGAGTAAAGGAATATTAGCTGTTGAAGAGTAAAGAAAAGTCACTTTGTTTCAAAGTTTCCTTAATGTCACCATTGTCTTTTTAGAATTAAAGATACATCTGCCAAAATTTTTTTCTTAGGGCTTGTACGTGTAATGGATAAACACACTGTTGAAACTTGCCATCGCTCTAATCCCAGCATCTTGGAAGAATGTCCTAGGAATGCTTTGGTAGTTAAAATACAAATCAACTTGGCAGTGTTCATTTCCCCTGATACCCTCCCACACACCCATACATGCATTTCTCCTGACCACTAGGACATTCCAAGCTCTCTCCTTCCTACGGCCTCTGCCTCCCCGCTCTCATTCTCCTGTGGGCCCTTCATCCCTGAGAACACACGGCATTCTATCCAAGTGTGAAGCTGAACTCAAGATGTCATTTAGTTGCTCAGTTCAGTCACTCAGTTGCGTCCGACTCTTTGCGACCCCATAGACTGCAACACACCAGGCTCCTCGGTCCGTGGGATTTCCCACCCAAGAATAGTTCTTTTCCAGGGATCTTCCCAAAACAGGGATTGAACCCACATCTCCTGCATCGCCAGGCAAATTCTTTACCACTGAGCCACCAGGGAAGCCCAAGGATACGTACGACACCTCAAACTAGGCAAGATCCCTCTTTTATTATACTTTCCAAGTTCAGCAAGGTTTTCTTTAGTCACTGACAGTCAGAATTTCCGTCTTATTTATCTACCTTTTTCTTTGGAAATTTCAAAGTTCTACTCATTCAGGGTCTTCCTCAATCGAACAAAACCCAATTGTTTTTGTACACTTTCTAAGTGTTATAGGAAGTTGAGTTTTAAGTTTACTGGAAATTTTCTGCAATCAAATCTCTGTAGAGTATGAATTACCCAGAAAACTCTCCAGGAGCCCATTTAGAATTATTTACTTTCAGAAAAACTAGCAAGGCCTTCTCATGAGTCTTACCCTATGGGGTTTTCATAACCAGATGGCCCACAGAAAGGGGATGTTTGCAGCATTACTCAGCATCCTTATAGGGTAAGACAGCTCCATGTTGGTGATAAAGGTGTTAAATCAGAGCTTATTGGGATTACATGACCCCTTTCAGTTGCCTGGGACTCCGCCTGGTTGTGTAATAATAGCCGTCTACCCAAAGGCAGCTCCTTTGCCACCAGTCCTGGTTCTACCAGGGACTGGCTTTCATTCCAGACTGGATTAATCTGGCTATTTGAAGATTTATCCCTTCATGCACCAAAACAAAAATATGATTTAAATTGTTCTCAATGAAATGTTCATGTATTAACCCTTCTTTGCTTTTAAAATAGAAGATCAGTTCAGTTCACTTCAGTTGCTCAGTCGTGTCCGACTCTTTGCCACCCCATGGACTGCAGCACACCAGGCCTCCCTGTCCATCACCAATTCCTGGAGTTTACTCAAACTCATGTCCATTGAGCCGGTGATGCCATCCAACCATCTCATCCTCTGTTGTCCCCTTCTCCTCCTGCCTTCAATCTTTCCCAGCATCAGGGTCTTTTCCAATGAGTCAGTTCTTTGCATCAGGTGGCCAAAGTACTGGAGTTTCAGCTTCAACACCAGACCTTCCAATGAACACCCAGGACTGATCTCCTTTAGAATGGACTAGTTGGATCCCCTTGCAGTCCAAGGGACTCTCAAGAGTCTTCTCCAACACCACAGTTCAATTCTTTGGTGCTCAACTTTCTTTATAGTCCAACTTTCACATCCATACATGACTACTGGAAAAACCATAGCTTTGAATATACTGTATATGATTTAACTAGGTTTAAATAGAATATAAATCATATATACTGCATATGATTTAACATTTCTGGATGAACTCTATTACAAAACATGATGCCCTGTGACTACGGAAATGTATAACATTGTCTGATTTTGTTTCAATCGTTCCAGGCTCACACTCTTTTGGATTCGTAGGTCATACTTTTAGTTTTTTCTCCTTCACTGCCAAGGTGTCACTATTACCAGTGTGCCTTCCAGTGTACACTGCAGCTACTTCTTATCCCCTATGCGTGAGGGAATGAGATGTCTGTTATCACAACGCCACATGTATTAATAAGTCTATAGATCCAGAGGGAGGCCTGGTAACCTCTCACATTATTAACATACATAAGATTTGAGTATGATTCAAAAGAAGTGATGGAAGCTAGAAAGGAAATAAAATGATGTGTTGGACTTGATTATGGAAAAATCTCTTTGAGCAGCCAAATTACAAAAACATAAGACTGCATTGTTCTTTAATTAAGGTGTATTTCATACACAATACAATGCATACATCTTCAGTATATAGTTTAATGTTTTGACAAATGTATACACCTGTGCGTGCATGCTAAGTCACTTCAGTCGTGTCCGACTCTTTGCGACCCCGTGGACCATAGCCCACCAGGCTCCTCTGTCCATGAGATTCTCGAGGCAAGAATACTGGAGTGGGTTGCCATGCCCTCCTCCAGGGGATCTTCCTGACGCAGGGGTCGAACCCACGTCTCTTATGTCTCCTGCACGAGCAGGTGGGTTCTTTACCACTAATACCACCTGGGAAGTCCAGTATATACTTATGTAACCCCATTACTCAAAGCAAGATTCAGACCATTTCCAACACGCAGAAGTTCCTTTGTGCCCTTTCAAGCCAATGCCCTTCCCCCTGCCATCACACATCCCCAAAGACAACGGTTGTTCTGATTTCTGATGCTATAGTGTTTATTTGCCTGTCCTTGGACTTAACATAAATGGAATCATGCAATATACTGTCTTCTATGTCTGGCTTCTTTTGTTTAATATAATGTTTTGGAGGTTCAAGCTGCTACATGTATTGGTGGCTTATTCTTTTTTATTGTTGAGTAGTAGTGAATTATGGGGCTTCCCAGGTGACCCAGTGGTAAAGAATCTGCCTGCAATACAGGAAACACGTGTTGAGTCCCTGGGTTGGGAAGATCCTCTGGGGAAGGAAATGGCAACACCCCAGTATTCTTGCCTGAGAAATCCCATGGACAGAGCAGACTAGTTGGCTACAGTCCAAGGGATTGCAAAGAACTGGACATGACTGAGTGACTGAGCATGCACAGTAGGGCATTATACATACACAGCTCAATCTGTTTATCCATCCTTCTGTTGATGGAATTTGGTTTATTTCTAGCTTGGTGCTATTATGACGAGAGCCCTATAAATATTTAAATATAGGTCATTTGTGGACATATGTTTTTATTTCTCTTGGGTAAATACCTAGGAGTGGAATTTTTTTAAATAGGCCAGTCTTACTACTTGTATTTATAATGACTTCATATACATACTCATTTCTTAAATGTTATTGATTGGCTTTTAATTTTTAGTTCATTATAACAAAGCCAGTGAAATGTAACTAGAGTTACAGGAGATAGAAAACAGCAGAGAAAAGAGTATAGTAAGTAGAAGGAACAACACTTGCAAAGGCCCCAAGGAGGAAAATATTTGATGTATTTAAGGAGTTGCATGAAAGTTTTGTGGCTGGAGCAAAGAACGTCTGAAGGAAATGGTAGTAGGAATCGAAGCTGATGGGATGGTAGGGGTCAGACTACATAGGGTTTAGTAGGTTGCATTTAGCATGCTAGATTTGGGAATTCTCTGATGGTCCAGTGGTTAAGACTGCATTTTCACTGCCAAAGGCTCAGGGAACTAAGCTGCAAGGCCAAAAAAAAAAAATGCTAGATTTTATATTAAGATAAATGCATGCAACCAGTGATTTCAGGAGGTCAAATAATATTTCAGGGGAGGAGATGGAAGTATATAAAGGAAGAAGCAGACAAAGCTCCTTAGTAAAGCTTTGGAGAGATGGGCAGGGCCATAGTTGGGCTAGAGATGAAGAAATATGGGCTTATTGGAGACATTTTGGAAAAAGAACTTGGGCCCATGGCATCTACCAAGTAAATTTCGATGTTAAAAAAAAATAGAGCAAAATTTCAAGAAAATTTCCAAGCACTATTTTTAAAATCTTAAATACACCATCTTTTTTGGTGTGGGCTGATTTTCTGTGAGACATTAAAGGTATTGCCAGGACAGCTAAAACAAATGAGACTAAGGAGAAAAAGTAAATAAAAGAGCAAAGAGTGAGAGAGAGCAAGAGATTACTCATTTAATTTCAAGTATTAGGAAGCCAGTACTAAAACAGAGAAGTGGGATGACAATGAATGATACCTCATTGTAGCCCAGGCTCATTAAGTTTTTTAAATGGATGGGCTCAGAGACCTATTTCTTCTTTTGGTTTCACATCTGCATCTTCAGTGAAATAGGGAAACATCCAAGCCATTTACTACAGTGGTGTAGAAGTGATAATGTTCCCAAAATACATTTATAGCATGTGCATCTGAAGTCACTCTAAAACACATTTTTTTTTTACAGTGAACTAGTGAGAGTTGGACTGTGAAGAAGGCTGAGCACCGAAGAATTGATGCTTTTGAACTGTGGTGTTGGAGAAGACTCTTGAGAGTCGCTTGGACTGCAAGGAGATCCAACCAGTCCATTCTGAAGGAGATCAGCCCTGGGATTTCTTTGGAAGGAATGATGCTAAAGCTGAAACTCCAGTACTTTGGCCACCTCATACGAAGAGTTGACTCATTGGAAAAGACTCTGATGCTGGGAGGGATTGGGGGCAGGAGGAGAAGGGGATGGCAGAGGATGAGATGGCTGGATGGCATCACTGAGTCGATGGACGTGAGTCTGAGTGAACTCCGGGAGTTGGTGATGGACAGGGAGGCCTGGCATGTTGCGATTCATGGGGTCGCAAAGAGTCAGACACGACTGAGCGGCTGAACTGAACTGAACTGAGGTCAGACAAAGAAAGACAAATACTATATTGTATCACTTGTACATCAAATCTAAAAAAGCTGCACTCAGAGAAACAGACTAGAATGGTGATCACCAGGAGCTGAGTGGTGGGGGAAAAGGAGGCGTTGGTCAAATAGTATTAATGCAACCTCCCAGATACAGAATGAATAAGTTCTGGGGATGTAAAGTACAGCTTGGCGATTACAGTTAATAATAATGTAGTAAACTCAGCTGTGGCCACAGGATGGGAAAAGGTCAGTTTTCATTCCAATCCCAAAGAAAGGCAATGCCAAAGAATGCTCAAACTACCGCACAATTGCACTCATCTCACACGCTAGTAAAGTAATGCTCAAAATTCTCCAAGCCAGGCTTCAGCAATATGTGAACCGTGAACTTCCAGATGTTCAAGCTGGTTTTAGAAAAGGCAGAGGAACCAGAGATCAAATTGCCAACATCTGCTGGATCATCGAAAAAGCAAGAGAGTTCCAGAAAAATATCTACTTCTGCTTTATTGACTATGCCAAAGCCTTTGACTGCGTGGATCACAATAAACTGTGGAAAATTCTGAAAGAGATGGGAATACCAGACCACCTGATCTACCTCTTGAGAAATTTGTATGCAGGTCAGGAAGCAACAGTTAGAACTGGACATGGAACAACAGACTGGTTCCAAATAGGAAAAGAATTTCGTCAAGGCTATATATTATCACCCTGTTTATTTAACTTATATGCAGAGTACATCATAAGAAACGCTGGACTGGAAGAAACACAAGCTGGAATCAAGATTGCCGGGAGAAATATCAATAACCTCAGATATGCAGAAGACACCACCCTTATGGCAGAAAGTGAAGAGGAACTCAAAAGCCTCTTGATGAAAGTGAAAGAGGAGAGTGAAAAAGTTGGCTTAAAGCTCAACATTCAGAAAACAAAGATCATGGCATCCGGTCCCACCACTTCATGGGAAATAGATGGGGAAATAGTGGAAAGAGTGTCAGACTTTATTTTTTGGGGCTCCAATATCACTGCAGATGGTGACTGCAGCCATGAAATTAAAAGATGCTTACTCCTTGGAAGGAAAGTTATGACCAACCTAGAGAGCATGTTCAAAAGCAGAGACATTATTTTGCCAATAAAGGTTCGTCTAGTCAAGGCTATGGTTTTTCCTGTGGTCATGTATGGATGTGAGAGTTGGACTGTGAAGAAGGCTGAGCACCGAAGAATTGATGCTTTTGAACTGTGGTGTTGGAGAAGACTCTTGAGAGTCGCTTGGACTGCAAGGAGATCCAACCAGTCCATTCTGAAGGAGATCAGCCCTGGGATTTCTTTGGAAGGAATGATGCTAAAGCTGAAACTCCAGTACTTTGGCCACCTCATGCGAAGAGTTGACTCATTGGAAAAGACTCTGATGCTGGGAGGGATTGGGGGCAGGAGGAGAAGGGGACGACAGAGGATGAGATGGCTGGACGGCATCACTGACTCGATGGACGTGAGTCTGAGTGAACTCCGGGAGTTGGTGACGGACAGGGAGGCCTGGCGTGTTGCAATTCATGGGGTCGCAAAGAGTTGGACACGACTGAGCGACTGATCTGATCTGATCTGATATACTTGGTAGTTGATAAGAAAGTAGATCGTAAATGTTCTCACCACAAAACAAAAAAGAAAATGACATCACATAAAAGAAATGGCAATTATGTGACAGGAATCAAGTATTAACTAATGCTATGGTGGCAATCGCTTTGCAATAAGTGTTTCCAATCAACACTTATACACCTTAAACTTATACAATGATAAATGTCAATTATATTTCAATAAAGCTGGAAAAAATAATAAAACACATATATTTCACTGGACTCATCCAATTGGGATCTACCAGTGGCAGTGCCAAAAGGGTAGAATAAGGAAGCTTTAGTCACCCCCATAATCTTCATTACCCCTATCAAAGCTCTCCCAAAATATACAATCTAAAAAATGACAAACATGCTCTACAAATGAACTTCCTCCATCTAGCAATGACCATAAAAACACTTAACCACTGGGAGGGCATGAGCACTGCATGGACACTGCTGCTGCTGCTGCTGCTGCTAAGTCGCTTCAGTCGTGTCCGACTCTGTGCGACCCCACAGACGGCAGCCCACCAGGCTCCCCCATCCCTGGGATTCTCCAGGCAAAAACATTGGAGTGGGTTGCCATTTCCTTCTCCAGTGCATGAAAGTGAAAAAATAAAGTGAAGTCACTCAGTCGTGTCCGGCTCCTAGAGACCCCATGGACTGCAGCACACCAGGCTCCTCCATCCATGGGATTTTCCAGGCAAGAGTACTGGAGTGGGGTGCCATTGCCTTCTCCATGGACACTGCCTATAAATAACCAATAGGGTCATACTAGCATGGACTGTGGGTACCACATATACATCTGCCCTCCTCCATCCACTTATTTTCCTCCGAACTCTGATAACATTTCTTGTTTACCGCTGTCCCCTTCCCATTCTGCTTGTCCTTAGATGCATATGTCTTGCTGTACTGCTTTACTATCATTTGGTGGGATTTCAGTATGCATTGAAAAGCTATGTTTAGCAAAAAGTCTACAAGATGCTCTATTCTGTTATCACATTTGCTCCTTATACCAACCTTACGAGAAAGGTATTATTGCGGAGAGTGAAAAAGTTGGCTTAAAGCTCAACATTCACAAAATGAAGATCATGGCATCCGGTCCCATCACTTCATGGCAAATAGATGGGGAAACAGTGGAAACAGTGCCAGACTTTATTTTTGGGGGGCTCCAAAATCACTGCAGATGATGATTGCAGCCATGAAATTAAAAGACGCTTACTGCTTGGAAGGAAAGTTATGACCAACCTAGATAACATATTTGAAAGCAGAGACATTACTTTGCCAACAATGGTCTGTCTAGTCAAGGCTATGGTTTTTCCTGTGGTCATGTATGGATGTGAGATTTGGACTTTGAAGAAAGCTGAACACAGAAGAATTGATGGTTTTGAACTGTGGTGTTGGAGAAGACTCTTGAGAGTCCCTTGGTCTGCAAGGAGATCCAACCTGTCCATCCTAAAGGAAATCAGTCCTGAATATTCATTGGAAGGACAGATGCTGAAGCTGAAACTCCAATACTTTGGCCACCTGATGCGAAGAACTGACTCATTTGAGAAGACCCTGATGCTGGGAAAGATAGAAGGCGGAAAGAGAAGGGGACAACAGGGGATGAGATGATTGATGGCATCACTGACTCAATCGACATGAGTGTGAGTAAACTCTGGGAGTTGGTGAAGGACAGGGAGGCCTGGAGTCCTGCAGTCCATTGGGTCACAAAGAGTCGGACACGACTGAGTGACTGAACTGAACATAAGGAAACGAAGGTACAAGCATGTTTACAATTCCTACTCAAGGTCGGATAGATATTAATAATTATAATGGAACAATATTCAAATTAGTCAATCTGGTGACAAAGTCTATGCTCTTTCCTCCTAAAGAAGAAGCATCTCCCAAAGTGTGTGGATGTAATTGCTATACTTCTTTCTCCATATTAATATGCTTTCCCCAACCTTCTACTAGTATCATGTTTTTCAAAAGTGGATCAACTGTCCACTTGTATCAGAAGCATTTGGATGTGATTATTTTAAATGTGAATTCTGAGTTCCACCCTAGGGCTAATGAACCTCGGCCTCAAGGAGGCTGGGGGTGGGGATTTGCATTTTAAGCTATTCTCCAGAAGATGATAATTCCCAGACAATGTTGAGAAGCGTTGCTCTAATTAATGCATGCCTCTGCAAAGCAATAACACCCACCATTCCTTTCTGGCCTGAATTCCTTTTGCTGTTGAGGTAATGTATTTATATCTTGATGAATCCAAGCTGTTTCACAGCAATATTAGAGAAGAGCATGTCAGATAATTGAGGGGAAATATTGAGGAGTAAACATTCAGTCACTTTTTCCAGTATAGAGTATCTAAAAATGCTGCTACCAAAAACTGTAAATATGCTACAACAGAAAACATAATTTTAAAAACTAGATGGCTAGATGGACTCCAAAATCACTGCAGATGGTGACTGCAGCCATGAAATTAAAAGACGCTTGCTCCTTGGAAGAAAAGCTATGACCAACCTAGACAGCATATTAAAAAGCAGAGACATTACTTTGCCAACAAAGGTCCATCTAGTCAAAGCTATGATTTTTCCACTGGTCATGTATGGATGTGAGAGTTGGACTATAAAGAAAGTTGAGTGCTGAAGAATTGATGCTTTTGAATTGAGAAGACTCTTGAGAGTCCCTTGAACTGCAAGGAGATCCAACCAGTCCATCCTAAAGTCCATCCAATCAGTCTTGATATATTCATTGGAAGGACTGATGCTAAAACTGAAACTCCAATACTTTGGCCACCTGATGTGAAGAACTGACTCGTTTGAGAAGACCCTGATGCCGGGAAAGATTGAAGGCAGGAGGAGAAGGGGACGACAGAGGATGAGATGGTTGGATGGCATCACTAACTCCATGGACATGAGTCTGAGCGCACTCCGGGAGTTAGTGATAGACAGTGAGGCCTGGTGAGCTGAAGTCCATGGGGTCAAAAAGAGTTGGACATGACCAAGTGACTGAACTAAATTGAGACTGGTATAAAATTAGTAAGAGGACCAGAAAGGACTAGAAAACAAATCCAAAGGATACGCTAATGTTCACACTAATCCTGCTGGCTGGAACATCCCAGGGAGCCAGCAGACACAGTCGAGGATTGAGCGGGTGGGAATCAGGCTGTACTCCACACAAAGTCAGGCTGAAGAAGGCATCTCAGTGAACGAACCGGGTCACGCACCACGCTAATGCTGGTCGTGAATCTGTTAGGAGAGAACGTGTGTGAGTGCTAAGTCACTTCAGTTGTGTCCAACTCCGCCAGGCTCCTCTGTGCATGGGATTCTCCAGGCAAGAACTGAAGTGGGCTGCCATGCCCTCCTCCAGGGGATCGTCCCAATCCAGGGATCAAACCCGCGTCTCTTATGTCTCCAGCAGTCAGGCAGGTTCTTTATGACTAGTGCCAGAGGGGAAGCCCCTAGGAAGGGATATTGTGAATAAATTTGCTGTGAGTCCTTTTAAGGGTAGGCATCCCAGATTCACCACTCTAAAAGCCATGCATCAGAGAGGCAGATCTAACCCTGGTTAATAGTGAGAGCTCTGGAGGAAATGGCTGGAGTACTAGCTTGATTCCTTCATTTTCCCAGCGTGAACATGGACGAGCTCTTGACCCTCCCTGGGTCTCAGTGTCCTTGTCTGAAAACATGTACCTCACAAGGTTGATGTAAAGATTAAATTATTTAACACATGTAAGTGCCTTTACCAATGTCTCATAAGTAGCAAGCTCCCAACAGATATCAACTGTGTTAGATTCAAATACTGGTCCCTGCAACAAATCCCAAGCAGACAAGCCTCTTTGAACTTAACCTTTAAATGTCCAAGTTATACCCATTGAGCTCTAACATTTAGATATAAAACCAGTGGTATTGATCTCTGGTACAAACACTGGCAGGTTATTTCTTTAACGTTCTGGAAATCTAAGTATATACAGTATATTGCCTTGCAGCTACTTTTTCATAGAAGTGTAACTCTACATGCTAATTTCAAAGCCCCATTTATTCCAACTTGGCCTAGCGCCTCCTTCCTGTCCTCCGTCCTTATCTCCAGCCACTGGCCCATCGCTGCCAGACACTGCCTCAGGAGGATTTGCAGCCCCTCCCAAACTCAAACGTTCCCTAGTACTGCTGCTGCTGGTTTTTTGTTTTGTTTTGTTTTGTTTTTCCAGCTTTGTTGTTGGTCAGTTGCTCAGTCATGTCTGACTCTTTGCCACCCCATGAACTGCAGCACGCCAAGCTTCCCTGTCCATCACCATCTCCTGTCCATCTCCTGCTCAAACTCATGTTCATTGAGTCAGTATTGCCATCCAGCCATCTCATCCTCCAGTGCCCCCTTCTCCTCCCGCCCTCAGTTTTTCCCAGCATCAGGGTCTTTCCAGTGAGCTGGCTCTTCACATCAGGTGGCCAACGTACTGGAGCTTCAGCTTCAGCATCAGTCCTTCCAGTGAATATTCAGGGTTGATTTCCTTTAGAATTAACTGCTTTGGTCTCCTTGCAGTCCAACGGACTCTCAAGAGTCTTCTCCAGCACCACAATTCAAAACTGACAATTCTTTGGTGTTCACGTTCTTTATGGTCCAACTCTCACATCT
Source organism: Bubalus kerabau (assembly GCF_029407905.1). NCBI lineage: Eukaryota > Metazoa > Chordata > Mammalia > Artiodactyla > Bovidae > Bubalus > Bubalus kerabau. The sequence goes on along the minus strand of NC_073635.1, from coordinate 22,298,875 downwards.
GTACATGACTACTTGCTTAGCTTTTTAAAAAATACTCTCAGAATTTCTGCCTTGCCAAGCTTGTATAACTTCTGCCTACAGTTAATAAGCAGCTGTTTTTATAGTCACCACACCCTTTTAAACTCCAGAAAACAGTCAAATTCCATGAAAGTAAATTTTGTGCTTTAAAATTGTTTTTAAATGGGGGAAGGCCTCCTCTTTCCCTTAAGTTGTTTCTTATGGGATGGGTCATAAAACTTAAACTAGGTAATAGAACTCTGGATAGGTCACCCTAGCACCAAAAGTATATCCTGTATTCCATCCACTAATCACTTCCTGATGTTATTAGAGGCTGGAAAGGAACACCCCAAAATGAAAAGCACTGTTAGGGATCTGGGATATCTTTTCTCTTCTTCAAAAGCTTCCTTGAGTCTTAAACCAGAATTTAAATATATATGGAAATTAAGTTAAAATTACTCATAATGACTTTTCTCTTTTGACCCATGTAAATTTCAAACATTCATTATTCATGAATCTCACCTCTTCAAACATCAGAATCAATTGTTTTTTTTCAAACAAACATCCTTGTCATAACATTTTTTTTTTTTTTTTACGACTGTGAGCAAGGAACCCATAGTAAGTTCCTGCTACCCCTCCTATTTTAGAAGAAGTCTTTCCTGCAATAGCTCAGACTAGAAATTTAAATTTTTTTTCCTGGGACTTCTCTGGTGGTCCAGTGTTTGGGACTTCACCTTCCAACGCAGGGGGTGCAGATTCCATCCCTTGTCGGGGAGCTAAGATTCCATATGCCTCTCAGCCAAAACAACAAAACATAAAACAGGAACAATATTGTAACATGTTGAATAAAGACTTCAAAAATGGTCCACATCAAAAAAAAAAGAAAATATTAAAAAAATAATAATAAAATATTTTTTTATGTCATGCTAAAACCCAAAGTTTAATATAATGAATGAAGGGTCACACGACTGATTGAGAACACAGCACAAATGCCTCAGATGAATTGTGTTTTAATAAAGCATGGCTCAAAATAGCCAAAGTCCAACCTCCATAAAATACTGCTCTGCCTGGATGTTCTTGAACAAAGAAATTTCAGTTGGAAAACATTCACTGCAGGGTTTGTGCTCGGAGGTTTGGAGCATCTGGACTCAGCGATGGTTGGACAGAAACAGCTGGTCACCTTCTGGGAGCAGTGCTGGGGCTCTTGCACTGCTGATCACATATAGATTATAAAATTACTATTCTGCTCTTCAGTCAGTTCAGCCACTCAGTGGTGTCTTTGTGACCCCATGGACTGCAGCACACCAGGCTTCCCTGTCCATCACCAACTTCTACTTTTCAGTGTCCCCCAGAATGATGGGAAATCGTGTGTTGCCTCAGGGATCTGTGGAAAGGACATGGTATTCGGTCCAGGAGATCGTTCCTGGCCTGGATGATGGTTGTGTACCCTTGAGCAAGTTCTTGTTCTCTGAGCCTTCCACGGCCACAAAATTCAATAAGACAGCATACACCTGTGCAGCTAAAAAGTGTTTTTTCATTACTGGAAAAAAAAAAAAAAACACGTCTCTGTAGGGTCTTTTGGGAAATCACCCATAACAAGCCCTTCTTTGTAAACTGTTTCCATAAGTTGTAGCAGTCAACAAGGCTCTTAAGAGAAATCAGATAAAGACACAATGCCCATAAGTTCTGAAATCTCGGCTAAACCAATGTTGAAGACTAAATTCTAATTTTAGGCCAGTTTGATGCCCAGAGGTCCCTCTCCGGTTTCTGCTTCCTGTAAGCTTGGGTTTCCTGCCTTCAGGAGTCTCGTGCAGTCTGTAAACGAGTGAAGCAAGATCACAGGGAGTACTAGGAACTGTGGAAAACTGGACTGTATCAGCCCCATCAAAAAAAGAAAGATTCTAATTCAAACATTTTGTCCAAAACTCACCTGTAGGCTAAAGCCAAATCTCAGGCAAGCAGACATTAGCTTTTCCAAAAAATTTTTATTTACTTATGGCTGTACTGGGTCGTTGTTGCTGCACTCAGGCTTTCTCTAGTTGCGGCGAGCAGGGGCTGCCCTAGTTGCGATTCACAGGCTTCTCACTGCGGTGGCTGCCCTTGTTGCAGAGCACGGGCCTCCAGGGGACGTGGGCTCGGTAGTTGTGGCACACACACTTAGTGGTCTTGTGACACATGGGATGTTCTCGGGCCAGGAATTGAACCTGCATCCAATGCATTGGCAGAATTCTTAGCCACTGCACCAGCAGGGAAGCCCTGCTTTTGTTCTTTACTGGGTATACCTTAACAGAATGAAGTGGGCATTAACTGACATTCAGTCTTGTAGTCATACGCAGTGCTTTGCTAAACTCTGAGTACTACATTCCTAGATGCTCACTCAGGCTTGGCCTTTCTCTTCCTGCATCATCTAGCCAGTATGCTAACACATCTTGCAGCTGTCAGCAGGAAGACATTATTAAAGGATGTGTGGCCAGCTGCTCCTGGGAGCTCATTCAAGCCGTATCCGGCAGAGTAACTGGACTCATTCAACAGGAATTTGTAGAGCACCTACCCTGAGCAGAACCACACACCACACATGCATCTAGGCAGGTTTTCCTACTTTTCAGACCCTATTTTACTCCAAGGATTTGGATTTAGCAAGATTTAGCAAGTCATGTCATCAGTTTCCTTATTCCTTTAAATAAACAGGCACCTTCCAGTTATCAGCAGCAAAATGTTTTACTGTTGTTATTTGTAAGTAGAATCATAGCAAATCTGCTTCTAATCTTGTCATTTCTTTTGTTTTTTAAATATTTACTTTATTTATCTAGCTGCACCAGGTCTTAGCTGCGGTAGATGAACTTTAGCTGTGGCAGACGAATGCTTAGTTACGGCATGTAGGATCTAGCTCCCTGGCCAGGGATCGAGCCCTGGTCCCCTGCATTGGCAATGCAGAGTCTTAGCCACTGTACCACCAGACAAATTCCTAATCTTGCCCTTTCTGAGCTTGCTTGAAAGTTGTTTTGAACTCTGCTTAAGTCACCCCAGATGTAGAAACGATGCACCAGGCACTCTGCTCAAGCATTGCAAGGCTTTATCCCCTTCTGGAGTTTGTGATCTAACATGACCACCTGTGACTCTGGTGAACACAAAATGGATAAACGGAATTATAAATGCCCTACAAAAGCAGACAAAATACAGAGATTTTAGAATGGTAAAATGTATACACTGGTTGTCACAATAGACTTCTTGGGATGCAATGTGAAATAATGATTATAAAGTTCCAGTGAGCAAGGGCAAAGATCTTGAAATTAGAGAGACTTTTTACTGGAGTCAGTTTCAGTCTACTGAAGGTAAGAGCCAGATGCAATGAAGTTAAGAGGGAGTGGGACGGGGAGAGAAGAAAAGAGCTGGTAGAAGGGAAGAAAATAGCAGAGAGAACTCCTCCAAGAAGCCCAGTGGGATCAGAGAAGGCATGCGCTCCTTAGCACAGGTGGAAGGGACAGCAGAAATGTAGACTGAGAAGGGTTTGGAAGCAGACAGTTTGTAGTTGGAGACCAGGAAGCAGGGCTTCGAGGTTGCATAGGTCCTGAGGACTTGGTTCACGGTGTAGACAGTGGGCATGTTGCACCCTGGCGTTGTGAAATTGGGTGTTTCCATCTCACTCTCTCCATTAACTCCATTTTAGTTCTGAATTATGGAGAAGGCAATGGCACCCCACTCCAGTACTCTTGCCTGGAAAATCCCATGGACGGAAGAGCCTGGTAGACTGCAGTCCATGGGGTCGCTAAGAGTCGGACACAACTGAGTGACTTCACTTTCACTTTCATGCAGTGGAGAAGGAAATGCCAACTCACTCCAGTATTCTTGCCTGGAGAATCCCAGGGATAGAGGAGCCTGTTGGGCTGCCGTCTATGGGGTCACACAGAGTCGGACACGACTGACGCGACTTAGCAGCAGCGGCAGCTCTGAATTAAGAAGCAAAAACACCTATTTCCAACAGAGAAAGCACAGGGACAATCATGATGGGAGTTGCCTGGTTGGGACAAGGTAATAGAGAAATATGATCTCTTCCATGCTTCCCTGGTAGCTTATATGATAAAGAATCCTCCTGCCAATGTAGGAGACCTGAGTTTTGATCCCCGGGTCGGGAAGATCTCCTGGAGAAGGGAATGCCTACCCACTCCAGTATTCTTGCTTGGAGAATTCTACAGACAGAGGAACCTGGTGGGCTATAGTCCATGGGGTCGCAAAGAGTCAGACACAACTAAGCAATTAAAACTACACTTTCAAATATGTCAAGTCTATCAAAAGAGTTGATGTCATGGGAGGACATGGGGAGTTGAATCTTGGGACAAGTCAAATGGTGGCCAAGGGACACCAGGAGCTTGGAAAATGGCTGGACCACACGCGGGGGTCCTTCGCTCATAACATCTCACTCAATACAATCAACAGTCTAGCAAGAAGAGATGATTCTTCCTTTATGGATAAGAAACCTGAAGTCCATAATGGTGAAGTCCACACACAAGCTCACACAGTGGGGAACTTGGAAGAGCCAAGACTCCACAGACAATGAACCTTCCCCCTTTGAGTGCTTCAAGTGCTGCTTGAGACACAGAGGAATAGTGTATCCGATCCCTGCTCCCAGCTCTCACATGCTGTTGGGAACAATAGCATATGAATAACCATAAAGCAATGAGATGAATGCAAAACTGGTTTATGAGCAAAGTACTGTGGGAACACAGGTTTGGAAATTCTCCCAGGCAGCTGTATATTTATGGTTGGCAGGGAGGGAGAGTGAGAAAGGGATAAATGATTATAAAATATTTACTTTTTAAAACTCCATGAGTTTATGGAGAGGGAAGGTGGCCATCACCACTTTCATCAAGTGTTTAAGCATTGCTAATTATGGGGCACCTGTATCTCTTGGTGTGATGTGACACAGAACACCCAAACTCCCTAGGAGTCTTCAAATGAATCCAAGCAGGGCTTTAGACATGACTTTCTGGTTACAAGAAATATAGAGAAAGAGGAACACATTACCACTGTCAGCAGGCAATCGGATTTGACAGGACATTTGACAGGACAACTGGCAAAGTCAGTGTCGTTTTTTTACGTATGTGGAGGAACAATCCAGGACACAAGAAAACATAATCAAATGCAAAGCAAGAATCTCAACTAGATTCTGAGTCAGAAAAAGACATTTAGGGGACAACTGGGGAAATCTGACATGGACTGGATATTATTTGGGGGAATTGTTTTGTTGTTCAGTTGCCCAGTGTCCGACTCTTTGCAACCCCATGGACTGCAGCACACCAGGCTTCTCTGTCTTTCACCATCTCCCAGAATTTGCTCAAACCCATGTCCATTGAGTCAGTGATGCCATCCAACCATCTCATCCTCTGTTGTCCCCTTCTCCTCCTGCCTTCAATCTTTCCCAGCATCAGGGTCTTGTTTTCTTAGGTGTGATAATAATATGGGTTTTGTAGAAGAATGTCTTTATTGTTAGAAGATACATTTTAAAGGGTCATGTGTATCTGCAACATATTATTTTTCCTTTTCTTTTTCTTTCCTGGTCACACCTTAGAGTTTGTGGGAACTTAGTTCCCCAAGATCAGGGATCGAGTCCCTGTCCCCTGCCGTAGAAGTGTGGAGTCCTAACCACTGGACTTTCAGGGAATTTCCTGCAACGTATTTTTAAATTGTTCAGCAACACACATACACACACGATTGAACTATAGGAAATTATTTATATTCAACTATTTTCTATTACAATTTCATATGGTCCAACCTAATAAATGGAAGAAATTTCCCAATTGGAGCAAAAATATGTAAAATATGAAAGTATGAAATAGACATATACACAAGATCACTCCAGAGGGGGTCCAATAAAAGAGAAATAACAATTCCAGGAAGAATAGAGAAGACTGAGGGGAGAAAGACACCAAAGATACACCACAAAGAAAATTTTCAGAACTAAAGAGACATGCTTTCCATTAAAAAGGGCCTCCTGAGTTTTAATTAGGGGGACTGGAAAAAGCCACATTTAATTTGGAAGATATTAAGGAGGTTATACAGGAGAGGTCTTAAGAGTTTTCCTGGGACTGGGAAAAATCAACTTCTACAAGAAAGAAGGGGCTTCCCCAGTGGTTCAGTGGTAAATAATCTGCCTGCCAACACAGAAGACTCAAATTCAATCCGTGGGTCAGGAAGATCCCCTGGAGTAGGAAATGACAACCCACTCCAATATTCTTGACTGGGAAATCCCATGGACAGAGGAGCCTGGCAAGTTACAGTCCAGGGAGTTGCAAGAATTGGACAGAATTTAACGACTGAACAACAAGAAACAAGGTTAACAGTGGCATTTGATTTCTCACTAGCTACACTAGAAGCACAGGTAGAATAGCTTCAGAATTCAGGGGCAAAACTGGTTTTCAATCTGGAAAACCCATACCTAGTCAAATTACTTGTGAAAGCAAAATGAAGATTTTTTTTTTAGTCGTGCGAATACTCAGAAAGCTTCCTTGCCACAAACCTTTTCTTAAGAAGTTATCTGAGCACGTGCTCCATCAGCAAAACAATGTGACTAAGATCGTCTGCTGTTTGAATGGATGAGCCACCAGTTCATATCTGAGCCAAGAGAAGGGCTCCAGGAACAAAGGGATTTCATAAGACATAGAATCAAAAGAACTTACAGATGCACTACAAGCAGAGGATGCCTGGAAAAAAGAAAAGCAACTAGAAATTTTTTTTAAAGACTCTAGACAAAAGTTCCAGTACAAATACGAATCAAGTTAGAAGAGGAAATCAATGGACTTCAAAAAGGAAAAAAAATTATTCCAAGCAATAGATAGAATGGGGAGAAGCCACAGATGTCCTCTTTCAACAAGAAAACACTAGGAAAAGAAAAAAAAATAACCTTGATTTTGAGCAATAGAGAAGCATAGGGTTGTGATACGTTACAGAGCAGGAAACATACTTCTTGTCTCTGCGATGAATTTATATCATAAACAAATTAGCCTTCATGCTGTTTATTGGTTACTGTCAGACTAGACCTCAGACAGTAGAGGTTACTAGACTCTCACTTGAGGACAAATTTTATAAGACTTAATTATGCTTACAGACTAGAATGCAAATATCCTCAGCCACAGAAATCTAAGAGTTGGAGCACATCTTGATGAAAAGTTTGGAAGCGGAAGCACAGGTGGAGAGCCTAGGAGAAGTCAGGAGCTCAAATACCCTCTTCTCATGAAATGGAAAGCCAAGACATGTTGTCTATATTTAGGAGAACTAAAAACAAAAGTTTAAGGAAATTAAAGTTGCAAAAGTGAACAACAGAGCTAAAAATAGTGATGTAACAATCACGTGTACAGGGGTGATATGAAGTTAAGATGAATCTTTAGCACCAAGAGTCAGTAAGCAATGTCATGAAATAGCAGCTCCATCATTTTAACACAGTTGGAAAGCTTCAGCAGTGGTTGCCCTTGCAAAGTGGAACTGAGGCTATGGAATTAAAAGGAACCATTGCTTCCTGTTGTAAATCTTCCTGTACTATTTGTCTTTTTAAAAACTGTGACCAAACCAAACCAAACCAAATATGTCTTACAGGGTTATGGTGACGGTCAGGGATAATCTATTATGAAATAGTGTTATTATTGGACGTCCCACCTCCCTCTTCCTAGATCTGTTCCTTCCCTGGGGATCCCAGATGGCTCCACTGCCCAGCTGCCCTGTCAAGCCTACTGTTTCTGCAGCACTCCAGCTTCGAGAATGGTCTCTCACTGCCCACCTCTACTCCGGATGCCACCTCCGCTGCTGGGGCGAGTTCCCATCCTGTGTTTACAGCTCCTGTCACTTCTCTCCCTCCTAACACACATCAAGCTGTGTCTTATTATTACACATCGACTGATATAAATTTATCAGTTCAAATGCAGGCACTTGAAAACTTAACTTTAGCACACAAACATTTTGTTTAGTTGCTAAGTCATGTCCAACTCTTTGCGATCCTATGTATGGTAGCCCTCCAGGCTCCTCCGTCCATGGGATCTTCCCAGCCAGAATACTGGAATGGACTGCCATTTCCTCCTCCACACCATCATATAAATATTCAATTAAAAATATAGCTCATAATATACAACACTTCATAGCAGTTTTTGCTGTTTCTGAACTTTACCCCAAAGGACTGCTTTAAAAGAATTTCTCTTTACAAATAAAGCAATATAAGCTCACTATCAAACATTTGAAAAAGAAACATAATTGCTTCATTCCTCTCCATCAGCTTGGGATACAAGCAGAAATCCTGTTTTGTTAAAATTAGATGACTTGGAGTCCCTACACCACTTTTACAGAAGAGGTCATCTTTCCTCTTTGAGCCCTGTGTCCTGAAATAATTCCCAGCCCCCTTTGGATGCTTACACCTCCTCTTCCTGAAATGTCATGCTGGCCAGAAATCTAGAAGCCATCCTTTCCTCTTCACTCTTCAGATTTGCTCAACACTAGGTCCATGGATTGGAGGAGCCTGGTGGGCTGCAGTCCATGGGGTCGCTGAGGGTCTGACACGACTGAGCGACTTCACTTTCACTTTTCACTTCCACGCATTGGAGAAGGAAATGGCAACCCACTCCACTGTTCTTGCCTGGAGAATCCCAGGGATCGGGGAGCCTGGTGGGCTGCCGTCTCTGGGGTCGCACAGAGTCGGACACGACTGAAGTGACTTAGCAGTAGCAGCAGCAGCAGGTCCATGGATAAATTAAGTACTTCACCCAGGTGACACAGATTTTGGTGGGTGGGCTTTAGGAGCCAAAATCTAGTGTTTAGGAGGTTTGTTCCAAAACATGCTGTCCTTATGCTTCTGGGGAGGCATCATGGGGGCTCCACGGAGGATCTGGGTAGTCAAGTGTCGCCCAGTTCCCCTTCCCTCCCCAAGAACCTTCTTCCCTTGGCATCACTGCTGTCGTGCAGCTGTGTGTGTGTGTGCTCAGTTGTGCCAACTCTTTGCTACCCACCAAACTCCTCTTGTCCATGGAAATTCACCAAGCAAGAATACTGGAGCGAGTTACCATTTCCTCTTCCAGGGGATTTTCCTGACCTAGGGAATTGAACCTGTGTCTCCTGTATTGGTAGGCATATTGTTTACCACTGAGCCACCTGGGAAGTCCTGTCATACAGCTGCTAAGTGTCAAAAGCGAGAGAGTGCATTTTTATGTGAAACTATTACTTTTTAAATTTTGCTACTTCAAAATGTTATAAATGAAATTCCCAAGTATCCAGAAAAGCTGGAAAAAAAATAATACAGTAACACATATATCCACCATGAGACTTCAACAACTGTTAACAAGTATTTGCTATACTTGTTTCATTCATCTACTGATCTAGCGATTGAGCTAGATTTCCTTTTCCAAGGGTTCCTTCTCATTTTCTGACTCTTCCTTTTCGTAACATGATGTTTTTTGTTTAACAGATGTAATATCATTTCACATCTCGTGCAGTTTAGTTCAGTTCAGTCGCTCAGTCGTGTCCGACTCTTTGCAACCCCATGAATTGCAGCATACCAGGCCTCCCTGTCCATCACCAACTCCCAGAGTTCACTGAAACTCACGTCCATCGAGTTGGTGATGCCATCCAGCCATCTCATCCTCTGTCATCCCCTTCTCCTCCTGCCCCCAATCCCTCCCAGCATCAGAGTCTTTTCCAAGGAGTCCACTCTTTGCATGAAGTGGCCAAAGTATTGGAGTTTCAGCTTTAGCATCAGTCCTTCCAAAGAACACCCAGGACTGATCTCCTTTAGAATGGACTGGTTGGATCTTGCAGTCCAAGGGACTCTCAAGAGTCTTCTCCAACACCACAGTTCAGAAGCATCAATTCTTCGGCGCTCAGCCTTCTTCACAGTCCAACTCTCACATCCATACATGACCACTGGAAAAACCATAGCCTTGACTAGACGGACCTTTGTTGGCAAAGTAATGCCTCTGCTTTTGAATATGCTATCTAGGTTGGTCATAACTTTCCTTCCAAGGAGTAAGTGTCTTCTAATTTCATGGCTGCAATCACCATCTGCAGTAATTTTGGAGCCCAAAAAGATAAAGTCTGACACTGTTTCCCCGTCTATTTCCCATGAAGTGATGGGACCAAATGCCATGATCTTTGTTTTCTGAATGTTGAGCTTTAAGCCAACTTTTTCACTCTCCTCTTTCACTTTCATCAAGAGGCTTTTTAGTTCCTCTTCACTTTCTGCCATAAGGGTGGTGTCATCTGCATATCTGAGGTTATTGATATTTCTCCTGGCAATCTTGATTCCAACTTGTGCTTCTTCAAGCCCAGTGTTTCTCATGATGTACTCTGCATATAAGTTAAATAAGCAGGGTGACAATATACAGCCTTGACGTACTCCTTTTCCTATTTGGAACCAGTCTGTTCCATGTCCAGTTCTAACCGTTGCTTCCTGACCTGCATACAGGTTTCTCAAGAGGCAGGTCAGGTGATCTGGTATGCCCATCTCTTGAAGAATTTTCCACAGTTCATTGTGATCCATACAATCAAAGGCTTTGGCATAGTCAATAAAGCAGAAATAGATGTTTTTCTGTAACTCTCTTGCTTTTCTGATGATCCAGCGGATGTTGGCAATTTGGTTCCTCTGCCTTTTCTAAAACCAGCTTGAACATCTGGAAATTCATGGTTCATGTATTGCTGAAGCCTGGCTTGGAGAATTTTGAGCATTACTTTACTAGTGTGTGAGATGAGTGCAATTGTGCAGTAGTTTGAGCATTCTTTGGCATTGCCTTTCTTTGGGACTGGAATGAAAACTGACCTTTTCCAGTCCTGTGGCCACTGCTGAGTTTTCCAAATTTGCTGGCATATTGAGTGCAGCACTTTCACAGCATCATCTTTCAGGATTTGAAATAGCTCAACTGGAATTCCATCACCTCCACTAGCTTTGTTCGTAGTGAGGCTTTCTAAGGCCCACTTGACTTCACATTCCAGGATGTCTGGCTCTAGGTTAGTGATCACACCATCGTGATTATCTTGGTTGTGAAGCTCTTTTTTGTACAGTTCTTCTGTGTATTCTTGCCACCTCTTCTTAATATCTTCTGCTTCTGTTAGGTCCATACCATTTCTGTCCTTTATCGAGCCTATCTTTGCATGAAATGTTCCCTTGGTATCTTTAATTTTCTTGAAGAGATCTCTGGTCTTTCCCATTCTATTGTTTTCCTCTATTTCTTTGCATTGATCGCTGAGGAAGGCTTTCTTATCTCTTCTTGCTATTCTTTGGAACTCTGCATTCAGATGCTTATATCTTTCCTTTTCTCTTTTGCTTTTCACTTCTCTTCTTTTCACAGCTATTTGTAAGGCCTCCTCAGACAGCCATTTTGCTTTTTTGCATTTCTTTTCCATTGGGATGGTCTTGATCCCTGTCTCCTGTACAATGTCACAAACCTCCGTCTATAGTTCATCAGGCACTCTGTCTATCAGATCTAGTCCCTTAAATCTATTTCTCACTTCCACTGTATAGTCATAAGGGATTTGATTTAGGTCATACCTGAATGGTCTAGTGGTTTTCCCTAATTTCTTCAATTTAAGTCTGAATTTGGCAATAAGGAGTTCATGATCTGAGCCACAGTCAGCTCCTGGTCTTGTTTTTGTTGACTGTATAGAGCTTCTCCATCTTTGGCTGCAAAGAATATAATCAATCTGATTTGGTGTTGACCATCTGGTGATGTCCATGTGTCGAGTCTTCTCTTGTGTTGTTGGAAGAGGGTGTTTGCTAGTGCATTCTCTTGGCAAAACTCTATTAGCCTTTGCCCTGCTTCATTCCGTATTCCAAGGCCAAATTTGCCTGTTACTCCAGGTGTTTCTTGACTTCCTACTTTTGCATTCCAGTCCCCTATAATGAAAAGGACATCTTTTTTGGGTGTTAGTTCTAAAAGGTCTTGTAGGTCTTCACAGAACCATTCAACTTCAGTTTCTTCAGTGTTACTGGTTGGGGCATAGACTTGGATTACTGTGATATTGAATGGTTTGCCTTGGAAATGAACAGCGATCATTCTGTCGTTTTTGAGACTGCATCCAAGTACTGCATTTCGGACTCTTTTGTTGACCATGATGGCTACTCCATTTCTTCTGAGGGATTCCTGCCCGCAGTAGTAGATATAATGGTGATCTGAGTTAAATTCACCCATTCCAGTCCATTTGAGTTCATTGATTCCTAGAATGTCAACATTCACTCTTGCCATCTCTTGTTTGACCACTTCCAATTTGCCTTGATTCATGGACCTGACATTCCAGGTTCCTATGCAATATTGCTCTTTATAGCATCGGACCTTGCTTCTATCACCAGTCACATCCACAGCTGGGTATTGTTTTTGCTTTGGCTCCATCCCTTCACTCTTTCTGGAGTTATTTCTCCACTGATCTCCAGTAGCATATTGGGCACCTACTGATCTGGGGAGTTTTTCTTTCAGTATCCTATCATTTTGCCTTTTCATACTGTTCATGGGGTTCTCAAGGCAAGAATTCTGAAGTGGTTTGCCATTCCCTTCTCCAGTGGACCACATTCTGTCAGACCTCTCCACCATGACCCTCCCGTCTTGGGTGGCCCCACATGACATGGCTTAGTTTCATTGAGTTATACAAGGCTGTGGTCCGTGTGATTAGATTGACTAGTTTTCTGTGATTCTGGTTTCAGTGTGTCTGCCCTCTGATGCCCTCTTGCAACACTACTGTACTTTAGTGATAAGTAATTCATTTTGTATGTTTTTATTTGATTCTTCTCATATTCCCTGAATTATACATTTCTTCTGGGGTCAGTTTTTCTCTTTTTACGTTTGTCATACTGTTTTCAAGTGTTTCATGAATCCAGTTGTCAGGCTCTTCTTATGACTGAGAGAGGAGAAAGGCTGACCAGGACACAGTGCACGCGCAGGACGTGCTGAGCGGCAGGCTTCAGTTGAGGGTGAATAGTCTGAGATCTGAGTGCTGAGACTTCTCAAATGCTGGAATGAGATGGCTTTGTGCCAGGTTACCAACGACAACTACTGCCGTTCAAGTTTCCTTGGAAACAGGCTTCGCTGTCTTTATAAAAGTCGCCTCTGGTCATTGGTTGGTTGTTTGGTTTTGGTTTGGTCTGTGGTTGAACATCCAGTTGCTGGGAGTTCTTGGCACCAGCGCTGAAGAGTAGGAATGGAGGATGACCGTTTCATATAGAGATCTTCACTATTCTTCTGTCTTCTCTTCACTCCAGTGACTTTTCTGAGTCCCCAACCTCAGTGAGGGGCTAGCACAGAGGCAGGGCCCCCATGTTCTGCAAGACCCTCTAAACATATCCTGGGCTAAAGCTTCTTCCATTCCATGTTCTTCCATGTACTTTGTCCTCTAGAAATCCATGGAAATCACTTCATCTCTTATTCTCTTAACTGCTTTTGGTATTGTATGTTTTATATTCGAATCCTAGGAGGGCGAGGAAATAAATATATATACTCAAGTCCCCATCTTGAACCAGGGATGAACATTTCCATTTTACACTGGGAAAAAAAAGAGGCTCGTGTGATTAAGTGACTTACCTAAGATCACACAGCTAGAAAGGGAAGGGCCAGAATTAAACCTGTGTGCTTTTGACTGTGCCAAATACTTCTTTTTGTACAAATCATGACTCAGCTGGTATGGCCTGGAGAAACAAGCCCTCACATAATACAATATGTTTAAAATACACTGTCATCTGTGTATAAAAATGACTCATAAACTGCCTGGACTAAAAATTGTACAATTTTTACAAGTTATGTATCTAGAATAAAATGAAAAAAAATCATAAAAGTAGTAAAACAGCAGTTTGATATTTTGTGGGTCAGTCTGGAGTGGAACAGACCTCGAGGAGAGAAAATTGGGAGGAAGCCTAGGTCATCGTTTGGGCAGTAGTGGCAAGGGCTTGGCACACTGAGTGCTCTCAGGTCTATGAAATAAATCCACTTTAGAAGTCACATCTGGGCAGCAATTGACCAAACGAGATGGTGCGGACTCCAGGCAGTGGGGTGAAAAGAAGACTTGCTAGGAAGACAGGGCACCCTGTCCATGTGGAAGCCACTCTCTCATATACACTCAATACTTACTTACTTGCACAGACACTGCAAAAGGCTCTGCAAAAATGCCTTCATCTTTTGCCAAAGCATTATCCTGAAAAGTTAAGGATTTCTTCATTTTGGAATGCTTCCAGAAATTAAAAACCCCACAGTATCTCACAGGAACCCATCCCATTCACAATGGTTTAAGATTTAAAGTGTCATAAGAATTGTCCCAATTCAACCACAAATATAGTTTGAGGGCTTTTGAATAGCTGTCATTTATTCAACAAATCTTTATGGAGCTTCTACTCTATGGCAGCCACTAGGGCTAGGACCTAGGGACATTGTGGTGAGGAATAGGAGATTATTTCTAAGGAAGTTAAACACTTCTCCATCAAAGACAGTGCTGAAACATCCACTTTTCTCTTTCTCAGAGACAGAGGCCAAATTAGCTTAATTCTGAAATGTAGAGACTGACCCACAGAAAACTGGGCTAGGTGGTTGGTGAACATATTACATGTTGTTATTAATTCACTGTGACATTAATTTAGATGCGTGATATACAGGGGAAAGATATAAGTTAACAGAAAATCTTTCCATTCACAGTGTTTTCCTCTAATTTTCACCTTCCCCATAGCTGTTTTTATCTCAGTCAGATGAAAACAATTTTTTGGAAATCCATCGTGAAGTTCAGAACAAGCAAGTACACCCTCTGTTAAAGGTTGGCACATAATCCTGTGAACTCGGAAAGAGAACAGAGCTTTCCAGTAGGACAAACAAAGAAAAGGGAGATTAAGAAGTCTGATTTCCTCTTCCTCCCATCAGTTGTCAGACACCATTGAATAATCAATTTCTCCTGTTCCTGAAAAGTAGATAGCTATTATTAAAGCATTTCCAAAAGGAAATATATTTTGGTTTTCATTAATAATGGAACAAATGAAGTGGTACTGAGACAAAATAAACTTTTTGAGGTACAGTAATTGCATTTGTGATTTTTACTTTTCCCCATCTAATTGCACTCTCTCCAGTGGTCCCTGAAACCTCGCCAGCAGGCTGACAGCCTGATAAACTCTAAAAGGAAGAAGGAAAACAGAGTCTAAAAGGCAGGGTAGGTGTGGCAGCTAACAAAGGTCAAGATGAACAAAGAAGAAAGTGCAATTACTGAAGTGTATGCAGATAAGGCGTCAAGTTCAAGGTCTGAGAGGAAGTACACCAGATTGCAGTGTCCACGTGGCACCTGATGACAGTGCAGTGACGGAGCCCAACCTCTAGGTTCTTCTCAAACAGGAGGGAAGGGGGCAAGGCACAACATTTAAAAGAATGACATACTCCAAGGACTGGACACAAACTGATTAGAACCAAATAGGTCCAAGATGGCAGATGAGTCCAGTTCCACTAGACTTTGAGCCTCAGTGTATGCTCATTGTAACACATCAGCATGCTAAATGACACACTCACAGGCATGACAGTTCCAAGGCTGACATAAAGATCAAAATGTGGGTGGTGGCCCAATTTCTGGAAATCCCCACCTCTTTCCCAAAAGAGCTGGAAAACTCCTTCCACTTCTTAGCTTATGAAATGACCCACCCCTGAGTATCTTTCCAGGTGGCATTAGTGGTAAAGAACCTGTCTGCCAGTGCAAGAGACACAAGAGACATGGGTTCGATCCCTGGGTTGGGAAGATCCCCTGGAGTAGGAAAAGGCAACCCACTCCAGCCTTTTTGCCTGCTAAGTTCTATGGACAGAGGAGCCTGGCGGCTACAGTCTATGAGGTGACAAAGAGTCAGATGTGACTCAGTGACAACATGTGTGCTAAGTTGCTCGGTTGTATCCAACTCTGCAACCCTATGGACTGTAGCCTGCCAGGCTCCTCTGTCCATGGGATTCTCCAGGCAAGAATACTGGAGTGGGTAGTCATTTCCTTCTCCAGGGGATCTTCCCAAGGCAGGGATTGAACCCGGGTCTCCTGAATTGCAGGCAGATTCTTTACCGTCTGAGCCACCAGGGAGGCTCAGACATCACCCAATTCTCGCCTGAAAACTATTCTGGAATATCTATGGTATCATTATTTCTAGGTAGCCTAGAAATAGCCATCATTGACAATCAGCCAAATATGAAACCTATTTAATTCCGCCTGTGCAGGAATCAAATTCTGAATTATCTATAACTTAATAAATTACAATTCACAGTTGTGTTAGTGAGCTTACTTTGTTCCAGCACTTCTTACATTGAAACACTCAGATGTGTTTCCAGTTGGAAGCTGCCAATGAAGTGTTCATAGCATTTCACACTCACATGCTGTATCTTGTCATTTTTGATACTCACATGAGAGACCAAGCCCTGTTTTGCTCTTGTTTAAATTTTATTATCATGGTTAGTAGTGATAAGCTGACAGAAACAGGCTAAGGAAGGGGAAAAGTTTGAGATAAATAACTTCTTATGAACTGAAACACATGTGCACACTTGTGAGTTACCGCCTCGCCCACATCCTGCCCTGCTGTACTTAAGAGTCCACAGAACACTGTAAGCAGCTGATCCCTGGATCTGGGCCCAGGACCCCGCTGTGGGAAGTCTCGGGGGTGATGTCGGGCTAGATAACCAGCTTCTCCACACTCAGCGTACTTGTGGTTTCATCCTCTTCGTTCGACCCAAAGTATCCTGGGAGATCCAGCATCCGCTGCTCTGCCTCGGTGAGGCCGAAGGACGTATTGTCGTAGAAGGCGAACTCCGGGTGGGCGGGGAAGCTCTGACACTTGTCTTTTCTGCCCTGAGAAGGGCTCAGGGGGCTGACCCTCTGGTAACCATCTTTGGGCGCCGGCGGGGAAGGCTGCTTCCTTGAGACACTCCTGTGACTGGGGGACGGCCCCCTCCGAGCCCGGGGAGGCTCCGGTCTCTCACCTGCCCCCACGAATCCGGCCTGGCGATCCCCCAGGTCCGGTTTTCTTGGGGGCGGCCCCAGGGAGTGGGGTTTGGGGAGAGGGCTTAAGGGACCACTGGCCCCCGCTGCCCCTGGGCCATGGTCCCGTTTCTCCAGGAACAGGGCAGCGCCTCGACTCGGAGGCCGGCCTCGTTCTCCGGCCTGGTCCCAGGTCCGGGCCCTGGGGCCATGGGCGGGGGTTGGCCTAGGGGTCAGCGTGGACAGGCTCCTCTCCCGGTACGGCCGGGCCTGCCTGGCCTCGTGGAAGCTCGCCGTCCTGCGGAAGTGGGACCCCCGGGAGTGGCTCCTCACCTGCGACTTGCGGAGGAGGGTCTGGCTGGGGCTGACGGCGCAGCTGGCCGCCGAGAGTGGATGGTCCAGCCGGGAGGGGGGCCTGTCTCCAGCGCCCACCGCGGGGGGGTGCTCTAGGAACGGGGATTTGATCCGGAACTTGCCAGCCGCAGCTTCCTCGGGGCTCTCGGACCCTCCAGGGGATGCTGTTGCTGCTGCTGCTGCGGCAGCGGCGGCATCGATGGCCGTGTCCGTCAGGGGGCTCTGGGACACGTGGTACACCTTGGTGGTCTCCGTCAGGCCTTTCTTCTTCATCTCCTTCAGCTGCTGCTGGGCCAGGCGGTAGCTGAATAGGGGCGGGATGATCTTCTGGGCGTTGGCCTGGAAGCTCTCGCTCCCCGAGGCCTCGTCATCGGGGGGCGCTGGCACGCTCCGCCGGTAGGTCAGCGGGATGCCTGGGTCCCCGGGGCTCCCCGCAGGCCCGTCACCCGCATCCGAGAAGCTGCCGCGCGGCTCGCTCAGCTCACAGATGTTCTCTTCGTCGGAGTTCTTCCGGCAGCCCGGCCCGTGCAGCGAGTTGTGGCGGGCGGGCGTGCTGCACTTGGGGGCGCGGCCCAGCTTCCGCCAGAGCGTGATGAGCACGGTGGCCACGATGATGAACAGGCACAGGGATATGCCAGTGACCGTCACGACGTTGTTGGACTTCACGGGAGCCTGGGGCTGGAGAGGAGATGGGCTGGATGGTTGGAAAGCTACCAAAAAAAAAAAAAAAAGAACAAATGCATCCTCTGGTATGGTTCTCTCTGCGTGGGTCTAAGGTCTCTGGGTGGCTTGCTCTAATTATCTAGCAGTTAAAGTGAAATAAACAAGGACTAGGACTTCTGGTCGTGCATATTTCTACAGACGACAACTTAAGTCAAAAGGAAAAAGAGAGACCGGTAGAAAGAAGTGCGGTGACCAGATGGGCCACATCAGGGTGACTCCTGGCCACACTCAGCGTCTGCTGACACTTGAACCCGAATTTCTACACAGAAGCCTCAGGAGGAGCGTTTCAAGGTAAAAAAAATCAAGGTTTTTCACTTAAGGTAAGGTAAATAAGGGCTTCCCCGATGGCTCAGTGGTAAAGAAACTGTGTGCAATGCAAGAGACTTAGGAGATGTGGGTTCAGTCCCTGAGTGGGGAAGATCCCCTGGAGGAGGAAACGGCAACCCACTCCAGTATTCTTGCCTGAAAAACTCCTTGGACAGAGGAGCCTGGTGGGCTATAGTCCAAAGGGTTGCAGAGAGTTGGACACAACTGAGCACTGGGCTGCTGCTGCGGCTGTTAAGTTGCTTCAGTTGTGTCCGACTCTGTGCGACCCCATAGATGGCAGCCCACCAGGCTCTCCCATCCCTGGGATTCTCCAGGCAAGAACACTGGAGTGGGTTGCCATTTCCTTCTCCAATGCATGAAAGTAAAAAGTGAAAGTGAAGTCGCTCAGTCCTGTCTGACTCTTTGCGACCCCATGGACTGCAGCCTACCAGGCTCCTCCGTCCATGGGATTTTCCAGGCAAGAGTACTGGAGTGGGGTGCCATTGCCTTCTCCACAACTGTGCACTAGAGCAAGGTGAACATGGGATATCGACAGTTAAATGTACCTTTGAGATGAATGTTGGAAAATTTTCAGTAACACTTGAAGTGCAAAGTAATTTAGGCAGGTTGCAGTTACATGTGCACATCTCAAGAGAAATTAGTAGGTGAAAATAGGTCTTTTGGCAATATATTACAACTCAATTTTTCTCTCCCGTGTCCGGGAACTGCCTTTCCTAG
Organism: Bubalus kerabau; assembly: GCF_029407905.1. Lineage (NCBI taxonomy): Eukaryota > Metazoa > Chordata > Mammalia > Artiodactyla > Bovidae > Bubalus > Bubalus kerabau. Next base: position 22,279,831 of record NC_073635.1, on the reverse strand, counting down.
CTACTGGAGCCTCTCTTTTCCCACTTCTGCTTTCTCAGCTCTCTTATCTCCTCCCTCCCTTCCATGTGGTGCTGATTTTCCTCCTTCTTCCCTGGCCTCTCAATCTGGTGTGTCCCACAGTCATCAGAATGTTTCACCAAGACTCAGACGCCACTTGGGACCTCAGCCTGTACTGCCACTAAAGTACCCAGGAACCTGAGACCACCCAGTTCCACCCGGCAGGACCTCTCTTTCAACTCTTAGGCCACTGTCCATCATTTAAGCCCTTCCAGTCACTCTTTTTTTTTTTAACTAATTAATGTGGTGTGCTGTGATTCATGGGGTCGCAAAGAGTCGGACACGACTGAGCGACTGAACTGAAATGGACTGAGTTAATGTATGTATCAGGAGCAATCAGGGTCTTGCAAGTCGTGAGCACGCAGAGCCATTAATCATGAATCATGTGAGCTCCAATCACCACATTCTATTCTGCCCTCCAAAAGGGGGAACAGGTAAGGATTAGCCTACCAGATGATTTTTTAAATTTATTTTTAATTGGAGGGTAATTGCTTCACCACAACGCTGTGCTGGTTTTGTCCGGTGTCTCTCTTCCCCAGTCGTACCCCCAGCTCCGTGAGTCATCTCCTGGACCCATCCCCAATGCTCCCCTCCCCTTTCCACTGCACCCTATGAGACACCTATAGCCAAAGACCTCACCATCCAGAAACTTTCCACAAAACACTGCTTGTCTCCTTGCCTGACCTGAGGATGGGCCCTCCCGCAGGGCACAGCCTCCTCCACCCACTCTTGGGTGGGAGCTTTATTAGCAGAGCCAGCGGCAGGGCGTGTCCCTCAGCCTCCTCATCCCTGGCTGCCATCTCAACCAACTCTTTCACCTCCGTGTAGAAGTTCTACTCTTCTGATGCCCATGTCCATCCACCCAGACACCCCACTACCTCTCCTCAACTCTTGTCATCTCCCCACTTCCGGGCAGTCATCAGTCAGCGGTACCCGGGTCCAGTCTCCCTCACCATCCCAGAGCTGGGACCCATCCATGCAGTTGGCAGCAACAGAATCCTAAGTTTCATCGGGATGCTCCCCTCTCCACGCTTGCCACATCCAGAGTTGGTAAATCCTCTCCTCTGCATCCCACTGCCTTGGGTCACTGACAAACTCTTTTAACAGGCCTCCCTGCAGCCATTCCTGCCCCTTCTGATTTCTACTCCACACTGCAGCAGAAAGAGCCCTCTACAGCACAGGTCCAATCTTTCAAGGGCCCTCAGGACCTGGCTTGTCCAGCCTCATTGTGTGTGTGTGTGTGTGTGTGTGTGTATTTTGCAATGCTATGCGGCTTGCAACATCTTAGTTCCCTGACCATGGATTGAACCCAGGCCCTTGGCAGTGAAAGCACTGAGTCCTAACCACTGGACTGCCAGGGAATCCCCCTGTCCAGCCTCATTTTTATCCCTCCTTCCTGACACTGTCCGCCAGCCACATCAAACTGTTGTCAGTTCTCTGGGTTTCTTAAGGTGCCCATCATTTGCCGAGCTTTCATCTATTGCTCCCTTTGCTAAAACTCCCCTTCTCACCTAGTTCACCAGGTGACACTTATTCAGCTTTCAAACTTCAGCTCCCATATCACTTCTTCCATGAACAGAGGTGTTCCCAGCCTGGATTGTCGCCAAGTATCCATAGCAAGCTGTGGATATCTTCTATTGTACTGGACGCTACACCTGCTTAGCACACCTGTGTCTGCTGTTACTATATCATACGCCCCTTCCAGACAGAGAGACATGGCTTACCTATATATTTCCAACTCCAGTCAATAACTGGCACAGAGCTGGTACTCAATCAATGTTATATTCAGTAATTGATTCATTATCTGAAAGGTAGTAACAAAATGTTCAACATCCCATCTGATGGAATGTGGGTACATGGCAACTGGATCCACCCACTGCTGCGGTGAACAAGAAGGGCCAAATTAATGTAGAACCTCACTTAGACCTTGGCATAAAAACATCCTTTCAAAACCAAACAGAACTCTAGACTTTCAAACAAGTGAAAATAGTTGCATGATGAAAGACTTGTTTCCTGGATGATCATGTCTTCGTCTGCAGACATGATCAGCTGCCCCATCAGTGGCAAACGTACATGACAGACCTCTTAGCTGTCACCTTGGACTCTGGTTGGAATCCTTTAAAACCACAGCTGGAGAAAAGCCCCAGAGATGCTGACCTCACCCATCTCTGCCTCATCTCGTCTTTCCCTGAAGTGAAGGAGAGCTTCCTGATGCTAAGCAGCCTGCAAACAGGTCTTTACACTTCCAAGGAGTGGAAAACAGCCTAAACCGCAAACAGAAACACTTGGGAGAAATGATCATTTTTATCCACATGAACATTTATCTGAGGACCACTGACAGTAGAAGCAGGGGTGTCTGTAACACTTACCCTTTTTGCTAATTTATAATGCACAAATTTCTAGTTCCCACCCAGGATTAAAGAGATTAAGATGCCAAAACATGAAATAATACCACAGCCGCAAAAACGGACTGCTAATTCCAGGATGCTTTTAGAAAGCTAGACTGACCTGTAATATATAGACGCAAAGTATTCAAGTTAGGGAGCTTAGGGTGAGGCCAGATCTAGTCCCTTGCTTTCTAGCTCTATGGCCTTGGGCAGGTGGCTTATCCTCTCTCTGCTACAAAGTTCGTACCTGTATATGGAGATAATGATGGACCGACTTTATACATGCAAGGCACTTTAAAAAAATGCCTGGCAGCATCAAGCTCTCAAAATCTGAGCCCAACATAAGAATCCTTGTCTTGTAGAATTATGAGTTTTGAGTGAGACATGTAGTAAATGGTTGATATTGCTGTTGTTGCTAAAGGTGCAGTAGAAGTCAGGGGCAGTTGATTTTTACTTCATTTGAGTATCATGGAACTCTAGATGGAATAGCTTAACACAGCATGCCCTCCCAGAATGAAAAGCAAGAAGTTACACACAAGGAAGGATCTATGGAGAGTAAGGGGACTTATAAAGAAAAGGGTAGATGGAGAAGAAGCCTTAGAAGACAGTATGAGATGCAACTGGAGAAACAGATTTGGGGTGGGGCCCAGAGCTGATGAAAGAGGAGGGGAAAGCTGGGGCCTGGGAGGACAGCCTGCGTCTGAAGCTGTAATAGGAAAATCACAGAAGAGAGAATGGCCTTAGGATGCTGGAATAAAGGGAACAAGGCCTACAGCATGGGCTGCAAAGAGGAGACAGCAGGATTTTGGAAGGTCACAGGTGGGGACACCGGTCAAGGTACTGCCAGATGCTGGTGGTTTGCTCAACAAGCTGCTCTGAGATCAAACACAGAAAACATCTAACTCCTCCAGGTCCCAAAGGGACAGGAACCGGGGATGGTTTTCAATCCGGAGTTGGAGAATGGAAGAAGTCAGGAACTGGAGAGGGGCCTCACCTAAGTGTCAGGACCAGAGCAAAGGCTGGTCAACTTAATGGAGAGCTGGCTGTGTCTCAGATGGGGGATAGTGTGTGCAAAGAGCAAAGATTCCCTTTTACTGTAACCTATGGGAAATGAATGGGATTCAGCTCCAAAAGCTGCGGCAAACCCAGCTGAATGACCTGAGCACCCCACCACAGACCATCCACATCAAGTCCTCACTGAGCACCTGCTGGTGTGGGCCTTCGAGATGCTCAGGAGAATGAACGACAGGCCAGTCTCCAGGTGATGGTAACGTGAAATGCCCCACCTTCTCTTCCCAGGCAGGGGAGTAAAGAATAAATATAGGGCCCTTCAGGGGATAAGGCAGGGCATCTTGCCCCATTTTGGACAATTGATCTATATGGTTCCCTGGGACTTCTTGGAGATGAGGAGGAGAAAAACAATTTTTTAATGTTTCCCCACAGTTTTGATGGAGAGAAGTTAAAGGAGGGAGAAACAGCAAGAAATCTTGGGAAGAAATGATCATCCCTCCCAATTTTGCATTTTTAAAAATGATTTTGTATGTCTGAACCTTTCATTTAGACCGATGTCCTTGTCATGTTACCATTTTTGACAGTGTTAAGTCCCCGGTCATCTTGCTGGCAAGCCAGCCCCAGCTGTAGATACACTGAGGGGCACAGAGTCCGTACAGCCAGCAGCAGCGACAATGCAGTTAAGTCCACTCCTGAACGCAGACTGGCGACTGCCAGGCAGCCTGAGTGCAGCAGCCCCTCCGGGAGAGGCTCGGGCGGGAGGATGGATACCTACCAGCACAGTCCTCCAGGGAACACGGGGAGGTCTCCGAGGACATTCCGGGGCAGCCAGGTCGGGAGGGGGAGGAAGTCAGGCACATGCGGCGACGCTCTCTGATACCGTCCCCGCAGGAGGCGCTACATTGGCTCCAAGGCTGCCACAGCCCCCAAGTTTCTGCAAGGACACCGGCCAGGCTTTTAATGCTAACTCACCTGGAGAATCAGAATGTCAGCTCACCCAAAGGAAGCGGCAAAACTCAAATCTCAGGCCACGAAAAGTCAGTAACGCAGAACATTCCCAAAGATGGGCAAAGCTGGAATATTGCTGCTACCCTTACAACAAAGGAAAGTGACAATGTGAGTAGCTCAGTTGTGTCTGACTCTGTGCGACCCCATGTGCCCACCAGGCTCCTCTGTCCCTGGGATTCTCCAGGCAAGAACACTGGAGTGGGTGGCCATTCCCTTCTCCAGGGGATCTTCCCGACCCAGAGATCAAACCCAAGTTCTCCTGCATTGCAGGCGGATTCTTTACCATCTGAGCCACCAGGGAAGCCTGTATAATTTATCAAATAGCAACCATTCTAGAACCCATCAGATAGCAAAGGTCACAGGACAACCAAATGGCCTGAATTATAAGGAAAGACAGACTCCTCCAAGGAAAGTCAGGATGCAAACATTATTTTCTGGGGCAGACGCCAGGCCTCACACATCTGGTGAAAAGAAGTCATCTAAAAATGTAATGAAGGGGCTTCCCAGGTGGCTCAGTGGTGAAGAATCCACATGCCAATGCAGGGTACATGGGTGTGATCCCTGGTCTGGGAAGATCCCACACTAGGCCCGTGAGCCACGACTACTGAGCCCACGTGCTGTAACCACTGAAGCCCGCACGCCCGAGAACCCGTGCTCCACAACAAGACAAACCACTGCAGTGAGAAGCCCAAGCAGAGCTTACCGCCACTGGAGAAGGTCCACACGCAGCAACGAAGACCCAGCAGGGCCGTAAATTAATTAATTAAATTAAAAAAAAAATGTAACAAACTATCAGAGGCCTGGTGAAGGCTAATACAGAACCCCTAGGAGCCACACTACCCACGGGAGATTTATACCCACTGGCAGGCTCTTTGCCACCGAGCTCACCAGGCGTTCATAAAGAGGTCTGAGGGCAGGTTCAAGACCGGAGAGAGCCTCCCTGAGGTGGAGACCAAGGAGGGGAGGAGCAGCTTGTGGGAAAGACACAGACCTCATCCAGATCCTCCTCTCCGTCTGTCATCAAGAGCGCCAACCACTAGGGACAGGCCGGGAAACCCTGTCACTCTAAGAGCACCAGCTGAGCCCTAGTGCTGCCCAGGAATGGAAGAAGAAGAGAAAGCTTCACCCTTAGAGAGGAGACCCAGGGCCGAGACTAATACAGAGCATCTACCACTGGTGAGGGGCGGCATCATCACAAAGACCCCACGTGGTGATAACGTTAAACACAAACAATCTAAAGACCAACTAAAAGACAGAGACTGTGAGGTCGGATAAAAAAGCATAACCCAGGGACTTCCTGGTGGTCCGGTGGTTAAGATTCCACGCTTTCACTGCAGGGGGCACGAGTTCAATCCCTGATCAGAGAACTAAGACACCTGCATGCTGCCCAGCGTGGCCAAAAAAAAAAAAAAGACACAACTATATGCTGTTTAAAAGAAACACACTTTAAGTATAAATACAGAAACAGGTTCAAAGTAAGAGGATAGAAGTTATACTTCATAAACATTAATGAAAAGAAAACTCAGTGGCTACATTAATATCAGACAAAGTAGACTGCAGAACAAGGAGTATTAGAAAGAAAGTGAAGTTGCTCAGTCGTGTCCGACTCTTTGCAACCCCATGGACTGTAGCCTACCAGGCTTCTCCGTCCATGGGATTTTCCAGGCAAGAGTACCGAAGTGGGATGCCATTTCCTTCTCCAGGGGCTCTTACCAACCCAGGGATCAAACCTGGGTGTTCCGCATTGGAGGCAGACGCTTTTTACCCTCTGAGCCACCAGGGAAGCCTAGACTGCAGAACAAGGAGTATTACCAGGGACAAAGAGAGATGTTTACATAATGATAAAAGGGTCAATTCAGCAAGGAGACCTAACAACTCTAAATAGGGATACGCCTAACACCAGAGGGCTTGCAAAAAGTCAAGATATGAGTGATTGAGCATGCATGCACTAACTTCAGAGCTTCAAAATACATACAGAATACATCCAACACAGTCATTATTGATTGGCAAATGCAACCTTCTTCCCCAAGCATATATGTAATCACTGCCAGATAGAATAATTGAATAACCCCCTATAAATAATTATCTTACGTCCCTTCTCTATCAACACCCATCCAATCCCAAGATCTATCAGATCATGCCCACACTAGGCACCAAAACATCCTGTGCATAAAAGTCTCTCTTCATCATTACAGACAAAAACTCATCATGCAGTCAAGGGTCTACAAAGCACTACAAAAACATAAGGAGAACATGCAGGGCAGATACATTCTCAGGTGAGCCAAGTGGTGCAATCCTTGGAGTGAGTCATGGAATATGACTTCTTTACAGCAATTAAAAGTCTTGGATTTTCACAAGAGTGGGAGCATTACAAACCAGTATCCTGGACCAATGTCAAGTGAGGTGTGGTAATTATGTTCCATCCAGAGTTCCAACTGAACACAATATTGGTTCTGTGTCTCCCAGATTCACACTGCAGCTCCTCAAATGGCTGAACAACAAGCCAGCTTTGTCCTCGAGCTTCAGAGCTGTTCAGACACTAAGCTTCCAGTGCTTGTAAAGCTTTGGGAAGCTCCTGGTAAGTCTCTCTGAGCTAAAGTACTGTGATTTATTTCTGAAAAATCTCCTGGGAATTCCACTATTGTGACCTCTAAATGGCAAATTAAGTCAATGTATAGTTTATCCTTCTCTTGTGCTTGTATTTAAGACCACAAAAGGTAGACTACAAAAGCCAAGAATCCTTTTGTTATTCTTTCTTAACTCTTCTACTTTATATGCGCTGTTTTCATTTTTAATCTCTAAGTCCCATCCGACTCTTTTGGGACGCTACGGACTTATAGCCTGCCAGGCTCCTCTGTCCACGGGATTTCCAGGCAAGGACACTGGAGTAGGTTGCCATTCCCTTCTCCAGGGTATCGTCCCAAACCAGGAATCGAACCCAAATCTCTTGTATTGGCAGGCAGATTCTTTACCATTAAGCCACCAGGGAAGCCCACCCTTTATATTACATAGATATTATTTAAATATATAGTCATATGTCAAACCAAAAACAAAAATTCCATTAGTAGGAACCAGAAAAAAAAATCAAAGTTCTGGTAAAAGCATGAATCTTAATGTCAAAAATCTCATTATGAAATGTGCTTTTTTCCTTTGAAAGTACAATCATGACTGGTAGGATCATTAGCCATTAGAAAAAAATAAACATTTAAACTAAGTTTTAGTTCTTAAACTTCTAAACCAAATTAATCGAGCAGAAAATAAGAGAAATCACTCAAAGCAATAAACAAATTTAATCAGGCAAAATTTTTAATGCCTTAAATAACTCTATCTGTTCCCTAAAGATTTCTGTTAATAACACTGAAGAAAATACTTAGCAAAATGGGGACTGACTGGATAGCTACAATAAACGTGGTAGAAATGAAGAGTAAGATGACCAATTTTCTAAATAGTCTTTCTTCATGAATGACAGGCTGTTTGTTTTGTCCTGTTTAGATGTCCATACATCATACTACATAGCAAACCTGTTTGGCCAGGATAAATGCTTTACAGGCCACTCTATAGGATATTAAACCTGAATGAGCAAAATGTGTTCAGAATAGGAAAAGGGAGATTTGTTTCCACTTCAAGCATATTTGAAGAGTAGGAAATGTTTACATTTGCAAGACATTTTGTCGAGTCTAATGTAACGAAACAAAACATGCTTATAAGAAAATTCAAGAGACTTTAGTGAGTAGCTAAGAGCAGCCGTGGGAGCAAAGACTCTTGGATCAGCAGTTCAGATTTTCTGAGCCTGACACAGGCTCATTCACATGAGACCACGCATGCTCATACCTGGGCCAGTGGGTTCCAAAGTGGGTAAGATGTCTTCAAGAGGGGTGGGCAGCACAAGATGAACCAATGAGGTGAGGAGGAAAATACTGGAACTTTTTTTTCAAAGAGTTTCCTATTACTTAATATCTAGATTGATAGATGACTGTATGGTAGGCAGCATGTAATATCGGTAATATAGCAAATGCTGGACTTCCCTGGTGGTCCAGTGGTTAAGAATCTACCTGCCAATACAGGGGACATGGGTTCGATCCTTGGTCCAGGAAGATTCCACATGCCACAGGGCAGCTAAGCCTGTGTCACACAGTTACTGAGGCTGCACCCTAGAGCCTGTGCTCCGCAACGAGAGAAGCCGCTGCAGTGAGAAGCCCGTGCACTGCAAATAGAGAGCAGCCCCTACTCGCCACAGCTAGAGAAAGCCTGCGCGTAGCAATGAAGACCCAGCACAGCCAAAAAAAAAGTGCTCAAGCCAGTCTAATCACCAGCAGTTTTTAAGCCACCAACCTAACCTTTCTATGCCTCCCTTTCTTTACCTATACGGTTGACAATAAAATAAACCTAACCATACAGTTATTGTAAGGATTAAATGGGCTAATATTCATAAAGCACCCAAAACAGCTCTCGGTGCAAAGTAATCACTGTATAAATGTGACTGTGCCAAATGGTCACATAGGGTATGTCAGCTATTCTTAAAAAATCCCAAAGGAAGAGCAGGAGTTCCGCCAAGTGGAAGGGTTTACTGGTTCCTTCATTGTCAGAGAACTGCAGAGTATTAAAGCATCTAAGGGCCTGCTTACATTAAATCATATTTTCCAGTTTTAGGTAAACTAACTGGATGAGTAGTTTAAAAAGACTCTGGCAAAGAATTCAAGATGAAACAGTAATTAAGCACCTGCAAATAAACAACAGTAACAAGAGGACAGTACTCCTGTTCTTGACAAAAGCTCTTGTCCAGTCACACTGGGAATGAAAAACAAGACCAACTAACCAGTCAGAGAAAGAAGAACAGCCAACAGACTTAAATTATCGAGAAAACTATGTGCTGAATATTTACAATTTTTACTTGTCAAAAACACTATGTGACTCTGAATTTATACCCTCTATCAGTAATTCTCAACTTAGCCCTAAATATATGTATTACATATATATTTGCCTTGAGAAACAGGATCCATTATCCCTTATCTGACACCATTGGGGCAGATGAGCACAGAATTCAGAATTTCTCAATTTAGATTTTTGCATATTACTGCAGCACCTGTGCCCGATATTACTAACACTCCCCTTGCAGCATCTCATAACCACATATAACATTTCTGCAGAGAAACTCATAAACATTCACACTAAGTAGTATAAATGAAGATCGCAAATGATCATTTTTGACATTATCCTGTTCCTGTAAATTAGTATGTACATGTTTAAGGTCCTAAGACATATTTTGAAAAACAGACAAACATATCAAACCCATTTTCCCTTTTCAAAAGGAACTAATGGGAAATTCATTGTGCGTCAGTGAGTCGCAGCTCACGGTGGGCTCAACGCGGGGCGGGGGAGGGTTCCTGAACGATGCCATTTGGCAACAAGGACAGTCTTTACTGGTCAGAGCCAGCAATTTAAAAGGAAAGTGAAAGGAACTTGATTTATTCATAAACTTTTATACTAGAAACACAAAGGCACCGAGTTTCCATCACTAGCATAAATTTCATCGACCAGCCAAGCAGAGCCCTGCTGGGTGGCCACACACAGAGAAAGAATCTGGGGTTTCCAGGATCGGTTAGCCCCTCAAGGTTCTCCTTCCAGCCCTACTGCCTGATTGTATCTAGTGGCTGCAGCCCCAGAGGGAACCCTGAGCACCCTCAGCCTGGACACAGAGCTCTACTCCCTGTTCTGCCCACCCCCCACCCCAGGGTCTTCCCTCTGCTGCTGGGAGGGACTCAGTCTTTAGACACCTGTGGAGGAGTCAGCGGGAAGCCCCACAGCTGGGAGAAAGAACCAACACGGAGACCTCCTGCTCCCAAGGTCTTTCATCAAGTGGCCTGAACTCCTTTGCCTGGCCATGCTTTGTTTCCATTGTGTGTGTGTTCAGTCGCTCAGTCGTGTCCGACTCTTTGCAACCCCATGGACTGTAGCCCAGCCTCCTCTGTCTGCGGGACTTCCCAAGCAAGAATACTGGAGTGGGTTGCCATTTCCTTCTCCCCTGACCCAGGGATTGAACCCGAGTCTCTTACGTTTCCTGCAATGGCAGGCAGGTTCTTTACCACTAGGGCCACCTGGGAAGCCCTTGCTTCCATTAAATTCAGTCAATTAAAATTTTTTTTCCCCTCTTAGCAACTTCTTTTGAAATGGCAACCACATCTTGAATGATTAAATTAACATAATTGTTTTTCCACTGACACCTAGCTGAGACCTGTCACATCAGAGTACAACTTTCCCTTTACTAAACATGTACTGAGCACCTGTTAATGTGCCAGGTATATGAAGTGGGCCGAACAAAGATCATAAATAGCTTCATGGCAGCACAAGTCGGCTTTTGTCGCCAAAGGAGCTTCTGTAATCTGGAGTTCAGGGAGGTGTGGAAATGTGGGAGAAAGACACTGAACAAGCAATGACCGAGGGATAAATGCCATGAAGGAGGGTCTAAGGATGCTGGGCCAGTTTATACCAGGGAGTTTACCGAGCGTGGTATCGAGGAAGAGTACCCAGGAGGAGACTTGGGGGATGGGTTAATGTAACCAAGTGAAGGTGGGTAGAGGGGTACCCAGTCTCCAGCCCATGGATGGGGACTGTAGGGGGTGGGGGGCAGCTGGCCACGGAGGGAGCATGGATGCTCATCCTCATAGGTGAGGTGTCAAGTGAGGTGACTGACAAGTTTCAAGCAAGAGAATAGCCCTCAGTCGACCTGAATTTTCAATAATCCCTCTCTGGCTGCCTTGAGAGAATGAAGGGGACGAGGGAAAAACAATTAGGGATCTATTAAAAGAGCCCAGGTGGGGGGCTTCCCAGATGGCACTAGTGGTAAAGAGCCCGCCTCCCAATGCAGGAGATGAGATGTGGGTTCAATCCCTGGGTGGGGAAGATCCCCTGGAGGAGGGCATGGCAACCCACTCCAGCATTCTTGCCTGGAGAATCCCACGGACAGAGGAGCCTGGCAGGCTACAGCCCATGGGGTCGCAAAGAGTCGGACAGGATGGAAGCACCCGAGCACACACACACTGGGAACTAAGATCCCACAATCCGCACAGCACAGCCAAAAACAGAGTCCAGCGGGGAGATGATGGAGGCTTAAAGCAAGGGGTGTTGGTGGAAATGAAGAGACATGGAGAGATTCAGGGATTTTTTGAAGAGACAAAATCCATAGGACCTAGTGATTAGTTCATAGGAGGTGAAGAAGAGGAAGGCTCCTGAGTTTGGGGTTCAAACAATGAAATGGTGGAGTCTCGTACTGAGGAGCAGTGTTGGGGGGTAAGCTGATGAGTCCAATTCCTCGCTGCTTTTGAGGGGCCTGGAAGACATCTGGGGACAACAGCTGTTCAGCTCTTGGATGCAGGTGAGAGACGCTAGCCTGGAGCCATCAGCAACAGGACAGCAATCACCTAGCAACTGTGAGAAGAATGAAAAAACGCAGAGGTTCCGATAAAGATGCAGAAGGCCAAATAGAAGACTCAGAAGTCCGAGGCTTAAGGGATGCAATGGGTGTAGAACAGGCTGGCAAAGGAAGGAAAGCCAGGGAGGTAGGAGGCAAACAAGGCGAGTGTGATGTCATAGAATCAAGGTCAACGAAGACATCGACGAGAAGCATCCCAGGTTTGGGGACCTAGAAGTCATTCACTGGCTGCTTTAATGAGAGCATTTGCAGGGCAGGCGTGAGAGTCAGGAGTGGGCTGCAAAGTGAACGGAGGTGAGGAAGTAAACCCCAAAGTATAGGTGCCTTTTTCAAGACCCAGGGCTACACAAGGAAGACGAGAGGAGGATGGTGTGTTCTGGGGAGAATGCAGAGGCGAGGGGCAAGTTTGTTTTGTTCTCAGATGAGACGACTAAGGACATCTCAAAGTGGATGCAGATGAGCCAGTAAAGAAGGGACAGTTAGAGACCGAGGAGAGGAGGGTAATCACGATTAACAGAAGGTTCCGGAGAGAGCAGAGGGGCTGGGATCCCCAGGGCAGGGGAGGGCTGACCTCGCACTGGAGGAATGACGCTGCTTCTCTGGGGACAGCAAAGGAGAGGACAGGACGGCTGCCTACAGGCTTATGGGGATCTCAGTAGGAGAGTGAGAAGGCACGCCCCTGATGGCTTCCAGCTGATCTGTGTGGCTGCGTGAGCTCTGGGCGTGAGGCAGGGGTGGGGGTGAGGACAGGGGAGGGCCAACAGAGCAGAGCAGAACAGAACAGCAGGGGTGCGAGCAGCAGGGGGCGGTACGCTGGGTCCAGCAGGAGTGGAGGCACGTGTACCCCCAGTGGGCCCACTCTGCCTGGGTGCAGAGGGCAGCGGCAGGGGCATCGGGACAAAGAGGCAGGGGTATTTGGGATATTGGTAGGGGAGTCGTCAAAGGAACAGGCCACAGAACGTAAGCTAGAGAGAGGTAACCACAAGCAGGGACGCGCCGGTGGTAGGGACGGAGTCACAAGCATCTCTCAGGAGAAGTAAGCAAATCTGGAACAAAAAACACGTGGGGCACCGAAGATCCTCAGAGGCCTGGGCCATCAGGGAGCACAGGGCCTAGTGGGAAAGTAGATGAGGGAATGTGTATGTGATCAGGAACATCTCTGCTAGATTAACCTCTTGCCAAGACCAGGCCTGCACCCAGGAAAAGGGAAAGAAATGCAAAGAGGAGCCTGGGGCCTGGGTGGAACCATAAATAACCCTACTTCTTTGTGCAAAGAATTAAGAATCTGAAGACGTTTCTAGAAATCTGGCTGTGAACTCTCACTAAAGAAGCATCATTCTTATAACAAGGGACTCATGACAGCAAAGAGACAACCTTGAAGACACTTTCTAGAAGAAACACAACACTACTCACTACAATTTGGGATTTAGCTGTGAATCCTGACTTGCCATATGATGTAATCATATAATATTTAAATACATACAAAAGGATGAAACTAGAACATTCTCTAAAACCATTCTCTAAAACAAAAACAAACTCAAAATGGATTAAAGACTTAAAAGTAAGACAGGCTACTATAAAACGCTTAGAGGAAAACACAGGCAGAACACTCTTTGATATAAATTTCAGTAATCTTTTTGGATCCACCTCCTAGTGTAGTGAAAATATAAACAAAAATAAACAAATGGGACCTAATTAAGCTTAAAAGCTTTTTCACAGCAAAGGAAACCATAAACAAAATGAAAAACAACCCACAGAATGGGAGAAAATATTTGCAAATGAAGCAACTGACTCCAAAATATACAAATCACTCATGTAGCTCAATATCAAACAAACAATGCAATCAAAAAGTGGGCAGAAAATCAAAATAGATATTTCTCCGAGGAAGACATAGAGATAACCAATAAACACATGAAAAGATGCTCAATATCACTAATTATTAGAGAAATGCAAACCTAAACTTCAATGAGGTTATCACTTCACACCTGTCAGAATGGTTATCATCAAAAAATCTACAAATAATAAATGCTGGAGAGGGTGCAGGGAAATCCTCCTACACTGTTGGTGGAAACATAAATTAGTACAACCACTAGGGAGAACTGTATGGAGATTCCTTAAAAAACTAAAACTAGAACTACCATGTGACCCAGCAATCACACTCCAGGGCATATATCCGGAACAAACTATAATTCAAAAGATATATGCACCCCAAAGTTCATGCAGCACTATTCACAATAGCCAAGAGATGAAAGCAACCTAAATGTCCATCAACAGAGAGATGAATAAAAAGATGTGCTCATATCAAACCAGCCAATCCTAAAGGAAATAAACCCTGAATACTCATTGGAAGGACTGATGCTGAAGCTGAAGCTCGGATACTTTGGCCACCTGATGCAAAGAGCCAACTCACTAGAAAAGACCCTGATTCTGGGAATGACTGAAGGTAAAAGGAGAAGGCAGCAGAGGTTGAGATTATTGGATAGCATCACCAATTCAACGGACATGAACTTGGGCAATCTCTGGGAGATAGTGAGAGACAGAGAGCCCTGGTGTGCTGCAGTCCATGGGGTCACAAAGAGTTGGACATGACTTAGTGACTGAACAACAGCAACAGTATATATATAATGGAATACTACTCAGCCACAAAAAAAGAATGAAATAATGCCATTTGCAGCAACATGGATGGACCTAGAGATTATCATCCTAAACAAAGTAAATCCAGAGAAAGACAAGTATCATATGATCTCACTTATATGTGGGATCTAAAAAAAATGATACAAATAAACTTATTTACAAAGCAGAAAACAGACCTACCAACTTTTAAAACAAACTTATGGTTACTAAAGTGGAAAGGTGGCAGGAGGATAAATTAGAAGGTTGGGATTAACATGTACACACTATATATAAAAAAGATGATCAATAAGAACCTACTTCATAGCACAGGGAACTCAGTATTCTTTAATAACCTGTATGGGAAAAGAATCGGAAAAAGAATAGAGATAAACATATACATATAGCTGATTTATTCTGCTGTACACCTGAACCTAACACAATATTGTAAATCAGCTATCCAATATAAAATAAAAGGACAAACATACCTGAAAAATAAAATACAGTGTAGTAATAGCTGAAGTTTATCAGTGCTTCCTACATGCCAGGCACCATGCTAAGAAATGTACACACTGATTTTCCTTAATTCTCACAACTCTCTGAGGCAGATACTCTTATTATCCCCACTTTATTGATGGGGAAGCTGAGACCTACAGCAGTTAGCAGTGAGCTGGATATGCTTACCAATATTTTTCATTTTTCAGATAAGGATGTTATCATTTGGAACATTACATCATAAAAATGATGGCAGTTGATAGAACATTCAGGTATGACCTAAATCAAATCCCTTATGACTGTACAGTGGAAGTGAGAAATAGATTTAAGGGACTAGATCTGATAGACAGAGTGCCTGATGAACTATGGATGGAGGTTTGTGACATTGTATAGGAGACAGGGAGCAAGACCATCCCCATGGAAAAGAAATGCAAAAAAGCAAAATGGCTGTCCGAGGAGGCCTTACAAATAGCTGTGAAAAGAAGAGAAGCGAAAAGCAAAGGAGAAAAGGAAAGATATACCCATTTGAATGCTGAGTTCCAAAGAACAGCAAGGAGAGATAAGAAAGCCTTCCTCAGCGATCAATGCAAAGAAATAGAGGAAAACAATAGAATGGGAAAGACTAGAGATCTCTTCAAGAAAATTAGAGATACCAAGGGAACATTTCATGAAAAGATGGGCTCGATAAAGGACAGAAATGGTATGGACCTAACAGAAGCATAAGATATTAAGAAGAGGTGGCAAGAATACACAGAAGAACTGTACAAAAAAGATCTTCAAGACGCAGATAATCACGAAGGTGTGATCACTCGCACTCACCTAGAGCCGGACATCCTGGAATGTGAAGTCAAGTGGGCCTTAGGAAGCATGACTATGAACAAAGCTAGTGGAGGTGATGGAATTCCAGTTAAGTTATTTCAAATCTTAAAAGATAATGCTGTGAAACTACTGCACTCAATATGTCAGCAAATTTGGAAAACTCAGCAGTGGTCACAGGACTGGAAAAGGTCAGTTTTCATTCCAATCCCAAAGAAAGGCAATGCCAAAGAATGCTCAAACTACCGCACAATTGCACTCATCTCACACGCTAGTAAAGTAATGCTCAAAATTCTCCAAGCCAGTCTTCAGCAATATGTGAACCGTGAACTTCCAGATGTTCAAGCTGGTTTTAGAAAAGGCAAAGGAACCAGAGATCAAATTGCCAACATCCGTTGGATCATCAAAAAAGCAAGAGTTCCAGAAAAACATCTATTTCTGTTTTATTGACTATGCCAAAGCTTTTGACTGTGTGGATCACAATAAACTGTGGAAAATTCTGAAAGAGATGGGAATACCAGACCACCTGACCTGCCTCTTGAGAAATCTGTATGCAGGTTAGGAAGAAACAGTTAGAACTGGACATGGAACAACAGACTGGTTCCAAATAGGAAAAGGAGTACGTCAAGGCTGTATATTGTCACCCTGCTTATTTAACTTCTATGCAGAGTACATCATGAGAAACGCTGGGCTGGAGGAAGCATAAGCTGAAATCAAGATTGCCGGGAGAAATATCAATAACCTCAGATATGCAGATGACACCACCCTTATGGCAGAAAGTGAAGAAGAACTAAAGAGTCTCTTGATGAGAGTGAAAGAGGAGAGTGAAAGAGCTAGCTTAAAGCTCAGCATTCAGAAAACTAAAATCATGGCATCTGGTCCCATCACTTCATGGCAAACAGATGGGGAAACAGTGGAAACAGTGGCTGACTTTATTTTTCTGGGCTCCAAAATCAATGCAGATGGTGATTGCAGCCATGAAATTAGAAGACACTTACTCCTTGGAAGGAAAGTTATGACCAACCTAGACAGCATATTAAAAAGCGGAGACATTACTTTGCCAACAAAGGTCCGTCTAGTCAAGGCTATGGTTTTTCTAGTAGTCATGTATGGATGTGAGAGTTGGACTGTAAAGAAAGCCGAGTGCAGAAGAATCGATGCTTTTGAACTGTGGTGTTGGAGAAGACTCTTGCAAGTCCCTTGGACTGCAAGGAGATCCAACCAGTCCATCCTAAAGGAGATCAGTCCTGGGTGTTCATTGGAAGGACTGATGTTGAAGCTGAAACTCCAATACTTTGGCCACCTGATGCGAAGAGCTGACTCATTTGAAAAGACCCTGATGCTAGGGAAGATTGAGGGCAGGAGGAGAAGGGGATGACGGAGGATGAGATGGCTGGATGGCATCACTGACACAATGGACATGGGTTTGAGTGGACTCCGGGAATTGGTGATGGACAGGGAGGCATGGAGTGCTATGGTTCATGGGGTCGCAGAGCTGGACACGACTGAGAGACTGTACTGAAGTTCATAGAAAATCAAGTTCATCTAAATTCAAAAGAATAATTTTGATTGTATGAAGATACCAATTTCATTAAAAGAAAAAAATGGTTTTAAAATCGCAATACCAACCTATACTTCTCCGAATTAGCATGCACTCCTTCTCCTTTGCAGAAAACTGGCTTTGGCTTGAAACGCCAAAGTCAAAGCAGTATTTATTCCTCCCCATGTCAAACAAAGTGCAGTTGAATACTGTTCTCCTCTCTCCCAAGGCCAGGCTGTTTTCAGCCAGCCGATTGGTCCTCTCCCCGGGGAGTCTGGGGGCTTCCTTGAAGACGGCGATCACCCCTTGGACGAAGATGCAAGGCGGAGGCAGCACTGTGACCTCCACCCCGGCCTCGCAGGTGAGCTCCGGCTCCATCACCAGTTTGTACCCAAATTTCTGGGCCAGGTCAATGGGGCCTGTGGACATAATGATGGAGTCTCGGCCCAGCAGCTTCAGCACCACGGTGACCGTGACGTAGGCTTCCGGCCCCACAGGGGGGCAGTCGAACTCAACCCACTGGCCTTGAGCGAGCTCCACCCTCTTGCTGGCCCTAATCTCCAGCGGCAGGGCCTGACCCGCCCTTGCCTCCGGGAGGCTGTTGGTGAAGGTGACTTCCAACAAAATGTCGGGCTTGTCCCCGGGGAACGGGCACAGTGGCTGACTGGTGAAAAGGCCCACCTGGAAGGTGCCTTCAGCCGCCATGGACGTCCTGCTCAGGTCAACGTGGAAGACGGGCCATTCCACCTTGAGAAAGGCGCTCCTCTCCCTTGGGGGGACCGGGAGGCTGCTGTTTGTCGCTTCCCGGGTCATCACGAACCAGTAGTCGCCTGCCTCCTTGAAGTAGAAGCACTCAAACTCGAGGGTCCCCTGGGACTGGTTGGTCAGGAGGTATTTGGTGGTAAGAGTCTGGTTGGAGCTGGCCTCCACCAGCAGGACAGAGACATTCCTCAGCGTCCCGTTGGCACCATGGATATCCACCATCACTGTGCTGTTGCTTAGTGCTACATGGCCCGGCTCCCCCAGCACGAGATACTCAGCCTCTCCAAGAACTGAAAGGAAATGGTCATAGTGAGTTTTAAAAAGGGACATCTGAGCGGCAGTACTGATGACATCGATGAAAACAGCATTTTAGACACAGGAGAAGTTTGAACTGAGCCAAGGATGACATAAAATGATGTTGAGTGCTAACCCTGGGAGCTGGGCCCTGAGCCTCTTCCATTCTAAAACGGCTCAGGTCCTTCATCTCCATCTTTCGTGATTCTCGTTCAAAATAATGAATGGATACTCTGAATTCTCAACAGTCAACAATAGAATCTATCCGCGAAGAAAACCTAATAAGGCACGAGTAACGATTGACAATTCTCATGATAAAAATCCAACACTTCACTTTGCTCACTTTAGTCATATTGTAGTATTTAGGTATTTGCAGGAAATAGCTTTACACTGAGGGCTTCCCCAGTGGTAAAGAATCCATCTGCAATGCTGGAGACACAGGAGGCGCAGGTTTGATTCCTGGGTCAGGAAGATCCCCTGGAGGAGGGCATGGCTACCCACTCCAGCACTCTTGCCTGGAGAATCACATGGACCGAGGAGTCTGGCGGGCTACAGTTCATAGGGTTGCCAAGAGTCGGACATGACTGAAGTGACTTAGCACGTGCGTGCACACACACGCACACATCCACAGGTTTACGGTGAAGTGAAAGAAAGCCTGATTTAAATGATAGAATATGAAGTACTCTAGATTACTTAACATGGACGATTCTAAATATACAGTTGATGCTTGAACAACACGGGTTTGAACTGCAAGGGTCCACTTATGTCCAGATTTGTTCCAACAGTAAATAGTAACTAGATGATCTGCAGTTGGCTGAATCTGCAAATGCAAACAGCAGATATGGAGGGCCAACTATAAGTTATATCAGGATTTTCAACTGTGCAGAGGATCAGACTCCTTAAACCCCACGTTGTCCAATGATCAGCTGTACCTGTAAGTTACTGCTTTCTGACATTCAAGACAAGTGTGTGAGTATTTTTACCAATAAAGAAACTGCCTTTCGTTTGTATAAGGCAGAAATTTTTAGATGAATAAGAAATGTTGACATTCTATCCTACATGGATTAATTCAGGGGACAGAGTGAACATTCATGGCATAACTAACCATGTCCTTGGTGATTTTAATGACATTATAGTAACAGGCCTAGACAAGATAGATGACTACTAGCCCAAACGTATCACTTAGTTAGGATAATCATATCTTTTTTTAAAAAAGAGACCCACTGGAGCAGCTGAAGTAAAAAGCAGAAAGAACACAGACACACAGGAATCCTTGTTTCTATTTTGAACCCTATCCAAATACATACCAAAAGAGACAGAATTTGGCAATACAACAATCAACTGGCCTGTGGCTAGGGTAAGAAGCATTCTAGATTTAAGAAAGTGCAGTGCCCTTTGGTTTGAAAAATAACATGTGTAAGTAGGAATTTGTAAGTCTTCTTATATATACATGATAATAAAATATATTAATATAATAACAATAATTATATATGTCAGATATGCCCAAAGGACCTCACTGTGTTGTCTGGGCTGGTAGTCCTTAAATACATTCAATCTATAGCAGAGACTGACATAGTATTGTAAATCAACTATACTTCAATACAAAATAAATTCACTTGGCTATACAGCAGAAAACAATCAACACTATAAATAAACAATACGCCAGTAAAAATTTTTTCAAAAAGAAAAAGTAGACTATTCAAGGATATTAAAAAATGAAATTATTTTTATTAGAATCAGCACATGAAATACTGTCACATGTGGGTCTGTTTTGATCGCCTCAGCACTTCACTCATTTCTTATTTAAGATAAGGGGAAATAAAATGTATAAAACTCGGATAGATCTGGACACTTGAAAGACCATAATAGGTTTTTTTTTCATCAACATACAAATTGAGGAATACTCCCTGTTGGATGGTGGTGACTCAGGGTTAAGGAAGGCGGTCGCTTTTGATGTAGCTTCTGTGCGCATTCAGAGCTGACCTCCAGTGCTCACTGCAGCCCAAGGAGGAGTAAGGACTGGGAACAAAGCTTGTATTCATTTGCGTCCGATGGGGCAGAATGGTTCTGTGATGCATTTTAAGACTGAGAAGCACACCACACTTAGTTAATTAATGAAAACCTATTGTCAAGGATACGGTTACCACAGAGGCAGATCAGATTCTAATTTGCTGGGCAGCTAGTCAATGAAAGAGACACATGTGTCCCTTTGGAAATGGACAGGAAAGAGACAACTGATGAATCTCAACAGCAGCAGATAGAAGGTGTGTACTGAAGAGGGAACTTGGCTGCTTTACACTTGAACTCTAGTTTCTACAGGCAAGAATATATTCTCATTTAGAAAACTACAATTTGGTCATACCATCAAATTGACTACTGCAGTTCAGTTTTCTCCATTCATTCATTTCCTCTCTCCCATTCCTTTAAAGGAACTGGTGTCTCAATATAAACATGGATTTCAAAAGAAATCTAACTGGTAATAGTCTGTTTTGATCAATTTCAAATGGAGAAGGGGATAAAACCCCACATATATGAAAATACCTCCATTTTTAGTAGCAGCCTTTGCACTCAACTTTTATGCTTTATTTTCTGCTCAATCAACTTTTTTATGTGCTGGTAAAATATTCTGTTCTCAACAATAACAAACATCCTTGCAGACTATTTAAAGAGAAATTTTTGATGTCTTTATCTTTATGAAACAAAGTACCCTTTTATAGCTTTTTGTATAAGGCTGTTAGATGCAGAGCAATGTTTTCCCCAGTGGCTCAGTGGTAAAGAATCTACCTGCAATGCAGGAGATGCAGATTCGATCCCTGGGTTGGGAAGATCCCCTGGAGAAAGAAATAGCAACCCACTCCAGAATTCTTACCTGGAGAATCCCATGGACAGAGGAGTCTGGCAGGCTACAGTCCAGGGGGTTGCAAAGAGTCAGATACAACTGAAGCAACTGAGCATACACGAGTATGCACACAAAAGACTTTAAAAGAAATGAATCCCAGGGACTTCCCTGGCGGTCAAGCAGTTAAGACTCAGTGTTTCCACTGCAGGGGGTGTGGGTTCAATCCCTGGCTGGGGAACTAAGATCCCACATGCTTTGAGACACAGTGAAAACAAAACAATAAACAAAAACAAAACTAAAAAACAGTACACACACAAATGTATAATACTGAAACACTAGGAAATCAATCAAAGTGAGGGCAACATGTTTGTCTCCAACTTGTGAAATGAAAGTGAGTTAAAAAAAAAAACTTTAAAATATATTTTAAATGAAATTTGAATTAATAATGCAGAACCTTAAGAGAACCTAGGGTTGCAAGAATCATGGTTTAAAAGGCACTGAACTGGAGTCCCTGCCCTGCCTCCTTCATAGAGAGGCATCAACATTCATGCATTTAAAAACCTCCCATTTCTGTTTCTTCACTGAGACCCACAGCATAAGTGCACTCAACACTTACCATAGTCACAGAGCACCACCAGCAATAGATTTGAAAAGTCTTTCAACGTTTGTTTCATTCTGATTAGCAAAATCCCAGGTCTTTGGTCTCCTCATGTCCTTTCTCACATCCAAATAGTGGAGTCTTCTTTCAAAAACACCTGCAAGGAGAACCTCAAAGAAATATTGGCTCTGTTCAATGTGATTCATAAAATAGTAACCCTGAGATGACAAGACCATTCTAAGAAGTCAGACTTCCTAGTTAATACTGAAAAGAAAACAGGAAGGACATTACTGTTGCCCCCAGGGAAATGATCGGTAATTATACACGTTCCTTTCCTTTCATTACAGCTCACCTGCTAAGAACATTTAGGTCTGCCCACAGCAAGACTTTCTCTGCAAAACTCCATGTCTTTTATCTTTATAGCAGGCCCTTAAGTGGACAGTTGGTTGCTCTCTGCTTAATTTTATTGAAGCTCATACCCAACCTTGATAATATATCTTCGCACATTTATACGCATGGCATAGCAGGCTAACCAACTGATTAACATTTTGCCAAATTTTTGAATCTGTTGTGTAGACCCGCCCTGCTTCCACAAATGGACTTATATTAACATTGTCTTACAAAATTGGTGTGTTATCTGGATTGCTCCACTTCTTAATGCCTAGGAGCTATATCAAAATTATTAAGCCTTAAAAAAAAAGGTACTCAGATTATTGCAATTAAATGTGAACTTCATGTGGCCCTGACTTCACTTGGTTAGGGCATTCTAAAGACAAAACAGCTATCATCTTTGGCAGCCTTCCAATACTTGTTGCTGCTGGCTGGCATGCATCAGGAGATGTACGATTTCAGGCAGCAATCTTCCCAGACCACCTAGGAGGGCAGGGAAGACCTTGATGGCCTGTGGTTCAGAATGATTTGTGAGAAGTGGCACTTTACTTTGATATAAACAAACTAGTACACAACAGAATGAGATGCAGGGCATTTAAGAGCCAGTTTTTTTCATACTTGAGTCTAGGAAACTATTGGATACTAAACATTACCAAATAGATATTTTTCTTAATGTCTACATTCCCCCTATTATGCACAGTTAATCTACTTTTAGTAAGTTTTTAAAAAGCATATTATATTCAAAATATATGTATGTCACATCCCTTCAGATAAGGCAGGAATTAAGGGAATTAAGAAGACTGATTGAAATAATCAGAAATTCGGTGGAAAGGAAACAGGTCTGTCTCTATTAGCTTTCTCTCTGTAGGAGCTGGTTGAGCAAAAGGAAATGCTGAACTTCCTCAAGGAGAAGCAGAGATATAAAGTGTAATTATGCAGACAATTAGGGCTCTCGCCCTCTCCAAAAACAACCAAAAAAGAAAATTCAGTTTTGTTGGAATTAGGCATAGATTTGACCCAATCCTTTCCTTTTACATGAATTGGGAAACCTGGCCAAAGACAGCAGATGAGCATCACCGCATCTCTGGGGCAAGTGTGGACACATAGGGCAATTAAAATGCTTCCTTTAAGTCACTGATACTCAGTAACCAAGGTAAGAAGAAACAAGCAATCTCTGGCCCCCGAAAGTGGAACCGACTCCTCCCAATTGCTTGTTTCCGCATGACAAACAGGCTTCCTTGGTGGCTCAGATGGTAAAGAATCTACTGGCAATGCAAGAGACCTGGGTTTGATTCCTGGGTTGGCAAGATCCCCTGGAGAAAGGAATGGCTACCCACTACAGTCTTCTTGCCTGGGAAATCCGATGGACAGAGGAGCCTGGCGGGCTAGTCCACTGGGTCCCAAAGAATCGGCCGGCAACTGAGCAACTTTCACTTCACTTCACCATGCCATGACAGACATTTTCAAAGAAGTTCTTAACCACAACTGATTTTCTGATTATAACACATTTTCTTTCTTATGAAAAAGATCAGTAAAACAGGATAGTGATAATCTATATTTAGAGCTATGTGGAAATGGAATTATAAAATAATCCAGGCTATCTGAAACCAGGCTGTTTTATTTTATAAGACATAATATGGTTTGCATACTATGGATTTTTTAAAAATACTCTCAAACTTTTGAAAATAAATCCTGATTTTTTCATTAATATGAAGATGTTAACAGAGCACCCTAGAATATCATGGAATGATGGGTTAAAAAAAGCACTACTTTTTTTTTTTAAAGAAAACAGCGAGCTTCTTTAATTTGTTTTAAACCTTGCTTATTTTCTTTCAACAGGTGTTCCCAATACCATGACTAGCTACTTACAGTGTTTGGCTTGATAATCGTTCTTTGAGAAAATAAGAACTTGGGCATCCTTTATACACATTTAAAGAAAAAAACTTATATACAGCACTCACATAGAGAAATGTTTAGAGACATTCTAAACATAGCAGCTACAGGGTAGGGGCATATTCTCAGTGGCTAATGACATGACGCAGAACTCAGATCCCAGTACTTTGCTGAAATCTGCTAAGATAAACTCTTATCTGCCCCCTAGGGCGTCTTCAGAACTCAGAAAAAGAAATTGAATTACGCTGAGGTTCATGAGACCAATGACTTAGGAAAGAATAAAAGGAAAAATGATCCTATCCCTTCTGACAAACGTGCACACGGTCGTGTGTACGTCTAATGATATTTATTAAGAGGAAATCCCTAAATTCCAAGCAGGGTGCATTTATGTATTCAGCCGAGTCGGCGGTGCCTGGTCCCCGCGTCCACCCAGCTTTTCCCAGGCCCGCAAGTCAAGGTCACGCTTGGAAATCTAAGGCGGCCGGTGTCCTCAGCCCAAAGTCCTCCTAAAACGGCACGTATCTCATACTGCTTGTATCCCAGAAAGGATTTCTTTCTGGAAAGACGCAAGCCACTTCTGAAACGCAGAATATCCCAGACGCTGATTTTCAAGGGTCCCAAACTGTCCGGACTCAACGCCCATCTATCTGCGGTCAGCCTGGGTCCCTCGGCCACGCCTGCGCCAGGTGCAGGTTGAAGTCGGGACTCGGAGAGGCGGAGACGACACTTTTTAACGCGCGTCCCCGGGGCTGAGCCCCGGGGAGCCAGCGCCGCGGACTGGGTGCGTGGAGGGGGCAGTACCGTCCACCTGCGCGTTCCGGCGGCGGGGAGTGGGGCAGCAGGGTCCCGGGAGCCTCCGGGAACCCCGCGGGGAGGGCGCAAACCAGGTCGCTTCCGGAAGGTCCCTCTTACCTCTGGGACGGGCGGGCGGGACGGCGAGGCGGGCGGAGGGCGAGCGACTTCACAGGCGGCGAAGCAGCTGGCGGAGCATCCCGCGTCCCGGGACTGCGCCCGGGGCAGCCGCGCCGCTCCCGCAGCCCCGCCCGGGACCGCCCTCGACGGCGCGGGGAGGGCGGCACCCGGCGGGCGGGGACCTCCGGGAGCCCGCCAGAGCCGCCCCGCCCGCTCCGGGCCGCGCATCCTTTCCTGCCCGCGCCCGGCTGGCCCGCGGCTGGACAGGAAACCCGGCAGGAAACGCGCGGCCGGCCGGGGCCTGCGGGGAGGAGGCGCGGACCCCAACCCCGCGACCCGGAGCCGGGTTTCAGGGCGAGCCGCCTTCTCTCCCTGCATTTGAGATCCAGTCTCTTCTCCCCCGACCCCTCCTCCGCCCCCTTGTCATTATCTTCTGGGGGACCACGAGGCAGTCATTGAAGTTGGCTGTAAACTGGGTTTCCCAGACGTCATTGAAGAGCTTAAAAAGAGAAGAGCTCACGAAGGTGCCTCTTCATTTTTCTCCGGAGCCAGAATTGGTTATTTACATTAAAAATAACATTTTAAAAACTCGAATCCGAAAGTGTTCAAGTTGTGTTTTTAAAACAATAGGAGAGGATAGAGTTCCACCATAACAGCCGGGCTTGTTTTTGAATAGGGTGTAATGTGCAAGACAGTTTACCATTAGCATACCAATGTGTGGTAAGGAAATCGGAGCCCAGATTTGGTGGTCCCTGGGGAGCAGGTGATTGGAACGAGGCTCCAGGAATCTGTGCGGGGAGGAGGGGCGGTGGTGTGTGCGGAGTGGGGATAGATACATTCTGTTGGTTGAGGTGTGATTACACGGATTCATTATGTATTTGTCAAAACATCCAACTTAATATCCGTGCATTTCACTGTTTGTAAATTTTACCTCCATTTTTAACTCAGAAACGTACCATTTGCAGGTCCTTGAATCTATCACTTAATTTTTTAAAAGGTAGCCCAATTATTCGGTTATCAGAGCTATCAGAGGTTATCAGAGGTACCAAATTTGCAAAGCACTGTACTGATTCAATCCAGCCAAAGATTCAAAAAAGGCTTTAATGTGTGGAATGAAAAAAATATTCAATGTGAGAGTTGTGAGTTGTTTTTATTTGGAGCAAAATGAGGACTAAAGCCCAGGATTCACCTCTCAGATAGCTCTGAGGAAATGCTCCCAAGAGGTAGGGTGGGAGGTCTGTATATATACGTAGTTTGTGCTAGTCACCAGGCACAGATGTCTCTGTTAATAATTTTAGTGCTATTCTAGATATAAGAGGCAAGAAACTGAGCTCATAAAATCTGAAAAATACCTAACTACCTGAAGACCTGTTCTGATATTGTTTCCCAACGCACATGCATGCATGGATGCTCAGTCACGTCTGACACTTTGTCACCCCATGGACTGTAGCCCATCAGGCTCCTCTGTCCATGTGATTCTCCAGGCCAGAATACTGCAGTTGGTTGCCATGCCCTCCTCCAGGGGATCTTCCCAACCCAGGGATGGAACCCCCATCTCCTGCGTGTAGCTTCCTGCATTGGCAGGCTGATTCTTTATTGCTTTGCCACCCACGTGGCCTTCCAGGGCAGTGTCATTCTTGATCTCCACCCTAAACTCCTTTCAGGGGTGTGTTAGGGTCAGTGATTGCAGGGACAGGTTACCAAATCCTTACAGAGGCAGGTAGCAGGTGACAATTTTTAGTTGGCAAAGGTCACCATCCAATTTCAAGGTCAGAATTATCTAGTCCAACATCTATTCATCAACCAAGTGAGAACTCCTTTTAAATACATGCCACAAGCCCTGCCATTTTTGGTTTTGAAAGCAAGAGCTCATTTTAAGAGTGGGAGTTAGATGCAGCAGAAATAAAGTCCAGCCTTGCCTCCATCAGTCAGTTCAGTTCAGTTACTCAGTTGTGTCCGACTCTTTGCGACCCCATGAATCGCAGCACGCAAGGCCTCCCTGTCCATCACCAACTCCCAGAATTTACTCAGACTCATGTCCATCGAGTCGCTGATGCCATCCAGCCATCTCATCCTCTGTCATCCCCTTCTCCTCCTGCCCCCAATCCCTCCCAGCATCAGGGTCTTTTCCAATGAGTCAACTCTTCACATGAGGTGGCCAAAGTACTGGAGTTTCAGCTTTAGCATCAGTCCTTCCAATGAACACCCAGGACTGATCTCCTTTAGGATGGACTGGTTGGATCTTCTTGCAGTCCAAGGGACTTGCAATTCTTCTCCAACACCACAGTTCAAAAGCATCAATTCTTCGGTGCTCACCTTTCTTCACAGTCCAACTCTCACATCCATTCATGACCATTGGAAAAACCATAGCCTTGACTAGACAGACCTTTGTTGGCCAAGTAATGTCTCTGCTTTTGAATATGCTATCTAGGTTGGTCCTAACTTTCCTTCCAAAGAGTAAGTGTCTTTTAATTTCATGGCTGCAATCACCATCTGCAGTGATTTTGGAGGCCCCAAAAATAAAGTCTGACACTGTTTCCACTGTTTCCCCATCTTTTTGCCGTGAAGTGATGGGACCGGATGCCATGATCTTAGTTTTCTGAATGTTGAGCTTAGGCCAACTTTTTCACTCTCCTCTTTCACTTTCATCAAGAGGCTCTTTAGTTCCTCTTCACTTTGCCTCCATAACCTCGGGCAAATACTTAACCCCTCCTTTCCTCCACTGCAAAAGACATCTAATGTAGTCATACTGAAGTTTTGTGGTGATTGAGTGAAATGTATAGAAAGCAACTTGCTCAGTGTTGATCTCTCAGACACACACTCTTCCTAGAAACCCACTCTGCCTCAATTGAAGTGCAAGGGCCTGGGATCAATGTGCTTGGTCAATTTTTAAATAAGAGCATTATTGAGATGTTTGGTCATTTTTGCTTTAATTTGAATTCTTGCCAAACTGTTTACTAGATAGTTAAGACAGTTTAATCCTTTCTAAAAAGAAGCCAACAGAAATTTAAAGGAAAAAAGCTTTCAAAAGAACCGTGGTATGGTCTTAGCTGTATTAAACTAAAACAAGCTGGCTGACAAAGATATCTTGAGTAAGTGACTGGTCAAGGGATCTTTTGCAAATTGTGTAAAATGTGTTCACTATCTCAATAACACCCTTTATATAAATAGGGAGATTTTCCCCCCCTAGATAACACTCTTGAGAGACAAGCTTTAACTGACTCGTGATTATTAGAGCACAAGAAAGAAAATGATTGACCCAATTGTCACATTGTGAAAGTAAGACCTTATGTGTGTGTTAATCTAACTTTTCTGGAAAGCTTCCCGCATCATGGACCTGGCCCATGTTATGGAATTTGAATAAGACAGCGTATCTCAGACAGGCTGAGGCTGGACAAGTGTGGATAAGAAGCCTCTTGGAAAGAGGGTAAAGGACACAGACTAAGGTTTCAGACTCAAGACACACTATAATTCAAAAGCCACTCAACTGAGTGAATACTTAACTAGGAATCTACCATGTACAATTATTGATGTAGGTCACTGGGAATTCCAAAGAGGTGCTATGTGATATTCCTTATAACTTAAAGAAATCTAATTTCTCTGTTTTCTTGTGGCATCGAGATAACAGAGAACAAGATAAAAGACAGTCAAGTGTTTGGGCTGGCCAAAAAGTTCATAAGAGCTTATGGAAAAACCCAAAAGAACTTTTTGACAACCCAATATATGGTTAATTGGGTTTCAGAATAGTAGTTGTGTCCCGGAAACAGATTTTTCTAGAGCAGGTGGGAACAAGCAGAGTATGGTTTTGATTATTAGGGTAGGGGTGGGTGGATGGGAGGAAATAACAAAGGGACGTCTGAACAAGGACAATGTGGCCCAGGGAGAGGAAGGGCCTGACCCAATGCCTTCCCCTGACCATCTCTTGGTTCTCTTGAGCCTAGTGGATCAGCTCCTCCTCTCCCACCAGACCTTCTCAGACCATCTTCCATCAGAACAGAAGCCTCTCTCCTCTGTCCTCCAAGCATGGCACCCATGCCCCTGCCATGGCACAGACTTCATTCCCATCTTCAGTTAAGGCTGCTCACATGTCTATGTCCCAGTGAGGCTACCCTCTTAAAAGCAGGGGCTGCATCTCATTCACTTCTGTATCCCCCAGTGGCCCAGTTCCTCACACAAAGTCAACAGGTATTCAAAAATGTTTCTTTTTATTGAATTCAATGAGAGATGAAAGTAGGGTGAAGTGAAGCCCATTTATAAACAGGCGCACACAGGGGGTCACTCGTTTGGTCGTCATTTTGTTGGACGCTTACCGTGTGCCAGGCCTCACTCTAGGCGCTGAGGGCACATCCGTGAACAAAGCAGAGAAAAATCTCCGCCCCCGTGGAGCTGACACTTAAGATCTCTCATAAGGAGTAGGATCAGCGATACATTTACATAAATTCAACCATACCTATCAGCATAGTGAAGAAAAAGGAAAAAAAAAAGACACATTTAAGTACTTTAATTATTGGTACTACAAAAGTCTACTGTTGATATATAATCTTTTATTATATATTTTACTTGCTATAGTCATAAAATATTCATAGCCATGTATCACTTTACAGCCATTCTACTTATAAGATTATATACAGAACTTTATTGGCAATTTCAGAGATTTTCACGGATCATTTTGAGCATGCTTGATTCCATCCTTAAGCATAGTCCTTAAAACCTACCCATCATAGAAGTTGTGACTCTATCAGATGGAAACTCGGAGGTTGTTGGGCAAGGAAGAACCATTCTAAGTATCTGAACATGAGAATAATGACATGATAAATCCATGTCTGGTTGGCTTAGTCTGGTAATAGGGAACAAGAGATAGTACCTTCACATAAATACACATGGTCAATCAACAGTGGAATTCACATCAAGAATTAAAAAAAATAAAAAAGAACAGTTTATGAGTCATTTCCCATTTTTTTAAGACAACTAAAATAGTAAGACCTTGAGGTCAAAAATATTTATAATCAACTCGATTATAAAATCTAAAAGAAAAAATCTTAACATACTGGCTTAGTCTAACTAAACCTTTATCATTTTCATACATTTTTCAAAGAGTATTTAAAAAGAACACCAAGTCAAGAAAAATCATTTTTAAATTTTGCAATAATTTTACTCTGTATACATTAATACCAATCATTTAACCCTGAAAACATTCTTCACTTGTACAATGTAAAAAATTGGACAGTATGTGACTAGAAATATTCCATTATCATAAAGCTATAGATTTGTGCTTTGAAGAGCAAAGTTAGAAAGCAAAAATAATAATATAACAGTGATAAGCACCAAGAAGACAGAACTTTTTTGCACTTAGGGCCTGACTGGTTGTATTTAAACATAACCTCTACCAACAAAGGAATGAAAATGACACCTTATTTGGCAAAAACAAAACAAAAAGAACAAAAATATACATATAGAGGTCTGGAAACAGTGAAGAATGCCCACTTTAAAACAATAAAATCAATCATACCTGTTTTTTACTTAATGTGACATTTGCAAAATTAGATTCATGTCGCTTTATATAATTCCGACTGCTCCATTTTTGTTAATGTGTTGTCACACTAGTATAAATAAATATGCTGACTCACGAGTCTGCTGTAATGAATCAACACCATTACAGCTAGAAGACCCAGTAGCTCTAACAATCTTAGTTGCAACTCATTCCAACTGGTGAAACAGATTATTTATCTGTGTAATTTTTAAAAATTTTGGCCAGATGAGATATGGAGTGAATGAGATGAGTGTGTGTGTGTGTGTGTGTGTGTGTGTGAGAGAGACAGAGTGCCTCCAGAGAGGAGTGACACGCAAACAACCATACACAATGGCTCCAAAGACTTGGGCAGCCAGACACTGAATTTCCCCCCAAACAAACGAGAGGGGATGTTAAGGGGGGTGTCATCACCACGTGGGATCAGCGACGGATTTGGAACTAAGGCAGGATGCCTCAGCCACGACGTTCCCGTGACACTGGAGGATGTGAAGCAGCAACAGGGATCAGGCAGGGGTCAGGGATCGACTCTGGCTGCACGTGGAGGGTTTCCCTGGGTCTGCAGCTGAGGGTCCCCAGACCTTGCCCCTAGGGCATCTGCAGCGGCCCGGCAGTGGTCCTGCACTTCTTAGTGAGGATGTCTCAGGGAGCCCAGAGTCTCAGCCTGAGCGTTCCCGCCTCCTGCTCTCAAAGGTTCTCTCAATACAGATACCACCCCTTTTAGAGGCTTGGCCAAAACCTATCAGTGACCTTCCACTGCCAACTCAGCCTTGAAAGGGGCTCTCCCTGTGGTGTCCCTGAGTTTGAGGTAATGCCAACGGACTGTACGCCGTGTTGCAGTAATGAAGTCAGGCGGTCACTAGAAAACTCAAGCGATCTTGATTCAATATTTGCCAGTCATCTCAGTAATACTTTCTAGTGAGAGTTTCTCCACACAAATTATAATGTGTGGAACAAAGGAAAAAAATATTGCTAGAGGATGATAGAGTTTTTTAAAGTTCAGCAGTAAAACTCCTTAAGGGAAGGAAAAGGAGACATATTAACATTTCCACTTTCTATTTGTCCATCCTTGGCTTTGAGGTAAAAGAGCACCAAGGTTCATGTAAAGCTAGTTAAAGGTTCTTCCAGGCCCCTCCACCCACACAACAATCTGAGGGAAATCCTGAACAGTCTACTTCCCAAATTTGTAACCTTATCTCTGGGCATGTCCATACAGCTCTTTAATTCACTAGCAAAATCCATAGCAGTTTTTAAAACAGAATGACATAGTTGCATTCTTTAAATGCCAGCCACGAAATCATCACTTAAAAAAAAGAAAAAGAAACTAGTCAGATTATATATATGGAAGTCAAGAAAAATTCTTTTTTTTAAGCTGCTTTATTTGGTCTGCTGAAGACATGCCTATGGCTGCTTCTAAAAAGCTCTTAGGAAGAGCCTCACGTGACATCCTGCAGTTGGATGTTGTCAGGTTCTTAAACTACACTGTAGGTCTAAACTTCTTCATGAAAACCCCTCAAAGGTGCACACTAAATGCAAAGAAAAACTTCTTTTATAACTCAGTGAATTTCAGTCAAACCAAAATAACGATCTAACCTGTCCAAACACGCAACTTCTCTTTCTCCCCCAATGAACTAAATTCTTTTCTTTAAAAAATGGTCAGATTTGAAGATCGAGTTAAAATCCACCAAATTTCCAGTTAAACTCTGAGGGTTTCTATACAACGGTAGCATGATTTTGAATTCATACTGGCATTCAGCTTTCTGTATTTTTCCTATATATAGCCTAGAGAAGCTTCCTGGATCATAATATTTGGGGAGAAATTAAAAGGGTCTTGTATGATACTGCAAAGTTCCAGTAATTCTGTTTATCAGGGTTTACCCTTAGCTCAATGGCATTCAACCTCTCCATGATGCAAGTATATGGATAACAAGTTATTTCAGATACAAAACTCTTAGCTCTGTGTCATAAATAAATTTGGGTAAAACCGCAAGCCTTCCACTGAATCATCTCGGCAAAGATGGCCCATCTTCTCAGCAAGAAGCAACCTAGGAGTCAAGGGGAAAAAAAACACCATCATCCATCCATTCATTCAGAAACACGAATGATAGCTACAAGTGAGCAGCAGAGAACTCGCTTACCTCTCTTTAGCCAGAAGGACAGACATTCCCACGAGCTTAGCAAACTCTTCTGATGTTAACGATCCCTTCTCTGAAACCTAACAGAAACACAGAGCAAGAAAAAAAATGTGATCATTTAGGCCACCTTGGTACTAACCTGAGAATATCTATGTGTATACTCAGGAAATAATTGACTGAATTTTCTACTAAAATCACTCCAGAACTAAAGCTTCTTCACTAATGCTTAAGTCTACAAAAGTGGAAGGACCCAAAACAAACACTGTAGACTAAAACATTGTGCAATAGAGCAATGTGTACATATGTGTGCGAGGTCCCTTAAGTGCTGTCCAACTCTTTGCAAACCCATGGACATAGCCCGACAGGCTCCTCTTTCCATGGAATTTTCCAGGCAAGGATGCTGGAGTGGGTTGCCATGCCCTCCTCGAGGGGATCCTCGGGACCCAGGGATTGAACTTGTGTCTCTTAAGTACCCTGCATCCGCAGACGGGTTCTTTACCACTAGCGCCACCTGGGAAGCCCAATAAAGGCAATGTACTTCATAGTCTGAAAAGGAACATACAACAAATTCTAACTGAGTGCATAGTATATGCTCCAGTGAAGGACCCTTATCATAGGATTGGTTTTAAGTATGTGATCGGAATATGTATAGTCTTGAAACTTTCATCAAATTTAAAATAAGAGGTATAATAAATGTGAGTTATTCTAAGTATACAGGCTCACCAAAGAAGCTAACAGGCAGTAATATTTCAAGGTCCTAACAAATAATCAGTTTGGCCAGCAAAATCCACCTAAACTACAGTTGCTTTCCATATTTTTTGAAGCAATTATTTTACAAAACAATTTGCAATGTTTACAATGCAGCTTATGTGGGTATGACTAAAAGAAAAAGTTCAATCATGGGTAACACTCTGACAAAGTTAAAAACTTACTCTCAAGGCTGAGTTTCAAACAGAAAGGGAGTAAGCACCTCCCTCATTCTAGCTCCCCTTACTTACAAGATGTTATGAGTGTTGGCAAGTTTCAAAGAGCTTTCAAAGTATAAATGTGATGAATAGTCGCTCATTGTTAATGATCAACCGTTTTCAATTGGGTCTGTGAACATTACTTTTTAGCAAAGTTAAATTCAAAAGGAAATCCTGTTTCTCAAGTTGCTAAGTGCTGGGGGCTTCGGGGGGCAAGCTCTAACGAGGGAGGGAGGAAACGGGGTCCCCGTACCGTCTCCAAGGCTGAGGCCACCATTTCCTCCTCCTTGTGGGACTGAAGTTCAATGACCATGACGCCGCTGTCAAACACGCGGAGTCTAAAAGTCGCAGAAGGGAGAACAAAGCCGTGAACATCTGGGATCTTGGACCCTCGGAGAGGCGAAAATATTTTTTTACTTTCATTTATGCCCAGGTCTGAGGGCAATATTAACACAAAACAGCATTTCAGATATAATGACCATGGGTGACTAAAGCATAACCAAAAAAGCTCACGAATAAACAGTTAATGAAATTCTGAACTGTAATCCACATGCTAAGTAAAATATGCCTGGCTACTTTTTTTAAAACCTGAGGATAAGGAAAATACAATTCACAGCTGACTGTACTTCCAGGTCTCCAGAGACTAAGACAAAAAAAATTGTGTAAGGACAGAAAGACTGGTCACTGTGACCTCATGGGAGGAGCCCACATTGGCAAGAGTCTGACCACCTGCCCCTGAGGCCCTGCACAGCCCTGAGAAGGATGGAAGCTGGGATGACAGATGCCCATGGTGCCAGGTGATTCCTGCCCACATGTGAGAGAAACTTCCAGAAGAGTGATGTATATGCTGGCTCACCACGCAAGAGGACAGACCTACAGGGCTGTTCTGTCTACTCAGGGTGGAATTGTGACAACAGACGGCAAACTTCCCACAAGGTTCTTTTACCTGAGAGGTAATTTCAGCGCTTCCAGCATCTTGCACGCATTCACTAAATCTTCTGGTGAAAGCAACTAGAGAGGGGGAAAAAAATACAAGTTTACCATTTACACTGCAAATTTAATAGAGTGATGCTATGTAATTATGATGACCACTCAAACAGAAGAGGTAACTGTAAAATGATCATGCATCAAGGATTTTAGGTGGCTTACTCACTTACAAGGCAAAAAGGATTAACAAAGAAGCAAAGACGTCTATTCATTAGAGCAGTGCTATCCAAAGAAATATAATACAAGTCATATAGGTAATTTAAAACCTTCTAGCAGCCACGTTAAAAAATACACAGGTTAAATTAATTTTAATGCATATATTTTATTCAACCCAACAGAGCCAAAAATTCACCATGTAATTGATATAAAAATCATTAATAAGAGAGTTAACACTTCTCTATTCTATATAAAGTCTTCTAAATCCAGGGCGTAATTTACACTTGCAGCACACTTCAGTTTGGACCACCTGCATTTCAAGTTCACGATCGTCACCCGTAGCTACCTAGAGGCTACCTTCTGGCTCACGTGGCCTTGAAGAATCGGCTCAGCACAGTGGTGACCAGCAGCTGTGAGTCACACGGAATAGCTCCGGAGCCAGTCCAGCCTGCGTCCCAATCTCTGTCAAAAGACTGTCTCCCGGTAGAGCCGTGGTCAAGCTTTTGAATCTTCCTGAGCCTCGGTGTCCTCATCCCCTAATTGTCCGCCAGATGGGGAGAGTAATAGCTACCACACTGAGTGATGGGGAGGATAAGCAGAGAACACGTGCAGAGCGCCTGGTGGATAATAAGTACCCACCAGGATGATTACTATGACTGCTCAAATTAAAACACAGAGCAGAGGGACCTCCCTGGTGGTCCAGTGGTTAAGACTCCACACTTCCAATGCAGGGGGGTGTGGGTTCAATTCCTGGTTGAGGAGCTAAGATCCCGCATGCCGTGTGGCACAGTCAAAAAATTCAAAAAAACAAAAAAACACAGAGAAGAGCTTTGACTTGGGGAACCTGGGTGAGCACTGGAGACACATGTGTGAGCTATCTGCGTGGAGGGCAGAGAGACTGCACAGACAGACCCTTGGAGGCCAAGGACATGTGGGTGGAAAGGACAGCGAGAGCTGAGGTGTAGCTGGGGCTGATTCTAAGCCAAAGGAACAGAGCAGCTTCCCCGCTGTGTTATCAACAGGCAATCTGAGTCCAGCCAGGTTCATTCAAAACAGTTAACAATCACAGAGTGAGGTCACCAGGCATAGTCTTGCTCATCATGACACAAACACAGGCTATTAGAACGCTGAGGTATCACTCAATCTAAACCCTATCTTAAAGGTAAAAAACCTGAGTTCCAGAGAGGTTAAGGAAGCTACTCAAAGTCACTGAGCAAAACCAGGAACAGAATCTACCCTCTAGATCCCAGGGCAGTGTTCTTTTCACTGCACCACACTGCTTTTCAAAATATCAATACTTTTGATACTCACAGCCCTTCCTCAGATTGTATTCATTGTAGGAGAATTTGTATTCTATCAAGAAAGTCTATATTTAGCCAAAAGCATATCTAAAAATTCTTACTTCCATTCCTCGAGCTCGGTTTACTAAACAGTACACCTCCGTAAGTGACATTATTCCCCCTCGTTCCTGTTAAAATATGAAATAAAAAGAAACATTATAATTAGCACTAGTTAGCACTTCCTAATAGAAATCATAATCAGAGCAAAATCAGAAATTATAAAATTTCTTAAGAAGCTTTTGAAAACTATATTTACATACCAGGAACCTATTCAGATACCAGGAGGCACTTCAAATTCCCTATTTGGACTTTAATACCATAATTACTGTTTTAACATTTACTTAAATAAAAAGAGGGGTTGGACACTACATTTCAAAAAGTGTATTTAAATGTTTTAAGTTATTCCAGCTAATAACTAAATAAATGATGGAATTAAATATCACCATTTTGCAACCCCTAATGAAGTAACAGATATAGATAATGACTGTCAGTAGCTGTTAATATCACACAAACAAGATAATCAGATATAACATACCTCCTGATGGAAACGCACAAAACCCTCTATGGAATATTCTTATTAGGACAAAAAAAAAGAACTTCTAGATATAACTACCAATTTACAGGGAACACATAAGACGGTGAAACGTGGTAACTTACAGTTAGCAAAATCCAACTCTGAAACACTATAAGATAAACTACTAGCTTCTTCAGTAAATAAATTGTATGATGGGAAAAAAGAGATGGGAGAAGGAAAAACCCATAGAATTAAAAAAAAAAACAAAACAACCTTGAGAGCAATCAAACATTTGCAATGTATCTT
The DNA here is from genome assembly GCF_029407905.1 of Bubalus kerabau. Classification (NCBI taxonomy): domain Eukaryota; kingdom Metazoa; phylum Chordata; class Mammalia; order Artiodactyla; family Bovidae; genus Bubalus; species Bubalus kerabau. The sequence goes on along the minus strand of NC_073635.1, from coordinate 22,242,860 downwards.
GGCTTGAATAAATCAACTGCAACAGAAAATGTGAATACTAACTAGGTATCCGATAATACTAAAAAATTATTTTTTAATTTTTAGGTGTGAAATGGGATTATAATCACATTTAAAGGCATCTTTATCACTATAATTACATAGTTAAATGTTTACAGGTAAAGGGATATGATGTCTGGGATTCGCTTTAAAATAATTTTGAATGGAGCTGGACAATGGGGACATAGGGATTCATTATGCTATCCTACTCTGTCATCTGTTTGAAATATTTCTTAATACAGGTGCTTTAATAAAGTTTTGATTCCCTGAATAATGTTAAACTAGAATACGAAACTTTATTATGAAGTTATTAATAGCACACAGTATATGAAAAAAATGTGTCTAAAATATATACAGATTATATATTTCCTTTTGAAAATAAGAGATAAGAAAGACTTTTTGCATCAAACAGATTTAGATATCTGAAATGGAAATTAAAAACAATTTAGAAAATTATTGACAAAGAATCACTGCTAAGTGCTAAGTCGCTTCAGTCGTGTCCGACTCTGTGCGATCCCATAGAAGGCAGCCCACCAGGCTCCCCCATCCCTGGGATTCTCTAGGCAAGAACACTGGAGTGGGTTGCCACTTCCTTCTCCAATGCAGGAACGTGAAAAGTGAAAGTGAAGTCGCTCAGTCGTGTCCGACCCTTAGCATGGACTGCAGCCTACCAGGCTCCTCCGTCCATGGGATTTTCCAGGCAAGAGTACTGGAGTGGGGTGCTATTGCCTTCTCCAAAGAATCACTGAACTAGTTTAGTTTATTACTGCAAGGAAAAATAACATGTTGGTTGAATAGAAGCCACATCATGAAAGGAGTTAAGCTCTTAAGACCTCTGATGACACAAAAATAATTTAACACAATTTAAAGAGACCATTAATATTTTGTTTTTACCTCCAAAGGTGCCTGCAGTATTCCAGCCAGCTGTTTGGCCAGCTGCATGTGGTACTGTGTGCCAGAGCCGTAGGTTTCCCTGGTAACCGGGTTAGCTATCCCCATGCTCAGCAAATAGGATTTAAACCTGATGGTCTATAAGGAGAGGGAAAGATACACAAAAAGACTATGCAGATTTAGTCTCTCTACCCAGCATCTGAAATCCATCAGACATTCAGTTCCACTCAATTATTTCTGTATCTACCCATCTCTTCTACTGTGTTTCTATGCTGTGAAATATATGAGTGAATTCCTAGTATTTCCTAGCATACATCGGATCATTACTCTCCTCCTGCCTTAGTATCTCAGTCTCTATTTACCCCACAGGGTTGGTGGCAGATGAGACTCAGGTAACAACCATCCTTCTGCTTAATGTCAACCAAATGATAAAACCAAAAACCTAGGAAAATGGCTGTGACCAGATTGTAGACAAATTTAATGAAACATATCAAACTTAAGGGTATGTCAAGAACAATCTTCCACATTTCAGTATCTCTTATTTTCTACATTCCAGGAAAAGTACTGAAATATCCTTTAATTATGCTAGAGCTAACAAAGTTTTTATGGCTGACTTTTTCTTCCACATTGTCATATATCCTCAAGTCCTACAAGAAATCAAACACTATTTTAAGAAACAGCATGCTGGTAAACCACCAGAATGCCCTTGTGTTATCTCTGTAATCTAGTTCTCAAAGCCTTAAAGAGGCCACCCGTGTACCTCATCTTCTGTGATGTCACCTTGCTTGTCTTTGATCTTATTAGCAATGGACTTTGATAACTCCACCATTTCCTTAGCCTGTCAAGAGAACAGAAAAAGAGCAAAAAGAAATAATGTCCCTAAATGTCTGCTAACAAAATATATTTTCAAAAGTGTATTATAATTGGTATGAATTTAATACATGTAAATGACATATACCTTGACCATTAGCTTGCTGAGGTCTTCGAAGGCCTGAAATGAGAAATGAGATTTTGCTGGAATCTGCCTAAAGAACTGAGACGTTTTAAAGCAATGAAGCACTCTATTTTCTTCCCTATGACAGAAATTTATGAAATTTTCTGACAAATATCAATTTATTTATATGAATAGTTATATAGTCATAAATCTACCTTATCCTAAAGAATTCAGTTTAGCTTAGAAGCTGTCAAATTTCCAAAACCAACTACAGAAAACAAATTTTCAGAAAGAAAACAGTTACTGATTAAACAAACAAAAGGTGACATAATAGTTTAGAAAATATTATTTCTTTGACACAAGTAAGAAAATTTGTCACTGGTTTTTCCCAGATAAGAGGTCAGGAATCACAGGTGTTGTACAGTTTTCCTGGCCGAAAATGGCAACATGCAGCTGCAGGAATACTTATTTGGGTCCAACAATTTCGGCTTTAATAGCAGGTATGATTAACCAAAACCATAAACCTCAGCCTTGAATATTACACAGATTATACTTGTAGCCTTGGCTAAACTGGATATCACAAGAGAACATTAAAATACCACCAAAGCATGTCTAAATAAAACCCATCAACTACAATGAACATCTATCCCCTCCAAAGGCCTCTTCAAACTTAATCAGATATATTTATAATTCAAGTATTTGTGGCTCAATGATAAAGAAGTTGCCTGCCAATGCAGGAGATGGAGGTTCGATCCCTGGGTCAGGAAGATCCCCTGGAGGAAGGCATGGCAACCCACTCCAGTATTCTTGCCTGGAGAATCCCATGGACAGAGGAGCTTGGCGGGCTACAGTCCATGGGATCACAAAGAGTCGGACACAACTGAGCACACACTCACACACTTCCAGTGCAGAATAGCATCTAACTGATGTGCACAGATGTTACTTTTTAAAACTAATTAAGCAGCTTATCATTAATTGAAAATTCTTTCAATCTACCGAGAACAGTGGTCCACAGGTTCAGCCTGGCTGGTGCCCATCTTAATGACATGCAGGAACATATCCCCCATCTGCAGAAAGATTTTGCTAAAAGAATAGAGTGCTGTGTACAATTCTTATGGTCAACTCACTGGGCTGCTACCGAAAACAAAGGGGAACGAATGTGCACACACCTAACAGGAATTTCCTCAGATAAACAAAAGGCTTAAACACTGGATTCTTATCAGCAGTGGCCAGCAGATGCAGGAAACCTTTTGTGGGAAACTTTGGGCAACGGCCCTGAAACTCAGGCTATTCGAATGTTTAAATGGAGGGCAAATCGCATACCAACCTCATTTTCAAATAAAATTAAAATGCAGACACTTTACACACTTAGACTTGACTTTGTATATACAGTTACTAGATTTCTTTTACCTAAGTGAAAAGAAAAGACAACATTTCTAAATTTTTATATGGTAAGTCATTTTATTTACTGTATTATATTTTCATAGAAAAAGTCTGCTGAAAATAATGGTAAGTCTGCGTAGAATACACAAATTAACCCTTAATGTGCATAGTCCATAAAAAATAAATACAAATATTTTAGTATTTTGGAAGAAGTACCTATAAAAAATTCTAGATAATTATAAAGCATAATTAAAAGCATCCTCACTTCTATTTCTATTATTATTCTAAAATTTGGTATTAGCGTTGAACATGTTAGTCACTCAGTCGTGTCTGATTTTTTGTGACCCCATGGACTGTAGCCCACCAGCTCCTTTGTCCATGGAATTTGCCAGGCAAGAATACTAGAGTGGTTTGCCACTTCCTACTCCAGGGGATCTTCCCAATCCAGGGATCAAACCCACACCCCCTTGTGTCTCCTGCATTGGCAGGTGGGTTCTTTACCACTGCACCACCTGGGAAGCAGAGCAAGGACCATCTGGTGAAGAAATCAATGACCTGTACAAGAGCCCAATGCTTGTGTAGACTCCTCTGACTATGCAACTCTGAAAACCACACTGAAGTGGAATAACAGTTCATAAGCTAAGAAAAATGTTATTCTGAACACCAAGTTAGTATGGCAGCCTTTAGAAAAAGGAATACTGATAATGCAAAATTGGTTCATTGCTCCATGCCACCTCCAAGTGTCACACAGAAGGGTGACTACAAAAGCCACCGCAAGAGGACAGCGACAGCACCTTCTGGGTGGCAGAGAGCGCTCGGGACGTAGCAGACCACACTCGTCTGCAAATCAGGAAACCCGAGTCCTCATAACCCTGGTTCCAAGTCTCGTCACCAGCCCTGAGATGATCCCCTCTCTGGACAGTAAGAAGTGCTCTCAAGAGAAAATGCTGGAATTTTATGGGACTAGAGGATTCTGGGAAGATGGGGGCTATAGCAGCATCATTTTTGAATCTCTCCAAATCCCACCATGAAAATGGGCCAATGAGATCTCAAAACCTCTAAGACCCACAGGCAGCATATACGAAGAAGCTGAGTGACGAGATCTCCACAAGAACCCCAAGACACAAGCTAGTGGAGACAAGCCACCGAGAGCCCCAAGAGCTGCCTCATCTTACCAGTGAGGCAGAGAGAGAAAAGGGAGGCAACAGAGCAACCGACAGACCTAAGGAGAGGAGACCCCGAACCAGCCAGCGGGCATCACTCGAGAGCAGACGGGCAAACCTGAGGTCAGGGACTGAAATGGGGAGAGCTTTGCCCACTTCAGCAGTGGGTGCGAGCAAGGGGTCCTCAGGCAGGGCTGAAGCAGCCTGTAAACTCTGGAAAGGGCTCCTCCACCCCCAGGCTTCCCAGCCAGGACAGGAGCCCACACTGGGGAGAAACTACTGAGACAGGAATCAAAACCTGAGTGAGGCTGGAATAACAGAGGAAGGGGGGAAAGGGGCAGCTAAAGACAGGGGTGGGTACAGGGCCTGGAAACCACAGACGGCAAGTCACCTCCCTTGTGTGCCCCGCATGAACAGAGCACAAGAGAGTGAGCTCTGTGGAGTAAGAGACGCCACCCTGAGCTAGGCCTTCCTCTAAAAATTCAGGAAAACTAATTTCACATGAAAATTAGCAACAGCAAAGTATCAAGGTCAAATCCCACACACGGTTATTACAAGAAAAAAAGAAAATCAGGAGCCGTGTAACATTACAGATAATGAAAGAAAGCCAGAAAGACACGTTCACAGATCGGATCAAAAATTAACCTTTGGTTTCAAGATGAGCTGATAGATGTTAATAAAATGATAGAAGTTGTGAAAGAATAACATAAATCAGGAATGAATTTTTTAAAATCATTTTTAAAATAAAGCCTATACTAGGGACTTCCCTGGTGGTCCAGTGGTTAAAGCTCTGTGCTTCCAATGCAAGGGGACCAAGTTTGATCCCTGGTCAGGGAACTAAGATCCCACATCTAGCAGGCCACGTGGTGTAGCCAAAAATAAATAAATACAATGAAAAGTTAAAGAAAAAAAAAGACTATACTACTAGATGAACACAGGAGGAATAAACACAACAGATAATATCTTAAGAGAAACAACAGGTGAAAAAGAGGACATTTTTCTAAAATAAAAAAGCCAAAAAGGGTTGGAAAGAAAGTCACAAAGAGGGAATACTGGCAATAAACTGCAACATACAGCTAATAGGAGTCTCAGAAGAAAAAAATACCAAAGCGATTATTGAAAATTATAGAAAAACTTCTCTGAAATAAAAAGAAAACATGTCTGAAATCAAATACTGAAAGCATACTGTGTCCCTGAGAATAACAATCCGGAAAGACTAACACTAACATTCTAGTAAAATGACAAAAGATTTAAAAAAAAAAAAATCTGTTGAGCATCTAGAAAAAATAGCAAGTGACTTTAAAGAACGGAGAATATCAGGTTTTCACTACTCTGGCAGCAACACTTTATGTCAGACGAAAAAGTGAAAGTCACACATTGAAGGCACTCAGGAAAGAAAATGTGAGCCAAGGACTATAAATCCAGCAAAACTGACCTTCGTGTACAAGAAACACAGAGATGCCAGAATTCAGGGAATATTATTCCCATGAGCACTTTCTCAAACATCTATGAGAGGATGAGCGTCAGACAACAGAAATGAACAGAGGGAAGTGAACGCAAGGACCAGGCATATCACACACAGTTATTATCACGAATGAGACTGAATGACAGGGGAAATGGAAGAGGGTACATGGTGGCTGAATGCACAGACAGTGTATTAATAGATACAGCATACCTATGTTTTACATTTGGGAAGAAAGGGAAGAGCATATACAAAAATACATATATATACTTTTTAACTGTTTAAGTAATTCTTCGCTAGTGTAGTCCTGAATTTGAATAAGAAGCATCAGTGTGACCTTTTGACACACTTTTACTAAAAAAAAACCCTAGCTTTTTCCAGTGGAAAGGGCTACAAATAAAAATCAACTCAATAGAGATGCAAATTTCTAGCAGGCAGATTATGGTTTTGAAATACTGGGCCTGCTGCTGCTAAGTCGCTTCAGTCGTGTCCGACTCTGTGCGACCCCATAGACGGAAGCCCACCAGGCTCCCCTGTCCCTGGGATTCTCCAGGCAAGAACACTGGAGTGGGGGTGCCATTGCCTTCTCCGTTTGAAATACTACTTCTCCTTAAAAGAAACCTTGACTAACACAAGTATCTGGTAACTATTTGCAGTTTGGACTTTATTTGATTGAGGTAAATCTTTGAAATTCTATGAACAGCACTCATCAACGGAATTTTACTTACAAACTATAATAAAAAATTCTAAAAATTACTTCATAAAATCATCTCATAAAAATGCAAGACCATTTTCATATAAACATGGGAAAACTGATGATATGTTTTAAATGTATTAACTGACTGCCCAAATCTAATGCACTGCTCCTTTTTTAAACTAGAGTACCTTCCCCTTTACTTGCTGCTGCTGCTAAGTCGCTTCAGTCGTGTCCGACTCTGTGCGACCCCATAGACGGCAGCCCACCAGGCTCCCCTGTCCCTGGGATTCCCCAGGCAAGAACACTGGAGTGGGTTGCCCTTTCCTTCTCCAGTGCATGAAAGTGAAAAGTGAAAGTGAAGTCGCTCAGTCGTGTCCGACTCTTAGGGACCCCAAGGACTGCAGCCCACCAGCCTCCTCCATCCATGGGATTTTCCAGGCAAGAGTACTGGAGTGGGGTGCCATCGCCTTCTCCTCCCCGTTACTTGAATTTCCTCAAATATGATGAGGTTTCAGAAGCACCAAAGTGCAAGCTGTGCTCCTAGAAGACGTAATGTGCCGGTCTGAACCACTCTTACTATCTCCATGCCTGGTCCCCGAGTGGTCCTCAGTCCGGAAGCCAGTGGTGCCCAATCAGACTCAGGGCCGCAGAATAGCATTTGCCCCTTAACTAAGTTAACCGAACATTCAAAATAATTATACAGGGGACTTTGAATTCATTATGAGTACCATCCAGTCAATGCCACCTAGACTTTAAAATATATGCACAATAATTCATGACGTTTTCTAACATCACAAAATCAAATCTGTATTTCTTTTTTATTCCTTTCTGGAAAACCTTTTTAAAACACATTTGGGCTTAATTATGCCAACCTGAAGTAGACACATTCAGTGGGAACTGTGGCCTCAGGAAAGCTATCTTCCAATACACAGAATGGAGGCAGCCACAGCTGTATCCCAGAGAAAAAGCAAGACGGCTGACAAAGACAGCTGACAGGAACTTGTGTAAGAATTACCTCAGAAATGTTTTTGTCAGTTTCTTTTCTTTTTTCTTCCAGTTTCCTTTCAATACCTACGATTCCTACAGCCCTTATTCTTCCTGGCTAAAAAACAAAAGTAGAAAATAAAACGTCCCAAATAGGAAGAACACACTCTTTTGTAACCCCACCACACCGTGTGTTCAATGGCGAGAGAGGACGCGCAAAGAACCAAGAAAAACAGCACACAATTACATCCAGTTTCCTTTCAAAACGTTTGTCGGTTTATGGCCACACATAATGGCCTTCAAATCATTATAAATAAAAACTGAACACAACAATAGATGGCATATTTTTACTCTGTATTTCAGGTATAAATTAAATTTCCTCTTCAATTTTGTTTTCTGGCAAGTCATCATGCATGTATCAGATATTTAATAGGGCCTCAAATGTGCAAAAAATTAAGAGTTAAAATTCTGGTACTTGACAGTTATTATACAAGCTACTTTTACACATTTGAGTGCCTGTCCAGAGTTGGTGGTGAATGAGACTGGCCTGGAAAATGTCACCCCGTGGTACTGCTGTCTGTTCTGTCAGATGCCACGCTAATTATGAAGAACAGAATGCCAGAAGATGGACTCTAACTCCTGCCACCCTGAAATTACATTAGTAAGTAGTTAATCATGTGTTATTTACAAGTGTCTACTGTCTAGAGAGTACTAAGTCAGGTTCTGTGAAAATAAGGTTCTAATTAGAACATCATCATTTTGCTTCTGGCGAGCTCTATAATCAGAGAACTCTTTTTCCTTTAATGAAGATGCAAAGACAGAGATGAAAACACTGGATTAGGAAACAGTTAAAAAAATACCTGGGGTCCTCGATTTGTTTGTAATGACTGGGGAACTGGCATATTCTCCCATCTTCGCTGTGTCATCTCCTCTGATAGACGCCTGTAAAACTGTTATGCACATACAAAAGCTTTATTTTTTTAATTTGTTTAATTCTTTTTAATTGAAGGACAATTGCCTTACAACACCGTGCTGGATTCTGCCACACATCAACAGGAATCAGCCATAGGTATACATATGTCCCCTCCCTCTCAAACCTCCCTCCCACCTCCCAACCATCCCACCCCTCTAGGTTGCCGCAGAGCACTGAGCTGAGCTCCCTGCGTCACATAGCAAGTTTCCACGCTGATCTAATTTTACATATGGGAGTGCATATGTTTCAGTGCTACTCTCAATTTATCCCACCCTCCTTCCCCCACTGTGTCCACAAGTCTACATTTCCACTGCTGCCCTGCAAATGGGTTCATCAGTACCACCTTTCAAGATTCCATATATATGTGTTAATACACGATACTGGAATCAGGCAGGCTGTGCCATCCTCATACACATCATTACTTAACATTTGTTTAGTTGAGAGGTCTGTTCGGTCATTTGTGAAAAGCCCAGAATTCTCAGAGACATCAAAGGAAATCAAAGGAAGTTCTTTTCTTGGATCAACTTCAGAAAACACAAAGAAAAAAAAAAAAAAGAAGGAACTGACCTTCTACATAAAGTGAACTATTCTCAACAAAGAGATGAGTGACAATGAAATAAATAGACTGACTTTAAACAATCCTGCATGTGTGGATTGTTTTCGATCCATACTGAAATTGACCCAGTGCCAAGAAAAATACACAACCATTATCCATGAAGGAAGCAGAGAATAATTTGTCTAGTTAAAATGTGAGGCCAGATTTTAGGGCCAAAACATGCCTATGCTCGTAAAAAAAAAAACAACAACTGTATCTTTCAACTACAGTGAGAATGACTTGAGTTAGTCACTTCAATTTGCTCAGAGCTTGCGGATCGAGAACACTGGGTCAGATGCTATAAAGAAAAAGAACATACATACTTTATGATCCTGGTGGGGAGATAAACACAGGCTTATCAATGTCTAAAGAATATTTACATACCAACTTAGCCAGAACGTATAAACCATGATACTGTGGAATAAGAACTTACACAGTTAGATTTGTATGGAGTTAATAAAGGTAGACTGCCTGGTGTAAGGCTGGTGAACGTTCAGGCACAGAGGAAGTTACACATTTCACTGCATCATCCTCTGTCCCTTCATCCAAACAAATTACAGCACCGAACCCTTCACTAGTCACCTAGTGCCACGACTTAGCTCATTTCCAGCCTCCGATCTTTCCTGTTCCCACATCCTCCTGCTTCCTGTTCCCACTGAAACCTAAACTTCATATTCTTCACTGATCAGGTTTAAGAGATGATGAAAATTTCATTGGAAAGTTATGGTGAAAACGGGTATGTTGAGCAATACTGCCTTCCATCCTATAAACAAACAACAACCAGAATTTATACAAAGCCACTTTTCTAGTTCAGTTTTATTCATAAGGAGACTTACTTCAATCTGGCCATGTTCCTTGAAGGAGAGCTTGATGTAGGAGTTCTTACTGCTCTGGAATGGGCCGGGTTCTTTGTTAGAAGCAGCTGGGTGAAGATGAACCACTATTTTGGCACTGAAGAAAAAGCAGATGGAATGTATTGGATTGCCTTTTAAGAATCACTAATTTGGCAGCTTCTTTAGTGGCCCAGTGGCTAAGAATCCACCATGCAACTAAGGGAATCCGGTTTTGATCCCTGGCCCGGGAAGATCGCACGTGCCACAGAGCAACTAAGCCCGTGCACCACAACTACTGAGCCTGTGCTCTAGAGCCTGGGAGCACCAACTACTGAAGCCCACGTGCCCTAGAGCCTGTGCTCTGCAACAAGAGAAGCCACCGCAGTGAGAAGCCCCCACTCACCCCAGCTAGAGAAAGCCCACATGCAGCAATGGAGACCAGCGCAGCCAAAAAAAAAAAAAAAAAAAGCCACTAATTCTATTTTTGTAACTTTTAACGTATTTCAGATCACTTAAAAAATTCATGTAGAAACAAAGAACATCCTGAAAGGAATCCTTTTAAAGTCTGTATCAATTCAGTATTAATGAATCTCTCAAAAATTTCTCTACTTAACATGTATATGCTGTGCACCAAAAAAATTAAAGTTACCAGCTCTATAGATTAAATAAAAATGTGGTTTTAGGAAATCAGTTCAAAATAAACTTGCAGAATGTGGGGTGGTTTATGATGCTGGTTGACAATCAGGTTTTCCACCCACAGAGTCATCTCCAAAGGTGACTAGGGGGCCGATCATCTCTGCCAAGGCATACGACCGTACTCATTTGAAAACAAAATGTGATAACTTATCTGCGTAAAACTGGCCAGCTGACATTTTATTAAAACTCCATCCAAAACTAACATTCCACAGTGTCATTTTTGGAAAATGCCACTCAGTCAATGACATGATTTAGAGAGATATCCTGCAGCAAAAACAATTCTCAAAACGCTGCTGCCCCAGGATCACAAACTGCCAGGATCTTTATGACAACTGCTATCTTCTATGCCATTACAAACACCACTGTGTTTGTTCAGTGCTGTGTCTTTTCCCCCCCACCAGCTCAATAAACAATCTCCTAGCAACATGAGCAAAACTGAAAAACTCAAAGTATCTTGCGTACCTAGCTTAGACCTTTTTCTCTATGACCACATTATATTGGCTTGGCCACAACGTTCGTTCGAGTTTTCCTATAACATCTTCTAGAAAAACCCAAACAAACTTTTGGGCCAACACAAGGAATATACCGATTACGCAGTATTACTTTGTTTAGGCCCATAGAGCTGCCTAAATATCATCCTAAAATTGAACAACCACGTGTGGGGCCTCCGTGACGTCACAAATGCTTTGGTTAGTGGACTGGGGCTAGGCGTGGACGGACTCTCCATGGGTTCCTTCTTGGGGACTATCTTTAAGTGAAGCGAGCAAATAAAACCGTGTAAGCAGAATCCCAAGACTGTTTGAAATGAACTGTCAGGGAAACAAACAAACTATGACAGTCAGGATCAGTTAGGAATGAGCACAAGCACCATACAACCCATAAAACTAAAAAAAACCTGGAGCCCTAACTATCAGGACTTTTCAAAGGAAACTCAATGAAAAGCTAAAAGATGATACAAAATGAAGTATAAACAAAGTCAGCATAAAAAGAGTCATGCTGGAAATTCCCTGCCAGTCCAGTGGTTAGGACCCTGTGCTCTCGCTGCTGAGGGACCCGGTTCTTTGATTGCAGGATCTGACTACATGAGAGCTAAAGATAAGCCCAGGTAGGGGAAAAACTCCTTACCAGCAATATTTGTTTGCAAGTTGTCCTCAATTACATGCGCCCAAGTATATATAAGCCAAAATGTCTTATATACTTGAATAAACAGAAACATTTCAACCTCTGGCTTTAAAACAGGGTGACTACATCTCCTGGTTTGCTTGGGGACAGTCCTGTTTTTTATACTCGCCTGGTCTAATGATAAGTAGGGTCCCCTATTATTCTAATAAATGTCCCAGTTTGGACACTAACTCTTGTGATGTTCTATTCAACACTGATGCCTGAAAAAGTTGAAACTGAGAAACTTATGGTCAACTAGAATTAGGAGTAAAGTCAGGCATTTTTCTCAGATGGGTCATTTCTGATCTTAAGTACTGTCTGAGAAATGTTATTGTTGTTCAGTCATTAAGTCATGCCAGACTCTTTGTGCCTCCATGGTCTGCACCATGCAAGGCTCCTCTGTCCTCCACCATCTCCCAGAGTTCGCTCAAACTCATGTCCATTGAGTCGGTGATGCTATCTAACCATCTCATTTTGTCCCCTTCTCCTCCTGCCTTCAATCTTTTCCAGCATCAGGGTCTTTTCCAAGGAGTCAGCTCTTCGCATCAGGTGACCATGAGAGATACACAGATGCATAAAAGCAAATGTCAGGGGAGTTCCCTGGTGGTCCAGTGGTTGGGACTCTGCACTTTCACTGCCAGGGGCCTGGGTTCAATCCCTGGTTGAGGAACTAAGATCCTGCAAGCCATGTGTCAGGGCAAATAAAAAGATTCAAGTGTCTGAAAATATATTCAGTGACAGCTGACCCACACTTATTTATTATGACCCGAGGATACTACAACAACCTTAGTACTTGATTCATGCTTTAAGAATGACTTCCATTTATCAATGAGTTTAAAGTAGGATAACATCTCTTTGTAAACATAGATATTTTCCCCCAGTTTTGAGATATAACTGACATATAACACTAGAAGTTTAAGGTATGGAGCATAATGATTTGACTTACACACATCATGAAACAATTACCAGAGTAAATTCAGTGAACATCCAATACAAAATTAAAGAAATAGAAAAAAAAATTTTTTTTTTCCCTTGTGAGGTGAACTCTTAGGATTTACTCTTAACAACTCTCATATATAGTGCACAGCAGTGGAATTACATTCATCATGTCGTGCATCACATCCCTATTGCTTATTTATCTTATTACTGGAAGTCTGTGCCTTTTGACCACTTTCATCCAATTTTCCCTTCCCTCCCAGCCCCATCTCTGGCAACCACAAATCTGATCTCTTTTCCCATGAATTTAGTTGTTTTTGAAGTATAACTGACCTCCAACACTATGTTAGTTTCTGTTACACAACAGACAGGTTTGATGTTTCTATACATTTCAAAACCATCCCATGATAAGTCTAGTTATTATATGAAAGTGAAACTTGCTCAGTGTCCAACTCTTGGCCACCCCATAGACTGCAGTCCGCCAGGCTCTGTCCACGGAATTCTCCAGGCAAGAATACTGGAGTGGTTACCATGCCCTTTTCCAGGGATCTTTCTGATCCAAGGATCGAACCCAGGTCTCCCACATTGTAAGCAAACTCTTTACTGTTTGAGCTACTCAGGAGTCTGCCTATTATATGACACCGTACAAAGATATGACCTAATTTTTTACTATATTCCCCACACCGTCCCTTTCACACCCATGACTCAATTATTTTGTTACTGGAAGTTTATGCCTCTTAACCTTCCTTACCTATTTCTCTATTCGCCCAGGACAATACTTTCTCAAGGTAAACACAACCAACAGATTCGCTCACACATAGGCTGTCATGGCCATGACTGACTAGGCAATGACACAACCAAGTTAATGAGCATGGCTTGACTGGAAATGTTTTTGTGCATAAAGACTGTTATATACAGACCTTACCTTTTTCCAATTCCAGCTGCCTGTTCTTCAATGAACACGATCTGGGAAAGAGGAATGGCCATGCAGCATTCCTGGGAGGGAATCAAGAGAAAACAGGATCCATAAGATTCCTCAGAAATCCTTGTTTTATAAATTTATGGGGTGTGTGGCAAGTTGAGAAACTTATGATCAACTAGAAATAGGAATAAAGTTCTATAATGACTTTTCGTTCCATTATGAATGATTGGCATTGAATAGGTCTAATGATAGCCATTTTAGCTTCCTTCCATGATAATAAAAAAAAGTATACCAAGAATAATTTATAAATATATGGCTTGAGGACAGCTATCCCTCCAAAAATAGATGTCTTTCTTGAATGCTTATTTCTTTAAAAAGAAAGGATTAGGCAAATTACCAGTTCTGAGGTACGCATTATCAACAAGGGCAGTATTACCACCAAGGGGGAAAAACTGTTCTTGCAGGGCAAAAAGAGACAGAATTTGCAGTGGTTAGTGACCTTTCCAAGAGCCTCAGTACAATGCATAGTTTACCTGTAGAACTAAAAGTTCATGGGGTTGGGGGCCATGCTGTGTTGCTTCTTTTACAAGACAGAAACTTACACACAGATACACACACACACACACACTTTCAAGTTAAAGCTCTTTGAGATAAAGATGTCAGGTGTATACATATAACTGAGTCCTCTCCTCCTAGAAATGCAAAAAACAGGGCGGGAGGGGGTCTCTCCTCTTGCTGAGTGACCCAGAGGCAGTTCCCCTCAACATGTAGGTGGAAGCATGCCCTTGGCAGCAGGCGTCCTCCTCCTGTTTCTCAAGAACAATCAGGGAGACTGGGTTGCTTGAGGGACTGCTGACTGATGGGGACACTCGAATGTGGGGGAGGATCTGATTTGGGCTTAAAATCCAGGAGTCATCAAGACTCTCTGTACAGTAATTACCGTCTGTTTCAGGGTTGAATGAGAGGCTAGACCTTAACTCCTCTATCTGCACCCCATCGAGAGAGACCATGGGACACATTCTTCTGACATCTGAAAGCAAAAATTTATCGCATCTACTTATAGCTTTGCCAGAAAGAAAAAATTAAAGCAATTAGTGACTTAAAACCTAGAACTAATGCAAATAATTCAAACCTACATGATTCTTCTGATCTCTCCAAATTAGACGGTGCGTACTAAGAAGGAGGGTCCCAGGATCAAATTTTATCTAGAAAAACAAGATCATCACAAGATATTAATAACATATCACACAACATGGCCCAGATTTTCTTCCCCATGAACTGCATGATAGTAAGTCAATCACATAAACATTTTAGAATTAGGTTTGTCATAAGTCAAAGAGAACCAATGCTACACACTTCATAAGCCTTGCTAAAATTAGGAAAAAAATTGCAAACCACCTAGCTATGTAACAGTAGGGGAGTGGCTAAATCAGGAGTGATACATTCATACTATGAAATCCAGGCAGAGATGAAAAAGAATGATGAGGTGGAGCTATATAAACTATCATGAAACTCTAAGACATAGGATGAGCGGGGAAGAAAGCAACCAAAGGATATTGCATATAATGTAACTAGACAAATAGACAGATAGATATAGATATCAATAAACTCCATATTTCTCAAACTACATGTGAGATATATCTATAAATAGACAGATAGATGTGTATATATACTATGAACACAGATAAATGAGATAAATGGTAGAAAAAGGTCTAAATGGGATCCATACTCAATGATCTGTTAATATTATCTTAGAAAAAGTATGAAGGCATGGAAGAAAGAGAAGCCAAGGGCTCTTTTCCAAAACCATATATCTCACTATTGATTGAATTTTTACCATGAGACTGAAGGTGTATAACATTCATATATATTTTTAAAATGGTTTTTAAATAACAAGAAAATCCAGAAAAAGACACACACACATGCAAAATGAGTGTGGATGGAGATTCAATAAATGGTACTAAGACACTTGGGTTGCTCAGCAGGGACAAAAAAAAACAAAGTAGGATTTATACCTAACACAACATGCCAAAACAAATTCTGGACAGAGTTAAAAAATTGACAATTTATTAAAAAAAAGTATAAAATTATTTGAGTTAAAAATTATAAAAGCACTAGAAAAATCATAAGAGAATTTTTGAAATCACTTCGGAGGGGAGAAAATCTTTCTAAGAAAAACAGTAAACCCATAAGCATTAGAGGAAAAGATGGAACAATTCACCTACACACACACACACACACACACACACATTCTTCATGGCAAAAATCATCAAGAGCAAAGATGGCAGACCGGAAGAAATAGTTGTAACTCACATCAGAGACAAACATGTACGTCTCCTTAATATATAAAATACTCTTACAAATCAGTAAGAAAATATTTTATAATCCATTAGACAAATGGGCAAAGACTATTAACAGAAAGTTCACAGCAAAGGAACTACACATGCCTCCTAAACACATTAACTGATGGTTAACCTCACTGATGATAAGAAAAAGGCAAATTGAGAGAACACCCGGCTACCCTTTTCATCCATGAGATTGGCAGAGGTTCAAAAGTTCGGTAACACTGAGCGACTGACATGTTGGGAAAATAAGCATTTGCACATATCGCTGGAGGGCAGTGTACTGTCATCTATCAAAAATATAAATACACCAACCCTTTGATCCAATCAATGTCCTTCTAGAAAGGTATCCCACTGATGAATTTGCACATGTGTATATAAGGTTCGGAGAAGGCAATGGCACCCTACTCCAGTACTCTTGCCTGGAAAATCCCATGGACAGAGGAGCCTGGTAGGCTGCACTCCATGGGGTCGCAAAGAGTCGGACACAACTAAGCGACTTCACTTTCACTTTTCACTTTCATGCATTGGAGAAGGAAATGGCAACCCACTCCAGTGTTCTTGCTTGGAGAATCCCAGGGATGGGGGAGCCTGGTGGGCTGCCGTCTATGGGGTAGCACAGAGGCGGGCACGACTGAAGTGACTTAGCAGCAGCAGCAGCAGCAGCATATAAGGTTACTCATTACTGTTTTTTAAAAGCAAAAGATAGGAAACAATTTAAATGTCCATCACCAGGGAAATGAACGTCCACACGAGGAATGACAACTTAGTCATTAAAAAGAATGAGGAGACTCTTCATGTATTTATTGTATCTGATAAAACCTAAGATGCCATTAATCATAAGATACATCTGGCTTCCAGAGTTGTTAAAATGTGTGTGGGGGGGAAGGGGGTTGAGGGGAATGTACATTTAGAATTAATGAAATATGGTAAATTCTCTACATAGATTAAGTGAAAAAAGCAAAGTGTCAGAACTTTGTATGCATAGTATAAGGTGATACTTTAAAAGGGAAGACACTGTATTTTACGTGAACACCTGTGTATGACACAAATGTATAACTCTAGAGTGAAGCGCTGGTGACTTCTGAGCGGGCACTGGGGACAAAGTGTCTCTCCTAGGATGGGAGGGAGACTTTTAGCTTTTTATTTTTTAATCATGGAATCATGTCATTTATGCAAAATACAAATGTTAAAATGTTTTTAAAAACTATAATACAATCACAAAAAAAGCCAGCTAGGTCTTTAGAACCAAACTTTTAATCCTCATAATTTGTTACTATGCACTGGAAGTATTTTGCAAAGTCGGACACGACTGAGTGACTAAAGAACACATACAGGGTGGGTTCTTGATATACACTGTAAATTATTTAAATAAGCAAATTTTGGAGTTGGAACCCAACAAGACTGGAAAGCCAAACCTCTCCATTTGTGTTGAAAGCAAGAAATACATGGGAAGCTTCTATTCACTCTAATTGCTAGAGAGTAGAATTGGCCATAGGTAGGACGTGCTCATATCCTTTTGAGGAGCAGTTATTTCAAAAGATACAAGCTTGATCCTATTTATAAAATAGAAATTCGTAAGGATTTTAGTAAGGGTCCAGATGGAGAAGGCAATGGCACCCCACTCCAGTACTCTTGCCTGGAAAATCCCATGGATGGAGGAGCCTGGTAGGCTGCAGTCCATGGGGTCACTAGGAGTCGGACAGGACTGAGCGACTTCACTTTCACTCTTCACTTTCATGCATTGGAGAAGGAAATGGCAACCCACTCCAGTGTTCTTGCCTGGAGAATCCCAGGGACGGGGGAGCCTGGTGGGCTGCCGTCTATGGGGTTGCACAGAGTCGGACACGACTGAAGTGACTTAGCATAGCATAGATTATTACCAATAATAATTCTTTTGAGTTTAAAATAATGTGGTTAAAAAATGTATATCAAGTAAATAACCAATTAGAACATTATGTATCATTCTTAAGTAAAAATATACATAAATGTACTTATATAGGCACTTGACAATATATTACAAGATACTCTTAATACTAATAAAGTGAAGTTGCTCAGTCGTGTCCAACTCTTTGCGACCCCATGGAGTGTAGCCTACCAGGCTCCTCTGTCCATGGGGTTTTCCAACAAGATACTCTTAATATTAATAAAGAAGGAAGCAACACACAGAGCATGCTTACACACACGCGTGCACAATCACACAGACAGAATGTGCCAAAAGGAAAGGAATACTGATTATCTCAAGCTACTTCTTTCAGCTTACCCATCTTTAACAACTTTATTATTCATCTAATAAGAAAAGACAAAAAAAAAAAAGAAAGAAAAGACAAAGGAATTTGTTACAGGTATATATGACTTTATGCAACTCTGAAATGTATATAAATTATTTTTTATTAAATCAAACATAAGCAGAAACACTCTTTTTGTCAGAAGTCCTTTTCTAATACATGGAATTCTCCAGGCAACAATACTGGAGTGAGTTGCCATTGCCTTCTCCAGGGGATCTTTCCAACCCAGGGATCAAACCTGGGTCTTCTGCATTGCAGGCAGATTCTTGACCATCTGAGCCACCAGGGGCTTCTCCTAATACATAACCAATACTTTTTAACACGAATTTTAAAAAATGATTTTCTAAGAGTAACACTGACTGTATCGCTGCTGCTGCTGCTAAGTCGCTTCAGTCGTGTCTGACTCTGTGCGACCCCATAGGCGGCAGCCCACCAGGCTCCCCCGTCCCTGGGATTCTCCAGGCAAGAACACTAGAGTGGGTTGTCATTTCCTTCTCCAATACATGAAAGTGAAAAGTGAAAGTGAAGTCGCTTAGTCGTGTCCGACTCTTAGCGACCCCATGGACTGCAGCCCACCAGGCTTCTCCGTCCATGGGATTTTCCAGGCAAGAGTACTGGAGTGGGTTGCCATTGCTTTCTCTGACTGACTGTATTACTAATATCTTAACATTAGTGACTTTAAATAATACGGTTAACAAGCATGCACGGGAAGAAACCTGCACTGCCTGGCTGAAGACACTCTGAGAGAGATTACTCCACCAAGCACTTCAGCACCTCAGAGAAGTAACATCTGAAGTAACACATACTCATTCCTGGCACTTATTTTGGTCTGGCGACGAATGTTTTGGCTAATGTGGCATACACAAAACCAAATGATTGAGTTCAAGCTATTTTTTAAAAATCTCTTTTTTGCCAACGAGTAAGACTGCCCTTTCCCAGGAGCAAATATTTTGTCAGCTTGAGAGTACCTGATGCCACATTACACAGCATAACTACCTAATAGTCCTGGTTAAGAAACTGCACCTTATCTGTCTGAAATCCAAGCATAAGGCTGCGAGTTTAAAGCTGAAGCCAGAGGACGTTTCATTACTATGGGGTGAACAATGCGCACACGTAATGCGTAAAGCATTGTTGCCCTCAGTGAAGACATTGTGTAATAATCGTTGGCTTCAGGGATTGCAAGGGATTACGAGCTCAAGCCCACAGACAAGTCTAGGCTGGTTGGTGCTTACCACTCGGAGCTAGAATAATTTCAACTACTTAAAAGTTAGGAGTTAAAATAACTTAGGCATTCGCTGAATAAGCTCTTACTGTTTTAACGTTTGTCTGCCATAAAAGTAATATGCTGTTGAAAAAAAATTTTTTAAGTCTGAAAACAAAAATGAAATCATTCATAATTAGACCAGCCAGGATGTGTGGATATAAACTTAAAATGAGGCCGTGATATTTATAATTTTATAACTTGCTTTTTTCACTTAGCAGCCTATTGTTAGTCATTCCTTAAGCTGGTTAGGGCATGTCATATTTAATTAACCAAGCCCCATAGTGGACATTCAGATTGCTTCCAATTTTTCCCTATATTGCAGAATAATCAGATCAGATCAGTCGCTCAGTCGTGTCCGACTCTTTGCGACCCCATGAATCACAGCACGCCAGGCCTCCCTGTCCATCACCAACTCCCAGAGTTCACTCAGACTCACGTCCATCGAGTCGGTGATGCCATCCAGCCATCTCATCCTCTGTCGTCCCCTTCTCCTCCTGCCCCCAATCCCTCCCAGCGTATATACGCTATGTGCTGTGTAAGTTGCTTCAGTCGAGTCTGCCTCTTTGTGACCCCGTGGACTGTAGCCCGTCAGGCTCCTCTGTCCATGGGATTCCCCAGGCAAGAATATTGGAGTGGATTGCCATGCCCTCCTCCAGGGGAACTTCCCAACCCATGGATCGAACTCTTGTCTCTTATGTCTCCTGCATTGGCAGGTGGGTTCTTAACCACTAGCACCACCTGGGAAGCCTATGTATATCTATATATATATATAGATATATATATAGAGAGAGATGTCTATATCTATACATATAATATTGCTGACATGCACATATGCATTCATTATAGTTTTTATAGTTTTATGCGTCCCTGACTATTTCCCAAGGGTAAATTCCTAAAATTTAGGAAGATCAAACCAGTCAATCCTGAAGAAAACCAGTTCTGAATATTCACTGGAAGGACTGATGCTGAAGCTGAAACTCCAATACTTTGGCCACCTGATGCGAAGAACTGACTCATTGGAAAAGACCCTGTTGCTGGGAAAGACTGAAGGCAGAAGGAGAAGGGGCCAACAGAGGATGAGATGGTTGGATGGCATCACCGACTCCATGGACATGAGTTTGAGCAAATTTCAGGAGTTGGTGATGGACAAAGAAGGCTGGCATGCTGTAGTTCATGGGGTTGCAGAGTCGGACACAACTGAGCAACTGAACTGACCTCAAATTCCTAAAAAGTGAAATAGCCAGCTTAAGAAAATACATTTTCTAAATCTTCTAGTATAAGCTAGCAACTTGACACTTTACACACCACTAACCTTCTTACATTACTTTTTAAATTAGCTGAGGCTAACAGACGCTTCTGTGAATTGAAACAAATGACCTGTCTACAATGCTTATGAAAACAACACATTATCCGGTCATAAGGGGCCCATGAAAACTGTGCCTGTATAAACAAGCAAAAGGCACCTGGGCGGTGGAAAGAGCAGTGGTCTGGCTCCACCATTACCAACTGTGTGACCCTGGACAGGTTGCAGTTTTCTCAACCACCCACTGAAGGTCTCAGCGTCCTCATTTTCAGAGGATACGCTGTTTCAAAAACACATTGCATGTGGAAGATACACATTACACGACAGAAAGGGGCTGGCACTGGTGACTGCTGTGTTTCTGAAGCGCTCCAGCACTGTGAACAAAGCACAGGCTCTGGCAATCTGATCAGCAGAGATTTAACCCCTGGCTCTGTGGTGACCCAGGTTCAATCCCTGGGTTGGGAAGATCCCCTGGAGTAGGAAATGGCAACCCACTCCAGTATTCTCGCCTGGGAAATCCCATGGACAGAGGAGCCTGGCCACTTACAGTCCATAGGGTCTAAAGAGTTGGACTCAACTGAGCACACACGCTTCTGGTAATCTACTTCAGCGGATCTTAGGCAAATTATGTTACCTCTGAGAGTTCTCTTCTCATTCAGTAAAATAGTCACCTCATATGCCCACTGAGATGATTAAATCATGAAAAGCTTCTGGCACATAGTAGGTACTGTGTCTATTCAAGGTGCGCTTGCTTTAATGTATTTCACACTCACAAAGAGCCAGAAGATACAAGGTTGAAGAGAGAGCACCCACTGGTCTTAGCCCTGCGCCCGCTGGCTGGGGGAATGGGTTGAGTGCAAAGCTGAGAAGGCTGGCAGGTCTGCACTGTGGAGCTGAGACAAGGGGGCAAGTGAGAGATTCTGAAAGGGCTCCTGCTCACATATGGAAGCTGATGTGCAGCTTCCTGGAGGCTTCAGACCACGGGCCATCTGGACACCTTCCAGCAGAGCAAGGAAGCCAGGACACAAGACTGCCCCTGGGACTCAGTTTGGCCTCAGGTGGTACTCGAGAAGGCTCAACCAGTGACTGAGTAGATCTGGCCTGGGGACCACATTAGAGCCCTGCTTTGATTCCAAGACACGTACACCCCTCCCGCAGCACCCCCAACTTGCAGAACAGTCAAGAATTCTTGACTAACAAGGACCTACTGTGTAGCACAGAGAACTATATATCTCGTAATAACTTCATTGGAAAAGACCCTGATGCTGGGAAAGATTGAGGGCAGGAGGAGAAGGGGGCGACAGAGGATGAGATGGGTGGATGGCATCATCGACTCAATGGATATGAATTTGAGCAAACTCTGGGAGATGGTGAAGGACAGGGAGGCCTTGAAGGCTGCAGTCCATGGGGTCACAAAGAGTCTGACATGACTGAGCAACTGAACAACAACAAATAACCTGTAATATAACAATTGAATCACTTTGCGGCACACGTGAAACTGACACAGCATTGTAAGTTAACTATACTTCAGTAACAAGAATTGGTTATTTAAAATAATAATAATAATAATTGACTTAAAAGGCTCAACTAAATTTTTCCCATAACTTTTTTCTTAATCCTCTGATACCTATATCTACTTGTCCCAAAAACAAGCAGAAATATAAATAAAGGAAAAACTAAAATTTGCTGATTCAGCAATGGGTTTTTTTTATATCCAACTACTAATAGTTTTGATTTTTTACTGTTTTAAAGATATTATAGTTATATTGTGTTAGCCAAGATGTCTCTAATTTGCATTTTGGAATTACGGTAGAACAACACTGTGGTGATCTGCAAAAGCAAGACTGCTATCAGAGGGTGACTTTGGAGCTGTGTTTGAAGACCAGTTGTGTGGGGAAGTTCCAATCCCCTGAGGAAGGGGACGTTGATTAAGCTTCCCAGTCACCACAGTTCTATACGTGGAACCTCCGTTTACAAAAACAAAGACATTTAGCTAATCATGCCAAGCAAAAGATGCAAACCCAATTTGAGATCAAGTTCATAAAAATACTGAAGCAGTAAAAAGAGCTGTTGTTTTAGTTCCATACCCGGTGTCCGCCTCTTCGACCCCAGGGACTGTAGCCTGCCAGGCTCCTCTGTCCATGGGATCCTCAAGGCAAGAATACTGGAGAGGGTAGGCATTCCCTTCTCCGGAGGAATCTTCCTGACCCAGGGATCGAACCCCTGTTTCCTGCCTTGGCAGGAGAATTCTTAACCAGCTGAGCCACGGAGGAAGCCAGGAAACAGTTTCTGCTGCTGCTAACTTGCTTCAGTCGTGTCCGACTCTGTGAGACCCCATAGACGGGAGCCCACCAGGCTCCCCCGTCCCTGGGATTTTCCAGGCAAGAACACTGAAGTGGGTTTCCATTTCCTTCTCCAATGCATGAAAGTGAAAAGTGAAAGTGAAGTCGCTTAGTCGTGTCCGACTCTTAGCGACCCCATGGACTGCAGCCTACCAGGCTCCTCCGCCCGTGGGATTTTCCAAGCAAGAGTACTGGAGTGGGGTGCCATTGCCTTCTCCGAAACAGAGTTTCTAAGTCCAAACAAAAAAAAAAGGGAATCTCGACCCAATAATAAAAACATGCAAAAATTCCCTCGAGGAGGCAGGGCACCGGGGTCCCCAGGCATATCAGCGGTGCCTTGGGTGGCTGAGTTAAGCCCCGCCCTGGAAGGAAGGAGGCCTCAAGCTACTCTCCAGTACAGACAGGAAAAGCTCTGGGTCAGGCAACGAGTTCCAAAGTACAGGAGGAAGTTTCTCTCTAAGGAAACTACAAGGAAGGAGAAGGTAGCAAGTGAAAACTTCTGGAAACTAAAAATGCTGATAAGCAATTCCCCCCCCCCCCCACCCAATTCCAGCTCATACATTTCATTCAGAACAGGATGATCGTTCGTAGTATGACGGTAGTCTCCAGTGAATGTTAACGTGTCCGTGAAACACAGGTAATATTTCTCCCTGCCATCTGCAAACACACCTCTTTATGGTTTACGCTTGGATTACCAGGCACGGCCTGTTCCATCACTCGACAAAACAATCAAACCTCCTTTCCAACGTCTCTCCCGGACCACGAGCAATCAACAACACACACACAGCCTCTGGCCGAGGCGTCCCAGGAGAGGCGGGCTTTTCTCTTCGGAAATCCTTTCGGTTCGCCCCGCTCCCGCTCCGGCCGGGACCGCCCTGTCCCCCGAGCTCCCCCAGGTCCCGGCGCCCGAAGCCACGCCCGGTTCGGGAGCTCAGGACCCGGCGGCCTCGGGACAAAGGCGGAACCGGCCTGCCCGGCGCGATCGGGGGCGAGGACTCGGGGTTCCCTGCCCGCGTCCGTGCCGCCCGGAGCGGGGGTCTCTGCCCGGGCTGGGAGCGGGGCGCCGCCCGCGCGCTCCCCCCGGGAGCCGTTCCCGAGTCGGGCCGGAGCCCGGCGCCGGGCGGGCGTGGACAGTGGGGGCGGCGCCGATCGACGAGGCCAGCCGGGGAGCTGGGGTCGCGGAGCGAGGCCCGGCCGGCCGCCGCCCTACCTTCTCCTCGCCGTCGTAGATGCGCACCCCCCGCTGCTGGATCACCAGCGTTTCGTTAATCTCCAGGAGGCCGCTGGTCCACACGAAGCGGTCCATGGCCGCCGCCTGGCCGGCCTCCGCCGCTCGCCCGCGCTGGCGCTCCGGGACGGCGAGCCGAGCCGCCGGGCAGCCTGCGGCGCCCCCTGGCGGCGGGCGGGGCAGAGGCCGGCAGGGAGGGAGCTGTCTGGCCCCGGAGCCCTGCGGAGCGCGCGCGGCCCCGGGGCTCCCGGGTACGTGGAGACGTGCTTGGTGCGCCCTCTAGCGGTCCATCGGCCACAGTCCCGATGAGGACGTCCACCCCATCCTTTGTCCTTGTTGTTCAGTCGCTCAGTCGTGTCGAACTCTGCGACCCCATGGACTGCAGCACACCAGGCTTCCCTATTCTTCACCATCTCCCGGAGCTTACTCAAACTCGTGTCCATCGAGTCGGTGATGCCATCCAACCATCTCGTCCTCTGTCGTCCCCTTCTCCTCCTGCCTTCAATGTCTCCCAGCATTAGGGTCTTTTCTAATGAGTCGGCTCTTCGGCTCTTCGCAGCCGGTGGCCAAAGTATTGGAGCTTCAGCTTCAGTCCTTCCAATGAATATTCAGGATTGATTTCCTTTAGGATTGATTGGTTTGATCTCCTTGCAGTCCAGAGGACTCTCAAGAGTCTTTGTCCTCAGCTGCAAACCCAGAGATTACAAGAGACTTTTAGGGAGCCCAGAACGCAGCTTGGACTTCCCGATTATACACTATTCCTGCATATTTGTGCCCTTTTCGTGTCACTTCCCAGCATGCTGCCGTGTTCATTAAAGCCTGTCATTGATAACTTTTTTCCCAGATGAATATTTATGACCTGATTTGTTTTCACACAGCTTCAATCAATCAGATCAGTCGCTCAGTCGTGTCCGACTCCCTGCGACCCCATGAAACGCAGCACGCCAAGCCTCCCTGTCCATCACCAACTCCCGGAGTTCACCCAGACTCACGTCCATCGAGTCAGTGATGCCATCCAGCCATCTCATCCTCTGTCGTCCCCTTCTCCTCCTGCTCCCAATCCCTCCCAGCATCAGAGTCTTTTCCAATGGGTAAACCTTCGCATGAGGTGGCCAAAGTACTGGAGTCTCAGCTTTAGCATTATTCCCTCCAAAGAAATCCCAGGGCTGATCTCTTTCAGAATGGACTCGTTGGATCTCCTTGCAGTCCAAGGGACTCTCAAGAGTCCTCTCCAACACCACAGTTCAAAAGCATCAATTCTTCGGCGCTCAGCCTTCTTCACAGTCCAACTCTCACATCCATACATGACCACAGGAAAAACCATAGCCTTGACTAGACGGACCTTTGTTGGCAAAGTAATGTCTCTGCTTTTGAATATGCTATCTAGGTTGGTCATAACTTTCCTTCAAAGGAGTAAGAGTCTTTTAATTTCATGGCTGCAATCACCATCTGCAGTGATTTTGGAGCCCAGAAAAATAAAGTCTGACACTGTTTCCACTGTTTCCCTATCTATTTCCCATGAAGTGATGGGACAGGATGCCATGATCTTCGTTTTCTGAATGTTGAGCTTTAAGCCAACTTTTTCACTCTCCACTTTCACTTTCATCAAGAGGCTTTTTAGTTCCTCTTCACTTTCTGCCATAAGAGTGGTATCATCTGCATATCTGAGGTTATTGATATTTCTCCCAGCAATCTTGATTACAGCTTGTGTTTCTTCCAGTCCAGCGTTTCTCATGATGTACTCTGCATAGAAGTTAAATAAGCAGGGTGACAATATACAGCCTTGACGTACTCCTTTTCCTATTTGGAACCAGTCTGTTGTTCCATGTCCAGTTCTAACTGTTGCTTCCTGACCTGCATACAAATTTCTCAAGAGGCAGATCAGGTGGTCTGGTATTCCCATCTCTTTCAAAATTTTCCACAGTTTATTGTGATCCACACAGTCAAAGGCTTTGGCATAGTCAATAAAGCAGAAATAGATGTTTTTCTGGAACTCTCTTGCTTTTTCCATGATCCAGTGGATGTTGGCAATTTGATCTCTGGTTCCTCTGCTTTTTCTAAAACCAGCTTGAACATCTGGAAGTTCACGGTTCACATATTGCTGAAGCCTGGCTTGGAGAATTTTGAGTGTTACTTTACTAGCGTGTGAGATGAGTGCAATTGTGCGGTAGTTTGAGCATTCTTTGGCATTGCCTTTCTTTGGGATTGGAATGAAAACTGACCTTTTCCAGTTCAATCAATATGTAAGTACTATTTTGTAAAAAAAAAAAAAAAAAAAAAAAAAGGTACTATTTTGTGCCCCACTTTTTTTCCAATTAAAATCCTTTTCATTTAAACATTTCCAGTATTGACACAGACTTCACAAATTTACTCTAGATAGTATTTCAGGATTATATAGATCTATGATAATTTACCTGTGGGTGGGTCTCTGCAAACCAGTCCCTGACTGCCACTCCCACCTGCTGGGCCTTGGCTGCTGTCCCTTTCATTTCTTTCTCTATCTTGCATTATAAATGAAGCACCTGCATTTGTACTTCTACAACTGATATGTATTTCCCCCTTTAGGATTATTTTCTTAGAGTGTCTTCCCAAAGTAGGATGACTGCTTTTAAGAGTTTGAACCCATGCTTCGCAAACCTGCTACATATTGGGAACTTATTGAGGCAGGCCATAGGGCCACCAGCAAATTGTTCTTCATCCAAGCCAAGTTACCCTGGCTACATTAGATGTTATTGTTTTTGTTATCTTTTTGTCACTTGACCATTATTATTTTAATTAATTTACTTTAATTGGAGGATAATTACAATATTGTGTTGGTTTTGGCCATATATCAACATGAATCGGCCATAGGTATAGATGGGTCCCCGACATCCTGAACCCCCCTCCCACCTCCCTCCCCTCTATTCTTTTTTCTTGTTTTCACTTACCAATGAGACAGTTTCTCAATACCTTTTAATCAAAAGAAGATCTTTGTCCTGAAGAGTGGCTAACACTGTGGACAACTCCTGCTCAAAAGCTGGGGAATATTCATTTACACCGATGTGGAGAAAGATGGAGAAGGAGCTGCTTGCTGGTGAGGTAGGGAGACAACCAGGAGCGTGTGGGGTTCTGGAAGCCAAGAGAAGAGGGGGTGCTGTGAGGAAGAAAGCTGGGCTGTGACAATTCTGCTGATGGGGCAGCTGCTGGGGGACTGATTCCTGCTTTTCTCATGTGGACATTTTGGTGGCCTTGGCAGGAGTGGTCCAATGGGGGTGGTGGGAGAAAAAATCTTCATGATCTGATTTGAAAGGAGAAAAAGAGGAGGGGACTTATAGACAGGGAGCATAGATGTTCCTTTTGAGGAATTTTGCTGCCAAGGAAAGCAAAGAAATGGCTTGGTTTCTTTGCTCAAAAACAGAAGAGGAAGTGAGATTGCGTGCGAGTTGGGCTGGTTTTTGTTGTTGTTATTCGTTTGGCCTGGCCTTGCGCCATGTGGGATCTTAGGTCCCTGATGGGGAATCGAACCTCTGCCCCTGCAGTGCCGCACAGAGTCCTAACCACTGGACTGCTAGGGAATTCCCAGAGTCCAGATCATTTCTTGATGCCCTTCCCAGTGATAAATTCTATGATCTGAGTTTCTGGAAGATACAGTTTGGATCATTACAACAAAATGCTTTATCCTACTTGGAAATTTCAACATGGGAAAGGACTGCCTCTGAAATCATCAATTTCTTTTCCAGGCTGTACGTGAGCATCGGCTACTGGAGACCCTAAGAGTGACACAAACTCAGATTGAACATCTGCGAGTCTCATAAAAGATGATTTTCAGAGCCCTGTGCAAATGAATGTGAAAACTTGATTGCAGTGGGTGCTGGGAGACCATGAACATTCAAATTAACCCCAGAAAAGGATTTTTAAAGCCTAAAATTGAGAAAGTCATCAAAGAGTTACCAAAAAAAGAAAACCAGAAAACACTTCAGGTCCAAACAGATTCACAGGTGAATTCTTTAAAACCTTGACAGAAAAAAATAATTCTTTTAGCAGTTAAAGTTTTCCAGAGCATAAAAAAGGAAAGTTTTCAAATTCTGTTTGTGAAGCCAGAGAAACACTAATCCCAAAACTCAACAAAAATACCACATTAAAAAACAGTCACATTAGTATGAATGCAAAAGTATATACTAAAATATTAATAGCAAAAATAAGTAAACAGAATAGTAAAAGAGTGACAGCGCAATTCAAGTGCAGTTTATCCAAGGAGTAACAAATACAGTTCAGTATTAGGAAAACTATTATCAAAATTTAACCCATTGAATATGTGTATATATATGGCTGGGGCTTCCCACGTGGCGCTAGTGGTAAAGAACCCGCCTCCCAATGCAGGAGACACAGAGACTCGGGTTCAATCCCTGGGTTGGGAAGATCCACTGGAGTAGGAAGTGGCAACCCACTCCGGTATTCTTGCCTGGAGAAATCCCATGGACAGAGGAGCCTGGTGGACTATAGCCCAGGGGCCCCAAAGAATCAGACACAACCGAGTGACTGAGCACACACAGCACATATGGCTGAGTCCCTTCACCTGAAACTATCACAAAATTGTTAAATGTCTATACTTCAAAATAAAAAGTTCTTAAAAAAGAGTTAACAAACAAAAAATTTAACCCACTGATAGATCACAGAAGAAAATCAAATGATCACCAAAGAAATCATAAAAGACATTTGATGCAATTCAACATTGAGACGCTTGTCCAAAAATGCATTTGAGCACAATTTCCTTCCTTCCTTCCTCTCTTTTGGGTTCTTGTATTTATTTAGGTATAATTTATATGCAATAAAACTTACCAGTTTTTAAATATGCAATTTGATGAGTTTCAACTACCAATACATATATATGTATGTGTGTGTGTAGCCATTATGTAGAGAATATTACCATCACACCAGAAAGTTTCCTTGGATCCCTTTGTATTGGGATACTTCCCAATACAAAGGATATACATACTTCCTGGCATCTAAGAATCACTGATCTGCTTTTTATCACTATTGTCTTGCCTTTTCTAGCATTTCATATAAATGAAATTATAAGGTCTGTAGGGAGAAGGTGGTGGCACCCCACTCCAGTACTCTTGCCTGGAAAACCCCATGGACGGAGGAGCCTGGTAGGCTGCAGTCCATGGGGTCGCAAAGAGTTGGACACGACTGAGCGACTTCACTTTCACTTTTCACTTTCATGCATTGGAGAAGGAAATGGCAGCCCACTCCAGTGTTCTTGCCTGGAGAATCCCAGGGACGGAGGAGCCTGTCTATGGGGTCGCACAGAGTCGGACACGACTGAGGCGATTTAGCAGCAGCAGCAGCAGTCCTTTGTATCTGACTTCTTAAACATAATGTCATGTTTTTGAGATGCATCCATTGTCAGATAGAAGATACATATTGGTCTCTGCCCCAGGTACCTGGCATAGAACTGAAACCCCAGTAAATCCCATAGTGATGACAGCAAGTAGGAGTGTGTCTTCTAATGAGATGACTCCGGGTGGGCTCCTGGATGGCTCCTGAATGAGGGTGATCACCAGAAAGACTGAGCCATGAATAGACGCTTGAAAATTTCAGCCCTTCTACTTAGTTTCAAAACATTTCCATCACTTCAAAGTAAAGCCCCTAACCTGCTGTCTGTCCTAACTTCCCTCTGACCCCAGTTCTTGGCAGCCCCCAATCTGGGTTATGTCTCTTTGTGACCCCTTGGACAGTAGCCCGCCAGGCTTCTCTATCCATGAAATTCTCCAGGCAAGAATACTGGAGTGGGTAGCCATTTCCTTCTTCAGGGGATCTGCCCAACCCAGGGATCAAACCCTGGTTTCCTGCATTGCAGGCAGATTCTTTACCATCTGAGCCACCAGGGAAGCCCTATGGCTCTGTGGATTTATCTGTTCTGGATATTTTATGTAAATGGAATCATACCAAGCATGTGACCTTTTGTGGCTAGCTTCTTTCATTTAGCATAATGCTTTGGAGGGTCAAGTCACTTTTTAACTGTTCTATTTTGTTAAACTGTTTTCTGTCACTTAATGGGAATCCCTGGTGACCCAACCTCTCTGGTGAAACTTTAGTAAATAATCAGCAATACTCACAGTAATATCTAAACAGCAGTGATGTCTTAGGGCTGGTGATGATGCTCTTTGACTGTTGGTTCTCACAAAGATGGCCTTAAGTGTAGGCAAAGTTACACTAAAAATGGGATATTTCATTGAGAAAAAACAAAACTACAAAATATCCCAAACTAACTTCCTAAACTAATTTAGCAAGATTCTAGCATAAAATGCCTGAAGGGAAAAAAGCAGAGAAAAATGGGAAAAACTGACCACAGTTGACAGCCATCTGTGGAGGCCCTCTAACATGGGCAGGGAAGATTGGAATTGCATCTTCCCGTCTGTTTCTCCACCTTAAACATCTGGCTGAAACATTCCAGACAAACCTAGGTTCAGTGATCAAGCAAGGCAGAGAAAAGGTATGATTACTGTACTCAAAACCAGAAAGGCACAGCCCAGAACTCTATCTCTCCATCCACTCCTCATCATTCAGAAAACCATCTAGGTCTAAATTATTTCATTTTGTCTCATCCATTAGGTGTCTGCGAGTGCTTTACGAAGTTAATATTTTTGGATGGGGACTGAAAGATTATGGCAGCACACTTACACATACAAATACACAAAATGCCTATGAGAAACCCTGGTTTTGCCTTCACAGGATATGGGAATACCAGACCACCAGATCTGCCTCTTGAGAAATTTGTATGCGGGTCAGGAAGAACTGGACATGGAACAACAGACTGGTTCCAAATAAGAAAAGGAGTACATCAAGGCTGTATATTGTCACCCTGCTTATTTAACCTATATGCAGAGTACATCATGAGAGGCTCTGGACTGGAAGAAACACAAGCTGGAATCAAGATTGCTGGGAGAAATATCAATAACCTCAGATATGCAGATGATACCAGCCTTATGGCAGAAACTGAAGAGGAACTAAAAAGCCTCTTGATGAAAGTGAAAGTGGAGAGTGAAAAAGTTGGCTTAAATCTCAACATTCAGAAAATAAAGATCACGGCATCCGGTCCCATCACTTCATGGGAATAGATGAGGAAACACTGGAAACAGTGTCAGACTTTATTTTTCTGGGCTCCAAAATCACTGCAGATGGTGACTGCAGCCATGAAATTAAAAGACGCTTGCTCCTTGGAAGGAAAGTTATGACCAACCTAGATAGCATATTCAAAAGCAGAGACATTACTTTGCCAACAAAGGTTCGTCTAGTCAAGGCTATGGTTTTTCCTGTGGTCATGTATGGATGTGAGAGTTGGACTGTGAAGAAGGCTGAGCGCTGAAAAATTGATGCTTTTGAACTGTGGTGTTGGAGAAGACTCTTGAGAGTCCTTGGACTGCAAGGGGATCCAACCAGTCCATCCTGAAGGAGATCAGCCCTGGGATTTCTTTGGAGGGAATGATGCTAAAGCTGAAACTCCAGTACTTTGGCCACCTCATGCGAAGAGTTGACCCACTGGAAAAGACTCTGATGCTGGGAGGGATTGGGGGCAGGAGGAGAAGGGGACCACAGAGGATGAGATGGCTGGATGGCATCACTGACTCAATGGACGTGAGTCTGAGTGAACTCCAGGAGTTGGTGATGGACAGGGAAGCCTGGCGTGCTGCGATTCATGGGGTCACAAAGAGTCGGACAAGACTGAGTGACTGAACTGAACTGAACTGAACGACTAACACTTTTCTTTCACTTTTTCCTCTGTACTGCACAATTATCAGATGTGAAAAAGAGGAGAGGAAGAGAAAAGTTTAAAATGAGGATCAGATCAGATCAGATCAGTCGCTCAGTCATGTCCGACTCTTTGTGACCCCATGAATCGCAACACGCCAGGCTTCCCTGTCCATCACCAACTCCTGGAGTTCACTCAGACTCACGTCCATTGAGTCAGTGATGCCATCCAGCCATCTCATCCTCTGTGGTCCCCTTCTCCTCCTGCCCCCAATCCCTCCCAGCATCAGAGTCTTTTCCAGTGGGTCAACTCTTCGCATGAGGTGGCCAAAGTACTGGAGTTTCAGCTTTAGCATCATTCCCTCCAAAGAAATCCCAGGGCTGATCTCCTTCAGGACGGACTGGTTGGATCTCCTTGCAGTCCAAGGACTCTCAAGAGTCTTCTCCAACACCACAGTTCAAAAGCATCAATTTTTCAGCGCTCAGCCTTCTTCACAGTCCAACTCTCACATCCATACATGACCACAGGAAAAACCATAGCCTTGACTAGACAGACCTTTGTTGGCAAAGTAATGTCTCTGCTTTTGAATATGCTATCTAGGTTGGTCATAACTTTCCTTCCAAGGAGCAAGCGTCTTTTAATTTCATGGCTGCAGTCACCATCTGCAGTGATTTTGGAGCCCAGAAAAATAAAGTCTGACACTGTTTCCAGTGTTTCCTCATCTATTCCCATGAAGTGATGGGACCAGATGCCGTGATCTTCATTTTCTGAATGTTGAGATTTAAGCCAACTTTTTCACTCTCCACTTTCACTTTCATCAAGAGGCTTTTTAGTTCCTCTTCAGTTTCTGCCATAAGGGTGGTGTCATCTGCATATCTGAGGTTATTGATATTCTCCCGACAATCTTGATTCCAGCTTGTGTTTCTTCCAGTCCAGAGCCTCTCATGATGTACTCTGCATATAGGTTAAATAAGCAGGGTGACAATATACAGCCTTGATGTACTCCTTTTCCTATTTGGAACCAGTCTGTTGTTCCATGTCCAGTTCTAACTGTTGCTTCCTGACCTGCATACAGGTTTCTCAAAAGGCAGGTCAGGTGGTCTGGTATGCCCATGTCTTTCAGAATTCTCCACAGTTTATTGTGACCCACACAATCAAAGGCTTTGGCATAGTCAATAAAGCAGAAGTAGATGTTTTTCTGGAACTCTCTTGCTTTTTCGATGATCCAGCGGATGTTGGCAATTTGATCTCTGGCTCCTCTGCCTTTTCTAAAACCAGCTTGAACATCTGGAAGTTCACGGTTCACATATTGCTGAAGCCTGGCTTGGAGAATTTTGAGCATTACTTTACTAGCATGTGAGATGAGTGCAATTGTGCAGTAGTTTGAGCATTCTTTGGCATTGCCTTTCTTTGGGATTGGAATGAACACTGACCTTTTCCAGTCCTGTGGCCACTGCTGAGTTTTCCAAACTTGCTGGCATATTGAGTGCAGCACTTTCACAGCATTGTCTTTCAGGATTTGAAAAAGCTCAACTGGAATCCCATCACCTCCACTAGCTTTGTTCATAGTGATGCTTTCTAAGGCCCACTTGACTTCACATTCCAGGATGTCTGACTCTAGGTCAGTGATCACATCATCGTGATTATCTGGGTCGTGAAGATCTTTTTTGTACAGTTCTTCTGTATATTCTTGCCACCTCTTCTTAATATCTTCTGCTTCTGTTAGGTCCATACCATTTCTGTCCTTTATTGAGCCCATCTTTGCATGAAATGTTCCCTTGGTATCTCTAATTTTCTTGAAGAGATCTCTGCTGCTGCTGCTGCTAAGTCACTTTAGTTGTTTCCGACTCTGTGCGACCCCATAGACAGCAGCCCACCAGGCTCCCCCGTCCCTGGGATTCTCCAGGCAAGAACACTGGAGTGGGTTGCCATTTCCTTTTCCAATGCATGGAAGTGAAAAGTGAAAGTGAAGTCGCTCAGTCGTCTCCGACTCTTAGCGACCCCATGGACTGCAGCCCACAAGGCTCCTCTGTCCATGGGATTTTCCAGGCAAGAGTACTGGAGCGGGGTGCCATCGCCTTCTCTGGGAGAGATCTCTAGTCTTTCCCATTCTGTTGTTTTCCTCTATTTCTTTGTATTGATCGCTGAGGAAGGCTTTCTTATCTCTTCTTGCTATTCTTTGGAATTCTGCATTCAGATGCTTATATCTTTCCTTTTCTCCTTTGCTTTTCACTTCTCTTCTTTCACAGCTATTTGTAAGACCTCCCCAGACAGCCATTTTGCTTTTTTGCATTTCTTTTCCTTGGGGATGGTCTTGATCCCTGTCTCCTGTACAATGTCATGAACCACATTCCATAGTTCATCAGGCACTCTATCAGATCTAGGCCCTTAAATCTATTTCTCACTTCCACTGTATAGTCATAAGGGATTTGATTTAGGTCATACCTGAATGGTCTAGTGGTTTTCCCTACTTTCTTCAATTTAAGTCTGAATTTGGTAATAAGGAGTTCATGATCTGAGCCACAGTCAGCTCCCAGTCTTGTTTTCGTTGACTGTATAGAGCTTCTCCATCTTTGGCTGCAAAGAACATAATCAATTTGATTTCAGTGTTGACCATCTGGTGATGTCCATGTGTAGAGTTTTCTTTTATGTTGTTGGAAGAGGGTGTTTGCTATGATCAGTGCATTTTCTTGGCAAAACTTTATTAGCCTTTGCTCTGCTTCATTCCGTATTCCAAGGCCAAATTTGCCTGTCACTCCAGGTGTTTCTTGACTTCCTACTTTTGCATTCCAGTCCCCTATAATGAAGAGGACATCTTTTTTGGGTGTTAGTTCTGCAGAATGTGGTCCACTGGAGAAGGGAATGGCAAACCACTTCAGTATTCTTGCCTTGAGAACCCCATGAACAGTATGAAAAGGCAAAATGATAGGATACTGCAAGAGGAACTCCCCAGGTCAATAGGTGCCCAATATGCTACTGGAGATCAGTGGAGAAATAACTCCAGAAAGAATGAAGGGATGGAGCCAAAGCAAAAACAATACCCAGCTGTGGATGTGACTGGTGATAGAAGCAAGGTCCGATGCTGTAAGGAGCAATGTTGCATAGGAACCTGGAATGTCAGGTCCATGAATCAAGGCAAATTGGAAGTGGTCAAACAAGAGATGGCAAGAGTGAATGTCGACATTCTAGGAATCAGTGAACTCAAATGGACTGGAATGGGTGAATTTAACTCAGATGATCATTATATCTACTACTGTGGACAAGAATCCCTCAGAAGAAATGGAGTAGCCATCATGGTCAACAAAAGAGTACGTAATGCAGTACTTGGATGCAATCTCAAAAACGACAGAATGATCTCTGTTCGTTTCCAAGGCAAACCATTCAATATCACAGTAACCAAGTCTATGCCCCAACCAGTAGCGCTGAAGAAGCTGAACGGTTCTATGAAGACCTACAAGACCTTTTAGAACTAACACCCAAGTCGTTCGGTGGTGTCCAATTCTTTTCCATCCCATTGGCTGTGGCCGGCCAGGCTCCTCTGTCCATGGGATTCTTTAGGCAAGAGTACTGGAGTGAGTTGCCATTTCCTTCTCCAGGGAATCTTCTCAGGGATGGAACCTGCATCTCTTGCATTGCAGGAGGAGTAGACCCTCATTTCAGTTCCTCTTCGCAATCTGTGCCAACGTGGACATGTAGCTACTGAGCCTGATAACTTCCCACTTCAGGGCGGTGATGCGGCAATGAATATTTGTGAAAGGGAAATACACACGCTCTGGGTACAGCAGTGGGCATTTATAACTGTCACGCCAGTGTATGTTCCTCGGTTCTTTGTCTCTTCACAACAAAGATTTGGAGCGATGGACATTAAAGCCCTTGGTGCATCACAGCTTTTGGGTCTTGGACAAACCGTACTACAGCTCTTAGGCAAATCAGTGTTACAGCTCTATTTTATTTAGAAGATAGCAGGAGAGAGAGAGAGAGCGAGTCCGTCAGAAAGCACTTTGGCTCCTCCTTTTATATGTTTTTTCCTCCACCTTGGCCTGCCCTGTGCAAATTGGGCTTAGCCAGGAGCGCTGTTTGTTCTGCCTGAAGCCTTCACTCTGGTCCTTGGACCTTCCTTTGACCTTCTTTTGTTCTATTTTCGCGGGCTTTTCCCTTCCTTGTCTTTTAGCCACTGCCATTTTGGACTCCTTTTCCCTAGTCTACTTACCTAACATAACCCTCAGTGAAGCTGGAACTCCAATACTTTGGCCACCTCATGCGAAGAGTTGACTCATTGGAAAAGACCCTGATGCTGGGAGGGATTGGGGGCAGGAGGAGAAGGGGACGACAGAGGATGAGATGGCTGGATGGCATCACTGACTCGATGGACATGAGTTTGGGTGAACTCTGGGAGTTGGTGATGGACAGGGAGGCCTGGCGTGCTGCGATTCATGGGGTCGCAAAGAAGACACGACTGAGCGACTGGACTGAACTGAACTGAACTGAACTGAAACACACCAGACAACACTTTTCTCCTCTGCCTTCCTCAATGCAGTGTGAGCGTCTAAAGAAGAGATCTATCTGCTACTGAGCAGAGACAGCAGGCCGACTCCTCTCACATGGCCAAGTCCAAGCCCAAGCCCAAGCACGCTGTTTAGGTTTGAAAACCCACTGACTCAGTCCAGAGCGGTCCTAACCGAAGTCGGGAGACGCAAGCCCCGCCTCTGCAACCGTAGCTCAGGCCCCGCCCCTCTACGCCCATTGGCTTGTTCAATTCACGCCGAGCACCAATGGGCGGCCGCGCTGTCTAAGGCAGAGCCCGCGCGCCCAGAGGCAGAGAACAGCAGCAGCGTCCGGAGGAAGTTTACGCCGGAGACACGTACCCTGCTGCCCCGAGCTGTGATGAGCACCCCAGCCATCCCCCAGGACCTGCAGCTGAACCCGAGTCAGAGGACCCAGTCCGCATTCAGAGGTGAGGCCCGCGGTGGCGGGAGTGGCGCGAGCCGGACGGTGGATCGTTTGCCTGAGGGGCCGGGGCGGCTGCAGGGGCGGGATGGCTCGGGCAAGGCCGTCAGGGCCGCGGGGCCGCAGACCGCCTTCCCCCGCCCCCAACCCCGGTACGGTTGTGTGAGAAGCCCGCACGGGGCCTTGGCCTCTCGCGGCCGCGTTCTCGGCGTTTATGAACTGGACAATCGGAGTGGTGCCCGCTGTGTGCTGTTAGTGTACGGACTGAACGCCTTGCGTGCGGTCGAGACACGCTGGCGGGGGAGACGCGCCTCAGGTGAGAGAATCCGTTTAGCCGGGGGCGACGTAGGAGCGAGTGTTCTGGGCTCCGGGCCCGCGGGGGCGGGGCGGCGCGGGGCGGGGCCGCGCCCGCCCGGGTAGCTGCGCCTGCGCAGGGCCCTCCCGCCTCCCGAGTCGGGAGTTCATTTCTGCCGAAGGGTGTGCGCGTTTGATGCTTCAGATTGAACTCGTTCCCTTCGAGTTCAGAGAAATCTCGAGTTGTCCGGGTCTTCAGAAATAATAGCTGTTTCTTGGCCTATGAATGGGAAAACAAATTCTCACCCACTTCTGGTATATTAGAACTTGGAGTCAGGTGTCTCATCTCTACCATTTAGCTCTTAAAACTTGGCTTTCGGGAACTGTATGTGATGCTCTCCAGACTTCACTTTCGGACAGTAGGCAATGTTATTCTTGTACATAACAGAGTGGTTATGGGGACCAGTTATAGTAACAGTAATTTAAAAATATGATTATTTCTCAAAGGCAGTATTGAAATGGGAAATTTTGGGTTGTAGACAATATGTGATCTCAAGTAGAATATTTTTCGAAGTTAAATCAGTATTGGAGTTATTGTAGCTGATGCTGACCCTTAGCTCTTTTGTTATTTAGAGCAAAGAAGACAAAAACTCAAGGAGCATCTGTTAAAAAGAAAAACTTCCTTTGCGTGCAAACAGGAAAATCAGATGTTACTCAGGTGAGGTCAAATTTTTTTCAGTTCACGTCTGTCAAATTAAAGCTGTCCAGTAAAGATGTAATGTGAGCCACATGTGTAATTTAAAATTTTCTAGTGGCCACATTTTTAAAAGGAAATGAATTTTAATAACATTTTATTTAATCCAGTATTTTAATTTGCATTTCTTTATAATAGGTACTGTATTTATTGATATAGTTTGTCTTGATGAATGCTTCATACCCTTCTCCAGGGTGGAAACTTCTGCTTATATTTAGGAGATAGAGCTGGCAGGACTTGGTGATGGATTAGCTGTGGGATATAAAAGAAAAAATAGAGTCAGAGATGATCCTGAATGTCCAGGTTAAAGGAGGCTAAAGAGATATGACAGCTAAGTTCAATACCTGACCCTTATACTGTGTTTGATAGTGGAAAAGGAAATACTGTGAAGGACATTATTAGCTCAGTTTTCAACTGTGAACAATAAGGTGGTAAATCAAGGTAAACTTATGAATTTGATGACTGTTCTGTGAGTATATAAAATTCCTGTTTTTAGGAAATAAACATCAAAGCATTTAGTGGTAAAGAGCCATCATGTATATAACTTAACTTGAAAAGTTCAGGTAAAAAGTTGTATATATTCTACACATAGATACGTTCAGAAAGAGTGCAAATGATATTGGAAATGAGATAAAAATGTTAACAGGAGGCAAATCTGGGTAAAGAATATATGCATATTCTTTATTTATAATTTTGCAACTTTAAGTTTGGCATTGTTCCCAATAAAAATTAAAAAAAATTTTTTTACATTAATTAGTTTCTTTCAGTTCAGTTGCTCAGTCATATCCGACTTTTTGCGACCCCATGAATCACAGCACACCAGGCCTCCCTGTCCATCACCATCTCCCGGAGTTCACTCAAACTCACGTCCGTTGAGTCAGTGATGCCATCTAGCCATCTCATCCTCTGTCATCCCCTTCTACTCCTGCCCCCAATCCCTCCCATTATAAGGGTCTTTTCCAGTGAGTCAACTCTTCTCATGAGGTGGCCCAAGTATTGGCGTTTCAGCTTCAGCATCAGTCCTTCCAATGAATACCCAGGACTGATCTCCTTTAGAATGGACTGGTTGGATCTCCTTGCAGTCCAAGGGACTCTCAAGAGTCCTCTCCAACACCACAGTTCAAAAGCATCAATTCTTCGGCGCTTAGCTTTCTTCACAGTCCAACTCTCACATCCATACACGACCACTGGAAAAACCATAGCCTTGACTAGACAGACCTTTGTTGGCAAAGTAATGTCTCTGCTTTTGAATATGCTATCTAGGTTGGTCATAACTTTCCTTCCAAAGTGTAAGTGTCTTTTAATTTCATGGCTGCAGTCACCATCTGCAGTGATTTTGGAGCCCAAAAAGATAAAGTCTGACACTGTTCCCACTGTTTCCCCATCTATTTCCCATGAAGTGATGGGACCAGATGCCATGATCTTTGTTTTCTGAATGTTGAGCTTTAAGCCAACTTTTTCACTCTCCTCTTTCACTGTCATCAAGAGGCTTTTTAGTTCCTCTTCACTTTCTGCCATAAGAGTGGTGTCATCTGCATATCTGAGGTTATTGATATTTTTCCTGGCAATCTTGCTTCCAGCTTGTGCTTCTTCCAGCCTAGCGTTTCTCATGATGTACTCTGCATAGAAGTTAAACAAGCAGGGTGACAATATACAGCCTTGACGTACTCCTTTTCCTATTTGGAACCAGTCTGTGGTTCCATGTCCAGTTCTAACTGTTTCTTCCTGACTTGCATATAGTTTCTTTACTTTAGAATAAACATTTTCTTTCACAAATCCCAATTTTTTTGTTCAAGACAAAAAGATGATCCTAGACTTTTGATTTGAATAACTGGGTGGATGGTGATCCTGTATATTGAGATGGGAAGCGTGAGGGAGGAGTGGGAGAATCCAGAGCTCTGTTTGACCATGATAAGTCTGAGGTAGCAAGAAGACATCTAAGTGGAGATGCCAAACAGTGATGTGTCTGAAGTTCAGGGGGTGAGAATTGGACTAGAGATAAAAACTTGCGAGTTGTCAGTGTGTAGATGGTATTTATTTAAGACCTTGAGGTGGAATGAAATTAATAGAGGGAAAGCAGAGAAAGAACATTAATTCAAATGTGACTGTGACTCTCAAGTTACTTATTTAAATAAGGAATCCAACTGGGTTATGGGGTTTAGAGTACTCTTATACACAATGGGAAGAAAAGAACAATCTAAACTATAGAGCTCTCAAACTCTGTTGACCGTAAAATATACATTTTGTTCACATTTTTGTATCTATGAAGTTGAAATCTGACTTAGAATCAAAGGCATGTCCAACTGAC
Source organism: Bubalus kerabau (assembly GCF_029407905.1). Taxonomy (NCBI): domain Eukaryota; kingdom Metazoa; phylum Chordata; class Mammalia; order Artiodactyla; family Bovidae; genus Bubalus; species Bubalus kerabau. The sequence continues at coordinate 22,202,389 of NC_073635.1, read as the reverse complement.
CCTTTTTTCCCCACTTTGTTCACAGAATACGAAATCATTTGCTGAGAGAGTCTCATGGCCTGTACTAACTAGCCTATCTCTGTAAAAAGAAGTGTGGGTTTAATTCTTTTTTTTTTTTAATTGAAGAATAATTGCTTTATAGAATTTTGTTGTTTTCTGTCAGACCTCAACATGAATCAGCCATAGGTACATATATATCCCCTACCTTTTGAAACCTCCCTCCCGTCTCCCTCTGCATCCCACCCCTCTAGGTTGATACAGAGCCCCTGTTTGAGTTTCCTGAGCCATACAGCAAATTTCCATTGGCTGTCTTTTACATATGCTAATATAAGTTTCCATGTTATTCTTCCCATACATCTAACCCTCTCCTCTCCTCTCCCCGTGTCCATAAGTCTATTCCCTATGTCTCCGTTAGTGAAGTCGGTTAGTTGTATCCTACTCTTTGCGACCCCGTGGACTGTAGCCCACCAGGCTTCTCCGACCATGGGATTCTCCAGGCAAGAATACTGGAGTGGGTTGCCATTTCCTTCTCCAGGGACTCTTCCCAACCCAAGGATTGAACCCGGGTCTCCCGCATTGCAGGCAGACGTTTTAGCCTCTGAGCCACTAGGGAAGTCCCATTGCTGCCCTGTAAATAAATTCTTCAGTACCATTTTTCTAGATTCTGTATACGTGCATTGGAATATGATATTTATCTTTCTCTTTCTGACTCACTTCACTCTGTATAATAGGTTCTAGGTTCATCCACCTTATCAGAACTGACTCAAATGCGTTCCATTTTATGGCTAAGTAATGATGGGGAAACAGTGGAAACAGTGTCAGACTTTATTTTTGGGGGCTCCAAAATCACTGCAGATGGTGACTGCAGCCATTAAATTAAAAAATGCTTACTCCTTGGAAGGAAAGTTATGACCAACCTAGATAGCATATTCAAAAGCAGAGACATTACTTTGCCAACAAAGGTCCATCTAGTCAAGGCTATGGTTTTTCCAGTAGTCATGTATGGATGTGAGAGTTGGACTGTGAAGAAGGCTGAGCGCCGAAGAATTGATGCTTTTGAACTGTGGTGTTGGAGAAGACTCTTGAGAGTCCCTTGGACTGCAAGGAGATCCAACCAGTCCATTCTGAAGGAGATCAGCCCTGGGATTTCTTTGGAAGGAATGATGCTGAAGCTGAAACTCCAATACTTTGGTCACCTCATGCGAAGAGTTGACTAATTGGAAAACTCTGATGCTGGGAAGGATTGGGGGCAGGAGGAGAAGGGGACGACAGAGGATGAGATGGCTGGATGGCATCACTGACTCGATGGACGTGAGTCTGAGTGAACTCTGGGAGTTGGTGATGGACAGGGAGGCCTGGCGTGCTGCGATTCGTGGGGTCACAAAGAGTTGGACAAGACTGAACTGAACTGACTGAATATTCCATTGTGTATATGTACCACAACTTCTTTATCCATTCATCTGTTGATAGACATCTAGGTTGCTTCCATGTTCTAACTATTGTATATAGTGCTGCAGTGAACAGTGGGATACATGTGTCTTTTTCAATTTTGGTTGCCTCAGGGTGTATGCCAGGAGTGGGATTGCTGGGTCATATAGTGGTTTTATTCGTAGTTTTTTAAGGAATCTACATACTGTCTTCCATAGTGGCTGTATCAATTTACATTCACACCAACAGTGCAAGAGCATTCTCTTTTCTCCACACCCTCTCCAGCATTTATTGTTTGTAGACTTTTTGATGATGGCCATTCTGACTGGTCTGAGGTTGTGGTTTTGATTTGCATTCTTCTAATAATGAGCGATGTTGAGCATCTTTTCATGTGTCTGTTAGCCATCTGTATGTCATCTTTGGAGAAATGTCTGTTTAGGTCTTTTCCCCACTTTTTTATTGGGTTGTTTGTTTTTCTGACGTTGAGTTATATGAGCTGCTTGTATATTTTGGAAATTAATCCTTTGTCAGTTGTTTCATTTGCTTTTATTTTCTCCCATTCTGAGGGTTGTCTTTCCACCTTGCTTATAGTTTCCTTTGCTGTGCAAAAGCTTTTAAGTTTAATGAGGTCCCACTTGTTTACTTTTGTTTTTATTTCCTTTACCCTATGAGGTAGGTCTTTGTTAATTGATTTTTGCATTTTCTCCATTTTGTTTTTTGATCATCTTTATTATCATTATTCTGAATTCTTTTTCAGGTAGCTTGCCTATTTCCTCTTAATTTATTTGGACTTCTGTGTTTCTAGTTTGTTCTTTTATTTGTGTAGTATTTCTCTGCCTTTTCATTATTTTTAACTTATTGTGTTTGAGGTCTCCTTTTCCCAGCCTTCAGGGTTGAATTCTTTCTTCCTTTTGGTTTCTGCCCTCCTAAGGTTGGTCCAGTGGTTTGTGTAAGCTTCTTATAGGGTGAGATTTGTGCTGAGTCTTTGTTTGTTTTTCCTCTAATGGGCAAGGCTGAGTCAGGTGGTAATCCTGTCTGCTGATGATTGGGTTTGTATTTTTGTTTTCTTTGTTGTTTAGATGAGGCCTCCTGCACAGTGTGCTACTGTTGGTTGGGTGATGCCGGGAATTGTATTCAAGTGGTTTCCTTTGTGTGAGTTCTCACTATTTGATACTAGAGTTGGACATGACTGAGCGACTGAACTGAACTGAACTGAAGAAAAGAGATCAGCCCTGGGTGTTCTTTGGAAGGAATGATGCTAAAGCTGAAACTCCAGTACTTTGGCCACCTCATGCGAAGAGTTGACTCATTGGAAAAGACCCTGATGCTGGGAGGGATTGGGGGCAGGAGGAGAAGGGGACGACAGAGGATGAGATGACTGGATGGCATCACCGACTCGATGGACATGAGTATGAGTGAACTCCAGGAGTTGGTGATGGACAGGGAGGCCTGGCGTGCTGCGATTCATGGGGTTGCAAAGAGTCAGACACTACTGAGCGACTGAACTGAACTGAAGGTTAGTTGTCTGGTAGTCTAGGGTCTTGGGGTCAGTGCTCCCACTCCAAAGGCTCAAGGCTTGATCTCTGGTCAGGATCAAAGCTTCTACAAGTGGTTTGTTATGGCATTAGGTGAGATTAAAACAAATATCCAAAAATGAGGGACCAAAGATGAACTCCAGACAAATGGCAGTTACAAAATCAGTCAAATAATAATTAAAATAATGGAATATACATATACACCCATGAGCAAAGTCAGAATAGTCCAACAAAAGTAAAGTACAATAGATTGACCCAGAGAACAAAGGAAATATAAAATTATATTTACCAGTTAAGAATAAAACTAAGTAAAGCACAAACTGGAAACCAAAACTAAAGCAAGGTGTCAAGTGGGTAATGAAGCAATGAAAACAAAACTAACAAATATGTTGAGAGGAAAGAAAAGAAAGAATAGATACGCAAAGTTAAATAGAGGTATATGCAGAAGATTTATATGTATTAAAGATTAATTGCAGTAGGAAAGGCAAACAAAGGAATAAATGTAGAAAAAAATAATAGGTTTAGAAAATTTAAGTTAAATTATAAAAAAGAGAAAAGAAGAAAGAAAAAAAAACATAACAGAATTGCAAAAGCCCAATGCAAAGGCAGAGGTTTATAACAATAATAAAAATAAAAAGTGTGACTGAATATACACATAAACACCCATAAGCAAAATGAAAACAGTCCAACAAAAATAAAGTACAAAAGATTGACCCAGCAGACAAAGGAAACCAAAAATTATCTCTACCAGAACAAAACTAACTATCTGAAGAACAAACTGGAAAACAAAACTAAAGCAAGGTGCCAACTGGGAATAAAGCAATGAAAATAAAACTAACAAATATGTTGAGAGGAAAAGAAAGAATAGATATGCAAGGCTAAACAGAGGTAGATAAAGAAGATTTATATACATTAAAGATTAACTGCAAGAAAAAAAAAAACAGTAGGAAAAGCCAACAAAGGAATAAATGTAGGAAAAACAATAATAGGTTTAAAAAATTTTAAAAAGAGAAAAGAAAAAAAAAAGGAAACTCCCCAGAACTGCAAAAGCCCAATGTAGAGGCAGAGGTTTATACAGTAATAAAAAATGTGACTGAGAAGAAAAAAGAAAAAGAAAAAAAAAAGCTCAGAAGCTTAATTAGATTTCATAGTGCCAATAAAATCAACAACTATAACACAGGGGGAAAAAAAGAAAAAAAATACCAAAGAATCTTCAGAACAAGTCAAAACATAAGAATAATAAAGGCTTTTCTTGAGTCACTGCTGTCAGAGTCCTTTCCCTCGCTGGGAGTCACCGTCCGCCTTGCCTCCCTAGGATGCCTCCAACACTGTGCTGATCCCTGCACCTGCTGTGGGCTCAGATTCTAATCTGGTCTTACTCCTCTGTATTCTTGCCTCCAATGCCCACAGCTATCAGAACTAATACGTTTTCTTTTGTGGGAGCTCTTAATGACCTTTTATATATTCCGTAGGTAGAGTCTACATAGTTGATCCTGTGGATTTAATCTGCAGCTTGTACAGCTGGTGGGAACGTTTTGGGCCTTCTTCCTTAGCCGCATTGCCCCTGGGTTTTAATTGTGGTTTTATTTCCACCTCTGCATGTGGGTCGTCCACTGGGGTTTGCTCCTGAGGCTGCCCTGGAGGACTTGGGTTTGCCCCTGTGAGGGCCAGGTGTGGAGGTGGTGCATGGGTCGCAGGGGTTCTGGCAGCACCAGGTACTCGGGAGTTGGCAGTGAGGGAAGCAGGGAATATCGTGCTCTAGAAGGGTATGGCCACCCGCACTGGCCAATACACTCCAGTATTCTTGCCTGGAGAGCCCCTCCATGACAGAGAAGCCTGGAAGTCCACAGTCTACAGGGTCTCAGAGTTGGACACTACCAAAGCAACCCTGTGCACAAAGACGCAAGGCTTTTTTTGCCTGTGGCAGCTCTGCCCCCGTAAGAGTTAAGCATGAAGGTGGCGCAGCTGCTTGACTTGTGGGGACCCTGGTGGCGCCAAGTGTGCAGTGACACCGACTACCTCTGCCGCAGGGGTTATGGCCGTATCAGAGTCTTTTTTCAAGCCTCTTGTAGCTGGCAATCAGAAGGCCTCTTTGGCCAGTCTCTATAGCTCCGCTCCTTCAGGCACTTAGAGGGCTTCCTTGCCTGGAGTCCTTCTCTGTTGTTTGGTGCATGAGGCACATAGAGGGGCCCCCCTGGCTGGGGCCCTACTCTATAGACTGGTAGGTCAGGCGCTTAAAGGGGCACCCTGGGTGGGGTCCTAGTCTGTAGTTCAGTGCCTCCAGTGTTTGATGGGCCAGCCTCTCTGTTCAGCTGCGGATTCTGGCGTGTGGGGGGAGAGAGGCTATGGTGATGGCTCCACCCCTACATGGGACTCAGCAGTGTCGCCCTTCTTCCATGGCTGCCTGGCTTTCCTCCACAGGCACTTCCCACCACAGTCTCCTCCCTCACATCCCCTCAACCCATCTCTCTGCAGTCAACAGCAGCCCTCACCCCGGGATTGCTCCACAATCCCTAAACTCCAGCTCCCAGCCGCTGTGCCTTCCAGGGCATCTACAGCCCTGTCTGGGGTATGTATGGCTGCAGCAAGGACTGTCTGAGTCTCATTCCATTTAGAATGCCACAGATCAGCTGTTGCACTCTCAGCCTTAAATGTTTCTCCTCTGACTCAGACAGTTGCCCCAGTGTGGGGATCAGACCCCTGCTTCAGTTCCCCCACCCGCCTAGGTCAGGCCTAGTCCTAACTAACACTCCTGTTTTTCCCTCTAGTTCCTTCATTCTACTGAGTTTTGCGTGGGTCTGTATATTCTTTTATGCTGGTCAGATCCTCCTGTCCGCTCGCAGCTGGTGTTCTGCATGCACTTCTGTGTCTGAAGGTGTATTCCTGATGTATCCATGGAGAGAGATAGACTCCATGTCCACCTACTCATCCGCCATCTTGTTCCTAGGTTTAATTCTTGAAGAATCTTTAGCTTGGGATGTATAGTCTAAATGCAATGCCATCTGGAAACTAAAATCCACATTAATTAATAAATTGTGTGTTTGAAAATTTTTGGTTTTCTTTTGGGAGACCTATTTCAAAATAATTTTTTTCAAGGAAAGTCTGGTACCAGATACGTAAAACTAACCAAAGAAAGTGTTGCTTAACAAAGATTTTTGAAGACTCGTTTGAACAACTAGAGAATGGTTTAGAATGAGATTATGGCAGGGTTTAAGATCTTGTAAGAAAATATCTTTAGTTTCCCTAGCCATGTTGTTTACGCTTTAAATCACCCTACAATAAAGAAAAGTTTTGCTTAGAACAAGTCAATCTCAGCTCAGTTCTTGTCTCAATTTAGAACTACCAAGTCTGAGAGTGGTTACATGATCTTATACCTCCCCCCAAAAAGGAAGCATTATCTAAAAGCATGTGGATTTTCTTTTTTTTTTTTAAGTGATGGAGATCAGAGAGTCAGGACATCTGAAGGCCAGATCCAAGAAGGGAAAAAAGTTCTGAAAACAAAGACAAAAATGGTAAGATATGGAGTAGCTCTCCATCCCTTTTCCCTCATCCCTAAAGAAGGTTTTTTTCCCTAAACTCTTTCTGAAAGAAAGGAATTCTAAAATACTGATTTGTCTTAAATAACTCTTTTAGGCTGATAAAGAGAATGTTGGTAGACCTACCGGGATCAAAAATAATTTAACAGTGGAAAAAAACTGTATTCCTTTAAAATCTTCTAATGAATTAACCAATTCAACTCTAGCCACGGATCCACCTAATTCTGAGGATAATAATCAAACTCTGCCATTGTTACCAGTTAAAGATGACCCCCAAAGTCAACATAGAACATTAAGCCAAACATTTCACCTCAAAAACAACAGTAAAAAAAAACCAGTGATTACAGAAAAACCAAAGCATGATGCTAACGTGCCCAAGAAACCTGTGCTTGGAGCATATCGTGGCCAAATTATTCAGTCTAAGATTAATTCCTTTAGAAAACCACTGCAAGTCAAAGATGAGAGTTCTGCAACAACCAAGAAACTTCCAGCGACTGTCTCTAAAGCCACAAAGCCTCAGCCTGGAGACGTCAGCAGCATAACAGTGAAAAGTGATAGAGCCTCACATGTGACGTCTGCCACTAAATTTGCGAGCGCTACATCTCAGATCCGACACCTTGTGCGACCTCCTATTAGAAGTCAGCACAACAAAGCCCAGGACACCATGAAACCCGGCAACAGCAGGATGTCTGCCAATGTCACAGTTCGGAAAGGGCCTCGAGAGAAAGAGTTAAATACAGTTTTGTCTGGCATCAAGACCGGTTCTTCGCAGGACATAAAAGGAGATAAGACACTATCAAAAAGCATGGCAGCTGGAATGGTAGCCAGGCCTGCTACATCTTCTAACACTAAACTGATAGAAAAGTCAAAAAGCGCTGGCCAGCGCAGCCACACTACGGTGAAAGCAGCTGTTGACAGTAGATGGACTCAGCCCAAAGAAACTGCGGAGGAGAGAAAGTAAGTAGATGTAATTTTATTAGCTCAATTTTCAGTAGAGTCCCATTTGTGAATTCGGCTTATCATTTCCTTGATATTAGAGTATTCGAGTTTTTTGTACATGGATTCTCTTCATGTGCAGATCAGTCTAAGCTTATTTATATTGTGGAACAGTATATCCTAAGTTACTATGCTTGAGTATGTTTAATTGGGCTTCCCTGGTGGCTCAGTGGTAAAGAATCCACCTGCAATGCAGAAGACACAGGTTTGATCCCTCGGTCGGGAAGAAACCCTGCAGAAGGAAATGGCAACCCACTCCAATATTCTTGCCCGGATAATCCCATGGACAGAGGAGCCTGGTGGGCTACAGTCCATGGGGTCGCAAAACAGTCGGATATGACTTAGCGACTAAAACCAAACCAAAACATGTTTAATTAGGTTGTTTTATGTAGTCAAAGTTAAAATGGTTAATGAAATTGGGAAATGTTTTATAACCTCTCCATTTAAAAATGCATTCTTGAGGTCTCTGTGCATATAGTTAACACTGATATGTTCCCTGTTTATCTTCAGACAGGTGAACCATATATGTGCCACTAGTGTAGAATTAAAGACTGGAAGTGCTGTTCAGCTTTCGCTGTGTTTGACAGAATTCTGTCCTCAGTGTCACAGTAACGTTTATCTGCTGCTTCTGACTGTAGAGCTCGCCTGAGTGAGTGGAAGGCTGGCAAAGGAAGAATTCTGAAACGGCCTCCGAGCTCAGCAGTTACCCGGCCTGAGCCCGAAACACAAAAGGAGCAACCTGTTGGATCCTTCTGGACTACCATGGCAGAAGAAGATGAGCAACGACTGTTTACTGAAAAAGTAAACAAGACATTTTCTGAATGCCTGAACCTGATTAATGAGGTAGAGTCTTTATCTTATATTTGTTTACAGCTTTATAGCTTATAACTTAATAGCTTACAAATGAAGTTCATAGCTTACAAATTACCTTCATCAGTGTTATCTCATTAAATTATATCATCAGTCTTTTATGACCAATTAATGTGTCAGCGGTGTTATAGAGACTTAATTGTGAGATTGTTTCTCTTTAGCCTTTAATGGGCTACATTCTAATTGAGTTCCTATAAATGAATCAAAGGGATACTTAGATTTTTTTTCCATCGAGTTTATAAATATTGTATTTCTCTAACATATTATTATAGAGTAGGCTGGGGCTGGGTATTTGCTCTGATACTTCTGTTTTTTACATTCAATCAACGTATTTACAAATTATTTTTTCTACTCATTCTACACTGTACCAAAGACTAGCAACACAAATTATTATCACAGATTAAATTTAACTAAAATATTTGTAAACCAAATCCCATTAATCTAAACCAACATGGTCTTGAACTGTAGAATTTAATGATTTGGACCAGAATCCTATGGGTATGATAATCAACTTCGGAGTGTGTGTGTGTGTGTGTGTGTGTGTTTTTCTCCTGATGTCTCTTTAATCTTGCTTTGGTCACTCACTAGTGTCTAAACATAGCAAGACTGATGAATACAGAGTGTGATTTCAAACCTTTTCTCTAGTCTTTATGAATATCTTTAAACATTTTGTAGTTCTGACAGCCAGTGAAAATTATGGTCAGGGAAACTGATTCTATTCCTATCTACTCTACTGGGGTTTTTTATTGATACTGTGGAATTTTCTGCCCTTCTACTTACCTGTATATAGCTGTTAATTACATAAGCCATTACAGATTCGTTTTTTTAATCTTACTATTAAAACCTGACAAAGATAATTAGGGGAAAAAAAAAACTAGTGAGCTGTTTCCATAAGCATTTGGTAGGTTAAAAAATTATAAGTAAAGAAATAACAAATAAGGACTCCCCTGGTGGTCCAGTGGCTAGGACTCTGCGCTCCCAATGGCAGAGAACCTGGGTTCCATCTCTGGTCGGGGAACTGGATCCCACTTGCTGCAACGAGAAGATCCTGCAAGCCACAACTGAGACCAGGCAGAGGCGGGAAAAGTGTAAATGCATGCACACACCAACAGATGTACTCCATCACACACACGAGGCCAGACATGGAGACTGAGCAGCATGCTAGCCACTCTGTTTACTAATTTTTCTCAACTAGGGTTTCGTTTTTCTGACTCTTGACTGATCTACTTCTTGCTAACTATTCAGAATAAGTTTGGAGTAAGGAAAACAATGGTGACTATTTTATGAATAATTTTCTACCACCCTTTTTTTCTCTTTACCACTGATCCTGATTGTAGTAGGCTTACTTAATTGTTCATAGTTTGTAGACTAAACAGCATCACTCACTTTATTTCTTGCTGTTTTAGGGGTGTCCAAAAGAAGAAGTATTAGTTACACTAAATGACCTGATTAAAAATATTCCAGATGCCAAAAAGCTTGTTAAATATTGGATATGCCTTGCACATATTGAATCACTCACAAGTCCTATTGAAAGTATTATCGCAATCTATGAGAAGGCCATTCTGTCAGGAGCTCAGGTGAGATGATAACTTACGGGTCTTTATTATTTCAGTGTAAATAATTCAGAATTATTGTGGAACACATCACCATATAACTTGATACAATTTTGCTTATTTATGTGGCAGTAATGAATGTTTAAAGACCACAGAATTACATATTATAGAGGCTGTTTCTCACCCTTCTAAAGCTTGCTCATGTACTAGGGATAGTCAGACCTTAGAAAATGGATATAAGCTGAAGTATGCGTTTCCTAAAATGTGATGTGAGAAATAGTTTACCACAACATGTCATTTTGGACATCCTCTAGTGGAGAAATCTACTGAAAGACTGAATTTTCAGTATTAAAAAGTATTTATTTAATAGAAAGCAAATGGAATTAAATTAACTTTTAAAATGTTAGCAAGCTCTCTGACCAGAGAACTCTCACTTTACAAGTCTATCTTTATGGACTCACATTTATATGCCATATGTTTGGTCCAGTCACATATAGAAAATGGCAATAAACGAATTTCTCTGACATTATTAGCACCATAGTAGTTTAACATTGTATCTGTTACCTCTTCCCATTGTGTTGCTACAAAAAAGCCCTGGGGTATAGAATAAGTCATATCTTGAGTTTTTATTTGGTTGTTTTTTTTGTTTTTATGGGCAGATATTCCTAAATGTATTTCCTTCTGGCCAAGTTTCTCAGAAGTGCATTCTTGGAAATTGTTTACAAAGAGAATTTTTAAAAACTTTTCTTTTTCAGCCTTTCCTTAAGAAAGGTCTATATCCTTTAGTACCAGCAAAGCCAACAAATACTATCTGATCTTTCACCTGAATTAAAATATCATATATTCAGCAGGTATTCTCTCTAAATGTGTAAGACACTTTGCTGAAGGATAATTATATTCCACCGAACTTTACCTGGAAGAGAATGTTAGGTCCCTACTACATTGAGCCAGAGGGACGTTGCTTAATGGTGCTTATGACAGTATAGCTAAGATGCAAAACTAGAGCCAGGCATTCATAGAGAAAGCAGTAAAGAGATGTGAGACCAGAGCAGAAGTTGGGGAACAGGGATCAAAACTGGACAAGAAAACTGAACACCTGATGGGTGAGTCCTTCAGGACCAAGTTCAAGAATTAAGACTGTGACCCCGAGCTTCCCTTTTGTACCATACTTTGAATATACTCCATTAGCAGGCACTGTGCTTCAAGGGAATGTAGTAAGTACTTACACTATATGACGTTTAATGCATGGTTACTGAGCTGCTGAGTTTTTGAATAAATGAAATGTTAGACTAATCTACCTTGAACTCTTCAAAGATGCATTTAATAGCATGTGAAACAAAAATATAACCATGGGCTGGAATGTAGGAGAAAAGGAATAAAGTAATACAAATTTAGAGTAAAAAATATGATCAGCTCTTTGATAGATACTAATAGTCTTAATTTGCTACTTGTTCATTCATTTTGTTCCTGTCAAGCAAGCAGTAATAGTTACCATAGGCTTAAGAAAAATTAACAGAAATTTTTTAAACTGATAAAATTCTATCCCTTAACCCTGGTGGCTCAGAGGGTAAAGCATCTGCCTGCAATGTGGGAGACCTGGGTTCAATCCCTGGGTCCGGAAGATCCCCTGGAGAAGGAAATGGCAACCCACTCCAGTGTTCTTGCCTAGAGAATCCCATGGACAGAGAAGCCTGGTGGGCTACAGTCCATGGGGTCGCAAAGAGTCGGACATGACTAAGCAACTTCACTTTCTTCCTTTTCTTTAAGTTCATTTTTATTTGGAAAAGACAGTTGCGTTTTTCAAATTGAGGAGCAAGAATTCTGAGAAAAATGGTCTAAGAACCATTGCTTTCTTTTAAAACATGTAATCACTGGTTTTAGTATTTTCAACTTGGATAACCTAGTTAATGTCTGAAATATAAAACTTATATGGGTCTGCTTTCTTCATTAAAATAAAAATAAGCCCATCGAAGAGATGCGACATACAATTGTTGACATTCTGACAAGGAAGAGTCAAGAAAAACTTAAATTTGGTAAGTTAGTTTCTTTTGTTTCCTTCAGGTAAATTGTGATTTAATTTTAAATTTCTTTGCTGAATTATTTTTATCTTTTTAAACTTTTTTTAATATTTAAGTTGGTTCTTTCCTCATACTTCTGTTGACTTACCTCTGAAATTCATTGACTCTACATAGTATAAATAATTCTTAACTAGGAGATCTGGTTCAAAATCGTTATTATGTATCTGTGAAAGTTACCTTACCTCTCTAGCCTTTTCCTGTCTTGGTTAGGAAGGTCTCCTGGCGTTGGGAATGGCAACCCACTCCAGTATTCTTGCCTGGAGAATCCCATGAACAGGAGCCTGGCAGGTTATAGTCCACGGAGTTGCAAAGAGTTGGACATGACTTTCACTTTTTTGACTAGATGACCTCTATAAAGATTTTTTAGTTAAACAGAGAATATTTCTATTTATGATTGCTGTTAATAAGTACCAGTGGGACATACAGGAAATCAATATGATCTGATCTTAAAGGCTGTATTTAATGAAGGAGCTTAAGAGGGAATGGGCTTCCCTGGTGGCTCAGATGGTAAAGAATCTGCCTGCCGTGCCGAGACCTGGGTTTGATCCCTGGGTCAAGAAGATCCCCTGGAGAAGGAATGACAACCCACTCCAGTATTCTTGTCTGGAGAATCCCATGGACAGAGGAGTCTGACAAGCTACAGTCTGTGGGGTCGCAAAGAATCAGACATGACTGAGCAACTAATACACACACATGTAAGAGGGAATGATCAGGGTGAGAGAAGGAAAAACCAGGAAAGACTCAGTTCAGTTCAGTCACTCAGTCGTGTCCGACTCTTTGCAACCCCATGAATCACAGCACGCCAGGCCTCCCTGTCCATCACCAGCTCCTGGACTTCACCCAGACTCACGTCCATAGAGTCAGTGATGCCATCCAGCCATCTCATCCTCTGTCGTCCCCTTCTCCTCCTGCCCCCAATCCCTCCCAGCATCAGGGTTTTTTCCAATGAGTCAACTCTTCGCATGAGGTGGCCAAAGTACTGGAGTTTCAGCTTTAGCATCATTCTTTCCAAAGAAACCCCAGGGCTGATCTCCTTCAGAATGGACTGGTTGGATCTCCTTGCAGTCCAAGGGACTCTCAAGAGTCTTCAACACCACCGTTCAAAAGCATCAATTCTTCGGCGCTCAGCCTTCTTCACAGTCCAACTCTCACATCCATACATGACCACAGGAAAAACCATAGCCTTGACTAGACGAACCTTTGTTGGCAAGGTAATGTCTCTGCTTTTGAATATGCTATCTAGGTTGGTCATAACTTTCCTTCCAAGGAGTAAGCGTCTTTTAATTTCATGGCTGCAGTCACCATCTGCAGTGATTTTCGAGCACAAAAAAATAAAGTCTGGCACTGTTTCCCCATCTATTTCCCATGAAGTGATGGGACCGGATGCCATGATCTTCGTTTTCTGAACATTGAGCTTTAAGCCAACTTTTTCACTCTCCACTTTGACTTTCATCAAGAGCCTTTTTAGTTTCTCTTCACTTTCTGCCATAAGGGTGGTGTCATTTGCATATCTGAGGTTATTGATATTTCTCCCAGCAATCTTGATTCCAGCTTGTGCTTCTTCCAGTCCAGCGTTTCTCATGATGTACTCTGCATAGAAGTTAAATAAGCAGGGTGACAATATACAGCCTTGACGTACTCCTTTTCCTATTTGGAACCAGTCTGTTGTTCCATGTCCAGTTCTAACTGTTGCTTCTTGACCTGCATACAAATTTCTCAAGAAGCAGATCAGGTGGTCTGGTATTCCCATCTCTTTCAGAATTTTCCACAGTTTACTGTGATCCACACAGTCAAAGGCTTTGGCATAGTCAATAAAGCAGAAATAGATGTTTTTCTGGAACTCTCTTGCTTTTTCGATGATCCAGCGGATGTTGGCGATTTGATCTCTGGTTCCTCTGCCCTTTCTAAAACCAGCTTGAACATCTGGAAGTTCACGGTTCACATATTGCTGAAGCCTGGCTTGGAGAATTTTGAGCATTACTTTACTAGCATGTGAAATGAGTGCAATTGTGCGGTAGTTTGAGCATTCTTTGGCATTGCCTTTCTTTGGGACTGGAATGAAAACTGACCTTTTCCAGTCCTGTGGCCACTGCTGAGATTTCCAAATTTGCTGGCATATTGAGTGCAGCACTTTCACAGCATCATCTTTCAGGATTTGAAATAGCTCAACTGGAATTCCATCACCTCCACTAGCTTTGTTCATAGTGATGCTTTCTAAGGCCCACTGGACTTCACATTCCAGAATGTCTGGCTCTAGGTCAGTGATCACACCATCGTGATTATCTGGGTCATGAAGATCTTTTTTGTACAGTTCTTCTGTGTATTCCTGCCCTCTCTTCTTAATATCTTCTGCTTCTGTTAGGTCCATACCATTTCTGTCCTTTATCGAGCCCATCTTTGCATGAAATGTTCCTTGGTATCTCTAATTTTCTTGAAGAGATCTCTAGTCTTTCCCATTCTGTTGTTTTCCTCTATTTCTTTGCATTGATCGCTGAAGAAGGCTTTCTTATCTCTTCTTGCTGTTCTTTGGAACTCTGCATTCAGATGCTTATATCTTTCCTTTTCTCCTTTGCTTTTTGCTTCTCTTCTTTTCACAGCTATTTGTAAGCTCTCTCCAGACAGCCATTTTGCTTTTTTGCATTTCTTTTCCATGGGGATGGTCTTGATCCCTGTCTCCTGTACAATGTCATGAACCTCATTCCATAGCTCATCAGGCACTCTTATCTATCAAATCTAGGGCCTTAAATCTATTTTTCACTTCCACTGTATAGTCATAAGGGATTTGATTTAGGTCATACCTGAATGATCTAGTGGTTTTCCCTACTTTCTTCAATTTAAGTCTGAATTTGGCAATAAGGAGTTCATGGTCTGAGCCACAGTCAGCTCCTGGTCTTGTTTTTGCTGACTGTATAGAGCTTCTCCATCTTTGGCTGCAAAGAATATAATCAGTCTGATTTCAGTGTTGACCATCTGGTGATGTCCATGTATAGAGTCTTCTCTTGTGTTGTTGGAAGAGGGTGTTTGCTATGACCAGTGCATTTTCTTGGCAAAACTCTATTAGTCTTTGCCCTGCTTCATTCCGTATTCCAAGGCCAAATTTTCCTGTTACTGCAGGTGTTTCTTGACTTCTACTTTTGCATTCCAGTCCCCTGTAATGAAAAGGACATCTTTTTTGGGTGTTAGTTCTAAAAGGTCTTGTAGGTCTTCATAGAACCATTCAACTTCAGCTTCTTCAGCGCTACTGGTTGGGGCGTAGACTTGGATTATTGTGATATTGAATGGTTTGCCTTGGAAACGAACAGCGATCATTCTGTCGTTTTTGAGATTGCATCCAAGTACTGCATTTCGGACTCTTTTGTTGACCATGATGGCTACTCCATTTCTTCTGAGGGATTCCGGCCCGCAGTAGTAGATATAATGGTCATCTGAGTTAGATTCACCCATTCCAGTCCATTTGAGTTCGCTGATTCCTAGAATGTCGATGTTCTCTCTTGCCATCTCTTGTTTGACCACTTCCAATTTGCCTTGATTCATGGACCTGACATTCTAGGTTCCTATGCAATATTGCTCTTTACAGCATCAGACCTTGCTTCTATCACCAGTCACATCCACAGCTGGGTATTGTTTTTGCTTTGGCTCCATCCCTTCATTCTTTCTGGAGTTATTTCTCCACTGATCTCCAGTAGCATATTGGGCACCTATTGACCTGGGGAGTTCCTCTTTCAGTATCCTATCATTTTGCCTTTTCATACTGTTTATGGGGTTCTCAAGGCAAGAATACTGGAGTGGTTTGCCATTCCCTTCTCCAGTGGACCACATCCTGTCACATCTCTCCACCATGACCGTATCACAAACCAAAGGCAGAGGAAGGTCTAAGAACAGCCTAACCCACTGAAATGGGTGAAGGGAGGTCAAAAGATACAAACTACCCGTTATAAAATAAGTAAGTCCTGGGGATGCAAAGTACAGTGTGGTATCTGAAGTAATAACACTGTGTTGCATATTTGAAAGTTGAGAGAGTAAACCTTAGAAGTCCTCATCACAAGAAAAAAAGATCTGTAACTCTCCATGGGGACAGATGTTATCATTTCACAATGTATGTGGTCGTCATTTCACGATATATACAAATATCAAATCATTATGTTGTACACTTGAAACAAATATTATATGTCAATTATACCGTAGTTTTTAAAAATTTACATATTCTAAGCATGCTGGCCCTTTAATTTTGTCTTAGTAGATCATTTTTAAGCTTCATACCAAGATTGTCCTCCTTCTGTCTTGTACTCATTTTTCAAGACCCCATGTAAATGTCATTTGTGAAGCCTTCCTTTGCCATCTCCCTGTCCTCAAGCAAATTCAGTTATTTCTTTGTATGGGTTCTTGTGACCCTTTGTTTTTTTAACCTCCTGTATAGCATTTTTCACATAATTATTTTAAAGCATGTCTCTTCCACAGAATGTGAACTTCTTAAAGGGTGTGGATGATTTCCTTTTGATATTCATTTCTGTAATCCCTGACACATAGGAAATATTAGGTATTTGTTAAATAATTGTTAGCAGTATCTGCTTAGAAAAAGTAAATGGTTACAAGATGGCAGTGTGGTTCTTTGATTTTGTAAATTCAGCTAACTGTAAACAAACTTGTCTTCCGAATTTGTTCTTTATAGTCAAACAAAAGCTTCGTCTATAAATCTCTCTGTAGGAGGAAACATTGAGGACACTAGTGCAGCCAAAGAGGAGACCCAGGCCCACGCTGATGGTGCAGGTGCTGGTCCAGAACCAGGAAAACTGGAAATGGAAAATAAGCCTCCTAGAAATGTGTTTCAAGACTGTGAAAAAGAGCAAGATGACAAAGTAAAAGACCCAACCAGTGATGTTAAAACCCCAAGTACAAACACTAGGGCAAGTTGCTTAATTAAATATAATGTGTCTACTACACCATACTTGCAAAGGTAAACTTTTAAAATGTAATGTGCTCTTGTTTTTATGCTTAGGGATCATGCATGTGGTATTTTGAAATCTTTAAGCTCCTGATTAGAACTATTTGTTAATAGAAAGGTTTCAAACAAAATGTGATTGGAACATTTCACCTGTACTTGCTTTGCTTTTTCCTAAATATTACCATTTTAAAAAAGAAAAACTTTAATTTCTGGGTATTACTAATAACAGTGGGTTTTGGAATTGAGCAATTAGCCAATTCTATAGGTATTCAAGTATCTAGTGTGTACAAGTTGTAACAAGCAACAAATGGAGAAATGAAAAAGTTCCTGACTTCAGGGAGCTGGCAGGCCCTCTTTCTGTAGGACAAGTCACATGGATAAATATTTAGTATAAAAATATGAAGTGAAAATGGGAATAATTTTGTGGGTCTTTCTTTTTTAGTGTAAAAAAGAAGATGCAGTTTGATGAAACAAATTCAGCATATAAAGAGCTAAAGTTTCTAACACCAGTTAGACGTTCTCGACGTCTTCAAGAGAAGACCTCTAAATTGCCAGATATGTTAAAAGACCATTATCCTTGCGTGTCATCACTGGAACAGTTAACAGAGTTGGGATGTGAAACTGATGCTTTCGTGTGCCGCCCCAACGCAGCCCTGTGCGGAATGTTCTCTGAACCTGACCCAGCAGAAGAGGAGTGAGGTTCTAATAAGGAATGGGGTTATATTATATTCCAAGAGTGGTTGGTTGGTTGTGGTTTTGTATGTCCTTTAGATCAGGAGTTGCCAAGTACCTAAGTATTCACGGCAGAAAGTTAATCCTGCCTTGTTGATCTCAACAGACCGAGTTTTTCTCTGAAATAGGTGATTTGTTAAGACTGAATTAGCTCACTCTGTCGCCCAGTTCTGCGGTCTCCTGTGTCCCTGCCTGCTCACAGCTGCTCTCCATCAGTGCCGGTGGCTGCATCTGTGGTCTCTTGACCGCTTTCTTTTTATTATAGCCAAGGTCATAAGAAGGATAGTTAACTACTCCATTTCTAAGGGCAAATGATTTGTGGTAAGAAAGAAAACGTGCCAAAGCTGATGGGGTCTTTGGAACTTTAAATCTGAGTTCCTTTCTTAAGTTCCTTTTCTAACTTGACTATCTAAAATACTAAAAAAATTTTAACCCCATCGCTTCGTTTGATAACCGTTTATATAGACCATTAAAATGGAATTAGAGAAGGAATATATACTATTTCATAAATGTCATTCTAGTTTAAGTAGTATTTCTAAAATAACTAATAACTTAAAACTGATTTTTTCCTTGTAATGTTAGTATAAAAACTTCACCATTAAATCATGTCTCCTAAAACATGATAATCATACACAGTAGTAGGACTCTTCTCACACATAAATACCACCAGTAAAACTGTTTTGTAAGTCTCCAAACTAATACTTAAGTGGCATATATCCTTTATCAACTCTACAGTTTCAAGTAAGGATTTGGTCATTGTAAAAGATTAGATAGTTTTAAAACTGCATAATATAAATATAGTTAAAAATCACTACTTATTTATGTTCATGAATCCCATTTATATAATAGTGTCAATCTTTGTTCTATTTACTGTCTCATGTTCTAGAGAGTAGGATTTTTATTCCTTTTAAACTATGTATCTAATACGTATACAATAAAGTAAAATATCTATATAACGATATTGGAATGATATTTCTTTCAACAAATATAAAATGCAGTTTAAGCACAGTGAGTGTTTAAACCCTTGCCTTTGAAATACATTACAGTCAGACTGGACTTTATAGGCTTTTGAACACTTATAAAAAAAAGTGTGTGTTTAATGGTGTGTTTCCTTTTGAAAAATTAATCTATTTATCAAAACTTTTACCTTATTCTTTTTTCATATTTTATATAAATGGTGCAGAACATGCCATTTTGAAAGAAATTTTCAAAATGTTGCTGGCCTATACGGTCACCTTTATACAATCCATACCGTATGGTTCGTTAGGCCATGTAACATAGCTTATAATATCTCAGCGAAAGAGAGCTAAACTGTTCTCTGTTTGAACAGGTTTCGTAGAGTGGGTTTTTTTCCTTCAACTGAGGGGAAATCTATCTAAATAGTCATAATTCTAACACTTAAGAGATATAACTTCTTTTCATATGCTTAAGAAGTTGGGGCTTCCCTGGTGGCTCAGAGGTTAAAGCATCTGCCCACAATGCAGGAGACCTGGGTTCGATCCCTGGGTCAGGAAGATCCCCTGGAGAAGGAAATGGCACCCCACTCCAGTTTTCTTGCCTGGAGAATCCCATGGACGGAGGAGCCTGGTGGGCTACAGTCCACGGGGTTGCGTAGAGTCAGACACGACTGAGCGACTTCACTTTCACTTTCTTTCATTTTAAGAACAGTTAACACCTGTCTGATCTGGGTTTGTTCCAAGCTAAATATCTCCCAAGAATATGATGGATGGTGTATGAACCTCGGAGCCCAACAGACCTACGTTCAAAATCTCTCTTCTGGAGTCTGAAGCTAGAATGCTATGCCCAAGTTATTCAAGTTTGAGGGCATTTTCAAACATTCGAAGATTCAGTTGACCACTCATGATCTTACCTGAAAGTCTCCTTAAAGGTTTTCCTCCTGTGAAATTTAAAAGAATCATTAAGTACACCAAATAAACTGAAGTCTACCTAACTGTAGACTATAAAACATTATGAAAATACTCCAATGATTTCAACAGGAGAGGTGTGGAAGAAGAAACGAAAGAATTGAAACTATCTTGCCAACAAGCTTGTTGTGTTCGGGTGCAGGATACAGAAATTCAAGTTTACTCTCACCATCTAGTAGCAATTTAAGTGTTATAAAATGAAAGGGTAAAACCCCTCAATTCTATCCCCAAGTATCCGGAGAAATGAAAACATGCCCTCACAAAGGCTGTACACAAAGCTGTTCATAATTGTTTTATATTAGCCCAAACTGGAAAAAAACAAAAGCCCATCAACTGGTGCTTGAGAAAACAGAAAACATTGTATGCTATATCCATTTGATGGAAATTAAAACAGACGTTAAGAAAAAGAAGCTACTGAACACAGCAATATAGATGAATCTCAAAAACATACTAAGTAAAAGAAGTGAGAAAAATTACATACTATGTGATTTCATTTATGTGAAATTCTAGAAAAGACAGAATAAAGCATGTTGATAAAGCAGATAAGTTACCTGGTGCCAGAGGCTGAGACGGGAGACTGACTGCAAAAGGACAAGGTGAAAGTTGTGGGGAAAACGGAAGTGTTCTGTACCTTAATGGTAGTTACACAGTTAGGCTTTTGTCAAAACTCGCTGAGGTGTACGCTTAAGATGGGAGTATTTTTTATTATATGTAAAATACACCGCAAAAGGGACTTCCCAGGTGGCATAGTGGTAAAGAATTCACCTGTTTTCCAATGTGAAGAACTGACTCATTGGAAAAGACCCTGATGCTGGGGAAGACTGAAGGTGGGAGGAGAAGGTGATGACAGAGGATGAGATGGTTGGATGGCATCACCAACTCAATGGACATGAGTGAGTAAACTCCAGGAGTTGGTGGTGGACAGGGAAGCCTGGCGTGCTGCAGTCCATGGGGTCACAAAGAGTTGGATGACTGAGCGACTGAACTGACTGAAAGAATCCACCTGCAATGCTGGAGATGTGGGTTAGATCCTTAGGTCAGGAAGATCTGGAGAAGGAAACAGCAACCCACTCCGATATTCTTGCCTGGGAAATCCCATGGACAGAGGAGCCTGGTGGGCTACAGTCCATGGGGTTGCAAAGAGGACATGACTTAGTGACTAAAACAACAACAATACCTCTAAAGAGTATACCCTTATATTTAAAAATACAAGGATCCCAACCGAAAAATAAAAATGTAACTCCAGGCACTACGGAGAAGCAGGTATTATGGGTGATGGGGTTTTCAACTCCAGAGTTAAGCACACAGAGCCAGAAGGCTTAGTGCCAGCCACTCTAGCCCCTTGGCCCAAGTGCCAGACATGGGTGAGCGAGCGCTCAGATGGCTGTAACTCCCAGCCTTCAAGCTACCCCAGCTGACACCAAGTGGAGCTGATCCTCAAGTCTGAACAATTCCCTTCCTTTTTGTCAGTGTTTCAGAAGTACAGAAGTTTCATGCTTGCTTGAAACTGCCCTTCTAACCTTCCTCATTTCTGAATACATGGCTTCCAGTGAAACTATGCTATCACCTAACTCACCTGATACACAGGGTGGAGCTTATAAAATTAAGACAATCTTTTTTTTTCAATAAGTCCTGGAGTTTGAAACTATTATCTCATGAGGAACTCAGGAAAATTAACTTTGAGATTCAAAAGTCATTAGACATCATCAGTTTAATATTTTGAAAATGTTGTAACTGCATGGCTTATCAGGACAGAAACTAGACTAATTGGTTCCTACTTGCTCATTGTATACCCATTTGCTGCAAAGCTGAAGGTGGTGCCCGCAACTGCCTGTGTGCATGCTCAGTCGCTCAGTCGTGTCTGACTTTGCAACTCCGTGGACTGTAGCCCACAAGGCTCCTCTGTCCATGGGATTCTCCAGGCAAGAATACTGGAGTGGGTTGCCATTTCCTTCTCCAGGGGACCTTTCTGACTCAGGGATCGAACCCAGGTCTCTTATGTCTTCTGCATTGGCAAGTGGGTTCTTTACCACTAGTGCCACCTGGGAAGCCTACTATGCAATTGCCTACTATGTTGTTATCACCTAAAGAACATTTCTTTTCCTAGACTTAGGGTGGTGATCACTTTGAAATGTATGGAGGACTACCTTGGTGGACTAGTGGATAAGATTGTTATTTCTTGTTCAGTTGCTGAGTTGTGTCCCACTCTTTGTAACCCCACAGATATAGCCCACCAGCCTCCTCTGTCCATAGAATACTCCACACAAGAATCCTGGAGTGGGTTGCCATTCCCTTCTCTGAGGGAATCTTCCTGACCCAGAGATCGAACCCAGGTGTCCTGCATCGCAGGCAGACTCTTTACCACCTCAGCCACCAGGGAAGTCCTAGAGATACTGCTAAACAACCTAAAAAGCACAAGGCAACCACCCCTCCCCCACCCCCGTAAAAAAGAATCCAGTCCAAACTGTCAACAAGACTGAGAGAAACCCCAAACCAGCTCGTCTCTCCCTGGTAATGCCCTCCGATGAACCTCACCTCTCTCTTCAATGAACTGCACCTCCCATTTCAGCAGTTCCTACACAGATTCCTACACGGATTTTGGGTCCCAAAGAATGGCACCACCTCTGAAATCTTAAGACTATGGTCCCTTTCTCTTCATGACTTCTCTCCTGCCAGCTGTCTCCCTTGCCCCCTCCATGGTGGTTCTTTGACTTCATTCAAACCTTCTAGTTCATCATCGAGACCATTTAGGCCAATTTCTATTTTCATTTATTTTTTGTTTGTACCAAGTAGCTTGTGGGATCTTAGTTTACCAACCAGAGATTAAACCTGAGCCCTTGGCAGTGAGAGCACAGAGCCCTAACCACTGTACCACCAGGAATTCCCTCTAGTATTTTTTAAAAGATAAACAAAAAAACCCAGATACAATTAAATTTCATCATGTTTTATTCAAAATATCTGTTCAGTATTAATCAATATGAAGTGAAGTTGCTCAGTCATGTTTGACTCGTTGTGATCCCATGGACTGTAGCCCGCCAGGGTCTTCTATCCATGGGATTCTCCAGGCAAGAATACTGGAGTGGGTAGCTATTCCCTTCTCCAGGTGATCTTCCCAGCCTAGGGATTGAACCCAGGTCTCCTGCATTGCAGGCAGATTCTTTACCGTCTGAGCCACCAGGGAAGCTCATTAATCAACACACAAAATGATCAATGGAATATTTTACTCTTTTTTTTGAATTTTGGGCCCAGATGGCTCAGATGGTAAAGAACCTGCTTGCAATGCAGGAGACCCAGTTTCGATCCCTGTGTTTGGAAGATCCCCTTGGAGAAGGAAATGGCAACCCACTTCAGTATTCTTGCCTGGAGAATTCTATGGACAGAGGAGCCTGGCAGGCTACAGGCCATGCGGTCGCAAAGAGTCGGACACAACTGAGCGACTGACGCTTTCACTTTGGTATTTTACTTTTTTCTAAACTGGAATATATAAATGCAATAAAATTTTGAGCATTATCTTTCATCTACTAATCTCGCCAAATTCATTTAGTAACTAACATTTGCAAGTTATTTTTCACACATATAATCTTATCATTTGTGAGCAATGACAGTATTATTTATTTCATTCTAATATTTATGCCTTTTCTTTCTTTCTCTTATGAGCAAGTTAAAATCCCCCGGTAGAATGCTGAAAGGAAAGGGCTGGCAAGAACTCTTGCCTTGTTCGCAACCAGCAGGGAGGAATTCTGTGGCCAGCCATCACCACCTGGTTTTACTTTCTTGAGTGCTGGGGCACTCTGAAATCCTGTGTGTATTTTACACTTAGAGCACATTTCTATTTGCACCAGCAGTACTTTCCATGTGCTCAGGAGCCACGAATGTCTAGAGCCTACAGACTGGATGATGCCATTCTCCACTTCACTTCCTTCACGGGGATATTTGGTCTAGAGCCCGAGGCGTGTCACGTCAGTCACCCTAATATGAGCACCCTTAGCTCCCTTAATATGCTTGTGCTCGGTAGCTTCCATTGTGTTCGATTCTTTGCGACCCTGTAGACTGTAGCCCGCCAGGCTCTTCTGTCCATGGGATTCTCCAGGCAAGAATACTGGAGTGGGTCGCCATGCCTTCCTCCGGGGGAATCTTCCTGACCCAGGGATTGAAAACTGCGTCTCCTGGATCTCCTGCATTGCGAACAGTATCTTTACCGCTGAGCCACTGGGGAAGCCCAGTCCTAGTATAGTTCTGTTAACTGCATAATCTCAGGTTCAGGTTGATTCAAAATTCTCACTCCTGGAAACAACTACATAACTGGACTGGAATCACCTCTTAGCTGCTCCATCACCTTTGCCCACAATAGCTTCACCTTGTGTTTTGAAAACAATACTCAAAACTTCACCACTCAGAATTTTACTGAATAAAATAAATAAGTATAAGAACTAATAAATAATTAAAAAAAAAAAACCTGACTTAAAAAAATCTTCTGATTCAAGATTTCCATAGTCTATAGATGACAATTTTCTATTTCATAGAGAAAATGGAGACTGTCGAGATTCCTTCTTCTTTTTCTCTAATATTATGTACATCCATCCACATTTTTATTTCCTCTGCTGGTCTCCAAAGCAAACGTGTTTGTTCCTCATCTAGTCCAACGCTAATCCTCTTCCTGGGCTCTGGAAGCCACCTCTTCATCTCAACTAGACCTTCCTGGTTCCCCTGCCTCTAGCATTTTCAGCCCCTCTTTCCTTTCCATTGGTTTATATTATGCGTCAACACATAACTACGATTTCCCCATTAACAGAATACTTGTATATAAGCTTGTGCTTTCCTCTACCCCATGGTTATCACCCTTTCTCCTTCTCTTTAAGGCTAAGTATCTTTTTTTTTTTTTTTTGGTCGCTCCAGGTCTTAGTGGTGCCAAGTGGGATCTATTCCTCTGACAAGGAATCAAATCCCGGCTCCCTGCTTTGGGAGCCCAGAGTCCTAACCACTGGACCACATGGACAATCCCTATGGCCAAGTATCTTGAAAATATCCTACGCTCCTTGATTCCTCTGAGAGTCCCACTTCAACTATTGTAATCTTCTCCCTCATCGCATCCAGACTGCTTTCTTCAAGATCACCTATGACGTTCTGTTGCTGAACACAATAGGCTCTCTTCAGACTTTGTAACTCGGCCAACTTTTGAGACTATCATTGCAAAGTCTCTGACACACAACTGGTGAACTTGAGTGCTGCGCCCATGAAACTTACCCACATGCACTGTTGGTTTAAACTGGAGACAGACCTTGGGTTATGAGAAGGACACTTCTGCTCAATATTACTGGCATTGCTCTGGAGCGACGTGGAACACCTCTTTGAAAACGCACCCTTCGTGGGCCCGGCTGCGCTGAGAACAGCGCTGCCCGCCCGACCGACCCGGGACGCTTCCTTCGCCGGCAACCCGAGAGACTACCCGCTGGCCCGCCCCCCGGAAGCGCTCCCGGCTCGGGACCCGGGAGCCGACCCGGGTCGCCGGGGAAGCGGGTGAGCGGTCCGGCGGGACAAACCCCCTCCGCGGGCGCGAGAGCGGCGGGCGGGCGTGGGGCTGGGAGCGGGCGGCGCACACGCGGGGAGGGGGCAAGCGGGACCCGCGCTTCGGCGATTGCAGACCCAGGCCCGGGGGTCGCGGGGGCAGCGCGAGCCGGGCTGCGAGGCGGAGCGGCTTCTAGGGCAGTGAGGATCGGACCGCGCACACCTTCTATACTGCATCTTATATTTGCATTTGCAAATCACTGTATTAGCTTTTGATCGGTATAGTCTTGGGAAGGAACGCTTTTTGTCACATTCAGAGCATATACTGTACAGTTTGTTTGTTTGTTTTTTAATAAGTTTGTTGTTTAGTCGCTAAGTCGTGTGGGACTCTGCGACCCCATGGACTGTGTAGCCCGCCAGGCTCCTCTGTCCATGGGATTCTCCAGGCAAGAACACTGGAGTGGGTTGCCATTTCCTCCTTTAGGGGATCTTCCCGACCCAGGGATCGAACCCCGCTCCCCTGCATTGCAGGAGGATTCTTTACCGCTGGCTGCGCCTCTGGGGAAGCCCTTAATGAGTTTAGGGGTGTATCACTGAGTAACAGGGGCAAATGTGGGCAGCAAGGGCCAAATGTAATGTTCAACTAAGAAAAGTCAGAGGTTGCTCTTGCTTATTATTTATTGTCCATTCATGGAATAAAGACCCAAAGTCAACAACAACAAAATATATGGGAAAACTAGATCTCCTTGTCAAAGCGTGTAATGCCAGGGGTCTCTTAGAAAAGCGGCAAAAAACTTTTTCCCTTCAGGTCGTATGCTGAGAGACCTAACTGTCTTAGAAAGGAGTTGTTTTTGAAGACCGTGCACTTGATTTCGTTATATGGAGAAAATACTTCTAGAGTTTCCTAGTGAGAACTGTAGGTTTTGGTTTCTGGTTTTGCTTTACCAGCCTGTGCTCTCTGGACCTCGTAAATCTTTGTGGTATGATTTTTATGAAAATAAAACACTCCAAGTAAGTTTTGTGACAATTGAATAAGCTCATTCCAGTGTGTTTTGGTAATGAAAAAAAAAGCATCACCTTTCTAAGGTTTACAACTAATAATGTGTGCTTAGTTGTGTCTGACTCTTTGTGACCCCAGGGACTGTAGCCCACCAGATTCCTCTGCCTGTGGGATTTTCCAGAATTCTGGAGCAGGTTGCCATTTCCTTCTCCAGGGGCCCTTCCCAACCCAGGGATGGAACCCGCGTCTCCTGTGACCTGTACTGACAGTGATTCTTGATCACTAGGTGCCATCTGGGGAGCCCCCAGATACTAACAGTAGCTGCCATTTATTCAGGGCCCGCTATGTCCCAGGTAAAGTGTTAGGAACTTTATATTCATCTTCTCTAATGTATTAGGAGATCCAGAAGCTGCTTCACCCAGGAAATATAAAGGAAGACTGAGGCTCAAGGACTCTGTTAACATGTCTTCTTTGTCCCAGGCACCTCCAACTCAGCATATCCCCAAAGAAGCACATCTCCTCCACATCTTTCCCCACCACACCCTACCAGACTCCCACGGTCAGAAAAATCAAACCAAAAAAACAGGCATGCAACCATCATGCCTTTCCTTTTTCTTAGAGAATAGTATCAATACTTGGCCAGTTTACACCAGAAACCAGAGTCTCCTTAGTCCCCTTCCCCCTACTTGTCTCTCAGAAATCCGTTACCCAAAATCTTGCCAGTTCTTTCACATGTTTCTTTCGTGTTGTCTTCATCCCCATTTCGTGTGTGTGTGTGTGTGCTCAGTCGTGCCAGACTCTGCGACCCCATGGACTGTAGCCCACCAGCTTCCTCTGTCCATGGGATTTCCCAAGCAAGAATACTGGAGTGGGTTGCCATTCCCTTCTTTGGGGGATCTTCCTGACCCAGGGATCGAACCCAGGTCTCTTGCATTGGTAGGCAGATTCTTTACCACTGAGCCACCAGGAAAGCCCCCTTCATCCCCATTGTCACCGCTGTATTCCGTTCCGTCATCATCTTCCTGCCTTTTCTATGGTAGGAGTCCTGCTCTGGCCCTCCTCCCCTCTCCCCTGTCTGGTCCATTGCTCTGCAGCCAACATGAGTAATTTTTCTAAGATGTAAATCTGCTCTTTCAGTTTAAACCCTTCAGAGAGCCCGTTCATCACTACAGGATAAAAATCCACCAACCTGAGCTTGGCTTACTAGGCCCAGTCTGCCTTACCTGCCTTACTGCCCTCTTTCAGTTCCTTGAATTGAAACAATCTCTTTTGCTCTTAAATAGGCTATTCCCTCCTGCCTCCATCACTCTTCCTCTTTGCCTAGATATCTTCCATTCAGGCTTCAGCCTGAGTATCATCTTCCTAATTCCCCAGGATACCTCTACCAGAGGCCAGCATGGCTCTTCCTGTAAGACCCACTATCCTGCATTTTTGAGGTTTGTGGTCTCACTTGTAATGTGAGTGATGCTGAGGCCATGAGAGATCTGTTCAGGATTATAAAACCTGGCATGGATACTCCATGTCCACCTGTTGAATGAATAAAGGGAATAGGCTGTTCTGTCTTGGGGATAGAGTTACTTTGAATTCATTCTGCCTTTTGAAAATAAATTTAATTCCCCATTGTTCCTGACTTTGAATGCAGGGTGGGAGAGCCGGCGGTGACTGTGGGAGCAGACCCAGCTGTGCAGTGCCCAGCATGGACGGCTACAGGGTCCTGAGAGTCATCGGGGAGGGCTCCTTCGGTAGAGCCCTTTTGGTTCAGCAGGAGAGCAGTAATCGGATGTTTGCCATGAAGGAAATAAGGCTTCCCAAGGTCACTGCTAAAGCAGTTAGCTCATGTTGAAAGTGTACATGTTGTTTGTGTCGAAAAGCAAGTTCTTGAGATTTAACATGGGATCGTTCTTTTGTGCAAAAGATTTAACAGGTTTATTCACTAGCTTTACAAGGACTTGATCTATCTTCTGTGCTTCCTGCTCGTGTTCAGTCGCTTCAGTTGTGTCTGATTCTGTGATCCTATAGACCGTAGCCCACCAGGCTTCTCTGTCCATGGGATTCTCCAGGCAAGAATACTGGAGTGGGTTACCATGCCCTCCTCCAGGGAATTCCCCACCCAGGAAGCTCCTATGGTTGATGGCGTACTGCCCCTAAAGCATAAGTCAGCTTATGCTTCAGTTCAGTTCAGTCGCTCAGTCGTGTCCGACTCTTTGCGACCCCATGAATCGCAGCACGCCAGGCCTCCCTGTCCATCACCAACTCCCGGAGTTCACTCAAACTCATGTCCATTGAGTCGGTGATGCCATCCAGCCATCTCATCCTCTGTCGTCCCCTTCTCCTCCTGCCCCCAATCCCTCTATGCTTAGGTTAATGTTAAAACTAGTTTACATTCTATACTTGTAAAGATATAAGAGGTCAGCTTAAGCAGGCGAAATACGTATAGCCATAGTTGAAAAATTCCCACATGTTTCCTCGTGGGATTTGATCAACTTAAGTTGGATCAAAGTACAGTGCTCGCAAAGAGTTGGACATGACTGAGCGACTGAACTGATCTGAACAGTGCTATAAAATTATGTCTGATTGAAAGAGACACACTTTCAATTGTGTCACATTAAAATATCATACAAACTACTATAATACTGTTTTACTGTAAGTTTTTAAATGAAGTACTGCATTTACACTTCTTTAAACCTTCTTCTAGTCTTTGTCTGACACACGGATTTCTAGGAAGGAGGCAGTTCTGTTAGCCAAAATGAAACACCCCAATATTGTTGCCTTTAAAGAATCATTTGAAGGTAAATATGAATTTCCCCCGATACATGTATTTCTGAATTTCATTCAGAATTCACGGCCGCTGAGACTTTCCTAAGAGTCTTTAATTTGTTGCAGCTGAAGGACATCTGTACATTGTAATGGAATATTGTGATGGAGGGGACCTAATGCAGAAGATTAAACATCAGAAAGGGAAGTTGTTTCCTGAAGATACGGTAAGAGACTAACTTACATAAGTTTCCCTCAAAGTTTTGTTCGTTTTAATTTTTTTTTTGGCCATACCAGGCAGCATGAAAGTGAAAGTGAAAGTTGCTCAGTTGTGTCCAACTCTTTTCAACCCCATGGACTACACAGTCCATGGAATTCTCCAGGCCAGAATACTGGAATGGGCAGCCGTTCCCTTCTCCAGGGGAATCTTCCCAACCCAGGGATTGAACCCAGGTTTCCCACATTGCAGGTGGATTCTTTACCAACTTAGCCACCAGGGAAGCCCACCAGGCAGCATACAGGATCTTAGTTCCCTGACCAGGGATCAAACTCGTGTGCCCTGCAGTGGGAGCAGAGTCTTAACCACTGAACCACCAGGGAAGTCCCCAAGTTTCCCTCAAGCAACTTTTCTCATAAAATTTGAGTAAGTTAAAAACATTGCTGTCTGTGGTTGCCTAGCACATTAGTTAGGAATGACTTTGTGTATCCATGATGTTCTTTAGTGCGTTGTCAGGATATGACTGCCTGGGATGTTTTTAAGAGGTAAAGTAGGTATAGGCTTATGAAATATCAAAGAATAACCACTTCCATGTTTAGAATTTCACAGTTGTGTTACCCATCAAATTTTGTACTAGATATTTAAAATTTTTACTTTTTGTATTGAAATTTTAGAAGGCACATGGATTTCTTTTGTAATTCTCCATCATCTGAAGGATGAAACCTGCATTTCTGTTTTTCAAGAGTCTCTATCCTTCGTCTCTTTTCTTTTACAGTTTGACATATTCTCTTTAAATGCTTAGTGCCTTTTTAGTGGAAAGTTGCATATTAAATATTATTGGAATGAATTTACCAAGGAAAATATTTAAATAAACAACTTTACTGGG
Organism: Bubalus kerabau; assembly: GCF_029407905.1. Taxonomy (NCBI): domain Eukaryota; kingdom Metazoa; phylum Chordata; class Mammalia; order Artiodactyla; family Bovidae; genus Bubalus; species Bubalus kerabau. The sequence goes on along the minus strand of NC_073635.1, from coordinate 22,172,432 downwards.
GCTAAGTTTGATATAGGGTATAACATGTTTTAAGAGTATATTAGTATAAATATTTTTCATTTAGAAGTTGTGTTGTTAAGAATATGGGTTCCATTGTAGGAGGCCAGCCTTGGCTTCCAAAGATTGTTGGAAATATAATGAAATATTTTAATATTAATATCTGAATATTCTGAAAAAGTGAATGAAATCTGATATAATGATTACACTATAAAAAGTTATAACATATTCATTTTAAGTGGTGAATTACTTTTATATGTGTATTTAAGAAATATTTTTATTTGGTTAAATACAAGAAAAATATAGTGGGAGTTTTATTAAAATAAATTGTTGGAAATTCCCTGGCTGTCTGATGGTTAGTACTCTACCCTTTCACTGCCAAGGACCCTGGTTCAATCCCTGGTCAGAGAACTAAGATCCTGCAAGCTGCATGGCAGGGCCAAATAAATAAATAAATAGTTATTTGGATCATTCATGAGATGATGATACATTGGGATTGATTCACAGCTTTTCTCAATTTCTCCAGACAGCAATGAATCTTAGTTGAACTATGTAATTTTAAGTTCTGTATTTACATTATGTAAAACCCAGGTCAGCTAAGCCCTAAAGATGATTCTTAGGAATTTGAGGTTACCATGCCCCAGTTATTGCATTCTTGCATGCTTTTTTTTTTTTTTTTTTACAGATACTTCATTGGTTTACACAGATGTGTCTTGGAGTAAATCACATTCACAAGAAGCGTGTGTTACACAGAGACATCAAGTCCAAGGTAAATGGAATACATTTGGGGCCTAAAAAAAATGGAAAACTATTTCTTTCAATCCTTTTTCTGTGTTATTCTATTTTCTTTTGGGTGCATTTTAATCTTTAGAAATATTTGTTTTTTTGCCTGCACCCCAAGGCATGTGGTATCTTAGTTCCCTGACCATGGATTGAGCCCATGCGCCCTGCATTGGAAGTACCGATCCTTAACCCCTGGACTGCCAAGGAAGTCCAGAAATATTTCTTAATATAATATTCATGCTAGCACAGTAAGGTATGACCTGAAAATGGATCAGTAAATCTCTTTAGTAGTGTATGTTAATATGTTCCAGCTCTCTTAGAGACTGCTTCCTAAGACCATGTATTCTCAGATGGAAAATGATTGAGACTGGAGCCTGCCATCTGGAGTTACCCTGAACAGGCTACCTGCTCGGTTGATCAGGGTCTGCTGATACAGTGTGATGCTCGCCTGTTAGATTTCTAAGCAGTCATCCTGAATTCCCAAGCAGGGGAGTGTCCAGAGGATATCTCGTCGTTTTGTGTTCCATTTGGGGACTTGGCTGTCAGCATGTCTACATATAATCTCCACCATCAGCAGGCTTTGAAAGACAGCTTCTCTTGGAGCTCTCTGCCTTATGTTTGAAATATGGCAGATGTGATCTGAGCTCTTCCTTTTCAATGCAGAATATCTTCCTCACCCAAGATGGAAAAGTAAAACTGGGTGATTTTGGATCTGCCCGTCTTCTCTCGAGGTATGTATGTCTCTCTTGTGTAGTAGTAACTGTTGCCAAAACATCATTATTCAGAAATGCTCTGTAATCATTCTGTACCTTTTTATGGTTTTAGCCCCATGGCGTTTGCTTGTACATACGTGGGAACACCTTATTATGTGCCCCCAGAAATTTGGGAAAACATGCCTTATAACAATAAAAGGTAAGTGACGTATGTTGTTGGTGAAGGGGTGACCGTTTGGTGATAGTATTGTAGCCTACAGATGAAGTTTGGTTGTTAAAAGAAAGTGTAAAATTGAAGTTCCCAGGCTTCTAGGTGAAAGCCATAAATTTTCCAGCTGTTTTCATCAGAGCTGAGAGGAGCTACATGTAAATGCTGAAAGAAAAGTTAATCATTTCTGGGGATAGTATGAATTATATTACTGCTTCTCTTACTTTGCTGCTCTTAACTTTAAAAATCCCGAAGCTCGGGTCGTAGCCATACCAGTTAAATATGAATGTCTGGGAGTGGGAACCAGGTATCAATCATTTTCCAGGGTCACCAAATAATTCCTACGTGCAGCAAAATTTGGGAACCAAATGTCATTGAGTTGACATGTAAAGGGCTAGATAATAAGCACTTGACTGATAGGTTCATTGATCATGGGAAGATAGTATGAAGTCCTTATAATTTAAAATGTAATTTTTTTTCTGAATGTAAGTAAAATGTGCTCATTGATGGAATGGATGGGCAGTGGGTGGGTTGGAAATGTAGGGATATACAAGAAAGGACATGACGATCACCCAGTTTTACAGAAACTACTGGTAACATTTTGGGTTTTTTTCCCATCCATTCTCTTTTTTCCCTAAACTTAGTTTATATACTCTATATAATTTAGTATCCTATTTTTTTCACCTTGTATTATATCATATTCATTTTACCCTGTATTTATACTTTTCATGATTATTGTTAATGATTGCAAAATATTTTAATATATGGCTCTTCCAAAATTTATTTCACATTCCTCTGTTGTTGGCTTTTTGATATGGTTCTAGTTTTCAGTGTCCTAAATTACTACAGACTCTGCATTACTATGCCTTTTAATACATAAAAGTGTCACATTCTTGGCATGACTGCCTAGAGGTAGAAACACCTAAAGGCTTTTGTTACCTCCTGCCAAGTTGCTTTCTAAAAAGGGTATGGCAATCCATACTATGGGCTTTCCCAGGTGGCTCAGTGGTAAAGAATCCACCTGCCAATACAGGAAATATGGGTTTGATCCCCGGGTTGTGAAGATCCCCTGGAGAAGGAAATGGCAGCTTTCCTGGAGAATCCCATGGACAGAGGAGCCTGGCCGGCTACAGTCCATGATGTTGCAGAAGAGTCGGATACAACTTAGCAACTAAAAATGACAACAATACTCCGAAGGGTTGACTCACTGCAAAAGACTCTGATGCTGGGAGGGATTGGGGGCAGGAGGAGAAGGGGACGGCAGAGGATGAGATGGCTGGATGGCATCACCGACTCGATGGACGTGAGCCTCAGTGAACTCCGGGAGTTGGTGACGGACAGGGAGGCCTGGCGTGCTGCGATTCATGGGGGCGCAAAGAGTCAGACACGACTGAGCGACTGAACTGAACTGAAGGTGAAGTTGACTGAATTGGAGACAGAACAGCTATGAAGGAACTTCCTGGGATAATTGGGGAAACCTGAGTTTGAACAAAATAGTAGATAATAGTATTGAATTAAGGTTTGATTTCTTGGATGTGATAATGGTGCTGTATTCGTGCAGAAGAGTGCCCTTGCTCTTAGGCTGTATGTGCTGACACGTTTAGGGGTGAAGTGTTTGATGTCTGAAACCTTTCTTTCAAGAGGTTCAGATGTAGACAGAAGAGGGGCCAGCAGGCAGATGCTAATGACTGGGGATATTAGGAAGGAGCGTTTGGGCCTTTACAAATTTTCTGTAGATTTCAAGCTTTGAAGAATTAAAAGTTGGGGGAAATAATTGGTTAAAAAAAACCTTGTTAAAGTGAAAAGACTATCATCTAGAAAAAGTCTGGAGGATGACAACTAGGTGGTAAGAATGATGAGGAAAGTGGAGGTGTTTAGTTTGAAGAAGGGTGGGCGCGTAAGGCAAAGTGTAGAACTATGCTGAGCTCTGAAGAGCTTTCGTGGAAGAATAAGAATGCGCCCCCTAGAGACAGCCAGGGGAAACACTGAGCTGTCAATCAGGAGGTGAGACCAAAGGCCTGGTGAGCCCAGATGGTCTGGAGGCTGTACAGCATGACTTCTAAAGCCCTTCTTCCAACTATGGTAATCTGAGTCCGCGGATATTCCTCTTACCCCAAGTCCTACTGAAGTGATACCTGAACCACTGGATTTGGTGGGGCAGGGTTTAGGGAGCAGGGAGTTTTTCTGTGAACATCACTGAGAATAAGTGGTCTAAGTGTTTGATCAAACTTGCCGCATATTTTGTTTCAGTAACTAAGAAGTCCTTATGATATCTGTTCTTATTAAAGGTAGAGTAATTTTTCATTTTAGGGTATTGGAAAATACATATATTTTTGTGTGATAACTCATAACCCACTCATCATTCATTGCTTCTTTTGCTTCCAGTGACATCTGGTCCTTGGGATGCATTCTCTATGAACTCTGTACCCTTAAGCATCCAGTAAGTATGTCATGCAGCATGGAAAAGGCAGCGTTTGGTCTAAGTCCTTTTTCATATCTTCACTTGTATGTATTAGTAGGGTGATACACCCCCAAGGCTGGAGAAGGCAATGGCACCCCACTCCAGTACTTTTGCCTGGAAAATCCCATGAACAGAGGAGCCTGGTGGGCTGCAGTCCATGGGGTCGCGAAGAGTTGGACATGACTGAGCGACTTCACTTTGACTTTTCACTTTCATGCATTGGAGAAGGAAATGGCAACCCACTTCAGTATTCTTGCCCAGAGAATCCCAGGGATGGGGGAGCCTGTTGGGCTGCCGTCTATGGGGTCGCACAGAGTCAGACACGACTGAAGCGACTTAGCAGCAGCACACCCCCAAGGCAGAATGCCATCATGTTCTTACATAAGTGTTGCTAAGGCTGAAACCTGATGTTAATTGTAGTATGTTTATTATACAGTGAAAACTTAAAATGTTATTCTGGTGTGTCATTTTATATCCCACTCTATTACTTGTCAAACCATAATAACTACCCTGGTGACGTGCAAGGTAAAAAGGATTTTGCAGCAGAAGTTTAAAATGGGAAAAGTCTAAAGTGCATTTTGTCAGGGAGCAGACCTGGGAATTTTTGAGGAGAAGGGAAGTGAAGAAACGTTGCACTTACTGTCAGCCCTAGGGTTATTTGAATTTTTAAAAGCCCATATATATGTATTATTGATGCTTTGATTTTTAAAAATATATTAAAAATGTGTATCTGCAAAAACACTGATTTGACTAATAAAGTACCCAAGTGGGGACTGATGGTAAGACTTCCTCAAGATGGGAACATCTTTAACTATTTATGTTTACCTTTTTCCTGAACAACCATAAGATTTTAGAATAGTACAGGGGAAGGGGTGAGGGAGTTTGGGACTAGCAGATGCAAACTATTACATTTGCATTAAACAACAAGGTCCTACTATATAGCATGGGGAACTATATTCAGTATCCTGTGATAAAACCATAATGGTGCTGGTGCTAAGTTGCTGCAGTCACGTTCGATTCTTTGCAGCCCCATTGACTGCAGCCCACCAGGATCCTCTGTCCATGGGATTCTCCAGGCAAGAATACTGAAGTGGCTTGCCATAATGGAAAATAGTATACAAAGGAATGTATACACACGTATAACTGAATTACTTTGCTATATAGCAGCAGTTAACACCATGGAAATCAACTATACTTCAATAAAATACAATTTTTGAAAGTACTAAGAAAAGTATGATGAGCAACAACAAAAAAAATAAATTAGAATAGTATCTTAACAACACCTCTAGAAAGAAATTTTTTTTTTATTAAAATAATTCATATGAATTCAGTTCAGCTGGTATTTTCTTATTTCCATTCTCTTTCCCTGCATCTGCTTTTACAGTTCAATTTTGCTTTTTAGTTTCAGGCAAATAGTTGGAAAAGTCTTATCCTTAAAATATGTCAGGGGTCCATGAACCCACTGCCATCCCATTATTCCTATGAGCTGCAGCTTCTGATCAAGCAGATGTTTAAAAAGAATCCCTCACATCGTCCTTCAGCTACAACGCTTCTCTCTAGAGGCTCTTTAGCTCGACTTATCCAGAAGTGCCTGCCCCCGGAGGTACAGTGTGTGTGGAACTGACTGTGAACAGTTTTCAAGTGTTTGTTTTCTTTTAAACACAATTACATGTTACACATGCTCATAACAATTCAAGTAATGCAGATGTGTATTAAAAAAAACTAAAAGCTTGAAGCTTCCTTTCCCTCTTCTTTTCACAATGCTATTCCTCAAATATAATCATGGATATAATTTGCATTATCCCTCCAGATCTTCCTGGACGTATATAAATGTGTGTTTATCTATCTAAATTACTTGGATTTTTTAAATGTCATTTTTCCTTTTCAACTTTATTACTGTGGGGAAGAACATTGATAATTGAATGACATTATGGTGGTATCTAAAGAAAAGCATCTTTTGTGTCTTTAAATTCTCTGCTTTAAATTTTCAGATCATCACAGAATACGGTGAACAGGTGTTAGAAGAAACCAAAAAATCTATGCATAGTACACCAAGAAAAAAGGGTAAGAATTTCGAAAAGCTTATTTTAAGTGTTCATTTAAAATATAGTATAACAAAAATAAAAATATATAATTTTCAAGTTATTAGAGATGATTTTCAGAGATACTCCTCAAATCAAAATTTTCTACTTGTTCCTTCAGACATAAATCTATACTGAATCTTACACATTTAGTTTGCCAGGGATCAAAAAAGAAGCCTAGTTTGAAGATTGTAGTGATGTAAAGGTTGTTCTTTGCTTCATTATTAGACCTGTATTTAGTTTGTTTTGGGTCAGATAGGTTTCTGTGGGCTCACCTAGGAATCTATATATGAAAATATAACAGGAAATGTTATCCCTAAAGTTGAGCTATTTCAAATCCTGAAAGATGATGCTGTGAAAGTGCTGCACTCAATATGCCAGCAAATTTGGAAAACTCAGCAGTGGCCACAGGACTGGAAAAGGTCAGTGTTCATTCCAATCCCAAAGAAAGGCAATGCCAAAGAATGCTCCAACTACCACACAATTGCACTCATCTCACACGCTAGTAAAGTAATCCTCAAAATTCTCTAAGCTAGGCTTCAGCAATACGTGAACCGTGAACTTCCAGATGTTCAAGCTGGTTTTAGAAAAGGCAGAGGAAATAGAGATCAAATTGCCAACATCCGTTGGATCATCGAAAAAGCAAGAGAGTTCCAGAAAAACATCTACTTCTCCTTTATTGACTATGCCAAAGCCTTTGACTGTGTGGATCACAATAAACTGTGCAAAATCCTGAAAGAGATGGGCATACCAGACCACCTGACCTGCCTCTTGAGAAACCTATATGCAGGTCAGGAAGCAACAGTTAGAACTGAACATGGAACAACAGACTGGTTCCAAATAGGAAAAGGAGTACATCAAGGCTGTATATTGTCACCCTGCTTATTTAACTTCTATGCAGAGTACATCATGAGAAACGCTGGGCTGGAAGAAGCACAAGCTGGAATCAAGATTGCCAGGAGAAATATCAATAACCTCAGATATGCAGAGGACACCACCCTTATGGCAGAAAGTGAAGAGGAACTAAAGAGCCTCTTGATGAAAGTGAAAGTGGAGAGTGAAAAAGTTGGCTTAAAGCTCAACATTCAGAAAACGAAGATCATGGCATCTGGTCCCATCACTTCATGGGAAATAGATGGGGAAACAGTGTCAGACTTTATTTTTCTGGGCTCCAAAATCACTGCAGTTGGTGATTGCAGCTATGAAATTAAAAGACGCTTACTCCTTGGAAGGAAAGTTATGACCAACCTAGATAGCATATTGAAAAGCAGAGACATTACTTTGCCAACAAAGGTCCGTCTAGTTAAGGCTATGGTTTTTCCAGTAGTCATGTATGGATGTGAGAGTTAGACTGTGAAGAAAGCTGAGTGCTGAAGAATTGATGCTTTTGAACTGTGGTGTTGGAGAAGACTCTTGAGAGTCCCTTGGACTGCAAGGAGATCCAACCAGTCCATTCTGAAGGAGATCAGCCCTGGGATTTCTTTAGAAGGAATGATGCTAAAGCTGAAACTCCAGTACTTTGGCCACCTCATGCAAAGAGTTGACTCATTGGAAAAGACTCTGATGCTGGGAGGGGTTGGGGGCAGGAGGAGAAGGGGACGACAGAGGATGAGATGGCTGGATGGCATCACTGACTCAATGGACGTGAGTCTCGGTGAACTCTGGGAGTTGGTGATGGACAGGGAGGCCTGGAGTGCTGCAATTAATGGGGTCACAAAGAGTCGGACACGACTGAGCAACTGAACTGAACTGAGCTAATAGTCAATCCTGAGCAAATTTCACATGTAATTTATTGTCTCTTGGAAGTTGTCATCTCTTTTTTCAAAGTTATTTTTGTTCCTTTTCCTTTGACATCAGTGACTCAAATCTTCCATCTGAAGAAATCTAACAATGACCAGAATAAGAGAGAAGAATTAAGATGAGTTAAAGGTCACCCACTGTAGGGAGATGTTTTAAAACCTCCATTATTAGTGCCTGTTATCTTAGTGTTCTGTACCACAAAAGAAACATTTAAATTTATTTTTTAAGTTTTTTTTTTTTTTTTAATTTAAGTGTAGTTGATTTACCATGTCCTATTGGTTTCAACAGAAACTTTTCTAAACTATACTATTTTCTTAAAGTTAAATTGTAAATGTTCCTTTTGTAAGAACTTTTCTCCTTTATGTAAGAGGTAGCCACTTACCTTTGCTTCAGCAGTTTGTTTTAGTGTTTATTTTATTTTATGTACCATTTCATAACTTCGGTTCACATCCCAGGAGAGTGGGAAATTAGTTTTAAAATACTGGGCAACAGAAACACCAAAAACAGTCTAAGAAAAGTTTCAAGATAGTAAAGTGTAGTCGTACAATTTCTAAAAAAAAAGAGTAAGCCAGTGGGGAGGGCCACCATGTCCAGAGCATGTGTCGGGTGGCATCTCCATTGAGAATGTAGACAGACATCAGAACAATGAAGGCTGGGTGAGGGCAGGGAGCGTGTCAAATGTGCTCCCTGTTGTAGCCTCAGTACCATCATCATAGATGCTCAGTAGCAATTGCTTAAAACGCTGAATAAATGGGAAACACGGACCCCAGGCTCTGGCAGCAGAAAATCAGGCAAGAGCCACCCTCACCCAAGGGGTGGGTTGCCGGGGTTTTCCTTGACTGCTGCTGGCTCCTTGTCAGGGAATAAGCAGCTGGCTTTGGGAGGGTTAGCTATTCCCCCTGCTATAATAGCTGTCAGGAAAATCACAGACAGGTAGCTCTTGTGCTAAAGATGATAAGGACCTTTTGAGTATGTAGAATGTCTTACCTCCTGATGCCTAAATGGGTCGGCATAAATGAATTAGAGATGTCTTAACTTTCAGATGTTCACAGTCAGAATAAAACGACAGAAATAATCTCTTTAACAGCTGAGGTGTGTTATTAGGTGATTAAAGCTTGATATCACTATTCAGGCTAATGCTTCGGTTCTTTGACTTTAAAAACTTCCTTTTGTCTCTCAAGCTTTATGCAAATCACATTAGAAGCCTTTTTTGTGTTTTCTTTTTACCTTCTGTTTTCTCTTTGAACAGATCCCAGCAGAACCAGAATAACTTTGGAAAATGAAGCAAGCACAGTGGTAAGTGCTTTAAAGGTAAATTTCCTGGGACTTTCCTGGCAGTCCAGGGCCTTCTAATGCAGGGGATGTGGGTTCAATCCCTGGCCTGGGAGCAAAGATCCCACATGCCTGTGGCCAAAAAACTAAAACATAAAACAAAAGCAAAATTGTAATAAACTCAATAAAGACTAAAAACGGTCCACATCAAAAAAAAAAAATCTTTATAGTTGCCAGTCCAGGTTCGATGCACGATACTGGATGCTTGGGGCTGGTGCACTGGGACGACCCAGAGGGATGGAATGGGGAGGGAGGAGGGAGGAGGGTTCAGGATGGGGAACACATGTATACCTGTGGTGGATTCATTTTGATATTTGGCAAAACTAATACAGTTATGTAAAGTTTAAAAATAAAATAAAAAAAAAAAATCTTTAAAAAAAAGTTAAATTTCTGAAACTGTCTACTGGGATACCTGGCATCATTGGGTGCTGTGAGATATTTGGAAGTCTGTTGCCTGGTCCCTGGGTTCAGAGGTTTTTTGTCTTTGGGCCTGTGAAATAATTGACAGCTGTTTTCTGTGCTGCCAACCAAGCCACTTTGGACCAGCATTTATTTTATTTTGTTTTTTCGTTTCTAATCATCAATGATAAGTGGTTTCAATCTAGATGTTGAAAAGTTGTTGCTGAACGAAAAGACACCGGGATTCTTGGTCTCCGGAGGAGAAGAATTCAACCCGGGGCCAGAGATGAGGCTTGATCACTCAGAGCTTTTGTGTAATAAAGTTTTATTAAAGTATAAAGGAGATAGAGAAAGCTTCTGACATAGGCATCAGAAGGGGGCGGAAAGAGTATCCCCCTGCTAGTCTTCAGCTGGATGTTATATAGTCACTAACAGTCTGTTAATGAAAGAAAGGAATGTCTTAAAACTCAGAATGGCACCAGGCCCCTCACCCATAAGATGCATTTTGGGATAATCTTGGTACCAAATGGTTCATCCTGGGCCATAAAATGATTAACTTGAATCTTGTAGAAGAACAGATTACCATACAAATAGTTTCGTTTACATAGATTAGGGGAACGATATCTGAGTATAACATACTGGTTTGTCAAGTAGGTTTTGAGCCATGAGGTGGAACTGACTTGAAGACAGAGTTTGGGGTAAATGCATAGTACATTAACATAGCTTAAGACAAACTTGCCATAAGAAAAATGCATTGGTTATCTCAAGGTTTGAGAATAGTTAACTTCCGGTGAAACCAGGTGCCATTATGGCAACACAGTATTTTAAGAGAAACCTCCTTTTAAATTTTTATAGAGAAGAAAAAAATATGGGATAGTTTGTTTCCTCCTGCCCCTTAAGGGAGATAAAAATGTCCGACACTTGCAGGCTATTTCCTCTGTTTGGAGACCCCTGGCCTTCCTGCCTGTTACCCTCTCAATGTGAACCAACTTAGCCCTACTTACAGTCATGAAAGTCTTGTTTTAGCCTTGGTTGGTTGGTTTCCTTGTGGTAATATATATATAACATACAATTTATCATTTCAGCCATTTTAAGCATAGAATTTAATGACATTAATTACATTCACAATACTTTTTCATTATCCCAAACAGCAACCCATTGAACAATAACTATCCATTCTTCCCTACCCCGACTCCCACCCCAGGCCATGATAACCTCTTTTCTGCTTTCTGTCTCTGTGAAAGAAACATTATTTGCTTATTCTAGATATTTCAGATAAGTGGAATCACACAATATTTGTCCTTTTGTGTCTGGCCTCTTTTGCTTAGCTTAATATTTTTAAGGTTCATGCGTGTTACAGCCTGTATCAGAATTTCCTTCCTTTTTATGACTAAATAATATGTAGATCGCTAATGTGATCTGGGAAGGATTGAAGGCAGAAAGAGAACAAGGCAACAGGATGAGATGGTTGGATGGCATCACCCATGCAATGGACATAAACTTGGGCAAACTCGGAGATGGTGAGGGACAGGGAAGCCTGGCCAGCTGCAGTCCATGTGGTCACGTAGAGTGGTACATGACTTGGTAACTGAACAACAACAATGTGGTCTTGACATTTTTCTGTTCAAAAACTTGTAGTGCCTCCCCATTCTCCCTGATAGCTCAGTTAGTAAAGAATCTTCCTGCAATGCAGGAGACCCCGGTTCGATTCCTGAGTTGGGAAGATCTGCTGGAGAAGGGATAGGCTACCTATTCCAGTGTTCTTGGGTTTCCTTTGTGACTCAGCTGGTAAAGAATCCACCTGCAATGCAGGAGACCTGTATTTAATCCCTGGGTTGGGAAGATCCCTGGAGAAGGGAACAGCTTCCCACTCCAGTATTCTGGCCTGGAGAATTCCATGGACTGTATAGTCCATGGGGTCACAAAGAGTCCAACATGACTGAGTGACTTTCACTTCACTCACTATTATCCCATGAATTGAGTGGACATTTTTTAGCCTGGTTTTCACGGTCCTGTTCATCTTGTTTGGCCTTAAGCATCTGTGCCCTTTTACATGTTAGCTGCAGTTAAGTCATAAATAGTAACAGCCAATCCACTTCTAGTTGCCACACCTACCCTAGTAACTCATGTCCTATTGATACTTTTTTCTTTCTTCATCATTTTGACCCACCTTTTTTAACCCCCAAAGGAAAAGATGTAGTAACAACAAGCAATTCTGTTTATGGAATATAATAGTAATTAAACTTGTAAATTTTTGAATGAACCTTTAGGTTGTAAATAAATAACACCATACCCCATTATGTTGCTACAAATGGACTCTATTCTGCCCCTGTGCTTTTTTTATTTGCGTAATATCTGTTTATTTCCAGCTTTATTGAGGCTTAATTTATATGCAATAAAAGTTACTCATTTTTAGCATGCAATTTGATGAATTTTGGAGATTGTATGTGGTCATATAACCAGCACCACAATCAAGATGTAGAAATCCCATCCCCCGGTTGAAAATGCATTTAATGCACCTAACCTACCAAACTTCCTAACTTAGTTTAATATACCTTACATGTGCTCAGAACACTTCCATTAGCCCCTAGTTGGGCAAAATCATCTAACACAAAGCCTATTTTATAATAAAGTGCTGACTATGTCATGTCAACATGAGATAGTCATGTTGAATTTTGAATTCAGCATGAACTGAATTGAATAATGAACTGAAAGTGAAAACCAGAGGCTGTCTGGGTGCGGAACGGCCCGTAAGTGTATTGTTTACTGTTTACTCTGTGATCACATGGCTGAGCAGGAACTTCAGCTCTCTGCCAGCGCCCAGCATCACAAGAGGGTATCATATGGCGTATTGCTAACCTGGGAAAAGATCAACATTCATGATTTGACATACAGCTTCTGCTGAGTGTTTATCATTTTCACACCATCATAAAGTGAAAAAAATCATAAATTAGACCATCATAAGTCAAGGACCATCTGTAAAGTAATTTTATGTGTACATACATGCTCAGTCGCTCTGTCATGGCCAACTCTTTGCAATCCTATGGACTGTAGCCTGCCAAACTCCTCTGTCCATGGGATTCTCCAGGCAAGAATACTGGAGTGGGTTGGTTGCCATGCCCTCCTCCAGGGGATTTTCCTGACCCATGGATTAGGGTATCTTCCTGATCCAGGGATTGAACTCGCATCTCCTGCATTGCAGGCAGATTCTTTACTGCTGAGCCAAATCCCCAAAGTAACTTTATAAAATATTTCATTTTGGTATTTCCATCCTGAGAAGCCCAATATAGCAAATCATACTGAAATTTTTCATTGCTTGTTTTCTCTATAAAGACCTCTCAAATATTTGTCATTTTTATATATCTTCTTCATATTTGCAATGACTGATATTAATGGCTATTAAGGTATATGATAATATACATATATGTATGCCTATGTGCACATATATGGTTTTTAATATACACACAGATAATATATGATGTTATAGCTCTTAATGTACATATGTGTATGAGGTTCTGTGGTTGTTAATGTTTAATTCATTTGTCTTTATTTAAAGTTTAAGTAGCTGTTTATCTCTACTTGTTTACCTTTTTTTGGTAGCAATTCAAGAATATCTTAATCTTTTTTTTAAATTTCTTTTAAAGCAAAGGGAGGAACCAGGTGGAAAGTGTAGCCACACTGACTTAGAAAGCATTAATAAAAATTTGGTTGAAAGTGCACTGAGGAGAGTAAACAGAGAGGAGAAAGGTAAGTTATTCAAATTCTAATCATTGTATAGGTGGGAAACTGGGGATGTAGAAGGAATACCAATTTCTGCCTTACTAGGTCAAAGATATCATAAGCAAGTAGACATATTTATATTTGCTTATCCAGTAATTTATTTAATGTTACAAAGATATTTTACTCACTTTTTCTTTTTTTTACCTATTAAAAGATAAAATTGTATTTATTAATAAAAGCCTTCAGAAAAAAGTATTAATAATGTTTGCCGTGCTCTTTATCATAAAAAGCACAGCATACAGGGACTTACCCGGTGGTCCAGTGGTTGAGACTTCTAAGGCAGGTGACGCAGGTTCTATCCCTGGTCAGGGAATGATGGTCCCACATGCTGTGGGGTACAGCCAGAAAGTGTTTTAAAAAGCACAGCATACAGTGTGTACCTGTAAGCCCTCTTAGGCCTTTATTCTTATATATTGTGTAATATGTGAGTAGACACATAATATTTTTTAAAATTCACTTTAATGATTAGCTTTACCTTTCCATTTGGATTTTTTCATTCCCTTAACTACTAAAGAGTCAGACACGACTGAGCGACTGAACTGAACTTAGCCTTGGAAGAGTGTTAGATCCAAATTTGAAAGAGAAAAGAAGTACTTCTGTAGTGTTGTTGGAGAAATTGTGTGTGGATGTAGATGAATAAGTAGAAGAATACACTCAGCAATTCTTCTTTACACTTTAAAAGCCAGTTCACCAGGTCCTCTCAGGCGGCAGTGGGAGAAAAACATACCCGGTACAGCTCTTAGAGCTTTGGAAAACGCATCCATACTCACCTCCAGTTCAACGGCAGAAGACGACAGAGGTGAGTAGTCAGATTGAATCCTATTATGTTATCATAGAACATTGTCTAATCGCTGTTTATTGAGCGAGAGTTGTGTTTTTTTAATGTCACTCTTTGAAGGGTATTTGGTGTCACACATGAGAGCACATGTATTTCACTTATACAGGCAAGTGAAATAGATTTACGTGGAGAGTTTCGCTTGAAATATGGGCCTTTGATATATTCTAGAAGATATTATATGCTGGAAATCTTTTTTACTCGACACGAATTTTTTTGTCTTTTCCCAACTAGGTGGTTCTGTAATAAAGTACAGTGAAAACAATACCCGTAAGCAGTGGCTCAAGGAGACCCCTGAAACCCTGTTGAACATCCTTAAGAATGCTGACCTCAGCTTGGCCTTTCAAACATACACAATATATAGACCAGGTGATTCATGTCTGTTACATAATTGTGTAAACCCTTTGATTTAAAAAAAAAAATTATATATGTAACATAGAAGTTTCCATCTTAGCCGTTTTTAAGTGTACAGTTCGGGAGCATGGAGTACATTCACACTGTGCGGCCATCACCACGGTCCCTCTCCAGAACTTTTCCAAAACGGACACTGTACCCATTAGATGATTCCCTGTTCCCCACTCCCAGAAACCCTGCGATCTTAAAGTTATAAAATATTTCAGAGCATTGTCTTTTTTGATTTCCTTGACTCTTTTCTAGCCGGTTTGAAGCCATAATTAAAATTTCCTATAGTGCTTCATTCCTTCTGTTTGCTCATTTGTTTGCTTGTTTTATTGTTTTAATATTTCTATTTATTTTATTTGGCTGTGCCAAGTCTTAGTTGTGGCACATGGGATCTAGTTCTCCCATCAGGGATCGAACCCAGGCCCCCTGCATTGGAAACATGGATTCTTAGCCACTGGACCGCAGGGAAGTCCCTGTTTGCTTATTTTAATAATCATGTAGCCACTTTGAGGGTGGTCCATTTTTATCATGCAGATACACCCTGCTTTCTCAGCTCTGCAGTTCAGACTCCATCCTGGTAAACTGAGGAACTTCAAGATTTCTTTGGCTCTGTACTTGAATTGTTATATTGAATAGAACACAGAAAAAGGTGAACAATTAGGATTTAATTTTTTTTTTATTGTTTCAACAGACATTTTCACTACAGTTATACAGCGTAACGTTTTATGATACTACCCTTAGGAATCTAGGCCAAAGGACTATATTAAGGGTGTGTACGTGGGGGGTGCATGTGTGTGTAATTTTCACAGTGCAGTTACTAAAGCCATCTTGCTTGGTTTAAGATCTAAGATAAATTGTGCCAAGTAGAGCATGTCATGGTGTGGCAAGTCTCAACTCTATGTATTATAACAGATTCACTTTATTTACGTGGTCAGTGTTTATTGAGTGCCTAACATATACTACGGAGAAGGCAATGGCACCCCACTCCAGTACTCTTGCCTGGAGAATCCCATGGATGGAGGAGCCTGGAAGGCTGCAGTCCATGGGGTCGCTCAGAGTCGGACACGACTGAGCAACTGCACTTTCACTTTTCACTTTAATGCATTGGAGAAGGAAATGGCAACCCACTCCAGTGTTCTTGCCTGGAGAATCCCAGGGACAGGGGAGCCTGGTGGGCTGCCGTCTATGGGGTCCCACAGAGTCGGACACGACTGAAGTGACTTAGCAGCAGCAGCAGCAGCAACATATACTAAGTTAAGATTTAAGATTTTTTTTTAAAAAAGAATATAATTCCTTCCCTGAGAGAGTTTGTGATTTGGGGGACCAGCAAACAAGCAGAGCATTGTGGAGCTGTGTGTCACATGTTCTGATAGAGCTGTGTGAAGACAGTTATGGGCCCCAAGGAGAGGTGGGTGCCTGGGAGGCAGGTGTTAAGCAAGGCTAATGATTACACTTTTATTTTATTTTGTTGGCATGCGGGCTCTTAGTTCCCTGACTAGGGATTGGACCCCGGAAAGTCCTAAGCACTGAATGTTTAGGGAGTTCACAATGATTGACTTTCATTTTAGCAGGATAGGTCCCAGATTTTGTCTCTGGTCCAATGATAAAGTTTTTGTCATTTCAGGAAAGTTACTATATAAAAAAGGCATTACATTCTATTGCGAAAGGATTTTTATAGAGACTGAACCCACATTTAGGTTATTGTTTTGTAAGCAAAAACCTGAAAGTAATTATAATACCATCTGGAAAAACTTTTTTATAGTGTGCATATGCCCTTAACTCCCTAATTTTATTCCCCTCCATTAGGAAAACTTGAGGGAGAGGGAAGAGCCAAAGGAAAAACAGTCAACTGTTCTCCAGCTGTCCAAAGACAACTTTTAATGCTTTAATATGGGTTCATAAGCTGGCTTCCATGGTGACTGAGTGGTAAAGAACCCACCCATCAATGCAGGAGACTTGGGTTTGATCCCTGGGTTGGGAAAATCCCCTGGAGGAGGAAATGGCAACCCACTTCAGTATTCTTGCCTGGAAAATCCTATGGACTGAGGAGCCTGGCAGGCTACAGTCCATGGGGTCACAGAGTCGGTCGCGACTGAACACGCATGCACAGAAAACCTCAGAGCATGGCAGTGCTCTCAATTAGCCAACAAACCTTTGGAGGAATTTAATGCAAAAATATGCATGAAATAAATAAAGACAGCTTAACTTGGCATAATTTCTGTTAATATTCCTCTGAAGGCGCAGAAGGATTCTTGAAAGGCCCCTTGTCTGAGGAAACAGAAGCATCGGACGATGTTGATGGAGGTTGGGATTCTGTCATTTTGGATCCAGAGAGACTTGAACCTGGGCTGGATGAGGAGGATACGTACGTGAAGTACCCAGACAGTTGGCAGTGTGTGCGCGTGTTCATTTAAGTTGTACCTTAATAATTCCTGGTTTAGTAGGAGCTGGTTATGTTACTTTACATCATAAATGAATGTTTATATCTTGATCGTCTATCTGGCACAGGTAATGTGCTACGGTATTTTCATAGAATTCTTGACTGAGCTGTGTGTTTATAATCAGCTCGGACTTATTTTTTAGTAGACAAGATTTTATATTGAAACATTTAGAGAAACAATGATAGAAGTGAACCTTTGGAAGACTAACCATTTTTTTTTTTCCTCTGTTCAGTTTCATTATGGAGTTCATTTTTCAAACATGTCAGTATTGTTATGGTGGTATTCTGCTTTGATCCCATCAACAAACATTTACTGTGCTTCTTAAATGGAAGCTTAATATCCAAATTGTTTTTTCACAGGGACTTTGAGGAAGACGACAGTGCCGACTGGGTGTCAGAACTGAAGCAGCGGACTGGCTGGCAAGGAGGATCTGATGGATAACGCCCAAGGGAATATTCATTAGTCACCCGGAGGGGATGTTTAACAGGAGGAACTGATATTTGAATAATACTTAACTCACAGGATACGTATTTTCCTTTGGAAACAGAGTGAAGAGAGGGAAACTGTGAATATTTAAACTTATTCCTTCTTAGTAAGATAGGGTATAAAAAAAAAATCTAGGTTTTTTAATTCAGAGGAGAAAGCATAGCACAATGGGTCTGAGGTTTAGGCTTTGTAGTCAGAACAGATGTTGAATGCTACCACATACTGCTTGCGGGGTTTTGAGAAATTAACCTCTTTGAGACTGAATTTCTTCAACTACAAAATGAGGATAACAACGCCTGCCTCATATGGATGCTGACCTTAGACCATCATGACAGCCCATAACATTATTTGCGTTGTTATGATTTCTGCTTTATTACCTTGTTATGATTTATTACTATGTAGCTCTTTTTATATCTCCTAAAATTTTTGAGGATCTAAATATATTTAATTATAACATCATAAATGTGTGTTTTTCTATAAGACCTATTTCTGGGTAGTCATCAGTCATCTTCAGTCATCACCCACTGTCATTAAATACAGCTCCTCACAGGATGTACGAAAGAGCCCAGATCGGAGGATCAGCCATGGGAAGAGTGGGGTAAGGTACAGATCTGTCCAGTTGGTGGTCCTGTATACAAGAAAGGAATGGGGCCAAAGGTAAGGGGTCCATACAGGAAGTAGCAGGAAGCCAGAGTGTAGTGGAACTCATGGAGAGGGCAGGACCCCAACATGCATGGGTCACCGTGACACATGTGTTCTGGGGCCTGTCATTTCATGCTGTGATGCTTTAGTGAGGGGAGAAGACTTTACTAAAGAAACTGACTCTTTCCAGGGGCCCACATAGGCAATTATGAGAATAGCATCAGCTTGGCCTGGTGTAGGGAACAGTGCTCAAGTCAACATAGGGGGAGAGAGTTGTGAGACTACAGTAGGATCATTAATAAAGATCTGCTGAAATATGGGATACATCTATCTTTTAAAGAGTTAAATATATTTTTTTAATCTTAATGTACAAAAACTGGTATAGACCTCACCCCCACCCCCCCTCCATTATTTGTACTCAGACATTTGGATATCCTTGGTCTGCCAGGGTCTCCAGTGTCAGTTACGAATGTTCCATTTCAATGTTCTGGTCACTCTGAGTGAGTCACTGAGTTCAGCCTATATTCAAGTGGACAGGAATTAAGCCCCACCTCCTGAAGAGGGTGGATAATCCAATACTAAGTCATTTGCCTTGTGGCTTGATTTGTTCTAGCTTTGGCCATTAGGAATTATTTCAGGTTGACGCCTATGTCCCTTTGACATGCCCTCATCCTTTTGTGTTCTGAGCAACTCCTTACTTTCTGGCACTACAAGAAGATGGTCATCTAGTACCTTCTCTGCCTCAGCCCCAGAATCAGCCATTTCTCTGAGGAGCGCTGGTTCCTTTCATGGGTTTAGAAATCAGGATCTGGGTTCTGGGTGTGATGTCACTGCTTATAGTCCCTCTAAGCAGACAGAGCTAGGAAATACATGTATATACTGTCCCTGTATGTGACACTCTCTGGTGGTCTAGTGGTTAGGATTCGGCACTCTTATCGCCAAAGCCTGGGTTCATTTCCCTGTCTTGAGGCTTCCCTGGTGCCTCAGAAGGTAAATAATCCACCTGCAATGCAGGAGACCTAGGGTCAATCCCTGGGTTAAGAGAGATCCACTGGAGAAGGGAATGGCAACCCACTCCAGTATTCTGGTCTGGAGAATCCCATGGACAGAGGAGCCTGGTGGGCTACAGTCCTTGAGGTCGCAAAGAGCTGGACACAGCAACTAACACTTTCACGCATATCCAGAGGTGACTTCTGTATCTCTCCATCTGTATTTTTTTTTTTTAAGCTCAATATGGGTTTGTTCTTACTGATGTCTTGGATTCTGATTCAATACCATAGGGGTCATTCTAACCTTTCCCTTCCCTCCCCCACTCCCCTTTCTGTATCTTCTCTTTGACAGTGAGAAACTTGGCTTGTACCATCCACCATCCACTTACTTAGTTGTTCAACTCCAGTATGCATATAAAGCAGTTTCCAATGTGTTAACCCTCATCCCTAGGAAGAACAATTTACCAACTAAAATACAAAGTTTATGTCTTGCTCCTATTGTTGTTAGCCTTACACTTTCTAGTCAAAACACCATTTCCCAGAATGACTTATGTCAGCTCTTTTTTTTTTTTAATCTCTATCTTGAAGACTATCAGCCAGACTTGCCTGTGAGTTTCCAGGAGATTCCGGTGGAAGCTTGGGTCAACAGTGGCCTGCTGCAGGGCCAGAGGCACTGAATACAATAGACCTGGGAGCTGCTGGCATAAGTCCTTTTGAAAGAGCTCACCATTACCCCTACCTGGGGGTAAGGAGGCCAAACTACGGGGAGGGAATTCTAGAAGTGGTCAAACAGGAGAAAGCAAGAGTGAACATAGAGATTTTAGGAATCAGTGAACCAAAATGGACCAGAATGGGTGAATTTAATTCAGATGGCCATTACATCTACTACTGTGGGCAAGAATCCCTTAAAAAAATGGAGTAGCCAATCTCAAAAATGATAGAATGATCTCTGTTCATTTTCAAGGCAAACCATTCAGTATCACAGTAATCCAAGTCTATGTCCCAACCACTAATGCTGAAGAAGCTGAAGTTGAATGGTTCTATGAGGACCTAGAACACTCAAAAAAGATCCAGTCCCCTTTTCATCATAGGGGACTGTAATGCAAAAGTAGGAAATTAAGAGGTACCTGGAGTAACTGGCAACTTTGTCCTTGGGGTACAAAATGAAGCAGGGCAACGGCTATTAGAGTTTTGCCAAGAGAATGTACTAGTCATAGCAAATACCCTTTTCCAACAACACAAGAGACGACTCTACACATGGACATCACCAGATGGTCAATACCAAAATCATAGTGGTTATATTCTTTGCAGCCAAAGATGGAGAAGCTCTATACAGTCAGCAAAAACTAGACCAGGGGTTGACTGGGGCTCAGATCATGAATTCCTTATTGCCAAATTCAGACTTAAATTGAAGAAAGTAGGGAAAACCACTAGACCATTCAGGTATGATCTAAATCAAATCCCTTACCATTATACAGTGGAAGTGACAAATAGATTCAAGGGATTAGACCTGATAGAGTGCATGAAGAACTATGGACAGAGGTTCGTGACATTGTACAGGAGGCAGTGATCAAGACCATCCCCAAGAAAAAGAAAGGCAAAAAGGCAATTTGAGGAGTCCTTACAAATAGCTGAGAAAAGAAGAGAAGCAAAAGGCAAAGGAGAAAAGGAAAGGTAAACCCATTTGAATGCAGAGTTTCAAAGAATAGCAAGGAAAGATAAGAAAGCCTTCCTCAGTGATCAGTGCAAAGAAATAGAGGAAAACAATAGAATGGGAAAGACTAGAGATCTCTTCAAGAAAATCAGATATACCAAGGGAACACTTCATGCAAAGATGGGCACAATAAGGAACAGAAACGGTATGGGCCTAACAGAAGCAGAAGATATTAAGAGGAGGTGACAAGAATACACAGAACTGTACAAAAAATATCTTCGTGACCCAGATAATCATGATGGTGTGATCACTCACCTAGAGCCAGACATCCTGGAATGCGAAGTCAAGTGGGTCCTGGAAGCATCACTAGGAACTAGTGGTGGAGGTGATGGAATTCCAGTTGAGCTATTTCAAATCCTGAAAGATGATGCTGTGAAAGTGCTGCACTCAATATGCCAGTAAATTTGGAAAACTCAGCAGTGGCCACAAGACTGGAAAAGGTCAGTTTTCATTCCAATTCCAAAGAAAGGTAATGCCAAAGAATGCTCAAACTACTGCACAATTGCACTCATCTCACATGCTACCAAAGTAATGCTCAAAATTCTCCAAGTGAAGCTTCAATAGTATGTGAACCGAGAACTTCCAGATGTTCAAGCTGGATTTAGAAAAGCAGAGGAACCAGAGATCAAATTGCCAACATCCATTGGATCATTGAAAAAGCAAGAGAATTCCAGAAAAACATCTACTTATGCTTCATTGACTATGCTAAAGCCTTTGACTGTGTGGGTCACAGCAAACTGTGGGAAATTCTGAAAGAGATGGGAATACCAGACCACCTGACCTGCCTCCTGAGAAATCTGTATGCAGGTCAGGAAGCAACAGTTAGAACTCGACATGGAACAACAGACTGGTTCCATATAGGAGAAGGAGTTCGTCAAGGCTGTATATTGTCACCCTGCTTATTTAACTTATATGCAGAGTACATCATGCAAAATGCCGGGCTGAATGAAGCACAAGCTGGAATCAAGATTGCCGGGAGAAATATCAATAACTTCAGATATGCAGATGACACCACCCTTATGGCAGAAAGCAAAGAGGAATAAAGAGCCTCTTGATGAAAGTGAAAGAGAGTTAAAAACCTGACTTAAAACTCAACATTCAGAAAACTAAGATGATGGCATCTGGTCCCATCACTTCATGGCAAATAGATGGGGAAACAGTGGAAACAGTGACAGACTATTTTGGGGGGCTCCAAAATCATTGCAGATGGTGACTGCAGCCATGAAATTAAAAGACTCTTACTCCTTGGAAGAAAAGCTATGACCAATCTAGACAGCACATTAAAAAGCAGAGACATTACTTCACAAACAAAGGTCTGTCTAATCAAAGCTATGGTTTTTCTAGTAGTCATTTATGGATGTGAGTGTTGGACCATTAAGAAAATTGAGCATCAAAAAATTGACCCTTTTGAACTGTGTTGTTGGAGAAGACACTTGAGACTCCCTTGCAGTGCAAGTCAAGGGACTAGACTTGCCACACAAGTCAATCCTAAAGGAAATCAGTCCTAAATATTCATTGGAACGACTGATGCTGAAGCTGAAGCTCTAATACTTTGACCATCTGATGGGAAGAACTGACTCATTGGAAAAGACCCTGATGCTGGGAAAGATTAAAGGCAAGGGGGGAAGGGGACAACAAAAGATGAGATGGTTGGATGGCATCACCGACTGGATGGATGTGAATTTGAACAAGCTCTGGGAGTTGGTGATGGACAGGGAAGCCTGGCATGCTGCAGTCCACGGGGTGGCAAAGAGTCTAACACGACTGAGTGACTAAACTGACTGATCTGGAAGACATTCAACAATTAATGTAGGCAGGGATGGTTTTAAGGATATTTCCAGGTAATCAGCTTCCATAAATACTGTCTTTGATACCTCTTAGTTATGTCAAATTTTAGCACTGTCCCGCATGGGAACATTTCCAAACCAATCAACAAAGGGAACTTGAAAGTAGGCGTAGTTACTGAGTGGCTGAATGAACTTTGATGGCAAAGATGGTTTACAAGGGTTTGGCTTATAACAGAATTTCAAGAGATTCTAGTGGATAATTAGAACCCTATTTTAGTCATAGATTATTATATGATTCTTGACATACAACTAAGCAAGAATTGAGAATCACTTTTAGTGAAACTTTCAATTCTATTTACTTACATGAATGAAGCTTTTCAGGCCTTGCAGCTTAAAAAGAGATTAAAGTGAGGATTGATGAAATAAAAGTATTTTTAAGGCAGGATAAGAAATTTAACCATAAATTTAACCATAAAAATTTCTCTCTGCCAGTTTGGACCACTGTCCCTTTTTAGTGTGCACTGTGCTTGTGGATTATACATTAGGTCCCCTCAGAAGACACAGGCATGTCTGCTTCCCCAGAAAACACAAACAAAATGGCAGTTTTCTCTTGGTGTTAGCAAGGAGATAACGTCTTTCTTAATCCTGTTGGACTATGTTAACTGTCAATATGTTACTTCAACATATCACTCTTTGGACCACTAATTTTAATGAATTTTTAAAAGCATCTGATTAGGAAATAGAAATTAACCTCCATTTATATGATCAGGTGATCAGTAAGCTTTTGAGTCATGAAAAATATTACGCACGGAAATATGAGTTCAAGGAGAAAGGAATGATGTTCTGAAGGAAAGCTTCTGATTCTTAAAGGAAAGCATCCTTTTTTAACTTAATAGATGATGCTGGGTTTCAGATCGCCACGGTATTTACATTCTGTTGGTTATGTTTCACTTGTGTCAGTATTTATAATTGCTGGAAATTAAATCTTTTAAGCTACTTAAACAGGTAATGAAACATTTCAGACAGCAGCTTGATGTACACTGCGAGTGAGGAGTGGATGCAGGGCGATGGGGCGGTGCTGAGGGAGCGTGTTTTGTAGACCACCCGGCAGCAGCCAGTTTCCTAAGGGGACCCCATGGAGGCTGCCTGCTGCGGCCAAAAGAGCAGGGCTCCGTTCTAGTCTCCATCTCTTGACAGCATTTGAGACCCTGCACGAAAAACTCTTCGTATCTCAGTTCAGTTCAGTTCAGTCGCTCAGTCGTGTCCGACTCTGCGACCCCATGAATCGCAGCACTCCAGACCTCCCTGTCATTCACCAACTCCCGGAGTTCACTCAAACTCATGTCCATCGAGTCGGTGATGCCATCCAGCCATCTCATCCTCTGTCGTCCCCTTCTCCTCCTGCCCCCAATCCCTCCCAGCATCAGAGTCTTTTCCAATGAGTCAACTCTTCGCATGAGGTGGCCAAAGTATTGGAGTTTCAGCTTCAGCATCAGTCCTGCCAATGAACACCAGGACTGATCTCCTTTAGGATGGACGGGTTGGATCTCCTTATAGTCCAAGGGACTCTCAAGAGTCTTCTCCAACACCACAGTTCAAAAGCATCAATTCTTCGGCGCTCAGCTTTCTTCACAGTCCAACTCTCACATCCATACATGACCACTGGAAAAACCATAACCTTGACTAGACAGACCTTTGTTGGCAAAGTAATGTCTCTGCTTTTTAATATGCTGTCTAGGTTGGTCATAACTTTCCTTCCAAGGAGTAAGCGTCTTTTAATTTCATGGCTGCAATCACCATCTGCAGTGATTCTGGAGCCCAAAAAGATAAAGTCTGACACTGTTTCCACTGTTTCCCCATCTATTTCCCATGAAGTGATGGGACCAGATGCCATGATCTTCGTTTTCTGAATGTTGAGCTTTGAGCCAACTTTTTCACTCTCCACTTTCACTTTCATCAAGAGGCTCTTTAGTTCCTCTTTACTTTCTGCCATAAGGGTGGTGTCATCTGCATATCTGAGGTTATTGATAATTCTCCAGGCAGTCTTGATTCCAGCTTGTGTTTCTTCCAGCCCAGCGTTTCTCATGATGTACTCTGCATAGAAGTTAAATAAACAGGGTGACAATATACAGCCTTGATGTACTCCTTTTCCCATTTGGAACCAGTCTGTCGTTCCATGTCCAGTTCTAATTGTTGCTTCCTGACCTGCATATAGGTTTCTCAAGAGGCAGGTCAGGTGGTCTGGTATGCCCATCTCTTTCAGAATTTTCCACAGTTTATTGTGATCCACACAGTCAAAGGCTTTGGCATAGTCAATAAAGCAGAAGTAGGTGTTTTTCTGGAACTCTCTTGCTTTTTCGATGATCCAGCGAATGTTGGCGATTTGATCTCTGGTTCCTCTGCCTTTTCTAAAACCAGCTTGAACATCTGGAAGTTCACGTTTCACGTATTGCTGAAGCCTGGCTTGGAGAATTTTGAGCATTATTTTACTATACTAGCGTGCGAGATGAGTGCAATTGTGCAGTACTTGGAGCATTCTTTGGCATTGCCTTTCTTTGGGACTGGAATGAAAACTGACCTTTTCCAGTCCTGTAGCCACTGCTGAGTTTTCCAAATCCCGCTCAATTCTAAAACTGGGGAAAATTCAATTGTAAAACTACCTTCCTTGCTCAGTTGTTGCAAAATATAGAGATAATATATACAAAGCATCTGGTACACCTTCAGCGAGCGGGAGCCGAATGCTTGCGGAGTGTTAGCAGAGGAGTCCGGACCTAAAGCAACCGAGCAAATTCCCCAGCCCCCGGCCCTCTTCCGTGTGGACCTTGTAGGCGCGCCCGCCCCGCGCCCCGCCCGCCCCGCGCCCCGCCCGCCCCGCGCCCCGCCCGCCCCGCGCCCCGCCCGCCCCGCGCGCAGCTCCGCCCCGCGCGCAGCTCCGCCCCGCGCGCAGCTCCGCCCCGCGCGCAGCTCCGCCCCGGCAGCCCGCCCGGAGGCGCCTCGGCCCGGGGAACCCTGCTCCACGCAGGACGCTTATCTCGCTCCGCGAAGCAGGTAAGCAACAGGCGGCGCCCTCAGTCTGGACCCGGAGCTGCCCCCCAGGGCTCCGGGAGCCGGGGGAAGGGTGGAGCCCCCGCCTGGGAAGGCGCGCTCTGTGGGGAAGCTGCCTCGGTCCCGAGCTGCGTCGGTCTCCATGGCAACGCGCTGCGCTCCGGGCTCCTGGATCCTGGCTCCTCGGAGGTCTGCAGCCCTCCAGCCCGCCGCCACCCGGAGTGTTCCTAACGGAGCGAGATTTTCCCCTCACCCCGAAACTTACGGGTTTCCACCCGCTGGTGCCTCCTGGGCGGGCGCCTCTGGGTCGCTCAGTTCCCACGCTGGTGGCTTTAAGTTCCCATTCCGCGTTCGCCTCCCTCAACACTGGGCCCTCAGGTGTCCCCAGCGTCCCCTGGCTGAGGAGCTGGCTCCCACTCTATACCCCTAATCGTCCCCTCCTCCTACACTGACACAGATTACTCAGAAACATAACCTGTCTGCTCACTCAGTTTTTGAAAATCAGCATGATGCCCTAACTGTAGTCGTGTGTGTGTGTGTGTGTGTGTGTGTGTGTGTGTGTGTGAGTCCCCACGGACTATAACTCTCCAGGCTCCTTGCCATTCCCTTCTCCAGGGGATCTTCCCAATCAGGGATCAACCCAGGTTTCTGGCATTGCGGGCAAAATCTTTGCCTCCTGAGACACAAAGAAAGTAGTGGCTGCTGCTGCTGCTTCTACTGCTGCTGCTAACTCGCTTCAGTCGTGTCCGACTCTGTGCGACCCCATAGAGGGCAGCCCACCAGGCTCCACCGTCCCTGGGATTCTCCAGGGAAGAACACTGGAGTGGGTTGCCATTTCCTTCTCCAATGCGTGAAAGTGAAAAGGGAAAGCGAAGTCGCTCAGTCCTGTCAGACTCTTCCCGACCCCATGTACCACAGCCTACCAGGCTCCTCCATCCATGGGATTCTCCAGGCAAGAGTACTGGAGTGGGTTGCCATTGCCTTCTCCTAAGTAGTGGCTGCCATAGTCTAATGGGAAAAAGGAACAGTTTACCCAAAGCCCCCAAGGCTGGAGGCTGGCAGAGCGGTGCCAGACCAGGCAGCTTTCAGAGAGGTGGGAGGTGATCAGAGCCAAGTCCTGGGCCTCCAGGACCTGCCAAAGACAGTTCAGAAACAACCCTATGGGGCTCCCCTGTGGCTCAGTGGCCTGCCAACGTAGGAGAGGGAGAGGGATTGGTCCGTCTGAAACAGGAGAGAAAGGAGCAGGGCACAACTTTTGAAAGAATGACATAGCCCAAGGATACAGCATAAACCATTTAGAATTGAATGGAACCAAGATGGCAGACAAGACTAGACCTTGATCCTCAATCAGCAAGTGAAATGATACACCCAGAGGTGCCATGACAGTTCCAAGGCACTGTCAAAAGACCAAGGAGTGGTTGATGGCCCCAATCCTGGAAATCTCTGCCCTTTCCCAAAAATAGTTGGAATAATCCTCCCACTTATTAGCATATTAAATTACCCAACCTGTAAAAACTAACCATGCCACACTTCACAGCCACATGTGCCCTCTGTGATGGCCCACACTCTGTTGTGGAGTGTGCTTCTCTCTGAATCTGAATAAATTCACTTCTTACCTATCACTTTGTCTCTCACTGAATTCTTTCAGCAATAAGGCATCAAGAACCTGAGCTACATTAGGTCCTGAAACCAGGTACTGTGGGTTTTGACTGGGTTTGAGTCCCAGCCACATGGGTTTGAGTCTTAATTGGAGGTAAATGATTTCACCTCCCTGGCTCTGGAGGATCCCACATGCTGGGGAGCAGTCAAAACCCGTCAGTCAGAACTACTGAACCTGTGTTCTAGAGCCCCGGGAACTGCAAGTACTGAAGCTCAGATGCCCTGGAGCCTGTGCTCTGCAACGAGAGAGGCCACTGTAATGAGAGGCTTGTGCACCGCCCCTTTAAGGTGGCCACTGCTCTCTGCAACTAGGGAAAAGCCCACGCAGCACCAAAGACCCAGCACAGTCACAATAAATAAAATTTTTAAAAAAAGAAAAGAAACCGGAAGGGAAGCACTGGCCCATCTTTTTGCCCACGAGCTATTGAGGGTGTGTCTGTGTTATAAGTACAGTATTTCCCAAGAGATTAGTAGAGGAGAAGGGATCACCCCACTTACTACCCAGGGGGAATTCACCTTCCCCTCTCAAGAAGCCAGGATCCTGAGCTGAGGATGACAAACCCAAACCAAAGGAGCTTAAGTGCAAAAGGAATTTCAGGCCTTATATTAAAAACTGAAGATAACTGACCCAGCAGGCGTGGACGGGGCTTTTGGGTCCTCTTGCCATCCTGAATCTTATCATTAATCTAAATGCCATAGTGCCTGTCTTTATTATCAAGTCTATATTTCAGTCTGTCACTGCTTGGTACTACTACACTAGAAGAAGTAGTGAAGTAGCAGGGAGTCCCCTGACAAGGACAGCCACAAACTTTTAGATCTCTGCTCCCAGGAGCAGTCTGACCAGTGGAGGAATGATTTTTCCAAAAAGATGAACAGTTCTTGGTAAATATCTGAGCAAAACAAGGTCCAATCAAGCCTCAATTGACACGTAGTTGCATTCCCTGAAAATTCAGTATTAATTAAAATTGCACTAAACGTATTTTGCATTTAGATGTAAAATAGTTTGGTAGTAGCCACAGACAATTATAAACCGATTTTTCCACGCACACGAATGTGTTCGGAGACGTTCTAAAGCGGTGAGGCTGCTGGATAATCCTTTACTATGCAGGGCCATCCCTTGCATCACAGAATCTTTGTATCTCAGACCTTGTATGTGTGTGCTCAGTCGTGTCCGACTCTTTGCGACCCTGTGGACTGTATCCCGCTATCCTCCTCTGTCCCTGGAATTTTCCAGGCAAGATTACTGGAATGTGTTGCCATTTCCTACTCCAGGGGATCCTCCCGACCCAGGAATTGAACCCACACTTCTTTGTCTCCTGCATTGGTAGGTGGATTCTTTATCACTGAGCCACCTGGGAAGTCCTGTCTCAGACCTTGCTGTGCTTTGCTTAGCCATTCAGTTGGGCCTGACTCTTTGCGACCCCATGGACTGTAGCTCGCCAGGCTCCTCTGTCCATGGAATTCTCCAGGCCAGAATTCTGGAGTGGGTAGCCTTTCCCTTCTCCAGGGGATCCCAACCCAGGGATCAAACCCAGGTCTCCTGCATTGCAGGCGGATTCTTTACTGTCTAAGCCACCAGGGAAGCCAATGGCTTCAAAATGAGGTAGTATCTGCTTCTCCCATCTCTGGGAACAGGAAAAACTCTGGAAGTTTCCAAAATGTCCCGTAGGGCGCAGTGCTTCCCCTTTGAGAACTGCTGCTGCTGCTGCTAAGTTGCTTCAGTGGTGTCCGACTCTGTGCGACCCCATAGACAGCAGCCCACCAGGCTCCCCAGTCCCTGAGATTCTCCAGGCAAGAACACTGGAGTGGGTTGCCATTTCCTTCTCCAATGCATGAAAGTGAAAAGTGAAAGTGAAGTCGCTCAGTCGTACCCGACTCTTAGCGACTCCAAGGACTGCAGCCTACCAGGCTCCTCCGTCCATAGGATTTTCCAGGCAAGAGTACTGGAGTCGGGTGCCATTGCCCCTTTGAGAAAGGCAACTGTAAAACCACACAAGCAGAAGCTCTGTGCTTCCTAGAGGTGCCAAGATCAGGATATTATGTTTTATTTCTCAGAATAAACTTGAAAAACAGGAATTGTTATTTCCATTTTAGAAATTAGGAAAGTGAGGTTTTATGAAGTTAAGTAACTTGCCCAAGATCACCACACTAGGTTGTATCAGAGGAGAGCTGTAGCCCAAGTCTGACCTCCGGGCCTGCTAAGAGGCTCCGTCTCACTTTGGTTGTTTTACCTGTAGCCACAAGGAAAGTTAGATGAGTTAGTCTTGGCAAAATTAGAATCAAAGTTTTAGCAAAACAAGTTCTGTTACATTGTAGTGGTCAATTTTCTGACTTCATGTGCAATAAAGCTCCATTGCTCTCATTTCAGGTAACTCCATGTATTGGAGACCATGGATCAATATGACATGATTAAAGCCATTGGGGAAGGTGCCTTTGGGAAAGCGTACTTGGCCCAAAGGAAATCGGATAGCGAGCACTGTGTTATAAAAGAGATCAATTTTGAAAAGGTAAAGTTAAGAAGTTACAATTCCTGTTCATTTTCAGTGCTATATTCAGCTGGCTTTTAATCCAATTTGTCAAGGAAACACATCTTTTTCTTTTTTTAACAAGTATGAGTGAATTGACTTTTGTTTGTTCAGTCTTCTAAATCCATTGTCCAGACAGCAACCAGTGATCTTGTTTTTATTTTAAAATTTTATTTTATTTTTTGGCCGCAACTGTCATCATGAGGGATCATGATGGATAATTTCCCCCACCGGGAATTGAACCCGTGCCTCCTGCAGTGTAAGCAGGGAGTCTTAACCACTGGACCAACAGGGAAGTTTGAATTGATTTTTTTTTTTCCAAAAGAAAAGAAAAAACAATGTTATCACCCTGTCTACTATGGTACTCCTTACAGTGATAACATCTTTTAATATCCTATGGCATGTCTATGGGAGGCCCCTCCTCCCTCGCTCTGACTTCTCTATTTTGCATAAGGGTGGCGTATCTCCTCTGTCACTCCTAATATAGGTCACCTCCACAAGGAGACCTTCCCCAAACATCCTATCTAAGACAACTCCCTGACTTTAGTCGCTCCTTATTACAGCAGCCTGGTTTATTTTCTTAGTAGCATTTACAATGATCTGGGATTACTCTGTTCATTTATTTCTTATCTGTCTCCTCCAGCATGCAGAACCATGCCGGCACATAATATTGCTCAAGAATATTGCTCAAAAATATTTATGAAATGCATTGAAGGAATGGAAGGAAACCATATATTATTATTAATCTGGTATTTTTGGAGAATAATTAAATATATTTAATTAAAGAGGAATTATTTTGGCTAAATTCCCTAGAAACTTTTGCTAATTAAGAAAATAGTACGTGTAGAATGGCCGCCTGATGTCAACAGCGGACTCACTGGAAAAGAGGGCGTCTGCCTTCATTCTCTCCCTGATGCTGGGAAAGATAGAGGGTAGAAGGAGAAGAGGGCATCAGAAGACGAGATGAATGGATGGCATCACCGATGCAATGGACGTGAACTTGGGCAAACTTTGGGAGATAGTGAGGGACAGGGAGGCCTAGTGTGCTGCAGTCCATGGGGTCACAAAGAGTCAGACATGACTGGGCAACTGAACAACATGTGTAGAATGATGCAATTTTTGTAAAAAATATATGCATTCTCTCTGTATGTAGGCATGTATATTCCCACAGATATATTCCCATAGGTATAAGAAACATACTAGATAGTTTTATCTAGGTGGAATGTGGGGTTATGAGTAATTTTTGCCTTGTGCTTTTGTATCAGTTCATTCTACAGATTAGTTTTGACAGTCCTCTCTGATTTGTTCGCAAATTCCTTTTCAACCTCCTCTTCACATCCTCTTCTTTTTTCCTACATACAGATCCCTCCCACTCCAGCCTCTGTGCTTGCCCAAGGGGCTCTTTCTTCCAAGAAGGTTTTTGCCCGCCCAACAAGACTTGACTTGTTCAGGGCTGAGCCCTAGGAGAGTTTCCAGGACTTTCCCACTCTAAGTAATCTCTCTTTCTTTGTCAACTCCATAGATTTTATTCATAATGCTGTTATAATACTGAATGTGTTCTACTTTGCTGTGCTTTAGCTGTTTATTTTGTACCTTCTCCTCCAAACTTTATGCTCTTTGCAGGCAGAATCCGTGTCTTTTTCATCTTGATATTCCAAACAGCAGCTAAGAATGCTTCGCACCAGCAGCGGTTCAGTACATTCTTATTGGGTTGATAATTCAATGCATAGATACTTGCAGGCCTTCTAGCTCTGTTGTTAAGCTGGTACATACTTTGTCGTTGCTGTTCAGTTGCTCAGTTGTGTCTGACTCTTTGCAACCCAATGAACTGCAGCACGCCAGGCTTCCCTGTCCTTCACTATATCCTGGAGTTTGCTCAAACTCATGTTCAGTAAGTCGATGATGCCATCCAACCATCTCATCCTCTGTTGCCCCCTTCTCTTCTTGCCTTCAGTGGATCTTTTCCAATGAGTTGGCCTTTCAGGTGGCCAAAGTATTGGAGCTTCAGGTTTAGCATCAGTCCTTCCAATGAATATTCAGGGTTTTTTCTTTTAGGATTGACTAATTTGATCTCCTTGCAGTCCAAGGGACTCTCAAGAGTCTTTTCCAGCACTACAGTTCGAAAGCATCAATTCTTTGACCCTCAGCCTTCTGTATGGCCCAACTCTCACATCCATACATGACTACTGAAAAAAACCATAGTTTTGACTATACATTCTTTTGTCAGCAAAATCTCTGCTTTTTAATATGCTGTCTAGATGTGTCATAGTTTTTCTTCCAAGGAGCAAGCGTCTTAGAAATTATCAGTTCAGTTCAGTTGCTCAGTCGTGTCTGACTCTTTGTGACCTCATGGACTGTGATGCCATCCAACCATCTCATCCTCTGTTGTCCCCTTCTCCTCCTGCCTTCAATCTTTCCCAGCATCAGGGTCTTTTCAAATGAGTCAGCTCTTTACATCAGGTGGCCAGAGTATTGGAGTTTCAGTGTCAGCGTCAGTCCTTCCAAGGAATATTCAGGACTGATTTCCTTTAAGATTGACTGTTTGGATCTCCTTGCAGTGCAAGGGACTCTCAAGAATCTTCTCCAACACCACAGTTGAAAAGCGTCAATTCTTCGGTGTCAAAAGCACCGGTGTTAAAAATTATAAAACCATTTAAATTCTAAGTAAAGAAAAAGCCATGTGGGAGGTGAATCCTCTATAGAAATATATATTAATGCGTTTTTAACATCTCTCTCATTCTTTAGTATATATAATTAAACAAACTGACTTTATATATTTCTAATAGAGCACTGAATTTTTTCACTCATGAAGACCCTAGTCTCCATGCTGTAAATAAGTAGAATTTATATGAGGGAGGCTGTTGTTACCATTGTTTTCCTGTATCTCTTTGTGTTATCAAATTTGCCTGGCAACATCTGTGTCACAGAATTAATATTTCTTACTTCTTCCTTTCTACCCTATTGTAGTTTTTCATTCTTATCTAGAAAAATTTACATGTCTTCTCCGCTCTCCAGCACCTCTCCATGAAACGAACTCATTTTCTCTTATCATCCTACCATTATCAAGCATATTCTTTTATATCTTGCCTTCAAAAATGTATCCTTTTTATTGTGAACATTAAAATATTCATTGAAGAAATTTTGAAAAAACTGTAGGGAAAAATAAGACTATTTATAGGAAAATAAAAAATCACAACCACTCTCTTTATCACTGTTAACATTATGGTGAACTTCTCTCTAGGCTACTTTTAATGCATAAACGTACCTTATAAGTTACTAGACTATATTAGAATGATTGATGTCATGTTGGATATACTCTTTAATATCACCTTTTACCCTTAGTATATTGTAGACATTTTCTCATTTCAATGTTTTCAGGTAATAAAATGTTCTCACACAGTAACATCAAATGTTTACAGTAGTAGTGGACACCCAGCATAAGTCATGTTATCGCAGGTGTTTCACTTATATTAATCTATTTAATCCTCACAACAGCCCTAAAAGGTGGATCTCATTATCCTCATTGTTCAGGTGAAAGGGGTGGGGCTCAATGAGTTAAGTGATTTGCTTACTGACCAACACACACACACACACACACACACACACACCCCCCACACCCACACACACACCACACACACACACACACACACCCCACACACACACACACACACACACACACACACCCCCCACACCCACACACACACCACACACACACACACACACACCCCACACACACACACACACACACACACACACACCCCCTGCTCAGTCGTGTCCGACTCTTTGCGACCCCATGGATTGTAGCCCACCAGGCCCCTCGGTCCATGGGATTTTCCAGGCATGAATACTGGAGTGGGGTGCCATTTCCTTCAGACCCTTCTAACTCTTCCCCTGCTCTTTCTGCTGTACCACTGTTCTTCCCTGGATTGTTGATGACTGCATAGTGTGACATTAGGTTCAAAATATTGTACCATAATTTATCTAACTCTTTTTCTGTTTTAAGATAATTATATTACTTGAGTTTTTTGCTATGATTAAATAGCATTGAATATATAGAATAAGTTACTTTTCTTAAGCAAACTGTGTATTCATGTTTATCTACATGTACATTAAATAAAAAGGTCTAACAATTTACAGCAATTACTTTTAAGGAATCAATACGAAGGAGAGAGGGAAGTTTTAACTTTGATCTTATTCACTTCTATCTGACTTAAAATGTTTTTTCAAATCATAAGTATATATTGTTAATTGAAAACTAATAATAAAAAACCTAATAGTAAAGCACTGTAATGAAGGCTTTTGTATGAGAACACTTGGACACATACGTTTCTGATTATTTTCTTTGGATAAATTTCTAGAAGCATTAATAAGTTAAAGATAGGAGCATTTTAAAGTCTCTTTTAGACATTAAAAAGTTGTTTTCCTGGAAAGATTTTTACCATCTTATATAAATATTTACCCGAGAAATATATGAGTGCCATTTTCTGCTTTCTGGTTAACTATGGGTATTAACATTCTTTTGTCTTCACCAATTTCACAGATGAAACATTATATTAAATTTTGTTTTAGTCTTTTTTCTTCTGATTACTGAGTGAGGTTGAATCTTTCTATTTCTGAGCCATTTTTAACTTTTATTTTTTTGAGAGTTGTCTAGTCATGTATTTTCCCATATTTCTATTGGCATACATAGTTGCTTTTTTTTTTATTTGCCAGAACTCCTTAAATGTTATAAATACAAAAATCTGTCATACATATTGCCAATATTTTTACCTAACTATAAAAATGCAGTTCTATGACTATCTTTTCCTTTCAATTTTGTTTATAATATTCTTTTGAAAAAATAGTAGTTATAAATTAACGTAGTTAAGTAGCTAAATCTGTTCATCCAATAGGCATAATTCAGTTATTTTTATTTTGAAATTCATATGTACTAATTATGCAATTTAAATTGGGGAGAAAGATACTGAAGCTCAGAAGACTTAAGTAATTTACTGAAGGATACATACTGCCGCTGCTGCTTCTAAGTCACTTCAGTCGTGTCTGACTCTGTGCGACCCCACAGACGGCAGCCCACTAGGTTCCTCTGTACCTGGTATTCTCCAAGCAAGAATACTGGAGTGGGTTGCCATTTCCTTCTCCAATGCATGAAAGTGAAAAGTGAAAGTGAGTTGCTCAGTCGTTCTGGACTCTTAGCGACCCCATGGACTGCAGGCCACCAGACTCCTCCGTCCATGGGATTTTCCAGGCAAGAGTTCTGGAGTGGGGTGCCACTGCCCTCTCCGGGATACATAGCTAGGAGACAGTAAAGCTTGGATTGAGAATGT
Organism: Bubalus kerabau; assembly: GCF_029407905.1. Lineage (NCBI taxonomy): Eukaryota > Metazoa > Chordata > Mammalia > Artiodactyla > Bovidae > Bubalus > Bubalus kerabau. Next base: position 22,137,029 of record NC_073635.1, on the reverse strand, counting down.
TGATTTTTTTTAAAAAAATTGTTAAATCTAAATGAGGATGAGAAATTGGGGAACTCGATATTATGTGTGAGCCAAATGTTGAAGGTCATTACAGAGGAAACAGTGGAGAGGACCAGTGACTCGGAAGGTGGGACAGCCAGGCCAGAAGTCAGTGTAGAAATGATGAGGTATCAAGAATGAGGAAGAAAAGATAGAAATGATATGTGGCCACTGTTATTGGCACCAAAACATTTGAAAAATATTGTCCATAGATGATTAATAGAATAAGAATATACATCAGGGAGTGAGGGCAGGAGAGAAATAGGTGAGGGAGATTAAGAGGTGCAAACCTCCAGTTGCAAAATAAAGGAGTTATGTGTATGAAATGTCTAGCATGGGGAACATCATAACTGTGCAATATCTTCATATAGTGACAGATGGTAACTAATGAAGATCACTTTGAAATGCATAGAAATTTTATTTTATTTTATTTTATTTTATTTTGCAAGTGTTAGCAATTTTAGTGAAGTCATTCAGTCATATCTGACTCTTTGCGACCCCATGGAGCCTGCCAGGCTCTTCCGTTTACGAGATTTTCCAGGCAAGAATACTGGCGTGGGTTGCCATTTCCTTCTCCAACATAGAAATTTTAAATCACTATCTTACATGATGAAAACTGACATAGTGTTCTAGGTCAATTAGATCAAAATTGTGGTATGGGGAGGGAGAATTGGATGAAGGTGGTCAGCAGGTACAAACTTCCAGTTGTAAGATAAATAAGAACTACAGATGTAATGTACAACATGGTAAATATAATTAACACTGCTGTTTGTTATATATGAAAGTTAAGAGAGTAAATCCTGCACTATCATCACAAGGTAAAAAAAATCGTTTTTCCATTTCTTTAATTTTGTATGTATATGCGATGATGGATGTTTGCTAAAATTATTGTTCTAATTATTTCATGGTGTGTGTAAGTCAAATCATTATGCTATATACCTTAAAAGTATACAGTGCTATATGTCATTATATCAATAAAACTGGAAGGAAAGGGTAACAATAAAAGCAAATTAATTAGTTTTTTAATAAAGAAAAGAAAATATATCAAATCAAAATGAAGTCACAAGAGACAAATTTTATTTGAAAACGAAAAATGTAGTAATCTTAATAGAACTTTACTGGTCTGATTTATGTAATGTGTGACATTTAATTTTTTTAGATTTCATTTGTTTCTTCTCAGCTGTGATTGCTGCTGGAACATTGCATTTTTTTTTTTAAACCAATTCTTTTGCTGCTGAAAGATAAATATTAAAATAACTTTCCTTGAGATGACTAAATAATTGACACAGTACACCAATTCAACTGAGCTTATAACACAGCAGAACTTTACCAGAGATATTTTCTTATTTCTGATTGTCTTTGGCAAACCGTTGACCAGATACAGGAAACTCTTAATTCTAGAAAGGTCATTTCCTGCCATTGAGAGATCAGTTTCAGAAATGCCATTAAAAGTCAGTGAAATCCTGGAGAATTTTCGATGACAGTGAGCAGAAAGCCTATTCATGAAAGCAATTATCTTTATAGACTACTTTGTCTCTTAATATAATTTAGATGCCCAGCCAAGAAAAAGAAGCTTCCAAGAAAGAAGTCATTCTTCTGGCAAAGATGAAACATCCCAACATTGTAACCTTCTTCAATTCATTTCAAGGTTTGACTTCTTATATTCTTAAAGTATTTTAATCAAGTGTCAGCATGTAGATATCCATATAAGATAGGATCCTGAGAACTGTGTATAAATTAATTTCTGTGACTGGATTCATTGTCCCATTTACTTAAATTTATTTTTCATCATCTTGATTTATACTCTGCTGAGTTTTTGTAGACAGTTTCCCTAAATTTCCTTAAGTTTTCCCACCTGTCTTTAATTTTTACTCCCTCAAATAGTTAATAATGGTTGTCTTAGCTTTGCTGTAGTAAGAACTTCCAGTGGCCTACAAGAATACCATCTGTGTCTCACTCATGTTACATGTTGGCTGTGGTTGAGGGGGGTCTTTTTTATGTTTTAATTAAAAAATTAAGAACTTTTTTTGTCCATACCATGCAGCTTATGGGACACCTCAGTGAAAGCACCAAGTTCTAACCACTGGTCTCGCCAGGGAATTCCCTGATGCGGATTTTAAAGCCGGGGCCCCGGCTGAAGGAGCAGCTCAGATAGGAAGCAGGCTGTTCTGAACAAAAGGGCAGGACACAGAGCCCGCCGCGTCCTCACTCTCAGAGCCCTGCTAGCATGTGGCATGTTTCTTACCTCCCCGATGTGCTCAAATTCTGGGTGCAAAGCAGACGCTCAGCCAACCCTGAGAACGGGGTGATGCTGGCGGAGGCTGTGCTGACTCTGAGAGTCCTTGTGTGTCCAGGGCCAGTGAATGGGGCAGTGCAGTCCTCTTTCAGAGACGCAGCCGAGCTGCTGGCCAGAACAGAGAGGAAACGTGAAGGAAGCAAGCCTTCATCTCTGTGCACCTGAGTACATTTCTTCTGCCTTCATCCATTATTCGACTCCAGAGGTTAAAAAAAAAAAACAAAGAAAGCAATGGTCAGAGACCATTCATTCACTTAATAAAAATTTACTGAGTGCTTACTGTATGCATTTTTCTAGGTACCAGGAATATATCCGTGAACAAAGAAAACAAACAAAAATTCCTATCCTTTGTGACTCTTACATTGTAGTGGGAAGAGACAGACTGTAAACACACAGGCAGCATGTCAGGTGTTTCAAGGCTGCGTCGGGGCTGTATATGCCCACAGTTCACCCAGCACCCAGCACGGGGTGGGGTAAGGGGGTGGGGCAGTGTGTACTTGAATTCAGAGGTTGGAAGTAGTTCATGGAGCAGGAATATTACCTAGATATCTTCAAGCACCATCAGGGGTGTATTAATAAAAATCAGTAAGGTTTTTTTTGGCTTCATTGTGGCATGTGGGGCCTTAGTTCCCTGACCAGGGATCCAATCCACACCCTTGCAGTGAAAATGCAGTGTCTTAATCACTGGACCTTCAGGGAAGCCCCAGTCAACAAAATTTAAAAGCTATTTTTTGAGCATTTGCGCTCTGCTGGGCACTGTGTTTCTTACAAATTAAACCACTGCATGCAAAATAGCTTTCTGTGTTTCTTACAAATGAAAACTGGGTACAGCCTCTAAAAGACTGCTCAGGACGTTCCTGAGGTCTTTGGGAGTCGACAGTACACATGAGCAGGGAGCCGAGTTGTATCGAGTAACTTTTAAGGGGCAGCCGCAGAGTAAGGTGCCCTCTCTTCCTGTTCATTGGTTCCTACAGAGACACCAGACGACAGCCTTCCTTTCCCTCACTCTGTGGGTTGTTTATGTGGCTCTCTCCGTCTGGTAAGTCTCGGCTCGTTGTCAGGCCTTTTCTGAGAGCACAATCCAAGCTACAGTCCCCTGTGCGGGATCTCGCCAGCACTTCGGTACCGTGAGTGTGTCCGTTCATGTACGCCATTAGGAAGTGGTCTAATATTTGTCTCCCTTTGAGACAGGAAACAGAATGGACTCTTTTGCTCACCACTTGCTCCTCAGCATCTGGCACGTAGTAGGTGCTCAGGCACATTAGTAGAATGAATACTTGGGCTGCCTGGACCATTTAGGAGAGTGGAGTCTGACCTTACACCATGCAAATTGGACATTTGAGGCTGGTTTATGCTGGATACCCTTGTCAAATGAGAGGTCATTTTTTACAGCATCAATAATCTTCACTGACTTTGTTTATGTTGTAAACCTAAACTTTCTTATGACCCCCTCTTCCTTTTCATAACTAGAGCACCTCTATGTTTAGGAAAACCAGAGCTATTGTGATGCCTTTGTGTTTTGACTGGCAGATTGTTGGAACTTGAAACACTGAACTTGTCTGAAAGCCTCAGACGTCTTTGTAACACCTGGCTGTAGAGAGTATGGGGAAAGCCTTTGTTTATCTTCCAACAGCTCATCTCTAAACAAAAGAGCCATGGCTCTAGTGCATTACATGTTTGTTAATGGAAAGTAGAAGTTTTTATAAGTTTGAAGCAGCATGAGGAAAATAAGGAGAATGCAGTAAGATTTTCTTAAGGCTAAGTTAAAAAAAAATACTTATATATATATTTACTTGGCTGTGCTAGGTCTTAGTTGTGGCATGTGAACTCTTAGTTGAACCATGTGGGTTCTAGTTCCCTGACCAGGAATTGAACCTGGGCCCCCTTCATTGGGAGCACAGAGTTGTAAGCCTCTGGACCACCAGAGAAGTCCCCATCAGGCTCAGTTAATCCCACTAAAATTCCTTCAGTAAATATTTATCAAGTACCTCTAATAGGCTGAACACAGCCTGGGTCTTGGGGGTAAATCAGTGAGCAAAATGGGTCCACATCCCCGCACTGCTCTTTTCTGTTGCTGTATAACCAGCGAACAGGAATTTAGTGGCTTAAATAGGTACCTCCCAATTTCTCTTGCTCTTCCAGAAGCCTGGGCCTGGTTTAGCTGGATTCTCTGCACAGGGTCTCACATAGTTGAAATCAAGATGGTGACTCTGTCAGCAACCTCCCTCACCGGAGGCCCAGAGTACTCTTCCAGGCTTATGTAGGTTGTTGGGAGATTTCATTTACTGCACTTCTAGGACTGAGATGTCTGCTTTCTTGCAGACTGTTAACTGGGGGTGGTCATCTTCTGCTAGAGACCAGCCTCCCTCCCTGTCATGTGGCCCCTGCAACAGGCCCTCTCCAGCATGGTGTCTCTCTGTTTCTGACTTCTAGATCCAGATTTAAGTGGCTCTTGTGATTAGGTCAAGCCCAGGTGTATAATCTCCTTTTCCTATTAACTCAAAGTCAGCTGCTTAGTAACTTTAATTATATCAGCAAATCCCCTTTGCTATGTGACATAATGATGGAGTGATATCCCGCATTTACAGGTTCCATTCTCACTCAAGGGGAGAGAGTTCACAGGGTGTGTGCATTAGGGTCATCTGAGAGTTCTACCCGCTCTTGGCTGTGGTGTTTACATTCCAGGGGTAAAATGAGGGGTGCTGTGTGCTAAGTTGCTTCAGTCGTGTCTGACTCTTTGTGACGTTATGGACTGTAGCCTGCCAGGCTCCTCTGTCTGTGGGATTCTCCAGGCAAGAATACTGGAGTGGGTTGCCATTTCCTCCTCCAGGGGATCTTCCCCACCCAGGGATTGAATCCGTGTCTCTTATGTCTCCTACATTGGCAGGCAGATTCTTTACCACTAGCGCTAGACAGGCAATAAATGTAAATACAACTATAAGTACATTATGTAGTTTGTTTTAAAAATTTTTTTTTTTAAAGAATATATTTTACTGATATGGCCTCATGGGGTCTTAGTTGTAGCCTGCAGGATCTTTGATCTTCATTGCAGTATGTGAGCTTTTAGTTGCAGCATTTGGGTGCTAGTTTCCTGACCAGGGATTGAACTCTGGCCCCTTGCATTGGAAGCTCAGAGTCTTTACCACTGGACCATCCGGGAAGTCCCTGATAGCCCCTTTAAAGTTGATTTAAGCTACTTGAAAGAAAGAGGTAGCAAATGATAGAATTTGGCAAGAAGAGTCTGACATTTAGTGGATACTCAAATAACTACAGAGCAAAATGCTAGAAAGATAACAATTGGTAGCAAGTCTGATTTTGCACGATTCCTTTATTAAGCTCCTTCCATGTGCCAGGTACAGGGAATGCAAAAGATCCAAGTGTGGAGTCTCTCCTCAGGAAACAAACTAGTGGGAGAAACAAACAAGTTAGTAGAAGTCCTTAACCTAATAAGAACCCATCTAATAGTTATTTGGTAAAGAAAAAAGCTGATGAAGCAGAAAACCGTACAAGCTTATTTTAATCTGTAAATGCATGATCATTTGCCAAACTTTTGATGTAAGATCAAAGCCTTGTCCTTGATTATGAATCCACTTACTGGAGTTCTGAGTATCCTTTCTTTTATAGGTGCCCGTCATCTGCAATTTATAATTTCCAGTTTCTGGTCTTTAGAGTGGAGTAAGAATTCACAGATACTCTCTCTGTGCACATTCCTTTGAAAGCTTCCCAGTTATTTTCCATTTGTCCCACCCAGCATTTAGCTTAATGACTTTTTTTTTTAAAGCTACTCACATTTACTGGGTCCTTCACGGCATTCAATGTAGTTCTTGTAGAAACAATCACATCTTTTTCCATTCATCTCTCATCACTTTTTATAAAAATTACAATAACAAGTATCAGTTCAGTTCAGTTCAGTCGCTCAGTCATGTCCGACTCTTTGCGACCCCATGGACGGCAGCACACCAGGATTCCCTGTCCCATCACCAACTCCCGGAGTTTACTCAAACTCATATCCATTGAGTCGGTGATGCCATCCAGCCATCTCATCCTCTGTCGTCCCCTTCTCCTCCTACCTTCAATCTTTCCCAGCATCAGGGTCTTTTCAAATAGATTTGCAATGATCTTGGTAAGAATCAGTGAGGACAGAGGGTGCATAGTTGAGTCCAGTTGCCACCAGGGTAACCTTGAGCAGCAACAATCATGGAGGGTGCCCAGCAATCTAGTGTGTAAGTCAGGCAGGGGTCAGTTAAAATAAATTTGACTGGGACTTCCCTGGTGGTCCAGTGGTTAAGAATCCACATTGCGATGCAGAGGATGTAGGTTCCATTCCTGGTTGGGGAATTAAGATCCCACGTGCTGTGGAGCAACTAAGCCCGCATGTTGAGCGCTTATGTGCCCCAACTAGAGTGCCCACGGGCCACAGTGAAATTCTGGTGCTGCAGTAAGACCTGACTCAGCCAAATACATAAATACAATATTAAAAAAGGGGTGAGTGTCAACAGTACTCAACAGTATAAGTAGAAGTTTATACTTCAATTTAAGGGTCTGATCATTCTTTTAGCTGTGTTGAAAATGATTCACAGCTGTTGTGTTACAGCCCATTTCTAGTCTCCTGCAGGAACATATTAAAAATAATTGCTCACATTTATTGAACTCTCATTATGTGCAGATATTGTTCTAAATATGTGACATGGATTAACTCATTTAAAAGTTGAAGTAAACAAAGATAAGGCGATCCCAAGAGGAGTGTCTACATTACTATCGCCATCTGACAGATGAGATAATGAAGCCCATAAAAATTAAAATAACTTGCCCAGAGTCACAGAGCTAAGAAATTTAAGTGGCGAAGTGGGATTAGAGCCCAGTCCATCTTGATTCTACAGCCAGTTTTTAGCTATTATATTCTGCATTTTTCTGTTGCATTCTCCACCTTCTAGAACTTGAAAGGCAAGTAATTAGTAAATATTTGAAACCTATCCAGCATCAAATGATGCCTTTTTTTACAGAGAACAACAGACTGTTTATTGTGATGGAGTATTGTGATGGCGGGGATCTCATGAAAAGGATCAGAAGACAACGGGGAGTGTTATTTAGTGAAGATCAGGTAGAAACTCTTCCAATTTCCCTGTTCATTTATATTGGGGATTAAATTTATAATTTCATAAGTAATAGACTGTGTTTATATGAAGCATGATTGGTGGAAGAGAAATTCAAACTATAAAAATAATGGCTTGGTATTTTTTTTTCAATGTCAATATTCATTTATTTTTTCTTTTTCTTTTTATCTTTTAAATTATGAAAAGTATGATAAAACATTTATAGGAGACTTGGAAAATACAGGGCAAAGTTACATATGGTCCTTCTATATATTATTAATACAATTATTTTTTTAAACAGATACATTAAGATTTTTAGTGGGAGTTTCAGTATCAAACTCTCAAAAATTTATAGAATGAATATACATAAAAGTGGAAGACTAGGGAGACCACTGGAATAGATCCAGGGACATAAAACAGCGTGAAGAAATTTCATGGTCTAAAGGTATTGAAATCATACAGAGTCTGTTATCACTGTGGAATCATGTTAGAAATCAATATCAAAAGATATTTGAAAATAACCCACATACTTTAGAGTGCAGTCTGACATTTACCAAGAGAGATCTTCAACTTAGCCATTGAAGGCCTCAGTAAAGTTAGAAGACTGAAAACCCAGAGGGTGACTGCAGAGAAGAAAGCATTTAAATGAGAAATTAACCTAGCCTAGTGACATTGTACAGGAGACAGGGATCAAAACCATCCCCATGGAAAAGAAATGCAAAAAAGCAAAATGGCTGTCTGGGGAGGCCTTACAAATAACTGTAAAAAAGAAGAAAGGGAAAAGCAAAGGAGAAAAGGAAAGATATAAGCATCTGAATGCAGAGTTCCAAAGAATAGCAAGGAGAGATAAGAAAGCCTTCCTCAGTGATCAATGCAAAGAAATAGAGGAAAACAACAGAATGGGAGAGACTAATCTCTTCAAGAAAATTAGAGATACCAAAGGAACATTTCATGCAAAGATGGGCTCGATCAAGGACAGAAATGGTATGGATCTAACAGAAGCAGAAGATATCAAGAAGAGGTGGCAAGAATACACAGAAGAACTGTACAAAAAAGATCTTCACGACCCAGATAATTACTATGGGGTGATCACTCACCTAGAGCCAGACATCCTGGAATGTGAAGTCAAGTGGGCCTTAGGAAGCATTACTAGGAACAAAGCTAGTGGAGGTGATAGAATTCCAGTTGAGCTATTTCAAATCCTCAAAGATGATACTGTGAAAGTGCTGCACTCAATATGCCAGTAAATTTGGAAAACTCAGCAGTGGCCATAGGACTGGAAAAGGTCAGTTTTCATTCCAATCCCAAAGAAAGGCAATGCCAAAGAATGCTCCAAGTACTGCACAATTGCACTCATCTCACACACTAGTAAAGTAATGCTCAAAATTCTCCAAGCCAGGCTTCAGCAATACATGAACCGTGAACTTCCAGATGTTCAAGCTGGTTTTAGAAAAAGCAGAGGAACCAGAGATCAAATTGCCAACATCAGCTGGATTGTGGAAAAAGCAAGAGAGTTCCAGAAAAACATCTATTTCTGCTTTATTGACTATGCCAAAGCCTTTGACTGTGTGGATCACAATAAACTGTGGAAAATTCTGAAAGAGATGGGCATACCAGACCACCTGACCTGCCTCTTGAGAAACCTATATGCAGATCAGGAAGCAACAATTAGAACTGGACATGGAACAACAGACTGGTTCCAAATAAGAAAAGGAGTACATCAAGGCTGTATATTGTCACCCTGCTTATTTAACTTCTATGCAGAGTACATCATGAGAATCGCTGGGCTGGAGCAAGCACAAGCTGGAATCAAGATTGCCAGGAGAAATATCAATAACCTCAGATATGCAGATGACACCACCCTTATGGCAGAAAGTGAAGAGGAACTAAAAAGCCTCTTGATGAAAGTGAAAGAGGAGAGTGAAAAAGTTGGCTCAAAGCTCAACATTCAGAAAACGAAGATCATGGCATCTGGTCCCATCACTTCATGGGAAATAGATGGGGAAACAGTGGAAACAGTGCCAGACATGATCTTTTTGGACTCCAAAATCACTGCAGATGGTGATTGCAGCCATGTAATTAAAAGACGTTTACTCCTTGGAAGGAAAGTTATGACCAACCTAGATAGCATATTCAAAAGCAGAGACATTACTTTGCCAACAAAGGTCCATCTTAGTCAAGGCTATGGTTTTTCCAGTGGTCATGTATGGATGTGAGAGTTGGACTGTGAAGAAAGCTGAGTGCTGAAGAATTGATGCTTTTAAACTGTGGTGTTGGAGAAGACTCTTGAGAGTCCCTTGGACTGCAAGGAGATCCAACCAGTCCATCCTAAAGGAGATCAGTCCTGGTATTCATTGGAAGGACTGATGCTGAAGCTGAAACTCCAATACTTTGCCACCTCATGCGAAGAATTGACTCATTGGAAAAGACTCTGATGCTGGGAGGGATTGGGGGCAGGAGGAAAAGGGGACGACAGAGGATGAGATGGCTGGATGGCATCACTGACTCAATGGATATGAGTTTGAGTGAACTCCGGGAGTTGGTGATGGACAGGGAGGCCTGGCATGCTGCAATTCATGGGGTCGCAAAGAGTCGGACACGACTGAGCGACTGAACTGAACTGTGAACATGTTTGAATTTGAACTTAAATTGAATCTCTGTTTGAGAGTGAACTTTGCTTGAGAAAGGACAGTATCTTATTTTTGGACAATCTCATGTAGGATGCCCCTGAGATGTATCTTAATGGCTGAGAAAAAAGTGAATGTGAATGTTCCTTAGCCACTTAAAATGTGATGTATTTATAGCTTCACTCTTCTTCCTTTTACCAGTGAGTATGCTGTTTTAAAATAGATTTCCCACTTTGCTGGGGAGGATAGAAGCTCTTTTTAGCAATGGCTATTTAGTTTCATTGGTTATTAAGAGAGAGAAGAGAAAAGGTGAAGAGTAATGGCCTCAATTCCGATTTTGTCTGAGCACAAACACATTTTTCTTCTGTATATTGAGCATCCTTTGATACCCTCTTGGAACTTTTATTCATGAAGGAGACAGATGTTTGTAGTGGGGAAGAACTGGACTCCCGGCCTGTGTGATTGAAGGGAAAGGCCTTGGCCACAACCAGAACACAAGAGTGGCCCTCCAGCTTTCTTCAAGCCCTTTGTTTCTTTGTTCTCTTTTAGCATTTAATAGCCCAAATACTCTCCTCTTTGATTTACAGTTCAATGTCGTGAATGTATGAATGATTAAAGAATCAATATCCCTAACCTCTGTAAATTTAATCAAGCATTCTCCCTATGCTTATTGACATTATATACTAAATTCTATAGTTGTAGAAACCCTCCTTTCTTCTTATCTGGGTATTATTTTGCCACATTTAATAAAAATACTTTTCTCTACATAAGTTTGAATTACATTTCCCGTGGTTGAGAAAGAACTAAAATTACAACTGATGGATTTTCCTGGTGGTCCACTGGTTAAGACTCTGCACTTCCAGTGCAGGGGACAAGGGTTTGATCCCTGGTCAGTGAACTAAGGGCTTCCCTTGTGGCTCAGACAGTAAAGAATCTGCCTGCAGTGTGGGCCACCAGGATTCGATCCCTGGGTTAGGAAGATCCCCTGGAGAAAGGAATGGTTGCCCACTCCAGTATTTTTGCCTGAAGAATCCCCCAGGACAAGGATCCTGGCATGGGATCCAGTCCATGGGATCGCAAAGAGTCGGACACGACTAAAGCAACTTAACACACATGCCCTGGGGCACTCAGATTCCACATGCTGCACAGCACAGCCCAAAAAAAAAAAAAAATTACAAGTGAATCTTAGTATCTGAATATAGTTTTTTCCCTCAATTGTTTTCCTCTCTCTGTTTTGGTGGACAAGGAACCATTGAAAGTTTAGAATTGTTTAAATGAATCTCTGTAGGCATCTGAGTGCAAGCATGTATGCCTAATTGTGTTTTCCTACAACAGGGGACCTTCTGGACCCAGGGATCGAACCTGCGTCTCTTGCGTCTCCTGAATGGGCAGGCAAATTCTTTACCACGGCACCACTTGGGAATCTGTCTACAGTGGCTCAGTGGTGAAGAATCTACCTTCCCGGTTCTATCCCTGGGTCAGGAAGATCCCCTGGAGAAGGGCATGGTGACTCACTCTAGTATTCTTTCCTTGAGAAGCCCATGGACAGAGGAGCCTGCAGGGCTACAGTCCATGGGGTGGCGAAGAGTTAGACATGACTGAAGCAACTTGAACCGTGAACTTCCTGATGTTCAAGCTGGTTTTAGAAAAGGCAGAGGAACCAGAGATCAAATTGCCAACATCAGCTGGATCATGGAAAAAGCAAGAGAGTTCCAGAAAAACATCTATTTCTGCTTTATTGACTATGCCAAAGCCTTTGACTGTGTGGATCACAATAAACTGTGGAAAATTCTGAAAGAGATGGGCATACCAGACTACCTGATCTGCCTCTTGAGAAATTTGTATGCAGGTCAGGAAGCAACAGTTAGAACTGGACATGGAACAACAGACTGGTTCCAAATAGGAAAAGGAGTACGTCAAGGCTGTATATTGTCACCCTGCTTATTTAACTTCTATGCGGAGTACATCATGAGAAACACTGGACTGGAAGAAACACAAGCTGGAGTCAAGATTGCCAGGAGAATTATCAATAACCTCAGATATGCAGATGACACCACCCTTATGGCAGAAAGTGAAGAGGAACTCAAAAGCCTCTTGATGAAAGTAAAAGTGGAGAGTGAAAAAGTTGGCTTAAAGCTCAACATTCAGAAAACGAAGATCATGGCATCTGGTCCTATCACTTCATGGGAAATAGATGGGGAAACAGTGGAAACAGTGCCAGACTTTATTTTTTTGGGCTCCAAAATCACTGCAGATGGTGACTGCAGCCATGAAATTAAAAGACGCTTACTCCTTGGAAGGAAAGTTATGACCAACCTAGATAGCATATTCAAAAGCAGAGACATTACTTTGCCAACAAAGGTCTGTCTAGTCAAGGTTATGGTTTTTCCAGTGATCATGTATGGATGTGAGAGTTGGACTGTGAAGAAAGCTGAGCGCTGAAGAATTGATGCTTTTGAACTGTGGTGTTGGAGAAGACTCTTGAGAGTCCCTTGGACTGCAAGGAGATCCAACCAGTCCATTCTGAAGGAGATCAGCCGTGGGATTTCTTTGGAAGGAATGATGCTAAAGCTGAAACTCCGGTACTTTGCCACCTCATACGAAGAGTTGACTCATTGGAAAAGACTCTGATGCTGGGAGGGACTGGGGGCAAGAGGAGAAGGGGACAACAGAGGATGAGATGGCTGGATGGCATCACTGACTCGATGGAGGTGAGTCTGAGTGAACTCCAGGAGTTGGTGATGGACAGGGAGGCCTGGCATGCTGCGATTCATGGGGTTGCAAAGAGTCGGACACGACTAAGCGACTGATCTGATCTGAAGCGACTTAGCAGCAGCAGAACAGTTTAATAAAAAGGCTCATGGTCAGCTAAGATAAAATAAAATTATAACTAAGAAATAAACCATAACTAAGAAATAAAATCCAGCCCCCTGCATTCTGGGAGCGCAGTCTTCGCCACTGGACCACCAGGGAAGTCCCCTGTTTATCTTTTTCTGTGTGCAGTGTTCCTTTTCATACCAACATGTTTGGATTGCCTTTTCACACTTCCGTTTTTCCAGCTGTAAGGAGAACATAGGATGGTATGATGGTATATCTGTTCACTTCATTCATGTAACCACACACACAAATATATTATTTCTCTCTTTGTGAATGCTATCACTGAAGATAGTTCAGTGATCAGCAGACTGCTCACTAGTTTTGTTTCATGTTCCCTCTACAGATTCTGAGTTGGTTTGTACAGATTTCTCTAGGACTGAAACATATTCACGACAGGAAGGTTTTACACAGGGACATAAAAACACAGGTAACGGCTCAGAGACAAAATCAAGAAGAATAGATCTTTTATTTTCTTGAAATACCTCCAACAACATAGCCTTTTCTCACTTATAGAACATTTTTCTTAGCAAGAACGGAATGGTTGCAAAGCTTGGGGACTTTGGTATTGCAAGGGTCTTGAACAAGTAAGTACTTTCAAAAATCATTTTTCCTTCTGTTCATAACAGCCAAAATACGTATTTTTAGGTATCAAGAATTAAGAAGGTATTAAGAGCTTGGTTTCTCAATAATTTTGGATAATTGTTTATATAAGTATATTAAAGTATTCAGATGGTACGTTGAGATTAAAATTTGCGAGACATATCTTGGCATAGTAGAAGTGTTGGCAATGCTGTATAGTGTGATGTAAGCTGATCAGTGAGATGTGACTGAAATGTATGTAAAGTTAGTGAGCATTTTGTGAAACAGGAAAATTAACACATGCTTAGGAGAGTATATTGATGCAGCTGTTTAAAAAGACAGTTAGTTGATAAAAAAATGCCAAGAGATTTTAAATGTTCTATTTCTGAGAATTTGTTCTAAGGGAATAATTTGAAATTTGAAATAGTTTAAATGCCTAAAAATTGGGAAATAGTTAAATTTTATAAAACTTGGCTCAGTCATGTACCTGAATATCGTTTAGCCACTGACATTTATGATTTTGAAGACTTTTTGATAATGTGAGAACAAAGTTGGTTGTATTAAATTTAAAATTTTAAAAACAAGAATTATGTATTTCAAATACACTATAATCACAGCTATGTGGAAAATATGCATGGAAAAAAGACAAGAAGGAAATACATCAGAATTTTAGCACTAGTTGTTTGAGGGTAGTATGATTCTTGGTAATTTTTTTCTTCTTTATTCACTTTTCTGTTTTCCAAATTTTAAATCATGAGATTGCATTACTTTTGTCATTGGAATGAAGGAAATTTTTACATGTGAGAGTTTGCAAAATAACAATGGTACCTTTTTGTGCAGTCTTAAAGCCATAAGTTTTTTTAATTGTGTAGATTTTGGGGAAATGAATTATAAGCTTAAAATCAATTAATTTTATTACTACATTATTAATATACTATATTTTAATAATAATGCTTTATTTTAATATATGAATACATCAAATTTTGTGTTACTTTTTATATATTTTTCTTACATGTATATGTATGTCTTAAGCCTTTTCTTACTTCAGTAATACACTATGTTATTTTATTGTTTAATATAACTTTGCTAGTACCATGGAACTTGCTAGAACTTGCGTTGGAACACCATACTACCTGTCCCCAGAGATCTGTCAGAATAAACCCTACAACAATAAAACGTGAGTTGCTGGCTTTTGGTTTGAAAGTCTCAGTAAAATCTTATGGATTCTTTCTTATGGTGCTTTGTAATTTTCTTTTCTTCACCTGTGAAATGAGAATCGCTGTGACTGCCTCTGACCACTTCAGTGTTTCCTAAAGCTTTCAAATTTGTTTAGAAAAGAGATATGTCTCTTCATCTGATGATAGAAGTGATAGGATAACATTGAAAACTGAGGTCACTGTGATGTCCATCTTTGTATTCGATTCTCAGGCTTTCTAAGCACTGTTGAGCCTATAGCAGGAAAGTGTTGTAGATGGGTCAGGCGGAAGGTCTGGTGACAGAACGCAGATTTAGGAGCCAGAAATCCTAACCTTGACTCGGTCAGCGACTTGACCAAGTCAATCAGTCTCTGTGGGTCTCAGTTCCTCTTTCTTCAACAAAGGTGGTGTTGGCCAGGTAATTGTTAAGGCATCTTCCAGCTTTAAAAACCAACAAGCTTTGATGCTTGTGGTACTAGAGCCTACTGTTTAGGAGTAATATTAATATAGTTTGTGAAAGTGTTTGTCGCTCAGTCATGTTCGACTCTTTGCGACCCCCTGGGCTGTAGACTGCCAGGCTCCTCTGTCCATGAAATTCTCCAGGCAAGAAGGCTGGAGGGGGTTGCCATTCCCTTCTCCAGGGGATCTTCCTGACCCAGGGATTGAACCCACATCTGTTGCATTCACAGGTGGGTTCTTTACCACTAGCTCCACAGGCAGCCTTAATATTAATATACACAGTGATAAAAGATAAAGCCAAGATAGTTTTTACTTCCATGGAAGGAGAAGGAAAACATTTCACTTTTCAAAGCTGTCTTTCAGTTGAACTAGTTGGCTTTGCAGGAAGACCAAGTTCCTTTGTGGTGTTCATTGTCTATTTGTTTAGAAAAGTACCCAAGTGATATTTGACTGACTTTGAAAGAAATAAATGAAAAGCAAAGCCCTAAAGAAGAGTGGTGAACATTTCTCCATGTAGTAGAAGAATGGGCATTTTTGGAAGATATCCTCTGACCTAGAGAAGGGGGTTGGCCTCAAGCTGACCAGGAATGCAGTTAGTAACGCCAGGGTGGAAGGGCAGGCTTTCGAAAGCAGAGCGCGCTCAGTGCTGCAAAGAGAGACCCCTGGCTCAGCAGCATTGTTTTGTTGCCTTGCACTACTTTTTAAGCATCTAAGTCAACATTTAAATATGTTGATTTGATGCTTTGAATAATTGGAAGATCCTAGCAATAAATCGTTACCAAACTGGGTTAATTCACGTAATGCACAGCAAGCCAAATGCTGAGACACTGAGGTTTGCAGCAGAGGAAAAAAGGGTTTATACACAAGGTAGCCAGATGAGGAGACTGGAGAACAAGTCTCAGATCTGCCTCCCTGAAGGCGAGGATTTGAGATATTTACGGGATGAAGAATCAGTGTGGTCTTAGGCAGGCTTCCCTGGTGGCTCAGTGGTGAAGAATCCGCCTGCAATGCAGCATGGTCTTAGGCATGAGGAAAGGGGATTGGAGGTGAGGTAACTGGTGGTCTGTGCAGACATAGCTGTTTCGTGCATCTTCATAGGATGCATGTTCAAAAATGGAAATGTTTAGCATGATCTGAGGGGGGGTTATTTTTGGCCCTCTGAGGTCAAAGGTCATTTATCGGACACCTGCACAGGCCCAGTTTTAGCACATTTTAAGTTCATTGAGTACCAGATACTCTGTTTATCACTTAATCTAACTTTGGTTCTGTCTATAGCCTCGAGTAGAACGTTCCTTTCTAAATCAACCAAATGTTACCTGTTGAATCAAGTAATCCACATTTGAGTTCTTCCTCCCTCCTCCAAATTGCTCAAAATTCCATACGCGCACACATTTTCTTTGAGCTCATCACATGAAGTTAAAGTAAGTATTGAGCCATCAGATTGTAGCGAAGCTTGTGTACCTTTTCTCTGCTGGGACTCTGACAAGCTACAATTTTTTCTCTAGTCTTAGTAAGAGTAAGAATTGATAATGTACTGAAAGCATTTGTGAAAACTGGTCACCCTATATAAAATTGTAAAGATACACAAATATAGTTGACTGTAAGGATAAAAGTTTAAATTGAGAATTATCGATATTTCTTGGCATATAAACTCTTATCTTTCCCAGGGATATTTGGTCTCTTGGCTGTGTCTTATATGAGCTCTGCACACTCAGACATCCTGTAAGTATATTAATCATCAGATTATCTTGAATTATTGAAAAGTATATAAATTAAAATAACCTCTGAAAGAAAAAGGTTGTTTGGTTTCATTAGATTGTTAAAAATTATATGAACAAGATATTAAGAAGAATGATAGCTTCATATATACCAACATGGGACGATATCCAAGCTATATTATTAAGTACAAAATCCAAGTTGGAGAATAGTACATAGAACGTGAAAAAAGTGTTAGTCACTCAGTCGTGTCCAACTCTTTGCGACCCCAGGCTCCTCTGTCATTTAAAAAAGCAAGATATAAAATTTCATATCGTATGATCTCAACTTTGTAAAATAAGTAGTATTTTTTAAACGACTAGAAGGAAATATATCTCTGGGTGGTGGAATTGTATATATTTTCCCTGTTTATAATTTCCTATACCTTCTAGTTTTGGGAAACGAATAAACATTTTGATAATAAAGAAACTAAAAAAGCCCTTGTTTTAAGCAATATGATGTCTCATTGAATAACTGCCTACATGTTGATGGAAACAATTCAGGGCGGACCATGGTACTCTTAATGAAAGCTTTTAACATTGTTTTGTTTCTCAAAGTTATTTTACTTTTTAAAAATTAAAAATATTTTAAATGCCTTGTCTTATAGCTCAGTTGGTAAAAAAAAAATTCCCCTGCAGTACAGGAGACCGCAGTTTGATTCCTGGATCAGAAAGATCTACTAGAGAAGGGATAGGCTACCCACTCCAGTATTCTTGGGCTTCTCTTGTGGCTCAGCTGGTAAAGAATCTGCCCGCAATGCAGGAGACCTGGGTTCAGTCCCTGGGTTGGGAAGATCCCCTAGAGAAGGGAAAGGCTACCCACTCTATCTAGTATTCTTGCCTGGAGAGTTCCATGGACAGAGGAGCCTGGCGGGCTACAGTCCATGGGGTTGCAGAGAGTCAGACACAGACTGAGCGACTTTCACTTCATTCCCTCCTCTTTTTTAAAATTTATTTATTTTCAGTGTTTATTTATTTACTTATTTGACGGTGTCAAGTCTTAAGTTGTGGCTTGCAGGATCTTTAATTGCACAGACTCTCTACTTGTGGCAGGAGGGCTCAGTAGTTGCCCCATGCAGGCTTGGTCCCTCCGTGGCATGTGGACTCCTAGTTCCCCGGCCAGGGAGCAAACCCATGTTCCCTGCATTGCAGGACAGGTTCTTAACCATTGGACCACCAGGGAAGTCCCTCTTGGTATTCCTTTAAATATTAGCATTGAATTTTTCTCTGATTTAGTATCACCATTGCTTGTCCTTTCAGTTTGAGGGTAACAACTTACAGCAGCTGGTTCTGAAGATTTGTCAAGCTCATGTTCCTCCGATATCGCCAAGGTTTTCCCGTGACCTACAGTTCTTAATATCCCAGCTCTTTGAAGTATCTCCCCGCGATCGGCCATCCATCAATTCCATTTTGAAAAGGCCCTTTTTAGAGAATCTTATTGCCAAATACTTGACTCCCGAGGTGAGTTTGGAGGTGGTTCTGTTTGGATTTTGACAGAGATTTTTGGCTAGTGAGTCCTGATACACTGTTATATTTTAGGTCATTCACGAAGAATTCAGTCACCCACTCTTACATAAAGCAAGACCATCTGCTTCTCGACCTGCTGGGAAGGTGGCTCCTGGTAAGAAGGACTTAACTGTGCAACCAAAAGATATTTATTGTGTGTGTCTCACGCAGTGATTTATAGTATATGGTTGACAACATCAGCAGGGAAATTCCTCCAGATTTATTGAATGTGAACATTTAAAAAATATGAGCACTATAAGCAGGACTTCCCAGGTGGTGCTCATGGTAAAGAACCCGTCTGTCAATGCAGGAGACATGAGATGAATTTATTATAGCAATAGCATGATTTCTTATTAATCTCAATGCCTGAGACCTACAACACATCTTTATATTAAACCCAGACAATTCTAGTCTACCTTTATGAGGCCTTGTACTAGCTGCAACTGGAAAATCTGCCCAAAGCGGCCTATGAAGTTTCGATCTCTGGGTCAGGGAGATCCCTTGGAGGAGGGCAGGGCAACCCACTCCAGTATTCTTGCCTGGAGAATCCCATGGACAGAGGAGCCTGGTGGGCTACAGTTCATAGGGTCGCAGAGTCAGACACGACTGAAGCTACTTAGCATGCACGAGCATTATAAACAGGAGAAAAATTTTTGTTGACTGGTGACCTGTGGGCGTGCCTGTACATCTAGATCATTCATGACCTGGAAAATTCATCTCCTCTCTTCTCCTCAGTCAGGAAAACTTGATGAAGCAGTGGATTTGCTGATAAAGAGATGCTCAAAGAGTCAGGATCCAAGCTTAACTTTTGTGTAGGGAAGGGGTAGAGAGTCAGAATCATGAGATGAAGCTTGTGTTATTGAACTAGAGAGAATGGACTGGAGATTAAGAGTTCTCTTGCAGAGCCTGGTTTGAGCTGAAGTTAGGATCTTGGACCTAACTGGTAACACTAGGAGAATTGTTACTATGTGATCCCCAAAGAAAGCAGGTGATACCTTATGGTAATGAGAAATAGGGGAGCTGCTTTAGTGATAGTGTCAGGAATCAGCTGATGAAATACTGTATGTGTGTTTGTGTGTATGTGTAAGAGAGACAGACATTAAAGAGAAAAATTACTAATTCAATTAACATTGTGAAATAAGAACAGCAGGATTTTTCAATTCCATTCAATTCAGTTGCTCAGTCGTGTCCGACTCTGCAAGCCATGGGCTGCAGCACGCCAGGCCTCCCTGTCCATCACCAACTCCCGGCATTTACTCAAACTCATGTCCATTGAGTTGGTGATGCCATTCAACCATCTCATCCTCTGTCATCCCCTTCTCGTCCTGCCTTCAGTCTTTTCCAGCATCAGGGTCTTTTCAAATGAGTCAGTTCTTTGCATCAGGTGGCCAAAGTATTGGATTTTCAGCTTCAGCATCAGTCCTTCCAATGAATATTCAGGACTGATTTCCTTTAGGATGGACTGGTTGAATCTCCTTGCAGTCCACGGGACTCTCAAGAGTCTTCTCCAACACCTCAGTTCAAAAGCATCAATTCTTTGGCGCTCAGCTTTCTTTATAGTCCAACTCTCACATCCATACATGACTACTGGAAAAGCCATAACTTTGACTAGACAGATCTTTGTTGGCAAAGTAATGTCTCTGCTGTCTAGGTTGGTTATAACTTTTTTTCTAAGGAGCAAGCGTCTTTTAATTTCATGGCTGCAGTCACCATCTGCGGTGATTTTGGAGCCCCCCAAAATAAAGTCTGTCACTGTTTCTCCATCTATTTGCCATGAAGTAAAAAGCCTCTTGATGAAAGTGAAAGTGGAGAGTGAAAAAGTTGGCTTAAAGCTCAACATTCAGAAAACGAAGATCATGGCATCCGGTCCCACCACTTCATGGGAAATAGATGGGGAAACAGTGGAAACAGTGTCAGACTTTATTTTTCTGGGCTCCAAAATCACTACAGATGGTGACTGCAGCCATGAAATTAAAAGACGCTTACTCCTTGGAAGGAAAGTTATGACCAACCTAGAGAGTATATTCAAAAGAAGAGACATTACTTTGCCAACAAAGGTTCGTCTAGTTAAGGCTATGGTTTTTCCTGTGGTCATGTATGGATGTGAGAGTTGGACTGTGAAGAAGGCTGAGCGCCGAAGAATTGATGCTTTTGAAGTGTGGTGTTGGAGAAGACTCTTGAGAGTCCCTTGGACTGCAAGGAGATCCAACCAGTCCATTCTGAAGGAGATCAGCCCTGGGATTTCTTTGGAAGGAATGATGCTGAAGCTGAAACTCCACTACTTTGGCCACCTCATGCGAAGAGTTGACTCATTGGAAAAGACTCTGATGCTGGGAGGGATTGGGGGCAGGAGGAGAAGGGGACGACAGAGGATGAGATGGCTGGATGGCATCACTGACTCGATGGATATGAGTTTGGGTAAACTCTGGGAGTTGGTGATGGACAGGGAGGCCTGGCGTGCTGCGATTCATGGGGTCGGAAAGAGTCGGACACGACTGAGTGACTGATCTGATCTGATCTGATGGAACCATATTGCCATGATCTTAATTATCTGAATGTTGAGCTTTAAGCCAACTTTTTCACTCTCCTCTTTGACTTTCATCAAGAGGCTCTTTAGTTCTTCTTCACTTTCTGCCATAAGGGTGGTGTCATCTGCATATCTGAGGTTATTGATAATTCTCCAGGCAGTCTTGATTCCAGGTTGTGCTTCTTCCAGCCCAGCGTTTCTCATGATGTACTCTGCATATAAGTTAAATAAGCAGGGTGACAATATACAGGTTTGACACGCTCCTTTTCTGATTTGGAACCAGTCTCTTGTTCCATGTCGAGTTCTAACTGTTGCTTTCTGACCTGCATACAGGTTTCTCAAGAGGCAGGTCAGGTGGTCTGGTATTCCCATCTCTTTCAGAATTTTCCACAGTTTGTTGTAATCCACACAGTCAAAGGCTTTGGCATATTCGATAAAGCAGAAGTAGATGTTTTTCTGGAACTCTTTTGCTCTTTTGATGATCCAATGGATGTTGGCAGTTTGATCTCTGGTTCCTCTGCCTTTTCTAAATCCAGCTTGAACATCTGGAAGTTCTTGGTTCATGTACTGTTGAAGCCTGGCTTGGGGAATTTTGAACATTACTTTGCTAGCGTGTAAGATGAATGCAATTGTGTGGTATTTTGAGCATTCTTTGGTATTGCCTTTTTTTGGGATTGGAATGAAAACTGACCTTTTCCAGTCCTGTGGCCACTGCTGAGTTTTCCAAATTTGCTGGCATATTGAGTGCAGCACTTTCACAGCATCATCTTTCAGGATTTGAAATAGCTCAACTGGAATCCCATCATCTCCACTAGCTTTGTTCCTAGTGATGCTTCCTGAGGCCCACTTGACTTCACATTCCAGGATATCTGGCTCTAGGTGAGTGATCACACCATTGTGATTATCGGGGTTGTGAAGATTGTGTGATTATCGGGGTTGTGTATTCTTGCCACTTCTTAATATCTTCTGCTTCTGTTAGGTCCATACCATTTCTGTCCTTTATCGAGCCCATCTTTGCATGAAATGTTCCCTTGGTATCTCTGATTTTCTTGAAGAGATCTCTAGTCTTTCCCATTCTGTTGTTTTCCTCTATTTTACATTGATCACTGAGGAAGGCTTTCTTATCTCTCCTTGCTATTCTTTGGAACTCTGCATTCAGATGGGTGTATCTTTCCTTTTCTCCTTTGCCTTTTGCTTCTCTTCTCAGCTATTTGTAAGGCTTCCTCAGAAAACCATTTTTCCTTTTTGCCTTTCTTTTTCTTGGGGATGGTCTTGATCACTGCCTCCTGTACAATGTCATGAACCTCCATCCATAGTTCTTCAGGCACTCTATCTATCAGGTCTAATCCCTTGAATCTATTTGTCACTTCCACTGTAAAATCGTAAGGGATTTGATTCAGGTCATACCTGAATGGTCTAGTGGTTTTCCCTGCTTTCTTCAATTTAAGTTATTCAATTTAATGGCAGGATTTTTAGCCATAACCAAATATCTCAGCTTCAAGGATGAGGAGGAACCAGTGAGAGGAAAATATTACTTACTGTGATGGAGAAATTATTATAAACTTAGGAAAGTTATAAAGGGAAAGTGAATGGATAATTCTGCTATGTTTAATTTGATTTGACATCATTATGTATTGATCTAGATTGAGAATGTTTAGAAAGTAGAGAAGTAGAGCATGAGAGAAAGTGTATTGTCTACATTTCTAATATAGGACAGATGGGAAAACAGGAACACATGGGTGAATGTGATAAATACCAACATGTTAGGAGACCCACTCATCCATTTCCAACAACAATTGGACCTGAGCGCTGCGGCCTCATAACCCAAGCTCTGATGACTACATTTAATTACTTGTAATTAATTTAGTTAATGATTGAACTACTAAACATGTTATGCGTATTGTTTCTGTAAATGTTAATATTCACTCGTAAATTGTTAAATAGTAGACTATTAAATAATTAAATATTACTAGAACTATGTATGGAGAAGGAAATGGCAACCCACTCCAGTATTCTTGTCTGGAGAATCCCATGGACAGAGGGGCCTGGCGGGCTGCAGTCCATGGGGTCACAAGAGTCGGACATGACTGAGCGACTAGAGAGAGAGGGAGAAAGAGAGAACTATGTCAAGGAACCCTGGCAAGAATGATTTCCTCCATCCAAAGGAAATGTGTAGTCATTTTCTGTCAGCCCTTCTCTTTGTGAGTATAAATGTTTCTGGTTTAAGTGAACATGTTTCAAGTGAACATAAATGTTTCTGGTTAAAGTGTGTTATGAAATGCTCCGTATGCTTATACTCTCACAAGTATAAAAAATTTTTTTAAATGAAGTTGTTTTCTTTTGGTTAAATAAGATTCTAAAATACAGAAAGTGAGATTCCAGGGAAAGTGTCTACCACAATCAAGGATAACAGTGCCAAATAAGAGGAAGGACGTATTACGTAGAAATGAATGGAGATCACCAGCTGGAGCCCAGACACCCATATCTGTAAGTCATGCTAAAGCATTCCTGTTGTTTTAGCAGATGGTCTGTTCTACAGAACTACTTCCACATGTTCATGAGGTATGAGGTCATGATGTGGGGGATCACTAGTTTTGTACTTATAATAAAATTCTGTAATTAGCATTAAAGTGGTAGTTCATGGGACAACTTCTAGTTGTTATATATATATATTTAACAATGCTGTATTTTCTTATAGGTATGGTATGTATTAGTTTTTTTTGTAATTCAATTCCTTTTAATTTCTTTAAATAAATAAGATTTTTCTATATAGGACAAGTGAGTAGAATCGCAGCAGAAAACTTTCTACATTATGTTGTATGTAATTGAGGAATTTTCATTATAAAATCATTGATTTTTTTCCCTGAGTTTCTTTATGCCAGTTATTTGAATCCATTTCATCAGAATGTTGAATCTTTTAGTTTTTGCTAGTGAAATGCTTCTGGCACATAAAAATGGCTGTTGTATTTTAACTGAAGAATTATATTCTTAAAGAAGGCTCACGGTATAATTACAGGACCATTTGAAGTACATTTCCTAAGTGTTTACTTGCTATTTAGACATTTTAGCAAATATGTTGGTGTACAGATAGATTTTTGAAACTATTAAATTATTGCCCTTTATATGATAGAATGTGGCTTAACTTTATTAAAGAATTTTGAAAGTATGTTGTAATTTAGAATACTCTGTAGCAAACCTGCAGGAGGCAAAACAAACAAACAAACAAACAAAAAACATCTGAAAGATTTGTGGGTGGATGATATTAGAACGTATTGCTGGTTCTTCAATCCTCTGAAAGCTTCTGCTAATGCAGTGAAATGGGAGGTCTCCACAGGAACCATCTTGGATGTTGTTATTACCGTTTGGGATTTTAGAGAAAATCCTGAAGAAGCTGTTTTTTCCTTCCAATACTTTTCTGTATTTCTAGCCATTTTTCAACTAACTAGTAGTACCTTCTTTTGGGTTGTACATAGGTAAATATTGTAAAACTAAGAAAATGACTTGACACTTTAAAATTAAAATAAATGTTTAATTTGTATTTAGACTGATAAGCCGGATTTTACACATTTACTTTAATATTTGAATAGGATTATGTGAATGTGCCATTTTTGTAAGTTCAGTTCAGTTCAGTCACTCAGTCGTGTCTGACTCTTTGCAACCCCATGAATCACAGCACGCCAGGCCTCCCTGTCCATCACCAACTCCCAGAGTTTACCCAAACTCATGTCCATCGAGTCGGTGATGCCATCCAGCCATCTCATCCTCTGTCATCCCCTTCTCCTCCTGCCCCCAATCCCTCCCAGCATCAGAGTCTTTTCCAATGAGTCAACTCTTGGCATGAGGTGGCCAAAGTAGTGGAGTTTCAGCTTTAGCATCATTCCTTCCAAAGAACACCCAGGACTGATCTCCTTTAGAATGGACTGGTTGGATCTCCTTGCAGTCCAAGGGACTCTCAAGAGTCTTTTCCAACACCACATTTCAAAAGCATCAATTCTTCAGCGCTCAGCTTTCTTCACAGTCCAACTCTCGCATCCATACATGACTACTGGAAAAACCATAGCCTTGACTAAATAGATGGACCTTTGTTGGCAAAGTAATGTCTCTGCTTTTGAATATGCTATCTAGTTTGGTCATAACTTTCCTTCCAAGGAGTAAGTGTCTTTTAATTTCATGGCTGCAATCACCATCTGCAGTCATTTTGGAGCCCCAAAAAATAAAGTCTGACACTGTTTCCACTCTTTCCTCATCTATTTCCCATGAAGTGATGGGATCAGATGCCATGATCTTCGTTTTCTGAATGTTGAGCTTTAAGCCAACTTTTTCACTTTCTTCTTTCACTTTGTAAGTTAAAGATGGTCAAATATCTATAATTTCATATTTAATCTAACATATATATTGTGCGTGTGCTCAGTCATGTCCAACTCTTTGCAACCCCACGGACTGTAGCCTGCCAGGCTCCTCCGTCCATGGGATTCTCCAGGCAAGAATACTGGAGTGAGTTGCCATTTCCCCCTCCAGGGGCTCTTCCTGTGTATATGAACAACAACAAATAACTTTGTGAAAAATAGGAAATAATAGCACAGTTTAGTTTCATATCTTGGGTTGGATAGATACTCGCTAAGTATTTTTTATACACTAGCCATGAAGTATACGTGACTCATATTCACACCTGAGCAAAATTATTAACTATGGTGCTGCAGGACTTTGGCTTCTAAAACATTTTTCAGTTCTAGGATTTGGGGATTGTGAGATTACTGAAAAATGAGTCTAGAGCAAGAACAACAAGATAATTTCTATGCCTTGTCTTAGCTATGGCCACTATCAAGCAATCAGTTATTATAGATTTTAATCCTGTATTTTTAAAAAAAATCTCTCTTCATTTCAATCCCTCAGGTAAAAATGGTAGAAAGGCCCAAACTTGCTGCAGTGTGTGGACATTATGATCATTTTTATGCTCAACTTGACTTGTTGAGGAAGAGAGCACATGGACCAAATTACCACCGTGTTCCTCAAAAAGATAGCAGAGATGAGGAGAGTTATGATCAGGAAGAAAGCCACAGTCCACCTCCAGGTCAATGGTAATGTCATAGTCTAACTTAAACTTTCGTCCTCTGAATAATATCTTGCTATATCAGCATTTATTTTGAAGTCTGTCCAAATTCTCCTAAAACATCCAGGAAGAATCTCCAGACTCTACATTTAAAATACTTAATTCACTGTTCCCTTGACACTTTTTCATCTCAAATTTGAGGTAACTAATCTTACTCATGTTGCCATTTGACTATGGCCACAGATTCATACTCTTGAATTTTTCATATTGTTTTCTTCTTTCTGGTAATGCCGGAGACCTGGGTTCGATCCCTGGGTTGGGAAGATCCCTGGAGAAGGGAACAGCTACCCACTCCAGTATTCTGGCCTGGAGAATCCCATGGCTGTATAGTCCCTGGGGTTGGAAAGTGTTGGACGTGACTGAGCGACTCTCACTTTTCACTTTGAACTCAGAATGTCACAGGCGATTTGTGAATCTCATTATGAAGCTGAAAATCTACTTGTCAAATTGCTGCCTATAACAAGTTAAAATTTCTACTCAAGCTGAATGTTTCTGTTTCCTAAGGCTTGCTGAATACCTTCAGAGGAAATGTGAAGCCCAACAATATAAGCTGAAAGTGGAAAAGCAATTGGTAAGTAAAAACCACATATAAGAGGCCATCAGAAATTTCTAACGCTTTCTCTGTTCACAAATATTCATGGTTCCTTAAGTCAAAGTTCATTCCACATAGAAGACTAGTTTTTAACAGCTAAAGAAGAATATTGGGAATAGGCTTCAGCTAGGGTCTGAGAAGCCTAGTTCCTTCCCTGGCTCCATCACTTGCTGTGTGACATTAGGCAGAACATGCAGCCTCTCTGAACTTCAGTATCTTTCTCTATAAAAGCTGTAGATAAGCTTCGAGGTCCCCTTAAGTGCTGCTTTTCTTTGATTCTAGTTTATTAGAATTCTACACATTTTAAAAAAGGGATTATCATATTTTATTTGAAATGAAAGTTAAACTTTACCCTTAAGTATAGTGTCAAAATTCTGGGGCTGAGTGAAACTGGATATACATCCTATTTGTATTGGTCTTATTTTGAGCTGCTCAAAAGCTTTAGTTCTCTTCCCCTACCTAATCTCAAGCTCCAAGGGTTGCTGAACTTTTATAGATATTTGATTCCACAGTTACAGTTTACCAGTTCAGAAAACAAATCTAGGCATCTTACATGCTAGCATAAAATATTGATTGCTTAGAATACACAATACCAATGGTTTTATTCATTTACTTTTTTAAAAGTTTCATGCTTAATCTAAGAAAATTCTGCTTACTATAAAAAAAACTCAATATAATTATTATCAAATAGTGAGATTGATAATATAATTATTGCTTAAAGGATGAAGTGCAGGTCAAGTCATAAGGTGTTTCCAGAATGCAAATACACCTGATAAACTACTTTATTCCAATAACAGGGTCTTCGTCCATCTTCTGCTGAGCCAAATGACAACCAGAGACAAAAGCTAAGAAGCGATGGGGAAGGACCTAGATTCTGGGGGCTGCAGTTCAGGAGAAATGAAATGAAGGAACAGGTTAGAAACTGCTTCCAAGGGCTACCGCTGGATTTCTCTCATTGTCTTGTGTACTGTAATACCATGTTGCTTTGAGGAGGGCACGGCAACCCACTCTGGTATTAATATTCTTGCTTGGAAAATCCCATGGACACAGGAGCCTGGGGGGCTACAGTCCATAGGGTCGCATGACTGAAGCATCTTAGCACACACACACGCAGGGTATTATTATTTTTAGCATCTATGGTGCACCCGAAAGAGCTCACTACACAAACCCTTGCTGGATACACGGTGTGATGCACCACGCTGAGGGCTCAGGGGAGACAAAGACATGCATTTCACCTTCTCAGAGAATGCAGTGTAGCTGAGTTCATAGGGCTTTTTACCTTGGATTGATCAAGTAACTGTCCATCCTGAACATATTTGAAATTTGTGTTAGTTCCCTCGGGCTGCCTTACAAACACACTGGGCAGTTTGAAGCGACAGAAATTTACTGTCTCACAGTTCTGGAGGCTTGAAGTCCAAAGTCAAGATGTCAGCAGGGCCATGCTTCCTCTGAACTCGGGAGGGGAGTCCCTCTCTGCCTTTTGCTGGCTTCTGGTCATTGGTCCGTGATGCTCAGATATCCTCCCTTGCAGTGACACAACTCAGTCTCTGCCACTGGACGTGGCATCCTCCTTGTGTGACCATCTTCGTCTTCTTTTTTTAAAAGGAGTCTGCTTATTTTTTTTAATATTATTTATTATTATTATTATTTGGCCACACCATGTGGCGTGGGGCCCTTAGTTCCCTGGCCAGGGGTGAAACCCGAGTCCTCGGCATTAGAAGTGCAGAGAGTTAACCACTAGACTGCCAGAGAAGTCCCTGGCCATCTTCTTAACAGGACAGCAGCTGTATGCATTAGGGACCCACTCTGCCCCAGTTGTGACCACATCTTAGCTTAACTATTCACCTCTGCAATGACACCATCTCCAAATATGATCACTTTACCACAGGCAAGGTATAAGGCAGATTATCATTTTGGGGAGCACCGACTTTTCCCTTACTACATATCACACATTTCTAAAATCATAGGCTGTCTTGGGGATTTCCCTGGCTGTCCAGTGGTTAACACGCCATGCTTCCAATGCAGGGAGTGTGGGTTCGATCCCTGGTCGGGGAACTAAGATCCCACGTGCCGTGAGGCATGGCCAAAAATAAAAAATAAAATAAAAATAAAATCATAGGCTCTCTAGAGAGTATTCTGTCAAGTTGTCCGCAAACATTTAACATTTCGGAATTGGGATTGCTTTCCAGGAATATTGGAAGCAGTTAGAGGAAATACGCCAACAGTATCACCATGACATGAAGGAAATTAGAAAGAAGATGGGGTGTGAACTGGAGGTAGGTAAATTCATTCTTCTAAAGGAAATGTTGAGGGACTGCCCTGGCGGTCCAGTGGTTAAGACTTCTCTTTCCAATGCAGGGGGTGTGGGTTCAATCCCTGGTCAGGGAACTTAGATCCCACATGCCTCATGGTCAAAAATCCAAAGTATAAAACAGAAACAATATTGTAACGAATTCAATAAAGACTTTAAAAATGGCCCATGTCAAAATAAATGTTTAAAAACAGAAACAAAATGTTGCTCTATTGATTCAGAGCTAACTAAACTGAGCAGATATTAACAGTAATGATCTTTTAAAAAAAATAATATTAGATATTTAACTATTATTGACCGTGCTGGGTCTTTGTTGCTGTGCAGGTTTTTCCTAGTTGTGGCGAGCAGGGGCTCCTCTTCAATACATGCTCGGGCTTCTCTGCAGAGCTCAGGCTCTAGGGCATGTGGGCTTCAGTAACTGTGTGTGTGGACTTAGTAATTGCAGTTCCCAGACTCTAGAGTACAGGCTGATTAATTGTGGCCCACGGGAGTAATGATCTTCTCATCAAAAAGATAAACTTTATCAGGCAAACTTTTTTTTTAAATAGGAAAACTGCCAGATGTAATGGAAGCCCCACTGAATTATGGTTTACTTGAGGCTGCACAAGGTGATGGGCTGGGAGCCTCAGTGAAGAGAGCCTGCTATTAAATATGGTTGATCGTGTTCCCTGTGAGTCAGTCAATAAGTATTGACCAAGCAGGTATTTTATTCCAGAACTGGATTCGATACAGGAAGTGAGTTCATGCCTGTGAGGCAGGAAAAACAACGAGCATTTACTGAATTTAGCTACATCGGAATCCCAGGTAGCTCAGTGGTAAAGAATCCACCTGCCAATTCAGGAGACGCAGAAGACGTGGATTTGATTCCTGGGTCGGGAAGATCCTCTGGAGGAGGAAATGGCCATCCACTCCAGTATTCTTGTCTGGAGAATCCCACAGACAGAGGAACCTGATGGGCTACAGTTCATGGGGTTGCAGAGTCAGACATGACTGAGTGCGTGCGCATGTGCACACACACACACACACACACACACACACTTGTATAGTCTCATATGCTGGGGTAGTCTATATAAGGCAACATTTGAGTACAGTTGAGATGATTTTTGAAATATCCTTTGAAGGAGCCACATTGGAGATTCATTCTTCGATTTCTTAGGTGGTTGCTTTTTCAGTAGAACTCCACATGAGATGGCTGGCCTGTGTCTGGAGACCACATTGCATGAAAAACACATGCGTTTTTAAACACTAGAAACATTGTCCGGACCCTGGAATGCTCCTCCTATGAGACGCCGGGGGTACCGAGTCCCATTGAGGACACAGCCTGTCTCACACATACTTAAACTACACACATTGTGTAGAACTACCCACACTGCTGAAATTTATCTTTCTCTCTCCCCGTCTCTGAGGGCATATATATAAATGAATATAGGTGAAATGAGCAGAGGTACAATTCGGTTGTATGTACTGGGCTCTGAACTAGAGCTTTGACATCCACATCTTCTTTACTTCCCATGAGAGAGAAGTTCAAGTCACTTAGATATTACAAGGCAGACTATGTAACACCCCCTGATGGCTCAGACGGTAAAGAATCTGCCTGCAATGCAGGACACGACTGAATGACTAACACACACAAAACACAAATAAGCAACTGATTCTGAAACCTGTACCCTTTCTAGCATAGACACTTCTACCCATAAACAGCTGGAAAGGTAAGACACGCACGTGTGAAGCAGTGATGGAATAACTGAATCTGGTTAAGCCCTGTGAGTGCATGGGAGTAAACATG
The DNA here is from genome assembly GCF_029407905.1 of Bubalus kerabau. Taxonomy (NCBI): domain Eukaryota; kingdom Metazoa; phylum Chordata; class Mammalia; order Artiodactyla; family Bovidae; genus Bubalus; species Bubalus kerabau. Next base: position 22,106,277 of record NC_073635.1, on the reverse strand, counting down.
AGCGGGATGAGCCGGTGGAGAAACTTTCTGGAAGAAGAGAGATGGGGCCCAAACTGGGTCTGAGAAGCAGAGTGAAGTTAGGAGAGGCAGAGGTAAGGAGGAGGGCATCTGAAGGAACCACACAAAGCTTCAGGGCTGGGTGCCGTGGGAGGGGCAGGCTGGACATGCTTATCACCAGAGCAGTGCATGCATGCCAAGTCGCTCAGTCATTTCTGACTCTTTGCGATCCTATGGATTGTAGCCCTCCAGGCTCTTGTCCATGGGATTCTCCAGGCAAGAATACTGGTGTGGGTTGCCATGCCCTCCTCCAGGGGATCTTCCCGACCCAGGGATCGAACCCCCATCTCTCACCTCTACCTGCAGTGGCAGGCGGGTTCTTTACCACTAGCGCCACCTGGGAAGCCCAGAGCAGTGGTTTGGTTAGTGGTGGAGAGCCTCGTGTTATCCTCAGCCCTGTTTTTTAAGGCAGGTTTGGGATGGAATCCTGCATGCAGGAAAGATGGATGGCAGACTTTTCTAGAGAGGCCAGGAAAGAAGCCCTTGGGGGAAACGGAAGGCGGCCATAGAGAACAGAGGCCATGAGGGCGTTCTCTCCAGCCACGCCCCCGGATCCTCCCTGGGCCAGTGTCCTCACAAGACCCCATTCAGGTCTAGCAGCTGAGGGTCAGCAAGTGGCCTTCAGAACCGACACAGAACCAACCTTGTGGATTGTGTATAATTTATGTTGAAGGAGGACTCAAAAATGAGCTGGAAAACCTACTTGGTGAAGAAGAGTGACCTGCCCATCCCCCATGAAGCACCTGAGGAAGAAGCACCTGAGGAAGAAGCACCTGTGCAGGTGATGGTTATTGTTAGACGATGCTGCGTTTCCCAGTGAGTCTGCTCCAGCCCTGTGTTCCCATCCCTCCTTGTGCAGTAGAACCACGGGGGAAAGTTTAAAAAACTCAATCAGGACCCTCTCTGGTGGTCCAGTTGTTAAGACTCCTGCAGGAGCACGGGTTCCATCCCCGGTTGGGGAACTAAGATCCGGCTCTTTGCGTGGGGTGCTGCTACACACACACACACACACACACACACACAAAACAAACACAGAGCAATCAAAAAAAAAAATTAAAATACCTGGACTCCATCCCAAATGGTCTGGGGTGGGACCCAGGCATCTTGTTGTCAAGAGCTAGCTGGTAAGTTCGTGCACCCAAGTTTGAGAACTGCTTCCGGGGTGGAAAAAATTTCTATTGTCCAATGGTGTTTGAATCTGAATCTCAAAGACACCTCTCAATAAATCTCACAGTTTATCTTCAAACTTACCTTTTTGGCATTCATAGGGAACTGTGCAGAGCTGAATGATCAAATGGCTCACAAAGGACTTTTCTTTTTTCCTCTGGGAGGTCTTTTCCCTTCATCTTCAATGAGGTGCCCCAAGGGCCTGATTGAGTGCAGGTGAGAGGAAGCCATGTTGAGTGAAGTGAAGGCTGAACAGCCTCCCTGAGTGTTTCCTTTTGTGAAAACCCGGGGACTTCCACAAAGGGTGGTGCTCAGAGCTCTAAAGTGGACTAAGGTTGACTTTTCTACCCAGTGGGGTGAATGGGGCTTCAGGGTCTAATATGTTTGACACGAGTTTGACCCCTGGGTTGGGAAGATCCCTTGGAGGCGGGCATAGCAACCCATTGCAGTATTCTTGCCTGGAGAATCCCATGGATAGAGGAGCCTGGTGGGCTACAGTCCATAGGGTCGCAAAGAGTTGGACACAACTGAAGTGACTTAGCATACACACACAAAGGGAAATAAAGCAATATGACACTTCTCATGCAATTGAGACAATCAGACTACACAGTCAAATCAGACAACCAGCCTCACAAATACAAGTAAGATAACAGAAGTCAGAGTCTTGTTTCAGAGTGTGTAACATTGCAAGGCAGAAAAGCACCCTTCCCAGGGTTGTGGGGCAATCAACCAATAACAGTTCAAACTGATAGATGTGAAGTACATGCAAAGGGTGTGGTCCACAGAAGAGGCAGTAATTAACATCTATGTGTAGGTATGTGTTAGTCTTGTAGTTGTGTCCAACTCTTTGCAACCCTATGGACTGTAGCCCGCCAGGCTCCTCTGTCCATGGGGATCCTCCAGGCAGGAATGCTGGAGTGGGTTGCTATTCCTTTCTCCAGGGGAATATATATATATAAACACATGGAGACTCATAAATTTCTGGCTTGAAAGGAACAGTACATTTTACCAAGATGTGGAAGAGTAGGGAGCAAGCTTGTATGTTGGGGGGTGGGCCCTCAGGAGCTCCGCTTTGGCTGTGTTGAGTCAGGAAGATCTGAGAGACCACATCCCTGCTTCAGGTCTCCTTCCTTAGCCAGGGTCCAACACCATTCCAGGGCTTCAATCAAATGCTAGGTAGGCTTTTCCTACGTTACTGTCCTCTTCTACTCATTTTCTGGGCTATTACTCTAACCTTTTCTTTATAGCACTTAACACCTTCTGAAATGACATCATTGCTTTGCTGACTCATTTACCTATTTTACTCCAGTAAAATGTAAGCTGTGTGTCAGTAGGGACGTTCACGTTCTTCACCATCCCATTGTGCAGGGCAGTGTCTGGTCCGTGGTGGACGCTCCATATGAGATTGTGGGGTGAATGTTAAGGTGAGGATGGTACCAAGTAGGCAGCTGAATTGCAAGACAACTCTTAAAGACATGTTTAAGAGTCATTGCATAAAGATCACATTTAAATCCCTGGAAATAAATGAGACCCCAGGGTATTGTGGAGAAGGAAATGGCAACCCACTCCGGTATTCTTGCCTGGAGAATCCCATGGACAGAGGAGCCTGGTGGGCTACCGTCCATGGGGTCGCAAGAGTCAGACACGACTGAGTGACTAAACCCCACCATCCGTGTACTGAGGAAGAGAACAGCAGAGGGCCCAGGACTGAACCCCAAGAAAGCTCGGGGTCTGAAGTTCACCTCTTGACCATTCTTTGGAAATTCTTGTCAGTACTTTTACAGTCTTCTCTTCCTCCTCTAAATTACCCATCAATTTTTAGACCCTCCCCTCCTTCCTTTGTAGCATCACGAGCTGTGCACTTTTTTGTTTTCCTGATTAAGATCATAAGCTTCTTACAGAAAGGATCTTATAGTCAAAATTACACTCTTCTTAAAATTTTTATTTATTTATTTTTAGTTGCATTGAGTCTTCATTGCTGCTTGCATGCTTTCTCAAGTGGCGGCAAGCGGGAGCCAGTCTTCATTGAGGTGGGCAGGCTTCTCATTGAGGTGGCTTCTCTTGTTGCAGAGCACAGGCTCTGGGCCACGGGTCTCAGTATCTGTGGCACTCTGGCTTAGTTGCTGCAAAGCATGTGGCATCTTTCCAGACCAGGGATCGAACCCATGGCCCCTACATTGGCAGGCGGACTCTTATCCACTGTATCACCAGGGAAGTCCCCAAATTACATTCTTGAATTAGATTAGGTTGTATGGGACTGAAGCGGTAAATATTGTCACCCCGCAGAGTTGCAATGTTGGTGTTAAATGCATTAATATTTCAAGTTAATGGACCTTGTGGCCAAGCTTTTAGTAGACTATCATTAACTTTCCTTTGCAAAATGCATGCTTTTATTCTCAAAACAACCATCAGATTCATTCAAGAAATCAAATAATGTAAATAGACCCTGCTGTGAATTCGGCGATGGTGAAAATGTAATTGTTTGATCAATAGTAAATGCTAGATTTTATTTTTTCTCTAAGTTTCAGGATATTGAGAGAGACTTAAAACAAATGAAACCTCAGAACATAAAGGAAAGTAAAAGTTCGGAACAAAAACATAAAGCTCAGGTAATAAACATTTTGTCTTAAATTTTTGTATTAGAAGTCTGGCTGGGTCTCTGCACCTTGTAATCCAGTTGCCTACAGGATTTCACCCCCTACTATTTTATGGAATTGCCTTATTTTGTGATGTTAGACTAATGGTTTTAAGTATCTGTAGTGTCAAATTGGGAGTTGTAATTTTAAGGCTTTCATTAGATTATAAAACTAAGATTTTTTTCTTGCTTTCTTCTAGAGAGGGCTAAAATTTGAAATTAATTTAAATGAATGTATTTCTGATGAAAACACCCTCCAAGAGGAAGAGGTATGCCATTAAGTTAAATTTCTATTAGTAGAGATGAGAGAATAAGTGTCTTAGTAGCACATTTCATGAAATTTTCCCATAGAGGGTAGAGAAAATTTACTAAAAGCTTCCTAGAAGGATCTGTAGTGTTCAGACAAGTCTTCCAAAATACTTAACCTTCTGTTCTTTTTAAAATTGAGATTATTCATATAAATGGATTATTCCATTTTACTTTGCTATTATAAAAAAGATATTGTCCTTCTAACAGTAACTTTTAAATTATAGCCAGATTAAAATAGAAGACATAATATTAATATATAGTCAACAACTAATAAACTCACCTAAAATAAATGAGCATGTATATTTAAGTTGAATAACCAACAAGAGCCTGCTGTATAGCATAGGGATCCCTGCTCAATATTCTGTAAGAACCTAGTTAGAAATTGAAAAAGAATAGATACATTTATATTTAAAACTGAATCACTTTGCTATGCATTTGAAACTAACAGAATGTTGTTAATCAACTATACTCTAATATGAAATAAAAAGTTTTAAAAATAAAATAAAAATACATAATTTATTTTATTTTAGAATAAAATTATAGAATCTTACAGAGTATTTAGAATCATACAGAGTATTTTCACTGCCCTAAAAATCCTCTGTGCTCCAGTAAGTTTTGAGATTTTACCAGCATTTTGCTACATAAAGACTTCAGTGGATACCGGGATCCAGCCCCAATTGGACCAGGGATTCCCTCGGGAGGACGGCGTTGGCGATTAAAGAATAGATAAAAGGAGAAAGAGACAGAGGCTTGACCTGACTGGTTTACGTGGGAAACTAATAAAGTTCATGGCACCGAACTTGCTCTGACTATGGAGGCCGCAGGTGCCCTCTCAAATAGCTGAAGGTGCCCCACCTTGGGCGCCTTCTTGAGTGTGTCTTAGAAGCCCAGGCAAATAAGTAGTCTCAGAGGACCCCCATGCTCCAATTACTTTGGCCTTAAAAAATAGAGAAGAAAAGGAGAGAAAAGGAAGCAAGAAAGAACGACACGGGGAGACCAAGCTTGATGAGCAAGGCCCACACTTTATTTTCCAAAGTACTTTTTATACCTTAAGTTGTGCATAAAGGATAATGGGTGGGGGTAGAGTCATGCACGGAGAAGGCAATGGCACCCCACTCCAGTACTCTTGCCTGGAAAATCCCATGGATGGAGGAGCCTGGTAGGCTGTAGTCCATGGGGTCGCTAAGAGTTGGACACAACTGAGCAACTTCACTTTCACTTTTCACTTTCATGCATTGGAGAAGGAAATGGCAACCCACTCCAGTGTTCTTGCCTGGAGAATCCCAGGGATGGGGGAGCCTGGTGGGCTTCCGTCTATGGGGTCGCACAGAGTTGGACACGACTGAAGCGACTTAGCAGCAGAGTCATGCAAGGTCAGCAGTCCTTGATCCTTATCGAAGCCAGGCTTTCTTTCTGCAAACTTATCATATGGAAAAGCTTTAGGTGATTTACGTCATCTTCTGGCCAGGAGGCCTGTTAACATTTTATGACCCTTTCTTCAGAAAACTTATTTTTCTTTAAAGGTGATTATTCTAAAGTCTGGCGCCACTCTCCGAAAGCATTAGATAAAGTTGCATTCCTATAGGGCAAAAGTGTGGTGGGCTATAACAAGAAAAGAATTAACTCAAGGGTCCAAGGTTACAAACATTAAAGCTACTACTTACATTTCTATATACCAACTATATTGATCAATACACTCCCAGGGACACAGTAGGTAAGGGATATAGAAACTTGGCAGCAAGCATTAGCTCAACAAAGAAATCCTCTACTAGTTCTATTCTAACAATTTTAACTCTCTGAGAAGCTCTGCATTGTTAGAATATCTTAAGCTTCCTGTGCGGCTCGTGGCTGGGGGGCTGTGAACAATCACATGCGTAGCTGCAGGAATCTGAACAAACCTGTCAGGCAAGCTAGAAAGTCATCAGAGGGGTTTGAATTGAAACACTCCTATTATGCCCAGGAGACTTATTAACTAGAGCTCTAAGTTGATTTTCTTCAGAGAAGGGTGGTCAGGGATAGCCCCCTGTTAATGTCAGGGGAGTTGGTAAAGTCATAAAATAGTAAAACAGACAGATTCTGGTTTTGGGGTACACACTCGGGCAGATCCAGGGGGGCACCCCTCGAGCTCTGACTTGCCTTGCCCATCAGAGCTCTCCTGCATGACCTTGTCACAGGTGGGGACTCCTGTGCTGGCTCCCGGCAAGTGGAGTGTTGGTAGTTAGCACTTACCTCTAACCACTAGGCTCTAAGTATCCCAGAGCTGTGAGTACCAGAGGGATTAGCTCTGGGGACCCAGGGTCTGAGTTGGAAGCTGAGGACTGGTCCCTCCAGTGCTTCTGTGAAATGAGGTGCTGAAGTTGGCTTCCCTGATGGCTCAGATGGTAAAGAACCTGCTTGAAATGCAGGAGACCAGGGTTCGATCCCTGGGTCAGGAAGATCGCCTGGAGGAGATGTGGCAACCCACTCCAGTATTCTTGCCTGGAGAATCCCATGGTCAGAGGAGCCTGGCAGGCTATTGTCCATGGAGTTGCAAAGAGTCAGACATGACTGAGCGACTAACACTTTCAAAGTTGGCCTTCTAGAAAAAAGAATGGAGTCCCAAAAGTTTTATGTACCAATTTGTTCATCCTTTGCTCTTCTTTACTTTGATATGCTTGAAACAGAGTGATCATTTTAATATTAATAATGGAATGTTAGGAACAATTTTAGGGACCTGATTGGCAATGTTAAAGCTTAAAGCAGGACGTGGATGAGCTCATCTTTAGAGTCCCATAGCATGGCACCCCACTCCAGTACTCTTGCCTGGAAAATCCCATGAACGGAGGAGCCCGGTAGGCTGCAGTCCATGGGGTCGCTCAGAGTCGGACACGACTGAGCGACTGCACTTTTCACTTTTCACCTTCATGCATTGGAGAAGGAAATGGCAACCCACTCCAGTATTCTTGCCTGGAGAATCCCAGGGATGGGGGAGCCTGGTGGGCTGCTGTCTATGGGGTCGCACAGAATTGGACATGACTGAAGTGACTTAGCAGCAGCAGCAGCAGCATGGAACAGTAGGGGGATAAGATAGAAGGCAGGACGTCTGCATCAAATTAGTTGCCACATGATCAGTGCTCATCACTGTTGACAAAGAGAAGAAATGGATAGACACATTGCTGTTTCTACCTTGTTCCAACATAGTTCCAGCTTTAAAAGCCTATTGATTCATGTAATAAACATATACTGAATACTCATTGCATGTCTTGGTAAATGCTACTCCTGGGAATACAGAATAATTTTTAAACTTTTCCCCCCAAAATGTGGCTTATTTCTCATGAAACACTGTGGAATTGCTTTAGGCAGTGGATATACTGAATGAAACTTTGACCTCTGAGGATGGCATGAAGTTCATGGAATATAAATGTATGAAGGAGCAGGAAGATTATACAGACCAAGCATTTGAAACACTCTGTTGCCCAGAAGCAGGTATGTGTCCCTTGAAGGCTGCAGATGAGAAGGTACTGTTTTATTGACAACCCATCTCGTATGCTTTCCTCACTCATCTCCAGTGACCTGACTGTCCCCTGCCCCCCACCCCTCCCTGAGCTGGGGGGAATCTGGCCTGACTCCACCCGCCGCAGAGATCACAGCCCCAGAGACCCGCCTCCTCTCTGCTCCGCACTGCTCCCTGGGCAGTTTCAGCCGCTCCCTCAGCTTCCACTCCTCCACCAGCAGCTCCACACTCATCTGCCTTTCTCAGGATCTCCTAGATGGCTCCATGGACGAGTCCCATTGTCATCTCAAACTCAGTGCATGTACGATCAATCTTCTGAGTGCTTTCTTCCCAGGGAGTCTTTATTTTGGGTGATGCCCTCACCAGGCTGACGGTCCTGCTGTCGTGCCTGGGGTGGTTTCTACTCTGAGATGTCCTGAGTCTCCCTCCTCCTCCTTCATTCTCTCTGCCCTGTCCTGTCTCAGCCGTGTATGTGGTAGGAAGTGCACGGGCTTTGGAGACAGAGTTCCAATCCCAGCTGGTATTGCTGCTTTTTGATTGTGCAGCCTTTCACATGTTACTTCAAATCTCTGAATCTCAGGCACTTCCCTGGTAGGCTAGTGGTTAAGACTCCACACTCCCGATGCAGGAGTCACAGGGTTCTATCCCTAGTAGGGGAACTAAGATCTCATTATGCTGTGTGGCCAAAAAAAAAAAATCTCTGAACCTCAGTTTCCCCTTAGGAATGAGGATACTAATGCTTGCCACACAGACTTATTGCAAAGACTAATGTGAAAATGGACGTATTAGGTGCTTAGTTTAATAGATGCTATTTCCCTAATTTTCCCTTTCCCTTCCCCTCACTCATAGGAGAGCTGCCTTACTCTCCTATGCATCCTCTTTTCTCTAGTCTTTGCCTTTCATTCTGTAAATATTGCTATAGTCATCTTGTCATATTATTATCCTACTCAAATTTTTAAAATTAATTTTTGTTGGAGTATTGTTGCATTACAATGGTGTGTTCGTATCTACTGTGCAGCAAGGCGAATCAGCTCTATGTACACGTATATCCCCTCTTTTTTGGATTTCCTTCCCATTTAGGTCACCACAGAGCACTGAGTAGAGTTCCCTGTGCTGAATTGAATAAAGATTTTTTTTTTTCCAGGTGGAAATGAGGCATTATCAAAATGAAACATGAGTAGAGTTCCCTGCTCAAATTTTGTTTTGATAATGTTTTGATAAATAGGATACAGTTCATGGCACAGAGTAACACATGTTATACTGCATGGCCTGATCCCACTCAATCACCCCCTCTTCTTGCACTGATGATGGGATCCACACAGCCTGTTGGAACCGCATCTTCTCTTACAGCTATGTGAGCATTACACAGCCTGACTCAGCTCAGTTTCCTCTTCCTAGAATAATACACTTTGCCTCTCTTCCACCTGGAAAAATCTGTATTCAGTTCAGCAGGCTTCTTACAGAGACTCCCCAGCTTCTGCCAGACTGTGCTAGGTGCAAGGGACCTCAGAGATGAGTGACACCTGACTCGGCCTTCACAATCATAGAACTGTCATGAACCAGTGAAAGGAGGCACAAAACCTGCTTTTTGAACCCCAGGACTAATTATTAGTTTGAAACTGAAAATGGTCTCAATTTAAACTGGGTTGCTGTGATTATTATGCAGGCTGAACAATTTCCCATGTGTTTATTGACCTCTGTCTTTCTCTTGTGAATTATGTGCTCATACCCTTTATCTGTTTTTCTACTGAATATGTCATTTTTTTAAATTTATAAGACTCATTTAACTAGAACCTTTGCCTGAAATACCTATTGCAAATATTTTCCCCAGTTGGTCTTTAGATCTCATTGACAGTATCAATAGCAAATATGTGTGTGAGTGTATATGTGTGTGTACTTATAACCTGGGAATAAACTCCACAAGAATCATGCAGAGCAAATGAAGGAAACTATAAAGCTTTACTGAGGTAGTTAAAGACTGAATAAATGTAGAGAAGAGTTGGACACAACTGGACAACTGAACACCACCACCAATACTGTTATATATTAGAAATATTCATTCCAAATAAATATGTGGATTTTTGGTAATTTCAATCAAAAGCACAGTAGGAGTTTTTTCTGGTGTAAAGAGATCTTGGCAGATTGCAGAATCTTGGAGATCCTTTTAAAAAAAATTTATTTATTTATGGCTGTGTCCGATCTTAGGTGTAGTTCTTGAGCTGAGTAGTTGCAGCTTGAGGGCTTAGTTGCCTCATGGCATGTGGGATCTTAATTCCTCAAACAGGGCTCATACCCCTGTCCCTTGCATTGGAAGGCAGATTCTTAACCACTGAACCACCAGGGAAGTCCCTTGGAGATTCTTAACTAGCCAAAAAAATCTAGAAAAGAGGAGCCGTGAGTGGTACTTGTCTTCCAAATATCAAACTATATTATATAAATTACAGTGATTAAAACAATATGATACTAGCAGCAAAATTTTAAAAAAATTAGTGAAAAAAGACAAAGTTTAGAAACAAATTCTAGTATGTAGCATAATTTAGCATATGCTAAAAGTCACATCATGTCAATGGGAATTAAATAAATGAATGAAATAAAAGAATTAAATAAATGCTCTAGAACTAATTGGTTAACAATTTGGGAAAATTGTGAAATCAGACTCTAGATAATGATACAAGCTAAAATCAAAGGGTTTATATGTTACAAGTGAAGCTGTATGTTAGAAAATAAAATGAAAGAAAATGTGAGTATTTTTCGAATAGGGAAGAATTTGCTCTTCAAAATACATAGGAAAAAAAAAATCACAGAATAAATTAGTAATAGATTCAACTTTAACAATGAAAGCTTTGGTAAAGCAAATATTACTAGCCCCTAGAATTGTCATTTTCAATATTTTACCTAGGGAAAATAGTCATAAATGTAAAAAATGAGTTCGTTATAATGCATTATTTATCATAGTACAAAATTCTAGCAATCTAAAAATCCAGCAAAAAAGAATTAAGTTAAAATGTATTCATAAATCGGGATACCCAGTTTGCTTTAAAATAGTGATATAGAGCAATATTTAATAATTCAGATAGGATATATTGCTAATTGGAAAGAATAAATTATAAAAGGGTATGTAGTATTTGGCCCGGGAGAAGGCAATGGCACCCCACTCCAGTACTCTTGCCTGGAAAATCCCATGGATGGAGGAGCATGGTAGGCTGCAGTCCATGGGGTCGCTAAGAGTCAGACACAACTGAGCGACTTCACTTTCACTTTTCACTTTCATGCATTGGAGAAGGAAACGGCAACCCACTCCTGTGTTCTTGCCTGGAGAATCCCAGGGACGGGGGAGCCTGGTGGGCTGCCATCTATGGGGTCGCACAGAGTTGGACACGACTGAAGCGACTTAGCAGCAGCAGCAGCAGCAGCAGTATTTGGCCCATTTTTTTGTTTCAAAACGAAGCAAAAACAAAATGCAGGAAGGAAAATTTGCAACTGTAATCGTCTTCTGGACAGTGGGATTGTGGAAATTTTGGTTTTCTTCTTTATTTATCTGATCTCCAAATTTCCTATAATGAAACATAGCAACAAGTTTTCTAAAAACCATGTTACTTTTGAAATTAAGGTAGGGGACTTGGCTGCTGGTCCAGTGGTTAAGAATATGGGCTTATACTGCAGGGAGCACAGGTTCAACCCCTAGTTGGGGAACTAAGGTCCCGAATGCCACAGTGTGGCCAACAAATAAAGTAAGGTAATGGAACAGTTGCATTTCCGTGGAAACTACTAAAGTTCACATAATGCCTCAAGAATTTGTTCATTCAGTGCTGTTAATATTTCTTTAGCATTAAATCAATCAAATGTTAATAATAAAAATGAAACAATTTTAAACCTGTTTATAACTTCAGAACTTAAAAGTTCAGTGGCCTGAAGTAACAAATACCATAAACTTGATGGCTTATTAACAACATTTATTCAATATTTCACACATTTCTGGAGGCTGGAAAGTCCAAGATCCTGATGCTGGTAGATTCAGGGTCTGGTGAGGGCCTAATTCCATCTTTTTGCTGTGTCCTCACAAACCAGTCAATCCTAAAGGAAATCAGTCCTGAATATTCATTGGAAGGACTGACGCAGAAGCTGAAGCTCCTATACTTTGACCACCTGATGCGAAGAGCCGATTCATTGGAAAAGACCCTGATGCTGGGAAAGATTGAAGGCAGGAAGAGAAGGGGACGACAGAGGATGAGATGGTTGGATGGCGTCACCAACTCAGTGGGCATGAATTTGAGCAAACTCCAGGAGATAGTGAAAGACAGGGAAGCCTGGTTTGCTGCAGTCCATGGGGTCGCTGACAGGACTCACCGACTGAACAACAGCCCTTAGTGGAAAAGACGAGGGAGCTCTCTGGGGTGTCTTTCATAAGAGCATTACTCATATTCATGAGGCTTCACCCTCATGACCTAATCACCTCCCCGCAGTCCCTCCTCCTAGTACCATCACCTTGGGCATGAGGTTTGGACATCTGAATTGGTGGTGGGGGAGGGGCAGGGAGGGATGGCATGCAAACATTCAGTCCATAATAATCTGTATTAGAAGGATGGTGGTGACCTGTTTTTGAATGTGCCAGCTGATGGATTCCAGGTTTCCTAAGAACCATTTGGTGCTATTAGTCACACTTTGCTGCTTTGAGATGAACGAGTTATTTTCTTATACCCAGAGTTGTGCATTCCGGATGCCACTGCTGCACAGCACAGGAGACAGTGGGCCCCAGGAGCTCCTCAGACTCTGCTGCAAATCATGGCCTCGGCCGATGTCACCTCCACCTGCTCCACCTGCTCCACCATGCCTGAGGGTGAGGCTGACATCAGTGGCTTAAATCATCAGCAAGAGGAGAGAGAGGCCCCAGACACAGCTGTGTTCACCCCAAATGCCAGTGCTCACTCTGACCTGATAGTTCTCACTTTTCAGTATAGTCCCTATAAGAATGAAAGAAAGAAAAGTTGCTCAGTAGTGTCTGACTCTTTGCAACCCCATGGACTGTAGCCTACCAGGGTCCTCTGTCCATGGGATTCTCCAGGCAAGAATACTGTAATGGGTTGCCATTTCCTTCTCCAGGGCATCTTCCCAACCCAGGGATCGAACCTGGGTCTCCCGCTTTGCGGGCAGACGCTTTACCATCTGAGCCACCAGGGAAGCCCTATAGTCTCTATGCTGCTGCTGCTGCTGCTGCTAAGTTGCTTCAGTCGTGTCTGACTCTGCGACCCCACAGAGAGCAGCCCACCAGGCTCCCCTGTCCCTGGGATTCTCCAGGCAAGAACACTGGAGTGGGTTGCCATTTCCTTCTCCAATGCAGGAAAGTGAAAAGTGAAAGTGAAGTTACTCAGTTGTGTCCGACTCTCAGCCCCTATAGATTTGTATCAAATACTTGTCAAAAGATACTGTTTTAGATTAGGCTTGTGGCTCAGATGGTAAAGAATCTGCCTGCAATGCAGGAGACCCAGGTCTGATCCTGGGGTCGGGAAGATCCCCTGGAGAAGGAAATAGCAACCCACTCCAGTATTCTTGCCTGGAGAATCCCATAGACGGAGGAGCCTGGCGGGCTACAGTCCACGGGACTGCAAAGAGCCAGACACGACTGAGCAACCAACGCTTCCACTTCCTACCCCTGCAGAGACTTGCCTACTAATTATTCTAGACAATTGACCACTGTAGCTGTGAGAATGTAAGGGAGGAAAGATCCAGGCTCCCACCTCCCTCGCAAGGAGGGGCAGGTGGCTTCATTTGCTTTCCTGTGCTAGCCCAATAACTCTCTTGCAATGTCTGGAGGGTCATTTTTTTCATCAGTAACATCAGAATTGAAATATTAGCTATCCCACAAGATTTAGAGAGTTAGTGCAAAGATACGCATTAAATTGCTTTATAAGCCAATGTACTATTTCAGTGTTGGGACTGTTTAGAATATGATGGTATTTTCAACCTAAATTCTTTTGTTTACATCTGAGCTTCTGGCATAGTCTTTCCTCATCAGAGAGTCCCTGCAATACCTGGGTGTGATCTTACAGGTGGTGATTTTTATTGCTAATTTCCTATGTTCTTGATAACGTGGGGCCGTGTGTGCTAAGTCACTTCAGTGGTGTCTGACTCTTTGCGATCCTATGGACTGTAGCCTGCCAGGCTCCTCTGTCTATGGGATTCTCTAGGAAAGAATACTGGAGTGGGTTGCCTTTCTCTCCTCCGGGGGATCTTCCTGACCCAGGAATCAAGCTTGCTTACATCTCCTACATTGCAGGCAGGTTCTTTATCTCTAGCATCACCTGGGAAGCCCTCATGGGGCTGAGGGAGAGCTAAAATTTATGTCCATCTTATAAGTTGAAGTCTGTAAGTATATTACTGAAGTTAGTAATTAAAAGTGTTTGAATGGACCCATATTTATACTCTTACAAAATATATCATTAAATTTACAGAAAAGGGCTTGCAAACATAATACAATTTAATCCATCCCAAACCAGTGAAACAATAAGAAGGGAAACTGAATTTAAAATAAACGATAGAACAGAAATGTCAACATACCAAAATAGCCAGTTTGCAAAGCAAAAAATGACTCTCCTGCCCAATAGCTCTGTGACAATCATATTGTCACTGAACTTTTCTTAGCTTCTTTACTCATAAAATGAGGGGTGGGATTAGGTTATCTCCAAGGTTCTTGCAGTCTGTGATTTTAAAAACTCCATTGAAGAAGCATTTTTATTGTCACTAATCCAGTCTCCTTTTCAGATGGCCTAGTGATTGAGATTGAAGGCGGTCCAGAAACCAGGAGACGGTGGCAGCGAGAAGCACCGGAAACTTTACTGAGTGTTTTGGCAGCAGCACAGCTAACCAGGAGCTCGCTTTCTGCCAACGATGGAGAATGTGGTATGTAGTTTACTTTTAAGTACATCCCCAACCCCCTGCAGAATTTTGTCAGACATGTAAATACAGGACAGGGATAAGAATAGCCTGGAGAGAGAATGGAGAGGGTGTCAAAGCCTTTTCAGAAGCTGATTTACTTTGTCCAAGCCTGTTCCAGATGCATTAATGAAAGACTTGAACTTCTGAAAAAAGTGGAATCATTTTCTGTAACGGGATCAGTTGATGAGTGATGAAAATTAGGTAGGAAGGGCAGGTGGTAGATGATGAGCTAGGGCTTAGCTGTACTTGACAGAGTCCATTTAATCTGACAGCTATTCAGCAGACTCAAATTACCATGCAGTGGGAAGTAAAATACATCTTAATATAGTTTTTTTGGCTTTGGGGATTTTTTTTTTTTTTGCCTCTAACTTTTAGCAAGATTATGCTTGTGTTGGCTTCAGAAGTTGTTGTTTTCTAAAGGTTGAGGGAATTTGCATCCCAGTGAGGATCTGGTGTGAACTGCCAGGAGAAAAGCCATCTGGGACAGGCAGGTATCAAACAAAGAACACCTGCCCAGGCGGGGCTTTGGGGCTTCAGAGATGCGAGGCTGAGGGGGCAGGGGAGCCTGGGTACCAACCTGAGAGTAATGGAGGCTGATGAGTGCTTAAAAAGCGAAAGAACAACAGGAAAGTATATTGAGAATAATGCAAGAGGCATAGCTGACTGTTTCTGAAGAGTGAGTCTGCCAGTGTGTGAAGTGCAAGAAAAGGGGAATCTCTGTGAAAGGTGAGTCTTA
Organism: Bubalus kerabau; assembly: GCF_029407905.1. NCBI lineage: Eukaryota > Metazoa > Chordata > Mammalia > Artiodactyla > Bovidae > Bubalus > Bubalus kerabau. The sequence goes on along the minus strand of NC_073635.1, from coordinate 22,090,947 downwards.
AAGAATGGACGGTATTTTATTGTCGAAGGAACGTTTCAGGTGGGAAGGATTTGCAGATCCACCTACCTGAGAGACTGAGAAAGACAGTATAACTAAAATCTAGGAGCAGTAGAATGGGCCAGGGTCCCTGAGTAGTTGGAGTCCTTCGATATTATGACTTATCTCAGCTGCCACACTTAAAACTCAAGGCTTGGGTGGAGGGGGTGGGGAGAGAGAGAAGAAAATGGTTCTCTGTCTTCAAGGCTTTCTTTATAGTAACTTCAAATCACAGGCTGCAGTCTGATTGCTGGTCAGCTTCCTCCCCTTCTATCCTGGGATAAAGGGATTGTCTGTAAGATGGGGCTGGAGGCTGGGGGGTTGGGAGGAAGCTTGGGCTGGCCTGGATTAGACTGGAGGCCAAGGGCTGGGGTCCCAGACCAGGGAGGATGCAGGTGCCCATCTTTCAGGACACTGATGGCGACATGCTGGTGGTGATGATTTGTCTTCTTACATTTGCTCCTGTGATTCTTTGAAAGAATCATAGAAAACTCTTCATATGATCTTGCATGCCACATGAATTTATTCATGAACTTACTGTATTTTTGCATGGACAGCTTTACATTAGGCACATATGAATAATTGATCCAACAAGTGGGAGGCAAGATAGGAACTTGCCTCTCAGGTGGCATTGAAAGCAAAGCGTGGATATTTTGTAACCTGTTAAGGGTGTAGGTGCCCCCGCCCACTCCAACTGTGCTTTTTCTTTTAATATTTGTTTTTTTATTTGGCTGCACCAGGTCTTGATTTTGCCATGCAGGATCTTTAGCTGCAGCATGCAAGCTCTTAGTTGCAGCACGTGGGATTTAGTTCCCTGAGCTGGGATCAAATCTGGGCCACCTGCACTGGGACCGCAGAAGGCTTAGCCACTGGGCCACCAGGGAAGTCCCTGGCTGGACTTCTCACTGGTCTTTCAGCCTCTAACTCTGTGGTTGGCCTCACCTCATCTTTCCTGTCCCAGTAGCAAGCTTGACTTCCTATCTCTGGTCATATTTCTTTAGCTATCCCTCTGCACCTGGGATTTCCCTGGTGACTTAGCAGTAAAGGATTCTCCTGCAGTGCAAGAGACACAGGAGACATGAGTTGTATCCCTGGGTCAGAAGATCCCCTGGAGGAGGAAATGGCAACTCACTCGTTTTCTTGCCTGAAAAAATACCATGGACAGAGGAGCCTGGTGGACTATGATTCATGCATGGGGTCATAAAGAGTCTATCACAACTGAGTGACTAAGCATGCACACGCACAGTGCACCCCTGCCAGATGATATTGACACTAAAAAGGACCAAGTCTTTCCTCTGCTTTAAATCCTGCAAAAGATTCTCCCTCACCCTCCAGAGAAAACCCAGATTCTGCAGACTCTAAGCACCTTTAAGACCAAATGGCCCCTCCCAACGAACGTCAGAGCCCCTGGCACTTCTCTTCAACTATTCTTCCTTCTGTTTAGAATGCAAGCCTTCCTCCCTTTGCCAAAGTAGTTCTCCCTTAAGATTCCTCTCTGATGGAACTCCTGCTCACTTCTGTAGCAATGTTTTATCAGCAGTTACCCTTCCCTCCATACTTTTCCCTGTACTGCCAGAACAGAGCTGGCAAAAGTGTCTGGAATATAGAAGATTCTTAATAAATTAATAATTTGGATGAATGAGTTCAAGAGCCTGTAACTTGATTGACATGCTTCCCTTTAATCCAAAAAATTCTACTAAGCTTTCTCTAACTCCTCAAATTTGTCTACTGTCTCTCTGACTTTTCTGTTAGCTACCTCTGACAGTTTCACATTCATTCGGTGTCACACTGAAATTCATGCACACTCAAATATTGGTTAAGTGCATGAAATACTTTTCCTTATTATATTTATTATGTAAATTCAGGCCATAAGAAGATGTAGTAGTGATTTTATTTGAATTTTTATTGATTTCTATGACAAACCTGGACCTCAGCTAAACTACTGCCTGTGTACCGCTGACAGGCAACCACTGTTTTATTTTTTTTAATATTTTAAAATCTTTTTTTTTTTTCTTTTGTCTGGCTGGGTTTTAGTTCCATCTTGCAGGATCTAGTTCCCTGACCAGGGATTGGATCCGGGTTCCCTGCACTGGGAGCACAGAGTCTTAACCACTGGACCACCAGGGAAGTCTTAGGTAACCACTGGTTTAAGTGCTTGAGAAAACATCGGGGCATGTCTCCTTTGTATTCATCTGAGTTTGGGTTCCCTGCTTCGTATCCCACAAGACACTAATTCTCTGATCATAAAAATCAAGTTCATGCTAATTTTCTGTTTAATAGCTTTCTTCCTCCCTAGGCTGTAAGCTTCTGAGGGCTTTGTCTTGATCACCACCCCACTCCGACTCTCTATCCGTGGTGCCTGCTATCATGTCCAGAATGTAGTAGGTGACCATGTCTCTGTGAATGAGAATACAGTCACAGCATAGTTTTTACTATCACTTTATGTAAAGGCATGGGTTTGCCAATGGCCATATTGCTATCAAGCTGGATAAGGAAATTACAACATTAAAAATTATTCTTACGGTTCTGTAGACTCTTTATGAAGACTGTCTGCGTGTGTAAATTCTAATAACTTTGATTACATGTGTAATAGACACAATTTATAAAGTCATTTAAGGATTCGTTGTCATACATTTAACTGCGATTCATATATCCTCTGTCATATCTTTAGCTTAAACATCCAGTTTCTTGAAAATAAACTTTGATGCATCTTGTTCTAAATTCCATTTAAAAGTGAAAGATTATCAAATACATGTTTAATTAGTCCTAATTTATTTAATTTGTTTTTAATTGGAGGATAATTACTTTACAATGTTGTGTTGATTTGTGCCCTATCACAACATAAAAGGATACATATATCCCCTCCTTCTTGAACCTCCCTCCCAACCCCCAACCCATCCCACCCGTCTAGGTTGACCCCGAGCACCAGGTTGAGCTCCCTGTGCTAAGCAGCAACTTCCCACTAGCTGTTGTACATATGATAATATATATGTTTCAGTGCTTCGCTCTCAATTTATCTCTCCCTCGCCTTCCCCCACTGGGACCACAAGTCTGTTCTCTATGTCTCCATGTCCTAATTTTGAAAATTTAAAATAGTTAAGACTTTATAAAATCCTTTTAAATGAATCTTACTAGTAAAAACTACACTGTTTTAAGGAGGATAAGCATTTTTTTTAACATGTGCATAATTAATTCAGGTCAGTAATTTTGTGTATAGTTTAGCCACTCCAAGGGCATCCTTGGTGGGAAGGTAACCTCTGTTTTTCTTGCGTCAGTTTTCAGGCTACACAGTTGCCTTGGTAACATCATAGTTGCACATCTTGATAACAGCTGATTTACATTTCTGTAGTTAGCCTTTCATTCTTTCTTCTATCCTGTTAAACAAAAATAAGAGCCTCCTAAAACTGCCTTCTTGAGACAGGAAAGTAAAAATAAAGCTATCAGATTCCCATACCAAGAAGAATACTCTGTTTTAGTAGCCAGACTAACTCATAAATGAGATATATGAATCTACTTCATATATATGAATATATGAATCTACTTATTTAATGCACTTTTGGAAGTGATACGAGCCATGATTTGGGATGAACTGTGTTCATTAAAAATAGGTAAATATTTAATTACTGTGTGGTGAAATTTCAACTTGTGAGCGTATACATGGGTTGTCATGTAAAAGTTTACAAAAATATCTCTGCTTTTAATTCCACCTTGTATTTTCATTTTTATGAATATACCAGAGTGACATAAGATTAAAAATGTGTGCTTATATAGTAGCAGTATAGTGTTAGTTGCTCACTCATGTCCGACTCTTTGTCGCCCCCAAGGACTATAGCCTGTATAGCCTGCCAGGCTCCTCTGTGCATGGGATTCTCCAGGCAAGAATACTGGAGTGGGTTGCCATTCTCTTCTCCAGATGTGTGCTTAAGAAAGACTAAAAGAGTTCTTATAGTAATTTATATTTATAAATTTTAAGGGCTAAGAAAACATTGTGCCATTTTATTGGGAATGTTTTCTTTGTTATTGGTGTATAAAATAAGTGTACCTTACAATCATTGAAATCTTAGAGCTGTTGAGGGGATGCTTGTTCCTGTAAAGAAATGAAATATTTTACTATCTTCAGTCTGATCTTTTCCCCAAGAGGAACAAAAGTACACTTTAAATAACAACAATGAATTCACCCCCTCACCTCCACCCTCACCAAAAAAAAGATAAAGTTGTGGGTATGTGCTTTGGGTTTTCCCTGCAGACATCAGTGATTTACTCTAACAATAAGCTGAATACTGTGTATACAACTAATCTCAAAAATATACAAGCAACTCCTGTAGCTCAATTCCAGAAAAATAAACGACCCAATCAAAAAATGGGCCAAAGAACTAAATAGACATTTCTCCAAAGAAAACATACAGATGGCTAACATACACATGAAAAGATGCTCAACATCACTCATTATCAGAGAAATGCAAATCAAAACCACAATGAGGTACCATTTCACGCCAGTCAGAATGGCTGTGATCCAAAAGTCTACAAGCAATAAATGCTGGAGAGGGTGTGGAGAAAAGGGAACCCTCTTACACTGTTGGTGGGAATGCAAACTAGTACAGCCACTATGGAGAACAGTGTGGAGATTCCTTAAAAAACTGGAAATAGACCTGCCTTATGACCCAGCAATCCCACTGCTGGGCATACACACTGAGGAAACCAGAATTTAGAGAGACACGTGTACCCCACTGTTCATCGCAGCACTGTTTATAATAGCCAGGACATGGAAGCAACCTAGATGTCCATCAGCATTTGAATGGATAAGAAAGCTGTGGTACATATACACAAAGGAGTATTACTCAGCCATTAAAAAGAATACATTTGAATCAGTTCTAATGAGGTGGATGAAACTGGAACCTATTATACAGAGTGAAGTAAGCCAGAAAGAAAAACACCAATACAGTATACTAATGCATATATATGGAATTCAGAAAGATGGTAACAACAACCCTGTAAGTGAGACACCAAAAGAAACACAGATGTACAGAACAGTCTTTTGGACTCTGTGGGAGAGGGCGAGGGTGGGATGATTTGGGAGAATGGCATTGAAACATGTATAATATCATATATGAAACGAATCGCCAGTCCAGGTTCGAGCAGGATACAGGATGCTTGGGGCTGGTGCAGTGGGATGAACCAGAGGGATGGTATGGGGAGGGAGGAGGGAGGGGGGTTCAGGATGGGGAACACGTGTATACCTGTGGCGGATTCATGTTGATGTATGGCAAAACCAATACAATATTGTAAAGTAAAACAAAACAAAACAAAAAAACAGTGAAGGTGGTCCAATAATGTTAGCAGGCTTCCCAGGTGGCGCTCGTGGTGAAGAATCTGCCTGCCCATGCAGGAGATGCAGTAGACAGGGGTTTGATCCCTGGGTTGGAGAGATGCCCTGGAGCAGGCAATGGGAACCCACTCCAGTATTCTTCCCTGAAAAATTTTGTGGGCAGAGGACCTTGATGGGCTACAGTCCATGGGGCTGCAAAGAATCAGACATGATTGAGCACAAATAATGTTGGCAAGTCTTACATTTTTACAAGATCTCCTTAAATTTTCTATACAATCAAAGCTTCTACCCTGAAAGTGGGGTTAGTTTGTGTCTTCATCTCTGATCATTATTCCTTTCACTTCCTTTTTCTTCTCTTGTTGTGTTGCCTACTACTTTCAGTACAACGTGGAATAGTTGCTGTCCATTGTTATCTTATTCTCTGCTTTAATGGAATTATTCAAAGGTTTTACCATTGTGGCTGATTTCAATATAGAACTCTACGTGCATGCCCCTCATGAGGTGTACAGCCTGGGATGCTTTAATCTCTGTCATTTATTTAACAGTGGGACCACTGAAAGAAGATAAGGGGAAGGTGGAAGTGGCCTCTGACATTGAAATAGATGCAGAACAACCAGATCCAAGATCTGATGACGATGATACGTAAGTAGATCATTCACAGAGGCCTACAAAGCACAGAATATAGTAAAAATGGTAAAAAGTTAAAATGCTGCTGTCGAGGCATCAAAGATGGCCTCAAAGACCCAGCTGAGACCAGTGTGTGTGTGTGCGCGCGTGTGAGTTGCTCAGTCGTGTCCAATTTCTACCCTTTCAGAAAGGGTGGGTCTCTGGGTAGTAGCTGTGAGACCCTGGGCACTTTTTCAAAATCTCTTTGAGCCCAGCTTCTTTGTAAATTGATGATGATAATGTCTACCTCAAGTATTATTATTAGAGACACAGTACATGTGAAGTGCTTTAGGGCAGTGACTGGCATATAGGAAGTGCTCAATATATGGCAGACATTTCGTTATCTTTTTTCTCTTCCTGCCTCTTCTTTTAAACGTTAAGAGTTTAATAGATATTAATAAATATCATAAAGGTTGTAGAACACAGTTCCAGCTTAACAAAATATTGATTCTCCCAACACTGGATGTTAATCATCCTAAGAAAAACCAGACTGATAAATAATTTATTACCTGGGTGAAAAAGCAACTTTAATATTGCTCAGTTGGGGAGTGGGGCTTAAGAAGGGACACATTTTCACATCTTCATCAGTGTTTTGATACCACAAAGTGTATTTTTACTGTTTTATTATTTCAGAAATTTTGAAGAATCTGAAGATGAATTGAGAAATGAAGTAGTAGAATCTCTGGAAAAACTGGCTACTTTCAATGAGGCAGAAAAAAGAGAAGAGGTTTCTAGTTCTTCTAAAGATGCTGGAAACTTAGAAGAAACAGAGGGGATAGGCATGCAGAAATATTCAGAATTAAATGAAGGTTTGGAGAGTATTTTTATTCCATCTGATGACAAAATGTGTATTGGTGATGAAGATCAAGGAGCATCAACCAACAGTCAAAATATTCAACTGTGATTGCTGAACTTTTTCTTAAATGATGTTTGTATGTGTTATAGTATTTCTTTGGGAACAAGTCATAAATATTCATTTATTGTAAGGGTTTTCCAGTAATCCCAAGGCTTTATTAGTTTTTCTCTCAATTTAGACAGTGGGACTAACTTTTGAATGTAGAAATTCTTATTTTTACTTTAACATTTCTATTAAGAAATCTTTCAGATTATGTATGTGGTCGGCATAGTAACGTGACTCCCCCCACCCCAAGCACACCCAAAGATGTGAATATATTTTTACCTGGCAAAGGGGAATTAACATTGCAGGTGGAATTAAGATTCCTAACCAGCTAACCTTAAATAGGGAGGTTATCTTGGATTATTCAGATGGGCTCAGTGTCAGCACAAGAGTCTCTGAAGATGGAAGAGAAAGCGAACCAGAGAGGTGGCAGCTGAGGGGGTTCAGCTCAATCCTGACAGCTTTGAAGATGGAGGAAGGGGCCTCAAGCCAAGGAATGCAGGCAGCCTCTCTCTAGACGCTGGAAAAGCTTTCACCCCAAAAGCCTGCCAAAGGAATGCAGCCTTACCAACACCTTGATTTTAGCCTCATTAAATTTTGAACTGTGGTGTTGGAGAAGACTCTTGCGAGGCCCTTGGACTGCAAGGAGATCCAACCAGTCCATTCTAAAGGAGATCAGCCCTGGGTGTGCTTTGGAAGGAATGATGCTAAAGCTCAAACTCCAGTACTTTGGCCACCTCATGGGAAGAGTTGACTCCTTGGAAAAGACTGATGCTGGGAGGGATTGGGGGCAGGAGGAGAAGGGGACAACAGAGGATGAGATGGCTGGATGGCATCACCAACTCAATGGACGTGAGTCTGAGTGAACTCCAGGAGTTGGTGATGAACAGGGAAACCTGGTGTGCTGCAATTCATGGGGTCACAAAGAGTCTGACACGAGTGAGCGACTGAACTGAACTGAAATCCATTTTAGACTTCTGACCAATGGAACTATAATACATTTTTTTTGTTGTTTTAACTAAGTTTGTGGTCATTTGTTGTTAGTGATAGAAAACTAATATACAAACTCATTCATTTAAAATAATCTGTTATTTTATAAAACCATGATTTCTGACATTTCTTAGGGTATACTGAAGATGCTTTTTTGAAGCTGATGTTGACACTGATGGAAGTAACTGAGCAAGGAGAGGAATTGTGTACCAAATAATCATTATAGTGTCTCACTGAATTATTTTCTAATAGTTTCAAATGTATAAACTTCTGGAAGGCAGGGACTATATCTGGTCTTTATTTCTCATGATGGTCTTTTTTATATATAGTGGTTAGCCCAGTGCCAGAAATGTTTAATTGAAAAAACTAATACAATTTCTTACTAAGACTGTAAGCTCTTTGAGACAGGAACCTAGACTTCAACTTTTTTTTGTATTAATTATAACAATCCCAGTGTTGAACATGTCTGGAGCTTAGTAGATAGTCTGATTTATTGTATCTGCTGTTATGAAGAACAGAGTGGTTATAGCTAAGTGGTAGACTCCTGACCGTAATATCTGGTCTTTAATGAAAGTAAAACTAAAATGGCACATTGATACATTGCCGAACCAAGAACTATTGATCAGACCTGCATGTCTTCAGAATCGTTAGAAAATTCATGTGTCTCGGTAACTATGTATGAATCTATCAACTTGATCATTCTTTAAATGATACCAAGAAGTATATCAACCCTTAACTTCCCTTCTAAGTGTCTTGTAATAGTTATGTGTGATCCAAGTGAGCAGACAGCAGTAGACTACTGGAACTGATGCTTCTCTAAAGCCAAGGGCGGCCTTAATTAGGGTGGGTAATTAAGGTAAGAAAGAGGGTAAGAATCAGCAGAAGAGTGGAGATGAAGGGTAAATCATAGGGGCATAATTTGACTCTAGAAATATGCACAGCTTCTTGCTGTGGTTTAATGGATGTAACTTAAATTTTTTTTTTTTTTTTTACTATAGTTGCTTTACAATGTTGTGTTAGTTTCTGCTGTCCAGCAAAGTCAATCAGCTATACATATACACAAATCCACTCTTTTTAAGATTTTTTTCCCATATAGGTCATTGTAGAGTACTGAGTAGAGTTCCCTGTGCTATACGGTAGGTTCTCATTAGTTATCTGTATTTCATATACAGTGGTGTGGAAAGTAACTTTTTCATTGTACCCATTGACAGATTTAGCAGACACACTTTCACTTATTTATTCATATCATAGTTCTGGAGTCTAGGTACATTTGTATAATTAAATACACAAATATTCTGAAAGCACTGATCATCACACTGGCCCCTATCTCATAATTTTGTCTAGAATATGACTTTGGAAATTATCCTGGAAATTATTAAAGTGTATGAAGCTCTGCAGTATTTTACAGGTCTGAAATAGTCATTAAAAAAATCTATTAAACCTGACAACCTACTTTTCTTGTGGGCACATGAGACAAAGATAGTTTTTGTTTTGCCTTTAAAAACTTTTTTTCTTTAAAAAATATTCTTGGCATGGGTACTTGGAAATAGTGGTGGTAGTTTATTTGCTAAGTTGTGTCTGACTCTTGCAACCCCATGGACTGTTCCTCTCTGTCCATGGGATTCTTCAGCCAAGAATACTGGAGTGGGCTGCCATTTCAGTAGGTAATAAAGAATTCACAACTAAGAGACTATGTGAGGGGTGGGAGACTATGTGAACTGGGAGACTATAAAGGCGCCATACTGGGAAAAGTAATAAAACCACTTCTTTCAATCATATTTAGATACAGATAGATTTTTTATCTATTAAATCCATATCATATTTACGATACAACTAGATTACTATACAAAGAATATGTAAATCTAGTTTATTATGCACAACTAGAAATGAAATGTGAATCACCAGTGCTGTGGGTTCAAAACAGCATGTTTGGACCACTGAAAAGCAACATCTTATAGGAATTAAAAGTCACTCAGTTTCCCCACACAGACAGTAGCTGATACACTGCTGTGTCCTTCTTCATATCAGGTATTCAGAAACAAATGTTTAATACTGTGCTAGGAACACTGAAAGAGAACCTACTAACATATGCACATTATAGTTTCAGTGATATGTTTGTGATAAATGAAAATCATTTTGAAGAAATGAGTTTAAATAATATTTTGTGAAATTTCTTCCTTTATTACATCCTCTACTTTTGCTCTGTCCATTTTCTCTTTAGTCCCATGATTTTCCTTGGGTAGATGGGTAGGCTGAGTGGGCAATGGTCATGGATGTTATCTCAAAGAAGAACTATAAGGGAAGAAAAAGCACTGAGCTTTTTACATCCAAGTGGTAATCCTGATTTTGTCATTAACCAGCTCTGGGATGCGGACGGAACTGAAGTTCTTCACCTTGTTCCTGTGTGTAAATTTGAAAATAAGAGAAATGTGACTAGGGAATTTGTAGGGCTCCTTCCATCTCCAGTTCCAGCACAAGGCCACTCTGGTACGTCACCATCCCTGGGCTGTTTTGGTGCTTTTTGGTCTGATGACAGAAGATGGCCAGCAGACAACACATCAACGATGTAACTGGAAGGAGATAACAAAGCTGGCTGGTTCTGAGAATGGACAAGAGGCGACTGGAAACAAAAAGTTTACCTCTTTCACATGCCCCTAAGACAAAGATGTGTCAGACTGTGAAGGAGGTCAATTCACTGAACCAGAAGGAACTGACTGTGTGTGGGGCAAATGCTGAAAGTTGTAGCTCTCAATAACCATATCTGCACACACATATCTTCATTTTTCCATGCTAGTTATCAGTTATTCAGGATAGAAGTCCTGTTAAATTATACTGATTCCTAGTTACTGGCTTAGTAACAAGAATTTACCTAGGGTCATAATGCACTGATAAAGATAGGAGTACAGAAGACATTTACCACATATTGTTACCTTTAATTAAAGTAACTTTGTAATTTTTAAAGTACTTTCACATACCTTCTGTGTTTTGTGTTTTCATTACAATTATGAAAGGCAGGAGGACAGCCAATACATCTCCAGGTTACAGGGAAAGAAGCTGAGACTCAGAAAAATTAGGGAGCAGCTTTTGAGACCAAAGGTCAGATGTTTGTAGATGATGAAGCTGAGGTCAGGTCCAGCTACTCTTCCTGCTAGTCCAGTGCTCTATGCAAACTGCCACCTCGTCACCCTACAATGCATGATGCTGATTACAGAGACCGTGGGGGTGGTTCCCCATCTTACATCATCACCATCTGAAAAACAACTTATCGAGATGTTCTGACTCAGACCTCTTAAGTGACTTTAAAAAGCTGACTTCTAGCCTCTGGGATGTGAAAATGGTAAGGGATAATGAGAGGGCTGTAAAAACACACCGACAGCACTAAAGAGAAAATTATTTTCACAAGTACCTAGTGATGGACAGGGCTACTTACACGCCCAGGCACAGCCACAGAGCAACCAGTCAGCCTGTCTTTTGACTATCTGCTTTTAGAACATTATTAAGCCTGCTGAAAGTTTCTGTTCTTTTAAGAGGATCATTAGAGGTATTCAAAAAGTTTATCCACAATATTGTTTGAATTTAAATGTACCAGAATTTTTTTGTGTTCCCAACATATCAGAACAATTCTAAAGTACTAATCAATTATTAGTCATCCATTTTTTTTTTTTCAACATTTCTGTTTTTTCTAAAGGGAAATTCTCTTTCCTGGTTTCTAAAGTAACCTGACAAATAGAATGTTTAAAATAATGAATTATACCAAAATTAAAATTGTTTCTTTTCTTTTAGAATTTGAGCCCAAACCCTAATCTAAAATTTTTACATTTAAACTATATAAGGTTACCTTTCCCATTTAGGTAACTTTGCCTTTTTCCATTGAAATAAAAACCTTGGCTATATGTACATACTGCTGAGGGCCTTGCTTATGGATAAGCAAGGGCCTTGCGTAAGGATCAGTTCAGTTCAGTCGCTCAGTCATGTCTGACTCTTTGCAACCCCATGGACTGCAGCACGCCAGGCCTCCCTGTCCATCACTAACTCCCAGAGTTTACTCAAACTCATGACCATTGAGTCAGTGATGCCATCCAACCATCTCATCCTCTGTCATCCCCTTCTCCTCCTGCATTCAATCTTTCCCAGCATCAGGGTCTTTTATCACAACAAGGAATGAGTTTAGAAAAATATTAACATATGAAGAGATGTTCATATTAACATATGAAGAGAAAAATATTATCATACAAAGATGTTTATACAAAACATCTTTAATTTGTACAGGTGTGGCATTTTGGGAATAATCGTTCCATAGATGATAGGAATGTCACTTCAAACTCCTGATCGGAGAATCTGCTTACGGATGCACGGGCACTGTTTCTGATTTGGAGCCTCTGTTCTGCAGACATGGAAAGAATATGGGCCATAGTCTCAGCATAGCCCTCTTCACTTTCAGCCAGGAACCCAGTCCTCTCGCCGTGGTGAGGAACGACGATGTCGAGCTTCGGGCCCCCCGAATTGTGTGCGAGGACAATCATGCCAGCTGCCATACACTCAACAATTCCTGAGGAACAGAAATCAAGTCTTTTAAGTCTCTAAATGTGCTCATAAGAACAAGGACGAGCAGAATCCTTTACAATTTCAAAAGACTCGAGCAATTTAAGTAAATGTCTGTGTTTTTCCAAATTTACTCATTTAACTTCTCTGGTGCAAAATAAAATGTAAGTTTTTCAGTTTTCAAGGCTTCACAATAATGCTGCTTTGTTCTTTATTAAAACCGACAAGTAGACACAAGAATTGTCTAAAAAAAAAAAAACTACTGCAGATAATAAAACAAAGAAGACAGGAGAACGTTATTAGCAGGATGGTAGATAATAGATATTAAAAGATAAAAGGGGTAAAAAAAGATAAAAAAAACCAAAAACCCAGTATGTTAAGAGTTCAAATTACAGCACTAGGAGAAAAAAAGGAAAAAAGTAAGCCATCTGAGTGACACATTCTAAGTAAGGCTGGTGTTTATGTTACTGCTTGGGCCCAAAAGCAGCGCTGAACTACATCAAAGTTTTGGTTAGTCTCTGCCAATGATATAGCTGAGGACATAAACCTGGCCTGCCTTTCTTACCCGTTTCTAGAGAGAACTAAGCCCTTCAGCAAATGGTTGAGGTGACTGCTTTCTTACTTCTCCAAAGGAGGATACAGAGCTGCTATCATCCCAGCCACACAGGAGAAATGGAACCATCACAACTCTCTTCAACACTGGTGAATCTCTACAGAACAGAATCTTCTGCTAATGCTTTGATTTGAACTCTTATTTGAAAAATATGAATTACACCATTCTCTGTTCAAGGCTGGGTACCATTCCTCTGTCTTAGAGACTTTGACCTAATCAGTTTTACTCTCTCCAAAAACTTCCACTGCTCCCTCTCTACTGGCCCTTCCTATCAGCACTTAAGCTAGTTCAAACTCCTAAAAGCAGTCCCCTGTGAGCGAGTGCACACACACCCACCCTGTCTCCAGGTCACACGTCCTTCCCTGGCACTGTCTCTCCTTCCGTCTCTGTTTTGCAGACAGCTCGGGGCCAGCGTGGTCTGAGCTCGCCAGCACTCAGGGCTCCCTCACCGCCCCCGGGCCTCTGCCCACTGCTGCGCTGACACCGCTCTCACCCATGGTGAAGCCCACCATGTCTTCATCTCGCCCAGCATCTCAGCAGCACTGAACCCTTCGCTGTTCTCCTTCTCCCCTCAACCCTCTCCTCCCGTGGTTTCCACGACTGCTCTGCCTGGCTTTCCCCCCTTCTCCTTCACTGGCTGCTCTTCTGCCAACTTGTGACCTGTCGCTGTTACACTACGGGCAGCCTCTCGCTCTCCAGACTCTCCTATGCCATCCTGGCCACGGCCACAGGGCTGCAGTCACTCACTGCACAGCTCCTCACTCTGCGTTCCCAGGTCAGGCCCCTCTCCTTCCTTCAGACTCACATAGGCTACAGCTGCCGGACACACACTCACACGCCCCACAGCCAACTCCCACTCCACGTGCTGGAGACTCAGCGCCTCACCGGCCTCTGCTCTCAGCTGCCTCTCTGGATGAAAGTCTCCACCCATCACACGGCTGTCCAAACCCAACACCTGAGGCCATTCCAATGATAGCATCAAAGAATAAAAGAACCGAAAGAATAAAAGAACCATCAGAATCAACAAAAGAATCCAAAGTGACTGGGAAGAGCCCACCTGGGGACGGGGGTTCTCAGCTCCTGGGGCACAACAGGATCACCTGAGGGGCTTTACTAAATCTCCACCTGCGCCCACCCAGGGATCCTGATGTGGGCCTTGGGTGGGGGGCTAGGATAAGGTCCAGGGATCTGAACCAGCACAAAGACAGGGTGAAGTGTGGAGAGAAATGCGGGAGTTAAGAGCAGGCGCTGTCTGGATTAGAATCTGCCCTCTTCTCTTACTGTGGGACTGGGCAAGTTCTAAACCCTCTCTGTGTCGTTGATAAGATGGAAATAACCATAATACCTATCCAGTAAAGTTCTAGAGAGGATTAAATCAGATAATACTTGTACAGACTTTGAAAGTAACCACCATACAGTGAGTGGTCAAAAAATATTATCATTGGTTAAATGTTTTGTGTTAGTTGCTCAGTCACGTCTGACTCTTTGTGACCGCATGGACTGTAGCCTGCCAGGCTCCTCTGTCCAAGGAATTCTCCGGGCAAGAATACTGGAGTGGGCTGCCATGCCCTTCTCCAGATCTTTCTGACCCAGGGATCAAACCCAGGTCTCCCGCAATGTGGGCAGATTCTTTAACATCTGAGCCACCAGGGAATATGTTTTACAGGGTCTCAAATGAGGAAAACAAACTTGGTGGACTCCGGGAAGAGACTGAGGACTGGATGAAATCAGAGTACTATTATTTTTTCAAAACCACCGAAAATGTGTTATCTCATTGCACCACCACAAATTGTTTAGAGCACAAACTCACCAATCCCAAAATGCTCGTTCCACATGGTATGCAGACCAACTGTTGCTTCAGACAAGTAATTCTTTAACTCATCAAACGGAATGTTTATTTTAAATTCCACATCTTCTTGAACTCCGAGGTCCTCAGCAAGCCTTCTCAGTTGGTTTACCCTGAGTTCATCATCTTGGTTACGACAACCTCCAATGAGCACAAGTTTAAGTGGAGGAAGAGATTCACTCTCCTTCTTATTCAACAATTTAGCAAAGGCTCTGATCTGCAAAGGATGGTTCTTTTCAGGCCTGAACTGGCCAATCGAAACCAGTAAGTGTTCTGAGGTTGCCTTCTCTTCATGTAAGGGAAGATCCAAGAATGTTTGCACATCACAAGGTGGATAAACAATATTAGTGCAGTTCCCAACCTTCCACAGTGAGAGAATATGGTTCAGTGTCCAAGAAGAATTGACCATGACGATGTCACTGCAAGAACCAACAAGCCCATACATAAAAGCAAATAAATAGTAGTAGATGAGCTTTACTTTGCTGAGAAAAGGATTCCTGGTAATGAAGGCTGCGTTGTTAAATCCCACATTCTGATTCTTCACGACGGAGAGCATGTCAGTGCTGATGGTGGGGTAATGAACGTAGCTTCCAACTCGGCAACCACCTAGATACTTAAACAGAGGAAGTGTGAAAGCGTAGCCCATTGAATCAATGTAAACATCGGGAACACACTGCATCAGAGCTTCCCAGCCCAGAAAAATGGATCCCAGACTTTGGCCCAGCAGTGTGAAATGAGGATAGAGTGAATCTTCCACAAGGTAGCGCTTCCTTAAGAAAACAAACTTCACTGGGCGAGTTAACCTGATGTTAAATCTTCTGAACGCGCCTTCCAGTATCTGTTGGCCACTGACGTCGGCATCGCCAGTATAAACAACATAAAGTGCTTCTGGATACCTAAAATAAGGTAAGAATTTCAGTAGTTTAGGTGCAAACAAGCAAAGCATTGTAGATCATCATTTTTCTCATGATTGTAAAGAATCTTATTTTCAGACTAAAAAAAATGTTTTCCACTGAATTTATGACTCCACTCTACCTGGGTCTTTCACTGCCCTATAATTAAAACGTAAGTCTTCCAAAGGAAACTTCTAGTTCTTTGCTATTCCCTCTACTAAGAGTTTTGCATATAGCAGACATCAACAAAATAGCTGATTTATGAATGAGGCATTTTCATTCTTAAGAAATGTTCAAAAATGTTATTTTGACAACTTTCTCAGTATTAAAATGGTGATTTAGCCTGTGCTCAGTCACGTTCAACTCTTTACGACCTCAAGGACTATAGCCTGCCAGGCTCCCCCGTCCATGAAATTTTCCAAGCAAGAATACTGGAGTAGGTTGCCATTTCCTTCTCCAGGGGATCTTCCTGAACCAGGAATCGAACCCACATCTCCTGCATTGTCAAGAGGATTCTTTACCACTGAGCCGGTAATGAAATATTAATAAAATATTCATAAACAAGAGTTAACATTCACGAAAGGTAGTTAACATTCACTAAAAGTATCTTTGAGGAGGGCATGGCAACCCACTGCAGTATTCTTGCCTAGAGAATCCCCATTGACAGAAGAGCCTATAGTCCATGAGGCTGCAAAGTCAGACAGGACTGAGCAACTGGGCACTGCACAGCACAAAGGTATCTTTAGATAGGATCATAAATGCTAAAGCATTACTCAGGGATTTTTTTTTTTGGTCTCATCATTTCTTTAACTTTTTATTTTGTACTTGGGTATAGCTAATTAACAATGCTGTGACAGTTTCAAGTGGACAGTGAAGGGACTCAGCATTCTCCCCCAAACTCTGCTCCCATCCAGGCCGCCACGCAACATTTACTCAGGGTTTTAATCTGAGAAATGCACAAAGGTTTTAAAAGCTGGGCCTTGAGCCTGCATCACAATTATATATAATGAAAATATAGAAAAATACCTTCTTGTGATTTTATCACTTTGGCCACACTGTGGTTGTGTTTACAATTATTCTGAGTCATACAGAGAATGGGGAGACTGAATGAAAATCCAGTGTCCTGGATCTCGTGTCGAGTCAGGAAAGATTTGTAGGAATTAACCAAGGAGAAACAGGTTGTTTCAGGAAAAACAGGAACACTAGATGAAAAGGCAAGGAATCTTATAAAGGTATGTGCCCTGAGTTCAGTAGGCTGGAGCAAAGTATGTGTGAGGGGGCTGGGGAGGGATGAGAGACAAAAAGTGGCAAGAGAAAGATGCAAAAGTATCTTCCATGTCGTACTCATTATTCGGAGTTTTTTGGTTTGTGTGTTAGTGAGTTGGAGGAGTAATAGGGGTCGCTGGGGAGTACACGTACAAATCTCATGACGCTGGACCACTGCTCTCACGAGTTCAGTAATCCAGAGAAAAGGCTAATGCACACTGTCCTGAGAAGGAAAGAAGAGCATGCGCCAGAGCAGGGAAGGCTTCAAGGAGGTGGGAATTAATACAGGATTTAAGAAAATTCTCTGCATTTAGGGAGTTATGGGAGATGACAGAGGACACACAGAAATGGTGGCGAGAAGCCAAGATGGGGCTTAGCGTGGAGAAACAGAGAGCCGAGGGCATTACTCATGAGGACTTTGAAACTGAATGAAGGGCGTGTGCCAGGAAGTAGGGTCACCATGGATAGATAACAGTCTTCCTTGTATGATGAAACGATAATGGAACCTGTGTTTTGCTATGTTTTTTCTTGTGGGACTGGAGTGGGGACAAGGAAGCCTAAAACATTAAAAGATGTGTAAAACCAAATTCCTTCTATTAAATAACATGGTACTTTACTTAAGACTATCCAACTGGTAATGGTATGAAAATCAGAATAGATGCTTTCATAGAGAATATTTGCTGTGTATCACCACTGACTAAAAGTATTCAGATTTAAAGTATTAAACACTTCATAGTATTTGGTCAATTTCCTTTTATTATTCAATCTCCTCCACATACTCTCCCAAGGTGACCAGTTATCCCCACTAAACTACGCCATAAAAGTGCAGATACTTTCTGTTTCTTTATCATATCAATGGTAAAGATAAACTTCAATGGGATATTAAAAAACGATTTATTTATTCGTTTATTTTTGGTTGCACTGGGTCTTAATTGCTGCACACGGGCTCCCTCCAGTTGTGGCTAGCTGAGGGCGCTGTTCTTCCTTGTGGTGGGTGGGCTGCTTACAGCAGCGGCTTCTCCTGCTGGGGAGCACAGGCTGTCGGCGCGTGGGCTTCAGCGCTTGTGGCGTGGGGCTCTAGAGCACTGGCTCAGTAAGTCGTGGCACACAGGGCTTAGTCGCTCCGCAGCATGTGAGAGCTTCCCAGACCACGGGTTGAACCTGTGACCCCTGCACTGGCCGGCAGATTCTCAACCTCTAGACCACCAGGGAAGCCCTTAAATAGGATCTTATAAGATAGGTCGGCATATGAAAGAAGTGTTTCCTTGCTAAAGAACAGTTTAAAAAAGGAATCCCTGGCTAGCAATAAGTACTAGAAAAGACACATTCTGGGTAATGATTTTTTAAAAACAATTAATAATTTTTTAAAAACCAGTAATAATATACCAAATTAGCTAAGAAAGATGCATACCTACTTTTTCTGTAGAGCCCTTAAGGCACACCATAACACTCTTTCTCCTCCTCCGCCAGCATTGCAGTACGGATGGAAAAATGCAATCACCGTTTGATTTTTCCCAGTTTTGCTAGATGACGCTGACTTTTTCTTTCTCTGTAGCAGCAGTCGGATTCCCCAAAGGATAATAAGTAAACACACACACAAAGTTCCACATACAAATAGCCCGGGGAAGAATAATGAATAAAAAAACCTGAAACGAGAGGGGAATGGTGAAAATGGATATCATGTCATTAAAAAATGGTCCTGATGAACCTATTTGCAGGGCAGCAATAGAGACAAAGACATACAGAACAGACTTGTGGACACAGCACAGGAAGGAGAGAGTGGGAAGAATTGAGAGAGCAGTGAAACATATATTGGAGACGGAAATGGCAACCCACTCCAGTGTTCTTGCCTGGAGAATCCCAGAGATGGGGGAGCCTGGTGGGCTGCCGTCTATGGGGTTGCACAGAGTCGGACACAACTGACGTGACTTAGCAGCAGCAGCAGCAGTGAAACATATATGTTACCTATGTAAAATAGACAGCCAATGGGAATTTGCTGTATGATGCAGGGAGCTCAACCTGATGCTCAACCTAGGGGGTGCGATGGGGTGGGATGTGGAAGGGAAGTTCAAGTGGGAGAGGACGTATGTATACGGATGGCTGATTCATGTATGGCAGAAACCAATACAACATTGTAAAGCAACTATCCTTCAATTAAAAATAAATAAATCAAGAAATAATAGGAAAAAATGAGAGACTACAAATTGAAGTCTAGTTTCACATAACTGTTTTATATATTAGTTCAGTTCAGTTCAGTCGCTCAGTTGTGTTCGACTCTTTGCGACCCCATGAATCACAGCACGCCAGGCCTCCCTGTCCATCACCAACTCCCGGAGTTCACCCAGACTAAAGCCCATCAAGTCAGTGATGCCATCCAGCCATCTCATCCTCTGTCGTCCCCTTCTCCTCCTGCCCCCAATCCCTCCCAGCATCAGGGTCTTTTCCAATGAGTCAACTCTTTGCATGAGGTGGCCACAGTACTGGAGTTTCAGCTTCAGCATCATTCCCTCCAAAGAAATCCCAGGGCTGATCTCCTTCAGAATGGACTGGTTGGCTCTCCTTGCAGTCCAAGGGACTCTCAAGAGAATTCTCCAACACCACAGTTCAAAAGCATCAATTCTTCGGTGCTCAGCTTTCTTCACAGTCCAACTCTCACATCCATACATGACCACTGGAAAAACCATAGCCTTGACTAGATGAACCTTTGTTGGCAAAGTAATGTCTCTGCTTTTGAATAGGCTATCCAGGTTGGTCATAACTTTCCTTCCAAGGAGTAAGTGTCTTTTAATTTCATGGCTGCAGTCACCGTCTGCAGTGATTTTGGAGCCCCAAAAAATAAAGTCTGACACTGTTTCCACTGTTTCCCCATCTATTTCCCATGAAGTGATGGGACCATATGCCGCAAAGTTTTATAGCTTGTGAGTCTAACAAAATACTCAGCTATTAAAATTCTAATGCTACAGAATATCTAATGTCAAAAGTGCAAGTCCCCTTTAATTCCACAGCATACTGGCAAGTCAATGTACTTTTTTTTTTTTAATCAGCAGTAAAAATCAATGTTGATTCACCTTTCTCCTAATTATTAAAGGATTAAAGGATTAAAATAAATTTAATTATTAACCTAAACAAGATATGACTGGGAATGGCTTCTGACTCCAAGATGATAACATGTAATCCAAAGAAATATGTCTTCCGAATGGTGAATATTCCACAGTTCAAAGTTTGGTGAGATACTAAATCATTTTTCTTCTCTCACTTCACCTCAAGTAGAACAATTTTTGAGGGAAGAGGAAATTTAGATGTCTCCAATTCTATTCTTTGGAAGGAATGATGCTAAAGCTGAAACTCCAGTACTTGGCCACCTCATGAGAAGAGTTGACTCATTAGTAAAGACTCTGATGCTGGGAGGGATTGGGGGCAGGAGGAGAAAGGGACGACAGAGGATGAGATGGCTGGATGGCATCACCGACTCGATGGACGTGAGTCTGAGTGAACTCCGGGAGTTGGTGAAGGACAGGGAGGCCTGGCGTGCTGCAGTTCATGGGGTCGCAAAGAGTCGGACACGACTGAGCGACTGAACTGAACTGAATTCTATTCTGAGTGCTATGTCTGATCTGTTTACACCACCCTGAAACCACTGCTTCCCTAAATGTTTCTGAACCTGTTATTTTTTTTTTGTTTTCTTAGCTGCCATGCAGCTTGGGGGATCCCTGAACACTTCCAGAAAGTGGAAGTGTGGAGTCCTAACCACTGGACTGCCATGAGTCCCAGTCACTTGTTTTCTTTGAGGCAAAAGTCAATTCCTTCATTTTCCAGAAAATACCTACTAAATACTGAGTCAAAGAATCATGGTTTGTCTGTCAGTTGTTCTTCCAAATAAGAACTGTGTCCTCTAAAAACAATGTCTACTTCACCTTGCAACGTAGACAGTCATACAAGAGGTTTTCCTTAAGACAACTATTTTACTCTGGTATGGAGAAGTGCTTTATGTGTTCAATCCATTTTGTCATATAGAATATTATAAAGATATGTACTCAAGGGTTTAGATTTAACAAAATTAATAATTTTTACCGCTTCATCAAGGACATTTTAAAGAAAAACTGGCTTTATCAAGTGTATGGAGGTGAAAAACACAATGACTGCTAGTCCAGTTTGAGAACACTGCCTTGATTTGTGCTAAGTAGTGGTTTTATCCTCCAAGACTTGTGCACTACCAGTGCAAATGTCAACAAAACAAAAACTGTGTCCTCTAAACATTATATCTTAACATTATATGAAAATAATTTTTACCTAGAGGAGTCGCTGAAAGGGCCTTAGGTCTCAGGTGTCTACGAACCACAATGAACCACAATGAACCACAATTTAAGAATCACTGCTGCGAAGAATGGACAAAAGTTTGACAGAAGTGGTAAGACTGGCCACTTAACGTTTGGAATATATCAGTTCATGAAAGCAATATTATCTTAAATAGTTAGCTTTCCTTTCCCAGGACAAGACAAGAAGCTGTTTAATTTAAAATGTTGCTGACTCACAGAATCCCAAGATTTCCATGACATTTTCTTCAAATGACTTAAGTGGGAAAATAAATGTGATAGGATTTTCAAACCGAACTATTCAACTTACAATCAGAAAAAAATCATATTAATCACTAGTTAACCCAGTTCTTTTGTTTTCAATTTGTTAGTTTCAAAGATACACATAGAGGTTCTATGAAGAAATTTATCAAACATCCTACCGTACTTGTACATCAAAACTACCCACTTAGAATTTGCTTAAATATAACTAAAATGTGTCATTAAGTATTTATTCATATTTAAGCACAAGACTTTAAAAAGTAAGTGTAAAGGGCAAACTAAGACAACAGAAGATCCGGTTTCTTCACCAAAAAGAGCATGATAGAATGGAGAATGAATTCGTGGGTCAATCATAAAGGAAAATGAGGAACTAATATGAATAATTTATGACAGACTAATTGGAGCGAACACAAGAGAAAGGAACAGCTAAAGCAGAGGGAAAGCGAGCTCTCAGAGAGCAGTGAGGCAGTGAAAGTAAACGCGGTAAACCGGGTCTTCAACTCAACCTTCTCGTGTATCCACCAAGACCCCAAAGGGAATGCACACTAGCCTTGAGAAAATAGCTTAAATTCATGACAAGGAAAGCCCCTGCCCGCACACATGAGTCGCACTGGGCAGACACGTAGCACTTCAGTACCGAAAACGCCTGCGAGCCTACACCACACGCTCCTCACCTCAATAACTCACACAAGCACCAACCCCTTTCAGCAGCCGCCATCTTCCGCCGACCCTCGAACTCAGGAAGCGTTTCGTCGTTCCCCTTCTCTATTGGCTCCTGAGGAACCTTGCGGCATTCCCCCCGCCCACACGGGGCCGACTGTGCACCTCAATTGGTTGCCGGTAGTAGCTTCCCACGGCCCTCCAGCCAATAGAATCTCCAGGGGAGTGGACAAGTTTTCCGCGTGGCGTCCTGGGTCCCGGCCCCCTCGTGGGTGGAGCCGTAGGGGGAGTTGGGCATGGGGAGGGCGTGGCCTGTGATGGACAGTCGGTGCACCCGCCCTCGGCCCCCACCCCCACCGAAGCCCCGGCTCCGGCGCCCCGGCCCCTATTCTAGAGCCCCGCTGCCGGTCGGAAACCAATGGGAGGCTCTTGCGCTTCTGGGATCGATTTTCCAGGTGCGGAGTTCACAACCGCAGCAGCTGCAGCGTTTCTGATCCGCGGAGCCCTGGAGTCAGGCGCGGAGCCCAGAGGGAGCTGCGCAGAGCGGACCCGACGGTGACCCCCGCCACGCCGCACCTTCCAGGCCGGCAGTGGGCGAGCCTGGGGATCTGCATCTCCGGCCCGGGTCTACGCGGCTCGCCCTGGCTCCTTCTCTCCCTTGGCACACGCCCAAGGCTGAAGACAGACCGAGGCCAGAGCGCACCGGTCCAGGAGGTAGCGGAGAATGGTGAGGGGGGACGGGCCCGCCCCGCCTGGGTTCAGCTCGGCGGAGTACACTCGGGCACCTACAGGCCCGTCTCCGGGTGTGGGTGCGAGTCTCCGGCCCACCCTCCCCTCAGGCTCTCATCCCTGCGCCCCCCAGGGCCAGGGGCAGAGTGGCGCGCAAGTTTGAATTAGCCGGTGGGGGTCGAGCTGCAGATTCCGCCTCTGAAATGCAGGTGCCGGATTGGGTTAGAACCGAACCACGAGGATGCCACCCACGGAGCGCTCCTCCTCTCCCTGGGTTTTAACACCGCGTTTCTCGTCCCCTGACCAGGTGACCTTGGGCTCCGGGCTGAATCACAGAAGAAATTAGTTCCTCCGCGAGATGAAGCCAGAGGAGGAGAGACCGATTACAGACCGCGAAAAGGCCAGTCGGAGAGTGAGTTACTTTCCCGGGGTGCTGTGTGCGCACACCTGCCTGGAGCACCTTCGGCGCTCACCTACTATCCTTGCTGCGCTCGGCGCGTGGTGTGCGCGGGGGAGGCTCCTCGGCGCGTGGTTTGTTAGAGAACACCCTTTAGAAAGGGCGTGCTATTAACTGGTTTTCAGTAACAGTTTAAAACCCAACACTTTTCTGTTCGTCGGATGTTGAGGAGTTTGATGCTGGAGAGGTAAAGTGAGAGTTGACTTGTTTTGTAAGATCCCTAATTGCCCAGTTCGAGTAAATTAGCTGTCCTGAAAAGTTCTTCAAGAATTGGTGCATCGACCCCTTCATGGTCTATCCACGTCCTGTGGTGGTGTTTTGTTGTTATTGTTTGTTTTTGAAGAACTATTTTGAGTTCATTTAAATTATGCAAGTAATTTAGTGTAGTCTCTTAAAAACAGGACACAAATATTTAGCACGAAAAGCAAATCTGTTTTCCAGTGTTTTTCTGCTCATGTTCATAGGTCTTCATTCATTCAGCAAATACTTACTGAAAACTTAATATTTCTCAGGCACAGTTTTGGAAAAGGAAATGCAGTGGTGTTCACATATCTGTTATGTTAATGCATATCTATATCTCCAGAGAAATCTTTAGGTTCTTGTGTATGTGGTTTTAGAATATTTGTTAGTATTAATCGCTTAGTTGTGTCCAGTTCTTTGCGACCCCATGGACTGACTGTAGACTGCCAGGCTCCTCTGTCCATGGAATTCTCCAGGAGAGAATACTGGAGTAGGTGGCCATTCCCTTCTCCAGGGGGTCTTGCCCACCCAGGGATCTGAACCTGGGTCTCAGGCATTGCAGGAGGATTCTTCACCATCTGAGCCACCAGGAAAGGTTTTACCTAAAGGAGATCATATAGTGTGTGTGTGTGTTTTACCTAAAGGAGATCATATAGTATGTGTGTATGTGTGTTCCGGTTTCACAGTATATTTTGGAGATTGTTTCATGTTAGTACATAAGTATCTATGTAACTTAGTTTTGAGAGAGTCATTTCCTAGGCAGGTTGATAAGGAGCCTAGGGGTCCCCAAGGAGAGAGGGGTCTGGAATTCTCAAGGAGGAAGAACAAAAAGAAAAAGGACAATATCCTGCCTGAGGACAGTCTCTGGATTAAAAACCTGGCTAATTCTGTTATCTTAAAATGTAAATTATGGGAGTAGGTCTGGTGAGGTCTTTATAACCTCCAGACATTCTTTGGATTCATTGGAGAGTATATAACTTCATTGCTAACACTAGCAAGGGGGTACTCTTTCTGCCCCCTTCTGATGCCTATGTCAGAAGCTTTCTCAATCTCCTTTATACTTTAATAAAACTTTATTACACAAAAGCTCTGAGCGATCAAGCCTCATCTCTGGCCCTGGATTGAATTATTCTCCGGGGGCCAAGAATCCTGGAGTCTTTACGTGATTCAACAACAACCTTTCAGTTTTACCTCTGCTCAGTATGGATGCTCCATAGTGTATTTCTTCTTTTCCCATGGGTAGACATTCTGATTGCTTCTATTTTTTCTCTCTCACAAATCGTGCTGTAGTGGACATTGTTGTAGGTGATTTTTCATGCTGACCTTTGAGTATTTCTCTAGGATAGATACCTGTGCTTAGTCACTTCAGTCGTTTCCAACTCTCTACAGCCCTATGGACTGTAGCCCCACCCTAGGCTCCCTTGGCCAAGAGATTCTCTAGGCAGGAATACTGGAGTGGGTTGCCATTTCCTCCTCCAGGGGATCTTCCTGACCCAGGGATTGAACTCAAGTCTCCTGCATCTCCTGCATTGCAGGCAGATTTTTTACTGCTGAGCCACCGGGGAAGCCCAGGGTAGACACCTAGGCCAGGATTGCAGATCTGAAGAGTAGACTGTACCTTTCCTACAGATTGCTGAAATTTATTAGACAGCATTATTGCACTCCCTTTTGGGGTGAAATTCATCTAGGCCCTGGTTGTGTAGAAAGGAAGGAAAAATGGACTATGGATGGGCAGAGAGAGGCTGCTCAATAGTTTATTCTTACTGGGATGACTCTGCATTTAATGGAGAAGCAGGGAGAGCACCTGTGGGGGAGGGGCAACTCGTAGAGAAGAGGAGACTTAAAACTCTTAGGGTGCCCTCACCGCTCTGTCCAGTAAAAAAAATCCTTATCTGCCGGGGTCCAGCCCCAGCTGATCCAGGGTATTCGAAGGAGAGACGGCGTAGGCGAGGGTCAGGAAACAACTGCTTAATTAAACGCTAATTAAGGATATAAAGAGTAATAGAATAAGGATAGCTCAGTAGGAAAATTCAGTGGAGAAAAGAGGCTGAGTAGCTTGGTTTACGCCGGAGACCAATAAAACTTCAAGACAAGAAGTTTGCACCACTTACGTAGGCCACAGGCATCCTTCCGTTCTCCCGAAGGAGAGGAGACACTGAGGCCTCCCGGGTCGGATCTTAGAAGCCCAGGCATAATTAGTAAGCATGGTGGGTTTCACGCTCCAGATGGAGACTCAGCCAGAGTGAGAGAGAGACATGGGGAGACCAGTCTTTCGAGGAACTGATCCCAATTCTTTATTTTTCATGGTCTACTTTTATACACTGAGATGTTATGCAAAAGTCACACGGGGTCAGCAGTCCTGACTTTTATCAAAGTCAGGTGCTTCATACAAATGTATACAGAGGTCTTAGGGGTGTTACATCATCTTCTGGCCAGGGGGCCTGCTGACAATTTACGACCCTCTCCTTGTGACAGCGGTCAGTCAACCAGGACACTTATTTCTCCAGGGGTGATTATTCTTAAAACAGACGCCACCCAAATAAAGTTACATTCCTATAGGGTGAGGGTGTAGTGGGTTTTAGTTAAGGAAAGAATTTACTTAGCCTAAGGTCTAACGTGATTTATATCAAAGGTTAATACTTATTTCTTCTATATATTCATTAATGTGTGTAAGGGCAGGGGATATGGAGACTTAGCAACAAACATTGGCTCAACAAATGAAAAAACCCTTCACCAATACAATTTCTAATCAGCCCATTATACTTACACTAATAGCTTTCTAACTTTTCTAAGGAACCTGTTTTTAGAAGGTGTAAAGCATCTCGTGCCTCTCACAGTTGGGAGGCTGTGAGCAATCACATGTGGTCAGACAAGCCTGTCAGGCAGGCTAGAGAACCTTCAGAGGAGTTTGTAGGTTAAAACACTCTTGTCACACCCAGGAGTTTTTATTAACTGGAGCTCTAGGTTAACTCCTTCTCCGAAAGAGGTGGTGGGGGACAGCCCCCCGTAAAGTCAGAGGTGTAGGTGAGAGCACAAAGTAGTAAAGTAGGCAGGCTCTGGTTATGGGGGTAGATGCTCGAGGATTTCCAGGGGGACTCCTGAGGCTCGATCCCGCCTTTGCGGATGTCGAACCTCCTTCCTCATGACCTTTGCCATGGGCGGAGTGCCTCACACCGGCCCCCAACACTTATCTTTCCAGATCAAGCTCGAGACCTGCCTCTTCTTGAAACTCTGTAACTGTCTCTGTTCATGCCACGCCTCACCCTCTTCTGGATTCCACTGATAATGCTGCCAGCCAGCATTATTGAGCTTCCTATGTGCTGAGCATTGTGTTGAAGCACTTTCTGTTCCTCTCTGTACACGCTCATTTAATCCTCACAAAAACTTTTGATGTAGGTATTTTCTCGTCTTCACCATTTATTTGACAGTTTGTTTCAGTACAAGCATACCTTAGAGATACTGTGGCTTCGGTTCCAGACCACCACAGTAAAGCAAACAGGCTTTGTTTGGTTTCCCAGTACATATAAAAGTTACGTTTACACCATGCTGTCGTCTGTAAAGAAGGCTGAACGCCAAAGAATTGATGCTTTTGAACTGTGGTGTTGGAGAAGACTCTTGGGAGTTCCTTGGACTGCAAGGAGATCAAACCAGTCCATCCTAAAGAAAATCAGTGCTGAATATTCTTTGGAAGAACTGATGCTGAAGCACCAATCCTTTGCCCACCTAATGCGAAGAGCTGACTCATTGGAAAAGACCCTGATGCTGGGAAAGATTGAAGGCAGGAGGAAAAGGGAATGGCAGAGGATGAGATGGTTGGATGGCATCACCGACTCAATGGACATGAGTTTGAGCAAGCTCTGGGAGATGGTGAGGGACAGGGAGGCCTGGCGTGCTGCCGTTCATGGGGTCACAAAGAGTCGGACACGACTGAGCTACTGAACAACAACAACAAAGTGTACAATAGCATTATGTCTAAAAAATGTTCACATCCTAATTTAAAAATAACTTGATTGCTAAAAAATGCTAACCATCATCTGAACCTTCAATGAGTCATAACCTTTTTGCCAGTGGAGGGTCTTGCCACTACCAGCTGAGAATTGTCACTCACCACATGATTCTACAAGTATGAAGTCACCGGCCCCTGCAACCGTTGCCCTTCAGCACACTCTGCAAAGAGTTCAGGGCAGAGATCAGGAATGAGGTACTCTGTGCTCTCAGAAAACTAGCAGAACAGGCCTTCAGATAGTTAGCTACTTTCAGGAGATTTTATGAGCCCAGTTTCTTGGATCTTCTCATACCTAGGAAAACACTAAAATCATTAGTGGAGACCTCTGCTCCATGTGACTAGCAGCAAGCAACCGTCTCGAAAGATGTGTGCTTAACTGCATGTATCCCCCTTCCCTAAAGTCATATATATATGCTGACTCCCCCTACTGTGCAGCAGTTCCTCAGAGCTATCTCATTGTAGGCCCACATGAAACTTAACTCACAACTCTCAGTCTGAGCATTTTTTTTTTTTTTTTTTTTTGGTCAATACCTCATTGTTAATGGATGCTGACCGATCAGGGTGGTGTTTGCTGAAGGTTGAGGGTGGCTGTGGCAATTTCTTAAAATAAGACAACAGTGAAGTTTGCCATACTGATTGACTCTTCTTTTATGAACGATTTCTCTGTTTGATAGCATTTTACCCACAGGAGAACTTCTTTCAAAACTGGAGTTAGTCCTCTCAAACCCTGCCACAACTTGATCAACTAGTTTGATAAAGTTTATGTAACATTCTAAATCCTTTTTTGTCATTTCAGCAGGTCTTCACAGCATCTATACTGGGAGTAGATTCCATCTATGAGCAAACCATAGTCTTTGTTCATCCATAAGAAGCAGCTCCTCTTCCATGAAAGTTTATCATAAGAGTGCAGCAATTCAGTCACTTCTTCAGTCTCCCCTTTAATTCTCTTTCACTTGCTTTTCCCTGCTAGCTCACCTGGTAAAGAATCCGCCTGCATGCAGGAGACCCTGGTTCTATTCCTGGGTCAGGAAGATCCGCTGGAGAAGGGATAGGCTACCCACTCCAGTATTCTTGGGCTTCCCTTGTGGCTCAGCTGGTAAAGAATCTGCCTGCAATGCGGAAGACCTGGGTTCAATCCCTGTGTTGGGAAGATTCCCTGGAGAAGGGAAAGGCTACACACTCCTGTCTTCTGGTCTGGAGAATTGCATGGCTGTATAGTCCATGGGGTTGCAAAGAGTCGGACACTACTGAGCGACGGGTTCAATCCCTGTGTTGGGAAGATTCCCTAGAGAAGGGAAAGGCTACACACTCCAGTCTTCTGGCCTGGACAATTCCATGGCTGTATAGTCCATGGGGTCTTAACGAGTCGGACATGACTGAGCGACTTTCACTCACTCACTCATGCTTGCTTTTCCACCACATCTGCAATTACTTTCCTCATTAAAGTCTTGAACCCCTCAAAGTCATCCTTGAGGGTTGGAATCAATTTCTTCCAAATTCCTGATAATATTGGTATGTTGACCTGTTCCCATGAGTGGTGTGTGTGTGTAGTTGCTCAGTCGTGTCTGACTGTTTGCGACTCCATGGACTGTAGCTCACCAGGCTCCTCTGCCCATTGAATTCTCCAGGCAAGAATACTGGAATGGGTTGCCATTTCCTTCTCCAGGGGATTGAACCCAGTCTCCCCACATTGTAGGCAGATTCTTTGTTGTCTGAACCACCAGGGAAACCCATGAGTCATGAATGTTCCTAAGAAGAGTAAACAAATAATGTTATTCTGATGCTGAGAAGTGTGGTGAAGTACATGAATCTTGGGAGAGGCATTAGGATGACATGGAAGTGGAGGGCCTCTTTTAAGCAGGTGATCAGGGAGTTCTTCCTGGAGGAGGAGGCATTTGCGTGGAGACCCAAGTGATTCAGATTTGGGGGAAAGGGTTCTGGGTTGAAGAACCAGGGGGTGTCAAGCTTCTAAGTTAGGAGTGACCTGAATTGTCTGAGGAGCGATAAGAAAGCCAGAGTGGCTGGAGCAGAGGGAGGTGGGGGAAAAGGTAGAACACGAGGTCAGTGTTCATCATCTTTACAAATGGGGAAACTGAGGCAGAGAGAAGTTAGGTAGCTTGCTGGAAGTCCTGCAGCTGGTAAGGGGCAGATCTGGGATTGAGTCCCAGCTTGGCCTTTCTTGCTTTCTCAGATATGTATTTTCTTCCAAACTTACTTGACAATTGGTCATATACCAATTGCCTTTGATCAAACTTTTCTTTGCAATATAGTTTTGAACACAGCTTTCCTTTGCAACTCTGCGCTTCTTGAAAGTAGATACCAGGTTAGAACCATTTAAAAACTACTCTGCACAGCACATAGTAGGTGCACCACAGTGGCTCTTGAATAAAGAATTAGACCATGATCCCCTCCTCTGGTCTTCTCTTCAGAGGCCTCCCCGTGGGGCGGCAGTGACCCTTCCTGAATAGGAGGTGGCCGGTGACCTGGCCATTGGCCTTCAGTCCATGAACACTGGAGCACCTTCTGTTCACTTGTGGGGGCCGAGCAGAGGGATGCAGAGATGAACAGAGGTCTGCCCCATGCTCTTGGAGCCGGTGGTCATAGGTGCTGGAGCAGAGGTGTCCTCACAGGGTAGGTCGCACAGACAAGGGTGACCGGCTTCTCCTGTGAGGGAGTGGTGCAGAAAGCACTCCGGAGGCAGTGGTGAGGCCCTGGAGGAGGAGTGGGTGTTGGCTGGACTCACAGTGGACTGGAAAGAAGGATGTTGCCAGTGGAGACTAGCATGTACAAAGGCCCAAGGACAGGACTGGAAGGATGCATTTGGGAGGCTGTGAGTGGCTTGGAAAGTGATTATGGAAGGCCCGGTTTTTCAGATCAGGAGTTTGGACTTGACGCCCAAGATTGGAGAGTTTGAGCATAGGACAACAGTCTTGAGACACTCAAGGGAGTGGGAGCTGTTGGAACCTTGCTAGAGGCCTTGGACAATGACCTGCAACATCCAGACTGCAGGTGGCTGAAGAGCCTAAAGAGGAACTGGGAGACAGCTGTTTTGTCCCTTTTTTTGTGGAGTCTACACTCCTGAGGGTCCTAATGTCAGAGGCCGGTGGTTATCCTGACAGCCCCAACACAGAGCACATTTGGTACTGTAGTAACTGGGGAATACATTGCAGGGGTGTGAGCATGCTAGCTTTATAAATGTGTTTTTATCTGACATGCATTCTCTTCTCCATTGCAAGCATGGGGATGGGCCAGTGACATGAGCACTGTTCACTGATAGCATAGCATAGATAGCGAGGACATAACCGAGATCAAGTGTGTGCAGTGTTATTTCTATCTGTAGAGTTGGAATCACTGCCAAGTGGAATTCTGGAATGTTTGTGACTTTTTTTTTCTTAATTAGGTTAAAAGAGAAAATCTGAGCAGATCAAAGGTTGATGAGATAAAAGTAGAGGGCAGAGCAGAGAGTGACTCTTTCATTGTGATGTAACTAACCCTGCAAATAAGAGTTTTAAAACACCAGTAATTGTGAAATCCATGGTGCTTGAATCTTGTAGCAGCTTTGTTGAAAGCCCGGTTCCTCCCCAAACTAAAAGCCACCCCCAGCATCTGGCATTAGAAACATTTAAAATTCATTGGGAAATTGCTATTATAAAAGTAATTTGCCTCTATAACAAAAATCTGGAAAATAAAGACCAAAAGGGGCAATTTTTACTTCTATTCCTGCCACTCTCAGGATTGTTAAAAAAAAAAAAAATTCAACTGAGTAAAGATCTAGTTGGTGGGGAATTCCCTGGTGTTCCAGTGGTTAAGATTCTGGGCTTCTAGTACAGAGGGCCCCGGGTTCCATCCTTGTCAGGGAACTAGACCCCACATGCTGCAAACAGGAGTTCAGGTGCTGCAACCAAAACTCGGTGCAGCCGAACAAATAAATTAATTACAAAAAAGATCGAATCGGCTTTATTTAATTATTCATGAATCAGTCAGCCTCCTATCTTCATAGAAAGAAAGGGGCTCCAAGGAGCTGTACAAAGTGGAGGACGTATAGGCATAGGAGAGACAGGGCAAGTTAGTTATTCTAGCAAAGAGACGATTGTTTCAGGTCAGGTCACCTTCCTATTGGGAAAAGCAGGGGTCTGTCAGGCAGATTACGCGACTAGTACTGCCCAGCTGGTTGCAGACGTGACTGGTTGAAGGTCATGCTGTTCCCGGAAGAGACTGAAGGTGCAGTTAGGTTACATATTATGTCTTGTTTGCTGATGTGGGGTTGAGCGTAGGTGACTCCCTACGGGGTGTGTTGTTTCTTTTTTAACACGATGACTGTCATAAGTCCGTTTGTAAACTTCCTTTGTTTGCTTTTGTTGCACTAGCTGTTGGTTTTTAGAATTAAAACATACCTTCTTGCAATTCGAAGAGAATCGGCATTTAACATCTTTGTCATATTTTATCCCAATGTCTTCTTCATTTTTTCCCCCTCTAAACCCAGTGGTGCCAACATTATAGATATACTTTTTAAAAACAGTTCTAAAAGCTGTCTATCAATGGGTCTGTTGTTGTTATTATTACCATTATTGAGTCTCTGGCCTCTCTTTCTCTGTCCCGACAGACTCTTGGTTTCGTTTGAATAATTCTTTCACTGGCATGCTGGACTTTCTTGTCCCTCCATCCTGTTGCTCCAGCATCAGCATACAAACCGCCCTCTCTCCTCACCGGAGCCACAGAATTGCCACGGAAATTCAGGCAACCGCGTGGCCGTTGCCCCTGACAATTTGTTTCTAATCCCGGTGGTGCCTGCAAATGCCTTTGTCTCATTAGTCAACCTGTGAGTCAGTCTTTCAAGCCTTCGCCACCGGCAGCGAGCCCTCTGCTCAGTCTCTGTCTTCCCTTCTTCTCAACAAATGGCCTCACTTCTTACCTGGAGAAAATTGACACCACCGCATGTGATTTTCTTCAACTTTCTGCCTGTCTCTCTGCACCTTCTCTCCAAATTTTGTGTAGCTCTCCAGTCTGTTTTCACTTGCCCATCCCTCGTCTCAGGAAGCCCACCTTCCTTTCAAGGTCCTCCCATCTTCCTTCCTCTCTGCTGGTTCTGGAGCCTTTGTTGGTCTGATCGGGTCTTGCTTTGTCTTCTCTTCGCCTCTAGTCTTCCCCTCTCTCTGCAGGCTTTTCTTCTTCAGCCTTATAAAGCCATCCATCTGCCTTCGCCCTGAAGTCTCCTGGCCTCGTGTCTCCCGCTGGCTGTTGTACTACTTCTGTCTCTCCTCTTCCTCAGCCTTTGAGGAAGAATCCTCTGTACTTGCTTGTCTCCACACCTCCACTCACTTTAACACCTTCCCTTTATTATTATTAGTTTATTGAATATAAAAGATGTTGATATATAAACATGTACACATACATAGATAGTTATAAAGCATAATAAACCAGAGAACACCTGGCCCAAGAACAGGAGAATTATCAATGTCATGGCTTCTTGGCATTGAGGGAACTCAGCTATTCCCTCCTTGGCTTCTTGTGTCACCCGGAGAAATACCCTCTACAGAGGTAACTACCAGCCTCAATTTTGTGCTTGTTGTAACCCAACTTTTGTGTGTGTGTGTGTGTGTGTGTGTGTCTTATCACATATATGAATGCCTGAACGATATATTAGTTAGTTTTTTGGTTGTTTCTGAGCTTTGTGAAAACGATATTAAAGTGTGTTTAGTTTTCTGGGGCTAGCTTGTCTCAGAAGAACACTGTTTCTAAGATCCACGGCGGTGAGTGTGCTGTTGGGAAGGTGGCACATTTTATCCATTCTCCTTGAAAGACTTGGTGAGCTTTGTAGGTTTCTGCAGTCTGTCCACTTCTGTTGCCTCATCACGCTCCCAAAATCTTTTTTGTTTGGGCTTCCGTGAATGTCAAAGGCATATCCTCTCTAATTCTTATTTTAATGGTCTCTCTACTATATTAAAAAAAAAAAAGCTTGATTGAGATATGATTCACATACCATGAAAATCCCAGGTATGTGCAAACATCTTCACAATCAATTTGGGGACATTTTCATCACCTGAGAAAGAAATCCTACCCACGCTAGCTATCACCGCCCCCCACCCACCCACCCCAATCTTCCCACGACCCCTGTGCCTGAGCAACCTCTACTCTACTTTCTGTCTCTATAGATTTTCCTATTGTGAACATTTTGTATAGATGGAGTCTTTGTCTTCTTCCTGATCTTAGGGGGAAAGCTTTCAGCCTTTCACCATGAAATAGGATGTTAGCTGTGGGTTTTTCACGCTCTTTATCAGGTTGAGGAAATTCCCTCCACCTCCTAATTTCTTAGGTGTTTCTATATGAAAAGATTTTGGATTTGGTCAGATGTTTTCTCAGTGTCTATTGAGGTAACCATGTGTCT
Organism: Bubalus kerabau; assembly: GCF_029407905.1. Classification (NCBI taxonomy): domain Eukaryota; kingdom Metazoa; phylum Chordata; class Mammalia; order Artiodactyla; family Bovidae; genus Bubalus; species Bubalus kerabau. The sequence continues at coordinate 22,056,820 of NC_073635.1, read as the reverse complement.
TTTACTTTTTATTCTGTTGATATGATATATTGTTGTTTGGTCACTAAGTCGTGTCCGACTCTGCAACCCCATGGACTGCAGCCCGCCAGGCTCCTTGGTCCATGGAACTTCCTAGGCAAGAATACTAGAGTGGGTTGCCATTTCCTGCTCCAAATGGTGTATTACATTAATTCATTTTTGGATGTTAAGCCAAACTTGGATTCCTGGGACAAATCCTACTTGGTCATGGCATGTAGCCCTTTTTTATGTGTTGCTGGATTTGGTTACCTACTATTTCGTACAGGAATTTTGTGTCCATATTCATGAGAGATACTAGATTGTTTTTCTTGTTTCTCTTGTTTTCTCGTCATGTCTCTTCTGGTTTTGATATCAGGGTAATACTGGTCTCAGAATGAGTTGAGAAGTGCTCCCTTCTTACATATGTTTGATAGAATTCAATGTTGAAGCTGTCTGAGCTTGAGCTTTCTTTTGGAGGAAACTTTTTATTATCACTAATTGAGTATCTTGTTACAGGTCGGTTCAGAGTATCTATTTCTTGAGTCAGTTTTGGTAGTTTGTGTATTCTAAGGAATTTGTCTGTTTCATTTAAGGTATCTAATTTGTTGGTATATAGTTAGTTGTTCTTGGTGAAAAAGCTGGCTTGAAACTCAGTATTAAAAAAACTAAGATCATGGCATCCGGTCTCATCACTCCATGGCAAATACAAGGGGAAAAAGTAGAAGCAGTGAAAGATTTTCATTTCTTGGGCTCCAAAATCACTGTGGATGGTGACTGCAGCCATGAAATTAAAAGATGCTTGCTTCTTGGAAGGAAAGGTATGACAAACCTAGACAGAGTATTGAAAAGTAGAGACAGCACTTTGCCGACAATATAGTCAATGGTTTTTCCAGTAGTCATGTATGGATGTGAGAGTTGAACCACAGAGAAGGCTGAGTGCCGAAGAATTGATGCTTTTGAACTGTGGTGTTGGAGAAAACTCTTGAGCATCCCTTAGACTGCAAGGAGATCCAACCAGTCATTGGAAGGACTGATGCTGAAGCTCCCATCCTTTGGTCACCTGATGCCAAGAGCTGACTCATTTGAAAAGACCCTGATGCTGGGAAAGATTGAGGGCAAAAGAAGGGGACAACAGAGAGATGGTTACATAGCATCACTGACTCAATGGACATGAGTTTGAGCAAACTCTGGGAGATAGTGAAGGACAGAGGAGCCTCACGTGCCATAGACCATGGGATTGCAAAGAGTTGAACACGACTTAGTGACTGAACAACAACAAAAAGTTGTTTCTTGGTGTTCCTTTAAAATCTTTATTTCTGTAAGATAAGTAATAATCATCTTTCATTTCTAATTCTAATAATTTTCATCTTCTGCCTTTTTTTCACAGATCATTCTAGCTAAAGGTTTGTCAATTTTGTTGGTCTTTTCAAAGAGTCAGCTTTTGGTTTTGACAATTTCCTCTATTTTTCTGTTCTGTCTTTTGCTATTCCACTCTAATCTTTTTTATTGTCTTTTGAGTGTGTTGAATTGTGTTCTCTAATAGATATGTTGAAGTCTTGAGTCCTGGTACCTGTGAATGTGATATTACGTGGAAATAGGATCTTCTGCAGATCTAATCACTTAAATTAAAATGAGGTGCTACTGCATTATGTGTGTGTGTGCTTAGTCACTTAGTCGTGTCTGACTCTTTATGACTCTTATAGACTGTAGCCCTCCAGGTTCCTCTATCCATGGAATTCTCCAGGCAAGAATACTGCAGTGGGTTTCCATTTCCTTTTCCAGGATATCTTCCCAACCTGGGATCGAACCCACGTCTCCTGCATTGCAGGCAGATTCTTTACCATCTGAGCCACCAGGGAGGCCCCCCTACTGCATTATAGTGGGCCCTGTGTCCAGTCACTGATGTTGGTGTAAGGACACCATGTGAACACACAGAGAAGAGGAGGCCATGTGGTTACAGAGACAGATTGGAGGGATGCTTCCATAAACCAAGAAATGCTAAAGCTTGCCAGCATCCACCAGGAGGTAGGAGAGGGATGTGGAAGAGATTCTTCTTCAGAGTCCCCAAAAAGGAAAATCTTGACTTCTAGCCTCAAGAGCTGTGAGAGATTAAATTTCTAATACTCAGTGTATGGTATTTTGTTACCTCAGGACACTGATACACCTCCCTTCTGCTTGCTTTAGGTTTCATCTTTCTTTTCCAGTGTCTTAGGCAGAAATTTGGATTATTGATTTGAGATCCTTTTTTCTTAATGGAGAAATTCACAGCTGTAAGTTTCTCTCTAAGCACTGCCTTACCTGCATCCCATAAGTTTTGTCTTATCGTGTGTTGTGTCTTCATTTTCATTTATCTCAAAGTATTTCATAAACTCCTGTTGATTTCTTCTGTGACCCTTTGGTTATTTCGGAGTGTGTTGTTTGATTTCCATGTATTTGTAAATGTCCCCAAATTCTTTCTGTTACTGATTTCTGATTCCATTGTTGTCAGAGATCATACTTTGTGTTACTTCTGTTATTTTAAGTGAACCGAGGTTTGTTTTGTGGCCTAGCATGTGGTGAAGCCTAGAGAACGTTCCATGTGTACTTGAAAAGAATGAATATTATACAGTTGTTGGGAGGAGGGTTCTGTAGATATGTTAGTTGTTCATATTTTCTCTCTTGTGAGTCTGATACAAATTTCAGTGTGTGTTTTTTTCCTCCTACACCAAACAATTCTCGGGCACCAGTGGGTGTCCTACAATTTAATGCATTTGTGATAGTGTCTATCTGAAGACAGCATCAGCTGCCATGGGTTAAGGGCTCAGTCCTGCAAGATGGGCCTCTTTGTCCTTCCACTTCAGACACCAGTCACAAGTCTGGGTTGTCACCTGTGCTTCTTTGGGTTTCATTTGCTAAGGGAACCCACAACTCAGAAACATTTATCTACTAGATTAGCATTGTGTTACAAAAGGGTACAACTCAGTAACTGCAGGAAGACAAAGATGCATTCGGCAAGTTATATGGGAAGGGCCACAGAGCTTCCATGGTCTCTGGTCACACCATTCTCCCCAAATCTTCACATGGTCACCAGCCTGGAAAGTTTAGAAAACCAGTCCTCTGGGGTTGTTATGGAGGCATGAATGATTAAATCATTGGCTGTAAGTGGTTGAACTTGATCTCCAGACACTCTATTCTCCCCAGAGTGTTCGATGGGACTAAATGTTTGAACCCTGGAATCACCTCTTGGTTCCCCTGGCAACCAGCCCCTATCCTTGGGTCTTTTAGAAGTCACCTCTCTAGCTGTGACAAAAGACACCTTTATCATTTTTCTAGCACTCTGGAAATTCCAAGAGTTTTAGGACCTCTGTGCCAGAAAGGGAATGGAGACCAAATACGTATGTCTTATTATAAGACAACAGTATCACATATTTTCTGCTTGATCTTCTGCCTAGTTTTTTTGTCTGTTATTAACAGTGGAATTGAAGTATCCAGCTGATACTGTTGAATTATCTTTCTTTCCATTTCTGTCAGTTCTTGGTTCATCTGTATTTGTATTCTGTTATCAGATAGCATATGTTTATGACTTTTCTATCTTCCTGGCAGATTGACTTTTATCATTATAAAATGTCCCTTTGTTTCTGATAACAGTCTTTGCTTTAAAGTCTATCTTGCTTGGTACTGGGCTTCCCAGGTGGTGCAGTGGTAAAGAACCCACCTGCCCATGCAGGAGACACAAGAGACTTGGGTTTGATCCCTGGGTTGGGAAGATCCCCTGGAGAAGGAAATGGCAACCCACTCCAGTATTCTTGCCTGGTGAATCCCATGGACAGAGGAGCCTGGTGCGACTATAGTCCATGGGGTCGCAGAGAGTCAGCCGCGACTGAGCAGGAGCACAAGGGTTAGGCAGCCTCTCACCTGGCACTGGCAGCACACTCCAAGGAGCAGACAAACAAATGGAAGGCTCTTACAGGTGGATGGGTGGGCAGTGAAGGTATCAGCACAAAAAAGGGGAGATTATTTGGGGCTAGGACATCTTTGAGAAGGCAATGGCACCCCACTCTAGTATTCTTGCCTGGAAAATCCCGTGGATGGAGGAACCTGGAAGGCTGCAGTCCATGGGGTTGCTGAGGGTCAGACACGACTGAGCAACTTCACTTTCACGTATTGGAGAAGGAAATGGCAACCCACTCCAGTGTTCTTGCCTGGAGAATCCCAGGGATGGGGGAGCCTGGTGGGCTGCCATCTATGGGGTCGCACAGAGTTGGACACGACTGAAGTGACTTAGCAGCAGCAGGACATCTTTTGGGGGGCAGGGATCTTTTAACTATAAGAATATTTGCTCTAAAATGAGAAGTCTTTTTTTTTTCAACTAGAGTATAATTGTTTTAAAATGTTGTATTAGTTTCTGCTGTACAACAGTGTGAATCAGCTATATGTATACATATATCCCTTCCCTCTTGAGCCTTCTTCCCACCCCCATGCCCACCCGCTCTGGGTTGTCACAGAGCACCGGACTGAGCTCCCTGTGCTATACAGCATCTTCCTACTACCTACCTATTTTACACATGGTCGTATATATCTGTTGGTCCCAGTCTCTCATTCATTCCACCCTTCCCTTCTCCCCCCAGCTTCATCCACAGGGACATCAGTTCTCTCACTTCACTATCTCTTTGTCTCTGTTCCTGTGCAGGGAACCCCCTCTTTATCTCACAGGTGACCTCACTAATTTTGATTAGGAAATTTCAGATTGGCTCTTTTATAGGTCACCTTTTTGAGAGGGGTTGAAGCTACAATTAAGCCTTGATTTGCAGGAGTCGGGGGCAAATGACTGCATTGGGCACTTGTTATTTCTTTCTAACAGTAGCATCTGAGCTTAGACTGCTGGCTTGAAGGGAAAAGGAATGGGTGAGTGAAAGAGAGAGCCAGCTTTGCATGGGGCACTTTCTGAATGTTGATTGAAAGTTTAGCAGTCGGTGTTTGGTAGCAAGCAAATAAAGTAAGCTGTTTTTAGTACTCTCTGTAATTCATTCAACAAATAGTTACTAAGAAACTTTAAAATAGACGCACTGTTTTTGTGCTGGGAATACAGTGCTGAGTGAAGAAAACAGACAATTCCCACCCTTGTGAAACTTATATCCTAACTAGGGAGACAAGTAAACAAGTCAGTAAAATACATGTTGTTATATCAGGCAGTAGTTGAGTCCTCTGGAGAAAAATAAGTAGGAAAGGACCATAGGAAGTGGGAATGTTTGAAATTGTACCCAAGGGAACTGGGGAAGCCCCTGAGAAGGTGAGCTTTGAGCAGGGACATTAGAAGGGGAGGACCTGAGTCATCTGGATGCAGGCTGTTGGGGTTGGGCTTCCCTGGTAGCTGAGCTGGTAAAGAATCCACCTGCAGTGCAGGAGACCTTGGTTCAATTCCTGGGTCGGGAAGATCTGCTGGAGAAGAGATAGGCTACCCACTCCAGTATTCTTGGGCTTCCCTGGTGGCTCAGCTGGTAAAGAATCAGCCTGCAATGCAGGAGATGTGGGTTCGATCTCTGGGTCGGGAAGATCCCCTGGAGGAGGGCATGGCAACCCACTCCAGTATTCTTCCCTGGAGAATCTCATGGACAGAGAAGCCTGGCAGGCCATAGTCCATGAGGTTGCAAAGAGTCGGACACGACTGCGTGACTAAGCACAGCACAGCACATTTGTAAGCCGGGAGCAGCAGTCAGGGACAAAGGCCCTGGGCAGGAGCCGGCCTTGCTTTGTTCCAGGACCAGCCACATCTCAAAACTGCTCTTGGCTAAGGAGAGAGGGGTGTGAGGATAGGCTGACTGTAAGGATTTTAGGTTTCTCCTTTCTTGTGGAATGCTTGGAAATGTGTGGAAACCCCATGCAGGGCTTTTAGGGGTACCTCAAGGGAATGGCAACCCACTCTGTTATTCTTGCTTGGAGAATCCCATGGACAGAGGAGCCTGGCGGGCTACAGTGTTGCAAAGAGTTGGACATGACTGAAGTAACATAGCATCCTCTGATGTCCCCTTTAAGAAGATTCCTCTGGCGTTTGTTTTGCGAATAGACTTCAGGAGGTAAGAGGAGAGACCAAGAGGTCCCTACGATTATATTAATAATGCAGGTGAGATGTGCTAGTGGCCTGGACCATGTTGTCATGGGGGTGTTGAGAAGTGGTTGGATGCTGGATGTATTTGAGATAGAATCCACAGGATATGTGAGTTTGAAAGGAAGAGATGATTCTCAGCAAGGATGAATCCAAGATTGTTTTTCCTGGGTGAGGGAAGGAAGAGTTGCCTTTTACTAAGGTGTAAAGGACTGGAAGAAGCAGGGAGGGGGCATGAGAACGAAAAAAAATGTGACCCACGAGAGCAGCAAATTTCAGCGTTATTCAGGGACCATATTGAATTCTGTAGACTAGGAGCCAGTCTCTAGATTGCTCTGAGAAACTGTTCCAAAGAGGCAAGGGAGGAGCCAGGGTACATGTATGAATTTTTTGCTGGGAAAAACAAACGTGTAATCAAACATAGAAAGATCATGGCATATCACAAAGAACAGACTTTTCAAGTTAATGATTTTAGTGCTTTCCCTTGTCGGAGATGGTGCACGAATCTAGAATTCCCAGGTGGCGCTCGTGGTAAAGAATCTGCCTGCCAGTGCAGGCGATGTAAGAGATGCGGATTCCATCCCTGGGCCAGGAAGATTCCCTGGAGGGGAGGGCATGGCAACTCACTCCAGTGTTCTTGCTTGGAGAATCCCATGGACAGAGGAGCCTGGAGGGCTATAGTCCACGGGATCACAAAGAACCAGACACGGCTGAAGAGACTTAGCACACAGGGAGTCATTGACATTTTCCCCTAGATATGCATCTTAACTATCTCAGGACCAAAGCACGGAATGTTTCCTGTTTTTCTCCGTTCTGAATTCCCGTTAGTGTGTTCTCTTGGGAGGCTTTGCAACTGCGGTGGCTGATGGCTTGATCCCTGTTGAACTGGAATGGCAGGTGACATTTTTTTCTGTTTAGATGGCTCAGTTTTAGACAAGTTAATGTTTGAGTGCATATGAAATATCCAACAGGAGAAACTGGTTAAGCTTTTAGGTTCATACGTGTGTAGTTTGGGAGTTACTGGCTACAGGTGGTATTTCTACTGTGCTAAATGAAATCACCAAGTTGTATAGACAGGGAAGGGATCCAAGGTCTGAGCTGGGAGCCACTCCAGCCCTCAGAGGTTTGAGGACTAGTCTCTTATGAAGAACTCTGCAGAGGAGTCGCCAATGGGTAGGAGGAAAACCAGGAGCTGTGGGTACCTGGTGACTGACCTTGGGGACAGTGAGAAGAGTTGTTGTTTGGTCGCTTAGTCGTGTCCGGCTCTTTGCAACCCCATGGACTGCAGCACACCAGGCTTCCCTGTTCTTCACTGTCTCCCTGAGTTTGCTCAAACTGATTTCCATTGAGTTGGTGATGCTATCCAACCATCTTATCCTCTGTCGTCCCCTCTGCTCCTGCCCCAATCTTTCCCAGCATCAAGGTCTTTTCCAAAGAGTCAACTCTTTGCATCAGGTGGCCAAAGGATTGGCTTTAGCATCAGTCCTTCCAATGAATATTCAGGGTTGATTTCCTTTAGGATTGACTGGAGGGAAGGCTCTAATCAGGTGGGTGGGTGGTTGAGATGTTTGCAAGTTCTTTTCTGATCCTTTGTTTTGGGAAGCAGGAGTGGGCTTATCCTTGGGGGTGGAGGGTGCAGGGTGGGATGGAGGTCTGAGAAGCAGGGAGGAGAGGGAGGAGGGGGAGGACCAGGGAGATGGAGCTGGACTGCTGGGGGCACCAAGGCTTCTCCAGGTTAATGGTCAGGAATCAGAGCGTGGCCAGGCAGCCTGGTGTGTTGTATCTCATCCTTGTTCAGCTCCAAGGAGACAGACCTAGAGTCAGTGGGACCTTAGAGGTGAGCAGCGTTGGCCCCACATAAGGAGGGCAGCCAAGCAAGTTGAAGGTACATGTGACTAACTGTGGAGTTGAAAAGTTGGCTTTGGCTCTTTGATATCATCTCAGTGTTTCTCTTTTGGGCTCCATCCAGTCTCTTTATAGAACTACTGTGATTTTTTTTCACTCTGGGCTGTTCAGCCACATGCAGTTTTGTTGAAGAGCACTCCCTCCAGTGAGCTTTGAGGTGGTGTGTTGTGGGTTTCATTTCATATCCTGCTCATGTGCTAAGTCCCTTCAGTCATGTCTGACTCTTTGGGACCCCATAGACTCTTCTGTCCGTAGACCACCAGGCTCCTCTGTCCATGGGATTCTCCAGGCAAGAATACTGGAGTGGGTTGCCATGCTCTCCTCCAGGGGATCTTCCTGACCCAGGGATCGAACCTGCATCTCCTGTATTGGCAGGCGGGTTCTTTAGCCCGAAGAACTCCCTGGGAAGTCTTGTACATAAGCTAGTATAAAAGTCACGCAGTGCTGTTTCAGTCTGGGAATGGCCAGTTCCCCGGGAGTGGGGGGGTGAGGAGCCGACACCTCACCCTTTGCAAGTACTCCTTAGGCACCCCCAGCGGCTCAAGTCGGAGTGTTTCTTTCTACTTGAGTGCCGTCTGCTCTGGTCTTCTCTCCTAACTTGCTAATAAACTCCCAAGGGCAGAAAGTGTCTCTGTCTTCCCTTGCACGAAGCACGTAAATGTCTGGTGCCGACTCACCTTCCTGTGTTCCTGTTCGGCCTCTGCCGTGTATGGGAAACTTCCAAGCCACTGATTCCCAGTGTGCAGCTTAGTGTCAGGTTCTGTCCTGTCTCGTCGTGGGATCCCAGCTCCTCTGCCAGCCTTGGGAGGACTGGCCCAGGGTTCTTTCTGAGAAACCTCCCCTGGGTGGAGCTGGTAATCTTGGTGAGGGCTGAAATAGGTGAGCCAGACGCACCTCCTCCAAGCAGGGTCCTTTGTCCCAGAGGATCAGGGAAACACGAGATGCCCATCTGCCTGTGGGCCCAGGCCTCTCATAAAAATAGGCTTGTTTGGACACCAAGGGGTTTTCCTTTTTATACAGAAAAGAGATGCATTCTTGAATATAACTAAATTTATTTATTTTTAATTGAAGGGTAATTGCTTTACAATATCGTGTTGGTTTCGGGCACACATCTACATGAATCAGCCATCAGTTCAGTTCAGTCAGTACTGGAGTGGGTTGCTGTTTCCTTCTCCAGGAGATCTTCCCAACCCAGGGATGGAACCTGGGTCTCCCGCATTGCAGGCAGACGCTTTACCATCTGAGCCACCAGGGAAGACTCTCAGTTGCTCAGTCGCGTCCAACTCTTTGCGACCCCATAAATCGCAGCACGCCAGGCCTCCCTGTCCATCACCGTCTCCCGGAGTTCACTCAAACTCATGTCCATCGAGTTGGTGATGCCATCCAGCCATCTCATCCTCTGTCGTCCCCTTCTCCTCCTGCCCCCAATCCCTCCCAGCATCAGAGTCTTTTCTGATGGTCTTTTCTGACCTTCACGTGAGGTGGCCAAAGTACTGGAGTTTCAGCTTTAGCATCATTCCTTCCAAAGAACACCCAGGACTGATCTCCTTTAGGATGGACTGGTTGGATCTCCTTGCAGTCCAAGGGACTCTCAAGAGTCTTCTCCAACACCACAGTTCAAAAGCATCAATTCTTCGGCGCTCAGCTTTCTTCACAGTCCAACTCTCACATCCATACATGACCACTGGAAAAAAATCAGCCATAGGTAGACCTATGTCCCCTCCCTCTTGAACCTCCCAACCCATCCCACCCCTCTAGGTTGTTACAGAGCCCCAGTTTGAGTTCCCTGAGTCATACAACAAATTCCCATTGGCTATCTCTTTTACTATGTTAATGTGTATGTTTCCATGTTACAGGATGCATTTTATTTTGTAAAGTTGCTGATAAAATTTGTACAGGCGGGAGGCTAAAAATATTTTAGTGCAGGGAGACACGTGAAGGCCAGTGATTCCAGATGGAGTAGGCAGGAGTTTGAGGGAGAATGCTAATAGAGTGAAGGCGGGAGGAGTAGGGGACGACAGAGGATGAGATGGTTGGATGGCATCACCGACTCGATGGACATGAGTCTGAGTAAACTCTGGGAGTTGGTGATGCACAGGGAGGCCTGGCGTGCTTCAGTCCATGGGGTCTCAAAGAGTTGGACACGACTGAGTGACTGAACTGAACTGAACTGAATGGAGTTTGCCCTTGTATCGTAACGAGGGGAACAAAAAACACCATGACAGTCCAGGTACAGAGCACATTCTCATCTGTCTGTAGTCCAGCTCAGTTCAGTTCAGTCGCTCAGTCAGGTCTGATTCTTTGCTACCCCAAGGACTGCAGCATGCAGTCCAGCTCAGTATTTATTTAACATCTGTTTGTTCATCACCTCCTTACATCTGTGGGCAGATAAGACGTGAGGACCTCGCCTTCCAGGAGCTTACATGTTTCCTGGTGCTGAGTGCATGCTTGGCTAAGTACTGATTTAGCTGAGAGCAATTTCAGTGTTGGGAGCAGACTGGTTCCCCAGTAATACCTGCCAGGTCTGTGGTGTTGGCTTCAGTGATACTGGAACTCAGATAAGGGAGAGCCTCAGGCTGGGCAGAGACAGCTCCCCCCAGAGGCAGGACTTAAAGGATAAGGAGGATTAGATGGGGAGGGGGGTGGATCAAAGGCTCAGGTGTGAGGAAGGAGGAAGGTACCAGAAAGAGGATTTTGGATTTGATTCTCTAGGCTGGGAGCATGGCTCGTGTCCCTGCAGTTTCACTGGTCCCTTAGAATCTCTGGGAACAATGGTGAATCCAAGCATTCCCATCTCCAGAATTGCCCTCCCCTGCCCCGCCCAGTTCCCCCTCCTCTCTGCCAAACTGGAAATGGTGTCATCAGGTCCCCTCGTGTCACCTGCTGTGATCTCTTGATGACGGAGCCCAAGGGCCTCCTCTGCTGTTAATCCCACTCTGCTATTCATTTTCTCTGCTCCTTGTAACCCTGTAATCCCCGCCCCTACCTCTGAGTTCTCAGGCCTGCCCAGACTGTTTCTAAATCTCAAAATGTAACGTGTTAGTCCTCTGCTTCAAAACTGGTGTTCTCCACCGTCCACAGGACAACGTCTAAACTTCCTACCTTTGAAGCCCAATCTGGCCGAGCCTCTTTTTCTGGCTGTGTTCTAGGTCTGAGTCACCATTTAGGAGAAGGAAAATGATTTTACAGTAAAGTATTTGAGATTTCCCATAGCTCATGGTGCTAACAGGATGGACTGTTCAGAAGCACTTGGGACCTATGAGGCTGACAACCGTTCATAACTACAGCACAGAAGCAGATCATGGTCCCTTATCACCAAGGAAAAGTTCAAGTTAAACTATGAGTAATAACTCATATTTGAAAAAAATAACAGAAAGATAAATGACCTTTGGGGAGAATTTCCACCCAAAATGGTAAAAAAAAAAAAAAAAATTTAAATCTGGTGCTCAAAGAGATAGATGGAAATCCATTTACAGTGCCCAGTAGGAGAAATGTGAAGGGGTGGGCAGGCATATATGGCTCCTGACAGATCCTATCCGGAAACACGGAAGCCACAGGAAAGGAAGCAGGATTTGAGCGATTACGGACCCACCAGGCTCATCTGCACAGACTCCTGCGTGGCTTTGGGGCCCGAGGTCCTTGTTTGCCTTCCTTGTTGGCGCTCTGATTTAAATGGCATTTCTTGGAGGTCAAGTTGGATGCTTTTTCGAGCACATGGGAGATAAGAAGCCAACCCAGACACAGCTGGGAATCGACCGCCTTGAGCATGTTTCAGAAATGGAAGCAAACAAGTAGTTTCTCAGAGGACTAAACGAGAGCAGAAGCAGAGGAAGAATCTCGGTCTGGAGTTCCTGGGGCAGCGATGGCGGTTTTAACGGGGGAGGAGGGGTGATTGTAGGCAACCCATAAAGAGGCAGAGTCCTCAGTGACCTTGAGCCGATGGGGTTGTGTTTCCAAATGCCCTCATGGGGTGCAGGCCCCTGTGACCCCCTCTTTCTCCCGAGGGCACATACAGCAGAGGGAGTAGATTAAGCCAGGACCCAGAATTTTACCAAACTGACTTGAATCCGTCCTCAGCGTGGACACTCCACACGTACTTGCTGCAGGAGGTGTTGCCAGGATTAGTGGCTGGTGGAGCTGTTCCTCCCATGGGGAATGAGGTCGCCTCCTTCCTGTTTCTGGGTGGGGGGAGTGGGGGGTGAGGGGTGGGAAGGGAAGCAGGGCCGCCCAACAGAGTGGGAGGCCACCCAGATTACCCCACTGTCCTGTATGTCTTTCTCTTAATCCTCCTGAGGAACGGCGCGTAGCCTGAGACGCCTGAATTGTGTCTTAGTTCCCGACTGTTCTGCCCCTTATAAAATACGGATGAGCCCTGTTCCCAGTGAGTTCCTGCAGTCAGTTCGTCCAGAAACCAAGCCGTTGGTCCCAGGGAGAACAAAGCTGCAGGAAGCACGGAATTCTCTTACACCTTCTTGAAAATGCAAGTCGTGTGGCCTGGAAAATACTTTTCTCCTCTAGTGAGCTGCACCCCGGAGCTGTGGAAGAGGCAGCTGAAGTTATTCCAAGAAAGCGCTCTGAGTTTGGTAATAAAAGGCAGTGATATTTTGCCTCTGCCTCCGGGCCGGACTCCTGGGAGCACACGGGGCCAAGAGGAAACGGCTGGGTGTACGGAGATCACTCCCGGCACTGGGCCCCCCTTACATGCAGCCCTGGGCGCGCAGGGGGCCGTGTGCAAAGATCCCCGGTGCTGAATGCAATGTGATGAGTAAGAGGATGCCAATTGGTTTGAGTGGGGTAGATCAACAAGAGCAAATATACATACAGTGGTGTGCAGCCTGCCCGAGTTCCCGGAGGCTTGGCTGGCAGCCGTTCCTGGGCTGGCCCAGGGGCAGAGGGGAACCTGCCTGACTTGACACAGCAGGTGCCTCCCCTCTGCTGGTTAGGAGGATGCTTTTGGAACATTTTTTTGTGACACGATCAAATAGCCCAGAGAAGGTGAACTGTGAGGTAAAGGCGTGAACGCGGCGATGGAGAGAGCTGGGGACCAGACACCCGGGAGCCCCGAGCCATCCTCCCTGGCGACTCTGGGTGACCCACAGGTGACCCTGCTGTCTGTCCACAAACGGTGGTCCTTCAAGAGGAGGCCTGGGACCGGGGGCTCCAGCAGGCCAGTGATTTCAGAGGAGGAATGCCCTCCCCCATCAGAGGAAGGAGAATTTTCACAGAAGGTTTTGAATGGATCGGAAGAGATCAGTTCCAAGCAGGTGAGTGGTGTTGCAGAAGGGCTGACAAGCCAGGAGGGCTTCTTATAAAAGTTCCAGGTTATAAATGGAGGTTTCCTGCTTGTCTTACATCAGAGGGGCCAGTGGAGTGGCTCTGGGGTGTGGACTGAGCCAGGAGCCCAGGGGAACTTTCCAGAGATTAAGTCCACGGTGGATAAATCTTGGGTTTTGTTGCTTCTTACTTTCAGGATTTTTTTAAGCCTCTGTGGTGAACAGGTTTCTCAAAATGCAAATCAGACAAAAATGAATCTTCTCTCTCTTTTTATTTATTTTTAACATGTGTACCTTCTTGTGTTAATCTTCACGTTTCAACCAAATAAGCATTTTGAAAATGTTGCTGCCAGGTGAACCTGCTCTTAAATGAAAGGTTTGTTAACCCAAACGTCAGGTCACATTCAAAATCAGGGCAGTGTAACTAATGTTTTGTAAAAATGGTGCTTCAGTGGTATTTCCAGGTGGTACAGGTGGTCTGTGTGGGATTCTTTTCATTGCTATGAGGAGATGGGAAAAAAATGCTACTACGTAGACATAAAGGGAAGGTTTCATATGTCTTTTGCTCCTTTAGGAGTTATCTTTGTTTCTTCTGGTGTTGTTTAAAAAGTCTGTAAAACTAAAGGAGATATTGTAAGTTGAGATTTTTGAAATGAAAGAGATTTGTGTACATTGAAGATTTATGAACGTCCATTTATGCAGTACACAGTCAACGTTCATATTTCTAGTTGAATGTTGTAAGACAGGGAAATATAATTTTTTTTTGTAAAATGCTTAAGAGCTTTTCTTTAAAGTGTTCAGACTACTACTTGACAAAATTCAACCTATGTCTGAGGTATTTGAATGGGAAATAGTCTAATGATTTTTGATGGCCACTTCTAACCTCATATGACTGGGAAAACAACCAGAACCTGACCAGGGAGCCCTTCAGGAGGGCCAGGCTGGAGGCCAGGCTGGAGGCTGTGGCTGTGAGAGTCAGGTGTGGGTCTGCACCCTTACTGGGCTGTGGGATCTGGCAGGTGAGCTTGGACTTCTCCAGCTCCAGATTCCAGGATGAGAAATCTTGCCTCCCGGGGTTGTGAAAGCACCTTGTCGAGGACTATATACACTCACAGTGGTATTGTCTCTACCAAAATGATCTTCAGTGGGATTCCTAACTCTGGAGATGTGTTTGGTGCACTTTGAACGTCTGGTGGAACTGTGTTGGCCAGTTAATGTATCTGAGCACAGTTGCAGCCTTTTTTTTTTTTTCTGAAGCTCTAATTATAAAAGTTAACACCTGTTTATTATGCACAGCAAATTTAACATGAAGCAGTGGAATATAGAAGACTATAAAGACTTAAAAGCAGCTGTATGCGTCAGCCATTTTGCCACTACACGTATGAACATATGTGAGTTTGTGTATGTGTACAAAAGCATTACATACCTTGTATTTTTTATACTTAATATTTTGTGGAAATACAGATATATATATATATATACATGTATATTTGTTGTTTAGTTGCTAAGTCATGCCTGACTCTTTTGTGACCCCTTGGACTCTAGCCCGCCAGGCTCCTCTATCCTTGGGACATATTTATACATAATATAATTTGAATTAACTGTCCCCAAATGGGGGAAATTTGTAGTAGGTGGTTTATGATGATTAAAAACCAAAGTAAACGTCAATTACAGTTGAGTACTCGTTCGCTGTTAACAGTGTATTGACTCAAAGTCTGTTATAAATCAAACTCTGGATATACTTGAGATAACTTATTCAGTACCTGGTGTACTGGAAGGGACTTGTCACCTCATGTCATCATCGTCCTCTTTTAACAGACAGAAAGCTGAGATCAAGAGGTTAGATAATCCGCTTGAATGGTTGAATCCCAGGTCTGTCTGAGGACAGGCCCCTTGCTTTTTGTTGGGACAGGGAAGTATTAACATGCTGGGTGAGATCGAGTTTGAAAACCCTATCTTCTTCTGAGTATTGAAGAGCGCTAACATAGAGTGAACAAAGAGTTACCATTCGGGCAGTGCATGGTTCACAAAAGATGCAGGTAGCTGCTCTGAAGAAAACATTTCAAAATTGTGTTTGTAGTTAGTGGATTTGTGTACTTTTTACGTTTCTTGTAAAATGTAGATAGAGTACGTTCTGTACAATGTAAAACGAAAACATGTTGTTGAGCAAGCCCTCGGTTTCTTCTGTGTTTTGCAAAGGCATAACTGGTCAGAACTCAGCCTGGAGGGGCCACCCCTGCCCCCACATACGTTAGAGCCTCTTGCTGGTGTGAGCAGACTGTGTGAGGTGAGGTTCTCAAGCGCATACCCCCCTACACACACACCCACCCCTCCAGGAGCATGCGCACCAAGAAGGAGAAGGCGGTCTCGGCGCCCTGGCCTGGCTGTGCTAGCCCTGAATCCGCAGGCCTCCCTGGGTCTTTGTTTCCTCTCAGGCCCGGGACAGTGGCCTGGAAAGGAATAGGCTTCTGCCTCCGAGAACCCCATTGAGGAGCTGTGGAAAGTACAGGCTCCTGGCCCTCATTCCAGTTGGAGGGTGGTGGGAATTCCCCTTTGCACTCAGACCTGCCCGCCCAGCCTCCTTACTCCTTGCCTGTGGCCAGGCTTGTCCGCTGTGTTGCTCGTCTTTCTCTTCCGTATCTGACAGTGTATTTGTTTATGGGGAGTGAACTCTTGAATGAATGAGGATACGAACCGGAAGTGGATTTCTGTGGCAGGAGGAAGTAGTGTTGTTGGAAACACTGAACTGGTTGTGATGAGGGTGTTGGGTTGTGGGCCTGACCGTTTTAGAAAGCAACCTACAGAATTCTTCTTGTTTTTAAGGATTTTTTTTTTTCCTGTGGATTTTTTTTTTAAGTCTTTGTTGAATTTGTTACAATATTGCTTCAGTTTTATATTTTGGGTTTTTTGGTCACAAATCATGTGAGATTTTAGCTCCCCGATTGGGGATTGAATCTGCACTCCCCTCACGGGAAGGTGAAGCCTTAACCACAGGACCACCAGGGACGTCCCAACACACAGGATTCTGTGCTGGGTGAGAGGTGGTCAGGCTGGTTTTTTGTTTTGTTTTTCTTGCTTACATGAAACCAAGACGACCCAGCTGGCACAGGTGTATCCCAGCTAAATAAAGGGAAAAAAAAATAGATGAAGTGGGTGATCCAGTCACTTAAGAAGTCACTAACAAATTGTCATGGAATCATCGTTAGCAGTGCTACAGTGGTGTGCACTTTTCTAGGGAACTTGTCATTGTATTTTCTTAATTTTTTCCTAAAATTAGTATCTAAAGGATATAAACATCAATAACAAAGTATAAGAGTGTGGTTTTCTTCCTCTCTAGAAAAATAGGATATAGTATATGCTCTTATACAGTTTTACAACTTTTCTCCCCTTTAATCTATCATGGATAGATTTCCATGGCAATACATGTAAATTCACCTTTTTAAAAAAATGCATAAAATTCTTTTGGATGGACACTTTATATAAACTGTTCTCTGCAGAAGACTATTTAGATGGTTGCCACATTTCAGTATGGAGGATAGAAATGGACATTTTCATGGCCCTATGGGTCTATATGATGAAATTCCCAGAAGTACTGGGACAGGAGCACTTAATATTTTGACAAATAGTGCTTAATTCCTCTCAGAAAGATTGCGTACATTTATTTTTCTACCACCAGTAGTTGAGAATTCTTTTTACCTATTCTCTTTCTTACTGTATTGTCAAACTTAAAAAATTTTTTTGCCAGCCTGTTGGGTGAAGAGTGACAGCTTATTTACTTTTGCGTTTTGTTATTATTTTCCCTCCTCATTCTTTTTTCTTTTGGTTTTATTGAGACATAATTGATGTACAGTGCTGTGTATAAGTTTAAGGTGTACAGCATAATGATTTGACTTGTATTGTGACATGAACACCCGCAGTAAGTTTAGTGACATCCATCATCTCTTTTTTTTTTTAAAAAAAAAGGGCGGGGGGATTTTTTTTTTTGTGATGAGAACTCAGGATTTACCCTCATAGTAACTTTTGTATGTACTATACAGAAGTGTTAGCCTTTCTTTTCCCTCTGAGCCCCCAGGGAAGCCCTGTTTACTACAGCCATTCTGCTGTACATTGCATTCCTGGGACTTATCTTGTAACTAACAGTTTGTATCTTTTGACCACCTTCATCCAATTCCTCCTCCCCCCAGCTCTCTGCCTCTAGTAACCACAAATCTGACCTCTTTTTCTGAGTTTTTTTTCTTTTTGCTCTAGGTTCTGCATATGAGTGAGGTCATACAGTAATTGTCTCTCTCTGATTTAGAATAATGCTTTCAAGATCCATTCGTGAAGGAACTTCCATACTGTTTTCCATCGTAACTGCTAACAATTTGCATTCCTACCAACAGTGTACCAGGGCTCCCTTTTTCTCCACATCTTCACTAGCATTTGTTATCACTTGCCTTTTTGATGATAACCATTCTAACAGACACTGTTGCAAAGGCATACAAATAGCCAGCCGATGCACATAAAGGTGATCAACATCACTGGTCCTCCAAGAAATGCAAATCAAAACCACCGTGAGATATAGTGCACCCAGTTTCTCAGTAAGGGTTAAAGTTTTTTTTTCTCATTGTGTTCTAGAGAAAGAAACTGACGGTAAACGGTCATTGGTGTGGATTTTCCCAGAAAGTGCCCTGTCAGCACCAGGGCTGGCCATGGCCCTAAGGCCAGAGGTCAGGCTGGAGCTCACACAGCCCAGGCACACTGTCCTCTGCGGTGTTTGAAGTAAAATGCCCAGAGTTTGTTTTATCAGTAGATAAAATGTAAATAATTCTCACTGGGAGCTCTTTCTTGACCTTTGTGAAATAGCATTAAAGGACAGTTTGAAGGGATTGGAGTGGGGATGGGGGAATGTGTACATGAGTTTTAATGATTAGTTCTTATCAGTAAAATGGAAAATAATGAGTTCCCTGCCTACTTCCCTGGACTGCTTTTGAAGATCCAATGAGGCCTTATTTGTCTTCATAGTCATTTTCAATCAATTATGATGTTAGCCTTTTAAATTCCCTTAGCTTTCAGTCCTTAGCTTTCAGACCTCCTTGCAGAACCGGAGTGGATATTATTGTTACCTCCTTCACAGCTAAGAAAACTGAGGCTTGGATTTGCTCAGATGAGGACGAATCTCCTACCTGAGGCTGTCAGTTCAGTTCAGTTCAGTCGCTCAGTCGTGTCCAACTCTTTGCAACCCCATGAATCGCAGCATCCCAGGCCTTCCTGTCCATCACCAACTCCCAGAGTTCAAGCCCTTCAAAAAATTCACAACACGTGGGAAGGGCTGATATTTAAACATATGGAGTGAACATGTTCCTTAGAGGATAAAGGATTAGTTGTGTCTAACTCTTTGCGACCCCACCTGACTGTAACCCTCCTCTGCCCATGGATTCTCCAGGCAAGAATACTGGAGTGAGTTGCCATTCCCTTCTCCAGGGGATCTTCCCAATCCAGGGACTGAACCCGGGTCTCCTGCTCTGTAAGCAGAGTCTTTACCGTCTGAGCCACCAGGGAAGCAAGCTTAGAGGATAAAGCCATGTTGAAGCATGTCATCTGTTCCTCATTGCTGTCATCTTTATCACGATGATAATATTATCATTGCTTATATTAGTATGGTTTAGCAAGACATTTTCTTCTTTGCCTTAAAGACACTGAAACACCACATTTGTTTTCTAGTATAAAAGTAGGGCCTTTTTTTTAAAATTTAAGTTTTAAAAATTAGAAAATGTGTGCTGTTGCTGCTGCTGCTGCATCGCTTCAGTTGTGTCCGACTCCGTGCGAAAATGTGTACAGACAGTAAAAAGGTCAGAATGTTATAACTCACCCATAGGTAACCTCAGTTTTATGTGTTAATACCTAAGTATGTATTTGTCTAAATTTATGTACATACCGCTTTTTTTTTTTTTTTTTGGCTATACCATGTTATATGAGAAATCCTAGTTTCCCCAACCAGGGATCAAGCCCATGGCCCCCGTGTTGGAAGCCTGGATTCTTAACCAATGGACCACCAGGGAATTCCCCTACCCTACCCCACCGCCCACTTTTTTTTTTTTTACATACTCATTTCACTGGGGACATTGATTCTTTCTCAGTGAGGGTTTTAGAGACTGACACCTATTTGCCTGGAGTGTTGTTGAGTCGCTCAGTCGTGTCCAACTCTTTGCAACCTCATGGACTGCAGCCTGCCAGGCTTCTCTGTCTATCACCATCCCCCAGAGCTGGAGTGGTTGGGGTGGGATCTTTTCTTGAGTCAGGCTCTTCTGACCCTCCTTCCACTGTGAATCTGTGATGCCTAAAGAATTCTCAGATAAGAATAAAGCTGATACTAAGGGTTGCAGGCCTTAGTGTCTATCTGCTTAGGCTTAGGCCCAGGCCACCCTGTGATCTCAGCCACAGCCTCACCTCCATACTGTGTTCATTCACCTCGATGGAGTCTGCTGTTACCTGACAGGTAGTGTCAGGGAGGAAGAAATTTTCCTCTGGCCTTCTCATTCTTCTGGCTCGTCCAAGAATGAAATTGACACGAGACAGATTGATGGGAGGAAGTCAAACAGAGGGAGATTTCCCTTACAAATATAAGTGTTTCTTACAAAAAGGCAACTCTTACTTGGTTTTCAGAGCCCTTTCAGTGTCGGCTATTACCCCGAAAATAACTAGCTTGAAACAATATGCCGAAGAGATGTGTTTTAGGGTGGCAAATTCTCCTCCCCTGTAGTAGTGTGGCTGCTTTTGTTTTCATTTTGCTCTTCAGCATTGTAATCTTTTCCTGTAATTAACATGGTGAAAAAGAAAAAAGTAACCTTAAGATTTCTTTAAAAAATAGAAAGCCTGTTGGACTTTGAGCTGGATTTAAATCCCAGCTCTGTTATTTGTGACGTTGGATAAACCTCTGAGTCTGTTTCAGCAGTAAAATGTTGATAAGAGTATCTCCTTACAGAATTATCTTGCACGTTAGGGACATAAAATGCCATCCTCATAAAGTAACACTGAGAATCATTAACTATTTGCTACCTATTGGGTCTGTACGTATGGAAAAAATCAGGACCTTTCTGTGTTTTCAGTTCCATTAAAGTTCAGGTGTATAGAGTTGTATGGGTGGAGATTATATACTGGATAAGTTGTAGGCATGTAATAATATTTTTGCCTCATAAGTTGTTAAGGGTGTTCTACAGCTTTCGGAGTGAAAGAAGTCTCAAGATATGTTGGCAAGTGGTATCCTACTTAAGGATGCTGGAGATCCAGGTGTAATTAAGAGATCTCAGAAGTGGTTAGTGGTCCTTTCCTTGTGCATGTAATAGTATTTGCCCTTTGATTTGTGATCACAGCCGTTTTTAACAGGGTGTGTCATTTCTGGGCTCTGCAGTTTCAGTCTGGCTTTGAACACTTTGCTTAAAACATGCCACACCCATTTCCAATTTCTTCATATTAGAATGGCCTATCCAAAGATCTTATTTTCCTTTGCTGGCTCCATCTTAGTGAATAAACTGTTTATATTCCTTTCCCTGCCTTTCTTTGAAAAGTCCTGGTACTCTCAGCAAATTCCATGGGACCTAGGCACCTAGAGAGGTAGCAAAGAATGGAAATTCACTTTTGGATTCTTCTATGTGTAATTACCCTCTTCCTGGGTATTTCCAGGCCCTTCTCATCCTGATGTCTACTGTACTGGTAGTTTATTGAAAATTCAAAAGCTGGTAACCTGGTGTTGGACCTGCAGAAGAAGTCTCCCCAGTGTTTATTCTCAAGGAGTCTATGATTTAGTGGGATGCAAACAACATTGGAAGTTCCACCCGGTTCTTCCTGGACACAGCCTGTTCCCTGTGTCCACTTTCCAATGTCTGTTGCTTCTGATGAACCCTTCAACCTAGGCGTGTTTGTTTGAACTCAGTAGATGAGTTTTCCCCCACCCTAGAGATTGTCTTCATCGAAGAACGGAATTAAAAGTACATACGGTCTGTGTGTTCACTTAGAAATGATCCAAACACCTGACAGCTGTTGTGAGGTTGCCCCTAAACCAACAGGTACACTGGTGTTTCACAAAGTTGTGTTATTTGTAAAATCTTGTCCTCCATAACTGCTTGTCCTTAGAAGACTGTGTGTTTAAAAGGGAGACCTCTGAGAATTGTTTGCTACAAACAAATGGCTTCCAACATTTCTGCAAACTCCTTTAGGAGGAACATATTAATGGGATCAATAATCCAGGGATTAAGAGCCAGCTTTGTGGCTTGGGTTTGGTGAGTTGTAGATAGACCTAGGATCAAAACAAAGAAATTGGGTAGTAAATCATTAGGGATTTGTTTTTCCAATGGACTGGTTGAGAGATGTCTTATTATAAGGAGGTGATTTCTGCCTTACTAAAATACTGTTTTAAAGTGAATATCTTTGTAGTTTTTGCTGCATCTTTTTTCAGTTAAATGAGGTTTTGATTCAGTTAAATGAGGATTTGATTCATACCAGTTACAATCAAGCCACTGCTCTGAATCTCCTTTATGTTCACATTATTTTAATTGTTAAATCAATTTTTTTAGAATCCAGTAATGCTTATACATTGTACAGTAAGTTGCACAGTGTAAAGTAACTCTTTCTTCCTATGCCTGACCCCAACTACCTGACCCCTTCAGCTGCCCAGTCCACAAACTCAGTGCCAACACATTCTTGTAGAGATAACTCCATACATATATAAACATCTCTGTATGTACTATTCTTTTTCCCTCTCAGTCGCACTAGCATGCTGTGATGGACTTATTTCGGTGGCCTTCCCAGTGGACTCCACCTCCTTGTATGTAAGTTCAGTCAGTTCAGTTCAGTTGCTCAGTCGTGTCCGACTCTTTGCGACCCCATGAATCGCAGCACTCCAGGCCTCCCTGTCCATCACCAACTCCCGGAGTTCACTGAGACTCACGTATGTAAACTTGTATGTAAACCCTTATGTAATTCTCTCCTGTATTGACTGAGCTTGGCCTTGTGACTGGCTTTGGCCAATGGTGGATTAACAAGTGTGATGCAGGCAGAGACTTGGTAAGTGCTTGTTCTCTAGGAATGCTTACTATTGTGACCCTGCCTCTCAGAACCCAGAAAACCTCAATTGGGAGGTGCCCAGCCTAGCCATGGAGAGAGGCTACATGAAAGAGAACCAAGGTCCCTACCAACAGCAGCCAGCATCAACTTGCCAGCTATGTCATGAATGCACTATCTTCTTGGAAGATAGTTCCGAGCCCCATCCAGGTCACCCGAGATGATGCTCTATGGAGCAGAGATGAGCATTTCTTGCCAAATCTGTCTGAACCGAAAAACTGTGAGCGGTCATCATAAGCCACTAGTTTCGGTTTGTCATGTAGTAACGGATAACCGAAACACTAGGTTCTAACAGTGAAGAACCCCCCTGCCAACCCAGGAGACATAAGAGACGCAGGTT
Organism: Bubalus kerabau; assembly: GCF_029407905.1. NCBI lineage: Eukaryota > Metazoa > Chordata > Mammalia > Artiodactyla > Bovidae > Bubalus > Bubalus kerabau. Next base: position 22,034,124 of record NC_073635.1, on the reverse strand, counting down.
CAATCCCTGGGTTGGGAAGATCCCCTGGAGGAGGGCATGGCAACCCACTCCAGTATTCTTGCCTGGAGAATCCCATGGACAGAAGAGCCTGTTAGGCTATAGTCCATGGCATCGTAGAGGATCCAACACTGAAGCAACTTAGTGCACACTCATAAATTAATTATTCCCTTTTCTCTATTTAAAAATATTAAAAAAAAATTCCTTGTAATTATTAATCCCAAATTAGCTTATGATTTCCTCTGTGGATATACAAATAAATATTCATAATCTGTTTCAAAAGTTATTTAAATTTTCATCTTGTTAAGCTGCTCAAAAGCTGAAGTTGAAAAGATCTGCATTTTATACACGGGGACATAGAAGATCAGTCCACATAATGGAGATTCAACTGAAGATGAGCAGGGTTGTATAGGTGCCTAGTGACATATACTTTTTTTTTTTTATAATCAGGTACCATATATAAAATCCTATGCCCAAATGTCTGAAGCAGTACTGATAAAGAAATGCAAAAAAAAAAAAAAAAAAAGGCTGTCTGAGGAGGCCTTACAAATAGCAGTGAAAAGAAAAGAAGCAAAAAGCAAAGGAGAAAAGGAAAGATATAAGCATCTGAATGCAGAGTTCCAAAGAATAGCAAGAAGAGATAAGAAAGCCTTCCTCAGCAATCAATGCAAAGAAATAGAGGAAAACAATGGAATGGGAAAGACGAGATCTCTTCAAGAAAATTAGAGATACCAAGGGAACATTTCATGAAAAGATGGGCTCAATAAAGGACAGAAATGGTATGGACCTAACAGAAGCAGAAGATATTAAGAAGACATGGCAAGAATACACAGAAGAACTGTACAAAAGAGATGTTCACGTTGCAGATAATCACAATGGTGTGACCACTCACACTCACCTAGAGCCAGACATCCTGGAATATGAAGTCAAGTGGGCCTTAGGAAGCATCACTACAAACAAAGCTAGTGGAGGTGATGGAATTCCAGTAGAGCTTTTCCAAATCCTGAAAGATGAGGCTGTGAACGTGCTGCACTCATCAGTGGCCACAGGACTGGAAAAGGTCAGTTTTCATTCCAATCCCAAAGAAAGGCAATGCCAAAGAATGCTCAAACTACCACACAATTGCACTCATCTCAAATGCTAGTAAAGTGATGCTCAAAATTCTCCAAGCCAGGCTTCAGCAATACGTGAACCATGAACTTCCAGATGTTCAAGCTGGTTTTAGAAAAGGCAGAGGAACCAGAGATCAAATTGCCAACATCTGCTGGATCATTGAACAAGCCAGAAAGTTCCAGAAAAACATCTATTTCTGCTTTATTGACTATGCCAAAGCCTTTGACTGTGTGGATCACAATAAACTGTGGACAATTCTGAAAGAAATGGGCATACCAGACCACCTGACCTGCCTCTTGAGAAATCTGTATGCAGGTCAGGAAGCAACAGTTAGAACTGGACATGGAACAACAGACTGGTTCCAAATAGGAAAGGAGCGCGTCAAGGCTGTATATTGTCACCCTGCTTATTTAACTTATATGCAGAGTACATCATGAGAATCACTGGGCTGGAAGAAGCACAGGCTGGAATCAAGATTGCTGGGAGAACTATCAATAACTTCAGATATGCAGGTGACACCACCTTTATGGCAGTAAGTGAAGAACTAAAGAGCCTCTTGATGAAAGTGAAAGAGGAGAGTGAAAAAGTTGGCTTAAAGCCCAACATTGAGAAAACTAAGATCATGGCATCTGGTCCCATCACTTCATGGGAAATAGATGGGGAAACAGTGGAAACAGTGTCAGACTTTATTTTGTAGGCTCCAAAATCACTGCAGATGGTGATCTCAGCCATGGAATTAAAAGACACTTACTCCTTGGAAGGAAAGCTATGACCAATCTAGACAGCATATTAAAAAGCAGAGACATTACTTTGTCAACAAAGGTCCGTCTAGTCAAGGCTATGGTTTTTCCAGTGGTCATGTATGGATGTGAGAGTTGGACTATAAAGAAAGCTGAGCACCTAAGAATAGATACTTTTGAACTGTGGTGTTGGAGAAGACTCTTGAGAGTTCCTTGGACTGCAAGGAGATCCAACCAGTCCATCCTAAAGGAGATCAGTCCTGGATGTTCATTGGAAGAACTGATGTTGAAGCTGAAACTCCAAAGTTTGGCCATCTGATGCGAAGAACTGACTAATTTGAAAAGCCCCTGATGCTGGGAAAGATTGAGGGCAGGAGGAGAAGGGGATGACAGAGTATGAGATGGTTGGATGCCATCACCAACTCAATGGACAATGGGTTTGGGTAGACTCTGGGAGTTGGTGATGGACAGGGAGGCCTGGAGTGCTGCGGTTCATGGGGTCACAAAGAGACACGACTGAGCGATTGAACTGAACTGAAAAACTATATCTAATTATGAGAGTGGTGAGGCTGGGATCTTAGGAAGAGGAAATTTTGAATAGAATGGCTGAAGCCACAACATCATGCGAAGAGTTCAGGAAATTACACTTGAGCCATGATCAAATAAAAAAATGAATCCCTTTAGTTTGGTGGAGCATGTGTCCTTTTGAGTAATAACTACAGTGGTCCATGTGGGGCAGGGACTCTGTGGAGGCAGCTCCGAGACTTGACTTGTTCAGCCTGACTTCCTGTTCTTCCAGCTGTCCCCCTCACGCTCCCCTTGGTGCCCTGGGCACCGCTGAGCTCAGGGAGCATCCTTTCTGACGCTTGGTCATAGGCACCGTGGTCTGGCCCCACGGGCTGGGAGGTCTGTACTCGGAACATGTGCCTGGTGGTCGTTAAATCTAACCCCTGCTAAGAGAATGAGATGGACACGCCTAGAAAGAGAGGCAGAATTAGGGTGTTGGCTATCCTGTGTATTTGCATTCCAGCAGGACCTCCAAAATTGGAGCTAAAAGGACCGAGCCCAGTGGGGCGGTTTCAAGTGTTGACTGGAGTCGGGAAGGTCTCAAGGGACTTGTGCGCTTCTGTGCTCTCTGTGTGTGTTCGGACTCGCCATGCCTGTCCCGTGTCTGTCAGTCCCATCATGGTCTCCTTTCCTGCGGAAACCTTTACTCCATCCATGGTAGAAAAACATTTCACCAAGGTGGGCTTTTGACTTCTGTGTTCAGAATCACAGAAACAGCTGGAAGGAACCCCTCTGAATCCTATCATTTGACATTTGTTGTTGTCATTATTTAGAAGCTTAGTTGTGTCCGACTCTTCTGCAGCCCCATGGACTGTAGCCCACCAGGCTCCTCTGTCCATGGGATTCTCCAGGCAAGAATACTGGAGTGGGTTGCCATTTCCTTCTCCAGGGCATCTTCCCAACCCAGGGATTGAACCTGCATCTCTTGCATTGCAGGTGGACTCTCTATCACTGAGCCACCAGGGAAGCCCATTCATTTGATGAGTAGTATCTTTTGATGTTCTTGTCCTCTTGAGATGTTTGGATACCAGCAGTATTGTTTTCCATTTTCTCAGGGCCCAGACAAGCTGGGAGATTTTAGAGAACGTTTCACTTGAAGGATAAAAAATGTTCCTTCTCTTTCTTTTAGATCCTGTCTAAGCTCTCCCAGCCAGCGATGAAGCAGAGCTTTGCCTTTGACAACAATGGCTACGAGGATGACCTGGATGGCATGTGCCCCTCCCAGACGGCCACTGGCACCATCAGCATCGTGGGCATGACCTGCCAGTCGTGTGTCAAGTCCATCGAGGGCAGGGTCTCCAGTTTGAAAGGCATTGTGAGCATTAAGGTTTCCCTGGAGCAGGGCAGCACTGAGGTGAGGTACGTGCCCTCAGTGGTAAGCCTGATGCAGATTTGCCATCAGATTGAAGACATGGGCTTCCAGGCCAGTGTGGCCGAGGGAAAGGCCACCTCCTGGCCCTCCAGGGTCTCACCCGCCTCGGAGGCTGTGGTCAAACTTCGGGTGGAGGGCATGACCTGCCAGTCCTGTGTCAGCTCCATAGAAGGCAAGATCGGGAAACTGCAGGGTGTCGTGAGGGTCCGCGTCTCGCTCAGCAGCCAGGAGGCAGTCATCACTTACCAGCCTTACCTTATCCAACCCCAAGACCTCAGGGGCCACATAACTGACATGGGCTTTGAAGCTGTCATCAAGAACAAAGTGGCCCCCATGAGCCTGGGACCCATAGACGTCAGGCGGCTCCAAAGCACCCTCTCAGCAGCCCCTCCGGCTCCCGTTAATCAGAATGACAATAACTCTGAGACCCCGGGTGGCCAGGGGGTCCCCCTGCACCTGAGAGTGGACGGAATGCACTGTAAGTCTTGTGTCCTGAACATTGAAGACAACATTGGCCGGCTCCCCGGGGTTCAGAGTATTCACGTGTCCCTGGAGAGCAGGACTGCCCGAGTCCAGTACGATCCTTCTCTCGTCTCCCCGGGGGCCCTGCGGAGGGCCATTGAGGCCCTGCCTCCTGGGAACTTTAAAGTCTCTCTTCCCAATGGGGCGGAAGGGAGTGGGCCAGACTCCAGGAGCCCCCCAGCGTCCAGTGTGCCCTGTACCATGATGCTGGCCATTGCCGGCATGACCTGCAAGTCCTGCGTCCAGTCCATCGAAGGCCTGATCTCCCAGAGGGCGGGTGTGCACCAGATCTCAGTCTTTTTGGCCGAAGGGACTGCAGTGGTTCTGTACGATCCATCTCGAACTCACCCAGAAGAACTGCGAGCTGCAGTGGAGGATATGGGATTCGAGGCCTCCATCCTGGCTGGTATGTGGTGATGCGTGTCAGGGCTCCCTGGGGGGCGTCTCCTTTCTCTCTTGTCTTACGACGATGTGGTCCCCACACAGTTGGACAATGCTAAGTTCTTTGCACTTTTGGCTTCTTTTCTGAAGAGAACGCTGATCCTGTGTTGTTTGTAAATAACGTACTGTGGGAACACCTGGCCCTCCTCTCTCTAAAGGAACCATTCTCGTTTGCTCAGAGATTTCTCTGCTGAACAAAACAGAATAATAAAGACAACAGGACCTTGGTCCTAGCCCCTGGAGCCCACTCTTTTGAAAGTGGGAAAGAAGGAAAGGGCGGGACGATGGTTCCTTTCCCCCACCACCAGCCACGGCTGTGAGAAGAGGGGGACAAGACAGCCTTCACAAAGTGAGGTGCCCACAGGCTTGACCCCACGTCAGTCAATAGAACGTTTCCTGAGTGGTGGCCGTCCCCAAGCCCCCTCGCATTGACCCACCAGCCACTCACTTGCTGCTTTTCCCTCCACTTCCCTTGCATGGAGCCCTGCAAGATGTCCTGGCACCTATTGTGTTTCTGCCCCTTGCCAGGCCTGTGTGAGCTGCGGGCCACTGGGCAGTGAGGTGTAGCCCCTCTGGAGAGCTCGTGTGGTAGCAAGAAGGGGAAACCATGCCAGGCCGCAGGGGTAGGCTGGTCAGGTAGGGGGCTCGGTGGTGGTAGGAAGGCTCCTCTGGGGGGAGAGGGTGGGAGTGAGCCATGGGAGATGGCAGAAACCCTTCCACCACCTCCCCCCCAACCCCTCATGGCTCATTCCCACTCACCTCCCCCCAGAGGAGCCCTTCCTAGACAGGGGGCTCAGGGGGGCTCAGATCCCTGTACACACACCCCTGATGGGAGCGTGTGAGTCATGAGGAGGAACTGTGCCTCACGCTGTGCTTTGTCTTTGTACCAAGTTTCAGGAAGGAGTTTTGTTTTTAAAGAAAAATCAGTAAGGAAAACAGCAGGACAGTAAATCCTGTACTCAGAAGGTAAGACATGCAGTGTAGAGTGGCCATCTGCTCTGTTTGCATGAGGCTTAAAGTCTTTCAACAGTGGAATCAAGTTCGTGGCAGTAAAAAGAAATTTTCCTTGAACTACATAATCCAGAATAATTGAACTCAACAAAAAGTAAACCTGGGGAGAAAACAGGGGTTTTGATTGGCCACAATTATGAGAATTATGTTTAGCCCAAGAGGTACTTAGGGTGCCAGATTTAGCAAATAAAAATCCGGGACACCTAGTTTGCATTTGAATTTCAGATAAACAATGAAGAATGTTTTAGAATTAGTATGTCCCATGCAGTATTTGAGACATAACTAAAAAAAAAACCAAAAACCTTGTTTATCTGAAATCCAGTTTTATCCGGGCGTCCTGTATTTTACCTGTCAGACTTAATTTAGGATAAACTGTAAGTGTGCTGCTGGAGAAGGAAACGGCAACCAACTCCAGTATTCATGCCTGGAAAATCCCATGGACCGAGGAGCCTGGTGGACTACAATCCATGGGGTCGCAAAGAGTCGGACACAACTGAGTGACTTCCGTGTGTGTGTGTGTGTGTGTGTGTGTGTGTAAGTGTGCTGATGACTATCTTTTAAAACCACGTAAATGGTTTGTATTTTTTTTTGTATTTGTAATTGTATTTTTATACGAATACATTATTTGTGTTTTTTTCGGTCATTCTGAATTGACCAGGGGTTCCTTGAGGACAGTCGTCCAACCACATGATTTGTTTCTCCTTGCACAGACTCATTTCCTTGTGATAAATATCTGAAAGCGTAGTTGCTGGGTCATAGGATATCAGCCTTATTTCATTCCATCGCAAATATTTATTCTGCCACTACTAAGTACCAAACTGTTAGAGGTACCATTTTTGATAATACTGTTACGTAGGTTTCCAGAAAGCCAAATTAATGTATATGCCCTCTCAGGGTTGGCATAAAGGACCCGGTAGCATAGGCTGGCTTGAGTTTCTGTTCATTTATTTAAACTTTAGCAGTCTTCAAAGCTTAGAATTTAGTTGAGTTAGACCTCTGTGTTGGAGAATAGCACGAATGTTAGTGAAACTGTTGACCACAGTATTTGAATAGAAAGGTGAGTGAATCCAGACAGTGGTGATGGAGAGCAGCAGGAGGGATTGGTGGATTAAGAGTAGGAGGTTGAATGTTAAGAGCCTGAGATCCAGAGGTGGAGTCATTTTGAAGGACAAGGTCCAGGAGAGCAGAACTGTGCTAGGTGAGGTGATAGTCTTTGCATCCAGAAGGTGGAGGGCTCTAAGGCCAGAGCACTGGAGGGTCTTCACTGAAGGTGCTGAAAGTGTCCATCAGCTGCACTCCAAGTGAGTGGAAGTAGTTTTAGCACTTTCCAGAAAATGAGCTTCTATTGTAGCGGCTGTGGACTTTGAAGTAATGAGAGTTCATTGTCAAATGATGGCATTCTCTTCTACGTACCCTTCAAGAGTATTTTGTGTCATCATGAAAGTGTGACTTTCCAGAAAATGAGCTTCTATCATAGCAGCTCTGGACTTTGAAATAACGAGAGGTCGTCGTCAAATGATGGCATTCCTTTCTACACTCTTCAAGAGTATTTCGTGTCATCGCAAAAGTGTAACTTTTCAGAACGATGAAATCGTTCTGTATCTTGATCTGGTTGATGCTTAGTTACATCTGTCTATACATGTGTGGTGGGCAAATGTCTGCTCCCTGATCCCTGGAACTTGGTGGAGAAAGGATGGCCTTTTCAGTATTGGAGCCGGATGACTGGAAATCCAAGCAGAAAGAAATTACCCTTGGTCATCACCTCAGACCTACACAGAAGTTAATGTGAGGCATATCAGTGTCCTGAATGTAGACCTTCATGTAAGATAACAGAGCTCAGTGAAGAAGCCAGAGCTGGAAGAAAACATCGTGAATATTTTCATTGTTGAGGTAGACATGTCCATTAACAGAGGAAAGAGTGCATCACCACTGAAGTTGGTTTAGTTGACTGTACATTGGGCTTCATTCACATCAAGGGCTTCTCTTATCAAAAGAGATAGCATTAGATGAGGGTGACAAAGCAAGCCACAGGCTGTCAGGCCATGTTCACAGTGGGCACAGCTGACAAAGGGCTCCTGCCCAGAATGTACAGAGGACTTAGACAAATGAGGGAAGGGCCAGCAACTCAATTAAGGTGTTTGGGGCAGTTTGATTCTCAGAGGGGAGGGAGTGGGCCTCTGTTTACCAGGATGCTATAGTGGTTAAAAGACAGTCCAGATGTGTGAGCTCGATTCCCTGATTTCTGAGGGGTTTGGGACAAAGTCTTTAATTTCTTATAACTCATTTCTTCATCTGTAAAATAGAATCAGTAGCAGTATTTGCCACAAGGCTACGTTGACAGTTAAAGGAGGCCATATGTGTGCCTAACAGGGTGGGGTGCCTGGGGAGTTCTTATCACTGCTGTTATTGTCGTCATCCATTAGAGCATTCGTCTACCCAGAACATTCCATCCTTGCAGTATTGGTGTGTTTTCCTACATGTGGAATCGTGTCTCCGTCTGACTGTGGAGAGAGAGATTCAGTGATGAAATCTCCGGTTCCCCATCCCACCCATATCTTCTCCATGAACTTTGACCTGAATATTGTTAGGCTTGACCCTCCTGTTCCAGAAAAAAATTAAGTCATTCTTCTAGTTTGAATGATTTCTAATTTGAATGCTTTCTGACCTTCTGTCCTAGAAAACTGTTCCAGCAACCACATTGGCAACCACAGCTCTGGGAGTGCCATGGGGCACGCGGCAGCTGGCGCACCTCTGCCCATGCAGGGAGGGACTCCCCAGCCAGGGGAGCTCCATACTAATCACATCCCCCGCCAGTCGCCCAAGTCCCTGCCGGCCTCCACCACGGTGGCCCCAAAGAAGTGCTTCCTACAGATCTCAGGCATGACCTGTGCGTCCTGTGTGTCCAACATAGAGAGGAACCTGCAGAAAGAACCTGGTAAGAGGTCCACACTGCAGAGCCTGGAATGCTGCTGCAAGGCGGTTGCGTAGACTGTTGGGCGTCACGGTTAGCTATGTGGGGTGGTGTGTGCGCCCTTTGGCATCTCTACTGACCACGTTTATCAGGAGCCCTGATAATCTGGTGGGGCTTCCCTGGTGGCTCAGTGTAAAGAACCCACTTGCCAATGCAGGAGATGCGGGTTCGATCCCTGGGTTGGGAAGATTCCCCTGGAGAAAGGCAATGGCTACCGACTCCAGGATTCTTGCCTGGAGAATCCCACAGACAGAGGAGCCTGGCGGGCCACAGTCCATGGGGTCACAAAGAGTCGGACATGACTTAGCACGCACTGATAATCTGGTGGCGTGTTCATTGTATGTTAGAAGATAGATGTTTCTCTGGAAACATCTGGAACAGTTGGCATTCTGCCCTTTAAAGAGTATTTAGTTTGAGATAAAATGGATCCCTGAGTGAGTTAGCCATGGGGAACCCGGTTTAGAGGTCAAGGTACAGTCATGAGTGGCCTCCCCACCTAGCTTGTCTTGGTAGCAGTCTGTGGTTTTCCCTTCCAAAGCCTCTTACTGTCAAATACATCATCAATAGCCTGTATTTTGTGGAGAAGTTCCAGTTTCAAATATTCTGCCCTGTTGTCCCTGTAAATCATAAACAGTTGTAAAAACGCCAAAGTTTTGTCCTCTAAACAACATCAGCCATCTGGTTTCTTAAGCCTGAAAGTGGAACAAAAATCCTGTCCCAATTTTGTGTTTGGAGAATGTCTGAACCATGACTCTGCTGGCCTCCGGGGTCACTTTCTGTCTTCCTGCGGCTCGTTGTGACCTCCGCTCACCAAGCCTACGGCTCCCTGAGGCTCTAGAGGATGGTTCTCAAACTGAGGTGTTCCTGGAGCTCCCCTGTCACCCTTGGGTGGGTCACTTGGAAGTTACCCTGTGGTTCACAGGTCCATGTTTCTCTTCCTCACCTGAATCCCTCATTTTATCCCTTATGACATTGTTTTTTAAAGCACATCATTCCTTTCATTTACGTGAATGAGCTTTCTTTTCTCCCCTTAAACAATTTTTTTTTCAAATGAAATTACACAGTATTTTATTTTTTATTTATTTTTTTCACTCAGTGGAAGGCAGGACCTCCCTCCCTTAAACTATTAATGAGCAATAGCAGTAGCAAGATAGTCCGTGGGATTTCTTTTATATTCCTGAAAGCAATTGAAAACGGAAAAAGAGTAAGGAAACCACTTTTGAAAATTATCTTTTTCTCCTGTGTGTGAAAGTGGAGGGGAAAAGTACCTCCTTGGTGTAACAGTAGTTGCCAGCTGCAGACGCCGTCCCCTGCTTTGAGGTATACGTCCTCACCAGTGTCTCCTAGGGCCCGACTCAAAGCTGCCCCTGCCGGGGCGGCAGCATGGCTCAGCCTGGGAGTGGGGTGACCCCCAGAGCGAACCCCAGACCCACTGAGCCAGAGTCTGTGCTTTCACCAGGTCCTTGGGTGATTTGTATGTCCACTAACGTGTGAGGAGCGTGGCTCTAGAATGGTGGCTCTCACGCTTGGCTGTCCATTGGAACCCCCAGGAGAGCTTTAAGCTGCCTGCGATGCAGGAGACATAATGAGACTCAGCTTTGATCCCTGGGTGGGAAAGATCCCCTGGAGGAGGGTCTGGCAACCCACTCCAGTATTCTTGCCTGGAGAATCCCATGGACAGAGGAGCCTGGCGGGCTACAGGCCATGGGGTCGCAAAGAGTCAGACACGACTGAGTGCCTAATACAAAGGGCCAGGTATGGTGACTGTTAGCGCTCCTCCCCAGGTGATCCTCACACCCAGCCAAGTGTGAGCACCACTGTTCTAGAAACTTCTGGGGGCAGAGGTCTTCCTCTGCTAGCTTGTGTTGGGCTCATCATCTCCTAGAGGCCTGGCCCGGAGGGTTCCAGCTGTGCCCCGCTGGTTGCAGGTATCCTGTCCGTGCTGGTTTCCCTGATGGCGGGAAAGGCAGAGGTAAAGTACAACCTGGAAGCCATCCAGCCCCTGGAGATAGCGAAGCTCATCCAGGACCTGGGCTTTGAGGCAGCAGTGATGGAAGACTACACGGGCTCGGATGGTGACCTCGAGCTGATGGTAAGCACGGCGGCTGGGTTGGAGCAGGGGGCTGGGCTGTGCAGGCCCGAGACAGCCTCCGCAGCCGGGGCTGTGAGCAGGATGCTCACCCATCTTGCTTATATCCTGTCGTCGCTGGGTTCTCCTTTGAAGCCAGTAACTAGGATCTGTTTGTTTTGTGAAGGAATGCCCTCTGTGTCAGAGAGTCATAGGGATGCATCCAGGGTTTTAGGAGGAGGAGGCAGTGGTGGGAGAGGAAGAGGAATTAGAGCCAGCGACTATCCTGAGCTTGGTGGCTCAAGGGAGTCAAATCTGAACACGTCCCGTGAGGCCGGGAGGGAAGCTGAAAGGCCAGAGGGGTGTCCAGGCCATGGGATGTGAGTCGGCGAGGAAGCCAGCAGCCATTCCAGGGGAAGAGGGCTTGGTCGGAGGCACAGAACATATCTGGAAGGTGTCTGGTGACTAGAGTGTGGCCAGGCACTTGGTCCGGGGTGAACGCCGTCCGTGGTGGTTGCTGCTCCCAGCGCTGCTGGAGGGGGCGGGATGAGGTGGGGGCATGCTTTCCCATCTGCCCTCTGTTGCCAGCTGTACTTGTCAACAAATCATGGAAAACAACAGATGGGTCTCCTATTTCACATGTAGTGTGCTCACAAGCACTTCTGTGGAAAGCTTCTTTTGTACAAATAAAGGGAGACTTAGAAGGAATCCGCAAGCATTGAGTAACACTGTTTACCAAAGTGACTGCATCTTTCTTCTTTGCTGTGTTTAGTCCCTGCTGTTAGTGGTGAGTAAATGTTTAAAGAGTAAGTGCTGAGGACATGAGTGGCACTTTGAGGTCCTGATAAGTAGTGTTCATTGTAGAGCAAGCCCTCCGCTCTGGCCGGGCCTCGGTGTGTGCAGAGGGGCCCAGGGTAGCACTCGCTGGGTTACAGCCGGAATCAGGGCTGGCAACAGGAGCAGGGCCCCTCTGAAAACCTCCAGGTCCAGAGGTGCTCGTCTCTGCACAGACTACGGCATGGGAAATCTAGAACAAGACTGTCATTTGGGGGGACTTCCCTGGTGGTCCAATGGTTAAGACTGCAAGCGTCCAATGCAGCCGGTGTGGGTTCCATCCCTGAGCGGAGAACTAAGATCCCACATGCTGTGTGGTGTGGCCAAAAAAAAAAAAAAAAAGACAGTGGGGAAGATGAAAACATTTTTTTGAACAATGTTTTGTTTTTTTAAATTGCAGTGTTATTTTTTAAGACACTAAGCGGTATCGATACTTGTATCGTCATCACATGCTCAGGTATTTTATGTCTGTATTTAATTTGTTTTCTGGGAAGTGCTGACCACTGATACTCAGAAGTGAAGAAGTGAAATCATTTAGTCCTGTCCGACTCTTTGCGACCCCATGGACTGTAGCCTCCCAGGCTCCTCCATCCATGGGATTTTCCAGGCAAGAGTACTGAAGTGGGTTGCCGTTTCCTTCTCCAGGGGATCTTCTCGACCCAGGGATTGAACCCGGGTCTCCTGCATTGTAGGCAGACACTTTTACCATCTGAGCCACCAGGGAAGTGATACTCAGAAGAGTTAGTCATCTCGCTCACTTGATGCAGATGACAGATGGCTGACTCACTTGGAATTCCTTTCTCACACTGGTACACACAGCCTGGGGTGGCAGAAATGGATAACCAGGACAGGGCTGTGAAAGTCCATCGTTAACAGAGCTGGGAGCCAGGCCTCAGTCCTTGCCATCTACTTAGTGATTGGTCTCCTGTACCTGAGGTGGGGAGGAGCCACTGGTTATATTCCCTGAAGCCTCTGGGGAATGTCTGGGGTTAAAATCTTGCACTGGGGGTTCGGGGGCTTGCACGTTGGGAAGGAGGACAGAGTTCTTGTGGCTGCCTGTTAACCAGCTCCCTGTATGCCACTGATGGAGTCCTCTGGACCCTAGGTCAATGGGATCTTTGTCATCCTTTGCTGCAGATCACGGGGATGACCTGTGCCTCCTGTGTTCACAACATAGAATCCAAACTCAGGAGGACAGAAGGCATCACCTACGCCTCTGTGGCTCTCGCCACCAGCAAAGCCCACGTGAAGTTTGATCCTGAAATTATTGGTCCGCGGGATATTGTTAAACTCATCGAGGTGAGTCATTCATCCAAAAAATTTTGCACCCATGTTTTTAAAAACAGTGATTTATAATCATCATAGAAAAATGAGCAAAATGTAGCTAATTAAAAAAGAGAGAGAAAATCAGCTAGTATAATATATTGATAAAATCCTTCAGATTTTCCCGTGGATATAAGGTGACTTATTTTAAAATAAACTATAAGGGTTTAGTAAGTCTCAGATAATCTGAGATTGAAAATCAGTGAAGGGGGCTTCCCAGGTGGCTTATTGGCCAAGAATCCACCTGCTAATGCAGGGTTGCAAGAGGTGTGTGTTTGATCCCTGGGTGGGGAAGATCCCCTGGAGAAAGAAAAGGCAACCCACTCCAGTATTCTTGCCTGGGAAACCCCATGGACAGAGGAGCCTGACAGGCAACAGTCCATGGGATCTCAAGAGTCGGACACGACTTAACAACTAAACAACAGGAAAAAGAAAAAGACATTATTGTTTTAATTTCAAGTAGTCCCCGAGAAATAGCAGCATCACCAGGATTCCTGGTACATAGTGTTAAGTTGACTAATTGTGAGAATCCCCTGGTAGTCCAGGGGTAGGACGCTGTGCTTTCACTGAGGAAGGCCCGGCTGGGTTCGATCCCTGGCTAGGAACTAAGATCCCACAAGCCATGCAACACAGCCAAAAAAAAAAGGTGGGGGGGGACTAATAGTAATTTTTAATATTATTTACATCTGTGCCAAGTATCTGCAGATGAAAGGACTGTTGGTGTTGGGAAGAGTTTCCCTGCATTTGGGCCTTCTTTGCAGCAGGAGAGTTCAGTCATTTCTCCTTTGGAAAATCGGTCAACGCAGTTTCATATACCTCCACTCCATTCCTTCCTCACGTTGCCATAGACATTCCATATCCTCTCCCAGGTCTGTGCTGTATCAGAGTGTCAGTGGTGATCTGGCTGGGCCGAGACAGTCAAAACTGAACCAGATGAACTCGTAACGACTAATGGTGAAGTTTAGCAGGGACTGTGGCTTATGAAATGAAACATTTCAGAGCAGGCTTTGAGTTGTGTTAAATTTTCCTTTGTGTGTGTGTGTGTGTGTGTATGTGTATAAGAGAGGTATTGTCTGTTGTCTGGCCTAGCAGAGCTCTTTGATATGCAAATACTGTTACTGCTGTTGATATAGTGCCTTAATCTTAGAGGTAGATAACTCAGCTTCTTTATCAGATGAAGAAGAGCGACCCCCCAGAGAGGTTCAGGGACTTAGATCCCCCGCACCCAGCTAAAGGTTGCAAGACCTGGTACTCAAACCCAGGTCTCCCAGCTCCAAGCTCAGTGGGCATCCAGTTTCTGCCATGCCGCAGGTCTTATGGAACAGTGATGATAAGGCACTGGTGAGGAAGAGAAGTTGACGGATGCAGTAATGATGGGCAGTGTCCAGGTGGAGCTTGGAGCATATCTCCGGTACCCTTCCTGTTTCTTTTTATTTATTTTAAAACATGATTTATTTGGCAGCGTTGAGTGTTAGTGGTGGCATGTGGGATCCTTTTTTAGCTGCAGCATGTGTAATCTTAGTTGTAGCATGTGCGATCTAGTTCCCTGAGCAGGGATTGAACCCAGGCCCTCTGCTTTGGGAGCTTGGAGTTTTAGCCACTGACCCACCAGGGAAGGTCTCCCCCACTTCCTGTTTAGAACACCCTGCTGGCCTCTACCCAGCTCACTGTAGCTCCCTCCTTGTTCTTACTCAGGGAATATTGCCAATGTCTGGCCCCCATTCCTGCATCTCTGGGGCATCATTTCCTGATGTAACTAGGCCGGCATTAGTTGTGAAGGATTTGTCTTTAGATGGCCTTACATGCTGTTTCTCCTACTGTAACAAATTTTTGCATACAATCTCAACATCAGAGTCCCCGGGGCCCCTCTTTCTATTGCGCTGACTGACAGGACATTTCCTGATAGCTTTTTCTGTGTAATTTCATAAAGGGAATCAGAAATCTAGTGATCAGATCAAATAAGGCAGAGAAGGGTGGAGGAGAGAAGTGAGGCAGCCAAAGAACTGGGAGAGAGAATCCCTGAAAAAACCACAGATGCTGTTGGAATCGGTCTGCTCAGCGGGAGAGCCTGTGCTGAGGGGTGGGGCACCTGTGACTGGATCCAGCACTTCCGATGATGCTGTGGCTTTGGTCGGGGGTTTGACCTCTGACCTTCAGTTTCATCCTGCAGAGAGCAGTGGCCACTGACCAACTCCCCAACGGATACTGGGGAGTCTTTCACTCACGAATCCCAAGCTTGTAACTCGGCATCCATCAGCTCTGGGTAGGCTCAGTCACCTCCCAGCGTCCGCTGCCTTTGCCGACAGAAGGAGCAGGCATCCCTGTGGGCAGCATCTGTAGGGTGACGTGGGGACAGAAGTCATGAGTCCTCAGAGGCAGTTGTAGGTTAACCTCATTTCCAAAGATGTAAAGTGCTTTCTCCTGATGCCTGTTTTAACCAAGTGCCTTCTTTCTTGTTTCCTCCTTTTGATAACAAGGAAATTGGCTTTCGTGCCTCCCTGGCCCAGAGGATCCCCAACACTCATCACTTGGACCACAAGGTGGAAATAAAGCAGTAGGTAGAACAGAACTGTAGCTCTGCCTATGGGGCCAGTTCTCCCCGTACCTCCCCTGCCTGATTCTGTGCTAATCGAGGTCTCTGTGGCCCCCCCAAACTGCCCCTCCATCCCGCCGCCACCTCCTACAGCACCTTCTGCTGAATTAATCGCCTTTACCTCGTAATGTTAACCCTTTACAACAATACTGTCCTGCAGTACCTTCTGCTATGACAGAAACACTGTATGTCTGCATTGCCCAGTATGAAATGCAGCCACTGTGACTCAGCAAATACATTTTTAATTCCACTTCACTTTAATTTTAATTTAAATAGCTACCTATGGTTGATGGCTAACAGATTGGATAGCACTTAACGTGTGAGTTTTGAAGAAAAAACAGTAGCGGCCATAGTCTGAGGATGGTCAGCCTCTTTGGGGCTGAACGCTCAGCTTTTTCTGGGTCTTGGTTGCCTCGCCTGTAGATTGGAGGTACCACTTCTGGCACGAGCAGACCAGGGCTACGTCTAAACATCCCTGGAGCATCCTTGCAGGGAGGTTTAGACCTTTGATGTCCCCTCAGATGGCCAGTGTAGGGAGCAAGCACTGCTCTCACGGTAGCCCTTGGTGGTCTGTCCCAGACATGGGGCAGAGGCAAGTCTCAAACCGCGTCCTCGGGAGGGGACCAGCCTGGAAGCCAGGGGGCAGGCGGAGCCTGACATGTCCGTGTTGGTGCGTTGCTTTCCAGGTGGAAGAACTCTTTCCTGTGCAGCCTGGTGTTTGGCATCCCCGTCATGGGTTTAATGATCTATATGCTGATACCCAGCCAGGAGCCCCAGTCGACGGTCCTGGACCACAATGTCATCCCAGGACTGTCCATCCTGAATCTCATCTTCTTTATCTTGTGCACCTTTGTCCAGGTGCGTATCGGGGGCTGGCGGGAGGCACGCCCGCCCGGCATGCCTGCGTGTGGCGGGCAGGCGCTGTCCGCTTAGCATGCTGTCGGCTGCGCCAAGTGCCTCTTCATCGCCTGTTTCCCCGCCACCCAGCCCGTTGCTGACTTTTTCTATCTTATGGCTGACACTAAGGGCCTAACATGGGGAACGAGAAAGGACCTGGCTTCGTGGGCAGTTCATAGGTGACCAAACTCCCCCGGAACAGCAGCCCTTTCGAGGCAAGGCTTGGTGATCTGGGGTAGTGCGTTTGCTTTTTTCCCGCTGAATTCGCCGTCAGAAGCAGCAGCTGGACCGCCCTGGAGCTCTTGCTGCTCTTCTATATCTTGTCTTGAATGACCAAGATGCAGTCCTGGGGAATCATAGTTTAAAAGGCACAGCCCTTGTGTTTTGTCTACCTTGGGGACCACATTCAGGAACTAGCTGTGTTTCTGGTGGGAGACGTGCCTTCCATTTGGAATATAAAATAAAACTCCTGACTTAATATTAGGCTTAATACTAGAATATTAGAATTAATTCATATTAATTAGGACTGTCTGGAGGCAAGTATTTGTAGGCTGGATTTGTTTTTTTCCCCAGATCCTCGTCTGTATAGGAAAAATACATATTTACATACATATATGTCTGTGTGTGTATGTATTCACTACTACAGACATAGGCCTTTTTTTCCAGCTGAAATAGACTTATACTAGACCCACTGATCTATAACTGGCTTTGTCACTCAACCATGCACTGTGTACGTCTCTCCCATCAGCAGTCTCTTCAGGGACCGCATAGCACTGTGCCCAGTATGAACGCACTGTGATCTCTTTCACCATCTTCACCATCCATGGACATTTACGTGGTTGAGTCCTCTGGGTCTTAAAGGTCTCCCATGAGCATCCACTCCTGTGGCCAGAAGTCCTCTGAGTGAGGAAGTACATTTCACACGTGTCAGTTACAGAGGGCAAAGGGATGTCCGAGTCGTGGGTGAGCCCAGAGTATTTGCAGTCCCGAGGGGCCCAGTCATGACTGTCGCTCTCCCCCACCGCCTTCCAGTTCCTCGGTGGCTGGTACTTCTATGTCCAGGCCTACAAATCTCTGAGACACAGGATGGCCAACATGGACGTGCTCATCGTGCTGGCCACGAGCGTCGCCTACATCTACTCCCTCGTCATCCTGGTGGTGGCCGTGGCCGAGAAGGCCGAGAGGAGCCCCGTGACCTTCTTTGACACGCCCCCCATGCTCTTCGTCTTCATTGCCCTGGGGCGGTGGCTGGAACACGTGGTGAAGGTAACTGCAGCCTCGGGTTAAAGGCAGAGCTCTTTCCTCAGCAGCACAAACCTCAGTTCATCTGAACACCGTGGTTAGAATTACTCATGATACGCCATCAAGGGCACGACTCGAAGAAACGTGAAACCTACATATAATTAGGTGCCCCAGCCGCTAATCTCCAAACCAGTCGCTACTTCTAAAATCCCAGCTAATCTGGTTAATGATTAAAAGCCTTTGTTCAGGCGCGCGTGCAGTGGAAAGAACCCTGGCTTTCGGGTCAGAGGTCGCATCATCTCTTGGTAAAGAACCGAGCGTGTGGCTTCCTGGATTAGATATCCACATCCCCACCTCAGGGTCATGCCGTTCTTACCACCATTGTTCCAGATGTCGGCGTGTCCTATAAGAGAATGGAACTCGGGCCCTAAAAAAATTAGAGTGAACCTAAAAGAAAGCGGTCGGTGGGCAGATGGGTATTGTTGCTTCCACCTGAAATGTGATTCGCGGGACCTGGTGGCCCCGTCCACTCAGGCTGGTGGCAGCACAGCTCTCTGTCGCCGGGCAGCAGGTGACGCCCACCCCGAAAACCTGCAGACGTGCGGAGGGGCTGTGTCAAGGGAGCGCCTTTCCTTGCAGGGTCTTCTCTAACACCAGCCTTGTGAGTGATGGCCTGGGTTTGCACAGGTTGGCTTACTCTCGCTCACACTTCACATTCTGGTTGTTTCTTAGAGCAAAACCTCAGAAGCGCTTGCCAAACTCATGTCTCTGCAAGCCACGGAAGCCACCGTCGTGACCCTTGGTGAAGACAACGTGATCATCAGGTAATCATCACTGTCAGAAGTCCCTGATCAATTTATATCAGTGTGTGTGCTGCACAGCACACACCCATGGTGTACAGGACGTGACACATGACCTTGTGAGGGGCGGCGGCAGCCACAACAGAAAGATCCCTCCTGTAAGTCCACTTCAGCAGGCAAAGCGTTTACATACTAAAATGAGCGAGGGTTCAAGGCGGTGTATGTGTGCTAGACGCCAAGTGAGAGGTACAGGCAGTATGTCTGGAACTTAGAAGGAGAAGGCTAGTGGTGGTCAAACAGAGCTACCCAGAACGTGGTGCATGAGCTGGATCTGCCTCGCATGATTTGGAGGATTTAGACAGGCTGAGAGATATGAGTTCGACTTGATACTGAGGTAGGAGTTCAACTAGCCCAAGAATAAAAATGGGAGAAGTGTCTTTCTTCTTTAGAAGGTTAGCTGCTAAGTCACTTCAGTCGTGTCCGACTCTTTGTGACCCTATGGGCTGTAGCCCACCAAGCCCCTCTGTCCATGGGGTTCTCCAGGCAAGAATACTGGAGTGGGTTGCCATACCCTCCTCCAGGTGATCTTTCCAACCCAGGGATCAAACCAGGGATCGAACCTGTGTCTCTTACATCTCCTGCATTAGTAGATAGGTTCTTTATCAGTAGCACCACCTGGGAAGCCCTGTGTATAACATTGGCAGATATTAAAAACAGTAATGATTATTGTCATTATTGCTGGGACTTAAATAGCATTTACTCTTTGCCAGATGCTATATTAACATGTTTGTGTTTAACCAAAAGAGAAAAAAACGGCCTTATGAGCAAGGAACTCCTAGTACTCTTATTGTACAGATGTGGACACTAAGATTCAGGGAGGCTAAGCAACTGGCCCAGGGTCACACAGGTGTTAAGCAGAGGAATTAGGACAGAACCTACACTGTTAGTTCCAGAGCCCATGTTCTTTACAGTTACATATACTGACTCTTGGGCTCCCCCGGTGGCACAGTGGTAAAGAATCTGCTTGCCAATGCAGGAGATGCAGGTTCGATCCCTGGGCCTGCAAGATCCCCTGGAGGAGGAAATGTCAAGCAGCTCCAGTATTCTTGCAGAATTCCTTGGATGGAGGAGCCTGGCGGGCTACAGTCCATGGGGTTACCAAGAGTCAGACATGACTGAGCAGCTAAGCACACACACACACAAACTGACTCTTAAATCATATTTCATAACTTGGGCATTTTTACAGAATAAGGCTTCTGTATATCTGCGGTCAGCCTCCTTTTAATGGTTATTTCTCGGCCTTCTTGGCATCCCAGAAACTGCTCTGGTCCCACCACCATCCCCTTTAGCCTGTGGCCTCACTTCTGGCTTCAGGGAGGCGCAGCACTTCTTCTGCAGGCTGCCTCCAGCTCCTGTCTGGTTTCCTCGTCTTGCAGTCTCTCAGCCCCCTCCAGCCTTCCTTGTTCCTCCACCGGTTTCTGAAATCGCTTTTGCCAGAGACATCAAATCATGTCCATGAACCAAATCCCACCGTTGCTCTCATTTAATGCTCATGTCAGCCTCTCATCAGCATTTCCCCTTCTTTTCTGTCCCTTTAAAACTTTGTCTTTTTCTTTTTTTATTAAGCTGTCACTTACCTTCACTGAAGAACACCAATCCCAAGTGTAGGGCGTGATGAATTTTATACATAGTTGCATCAACATCCACAACATCCGCATATTCAATGCCATGGGGTGGGTGCCCCCTCCTGTGGGCACTTCCGCCTGCTCAGCCTCTTAAGATGGGGTGTCCCAGGGCTGAGGTCTCTCTTCCAGCCATGCTCCTGGGGAAGCTCTTACCATTTCCAGGTTTGACCTCTAATCTCAGCTCAAATCCAGTTTTTTACCCCTATTCTCTGACTCAGTGGACATGAGTTTGAGTAAGCTCCCAGAGTTGGTGATGGACAGGGAGGCCTGGCATGCTGCAGTCCATGGGGTCGCAAAGAGTCAGACACGAATGAGCGACTGGACTGAACTGAACTCTTCGGACTGGCCACATCTGTGTGGAAGTCAGGCAAGCATCTCTGGCTTACCATGTGAGACCAGAGACCTCATCTCCTCTCCTTTCCTGTTCCCCTCCTTCTGTAGCTGCTTTCTCATAGGCATCTCCATCTCATTAAACGCCTTCTCATCCACCCAGCTGCTCAACCTGAAACTAAGAGCTCATGCTTGCTTTTCTTAGGCGTCCAGCGCATCTGCACGTCTTTCTAATATCTTGTGCCCCCAAAGCTCCTGGGTCTCTCTTCCCTCCACATTCAGCCCAGGCCATCTTTCACTTGAGAGGCTGCCATAGCCTGACTCCTCTCTCAGCTTCTGTTGTTGCCCCTACAGCCCATTCTCATGCAGCAGCCAGAGACGTGACTTGAAAATGTGAACTGGTGTCACTTTCCCACTAAAAACCTTATGTCCAAAGCCCACACTTTGCTCTGCAAGACCCAACATGGTCCAGGTTCTGTCTGCTTCACTTAAACCCCTCCAGTCCTGCCTGCAGCCTTCCTGTTTCTCAAAGGCCCCTTCCATCCTTTCCTAGGGCTTTGCGTTAGCTGTTCTTTTTCTCCTAAATTTTCTTTTCTTTACCAGGCCTTAGTTGCTGCACACAGGATCTAAAGTTGCAGCACGTGAACTCTTAGTTGCAGTATGTGGGATCTAGTTCCCTGACCAGGGATCGAACCCAGCCCCCCTGCCTTGGGAGGGTAGAGTCTTAGCCACTGGACCACCAGGGAAGTCCCTCCCCCTTGACTTTTCTTTCCTTGTAAGTTGGGTCCTCTTGTCATCCAGCTGAAAGGTCATCTTCAAATGAGGCCTGTCCCCTTCCCTCCTCCTCCACCACAGAAAACAGCCCTGCAGTCAGCTCGCTGTCAGCATAGCACTTGTTTAAGTCTTGGAACTATCTTGCTGGTTTGTTTGCTCCACAGAAGTGACCTCATGAGGGTTGGGACTTGGCTGTCCTTTTCACAGCTGTCTCCCCAGCTCTAGGACAGTGCCTGGCACTCAGCAGCTGCACAGTATTGACTCAGTCTGGACACAGTAGATAAAGTGATGACCACTGCTCGGAGTAAAGCTGGCGGAGTGTCAAGAACCCGACCTGGGTGACATGCCAGGGGGGCAGGCTTCCCGCGCGGCCCCGAGTGTAACCTGAGTGGGTTCTGTTGCAGGGAGGAGCAGGTGCCCATGGAGCTGGTGCAACGAGGTGACATCATCAAGGTGGTCCCCGGGGGCAAGTTTCCCGTGGACGGGAAAGTCCTAGAAGGCAACACCATGGCCGACGAGTCCCTCATCACAGGTGCGGACTTGGTCCCTTTGGGTGGGTGTCAGTGCCCTGCCTGGGCCCTGGAGACACTGATCGGACTCCTCACGTAACGTTGGTCTCCTCCCCACCTCTAGGAGAGGCCATGCCCGTCACCAAGAAGCCCGGAAGCATGGTAATCGCTGGGTCCATGAACGCCCATGGCTCTGTGCTCATCACTGCCACCCACGTGGGCAATGATACCACCTTGGCCCAGATTGTGAAGCTAGTGGAAGAGGCCCAGATGTCCAAGGTACTGAAGGAATTTTAAAAGCAGTATAACTTCAGCTCCCTGCTTTTAGAAATTATTCCAAGAGTCCCGCAGAATCAGGCAGATTTTATTGAGTTAGAGAGATTGACTAATAACTATAGTTAATGAGGGAGCTAGGAATCCCAGCCCTTGTCCACCCATGGCCGGTATATTTCTTCAGAGATTGTAACTTCCCACGATCTTGGTGTTTTATTTCCCTAGGCACCCATTCAGCAACTGGCTGACCGGTTTAGTGGATATTTTGTCCCATTTATCATCATCATTTCAACTGTGACGTTGGTGGTATGGATTGGTATCGGTTTTATCGATTTTGGTGTTGTTCAGAAATACTTTCCTGTAAGTTGAATGGTGTGGGCAGTGTGGTTGTTGTGTTTTAAATAATCAATTGCCATTAATACTGTTTTTTCATGTCTTAGATTCATTGGGCTTTAATTCTCCATTACAACTTATTTGTTTGCCTCACTTATTGGCAGCACAACCTCAGCCAGGGTGGGACAATCAATCAATCACTCGACTCCTGCAGGTTTTTTTTAATTCACTAAAGGCATCTTTTACCTTCTGATAATTTCAAACACCGTTGGCTCTCAGTTGTAATGCTTAAAGCATTTGCATTTTTGCACTGTTGGCCATTTTTGAGGTTATGAAGCACTCATCGTACAAGATAGGTCACATCAGTCACGATTTCAATTATTGTTGTTCAGTCACTCAATCGTGTCTGACTCTTTGCAACCCCATGGACTACAGCACGCCAGGCTTCCCTGTCCTTTACCATCTCCCGGAGTTTTCGTGCAGTTTCAATAGCATGATAATATTCTTTAACCATTGGAGAAGGCAATGGCACCCCACTCCAGTACTCTTGCCTGGAAAATCCCATGGATGGAGGAGCCTGGAAGGCTGCAGTCCATGGGGTTGCACAGAGTCGGACACGACTGAAATGACTTAGCAGCAGCATTCTTTAACCATATTTAAGAAAAATATCTTTTTGGCTGGCTGTGTCCATATAAATCTAACCTTGCAGCTTCCTGAGTAATGCTAATAGCTTTTTGATAATTATTAGGCCTTATATATGAAACAATGGAATATACGTTTTTGAGTTTAAAAAGTGGAAGAAGAATACTGTCTTCGGAAATACAATTTTATCAAATTTCAAAAAATTACAAAAAGTTTCTGCTTCAAGGACTTCCCTGGCGGTTCAGTGGTTAAGACTCAGCGCTTCCACTGCAGGGGGCATGGGTTCGCCCCCTGGTCAGGGAACTGAGGTCTTGTATGCTACATGGCGCTGCCAAAAAAAAAAGCAAACTTTTTCTGCTTTGGAAATGACTATTTACATTTGTGATTCCCAACTAGGGGTGATTTTGGTTGACAGTGTCTGAAGTGTCATGACTAAGGTAGGGGGGCTACTGGCATTTAATAAATAGAGGCCAGGAATGCAGCTGAACAGCCAACAGTGCACAGCACAGGCCCCCACAACGAAGCATTATTTGGCCCCAGATGTCAGAAGTACTGAGTTTGAGAAACCTTGATAGACAGAAAAAGCTGATGGCCCACTGGGAGTAGCATTTGATAACTGCCCAGTGAGTGAAACAACACTTTCCCTTATTTTTAAAAATATCTCAGACTTAGCCCAGTCTAATATATATTTTGCCTTAGAGCCATAAAATAAGAAACTGGAAATATAGAATGAATATTAAAAAAAAAACATTTTTATCTATAGAGGCATATCATATATTCTTGGGTGCACGTCATTCACTTAGCTGTTATTTCGTCCCTCACATTTCCTTGCTTAAAATGAAAGATGTCCAAGTTAGATACTTTCTGACATCTAAGGAGATTTCTGTGCTTATAAAAGAAGCCTGTGACTATATTCCTAGCACTTCTTACCCGTGGTTATATGGTACGTGACTGTCAGAAATTCTGGCTTTTGTGGGAGAGCATCTCGTTGGCACATGGCTGTGGGAAACTCAGTCCTGAACAAGTTGGAATGGGTGGCTTCCTGCTGATCCCTGCCTTTCTGTCTTACTTTCGCTTCTTTTGTTTTTATCTGCGATATCAGGGAGGATGCTGACACTGGAGGTACTATATGTTCCTTTAAGACATTGTTGTTACTCTGCTCTGTGAATATCGTTTGTAGGGACAGGGTTCACGTTCCCCTCCAGAAGTGCACCCCACCTCCCTCAGAATGCGAGGTGGGATTTTGACAAGAATCCCTGGCCTTAAAAAAGCACCCATCTTCACCTCTAAAACATCACACGATGGGTTAAACACCATGCCCTTCTACCTAAATCAAACTGTTTCTGTGAAAATTGAATGACCCTTACTAATGTATCTTAGTTTTGAATCCCATCTTTCAAAGACTAGATCGAAGCTGAAGAGACGGTGGTCTGTATCCTCCATTTAGAAAACACACATTTCACTGTAATTAAGTGACTCCAGCATCTCTCAGGTGTTCACCAGAGCCACTAGCCATTTTGAAAGATAAACTGAGATCACTCAAAATGTTAGATTGCAGATAATCATACCGATGTGTGTCACCAGGTAACTGGGAAGGAGACCTGTATTTTTTTTTTTTTTTTTTTTTTTGGTTTGGGATTTATAAAGGAAACAGTGGTGAAAAATAGAAGAAAATAAAGATGGCTCCAAACCCCTATACTTTGGTGAACATCTTTGCAGGATTGTTGAAGGGCTGTGTAGAGATATGGGCAGATAATTTTGCACTAATTAACACATGCCATTTTGTGCTTTTTTTAAGTCAACAATGTTACCGATATCTTTCCATGTGAATAAGTATATGTGTACATCATTTTAACATCCACATAATATTCCATTATGCGTGCCGTACATACGATTTAACCAATCCCCTATTGATTGTTCCAGTTTTTTGCCTTTATGAAAAAACACTATGAGAAATACCCTCATATCTGTTCCCACGTGTCTATTACCTTAGAGTCAATTCCCTGGAAATTTATAATGTTTTAAAGCTTTATAATAATAATAAAAGAATAATGATAATATAATAGTTACGATTTCTCAGAAGCTTCTCTTTCTATGTCAGGTGTGGCCTTACGTACATTTATATTTATATGTATTTATATGTGGTGGTGGTTTAGTCGCTAAGTCGTGTCTGACTCTTGTGGCCCCATGGACTGTGTATTATCTCATTTAATCCTTACAAAAACCTGGGAGATGGGCATTATCATCTCCGTTTTGAGGAAGCTGAGACACACCGTCAGGGCCGTGACATGGACCTACATGGTCCAATTCCAGAGTCTGTGTTCTTCCCCTGATGGGGATTTTTGTGTAATCCTCTCCTGTCATAATGCCTTTCCCTGAAGATCAGGTTGGGAAGGTGGGACGTGGAGCAGTAACGTGAACCATGCAATAGCACGCGTCCTGAGCCCGGCACCATCCAGCCGCCTCAGGGCCCCCGACTGCACTGGGATGTTCTTTCTTATTTTTTTAATGAATTTTTATTGGAAGATAGTTGATTTACAATGTTGTGCTAGGTTCTACTGTACAGCAAAGTGAATCAGTTACACATACATGTATCCCCTCTTTTTTAGATACTGTTCCCATAGAGGTCGTCACAGAGTGAGACGTTCTTTTGTGATCAGAGTACTGTGTGATGTCTCATCTGACTCCCACCCTGCCTCCATCTTTTCCCTCTCGTCAGGTCCCCAGCAAGGGTATCTCCCAGGCAGAGGTGGTCCTGCGGTTCGCGTTCCAGACGTCCATCACGGTGCTCTGCATCGCCTGCCCCTGCTCGCTGGGCCTGGCCACGCCCACGGCCGTCATGGTGGGCACCGGGGTGGCCGCCCAGAACGGCATCCTCATCAAAGGAGGCAAGCCCCTGGAGATGGCCCACAAGGTCGGTTCCCCCGTGCTCCTTCGAGGTTTCTGGTGGGGTGATTTTGTAGCTATACAACTGCGCAATTTTTTTTTTTTATTAGTCCTAGTGAAGATAGTACTTGTTTAAATTTTATATTCAAATTTGAGTTTGAAAATGAGAAAAACCTGAAAGAGGGCTCGTTAAGCCCTGCTGACTAAGTAAAACAGAAGCCACGACTCACTGGGGATGACGTAGGAACTGCAGCAGTTCACACTGAAAGGACTGAATGCTGTATAAATAATCTCTGTGACAGCACGGAGGCGGGGGCTGGTTGTGTCCATTTTACAGGTGAGGGAAGTGCAGCGGGGGCCCGGGGGCCTTGCCAGCGGGCCTGCAGCTCAGACATGCAGAGCCAGGCTCACGGCCAGGTGGTCGGGCTCCGGGGAGGGTCCCGGGACCTTGGGGTGGAGAAGCAGGCGGCAGTATCTATGAGGAATCTCCCTTCAGCCAGCAACCCCAGCCTTCCGTCCTCCCTTTATTTCTTCGCTATCGAGTGTTTACTGTGTGTGGGTCCCGTGCTGAGCCCCAGCTCTGAAGGACTTTACAGTCTAGTGAGACAGACAGACCTGGGGCAGGTAAACTGCCGGGGCCATGTAGAGTGTGAGCTGCCGTGAGGACAGTATGAGAGGCCTGACTGTAGACTTGTGAGTGTTGGATGGGACAGGGGTTGACACAGGTGGACAGGGAAGGTCTGGGACCTGACGGTTGACAGCACTGGAAGGGTGACCGGCCATGGGACCAGCACATGGAAGGGACTCGGGAGGTCACAATGCCCGGTCCCAGACGCCATAGGATGGGAGACCGAGACTGTTTCCCCATCACTGTGTCCCCGGTGTCTTGCCCAGAACCTGACACGTGGAGATCACCCCACAGATATTTTCTGAATAAATAAATGAGGACAGTCATGGAGTGAGAGACTGACAGGAGATGAAGGGAGGAAGGAGGTGGAGAGAGGGGCCTTGAAGAGCCTTGCAGGTTTATTTAGTCCTGCAACAGGATCCACAGTTTTAACCAAAAAACGGGGTGAAGCGAGGTCAAGCACCTGCATGATCGCAGGCTGGGAAGATCCTCCTGGCGGCCTAGTTGGGGCTGGAATAAAAGCTGGCCAGAATGGTTGAGGGAAGACCCGTTAATGGTGTTGAAGTCAGAAACAAGAAGGGGAGTCTGTTGTTTGCTAAATGGGGGACAACCGAGCCTATAGGATGCAGTCTGAGCACAGCAAGGGCCGACCTTGTCCAGGGTCCGAGGCCTGGGGGACTCGGGCCATCTAAGCACAGTAGCCAAGTATGGCCAAGCCCAGACCCGTAGAGACCAGTGCAAAGCTGCTGCTGACCGAGGGGGACGGGCCCTCAGGCTGGCTCTGTGGTTACTTGTAATTATGGCCAGGGAACACGCCCTTCCTTTCTTGAACGTGGAGCTGGAGGCTTTTGCACTGACGCAGGCCAGAGAAAACTGTGCTTGGCCTGGCAGACAGGGTGGACAGGGAAGAGGGCAGGCCCCCAGGGTTGCCCTCCTGACATGACACCAGGAGAGGTCTGCACAGTGTTACTGTCTGGGGTGGGTACCATACCGCTTCCCATTAATCAGAGTGAAAGCTCCTGTGGAGTTTTTTGAGAACTGGGCAGAGAGGGAGCTAAGTTTTTGCAGCAGGAGAGGTTAACCCTTGGGATGGGCATAGAGGATTCTGTTACATGGGGCGTGAAGGAGTGTTGTTACCTGCTTGGGGTGGGTCAGATGAAGTTCTGCCTTGAGCTTGTGAGAGCTCTGAGAGCCCCATTTGTGTTTGGTCACTGAAATGGGGTTGTTTCTGGCAGATAAAGACCGTGATGTTCGACAAAACCGGCACCATTACCCAAGGGGTCCCCAAAGTCTCGCGAGTCCTCCTGCTCGTGGACGTGGCCACGCTGCCCCTGCGGAAGGTGCTCGCTGTGGTGGGGACCGCAGAGGCCAGCAGCGAGCACCCCCTGGGCGTGGCAGTCACCAGATACTGTAAAGAGGTAGGTGGACTGGGTGTAGCTGGGCCCTCGCTCCCCCCGGCTCCCCGCTCCCACCAGCTGCCCCAAAAGACTCACAGCTCCTTCCTCCACACACACCTTTCTTCCTCGCTGCCCTTGGCCCCCCAAGCCGGCTGCTTCTGGCAGGGGGCCTTGGCATGTGTGCTTAAAGAGATTGGCTCAGATGGTAAAGAATCTGCCTGCCACGCAAGAGACGCAGGTTCAATCCTTGGGAAGATCCCCTGAAGAAGGGAATGGCAACCCACTGCACTAGTCTTGCCTGGAGAATCCCATGGACAGAGGAGCCTGGTGGGCTACAGTCCATGGGATCACAGAGTCAGCGACTGAGCAGGGACGAACAAATGAAACTGAAACCAAAACCAAAGCCAAGCTCAACACAGCACAAACTGAAGTGGCCAAGGAACGGAGAGGCGGGAACTAAGTTCACAGATCAACTTTCCACCCACCTGGCGAGAGTTACTTAATTTTAAAGAGTAAAGACAAGAGGAGGAGTAAGGCTAGTGATGGGGAGGTACACGCAGCTCACAGCGGCAGGTCCCCTGTCATGTTTCCAGATGATCACAAAGCAGTTCAGTGTGCAGGGTCATTCATTAGGCATTCCCTGAGCATCTGAGCTCAGGACAGTAAGAATTAATTAATAAGATGCATACTCTGCCTGCTGGGAGCTGAGGATCGAGTGAGGAAGACAGATATACGGATTCAGTCCTTTATGAGCATTTCGTGCAAAGGGATACAAAAATGGATGGGGTGTTGGGGCGAGGGCAGGAGAAGTCCACTCCACAGGGGACACCTGGGATGGAGGTGAAGCAGCAGAAGTGACCAGAGGCCTGTGGGTTGTTGGCACAGTCAGTGGCGAGCCATCACCCTTAATATCTCCAGACGAAAGGGCCAGGTGAGCATTCTCTGTTTTCAATCTGAACATGGAGGCCCCAGGGATGTGCTGGAATATCGCCCTGAACAACGTGTAAACTGTCTGGACAGTACAATCACCAGTAAATGTCGAAGGGTGACATGATGCCTTGAGGAAAAGCTGACAACTCTTGCTGGACAGGGAGTCTTCCAGAACTCTCGTGTTTTATCCTTTGTGTGGGGCTCGGCTGTTTCCCCTCTCAACCTCCTGCTGTTTCAGGAAAGATTCAGCTCGCCCCAGGCATCCCTTCTGTTCTGTTAGCCGAATAAGCCCAGGTCCTCCTTTCTCCTGCCATGTTGCCCCTTCCCCCCAGGGTCTATACATGGGCAGTTACCTCAGAAGAGTTAGTTACCACTTACCTATTTTGTAGTTTTTATGAAATTATTTTCAGCACAAAAATAAAATCTTCCCCCACTTTGGCACCTTCAGCCCTGCCACCCCCAGCCTTTAATTGAAAGTGTTTGATGTGCATGGACTTTCTCCTTCTGGACCACATCCTGTCCAGGATGCCCAGGCATCCAGACTCTAGGAGAGAATTTGTTGTTCAGTCACTCAGTTGTGTCTAACTCTTTGCAACCCCATGGACTGCAGCATGCCAGGCTCCCCTGTCCATCACCAACTCCTGGAGCTTGCTCAAAGTCCTGTCCATTGGGTCAGTGATGCCATCCAACCATCTCATCCTCTGTCATCCCCTTCTTATCCTGCCTTCAGTCTTCCCAGCATCAGGCTCTCTTCCAGTGAGTCGGCTCTTCACATCAGGTGGCCAGAGTGAAGGCTGTTTTAAGCATCTGTGTCAGATGAGAGAAAAAGAGCTGCTGGTTCGAGTCTCTCTCTCTGCCTTTCTGGGAAGTTCTCCCACCGTCCCTCCCTTAATTTCCAGCAGCTGCTGCTCTCCCCGCTGCCCTCACCCCACCCCTGTCCTGACTCCCTCTCAACTTACCTCTGTTCTCTGCTTCCTCTCCCCGTGCCCCCCAGGAACTCGGCACGGAGACCCTCGGGTGCTGCACAGACTTCCAGGCAGTGCCCGGCTGTGGAATCAGCTGCAAAGTCAGCAGCGTGGAGAGCATCCTCGCCCAAGGTGAGCGCCTGCAAGGCCCACTGACCACTCACCTGAACAGAGTCGGCAGCGACGCCGCAGAAACAGGTACCCTTGGCTTCGGTCTCCACCGCTCCGTCTGCCAGGGGCTGGGTCCAACCACAGAGGGCGCCACGCCAGGCTCACCCCGAGGTTCCTGCCTGTGAGAGGGTTGGCTAGAGGCTAGTGTGCCGCCCATCTGCCTCCCAGGGCAGCCTGCAGCTTCTCTCGTGTCCTCTGATGTGGCTTGATGCTAATGGCAGACAAAAGTGGCGTATGACTTAAAATTCACAGAGTTTGCTTTTTGTTGTTGTTCAGTCGCTCAGTCGTGTCCAACTCTGTGACCCCATGGACCGCAGCATGCCAGCTTCCCTGTCCTTCACCATCTCTCCCTGAGCTTGTTCAAACTCATGTCCGCTGAGTCAGTGATGCCATCCAACCATCTCATTCTGTCATCCCCTTCTCCTCCTGCCTTCAATCTTTCCCAGCATCAGGGTCTTGTCCAAAGAGTTGGAGTTTGCTTACCTGCCCCCTAATCTCAAGTCTCCTCTTTCTTATCCCAGGCCAGTCTTGCTTCTCATCAGCTACAGGGTAGACCGATGGGAGTCCTTTTGTTCTTGCTAACCAGGAAACTTCCACGTGGTTGGCTCTGATGGGATGGGATGTATTTACAAAGCTAGCAGCAGTCAGGGACGGAGGGTGGAAATGGTCTGCCTAAGGAAGAGCGGACACTGGAGGGGCAGCTGCTTTTTGAATAATGGCCTTGGTTATTTAAAGAGTGGCTTGCTAGCCATCAACATAAGAGTGGAACCAAAGCCTCCAACCAAAAAAACCCAGGTTGAGTTTTGCTTTTAAGTATATTAGTAGTTAAATCTTGATTTAGATTTTATTGTTACCCACCTTCTAGCCATTTAGAGCCCCTGATGACCTTTCCTCTGCCTTCCAGGGACCTGCCTGTCAGTGTCGTCTGAGTTGAGGTGACAGGTGCAGGGCTCACCTGGCCTTTTAGGAGGTGAGCCTCACAGTGTTTCACGCACATGGGCTGCTGGTTGGCTGGTTCACCTTGTGTCGTCTGTACTGAGCCAGAGAGGAGTCTAGTCAATTCTTGCTTTTGGTGCCGAACACATAATTAACTGCTCTAATCCCTGTAGAAATGGCAGCGACACCTCTAAAGGCCAGTAGGTACACTACGTGGTA
Organism: Bubalus kerabau; assembly: GCF_029407905.1. Taxonomy (NCBI): domain Eukaryota; kingdom Metazoa; phylum Chordata; class Mammalia; order Artiodactyla; family Bovidae; genus Bubalus; species Bubalus kerabau. Next base: position 22,002,955 of record NC_073635.1, on the reverse strand, counting down.
TTTAATGTGTTTGTAACACCTTCACACACCTTAATTCACACCATGGTTCTGCATGCTAATTGGTTTCCCCCCTGTCCTTCAATGCTGGTGTTGAGAGGCGCTTTCCAGGTTGTGGTTTTTCCAGAACCACCAAGTGGACATTTTGCTACAAGAAGGATCCCGTGGCAATGGCACCCCACTCCAGGACTCTTGCCTGGAAAATCTATGGACAGAGGAGCCTGGTAGGCTGCAGTCCATGGGGTCGCTAAGAGTCGGACACGACTGAGCAACTTCACTTTCACTTTTCTCTTTCATGCATTGGAGAAGGAAATGGCAACCCACTACAGTATTCTTGCCTAGAGAATCCCAGGGACGGGGGAGCCTGGTGGGCTTCCGTCTATGGGGTCGCACAGAGTCGGACACGACTGAAGTGACTTAGCATAGCATAGCATAACACGGTGACCTTGGGCTCTGTGGGAAAAACTGCACCCTCTTTCGAGCAGACGCGGCCACACAGACCTTCTCTGTGCTGATCGGAAACCGGGAATGGATGAGGCGCAACGGCCTGACCGTCACCAGCGACGTCCTTGACGCCATGACCGACCATGAGACGAAGGGCCAGACGGCCATCCTGGTGGCCATCGATGGTACCACCCCACTCCCCTGCCCTCTGCTCTCGAGGGAAGCTGGAGACGTCAGGCAGAAATTGAGGCTTTCTTTAAAAAAAAAAGTTCCTCTCTGTTATTTTTAGTTCTATTTTCTCCTTCTCCCGAGTCCTTTAAACCCACCGCCCCCTCAGCTCAAGAGCTGGAACTGACTCAATTAAAAATGCCTCTTATACACCTTCACTCTCGTTTCTTCATCACGCCTCAGCTCTCGCACACCTTCCTGTGTCAGTCTCTAGAGTCACTAAAAACAAAACTCTACACAAGTGTTTTCTGTAGGAAGAGACAGAAAGGAGGGATGGATTTCCTAGCTGTTTGGACATTTGTCACTTTTTAAGGAGCACTTGTTGTATATCTCATGTTTTAACAGCTAACAGTTATTGAGTTATTATGACTCAGGCACTCCACAAAGCAATAGATGTTCCTTACAGAAAATGTGGAAAATTCCGAGAACTTTGGAAAAAATGGAATATCCCTCATTATCCCACCCATCAGGGAGCCTCTGTCAACTTTCTGATAGTCCTTCCAGACTTTTGTGTGCATCTGGACATGTATATAAGTTTAAAAAGCAAATTCAAAACTGTGCATCCTGTTGTATGATCCAGCGTTTTGTTTTGGCCTGTGACATGGTGTTAGGGACACTGTTCCCGGCCGCCGAGTCTTCCTTGCTCCTCAGCTGCCCAGGCTCTGGCGCGTGCTCACCCACGGTGTCTCCGGCAGGTGTGCTGTGCGGTATGATCGCCATCGCGGACTCGGTCAAGCAGGAGGCCGCCCTGGCTGTGCACACGCTGAAGAGCATGGGCGTGGACGTGGTGCTCATCACCGGGGACAACCGCAAGACAGCCAGGGCCATCGCCACCCAGGTGCGGGCCCGGGGCTGGCGTGTCTCCCAGCTCGGAAATCACAGGCGATTTTAAGCTGGCAGAAACAGTTGGAGGAAAGGTGACTCAGTGGTAAAGAGTCGGCCTGCCAGTGCAGGAGATGCAGCTTCAATCCTTGGGTTGGGAAGGTCCCCTGGAGAAGGAAATGGCAACCCACTCCAGTATTCTTGCCTGGAGAATCCCATGGACAGAGGAGCCTGGCGGGATACAGTCCGTAGAGTCATAAAAGAGCCGGTCACACGACTGAGCGACTCAGCAACAACAGCAGCAGTGCATGGAGCACTCAGCTTTGCTCTGGTCTTTTCTCTCTGCCGGGGCTTTCCTCTCCACGTGCTCTGATCTGCTCCGAGCCCACAGGGGACCACCTTGCTGCTGCCCCAAAGGCCACATCCGCTGGAGCCTGGGTGCTATCATTTCTGCACGGCCGGCTGCAGCCCCAGAGAAGCAGTTATGGCGTTCTCTACTTCCTAGACTTTGCAGTGAGGAAGAAAGACCACGGCTTTAGGGCTGCGATAAACACGCTTGGAGCCTTTATGTTAAGGGAGTGTTTTGCCGCCCAGCTCTTCTCACGCCACACCGCTGGCTCCTGGGTCCCAGCAGGTCTCCCTCTGTGCTTGGCTCTGAGTTTGCACCACAGGGGCAGCATGGCTGCCTGCCTGCCTGGCCCGCTGCGTGGGGACAGCTCCAGTGCAGACTCCTGGCAGTTATATACCAGCCCTTCGGGAAATGTGGGTAAAGCTGTCTGCTTTTGAAAATGACTCGGTTCTTAGAGGGGAGCAGCGGCACCTGTCTTAGCCATCCTTCTAAGAGTACCCACTTTCCCTGGTGAAAGCTCGTTCAGGCATTCAGCAAGCACTCACTAAGCTGCATTGAGAGCATGGCCCCCGGGGAGCTCACAGTTCTGTCGGGAGGGTGACCCAGGGGCGAGTGTAAACCGTGTACAGGGGGCTGCCAGCCTACCCCTCAGCCTGGCAGACAGGGACACCTTCCAGGGCAGAGGAGGCCTGAGTCGGGGGTGGTCCCCAGTCAGAATGGGGAAGGCTGGGGAAAGAGAAGAGCCCTTTGCAGGACCAAGCAGGTAGCATGGCACCACCCACAGGTGCCAATGACGGCTGCTTTGGAGAGGTCACCAGGTCAGCATGTGGAGAGGAGCACTGGGAGGGTGGGGTGTGGGAGTGGCATTGGGACGGGAGTAGGGGGTGCTTGTTTGCTGTGTGCCCCGGAATCTGCAGGGCTTGCTGTGGGGTGGGGTGGGGTGGGGTGGCTCCTGGGTTTCTGCTCCTGCTGCTGCCCCCTGGCAACACCAGATGTTATTGTGTACTTACTTCTTTATCGAGTGCTGTTTCCCTTTCCTTCCAGGTCGGCATCAACAAAGTCTTTGCAGAGGTGCTGCCTTCTCACAAGGTGGCCAAGGTCCAGGAGCTGCAGAACCAGGGGAAGAGAGTGGCCATGGTGGGTGACGGCGTGAACGACTCCCCAGCCCTGGCGCAGGCTGACGTGGGCATTGCCATCGGCACGGGCACTGACGTGGCCATCGAGGCGGCCGACGTCGTCCTCATCAGGGTGAGCTGGACTGCGGCTCCCCGTCCCCATTATCTCATGGGTGATGGGTCCCCCACCCACCCCACCCACCCACTCACTTGTGGTCCTCTCCCACAGAATGACCTGCTCGATGTGGTGGCCAGCATTCACCTCTCCAGGAGGACCGTCTGGAGAATACGGCTCAACCTGGTGCTGGCGCTGATCTACAACCTGATCGGGATCCCCGTCGCGGCAGGTAGGCTCTCACCACCCTGTTCCCTCGACCCCAGCTGCGGCCAGAAGCCTCTGGAAAGAGTTAATTTGCTTATGTTCTGCTTTGTAAGTATCTAAAGGTAGAGGGCATGGCAGTCAATACTCCAGTATTCTTGCTGGGAGAATCCCCATGGACAGAGGGGCCTGGCAGGCTACGGTCCATGGAGTCGCAAAGAGTCGGACACGACTAAGCATGAAAGATGAATGAGAAACTGCAGGGAGGAACCAGGCCCCCATTCACTTCAGGCTGCTCTGAAAAGCTGGCCAAGGTGCTTGATCCTATTTACCATGGCCTTGTTTTCCAGAACATTATTAAGACACACAGTCTGAAAAGTCATCATTCTTAACAGTTATGGGGCACCTGCTGCATGCTAGGCTCAGGGACCAATGCTTTAGAACTTTATCTTAAGAATTAATTCCGCCCAGGTTTTACCCTGACTCAGGAATAGTTATGGAAAGCGATGGATGTTTTCTGCTTCCTAACCTCTCCCTCCCCCACTGAATCTTGTGTCACCAGACAGGGAAAAGTTCTAGACCCTCCTGCAAGGAAAACATCTATGTGGGCCAAGACCTTTTTTTTCTTTTCTTTTTTTTTAATTGGGATCTTCCCAGATCAGGGATCAAGCCCATGTCTCCTGCACTGGCTGGCAGGGTCTTTACCACTGAGCCACCAGGGAAGCCCCGAGACCTGTACTGAAACATGACTTTCCCACCGCACGTGCCCCTGTCGCGCCTGAGCGGGCAGCACTGCCTCACACAGTGGATCGGCGTCTCCGCCACAGCCTGGCTCTGGTAGATGCACTTCCTGCCCCAGAGCTGGCTCAGGAGCCCATCCCCTCCCATGCTTGTGGCTCTATCTCAGGACCTGGTCTCATCACCCTTTATCAAGTGCTTTGACATCCTTGAGGAAGGACCTTCCATGTAGATGGGGACCGTGGTCATTAGCATCTTATCCCGATGCTCACACCTCCGAGGGGCCCCAGGATGGCTGTCCCAAAGGGTCCCTGGGGTGCCCTGTCCCCTGGAGCTTCCCCCAGACCAGTGATGCCACCTCTGGATGATCCCAGGAAGGTCTGGACAGGTTGGGGACTCAGTCCTCTCGACGGTGCCCCCACCGCCCAGCTCTGAGTCAGCCTGTCTCAGCTCCACGGGTCTGTGGCCAGCACCCAGCAGGAGGCTTCTGAGCTGCCCAGAGGAGGACAGCATCGGGTGGGCAGTGAGGCTGGGCCCTCCTCACTGTCTGCCCTGGGCCACGCCCTGAGTATCGTCCTCCCCTCGGCCAGGTGTCTTCATACCCATTGGTGTCGTGCTGCAGCCATGGATGGGCTCGGCGGCCATGGCGGCCTCCTCCGTGTCCGTGGTCCTCTCGTCACTGCAGCTCAAGTGGTGAGTCCCCGTGGCGGGCCTGGGCCGGGGCGGGTATGTGGCTCGCTCCCTCACCGGGGACACCTGCCACGGGCACAGCCAGAGGCCCCGAGCGTGGCCAAGCATGTGTTTGTGTAAATGATTTCTCCACCTTGAGCCAGTGGTTTGCCGCTTAGCAGTCACCACACGTGGCTTGTTCCAGTTATTCTGCTCAAGGGCTGTTTATGTAAATATTTAGTCATAGGATCCTGTTTGTTATCATTTTCCCTTTTATACAAGAGATGCTTATTTATGTTTTCATTTAACAAGAGTTAATAATAGCCTACTATGTACCAGGGGGCTTCCCAGGTGGCTCTGATGGTCAAGAACCCGCCTGCCAATGCAGGAGACATAGGAGATCTGGGTTCGATCCCTGGGTTGAGAAGATCCCCAGGAGTAGGGCTTGGCAGCCCTCTCCAGTGTTCTTGCCTGGAGAATCCCATGGACTGGGGAGCCTGGTGGGCTACAGTCCCTGGGGTCGCAGAGTCAGACACGACTGAAGCAACTTGGCACGCATGCTCTATTCTATGTACCAGGCATCTGGATTGATGTTTCTAAATCAGGCAGAGCTGAGCCTTGGGAGTTCAGTGGCCTTTCCTTTAAAACCCACGAGGCTTTGATACTGTGTGTCAGTAGAAGACTCGATGAGAGAGCTTCATCGGGCTTATTAAAAGGGGGGGCGGGGTGCTGTGCATCCAGGCTCAGGCGCTCTTGGATCCCCGCCCTGCAGCTACAGGAAGCCGGACCTGGCGCGGTACGAGGCGCAGGCGCACGGCAGCATGAAGCCCCTGAGCGCGTCCCAGGTCAGCGTGCGCGTCGGCATGGACGACCGCCGGCGTGACTCCCCGCGGGCCTCGGCCTGGGACCAGGTCAGCTACGTCAGCCAGGTGTCCCTGTCGCCCCTCAAGTCCGACAAGCTGTCCCGGCACAGCGGCGCGGCCGACGACAGGGGCGACAAGTGGTCTCTGCTCCTGAATGACCGGGACGAGGAGCAGGGTATCTGAAAGCCGCCCCCGTGGCTGAGGCTCCCAGCCAGCCGCGGCAGCAGCAGGCGGCCGAGCCCCTCCAGGCCTGGGCGAATATTCTGGATCACCCTTTCCCTGTGCCCAGGGGGCGCGATTCCCCGGGTCCCACAGGCTCGGGGGAAGGCGTGCTTGCTCACGCTCGTGGGCTCATCGGACACCTTGCTGTGGCCTCAAGAAGAGGAGGGACGAGCCCTCCTCGCATCCCCTGCCTTAGCACTTGTGACACGACCAGTCTCATCGGGTCTAACATCTTCGCTGCGCCCCTCCACAGAGCTCATAAAAACTTAGGGGTCTGGCTCTTTCTGACAGCACCCCCGTGCATCGCGAACCTGAGACCACCGTGTACCTCAGGCGCCCCCTTGTTTCTGCTGGGGCCCTCTCTTCCTCCTCTGCCCTTGATGGTGGGGGTGTGACACCCTGTCATCTGAGGGCAGGGCTGATATCGTCACTTTCCCTCTGCTGCTCTCCAAGGGGCTCCTGTGCTCCTGCCTGAACCCCTGCCCACACGACAACCAGAGAGCCTGCCACGCTTCTCCTCGGAGACCAGACGTCTTGGTTGCCCGCGAGCCGCTTCGCCCTAGAGTCCCGGCTTCTCACGCTCAATCCAGTGTGGTTGCTGACTGTCGCTGCCTAGCTGGGCTGAGGGTCTGAGAGCCTGAGGCTTGAGAAATTTGGCTTCCTGTGGGGTCCTGGGGGAGGCACGTGGCTCAAGATCCTGCTTGCCTGGTTTCAAGGGTTTTGGTTGCATGGCCTGTGGTGTGACAGTCCCCTCACAGGGTCTGGTATGGGGTTCAGGTCTGTGCTCCCCAGAGCCATGCAGCCCAAGTAAGAGGACACCCCAGCCCTCCACAAGCTTCGACTCCTGCACATGGAGCTGGTGCCTTAGGAAGGGGGTGCCCACCACTCCCAAGGGAACTGTTTCTAACTTCAGTGACCGTTATGGTTGCAGGATAATCAAAGCAACAGCAATGAGCCTGTGGCAGACCCCAAGCTTGGTGGTGATTGGCAGAGCCTGTAGGAGTCTGCAAATACTAGCCAAACCTTAGACTGAGTAGAGCCTGTTCTCAGTTTCAAGGGGGAAGCCCTTATCGCACACACTTTAGTTATTTATTGTCAGTTATTTTTTAGGGGGATATAAGCACTTTTTATCGCTTACCTCTAATACTCACAATGAACTAGCGAAGTAGATACAATATTGTCCACATTTCGCAGGCGGGAAACAGGCTCAGAGAGGCTAGGAATCCCACCAAGGATCACACAGCCAGTGTGCACGCCAGAGCAGGGATCTGAATTCACATCCGCGGGCCCTGAAGTCTTTTCTTTAATTTGGCTTTACCGTCAATATTTTGTTTGATAAGAAGCAACAAGGAAAAGTCCCTTGTTCCTGGAAGAACAAAGCTGCCAGGTGACGTATTCACTGAACTGGCTTGAAATGTGACTGGAAGGTCATGTCACATTGCCTTCGGATAGCTCCTTCCCATTTGCATATAATTGAGTCTGTGCAGCGTCTTGTCCTTTAAAATCCGTATGCAGGGTGGAGGTGTGGTTTGTTTCCAGTCTTCCTTCCCCAGCCCTGTCCTGCTTCTGTTCTCAGTTGTGTCCTTTCTCTGTTCCCAGCTGCTGCTCAGGGAATGTTTCCTGTTTCCATACAAGAGGCTAATCATCTAAAGAATCCAATTGTGATCAGTTTTTCAAAAAGCTTTTAGGACCCTAAATGTTATGTGTATAGGGACATGGAGATATTTATATAATTGTACAGAAGATAACCTTTTAGATGTTCAAAAAGTGTCAGGAATGTTTTGTTGTTGTTGTTCGTTTTTTTGGTCAGGAAAGAAGAATTCCTATTTCAAAAACATTCCATGCTATATTTAGAATAAAATTTCATTTTTTTATTCATCTAAAAACCTGCCTGTGCCCGGCTCTGTGTGAGAGGGAAGTGTGTGTGGGCTGGTGTGGCGCCATCTTTGGGGAGAACTGAGGTGCTGGTTTTGCTTGGTGCCTTTTCGGGGGCAGAGATGGGCGGTGGGTGGCCAGAGCCCCGTGTTGGGCCATCCCAGCACTGTGTAAGCCCCTCCCCTCAGTGCCTGCCTCTGTGGTCTGTGGGGAGAGCTCAGGAAAGCACTCCCTCAGAGCGTCAATGCCGCAGGTTCAGACACGGACTACGTTACCCCATCAGATGCTGGTTGAGGGTGATTATCTACAAAAGGCTGTTCTCTGATGCACACATCTTCGTCAGGAGGGTGATGTTTTGGGATCCTTGGGCCTGAAGGAGTGAGGTGGGAGGAGGGGTAGAAAAGTCTGGAACAAAGCGCTCTGCTGGGAAGGCTCTGGAGAGATCCTGGGGTGGGTGGGGGTGTCCTGAGTGAGCCATACCTAGAGGTGAAGCCACGGTGTCATTCATCATCCAAACCAGGACTCTTTCAGGAGTGAAAGGAGGTGCTATTAATAATTACACCAGGGAAACTGGCCTAAACTGGGACTACCCAGGCTAACTGGGGTGTGTGGTCACCGTAAAAGGGAAGTAGACGTTGTGCAGTTATCACTGGCACACACAGTAGTAGCTTTACACACACCAGTTGTGGGTTTCGTGGGCATGCTGGTGACGTAATCCTTCATCGGAGGGGGAGAGCTCCCCCTCGAGGTGATGGTCTTGGGGCTCAGTGGGAGGCACAGCCGGAGAGTCACGCACGGGCTGTGCTAAGTGCCCTCCTGGCCCTTAGGACTTCATGCCAGGTGTGCCGGGCCCCTCTTCTGGATGCCCCAGCTGTGGGGATTTCCTGTCATATGCACGTCCCATTGTGGAAAGGGAATGTTGATACCACCTGAAACAAGGGAGTCCATTCCTTTAGAAAACAGATTGTCCTCTAAAACTTGAGCAAATTTGCCTGATAGTATTCCACATGCACCAGAATAAATAATAACATCTGTCCATTCCTGAAAACTTTTCAGTCTTTAAGACCTCAGTGAAAAATTGTGAAAGGATCTCTATTAACATTTGTGTTAGTTGCTCTGTCGTGTCCGACTCTGCGACACCGTGAACTGTAGCCCACCAGGCTCCTCTGTCCATGATACTTCCCAGGCAAGAATACTGGAGTGGGTTGCCATTTCCTTCTCCAGGGGATCTTCCTGACCCAGGGATCGAACTGAGGTTTTCTACCTTGCAGGCAGATTCTTTACCATCTGAGCCACCAGGGAAAGATAAGAGAAAAACTGTGATAGGATCACCTATTAAATGAATGTAATAATTCTAGTTTTTCTTTTTTTCTTAAATGGCACCTGGAAATTGACATGTCAAAATGTAGTTCTGTTCCCAAATTGTTCTCCTAGCTTAAGATGGAATAATGAAAATGACTTTTTAATTTTTTTAATTTTGTGTATTTATTTTTGGCTGCATCAGGTCTTTCAGGCTTTCTATCTTCGTGGTTTGTGGGCTCTTGCCCTGCAGCATGTGGGGTCTTAGTTTCCAACCAGACACTGAACCTGCATATGCTGCATTGGAAAGCAGATTCTCAACCACCGGACCACCAGATAAGTCCCAAAATGACCTTTATTTTAAGAAAATCCAGCATAAGCCAAAATCAGCCAATCAAATACGTGAATTAGAAAAAGGTTATTTGAATTATAGGATTTTTTTTTTTTGCTTTGAAAAATTCCTAATGATATATCAGCAGATAAGTTCCCTAATACATATAAAATTCTTCCCGAGTTAATAAAGTTTTATACACAGACAACCTTTTTATCACTGCATCTTTTGTTTTGAAAAAAGATGAGGGGTGCATATACAAAGAAATGCTTTCAGGGACCACTCTTGCTGACCCTCAGTTTCCCTTTCAGATTACCCTGATGTGTGGGAAAGCTGAGTGGGTGTTGGAAAGAATTGTGGCGTTCTTAGGAATGAAACCACCCTCCTTTCTTCATTTTCAAACTTAGCTTGGGCAGAGACATGAACACCACTGTTTGGGTTCCTTCCAGAGCGAGATGTCTGCTTGTCTGCCATGTTCCTTTGTGTAAGGACAATGACAAAGGCTGAAATTACAGGATAGAACATGAGAGCGTTAAATAATGCTGTGAAATCCCAGAATCTTTTTACTCTGCTCAAAAAGATGGAAAATACAAACTGATGGAAGGCCATCCAAAGGCTAAATGAAAATAAGAACTGATGCAAATTTAACATTTTTTCCCTCCAAAAAGGAAATGGTGATTATTTCTTGCTGATATAATAATGAAACCGCTTATAGGAATAATGTAAGCATGTAGAAATTTATCAAGGCGGGGAAGAGGCTGTCATAATACACCCACCCCACAAAAGGAAACCCCATGGATGTGATTTCTTGAGGGGTGTGCTTTGTGGGTGGACAGCGCTGGGACACTAAGGGAGCAAAGCCTGCCTGCCCATGGGGGCCCCAGCTCCCTGGTCACATTGTAACCATCTGAGCACAGGGGCTGTAGGGGTCCCGGGAAGGACCTGTTGTGAAACTGATCCCTTACTGGGTCCCAGTAAGGTCAGGGGACAAGCAACATTCAAATACTGTGGGCGCCACCATCGAGTCCGTCACTATCAGCTCAGCTGGCCCTCACAGTGGCCTTAGGAGCTCTTTACCTCCCTGCCCGTTTCAACAGTCAAGCTGACTGTCCAGGACACAGAATCCGGGTGGATGTTTGAACCCACTCCCTCCAGCCACAAAGCCCTAGTTCTGTGTGCCCCTCTGGCCCACCCCTCCCTGCAAAGGTGACTCTGAGTACTCTCTGTAGCAGAAGGAGCTTCTTCTGCCACTCCTTGGTGCCGTGTTTGGGGCAAAAGAAGTGTCCTTTGGCAGGACCGTGTGGTTTCTCTCGAGGGCCACCAGGTGTCTCTCTGACCAAAACAACTTAGTCTGCAGCCAGAGCCCCAATTCTCTTGATCATTTGTTTTGTTTTGGATGTATCTGGAAACTCAAACTAAGCATCATCTTATTGAAAATGTAGGCGATGGGTCAGAATGTGAGGGTGGAGTTCAGCCCTGGCACTGGGTGGCTGTCCAGTGGCGGCAGAGGATAACGGTTGGATAGCATCACTCACTGGATGGACGTAAATTTGAGCAAACTCCAGGATTTTGTGGAGGACAGAGGAGCCTGGTGTGCTGCAGTCCATGGTAAGTAAGTAGTCAGACACAACTTGGCCACTGAACAGCAACACGATGCGTTTCTATCTGTCCTTGCAGCCCAGAGTCTCAGCGCCTCCTCAAATTTGCTCTTAGCTGTGCAGAATATAGGGCTTCTCAGGTGGTGCTAATGGAGCCTGCTAAGGAGCCACAGGAGACTGATGTTTGATCCCTGAGGAGGGAAAATGCCCTGGAGTAGGAAATGGCAACCCATTCCAGTATTCTTGTCTGGAAAATTCCACGGATGGAGGAGCCTGGCAGGTTACAGTCCGTGGGCTTGCAAAGAGTCAGATACGGCTGAGCACACACACGGTGGGATGACTCAACCGTGACCTCTGACATCTGTACGTGACTACTGCGACTCCCCAGAGCCTCCTTCTGTCTTTCTTTCTCCAAACTAGCCTCCCCTGCCCCAGGGCTGGCAGACACAGCAGCCTAGTGTGCGGTTCTGAGTCGAGCCTGCTGGAGGGAGGGAGTCCTTCTCTTTTAGTCCCATTTTCTCTGAGCTGGCTTCCCCTCCTGCACAATGTTTGGAATCTTTCCCGGGGCCAGTCCTGCCCCTTTGCCAGCTGCCTGACCTCTCGTGCCCCTCCCAGCTCCCTCCTCTCCTCCATAAAAGCAAGCTCTCTTGTCTGGATTTGCCTGTGGCCTGCCAAAGCTGCATTACTGTTGTTCAGTCACTAAGTCGTGTCCAACTCTTTGTGACCCCATGGACTGCAGCACACCAGGCCTGTCTGTCCCCTATCATCTCCCAGAATTTGCTCAAACTCATGTCCATTGAGTTGGTGATGCCATCCCACTATCTCATCCTTTATTACCCCCTTCTCCTCCTGCCCTCACTCTTTCCCAGCATCAGGGTCTTTTCCAAGGAGTCTGTTCTTTGCATAAGGTGACCAAAGTATTGGAGCTTCAGCTTCAGCATCAGTCCTTCCAATGAATATTGAGGGTTGACTACCTTTAGGATCGATTGGTTTGATCTCCTAGCTGTCCACTGCATTCCCAAATTAAAATTCCTCTGGCTAAACTCATTCTACTGGTAAGATAAATGGCTCTTTTATTTTTTTAAATGGACAAAGTCTTGTCTTTTATCTGTCTAGGCTTAGCTGGCTTAAGACAATGTAGTTTCACTTCATCTGAAAAACTATCCAAGTTAGTCTTTAACTGGCGTTTATGAGCAGTCTGTTTAAGTACTAGTGTAAAATAGAGACAACTCTATTTTTCCACTGAGTATAATGCACGCTGAGAGGGTGTTCTTTGATCCCAGGCATATAAATCATGGTTAAAACGCCGCATGGAGTCCTCTCTGCCAACTTCATACCTGTATTTCCATAAAATAGTGCCATTGGCTACCTAGTCCTTTGATCCTGACCTTGATGATGGAGACTTCTATGGCCTGCCTCCTTCTTTCCTTCTCTCCTTCCTTTCCTTTTTCCTTCCTTCTGTCCTCACTCCCTCCCCTTCTCTTGCCTCCCTCCCCTTTAGTTAATCCATTAATAGGTATGAATGGGCTTCCCTGGTGACTCAGACAGTAAGGAATTTGCCTGCAGTGCAGGAGACCGGGGTCTGATCCCTGGGTTGGGAAGATGCCCTGGAGAAGAGCATGGCTCCCACTCCAGGATTCTTGCCTGGAGAATCCCATGGACAGAGGAGGCTGGTGAGCTACAGCCCACGCAGTCACAAAGAGTCAGACGCTACTGAGCGACTAACACTTTCACGTAATGTGCTAAAAAAATAGCACAGAGATAAGAATGTACTCTCTGCTTGGGGTTGAGTGGGGCAATAAGGAAAGCAAACAAGCACCGTAACGTGTTAAAGGGCCGTTGGTACGTGACGCACAGTGGAAAGTGGACGCTTGTACATGTGTACACAAGGAGACCTTCAGGACAGTCACTGCTGCACTGTGTTACGGGAAACAGCCAGGATGTCCATCCACAGGGGAATAAGGAGAAACGCTGTGCTGTGTCATCTACTGAAATACTCTGCAGCATTCACCGTGCATGAACCGGAGCTTCCTGTATCAATATGGGTGACCTGGTAAGCACAATGTGGAAGGAAAAAAGTTACAAACACAGACAGTGAACTTGCTTTCTGTAAATTTACAAAACAGTTCCATAGATTGCAGGCTTATGTAGTCAAAGTGTAAACATAGTCTGGAGACATTGGGTTCAGAACAGGGGTTTTCTCTGGGGAGACAAGGAAGAGAGGTGGGTCTGGAGAGTCTGAGAGGTGTGTTAGGGTGTTAGGATCTTTAATGACATTTGGAAAACATTGATTCTAAAAATACAAAGGAAATACGGCTTCCCTGATGGCTCAGACGGTAAGGAATCTGCCGCCTGCAATTCAGGAGACCCAGATTCAATTCCTGGGTCAGGAAGATTCCCTGGAGAAGGGAATGGCAACCCATTCCAGTATTATTGCCTGGAGAATTCCATGGACATAAGAGCCTGGCGGGCTACAGTCCATGGGGTGGCAAAGAATAGGACGTGACTGAGCGACTAACGTAACACATGACAAAATGTCAGTGCTGATTAGCTGATAGGTTTGAGTTTTGTTATAGTTCTCTCCCTCGATATATATATATATATATATATATATATATATATATATATGAATGTATATAGATAGATATAGATATGCATACATTTGAAATATGACTGAAGCTATAGAGTCAGGGCATCTTCACAGAGAACTCAGGTAAAGCAACAGGGAGGCCCAGCCCATAGAGTTGTGACTCAGGAGAAGTGAGCAAAGACTTTGGGAAAAACACATTTTTAAGGGAGAAGGTACAGAAAGAGAAGGAACAGAGCCAGGATGGATGTGTGAGCAGGAGTTCCAGCAAAGAAAAAAATTTTTTTAATTGTAATGAAAAAAGTCAACTGCTCAAGAGTGTCAGAGACTAGCACAGGGAATCCCCTTACACCCAGGCTGAACCTCTCCTTGAACTCAATAACTGTCGAGATTTTTCCACATTTGCTTCTTCTGTTTCCTCTTTTCTTCTTTATTCCCCCCCTTGTTTGGTTGGCTGAAGTGGTTTAAAGAAAATCTCAGACGTCATATCTTTCCACCCTTTATACAGTGTGTATTTCTGAATTCTCCAGACACTGAGAAAGATTTTTTTTTTAAGTAAAGCTTCTTTTAAAAAATATTTATTTATTTGGCTGCACCAGGTCTTAGTTGAAGCATGTGGGATCTAGTTCCCTGGCCAGGGATTGAACCACACCCCCCTGCATTGGGAGCACAGAGTCATAGCAACTAGACCGCCAGGGAATCCCCTGTGAGAGTTTGTGTGAGGAGGGAAATGTCAGTACATTAAATGTGGCAGACGACTTGAGGGGGAAAAGGACCAAGGGACTGTCACAAAAGTTCCAGGTGCCAGGACGGGCACATCTAAGGGTCCTCTCCACCTTGGGGTTGGCCCTGTATGCTGCATGCAGCTTTAAGAGAGGCAAGAGAGCAGGTGAACCCTGGCATTTTCATTGTGATGAACATGAGCTGGCTGACCTCTACCACCCAGCTGGCAAGAATACTGGAGTAGGTTGCCATTTCCTTCTCCAGGGGATCTTCCTGACCCAGGGATCAAACCTGGGTCTCCTGCATTGCAGGTAGATTCTTTAACACTGAGCCACCAGGGAAGCCCTATAAAAGTGGCTTAATGTGACCCACCTCATAGGGTTTTATGGGATTAAACGAGGCATTCTACGATATGTTCCATGACCCTACTAATGTTGGCCCCATAGCTCCTTGGAAGTGGTTCTTATCCCTGGACTAAGCTGAACTTGGTAATCAAGTGGGTACTTTTTTCAGCTTGTGCCCCTGGCTTCCTTCTTCCTGCTGTGTGGTAAGATGCTGCGTTGAAACTCAGGGACATCTGGAAGCATCTCAAAGCCTGCAGAGCGCGGAGCAGAGGCTCAGGGCTTGACACAGCTAATTGTTCCCTGGCAGATGTCCGCTTCGCCTGGCTGTGTCTCTTCATGTGCTTGCAGCCGTACAGCAGACTGACAGCCGCTGGCCTTCTCCTCCTGTCCCAGTCCTCCCTCGCGCACCCCAAATCACAGCCACGCTGCTTCATTACCACAGACTCACCTGAGGGCAACATGCTCCCGTGCTTTTGTTGTCTAGAGCATGTGTAGTGATTTTTTTGTTTTTCAGAGACTTCAGACATTTGTCCCGTAGATACATTTTCCAGGACAGTGTGTTAATCACTCAGTTGTGTTCGACTCTTTGCGACCCCATGGACTGTAGCCGGCCAGGCTCCTCTGTCCATGGGGGATTCTCCAGGCAAAAATACTGCAGTGGATTGCCATGCCCTCCTCCCGGGGAATCTTCTTGACCCGGGGATCGAACCCGGGAGTACCCTGTGTCTCCTGCACCGCAGGCGGATTCTTTACCCGTTGAACCATCAGGGAAGCTATCTTTCCGGGAGAAAATGCCAACAAATAGAGTCGGGCTGGGTTTTCTAAATGTCCTAGTTCTCCGGAGCCCTTTTTTTTTTTTTCAGCATTGCCCCAGAGGGACTCGTGCTATAATGGCTGCAGACACGGGGTGGCCCTGCCTTAGGCACTGTAGCCCAGAGGACTTCCCCATCAGGGTGCAGCCTGGTTTGGGTGACTTGAAGCTACCCCTGCAATGCAGCTGCACACCCGGAGAAAGAGAAATGTAGAACCTGCTCACCGAGCACTTGCTGTCAGTGGCAGAGAGAGCAGGCAGACAATATAATTCCAGTCATTTCCAAAGTTTCATTCTGCTGAATTGCCCCTTTAGGGGACAGCCCTCCCATTTCTTTGGAGCCAGTACAATCTTTTAAAAAATCATTTGCAAATTTCAAAATGCTACAGGTAAAAGCAAACTACTTTCCTTAGCTCCTTGGTTATTTTTTCAGGATTTTATGTCTCAGATTTTTTCTTTTTTTTGGCAATGGATTGAGCCCCCTGGCTCTGCCTTTTAGGGGAAGAGGGGAGACCAAGAGCAGAGGGAGGAGATGACCTCAAATGCATCCACAGAAACATTAGCCTCAGGGTAACAACACAGAGACGAAGCCCCGGCAGTGCAATTTGTCTACTCATCTATTTCTTAATTTGGTGTCTGAATCAACAGCCTTTGTGGCCAGAGGGAGGAAGAGAGGGAAATTTGTTTCCCTGAAAAGCTTTGTTTAACGGGCACCTGTTAGTTCTGAACGTCAGACCAGAACCCTGGGCCCGGAGGGGTGGATTTTATAACTCTGAACATCTTTCTCATAATCATTCCCATCACTCTGCTTTACAGAATCCAAAGCATTTCTCCTGCTTCATTTGCTCACATAGCCACTCATTCATTCAACAAGTATTTATTAAATGTGCCATCCTGGCACGGGGTCCTGGGGATGCTCTCCTTTCTTCCAGTGGCTTAGGAGCCAGTGTGGTCCATGCCACTCTGTTGGGAAGCCCAGGGTCTGGGGGCACCTACCCAGTCTGTGTGGGGGGACAGGCTTCTTGGAAGGGACCTGATTATACCTGGGGCCTGCCTAGAAAGGAACTTTGGAGGAAGGAACAAAGATAAGTTTCAGTTCAGTTCAGTCCCTCAGTTGTGTCCGACTTTTTGCGACCCCATGAATCACAGCACGCCAGGACTCCCTGTCCATCACCAACTCCCGGAGTTCACTCAGACTCACGTCCATCGAGTCTGTGATGCCATCCAGCCATCTCATCCTCTGTCGTCCCCTTCTCCTCCTGCCCCCAGTCCCTCCCAGCATCAGAGTCTTTTCCATTCAGTCAACTCTTCGCATGAGGTGGCCAAAGTACTGGAGTTTCAGCTTTAGCATCATTCCTTCCAAAGAAATCCCAGGGCTGATCTCCTTCAGAATGGACTGGTTGGATCTCCTTGCAGTCCAAGGGACTCTACTCTCAAGAGTCTTCTCCAACACCACAGTTCAAAAGCATCAATTCTTCAGCGCTCAGCTTTCTTCACAGTCCAACTCTCACATCCATACATGACCACTGGAAAAACCATAGCCTTGACTAGACGAAATGTCTCTGCTTTTGAATATGGTATCTAGGTTGGTCATAACTTTCTTTCCAAAGAGTAAGCGTCTTTTAATTTCATGGCTGCACTCACCATCTGCAGTGATTTTGGAGCCCCCAAAAATAGTCTGACGCTGTTTCCACTGTTTCCCCATCTATTTCCCATGAAGTGATGGGACTAGATGCCACGATCTTTGTTTTCTGAATGTTGAGTTTTTTTTTTTTTTTTTGAATGTTGAGTTTTAAGCCAACTTTTTCACTCTCCTCTTTCACCTTCATCAAGAGGCTTTTTAGTTCCTCTTCACTTTCTGCCATAAGGGTGGTGTTATCTGCATATCTGAGGTTATTGATATTTCTCCTGGCAATCTTGATTCCAGCTTGTGCTTCTTCCAGCCCAGCATTTCTCATGATGTACTTTGCATAGAAGTTAAATAAGGAGGGTGACAATATACAGCCTTGACGTACTCCTTTTCCTATTTGGAACCAGTCTGTTGTTCCATGTCCAGTTCTAACGTTGCTTCCTGACCTGCATACAAATTTCTTAAGATAAGTTTAAAGGGAGATTATTTTAAAGTATGGCCAAAGGATGCGCGTGGAAACCCTCTTTCCAATCCCCTCTCCCCCCATCCAGCCTCTAGCTAGAGATCCCTTTCCTGTGAAGGCATTGTGGGCTGGGAGCTGTGTCAGGGATATACAGCTGGTGTATCAGGTCAGCTGGTGCTGACCTTTAAGGGAATAGATTACACCTGAGGCTGCTGTCCCCACAGCAGACAGAGAAGTCTGCTCGCAGGGCAGTAACAGGCAGCAACACAAAAAACATGAACACAGGTCACAGGAGGTCTGTATCCCTCTCATTTATTCAGTCATTTCTAAGTATTAATTGAATACCTGCCACATGCACAGGTCCAGGCTCTTGGGAGTACAAGCCACTGAACTGCATCCCTTTGGGCCTTTATGTAATGATGGGGAGGGGGAGACAATTCACGTACAAGTAGATCTGTGGTGTGGGTCAGATGGTGATGGAAAAAGACGAAGGAAATGAGGCAGTGGGGGCAGAGGGAAGTGGGATGGGGAGCAGGTCCCAAGTGCAGGAAATGGTAAATGCATGAGCTCAGGCAGTGCACTTAATGTGTTCAGGGACAGACAAGAAGGCCAGGGAGGCAGGAATGTGGGAAGGAGCAGGGCAGGGGCCCGAGGGCTGCTCTGAGTGAGCAGTGGCATCCGGGCAGAGGAGTGGCACGAAGTGACTTTTGTTTAGTAGAATCGTCCACAGTCAGGTCAGAGCTCAGTGCAGTCTCAGTCTCAGAGCGGCAAACTGGTGCCTTGCAAAAAAAAAAAACCAAAAAACCATGGACCACAGAAACTGAATATTTAAGCAAAAATATACAACAGGGACTTCCCTGAAGGTCTGGTGGTTAAGACTCTGAGCTTCCAATGCAGTGGGCACAGGTTCAACTCCTGGTTATGGAACTATGATCCCACATACTGCATGGCCAACAAATTAATAAAAAATTAAAAATACATATGTATTATAGAACATTTGGTACCAAATTAAGTCATATAGCCCCTGCTTGGGCCCTAGCCCAGCCCAGGATCTCTGCTTCCCTGTGGGGTAGGCTTCTTTTTCTGTTAGATTCCAGCAGAGAGTGGGCTTCCCTGGTGGCTCAGAGGGTAAAGAATCTGCCTGCAATGCAAGAGATGGGGTTCAATCCCTGGGTCAGGAAGATCTCCCGGAGAAAGGAACAGCAACCCACTCCAGTATTCTTGCCTGGAGAATCCCATGGACAGAGGAGCCTGGTGGGCTACAGTCCATGGGGTCGCAGAGTCAGCGACTGAGCAGGGAGGAACAAACGAAACTGAAACTGAAACCGAAACCAAAGCCAAGCTCAACACAGCACAAACGGAAGTGGCCAAGGAACGGAGAAGCGGGAACTAAGTTCACAGATCAACTTTCCACCCACCTGGCGAGCGTTACTTAATTTTAAAGAGTAAAGACAAGAGGAGGAGTGAGGCTAGTGATGGGGAGGTACACGCATAAGTCTGGGGGGGTGATGGGGAGGGGGAAAGGGCAGGGCTTCTTCAAGGAAGCGGGGTGCCACCCCTTTGTTATCCAGTTTTGGTCCTTAATGTCCGGTCCTGGCCAGAGGTAGGTATGTCGTTTATATAGGCAAATATAGGCAGATCAGCGTATAATGAGACATGGGGTCAGTTTCAGGTCAGATTCCTCGCCATCTTGGTTCCAGCGGCTTCCGTCTGGTTTTTCCTTTGCGTGCATACACAAGTTTGGCTTCTTATCTCTGGACTCGTTAACTTCAAGATGTGTGTTCGCTCCTGCTAAAGGTAGAGGGGAGGTTGGCAGGTTATGAGCAAGGACGCTCCTGCTCCCGGACGGGGGTTGATGGGTTTCTGGCAAAGATCTGCGCAGCTGAGACAACACACCGGGTAGGTGAAGGACCTTTTGCTGGGCGCTGTGGTCGTTGTCCGGTGGAGCGAGCCCTCTGGGTGAGTGGAGGTGTGTGCGTGTGCACCGAGACAACAACTCAGGGAAAAACGATACATCACACGTGTTCACGGAGGTGCGCAGTCTCAGGAACTGAGCGCAGCAGGACTGCTTGGACCGACAGGTAAGAGGGGTGCTCGCTGTGCCCCTGCGCCCTTCTGAGCACCTTGGGTCTCCTCCTGGGGGTGGGCTTAGTGTGTTTCAGCTGCATGTGGGATGGTTGAGGATCGTGTTAGGCAGCGGCGAGGCACTCTGCCCTTTCCTAGAGGGGTAAATCCGGAAAGCATGATCCGTCTGTCTCCCTTGGGAATAGCTAAGTAAACAGCTTTTCAATAAAGCAAAGGTCAATACAGAAATTTTAATTTTATTTATAAAACTACCTTCCAGCGGCTGAACAACCACCACCAACACCGCAGGGACCTCCTGCACGTGTAGGGGAGGGTTGGCATAACGCTGAGCTGATGCCCCGCCTCCCGGGATGTACCAGCCTGCTCTGCCAGGGAGCCCGGGGCCTGTTTGCCAACTGCTTGAATGCCTTGGGGTCAGGCTCTCTGCTCTTATTTTCTCATTAGGCGGTAAAGTAATCCTGTAACTTCTCACATAGAAGCACAGATGCTTTATTATGAAAGTGCCATTTGTAAAGCACGTGGAATTGGGCCAATACCAGCCACCGTTCATATCACGTTTTAGGGCCCCTGGAGCACTTCTTTGTATATTCTTTCTCACAATCCTTATGTTGTAGGTGTCATTTCCCTAGTTTTCATAGGAGGGCACTGAGGCTCTGGAGTCTCAGGGGCTCACTGGGGTGTCTGTATTAGCCTGGGGCCCTAGGAAGTGCACTGAGCCAATGTGTATGGCACCCTGCAAACCCACCCCTACTTCACGTGGGGGGTTCAGGGAATCACTGCAGTCCCCATTGCCCACTCTTCTGTCAGCTGTGCTCATTGGGGGAGTATTTTGCCCTTGGAATCAGATGCTTCAGAGAGTCCCCTTAGAGACTGAGGAGTTCAAGGGACAGTGCTCTGACACCGGCCCCTGCCCTCCCCCACCTCTCCCCCAGATATGGCCTGCCTGCCCACAGCTCTGCCCAGCCTTTGATCCAAAAACCCCAGCTGGGCCGACCACTTGCAGGGAGTGGATTTCAGTCCCTTAACAATGCATAGCGTGAGGAAAGCCAAGCTAGCTCTCAACTCCAGACCCCAAATCACCTTTGAGGTGCAGCCACAGATTCATTCTGGTGAGTCATTTGTTCTGCTTCTGAGAGTCTGAGCTAGACACCCACCTGTCTGCTTGAGAACCCCAGCAAGTGACACTGCCCCCACAAAGAAGGCTGAGCCTGGCTAAATCCCTCTTCAGCACAGCGCCGTGGGCCACTGTCCTCAGATGCACACGGACGTTAACCAGGGATAATGAGGACAATCTCTCACTGTAATATCCTGTTTCTTTGGAAACCAGAGTGCAGTCTTTTAAATGCATAGCCTGTGATCACATGGTGCATCTCCTAGAACTCAGAGGCTTCTTACAGGGACCCAGTGGGGACCGGGGGTAGTGGTTACACCTCAGGATTCCATTTCCCAGCTTGGAGGATGGGGTGACTCTGTTATTTACCCCTCCTTGCTCTGTTCTCAGAAGTAGCTTGCCAGCCAGAGGAAAAAAAAAAATCTCAGAGAGTTGCTAAAAAGGAATCCAGGCTTTCCTTTGGACACTTTGAAGAAGAGGCTGTCTGAACAAAAGGGTCTCAAGAGGGCAAAGCGTCTCCCTGCCTGGGGGATGGTCTGAGGCTGGTACAGCCTGCATGGTGAGCGGAGGCCCGTGGTCCCAGTGCTTCCAGATGCTCTGTAGTTGTTGTTTCTAGGGCCTACTCCTGTTAATGGCTCTTTTCTCCAGAGAAGAACAATCTCATCCTGCACAAACCACCTTCAGCTTGACTTTTTTTCTGTGTGGGATCTTCTCTGCCAATTGCTTCTCAGTGTCTCCCTTTTCTCGTAGGATTCTCAACCAGATGTGATCTTGACCTCTCCCACATCAAAAGGCAGGCTTCCCAGGTGGCTCAGCAGTAAAGAATCTGCTTGCCAATGCACGAGACCCCAGTTTGATCCCTGGGTTGGGAAGATCCCCTGGAGGAGGAAATGGCTACCCATTCCAGTACTCTTGCCTAGAGAATCCCATGGACAGAGGAACCTGAAGGGTGACTGTCCACAGGGTCACAAAGAGTTGGACAGGACTTAGCAACTAAGCAACAGCAATACCAAGGTCAAGAAACATTGCACTTCTATTCAGACTGTCTTTCAAATGGAGGCATTTTTTATTCTAAGTGCCGGCATCAAGTCCCAGAGATGCCCAGGACCGCCCTTTACCGTGAAGAATGATCCGGTCCAAAGGTTACCAGTGAGGAGATTCAGAAACCCAGCTTAGGGACTTCCCTGGGATCCAGTGGTTGAGACTTCGCCTTCCATTGCAGAGGGGCGCATGGGTTCCGCCCCTAGTCAACGAGCTAAGATCCCACATGCCTCTTGGCCAACAGGCCAAAACATGAAACAGAAGCAATATTGTTACAAATTCAATAAAGACTTAAAAAAGAAAAAAGAATTCAGCTTAAAAAAAAGAAAGAAACCCAACTAATGATGGCATCCTTTTCCCCAGCAGATAAAGTCCAAGATTCTCCCCTTCTGCATCAGTACTCTTCACAATACCTTGAAAATGGGCTATGCCCATTGATCTTTGTGTATTGATCTTGTATCCTGTCACTTCACTCTACACGCTTATTAGTTCTGATATTTCTTTTAGTGAAATTCCTTAGACTTTTCTATATAAGAGATCCTGTCGTCTGCAGATCATTGCTGAGTGAATAAACAAGAGCTGTGGCTGTGGAGAACAGAGTGTAAACAGTCTCTAGAAGGTGGCCTTGAGAAGGCCAACAGAATGGGGTGGGGATGAAAGTGGGAAAAGAAGCCAGGAGGAATGGGAGAGTCAAGTGAGTGGCAGCTCATAAAATCACAGATAACAGGTTGCCGGCTGCTCAGTCATTTTGATTGCTCTTCTAGAAGGCTGGGTGCCTCTCCTGGGACTCATTTAAAGGATTCAATGCACTCCTTTCAGCAGAGCCACCAGTAGCAGGAAAAAGACATAAATCTGAGCTATTCTTGATGCACAGCCAGGACAGTTTCAGGCAAGGCCATGAAGCGGGCAAAGCGTAGAAGAAGAGAGAGAAGAACTAAATTTTATTGCCTGCTGTGTGCCAACATTTTGCATGTATTGTTTCATTTAACCTTCACAGTATTCCTACAGCTGCAAGTTTGAACCTGGTGTTTATTTTTTATACAGAAATAAACTAGATTTGTGTTGTGGTAGCTCAACCATAAGGCAGTGGCCCATTGCACAATTCATAATACAGGATGAAAAGAGCTCATTTGACTGGGACTTCCCTGGTGGCCCAGTGGCTTGGGCTCCGTGTTCCCTATGCAGGGGGCCTGGGTTTGATCACTGGTCAGAGAGCGAGATCCCACATGTGGCAGCTAAGAGTTTGCATGCTGCAACTAAAGATCCTGAATGCCACAACTAAGATTCAGCACAGCCAAATTAATGAATTAATCTTGAAAAAAGCTCATTTGTCAATTAATTGTTTGAAAAATGAACCGCCTTTAGATTTAGAAACAATATCCTGCATTGGTGATTCTTAACCAGGAGCATATTAGGAGAAAATTCTCCACACGTCTTTTGTATTTTGACATGTTTTATGAGCTGGGAGTACTGTACTTCTCATCAGACTATCTTTTCAACTATCTTTTTTACAGAAGATTATAAAGCAGATTGCCTTGGGAGACAGAAATAGTGTCTCCTTCCAGGGCAGGGGGCAGATTTTTTTTGGTATCTGGGAGAATGAAGATAATGTCTCTCTCTGGTCTCAACGTTGGGTAGGTCAGTTTGCAGTCCCTCTGAAAGATGTGGGTTTCTTGAACTCAGGCTTTCTCTGCTGTAACATAAACCCGCTGTGTGCTCAGTATCTGCCTGGGCCACTGTGTATTTCCCTGAAGTACTTGAGGAACAAGGGGACCAACTCGAGCCTGAAGCTTATGTTGCTTGCCATGCCAAGAGTAATAAAGTCCTTTGTCTCTGACCCGGGACTCTGATGTCTTCTCTGGCACCTATGGAACCTTTTACCTCTTCTTAGTCTGTCTTTGTGTGCGCTCAGTCACTCAGTTGTGTCCAACTCATTGCAGCCCCATGAACTGTAGACTGCCAGGCTCCTTTGTCCATGGAATTTTCCAGGTATGAATACTGGGGTGGATTGCCATTCTCTACTCCAGAGACTCTTCCCCAACCCAGGGATCGAACTCACGTCTCTTGCATCTCCTGCATTGGCAGGCAGATTCTTCTGCCTGTGGAAAACTTTCTGACTTGGGATCCTTTCTTGTGTCTACTTTCTTACTGAGGCAGACAGAGCTTTTGATGCATTTAATACGAACAAATTCTTTTTAGACGGCCAAAACAACAGATACAGTTTAAACTCTCTTGATCCCCTAAGTAAACGTTTGAGTAATGCAAATAAAGCATGTTAAGCTAACCTCCACTCAAGAAGGTCTTTCTGGGGCTTCCCTGGTGGCTCAGTGGAGAAGAAAGAGTCCGCCTGCCAATGCAGGAGCCATGGGTTCTATCCCTGGTCAGGAAAGATCCCAGATGCCACAGGGCAACTAAGCCCATGTGCACCATAATGAGAGACAAGCCCGCACAGCAATGAAGACCCAACACAGCCAAAAATAAATAAATAAATAAATAGTTTTTACAAAGGTCTTCCTTAGTGGCCTTCCCTTCTGTGGACCCTTGGAAAAAGGCAGCTGGGTGCAGAGCCCCTGCCAGGGTGTTCAATCACGACGCAAGATGGGTGGGTGTTTACTGAGCGTGTGCCTACAATTCAAAGAGAAGGAGGGGTGGAATTTCACTGTTTGTCAGAGAATAGAAAGAGAGATGAACAGATTAGCTGGGAACACTCACTGTGGCTTCCCTGGTGGCTCAGTGGTAAAGAACCCACCTGCCAGTGTAGGAGACATAAGAGACGTGGGTTTCATCCCTGGGTCAGGAAGATCCCCTGAAGGGAGGGCATGGCAACCCACTCCAGTATTCTTGCCTGAAGAATTCCATGGACAGAGGAGCCTGGCAGGCTATAATCCATAGGGTTGCAAAGAGTTGAACACAACTGAAGTGACTTAGCATGTGCCCATTGACTATGCTAAAGCTGTGTTTTTAGTCTGGGAGCAGTCAAGAAGGCAGATCCCAGGGCAGAGAGTTTAGGAGAAGGAATTAACACAGCAGGCTAGTTACAATGGGGTTGCAAGTGCTGAAAGAGGTTGAGGGGAAGTTGGGGACGGGTAGTGACAGGGGAGATAACCCAGAGATTAACAGCTTCAGGAAACTGCTACCACTCCTAGGGCTGGAGGAACAAAGGGAGGAGATTGAGTCCTCAGACCCCAGGAGCTGGAAGCTGGAGCTATATGGGAGGGACTGCCTGGGGACCCCAGGGTTTTGGCTGCCAGGCAGGAGCTGCAATTTGGGGTGAGGGAAGGCCATGGTGGTGGTGGAGGGAGCAGCGGAAGCAGGGCAGGGGCTACCAGGCAGACCTGGGTCCAAGGAGGACAAGTGGTCCCTGCCAGAGGTATAGCCACCACCCAAGGCAAGGCTGGAAAGGGTGGAGGGCAGGATGGTCTGGGGTATAGCAAATTCTTCTCATCATTCACTTACGCCTCTCATGGCCCAATCTAATGAAAGGCATGGGTACAGGAATTCGACCAGCCCCCAGCAATCTGAGGGGAACAGGGGAACACAGATGTGTCTGAAAGTGAGTAGGCAGGTGAACTGCTTACCTGGGCAGGCTGTTTCCCTGCCCTGGAAGTCTGGTGTACTCAGGTACTCAGAGGGTTCAGTGGATGTCCCTGAGATGACTGTAAATGCTGCATGCTAAGTTGCTTCAATCGTATCCGACTCTGTGACCGCATGGACTGTAGCCCACCAGGCTCCTCTGTCCATGGGGATTCTCCAGGCAAGAACACTGGAATGGGTTGCCATTTCCCCCTCCAGGGGATCTTCCCAACCCAGGGATTGAACCCATGTCTCTTGGGTCTCTTGAAGTGGCAGACAGGTTTTTTACCTCTAGGGCCACCTGGGAAGCCCGAGATGACAGTGGGGATGAAGAATGCAGAGTCCTGGGGATTGGATACTCCTGCTTCCAGGCTTCAGTGGACACAAACCAATAGATCAATAGATGGCTTATGGGAATAAAAGATCCCAGTTTCCCAAGCATCTCAGTGTAATCCTGAAAGTGTTAGGCACTCAGTCGTGTCTGACTCTTCATGACCCCATAGACTATAGCACTTCCAGGATCCTCTGTCCATGGAATTCTCTAGGCAAGAATACTGGAGTGGGTAGCCATTCCCTTCTCCAGGGGATCTTCCTGACCCAGGGATCAAACCCAGGTCCCCTGCAATACAGGTGGATTCTTTACCAGCTAAGCCACGAGGGAAGCCCAAGACTAATTCTGTTCTTCCTTAGTTTCCCCAGAGCTGGTTGCTGCTATAGGACTCAGATGAGGTTGGGAAGGATCGTCTCTCAGCTCCCCTCCTTGACCCAAATTTCCTTCACCCCGTTCTACCTCTGGGAACAAAAATAAGATGTTCAGTTCAGTTCTGTCACTCAGTCGTGCCCAACTCTTTGCAACCCCATGGACTCCAGCACACCAGGCCTCCCTGTCTATCACCAACTCCCGGAGCTTGCTCAAACTCATGTCTATCGAGTTGGTGATGCCATCCAACCATCTCATCCTCTGTTGTCCCCTTCTCCTACCACCTTCAATCTCTCCCATCATCAGGGTCTTTTCCAATGAGTCAGTTCTTTTGCATCAGGTAGTCAAAGTATTGGAGTTTCAGCTTCAGCATCAGTCCTTCCAATGATTATTCAGGACTGATTTTCTTTAGGATGGACTGGTTTGAACCCCTTGTAGTCCAAGGGACTCTCAAGAGTCTTCTACAACTTCTTGAGACGTTCTTCTCAAGAACTTCTCCACAGTTCAAAAGCATCAATTCTTTAGTGCTCAGCTGTCTTTATAGTCCAACTCTTACATCCATACATGACTACTGGAAAAACCACAGCTTTGACTAAATAAGATGTTGCTTATCCTTAAAAAAAAAGAGAGAGAGACTGTATTGCTGCTGGGTGAAAGCTAAATCCCTAAAAATGATTTCTGTATTATGTAATTGATCCACCAAATTTTCAGTTTGATTAAGCCAAGTTTACAGATTTTTTTTTTTTAATCATGGCCCTTACAAAGCTTTTATTTTCAGATCCATTCCATTCACTGTCCACTGCTCCACTCCTCAACAACGATGATCAAGCTCACCCTCTTGCCCTCCAAATATTCCTTCCAAGCATGTTAATTGAGCATCTATTAAGGACTTGAAGATGGGGATTTGAAAGTTAATAAGACCACTGCAGAATGCTTTCTGCAAATGGCGTCTTCCTGCGGAAAATAACACACAATGCAAGACACACATACCTCAGGGCCAGCACCCCAACACCTTCTCAGCCCTCCCCACCCGAGCACCCTCGGGCGCAGACTTGGAATCCCTGAGCCTTTGCCAAGCAAGCTTTATAAACTCCTGCTCTGGGGCAGCCAATAAAATAACAAACTCTTTAGCAAAACTGTTGGGAGACAGAAAGAACACAACTTAGGCTTGCTGCAAAAATTGCTAAATTTTACCATCTATGTACCCTTTGGCAAATCTAAGTCTGCTAGCTGAGTCAAGTGATCCCAATGCACTAGACAAGGCTTTGTGGGAGAGAATCAAATGAAAGAATCAATTTGAAAGTGGTTTACAAACTCTAAACAGATATCAGGGTTTTTCCTTTGGTAAATTTCCTTCCTGGATAGAAATTTCCAAGAAGATTGAAGAGAAAGAACATCACAGTGGTTTGGGAGTGGGGTTGTCTTCCTTTGATTTCGGCGGCTAAATGACCACTGGGTTATGGAGGCCAGCGAGCTCCCCAAGCACTGGCCCATCACTAAAGTTCAAGCGTGAACAGTGACCTCCCCACTTGCCATGTCAGAGCCCTCCTGAAAGAGACATGGCCCCAGTGACACCTCCTCTGGGCCCTCACCTGCACGCCGGAAGGCACGACATGCACAGAAGGGAATCTGTAGGAGACCCTCCTTTACCAGCATCGTCCTCTCTCTGGCTGCTTATCAGGCTTCTCTTGGGGGCTTCATGAACTCAAGTTCATGCTGACCTGAGATTCCTTCTATCTCAGGACCCAGGGGGAGCGGTAGGGAAGGATGCCTCCCAAATCTAATCTCTTGCCCCCAGTTTCTCTCCCTCCCACTCTATTTTTTGGTCCAGGAAGGGTCTGTTGTGGTTAGTTTGTTTCTAGGTCTCCCCACTTGCCCGCGTTCTGAAGGACTGTGTTGTTGTTCTTTTCACTAGAGCAGGATTGCCATGCAGAGGTGGAGTGTCGGCTGACTTTTTCCTTTGCTTCTTCTTTGTTTGTTGTTGTTGTTCAGTCGCTCAATCATGTCTTACTCTTTGTGACCCCATGGACTGCAGCGCACCAGGCTTCCCTGTCCTTCTCCATCTCCCAGACTTTGCTCAAACTCATGTCCAAGGAGTTGATGATGCCATCCAACCATCTCATCCTCTGTCGCCCCCTTCTCCTGCCCTCCCTCTTTCCCAGCATCAGGGTCTTTTCCAATGCGTTGGCTCTTCGAATTAGTGGCCAAAGGATTGGAGCTTCAGCATCAGTCCTTCCAATGAATATTCAGGGTTGATTTCCTTTAGAATTGATTGGTTTGATCTCCTTGCAGTCCAAGGGACTCTCAAGAGTCTTCTTTGTACAACAAAAAATATTACTTAAAAAATAAATTATTCCCTCATTACTCAATGTCTTGGACATCCCAATCAGGTTCTAAAAACCAACAAATTCTTCTTTCCAAATGTTTTACTACGGTAAACCCATGCCTCAGAGTAATAACATCCAGAAAGGAGGATACTAATTACAGCAGTCTCTTCAAGTATTTCGAGTGATTCTCAGTTCTTCTTTGTTCACAGCTTAGCTTAGAGTTGTTTTGGGTGGAAGAATTTAAAAGTCAACAATCTAGCAACTTTGAAATTACTGCAGCTGCCTACTGCCTTCCAGAAATAAGCACCCATGAACACTACAGACTCTATTTTTTTACCCATACCTGTTCTATTACTGCTGCTGCTAAGTCGCTTCAGTCATGTCCGACTCTGTGCAACCCCATAGACGGCAGCCCACGAGGCTTCCCCGTCCCTGGGATTCTCCAGGCAAGAACACTGGAGTGGGTTGCCATTTCCTTCTCCAATGCATGAAGGTGAAAAATGAAAGTGAAGTCGCTCAGTCGTGTCCGCCTCTAGCGACCCCTTGGACTGCAGCCTACCAGGCTCCTCTGTCCATGGGATTTTCCAGGCGAGAGCACTGGAGTGGGGTGCCACTGCCTCCTCCATCTATTACTAGTGTTCTCAAATCAAATGAAAGCTTGGAAACGACTTTGTTGACTACCCATCCCCACTTCACCGCACAATCATTGAAGCCACGAGGGTGGATGGAGCATCAGACTCGGTGCTGTCAGTGGGGCTGTCAGTTGAGGCATCCATAAGGACTTGATGCCCTGTTTCCCCCTTATTTCCTTTGCTTCTTTAGGAAGACCTTCCTGATGCCCTTGTTGGGCTAAATGACCCTGCTCCACACTACAAAGCTCCCCCCTGCAAAGCATTCTCTTAGTACATACAAAAATTTGCCTCACCTTCCTTAGCGTCTGGCACAAAACAGGTGACCCAAAATTCCTGATGGAAAGAGAAGGATTGTGTGTGTGGTGGGGGTGTGGGTGGTGAGACTATGAAGGACATGTTTTTCATTTGCGTTTATATGTGCCACTCACTGCAGGTGGCGCAGTGGTGAAGAATCTGCCTGACAATGCAGGAGACTTAAGAGACATAGGTTTGATCCCCGGGTTGGAAAGATACCCTGGAGAAGGAAATGGCAACCCACTCCAGTATTCTTGCCTAGAAAATTCCATACACAGAGGAGCCTGGTGGGCTACAATCCGTGGAGTTGCAAAGAGTCGGACACGACTGACCACACACACAAAAACATCACAACGTCACCCATGTTCCAAGGCTTCCTCTGAATCTTAGAATTTTCTGATCATTGCATCCTCCGTTTGCAGGTTCAGAGGATCCAGGAACTCCTTAGAGTCATCTCGGCAATGTTCCCAAGCCTTCGTTTGATGGATTGCTTCTGCCAACAGCTGCAGTACCCGGTTCGTTGGGTCCACAGTGGAGACAGCAAAACCTCTGGTCGCTCACGAAGGTGAGTCTTGTTCCATGGGACCTTTTTCAGATTCAGGAAATAGAAATCACTTAAACTAAGTTAAGTAAAAAAGGAGAAGGTCTTATGAGGCCTGCAGAGCATTTCATAGAGCAGCCAAGACATGGACCGTCAGGGACCAGAAACCAGTGGGGGTCGGTGTCCCTGGCTCTCATTCTGCTTCTCTCTGTGCCCCGGGCTGGTCTGCTCTGCTTCTCAGGCCACGTGATCGGGAGATGCTCTTGCCAAGACCTCTTGCCTTTACACAGTCTCTGTATCTTATTTTCACTTGGCTGTGTGAGGCCTCAGTTGCAGCTCGTGGAATCTTTGTTGTGTTCTGTGGGATCGGTCACTGTGGCGTACAGACCCTGGTTGTGGCGAGGGCTTTAGTTGCTCCCCAGCATGTGGGATCTTAGTTCCATGACCAGGGGTTGAACACGAGTCCCCTGCATTGGACGGCAGATTCTTTATGACTGGACCACCCGGGAAGTCCCTATACAGACTCTCTTCTGTCAGACCAAGGCTGAAGTGTTCACCAGCTCCTGTCCTGGTGATTTCGGACACCCACAGCACTAAAGGGTAGTTTGCAGCAAGCAGCAGTGAGCGGTAGCTAGAAGCAAGGCCTTAGTTTCCCGGATCGGGAGTCCTAACCTCTGGACTGCAGGGGCAAGAAGTTAGGGCTGGAGTCCTTAGTTCTTGCTTGCCTACTCAAGAATGAATTCAGGCAAGGGGACAAAAGGTAAAGAGTCAAGTAAGAAGTTTATTGAAAAGAAAAGTTCATGTGGAAAGGTGCGTGGGCGAGCTCAGAGAGAGAGAATCACGTCTTTGGGAAGTTTAAGTCCTTTACAAGGGTGCAGTTTTACGGGTCTTTTTCTTCCCTCAGGCCACTCGTCTTGCTTTGTCCCCACCCTGGTTAATTTGTCTCAGGACCCTCCCTCAGGTGTGCACGCACCCCTCAGCCAAGATGGATCTTGAAATGAAGGCTGCTGGGAAGAGCGGGACTCATCATGGCCTGGCATTATCCCTCGACTTTTGGCCCACATGGAGTCTTTCTGCACATGAAAAGGGGAGAAGGGGAGATCCCTTAATCCTTTCCTCAGTTTTTTGTTTTTTTTTTTCCCTTTTCGTCCTTGCCATGATTATTACCTTGAGATGTTTACGAGAAACAAGAACTGTCTATTTGTAAACAGGAGGCTGATTGTAAATTCCTCAGCTGGGGCCCACCTACCTTTCCTCTCGGGAAATGCAAACAGGAGGCTAAGTCGTAAATGTCCAGCCTGGAGCCTATCTATCTATCATCTCACTGGGAGGCCCAGTTCTGCTCAGCACTTCCTCTCCTGTGACCTGGTCTCACTGTGACCAAAGCAGTCACAAAGCTCAAAAATCTCTAACAAGATAGAGATAATAATAACAGTTTTGTCAGCTGGTATTTGTGATCTGTGGGTCTTGTGACTGGGCCTCTCTTGCCTAGCTAAAGGAGGTTCACTCTAGGCCTTAAATTCCCAGGATCTCTGAGTAAATTCAAATCAGCCCATTATTAGTACCAAAAACTAACCCAGGAAGCCCAGTGTTACCATTTTTATATAATGTCCTTTTGGAAATTCTGACCAATGCATTAAAACGTTAAGTAGAAAGAAGGGACACAAAAATCATATTACATATAAATTTAGTATATAACAAAGGAGGCTTCACGTAGAGGTAGGAAGAGTTATTTAATACACTGTTAAGGAATTCCTAATTAGCAATTCAGAAAGATATCTCTGGCCCTGATCTCTCTCCATACACCAGATACTAATTTAATTCCGTCTACATTCAAGAGTTACACACTTAACAACAAGCTATTGGAGGGAGAAAATCCAGAAGAAAATAGAAATGAATATTTACCAAATCTGGGTATGAAGAAAAACTTTCTAAGTGTAAATTTTCCAGAAAAAAAAATACAACTGCAAGCTTTTTAAAAATTAAAATTGACCATGGTAAAGCAGAAATAAAATCATACAGCAGAACTTCAATAACACAGTCAACAGCAGAGTGGAAAAAGAATTGCGGCAAGCAAAATAGGAGTTAATATCTTTAGCCTGTAAATGTACAAATTGATAGGAAAAATGCTTAAAATCCTGTAGTTTAATAAACAAAGGATGTGAGCTGACAACCCACACAAAAGAGGAAATAAAACTAGTAAACAGGCATTAGGAAATGTTCAGTCTCACAAGTCAAATTTAAAATAAAGAATAAGGTCCCATTTTCACCCATTTGCATCTTTTTATTTTAATGGAAATACCCAAAGTTAATGAAAAGGTAGAAAAACCAATGCCATTTATACAAGGCTGGCAGAATGATCAATTAATACAGACACATAGGAAAATAATTGGGAGAAACTTACCCCTTGACCCACTATTTCTACTTCCTTGAGTCCATATTCAAAATAGGAACAAATATATTCATTATAGTGATATTGATAAAGAAAAAGAGTTTAAAACCAACTTAAGGTTCAAAGCTGGTAGAAGTGTTAGCAAATTATGGCTTATTCTATCACACACACATTTACTGAGCACTTACTATCAGCCAGGGTCTGCACAAGGAGCTGAAGAAACAGATGGACCAGGCAGATTCTCAGTAATGGGGCATATTACATGAAGTAGAGGGGAGAAAAGGCAGGGAGTAGACAGTTATTGAGGAACTGCTATGTGTTTGGTATTTTACATATATTACTCTGAGGTCCTGAGCCACACAGTGTGAGTAGAGACGGGTCATACAGCCCCAGTCATACAGAGCCAGCCTGTGTTTCATTCTTTCTTCCATCTCTTCCTCCCTGCCTGCCTCTCAGTTTAGCCCTAGAAACGATGGTGGGTCACAAGTTTTGGCTGGAAGAAGGGGATTTAGCTTCTGGGCTCTGTGCCAATTAAATCTCCAATGCCCTGAAGAGCAGAAATTCTAGAGCTACTGCCAGCTAAGAATTCCGATGATTTTTCCTCTTAGCATCCCAAAGAATTGCTGTCTTATATCACCAGATTATTCTGCCAATAAATGTTGCTTTTTGATAGAATCCCATCTCCTGTAAGCTGGTTGGGACTATAAATAGAAAAAGAAATTTTCACATAAAAAAACATGCAAGCAAACAGACAAAAACCTTTAATTGCTTTCCAATATCTAATATCAAATTTAGACACTGATTTTTCCATGGCCTCCATAACCCACTTTCTCACCACCTGTTTTCTCTAAAGCGTCATCTCCATTCCATCACATTGCATTCAACAAGCCACTTTGCAGCCAGTGACTCAGTTTTGGACTTGAAGATATAAGACAACACAGTAATAGAATCAGACATGCAAATTTAACAGTAAATAATGAAAGAAATGCAAATGATGTGAAAAGTTAACTGGGTTATCACCCAAGACACAAACAGGATAATCTTTGTAATGTAAGTTGCTATATATGTAATGATCATTAAGAATGTAGTGGGATATCTCGTCCTCATGGTTAAACTTAGTTTCAAACTGTGACACAATTGCTAATGAAATGACTTCACAGCTCCCTGGTCCCCTGCCTGAGGGACAACAATGGGCTGCTGACCACAGATCAAGGGAAAATTCAACCCAAGGGACTTTTAAAAGGAAACAGAATTTGGGAAGAGATGGTAGAATCTAGGGAGGATGTGGGAGATGTTCCAAAACCCAAGAGAACAAGTGGTGCCTGGTCGCCCACCTGCCTCTTTCTTTCTAGGAGCCCCTCACCTCCCAACCCAGGAGAGCTGCAAAGAACAAACTAGAAAGAGGGAAAGAGGCTGAGGATGAAAAGGAGGTAAAGAAGCTCCAACTTAGAAAAGGAGACCTGGGCTAGGAGGCAGCCGCCCAGCAGATCAAAGGCAGATGCCGAAAAAGTAGCTAGAACAGAAGTGCCTTGGCCTGAACACCCAGGATGCAGGAAGGGCAGGGTGGAAGGTAAAAGGCTGAGGTTTTGGAGTAGGGTCTAAATGGATCTTTGTGGCAGAGGAGAAAGAGACATGTCTTGTTCCCTGGGGCTTTCAGTAAGGGTGTCCTGGGTGCCAGGTGAGTCTCACCAGGAGATTGTGGGCATTGGAGAGGGGTGTGGTCACCCCAGGCTAACAACTCCCGCAAGGGCGCTCTTTCTTCCCAATTCTCTCTCTTCAGCCAGACTGCCCCCCACGCTTCCTCAACCCGAGTCACAGCCTCCCATCACCCTGAACCAGGTCAGACCCGCTGGGGACACTGGGGCTAAGAGTGTCCCCTGGGTCACATTAGAATCTGGTTGATATTCTGCCAGGTTTGGAGAGTGACGTGGGTGGAGAGTCAAAGGAACTGTCATTAGAATATCTTCTTTGTGATGTGTCATGCGGGGCGTGGTGGGGGGTGGCTGGCTATCAAAGCCAGGTCATTCACTGATGAGTGTTCTTAAGATGGAAGGAGTATGTTAAACTCAGCTTAACTTTTTTTGTTGTTGTTGTACTGGGTCTTTGTAGCTGCGCTCAGGCTTTCTCTAGTTGCGGTGAGCAGGGGCTACTCTTTGTTGAGATGTGAAGGCTTCTCATTGCGGTGGCTTTTTTCTCGTTGCAGAGAACAGACTCTAGGAGCATGGGCTCCAGGAGTCGTGGTGCATGGACTTAGTCGCTCTGTGGCATTTGGAATCTTCCTGGACCAGGGATTGAACCCATGTCCCGTGCATTCACAGGTGGATTCTATGCCACCAGGGAAGTCCCTGCAGCTTAACTTTTTACGTAGCTGAAGAATGTCCATTCTGCCTTAACTGTTTTTAAGGCAGAGGCATCTGGGAGTGCCTACGGAAGGGGGGCATTTTAACTTAGTTGACAAAAGCTTGGGTTCTGGAGCAGAGACAATCTGGGTTCTAATGTCCATTACACCTCTTACTGATTGCATCACCTTGGGCTCCATGTGCTTCAGTTTCCTCACTTGTAATGAAGCTAATGCTGGTGCCGTCTCAGGGGGTTGTGGTGAGGATTAACTGAGTTGTAACGAACGCAGTGGGTAGTGCTTTGTTGTTGTGTAGTCACTAAAGTTTTGGCCAACTTTTAAAGCAGAGTGAGCGCTCACCCACAATGAACAAGCATTCTCTCTTCTCAAGGCTGGCCGGGTCTTTTCCCTGTGTTGATTAGGAAAACGTAGATCTAGAACTAGTTAAACTAGCATCTCATTTCGTTGCTAAGCAACCAGCTCTGAGTTCTGCAAAAAGCACATCGTGGTGTGCAGTGACCCCCCTAGCAATCGATCCCCAGGCAGGCTGTTGCTAAGCATGGTTTTGTGTTCCCCAAAGCTCATTTCAGACCTGGAGGAGGAGTGAGGCATGCACACACCACACAGTCCTTGAGCATGAGCAAAACCAGCCTTTCCAGCTGAGGGGCTCACAATGGGCAAAGAAAATAAAAAAGAAAACAGGACTTCGCTGGTGGTCCAGTGGTTCAGAATCTGCCTTCCAATGCAGGGAATGTGGGTTCGATCCCTGGTCAGGGAAATAAGATACCACATGTCTCAGGGCAACTAAGCCCATGCGCTAGAACTAGAGAAAGCCCTTGTACTATAATGAATACACAACATAGTCAAAATTAAAATAAATACATAGGAAATAAAATAAAAAATTCATTTTAAAAATAAGAAGAGTAAGTGGTGGTGTGTGCTTGTACCCACCTGCAGGAGTGAGAGAAGTCACCCATATGATTTCCCCTTCTCTGGGGTGAAAGAGATCGTCATATGTCTTCAGGGTGCTATTCTCTGCAGAACAGGAGCTGTTTGTCCTTTTTCCCCTTGGGGACTGGGGTTGCATGGCCTGGATATGTGGTTCCTAGTTGAGAAGGGGCAGGGCTGGAAGCATATACCGCCATGCATATGCCTCCCCTCAGGGAAGCCAGGGGTCGGGGCACTGAATCCAGGGGACCTGCTCTCTCTCATCCATTCATTCACTCATTCATCTGTATCCTTAAATAGGTATTCAGTGCTAGTGCCGTCTATGGGGTCGCACAGAGTCGGACACGACTGAAGTGATTTAGCAGGAGCAGCAGCTAGTGCCCAAGATTTGCTAGGCACTGGGAATAAAGCCTAAAGCAGGACAGTTACTCTCCATCTTGTCCTGATACTTAGTTAAAAAACAAAACACACTCGAGCTAGTTTATCAGAGTATTTACTGAAATATACTAGGTTGCTTACAGCGGAGAAGGCAGTGGAACCCCGCTCCGGTACTTTTGCCTAGAAAATCCCATGGATGGAGGAGCCTGGTAGGCTGCAGTCCATGGGGTCGCTAGAGTCGGACACGACTGAGCGACTTCTTTTCATTTTCATGCATTGGAGAGGGAAATGGCAACCCACTCCAGTGTTCTTGCCTGGAGAATCCCAGGGATGGGAAGCCTGGTGGGCTGCTGTCTATGGGGTCGCACAGAGTCGGACACGACTGAAGTGACTTAGCAGCAGCAGCAGGTTGCTTACAGAACCTCCCCAACAGTCAGGGAAGTGGGGGTAGTGGCTACACAGCTAGGCATGTTGCCGGGAACACAGTTCTCTATGGCCCTTGCAGTTGGGCTTGGGCCTGAGGCTCAAGCCACTGTCCCAGGCAGGGACCCTTTGGCCAGGACCTCAGCCCTGCTGCCTCTGAGAACTCATTTCCTGCCACTGTCACACAATGACTCTGCCTGGCCTCCTTTTCTTCACTGAAGTCTGGCATGGATGCAAGTGATGAGTGAAGCCTGGGTCGCATATCTGAGCCCTGGCTGCAAGGGAGGCTGGGAAATACATTTCTGATCTTCTCGTACAAGGTGAGAAATTCTCCAAGCATGAGACGGGTATTCCTAAGGTGCTGGGATCCTGGGATCTCAGGGCAGCCACAGAGCTTTCAGACATGCATTGTCTCTGCCCTCTTAACCTTTATAGTCTACTGGAGGATTCAGGCAAAAAAGTCAGCGAGGACAGCCCCTGTGACCAGTGAGTGCTGTGCCAGGTGGGGTTCAGCGGTGAGAGACACCCAGAGGGATCCCCACTCAGATGACGGGGTCAGGAAGGGTGACCCACGGCAAGTGATACAGGCTGATCCTGAAGGATGAGTGTGAGCCTGTCAGCAAAGGTGAAGGCTGAGGGGAGGAGAACCCTCCCGATTCCAGGTGTGACAGGTGCCAGAGGTGAGTCACTAAGGAGTTCAAGTTCCAGGAAGGAGAGATGTTCTGGGCTGCTGGAGAGAGGGTGTGGCTGATATTGGCTAAAGTACGAGAAACACTGCTGTAAATAATATGCTCTGTCGCTGCTTTTTGCATTTTCAGTGTTGGACTAATATATGCTACATGCTAAGTCACTTCAGTCATGTCAACTTCTTGTGACCCCATGGACTGTAGCCCGCCAGGATCCCCTGTCCATGGGATTCTCCAAGCAAGAATACTGGAGTGGGTTGCATTTCCTCCTCTGGGGAATCTTCCCCACCCAGGGAAGAACCCGCATCTCTACATCTCCTGCGTTGGCAGGTGAGTTCTTTACCACTAGCGCCACCTGGGAAGCCTGACTTCCCACAATAAAAAAGCCGATTTCCCATCCTTCCTCTTATTCCAATATTGTGCATTGTAACTGTGGTTAGATCACAATCAGTATTTATATTTAACTATGTAAATGCTAGTCATAGCTGAGCGTGTAGTGTTCTACCGTGGTTTTTCCTTTTCCGCACATGTCTTTATTGTACAGTCGCTTTCTTCCCTTTGCTCAGTTTTCTGCCTACTCACCAGTTGATTATTCATCCTCAGACTCTCCGCCAGCAGTGTTAATCTGCTCTCAATCCATTCAGTCACAGTGAGGGTCCCTAGCTGTCTCCCTTGTCTTCACACCAGCGTCTTGTTCCCTCCGCTTACTGACATCTTTGCCTGTTGAGACCTGAGGATGCAAGTCTGGGTGTGTGGCAAAGGAGAAGGCGGATCCCAGTGCCCTGGCCCTGACTCCTGAGGATCAGCGGCCTTCCAAGGAACCCCAGCTTTCCCACAGTGATACGGAGCCATGGAAGCTGCTCATGGAGTCAGCCCACTCTCCTGGTACCTGGATGTCTGCTCAGCACACCCAAGGGGACTCTGTCCTCTTCTCTTCGTGTTTTTGGAACACCACCCCAAACCACAGTGAAGTCCCCAAGCACTTTAAGGCTCATCCAGCTCTGACACTATCATTGGCTGAACTGGTCTAAAGCCACATCCTATAACCCGGGCTGTGTTGGAAGAGGAATGGGACCAACTGGCAGACAATGTGGGTTCTCTTCCTGGACCTTCTGGTTGCTGCTTGCAGCCAGAAGTCCCTCTGCTTCTCCAGGTCTCTTTCTTCACATGTGCAATGGGTTTATGGACCTTCCCTGTCAACCTATAGAGTTGTGAGGAAGGTTACATGAGCTGGCAGGTGTGAACGTGCTTGTCAAGTAGTAAAGGATGTACAAAGGCACGTAAGTGGCTGCATGAATGAGAGTGAGGGCCAGGCCCAAGAAAAGGGGAAGCAAGAGGTGTTGGCCTTGACATTTCTTACTACTCACCTTCTGGGCCCTTCCATATCAATGCCCATATATGTAGTCTGACACCAGAAGAGAAGCTGGGTTTGTAAATGGCTGTTCACATTAGCGTACATTCAGTGTTCTACTTCCCTGGGGCATTTTAATTTTAATTGAATGGAAGAAGGGAAACACAAAGGAAGGGATTGATAATGCAGACACACAGGTACCTGAGACCTGAGTATTTAATAGGAGTATGGGGCAGGAGGTCTCCCTTACACCTTGCAGGTGGGCTCACCTGGTCCAACGATTCCAGTATCAGAAAAGGGGAGTGGGTGGAGCTCTAGAGCCTCAGCCTAATGCCACGCCCCTTTCTCACGCTACAGAGAATGGGAAGCAAAGTTTGGTGGAAACCTAAACAGTGAGCAGGTGAGTCATTAAGGGATGCTGTCTGTGTCTAAATAGCCTGCCAGGTGAGAAAAACCCACAAATGAAATGTTAACACCACTACAGCCTTTTCTGGAAAGCTTTCCACCGCCCCAAGCCTCCAAGACTGCCCAGCTGCTGCTGCTGCTAAGTCGCTCAGTCATGTCCGACTCTGTGCGACCCCATAGACGGCAGCCCACCAGGCTCCTCTGCCCCTGGGATTCTCCAGGCAAGAATACTAGAGTGGGTTGCCATTTCCTTCTCCAATGCATGAACGTGAAAAGTGAAAGGGAAGTCGCTCAGTCGTGTCCGACCGACTCTTCGCGACCCCATGGACTGCAGCCTACCAGGTTCCTCCATCCATGGGATTTCCAGGCAAGAGTACTGGAGTAGGTTGCCATTTCCTTCGCCAGGCAACACTGCCCAGAGTGGAGGAGAAATGACTACCTCAGAACTGGACAGAGGCAGAGATGTCTCTGCCCTTCTCTGGTCCTCCCTATCTCTCGCTGTCATTGTCTGAGCACCTGCCCCCACTCCATTTCTGACTCTTTTAAGGCTAGCCCAGGGCCTCCACTCACACCCACCCACTCCTGCCGGGTTCACCGGAGCTGCCGGGGACCCAGCCCTAGGGACAGCAGTTATAGCCCATGGAGGATGTGATAGTGACCTCGGAGACTCACAAGACCTGGGAAAATGCAGCTGGCCCCTCCCTTCAAAAGTTGGTTTTCCAGACCTCTCCTCAGGACTTTATTAGATCTTTTGAAGCCAGGAGACAAATAAGAGCATATTTTTTTAGGCATGCGGGGGTCACCCTGAGTGTGACTCCACTAGAGTCCCAATCCAGTGCCTCTTGCGCTCACGCCCTGCCCCGGGAGGAGGCTGGTGACCGGGGCCTGCCGCTGACATGGCGGTGCCCGCCTTCCAGCACCTGCTGCTCCACAACCGGAACAACCCCTTCTACCCAGGCGGCCTTCTCCTTCTCCCAGAGGGCATTCTCCTCCTCCCAGAGGGCATTCTCCTCCTCCCAGAGGGTCTTCTTATCCTCCCAGAGGACTTTCTCCTCATCCAGAAGGGCTCTCTCCTCCTCCCACAGGGCCTTTTCTTCCTCCCACAGGGCCTTGTCCTCCTGAAGGAGGTGCCGGTCTCTTTCCCACAGGGCGTTGTCCTCCTTCCAGAAGGCCCTGTCTTCCTTCCAGAAGATTCGGTACTTTTTCCAAAAGGTTTTCTCTTCTTCCCGGAAAGATTTTCCCATTTCCCAGAAGGCTTTCTCCTCTTCCCAGAAGGTTTTCTCCTCTTCCCAGAAAGGCCTATCCTCTTCCCAAAAGCCCAAGATCTCACCGCGGAAGGCACGCATCTTGCTCCGGAAATTCCACATCTCTTCCCGGAAGTCTTCGATCTTCTCCCGGAAGTGTCTCATCTCCTCGCGGAAGGCCTTTTCTTCCTGGAGCTTGTGGATTAGTTTCTTTCGGCGAATGCTGGAGGAGGAGACCACCAGCGAGCGGAAGCAGGCAAGCCCCATCCATTTTCTCACCTTGAAGGGAAACATAGTCCCTGTTGGCCCGGATGGCGGGATGGCTGTGATGGAGGACAGGGCCACTGGCCAGGATCAGGTCAGCTGGTCCAACCCTGTAGGGGCACGGGAAAGAATACACCCTTGAATATAGCATCCCAGAGGGCAAGCCTTGGAGTCTGTGTGGCACTATTGAGATTTTTTTTTTTTTTTTTAATCTTACATCTTTTTTACATTTACATGTATCTATTGTTTTGCAAATTCTTTTCTCATTTAGGTTATTACAGAATATTGAGCAGATTTCCCTATTCTACACAGTAGGTCCTTATTGGTTACCTATTTTATATATAGCAGTGTGTACATGTCAATCCATCCCTCCCCCCAACCCTTACCCCATGATAATCATAAGTTGGTTCTCTAAGTCTGTGAGTCTGTGTCTATTTCGTAAATAAGTTCATTTATCTTTTTTTGTAAGGTTCTACATATAAATGCTATCATATAATATATGTCTTTCTCTGATTTACTTTAATTTGTATGATAATCTCTGGGGGCATCCATGTTACTGCAAATAGCAATATTTCATCCCTTTTTATGACTGAGTAATATTCCTTGGAAGAAAAGTTATGACCAACCTAGATAGCATATTGAAAAGCAGAGACATTACTTTGCCAACAAAGGTCCATCTAGTCAAGGCTATAGTTTTTCCAGTAGTCATGTATGGATGTGAGAGTTGGACTGTGAAGAAAGCTGAGCGCCAAAGAATTGATGCTTTTGAACGGTGATGTTGGAGAAGACTCTTGCGAGTCCCTTGGACTGCAAGGAGATCCAACCAGTCCATTCTGAAGATCAGCCCTGGGTGTTCTTTGGAAGGAATGATGCTAAGGCTGAAACTCCAGTACTTTGGCCACCTCATGTGAAGAGTTGACTCATTGGAAAAGACTCTGATGCTGGGAGGGACTGGGGGCAGGAAGAAGAGGGGACGACAGAGGGTGAGATGGCTGGATGGTATCACCGAGTTGATGGATGTGAGTTTGAGTGAACTCCAGGAGTTGGTGATGGACAGGGAGGCCTGGCGTGCTGTGATTCATGGGGTCACAAAGAGATGGACACGACTGAGCAACTGAACTGAACTGAACTGAATATTCCATTGTATATATCTATCACTTCCGCTTTATCCATTCTTCTGTTAATGGATATTTAGATTGCTTCCATGTCCTGCTGTTGTAAGCAGTACTGCAGTGATACTGCAAGGATATAATGGGGTGCTTGTATCCTTTCGAACTATGTTTTCCTCTGGATATATGCCTAGGAATGGGATTGCTGGATCACATGCTAGCTCTGTTTTTAGTTTCTTAAGGAACCTTCATGTTATTCTTCATAGTGGCTGTACCAGTTTGCATTCCCACCAACAGGGTATGTGGGTCCATTATTAGGAAATTTTAACCATTGTTCTCTTTGTCCTCCTGGTTGTATTTTTGAGGGACAAGCTTTGGTAGAGAAAGATGGTGGATGATCATGGCTTTGGGCTGAAGAGGTGGTCAGTACATTCAAAGCTCAAGGCCACTGAAATAACAGGCCAACAAGGTCAGTGGTTCTCAACTAGGATGTCAGGGCACACAAGTGTGATATGATCAATTAAGACATATGACAGTTTTGTTTTGCTTTTAAGTAATCAAGTGCCACAGTCACATAGTGATTTATTTGTGTTACATCAACCAGAATATATCTGAGGTTTTGGCTCTCTCACTGGGGAGTTGCTCATAACCTTCTGATGGGTGTGCTCAAAGCACGGGGCCACACATGGGCATGTCCTCTGTTACAAGCCATGTGGGAAACAGAAGATCAAACCCTTGGACCTACAGGAGTCAGTTTAGTAGGAGGGTCTATTTTGGGAATATAAGTTTGAAACCAAGATGTGAAAGAGGACACAATGTTTTCTAGGATGTGGGAAAGAGGAACTGTTAACATGGTAGCCAGTAATAGTGAATAATAATGACACATTATGACCCAGCAGGTCCGCTCCCAGATATGTGCCTTGAGGAAACTTATGAACTATGTCCAGGTTATGTGCACAGGAATGTTCAAGCAGTTCTGTTCATAGGGCTCGACAATGTAAGCAATCCAGTGACCATAGCAATAATGTGGAGTTCAAATGTAGTGGTCTGTTTGTGCAATGGAGAGCATAGCTACATGCGACCATGTAGATGAAGCTTGTAAACAGAATGCTGAAAGAAAGAAGCTGGTTCAAAGACTTTGAAGGAAAATTTTCAAACAGGCAAAATTAAATTATATTGTTTAGGGCAGTATACTTAGGGGATAACATAAAAGAGACAAAAGGGAGTTGCTGTTGCTGCTCCTGCTGCTAAGTTGCTTCAGTCGTGTCCAACTCTGTACGACCCCATAGACGGCAGCCCACCAGGCTCCCCCGTCCCTGGGATTCTCCAGGCAAAAACACTGGAATGGGTTGCCATTTCCCTCTCCAATGCATGAAAGTGGAAAGTGAAAGGGAAGTCGCTCAGTCGTGTCCGACTCATGGACTGCAGCCTACCAGGCTCCTTCATCCATGGGATTTTCCAGGCAAGAGTACTGGAGTGGCCCATATCAAGATAGTAATTATATAGGAGGTTGGGATTAACATATACACATCATTATGTGTAAAATTGCAGAAGGGAACAGCAATCCACTCCAGTATTCTTGCCTGGAGAATCCCATGGACAGAGGAGCCTGGAGGGCTATACAGTCCATAGTGTTGCAAAGAGCCGGGCATGACTGAACAACTAACAAACACATTCCTAAAATAGATAACCAACAGAGACTGACTGTATAGCACAAAGAACTCTACTCAATATTCTGTAATAACGTATATGGGAAAAGAATCTGAAAAAGAATAGAGATATGTGTGTGTCTAACTGAATCACTTTGCTATACACCTGAACCTACCACATCAGCTCCAATATAAAAAAAAAAAAATTTAAAAGATAGTAATTACTTGTGTGTGAGGGAGGAGTTGGGGAGGTAGGATACTAGGGGTCGTGATTGGGTGGGTATATGAGTGGGCTTTTGAGGGGCTAGTAGTCATATTCCAGTTCTTTATTTGGTGGCACTGGCGTGTGTATTCATTATTTTTTTTTCAGTGCTAAGTTGTCTATGGATATTTTATATGCTCCAGTAAATGCACTGTATTTCACAGTGAAATATAAGCTTGGGAGGGAGGAAGAAATAAAGATAGCAGGGAGGAAAGAAGGATGGAAGGAATGAGGGAGGAGGGGAGGAGGCGTCCACACACTGCCATTATCTGATGTATCAGGTATTGGAACCATCCACAGAAATTCCAGTAACAAAGGTGGTCTAGAGATGAGGAAAAGGTCTCAGTGTGGGACAGCAGTTAGAGTGCAGGGAAGACAAGGGCTTGGATTTCGACGTTGAGCTTTCTGGAAGCATCCTCCAGGGTCTGGCCTCACACAGTGGGCCTTGCCAAGCACCACAACACCA
Source organism: Bubalus kerabau (assembly GCF_029407905.1). Taxonomy (NCBI): domain Eukaryota; kingdom Metazoa; phylum Chordata; class Mammalia; order Artiodactyla; family Bovidae; genus Bubalus; species Bubalus kerabau. The sequence goes on along the minus strand of NC_073635.1, from coordinate 21,959,309 downwards.
TGGAGCATCATGAGTCCTTTCAGGAGATTTAGACTTTCTCCCTCTTTTTCTACTCTCTGATTCAGGAGCAGGGAGTGAGGGAGAAGGAAAGAACACATAGCCAGCATGTGTGTGTGTGTGTGTGTGTGTGTGTGAGAAAGGGAGAGATGACGTTTGTATCCAGCATTGGACTGATAGCAAAAATATTTAGCAACTTGGTCGCTAATTTCAAATGAAATGTTCCCTCCTCATGCAGCCCTACAGCTAAAGGAAAATATAGACACCCACAGGAAGAAGCAAATGTAGAAACATTGGACGTTGTCACTGAAGACAATAATCTATTTTTCAAAAGACAACAAAACAAAGTTTACAAAAGTCTTCTTTTCTGTGTGGGACCTGTCTGTCCCCAGTGAGTCCCCTGCACAATAAACATTTGTGCAGGCTTCTCTGTCTTTCTTCTGCGGCATTTCCTGTACATCTCCCAATGCAGAAAGTGCAAACGTCCTCCCTACCCACCTTACCCCCGCCTCGCCTGCCACCTTCCTGCTAGGAACACTTCATTTCCCATCTGTCTGTGCTGCATTTAGCACAACGTCTGGTACATAATAGATGTTCACTAAACATCAGCTGACTGAATGGCAGTCTTTCTGGGTTAGAATGTTGGAAAAAATTTATCTCCAAAGTTTTCCTTATTACCACGTCAATTATCTTTGAGAAAGAGAGAAAGTAAGTACCATGTCAAATACATAGATGCCCATTTAGATATAAAGTACAATATAAAACTGTAAATGTGTCTATATGGGTATAAAAACATGAGTTAAAAACACATCTCTAATTTTCAATCTTATAAGTCAAGGCTAGGACTTATTTTTAAAGGAAATGTTATATATCGCTATGTTTAGAACTAACCCTACCCAATCTAAAGCCAACAGTTACTTACTGCTTAGCTGTTTCCCAACTGGGCAAGTTCTGCAGCCCTCAGAGGGCAGGCAGTCATTGTCACATCAGATCTCTAGTGATATCACTTTGACAGGCTCCCCTAACACTGTTTGCAAAGACCCCTCTGTTCCCTCTCAGTTCTCACTCACAGGGTGGAGAGGGCCCAGATGGGACCCCAAATGAGAGACTCTAAAGAGTGGAGGAAGAACCTGGAAAGACTTCATCTTCCATCGTTGACTTCATCAATTGGCTGGCATTGTTGATGACTTGCAAATGATTGTTACCTCACATTCTACCTGGATCATGTCCAGGAGCAGTCTTCCAGAAAATAACATTCAGTGGAGTGGGGAGAGGGTTGAATGTAATGAATCATTTCTTCGCTGCTTTCAGGATTCCCTCTTTTTCTCTCTCTTTTGACAGTTTGACTGCGATGTGTCTAAATGTGGGCCTATTTGGGTTTGTACTGCTTCAAGTTTGTGGAGCTTCTTAGATGTAGAAATTTGATGCAGATTTTCCTCACATTTGAGAAGTTTATGGCTATTTCTTCAAATATCCTTTCTTCCTCTTTTCTTTCTCTCCTCTTCTCCTAAGATTCTTATCATACATATGTATCTGTATCATATGTAGCTTGATGGTGTCCCACCAATCTCTGAGGCTCTGTTCATTTCTCTTCACTCTTTCACCTTTCTGTTGCTTAGACTGGATCATCTTAATTGACCTGTCTTCAAGTTCACTGATTCTTCCTTCTGCCAGTTCAAATCTGCTGTGAGCCCCTCTGTTTTTCATTTTTAAGACCAGAATTTCTATTTGGTTCTTTTTAAAAAAATAAATTTTCTTTATTGATACATCATTCTCATGCTTACCTTTAATTCTTTAGGTATGGTCTCTTTTAGTCCTTTGATCACATTTATAACAGCTGTTTCATGTCTTGGTCTAGTAAGTTAACATTTGCACTTCCTCAGAGACAGTTTTTAACCAAAAAGAAAATAACTCAGAATCATAGTTTCTATTGACTCTCTTTCCCCCCTGAGTATGAGCCATTCTTTCTTGTTTCTTTGCGTGTCATGACAGTTTTTGTTAAAAAGTGAACATTTAAAATAATATAATCTTAAATATTATAATGTGATAATTCTGGAAATGAGATTTCCCCCTCATCAAGTTTGTTGTGTTTTGTTGTTATTACTATTTGTTTAGTGACTTTTCCTGGACTAATTCTATAAAGTCTGTATTTTTTGTTGCCTGTGGCCACTGGAGTCTGCTTGATGCTTAGTGGTGAGCTAATAATTGAACTAAGAACTCTTCTTGAACTGATTAGTCTCCCTTCCTTTGTGTGTGTGTGTGTGTGTGTGTGTACGTGTACGTGCATGCATGTGTTAGGACATGCCTTCAATGCTCACGCAGGCTGTTTACAATCCTTGCCTTAGCTTATGCAGGACCTCAAGGTCAATCTAAGGTATGGAATTATAGCCTCCTCACTTTTTGGGGCATGTGCACACTCACATGCTTTGGACCATCCAGATTCCCAGAAATATCTCAGAATTCTTTATAAAGCTTCTATCTTATTCTCCAGTTATTATTATGGGTCAGCCTCTTACTAGCCCAAGCCAAGTAACACTGCCTCAGGCAGCTGTGATATTAAACAATGGCGCTCCTTTTTTTTTTTTTTTGGACAAATGCCTCGAGACTAGCGTTGTTTGCATAAACTAAGCATTGCTTTAGGTCAGATAAAGACAAGTCCTGTGGATAGAGCTTTTCAGTAAACTGCTTTTCAGTGACTTGTTTACAAGTCAGTGGTTATACTTTGGCCACCTGATTTGAAAAGCGAACTCATTGGAAGAGATCCTGATGCTGGGAAAGATTGAAGACAAAAGAAAAAGGGGGCAGCAGAGGATGAGATGGTTAGATAGCATACCCAACTCAATGGACATGAATTTGAGCGAACTCCAGGAGATACGGGAGGACAGAGGAGCCTGGTGTGCTGTAGTCCATTGGGTCACAATGTCTGACACGACTTAAAGACCAAAACAACAACAACAATACCCATCCTGTCCCCTTACTTAGTCATTCTAAGATTCCTAATTCATTGCTTTTTTTAAATTTATTTTTTATTGAAGGATAATTGATTTACAGAATTTTGTTGTTTTCTGTCAAACCTCAACCTGAATCAGCCATAGGTACACATATATCCCCTCCCTTTGGAACCTCCCTCCCATCTCCCTCCCCACCCCACCCCTCTAGGTTGATACAGAGCCCCTGTCTGAGTTTCTTAGCCATACAGCAAATTCCCGTTGGCTGTCTAATTTACATATGGTAATATGTTTCCAGGTTACTCTTGCCACACATCTCACCCTCTCCTCTCCTCTCCCCATGTCCACAAGTCTACTCTCTGTCTGTTTCTCTACTGCTGACCTGTAAGTAAATTCTTCAGTACCATTTTTCTAGATTTCGTATATATATGCACTAGAATATGATATTTATCTTTCCCTTTCTGACTTACTTCACTCTGTATAATAGGTTCTAGGTTCATCCACCTCATTGGAACTGACTCAAATGTGTTCCTTTTTATGGCTGAGTAATATTCCATTGTGTATATGAACCACAACATTTTTTTTAATCCATTCATCTGTTGATGGACATCTAGGTTGCTTCCATGTTCTAGCTGTTGTAAATAGTGCTGTAGTGAACAATGGGATACATGTGTCTTTTTCACTTTTGGTTTCCTCAGGGTGTATGCCAGGAGTGGGATTGCTGGGTCAAATGGTGGTTTTATTCCTAGCTTTTTAAGGAGTCTCCATACCATCTTCCATAGTGGCTATATTAATTTACATTCCCACCAACAGTGCAAGAGCATTCCTTTTTCTTCACACGCTCTCCAGCATTTATTGTTTGTAGACTTTTTGATGATGGCCATTCTGACTGGTCTGAGGTGATATCTCATTGTGGTTTTGATTTGCATTTCTCTAGTAATGAGCGATGTTGAGCATCTTTTCATGTGTCTGTTAGCCATCTGTATGTCTTCTTTGGAGAAATGTCTGTTTAGGTCTTTTCCCCACTTTTTGATTGGGTTGTTTGTTTTTCTGGCATTGAGTTGTATGAGCTGCTTGTATATTTTGGAAATTAATCCTTTGTCAGTTGTTTCATTTGCTATTATTTTCTCCCATTCTGAGGGTTGTCTTTTCACCTTGTCTGTAGTTTCCTTTGCTGTGCAAAAGCTTTTAAGTTTAATCAGGTCCCACTTGTTTACTTTTGTTTTTATTTCCATTACTCTAGGAGGTAGGTCATAGAGGACCTTGCTTGGATTTATGTCATTGAGCGTTCTGCCTATGGTTTCCTCTAAGAGTTTTATAGTTTCTGGTCTTACATTTAGGTCCTTAATCTATTTTGAGTTTATCTTTGTGTATGGTGTTAGGAACTGTTCTAATTTCATTCTTTTACATGTAGCTGTCCAGTTTTCCCAGCACCATTTATTGAAGAGGCTGTCTTTGCCCCATTGTGTATTCTTGCCTCTTTCGTCAAATATAAGGTACCCATAGGTGCATGGATTTATATCTGGGCTTTCTATCTTGTTCCATTGGTCTATGTTTCTGTTTTCATACCAGTACCATACTGTCTTGATGACTGTAGCTTTGTAGTATAATCTGAAGTCAAGAAGGTTGTTTCCTCCAGCTTCATTCTTCTTTCTCGAGACTACTTTGGCTATTCAGGGTCTTATGTGTTTCCATATGAATTGTGAAATTGTTTGTTCTAGTTCTGTGAAAAATGTCACTGGTAAATTGATGGGGATTGTGTTGAATCTGTAGATTGTGTTTGGTAGTATAGTCACTTTCGAAATATTGATTCTTCCTACCCAGGAACATGGAATATCTCTCTATATGTTTATGTAATCTTTGATTTCTTTCATTAGTGTCTTATAATTTTCTGTGTACAGTTCTTTTGTCTCCTTGGTTAAGTTTATTCCTAGATATTTAATTCTTTTTGTTGCAATGGTGAATGGGATTGATTCCTTAATTTCTCTTTCTGATTTTTCATTGTTAGTATATAGAAATGCAAGTGATTTCTGTGTATTGATTTTGTATCCTGAAACTTTGCTAAATGCACTGATTAGCTCTGGTAATTTTCTGATACTCTCTTTAGGGTTTTCTATGTACAGTATCATGTCATCTGCAAATAGTGAGAGCTTTACTACTTCTTTTCCAATCTGGATTCCTTTTATTTCTGTTTCTTCTCTGATTGCTGTAGCTAGGACTTCCAGAACTATGTTGAATAATAGTGGTGAAAGTGAACACCCTTGTTTTGTTCCTGATCTTAGGGGGATTGCTTTCAGTTTTTCATCATTGAGAATAATGCTTGCTGTAGGCTTATCATATATGGTCCTTACTGTGTTGAGGTATGTTCCTTCTATGCTCATTTTTTGAAGAGTTTTAATCATAAATGGGTGCTGAATTTTTTCAAAGGCTTTTTCTGCATCTGTTGAGATTATCATATGGTTTTTATCTTTCAATTTGTTAATATGGTGTATCACATTGATTGATTTGTGTATACTGAAGAATCCTTGTATCCCTGGAATAAACCCAACTTGATCATGGTGTATGAGCTTTTTGATGTGTTGCTGAATTCTGTTTGCTAAAGTTTTGCTGAGGATTTGTGCATCTATGTTCATCAGTGATATTGGCCTGTAGTTTTCTTTTTGTGTGTTGTTATCAGGTTATCTGGTTTTGGTTTTCAGGGTGATAGTGGCCTCGTAGAATGAGTTTGGAGGTGTTCCTTCCCCTGCAGTTTTTTGAAAGAGTTTTAGAAGGATAGGCATTAGCTCTTCTCAGAATGTTTGATAGAATTCTCCTGTGAAGCCATCTGGTCCTGGGCTTTTGTTTTCTGGAAGATTTTTTATCACAGCTTCAATTTCAGTGCTTGTAATTGGGTCGTTCATAATTTCTATTTCTTCCTGGTTCAGTCTTGGAAGATTGAACTTTTCTAAGAATCTGTCCATTTCATCCAGGTTATTGATTTTATTGCCATATTGTTGTTCATAATAGTCTCTTATAACCCTTTGTATTTCTGCATTGTCTGTTGTAACCTCTCCTTTTTCATTTCTAATTGTGTTGATTTGATTCTTCTCGCTTTTTGTCTTGATGAGTCTGGTTAAAGGTTTGTCAATTTTGTTTATCTTCTCAAAGAACCAGCTTTTAGTTTTATTAATCTTTACTATTGTTTCTTTCATTTCTTTTTCATTTATTTCTGCTCAGATCTTTATGATTTCTTTCTTTCTACTAATATTGGGGGTTTTTTTGTTCTTCTTTTTCCAATTGTTTTAGCTGTAAAGTTAGGTTGTCTGTTTGATGTTTTTCTTGTTTCTTGAGGTAGGATTGTATTGCTATAAACTTTCCTCTGAGAACTACTTTTGCTGAATCCCATAGGTTTTGAGTTGTTGTGTTTTCATTGTCATTTTTTTCTAGAAATATTTTGATTTCCCTTTTGATTTCTTCAGTAACCTGTTGGTTATTTAGAAATGTGCTGTTTAATCTCCATGTGTTTGTGTTCCTTACAGTTTTTATCTAGTCTCATAGCATTATGGTCAGAGAAGATGCTTGATATGATTTCAACATTCTTAAATTTACTGAGGTTTGATTTGTGACCCAAGACATGGTCTATCCTGGAAAATGTTCCATGTGAACTTGAGAAGAATGTGTATTCTTCTGCATTTGGATGGAATGTCCTGAAGATATCAATGAGATCCGTCTCATTTAATGTATCATTTGACTGTGTTTCCTTATTAATTTTCTGTTTTGATGACCTATTGGTGTGAATTGGGTGTTAAAGTCTCTTACTATTATTGTGTTACTGTCAATTTCTCCTTTTACATCTGTTATTGTTTTTCTTATGTATTGAGGTGCTACTATGTTGGGTGCATAGATATTTACAATTGTTATGTCTTCCTCTTGTATTGATCCCTTGACCATTATGTAGTATCCTTCCTTATCTCTTGTAATCTTTATTTTAAGTCTTTTTGTCTGATATGAGGATTGCTACTCCAGCTTTCTTTTGCTTCCCATTTGCATGGAATATATTTTTGCATCCTCTCACTTTCAGTCTATATGTGTCTTTAGGTCTGAAGTGAGTTTCTTGTAGACAGCATATATATGGGTCTTGTTTTTGTATCCATTTAGCCAGTCTGTGTCTTTTGGTTGGAGCATTTAATCCATTTACATTTAAAGTAATTATTGATATATATGTTCCTATTGCCATTGTGTTAATTGTTTGGGGTTGATTTTGTAGATCTTTTTCCTTCTCTTGTATTTCTTGACTATATACATCCCTTTAACATTTGTTATAAAGCTGTTTTGGTGGTACTGAATTCTCCTAACTTTTCTTGTCTGTAAAGCTTTTTATTTCTCCATCAATTTTGAATGAGATCCTTTCTGGTTACAGTAATCTTGGTTGTAGATTTATCCCTTTAAGTACTCTAAATATATCCTGCTATTCCCTTCTGGCCTGCAGAATTTCTGCTGAAAGATCAGCTGTTAAACGTATGTGGTTTCCCTGGTATTTTGTTTGTTGCTTTTCCCTTGCTGCTTTTAATATTCTTTCTTTGTGTTTAGACTTTGTTAGTTTGATTAGTATGTGTCTTGGCATGTTTCTTCTTGGGTTTATCCTGTATGGGACTCTTTGTGCCTCTTGGACTTGATGGACTATTTCCTTTTCCATGTTGAGGAAATTTTCAACTATAATCTCTTCAAAAATTTTCTCATACCCTTTCTTTTTCTCTTCTTCTTCTGGGACCCCTATAATTCAAATGTTGGTGCATTTGATATTGTCCCAGAGGTCTCTGAGACTATCCTCAGTTCTTTTCATTCTTTTTACTATATTCTGCTCTTCAGAAGTTATTTCCACCATTTTATCTTCCAGCTCACTGATTCATTCTTCTGCTTCAGATACTCTGTTATTGATTCCTGCTGCTGCTGCTGCTGCTTAGTCACTTCAGTTGTGTCTGACTCTGTGTGACCCCAGAGACAGCAGCCCACCAGGCTCCCACGTCCCTGGGATTCTCCAGGCAAGAACACTGGAGTGGGTTGCCATTGCCTTCTCCAATGCATGAAAGTGAAAAGTGAAAGTGAAGTCACTCAGTCGTGTCCGACCCTCAGCGACCCCATGGACTGCAGACTTCCAGGCTCCTCCGTCCATGGGATTTTCCAGGCAAGAGTACTGGAGTGGGGTGCCATTGCCTTCTCTGATTCCTTCTAGAGTATTTTTAATTTCAGTAATTGTGTTGTTTGGCTCTATATGTTTATTCTTTAATTCTTCTAGGTATTTGTTAATTGATTCTTGCATTTTCTCCATTTTGTTTTCAAGGTTTTTGATCATCTTTACTATCATTATTCTGAGTTCTTTTTCAGGTAGTTTGCCTATTTCCTCTTCATTTTTTGGACTTCTGTGTTTCTAATTTGTTCCTTCATTTGTATAGGAATCCTCTGCCTTTTCATTAATATATATTCTTTAACTTATTGCACTGAGGTATCCTTTTCCCAGGCTTAAAGGTTGAATTCTTTCTTTATTCATTTCTTTTTAACCATTCTTTTCTAATGCAGAAAGTTACTGTAATAATGGAAGTAATCTGAACCATGAGTAGTATTTTAGCTGGGGAGTCAGAGCGGAATAGATGTAGATGCTACAAGGAATATTTCAAAGAGAGACTCAACAGGTTATCAGATGGTTGCATGGGATGAAGATGGAGAAAGTAAGGACAGGGCTAAGGTACCTGGTCTCAGTGCCCCAAAAGTGACCAGGCACTGATTAGAAATTTGAAGTTGAAATAGAGTTGATTTAGATGAGCTGGTGGTATTCTTGCATAAAATGTTGGGATCCTCAGTGATTCACAATTCATAAAATGTTTATTAGTCTAAGTAAATCTTAAAGTCTCTGGAGCAAATAGTAAATGTGATTACTATTGTTAAATGTGAATGGGCACTAAAAAATGAATTGATCCTCAGCATCAGTGAGCTCACATTATTGAAGAAGATAAGCTTTTCTCTCTTATACTTTGCTCCAAATCAACTGCTCCTTTTCACTCAAGACGTAAACTTTAACTTATATTTTTTTCAATACTCTTATTTAAAAAACAGTGTTGTCAATCTTGTTAGTCTTCAAAGCAATACAGGTTCATGGTAAAAAGAAAATATAGAAAATAGAACAAAGATGAAGAAAATTAAAAATCATCTATAATCCCAATACTCAGAGGTAACCACTGCAAGCACTTTGGGGTAGTGTCTTCCAAAGTTTTTCCTGCACTTACAGCTAGATAGACTCTAAACAGTTTTTATGCTGTGCATACTGTTCTATGGCTTGCCCTTTCATGTAATAATATATCATAAAATCTCATTTCTATAAGTATTTCTGAGAACATGATTTTCTATAGTTGTATGAGTGCACATTCCTATACTTTTGGAAATTGATTTATTCCTTTAGGAACATAGATTATTTTCCTGGAAGATTAGGTCAAATTGGAAAATTGCTCACAAATGATGGCAATGGCAACTTCATTAATCATCATTGCCTATGGCCTCAGTCTCTGGGTTGAAAGAATTCTTCCTGGCAGCACAGTCATAGAAAGGAATCATTCTCGGGAAGTTGGCCTTGTGAAGGCAGACTTTGTTTTGTTCCTGCTTTATCCACAGTGCTCATTTTATGAGGAGCTTTCTGAGATCGAGCAGAAAATGACTAATAACCCAGTATATAAATAACCAAAGGAAGTGAATAAATTGATTGCAGACAAATGCAAATAGCTCTTTAACATATGAAAAAAATTTCCAACCTCAGTTATAGGGAAATGAAATTGAAAATAAACATTGCATTTCTCTCCTATCAGATTGGCAAAAATCCAAAAATTTGACAATATACTGTTAGTGAAACTGTAAGAAGATGGCTCCCCCTTTACAGTGCTGGTAGGAATCCAGCACCTCCAGTCCCTATAGAGGTACATTTGTCAGTGTCCAGCAAAATTATAGATACATTTATCTATTGACTCAGCAATTCCATGTCTAGAGTCTATCTCCCAGGTACACATGTGTGTGCATGTGTGCGTGCATGCTGTCGCTTCAGCCATGTCCGACTCTTTGTGACCCTATGGACTGTAGCGTCCTGCCAGGCTTCTCCATCCATGGGATTTTCCAGGCCAGAATACTGGAGTGGGTTGCCATGTCCTCCTCCAGGGGATCTTCCCAACCCAGGGACTGAACCCATGGCTCCTGTGTCTTCTGCATCACAGGTGGATTCTTTACCTATAAGCCACTGGGGAAGCCCTAGGTACACTTATACAAGTACAAAATGATACTTGTAAAAGCTAATTTAATTCCTTGTGGGTATTATTTGTGACGGCAAAAGGATTGTACAGAATCCAATTTTCCAGCAGTCGGGAACAGCTTGATTAAACTATGGCATGGCCACACAGAGTACTATGCAGCTATAAAAAATTGGGCAAAGGCTTCAGTGTGTTGATATGAAGAGATCACCAAGATATATAAAGTGAGAAAAACAACAAGGTGCAGAATACTGCTACATATTGTGTAAGAAAGAAAATAAGAGTGTATACCTATGTGTTTCTTTACATTTGCACAAAAAAATACTCAAAGAAAAACACCAAATTAATACAAATGGTTATTTTTGAGGGAAACAATGGAGGAGGCAGGGGTAGAAGCAAGACTTCTTTGTGAATATCCTTCTAGAAGGTTTTGGTCTTTAAATAATTGTGAACAGATTATTAATATTGGAAACAAACACATGAGCATAACCGTATATCTAATCGTACCATAAACACACAGAGAAGGAAGGATTTATTTCAACTGACTTTAGGGCACAATATTTTGACTCTAACTCCTTAGTGAGATATATTGAAGGATAAAAAGAGCTACAAAGAGGGAGTTCCCCGGGGATCCAGTGGTGAAAGACTTTACCTTCCAGTACAGTGGGTGTGGGTTCAATTCCTGATCAGGGAACTAAGATCCCACATGCCTCCTGGCCAGAAAGCCAAAACATAAAACAGAGACAATATTGTAACAGAAATAAAGACCTTAAAAATGGTCCACATCAAAAAAAAATCTTGGAAAGAGCTACAAAGAAATTTTGAATCTTGCCTTGTTTGTTTTCTTTTTTTAGCAGTGTTGGTATTATTATTTTTGAAACTTTCTATTATATGACACAGCATCTAAGTAATTGTGTTAATAACATTAGGAATCAAGTTTTAAATGTAAGAAAAGGTGCACGATTATAATTTCAAGGAAGTAAAATAAAATGCTATGTAGTGTTAAATTTAAAATTTTTAATAAACTCACAATTTTAAACATATGCATGTGTACCCCTGCTTATTGTAATGGACTAATAGCAACAGTATTCCAGAAACCATGAATATCTCCCTTAGCCTCTAATACCATCCCCTACCAAGAGGAACCAGGGCGCCAGTGTTAAATGACTGTTTCTAGATACAGGAAAAGGAAGGTACAAAGAGAACCTGAGACAAGTTTTCCCAGAAATCAGGGAAGTTTTCTTGTCATGTCTAAAGGAGCCAACTTGAGTAGGTTCCCACTGACCAAAATTGTGAGAATTTGACCCTCAAACAGAATAATGCTTGTGGCTGATTGAAATCTATTCAGTCTCTAAAATCCATGAATCTGCAATGATACTAATGATTTAAACAGACAGAAAAATTCATTTGTCACCACTGAAAGTACAATTAAGGCTATTAACTCAACTACTCTGAAAATTAGAAAATTAAAGGAATATTTGAAAATGAAAGGGCAGTTGAAAGAATGAACAATGTATGCTGCCTTTCATTTAGAAACCATAGACCATGCTGCCAAAAACAGTCCCAGTTGATATGGGAAAAATTTGCAGAAGAACCTTGGCTGATACATATAGAAGGAGTGATAGAATCAGAAAGAAACTACTATCTCACATACATAAGGATATTTTGGACATTTTCATAGTTTTTTAAAACCTCTAGATAAATGATTGATGGGGAAACTAGACATTTGTACTGTCCCAGATAATGAAACAGGTTCTATGTCTAAGTGGAATATAGACGTATACCATTGTATGATGGACGGATCAGGCTATCATTCTTATCCAGAGGTTAATTTAATACCCTAAAGTGTGGGTCAACCATTTATCACGTGCCTTTTGACGTAATGCAGTGTGACTATCTTATATACGTAAGGTTGTCTAGAAGCAGAGCCTGAGGTCTAGTGGGGCAGAGTTCTTGGGAGGAGGATGAGGGACACAGGAAAGGGAGGTGAAAAACTATGTCAGAATATGTCTAACTTGGAGAATAGCAACAGCCTGATCTACAGGGTAGCTGCTGCTGCTGCTGCTGCTAAGTTGTTTCAGTCGTGTCCGACCCTGTGCAGCCCCATAGACGGCAGCCCACGAGGCTCCCCCGTCCCTGGGATTCTCCAGGCAAGAACACTGGAGTGGGTTGCCATTTCCTTCTCCAATGCATGCAAGTGAAAAGTGAAAGTGAAGCCGCTCAGTCGTGTCTGACTCTTAGCGACCCCATGGACTGCAGCCTACCAGGCTCCTCCATTCATGCGATTTGCCAGGCAAGAGTACTGGAGTGGGGTGCCATTGCCTTCTCCGACAGGGTAGCTGGGGAGCTTGAACTGTTCCACAGAGTTGATCCCACCTTGAAGTCCATGTCAATGCTGAGGCTTTCCTCTGGGCATCCCTTGCCACCATTTCTATGGCCTCGGCCACATGATGTCGCTAAAAGGACATGGTGTGGAGTCCTGGAGCATAACCTTCATGAGGGTGTTCCAGGATGAGTTGTGTGCCCCTGGATTTCATATGCTGAAGTCCTAATCCCCCAGAATGTGACTGTATCTGGAAATCGTTCTTTGTAAAGAGGTAGATCGCAAGCGTGCATGCATGCTAAGTCACCTTAGTCATATCCATGGACTGTATGTAGCCTGCCAGGCTTCTCTGTCCATGGCGTTCTCCAGGCAAGAATACTGAAGTGGGTTGGTTAATGAAGTGAAAAGGAGGCCATTAGAGCGGGCCCTAATCCAATACAACGGGTGTCCTTATAAGAAGAGGAAATTAGGACACAAATACACACAGAGGAAAGACTACGTGAAGACTCCCTGAAGACCCAGGGAGGGGGCTTCCCTGGCGGAATCCACCTGCAATGCAGGAGGCATGGGTTTGATCCCTGGTCTGGGAAGATCCCACTTGCTGCGCAGCATCAGAGCCCGTGTACCTGGGCTCTAGAGCTTGAGAGCTGCAACAAGAGACGCCACTGCAGTAAGAAGCCTGTGCACCACAGTGAAGAGTAGCCCCCACTCACCACAACGAGAGGAGCCCACGTGCAGCAACAAAGACCCAGTGTAGCCAGAAAAGAAAAAAGCACAGGGAGTAAAAGATGAGCATCTACAAGCCAAGGAGAGAGACCTCAGAAGAAAGGAGACCTGACACCTGGGTCTTGGACTCCAAGCCTCCAGACCTGTGAGAAAAATGAATCGCTGTTGTTTAAACTACCCATATGGTACTTTGTGATGACAACTCCAGAAAACTGATACAGCAGGGATTTCTGTTCTGTTTACTACTTCGTTCCAGCAGTGTCTGGCATGGAATAAACAGTTACTGAATGAATGAAGTTCTAGAGTTTCAAATCAAAGCAGGAGAAAGGATCTCCCCTTGCAGATTTTCTCTCTGTATATCTCTGCTTTTGCTTTTGTTTCTGTGCTTTTGCTCCTCACCATCATATGTTTTACCCCAGGAGAGGTTTCGCTCTTACCTTTCTGTCGCATCCTCTTCCAGCAAAAGACAGACTTTACTCACCAGCCTATCCTCTGGAGGTTGTGTGCACATCACATTTTCTGTGCATTCCTTGGGATTTTTTGGTTTTGGTGGTTGCAGTAGATTGGATTTTCCAAAGATGGCCTTGCCAGGATCCCTCATGCCTTCCTCTCTTCTTATACTGTGACTTCGCCAATGCTCCATCAAAAGGCAGAGTCTGTCTCCTCCCCCTTGAACCTGGGTGGGTCTTTGGATCAATCAACAGGGCACAGAGAAAGTGGTGCCATGTGAGTGCTGGGCTGTCGTGTGCTGGAGTCCCTGTGCCTGCGAGCCAGCGATCGTGCACATCTTTCCCCAGCTCCATGCCCAGTGGAGTCATGTTAGTAGCCTGAAAATAGCCAGGGTGGGATTATTTATGTCATGTGCTACATGCTAAGTCACTTCAGTCATGTCTGACTCTTTGTGATTCCATGGACTGTAGCTCGCCAGGCTCCTCTCTGTCCATGGGGTTCTCCAGGCAAGAATACTGGAGTGGGTTGCCATGCCCTCCTCCAGGGCATCTTCCTGACCCAGGCATCGAACCTGTGTCTCTTCCTTGGCAGGTGGGTGTTCTTTAGCCCCACCCACAGAAGCCAGCAAATGCTACAGTCATAATTACACACAAACACACAGAACTGGTTGTCAAACATTTACCAGCAAACCACCATTTCTGAGGCTAAATCATAACAAGTGTACAGATTCCTGGGGTTCTCCCTGTCTTAGTACATGTGCTCTTAAATCCTTGCCTCCATGCTGGGAAAAAGCCCAGGGCCCATGCAGAGGCCACATGTGGTGTTCTGACTGACATCCCCAGCTGAGCCCCAGCCCCAGCGAGCATCAGTCACCATGATCCATGTGAATGAGGAAGCTTACTGATGACCGCAATGCCAGCCACCATCTGTCTACTGAGCCCAGTTAACCCCCAGGACTGAGAGATATAATAAAAATAAATGATCATTGCTGTTTTTTTGCCACTTGGAGCAGTTGTGCAATCATAGATAATCTGAACACTGATAACTTGCTCAGTTCTTCACTAAGGCATTATAAGTTAAGAGAAATGAAAATGCATCAGTTTCACACTGAAAAAAAAATCTGTTATACATGATAAATCTTCATGTATAGGATTCATAAGTACGAATTCACATATAAGAATCAGAGTAAGATTCAATCATTCATTCATTTATTCAACAAATATTTATTGAGGGCTAGCTAATTAAGCCAGAGAAGGCAATGGCAACCCACTCCAGTACACGTGCCTGGAAAATCCCATGGACGGAGGAGCCTGGTAGGTTCCAGTCCATGGGGTCTCTAAGAGTCGGGCACGACTGAGCGACTTCACTTTCACTTTTCACTTTCATGTATTGGAGAAGGAAATGGCAACCCACTCCAGTGTTGTTGCCTGGAGAATCCCAGGGATGGGGTAGCCTGGTGGGCTGCCATCTATGGGGTCGCACAAAGTTGGACACGACTGATTTGACATAGCAGCAGCTAATTAAGCATCAAACCCTGTGCTCACTCAGTGTTTAGAGTGGAGGAGCCCCCAGTGTACAAATGGAGACAAAATGGAAACAACCCAATACTAGTGTGAAAGGCACCAGAAGTGTGTTCAGGGTCCACTGGGGGCGGGCATGAACGAAAAGGGGCCAACTCTTTTTAAAAAAATGTTATTGAAGTATAGTTGATTTACAATGTTGTGTTAATTTCTGCTGTACAGCAAAGTGACTCAGTTATACGTATGTACATATATATATTTTTTTTTTTTCGAAAAGAAAACAGATCCGTTATGGTTTATCACAGGATACTGAATATAGTTCCATGTTCTATACAGTAGGACGTTGTTGTTTAATCCATTTTGTATACAGCTTGCATCTGCTAATCCCAAGCTCCCAGTCCTCCCTCTCCCATCTCCCTCCCCTTTGGCAGTCACAAGCCTGTTCTCTGTGTGGTCTGTTTCTGTTTCATACATGGGTTCATTTGTGTCATGTATTTTACAGTGTAGTTTTACTTATTTGACTGCCCCAGGTCTTAGCTGTGGCATCCAGACTCTTCAGTTGCAGCATGTGGGATCTAGTTCCATGACCAGGGATCCAACCCAGGCCCCCTGCATTGGGAGAGTGGAGTTTTAGCCCCTGGACCACCAGGGAAGTCCCTGTGTCATATTTTAGATTCCATATGTAAGTGATATCATATGATATGTGCCTTCCCCAACCCCAATGCAGGCCCTGGGGATGTTGATGTGCTCCTGGACTCGGCAGCCTGAACAGTGACCTGAGCACAGGTGCTATTCCTTTTCCCCAGCCTGCTCTAGGGCACCAGCTAGAACTGAGTGGAAGGTTTGAGGCTGGAGACCTTTCAGGAAGCAGGCACCCGTCTCTCAGGGGTGGGTCTTCATATCCTCCCTACAGGCCCCTGGGACCGCTGAAAAAGGGGCTCAAGGTCACCCCAGTGTTTCTGTGGAGCATCTTAGGCAGGTGCCCAGTTCCATGGGGCCCTTAGAATCTGAAGGTTTGGCTGTCTTTATTTTTTCTGCTAGACCCAGGGTTTTTAATAAAAATTGCAGTAAAATATATGTAACATAAAATTGACCACCTTTTAAGTGCACAGTTTAGTAGTGTTAAGCACATTTGTATTGTTGTTCAACCATCACCACCATCCATCTCCACAACTCTTTTCTATTTTGCAAAACTGAAATTATACCCATTAAACACCCCCCACCCCAGCCCATCCTCCCCTCAGCTCCTGGCAACCACCATTTTGCTTTCTGTCTTTGTGAATTAGACTGCTCTAAATACCTCAAATAGATGGAATCATACAGAATTTGTACTGTTGTGACTGGTTTATTTCACTTAGCATAATATGCTCAAGGTTCATCCAGACTATGGTTTGAGTTGACTGTCTTTCCATCCTTCTTCTATAAATTCATTCAGGACATAGGTTCTGCTTCTCTTTTTTTCTTAAATTGTCTTTAGGAAAATTGTGCTGAGAAAACTCAAAAAGAAAATGAGAGTATCTATTGAAGATGCTTTCTGATTCAGGTGGACATTGAAGGGAGGGACCCTGATGGTTTCTCTCAAATTAGGAAGCCATCAGGATTAGTAGATGGTGAATATAGGAAAAATAAAAAAAATTCAAATAGAAGAATGGACAGTTCACCAAGGAAAGCCTGAAAAGAATGTGAATGATTACACAGAATTAATCTGTTTCAGAATAACACACTATAAAAGACAGCCTTCTGAGATTCCCCCAGTGGTCCAGTGGTTAAGAATCTGCCTACCAATGCAGGGGTCATGGGTTCAATCCCTGGTCCAGAAAGATCCCATGCCTCGGAGCAGCTGAGCCCGTGAGCCGCAATTACGGAACCTGGGCTCTAGAGCCTGTTCTCTGCAACAAGAGAAGGCACCACAGTGAGAAGCCTGAGCACTGCAACGAGAGAGTGGCCCCTGCTCACCACAACTGGAGAAGGTCCCCATGTAGCAATGAAGACTCAGTGCAGCAAAAAAAAAAAAAAAAAAAGCCTTCTGCAGGATCTGGGGGAAGCCAGTGGGAATTAACACTTGGGAACGGGGGGTTGGTGTCAACTGGTTCCCCAATCGCTCGTTATGTGGTGCACAAATTGGTCTTTGGCCAACTTTAATATCTCCCTTCATTTCCATGGCTTCTGTCAAGAAGTCAGGCATACCCTCATTAACTCACAGACTCCTTTGTAATTAAACTCAGGCATATACTCATTAGCTTATTACACTTTTGAATTAAAATTCCTTATGGGATACAGTGGATTTTATAAAATAAGCCTTTTACTCACAGTGTCTTGCCTTGAGTGAGCACTGCTTAAGCAATGAATGATTGAACTCACTTTCACCAGCAGGGCCCCGTTAAGTAGGCCACCTCGAGGCTTCCACAGAACATGCATAATAAAATTTGTACTCAATTCAATTTGTAACTCAGTTCTGCTAACAGATGGCCTTTATTCACATGATAATGTCTGTAGTCATTTAGGCCTTTAGCCTCCTAGAATTCCCCTGCTTCTCCAAATAGAGTCCATGGAGACATAACAGGGTTTAAAATGCAGATTCCTGGGCCCAAGCCCAGACTGACAGATTCAGAATCTTAGGGTAGTGGGGCAGGAATCTGCTTTTTAATAAAGAGCCTCACACATTTGTGATAAATTTAAAAGAAGTTGAGTTCATCAGAATTAAAGTTTAGTTTAAGTTCAGTGGAAAACTTCTACTTGATGCTCACCTGTCGCAGGTAACACAAAATAGCCTTCAAATCCAAGACAAGGAGGGTTAGAAAGTTTACAGTTCTGCCTCCCTGTAACTCCACTGTCTCAGATCCATAGTCTGGACTGACCTGACACGGAATAGGTTTCGTCTCTTCTGCATATCATAATCGTCCTCCATCACTTAAGGTGTTTTCTCTGGTCCCGAATCCATTTGATGGACCTTGCTACTGCTAAGTCACTTCAGTCGTGTCCGACTCTGTGCGACCCCATAGACAGCAGCCCACCAGGCTCCCCCGTCCCTGGGATTCTCCAGGCAAGAACACTGGAGTGGGCTGCCATTTCCTTCTCCGTGTTCAGTCTATTCTTCCTCATAAGCTACCAGCGTGCAGAGAGCAAAAAGAAGAGGCTGCCAGACATGCCTGCACCACCCACTAACGTTAAGGCCCTGAAATGGAATGTTTCCAGGACTAATTTATAACCAGTGAATTATAACTTCGGCACTGAAGTGCCAGTGCTGCTGCTGCTAAGTCACTTCAGTCGTCTCCGACTCTGTGCGATCCCATTAGACGGCAGCCCACCAGGCCCCGCCATCCCTGGGATTCTCCAGGCAAGAACCACAGCCCATGTTTAAAAGGCTTCCCGGGGTTGCGCTGCTGCCCCCTTCCGGCCCTGGGAAGTACTTCAGGATGTTGAAGCCGGTGGCGGGGTTGCGCTCTCCGCACGTGGAGGGTGGAAACAGAGATAAACCTCTCCCTCCCAGGGAAAAGCCAGGAGTTGCTGTCCTGCTGCGGGAGAGAAATCTGAGATGAGAGACAGAGAAAGGAAGCGTGTGGCACAGAGAGGGGACCCGCAGGTGAAGAGAAGTCCATCAGGTGTAGACTTGGACCAACCACCCCGACCCCACAGTGGCCAAGGTCAGCCTGGTCCTGGATCTGGCTCTTTGATATCAGCTCAAAAGGTGAGTGGAGACAGCGCAGTGCAGCCTTTCAAGTTGGAGAGAGAATCCTAGCAGATGGTTTCTCAGAATCGTTCAGGGGAAGATGACAATGTGCTGATTTGTGCTTCCTGGAAAGAAAATAACTACAATGTGAAAGTGCTGTTTCTTAATTGTGCGGAGAGAAAGGGAAACTTAATCTTCATGGAGTCTAAGGAGAATGGGTTTTCCCATGGAAAAGAATGGTCGTAAAGGAACAGTGAACTTCAGGGTGAGAGCAAGTTGTGCTGGGTTCTTAGAAACAGTTTGGTAACTACTGGGCAGTGAAGATGGAGTCCCTGTGGGGTCTCTGAGCAGGTGACTTGGACATGGTCGTGATAAAAGTGTGTGTAGAGCTCGGAGGACGGACATTGTCCATTTCATAGGGACCAAACACTGAAGGACTCCTAGGGAAGTGGTGGGCACTCTGGCACATAGTAGGTTTGCAGTCACCTCCACGGAACTCATGCAGGATGGAATGGTTAGGAGGGGAAATGGAGAGGATACATAAAGAGCTACAGATAATAAAGGATTTGTGTCCTGAGCACCTGAAACATCTGTAGGAAATATTCAACAATTCAGGTTAACATCTGTCTTTGGAGGAACAGGTATGGAGGTGGTTAAAGTTTAACATTTAATGTTATTCAAAACCAGGCCAAATTGAGCTGAGTTTCCACTCACCTCTAATTTAGGTAAACAGCCTAATTTACCAAGTCAGTCACTGCCTTCTCCAGGCACAAATACTGGAGTGGGTTGCCATGGCCTTCTCTCGGGGATCTTCCCAACCCAGGGATCGAACCCAGGTCTCCTGTGTTGCAGGCAGATTCTTTACCGTTTGAGCTACCCAGGAAGCAATAGCTCTGAGAGACTGTTCCACAGATAGCGGTGGAAGGTCAGTATACATGTAATTTGGTGAAGGGGGAGTGCATGCAGTCAAGCACATATTTTTCCAGAAGTTTCTGCTAGTCTTGTGAAACTTTTGTTAGCCACAAGGAACAGTCATCACCATGAAGGATTTTAGTGCTTTTCTAGATATGAGAAGATAACAAGAATTAGGATCAGCTCCTGAAAATATTTAACTATCTGAAGATTTGTCTTGCCAGTACTTCCTCAAGTATAGTTTTGCCTCACTTCTGCTCTCCACCCTGGCCTCCTCTCAGGGGGTGTTGAAGGTCAGCAGCACGTGATCTCATCCCTGTAGAGGCAGATGGCAGGTGCCAATGGCAAGTGCCAATTTGTAATCAACACAAACCAGAGGTTTAAAATAAAGTAGTATTTTATAAATCTGAATACTAAAACTATGAATGTTAGTTATAAAAACTTGTAATTATTGGCGTTTTAGACTAGATTCTTTGTTGTTGGGGGGCTGCCCCATTCTTTGCAGGATATTTAGCGACATTCCTGGTCTCCATCCACGAGTCACTAGCCACCATCCTCACCCCAGTGAGGACAATCAAAAATGCCTCCAGACATTGCCAGACATCCCTGGGAGGCAGAATTACCCTTGGTTGGTTACCACTGAGATACAACAACTGGACGGAAAAATGAAAGTGTGTTAAGAATGTTGTTTGGTGACTATTAATTTTCTATTATCAATTAATACCCTTTATCATCACTGGACTTCTAGGGGAGGATGCGACAGGGGCTGTTATCACTACTCTTACTGATGCAGAAGCAAATGAGAGACAAACAGTCCTACCACTTGGACACAAGTCACTGTTGATTCCCACTGGAGAGAAGGGGCTTACCCAGCCCACTCCTGAAGTTACTTCCTATGTCAGATTTCTACCAAATAGGGAAACTTTCTACCAAACAAGAAACATATTAATTTTCTTAGTACTTAGAAAGCTTAGAGCTTGCCTAAAATGGTCCTTACTACCCTTATTAGCATGGATCTATCTCTTGAGCATCTCCTGTGTAAGAGGGATCCACCCTCTCTTAGAAGAGCTTCCATTTGAAGGGCCGGGGAGCGTGTGATTGAGTTTTGTGAGTTTTGCATGTTCCTACTGTAATAGTGGATAGATCTTCATAGCATATTTTTGTTTGTTTGCTTTTTACCTTTTGACCCCCTTCACCCATTTCTCATTTCCATAGCCTACCTCTCTCCCGCAGTCATCAATCTGTTCTCAATGTCTGTGAGCTTCTGGGTTTTTTGTTTGTTTGTTTGATATTCCACATATAAGAGAGATCATACTTGTCTCTCTCTGTTTGACTAATTTCACTTAACATAATGCCCTTGAAGTCCATCCATGTTGTCACAAATGGAAAGATTTCCTACTTTTTATGGCTGAATAATATTCTAATGTACATATACCACAATTTCTTTATCCACTCACCATTGATAGACTTTTTTTGTTTCCATATCTTGGCTATTATAAATAATGCTACAGTGAAATTGGGGGTGCACATATATCTTTTTGAGTTAGTGTTTTTGTTTTCTTTGGATAAATACCCAGAAGTGGAATTGCTGGATCCTATGGTATTTCTATTTTTAATTTTTTGAGGGCACTCCATACTGTTTTCCACACTGGTTCCACCAACTTATGCTCCAACCAGCAGTGTGTGAGAAGTTCCTTTTCTCCACACCCTGGCTAGCACTTGTTATTTCTTGTCTTTTTGATAATAACCATTCACACAGGTGTGAGGTGATATCTCATTGTGGTTTTCATTTTCATTTTCCTGACAGGTAATGATGTTGCACATCTTTCCATGTACCTGTTGGCCATCTGCGTGTCTTCTTTGAAACATGCCTATTCACATCTTCCCACTTTTTAATCAGGTTGCTTTTTGCTGTTAAACTGTATGAATTATTTCTGTATTTTGTTTTTTTTTTTTTGGCCGCACTGTGTGGCATGCGTTTCCCTAGTGGCTCAGCTGGTAAAAATCTGCCTGCAATGTGGGAGACCTGGGTTTGATCCCTGGGTTGGGAAGACCTCCTGGAGAAGGGAATGGCTACCCACTCCAGTATTCTGGCCTGGAGAATTCCTTGGACTGTTTAGTCCATGGGGTTGTAAAGAGTCAGACACGACTGAGAGACTTTCACTTTTGTGCAGCATGCAGGATCTGAGTTTCCCTGAACAGGGATCGAACCTGCTGCCCCTGCAGTGGAAGTGTGGAGTCTTAACCACTGGACCACCAGGGAAGTCCCTTGAATGTTTTAAATTATAGAAGCAAACCTGCTCGTGGGTAAAAAAGTGGAGCAGTGTTAGGTTATAAAGTAGAAGAAAACAAGTTTTGCACACCCACCTCCACTGCTTCCTCTGCCCCGCCCCGGGGTCCTGCTGTGGCTGCTTCTGCCCGCAGAAAATGGTTACTGACCACGGCTCACTGGTGTGCTCTGTCTTTTCCTACGAGTGTATGTCACATGCGGACAGTTTTCCATGAATGGGATTGCCCTGGACACATCCCCCTGCCTGCTCTGCTTGTGATCACCCTCCAATGAAGTGGCACTTTTCACATTCCCACCGACGACGCACTGAGCTGTCTCCCTCTCCCCTCACTAGAATCCTAAACTGTTTCCTCATCTTGTCAATCCGATACGCGAAAGCTGATACTCATGGTTGTTTTAATTAACATTTCGTTCCTTATCATTGTGTGATGCTGAGCATCACTTACGAAGTCTGTTGTCCAGCATTTGCAGCCTTGCGTGGGAACGCCATCTCTTTCTAGCTTGGGGTCAAAGCTCAGTTCCCATGTAGAGCCTTCTGTCTCCCAGAGAACATTCTTTAAGGTGTGACAGAAGTAGCAACACATCAGTCTTTTTTACTTCTCATCCATCTTGCCAGTTTATAAAGTAAAGGGCTTACTGGAATGAGAATGGCCTCATTTATAAGATGGATCTCATACCTGGTGTTGGCTTGTCTCATTGGGTCTGATGTTATAACCAGTAAAGATATCACTGGTTTTCTAAATGGATGTTTCTACCATTATTTTCAGTTAGTGACTAGAGAAAGCAGTCAACTAAGTATAAAATAAATAAGGTACAAGGATGTAATGTACAGCACAGGAAATAGAACCCATATTCTATAATAACTTTAAATGGAATATAATTTATAAAAATACTAAATCATGTTGTATAACTGAAGCTAATCTAACATTGTAAATCAACTGTACTTCAATTAAAAAAAGAAACACCTAATCACACACACACACACACACACAAGAAAACAGTTAACTTGGGATATTTAAATTTTTAAAAATCTCTCTGCATCCCTACATTGTTTTTCGTTTTTTCTTCAAGGTTCACAGACTAAAGCATGTGCCTCTTAGCCTAGTTAGTGGCCCACATGCAAATGTGTGTCTTGTTATGATGTAACACAGACAAATACAGATGGTTTCCACTGGAATAGCTTGGGTTGTAGGTATACTAGGAACAGTTCACATGTTGTTTTAATGGAAATTTACACATTTGTGGCAGGTTTCCCACGTGGCACAGTAGTAAAGAATCTGCCTGCCAACACAGGAGATGCAAGAGACGTGGGTTTGATCCATGGGTCAGAAAGCTCCCCTGGAGGAGGAAATGGCAACCCACTTCGGTATTCTTGCCTGGTGAATGCTATGGACAGAGGAGCCTGATGGACTACAGTCCATGGGGTCACAAAGAGTTGGACGCAACTGAGTGACTGAACAATGGCACCCCACTCCAGTACTCTTGCCTGGAAAATCCCATGGGCGGAGGAGCCTGGTGGGCTGCAGTCCATGGAGTCACTAGAGTCGGACACGACTGCGCGACTTCACTTTCACTTTTCACTTTCATGCATTGGAGAAGGAAATGGCAACCCACTCCAGTGTTCTTGCCTAGAGAATCCCAGGGACGGGGGAGCCTGGTGGGCTGCCGTCTACGGGGTCACACAGAGTCAGACACAACTGAAGCAACTTAGCAGCAGCAGCATCAGAGCATCTGAACACACACACACACACATACATCTGTGGCAACTCTGCCACACAAATAGGAACAGTTTACCCTTATTTCTCCTCCCTCTGTTATTTCCCTTCTATGATGTAAGAGGAAGGTGTTGGCTAGATGCAAAGTCCACACCAACCCCTGAGAAGGAAATTCCACCAGCTTCTCAGTGGTATTCCCGTGCTGCTCCCTGGTACCCGGGGCCTGTGCTATGAAGTTCACCAGTCCTAAACCTCTGGAGGGCTGTCTGAGGGCAGGGGTGCCGCCCATCAGGAGCTGAGACAGAAAGAGAGGTGTGCAGGGGTTGGGGACGTGTTCTGTAATGTTTCTGGGGACATGGGGAGTGGGGTTCTCTCCCCCAGACACCCCAGAAGATGATGAGATTCAGAGCAAGCTCTTTGGCATAAAGGGGGACATACCAGTTCTTCACCTCGAAGAGTGAGGTTAGGAAAGACCCTTAGAAGCCCTGAATTGTGTTAGTCACTCAGTCATGTCCAACTCATTGTGATCTCTCAGACTGTAACCCTCCAGGCTCCTGTGTCCATGGAATTTTCCAGGCAAGAATACTGGAGTGGGTTGTCATTTCCTTCTCCAGGGATCTTCCCGACCCAGGGATCAAACCTGGGTCTCCTGAATTACAGGCAGATTCTTGGCTGCCATGCTGGACCAAAACCTCCTCCTGCCCTTTGGGATAGTTGAGTTCATCCTTGGATACAGGACAGTTGTTTTTCTAGATGGAGTTTTAGTGGTTTAGTTTACATGGCACCCTTGTGGTAATTGACCTCAACAGGTGTGAAAGGGATAGTGAAAGTCGC
Source organism: Bubalus kerabau (assembly GCF_029407905.1). NCBI lineage: Eukaryota > Metazoa > Chordata > Mammalia > Artiodactyla > Bovidae > Bubalus > Bubalus kerabau. Next base: position 21,934,659 of record NC_073635.1, on the reverse strand, counting down.
TCAGTTGTGTCCGACTCTTTGTGACCTCATGGACTGTACAGTCCATGGAATTCTCCAGGCCAGAATACTGTAGTGGGTTGCCATGCCTTCCTCCAGGGAATCTTCCCAACCCAGGGATGGAACCCAGGTCTCCCACATTGCAGGTGGATTCTTTACCAGCTGAGCCACAAGGGAAGCCCCAATAAGTGTGGATACCAACAAAAAAATCTAATTCATTCAGTTGCCAATTGTCCACGACTGGGGACCCCCTTTCTGTTTGACAGAGGTGTGCCCCTGGCAAGCCACATGAGGCCGGCAGTCTGGTCTAGCTTCATGTCTGTCGGTGAAAAGCAGGTCAGTGATGGAGAGGAGGCTGCTGTTCCCGATTCTCTGTGTGTCGGGGCACCAAGGTGACAGCTTTTGCAAGGACATTGTGGAAAGGGTGAATCCTCGTGAAGTGATGTTTGCATAGCAGTTCACAGGATCGTTCATTAGATGTATATTGAAGACCTACTAGGTGTCGCACACATGTCTTCCACGGTTGCTGCCGGAAAGGCAGGAGGAGCAGATCCGCCCGCGCTCACTGGGACTCCCCCAGCACTGCATTCCGCGGAGACAGGGTATGTGGCCCCCTCGTGCTCTGCTCTGATGCCTGGAGTCCTGTCTTCTCCACACTGTGGGGGCCAGCTCTGGTCGAGCGAGGGCAAACCTCTCAAGCTTGATGGAGCTGATGACCCCTGAGTTCTCATCTAGCTATGTGACCTTGAGCAAGTTCTTAACTCTTCTGATGCTCCGTTTTCTCATCTGTGGAATGGGCACGATACTCCTTACCTGGTGAAACATGACCGCACACCCACAGCGCTGATGGGGAAGGTGTGCCCACTTCCTGCCGCTCTTGACTCCCACCGGAAAGCCCTTCCTTTCTGGACTTCCTCCCCTTTCCTCCTGCCCTGGGATAAGGGGGAGAGACTGGGCTTGGAAGTCAAAGAGACCAGTTTTTAAATAGAGTCACAGAAGCCTCATTGCAAATCCGTTCTACCACTCGGTAGCTAGGGGGCTTTGAGCCTGTGAACCATCTGACTCTCAGTTCTCTCTGTACCTTCTGGGGAGCCAGGGGATGGCATGCAGTGACGTGAGGAAGACCCTGGCAGGGCGCTGGTGACTTGCCTCTGGTTCCAGGTGACCCGTCTCCCATCCCATGGACTCCGACTTGCTGCAGAGGGGCTCCTTTGAGTACCAAGGCAGGTTTGAGTGTGATGCGTCCGAGAAGCAAAGTGATAGGAAAGAGAAGCCCCGTATCTCATTGTAACCCCTGGAGCAGGAAGCGCTGGCGGGATCACCCTGCTGGTGAGTTAGCAGAGGATCAGCGCTGCCAGGGATGATCCTGCCAGCAGGTCCGCACTGAGCGGGCGGTGTGCAGTCCTCCTCCATCTTCACTTCCACCTCCTTCTCTACACACACACCCCCCACCCGCCGTCACTGTCAGCACCCTCTGCACTCAGGTCCTTCCCCTCCAGAGAGCCAGCTGGGAGCATCCCCGAATGCTGCGGTACCAGCATTGAGGTCTCTTTAAAAAGCGTGTTTGCAAATGGAGCCATGCTCATTCAGGACAGGTTCCTGGAGGGACTTTATGTACGGAAGTGCGGAAGTGCGGATGTTTTTGCCCCAGGTCCTGTCTGGATCAGCCAGCTTCCCGTCTCCCCCACCCCTGGAGCTGAACTCTCTCAAGCAACAGAATGGTAGAAGATTACAGACCTGTCGCATCGTAGCCCAGCACTGGGGGCAAAGGGGCAGAGCACCACAGCCCCCATCGAATGCCTTGACAGGGCCACCTCATTCCCTGAGTAGGGGAATTTGCTGTTACACCTGATTGGTTGGATGTTTGGTTCTGTATTTTATTTAAATGTTTGATCTTTTTAATTCCACAGAGAATGAAATGTGAGTTATGTTTTGAGTATAATAGGGCTTCCCTGGTGGCTCAGCTGGTAAAGAATCTGCCTGCAGTGCAGGAGGCCCAGGGTTCATCCCTGGGTCAGGAAGATCCCCTGGAGAAACGAATGGTGACCCACTCCAGTATTCTTGCCTGGAGAATCCCATGGATAGAGGAGCCTGGTGGAAGACAGTCCATGGAATGTTTCCAGGCAAGAGTATTGGAGTAGATTGTCATTTCCTCCTCCAAACCCAACATCTGACACTCGGGAGTAGCTCAGTAAATGATACCTTCTCTCCAGGCCCTGCATCTTCCCAGCTGTGCATTTGCAGGCAAGCCTCTTAACCTCTCTGAGCCCGGTCCCCTCATCTGTGAAATGAAAGATGTTTCCGTCTGATCCTGGCTGACAAGGCCGCACCTGCAGGCTGACGGATGACAAAGCCGCGTCTAGAATCCAGTCTGACCGAGGTCACTGCAGCCAAGGTGACACACACGGAGGTCGTTAATGGGTGCTGAGGCGATCCTGCCGCAGATTTTTCTGATAAACTCTGAATAAATTAGATCTGGTTCCCAGAACTTTGTTGGCAAGCAAGAACCATGCCGAGAGGTGCGGAGGAGGCACGGCATCAGTGCATTTCTGAAATTGCCAGCAGTGGTGAGTTGCAGCTCTGAGAAGTGCCCTAGCCTTGAAGCATTGGTTGGGGAGGGGTGGGGGTGGGGGTTCTGAGATCACGTGACTTGTTGGAGCCCAAAGTGAGCCTTGTGGGTGGTCTGTGCTTGGCTCAGGGCGGCCCTGGGCGGGCGGCTGCGGGCGCAGTGTCCTGCCGTCTCTCGGTGCCCCTACTTCTGCTCCTAACTGAGGAAACTTCAGCTTTTCCTCGTGCACAGGATGTGTTTTCAACACAATATGTGTTTGAAAACGTCAGAGTGGATGGAGTCCCTGATACAACCAACGAGTCATGGCAGCAGAGCCAGGGGACACACAGGGAGAGCGGAGTGGGCGTGGGTTGGGGTTGCCTCGCACCCCACCCACCCTGTCTCCTTGCCAAACTGGATTTTTCCTCGCCTTTTGGGGGTGGGGGTGGGGGACGCTTTGTGTGCAGAGGGGCGGAGCCACATTGCAGAGGGCCCTGGCTTTTTGTCTTGACATTTGGGATATCCTTAGAGACCTCGGGGCTCCTTGGAATGAAAGCATTGACCTCCAGGTGAGATGTCCGGTCTTGTTTATAACTGGTGTCTGAATAAAGGAAACCTCGTGGGAAGTCTTAAGCGACTTATCTTAGAGCAATAATACTCAGAAACAGTAGGCAGAGGGTCGAGTGGACTAAAGTATGGGTCAGGAGAACAAGGAGATGGCGGCTCGGTGCCTGGCAACCCTGACGTGCTGATAGCCACATCTGGTCAGCAGCTCCTCACCTCCCTCTCCTCCAAGGACATCTCATTCACTGCTGCACCCCCAGCACCTCCAGTAGTGCCCAGCACACAGTAGGAGCACAGCGAGTGTCCCCTGAATGCCCGGATGGGTGAATGATCTACCAGCTCCTAATACAAGCTTCTCCTCTCGCTGATATGCCTGCCCCCACCCCCCATCTCACCCTCCTCAGGCACACCGTGACATTTTATTCCCCAGAACGGCTCTGGGTCCACAGCCCCCTTCACCTCTGGGCACGCCTACTGTGGGCTACAGTCCACAGCGTCCCAGAGAGTCAGACACAACCGAAGCGACTTAGCACACACGCAGGCCTAGCACTTGAGTGCTTTTCTGCTCCTTTCCTTTATCAGCACATCTCACTGGTGTTCAAGTCCCCGCCCTGTCTGCATTTCGAGATCACCCTCCTGGCTGAACTACAGATCAACCTCCTCACTGGTCTCTCAGCCCCATCACCACCCCACTGGTCCAGGTTTTTCCAAATGATTTGACTTCATGTCACTTTGCAGCTCCATGTCCTCCACTCCCTTTACCTTCCTAATCAAATGCAAATGCCCTGAGGTAGATTGGAAACCTTCCCTGTTCTCAGGTCCTGGTTCCAGTTGTATCTCTCACTTATCTGTTGGAGGACCTACGCTCAGCCAAATGGGGGGCTTTGCCTCTCCCCAAAACCACCCTGAGCTTTTCTTCCCTGAATCTTTTCCTGTAGGATTTTCTTTTTGATTGAAAAGCCACTCTGCCTGTCAAAATCCTGCCCATTCATTCATTATACAACGCCGCTACACCTCCTCCTGGAAGCATTCCTTGATTTCCTCAGGACCCCTCCCTCCTCTGGGCGCCTGTACCTCTTTGTGCTCCCCTGGTGGCCCCTCTCACACACTGATTTGTATTGGCTCCTGGGTACCCATCTCATCTCCCTGATGGGGCGTGAGGTCTGTGCTGGTGAGTTAGTGGGGGGCTGTTGAACAGGCCAGGTGAGAGGACAATGCAGGTGTTGACACGGGGATGGAGAAGAGGGAAGAATGCAAAAAAATTAGGCCAAGAGAGAGTCCCTGGATGTACCAAGAGGACAGAAGTGGCACGGGTGACTGAAGATTTGGTGCCTTTAAAGATGCAAGGAAATGAGAGGGCAGTTTGGAAAGAGGACTTCGTTTATGCTCCTGAACTCTCTGCCAGTCACTTCCAGGGTGTTTGGTAGCTGAGTGGAGTCCCCAGAAGGTGGTGTTGCAGACAAAACTGCCGGGTCCTGGTTGCAGTTTGTCCATTAAACAATTTAAGCCTGAGAGCAGGGGCTACACTTGTTTTTCAAAGGCACCAGGTTCCAGAAATCCCGGACAGCAGACTGAGCCAGAAGCCACCCACTTGTCTTACCAAGATTCCCCCTTGGATACATGCTTTGATACTTTTGGTCATGTATTTGGAGGGATAGCTGGTTGCTAACATGTCTTATTTTTTAAATTTTTAATTGGAGGATAACGATGTTTTATCGGTGTCTGCTGTACAACAAGTGAGGCCGCTGTAAGGATACATATATCCCCTCCCTCTTGAGCCTGCCTCCCTCCCCACTCCCACCGCATCCCTCTGGGTCATCACAGAGCACCAGGCTGAGCGCCCTGTGTCCCACAGTAACTTCCCGCGAGCTGTTTCACACGAGGCAGTGTATACACGTCAAAGCTACTCTCTCAATGCGTCCCACGCTCCTTCCCCTGCCATGTCCAAGTCCGTTCTCGACATCTGCACCTCTATTCCTGCCCTGCAAATCAGTTCATCAGTACTGTTTTTCTAGATTCCCTGTATATCTCGATTCTAATGTCCTCCTATCACCATTAATCCTGAGTTATCTTCTCCTTTAGGACTCTCGGTTGATTTAGCAGTTTCACTGAGTTCTTTTAAACAGACTCAATGGAAACTCATTTCATCAGAAACCAGGATGTGGCACCCTGAGCCACACTGGAATTGGCGCTCAGTGAACTTGAAGGCGGGAGAAGGCAATGGCACCCCACTCCAGTACTCTTGCCTGGAAAATCCCATGGACGGAGGAGGCTGGTAGGCTGCAGTCCATGGGGTTGCTAAGAGTCAGACATGACTGAGCGACTTCACTTTCACTTTCCACTTTCATGCATTGGAGAAGGAAATGGCAACCCACTCCAGTGTTCTTGCCTGGAGAATCCCATGGACGGAGAAGCCTGGTAGGCTGCAGTCCATGGGGTGGCACAGAGTCGGACACGACTGAAGCAACTTAGCAGCAGCAGCAGCAGCAAACTTGAAGGCATGGTGGTGTTCATTAGAGGTGGTCACTGCTGTCGGTGACCTGTCCTGGCCCAAGCAAAGTCAGTGGGAAACTGAGTCACTGTCTTAGAGGGTGTTCATCACCCCGACTGCTCTCCTGGGACGCAGGGGAATAGGGGCGGGCATCCCAATCCCTGGCTGTGGCTTGGGTGGTCCTTATTAGCACTGAGGGATAAAGAGGCCTTCACGTGGGTCATTCTGGTGACTTCCCTCCCAGTGAAATCCCACAGCCCAGCGTGGCCCCAGCACCTCACACTTCCCTGAGCAAACAGGCTCTAAGGAAGACTGGGCTGAAGACTCTCCAGCCACCGCTTATAAAAAGAATGGCGGCTGGACCGCCTGCTTCACAGTCCCCGGAGGAGTTGGTTGGAAATGCAGATTCCCAGGTCACGTTGGCAGAGATTCTGACTTCCTGGGTCCAGAGTGGCCAAAGGGAATCTGAGAATCACGTGTCCCAGGGTGAGAGCGAAAATGAGCCTGAGCCCTTGGCGGTGGTGATGCAGAGGCTGGCGCCAGTGAAGCCGGGCTGCAGACGCGCTCAGGAGTGAGGGCGGGTTTATTTGTCTCCCGTGGCGGCTGATTCCCAGTCCACGGGACACACCAGGTCTCCCTCCTTCATCGTTTCTTCAGTTCTCTATTTGAACTCCGGGGCTGGGGGCCGGGGAGTGTCTGAGATAACAGGGAAGCCACATGCCTAACATGACTTAGCAGCTAAACAACAACACCCCTTCCCTGACAGTGGAGGAGAATAATGGTGATGATGATAAGGGCCAACACTTACAGAGCATTTATCGTGTAGCAGACCCTGTGTTAGGTGCTTTACGTGCCTTATGACATTTAATCATTTTAACAAGTCTCCTAGGAGAGTCTTATAATTATGCTCGTGCCTTAAGTGAGGACATGGAAGCCTCAGGGATGAAGAGTTCAGCTGTCAACGCTGGAGAGTGTGGAGTGGGCTGTGAGCCCTGGCCACACCCAGGGGACAGGTCCTCATGCTCTCCTCTGGGTGGTCCTGAGGGATGTTCTTGCCCCAGCCCCCTCTCTCAGCCTTGCTCCAAGGCAGGAGGCTTGCGTGACAGGGGCTCCTGTGTCACTGAACACCTGGCTTACACGTGTGGCCAGGTGGCACCATCTGTCACAAGCTCGCAGAGCAATGAAGGATCTTTTTAGGATGCTGATCACTTTATCATCCTGGTAACAAGCCCAAGGCCGGGAATAGAGATGGGATTTATCCACTTCCTGTTTTTCTATCATGTATCAGCAACAAATTTCTTCCTCAACCCCCACTGTAAACTGGGAACTAAAACAGATACGGATAGATTAATGGCATTCTCCCTTTAATCTGCCACATGGCCAGCGCTGTGTCCCTCATGATCCACAGATCACCCCAGGACTTGCCAGGCTCAGCTGCAGAATGAAATCGCAGAGCATCTTGTTCAAAAAGCTGGGATAAAACTGTTCAAGGTATTGAAAGAGAAAGCTTTTCCCTTTCTTCTGCAGTCTCTTTGGATCTGTCATAGTATTTTTCATTTGCTATTTAATGTCATTTTAAGTAAACAAAAAAAAATTTTTTACTAACAATTTTAAGTTAGTAGCATAGGAACTTCACTGGCGGTCCAGTGGCTCAGACTCCATGATCCCAATGCAGGGGGCCCAGGTACAATCTCTGGTCAGGGAACTAGATCCCACATGCTGTAACAAATACGTATTTAAAAATAAAGTTAGTAGCATAAATTTTATCATTCACCTTAGTATTATATAATGACAGATTTTTGTGGGGGTTTTTTGGCTTGTGGGATCTTAGTTCCTTGTCCAGGAATTAAACCCAGAATCCCAGCAATGAGAGCACTGAGTTCTAACCACTGGACTGCCAGAGAATTCCCTATAATGACAGTTTTAAATGCAATTATAAGAGCATTTAATGCAGATGTAAAATCACCAAAATGACACTATTTGTGTTTCATAGCTCTTACATGTGTATGTATTTCGTTTTTACCAGAACAGCATAAATAATATCATATCAGATACTATGAGATATATGGGTTTCCCTGGTGGCTCAGACAGTAAAGAATCTGCCTGCAATGCAGGAGACCTGAGTTTGGTCCCTGGGTTGGGAAAATCCCTTGGAGAAGGGACTGGCAACCCACCCAGTATTTTTGCCTGGAGAATTCCATGGACAGAGGAACCTGGCAGGCTACAGACATGGCTGAGCAACTGACACTTAACACTATGGGATGTATAACCCATAAATAAATGGAAGGGAAGAAGAAGACTTCGTGATGAAGATTCCTTAAGTGATAAAGCGAGTTGTCAGAGAACCTTATGCAGGGCAGGGAGGAGCCATCTGCGGTGGGTACAGGCGCCCAGGAAGCACAGGGTAGATCCTGCCTGGCTCTGTGAATGCCAGTGGCTCCTGGCATCCTGGCCCTGGCAGAGCAGCAGCTCATGAACTCCTTTTCTAGAAGCTGTCACTTTGGAGAGGTTGTGCAGGAAAGCTGGGCCTTGGAATTGGCAGCCAGATCAGAAAAGACATTCAGCTGTCTCAGAGATGCAAGTCCTGGCTTGAATTCCTGCCTCTGGTGTGGAAGCCCCGCCAAGTGAAGACCTCCTCCTACCCCCTGCCATCATCTGCTGTCTTGATAGAAAGGGCAGATTTCATGCAACATGTAAGTAAACTGCAGTGGGAAGGAAAGGAGAGTCTCTGTGTTCTCACCCACACACAGTCCTCCTTACAGCCTGCTTTGTGTTTCTGCTCTTCACGTTCCTGGCACTGCTGCTGTCCATGGCCTTCACAGGTGAGCTGCTGGATGCCCTCGGTCAGCCAGGGGATGATGGTGCTTCATCTTTAAACAGAAAATGTTTGATGAGAAGGTCCTGGCAGTCCAATGGTTAGGACTCAGCGCTTTTACTGCTGTGGCCCGGGCTTCAGGCCCCAGTCGGAGAACTAAGATCCCACAAGCCACATGGCACAGTCGGAAAGCAAAACGAAACAAAAACCCCAAAATGTGTGCTAGGAAGAGCTGATGATTTTCGGACACATATTCAGTTCAGTTCAGTTCAGTCGCTCAGTCGTGTCTGATTCTTTGCAACCCCATGAACCGCAGCATGCCAGGCCTCCTTGTCCATCACCAACTTCCAGAGTTTACCCAAACTCATGTCCACTGAGTTGGTGATGCCATCCAACCACCTCATCCTCTGTTGTCCCCTTCTCCTCCTGCCTTCAATCTTTCCCAGCATCAGGGTCTTTTCAGATGAGTCAGCCCTTCGTGTCAGGTGGCCAAAGTACTGGAGTTTCAGCTTCAACATCAGTCTTTCCAATGAACACCTAGGACTGATCTCCCTTAGGATGGACTGGTTGGATCTCCTTGCAGTCCAAGGGACTCACAAGAGCATATTTGTCACTCAGAATTACTTGCTGAACGTTTTGAAAGGACAGAGTGTCAGACCCTGCCCTGGGGAACACTGAGGACAGATATCTGCTTTTTAAAAGCTGTTTAGTTGGCTCCTGTGTCTCTTGCCCAGGTTGGGAGTCACTGGACCAGAGGTTTCCCTTCCCAGTCCCTATGCTCCTATGTGGAGCCCTATGAAAAGATGAATCTCAGGCTGTGGTCATCGTCAGCACTCCATGCATTCTTTTACTGAATGAACACACAAATATTTCCATTAAATGATCTCAGTTACTCAGAAGTTGGAAGTGTGAGGAAAGGTTGAGGAAGTGGGAGGGTTTGATCCCTGGGTCGGGAAGCTCCCCTGGAGAAGGAAATGGCAGCCCACTCCAGTATTCTGGCCTGGGAAATCCCATGGACAGAGGATCCTGGCGGGCTACAATCTATGGAATCATGAAGAGTCAGACATGACTGAACACACAGGCACGCAGAGGCGATGGCTGCGTATCATTGTGGATATGTCAAATGTCACTGAATTGTTCCCTTTAAAATGGTTCATTTTCTGTTACGTGAATTTCATTTCAGCTTTTTTTTTGTTTGTTTACAAAAGCAACAATACAAAACAGAAATGAATACAAAAACAGTACTCTTAGATTTGTATCGAGTGAAAGCTAACAGCTTGACAGGAAATAAAAGAACAAAATAAAATTTTCAAATTCGGACAGAACTCGTATAGCCAAGTAGTCTGGGGCCATCTAGTGTCAGGGCAAACAGTTCAGCCACTTCAACAGGCCCTGAAGTTGTCATTGTTACAGGACAGTTCGAAAATGAACATGTATTATGTGGCTCTGCTTTAGCAAGAGTTTATAAGGTATAAGATGTACCCTGCTTAAGAGTCCCCCGTAAGAAAATGTCCCATGCAAAATCTTTCAGTGAAAGACAGAGGTTTTTTATCAAGTCAAAAGGCTGCGATTCAGTTATCTAAACAGCAAACTGAAAAAATTCACCCGCTAACATGACTGCATAAATGAGACAAGACCCCACAAAGCCAGTTGCCATAGAGGTTATGTTAAAATCACTACATCCACCACCAGAAGTGGGCATCGGGGAATTACTGCTTAATAGTTATAGACTTTCTGTTTGGGGGTGATGAACGAGTTTTGGAAATTGATAGTGGTGATGTTTGCACAAGTTTGTGAATGTAATTAGTGCTGCATTTAAAATAGCCCCCCAAAATTGTATGATATATATTTTATCACAATAAAAATAGTAAAAATACTTTTTAAAATTTCTATAATATGCCCCCCCAATCACTATATCTAGCAGTTCTACCAAATGTACTGGGGAGACTTCTAAAGCCCAAAGAGGGTAATTGTGGTACTGCAGGTCAGACAAAATCCCGAGGTCCCAGGCAGCACATGAGGCACACGGGGGAGGAAAGATGTTTTTAATAAATTTATTAGGATCCTTTTAAGCCATCTGTGTGCTGATTGACTCTCCTGTGAGCAGCAGCTGTTTTTATTCATTAGCAGTGAGCAGGTATATCAGTCATTACTCATGTTCATTTCACAGCTGGGTTTTGAATGGAAAGGCAGTTCCTACCCAACAACGTTGGCATCCAGCATTTAAAGGTCCTTGTGTGAAAAGGTTGTCTTGAGATTTGGAAAATATTTCCATCTAATAATGTCTTCAGTTAAACTAGAGATGCCAAGAAAGGCAGGCCTCTGTAGGCTGATGACCGAGATACACACAATGTGTGTGTCTGATTTTGCTCTGGGACCCTGAATTTGCAGGTCTCTGAATACCTAGAAATCTTTATTTATTTCAATGAAATAAGTCATAAGAAAACGGTTTACTCCCTCTGTTTAAGTACCAAAGCCTTCATGGGAAATGAAAATGTCAAATCAAAGCTAAAACTTTAAATGTCATTAAATAGAAGTCTTCAGTTCTACAGTGAGAATCCACTTTCGTGGGTTCTGGTGACAAATGCATTGGTCAGAGTAACTTTATGCCGCAGGAACAAATCAATCCTGGAACCTCAGTGACTTAATATTACAAAAGTTTGTTTCTTTTTAAAATTTTTAATTTTAATTTTATACTGAATCAGTTCAGTTCAGTTGCTCAGTCGTGTCCGACTCTGCGACACCATGAACCACAGCACGCCAGGCCTCCCTGTCCATCACCAACTCCCGGAGTCCACCCAAACTCATGTCCATCGTGTCAGTGATGCCATCCAACCATCTCATCCTCTGTCGTCCCCTTCTCCTCCTGCCCTCAATCTTTCCCAACATCAGGGTCTTTTCAAATGAGTCAGCTCTTTGCATCAGGTGGCCAATGTATTGGAGTCTCAGCTTCAACATCAGTCCCTCCAATGAACACCCAGGACTGATCTCCTTTAGGATGGAATGGTTGGATCTACTTGCAGTCCAAGGGACTCTCAAGAGTCTTCTCCAACACCACAGTTCAAAAGCATCAATTCTTCGGCGCTCAGCTTTCTTTATAGTCCAACTCTCACATCCGTACATGACCACTGGAAAAACCATAGCCTTGACTAGACGGACCTTTGTTGACAAAGTAATTTCTCTGCTTTTGAATATGCTATCTAGGTTGGTCATAACTTTCCTTCCAAGGAATAAGCATCTTTTAATTTCATGGCTGCAGTCACCATCTGCAGTGATTTTGGATCCCAGAAAAATAAAGTCAGCCACTGTTTCCACTGTTTCCCCATCTATTTGCCATGAAGTGATGGGACCAGATGCCATGATCTTTGTTTTCTGAATGTTGAGCTTTAAGCCAACTTTTTGACTCTCCTCTTTCACTTTCATCAAGAGGCTTTTTAGTTTCTCTTCACTTTCTGCCATAAGGGTGGTGTCATCTGCATATCTGAGGTGATTGATATTTCTCCCGGCAGTCTTGATTCTAGCTTGTGCTTGCTCCAGCCCAGCGTTTCTCATGATTGTACTCTGCATATAAGTTAAATAAGCAGGGTGACAATTTACAGCCTTCACGTACCCCTTATCCTATTTGGAACCAGTCTGTTGTTCCATGTCCAGTTCTAACTGTTGCTTCCTGACCTGCATTCAGGTTTCTCAAGAGGCAGGTCAGGTGATCTGGTATTCCCATCTCTTTCAGAATTTTCCACAGTTTATTGTGATCCACACAGTCAAAGGCTTTGGCATAGTCAATAAAGCAGAAATAGATGTTTTTCTGGAACTCTCTTGCTTTTTAAATGATCCAGTGGATGTTGGCAATTTGATCTCTGGTTCTTCTGCCTTTTCTAAAACCAGCTTGAACATCTGGAAGCTCATGGTTCACGTGTTGCTGAAGCCTGGCTTGGAGAATTTTAAGCATTACTTTACTACCGTGTGAGATGAGTGCAATTATGCGGTAGTTTGAGCATTCTTTGGCATTGCCTTTCTTTGGGATTGGAATGCAAACTGACCTTTTCCAGTCCTGTGGCCGCTGCTGAGTTTTCCAAATTTGCTGGCATATTAAGTGCAGCACTTTCACAGGATCATCTTTCAGAATTTGAAATAGCTCAACTGGGACAGTTCTGTGAAGACCTTTAAGACCTTCTAGAACTAACACCCAATGCATCATATTACCATTGGTTAAATAGGCCTAGAGACAAAGGCCTGAGAACAGTTGAGAGAAAACATTGCCATGGGAAGAAGAATCACCATAAGAAAGGGTGTGAGTCTGGGCTGATTTGATAGTTTTCCAATATGGTGGCGAAGGATATGTGAGTAAACTCGTGTCCCACCTGGGGGGGTTGGGGGCGGGGGTGGGGGTGGGTCGGGTGGTGAACTAGTCAATGGTGATCATATGGTTGCTGCTGCTGCTAAGTCGCTTCAGGCGTGTCGGACTCTGTGTGACCCCAGAGACGGCAGCCCACCAGACTTCCCCATCCCTAGAATTCTCCAGGCAAGAACACTGGAGTGGGTTGCCATTTCCTTCTCCAATGCATGAAAGTGAAAAGTGAAAGTGAAGTTGCTCAGTCGTGTCCGACTCTTCGCGACCCCATGGACTGCAGCCTACCAGGCTCCTCCGCCCATGGGATTTTCCAGGGAGGAGTACTGAAGTGCCATTGCCTTATCCGGATCATATGGAGATGATACATACAGCACCAGGTTCTGCACACGGACGAAGAGTTCTCTGCCTGCTCCACGCTGCCCTGTGGGCCCTGGAAGCAGAGTAAATGGGACCCTTATATTACACAGTGGATACACTGTGGGAATGTGACCCATAAATTGGATCTTATTTTTAAATTATTTTTTGAAATTTTGGCTACGCTGGGTTTTTGTGTGCGGACTCCTCTCTAGCTGCGGTGCTCAGGCTTCTCATTGTGGTGGCTTCCCTTGTTGCGGAACATGGACTGTAGATGCATGTGGACTCTGATGCCTTCTGGGCCCTCGAGCACAGGCTCAGCAGTTCTGGTGCAAGGGTTCAGTTGCTCCGCAGCATGTGGGATCCTCCCTGACTAGGGATCCAACATGTGTCCCCTGCATTGGGGGGTAGATTCATAACCACTGGACCACCAGGGAAACCCTGGATCTTATTTAAGCCCATCAAGACACCTGGATATTTAAAGGGATCCTTCAGATCCTTTGGTAAAATGCATCATTAGAAATATGGGTCGTCATTTGCTGGCTTTTCATAAAAGCAGAGCAGACCTGTAGCCAGTTAGTACCCAGACAAATGGTACAGTGATGTCTGGCCCCAGCTCTGATGTCCTGTGGACTGCCATTCCATCAGTCCACTAAGTACCCTGAAGACTGGATGGCTTGGGAGACTGGGCAGATTCTCCAAGCAGGGGATCAAGCTTCAGTTTGTGTGATTAACATGTTGGCTTTTGCAGATGTTAGTTTCATTTTCCTGATGGGCATCATGTTCTTGAAAGCATTTCTCTCAACCTTCCGTTCTCTGCCCTATGCAGGAATGAAGTTTATGGAGGACCGTCCCATACAGTCCCTCGTTCCTCTGTACTTGCTAGTGGGTGGGATCACCAGGGCCTTAAAAGTAAAAGTCTATGGGTCAGTTGTTTGTAGTTTCTATTGAAATTTAGCTTACAGGCATCATGGAGTGCAGCCTTTAACCCACTCCAGTATTCTTGCCTGGAGAATCCCATGGACAGAGGAGCCTGGCGAGCTACTCTCCATTGGGAGTCACAAGAGTTAGCGACTAAACCACCACCACCACTCACAGAACAGCTTCCTCCTAAGCGCAGGGTTGTTGAAACAGTAGGATCAGGTTTTTCCAGGTGAGGAGTATTCACCCAAAGCTTCCCTCCTTTGCTCTGAGTTCAGTGTGCTAAGCTGAGGCTTTCCTCTGACAATCACTGATGCAGAGAAATTACCCACTGCCAGTTACTTATACCGTTGAATTCAGTCGTAATGATGACCTTTCTCTCTGCTTCTTTTTTAAAAAGTTTCTTGTGTCAGGCAGTACAGATTGCATCTGGTTAAAATGTGTTTGATTTTAGCAGTTCCTAATGTCTGTTTTTAACCATAGCTCCTAGTTCTCAACTGACTAGCATGGGATTCGTTAGCTGCAGTCATCAGTCAGACATTAAACTCTGATGTTTATGGGCGAAGTCTGTGACTCTCAAGTTTATGTCAGTCCAGAGAGCTGATTTGCTCTTGGGTAGTATTGACATATGGTGAAACAGGAATAGTGATGGAAAAGGAAATATCAAAGGTCCTGCGTAGCCTGCAGTTAAGTTTTCAAAATTCCTAGCCCACAGAAATGTCACGGCTGCCAAAAGCACCTTAGGTCTAAAATACCTGAGGCCCACCTCCATTTATCAATGACCTTTCCCAACCATCCAAGCTTTCCATATCAAAAGCTGCAAAATACAAGCATTCATTTTTCCAACTTCCTTCTGGTGCTTGGGTCCTTTAAAAGAGGCTTCCCGGTGGCACTGGTCATGATATTAATCTGAGACATCAAAGGAATGTCTTCAAGATGGCTGTCCTCATATGCAATCAGTAGCTACATGCTCTGCTCTGTCTTGGGAAATGTATATGATTTAGAGCCTTTTTGGTTTGAGTCCACCTCACTATTAAACGCCCTCCTCTTTTGGCAGCTGTCTGCTGCGCAGTCTTAGTGTGTGCGTGCTCAGTCATATCCAACTCTTTGCGACCCCACAGACTGTAGCCCACCAGGCTCCTCTGTCCATGGGATTTCCCAGGCAAGAATACTGGAGTGGGTTGCCATTTCCTTCTCCAAGGGATCTTCCGGACCCAGGGCTTGAACCCATGTCTCTTGCATCTCCTGCATTGGCAGGCAGATTCTCTACCACAGAACCACCTGGGAAACCCATTGGGCAGTGTTCTGGAATGCATAAATACACGATCGTTTCTCTTAACATCCCGATGAAATCTACCTGGGGCTCTGTTTAGCTCCAAGGAGACCCAAAGGCTCTTGGATCAATAGGGCTGCATATCCCCTGTGGCCCTGCAGTGTTAGGGGAAAGCTCTGATGGACTGAGTGCCATAGAGATGCTCAAAACAAGGGCACAGTTTTCAGCAGTAATTACCTCTGCCCCACCCTCTCTCACCGGACTACCTCATAATCAGGCTGCAAACTAGAACTTTCCTTTAGAGATGTTACCATCCATGGAGTCTGTTCCTCTTAATAACAGCAAACTTTGTCTTATGAAAGTCAGCTCAGAACCCAAAGGTAATTTATTTTAATGAACAAACGAGAGCCCTAATAAGCAGCATTGATTTTTTTCCCTGGCAATCGAAAACTGTTTGAAGCCAAATTAAATTTTTGTGCTCATCATAGCGAGGCAATAGACAGTAAGTCCATAACCATGAGAACAATAGCAAACAGGTCTATAGAATCCCCTGACAGGTTTACTAGTGAGGCCCATGTTTTCTGTTTAACCCCTTGGAACACTGCATCCTCTCTGAAATGAATCACCATATTGGCACCACCATATTCCATGGCACCACCTTATTCCATGGTGTTGAAGAGAAGCTGCAGAGAAGAGCGTGGACATTTCCCAGGGTTACCTAAGAGAACTGACAGTCATGACCCATTAGAAGATCAAGAAGTGAATTTAGTAGGTTGTGACCACTTAAAAGGGCTTTCCAGGTGGCTCAGTGGTAAAGAATCTGCCTGCCAATGTAGGAGACGGGGGTTTGATCCCAGGATCGGAAAGATCCCCTGGAGGAGGAAATGGCAACCCACTCCAGTATTGCCTGGAGAATCCCATGGACAGAGGAGCCTGGCAGGCTATAGTCCACGGGGTGACAAAGAGTCAGACATAACTGAGCATGCACGCATGATCACTTAAAAAAAAAAAAAAAACCAGAATAGAAAATATTAGCATGCCAAGTAAGTATTGTGTGATATACAAGCACATGTGTGTGTTTGGTACGTTGACCAAGTAATTTACCTTCCAAACTGGACACTGTTGAGCTGTTGCAAGTACAGGGGATCTCTGATAATAATCACGCCAGGAGAACAGCATAAACCGGGACTCCCTGAGCCAGTGAGGACATTTGGTTACCTGATTGCTAGGCTGTGACGGGAAGTGTATTTGTTATTGAGTGCCATGTTGAAAGAATCTGAAACACTGATTTAGTGGCCATTTCTCTACTTAACAATCCTCCCCCTCATCTTCCAGGCCTCCACTTCTCAGTAACAATCGCTACCACCCGGGAGGGCTTATTATGTGCCAGATGCCATGCTAAGGGCTTGGCCCTCGTTCTGAACTCATTCAGTTCCCACCTCACCCCTTTTGATGCAGACTCTTGTATCAGAAAGGATTTTTTGAACATAAGGAACAAAATTTCCAGCTAACCTGAAAGTTAATTTGTTAGAAGGGCTGTTAGGAGGCTGGTGTGAGAGGAAGGAACCAGGCAGCTCCAGAAAGCCTGGGCCTAGGGACTGGCCAGGTGCTCTGAGCCAGCAGTGAAGTGATTGAGCCCCAGAGGGTTTCCCTCTCCGGGCACCAGGTGCCTACCAGCCCGTCCTGGGAGGGCGGCCAGGTCCCTGGATCCTGGGTGCCAGGCAGCCCCAGGGCGGGGAAGGCACCTCCAGGGAGGATGGTGCCCCAGATACACCCTCTGTACATGTGATTATGGAGGAAGCTCCCCAGAGGCTAGGGCCCTGCTCGGAAGGGAAAGGGTGCTGAGTAGCTGAACCCTGAGCTGCGCTGTCAGCTCCAAGCTTACAGATGAGGAAACCGAAGCCAAGAGGTTGCTTTTCTTGGGTTTCTATGGCAGCGATGGCCGAGCTCCTGTGCCCCCATGCCTGCCCTACCTCCTAGTCTTCTTCAGCCACCCTGCTCCTTCCAACTGGGTTTCCCCTGTTGCCCAAACGCACCACCCTTCATCTTTGCCATCCACTTCCCATTCCTACCTTTCTCTTCTCACTGGGGTTCGGAATATACCCCTTCTTCCAGGAAGCCCTCCCTGAATGCATCAGCTTTATCCAAGTAGCTCTCTAGACCCCTCTGAGCCCTCACTTCCCTTTTCTTATGGAAATGTTCTGCCTCCCAGCCAGGCTGCAAGTCTTATTCCTAGAAAGGCTCATAAATAAACAATTACTGTAGAATGTGAGAGACAATGGTAGAAATACATACTTAAGAATCATGGAAACCCAGAGGAGAGATTTCTAACCCAGCAACTGATTGAGTTGAGGAGGCCCAGTGGAGCTTCTCATGAGCCTGGAGTTCAGGAATGGAGTTGCAGACTTGGGTGCCATCCGTCTGTAGGTGGGTGGTGTTACTCAGGAGTCATGCCGTCGGCCTGTGGGTGGTGTTACTTGGGGGTCATGCCGTCGGCCTGTCGGTGGGTGGTGTTACTCGGGGGTCATGCAGAGTGAGCGCATAGGACCTGGGCACATCTGAGAGTCCATAAGGGCAAGCTGCTGGGAGAGTTTGCTGGTTTCTTCAATGCCTGCAAAGATCTTACCAGCAAAACGCTGAGTATCCTAGCAGACTCAACAAATGCTTGCCCACCTGGGTCTGGGAAAGGCACTTTTGCTCTTTTCAGAGTGAGGACTTTGTACTCATAAGAGTTTTCAAAGGTTTTTTTTTTTTTTTTTGGAGGGGATAAGGCAAAGAATGGGAGAGCTTTTCAAATCACAGTTGCAGTTCCAGTGACTGTGAAGAGAGCGAGGCTTGTTGTTGTTACTGCCGCTCCTGCTGGGCTGTTATTCAGCCACGGGCACCTTGAAGTTATAGAAAGAGCACGGACTTTCAAACAAGACACATTTTCTCTCTCCTTGCTATGGTGGCTTTTGTTATGAGAAGAAGAGTGCTCTTATTTAATGAGTCTGGCTGCCTTTGGGGAACATTAAGGAGCATCTTTCTCACCCCCAGATCAGCTGGGTTTGCTCTGTCGGGTGGGGGTGCACAGCATCCCAAAGACAGCTGTGAAAGCTGCCAAGGTCAAAGAAGTAGATTCCCCTTGGCACTGGTCCAGACCGCTAGCCGGGCATCGCAGACAGAGTGTCCCTTTCTCAGTGTCTTCTCTGCTCCTGCAGATCCTTCACTGGGCCTTGCGTCTGCTTCTTTCCCTGGTTATCTGTGTGTGTGTGTGCTAAGTCACTTCAGTCGTGTTGCCTGACTCTGCAACCCCGTGGACTGTAGCCCACCAGGCGCCTCTGTCCATGGGATTCTCCAGGCAAGAATACTGGAGTGGGTTGCCATGCCCTCCTCCAGGGGATCTTCTCGACCCAGGGATCGAATCCATGTATCTTACGTCTAACCTGCATTGGCAGGCGGGTTCTTTACTACTAGCGCTACCTGGAAAGCTCCTGGTTATCCGCGTACTTCTCTGATTTGCTGATGGTATAAACCAGTGGTGTGTGTTTTTTGGCTGGGTTGCATGCGATTTCACTAACGTAGATGTTTTTGGTCTCTGAGTTTTAATTCTACACGGTAGCAAATCTGCTTAATGCCAGGCTAGGGTTTGGAAGTCTTCTGTAAATCCATTTGTTTGGAAGTCCACGATGACACAACAGCCACCGCTATCATACCCTCTTGACGCTGTTTTGAGATGAGGTTCCTGGGAGCTGTGGTACCATGTCAGGGTGTCACCCCTGGGGTAGGGGGAGCCCCTGTGCTTTAGAATTCTAGATGAAGATTCTGTCACGTGTCACAGCCTTTGTCTAGTTTTACGTGGAGCTGGGCTGCTGTGTGTGTGCACACTTTATAATCAAACCAATTCCTGAGTGGCCACCAGTGTGGGACACCTCCCTTTTTCATAAATGTCGGCTCAAATAAAGAGGGGCTCATTCCTCCCCATGACTTTAAGAGAAAAGGATGCATGAGTCCCATGGAGCATCCTCATTGAGTTTGGGGGCATCTGTCTCCTGGAATCACGTTTGGTCCTGGTTTCCTCCTGGGTTAAGAAGAGGGTGCTATCTGCGCCCTCTGCTGGGAAAAGAAGGGAGAGCCTTTATTCCACCCCAGTCCTGGGTATTTTCTAACTTTCTTTTCGAGTCAGAGAGGAAGATCAGAGGGTTTGCAACTTGCAATTCCTGTGCTCATCTGTGGTGCCCATGCCATTTCTGTTGTGTCTCCACCTCGCTGTCTCTGTGCTAGGTGCCTGAGAGGGCCTGTGAGCAGGCAAGGTGTTCCATGGATGAGGGACCCAGACAGTTGCTCTGAAACAAATGGATCCCAGAGAACTCCTGTGCATGAATGCATGGAAGGGACCCTGGGTGACTCAGGTGATGTGTTCACCCACACTAGCAGGCTTTGACTGGTAATGTATTAGGGCCTCCCTCAAGGGATGGTGCGGGCTTCCCTGGTGGCTCAGACGGTAAAGAACCCTGAGACAAGAAGATCCCCTAGAGAAGGGAATGGCTACCCACTCCAGGATTCTTGTCTGGAGAATGCCATGGACAGAGGAGCCTGGCGGGCTGCAGTCCATGGGGTTGCAAAGAGTTGGACATGACTGAGTGACTAACCCTTTCACTTCACTCAAGGCATGGTGATCATGGTTGACACATTTCAGGAAAGAAGTTCACGGTCATGGCAAATGGTCCACGACGGTGGTTCTCTGAAAGTCTGGCTTAATCCAGAGACGATGTCCACACTGTGTAGGAAGTGATGGCTGCAGGCCTTTGAACTGATTCTGTTAGTACCATTTCCCTCATCTGGGCTCTTGATAGAAGAAGAGCATGGCAAGCTCACAGTAGTGATGGCTAGTAAGGCCTAGAGGGCGGACATTCTATTAATACACTGCTTATACCTTAAGTATCTATACCTATGTACTGAAGTATATATACCTATGGACTTCCTGGTGGCTCAGCAGTAAAGAATCCTCCTGCGATGAAGGAGCCGCAGGAGATACGGGTTCGATCCCTGGGTCAGGATCGCTGGAGGAGTGCATGGCAACCCACTCCAGTATTCTTGCCTGGAGAATCCCATGGACAGAGGAGCCTGGTGGGCTATAGTCCATGGGGTTGCAAGGAGTCAGACATGACTGAGCGACTTAGCATGCACACACATATATATGAAGTGTAGGTATTCATATATACTGAAGCGCCAAGGCGGACCCAGAACACGGCCACGCATCCCTGCCGAGCATCCTAAGGCAATGGTATTCTGGGGAAATGAACACAGTAACAGCTGAACTTTCTGGATGTTATGAAAACTCAAAGAAGAGATCCACATGGCAAGGAGGGATAATCAGACTTTCTCTTCTGAGAAAAGTCTGCAGCAAAAACAAAGTATACCCTGAAATCACTTAATTCTTTTTGCTACATTGAAAAAAAAAAATCTTGATCCTACTCCTTGCCTGATCTATCGAGATGGCAGCTAGACACAGTAACATGGGATTATTCCACTGGGGTCAGCCACACTGGTGGGTCTCAGACCTCAGCCAACATCAGAACTACCCATGGGTTTGTTCAAGAGGCAGAATCACAGCCCACAGCTATTGTCATGGGTGGGACCCCACTGATTCTGATTCCGTGGGTTAGAGTACCACATGTGTGCCCCCAGGCCACATAAGGGGCACACACTGACCCAGGACAGCCCCAGGCTGGCAGTGACCGTGAGGGTAATAAGACTTTACTTTCAGTATTTCACATCGTTTCCATCTGGTTTAGCGTGAGATGAAGCAGAGTAGCCAGTAACTTCCATTTTTGTGTAACTGTATCTTGTGCTTCGGTTTCCTTGTGGGCGTCTTCATGGTGAAGAAATGAACTTGGGACAGTTTGTTCCTCAGGGCCTCCCCTGAGCGCCCCCAGGGAGAGAATCCTCCAGGCCCTGGGACTCCGAATGTTCTTAAACCAGTGGGATCCCCATGGGTGCAGACTTTGCACTCGGAAGACAGTGACTATCAGTGGCCTGTTGTAGGCAGATTTTGCTCCACAGAACTCATAATCCTCAATCAGATGGAGGGGTTTGTAGTGGAGATTCTAGAAAAATGAATTGACAGAAAATTCTTCTTACTGATTCTAGTGGTCATTTTTCTTTTCATGATTATAAAGTAAGAAGAAAACGCATCTTTCTTAGAGATTGAATTTCAGTATTCTGTTTTCAGGTCAGCTGGTATCATAGTAGCCAGGTTATCTTGACTATCTTGGGAGACAGCATTTTGCTCTTTAACAAAAGAGAAATAGGAGGTGGAAATAGGAGGGGTATCAGTTCAGTTCAGTTCAGTCGCTCAGTCGTGTCCGACTCTTTGCGACCCCATGAATCCCAGCACGCCAGACCTCCCTGTCCATCACCAACTCCCGGAGTTCACCCAGATTCACGTCCATCGAGTCAGTGATGCCATCCAGCCATCTCATCCTCCGTCGTCCCCTTCTCCTCCTGCCCCCAATCCCTCCCAGCATCAGAGTCTTTTCCAATGAGTCAACTCTTCACATGAGGTGGCCAAAGTATTGGAGTTTCAGCTTCAGCATCATTCCCTCCAAAGAAATCCCAGGGTGATCTTCTTCAGAATGGACTGGTTGGATCTCCTTGCAGTCCAAGGGACTCGCAAGAGTCTTCTCCAACACCACAGTTCAAAAGCATCAATTCTTCGGCTCTCAGCCTTCTTCACAGTCCAACTCTCACATCCATACATGACCACAGGAAAAACCATAGCCTTGACTAGACGGACCTTTGTTGGCAAAGTAATGTCTCTGCTTTTGAATATGCTATCTAGGTTAGTCATAACTTTCCTTCCAAGGAGTAAGCGTCTTTTAATTTCATGGCTGCAGTCACCATCTGCAGTGATTTCGGAGCCCAAGAAAATAAAGTCTGACACTGTTTCCACTGTTTTCCCATCTATTTCCCATAAAGTGATGGGATTGGATGCCATGATCCTCATTTTCTGAATGTTGAGCTTTAAGCCAACTTTTTGACTCTCCTCTTTCACTTTCATCAAGAGGCTTTTTAGTTCCTCTTCACTTTCTGTATATTTAACATATATTCCAATATTTTAAATTGGAATATAGTCGATTTAGAATGTTAATTTCTGCTCTGCAGCAAAGTGATTTATAATATGGCAATATTTCATTCTTTTATATGGCCGAGTGGTATTCCACTGTGTATGTGTATCACATCTGCTGATGGACATTTAGGTTGGTTCCATGTCTTGGTTGTTGTTAATAGTGCTTCCATGAACATAGAGGTGCCTGTATCTTTTTTATTTATATTTTTGTCCAGATACATGCCCAGGAATGGGATTGCTTGATTACATGGCAGCTCTATTTTTAGTTTTTTGAGGAACCTCCATAATGTTTTCCATAGTGGCTGCCCCAGCTTACATTCAGGTGGTGAGTGTTTTCAGATACAATCTTCTATTGTTTTCTCTGGAACAGTTTCTTAAATCAGTTATAAAGTTTAAAATTTTCTTACTGCATTGTATGGAAGTATACTTCCACTTCATAGGAAAAGAAAAGGCAGCTGGGACTTTCTGCTGATTTATACATACCAAGTGTGACAGTAAGTTTCACAAATTTCATCACTCCTGAAGTCTCTTAAAACCCTCTCTTCTGATCGCTTCCTCTTCATTCCATTGGTGAGAAAGGGGTCCCTTACCCTGACTAAGGTGGCCAAGCATTCAGCAGCTGTCATTGAACAGATGAGACTGACAGCCTTTTCTGAGTCACATATACTCACAGCCTGGGGAGGAGGCCATGGCGTGCCATGCGGTGCCACGTGGAGGTTGCATACAGGAACAAAGTAGACACGCAGACACGGAAGGAGTCCTGTAAGAGGGTGGGGTCACCTGTAGATCTGCAGGAGGATGTGATTGGTTTGTGTGAATAATTGCACAGGCTGGCAGGGAAGTAAAGCCCGTTAACTTGAGAGGGTGGGGTGTGGCCATCTGACTGATGGGGGGCACTCGCCGGATGGGGAGCCATCCCCACTGGGCAGCAGGTAGATCTGGTGAAATCAGAGAACTCACAGCTAGGACCGTGGGCCTCTGTGAGGCTCAGAGACGCCAAGGCAGCCCAGGAAGTTTCGGACCTTGCAGTACACCCCCTCCATCCCAGCCTTTATTCGTTGGCTTATTCCCTGGGTTACTTAGTCCTGGTTTCAAGTCTAGATTTGAACTTAAGCACCACAGCGGCAGGGGAGATATAATCAATGATAAGGTATACATTGTCCATGAAATTCAGCCTCCAAGCATCGCTACCCAGGAGAGACTGCTCACTGTCTCCTTCCTGAACAGCTCTGTCCCTGGTTGACAGCGCGGACCTCCTTCTAATGATTTCCCCCCACAACTGCAAAAATCTTGCAGTCTGATTGAATTCTTCCAAGCCAAATTTTTTTTTTTTTTTGCCCTTTATCTCTTCATAGGAATATTTCAGCCTTAAAATGTCCTGTAGCCTGTGCTTTTCCATAGCTGCACACACAAAAAAGGCATTTTGCAACTCAATCTATGGTATATAAGTCTGTTTATAAAGCAGCCAGTTTCTCAGTCCACTGGGCAGGGCGCTGTGGCTCAGCTTCTGGGATCCCAGCCCAGTGGGCCCGCCCCAGCTGCAGCAGGTGCGGCAGCTAATGACTCACACCTGCAGCCTTTCCTGGAGCCCACCATTAGTTGGGTAGAGCCAACTTGTGCATGAGTTACACTCCCATGCACATGCACACATATACACACACGCACACACATACACGGTGACTGTCCATCGCTAAGGACTGATCGGGACAGGAGGACATCCCAGCTTCAGGGCAGGTCCAACTCTGGTGTCATTTATGTTCCAGAGCTCCCCAAGGGGTCAAGCCAGACCTCACAGAAGCCACACCCTTTCCGGGCTTCTTCCTTTTTCCTGTGCTTCCCCCTGTCCTGCATTTGGGTTTCTCCTGAGACCACTCCCCTCAACAAATCACATTAAGTGAAGTTCCTTTGCAGGCTCTGCCTCCAGGAAACCTGACCCAGGACAGAGCCGTGTCTCCACAGCTGAAGGCAGGAGATAAATCAGCAGCAGAGTCCCTTTTATAAGCCCTTTTATTTTCCTAAAATGACTGTTCTAAAACTTTATTTTCTTTATAGAAGTGATACACACTTACGGCTAAACATTCAAGTAGTGTCAAAAGGTATAAAAGCGTAAAAGATTTCAAACCCTACCCTGACTCTTAGTTCTAGTCCCCAAAAAGGTCACCAGCATTCATTTTTTAGTCTCATTTCAGAACATGTTTATGTGTATTTTTTAAGTATGAATATCTGATTTTTATATAATTTCTCTCACATTATTCATACCTCTCTACAACCTGCTTTTTCCCATATACACCATGACTTTCTTTCCATCATCAATGCAAAGAGATCTGCCTCAAAAATGATGAGTAAACTTTTTAAACTCATTTAAAAAGTTAACGTCCTCTGTAACTGGCAGGGTCCATCATTTCTGTGCATCAAAATGGAAACACTAGTAATTTGACATTTTATTTTGCCAAATGAACAACTGAGAGCTCAGTTTGAGAAAGCAGTTGTCATTTCCCCCTCTCGTGCTAAACACGTGAGCCTGACTGAACCCGAAGCCTCTGTGAAAGGACTGAGGAGCCGGTTAGATGAAGACCCACCTGAGGGCAGCTCAGTGGCCCCCAGCAGTGGGTTAAAAATCACGAGAGGGAAACAAGTTGATTTGTTTCTGTTATTCACAGCCACAAAACCACATTCGTATGGGGCAAACTGCCCCTCCAATAGAGAGTGAGACTGTGCGTTTGATTAAGTAGATAACTAGATGCGCTAGGCATGAATACATAATGGAGGTGGGACCGAATATCTCAGGAATTATAAAATGTGTTTTAAGATATGTAACAGCCACAATTAACCACACAGAGAGAGCATCTCACGCCCATTCTGATGGCTACTATAAAACAGCAAAACCCAGAGAATAACGAGTGTTGGGGGAAAGGGTGTAGGGAAATTGGAACCCTTGTGCGCTGTTGGTGGGTGTGGAAAATGGTGCAGCTGTTATGGAAAGCAGCATGGAGCTTCCTTAAAAAATTAAAAATAGAATGCCGTATGATCCTGCTATTCCATTTCTGGTTATATACCCAAGGGAATTGAAAGCAGGGTCTTGAAAAGATATTTGTACACCAGTGTTCACAGCAGCATTATTCACACTAGGCAAAAGGTGGAAACAACAAGTGTCCTTTGTGGGATGAATGGATGGATAAACAAAATGTGGCGTATACATACCATGGACTCGTGTGTGTGCCTGTGTGTGTTCAGCCGCTAAGTCGTGTCTGAGTCTTTGTGACCCCTGTGGATTGTAGCCTGCCAGGCTCCTCTGTCCATGGGATTTTCCAGGCAAGAACACTGAGGTGGGTTCCCATTTCCTCTTCCAAGGGATCTTCCTGACCCAGGAATCGAACCTGCGTCTCCAGCACTGGCAGGCAGATTCTCTACCACAGATGTTTAGTCTTAATAAAGGAAGAACATTCTACATTTGCCACATTAATGAACATTGATGACATTATGCTGAGCGAAGTAAATCAGTCATGAAAGGACGAATACTATACGATTCCACTCAGTGGGAGGTCCCTGGAGCAGTCAGGTTCATAGAGACAGGAAGCACAATGGTGGCTTCGAGGGGCTGGGAGGAAGGGAGAAGACGGAGCTGATGTTTAATGGGCATAGAGTTTCAGTTTTGCAAGATGAAAAGCTCCGGAGATGGATGGTGGTGATGGTGGTACAACAATGTGAACATACTTAATGCCACTGAACTGTACACTTAAAAAAATTAAGATGGTACGCTTTATGATACATATATTTTAACCACCATTTAAAACTACATAAATAAAATCATGCATTCCTCAAACCTTCCCAGGATTAAACAGCTGGCAAGGGCAGGGCCGTTTAATCATTCCATGCCTATGTAAGGGCACATGTGTTCACAGGCTCAAGCCCAGTCTCAGTCTTAGTTGACTGAGACCCATCTTTGGGTCTCTTAACTTAGGGGGTGGGTGTGGAGGTGGGGAGGGTAGCTGGCAGAGAGAACTGTGGGAACTCGAAGCCACCCAGTCAACATAGGAACCAATCAACCAACCCCAAAGAGGAAGGAGATGGTAGGGGAGGTTTCCAGCTCCACGTGCTCAGTCATGTCTGACTCTGTGCTACCCTATGCATTGTAGCCCACCCGGCTCCTCTGTCCATGGGATTCTCCGGGGAAGGATCCTGGAGTGGGTAGTCTATCCCTTCTCCAGGAGATCTTCCTGACCCAGGAACCAAACCCATGTCTCCTGCATTGCAGGCAGATTTTTTACCCCCTGGACCATCGGGGAAGCCCTTCCAGCTCCACAGACACATGACTTAAAGAAGAAACTGAAGAGAAGCCACCAGGAGACGTGTCCCATCCCTACAGAAAAGGTTAGATCCTGACTGTCAGGTTGGAATCCTGGCTCTGGTCCTTTCTAGACTCTAGTGTCATCATGGACATGCCTTGACATTATCTGGGCCACAGTCTGCTCATTTTAAATGAGCTTAGAACAGTGCTTAGTAACTGGCAAGTGGAGTATAAGCTCTTATTAAATAAGAGAAAAGGTCCTCTATTCCATCCTTATTCCTACGCCCCAAGGGCAGGACAGGTGGAGTGCGGTTTGGGGGAGACTTAGGCTCAGGGAGGTGGGGTGTCTCCTTTGAAGAGGCATCAGGGCTGAAGGTAGATATTCCGATTTTTGACCCCAGCTCTTGCCACTATGTGTCTGCTGCCCTCTCCCTGCCCCTGGTGGCCCTTGTCTGGAGCCAGTGGCGAGAACTGGGCGGTCCTGGGAGTCACTGGTCAGGGCCAGGCACAACAACCCCTTAGGGCATCAGCGCACTTACCTGTGGCCCCTGAGCCTCACTGGAGAAAACTCTTGCACTCAGAACCTGCCTGCCAGGAAGCAGCCCTAGAAACAGACTGTATGAGAGTTTCAGGCCAACATAAGCCACGTCTGCCGGAAATCATTTCCTTCATTCATTCACTTGTAGGGTGACTGATGGACCCAGGCGTCATGACTGTCCTGCCCTTGGCCCGTCTCATCCGTGTGTTTGGTTCTTGGAGGGTGGACAGGGCTGGAGAATGAAGGTGGACCATCGTATTTTTTTTTAATAGTTGGTGGTGGTTTAGTCGCTAAGTCGTGTCTGACACTTGTGATCCTGTAGATTGTAACCCGCCAGGCTCCTCTGTCCATGGGATTCTCCAGGCAAATATACTGGAGTGGGTAGCCATTTCCTTCTCCAGAGGATCTTTCCAACCGAGGAATCCAACCCACGTCTCCTGCATTGCAGGCATGTTCTTCATTGACTGAGCTATGAGGGAAGACCTCATTATGGTTATAAACCTTTTAATAGTTATTTGATCAATTTATTTGGCTGCACCAGGTCTTAGTTTTGGCTTGTGGGGTCTTTAGTTGCAGCGTGTGGAATCTAGTTTCCCGACCAGGGATCAAACCCCGGGCCCCCTGCGTTGGGAGTATGGAGTCTTGGCCACTAGACCACCAGGGAGTGCCTGTTTTTCGATCTGAATAAGGAATTCGTGAACACAGTACAAAATTCAAAGGCACAAAAAGGTGTTTGGTGTAAGCAGTCTCCCTCCCCACTGACAAAGCTCTTACATCCCCCTGCCCACTGCCACCCCATGATTAGTTCCCATGAAAGGAAGAAAACCCTTAAATCAGTGGATTTGCTCTGCAAGGGGTTGGTTCAGATGGGCAACAGACAGTTGCCTTGGGGGTAGCACGTCTGTAAAAGCAGGTGGCATCAAGGGACTTGGGAAGATAACCATAAAGGCGGTTCTAAGAGGGGTCCTGCCTCCTGCTGGGTGCTGGAGTGGGTGGGTGTCTGCCATGTCACCCCTGAGCTGCTTCTCTCCTGTCTTAGTGTGAACCCCCCAAAACAGCCTCGGGTTTCTTGTAAGCCTTTTGTCAGTCAGGCTGGGAGCCCCCATCCCTTCTCGTGAATGCAGAAGAGACCAGTTCCTTAATCCATGTACAGACAAGGTCCGGACACCGAGGAATAACCGGGAGCAGCATCAGAGACCCTCCTCCCCGCCCCCTGCCTCTCCCTCTTTCCTTTCCATTTCCTTCCCTTCACTTTCACTTCTCTTCCCCACCCCCAAGTGCACCCTAAACACATACAATGAGCAGTGCCTGGGCTTCCGTGGATTTATGATTTATGGTTATTCATCTTATTATCTAAGTGGTTTTGCCAGGTAAAATATTAAGGCAGCACTGCCATTATAACCTTGTCTTCCATGATCTCATTGGCAGCTGGTGTTGCCATGACAACTGGGTTGGAGAAACTGGTACTGAGTTTCAGTGGAAGAGATGCAAACACTGGTGTGTATGTGTGTGTGTGTGTGTGTGTGTGTGTGTGTGTATACACGCAGACCTCCCATCATGTATATCTCTGGCGCAGAAAGCCATGGACTTCTCAATCCTCACCTTCTGCTTCTCCTTCGAGTTTGGTCAAAATTAGCTTCAGGGCTCTGAATCAATTAGAAGGAGGCTTTGGAGGGTGATTTCTTTGTGTGGCTTTTGACTAGCAAATTTAAACTAGAGACAGAGAAGAGATATCTTCCAGGCTTTCTCCCCGCCTGAAATGAAGCAAAGACACCCACTGGATGTTGCCCTTTTAAAAGCACCTTGGGCCTAACTTACTTAACATCTTTGTGTAATTCTCTTATTAGTCATAGAGCTTGAAGGGGCCCCAGATGTCATCTCTCTAATGTCCTTTTCATTTAGATGAGAAAACTGAGGCCCAGAAAGGTTAAGTGACTTGCCCCCATAGAGTATGGTCTGCTGAGAGGCCATTGGCTCTGAAATCGCACTGCCTGGCTCAAATCCTGGCTCCAGGGTGCATTTACTGTGACCTCACAGTAAACGTGACCTCAGCCAAGGGGCTTCCCCTCTAAGCCTCAGTTTTGTTCATCTGTAAAATGGAGATGATAGCCAGAGCAACCTTACTAGGTCATTGTAGGGATTAAGTGACATAATCCACAACGTTTGGACTTGTTCATTCACCAAGTCGTGTCTGACTCTGCAACCCCATAGACTGCAGCATGCCAGGCTTCCCTGTCCCTCACCATTCCCTGGAGTTTGCCCAGATTCATGTCCATTGAATTGGTGATGGCATCCAGCCATCTCATCCTCTGTCTCCCTCTTCTCCTTCTGCCTTCAATCTTTCCCAGCATCAGGGTCTTTTCCAGTGAGTCGGCTGTTCCCAGCAGGTGGCCATAAATTTTATCACTATTAACCAGGGCCACACTGAGAGTCAGTGACAAAACAGAACCAAAATCCAGCTCAGCTAGGTCCTTAAACTGGACCCTTTTCCCACGAATCCCATCCTGTCCTTTCTTTCTTGTTCCGTGTCATCCAGGGAAGAACGGAGGTCCCTTCTGAGATGTGGGTTGTCTTTTCTTAAAACCCCCTATGAATTGTGTACAGCGCAGTCCCTAGCGTAGACTTGTTGATTTGAGGGTAAATATTACATGCTTCATGCACTAACGGAACATGCATGGAATGTACACGGGGTGGCTGCAAAGCAGGAGGGAAAGAATGAGAAGAAAACTTAGGGCGGGAAATGAACGGTTTTTGACCATAACCAGGCATTTTGCTGAGCTCTTTACAAATGCATTTAATCATCACAACAGCCCCATGAAGTGAGCATATTCATCCTCACTGTACGCGAATAAGAAAACTAAGTCAGAGTAGGTCTGCAGCACACCGGGATTTACACAGCAGGTTGAGAGAGCTCGGTTTCCACCCACCCTTTTACAGCAAGGTGCTGCTGATGCCCTCAATAAACCGTGTGGTTCACAAGAACTTCTCACCCCCTCTGTGAGCCAAAAGCACATTTCCTGAGGTGGTGAGTTTCTGAACAGACTGGTACCTCTTCCATCACTGACACAAAGCCTTGGGTACAAAGCACAGTTGTGTAACTCTGGGGGTCCAAAATGCTCTCCTGGTCCAACCTGACTGGCATTGAAAAGTCACACCAGGCTGGGTGGCTTTGCAGAAGGCCACTTGTTTAAATTCCTTTTCATCGCTCTGGCAAGAAGAAGAGCAATGCAGGGGAACCTCACAGTCCTGTTCAGAGGAGCAAGCTGTTCTGGGGAAATGTATTTCAAAAGGTATTCTGAATTAAAAATACGCCCACTTGGGAGGGGGCAGCGAACCTATATCTTCTACCGTAGGTAATGAGGCCATTAAACCAGCTGGTCTCCGCACATCTTATGTAAGAATGGCTCAGTCTCTGGGTGAGTCTGGTAAACCAGTACAGAATTTAACCGAGTGAGGCTCTCCTAACGGAGTTAGAGATGGAGGTCAGATGGGGATAAGGGTGCCTGACTCCTACATAACAGGGGCCCAGAGTGGGCTGGGTGACTTAGTCTAGCGTGTGGGTTGGCATAGCCACTATGCTTTTTTTTCTTTCCACTTGCACTGTGTGTTTATTTGGCCTCGGGGGATTGGGAAGGCGGATGAAGATTTGAAAGCGATAAAGGGCTCCTTCCTGACATTACATGACGTTGCAGAACTGTGGCAAAAGCCTGTATTTTGGAGACAGACTCACCTCTCAGGAGGGAGACCCAGTCTGCCTTGCCCCAGGCGGGTCACTGTGAGCACCTTACAGACTTATTGTACCTGCTGCTGAAGCACTGTCCCTCCGCTGAGTTACTGCAGGTATTTGGTGAAATAAGATAGGTGGAAACTTAGAAAATACTAGTTTTTCAGTAACCCCTATGCTAAAACCCATCAGATGGAGACATCTTTTCAGTATCAGTAAGCCTTCTCGTTTTGAGTCCACACGATTTTCTGGGTCATCAGATTCGAGGAGGTGTGTTTCGGTGCCAGCTCTGCGTCCCAGTGATACCCAGCTGGCAGGTAACCCCCAACAGGTACTGACGCCGGCTTGCACCCCATGAAGACCCTCCCTGCAGGGTCTGCCCTCCCTCCCCGCTGCCTTCTGAGGCCCGGGCCGGTGTGGGGCGCTCTCCAGAGCCGCGGCAGGGCAGGGCAGAGCTGGGCCGTGGGGGGCGGCGCTCCGTATCGTACAGAGACCCGGCCGCATTCCCAGTGGGGACCAGCCCCGGAGGCCGTGGCGTTTACATAACTGCGATGATGTAACCGCTGGCGGGCCCGGAAGGGCGCGGCGGGGGCCCGGGAGCGCGGGGCCGCGGGACTCTGCGTGCGGCGCCCGGCCCACCATGCTCCTCTACCGCAGCGCCGTGTGGTTCGCCAAGGGGCTGCGCGAATACACCAAGTAAGGGTGCGCGGGGTACCGCGCCGGCGCCCGGGGCCCGGGGGCGGGCAAGCCCGGCGGCCGTCACGCGGCCCGCCTCGGCGCCGGCAGGCGGGATGAGCGGGAACGCGCCCGCGACTCCCCCGCGATCACTCGGCCCCACCGAGCGACGGAGGCGCTCGCCTGCCGGCCGCCCACCTGCTGCAGCCACGACCCAACCCCGGGGCGCTCTTGGGCCCGGCTGGCCCCCGGGGGCGGGGCTTGTACTCGCGGGGCTCCACCCACTGACGTCAGGCGGCCCAGGGGTCTGCGAGCCTCCTGGGCGTTGCCTGGACGCCCCGCTTGGGTGTGCTCTGGCTCTTGTCTCCTTGGGGCTGTTTTCGGCGTCAGAAGGGGTTAGTTCTAAATTGCTGGTTGAGATTCCGCTTAGTACTTTCCTGGGTGTGTTTTTGTCCTTACTAATAAAATGCGGCTTGTGGACTGTGACCGCTCCCTCCAGCTGGAACATTCCGGGCACGAGTTACAGGGCGGGTGTAGACCACGCGTCCAGTGTGAGCTTGTTGAACATTGCTTGATGGTACCCGCCCCGCGCACCCCCCCTCCCCCATCGCCCCGTGATCACCCTGGCTGTGCCCCAGTCGACCCGCCCCCTCACTGTGGTCTTTGAGGGGTGGCCACTTCTGGGAGGTGGAGAGGTGGTTTTTAATCTTAGAATTAGTCTCTCCCAGTGGTTCTCATCCCTGTTTGAAACCAAAAATCACCGGCAGAAAATTGTTGAGGATATCAGCTTTCAGGCCCTCCCAGTGGACATTTTGATTCAATTGATGTGCACTGGGGCCTAGATTGATATTTTATTTAAAAAAAAAAAAAATCCTGCAGGTTCTTCTCTTATGCAACCCTCTTCTCTAAGAGACTTCCTCTCTTCCCTGCCTTAAGAGTTTTATCAGTATTTTTATCAGTTCCTAAGGCTACCTGGGAGAAGGCAGTGGCAGCCCACTCCAGTACTCTTGCCTGGAAAATCCCATGGACGGAGGAGCCTGGTAGGCTGCAGTCCATAGGGTCCCGAAGAGTCGGACACAACTGAGTGACTTCACTTTCACTTTTCACTTTAATGCTTTGGAGAAGGAAATGGCAACCCACTCCAGTGTTCTTGCCTGGAGAATCCCAGGACTCCAGTGTTCTTGCCTGGAGAATCCCAGGGACGTCAGAGCCTGGTGGGCTGCCGTCTATGTGGTTGCACAGAGTCGGACACGACTGAAGCGACTTGGCAGCGGCAGCAGCAGCAGCAAGGCTACCTGGGCAAATTTCCATTGTCCCAGGACTCCAGGCATCTTTCCAAGGGGAGACAGCTGCTGTTCCTCCCTTCTCGGCTTGCAGAAGTGTTTTTTGAAAGAGTGCAGACCCTCCTCAGGGGCAGTGCTGCAGAAAATGTGGGAAATGTTACTGAGTCCAAGCTCAGCCTCCTCACTATACCGAGGCCAGTTAACAGAGAGAAAATGTTGAGGCAAGGAATACTTTTATTGTGAAAGCAAACAGATCGAGAAGATGGCAGACTAAAGTCTCAAAATAACCACCTTGGCTGCGTGTTTGTATGTGAGGTTCTTGTACAGGATAGAGAGGGGTTGGAGTTGAGGAAATACTGACCATTATCTTGTAAATATCTCCTGGAATGGCCAACCTCAGGGAAGGGATGTGTTCCTTCAGGCAGAGGGGAAGGGTTCCCTGAGGCAGATCATTATGTAGGATTATAATAACTAAAGCAATGTAAAACAAAGGTTAAAGTCAAAGAAACAGATCCATCATGGAGTCAGAATTGGCTCTTCCCTGCAATATTTCCCACTGTCCTTGTCCCTTCAACAATCTTGGAAAAAAGAGGGTGACGAGTGCTCTAACTGCTTCATCAGATGGATCTTTTGGGGAGTGTTCACAGCCATCCGTGCCAGTTCCCAGTGTTCCAGATGTTGAGATTTGTCTGTCTTTGTTCCTCTTTGGAAAATGTCCACTTTACATCTGTAGCATACTGAACTTCAAACCCAGAGGCAGCATCTTAAGTTTAGGAATTTAGGGCTTTTCTATGTATGGGAAGATGCAAGAGTCAGGGCTCTTTAAAATTATTTCCTTGATATGTACCCTCAGGTATCTGGGGCAGTTAATCCTGTGTTCTCATAGGCTGAGTTTCCTCAGGGCTCACTGGCTCATGTTGGAAGGCTCCAATTGCAGATGACTGATGTGGCAGGAAATATTCCATTTCTCAGCTCCTCCCCTCTTGGTTAGGAATTTGACCAGTATTTGGTAGACAGTTCATGATCAAATCTTGTCCCACGGCACTGGAAGGCTCATCCCAGATCAGGAAAAAATTCTTTGATATACCACTCTAGCTGCTAAAGTTCAGATTCGACCCCCATCAATAAGGAAAGATTCTCTGGATCTTGTGCCTGATTATGATCCAGGAGACATTTTCCCTCCCATTGCTTCTTCCCATACTTAGAATTACACTATTACAATGATTTTTATGTTATGTTTTTAGCCATATAAGTTTTGTTCAAGGCCTGATTACACCCTCGGTATTGTAAGAGACAACAATCTTATAAATTAGACAAGATATAAGTAATGCAGTTAGTGAAATTGACAATGACAGAGCATCAAGGAGGCACAAAGCACAAACAATTTGAAAACAAAGACCAAATTAGAACAATGATTAATTAGTTTAAGGGGAAGATTTTCCTTACCCCTGGGAAACAGATTTAAACCAGTGATTTTCTTTATATTGAAACCACAAAAACTGTAACCGTATCTACCAGTTCACTCAGTTCCCCTGTAACTAATCCTTTTTGTTAACAGCTTTGTGAAGCCATTAGAATTACTTGCATTTATCCAAAAGTCCTTTTTATAAATCTTCCTGAAGGGGAGGAGTTTTTGCAATGGCATCAAAGTGAAATCATAACTATCTATAATAAAAAAAAAAGACTTAAGAAGCCACATTTAAAGCACCTAAGTTACTGCTGTGACATGCCACACTTTCAGATAATAACCAGAATTATGATGATAATACTTTAGCAGGACACATCAAAATTTCATATAATCTCTAGAATATCATTTACCATAAAATATAACCTAAGAAGATTTATTACTCATGTGATAACACTTCCCATTGTAATTTAAGATACCAAGTGAACCTAATGAGTTTAATGTTTCTTCGGGGTGTTTCAAAAGCCCTTTGAAACATCCCGAAGTTTTGCTAGAGGTCAAAGAAACTTTATTATAATTTGATTTGGTAAGTTTTGTCAAAACAACATCAAAAGGGTTTTAAAACACAACAGGATTATACGTCTCCGTGAAACAATAGTTATTCACTTAGCCAAAGTAACAAAGATTTCAAAGGCAAATACAGAGTAGATCACTTAAAAGGTAAAGAACTTAAAATCTGTTATCAAAGGTAGTTTGACAACTTAACAAAACTTGTCTTTCTAACAGAGAAAAGCCAAATTCTATTCTCATTTCAAGATTTCAGCCCTGAGTTGGGTACAGCAATGTAAAACCCATCAGTCTACAAAAGAGGTCAGATTAAAATTGGGTTTCTGGCAGATGGAATAAATTAAGTTCACTTGTCTAGATGGCTAAATTCCTTTTACTAATGTTTATGGAAAGCAAGTCCAAATTACTCTCTTTTTCAAAATTTGCATTTTAAAAATATGGTGGAGATAAGGGCTCCTGAGAAGACCAGGTAGAACATTTGCAAAGATACAATTTTTCCTCAGGATAACTTCATTTCCCCTTTATAATACTTTGTTGTTCTTTTTTAGTTGCTAAGTTGTATTAATACTTACAAACTCGCTCTTAAGATAAACAGGGAAGGTCTTGGGAGTGGTAAAAGGATTAGTGGGTTTTGGATTCTTTTTTGGAACCATACTTCTGGTCCTAAAACAAGGAGAGTTATTTTTTTCTTTTTTCTTAAAGAATTAGGTGGCTGCCTGAATGATATTGAAGGGCTGACATACCCATTTACCTATGTTGGAAAGTTAGCTTAGAGGAGAAGTTCTCTTCCAAAAATCCTGCTACGCTCTAAATATCAGCTATGCCTAGTTTAGTCAGACCAATGGCTTCCCATTTCGGTAACCTATTTACAAACACTTTTGAGGATCTTCCCTAGATTTCAGCCAGTCATTTAAAACTTCCTAAGGGGCTCCCAGGTGGAAGTGGAACCTTAGAGGAAGTGCTTCCCATTTTAGCTCAAGCCGTTAGTACTAGAAATCTTTGTGCTCAAAGTAACCAAATCAAACCAAAACCTTGCCAGCCAGAAAGTCACCTTCAGAGTCAAATGGCAAAACTGCCCCAAATGTGACTTCCTAGTCCCACTAGGCTTGTGACCCTTGTCCAAAGCACCTTATTTCCCTTCACAGGGAGAACACCCCAAATTTGAGCCAAAGCCCCGCTAAATGGAGCTGAAGCTCCCCAAGGTGGAGCCATAGTCCCCAAATGCACGAGATCAAAAAGGCCCTGGTGGGACCCTGATGTCAAGCTGTTCTGAGGAAATGTTACTTGAGCCCTTAATTTACAAAGGAGAGTGGTATCAATTAGAGTCAATCAGTTTGTTCCCACTGTCAGCGGACCTGGGGCGCCTGTCTTAGTTTAGGGCGATCTCTTCTCCAGTGTCCTCCCCCTGCAGTCAGGGGCGCCTGTCTTAGTTTAGGGCGATCTCTTTTCCAGTGTCCTCCCCCTGCGGTCAGGGGTGATCTCTTCTCCAGTGTCCTCCCCCTGCGGTCAGGGGCGCCTGTCTTAGTTTAGGGCGGTCTCTTCTCCAGTGTCCTCCCTCTGCGGTCAGCATGTTCTTCCTTCCCCAGTGGTGCCCACCTTTAGGTTTCATGTGTGCGCAGTTGCTCAGTCGCGTCCGGCTCTTTGCGACCCCGTGAACGGTAGCCCGCCAAGCTCCTCTGCCCATGGAATTTTCCAGGCAAGAATACTGGAGTGGGTTGCCATTTCCTTCTCTAGCGGATCTTCCTGACCCTGGGGCTGAACCCGCATCTCCTACATTGGTGGCAGGTTCTTTACCACTGAGCCATGGGAGCCCTCCTTAGGTTACTCATTTTTAGTGCTGCTACCAAAAAACCTGTATTCCATTTCACATCTCCTTGCTTCTCTCATTGTTCCCTGCTGTTGAATACTTTTAAGAACAACATCTACTAACTGAGAAGGATTCATTTCAAACACACTATCTAATTTCTATAATTTTTTTAATCTCTGGAGCACTTTGCCTGATGAAGGCTATATTTATCATCCTTACATTCTCAGGGGCCTCAGGGTCTGTATCTGTGTAGCATCTATAAACTTGATAAATCCTTTCTAGAAACTGTGATGGATCCTCTGGATCCTCAGCTGGTTTTTGTTTTATCTCTCAAATTTTGTTTAAGCTCTTTCGTCTACCCCATTGTGTACCCTGTTGGGTTTTCTCTCAGACCTCTGCACGATAAGGTGGGTAGTCCTCTGACTCCTTTTTCTCCTGATGCAATAGCATAAATGCTTCTCCGTATGGAATCTCATCTCTTTTCCCTGCTCTTTTGCAAAACACTTCTGTGAGATAACCTAATAGTTGAGTGAGCCATTCAGGGTCTGTTGCTCTTCTGATCCTAACATATATGGGGTCCACACCCTATTATAGTAGCATAGTCATAGGCTTACAATTATATTATTTTGCCCATTTATCCAATATATGCCCGAAAGGGCTCTCCTTCAAGATAGATGGAGTAATTCCCATTTATAGATGGAATACTTCCCATTTTTAAAAGTATAACCACACCACAACACAAAAGATGAATAGCAATTCCAATATAAAAAATTCCACAAAAAAATCACAGCATTGATACACCAACAAATTGGCCCCCAACTCCCAAACTTACCCTACAAATCAAAGAATTCCAACTAGGGTAGACTTACCCCACAAGAACTAGTTCCCCAATAAACTGGTTCCAACTGAGCAGGTTCCCAAATCAGGTAAATAAACTTATCTTAGAAAACAAATGAACTAATTCCAACTAGGATAGGCTTACCCCCACGAGAACTAGTTCCCCAGTGAACCAGTTCCAGCTCAGGTACAGTCCAACAGCAATTCCCCTGCCCAACAGGGTTCCCCAACCAAACTGGCTTGTCCCCTAAAGGAAAAGCCCAAATTGAGGTGGGGGTATGTTTCCAGCGTGCACACTGGAGAGACTTACCCTACAAAATTTAGTCCCATCAACGTCAGTTTCTTGCCTCAACTGCCGGGCACTGGGGAAGCTGGTGCCACATCAGGAAATCTTGAAGGGAAGACCCTCAGGACAAATAGTTCCAGCAGCTGCTAAGGCCTTGCCCCAGTATTCCCTGATACATACCCGGGGCCAGGTAGCCACAAGCAGCAAGGCTTCTAGGCTGGCTAAGCCAAATTTGAGTCCACTTTCAGTCTGCTTGCCAAATGACAGGCCCATTAACCAGGAATACAGTTGGAAAGCCTAGCTGACAGAGAAGATGGCAGACTAATATCTCAAAATAACCATCTTCTCTGGGGTCTGGGTGTGAGGTTCTTTTATAGGACAGAGAAGGGGAGGAGTTGAGGAAGTAAAAACCATTATCTTGCAAATATCTCCTGGAAGGAGGTACATGTTAATCTCTTCAGGCAGAGGGGCAGGGCTTCCTGTATAATTTAAACTACAACTGTAAGGGCAGGTCATAATGTATGATTATAACAAAAGCAATGAGAAAGGAAGGTTAAAGTCAAAGAAACAGATCTATCAAGGACTCAGAATTGGCTTTTCTTTGCAACAGTGTGGCTGTCAACCCTGACCCACTGAATACAATGGCCTCCTCTTTCTTTCAAAGGGGTGTACTCGTAGTGACCACCATTTGCGGGATCTTTCCAAGTTATACAGAATGCAGCATGAAGAGCTTGAGTCAGCTTCCTGCCCCACTGGAAAGCAGACTTCTGAAAGTCTCTCCCCAGACTCTTTTGTGGGGTAGGAGGGGTGTAAGCTTAGGTGGTTTTCCCTGCTGTTGTGCATTTTGTGAATTGGAGGGAAAGACAATACCTTACTTTGATTCCAATGAGAGTCTGTAGTTTGGGTTTACAATACTTTTTCTTGGCACACCAGGATTTTTATAAAGCTTCCTTATATTGGGCCCCTAGGCAGCAGGATCTAGTCACAGTTTCCTTAACTTTGTCTGAACTTAAGAATTACCAGGGGCAATTAAAAAACAACTAACTTGTAAGCACCTAGCAGGTGTGGGTGGAACCTTAGCAAATTCCATATTGGGTAAATAGGGGAAGCGTGCTGAGGACCTTGCCTCCTGGTGACTCTTATATTCAGGGGTTCAGGAAACACTAAGTACAGTGATTGCTCAACTTGAATCAGTCTCCTGTAGGGCATGTGAAACCACTGATTGCTGGGCCTCACCCTGGAATTTCTGGCTCTGTAGAAAGATTCCCAGGTGATGTTGATGTTGCCTGTCCGGGGACCACTCTTCTGAGCACCACTGGTGAGGCTGAGCTCCACTCCTAGGCTCAGTGTAGAGAGCATGGAAACCCCTGTGGGCTTTATCACCTACCATCCCATGGTCTTGGGTAAGTCATTTACCTCTCTCTGCATCTGAAAAATAAGAACTGATATGAGGAGTTTATAAAAATAAAAAAGAGAGGGCAGGAGGATAAGAAAAAAGCTATATCTTATTAACAGCGGATTGGATCAGGGTGGAATCCCAGTGTTGAAGACAGAGGACAAAGGGAGTTATGACGTGTCCTGTAGGCCAGCCCGGCTCCACCCACTTGGCAACTGGCTCACAGCCTGGAGTTTGAGGAAGACGTTTAATCCGCAGGAGCCACCCTCAGCAAACCTTACTCCCTAATAGGATCAACGTGGTAACCCAGAGGCTAGAGTCTCCTCTAGCTGTGAGGAGGGGGTCTGGGGCCTGGTCCCTGTGGGGCATACCTGGGGTGTGTTCTCTGAGGCCTGCTCTTCTTGAAAGCTCTCTCTCCCTCCCCACCAGTGCCTTCTCCTGCCTGGGCCCCTCGTCACTGATTCCCTGATCCTGGGTTCTTTCCAAGAAACCTCTTTTCCTTTGCAGGAAAATCTTTTCACAGTGATTCTGGGATGTCCACCCGTGAGGCAAAACAAATCTTCCAGCTTCATCTTTGGTTATAGTTTAAGTTACTCTCGGAGTCCCTAATGATTTGAAGGACGAGCGAGCAGGGGAGGGAAGGGGCAGGGGAGCAAGCAAATGAGCTGTTTTGAACATGAAAGATATTAATATTATTATCAATACTAGTAATAATATTAGTATTATTATACTAATAGTACTAACAGGCTCCTCTGTCCATGGGATTCTCCAGGCAAGAATACTAGAGTGGGTAGCCATTTCCTTCTCCAGGGGATGTTCCTGATCCAAGGATCGAACTAATGTCTCCTACATTGTCAGGCAGGTTTTTTACCACTGAGTCACCTGGGATTGTGTTCTTAACTTATTCAAAGCATATGATAGATGCTTTACATAATTATCTCACCTAGGCTGCCCAAGAAGTAGCTTCTAACAGAACCTACTTCCCTTTGTGCAGATGAAAAGACTGGAGCTCAAAAGGGTTAAAACAACACAGGAGATGGCACAGCTGTTAGGAGGCAGAGCTGAGATTTAAATCCAGGTTGTTGGATCCAAAGGCTTTATGATTGAGATTACGTTCAGTTTCAAGTCAGCCTTTCAGGAAGCCTTTGAACAGTCAGAAGTCTTGCTTGCCCCACTAAGTGGGCTGCTCACAGCCGAGGCGATGAAAAGCTGCCCTGGATGTCTGGAAGAGTTCCAGGTGGTGAGAACAGCAGCAATAACCTTCTTCTTGGTCTCTTGACTGTGAGACCAGGGGCAATGACCGCCCCTGTGGCAATGACTTCAGACCAAACCTGAGCTCATAAACATTCTTTGGCCCTCTTCACCGGTGTCCAGGCATGTAGTTGGCAGTTGTGCTATACTAGGGTGTGGGGCAGGAGACCAGCTGCTGGCAGTCTTTGCATAAACAGGGCATGGGAAGGGCACAGGGCACCTTCCAGAACCTCCAGGGGAAATGAGTTGCATTCTGTGTTGCAGGGAATCAGCTCTTTGGGCGAGAGATACAGGCTGAGACCCCTAGCCTGCCGGTGTGTGGGGAGCTCTGACCTCAGGGTCTCCTGCCAACCCCTCTCCATTCCCCGAGCCGATTCTGTAACCAGGAAATATTAACTACTAGGACAGTCAAGGGCTTCCCTGGTGGCTCAGAGGTTAAAGCGTCTGCCTGCAATGCAGGAGACCTGGCTTCAGTCCCTCGGTTGGGAAGATCCCCTGGAGAAGGAAATGGCAACCCACTCCAAGTATTCTTGCCTGGAGAATCCCATGGAGAGAGGAGCCTGGTGGGCTACAGTCCACAGGGTCACAAAGACTGGGACACAACTGAGCGACTTCACTTTCACTTTCAGGACAGTCAAGGTAGACAAGGAGTCTCAAAGAGCAGAGAGAAGCAGTTGAAGAATTCAGAGTTCTTTCTTTCTTTATCTCTTCATTTTACTTATTTATTTTGGCCACACCACGCAACATGCAGGATCTTAGTTCCCTGACCAGGAATCAAACAAGTGCCCTCAGCATTGGGAGCATGGGCTCAACCACGGGACCATCAGGGAAGTCCCCCAGAGTTGTTTCTGACCAATATGATGCCTTTGGGCCAATTGGAAAAAGCACCTCCTTCTCATTGTGCTTTGCTGTCATCCGGCAGAAACTTGTCCTGATGCAAATGGGCCATCATTATGATCTGAACGGCGCCCCCTCAAGGTGTTCGGCACACACCCTGTGGCCCTGAAGGAGCCTTGCTTCCTCCAAGGGGTTCAGCCCTCACATAACTGCACCTGCCTCTCCTCATTCCCAAATTGCACATCTCCCCACTTTGCTGTGGTCCTTCTATACCTGGGGAGGGACAGTGGGCATGATGTCCTGGGGTGCAGTGGGCATGATGCTCTCGGTCTCCTGAGCTCCTCTCCATTTGCCCCACCGTGGGGGAAAAGCCCAAAAAATAAAAATAAGAAAACCTATCAAAGAATGTTTTAAGGGGCAGGGGCACCTCCTGGTATTAGAGGCAGAGAAAAATAGTTTGGCTGCCAAACTGTTGGAATCTCCAGGTGTTTTCAGAAGTTCAGGAAGCTAATGGTATAGGCGCTGAGAAGATGGTGTTCTTCACAAGACCAGGGAGGAGAGCGGGGTCCCAGGGCGGAAGGGGCTGTCTGATGTGTGGGGAGAGCACTGCGCCCAGCCCAGGACTGGGCCTTCTCACTGCAGGAGGTTGTGTTCCCTGCTCCTTAATGTCCATTCCTTCTGTGGGTCTGCTGCTTCCAGGAGTGGCTATGAGTCTGCGTCCAAGGACTTTGTCCCTGACGACTTGGAGGTCCAAGTTCCTGGAAGAGCCTTCATGGTCACTGGGGGGAACAGCGGCATCGGAAAAGCGACCGCCATGGAGATCGCCAAGCGAGGTGAGCAGCCTAAGTCGTGTGTGTGCTGGGCCCCAAGGGCAGCCTGCGGCCAGTCCACACTGGGGAGAGGGCCCTATGTCACACACGGGTCAGGAAGGCCCCAGCCGGCACAGGCAGGCGCCCTGGACAGGGACCCCGTGCTGACTGGCACAGCTGCCGGCTTTCTCTTGTTGTTCAGTCAGTCAGTCATGTCTGACCCTTTGCGACCCCATGGACTACAGCACGCCAGGCTTCCCTGTCTTTCACTATCTTCTGGAGCTTGCTCAAAGTCATGTCAACGGAGTCAGTGATGCCATCCAACCATCTCGTCCTCTGTTGCCCCCTTCTCCTCCCGCCTTCAATCTTTCCCAACATCAGGGTCTTTTCCAATAAGTCTGCTGTTTGCATCAGGTGGCCAAAGTACTGGAACTTCAGCATCAGTCCTTCCAATGAATATTCAGGACTGATTTTCTTTAGGATTGACTGGTTTGATCTCCTTGCTGTCCAAGGAACTCTCAAGAGTCTTCTCCAGCACCACAGTTTGAAGGCATCACTTCTTCGGCACTCAGCCTTCTTTCTGGTCCAACTCTCACATCTGTACATGACTACTGGAAAAACTGTAACTTTGACTAGACAGACCTTTGCTGCATTAAGCTTCAGACTAGAGGTGGACAGAGGGAGTGAGTGGAGGAAGCTCTCCTCAACACTTCATTCATTCACAGGAGAGCTGAGGTCCCGTCCACATGGCAGTGTTTTCTGATTAAGAACAGTAAGGGGCTCCAGTTAACCCTAGGCATCCGAATCACCAGTGGAAACTTAAAAAAAAAAAAAAACACACAAAACTTGGACGCCTGGTCCCTAGTTCCTGTCTCCTCAGTGAGAATGGGGGTGGGGGGATGGGGGTGGGAGAGAGAATGGGAATCCATCGCAGTTTGGCCATGGACCCTAGTTGAGAACAGAGCCCCCAGAATAATGGAAGGCGGGGTGCAGTGAACTTCCTTCTTCCTTCCTACTGCTCCTGGTTTCCAGTCTCTGGAGTTTGAGCAGCTGGAAACTGCCTCCTCTCCCTCCTCCCTAAGCTTGGATCTAGAAAGAGGCCCTCTGGGTGCCCATACATTATTCAGTCAGCTGAAGTCTTCCTCCAGGTAAATGACAAATTTTCTGCCCCAGCTCAACTGTCCCGGCTCACTCAACAGTACTGCGGTGGCTAGAGAAGTCAGCCATGCCTCTCTAGAGCCCCTTCTCCTGGAAAAATGGATGTTCCAGCAGAAGTTGGGGAAATAACCTTGGAATTTATCACTTTTCAAGATGCTTGAGATTTTTTTTCCCTCCAAAGTTAGGCATTTTCCAGGGGAGTATTGTGCCATTTGGAGCTGTATTTAATTATCTGTCAAAGCAGGGGGAAGATTAACTGCATCTTAGCAACTGGGAGGTACTCTGAAGAGCTGGGAGGAGGATCAAGCTGAGGGGCTGTTATGTGGTTTGCCTGGAGCCTCCTGTGCAACAGACCCTATTTAATAAAGCCGGGTGTTTTAGGCGAAGAAAGCAGGGTCCATAATGCTTATGTCTTAACTGCCGCAGCCAAGGCATTCCCCTTTAAATAAGCCCTGATTGATGATGGTGTGACTTTTGCTGGAATAGTCTTGAGTGCCGTTTATGGATTCACCCATTTAGTAAATATTTGTTAAATTCCGGCTACATATTAGGGGCTTCTCAACTTGGGCTGAACATTAGACTCAGCTGGGGGAGCTTTTAAACCATCCTTAGGCCGGGAGCTTTAAAAACTTTCCAGGTGGGTCTAAAGGGCAGCTGGGTTGAGACCGTGTGTCAGATTCCCTATGAGATGCTAGGGATGCGGGTGTGACCAAGACTGACCCTTCTTATCCTTGATATGCGTGTGTGTGCTTAGTCACGTCTGATCTTTGTGACCCCTGGGCTGTAGCCTGCTAGGCTCCTCTGTCTGTGGGATCCTCCAGGCAAGAATACTGGAGTGGTTGCCATTCCTTTCTCCAGGGGATCTTCCCCACCTAGAGACTGAACCTAGGTCTCCTGGATTGGCAGGCGGGT
Organism: Bubalus kerabau; assembly: GCF_029407905.1. NCBI lineage: Eukaryota > Metazoa > Chordata > Mammalia > Artiodactyla > Bovidae > Bubalus > Bubalus kerabau. The sequence goes on along the minus strand of NC_073635.1, from coordinate 21,890,461 downwards.
TCTTTACCACCAGGGAAGCTCATCCTTGGTGTATTCAGACCCATAAAGAAAATCAGGACGTTGCCCCAGTTGCACCATCACCCCAGGTAGGCAGGAGCACGGATTCCAGGACCACCCTCTCCTTTCCACTGGCTGCTCTGACTGTGGGGACCATCTGTCCAGATCTTCCAGAATAGTCTCCGTATCAGGTCCTCTTTCTGTGAGCCCGTGTGTGTTCATCCTGCCTTCGGAAGAGCTCGTCTCCAGGGCCGTCACTGTGGCTGTCCCTCACGGCCGCTTTTTTTGAATTCCACCAGGTGGCACAGTTCACCTGGTTTGTCGAGATCACAGCCGAGCGGAAGGTGCCAGAGCTGAGATCATCCAGGAGAGCGGGAACCAGGTGAGTGGCTCTGTGCCCCTCCTGCGGGGGGCTTCCTGCCTGCGGGGCACGGCAGTGTGGGGGTGGGACTCCTGGCCACGCTCCTGCACCCGAGCTGGCAGAGCTCTGTTCATGCTTCTGCTTGGGAGGCGGCCTCAGCCATCAGAGCTGGAGCCGCGCTTCTCAAAGGCTGGGCCCGACCCAGGTGATGGGGGCAGTGACCCCAACTCCCCCAGTGAAGGCCTGCCTGGGCGACATGACACAGACAGGCCCCTGCTGGGATCCCTCCCCCAAGAAGGAGGCCGCGTCGCTGAGACATGTCCAGGGGACTCAGGGTGAGCCAAGCTGTAAACCGACTCGGTGGCCTTCGGATAAAGAAGGACCGCAAATGACGTTTCGGCCTTGATGAGACCCGCTTCCTATCGAGAGTGTTCAAAGCTGGCTCACCGTTCTGTGGGCTTCCTGCTCTGACACACTTGGAACCAGGACAGGCTATATAATCTGCAGGGCCCCAGTGCAAAATCAGAGTGTGGGGCCCCTGGTGTACAAAGCATAAGACTTCCATATACATGTGTTATTACACTTGTTATATTATACTTGTTTTTCTCTTTCTGACTTCACTGAACCTATTTGCAGGACAGGAATAGAGATGCGCACACAGAGAACAGGGTTGTGGACGCAGTGGAGAAAGGCAAGCGTGGGATAGAGAGAGAGTAGCATGGAAACATGTACATTGAAAGTGGCAGTGTTAGTCACTCAGTCATGTCCGACTCTTTGGGACCCCATGGACTATAGCCAGTCAGGCTCCTCTGTCCATGGGATTTTCCAGGCAAAAGTACTGGCGTGGTAGCCATTTGCTTTTCCAGGGGATCTTCCCAACCCAGGGACTGAACCCAGGTCTCCTGCATTGCAGGCAGATTCTTTTCTGTCTGAGCCACCAGGGAAACCCAAACATATACGTTACCATGCGTAAAATAGACAGCATGGGAAGCTGCCGTGTAACACAGGGAGCTCAGCTCGGTGCTCTGTGATGACCTAGAGGGGTGCGATGGGGGGTGGGAGGGAGACCTGAGAGGGGAGAGGACATTGTATACTTACGGCTGAGTCATGCTGTTGTATGGCAGAAACCAACACAACATTGTAAAGTAATTATCCTCCAGTTAAAAATTAAAACAAAACCTAAGGCTTGCAGGCCGGTGAAGGCAGAGTGTTAGCATAAGCAGAGCCTGGATGTGGGGTCTGTGCACCTGTGCAATTGTTTCCCCGAGGAGCTGGCCCCGGTGGAAACCCCAGGGTCCCGGGGAGGGGAGCAGGCTGGCCGGCAGTGACCACGGGCCCCTTGCACGTCCACCGAGAGCGTCTTGCCTCCAGGCCCAGCTGGAGTTCCCTCCTCTGTCCTGTACACCCACTCCTCCGGCAGCCCCCATGCCTGCTGCCTCTCCATGTGCTGCCCACAGCTGAGGGGCAGACGGCGCCCCACTCCTGCAGGCGTGGGTCGTGGCCAAGAGGAAAAAAATTTACCCCAGTCTAGAATGGAGTATTCTGCCTCTGCCCATGAGGGTTATCCTTTATCTGGAAGTAATGTTTTCAAGGCAAGAGGCTGTCCTTCTCCCTTTGACTTGGCAGCCTCTCTCCATCAGATGCCCCCGGAAGCTTCGTGCTGGCCGTGAGCATGAAGGTCTCTAAACCTTCCTCCGCGTCAGCAAGTGGGGCCGCGATCTGGGGGCTGCAGTTCTTGAGATGGAAGGCTGGCTGCCTGCCGGTAACTTTGGGTGGCGCTGCTGCAGGATGTAATGGGAACACTGATCTCGGGCCATGGGCAGGGGAGGGCTTGCCTGGATTCCAGCCCGCCGTGGGCTCGGCTACGTTCTTTACCAAGTGGATTTATATAGGAAAAGATGCCAGTATGGTTCTGCTGATGCTGTTGAGCCCTCCTTATACCCAATGGCACCATCTTTGGGAGGAAGAACTGAAAGCAGGGACCAGCATGTTTCCTGGGGTGCAGAGAGGGAGCCCCCAGCTTGCAGCCTGCCCCATCCCCACACACAAACCCCCGGCAAATCCTCTCCTCTTGCATCTGTGTAAGTGGTCTCCAGCACTCACTGAGAGCTCGGCGGTCCAGGGCTGGCGATACCTTCTGCCCATCCCTGGAGGTGTGGTTTCACTGACTCAGTGCCTCCTCCAGGCTCTGCTGCTCTGTGATGACCTAGAGGGGTGGGAGGGAGGCTCACGAGGGAGGGGACATTGTATACTTATGGCTGATTCATGGCGTTGTATGGCAGAAACCAACACACTATAAAGCAATTCAGTTCAGTCACTCAGTCATGTCTGTCTCTTTGCAACCCCATGGACTGCAACACGCCAGGCCTCCCTGTCCATCACCAACTCCCAGAGTCTACTCAAACTCATGTCCATCAAGTCAGTGATGCCATCCAACCGTCTCATCCTCTGTCGTCCCCTTCTCCTCCTGCCTTCAATCTTTCCCAGTATCAGAGTCTTCTCCAGTGAGTCAGCTCTTCGCGTGAGGTGGCCAAAGTATTGAAGTTTCAACTTCAGCATCAGTCCTTCCAATGAACATTCAGGACTGATTTCCCTTAGGATGGACTGGTTGGATCTCCTTGCAGTCCAAGGGACTCTCAAGAGTCTTCCCCACACCACAGTTCAAAAGCATCAATTCTTTGGTGCTCAGCTTTCTTTATAGTCCAACTGTCACATCCATACATGACTACTGGAAAAACCATAGCTTTGACTAGACAGCCCTTTATTGGCAAATTGTTGATAAAGCAATTATCCTCCAATTAAAAAAATTTTTTTTTAAAGCTTAAAACTTGGAGTTGTGGGCCCCTCAATTGTAGGTGGCGGATGGAGCAGCAGCGAGTATGGGGATGCTGCTGGAGGAGCAGGTGCGCAGAACAGGGGAGGGAACCCCAGGATCAGCTGCTCCTCTCTGTCTGTGAAGCTTTGTCAGGGGGACGAGGGGAGGAGGTGGGCTCTGCCCTCACTGAAGCCTTGTGGGCTAGACAGTGCGCTTGGCTTTCCTGAACCTCAGTTTCCTCATCTGAAAATTAGAAGTGATATTATTTTGTTCAGGTTCCATTCAGCACACACCATCCTTAGTTGCGGCATTCGAATTCTTTATTGCAGCATGTGGGATCTAGTTTCCAGGCCAGAGTTCCAACCCGGGCCCCTGGGTTTTTTACACACCAGCACCTGGCTGGTTCCTTCTCCTGGTCACAGAGGACAGCTGACCTCTTCTGGGCACCTCTGTCTTCCTAGTTTCTCGCAGAGGGAGCCAGATGATTCCTTTCACCTTTTCAGGACGTTTCATTTCACCAGAATTCATGGCTGATTTCCCTGTTCCCTGCTGCTGCTTCTATTTAATTCTGAGATGCCTTGGGTGCTTCTAGGAAACTCAAGGAGACTGTGGGATGATCAGAGTAAAACTGATTTTAGCTCACTTGAATTTTGTTGGTTTTCAAACCTGGATTTTGTGAGTGTTTCGCAGCCCTGCAGGATGGGAGGGGGTCCTACAGTGATGTCGGGGAAGGCCTTGGAATGAAAGGATTAGGTGTCCGGACTTGGCCTGCCCTCAAGAGGCTCATGGCTGACTCTGGTGTGAGTCAACAGCCTCGTGTTCACTCTGGCTGGGCCAGGGCCTTCAGAGACTTTTGAGAAGAGTGTAATCCTGTACGGACAGTGCTTTTCCTCTCCCTTGAAGGCAGAGGAAGACTCAGTTATGGCAGACTTAAGCCGAACACGGCATTCAAGCTCCTTACAGGCCTTCTGAGTCATGGTAACGTTTCTCATTCCCTGAGCCTTTGTCTCAGGGTGAGGCAACATGTTTTAAGATCAGTAGAAATTCTTCCTTGGGTTCAGTGGCTCAGTTGCTGGGGAAACGGAGGCAGGGCACTGAATTCTGCTTTATCATGGGTTTTATGGCTTGTCTGGAGGTCAGTTTCCAGCAGCAGAAATCTCTGCCCTGGGTTGGTGATAAGTCTCTGACGCCTGCTGGAGTTCAGGGACGCTGAGCCTTAGCAACGTTCAGTGACGTTGAACTCAGGGACATTCAGTGGGTGCTGAGAATGCAAGTTTCATTTATGTGCTGGGAAAAAGGGCCCAACAGCCAAAGTGCATTGCTCATTTACATGCAGGGCTGTGTGTGCACCGCTGGCATGGGGCGCCCTCGATGTGGCTCCTCCATCAGGGAGTTGTGAGTCTACGGAGGGTGGGGTGGGGGAGTGGGGCTGTGTCCAGAGGTAACCATAGCACAAGGCTGGGATTGACATTGTAAGCAAGGACTGAGTCACAGAGGAAGTTGTCACCTCATAGTTCTGATGTGCCCTAGATATTCTCTTAGGAACAAAATGTTGACAAAACCCCCCCAAATGATTGGTAGGAAACTATGACACATCTATGCAATGTTTTGTGGCCATTAAAAGAAATAAGGTAGATTTATATTTAAGAAAAAAATCTCTAAAACATGTTGTTAAGTGAAAGAGAAGGATATAGAACAATGTATAGTCTGAATCTATTTATATGGAAAAGGGCTACACATACACATGTATATGTATATATAATGCTTAGTATATGTATATAGATATATGTTTATATATAATGCCTACAACATGTATGTATAAATGTTGTATGTAGTTGAGGTATTTCTGGGTGATTCATAAGAAATTGTGAACAATTGTGTACTTCTGAGCAGTGAGACTTTCCATTTTCTATCATTCCAAATGATTTTTTTTAAACCCTTTTTAATGAAAAAAGTACATTTTTTAAAAAAGCTTTACAACTTCTTTTGTTTTCTGGTTTAGAACATCTTTCTGCATATTGTGGACCTGTCTGTTCCCAAGTCAATCTGGAAATTTGTTGAAAATTTCAAGCAGGAACATACCCTCAATGTCTTGGTGAGCTTTGTAAACATAAATAGGGGATAAAACTCATGCATGTGTGTTTCTCCTCTGTGTGGATGAAGAGTGTGTGTGTGCGTGTGCGTGCGTGCGTGTGTGTGTGTGTGTATATCTTTACGGCGACACCTTAGTGAGACTCTTTGATGGGGAGGCCTGTTCATGTCACCAGGTTCACTCATTAGAGTCATTCTAACCGTGTTGCTTGGATGTGTGAGTAAAGGAAGGGACCCTATACTGGGTCTTTGGGGGTGATGGAAAAGTTCCATTTTTTCATAAAATGATTTGTGTACTGCCATTCTTGAACTCTGTAGATTTGGCGATTGATGTATTAAAATTAGAGGCTCGGGGGAAATTAAAAAGCTTAGTCCAAAAGAACACCTGTTGCAGACAACCAAATCTTTTAGCATCACAGTCAGTTGCTCCACAGAGAAAGTTGGAAGACTCGGGTGGGTTGCTGTCCCTCTGCTCCTCCCACATATTCTGCTTTGAGCTGAGCTGCTTTTCTGCCCAAATAGTTTCTCATGTGCTCCAAAATGTTCGTTCAGACCCAAGTCTAGTCTTGCACTGTCCAATATACCTACAGAGCATTTGAAATGTAGCTGGTTCAAACCGAGATGTTCCATCAGTGTAAAAATCCACCAAAGTCGAAGACTTAGGGTAAAAAAAAAAACAAAAGTAAACTAACATTTTTATATTGATTACATTTTTATGTTGATTACATCTTGAAATGCTACTATTTTAGATATAGTGAGTTAAATATTATACATTATTAAAATCAATTCTGCCCGTTTCTTTTTATGTTTTTATTTACTTTTTGGGTGAGTTACGTTTTATTTGGGGCAAAATGAGGACTGCAGCCTGGGAAACAGCACCTCAGATAACTTGGAGAAGCTGTTTTTCTCTTTACCTTTTTAATGTGACTACTTTCTAGAAAACTTGAAATTACATACTTGTGCTGGATAGCATTGGTCTAGACAGATTTCCAGGCCACTTTATTGTGAATCAGGTTGCCTGGCCAAGCCTTAGTCGCTGGAGGTCTCCGCACAGTCCCATGGCTGAGCCGGCTGCACACGTGGTTTTGGTGTGAAGAGACAGTAGAGCAGAACATGAGTTGTCATCCTACACATGTGTGACCAGTGGTGGCGTGGAGCTGTGGGTTGTGGAAACAGGTCCCTTGGCCCTATTTTCCTTTATTTTGAAATGGGAACTGTAATTTCTAGATCAATAATGCAGGTTGCATGGTCAATAAGAGAGAGCTCACGGAAGACGGACTCGAAAAAAACTTTGCTACCAACACTCTGGGTAAGTGTAAGCGGCTCTCTTATGTATTTTTAGCAAAATAAATGGAGAAGGATCAGGAAAGTAGTGATAAACTTTTGGAGTTCTTCGTGCATAGCTTGATTGTATTCACTTTATCTTTAAATGCATTATTTTTTCTTCATAAAACACTCTTGTCTTATTTTTTATAGTATGCGTTAGTGCCGGAAATACTATTCTTAAAGTGGTCTTCTCCTGGGAAGCTCAAGGCTCATTATAGACATGACTTTGGTGAGGAGGGCAGGGTCACCTTAGGTGGAGAGGGCAAGTATGAAAACTGCAGCCAAGAGAACTCCCGGCCAGGGCTGAGGAAGGGGCAGCCGTAAGACAAGAACATGGACCTAGAAAGGCGTTCGTTTACCTGGAACACAGGACCCCCGGGTTCCAGACCCTGCTCTGTAATAACCGGCCCACGCGTTTTGTGCCAGGTCAGTGATTCTCAAAGTGGGGTTCCTGGACCATCACCAGGGAACTTGGTGGAAATGCACATTCTTGGGCCTTACCCCGAGATCCAGTGAATCCAAAACTGGGATGGAGCTGAAAAATCTGCGTTTGAACGAGCCCTCCAGACGATTCTGATGCACGCTTAAGTTTGAGAACCAGTGGGCCAGGATTTTAGCCTCTTTGGATTTTTCTCCTTGAACCAAGGGGTCTGGAATACAGATCTTCCACAACTTGGGATGGGGTTAGGTCCCAGTCAACCCATCGTGCGTAGGTTGATCACGTTGTAAACTGAAAATGCATTAATCCACCTAACCTATGGAACATCCTTGCTCAGCCCAGCCAAACTTAAATAGGCTTAGAACACTTAATGTTAGCCTACAGTTGGGCAAAATCATCTAACACAAAGCCTAGTTTATAATAAAGTATTGAATTTCTCATGTTTATGAAATATTGTGCTACAAGTGAAAAACAGAGCGGTTTCTGGCCCAGAGTGGCTGTAAATGTGCAGGCTGTTCACTCTTGTCATTGCTTGGCTGACTGGGAACTTGCTGCGCATCCTGAGAGAGCGTCTTACCGCTTATTACCAGCTCAGGAAAAGTTCAAAACCCCAAATTCAAAATACAGTTTCTAAGGAATGCATATTGCCTTCACACCATCGAAAAATCATAATTCAAACCGTTGTAAAACGGGGACCGTCTGTAGACGATTTCAGTGCCTTGGAGAGATTTCACCTTGGAGAGGCAATGAATCTCAGATTCTCCCCGGTGACCATACCGCTTCCTCTGAGGAAGTGAGGCTTTTAATAAGGCGTTTTAATTAATCCTAAGTCACAAGATGAATGGTGAGGGTTCCTGTGGCTCCTGGGGTCATTGAGGGTGACCATTAGATAGCAACCTCTTCCCACCCAGGAACTGAACAGCGTGAGGAGTAAGGCAGTAGAATAATAATGAACGAAAGCCCTAAGTCACTGTTGTTGCTGATGAGGCTGGTTGAAGGGTGTGGCTCAGGTGAGAGCCAGATGGCTTCCTTAATGCTGAACTCCCAGAATTAGACAGCCTTGCTGGCTTTGTTGATGCTGGATAATCCCAGACAGACACCACCAATCCCTCCCAGGAAGCCCAGTGTCTTGCTCCCAAATGTACTACATTTATTACCGGAATGCTCACCTCCTTGGGATGGGGGAAGGAAGGGGCCGAAGGAGGTTGCTCATCGTGCTCTCTCCAGGAGGAGGGGAACATAGGGAGTGGAGAAGGACCTTTCTGCCCAGCTCTGAGCTTGCATTTCTTTCTTTTTAAACAAATCTCTGGGAGCTTGCTATGAAATGCTGCAGGTTTAGGACAAAATGTTCCCATCTTCTGCTTTGTTCCAAATGCGGTATCCTTGCCCAAAGTACCAGAAGTACACGAATGTGGGGTCATGCCAGGGTTTGCCTTCTGACTCTCCTGGATGGTAGGGACTCCTGGGGTCCTAGCAGCAGGCCTCCTAGGTCGGCTGCACCCCCAGGATCAGCTTTGTGATTTGTAGGGCCCAGTGGCAAACAAAAGTGGGGCCTCCTCTGTTCAAAAAGTACAAGGGGTTGCACAAGACGAAGCCAGCTCTGCTGCTTCCCACCCACCCGTCCAGCACCCAACGTCATCCCACTAGGTGTGTGCTGCATGCTAGGCCCGGGGCGGGGCGGGGGATGTGTACACGTCATTGAACCCGCAGCACCGCCCTGTAGTGAGGTATTCCTGCCTGTACAGTTACAGATGGAAAAGCTAGGACTGAGGGAGCTTGTGTAACTTGCCCAAGGTCAAGTGGAGGAGCCAGAATTTGAAGCCAAGTCCATCTGCCTCCAGAGCCCATGTTCATAACCAGGACCAGTTCTGCCAGCCTCTCCCCCAGAATCTCCTCCCTCAGATCTGAAACTGCTTTAATGTGAAATAAGGGCTAAGGGAGCCTGGGAGTGGGAAGACCTGCCATGCAGGGGAAGCATGGTGTGGGGCTGGGGCACTGCTTAGAGGACCCCCTGGGAATCTGCATTGATTGAGAATGTGGGTAGATCTGATGGACTCCAAGACTGCCTTTTTTTTTTTTTTCCCTGAGCTGCATGGGTTGTGGGATCTTAGGTCCCCAGCCAGGGATTGAACTCAGGTCACAGTAGTGAAAGTGCTGAGTCTTAACCACTGGACTGCCAGGGAACTTCCTTTATTTTTTGCCTTTTTCATTACACAGCCGGTTATGTTGTACTTTTGTATGGATCGGGTCTGCTTCCAAGGACCTTGATATCTCTTCATTTTCATTTCCTACTTGTGCTAGAAACATTGATCTTTCCAACTTCTCTGAGAAGCCTGATAATTCTCATGCTTAATATTTATTCATCCTCTCCAGAGGGGAAGATGGAGTCCAATATACACAGAGGCAATTCAGTGACGGGAGGGCAGGTAGACGTCTCTCTGCTTCACAGCTGAGGAGATACAAGGAGGTTCAAATATTATTATTCTTGAGCAGGTCCCGAGCCCAATGGACAGCTCAGACCTATGTCTGAGTCCTAGGAAATTGCTGGCTGCCTTTCTAATACAAAACATGTTTTCTCAGCCCGATTATGCAACACGAGTTACATTGTTTTCTGTTTTCTAAGATTCAGTTGGGCCGATAGAAATACCTCCAGTCCTCAGGCAGACGTCAGTAGATTCCTGATAACCCTGAGGACAAGACAATACTAGCATCTGCAGAATTTATCACCAGGTTCTAAGGGTTTGGAAACCCTTAGGTTTGGTGGAGGATCACTGAGATGCTGTCAGAATCTGTGACTGTGTGTGGCTCTGCGTGACAATATCATAGTACATGAATTAGATACAGTTTGGAAATCACTCTCCTTCTCCTTTTGTGGGTGTGGGTGGGGCCTGGAGAGGTTTTTCATCATTCACTCTCCTGGGGAACAAAAAGGAACTGCCTGGGGCAGCTTTGTGGGGAGATGAAGCGTGGAGGTGAAGTGATCTCATGAGACAGATTCTGTTGGGTTGCTGTTCTTGCTCCTGGGTTTTGGGTTTTCTCCAAGCATATACATTTTGCCTGTTAGCATTCAGCGGCATTAAGAGCCTGCGAGGAGGGAAGACAGATGTGGGGAGGGGGTGGTGGCGCTTGGCTGAGTGCTGTGCTGGCAGCCGGCCACAGCCCGAGCTCGAGCCGATTAAAACTCTCACCCACATCTCAGCCCCTCTCACCCACGGGGCGCAAGACGAGGACGCTGTCCACGTCCTCCAGAACTGCTGTGTCACCAATTAATTGGCTGTAATAAACAGGCGGGGTGCCTCAGCCCTTTAGTAGAAGGTGGGGAAGTTCAGTTGAGGTCATTTTGAAAGGCCATACATACATCGTGTGTGTGAGCATGTGTGTGCTAAGTCGCTTCCAGTCATGTCCGACTCGGCGACTCTATGGACTGTAGCCTGCTAGACTCCTCTGTCCATGGGATTCTCCAGGCAAGAATGCTGGAGTGGGTTGCCGTGCCCTCCTCCAGGGGATCTTCGTGACCCAGGGATTGAGCCTGAGTCTCCTGTGGCTCCTGCATTACAGGCAGATTCTTTACCACTGAGCCACCAGGGAAGCCCATACATACATCAGTGTGCAGTAAATGTTCACGTTCTCTTCACTTCACATTCTGTTATCTGGAGCTTTCTACTGCTGGCATAGATCCACGGAACTGCTACTGAAAGCAGGGACCCAGGGTCCAGACACACCTTAATATGTTTTTGTTGTTTAGTCACTAAGTCACATCTGACTCTTTGCGACCCCATGGACTGTAGCATGCCAGGCTCCTCTGTCCATGGGATTTCCCAGGCAAGAATCCTGGAGTGGGTTGCCATTTCCTTCTCCAGGGGATCTTCCTCACCCTCCCTGACCCTTCCTGATCTTCCAGGATTTGAACCTGCATCTCTTGCATTGACAGGCAGGTTCTTTACTGCTGAGCCACCAGGGAAGCCCCACCTTAGTAGTGATGATACTAATGGTAATCAGTACACACTGGACACTTTCCACATGCCAGGGCTGCACTGTTTTTCTTGAATTATCTCATTCAGTCCTCCTAACAACTCTACAGATTTCACAGACAAGGAAACAGGGTCAGAAATAGTTTGAAACCAGAGTCTGTGACTCACCTTCCTAAATAAAATTATAGTTGGTACATTTTTGCTATAGGGTTGTATCTGTCAGCTCTTGCTACATAACAACCATCTCCCAGATCTCTGAGGAACACAATAATAAGCATGTATTTCTTGCTAACTCTTATGCCGATCTGTTGGGTGGACTAACCTCAGCTGGGCTCAGCAGGGTATCTCAGCAAATAGGGTCTACATTATGTTCCAAATCTTTGTATCCTCCTTGGACCATTAGGCTGGCCAGAGTATGTTCCAGCAGCAAGAGCAGAAGCCCAAGTGTGCAAGCACCTTGCAAGCAGATCTGCTAACATCTAACCACTAATACAAGTCATTTCACAGAGCCCTGAATCAAGAGTCAGGGAAACATACTCCTCCCAGGAAGGTGGGGAAGAGGAGGTGAATATGGTCAAACAATAATCTGCAACAAGGGTCTGTTTTATTACATTCTAATTCTTTGGAAATGGGTCCTTTGAGTTAAGGATGTGATTAACTATTAGCCTGAAATGTTAATGAACAAAATATTTTGTCCGTTCAGGAAACATTTATAGAGCACACACTAAGCTGTGGTCAGTGCTAAGGATTCAGAAATTATAGGGACTCCTGGTCCAATGGGCCAGTCAGACACACAGACAATTTCAGTAACTATACAGTAAGTTCTCTTTTCATCCATGAAGGGAACTGGGGTCCAGACCCCAGGAAAGCAGAGAACAGTACTTCTGAGGGATATGCCCTCAGACACTGAATGTGTTTGGCACCAGGCATTCTCACTTATCAATAATCCTTGGTTCCTGAAACCTTCCAGCTCCCAGACTTTCAAGATTCCCAGAGAGACACAGTACCTGGGAATAGTAAGCAGTACAGCAATGTCAGGTAATATTTCTGTAACACCCAAATGCCTTAATCTGAAATTGCAGTCCTTTGTTATTGTACTTCCCCTATCCACCCAGACATATTTCCATTATTTCCCAACATGGATCCTCTGCCAGTGCATTATTATTTTTAGAAATATTTACTTATTTGACTGTGCTGGGTCTTAGTTGCTGCCATGTGGGATCTAGTTCCCTAACCAGGGATTGAACTCGGGCCCCATGCTTTGGGCACTCAAAATCTTAGCCACTGGACCCCCAGGGAAGCCCCTAGTCAGCCCATGACCTCCATGCTTTTATCTCTGAGGCTCCTCTGCCTGGAATGTCCCCTTCCTGGCTCACTTTCACTTCTCTGTGACTCTGTGGGGAGCACCCCTAGCCTGGAGCTTGGCCAGGGCTCCTGCTCTTGGCTCCCGGAGCACCCTCTGTGACTCTGTCTTAGCACCATAGAAGTCACCCATCAATAGGTGGTTTCTAGTAAAGGGCATGAATCACTGAGGGCAGGCACTGCCTGGCCCTTACGAGGAGCTCAGCCTGTGATCCAGCTCCTCTGGTGACGTGTGCAAACTGCCTCAACCTCCCCAAGCCTCACATCCCCATTCTGTAAAATGGGATCATGATACCTTTACAGGCTAGAGGCAAGGGTTAAAGAAGGAGTTGGAAGCTATGTTCCCAGGAGAAATCAGATGTTCACACAAAAACATGAGCACAAATGTTTATAGCTACCTTATTTTTATTCCTCATCACCCTAAACTGAAGACAACCCAGCTGTCCTTCAACTGGCGAATAAACTGTGGTACTTCCACAGCATGGGATGCTGCGCCACAAATAAAAGGAACAAAACAGGGACATTTACAGCAATGTGGATAAATCTTCAATGCACTGGTGAAAATCAAGCTAGACTCAAAAGGACGCATCATACAATTCTATTTACATGACGTTCTGGGGACTGGGAACAGATCAGTGGTCGCTGGGGGTTAGGGATGCAAGGAGGGTGTGACCACAAAGGGTCCAGGTGACTGTGAGGGAATATTTGGGGTGATGGATGGTTCTGAATCACTCTACAATGTAATGCATAGTTAGTTACCCAACCTTCTGCATTGGCAAAAGCGCATAGAGCTATACACACTCACATACACACACGAGTTTTACTGTATGTAAAGATATATAAGATAAAGCAAAAAGAAAGGACAGCATCTTAGCTCTGGGCACAGTGAGTCTGTTTCTTGGTAAGAAGCAGATCCTTCATTAAGATGGATTTGAGGTGCCCTCCTTGGTAATCCACGCACTCCTAGAAAGGGCACTGTTTTCTCTCCAGCTTAGAGCACAGGTCACCTGGCTCAGGCCTGGGGACAGCGGGTGCTCAGCACTATCAGCTGGCGAGGAGGACACGCAGTGGCACCTTCCATGCAGTGCAGTGCTGCGCAGAGGTCGGGGTCAGAGTCCCAGAAGTCAGAGGTCATTCACCCGTAGGCTTTGGTTTTCTGCTGCTATCGAGGCTGTTTGGGATGAGGCAGAAAAACCTTCTAGAGTTGAGCCCCCGGGCCATGGTGTGCCTGGACCCCCCCCACCTGCCCTGCCTGCCTCTCCAGGGTGGTATCTGAGCTGCTGCAGTGCTCAGGCTGGGGTGATCTTTCTCAGGGTCCCATGGGCACCACTCTCGTACTCTCCCAGCCAAGGAGCACTGGCCCCAATCCAGGGAGCCAGCAAGGTGCCCAGCCCCATCCTGTCCTGGGGGCTCAGAACCTTGTCTGATGATCTGGTTGGGGTTCCATGGGTGTTTTTCAAGGAGTGCTACCCACAGCCATTCAAGCAAGTGCTTATTTGAGGAATCTTAAAAACAAAATCCCAATTAAGTACCTTCATGCTTTTAATGAGCGTGCACTCTCCCTGCTGTAAAGCAGGAGCTTTCCCTGTGTCCCAGGTGTAGTGGCAACAGTCTCCCTCTCAGGTGTGACAGCAGGGAGCAGATTCAGTCATCCTGCACCAGAAACACTGCTTTAGCCTCTAGCATCCTGAGGCACGGGCCTCCCTGGTGGCTTCAGGGGTTAAGAATCTGCCTGCAATGCAGGAGACCTGGGTTCGATCCCTGGGTTGGGAAGATCCCCTGGAGGAGGGCATGGCAACCCACTCTAGTATTCTTGCCTGGGAAGTCCCATGGACAGAGGAGCCTGTTGGGCTATAGTCCACGGAGTCCCAAAGAGCGACTGAGCGACTAAACAACAAGAGTCCTCAGGCTCAGACCTCGGATGGCCTGGGGAGGACAAGGAACTGATGACATTTTCACCTCTCTGGGTGACCTGGAGCCCAAGACAGGTGCCAGGCACCACCACCCCCACCCCCAGATGGCTCCTTCCCATTAGAGCTCACAGAGGTCTGTCCTCACGTTTAAACAAGGCTCTCTGGCTGCTCTCGGCTTCCACCGCCCTTGAGTGAACCCTCCACCCCCGGGCTCTTTGCACAGACTGCACCCCACGCCTGGTCACCCTCCTTCCCAGCCCTGCCCCTCCCACACTCTGCCTCTCATCTCAGTCTTAGCTCAGGCGTCATCGCTACTGTGGCTCTGTCGCACCCCCACCCCGCCCCCCGTGCTCACAGCGGCCCCCACACTTCCGCACAGCACTGGCCTCTTGCAGGTTCATTACATGGCAACGTGTTAGTGCCTGGTGAACACCTCAAGGCGAGGATCCCTCTCAGTACGTAGTACTGGGTCTGGCATTTAAAGGGGCTTCCCCCGTGGCTCAGGGGTAAAGAATCTGTCTGCAGTACGGGAGACACAGGACACACGGGTTCAATCCCTGGGTCAGGAAGATCCCCTGGAGGAGGGCATGGCAACCCACTCCAGGATTCTTGCCTGGAGACTCCCATGGACAGAGGAGCCTGGTGGGCTACAGTCCATGGGGTCGCAAAGAGTTGGACACGACTGAAGCGACTTAGCACACATGCAGCCACTGGTATTTAAAACGTGGAACTGGAAGTGGCAGGCAGAGGGGGAAGTTGAGGTTGGGGGCACGGGGAAAAGATCTGACTTCCCCTCACGCTGTCTGACCCCAAACCAAGAGTAAATGCCCCACGGGAAGTTGATGACTCGAATTATCTTCCTTATTACTGAGAGCAGGACTCAGCTTGGTCCTGCTTCCTCATTTTCTCTGGGACTCTGTGCTGCCAGCTTTCCCCGTAATATGATCTTTGAAATGGTCTTTATATAATTTGTAAAGTGAGTGTGTGAGGCCCCGGGGCTCACTGTGGGATGTTTGTGTTACTGTACCCGTGGGACAAATACCAAATGGTATTCCCCATGCAGCTGTCTGCTCCTTTAAAATCCACACCAGTAACTTCCCAGGGGTAGAAGGACAATTATTTTCCCCAGCAGATAGTACAACTGGTAAAGCATGGACCCAAATATACCCACCTAGTAACCAAAATGACTTTAATTCAAGCTGGTTTTAAAGGTTTCTTTTAATAGAATCTCCAATCAGTTCTCTGTGCTAAGTCTGAACGCTGCAGTATATTTTTCTCATCAAACAACTATTTTAATGCTATTGAAATATATCATACCCATGCTATGGTATGGTTTCAGGGGCCCCATAAATTTAATATTTGGATGGAACTGTGGTTTCTGCAACGCTTTAAGAGGACTACGCATCTGTCCTCCAGCATCGCCCAGCTTGACACAGTTTAGCATCCCTTCCTAATTAGCTTATAGAGAGAGATTTGCTTCAAGTCATGTACCCATGTCATAAAGGTCCTTGTTGCTGTATTTAGAAGACTGTGTCCAACATAAATCCACTCCCAAATCTCCTTCTCGTAATGAACTTCCATCGACATAATGAGTTCCTTGGAAGGAAGGCATTGTGTAAATTTAAAATACTAATGAGTCATAATGATAATGAATCACTTTCCTTATTACTGGGAGCAGCCTCAGCTTGGGCACATTATCCCATGGCTGAAGGTGTCTTCCCTACACCCAGGCCTGCCTCCCCCAGGAGCCCAGACTCTAAAATAGCTTCTCCTTTTTATTTATTTATTTTTTTCTTTCCACATCAAAGCTCAGAATCCCCCAAATGTCCCTGGTCTTAGCTAGTCAGCCTCGGAGGAACAGAAGTTACAGAACTGGTTCCTGATAGCACTGAAATGGCCAAAGACACCCACAGCCATTTCCAGCAGAGCCTGCCTGTGCCTTCCAAGGGATATTCCCATGAGCTGATGGCACAGGCGAATGGGTGGGTTTTCTAGCTAAGACAAGCCCAGTGTGTCAGCGATTGTCTGGTTACCAGGAGCAGGAACCCACACAAGCTGACTAAACAGAATTGACCTCCTGGAGGGGGACGCAAGGGTGGCCTTCATAGAACTCAGTGGTGGAGGCACAGCTGGGCTTTGGGGGGGCGTCAGGGACAGGACAGGAGAGCATGAGGACTGGGCGAACTTTCCGTTTCTCTGGGACCGTTGTCCACAGACTCCATCCCAGCCCTCCCTGTGTCTGCTTGTCCATACCCACGGGCCAAATATGGGGGCCGCTGAGTCAAGGGTCCTGTGTCCACATGCTTGGAGGGAGAGTTCGACTGGCACAGCTCAGATCAGGAAGAAGAGAAAGTGCTGATCGCTCAGTCGTGTCCGACTTTTGGGACCTCATGGACTGTAGCCCACTAGGCTCCTCTGTTCATGGGATTCTCCAGGCAAGGATACTGGAGTGGGGTGCCATTTCCTTCTCCAGGGGATCTTCCCGACCCAGGGATTGAACCCAGGTCTCCTGCTAAGGTCAGGGTCACCTCTAACTCAGTCTGCTCTGTCCATGTGGTCGAGGCCACATGGCTCAACGACAGTGCCAGGCCCAGGGTCACGACTCGGTGTGTGTTGTGATAAACAGGATACGGGGGTCACCCCTCAAGGCGGGGGGGCACATTTCCAGAAGAAGTCCACCATGCCAGGTGGAGGAGTTTTCTGCTTAATCTGATTGGGAGCCTGGAGCGTTGTAGGGCTTTGGGGCAGGAGAGTGCGGGCCGGTGGTAGGATCTGTGAGCTGGGCGAGGAGCTCCTGGCACCAAGTTCATCCCCAGGGAACAGTGACTTACAGACAAGGGAATCATTCCTACTCCCTTGGCACTTCAGTAGGCTGGGACTCTGTGGTTTAATGACTCAAGGAAAGAGAGATTAAAAAGAAAAAAAGATTTGCCATCTGTTTTCCACTCTGCATGGACTTGCTGGGAACTTGGAAAAGTCACAGAACCTCTTTGGGATTGTCTTAATTCCAATTCTTTTCATTAAAAAAATATATAAATATATACATGAAGCGAAAGTGTTAGTCACTCAGTCGTGTTCAACTCTTTGTGACCCCATGGACTGTAGCCGCCAGGCTCTTCTGTTCATGGGATTCTCCAGGCAACAATACTGGAGTGGGTAGCCATTCCCTTCTCCAGGGGATCTTCCCCACCCAGGGACTGAACCTGGCTCTCCTGCATTGCAGGCAGATTCTTTACCACCTGAGTCACCAGGAGACCCCAAACATATGCATACATATTACTTTTACATTTTTATGTTATTAATTGAGCAATTTTTTTAAAAACTTCTTATTGGCTTTAATCAGAGATTGATAAAATTGGGGAGCATCCATTTAGCAGTAGATGGGGCATGAAAAAGCTGTACAAGTCTAGAAATTTTATAGGCAGGAGGGAACAGGAACAAGGAAGTTATACAGGGCATTTCGCAGATTTTTCTTGTGTTTCTCTTTGCTGGCCTGAAAAGATGTGGAAGGCACATAGGAGGGGCCTCAAAAGGGAGGCTAGGAGGCTGGAGGATTCTAAATTGCTTATGGCAGGAAAGAGAGGCTTCATCTCCTTCTGAGGGAGGAGAAATGCTTGCTGCATGTGAAGAGTGACACATGTGTTTTGAAATGATAAAGCTGGAGACCCAGGAGGCAAAAAAACGTGCATGATGGCTCAGATCTGCTTGGGGGTGTAGCTGGGCCCCAGGAAGTAGGGTGGGGAACTTGGAATGAGGGAGATTTTTTTTTTTAATTGGAGTGTAGTCGCTTTACAGTGTTGTTAGTTTTTGCTGTACAACACCATGGATCAGCCATAGGTGCACACATATCCCCACCCTCTTGAATCTCCTCCCCTCCCCCCACCATCGTCCCCTTCTAGGTCCTCACTCAGCACTGAGATGAGCACTCTGCGATGACCTGCAGGGAGATCTGTTGGGTTTTTTTTTTTTCTTTTTTTAAGATAGAAGAGGCCCCGGAAGGCCTGTTGTTAAAAACTGCAGTTTCTCCAGGAGTTTTTAGAAAGCACCTACTACCTGGCTGTGCCCTACAGGTGAGGATGAGTGGCCCAGCTAATCTTTCTACAGGGTAACTCTGAAAGTGTCAGTCCTTCAGTCGTGTCCACCTCTTTTGTGACCCCATGGACTGTAGCCTGCCAGGCTCCTCTGTCCATGAAATGCTGCAAGCAAGAATACTTGAATGGGTTGCCATTTCCTTTCTCCAGGGGATCTTCCCGACTCAGGGATTGAACCCATGTCTCCTGCATTGCAGGCAGATTCTTTACCAGGGAGCCACCAGGGAAACCCCGCAGGGTAAGTCTACTAGCATCTAAATGGATACAGCATATTCTCGCAGAGGATGAAGCAGAAAACAAAACACATCAGTGTTTCCTGGGCTTTGGGGAGAGGCGCAAAGGGGCCCCCCAGCTCTCATCCATCCTGGAGGTGTGCTGGGTCAGCGGGGTGAGCAAGTCTGATCCTGGAGGGAAGCAGTGGAGTCTCTCAGGGAGAGGGTGAAGGCTTCCGCGTGGAACCTGCTTCCAGCTTTCCTTTCCTTTCCGCCAAGGAGTCATTTATGACTATCCGTCGTGGCAGGGCTGATAGCTTTTGGCAGAAGTCCTTTCTACTTCTCGCAAATTAAATCAGAGACAGAGTCACCAGCAGTGAATGCAAAGGAAGGGTTTAAGGCCACCGCATGGAGGCGAACAGCTGTCGGAGGCCCAGCGTTCACCAGACATTAAAAATCACGAATATTAAAAACAAACAAGCACAAATATTAACAAGGCTGGCCCCTCCAGCAACGATTCGGGGTATGGAGAACTGAGAATGCTGTGTGAGGTGACAGGCACAACTGAGAATCGCTAATAATAATAGTAATAATGATAAAGAAAATGGCAACAACCAGTGCCCACAGAGAGCATTCCAGTTCTCAGGCACAAACCCTCTGATCCCAGGAGGTGGGCTGGCCAGCTGTCGTCTCCTTTTCGTAAGAAACCCAGGCCGTACTGCTCCGGCGACCTGCCCCTGGTCGCGCCGCGGGCAGGTGCCAGCCAGGACTCAAATCCAGACTGCTGGCTCCCCCAGTGCCCTCCCCACGGTGCCAGGCTGCTCCCGTGAGCTTGGGTGCAGGGTGGGACACGTGCTGGGCTCCAGGTGGGGAGAGCTGGTCAGGCATGAATTGAGGAGTGACTCAGGAAAGAGTCCGGGGCTTTCATTTAAACCCGCTCCCCCTCCCCCCACCACCCTGTAACACAAGGTAATATATGTTCATTGTTTGGGGAAAAAAAATACAGATAAACATAAGAACATAGACATAACCTGGTGGGTCAGACGGTAAAGAATCCCCCTACAATGCAGGAGACTGGGGTTCCTTCCCTGAGTCGGGAAGATCCCCTGGAGAAGGGAATGGCTACCCACTCCAGTATTCCTGTCTGGAGAATCCCATGGACAGAGGAGCCTGGTGGGCTACAGTCCACAGGATTGAAAAGAGTCAGACATGACTGAGAAACTAACACTTAGACATAATAATTGTCCACTCAGAAAGAAGCATTTTAAACATTTTAGCGCACCAAAATATCATCCTTGCAGATACTTTCTCATTTTGACACACCTTTTTTCACAAAAATGGAATTCTGTTCTTCCTGCCATTGTATAATGCTTCATTCCGTATACTGTGAATATCTTTCCATGTCAAATAACACTTCAACAGTATCTTTCTCATTTCATTAAAAATGTTATATATATGGCTTTATGATTATAGAAATAATCGTAAGATGCTATGCTCATTGTAAAAATATTCAAGTTCAAACCGTACAGAAATGTCCAGTAAAGGAAGGAAATATTTTATTAATCCCACCCTTGGGGCCTGAGCTGTGTTGCTGCGTGTCCTGTTTCCGCTTCATATTTTTCCATGTACAGGCTAGACCTAATGAACACGTGTGTCTATATACATTTTTTTTTCCTCCTCAAAGTGGGCTCACAGACTGTTGTGCAGTTTGCTTTTTTTCTTTCTCTGGTGTGGACATCTTTTCGTCTTGGTGTCTGAGGTTCTAAGGCATCTTTGTTCCAATCCTGGGGAAATGAAACCTCTGTGAGGCTGGAGAAGGGACAGGCTAGTGAGTAACGGCAATACAGGGCTGGTTCCATGCTGAAATAAAAACCCTCCAAGAGGAGGAGACTGCGGCTCAGGCAGCTACTTGCCGCTCGCCTGGAGGAGTCAGGTAAGGGTGCCACCTTGCCTCCACCCCAGAGCCATCTAACAGGAGGGGTCCCGGCCCCCGGCGGCCCCCGAGACCTCACGAATGCTCTGTGCCCCCCAGGTGTATATGTTCTCACAACCGCCCTGATCCCTGTCTTGGAGAAAGAACACGACCCCAGAGTGGTGAGTTGACTTTGGGGATGTCTTGTAAGTCAGCAACTCTGTCCTGGTTGGGCAATCAGTGGTCCTACATTTGCGGCCCCAACTGTCCCGAGGTGGGGGCGTGCTGTCCACGTCCACAGTCAGGGCCAAATTTGGCCCCCAGGGTCCAGAGGCCTTGAGGTTTGATAACCTGAGATCCGGCAGTGGTGCGCTGGCCCAGGCAGCATCCAGGTGGGTCTGGGGAGTTGCTGATGCAGCAGGCAGGGGTCCAGGCCTAGGTGAGGGTCGGCCTGGGGCTTTGTCCCATGGACACGCATACTTGCGGAGCTCCGGAGGCATGGCCTGGGCTTCCAGGATGCCCCTTCTGGCAGTAGAGGCTTCCTGGGAGCCGGCTGTCCACCCAGCTCCCTCTTGCTCTCAGGGGCTCCTCCACGTCCCCTGCTTCTGCCTCTCATCCTGGCTGGGTTGTTGCACACAGAGCCCATGAAAAGGGAGGCAGAGCCATGCAAAGGGCCACGTTCAAAACCCCAGCCCTCACCGAAGTCTCCTCCCCAAAGTCATCCAAGAGCTGGCAAAGCACTGGGAAAGGGGGGAGTTGGGGAGGCAGGCAGGGGTGGGTGGGTATACTTCCTGGAGAATCTGCCACTCGAGTGGGAGGGGACAGCTATGGAGTTAACGGCTAATGGGTTAACATGACAGAAATGAGAGAAGTCAGGAAGAGGGCAGTTTATGCAGGCTGCCTTCTCTCTGCTGTGGGGGGTGTGGGGGGCAAATAATGACCTCCCTGGATCCCCGAGGTCCAGGTCCCAGTTCCTGGGGCTGTGTCACCTTGACGTGGCAGAAGAGACTCTGCAGATGTGATTAGTGAAGGATCATGAGATGGGGGGTGGGTTTCGTGGATTATCCAGGTGGGCCAGTGCAGCCCCACGGTCCGCAGAAGAGGGCCCGAGTCAGAGGAGACGTGAGGATGGAAGCAGAGGTCGTCAGGGTGGTACGGCCACAAACCGAGGCCTACGAGTGGCCTCCGGAAGCCGGAGAAGCCAAGGAGTGAATTTCCCCCTCAAACTGTCAGAAGGTCTCTGCTGATACTTCGATTTTAGCCCCACAAGACACATTTCAGACCTCTGGCTTCCAGAGCTGGGGGGAATTCACCTGCGCTTTTGTAAGCCTCTTAGTCTGTGGTCATCTGTCGCAAGAGCAATAAGAAACAGATACACGGAGAAGGGGGATGGGAAGGTATTACGAACTTTTCTTCACAAATCTCCATTTACTGCAGATAACAGTGTCCTCTGGAGGAATGTTGGTTCAGAAACTGAACACCGATGACCCGCAGTCAGAAAGGACAGCGTTCGATGGCACCATGGTCTATGCACAGAACAAAGTAAGCGAGGGGCTGTTCTCAACACGGTCTCCTGGGCTCTTCTCCATGGAAGGCTTATTCTGGGATACACAATGGCTTGGATCTAATTCCCAGAGCACCTGAATGTCCCTCACAGGAGAGAAAATCCTCTTCTCCATCAGAAGGCCAGCTCAGCTCTGCCTGGACCAGGGTGGAGGTGCAGGGCTTCAGCTCACCCCGAGGAGGAGCCACAAAAGCTGCCACCTCTCTTCCCGAATATCTCAGACCCACAAAGAGGGTGGTGAGAGCAGGTGATCCCCACAGCAGGACCCAGCAGAGGCTCCTTGTCCTGCGTGGCTCAGAGAGGAAATGGACCCAGGGGGTCCCTTCTCTCCCCCTGGGCAGCCCCTGCTCACTGGTTGGATGGATACCACCAGAACCGTGCTGGGTTTCTGGCTCCCTTTGTGGGGTATGCCCTCAGTTGCTTCAGTCGTGTTTGACTCTTTGCAACCCCATGGACTGTAGCCCACCAGGCTCCTCTGTGCAAGGGATTCTCCAGGCAAGAATACTGGGGTGGGTTGTCATGCCCTCTTCCAGGGGATCTTCCCGGTCCAGGAATCGAACCTGTGTCTCTCATGTCTCCTGCACTGGCAGGCAGGTTCTCTACCATTAGCGCCACCTGGGAAGCCCCACTGAGGGGGATGCACATCCAGTTCTGAAGACACGAAAGTGCAGAGGTCTGGTCTCATGGCCACTCAGAACAGAAAGTTCTGTGTCTCAGCTTATCACAGCTGTTCTAGGAGCCGGCTGTATACCTGCCACATTCACCGTTCCTGCCCTTCAGTTCACCTGGTGGGGGGCTCCCTGGTGGTTTGTGAGGCTGCCCTCGCCCACAGTTTCCCTCTTGTTCACAGGGGAGTCCTGTCCCACCCCCCTCCCTCTGTACCCCGGTTCTCTGCCCCACTTTCGCTCACCAACCCCCAGACCAGCTCCTGGTGGGTGACTTGTCATGACTCAACATCCCACCAATCAGAGGCACCAGGCTTCTCTACAGATTTTCGAGGGAATCTGGGGACAAAGCACTCACTCCATAAATGGGGCCCAGGTGGAGCTCTTTGTAAAATGTAATCTAACCGCCCTGGGAGGGGGCAGTGGCCTCCACACAGCTGAGGCTTTATGTGGGGGTACTTGGCGATTTTTAAAGAAATTTGCAGCAGATGCATTCTCTAAGTCTCTCAGGACAGTTCCCACACTCCAAGGTTCCTTCACGTGTCCGCAGACACCCACTCAGTGCCTGCAGGGCGCGGGGCCGGGGGTGCTCTGTGCTCCCACCGCGCTCGCGTCCAGCAGCAAATACAGTAACAGCGAGAGGGCGCTGTGGGTGTACTTTCCTCGGGGGAGGGAGGAGGAAGCCCCCAGGCCACGGGCAGCCTCATTCCTGCTGCTGGTCTGTCTGCGTCTCAGATGGCGGGGCCAGGACGCAGCCCTGGGTCACAGCCAGAGCTCGGTGGGTGAAGAGCCGATGATTCTAGAGGAAGTTGCGATCTGACTTTGTGGAGGGCGGGAGATGGGGGCTCTGCACACCCTCAGCCCCCCTGCTTCCCCCTTCCATCTGTTTACCCTCACCCCGTCCAGAGGCAGCAGGTGGTTCTGACGGAGCGGTGGGCCCGAGCGCACCCAGCCATCCACTTCTCATGCATGCATCCCGGCTGGGTCGACACCCCAGGTAGGTCTTTAAGTTCCCTGCCGCCCACGTTTCATCTAAAAATATCTGGGCAGCCGCAGGATGGACTCTCCCCAGGAATGACCTAGAACTGGTATCAGGAGGATGAGGAATGGCTTCGTTTCTGTGGGAGCTGGGCAGACTGGGACTGGGGAGGGAGAAGCCTGGTCCTCAGAGGCAGAGTTGGTGTGGTCAGTCTGCTCAACGTGTGCATGGCCCAGGGAGTGGGTGGCGCCCGGGTTGGGGTGTGGCTGGGGACCCCTCCCTTGGGACAGAGGGTGCTTGGTCCACACCCAGTGTTATGGGAGATGCTGGGGACATGGGGATAGGCCAGGCCACCTCCCCACTGCCCGGGTTTCTAGAAATAGTGAATGCACAAGGGGAAGTAACAATCACTAAGGGGACAGGTGGAATTCTCTGGAAGCGTGGAAAAAGAGGGAGGGAGAACAGAACTCTCTGCGGGGTCAGTCCCTCCCACCTCTGAGACCTCAGCATATCACTTGGGCTCTGTAGCTCTTTCCTCCTCCCCCAGCAAGGGAACTGAAAACAGCAGCCGTGGCAGAACGCCTGGGACACTTGAGGGCCCAGAGCTGCTCCCAGCACTGTCTCCATACCATCACCTGTGCCCTCACCCCCTCCTGGGGTGGGCACTACCACCATGCCCATTTATATTTGGGGAAACTGAGGCACACAGAGGGGCTGGGACGTCCCGGCTGGGCCTGGCCACAGTCTAGTGAGAGGCAGGCTCTCATACACTTGCTGTCACCTTCTGAAAGCTGGTTTAGCAGAGGCCTTAATATCTGTATCTACATCCTTGGAATTCATCCTAAGAGATGCGGAAAATGAGGTTGCTCGTCCCAGCACTGGTGCTCGGAGAGTAGGTTGATAAATTAGGGAACACCTGCACGGGACATCTGTTCAGCCCTGAACACCGCTGCGGATAAATGTCTATGGGAAGCAAATGGTGCTATCTCATTAAATGCAGGTATTGGGCCCTCAGACCTTACAGCCTTCTGGTCTTATTTTTGATACACCCACATCCCCATGGAGAAGGGGGTGCATCGTGCTCCATTGCATCCCACGGAGACCGGGCGGGGAGAGGTGCAGCAGGCCCGCCTGCTAGTTGGGGGCGGGGGGAGCTGAGGACATCTGGCAGCCTCCTGTTGTAAATGGAAAGGGGGGGTGTCCTCCGCCGAGCACCCCAGGAGGCCCTCGGGCCAGGGCTGTTGGGAGATGGCGGCTTCTTATCTTGTGTCACTTCCTGGTGGGAGACATGCCCAGCCTTGCCTGACCAGGTAGCTCCATCAGCCAGTGGAGAACCACCAGCCTCTCATCCCCGCAGGACATCACCCTGACAGTCCTCACATCAACCTGTGCGCTGGCCGAGTCTGCGCTCCAAGGTCACCACCTGAGTCCAGCATCTGGGTCAGGGTGCGGTCAGCCATCTGTGGTCCACAGGTCACAGGACCAAGACTGGGCTTCTCAGAGGCTGCTGACTGGGCCTCAGTGTCCAGAGGGAGGGCTGGGGAAGGGCCTGAGCCCACAGACACTCGTCCTCCCCGAGTGGTATGATGTGTGTGTGAGCACTAAGTCGCTTCAGTCGTGTCCAACTCCTTTTGACCCCGTGGACTGTAGCCCGCCAGGCTCCTCTGTCCATGCGATTCTCCAGGCAAGAATGCTGGAATGGGTAGCCATTCCCTTCTCCAGGGGATCTTCCCCACCCAGGGGTTGAACCCATGTCTCTTACGTCTCCTGCACTGGCAGGTGGGTTCTTTACCACTAGCGCCACCTGGGAAGCCCAACGGGGGACTCAAATGCCTTCTGTTTACTCATCAGAAGTATTCCCTAATTTTCCCACAATAAGCAAGTACTGTTTCTGTAAAGGGAAAAAGAAAAAAACATTTATTTTTAAATTTTGTTTTAGATGATCCTTTCTCTGAAATCCTCTGATCTCATTACATCTCTCCAATGTTGTTTTCTCTGCTTTCTTTTCTTTCTTTGGCTTCATGAGAGAACAGTTGTGCTTCCCAGAGTGCTAACTGTAAAGACTCTGTGTTCCCCGAGGTCTGTGGGAAAATGGGGGTGTGTGTGGGGGGTGGTGTAGTCTGCAGCCAGTGCTGGGGAGGATGAGGGAGAGGGAGGAAAGAGTCCCTTCCCTTGTTCCAACACGCCTCGCTGAAAAAGCAGAGAACACTCTCACAGCCCAGAGGACACTCAGCCTGGATCCTGGGAGGATCAGATGCCTTGAGACAGATGGGTCCCCCAGGAGGGGGGGAGTCTGATCCCCTTTTGCCCCCAGGTGTGACCCTCATTTCTTAGGATGGGAATCCGGAGGTCCAGGGGATTTTGCTCCCAGGGGACAGGCCTGTCTGGGCCGACAGCCTGCATGAACACTGTTTTGAAGTGGAAAGAGGGCAGTTGGTGATCTCATTCCATCTCCGCGTGGTTATTTTGGTATTAAAGCAGCCAACTCAGTTGAGGAGGAGGGCGCTGTCCTCACGGCCCTGCGTGTGCCTCCCCGCAGGTGTGCGGCTGTCGATGCCGGGCTTCCACGCCAGGCTGGGGGCCAGGCTGCGCTCCGAGGCCCAGGGCGCGGACACAGTGCTGTGGCTGGCCCTTGCCCCTGCTGCCACCGCCCAGCCCAGCGGCTGCTTCTTCCAAGGTGACTTTCTCTCTGAACCACAGCCCGAGGGTGTCTGGAGGTGGACCCTCCTCTCTCCCTGGTTGTGTGGGGAGGGGCTGTCTCCCTTCCCCTTGATGTTCTGGCCTGCCTTCGGGGGACGGCTCCTTGGCCTGTTATTTTGGGAAGGGCCTCACCTCTGGCTCTGCACTCCCGGCTTTTTGCATCCGCCTTCCCGAACTCAGTGGGTCCTGTGAGGATGAAGTAAGTCCTGGGGTTGTGACCCCTGACTTCAGTGTCTTGGGCACGGCTGGACCTGTGGGGCACCTCGGAGATTGGAAGCTCCTTTCCAGGGCCCAGGGCCTGGGAGTGAATCTCTGCTATTCTGTTGCTGGGGGTGGCTATCTGTTCAGCGTTTGCTCCCTACCTGGGTGGGATCCCAACAGGCAGATCCGAGAAGAGTAGGCAGGCTGAGGAAAGAAGGTGGAGGTTCCCCTCCCGCCTCAGAGGTGGCCACGTTTGTGTGAGCCGTGATGGAACTCTGGGGACCCTGTGGTGACCAGGAGGGTGGCCGTACCCTCTCTCACTATCACCTGCCAGACCAAATATGCCACACTCCAGGGTCCCCGACCCCCACCAGCCAGCACCCAGGCCTGGGGACCCTGCCCGCCGCCAGCCAGCCCCCTGGAGTCCTGCCGCCAGCTGTCAGTGCTCAGCCTGCTGGCCGGCCTCAGCCTCCCTTCTGCAGCACCTCATTGTCCCCGCGGACCCTGAGCGCAGGGGCGGCCGACCCCCTTCCCGTGTGGGCCCCCACCCCCGGCAGGTGGCCGTGAAACGACTGACCCGAGGCCCGGCCCTGCCGCTCACGACTTTGTGTTTCTCTCTCACGTTTACAGACCGGAAACCGGTGCCCACACACTTGCCTCTTGCGAGGACATCGTCCTCACCGGCCGAAGAGGAGAAACTCATTGAGATCTTGGAAGAGCTGGCTCGGAGATTTAAATAGCCCAGGCTAGACCCAACACGGAGCCGGAACTGCCTCAGGAAATACGGCAAGGTGCGGACCAGTGGCGAGGAGACCCCACTGCTCCTTCCCCGCCGTAGACCGGCCCATCTTCCACGGCTGTGCTTTGAGCTGGTTTCCTCTCCATCAGGAGCCACAGAAATTAGTCCCGTTCTTTATATATAAAGCCTAGTACTGAAAGCTTGACTCACCACCGCCTCATGGGACCGCAGCTGGGTTAACTTACCCTCTGGGGGCCTCATTTTCCCTGTCAGGGGAGATTAGAGTGCTCCCTACCTCATGGGGTGGTTGTAACGATTCAGTGAGTTACCACTTGTAATGCTCTTAGCAGAATGCCTGGTGTGTCATAAAGACTCGATACGTGTTAGCTACTAACATCAGCATTTAACTGACAAGTGTGCTAAAATTCATGGGGGGAGAAAAAAAAACCCCTAAAGATTACCCCCTGTAGCAATGAGGAGTCCAGGATGGAAACTTTTATTTTAAAATACATGATTGCGGCTGAGAGCAAGTGAACCTTCATTTTCCGCAGTAGCTTCTTCTGTGTAAATCTCTCCTTGATTTGTGTGTGATTTTCTTGAAGATTCCGAGTCACTGTATCAGGGGAGCAGGGCCAGGAAGGGGAAGGAGGGGATGCTACACTGCCCTGGCCTGGCCCTGAGGATTCAGGGGCAAGGCGGAACCAAGGGTCAGTGCTTATTTACAAGCAGTCACTGGAGGCCTGGTTTACAGGTGCTCAGATTAGAAGCGGCTTCAGTTATGCACTTGGCAATCTGGTGTTGCCGTTTGGTAAAACTTTTAAATTATTTGCATTTTATGTCTTAGTGAAACCAGGGAGAGGTCTAACACAGTCGGTGAACAGATTTAGGAAAGCTCTACATACACTCTGGAAGTTCAAAGGGAAATGAAGTAACTCGGCATTAATGGAGGAGGAGGACCCGGGGAAGGGAGGGCACAGCTCAGCCAGTCCCACCATGCCGGGCCTCGGAGATGCCTGAGGTGCTCAGATCGGGCGCTTAGCCAGGGAGCTCCAAGAAAGGGGCTTTTTGGAGGGTCTGCCTGGAAGAGCGGTGAGCACCGGCTCCACCAGCCTGCATCTCTCCCTTCCTGACGGACAGTAGGGGGCGCTGGAGTGCTGGGTGTGGGTGGGGCTGTGCTTTGACAGGCAGGCTGGAGGAGGGGGGCCATTCAGCTGCCCCACCCACTGGCCCTTCCCAGGGGGCGCTAGTGGTAAAGAACCCACCTGCCAAGGCAGGAAGTGTAAGAGATGAGGGTTCCATCCCTGGGTAGGGAGGATCCCCTGGAGGAGAGCATGGCAATCCACTCCAGTATTCTCGCCTGGAGAATCCCATGGACAGAGGAGCCTGGTGGGCTACAGTCCAAGGAGTCGCAAAGACTTGGACACGACTGATTTTCACTTTTTTCCACTATGTGAAAGATAAAAAGGACCACTCAGCCAGCCCTGGTGAACAGCGACACAGGGCTGCTGGGGTGCATGTGGTCACAGGGCACAGCTCGACAACAATAATATGACCACAGGAAGGTTTCCACAGAGATTTATTTTAAACCGTGGCGGTAGCTTGCATTGGGTCTTGACACAGGTCATGGCTACACACACATTTTGGTTAGAGGGAAGCACAGAGGGAAAGTGAGCAGAGTTCAGGAACATTCACAACATTCAGCAGACATTTAACGTTGTGGGAAATCCTGGCTCATTCCCACCGAGTCACATTCAGGAAGTCATTGTCAAGACTGCTTGGTCTGGTTGGTGGAATCTGGTGGTAGAGGACGTGGCGATGCCAGCGGGGTTCAGCTAGAACCATGTTTGAGAAACCTCTTCCAGCTTTGGGCTTATGACATTCTCAGCCTGACCCCTTTCTCGTTTCATAAAGAAAGAAAAGACATTTTGTAAAGCAACATGCCTTGGCAGCCAGGTTCCGACTGGGCTGCAGGCTGATGGGCATGCAGGATGGAAGCGTCCTTGTCCCTGGTTATGGAGTCAGTGGGAGGCAGGCACGAATGTGGGGCTAGCACCTTCCCGGTTGTCCAGTTAGTAACAGTTTTTGTACTTTTCATGTATTTTCTTCTGCAAAATGACAGTACATTGAAAAAAAAAAAAAAGGCAGATGGCGTAAAACACAAATATGTAAGTATACATCGGTTCCCAGCGACACAAGTATTTTGGTCCATACTTCATATGCTACTAACATAAGGCGGCCATCCATTTAAATGAAGGGAAGAGTGTTTTTAAGAGAAATACTTCTTTCAAACCATTTCCCATTTTTGTGTTACAGTTTACTCTCTCATGCTTCCCAGAGAACCAAGACGGGGCTGGGGGGTGGAGGGGGAGGAGAAAGGAACCTAAATATCAAGGTCGCATTCCAAATCTAACCTTTAAGCCAACCTGCAATTATTCCCTTTCTCTCCCAAGAAAGTCAGATACACTTGGATCCACAGAGGTGAACATTCTGAGGTATCTGTTTTTAATGAGATGGTACCATGATTGACCTCTGCCTTCTCCAACCTTTTTCAAACCTCCTGGGCTCTAGATGGGAAAATACAGGCAGCGGTTTACTTGATGTGACACCAAAGGCAGTGGGGCACACTCCCATTTACCTGAGTTAAGTCAGCCACGAGCAGGCAGGTCACTGGTAACGGTCAGGTTAGTCCAGTGAGTAACAACAGTCATAGAATCGTAGCATCACAGAGTGGAAGGGATCTTAAGCATGATCATCGAATTCAACTTTTCCTCAAGGCTTTTAATCTCCTTTCCACATCTTTTCCACTATCAATAGACAAGGGGCTATGGACTTGCTGTTCAAAAATTCCCTGGCATAAGAAACACAATGGAGGAATCCCCTTCCAGTGCTGGACAGAGCTAATTTTACACCCTGCTTTCTTGTGTTAGGCCCAGACAGGCTTCTCCGTGGAAGGGATAAATTTGGAAGGCAAAATGACAAACTAAAAACCCAAGGGTTGGTGTGTATCTAGTTCTTGATGGTCAAGTTGAGTTCAAGTTTAAAAACGAACATGGATGTTCCTGAATTAAGTTACAGACATGCGATACTCGGGCACTGGAGGAAAAAGATCAGTGGGTGCAGTACAAGTACCAGGAAGGACCGAGGCCCACCGTGGGATGGGGAGGCCCCGGGCTCTGCACAGCTGGGTCTACGGGGCCCTTTTACAGTCACTGAATTGAGAAAAATGTTCCCTTCCCTTGGCGAGCGCCCCTGCCGTGAGCATTTATCACATTTACCACACTGTACTGAGACGACCCACTGCTGCAGGAGCGATGCAAGGCCAGAGGCAAATGTGGACAGCAGTGGCCTGCTTGCTCACGGAGAGATCACATGCAGGCGGGGCCTCTGCTGTCCGGAATGGCCTCCTCCACAGGTCAAGGGCTGTCCTTTTTCAAAGGAGAGCAGTCAGGGAATAATGGGATTAGCATGTTGTAAGCTCATCTAGGGGCTTCCCAGGTGGAACAGTGATAAAGAATCTGCTGGACAATGGAGGAGATGTAAGAGACTTGGGGTCGATCCCTGGGTGGGGTGGGAGCCCTGCAGAAGGCAGTAGCAACCCACTCTGGTATTCTTGCCTAGAGAATCCCATGGACGGAGGAGGCTGGCGGGCTACAGTCTATGGGGTCGCAAAGAGTGGGACATGACTTAGCGACTGAGCTCACAACAAGCTCGTCCAGACCAAAACCAGGCAAGCAGTGGTCTCCAGCCCCACCTCATGGCCTCCGGTGAGTGGCTGTGCCCCCCCAACAAAGTTCAAAAATTAGTTAACCAGGGGTCCTTTTTAAGATAATTCCAGGTGTTTCCAAAGAAAAAGAAACTTTGATACTGACCTCAGCTGCGGGAAGACTGGACTTGTCTGGCAAGCCTCTGGGTAAAGGTGCTTGGTGGACTGTGGGCTGCCTCCCTCCCCCTGCGGCCATGAGCATCCCGTCTGATAGTGATGCGAGGACCGCAGGCTCCAGGACTGCAGCTGCACACGCGCTACTCTGGAGCCAAACCGCAGGTGGGACCCCAGTGCCAGGCTGGTGCAGGCCTTGGGCCTTTGCTGGCACTGCTTCCACAGCCTGGAAACTCAGGTCCTTCCTCAGCTCACTCCAACTCTTCATTTAACTCTCAGCTCTGGTGTCCTTTCCTCTGGGTTCTCCCCTCCCCTGTGAGTGCAAGAGCACCTGTGTATCCTGGGACGGGACCCCACGCCCTCTGTCACCAGAGTCACCACGTGGCACAGAAATGAGCCACAGCAAAGACATGAAACCAGTTAATCCTAAAGGAAATCAGTTCTGAATATTCATCGGAAGGACTGATGCTAAAGCTGAAGCTCCAATACTCTGGCCACCTGATGCAAAGAGCTGACTCATTGGAAAAGACCCTGATGCTGGGAAAGATTGAGGCAGGAGGAGAAGGGGATGGCAGAGGATGAGACGGTTGGATGGCATCACTGACTCCATGGATATAAGTCTGAGCAAGCTCCAGGAGTTGGTGATGGACAGGGAAGCCTGGCATGCTGCAGTCCATGGGGTTGCAAAGAGTCAGACACGACTGAGCGACTGAACACCAACTCGTCTGTGTGGCCTCTGCCCAAGCCACAGAATGGACCTCCTGACCCCAGGCCTGGTTCAAAGCCTGGTGTGTGGTAGACACTCAGCAAAGGGCTGGACTATAAGAGTTAAGAGACTCAAGGGTGATATAGATCCCTCGGTGCTCAGGATGGACTTAATCTCTGTGTTTCCCCGTCACGTTGATAGATAGCCACCCTCACATCCAGAAAAATGCAACTTAACTTTGTTCTAGAGGAGAAAGAAAATGCCAAAAGCATTGGCAAAATGTTTTTTCATTTTAAAACAGAAATCTTAGTGGACAAGGTCACTTAGAATTAAACTACTGTGAAAAGGCAAAACCAAAGGGATCTCATTTAATGGATATTTATGTCTGGTAACTTTGATACATAGTTCAGACTGAGTCCCTTGCTTAAAAGGTAAAATCCAGGCTTTAAAATTTGATTAATGTCAAGCAAAAATAAATTCGGCTTTTGAAAAAATGAGTATCAAAAATAGGAAAAGGCAGTATTTCATGGGAAGGGCGATGAGGAGACTCGCCGGGGCCCCCCTGCAGGCAGAGGGCAAGATGCAGTTTCAGTGCCCTTGATTCCACTTAAACTGAGCGGCTGGCGAGGTCAGAGGGGCGAGCGTAGGAAGCTGGTTAAGCTGATGGAGGCCTGCAGTGAACTACCTTGCTGCATGAGCCCACCCATTCGGAGCCACAGGAGGTATCAGATTTGCCTGCGACGAGAGGACCAGACCCAGTTCTGAGGGCTTCCTGCCTTGAGCCTCGAAGTCATTCCTCGCACTCACGCCATTACGAGTTCACGTCCAAAAGCAACTGTTCTTCCGAAATTCTTATAGATTCCCCTTGCCGATACCTCAACTATATCTAACTGCTTGGTGTGACTGTGCTTGGAACATTCTAGAGGCCTGAAGAGTCCCTTCCAGTTCTGTGATTTTACGATTCTTTGCATAACATTCAAACAATACAGTGAGAAACACACCATGGTTGACTGACCTCATAAAAAAAAAAAAAAGACACATGACTCCAACTACTTCATCTAAAACCACTTGTGCTGCTGTGGAGACAACCCAGGCAGCGAAAGGGTCCAGGAACGTCATTTCTCTGGAGAGATGGAGCATGGGATTGGTCCTGTCCCACCAAATAAAAGGCACAAGCATGTATGTGCGCGGTGCCACTTCCCAGCATTGATCGTGTTAGGCTTGACTTGCCAGAGCTTCTGTGTGTTGAAGCAATAGAGCAGAAAGAAAAATTATATATATATAAAGTGCAATTCCAGTGGGGTAAAACAAGAACGATGAAAGTTAACCCAGACAGGAGACAAGCCAAGTGCTGGTGCCAGCTTTTGCTCCTAATGAATGAAGCCTCTATTCCATAAAATGCTTGGAAGGCACCCCAACACCAACACATATCGGTGAGTTACACACATGGTGGTGGGAATGTAACACTCCAGGATTCACAGTATTATAAACACACACAGTTGGCATGCTAAGTGCTTCTCACCAAACTAAAGCACCTACATGGATGAGGAGAAATCAAAGAGCAGAGCAATGGGTACCTTGACGCGTCTGTGGTCGCTGGCCGTGACGCTCACCACCAGGAGGTGTGGCCGCTGGTCTCCGCCTCTGAGCGGCTCGTGTGCTGGGGGCACAGCCGCGCTGGGAGGGAGGCGGGTGGACTGAAGGGCGGGCTCACACACCAGAGCGATCACAGGCTCACATGTGACCTAACGGGGACAATCAGCTTCCCCGGCGTGATCTGAGCTCATCTCGACCCAACTCGGAACCACGTCGGGTCTGCTGGGCACCTGACCCACCGCCTCCCTGACACTGTTTGCCTCTCTGTATTCGGGCCACGCTCAAAGGAAGGGAGAAGACAGCCATTCATTTCTACTACTCATGTCTACCATATCGTTCTTTATTATGTACAACTCCGTAAGTGGCTCCAGGTTCTAGCAGTAAACTACAAAACAGATATTTGAATATTTTAAATTGAATTCCCTTTTTAAAGCTCTCTCACAACCATGCAGAAGAGACTCAGGTGAGTTATAATGGCTTTCACTGATGGCCAGCAAGGGCAGGGTGGAAGGGGCAGCTCAGTGGCAAGTGGTAACTGCTTCTGGATGGCGGTGTGTCTGTGTCCACAGCCTCAGAGTATGGTCACGTGGGCTGATATGCCCTAATTTCCCAGGTCACGGCTGTCCCGCACCATGGCTGCACGGGGCATACCCACTGTCCTGTGCCCCAAAGCTGCAGCAGCAGAACCATCTCGAGGAGGTCTGTCACCAGGAAGCACAGCTGGTTGGTGTTGGGGTGGCGGTGAGGGGTGGTTACCCAAGTCTGGCTGGGAGTCCTTCTCCCAGTTAGAAAAGTAATGAATGATCGTGAGGGGAGAAACTACGACCACCCTCAACTGTCAAGTCAGCAGAGAACAAGACCCTGCGGAGGTAGGGCTCACATAAGGAAGGGCAAGTCATTGGCCTGTGGATCTGCAAGGCTTTGTGTAACCGTGTGAACCCCAAGGACTCAGGGGTCCCCTGATGCTCCTGACGGGTGAGGGATGAATGAGGTGGTCCGGGTAAAGTGCCGAGAAGGAGGTGGGCACAAAGCACATGCCTGCTGCTCATTTAAATTCTACTTTTACAGGTTGAAAATAAGTATCCAAATGGGGTCTCTACACACAAGAATATCTCAGTTTATCAAGTTGACTGGATTCCCTTAAAATCAGGGTTCTTCAGGTTCATTTCCTAAAGCCACCCATCCCCCTCTTTTCTGTACATTCCCAACGGGAACACACAGCATGAGCTGTAGGCCTGAGTACCTTTTATGTCTCAGATCACACAGTTGGAGTATTAAAGCGTGCAAAGTGTTCTGATAAAATACACGAAGATAAAAATCTTTAAATATCTGGTTTTGAAAGGGGAAGCAAATACAGACAGTGAGGGATAAAGCAGCATACAACCTCACAGCAATGAACATGTTCAAGTTCAGAGATGATATCACACAGAACCACAGATCTTAAAGACACTATTCTTGAAGGACACAGGGTTTTGTTGTTTTGTTTTGCTTGTTTTTAATATCAAGAGCGAAGGAGAGCTGTGTCAATAAAACTAAAACCCAAAAGGCTCAGAAAGCTCCCACTGAGTTAGAAAGGATCCAGGCACTGAGAGTTGAAGGTCTGAGTTTGATAATCTACTTCCGTGGCTAAGAGTGGCTTTCTCACAGCAATTTTTTTTTTCTTTTTTTAATGTGGGAAAGAGAAAAACTGAGGCAGAAACATAAGGTCATTTCCACTCTTGTAAGATCTAGACATTACAAATGGATCATCCTTCGGGCAATTTAAGAAATCAGCTGGGAAAACCACAAGGATGGTTTTCCAGATCTCTCAACGGAGGGGGGACTCCTACGAAAGTAGACACACTGCAAATAAATTGTGAATATGTTCACTCTGGGGAACAGTGGAGGAAGCTGAGTGGGGGGAAGACACAGACCATGGGGTACGTGCCCAAGGGAGAGGATCACGGAAACTACTTCACAATGACCCCAAGTACCCTGAATAGTTACACACTCCTCATTTCTCCGACACACAAAGAAACAGCTAAAACCAAGTGTTGACAAATATAAAACTGAAAACACCCCACACTGAGTTTTCGGTATACTCAAAACAAGGGAGCAGAGCCAGACTGTATAAACCATTTGTTAAAAAAATATCCTCTTTTTATATTGTATGAACAAGTTGAAAGAGTTCCCTCACAAGAGCTCACTGACCGCTCACCGCCACGTGTGCAGGCGATGTGCAAGCTCAGCTCAGCTTTTTGGCTTCTCTCCCGCCACTCGCACATCTGCTTTACTGCTCCAGTCATGATTGGGGTTAGAACAACCGTTTCTTGAGTAAATTCTGTCTTTCTGGCGCCTGGAAGGGGCATCAAGACACGACTGGGGTCATATCCCACAACTGTAAAAAGAAAAAGATCTCTGATGAACACCTGGAGAAGGAAACGGCAACCCACTTCCGTATTCTTGCCTGGAAAATCCCCCGCACAGAGGAGCCTGGTGGGCTACAGTCCATGGGGTAGTTGCAAAGAGTGGGACACGACTGAGCAACTGAGCACAGATGAACTACCATTCAACTGGGTTGAGAAGCCATATAATGTGTATAAGGAGTCCTTAAAATTGAATTCAAGTTCATTTTTTAACTTAACAAGGAACTGAGTACTATATGAGCATCATGGATAAATCTATACAGTAGTACTTATCCATCAAAAAGTTCAACATAATCCTCAAAAAAAGGACAAAGGCAGCTGGAAGTTTTAACCCAGCTGATGGAGAATAAAGGCAGATGAGATTTATTCAAGGAAGAAGGGAAGTAACACTATAAGGCAACAAATGGGTAGCCAGATGTGTCCTTTCTGTATCTCATCTCATCTTCCAAACAGTTCTACGAGATGTCTCGATTTCAAAAATAAAGGAACCGAGATGCCCAGAATTTACTTAGGACTGGTGGCTTCCAAAGAGGGTTATTCTAACCACCTTATCCTGTGGTTGCCTCCATGAAGGAACCAGAAGAGGCCCAGGAAGTTGGGCTCAGTGAACCCAGGCGAGCCTCGGCCACTGGGAGCCTCAGAGAATGACGTGGGCATGGCCTCTTTAGTCCTGGGCTTTGGCTCGGGCAGGGAATCCACATGGCCTAGCACATTTCTTGGAGAGGCTCTGGAGGACTGTTTCTGGATTAACTGATCTCACTGGGAAAAGATCTTGTTTATTACTTTTTGCCTTATCCAATGCTCGGCTCAAAATCTTGTGTCCTCACAAAGCCAAGGCCAGTAGCACCATCTTCCTCCCCTGAACTCTCCCAGTAACCCTTGTTCGTTTTACTCTTTTGGCTGCTGAACATGTTAATAATTGTTAATAATAATTAATATGTTAATAACATGTTAATAATAATTAACTGTCTTCTTAAGAGTATGTCCCCAGGAGACCAGTGGCTCCTTTCAGGGGAAGGCCAGGTCTCATTTTGGCGTGTATAGCCAGTGACTGTACATGGCATGTAACGGGTTCTCAAAGATGCTCATTGCTCAGGGGAAGCTTTAAGAGAAAGTTTCTGAGCTCACCTCACATAGTCTTGATGCTTCTGTACATTTACTTAGGGCCAAAGATGGAAATGGACCGACTCAGTGGTCATGAGTTTGAGCAAGCCCTGGGAGATGGTGAAGGACAGGGAAGCCTGGTGGGCTGCAGTCCCCTGGGTCCCAACGAGTTGGACACAACTGAGTGACTGAACAAGGACAAAGACAGCAAGCTTCGAAAACACGATGGCGTCCCACCTTAATAACCTTGTCAGTTCCCGAAGTCAGTAACCATCCTCTGGTTGCATCGAAGTGCACATGCACGATGTTATGTTTACTGTCGTGGAAGGTCGCGGTGGGCGCGCGTCTGGAGGGAGCAAAGGAAGTTTCCAGAAGTGAAAGGCAGAGTATATAAATGAAGAAGATCTAGAGTGACAGTAAGCTCTAATTTTTAGCCAAATGGCTCAAATGACCTCACGGTTAGAGATGCTCCTCAGAGCTACTTTTATTCCCTGGGGATGAAAAGAGTGAAAGGATTCTTAGACGGTCCAAAATGGTCAAGAGATGATGAAATTTCTTTAGAAACTTTTTGGAGAAATTTGTTGCTCTGATTGAGTCTGTGAGATTCTCCACCCGTGCTGTTAACAAATCTTTAAAATAACCCACTGTGCTTTTGCTAAGTTTGATCTCAGAAGGACTTGCTGATAAAAGTCTACTTTGGTTTATTTCATTTTTAAAAAGGCACATTTGTTAAAATGCCTAAGACACTATCACTTTCATCTAAGGGCTATTTATTTTTTCTCCTCTTTACCCTGGTATAAATGCAGACTCGGGTTTTTCTGTGGCATTCTAATGCTTTAACAAGTAAAACAATATATAAACAAACACTGCTACTTGCTTTTTATTTTTTCAAGCCTTGCATTTTTTTAGTAAGAAGGCTGCTAACTGCCTAGATGCTCTAGAGGCAATGCAAAATGCACCCATGGGGAAGAGGCAGAAGAACCAGTGGTGTGGGACAGCAACATAGGGGATTAGGCTGCAGTTTTCTAATCATGTTTCAAGTTCCCACTATTCAGCAGTGGGCTCTCTGAAGACAGCTGTTAATTGCTCAATCTGGAGAACAGATCTTCAGTACCCTAAAAATGATGATTGCTTTAAAATATTTAGAATTAAGGAATTAGGTTTAATCTGTAGTCACTTAGACCCTCTGGATCTGTGTCTTTAATGAAGAATTCAACAGGAATATCCCTAAAGTCTCTTGCAGCTCCCTAATTTAATGAGAAGCACTCTTTTATTAATTTCATCACAAATGATGAGCAGAAAATAATCATTGAACATAAGTGCTTACTTATGTAAGGGCATCTTAATTTATATTTGCTGTGATTAAATATGAATAAAAAACATATACATTAACAGGGTTATCTGCAAAAGAATGTTTTGTTTTATTAACTTGCCAAGAATTTCCTCTAAATGCTGACCTCCTTGAGTGCATCTGAAATATGTTTCTATTTATATGCAGCTTTTAGGACATCCATCTAGTACTTAAAATGATTTTACTACATTATATGGGGGGGGTGGTGGTGGCGGCGGTGAGAATTGGGCAGACAAGTCCCCTGTGAGATTCTAATTCACTAAAAGGGACACTTGGTGAAGAACACTCTGTTTACATGGAAGGCAGTTTGCAACAGCTAACATTAAAAAGATAACATGGAGTCTTTCCTGGCAGTCCAGTGCTTAAAAATCTGAGCATCCAATGGGAGAGGCGAGGGTTCGATACTTGGTTGGGAAACTAATAACCCACGTGCTGTGCAGCATGGCCAAGAAAATTTTTAAAATGTTAAAGAAAGAAAAGAAAAAGGCAACATGGATCTGCACCCCCCACCCCCCACCAAAAAAAAAGCACTGTGATCTCAGGTTCTGGGTTATTGGGCGAGGCCAACCAGCAAGATTCTGCAGCTGGGCAACTGGTGGTACAAGACTCTGAGGAGAAGAGACCTGGCTTTTTCTGGAAAATAAAACCTCTGGGGCCCGTGGGCTTATTCGCTCCTGCAAAGATACCAGCTCCGGCTAACAGTGAAGCTCAGGCTCCTGTATTCCCGGGCAATTCTCCAGTAAATGAGCAGGCAGAGGATTTCCTCCAAGAACATCTATTTTCAATGCACACACCCCTGGGATTGACAACAGCACAGAGATGATTTCTCAGCGCTGCACTCTCTCCTCCTGCCTCACAAGGGGACACCACCTCCTGATGGAAAAGAGGGCTTTGCCCACCTGCCACGGTCCGTATTGGAAACCACCAGAAACCAGGGTGCCATTATTCATGGCTGCGGGGCTCGGTGCAGTGCTCGGGTCGCACTCGTCCCTTAACCTCGACAATTCCGCAGGCTGCTGTGACTTACTCCTCATCTGTGATGGCCTCGTGGCAGCTGTCACACACCCTCACTTCAAACTCGAAGCCCATCAGCGGGATCGGGGAGCGCTTGGAGCTGCACTTGCCGCAGACCGCCTTCCCGCACTTGCGGCAGTGGTGCTGGAGGGAAGAGAAAACGTGCTCAGGGCGCCTGCGCGCCTCCGCTGCGCCAGGTACGCCCAGGTGTGACCCACAGCCTCCAGGTGCGGATGCTCAACGGGAGGGCCCCAGCGCATTGGAAGCATGTGCCAGAGGCTCTTCTTTTTGGATTCTGTTTACTCAGAATGAGGACTGTTTAGGAAGTAAATCTGATTGTGCCACGGCCCCAAGCGCCCCTTTCCCTAGTCTTGGTTCTTTCCAGTTATCATCAATGTGAACCTCCCCAAGTCGGGTCATCTTAAGGGTGTCGGGTGTGCGGAGGGTTTACGGAAGAAGTGCCACCTCCAGAGATCACTCTGTTCGGTGAAGAAGAACTAGGATGAAACCAGGCTCAACTCACTGTCTACATGTTGGCCGTGCTCAAGCTGGGTGACTGGCATTTGATTTCCCCGGGGGGCAGACCAAACCCAACCATAGAATCAGGCTGAAAATGCTGTCTTATAAGTAGATCTAAATAACTAAAACTAAGATGGAACGAAAGTGAAATTAAAGAGAAATACGTATCACTTACATAATTTCATGGTTTGGTACCATTTCAGCTAAGCTCGGCCTCTCTAATTTTAAGGTATATTTCACTAGATGCCACTAGAATTCTAAAATCATATCACTTAACTACTGGGAACAAGTCACTACAGAAACTAAATCCAGTAGGAATGAGCTTCAGTAGAGAAAGGGAATAAATTCAGCAGAAAGCGACTCCAAGAGAATAACTTACCCTCATCACAGCTCCCACCCAGCAGTGTTATTTCTTCCAAGATCACAAGGTAAAGTTATTTCTAGGTGATAACGTTTTGATGAAGCAAGCATATCACCCACCTGTCTCAGGCCAATTTTCTTACTGTCCCACATTTGCTTGAAGTTCCAGAAAAAAGGCTGATCGCACTTCTGGCAGGAATCACTGTCCAACCATTCAGGGGTCTTGCCAAACAAAGCACACAACAGGTGACAGTGAGAAGCAGTGAGGATCGTGGAAGCAGAGACACTGCTGAAACTTACGCAGTCAGGATGTGTCTCTAAGAAACACATGTGATTTCTCAATCATTTAAAAAATATTTACTGAATGCCTCGTGACGTGTCAGGTCCTGGGGATGTAGTGGGGAAGAAAAAGAATTTAACATCATGGAGCTTATAATTTATCAGGGAAGATGAAACATGATAATCATAGTAATAGTAGTTAATTTCCCTGGTGGCTCAGACTGTCAAGCGTCTGCCTACAATGAGGGAGATCCGGGTTCAATCCCTGGGTTGGGAAGATCTCCTGGAGAAGAAAATGGCAACCCACTCCAGTACTCTTGCCTGGAAAATCCCATGGATGGAGAAGCCTGGTAGGCTACAGTCCATGGGGTCCCAAAGAGTTGGACATGACTGAGCGACTCCACTTTCACTTTCATTATGTGAAACAGTAGAAGGATCAAAGGTCAGAGACAGAGAAGCACAGAGTGCTATGAGAACAGGATGATCTAGGCTGGGGTTCAGGACTTGTCTCTGACAAATGATAACAAGCTCAGATCTGGGGATGGATGACAGGAGGCCAGGCACACGGGGCTGAGAGAAGGGCAGGATGGCTGGAGCGCAGTGTAGGGGTGGGGAGAGAAGGGCTGGGGGTAGGAGAGGGTGTAAAGGGCTGAGGCTGGAGGGGTTGGATGTAGAGGTCACACCACAGACAGCTATGTTGGTTTAGGACTTTATCTCACAGTCTCAGATCATATGCAATTATCTCATACTCTGATCATACACAATTATATTCTCTGTGTACAATTATATACATCTGCTTATCACACTGGCATGCAGCTACATGTGCTGGGGGGACAGGACCCGACCACAGTGGGAACTCAAAAAGCACTAGTCCACTGTCATGTTGGAGTCAGCAGGGTTAGTCCATTTCCCTACCTTTATTTTTTATTTTAAAAAGAATCCTTATATTCTTTTGTAAAAATTTACTTTATTTATTTTTGGGTGCACTGGGTCTTCATTGCTTTGCACAGGCTTTCTCTAGTTGCAGCGAGCAGGGGCCGCTCTCTTGTTGCTGAGCATGGACTCTAGGGCTTCAGTAGTTGTTAACTCACCAGCCCTGCTGCTGCTAAGTCACTTCAGTTGTGTCCAACTCTGTGCGACCCCATAGATGGCAGCCCACCAAGCTCTCCTGTCCCTGGGATTCTCCAGGCAAGAACACTGGAGTGGGGTGCCATTTCCTTCTCCAATGCATGAAAGTGAAAAGTGAAAGTGAAGTCGCTCAGTTCTGTCCGACTTAGCGACCCCATGGACTGCAGCCTTCCAGGCTCCTCCGTCCATGGGATTTTCCAGGCAAGAGTACTGGAGTGGGGTGCCATTGCCTTCTCCACACCAGCCCTAGAGCGCAGACTCAATAGTTGTGGTGCACAGGCTTAGTCGCCCCATGGCACGTGGAATCTTCCAGGACCAGGAACTGAACCTGGGGAAGTTCTCCCCTAGCTTTAAGCAGACACAAACCTAAAGCTATATATTTTCTCAGGAGGAAAAAAAGAAAGCAAAAAGGTGACACTTTAAGAAAGTTTATTTATTTTATTAAAACTGAGGAAAAGGGACTTCCCTGGTGGTCCAGTAGTTAAGACTCTGAGCTTCCAATGCAGGGGGCCTGAGTCATATCCCTGATAGGGAAGTAAGATCCCACAAGCTGTACGGCATGACCGAAAAAATTAAAAATGCAGAGTGCAATGACAAGGGTACAGAAAGAATGATAATACATTAAAAAAAAACAAAAAACCTGAGGGAAAGAAGTAAGTTTCAACTTGCCTGGTAATTTTCATGCCCTAATTCATGTAAAGACAGATCAATAAAATAATACAAAGTTTCTTAGCTGAAGACAACAGTTTACCCCTAAAGGACTTATCTATGTTGTGATTTTTCAGAACAGTTATGATGTAGGAAAATAAGGGAGATTTACAAAACACACACACACACCCATCTTTTACAAGGAAGCATGCAGGTTTAGGATGTGTATAAAATACGTTAGTGGGTATCTAAGAGGAGGGAGCTGAGAGTAGGGCTCTGAAAAGGTGGGAAAAAATCAACATGTGTAATATGAT
The DNA here is from genome assembly GCF_029407905.1 of Bubalus kerabau. Classification (NCBI taxonomy): domain Eukaryota; kingdom Metazoa; phylum Chordata; class Mammalia; order Artiodactyla; family Bovidae; genus Bubalus; species Bubalus kerabau. Next base: position 21,847,822 of record NC_073635.1, on the reverse strand, counting down.
TCTCTTTTTTGTCAAAAAAAGAAAAATCTAACATGTGTATCTGCAGAGAAAAATGTAAGAAGGGATGTTTGCCAGGATGTGAAGAGTGATATTTCTGGGTGGTGATATCATGGATGGGCTTCCCCAGTGGCCAAGCCGTAAAGAATCCACTAGATTCTTCAGTCCCTGGGTGGAGAAGATCCCCTGGAGAAGGAAATGGCAACCCACTCCAGTGTTCTTGCCCGGGAAATCCCATGGACAGAGGAGCCTAGGCAGGTTACAGTCCATGGGGTTGCAATAGCATGGGATATGACTTAGCGACTCAGCAGCAACCCTGAGTAACTGACATTCTCTTTGTTAACGAGCACTGTAATTTTTCTACAAAGAACATGTATTATGTATACTTAAAAAAATAATAAAATTGTAAAAAATCCGATTTTGTTAAATGTATAAACACACGTTTAACCTACATCAAGATGTCAAACAGATCTGTGTTCAGCCATTCAAGGTCTTCTCCCACCTGCCCACCCTCTGGGCTGCCACCCCATCCGCTCTGCGTCCATTGCTCTGCACGCGACCACTCCTGTGTTTCGTCTTGGTCAGAGCGCGCTCACTCTCTCCCGCCACAACCCTTCACTGGAAGGTGAGCTGATGGTGACAAGCCCCAGCTCTGATGCTCTAACTCCTATCAACTGTGGTTGATTTATTTATACCATCGAATCATTTTCTGAAGCTTTCCCTTCCACGTCTTTTCTTCCAGAAAGGTTACCAGCCCTTCGGGGCAGGGATGGTTTCCTTAGGTCTCAGGCTTCCCAGGCAGAGTGCTGCACGGCAGCTGCCACAGGTAAGCAGCCCCATGGATACACCTGGGAGACTGCACGTTTATCATATATGACACTCGCAAAAGATGGATGCGACCGTCGCCACCGCTCAGTTAGAGCTTTAAATCACTGGAGAAGATTTACAATAGTCAACAAGTACCAAGTGCCCGTATATCTGCATGTCAAAAGGCATCACTGGAGCAAGATGGCTCCAAGGACTGCCCACCGACCGACCGCCGGGTTTCCTTCTCTGGAGAGTGCACTGGTATCCTCCTTGGACTTCTGTCTACTGAGGGCAGAGGCTGTGTGCACACAGGGAAACGAGCCCAGCGGCTCTCCTCCCTGGGTCTGGTCAGTCAGGCCTGGGAAGAAGACTGGGCACACCGGGCATGACTGTCCCTCACCCAAAGCAGGCCGCCATGCACCTGACCGGCACACACTGTCTTTATGCCAATGGGGCCAAATTGTATTTTCAAAAGCAATAATCCACTATTTATTCCTCATTTCCTGACTGAAAGGATCATTTTAATTAGTTACTAATAGAACTCCTGTGGATTTACGGTTTGAGCAAATCAAGCTTTAATCTTCTTAAGCATTTAATTACTGGCATTTGAAAGGCACAGCATTGTGGGTAATGGCAATGACTCTTGAAATGAGACTGGGTGAGGCTGTGGAAAGAAGTTGGGAAATGGCCTTTGGTTCATTTTTAAAGTGTTGCTCTTCTAATTCTTGTATCCTTTGAGGACACAGATTAGAATACACATGGTCAAAGGGAAAATTTACCCAGCATTATTCTAGGGAAATGAGAAAATGGTTAACTTCAAAGTACTTGTCAAAGGGGACGTTCAGTAAACAAACCAGCTGTTATGATGCTGAACGATGAAAAAGCAAATTCATCAAAAAAATGTTATGGTTAAATTGGCAAAATTTATGTTCTGTAAATTTTATCTCAATAAAAAATTGTGTAAATAGTAAATGAAAAAAAAAGAAAAAAGAATGTTATGACAAAACTTAAATAAATGCTTAAAAATGACAAATTTTTATAAATAAAAAATATTTATATCTGGAGAACTGTTTAGAATATGACTCATAAACACAAAAAAATTATTTCTAATATTTCTATTAATACCAAACTAGGATTCTTCATCAAATACCACTTCTCACACACCAGCCTCCATTTCCTCCAATAACATAAAGGGCCAAGTTGTCTGCTTTCATAGTGCACTTTAAACCAAAGGGCTGTAATTACCTGAAAATAAATGTTTCTTCTCTGAACTTGTAAATCGTGCAACAGATCTGAAGTCTAAACAGCTTAGTCTCAGTCTTCTTACGAATCTCCACTGCATGAGTATTACGTGCAACTTTGTGAGGGGCTTATAAAAGGAAACTCCTTTCATACTAGAATTGTATTTTATTTTACTATTATTGTTTTTCTGATTTTCTGACATAACATGTCTTATTTTCATGGTTTTCTCAAAGAAAAAAGTGGGCTTCCCTGGTGGTTCAGTGGTAAAGAATCTGCCTGCCCATGCAGGAGACAGGGGTTCGATCCCTGGTCTAGGAACATCCCACATGCGGCAGAGCAACTAAGCCCCTGTGCGCACCACAACTGCTGAGCCTGTGCTCTAGAGCCCAAGTGCCACGACTACCAAAGCCTGAGTGCCCTAAAGCCCACACTCCACAAGAGAAGCCGCTGCAATGAGAAGCCCGCGCACAAGGAGAGAGTAGCCCCAGCTAGACACAACTAGAGAAAAGCTTACACAGCAACGAAGACCCAGCACAACCGGAAAAAAAAAAAAAAAAAAAAGGTGAGCAGGAGGGGAGGCTGAGGCGTTCCTCAGCAGAGTCGGAGGTGCAGAGCCCAGCCTGGTGGCCATGGAAGAGTGGCTCGAGCCTTCTGTGAACCTACCTCCTGCCTCTCCACGTCCATGTTCCAGACCACGATCCCACCGTCACCGCCACAGGAGATGAGCTGCCGCGTGTGCTGTGCATAGGACAGGGCCTGGACTTTGTCACTGCCGAAGAAGCAAGAAGAGTCAGTGACTGTTCCCGGGGGCAGGGAGAGCCCTGAGGGCAGGAAGCCTGGCAGTGAGTCTCGTGCAGGCTCTCCGCTGAGTGCCACCCAAGAGCAGACCTTGGAGACTGGAATGGAATGGTCCACATGCTAACATCGGGAGAGTACTTGAGATTTGCAACATTTAAAATAAGTCAAAATGCTCCTTTAATAATTAGTGATGTTGAACATCTTTTCATGTGCCTGTTGGCCATCTGTAGGTCTTCTCTGGAGAAATGCCTACTTAGGTCTTCTGCCATTTTTTTGGATTGGGTTGTTTGTTTTCTGATATTGCATTGTCTGAGGTGTTTGTATATTTCAGAAATGAAGCCTCTGTTGATTGCATCTTTTGCGATTCTTTTCTCCCATCCCATAGGTTGTGCTTCCGTTTTGTTGATGGTTTCCTTTACTGTGCAAAAGCTTGTAAATTTGATTAGGTCCATTTGCTTATTTTGCTTTCATTTCTTTGGCCTTGGGACACTAAGAAAATATTGCTGTGATTTATGTTCAAAAGGGCAAGTGGAGAAGGGATAAATTATGATTATGGGGTTAGCAGATACACACCACTACATATAAAATAAACAACAAGGATTTACTGTATAGCACATGGAATATATATATATATATATATATATATATATATATATATATACTTCCCTTGGAGAAGGCAATGGCACTCCACTCCAGTACTCTTGCCTGGAAAATCCCATGGATGGAGGAGCCTGGAAGGCTGCAGTCCATGGGGTCGCTGAGGGTCAGACACGACTGAGCGACTTCCCTTTCACTTTTCACTTTCATGCATTGGAGAAGGAAATGGCAACCCACTCCAGTGTTCTTGCCTGGAGAATCCCAGGGACAGGGGAGCCTGGTGGGCTGCCGTCTATGGGGTCGCACAGAGTCGGACACGACTGAAGCGACTTAGCAGCAGCAGCAGCAGTTCAGTGGTAAAGAACCTGCTGGCCAATGCAGGAGATGCTGCTTTGATCCCTGGGTTGGGAAGATACCCTGGAGAAGGAAACGGCAACCCACTCCAGTATTCTTGCCAAGGAAATCTTGTGGGCAGAGGAGCCTGGTGGGCTACAGTCCATGGGGTTGTAAAAGAGTGGAACACAACTTATCGACTAAACAACAACAAATATACATATATGTATAACTGGATCACTTTGCTGTATATCTAAAACTAACACAACATGATAAATCAACCATAGTTCGAGTTTTTAAAATGCTCATGTGAGATGCTAAGGCCCCAAGAAGAGGTGGTCTCTGTCAATTACCAACACTTAAGGAAAAAAGCTGTTGAACTACTTATAATCGTACTGGTTCCTTAATTGATCAATTAAATAAAATCTGTGCCATCTGTTCATGTTATATTTGTAAGGTCATCGGGCACCTGATGGAGGCAGGTAACCTGTGCTGCCTGAGATGCGAGGCGCCAGCACGGCTCCCGGGGTGAATCCACAGCCGCAACAGACTTGAGTTCACTGAGTGTCTCTCTCTAGTTCTCATGCCCTCTTCCCTCAGTTTGTGTCTTCTTTTTCTTTCTGGTTGGTACATGGCTGACAGGTTATTCCCTCTTGGTGGGGAATCCAGTTTAAGGGTCTGACAATTTAGTGACCACTACCAAAAGATGACAGAGATCTACTCCACTTTGGGAGAGAAAGAATGGGGAGTCTGGTTTCTTGGTGGTTTTCGTTTGAATATTCTGTTTTGAGCTCACATTAATTGAGAATTCTGTGCTCACTGGGAAGGAGAATAACTCTGTGAAATCTGGATTGGTGATTTTGTGTGTGTGCGTGTTTGTGTTTACTTTTGACTTGTGCCTCCAGTTGTAGGACTGAAGCTGTTAAGCTCTGTGTGTCTGTGTCTGAAATTCAGGGGGTGTTTACCTCTTGTGTATGGAACGCTTTCCTATTTCTGAAGGTGTCAATAAATTAGATTATGGTACCTGTTAAATTATAAGCACTTGCTTATAAAGATAAACAAATGTTTATATAAATTGAATATTTCTGAACTTCACAGAAAATAAGGAAATTAAATCCCTAAAGCTTTAAATTTACTAGGCTTAAAAATAAAAATTATTTTACAGAAAATACTAACTCAGTGATATTTTAAGACTCCCAAGTTCACAAAACTAACGTTAACTCTTTGGCAAATGACTAGTGTGATGAGTTTCAAAACACAGCCATGTCTTTTTCTGGCTTTATTAATGTTAAATATAATGCAAATGTACATTTTGCTTTACTTGGGTTGATTTCTTCTAAATTTATATAGGATAAATGGTCAAATAAGCTAATATTATGCCTATATAATATTTAAGATTATGAAAAATAAGCGTGTTCAATTAAATAATTTTTCTCATAAACTTTAGATAACAGTTATGTTTTAAGCATACCAACTTAAAGATAATTCCCAAGATCTTGGGTAATTTACAATGGAATCATAGTAAGTTGAGCTAATTGGTAAGTCACTAGACACCTACACTGGATAATTTCTTTCTTTTTTTTAAAAAATTACTCTATTTTTGGCTGCATCGGGCCTTAGGGCATTCAGAATCTTTCCTTGCAGCATTAAGGCTTCTTTCCAGTTGTGGCTTAAGGGCTCAGTAGACCCTTGGCATGTGGGATCTTAGTTCCCCAACCAGGGATTGAACTCGTGTCCACTGCTTTAGAAGGTGGATTCTTAACCACTGCACCACCAGAGAAGTCTTGATCATTTCTAAATAAGTTACTGAAATTTCAACTGTACAGCATAATATTTAAGATTATATATGTTTGCTTATTTTTATGTGCTATAGAGACTGTAACTTAGGCACGTGTCTGCTCAGTCACCATGAACTGTTGCCCTGCCAGGCTTCTCTGTCCATGGAATTTTCCAGGCAAGAATACTGGAGCAGGTTGCCATTTCCTACTTCCCAACCCAGGGATCGAACCCCCATCTCCTGCATCTTTTGCATTGGCAGGGGGATTCTTTACCACTGCACCGCCTGGGAAGCCCAACATAATTTAGATGAGTCATGTCAAATGAACATGTTCCTTTCTTTTACCATTTTAGAGGGATGCAAAAGTGACGTACATTGCAGTAGAAGCTGACGTCACGTTTCATGAGCTGTGCTAAGATGCTCCCTATGATGGAAAGTTCTCAATTATCCATATCTTCTGTCCTCCCAGTCTTCTCTACAAAATAAGTTAGTTACTTTGGTTAATTACTAGAATTAAAATGGGTGACTGAGATGATGCCAGGTGCAATGATGAGCAGGAAATACAACTGTGTCTGTGTTTTAGTTTTGGGGAGGGGAAAAAACGAGAGAGTAGTTTTAAAGCAGTGGTTCTCAAACTTTTTAGTCTCAGGACCCCTTCACATTCTCAAGTCTTATTTGAGGACACCAAAGAGCTTTAGTTTAAGTGAGTGGTGACTATTAATATAAGTGGCCTGATAGTAACTATCAATATAACTGGCCACCTGATGTGAAGAGCCGATTCATTGGAAAAGACCCTGATGCTGGGAAAGATTGAAGGCAGAAGGAGAAGGGGACGACAGAGGATGAGATGGGTGGACGGCATCACTGATTCAGTGGACATGAGCTTGGGCAAACTCTGGGAGCTGGTGAGGGACAGGGGAGCCTGGTGTGCTGCAGTCTGTGGAGTCTCAAGGAGTTGGACACGACTAGGCAACTGAACAACAACTATCAATATACTTGAAATCAATCTGAGAAAATTTTAAACTATTGAGCCATCTGAAAACAGCAATGATGAATCCATTCCCTTTTAACCAAATAACATATGTTTTGGGAAAAATGTATTTTCCAAAACAAAATATTTTGAAGGCAAAATGGCATTGTTTAATATCTATGCAAGTCTTTCTAATGTCTGGCTTAGTAGGAGAGAGCCAGACACTCATCTCTTTCTGTGGGCATTATGATGTCACTCATGAGCCTCTGGAAAACTCCATTTTATACTTTTGAGAGAGCTTGAATGAAAAAGGCAATTTTAAAGTAAAATATAAATTTGTTCCAGAATATCAAAGAGAAAAATAAAGGACAAAACATGGAAAGTGAATTTTGCTTGCTTTGATTTATAATACTTGGGAGTCTTAAAAAAAAAAAAAAAAAAAGCTGCAAAATACATTAAAATCTTGGTATAATTCCCTTGGGTTTGATGGCTTGCTTCCTTAGTTTGCTGATTAATGCCTTGGACTACAATGCAAAAGGATATTCCTTACCTTCTATAGAATCTGCCTAGCTAGCAGAGATTTTATCTCACCAAAATCCTTTTCAGAGCTTTATGCTGATTTGAAAAGTTCTTGATTATTTAAGGAATGAAAAGAAGAACAAGGGCCCTCATTTTTAAAAAGAGCTACATTCTTTAAGACTGTACTGCTTTCTGTATTTATTTCCCAAGTCTTCTTGTTACTCTGATTATATAGATAGCCAAGTATTGTTTTTTTTAGGCACCTGTGCTCCTATCTTAAGTATCTAAAGATAAGTATCCTCTGACAATAATTTTGGTTTTGCCTTCCCAGGTTGAGCCCTATATTTTGGGGGGAAAAAACTGTTTAGGATATTTTTTACACCTAAAACTATCTTTGAGATTTCCAAGCGGGGTTCTGGAAAATTACAGATCTGCTTCCTTTGCCTCATAAAAATAGAGATGGTATTTAAAAAAAAATCAATTTGTTTACTGTGTTACTATTCTAAGAGTTGCATAGGAAGAGTTGTCAGATCAGAGAAGATGCTTAGTCTTCCCTAGGTTAAGTCAGTATGGCTAAAAGATTATTAATATATTTCTGAGATTGTATATTACATGCCAAGACCCTAGAGCTTTATCAATGCTTCCACTGTCCATAATATGCTTTTACCTTCAGGGAAAACACTGATCAATTGCTCAGGAAATAGTTATGTAGGGAGTATCAATAGAGAATTTCACTCTTCTCAATTCTGATATTATTTATCACAGTAAAAAAAAATCTATTAAGTTTCTATAATCTACAGGTAAATTTCTATTATTTTGATGCTTGCCTGAAGGCTTTGTCACAAGCTACAGGCCAGAAGGGACAACCTCAGAGTTTCGAGGAAAACAATTCTATGCACCAGGTACTTTTAAAAAATGGCATTTTAAAGATTCTTTAGGCAAAGAATACTAGACTGACATAACTTAGTCTGTAAACTGGGATAGTGGACTGAGTCAGGATTTCCTTGGATTTCAGGACTTTTTTTAGTCTGGAAGTAGATGGCTTTACAAATGCACTGGGATATGGATTGAGTCAGGATTTCCTTGGATTTCAGGACTCTTTTTAGTCTGGACGTAAAAGGATTTACAAATGCAGACTGCTAAACCAACACCCAGCAGAACAAGAATTAACAACACAGGACCGAATGAACTGAAGAGAGAAATTTTACTGGCGTTATTTGTCTAGAATACTGTTGCTGTTGTTTTAACATTCTATTTTTTTGATCTATGAGGATGCCTTTTCTCTTACTTTTTAGGCTGTCTCTAACCTAGGAGATCAGCCCTGGGTGTTCTATGGAAGGAATGATGCTAAAGCTGAAACTCCAGTACTTTGGCCACCTCATGCGAAAAGTTGACTCATTGGAAAAGACTCTGATGCTGGGAGGGATTGGGGGCAGGAGGAAAAGGGGACGACAGAGGATGAGATGGCTGGATGGCATCACTGACTTGATGGACATGAGTCTGAGTGAACTCCGGGAGATGGTGATGGACAGGGAGGCCTGGTGTGCTGTGATTCATGGGGTTGTAAAGAGTCGGACACGACTGAGCGACTGAACTGAACCTACCGTTTAGTAAAGTCTGCTTTGGTAAGCTAAATCTAAACATTTAAGAATAATATCCAATTCTCAGAAACCCCCCAGAATTCAGAAACTGTTACTTTGTCACCTTGATTTTCATGGCAATATTTTACAGGTTTAATTAGAATCTATCCACAGGATATCACTGGGCAACCAAGCCCTTACCTACAGTGTCACATGAGAGATGGTGTGCACCAAATCAGTTATGAGTAGCCTCTTTAGCAACTAAGGGAGCCAATGCCTTGGGAAGTGGTCCTACTTCCCGAAAGGAAAACTGGTCCTGTACCTGGTTTGCAGGGTCCTGGCATTACAGGTGTTAAGAAAGCTACCAGGCCAAGAAACTAGCAAATGTTGAAAATCTCAAAGAATTCAACCAAAGTTATAAGTATTATAGGTGAACACTGATGATTTTCTTGGGCTTGTTTTCCTGCTGCTGCTGCTAAGTCGCTTCAGTTGCGTCTGGCTCTGTGCGACCCCATAGACGGCAGCCCACCTAGCCGTGGAATAGCAGATAACAGAGGCTCTGAAAAGCCCAATCCAAGATTCCTTATAAAAACTTTTGTAAATTTCATGGGCTTAATAGTTGCTTAATACCATACAGCTCCATATTTGCAAAACCAACTAAGATGGCCTATAGGTTAATTAATACTCTTACTGCACCAATGTAAATGATGAGGTCAAACTTTGTGAGGCCAGCTGTTTTTCTCTGACCAGGAATAATCTTATTATTATGATTATAGGTGAGAAGAGGGGAGGATCTCTCAGATCAAAAACTTGGAAATGGGTAAAAAGAGATTGCTGGGTATCTTTTTCAATGGAATATCAGGTGTAATCTGACACATCCTTCTGTGTTTTCTGCCTCTGTGGGAGTCAGAGTTATTATCTTTAATTGTGCTATTTTATAACTCTGTAAACTGTAGGAAATTGACAGTATTGCAAATGAATCTTATCCAGTGAAGATGCAATGAATCCCCATGCCTGGCTCCTCCCATGGAAGAAGTCAGTTGTGAAAATACAAATGCATTTCAGCACTCTCCATTGCCTCTTCATGTTTCTACTCTTTGAATTTCCCTTTGAACTGGCTGTAACATCTTACTAGTTCCTTTACTAATTAATGACTAATATAAAATCTTTCACTAAAAAACAAAGTCAATTTTCTATCTCTCCTGGTTGTGATTAATGCTTCATACATTTCAGGGGATGGACTGATGCCATTGTGACATTCAGGGGCAAGAAGGAAAATCCATCTAGTTGAACAGACTCATAACCACCCAGTGATCTGAACTACAATTCATGTGTTAAGGCACCTTGATACATATCAATGATCTTGCAAAACCAAATAAGCTACAAAAGGAACTGCTTTGCCACTCATAGCTGGCAGCAACATTCAGCAAGAGATACATAATTTATGGGACTCCAGTCCTGTTAATATTCCCACACAGAAGAACACAATGATGAATGCGGGATCCCAAGCCTTGTAATAAAGCTGCTCCGGGGCGTCTTGATTTAAGGATTCAAAATACAACCACCTTGCAGTTAAAAACAAGATGAGGAAACATTCCCAGGTTTACAGATCCAGGGTGATAAAAGAGTGAAGGATACCTTCCTCTTGCACTCATGTTCCATCTGGCATCATGGTAGCATTGATACTAGAAAGCATCTTAAAACTGGTTATTATTTAATCAATGAGCATTCCGTGGACTGCACTGCAAATGCTCTTATGAGTGTATAAAGACCCCACTTTGTTAAAATAAAAGAATTACAAGATAATGACAGCAGAGCATTAAACCAAGGGTGGGGCCGTTTTAAGCAGAGGTCACATGCCCTGAAGCTGGTCCTGAGTCTAATGCTTCTTAAGAGAAAAGGGTAGCGAAGCCTTCATATTCTCTATAGGAGCAGATTTTCAGACACAGGCTAACATCTACCTAAATGTCAGCTTAAGTCCTCTTCCATCCCTGAAGAGTAAGGGGTGGTGCTTAACTGTATACCAAAGAAATGAAACTGTCCAAAGTATGGAAAGTCTCAGCCCACTTGGTGAAATCTAATCAGCTATGCACCTACTTCCAGAAATCTCAGGCTCTTAGATTTGAAACTCCCACCTTCATGAATTTTCCAAACCTCCAAGGACCAGAGGGGTGGCTTCCCTGGTGGCTCAGTCAGTAAAGAACCTGCTTGCCAATGCAGGACTCTCAGGTTCGGGATCCCTGGGTTGGGAAGATCCCATGGAGAAGGGAATGGCCACCCACTCCAATATTCTTGCCTGGAGAATCCTATGCACAGAGGAGCCTGGAGGGCTACATACAGTCCATGGGGTCGCAAAGAGTCAGACACGACTGAGCGACTAAACCAACTAAAGCACAATTGCCACCAAGGAGCAGGGGAGGTCGGGGAGCAAGTCACACCTGAGAGGCCTCCAGGTACCTGAAAACACTGTCCTGAGTTCCTGCCGTTCTGTCCGATCCTAAGAACTCGGAGAATCTATTCATCTCCTGAGATCTGGATCAGGAGGCTACCTACTTTCTACTGCAAAGGCAAACTGTCCACCTTTCCCTTGTTTTCATACATCCAGAGCAGCTCAAGAGAGGCAGGGCCTGTTTTTCTTAGTCACCTCTGGGTTCTAAGAGCCCAATACAAAGTCTGGTCTGTAGACAGAGCTAAGTGAACATCGGCTGAACGTATCAGGCAAAGAGGGAGTAGGCGCACGTGGCAATATTTCCATTGGAAATGCAACAATTGGGGGGTTTCCCTCATAGCTTAGTTGGTAAAGAATGCAGGAGACCTGGGTTTGATTCCTGGGTCGGAAAGATCCCGTGGAGAAGGAAATGGCAATCCACTCCAGCATTCTTGCCTGGAGAATCCCATGGACAGAGGAGCCTGGCAGGCTACAGTCCATGGGGTTGCAAGAGTCGGACAAGACTTAGCGACTAAACCACCACCACGACAATCAGAGAGAAAGTCATCTTATCTGGAAGCTTGATTTATGGATTATTATCATTTTTCTTAATGAGAATGATGTTAACAAGTGTCACTAATATCCCCTTAATCTTGTGCTGATTATTTTACATGCATTATATTATTTACGGTTTTTGACAACCTTTGAGGGCTTTTCGTTCATACTACACTTATGTTAGAGATGAGGAAACTGAGGGTCAGAGAGATGAGGTGCCTTGTCCAAGCCTACAGAGCCTACAGCTAAAGAGCTGCCTCATACACAGCCTGGCCTGACTCTGAGGTAGTTCTCAGTCACCACCCTACACAGAGGAGAGAACTCTACCCTCTGTGAGAACTTGTTTTTTTCCTATGAGAACACTAGTTGCTAATACTTTGATCTATTATGTGTTTAGCTAAATAGTTAAAAATAGAAAAAACATCTCTTTCCATCGGCCCTAATAACTCTCCACAGTGACAGTGAGAAGTACTTGTAAATCTCAGATGGGCATGGAGAGAAAGCTTTCATACGTATTTATCCTTGATCTCCTCCCCTAAACCCAGAAGAAGCTGAAGGCAAGAATGTTACTTCCTTTCGTGACTTCAATACAAGAGAAAAGCACAAATCCTCCCAGTGCACATTTATTGATGAATCGCCTATTGCTTTACCAAAAGAGTTTGAGAAGGCTGATAACAAAAGTCTTCCTCGTGGTAAGAGCAGGAAAAGAGAAACCCTGAGCTGGGACTGTGGAAAGAGGATGCAAAGACACAGGCCGTGTGTGCCGCGGGTCGTGGCTGTGGCAGAGCCTCAGGCAGCCTGTGTATCCCAGTCTTGGTGGGGAAATCCACCACAAGGGACCACGCAGACCTTTGCCTCTGCTTCATTTTTAATTTTATTTTATTATCCCTGGTGACTCAGCTGGTAAAAGGACCTGCCTGCTAATGCAGGAGACATAAGAGACGCAGGCTCGATCCCTGGGTTGGGACGATCCCCTGGAGAAGGAATTGGCCCACTCCAGTATTCTTGCCTGGAGAATCCCGAGGACAGAGGAGCCTGGCGGGATACAGTCCATGGGGTCACAAAGAGTCGGACATGACTGAGCGCACATACACATTTTTAAAAAGCTGCTTAACACACAATCTAGCCCCCAGTGTTGGCCCACTGTTATGAAGGAACTTTATTAAATTTATTTCTTGGCCTCAAAGCATGTGGGCCTGACCTTAGTTCCCTGACCACAGACTGAACCCAGGCCCCTTGCATTGGAAGCATGGAGTCTTAATTACTGGACCACCAGGCAAGTTTCTTATATGTGCTTCAAATCAAGTTACCACTAAATTAAATTGCTAGCAAGTCTCAGAGACCTAAGAAAACACTATTTGAAAGAAAAAATGTGATCATAAACCTGGTCATGAAATGATAGATACTATAAAAGAATATAAAAAGTCCAAGTCTCCTGATCAGATTTGATAAAGTGGGCCTGGGACAATAAATGTCCAGGTTTATGCTTCGATCATATCCATCTAACTGGTAACTGATTCTCAAAAAAATGTAACTGGTCCCTGAAAGTGGAAAACTTTGTCTCTGCCTTCTTTCCACAGAGCTTGCACATGATTCATGTTTCACTTGCTCCAGGAAGTACAAGTACCACAATGCTTCAAATGCAGATAATACTGTGCTAGAGAAATATACTTTCTTAGCTTTTTTCCCTTGGACTTGGAGACATTTTCACTGTCATCAATCACTTATTTGTGCTAAAGCTCTCTCTGCTTTGATGGGATTTTTTTACACATCAAATCAAACTGGCTACATAAATGTCACGTTTCCCTACCGAAGGATGGTGTGAAAGCTCAGAACCCGGGATGGAAGCCACAGGGAGCTGTCCCTCCACACCACGGCTGGACATCTCTAGAAGAGGGGAAGGGAGTCTCCCCACCACAAGGGGCGGGGGGCCTCAGGTTCCGTCTGCTCTCCCCGGTGCCCGAACTCAAGGATTTAGTCCACGAATGGGAACTCAGGCCACCAACGGTCACCCTGAGGGAAGGCAGGGAAATGAGGAATTGTAGGCGAGCAAGGAGCAGCCTCAGACCTAAGCAGAAAGTCTTCGCCTTCTGAAGTAGAATGGTGACAGAAAACACCGTGGGGCATGGTGGGACTGTGTGTTATTCAATGTTCACTTTTTCCCCCCTAGGGCCTAGCACAGACTATAAAGAAGGTTCCAGAAGCTTTCTCCACTGCACTGATCTGGGAGTCCTAAGCTACCAGCTTTGGGGTCTTTGAGGATGGAAGTTCTATTTGTGCATGTGTGCTAAGTCACCTCAGTCGTGTCCGACTCTTTGTGACCCCATGGACTGTAGCCCGCCAGGCTCCTCTGTCCGTGGGATTCTCCAGGCAAGAATACTGGAGTGGGTTGCCATGCCCTTCTCCAGGGGATCTTCCCAACCCAGGGATCAAATCTATGTCTCATGTCTCCTGCACTGGTAGATGGGTTCTTTACCACTAGCACCAGCTGGGAAGCCCACAAGCTCAATATTCTCATTAAAAAAAAAAAAGGTATCTGACCGCCCTCTTTCCCAGGGTTATTATAAGATTAAACTGAGGTGTCTGTGTGTTTTGAAAACTCCTTGACAAAATATTAGGTGCTGCTGCTGAGTCACTTCAGTCGTATCTGACTCTGTGCGACCCCATAGATGGCAGCCCACCAGGCTCCCCCGTCCCTGGGATTCTCCAGGCAAGAACACTGGAGTGGGCTGCCATTTCCTTCTTGAATTAGGTGCTACTCAAATACAAGAATCACTGAACATGAATCCGGTGGTCCATTTTCAGGGCAAAGGAACGGATGCTGTGAACGTGGGCCTTGTCCTTCCTGCCGCATGTTCTGGCCCCTTCTCTGTGAGCCCCATGCCCCTCCTGTCAGTGGCTCCAGGGCTCCCCTCCCCCGGCTCAGGTGTCAGATCTGCTCTCACAGAGCAAAGTCAATGACACTGAGGAAGCTCATCTCGCCTGCTTCGGCGACAACAGGGTAACCCCTCTGAGGCGACCGGTGACAAGGAGCCCCTCACACACTCCACCTTATTACTAAATTTAAATTAAATAAACACCAGGTCAAGGCCTTCCTATTCCTGTTCAAGGCACTTCTGCCTGGCAGCTCTGGATCTCACCAGCCTGCCCGCCCCACCAAGGTGTGATATCCTATCAGGGTGGACTCCAGGATGGACGTCAGGGTGGACTCCAAGGATAGTCTGCTTCATTTTCTCAACGTCCAAGCCAGTATGTCTTAGAAACTGGAAGACCTATTGATTTAGGTTTCATTATTCCGGGACTGAGAGACTCTATCTCCACTTGATAGCCTTTTCCTTTCTTACCCAACTGGAAGGTTTCCCAGCATGTGTTGCCTGAGGACACGCCGCACCCAGAGATGCTGGCGGTGAGAACTGACCCTCGCCCTGCCAGCACTCTTTATGAACCACTGCGTAAAAATAAAGCTAATTATGAGCTAATCTGAATGAGTCCAACAAGCATTACTGATCTTCATTCTAAGCCTGTATTTTATTTCTCTGAAGGAGCCCAAGTTGCAGGAATTACTCAGCAGATTAAATGATAACCGTGTGTTGTGAAACAAGGCTTCCCAGGTGGCACAGAGGTAAAGGACCTGCCTGACAATGCAGGAGACGCAGGAGACTCGGGTTCAATCCCTGGGTGGGGAAGACGCCCTCGAGAAGGGAATGGCATGCCCCTTCTCCAGTATTCTTCCATGGAGTCTCAAAGAGTCCACCGCGACTGAATCCATTGTGAGGCAGGGCTGTATCTGGCTTTTCTTTTTCTTTGCTTACATGGATGATGTCAGTTCCTTCTACATGACCTCTATATGTGTCCCTTTATCATGGAGAGAAACAGAAGGGGACAGTTCCTTTAAGGACCTGATACTGAGGTCCCAGTGGCTCCATAAGCCAGGTATAGCCCCAGACAACTGATCTGTTCTCTCATGTGGGAGAGAAGGGCTTAATAGCTATGTCTCTAAAACTGAACTCTAACGCAAAAAATAATGGTCCGTGCATAGGCCCTCCAAAATTGAATCGTGTCTGTGTGTGCTCGTTCGTGTCTGACTCTTTGTGATCCCATGCACTGGAGCCTGCCAGGCTCCTCAGTCCATGGGATTCTCCAGGCAGGAATACTGGAGTGGGTTGCCATTTCCTACCCCAGGGGATCTTCCAGGCTTAGGGATCAAACCTGCGCCCCTGGCATTGGTAGGCGGATTCTTTACCACTGAACGACATGGGAAGCCCCAAATTGAATTAGCTCATATGTAATAACTCTAAACCATAAATTTAACTACTTAGGAGAAGTTTGTTTGCTTTTAAGAGTTTTTTTTTTTTCCTGGGGACCATTTTTAAAGTCCTTACTGAATTTGTTACAATACTGCTTCTGTTTTTATGCTTTGGCTTTTTGGCCATGAGGCATGTAGTATCTCATCCCTTTAACCAGGGATAGAACCTGTAGCCCTGGTGTTGGAAGGTGACGTCTTAACCACTGGACTGCCAGGGAAATCCCAGGAGAAGTTTTTAAAACTAGTGTTTCCAGACAGATCTGTAAGCAGAGTTAATGCCGCTTAAAACCAGCCAGCTCAGGGAAGTTGATATTAGAGTCATCTTTAATATGTCTGGAAACTTTAAAAGTTAAAAACAATTCGGATTAGCTTTGGAGTTCTAAAGCAGATAGAAGATTCTTTCCAGCCACAGGACCAGGCTTGGCCTCCAGGCACTGTGGGCGGCACAAGCAAGATGAATCAGTGAGGCCCAAGGGTCCCCAAGGGAGTTGCCCAGGGAGCTTGTGACGACATGGCGCCCTCAGCTCCAGGCCAGTGAGGACCTCAGAGGACGGGGCCAAGGCGTCTACTTCGCAGTTTCCTCAGTGATTCCTTGTGCAGGCGAAGTGTGAGAACTGCTCCCAGGAACAGCACTAAGCTTTTCTCTGCCGTTCCCCTCGGCCTCCTGAAATCCACCCCTTAATGAAGAATAGTCTGATATGAATTAAGGCGAGTTCTCAGGAACTGTCTGGGGAAGGACAGAATGTACTAGGTGAGGATATGATCCCTCCCTTTCTCCTTCAGCTGCCAGTAATCTTGCAGCCACATTTGAACTCAATTACAGAAATTCTGTAGGACTTCGAGGCTTGTATTTTGAAGCTCTTTTTTTGCCCTTCCTCTCAAACATTTACTCTTATGGTCTTCTCCCTGGTCCTCCTTTTTGCCTTTTACTTCTTTACTGGCATTATTTTATTTTATGGCTTTTTGGTAAGCACTCTCAAATCATCTGTGAACTAAAATAGGGTATAAATAAATAAACATATTTCCGTACAGATATAAATCAAAGTGGCCATTTGCGTCCCTGCCATGTTACTCCCACGCTCAGCTCTGGGCACAGAGACTAACTTGCATGCCTCTGTTCTAGCTTTCAGCCCAGAGTCTTCTCCCAGAGTTCTTTGTAAAAACACCAGCAGGGAATCCCCTGGCGGTGGTTTAGTGGTTAGGACTACAAGCTTTCACTGCTGAGGGCGCAGGTTCCATCCCTGGTTGGGGAACTCAGATCCCGCGAGCCGAGAAGCACAGCCAGAAATAAAAGCATAAAATAAGATAAAAAAGCACCAGCAGCCTTACTTGTGTCCTTGGAGCTCGATGGCGGTTCCTTTTCTCCCACCGATGTCCCACATGATGACAGAGTGATCGGAGCTCCCCGAGAACAACACCCGCTGGACAGGGTCCCAGCAGAGAGCAGTCACCCCACCTGAGAGAACAGACAGAGCTGGCCACGAGGCACTCAGTGACAATGCTATTCATCGTTAAGTTGTGAGAGCAAGGGAGTTCAGATCTAGGGCAGTTCCTGGCACGTAATACACTTTTGTTGCAAAGAACAAGTTAAGTCCCCAAAGAGAAAAAAAAAAAGAAAATTGGCCTCAAGAATAAAAGTCCCATGCTTTGTGTATCTTTTCCCCCAAACTTAATGTACCATAAAAATCAAACACTGTAAAGACTAAAGGGAAATGAAAAAGGCAATTAATTGACCTTCAAAAAAAAAAAAAAAAAGACATGGTTCTAAGCATGGAAAATATTGCACTGTCCAGAACTATTAACCAAATTTTTTCAAGCTGCTGTTGTCTACCCCTCAGCCCGCCAACAGGAGATGAGAAGTAAATGGGGTTTTAAAAAATTCAATTAGATTTTTTTTTCATTCTGTAATTTAAAAGTGCAATGATTTTTTTCTTTTCCTTTTAAAATTAATTTTTATTGGAATATGGTTTCTTACCATGCTATTTTTGTTTTAAAATTCTTGAATATAGATGTTGCTAGGCAGAATTTAAAATGTATTTTCTCTCCTGGGGAATTTAAACTTACAGGTTCTGGGAAGATTACTTACATCTTCAAGCGACAGTTTCCTCCTCTGTAAACCGGGGACGATGGTCATACGATGACCACCACTAATACTGATGCTAATATCTGCTTAACCACTGCCTGCTGCACGCGGGCGCAGTAAGGGTGACCAGGCCAGGCACACAGGGCTGCTCCACACACTGTCGTGTGTAGCACAGATGGCCATCTATTAGCATCGCTCCAGGGGTGTGGCTATAAAATATTATTTTCCCTGGCAGTTCCCACCATAAATCAAACTCCTTGCCTAGTAAGAACAATAGCAACTTCTTCTGGATAAGATGAGCACAAAGCTTATGAATACTTCAGAATATGAGACTCATTTTTTTACTCATTTTTATTGAAAAACATTATATTCTCAAAAGAACATACAATTGCTTCTTATTTATTGCAATCTGACACTTTCTTCTTTAGATCATCAATCTGTTCTAATGAAGTACTGCACTCTAAAAGCTTTTAGGAAAGTTTCTCTCATGTAATGTCTCAGGAGATATTTTTTCAAGATCGAAAGGAAAAAAAAGAAAAAAACAAAGAAAAAAACCCACTATGTAGATTATGCTTAATAGCTTCTTCTGGTACCTGCACAACAAGCCGCTTGTATGTATTCTTATCCCTGTAAGAACACACACCATTCCCAGCAGCACACCTGTGCTGACCACCCTCTGTATCTCCCCTCACCTCTCCCCCTACCAACCCCTGCCTCCACAATAAGCACGGAGCCAGCAGCAGGCAGGCTCTGGTGGTATCTGTTGAAAGAACGAAGGAGCAGATGAATGAAGACACAAACATCTTTTTTCGGGACTTCCCTGGTGTCCAATGGTTAAGACTCTGAGCTTCCACTGCAGGGAGCACGGGTTTGATCCCTGTTTGGGGGAACTAAGATCCCGCATGCCGTACAGCGTGGGTAAAAAAAGAAAAAGAAATCTTTTTTTTTTTTTTTTGTATCCACAAATCTTATTTGGAACTCCTCAGCTGTGCTTACTTAAGCCTTTGCAAGCTGAATATTTTCTCCTTATAACTCGCCTTCTCTCCCCGTTATTGAATGCCATATACCCCTCCTTTTTAACCTTCCTTCAGTATCTGAGAATGTAATACTTCAGGATATGGATTCCATGGTGCAAAATGTTTATTCCCACACAACTGTACTCAAGTGACTCACTTTGTTAAATATCCATGGCAGAGTCAGCTAACAGTCTTCTGAAATCCACATCCCCCCTTCTGTACATACAGCTTTCCCTGGAAATCTGTGGTCCTGCAGGGACCCAGGTACCAGCCCCTCTTGCATCTAGGGGACCAGTGACCAGTTCTCAGCAAGGGAACCCAGAGAGTACGTGGAAGTCATGTGCATCCATTCCGGGCCTGGGCAGTTTAGATGGCCCTTTTCTTCCTTCTCTTTAAACTTCTCCCAGAGCACTGCAAGACCCCGGGGCACACAGCAATTCTGGAAGGAGCCTGGGACCCTGAATCACCATATAGAAAAGAATGGGAACACTTGCGCTGGACTGTCACATGAGCGAGAGATCTACTTGGCTTATTTAATTAAAGACATCATTGGCCGGGCTGTGTGTGTTCTGTCCAAATAAACATGGAAATACTTAAATAGGGCTTTCTATGTGCCAAGTGATAGAAAGCATTAGCTCCCCCTAACCAGTACACCCCAACACCAACCAGCACCGTGCTATGAGAAGCAGGCCCTTGGGCCTTCTTTGCTGGTGACTGTGGGACAAGGATGGTTGATGGTGAAGAAACTGAAGTTCGTTTCCAGTATCAGAAGTGCCAAGGCTCTGGAAGCAGATTCTAGATTCAAATAACAGCACCTCGGGGATGTTGTTTTAATACTCTTGAGCCTCAGAAGCTTCATCCATAAAAGAGGGATGATAATACTTTTGTTAAGATTCAATGAGTTATTGGTTCAAGATGGTGGAGTAGAAGGATGTGCGCTCATCTGCTCCTGCGAGAGCCGAGTGAACATACAGAAGCACCTAGAATGAACAGTACCCGGGACACGGGAAACACGCCATCAACACGTGCTGTGATGACGGTGCAGGAGGCCTCATCGGGGCCATCGCTGTGACGCCGTCCTTCGTTGAGTCAGCCCGAAGCGGGGACCACCACGTCCCCATGCTATCTCAGCAGCCATCATGAGATCAACTACATTTCAGAAATAAGATCAGTCTCTGGTTTTTCCACATTACATCAGGCTGTAAGGAGTCAGAGCAGGGGAGGGGAGTTCTTGATAATGGAGGCAGGAAGAGGGGTAACCAGGTTAAAGCAAGTTACAGCATATTCATCAGACCCTCCCAGGGCTCAGAGTGTTACACCACAGGCTTTAATACGAGTCGGAAAGAAGGAAGGAGAAGCTGCAAGACAGGAAACAGGATGCAACTAGGGAGATATAACACAAATCACTTTGTGCTCCTATCCCATCTCTACGTAAACAGCCTTATAACAGGATCTCTTTTGGAGGCTGGCTTATCAGTTGTATCAAAAAATCACAGCATTCATTTCAAATCAGTTCAATAGGCATGCGCTGAGCATCTTCTATAAGGCAGGCACTGTGCTAAGCTCTATGGATATAATCAAATCAAATAAGAGACTCTGTGCTGTGCTGAGTCACTCAGTCATGTCTGACTCTGCAACTCCTTGGACTGTGGCCCTCCAGGCTCCTCTGTCCATGGGATTCTCCAGGCAAGAATACTGGAGTGGGTTGCCATGCCCTCCTCCAGGGGATCTTCCCAACCCAGGGATCCAACCCAGGTTTCCTGCATTGCAGGCGGATTCTTTACCATCTGTGCCACCAGGGAAGCCCAAGAGACTTTACGCCAACATAAATGTATAATGTTAGTTCTGAGGATGAAACAAGGACACACAGGGTGTTTGGTGGAGCCATTCTCTCACAAGACGTGGTTACTCCCTCTGCCTGGAGTGCAGAGGTCCTACCTTTTACCACCCTCTTCAAGGAGCAGCTCAGAGGCCCTCTCCTGCAGGAAGCCTTCCCCCCAACATGCCTATCTAGGTGAGACACATCACATGCTCTGTTGCCGTCATCACGCACTGGATCAAACTGCTGGATTACAAATCTGTCCCCACTGCAGACTTCGTTCCTATATCTTTGTCTTTGAGCACAGCGCATGGCTCAGTGGGTAAAGAATCCACCTGCAACTCAGGAGACATAGGAGACCTGGGTTCGATCCCAGGGTTGGGAAGATCCCCTGGAGGAGGAAACAGCAACCAACTCCAGTATTCTTGCCTGAGAAATCCCATGGACAGAGGAGCCTGGCGGGCTGCCGACCAAAGGGTCACAAAGAGTCGGGCACGACTGAGCGACCAAGTGTAGCACACAGGGTCAGTGAATGTTTACTCACTTGGCCCATTAACTAAGTGGCAGATGAGCCTGGGAGGACAGGACACGAGAGCAATGAACCCTCAGGACAGAAGCTTCAGGAGAGCCTTGGGGTGGGAGCTTCCTTCTGAGAAGACCGCTGCCTCTATCGGCAGACAGACCTCCAGATGAGCTGCAGGGCTTTCCGCCTGACACCTCTGGCAGCCGGGAGAGTGACCCACCCTCAGCGAGTCCACCTTTCCGAGCAGTGCAGACACGCACACCTCCCGCTCCGTCCACACCCAGACCCTTCTCCTCATCCTTCGTGACCCATAACTAAGATGGAGAATGAGATCCAAAACTGCAGTGGTTGTGGGTTTCCGGAGTTTCTGATATTTTAATTGAAAAAAATCATTTATTCCATGTGATTGTACTTCACTCCAGATTTCTGTCCATCCCACCCAGTGTTTTATTATATGCTTCTCCCTGCCTTGGCTCTCCACAATGTGACTGACGTGAATAACTGAACATACATGAATTCACTCTTAAAAGCCAAGGTTTTGTCTATACTAGTATATACTCTCATAAAGGGAATTTTTTTTTTTTTAACTGGTGAAACAAGTGTCTTTTTACTTATTTGGCTGTGCCGGGTCTTAGTTGTGGCATGTGGGATGTAGCTCCCTGACCCGGGATCGAACCTCGGTCCCCTGCATCAGGAGCTCGAAGTCTTAGCCCCTGGACTACCAGGGCATTCCCGTAAATCTGCATAATATTCCAGCATGTGGATGCACCTTATTTCACTCACTGTTAGATTTTTCAACTTTTCGCTATTATAAATTTTGCTAAGATGAACACTTTTATACATAAAACTCTATTCACCATTCTGATTTAGTGAGAAGAGATTCCCAACCATGGCACCAGATCAGAGTATAAACACTTAGAAATTAAATACATGGTACCAAATGCTTAGGGAGCTAATTTTTGGAGGCTGACAATATATCTTTCAAAAGCTACAGGCGAAGTGGAGGGTCACAAGTCAGGGCTCGAAAGTGCTGGGTGTGTGTCTACCAGTATGACCAGGTACCTCACCACGAGGGTCCCAATCACACCTGCTCAGTGAGGCTGCGTGGGTGAAGCAAGCCTGCAGGAGAGCCATCCAAGGGAGTCCTTGAATAAAGTACGGACCCTTCGGTTACTGCTCTTCCCTCCAGGTTGCAGGGGTGGGTGTTTCTGGAAAGGTAGACCTGCTCTAGTCTCTAGGCTGTACCTCATCCTGAGATCCACAAGGGGACCTCCAGCTGACCCCCTGCCACCTCCTCAGCGTGCTGCTCAGTCACGTTCGGGTTAAAGCACCATGATATTCCTTCCTGAACCTGCTGTCACTGCCAACGTTCCCGTTTTCCGGAAATGGCACCACTGGCCACCCGAATGTTTCAGACAGAAACATGGAAGCCACAGCTCCCTGAATCAATCATCAAGCACTGCTGACCCCTCTCTCCTAGACAGACCTCAAATGCCTGCTCTTCACTCCATGCCCAATGCTGTCCTTCCGGTCCAGACAGGAGTCTCCCTATCCATACACTCCAACAGTAGCTTTCCTTCTATACACTCTCCCCACTCAATCCCCCACCGGCTGCTACCACAGGATCTGTTACCATGGAAACCACGTCACCACCCTGCCTCAGCTCCACCGCTGTTTTCCCACTGCCTGAGAAAGATGTCACATTGCCTAGAAGGTTGGCCTGTATCCCTCATGCCCGGCTCTCCACAGGGGCCAGTGGGCTCCATTCACACTTACCCACTGTGGGCTTCAAACTGGCTTCATACATCTGGGGTCTGGAATGTTCCCGCCACCCAGTCTCCTTAGTGAAGTGAAAGTCGCTCAGTTGTGTCTGACGCTTTGCGACCCCATGGACTATACAGTCCATGGAATTCTCCAAGCCAGAATACTAGAGTGGGTAGCTGTTCCCTTCTTCAGGGTATCTTTCCAACCCAGGGATCGAACCCAGGTCTCCTGCATTGCAGGCGGATTCTTTATCAGCTGAACCACAAGGGAAGCTCAAGAATACTGGAGTGGGTAGCCTATCCCTTCTCCAGTGGATCTTCCTGACCCAGGAATCGAACCAGGGTCTCCTGCATTGCAGGCAGATTCTTTACCAACTGAGCTATCGGTCTCCTTACAGTGTTGTTTAAACACCACTTGTCTTAGAAACCTTCCTTTAACTCTCTGGATGAGAAAAAACGTTCTTGTTATCTGCCCCTAAAGCAGCCGATGTGCAGCACTGGGGCTTCAGAACATTTGCTACACACATGGTATTTCCAATTATTGGCTGAATGGCTCATACTGCATGAGCGGGAGTTGAACAGAGCAAGCGCTAGGCTGAGTCTATTCACCAATGTGCGGCAGCACTTGGCACATGGAGACCCTAGGGCTTGACTGGCTCTCAATGAAAATCCATGTCTGTTGGGTGTGAAAGCCTCCACTGCAAACGAAAATTAAACTTGCAAATTAATGATATGAACGTGCACATTTGCACTGAACTTTGCCTGCTCTTGTTTTAGTTATTTTTGTTTAGCTAAACTTTACTTTCAAGACTTCTAACAGTCAGTGAACAAGTCTGTATTTCATTTTCCATTAAGTAGTATACTTTGGCAGGTTCACATTCAAGCCCTCCTGTTTCCAATATGTTCATACTAACCAAAAAATTTCTTAGAAGAAAAAAAAAAGATTTTATGGATACTATTAATTTTCAACGGTCAAAATCTGATTTTTTTCCCTTTGTTCAAATCAGTATATGACTTCCTGGTAGAAATATATTCTAATTTCTGCAGAAATATCAAAGAACTATGATAGTTGGCATTTAGTTCCAGAAATAAAACCAGCAGAGGGAGCGTAAGAATATAAAATCAGTTTACTAAATCCCCATGGGTTAGTAAATGCCATGTTTTGGCCTTCAGGCGTACGGCTATTAGCAGATTCCATCACTAACTCACATTTTTTTATATGACTTTCTGCACTGCGACAGAGAGTGATGGATGAATGGCTGTGACTCCGTACACATATTTGAAGAACTTATCTGCTTCTGAGTTTGAATCTGTACTGATTAGATCCCCAAGACCAGCCTTTAATGAATCTGGGCTCATCTTAAAGTCTTTGTTTGGGGGGTAAAGGAATGAGGTGATTAAGCTAATTCTCCATTCATAGACCCTTTGTCCACAATTGTGTCTGGCTGAGTTTGGGACCTCCCAAGGCCCAGATGGACTTACTACACAGGAAGAGCTTCACAATGCTCGAATCATCATGGACTCTCTCGGACACCCTGGTACTACCTATAAATCAATCAGCAGTGCTGTAGCCAGGCAGGAGACAGAGACTGGGTAGGTACTACTGTCTAGGAATAATGGTAAGTTAGCTATGTGATCTGGTTTCCCTGGTGGCTCAGCGGTAAAGAACCTGACTGCCAATACAGCAGGCATGGGTTTGATCCCTGGGTCGGGAAGACCCCCTGGAGAAGGAAATGGCAATGCACTCCAGTATTCTTGCCTGGGAAATCCTATGGACAGAGAAGCCTGGCAGGCTACCGTCCAGTCGGTTGAAAAGAGCCGGACACGACTTAGTGAGTAAACAACAACAAGAAATGTGACCTGCTAAATTTATTTGCCTTTGGGTTAGATAATGACCTTTCTGGGCCATGTCCTCTCTTCCTCTAAGATACTTCATGGTGAAATCACGTGAAAATATTTTGCCCTCTTTCAGAAAGATAAGATACAATATCAAGGTTCTCAGTTGTGTCCGACTCTTTGCGAATCCATGGACTATAGTCCGCCAGGCTCCTGTGCCCATGAGATTCTTCAGGCAAGAATACTGGAGTGGGTTGTCATTTCCTATTTCAGGGGACCTTCCTGACCCAAGGATCCAACCCACGTCTTTTACGTCTCTTGCATTGGCAGGCAGGTTCTTAATCACTGGAGCTACCCGGAAAGCCCATGGAACTAACTTGGAAGAAAGAAAAGTGAAAGTGAAGTTGCTCAGTTGTGTCTGACTCTTTGCAACTCCATGGACTGTAGCCTACCAGGCTCCTCCGTCCATTCGATTTTCCAGGCAAGGGTACTGGAGTGGGTTGCTATTTCCTTCTCCAGGGAATCTTCCCGACCCAGGGATCAAACCTGGGTCTCCCACATTGTAAGCAGACGCTTTTACTGTCTGAGCCACCAGGGAAGTCAACTTGGAAGACATGAAACAAACCCTCGGGCCACCCCCTGGCTCATCTCACAAACAGAGGCAGCTGCTTGCCCCTCTTCTGACCTGGACGCAGCAATACTGAACTCAGAGCCCTCAGATCAGTGCTCTGGACAACATCTAACTACTAAAGAGTCAGAAGTTTGGGCTGAAAGCCACCTTTGCCAAAACCAAGTCTGGGAACTCTCCAGTTCATCACCATACCTGCTGAGCTAACTGCCTAAAACTTTACCTTGGGTCCATCAACTCCCTGCTCTCCCATCATTGCGGCCACACTGCGAAGGAAAGTTTCCTACCAGCTTTTCCATCATATCACTCTCTACAGCCAGAGCAATCTTTTAACATCCAATCAGGTTATATGAAAATTCCAGAGTAGGCAAAAAACAAAGGAACGGTTTTCTTTGCATGGGGAATGGGGAGAGGCAAAATGAAGCTACCGCTTTGGGGTGAAGCTTCTGGGCTTATCAGAATGCTTTCAAGGTTTACCCATATTATTGCACATATCAACAATTTCTTCGTATTGTTGAGTAATAGTCCCCTGTATGGATATATTATGTTCTGTTTCTCCATTTATCAGTTGATGAACACATGAGTTGTTTCACTTTATGGACACTATGAATAATGTTATTTAAATTAGTATACAAAAAAAACATCCAACCAGGTTAACTTCTTCACTTAAAACCATTTCTCCCTGATGTCAGGATAATCCTCTCAGTGATCTGAACTGACTCTCATTTCCTTTCTGGCTTCCTTCTCCCCTCTCCCTCCCCCGACCATCCACACTTGGTGTTCCAGCCAAAGAGTTAGTAGGAGTTCCCAAGAGAACCAGGCTTTTGCAGATCCCCAGGCCTTGGGCTATGCTGGTTTGTTCTGCCTGCACTGTTCTCCTTCCTTCTCTTTCATGAACTCAACACTCACTCCTCCCTTAAGCTCTTAGATCCAAGCCACATCTCCCCTGGGGAGACTTCCCTGACCAACTCCCACTCCTGTGCCAGCGAGGTGCCCGCTCCATATTCAGGGACATGCGTGGTGTGGCTCCCCCAACTCTGCCCACCAGGCACTATAATCACTATTTAGCTTTAGCCTCACTCACTGGGTAGAGAGGAATTTGAGGACGATGACTATCCCTTTTTGTTCTGTGACTGGGAGTGGTGGCCAAGGTCAACCAGGGAGAGCCCAGGAGGTCCCAGCAGAATCCCCCAGTACAATCCCAAAGGAGAGGAGCGAGTGCCCTCAGAGGCTTCAAACGGAGACGGAATGTGTTTCAGAAGCCAAACGAGGGCAGTCGCAGCAGGAAGGAATGGCCACAATGTCAAACGCTACCGAGAGGTTAAGTAGGACAGAGTTTAAAGTGTGTCCACTGGATTCAGCAACCAGCAGGCCACTGGCCACCTCGGGGACAGCAGTGTAACTGGAGTGACAGTGACGAGCCAAACTGCAGGTGGCAGGAAAGCCAATGGGAGGGAAGAATGTGAAGCAGCGGGGAAAATGATAGTCTTTTAAGAATCCGTGACAACATGAAGGTACTATGCTAAGTGAAACAGACCAGTCACAAAACAACCAATACTGTAGGCTTCCCCTCATGTGCGGTGCCTAGAGTCACTAAATGCAGACAGACAGACAGCAGAATGGTGGTTGCCAGGGCCTGGGGGGAGGGGCTGGGGCAGGGAGTGAGTTGGCGTCTCAAGGGCACAGTTTCTGTTTTACGAGATAAAGAATGTTCTGGGTGGTGGTGGTTGCGCAACAGTGTGAAGGTACTTACTGTCACCGGACTGCACACTTAAAAATGGTCAAAGTGGGGACTTCCCAGTGATTCCCCTGGTCGGGGAACTGCGTGCTGCATGGCACAACCCCTCCCCACCCCCCCAAAAAAGGTAAAAAAAAATGTTAATGGTCAAAATGGTCAATTTTAGGTTGTGCACATTTCACTGCAACTTAAAAAAATAAAAAAGCAGCACTGCTGTTAAGATGAAATCAGAGGGGTTTTGTTAGTTTTTTTTTTCCTCAGAAGCAAAAAAAAGTTTTGATGTTAGTAACTTGCAAAGAGTTGGTCAAAAGGGAGACTGAAGGATTAACCTGCAGTGTGGAGACCCTGAGAAAGAAGAGCCTGGGGCCAAGGACAGCACAAGGCAGGAGGGCAAGAGATGAGGAGGCAGAGGAGGAGAAGTTGGCTTACTGTGGAGGGAAGATGGGATGGTCAAGAACCAAACATTTTAAGAAAGCTTCTGATAACCTTCGTTTTTCTTTGAGCGAGGTCTGGGGAGAGTGGGGAAGGTCTGAAAAAGCTGCCGAGGGAATGAGAGGAGGGGTGTCCCGCGTACGGAGCCGGGTTCTGTGAGGCGGCTCCTGGGTCTGGGCTGGAGGGATGGCTCTGGTGACGGTCGGCAGAGGCTCAGGCCGTGACCCCCGGCAGACCCCGCAGCTGACTGCATGAGGAGACGAGTGCACGAGGAGACAGGTGCAGTCTGAATCCCAGGTGAAATTTACCAAGGAGGGGAGACAAGGAGCCCCAAACTGAGAATGCTGGGGAATGCACAGCTGAAGCAAGGGGGACAGAAGGAAAGATGGGCCCAAGGACCCTGGGGAATGAGGGGTCCAAAGCAGGACTCCTCCACCAGGACAAGAGCAGGTGCAGGTGGAGAAAGGGCTTAGGGAAGCCACAGATTAGGAGACCGAGGTCAGCGGGGAAACAGTCCCAACATGGGGCAGTTTCAGATCCCTGTCAGGTCAGAGTAAAGGTGGCTAAAAAGAGAAATCCAATCAGAAGAGACCTGGGTTCTACCCACAGGGGAGGTTTCTGTGTGTTCTTCCTCCCTAAGGTACAGATAATTAAGATGATCTTTGATGAATCTTTCCCCTAGATTTAATCTTCTCTTTACAGCATTCCTCTTTTTCCCTTCAGGAAATCCCTTAAGATCTAGGTACTATCCCATTTTACATCCTCATTCACCTACTTTTGTTTTTATAGACATCTAGACTCATATTAACTCTGTTCTACACTGAACAGTTGGCTGGTAAACGGCAGAAGACACAAAAGCTTGTTAAGAACTACGGACAGGCAATGATTCATTTTCCAGGGTCAACATCACATGTTAAAAACACGAGTAAAAAATTAATCATCATTGTTTACCCAAGTCTTTCACAGGCTAAGTGTGGGTATAGTTTATCACCCTGCTTAAATGACCTTGAGCAGGCCAGTAACATAAAGGGGGTCTTGAAAAGAGCTCCAGAGTAAGGAAAATTAAAGAGGAACCTGTTCCTTTTTTATGTAGGCTAGCTACCAGTGAGAAATCTATTTTTCATTTCACTTGTCTTTGAAGTAGAAGTCTGTCCCACCCACCATCTTCTTGCTCCAAGGAGGGCAAGGACAGACCGAGCTGTCTTTCCAGGGTTCGTGCAGTTGCCTCACAGCCTCAAACAACGTCTCATTTAATATCTGCCCACCACGGCTTTCTCCAGCATAACATGACAAAGAACCAGATCACCACTGCTTCTGAAACAGACTGTTTGCTCTTTTGTTTGAACTGATGGAGAACATTTCTGACCCTCCATCTTACTGAATCATGCTGCAATCAATTACATCTATCCCGTGTTACCATCACACAGGCCCAGAGTGTACCTCGTCACTTTCACAGCACATCATGTGAATATCAGAACACACGGCAGGGGACAGTCGGTGTGAGAGCAGCACTTGGAGGGTCCGCTTTCAGTCCCACCTGTGTGTCCTCTGAATGTTGTGACCAGGGTGCAGTTTTCTTGCTCCAGTTTGAGGATGGTTACTTGGCCTGACTGGTCACCAATGAACACGTGCCGGGTTTCAACATCAAATCTATCATGTAAGCATTAAGGATTGTTTCTCAGAAGTGAGTGGATGGGTTGACTGCCCCCCACCTTCCCACCAAAAAAAAGCATAAATGTAAAAGAAAGGTGAAAATCTCACACGAGGAGAACCTGGATATAATGCTGAAAGACACAAAAAGTGGAAGTAACTAAGTAGAAGACATGCTGTATTACTGAACAGTGGGACTCAACATGATAAAGATGAGAATTCTGACAACATGAATTTATAAATCTAATATAATCCCTGCAAAAATTAATTTTTCCCCTTAGAATTGGATATATTCATTCTAAAGTTCACATAGAAAAATAAGCAAGCAAGAAGAGCCAAGAATACTCTGAAAATAAGAGTAATGTGGTATTGTGACTGGGGGAGGTTAGCCCTACTAGATGTTAAAACATGTTGTAAAGTCTCTTTAACTGAGTGTGCTACTTAAATAGACAGACCACAGGAACAGAATAGAAAGTCTAGAAATAAGCCCCAAAGCATGTAGAAATTTAGTACATATCTGATAAAAAGCTGGCTTTTCAAATGAACAAGGAAAAGATGAGTGAAAAATAAAGCTGGCACACACTGAGTAGTCATTTGGAAAAATAGAACAGTATCTGTATTTCTTTATATGCCAGGATGAACTTCAAACTAATGAGGCATCTAAATAAAAAAAATGAAAAATATAAGTTCTAGATGGGAGAGTTTCCTTCTAACCTTGGAGTGGGGAAAGCTATGATTCAAAAACACAAACAACAAGCAAATACCATAAACAAGGCACAAGACAAACTGGAAAAAATATCTGCAACTGATGTCACAGAAGGTCCAAATCTCTAATATAAAAAGAGCAATTAGGAAGACGACTACAAACCTAGTTTTTAAAAAATTGGGCAAGATACATGAATGGATAGCTAAGAAATGAAAATGGTACTTTGCAGGAAAAAAAACCCAAAAACGAACAGGCCTGACTGGTATCCTCTGAAAGGCTGCTATTTCAAGATTGGCATGGCGTCTGGGAACTTGGATTTTGGGAGCGTTCCCACCACTTTAATAGACAATAGTGGCTGACTGTGCCTTAACTGTGTAAACAATATAATTTGTGCCAAACACCTGCTTTCCTTCTGGGAGCCTGGAATGCTGGTCCATGTAGGAAGAGGCTGCCTATGTGACTGGTCTCCAGTAACAACCCAAAGCCATCCCTGGTTGGGAATGCCCAGGAATGCTACTTGAACAGATCTGCCCCAGAGATGCAGTGGTCAAAATAAGGAATGATATCCCATAACGCAGTAAGAGCTAAAGTTTGGAAACAATCCAAAAGTTCATCAAAAGAGGACTTAGAAAATATGATGCGTGCCTGGTCGCTTCAGTCATGTCCCACTCTTTGCGACCCCATAGACTACAGAGCCTTCCAGGCTCCTCTGTCCGTGGGATTCTCTAGGCAAGAGTACTGGAGAGGGTTGCCATGCCCTCCTCCAGAGGATCCTCCTGACCCAAGGATCGACCCTGAGTCTCTTATGTCTCTTGCACTGGCAAGCAGGTTCTTTACCACTAGTGGCCACCTGGGAAACCCATTAACTACGATACATCTGGCCAAAAGAACCCTACACAGCTAGGAAACTTGACATGGAAAAATTTCCAGGGTATTTTATTAAGTGGGGAAATAAAGCCGAGGTATGTGAGAGTTTACATGCTACCCTACCTTTGTATAAGAGCAAAAGGGAAATATAAGAGAGAAAGTGTGTGTGTGTGTGTGTGTGCGCGTGCGTGCTTATATTTACGAAAGGAAACACTGGAAAGATAAATTAAGATTGATCAAAATGGCCGTCAGGACGTTCCAGGTGGTTCAGTGGTTAAGACTCTGGGCTCCGAAACAGGGGGCCCAGGTCCGATCCGTGGTCAGGGAACTAGTCCTGCCTGCCACAACTAATGATTCTGAGTGCCACAACTAAGACCTGGCACACCCAAACTAAAAAAAAAAAAAAAAATTTTAATTAAAAAAATTAACGAAAAACATTTTTAAGTGTAAAAATTTTTAAAAATTTAAATGGCTGCCTACGGAGAGGGGAGAAAAAGGCTGAGCAGATGAGGGTGGTAGTAAGAATTTTCTCACATCAGGTCATTTCCATGATGGAATCTTGTAATTATTTTACATATGAAAAATATTTATAATTTAAAAAAAAATCCCCCAAATTGACAACAAAGAAAAATGAATACAGCTACTATCAACTTCCTGATATAACCACAGAGCTAACATAATTATTTCAAGTCACTTTAAAACACAGTATTTTAACTGTATATTCTTGGTAGAATATATCCTCAGGACAAAGAAAACAACAAAAAAACCTAAAATTTCATTCAGTGGTCCTGTTATTATAATACTGTATCATTATTTTGAAACAAATATCCCATGCTAGTGCTCAGTCACTAAATCATGTCCAACTTTTTCAACCCCATGACAGTAGCCCACCAGGCTCCTCTGTCCATGGGGTTCTCCAGGCAAGACTACTGGAGTGGGTTGACATTTCCTTCTCCAGGGGTCTTCCCAACCCAGGGATCAAACTCAAGTCTCCTGCACCGGCAGGTGGATTCTTTGCCACTGAGCCACCAGGGAAGCCCTAAATATACCATGGGAAAAGCAAAATAAGGAATTATGCTGATGCTTAGGAACCAAGGTTTTCAGCCCAAGATAAAAGAATCAAGTACAAAAATGAAATAAAAACTCTATAAGGTGAAATCTGAATTAGAAATATTATATGAACTGATGATTTGTTTTCTTTTTTAAAAAATACATATACACTTATTTCCTAGCTATATCTGAGTACTGTTCCTCACTAAGAGAAACGGCTGATTCCAGGACTGGAACGGGAAAATACCAGATGAGCTTAAAACATGTTGCGTCAAGAAACAAAAATGCTGGAGTAGGAAATGGCAACCCACTCCAGGATTGTTGCCTGGAAAAGTCTATGGACAGAGGAGCCTGGCAGGCTACAGCTCATGGGGTCACAAAGAGTTGACACAACGGAGCAGCTGAGCACAAACAAGGGCCCACCTTAATCCAGACTGATCTCATCTCAAAATCCACAACCACACATACAAAGACTGTTTTTCCAAATCAGGTCCTCTTTGTAGGTTCTGGGTTACAACTTGGGCATATCTTTGGGGCCGCTATTAAACCTGCTGCGGTCTGGTAAGAAAAAAACAAAACAAAAATGCTACCAAAGGCGAGTGGGGTTCTATCAAAAAGACACAGGAGCCAAAATGATGTGGCTCTTACTGGCCAAAGATGGGACAACATGAGCATCGGGAAAAAAAAAATAATAAGGGGAGCAAATTTCCTGGTGATCCAGTGGTTAGGACTCCACACTTTCACTGCCAAGGACCCAGGTTTGATCCCTAGTCAGGGAAGTAGGATCTCACAAGCCGGTCGGCACAGCCAAGAAAAGAAAATAAATTTTTAAAAAATTTTTAAAAAGAAAGTGGGAAAAGAGGAGCAGTTTACTGAAATATACTGAATATATCATTAAAAACCAAACCAAGAGTTTATAATAATGCTCAAAAAACAAATCTCTACTGAAGGTAACTAGGGCATTAAATGTCTGCTCTAAAAAATGAGCAATTAAAGAGAAATAATTAAGAACTTATGTTGCTTTTCCTGTACTAATTGTATTTCAGGATAACCAAACAGCTGCAGTCAATGAGGGAAAGTTCTACTTTATAGAAGAAATCCAACTAATAAATGTAGGAAAAAAATGAAAGGATTACAAAATCACCCTTTTGCAATCCTAATGAAAGGACTGGATTTGGGAAAAGGAAAGCAGTGGATGAGCCCATAAAGGACAGGCTGATGGGGAAGACCGCCCTGCAGGGACCCCGCTGTCACCACCAGAACCAGCGATCCATCTTGCTCTCACTGGAAGGGTGATGACCCGACATGCTGTGTGTCCTGATGAGGAGCAGAATGAACCACACAGCACAAATACCACGTGTTCTGCCCCAAGGCTGAATCTGAACTGAATCAAGATATCAGAGGCCACTTTCAGCTTACAGAAAAACTAGGGGAAAAGGTAGGAAGAAGAACAAGTTATATGACATTACGAGGAAGCAGAGGTCACTTGAGAACGTGAGACTCTAAAGGAGAACCGACTCAGTCCCCTCAACAAAGGTATAGTGGCAATAAAAAAAAATCTGAAAGGAAGACTGGGAAATTCAGGAGATGCAGCAACCACATCCAACGTGTGGACCTTGTCTGGACTTGATTTCAAACAGATCCACTGCAAAAAGCCACTTCTGAAACAATACATTAAATTTGAAAATGTATCAATTATTCAGAATTATCAAGGAGTGACTGTAAACTTTAGGAGTGATGACAGCACTGTGGTTATGGGAAAAGATTCATATTTCTGAGAGGTGCATAATGAAGTGTGTAAGGATAAGAAGACATAAGGTCTGGAATTTGCTTTAAACGACTGCAGTGAAAAGACAGACAGGTAGGGACAGAAGACCCACAGTGCATGGGAGCAGTAAGTACATGAGTGTTCACTACACTATCTTCTTCAATTTGATACGAGGTTTAAAATTTTCATATTAAGATATTTTTTTAAGCAAAGGAGAACAAGGTAGAACAAATTCTCCTGGTCTCAAGAATAGGGAGAAAAGTTATCAGATATACATAACAATATTAGGATTTACAAAGAATAAGATCACCTTAAATTTAATTATCTTGATTAATTATAAGAACACAGATGAAAAAACAGATGCAAGTCTTCACAACGTCGGGGAAATAACACACACACACACACACACACACACATACATGGATGCAACACAAGCTATTTGGAAGAGAGCTAAAATAAAACTATAGTAAAACCTCAAAGCCAGAGTGACTGGAATTTAGTATGACATGAGGAAATATGAAAATCAAGATACTCTTAATAGCTTTTCAGTACACTTTCCCCAAACAGGAATAAACAGAAGAGGGTGGTATCTTGGAAATATCTCCAACATGGAGAAATTCTTAAGATGCAGAGTGCCTAAATTATTTTTCTGGAAGCATGACCAGATGTGACCAAAACTTGGTCCAATGACAGAATGAAGGATGAGGCTAGATAAATATAAAGACCAGCAACAGAGGTAGGGGAGGAAAACAGTTCTATTTCCTACGTCAACCTGCCGTGGGACCTTGGGGAAACAGCTCCATTCTGCTGTATCTAGTTAGGCCCAGGGCTAGCTCAAAGATTTAAAAACCCAAGTTCTAATCCTGGTTCTGCCAGGTTAACAGTCACGTGACCTCAAGAAAGTCTCTTAACCTGTTGAGCCTCTCCGATGCATTCTACTCTGAAAATTGAGAATTAGGTCTTTATGTTTTGCTAGGGAACAAAGTAACGTTATATAGAGGCACTAGGTAAACACTCAGGGGCTGCAAATATAAGGTATTTTCTTCTTTTTCCTCTCCTTCGCTTCCTTATTGTTACTATCGTTGTTGCTGGTGGTAATATGATAGTCTGGCTTCCCAGGTGGTGCTAATGGTAAAGAAGCCACCTGCCAATGCAGGAGACCCAGGAGATTCGATCCCTGGGTCAGGAAGACCCCCTGGAGGGGGCAATGGCAACCCACCCCAGTATTCTTGCTTGGAAAATGCATGGAGAAGCCTGGTGGGCTCTTGTCTAGGGGGCTGCAAAGGGCTGGATACGACTGAACACACACATGCAATACGGTAGTTCACTTAATATTTGAAGCGTCAGATCTGCAGCCAAAGCAACAAAGATTTTGAGGTGATTTCAAACCTGATAATTCAATTTGTGAACTGGTCAGTCGTCTTGTCATCCTTTGTTTCTCTACTTGAATTTTGGTTACTTTCTTTGCATATTTACTTTGCAAAGAGGCCTGAAAGAAGAGGAGAAAGGCTCTATTCCCTCTGACTTATTCTATCACTTGTTGGCTTGTTTGAATGACTGCTTGAGATGCAGATGGGAGAGAATGAATTTATATGTAGAAGATTTTTATCTACATCACCAGCGTCCACTATGAAGAGAAATGGGGGTCATAATATTATTCTGAACATTTTAAGTTATTTCAACAGATCTTCTTTTCATTATCACTAACCACCACCCCCCCCACCTGCAAAAAAAAACCCTGTATAGAAGACGGCAGAAAGACGAGGGGGGTGAGGTCGTGGAGGAGGGGTGTCCCATGAAACAAATGGGTTTAAAAACTGGATTTTAAGTGAACCCCAATGCTGTATGGGTTGCTTATTAGCACTCTACGCACCAGGCGGCTCCCAGGAAAAGCCCTGCAGCCTGGGAAAGTCACAGGGTTCCTGGCTGCGACTCTGGCAAATTCAGCGTCGTTATGCATCAGGGCATGGCACTGGGAAAGTACCAGGCAGATACACGCTCCCAGGAGCTAGGGCTGGCACTGTGACTCCAGAACTGGAGCTAGGGAGGTGGAGGGAGTTTTCTGGAAGGGCATCTCTGCAGTATTGCAGCTCCCTTCCAAGGTTTGACTGGATGGTCATTTGCACGGGGGAAGGAAGCCTGAGGCTTTCACTACACATCAAAGCTTCTGTTAGCCAATCACGTGATTTTTTTTTCCTGCTTGGTAAACCACATGGTGTGGCCAAAGGAAACAGCTGAAAAATGAAGATGACCTTTGGAGATGCCTAAACAGATGAGTCAAAGACTATAATAAGAGTCAGGACAAGTTTAATTCTGTGTATTTATGGGGTTCCCCCCCCCCCCCCCCGTTTTCAGATTGTTTTAAAAATAAACTTCTTAAGGGCAAGATCTGTTTTTCTTTCTATGCTCCCCAGCTTGGTTAGGTGATACAGAAGATACATCACTAGGCTTGGCTAGTGATAGAGAAGCCAGAATGTTAAGAACAAATTATATTGATGCCATTGGTTCTTTTCTCAAAGGGGTAATGCAGTTTAACTGCTGGGAAAACCCAGCAGTCCACAGCAGAAGACCTGGGTTGTGGTGGTGATTTTCCTTCATACCAGCTAGGGGGCTGCAGAGAGAGGCATGGGATCCACTCTGGGCTGTAGCTGCTCATCTGTAAATGAGAAATTGGACGGATGATCTCTCAGGGAGATCTAATCTAAGCACTACAAGAAATCATTAATCTACTGGCAGGAGAGATCATGTACTTCAATTCAAGCATTATGCTTGTCTGAACTGGCTTTTTAGTAAGTAAAGCATGGAGTTTCTTTTATCAGCCACCCTCTCAAAGATAAGTTGATCTCGATTTCCATTCCTCCTCACCCTTGCTTCTGGTCTTCTTGGTAACTTGCCATTTTTAAAACTTTCCATATGGCCACTCTCGGTTTCTTCCTCTTGCCCTTCCAGTAGGAAAATAAGAGTGACATTATCCTAAACACACACACACACACAAATACAACAACTGCCACATGTCTGCAAGGAAACAGCAAGGTACTCTGCCAGATGGTTGCAAGTTACTGAACAGGCATTTTATAAATATGAGATGAAAATCTGAAAGCAAGTCTTATTCTTTCATCCTGTTTCTGCAGACAAGTAATCTGTTTCTAACTATTTCCTCATTTGTCAGAAGGTGGAGAGATTCTATGCTTTTGAAAGAAGAAACTCAGGGCCCCTTCCTTCTTACAATGGTAGCATCACCCATCCAGGTCTCACACTTGTCAGGCCCATGTTCACTTGTCAGGCCCAAGTGCCCGGAGCGCTGGATGTGAGGATCACCCATCATTAGCAGGTACGCGCAGTGAGCACACGGACCCTGGAAGCTTGGGAGATAAGAGTTAGTATCATTCTACACATTCTGGAAAAATCTGGCACCTGGAACAAAGACTTGTACATAGCATTACCGTGTTCAGCCTACGCTGGTCCCAGCATGGTAGCTTCTCAATAAATATCCTTAAAATGAATAGGGATCCTGTGGTTCTTCTGCCAGGCACCAAAATGCGAGGGTTCTCAACCTTAATACCTATGTGTAAATTATTTCTGTACAAAAATAAAAGACTGCAATTCAGTGACAGCATTATCTTCGTGTTCCATAATCTTTCTGACAGCTGAGGCTCACAAATCTGGGCTGTGTGCTGTGTAGACGTCAGACTCTGCTCACGGCAGACCCACAACCTGCTCAGCAGGGACTGTCATTTCAGGCGAAATTGATTTACTCCGCCTACATGAGGACCCCTGACAATTTACGTGTTAGGACAGTTTATAAGCATCTTAATCAGAAGAGCAGCTCAGCAAATAAAACACGAAACCTTCAAAGTGCACATACCCAGAATGCTCATGAAAGAAAGAAGTCAACAGCTAAGTTCCCACCAAGGGATTCTGTCCAGCAAAGGATACTGCAGGCCTGAGGCCACAGCACTGGTGCGGTAACCTCCCAGACGCTGCCCACTCTCGGAGCAGTGCCAGGCAAACTGCTTGTCCTGTCCCGTGCTCAGCACCCACTCCAGCTCCAGGACAAACTGGATCATCGTCACTCGGCTCTGATGCGCTGAAAACCAAGAGACAAGAAAACAATCCATCAAGCATTCTAAATGAGGCATGGTCCACAGAGGTTCAAGGTTGTCTCCTCCCCTACCCCAGCGTAAGCTAAACAGTAGATCATCATGGCAAACGCAAGCTGGAATGGTGGTTCTCATCAGGGGTACAGCCATGTCCCCGGAGAAGACCACATCCGAGTCCCTATAAGAAAATGTTCCCAATAACCCAAGGGTCAAGGGCCACCTCTTTTAGACTTGTTAGAACTGCTGGTCTAGAGAAAGCCAGATCACTGTGACTGCAAAACATGTTAGGAACGATGCTCTCTATAAGTTACTGGGTCAGTTTATTTAAGCTTAAGAAAAAAAGCAAAGAGCATTACTGTCCTCCTTTTGATGAAGGCTGGCTTTGAAACCCACAACAAAGTTCTAGATGAATTTTCCATGACAAATCAAATGCTTGGAGCTTGGAAAGGACGGCAGAATTATTCTCAAGGGCCACATAAAAAAAAAAAGAATGAAATATCCCCTACATCAAAGTATACACAATGAGATAATGGGAGCATATTTCCCAGGGTCGCTCAGGAATAAGGGCGCCACCATCACAGAAGTATTGCATCACACAGTTTCAGAGTTAGAAGACACCATTCACGTCCTCGACCCCCCTCCCTGCTTTGCATGTGGGCAAACTGAGGCAGGATCAAGTCGAGGAGTTTGGTCAAGGTCTCATGGCTTCTCAAGTACCAAATAAAATCAGTAAAATATTTTCTTTCTTCTTCTTATACAATTCCAGGGGGAGAGGTATGGGGGTGTCCACGGCCACTGAACAGAGCTGACCAGATTTATAAACAAAGATTGAAGTCTCAGAACGTGGACCTTACCAGGCTACCTGGGCCCAGGAGGTGGCAGCCTGGTGGGTGAGAGGAGACATCCTGAGTGTGACGAGGTGACAGAGAAGACATCAGCTTCCCATTTTCATCATGAAAATAGGACGAGACATGGATGGATCAATGCAGCTCTATCGGCAGTACCAATATCACTGCCAATTTCTGAACGTCTAACAAGTGCCAAGGACTGAAAGATATTCTCTCACTTAGTCACTGTAATGACTCTGCAAAGCTGGGGGGCCTCCTTCTTCTACACACACAACCTGGCCTTGGCAAGATCACCCTTCTAAACTGGTGACCAAACAGTACGGCCAGAACCACAGTGAATCCCTCTGGGACAGACGTTTCACCAAATGCCTGATGTTTAAAAATCTGACATCTGAAGCTGGAGAGTCTAAAGGGATTTAGAAGGGGCATAGAAGCAATAATACTGTAACTTCTCTACACAGTACCTGTCTTTCAGAGAATTGGCCACCATCAAGATCAAAACATTGTCTTAAACTCAAGGATGGGACTTCCTAGAGAAACTCCTGTCATGTCTATGTCATCAAATGCCCAATTTAAGTTCCACCAATGGTGGAATAAAAGCGGACTCTCTAATGATTCACTTTCAAGTCTACTTCAGGCAGAACGTGGCCCTCAGTGCCTTGCTCCCTTTTTTCAAGAAGGCGCCGTTGATCCTCTTCCTGTTACTTTCTAAGTCCAAGGGGATGACAGTAGGAAGATGAGGGGGTTTACAGCCCTCCAAGCTACCATGCTATGTCTGAGGAAGAGACAGAGACTCAAAAATCTTATGTGACTTGCTCAAAGCTACACAATCTATGAGTGACAAGGATAGAATTAAAACCCTAGTCTCTCTGCCAAAGTTGGTTCTCTTTCTCTGTCAGGCTGCCTATGACTACTGAAAATACAAAAACCAACAAAAAACAAACCCTAAAACTCAAAGCACATACTCTTTCTAAGATGACAGAATTCTCTTATTCAAAAAGAAACCATTTGAAGATACATACGTAGCGCTAAGCTTCAGGAACCTAGGCTCGAAGCCTGGCTGTACTTGTTAAACGGGGCCCACGATCTTCATCGTAGGGAGGAAACATCTAGTTTCTCACAATTAAGTACACATGACCCCTGAACAAGGCACGTTTGAACTGCATGGGTCCACTTATACGCAGGTATGTTTCAACAGTAAATACCACAGCACTTCCCGATCTGCAGTTGCACAAGAGTCAACTGCATGATGTTAGCTATAGTTTGTTTTTAACAGTTGTTTCTCTCTCAAGTTGAGGAAGTTCCTGTCTATTTGTAGTTTGCTGAGAGTTTAGATCATGAGTGAGAATCAGGTGTTATTGAATGCTTTTTCTGTGTCAATTAATATGATCCTATGATTTTTCTTCTTTAGGCTTTTGACATGATGGATTACACTGATTTTCACTGAACCAGCTTTGCGTATCTGGAATAAACCCCACTTGGTCATCATGTATAATTCTTTTTACACGTTGCTGGATTTGCTAGTATTTCTTTTAGGACTTTAACATTTAAGTTTATGAGAGAATTGGGGCTGTAGTTTTCCTTTCTTGTAATGTCTTTGTTTTTCGTATTTGTTTTAAAAGTGATTGTTTTAAAAAATGGTAATTGAGATAAAAATCCACATTATATAAAATTCACCATTTAAACCATTTTTCAGTGTATAATTCAGTGATTTTTAGTATATTCACAGTGTTGTGCAATCATTACGGGAAATGTTCTATTTCCAGAACATTTCTATCACCTCCAAAAGAAGCCCATACCTCCAATCCCCTTAGTCCCATCCCTGAGGAACCCCTAACTGACTTTCTGTGGCTATGAATTCTCCTATTCTTAACGTTTCATATAAATGTAATCACACAATGTATGGTCTTTTCTTTCACTCAGCATGTTTTCAAGGTTCATCCACATGGTAACGGGTATCAGCACTTCAGTTTCTTTTTGTGGCCAAATAAGAATCCACTGTATTGATAAACCATATTTTGTTTACCCATTCATCCATCTGTGAATATTTAGGCTGTTTCCATTTCTCGGCTATTGTGAATAAGGCAGCTATGATATGGACATACAAACACCTGTCCCTGCTTTTCTTTCTTTTTGGGAATAAACCTCACTTGGTTGTGATGTACTTCCCTTTTTTATATTGCTGAATTTGATCTGCTTTAATTCTGTTTAGATTTACTTGATTCTATTTTCATGGGGGATGCATGGATACTATGCATGCCTTGTTCACTATTATAATTTTCAGTTTATTGGAACACAGTAGGTACTAAATAAATGATCAGTGATACATTAAAAAAAAACACTAAAAGAATAAACCAATAGAGATGGTGATGTACACACTGCTATATTTAAAATAGATAACCAAAAAGGACCTACTGTATAGCACACGGAATTCTGCTCGATGTCATGTGGCAGCCTGGATGGGAGGGGAGTTTGGGAAAGAAGGGATACATGTATATGTATGGCTGAGTCCCTTCACTGTTCATCTGAAGCTATCTAAACATTGTTAATGGGCTATACCCCAATGCAAAATAAAAAGCTCAAAAGAAAATTAAAAAAAAACTAGTTATTAAAGGAAAAAAAAAAGAATAAACCCATAGGGAAATGAATTTTTGCTCAACATCTAGAAATGAAGAACTTAATGCTGAGAATTTTCTAAAATCAGGAAGGGTTGCTACGTCTAAGGATACCTCAAGAGGAGAGGCCGGATGATCATGAATGAGGTCATAAGATGTGGATGAAATGACCTCTAAATGTTCCAAGGTCTACTTCTAATGTTCTGGGCCCTGCCACTGTTGACCTGGAGGAAACACTCCTTAGTGAAAATTTGCTCCTGATCTGTACTATGTAAATGGTCTATGGAACGATGCCAATGTTGAAGACACAATAAAACCCGAACGCCTTCCCTGAGACAATATGAACCTTTTACAACCGTTAACCAAAAATGGAACGAGCTCCGTGGAAAGCAGCTCACTCCCAAGCCCGGCCCCACTCTCCAAGTCTGCTGCAGGGTCTGCAGGCAGTGGGGTGGAGCAGGGAGACCAGGGACAAAGGCCATGGGTACAGGAGTCACATGGGAACCGGACTGGTTCTGCAACCGGCTCTGCAACTGTACCGGCCACGGGACTACATGCCAGTCAGCCAATCTCTCTGGGCCTCTGCTTCTTGATTCCAAAACCGGGATAATATTCACCACAAAGCACTGCGGTGTTTTGTTCCCAGAGACTGTTGTAAAGTTAAGTCCCCTCTTGTGGCCACGGAAGCCGTCAAGGAACATTTCAAAGTCTAAGGCAATGAAAACACTACTCTCATTCCTACCTTGATAGTTTTTCACAGGAGTCATCTTGTTATAATCTTCTGATAAAATAAACTCCTACAAAAGAGAAGGAAAATATTAAGTAAAAGAAATTCTTTAAGTGAATAAACATGTTTGGTAAAAACTGGATTGTATAAAGCAAACATCATCACTGAATTACATCTAACATTAGTATTTTGCCAATCAACTCAGCATTTTCTGTTCCTCTCTAAAAGTAACAATCATAATTATGATCCAATGCAATTACCGTAATTTTTAACCTTACAACTCTGAAATTGATTTTTTTTTTTTTTTTTTTAAAGTATACATCAAGAAAACTGGATCAAGTTCAGAGTTTTGATCCAGGTCAATTTTGAAGGTAAATCCAATTCAAATTACATTTTTTCTCGGTGGTACCACAGCTGAAATTTTGCAAGTCTCTGACCAGAGATCAAACAGGATGGTAATGATCTACTAGGAAAATAAGTTAGCTATTTTAAAGATTCGGTTTCCAATAGCAGTCTTATTTCCCAGTATAACAAGCTTCTCAAGGCTGCATCTTACTCATCCCTGTGCCCCCAGAGGACCTGACACAGTGCTTTGGCACAGTAGAGAGTCAAGATATAGTGAAAAAATGGATATGTAAAACATAGTCAATAAATAGTGGAAAAAAAAATATGTAAAAGATGTCTCCCAATCTGATGAAGTTAGTTTCAGTTTCAAATTTACTCAAAATGATCAGTTTCTATATAACACATTGTACATACTCTTTGTGAAGACACAGAAGAGGTGATTTTGTGTTTATGTTAGCATACTTCACCTAAGCACAAACAAAGACCCATATGTAGAAGCCAGTCAGAGGTATATAAGTTCAGGCCAGGTTTTGAGTCCTTTAATTTCTTTCAAATGCAAAATCTGAAAGCAGCATTTCAAATTTTGAAATGTCCATATATTCTTTTTTTAAAAAATATAAATTTATTTATTTTAATTGGAGGCTAATTACTTTACAATATTGTATTGGTTTTGCCATACATCAACATGAATCCGCCACGGGTGTACACGTGTTCCCCATCCTGAACCCCCCTCCCTCCCCGTACCATCCCTCTGGGTCATCCCAGTGCATTCTTAAACAGTATATTTCCATATATCCTTAACAATAGGCTGTCAACTACAAGGAAAACTGCCAAGAGTAATAAACTGATGATGTCTTTATGGGAACTGAAAAACAGAACAATGAATCTTTTCAAAACATTTGGAGGCTTTCAGAATTGCTCCTTGATGACTTCAAGAAAGGAGGTAGGAGGACAGACGCACAGACGCGTGACTTGCAATCTGGGTATTTACTGAGTTCATACAGTTTCTGTGGTTTTTCAGAGGTACATGATTAGGTGCCACAAAGTTAAAGTACTAGGTGATGTGAGAGGATAAACACCTTAACAAAGTCCCTCTGGGTATTGACTCTTCCACCCCAGCCCTCCTTAAGAAGCTTATCTGCAAATGGATTTTCTTCACCATGTTTTTCTCAGTAATAACATTATGCAACTTGTCATTTTTTAAATTCGTTTCATTATTCCTTCAAGGAGTGGCATAATATTCATTTCTGGTTTCTGAAGAGCTAGGCTCACAATTGAAGAGAGCAGACTAATTTTTAGAGAAGTCAAGTAGTTTTCCCATAAGGAGCTTGTAAGTGGGTAAAAAGGCACGTACTTATCTGAGCAATAGTTCACAACCACCCCTAATCCTTGGCAAGAATAGCTCAGCTCTGGGCCCCATTCTTTATTTATATTTATTACTGGAGGATAATTGCTCTACGATGTTGTGTTAGTTTCTGCTGTAAAACAGAGTGAATCAGCTATATGTACATATATTGCTTCCCTCTTGAGGTTCCTCCCACGCCCATCCATCTCACCCCTCCAGGTCATCACAGAACACTGAGCTGAGCTCCCTGTGCTATGCAGCAGCTTCCCATTAGCTATCTATTTCTGTGCCCCCATATTTTCAGTTCAGTTCAGTTCAGTTCAGTCGCTCAGTTGTGTCTGACTCTGTGACCCCATGAACCGCAGCACGCCAGGCCTCCCTGTCCATCACCAACTCCGGGAGTTCACCCAAAGCCATGTCCATTGAGTTGGTGATGCCATCCAGCCATCTCATCCTTTGTTGTCCCCTTCTCCTCCTGCCCTCAATCTTTCCCAGCATCAGGGTCTTTTCAAATGAGCCAGCTCTCCGCATGAGGTGGCCAAAGTATTGGAGTTTTAGCTTCAGCATCAG
Source organism: Bubalus kerabau (assembly GCF_029407905.1). Classification (NCBI taxonomy): domain Eukaryota; kingdom Metazoa; phylum Chordata; class Mammalia; order Artiodactyla; family Bovidae; genus Bubalus; species Bubalus kerabau. Next base: position 21,803,484 of record NC_073635.1, on the reverse strand, counting down.
TCCTTCCAATGAACACCCAGGACTGATCTCCTTTAGGATGGACTGGCTGGATCTCCTTGCAGTCCAAGGGACTCTCAAGAGTCTTCTCCAACACCACAGTTCAAAAGCATCCCCATACTTTAGAGCATCCCAAATTTCCTATCATACACACAAAATGTATTTCTTAAAGACAACTGCTATTTGGGCAAGTGTTCATTGAGTTCTTATCGTGCATATGTTATTTTGAATACACTGAAAGGGTTCTTTAGCTTGGGCAAAAGGTACATTAACTCCTATCAGAAACAGGCAGGATATAAAATAAAACAACTTGATGCAGATTTGTGTTTAGGGTTAAGATATACAAATATAATAAATTCTCAGTTCACTGGATAGGTGAATTTAATTTCTTGTTCATTTGTTTTTCCTATGAAAATAGATACATAATCATGGAGAAAATTTCAGAAACTGTCAGCATTTTTTTTCATTATTACTTTCTTGATCAAACAGACAATTTGCTATTCTAGGAAACGTAAGACTGATAAATATTTAAAAGCTCCTTATGATACTATTTCTCAGAGATAATTATTATGAAAAGTATTACTGGAATATGTAATAAAACAAAATATTAGTATCATTTAACAATATTATTTTTTGGTAACAAATCATGCACATTGTTTCAGATAAGTACATACTTATCAACTTCAGTCTTTTTAATGACTGCATAAGATATACTGGAATGTTCTTCTGTTGACAAATGTCTATATTGTTTTCAGTTTTCCTTATTAAAACAACAGAGACCTCCATGGTGGTCTAATGGCTAAGACTCTATGCTCACAATGCAGGGGGCCCGGGTACAACCTCTGATCAGGGAACTAGATCCCACCTGCTACCACCAGAGTTTGCAATCCGCACCTAAAGATCCTGCACAATCCAAAATAAGTAAATTAATTTTAATAAAAGACATACACATTTAAAATTATTTTATCCATCTTTCTATCCTCCCTCATTTAATTTTTAAGAACATTTTTAGATTGACAGCAAGACTGAGAGGAAAGTACAGATTTTCTCATAAAGCCCTTGTCCCCACACATGCATAGCCTCCCTCTTCATCAACATCCCACCAGAGTGGTACATTTGTTAGAACTGATGACCTATATCGCACATCATTATCACCCCAAGTCCACAGTTTGCACTAGGCTTCACTCTTGGTGTTCTAAATTCTGTAGATTTTGACAAATGTAAAATGACATTATGTCTGCCATTGGAGTATCATACAGAGTATTTTCACTGCCCTAAAAGTCCTCTGTGTTTTGCCTATTCATCTTTCTCTCCTGCTTAATCCCTGGCACCACAGAGCTATTCACTATCTCCAAAATTTTGCTTTATTCCAGGTGGCCATACAGTTGGAATCACGGTAAGCAGCCTTTTCAGGCTGGCTTCTTTTACTCATAATACCCATTTAAATTTCCTCCATGTCTTTGCTTGGCTTGATTGCTCGTTTCTTTTAGCTCTGAATAATATTTCATTGACAAGATGTACCACAGTTTACTTATCCATTCATCTACTAAAGGATATCTTGGTTGCTTCCAGGTTTTGGCAATTACAAATACAGCTGCAGCTTCTCTCCTAGCTCAGTCAGAAAAGAACCTGCCTGCCAATGCAAGAGACACAAGAGATGTGGGTTGGGAAGATCCTCTGGAGAAGGAAATGGTAACCCACTTCAGTACTCTTGCCTGGAAAATCTCATGGACAGAGGAGCCTGATGGGCTACAGTCCACGGGGTTGCAAAGAGTCAGACATGACTGAGGGACTAAACCACCACCAAACAACTGCAGGCAGGTTTTTGTGTGGGCATACTTTTTCAACTCCTTTGGGTAAATTCCAAGGATTGGTGGGTGGTTGGTGGGACTGCACTGAATCCATAGATCAAAGAGGAAGAACTGACCTCTTGACAATACTGAGTTTTCCATGAATGTGGAACACCTCTTTATTTATTTAGTTCTTCTTTAAGTCACCAGAGGTTTGTGGTTTTTTTCATATAGATCTACATATTTTGTTAGATTTGCACTCAAGTATTTCATCTTTCTGGATGCTAATGGTTTTGTTTTTTTTTTTTAATTTCAATTTCTACTTGTTCATTGCTGGTATACAGGAAATGACTGACTTGTATATTACCTTGAATCCTGTAATCTTAATGTTTTGTTCAGTTGCTAAGTCATGTCCAACTCTTTGCAACCCCATGGACTGTAGCCTGTCAGGCTTCTTTCCTTCACTATTTCCCCGGGTTTGCTCAAACTCAGGTCCACTAAGCCAGTGATGCCATCCAACCATCTCATCCTCTGTTGCCCCTGGTCTCCTCCTGCCCTCAATCTTTCCCAGCATCAGGGTCTTTTCCAGTGAGAAACCTCAATAAGACTGCTTATTAGTTCCAAGAGATTTTGGGTTTTTTTGTTTGTTTGTTTTTGTTTTTTACAATTCTTTGAGATTTTCTACATAGATCATCATGTTATCTGCAACAAAGATAGTCTTAATTCTTCCTTCCCAGTCAATATACATTTTATTTCCTTTTTTTAAAAAAAATCTTATTCCCTTAGTTAGAGAACTCTTAGAACAATGTTGAAAAAAAATCATAAGAAGGAATCAAGGTTGAAAAGGAATTATTGCCCTTGCCTGAAATTTGATTTTAGGGAAAGCTGCTGGGTTCTCATCACACCTGTCTTAATGTTCACTGTAATAGATGAGCATACAAATCACACAGTATATATAAGGAAGAGGTTAGTAATTATCTCTGCTCTCTATCTCAATCCTTTGAGACAGTGCTAACAGTCTATTGTATCCTTCCACATGTTTTTTATCACCCTAAAGAAAACCCTTATGTAAACATATAGGTTTTGTTTTTTTCTGGTTTGTTGTATAGTATAAAAATAGGATCATATTATATACATTATTCTACAATTTGTTCTTTTCATTTGTAATATATCAGAACTATCTTTCCAGGGCAAAACACACTCTAAAATATGGATATGCCATATTTTTTTCAAATATCTTTCAGTAAGTGGACATTCTGCTTGTCTCCTATTTTCTACTATCACGACAATACAGCAAGAAATGTCTTCAAATGTATAAACATATGAACTAATGCATATGTTGCAAAGATGCTGGCTGAAAGATTGTGTACACTTAATATTTGAATACACTCTGCCAGATCACTTTGTAGAAGTATGCAGAATTTCATTTTCCCACCATCTGGCCCTCATACGAAAGCCTACTTCCCCATATCTCATCAGCATTAGGTATTACTCATCTTTTCAATTTTTTGCCAAATTAACATACAATTATCTATTTTATCTATTTTATAAATATAAATGTATATTTTATATAAATATAAAAGAAATATTTTGTTAATATTTATAAAATAGATAAAATTGTCTATTTTATCACTATGGTTTAATATGCATTATCTTAATGGCTTATGAGTCAGAGCACTTTTTCTATGTTTATTTGCCATATACACTTCTTGTTTTAGGAATTTCATCTTCAAATTCTGCTGCAGCCTGGTTTCCTAAAAAGTTGTGTCTGAGGTGAAACTTAAGTGCTATTTCTTAGTTTGGAGATGTGGTATCCATGGTCTGAGTGAGGGAAAAGCAAAGTGAGGCAGAAAAAGATGAATGGCGTGTCACTAATTTGGGCTGTGCTTTATGAAGAAGCCCAGCTGGTTCTCCAGAGCACAGCAGGTCTCTGGACAGACAGAACAAACGCCAGACTTTGCAAGAACCCACTGAACAGCGGGGTAAAGAGGGAATTTATCTACCAACTCTCTGCTCCCTTGCTTTAAAATTTGATTATAACTCTCACCAAACTCCCCCTCCCCCTCCTTCTAGAAGGCTGCATTGCCTATTCCTTGTCAGCAGTCACTGGGGGAAGTCAGATTTTAGGCCTTTCAAGGGGTGTACTTCATACAACTCAGAGTCACTGCGGAACCAGAGAGCTAGCTAGCTTCCTTCAGTTTTAGTTTAAAGATAGCAAAGAACAGGGTAGGTAAGAGTTCAGACCTCGGGCTCTGGAACCAAACTGTATGGTTAAAATCCCAGCTAAAACATGTACTAGTTACATGATCTTGGGGAAGTTACTCAAGATTTCTGTGCTTCAGTTTTCTTCTCTGTAATAGCTTCATAAGACTGCAGTGAGGATTAATTAATATTTATGAAATATTTAAAGCAGTATCTGGCACACCTTACCTTCAGAAAATGAATTAAGCATCTTACCTTTTAAAAAGGCTGCTTTTCGGCCTTTTGGCTAAGATCAACTGTGGTATGAGGGCTTCTCAGGTGGTACAGTGGTAAAGAATTTGCCTGGCAATGCAGGAGAGGAAAGAGATGCAGGCTCAATCCTTGGGTCAGGAAGACCCCCTGGAGCAGGAAATGGCAACCGGCTCCAGTATTCTTGCCTGAAAAATTCCATGGACAGAGAGGAGTCTGGTGGGGTACAGTCCATGGGGTTGCAAAGAATTGGACATGACTGAGCAACTGAGCACACACAACTTTTTAAAAAAATCTTCTGGAATATAATGAACAACTCAGATTGAAGAATTAGAATTCAACTATAAAATCAGGAACTCCCAGTCCTTTAAAAAAATAACAGCTTCTTGACAGATATTCCAATTTCTTTATTTAAAATTAATTTTAATTGGAGTACAGTTGATTTACAATGTTGTGTTAGTTTCAGGTGGACAGCAAAGTGAACCAGTTACACATATACATATATATATCCACTCTTTTTTAGATCCTTTTCCCATATAGGCCACTACAGAGTATTGAGTAGAGTTCCCTGTGCTATACAATAGGTCTTTATTAGCTATCTATGTTATATATAGTAGTGTATATATGTCAATCTCAATCTCCCAATTTATCCCTCCTCATCTCCTTTCTCCCTTGGTAACCATAAGTTTGTCTTCTACATCTGTGTTTCTATTTCTGTTTTGTAAGTTCGTTTGTGATATCATATGGTATTTGTCTTTCTCAGTCTGACTTATTTCAGTTGAATCGCTCAGGCATTGTCCAACTCCTTGCAACCCCATGGACTGCAGCACGCCAGGCTTCCCTGTCCATCACCAACTCCTGGAGTTTACTCAAACTCATGTCCATCAAGTCGGTGATGCCATCCAACCATCTCATCCTCTGTCGTCCCCTTCTCCCACTTTCAATGCTTCCCAGCATAAGGGTCTTTTCCAATGAGCCAGTTCTTCACATCAGGTGGTTAAAGTATTTGGAGTTTCAGTTTCAGCATCAGTCCTTCCAATGAATATTCAGGACTGATTTCCTTTAGGATGGACTGGTTGGATCTCCCTGCAGTCCAAGGGACTCTCAAAAGTCCTCTCCAACACCACAGTTAAAAAGCATGAATTCTTTGGCGCTCAGCTTTCTTCACAGTCCAACTCTCACATCCATACATGACTACTGGAAAAACCACAGCTTTGACTAGACGGACCTTAGTTGGCAAAGTAACGTCTTTGCTTTTTAATATGCTGTCTAGGTTGGTCATAACTTTTCTTCCAAGGAGCAAGCGTCTTTTAATTTCATGGCTTCAGTCACCATCTGCAGTGATTTTGGAGCCCCCCAAAATAAAGTCTCTCACTATTTCCATTGTTTCTCCATTTATTTGCCATGAAGTGATGGGACCAGATGCCATGATCTTAGTTTTCTGAATGTTGAGTTTTAAACCAACTTTTTCACTCTCCTCTTTCACTTTCATCAAGAGGCTCTTTAGTTCTTCTCTTTCTGCCATAAGGGTGGTGTCATCTGCATATCTGAGATTATCGATTATTCTCCCAGCAATCTTGATTCCAGCTTATGCTTCATCCAGCCCAGCATTTCGCATGATGCACTCTGCATATAAATTAAATAAGCAGGGCGAAAATATACATCCTTGATGTACTCCTTTCCTGATTTGGAATCAGTCCGTTGTTCCATGTTCAGTTCTAACTGTTGCTTCTTGACCTACATACAGATTTCTCAGGAGGCAGGTCAGATGGTATTCCCATCTCTTTTTCAGAATTTTCCAGAGTTTGTTGTGATCCACACAGTCAAAGGTTTTGCAGTAGTCAATAAAACAGAAGTAGATGTTTCTGTTGGAGAAGGAAATGGCAACCCACTCCAGTATTCTTGCCTGGAGAATCCCAGGGACGGAGGAGCCTGGTGGGCTGCCATCTATGGGGTCGCACAGAGTCAGACATGACTGAAGTGACTTAGCAGCAGCAGCAGCAGATGTTTCTGTGGCACTCTCTTCCTTTTTCTATGATCCAATGGATATTGGCAATTTGATCTCTGCTTCCTCTGTCTTTTCTAAAACCAGCTTGAACATATGGAAGTTCACAGTTCATGTACTGTTGAAGCCTGGCTTGGACAATTTTGAGCATTACTTTACTAGTGTGTGAGATGAGTACAACTGTGCGGTAGTTTGAGCATTCTTTGGCATTGCCTTTCTTTGGAATTGGAATGAAAACTGACCTTTTCCAGTCCCATGGCCACTGCTGAGTTTTCCAAATTTGCTGGCATGTTGAGTGCAGCACTTTCACAGCATCATCTTTCAGGATTTGAAAGAGCTCAACTGGAATTCCGTCACCTCCATTAGCTTTGTTCGTCGTGATGCTTTCTAAGGCCCACTTGACTTCACATTCCAGGATGTCTAGCTCTAGGTCAGTGATCACACCATCGTGATTATCTGGGTCATGAAGATCTTTTTTGTATAGTTCTTCTGTGTATTCTTGCTACCTCTTCTTAATATCTTCTGCTTCTGTTAGGACCATACCATTTCTGTCCTTTATGGAGCCCATCTTTGCATGAAATGTCCCCTTGGTATCTCTAATTTTCTTGTAGAGACCTCGAGCCTTTCCCATTCTATTGTTTTCCTCTATTTTTTTGCACTGATCACTGAGGAAGGCTTTCTTATCTCTCCCTGCTATTCTTTGCAACTCTGCATTCAAATGGGTATATCTTTCCTTGTCTCCTTTGCCTTTAGCTTCTCTTCTTTTCTCAGCTATTTGTAAGGCCTCCTCAGACAACCATTTTGCTTTTTTGCAATTCTTTTTCTTGGGGATGGTCTTGATCACTGCCTCCTGTACAATGTCAGGAACCTCCGTCCACAGTTCATCAGGCGCTCTGTCTATCAGATTTAGGCCCTTGAATCTGTTTGTCACTTCCACTGTATCATCATAAGGAATTTGATTTAGGTCATCCCTGAATGGTCTAGTGGTTTTCCCTACTTTATTCAATTTCAGTCTGAATTTTGCAATAAGAAGTTGACTTCACTCAGTATGAAAATCTTTAGGTCCATCCATGCTGCTGCAAATGACATTATTTCTTTCCTTTTTTTCTTACATTAACATTTTTCTTTCTTTCTTTCTGTTTGGCTGCGCTGGGTCTTCGTTGCTTTGCACGGGTTCTCTTCAGTTGTGATAAGTGGGAGCTGCTCCTCACTGGAGGACGCAGGCGTCTCATTTTGTGCTTCTCTTATTGCAGAGCACAGGCTCTGGGCGCTCGGGCTTCAGCAGCTGTAGCACGTGGACTCAGTGGTTGTGGCTCATGGGCTGAGCTTCTCTGTGGCAAGTGGAATCTTCCTGGACCAGAAATCGAACCTGTGTCCCCTGCGCTGGTAGGCAAATTTCTATCCACTAGGCCACCAGGGAAATCCTATATCATTCTTTTTAATGGTTGAGTGATATTCCATTGTCCTATATCATTCTTTTTATGGCTGAGTAATATTCCATTGTGTGTGTGTGTGTGTGTGTATGTATATCACATCTTCTTTATCCATTTTAATGTTTTATCCATAACATTATTCTAAATGTTCATTGTAGATTGCCTCATGTCCTGGTTATTGTAAATTGTGCTGCACTGGGGTGCATGTATCTTTTTGAATTATGGTTTTATCTGGATATATGCCCCAGGAGTGGGATTACTGGATCATATGGAAGCTCTATTTTTATTTTTTTAGGAAACCTCCACACTGTTCTCCATAATGGCTGTACCAATTTATATTCTACACCCACTCCAGCATTTACTGCTGTAGATTTTCTGATGATGGCCATTCTGATCAGTGTGAGGTGATACCTGATTGTGGTTTTGACCTGCATGTCAACAACTGGCGATGTTGAGCATCTTTTCATGTGATTTTTGGCCATCTGTATGTCTTCTTCAAAGACATGTTTACATAAAATTTTCTAATTTCCATTACAGCTATTGATCTATGTAAGCATTCTACTTCTCGAGTCAAATTTATTAATTTATATTTTGTTATAAAATCATTCATTTTCAAATTTTCAAATATGTTACTACAGAACTAATATTGTCTTCTGATTCTTTCATTCTCTTATACAGGCAGTTCTGCTATACCACTTATGCTAAAAACATGAATTAGTTTCAATGGGATTGGTATATTAGGGAATGATCTGAGCGTAGCTCTGATTTTATAGGTGCTTACACATGATTTTGTCCTCCAGAAATACTAGGTGAACATATAAAACTGAACCCAGCTGAACTGAGCTGCACAGGAATGCACAGTATACATACACACACACACACACACACATCCCTTAAACATCTACTATCTACCTCAGGGTATCACCGCCTGAGAACCACACCTATCTTCATCTGGTGTTAAAACTTGGCCTTCTGATTTCAGTTAACCTCCTCCATTAATTCAAAATAACTCACAAACTGTGACCTTTCTGAAGTCCACTTCCACATGCAAGCTTCATGTCTTTCCAGGTAAAATTATGTATATATTGTAATGTTTATGGATTCCTCAACTATGTAACACATGCATAAAAACTATGCTAGCATTTTAACCAGTGTCCTATCTTCATTTCTTAAATATCACCAACAAAGTTGTTTGTTTTCTGGGAAAATTTTTTGAGTAACGTGCCCCAATTTTTCCCACACCCAATTTTTCCCATATGTCTTATGGTTTTTATCGTGTGATCATGCATCATTCAATAATTTTTAAAAACGTGTATGTTCCATTACAGCAAAATTAGGTGGTTATAAATATAATATGCTTGTATCTGTTTTCTTACACTTAATATCATCTGCTTTTTATCTTTATAGTTTTCCTTAATGACATGTACCAGAAATTTGTTGTCTATTTTATCAGTACTTCCTAAAACTCAGCTTTTGGTTTTATGTACTGTCTTTTTGTTTTCTCTATCTCTAATTTCAAGATTTACTTTTATAATTTTCTATTCCAACCTTCTTTTAGCTTACTTTATCACTTTTTCATAAATGAAGCTGAATGCTTAGGTTCATATGTATACATCTTTATGCTAAAGTAAAATTTTTTTATGGCAAAATTCTCAAGGTATAGATTTGACTGTATTCCATAGGTTTTGATACAAAGCAGCTGCTTTTAAAACAATTTCAGTGTTATTTTATGAATTAATAAATATATCATTTATATGTCGATTTCCTCTTTAAATGAGGAGTAATTTAGAAAAAAATTCTTAATTTATGAGAAGTTATATTTATGGCTACTTTTTGTTGTTAATTTCTAATTTTATTAGCTTATATTCAGAAAACGTAACATTTTTACATTTTAGAATTTAGTTAAGATTTTCTTCATGGTGAAGATAGTAATGATTTTGTAAGTGTTTTGTAGATGAGAAAAAAATGTGTTTTATCCAAAGTTCTGTATTTATTTGTATATCCTTCCAATGAAACTTGATGAAAAATTTCAAATAGTCTATATTTTTACTTATTTTTTATCTAGTTGAATTTCAAATTCAGAAATAAGCAGACTAAAGAACTGTGCTTTATTTTTACTATTTATTTTTCTTATCATAGAAGTAAAAATGAAAACTGTGGAACAGTATCAAGGAGGAAATTTAAATTGTCTATAATTCTACCAGTAATAAATACTGTTAATATTTTAATTATTTTTTTCAACCTTTTCCCTGGTATACATAAGAACACATTAAATTGGAATAGTAGTAGTACTACTGAAGTAGGTCTCGTGTTACTAAATATTCTTTGAAAACAAGTTTAATGGCTACATAATATTCCATTGGAAGACTATATTGAGATTTCAACTAATTAGTCTCTGACCATTAAATTTCTAAAACACCAGTTTTTATTTTAAAATATATTTTTATTATTTTATTAAAATATTTTATTATTAAAAAACAAGACTATCTTTATAAATGATCTTTGTCTGTTTTTATGATGATTTTCTTTGAATGGTTTTCCAGAAATGAAATTATTGATATAAAGGCACAAAGACTTCTAAAGCTCTCACTGCATATTACCAGTGCTATTTCTAAACAGTTTATGTTAATATGTCCTCTCTATCAGAGTCTAAAGAGAATCTATTTTATTCAATTCTAGCCAATATGAATTTTAAATAATATTCTAAAATTGCTATTACTTAGATAAAAATATAATTTAAAAATGTTTAACACTCTAAAATACTTATTAGACTTTAGTTATTTCCTCTTCTTTGACTTTTCTGCTATCTATAGCATTTTAGTGTTTTTGTTATTTATTTCTATATGCTTATGGCAACCCACTCCAGTACTCTTGCCTGGAAAATCCCATGGACAGAGGAGCCTGGTAGGCTGCAGTCCATGGGTCACTAAGAGTCGGATATAACTGAGCGACTTCACTTTTACTTTTCACTTTCATGCATTGGAGAAGGAAATGGCAACCCACTCCAGTGTTCTTGCCTGCAGAATCCCAGGGACGGGGGAGCCTGGTGGGCTGCCGTCTCCGGGGTTGCACAGAGTTGGACATGACTGAAGTGACTTAGCATAGCATCACAGTTTGAAGATAATATCCATCCTCTATCATATTGTAAATAATTATCTGTTGTTTTCATAAAATTGTATTTAAGCAGCTTTTTCAGATTGAGAAATTTTGAAATGTTATGTAATCAAATATGATATTTTCTTTTGTGATTTCCACTCTTTTAAGCTTATATGTTCTTCCTCTTAGAGACTGTATACTGCTCACTCTGTTTACTTCTAGTTTTTTATTTTTCTTTTTTAAAGCTTTATTTTGTATGTTTAAAGCTGCTTAAGGCTCTTGAAATTTATTTTGGTGTAGGACATGAAGTGAAGATTAAAATCGATCTTTTTCTTAGCAGCAAACCAATTGCTTTAGCAGTATTTATTTAAAAACTTTTCCCATCCGCAACTGACTTATAATGTCTTCTTTAGCCTGTTTTATGTTTTTACACATAATTGGGTCTGTTTGGGAGCTGTCTAACTCTGCTTTATTGATCTGCTATTCTATTCTTGTGTCAAAATGAAAATGACTTAATTACTGCAGATATAAAATATGTCTTAACACAGAAGCTATGTGTCTCCTAGTTTCTCTTCTTAAAAAATGTAGCTGGATGATCATTATAATAACCTTTTTTGTGACAAAAATGAAATATCATATTAAAAATTTTGATTGGAATTTTACTAAATCTCTAACTTCAGGAAGAAGTGACATTTAAAAGTCTTCTTTTAGGTATATTCACAAAATTGGATAATTTTCTTTAACAAAGTTGCACATGCTGCTTTTTGAGATCATATTTAAATTTTCATTAATTTCTGTGATTGTTTTTTTATTCCTTGGTAAACCAAGTTAAAAAAAAAGATAGATTTATGGTTGCTGCTTTTGAACTAAAACTGAAAAACAGTGATATCACAGACCCTGGGTCCATCACATTATGGACCCAGTAAAAATCCTGATTTGTGGCAGCTACAGCGAGACGATCAATACAGCAGAGGGTATGAGGTTACATGGGACGTTTAACACCATCGTAACTGCCAAGGTGGACTGAAGCACCATTCTACTGGTAAGATTTAGAAGGAAAGGAAGAAGGCATGTTTCAGATCAAATTAAGAAAGAGAAGAAAAGAGGAAGAAAACCCAGCAAGACTAATTACGTTCCAACGTTAAGGGCCGTTATTGATGGTCAGCGCTTTGGGCTGGGCATGCAGCAAAAAAATAAAAATAGAGCAACTCTAATCAGCTTCTCTGTACATTTGTCAATTTCCCTCCTGCCCCCCACCCCTCACCACTCTTCTTTGTCTCTTTAAATTCCTATGAAAACCAGGTCCTGCAGAATGAATCAGTCAGATGGTAACATTTCTTTCTTTGGGCCACATTATACTGAAAAGAGTTGCCGACATGCCGTCATTAAAGCATGTCAATGAGGCCCGCGCTTGGGTACATGCACACCGTTCTCAACCCTCTGGAGGCATATTTCACAAGAATGACGACTGTTTCCTGTGGGTTTATAAACATTTGTCCGTGGATGCCAGGGCTCTTGTGTGGTTACAGAGGTCACTTCACCTAAGTCAAGTTGTTCCTCAGCTTTTCGTCAGTCTAAGGAAGAGGTCAACAGGCAGTACTTTCTGTGTTCACTCAAATGAAAGGCATGTTTGGTTTTCTTCTTTTAGTCATTCTTAGACTCCTACACAACACACGTTTCAGGGACGTCCTGGATTCTTCTGGGAAATGCAGGAAATGATGGGACAGTGCCACGCTACAGCTTCTGATTCCATCCAGGGATCAGGCAGGCATGACAGGAGCATAGGCAGGCCCAGGAGCTAGAAGAAATGAAAGTGTCTGCACCCCTGCAAAAACACCCAAACTTTGTATGGAGGTCAAGGCAGCAGCCGCCAACTCTGTGCCAAGTACTGGGTTGGCCAGACTCATCGGAAAAGACCTGATGTTTGGAAAGATTGGGGGCAGGAGGAGAAGGGGGCAACAGAGGATGAGATGGTTGGATGGCACCACTAACTCAACGGACATAAGTTTGAGCAAACTCTAGGAGATAGTGAAGGACAGGGAAGCCTGGCATGCTGAAGTCCATGGAGTTGGAAAGAGTTGGACACAACTGAGCAACTGAACAACAAAAAGTTTCTTCACGGTTTTCCAAACCATCTTTGAGAAAACAGCAAAGGAATGTTTTAGCCAACCCAATACATTGCTTTCTTTCCTTCTTTTTTCTCTTCCTCCTCCCCACTGCCCCCGCCCCACTTTTTTCAAAGTGATGCTAAACCACTGCAAAATATAAGACCTTTTGAACAATCAATAATAATTAAATCAGAAAGCCATGAGCTTGGCTCTTTTACTGTTTCCATGGTCATCCTGATACTCCTCTCTGAGTTAAATAGTGAGTGAATGTTACACTCTTCTAAGCACAGTCCACCTGCTCACTTATTAAGGTTCAATGAAAAAGATTCTGAAGAATTCTAATAGAACCATGGTATCTTCCACATAAAACACACACACACACACATATATATATAAATATAAATTATGAAGTTTCTTGCTTTAGTTGAAAGTTTGCCAATGATCTCTTATTTCTTAAAATATAGCACGACTCAAGGGAATAGAAATGTCTAAAATTAGATAATTTGCTACTCAGTCTTTGTTGTGTTTGTTGCATACCAGAACATATAAACTGATTTAATACTTGATAAATCTAATTTTTACAAAGAAAACTTAATCAGAGTCTCTGTATATGTTTTCCACTCCCTCCTAAAAAGAAAAAAAAAAAAAAGTCCAACTATCCAGCAAGATCATTCAAAAAATAAACAGGAACTCTTGGGACCTCCACGGCAGTCCAGTGATTAAGACTCCAAGCTTCCAACGCAGGGGGCGTGGGTTCAATCCCTGGTCGAGGAACTAGGATCCCACATGCCATGCAGTATGGTCAAGAAAATAAAAATAAAGAAAGAAACAGGATCTCAACTCAGCCAACACGATGGAGCATAAAGGGAGGAATATCATGAGCTTAACTACCCAGCAAAAGTGCTATAAAGCATACAGCTCTGAGATACCCTTTTATGTGAGCCTGTGCAAAGCCATTATTGAGGAGAGAATACATGACATGGATGACGTTTCTTGATCACAGAGGTACTACAGTTCTGGTTGGGAACAGAAATGTCTTCTTCTTGCATCTGCCTTCATAACAGAAATTGATCCAAAACCAAAATCTTGTTGGGAAGTTCAATGCTGGTAAATTTCTCATTTTGCATATTGTCAAATATATAGCTTACTGCTTCAATCATTCATTTACATGCAGGTGACTGACTTTTTTCTTGTGGTAAAAATACATGATATTGAATTAACCATCTTAACAATTTTTTTAAGTTTTTTAAAAAATTTTAATTGTTATTTTTAAATTGAAGGATAATTACTTTACAGAATTTTGCTGTGTTCTGTCAAACCTCAACATGAATCAGCCATAGGTATACATACATCTTGTCCCTCTTGAACCTCCCTCCCATCTCTGAGCCAACCCCACCCCTCTAGGTTGATACAGAGCCCCTGTTTGAGTTTCCTGAGCCATACAGCAAATTCCTGTTGGCTATCTATTTTACATATGGTAATACGTTTCAGGTTATTCTTTCCGTACATCTCACCCTCTCCTCCCCTCTCCCCATGTCTGTAAGTCTATTCTCTATGTCTGTTTCTCCATTGTTGCCCTGTAAATAAATTCTTCAGTGCCATTTTTCTAGATTCCATATATATGTGTTAGAATACAGTATTTATCTTTCTCTTTCTGACTTACTTCACTCTGTATAATAGGTTCTAGGTTCATCCACCTCATTAGAACTGACTCAGTTGTGTTCCTTTTTATGGTTGAGTCCGTCTAGTCAAGGCTATAGTTTTTCCTGTGGTCATGTATGGATGTAAGAGTTGGACTGTGAAGAAGGCTGAGCACCAAAGAATGGATGCTTTTGAACTGTGGTGTTGGAGAAGACTCTTGGGAGTCCCTTGGACTGCAAGGAGATCCAACCAGTCCATTCTGAAGGAGATCAGCCCTGGGATTTCTTTGGAAGGAATGATGCTAAAGCTGAAACTCCAGTACTTTGGTCACCTCATGCGAAGAGTTGACTCATTGGAAAAGACTCTGATGCTGGGAGGGATTGGGGGCAGGAGGAGAAGGGGATGACAGAGGATGAGATGGCTGGATGGCATCACTGACTCAATGGACGTGAGTCTCAGTGAACTCCGGGAGTTGGTGATGGACAGGGAGGCCTGGCGTGCTGCGATTCATGGGGTCGCAGAGAGTCGGACACGACTGAGCGACTGAACTGAACTGAACTGAATACTCCATTGTGTATATGTACCACAGCTTCTTCATCCATTCATCTGTCGATGGACATCTAGGTTGCTTCCATGTTCTAGCTATTATAAATAGTGCTGCAATGAACAATGGGATACATGTGTTCTTTTCAGTTTTGGTTTCCTCAGGGTGTATGTCTAGGAGTGGGATTGCTGAGTCATATGGTGGTTTTATTCCTAGTTTTTTAAAGGAATCTCCATACCTACCGTCTTCCTTAGTGGCTGTAACAATTTATATTCCCACCAACAGTGCAAGAGCATTCCCTTTTCTCCACACCCTCTCCAGCATTTATTGTTTGAAGACTTTGATGATGGCCATTCTGACTGGTCTGAGGTGATATCTCATTGTGGTTTTGATTTGCATTTCTCTAATAATGAGCGATGTTGAGCATCTTTTCATGTGTCTGTTAGCCATCTGTATGTCTTCTTTGGAGAAATGTCTGTTTACGTCTTCTTCCCACTTTTTGATTGGGTTGTTTGTTTTTCTGGTATTGAGTTGTATGAGCTGCTTGTATATTTTGGGAAATTAATCCTTTGTCAGTTGTTCCATTTGCTATTATTTTCTCCCATTCTGAGGGTTGTCTTTTCACCTTGCTTATAGTTTCCTTTGCTGTGTAAAGCTTTTAAGTTTAATCAGGTCCCACTTGTTTACTTTTGTTTTCATTTCCGTTACTCTAGGAGGTGGGTCACAGAGGATTTTGCTTTGATTTATGTCATCGAGTGTTCTGCCTAAGGTTTCCTCTAAGAGTTTTATAGTTTCTGGTCTTACATTTAGGTCCTTAATCTACTTTGAGTTTATCTTTGTGTATGGTGTTAGGAAGTGTTCTAATTTCATTCTTTTCATGTAGCTGTCCAGTTTTCCCAGCACCATTTATTGAAGAGGCTGTCTTTGCCCCATTGGGTATTCTTGCCTCCTTCATCAAATATAAGGTACCCATAGATGCATGGGTTTATTTCTGGGCTTTCTATCTTGTTCCATTGGTCTATGTTTGGGTTTTCATACCAGTACCATACTGTCTTGACGACTGTAGCTTTGTAGTATAATCTGAAGTCAGGAAGGTTGTTTCCTCCAGCTCCATTCTTCTTTCTCAAGACTACTTTGGCTATTTGGGGTCTTATGTGTTTCCATATGAATTGTGAAATTTTTTGTTCTAGTTCTGTGAAAAATGTTACTGGTAAATTGATGGGGATTGCATGTATAGTTCCGGAGAAGGCAATGGCACCCCACTCCAGTACTCTTGCCTGGAAAATCCCATGGACAGAGGAGCCTGGTAGGCTGCAGTCCGTGGGGTCGCTAAGAGTCAGACACGACTGAGTGACTTCACTTTCACTTTTCACTTTCATGCATTGGAGAAGGAAATGGCAACCCACTCCAGTGTTCTTGCCTGGAGAATCCCAGGGACAGGGGAGCCTGATGGGCTGCTGTCTATGGGGTCGCACAGAGTCAGACACAACTGAAGCGACTTAGCAGCAGCAGCAGCAGCAGCATGTATAGTTTAGTGGTGTAAAGTATATTCACACTGCTGCACAACTTAGCTCTAGAAATTTTTTCATCTTACGAAACAGAAACTCTATACCCATTAAACCTAATTTCCAGCTTGCCCCCCAGTCCTTGGTAAGCATCTTGCTAGTTCTTGTTTTTATGATTTTGACTACTTTAGATACTTCACATGAGGAGAAGCACACAGTACGTGTCCCTTTGTGACTAGTTTATTTCACAAAGGAAAATGTCCTTGAGATTCATCAATGTTGTAGCATGGGTCAGAATTCCCTTTTTTAAGAAGCCAGAATAATATTCTATTATATGTATATGTTCTGTGTGTGTTAAGTTGCTTCAGTAGTGTCCAACTCTTTGCAACCCCATGGACCATAGACCGCCAGGTACCTCTGTCCATGGGATTCTCCAGCAAGAATACTGGAGTGGGTTGCCATGCCCTCCTCCAGGGTATCTTTGCAACCCAGGGATTGAACCCAGGTTTCCCACATTGCAGGCAGATTCTTTATCATCTGAGCTACCAGGGAAGTCCCATTATAGGTACATACCAATTTCTAAAATTTTAATCTGTTAAGAGACATCTGGGTTGCTTTCACCTCTTGGCTATTGTGAATAATGCTGCCATGAACACGAGGGTGTGAATTTCTCTTCCAGATCCTGCTTTGAATTATTTTAGGTATATATACTTATAAGTGGGACTTCTGGATCCCAGAAGTGGGACTATGGTATTCTATTTTTAATCTTTTAAGGAACCTCCATACATAAGAAGGTGACTGATTATAAATTCACTGTTAGAAAACTCATCATGACCCTTATAGCTGCCTTCTTTATTATCTGGTTTCATGATTAAAAGTGTCTCCTTGTTCCCTTGGCTACTAGGTGGTTCAGAATTAAATTCATATCTTAATCATATAAACTGTGCTAATCCTTGTAATTTGTACACTTGTATTTCTCTACTTTTCACTCAGGCTCTTTTGGTTTACCAGTAAAGAAGAGGATTTACTGTAAAGAGACAAAGGCTGTAACGGGGAAACACTAACCACTGAAGCCACACTTGCCTCCCGCCTCTCTTGCAGGCTCAAAGCCTCTCTATTATCTGTTTTTTTCCTCTGGGTGCAATCTACTATCCTTTCTCAACCAACCAGTCCCATCCAACAACTCAGCCTCTGTTCCTTGGTGATTAGAGCTTGCATGTGGCCGTCACAGCCCCTCTGGCCCCCTCTACCACATGACCTTTCAGCTTCAACTTCACCCACTGACCTTCAGTTTCAAAGTCAAGGCAGGAAGCTGACCAGTCTAACTACCTTTTCTCTCTAGGACCCTAGCCGGCCCATATAAGGGCCCTCCTCCCCAGCCTTTGAGCCAAGTGTCCACTCTAGGAGGTCACTAGTCCATGGAATGAGGAGTGAAGGAGTCTGTGTCTCACCCATGGGGTTCTCATTCAGCCTCTCTCTACCAATACATCTTGCTCTCTCTTTGGATTTTCTTTCAATATGTGCTTTATTTTTCCTTTCTGTACAAGAATCCCAAAATTCAAAGATTCCCAGGTTATCACCTATGGCTATCTCCACATTTTAGCCATCACTGGCTTGGAATTCATACCTTAATTGTGTATTTGTTTAATTAGCAGTTCTCCCGGAGAAGGCAATGGCACCCCACTCCAGTACTCTTGCCTGGAAAATCCCATGGACGGAGGAGCCTGGTGGGCTGCGGTCCATGGGATCGCTAAGAGTCGGACATGACTGAGCGACTTCACTTTCACTTTTCACTTTCATGCATTGGAGAAGGAAATGGCAACCCACTCCATGTTCTTGCCTGGAGAAACCCAGGGACGGGGGAGCCTGGTGGGTTGCCGTCTATGGGGTCGCACAGAGTTGGACACGACTGAAGTGACTTAGCAGCAGCAGCAGCAGCAGTTCTCCAACTTTTGAGTCTCTAGTTTCCTTTATTCTTAAAAATTATCGAGGACCCCATGGGTTGAATCTATTTATAGTATGATAATTTTTTAAGATTTTGTTTTTGATGTGGAAGTTTTTAAAGGCTTTATTGAAATTGTTACAATACTGCTTCTGTTATTTATGTTTTGGTTTTTTTGGCCCGGAGGCATGTGGGATCTTAGCTCCTCAACCAAGGATCGAACCGGCACCCCCTGCACTGGAAAGGGAAGTCTTAACCACTGGACTGCCAGGGAAGCCCCCATAATAGACATTAAAGTGGAGAAAACTGTAAACTATTAATTCATTAAAATAACAACCTTAAATTTGTTACATTGCAATATAAATAACATTCTTTACACAAATATCTATATTGTGCAAAACAAAAAATTTAAGTGGAAAGCATGGCGTTGTTTTCCATTTTTGCAAATCTCATTAACAGAAGATAGCTGGCTGTTGGTCTCTGCTTTTGCATTCAATCTTCACGCTTGTTAGAAAATGAAAATAAAAAGGCGAACAGATCATCTTAGTATTATTATGAAAATACTGAACAGCTCTGACTTCACAGACCACAGTGAGGACAATGGGTTCAGGGACTGACCTGACTTTTGGTTTTGATTAACCTTCACTTTAGATTCTGTCAATCTGCCCAGAGAGTTGAGTTATTCTTTTTTGTTTCTACATTATGAAAAAAGGCTTCGCTGGCTACCAAATGTTGGAACGTTCCCTCTACCTAGGAACTGGGAGGGTAAGAGCCTTTTTTACCTTCCATAAAATGCCTAATGGCCCTAATCCTTTTTCATCATATGTATTTTGAGAAGTGGTGAAAAGCAATCCTTTAGCTGCAAACCCCCAGCTCTCAACTGTAAGAAACCCTTAGTCATATTTCTAAGAAGACTAACATGTCACATTACTAGGAAGCATTTGAAGCAAGAGAAAAGATAATTGGGGTTTGTATGGCAACAGCAGCTATTAGCCTCTCTAGATTCAAAATATCACCTACAAAGAAACACAAATGCATTTACAAATTCTTTCGATAAATTCTCCTTCCAATACAGGCTTAGATACAAAACAGAATTTCAAGGTCTGTGCGCACATAAACGCTACTCTCTCTCTAGGTTTGCCTGGGTGCTTGTTTACCCGTTATCACCTTTCTTTACTTCAATAATAAAATGTTTTTGTGCTTTCCCACCTGTAGTCCCCAAACACAGAGTGCAGGTAACCAGATCCAGTTGGTTTTTCAATAGTATCTCTCCCAAGAGGAATGAAGGGAGAGAGCAAGTAAAAGAAAAAAGATACACAAATTTGAATGTAACCACTTCCAAGGCTGCCTCTGGCAAATTTCAGAATCTTAAAGACAAATGCTCCTGGAAGTTATTCAATGAATGGGGAACATCCTGCTCAAGGCCAAAATCTGAAGCCAGAACACTGATGTATCACACAAAGAAAGTCGCTGAAGTATTTGGGGCCCCAATTACTGTTCACAGTGCAAAGAGCTGAACACCGAAGACAACAATCCACACCCCATAAAAATCCTGCTGTAATTTTACAGCAAATTACATGAGACCAGTTTACATAAAGTCTAATTGTTAATGCTTATTTTTTAAATGAAAAAAGAAAAGCTCCAAAATTTTGACCAAGTTGTTCTGGACAAAAAAGTTGCCGCTGAAATTGAAAATTGCTCATGGCTGATGTCATGAAGTTTACCTGATAGCCAAGGCTGCCAACTATGGTTCCTACTTATGAAAGCAGCTGGTGAAAGAGGTCTGGATCTTTGGTTGGTAAGTTTTGGATTTCTTGAAATTTTAGAATTTGTAAGGGTCCTAGAACAATGACTTATTCTTTAGCTAGAGAAACAGAAGTCCAGAGATACTAAGGGACTTATCCAAGGTCACAGGCATAATTGATTGCACAACCCAGGCTTGACACTTGGGTCTATGCTAAATGTTCAACGCTAAAAAGTTTAAGTAGCTTTTTCAGGATTGAAACTCACAAATTTTTAGCCCTGAACATTATTCAAACCAATAAATATGCAGATAGCAAGCAATGAGCAAAAGTAGAAAGCAAACATTAGTTACTGTTAACAATGCTATATGATACATAGGAGAGTTGCGAGTTATCGCTAACAGCCACATTACAAGGAGAAAACAATCGCTAAGAGACACATTACAAGGAGAAAACAATTTTTTTCTCCTTTCCTTTCTTTTTGTTGTATGAGAAGATGGAGGTCTGCTGAACCTATTGTGGTCACTGTTCCACAGTATATGTAAATCACACCATCATGTTCTACACGTTAAACTTATGGAGTGACATATGTCAATTTCTCAGTAAAACTGGAAGAAAAAAAAAAAATTATTGGGTTGGCCAAAAAGTTCATTCAGGTTTTTCCATTACATCTTATGGGCAAACCTGAACGACTTTTTGGCCAAAACAATCCACATAACATCAGTTTTACTAGGCAAAAATGGTGCTCACAAGAAACAAACTGGTTTAAAAAGTGTAAGTTTTTAAATATTATCTTTGCAAATGACTTCATGAAAACTAATACTCTTTAATTTCAGATAAAAATTATCAAAATGTAAACTCAAGTTCATCTTTTCTTGTACAGAATTTCTGCTGTATAAATAACAAGGACCAGCTTTTGAGGCCCTTATATAAATTACCTCATGTAATCCTCACAACTCCATTCATTTCAGTTCAGTTGCTCAGTCGTGTACGACTCTGCGACCCCATGAATCGCAGCACGCCAGGCCTCCCTGTCCATCACCAACTCCCAGAGTTCACTCAGACTCACGTCCATTGAGTCAGTGATGCCATCCAGCCATCTCATCCTCTGTTGTCCCCTTCTCCTCCTGTCCCCAATCCCTACCAGCATCAGGGTCTTTTTCAATGAGTCAACTCTCCGCATGAGGTGGCCACAAACCCATAGGGATGCATTATTCTTCCCAGTCCACAGTGAGTAAATTGAGGCTTATGTGAAGGGAACCAACTCATCCACCATTATTCAGCTAAAAGGTGACAGGGCTGGAAGTCAGATGTGGTTCTCTCTGGTACCCAAGCTTGTACCTCAGTCACCAGGAGGTCTGGTCTTGGCTATATGAAGGCAGTGAGTTAACAATGATTTTCCCCACAAATCCAGAGTGAGCTCCACCTGATGAAGACAGGGAAGAGAATAAAACCCCAGCTTCCTCCATATCAGAGAGCTGGCAGGAAACGAGGGCTTCTGTGAGGGTGACTAGATTATAAGAACGAAAATGAAAGGAGCAAGGCCTTCTGGGTGAAAACGCGGAAGAAACCAACCAGTCTGGTTTTGATTCATGTGAAAACTACTGCTGACGTTCCAGTTCATTCCAGCTCTGGACTGGGTCCTGGAAACGGCCGCGGACAGAACACGGCTCCTGCCTTCACGCGGCTGGGCTAAGGGAGGTCAAGAAAACAAGGGAATCAGCACTTACTAAATATGTCCTACATACCAGGCAGGCACTTTTAGGAGCTATATAGGTGTTGTCTCATTTAATACATAATCATATAGCTGAAACCTGCATGTGAACTAATAATTATCACATACATGCTGAAGTGGAAATTTGAACTAAATGCTAGGAAACTCTTAAGAAGAGCCTTTTGGGACTTCCCTGGTGGACCAGGAGTGAGGACTCTGAGCTTCCACTGCAGGGTCCGTGGGTTCAATGCCTGGTCAGGGGGCTAAGATCCAGCATGCTGTGGTATGGCCGAAGACAAAACAAACGACAACAACAAAACCCAACGAATTGAGGATGTGTATGTGTGGGCTTCCCTTGTGGCTGGGAGACCTGGGTTCAATCCCTGGGTGGGGAAGATCCCCTGGAGAAGGGAAAGGCTACCCACTCCAGTATTCTGGCCTGGAGAATTCCATGGACTGTTACAGCCCATGGGGTCACAAAGAGTCAGACATGACTGAGTGACTTTCACTTCCACGTGTGCTACAAGTTTTGTTTTGTTTTTTTTTTTTTCTTTTTTAAAAAAACAGCCTTTTAACCTACCCTGGAGGTCATGCAACCTGTTCAGAAGAATATGTTTGGGGCTTTAGGTTTAAAGATGAGAGAGGAGTTTCTCAGGGCAGGAGGTCAGCAAAGTGACTCCATGTACACGGGCAAGCAATAAGGCTGAAACCTGGGTAGGAGAGTGGTGATACATGGGGCTGGCCAAGTGGGCAGGAATCAAGGACTTTGGATTTTATTCTTCTGGAAGTTATGGAGAGCTTAAACCCAGAGGAGCGGCCTAATTACACTAGAACTTTGGATATCTGATGACAGAGTAGCCAGAGGCTGTGACAAGAGAGAGGCGGACCGGTCTGGAGCTTACTTCAAAAGTCCAAACAAATGCTGCGGGAGACAGAAACCTGCAAAATCCTCCTGGGAAGAGACAAAGAGCAAGTATGGAGGCAGTGCTGAGGTAGTGAGTCAGGCCAGGGAACTGGTCGCCCTCAGGTTTGAGAGAAAATACAAATACATTACAGGGCTTCCTAGGTGGCGCTAGTGGTAAAGAACCCGTCTGCCAAAGCAGGAGACATAAGAGACACAGGTTCGATTCTTGGGTTGGGACGATCCCCTGGAGGAGGGCATGGCAACCCACTACAGTATTCTTGCCTGGAGAATCCCATGGACAGAGGAACCTGGCAGGACCATAAACTGTAGGACCCCTACAATTTATGGGGTCTCAAAGAGTTGGCCGCAACTGAAGTGACTCAGCACACATGCACACGGGTGGATTTTTATAACTCATTTTTGGTTGGGGCTATTTGTGTGTGTTTGTTAGTCACTCGGTTGTGCCCGACTCTTTGTGATCCTGTGGACTATAGCCTGCCACTACAAATGGCTAATGATGATGCCATTTACTGAAGGGATATGGGGAAAGAGCATATATTGGGAAAAAGGAAGTATTTCTATTTAGAATATGCTAAATCAGAGGTGGCCTGGAGACGCCTAGGTAGGAATGCCAAATTGGCAGCTGGAGTCTGAGCTCAACTTCAGGAGGACAGAATGGGCTGCAGCCTTGAAAGCTGCAGGTGTGCGATAATTAAGCCATCAAGAAAGAGTAGGTAGCACAAGGCGGAACCCTGGGGAGCATCCGTATCAAAGTCTCTGCTAGAGAATGAAGAGCCGGTGAGGAAATCTGGAGAGAACTCAGGGTTTACTAAATTTTAAACAGCCCACAAATTACCCAGCCATGCCACCAAACTGCAAGTACCCTTCTGGCTCCTTTCTCTCCCATCCACAGACAAGCTCTGGCAGGAAGAACCTGCCGTATGGTTTTCTCCACTCCCCAGGCCAGGACAGAGAATGAGATGGCTGGATGGCATCACCGACTCAATGGACACGAGTTTCAGCAAACTCCGGGAGGTGGTAAAGGACAGGGAAGCCTAGTGTGCTGCAGTCCATGGGGCTCGCAGAGTCAGACACAACTTAGCGACTGAACAACAACCAGTCCTGGAAACGAGCTGGACCTGAGTGACTGCAACTGCTAGAGAAGCTGCGCGAATATGGGGAGCAGTCTTTCTGCAACTGTGTCTGCTGCTTCAATGAGCTGATGCTCTAATACCGATCATTTTCTTCCTACACCAAATGAGTATTTATAAACATGTAACCTGCACTGGTAATTGGGAGCAAGCAGAGGTACCACTCCTCCACCTGAAGGAGGTGAAGATGGAGATGAGTGGATTGTGGTGCCTGCGTTCAAGGTGCGGTACTGAAGAGGCTAAATAAACAGGGAGGGCCCCCACTCTGAAAACAAAAACCCCTCTGAGTTACTACCACCCTAGGCCAGTAGCATCCAGTCACAGTGGAACAAAGAAACACAAGCCCAGCAGTGAACACCAGCGCTGCATCCCAGGGGCCGGGGAAGACCTAATGCTACTCCCCTCTCTGCTAACATAAGCATCCAGCTGGTCAGGGAAAGCCCGCTTCTGATCAAACGGTAGGTGTTGTAACACCAGGTGACAGTGGCCAGCCACTGTAGGGGCTGGAAAAGAATAACGGCTTCCTTCGCACACACTGCCTCTAGTGAGTTCTCAAGCTTTATAGCGAAGGAGTAAATGTCATTTGGTGCTTAAAGGGCTATTTTTCATGACTCTGGTGCTATCAAGGTGCCTAGGAGGAAAGCCTTCAAAGGTGATGGACACGGAAATGCCACCTCAGCCCATCTGGGCTTTGAGCTTTGACAACTCAGTGACAGTGATATGAGAACTGTGGTTGGGATCTATAGTCTGTGTAAGAGAGAACTCAAAATAAAAAGTAGCAAAATACTGGGCTACCCTGGTGATCCAGTGATTAAGAATCTGCCTGCCAGCTTGGGACATGGGTTTGATCCCTGGTCTGAGGAGATCCCACATGCATGCTGCGACTGCTGAACCTACACTCTAGAGCCTGGGCGCTGCAACAAGAGAAGCCACCCCAGTGAGAAGTCCACCCACCGAAACTACAGAAAAGACCGCATGCAGCAATGAAGACCCCAGCGCAGCCAAAACTAAACAAATGGCAAAACGTGTGTGCTCGCAGAGAAGACGATTCTCGTACTTTATATGGAAGTGGTGAAAAGATTTGTGATATGAGACTGATTCCCAGTGTTGAAATAAACCACGTAGGGCCACAGATAACTCTCTGAAAATCTTGGCCTATAAAACCCAGATTCCCAAATGAACAGAAAGTGACCGGATGGCTGGCCACCTCCCCTCCCCCATTCGCTCCATCCACTGGAAGAAGGGTGACTCTTGGGACGAGAGAGTTGCTACAACTTCTTCAATCTTCAGTCACCTCTCAGAGCTCCACCTTCTCCTGAGGGTGACAAATGGTAGTAACCTGGATAATAAACTTTTTTTTACAGTATTTGACAGCCCGTGTTTTAGAAGTCACTGGTGAATTACTGTCATGATGCAGCTAAGATGGAAGATGGGACCAGGAAGGAGTGGAAGCATCCTAAGGAGCATGCTGCCATAAGACCCTTCCTCCCCTGGGAACTGGCCTGCTAAATCCACAGGATAGAGATTCTAACCAAAGCTTACTGGTTCCCATCAACTGAAGATGTTGCTGCGAGTGACAATGATGTCGGTAAGGAGCATTCGAATACTGACGGGGACTTGATGCATACCGGCGCTGTCCCGAGAGCTTTATGTGTTTTGTCAGACAGTCCTCATCAGAGCCCTGAAAAATGGATATAATTACTATCCCTACTTCACAGATAAGGAAACTGAGGCACAGAGAATAAAGCAACTTGCCTATGGTGACCCAGCTTATGGGTGCAGAGCTGAGACTTGACTCTGGCAGTCTGACTGCAGAGCCTGTGTTCTTAACCTTTTTACTGTCAACCTGATGGACTATGCTAATTCACTCACTCACATTAATTCAGTCTATAAATATATGCAGGCACTTCCCTGGTGGTCCAGTGGTTACGAATCCATCTTGCAACACAGGTGTCTCGGGCTTGAGCCCTGGTCGGGGAACTAACATCCCACATGACTCAGAGCAACTAAGCCTGTGCGCTACAACTACAGACTTCGTGCTGCAATGAAAGATCCTGAGTGCTGCAACTAAGACCCAACACAGCCGAATAAATAAATATTTTAAAAAACATTTTAAAGATTACATGCAAAGCACTTCCAATTCCCAGGCACTGTACTGAGTGTCAGGAATGTAACAGAGAGTCAAGAGGACACAGCCACCACCTCACAGAGCTGATACTGGACACAGGCCATAATCAGATAAGCACACGAATGGGCATAAAACAGAAACTCTGACAATGGCTACAAAAAAGTGTTCAGTGCTATGAACACTTCTAATCTGGGGACATGGGCTGTTGGAAGATCGGGGATGACGCGCCCAAGGAAAGGAAAAGTGGACTGAAATCTGGAGGATGAGAAGGTAAAGGGAAGAAGGAAGCACACCCCAGGCAGAGGCTCTGGGAAAGGAGGGAACAGGGTGGGCACAAGGACCTGAGAGTGGCGGAAACTCGGGGGGAAGGGCACTGTGGAAAGCGTGGCTGCGGAGGGCAGGGCCAGAGCCAGCAGACAGGTCATGGGAAGAATTCTGGCCGGGGTGCTAACAGCAAGGGGAAGCCCGAGAGAGGTTGGACAGAGGGTATGTGGAGATAAAATGTGTATTCTGGAAAGATCCTTCTGGCTTCCATACGGAGAACAGGCCGGAGGAGGCAGAGCACCTCTGGGACAACCAATGCGGGGCTCCAAGGAGATGATGGGGTGGTGATGATGGTGGTGACAGTGGGAGCTGAGAGGTATTCAGGAGGCAAAAACTCACAAATAATGGGCTGGACAGAGTCAGAGAAGGGGAAAAAAGGAACTCCAAAGAGCCCTGGCTCATGCACAGAGTCGCCTGGGGCCTCCCTGGTGGCTCAGATGGTAAATAATCTGTCTGCAATGCGGGAAACCTGGGTTTGGTCCCTGGGTTGGGAAGATCCCCTGGAGAAGGGAATGGCTTCCCGCTCTAGGATTTCTAACTGGAGAATTCCACAGACAGAGAAGCCTCACAGGCTTCATGGGGTCCATAGGGTCACAAACAAAGAGTTGGACACAACTGAGCAACGCACACAGAATCACTTAAAAAGGGGACACTGGAAACACCAGGTGTGTGTGGAATAAAAGGAGTCCGATTTTGTTTTTGTTTTTTTAAATAAGTCTACTGAAATATTTTAATTTTTAAAGAAAAAAATTTTGGCGGGGGGGGGCCATGCCACACAGTCTGTGGGATCTTAGTTCTCCAACCAGGGATTGAACCCACGCCCCTTGCAGTGGAAGCACAGAATCTTAACACTGGACTGCCAGGGAAGCCCCAGGAGTCTGATTTTAGACCTGGTGAATCTGAGGTTCCTCTGAGATATTCGACAGAAAATATTAAGAAGGAAGTTGGAATTTCAGAAAAAATGTCTGGATAGAGGTTAAAAGTTGGACTTTATGATCATATGGGCAGCAAATGCAGCCATGACATGGGCAAGGCTGCCCAGAGAAGCAGGGGCCTGGGAAGGCAAATGCCGAGAAACCCCAACACTGAACCAAAGCTGTCCCGAGCTCAGAAACAGAGGAGAGAACAGCAAACAGGAGGAGAATCAGCAGGGATCTGTATCGTGGATAGACACAAAGAGTATTTCAGAAGAAACAGTAGAGCAGAATGCTGCTGGGAGGTCACACACAATGAGGACGCAAACTCGTCCGTCAGGCAGACACACGTGGAGATCTTTTGTAGCCACAGTCGGAGATGTTTGGATTGATTGATGAGACTGGAGGCCAGACTGCAGTGCTTTCAGTCAAGACAGGGTAGGGAGGAAATGCAGAAGGAGACTACAGACAAGTCTTTGGAGATGTTTGATAATAAGGAGAGAAGAGAGAGAGAGACCATTTGTGAACAGGGAAGTGAGTTGTTCTTAAAAAACAAACTTTGTTTTTAATAACAAGAAAGTTGAGTTTAAAAGCTAATGGGTAGGGTGTGGGTGTCGGGGGGGTTCGTCCCTGGTGACTCAGTGGTAAAGAATCTTCCTGCCAATGCAGAAGACACGAGTTTGATCCCTGGTCCAGGAAGATCCCACATCCCTGGGGACAGTGAAGCCCAGGCACCACAGCCACTGAAGCCCGAGTGCCAAGAGTCGTGCTCCACAACAAGAGAAGCCACTGCTGTGAAAAGCCCAAGCACAGCGATTAGAGAGAAGCCCCAGCTCACTGTAACCAGAGGAAGCCCGAGTGCAGCAACAAGGACCCAGCATAGCCATAAAAAAAAAAAAGCTAGTGGGAAGGATCCAGGCGTAGGGAGAAATTATTATGGAATAAGGGAAAGGGAAAGTAACTGGAACATAATGTACTCATCAATTCCTAGCTATTTCCTTTCTGAACCACAGATACACTGTTTGATGTGGCCAAGATAAGATGATCACCTTCTAAAATAGTAAGGGACTTCCCCGGTGGTCCAGTGGCTAAGACTGCATGCTTCCAATGCAGGAGGCCCGGGCTGGATCCCTGGGCAGGGAATTAGACCCCACATGTCACAACTAGAGTCCACAAGGCACAACTAAGACCCGGAGCAGCCAAATAAATATTAAAAACAAAAAAAGTCGTAATTTTTAAGTCATTTCTAAAAAAAGCATAAAATAAAATAGTAATATGGATATGGAGAGTTCCCTGGTGGTTCAGCGGTGCTGTGGCCCAGGTTCAGTCAGAGAAGATCCTATAAGCTGAGCAGCACAACTAAAAAAAAGTTTTTTAAAATAAATAAAATAGTAATATAATGATCCTCATAAGGCCACCTTTTGTGACAGATACCTCCTGTAGGGAGCATATAAATGATTTCAACCTACTACACACTCTATTGGATCTTCTTAGCACCTGATTTAAAATGTAGGGCAATCTGGGTGCTCCTACGGGTATTCATGCTACAGAATTGGTCTAAAAGTGGGATCAACGGGACCTTCAAAAGTTCATAATTGCAATGGAGGTGCCATGAAAAAATCTGGGGCCAAAGAGCGCTCTTGGCATACGCATTCAGTGCGACTCGACCAAGCTTTTAAGATAACATTCAGATACTGAACAAAAGAGAACTGAACTACCTATAAGATGACATAATAGGAAGAGACAGGCTTGTTCTTAAGAGATTCCAAGTTTTGTGACCCAAACAAATACTCCCATTGTCAGTTTTCGTTGACAAAACCACCTTCAGTGAATTATACTGTATGAATAAACTGTAAGCAACTATTCAAAAGCAGAGACATTACTTTCTCAACAAAGGTTCGTCTAGTCAAGGCTATGGTTTCTCCTGTGGTCATGTATGGATGTGAGAGTTGGACTGTGAAGAAGGCTGAGTGCCAAAGAATTGATGCTTCTGAACTGTGGTGTTGGAGAAGACTCTTGAGAGTGCCTTGGACTGCAAGGAGATCCAGCCAGTCCATTCTGAAGGAGATCAGCCCTGGGATTTCTTTGGAAGGAATGATGCTAAAGCTGAAACTCCAGTACTTTGGCCACCTCATGTGAAGAGTTGACTCATTGGAAAAGACTCTGATGCCGGGAGGGATTGGGGGCAAGGGGAGAAGGGGACGACAGAGGATGAGATGGCTGGATGGCATCACTGACTCGATGGACGTGAGTCTGAGTGAACTCCTGGGTTCGATCCCTGGGTCAGGAAGATCCCCGGAGCAGGAAATGGCAACCTGCTCCAGTATTCTTGCCTGGAAAATACCACAGACAGAGGAGCCTGTTGAGGCTAGGGGTCACAAAGAGTCAGACAGAACTTAGCGACTAAACAACTACAATAATCTAGGGGAAGGTGGCATTAGATAGAAGAATTAAGGTCCCTTTCAATTTAATCTTTTCTGTCCCCCACAGGGATTCTGAATTGTCCTCTTTTAATATCGTTCAGTTCAGTCACTCAGTCATATCCGACTCTTTGTGACCCCAAGGACTGCAGCACGCCAGGCTTCCTTGTCCATTGCCAGCTCCCAGAGCTTACTCAAACTCATGTTCAACAAGTCAGTGATGCCATCCAACCATCTCATCCTCTGTCATCCCCTTCTCCTCCTGCCTTTAATCTTTACCAGCATCAGGGTCTTTTCCAATGAGTCAGCTCTTCGCATCAGGTGGCCAAAGTATTGGAGCTTCAGCTTCAGCATCAGTCCTTCCAATGAATATTCAGGACTGACTTCCTTTAGGATTGACTGGTTTGATCTTCTTGCAGTCCAAGGGAGTCTCAAGAGTCTTCTCCAACACCACAGTTCAAAAGCATCAATTCTTCAGCGCTCAGCTTTCTTTAGACTCTAACTCTCACATCCATACATGACTACTGGAAAAACCATAGCTTTGACTAGACAGACCTTTGTTGGCAAAGTAATGTCTCTGCTTTTTAATATGCTGTCTAGGTTGGTCATAGCTTTTCTTCCAAGGAGGAAGTGTATTTTAATTTCATGGCTGCAATCATCATCAGCAGTGATTTTGGAGCCCCCAAAAATAAAGTCAGCCACTGTTTCCCCATCTATTTGCCATGAAGTGATGGAACTGGATGCCATGATCTTAGTTTTCTGAATGTTGAGTTTTAAGCCAACTTTTTCACTCTCCTCTTTCATTTTCATCAAGAGCTCTTTAGTTCTTTTTCACTTTCTGCCATAAGGGTGGTATCCTCTGCATATATGCGATTATTGATATTTTTTCCTGGCAATCTTGATTCCAGCTTGTGCTTTATCCAGGCCAGCATGTCTCATGATGTACTATGCATATAAGTTAAATAAGCAGGGTGACAATATACAGCCTTGATGTACTCCTTTCCCAATTTGGAAGCAGTCCATTGTTCCGTGTTCGGTTCTATCTATTGTTTCTTGACCTGCATACAGATTTCTCATAAGACAGGTAAAGTGGTCTGGTATTCCCATCTCTTTAAGAATTCTCCTTGGTTTGTTGTGATCCACACAGTCAAAGCCTTTGGTGTAGTCAATAAAGCAGAAGTAGATGCTTTTCTGGAACTCTCTTGCTTTTTGATGATCCAATGGATGTTGGCAATTTGATCTCTGGTTCCTCTGCCTTTTCTAAATCCAGCTTGAACATTAATATCTTTAGATACCTCCAAAGGCATCATTTTACACATTCAAAAAATTGCTTCCTAAGCAACTGTTAGGACACAGTAAATAATATTAGGACGTTACAGTGTTAGGACACTGTAAATAACATTATTGCCAGGTATCCTGAGTTGAATACTGTCCTCCCAAAATTCATATCCACCTGGAACCTCAGAATATGACTTTATTTGGAACGAAGGTCTCTGCAGATATAATTAGTTAAAACGAGATAATACTGGATGAGGGTGAGCCTTCCATCCAATGACTTATAAGAAGGTCATGTGAAGACACAGAGAGTAAGGCGATGTGCAGATGTGGGCAGGGGGACTTCCCTGGAGGTTCAGTGGTTAAGACTCTGAGCTTCCAATGCAGGGGGCAAGGGGCTGACCCCTGGTAAAGGAACTAAGATCCCACATACTGCACTGCATGACCAAAACATAAAAAATAATAATCACTTTTAAAAATAACCCTTAATTAAAAAAATAAAAAAGATGCGGGCAGGGACTGGAGTGACCCATCTACCAGGCAAGGAACTCCAAGGATTCCAGCAGTCCCACAAACTTTGAGGAACACATAATATTTCTATTTAGGTTTTTCAGTTGTTTGCTTCATGTATCTATCTTACTAATTTCAGGAAGCAGAGTATGGACATCAAATTCTTCTATATGCTTAAACCTGTGATTTAAACACAAGGTGCACTCATCGCGTCAACTGTTGAGAGTAATTTTATCCTTCTGGTTAAGTGCCCAACTGTGGCTGTAGCATCCTGAGTGGCAGGAACTGCAATGCCTTCCCTCTTTCCCTCAACAGACCTTTCACAAAGTTTCCACAGTGCCCAGGAAACACGGAAGCACGTGGCCTCTGCCTTCAGGCAGCTGACAGTCGGGTGAAGGAAACAGACCCGTAACCAAAGGAGGCAATGGGCAGGATGGAAAGCCTTGAACAGAAGCAGGAAGGGCTCCTGACCAGCAGCATGGGGTGAGGACAAAGCCCAGGCTCCAAGGCACACAGAGTCCCCAGCTCCATTAGGAGCTATTTCCTGGCTAAGTGAGCCGGGGAAGCATGTGAACTCTCTAGGCCTCAGTCTTATCCGAAAAATGTGAGTAATATCACCTACATCACAGAATTACTTTGAAGCTGTTACGAGGGAGTATTCGTAAAGCAGTGTGCCTGATGG
The DNA here is from genome assembly GCF_029407905.1 of Bubalus kerabau. Classification (NCBI taxonomy): domain Eukaryota; kingdom Metazoa; phylum Chordata; class Mammalia; order Artiodactyla; family Bovidae; genus Bubalus; species Bubalus kerabau. The sequence goes on along the minus strand of NC_073635.1, from coordinate 21,771,208 downwards.
GCCTTCCCCAGTGGCTCAGCAGGTAAACAGTCTGACTGCTTTGCAGGCAGTGAGGGTCGATTCCCGGGTTGGAAAGATCCCCTGGAGGAGGAAATTGGTAATCCACTCCAGAATTCTGGCCTAGAAAATCCCATAGACAGAGGAGCCTGGCGGGTTACAGTCCAAAGGGTCTCAAAGAGACACGACTGAACACATGCATGCAGAGTGCCTGGTACACAGTAATGCTCAATAAAGGTTATTCTCTTTCCTTTTTCATTCCCTTGGATAAATGATACAAACTCGAAGACTATAATAACCACAAGAACTACCCAAACGGCAGCATCAAATCCATACATGGTCAATATCATTTACTTTTATACAATAACTCTTATTCTGAATGCTCACCACTATACAGAGCAATCCTTTCCTCTCATCACAATCAAACTTCCTGTAACACATATATGAAATTCATCTTCAAAGAAGAGAGATTTTATAAACTTGGGGCCTTGTTCAAAAACTTTCCAGTGACTATGTATTTATCTTGGCAAGATTTTAATAAAACTCTTGGCTCCCTAACAGTTTTGGGTTTCTTTTTTTTTTAAGTTTTTTCTGTTGTTAGTTTATTTACTTATTTGGCTGCACTGGGTCTTCCTTGCTGCACACAGGCTTTTTGTGGTTGCAGCAAACAGGGCTAGTCTCTAATTGCAGTACTCTTTCTTCTCATTGTGGTGGCCTCTCTTGGTTCAGAGCACAGGCTCAAGGGTGCACAGGCTTAGCTGCCCTAAGGCATGTGGCATCCTCCCAGATCAGGGATCGAACCCATTTCCCCTGCATTGGCAGGCAGATTCCTAACCACTGGACTACTACGGGACTCCCTCCCTAACAGTTTGGATGAAGAAGGAAAAATATAAAGATGAGCATGAGTTCCCCCCACCCTGCCCCCATGCCATTCATTGTGCCTAAAATGCCTTTTCCTTCCTATCTTTATCAGTCTCCCTGGAGCCGCCCCAGACCGTTCTCCACTACTTTCTTCTGACCTCACTGGCTTGCCACCGTCGCGTTTACCACTGTGCTGGTACTCCTCCTGTATTTTTTTTTTACTTTGTGTTATTAATATTTATTTCATAACTTCACTTTTCATTCTGCCCCAAGCTGAACAAGCTCTTTGACATCAGGAGTCACATGTTAGAGCTGAGCAGCACGGTTTACACACAGTTGATATTTACATATTTGTTGGCTGACTAGAATACACAAGGCATTACGACAGAAAAAAATTTTTAAGTCCTACTTCATCATGAATAGCAGTTAGCACAATCTGACTGACTTCTTTCAACATTAAAACAGAAGGCGTTTCTGAAAACTCAAATGCAGGATGAATTAAATTATTGGCATAACTTCTTCCCCTGTAGAAGTTAGTTCCATTCTGAAAATCATTTTAAATAGCAAGAGAACTGTACAAATAAACTATCTCAGAATTTAAGCAGGTACTTATTACAACCAACTATATTAATATATATTATATATACTTAGTCAACAGCTTATTTAACAAATTATTCACTAAGTCCCTAATTTGTACTACAAAGAACCACACTAGCTAAGATCCAATGGGAGAGGAGATGGATTAAAGACTGGTCAGTTCCATAGTGAACACTTTAATGGAGGAGACAGACTTGAAAACTTTTCACAAAACAGGTTAAATAAGCAGTATGATATAACTAACCTACCGAGTACTGCATGTGATAAATTTTAATTGGGAGGCCTCAGGAACCACTAGTCCAAGAAAAAAGAAAAAAGGAAAAAAGAAAGAGAGAAAAGACGACATTTGAACAAGACCTTGAGAGATAACTGGGACTGTAGACCAAGAAGGCGGAAGGAGGCTCTGGGCTACACAATCAGAAAGAACAAAAGCTATGGACACGAAAATAAACCACCTTCAGCTTTGCTTCTCTTAGTAGCTGATCTAACTTGCTGCTTCACGAGAGAAATAAAAGGTCATTTCTCTCTTAGATCTCAAAACAGCCTCTGTCTTTCCCTACCTTAAAAATTAAAAGTCTCCCCACTCTTTCCCAAACCTAAATTCTCCACATTGTTCTGGACCCTCTAGGTGCTCGTCTACCATCACACCTTGCTCTAGCACTCACCCTCTCTCTCCTACCCTCTCCTGTGGCCAAACTTTTGAAAGAATGGTCTCTCTTTGTGTTATCTCTATTTCATGTTTTTAAAGATTGTGTTTGTTTATTTTTGGCTGTGCTCCGTCTGAGCTGCTGCTCAGGCTTTTCTCCAGCTGCGGTGAGTGGGAGCTACTCTCTAGATGCGGTGTGCGGGCTTCGCATTGCGGTGGCTTCTCTTGCTGCGGAGCACAGGCTCCAGGGCACGGGGGCTTCAGTAGCTGTGGCTCCCTGGCTCAGTAGTTGTGGCTCAGAGGCTTAGCTGCCCCACAGCATGTGGGATTTTCCCGGATCAGGGATCAAACCTGTGTCTCCCCCTATATTAGCAGGCAGATTCTTTACCACTGAGCCACCAGGGAAGCCCTCTACTTCATTTTTAATACACTGCTCAGTTACACAAGGTTAACCGCCTCTTCAATCTCTTTTATGCAGCAAAATAAAGTGAAATAAGGATTTACTTTCTGTGTTTTAAAGTAAGTGAACCAATAGTATTTCTTCTAAAATATATTTGGTATATTTAGGAAACAGAAAATCTCTGAAAAGAATTTCTCATGTCCAACAGGTAAACTATTCAATAGGTGAGATTCTGTAAGCATTTTTAGTAAAGAAACTTGTATTGTAGTGATCAATGAGAATTCTGAACGTTAAACACCCTGTTCTCTCGCTATATTGCTCCCTAATAGAGAACTTTACAATTCTTCAGATGAAAACAGGTTCTTCAGCAATATACAAGAGAAAATTTTAAGGAAATTATTTCATTCAAGCCAGAGTCTTAATCTTTTTTAGAAGATCAAGTAAGATGAGATTTGGTATCTTGACACCAAGCTGACACATCCAGAGACCATTTTAGTCCAGTTCCTCACTATGATCCAGTTTTCTGGCAATGTCATTTACTAAAGGAATAATGATACAATAAATAGCCAGAACTCTCCAGAACTTACTTTGCTCACCTGTCTTGCCTTCAAAGCCAAATTTATCAGCATCCATCAATCCCCAATACTGACTTCACAAAATGCAAAGAATCTCTTATATGCTATACACACAGAGAAGGTTTTTCACAGATAGTGAGTGTCACACATACTATTGCATGAACTGCGGGCAATAAATGGATCTCAGCTCATCTTTTCAGATTTTCTCTTGTGATGAAACTTCAGCTCACTGAACAATCCAATTATCTCTCCTTGCCTTTTAAAAGTAAATTTATACTGCACACACCACACTTGTTAAAAATGGCTCTCCTTAAAAAAGACAACAATCTGTATCATGACCTTCAATTCCATCCTAAGAAACAGGGTTTACAGACCTCCCAAATGCATTAGCTCTTATAGGACTTCTGTAAATATTTGGCAAAGGACTGATTGTTATATGTAACAATATTGTTAAAATATTGTTAAAATTTCCATAACAACCACCCAACAAATGTTTTCACTAAAGATTAAATAGCAAATGTCAGGCTCACCTCTTCAGACCCCAAAGTGGGGCTGGGTCAAGACCAGAAAGGAAGACCCACATTCCATGTATCTAAATTTGTTAAAAGTTTTAAGTTAAGTTAAACTATTAGATATGGTCTCTTCCTCCAATCTAGACAAACATACCTTCAACCACTTGGAGGCACAGGTATAAAGTCAGAATTTTTAGACCCTTTGAAGTTCCCTGTCATAGTATGGTGACAGGAGAGGGCCAACCCAGGCCCCTTTCCACTCCCAGTTCCACCAACACCTTGAGGGGCCTTGCCCACCCATGCAGATATCCTACCCACCTCAAACCACTGCCTCTGAACCACCCTTCAGGCTAAGGGCACACTTACTAGTTTTATCCTCCTCAGGACAGATCCAGGGAAAAGGCCCATGGAGGCCCTAGAAGCAGGCCCTAAGCTCTTTGGGGGCAGGAAGTTTCCAGAGTCAAGTACCCAGAGCATGGGTGCAAGTGGAGTGAGGGCTGAGGCTGGACACAACCTCTGGCCCCTCAGATCCTTCATCCTGTGGGGAGGTGTGCCAGAGAGGGGTCCTCTAATCCCCAGGTCCCAAAGCAGGGCCTCTCTTGCCCACGAGTAAAGACAATACTGGAGAATTTACCAGATCAGCCATCTTACTAGTTAATATACTAGTTGAAAATAAATATGTAAAACAATGCTTAGGTTGTAAAACCTGAAATTCCAATCTCTGATCACTTCAGTTCCCTCAAGATCTCTAACCAATGGTTCTAATGTTTATCTGGATCTACTCAACAGACTAAATCTAGGTCCTGTGCTTTCTTAACAAATTTATACAAATGGATAGAGTTCTATTCACCTGTTAGAGGGTGGCAAAGAAGACCCCAAGGAGCAGGAGGAAGAAGGAGGTCAACATCAAGTATCAAAGTTGAGATCAGACACCCAGGTCTAGGAGAGCGTTTTCCTCGTGTCCTGTCACTTACGTGGCGCCACACATGGCGCCACGCTTAACCATCTCATCAAAGCCGCCGGCACCACAGCTTGCTCTTGCCAACCCCCAGAACCAGGCAGTTGACCCCATGGCCTTGTAATGCCCCTATTCTAACCGCCGTGAAGGTGAACATGTATATCAAGCCAAATCTCACTGGCATCTGATGCTGATGACAGCTTTCCCTGCACCTCACCAGTATTTGTTGCACTGCAATTTCCACTCAACTTGGCAAGAAAATTAATTTGCTAATTAAAAAAAAAAACCACTAATAAATAATTTTCATCACAATACACATATACATACTCCACAGGAGGGGGAAGTATTTCAACTGGAAATCTTATTTATGGGTACTTACTGAGATTGTACCATTGTCTAGACCTATGGACAGTCTTCTTGTTTCCGGGTTAAAAGACATGCATGAACATGGAGCTGAAAGAAATGAACATGTTGATGAAATTAACAAAACGATGATGCTCGTGGATTCAGGAGTGACTGACTAGCTCAAAGTGTGTGGCTACTTTTTTCCCCCCACTATTTCCTGACAAACAGTTCATGGAACTCCCGCTCACAAAAAGTAAAAACAGTAATTTTACAACCAACCCAGAGTTTTTCAGTTATCCTTTTAACGACTGTAACAAGTAAGACACTCAAACTGGACAGGTTCCAAGGCGTGTGGTCTTGCCTATTCTGTCAATACCAGTCTAAATTTGCTCGAGTAGATTAACAGCACTGTGCTGTGTGAGCCTTCTGTCACCAATCTCTCTGTTCCATGAAAACCCCATCTTTAATGGAAATAATCCATTTTTTCTGAACTAGGGACACAAAAGAAAGATCTTATTTCCACCCCCCTCCTTGCCCCGCACACAAAAGAACAGAAATCTATTTTTTTTTAATTCAGAACTGATTTGTAGCATGTGGACTAACAGAAGTCTTTTACTGTCAGTACTCAAAGCAGAGACAGGAGGCTGCCAATTGGGAAAAGGCTTGGAGGTTTTGTCTCAATCTAAAAGAAAACCAGCTCAACACAGGTCCAGGCTCCAGAGAAAAGGAGTCAGGTGAGTCAGTTCACCCAGATCTGGACGGGGCCTCCCTGCCGGGTGGGACTGACCCCCTCGCTACCACCACACCTGGGTTAAGGGAGCAGGCTTGGAAACCCCAAATTGCCAGGTCAGTTGCCAGTTCCCAGCCTCTTTCTCTATGCTTACTGGTAAGAATGGGGGCCTTTTGACAACTTTATTTCATATCGAAATGGTGTTCTACAAAGCTCAACATAACTTATACGCATTTTTCTTTTCTTTTCTTTATTTATTTTGGCTATACCACATGGCATATAGGATCTTAGTACTCCAATCAGGGACCAAACCCGCTTCCCCTCCACTGGAAGCTAAGAGTCTTAACCACTGGACTGCCATAGAAGTCCTCAACATAATTTTTCACAGTAGCCCTACAGGTCATGAATTACCCATCATTAAAATCGTAATCAACATCAAATATTTTTATTCACATTTTTAAGTTATGATTAGATGTCTTAACCAAGGTCACACAGGGTAAAAAAAAAAGCTGAAGGAGGTTCAAAGACAGATTTCAAACACACAGTCCTATTTTCAAACACCTTTAAACTATTAAAAAAAAACCACACTTCAAGTTCTACTAACAGAACTACTTCATAAACACTTGGTAACATCTTTTTGATTCTCTATACAAGGGCCATGACCAACAACAACAAAATCCTCTGAACTGCAAAAACTACTTACTTTTTCTAATTTTAAGACATGATATATTTAATAAATAGAAACATATACCCCCCCACCAAACTTTCACCAATATAGCAGAATATCTTCTTTTGCTTTAGCCACAAATTTAAACTAGATTCCCAAAAGAACACTTCTGGGAAAAAAGCAATCAAACAATATTTAATGTACTGCCTTAAGAAAGCCAGTCTTACTCATCTTTGGCCTATAAACTCTGTTGGCAAAATCTCTACACACATGCTAAGATGCCAGGTCTCATAATTCCATAACATGTGTGCAGGATTAAAATTTAATGATTCCATGGAAAACTATCATGTTAGCTGAAAAAAGCAAAAGAAAAAATTATACTGATTATAGTACTACATAAAGGACACATACGTAAAAATACACATGGAAAAACTCAACACAGTTCTTATGTTTGAGAGACATGAGTATTTCTATAACATGGTCTTTATTTATTATTTTGCTCTTCTTGTTAAAAATTTTAAATATCTAACAATTTATTATAAGTATGCATATATGAAGCAAAATTGGACTGCAGTCCAAGTGGCTACACATAATAAAGAAAAATCTCATCACTCAGCTGCCTCCCTGACCATGTAAAAGTATTTCCTATGTGATTTACTTGAAAGTTCCTATCCAGTTATGTAATAATTAGAAAACCCACTGATCTCTTGAATGTGATTTAAAGGACTTTTTTTTCCACAATACTGCGCAAGCTACCCTTAAATCAACACTGCTATTTCGTTATTCCTTATTTTACCCCCATTAACTAAATTTTTTGTCATTCTTCAACAAAAATTTAGAATGCTTACTATGTTCAAGACATTTGATGCAATGATATATAAGATATTATAGCTGTCATCAAGGAAGTGCTGGATTACGACACCAACTATATATAGGAGCCATAATATAAAACTTGTCCCCAAGGTCACCTCCTTGGTTTACATCACTTTATACTGATAGTAAGAAATGCCTTCAGAATGCAAAAGGGAAAAAACCTTTCCTAAGTAAGTAAAAGAAGCTTTAACAGAAGTTCTGTGGTTGCAGAACCCATATGATAGAACTCATGTTGGGGGGATTGACAGAGACTGAGATATTATCTCCCAGGTGCCCCCAAAAGTGTAAACATTCTTTCAGAGAGGCATTATGGTAAAACACACACAAAAAAAACCCTACCAAAAACCTTGTGTGTGTGTGTGCGAAGACTTTCAGTACGTAAGTCTTATGATGCTTTTCAAACCACTTCCTGATTATAACATTCCCACAGGAAGAGGCCCTGGGTTGGTTACCCACAGGCGATGCAGGGCCAAAGAGGAAAGAAGTGGATTGAAGGAAATATTGGGACTTCCCTGGTGGTCCAGTGATTCAGAATCTGACTTCCAATGTAGGGTCCATTCCGGATTGAAAAACTAGGATCCTACATGCCAAAGGGCAACTAAGCCCATCCCCCACAACAAGAGAAGCCCCGAAGAGGCAATAAAGACCCAGAGCAACCAAAATTAAAAAAAATAAATATAAACCACCTTACTTAAAAAACAAAAAGAAATATCGATGCCCACATTTGTTGTTATAGTAAGTGTCTTTCCATTTCGGGGTTGAGGGAGTAGATAAATTGACACAGAGATCCTTCTAACTTCAACTCACCAGAAATTAATTGAAAAAGCAACCCCTGAAAGACTAGTGCTATGGTCCATATACAATAAGCCCCTATTCATCCATGCAAAAAAATATCAAAGGGCAAAACTATCTGAGGAAGCATAATAAGACACAGTAAAGTCATAATTATGATCACATGGTCGAGGGAATCCTGCAGAAGGAAGAATAAGGGAACAAACAAAATATGATTTAGACACAATATTTGTAGCCAGGTTGCAAAAACATGATATTTCACAAAGAAGAATTCAGCTATAACAACTAATAATTCTCCAGTCAATGAAGAAATAACTGGGTCTTTCTGATGGCTGAAAGTTCAGGTCAGAGATGAACTTGGTTGAGAGACTGTTCTATTCGCCCGCCTTAACCATGCATTCTCCAATTGTCAAGCAAAGTGGCTGGCTGAAATACATTTTATCTAGAAATAAGGGAAGGAGCTTCCATCACCAGTGGTAAAGAATCCACCTGCTAACACAAGAGACGCAAGTTCGATCCCTGAACCAGGAAGGTCCCAAGTGCCAATGTCAACTAAGCCCGTGTGCCACGACTATGGAGCCTGTGCCCCAGAGCCCAGGAGCTGCAACTAGTGAGCCTACACGCCACAGCTCCTGAAGCCGGTGTGACCTACAGCCTGTGCCCTGCAACAAGAGAACCCCACTGCAATGGGAAGTCTGAGTACCACAACCGGAGATAGCCCCCACTCACCAAAACCGGAGAAGAGCCTGAGCAGCAGTGAAGACCCAGCACAGCCACAAATAAATAAATAAATAAATAAAACTAGTAACTTTTTTTTTTTTTAATGAAGAAACAAGAGAAGTCTCATTTTCCAAGTTGTCTGATCAAGACTGGCCATCTCCCTGCTCAGTCTTGGACTGACAACACTCAAAGAAGGATATTTGGCAAAATTTTAGGAAGCAAGACCATGAAAAGTACAAATATGATAGGAAAGAAATTTGTAGAGGTCTGTGGGTAATGGGAAATAATACTCTCTCATATTAGTGTCAGGACTTTAGACCTTGGTGGACTGTCAAAATCTTATCTTTAAACACTTCTGTAATACTGTTTTTTTAAAATGAAATCTGGTAGTTTAAGGCAGGGGTTCAACTTAAAGTTTAGGGAGAATGAAAGAGAACCCCTAGTCTGGGTAATCATATTAATGACCATATAATTTGAAGGGGGAAAAGCTCAGGATATGATCCTGTATGGTGCTAGTGGTAAAGAATCTGCCTACCAATGCGGAAGATGCAAAAGATGCAGGTTCGATCCCTGGGTTGGGAACATCCCCTGGAGAAGGAAATGGCAACCCACTCCAGCATTCTTCCCTGGAAAATCCCATGAACAGAGATTTTCCATGGGTAAAATACTGATAGCCTGGTAGGCTACAGTCCCATGGAGGTCACAAAGAGTTGGACATGACTGAACAGCTGACCACACATCAGCCCTAAGCAAAGGGAACACAAGAACCCAATGTCAACTTCAAGGGAGCAAAAATTAAATGGATTAGAGAGAAACTGGCTAATTGGATTTCTAACATCTTTATCCCATGGATGATCTGAGAAGAAATATTGCTCTTGCTTTCTAAAAAAATGTAAGTTGAGAGGAGGCATGCTCAAAATACTTCTATTTGGGGGAAAGTTTACCCATTTCTATCATTTAAACCTATAATTCTTTCATTTTATGACTAATTTATTTCCTGTCCTTTGCTGATCATTTGAACTTTACTCAAATAAACACAAGTTCCAATGAAGGTTGAACTGTGGGTTTCAATCACTCTGACAGCTTTACTATGCTAAAGGCATTATTTGGCAGGAGACACTAATCTTCTTGGGATGTGCTGGTGGGAACTTTAAATAAACAACAGTATTCTGTGAATAAAACTTCAGGTATTTAAAGGCATCCTAGTTAAGTTAAATGTCAGGATCCTTTGGCAGAAACCAAAACAATACTGTAAAGCAATTATTCTTCAATTAAAAATAAAGTAAAAAACGAACAAACAAAATGTCAAGATTCTACGATAGGAGGGCCTTGACTAGAGAGGCATACAAAGAGAACCCCACCACCATAAAGCAACGATTTAATTAATTCCCAGACACTACTCCATTCAGCTATGTGTCACAAAATAATATTTATTAGGTTTACAGTATTCGGCCCATGTTTTACTTTACTAAGAACACTTATATTTAGGACTTCAATTGCCTAGCCTGAAAAAGCATTTTTCATTTAAATCAAATATTTTATGAACTCAACTAAAATTAACCCTTGGTTTTGTTTTAATTTAGTCTAAGTAACATCAGCAAAATGACAGTGAATGGGCAGTTTCCCTTTTTCTCCCAGACAAGTTTTTGATCTGACTCTAGGAAGCTTTACTCTGTCAGATGAAAATCAGAGTATGGTAAATAAATGTTATAATCATTCATATTAATTAATATCTGTTATCTTTAGCTTGGATAATCTGTTCTCCTTCAATTCTGTGAAATATCAAACTTCCTTGGGCACTTTTTCTTCTTAGTAAACAGAAAATCAAAAGATCAGATTACATTATTATTTTGGAAAATGTCAATAATAAAAACAAGTCATTTTCTACACATGGTTCTATAATACAACCTATACCAAAAAGAAACCAACAAAGGAGCAGTATATGTCACAATTAGGAACCAAGAAGTTATGTGAAGTAAGATATGCATTAAACAATAGGATGAGCATTTCTGAATTATACACACATCCCCCACAGCCAACCAACTTCCTCAGCTGAATTAAACATACTGTTTAAAACTCACCCAAGCAAGCACTATCTTATAAAAACAGAAATACCAAATTCATTATTTTAAATAACTTTCAGTCATTCATCTTCCCACGTGAATTTCCCCCAAAACTCCAATAAACCCAGCAGAAAGGGCGGGACAGCGCACAAACCACTGCCACTGTCCCAAGCCTTGGACCTCACCAATGGGAAAATTACAGACTAACTCATTTCCATCCCAAATATATCAATATGAACACATTAATCATTTTAATTTTCTAAATCCTCAACTTCAAGCTGCTCTAAGGCTACAATTCCAACAGATGCAACACCAATCCAACTACAGCCTCACAAATCAGCCAATCTTTCCTAAATCCCTCTGGGTTAAGGTGAGTAAAGAGAGTGTATATTGCTAAACACCAACAACTTGAAAATAATTTACAAATATTTACTTGACATATAACCAAAATATTTCTGCAAATCTGAGAAACAGAAAATAGACAGTTTATCTGTTAGGTTCAGAGCAGAGACAATGACAGGACTTGCCCAAAGTGAGTCAGCAAATCGGCAGCAAACATGAAAATCCAAGTCCAGTTTCCCACTCGGGCACAATGCTATCCTACGAGCAATGATGAACACTCCAATATTAAACAGTGCACCGTTATCAGAATTTAATGTAAACAGTATGTTCAAACTGCATCTCTCATTTGTCTTAAGATAACTTACTCCATGCATTCCCTACCTCATTTCACAAAGAATTGAAAATGGCTTTAAAAGCAGATACAAAAAAAAAAAAAAAAAAAAACAAAGGCTAGAAATAAGCAAAAAGTCTAGACTGAGGAAAATATATCAAATCCGAGAAAGAAAATCAAAAGAAAGATCTGTTGGGAGTATAACAGAGCCCATGTTTCACCTTACCTATAAGGACTATGTGAGTTGCTTTGCCTAACCTTTTTCGCCTCGCGAATCACGCACAAACTTAGATATGAGCAAAACAGCCTGGAGGAAATGGAACAGACTGCTGGGGCCCCATGACTGGATTGCTCCTGCCCAACTAAACAGATCAGTTTGCGGGGCCCGGAATCCATTTGGATCATCCCAGGATGCTGTAACACAGGATGAGAAGTTGTGCCTTAGAGAAAGCCAAGGGTTTCTGGCTCTCCTACCTGAAAAGTCATTTTCCTTAGTGTTTCTTCAAAAGGGCGCTGAGCATGACGGCAGATGAATGTTCATGGCAGCACGACTTACAATAGCCAGGACATGGAAGCAACCTAAGTGTCCGTCAACCGAGGAATGGATAAAGAAGATGTGGTGCATATATACAATGGAGTATTATTCAGCCATAAACAGAATGAAATAATGCCATTTGCAACAACTTGGATGGACCTAGAGATTGTCACACAGTAAAGTAACAGACAGAGAAAGACAAGTATCCTATAATATCACTTATATGTAAAACAAAAAGGGGTACAAATGAACTTATCTACAAAACAGAATAGAAACACAGATGTAGGAAACTTATGGGTACTGGGGGGGTGGGGGGGTAGTGGGGAGGGATAAATTGGGAGACTGGGATTGACATACACACACCACTATATGTAAAGCAGATAGCTAATAAGGACCTACTGCATAGCACAGGGAACTCTACTCTGTAATGGCCTATATGGGAAAAGAATTTTAAAAAGACTGGATTATGTATTTGTGTAACAGATTCACTTGGGTGTATACCTGAAACTGACACAAAATAATAAACTAGGCTCCAGTAAAATTTTGTTTAAAGAGGCAGATAAAACATTTCATGTATACACACAGCAGTATGAGCTGAGAGTCCAATGAATCGTAGGCATTTCTGCAGAAGGATAACACGAAGCAGAAACTCTCAGAGTATAGATGAATAATCGACTGCATATATATCCTTTATACTACACATCACGAATAATAAACAGCCTTTCTCTCAACCAGGCTGATGAAAAAAATAAATAAATAAAACTGGAAAAGCAGGCAGTTCAAAATTAAGATTTTTAGTGAGGACTAGAGTTCCTACACTTTATTGTTTAACTACTATTTATTTGTTTACTTAAATTTTAAAGTTTTAAAAATTTTAGATTTATTTTTATTGAGGTAACATTGGTTTATAACATTACATACATTTCATAACGTTACATAGGGTGGTGTAAGATGTTATGGAAAAACCTAAACAAACTTTTTGGCCACCCCAACATTTCTACACTTGCTACAGCGTGCTCACCACCAAAAATCTAGTTTCCACCTGGCACCACGCATTTGATCCCCTTTACGCATTTTGCCTCCCCTCTGGTAACCACTAATCTGTTCCCACTATATCTATGTATTTATTTTTATTCAGTTTGTTCATTTATTTTATTTGTTGGTGCTTCATATTCCACAGGAGGGAAATCATACGGTCTTTATCTTTCTCTGTCTGACTTACTTCACTGAGTAGAGTTCTTATACTTCAAAAAGTTAGCTGACCAAATGGTCAAGTGGCCACACTGGTAGGAAAACTGAAGGGGCCCAACCACAGCCTCAGCCTGGACAAATGCCATCCCACCACATGGGATTTTCAAGGCAGAGAGCTGAAGATCCTACAAAATGGTCATTTTATTTATTGGGTGTGCCTTTTATTTGTAGTCACCTTTGAAGAGCCATCTTCTGTTCTGCTTCGGGGACAAATGCATAAACACTTGGGAGCCAAAGTAAGTTCCATCTGTCTGTCCAGGCAGTGACAGAATCCACAGAAGTTTTCTAATTGCCAATCCTCAACTCAGGCCTGAGACTCTGGCCCTCTTAAACTCTTATTCACTGCACCTTTGGCAGCCAAGTGGCTTTAACTCTTCTCCATGGGGGAAGTGTTGGCAAGAAAGGTCCAGACATGATACCCAACTCTGCAGAGTAAGAAAAATCTCCAATACCTGCCACCCCGGCTTCTGCCTACACTCTCTCCTGTACTCCTTTGTCTGACCCCATGAATAGCAAAGCTAGTTGGTAAAGCAAATCAAATAACTCAACCATGAAAATAGGAATGCCTGTGCTTTTCATGCTTGCTTGTTTGTTTTTTTCCCCTCTGTTCACTTCAGTCACTAAGTCGTGTCTGACTCTTTGCAACCCCATGAACTGCAGCACACAAGGCCTCCCTGTTCATCACCAACTCCTGGAGTTTACCCAAACTCATGTCCATCGAGTTGGTGATGCCATCCAGCCATCTCATCCTCTGTCATCCCCTTCTCCTCCTGCCCCCAATCCCTCCCAGCATCAGGGTCTTTTCCAATGAATCAACTCTTCACATGAGGTGGCCCAAGTATTGGAGTTTCAGCTTTAGCATCAGTCCTTCCAATGAACACCCAGGACTGATCTCCTTTACGATGGACTGGCTGGATCTCCTTGCAGTCCAAGGCACTCTCAACAGTCTTCTCCAACACCACAGTTCAAAAGCATCAATTCTTCAGCGCTCAGCCTTCTTCACAGTCCAACTCTCACATTCATACATGACCACTGGAAAAACCATAGGCTTGACTAGACGGACCTTTGTTGGTAAAGTAATGTCTCTGCTTTTGAATATGCTATCTAGGTTGGTCATAACTTTCCTTCCAAGGGCGTCTTTTAATTTCATGGCTGCAATCACCATCTGCACTGATTTTGAAGCCCCAAAAAATAAAGTCTGACACTGTTTCCACTGTTTCCCCATCTATCTCCCATGAAGTGATGGGACCAGATGCCATGATCTTCGTTTTCTGAATGTTGAACTTTAAGCCAACTTTTTCACTCTCCTCTTTCACTTTCATCAAGAGGCTTTTTAGTTCTTCTTCACTTTCTGCCATAAGGGTGGTGTCATCTGCATATGTGAGGTTATTGATATTTCTCCTGGAAATCTTGATTCCAGCTTGTGCTTCTTCCAGCCCAGCATTTCTCATGATGTACTCTGCATAGAAGTTAAATAAGCAGGGTGACAATATACAGCCTTGACGTACCCCTTTTCCTATTTGGAACCAGTCTGTTGTTCCATGTCCAGTTGTAACTGTTGCTTCCTGACCTGCATATAGGTTTCTCAAGAGGCAGGTCAGGTGGTCTGGTATTCCCATCTCTTTCAGAATTTTCCACAGTTTATTGTGATCCACACAGTCAAAGGCTTTGGCATAGTCAATAAAGCAGAAATAGATGTTTTTCTGGAACTCTCTTGCTTTTTTGATGATCCAGCGGATGTTGGCAATTTGGTCTCTGTTCCTCTGCCTTTTCCCCTCTGTAGTAAGATGCAAACAGAGTGGTTGAAATGGTATCTATTAGAAGCCTGGAACAAATAATCACATTTACAGCTAAAACTAAAACCTTAACTCTGTACCCTCAGGAAGGTTCCTCCCTGGTATTCAAGGTCAGGCAGGTCCCAGCTGGGAAGGCTATAACTTGATCTTGTCATACATAGTAGGCTACTTTCCAGCTACCAGGTGAGATAATGTCAGGAAGATACTATTTTTGAAAGAATATTTGATAAGGACATACTCTTATTTCTCACTCATCCATAAACATCAGCTTCAGTTCAGTCGCTCAGTCGTGTCTGACTCTGCGACCCCATGAATCGCAGCACGCCAGGCCTCCCTGTCCATCACCAACTCCCGGAGTTCACTCAGACTCACGTCCATCGAGTCAGCGATGCCATCCAGCCATCTCATCCTCTGTCGTCCCCTTCTCCTCCTGCCCCCAATCCCTCCCAGCATCAGGGTCTTTTCCAATGAGTCAACTCTTCGCATGAGGTGGCCAAACATCAGCTTAGAGGAAACTAAAAAACAAGTCATCAGTCACCCCAAATTCTCTATAGATAGCAGGGTTTAAAATAGACCTTCCAGACTTCCCTGATGGTCCAGTGGTTAAGAGTCTGCCTGCCAATGCAGGGGACATAGGATTCGATTCCTGGTCCAGGAAGATCCCACATGCCATGGAGCAACTAAGCCCATGTACCACAAGAGCACACCGTCAAGAGCCCGGGAACTGCAGCTACTGAGCCCTCACACCACAAGTACTGAAGTCCACGCACCTAGAGCCCGGACTCCGTAACAAGAGAAGCCGTCGCAATGAGAAGCCTGTGCACTGCAACCACAGAAAGTCCGTGAGCCTCGACGAAGAGCCTGTGCATCGCAACAAAGACCCAGCATAGCCAAAAATAAAAATAAATAAATTCTAAAAAGATAAAATGGAACTTTCTCAGGGACCTCTTGTGACCATGTGCCCATTACACCTACTTCTGTTAAAACTCACCAGGCACCGTGGTACTCATTTTAGGTCTGGCTTCCCCACCTGACTGTACATACCATGAAGATAGGAATCATCTACCATATTAAACACTCTATCCTGGAGCTTCCCTGGTGGTCCAGTGGTTAAGATTCCATGCTCTCAATGTAGGAGACACGGGTTCAAACCCTGGTTGGGGAACTAAGATCCCACATGACAAGGAGCATGGCCAAAACAAAATATAAATAAATAAATAAACACCTTATTCTTAGCACACTGCACAGTGTTTGGCATGGAAGAAACATTTTAAAATTGTTGAATGCACTGTCCAAAGAAATTAAACAAGATAATTCTTTCTGCTTTTCATCTTTACTTGCCCTCACTTTTCCCATACTGTTTTCAGCTCAATACCTCAGAGGCACCAATAGGGACCTATTGGACTGAGTGGCTCAGTATTTTCTCTTTAAAGATCACAGAGATGCAGGAGAAAGTGAAAAGACAGGAACTGGGAGGTATACATTCAGGGTGAGGCTGAGTCAAGATACTTGCAGCGGCAAGCAGCAGGAACCCACCGCATGGACTTCAGTGCAAACAGGCATATGGCAGTAAGAGAGAGGGACCTCTTGAACTCAAGGCAGAATCAGAGTCAAGCTTGGGAGTTCAGAGCATGAAGAAAACCTGAAGGCATCACTTGCTCAGGCTTCTCTCCCTCTAGAGCCAAGTGATTCACACTTCCTTCATGCACACAAATGCCACAAAGCTGTTGGATTTCTGTGTTCCCTGCTCAAGGGACCAGCCTAGGTGGACACTAGCATTTCCTACTCTAAACTCTAAATTCCTGGGAAAACTGGACTGGCTCAGGGGCAAACAGCCTTAACCAGGCAAATCTAGTTTCTCCTAGATCCCTCCTGGAGAGGAAGCAAGTCATAGCCTATCAGGCTCCTCTGTCCATGGGACTGTCCAGGCAAGAAAACTGGAGTGAGTTGTCACTCCCTTCTCCGGGGGATCTTCCCGAACCAGGAATTGAACCCAAGTCTCCTGCCCTGGCAGGCGGATACTTTACTACTGCGCCTCCAAGGAAGCCCAGGGAAGCGGGAGCGTCTCAGAAAAGACAGGATATGAGGATGTCTCCAAAGCAGTGGTTGGCTTTTTGATTATGATGTGTCTGCTCCTCATCTTTCTCTCACCTGCCACTCTCTGAAGTTCATGCAGTCGTATCACACTCCGCCTTTCAGGCTCACTCCTTGCCCTCAAACTTGGCCCTCAGTATTCTTTCTTGCTCATCTAATGTCTTCTCCTCCCTTCCCTGCAATCAACTCCAAATGTTTCTCAATGCTATAAAATGTTACTATCCTACTCAGAATGTGACAAACACCATATTAAAAGGGCTTTTTTTTCTTTTCAGTGTTTGATATTTCAGGTTCTTTGACTTTATTTTTTTCCAACTTTATTAAGGTATAATTTTCAAATAAAATTATAAGGTATTTGAAGCTTACAAAGTGATGAGTTGATATATGTTGTGAAAGGATTCCTGCCATCAAATTAACACATTTTTAATTCACCTCACATATTTCTTTCTTTTTTTTTTTGGTAAGGACATTTAAGTTGTACTCTCTCAGCAAATTTCAATCTTACAATACATATTATCAACTGTAGGTCACCATGTTACACGCTAGATCCCCAGATTCCATACATCCTATAACTGAACTTACATTTGCCACCTCTCTGCCCCTAGCAACCACTTTTCTACTCTCCGTTTCTATGAGTTCAACTTTTTTTAAAGGTATTTTAATGGACAAAGTAAGCAAATAAATCATATATTGCACATACAAGGTATTATCTCTGTTTCCTTCTGGATTTGGAATACTACTTTTCTTGTACGACTATAAACACACAATATGGTCATATCTGCCTTGTTCAGTTCAGTCACTCAGTGGTGTCCGACTCTTTGCGACCCCATCAATCGCAGCACGCCAGGCCTCCCTGTCCATCACCAACTCCCGGAGTTCACCCAGACTCACGTCCATCGAGTCAGTGATTCCATCCAGCCATCTCATCCTCTGCCGTCCCCTTTTCCTCCTGCCCCCAATCCCTCCCAGCATCAGAGTCTTTTCCAATGAGTCAGCTCTTTGCATGAGGTGGCCAAAGGATTGGAGTTTCAGCTTTAGCATCATTCCTTCCAAAGAAATCCCAGGGCTGATCTCCTTCAGAATAGACTGGTTGGATCTCCTTGCAATCCAAGGGACTCTCAAGAGCCTTCTCCAACACCACAGTTCAAAAGCATCAATTCTTCGGCACTCAGCCTTCTTCACAGTCCAACTCTCACATCCATACATGACCACAGGAAAAACCATAGGCTTGACTAGACGAACCTTTGTTGGCAAAGTAATGTCTCTGCTTTTGAATATGCTATCTAGGTTGGTCATAACTTTCCTTCCAAGGAGTAAGCGTCTTTTTATTTCATGGCTGCAGTCACCATCTGCAGTGATTTTGGAGCCCAAAAAAATAAAGTCTGACACTGTTTCCACTGTTTCCCCATCTATTTCCTTGTGGTGTCCATATTATAGCCTCTAGTAAACTGTAGTTTTCTACTTAGTGAGTGAATTAAAGTCGCTTAGTCGTGTCTGACTCTTTGTGACCCCATGGACTATAGGCTACCATGCTCCTCCATCCATGGGATTTTCCAGGCAAGAGTACAAGAGTGGGTTGCCATTTCCTTCTCTAAGGGATCTTCCCAACCCAGGGATCAAACCCAGGTCTCCTGCATTGCAAACAGACGCTTTACCATCAGGGCCACCAGGGAAGCCCCTTTGTAACCAATACCACATACCCCTTATTTAAGGACAATATTGAGTAACCTCTTAACAAAACAACTTCCAATAGAAAGGATTGCCAAAAAAAAAAAAAAAGTGGAAATTCAATAAATGAATACATTCTAAATGACATGAAAATGTAGCCTATTTCCTTATGCAATAAGATTCTGCCTGTCTTAAGGTAAAGAAAAGATCTTGCTCAGAGATCAGTTCCTATGTTATCTGAATGCATATGATCCCTAATATAGAAGCCAATTTGCAATCAACTGTGAAGAACACAGCCTTCTGTTCTTTTCACCCTCCACGATAGATGGAATTGTCCAACAATGAAAGATAATGGAAATTATCCTGACCATTCACCCACCGTTCACCTGCATCTTCTGGCATCCAGCTTGATGGCCTGTATATAGTCAGTGCACAGTAAATATCTGACCAACTAGAATGTGTTCTTATATCTATGTATTTACAAATCAACACTGTACAGGCATGAGCCTTCACATGTGTTCATATAAACATACGTAAATAGACCAGCATGTTGGTTGTTCAGTCACTAAGTCGTGTCCAACTCTTTGTGATCCCACATGGACTGCAACATGCCAGGCTCTCCTGTCCTTCACTATTCACTATCTCCTGGAGGTTGTTCAAACTCAGTCAGTGACCACTGAGTCAATGATGCTATTTAACCATCTCATCCACTGTCACCCCCTTCTTCTCCTGCCCTCAATCTTTCCCAGCATCAGGGTCTTTTCCAGTGAGTTGGCTCTTTGCATCAGCTGGCCAAAGTATTCTTCAGCTTCAGCATCAGTCCTTCCAATGAATATTCAGGGTTGATTTCCTTTGGGATTGATTGGTTTGATCTCCTTGCTGTCCAAGGGACTCTCAAGAGTCTTCTCCAGCATCACGATTAGAAAGCATCAATTCTGTGGTGTCTAGCCTTCTTTATGGTCCAACTCTCAATCTGCACATGACTACTGGAAAAACCATTTCCTGCATGTTGGAGAAAATGCCAAAAGGCAACCTCAAAATATAAAAGGCATTCAAATCACCTCAGGATCGTTTAAAATGCAGATTCTCATTCAGTAGGTCTCAGGTGGAGCCCAGTATTTGTGTTTCTAGTAAGTTCTCAGGTGACCTTGATGCTGCCGGTCCACAGACCACACGTTGATAGCAAAGAAATCCCTTCTTTACTCCCTTTCGTAGACGGTCACAGGCCAAATAATTAGAGGGTCATTCTCAAAGATCACGTTCGGTCACTTAGGAAAATGTATGATAATACTCTCAGGGAAACTCATCTTTGTTAACAGATTCAAGTCTTCAGTACGTACTTCTTTACAGAGCGCCTATGTCGGGTGCAAGAGCTATAGCAGCTTTCTTTAGTCACTCACGGATACAGCTTACTAAAGCACAAACATGCAACTCGAGGCTTCTCTGTATTCTCTGTGATATTTGAATAAAGAGAACATTAGAGAGTGACATCAGATGTGTATGTATGTGTGTATTGGGGAGTGGGGGTGGTTGGTAAGCAACTGTTTAGGATCCCGCATCTTCATGAGGTTCCTATCAACACCCATCTCAATGAGATTCCTTAAGCGCCATCCCCAAGCCCTCGTCACTCTGCCCACATTGGCCTCTCCTGTCTTCATAGTCACATGGAAGTTACAGGACTCTGGGGTCAACTTCAACTTGCTGGACTACAGAATTTCCCCAGCTCGTCCTGCTGGAGATTATGTCAAGTGTGATGAAAAAGGCGGTAGGTAAGACTGGTTATACCACTTAAAAATAAAGGGAAAAAAAAAAAATCATAGAATTCCTTTCCTTTTCCATTTACCTAAGGCTTCATCACTGCCAAGACATAAGAAGAAAGTTCACCTTGGGTCTTTGTTGTGCAATGGCGTCTGCTGGAGGCACAACCAGGAAGGTGAGAATCTAAGCATAGTAAGTTCCCTACATACGAAACCTTCACGTTGCGAGTTTTCAAAGATGCGAACGTGCCCCCCATGCCAGCTGTCATACTATACTGTTATACTTTTCAAGGTACTGTACTGTAAGATTAAATGTTTGTTTTTTGTGTTTGTTTGCTTTTTATGTATTATTTGTGTGAAAAGTATTATAAACCTATTATAGTACAGTACTATGTAGCTGATTGTGTTCATTGGGTACCTAGGCTAACTTTGCTGGACTTATGAGAACGCGCTCTCAGGATGGAACTCATTTGCATGTAGGGGACTTACTATACTGAATTATAAGTTTCTTTTTTGATAATGTAGAGTGGGATACTTGGTTCAACTACATGGTTATCATCTATTCACTACAATTCTAAATAAATGCAAACCTCAAAGATAAATCTGAAATCACAGAAATCCATTACATCCTTAATAATGTATTTGTTCATAAACATGCAAAATTGTTGCTTAAGTTATTACAGTCATCTTTTGCCAGAGGCGTAAGCTTTAGGACATCAATAGTGCAGCATGAATTTTTCTGGGTTGTATGTCGTGGCATGTACTACTCAAACGGGGATACTGGTATCAAGGGAAGAGGTGCACATTGCAGGAAGCCAGAGGGTACAGAGACCCAAACAACAAGCCCAGGGCATTTTTCTAGTCTGCCGATTTCAATTAAGGTTTGCAGGAAGGGGAGTAAGAGAAATGTTTAATAATATGACTGACAATGAATTCAAGTAATTACACTAAAATAAATATGGAATAAGATACCAAAACGTCATTAATTTTGATAAAACCATAGACTATAAAGAAATTTCCTATCTGGAGAGGGGGTTGAGGGGCACGGGCAGCAGCTCTCTCCCTGCAGGGGAACTTCTGCCATTTTAAGAATCTGAGAATTAGTCATCTTTTTTAAAAAGTATATTTGAAAGATTCACTATTTATCCATGCAAGGACATATTTCTCATAGGAGCTTTTGGGGAAATGAGACAGACTTCTAATTAGAACATTTCAATCCACAGCAAATCCTTTTGAGAGCTGAATGTTCAATGCTGAATGTCCTGAATTTGAACAAATACTAGAACAATAATGTAAGAACAAATTTACTTCACAAATGTAATCACTGGACAAAATTTTGAATTGTCTAAGGAACTACTTTACAAAAAAGTTAAACAAAAAGTTGGAAATGAGAGGGAGACAACTGTAATCAGGGAGCCTAGGTATTGAAGTCCTTCCATTAATCTTACTCAGAAACCGTGTATATACAGTTTCAAAACAATTTTCTCATTTTACATAGAAAGCTAAAATGATACAATACGGTCCTTTCCATTATGATAATCCCAACCCTCATGCATCTCTACTCAAGAGAACACAGAGCAGGCAATCTGGGAAGGAAGGGGAGTTGGGGTCCACATTTGATTCTTAAAGACAGAGATCCAGATACTTACAAGGCATCACATGGTATATGCTTGGCCAGTACTGTCCACTGTCTCTCTTTAACCACACACGTACAGTCCTGCAACAAAAGAAATGGGTGTGTTAAATCACACTACTTTTGGTCAGGGAAAGTTGACAGAAGGTCTTAAATTGAGTGGACCCTCAACAATACAGGTTTGAACTATACAGGCCTACTGATAAGTGGATTGTTTTTCACCAAAAATGCACTACAGTGCTACACAAGCCATGAATGGTTGACTCTGCAGATGTGGAACCACAGATACAGAAAGCCAACTATACAGCCATGTGCAGATTTTATTTTTTTAATATAATTTGATCTATTTATTTATGGCTGTACTGGGTCTTCGTTGCTGCGTGGGCTTTTCTCCAGTTGCAGCGAGTGGGGGCTACTCTTCACTGCAGTGTGCGGGCTTCTCACTGTGGTGGCGTCTCTTGTTGTGGAACATGGGCTCTAGGGCACGTTGGCTTCAGAAGTTGTGGTTCCTGGGCTCTACGGCACACGCGCAATAGTTAGGATGCACAGGGCTTAGCTGCTCCAAGGCATGTGGAATCGTCCCAAATCAGGGATCGAAGCTGCGTCTCCTGCACTGGCAGGTGGATTCTTTACCGAGACACCAAGGAAGCCCTATATGCAGATTCTAAACTGCACAGAGAATCAATGCCTCTAAATTGTTCAAGGGTCAACTCTGTGTGTGTACATGACATAGTCATATTGCTATAATTAAATAATATATATCACATATAAATATGTATGTTTGTTTATAATATATCTCTATACAACACATGAATATATAGATCCTAACTATATATATACATATACACACGCACATTATTTATATGTGCACATACACACCACCTATGCTTTTCTAAAGATACTATATTGCTTAAATTTAAGGCTGCATATATTTAGAATTACATGACTGTTTTATAATTAAATATTTAAGGATAATTAAATTTTATCCTCATATGTATTTATATACCCACATGTGACAGTGTTCGAAAATTATTCTTGTAGTTGTTTTGCTCTTGGAGTATATGGCCTTTGCCCTAGTCTGCTGGAAGCATTCATCTCCCTGGGCAGTAACTGGGATTTACTAGGGAAGAACACAGGAAGAGATAATGAAGCAATATCCAACATCTGACACACAAAGAAGGCTTACTGGTAAATTCAGTCTTACAAGCTAGGCCATTGTCTCAAAGAGGGTTTTTCCAAACACGGTCAAGCAATGATAAAACTCTTGAGACTCAGATTACTGAGCTAGGACTGATTGTGGAACCCACCAGGGAACAGGGTAATCCTGCAACAAGGTGGGGGATGAGGGTCCACGCCAGATGGACACGTGGTAGACGTCCAGGACAGAGGACAAGATGGTTGGATGGCATCATCAACTCAATGGACATGAGTTTGAGCAAACTCCAAGAGAGTGTGAAGGACCGGGAAGCCTGGCATGCTGCAATCTATAGGGTCACAGAGAGCTGGACACGACTGAGTGACTGAACAACAAGACATCCTGAGAGCTTGGAGAGGAGGAGTCAAAGAGAAAATGATGCTGTCAGGGGATACTGTTAGGTTCTTATCAACCAGAAAGGGCCTCCCACAGGTTAAACCAGCACCCACCCGCAAGGCCAACACAACAAGGAGGTAAAGGGACCCTGCCCCAGAGACCAGAGGGAGGAGCCAACATCAAACCAGGGGAAATGAACAGTGCCCATGGCTGCCAGGAGATCATATACCCCACAACTCTCACCCCATCCCGGGCAAAAAGCGGACACTGAGCATTTTTATCTCAGAGAGAACTGGACAATATCTAAATAGACTATTTGAGTCATTACCTTAGACTAAGTTTTAAACTGTACTGGATTTCTTCCCCAGTTAATCAGCGGGTCGCCCAATAGGAGGAAAGGACTAACTATAGACATGAGGACGTGCCCTTTTCTCTGTGTGGCCACAAGAGTCGATGTAGCGATGTATCAGGACACCAAAACATGTACTTGTGGAATTCCATCTTTTTAGTCAACCAGCCAATCTGTGAGATGGACAGGTGTAATGGGAAATAATTCCTAAGAATAATTCAATACATACATTATTTATACACCTGATCAGCCTTCACTTAAATTCTTTTCATAATCTACACCAATACATTTTAATATGGAGACTGTTATCTCCATGAGTGCCATCATGGAAAATGGTAGAACAGGAAGTTCCAAGAATCAGTCCCTGTACCAAATCAATTATGGAGCTGGGAAGAACTGTCAGAATCACTGTTTCAGAATTCTAAAGTCTAGTTAGACACTTGCCGCATCCATGGGAATGCCGGATGAAGAAGCAGGTTTGTGGCAGTAAATGTCACATCTTACTTGCAGCTACCATCAGGCATGCCCCATTCACACAGCAGGTAGCTGTGGGGACTGTGGCTCGTGTTCACAGAGTGGCTTGCAGGTACCAGGGTGCTGGAACCCTGTCCTTCAAATCTGGGGGATGTGAGTTTTGATTTGCCGAGCGGGTCACTGAGGGAGTAGAGAAGAAACGCCTTTCTCTCAGTTCTCTAGGTCTGAAGGGCTTTCCAGGGCAGTGTTTGCCAAAAGAATTTCAAGGGGAGGAAGACCTTTTTCTCCTTAATGAAACCACTGGTTGACCTCAGAAGAACAGAAACTTCAATGATCACATATAACAAGAAATACAGTCTTTGCAGAAAGAGCTTGGAAAAGTCACTAAACAGACGACTGCACCATTTAACAAGTAACAACAGCAAAGTCTAGAAAGGAGGGGGATTGTGACTTTCAGTTACCACATTATAATATTTAAAACATTCCGTTTCTAGACATGTGTTTGCCAAGGCAGAAGGGAAGTAAGGAGGGGCAGACTGGGAGTTTGGGGTTAGCAGATGCAAACCATTATGTATAGAACGTGGTTATGCGGGTTATGAGCTCATGGCCATCAAGCAGGTAACATCTTCCATTTGGTGGGAGTTTTCACATCTGTTAAAAAAAACTCAGGATGTATGTATCAGATACTATTATTGAAGTATTTCAGAGAGAAACTAAAGCAGAGGATACAGGGCAGGGTTCTGTCCTGGGAAGGCCCCATAGAGTCCTGCTCAATCACAATTTGATTCCCTCATTAGAAAATAAGTATGAGGGAGTTCCCTGGCTGTCCGGTGGTTATGTTGCAGAGAAGAAACAACTGGAAGGCCAGTTGGAACCAAAGAACCAGTTGGAACTGTTTCTTTCACTTGCTTTTCATTGCTGTTGTTATTATAGGCAACAGCCTGCCTCAGAGGACCCTGCCCCTCTGCCTAAGTGTTTAACTAAAGTGCCTCTGATCAGCTCACAGGGAGATAATCTGACCCTGTCCACCTGTGAAAAGAAGAGATTAACACACCCTTTACAAAGGCTGGCCATTCTCAGAGATGTTTTGAAAAACCAATGGCCCTTTTTACTTTACTTCCTTACTGACTCTCCCTCTCCATTCTGCCTCTTGACGTTGGTTCCTCACCACTTTTCTCTCGGTTCTATAAAAGAATCTGGCATCCAGATCCCCAACAGGCTGGTTATCCTGTGACATTTCCTGGTTGTTCAGTCACTCAGTCGTGGCTGACTCTGTGACCCCATGGACTGCAGCACACCAGGCTTCCCTGTCCTTCTCTATCTCCCAGAGTTTGCTCAAACTCATGTCCACTGAATCAGTGATGCCATCCAACCATCTCATTCTCTGTCGTCCCCTTCTCTTGCTCTCAACCTATCCCAGCATCAGGGTCTTTTCCAATGAGTCAGCTCTTTGCATCAGGTGGCCAAAGTATTGGAGCTTCAGCTTCAGCATCAGTCCTTCCAGTGAATCAGTTTAGTTCAGTCGCTCAGTCATGCAAGTCGAGACTCTTGCGACCTCTAGCTTTGACCTTTGTTGGCAAAGTAATGTCTCTGCTTTTTAATATGCTGTCTAGTTTGGTCATAGCTTTTCTTCCAAGGAGTAAGCATCTTTTAATTTCATGGCTGCAGTCACATCTGCAGTGATTTTGGAGCCCCCCAAAATAAAGTCTCTCACTGTTTCCCCATCTATTTGCCATGAAGTGATGGGACCAGATGCCATGATCTTAGTTTTCTGAATGTTGAGTTTTAAGTCAACTTTTTCACTCTCCTCTTTCACTTTCGTCAAGAGGTTCTTTAGTTGCTCTTCTAGTTAATATTCAGGGCTAATTTCCTTTAGGATTGACTGGTTTGATCTTGCTGCCCAAGGGAATCTCAAGAGGTGGGTATGATTATTAATGAAACAGGAGGGAAGGGGGTAGGTCATAACCTTGAACAGAATGACATACCCTGAGGACATGACAGAAACTGACTAGATTTGGGGAAGAGTTGACTTCCACTAGACCTAGGTCCTCAGTATAGCATGCTCATTCTAACACATCAGCCCGCTGAATAACACACCCATAAGCATCATGACAGTTTCGAGCCCAATCATCAAAAACCAAAAAGCAGTGGGCCCATTCCTGGAAATCTTCACTCCTTCTCCAAAATAGTTGGAATAACCCTCCCATTCATTAGTCGATGAAATCACTCAGCCCATAAAAGCTAGCCACACCACATTTCGAGGCCGCTCTTGCCTTCTGAGATGGCCCACACTCTGTCCGTAGAGTGTGTTTCTCTCTACATAAATCCACTTCTTACCTATCACTTCATCTCCCACTGAATTCTTTCTGCAATGAGACGTCAAGGACCTGAGCTTCATTATCTCCTTACACCAGATGAGTGATCTCAGTTGGAAGACTGAGGTTCAAGTCTCAACCTGAGATAAACGCTCACACTAATGTCATGGGCTGCACAGAGCCCCAGGGTGAACCAGGCATCCACCTTCAGACACCACTAGGCTGTGCAGAGCTGCTCCCTAACAAAGGGCGGGCGGCGGGGGAGAGGAAGGCAGGAAAACAAGACGAGTTTCACTTCAGTATACTGAGTTTAAAGTTACTACAGATCATCTGAGTTTCGATTACACATGGAGCAGCTTCTTACATGTGAGTTACAGATAAAGGCACTGAGAAATGGGAATGGTGGTGGTGCTAGGTGCTAAGTTGCTTCAGTTGCGTCTGTCTCTTTGAGACCCTATGAACTGTAGTCCTCCAGGTTCCTCTGCCCGTGGGATTCTCCAGCCAAGAATACTGGAGTGGGTTGCCATTTCCTCCTCCAAGGGATCTTCCCAACTCAGGGATCAAACCCATGTCTCTTATGCCTCCTTCACTGGCAGGCAGGTTCTTTACCGATAGTGCCACCTGGGAAGCCTGAGAAATGGAATCAGTTCAGTTCAGTTGCTCAGTCGTGTCAAGAACTCTTTGCAACCCCATGGACTGCAGCGTGCCAGACCACCCTGTTCATCACCAACTCCCAGAGTTTACTCAAACTTATGTACATTGAGTCGGTGATGCCATCCAACCAGCTCATCCTCTGTCATCCCCTTCTCTCACCATCAGTCTTTCCCAGCATCAGGGTCTTTTCAAATGAGTCAGTTCTTCATATCAGGTGGCCAAAGTATTGGAGCTTCAGCTTTAGTATCAGTCCTTCCAATGAATATTCAAGACTGATTTCCTTTAGGATGGACTGGTTGGAGCTCCTTGTAGTCCAAGGGACTCTCAAGAGTCTTCTCCAACACCACAGTTCAAAAGCATCAATTCTTCAGCGCTCAGCTTTCTTTATAGTCCAACTCTCACATCCATACATGACTACTGGAAAAACCATAGGTTTGATAAGACGGACCTTTGTTGGCAAAGTAATGTTTCTGCTTTTTAATATGCTGTCTAGGTTGGTCATAACTTTTCTTTCAAGGAGCAAGTGGTCTTTTTATTTCATAGCTGCAATCACCATCTGCAGTGATTCTGGAGCCCAGAAAAATAAAGTCAGCCACTGTTTCCACTGTTGCCCCATCTATTTGCCATGAAGTGATGGGACCAGATGTCATGATCTTAGTTTTCTGAATGTTGAGCTTTAAGCCAACTTTTCACTCTCCTCTTTCACTTTCATCAAGAGGCTCTTTAGTTCCTCTTCACTTTCTGCCATAAGGGTGGTGTTATCTGCATATTTGAGGTTACTGATATTTCTCCCGTCAATCTTGATTCCAGCTTGTGCTTCATCCAGGCTGGCATTTCTCATGATGTACTCTGCATATAAGTTAAACAGGCAGGGTGACAATATACAGCCTTGACGTACTCCTTTTCCTATTTGGAACCAGTCTGTTGTTCCATGTCCAGTTCTAACTGTTGCTGTCTGACCTGCATACAGATTTCTCAAGAGGCAGGTCAGGTGGTCTGGTATTCCCATCTCTTGAAGAATTTTCCACAGTTTGTTGTGATCCACACAGTCAAAGGCTTTGGCATAGTCAGTAACTTCCTGCTAAATCAGTAAACAAGGATGCTACAGCCATTAGCAATTGCTGCCACTACTGATGGTGAGCTGGTGAGCCCTGAGGGAACTCAGGAAGGAAAAAATACCTGCCATCTATCAGACATCAGACTGCAGCCATTCCCCACGGTGAGCCCTGAGGAAGCTCAGGATGTGAAGACACAGGATACTGACTCCCGACAGCCAAGATGCATATCAAAGGATGATTTCAGTGAGCCCCGACTCTTTGCATGTTCCCATACGTAGAAAAGTGCTAACTTTGTTAACCTGGGATATCTGGTTTTCTTTCATTAACAATCATCATCTGATGTTCAGACTATCTGCCTTTATTGTAAAATTTCTATATAAGCTGGTTGCTCCCCTGCCTCCTTGGAGCTGTTCTCTTAGGGTTACTTGAGATGCTGTCTCCTGGCGTGAAGTTCTAAAAATACCCACCAAATAAAACATAACTCTCAACTTTTAGGTTGTGAATATTTAAGTCCACAGCAGCATCTACACTATGTGCACAAAGGTTGTTACACTATTCTAATGTTAGCCGAACCAATGGTCTTTCAGAAGCATAAATTATTTTTAAAATATATAAACACACACATTTTTGTTTTTAAAGTAACAGTGTTCCTAAAAATCCTGGTTAAAAAAGGTACACATCAAATCAACACAATTAGCACAGACTTGGTTAAAGATTTTTTAAAATAGCTGTACAAGTCAAAAAGGTGGTAGGATAATATTAGCTTTAATTTGAATAACAGTAACAAACATTTCTACAGAAATAACAGCCCCTCAAACACTTTGCATATACATTTAAGCCCTATGAAACAGAAACCATCCTTCAGAGACAAAAGTATAAGCCCAACACAGCTTAAGTGATTTATCCATAACTAGTGAGCGGATGCAGTTATTTTAAATTCTGTGTTGTCTTCACTAAATATTAACATGTTAGCTTCCTTACATGAACATGTATCTGATAACTGATAAATTTTACAATCTAAAAATAAAATGCTATAAAAACACCTGTTCTCTTATATTCAGAGTTGTAACAGCAGTTTAAAAAGGAAAAAAAGACACTGCATCCCAGAGGTCAAAAGCACAATTTGGAAGGCTTAAAATTTCGTAGATAAATGTAAATTCCACTATACAAAGCCTGTAAGTCAAGTGTTCATTTTTTCGCAAATTATATTTTAAAAGCAACACAAAAAACTTTTTTCTTTGAAAAAAAAATTTTAAGAAATAACAGCTGTTGATTAAGAGTCAGAGTTAAACCAGTAGAGGTCAGTGTCCTGGAGAAGAAAAATGCATGACCTGCTGAAATGCAGAGAAACTGCATTGCTCGCCCACGCAAAGTCCTGGGGTGAAGAAGAAAACCAACACAGCATGGCCCAGGCCACTTTGCCATGTCCTGTTTTCTTCTCCCCTGGCCTCTTCTTCTCCCCCAAGTTCTCAGCAGTAGGCAGAAACACACTGGGGAGAAGAGGTGCTCATCTCAAAACTAGCAAGATGAAGCCCCCCCAGTGGGGCTCAGTCAGTTGAACAGCTGGGCTATTTTGAAAATACCTTGGACATAGCTGACCACATTTCAACAAGTAAAAATTACTTTAAAATATGGTCCTGAAATACTATTCCTCAGACCTAAAAAAAAAAATTTAAGGTTAAAATAGATGTTAGATAAATTGTGCATTTATCAAAAACTCCCCTATGATCAGAGCTGGTTGGCTCCATGACTGAGCTCTAAATACAGTCAGAAGAAACTACATTTTATCTTACTTAGCATCTGCCCCAGGGCCAAGCCCCATGTGAGGTCCCCAACTGGTGCTCATCATTTGTGACATACAAGAAAGACCGGTCAAAAATTCCTCCCTCTGGTCACCTGTCCTAGTCAGGAAGTCTCTATTTATACCTGCACAGAACTCACGCAGAAGGGCAGCAACTGAGTTGGGCTGACACCAAAAAATCTGTACACTGTGCTGAGATGATGGGAAGGGACTAGAAATCCTTCCCTTCTCAGTGCCAGCATCCACTGATACTCCAAAGAAATAAGAAAGGGAATGGTATTCCCAGGCTGCCTCCCATTCCCCCCACTCCAAGTTATTCCAAAGAACGGAATCCAGCGCCTGTCTGAGCTACAACCTCAGCCAGGACAGGTGTGTACTCCTCATAGCCAGCCCTCAGCTCAGCAGCCATTATGATCACACAGAGGGGTACAATCAAGTGTGTGTGTGGGGGGGGGTTTGCTTCCTTTATGAGATTTTCGCAGGTTTCTGTTTGACTTTCTTGTTTTGACCAGTGCTAATACTCAGATGCTGCCAGTGGAGTTAGGTTGGACACGGTTGCTGAACTGTGTATCTGCCCACGTGTCTGTGTGTGTGTGCATGTTTATACAGAGATATACAGCCAGGCACCACACCAGGTCCACCCTTCCACATCCTATCCAGGAATATACCCTCTGTTCTACATTCTAGCCATCTTTAAGTCCACTTATCCTGGTGGGGACAATGAACTACCGGGATGGGAACAACTTGCGTTTTCTAAAACTATTAAAATCTTCGAAATTAGGAATTCTGCCCCACTGCCCCACGAGTGCACTTACACATTCAATCAATGACTTTTTTTTTTTTTTTAGTTTTGGTGATGCTGAGTCTTCATTGCCGTAGGTGGGCTTCCTCTAATTGTGGCAACTGGGGGCTTCGCTTGTTCCAAAGAACAGGCTCTAGCCACGTGGGCTTAGTTGCTTCACAGCATGTGGGATCTTCCTAGACCCGGGATGGAATCCGAGTCCCCTGCACTGGCAGGAGGAATTTTAACCACTGGACCACCAAGGAAGTCCAATCATTGACTTTTTGATCATTAATTCATTCAACAATCATTTTATTAAAAACCTGTACAGATGTGAGAGTTAGCCCAAAAACAAGGCTAAGTGCTAAAGAATTGATACTTTCAAACTACGGTGCTGGAGAAGACTCTTGAAAGGCCCTTGGACAGCAAGGAGATCAAACCAGTCAATCCTAAAGGAGATCAACCCTGAATAATTCACTGGAAGGACTGTTGCTGAAGCTGGTGCTTCAATACTTTAGCCATCTGATACGAAGGGCCGACTCATTGGAAAAGACCCTGATGCTGGGAAAGACTGAAGGCAAAAGGAGAAGGCGATGGCAGAGGGTGAAACGGACATGAATTTGAGCAAACTCCAGGGGATGGTGGGGGACAGAGGAGTCTGGCGTGCTACAGTCCACGGGGTCGCAAAGAGTCAGACACGACTTAGCTACTGAACAACAACAACAAAAGGGACTAGTACATGAAATGCACAAAAACAAACAAATGCCAGCTGTGCACTAGATCCACGGCAGGGAGAAGCCCGAACTGGTCCAGGAGCATCCGGGAGCATCTTACTCCGACAACAGAGCTGGGGCAGGGGGCGGTGGATGAAGCTTTTGAGAGCTCGGCCACCCTGAAGAGTCTGGATTTTACTTTGAGGATGCTGGGAAGCTGATGGGGGGTAAGCAGCCGGCCACAAACTCCGAATATTTTTGTTTGCTCAGGAGAAGCCTGGAGAAGCCTGGTTACCCTAAAGTAACCACATTGGAGGATGTGGTCAGAACAACAAGCAAAATAGGAGGAGGCCTTGGACTAGAGAGGAGGTCAGAAACGCTGGGTGGGGAAGATCCCCTGGAGAAAGGCGTGGCAACTCACTCCAGTGCTCTTGCCTGGGAAATCCCATGGACAGAGGAGCCTGGCGGGCTCTAGTTCATGGGGTTGTACAGACACGGACTGAGCACACACAGCATGCCAGGAAATGCTATAGAAGCACCTGACCCCGAGGGCTGTCTGGACGTGGGGTGCTGTGTGAATGGTGCTGCCATTCTTCAATAGGTGATTCCTGTGGAGGGCAATGCTGACTTCATCTAGAACTTGCTGAGCCTGCAGACTGAATTAGTGAACTACCTACCTGCCTGCCTGAGCTGAAAATTAAGATCTGGGAGTCACCACACACAAGCAGTAGGTAAGTCATTAGTGAAGAAAAAGGGCTAAAGACAAAGCCATGAATAACACCAAAAGTCAAGCGATGCGGAACCAAAAAAGATCCGTGAAGACCTCAGTGAGGGCTGCCACGGAGGTAGGAGAAAAGCCCTTTACTTCTCAGAACCCGCACGTGTCCTAATTTTTTGGTCCAGAAAATAAGGTCACTATAAACATACCTAAGACTGAACCAAATTCACAGTGTCCACAATAAAAAACCATCTATATAGGTCACTTTTCTGAAGAAAGAGGGAAGATTGGAGGTGGTGACAACCAGGAGACCACAGGTTGCTAAGCTACTGAGTAAAATAAGACGGGGCGTCTACCCATGTAGAAATCCAGGCTTTTAAGAATGTGCCCTAGAATGATGCAACCTTCATTAGTTACCATAGCGATGAGCTTCATTTCCCAGGGGGACAATTGTTATTTTTGCCACCACTTGGGGTGGAGGTGCAGGGGTGGGGAGTGAATCCTACTGTGTTTTGAAGACCCTGAATTTTCAGGGATTACTTTTCTACTAGATCACACATTACAACCTCCTTACTAACAAAGGCAATCCCTATCAATCTGCAAACTAAGAGAACTTTGAGCAGTGGGATGTGAGTCAATGTCTTTTGGTAGTTTTCACAGTGACTTGCTTCAAGGGGGAAAAAAAGTGCCTCTAATGCAGACAGAATGTCGTGGAGATTCTTGGAAAACAGAGCTGAAAGATTTTTTTTTTCCCCTATGGTTATTCGTAGTTAGAACCAACTATGAGATTCTCATTATATGCATTCAGATCACATGGAGTAAAGAAACTAAATCAAATCTTCTACAAAACACTGTGTATTTCTGTATAGAGGGTTTTTCCCAGGATAGACAGAGGCTGCTGTGTGGACTGAATGAAGGCGGCCGGGGGGTTTCAGAGACAGGGGCTCAAGCTGGGCGCTCTCCAGATTCTAGACCACAGGGCCAGGCAGCTCAGTTTCAAGTATTAACCAGCTCACTACATGGGACCTAAACAACTCTGCTGAACCACAGACACTTGGACTTCTTTTCCCACGGCTGTAGGAACCTAGCAATCTGCAGCTGGAGAAGAGATGTGGCTGTTTTATAGTTCAACACCTTGAGCTTTGAAAGGTACTCCTGCTTTAAAAACAAAAACAGTCATTCCAATCATTTACAGCCTTGTGTTTCATCAAGGGGCGCTAACCACAGCCAATCCCCCCAGGGCATTTTAACCAGCAGGATAATTTCTCTTCAACCAAAGGTCGCCAAAGCCTTTTACATTTAGAGTTTTAAAAGTCACAACCAAATGGCAATATCTTCATTGGTTTTTGTGAGTGTGTGCGCTAGTCATGTCCGAATCTTTGCCACCCCTTGAACTGTAGCCCACCAGGCTCCTCTGTCCATGGGATTTTTCAGGCAAGAATATTGGAGTGGGTTGCCATTTCCTTCTCCAGGGGATCTTTCCCACCCAGGGATCGAACCCATATCTCCTAGATCTCCTGTCATTGTTTTTTAAAAATCTATAAAATGAAATCTCCAAACGAGATTAAACAAACCCAGATGTCAGAGGAGAGATTACAAACACACATGAAATACAGGTAACTGTTATCTTTATCAATCAGTAGTAAGAGCCTTGAGAGAAACAAGCCCCTGAGTCCTTTTATTACTGGTAAACTATTCTGTATCTGCAAATAGTTTACCTGCAGTGGAGACTTGTTTTGCATATTTTGTTTTCTTGGTAATTTAACTCAGTGGCTAATGTTTAAGCACAGCCTTCCTGCCCTGGCACAATTGTGGGTTTTACCATTCTCAAAACTCCTTCCCCATAACAACTGTTACCTGGCTATCTGCTCTCCCATGTGAGCATAATTCCCCTACAAGCCTTTGGGACTCCTGGGCAAAATTAAGCTCCAGGATCACACCGTATCTCACCAATGTAAGGCCAGTTACATTAGCCATCAATGCCGGTGAGCAAGTCCTTTGCCCACTGGACAAGTAATTTCTTAAAGACTTCAAAATGCTTATCTTTAAATATTTTTATCTTTGATTTTCTTAATACCTACAGTACTTTAATTTTGAATACATACAGTACTTAGCATAAAAGAGATGCTTGGAAAAGGTCATAAAGGTACATTAAAGAAAAAGAGAAAAGAGAAAAAAATGAACACGTTCCCAGTGCGATGGTGAAGAACAGCCCACAGGGAAGCACCAGGAATGCCCCAGAGCTCAGAGGCTGGGCAGTTTCTGGATATTAGTTAGCATCAGAGACCCCATCCGCTCCTAAGTCACAGCCCCTCACAGGACAGAGACTCATGAGGACAAGCCTTGAGCAGTTGGTTTGAGCAAGTCAACAATATGACAGTGTTTGTCAATATCACTCATCAGGAGGCATGTGATGGAATCACTGGAGGAACAATATAGAATTAAATATTGTCCTTGACTGTGTACGCAGTGGGAAGGCGTGGTCTTTGTCATCCCACTCAGCACTCTCTTCCTTCAGCCAACACGTGACAAACGCTCACTAGGGAGTTAATGACTGAAAGAGCAATGACTCACACAGGATTCCCCCGGCTGCCGCCCTTCTGAATCTGTAGAAAGATGAACTACTCCCTTTCAAGGCAGCCACAGGTAGCAAAATGACCAAGAATTTTACACCTGAAAGACACAGCAGAGGGACTTCCCTGGTGGTCCAGAGGCTAAGACTCCGAGTCCCAATGCAGGGGGCCTGGGTTCCATCCCACATGCTGCAGCTGAAGATCCTGCATGCCACAGTGAAGACAGAGACTCCCCGTGCAGCCCAATAAATAAAAATAATTTTAAAAATTTCACTAACAAAAAAAACACATCAGAGCTGGGGGAGGGGAGGGAGGGGAGGGTGGGGAGTTACTGCTCAACAGGTATGTAATTTCCATTTGGGAAAGGGATAGTAATGATGACCGCACAACATGTGAACACACCCAGTGCCCCTGAAGTGTATACTTATGTGCTAAATAGACAAACGGTTGTCTATTAATATTTCCACAATAAACAAAGAAATCAATTTTTTTAAGCTTTAAAAAGAGAAATACAGCTGAAAGACTCTCTCTCAGAAACTGTCGTCTTCATAGAGCGGCCGGGGTCACAGCAATTAGATCAGCTGTGGACAGATTGGCTTTACTTAGAACAGGTCTGCAGAGGGCGTCTTGGCCAAGAATGTGTAAAAGGAATACACTTGCTCACTCCGGCAGGGTAGGGCAGAAGGGTACCCTTCCAGGATTCAACTTAAACTCAGGGTTTGGAAGAATTAGTCTTGATAACCTATGAAAAAAGTAACAAAGGAGAGTTTCTGAACCAGGAGTAAGTAGGTAAAGTTAGATAATGACAGGGGGGTGTTTTTCAAAAGACTGCTTTGGCAGTGAGCAGCCTGGATTAGACAGGAGGAAAATTAAAGGCTGGAAGACCAGTGAGAGCCTGCTATGGGGATCTACATGTTAGAATACAGTGGTGTCAGGGGAATAAGGGCAATAAAGAGGAAGAATCAAATCCTAGATACGTGACTAAGAAGGAATCAACAAGGGAAGGAGAAAGAGTCAAAGGTGACGACCACATTTCCAGCCCGGAGAGGCGTGCTGCTGATGAAGGCAGGTTGCAACCGATGCCGCCAGCCAGTATTTTACTCTTTTATTTTTGGCTATACCACAGCAGCTTGTGCAATCTTAGCTCTCCGACCAGGAACCCAGGCCCCAAAACTCTAATAAGGGAGTTTTAAGTTAAAGTTTTTAACCTTAAAAGTTCCTTTTGAATCCTGGAGATCTTAAGTTATTTCCTTTCCTAGCTGAACTGATCAGATCATGACGGTGACTGTAACTCAGCTATTCTCCTATTATTTTCCTGATACCCTAGAACTTTAGACCAAAAGGAAAAAAAAAACTAAAATTCCATACTGTTTTACGGAAAAACCAGAATGAGCTTTCTGACCATCTCTATACATTTTTCAATACAATTTTCTTATAATTCAATGGTGACTGGAAATTATCCTTGAATAAGATGGACACAAGTTGAGCAGAACATGGCTTTGGGAAGTAATTTCCACTAATGAATTAAATAGAGTACGGCAGAAAACAAAGTCCATCCATTTTGTCTGCCTTTCTCTAATTCTCTTTATCCTTTACAAAACACCCTAAGATGAATGAAGCAAAAACATAACCATTCCCAATGACTGTGTGAAGGTGTTAGGAATCTACAAGAATTAAAAAAAAATCACATCAAAACTCTGTTGTCCTGGGGCTCCCCTGGCTATCTTGTGCTTCCAACACAGGGGAAATGGGTTCAATCTCTAGTCGGAGAACTAAGATCCCATGTGGGGTGTGGAGTGATCAAAAATATATATATTAAATTTTAAAAATACTTAAACTCAGTGTGTGAGCCTTGTTTGGATATTGCTTTGAATAAATCAACCATAAAAATATATGTATATTCAATTAGGGAAATTTGAACATATTAAATGAACATATTAAATAATATTAAGAAATTATTAATTCAACTCTGTATGTATGATAATCGTGTTGTGGAATGTGAAACAACTTATCATTTATGGCATTAACAGGTGAAATGAGACTTTAATCCAGAATTCGTTTAAAGTGAATTCCAGCATCCTACCCAACAAAGGACTGAATGTGGAGATACACAACACAAGACTGGCAAAAGATTGATCATTCAACTAGACTCCAATAACACTTTTAAAAATCAATAACACTTTTAAGAATAAATAAAATGCTTGAGTTACCAAAAAAAAAAAAAATAATAAGACTGAATATTGAAGCTGGGTGATGGGTACATTGTCATTTTCATGTGTTGTATATGTTTGAAACTGTCCACAATAAATTATTAACAATCTTGAGGCCTTGACGCATAACAACAACTGTATATAACTGTATGTAACAGACAGCCATGACCCCCTCTGGGAATACAGAGAGATTATGACTAGAGAAACATATTAATTCAAGCAGTACTGAACACTTTCGTCATCCACCTGGCAATCTGTGTTGGTTTGATATCATTTGTAGGTATCAATAAATCACGTGCAAATGAAACACTTTTTATATCTAGAGAATAGATAACAATTTGTGGATCTCTAAAATGAATGAACAACTTTGAAAAGTTATGCCTGAATAGGTATAAACGGTTGGGGCAAATTATTTAAAGGTATACGCCCAGAAGACGTTGGTACAATATCTCAGAATAATCCTTCTAGAAAAAATTTTCAGAGTTCTCATGTTAAATATTCTCAATATATAAATCACAGTAGCATATGTCAATGATAAAGGAGACAGTAATAGCATATGGACTGCTTTGAAGTTAGTAGAGTGGGTAAAATGTCTATTTTCTGCAGTGCTTAAGTGTATTTCATTAGGTGATTAAATTCTCCTCACTACTGGAAAACACTAAATGGCACAAATGAATTCAGATTCCACATTAAATAATCTACATTATTTCAAACATCCATCTACTATCCATTATGACAAAGAAACAAGTAGTCAGTTTCTGGATGGAATCATAAAAGCCCTTACAATTCAGGCTATTTTATAAAGTAACTAAGGCTACTCATACTTCTCACAAATTTTAAATGCATCTGACATGCTTTGTAGTAGTACAAAGGAGGGATAAAACAGGAAAATCAAAAAGACAATGATACTACATCTTTTCTCTGTCAGGCCAAATAAACATACAACAGTAGCTACTGCCCTCTACAATTCTGCTTGATGTAAAGTGATGACTTAGCGTGGATGGTTAAAAATTCTCATGCTCTCTTGAAAAACCAAAGTATACAGATATCCTCTCTTCCTATAATCAACCTTTCTTCCTGTGGGCTTTTGAGATACATAATGTATACTCATGAATGTTAATAAATCCCATAAATCAAAATCACATTAACTTTCCTTTCATATTAAACCCTCCCCATAAGCTTCTGCAGAATTTCCTTGATGTATCAAAGTATATGGTGTAAAAAGGTGTAGATGAACCTAAAACAGCAAAATTTCTTTAAATGTTGGTTGAAGAAACATTACTGGAAGTAATTCACTATAGCTTGGCTGCCCTTGGAAAACATGCTGGATTTAAGCCATGCCGATAGAAAAGCTTACATGGAAACTAATGAAATAAAGAGAGCAAGCCAGAAAACCAGAACCTTCTGTTTACCAGTCAACCCTCAGTTTTGCTTTTGTCGGAGAGAAGTCAGGTAAAATAATAGCTGAAATGAAATTCTTTTCTAAAATTTTTTTAAGAATTCATTAATTTGCAAAAAGATACTGAAATACGTAAGAATCTTGAACTAAGGCTAACATAACATGTAGACCTTCCACCAAAAGCCATTCTGTAAAGCAAGCATGCTATGTAAAATTAATCCCTGCAAAAATAAAAGTCTGAAAAGGTTAGCAGAACCCAGTATTTTTACTAGCCAGCATTCTCCCAAGGACTTATATCTGTAATAAAATGAATGAAATCAGCATTTTCTGACTCACACAGCTTTTCATGAATGAGTACTTAAGTGTGAAGATGGATTAACTCTCTGATCTCATTTTAATGAGTTTCTCTTTGTCTTTGAGGGACTACACTGCACAGATGCTCAATCACTCTACACTAGAGTCATTTAAATCAATCCATATAAGAGCTTGGAGAACTGCGCTGACTTGCACTTACTTAGTTATACTAAATTGGCCAAAATTTAAAGTCAGAGAATAATTTAAATTATGTAAAGTTACCTCTTCCATCCAGTCGGCTGCTAATTCCTGCCAATTTTCCTTAGTGGAACTAAAGTCTTCTCTCTGCTGCCTACACTGCTCTTCCATCCAATACACTGCTAAACCCTGTCAATCCTACCTCCTTAATGTAACTAACACCCGTTAGTTGTCTCTATACTATCTATAATATCGGCTTGGTCGCACTTGCATTGATACCCTCAAGAAACTCCTCCCTGGTCTCCTCCTGTTTCACCTTCTCTAATCCCTTCAACAGGGCACTGAAGTCAACTTTCTAAAATGCAAATCCAATTATGTCACAACCTTCAAAGATGTGGGGATCAAGTCCAGCTCTATGGTCTTAACAGGTCTTCCAGGATCTGACCCCCATCCGTTTCGCTGGCCCATCTGTCCAATACCCTACCAAACTGTTCTTGGTCCTCTAACTCACTAACCTGAAAGGGTGGTGAATTAAATACAGGCTTACCAGGTTTCCATTCTGCCAAGAAAAAAACATTTCAAATAAAAGCAAAATCTACATTTTGCGAGCGCTTTCATTTTACAAAAAGAGCGTGATCTTAGAATTCTAAAATCTGAATAAATTTAATTTTAGATACAAAAAGCATATTATATTGTCCTTTTAAAAAAACTTTCACTGCACTCTGTTGAAAACTCTCGTGTGAACTCATTCAATGAAACTGACCTCATTCATCAGATCTTTATGCCCCTGAGTGTGCTGATCCTCTGTTGAAGCATGTCTTTCTCCCCCAACCTCCTCCACCTGTACAACTAGTACTCATCTTTATATTGCACTTTATAAGGCAGTCTTTTTCAAATTTTAATGTGCATACAAATAACCTGGCAGTTTTGTAAAATGCAGATTCTGGTCACAAAGATTTTGTGCTAGAAGAGTTACAGCTTTAGGTTTTACACTGAAGTCTATAATCCACTTTGTGTTCATTTTTGTATGTGTATGAGGCACGGAAAGTTCCTTTTTTTCGTATGCGGGTATCAACTGTTCCAGCACCTTTTCCTGAAAAAAGAATCCTTCCACGGAACTGCCTTTGCTCCTTTGTTAAAAATCAATTAGCTCAATTAGCCATGTATGTGTGTGGGTCTCTTTCTGGACTCTATCCTGTTTGTTCCATTGATCTATTTGTCTAGACCAAGTTACCTCACATGGTCTTAAAGGCTCATGATCCAAAAACAAAAGTATTCTGTGCAAAGAAAGGCCCTGGAATGTTCCAGACCTCCCTGATGTTTACCTGTGTTTTCTTTCTCCTGCTGTACTCTATCCATCAAAGCCTTAAGTAAGTATACTTAGTGAGTCCTTTCAATTAACTGACCCTGGGTAACTGCTGCAATGATTTTGCTGTCTGTAATTAAGAAGACAGAACACAAAGCCGAAGAACTGGCTGTATTCCATCCGGCCTAAACGGGTCAAGGTCAGTTAGCTCTTCGCCCCTCTCTTCTGGGAATGTCACTTCCCAAGTTTTACTGCTTATGCCCTACAGGTCTGTTTTGATAATAACCAGTTAATGATGGCCAGATGTCATCTCAGATAACAAAAGATAATCATAAAAGAAGGAAGTTTTCAGTCTAAAGCACGCTTATAGTCAGGGTATGTGAGTGTAAATGTGCACGCATGAATGTGAATGTGAAGACAGCTGAAGCTAACCGACCCATGGACCTGAACATGAGCAAAACCCAGCAAAAGCCAAACTCTTTCAAGAAATATCAACAACTACCCAACAGACAATTGTCAGGCTCCTTGATAGAAACAAAGGTGGGCATCCAGCACTTTGCAGAAAAGAAGGAGAAACTTCTGGTGAGAATCCTTTCCATTAAGAGTTAAGCCAGAATAAAATGTACACGGGAACTTTCAAAGTCTGAGAAGAGAGTTCCACTCTGGCACTGCCCAGATATGGGGACGCTAGCAGAGAAATGGAGAGCAGTGGTATGGTTATGGTAAGGTAAAATGTGAAAGTGAAAGTGAGTGTTAGTCGCTCAGTCACGTCCAACTCTTTTCCACCCCATGGCCTGCAGACCACCAGACTCCTCTGTTCATGGGATTCTCCAGGCAACAACACTGGAGTGGGTTGCCCCGCCCTCCTCCAGGGGATCTTCCCAAACCAGGAATCAAACCAGGGTCTCCTGCACTGCAGGCAGATTCTTTACCATCTGAGACAGCTAGCTAAAAGTAGTAGAAGGGATAATAATAACAGTTCAGAATTAAATGCATGTGTGTGCTCAGTCATGTCCAACTCTTTGCGACCCCATGGACTGCAGCCCAACAGATTCCTCCAAATAAATGGATTCCCTCCAAATTCATATATTGAAATCCTCATCTTCACTGTGATGGTGTTAGGAGGTGGGAGGTAATTAGGTCATGCAGGTGGTGCACTCATGAATGGGGTCAGTACCCTTTTAAGAAACACTAGGGACACCATCTTTCTCTCTCCCGAACTAAGAGACAAACACCCTGAGCATCTTTTATGGAAGACACATTGTGACTTGCATCCTTATTTTTTTGAAAAAGAGGCAGATATTACTACTTATTTTTTTATCACTCTGCATTTTTTATTTTTGTTTTAGACACACCTCACGGCATGCAGGATCCTAGTTTCCTGACCAGGGATCAAATCTGAGCCCTTTGCAGTGAAAGCTCAGAGTCTTAACCACTGGACCACCAGGGAAGTCCCCCTTCACTTCTTAATCCTCACAAACATTTAGAGGAGGTCCTATTTTTGTTTCCATTTCAGATATGAGGAACTGTGTTTCCCTTTGGAGGGAAAAAGCCAGGAGTTACCCTCAGGCAGTCTGACTCCCAAGTATTTTTGCCTGGAGAATTCCATGGACAGAGGAGCCTGGCGAACTAGGCTCCATGGCGGTCCCATCGGACACAACTGAGCGATTAACACTTTCACTTACCCACCACACTATTCCTGAGGTCGTCTGACCACTCAGAAAGAGAAATAAAACAGACTATGAGGGCAGCAGGAGAAATAAACCTAGATTTAGACAACAATGGAAGGCAGGAACCCAAGAAAATGGCTGACAGGCATTTACAGCACCTTGCGCAGGGCATTACTCAGGTCTGGATCTGATACATCTAATACGCTCAGAGGTACAGCAGACAAAAAAACATGCTGCTCTGTGAAATTCCCTCAGTTACACAAAGCTGCTGTTCTCACAGGCTGGCATGGAAAATGATGATCACTTCATAATTTATCTCTCAACTCTTCTTATGCCATTGAAAAGGATTAGGGCTTCCTGTCGGGGCAACTATGTATATTTCCCTACCGTCTCCTCCAACTCTGCTTTTTTAGTGTGGATGGAACCCACTTAATCCAAACACAACACATTTGATTGTGTTGATCAGTACATAAACATTTTAGAAAAAAAGTCCTCCTTTGCTCTAAAGTTATTTTTTTTGGTACTGAACACATGAGAAACATCAGCCTTTTCCTCTCTGGTGATGCTAAAAGGTATTGTAAATTTACAAAAGTTTAATTGACCCTTACCTGGATCCATGATATTTTAAATATCTTTGTTCATTATGAGGCCAAAGTATTATATTTCCTTCATCTTGAAAAGCATGTAGAGTGCTTATCACAGAACAAGATCAGTACTAGAAACACAAAAAGGGGTCCAGCCCACAGAGAGGGTTTTCATTCTTTTTTTTTTTTTTAATGTGGATCATTAAAAAAAAAAAAAAAAAAAAAACCTTTTATTTTGTACTGGGTACATGGGTTCAATCCCTGGGTGGGGAAGATCCCCTGGAGAAGGAAATGGCAACCCACTCCGGTGTTCTAGCCTGGAAAACCCGTAGACAGAGGAGCCTGGCATGCTGCAGTCCATGGGGTAGCAAAGAACTGGA
Source organism: Bubalus kerabau (assembly GCF_029407905.1). Classification (NCBI taxonomy): domain Eukaryota; kingdom Metazoa; phylum Chordata; class Mammalia; order Artiodactyla; family Bovidae; genus Bubalus; species Bubalus kerabau. The sequence continues at coordinate 21,728,057 of NC_073635.1, read as the reverse complement.
CACCGACTTAGCAACTGAACAACAAAGCAGCCAAGCCAGAGACTGGAATACAATGGCTATAAAACTCAGGATTAAACTCTTAATCACTCCATGCACACACAGAGGGGCCAAGTCCACCAGCTCCCCTCTTACAGCCGGTGAACAGCTCCTGAAGTAGAGGTGGGCAAGACCAGCGCTGGACAAAGAGCCACCCTGGAGCTTCTGCCTGGGTGCCAGACCAGGCAGCTACTCGGGGGAAGGGAAACTACCCCAGTAGGCTCAGAGCTGCCAAAGCAACACAAAAGGAAGACTGTTCTGCAACAAAGCAGGGCTCTGCCCTGCAGCTGTGTCCCTCTGCCCACAGCTCCAGCCTTACCCCACACAGGCTATCAGGACTCCGAGCTGCTGCTGAGAAGTTACAAGCATCTAACTTTTCCCCCTATTTTTTGCTGGTAATGAAAAGAACTGAACAATAACCCACAGAGTCTCTGACAAAGCAGATTTCAGTTACCAACACGGAACAAACTAGACCTCACTTGGCAGATGAGCAGAGAAGCTAACAAATTAGAGAGATTCATATGTTTAAGAGGGACATTCTGAACAGTTAGGGTAAAGGCAAGAAATAAGACAACTTTACAAATTTTGAAATTTACGTTCTCAGGGAGATTCAAAACACTGAATCTCTAATAAAATGAAAGGCAAATGAAAAAAGAATAGAAACTAGTATTTGAAGGTAAAAGTGAAACTGGTGGCCGGAAGAACAGAGGCACTGAAATGCAGATTGGCTACCGCAGAAAACCACGCTGGAGCCTGTGAAGATCTGCTCAGTGAAAGCTCCCAGAACTCACAGGAAAACAGTGACCAAGCGGAAACTATCAGTGAAAAAAGACAGCATCTCCACAACGGATCCAATATGTGTATTACAGGCACTTCAGAAAGAGAAAATAAAACAGAAGGGAAAAATAACAAGTAAAGGAGAAGTAGTAATTAAATAAATAATGGGAGAAAGAAACAACTTACAAATGAGTTTTTCAGACTAAAATGATCTACTCAGAACTTGACAGGATTAATCATAAAAGATCCACACATTCCCCAAATTTCTCAATGTCAGGAGGAGAAAAATTCAATAAAATCTGAACCTCCACCAAGATTTTTAAAAAATAAAAAAGAGGGGAAAATTAATTTTTAAAAAAGCAAGATAAAAATACAAAAGGGGAACTTCCCTGGCAGATGAGTGGTTAGGACTCTCTGCTTTCACTGCCATGGGTGGGCATGTGTTTGATCTCTGGTTGGGAAACTAAGATTCTTGCATGCTGCAAAGTGCAGCCCAAAACAAACAAACAAACATACCACTAAACACCAAATAAAATAAAAACTGAAAAAGGAATATGAATGAGATGGACATCGGACTTCTCAGCTGCCATATTGGCTGTGAAAGACAAAGGAGTAAGATTTCCAGAACTTAGAAGGAAAAAGACTGTGGTCTAAGAATTTGAAATTTTTAATTATTATGAAAATAATTATTTTATTTTATTATTAAATTATAATATTGTACCTATCATTAATTATAAAGCAGAAGAAAGCTACTAATAGACATAAAAGGACTCAAAAATATACTTTCCACATATCTTTTCAGGGAAAAAAAAATCTTAAGGGAGTATAGAAATCTTAAGTGTAGGCATACAGAAGTATAAAAGAAGTAGCAGTGAGCAGTAAAACTAATGAAACTAGAGTGGTCTAAATTATGTATGCTAATTGTTGACATCATGAGAGAAATAATCAACAAGGATGCTGAAGGAGCAAATTATTAAAAAAAAAAGTGTGGACAAACATTTCTAATTATTTCAACAAAATTCATGGGTGAGAGGAAGGAAGGAAATAAAGAATGCGCTGAAGCATATGTTTTAAGGGAATCCACAGATACTGCTCCAATGATACTTACAAATTTTAAAAGTACCCACAATTAGAACAAAAACTGGACATAACACTCCCAAGTTAAAAGGAGAACTGTTTTTCTTTTTTTTTTTAATTGAAATAGGTTGATTGGTGGCTCAGATGGTAAAGAATTTGCTTGCAATGCAGGAGAACAGGATTCAATCCCTGGGTCAGGAAGATCCCCTGGAGAAGGGAATGGCAACCCACTCCAGTTTTCTTGCCTGGAGAATCCCATGGACAGAGGAGCCTGGCAGGCTACAGTCCATGAGGTCCCAAAGAGTCAGACACAACTGATCCATTAACACACACACACTTTCCAATAGTTGATTTACAATGTTTCAGGTGTATAGCAAAGTGATTCTGTTATACACATATATATTCTTTTCCAAATTCATTTCCATTATAGGTTATTACAAGATATTGAATATAGCTCAGAAATTCCATTTGTAGACATTTATTCTCCATTCACATTTATAAAAGAAATTATACATGGAAAGTATGAATTAATTCAAGACAGTTCCCTCAGTTTAGGATGAAGTGAGCTGCAAAATTTCCAGCAGTCATGTATGGATGTGAGAGTGGACCATAAAGAAAGCTGAGTGCCAAAAAATTGATGCTTTTGAACTGTGGTGTTGGAGAAGACTCTTGAGAGTCCCTTGGAGTGCAAGGAGATCAAACCAGTTAATCCTAAAGGAAATCAGTCCTGAATATTCATTGGAAGGACTGGTGCTGAAGCTGAAGCTCCAAAACTTTGGCCACCTGATGCGACGGTGAAGGTGATTCATTTGAAAAGACCCTGATGCTGGGAAAGACTGAAGACAGGAGGAGAAGGGGACGACAGAGGATGAGATGGCTGGATGGCATCACCGACGCGATGGACACAGAGTTTGAGCAAGCTCCGGGAGTTGGTGATGGACAGGGAAGCCTGGCGTGCTGCAGTTCATGGGGTTGCAAAGAGTCAAACATGACTGAGTGCCTGAACTGAACCGAACTAAGCTGCAAATAACAGAATACCCAATCAAAGAGATTTAAACAAAAAGACTAGAAGGCAGGCAGTTCCAGGTTGATTCAATAGCTCAAATAAATCCTTAGTGGCCAAGGCTTCATATTTCCACCCTATCACCTTCACTGTGCTAGTGAAATCATGACAGGTGAATACAAGGCTGAGAAGACTGTGTATATTAAAAGATCTTAACTATACTAAAATCAGAAGAAAATAAGAGTTAAGAAAAATCTCGTAATACTGGTTGTTCCAAGATGGCGGGATCCTGCTTTACAGACTTTTGTACTTTCCATATATTTTAAAGAATGTAATATGTGCATAAACTGAATATATATATATACATGAAGAAAAAGAGAAGAACTACTGAAGAAAAGGGCTCAATACTCCTTGGTCATAATGGCATAAGTATGTTCTCCTTGCTTTCCAAATAGAACTCTTTTAAAGTGATGTGTTGTGTATAAGAATTTTCTAATTCTCCATTACGCACACAATAGTTTTATATAAAAAGCTTGTTATGTCGTTAATGATTATCCTCTATGTAGTGTGTAACATCGGTACAGAATGTAACAGTTCCCTTTCACATGCCTTTATCTCATGACACTGACTACAAACTTTACAGATAAACACAGAATAGTAAGAATAGCTAAAGAGAGCATTTGCCATGAGGAATCCCATCATTCAAGAGCCTTTCCGAAAATCATGTTAAATTGGGAGATTTAAATACAATCTACCCCAATTCATCTCATATTTCATATAGACAACATTAAAACAAATTCATGGTTAGACTGCATCAGTTTTCAAGGGGCTCCAGTTCTTTTAGGTATTGCATTAATACCAGTAACCATCTGTGCTCCTAAAGCTACTGTAGAGAAAATAAGCATCTAGAGCAAAGCAGGCTAAGAGAAGCCTACACAATCCATTTGGTGTGTGTCAGTTACTTCCCAGCCTAGAGAATCACTTAATCAGCTAACTTCATAGGCATTTTCCAAGACTGCTTCTCCATAGCTTAAAACTACAAATATGAATTTCAGAATTTCAACTTCAAAACCGAAGAATACATGAGAAATACTCTAGAGAAAGTCCTAATCTGATACACCAGGAAACTGTCAAGGCATGGTTTAAAACCATCAAAATGGATCACAGCAGGGACCTTCATCAGTCTAGTGGTTAAGAATCGCCTTCCAACACAGGGGGTGCAGGTTCTATCCCTGGCAGAGGAACTCAGATTGCAGTCAAAATGTTTAAAAAAAAAAAAAAATCACAGTTATAAACAGAAAAGTTCCACTGGGCACACACTTTTGAAGAGGGCTAAACCCTGCAAAGAATTTATCCTGCTGCTCTATTTCTAGTGATGAGCCTATTTTTAAAATGCTGGTCAGTCAGTTTCTTAGGTCCTTTTTAGACATTACAAAGCCTCAAAGAAGAAAATTCCATTCAGTTAAATCATGACAGAGTAAAGCAGGCACGTGCCCTTCATCTGGTCCATCAAGTAAGGTCATCCTGTCTCCTCTTCTCCATCCACAAGGAATGGAATTTAATCTTTGCCTTTTTGGTTATTGTTGTCTTCAGTAACGTGACAGGAGGCACTGAAGAGAGGAATGTGGAAACACCAAACTGTGAACCAAAACTTCACTGAAATAGAAATTGTTGTTAGGCCGGTTTCATTTTATTTTAGGTCCTGCCGCATTTTGCACATAAATTATGAAATGCAGTATACTTCATATACAAAATTAAACAAACTATCAACATCTACAATTTACAACAGCAACAACAACAACGATTTCACTGTCCATCAATATTAATGGTTGGAGCCACTGGAGAGGAGCCTTTGGAGCAGAGAAAGAGGAAGGAGCAATTTAATGAGCCTTGCATGTCAGAAGACGCTTCGTGTAACTCTGTCTTCCTTCCACAGAGCACGGCTGTCACAAGTACTTGTCAAGAACAAGAGAAGATCTGGGTTGTACTGTGGAAGAATTTTATGTTCTAAAGACAAACTCAGGTCTCATTCCATCACTTACTTAGGAGTTGGAGATTTTCAAGTGAAATTCTAGAATATTCTTTCCCCTTCAGCATCTGTCTCCCCGCAGACTCTCCCCAGAAGGCTGCTGGTGGGAGCAGGTCTGGGGTGGTGGCCAGGGGACTCTGGGCCCCCCAGCTAGGACTGAAGAATTCACTAATTCTTAGCAAGGTATGACAGTGCTGATCCAAAGGAAGGAACTGGCTGGAGGGCTAAGTGTTAAATGCTGCATCAGGTGAAAATTCCCTCCGTTGATACCAGTTTCCTTTCCGAAGTTCTGGCTGCACCTCACCCATGCGCTGTTAGCATTCTGCCCTCAGCCAGGGCTGGCCATACCCTGCCTGAGTTGCCTCGTCCTGGCTGAATTCCACAGGATTTTAGTTGGCCTTGATAATATTTGTGCTTAGCTCTCAAGTCCAGAGATACTTATCCTATAAGTGACTGACATTTTTGTACTGAAATTCTGAAGTCCTCCAAACTGAGGAATATTTTAAATGAATCTTACTGAAGAATAGGTACCAAACATGAGTGGCGGCTGCCATGGGGGTGGGTGGGGTAAAACAATTTTGCTTTGTATATCATAAATATCTTTGCCTTTTTTTTTTTTTAAGGACAGATGACTACTTTTAAGATAAACATACATTTTTTTCTTTTATTACATAAGTGAAAGTCACTCAGTTGTCTCCGACTCTTTGTGGCCCCATGGACTGTGGCCCGACACTTTCCTCTGTCCATGGGATTCTTCAGGCAAGAGTACTGGAGCGGGTTGCCATGCCCTCCTCCAGGGGATCTTCCCGACTCAGGGATCGAATCCAGGTCACCTCTCATTACCTCTGCCATCATCACCCAAATCAGTCATCATCACCTCTCCTACTGCGATCTGCCCCCAGCTTCTGTCCTCACTTAGCCCCACCCAGAACCTAGTTATCACTTACACAACAGCCGTTGATACTATTAAAACAAGTCAAATCTCGTCCCTCCTCTGCTCAAAGCTCTGCAATGGCTCCCATTTTACCACAGTTAAAAGTCAACATCTTCTCAATGGTCCACAATGCAATCTTTCACCCTTTGACAGTCCCCAGCCACATCTCTTAGCACTCTCCTTCCTGCCACACTGAAATTGAAAAGTGAAAGTGTTAGTTGCCCAGTCATGTCTGACTCTTTGCGACTGACTCGTAGCCTGCCAGGCTCCTCTGTCCATGGGATTCTCCAGGCAAGAGTACTGGAGTAGGTAGCCATTCCCTTCTCCAGGGGGTCTTCCCCATCCAGGGGTCAAACCCGGGTCTCCTGCATTGCAGGCAGATTCTTTACCATTTTTTACTCTCTGAGCCACCACTGACCTCTGCCCTAGGGCCTTTGCACCAACTGTTCCCTCTGCCAAGAAGACTCACTTCCAGATGGCCCCATGGCTAACCTCCTTATCTTTCCAGTCTTGATTCAAATACTGCCTTCTCAGTGAGGACCATCCTCACCATTCATTTATAAAAAAGTGGAAATAGCAACTCCCTCCCTGCCCCCACATCTGCATTCCCAGTCCTTTTATTCTGCTCTGGTTTTTTTTCCCCACAGTGCTTATCACTTTGCAACACTGTCTTTACTTACCTATTACGATCATTGTTTATTTCTCCCCCAAAATAGTATCCCCTCCCTAGAATAGTGCCTGATACAATCAAGAACTCAACTAATATTTGTTGAACACCAGTGGAATTAAAACAAGCAGAATGAAGGCGGCCTAAGGCCGCTGTTCAAGATCCCAGCGCATAAGATTCCTGCCACTCCCAGCAATGAATGGAACATGACAAGCAAATCAAGAGTCTTAAAAGTGTAAGAGTGATGGCTCATACCACAGTTCTTGGGAACAGAGAATAACAATCAGGCAAGGCCTGAAATACAGGGTTAGAGTATCTGGGATGAAATCTGAACTCTTGCTTTTAGCAAATTCATCCTATCAGAATCCAGCAGTAATCTGTCCACAGCTACCCCAAGAAAGGCCTGGAGTAGTCTCTGATTAAATGAATCAATTTCACTTCTGTTGGTGCCTCCCAACCTGATCCTTGCTCTAATCCTTCGTCCCTTATTACGCTATCTCAAAATGAGGTTCAGCCACTTCAAAGACTGCTCTTGAAAGGAATATGAGGTGACAGTGAGAGCATAGTCTTCTAATTATTTCTGTTTATTCTACCCCTTTATTTTAAAAGCATGGGGTGGGAGGTGAAAAAATTACTTCTCTACATTAAACAAGGGTCCATTCCTTTACAAAGAGTTGCCGATAAAATTGCCTGTTGTGGAAAGACAGAAATGATGACAAGATTGGGAGGACAGAAACCAGAGAATATCCTGAATTTCTAGAGGGGATGAGAAATAAGATAGCTTCCAAATGTCTGCAGGATGTGCATTCTGACCTGTGGCATGCTGGAGAGAGGAGCGGCTTCACCGATGAGACTAGATGAGTTCTGAAGATTAAAAGAGGCTTCACTGATGAGACTAGATGAGTTCTGAAGATTAAACCACAGGGACTTCCCTGGCAATGCAGTGGTTAAGACTGTGCTGCTAATGCAGGGGGCACAGGTTTGATCCCTGGTCAGGGAACTAAGATCCCACATGCCATGCAGCACAGTCCAAAGATAAAACATAAAGTAAAATAACTTTTTAAAGAAAAGATTAAACCACGAATACCTATTGAGAGGTTACTGTGTAAAAAAAAAAAAAAAAAAAAATCTACAACCAAGGAAAGTAACAGGTGGTTACTGAAAAATGGGTGGAAAGACTTTTAAAAATATCCTGAATTCTTAGGCAGAATTCTAGGAGCTTGAATTAACTCACTGAATCTTCATGAAGACCCCCATGGATTAGATGCTATAATCATACCCATTTTACAGATGAGGAAAGTAAGGCCAGTGTGCTTTCGCCTTCCAGTCATTCTCCCTGCTCCCCACCAACCCCATCCACCCCCTGACCCTTCCATCTTTCTAGTATAGCTCTGACTTACACTATCCATTCACCTGGCTCGCCCAGGACTATCCTGGTGTATGCCTGTGGTCCTGGCCTAAAAAAACTACTAACCTTTTCTTTTTTTCAATTGTAAGGAAAACATACAACATGCTGTGGGATGGGAGAGGGGAGGGAGGCTCAAGACAGAGGGGATCTATATACACAATTACAGATTCCAGTTGCCACATACTGCAGAAACCAACACAACATTGTAAAGCAATTATCTTCCAATTAAAAAAAATTTTTTTAATTTACCATCTTAACTATTTTTAAGTGTACCCTTACTTTTAAAAGTGTTGCAATTTAGAGACTTCCCTGGCAGTTCAGTGGCTAGGATTATGAGCTTTAATGAGGGTGCAGGTTCAATCCCTGGTTGGGGAACTAAGATCCCCCAAGCGGTGCTGTTGGCCGGAAGTGTTGCAATTTGGATCACTTTTCTCTACTTTAACTTCTCTGCTGTAACTGGTTACCTCAGTGCCTCTGTGAGCTTTGGAAGAATGGTATGTCCTGTGTTTTTATGCTCACAGCCCAGCACAGTACTAAGCATATTGTTCACAATGTTTAGTAAATGAACAAATGAATGAACGTTACTCTAAAATTCCTACTGGTTAATTTTCATGATACTGACTTCCCCCAGGTTTAGAATTTAAAACTTGGAAGCTTTCCAGGTGGCACTAGTGGTAAAGAACCTACCCGCCAGGAGACGTAAGAACTGTGGGTTCAATCCCCTGGGTTGGGAAGATCCCCTGGAGGAGGGAGAGGGGCATGACAACCCACTCCAGTATTCTTGCCTGGAGAATCCCATGGACAGAGGAGCCTGAAGGGCTACAGTCAGATACGACTGAAGTGACTTAGCATATACGTAGGGCAGCTTAGCTGCTGCACAGCTGTCTCTGGAACCAACCAGTGGTCTATAGCTTTGGTCCCCAACCATTTTGGCACTAGGGACTGGTTTCAGTTCAGTTCAGTTCAGGGACTGGTTTAGTAGAAGACAATTTTCCCACAGCGGGGTGGTGTGGTGGTTTCAGGATGAAACCAGCGTGTTACACTCCTTGTGAACTTTATTTCTATTCTTATTACATCAGCTCCACCTCAGGTCATCAGGCATTAGATCCTGGAGGCCAGGAACCCCTGAGCTACAGGATACTGTAAATGTGTGCTTGTTGGCCAGGACAGAACAATCATTTACCCACCAGAGGGCTACCATGGGAGCAGTGGCTGCAAGACAGTGGGTGTGGGCTTATACAGATTTAGATAGATTCACAAGACTGAAATAAGGAGCAATAATTAAAATGCGGGGCTGGATGAAGCACAAGCTGGAATCAAGATTGCTATGAGAAATATCAATAACCTCAGATATGCAGATGACACCACCCTTATGGCAGAAAGTGAAGAGAAACTAAAGAGCCTCTTGATGAAAGTGAAAGAGGAGAGTGAAAAAGCTGGCTTAAAGTTCAACATTCAGAAAACTAAGATCATGGCATCTGGTCCCATCACTTCATGGCAAATAGATGGGGAAACAGTGGAAACAGTGTCAGACTTTATTTTGGGGGGCTCCAAAATCACTGCAGATGGTGACTGCAGCCATGAAACTAAAAGATGCCTGCTCCTTGGAAGAAAAGCTATGACCAACCTCGACAGCATATTAAAAAGCAGAGACATTCCTTTGCCGACTGTCGGCTACAAACTGGCACTTACCAAGAGCACTGCCAACGACTGAACTACAAAGGCATTTGCCATCTGCCTCTGCGGAGACTGAACCCCATGCTTTTAAAGCCACTGACCTTCAACAACCCCTGAGGGAGTTCAGGGTGGAGTGAGGCACTCTGTGCTACAGGGAATCTGGTAAGACAGGTCTTTAGATAGTTGGATGCTTTTAGGAACAGATTTTGTGACCTCAATCCTCTTATTTCCTCATATCTCAGTTCAGTTCAGTAACTCAATTGTGTCCAACTCTTTGCGACCCCATGGACTGCAGCACATCAGGCCTCCCTGTCCATCACCCACTCCTGGAGTTTACTCAAAATCATGTCCATTGAGTCGGTGATGCCATAAAATCATCTCATCCTCTGTTGTCCCCTTCTCCTCCTGCCCTCAATCTTTCCCAGCATCAGGGTCTTTCTCTTCAAATGAGTCAGATCTTCACATCAGGTGGCCAAAGTACTGGAGTTTCAGCTTCAGCATCAGTCCTTCCAATGAACAGTCCTGGGTGTTCATCCTAAAGATGGACTGGTTGGATCTCCTTGCAGTCCAAGGGACTCTCAAGAGTCTTCTCCAACACCACAGTTCAAAAGCATCAATTCTTCAGCACTTACCTTTCTTTATAGTCCAACTCCATACATGACTACTGGAAAAACCATAGCCTTGACTAGACGATCTCTGTTGACACAGTAATGTCTCTGTTTTTTAATATGCTGTCTAGGCTGGTCATAACTTTCCTGCCAAGGAGTAAGCATCTTTTAATTTCATGGCTCATATCTAGAGAAGCGCTAAATCCCTTTATGGTGACATCAGATCCTCATGACTAACAAAAAACCTTTCGTAAAATGAGTGCTTCATGGTATTAAACTCCCCCTTCACCAAAACCTTAATTATTGACTTTCCCCCGCTGCTGCTTTGGAGCAGTCTCTCAGAGCTATCTGAGATGCTGCCTCACTGGCTGAGTCTTCATTTTGCCCCAAATAAAACTTAACTCGCAACTCTCAAGTTGTATGTCTTTTTAGTAAACACACCAAAGCTATCGTTTTTCCAGTAGTCACATATAGATGTATGTATTGGACCATAAAGAAAGATGATGTTTTTGAAATGTGGTGTTGGAGAAGACTCTTGGGAGTCCTTGGACTGCAAGGAGATCAAACCAGTCAATCCTAAAGGAAATCAGTCCTGACTATGCATTGGAAGGACTTCTACTGAAGCTGAAGCTCCAATATTTTGGTCACGTGATGTGAAGAACTGACTCATTGGAAGAGACCGTGATGCTGGGAAAGATTAACGGCAGGAGGAGAAGGGGACGACAGAAGATGAGATGGTTGGATGGCATCACCGACTCAATGGACATGAGTTTGAGCAACCTCCGGGAGTTGGTGATGGACAGGGAAGCCTGGCGTGCTGCAGTCCATGGGGCCACAAAGAGTCGGACACGACTGAGTGACTGAGCGACTGAACTGAATTAAAACAAAGAAACTACCTAAAGAAGGGACTGGGAACTCAGAGAGGAATGTTAAGTGCTCCACTTAAACATCCTTTTACAATTCAAATACCATCTTCAAGGAGGCAAATACTACAAAAGCCCTACACAGCCAGCATGTGGCCTCCTGGAGTGGGGAGAAAGCACAGCATAAAAGTGTTTGGGGTTAATCCTACAGCTAGGGAAACAGGAAATAATAATGACGTACAATTTCAGTGCAATTTTATAAACCTAAAATGCACTGTTTTATATGAAGCTAAATAACCCATCATTCTCGTTCTCTCTCGCCACCCGCCCCGCCGCTGCTGCCACACTCTTAGCTTTCCACATCTAATTAAATTGAGCAAAAAGATAAAATTAAGAAAAAAGGATCAAGGGAAGTCTGTTTTTTTGTTGTTGATTTAAAAACAGAAAATTCTACTGTATTAGTAACTGGGGCAGTTTCATCATCATCATCATATTAATGTTGAAGCTCTTTTTTTTTTTCTTTTAACCCCTCCACCCAAGATTTTGAGTCACTAGTACCACGTAGTCACTCTAGAACTGATCTAATCTCTGTATTTTTTTCTAATAGCAATTGCCCTGCGTGCCTGAGGGAACACAAAAGGATGGGCCTGGCCACCATCACACCATGTACTTTAAAACTTTCACGCAGAGAGTTGAGGCAGCACCCACTTTATTATTTGCAACTCTGTTGAAGATATAAAGTCCACAGACCCTTCAATTCAAAGTAGTCTTAAATAAAACTGAGTCGCTCAATTGCATCCGACTCCGTGCGGGTGACCATGGACTGTAGCCCGCCAGGCTCCTCTGTCCATGGGATTTCCCAGGCAAGAATATTGGACTGGGTTGCCATTTCCTCCTCTGGAGAATCTCCCCAACCCAGGGATACAGCCCAGGCCTCCTACTTTGTAGGCAGATTCCTAACCATCTGAGCCACCAGGGAAGTCTCAATAATAATAAGATCCCTTTAATTCTTATACACTTAATGAAGAGAGTATTTTCATGCTATTAATTACTTGTACTGAACATGACCACCTCCCCTCCCCAACCTATCAAAGGCAACTGTCTGGCTCAGTGAGGCTTCTGTTAGGGCAGAATTGGAGTGGGCGGGGAGTGGGGCAAGGTAAGGGGCATAGGATTTCGCAGTAAGAATCCCAGGCTTTATTCTGAGAAAAGGTCCTTTTGTAAATCCCTTTAACTTCAGTAAACATACTAAAGCCAATGGGACTTGCTCATCGAGTTTTACATGGAAAGCAAGTTCTGGGGGAGTTCCCTGGCGGTGCAGTAGCTCAGCTGGTAAGGAATCCACCTCCAATACAGGAGACCTGGGTTTGATCCCTGGCTTGGGAAGATCCCCTGGAGAAGGGAAAAGCTACCCACTCCAGTATTCTGGCCTGGAGAATTCCATTGACTATCCCGCAGGGTTGCAAAGAGTCAGACATGACCACACGACTTTCACTTTTAGAGCTGCTCGCTTTCACTGCCCAGGTTCGATACCTGGTTGGGGAACTAAGCTCCCACAAGCCACATGACACAGTCAGGGGGCGGGGGGAGCGGGGAAGGAAGTTAGGATCTGACAGGATGAGGATAGGAGGGAGGCCTGGTACAGAGGGAAGTGGGAAAGAGGGGGAGCGGGAATCATGGAAGGAGGTGGGTAAGTGTGTCCCAACCTCCCCGCCTTGGCAGGTGAGAGGGCGGGGGTTTCTCTCTGCCTCTGTTTAGGATTCTGGGGAAAGACTGCCTCGCAGGCCACCCCACCAAACCAGGGTCAGTCAGCAAAGTCAACTTTGCTACAGCAAAGGCAAACAGAACAACGGCCAGCATTTAACTTTCACCTGACTTTTGTTTCCAGAAGACCCAGAAAATCCTGCCTGGGCGGATGCGGGATGGAAGTAAGATGCGGGTGGGGGTGGACAGAAGGCCACCAGAGCGCCTGGGAAGGTGGTGTCAGCCTGCTAGGCTGTGAGCTGGACGAAGGACATGGCAGAGACCCAGCGGGGAAACATGCCTGCAAGAGCCAAAGTGCAGCGGAGCCCGCCAAGAGCCCCACCAGGCGTGACGGAGCATGACAAGCAAAACAGGAGTTCCACCAGCAAGAGTTTTCAGCGGCCGACTCCAGGGAGGGACGCCACCCTCGGCCACCTCCAGCCCAGGTGATGGGCCAGGGCAGCTGCTCCAGGGCACAGCCAGAAAGGGTCCAGAGGTCACCAGGTGGGTCTCCACATCCCCTCCACCCCCCACCTCCACCTCACCAGATGCCATCTTGGAGAGAAATGCAGAGGGAGGGGAAATACAAGAATCAAAACACTTCACATGTCTCAAAGTGAGCCTTTACCTAAACGCTACTAAAATTGTTACATCACACTAACTGTAGTGGATTGAACCATGGTTAAGCTCCTCCCCCATTTCTGGACCAGGAGGGGGCTTGTAAGGGCGATTATTATAGACTATTAGAAACAAGGAACCATTCTCTCTGCCTGTGTGTATTGAAAGTCACCACTGTTTTTTCTCATCCTTATTTTGATCACCCACAATAGGATGTTGTTGTTGTTGTTCAGTCGCTCAGTCCTGTCCAACTCTTTGTGGCCCCATGGACTGCGGCACGCCAGGCTTCCCTGTCCTTTGCTATCTCCTGGAGCGTGCTCAAACTCATGTCCATTGAGTAGGTGATGCCATCCAACCATCTCATCCTCTCCCGTCCCCTTCTCCTCCTGCCTTCAATCTTTCCCAGCATCAGGGTCTTTTCTAATGAGTCAGGTCTTTGCATTAGGTGGCCAAAGTATTGGAGCTTCAGCTTCAGCAGCAGTCCTTTCAATGAACACTCAGGACTGATTTCCTTTACGACTGACTGGTTTGATCTCCTTGCAGTCCAAGGGACTCTCAAGAGTCTTCAACCCCACAGTTCAAAAGCATCAGCTTCCTTTATGGTCCAACTCTCACATTCTATGGAAAAACCATAGAATGAATGGTTTTGAAATTTTTGTTTAATGAATTTTTAAATGAAATTTTAAAATGGTTTGTTTAATGAAAACAGTCCCCAATCCTATTTGAGGGAACTGAGCTCCTTATTTAATTTTGGAAGGGCCAGAAGGAGAATCTCTACTAAAGCAAACTCTCTGCTGGAGTTCTTTCTTTGCCTGCTTTTGGAAAAAGTGGGTCTTCTGAGGAAGGAAGGAACTGACAGGGTTGAGAGAGAGAATGAATGTCAGCAAGACAAAGCGTAGTAACGTTTGCTTTTGCGCGCTTGGAGCTCTGCTGCTCACCATCCCAGGTCATGTTTTGAGAGGCCAAAGGCATCACTTATTTTGTTTGCTTCTCTAGTCTGATGGAAGGTGCAGACATTCCAGCAGTCTAGATGACAGGAACGGGGCACAGCTCCTTCCTTTCCACCATGCCCTCTCCTAGGATCACAGTGGCCACGGGCTGGGAGGAACCTTCCTTGTTCTGCGCTGGCAAACCTCCCACCTTCTAGCACTGGGATGTTCTGTGTTCAGGGAAATTCCAGCAACATTCTGTGAGAATATGGGTTAATTAGTCACAGGCGGATGCAACATACTCACAGTGTGGGTTGGGCGTATGTCATGAATGACGGGGACAGACAGGCAGGTTCCTTTCATACAAGGCAGTCAGGTGGTGTTATGCTCCATTTCCACATCCATCGACCATGTCAAGATCCATTAATGATTTGTAAATCATGAAGCTCTTCAAATTATGAAGCTCTTCAAATTAGGGGCCAGGTGATTCCACTGACTATGTCCACTGATTTCTTCATTCACCCATCCACTTACATAGGCACTGAAGTAACCTTTTTTTTTTGTTTTAAAGTAATATTTATTTGGCTGCGCTGGGTCTGAGAGGTGGCACATGGGGTCTAGTTCCCTGACCAGGGATTGAACCCGGGGCCCCCTGTATTGGGAACGTTAAGTCCTAGCCCCTGAACCATCAGGGAAACCCCTCATTGAACTGACCTGACTGACGCACACTGTGGGACTACACGGTGATGCAACAAGATACAGCCCTTGCCCTCGGGAAGCCCGGAGGCCAGCAGCAGAGCACCGTGCTGCTGAGCCTTAGTTTATCATCAGTGCCACTGGTACCAGCTAGTCTTAGCAACAGGCCATCTGTTGGCCTAGAGCGCACTGCTAATGAGCCCAGCGTAATAAGGCACTGCAGCACACAGTGCCCGTGCTCAAGAAGAATCTTAATTATCTTTCATATCCTCTCTTCACTGATACTCTCAAGGAAGCGCTGCCAAAACGTAGCACTAAGCCCAAGTGCCCTGAGGACAAGACGAAATTCTGTTGAGTTCATGAAGTGCTTGTCACTTGAATTTAAGAGGCACCCCAAACTCTTACATCAGCTGAGGTATGACTGCTCTCTTCACGGGGGTTGGAGTGCTACGGTCAGTACAAAGACTGCTGAATAATGGCAGGAGACACTATCATTCAACAGAAACACACGGGCAGCTTCAGCCTTTACCATCCAATTTCCTTATCACAAAGAGCAAAGCACGTTTTCTATTTAACAACTAGAGAACTGAGAAAAATAAAACCAAGCAATCAGGCAAGTTAGCATGGAAAATGGAAGGCCTAGAAAGCTGGCCTACATCTCAAACTTATCAGGCTCTGAACACATTTCTTGAGATTTCTTAAGATTCAATCCACCATTCGATGAAAACAGCAGGAGGGATTTTCTGCCTCCTCTCAGATTCTAGGAGAAACGTTTGTCTTATCTTGCTCCATCCTGAGAAATTTAAGGATCTGAAAAGTCTGCTTATTTATGAGAAAACAGGATGGACTATGGGGAAAGGAAGGAAGAGTAGAAAGAAGAGGAACTCCATTTAGCTTCCTGGGTAAATGATGGACATCACAATAGTAAAGAACTCTAAGGGGGACTTCCCTGGTCGTCGAGTGGTTAAGACTACATGCTTCCACTGCAGGGGGCATGGGATCGATCCCTGGTTGGGGAACTAAGATCCCGCATGCCGTGGGACATGGCCAAAAAACAAAAATTGATGCCAAAAAAAATCCATGGTAAACAGAAAATTTTAAAAAATGAAAACATAAAAAGAACTCTGCCCTTGGACTTCAAGAGTATAGGGGGTTGTGGAAAAAGATGTCCTTTCTGTTAATGTAATGTACCTTCCCACTCAGCCAATAGCATAGCTAAAGAGTTCCTGTTATAAAATGCATCCCTGATACTATAAATAGGAATTTATTGTTATATAAATTAAAACCTAAGTTAGAGTTTTTTAAAAATACACCAAAAGCCTCACAGAAATTTCCTTTATAACAAACACTTTCTTCATAGAGTTAGAATGAGCAAAAGGAGGAGGATTTTCAAAATATTTATGAAAAATCAGCACAAAATCTTAAAGGTGCCTATCCACACATTGTTGGTGGGAACATAAACTGGTACACCACCACGTAAAACAGTACGGAGGTTCCTCAAAAAACTAGAAATAACTGCCATCTAATCCAGCAATCCCACTCCTGGGTGTACTACTGCTGCTGCTAAGTCGCTTCAGTCGTGTCCGACTCTGTGCGACCCCAGAGACGGCAGCCCACCAGGCTCCCCCGTCCCTGGGATTCTCCAGGCAAGAACACTGGAGTGGGCTGCCATTTCCTTCTCCAATGCAAGAAAGTGAAAAGTGAAAGGGAAGTTGCTCAGTCGTGTCCGACTCTTAGCAACCCCATGGACTGCAGCCTACCAGGCTCCTCCATCCATGGGATTTTCCAGGCAAGGGTACTGGAGTGGGGTGCCATTGCCTTCTCCAGAATAAAATGGAAACCATTAATTAAAAAAGATGCATGTATCCTCAATGTTCATAGCAGTATTATTTACAATTACCAACATATGGAAGCAACCTAAGTGTCTATCAACAGATGAATGGATAATGATGGTATACATACACCATGGAATACTACTCAGTCCTTAAAAAGAATGAACTGTTGCCATTTGCACCAACGGGGGTATACCTGGAGGTGAATGCTTAGTGAATTAAGTACACATAGAAAGACAAATACTGCATGTTATTACTCATATGTGAAATGTGAAAAATAAAATAAAAAATAGAAACAGACTCATAGAGAACAAACTAGTGGTTACGGAGAGGTGCCTGAGGGCAAAAGAGTCAGGAACGAA
Organism: Bubalus kerabau; assembly: GCF_029407905.1. Lineage (NCBI taxonomy): Eukaryota > Metazoa > Chordata > Mammalia > Artiodactyla > Bovidae > Bubalus > Bubalus kerabau. The sequence goes on along the minus strand of NC_073635.1, from coordinate 21,710,798 downwards.
GAGGTACCAACTACTCTGTATAAAAGAAATAATCTACAAGGATATATTGTACAGCAGAGTGAATACTACCAATATTTTATAACATTAAATGGTATATAATTGATAAAAATTTTGAATCATGTTGTACACCTGATTTATACAATATTGAATATTATTCAATACAACACTGAAAATCAACTACATACAATATATTATATACAAAATTAACTAATAAGATATTGAAAATCAACTATACCTCAATTTTTTTAAAAAAGTACCTATTCCCAAACAAATCTTTTTATCTTAAGCAAATTTAGTGGAATGTGAAGTCAACAAATGCCTGTTGATTCAATATATATGGCAAGTCATTTCTTACACATTTCTTAAGATATCCATCTAGATTAACATAAATTACTTTATCCATTAAAACAAAAACATAAGTACGTGCCAGACACTGTTATAGAAGCTCATCTTATAGTTCCCCTATGAAGCGCTATAAGAGTCATCCGGGTGTTCCCAAAGCCCCCAATGCTCCTCCTCCCAAGCACATGGTAGGATGCTCTTCCCAGCTTCTTTAAATTTAGGCATGACCATGAGACTTGCTTTGACTGATGAGATGTTAAGTGGAAGTGAGGTGGATCACTTCTGGGAAGAGGTTTATAAAAGCCCGTGCAGGATCTGCCAAATCCCCGCCTCGATGCAGTGAGTGGCACTGCCCAAATTAGTGGGTGGAGGCTTTGTTGGCCGACCCAACTCTGTTTGCGGAGCCCACAGTGAAACGTGAAAGTGAAAGTCACTCAGTCCTGTCCAACTCTTTGCGACCCCGTGGACTATATACAGTCCATGGGATTCTCCAGGCCAGAATACTGGAGTGGGTAGCCTTTCCCTTCTCCAGGGGATCTTCCCAACCCAGGGATCAACAGCTCTCAATAGCCATGAACCATGAGTGAGAAATAAATCTTTGTGGCATAGGCCTCTGAGATTTGGAGGTTGGCTGTCACTGCAATATAATCTAGCCTATTCTGTCCTATACAAGGTAATTGAAAGATACATACTATGTCTTCTCCGATATTGTATCATTCAGGTTGTTCACTAATCCAGGCCGTTTTCTTCCTACCACATCGTTTGCCCCCTTCTGCTCCCCCATAACTTCCAGAAGACAAGCCATAAAAATCACTATTAGCATTTGAGCATTTTTATAGAATTTAAAATGCTTACATCCCTTTTTTTTTTAATCCTGCTTTAAAAAGTCACTCCTGGTTTTCAAAAAACGTAATTCATCCTTGCAAAATATGTACATACACACAAAAGTAATTCACTCTTGCAAAAAAATTCAAGTAATATCTACACATAGAAAGTCTACATATAAAAAGTGAAAAATCGTCAGACCTCTTACTCCAATTCTTTTGTATACATATATAGATTTATTTTAAAGGGAGAGGTATCACAAAAATAGTATACATGTTAAATACTTTATTACTTTTATAGTAATAATGGTTACTATTACTACTCAATAGTCCACAGACAACTTTTCATTGTATGGCCATCACATAATTTATTTAAACATGTCCCTACTGATGAACATCTTGGCTTGTTCCACATTTATATTTAATTGCAATGCCACAATTAACATCTTTGTAAAATCATGTCATTATCTCAAGAAGGGGTCCTGCTAAGTCAGCGGGTACGTACATTTCACATTTTGACAGATAACACCAAACTGCTCTCCGAAACAATGGTATCAATCTAACAGTACTGCCAATAGTACATAAAAGTGCTTTTTCTCCCCAGAATCTGGGTGCAACTGGTTATTATCAGTTTTTTTAAGTATTTGCCAAGCTGGGGATCAAAGATATAGTGATTCAGTATTTCTTTTCATTTGCATTGCTTTTTTTCCCAACTTTTTCAGACTATTTGCTTCAGAGAAATGGCTGCTTTTCCATATTTTTTCATTTTCTAATAAGGTGAATTTTTATTATTTACTTGTAGAAGCTTTTATCTATTATGAATATTAAGACTTTTTCATCTATACTGCAAATATTTTCTCTAAGCCTCCATTTATGGGTGCTTCAACACATTGATTTAAGTTAATATAATTAAACTTGTAAAAATTCCCCATTATAGTATCTGGGTTTCAAGATATAGTCCTTTACATTAATTCCAAGCTTAATAGATTAAACACAAGAACACTGCCACAAAGAATAAATTAATAAATGAATCCTCTATAAATCCACCTTGAACTTACTTTATCCTTTTAAATAAATGTGCATATGACCTTTCTGAGTGCTGATGCTTAAATAACATAAACCCACCCAGAAGCAACTAGCACAGCATCTAGTATGCAGTAGGCTTTCAATTAATGTTCATTTATTTTATTTTTCCTGAGTCTCATTAGTTTAGAGGCAAAATAATCCTCTTAAAATAATTTGAATTATTTTGAGAGGATTCCAACTGTGTTCAGAATTCCAATTGTGTTCAGCGTGCCAACCTGCCCCACCAAAAAACTGCATTTCCCAGCCTCGTGTACAGCTGGGGGCGGCAGTATGACACAGTTCTGGTTAATGAGATGCAAGCAGAAGTCACTGAACTGAGTTTCCAGGAAGCTCTTTGAAAGAGAACCGGCACAGCTGGTACATGCCTTTTTGCCATCTGCCCTCCTCCTCCTTCTTGCCTGGAAGGCAGACGCAATGCTGGCTGGAGAGCAGCCATCTTGAGACTTCGAAGTGACAAGATGACTAAAGATGGCCGAATGGAAAGGCAGAGGTCTGGGTCTTTGATGGCTTTGACCAATCCTGAAATGCCCACTTCTGGACTTCTCACATTAATAACAAGAGGAAAATAACCCCTTTATTTGTTTGAGACTATTAATGAGTCACGTTTTCTGTTATTTGCAGCAGGTTTTCTGTTAATACCCAAACTACATGTCATGGTGAAGCCAAATATCTTCATATAGATCTTAAAATACTCTCCATTTTCATGGCTCCAAAGGGTCTCCTGAAGAACAGCTATGCTGGTTTGAAGGGAAGTTCTCCACTCACACGTTTATTTAATTTTAAAAGGAGAAATCAAATCATTAAGCACTTCAAACAGAAGTCCAAGAGGACCCTTAAGGAGAAGTTGATAATCACCAACATATGGTGTCACCCTGTGCTAATCCTGGTGTTCAGTTACCCTTATCAGGACATCACACAGCTCATTCTAGTTGTGAAATAAAGTTTTAAGGACAAACAGCTTTCCAATGGGGGCGGAGGGGGGAATCATACATTGAAGATATTCTTAATAATTATACAAAACTGAATTTTAATTTTTGTCATTAGTAATTCTCAAGAATTTGGGTTCACTTGTAGTTTTAAGTGAAATCAAGAATTAAGAAAATATTCTGGAAGGTGCCCAGTGAAAATCCCACCACTCTCCAAGATCAGATTCTTCAACGTACTATATTTTACTAGATTAGGAAGGCAAAGAACAAGCTGAGGGAACTCAGCCACTCTGCTAAAGAACTGGTCCTATTTTTAGTCCGCTCACTTCAGCTAGCCAGCCCTCCAGCCCCAAGGAAGGAGCCAAAGGGCCAAGAGAAGAGCAGGTTCCGCCCCACACAGAGGTCCTCAGCAACATGGCTGTCGCTTCCGCCTGAGAAGGAAGGGGAGGAGGCAGACACACACCGCAGTCTCCAGGAGGCAGGGGACTCAGTCACCGCTTCCACCGGGAAAACCTTTCTTTTCTTTTTGTAAGATAATTTTATTTTTCACTGTCTTTTTTTAAATAATTTTATTTTACAGTATCTCCTTATCAGTTATCTGTTTAAAATACAGCACTGTGTACATGTCCATCCCAAACTCCCAGTCTATCCTTCCCACAACTATTCACCACTAATAACTGTAAGTTCATTCAAGAATCATTTTCTTTTCAAAAATACCCAATCTTCCCCCATCAAAGTGTCTTTCACATGACATTAAATATGCTTTAACTGAATTCTTCAACTATGAATAAGCTCCTTTCCTCAGATTAGCCACTGCCCAGTTTGGCTCTGCAATAAGAAGGAATATACCTCAGGCCACTGATCACTCTCTCTACCCTCTCTACCCGTAAGGGGAAGAGAAGATGAGGGAAGAGCGGGATTGGACACAAAAGAAAGTCCAAGGACAGTCTGTAAATGGTAGCGCAAAGAACATCATGAATATGGTCAGCCATACCTTTCCATGTTAACAAATGTCAATACTGCTTCCAAAGCCAGCCAGCCAGCCCCTACTCCCATTCAGTCCAATAGGCTGGTCAGTGATTATTTTAATTCCTTTACAGATGAACCGTATCACTTCTCAGAATTTAACACAATTTTTTAAATACCTATCTACAAACTCAGGCAGAGTATAAAAAAACATTTTGAAATGTAATATGCAAAACAGTAAAAAAAAAATTTTTTTTTACTTCAATTGTAAAAGTTGTTAATTTATAAATAAAGTTTCAATTATGTCAGCCAAGGTAAGAAGGCAGATTACAATATCCATGAGAATTTCAAAGCAGTATTTGTCACAAGTAATCAACCACAAAATAACTAGGAACTATCTAAAATGCATTTCAAACAAAAATACCTAAATTTGGTAATCCAGTTCCCTCCCAACCGGGAGGCAGGGCTGTTGACAGAGAAGCTGCACATGGAACAGGAAGAGCCCTGGATGAGGAACCAGAGCACGCGTTTCAATTCTCCCGGCTTCAACAGAGAAGTCAGCCGTCTAACGATGATCATTCTATTTAAAGATCTGTGAGTCTCAGTTTCCTTGCCTGTAAAAGGGCAATAAGGATACCAATATCAGGATGTTCTCAATAAGGGAAATTTATTCTCAGGTAATAAGCCAAGCAGCAGGGCTGCTCCAGGGTTGGTTCATTTGGTAGCTGGTTCTCTCCGTCTTTCTCTTCCATCATATTCAGCATCCAGCGTATTTTCAGGCTACCTCTGCTTGTAGTCTCGAAACTGCTAGAGCAGCTCCAAGTGGTCACATCCAGTCCAGACAAGTAGCAGAAAACCAGAGCTCATTTCTTCCCTGTGTGTGTGTGGAGCGAGGGGGGTGGGGGGAGGGGGGGAGGGATGTGGGGCTAAGGGGGAGGGGAAGGGAGGGAGGGAAGGAGGGTGGAGAAGGGAGGGGCCTTCTGCCAGCAGACCTTCCCTCTCACATCACTGGCCAGAAATGGGTCACATGCCTCTTTCTAAACCAATCCCTGGCAAAGGCAAGGAACTTCTCATAACAGGCTTAAACTGATCAAAATTTAGTTCGGAGTCACAGTGGGGTAGGGGTGAGCACCTGCGCAAAACTGGGGTTCCATCAGCAAGAAAAAATGAAGTAGACAACTAGGCAGATAATCAAATGTCAGGAATCCTGTACTTCACAAGTACTGTAGTAAGGATCAAGTGATAAAGCATGAAAAAACTGTACAGTATAACATGTTTTTTAAAAAATTATTCATTCAAGGAGAATGTTGTGTACTGAGGAAAAAGAGCTCCCCAAAATCTCACATGAAATATATTCACTCAAAATACAGGGTATTCTTTTTTAAAAAAGTCACTACACAGCAAACAATGACCACAGGGCTTCCCAGGTGACTCAGTAGTAAAGAACCTGCCTGCAAATGCAGGAAACAAGAGTTGCATCCCTGGATCAGTAAAATCCCCTTGAGAAGGAAATGGCAACCCCCTCTAGTATTCTTGCCTGGGAAATCCCATGGACAGAAGAGCCTGGCGGGCTACAGTTCATAGAGGGGCAAAAGAGTCCAACACAACTTAGCAACTAAACAACAACAAATAATGACCACCATTCAAATAATAAAATGTGAGGTCTTGAACTACTATGAATATATATACATATTCCAAATACCTGCAGATTGTCAATACAAAGCATCAGCAGTAGGTTTTACAGCCTATACATATATATACTTCTATAGTTAGTATTTTCTGAGCTCTTGCTGTGTACCAGGTACTACTCTAAGCACTAGGGATAACACAGCAAACAAAGCAAAATTCCTACCTTGTCCATACTTAACTACATAACTATTTCTTAACACAAGCATTCTTCATCATGAACATATGAAATTATCACAACATGAGTAATTGTAAATCAATTATAATGGCTTTAGCTTTTGTTGACTTCTCTTACTTTCCATACCACTCAAAACTAAAATCATGAATGTAGGGGGCGGAAATTGACAGGCTCTCAGCATTAAACCAGATTCCTCTTTGCTGCTCTTCTCCACTCATGAGTTCTGGATGAAGACCAAAAAGCAGAACCACACTTCAGCCATCATGTGTGAAAATGATACTTGCAAAGGGTAGAGGTAAAATGGCATTGATATATGTAGAATAAAAACAATTAAATACACACACAATGCAGACAACTGAAGAATCCAAAGAACAAACCTACAAAAGATATTTTCCATGACTGTTGTTCATTAAAAGCAGATTTGACATTATATACTTCTCTGGGAATCTTACAAGGATAGTTGGCCTTCCATATCTGTGGGTTCCACCCCCATGGGTTTCAACCAACCTTGGACTGGAAAAAAATTCCCCGAAAGTTCCAAAAAGCAAAACTGGAATTCGCCAATCACCAACAACTATTCACAGAGCATTTACATTGTATTAGGTATTGTAAGTAATCGGGATGATATGAACAGGTGCATGTGCATGGGTTACATGCAAATTCTATGCCATTTTTAAATATACATATTTATTTGGCCATGCCAGGTCTTACATGCAACATGTGGGGTCTTTAGTTGCAGCTTGTGGGATGTAGTTCCCTGACCAGGGATCAAACCCAGGCCCGGTGCATTGGAAGCGTGCAGTCTTAGCCATTGGACAGTCCCTCTGTGCCATTTATACAAGGGATTGAGCAGTCGCAGATTTTTGTATCCTCAAGGGTCCTCGAATCAATCCTTCTTGAATGCTGAGGGATAACTGTTAAGTTGTACACTTACACCAATCCTTGCTGCTAGTGCTGCTGTGCTAAGTCACTTCAGTCATGTCCAACTCTTTACAACCCTATGGACTGTAGCCCACCAGACTCCTCTGATCATGGGATTCTCTAGGCAAGAATACAGGAGTGGGTTGCTATGCCCTCCTCCAGGGGATCTTCCCGACTAGTGCCACCTGGGAAGCCCCACCAACCCTTACCAATCCTAATGTTCTTTTTTGGCACCTCACTCCAGTACTCTTGCCTGGGAAATCCCACAGACAGAAGAGCCTGGTGGGCTACAGTCCATGGGGCTGCAAAAGTCAGACACGACTTAGTGACTAAAACCATCACCACCATCACACATTTCCCCACCCTTATTCTAGCACGCACTTGCATCAACACACACATAAAGTGACATTCATTCAGGTAGTAATTTAATTGCTTGCAATTAAATTTTTAGATAATAGCCAATGAGATTTATTGAAGATCCTTCATTGCAGCATTGTTTGTAACAGAAGAAAGAAAAACATTAGTCTTTTGTAATAGGGGAATGATAAACTACGGTACTGAATGAGGCAGATCACCTTCTCCTGACACAAAAATATGTCCAAGACTATAATTAGATAAGCAAGCTGCAGAGTAAGAAATAAGCATGTCTGATAGGATCTTATTTGTATCAAAAGGAAAGAATGAATACGGCTACTCCTGAAGTCTTGTAAATGCATAAGAAACTATTAACAGTAGGAATACCTGCTGAAGAAAAATAGGGGATTTTACTTTCTACCCTTTCATTTTAATTTCTAGCTAATAACCAAGTATTTCTTTAAAAGTAAAAAATTAAATAGACATGTGCATTTGCGGCTGTAACAAATCACTACAACAAACTTAGTGGTTTAAATCAATTCAAATGGGAACTTCCCTGGTGGTCCAGCAGCTAAGACTCCAAACTCCCAGTGCAGTGAGCCTGGGTTCGATCCCTGGTCAGGGAATTAGAGCATGCCACAACTGAAAAATCCCACATGCCACAACAAAGATCAGAGATCCTGAGTGCTGGCAACTAAGACCCGGCACAGCCAATTAATTAATTTAAAATAAATATTTTTAAATAAAATAAAAAATACATCTTTGAGGGGCCCCTGTTCAGCTCAGCACACCAAATATACACCAAACTGTCCTTGATGGCTGCCTCTAGGATTTGAGATGTGGGGAAAAGGGAATGAGGAAGCACTTTAACTCTTATGTGTGTGCTTAGCCGCCCAGTCGTGTCCGACTGTTTGCGACCCCATATACTGTCATCCACCAGACTCCTCTGTCCATGGCATTTTCCAGGCAAGAATACTGGAGCTGGGTGACATTTCCTACTCCAGGGGATCTTCCAGACCCAGGGATCGAACCCACATCTCTTGCGTCTCCTGTACTGGCAGGTGGATTCTTTATCATTAGCACTACCTGGGGAGCCCCTTTAATTAATTAATTAATTTTCTTTTTAAATTTTTAGTTACAACTTGCAGGATCTTTCATTGCAGTGCACAGACTCTTCACGGCAGCAAACACACTTCCCTCTAGTTGAGGTGTGGGGGCGCAGTAATCGTGGCACTCAGGCTTAGTTGCTCTGCAGCATGTGGACTCTTAGTTCCCCAACCAGGGATCGAACCCATGTGCCCTGCATTGGAAGGCAGATTCCTTATCAATGGACCACCAAGAAAGTTCCTCTATATTATTTTAAATTCTGACATTCAGTATGAATTGTTTCTATCAAAAACTGAATATATATACCCTATTTAATCAACTCTATCATCAATCATAGATACATTATTTATGACTGAGAAAGATAAAACACTATGATTTCACTGCAATATCATGGCAGATGGCTGGCAAAAAATACACTCAGAAACCCCTCCTATCTCAGTGTCTGTGGCCAGTCTGTGGTGTGACTGCCCTTCTCATCAACAGGCAGTCTACTACCCCACTCCCTGACCCTGGGCCTGACTGTGTAACTTGCTTTGGCCAGTGAGACATTAGTAAACGTGGCTCAAACAGAAGCTGAAAAAGTACTTGCAGGTTGGAGCTCCCCTTCTCTCTAGCTGCAGCCTTTCTGTCATGTAAACAAGTCCAGGCAGGTCTACCAACCACCCCAGCCAACTCACTGAACCTTATGCAAACAGTAAGTGTTGTTTGAAACCACTCATCCTGATGTTTAAAGAAAAAAAAAAGTGGATCTTCAAGTCAATGAAATACGGTATTTCAGTAACTATTAACACATTTCAGTATAACATCAGTATATTAGTAGGTGTCTGAAGGGTATGTCTAGGAAGAAAATATACACATTTTAGGCAGCAGGGTTCCTGTATCACATTTTGACTGCTATAGGTCACTTTTACTTATTTTCTAGGTTTTAGTTACATTTCGCATAGTTGAAGTCACTGAATTACATGAACACCGGCACTGCGGGGCTTCTGCTTTCTGCCACAGACAATTAGAGCAAGATAAATTATCTTGTCCATTCAGTGGGAAAGAAACTAACAACCACTAGAATTAAACGGTGGAAAATGACTACTTTGTATGCAGGCAGGTACTTTGAATTATAAATTAAGAATGACAATGCTGGCAAACAGCTCGATTTTGTCAGCTGAAGTATATAATAATTTTATCCAAAAATTGAAAATACAGTGGCATACTGTGAGTTATATTTGCAATTTTTTTTAACCAAAATGATTCCAAATACAAAAGGGGCTCCATGTCCTCTTAACTACAATACCACATTTATAGGCCTGTTGTGACCATCTCGCTCATACTCCGCTGACATAAACAAGATATATTTTGTTAACAGAAGGTCAAATGACAGTTTGCTAGTGACAGGTGCATCTCCTGCTCTATTACTTTAGAATCCAGTTTCTTCCCAAACAATCCATTATAATAATGCCTGACCCGGGTGTATAACTGAAGATAAATAAGCAACAGAAGTAACAACTTTACCCCTACGGAATTTCTTCTCCACTTTGACAAAGAGTTACATAAATTCTTGGATTATTAATTTGATGCAGAGTTAGTTACTGAGTGCTTGTAATGTGCCGGACACTATGCTTCAGATTATGCCAAACACCAAATTTCCTAAGTTTTTGAACTGGAGATATCAACTGAATTAATGTATTTTCTTTTTCCAATATTTATTTTTACTTATTTATTTTGGCTGTGTCGGGTCTTAACTGCGGCACTCAGGATCTTTGATGTTTGTCGTGGCATGCAAACTCTTAGTTGCAGCATGCAGGATCTTAGTTCCCTGACCAGGGATCAAACCCATGCCCCTGCACTGACAGTGCAGAGTCGAAGCCCTTGCTGTTGCTTAATCGCTAAGTCATGTCTGACTCTTGCGACCCCATGGACTGTAGCCCACCAGGCTCCTCTGTCCATGGGATTTCCCAGGCAAGAAAACTGGAATGGATGGCCATTTCCTTCTCCAGGGGATCTTTCTGACCCAGGGATTGAATCTGCCTCTCCTGCATCACAGGCGAATTCTTTACCCCTGAACCACCAGGGAAACCCCTGAATTAATGCATTTTCTAACATCTAAAAATCCTATCATGCACCAGAACCTTTACATACAACTCTTTCTGTACTTTAATAATTATGAGCGCCCTAACACATTTTTTATTTATTCATTAATATTTTTGGCTGTGCTGGGTGTTCGTTGCTGCCACCAGACTTTCTCCAGTTACGGCAAGCAGGGGCTACTTTTCAGTTGCGGTGCGCAGGCTTCTCATTGCGGTTTTTCTTGTTTCGGAGCAAGGGCTCTAGGGCGCACTGGCTTCAGCAGTTGTGGCTCCTGGGTTCTAGAGCACAGGCTCAATGGTTGTGGCACACAGGCTTGGTTGCTCCATGGCGTGTGGAATATTCTTGGACCAGGGATCGAACCTGCGTCTCCTGCATTGGCAGGTGGATTCCTCACCACTGAGCCACCAGGGAAGCCCCACACCAACACATTTTAAAAATGATTTTAACCTCGATGAGATAAGTCACACAGCTAGTAAGTGGAGGAGCTGGGATTCAATTCAAGCCGATCTATCTGGCTTTCTTTACCATCCAACATTGCCTTCTCTTGTCTCTGCCTTGTGCTTTTGATTTATAGTTTGAAGAGAATTGCCTCAATTTATGCTACAATTAAAGACAAGAACAAACTCAGAGTAACAAGAGGGAAAAAAAAGTCATCTTGGAAGCTGGAGGAAGGAGAGGAGGAATAAATTAGGGGGCTGGGACTAACAAACACACAGCACTATATATAAAATAAATAATCAACAAATATAGCACAGAGAACTCTACTCAATACTCTGTAATAACCTATATGGGAAAAGAATCTGAAAAAGAATAGATGCATGTATATGCATAACAAGTCACTTTGCTATATACCTAAACTAATACAAGATTGGAAATCTATCAGTTCAGTCCAGTTCAGTCGCTCAGTCGTGTCCGACTCTTTGCGACCCCATGAATCCCAGCACGCCAGGCCTCCCTGCCCATCACCAACTCCTGGAGTTCACTCAGACTCATGTCCATCGAGTCAGTGATGCCATCCAGCCATCTCATCCTCTGTCGTCCCCTTCTCCTCCTGCCCCCAGTCCCTCCCAGCATCAGAGTCTTTTCTAATGAGTCAACTCTTCGCATGAGGTGGCCAAAGTACTGGAGTTTCAGCTTTAGCATCATTCCTTCCAAAGAAATCCCAGGGCTGATCTCCTTCAGAATGGACTGGTTGGATCTCCTTGCAGTCCAAGGGACTCTCAAGAGTCTTCTCCAACACCACAGTTCAAAAGCATCAGTTCTTCGGCACTCAGCCTTCTTCACAGTCCAACTCTCACATCCATACATGACCACAGGAAAAACCATAGCCTTGACTAGCCGGACCTTTGTTGGCAAAATAATGTCTCTGCTTTTGAATATGCTATCTAGGTTGGACATAACTTTCCTTCCAAGGAGTAAGTGTCTTTTTTAATTTCATGGCTGCAGTCACCATCTGCAGTGATTTTGGAGCCCCAAAAAATAAAGTCTACTATATCCTAATATAAAATAAATTTAAAAAAACATATTGGTAGAAACCACACTACAGCTGTTTATGTGAGAGAGCACCCACTGGTTGGACAAACACAAATTCTTCCAGCAGTTCAGTATCTGATTCTAAATGAGAAGAGCAAATGAATGAGTTCAGGTGGTTCTAAAAGGCCTGCAAGAATTGGGGAAACTTCCTGATAGTCTGTTTGCCAGAATAACTGATGAACATGAGGGTGGTCCATGACCAATTAAATACCTTTAGCAACTAAACAACAATAAAGCTTAAAAGTCCCTGGCCTATACTCATGATTTTAAGAAACCACAGATTTCTAATCCTGATACTAGGATTTAGATTCCAGCATTTGGCCAATCTGGGAAGCCGTTCCAAGCAGCAAAGGCAGTCCTGCAGTGCTTTAAGCAGAAGGGGCAGAGCTGGGAGGAGGAGGAGAAGCTGTCACCAGTTGAACAGGCTACAAAATTCAAATGGACCCCACATGGGGACAAGGCTATTCCCAAGCTTAAAGTCAACACTGGTTCAAAGAGTACAGCGCAGTTCGCCTAAACAATGGTCTCATTTGAGATCACACTAGTTATTTGTCTTCCCAGTATCCAAATTTGTTAGTGTTGGTACTTCCCTGGTGGTCCAGTGGTTACCTCTGCACTTCCAATGCAAAGGGTGCAGGTTCAATCCCTGGTCAGGGAGCTAAAATTCTGCATGCCATGTGGCATGACCAAAAAGAAAAAAAAAAAGTGTTAAAAATCAATCAATGAATAAACAAATGCACCATCCTCCCCTGTAGTTAGGTGGCCTTGTGATCAATTTATGACCACATGTGACACTGAAAGCCAAAGAACCATCTTCAATCATGGGGCAACCATAGGGATGAAAGCCACATGCTGGAGACGGCAGGACAAAGACAGACAAGGACCACCTATCTCCAGAGGTCTGGTTATGTGAGAAGGATCAGCCTATAAACACACCCACGGAGCCCAAAAGGCCCTCATCATTCACAGACCCTGTTGTCCATCAGGAAATGCATAGTTCTTCCTGATATCATTCATAGTTATATCTACAGTTTTGTGAAACCCATACTTAGACCAGATGAAGAAGGCATCGCACAGATGCAAAAAGGATGTCTGCTCTCTTTTTTTTTCACTTAATTTGCATTGTCACTCGTTGACTGGTTAGCTGATTTGCTAGCTTTTCCTCTGAAAAACCAAGTTCAGCCTGCTGTGATGTCCGTGGAGGCTCCTCACTGGTCCCTCTACACCTCTGAGGGCTCATGTAGCACAGGGAGGATGAATGAAAGGGCTGTGGGGTCCAAGGAACTAGGGGCATGCACATCCCCATTCTGTTTCCTTGGCTGCATCTGATCCTTGTCTTTCAAATAAGAGTAAAATACTAGCTTCCTAAAATCATTTGGAGGGTTAGATAAGAAAAGGCAGAGAGAGGGCTTAACACAGGGTCTGGCACACGGCAGGTACTCAGTAAATGTTAACTGTTATTCATTACCATTAATATCCTGGAGTTTTTTCAGCCTCCTCCCTGAAATAGGATAAAGACAGTGTCCTTATGTGCTCAGCAGTCTAGTTTCAAGTCATTTTTGAATTTCAGTTAGCTAAATGTATAACAAAATATATTGTTTATCTATCTACATATATATATTCATTGATCTATAGATACATATTCATCAGTCCATCCATATATATTCATCCATCTATCTATACTCATCCATCAGGAAAAAAATCTTTTACATTGCCATGTGTTTTGGAGTTTAGAAATATGGTCACCACATGGGGTCCACTTACCAGTGCTGAAATTTCTCAAAAAACAATAGCTTTGTGCTCAGCACTAGTTGTGAATGTCTACCCAGCCCTCACTTTATATTCACTAGAGGAAAGTAGCAGTCAACATGTCAAATCAGCCAACGAAGCAGTGAGGAGAAATGTCTACCTGAACGTGTCAAGGGCTATATACGTGAGCAGACCTCAAGGGAAAGAGAGCAGTGAAAATCATGAGAAAAGCAAGAGTCTGAGTTCATCATCTGCGGCTACCAGGACAACAACTCCACCCCACCCTGCCCCACCCAAGCGGTGGGCACATGCTGGATTGTTGACCTTACATCTCTTGCTGAGCGTGCATGTGCGTGCTTAATCTTGTCCGATTCTTTGCGACCCTATGGACTATAGCCCACCAGACTTCCTTTGGAATTTTCCAAACATGAATACTGGAGTGGGTTGCCATTTCCTACTCCAGGGGATCTTCAGGACCCAGGGATCAAACCCACAGCTAGGGCATTAGCAGGCGGTTTCTTTACCACTGAGTCACCTGGGAAGGCCCTCTTTGCTGAGACCTGCCCTGCACTTCCCATCCCCAGGCTGCAGCAGTGATTACATTCCTGCAGCAGTGCTCTGCTTCTGGGCACAATCCTAAAATGGACAGATGACCTGCCTGGGGACCAGTAAGTCCCTTCCCCAGGAATTCTACAACTGGGACTGGGAGCCTGACATCATCTCTCTCTGCTCATCTAGACTATAACATGTAAAACTCGGGACCAGCTGACAAGCCATGTGGACTAAGTAAGAAACACAGGAAGCCAGTGTGAGCAAGAGAAAAGAATGAAGCAGATACAAACAAACCCAGGAGCAGCAGCGAGGCTCCAGTCTTTAGTTCTCTTCCTAAGGCCCGAATCCATCCCCATCCTTGGATTCTGCAAGATACCTGAGCCTCCTGCCAGGTTGATTTCTGTTCACAGTACCAAAAAAACCTAAGACACTCCACCATTTGCGTGCGTGTGTGCTAAGTCACTTCAGTCATGTCTGACTCTGTGTGACCCTATGGACCGTAGCCCACCAGACTCCTCAGTCCATGGGATTCTCCAGGCAAGAATACTGGAGTGGGTGGCTATTTCTTCCTCCAGGGGATCTTCCCAACCCAGGAATCGAACCCACATCTCTTACCTCTCCTGCATTGGCAGGCAGGTTCTTTACCCACCTAGTGCTATCTGACAGCTAGTTTCAGAGTGACCCCTATAAACCAGGGATTTCCCTGATGACTCAGCAGGTGAAGGACCTGCCTGCAATGCAGAAGATATAGGAAACACGGGTTCAATCCCTGGGTCAGGAAGATCCTCTGGAGAAGCAAATGGCAAACCATTCCAGTATTCTTGCCTGGGAAATCCCATGGACAGAGGAGCCTGGTGGGCTACAGTCCATGGGGTCGCAAGAGTCGGACACAACTTACTGAGTAAACCACCACCTATAAACTGGGGGAGGCCCCACTGTAAAGTAACACACAACACAAGCCTCTATTGCCCCAGTTTTGCCTACCACATTCTAAGTCCTGAGCTGGAGGCCTTGAGAAACACAGTGATGAGCATCCCAGAATGTAAGGTAATCAGAAAAATGTCAACGGCTCTGAGTATGTTTACATTTAGAGTGAGCTGAGGGAACGCAGCTGTCAGGAGAGCAGGAGGCGGCCCCAGGGAGCATCGCTAATCCCTAGAGCAGTTCTACAAGAGAAAAATTTTCAGTCGCTAAAGCAGAAATGCCCACAGAGATGGGCTTCAGGAGCAGCAGCTCCTGGGCTCTAGAGCACAGGCTCAACAGCTGTGGCTGACGGCCTTAGCTGCTTCCTGGCATGTGAGATGTTCCTGGAACAGGGTTCGAACTTGTGTTTCCTGCATTGGCAGTTGGATTCTTTACCACTGAGCCAGCAGGGAAGCCCAAAAATAAAGTTTAATTAAGCTTACTGAGTCAAACCCAGGCTTCTGGGACTTGGGTTCCCGGCCCCAAACACTGTTACAAGGCATCCAGAAAGGGATAGGTTGCCACACCTAATTTCCCAATACTTCTCTTTATTTATACATTTATTTACTGTGTGCAACATCAGGTTCTCTTATAAAGGTGTCTTAATTATCTCCCTCCACCCCCACCTAATTTTTTAGAAATATAGGCATTTTGGTTATCTTTCAATTTCTCCTCCTTCTTCTAAATACCAAAAAAAAAAAAGAAAAGAAAAGAAAACCTCTAAGCACTGACTCCATAAAAGGGGAAGTATACCTTTCAGACTCAGAGGAAGCCAAAAAAGCTCTCTGGTTACCATGCACTGTTTTCCTGCCAGCAGGCAGCAGGGGTAGCGTGGGCATGGCCTCCCAGGGCCAAGTGGGCAGAGCAGGGATTTACAGGAGGGGGACTTCCGGCTATATCTTCTCATTTGTCAAGAGAAGCCAACAAGCTGGACTTGTATGTGAAATCCAGATTTTTAAAACTTGGCTACCAATTCAAACTTCTAAAAACATAGCATATACCGACAAAATCTGTTCAAGGGTGGACCTCAGCCCACTAGTTGCCAATTTATAATGTCCAGTCTTCCGGTGGAGGACAGCTAAACTGGGGGTAGTTAAAATTTCATCCCTACTGCAATATATCAGGCTTCCTGGGTGCCTCAGTTGGTAAAGTATCCACCTGCCAATGCAGGAGATGCAGGTACGATCCCTGGGTTGGGGAAATCCCTGGAGGAGGAAATGGCAATGGCAAACCACTCCAGTATTCTTGCCTTGAAAATCCCATGGATAGAGGAAACCTGGCCAGCCACAGTCAGTCTATGGGGTTGCAAAAAAGTTGGACACGACGGAGAGACTAAACCACCACCTCAATATATTGAGTTGGCCAAAAAGTTCATTTGGGTTTTTCCGCGCCATCTATGGAGAAGCCCAAACAAAGTTTTTGGCCAACCCAACACTCCCCATGGAAGACCCAGGATACACTGCCCTTGCCCCCCAGGAGGCCAACGGAGGCAGTGAACACACTGTTTCAGAACAAGATGGCAAATGGAGAGAGAGAAAAGTTTGCAAAAGAGAACACAGGGCCACCATCCACCAGCCACTCCCCTGACCCCTCCCTTTCAGGGAGGACAAGTTTGGGAAGTGGCAGGAAAAGATGACAGAGTAACCCCACCTTGATACATGTAGAGAAAAGATAAAGGGACTCAACAATGAGAAAGCAAACCACCAAAAATTCCACAGCCCCACTTCTGTGTATCCAAGGCGATTCTTAAAATAGTTAAGCCTTAATGAAACCATGACAACAGGCATGGTGGTACCATACATAAAAAATAAAACCAACTTGTCCTGAGCACCAGCCATGCTCCAGGTACAATGCCAGGTGCTACAGGAATATCATCTCATGTAAACCTCCCAACGATCCTCAGAGGAATCACTGTTCTCAATTCACAGACACAGAAAGAGACTCTGAAATCCTGAAGTTTGGAAAAGAGCCAAATGATGCTTCTCCCATTAACTCACAGACCAGGCTAAAGAAAGTCCAGCTATTATTATACATACAAAAAACAAAAAATTGTTCAGGAGAACCAGGAGAAACAGAGGTCAGGAACAGACAATTCACAAAAGGAAAAATTAACAAGTAAACAAGCAAACAGAAAAATATTCATAAATCAGTCCAAATATGCAAATTAAACATCAATGAAGTGCCATAATTTATTAAGTAAATTGTGAATAAATTTTTTATTTTTTAAATTTTTGTTGGAGTACAGTTGATTTACAATGCTGTGTTAAGTTTCCGGTGTACAGCAAGGTGAATCAGTTACACATATACATATATTCACTCTTTTAGATTCTTTTTGCATATAAGTCATTATCGAGTATTGAATAGAATTCCCTGGGTTGTACAGTAGGTTCTTATTAGTTATATCTATTACATATATAGCAGTGTGCATATGTCCATCCCAATCTCCCAATTTAACCTCCTCCCCCAAAAGTTTTAAATAATAATACCAGTGGCTGTTCAGATTTGGAAAACTAATACTTCCTATGTCACTGTAAATATTATAAAGTGGCACAAGCCTTTCAGAAAGCAATATGGCAATCTTCTTACAATTATTCCTAAAGAAATCACCTAAAATCTGGAAGGAAAAACAGCTACATGCACAACAATGTTCATCATAACATTTAAACAGCTGAAAATAAACAGCCAACAGTTGGTGATGGATAATCACCAATGCTGTACCCTAGTAATCAGCACCTTGAAAGTAAGATGTCTTGTTCATGATGAGTTCCAGGAGCAAATTCATATAGGACAAGCATTCAATAAATACGGGTGAATACTGAAGGAAAGATATACAGCCACTTAAAATGATTAAAGACTAGGGACCTGGTGCCACAATTTTAAGTAGGGGACAAGAACAGAAAAGTGTATGATTACAGTCCTATTTCTGAAAGTTACATTAGGAAAACTGCTAGAGGGAAATACATACGACATAGAATGTTCTGAGAGATATATGAGCGATTATTCTTTATTATGGTTATATTATCTTTATTTAAAATATGAACACCCTTCAGAGGATTAAGTAATTATAATAATTACTTAAGATATAAGCTGATCCTTAGAAACTGAGGAGATTAAAAATTTAATAACAAATAGACAACACATAAAATCCCCCAATAGCTCCATATCACAGGTATATCCACCCAGCTAAAAAGAAAAGCACAGTCAGTCATATAGAGAGGTTAGTACTGACTTTCATAACTTAGATGAGATGCATCATTTCTGAGTCCTAACTCAGTAATAAATGAACACATCACAGGAAGCCAAAACACAGCTACTTCAACAGCTGTTCAATTTGCTGCACTCCTGGTTTCTTCTGAACTCTCTTTGGCTTTCAGCTGAAAGGGCTTAGTTAGTTATCTCTTGACCCGGAGGCTTCCAATGAGACAAGGTCAATTCTCTAATCTATGGAAATTCAGAAAAGCAAGACAGGTCAGGGGTGAGGTAGGCTGGTGGGTAAACGTCCCTGAGTTGAACTGTAATGTATTTCCATCTCCTAGAAAACCAAAACTACATACAGACAAAGAGTGTACAAAACTTTCAACAGTTTCTCAATTTTATGTGGCTGCCGGGATGGGAGAGGAGCCTGGGGAAGAATGGATACATGTATATCTATAGCTGAATCCCTTCACTGTTCACCTCAAACTACCGCAAATCGGCTATACCCCGACACAAAATAAACAGTTTAAAGGAAAAAAAAATCCGTTGTTTTCAACCCATTCTGAGTCATGAAATCATCTGCATGAGCCACAACTAGGATTTTATGACGGCTACGAGAAAACAAAGTATCAGTGTGCATGTCATAATGAAAGGACACCATTTAACCAAACTTTTGTCCTGGTTACACATGTGTGTTATATGTCCCTGTATGTGAATCTCCAGTAGCAAATGCAAATATACTTCTTGCTATGATTTATGGTCCCAAAAGTTTCAAAAGCATTACTCTAGGCAATTCAGAACCTGACTTAGGGCCCAGAAAACCACTCACAGCTGAACTGTTTAGTACTGATATTTCAAACTGAAGGATTAAACTGTTTAGTACTAATATTTCAAACTGAAGAATTCATCTGGAAATAAGAATGTAGAGAATCCAGTTCAACTAGGTATTAGGCATCGATACAAAACAGACGCCTCTTTAATATTTCATCCAGGAATAAAGGACGGCTGCCAGCCAAAGACTCCGGAAAGCATCATTTTACACCATCTCATAAAGCCCGTGGCAAGCCTGCCCCCTCTGAACACTTTCTCCGGCTCCAGGTTTTAGGATCGTGGAGGTGCGGAGACTTTACATTTGTCTCATCCCAATGTGGGGTCATCACAGTGCCATACTCACAGCCAGGCTGCATTCTCCTCTGCTAGAAGGAGAACTAATGTTTACAGTGTTGAAATGCCAGGTGCGCAAGGTCAATGCAGGGTTCAGCAGGGATCAGACACCCAGTCTCAGTTCTTTTCCAAGATTCCTTAAATTAAAGACACATGAGAGCACAAAAAAGCACTCCCTGGCAAGAGACAAGTAGAGGACTCTGTTTTACTTTTTGGTCTTATTTGTTGCTTACACCTCTGAAACAATTTTTCAGTTCAGTTCAGTCCCTCAGTCATGTCCGACTCTTTGTGACCCCATGGACTGCAGCATGCCAGGCTTCGCTGTCCATCACCAACTCCCAGAGCTTATTCAAACTCATGTCCACCGAGTCGGTGATGCCATCCAACCATCTCATTCTCTGTCGACCCCTTCTCCTCCTGCCTTCAATCTTTCCCAGCATCAGGGTCTTTTCCAAGGAGTCAATTCTTTGCATCAGATGGCCTAAGGATTGGAGTTTCAGCTTCAGCATCAGTCCTTGCAATGAATATTCAGGACTGATTTCCTTTAGGATGGACTGGTTTGATCTCCTTGCTAGCCAAGGGATTCTCAAAAGTCTTCCCCACACCACAGTTCAAAAGCATCAATTTTTTGGTGCTCAGCTTTCTTTATAGTCCAATTCTCACATCCATACATGACTACCAGAAAAACCATAGCTTTGACTAGACAGACCTTTGTCGGCAAAGTAATGTCTCTGCTTCTTAATATGCTGCCTAGGTTGGTCATAGCTTTTCTTCCAAGAAGCAAGCATCTTTTAATTTCATGACTGTAGTCACCATCTGCAGTGATTTTGGAGCCCAAGAAAATAAAGTCTGTCACTGTTTCCATTGTTTCCCCATCTATTTGCCATGAAGTGATGAGACCGGATGCCATGACCTTCGTTTTTTGAATGTTGAGTTTTAAGCCAGCTTTTTCACTCTCCTCTTTCATTTTCATCAAGAGGTTCTTCGGTTCCTCTTCACTTTCTGCCATTAGGGTGGTGTCATCTGCATATCCGAGGTTACTGTTATTTCTCCCAGCAATCTTGATTCTAATGCTTCATCCAGCCTGGCATTTCACATGGGGCACTCTGCATATAAGTTAAATAAGCAGGGTGACAATATACAGCCTTGACGTATTCCTTTCCCAATTTGGAACCAGTCTGTTGTTCCATGTCCAGTTCTGTTGCTTCTTGACCTGCATACAGATTTCTCAGGAGGCAGGTACGGTGGTCTGGTATTCCTGTCTCTTTTTAAGAATTTTCCATAGTTTATTGTGACCCACACAGTCAAAGGCTTTAGTAGATGTATTTCTGG
Organism: Bubalus kerabau; assembly: GCF_029407905.1. Taxonomy (NCBI): domain Eukaryota; kingdom Metazoa; phylum Chordata; class Mammalia; order Artiodactyla; family Bovidae; genus Bubalus; species Bubalus kerabau. The sequence continues at coordinate 21,689,838 of NC_073635.1, read as the reverse complement.
AATTCTCTTGCTTTTTCTATGATCCAGTAAATAGTGGCAATTTGATCTCTAGTCAAAGTAATACTCAAAATGCTACAAGCTAGACTTCAACAGTATGGGAACCAAGAACTTCCAGATGTTCAAGCTGGATTTAGAAAAGGCAGAGGAATCAGAGATCAAATTCTGATACTGTAGTTGAGGAAAAAAAAAGTTTGGCTTGATGGACATTTTCTTTTCAGGTAAGTAATTCTGCATATAACTCAGTTTAGAGTGGTGGCACAAACATAAAGAATCCTCCTGCAATGCAAGAGACCTGGGTTGGAAACCTGGGTCGGGAAGATCCCCTGGAGAAGGGAATGGCTGCCTACTCCAGTATTCTTGTCTGGAGAATTACATGGACAGAGGAGCCTGGCGGGCTGTCTGGTCCATGGGATCACAAAGAGTTGGACACAACTGAGCAGCTAACACTTTCACTTTTCAGTTTAGGGTTCCAGATGTCAATAGATTAATACTTAAAATAGTCTTAAATCACAATTTACTTACTGACTTCTAAATGGTACTGTTTTAATTTCTCCAAAGCTGTTACTTTTTAATGACACCAAAATGGCTTTCAACAACAAACAGAAAATCTCTCCCTCTCAAAGCTAAATTCACAGTGAAAACTAAGCCAGGGGAAGATGCTGTGCAAGGAAAAAAGTTTTTCCATTTTTAAAGTTTTGATTTCGTTTGCTTGGGAAAAGGTCAAACTCTCCAAAGTCTCATCTGACTGCTACTGCTCTATGATTTTTTAAAGCCTATTTTTCTTGTTTCAAAGTAAGTTTAGTAACACTTGAAATACAAGATAGCTGGCCAGGATCTCACAATCCCAGACGCTTCATTTTAGGAGCATCAGAACTGTCTCTCAAAACATCTCCCCTTACCTTGCGATATCCAGATGAATGTACCCTGATTAAGATCTTTAGGCCCTGGATAGAATCTGCGTTGATTGTGTAAATTAAGTAGGAAATTCAGAACCGTCAGGAGTTTGGGGATCACTGGAAGCTGAGCCTCCTTAGTGAACCTCCTTGAGCAGCTTTCCCATAGTGATATTCTCTAAGCCAGGCTTCAGCAATACGTGAACCGTGAACTTCCTGATGTTCAAGCTGGTTTTAGAAAAGGCAGAGGAACCAGAGATCAAACTGCCAACATCCGCTGGATCAGGGAAAAAGCAAGAGAGTTCCAGAAAAACATCTATTTCTGCTTTATTGACTATGCCAAAGCCTTTGACTGTGTGGATCACAATAAACTGTGGAAAATTCTGAAAGAGATGCGAATACCAGACCACCTGACCTGCCTCTTAAGAAATCTGTATGCAGGTCAGGAAGCAACAGTTAGAACTGGACATGGAACAACAGACTGGTTCCAAATAGGAAAAGGAGTACGTCAAGGCTGTATATTATCACCCTGCTTATTTAACTTATATGCAGAGTACATCATGAGAAACACTGGACTGGAAGAAACAATCTGGAATCAAGATTGCAGGGAGAAATATCAATAACCTCAGATATGCAGATGACACCACCCTTATGGCAGAAAGTGAAGAGGAACTAAAAAGCCTCTTGGTGAAAGTGGAGAGTGAAAAAGTTGGCTTAAAGCTCAACATTCAGAAAACGAAGATCATGGCATCCGGTCCCATCACTTCATGGGAAATAGACAGGGAAACAGTGAAAACAGTGTCAGACTTTATTTTTTTGGGCTCCAAAATCACTGCAAATGGTGACTGCAGCCATGAAATTAAAAGACGCTTACTCCTTGGAAGGAAAGTTATGACCAACCTAGATAGCATATTAAAAAGCAGAGACATTACTTTGCCAACAAAGGTTCGTCTAGTCAAGCCTATGGTTTTCCCCGTGGTCATGTATGGATGTGAGAGTTGGACTGTGAAGAAGGCTGAGCACCGAAGAATTGATGCTTTTGAACTGTGGTGTTGGAGAAGACTCTTGAAAGTCCCTTGGACTGCAAGGAGATCCAACCAGTCCATTCTGAAGGAGATCAGCCCTGGGATTTCTTTGGAAGGAATGATGTTGAAGCTGAAACTCCAGTACTTTGGCCACCTCATGCGAAGAGTTGACTCATTAGAAAAGACTCTGATGCTGGGAGGGATTGGGGGCAGGAGGAGAAGGGGACGATAGAGGATGAGATGGCTGGATGGCATCACTGACTTGATGGACGTGAGTCTGAGTGAACTCCGGGAGTTGGTGATGGACAGGGAGGCCTGGCGTGCTGGGATTCATGGGGTTGCAAAGAGTCGGACATGACTGAGCGACTGAACTGAACTGAACTGATGGGAGGTGAGAGGGAGGCTCACAAGGGAAGGGAAATACGTGATCTTAAGGGTGATCCCTGTTGTTCTATGGCAGAAACCAACAACACTGTGAAGTAATTATCCTCCAATTAAAATTTTTTAAATATTAAAAAAAGTCAATCTGTATTTTGACCTTTAGAGACCCAGAGGCAGCCTGTTTCCAGACAGATCTGCTGGCATGAAGACTGCCACATGCTCTGAATTCAGAGTAAAGGTCTCATTTTCAAAATCATATGGGGCAGATTCCCATTTGGGGACCTTGAAACCAGCAATTACTAGCAGCAAGTGATGAGTCTCTGGTGCATAGCTGAAAGTTTACTAATTTTCTGGCATTAAACAGAGGCCTGACATACTCAAAAAAAAGTTTCCGTTCAGTCACTCAGTCATGTCTGACTCTTTGCAACCCCATGGACTGCAGCACACCAGGCCACACTGTCCATCACCAACTCCCAGAGCTTGCTCAAACTCATGATCATTGAGTCGGTGATGCCATCCAAAAATCTCATCCTCTGTTGTCCCCTTATCCTTCTGCCCTCAATCTTTCCCAGCATCAGGGTCTTTTCAAATGAGTCAGTTCTTTGCATCAGGTGACCAAACTATTGGAATTTCAGCTTCAACATCAATCCTTCCAATGAATATTCAGGACTGATTTCCTTTAGGATGGACTGGTTGGATCTCCTTGCAGTCCAAGGGAGTCTCAAGAATCTTCTCCAACACCACAGTTCAAAAGCATCAGTTCTTTGGCGCTCAGCTTTCTTTATAGCTCAACTCTCACATCCACACATGACTACTGGAAAAACCACAACTTTGATGAGACAGACCTCTTTAGTCAAACTAAAAAACAGTTCAGATGGCTTCCAATTTTGTCAACTTCAGAGACCTCACACCATCATTCCAGAAAGTCCTCAACTTTCAGAACTATGTTTGCACATTGGGAAAAATGTTGATTTGCATTTGAAAAATTTTAATTCAAGTGTTAGAAAATGCATGGTATATAAAATACCATGAGCTCAACTAACTGAGCCAATGTATTAAATGAAACTAACGGTTTCAACTAGAGGACCAAGACAGTACAATTTCACAATGAAAAGAATCAATGGTATGAGCCAACGGTGTGAGGATTTACAAATGATATTTTAACATTATCTTTTTAAGAAACAGTCACAAATGAACCTACTTAAAATCAGAAACAGAATCACAGATGCAGATAACAATCTAATCTACTAAGGCGGGGAGGGGAGGAGGGATAAATTGGGAGACTGGGACTGATATATACATAGTACTATATATAAAACATATAACTAATAAGAACCTACTGCTACTGGCAGGAGGAGAAGGGGACGACAGAGGATGAGATGGTTGGATGGCATCACCAGCTCGATGGACATGAGTTTAAGCAAGCTGTGGGAGTTGGTGATGGACAGCGAAGCCTGACGTGCTGCAGTCCATGGGGTCACGAAAAGTCAGACATGACTGAGCCACTGAACTGAACTGAAACTTTTTTTTATTTTTGAGTGTGTCAAGCCTCTGTTTAATGGCACAAGGAACTCTACTCAATAATGACCCATTAGGAAGAGAATCTAAAAAGGAGAGGATATATGTATATGTATACGAGTCATTTTGCTCTACAGCAGAAACACAACATTGTAAATCAACTATACTCCAATATAAAGAAGAAACAGTCAAGTACTCATGGCCTCTTAGAGTAGTTCAGAGTTGGGGAAAAAACGCCTTAAAGACTTTTTAAAATCCTAAAGCTCTCTCATTCCAGCCCCTTCCCACTCCTATTCCTTGTTGTAACATTAGCCAGTTCCAAAGTAAGCTGCTAACCTTCTCGCTGGTGGCTCAGGTGGTAAAGAAGCTGCCTGCAATGCAGGAGACCTGGGTCCAGTCCCTGGGTCGAGAAGATCCCCTAGAAAAGGGAATGGCTACCCACTCCAGTATTCTTACCTGGAGAATTCCGTGGACAGAGGAGCCTGGTGAGATATAGTCCACGGGTTCGCAGAGTTGGACACGACTGAGTGACTACCAATTTCACTTTCTTTCCAGCTTCTCTCAGGTTCAACTCACATATCTTTACTTCAGGAAACACACCACCTCCTCAGGCCCATTCCATTCCAAACAATTGATAGATCAGCCATTGCATCAATTCATTCAATGAACATATACAAATTGGCTATCTCCTCTGTGACAGTGAAGGACACACAAGCCTGGCGCGCTGCAGTCCATGGGGTCGCAAAGAGTCGGATACAACTGAGCGACTGAACAAGATGGCACTAGAGGACAGACCGTCTACTGAGATAAAATATGACTCCCTATTACCCACCATATGGTCCTAACCCCTTAGGGCTTACAGAGAACACAGATAATGATGTTCCTAAACTGGTCCTTAATCAAGTGGCATACAAGGTGGCAGTTCTCCACTGTCCCTCCCAATTACCCTCACCCCCTGCAGGCCTGTCCCCACAGCCTTCTCCATCACACCCTACCACCACACCCTCAGGCCTCTTTATCCAGAGAAGAGTTTCAAATTCTGTCACTCAGAGGTTTTAGGAATGTTTGTGGTTGTTGTTCAGTCTCTAAGCCTTGTCTGGCTCTCTGCAACCCCATGGACTGTAGCACCCCAGGCTTCCCTGTCTATCACCAAAACTCTTGGAGCCTATTTAAACTCATGTCCATTGCATCAGTGATGCCATCCAATCATCTTATCCTCTGTCATCCCCTTCTCTTCCTGCCTTCAATCTTTCCCAGCATCAGGGTCTTTTCCAATGATCAGTTCTTCCCATCAGGTGACCAAAGTATTGGAGCTTCAGCTTCAGCAGCAGTCCTTCCAATGAATATTCAGGATTGATTTCCTTTAGGATTGACTGGTTTGATCTCCATGCTGTCCAAGTGACTCTCAAGAGTCTTCTCCAGCACCACAGTTTCAAACCATCAATTCTTTGGCGCTCAGCCTTCTTTATGGCCCAACTCTCACATATGAACTTGACTACCAGAAAAACCACAGCTTTAACTAGACAGACCTTTGCTGGCAAAGTGCTATCTCTGCTTTTTAACACGCTGTCTAGATTTGTCACAGCTTTCCTTCCAAGGTCTGGATGCCATAATATTAGTTTTTTGAATGCTGAGTTTTAAACAAGCATTTTCACCCTCCTCTTTCACCCTCGTCAAGAAGCTCTTTAGTTCCTCTATACCTTCTGCCATTAGAGTGGTGTCATCTGCATATCTGAGGTTGTTGGCATTTCTCCCGGCAATCTTGATTCCAGCTTCTGATTCATTCAGCCCAGCATTTTGCATGTTGTGCTCCCCATATAAGTTAAACAAGCAGGGTGTCAATACAGCCTGGATGAACTCCTTTCCCAATTTTGAACCAGTCCATTGCTTCATGTCCTTCTGTTGTTTCTTGATCTGCATACAGGCTTCTCAGGAGACAGGTAATGTGGTCTGGTATTCCCATCTCTTTAAGAATTTCCCACAGTTTGTTGTGATCCACACTGTCAAAGGCTTTAGCATAGTCAATGAAGCACAAGTAGATGTTTTTCTGGAATTCCCTTGCCGCCTTCTCTATGATCCAGCGGATAGATCATAGCAATTTGGTTTCTAAACCATTAGCAATTTGGTTTCTGGTTCCTCTGACTTTTCTAAATCCAGCTTAGACATCAGAAGTTCTCGGTTCACTTACTGCTGAAGCCTAGCTTAAAGGATTTTGAGCACTACCTTGATAGCCTGTGAAATGAGCACAATTGTGCGGCAGTTGGAACATTGTTTGATAATGCCTTTCTTCGGGATTGGAATGAAAAATGACCTTTTCCAGTCCTGTGGCCACTGCTGAGTGTTCCAAGTTTGCTGACAAATCGAGTGCAGTACTTTCACAGCACCATCTTTTAGGATTTGAAATAGCTCAGCTGGAATTTCATCACCTCCATTAGCTTTGTCATAGTAATGCTTCCTAAGGCCCATTTGACTTCACACTTCAAGATGTCTGGCTCTAGGTGAGTGACTACATTATTGTAGTTATCCAGGTCATTAAGAACTTTTTCAATAGTTCTTCTGTGTATTCTTGCCACCTCTTCTTAGTATCTTCTGCTTCTGTTCGGTCCTTATTGTTTCTGTCCTTTATTGTGCCCATCCTTGCATGAAATGTTCCCTTGATACATCCAATTTTCTAGAAGACATCTCTAGTCTTCCCCCTTCTATTGTTTTCCTCTATTTCTTTGCATTGTTCACTAAAGAAGACTTTCTAATCTCTTCTTGCTCTTCTCTGGAACTCTGCATTCATTTGGGTATATCCTTCCCTTTTCTCCCTTGCCTTTTGCTTCTCTTCTTTTCTCATTTCTAGAATGTTTGCTATCATAATTATTCCTCTGGAGACACTAATTTTCCAGATTCCTCAAAGTGTGATACTCAGAGCTGAGTTCTGAATTCAAGCTGCCTGCTGGAGCCTGGCAGGTTCAAGTCTATCAGGTCACAAAGAGTCAGACACAATCGAGCAACTGAGTCCTGACTACATTCTTAACCAATCTATTCTAGTGCTTCTCAATGCACAGGGAGATTTTTCCTCCCCCCTCGAGCTAGAATGCCCCTTACAACACCCTTGATTTCTCACATGAACTCCTATTCATGCTGCAATACCCATCTGGAGGAGAGTTCCTTGGTCTTTAACCATTACAAGCAGAAGAGATCCTTCAACAACCCCACTGGGTGGTATCCCCTCTTCAACACATCTCCTTTATACAAGATAAAAATCTGACCCACTTTTACCCATTGCATGGGTATACACTCCTAGTGAAGGAACAATTTCCTATAACTGTTTAATAGTAACTACCTAGAGTTACTGAAACTCAGTGTGAATGCTAAGATTGTTGACTTGTGTGAAGATATGCATATAAAGAACTTACAAAGATAAAGGTCTGGACTGGGCTGGGTACCACCTGGAGCAGTCTCTTCTAGCTTTCAATACCTGAAGAGGCTCCACTGGACACACCCTGGTAAGCTGCAAGCTAGAGAGTAGTCTAGACCAAAATACAGCCAAAATGTCTGGGAGGAAACTCCTAAGCAAAGCATGCTAAAATGACATTCACTCAGAAAAGATAGTCCAGGCAGAAGGTGGGAAATGAGGAGCCCAATGGACCCAAGTTGGGCATATCCTTTGGAGATGGAATCTAGCTACAACCAAAGCAAAGACAGGCTCAGATAAGGCCAGTGAGTTCTGAGAACAAACTCTATTTTATGATACCAGAAATCTATACTTGTAAGTCAGATTGTTTTTATCTCTTCTTCCTTTTTTTTTTTGGCCGCAGCTTGTGAGAGTTCCCCACCAGGGACTGATCACAGGCCACGGCAGTGAAAGTGCCGAGTCTCAACCACCAGACCACCAGGGAAATCCCATTTTTATATTTCTTCAATTTCCTTATGTTTTCTCCCTTGGTATGAAATAAAGTTAAAGGCTGTTTTAGCTGTGCTCAGATGAACTGAAAATAAGGGTTTTCAGCCACTCTTGGTCCTGAAGCTTAAAATATTATCAACCCATGATGGACAGCAGCCTTAGGGTGAAAGTGGTATTACAGCCCAAACAAAAGAATCCTCTAAAGTAAGTACAATTTAAGGAACAAGAGGGCTGTAGAACCCAGCTATTCTTTCTCATGTAAAAATTCTCTTTTCAGAACTAAATCTTGGAGGTTGTGGTTTTATTTCCTTCTAAAATTCCACACACACACACCCACGCCCCACTGAACTATGAGCACCTTGAAAGGACCTTGTCATTTTCACCAATGAAGTGTGCACATGTGCATGGAACACAGGAAAGGCATTTAAATGTTTGTTGACACAATGAATGAACAATGCATGGTCTTTCAAAATTTTAAGGCACCTTTTCTTCATGTTTTTAAAAACTTTGGGCTGGTCTGTGTGGCATGCGGGATCTTCTCCAGTCAGAGATCAAACCTGTACCCTCTACAGTGGAAGCTCGGAGTCATAACCACTGGATCACCAGGGAAGTGCCTTAAGGCATCTTTCAAGGCCATCCAGTCCAATCCTTTTCCGAACATTTGTCCACACAGAACTTCCATTGGTTTTCATAAAATTCATTCAAACAAATATCAATGAAATGTCTACAATAATTAAGATGTGCTTTCAGGAACAACAAAAAGATCAGGCATCGATATATATTCATTGAGGGCCTACTATGTGCCGGCCACCATACTAGACCTTAAGATATTACAATGAGTAAGACACACATAGCACCTTAGGGAATTCATGGAGAAGATAAATGGACAACAAGCACCAATAACATTGTTTTAAAAGATAGAAAATGTTGCTTTCGAAGATATCACAAAGGCTATTAGGAATCAGAGGTCAAAAAGGAAAACCAAGATTTCAAAAGGACTTGAGACACTGTCATTCAGAACTAGGACATTATTTTGCAGTTTAACCTTACAGTTCAGGAATGAAAACTACTAGAGTCTAGCTGAAGTGGTAAATGGAAATGGCTTGGTAGGTTTTGATGAAAATCCAATATTCTATCTTCATATCTTTACTATTACATCAAGTGACAGTGACACCAGCTTTTGAAAAGAAAGAATAGAGATCAGTTCTCTTTTAATGGAAGCCATGATTAAAACTGAGCTCTAACAAAGTTCTTGTCACACGTGACTATATGACCTACAGAAACACGGACTTGTTGACCTGAGTAATAAGTAAATACATCAAGAAAAATCCTAGACTTACTTAACACTAACTGCATTATAATATATTTTCTATTACTTATATTCTAAACTGAGAGAGTAAAAATTAATATATAGCTAAACACTGCAGTCATTCTGTCCCATAATCAAATGAAATGTATCTTCACTTTCTTTCATATATGCTACTTCAGAGTCTCCAAATACTCTAAAACATACCCCCAACTAAAGTTGTTTCCTTTAGTATAAACAGTGAGATGGAAATCAGAAACCAGGAGCCAAGCTTGGTTTCACCACCAGGTACATGAATTTGGGCAGGTAAATTCTCTGGCTTAAATTTTCTCAACCGTAAAATGAAGGTGTTATAGCAAATAATCTCTAAGATCCCTTTGAACACTTAAAAAAAAGAAAACTAGGAAAACTAACTTCTACTTCCAAAGTAGAAAGTTCCAAAACTAATACTAAAGCCACTTAGGTTTTAATTACCTTTCTCCCTCTCCTACTTGATTCAACAAACTTACTTATGAATTTCCTACAGCAGTTAGAATGAGCAGTTTCACCTCTAGTAGTTAAAGACAGGGAAAGTGACGTCTATCGATATATTCTCTTTTAAAAAAACACTATTCTGTGACAAAGAATTTCTAGGTCCAGAAGCAACCTCTTCAGTAGAATTTTGCCTCTGTGGAAAAATTAAACACTCTTAAGCCTTCTTTGTGAATTTCAAGTGGTTTCTACATCCATATATTCCATTACAACCCATGAATTTCTTCTGTTCTTAGCAGACTGCTTGCCATTGGGGTATGTTTACAATATTTTCCCTTGGATCTGTATAGGAAGTGAATCAGGCACCATTTGGCCATCTTATGGAGTACGATGTAGACAAAAATATGACATTAATATGTAATCATCCTAATTATACTGAAGAATCTGTGATATGAATAGACCTGTCAGGCACATTTTTTGAGACCACACTGCATGCAAAGCACTAAAATGACGATAAAGACGGTATGAACACATTGTTGCTTCGCCTTTCTTTGCCTGAAATTTTACAAGTCACCAAGAAAAAATATGTTTTACCTCAGTACAATGTTAACTTACATTAAGAAAACCTATCTACCATTTAAAGGCTAAAACTCCTTGTCATATACCTCTATAATATGACATTTTGTAGAATACGAGTTTAAACTATAAAAGCAACAATTTCAGATCAAAACTATTACTACTATATTTAAGCTTCATTCCTCTGGAAATGAGCTTCATCTGCATAATCTTTGCATATTAAAGGACATTAAGTTCAAACAAACAAAAAAACAGCACTGTCTAAAAAATATGGGAGAATACTACAGGCAGAACAACTGGCTCTACTTCTGCAAATTAAGCAAAATTAGGCAAAAAAAAAGAAAGAAAGGAAGCAAGCAAAGGGAAGGAACTCCAGAGCTATTTGCAGCAGTGGTCCCTCCAAAAGTTCCAGGAGCTTCCCCTTGAGCTTAAATAGGGCAAAGGAGAGAAGTCAGCTCTCCTTCTGGGCACAAGCCCAGATACTCTTCACAACTTGCAATATTTATTGAATTCAGTGGAAGATGTCTGGGAGATCTGGATTCGGTGAGAATGTCTGGGCGAAGGGAGTGGCATTTGCTTTCCTCAGTCTGGAGCCTTCAGAACTGTACCCGAGTTCTCAAAACCCCTTAGTTATCTTGCAGAGCTCTGAGCATCCTCCCCACGCACACACCTGCAGGGCCGGGCAGCGCCTCCCTCTCCCTCCACTGTCCTCAGGGCTGGACCAAGGTCCAGTGGCCGGCGCACCGTTAGTCCAAGGGCCACCCTGGCCCCGGCGGACGCCACCCGAGCAAGCCCCAACAGAACGCCGCCGTCCCGGCTCCGCGTCCCGGAGCCACGCAGCAGCGGCGACTGCGCGGCTGGACACCGGCACCAGCAGGATGCGCATTAGAATAAAAACTTGGGCAAGCGCTCTCGCCCTCGCGCCGACGTGGAGGCACAGCCCCAGAAGCTGGCTTCGGGGACCGCCGGCCCGTCCCGCCCCTGCTCGCGGCCGAGGGGGCAGCGGTTCTCACCTGTCCTCCGAGACACTGATGACACCCTCCTCCTTGGGCACGATCACGGCCATGTTCACCACCTCCTGAGAGCCCTCGACCCGCTGCAGCAGGATCGGCTTGCGGGTCAGAGGCTTGGGCTGGATCTCTGCCGCCATCGGAGGAGGGGGCGCGCCGGGGGCGCCGCCGCCAACTGCGCCGCGGGATTGGGCTGAGACGACCGCTCGAGCGCAGGCACCAGCTGAGACAGAGACTCTGTTTGGCCGGAGCGGACCGCCGGGGACCCGCGATCATAGCCTGGCCGCCTCCCCCGGGGACGACTCCGCGCTCCCGGCTTCGGGCAACGAAACCGCCACGACCGGCGCTGCAACCCGGCGCCACCACCGGAGGGAGGGGGTGGAGAGTCGGGGGGCGGGGCCGATGGGGGCGGGGCCTGCCGCAGGGGGTGGCCGCTGGTGGGCGCGAGGGCGGCTGCACTTCCGGGAGGGTGGAGGAGGAGGAGGAGGAGGAGGAGGAGGAGGAGGGGTAACTGACAAAGTGGGCGGGGCGCCGGCGGCCCAATGCGCGTGCGTCGCCAGTCCTCTGGGGCCGTTTCCGCCCCGCTCCTCCGCCATTCCCGTAGCCTCGCCGCACCGCCTCGAGAGCGCAGGCGCCTTCCGTCACCCTCGGTCCCCTGGTCGCCTTCCACACCCAGTGTTTAGTGCCCTCCCTCTTTCATCTCCCATGAACGCGCGCGTACACACTCCTGGGAACGCGCTTGGGGTGTCCCGCCCACCGCAAAAATCCCTGAAAAGGGGGTGTTGGTGGGGCGGGGAAAAGCTAGCCTGGGCGAGGCCGGAAAGAAAAGAATCCCGCAGGAAGGAAAGAAGCTGAACGTGTTGGCGCGAGGTTGGGCATGCGCACGAGTTATCTGTCCCTCGCGCGGCGGGGGCCTGACCACCGAGCATGCTTAGCTGCTCCCAACACGCATCTGCCTCGGGCCGCCGAGTGGTACCCCGTGGTCTCCTGGGAGTAGTAGTTCTTCAGAGCTTCCTTTCCGTTGTCCTGAGATGACCTATCGCCTACTTATCGTTCCTGGCCTGGGGAGCTTCGTGCCTCGGAGTTACCGCCTGCACCGTCCTCTAAGACAGAGAATCAAAGGGCAGCCCTCGGTGGAGCGGACTATCGCTGTACTCCTGCCACTGCCCTTAATAGTGGAGCGCCAGGAGTCGGGGAAGAAAAGATCTCATGCAAGCATCTTCGAAGGAACTTAGAGATGACCTGTGTTGTCAACCTCCTCGTTTTCTTAGATGGCCGCGTTACTAACCCATAGTTAAACTGTAGCTTCAAGTTAGGGCTATAGCACCCCCCAGACTTGAACTCAGGCAGCCATGCTCCTTGGTCCTTCTTCCCATTCCCCAGTGATCCTTCCTTTCTAGCTTGCACTGGAAACAATGGAGAGAGTTATTGTGATGACTGAATGAATGTCGGTTGCTTGGCACAGGGCCTGGCTTGTGGGGTCATTGGTTATGTGATAACCCCATTAGCCCTCCCACAGTTATCAATCCGGCTGAGGAATGGGCTTGGTCTATGTGGTGTGACTGGGCTGGCAAGGGCTCTGGAGGGGAGAAAAATAATATGCCAGAGCTGGACAAAGAACGGGATGGGCCTTGTAGAAATACCTGTCTTATAGGGCAAGTTTTGGCACAGCCAAGGTGATAGGTCTCTGTCAATTTACCACCTCCCAACTTCATAGAAATTCTGTAAGGCACTTGAAAGGGAGGTTGAGGTATTTTCCAGCTTTGCAACCTAGAACAAGGCATTCCACTTCTCTGAGCCTCTAGTTGACCATCTACTGAATGTAGGATAATAAAACCTACCTTGGGTGGTGGTTTTTAGACTTACAAATGACAGATTATTTTAATATTTTTATATATTTGGCTGCACAGGGTTTTAGTTGTGGCACGAGGTACGTTTTTAGTTGCGACATGTGGGATCTAGTTCCCTGAACAGTGATCAGACTCGGACCCCCTGCATTGGAGTGCAGAGTCTTCCTCGCTGGACTACCAGAGAAGTTGCACAAATAACAGATTTTTTAAGTTACTTTCATACACGATAGGTTCTTTAAGTTTCCAGGAATTAGGACATAGACATATTTAAGGGACATTATTCAGCCTGCCGCAATGGTTTTAAATACCATCCATATGCTCTTGATTCCAGTAATAATCTCTACCCTGACCACATTTCTGAACTCACATATCTAATGCTACTCTACATTGTCACTTAACTGTTTAATAGGTGTTCCAAACATTCTCAACAGTAGCTTTAAATCTACTACATCTTTCACGTAGTTGTTCGAAACTAAGATCCTAGGAGTTATCCTTAATCCTTTTCTTTTTCTCACAGTTCTATCCAGACCATTAACAAGCACTATCAGCTCTACCTCCAAAATGTATCTTGAATTTTCCCATTTATATCATCTCCACCCTAGGTCACCATAATCTCTGGCCTCTACTGCCACATGGAGTCTAACTGCTTTCTCTGTTTCTTCTTTTGAACCCATACAATCCATTTTGATCACAGTAGCCAGAAGGATTTTGTTTTAAAATATAAACCAGATCAGTTCCTCCTCTTACTCAAACACATCAACGCCTTACCATTGCACTTACCATGAAATGACTCTCCAAGCTCACCTCTTCTGCTCAGTAGTTTCCAAGCCCTGGTTTGGAAATCCCCAGAAACACCAACCTCCTTCCTCCTGGTAGCCTTTGCACCAACAGGGTTCACCTTTCAGGTACTTTCTTCTCACCACTGAGGCTTCAGCTCCAATGTTAGCTCCTTAAACAGTGGCTGCAGCTCCAATGTTAGCTCCTTAAACAGTCTTACACTCCCAAATGAACCCTACCTCTTCATAGCACTTCTGAGCATATCACCTGGGTTTATTTTCTTCCCAGTACTTACTTCTGCCCCAAATAATCGTGTGTTTCTTACTGGTTTTTTAGTCTTCCTCTTCTAGAAGAGAAACACTGGGAAAGGAGAGAACTGTCTGCTTGCTCATCATTGTATTCCTTTTAGAATAGTACCTGGCACATCAGGAGGCATGTTGTTAAGTAGTCATTAAATATTGTAAGATTCTATTTATATGAAATGCCCACAATAGACAAATCTGCAGACCCAGAAAGCTGATTAGTAATTGCTAATAGCATAGGGGGATATGGGGGGGAAAGAAGGAAGGGGGACCAATTTTGATGGCTAAGGAATGTTCAAGATTTCTTTTTCAGATAATAAAAATGTTTTAAAATTATCATAGTGATTGCACAAATTTATGGATATTCTAAAAGTCACTGAATTGTACACTTTAAAATGGTAAATTTTATGCTATATGAATTATAGTTGTCTATTATCCAATATTACTTTTGATGAATTACTGACAGATTCTATGATGCTTTCATGGGTTTTATTGAAAGCAAAATATTGGAAGCCACCTGACTTGTGAAAAGAATTTTTGCACATTTATTAAAATATACTAAAACATATATAACCGCTATTTTTAAATCTATTATCTTGTCACTTAAAGGCATTTTATTTAACCATATATACTAAAAAAGAATTGGGAACTTCTTAATGTTTTAAACTGAGTGTATATTTACTAATACAATCTTTTAATAAAGTGCTTTTATCTCATCCCATGCTTACATATAGTTTTCTCCAACTCTGAGAACAGCAGATTTTTATAGAAGAAGATCACCCTGTAGCCTAGTTATCTAAATCCTATTGTCAGATGAATCAGGGAAATTACACTTACTTTCTGTCAGAAAAAATTTTTACTTCATTTTTCCATTCAAATAAACAATTATCAATAAGCATTTTGAGGAAAATTATAAAAATAAAATGAAATATATCTTGTAAGACAGATTATTAGCTGTAATTGAGTTCAATATCATATGAGATATCACCTCACACCTGTCAGAATGGTTATTATCAAAAATACAACAGATAACAAGTGTCGGCAAGGATGCATCATCTCTGTGCACTTATAGTGGAAATGTAAATTGGTGCAGCCACTGTGAAAAACAGTATGAAGATTCTTCAAAAACAAAAATAAAACTACTGCATCATCCAGCAATTTCACTTCTGTGTTTTTCTGAAGAAAATGAAAACATTAATTCAAAAAGACAAATGCATTGCTGTGGTCTACTTTATAGAATCTAAAACGTCTTAAGATAAGTCAAAATATCCTTGTTTCTTCTCTCTTATCAGGAATACTTATAAGGAAGACCAGAAAGATCTGTGGGTTAAGTTGCCTTATTGACCATTAAAGTTTCCTCCACGAAATCAGAGGGTGGATGAAATGGGTGAAGGAAGTCAAAAATGTACAAACTTTCAGTTATAAAATAAGTCCTAGTGCACATGAAGTGTACAGCATGCTAGCTATAGTTAATAGTACTGAATTCCATATTTGAAAGTTGCCAAGAGAGTCGATCTTAAAAGTTCTGATCCTGGGGGAAAATTGAGTTGTAACTATGTGTGGTGGTGGGTGATAACTAGACTTGGTGTGATCATGTCACAATATATCCAAGTCTTGAATCATGATATTGTACACCTGAAAATAATGTGTCAATTATATCTCAGTACAAAAGTTTTTCCCCGACTCAATATTTAGTAGTATCTTTCTGTTGCCATTTTCAACTCCATGCAAAGCAAGTAGCTCAGTGTTAAAGAATCCACCTACCAATGCAGGAGACGCAGGCTCAGTCCCTGGGTCAGGAAGATCCCATGGAGAAGGAAATAGCAATCCACTCCACTATTCTTGCCTGGGAAATCCCAAGGACAAAGAAGCCAGGTGGGCTACAGTCCATGGGCTCGCAAAAGAGTTGGACATGACTTAGTGATTAAACAACAGCAACAACAAAGTTTATGAAATGGGAGAACATCTGATATAAATGCAGGCACATCCTCAGGAAAATTGGTTTTAGACAAAAGCATCTAAAAATTTTGAAGATGTCCGTGTACCTCTTGACAAGTTTTCACAGAGTTCCACAGGCAACAGTTTGGATATCACTGAAAACAGAAAGGGGGATGCCACTCCAGCAGGGCATGGAGCTTCTCAGTTCAGTGCAGTCGCTCAGTCGTGTCCGACTCTGCAACCCCATGGACTGCAGCACACCAGGCTTCCCTGTCCTTCACCAGCTCCTGGAACTTGCTCAAACTCATGTCCATTGAGTCGGTGATGCCATCCAACCATCTTATCCTCTGTCGTCCCCTTCTCCTCCTGTCTTCAGTCTTTCCCAGCATCAGGGTCTTTTTCAATGAGTCAGTTCTTTGCATCAGGTGGCCAAAGTATCGGAGTTTCAGTTTCAGCATCAGTCCTTCTAATGAATATTTAGGACTGATTTCCTTTAGGATGGACTTGTTTGATCTCCTTGCAGTCCAAAGGATTCTCAAGAGTCTTCTTCAACACCACAGTTCGAAAGCATCAATTCTTTGGTGCTCAGCTTTCTTTAGAGTCCAACTCTCGCATAATACGTGACTACTGGAAAAGCCATAGCTTTCACCAGACAGACCTTTGTCGGCAGAATAATGTCTCTGCTTTTTAATATGCTGTCTAAGTTGGTCATAGCTTTTCTTCCAAGGAGCAAGCATCTTTTAATTTCATGGCAGCAATCAACATCTGCAATGATTTTGGAGGCCAAGAAAATAAAATCTGGCACTGTTTCCAATGTTTCCCCATCTATTTGCCATGAATTGATGGAACCAGATGCCATGATCTTCGTTTTTTGAATGTTGAGTTTTAAGCTAACTTTTTCACTCTCCTCTTTCACTTTCATCAAGAGATTCTTTAGTTCCTCTTCACTTTCTACCATAAGGGTGGTGTCATCTGCATATCTGAGGTTATTGATATTTCTCCTGGAAATCTTGATTCCAGCTTGTGCTTCATCCAGCCCAGCATTTCTCATGATGTACTCTGCATATAAGTTCAATAAGCAGGGTGACGATAAACAGCCTTGATGTACTCCTTTCCCGATTTGGAAGCAATCTGTTGATCCATGTCCGGTTCTAACTGTTGCTTCTTGACCTGCATACAGATTACTCAGGAGGCAGGTAAGGTGGTCAGGTATTCCCATCTCTTTTTAAGAATTTTCCACAGTTTATTATGATCTACACAGTCAAAGGCTTTGGCGTAATCAATAAAGCAGAAGTAGATGTTTTACTGGAACTCTCTTGCTTTTTCTATGATTCGGTGGATGTTGGCAGTTTGATCTCTGGTTCCTCTGCCTTTTCTAAATCCAGCTTTAACATCTGGAAGTTCATGTTTCAGGTACTGTTGCAGCATGGCTTGGAGAATTTTGAGAATTACTTTGCTAGGGTGTGAGATTTTCTCTTCAAGAAAATTAGAGATACCAGGAACATTTCATGCAAATATGGGCACAATAATTACATCTGGAAGTTCATGGTTCATGTACTGTTGAAGCCTGGCTTGGAGAATTTTAAGCATTACTTTACTAGCATGTGAGATGAGGGCAATTGTGCAGTAGTTTGAACATTCTTTGGCATTGGTCTTCTTTGGGATTGGAATGAAAACTGACTTTTTCCAGTTCTGTGGCTACTGCTAAATTTTCCAATTTTCCTGGCATATTGATTGCAGCACTTTCACAGCATCATCTTTCAGGATTTGAAATAGCTCAACTGGAATTCCATCACCTCCACTAGCTTTGTTCGTAGTGATGGTTCCTAAGGTCCATTTGACTTTGCATTCCAGAATGTCTGGCTCTAGCTGAGTGATCACACCATCGTGATTATCTGGGTCACGCAGATCTTTTTGGTATAGTTCTTCTGTATATTCTTGCCACCTCTTCTTAATATCTTCTGCTTCTGTTAGGTCCATACCATTTCTGTCCTTTATTGAGCCCATCTTTGCATGAAATGTTCCCTTGGTATCTCTAACTCTCTTGAAGAGATCTCTAGTCTTTCCCATTCTATTGTTTTCCTCTATTTCTTTGCACTGATCACTGAGGAAGGCTTTCTTATCTCTCCTTGCTATTCTTTGAAACTCTGCATTCAAATGGGTATATCTTTCCTTTTCTCCTTTGCCTTTCACTTCTCTTCTTTTCTCAGCTATTTGTAAGGCCTCCTCAGACAACCATTTTGCCTTTTTCATTTCTTTTTCTTGGGGATGGTCTTGATCCCTGCCTCCTGTACAATGTCACGAACCTCCATCCATAGTTCTTCAGGCACTCTGTCAGATCTAATCTCTTGAATCTATTTGTCTCTTCCACTGTATAATCATAAGGGATTTGATTTAGGTCATACCTGAATGGTCTAGTGGTTTCCCCTAGTTTCTTCAATTTAATTCTGAATTTGGCAATAAGGAGTTCATGATCTGAGCCCCAGTCAGCTCCTGGTCTTGTTTTTGCTGACTGTATAGAGCTTCTCCATCTTTGGCTGCAAAGAATATAATCAACCTGATTTTGGTATTGACCATCTGGTGAACTTTTAGGAGAGGATTAAATAAAAGGAATTAGGCTTAATAATTGGACCAAGGCAACTTGTTTTGGATTGACTCCTCATTCCTGGATGGCCAATCATAGGGAACAAGGTCGTCCAGGGAAAAGGCTCAGAGAGGAGTCAAAGTTTTCCTAATAGTAAACAGCATGGATTTTTCTGTTTCATCCTCAGCAACATAGTCTGGGGACAGAAAGCTGGGCAGGTGTAAATAGTAAGAAATATATATATTGGTCTCTGCCCTGGTTTCTGACACAGAATTCTGAAGAGCCTTGTAATTTCCGAAGTGATAAGCACTAGGAACATTTCTTGTTCTAATGAGTGTGGTCACCAGAAAAAGCAAGCTATGTTTAGAAACTTGCAGACACATCCCCTTCCTCACCCCATAACCCCCCACATCCATGAGAGGAGAGGGGCTGGAAGTGAAGTTAATAATTGTTCATGCCTATGTGAGGAAAAGACACTGATGCTGGGGAAGATTGAAGGCAAAAGGAGAAGACACAGAGGATAAGAAGGATGGCATCACCAACTCAATGGAAATGAATTTGAGCAAACTCTGGGAGATAGTGGAGGACAGGGAAGCCTGGCGTGCTGCAGTCCATGGGGTCTCAAAGAGTTGGGCACGACTGAGTGACTGAACAACAGCACATGAGGAAGCCTCCATAAACTCTCAAGAGTAGAGGGGTTCAGTGAGCTTTGAGGCTGGTGAACACAATCACACCAGGAGGGTGATAGATCTCCATCACCACAGGGACCAAAGCTCCTGCACTAAGCACCCTCCCTGACCTCAGCCTATGCATCTCTTCATCTGGCTGTTCATCTGTATCCTTTATCAGATCCTTTAATAAAATAGTAAACGTATTTCCCTGAGTTCTGTGAGCCCCTCTAGCAACACCTTGAATTAGAGGAGGGCTGGTAGGAACCTCTGGTTTACAGCCAAAGTGGACAGAAGTTGGGGGTGGGGGGCTGGGGACTTACTATTTGCAGTGGGCATCTGAAGCAGTCTCATGGGACTGAGCCCTTAACCTGTGGGAACTGGTGCTATAGATTCTATCACAGTGGAGTTAAAATATAGGATACCCAGCGGGGGTCAGAGAATTGCTTGATGGGAGACTAACCCCACATAGCTGGTGTCAGAAGTGTGCATGTGGAAGTCGTGTGAGAATTACAGAAGAAACACAAGAAAAGAGCTGGGCTTTCACTAATGCAGCGGCGATCTGGGCATTCAGCCTCATCTGAGGAAAGACGCACAGAGGTCTGGGATACTGCTCTGTGAGGCAGTCATTAAGCAGCTGGGACACCCACCTCCAGGCTTGGGTTCAAGAGCAGGGCATTCAGATCTACAGCGACAACTTAGAAAAGCAACACAGGGTCTGGATCTGAAGGGCTGGTGTTCTGACCAGGAGGCCTAGACGGGGTCCTAGGTGTCAGAACTAGGGGGCAAGGTAGGAGGGGAGCCACTTACCAGCGTGTCCTTCAGCAAGTCACTGAATCTGCTGGATCCCCCCTTTCTTCCTCTGTAACATGCGAATAATTACAGCTCCAACTTCACAGGGTTGTTGTAAAACATGAATAAGATCATTCATTTGAGGGAACAGGCCAGGGTCTGGCACGGGGCTGCTCTCGAGGAAGTTGGGGAAGCTGAGAAGGACTCGGAAGGGAACCTCAGGGAGAACACAGGGATAGCAGGAAAGGGGTGGTGATGATGACTTGCTCTCAAAACGAAGGAGAAAGCTCATTCACAGAAGTGGATCATGAGGACTTCCCTGTTGGCCCAGTGACTAAGGCTCTACTCACAATGCAGGGGGCCCAGGTTCGATCCCTGGTCGGGGAATTAGATCCCGCATGGTGCATCTAAGACCTGGTGCAGCTAAATAAATAAAATTGTTTTAATTTTGATTTTTCAAATAAATCAATTTTTAAAAGAAAAGAAGAACTGGGTCACAAGCCAGGGCCACATCATCTTTCAGCAAAAGTTCCAACTTTTCAAAAGGTAAAAATCTGAGAATAGAGATTCTATCATTTTGAACTCTGAACTTTCTTGCTGACTCAGTTATGCATTGGTGGGTTTTCGGCAGGCTCACGAAATCTCTACAGTGCAAAAATCACAGTCCCCTGGCATAGCGTTTCCATACAAATGATGCTTCTCCAAAAGTGTATCTTTTAAATGACATCCAGAACAACAGATAAACATCCCTCCTCCCTTGTTTTCTTCCTCCCTTCCCCATTCCCTTCCCAGTAGCAGGCACTAGGACCCCTGCGGCAAGGGTCTTTCTTTTTCGCTCCTAAAACCGGAATACACTGGAGTGCCTTGGGCACTTTTTGAAAGTTCCTGAACTATCCCTGAATGGCTGAATTTGGTTTCCTGGGAGCATGATCTGATAATCTGAATTTTTATAAAGCGTTTCAGGTGATGCTAATGCAGATGGCCCTCAATGACTGGAGTAATCTGGAAAACACAGACCTGGAAATCCGATGGAAGGGCACGGGAAAAATGATCCAAGATATAGAGCACTGGGATCTCCCATGGCCTTACATTTCTCAGAGTGAGAGACTAGCCAGCCTGCTCACTCTTCAACTGGTAGCATCCAGCATTTCTGATCAGTCCAATGTCTGTGTGTGTGTGTGTGTGTGTGTGTGTGTGTGTACGCGCGCGCGCGCGCGCAGCCCATTGAATAACAGAACACAGGCTGTGACTTTTTCCCTACTCACCTGTGCCGGAAGCTAGCAAAGGCTTCTGCATGGCTTCTTCCTTACTCTTCCTCTTCAATCCTCCCTGCTCCTCTCTAACCCAGGCAAGTTTGGGCTAACAACAGTTTTTCATGTACCCAAAGGGCTGAAGTAAAGGCTCATTTTATCTAATTTATATCTTATTAAATTTTATCTAATTATATCTAATTTTATCTATTTATATCTAATCTATTACTATATACCTGTATCATCTAACTGCTCTTCCCTAGTGGTTTAGATGGTAAGGAATCTGTCTACAATGCAGGAGACCTGGGTTTGATCCCTGGGTCAGGAAGATCCCCTGGAGAAGGGCATGGCAACCCACTCCAGTGTTCTTGCCTGGAGAATCCCATGGACAGAGGACCCTGGCGGGCTACAGGACATGAGGTCACAAAGAGTCGGACATGACTGAGCAACTAACACTCACTACTTACTGTTGTCCTCTAACTATATGGTTTTAATAGACTTTAGTTTTTAGAGCAATTTTAAGTTCACAGCAAAATTGAGCAAGAAGTATAGAGATTTTCCTTAGGTCCTCCATCCCCACGTATGTACAGCCTATCTTCACTTACTAACATCCCCCACCGCAGCGGGACTTTTGCTAGAACTGATGAACTGACACGGACACCTCATTATCACTCAGAGTCCATTATTTAACTTAGAGTTCCCTCTTAGTGTGGTACATTGTATGGGTTTGGACAAACGTATAATGACATGTACCCATCATTACAGTGTCATACAGAATAGTTTCACTGTCTTAAATATTACCTGTGCTCTGCCTATTCACTCTCCCCATGCCCCTGACTTCTGGCAACCACTAAACTTTTTATTGCCTCCATAGCTGTGCTTTTTCCAGAATGCCTTATAATTGAAATCATACAGTATACACGCTTTTCAGATTGGCTTCTTCCACTTAGCAATATGCTTTTCTTAAGTTCCTTCATGTCTTTTCATGTCATGATGGCTCATTTCTTTTTAGCACTCAATAATATTCCATTGTCTGAATGTACCATTCACCTACTAAATCTTGGTTTGGCACCTACTGATCATTGCTTGGCAACGATCAATAAAGCTGGATGTAAACATCCATGTTCAGGTTTTTGGGTGGATATAAGTTTTCAACTTCTTTGGCTAAATGCTAAGAAGTCAGGTTGCTTGATTGTATGGTAAAAATATGTTATTGTTGTAAAAAAACTGCCCAACTCTCTTCCAAAGTGGAAATATCATTTTGACTTCCTGCCAGCAATAAACAAGAATTAGATTCATCTATATCTCAGAGGAAAACCAACTCTTCTGGAGTTTTCTGCGGAGGAACTAAGAGGACAAAATAGAAAGAGGGGGAAGTGGGAAACAACCAATGGGGAATGGTGGCGGTTAGGGTGAAATAGTGAGAGAAAAGAGGAGGAGGAAGAGAGTGGGCGTTTCTGTACCCCCTTGGCTTTCTCTTTACTAGTAACACCACAGACCACCCTTACACCTGACCTAGGCTGAAGTGAGAGGCAGAGATTGACCAGTGAACTTGCTCCTTAAGAGACCAAGAACAGAGGAACCCCCAAGTGCATTTGGTCAAGAAGAAGTGAGGCTACTATTCCTAGAACAGGGTGGGTCTCAACAAATTAGCAACTGAAAGCAGAAACCAATCTATAACATCCTCAGCTTGTCATTCGAGGGTCTTAAGTCTATCAGAGTCCTTCGATCAGCTCAAGAAAAACTCAAGCTCACAAATCCTTAGACATTATCGTCCTTTATTCTTTCTTCCAGCAAATATTTGTTCAGTGCCTGCTCTGAGCCAGGTTCTGGGTGTGATTAACTCCCTAGTGAAGTCAAGGGCAGAACTCGATCTGGTTCATATCTTGCTTTTGTCATTAGAGGACTGCTGGTTCTAGAGTCCAGTGAGCAAGCAGAGAAGAGGAGTTGATGTGTTAAGATTTTGGCTTAAAAATAAAGGTCAGCCACCTCCCAGAATATTGGAAATAAAAGCAAAAATAAACAAATGGGACCTAATTAAAATTAAAAGCTTCTGCACAACAAAGGAAACTATAAGCAAGGTGAAAAGACAGCCTTCAGAATGGGAGAAAATAATAGCAAATGAAGCAACTGACAAAGAATTAATCTCAAAAATATACAAGCAACTCCTACAGCTCAATTCCAGAAAAATAAATGACTCAATCAAAAAATGGGCCAAAGAACTAAACAGACATTTCTCCAAAGAAGACATACAGATGTCTAACAAACACATGAAAAGATGCTCAACATCATTCATTATCAGAGAAATGCAAATCAAAACCACAATGAGGTACCATTTCACGCCAGTCAGAATGGCTGCTATCCAAAAGTCTACAAGCAATAAATGCTGGAGAGGGTGTGGAGAAAAGGGAACCCTCTTACACTGTTGGTGGGAATGCAAACTAGTACAGCCACTATGGAGAACAGTGTGGAGATTCCTTAAAAAACTGGAAATAGAACTGCCAATCCCACTGCTGGGCATACACACCGAGGAAACCAAAATTGAAAGAGACACGTGTACCCCAATGTTCATCGCAGCACTCTTTATAATAGCCAGGACATGGAAGCAACCTAGATGTCCATCAGCAGACAAATGGATAAGAAAGCTGTGGTACATATACACAATGGAGTATTACTCAGCCATTAAAAAGAATACATTTGAATCAGTTCTAATGAGGTGGATGAAACTGGTGCCTATTATACAGAGTGAAGTAAGCCAGAAAGAAAAACACCAATACAGTACACTAATGCATATATATGGAATTCAGAAAGATGGTAACAATAACCCTGTATGCGAGACAGCAAAAGAGACACAGATGTATAGAACAGTCTTTTGGACTCTGTGGGAGAGGGCGAGGGTGGGAATATTTGGGAGAATGGCATTGAAACATGTATAATATCATGTGTGAAATGAATTGCCAGTCCAGGTTAGATGCATGATACTGGATGCTTGGGGCTGGTGCACTGGGATGACCCAGAGGGGTGGTATGGGGAGGGAAATGGAAGGGGGGTTCAGGATGGGGAACACGTGTACACCTGTGGCGGATTCATGTTGATGTATGGCAAAACCAATACAGTATTGTAAAGTAATTAGCCTCCAATTAAAATAAATAAATTTATATTAAAAAATAATAATAAAGGTCAGGTCTATGCTCAGGTTCTCGTGCACAGGTAGGCAGTCAGTTTTGCTATAAATCTCCTGCATCAAATAATGTTTACAAGAATGTATGCAGAAATCAAATGGGATCTTTGGAGAATAAACATTGCTCATAGGAAATAATGAAAAGGGGGAGAGGGTGAAATTTATTGCCATTTGGACAAAATGGTTTATTCATCTGAAGGAATCGTCTCTAACTCTCACACATAACTACAGTTTATGGAATGGACACTGTATATGTTATGGCAACTTTGATGGGGGATTACACAGTTTTCTATAAATGCCTGAGTTTGGTTCCATTTTCTATCTAAAATTATACACTAGAGAAAGACAAATGATTCTGTTAACATAGAATGAATCATCAGGGACTTTTCTGGTGGTTCAGTGGTTAAGAATCTGCACTTCCACTGTAGGGGGCATGGGTTCAACCCCTAGTCAGGGAAGCAAGATCCCATATGCCACGCTGTGCAGCCAAAAAAAAAAAAAATGAATTAGATCAATTTTGTCCTCAAAGACCTTGACAGAAGATCCGTGGTCTAGAATCTGGGCAGAATGGCATCTGAAAGTCTTTGTATATATCTGATCACTTTTTAAAACTCATAAACTTAAGTAACAACACAGCTGTCTTAGATGTGGACCATTGTTATTGCTTAGGCCTCAGTGACTTGGTTTTAGGAAAAGCACTTATTCTCAGAATTTATTATACTACACACCACCCTATTCCCCACTTCCCCCTCCAGTTTTTATTATTTTCTTGGCATGTGGGATTTTAGTTCTCTGACCGGGGATCAAATCAGTGCGCTTCGAATTGGAAACACGGAGTCTTAACTGCTAGACTACCAGGGAAGTCCCTACTACAAGTCCTTTTTAAGCAGAGACTTACTTTTCCTCTCATATTGTACTGTCCCTCGTACCAAGCACAGTGCTGGGCATGAAGAAGCTCAGTAATGACAAGCAAGCAGAAAGATTAAATCTTAATATCTTTTCAGAACAGTTTAAAGTGAAATGGAGCAGAATCACATACCTGTATGTCTCCTATCAATAGAATTTGCTTGGCAGTTAGTACTAGAGGCCAAAAAGATCAGGACAAATATTTGTTACCAAAAATCCCTCCTCTTGAGTAAAACTGGTTACCATCAGTTTAATTTCCCTCAAGAGAGGAGATACCATGGGAAAAGGGCTTTTGTGCCAATTGACTCAACATTTTTCTTTCTTCAACTGCCATTCTGTCTCTAGGGAGAAAAAAGCAGAAACAAAAAACTCAAGCAACGAGAACATTAACAAATAAATAAGAAGAGTTCAGAGGGAATGTGGAACAAACTAGACGTTCTATCAAGAAACAGAAGGAGGCCAACATGTTACTGACAGACGAAATAGTATAATCCAAACTTTGATCCCCTACATTCAGTCCCTGAAGAATTTTATGGGTATCTAAAATACGTATCCTTACTTCCAGGGAATAAAATCCTGAAGAATTTATATATTATCGTATGTTCACAGATTAAGTATTTTTTTTTAAATCTGATTCTTTTTTGAGATTCATGCAAAAAGGAGTTCTAACCTGTGCCCTTGAATGGAATGATGAAGGAAGTGGTGGTGTGTCATGATTTCCTGTTCTCAAGGCCCCAGTCTTGCTCCCTCCAAGCCACCCTTTTCATCACTGCTAGAGTAATCTTTCAAAAACCCACATCAGATCCTGCTACTCCCTAACACGGCCTGAAACCTTTGAGAGCTTTCCATGTCTCTCAAATTGAAACAACAGTCATCATCTGGTCCATGCCTTCCTCTCCAGCCCATTCACCCCCCACCTTCTACCCCCTCAAACCTCAAATGCAGGGACATTGCAGCTGCTCCCTGCTCAAAAGGCAATAAAGAGGCCAGTTTGGTGGAAAGGAAAGTTTGCTTTATTTTGGATGTCAGTATTGTCCAGAGGCTGACTCTCCCTGCCTACAGTCAGGAGGCAAGAGCTTTTATAGACAGAGGGAGGCAGCTACACGCAAAACAGCAGTCAGCTGTGACAGTCATCTTGAAATTGGTCACAGGCGGTCTGACCAGCATCACAGTGACTGTTTTAAGTACAGTTAGGCTTCGCTTCCAGCATCGGTTTGTTTCCATTTTTTTGAGGTCAGTTCTCAGAACTGTGGCAGCTTATGTCATGGCTACGTAAGTCTGGTCATCATGGAGTTAACTTCCTCCACCTGGTGGGTTTTTCAGTCTCTGAAACAGCTCACAGGATATGGCTCAGAGTATTATCTATAGCCCAGGAAAAGGAACTAAAGGGCCTTGTTTATGCTTAATAACTAAACTATTATTACTTGGTCTCCTTGACTGTTTTCCTTTGTTTTTGCATTTTCTCATTTCCTTGATTAAACTTATTTTTTGGCTAAAGTTTTTCCACACACAAAAGTTAGGCAGAGGGCATGGGAAGAACGGACCATAAGGTCTTGCTCTGTTTTGGTATGAAAGCTGTTCAGAAACCAGGCAAGAGGTTTTCCTATACAAACTTCAGACTGGTCACCAGGCCAACCAGGTTGCCTAACTGCATGTGGTGTTCCATGTTTACACGACCTTTATTATTCCGAATTGGAATGGAGGGACATGCTCTAAATATCCGTACTATTTCCTCTCCCCTCCCAGCTCCCAGAAAAAAACATGCCACCTTGTACCTTTCTTCAATTTAACAGTATCTGAAGGTGGAGTAAAGAACGTTTCCAAAAGCTGAAATAAAATTGATAGCATTATTAGCCATTTTATAGCACACTTTCTCGGAGAAGGAAATGGCAACCCACTCCAGTGTTCTTGCCTGGAGAATCCCAGGGACGGGGGAGCCTGGTGGGCTGCCGTCTATGGGGTCGCACAGATTCGGACACGACTGACACGACTTAGCAGCAGCAGCAGCAGCATACTTTCTCAAGGTTCGGCACAGTATACATAGCTGAGAAGCATAAGACAATGGGGAAATGTCAGGGAGGCTAATAATGAATTAGCCAACGAGAAGTGCTCTGCAAATGATAATATTGATGATAGTAACGCAACTCTCCTGGAGAGCCCCGGGATTCAATAAAAGGACAGTCCCAGTGTTTGATCCTAGTATCTGTCATCCGAGTCACAAAAGCAGCAGAAGACAGGCTCTCTGACCTTAGCAGAGTCACACATCAGTGGAATAGCTAGAGACTATTAATAAGGATAGGCTAGTACAGGATAAATTATACTTCTGTGCTGGCACTATAGCAACATTATTTGACTGATTA
The DNA here is from genome assembly GCF_029407905.1 of Bubalus kerabau. Taxonomy (NCBI): domain Eukaryota; kingdom Metazoa; phylum Chordata; class Mammalia; order Artiodactyla; family Bovidae; genus Bubalus; species Bubalus kerabau. The sequence continues at coordinate 21,662,158 of NC_073635.1, read as the reverse complement.
CCCAGTGATCAGTGTGGAATGATATTAATCAGGAAAGGCTCTCGAAGGAGTGAGTCACAGATTTTTAAACAAGTGGTTGACGTGATGTGGATGGTACTCAAAAAATATTATCTTAGCAACTGCGTGGAGAATGAACCGAGACGAGGGATCACAAAGCAGGGAGATCAGGCAGGAGGCGGTAATGCAAACGAGGTGATGGGAGCGTGGACCGCTGTGTGGGCTGTGAAACGGAGCTGGGATGCTTTAGAAAAGGCAGTGCAGAGGACTGCATCACACTCTGGCTTTGCAAACAAGCTGACTCGGGCTCCAAGCCTGGCTCCCCCAATGACTAGCTGAATTACTTGACTAACCTACCTGTTCTAAGTCTATTCCCTCATCCACAAATTGCACTCAAGAGTGTGTATCATTTTTGCTGTGTTTGCTGTTGTTATTTAGTTGCTAAGTCATGTCCTACTCTTTGTAACCCCATGAATTGTAATTTGCCAGGCTCCTCTGTCCATGGGATTCTCCAGGCAAGAATACTCAAGTGGGTTGCCATTTCCTTCCCCAGGGGATCTTCTTGGCCCAGGGATTGAACTCGTGTCTCCTGCATTGGCAACCATGTTCTTTACCACTGAGCCACCAGGGAAGCCCAAATTATCTAAACATCCTTCCTAATTTGAATGAATCCTAATGGGAGTGGGAAGCCCAAAAGGGAAGCTGTTCCTCAGACTCTGAGCAGAGCCAGTAGGTGCTCTTCCTCCTCTCTGTGGTCGTGGGGGGTGGGGTATAGTGATGCAAAGGCACTGTGGTCAGTTTGAGAATCTTTGAGGCCTCTGTGGTGAGCTTAGCATCCAGAGGCATGGCGGGGCATGTGCTGGGAATTGTTGCTGAGGTTGGATCCCAGCTTTGGGCTGTGCTTGTTCCCTTGGCTCATTCCTGAACCTAGTCCTCCTCCTTCTTATAAATTCTGTGAGTTGCCTGATACCTTTCCAGTAAATTCCTTTTTCTGCTTAAGACAACTGTTGCCTGTTACCAAGAACACTAAAATATGACATCACAGGGCTATTTTAAGGTTGAATAAGAGGGTTTATACAAAGCCTTTATTGTTTATCCTTTATCCTTACCTGTCACAGGTAAATGCATACTAAATGGTTGATCCAAGGAAAACACAAAAAATGCATTTGTGACAGAATTGTTATAGACTTCGATGACTAATTAGATGTGTCGGAAGAGTAAAAAGGAAGAATGGGGAAGGTAACACTAAGTTTACAAATCTGCCTTCCACATCCCCATTCCGCCTCTAACAAGACTATAGAAGCCAAGAGAAGACAACCTGCTCCAAACGGATTAGACAGTAAAGGCAAAGTGCTGAACTAGCCTGTCGGCTGAGAACATGGTGTTTTACTGACGCGACAAAGTATAAACTTGTTTGCCCAGCACACCAGACACTGTAACCCTGTCTGGACCTGCCTTTCCAGACCTGATGCTTGCCACTCCCAGAAAAGCACCTGCCATGGAGTCAGAACAAATGGGTTGGTACCCACGAAAGCACCATATTATTCTGAGCTGCATTGCCTTTCCCCACTGTGTTTGTGCTGCCTGGAACGTCTTTCTCAACCTCCCTCAACTTCAATGCCTCACTTAAGACTTGGGTTACAGATGTCCTCCTCTGCGAAGCCCTTCCTAACTCTTCCCAAGCAGAATTACTTGCTGTGGCCTCTGGGCTCCCACAGAATTCCGTTCCTGCCTCCCTGATAGCATGGACCACACTTTGCAGTGATGTTCTCTTCAAGTCTCTCCCTGTCATTGCCCTGTGTGGTCCCACAGGGACGGTGGTTTGATCATCACTGCATCCCCCCTGCCTGGTGCCATGTGGTCAGTAGACCGTACCTGAAGTATATAAGGACTTGTTTAGCAATAAAAGGGGTTGCTTGTGAGAGAATGAACCTGATTTGATAACTCACGTGCAAAAATGTTAGGCTTGTTTGTTATTTGTTCATGTATCATGTAATAATCATTGCCCTTTAACTTCCCAGCTCCTGAAGAGCAGAGCTCTGTTTTAATTCACTTTGTACCAACAGGTGCATTAAAGGAATTGGAAGCCCTTGTGGAGGGCTGCTTGGATGTAACCAAAGTGATGTTGTAGATGAGCTGAAGAAGCCATGGTTGGAAACCTTGGGCTGCAAAAGGGCCAAGCCAGAAGACTTGGTTAGGTTTTTCCATAGACTCTCTCCAGCTCTGATCTCCAGGATTAAAAAAAATCACCTTTCCCAAATAGACTTTCCTGGTGAAAATAAAGACTTTCCTTTGTATTTCCCCAAGTTAGTCATAAGTATTGGGTTGCAGAGGAACGTAGCCATGATGCCAAAATTTAGTTTTATCTTCTGTTGCCCTCAGAAAGTATTCTTTTTCATTTTACTAAAAACATTTTAGAGATTTCATTTTTATATTATCTTTAAATAGATAACACATTGCTGTGGTCCAAAATTTAAGACTATACAGTGTAAAGTGTCTGCCCCCACCGTGTACCTCAGTCACCCACCTTCTCCTCCCATGATTAACCAAAGCTATCTCTTTCTCAGGCATTCTTCTAGATATATTTATGTAGGTAAGAAAATATTTTTAATTTCCCACTGCCTTTTATGTAAAAGTTAAAGTAATACACACAGTTCTGCATCTTGCTTTTGTTTTTTACTAAATAAGATATTTTATAGCTCTTCTCATGTCCGTGGCTATCATTTTTCCTGTCTGTATAGTATATTCCACCACTTGAGTGACCTATAATCTATTGAGCCAGTCTGCCATTAATGGACGTTCAGTTTTTTTCCTAATCCTTTCTATCTTATAAGCAATTCAGCAACTCTTTTAAGCCTCTCTTCGAACTTCCTACCAGCCTTCCTTAGTCTCCAAAAAAAAAAAAAAGCTGTTTCTCTTAACTCACAGAGAAAGCAGAGGCCATTACATAGAGATTTTGTCAATTTCCTGCCTCCCCATTTCTATAATGTTTACTTTTGAGTTTTTTTTTTAATCAGGTAGACATGAAATAAAACATTTTAAACCTGAGAAAAAAATGTCCTGCCTCTCATTCATCTCATGCTTCAAACTCCATCAATACCAAACAGCAAATAGTTCTGAGAGTCTGCATGCTCTGTCTTGTCTCTGTACCTTTGTAGAGGCCATTCCTACTCCCACACTTGGTTGGCTTGGGAATCCTCTATTAACCTTTCCAATCCAAGTTTGGATGTCATACAAGAGGGAGCTGATCAGTTGCTGCCACAAGGTACGTCTGTACCTTGCTCCTCTCCCTCTATCCTACTTATTATGCTGGTTTGAACTTTGTCTACAAGTCTGTGTTCCCATAGGTCTGTGAGCACTTGGAGAGCTAATTCATATCAGGGTGTCCAGCACTTAGCACAGAGAGTCTGGTAATAGAAGTTACTCAATAAATTTTTGTTGAATAAATGAATAAATAATGTGAAGAAGACATACAAATACTCTGTAATTACAAGTATTTGCAAAAAAGCAGAATGAGTCTTCCATCTGTATAATGTAATAGAAATAGCACTGGACTAGAAATCAGGAGAAATCTGGTTTAGGGACTTTCCGGATGGTCCAGTGGCTAAGACTCCATGCTCCTGATGCAGGGGGGCTGGGTTCAATTCCTGGTCAGGGAACAAGAGTCCACCTGCTGCAACTAAAGATCCCACATGCCACAGCTGAGAGTCTGGAGAAACCAATTAATTAATTAATTATTTTTAAAAAAGAAATCTGGTCTACAGAAGCAGGAAACTCTTCGCACACATTCATTGCTGTGACCACGATGCCTAGAAGAATGGCTGACTCTTGATTGGTGCTGAGAAATAATGAGGCTTTGTGTCATGTTTGTCTTTGAATCTGCCAATGACACCCTTTATTTCAAATTGTTTGCAGGGAGAAAGCTAGAATCAGAGTGCCTGTAGCTTTTGAACTGAAAACAGAACCTACCTAATACTCCGTCGTAGGCAAGCTATCATAAAGCCGGTGAATTTATTACCAGCTTAAGTTGAACAGATTCAATCAATTGACTTTTTCAAATTTATCTTATAGTTTAACACATTTCATATAGCCATGGGTTTTTCCAAGCTTAGTGAGAATAACATGCTTAATCTGGGAAACAAAATAAAAACTTTATGGATAATCTTGGGGACGGGGTGGGCTCTTGACTCCTCTTCTGTGGGCTCTAAAAAGAGTAATAGTGTGACAATCAGAGACAGAGTCCCTAAGGATTGAAACTGAAATAAGACTCCACCTGGCCTGTCTTCTAACAGGGCTCTTTGTTCCTTGCTCTCCTGCGGTCACCAGAATGCAAATATTCTCCTGTCCTCTCTTCCTTGTCTTACTGAACAGTAGTAACACACACATCAATGTCAATTATCCACCACTTTATGAAAATGAGATTCATTCAAATGCTTCTGATCAAACATTTATCGTAACCCACAGATTGTTTTCAGACTAAGACTGAATCAAAGTTTCACATTTATAATTTTTCTTTCCACAGTGTTCAAGTATGTATTGATTGACTGAATGACTATTTGGCCACTAATTAGCTCTGTAACCTTGGGTAAATTTCATTTAACTTTTCTGTCCCTCATTATCCTCATGTATACAATTGAGTTTGTTTGACATATTTTTCAAATTAGTTTTAATAGTGTAGAGAGTCCCCTGGTGATCCAGTGGTTAAGACTCCACGCTTCCAATGTAGGGGACTTGAGTTTGATCCCTGGCCAGGAAACTAAGGTCCCACAGGCTACATGGTACAGCCAAAAACAAACAAACAAAAATTACCCCCATGTGAAAAAAATATATTTTTAATAATTTGAACCCTTTCTAAGCAGAACACGGAGAAGGCAATGGCACCCCACTCCAGTACTCTTGCCTGGAAAATCCCATGGATGTAGAAGCCTGGTGGGCTGCAGTCCATGGGGTGGCTAAGAGTCGGACACGACTGAGTGACTTCACTTTCACTTTTCACTTTCATGCATTGGAGAAGGAAATGGCAACCCACTCCAGTGTTCTTGCCTGGAGAATCCCAGGGACGGGGGAGCCTCGTGGGCTGCCGTCTCTGGGGTCACACAGAGTTGGACATGACTGAAGTGACTTAGCAGCAGCAGCAGCAGCAAGCAGAACACAATATATAGGACAGAAAAAAACTGGAGGTACTCTGGATAAAATAGATTTGGGGACCCAAAGACTCCTGGCTTTGCCTCCCTCTTCCCCATCCTCACTGCTGCTCTGAGTCCAAGGGTTCCATGACGCACATCTAAAAAATCCTCTGGACTAGATGAGTGTATACACAACGCTGGCTCCCAGACTGGTAAGGAAACTTACTGTCGGGCAGGTCCGTAGTTTCCCAGTCTCAGGAATTAAACAAGATAGAGCTACCCAGACAAATGAAAATGTGAAGTTTTTGGCTTTGGGTGGTAATATATCAACTCAGCCAATGTTAACTGATTATTTAATGCTGAGCAGAATTGGAAATCATATGTATTATTGATAAATTCACAATGAACATGCTAACAGTGAACAATGAAAATTATAACATAAATTACAACAAAGAACTTTCAGCAGATAAAATTTCTCAACATATTATAAAAATGAGTGGGGGTAATAAAAGGAATCCCTGGAGAGTGAAAAGGTTGAGACTCTTGATGAATTCCATTTTCTTCCTTTTCATACATATAAAATGAGGCAGAGAAAGATGAAATGGCCTGCCTAAGCCCCCACAGCTTACTTGGTGGCAGAACACAGCACTTGCCATTTCGAGCCCACTGTTCTTTCCTGCCTGTGTTGCATTTGTCTGTAAGGTTAGACTTCCACCTTTATGTGTCTAGAATCTGTGGTCACACAGCTAAGACATGATAGAAAGTCCTCATTATTTCAGCATTCATTATCTAAATCCCTGAAGTTTGAAGCTATGAAGGAAAATCAAAATCATAACTTAGACATGTTTACTTATTAAGTGACTACTTATAAATACCCACCTTGGGACATCCCTGGTGGTACAGTAGGTAAGAATATGCCTGCGAATGCAGGGGACATGGGTTCAATCCCTGGTGCATGAAGATTCCACATGCTGTGGAGCAACTAAACCTCTGCACGGCAACTACAGAGCCCGAGCTCTAGAGCCAGCGAGCCACAGCTATTAAGCCCACGTGCCACAGCTACTGAAGCCTGTGCACTTAGAGCATTTCTGCACGCCATGGCAAGAGAAGCCACCTCAATAAAAAGCCTGAGCCCCACAACTAGAGCGTAGCCCCCGTTCACCTCAACTAGAGTAAGGCCACACGCAGCAAGGAAGACCCAGCACAGCCAAAAAAAGTCCACAGTAATACATATATATATGTAATACTCATCCCCATTAAACATTAGCATCCTTTTTCCCCTTCTAGGACAATTTCTTTGTCAAGCCTCAAGCCAATGACTGGATTTTACACATATATGACCATCCGATCCAAACACAATGGAAATCAACTGCAAAGTGAAATTGCACATCTCACGAAAGATAATTTTATGAGGTTGATAAAAGAAGGCGTATTCCACAGTGAAGGAGGGGAAAAGACGTAAGCAAAAATATTGAGGACGTAAGCAAAGATCAGATCAAGGAAGGCCCTGCGGGTCTCAGGGGGGTTTTTGTTTTTATTCTGATTGGGATGGAGAATTAGGGGACGCCTTTAAGCAGGGGAAGTGACAGATTTATCTGTAAAATTTTCATTCTGAAACTGGAAAATACACTAACATACGTGATTTTGCAAATGTATTTCTGTGATTTCACCCCACAGACACAGCTCCACATGTATGAAATGACACTTGTATAAGACTTTTCATTGTTGCATTATTTGTTCAGCAAAAGGTGCCTGGTTCAATAAACAGCTGTGTCATAAGCTTCAGGAAAAACAAATACGGAAAATCTCCATGTACTAATATGAAAAGAGCACTAGGATGAATTATTAATAAGTGAAAAAAAGCAAGCAAGATTTAGAACAGTGTAGAACAGTCTACATGATAGGCTACCTTTTATTACGTAATAAGGCAAGAGATACATTTGTACAAATGCTTGCATTTGCCTTCAAAATCCTAGAAGGATGAAACAATAAGATACCAGTGGAAATAACTATCATTCGAAGGTTGGAGTGAGGAATGCAAGAGTTCTCTGGGCTTATCTTTTTACAGTGTGTTAAGCTTTGAACCATGTAAAAGTTTGTGCCTAATAAAATTAAATACATTTAAAAATCATTCTGGCTGCTCTGTGGCAAGTAGTTATAGGGAGAAAAGAAGAGAAGAAGGCAGACCATTAGGAAGGTGGTGAAGTGGCTCAGGCAGGGGCAGATGGTTCTGGAATGGAGCAGTGGAAGCGGTGGGAAGGAGTTGGGTTGGTGCTGAAACAGTTGGACGTGTTGGTGAACTGGATGTCACCTGTGAGAGAAGGAAAAAAGAAATCAAGGATAATTCCTTATATTTGTCTCAGGCAGTTGGAGAAGAGAAGATGGGATAGAGGTAGGGAAGGGATAGGGAAAACTGAGAACTAAGGGTCTGTCTTGGACTCTTGAAGATAAATATGTCTCTTGGATGTTCAAGTGAAAACGTGCACAACTAGAGAGAAACATCTGGAAGAATGAGGACAGCAGAGATGTTTCTAAAGATGAGTCCAACTCCCCACGAGTTTTAATTAAAGGACTGAGAGACTATGGTAGGATCAGTAAAACCCTCAACCATTTGATTAAATGTTCACCTTCATGTACATGCTGTATAAATAAAGGGGAAATGTCATTTGTGTTATAAGATTTGGTTGGAAAAAATTATGTCCAAAAATTCCAGTCAATCATTTGACTTATTCTTTGTTCTAAGAGTGAGCCTGTACTGATCATTATAGCCTCAGTTCAGTTCAGTTCAGTCGCTCAGTCATGTCTGACTCTTTGCGACCCCATGGACTGCAGCACGCCAGGCTTCCTTGTCCATCACCAACTCCTGGAGCCTACTCAAACTCATGTCTATCGAGTTGGTGATGCCATCCAACCATCTCATCCTCTGTCGTCCCCTTCTCCTCCTGCCTTCAATCTTTCCCAGCATCAGGGTATTTTCAAATGAGTCAGCTCTTCGCATCAGGTGGCCAAAGTATTGGAGTTTCAGTTTCAGCATCAGTCCTTCCGATGAGTATTAAGGACTGATTTTCTTTAGGATGGACTGGTTTGATCTTGCAGTACAAGGGACTCTCAAGAGTCGTCTCCAACACCATAGTTCAAAAGCATCAATTCTTTGGCACTCAGCTTTCTTTATAGTCCAACTCTCACATCCATACATGACTACTGGAAAAACCATAACTTTGACTAGACAGACCTTTATGGCCTATATTTTGGTAAATAAAAATAAACATAGTTTCACAATTTTTATTGTACTTTTCAAGATAAAACTCAAATCAAAGAATTTTCAGTGTTGGGAATTCCCTGGTGGTCTAGTGGTTAGGACTAGGGGCTTTCACTGCTGGGGCCTGGATTCAGATTCAATTCCTGGTGGGGGAACTAAGCTCCCACAAGTTACATGGCACAGCCAAAATTTTAAAAAAATTTTTTTAATAAATTAAAAATAGAAAACCTTTTACACTATTTACTATGAAATGTAAGCAGCCTACTCTAAGTGGTCTTCACTGCTACTTTGGATTTTTTTAAAAGTCTATTGAATTTGCTACAATATTCCTTCTGTTTTACGCTTTGGATTTTTGGCTGCCGGGCATGTGGGATCTAGTTCCCTGGCCAGGGATTGAACCTGCACCTACCGCATTGGAAGGTGAAGTCTCAACCACTGGGCCACCAGGGAAGTCCCTAAGTGTCCTTTTTAGTCTCCAAAATAAGATGGAAAAGGACAGAACTGTGCAGTAACAGAAACACAGGGAAACAAACATAATTCAAACTTTCTTCTCTAGGATGCTAAGTTCACTTCTTTATTAACAGAGTAACTTACTACATAACCTAGATTGATAACAGGGCAAGAGGAAGAGAGTAATGATTATTCCTACTTCACTACTCCCGAAGTCAAATAAGTACTTTTTGGTTAAAATGCAGAGCTACTTTCTTAAGAATTCTACCTTCAACTATTAATTTGCTTCTCATATGTTTACCTGAGCAGGACAACTTGGGAAATGTTCCAGTGTTAATATAAGTTAGGGTGTTACTAGTAATAGTGTTTGGTGCAATAATGTCTTAAAAAGTCCAGACTACCCAAACAAATTATCTCTTAGGGTTCTGGAGGCTGAAGTCTGAGATCAAGTTGCCACATTCTGGTGAGAGCTGTCTTCCTGGTTACACTCTCTCATGGCTTTCCTCAGTTCATCCAAACAGAGAGAGATCTCTTGTGTCTCTCCCTCTTCTTATGGAAGGGGACTAATCCCATGATGGGGGTGCCACCCTCATGACCTAATCTAACCCTAACTACCTCCCAAATGTCCCACCCTGGGATTAGAGTTTTGACATATTACTTGGGGGGAGGAGGGACACAAACATTCAGTCCATAGCACCCAGCCCAGATCCTCCTTCAGTTTGGAGACCTTCAGACCCCCAGCTGCTGGAAGTGTTGGCTGCTATTAGCCTTACAACTAAGTCTTCCCATGGACTTGCCTGAAGGAAGCAGCTTTCCTCAAGATTAAGACACTTTTGGGCTTCTCTGTTGCCTCAGTGGTAAAGAATTGGCCTGCAATGCAGAAGATTAGAATGCTTTCCAAGGCAGTGAGCGATGGGTACGAAGGAAGGAGACTGCAAAGATCCAGTCCTCTTGGTCATCAGGTTATCCACAAGACAACTTGGATGAGCTGTCTCACCTCCCCAACTCCCCAGGAGGTCACTTAAGCCCAAACTTCTTACCCTATTCTGCTTCCCTGGCTCCCTTATGCGTGTTGTTCTCAATGGACTTTCTGCCCATAATCTCTGTCTCAGAGTCTATTTCCTAGTTCCCAACTTAAGACACCAGGAGACTTCATTAATAGCATATTCAAATAAAAAAAATTACCTAATTGTGCAGATTTCTCTCCATTTTGTGTAGATTAAGACACAGCATAAAAAGTAAATATAGTGGAAAATGCCCAAAATAGAGAATTGCTTTATGCACTTTGCACGTGTCGAACACACATTTGTGGGAGGAAAAAACTCTCCCTTATATCTGTTTGGCCCCACAGCTTTTTGTCTATCACAGAGAGTAGTCTCTTTGCTTGTTATAACTGATCTCTGAACGTGTTACAATAAACGAGAACGAAGTTTTGATCCTATTTTGCTAGAATTTATTTTTATTTCTTAAAGACATATAACAACAGGCAGTCCTATTTCAGTCCAAATATTCTTGGAAAAAAATAACCAGTAAATCATGAAATAAAATAGCCAGTTGGGCAGCTCTTCTTAAGAATTCCCCAGCAGGGGTTATGTGGCTGCAACTAAAAAAAAAAAAAAAAACCAGGCCTTTGATACTGAGTTGATTTATCCAACACACAACAAGTCTCAGCTCATAGATTCTTTCTGCTAATTCATTTCTATTATCATAATTTATTTAGCCTTTACCCTTCAAGATCCTTTATGACCATTTGTATGATTTTTAAAATAGCATCATGCAGGCAGGATTTCACAAAGAATATTCAAATTCTTCTCTCCCTTTCATGTCAGCATTTGGTGAAATCCAGAGGATTTTTTTTTTTCCATAGCACCCAGGTAGCCTAACTTATATTCAGAGATTTAGTCACAAAGAGACTGTCTTCAGCACCCTCTTTTATTTTGTAATAGTTATTTCTCCATTTATTTCCTTTTGAATTTTGTCATTCTTTGTTAATCATCATTTTATTACAGGATTAGGGGGAAAATGGAAATGGGATAAATGAAAAAGTGTCCATAATCCTGTCATCAGAATAAACCAAAATCAATGTTGCTGGTTTATTTTCTTCCAGACTTTTGCCAAGACAGTGCATATAATACTGATTACAATTTTTGTAAAATATACTCATGCCATGTTATAATTTAACTTACCAATATGTAATAAATATTGCTCATGTCAATAGCTACACCATTAAAATAATGAAAAGATGCATGCCATTTTATAATATGGGCATATCATAACTTCTTTAATCAATATCCTGCTATGAAGCATTTATATTTTCTCCTTTAAAATTACTTTTATAAACAATGTATAAGCAGACACCCCTGCAAATAAATCTTTATACAAATAACTAGTTATTTCCCTGGGACAAGTTCTTTTTTTCCCCCTAGGAGAAGGCAATGGCAACCCACTCCAGTACTCTTGCCTGGAAAATCCCATGGATGGAGGAGCCTGGTAGGCTGCAGTCCATGGGGTCGCTAAGAGTCGGACATGACTGAGCGACTTCACTTTCACTTTTCACTTTCATGCATTGGAGAAGGAAATGGCAACCCACTCCAGTTCTTGCCTGGAGAATCCCAGGGACGGGGGAGCCTGGTGGGCTGCCGTCTATGGGGTCGCACAGAGTCGGACACGACTGAATTGACTTAGCAGCAGCAGCAACAGCTGGACAAATTCTTATAAGTGGGATCTGCATCAAAGAGTAGTTACATATTTAAGACTTTTAAAAACACATCACTAAATTGTTTCAATTTATAATCCCACCAATAGTGGTTGAGAATCTTCTTTACAACACTCTTGTCACTCTTTTTCATCTTTGCTAATCTAATAGATGAAAAGTAGGATTTTGTTTTTAGTTACATTTCTTTGAATTTTAGTGAGTCTGAATTTTTAAAAAATGTTTATTGATCATGTACATTGTTTCCTCTGTGAAATATCTGCTTATGGCCTCTGAACACAAAATATTGACTTCAAATATTTATCTTATTGAGTTTTAAGAGCCCTGTCTTTATTTATCATACATCTGTCTGTATTCTACATATAGAACTATACTCTAACCAGTTTTCCTCTGGTTTCTCTAACTTTAATTTTTGGGGGCATAAAGATTTTTTTAAGTAGTTAAATGTACAAATTTAGCACACATTAAGTAGTTAAATGTGTCAATTTTTTTCTTTATAATTTTGCCTATATTGCAATGCTGAAAAGAAAGACATTCTGTATCCAAGATTATATAAATAATTTAAGAGAAGTTCTATTTTCTGCTAGCAATTCACGGATTCATTGAAAACTTCTGTTACATTTAAATCTTTAACCCACTAAACTTTGATTGTATCTGTGAGGTAGGAGTCTAACTTTATTTTTTTCCTATTGTTTCTGCAAATAGCCCAAACTTATAAAATAATCCATCCTTTTTCTCTTCAGCTGAAATGCTGTCATTAATGTGTGCTAAATTTGTAAATAACTTTATTTTATTTACTTATTTTTAATTTTTATTATTTTTTAAAAATTTACTTGGCTGTGCTTGGTCTTAGTTGTGAGACTATCAAGGGATCTTTGTTTAAACTTGTGGGCTCTTTCAGTTGTGGCTTGTGGGATCTAGTTCGCTGACCAGGGCTAAAACAAGGGCCCCTGCATTGGGAGCACAGAGTCTCCCCACCAGGGAAGTCCCTGCTTCCAGACTTTTTATTCTGATTGTTTTTTCTGTCTGTGAGTCCTATGCCCATACCATACATTTAATCAATATTGCTTTATAATAAGTTTTTATATCTGATATGACCCTTATCTCTTTTGTATGTTTTTAAAGACTGTATTATCTTTAATGTCGCCTCTTTTTCAAAATGTCCATTATTCTCACGTAAGTATTCTTCCATATATTCAGATCTTCCTCAACTTAACAATGGGGTTACATCACCATAAACCCATCACAAGTTGAAAATACTGCCAAGTCCAAAGTACATTTCATGCATCTACCCACTGAACATCATGGCTTAGCCTGACCTAATTTACACATACTTAGAAAACTTACATTAGCCTACAGTGGGGTGAAATCATCTAATACAAAGCTGATTTAATAATAAAACATAGAATATAGCATATAATTTATTGAATATTGTCCTGAAAGTAAAAAACAGAATGGGTGCGGAAGGGAGAAAAACAGAAAACCAGAATGGGCATCTGGGCGGAACTGTTGTGTGTTGGCTATTTACCCTTGTCATCACAGGGCAGCGTCACAGGAGAGGGTCACAAACCTGGGAAAAGCGGAAAGTTCAGAATTCCAAGTATGGTTTCTACGGAATACGTATTGCTTTCAAACTTTTGTAAAGTTGAGAAATCGTAAGTCAAACCATCCTATTTAGGAACAATCTATACTTTTAGAGCAGTTTTAGGTTCACAGCAAAATTAAAAGGAAGGTATAAAAAGATCAGGGATTCCCAAGTGGAGCTAGTGGTAAAGAACCTGCCTGCCAATTCAGGAGATTAAGAGACTGGTTCGATCCCTGGGTCGGGAAGATACTCTGGAGAAGAGCATGGCAACCCACTCCAGTATCCTCACCTGGAGAATCCTCATGGACAGAAGAGCCTGGTGGGCTCAAGTAGTCGGACGCAACTGAAGCGACTTAGCACAGCACAGCACATGAGGGATTAATAACAATTACTAATAGCAAAATGGAATAATTATAACAATATACTGTAACGAAAGTTTCATGAATGTGGCCTTTCTCTCACATTTAATGCTTTTTCTGTGTTAAAGTGAAAGTGAAGGTCGTTCAGTCGTGTCCGACTCTTTGTGACCCCATGGACTATAGTCCATGGAATTCTCCAGGCCAGAATACTGGAGTGGGTAGCCTATCCCTTCTCCAGCGGATCTTCCTGACCCAAGAATCCAACCGGAGTCTCCTGCATTGCAGGCGGATTCTTTACCAACTAAGCTATGAGGGAAGCCCCACTGAGCACTTATCACACACTGTGACTTTAACTTTTGCAATCTGAGGTGGAACAACAAAACTAGCACAAATTTCTTTTTCCTTCTTCACAATTTCATGGATTGAAGACTTGTTTTTACCCTAGATCTTAGCAACCTCAGCATACAAATATTTTTTCTTTCCTTATTAATTCAAGAACTTTCATCTTTTTACTTAAAGGACGCACTTTACAGCTCCTCTTTGGCATTTCCTAATTGCCAGCATCACTATTCTTGCACTTTGGGGCCATTATGAAGTATTGATAAAATAAGAGTCACTTGAACACAAGCACTTTGATAAACTACAGTCAATCTGATAGCCGAGAGGGCTACTAAGTCTAAGTTACTAATTGGCAGGATACATTGGATATAGGGATGATCCCAGATGGGGTGGAGCAGGACAGAGGGAGATTTCATCATGTTACTCAGGAGGACAAGCAAGTCAAAACTTATGAATTATTTATTACTGAAATTTTCCATTTAATGTTTTTGGACCATGGTTGACTGCAACTGTGGGAAGTAAAATCACAAGTAAAGGGGGACTACTATATCTTTTTTTAGAGAAAAGTCTTTTGCCCATTTTTAATGGGATTATTTATCATTTTATTTCACTTTCTTGATGGTGTCTTTTTTTTTTTGAAAGGGACCTGGCCATTTTTTAAAATCTAGTTTTAATTGAAGTATAACAATATTGTGTTAGTTTCCCCCGTACAATGTGAATCAACCAAAACTATACATGGATCCGGCCTTCTTGAGCCTCCATCCCATGTGTTTTCTGAAGTTTTAATTTTGATGAATTCTCATGTATCTATTTTTTATTTTGCCATTTGTGCTTTTGTATCATTTATAAGAAGCCATTGCTAAACTCGAGGTCATAAAAATTCAGTTCTACATTTTCTCCTCAGGGTTTTATATTGTAGTTTAACTTTTTTTTTTTTGTAGTTTAACTCTTGATTGTTGGAGCTATGATACATTTTCAGTTAATTTTTGTGTACGGTGTGAGGTAACTGTCCAGTTTCATTGTTTTGCATGTGGATACCTAGTTGTCCCAGCTCCTAGTCTATTGACTAATTTTAAAGTCTTTTAACTATCCACCTAATATTGTTTCTAATATATTTGATGGATTTCTATTTTTTACAAGTAAATAATACAATGTTCAAATGATAACTTTGCTTGCTCCTTGACAATATTTGTATTTATTATTTTGTCTTCTCAGTTTTTTTAAATGTGGTGATCACATCATCTTCATATTTTTCTCATTTTAAATGGACTGTTTCTAGAGTCTTGCCACCACTAAGTACAACACTGTCCACTATTCTGCTTTTCAGTATCTGCTACTGTGTCTGTATTTTGCTGCTATTGATACAAGGTGAGGAAACATGATTTTGCTTTAAAATCTCTTTAAATTTTGTTTTAAGAATATATTGTTAAAACTTGTACTGAATTTAAAATTTCTATATTTCTATTGGAAAAACCCTGATGCTGGGAGAGATTGAAGGCAGGAGGAGAAGGGGATGACAGAGGATGAGATGGTCGGATGGCATCATTGACTCGATGGAGGTGAGTTTGAGCAAGCTCCAGGAGATGGTGATGGACAGGGAAGCCTGGAATGCTGCAGTCCATGGGGTCACAAAGAGTTGGACATGACTATGTGACTGAACTAAACTGAATACAGCTTAATATTTATTAGAGGAAGGCTCCATAATCTTTTTTATGAAACCTTTGGTTAAAACAATTTTGTGTGGGTTTTTTTTGTTGTTGTTGTTTTGAAGGTAATAACATTTATTAAGACATCTTAACTATGTACCAGGTTTACCCATAAGACTCATTTAAACTCCACAACTACCCTGTGAAGTAGAGACCCCATATCTTCAGTTTGCAGACAAGTAAAACCTAAGGCACTGAGCACTTACCCAGTGTATCCGAGGATGCTCAGCTGGAAGGTAGCAGACCTGAGATTCCCACCTGGCTGTCTGCTGTCTGGTCATGGGGACTTTATTCTTTTTCCCCTTAACTGAGATATAATTGACATATAACATTACAGTAGTTTCAGGGGTGTAACAGTGATTTGCTATTGTGAAACGATCAACATTGTTAACATTTAGTTAACTTCCATCACCACATATAGTTACAGATTTTTTTTCTTGTGACCAGAACTTTGCAAAACTACTCTCTTAGCAACTTTCAAATATGCAATATGGTATCATTAACTACAGGCTTCTCTGGAGGCTCAGACAGTAAAGAATTCTCTTGCAATGCTGAAGACCTGGGTTTGATCCCTCAGTTAGGAAGATCCCCTGGAGTAGGGCAACCCACTCCAGTATGCTTGCCTGGAGAATTCCATGGACAGAGTAGCCTGGCAGGCCACAGTCAATGGGGTCACAGAAAGTCAGACATGGCTGAGCAACTTTCACTCACATTATTAACTACAGTCACCATGTTGTGCATTACACCCCCAGGACATTTCATAACTGGAAATTTGTACCTTGTGATTCCCTTCACCCACTCCCAACTCCCCTATTTAAAAGCAAAAACAAAAAAACACATTTATTTATTTGGCTGCACTGAGTCTTAGTTGCAACATGCAGGATCTTCAGTCTTCACTGAAGCATGCGGGATCCAGTTTCCTGACCAGGGATCAAACCCAGGCCCCCTGCATTAGGAGCACAGTCTTAGCCGCTGCACCACCAGGGAAATCCTCAACTCCCACCTTTGGCAATGACCAGTCTGTCTGTATGAGTCTTTTTTTTTTTTTTTAGATTCCACATAAAAATGAGATCATACAGTATTTATCTGATAGTTATTTGAGGTAAATACTTTCCTAAAACAGTGTTTATCAAGTAGTTTATTATTCCAATTAAAAAAATAAATTCATCATAAAGAATATGTTTTTGACACTACACAAGGAAAGAATTAATTTCTTTTAATCTTAAATAGTTTAATTTTAAAAGTAAATCAATTAGTGAACTAGAAGAGATAATTCACAAATATCATGTAGATTTTAAAAGGTAGAAAATAATATATACAGTGGAATAAAATTTCCTTTCAGCCCTGTTTCCTAGCCACCACATTCCTTTCCCTGCAAGCAACTACTGTATTCTATAAAAGAACAGGATTTTTTAAAAAATAAAAGAAACACATACTTATGCAATGCATACATATATACATACACAATATGTGCAAAATATATCAAATGTTTACATGAGAACAACAATGTGCTGAGCAGCCCTAAGGAATCAGATGGAATGCAAAGACTTGATAAAAAGTCTGTTCACAAAAAAGGAAGAGAAGCAGCTGAGAAAACTCTTTGGTATTTTTCTAATATTATCCATTACCAGTTTATTTAAACTCCAAATCCATTTTCTCATCAAGTTATAGCAAGAGATAAATCTGGAATCTATGCCACATTAACTGCACTAAATATAAATGTCCACCACCTCAGCTTTCCCTAACTCAGATGGCAAATAAGATAAGAACCACACATTCCTGAGAGGCAACAAACAACCAGAGTGCAAAATGACAAATCAAATTCCCCAAGTGTACTAAATCTCTTCACATAAATGGAAGAAACCTAAATAAATCAAAATCATGGCATAAACATACTTTAGCCTTTCCCTGAATAATTTTGTGTGCTTAGTTGCTCAGTCATGTGTGACTCTTTGCCACCCCATGGGCTATAGCCCGCCCAGGCTGTTGTGTCCACAGGATTTCCCAGGCAAGAAGACTGGAGTGGGTTGCCATTTCCTTTGTATTAAGCTGTAAACAACTCTGAAGAGTCCCTTGGAACTATGGTGTGTAATGAGGGAGAGCTGGCTGTTGGGTGCAGGGGGCACCTTTAGTGGAGTTGGTGCAGTCCAGCCCCGGGACTGATAAAGCTCCAGGCGGGGGGGGCATTGGGGAGGGCAGTGGTGATAGTGGGGAGTTGGGAAGGGAAGCTGGGAGGCAGAAGGGGAGGAGGGCGCTGATTCAAGCAGATTGAACTCACAGAAGACTGATTTATAAACAGAAATGCCACTTGTTCATTAACCATACTTTGTTGTCGTTCAGTTGCTAAGTTGTGTCTACTCTTTCTGCGGCCCCATGGACTGCAGCCCACCAGGTTCCTCATCCATGGGATTTCCCAGGCAAGATTACTGGAGTGGGTTGTCATTTCCTACTCCAGGGGACTTCCAGACCCAGGGGTCGAACCCACCACTCCTGCATTGGCAGGTAGATTCTTAACCACTGAGCCACCAGAGGAGTCCTCATTAACCATACAGACCACGATAAAACCGAGTGAACAATTGTTACTTTACAGCATCACTCTCCGAAGTTTCCTGAGATCCTCCCTGTCTGTCCGTCTCTCAGCGTGGGCACTTCTGTGGACGGCTAGGAGGTAATAGTAACGTACTGTGGTGGTCGCGGATTCTGAGTCCCATGGCCTTAGTCCCAATCCAGGCCTGGCCATTTGCCAGCTGTGTAACCCTAAGTGGTTATTTAACTTCTCTCTTCCTGTGAAAATGGGAGTGATAACGGTACCTACTTCAGCATGTCATTCTCAAGATTAAATGATAGCACAGGCAGCTCAGCTTAGTATTCTGTGATGGGGGGGTGGTAGGAGGGAGGCTCAAGAGGGAGGGGATATATTTGATTCACCTTGTTGTACAGAAGAAACTAACACAACATTGTAAAGCAATTATACTCCAATTAAAACATAAATTTAAACAAAAGATTAAATGAACTAATTTGTGTTGAACATTTAGCACTGTGCCTAGTACATGTCAAACACTTAATACAGCCATTAGTATTAGAGGTTACTCTTGTCTACTTTTGTTGATTTGTAATTGTTTCTGCTCTCAGAGAATGTGTTATTTTTCATTCTTTGCCCAAATTAAGGAAAGGGAAAGAGGAAGTTAAATGACAGACCAGCTTGACTTGATGGTGGAAAGTCTGAAATGTATTCAGTGTTTCAAAGAAATGCAATTGTACTGCTTTCAAGTTTGAATTGCAATCCCAAATAACATGGAAAACAAAGAAATGAATCAATTTTTTCTGCGTTTTTTTTTCCTTTCATTTATTTTAATTGAAGTGTTGATTTACAACATTGTGTTAGTTTCAAAGTTAGTAAATCAAAGTGATTCAGTTATCCACGTGTGCATGCCTGCTAAGTCCACACATATGCATATATTTTTTCAGATTATTTTTCCTTTTAGGTTATTGAAGCAAATTTTTAAAACTTGAAATGAGTAAAAAAAAAAAAAAAAGAAGAAGGAACTTAATGTAAAAATTCAGTGTGTAGTAGACAAGTATTAATATTTCCAGAGTGTCCAGTATATACGCAGCTAGTGTTCCTCTTTCTATCCTTCTCTTTTTTAAATCCATTTGCAACAGACCAGCCAAAATAATCTTTTAAGGATTTAAGTCTGGTCACATCACTTCTGGGATTCCCAGGTGGTGCTAGTGTTAAGACACAGGTTCGAGCCCTGGGTCAGGAAGATCCCCCAGAGGAGAGCATGGCAACCCACTCCAGTATTCTTGCCTGGAAAAGCCCATGGATAGTGGAGCCTGATGGACTACAGTCCATGTAGTCACAAAGAGTTGGACACGGCTGAAGCGACTTAGCACACATGCTGCTTCTGTGTTCAAAATCTTCCAATGGCTCCCCACCTCATTCAGAGTAAAAGCCAACATCTTCACGATGCCCCATAACGCTTTATATAATGTGGTCAACCCAGCCCTACTTCTATGACTTAATCCTTTCAGATCCTCCAGTCTGCTTCCTCTGCACAGGCCACATGGGACTCTTTGCTGTCCCTCAATGTGCCAGGTACTCTTGCCTCAGGGCCTTTGCACTGGTAGTTCCCGTCTGCCTGGAGTCCTTTTCTTGAATCACATTTCTTTATGACCTTCCTTGACCCTCCTATTTAAAACCATACTTTTTTCCCATTGGCACCCCTCTCTAATCTCTTTTCCCACTCTGTTTTCTCTACAGTGTTTCTCTATACATTTATTGACTTATTATGTTAACAATCTATCCTGCCTAGCCCTCCCTTCAATATAAAATTCCACAAGACAGGGGTTTTTGTTGGTTTATTGCTGCATCATGAATCCTCAGGTTAGTGATAACACCCTTAGTTGAATGGATAAATGGTCACCTCATGTGTTATTTCATTTATATCTTTTGGTGAAGGTCTGATTTGCATAATAACATGTCACTAAAAGGTAGCTATTTTTATAATTAGGTATTTTTGTATTCAACAATTGCTGTCTCCTGAAATGAAAAATAGACTGAAAGCATCTTTAAGTTCTTGAAGCTGGAATTGAAAAACCACTGTTTATTTTAAAGTGTGGCTATCCTTTAAAAAACATCTTACATAAGATTGAAAGTCAGAGGAAGAAGTTGTTTTTAACTTCTTACTCAATATGAATGACACTTCTGAATTACAAGAAATTATGAATTTTCAAATAAATTTAAGTTGGCCTTTTCTAATTCCAGCATGAATTCTTCAGCCCTTAGATATGATTTTTAGATTTGTCCAAATGGTGTATGACAGCAGAAGTGTGGGCCTAGATGTCCGTCCTTCTGCTTTGCTAGAGATGAGGCCTGCCTACTGAATTTCTGGTTTCCATTACAGCTGATGACATGAAAGAAATGCTTGTAAGAACAAATGTTTGGTTCCAGGCTGTAGCCTAATTTAATAGTGTCCTTGAAAAAGAAAAGTTGATGATTCATTCCAAATCCCCTGGGGAGGGAGCAGTGATTGTAAACAAATTGGAAAGGGGCAAGAAGGCCTAATATGAAACCATTGCCACAATCTTCAACAACAACCAAAAGAGTCTTGTCTAAACTTGATCAAATGCTGGTTTCTTTCCAGAATGATTTTAACTGAGCAAAGATTGTTCAATTCAAAACCCCTTTCCCTCTGCTCTGCTTTGGGAAGGGGGAGATGGTAACTGTATTAATTTTGGATAATTTCAGATAATATGAAGTATTTGGTTGAGAGATTACCCTGAGGTTTTTCATAACTGTGGTTTTGCTCAAATCATTGCATGTGATTGCAATGTTTTTATGGGCCAGAACCCCAGGCAAATTTTTATGGAAGAGGAAAGAGACACTTCTTTAAAAATAGAAACCGAGACTGAAAAGAGACATCAGCCATCTAAGTCCGTGGAGGAGACAGCTGCCACGGGCGAGACCCCAAAACCACTCCCACCCCTTGCTTGTTGATGCCTGAAACTTTGAACACCGGGAATTCGTTTTTTTGGTTTAAGACTTCATCTATTAAAATACTAACAGCCCAACTCAGGATCACATGTTAAATTCTCTGGGCCATTTTTACTTCTATGGTGATTTCCTCACTGACTCCAGATTGAACAGGCTTTTCCAGCTGGGTGGGGAGAAGGCAAAGGGATCCTAGCTCTTTGGAAATGAGGCTGAATGTGTGATGGGGGAGGTGCCTCCCTTGGAGGAAAACAGGGAAGATCACCAGTAAGTGAGGAACCTCAGGAAAGAAATTTGGAGACTTTTTCCTCAGAAGGAACCCTTTTTAGCCATCTTTCCTTCTCTGAATACTGGAAGAACAGAAGGTTGATATGGGACATGGTGCTAAGAAATCAGGCACACTTGAGTCTCTAGTAAACCTTGCCACTGAAGAGATTAACAAAGCAGTTAATCCTCCAATGAGTCCACATGACTTGCTTACTTTAATTCATATCTATTGTTTCACCGTAGCAACCAGGGACATTTTAGCACCTTTATCATTTTATTTATTTTAAAAATGTATTTATTTTTGGTTTTTTGGCCATTCCACACAGCAAATAGGACCTTAGTTTCCTGACCAGGGGTCGAACCAGCGCACCGTGCTTTGGAAGTGCAGAGTCTTAACCACTGGACAGCCAGGGAACTCCCACCTTTATCATTTTAAAAGGTATTCTATAAAACACTTCTGACATAGGAAAATTCCTCTCTCTCCCCTACAGTTTTATAAAGGAGTAACATGGATGCTGGTGTATAAATGTCCCCAAGTTTTTAGTCACCTGTCAGGCTTTCCAAATAGGTTGCGTTACTGGCTACCTGGTTATCACAGAAATAACAGTGACTTTTTATTTTCATTTTTCACCATTTAACTTAGTTATTTCCTATTATATAACTTTCAGAACAACTTAGTACCTAGGCCAAAAGGAGATTTTACAAAGTTTGGCTTATTATGTCATTATTATTTTTATTAACTTTTTAACTGAAGTATAGTTGATCTACAATGTTATATTAGTTTCAGGCATATGGCAAAAGGAGCCCATTATTTTTATAATTGCAGATTATACTCCAATATAAGTTATTATAAGATAACGGCCACAGTTTCCTATGCTACACAATATATCCTTGTTACTTATTTATTTTATGCATAGCAATTTGCATCTGTTAATCCCATAGCCCAAATTTGTCCTTCCCCACCCTTTGGCAACCACAGGTTTGCTTTCCATGTCTGTGAGTCTGTGTCAATTTTGTTATTATACATTTTGTAAGTCATGATTTGCAGGGCAGCACATATCTTTGCTTCTTCTTCTTTTTTAAATATTTATTTATTTGACTGGCTGGGCCTCAGTTGTGGCCTTTGAATCTTGAGTTGTGGCATGCAAACCCCTAGTTGTGGCATGTGGGATCTAGTTTCCTGACCAAGAATTAAACCTGGACATTGGGAGCGGGGAGTCTTAGTCACTGGACTACCAGGGAAGTCCCATCTTTGCTTCTTAAGGCTACAGCGTGTGTGCGTGCTCAGGTGCTCAGTTGTGTTAGACTCCTTACAGACACCATGGACTGTAGCCCACCAGGCTCTTCTATCCATAAGATTTTCCAGGAAGAAATACTGGATTGGGTTGCTATTTCCTCCTCCAGGGGATCTTCCTGACCCAGGGATTGAACCATTGGCGGGCAGATTCTTTATCACTGAGCCACCTGGAAATCCCAAGGCTATAGCACAACTGTTCAAAAAGAGTCCCCTCGTCTTGGAAAGATTGCCAGGTTTCTTCATCATCATTAGTTTCTTTACCATACATTTCACACATATAACATAGCAGAGCCTGGGCTGGGCACTGAGGCCACAGAGCTGAGATCCACCTTCTTTGCCTCTGGTTACTAACTAGTCAGTGGGAAACACATAAATCACCATCTGCTAAGAACAGGACAGATGTTGGCACAGGAGCTGTGGAAGTTTCCCTGCTCATCCTGGGATGTCAGGAAAGCTTTTCTGTGGGGATATAGTGTCTGAGCTAAAAGTTTTAAGAATTGGATGAATGGTAGGAGTTAAGCAGGTGAAGAAGTGGCAGGGAACATTAAAGGAAGAGGGAACAGCACTTGCAAAGAAAGAGTGGAGAGAGAACTCTACCTTCCTTTCTAAGCTTAATTCTTACTCATCACTGCATCTCTGGGGTCTGTCTGGCATGTCAGAAGTACACATAAATATTTGTTGAACTTAAATGAGCTGAACTGCAAATATTTATTGCTGCCAATAGGATTGTGGCCAAAACAGAAGTTCTTGTTTTCGTGGTGTGTATGTTCTAAGCAGGCATTAAGAAGAGTTAACATTTACCAAGCACTTTCTGAGCATCCCTGGTGGTCCAGTAGTCAAGAATTTGCCTTCCAATGCAGGGCATGCAGGTTTGATACCTGGTCAGGGAACTAAGATCCCACATGTGGCACAGGGCTGCCAAAAAAAGGTCTTAAAAAAGGGAAAGAAAAGAAAAACTTTTACTAAGCACTTACTACCTGCCAGGCCAGGAGCTTTATATATTTACTCATTCATTCTTCACAACAAGACTTTAAGTAGGTATAATAAGATTATCCCAATGTTACTGCTGAGGGCACATAGAGGTTAAGAAACTTGTCCAAGCTTACCCGGCTTGTGGGAGGTGGAACTGGAATTCAAAGCTGGGAGATCTTGGCTTTTGGAGTGAGTTTTAACCTCTACAGTTAGCATTTCAAGACTTTCTAAATGGCTTTTCAGTCTTCTTTTTGGCAAACAAAATAAAAAAATTCTGAATGTCCATTCTCCCTTCACCTCTTTTCTCTTTATTGACCTAAAAATTATTTGGCATAAACATATAAGTCTAATGGACATTTTGAAAAGCAAGAGGAGGGTTAAAATTAAAGGTAATGTGGTCTTTATTTTATTTTAATATGGTCTTTTAAAAAAAGGTAAAGGAACTTCCCTGATGGTCCAGTGGCTAAGACTCTGGCCTCTCAGTGCAGGGGGCTTGTGTTCAATCCCTGGTCAGGGAACTAGATCCCATACGTTGCAACTAAAGATCCTGCATGTTGCAACTAAGACCCACATAAATAATTTTTAAAAAATGTAAAGAGGGGATAATGGTCATATTAGAAATCAAAACACATTTAAAATTATACTGATTAAGGGGCTTCCCTGGTGGCTCACTGGTAAAGAATCCATTTGCCAGTGCAGGAGACACAGGGTTTGATCTCTGGTCTGGGAAGATCTCACATGCTGAGGGGCAACTGAGCCCATGCGCCACAGCTACTGAGCCTGTGCTCTAGAGCCCAGAAGCCTCAACCAGTGAACTCCCTGCACCCTAGAGTCAGTTCTCTGAAACAAGACAAGCCACCACGAGAAGCCTGCACACCACAGCAAAGAGGAGCGCCCACTCTCTGCAACTAGAGAAAAGCCTGAGCAGCAACAAAGACCCAGTACAGTTAAAAATAAACGAAAAAAATAATGAATTGAAAAATAAAGTTATACTGATTAAAATATAGACATGGTGACCGTAGCTAATAATACTCTATTATATACCCAGAAGTTAGTAAGCTAGTAGATCTTAAAAGTTCGCATCAAAAGAAAAAGAATTTGTTACTATGTGTGGTGATGGATAGCTAAACTTATTGTGTTGGTCATTTTGCAATACATAAAGATATTGAATCAGTATATTCTATACCTGAAAGGAAGATAATGTTGTATGTCAATTATATCTCAATTAAAAAAAAAGAAAAAGAAAGAAAACTATATATTTAGCGCGAGCACAGATTTGGGTCCTTCCACTACTATCTACTTCCTTCTCCTCCAGACCCAGGGATCGGTAGGGAAAATGAGAAAGATTTCTCATTTAGATATAAAGAATCATAAACAAATAATGCAAACTCTGCTGCTGTCCCCATTCACTCGGTATTTCCCTGGTGTTTCAATTACTAAACCGGTTGCCTCTCACATCAGATACCAGAGCGGTGAGAAGAGTTGGATCCTACCTTCCCACTAGGGAAGGCTCAGTGGTAAAGAATCCGCCTGCCAATGCAGGAGACACGGGTTCAGTCCCTGGTCTGGGAAGATCCCTCATGCTGAGGGACGACTATGCCTGTGCGCCACGACTTCTGAGCCTGTGCTCTAGAGCCCGGGAACCACAACTACTGACTGAGCCCACGTGGTACAACTGCCGAAACCCACTCTAGAGCCTGTGCTCTGCAACCTGGGAAGCTGCCTGTGCACTACAACTAGAGACAGCCCTCACAGCAACGAAGACCCAGCACAGCCAAGTAAACAAATAAAATTATTTTTTAAAAGTACTGACAAACTTTTTTTTTAAATAGAGAGAGGGAGAACTTTAAACTTTTTGTATAACTGAAATAAATATATTTTAAATTATTTGATTTAAGCATTAAATTGTATGCATATATCATGTGTATTTCATCAAACTGGCAACAGAGAACTATTAAGTACAGAACTCTTGCGTGCCATAGTAACTGGCCTGATTTTGAGAAAGAGATTCTAGACTGGGAGTTCCATAGTTCTCTACCAAACTTGTCCTGATATTTTACAATTATAAATTTAATATAAAATATATAGATTACAAATAGATTAAGTAAAATAAATTTAGGTAAGTACTACCCAAAGGACACACTCCTGCCACTTAAGGACTCAAAGCTGAGGATTGATACTCTGCTGAGAAAGCTACCTTAACAAGCAAAGACAGCTGCCAGCAGTCTTATGAAGGACAGACTAGAAAGAGACAAAGCTGTAGTCAGGGAGACCAGCCCAGTTTGGAGATGATGGAGCAGTAGTTGAGGAACTGGAGAGAAAGAGACAAATTCAAGAGATTTTAAAAAAGTGTTAGTTGCTCTGCTGCTACTAAGTCACTTCAGTCGTGTCCGACTCTGTGCGACCCCATAGACAGCAGCCCACCAGGCTCCCCCGTCCCTGGGATTCTCCAGGCAAGAACGCTGGAGTGGGTTGCCATTTCTTTCTCCAATTAGTTGCTCAGTCACGTCCAATTCTTTGGGACCCCATGGACTATAGTACATGGTCAGGCCTCTCTGTCCATGGAATTCTCCAGGGAAGAATACTGGACCCATTGCCTTCTCCAGGGGATCTTCCTGACCCAGAGATCAAACCCAGGTCTCCTGCATTGCAGGGAGATTCTTTACCATCTGAGCCACCAGGGAAGCCCCTTACTAATTGAGAATAGAAGACAAAAGAAGAGGATTTGAACAAGAGCTGAGTATCAGACTCAGATTGCCAGCTTGTGTGCTTGCATGGATGTTGATGGAGCTCCCCCGGTGGCTCAGTGGTAGAGATGCTGGAGATGTGGGTTCAATCCCTGGATCAGGAAAATCCCAGGGCTCCTCCGGTGGCTCAGTGGTAAAGAGATGCTGGAGATGTGGGTTCAATCCCTGGATCAGGAAAATCCCCTGGAGGAGGAAATGGCAACTCACTCTAGTACTCTTGCCAGGGAAATCCCATGGACAGAGGAGACTGGCTGGCTATAGTCTATGGGTCACAGAGGGTTGGACACGACTAAGTGACTAAGCACACACACAAGCAGGAAATTAGGAGAAAGTGATGTCACAGGTGCCAAAGAAGAAGAGGGGACTTTAGAAAGAAATGTGGTCAATGCTCAATGACACAGAGACAGTGTGTATATCAAAGTTATATTGGATCGAGCAATAGGGATGTCACCTCTGCCACCTGTGGGGATAGGTTCACAATTCAGATGGGGCTGGAAGCCAGATCGAAGTGGGTAAAGTAGTGAAAGGGAGGATTGTAAAGAGGCAGTGATGATTTCATAGACTGGTCTTTGCAGAAGGTTGTCTGTGAATGGAAAGAGAGTTTGTGTAGAGGATAGAAGGCCTTTTTTTCACTTTAAAGATAAAAAACATGAGCTTATTCATAGGCTCTGGGCTTCCCTGGTGGTTCAGATGGTAAAGAATTTGCCTGCAATGCAGGAGACCTGGGTTTGATCCCTGGGTTGGGAAGATCCCCTGGAGGTGCCCATGGTAACCCACTCCAGTATTCTTGCCTGGAGCATGCCCATGGACAGAGGAGCCTGGCAGGCTACAGTCCATGGGGTCACAAAGAGTCTGACACGACTGAGTGAATAAGCACATTCATAGGCTCAGGGAAGAAAGCAGCAGGGAGGGAGAGAGACAGGGGATACAGTGTAGAATGGATACATGAAAAGACTAAAACATCAGAGGAGATAAGAAAGGTTGGTATCCAGAGAAGCTATGCATAAGTGATGGAACACTCTCTCGATGAGTTGGAAGGAGGGCAGGATAGGTATAAAGGAAGGTATGTTTGCAGTTGGATAGAAGGGCAAGTGCTGGAGGGAGTTCCCATCTGCTGATGATTTCTGCAGAAGGGTCATAAGGAGAGTGGTAAAGATTTAGAATCACCATCTAGAAATTTAGGTTGAAGGTGGCTGTTTAAAGACACATAGGATGACTGCACAGCACTGCAGAGGATTTGTCTGTGGTTGGAGGTCATAAACTTCCAGTTGTGATGATTTGCAATGGATATGCTAATTGCATGGTTACAGGGGCACAGAAGATAAGGCTGGAATTATGACTGGAATTACAACCAGATTGATCCAGGCAGTGGAATTATAGGCTTTAAAGGTTCTAGGCAAGGCAGACTATTGTCTAAGGTCATACAGCCAATAGGAGTGGAGCTAGATTTGAGTAGCTCGATAACCTTAGCTGAACTTGGAGGCTAGGGTGCTGAGTAGGTCAACTATATGACAGGAAAATTACCTAGGTCAATGGCAGACCTTGGAATGAAGACAGAGCCTAAGATCCAGATGCCAAAGTTCTTGGTGAATGAGGCCTGGTTGAACACTTAATGAGTATCTACTGTATCACTATTGAGTTAGGCTTCCAACAAACAAACATCACCTTAAATTCAATCATGATAAAGGTTCTTTTAAAATATTATTGTTTTACAAAACATGTAGAGAGAAACTAGGAGGAGCCATAATTTAAAAATTAAAAATAACTTTAAAATTAAATATGAATTGAAAGAATGGGATACCACTATGGAAGTAGTGACAGATTTTATTTTCTTGGGCTCCAAAATCACTGCAGATGGTGACTGCAGCCATGAAATTAAAAGATGCTTGCTCTTTGGAAGGAATGCTATGACAAATTTAGACAGTGTATTAAAAATCAGAGACATTACTTCGCCAACAAAGGTCCCTATAGTCAAAGTTATGGTTTTTACAATAGTCATGTACAGATGTTAAGAGTTGGACCATAAAGAAGGCTGAGGGCCATAAAACGGATGCTTTTGAATTGTGGTGCTGGAGAAGACTCTTGAGAGTCCCTTGGACAGGAAGGAGATCAAACCAGTCAATCCTAAAGGAAATCAATCGTGATTACTCAATAGAAGGACAGATGCTGAAGCTGAAGATCCAATACTTTGGCCACCTGACGTAGAGCTGATTCATTGGAAAAGATCCTGATGCTGGGGAAGATTGAAAGCCAAAGGAGAAGGGGGCAGCAGAGGATAACATGCTTAGACTATGGCATCAGTTCAGTTCAGTCGCTCAGTGGTGTCCGACTCTTTGCGACCCCATCAATCGCAGCACGCCAGACCTCCCTGTCCATCACCAACTCCCAGAGTCACGTGAGTCATGTGAGTCACTCAGACTCACGTCCATCGAGTCAGTGATGCCATCCAAGCATTTCATCCTCTGTCGTCCGCTTCTCCTCCTGCCCCCAATCCCTCCCAGCATCACAGTCTTTTCCAATGAGTTAACTCTTCGCATGAGGTGGCCAAAGTACTGGAGTTTCAGCTTTAGCATCCTTCCTTCCAAAGAAATCCCAGGGCTGATCTCCTTCAGAATGGACTGGTTGGATCTCCTTGCAGTCCAAGGGACTCTCAAGAGTCTTCTCCAACACCACAGTTCAAAAGCGTCAATTCTTCGGTGCTCAGCCTTCTTCACAGTCCAACTCTCACATCCATACATGACCACAGGAAAAACCATAGCCTTGACTAGACGGACCTTTGTTGGCAAAGTAATGTCTCTGCTTTTGAATATGCTATCTAGGTTAGTCATAACTTTCCTTTCAAGGAGTAAGCATCTTTTAATTTCATGGCTGCAATCACCATCTGCAGTGATTTTGGAGCCCAGAAAAATAAAGTCTGACACTGTTTCCACTGTTTCCCCATCTATTTCCCATGCAGTGATGGGACCGGATGCCATGATCTTCGTTTTCTGAATGTTGAGCTTTAAGCCAACTTTTTCACTCTCTACTTTCACTTTCATTAAGAGGCTTTTGAGTTCCTCTTCACTTTCTGCCATAAGGGTGGTGTCATCTGCATATCTGAGGTTATTGATATTTCTTCCGGCAATCTTGATTCCAGCTTGTGTTTCTTCTAGTCCAGCGTTTCTCATGATGTATTCTGCATAGAAGTTAAATAAGCAGGGTGACAATATACAGCCTTGACGAACTCCTTTTCCTATTTGGAACCAGTCTGTTGTTCCATGTCCAGTTCTAACTGTTGCCTCCCGACCTGCATACAGATTTCTCAGGAGGCAGGTCAGGTGGTCTGGTATTCCCATCTCTTTCAGAATTTTCCGCAGTTTATTGTGATCCACACAGTCAAAGGCTTTGGCATAGTCAATAAAGCAGAAATAGATGTTTTTCTGGAACTCTCTTGCTTTTTCCATGATCCAGCAGATGTTGGCAATTTGATCTCTGGTTCCTCTGTCTTTTCTAAAACCAGCTTGAACATCAGGAAGTTCATGGTTCATGTATTGTTGAAGCCTGGCTTGGAGAATTTTGAGCATTACTTTACTAGCTTGTGAGATGAGTGCAATTGTGTGGTAGCTTGAGCATTCTTTGGCATTGCCTTTCTTTGGGATCGGGATGAAAACTGACCTTTTCCAGTCCTGTGGCCACTGCTGAGTTTTCCAAATTTGCTGGCATATTGAGTGCAGCACTTTCACAGCATCATCTTTCAGGATTTGAAAGAGCTCAACTGGAATTCCATCACCTCCACTAGCTTTGTTCATAGTGATGCTTTCTAACGCCCACTTGACTTCACATTCCAGGATGTCTGGCTCTAGGTCAGTGATCACACCATCGTGATTATCTGGGTCATGAAGATCTTTTTTGTACAGTTCTTCTGTGTATTCTTGCCACCTCTTCTTGATATCTTGTGCTTCTGCTAGGTCCATACCATTTCTGTCCTTTATCGAGCCCATCTTTGCATGAAATGTTCCCTTGGTATCTCTAATTTTCTTGAAGAGATCTTTCCCATTCTATTGTTTTCCTCTATTTCTTTACATTGATCACTGAAGAAGGCTTTCTCATCTCTTCTTGCTATTCTTTGGAACTCTGCATTCAGATGCTTATATCTTTCCTTTTCTCCTTTGCTTTTCGCTTCTCTTCTTTTCACAGCTATTTGTAAGGCCTCCCCAGACAGCCATCACTGACTCAATTGACATGAATTTGAGCAAACTTCGGGAAATAGTGCAGGACAGAGGAGTCTTACATACTGAAGTGCATGGGGTCACAAATAGTCAGACATGACTTAGTGACTGAACAAAAACAACACACACCTCCACCAGAGTGGTATGTTTTTTACAATTGATGAACTTACTTTGACACTATAATTATGGATACATGTCATTCAACATTTGTCCAAATGCATAGAATGTACAACACCAAGATTCAGCCCTAATGTAAAGCCCTCCCTTTGGGAGGGAGACAAATTACATGCACAGAGAATGGGCTTGTTTCCCAGGGTCAACTGGTAACCAGACAGTACTGCCAGAAAGCTAGGCCTTTTTGGTCAAGGATAGGTTTTCCAGAGCAGGTTATAGTTTCTCCCACTGCATATGGAGTCAGTTTAGAAAAAAATAGAACCACAATCCAATACTTTGGCCACCTGATGTAAAGAGCTGACTCATTGGAAAAGATGCTGATGCTGGGAAAGATTGAAAGTCAAAGGAGAAGGGGGCAGCAGAGGATGAGATGCTTAGACTGCATCACTGACTCACCTCCTTCTCATAGGTTACCATACCTTCCCAAACTTTCCCATCTATCCCCACACCTGACCACACCTCCCCACACCTCCTGACAGCTCACCACACCTTCCCACACCTCACCATACCTGACCAAATCTCCCCACACTTTCCCAAACCTTCCCACCTCTCCCCACACCTTACCACACCTTCCCAAACCTCACCATACCTGACCAAATCTCCCCACACCTTCCCAAACCTTCCCACCTCTCCCCACACCTTAGCATACCTGACCAAACCTCCCCACACCTTACCACACCTGATCAAACCTCACCACACCTCACCACACCTCACCACACCTTCCCAAACCTCACCATACCTTGCCACCTCTGCCCACACTTTATCATACCTAACCAAACCTCCCCATGCGTCCCCACACCTCTCTACACCTCCCCACACCTGATCACACCTCCCCACACCTCATCTCATAATAGCTCACTACCCCCAACCTTCCCCACAGCACCAGGAGATGGTAGCCTCATGCTGAGATGGGCACTTGGAAGTGAGTTCAGCACCACATGGACAAGCTGGACAACAGGCAGGACAAGAGCAGAAATCATCCCAGTAACAGTGGCTGAATGTGGTACATAAAGCACACCCTTACAGGAAAAGATACAGGACAAGAGGAATAGCAGGAAAGAAAGAAAGTCAAGTCGCCCAGTTGCGTCTGACCCTTTGCGACCCCATGGACTGTAGCCCACCAAGGTCCTCTGTCCATGGGATTCTCCAGGCAAGAATACTGGAGTGGGTGGCCATTTCCTTCTCCAGGGGATCTTCCCGAACGTGGGATTGAAACCAGGTCTCCCACATTGTAGATAGATGCTTTACAGTCTGAGCCACCAGGGAAGTATAGCAGAGGGAGGGACCAAAAAGCAGGATGGATAAAACAGTAAAGGAAGGAGAGGGAGGAGAAAATAAAGAAACAAAGTGAATTTGGAAAAGACTTTATCCTCAGGTCAAGAACACCTTGGTGCTAGTGGCAGGAACCGACACCCTGCCTCTGTCAGTGGGAGTTTATGTTCTGTTAAGACACCTACCAAGGAGGATAGAGTTAGCGCAGGTACTGCAATGGCTTTAACAATACCTTCATCGAAGACGTAATCCAAGAGGACAGTGAAAAACAAAGGACTTAGGACTTCTAAGCAGTGGCGTCACATATTGTGACTGTGTGTGTGTGTTAGTCCCTCAGTTGTGTCTGACTCTTGCAACCGCATGGACTGTAGCCCGCCAGGCTCCTTTGTCCATGGAATTCTCCAGGCAAGAATACTGGAGAGGGTAGCCATTTCTTTCTCCAGGGGATCTTTCCAACCCAGGATTGAACCTGGGTCTCCTGTATTGCAGGCAGATTCTTTTCTTTCTGAGCCACCAGGGAAGCCCCATATTGTGGCTGCTGCTGCTGCTGCTGCTAAGTCGCTTCAGTCGTGTCCGACTCTGTGCGACCCCATAGACGGCAGCCCGCCAGGCTCCCCCGCTCCTGGGATTCTCCAGGCAAGAACACTGGAGTGGGTTGCCATTTCCTTCTCCAATGCATGAAAGGGAAAAGTGAAAGTGAAGTCGCTCAGTCGTGTCCGACTCTTCGCGACCCCATGGACTGCAGCCTTCTAGGCTCCTCCATCCATGGGATTTTCCAGGCAAGAATACTGGAGTGGGGTGCTATTGTGACTAGTTGGATATATTTCACTTGGTATGAATTGGTATGATTCTTTCCCATATTATATTTATTAAATTGTTTTTAAGGAGTCCCTTTAAAATTTCTCCAGTTGAGAATACTAACACAATGTTGTCTGATTCTGAAATACCTGACTCTGGATGCTTTCTACAAACCCTCTTTGCAATCAGTGATCTGGTTCCAGATAGAGAGGAGATGACTGAGTGGATTTACCTGGGCTCCTGGAAACCTGGGCACAGAAAAGAAAGGAATGAAAGCTGCTGAGTTAAACTCAGACTGGAGATGGTTTACAAGAGTATTTCTGTCATCAAGGAGATAACTTGGGGAAAACTCCATTTTGTATTGCCAAACAAATTAGTAATTGAAATTGATTCCTGGTCATTGATTTTTGATTCCATATTCTTTTCAGTTGACATTAGTTATAATTTTGAGAACAGTCAAGATTGAATGCTTACTGTGACCATTATCTCAGACCTTTAGAGAGATGTCTCTTTGGAGATCTCGTCTAGCTCTTCTTTTTAAAGGAGGTGGAGAGAGTTTACTCCTCATGAGTGGCAGGCGCAAGACCAAAACCTGGGCATCCTAATTTCATTATATCAGCATTTGATGCTGCTGTGGCTGGGTTCCCCCCCAAGCAGGTTCTGAGACAAATTTGCATGCAAGGAATTTATTGGGGGAATTCTCCTGGTGGTTCAGTGGTTAAGAATCTGCCTGCCACTGCAGGGGACACGGGTTCGATTCCTGGTCCAGAAAGATCACACATGCCTGAGAGCAGCTAAGCATGTGCATCACCACCACTGAGCCTGTGTTCTAGAGCCCGCAAGCCCGAACTGCTCGAAGCCTGAGTGCCCACAGCCCGTGCTCTGCAACCAAAGAAGCCATGGCAGTGAGAAGCCCGTGGACCTTAACAAACAGTAGCCCCTGCTCACTGCAATTAGAGAAAAGCCCGCTTGCAGCAACAAAGATCCAGTGCCGCTAAAAGGAAATAAATAAGTAAAAATTTTTAAAAGAAAAGAAATACATTTGAAATATACAGCGAAGTGCCCTGGGGAGTAGAACAGAGTGGGGCAGATGGAGGAGTGACTTAACTTCCAGGTTGTCTGGAACTGGGATGGTCCTTCTGAGTTATCCTGACTCGAGGCCATGGCCTGAAACCTCAAACACCTACTCTCTAATCCACCAGTCATTGGATAAATTCTGCTTCCAGGGACAGAGCATAATCTTCGGGGGAAGGCAGTCTTGGGCTGAGGGCAATCCTGGGAGAAGGACTTCACTGAAGGCTGTGGGCCACCACCACTCCAGCATCTGGGGAATAGCACCCTCCCTTCTTCAGCCTCTGAGGAAGAGCACACGCCCGCCCCCACCACAAAACCTAACACTACCTTGGTAATGATGTTTCACACACACCCACTTGACTTTCCACTGGTCAACAAGACCCTTGTTGATAGATCCCTGATTTATATCAGGCCCAAAAGAAGCATGGAGGGGCTTCCCTAGTGGTCCAGTGGCTAGGACTCCACGCTCCCAATGCTGGGGGCCTGGGATCAACCCTTGGTCAGGGAACTAGATCCCACATGCCGCAACTAAGAGTTCCCAAGCAGCAACTGAAGATCATGCCTGCTGCAACTAAAACTGCATAGCCTAAAAAAAGAAAAAAGGAGCATGGACTTCCTAGATGGTGCAGAGGTCAAGAATTAGCCTGCTGATGCAGGAGACCAAAGAGACATGGGTTTGATCCCTGGGTGAGAAAGATCCGCTAGAGTAGGAAATGGCAACCCACTCCAGTATTCTTGCCTAGAGAATTCCATGGACAGAGGATCCTGTCAGGCTATAGTCCAAGGGGTCACAAAGAGTCAGACATGACTGAATAACTGAGCACAGCAGCACATCATACTGCTATGACCCCATTAGGAACTCAATAAAATGTATTGATAATGAACAATCTAAGAAATTAATTATCATATTAACTGCAGTTTGAAGAGGGCAACTTACATGATGCTTTTTTTTCTGCATAAAAGCAGTATTTTGAAATTAGGAAAGTAGTTTATCATGTTAAATACTTCATAATCTTAATATTAGAAAATGTCTTTGCTTTTTGATTGGCTGTTAACCTACATACGTGGAGGAGGAGCAAGAAAAAGAAAAGAAATTAGAAACCAACATGTTATGTTCAGATAAAAGAACACGAGGGTGAGCCTGAAGATACAGCTTTCATGAAAGGCTTCCCTATTGTTCTAATTAATTGCTCAGAAGCCTAAGAGGGTAAAACCCTGTGAATTTCCAAGTTAGCTTGATATCCTTTTTCATTTATGTCACCAAGGGGTATAAAGTGAATGAATCAATATCCCCAAAGCATACCCTGAAAAATGCTAAACTTTTTATCTCCCTAATAGTTTCTTTTTTCATTAATAAGATTAAAGAAAATCCGCACATTTAAAGTAGGATGAAGACTTGAAATTAGAAGGATATAAACTTGAAAATATAAGACATGCTATGTCACTTACTAAAAATGTGGGTTTGTATTGAATAGCTCAGGTGTTTTCCTCCCACTTGGGAGATTATTGGTGCCAAAGCTCTGTTAGTGTACTTATATACCACTCTCTGTGGGCACAATACTACTTTGATCTAGGGAAAAGAGAGCCCCAGGTTTTAATTAGTGCTCCAAACCAGAAGCAATCTTCAAGAATAACAGTAACCACGGAAGAATCTGAACATCACAAATAGCACTGAGAACTGGAATGAAAGGCTTTTTGTGTCACTGAAGAATCCCCCTGGTAGGCCCAGCTGCAGCTGTTAACATTTGGGGAACATTCTGAACAAGCAGATGTGCCAGAGTGTGGTGGTGTCCCTTTTCCAGAGGGCAGGCCGTCTTGTCTCTGTTACAGGCTCAGGGTGAGTGGGGTGACGCAAGGGACTGCTCTTCCATTTGAATCATGACTTCTCAACCTGCCAAAAGATCAACTAGCTGAAGCTTTGACTGAGTTTTCATTTTTAAGGATGTTCTATTCAGAAAAAAAAAAAAATAATTGGAAACATTAAATCAGAGCTCAAGAAAATTTCCATAGAATTTTATTATTTTTTTTGTTTGGCTTTTAAGAATAGTTTGCTGAACAATTTATGATGCAAAGAAAAGCCAGTGCCTTCCCAAATTCCCATCAGCAAGAACACAATGACCTGGAGGGACCTTTGCTGGAATTCCAGAACCAGTGGAATTTCAGAAGTGGAATACCATTGTTAGTGTGTGCTCTAGCAATGCTGAGATAAAGCAAATAAGTACTCTATGTCCCCAGACTGCCAGCTTTATACCTTCATCATGAAGTAGCATTCAGAATTTTCCTGCTTCCCTTTTCTTGAATGAGACATTAATGTAACCGTTGAGTTGCCCTTACCTAGTCCTCAATGTCTTTCCTTTATCAAGAGCACGTCCACGTGAAAACAGAACTGTTCATGGATTGTTATCTCACAGTCGAAGGAACCACGTGATTATCTTGTCTATGAGTTTTTATGGCGTCATAGAGATGGATGGCACATGCTCACATTCCCTCCCCTGTCACCCCCCCAAATAAAAAACTTTAAAAATAAATTTAAAATATTTTTTAAAAGAATTCTGCAAGGAGACGGTCTACTTGGCTCTGCTATTTTGGAAACCTAGACCTTGATTCAAATTTCTTGCCTGTCTTGGCCAGGTGTGTGTGTAGTGTGTGAAAGTGAAAGTGTGAGTTGCTCAGTCTTTGCAACCTCATGGTCTGTCCATGGCACTCTCCAGGAAAGAATACTGGAGTGGGTTGCCATTCCCTTCTCCAGGGAATCTTCCCCACCCAGGGATCAAACCTGGCTCTCCTGCATTGAAGGTAGATTCTTTATTGTCTGAACTATCAGTAAAGCTGGAGTTTATTAATTTGGAACTTTATAAAGATCACAAGATTTGTTGACATTGAAGTTATTTCTCTGGAATTAGGACAATTTTGTACAGAAATAGATCACTTGCTTTGTACTTTTTTCTCCCCTGAAACAAATTAAAAGGTTTCTGATATTCTCCAGATCTTTTTAGTGAGATGATATCTTAGGCTAACTTTTTTTTTTTTTTAAGTTTGCTTTCCAAGCCTGAAATACGTGGTGAAAATCTTCAATAACAGCATCTTCGGTAGCACCCAAGTTGTGCTCGAACTTGACCAAAGGAGTCTCTAGCAGCCTTCCTCTGCTGCCTACCACAGTCAGGGGACTTCTTGGTCTCCACTTCCATTGTAATCTGGGTCTTGCTCTCTGTCCACCCTTTTGAATCTCATACTTCAGACTGTCCCTTATTTGTTCACTATTGTCTGAGTCAGAGATTTTATTTCCCTTTTTCTGTCCCCCACTCCTAAGGCTCCTGCTCCCACACCCAGCTCTTTATCTCTGTACTCTAATCAAAGTCATACTGGAGTCTCCACTTGCAAGAAAGATATTCTCTTAGGTTATGGGTCAATGACCAGTGTATCACATGCCTTTTGATAGTGGGAAGCTATGATTCACATAT
Source organism: Bubalus kerabau (assembly GCF_029407905.1). Taxonomy (NCBI): domain Eukaryota; kingdom Metazoa; phylum Chordata; class Mammalia; order Artiodactyla; family Bovidae; genus Bubalus; species Bubalus kerabau. The sequence continues at coordinate 21,624,860 of NC_073635.1, read as the reverse complement.
CTTGTGGTGTTCTGGTCTGGGCAAGTCTCAACTACTGTTTATATCAATAAATCCTGGCCAATACTGAGAAAAGGTTTACAAGAACCCTGTAAAGGAGGATATGTACCATGTCCTGTCAGCCAAAGGACCTCTGTAGCAAGAGCAATTGACATAAATTTAGGGGTAGAAGAGGCTGTCTCTCTTTTAAGTAAAGATTTTCCAGTGTGTTCCAAGAGGCAGTATTTCTTACTCTTTTTGATCTTATAGTCAAAGTAGACGTCTGTGTGGGGTTAGCAGGTTTATCCACAAAGATCTCTCTGTAAGTATATCAGACAGGATGGTAATTTATCCTGATGAAGCCCATCTTATGGAGAAGGAAATGGCAACCCACTCCGTTATTCTTGCCTGAAGAATTCCATGGATAGAGGAGCCTGGTGGGATACAGTCCATGGGGGTCACAAAGACTTGGACACGACTGCGTACCTATCACTTTCACTTTTTTTTTTCCAGCCCATCTTAACAATCCTGATATCTACTCTTTTACTTTGTTTCTCTATTGGTTTATGAGATGCTGTTTAAATTCAGCCAAGTCCACATTGAATAATATATATATATATATATATATATATATATATATATATATAGCTGCACTGGATCTTAGTTCCCTGACCAGGGATTGAACCTGGGCCCCCTGCATTGGGAGCATGGAGTCTTAGCCACTGGACCACAAGGGAAGTCCCCCCCCCCCAAGTTCACATTTACCCATATACTATCCCTTATCCACAGAATATTAAACAGAGTATTTGAAGAGCATTCCTTTCCTTCTAACTAATACATCTACTGCCCTACCACAATTTTCACATAGTTTCACCTGCCACCTCATTCCATCAAAGCTGTGACTTCAATACCTGCCACCTTTCTACATCCTTAGTTCTGCGCTCCTGCACATACACTAGGACAAGAAATTTGCTCCATTATTCCACACCCTGTTGCTCACACTACCTAGTCTCTCCTCTGTTGAAGACCCTTTATATTGTGTTCAGTTCTTACTTCCCATTGACCTTTTTGACTTGACCATCAAACTGTTTCTTGCTTCCCACTTCTAACCTCACCCAGGACTTCCTTCACCTTGGTTCTGCCCCAGCGCTCTGGGGGGAAATCTATTTTGATACATTTAATGCTCTAGTTAGACTGAACTACTCACTCCCTTTGCAAATGCTATCTCCTCTAAAGAGTACTTGCTGTGCTGTCCTGTCTAACTCTTGATGACTCCACGGACTGTAGCCTGCCAGGCTCCTCTGTCCATGGGATTTTTCCTGGGAAGAATAGTGGAGTGGGTTGCCATTTCCTTCTCCAGGGCATCTTCCCAACTCAGGGATTGAACCTGAGTCTCTTGTGTGTCCTGCACTGCAGACAGATTCTTCACTGCTGAGCCACTTGGGAAGCTATTTCCTCTACCTAGAACATTCTCCTGGTCATTGCTTTCCTGGAGAATATGAGCACATGCAGTTTCTCTAATCATTTCCTCCTTCCCCAACTGTATTCACTACTGTTCATCTTGAGCTATCTCTATACCTTGAAATTACTTTCAGTGATTATCACACTACATAGAAATTATCTGCTTATATATCTTCTTCTTCACTGTACTTGTATTTCTTGATCAAGATTTTTGTCATTTTTGATCCTTAAATTTCTTGCATAGTGCTTAGAAAATGATAGGCCCTCATTCATTTACTACTTCTTTAGGCAAATATTAACTGCGTTGAGGATCTATTGTGTTCTTCCTCTCAAAGAGCATTGAGGAAAGTACAGGCAGCAAGAGTTGTTTGTTTTGTAAATCAAATTGTCTTACAACTCGATTTGTTCACCTTTCTTTCCATTTTATGATCACTGCTCTTCAAAACAGTCTTGATGGGAGTTGGAACTTGATTTCTGTGAGTTTTGATTCCTTTGTTTGGTTTGACTTTTTCCTTTCTTTAAAAAAAATTCCAAACAGTCAGTGGCAGGTGTTTTCCTGTATACCTGAGGATAGTGATTCGGTCATTTTATCACAACTTTTGTTTTCTACCTATGAAAAACCTATTTGGTTGCAATCATCCAGGATTTTTTTTTAATTACTTTTTAAAAAATTAAAGAAAATGGAAGATTCGGGCATGTTGTCATTTTCCCTGTGACTTTGGTTTTCAAGTTTTTTTTTTTAATTAAAGTTTTATTGACTGCACTGGGCCTTCGTTGCTGTGCATGGGCTTTCTCTAGCTTCGGTAAGTAGGGACTCCTCTCTAGTTCAGTGCACAGGTTTTTCATTGCGGTGACTTCTCTTGCTGCAGAGCATGGACTCTAGGCGCTCGGGCTCAGTAGTTGTGGTGCATGGGGCTTAGTTATGGCAGATGGAATCTTCCCAGACCAGGGATCAAACCCATGTCCCCTGCATTGGCAGGTGGATTCTTAACCACTGGACCACCCGGGACGTTCAGTTTTCAAAACTTTTTTAAAAGGCTGTTCTTAGCAAAGCTGATTTAGGGGGCAGCCCCTATGGTATGGTCTGGGGACAAAAGAGCCTGTGGGTTCAAGCACAATTTAACGTGTTCCTGTGGCCTACTCCCTCCTCTCCCATCCTGCAGTTTTACCATAACATCTACCTTGGGCTTAGGTACTATTCTCAAATATTTTTATATGCTTGAAATCTTTATAGTGAAAGTTTGAAATGTATGATTTTCAACAGTGTGATTTATATTTTAAAAAACCAAACGCTACAGAGAGAACACTGTTTCAATACCTGAAAGTGTTCACGTCCTGTGTTCCAGCCAGAGGAAAAGGGTCCCCCACCTCAGGAGTTTAAAAGGTGGACTTAGTTGTGGCATATGGCATAGTCCACTGGGAAATGCCCAGTTCCTCTGACAGAGTGGAAACTGGCCAAGTCTGTTCAGACTCTGATGACAACACTAAGAATTATTTTTATCACAGTTGCTAATCAGGACGCAAAGGAGGTTGTCTGGGCCTGAGGGAGGTTAGAATGGAGAGGGGTAATTGTAAATGGGCCTGAGGGATCTTATTGAAGTGATGGAAAAAACGGAAAACTGCCTTATGGTTATGGCTGCACAACTTGGTAATTTACAAAAGAAAATTGAAATTTACACTTGAAATGGGTGAATTATATGATATGCAAAATATGCATCAATTGTTTAGTTGATAAGTTGTGTCTGACTCTTTTTGACCCTATGGACCATACGTAGCCCACCAGGCTCCTCTGTCCATGGGATTTCCCAAGCAAGAATACCGGAGTGGTTGCCAATTTCTTCTTCAATGTATCCATAAAGATATATTAAAAATCAAGGCGTACAGAATGTATTTAATATGCTACCATTTAAAGGAAAAAGCATGAAACCAAAGGGAGGGCAAAAGAGACTGAATCTTTTTTTATATTTTAGATTTTTATTGATTATTTGTGTGAACAACTTAATGTATTGAAATAGTATTCTCTCAATAGTTTGTTTTTTTCCTAAATCACACTATTGAAAGTTGTACATTTCAAATGTTCACGATGAAAACTTTAAACATGCGAAAATATTTGAGAATAGTACCTATTTCTCAGCTTTAGCAATATCAATACTGTCAATCTTGTTTTAATCTATTCCCCTACCAACATTTTTCCCGGAATGGTTTACAGCAAACCCCAGATAACATCTTTTTTCTAATATTTATTTTTATTTATAAATTTATTTGTCTGCACCAGATCTTAGTTCTGGCATGTGGGATCTAATTTCCCAATTAGGGACCAAACTAGTGTCTCCTGCACTGGAAGGCAAATTCTTAACCACTGGACCACCAGGGAAGTCCCCACCACATATCTTTGATTTAGCAAGTTTAAATATTCTAAAACAAATTCCAAACATCATTACATGGCTAAATACTTCAACATGTGTATCTGAAAATTCGAAGTATTTTTCCTTCTTAGACCCTTCCCAAGTTACCGAACAAAACTAATAATGATTCCCCAAGAAAATCTAATTTTCAGTTTATGTTAACATATGATGCTTCTCAAAATGTCTTTTGCAGTTGACTAGTGCCAACCAGAACCCAGTTAAAGCCAACACATGGTACTTCATGAACGAATCGTCCCAAGTCTTTTTGATTCAGCACAGTTCTGACCTAACCATTTAATAAATTTCTTCTTGAGACGGACTCAATGCAAATTAAGGCAGTTTCTCTGTGACCTCATCCTAAATTATAAGTACGCTCCAAATAACTGGCCCCTAGTCTGTGGCATACTAAAGAAAAACATATTCAGACTTCTCTGCTGCAAAGTTCTAGCTCCCCTGCTACTGCTGCTGCTGCTAAGTCGTTTCAGTCGTGTCCGACTCTGTACAACCCCATAGACGGCAGCCCGCTAGGCTGCCCCGTCCCTGGGATTCTCCAGGCAAGAACACTGGAGTGGGTTGCCATTTCCTTCTCCAATGCATGAAAGTGAAAAGTGAAAGTGAAGTCGCTCAGTCGTGTCCGACTCTTAGCGACCCCATGGACTGCAGCCCACCAGGCTCCTCCATCCATGGGATTTTCCAGGCAAGAGTACTGGAATGGGGTGCCATTGCCTTCTCCGTCTAGCTCCCCAGAGGCCTCTAGAACCACTTCCGCTTCTGGGGCTAATCCGTCTGAAGCGCACACCACGTGACATGTTCGCGCATGTGCTTCTCCTACCTGGGGGGCCTGCGCCGAGTAAGGGAGTTCCCAGCAGATCTTTTCTGCGCTGGGGCGCTCACCCGGATTTTATAAGTCCCGTGGTGCGAGAGACCATTTTCCTTTGGCAGAAATATAGGAAGTTCGTGCCGCTGTCCTCGTGGCCCCTCTCGACGCCCGTTTCTCAGTCAGCTGAGCTCTGGGGAGCACATCGTCTTCCTTGATCCTCCTGTCCATCTTGTGGCCCGAACAGGCCCCTCTTCGGCTTGTGCAGAGGGTCTTTCTCCCCGCGCCTCTCGTTTTTCTTCAGTTCCTCAGATCTGCGTTTTGCAGGCCAAGCTTCTCTCCGGGGGGAGCACTCAGGACAACGTGAAAATGGCTGTGGGACCCAGGAAAATTAGAAAAAAGGTGGGAATTAACTGATATTTCGTCAAAAGAGGCTGAATCTTAATGAAAAGGTATGCCGAAAAAAAAATTTTAATGAAAGTTGTTACCTCGCTGAGGTTTGGGCTTTCACACTTCCTGTGCTTCCGTCTAGCCTTAATATTAAAATACCAAAAGTATGGGCTCTGGGGGCAGTGGGTTGTCTGTGGAGAGAAGCAGCAGAGGTCTGTCTTCACAGGTGGGGGGCTTTGGCAGGTGCCTCTCCCCCAAACAGGCCTAGAATTGTGTGTGGAGCCCATGTTGGAGGCAATTTGATTTGCGGTGTGGTCCGGCTGCAGCTCCATGTGCCACACAGGATGGGAAGGGGCGGGATTGTATCAGGTGGACAGCATTCCACCTGCGTGGAAAGGCCGGTGGTGCAGATGCTCAGGAAGGTTAGGTACTGGCGGCGGGTGGGGGGCTGTCACCGAATGCTCATGTGTGGGGAGAGGGTAAGGAAAAAAGGAAAAGCTAGACCAGAAGCATTGGGGGTGGCGTATAGAAGAGGCGATACATTAAAGACTGTGTGAAGTGTGTGTGTGTGTGTGTGTGTGTGTGTGTGTGTGTGGAAGACTGAAATACACAAAAGAGAGAGAGAATTCCAGTAATCACCAGACATCACTAGCTCCTGGCTTCGAAGCAGCTTCCTGTGATGAATAGCTTCTCCAGAAACATTCCATGACTTTATTCTGAGGTGGACTCAGCTGTGTAAAAATTTGCTGAGACCAGGCCATCTGAGAAGCCCAGCTGGCTGCGGGAAACCAGGCAGGTAAAGGAGGCAAAGCACCATGCTGCCTTTGCTGACCTTTGCTCCTGGGATTTTTTCCTGAACCTCAGTGAACTGGATTCCAAAGGCCGTGTGGAGCAGGGTGGCAAATGGATGTGCCTGGGGAAGAGATGTGGTACTTAAGAATTAGATTATTTTTATTTACAGAGATTGAATTTATCCCACGTTTTTGTTTCCTGGGACACAAACATGTCCCTTTTTTAAAAGTCACTAGGAGGGACTTTCTTGGTGATCCAGTGGCTAAGATTCCATGCTTCCAACTCAGGGCACCTGGGTTTGATCCCTAGTCAGGGAACTAGATTCCACATGCCAAAACTAAGAGTTTGCACAGTGTAACTAAAACCAGGTGCAGCCTGGTTTAAATAAGTAAATAAATAAGTAAATAAATAAATAAATAAGTAAATAAAAACTTAAAAAAAAATTTTTTTTTTAAGTCACCAGGAAAGGCTTAGCACCCCCTACCCTACCCCTGGCGGCTCAGTAAAGAATCTGCCAGCAATGCAGGAGCCCCAGGTTTGTTCCCTGGGTCAGGAAGATCCCCTGGAGAAGGGAATGCCACCCACTCCAGTACACTTGTCTGGAGAATCCATGGACAGAGGAGCCTGGCAGGCTATGTATGGTCCACGGGGTCACATATAGTCGGACACAACTTAGCGACTAAACAACAACAACAACAACAACATCCCTACCTTTATCTTTGAGACCTGAGTATAGACCTGCTGACCCTATTGCCAGAGTCAGGGTCACTCACTTCCAGAGCCAGGGCTAAAAATGTGATTAATGAAAGTAATTTTGTGGAAAGCCTTTTTTGGTTTTCTTTTCATATGTGCATGTTTATATAAGTTTACTATTACTTAGGGAAAAAAAAAAGAAAACCAACAGATTAGTTCCTCAGACCTGGACTTTGTTTGGCATTTTTATTTATAATTTGTTTTCAGCTAGTTCCATCTTATGGAAGGATCTACCAGTATTTCCCATGATGTTTTCCTTCCTATAAACAGTAGGATCTAAATTTAGCATTGAATTTTTTTTAAAGGCTGGTTTTTCTCAGATTATAAGCCTAAATGAAGTATTTAATGTCAGGTATGTATAGTGAGTCATATAATATCTCCTCCAGTTCATGTCCATATAGGAACTGTCAGTGTGACCTCATTTAGAAACAAGGTCTTTGCAGATTTAATTAGTTAAGATGAGGTCATACTGGATTAGGCTGGGCCCTACATCCGATGGCTAGAGTATTTATAAGATAAAGGAGAGGGAGATTTGGACTCAGACACTGAAACATACATGGGGGAAAAGGTCATATGAAGATGCAGGCAGAGATTGGGGTGATGTGGCTACAAGCCAAGGAACGCCAGGGTTTGCCGCCACCACCAGAAGCTGGGAGACAGGCATGGGCCAGATTCTCCATCAGAGGTTCCAGAAGAAACCAGTGGTGCTGACACCTTGATTTCAGGTCTCTAGCTTCCAGAAATGTGAGAGAATACATTACTTCTGTTTTAAGCCACCAATGTGTGGTAACTGGTTACAATAGCCCTTGGAGGCCAATAGAGCATATGTTCCAAGCTTTTACTCCACAGCAGCTTTGCCAGCCCAGCAGCCTGAGAGATTCTGGTAGAATGTAAAGCAGGTTGTACTGCTGCTCTGCTCAGAGTAGAGGGCGAAGTTAATGGACTGGCTGACGAGCTCTGTGTGATCTGTACACCATCTCTCTCACCCCGGTTCCTCTCTCTGCCACACCGCCCATCTTGGTGTTTGACAACATGGCTCAGTCCTTTCTACCATTCTAGAATGTTCTTTTGCTGACATATGCTTGGCTTGCACCTTTGCCTCTTTCAGGTCTTTACTCCTCTGGCACCTTCTTAGTGAGACGATGTCCCCTGACATCTCCATTGAAAATGACCGTGAATTCCTTAGCCTCCTTGCTGCTTACTTTTCTTATCATCTAGCACATCATATATTAATATTTTACTTATTTCATTTATCATCTATCTTCTCCTAAGAGAGGATCAGCTGTCTGAGAACAGGAAGTTTCGTCTGTTCTGTTTACCACCATATCCCTTATGCCTGTGTGCCCAACACACAGTTGGTATTCAGTGACTATTTGTTGAACGAGTGATTGCATTCATTGGTGTGTAGTTGTGCTTTCTTGTTTATATATGAAAGCGCCTAGTTCCATAATACCCTGCTTGTGAACAGCTGGCAAAGGTGGCAGAACTTACATTACTGTTACTGATTCTGGACTCTCCCAACCAAAGCTGGACATTTGGCGGTCTGGGCAGGGAGCACCTGGTGTTCCTGGGCCTACGCTGGAGAGTCTGGAACACCGAGCCCAGAGAGTCCATGTGGTGTTTGGAGATTCCTGTCGCAGTCTGCTCAGGCTGCTATAACAAAATATCATAGGCTGCGTAGCTTATACAACACATTTTTATTTTCCATAGTCCTGGAGGCTGCAAGTCCAGGCAGAGTGAGGTTCTGGGGAGAATACCTTCCTGGCTTGCAGATGGCTGCCTACTTGCTGTGTTCTCACGTGGCAGAGAGAGCGAGTGAGCCCTGGTGTCTCTTGTGAAAGTCACTCAGTCGTGTCCAACTCTTTGCGACCCCGTGGACTATAGCCCACCAGGCTCCTCTATCCATGGGATTTCCCAGGCAAGAATCCTGGAGTGGGTGTGGGATCAGAGATGGTGACTTCATTTAACCTTAACCATCTCCTCAGAGCCCTGTCTCTAACACAGTCACATGGCCTCCGCGTGTGAATTCAGGGAGGACACCGTTCAGTCTGTCCTTCAGTGCCACACCCAGCAATATGGCGCTAAGTCGGCTGCTATGCAGAAACATTCTATAATCTTTTCTCTAACAAAAGTGGATATAGAATTCCAAATATTAAATCCTTCCAGGTAATATAGACTATATCTCAGTCATGTTTTGGCAACTGCCTGAATATAGAAATTTTGAAAAAGCCTTGTATCCTATTATTTAACTCATGCTCAGTATTTTATGGTGAGTGGTTGACATGCAATCTAAGGTACATGAAAGTGAAGTGAAAGTGTTAGTCACTCACTCGTATCCGACTCTTTGTGACCCCATGGACTGTAGCCTACCAGGCTCTTCTGTCCAAGGAATTCTCCAGGCAAGAATACTGGAATGGGTGGGTTGTTATTTCCTTCTCCAGAGAATTGCCCCGAACCAGGGATTGAACCTGGGTCTCCCACATTGCAGGCAGACTCTTTACTGATTGGGTCACCAGGGAAGGTACGTACATAGGCTTACAAACAATTCTTGCCTCTCCTTTTCTACTCAAACACCACCTCCTCTTAGGAGTTGTGTTAACAGGGCCAGTGTCAGAGGTTCAGTCTCTCCTAGCTTCCCTCCCAGGATAACCCATCTGAACAATTTCAATATATCACAGCAGATGTCTCAGATATGTGTTACCTGTCACAGGGTGGCTGGGCAAGAGAGTGTGGATGAATCACTGCCAACTGTCCCCACTATTAGAACAACTTCAGGCACATGCCCTGCAGCCTGTGGGTTGGTTGTAGAAGTTTCCTGATAATAATAGTAAGAGTGTAGTTTAAGGCAGGGAAGCAGCTTTGCCTCATCAAAGTTATATGATCTTGGGAAAATCATTATCTTCTTTGGACCTTGGTTTTCTCAACTTAAAAGAATTGGGGCAAGTTCCTCCCAACTCTAATATTCTGAGAAATGGCCTATTCATAGAACCTATAAATCAAAGAGGAAAGGAAAGCACCACTAGCCAACAGGAGAATGTATTGTAAGGTGCTCACTTTGGAAGACGTAGATGAAGAGGCCTCATCATTAGGGCAGAACTGAGAGGACTGTGGTGGACTCTGTTCCTCCTGTGCCTCCAGAAAGCTCTCCCTTCTCTACTGACACTGCCGTAGGGGATGCTGGAGGCAACAGAGCTTCATGCGCCTGCAGGGAACAGCTAAGTATCTGAAAATTGCTAGAAATCAAAATAAAAACTAGGGAACTTGTAGAGTGTTTTGAACACCATATAAATTTAATGAAGAAAGAAATATTTGCCTTCTGGGAAATTCCCAAGAGCCACTTGCTGCCATGTTACACGGTCACCATGGCCACAGGAGTCCTGCCTTGAGGGTCGGGTCTGGGGTGGCTCCAGGATCCTCCTCCTTTGGTTTGGTGTGCTCTGAGGACCTCAGGAAAGCATGCCTTGGGTTGTAGCTGTGTGAACACATTTGCTACATTTTCCTACATCCCAGGGAATGAAAATTGAAAATGTCACCTGAACATTGACTATAATTTTTGTTTTTTCTTTAAAATGTAGTTTAAAAAGCTTTTTTTTTTTTTTTTTTTTTTTAATTTCACAAAAGGCTGGCTTTCAGGTCACTGGTTCTCTTACACAGTGATATCAGTGGTTCTGACCCTAGCTGCATCTCAGTATTGCCTGGAGGTAGGTTTAAAATACTCTAAAGAACAAAGCAAGCCAACAAGCAAAGCAAAATGAAAACAGACTCACAGATGCGAAGGACAAATGGGTGGTTTCCAGAGGGGAGAGGGGTGGGGAGATGGGCAAAATAGGTGAAGGGGATTAAGAGGTGCAACCTCCAGTTATAAAGAAGCCAAGGGCATGTGATATTCAACATAAGGAATATTGTCAATAATATTGTAATGACTTATATGAGGACAGATGGTTCCTAAACTGACCATGGTGCTCATTTTGTAATGTATGCAAATATCAAACCCATATGTAGTACATTTGAAACTAACATAGTATTGCATGGCAACTATATTTCAGTTTTTAAAAATAATCAATAAAATGCTTATGCCCAGACCTCACTTCCAGAGTTTCAGACTTGATAGGTTTGAGATGAAGCCCAACATGTGTCTATTGGAAACAGCTCTGCAAGGTTGAAAACAATGGTAAAAATGATGATACTACAGAGACGGTTATAGTAAGGAAAACACAAATGGGTCAATTCCGTAAAAAACCAGCTTTTATGTGTGATCTATTTGGACATATCCACCTGGTGTGACTTGATTCTGCTTGGCATAATCTTTAGTTGAAAAGCTGATGCAAAACGAAACTTGAAACATTTTTGTAAGTAAAACAAACTCGTTATTCCTCCATCCCGACACAGTTGTTTTCATTTTTCTACTTTATCATCTAATCTTTCACACACAGATCTGGTTTTATACCTTTATAGTCACAGTACTATGTGAAAAATTACTGCCTTTTGATTTCAGGTTTATCAAAAATATTTTTGAAGTTTCTGCAGTTTTCATGGTTGTGGCTTTCAGTGATTACATAATAGGATGTGTTGTTGATGTATTATACTTTTGTAAATAATTTTCTGGCTACAGAAATTTAGGTTGCTTCTGGATTTTGGCTGTTATAGGTAGCCTTGTAATAAAAGATTTTGTGCATCTAGATTTTTGCTTCTGTGGAATTAGTTCTTTTTGGATAAGTTCCCAGGAGTAGAGTTGCTAGGTCAAAGTGACAGAACATCTATTGGCTCTTGCTACATATTATGCTGCTGCTGCTAAGTCGCTTCAGTCGTGTCCGACTCTGTGCGACCCCAGAGACGGCAGCCCACCAGGCTTCCCCATCCCTGGGATTCTCCAGGCAAGAACACTGGAGTGGGTTGCCATTTCCTTCTCCAATGCATGAAAGTGAAAAGTGAAAGTGAAGTCGCTCAGTCGTGTCCGACTCTAGCGACCCCACGGACTGCAGTGCACCAGGCCCCTCCATCCATGGGATTTTCCAGGCAAGAGTACTGGAGTGGGATGCCATTGCCTTCTCCGGCTACATATTATAAGAAATGCAATTAAAAAATACTACAGACATATATGTTAATGCATAGAAAATCGGTCATATTACAGTGGTTCAGGCTCCCAAGGGCTATTTGGAGGCTGAGTTCACTACAGTATAAGGAAGTTAAGTGACATCTCTGATGGAAGGCAAATATAGGCAGATACAGCTTTCAACAAAGTTTTAGTCAGTTGTGCATACAAGTCAATGGGAGTGGTCTGATTTCCGTAGGGCTTTAGGTGGATTCTCAAAACTGTTTTGTCTTAAACCAAACAAGACTGTAAATTTGCAGATTCATTTGAATGGTTGTTCTCTACACTATAGATCCGTGTATTCCTCATGGTTATTTTAAGAAAAGAGAAATAGCTACTTGCTTTTGTGTCTTGTGTTTGGAATTTAAAACCAAATTGTATTCTTTGCTCATAGTAGGCAATCTAAAACCAAATTGTATTCTTTGCTTATAGTAGGCTGTCAAATATTTGTTGAATATACGTATAATTGTTCTGCCGTTGCATATTTTTAGTATTTAATACTTAATTCTAATGAAGTTTGAAAGGTACAGGATCTTCAGTTTACATATCAAGTTAAGGAGAACCGAAGTATAAGAAATACCACTTTTAAGAATAAAACATGATATTATAGTCCATGATCAGTTTACTGCATACAGTTTCCTATTCTTCATTCCTAATTTAATAATTCAGATACATAATAAATATTCAATATAATATCAGTGTTGATTTAACAGTTGCCAGTCACCAAAAAATTTGGAGGATATTTTTCAGTCCCCCCAAAAGTTAACATCTGTTTCCACAGCCCTCTGTGTTATATTACAGATACTTTTTTCCTATAGAGTTTTATTTCTAAGACACCAACTGTCATTTCTTTGGAAGTTTTGATTATTTCAGTATTTTGTATATAAGTAATAAAAAATCTGTGATCTATTTCAAAGCATGAGCCCTTTCAGCTTTTTGCTTTTTAAAATGTGGGTATTTTTTGATAATCACCTACCATAAATCTCACAGTCCTGGATCATGAATGCATATTTATTTATAAAGGAAAATGTGGGTTGTAAAGGTATCAGACTACAATATCTAAAAGAAAAATAACTTTTAGACTGAAAAGTGAAACTGTATAAAGCAGTGAATATAGCATTAGGAAGAGAGTTGGGAGACCAGGGTTTAATCTGCCTCCATTTTTCATGATTGATTCTGACTAGCCCTCCAGGCCTCTCTGGACCCACCAATTCACTTTCCCTGCTCCATACTTCCCTGGTGTATGGAGAAACTACCCAGCTCTCTGGCCTTTTGTGACCATGCCATAAATTTGCAAAATGTTCTGCTCTTGCACATGTTGTTCCTTCTACTTGGAATACTCTTCACCGTCTTCTTGGTCTGGAAAATTCCTGATCATCTTTCATAACTAAGTTCAACTACAACTTCCGCAGTTAACTCTTGCTTAATAGCCAGCAACCTTCTCCTCCATCTTAGCTACAGTTCCCTTCCCCCACTCCCCCAAAACCCAGACCAAAAAACCTGGCCTAGTTGAAGAAGGAAACATACTCATTTCCTTTTCTAAGGCATGTTTATTCAGTTTTTCAAATATTTTATAGAATTCCTATTGTTCTAGATGTTTGGAACAGCCTTCCTTCATAGAGCTTTTAGTCTAATAGAGATAGACTATGAATCAAATAAGTGCATTTTTCATAGTATATTGAAACAGATAAGTGCCTATGGAGAAAATAGAGTGGGAAGAGCAATAGAAAGTCTCTGCACAAGGGTATTAGTTTTAGGTTGGAGGTTACAAATTGATTACAAATTGAAATTGAGTAATCAGGAAGACTTCAGTAAGGAGAGGACACGTGAGCCAAGATTTGAAGGAGTGAGAAATGGGGATACCTAATAGAGCTCAGGTAGAGGGAACAGCCAGTGCAAAGGCCCTGAATTTGGAGCTTGCCAGTACTATCCGAGGAACAACAAGGAAGCCCATGTGCTTGGAACAAAGTGAGCAGAAAGAACAGTGAAGTGAAGTGAGGTGAAGTCGCTCAGTCGTGTCCGACTCTTTGCAACCGCATGGACTGTAGCTTATCAGGCTCCTCCGTCCATGGGATTTTCCAGGCAAGAGTACTGGAGTGGGGTGCCATTTCCTTCTCCAGAGGATCTTCCCAACCCAGGAATCGAACCCAGGTCTCCTGCATTGCAGGCAGACGCTTTACCGTCTGAGCCACCAGGGAAGCCAGAAAGAACAGTAGTAGAGGCTAGATCAGAAAGATATAATAGAGTGGATATGGGGGCCAAGACTTTGTGGGGTCCTGGAGGCCATTGTGAGGATTCTTTTACTAGGAATGTGATAGGAAATCCTTGGAGGATTTGATATGAAAACTGACTTATCCGAGTTACAATCTTAAAGGTTCCTCTGATTTATGGAATATGGACTGTTGGAGGACAAAGCAGTAATCTGGACAAGAGAAGATTGTGGCTTGGACCAAGATTGTGTCAGAGGAGATGGTAAGAAGTGGTTGGATTCTGGATATATGCTGAGGGAAGAGCTAGTAGGATTTCATGATGGAGTAAATGAGAGAAAGAAATAAGTCAAAGATGACGCCAAAGTATTTGGTAAAAAAATCTGCCTGCAACACAGGAGATCCCAGTTCAATTCCTGGGTCGGGAAGATCCACTGGAGAAGGGGTGGGCTACCCACTCCAGTATTCTTGGGCTTCCCTTGTGGCTCAGCCGATAAAGAATCTGCCTGCAATGCAGGAGACCTGGGTACGATCCCTGGGTTGGAAAGATCCCCTGGAGAAGGGAAAGGCTACCCTATCCAGCATTCTGGCCTGGAAAATTCCATGGACTGTATAAGTCCATGGGGTCGCAAAGAGTCAGACACTACTGACCAACTTTCACTCACTCACTTCACTCAATTGGAAAGATGAAGCTATTAATTAATTGCAATGATGAAAATTGTGGATGGAGCAGATGTGGAAGTGAAGTTTAGAATTTGTTTTCAGACATGTTTTAGATAATTCTCCAAGCCAGGCTTAAATAGTATGTGAACCATGAACTTCCAGATGTTCAAGCTGGATTTAGAAAAGGCAGAGGAACCAAAGATCAAATTGCCGACATCCGTTGGATCATCGAAAAAGCAAGAGAGTTCCAGAAAAATATCTACTGCTTTATTGACTATGCCAAAGCCTTTGATTGTGTGGATCACGACAAACTGTAGAAAATTCTTAAAGAAATAGGAATACCAGACCACCTGACCTGCCTCCTGAGAAATCTGTATGCAGGTCAAGAAACAACAGTTAGAACTGGACATGGAACAACAGACTCTTTCCAAATCGGGCAAGAAGTACGTCAAGGCTATATATTGTCACCCTGCTTATTTAACTTATATGCAGAGTACATCATGAGAAATGCTGGACTGGATGAAGCACAAGCTGGAATCAAGATTGCTGGGAGAAATATCAATAACCTCAGATATGCAGATGACACCACCCTTATGGCAGAAAGCAAAGTGGGGTCGCAAAGAGTCAGACAAGACGGAGTAACTGAACTGAACTGAACTGAGCCTTTAAATAGGGCTTCCTAGGTAGTGCTAGCAGTAAAGAGCTTGCCTGCCAGCCAGTGCAAGAGACATGAGAGATGCGGATTTGATCCCTGGGTTCGGAAAATCCCCTTTAAAAGGGTATGGCAACCCCCTCCAGTATTCTTGCTTGGAAAATCCCATGGATAGAGGAGCCTGACAGGCTACAGTCTGTAGCATTGCAAAGAGTCAGACATGACTGACATGACTTTGCACATATACACAGCCTTTAAAGGAGAGATGTCAGGTTGTCAGCTGGATTAGTGAGTTTGGAGTTTGGGAGAGACATCTGCTGGAAATAAAAATTTTGGAGTCATCAACATACAATTGATATTTAAAGCTATGACAGTGAATGAGATCATGAAAGGAGTGGTTGTAGGAAGAAAATACAGGAGGTACAAGCCTGAGCCCCAGGGTACTCCAATGTTACGTGATTAAGCATACAGGTCTGTTACAGCATGTTCACATTTTCTTGTAATTGTTTATGCCTGTCTTACATTGTGAACTCCTTGATGGACTGAATTTTACTCTTGAGAGTCCCTTGGACTGCAAGGAGATCCAACCAGTCCATCCTAAAGGAGATCAGTCCTGGGTGTTCACTGGAAGGACTGATGTTGAAGCTGAAACTTCAATACTTTGGCCACCTGGTGCGAAGAGCTGACTCATTGGAAAAGACCCTGATGCTGGGAAAGATTGAGGGTGGGAGGAGAAGGGGACGACAGAGGATGAGATGGTTGGATGGCATCACTGACTGGATGGACATGGGTTTGAGTGAACTCCAGGAGTTGGTGATGGACAGGGAGGCCTGGCGTGCTGCGGTTCATGGGGTTGCAGAGTCGGACACAACTGAGCGACCGAACTGAACTGAACTGAAAAACAATTTCAGGGACTTCCCTGGTGGTCCAGTGGTTAAGGCCCCGAACTCCTAATGAGGGGTCTGGGTTTGATCCCTGATCAGAGAACTAGATCCCACATGCTGTGGGGCAAGTGGGCACCTAAGAAGTCTACATGCCACAACTAAGACCCAAGGCAGCCTGAATAAATAAATAAATATATATATTTTTAAACCCAACAGTTTCATATGAGGTATAATTTACCTACCATAACACTCACCTATTTTAAATATACAATTCAATAACTTTTAGTGTTTACTCACTTTTATATCTGCAATGACAAAGAAGCAGTTAACAAATGTTTTTAGAATGAATGTGAAATTTTAAGTAAACTACTAAATAAATGGATGTATGTGATGTTGTCTGGATTTCTCTTCTTTGTGTACAAAATGAGGGTGTGACTAGAGGATTTTTAATTCTCTTTCAACTTTGAAATTTAAATGTTCCATATGTTTGTTTCAGAGTCAAGGAATAAATCTCAGTGAGCTGCTCAGGTTTTCCCATTACTAGCTTTTCTAATGGCATAAAGACACAAACTTTTTTAGAAAATTTCTTAATCCAGTGAGAAATTGGTTTTGACTTTCTTGGGTTAGATTATAACTATTAAGGTATGGTTTAAAATTGAATATCTCACCATGAATCAGGAATGGTAGAGCACAAACTTGGGGTCTAGTATTCTTTGGTTTATAAATACATATAGATTTATATATGTTTATATATATTGTTGACTTAAAAAATATTCACAACTTAAAAGTTGAGAATTATGTTTTATTTGGTGGGAATATTTAGGACCTCAAGCCCAGGAAACAACATCTCAAGTGACCCTGAAAGAACAGCTCTGAGGAGGTTAGAGTAGGAACTGGGTTATATAGAAGTTTTGCAACAAAGGGCAGATAATCTGAACATCAAAAGATTATTGTTAGTTAAAGAAAACCAGATACCCCAAGTGAAAGTCTCTCAGTTGTGTCCGACTCTTTGCAACCATATAGTCCATGGAATTCTCCAGACCAGAATACTGGAGTGGGTAGGCTTTTCTTTCTCCAGGGGATCTTCCCAAACCAGGGATCCAACCCAGGTCTCCTACACGGCAGGCAGATTCTTCACCAGCTGAGCCACAAGGGAAGCTCTTGTTAAAGGACTTAAAGGAAGTTAAAAAAAACCCCAGATATCCCACGTTAAGGAATTTAGCCCTTTTCTATGTATGGGAAGATGTAAGAGTCTGGGCTCATTCCTTTCATATGCATCTCAGCCATCTGGGGCCAGTATCCCGTGTTTTTCACATCCTGAGCTCCCTTGGGGCTCACAGAAGGAGTGACTGCAGTCCTGCTGGCTGTAGAATCGCAGGTATTCTTCCTGAGAGCCGTAGGGCTCAGAAGCTCACATGGGAGGACTAGGATCACTGATGACTGTGACATCCTTGTTTCCTGACATGGCAGGAAATACTCCATTTCTCAATATTTATGTACAGGTTTCCTATGTTTCAACATTAGAGTTAAATTAACATTTACTCTAAGTAGATTGGGAGAAATGAAAGATTGTAATCCCTGGCGCAATCACTAAAGAAAGAATACCAAGAGATATAGCTTAAAAGTCAATACGAGAATTAAGATGAAATGCTACAAATAGTTGTTTAACATAAAAGAAGGTAGGAAAGAAATTATAAAGATAAGACAAACAGCAAAATGGTAAACCAAAATACAATCAGATTAACAATTACATTAACTTTAAATTGGCCAAGCACTCTGATCAAAAAGAAGAGATTGTCAGACTGTAAGACTGAATTTAAAAAGCAACACCCAATTACTTAATGTATGTGAGAGACACGCTTTAAAAACAGAAACATAAGTAGAGTAAAAGTATCTAAAAATAAACATAAGAAAGTTAGACTGGCTACATTAATAAAAGAATAGACTTCAAGAAAAGTTTTATAAGAGGCAGAGAGATTTTATAATATGCATTGCTATGATACATAATTATATATATAGAACTTCAAAATACATGAAGCAAAAACTGATAGAACTAAAGGGAGAAATAGACAAATACATAAACACAGTTAGAAATTTTTAAATACTTCTATAGTAATGGATAGAAAAAAACAACCAGAAAAGTCAGTAAGGCTGTAGAATATCTCAAAAACATTATCAACACTATAACCTAACTGACATTTATAGAATAATGTACTCATCAACTTCAACTACACATTCTTTTCAAGTATGCAAGGAATGTTCACCAAGACAGCTCATATCCTGGGCCATAAAATAAATCTCAATACATACCAAAAGACTGAAATCTTACAGAATGTGTTCTCTAACCATAATAGAATTAAATGAGCAATAATAACAATAAGATAAAGAGAAAAGCACCAAATATTTTGAAAGTAAAGAGCATATGTCTGAATAACCCCTGAATCAAAGAGAAATCACAAGGGAAATAAAATATCCTGAATTATTTGATAATTTAAGCTCAACATATCAAAATTTGTCTTCTAAGCTGTACTCAGAGTGAAATTTTTTGCTTTAAATGTTTGTTAGAAAAAAAAGAGATCGAAAATCAGTGATCTAAGTTCTGACCTTAAGAAAAATTTAAAATAGTGTGCACCTTAAATTTACACAATATGTCACCTATCTTAGTAAAGGTGGGGGAAAAGAAATTAGAAAAATGAGAGTAAATTAAGGGGGCTTCCCAGGTAGCGCTAGTGGTAAAGAACCCACCTACCAATGCAGGAGACCTAAGAGATGCGGTTTGATCCCTGGATTGGGAAGATCCCTTGGAGAAGGGCCCCCCACTCTAGTATTCTTGCCTGGAGAATCCCATGGACAGAGGAGGCTGGCAGGCTACCATCCAGGGGGTCGAAAAGAGTTGGACACAACTGAAGCAACTTGGCACAAACTCAAAGTAAGCAGTAAGGAGTAAGAAAGAGCAGAAATCAGTGAAACAGAAAATGTTGTAGCTACGCGTTCCGGGAAACAAACTCACTCAGAAGGACAATGCAGATAGTGGAGTGCAGTTTATTACACCAGCGGGCCCAAGGCAGAGTCTCCTCTTAGCCAAGGACCCCGACCAACATTTGTGAAAATCTTTTATACCCCATGTGTACGTGTCTGAACCCACCACTCCAAATTCCTTGAGACTTACATAAACCAAGGAAAATACAATGCCAATAACCCCATCATTCACGTGCTATGTGCTCATGTGCTCAAACAGTCAAACAATTAACCAGTAATCAATAAACCCGAGGTTACACTCTGATAGATACAGAAAAATGTGTGGCCTGTCTGGAGGAAGGGGTGATAGTGTATGTTTTCTCTTAGGCGATGAGTAACCTAGATACGATCTTCAAGGTTCCCCTGTCTGGAGGAGGTCTTATCCTTCTGTTGTTGTTTTCATAGGCACTAAACACAGAGTTCAGAGTCCATTGGAAGGGTGGCTGAGCATGATCAGCATGAACAGGCCTAAGATGGAGTGAGTGAAATCGCTCAGTCGTGTCTGACTCTTTGCGATCCCATAGACTGTAGCCTACCAGGCTCCTCCATCCATGGGATTTTCCAGGCAAGAGTTCTGGAGTGGGTTGCCATTTCCTTCTCCAGAGAAGATGGAGTCCAGGCCCTATGAATTCCTTCTTCAAAACTAGACAAAAACAGAGAATATTAATGAAACCAAAAGTTGGTTCTTTGAAACCAACGTGGCGGGGAAGAAGGTACAGGAAACCCTGGCACTCCAATGGTTAAGACTTGGATCTTCCACTGCCCAGGGTCTATTCCTGGCTGGGTAAGATTCTGCATGCTGCACAGCATGCCCAAAAAAAGAGAGAGAGAGAGAAGATACAAATCAGCAACATCAGGAATAAAAGAGGGAGCTCAACTACAGAGTCCACAGACCTTAAAGAATAAAAGGAGATACTATAAACAACTTGTGTCTGTAAATTGTCCAATTTAGATGAAATAGCTTTCTTGAAAGACACTATTTATCAAACTGACATAACAAGAAGTAGAAAACCCAAATAATCTTACACCTACAAAACAAATTGAATTAGTGACTTAAAATCTTGCCACAAACAAGACTCCAGGCTCAGATGGCTTCACTGATGAATTTTATCAGGCATTTAAGGAAGACATAATACAAATTTTCAAAAACTATTTCAGAAAAGATAGAAGGAAGGAATAATTTTCTACTCATTTCATGAGGCCAGTACTTAACTTACCACCAAAACTAAGCATAGATGTTATAGAAAGGAAAACTGTTACAGACGATATTCCTCATGAGCATAGATGCAAAAATCCTTAACAAAATTTTGGCAAATCAAATTCAATAAGAAAAAGGGATAATACATCATGAACAAGTGGTTGGGATGGGATGGTTTCCAGGAATGCAAGGTTGGTTAACATTTGGACATCGAACAGTATAACTCAGCATATCAAGAGAATCCTTCATACTGGGCTTCAGCAGTAAGTGAACTGAGAACTTCCAGATGTACAAGCTGGATTTAGAAAAGGCAGAGGAACCAGAGATCAAATTGCCAACATTCATTGGATCATAGAGAAAACAAGGGAATTTCAGAAAAACATCTGTTTCATGGACTATGCTAAAGCCTTTGACTGTGGATCACAACAAACTGTGGAAAGTTAAAGAGATGGGAATACCAGACCACCTTACCTGCCTCCTGAGAAACCTGTATGCGGGGCAAGAAGCAACAGTTAGAACCAGACATGGAACAACGGATTGGTTCAATATTGGGAAAAGAGTACAAATAGCCTGTATATTGTCACCCTGCTGACAATTTCAAAGTGAAAGGTGTGTAATTCTTTTTTTCACTTGAAGGCCATTGTAGGGTTATTAATTGGCCTAATTACAATAATGTTGTGTCTCAAAGAATAGGGAGGCCCAAGAAAAGGGATGGGGGACTAATCCATCAATAGAGCAATCAGAATATACACATTTATCAACTGTTTGCCATCTTACGTGGGCACAGTTCATGGTGCCCCAAACAATTACAATAGTAACATCAAAGGTCATTGATCACAGATTACCACACAAATATAATGAAAGTTTGAAATATTATGAAAATTACCAACTGTGACAGAAACATGAAGTAAGCAAATGCCTTTTGAAAAATGGTGCCAATAGACTTGCTCAATGCAGGGTAGCCACAAACTTCCAATTTGTAAAAAGCACAAAATCTGAGAAGTGCAATAAAACGAGATTTGCCTCTAGATAATTAAATAAGCCCAGATCATATGTACCAGCTGAACTTCAAGGTCCCTGCCAGCACTACATTCTTGATCTCGTCTACATCCCATGGAAGAGTAAAGGAGATGAGTTTGTTAGTAGTGTTTTCATGACTTCCTAAAATTAGCACAATTGTCATGAAGTGTTTTTGTCAGAGAGGAAGGAAATAATTATCTTGTATAATTTTTTCTTTTTTTTTTTTGGGCCAGAGAAAATTATGTATTAATAATAACTCTTTGCGACCCCATGGACTGTAGTCTACTAGGCTCCTCCGTCCATGGGATTTTCCAGGCAAGAGTACTGGAGTGGGCTGCCATTTCCTTCTCCAGGGCCAGAAAACTGAAGAAACCATTTTTACTGCAGTGGCAGAAGGCCTGTGATTTTGGTAGGAAACACTGAGTAAAGGGTGTGGTAAGTAGCAGAAGGAAGTGAAAGTAAAGAAAGAAAAAGAAACAACTTCCAGCAAAATGAAGGCTCTTATTACCATCCAAGTTACTTTTCTGGTACAACTTAGGTAACTACACAAGTTGATGCATTTATTTTCCTACCAAGGCATTGTTCATAGCTGCTGTATTATGAATTATAACAAGTCAGTAGATTCCCAAAATGCATTGAATAAGGCCATTTAATTAGGCACTTTTCTGATGGAACATTGCCTGTTTCACAACAACTCGGCGAGGTGAGTACCGTGCTAGTTCTTACCCTTTCCACTTTACAGATAGGGAAACTGAGACTCAGTCAACTCTATCGTCTTTCTTAAAAAGCAAGATATCCTAAATTTGGAAGCACGATTCACCTCATGACTTTGGGTAAGGAATTGTGGTCATGTAATACCCAGCTTACTCAATTGTGGTGAGGATTCCTGTGATCATGTATGTAAATTCCCCAACGCACTCTTAGTTCTTGGTAATGAGCATTTACTACTTGAAAAGAACCATTGATTTTAACTGTTAAAATTAGTAAAGCGGTTTAGAAGATGTAAGATTAAGAAGATCCTGGGTGGCAAGACTATTGAAGACAGTGGAAGCAACTTTAACTGAATTAACGGTGTGACAGTGGAGGGCATATTTTGGGAATGTGAAATAGGGGTGGCATTAGGTTTGGAGTTTGCAGAGGAGATGAGGCTAGAAAGTTTGGCGGGGGCTGAAAACTGTGGACAGCTTTGACTGCTTACATGCAGTAAGAAGGCGACTAAAAGCTTTGATGAATGTGGGGAGGGTGCTGGTCTTTGATAAAACCTTACCATTTTTGTAGGAAAAGAACTCTAATGATAGTGTAGAGCATGGGCTGAGGTGGCGGGGCAGAGATAGAGCGACTAGCCAGGACATTCTTGTAAGGTTTCAGTTGAGATTTAATGGAAGTCAGATATGGGGCTGCAGAGAAAAAAGAACTTTAGAAACACAAGGTATTCTCTACTAGGATATTGGATGGGAGAGAGTTGAGTGGGAGATGCTGGAGCTAGAACATTTCTGGTATTTCAAGCTGAAGTCACATCTAGCTCAGTTATAACTTGTGATCAAGTACCTCAGTAAAAAGGAGGATTAGGTTTGTATGGAAAGATGTGTTCAGTTCAGGATGTGTTGAGTCTGAGATGTTTACAGAACTTCCCATTGGAAATATGGGCCCGGGGCTTGGAAGATGAATCAGCTGAAGGCAGATGGCAAGTCACCCTCTTAAAGATCACAGCTGAAACTGCCCAAGTGGATGAGATCATTGAGGAATGACGTGCAGCACGAAGCAAATACCATCAATATTAGTAACCATTTCAAGGATCTTCTATGCACTTAGATTTTGGCTGACAGGGGAAAGAGCAGCAAACAAAATTAAAACGTGGGTGTAAGTCTGGGTTCTTACACGCATGCTTTCATTACTTCTCTCAAGAACACTGTGAGGTAGAAAAAAGGAGGGAGAAGAGGCAAACCCTTGCTAAGGTCCTCACTTTCAGGGTGAAGGCAGAAGAGGAACTAGAAAAGGGAAGAAAGACCAAAGCTTTAAAAAGTTACTTTAAAGCTCCACAGCCAACTTATTATCATCATAAGACAGAGATCCTGCCTCCAACATTCTTGGACTCGGTGAGGATCAGGATGCACACACATCAGAAGATGTGAAACAACCTATGGGGACATTTAGGAAGTGCTGAGTGCATGGAATAAGAAGTGCTATTTAATTGTGAATTGGGCTGGATTGAGCTGGTCCAGGAAGACGTGTGCAGGGTCTTGAAAGGACAGCAGGGCTTAGATGAGTGGATAAGAGGGCAGAGCAGTGCAGGTCAGGGGACCCATGGTCTTAAACATCAAGCATTTTCTCTTAGCTCATAGTTACAACTGAGGTATACCAGAAAGCATCCCACAGACTCCCAGTACTTACAGCCTATTTTTGTTTTAGCTCTAGATTTTCCATTTCCTCTGAATGCAACTGGAACACACTTATCTTTTCATCAGGTTTGATATTTGGCATCTGACCTTCCTTTTAAAGCATCAGCACATTTCAGCTTTTCTTTCAGTCTGCTATTTATTTTAGTTCCAACATTTATTTACATACCTGTGATTTTTCAAGATTAATTCTCTTAATGCCAAATCGTGTGACATTTCTGAACTGTTGACATTATGCCTAGAGATTTTTAAAGAACAGTTATTTCCTCGTTACTTCCACAGTAATGATCTGAAAGTTGTTCCTTTCCCTACCTGCCAAATGAGGAGGGACCCTGGAGCAAAGTCACGTCCCAGGCTGGAGTGGACATTTGCTGCTCCTTGGCTTCCCAGCATCCATTTGCCGTCCTGTTCTTATTTATGAATCCCTTTTTGGGGATTCCTGGCTCCTTACTGTGAGTCCCAGTGAGTCTGTTAAGGAACCCTTGGCTGCTTCTTGCCAAGAGTAGTTAGTGACTGAAGCTGGCCAATCAAATTTTACTCTAGGACAGTGCATCTTTTTTTTTTTTTTTTTAAGATATATTTATTTTAGTTTTTGGCTGTGGTGGGTCTTCGTTGTTGCATGAGGACTTTCTCTGGTTGCAGTGGGTAGGGGCTACTCTTCATTGCAGTGTGTGGGCTTCTCATTGCATTGGCTTCTCATGTGGAGCACAGGCTCTAGGCACGTGGACTTCAGTAGTTGCAATGCGTGGGCTCAGTAGTTGCGGCTCCTGGGCTCTAGAGCGCAGGCTCAGTAGTTGTGCTGCATGGGCTTAGTTGCTCTGTGGCATGTGGGATCATCCCAGACCAGGGATGGAACTGGTGTCCCTTGCATTGCAAGGCAGATTCTTAATCCCTGGACTACCAGGGAAGCCCTCTGACAGTGCATCTTGAACAGAATAACTCAAGGACTGTTATGAAAGAAAAAAAAAAAAACTGGAGAAGGATTTTCTTCATCAGAGGTGCTCTGAGATCATTGATTACTTCCTACCACTTGGGTGATTCAGAGTTGCCCTGTTTCTGCCTTCGTGAGCCTCATTCTTCAAGTCCTTTTTCAGTTCTCTGAGCTCTCTCACACTTTTCTAATAAATTCTCTCAGTTAGAGTCAATTTCTATTATTTAAAAAAGTTAAACAAAAAAATGAACTCATTCTCTGACTCTACTAGAAAATCCAGTTTTCAGCTGTTTGCCAAAGTTACCCCCACTGATGTGGGGAAGCAGGAGGGATATGGATGGGCACAAATTTATAATTAAAAGATTGTGACAAGTGATACTTTGTCTTTTTTCAGTGTCCAGTGAATTGAATCGCTGTCTACATGGTTGTTCATGGCCGGAGCTGGAGAATCCTACTTGATACGCAGCCTTGTGTGCTGGATCCACGCTCCACCCTCCTTTACTTGCCGACTCCCCCAGCGGATGGTTTGAGTAGAGAGAGTCAAGAGCAATTAACTGAGTCAAGAGGCCCCTGTGTTCTCTGGCTTCCTGGTTGAGTTTGGTCCTCCTCCTAACTTGAGAGTGAGTGTGAGTTTTCTTAGTTCCCACATTGAGAGGTTGCCTCAGGCTGGCTGTGTCCAGCAGTGTGCTTGTAAATGTTTAACAACTGGGTCTCTGAAAGAAAAAAAAAGAAAGAAGTTCTGGTTCATATTATTCACTAGGATCTCTGCTATATTACCAACCAAAACCTACGTGGCTACCCATGTGATGTCATTGAATGTATAGCTAGAGAAAGGTGGTAGCAGTCAGCTCCCCGCATGTCCAGGCACGTGACTGGCCGTGTCGCTTGACAAAATAACTCAGCTTCTCTCAAGGTGGGCCTGCTGTCCGTGATTCTCTTGCCTTCGGAGTTCCAGCAACCTCTCCCTCCTCTTGGCCCTTGAGTGTAGGGGGTGATAACAGCTTCTACTGCTTCCAGTGTGGTCTTTATTCCTTTGTGGCCTTTCTTTTCCTTGCACACATCTTTGTAAATTGTCCCTGTGTATGAAGACAGAACAACTATTTGTACATAGACACAACTTCTCAAATTACCGTCATTTGAAAGTGCTGTCTTTTGCACAACGACCACAGTGGCAATCAGCCTCCAAGGAGGCCCCTAGCAGGCTGTGCCTCCTGTGTAGTCCCCTCACGTCCTGTGTAGTCCCCTCCCACATTGTGTCAGACTTGGTCTGTGTTAACCGTAGAAGGTGGCAGAAGTGATGGTGTGTCTCTTCTGAGACTGGTCGTGAACAACACCGCAGCTTGCTTCTTGGTCACTTTGCACACTCTCTCTTTTTCTGGTCATTCACTTTGGGGTGAACCAGCCTTCACATCAAGCATTCCCCATGTCGTAAGGAACTGAGGCCTGCAGTCAATCATGTGAGTGAGATTGAAAGCAGATCCTCTAGCCCCAGTGAAAACTTAAGAATGTTGTGACATATGCCAACAACTTTGCATCAGCCTCATGAAAGACTGAGCCAGAGCCACCCAGGTAAGCTGCTCCCAGGTCTTTGACCTTTCAAGACACTATATGAGATACTAAATACTTATTGTTTGAGGTAATTTGTCTTGCAGCAATAGATAACTAATTCAGGCACCCTGATGGACACAATTCCCCACTCTTATCCTTCATTTCTAGGGATTTGCCTCCTAAGTATCTACTCACTTCTCCCCTTCTCTGCTGCCATCATCCTAGTCCAAGTCTGGACCATGGTGACAGATTTCTAACTGACCTTCCCACTGACTGCACTCCAGCAAGAATGATCAGTGGAAACCCATGGGTGATATTCTCCTTATTAAAATCCTTCCCTGGAAACCTGTTGCTCTTAGAATCAAGATTAAAATCTGTTTTAAAAAAACCATTTATGTTTGGCTGCACTGGCTCTTCGTTGCTTTGCTTGGACTTTCTCTTGTGGCGTGCAGGGTCTATTCTTCATTGTGGTGCACAGGCTTCCCGCTGCGGTGGCTTCTCTTGTTGTGGAGCACAGGCTCTAGGCATGTGGGCTTCAATAGTTGGAGCACTGGAGCCCAGAGGTTGTGGTGCACGGGCTTAGTTGCTCTGAGGCATGTGGCATCTTCCTGAACCAGGAATTGAACCCGTGTCCCCTGCATCGGTAGGCAGATTCTTATGTATGCGCCTCCAGGGAAGTCCAAATCTTTATATGGCTACATGACCCTGGATAGCTTACCCTTCTTACCTTTATAGTTTATCTTTGGCTACCCTTACTTGAACCTTGGACTATAAAGTTGGAGTTGGACTGTAGAGTTGGACTATAAAGAAAGCTGAGCGCTGAAGAATTGATGCTTTTGAACTGTGGTGTTGGAGAAGACTCTTGAGAGTCCCTTGGACTGCAAGGAGATCCAACCAGTCCATCCTAAAGGAAATTAGTCCTGAATATTCATTGGAAGGAGTGATGCTGAAGCTGGAACTCCAATACTTTGGCTACTTGATGTGAAGAACTGACTCATTGGAAAAGACCCTGATGCTAGAAAAGATTGAAGGCAGGAGGAGAAGGGGATGACAGAGGATGAAATGGTTGGATGGCATCACTGACTCAATGGACATGAGTTTGAGCAAGCTCCAGGAGTTGGTGATGGACAGGGAAGCCTGGCGTGCTGCAGTCCATGGGGTTGCAGAGTCAGACACAACTGAGCAACTGAGCTGAACTGAACTGACCCTCACTTACACTCGCCCACCCTCCATGCTTCAACTCTGGACTACTTTGTATCTCTTCTAACTGCTAAGGTTCTTCCTGGAATTGAGTACTTTAGGTGGACAGCTTAAAACATTCCTTTCTGGCAAGTTTCTCCTACCTCCCAATCAGCTCAAATCATCCTTCAAGTCTCAAGGTTCAAGACCTTAGAAAAGCCTTCCTGGTCCTCTACCAAGACTACAGTTAGCCCACCATTCAAGCAGTATTTCCTGGGAATCCGACACAGGCATTATCTTGGGGTTTGCAATATATAAGAGAATATCTTCTACCATTTGTTCGTGGTGTGTATGACAATTCTAACCCAAATATGTGATTAACATTCATCACCATTACTAGATTATAAACATCCTGCAGACAGATACCACTGTCTGCCCATTACCAATGCCTGAGTTAGAGTGGGTACCCAATTTATATTTGTTGGAGAAATGAAATGAAATACATTTGTTGGAGAAATGTTGGAGTCAGACAGACCCAAATTTGAATACTTGATCTACTCTTTGCAAACTGTGTGACTGGGCCACAGTTTCACCATCTAGCAAATGTAAATAACCACAGTACCCACACTTCAGAGTGTTGACGTGAGGACCAAATCAGATAGTCCATGGCAGGTGCTCAGAGCACTGTCTCAGACCTAATAACACAATGCAGATGAGATATTTTATTATTAAAAATGAATTTAGGGCTTCCCTGGTGGTCCAGTGGTTAAGAATCCACCTGCCAATGCAGGGAGCATGAATTCGATCCTTTGTCTGGGAAGATCCCACATGCCATGGGTCACCTAAGCCTGTGCGCCATGACTACTGAGCTCACGCTCGGTGACAAGAGAAACCACGGCAATGAGAAGCCCACAGACCACAATGAAGAGGAGCTCCCACTCATCGCAACTAGAGGAAGCCTGCGTGCAGCAACGAAGACCCAAGGCAGTCAAAGATAAATAAACGATAAAATGAATTTGACTCTGCATTCATGTCACAGAGCTGTCATTTTGAGACTGTCTAGTTATTGCCATCTACATTTTCCTAGTCAACGCTTTCCCTCCTTCTTCCCCAGAATTAGCCTCGCGTTGTTGTTGTGCAGCTTAGCTAAATGTACTTGCTTCAGTCCTTCAGGATTTCTCTGAAAACTTGAACTGATGCAGCAATTTTTTGTTTGCTATAAATTCCCCCACTTACGGGAATGATTTTTAACATGCATGTATGTTTGGGAGAAAAGGGAAATGATACATATCCTTCAGGGGGATTCTGTGTCAAGGAATTAGCAGTAATAAATAGGAGTCTCTGTTATCTCAAAGAACACAGCAGATATAAATCAAAGTGAAAGAAAACTAGGAAGTCACGTGGCCACAACTTTTGATTATCCTCATCAGGATTATTTATAGCAAATCTTGATGTGCATTTCTGTTGAAGATACTAAATGCATAGAAGACATAACTTAAAACATAACCATCATAGGATAGTGTGTTCATTCCTAAAGCTACATGGTGAGACCAGGATTAACAATAGTTTTGTGAGCCATGAGCTTGGGGATAGTAAAAGCAACCTTAGTGACTTGTTTCATGGATTAGAATCCCTTCCTGGTAATTTCCTCTTTAAGGGGAGAGAGGTCAAGCTTTACCTCTAAAGTCACTCTCCAATACTCAGCCTTGGCTCTAACCCAGAGTATGTCCCTTCTTCAGCTGCAGTATGCTGGAAGCACCGCCTTGAATGGAATGTGCTTGCTTTTTTAGCAGCATCTGCCAGCCGTATGACTTTTGATGCAGAGCCCTGAAAGCAGGACCATCTCTCATCAGATATCTGCCACCCCTGGTCCTGCCATGCTGAAAGGCTTGGAAGCCTCTCGGAACAGCTCATTCTCAAGGTGTTTCTCAGAATCAGAGAAGCTCTCCTGCGGGTCTGACCAGTGACCAGAGAAATACTCAGAGACCCCAGAAGCCTGCCTCACTATGCAAAGAAGAGAAGAAAACAAAAAGGGAGAGAAGGAACAGCCTCATATTTGCCAAACCCAGCTGCTCTTAAAAACCTCAATGCCTGTGCTTATTCACCACTTAGACATGTTTCTTAACTCAAAGACTCCTTCCTTCTCTCTCGAAATCTAAAACTTTGCCCTGCCAAGGCCACGAAACCCCATTCTCAGATTTTTTTTTTATACTGCAGGGACAGATGAAGTTTCAGAAATGAAACCAGGCTCCCTGTACCCCAGAATTACTGAAATTTCCCTCTATAGTTCTTCTTTAAAAAAAAAAATGCATTTGGTTGTGCCAGGTGTTAGTTGCAACATATGGGATCCTTGATCTTTGCTGTGGTTTAGTTTCCTGACCAGGGATCAAACCTGGACCCCTGCATTGGGAACGTGGAGTCTTAGCCGCTGGACCACAAGGGAAGTCCCCCTTCTATAATTCTCACAACTGAAATATTTACAATATTTAGAGGCTTAAAAAGACCACTAAATCCTGAATTCATCTGTTTCCATGGGCCCCTAGGGTTGATTCAGGTAGATATATGGAATCAGATATTCTTGTCCTCAAAGTCTTCTTTAAGCTGGAGAAATCAGTGTAAGATACAGCTCTGAAAGTGGAGAAGCTTGTGAGAAGCTCGGCTGTCAACAATGGCTGGCCATTGACCTCCTGGAGAGACTAAGTGTTTCAGACAGCCAAAGAGCAGGGATTCTTTTTTACTCCTAGAGTGTTTGACTGATAGTTGTGCCCATCTTGAGAGTATCAAGAGTCAAGGATGCTTCCCTCTTATCTATGTGTTTACTTTCTTCATGTATCAGTCAGCATCTTTATCAAAAATGTGCCAATGGTTTTAGGCCTAGGTGTGGCTCAGCCATAAAGCTGCCAGTGCAGAAGATGCAGGGACTCAGGTTTTATGCCTGGGTTGGGAAGATCCCCTGGAGAAGGAAATGGCAACCCACTTCAGTATACTTGCCTGGAAAATCCCATGGACAGAGGAGCCAGGCGAGCTACAGTCCATGGGGTCACAAAAAGTCAGACATGACTTTGTGACTAAAAACAACGAACAACAGCTTAGTTTGATTAGCAAAGATCCCCTTTATTCAATTGCATGTCAATTTCTGAGTAGGAGTTGAAGAACTAGGTAGAATTATGGCTGAAATTAAATTTTGCTGTTGATTCCTATAAAGAAAAGGAGCTATTGATAGGGGTTAGGACAATGTCAGTGTTCCCAGTCATACCCCTAGTTAACACTTACTGTTAATATTAAAGTATAGTAAGTATATCATTTGGGGTCCCGACAGGAAACAAGTAGAACACTCAAATTAGGATAACTTATTAACTGTTATAAATTTTATAAAAAGCTAAGTACAAAACTGAAGGCAGAGTTAAGGGAGCCATAAGGTATGGGATGAATTCAGAAATGGCAGCAGCCAAATAGTTATCACTCCTGGACCCCAAGGGACAAGGTGAGGGAAAGTTACAGAGCCTGGAAGGAGAATCATGCTTAGCAGGTACTAATACTTTGAGAGGAGCAGTGAGGAGATCACAGCCAGTCCAAGGCAACCTCTCCCTCTCCTCCCTCCTCTGTGTCTCCTGCTAGACTCCCCTTTGACTCAACACATCTTAAACCCAAAGACACAGAGCCATATGGGGCACACTTGGGCCTGAGAGCAGAATGTAGGAAGCAGAAGAGGGAATCGGGAGGAACTAGTATAAGTTATCTGACACCCCTGGATTCCCAAAGCATGGCTGACCTCCTTCTTACCCCTGTATGAGTCTCCATGACTAAAGAGTCTCCATGACTCTTTTTCCCCAGGTTTAAGAACAGGTTTAAGATGAAGCTTCTCAAGGCTTCATCCTCAAAGGGCATCCTGCAGACCTCTTGCTCCATAGGTTAAATAATGCTCACCACTTTGCACAATCTCTAGGAATGTAGCCTGACCTCCACCTAATCCAACTGCCTGCTGGACAACTTGACCCGAATGGCCACGGGTACTCTGAAATCCGTAGATCCCAAATCCAGCATAATCTTCCACAACCTTAGCCCCAAACTGGCTCCTCTTCCTCCCAACTCATACTACGTCACTTGGAAATACCATCCTTGCCCAGTGACTCAGTCTTGCAGGCTCAGTCATGCTTCTCTGTGCCTTGCCTTTCCTCACCTTTCCCTTTCCCCATTGGTTGGTTGCAAAGTCATCTACCTTCTCCTTCAAGTGTGCTTTTCTGATGTATGTTCAGTCTCATGACCAGGTTGTAGTTAGGGGTCTTTAAAAGCATTTTACCTGAACTACTGTAATAAATTCTTAACTGTTACCCTAACTCCTGTCCACTCTGTACCCAATCTAATGTACAGATAGTTGAGTTTGTTGCACCAAGTTGTCACACTAATATGGCCATCATCTTTGCCTCTGTTCTCCTTGACATTTGAGAGGAGGGAACAATCTGTAAGATAAATATTCCTAAAGCAGTGCTTGTAGCAGGGCATGAAGCATATGTGACAACCTGAGGCCCAGAGAACCTGCTTGTCCACATAACCTACCTCTCACAACCAGTGCTCTAAGAAGCCTTTGATGACCCCTCCTTCACTTTCTGTTTAGTAGAACATAACACTTTGCAGCTTTCCATTCTAGGCTATTTCCACCATGTGTTCCTAACTCATCTGTTCAGGCTTTTATCCTGCAGCTAGCCCATATACAGCCTATTCTCAACAGCTTGTTCTGGGATACAGCTCATAATCCTCCCCATTCGTGTCTTTGCATGTACTTTCTTTTACTTAAATTGGCCTTCCCTCTGTTGATTCCCCAAGATCTGCTTGTTCAACATCTGTGTATCTTTCAGAGAATAGGCCATAGTCCTCTTCCTTTAGACTCTCTTTTACAAAGTCCCTTACAAAGACTTCCTGGATTTCCCTAACCAAATAGGGTCTTTCTCTCCTTTAAGTCTCTTAAAAAAAAAAAAAAACTTTCAGTACTTTGATTTTACCCTGGTCTTTCAAGTATTTGTCACTCTGCTCATGGCTGTTTGTAGACTGTCTTAGGCCTTTATTATACTATAAGCTTCTTACATGCATGGCCTATGCTTTCTTCAACTGTTTCCTATTCTATCAGTATTAATGTAGTGCATTTCACAGAAATATTCATTATTATTTTTAAATATTGATTTATTTAAAAAAAATACTTATTTTGCCACATCGGGTCTTAGTTGTGGCACTCAGGATCTTTGTTGAGGCACACGGGCTTTCCAAGAGCTGAGCTCTGGAGCTCACAGGCTGAGTAGTTGCAGTGGGTGGGTTTAGTTTCTCTGAAGCAGGTGGGATCTTAGTTCCTCAACCAGAGATCAAACTTGGGTCTCCTACATTGGAAGGTGAATTCTTAACCACTAGACCACCAGGGAAGTCCCTGAATTTTGACTTACGATACTTTTCTCCCTCTAGAAAGAATTATCCCAGTACTTTTCCATTATAACTATGTATCTCTTATGTGTAATTTCCTTGGCAGGAAGGGGTGAAGTTTCATTATTATTGTTGGTTTCTTGTCTGCCAAGATGATGGTATTTATCAGAGCATGTTTCATTCCTCTGAATCCTTACCACTCTCCTTGGTAACTTGGTGGGAGATAAAGACCAACTGGGCTTCCCAGGTGGCTCAGTGATAAAGAATCTGCCTGTTGATGCAGGAGATGTGGGTTCAATCCCTGGGTCAGGAATATCCCCTAGAGAAGGAAATGGCAACCCACTCCAGAATTCTTGCCTGGAAAATCCCATGAAAGAGGAGCCTGGCGGGCTACAGTCTATGGGGTCACAAAAGAGTCGAACATGATTTAGCGACTAAACAACAGCAACAACAAAAATCAACTGATCTAGTCTATTTTGTAAATGAATCTTGCAGTTAAATTGTATATGCAACATATGTTGAAGAAATGAATGAATGATTGACAGAATGCACGCATAATATGACTGCTACTAGGCATACCTTGTCTCACTGGATGTCTCCTTCTGTTCAAATTCTGACTCTGCTACTACTGAACTAAGAGACCTCAGAAAAGTCACTTAATTTTTCTGAACCTTAGAGAGTATGGACCACATTTTCAAATTTTTCTTTTAAGTTGAGGAACTCTTTTATAAAGTGAAATCTTACTCAGACATGCACTATGTAAAACTGATGAAATAAGAGAAGTATATTTGGCTGAAAATGGGGGAAGCAGCTTTGGGGACTAAGATGTAAAGACTGATAGACAAATGTGACCTTGAAAGTCCATCCCACAGTGAACTCCCTAATTAACCACTTTGTCAAAGAATACAGTCAGGGTAGAAGATGCAAACTAGTACTGACTGGTAGGGGTTTCTGAAATTCTAATTGAGAACATTAAAAATGTGAAACTGGAACCACTGCATACCCATTAGGATGGCTGTCATAAAAACAACAACAGCAACCCAGAAAATTACAAATGTTGGCATGGGTGTGGAGAAATTGGAGTCTTTGTGCGTTGCTTATGGGAATATAAAATGGTGCAGCTGCTGTGGAAAATAGTATGGTGGTTCCTCAAAAAACATAGAATTACTTCCTAATCCAGCAATTCCGCTTCTAAGTACATATCCAAAAGAACTGAAAGTAGGGCCTTGAAAAGATATTTGTACACCCATCTTCATAGCAGCAAAAGGTTCTGTGTAGCCAAAAGATGGAAGCAACCTGAGTATCCATCGATGGATGAGTGGGCTAACAAAATGTGGTCTATACATGCAGTGGAATATTAGCCTTAAAAAGGAATGAAATTCTGACACATGCTACAATATGGATGAACCATGAACTAAGCCAGACGGCAAAGGACAAATAGTGTATGATTGCATACCCTATATATTTGTTTGAGGTGCCTAAAGTAGTCAAATTCATAGAGACAGAAAGTAGAGTAGTAGTTAGCAAGGGCTGGGAAGTGAGAGTGACAGGGAACTAGTGTTTAATACTTATAGTATTTGAGTTTCAGATGATAAAAAAGTTCTGGAGATGGAGACTGGTGATAGTTGCACAGCAGTGAGATTGTACTTAACTGCCACTGAATTATACACTCAAATTGGTTGAAACAAATTTTATGTATATTTTAGCACAGTAAAAAAATATCCCCTAAAATGAGAGACAGAAACAGAATATATCAGTTTGGGAATTACGGCAGTATAGAGAAAATCTACACATTGCACGTGGTACCTAAAGTGAATTTCAAAATATCTAATAACAAAGTTGTTCTCCATTCTAGCATATGGAATTTTTGAATGCTGACCTCAGGCTAAAGTCCATACTTACTGGAGAAAGACTTTTCTTGTTTTTGTTCTGTCGCTAAGTTGTGTCTGACTCTTTATGACCCCATGGATTACAGCACGCCAGTCTCCTCTGTCCTTCGCTATTTCCCAGAGTTTGTTCAGATTCATGTCCACTGAGTCAGTGATGTTATTCAACCATTTCATCTTCTGCCATCCCCTTCTCTTGCCCTCAATCTTTCCCAGCATCAGGGTCTTTTCCAACAAATCGGCTCTTTGCATCAGGTGGCCAAAGTATTGGCGTTTCAGCCTCAGCATTAGCCCTTCTAATGAATATTCACTTTAGGAGTGACTGGTTTGATCTCCTTGCTGTCCAAGGGACTCGCAAAGATCTGTACAGCATTAAATCAGAGGTCATTCTGATGACTTATAGGACCAGATAGGTTGTTCCTTATTCATGATAGTGGTCTCTGAATTCTAAGACTCCAGGTCTTAATTTATATCAGAAGTCAGGAGAGAACCTCTGGAACAAAGCTAAGGACTGTGACCACACACTACCACCCAATTAAGCTTGTCGAGGAAAGGATCTACAAGTCCAGAGTCAGCCCTGATAGCCCTGTGTGTCAAACCTTAGAAGAAAACTCAGTCACAGTAGCTCTGGCTGGGGCAGTGCTCAGCCATTGTTGGCCATAAGGTCCAGGCGTAGTGTGAGGTCACAGCTGGGAGCCAGGGCTGGCGCCTCCCCGGGGCAGCATAGACTGGGTCCATAAGGTTACAACCTGTCCTTTGTACCGAAGTTACTTCTGAAAAAATCTTGCTGCTAGATTAATTAACAGGCAGTCCTGTCATCTGCTATATATTAATTTGGCTGTCCTAACACAAAACAATATAATATAAATTTAGACAGTTCAAGACCAATATGGCAGCTTTAAAATAGTCAGACACAAGCTTTGGCGATCTTATTTTCTCTACTATCTTAGAGTGTGGTCCTTATCAGGATCCAAGATGGCTAATCATATTTAGCAGCAAAATGAAGAAAAGGGGTTGGAAGACATGCTCTTTTAGTTACAACCCTCAAAATTACATACATTCCTCCTGCTCCCATCCCAAGACCAGGGAACACTCGGAGGCAAGGAAAGCTAGGGGATGGGATCAATTCTGAGTGTCCATGTATTCGACTAAAATTCCAGGGTTCACTTACTGAAGGGAAGAAGTTGGAACTCCCAGACCTGAGCATTCTCTCTACTTAAAATACTGGTCATCTTAATACTGGTCATCTCTCTACTTAAAATACTGATCACTTGCATCCCACCATCCAAGTAGATGACCTGGATCTGGAGTATTGGGTCCTATCTGCAGTCTCTGTCCTGGACTAATCTTCTGGTTGTGAGTTTGCCTTACACTTAATTCCTCGAGGGCTCCTTCTTACGAGTCACAGAGTGGTTATGCTCTGAGGTTCCCTGTTACCACCTGACCCTGTAGATCTGTCCTTATTCCTGAGTTTGATAGAACATCCTATGGCTCCTTTCATTGCCACACAGGCTTCCCTAGAGATCAGTAGAATTAAGTACAGTTTTCACACTCTGCTGTGTCTGTCACAACGAACATGTATATTCCCTGTACACCAATAAGAAAATCATTGCCCTCATTTTACCAGCAGGTAATAGAGGCTCAGAGATGTTAAGCAGCTTTCCTCAGGTAACCCAGTGTCAGAAGTGGGATAGCATACTTTCTTGCAGGGAAATTATGTCAGTGGAGGGTTTTGTGCAGAGTTGTGTTGGGATGTAACTCTGTTTTAAAAGCACCACTTGCCTCCTATGTCCAGGAGAGTGAAGCACAGCAAGGGTGGAAGCATGGATGGTGGTGATGAGGCCACTGGGACAACGGAGGAAGACCTGATGCTGGTGTGGACCCGCGGGAGGCCAAGAGAAAGGGTCAGGGTTTGGATGTATGGAAAATAAACCCGATGTGTTGATGGGTGTGAGATGTAAGGGGAAAATATGTGAATTTTATGGTAGAATTTTTAAAGTATTAATGTATTTGGCTGTGCCAGGTCTTCACTGTGGCACATGGGATCTTTTAGAGCAGGTGAACTCTTAGTTATGGCGTGTGGGATCTAGTTTCCAGACCAGGGAGCGAACCCAGGCCCCCTGCATTGGGAGCTCAGAGTCTTAGCCACTGGACCACCAGGGAAGTCTCTACAGTTGAATTTTTGTGTTTCATTGGCGATATCTCATAGCCTTCAGAAACACTACGATTGGAGTGCAATGAAAGGATGATCAGACAGAGGTTTGAGAAACATTCACAGTAATGCCAGTAAGATGACTCTAAGGAGTCTCCAAAAAGTGTGTCTGTGTGTGTGTGTGTGTGTGTGAGATGCAAGTGTGCAGCCAGAGAACATAAAGGAGAACTATTGGACCTTCAGCAGTGTGAAGACTTACACGGTAGGAAGAGGAACCAAGAAAGATACAGTGAAAATGGGATAGTTTGTCATCGGTTCCAAATTACTAGACTTTATACTTTGTGACTCAGTCTCTGAAAGAGAATGAATCAACATAGTACTACTATTGCTATTTTGGGAAGTTTTCTATTAATGGTGCTAATACTCAATTCTATTTTTGATTAAAGCATTTGATCATTTGAATCATCACTTTAAACATCTGACAGTTGACAGAACTTCAATTTAGGAAATTGGAAGGGTGGTTGGTTTACTTTTATCTTTTTGTTTCAGGCTGCTTAATTTGTGCTTATGAAAAATGTGTTACATCCACCTGTGATGTGCTATTCTGTTCTTCCCACAGGCACTAACCTCATTCTTGTTTGGATTCAGTGTTTTTTTTTTTTTTTAATGTATGTATGTATAAAACACTAAGATTGATGCTTTTAGATTTATAAATAATAGAGGTAAAACTGGCTTTCAGTGGCTTTTACTTTACATGTTCAAAAGACTGAATTATAGTGTAAATGAGTATTACACAGGAAAGGCCCTTGCGTGCAAACAACAAATCCAAGATTAACTGCAGAGTGAGAAGTCTCCTCTTTTACAGAAAGAAGCATTTAACTATTCAGGATGTTCGCAGTCTGCATTGATAGGCTCTAGGCTTGCAGACCCCACGGGAGTGTAGTGTGTTCCACAGATACCCTCCAAGTTGACTGTGATCTGGATTTGATTTTTCCTCATGGTCCTAGGTCAGTAATAACCTCTTCTTGGTTGCATCTCATCAGCTCTGATCACCACTGTGCAAACTCACAGTGATAATTTGACCAGACCTCCCCTGCATCTCTTCACCCTGTAAAGTGTCTGCTTACACTGTTTTACAGCCCACACAAATTTTTTTGACCTGAGAATGCTTTTCACTCCTACTCTTAACCTTCTCCTACTGCTTTGTCTGAACACATTTAGTGATTGAAAGTGTGCTTCCATTATGACTCTCATCATCAAGAAATATCTTCTATTACATCATGGATTCCAGACTGAGAATTTTTAAATTTAGGAGGTGTGGGTTTCAAAAACTGTATTTGTTCATTCTCTTACCAGTTCCAATTAACATAAACTGAAGGACCTGAGTGAACTTGTAGTAGCCGTAGCCAGCATCGAGAGCTTACCGTATGTCAAGCACTTTATATATTTTAACTTGCTTAATCCTTACAACAGAATTCTTTGAGGCAGAGATGACCACCATGTTCATCTTACAGATGAGGCAGCTGAGTCTGAGACCGCTTAGTTAAGATGGTCAAGACCCTACAGGCAGAAGCTGGGTTCGAACTCAAGCCGTGTGGCTTCGCGGCCCGCTGGGAGCGCCTGCACTCCTGTGTACTTGTTCACAGTGCACACTCCACGCTTGCAGGACCCGCTTCGGGCCTCGAACAGCAGCAGCGCGCTGTCTGACACATCTGCCACCACTGAGAAATCAGAAGCACCCTTGTTCATCTCCAAACGCTTCCCAGGTCAACATCTCCAGTTGAGAAGGACCAGGGGAACAATGTTTATAAAAATACATACGTACACACTATCTCCATCTATCATCTCTCTATCTCACAGCTTGTCTAAAAGTTTCCTACATTTTTATAAATTTATAACTTGAAAAACACACAGCAGCACAACTGATAGGGAAAGAAAAGGATCAGGTGATGAATATGAGGTAATTTTGTAGGTGTGTTTGTAATGCTCCTCTTCATTATTTGTGAATAAACAATTTTGAGCCTAAAATATCTTGGATTGTTTGATAGTCATTATTAAGTAAGATACACTCTGCTGTTTACCCATCTAGCAATTTTTTTTTTTTTTTTTTTTTAACAGTGCAAAGGTAAATGACTTCAGCCTGGGCCAAATCTCAGAGTCACGCATCTGAAAGTCAGGATTTTTCCCATGTTTATTTTTGGCTGTCAAATTCAGACCATCAGGCTTGTTGCCCCTTTACCAGCACCAAACCCTTCCTCAGGGAAACCATAACAAGTACAAATATTTAGTAGAATAAAAAGAAGCTTGGGGGTTTTGTATTTGCTATGCTAGATCCACTTCACTAGACTTTGTTCAATTGGAGCTATCTCCAAGGTCATCACACAATTTGATCACCTTAACAAGGTTGCAGTGTGAACTCTGAACTGTTTTTTTTTTTTTTTTAATGGGAAAGCTAGTATAGTATTGTGTAATTTTTATTTATTTATTTTTAAACTTTTTGTTTTGTATTGGGGGTATAGCCAATTAACAGCATTGAGATAGTTTCAGGTGGACAGTGAATGGACTCAGCCATACACATACATGTATCCATTCTCCCCCAAACTCCCCTCCTCCCATCCAGGCTGCCACATAATATTGAGCTATGTGGTCAGTAGGTCCTTGTTCGTTATCCATTTTTAAATATAGCAGTGTATGCATGTCCATCCCTAACTCCCTAACTATCCCTTCCCTCCATCTCCCAACACCCCCATCCACCCCCCCAACCATAAGTTCCTTATCTTAAGTCTGTGTGAACTCCATTTTTAAATGACTGCTTCCACAAGAATGTTACGACAATGCTCTGAGCTATGTAGGAGGAGGAATACATTTACTTAAGGAGGAAAAGGGGTCAATGATAAGATGTATTCTGAAACAGATATATCTGGAATTCCCCACCCCAGTTTGGTTCACTTATTAAAATAGCCTACTTGTCTTAAACAAAATATTATATAATCTTATTCAACATCTCAGGTGCTATCAACACCAGGTAACAATGTTAGGTTTTGTTCTTACCCTCTATTGCTTATTACATATCTGTTTTACAACATGCTGCCAGAGCTTGAACAACACAGTAGATGAGATACTTTGATATCCCTGAGGACCTAAAATTTAGGCCTTGTATTATTAGAACTATTCAGTGATGATATAGAGATTTAAAATAAGAATTTCCCTTTGACAGCTGTGAAGTGACAGACAAACCTACATACTCTGGTAGAGCAAAGTGTTGAGATACATATCATAATTCAGACAAAATGAAAGCAACTCACAAAAGATGTTCTAGTAGTTTCTTGAAATCTGATTCATTGAAATTGCCTTAAAATATTTTTATACCTCAGAAAATAAGGCAGAACATACTTTAAAAAGTTTATCCATAGTGAGTATGCATTTTTATTATTTTTAAGAAATCGACTATGCCAAACATTTTTACTTAACCTTTGCCCTTTTCTTGAGTAAGGGTTAGAGATGTTTAAGAGGAATAGGGCATTGGAGAAACCAATGGCACTCCACTCCAATACTCTTGCCTGGAAAATCCCATGGATGGAGGAGCCTGGTAGGCTGCAGTCCATGGGGTCACGAAGAGTCAGACAAGACTGAGCGACTTCACTCTCACTTTTCACTTTCATGCATTGAAGAAGGAAACGGCAACCCACTCCAGTGTTCTTGCCTGGAGAATCCCAGGGACGGCGGAGCCTGGTGGGCTGCCGTCTATGGGGTCGCACAGAGTCGGACACAACGGAAGTGACTTAGCAGCAGCGGCACTTTCCAGGCCCCTTTTTGTGAAGGAAGATTACAGTCTTCTGCAACTGGAATTTCTGGTGGCCTCTTGCCAGGGCAGTTTGCTCAGCCCAATCTGTGGGAAGGAAAAAACTATTGGATCTGAGTAGCTAATAGGTTTCAGAATTCTTCATGAAAGTGAAAATGATACTCTTTAAAGTATAAAAAGGATCTTCTTGGATGCATTAGCGAGAAAAATGAAGTGCACTTTACTTAAATTTTTTAATGTCTGCGAAAAGATCCAGTGGCTTAAAGGGAGACTCGCGTTTTATTTCAGTTCTTCACAAAAGATATTGAAAATATCTTTTCAACATTGCTGCTGTTACGCCTAAACAAATTTGCTTTCACAACTGAGACTGACTTCAAGTGGTGACAGTGTTGCCAATGAAATAATACTGTTGACACAGGTCCTATGGGTAAGCGCAGGATGTATGCTGAATTGAAGTTGGGAAGAGGTGGAATTAAAGAAATAATTTAAAGAAGCACACAGACCTCATATAAAACAGGCTTATCTATAGATGATGGGGTAAATCTAAGCAAAGGGAAAAATACGAAGAAAAAGTTCAAAAGGAAAAAGCATGTGGCAATTAAAAAACTGCAATTTGAAGATATACATACATATATAAAATTAATTGGATAACTGAATCAAGTATTTTGGTAATTACAGAGAAAAAATCTTGCAAGCCAGGGCAAGTGTGGGCTCAAACTTTATAAAATGGTTAAATTCACCATCTAATTACTCATTTCTTCATATTACATTGCTTGTATTGTCTTGGGTTGTATTTTGAAAAGCAAAACCGAAATTACATTTCACAGATCTGAAAAGTAAAACCACAATACATCTATTAACATCAAAGGTTACAAAGTGAAAGTGAAAGTCACTCAGTCTTGCCTGACTCTGTGAATTCTCCAGGTCAGAGTACTGGAGTGGGAAGCCTTTCTCTTCTTCAGGGGATCTCCAAACCCAGGGATTGAACCCAGGTTCCCCACACTGCAGGCGGATTCTTTACCAGCTGAGCCACAAGGGAAGCCCAAGAATACTGGAGTGGGTAGCCTATCTCTTCTTTAGCGGATCTTCCTGACCCAGGGATCGA
The DNA here is from genome assembly GCF_029407905.1 of Bubalus kerabau. Classification (NCBI taxonomy): domain Eukaryota; kingdom Metazoa; phylum Chordata; class Mammalia; order Artiodactyla; family Bovidae; genus Bubalus; species Bubalus kerabau. The sequence continues at coordinate 21,583,124 of NC_073635.1, read as the reverse complement.
ACCTGGGTCTCCTGCATTGCAGGCAGATTCTTTACCAACTGAACTATGAAGGAACTCCAAAAGTCACAAAATTGCTATGAAAAAACTGAGAGGCGAAGTCACATTCATGAGACAGTCTTATGTTTAGGGCATGGACTAGAGGAGTCGATGTAGGCTGCAGTTTGCTCCGTGTTTGAAGCCCAGCTCTCAGTCCCTGTTCAGGACGCTCTGATCCCTCCAGGTGATCCCCTTACTGGGGAAATAACTACTCAGGGTTGTTGTAAAGATTGAGAGATAAAAGTATTTGTAAAACATGAAGCATAATGATTCCTATATAGACTTTTAAATGGCTACATCCCCTTCTTTTTATCTCTCACACACATACCCCTTTCATATTTAATTCTTGTTTTGTTTTTGACCTCACCATGCCCCCTGCAGTGGAAGAACTGAATCTTAACCACTGGACCACCAAGGAAGTCCCCGTATTTAACTCATTTTAGAGAAAATATTTAGACAAAGGTTTTATGTGAAGTTTGTTTTTTGCCTACTATTTCAAAGCAATTTATATCATCAAAGTTCAATATAATGCAATATTGGATTGTACTTCAGCTTTTATCATGGGATTGACTGGTACATGGAAACCATATGTATGAGGCAGATGTTAGCTCTAGATGTTTTTATATCTATGAAATTCTGCTAATATTTTTAGTTTTTGTATGTGAAAATGGTTAATTTTCTTATGAAGTATGTATATCTCTTTTTTCTTCTTGCTTCACAAAAATCAAGTACCTTATATAAAACTTCTGGTATCGCCATTCTACTGGCAATGCCTATAGCAAACTAGAAATTCTTGCAACTGAAACCAGAAACCCAATGATCTCTACAGAGACATCTTTTTAAAGTGATGATCTCTATTTAGCAATGTATGAATAATACAAATAAATGTGGTAAAATTGTAATGGTCCAACAGATGTTATTCTCTCAACATGTTACCAATTTGAACATGCTTTACTTATGATAAAATACTTTTTTTTTTTTTTTTTTGGCCATACCAGACAGCATGCTGGATCTTAGTTAACTGACCAGGGATCAAACCGATGCCCTCTGCATTGGGAGCTCGGAGTCTTAACCACTAGACCGCCAAGGAAGTCCCAAAATACATTTTTAGCAATAAAGTACAATAAACAAATACTTCCCAACTCATGGAACACAAGACAGAAAAAGGTCATTCGTATGTAAAACTTTTGAGACTACAGTGCATATATTCACAAACTATTGACTAGTGTCCAGAATGATAATCTGGTTAATCAAATGAGTTTTAAAAAGTTGCCATACCAATATTCCTTGCCTGGAGAATCCCAGGGACGGGGGAGCCTGGTGGGCTGCCGTCTATGGTGTCGCACAGAGTCGGACACGACTGACGCGACTTAGCAGCAGCAGCAGCATACCAATATTTTAGTGCCAAATGGAAGTTCAGTATAAATGAGTTTTACTACTGAAAATTATGTCATTACCACATTGGATTCTATACATGTATGAAAACATTTCTACATTTCTTCATAATTACTGTGGAAGAAATTTGGCAATGTCACCACTCATTTCATTTTTTTCTAACAAAATAAGAGCTGCCGGTTTTTCAGTATCTACTGTGAACCAAGAACGTGATGTAGATGCCACACACATGCTCTTCCTAACCCTGGCAACAGTCCTACAGAGGCTATGGGGTGCCCTCCCATCTCTTAGTACAGCCACAGTGCAGGTGACAGTGGCCGTGTAACACAGTTGGACAGTCAGCTCTAAGAGGAAATTATTAGGGTGGTTCCAGAAAAATCTCTTTTCTAAGGGAAAGCCAGTTGAGCTGACATGCTTTCTTTTCTTCTTCCCATCACATCTACCAAAGTAAACCTACAATGCATGAGGTGGAAATAGCTCATTACCAGTTGACAAGCACACATTAAGGCTGGCTGAACAAAAAACCGAGAAAGCCTCATGTTCTTAATGACATTATAAAACTTAAGAGTGGACAAATGAGGCCTGCCTGCACAGCCTACCACTGACACAGGTGATAAAAAATAACCCTTGTTTTTCAGGTTTCTTATTCACGGATGAATGCAACTCTCAACTGATTCACCTGCAAAGAAAATGTTGACCTTTCAGTTAGTGTTTGAGAGGAGGCAACCCAGCTGATAGAAAATAGGACAATAATTTGATACATAGGTATCAGAATTGTTAATGATTTGATTTAAAAGTGCTTTGAGAATCCTGGATTTTAAATGCTATGTATTTATGGGAAGGTCCAATTGTTTGGGGTTATTGAAACATTTCCCTTAATTTTATTACAATATATTTTCACTAAATTTATATTTAACCCTGGACCTCAGTTTACTTATCTCTGATACAGAAGAATCACACTGTTTAAGAGCACCAGTCTTTGGAGACTAGCGAATTGAACATTAAAGTGTTACAGATATCTTAGAAGCTCTCACCCCATTATCCTTCCAGTTATGTTCTGATGAGCAGATTCCTTCCTTACACTGTACTTTGTTGATTGGCTCCTTTATGTTTTCCTCTGTGTCCAAGTCTCTGACTTGTTTTTGATCCAGGTATCTCAGTTCCTGGGCTTCACAGGTGGCTCAATGGTAAAGAAAACACTTGCAATGTAGGAGATGTGGGTGGCATCCTTGGGTTGGGAAGATCCCCTGGAGAAGGAAATAGCAACCTACTCCAGTATTTTTGCCTGGAGAATCCCAGGGACAGAGGAGCCTGGTGGGCTGCCGTCTATGGGGTCGCACAGAGTTGGACATGACTGAAGTGACATAGCAACAGCAGCAGCCAGTATTCTTGCCTGGGAAATCCCATGGAAAGAGGAGTCTGGAGGACTACAGTCTATGGGGTCCCAAAGAGTCAGACATGACTTAGATAAACAACAATCCCAGTTCCTACAGTCTGCACAGGGATTGGAAGCAGGTCCCTAAGCCCCAACTCCCATAGACGGGTCAATGACAACTGTCAGGCTTGCCCTGGATAACGCCTCCGGAATCAGATCCAGGTTCTGAGTCTATTGTTTTGTGACCTTGGATTATCTTAATTAATATTACTTGGTCTTTGTTTCCTTTTCTGAAAAAGGAAGAACACTCATCTTGCAGGCATGGGAAGTGCTAGCAGAGGGCCTGCACAAGTAGGTGCTGAAATGCTTGTTTTCTTCCCATTCCCTTGATTTCATATTCCTGACTCAGAGCTCTGACTACCTACAGGAATGCTTGTTGAATGTCCTAGAGGCTGACCACCTGCCCTCTAGAATCCTTGCCCATGAAGAGCTCAGAAGATCTGCTTGCTTGTCCATATTATCCAATGAAAGGGCTTCCCTGGTAGCTCGTTGGTAAAGAATCTGGCTGCAGTGCAGGAGATCCAGGTTCAATCCCTGGGTCGAAAGAGCTCCTGGAGGAGAGCATGGCAACCTTCTCCAGGATTCTTGCCTGGAGAATCCCATGGACAGAGGAGCCTGGCAGGCTGCAGTCCATGGGGTTGCACAGAATTGGACATGACTGAAGCGACTAAGCGGCAGCAGCAGCCAATGAAGGGATTTCCCTGGAGTGTTTACTTGGCCATCAGTATCACTGGTTGGCTTGGGCAACCAGCCGTTTCCCATGGCTCCCTCAGCATTTATTCTTTCCTTTGAATTTCTCTATAATTGATTTTATCATTCAACACAGACGAAACATTTGCCATATACTGGCACACTGTTGTTCAGTTGGTAAGTCCTGAACCACTTTTGTTACCCCACGAACTGCAGCATGCCAGGCTTCTTTGTCCTTCACTATTGCCCAGAGTTGAAGGCTGAACTGGTACATTAGGGTTCTGCAGAGGAATAACCAATGGAAACAGAACACAAAATACATATATATACACACACACACACATATATACATACACAGAGAGACAGAGAGAGAGAGAGAGAATGAGATTGATTTTAAAGACTTGGCTCAGAGGATCATGGAGCCTCAGAAGTCCCGACATCCACAGTTAGCAAAGTGGAAACCTAGGAGAGCCGATGGTGCAGTTCCAGTCCCAAAACTGGCAGGCTTGAGACCCAAAAAGAGCGTGTTTCGGTTTGAGCCCGAAGACTGAAAAGTCTGAAGTCCAGCTCAAGGCAGTCTGGCAAGAGGTCCTTCCTCCTCAGGGTAGAGTGCCCCTTTTGGTTCCATTCAGGTCTTTGATTGGATGAGGTCCACCCACTTGGGGGAGGGCAATCGACTTAACTCAGGCTACCATTCAAATATTCTCATCCCAAAACACGCTCACATACACTGGGAATCTTTGACCAAATGTCTGGGCAGCCAGTTGTCAGTTACCATCGCACTGAGCACTGGGCTGGGCATGGTTCACAATCTTATCATTATTTTTGGTCTCAGAGAAGTCAGTGCACCTTCTTTCACGCCCTCTTATTCCCACCTGTGCTCCCGAGCCTGTCCTTTCCTGTTGCTAACACCTACCCCACCCTCAGACCCCTCTCACACTTTCAGTTTACCCCTGCTTTTTCTCTACCTAAAAACATGTTCAGGTTTTTCCTTCACTTTAAAATAAAGGCTCTCTTTGGTCCTTTGAGCTTAACATCCCATCCTCTTTTTTCAGTTCAGAAAGAGAAGTTTATATTCTCTGCCTTCAGTCATTCACTAAAATCCCCCGTGATCTAATTCATCTTATTTCTTCTGTCTTTATATTCCTTATAAAAGTCAACAGTGGCTTCCTCAAATCTAACAGCTTTTGTTCAGTCTTCACTTTAGTATGTCATTAACTTTTGTAAAAAAGAAATTCTCTTTGCTTTAGCTTTGGGTGTCTACCTTGTTCTCTGCTGATTTGAGGGGCTTCTCTTTCCTGTCCTGTCCAACTAGGTAATGTCCTTCATTGCATTTTGTATCTGTTTTGGCATTTATCAAATTCTACTCCATGTTTTAGTTATTTCTGTTGCACGGGTTTAAAAGGCAAGCACCTAGCCCCACTACTTATTTCTCTTCCCTGCTTGATCTTTCTCCAGAGTACTTATCAGCATCTCACAAGGCACAGAGTTTACATATTTATTGTCTCTCCTCTTTATCCCCCTGGCAGGGAAGAATTTGGAACTGTTTTTTCACTAACATATCTCCAACATCCAGAGCAGCAACAGTGTTCAAATAATAGCTGTTGAATTATTACAAAGATTAGGGCTGTTCAGTGCCGAATTATCTATAAAACTAAAACATCTGGAAATAAAATATCTAGTAATAAGAAAATAAATGATGATACATCCATGAGATGGAATACTGTGCATTTATTGAAAGTCATATTTTAAAACATTAGTGGAAAATGCCCACTATTATATTAGGTGGAGAAAAAGCAGGCTAGAAAAATATATGTAAAGGATCCTCATTTTATTTAAAATATAAAGGAGGGGATATATACTAAAATTTATCAGTGGCTATATCTGTGTAGTGAGATTAAAAGTGACTTTTGGTTTTCTCTGTTATTTTTGCATTTTGTAAATTTTCGACAAATTCCTTTCAACAACAACAAAAAAATTAAAGATAGAAAACCGTAAAGCTTTGAAAAAAATGCTTCCTCTTCTCTAGTCTGAATGAATTTCTCACTTCAATTAAAGATACTATTTGCACTTTTGGCACTGATTATATTCTGCTTAGTATTATCTGTCTTTATTTCTGCTAGGCCCTACACTTTCTGAAATCAGAAATCATGTCGTATTTTTTGTAATTTTCAGAGCCTACAATACCTGTCTTTACATTCTATAACTGTTTGAAAGAAAAAAATTGTATATTTTAGTAGCTGAAATAATGTACAGCATTCGTTGCTTAGGGAAACCATCAAATAATATAATTTTCTTATGTCCTTCATGACTGCCTTGAAAATACTCAGATTTAGAGCCATGTTAGGATGACGACTGTGGGCATCCTGCATTTTTATTTGCTGGTTCAAGATGGTGACATAGGAAGATCTTGATTTCACTGCCTCACAACCTATCTACAGCTGTTTTTAGAATAATTTCCTCTGAAAAAACCTAAAAACTGGCAAAGCAAACCCTTCACATGAGGCAAACCGGAGAGAAACCACATTGAAGCAGGTAGGAAAGGCTGAGATACAATCTCACTGTAAATCCCGCCCTTGGCACAGTGACCTCTGATCAGGAGGGAATGTTGCAGTGAAAAGGAAAAAAGAGGAATGAGTGTGCTAATTCCTGATGAGTGAAGGGTCAGACTTTATTTTTGGGGGCTCCAAAATCACTGCAGATGGTGACTGCAGCCATGAAATTAAAAGACGCTTACTCCTTGGAAGGAAAGTTATGAGCAACCTAGATAGCATATATAAAAGCAGAGACATTACTTTGCCAACAAAGGTCTGTCTAGTCAAGGCTATGGTTTTGTATGGATGTGAGAGTTGGACTGTGAAGAAAGCTGAGCGCTGAAGAATTGATGCTTTTGAACTGTGGTGTTGGAGAAGACTCCTGAGAGTGCCTTGGACTGTAAGGGGGTTCAACCAGTCCATCCTAAAGGAGATCAGTACTGGGTATTCATTGAAAGACCTGATGCTAAAGCTGAAACTCCAGTACTTTGGCCACCTCATGCGAAGAGTTGACTCATTGGAAAAGACCCTGATGCTGGGAGGGATTGGGGGCAGGAGAAGGGGACGACAGAGGATGAGATGGCTGGATGGCATCACCGACTTGATGGACATGAGTTTGAGTGAATTCCGGGAGTTGGTGATGGACAGGGAGGCCTGGTGTGCTGCAATTCATGGGGTCACAAAGAGTCGGACACGACTGAGCGACTGAAGGGTTTGTACCCCACATCGGGCACCCCAGTTTTTAAAACCAGGACCTGAGAGAATGATGACTACTGTACGAGTATTTTTACCTGTTTATTTACAAAATGTAAATGTTTACTTACATTTTTAATTAATTGTTGGTACATTACATGACAACTTCTGATTCTGGAGTTAATCTGACCACGATAGGCAATTTCAGGAATGACCACTAAGATAATTAGGGTAGGCAGTGTTACAAAATGACCATGGGACAAATGGATCCAAAACACATGGCTCAAGCACAGAGAAGTTTATTTCTTGCTCTTAGGGATGAATGTTCTTGGTTGGCAGGCAGGTTTCCTCCACACCCTTGGAGTCCCAGTGTCTTCCATTTTATGGCTTCCCAGGTTATACAGCATGTGCACTGTATACTAATTTTATTTACTCATCTCTGCTTCCAGAAGGTCAGATTGTAGGTTCAGTGAGGTCAGATTCAGCAAATAAAAATACAGGATGCCTACTTAAATTTGAATTTCAGATGAGAAAACATACTTTTTTTTAGCATAAGTATACTCCACATAATATTAGGTACATAATTATACTAGAAAATCACGTGTTATCTGAAATTCCAATTTAACCTTGGGTCCTATATTTTATCTGGCAACTCTGTGTGGGTTGGGAGTAGGTCTATCTCATTTAACACGGAATCCCTAGAATCTGAAACAGTACCTGTCAACTTTAAGATAAATCTCTCAATAATATTCAATAATATTTAATGAATAATTGATATTCTGCCTGTCAAGGAGAACCTATATGAACAAAGAATTTTTATTATAATTAATTAGAGCAGTACTACTTTTAGTAAGAATATGTATTAAGTATCAGCCAAGAATAGTTATTAATACTACTTGTTATAAGAATACTTATTAAGTATATCAGCAAAGCATACTTACCAACAGATGGGACCTTAACTGTTTCAAACCATAAATGTTTTCAGTAAATCATTAAACTCTCTTCGCCTAGATACCTGCGCAGCTCTGCCCCTGGCTTCTTTCAGGTCTCTACTCAAATGTCATTTCTCAGTATGTCTTCCCCGTTCTCCATGTCTAGCGCTGTAGCCCTCCCCCTTCTGTTACACTGTTAGGTTTCCTGCTCTGTTTTTCCTCCGTTGCAGTTAGAGTGAAGGTACCATATACTTACCTTGTTTACTGCCTCCCTCTCCCACTAGAATGTCAACTTCATAAGGGCAAGCATTTTCCTTTCTGTTTTATCCACTGCTAAATTTCTGGCTCCTGCACATATTCAATTAATATTGGTTGAACCAATGACTGAATAAAAACCGTTGGTTCTTGTTAGAATTTATATTTACCATTCGTTTGATATTCACTTTACATGACGCAAGATGGAGTTAATCTCACAGTATCATGATTCTGCCTGCATCTACTCTGTTCTAAGACCATGTCTTAGAACCCATGGTGTCTCAGAATTGATAAAATATGGTGTGTTATCTTGCATTTCTAAAACAATCCTCTAAGACAGGTCTCGCTGTATCCTATCTGGGGTCTGCTGACTTATGAGTGTATTTTCATTATCTATCTGTCTTTCCATATTACTGCTATGTTTTAGGCTCCTTTGATACAGAAACTGTTCCACTGTGATTCTAATTCTCAATCTGGATATGTTCATTTTCAATACTCATTTTGAGTTGCCTAAGACTTCAGCTATTACTGTGAAATACTGCTTATTGGAAAGGTCTAATTTCCGTTTTAAAAAAATTAATTTATTATTTATTTGCTGTGCCAGGTCTTAGTTGTGGTATGTGGGATCTAGTTCCATGACCAGAGATGGAACCTGGGCCCCCTGCATTGGGAGTGCAGATTCTTAGCCAGTGGACCACCAGGGAAGTCCCTCTTGTTAACAGTAGTCTCTAGTAGCATTCCAACCACCACCCCCCCCCACCCCGCCCCCGAGGATTAATACCAATTATATAATTGGTATTATATAACATCATAAATTAGGATGACCAAAATTAAATTAAATTTCCTTATATATGTATTATTCAAATACTTTTCAAATACTTTCTGCTGCATAATTTCACATCTGATGTTTTTTGTTTATTATTTCACGTTTGTCTGATGTTCTCAAACTCTCAACATCACTGACTCAGTTGTGGTCTCAAAGAGTAAAGCAGACAACTGAGGAAATGAATGGTAAGACAGCCAAAATAAACTTTGTTAGGTTACATATGAGAAACACTAAGTTCATCTGATTATTCTGCTCAGATGGCACATCCAGATACCATAAGCCAAGTCACTGGCACATCATTACTTTTAAACTGTGTTACCCTGCTTAATTAGTTTTAAAATAATTTAAAAGGCTCTGATTGGCTTCTACAAATGAATATAATTTGTCAGTTCTTAATTCTGTTAGAATAGCTCCATTTCAACAATTTAGGCTATTGTTTAAGCCAGAGTCACTAATCTTTAAGGGTTTTGTATAATTTATTCCTTCCCTTTTAAATCAGGAGCCATAGCATTTGGGCAGCATTCCTTTAAAAACAGCAGCAAAGAGCATGTTTTCTCCCACATACTTCTTCCAACCAATGTCCTCCCAGAAAAATTTTTCCTAATCCCTCAGATTGCCCCAGGACAGGGTTTAGCACATACTACTCCAACTAGTTTCCCCTCTAGCGTTGCAAGAGCTCAGTTTCTTCAGTTGAGTCTGATGAAATAGTTGGCTTGCATATGATGGGTTGTTTTAGAGATATAAGCCTACATATAACCAGAATCTTTCTGGAATCACATTGTAGAATCACAGAGATTAGGTGAAGAAGAGATTCATGTTTCCCATCTGTGCTTCCTTCAAGGCCTAAGCTCACAGAGTGGAACAGTGAGAGTCTCTGGCATTATTTTGCTTTCTCATTTTACATTTTTGTCAAACATAGTTGAATTCAAACAATTAAATAAGCATATGATGAAATTCGCTGTTGTTTATATTGGTGCCACATTTATAGTTTTTTTTTTTTCCCCTTTAGTTTGCAGATTTTAGGCGTTTTAGATAATGTAATAACTCCAAGATTATGTGAATTTTTAGTTACTGAGTACTACTAGAGGCTAGACACATACATTATTCTTATACTTTTAGGCATATAGTTCATAATCAGCATTATTTAAGATTCATCTGAACAGCTTTTTAAAAAATGAGGTGTCGAAGGCTCATCGCAGTTTTCCTGTATCACTGTCCTCTGGGCTTGGGGGTTTGGTACATTATTATTTTTAAGCTCTATTGATAATGCTGATGCACGTCTTCTGGCCCAGAACCACAGGCTTGAGCCATCATCAACTAACAGCTTAATTGTCAACCAGAGTCACTAAGAATAAACTTGGCCTACTTCTCACAGTTTTGTCTAGGGACTACTTGTCAAAGCTTCCTGGTTTCAGATGGCCTTTTGATTTGCTGTCTATGTATGTCCTGATTTCTTTCCTGTTTTACTCGGGGCTTTGCTGTCCAATACTTCTGGGCTTCTCAACTGGAATCCTGGTCTTTGATCTCAGGTGCCACTGTAAGGGTAGTTTCTGGTTATATGCCCCAGCTTGGCTCCTTGGACTTGGCTCTCCTGATCTTTGTGTCTAATCCCAGGTCTATCATATACCTCTGCTATGACCCTAGTGCAACCAACTCCATGGAGTTGGGGAAGAAAGACCATGCTGGCTCCATTGGAAATGATTGCAAATAACAGTAATAGCTAAGGTCAGTATTAACACATGCTCATTTACTTCACTCTAGTTTGATTCCTTTCAAACACTACTTTGTACTAACTAAAAACTCCAATTTACATGGAAAAAAAATTTCTATGTCTTAGCCTGGCATAAAGACCCTCTGGACCTGACCCACCTTTCTGGATCTTACACTGTTCTTCCTGTATCTGATGCTCCAGCCTAAGCTGAACTTGATTGTTCCCCAAGAAGCCACCGTCAGTGCTGTGCTAACTTCCTTTCTTTACTACATTTTCAATGTCTAGAAGGGATTTTCATCAGAAGCTTCTTTTCCTTTACCCGCATATTCAAATCCTATCGATCTTTTAAAGCAGTGTTTCTCAAATCTGAGAAATGTAAAAAAAAAATTCTTATGATTCCAGAGAATACATTTTCTGACAGGCAGGAATCCATAGACCACAGTTTGAAAAGCACTGACAGAGAAAACTGGGGACAAATTCTGTCAAGAGTTCTTTCAGTTGCAAATTATCACTTTGAAAAAAATTTTTGTCTTTGTGACTTATAAAACAATTTGAATATTGTCATTAAAATAAAAACAAAAATTTTAAAGTATCAAGGAAATCTTAATTCTTTATCTCCAGGTCTAGGATTCCATTTTGAGAAACATTGCTTTAAGGGACCACTTAAACTTACTGACCCTAGAAAATGTTATTTCCCCGGGGAAATAACATTTTCTCTTTTCTGAATTATTTAGTATCTAATCACTTTCTGTTCTGTAGTAGCTAATAATATATGGGCAATATTTTTCTAGAAAAACCATAAGTTCTTTGAAGGCAAGGATAATATTTTAATCATTTTTAACTCCACTTAGCAAACACTGGATGTAATCTCTCTACTCCACCTTATTTTGTGGTCTAAATCTCTTAAAAATACTTTACTCTTCTATGGAACCTACTCACAGAACAGTGTATTATTGAACTAGCCCTACTATAACAAAAGTTCAGAGACTATCTTAAATGTTAGTAAAAGTCCAAGTTAAAAAATTAAAAATTAAAAAAAAGTGCCACAAAACATGTTTCATGTTAACAGTAATAGGAACAATTTCTTTCAATGACCAGTAGGCAAATTTCAGAATAAACGGTAGAAATGTAAGGCTAGCAGGGGAGTCTTGTCTTATATGGGTTGTATGTCCCTAGGTCCAACTGTCGACTAGTATATTTGAGGAAACTTTTCCTCGGACATTTAAGATTCATTATGTCATCTGGCTTGATGACAGGCGCTGGTTTTTAACCGAGGATGTCTTCCCTCATGCAGTATCTGGATGGAGCCTGATACAGTGTATGTGAAAGAGCACTGGAAGGGTTATGCAGAACCAATCTTATGTGTCACCTGGGCAGCCAAGTCAGTTTGTTTAAATAAATAATGGATTAAATAAATAAATAATGGATTATGATTTGCCAGCGTCCCTTTTAGCTCTGAAAACTAACATTCGATGGCTCTAAGTAAATATGGCTTGACAGAGGTTACTTCTTTGGGTAAGACGGGTTATTTCCCTCCCAGTATAAAAAGGGCAATAAACAGTTTGTCGATATTTGAATCTTTCCCCACTGTCCTTTTAGGGCTGAGTTAGGGGGAAAAAAATGGTTTGTATCCTTTTTGGTGGGTCCTGCAACGAGAGGGGTACTGGCCAGGTCCAGCCCTCGCCCTCGGTCGCTGCCCAGGGCCAAGCGCGGCTGCGAGCGAGGGTTGCCCGTGGTCCCCACTCCCCAGCGGGAGCGGTGTGACTAGCGGAGATTAGTCCCTGGTCATAAACAACCTCTCACTTCCCCTCTCCCGCCCCGCCCGCGCCGGGGCCGGCCCTCCGAGGGCCAAGGAACCTCCTCCGACGACCGCCGGCCCAGAGCCCTCCTCTGGGGGGCGACCGCGGGCTTGCCGCTAACTCCTACCCGGGCTTTTGATCGCGCTACTCATCCCTCCTCGCTGGCCCACAGGGAAGGGGTTTGCTACCAAGACCTCGGAAGAGGAGCTGAGGCCAACCTCCATTTCCCTTCCCCCGACCCCTACCACCTCCGACAGCCAAGGAGAGGCCGCCGTGCCTGACGCGCAAACTCACAACCGCGCCGGCCCTGGGCGCGCCGACGCAGCCCCCGCCCCACGGACCTTCCGTGGCCAGTCTCCGCCCCTTCCCGGAGCCCGCCTCCGCGTCGGCCGGCCCGCCTGCTCGCCCCTCGCGCTCGCTCTCGCGCGCACCCGACGCCCCGCCTCTGCGCGTGCTCCATAACTGTTCCCGGAGCCGGCCTCCATGCTTTCCCCGCCCCAGAGCTGTTTGAATATGCTAATAAGAGGCCAGGGGCCAGCCAATAGACTAGCGGGGCGGTGCGTCACGTGGGCAGAGGACGTGTCAGAGGGCGGAGCCTCTGCGGCCCCTGCCCGAGTTAAAACCGGAGTGTGAGGGAGAAAAGCGCTTCAGTAGCGAGAGGGGCTGAGAAAGTGGTGACACCGCCGGGGTGCGGAGGGAGTCCCTGAAACTTCTCCCAACAGCCCCAGGGCCAATCTCCCCTCAGCCCACTCCCCTCTTCGCCAGCTCCCAGGTCCCCACTCCCTGCGCCGGGGGTGGGGTAGGGAGCCAGGCCCGTCTCCCGCTGGGACACACACAGGGACCGGGAGCGGGGACGGGACCCCCGAGGCGGGGGGGGAACGGACCGACAGACAGACGGCCGGGCGCCCGCCCCAGCGGGCAGGCAGGCAGGAGGAGGCGGAGGAGGCGGGGGTACGACGGGGAGGACTGGGTCCGGGGAGTTTCCTCTCAACTATCGGGGGAGAAACTCCCCGCAGCCGGAGGAAAGACCCAGACGGTGTTTTCCTCCCGGGGGCCGCGCTCCCCCGCCCCGCGTTAGCGGCGGTTGCCGCCGCCGCCGCCGCCGCCACCGGCGCTTCCACCTCTACCATCTCCTCTTTCTCCACCACCTCGGGCCCCGGTGTCCCCGGCCAGCACTATGCCCATCTTACTGTTCCTGATAGACACGTCTGCCTCTATGAACCAGCGCAGCCATCTGGGCACCACCTACCTGGACACGGCCAAAGGCGCGGTAGAGACCTTCATGAAGGTACCGACCGACCGAGCCCGGGGGGCGACCCCAGCCCGGCGGCCCGCGGGCGGCAGGGGTTGGGGGGAGGGTGGTGAGGCGGAGGTGTCGGGGACCTGACTGCGGGAGCTGCCGGGCTCGGGGACCCCCTCCCCCACCGCGCGGGCGGCGGGCGGCGGGCGGCCGGGAGCTGCGAGCCGGGCTCGGCCAGGGCCCGGGCTCCGGCCCCGGGTGGTGTGTGTGTGTGTGTTGGGGGGGGGGGGGGGCTGATGTGTGTGTGTGTGTCGGGGGTGGGGGGGGGCGGCCGCGGCGTGTGCGGTAACTGTGGGGGGGGGGGCGGCGGGGCCGCTGGGCGCCCCTTCTCCGCCTGCTAACCTCGCCTGTGTGCTTCCCTCTCGCCCGCCCTGTTCCTGCTCCCGTTTTCCACCCGTTCTCCCGCAGCTCCGTGCCCGGGACCCTGCCAGCCGAGGAGACAGGTATATGCTGGTCACTTTCGAAGAGCCACCCTATGCTATCAAGGTAACAGCCCTCGCCCTCCCCCTCCCCTTCCCCGTCCCTTCCTCTCTCGCCCTCCCCGCCCCCCCATTCACCCTTCCTTATGCTCCCCTCCCCCACCCGCTGTGCTCTAGGCGCTGAGGTCTTTTCCCCTGCGGGCTCCCACCCCCTCCCCCCGCTCTGGAGCGTCCCGGCGCGGAGTCGCCGGGCCACCGCCGTCCCCTCCCCAGCCCGGCCCGGCGGCGGCGGCGGCGGCGGCGCGGCGATCAACATGGCCGACATTTCCCCTCCGCGGCGTGAGCGGCAGCAATGAACTGTGGGGGATATTTATTCAAGTTAGCCCGAGTGACAGCCGGGCCCGGCCGCGCAGAGCCCGGGTTTGCATTAAAGGGGAATCGGCCCGAGGCCGGGGCGGGCCGGCGGGCGGGGGGCTTGCGATGAGGGGTGGGGTGGGGTGCAGCGGGGCCGGGTCTCCGGATTCTCCCCGAGAGGGCCGCGGGGCCGGTGGGACAGCTCCGGGTGAACTTCGGAAGTGCTGCTCACTTCTGCTTTCCACCAGTACCTCTGCATCCCCGGATTTTTGGGCACGAGGTTGGGGAGTGCATCTCCCCGGAAAGTTATGAAGTATTAAGGCTGGTAGCCACGGAAAGCTGTAGAGCCAGCAGGTTTATTCTCGGCCACCTCTGGAAGAGAGTTTCTTTAGCAGAGAGACGGCATTGACACTTTACCCCAAACCATACAGTAAAGTCGAGCAGCTGCTTGGTGAACGGCAGATTGTTAACGGCCGTCCATGTGTACCTGGCTTTAAAAGATGAAAAAAAGAAATTCTCACATTTTTCTTTTCAGGCCGGATGGAAAGAAAACCATGCAACGTTTATGAATGAACTGAAAAACCTTCAAGCTGAAGGACTTACGACTCTTGGCCAATCCCTAAGGACAGCTTTTGATTTATTAAATTTAAATAGATTAGTAACTGGCATAGACAACTATGGGCAGGTAGGTTGAATATTAAGGTGGAAACACAGTTAATTTTTCTTTTTGTGGACAAGCAGCCCAGTCCAAAAGCTATATACCGTGAAATACAAATATGAAACATTGCAGATTAAAATACAGAATGCACATAATACAAAAGTGGAATTCTGACCACAATGTATATGGTTTTATAGCCCTCAGGTTTTTTTTTGTTTGTTTGTTTCTTAAAATGTATTTGGGTTCAGAATTTGAATCTGAATGCTATAAAGTTGACATAAATTCAGTTTTAATCCCTTCAAGTTCACTCAGGAAATAAAAGGAAAACATCCTGTTTCACCACACTGTTTCTCTCATGGCCTACCCACTGGCAACTGCAACCCTTGCAATGACTGACAGACACTAGTTAATTAAAATGATCTTAAAATGTTAGAGGAAATTATTCTATTTGTTGCAAAAGGTCTTAGTTTAACCATGTTGTATAACAATTCTGAAAGGTGAAAAGATTTTCAGTGTACTGGCTGAGTACATTAAGATTTCTCAGCTTTTGAAGTGTGTCCAGTAAGCCACTCCAGGAAGAATTCTGAAATCATTCTTGAATTAAATGGCAGGTCCAGAATTTTGTTTGTAAACTCCCAACCCTTGGAAGAAAGGCTGTTGGAAAATTTGAAAGAGCCCTTCCTTTCTCCCTGAATTCCCCCAGTTCCTCTAATACTCTTGCTCTTAGTTGTCTGAAGATGAGACAAGATACTTAAATCACATGATGGTCACTATGGGATAATGCAAGGTGGTCCATGATGACACTTTTTGGGGTAACTGGCCCAGGAAGTAAAGGATGACAGGTTCTGTGTTGTGCAGAGCACTATTACCACAGTGACACATTTTGGTATACATTTTATTTTCACAAATTCCACGAGCCACACTTTTCCTCAGTTTCACAAGTTTCAGGGAAATTCTTCCCACAATTACAGCTTTTGGTTTTTTTTTTCTATATAGAAGCAGAATTGTTCTTTTGTTTTAGAGATGTTTACGCCTTAGTTCTTAGGGATGACTATTCATTGCCTGAACATCTTTGGAAATGGTTGAAAATGTAGTCCTATTGCATTTAAAGTATACATTTCAACTTGGAGCCAGTTTGTTTCTGTTTTTATGGAATTGTACTTCCATTGTTTAATTAGTAAATGTGTATTTTCTTATACAGTAATCTTTCTGTTTCCCCTTTCTATGCTGCTTTGTGTTTCAACTGTTAGTAATTTAGGCAGATTTGCCATGAACTTTTCAGTTTGTTTCTTTATTTCCCTTTCAGATTCCTTTGTTATCTGTAGTACTATGCAGTCTTAGTGCTTAAGGTCTCCATCTAAACTTTGAGTTCAAAGTCAGATAAGAAACTTGCCCTTACTCAGTTATCCTTATTTCCTTGTTATTTGGTTGTTAGGTTGTCAGTGTATAGCAGAAGTATTAATTTTCTGTTTTTCTGCATCACATTTCATAAGTGGGAAAGACTTTTAGACATATTTACTTCCTACCTCCTATTAAAAATATTTTTTAGGTGTTTCCTTGGAAAAAACTCATGGAGAGGCTGAGGACATTTGTAACTTAAACCTGTATTTTCTTTTTCATAATTGTCGTCTTCCACCAGGGAGCACTTAAGTTCTTGTCTGTAAAGTTCACACAAGTTTGAGGTTGAATGTGGTCCTGCTGTGCTTTTACCACTTGCACCAAGAGAAGAGCCTGGAGATGAGGATGTTTTTGAATGTCAGGATTTATTGATTCAACAAGGGGTAGAGATTGTGCCTTTTAGTTATTTTGATGAATAAGTGAAGAGGCAAGGAGTAATATCCTGATTTGGCACATAAAAATGAATAGCATTAAAGTAACTTACGAAGCCATAATTTTCCAAATGAAAATGACGATTGAGTAGTCTTTTAATTAGAAGAAAATGTCTTTTCAGAAGCTATTTTTCATCATGAGGTTTTTTTTCTTGCTGATTTAAATACATATTTTCTTGTTAAAAAAGACAAATGATCGAGAATTTTGAGTGTCTCATATATTTAATAGTGAATAGTTCATATGCTTTCTTTGTGAGATTGTCTGCCTATTTTTTGTGGAATACCTGTTTTCTGTAACCTCAGTGTTTCTACATTAAGTACTTTCCCTCTCATGCTCTGTCCTAGGATCTGTGGAGCCCATAGTGCTAAATACTATTGTATAATCTCAGTAGTTGAAGGAAATGAGAACAGGTGAGCTAGATGAAAGGGCATATTGAGTTTATAAAGCATCTAAAAACTTTATATAAGCTTCTGAAAAAGTTTTCCTAAAACACTTAAATGGGGTTTATGTATATCTGCATATTTATACAGATACCTCCACACGTTCCTCCTACCCACATACGTGCACATACGGGTTTCCAGAGTCAATTCCAAGAGTTTTTAATATCTATGTGTTGCATTAACATACTTAAAAATAAAACATGTTGAGCTATTAGTATAGTAAGAACTTACAGGGCTTCAGCAAGGTTAAAGTGGCTGAGAAAAAAATGGGTATTCGTGAATTTTTTCTCAAGCACGTTGGCTATCTCACTAATAAATTCCTTGCATGTTGAAGTCCTTATAAATAATTTTGACAATTAGTACTATTTGCTGATATTTCTATACTCATGGGATGATGTGTAGTCAGTCTTCCTTATAAATTTTAGTAATAACTTAGTCAATTGCTATCATTGCAGGTAAATCTGATAAATTTTTTTTTTTTAACGTGTTCACTAGGGTTTCAAATAATGCTGAATTTTTAAGAGGCACTGAAAATTTGATCCAGCCTTAATATCTGTTGGACATGTATATTTGATTAAAATTTCATATGTAGATTGGTTTATTTTTCATACTTTAGCAAGTTGTTCTATTATTTTCAACATTGTTAAAGTTAGGTTCCAGTTAGGTTTAGCTTCTAAATATTACTCTGAGCTGCAGTTCATCATTTTTGTCACTGGACTGATTCCACACTCCTGCTACTCAATACACTAGTACTGATTCAGTTGTTCCAGGACTTAGAATGGTACCTTCTACTCTATACCTTTGGTGAAGACAACCCTTGAATAATAACATAAAAGGAGATAAAATATGTGTTTAATTTTTTGAGGGATTTCTATTCCAAGTGTTTACCTCATTGAAAAATGGTGGCTTTTAGACAAGATCAAATTGAGTGAATCTTAGGGAGAATAATGCCAGCCAATTTTATTCTTCAGCATAAAGAGCTATTTGTGAATGAAGCAGGTAATTCAGGTAGATTTCTAGTAATACTGCTTTTTTCTCTTCACCAAAGCGGTACCCATTTAGTTCTCGGATAGTATGTAATAAAGGTTTCTCTTTTAACACTGGTAGGTGAAGTAATGAAAACTTGATTCCCATTTGGGTTTTTGGTTTCCTTTAGTCTACTGAGAAATGTATAAACAGTAGTTTGGTATTTATTGACCTATAGATATCTTTTCAAAAGAAAGTAGATTATTATCCTTGAACATTCTGTGCTGAAGTCCCTGAACCTTTTTTTCCTACTTTTTAAATTTAAACATGTAATAGCAAATATACCATCCTAACTATTTTTAAATGAACAGTTCAGTAGTGTTCATAGTGTTCAGGTTATTGTGAAGCCAGTTTCTAGAACATTTTCATCTTTCAAAACTGAAACTCCTTTCAAAACAATAACTCCTTATTGCCCCCTAGCCCCAACCACTGGCAGTCAAAGAATAGCACCATTCTACTTTCTGTTTCTATAAATTTGACTGCTCTAGAGATACCTGCTGTAAATGGAATCATAGAGTATTCCATGTTGTAGCATGTATCAGGGTATCATTTCTTTTTATGACTAAATAATATTCCATTGTATGTATATGCCACATTTAAGTTTTCTCTGTGCATACCACATTTTGCCTGTGCATTAGTGATGAACACTTCGGCTGCTTCCACCTTTTGGCCATTGTGAGTAATGCTGCTGTGAACATGGTGTGCAAGTGTCTCCTGAGATCCTGCTTTCAGTTCTTTACACCCTGAAGTAGAATTGCTAGATTGTTTGATAATTCTGTGTTTTAAAATTTTAAGAAAAGGCCATATTGTTCTACATAAAGGTTACACTGTTTACTGTTCCCACCAGTAGTGCACAAGGATTTCAGTTTCTCCACATGCTTGATAACACTATTTTCCTTTTTTCTAATATTAGCCCTTTTAATGGGTTTGAGATGTTATCTTATTGGTTTATTTGCATTTACCTAATTATTTAATATTATTTATATTGTACATCTCTTCATATGCTGGGTGGACATTTGTATATTGGTTTTGGAGAAATGTCTGTTCAAGTCCTTTGCTTATTTTTTAATTGTTACCTTCTTCTGTTGTTGATTTGTGGGAGTTCTTTAAATATTCTGGATAGTACCCTCATCAGATGTGCAATTTGCAGATATTTTCTCCCCTTCCATGAGTTGCCTTTTTGCTCTGTTGATTGTCCTTTTTACAGACGTTTATTTTTGATGTATTCCTATTTATCTTTTACTGCCTTTGCTTTTGGTGTCATATCCAAGAAATCATTGCCAAATCCAATGTATTCACGCTTTCCCCCTGTATTTTCTTTTAGGAGGTTTACTTTTACATCTTAACATTTATGTCTTTAATCCATTTGGAATTAATTTTGGTGTATGATATAGGGAGTAAGGGTCCAGCTTCATTCATTTGCATGTGGACATCCAGTATTTCCAACACCATTTGTTGAAGAGACTCCTCCGCTTTGAAGGGTCTTGGAAAGTCACTGAAATTATTTTCAGTAATTACTGATAGATAGGGCCCTCTATAATCAAACTGGTTTAAATGTTTTTTTCTCCATCTGTAATTGTGTAAAGGAAGAGCAGTGGCTAGGAATGTGAAAATGGAATTTAAAATCTGACCTTGACATTGAATTACTCTGTCATACTGGACAGTCACTTTACTACCCTGTGCCTCTGCTTCTTCGTTTCCCAAATTGCCAGTAATGAAGCTATTTTATACCCTTATAGAGTCAATGAGAGGTTAAAATGGGAAGATATGGTAAAATGTACTTCAAAAGTTATGAAGTGCTCAGTAGATACAAGACATACTTTTCTCCCCTGAATAAATTATTTACCTCTAGTTTTCTATTATTTTTCCCTGTTGAATTGGAAAGTACAGTGATAAAAATCTAGTGATACTTAAAGCTGATATTTATTACATGCTTTGAAATCTGTAACATATTAAATATATTTATTTTTTGGGGGAGTGAGCTTTGTATTGCTTCCTAAGGGAAGCAGTGTGAAAAGTAAATATAATGTGATCAAAGTTGTCTTAATGATAGTTGATAAGCATGGGATAAAGGATGGGATTTTTTAAGTGTTAAATGAAAACTGGATGAATATAGTTCAGTAGATAAGTCAGAAAGTCATTCTTTTATAGGAATGTAAATTAGAAAAGGAACCCTCAGAAGACAAAAGCACATATTTTAGGATTCTTTCAAATAGGGAGCTCCCCCTAGTGCGTTTAAGATGATACTTAAACACATTTGATTTGCAAGGAACTTTTGAGGAGCGCATCTATTGGGTAAATCAAGGGATATTTTAATAAGGTTTGACTGAGCTCAAAGTAGTATAACATGGCTATGATTTGTTTCCTGTTGAGCAGTAATTTTGAAGGTGGTAATTTATGACAGATTTCAAGACCCAGGTTTTATTTTCTTTGAAACTCACTATAATTTGTCTTCATCATTTTACATGCTATATCTATTTTCTAAAAGATAAAAAACCCACCTTGGTATGATGGTTTTAAAAGAAAATGAAAAAGACTATCCTAAAGACATTGCATTCTTTTTTTTTTTTTTTTTTAATTTTATTTTATTTTTAAACTTTACAGTACTGTATTGGTTTTGCCAAATATCGAAATGAATCCGCCACAGGTATACATGTGTTCCCCATCCTGAACAGACATTGCATTCTTGATTAGAAATTATTGAAAATAAAAGTACAAAAGGTGAAAGTAATATGTTCCATTTCTTC
This sequence comes from Bubalus kerabau, assembly GCF_029407905.1. Classification (NCBI taxonomy): domain Eukaryota; kingdom Metazoa; phylum Chordata; class Mammalia; order Artiodactyla; family Bovidae; genus Bubalus; species Bubalus kerabau. The sequence goes on along the minus strand of NC_073635.1, from coordinate 21,562,044 downwards.
AAAGAGAATATTTTCCCTTTATGCAATAGAATGTCAATAATTTAGTATTAAGCTATGTGTGAAAAATTATATACATTAAATTATGTTTGAAAATTAAAAGACCAGGAACAAATATTGAAAGAATATCACTTATTTGATTATTTTCAATTGATTTAAGGTCATTTATGGTCAGAATTAACTAAAAGTATTGTTTAGCCATGTTCGTGTTACAGATTTCTGCAAGGAGATTATAATATTTTATGTTAATTTTCTTAAATATTTAAAGTTATTTTTAGTCGTCCTACTCCACTCAAATTTATACTTTTATGAATTGTTTTGGTGGATATTTTTCCTTTGGTGGATCAACACTAACGTATTACCAGCGCTGTTTTCTTTTCCATTTTATTTTTAAATTTTCTCTCTTTAGCCATGTGGCTTGCAGGATCTTAGTTCCCTGGCCAGTAATTGAACCCTAGCCCACAGCCGTTAAAGCATCGGGTTTTAACCATTGGACTGGCATGGAATTCCCTGTTTTCTTTCATTTTAAAGAAGTAATTTCTTTACACAAACTTAATTTTTGTTTAACCTTATTATTAATCTGCTTAATTTAAGCATGGTCCCAGACCATAGAATACTGAGTTTTTTGGATTTTGTCTTTATTCCCTGATCCCTCTTCTTTCCTCCATCTTTTTTTGTTGAGATACGCCTTAAATATATATAGTATGTGTGAAGCTTAGTGAATTTTTATATACACTCTTGGAAAAACAAATTGAACTTTTTGCATCTATTGACAGAACTTTTCATTAGACTTCCTGTATTACTATAGTTACTGTATTTTGGGGCTTTAGAATTGAAAGTGATGTTAGACTTCATCTTCCTTATTTTATAAGTGTAGAAGGTAAGACCCAGTAAAGTTAAATGCTTAATTTTGTCACATTATGAAATATTTCACATTATGAAAAAGAGAGCAATTGGTTATGAAACAGTCATGCAAAATTTATTAGTAATTTGTATTTAAAAGCAAATTTTATTTGAAGGTATAACTTGTAGATGTGAATACATTTAGGTGGTAGGGGTTATATCTGGAGCTCTCTAGTGGAATATGCCTTCTTTCAATTCCTCTGAAAAGCAGGCATTTCATTTTGTCATTGTGTTGCATTTAGCTTTTCTTGTAACACCCTGTAAAAATACTGTTTGTTATATTCAGTTGGATTTCCTTCCGAGTCCCTTGTCCCTCCCCACTCCCTGAAAAATAATATGAATGTGGGGGATAGTTGACAGGATTTTATATATGTGTGTATGTAGGGGTGTGTGTGTGTGTGTGTGTGTGTGTGTGTGTGTGTATATATATATGTATATTTGATGGTACTTTTTGATTTTGTACTCCTAGTTTACTAAGTGTCTGATGTAGTTAATACAGCACTATCACCCTAGTCAGTCAGTCAGTTGATTTCTCCATTGTCATATGCCGGCCAGTATTACTATTGTAATTATAAGTTTTTACCTGGACGGTTTGTAATTTGTTAACTAGCAGTTAGTTTCCTTTGATATAAGATACTTCTGAAAGTCTCTAGGCATTGTTTTTAAAATTCAGAAAAATCTGTTTGGCTCTTCACCCAAGTCGTGTAATCTCTGAACCTCAGTTTCCCCATTAGGAAAATATGAATGGAAGAATCTTATCTTGTAGGATTGTGGTGAAGATTGATAAACACTGTAATCTGTTAGTGTAATAACACCTATTACCATTTCTATGAATTTCCTTTTATTTGAATTAAAAAAAACAGGAATTGTAGGTACATGGAGTATTTCATCCAGATTTTTAAGAATAAGAAATGTGATAGGGAAAGAACGAACTGCTTCGTTAGAACTGGCTATGCCAGGCTCTGCTGCTACTAGCTGAGGTTGTATTGACTGACAAGTCCCTTAAGTTTGCCTCACTTTTGTCACCCACAAAATGGTGATAATACCAATTGAAAATGTTTTTAAGGATTGAAAAGAACATTTGTTAATCATCTAGCAAAGTGCCTGCTTAGAAAAACTTTTCTAATCTGCAGCCTTTGAGAGAAAACAGTAAATGTTTTTGTATAACCCGACATGCATACATCACAAGAAGCTCAAATCAGCTGTCCATTTCAAGTGAAATTCCTTGCCACTGGGGACATAGTGGGTTTTGGTGTTGAATTGAAGCTTTCTAGATTTCTCCAAAATACTTACCCCTGAGTGTTACGAAAGTCTTCCCCCTGCCCTAGACCTCTAACTTGTTCAGAAATGTTTTGATAACAATGAGTACTTCAAACAAATATGTTTTTGATTTTCAAAGCAAGAAAAGTTTAAGCTTCTTTGAGGAACTTTCGATCTTAGACCATTTTTAGGCTTTGTAGCAGTGTATTTTCGGAGAAGGCGATGGCACCCCACTCCAGTACTCTTGCCTGGAAAATCCCATGGACGGAGGAGCCTCGTAGGCTGCAGTCCATGGGCTCACGAAGAGTCAGACATGACTGAGCGACTTCCCTTTCACTTTTCACTTTCATGTATTAGAGAAGGAAATGGCAACCCACTCCATTGTTCTTGCCTGGAGAATCCCAGGGACAGGGGAGCCTGGTGGGCTGCCATCTATGGGGTCACACAGAGTTGGACACGACTGAAACGACTTAGCAGCAGCAGCAGCAGTGTATTTTAGAATTCAGGTTAGGATGAGATGAAAGATGTTCTTGTGCAGAAGAAAAGTCAAATGGAAAATGTATGATCCCTTTTATTGTTTGTAATTAGGTTTATTTGGGATGAGCCTGGTAAGGATTATTTTATGTGATGATGTTTCTGTTAGGGCCTGTATAATTTGAAATTTGGTGTATTGAGAGATAATTGCACCTAAAAAGTATTCTATTTATTTATTTTTTTTAATTGAAGGATAATCGCTTTATAGAATTTTGTTTTCTGTCAAACCTCAACATGAATCAGCCATAGGTATATATTCATGATTCATATATATCCCCTCCCTTTTGAACCTCCCTCCCATCTCTCCCCATCCCACCCTCTAGTTGCTGTGTGTGTCAGGAAACTCAAACAGGGGCTCTGTATCAACCTAAAAAGTATTATAACTTAAAAATCTTATAATAGAATTAGTTGTAATCAGAGGACAAATTTACATTAGCTTGAGTGAGTGAAAGTTGCTCAGTCATGTCCAACTTTTTGCGACCCTGTGGACTGTCAATTCTCTAGAACAGAATACTGGAGTGGGTAGCCTTTCCCAGCCTAGTGGTGACTTAATCAAAACTTATTCTAGGTCCTACGTACTTTTTTTTTTTTTAATCTTTTCTTGAAATGACATTTTAACATTTTCCATCTATTTGCTCAGATAAGCTGAAGAACATGTGAAGGTCCTTGGAAGGACTATATGTTCTTAAAAACTTTGTTCTAGAAAGCAAAATGGTTCTGAGTATGTGAGAAAAAGTAATGTAGCCTTAGCTATTAGGTAATGTAATTTGACTAGTCATTGACAGGTTTTGTGCTGGTATCAGTGTTTAAGGAAAACTCCCTTTGTCTTAAAGCTGGTGAAGCTAGTTAGGAATCAGGAAACATCAACGAAGTCTTCTGGTTATTCTGAAGTTTATAAACACTAGAAGCATCCAAACAACTCTTCTGAGAGGATTAAAAACAATTGATTATTTTTAATCATAGAAATTGAAGATGATAAATAACCTTTGTGGAAGGTTAGACTATGAACCACAGTGGTGATTGATACAAAGGCTGGGTCCATAAGATAATGACAGCTTTTAGTACTTTTGGATTATTAGGAATAGGCAAAGTGATGTTTTTGTGACTCCTGATGTAATGCCTGAGTTTTGATGGTTTCTGATCATTTATGTACTTTGGAAGACATTAATGTAAAATTTTGGATTTTTATTGTACATTTTTGTCAATCTCATTTTTCAAACCAGTAAGTTAGAAGGAAAACCCAAGTAATTGCATCCAGAACATTGGGCCTAAGTCAGGTAGTAGAAAGAGAAAAGGATCTTTAATCTAAATTTTGTTAATCCAGAATGGATAATGTCTAATCCCAAACAAGATTATATTGAATGTAAATCCTTATATACAAAAGTTATCTTATGTTTTTAGAGCTTCCATTTCAGTGTGCTATATAGTATCAAGCAAAAACATGCAGCAGTCAGTGTAGGCACCAACCCATCCATATGTGATATCTGCTTTTTCATGAGGTTCATTTCTAATGTAAAACCTTGGTGGATTCATATGTATAGTTAGGAAGTCTTGTAAAAATTTGTTTTTAACAATAGATCCATATATTATGTGGTTAGTTTTTTGTTTCCCAAGTATGTCATCTATTTTGAAAAATTTAAATCTATAAACACTTGTGGGGAGGTGTTTAGTACAAGCATCTATAAATGTTTGGATCAGAATCTAGCCAGAGTGCATTTCTAGAAATTCTTTTACTCAAGTTCATATACCTAAATGATGAATTTGGAGAAATATAAATATTTTCTCCTAAAAATATCTTACTGAAATTGGGTTACCACAAATTCTTTCCCAGAACACAAAAATTCTGTACTTTTAATTTTTTTCCAGAGTAGGGCCTCTTAAAACTAATCTCGCATTTTGGTTTATCCAGTTAAATTATTTTGAGGTTGACCTTAAGCCATAGCATATGAAAAACAACAAGACTGTTAGTTTTTCCAAGTGCTTATCATGAATTATTTTCCTTTATTAAGTTTGATACTTTGCTGACTTTACTAAGATGTACTGTTTATTAGGCGGTTCTTCATTTTTAGTTGTGGTCTTGAAGATACTTGTATAATAGAATGCTGAGGTTGAAGTCCATCTTTTTTGTAGGACACCTGTTATATTTGATTCTTTTGAGAGTATATTCATAATGTGGATATTTAGAAGGAAGTAATGATAATGGTTAAATAAATGATTTAATCAGACTTTTACAAATGTGATATCTGTAGGTTTGGTGGTAATCAACACCCAAGGAGATGATTATTTGTGATAGAATAGGCCGATGTGTATTTTTTTTGGAGGTCAGATTTCCAGCATTATTGCTGTATAAAACTTTCCCCATCTTTGGAAATGTGTTTTCATTTCATCTTGTTTATTTTTTAACTTTTTCTGTTATGTTTCTAACATTTTTAAATTTTAAATTTTATTTGTATTTTGGCTGCACCACAGCGGCTTGTGGAATCTTAGTTCCTGGACCAGGGATCAAACTAGGCCATCAGTAGTGCGAGTGTGGAACCCTTACAGGACCACCAGGGAACTCCCTAACCTGTTGTTATTACATATTTTACTGAAATTAATACTATGCAATCCATTTACTATTTCAGATATATTGAATTTATATTACTTAGCTTTGATACTTTCCTTTGATACACTAATACTTATCATTTATTGAGTTTCTAACACTTTTTTCCACAAAGTCAAGCTTGTAATTTTTCAGTTCTGATAGTGAATATTTTTTACATTACTAGTATGGTTGACCCTTAAATGACAAAAGTTTGAACTGTGCAGGTTCACTTATCATGTGGAATTTCTTACATACTACAACCATCTGGGGGTTGGTTGAATCTGAGGTTGTGAAATTGCAGATGTAAAGGGCTGACTGTAAAGTTATATGTAGATTTTTGACTCTGCAGGGGTCAGCTCCCCTAAACCTTGCGTTCAAGGGCCACCTGTATTTAGTTTATTATTTCAATCAAATCCTAGGATATTGCCCCTCAGTCATTATGCTAAAATTAATATGTAAGATTCCCTCCTGCTTTTGCTGGTCTTATTATTCCATCTCTTTCTAATGCTGTTTTTTAAAAATAAGGAATTAGAGGAACTGTTTTAGTATACGATTGTATAATGGAGTTACTTGAAACTAAAAGTGTATTTCTTTTAATGGGGAATTTTAACATGTTTTTAAAGTTTATGCTTTAGCATATTCTAAGTACTAGACTTTTATGCATTAGCAGATTTTTTTTAAAGTTTTATTTTTGAATATTAAGCACATTTTAATTTTGAAGAGTACTTGTTTTGAATATGTAATAAATGTGCATGGTTAAAAAGTTTAAGCATTAGAGAAAGTTATATAGTTGCTCAGCTCAGTTCTTCAGAGGCTACCATGGTAAATCAGTTTATAGTGTGTATCCTTCAGAAATCTCTTCTACATAATCAAAAGTATTAATTTAAAAGCACTAATTTGTACTAATTTCTTAAGATGAATATCTGAATTTTTACATCAAAGACTTATTTATGCCATACCACTTGGGATCTTGACTGTAAAAGTAATAATCTTGCTGAATTCAAAAACAAACATAAAACTTGTATTTCTGGCCTTGGAGTATTGATTTTAATGTAAGCCTGTTGGGCTGTTAGTGGCTTAAATAATTATTATATTTTCTTTGGAATGTGTAATTAAGCAGTTGTGTATTCATCCCTGTAATATAATGAATCTTCTCATTCTTTAATAAACAAAAGGTAAACAGTATTATGACACTGAGTATTGAATAGAAAATATAATTTGCACATCAAAACTATGATTTCATAGGTCTTATTGCTAGAGTTTGAAGCTAAAAAAATGATACAGAGTTAAAAATATTAAGTATATAAATATTGTAAATAGATATTGAAAAAATTCTGGTTGTGATTTTCAAGTGTCTGAAGTTTGAGCAATATTGAGCTAAAGAATGTTATTGATTCTGGTTGACTTGTTTTACACAGTATGTATTAAAACCTTTTCTCAATTCTGTATAGTTGTATAAGTGTTTATTAGTATTATGATTAATAAGACTTTGGATGTGAATTGCATTCTTAGATGCTTTTCTTCTAGAAATAAGTTTAAAGTAGAATATTTTTAATATTAATGTTTCTATATTTTTTATAGAATTTGATTTTTGACAATATAGGGAAGTGTCAGAAAGTTTCTAAATGAATATGAGGTGGTTGGTTTTTCATTTTAGGAGACCATCTATTGTTACTTCTTTATTCTCTATGGTATTAGAGGAAAATAGGGTAGATAATGAATGCAGGCTTCATTTCATATTTTTACTATTTATGCAGATTCCACAGAGATGTAAATAAAGGGGACTTAAAGCTTCTAGTCTTGAACTTAACTTACAAAATTTTTAGCCGCCATCCTGCTAGGTACTTGTCCAGTATATGCATGAGAACCTTTAGTGATGTAGTAGTTATTTCTTAAAGCTGCTCTTTCCATTTCTTCACATTTTTACTTGTTGTCACTGTAATTTGCTTGAAAAGGAAGTTTTAAATAGGAAAAAAGCACAGGCTGTTTCTGAAAGTTTTTTATTTTCTGCTAGGTAATATACTTTTAGCCTAGCCATATAACATTATACATCTAAACATCTTTTTTGTTGATTTCCATTGGCCATAGCTTTCTTGACACATAGTAAAATAGCTCATTGGTGATAGATGTTGGTAAGCTGAAGATACTGTCATGGAGAGAATCGGAGAGCAGATCTGTGGTGCCCATTTTCCCTGTCCTGGGAAAAGTGTAACATAGACAAGCACTTGGCTGTCCTTCTGGGATTTGTTTAAAGCATTGATATCATGGTGGAGCATGGTGGCATGGAAGGAAAACTTGAGCCCTCTGGTCCTGCAGCAGAGATAGCCACTAAAAGGTCTACTGAATATTAGAGCTGCTTTCCTTTCACTATCACTTCAAAAGATAATAGCTAAGACAAGCTTAAGGGTACAGTAAAACTCCTGTGGTTCCCCCCCCCCCCCCCCCCCCACGCACATTGTAAATTTCTTGGGTAAAACTAAAAATTCTGAATTTGAGAACCCGGTTAGTTTTTATTTGAAGGAAAATTAGGCTTATTTTTACATTTTAAAAACTATTTCTGCTGAATGCCAATAACTTGTTTTAACATTTCCAAAGCAATTTTTGCAAAATTGCAGTAGGTTTTAGTTGGATAAATCTATTTTAATTTTATTTTTAAAACTTTCATATTAAGATTTTTATGCCTTACTTTAACATCACAATAATGTTAAATTATTGAGAGAATATATGTAAAGTGAAAGTTTTTGTATTTATCTTTATCAGAACTCTTCTCAGGACTTTTGGCCAATATTAAATTTAAATATTCTAAATGACAAGATTTCCATCAATAAATATCTCTAGAGGTAGATTTATACTTTGCGCAGTATTTTTTTTTTTTTTTTGGTTACATGTCTAGATTCTTTATGCCAAGAACCAGGGCTCTGAGAGGAAAACATCTGAGTTTAATTCTGCTAATGGCATAAGTAAACTTTTAGTCCCTCTACTGGCTGCCTTGGTTGTAGCAGACCTTAAATTTTTTTTTTTTTTTCTTTTCAACTCTAAGATAAAGATTAGCTTTATGACTGAGGTGAATTTTGAGGTAAATTCTAATATGAACTGTCTCCAAATTGAGTGACTTCATAGATATTAAGAATAAAAATGTAAAATAGTGACTCAAGTTTTGAGAATTATTAAACTTTGCTGCTGTTGCTGCTAAGTAGCTTCAGTCATAGATGGCAGCCCAGCAGGCTCGGCTGTCCCTGGGATTCTTCAGGCAAGAACACTGGAGTGGGTTGCCATTTCCTTCTCCAATGCATGAAAGTGAAAAGTGAAAGTGAAGTCACTCAGTCGTGTCCCACTCTTTGCGACCCCATGGACTGCAGCCTACCAGGCTCCTCCGTCCATGGGATTTTCCAGGCAAGAGTACTGGAGTGGGGTGCCATTGCCTTCTCTGACTAAACTTTGCAGAGTTTTGTAAAACATGAAAAAAATAATCTTGCAATACTGACAGACAACTAAAAATGTGTTTTAGTTTGCTGGGTAAAAGATAGTAAGAAAGAGAAAGATTCCAGTTGTTTACATGCTTTTGCCAAGAGTAAACATACTAGAAAAGGCAGAGGAGGAACAGCCTAAAACTATATGTAAGAAAACTTTATTGGTACAACATGGTCTGGTCATTTTCTGCAGGATATTTAGAAATTTATGCTTAGATAAATGTTAATACAATCATTTTTATATGGAGGTTGGGATAATTCTTCCCTGGGGAAATAAAGAAACCTCTCTTTGTGTGTAAATTACATTCATTAAGTCATTATTCTAATTTTTATCATAACACTGTTCCTTTTCTTAGTGTGATTCTTGACTAAACTGTCTCACCTGAGAAAGGAAGGGGTCTTAGGCACAGTAGAGTTAAATGAGTAAAGAGGTGAATGAGGATGGCATATTTTTCTTTACTTTTTTCTGCCTTTGATCTTTTCTTGTATTTTCTAAAATTTAAAAGTCATTAAAAGCTTTTAATATTACTTCATTTTTTAATTTGTATATATCGTGTCTGAAAGTTGATTGAAGTTATAGAGTTTTCAAAAGTAAGTAATACGTACAACATTTTGTTTCACTGTGTTTTTCTTGGGGGAGTGGTATATTGATTTAATATAAAGAAAAATTGATGCAGCATCACAGAACTGCAGGAAATAAGACATCACAGAGCCACAGGAAACCAAATAATGGAATAGTCCTACCGTACATAGTTAATTTTACTGTAGGTAGAGTATATTAAATAAAACCAAACTGATTGTAATCCTGTAATACTGGGGGATTCCCTGGTGACTAATCCTAATACTATAATACTGGGGGCTTCCCTGGACAAGAACTCACCTGTCAATGCAGGAGACGCAGGTTCCGTCCCTGGGTTGGAAAGATCTCCTGGAGAAGGAAATGACAGTCTGCTCCAGTGTTCTTGCCTGGGAAAGCCTATGGACAGAGGAGCCTGCTGGGGTCTATGGGGTCGCAAAAGAATCGGACAGGACTTAGTGACTAAACAACAACTGCAATTGTAATACCTTTCTTTGTTGCATGAAAATGGCACAATCCAGGTTGGTGTAGAATTGTATTCAAGAGAATTTAGCTGCTGCCATTAGGACATTCAGATGCTTCAGAAAGACCATGCAATTTAGAGTTAGAATCACTTTCTGGCTTTGCCAAAATCAGTTGTGTGACTTAGGGTTATATCATTTAATCTCCATGATTAAATATGTTTACTTCACCAAGTTTTTAGGATCAGATGAGATAAATATAAGTGCTTATTGGTATTACCAAGTGCCTGGTTATTACAGTAATTTTAGGCATAGAATCTGAAGAGTATTATGTGTACAAGGCTGCAGTAAAATATCAGTTAAGAGCTTTGTTGTCAAGAAAAAGTAACTGATTTTAATGTTTTAAATTTGGCTTAAATTTTCATAACTTAAAGACTTCTTGCTAAGTTTTAATACATTTGAACTTGATTTTTAGACATTATGGTTCTTAAATAAGTATGTGTGAGTTTTTGGGTGGACGGCATCATCCATGAAGTTTTTAATAACTGTACATAGTTGTTTAATTATAAATATGACAAATCCTTTGGCTTTTGAAGGATAATTATAAGTGTGCTTATACAGAAATAAGAGTAGATGGTTTTCAAACTTTTGAACAGAAAATATGACTTTGATTTAGGTTAGAATATGAAGGTGACGCAGAGATACCTATGCAAGTATTTAGCCCATGCCCTGGTGGCATTAATAGATTTGCTGATTTGTTTCTTAAAGGAAGCAAGTCAGTCAAAGTAGTTTTAGCTTAAGGATGAAAGTGAGATACAGACGAGGATGTCTTGATTTTATTTCCTTTTGCCAGATTATATTTGTAGCCAAATATGATATTTGTAGAGACGAGAGTTATTGTATGTCCATTGGTACATACTTTTGTCATGTATGAGAATAGAGATTATGTATCATGCAGCTAACAGTTCTTGATGTAGAGTAGTCACTCAGTGTTTGAATGGCATACATGAATGAATGGACAGTGGATGACTGGATGGACGTAAGTAGGAAAGAGGTGGAATATTCTTACTGCCTAGTGTAATAAGTTTGGGAAGCATTCATTTATATTGTGGTAAAGGTGACTTCTATATTTTTTGAAGCTTGTTGAAGTTTGAGTAATTCTGATTGGCTCTGTGAACTTGGACAGGTCTATATGAGGCTATTAAAGTCAGTGATTTAAGTGTCCAGTGCTAAAATATTTTGTGCTCAGTGCTGAGGAAGAATGATGACATGATCCTTCCGTGATTCAAACACAAGAAACAATAGCAAACAATACAAGATGGTGTGTTTTTTAAAGGTATAGTAAAACTGTGTTAACAAAATTTACCATCTTAACCATTTTCAAGTGTAGAGTTCAGTGGTGTTAAGTATATTCTCATTATTGTGTGAGATGTAATATATTTAAAGTGAGCATAAGGAACAGATGCTTAGGGAAGTATATTCAAAATGTACTCCATGAAAGCACTCCAGGTCTAGTTCTATTTGGGGAAATGTTATGTTTATATTTTTATTTAAGTTTGAAAACTACCACTATTAAAATTTGGAGAGGGAAAGGGGTTGGGAGGGCAGTGAATTAGTCAAGGCCAGAGTAATCAGGGAAAGTTTTAAGGCAGGAGAGGAAGGCTTAAACTGGGCCTTAAAAAATGATGAGGAATTAGATGGGTTGTGGGCAGGGAAAAGGAAAAGCATTCTTCATGAGGGAACCAATCAAAGCTCAGAGGTTGGGAATGAACACTACCTGTTTCTAGATTGAAGAGGAGATCCGTGTTATGAGAATTTATTGTGTATGTTGGGGGTGAATGGTGTGAGAGGCAGCAGAGTAATGTAAAGTTTTCCAAAATGTGTTCCATCTCCCATGATTGTTGTAGAGGAAGAAGGGAGGGGAAATCACATCCTCCTGCAAGGTTCTAGGAACATTTGAATGCAACTGCATTTGAAAGCCTTTAGAGGTTATTCCAACATATTTTAATTTGATCTGACCAGAAGACGTTTTCTCTACTTGGAACCATTGTTTCTTGGACACTAGTTGGAAAAATGTTTATGTCACTTACATACATTTACACTTTCTTGACTTGATCAAGAAGTTTAATATACCAAATACCACTTGCTCCCTCTTTATGATTAGGTTATGATCACAATGACTATATGTGGAAACTGCTTGTAAATTCAGTCAACAAATGAGTATGTGCTGTAATCTGCTAATAACTGAGAGTTATATAAATATAAGGGAAATGTTACAGAACTATAAAATATTACATGCCACATCCTTGCTATTATGTGTGTGGTCGGTGGACATTAGTGTTTCCTAGCCTGCTATCTTGTTAGAAATGTGAAACCTTAGTCTTTGTCCCAGATCTACTGAACCAGAGCCTGCATTTTGTTAAGATCTCCAAGTGACTCATATGCATGTTAAAATGTGCATGTGACACATGCTGTTTTATGTTGTATCCAGCAAAACTTCTTTCTGTCCTTTCTTGAACACTGTTAGTAGCAGAGAATTCAATACCTTTGATTTCAAACATAGTTACCCTCTCTAACTTCTACATTTGGTCATGGTTTTGTCTTGAAGAGTTATACAAAATGTGCTTCATGAGCCATTTATGTGTAAAAAATAAGCTTATGTTTATCTGAGTCCCTAACAGAATCTGTCACCTAGAATTGATCATAGTGTTGTGACTTGGCCAGGGATTTGAGTGGAAGTTAGTGAAGTTGATTGGCCCTAACTGCAGAGCTTTTAAGAGCCTGTGCCATTGTTTCATTGCCTGTGCTGCTGCTGTTTTTTTTTACTCCTCTAGCCAAGCAATTTCTTTAAGTTGCCATCCTTCTTAATTTTGACTTTTCATATTGGACTGTTTTGCTAAACTCAGGGCAAGCCTAATGTTTCTTTGGAATCAGCTCATGGAGCCCTTCCATCTCTGTACTGGATCACTTGGCTAGATACTTTATAGGCATAGATTACTTGGTAAATGTTGAGAAAGTTAAAAATTACTTTAATGTGTAATATCTAAATATGTCAAATCATTAGAATTGAACTGTAGGGTCCCTTTTAAGAAGTTAAATACTTTTAGTTACTTAAGTATAGATCTCACTGTAAAAATGAATACAATACAAAAATGTAGAAAGAAGTGAAAAATCCATTTTTCCCTCAATTCCAACCCTTCAAGTTAATCCCTGTTTAGTTTATGTTTCCTTCTAAACCTTTTTTGAAAATGTACAAAAGGTATAGTTGTAAATAAAATTTAAAAACAAGAAAAGAGGATTTATATACTGTTCTGAAGATTGACTTTTTACTCAGAAAAATTAAGCTCATTTTTAGATTTTAATATGATCAATATGTTTTTTGACTTTAGGGAAGAAACCCCTTTTTTTTGGAGCCAGCAATAATTATTACAATTACTGATGGGAGCAAGTTGACTACTACCAGTGGAGTCCAGGATGAGGTAAGTTACGTTTATATCAGCATGGATTATGCAAAGGCATTTGAAAAAAATCTTTATTTGTATAGGCATTGTAGGATATTGAAACCTCAAATAGGTTCTCTATTTGATGCAGTCTAGACTCATCTGGCTCCTAGAGCTCATTTACCTTCTCTGTTGTTTGTAGCACTGGCCTCTAATTTTTCTTGAATAGGAATCCCTTCTGTGAAAAATTTTGGAGTTACCACCCATCTCAATTGTATGTATATTTTTGAGTTTATGTGAGGGTCACAGTGTCAGTTACAGTAAATTTAGTAAAATGAGTTCTTATTTTGAGGCTCAAAAAATGGATGCAGCATTTTAATAACGGCTTCTTGTTTCAGTGGATTGTCATGTGCGCTCCACTGTGGAGACTCCTAGAGTAAGCAAAACCAAGAGGTTGGCTAAGTCTCGGAAAAGCGAAGGTTTTTAGACATTTTAATTCTTAGTCAAATACTATATAAATAAGTGAGAGCTAGCCTCATGTATTCTTTGCTAGCATGCATTGTGCAGAGTTGGGTGTGTGTAGTGTGATAAGTTCAGTGGAAGGGATTCATCTTGACTTTTAAGATGTTTTTACTGTAATATTTGAACTGCTCTTGAATATTGTGTTTGTTTATTAAAATAGGTTGGTATGGAAAGGAGGTGGTTTAGGCTATTCTCTTTATTGCTTGCAGTTGATTTAGAATCTTAATTTTAATTCTCACTGTATTTACAAAGGGTGTAAGTAGAAAAAGTGTAGTTTTTAAGTTCAGTAATTTGTAGAAATACTTCGATTTGTGTGACATTGTGGAATGCAAATTGGATATACAGTCCAGACACGTGGGTATCTAGTCTTTGTTCAACTACTTTCTAGCAATGAAGTTTGTACCTAGCATCCCTAAATCTCTGTATTCGTCCATAAATAAATTCTTGCCTTACCTCATAGGGTTGTTGAATGACTGAAATGAAATGATGTGAATGAAAGTACTTGGTAGCCTCTAATGAAAAGAACACTGTATAATTCTACCATGAAGCTTTGGAACTAGTATAGAATCGTTATTTCCTGATCTTGACTTGAGGGGAGGAGAGCCAAATTTATTTTGTTTGAACAGTTGGTGTTGAAGGGGAATTTAGGATATAATTCACAGAAAAACAGTTGAAAAATTGGTAGATTAAAATTTGTAATTAAATAATTTATAGACATAGCTATGAAATGCTCCATAGCTGACATTAATGGATTTGGGGGCTTTCTTAAACTTAGTTGGACTGTATAGCCGATTATATTCTGCCATTTTTCAGAAACAGATAGACATTGATTGTGTACATTAAGAGTGAACAGGTTGTTTAACTTCAATTTGAAAATTTCAAATTTTTCCCACTTTGCCTTCCTTTTGAAAAATTTGAATGAGTAATCAGGTCAGAAATACTATGATTTTGTTTTGTAGTTAGGATTACTACAAAGGTATTTTTCTTTTTTATTTACATTTTACATTTATATGAAGTAGTCCTCCATGTGAGATTATCTATTCAGGGTACTCTGTCTTACCACCTTTGTAGAAATTCCCTTTGGGGTTCAGTATATTTTGTTCCCGTATATCTAGATCTGCTTTGTTTGTGATAATTTGTTTTAGCTTTACAAAATATCTTAAAATATGGATATGGATATTGGAATTGCTCACCTTGTGTCCTAGGCCCTTGGGAGAGATACTGGAGAAATAGAACTATGTGTTTATACTAACCTAAAACTCATTCCTAGTAAGGTTGGGAAGATTTTCCTGTGGGCCAGGATCTTAGCTTTTAGTGCTGTTGTATCTTCTACAATAGTTAGCATAGTACTGAGAATAAGGCTTACATTGAAAAAGTATTGATGTAGATATTGCGTCTGATAGTCAAAATCAAAATTGATCACAACTTCTTATCTGAGATAGACAATCCATTTGTTATGAGGCAAAGATTATTTTGGATATGCTGTTGGAACATAAGTCTGTGAGTTGTTTTGGGTTTCAAGTTTAGGAGTTTCTCCATGTTGGGTTCTTAATATTCCAACAAGACTCACTTTGAGGGCCAGAGAATGTATCCTGTATGCCTGTATGTGTTTATTGTGGAAGGTTAATTTTTTGCTGAGATGTGAAATACTTGTCTCTTCTAGTCCAAATAATTAAATAATGTGATTCATTTTGAGGACAATTATCAATTTATAAAAAGCATAAAGATGCTTTTCAGTTTGCTCATTTTTTTGTGAGTGTGTGTGTGTGTGTGTGTTATATGATCTGTATTGTAATTTTTTTTTGCTAGGAAATAACAAGCAGAATATTGCCTTTGCCTCTTTTTCTTCAGTCCTCTTAACCTTTACCTTTGGCAAAACTTGATTCTTTTTAAAGACTTACTGAATGAGTGAGTGTTGATAATTTCCACATTAGATACGTGTGTATAATTCTTGAGTAGCCGTGACTGCTGTTGATGTGACCTGTTACTGTTTGTAGAGCTGTGCATCCCACCCATACAATGCCCTTTGCCCAAAGTTCTGTTATCTCACTTAGTGTATTTGGTCTGTTGTGCTAGTGCTGTTTTCCAGTAATAAGTGTTCCTGCTGCTTTGAAATCATCCTTATGGCGTATTACTTTTTATTTTACAAATGAGGAAATTGAGATCTGGGGAGGCAAAGTGATTTGCTCAAGGTTATAACATTTATTATTGCCAAACTCTGGATTAGAATTGATCTAAATTCCAAAGATATCCCAACCTCCTCCAGACCCAGTTATTTTTCCCTGATGCTATCTGCTGTCTTTCTGTTTATTACTGTATGTTCTTGAAATTTGCATTCTACTTACCTGATTTACTGTTGTCTGCTTCCCCTCTCTGTATATTTGTGACATGGGTATTATGTTCCTGTTCTCTAAGTGTCCCTTGAATGACCATTATGACAAGGGCATTTCTAGGTAGTGAAGATAACAAAGATGAATAGGGTGGGTTTCTGGTTCTTAAGTTCACAGTCCTAAGGGGAGGATTGTCTGTTAAATGGTTTTATGAATGATAGAATAGAGATACATACTAGGTATATGGAAGCACTAAAGGAGGAGAGGAGGGTTAATATTACCTATCCTGTGCGTGTATCAAATCCTGTGTAATGTAAATTTTTAGTCATTTTAATTTTGATTAAATTCAAGGATCTTGTGATTCCTTATAAGATGTGGCTCATAGATTACGTCTGTGAAAGTTATAGAGAAACTTGGTACAAAGTTGTTTTGAGCCTAGAAAATAGTTCATGGAAAAACTTGGTGCCATATTGCCTCCTGACCTGGCTAAATTTGTACAGGCCAGAATGATCTAATTACTTATAACTTGTTTGTCAAAATAATAACAGGGATACTGTTTCCTCTATGACAGGTCATCATTTAGCAGCGTGTTAGGGGTTGGAAGAGAAACAGCATGTGTTATGGACGAAACTTCTGAGCAATCATTTTACCTTAATTTATGATTTTAATTATCTTTTTTGGCCTTATTTAATGAAAATCCAGGCCATTGTCTTGAGTTGTTCATGAGTGTGTTTCTAGTGTAGTGTTTTTAGATAACTGTAGAAATTTTGATGATGGCTTATGGTAGAAGAATATGTATGTATCTTTTGACTTTTTCATTTTAAATGTAGTTATTTGATAATTTTTTTTTTTCAGTGTTTTCATTTATGAGGTAGGAGTTAGATGGGACCTTGAATTCTGATACATGAGAAATCTGTGTATTTCTTATTGCCGTAGTTATCTTTGGTGTTGATAAACATACTTGTGGTCAAATACTTCTAGTATCATTCATCATGTTATGTTACTAATGTATCAGATGTTTTGGTAGATTCACCAAATTATAATTAGAGTTGCTGAAAAAAATTTTTTGGTTTTTATTGCTTGAGAAGATCTTTTATACTCTTTTGCAATGGAAAACTCTGCTGTGCTATGATTCCAGGAACACGTGGCTAACTATATTGCTCAATAAAGTAGCCAGAAGAAATCCTGCCAGTCCCTTCTTGGTGATGAATGACATTCCAGGATCATGTAGCAGTTGTTTTTCTCTTCCTTGAAAGTGCTAATAGTAGTGTTACCTTTCAGATATTGAGATTTGCTGAAGACTCTTTGCATCTCTTTATCAATGTTGTGATTGCCCTATTGTTTTAGAGAAGATATTTGCTGTCAAAAAAACCTATTGGCTTTTGACATGAAAAGTTTTGCCTTCTTATGAGTTTTCCAGCTTTTTAAGACAAACTAGGACAGCTACTTTTATAACTTCTTGAAAGAGTACTTGTTTGTAGAGAGAGAAATGTCTGAGTAAGCTCAACTGTGTATTAAAGAGGCTGTCCTTTGTGATCTTATCTTTCATTTTTTCAGTTCTCAAAAGTTGATGCAGAAGTCCCATCAGTCTTGGAGATGTGGACTGGTATTAGTGATTTTTCTGGATCATTCTGGGCAATATAGAATGAATTTACCTTTTATAAGGATAATCTATAGTTAGGATCTATAATTGTAGTTTGCATTTAACTCTTCATGTTGTGTAATGTTTAAAAGACAATCCAGAATTTTAAAATGTTTCTACTATCTGAAATCAGAAACTACATCTCCATCTCCCCATAAGTATTTTTGTTTCCCTAAAGCTACCATAATATGTGCCAGAAGCTGTTGAAACTATTTTAATCATGCAAAGATTTTTAGACACATATTTTAAATTGTTGTTTCTCAGTACTCTTAGAATTTGGGAGACTTTTATTTTTATTTTTTTCTTTTTCAAAAAGACTTCTAAGGAATCTTGAAGGATGTTATTGTAGTATGGTAGAATGTATTAAACAGATCTGTGTATAAATGCGTTCCTGAGTTTTCATTATCAAGATTAGCTCCTGTCTTACTGATTGAGATGTTCTGAACATATGTATGACATGACTAAATATGTTAGTCTCTATTATTTCAACTTGCCAGGAACATTTAATAAGAATTTGTTGGATGTAGATCATTCACATTTTCCTTTGTACCCATATTTTTGGCCCTATTAAATGTATATATATATCAGCAATTATTAATATTTGAAAATATGTAGTTATAAAAATGCACAATTAAAAGGGTTGATGATATATTTTAATATTGTAATGAATTTTCAGTAATCACATTTGCAATACCCTTAAAATATATATTTTTTCAAAGTCAGACTCTTAAGGATTTGAGTTTGAAATCAGCAAAGAGAAACTCTTAAGGATTGTCTCTAAACAACACTATGATAGAATAATTAAAAAGAAATGCTGGCTGATCACTCTTTAGTGAAGTTGTATGGCTGCAACTACTAATGTATTATCTAGAATTCTGTATTAAGCTATACCAAAATAGTTTTTATTCAGAGTGTGAGGCAACTTCACCCTGCATTTATTAGCCTGTCAGAACCAATAAGCAAAAGCAGTCTCACACATGTAAGGAAAATTTCATTTGTAGACATTTCTATTCTTCTGATTCTAGCTCTTCGATATATAAATGACTGATATTTAGCAAAGTGGTTTTCAAATGGCTGCATCAAAACCACCTGAGTTTTTTGTAAAATGTACATGCCTCAGCTCTAGTTCTGGACATTTTGGTTCCATTGCTCTGGATATGTACCTAGGAATCTGTACTTTTTTCAGTGTGTCCAAGTTGATTCTGATGCACAGTCTGGTTTGGAAACCATAGTTTCAGAACATAACTGTAACCTCAAATAGATACATTTTTAAAGTACAAAAAAAAAACACACATGTGAAAATAAACCACTTTAACAAAGCAAGGTAAAACTGTTTTTCATGTACATGTGTAGCAATACATGTGGCTTCCTTTGTGGCTCAGCTGATAAAGACTCTGCCTGCAACGCGGGAGACCTGGGTTC
The DNA here is from genome assembly GCF_029407905.1 of Bubalus kerabau. Lineage (NCBI taxonomy): Eukaryota > Metazoa > Chordata > Mammalia > Artiodactyla > Bovidae > Bubalus > Bubalus kerabau. Next base: position 21,542,902 of record NC_073635.1, on the reverse strand, counting down.
AATCCTTGGGTTGGGAAGATCTCCTGGAGAAGGGAAAGGCTACCCACTCCAGTATTCTGGCCTAGAGAATTCCATGGACTCTATAGTCCATGCGGGTCGCAAAGAGTTGGACATGACTGAGCGACTTTCACTAGCGATGTTTTGTTTAAAAATTGACTCTTGGCCTTCAGAATTCTTAAACTTGGGAACTGGGTGTCTGAAGGGTATGGAATAGGTCTTCTATGAATACATTCGTTATTGTGTTTGGTGTAACTTAGATCTGTTATTGGATAGCTGTGAAGTAAGCTCTGTACTGACTGTAGTCAGTCTTCAGTTGCTACACACGGTGTGCTCTATTGAAGAGGACTCCCAGACCCTGAGACTGAGATGGGGAGGACAGGGGAAAAGAGGGGAGAATTAGTTCATACTTCATACTATTGGTTATTTGGCTTAGGAGTTTTTATCTAAAGGACTATATAGTTTTCCGTTATCTTTGTTATTCCTCAATTCCTGATTTGGATGTTTGTAACTAGCATTATTTTAAAAAGTGATATGTATATAGAACTGGTGATAGTTAAACTTAATTTTTACTTACTAGAGAGTTGCTGCTAAAATACCCTTCTATAATGAATTGTTCCAATTTTGAATGCTTAAAGTATATTTTAGATTAATTCAGCAATGATTTTTCTTGCGCTACATAGTGACTTTGGTTTGTGTACAAGAATAGTGGCATACCATACATTTATATTTAGTATTGCTGTAGTCTGTGTACTGAGGACACAAAGATGGAATTAAGCAAAGCTTTTGCCCTGGCTGCTGCTGCTGCTGCTAAGTCGCTTCAGTCGTTTCCGACTCTGTGCGACCCCATAGATGGCAGCCCACCAGGCTCCCCCGTCCCTGGGATTCTCCAGGCAAGAATACTGGAGTGGGTTGCATTTCCTTCTCCAATGCATGAAAGTGAAAAGTCAAAGTGAAGTCGCTCAGTCGTGTCCGACTCTTAGCGACCCCACGGACTGCAGCCTACCAGGCTCCTCCGTCCATGGGATCTTCCAGGCAAGAGTACTGGAGTGGGGTGCCATTGCCTTCTCCGTTTGCCCCTAGACAACATTATCTTTGAAGATAGGAAAGTAAATAAGCATTTTTAATACTCTGAGATAAGTCTCATGATAGAAATAAAGAGAGAAGCTAAGTTTTGAGAAGTGAGTAAGGAATTGAGCCATGACACTGCAGGAAGAGGGAACAGTGTATATAAAAGTATGAAAACAGTGTATTGGAAGGTGGTAAATTATATAATGGGAGTGTGGTCATTGTGAGGAGGACTGTGTGCTTGAAATGCAGGCAGAGGCCAGATAACCATCCTAAGGAGATGATTTTGTTAACATGTGCCGAGGAGGTACTGAAGATGTTAAGCAGATGAGTCACGTTTTAGTAAGTGTACTTTGCTGGAACGTGAAAGAATGGTAAACTGGGAAGAATTAGCAGACTATCAATACATGCAATAACCCAGGAAAAACATGGGATGTGCTGAAATGAAGCCAGTGCCTGCATAGGAAGGCAGAAGTCTCAGTCAGGTATGCTAGGTAGGACAAAGCAAAGCATTTGACAGGGTTCTGAATAGGGTCCATGCTTGGATTTCAGAGGGTTCTGTGAATTACCTGAAATCTTTATCCAGATACTATCTAGATGTGTATGCATATTTTTGTGGGGGACACAGGTCAAACTTTAACCATATTTTCAGACAAGTGAAAACAGAATATCATAGTTTAATAATATTTTGAGGTTTCCAGCATGGAAATCTGTGTGGATTTGGTAGTGGTAACTGAAATGGGAATATGGGATAAGTAGTAGAAAAGAATATAAAATAATTGTTTGATAAAGTATCATTATTTTTAGGGTACAGATATATTAAAGGAGTTAGAAGCAACTTCTAAGACAATAAGCATAAAGACTATTTCTTGCCTTTTAACATTATGTCTTAGGAAAAGTGATTTGTATTTAAAACCAGAAATAAGCAGAATTTTATCTTTGGATTCTGATAGAATTTTTGTCTTGAAGCAGATTAAATAAACATTAAGTCATTTTATTATTTATCTGATCTTTGAGTTGTTTTGTTTAAAGCCGTAACGTAAGCATCTTTTAAGTGCTTATTTTAAACAAGTGTGAAGATTGATATTCATAATGCTAGGAGCACTGTGTGTGTGCGAGGGGTATTCCTTGTAGTGTCAAGTCATCTATAAAGAGGATGGAAACTTAATTCCTTTTCTGTTCAACAGTATGTAATTTAAGAATACTAGGAGATTGGCTTTGACTGCACTGACAGTTTTCTGCCAATTAAACTCAGTTCAGGTCTGCCTGTTAGGTGTATTTCATGCCTCTCTAAGTCAGATTACAGTTTGAGAGCGTGAAAAGGCTGAAAACTTGGACTTCGGTTGGGACACATTTGCCTAAGCCTGAGGCTGTTAGTTTTTTTTTGTAAATACCTTCATTATGTTATTTAGGTGTGTTCCATAAATAGTTATTATACATAACTTCCACTTTGAAGCTTTCTTTTCAGGTGTAATACAACAGATTTACAGGTTTTTAGACTTGCATATTAGGAATAAATGTTGTACAGTGATTGGAACGGTACTCAAACTGATCTACTTCAAGGCAAGGCTACATTTTGACCTAGACAAGGCTGTTTTGGTATATTTTTCCCCACGTTCTGTCTTTTCAGGTTGAATTACTGATTTTTTCCCCCTTTGTTTTGTTTGTTGTGGTTTTGATGTTTTTTTTCCTTTCAGCTAAAGGAGCAGTCCAGTGGTTTTCAAGAAGTGCCAAAGTGCACTGACTGTCTCACGATGACTGGTGCCTCAGGGAGGGTCGTGATTCCTGGATACAGGATCGACCTGGTCCTGGATGTCACTTCAAGCAGTCAGATCGTGGGGAAAAGCCTTGTCTAATGGCTAGCCTTCCTCAAAAGTCTGATGCTAGTCATCTCGGAAGGCCTCAGAAAGAGCCTTAAAGGTGAGCAGAGTAGAGTGTAGTTCTCTCTGGGGGCTGTGACTATTGGTCGGAGAACATGATTCAACACAGAATGATAATCCTAACCTGACAAATCCAGGTTCAGTTGGTAAATTCAATTTATAAATTTGTTGAGCATGGCAATCAAACCTCAACTTTTGGGTTATTAGAAACCACCTTCCTAACCTTAAGGACCTATAAAAGGAGGAATGTGGTATTTCCTGGGTCCTTCAGGATCTTAGGTTAGTATCTGTTGTCTTAAATGGAAACAGCCTACAATCACAGCTAAGGAATACTTTTGTTACAAAAGCACTTTATGTTAAGTACTCGTGGATTAAAAAAAAAATCTAGTGAAGTATTCTATTAGCTTATATGTTTTAGTCAGTTCAGTTTAGTCACTCAGTCATGTCCGACTCTTTGCGACCCCATGAATCACAGCATGTCAGGCCTCCCTGTCTATCACCAACTCCTGGAGTTCACTCAGACTCACGTCCATCGAGTCAGTGATACCATCCAGCCATCTCATCCTCCGTCGTCCCCTTCTCCTCCTGCCCCCAATCCCTCCTAGCATCAGGGTCTTTTCCAGTGAGTCAACTCTTGGCTTGAGGTGGCCAAAGTATTGGAGTTTCAGCTTTAGCATCAGTCCTTCCAGTGAACACCCAGGGCTGATCTCCTTCAGAATGGACTGGTTGGATCTCCTTGCAGTCCAAGGGACTCTCAAGAGCTTGCAGTCCAAGGGACTCTCCAACACCACAGTTCAAAAGCATCAATTCTTTGGTGCTCAGCTTTCTTCACAGTCCAACTCGCACATCCATACATGACCACTGGAAAAACCATAGCCTTGACTAGATGGACCTTTGTTGGCAAAGTAATGTCTCTGCTTTTTAATGTGCTATCTAGGTTGGTCATAACTTTCCTTCCAAGGAGTAAGCATCTTTTAATTTCATGGCTGCAGTCACCATCTGCAGTGATTTTGGAGCCCCAAAAAATAGTCTGACATTGTTTCCACTGTTTCCCCACATGTTTAATCATTTATCAATTATATATCAGGCAGTTGGGCTTCAGGACTTAGGGCAAATTGGAATTTGATTTGATTGTTACACTGATTTTTTAAAAACCATAGGCACTTTTGAAGCAGTTCAGATATATGTAACACATATTTTATTGCATTCAACTTGAAGAATCAGTACTATCTGCATCCTTTGAATTACATTTTTAACCTCATAGAATATTCCTTAGAGATGTTTTGAGCATTTGGGTTTGAAAAATATTTCATTCTAGGCCTCTTTCTCTGTGCTTTGAAGCACTTAGAGAACCCAATTGTTCATATAATAATTTTGATTACTAAATTTTCAAGTAAACGCTAAAACTTGTCTGTCCTAATAAGACTTATTAGGCTTTTTGTTTAAAAAATTGTTTTTAATTGATTCACCTGTATTAATAATACTATGGACATGCACCATCCCTAATGTATGCACATTTTTGTATTTAGTAATTCTGTATCACTGATGTGTTAATATTAGAAAGCATACACAAAAATAGAAGTTTTGAAAGATGAGATGAAAAAAATTACATATAGGCAGTTGTGATATTTTGTTTCCCTTCACCGTGCGTCATGATGTAATTCCGGTTGGCAAATTCTTTTTAAAGGCCAGATAGTAAATATTTTAGGCTTTTCAGCCCATATGGTCTCTGTTGGAACTACTCAACTCTGCTGTTGTAGGGTAAAAGCAGCCACAGACAATACTGAAATAAATGAGTGTGGCTGTTTTCAATTAAAATTTTGTTACTGAAACAAGCTGTGGGCTGGATTTGGCTGGAGGGCCATAGTTTGCCGACCCCTGGAGTGTACCCTGTTTTGTAGACCACTGCCCTAGACCTTGCATTTGTTAACACAAATGTCTCAAAACTCACTATGTCTGCTAGGTCCTTTTACCTTCAGTTTTAAGAGTACAGTGGATCTTCCTTATTGAAGTGAGCAGAAGAATGTTAGCAATTAGAACATATTGTTTAATTGAACAGATACTTACTGAATACCAGTGATGTTCAGACACAAGGTTAGGTGCTGGGATGAGTTTGGTAAGAGAGAGAGGTAAACAGTTAAGGCATGGTGTCAGAAATAATTATAGCACATATTGCTGGAGAAGGCATTGGTACCCAACTCCAGTACTCTTGCCTGGAAAATCCCATGGATGGAGGAGCCTGGAAGGCTGCAGTCCATGGGGTCACTGAGTCGGACACGACTGAGTGACTTCACTTTGACTTTTCACTTTCATGCATTGGAGAAGGAAATGGCAACCCACTCCAGTGTTCTTGCCTGGAGAATCCCAGCGACGGGGGAGCCTGGTGAGCTGCCATCTATGGGGTCGCACAGAGTCGGACACGACTGAAGCCATTAGGCAGCAGCAGCAGCAGCAGCAGCACATATTGCTGAGAAAGTGAGGCTGGCGCTGGGAAATGGTATATTAAGTTGGACTTTGAAAACTTAATGAAAGTTTGTAAAGTAGATGAGTACAAGGGAATAAAAGGTGATAGAAGAGAGCATTGGAGGACCGTATATACCTCAGTAACTGATTGTTGGCAGAGTGTGCAAGAAAGAAGCAGCAGGGAATGAGACTGGACAGGTCAGCATGGCCCATAGTGTGTGCTCTGCCGAGGAGTGTGGACTTGGCCTTATAGGTTGATGGTAATCGTTGAAGAGATTTTAGTAGAGGAAGAAATGATTGGATTTGGATTTTAGAAAGACAGTGGCAGTGGTGTGGAGTATACAAGGAGTAACTATTTTGGGTAGCCTTTTTTTTTAAACCTCCTTGTAAAAGAGATCACAGATTGTTTGTGGGTTAGAAGATAAACTTGGAATACTATTTAGCAATGAAAATAAATGAACTGTTAACATGCTACAGGGTGGATGAACCTCCAAAATGTTATCCTAGGTATGAAAGACCACATGTTGTATGATTCTGTTTTTTAAGGAATGTCCGTAAAATAGATTAGTGGTTGCTGGGAATTGACTGGGGACTGACTGCAGATGGAAATGAGGGATCTTTTCATGGTGTTGGAAATGGTCTAAAACTGGATGATCTAAAATTGATCTAAAAATTTACACCACTTTGTAAATTTACTAAAAATAATTGGATTGGACACCACTTTTCCTTTCTTTAACTTGAAGTATAGTTGGTTTACTGTGTTGTGCCAGTCTCTGCTGTATAGCAAAGTGACTCAGTTCTATATGTATATACATTATTTTTAAAATACTCTTCTTCATTATGATATATCTCAAGAGATTGGATATAGTTTGGATTAGACACTTTTAAAACTGGTTGCATTTTATGGTAGGTAATTATAGCAATAATACTAAAAAATTAGACCTCACTTTTGAAATTTGTTGGAGTAAAACATATTGTTGATTCTCAAGTAATTGCTCTTTCCTCTGAACAAATTATTGATCTTCCACTGCTGGAACAAAAAAATAAAAAGGTGTTTTTTCCTCTTTAAGAGTATACACTGCAGCTATAGAGTGTAACTGTAGGAACTAGCAACTAAATAAATCAGGTTGTTACTAAATCTTATTGAATACACTTTGACTCTTATGTTTAAATTTTTCCTTTCCTTATTAAATAGCATATGAGGAGAACCATCTTAAATGCAGTATTGCATAATTCTCAAAAGCTAGAAGTAGCCTAAAGGAAATTTACTTCCTTTTTTTCCCCAAGGAAAGAATTGCTAAAGAAAGAACCTGATGATTTAAAATTTTAAGTTTTTTCTTCAGTCTTAACATAGGAAATAAATAGAAAGAATACAGAGCAATTGGAAAATAGTTAATTTCACTCAATAAATATTTATTGAGGCCCTACTGTGTGCTAGGTACTGTTTCTTAAGAAATAAATCAATGAAGGTTTTTATTATGTGCTTTTATTCCTGACTGCCAAAATTTATGAGTTTGATTGTAGTAATTAATAAAGCATGTACAAAATTAATTATATTACCCTTTATTGTTTACAAGATAATTTTACATCTTACTAATTCTGTAAGAGTGAGGAAAATGAGTCTAATTATAGCCAATTCCCAAGTAAGAGGCAGAGGTGGGACTTGACTATTGGTTCTTATTTTTACTTGAAGTCCATTACTCTTTATACTCTATTGTGGGATTAAAAAAACAAACCCACCAACAACAGTGCAGTAGTATTTAAAGATAGGCATATAGATCAATAAACAAACCCATACATTTTTGGTCAGTTGATTTTTGAAAATGGAAATAAGACATTTTAATGGGCAAAGAGGAGTCTTTTCAAGCAGTGGTAGTGGACAACTGAATATCCCCATGCAAGAGAGTGAAGTTGGACTCTTACCTGACGCCATATTACAAAAGTGAAATCAAAATGAGTGGGCAGCCTAAATGTGAGAGCTAAAATCCTTGAAAGAAAAAAACCTAGGCATAAATTTTCATGACCTTGGATTAATTAGACAGTGGTTTCTTAGACATAACACCAGAAACACAACCACAAAAAATTAGATAAATTTGACTTCATCAAAATTAAAAGCATTTGTACTTCAAAGAATACGGTGAGGAAAAGACAGTGAACAGAATAGGAGAAAATATTTGCAAATCATATATAGGATAAGGGTCTGGTATCCAGAATATAAGATAAATAAGCAGGGTGACATGAGAAATGCTGGGCTGGAGGAAGCACAAGCTGGAATCAAGATTGCTGGGAGAAGTATCTATAACCTCAGATATGCGGTGACACCACCCTTATGGCAGAAAGTGAAGAACTAAAGAGCTTCTTGACGAAAGTGAAAGAGGAGAGTGAAAAAGTTGGCTTAAAGCTCAACATTCAGAAAACGAAGATCATGGCATCTGGTCCCATCACATCATGGCAAATAGATGGGGAAACAGTGGCTGACTTGATTTTTCTGGGCTCCAAAATCACTGCAGATGGTGATTGCAGCCATGAAATTAAAAGACGCTTACTCCTTGGAAGGAAAGTTATGACCAACCTAGATAGCACATTAAAAAGCAGAGACATTACTTTGCCAACAAAGGTCCGTCTAGTCAAGGCTATGGTTTTTCCAGTGGTCATGTATGGATGTGAGAGTTGGACTATAAAGAAAGCTGAGTGCCGAAGAATTGATGCTTTTGAACTGTGGTGTTGGAGAAGACTCTTGAGAGTCCCTTGGACTGCAAGGAGATCCAACCATTCCATCCTAAAGGAGATCAGTCCTGGATGTTCACTGGTAGGACTGATGTTGAAGCTGAAACTCCAACACTTTGGCCACCTGATGCGAAGAGCTGACTCATTTGAAAAGACCGTGATGCTGGGAAAGATTGAGGGCAGGAGGAGAAGGGGACGACAGAGAATAAGATGGTTGGATGGCATTACTGACTCAATGGATATGGGTTTGGGTGAACTCTGGGAGTTGGTGATGGACAGAGAGGCCTGGCATGCTGCAGTTCATGGGGTCACAGAGTTGGACACGACTGAGCGACTGAACTGAATCCAGAATATAAAAGGAACTCTTAAGACACAGAAATAAAAAGACACACAATTAAAAAAAATGGGCCACAGATTTGAAACATTTTTCCAAAGAAGACACAAATGGCCAATAAGCATGTGAAAAGATGTTCACCATCGTTACTAGCTGTTAAGGAAATGCACACCAAAACCATAATGAGATACTACTTTATACCTACTGTAGTGGCTAAAACTTTAAAAAATGGATGAAGGAAATGTTGATGAAAATGTAGAGAAACTGGAACCCTCATTGCTGGTAGGAATATAAAGTGATATAGCTGCTGTGGAAAGTAGTTTGACAGTTCCTCAAGAAGTTCGACACAGTACCCTGTGACCCCAGAACGCTGCTTCTTTGTATGTACCCAAGAGAAATGAGAAAATTTCCACATAAAATGTCTTATCAGTATTATTTATAATAGCCAAAAAGTAGAAACAGTACAATGTTCATCTACTGATGAATGATTAAACAAGTGTGGTATATCCATACAATGGATATTATTCAGCCTTAAGAAGGAATTAAATTCTAACATACACTACAATATGGATGAACCTTGAAAATATGCTAAGTGAAAAAAGTCAGACATAAAAGATTCCATTTAAATGAAGTGTCTCAATAAGCAATACCATACAAACAGAAATAATGGTTGCTAGGATTTAGGGATAAGAGGAGATGCTAATGGGTATGGGGTTTCTTTTTTGGGTGATGAACATGTTCTGAAATATGTATATACTCACACACATGTATTTTTTGAAAAATTGAGATAATTGACGTAACATTGTATATGCTTTGGCTATGTAGCACAGTAATTCTATAGTCATGTATTGTGAAACAATCACTAAAACAACTTCAGTGAACATTGACCACTATACATAGAAAAAAATTTTTTTGGTGATTGGAACTTTTGAGATCTATTCTCTTAACAACTTTCAAATATACAGTACAATATTGCTAACTGTAGTCACTATGCTGTGTAACATCCCTGTGACTTGTCTCTTTATAACTGGAAATTTGTACTTTCTGATCACCTTCACCCATTTGCCCGCCCCCACCCGCTTCCCTTGTGGTTCAGCTGGTGAAGAATCCGCCTGCAATGCGGGAGACCTGGATTTGATCCCTGGGTTCAGAAGATCCCCTGGAGAAAGGAAAGGCTACCAACTCTGGTATTCTGGCCTGGAGAATTCTATGGACTGTAGACAACTGAGCGACTTTCACTTTAAAATAAGGGGCTTCCCTCATAGCTCAGTTGGTCAAGAATCTGCCTGCAATGCAGGAGACCCCGGTTCAATTCCTGTGTTGAGAAGATCCCCTGGAGAAGGGATAGGCTACCCACTCCAGTATTCTTGGACTTACTTGTGGCTCAGCTGGTAAAGAATCCGCCTGCAGCGTGGGAGACCTGGGTTCAATCCCTGAGCTGAAAAGATCCCCTGGAGAAGGGAATGGCTACCCACTCCAGTATTCTGGCCTAGAGAATTTCATGGACTGTACAGTCCATGGGGTCACCAAGAGTCGGACACAACTGAGCTACTTTCACTTGCCTTTATATTTCTTACTGAGTTTTGGTGCCACTTAGGTGTTCTTCCTTTTTCCCTTATTTCCTACCTTGGATATCTGTATTCCCTAATTGGGCATGAAAGTCCTTTATAAATTTATTCTAACTTTTCCCATGATTTATTTGGTTTTTACTACCTTTAAGTGCTTCACCAACACTGAATTGACCCCATTGTTCCTTGAGTACATGACACTCTTATTTGTCAGAGCGTGTTCCATAATTTTGGAATGTTTCCTGTTTCTTTCCACCTTTCTTTTTCCAAAACCTACTCAGTGTTTGCTGAGGCATGGGTCAAGTGCTCTCCCCGTAGTGCGTTTAGGCCTTTAGTTGTGCATCTTCTCTGCACTTTCAGGGCTTTCTTGTCACCCCAGTTTATGGTCATCATTTCATTTGGTTACTTATCTTTGTGTTTAGCTCCTGGCAGGCCCCTTTAATTTAGGAATTCTTATCTTTTAAGTTTCAGAAATGTTCTTATTTGTTTAATGATCTTTTCCTTCCCGTGTCTCTGTTCTTTCTTTTTGGATGTCAGCCTTCTTGAATTGATTTGTTACAGTCATCATTATCGTTTATTTTTTTCTCTCCCACTTTCATCTTTGTCTTTATTCATTTTAACGAGGTTGATAAAGGGCTTGGCTTTTTGCTAAGTTTTATATCTTTTTTTGTTGGAGTAAGATACACATAACATAAAATCATTTCAAGTGAAAAATTCAGTGACATTTAGTACATCCTTTTTAATAACATTCTCATACTAGGCAGACACATAAAGGTGCTGTAACAGTGTGTTGTTCTTTCTAATCCTAAGCAGCAGGTTCTAGGATAGGCAGATTTCTTTCACATACCTTTTCTCCATCAGATAATTTCATCATGGGTATCCTTGGATTTTAAACTATCCTTGGATATAAACAGAAAAATAACTGAGGATTATGATTGTTGAAGGGTAAAATCTTAGGGAAAGAAAGAATATTGAAGGACTAAATCTTCTACATGTATTGGGAAGGAAGAAATGTAAATGAATCTATAAGGGCCTGATAACTATTTATATGGATTTTTGTTGTTCATTGAGTAAGAGCTAAGGCTGTATTACATTTGAGGAAGTAGATTTAAGAAGTACTCATTTTATTTGAAGCTTTTTTCCCCATCTACATTATCCAAGCAGATCTGAGTAATGGAACTAGAGCGGGACTTGATCCCCGAGGAGCCAGCTTCCTGTTTATTACATCACAAAGAGACGTTCAGCGTTGGTTTGATTAGAATGGGTGCTTCCCTGCCTTTAATGCACAGTGTGTCTTTGAATGCATATTTTCTGCCACAAAGCAAAAGAATTGACAAGCACCCAGGTCAACTTTCAAGGATTCAGGAAAGCTTCTGGAAAGATACTGATTTTTATATAGGATATTGGTTCAGCTGCTGTAATTGGGACAAAAGTATTAGTGGCTTAAAATAGGAAGTTTCTTATTCTCTCACGTCAAAGACAAACTGGTTGGTGGCCTGGAAGGTACTGTGGTTCTGCTCCAGCCGATTGTGTAGGCCCTGGGTTCCATCTCCTTTGTTGCTTTTATCTGAGCGGTTGATACTGGTTTTAACACACATCCTAGTTCAGTACTTCAACTGACTTTAAGCCTGTGGGAAGGAGTGCAGGATATGGAGGGCAGGCAGCTTCCTAGTATGGAGATGACCTAAGCCTTGTATATGGCAGTTCCAGTCAGAGTCCATCAGTCAGAAGCTGGCAGAGTAGAAAATGGGATCTTTACTTGGGCGGCCATGTGTCCAGAAGTTCTGAAGTTGAGAGGTTTTGATAAGAAGAAAGAAAGATTAGGCTTTCGAGGGCCAGTTTTTAGTTTCTGAAATAAAAGGGGTGGTAAAGAATTAATTATGCTTTAAAAACTTTGGGAACATCCTTATCTTGTAGTTTGACATCTTGTTCTAAGTTTATCTTGTACATTTTGCCCCAGACCTGGAATCATACCAGATTCTGTGTACTTGGAAATGATATATAGAAACCATAAACCTGGATGTTGTTTTGTTTAGTTGCTCAAGTCATGTCCAGGTCATTGCAACCCCATGGACTGTAGCCCACCAGGTTCCTCAGTCCATGGGGTCTTCCAGGCAGGAATACTGGAGTGGGCTGCTACTTCCTTCTCCAGGGAATCTTCTTGATTCAGGGATTGAACCCACGCCTCTGTGTCACCTGCATTGGCAGGTGAATTCTTTACTGCTGAGCCATACCCACCTTTACTTATACATTTATTTACTGTGTACAACTTCAGGATCTCTTATAAAAGATGTCTTAATTTCCTTCCTCCACCCTCACCTAATTTTTTAGAAATATAGGCATTCCAGTTGTCTTTCAGTTTCTCCTCCTCCTTGCTAAATACCAAAAACAACAACAACAACAACAACTAACCTCTGACTCCATAAAAAGGGGTGTTAGAGGTGATATTGGGCTTCCCTTGTGACTCAGCTGATAAAGAATCTGCCTGCAGTGTGGGAGACCTGGGTTTGATCCCTGGGTTGGGAAGATCCCCTGGAGAAGGGAAAGGCTACCCACTCCAGTGTTCTGGCCTGGAGAATTCCATGGACTATAGTCCATGGGGTCGCAAAGAGTTGGATGCAACTGAGTAGCTTTCACTCTCACAGATGATATTTACTGTTGAGTTGGTGATTGTCCTCATGCCTTTGCAGTAGACAGAGTTAGGAAATAGATACTTTTTTTTTTCACTGAAAGAAAATATGTCATCAATTCATACCAGTCTTTCCAATTCAAATTTAAGGTAGTTTTAATCTAAAGAATACTATTAAAGAATATGTTTGTGTTATAAAGATCCAGGTTTGAGTCCTCGCTTTGCAGCTAATTAGAAATGTAATCTTAACTCTCTCTTTTTTAAGCTTCAGTTTCCTCATCTTTAAAATGGGGATAATAATAACTGTATCTCATGGTTATTGTAATGATTAAATGAGAAAATAGGTGCTCAAGAAATTCTAGTTTTACTGTTCTCTGTCAAACTACAAAAGGGAGAGACTTCTAATTTTTGTAGGGGTTAGAGAAGGCTTGCTCATGAAGGTAACACTGGTACAATCAGAAAAGATCTGGTGTTAATGGGATGTAGAGATTTTTAGAAAAATATCAGGGCAAGAGACTCGCCAGGGGAGAGTGATCTGCATTAGTTAAGACTGGAGCATAGGATTCTGTTTTGATGTTTAGAAAGAGACAGTAAAGAACTTTTTTCCCTTATAGCATTTAGTGTAATGTATAATTACATAGTGATCTGTGTACTTATTTGATTAATGTCAGTCTGCCTCCATGCCCCACAAGGGCAAGGACTCGCCTGTCTTCCTTTTATTTACAAGTAGTCACTGCACAGTGTAGTCTCTCAGTTGATATTCATACCCTAAATGAACTTTTCCAGCATTTATAACTACCACAAAATTTAACATTTAATTATTTACCTATATTATCATTCTGTAGTTATTTCATTTTTTTTAATTATTTTGTTTTATATTTTAACTTTACAATATTGTATTGGTTTTGTCATATATTGTATTGGTTTTGTCATATATCAGCATGAATCCGCCACAGGTATATACATGTTCCCCATCTTGAACCCTCCTCCCTCCTCCCTCCCCGTACCATCCCTCTGGGTCGTCCCAGTGCACCAGCCCCAAGCATCTGGTATCATGCATCGAACCTGGACTGGCAATTCGTTTCATATATGATATTATACATGTTTCAATGCCATTCTCCCAAATCATCCCACCCTCTCCCTCTCCCGCAGAGTCCAAAAGACTGTTCTATACATGAGTGTCTCTTTTGCCGTCTCGTATACAGGGTTATTGTTACCATCTTTCTAAATTCCATATATATGCGTTAGTATACTGTATTGGTGTTTTTCTTTCTGGCTTACTTCACTCTGTATAATAGGCTCCAGTTTCATCCACCTCATTAGAACTGATTCAAATGTATTCTTTTTAATGGCTGAGTAATACTCCATTGTGTATATGGAATATTACACAGCTTTCTTATCCAACTGTAGTTATTTCATTAATGCTGCCTTGTCCCTAGCACAGCTATAGCTATTGACCTAATTTCTTTAAGTTCAATGATGTATAATACGTTAATACACTGCAGATTTTTGCCATTTATTTAGCCATTATCTGACAGCATTAGTTCTTTGTAGATTTTTATTCAGAGTGAATTAATGAATGAAATTGTTGGTGACGCCCATCTGGGTCTCAGCATATTGTGGAATGTGTGCCAAGTAATTTATTGTTAAAGAGTTTATAAAGTACTTCAGCTATCCCTTAGAATGAAGCCACTGGGTTGCTTTCGTTTTGTTATGTTGCCTTAAGTGGGAGAGAGCAAGGTGTATATAGTTAAATTAGCCTCCTGAGAATTGAGTCGACTATTCCCATAGAGGGGGAAGATAGAGTGTGTGTACGTACACGTGTGCATGTGTATGCGTGTGCTTGCATACACATCTTCTGTCCCATGGGAAAGATTGAGAATGAATATTCTGCCCTGGATATTTAGAGAGGAGGCAGCGTGGTAATAGTGAAAGGCACCAGACTCCAAATTAAATGGCATATGTATTCCAGGGAATTTTCTTTCTTTCCCTTTTTTTGCCACTAAATATATGGTACTCAAAATTTGTATTTGGTTATATTTCTTTTGTTGTTATTGTCCCCTTTGTGTATAACTGCAATCTATATGTAATAAAATACAGCAATTTGACATATAAGATTTGATGAGTTTTGGCAAATATAAACACTTATTAATAGCACAGTAATGCTATAAAATACTATAGCTGTCATTCTGAAAAAGTTGTCTTATGGCTTTGCAGTTAATTTCTATCACTGTCCCCTGGAAAACACTGATAGGCTTTGTTTCACTTTGTGTGTGTGTGTGTATGTAGTTTTGCCTTTTCTGGAATTTCATATAAATGGAATCATTCAGTATGTAGTCTGTGTCTGGCTTTCAGTTAGCATAATGCTTTTGAGGCTCATCCACATCATTTTTTGTTATTGTTTACTTGTTTGTTTGTTTTTTGCCACATAGCTTGGCATTTGGTCCCCAGCCAGGGATCGAACCCATGCCCACTGTAGTGGAAGCATGGAGTCTTAACTATTGGACTGCCAGAGAAGGCCTCATTCATGTTGTTGCATCTGTCGGTAGTTCACTCCTTCTTATTGAGTAGTATTTCACTGTATTGCTGTATTATAATTTGTTAGCCACTCACCAAGGTAGAAGAGTTGGATTTTCCCCTAGTACTATTATAATAAAATCATTGTGTACATTGGCATGAAAATAGTTTTGTGAGTGTGTTTTCATTTCTCTTGGGTATATACTTAGGAGTGCAATTGGTAGGTGATATTACCATAGTGTATATCTACCTTGATAAGAAACTGCCAAACAGCTAAAGTGGCTATACTGTTTCTGCATTCCTAACCAGGAAGTGTATGAGAGTTCTTAGGTGCTCAACATCCTTGTAAACTTGATTTTTTTCAGTCTTAAATTTTAGGCAATACAGTGGGTGTGTAGTGGTATCTCATTTTGGTTAGTGTGCATTCCTTAATGACTGATGATGTTGAACATCTTTTCATGTTCTTATATGTCACCTGTATATCTTTAGTGGAGTGAGTGTTCTGATTCTCTTGCCCATTTTTAAAAAACTGGATTGTTTGTCTTGTTATTGTGCTATAAGAATCTTTCACATATTCTGGATACAAGTCTTTTATTGGATACATGTCTCAAATATTTTCTCCCAGTCTTGTCTGTTTAAAGAGCAGATATTTTTGTTTTTTTCTTTTATGGTTTGTGCTTTCTGTGAACTATTTCAGAAATCTTTGCCAAACTCAATGTTACTAACTTTCTGCTGTGTTTTCTTTAAGGAGTTTTATAGTATAAGCTTTTACTTTTAGGGTCATGATTCATTTAGAAATTTTATTGTATAGTAGGAAGAAAGTGTTGAGGTTCACTTTTTTGACCCCGTTAGCTAATTGTATCAGTGTCACTTTTTAAAAAGATTATCCTTTACCCATTGAATTGCTGTGGCATCTTTGTCAACTGGCCACTTATTTTAGTGTCTGTTTTTGGATTTTCTATTCTGTTTTGTTGATCTCTGTTTCTGTCTTTTGCCAGTACAACACTGTCTACCTGAGTTTGTCTCCAGCTTTTTATTTTTCAAACTTGTTTTGTCTGTTCTAGGTCTTTGAATTTCCATGTTAATTTAGAATCAGCTTGTTAAGTTTTACAGGAAACACTACTGCAATTTTGATTGTAATTACATTGAATCTCTAAGTTAATTTGGGGGAAATGTACATTTTGCATTATTATTCTGGTACATGAGCAAGATATATATCTCAGATTTAAAAATTTATTATTATTTTTAAAAAATATTTTTTTATTTGGCTGTGCTGGTTCTTAGTTGTGGCCCTCACGATCTTTAGTTGCAGCATGTGAGATCTAATTCCCTGACCAGAGATGGAACCCAGGCCCCCTGCATTGTGAGTATGGAGTCTTAGCCACTGGACCACCAAGGGAAGTCCCTTGCTCAGACTTTTTAAGTCTGATTTTTCTCAGGAATGTTTGTGTGTTTTCCTTGTGTAAGTTTTGCACATATATTTTGATACTTTTGTAAATTCCTAGTTTTACTTCAAATTTTGATTATTTGTTGCTGTTACATAGAAATATTTTACTTTTATATTTTGACCTTGAATTCTGTGACCTTCCTAAAATCAGTTATTATCTAGTAGTTTTATCCACATTTCTTGAAAATTTGTTTATGTGAACTGTGAACATAGACTGTTGTACTTCTTTACAGTGTTTGTCCTTTTTTGTTTCTTTTTCTTGACTAAATGTACTGGTAGAGGTTGTGAGAATAGACATATTTGCCTGTTTCCAGTCTTGGGGAATGAGGTGGGAGTAAAACCTTTCACCGTCTAAGTGTGATTTTAACTGTAGTTTTTTTTTTTTTTTATTCCTTTTATCAGATTGTGGAAGTTCTCCTTTGTTCCCAGTTCGCTGTTTTTTTTTTTTTTTTAATTATGAGTATGCAGTTTTGTCAGTTTTTATGCACATGTTGAGATGATACGATTTTTCTTTTTTAGTTTTGTTAATATAGTGAATTACATTGATTAGTTTTTAATGTTAAAACAACCTTGTTTATAAGAACTTCCCTGTAGCTCATACGATAAAGAATCTGCCTGCAATACAGGAGACCAGGGTTTGATCCTGGATCAGGAAGATCATCTGGAGAAGGGAATGGCAACCCACTCTAGTATTCTTGCCTGGAAAATCCCATGGACAGAGAACCCTGTCAGGCTACAGTCCATGGGCTCGCAAAGAGTTGGACATGACTGAGTGACTGCTATTAGCCTTATTTATAAATATATATAAACAGACATAGGAACTAAGAAAGCAGCAATCTGAAATTACTTTAAGTCAAAGAGGAAAACAAATTTTTAGTAGTGTAACACACTATTAAACACAGTGTGAACATCAGGTAAAAACACAAATACGTAACAAGAATGTAGCAAAATGGGAGAATGTGGGTGTAAATCTTGCTTTTTCCAGAACCTGCAGTTACTTAGACAAGTTTCTCAATCTTTTTGTGTCAAGGTTTCCTTACCCTCCTCCTACCCCTAAAGGATAATTCTGTATTTGTTTTGTTTTAAGAAATGTTATCCACCCTTTCCTTACCTTCTCTGCATTTCTGAAATCAGGAGACGTTTGTTAGCTTTCAGCTGGACTCTAAGGACTTGTATCTGCCTGTGTCTGTGCATATTGACACATATTGCATATGTGTAGATCATTTTGCTCTCACTTGGGCTGAACTGTTTGCTTTCTTAGCATTTCATGTTGGAGTAAATTTTTATATTCTATTTAAAAGAGTTAAAATGTTTTGGTTTAAGTATGAATATTTGGCTAATGATGACATTTATACAAGGGCTACTAATAAAAGCAAGACTTCTCATTCCCCTTCCACAGAGGCTTTTTAATTGCTTGCATTTTTAATTGTGTTTATTATTCACATATGTCCAAATATAAAAATTATTTTGGAACTTTTAAACATACACAGAAGTAGAGAAAATGAAATGATTAACCTCAAGAACCCTTCCCTAGCTTCAATCATTAGCTACATTTTGCTGGTCTTGTTTCATCTGTTCTGCCCTTGCCCCATACACATTTATACAGTTAAATACACAATATGCATTTTTTAGGAGGATTATTTTAAAGTAAATTTCAAACATTCCATTTTACCCTGAGTACTTATGTGTGCATCTTTACTGTGTAAGTGCACATGCTTGCACACACACATACTTTCCTGCAGTGCTCTTTGACTCAGCAAAAAGTGATTTTAATAGATTTTATTAAATTTAAGTTTACTTTACAGTATACTTACTGTTAATTAAATTAGTTTAAATTTAATTTCTTTATAGCTTAGCAAAAACTTTAAGGGGTTTAATAAATAATACAATATCCAATTTATATCCCAGTTTTGCTACTTGTCTCACAAATGTTGACAGTTGTTTTGTTTGAATCACAGTATAAACTTGCTTCCCATGATATCTGGTTATAAGGTATTTTTATCCAGAAGTCTCATAGTTTTTTTTTTTTAATATTTATTTATTTGGTTGCGCTGGGTCTTAGTTGTAGCACATGGGATCTTTCATTCCAGCATGAAGGATCTTTTAGTTGCAGCATGTGGGATCTTGTTTCCTGACCAGGGATTGAACCCTGGACCCCTGCATTGGGAATGTGGAGTCTTAGCCACTGGACCAGGGATTCCCTCTCATAGAAGTTGCAAGAACATAAATTTGTATCCCTCATTGTTCTGTAAAAAAAATTTTAAGGAAATTATTACTTTACAGTGAATTAGCATTGAAAGAAACAAAAAATACGATACACACATATGTACCTATGGTACAATAGGCAGTGCAGTATATAGGCAGTTCAAATTGTGAAATTTCTGAGGAGAGAGGTAAAACTTTGAAAACTATGATATGGTATTATGACTCTTACCAATTATGAATAACTATTACTGATGAATCCAACATCTGTTCAAAGCAGCCTTTTAAAAAGGAGAAGCGTTTTTGTCATTTAGTAAATTATCATTGAAATGAAGAGAATATAAATATATTCTATGCTATGCTATGCTAAGTCACTTCAGTTGTGTCCGACTCTGTGCGACCCCAGAGACGGCAGCCCACCAGGCTGCCCTGTCTCTGGGATTCTCCAGGCAAGAACACTGGAGTGGGTTGCCATTTCCTTCTCCAGTGCATGAAACTGAGAAGTGAAAGTGAAGTCGCTCAGTCGTGTCCGACTCTTAGCGACCCCATGGATTGCAGCCCACCAGGCTCCTCCATCCATGGGATTTTCCAAGCAAGAGTACTGGAGTGGGGTGCCATTGCCGTCTCCGAAATATATATATTCTAAGGTTAATCAAATAGGAACTGCAAATGAAATTCTAGTAGTCTTTGATGTAGACTTGAAATGACACTCTTCAAACTAAAAGTGCCATAAAGAAGTCAAGATCATAAGCACAGGCTATAAACTATAAACTCTGGTGTTCTGCTTAACTTCTGATGGCCAGAAGGGATTCACAAGAACCTTCAGATCCAGTGTGGAGAAGACTTAGATGCAAACTCCATAATACTCAAGTGGTATGAACCTCTGTGGTATGGAAGAAGAATAAGGGGGTTTATGCAGCTTGAGGGATAATTATGTGCTGCTTATGGAAGAAGTTTCATTTATGTTTCATGTTAAAGTTTGGAGAAGCAAGGAGATACATTAAACTGGTGATATACCTTAGACTCTATTAAGTTATAGGTGCCAAGTATGTTGGAGGATTAAATGTGATGATTTAAGCAGAGTATCAAATTAAAACCATGGCACACCCTTCAGTAAATGACAAATTGTCAGCCTGTTAACTTGATGTGTGATTTGGGGCGATATTTGGTATGAACAAGAGGTCTTTAACTTTTTATCTCTCACTCCATCTTTGATATCAAGAAAAGATTGTTATTGTTATTTTTAGGGGGCACAATGTATTTCCAGATGATAGGGATGTATATAGCATACTCAAGAAAGTTTGGTTGATAAGTGTTTATGCTTGAAGCATTAAATGCTCTCAGTTACCTAGGAAATAATTATTCTCAAACTGATTCGCCAGGCTTTTACTGTATTTTTGTGTTTTAAGTTTCTTTACCAATGTGCTTTAAGTTAGCCTTCTGATCTAATACTTTATAATTATTTCATTTTAAATGTTAGATTCCAAAGAATTTAGAATACTATTTAACAATTGTATGTAGTTATAAGGTAGAGTTGGTGACATTATTGTGCATCTTTTAAGAAAAAGTGCTCTTTTTCAGAGTGTGTATGTCCTTTTGGAACTTCAGTTTCTCATATTTTGAAAAGTCATGCTTTGTATGTTACAGTAACTTGTTATCATTTGAACATGTTAAATCATTACTGTATTAGTGGAGGTGGAGAACTGTCAGAGCCTCTGTAATTGTCTTTGGTCTTGGTCCCTTGCTTTTTGTTTTTATTAATTTGTTTCTTGCTTTCCTTCCTATTCCTTTTGCCTTGGTGTTATTCTTAAACTATGATTCAACTCCTTAACTTGTCTTGGTTGCCTTCAGTCTGTCTTTCTCTGGCTATAATTAAGACTCTAAAGCACACAGTTTAGGTGTATTATTCCACTTGTTCAAAATATTTCATTGCTTTTTATTGTCCACTAGATTTCTCAGGGCCTGTTACAGTTAAGCCATCCATCCATTTTATTCATGCAGCCATATTTTATTGAGTTCCTTTTGTGAATTGGACACTGCTAGGCTCTAAGGATCAAGTGGTAAAACAAGCAGGAGCTCCGCCCACTTGCCTCTAGTTGAGAAGACAGAAATTAATAAAAGTATCATGTGATAACAGTAAAACTGCAGTGATCATGTGTCCTACAAAAGGGAGGAGTATGTACTCTGAAAGCTTATAGTAAGTGCATACTAGATCTAGTCAAGAAAGTCACTGAAAGCTGAGATTTGAAGAGGTGAGGAGGATTTACTACACATAAAGTGGGAAGGATCATACCAGGTAGAGGCACTGTACAAAGGCTCCTGAGGGGAGTGTTTTGAGACTGAGCGACTAGAAGAAGGCTTATGCGACTTGCACTGTAAACGAAGAAGGATCATTGTACAAAATGGGAAAGAAGGTTGGGCTTGATCACACAAGGAGTTTTGAGGCCATGCCAAGTAACGTTATTAATACGACTGCAATAGGAAGTCTTCCAGGGGTTTTATCTGGGGAGAGTGGGTGGAGGAGTGGAAGACAAGCAGATGTTGGAAGACCAGTTAGGCATTGTTAGTTCTGACAGTAACTTGATTATGGAGGTTGGTGATAATAAAACAGAAAGAAGCAACAGTTGCAAGAAATATTTAGAGAGTTAAATCAACCACATGTGCTGACGTATAGTGCTTTTGGGGGTATAAGGAAGAGGGAGATGGCTTCTTGCAAAACTGGATAGATTGTGGTGCCTTTCACTGAGCTAAGAGGTTTTGAGAGAGTAGTTCCATTTTAGTTGGAGGAAAATCATGAGTTCAGTTTTGAGCAAGCTGGGTTTGAAGTATTTTTGAGCCATTCGAAAGGGAATGGCAAGTAGACAGAAGAATATTTGGTACTCAAAAGAAAGATCTAGGCCGGACATGCACAATTTTAAGATACTGAGTGTAGGTAGTATTTGAAGCTGTGAGTAAGTGGGTTGTGTGTTTTGAGTATAAACTGGCCAAGGCTTAATACTGAGCCTTGAGAGACTGCAGTATGGAATGGCTAGGTGTTAGAGGTGGAGGGGAGTGGTGGAGTGGAAGACAGAGGAGCAGCAGAAGAAGCAGAGAAAACCGTGAGACTATTTCAAGGTGAAAGCCAATGGAGAGTGTCTTTCTAAAGAGTGGTAAATAGCTTTGAATGCTGCTGGGAAGCATAACAAATCATGCTAAATCTCAGTGACTTGATACAGTAACAGTTTATTGTTTCTCAAAATTTTTTGAGTTGGCTTTATTGAGCTGGGGACTTAGCTGGGGCTGGAACATCCAAGATGGCCTTGTTTACATGTCTGGGGCTTTGGTGCTTGCCGTTGCCTGGGTACTGGCTTCTTGTCTCTTTGACTTCTGTCTCTCCGTAAGGTATCTCATCATGCAAGGGTCTAGTTCATGCTTCTTTACCCAGTAGCTGGATCTCAATGCCTTGACAGTGAAGCTTTGAGGCCTGTTAAGACTTAGACATGGAATACTGTCATCTACCATCATGGCCAAAAAATGATCACCGATGACTTAATGTGGGAGTTGTTTTAGTAGAACGGAAAGACTAGGAAATGATTAGCAGATGAAGAAAAATTCCTTATCATTCCCCTGTATTTTCTCTAAAGTGTGTCTTAGTCACTCAGTTGTGTCCGACTCTTTGCGACCCCATGGACTGTAGCCCACCAGGCTCCTCTGACCATGGAATTCTCTAGGCAAGAATACTGGAGTGGGTTGCCTTTTCCTTCTCCAATGTTTTCTCTAAACTTGACCTGAAATAGGCTACTAATTTCCTGAATGCTTCCCGTTTCTTTCCTCATATGCTTATTTCCTCTGAATATTATTCCTCTCTCTCCCCCTTATTAAAATCCTACCATTCTTTTTTTTCCCAATTTTAATTGGAGTATGCTGCTGCTGCTGCTAAGTTGCTTCAGTCGTGTCCGACTCTGTGCGACCCCAGAGACGGCAGCCCACCAGGCTCCCCTGTCCCTGGGATTCTCCAGGCAAGAACACTGGAGTGGGTTACCATTTCCTTTTCCAATGCATGAAAGTGAAAAGTGAAAGTGAAGTCGCTCAGTCATGTCTGACTCTTCGAGACCCCATGGACTGTAGCGCACCAGGCTCCTCCATCCATGGGATTTTCCAGGCAAGAGTACTGGAGTGGGGTGCCATAGCCTTTTAAATCCTGAAATAATGCCTTACTTGTGCTAGGCACTCAGTGAATAACTAAATAAAATTTAAGTTGTTCTGTAGTCCAGCCTTAGCAAAATCATAAATAATTAGGGACTAAACCATAAACAATACAAAACAAGAGAAAGTTGCACTTTTTTAAGTACCTAGAGTTTTGAATATGCTCAGTGATAGACTCTCACCGTCCTAATCTGCCTTTTGTTTTTTATACCTATGGAGAAATAAATTGTATATATATTTTTTTTAAGAAATTCAGGAAAGACTAAAAGGTACAAGGACAGTAAGATAGTTCTCCAAAGGAAAGAAGGAAAAGTAGGACAGTCTTCCTTAGTTTAAATTGAAGTTACATTTCCTTTTCTGTCAGCTACTAAGGTAATGTAAGAAACCTGGAATGGTGAGCTCAATAAAATTAATCAATTAAAATAGTAATACAGAAAACCTCAATTGTATTCAAGTAAAAATGAAACTTGGTTAGTATAGTTTTCTTTGCTTATTAGTCCGTTAGACTGAAACTTTGCAAAGTACAATTTTAAGAAGACCTTAATAAAGATCAGTAATGTCATGGTTATGGGTAAGTTAATTGAATTTCACATGATTTATCCAGTTTTTAAAATTTGCAATCCTTCTTTGGTGCTCTAAACTTGATTATTATTTAAGTCTGTGTTTTGCAGACAGGAATCTTCTGACACACAATCTTACATTGTACCTTGGCTATAAACTGGGGATAATAATAGTACCTACCCCACTGGTTTATTATAAACATATTATAAATATGAAAAGCTCCTAGAATGGTGCTTGACACATACATAGTGAGTGCTCATTATGCAAGCAGTTATTATTATTATTGTTTATTTGTGTTGTTCTTGTTACCTTACCTGTGTACTTGAGAACTGGAAGTGAATAGCAAAAGGGGAAAAGAGTGTCTCTTCCCATCAAAGACTCATGGGGGACTGTGGTTTATAAAAGGAAATCATTCTAAAATGTTTATAAGATTTAGGATTTAGTGGTTCAAAATCACTGGATTGATTCAGAATTGGATGAGTGTGTGTGTGTGTGTGTTTAGAACAATGTCTGCCATATAATAGTTCAGTTCAGTTCAGTCATTCAGTCATGTCCGACTCTCTGCGACCCCATGAATTGCAGCACGCCAGGCCTCCCCGTCCATCACCAACTCCCAGAGTTCACTCAAACTCATGTCCATCGAGTCGGTGATGCCATTCGGCTGTCTTATCCTCTGTCGTCCCCTTTTCCTCCTGCCCGCAATCCCTCCCAGCATCAGGGTCTTTTCCAATGAATCAACTCTTCACATGAGGTGGTCAAAGTATTGGAGTTTCAGCTTCAGCATCAGTCCTTCCAAAGAACACCCAGGGCTGATCTCCTTTAGAATGAACTGGTTGGATCTCCTTGCAGTCCAAGAGACTCTCAAGAGTCTTCTCCAACACCTACAGTATAATTGTTGTTAATAACTTTTTGCATCATCAGGCATTTGAATTTGAGTACTCTCTTACTAAAGTTTCCTGTAATTAAGTCTCAGAAAACAGCTTTTATAAAACTGTTTTCCAGTCAAATATTCAGAAATAAAAATCCTAATAAATGTTTTGGTAGCCAGTACTGTGACTTTCTGTCTTCTTTTTGTTTGTCAGCTTCTCCTTAAACACATTTCTAAAACTGTTTCATTTAGGAGCATGATCCCTGTCCTCAGAAATCTTGGAGTAGAGTAACCATGTTTTTTATGCATCTTTAAGTTCCCTGATCCCACATACTGAATATTTGGTAGGGGCATAAAAACGGGAGAACAAATATAATTTTCAAGAAATATTCTGTCTTATAGTATATTTTAATAGCACCAGTTAAGTAGAACTCTGTGTAGAGTCCTTATGAATAACTGAGCTTTGGGGCTAATGATTGATGTGTATATACACTTTTCTTGTGTTTGATTTTGTTGTAAAATAATACTGTTATAAGAGATGTATAGGTAACTACTTGAATGGATAATTTACTGGTTTTGCATATTAATGTATTCTAATATTCTGGATAAGAATATGTGATATAAACATTTCTTGACATATTTGGCTAGTTTAGATTTTTTTGTTGTTGAGGATTTTTAAAAATTTAGTGAATAAAACAGAACATTGCAGATAACTGAGTGCTGTTTCTTTTCTTCCCCTACTCAGTTGTTATTTCCCTCCCTGTTCCCCATCTGAGAAGCAGAAATTATCATGAATTTGGTGTGTAGCCTTCCATTTCATGTTTTCTTATTTTACTCTATGTGTTATGTTATACACATGTAAAACTACTCTTTAAGTAATTGTTTAGTAGTGCATATAAATGTTGTCTTGGTGTCTCATTTTGCATTTCGCCTTTAATTTGTGTTACCTGATCATCAGTGTATTTGAGTTTTTTTATATATTTATAGGCCATATGGGTTTCCTCTGGTATTTTGTTTTTTGTTTTTTTTTTTAGCCCTTTTTTAACTTTGGGAATTATTTATTCATATTTATTGCACATTTTTCTAATGGTTGATTTTATATTTTTCTACTTGATTTCTGTGCTCTTTGCCTTGATTTTCCGTATATTCAGAAAGACCTCCCTTTGTGATTATGAGACATTGCTAGAATTTCAACTGTAGACTTTCAATTTGGAGTAATTCAGCTCTCTTGAGTATTCACTTTTTAAGCTAAAGCATTTTATCTTTTTCCTGTACCTGTTTGCTTGCCATCACTCCTTACTATTTTACTACTGCATTTCAGTTACAGGGAATTTTTTTCCCTCCTCTTTGGTGATGAGGGTGGTAGTGATATGGAAGGCAGAAATAATAAGAAATAAAAAAATGAATAAAAATTTGACACATTTTTAAAATTAATACAGCTATGTGTAAAATATACTCATGACCCTTCTTGGCCTTTTGTTTTACTTGGAATACATTCTTGATCTAGCATTATGTAGCCAATAAGCAGATAATGCTCATTATTATCTGATTAGGGGTGGGGGTGTATGTACATGGTAGGGGTCCACGGTCCTGTCCATCGTTGTACATGGGGTCTCTACAGTGCTGTTAGCCACTGGATTCTTGAGCCAGGGCCAGATACCGTTACTTTCCAGAGCTACTGCACTACCAGTTGGAACCTTCTTCCTCCAGCGCCACTGGTGCCTTGATGTTTATCTTCTGGCAGGTGTGGCGGGGGCAGCAGCAAGGGCTTGGGGTTCCCAAGCTGTTTTGCAAGTGTCACAGAAGCTTTAAGGTTAGAAAACCTTTCTCAGGGAACATCCTGGCCCAGATTTCTTTGAGCGTCTCTAACTTCTGTCTTAAAAGTAGGATCAGTGCCAGATGAAAAGCTCATGACTCTTGGCCATGGGCTCGAAGTCTTGGCTGACTTGATAGAGGAATCTTGCAGGAGGTTCTCTTGGCATGAGTCTTGTGGAGAGAGGTGCCATTATAGCAGAGCTTCACTAGGAACTCTTTTCTTAGCACTGAATCTGATTTTTTATTAGTGGTTTGATATAAGTCAGTGAAGAGACTTGAGTTCTTAAGTCAGTGTAGAGTGACTTCAGCCCCTAATTTATCAAGTTCAGAAATTTTCGAGGTCAAAATTAGAAAGGCTATAAGTGATATAGTCATCTTGGTTTTGACAAAAATAGTGTAAACTCTGGCAATTAATTTGGAAGTGATATTTTAAAATGTGTTCTGTATTTAAAGAAAACTCCAATATTTGAATAAATCAGTCCCTGAGTATGCTGATCTGGGATTTCATATCATTAAAAAAATTCTTTTTTATAAGGGATAAGGATTTTTGTTTTCCTTAGCACTGTATTATCATCACACTTAATGTTATTAATAATCCCAGTAATATATATTTTGAATTTTCCCAGTTGTCTCACAAGCCTTTGCTCTTGTTTTGTCTCTTATTCTCTAATGGTCTGGCCACCCTCCCCACCCCCACTCGTTGCTCTTTCCTGCCCAGTGGCGGGTTTCACTGGAGAAGCCAGGTCCTGTGTCCTGTCGAGTGCCCCACACTCTGGGTTTGACGGACTGCTCTCTGTGGTGCTGGATAAGTTGATCGTGTATCCTCAGGAGTCCTGAGGGACTACCAGTAAACTGGGTTGGAACTGAAGGCTTGGTTAAATTCAGATTCAGCTTTCCCTCCTTTCAATGCTGTGTCCTTCCGGCATGAGGCTCACACTGTCTGGTTCTCCCCTTTACTTACGAATGAGACTACGGTCTGGGTCTCTTGGTGCCTTGTGACTCTGTTAGTACGGAGGTACACAGTAGAAGCATGTTAAAGCGCTTTAGATTTCTTAAGAATCTGAGATTCTGATTGAGGAGGTCCTAGAGTGGGTGGGGAGAGACATAGGTTAAAGACCACATGCAAGAAACCCCTAAACCCTCTACTGTTACTTAGATGGGTTATGAATCATTTCCTTTGGTACATTTACAGTATAACTGGAGTGACACAACTTACTTTTAGCAGATGCTCTGGGAAGATCTGTGTTTCATATGAAATGAAGCCTATTTAAATCATTTAACTGTGGAAACGTTTGAGATGTGGTGTGATAGAAAAAACAACTGGTTTGGACCCAGGAGGCCAAATCATTTATTCTCTCTGAGACTTGTTTTTTAATTTACATCTAGAAAGTAGGAATCCTAAGATATTTATCATAGGCTTGTTTTAATGATTAAATGAAACAATTTATTTGGAAGCAGTCCCAGCACCTAGTGGTGAGTTATACTGAAATCTGAAAAGCATTACAGAAATAGATTTATTTTTTTCAATTGAGGTCTTCAGAGTAGAGCTTAAGAAAACTGAAGTAATAATATCTTATGTGCTATTTCATATATATATACACATATAAGCTTTTGTTTTTTAGCTTATTTGAATGATGGGAGACTCATGATGTAGTTTCAATGTAAGTGTAATAAATGTAGCCTTTTTGGGAGGCATAGTGTGTGGACATCTTTTTTTTTTTTTCCCCTTTCAGCTTCATTTACCTCTTAATTCTCCTTTGCCTGGAAGTGAATTGACCAAGGAACCTTTTCGTTGGGATCAGAGACTCTTTGCATTAGTGTTGCGGTTGCCGGGGACGATGTCCGTAGAATCAGAGCAGTTGACAGGTGTGCCTTTAGATGACTCTGCAATCACACCAATGTGTGAGGTGACAGGCGGTAAGTTTTTCGCTGGCAGTAATTCAGTGACTTAAGCAGATTTTATCTGAATGTTTTAAAATGTGCATTTCAAAAACTCCGTGTTTGTTTTGTTTAACAAGTTACTATTAGAAGTTACTAGACATACATGGTTTTAAAACTACATTGATGAAGGTCTTTGATCTGTTGAATAAGATGTAAATACTATTGGGTCTGATAATGCATGATAATTTTTTTCTAACCGTATAGCAAATGCTAATATTTGAAGTTGTTAAACTTATTTTCTTATCTATAAAGATTGCCAATGATTTACAAATGCCATAGAATTATTTTCTCTGACAAAATGTTTCAAGAATCACCTCATTGTCCATGTAATGATTAATGCCTAGTTAAGTACAGTTTTACCCAGAGGCAAAGAGGAAGTGAGATAGGTTAGAGGAAAACAGGTAGTGAACTCTTAACCAGCTGTGTTAAGTGAACATTAGTAAAACTCTTGAAACAGAAGATGTAATAGACTCAGAACTTCTATATGGTGGAATTGGTTAACAACAGGTGGGTTAAATTCATATCAATATGCATTGAGTGCCTACTGTGTACCAAGCACTGTCCATGCTTCAGGACTTCCACAGTAAATATGACAAGCATGGTATTCTTGCTTTCACGGTGCATCGTCATTCTCTCTTAAGGAATTGATGGTAAAATGTCCAGGTCTGGTGCACCACTCTTCCATTGGTGTCCTGGGTTGTGACACAGCCTCCATTCACTGTCCATGCTCTGTTGAGATCCCATCATAGCCAGCTGTGTAAGTCAAAGGAAAATAAGGTCTAATTAATGTTTTAGGTGCCTTTCTTCTAATATTCTGTGGATTTTGGAAGCCTGCAGATTTCACAGATGAAAAAGAATACCCTACATAGATAGGTATGTGAAGTAGATAAGTTAAAAGATTCAGAAATCACCATTGATGATATCTTTCAGTGACCCAGAAACCTTAGTTGGTCAAAGAATTAGGGAGCTTTCCACAGACGTACATCCTGAACCTCTTCTAATGTAGTACTTTGCTTTTCTTCACGCTCCTGCTAGCAGTAATGGGAGACTGCTCAAATGCCACTCGTTTTCTTATAGTATGCTTTCTTCTTTATTTTCAATGAATGCTGACTAAGAAGTGTTTTGAGGATAAAACACCGAAAAAGTAGCAATAACTGAAAAGCTAACATCCACTGGTGGAGTACTGTTCAAATATGCAATCATGTTAACAATTCTGTGCATTTTTAAACGATAAGAATAGTGTATGCATTTGTTTTTTCCTTTATAGAGTAATTTATGTTCATTAAGGAAAAATTGGAATGAAATTTGCATATGTTGCCAAAGTGATTAATATTTTATTCTATTTTTAATGTATACCTTAAAAATTATATAATTGTCACTGTAAGCATTTTTATTTTATTATCTTTAATTAATGAATACTCACTCAATGCCAATTAGCTGTTTTTGATCATGGGACTACAGCAGGAGCAATAGAGAGAAGGCTTACATTTTTGGGCTGTATGACAGATAAAATGCTGTAACATCAATAAATCATGTTTCAGAGAGTTCTGCTTACTATCAAGTAAAGACACAGGGTGAGATTGCAGGGGGCAGTGAGGCAGAGAACAAGTCTTCCTGGGACGTCTTCTAAGGAGGTGACTTTTTTACCGTAAACCTAAAGGATATGTGTACCCCAGTTTGAATCAGTATAAAATGTTGCATGTCCTTGGAAATTGTTATACTCTTTGTGTAAAGAATTAAATAAAGCAACAATTATTCTTTTATAAAAGATATTAATCCCTTTAAAATGATTGTTGTAGCGTCTTCATCAACCCTCTCTCCTTTTTAAAATTGAGGTATAATTGATACATACAACATTTTAGTTCCAGGGGTAAAAACTATGATTTGATATTTGTTTAAATTATGAAATAATCACTGCAGTAAGACTAGTTAGCATTTGAACAGAACTCAGAATAACGGAGTAAACCATACAAAGATCTCTGTAGAGGAAATAGTAAGAGAAGGATCATGCCCTGTATTTTGGGAAGCAACAGGAAAGCTGATATGGCTACAAGCTTATGTAGGGAAAAGGAGAGAATAACAGGTTAGTTTCTAGAGGTGGGCAAGGGCCAAATTGTGAATAGCCTTTTAGGCTGAAATATTATTTATTTTCCCAGTGTGATGGGAAGTCACTGGAGGGCTTTTTATAGGAGATGACATTGATTTCCGTTTCTGAAAGACCACTTCAACTGCTAGATGAGAATATACTGTAAAGCGGTGGGAATGAAAGCAGGGAGACTAGGAGAGAGGATAGTACTTTGATCTCAAATGTTTATGTTTGGAGATGATGAGAGGTGGTCTGATGGAAAGGAAAGACTGAGGGTAATGCAGGAAGAAGGAATCAGGGATGATTCCTGGGTAATTCACTTGGTCTGAACAATTGGAGGTGAACGGCTATGCTATGTACTGAGATGGTTACTCAGGAGAAGCAGGTTGGGGGGAGGTGCAAGGATGGTATCAGATTTTAAAAATACCTAATGGACATGTTGGTAGAAGTATTGAGGATAAAAAGCATTTTATAAAAATTGTAATACTTTTCTAGATTAAATAAATTTAACTTTCTTAACTTCTGTAAATAGGACTGTTGCCCAACTTAGTATTACTACTTTTGTGTCTTAATCCATTTTATTAATACTAAAATCCTTCCTAATCCCAAGGGAGAAAGTTTTTTTTTTTTTTTCCCCCACTTTATTGCTGTGTTAAGATTTTTTGTGAACCAGCTTCTTGGCTTGAAAGTGTGTGTTTTTCTCACAAATATAATGAGTGATCTCAGACACTTTATCCTTTAGTACAAAGTATCAAGCATTCCAAGAGGTAAGTTTTGACATAAAGAATAAGAGAAACATGACATAGGTTATGGGCTCACTTTGTAAAGATGTCTAAATTTGCTTTAACTTTGAAAAGAGTTAATGCATTTTTATTATTTTTATAAGTGATTCAAGTTTATTTACTTTTTCTCTAATTTTCATAAAATATCTTTGTTAGTAATTTAATGTCATACTAAAATCATATCTTATTTACTTATATTTTCCTAATCAGTTAGTTGATGACACAGGTTAGAGAAGTGTAGAGGATTGCCACAATTTTATATTTAGGAACTTTTGATTTTATTGACATCATCAAAATATGTTTAAATATCATGAAATAAGATACTGAGCCTTTATATAATCTCCTAAATACCTTATGTATTAAGATGATCAGCATTTTTATGTATGTGTTTAAACTGACTCAAAGAATTTTTAATTTGCCAGTTCTTTCTCATAAGTGTGGTTCCATATAAACTTTCTTATTTTAAATACTGATTTCAAATTAACATCATGGTTTTGAGGGAAGAAGGTGGTATATCCAGATGAATGTTTCTGATGCCTTGTAAGGGTTTGAATCTTGGCTGCTCTATTGTATTAACTTGGATAAATTAATCCCTCTGTGCTTTAGTTTTCTCATTTGTAAAGTGGAGAAAGTAACCCATATGATTGCTGTTAGGATTAGAGAAATTAATGAAATAGAGTGATTAGGATAGTGCCAGGTGCACAGACACTCAGTAATTGGTGGGTATTTTTATAATTACGGCTTTCATTGTTGCATCCAGGTAAACCATTTGTTACATGATACTTGTTTTCCTAAGTAAAGCTGACTCTGAGGAGTTGAATCACACTATTGCCTAATGATAATATCCTCTTTTCTGAGTAGCCTTTAGCAAATCACGTGTTCAGTTTAAATTGATACACGAGTAATTTGATATGTCAAGTATAATAATATAACATTGTTTGGTAGTAATTGGTTGAATTTGTTAAGGAATAGGATTTTTCCATATTGAGCTTATTACAAATAACACTGTAGGATGTTTGATTAAAGATTTTTAGTTGTCATGATTTTAAGCACTGGTCTAGATCAGAACATACAAATATGTAAGTTACATATATAATGATAAATTTTATAGTAGTCACATTGAAAAGAAACAGGTAGGGAACTCCCTGGTGATCCAGTTCTCAGGACTCTGCATTTTCACTGCCTGGGTTCAGTCCCTCAAGCCATGTGGTGTGACCAAAAAAAAAGGAAGAAAAACAACAAAAAACCTAAAAACAGGTAAAATTAATTTGTATAGAATCATTTATTTAAATATATATAAAATATTTCAATGTGAAATTGATGTTTTAAAATTATTGAGATATTATCATCTTATGTCTACAAAACGAAGTGTGTATTTTTTATAGTTACTGTACATCTCAATTTGGACTAGCTCTGTTTCAGGTTCTTAATAGCCATGTACAGCCAGTGGCTGCAGTATGGGACAGCACAGATCTGGCTGTATTTATTGAAAAATCCCTGTTAAAGAAATGTTTCCACTGGTATTTTTTCTTAATTACTATCATTTTAATGCTTCTGAACTAAAAGTTTTATAGGTTAAAATATTCAAGAGGGAAATTCATTTAAGATAGGTAATTTCTAAGTATGTAAGCCAATTGAAATTCAGAAAAGCACATGCTACTGTGTATTATTTTAAAGTGCAAATACTTAAAATATGTGGTGTCTGCCAGCAGATTACTTAAATAATTATTGGGTTTCTTCTATGTCCTTAGCATTAATATTTAGTGATACATTTTTCTTCAGCAGGTGTAAGATTTTGAGGGGTTAGTTACTATACTTTACCACAATATGTGTAGTAAAGATAAATTATATTGGAACTCAGTTGGAAAATAGTTTTTTATATTTATATATATACTTAAAAATTTTTTTTCATTTCATGTGATATACATTGTATATATGTAATGATTTTTTTCATTGTGGTTTGTTCAGACCAATATTTTTATTTTCTGTGTACCTTTAATTAGAAGAAAAAACTTACATACTCTCATAAAATGGAATTGTTGATTGAAAATAACTTTTTTTGTTTTGTTACTCTTCCATTAGATAATGAAAAGTCCAAACTTTATCACTGAACTTTTGTGAATCAATATTGTCAAAAACCCCACTATGGTTCTTTTTTGCTTAAAGTAGCAATTTTTGCAACTAACTAGTTCACTTTATGTTTTTTTTTTTTTGTTTCAGGCCGCTCATACTCTGTATGTTCTCCAAGAATGCTTAATCAGTGTCTAGAATCCTTGGTGCAGAAAGTACAAAGTGGGGTAGTAATAAACTTTGAGAAAGCAGGACCAGATCCTTCCCCTGTAGAAGGTATTATTGTCATTTTCTTACAGACATTTTAAACTTGCTTTATCAAGTATTCAGCTAGAACTGAAAAATTACTATGATTTGGTTTTAACGTTGACAAGGTCAAATTATTAAGATGACAAAAGAGCTGTTGGTAAAGTGGCACGATTAAATAGGAAAGTCAAGGTTGTATGATAGTGGTTTGGTCGTATTGCCTTTTTATATTGGTTGTTCATAGCCTGATAATTTGTAAGAGCTAAAACCCTTTTTAAAAAAACATGAACAGAATAGTGTATTTCATTTTTTAGTATTGTAACATTGACTCTCTCCAGCGTATGTGCCTCTCCCGTGTCCCTTGATTCACAAGAGTGTTCAGCCCTAGGTGTTTATTTAATTCCTTAGCTACAATTTTTACTAAAGATCAGACTGATCAGAACCAAATGGTTGGTGTGGTTCCAAAACTGAGAAACCAGCCTTTGCTATTGAACTTGATTCTTTTAACTCTAGCTGAGCCCTGCCTGGCTTTATTCTAATATTCTGTGATCATGAACTATTTATATTAGCCAGAGGGTATAAGGAGTTTTGCCAGAACCAACGGACGGCTTACATCTGGACCCTCTGCCTTGTACGACATAGCTGAAAACCAGAATTAGAAAGTCGTTAATGACACTTTGGCAGAGGTAAGGCAGTAGAGTGGGTAACTGGGAGAAGAGAAAGGTCATAGAGATGAGAGCAGAAGATGGAAAGATTATATAAATTATATTGCTGTGTTCAATTTAAAAAAAAGAAACCTTAAAAGAATTGAATTGTTAGACATGGAATATATTTATTTTAAAATTATTTTAGGACTTTGCTTAGAATTAGGCACTCAGTAAATGTTTGCTGTACTGTTGAAGAGAGTTCCCATTTTCTAGGATTGTTTTAGATTAAAGGTAGGTGCCTCAAATCTGTATTTATACATTAGACTTTTGTTCTAGTTTTTAGGCTTTAGGTAAAATGATTTTTAAAAAATACTTATTTAGCCGTGCTACTGCTGCTAGGTCACTTCAGTTGTGTCCAACTCTGTGCGACCCCAGAGACGGCAGCCCACCAGGCTCCTCTGTCCCTGGGATTCTCCAGGCCAGAACACTGGAGTGGGTTGCCATTTCCTTCTCCAATGCATGAAAGTGAAAAGTGAAAGTGAAGGCGCTCAGTCGTGTCCGACTCACTCTTAGCGACCCCATGGACTGCAGCCTACCAGGCTCCTCCATCCATGGGATTTTCCAGGCAAGAGTACTGGAGTGGGGTGCCATTGCCTTCTCCATATTTAGCCATAGTTACTTAGTGTTTACTAAGCTGAGCATGATGATGAAAAAATTGATTATTTGCCCTTATCATCTGGTGGGGGGAAACATGTCATTCGTTAAGCAAGTATTTCCTGTGAAGTATATTGGGCAAGCAAAGGATGCTGTGGGACCTCCTTTCAATTGTGGAACTCAAAGAGTCGAAATTTGCTGATGTTACCCTCTCATGAATTCTGGTCTAATCTAAATTTTAAAGTCTTAGTCGTGATAGTATTCTACTGTTTAAGAAAAACAGGAAAATCCAGAACTGAACAAGTATTAAGATATTTTTACTAAGTAATATTAGACATAGTTTAACTTCTTATGTTTTTTCCCTTTAATGATATTTACTTTTTAAAATTTCTTTGCTATAGATGGGCAGCCAGACATATCAAGACCTTTTGGATCGCAGCCTTGGCACAGTTGTCACAAACTCATTTATGTCAGACCAAATCCTAAAACTGGGGTTCCTATAGGTCACTGGCCTGTTCCAGAATCTTTCTGGCCAGATCAAAATTCTCCAACACTAGTAAGTACCAGAGATTGTGACTTCATAATAGTAACTGCTTTTCATACCAGCTTTAAGTACTACTGTCAGTTAAAGGTGTGGCTATTGTATAGAAATTAGACAGATGTTCAAGTGCTATGATAAGCTGTTATTTGCTTTAGTATACTGTGTTGTTCATTATAAAATAATAGAAAAGAGGCATCGTTTTCCTTTGGAATCTGAAGTTATGCTTATGTTTTTATTATTGCATCTGATTACAGAATCATAGATATATATTCTAAATATATAAATAACATAAGGCTTTGTTCTCAGGGACATAATACAGAATTTAAATGAATGGTTATAAAATAATTTTGATGGTTTCCCTGCAGCCATTTAGGACTTAATCTTAGAAATTCATGTTGATTTGCATAGTTTTAGTTATATTCAGTGTTCTCAGTCTGGAAGTTTAAGATAGAAAAGATTTTCTGGTCTTATTTATAGGAATTATTTTTAGTAACAGTAGGGCTTGTTGAGTGGTCATGATGAATTATCAGTATTCACTATATGGTTCTTATAATAATAGGGTAAATTTAACAAATATCTATTCAGTCTTGTTAATACACATTTTTCAGATTAGTATTTTTTGTAGTAACTCAGAGGACACTGGAATATTTTGTGGGAGAGCCTGACAGTGGTTCTTTTGATGTTACCCTTAGAAGATAAGAATTGTTATTTCAAAGATCTTTAAGTAGTCTTTAATAACTTTTGATGTGGCTGTCATTTATGAATTAAGTTAAACTCTTTGAAATCTTTCATACTTTAAATCTGTATCAACTCTTCAGGATAATTTTTTACTTTTGTTCTATACAAGAGCTGTGATATTTCTTTTGTTCATTAGGGATTTAATGAAGTAGTACATGAAATAAAGTTTCTATACATTTCAGTGAGAGATCGTCTTCCTTTTTTTGATTGAACCATGATAGTTTTTTAGTCTAACCTTAGAGAGCTCTCGATTCTTTGGTGATTTTAATTTCTCTTCTGGAGCCTTTCAGAATTCTGAAAGAACAGCTATCATATTTGTATGAAATATTATATTGTTACTTATTCAGTTATATTTAACACTTACAGTAGTGCATATGGTACATGTTGAGTCCGCATAGGAAGAGATCCAAAGCCAGTATCACAGGCATTATCTATCAATATTACTCTAGTGGTCTATTGCAGATTGTTACAAGCTATAGAGGATTTTGGAATGTGGATAGGATTTTAGTTGGAACAGAAAACAATGTTGAAAGTATGGAAGTAGGAAAGAACAAGGTGAATTTAGAGGAATGGAAAGTATCTGAGGATAGGTGGTTCATAATATGTCTGTAGGACACTGAGAATACTATTAAATAGACTAGATTGCTCATGACTTTACATGCAAGGTTAAGGAATTTGAGCTTTTCTCAGTGGGGTTCTTAGAACTGAAGACATTTCTAAGACTGTTGCTTTAGGAAAATTAATCTGGTGGTTGTTACATGCAGCAGAATCAGCAGATGAATTGGCAGGTAAGCTGTTTACCTAGAGGACTATTGCTATAGTTGACTTAATACAGAGCTGTTGTGCTTAGTCACTCAGTCGTGTCCGACTCTTTGTGACCCCATGGACTGTAACCCGCCAGCCTCCTCTGTCCATGGAATTCTCCAGGCAAGAATACTGGAGTGGGTTGCCATTTCCTTCTCCAGGGGATCTTCCCAACTCAGGGATTGAACCCAGGTCTTCGGCATTGCAAGCAGATTCTGTACTGTCTGAGCCACCAGGGAAGCCCAATATAGAGCTAGTAAGAGTTTGAATTAAGATGTTGGAAGAGAGAATGTTAAAAAAGAGATATTGGAAAGAACTGGCAAATTTTAGTAACTGAAGGATATTAGAGGGGAAATTAAATTTCTATAAATAATAGGATTTCATATAAGAGGTACTGATACTGAAATTAAATGTGATTTATTAGAGACTGGTTCTGAATTTGAATTATGGCTCTACCAGTTATTAGCCATGTCTTTGGTTAATTATCTTCTTTAAGCCTCAATTTACCATCTGTTAAATAAAGATAATAACTCCTATCTCATAGGATTATTTTGGATATTAAATGGATCTTAGTATTTTCATCCAAAAAAACCCCGTGAATTTCATAGACTGATTCAATAAGCTGTTTGTCAGGTACGTGACAGGTACAGGAGCAGAAGATAAGTAAAACATAGTGCTTCCCATCTGGAACCTTCTGTAGGAAGGTCAGCTGTATAAACATGATAGAGTCCAGTGTGCCACATGTCAAAGTGGTGGAGCAGAGGCCAGATGAGGTGGTACCTGACTGCCTGGTGTGGGTTTGGGGTATGTGGTAAGAGTGTATCAGGAAAGAAGCCTCTTAGAGGTTGGTACTTGCCAGTTCAGACTTCAAAATTTTGTTTGCATTAGGCAAGGAAGAAAACTGAAAAGCAGCCAGGGATAACATGAAACACGGGAGCATGAAAAGACAGTGATTTCTTTGGGCCACTGCAAGTTGTTTTTAAGGCTGGAGCACAGGGTGTATATGGGGTGGTAGTTAAAAGGCATATAGGGACCATACAGTCAAGGCTCTTTGTTTAAAAAAAAAAAACCCAAAAGAGTCTGGCCCTATTTTTAGGTGATTGGATGCTACTTTTACTCAATAATTTGAGGCAGGAAAATTATATGATTATATTTATATTTCATGGCCATGGGGTTGATTGGAGGGGGCTGACTAATTAGGGATACTAATTAAAAATATACAGTTGTACAAATCTAGTCTAAGAAATTATGAAGGCATGAATTAGAGTGGTAAGAAATAGAAGAGATGAGAAATCAGAGAGATGAGAATTTAGCACTGACAGAGGGCAGCATCTAAAGTAGTGAGCATCTGCCCCATATTTATGTGTTTGCTAAGTGGCTTAGAATTTGTGGTATCACTGAATCTAGGTCTTTGTGACAGTTAAGTATGGAGGGTAAGGCGGAGATAATTAAGGATAACATTTAGGTTTTTAGAACAGGTTATGTGGTTTGGGGGTGAAATAATGAATTGGGTAGTACTATGTTTGAGGGACCTATAGAAAATTGAGGTTATGTCCAGTAGGTGTTTAGATACATGAAGAGAAATGAAAGATGGTCCCAAGACAGTAGTTTTGGGAGCCACCAGTGTATGTACTGATAGATAGTAACTGAAGCTAAAAGGAGTCCTTTGTATTTATGAAGTTTCACATTATTTCCTCATAGCTCATATTTTCTTCACCAGTCTTCTTTTGGTGAGACTTTTAGGAAGGAGACTGTTAAAGAGGGGGAATTGAATAACATGCCTTTTTTTTTTTTTTTTTTTTCTTTAAAAGTATTGCAGTTTTTTCAGCTCTAGACCAGGGTCTCCAGAGTGGGGCATATTTACCATAGGGGTAACCAATAGTTTACTGGAATAGCAAAGGAAACCAATAGAACGTCTATTTGTTTTTTCTATTTTTTAATATTATTTTGGTATATATTATATACCTATAGATTAATAATTTACAAGTATATATATATTTAAAACCTCATACTGATCAGTGTGCATCATCAGTTTGGAAATCAGGTAGTTAACCTGCTACAACTGTGGCCTTAGGAAGGTTTCTAATTACATTAACTACTTGTTAGATGTAAAAATTAATGAGCACTTAGTTAATCCTAAAATACTGCATTTAAGTTTTCTGATGAATTTGATTTTAAGACTTAAAAAACTTTAATCCTGTGCAGATTTTGAAGTGTTTATTTTTTTTTCTTGTGCATATTGATAGTTTAAGCATTACATTTTTAAGTATTATCTTTCCGCTTAGTGGTGCTTTTGATAGTAAATTAAACTCTCACTAGTGAAACTGAGAAACTGAGTAAACTCTGACGGTGAGGGATACGAAAAGTTTGTTTCTGAGAGTTTGTGCAAGAGTAACAGTAAGACTTTGCCTTCTAGCCACCTCGTACATCTCATCCTGTAGTGAAGTTCTCCTGTACAGACTGTGAACCCATGGTTATTGACAAATTGCCTTTTGACAAATATGAGTTGGAACCTTCACCGCTGACTCAGTTTATCCTGGAAAGAAAATCTCCTCAGACATGTTGGCAGGTAAGCTGAAAGACTGCAGTGATTTAAAAAATTTATTTAATTTTATTGAGGTGTAATTGATCGACACTGTTGTTGCATTAGTTTCAGGTGTACAGCAAGCTACCTGTTACACATGGACATACAGCCTCTCTTTTCAGAGTCTTTTCCATATAGGTAGAGCATTATAGAGTAATGGTCCCTGTGCTGTGTAGTAGTAGGTCCTTATTAGTTCCATCTATTTTATATACAGTAGTGTGTATATGTCAATTGCAATCTCCCAGTTTATCCCTCCCTGCCTCCTTAAACCCCAGTAACCATAAATTTATTTTTCATATCTCTCACTCTTTCTGTTTCGTAGGTAAGTTCATTTGTAGCCTTTCTGTTTAGATTTCACATATAAGCAATATCATGGTATTTGTCTTTCTCAGTCTGACTTAATTTCACTCAGTATTAGTTCAGTTCAGTTCAGTCGCTCAGTCGTGTCCGACTCTTGGCGACCCCATGAACTGCAGCATGCCAGGCCTCCCTGTCCATCACCAACTCCCAGAGTCCACCCAAACCCATGTCCATTGAGTCGGTGATGCCATCCAACCATCTCATCCTCTGTTGTCCCCTTCTCCTGCTCTCAATCCTTCCCAGCATCAGGGTCTTTTCAAATTAGTCAGCTCTTTACTCAGTATTAGAACCTCTAAAAATTTAATTTGGTGTTGTTTTTTTTTTAATTTGGTGTTTTTTAAAAAGTCAAATTGAATCCATGGTTTATATAACATTCTGCAAAGGTTATTAAATGTGAACTTTTAACTACTTTTTAACAGGTATATGTGAGCAATAGTGCAAAATACAGTGAACTTGGCCATCCCTTTGGTTACTTGAAAGCCAGTACAGCACTGAACTGTGTCAACTTATTCGTGATGCCTTACAATTACCCAGTGCTCCTTCCCCTTTTAGGTAAGTCATTCTTGTCATGTTCTCTGTGGCCTAGCATACATATGAATTTTCCTAAAAGCAATCTTTGGGAACATCCCTCCCTTTTTGAGTTTTCTTGTCTTCTGGAAATTAATGAAGATTTTTATTAATATTTTAAAATATTGAAGCTGTTAAGGGTTTTATAGCAACCTCTGCATGTTTCTGATATATTGAAAGTCAGGGTCAAACACCTTTGATTCTACAAACTATTGAAGATAATACTATATTTTGTTTCTAAATTAAATATTCTAAGTTTTTTGCAAATCAGATATCTTACATAGTTAGAATTAGTAATGCAGACTTTGTGTATGGTAAATAATTAAGATATTTTGTAGAAGCATAGTTCTTGGATCTGAGTATTTTCTTTTTAAGAATTTTATTTTGGCAAATTTTTTAGTGCATGAATTTGTTCTAAAATAATATTCTAAATAATATTGATAAGCCTAAAGTTGATTGGAGACCCTTTGGCTGTAATTTTTTGAGGGGTGCTATTGGAGAAGGCATCTTTTCCTTCATGGAATTGCACCAGATTTAAAGCTTAATAGACAAAATATTAGTAGGTATGTTTTCATGTATAGTTTGTTTCTGTATTCCAGTCTGTTTCATATCTAGATTTTCCTTGTGTATTTTCTCATTCTACCTTTATTATTTAATTTGAGACCTTAATTGGCACCCTTTCATTTTTAAAGTGGTATTACTACTACTCAAAAATGTCAGAACCCCAAATTTATCACCTTTAATTTTGTTAAAAATATATAATTGATGTTTCCTCTCTCTCTTGTAAATAGTAAAGCAAACTTTAAAAATGAAACTTACTTGACTTGGTTTTCATGTGTGAAAACACTGAATGATGATAGTTTGTTCTCATTATGCATTCATTTATAGATGATCTGTTTAAAGTCCATAAAGCAAAACCAACATTGAAATGGAGACAGTCATTTGAAAGTTATTTGAAGACAATGCCTCCCTACTATCTTGGGGTAAGAATATTATTCTTAAAAATAGAATGTTATAAAATGTTGTATTATGCTTATAGTTTACTGTAGGTATTAAAGCTTTTATTTATTGCTGTTACAGAATAAATGTCATGAAAAATTTACAAATGACCCATATAAATATGAGAAAGAAATGTTTCAGTGATTTGCAGAATAATGATGATGGTGAGAATATATATAATGCTTATCCAGGCCTGCCTGATACTATCCTCAGCACTTTACATGTGTTACTTAACCTCATTTAATTTATATGGTAACTGTATGAGGCAGAAATAACTGTTTTTATTTCACAGATATGGAAACTAAGACACTAAAAAATTAAACAATTCATCTAAGGCTACACAGCTAATATCAGGGTCAGGAATTCAATCCCAGGCAGCTGGCTTTAGAATTTAAGCTTTTACAATTAACCTTTTTAAATTGCAGTTTTATAATTATTTCTCCTTACAGGTACAAAAAAAGGTTTGTTTGCATTATTCTCTGAATCTCAAGAAACATTCCCTGAAACCTGGTGTATCACAATAGGACCAGTAATACATATATTATTAAATACATTGTTGTTGTTGAGTTGCTAAGTCATGTCCGACTCTTTGTGACCCCATGGACAGTAGACTGCCAGGCTTCTCTGTCCATGGGATTCTCCAGGAAAATAATTACTTTATTGATTTTGTGAAAAATAACTTCTAGAACACTTGATTAAAACATTACTTCTGCTTTTACTGCAGGAATATTGTAGTATTCAACTGTAATCTTTCTAAATGGTCTCTAATAACATTAATTTCTTAAGCTTTGAAATCATGTATTATAGTTGTAAGAGAAAATCTGTGTGTGTCTAGCAGATAGTACCAGCTGTGTAGGAGACGGGAAAGGAGGAAACACTGGAATATGAACTGCTGCATATATTTGACTCATGTTTCATAGCATCTGGGGGGATGTAGCCAGTGCCACATGGATATTAAATATCTGGTCTGGGATTTGATTCCAGTTTGACACCAGTGCTTTTATACACTTTGTAATATGTCAGTGGGTGGCTGTCATCCTTTTTCTGACTCTGTCCCATTCACATATGCTAGACTGTTGTGCCAGTGACATTTTTCATTGCACAAAGTAGTTCTTAATTAGCCTATCCTTACCCAAGGTAAGAATCTTCTATTATCCTTGACTCCTCTTTTCACTTACCACCCAAGTTCTATCAAATCTATATCTGCAATGTGTCTTCTGCCCTCTTTTTCCAGATGATACTAAGAAGTCCAGGACTCCACACTTTCTTACTCTGGGGGTTGTTATTACAGTCTCTAATCCTTTAGTATTTCAAACTGCCTTTGATACCACTGACAAACATTTTAATGAAGTACAAATATGATTATGTGACCCTTATTGAAGAAAAGGAGAGGTTTTGCGGGGGTGAATTTTTCAAAATTGACAACACATTTATGGCCCCACTGGTAAAGAATCGGCCTGCAATGCAGGAGACCTGGGTTCTATGCCTGGGTTGGGAAGATCCCCTGGAGAAGTGAATGGCTACCCACTCCAGTATTCTGGCCTGGACATTCCATGGACTGTATAGTCCATGGGGCCTCAAAGAGTCGGACATGACTGAGCAACTTTCACTTTCACTTTTCATGGCTATAAATTTTTGACAAGCTTAGGATTGAGTGTGATATTTTCTTTTTTTCCTATAGCCTTTGAAGAAAGCTGTTAGAATGATGGGAGCACCTAACCTAATAGCAGACAGTATGGAATATGGACTTAGTTACAGTGTCATTTCATACCTCAAAAAACTGAGTCAGCAGGTAATGTTAAGAAATAGAGCCATTAAGTATTTTGAATGGTATTGGCCAAGTTGGTCAATAGGCCAGATACTAGTTCTTGATGGTTCTAGTAGAATTGTATTAATAGATTACGTTTTAAAACCACATATATATTAACATAATTCTCAAGTGCATGATATGCTATGTTTTGAAATGACAATTTCAAATAATAATTTCTAGTTTGTGAAAATAGCTTTATTAATGTGATCCTAGCCTTATATGTTAACATTCCTCATGTTTTCTTTTGGGAAATTTGTTAGAAATTTGTTTTTCTTAGTCAAAAAATATAAGTTTCTTTTGCTTTATGTTTTAAAACCTATAGCATTTTCTATAAAAATGGGAGTTTCTTTTGAAATATGTATAAAAATACTGAATTTTGTCCTTTTGGATATAAATCACGTTAGTAGATACCAGATTAGTCAAGCAGTATACCCTTTGACTGCCAAGTTATTAAAATTATATAAAGCACAATTTTTCCAGTACTTTGCCATCTCTACTTCAACTGCTAATTGAATTGTAGAAGAGTCAAAATATTGCTGTTTGCCTAATCTGTGAAAATTTAGTTATGTGCTAGTAATAATGTCTTTAAGTAGATATTGATAAGATTGTTTTCTAATTTTATGTCACCTCTGAATTGGGAATTTTTATTTAGGGTGTATTAACTAACATATCATGGTTTCAATGTAGTGGGTGTTAATAAATCTAAGTTGTGTTTGTGTGATTTTCTCCAAAAGGTAAGAATTGTGATGATTTAAAATCATAAGACATTATTGTTTAAACTGTGTTCAGTTTACCAAGCATTTGACATAGACTGCATAACTTAAGTAGTGTTTTTAATTCCTTATGTTCTTTTAAAATGTGATAAATACTTAATTTATAAAAGACTGAAACTACTTTTAGCCTTTAATTTACCAGTTCAGATCACATGAAGACAGCTTTTATTTATTTTTGCTTTAGGCCAAAATAGAATCTGATCGAGTCATCGGTTCTGTAGGCAAAAAAGTAGTACAGGAAACTGGAATTAAAGTCCGAAGCAGATCACATGGTTTATCAATGGCTTATAGGAAAGATTTTCAACAGCTGCTCCAGGGAATTTCAGAGGA
This sequence comes from Bubalus kerabau, assembly GCF_029407905.1. Taxonomy (NCBI): domain Eukaryota; kingdom Metazoa; phylum Chordata; class Mammalia; order Artiodactyla; family Bovidae; genus Bubalus; species Bubalus kerabau. The sequence continues at coordinate 21,498,709 of NC_073635.1, read as the reverse complement.
TGTTCCTCACAGACTGCTGGACCTTAATATGAAAGAATACACTGGGTTCCAAGTTGCTTTGCTCAATAAGGTAATAGTTATGTGAATTTTGTACTGCTCTAGTAATAGTCTATATTGTCAAATATGTCAAATTTTCTATTAACTGATACCCAGTTTGTCCAAACTTCTATACCTCTGCAGAATAATGATCAATTATGCTATTAATATTATTGAATCATTGAATTTTAAAACACTATACATGGTGAGTGGATGAGCAGATGGACTGATGAAGAGCAAACCATCATGTTCATTTTATAGATAGAAAACAGGCTTAGAGATTGCCTGAAGTTACATAGCTAATAGTAGAATTCACTGTAGTTTGATACTTATACTACTGACCTTGGCTGCACAGTATAATCCTGAAATGCTTTATGAATACTCATTATTAGAAAGATCTTCATCCCAGTTGCCTGTTTGTCAAAACTGACAGACTGGTTCTAAAATTTATATGGAGGTATAAAGGTCCTAGAGTAGCTGAAACAATTTTGGGAAAGAATAAAGCTGAAAGACTTGCACTGTCTAATTTTAAAAGTTACTATAAAGCTGCAGTGATCAACATATGTGTTGCCGGCATGAGGAAAAATATTTTGGTCAGTGGGACAGAAGTAGACCTTCATATATAAAGTTAATTTTTAACAAAGATGCCAGAATAATTTAGTGGGTAAGAAGACAGTCTTTTCAACAAATAGGGTGGGAACAGTTGGCTATCCATCTGCAAAATAATGAACTTGATCCTTATATTAGTTAATGTGATCATAGTTACAAATGTAAGAACTGAAACTATAAACTTCTACAGGAAAAATATCTATAAGATGTTGGATCTTGGGTCAATGAAGATTTCTAAAATACAACACAAAAAACACATACACATAACAATTTCATACACTGAACTTCAGTAAAATTATCATTTTTGTCTTCAGAAGAAACTTTGAAGTTTCTCCCAGACAAGCTACAGCCTGGGAGAAAAGCATATGCTGAATAAAGAACTTGTATCAAAATATATAAAGAAATCATAAGACTTAGTAATAAAAAGATAAGCATCCAATAAAAAAATACACAAAGTATTTGAATAGACACCTTACCAGGTAGGATATACAGACCTGAACAAGCACATGAAAAGATGTTCAACATTATTAGTCAAGTGGGGAAATGCAAATTAAAACCACAGTGAGATACCACTTTATGCCCACTAGAATGGCTAAAATTTAAGACTGAAAAATATGAAGTGTTGGTAAGGTTATAGAGTAGCTGGAACTCTTACACATTGTTGATGAAAATTATCAACAGTTAATTTGCAGTTTCTTAGGAAAGGTAAATGTTGCTGTATACCAACAGTTCTACTTGTAGGTATCTACTGAGATAAATGCAAATACGTGTGTATAAAGGGTTTATATGCAAATATTCATAGCAGCATTAGTAATTGCCCCAAACTGAAAACAGTCCAGTTCAGTTCAGTCGCTCAGTAGTGTCCAACTCTTTGCGACCCCATGAATTGCAGCACGCCAGGCCTCCCTGTCTATCACCAACTCCCAGAGTTCACTGAGACTCATGTCCATCGAGTCAGTGATGCCATCCAGCCATCTCATCCTCCATTGTCCCTTTCTCCTCCTGCCCCCAATCCCTCCCAGCATCAGAGTCTTTTCCAATGAGTCAGCTCTTTGCTTGAGGTGGCCAGAGTACTGGAGTTTCAGCTTTAGCATCATTCCTTCCAAAGAAATCCCAGGGCTGATCTTCTTCAGAATGGACTGGTTGGATCTCCTTGCAGTCCAAGGGACTCGCAAGAGTCTTCTCCTGCACCACTGTTCAAAAGCATTAATTCTTCGGTGCTCAGCCTTCTTCACAGTCCAACTCTCACATCCATACATGACCACAGGAAAAACCATAGCCTTGACTAGATGGACCTTAGTTGGCAAAGTAATGTCTCTGCTTTTGAATATGCTATCTAGGTTGGTCATAACTTTCCTTCCAAGGAGTAAGCGTCTTTTAATTTCACGGCTGCAGTCACCATCTGCAGTGATTTTGGAGCCCAGAAAAATAAAGTCAGCCACTGTTTCCCCATCTATTTCCCATGAAGTGATGGGACCGGATGCCATGATCTTCGTTTTCTGAATGTTGAGCTTTAAGCCAACTCTTTCACTCTTCACTTTCACTTTCATCAAGAGGCTTTTGAGTTCCTCTTCACTTTCTGCCATAAGGGTGGGTGGTGTCATCTGCATATCTGAGGTTATTGATATTTCTCCCGGCAATCTTGATTCCAGCTTGTGTTTCTTCTAGTCCAGCATTTCTCATAATGTACTCATAATGTACATAATGCATAGAAGTTAAATAAGCAGGGTGACAATATACAGCCTTGACGTACTCCTTTTCCTATTTGGAACCAGTCTGTTGTTCCATGTCCAGTTCTAACTGTTGCTTCCTGACCTGCATACAGATTTCTCAAGAGGCAGGTCAGGTGGTCTGGTATTCCCATCTCTTTCAGAATTTTCCACAGTGTATTGTGATCCACACAGTCAAGGCTTTGGCATAGTCAATAAAGCAGAAATAGATGTTTTTCTGGAACTCTCTTGCTTTTTCCATGATCCAGAGGATGTTGGCAATTTGATCTCTGGTTCCTCTGCCTTTTCTAAAACCAGCTTGAACATCGGGAAGTTCATGGTTCACATATTGCTGAAGCCTGGCTTGGAAAATTTTGAGCATTACTTTACTAGCATGTGAGATGAGTGCAATTGTGCGGTAGTTTGAGAATTCTTTGGCATTGCCTTTCTTTGGGATTGGAATGAAAACTGATTCCAGTCCTGTGGCCACTGCTGAGTTTTCCAAATTTGCTGGCATATTGAGTGCAGCACTTTGACAGCATCATCATTAAGGATTTGAAATAGCTCAACTGGAATTCCATCACCTCCACTAGCTTTGTTCCTAGTGATGCTTTCTAATGCCCACTTGACTTCACGTTCCAGGATGTCTGGCTCTAGGTCAGTGATCACACCATCGTGATTATCTGGGTCATGAAGATCTTTTTTGTACAGTTCTTCTGTGTATTCTTGCCACCTCTTCTTAATGTCTTCTGCTTCTGTTAGGTCCATACCATTTCTGTCCTTTATCAAGCCCATCTTTGCATGAAATGTTCCCTTGGTATCTCTAATTTTCTTGAAGAGATCTCTAGTCTTTCCCATTCTGTTGTTTTCCTCTTTTTCCTTGCATTGGTCGCTGAGGAAGGCTTTCTTATCTCCTCTTGTTATTCTTTGGAACTCTGCTTTCAGATGCTTATATCTTTCCTTTTCTCCTTTGCTTTTCGCTTCTCTCCTTTTCACAGCTATTTGTAAGGCCTCCCCAGACAGCCATTTTGCTTTTTTGCATTTCTTTTCCATGGGGATGGTCTTGATGCCTGTCTCCTGTACAGTGTCACAAACCTCATTCCATAGTTCATTAGGCACTCTTATCTATCAGATCTAGGCCCTTAAATCTATTTCTCACTTCCACTGTATAATCATAAGGGATTTGATTTAGGTCATACCTGAATGGTCTAGTGGTTTTCCCTACTTTCTTCAATTTCAGTCTGAATTTGGTAATAAGGAGTTCATGAGCCACAGTCAGCTCCTGGTCTTGTTTTTGTTGACTGTATAGAGCTTCTCCATCTTTGGCTGCAAAGAATATAATCAGTCTGATTTCGGTGTTAACCATCTGGTGATCATCAACTGGTGAATGGATAAAGATACAGTATATCCATGTAAAAAGGAAAAGACAGTAAAAAGGAATAAACTACCAATACATGAACAACATGGATGAATCTCAAAAACATGTTTGTGGAAAGAAGCCAGATAGAAAAGATTACATATTGCAAGATTCCATTTATGAAATGGGTTGTAGAGAGACAGAAAGCAGATTAGTGGTTGCGGGGATAGGAATTGCAAGTGACTGCAAATGGGCACATGGAAACTTGTGGAGTGATAGGGATGTTCTAAAACTGATCCTAGTGTTGGTTTAACAACTGTACATTTATTAACGCTCAAACTGTTTATGTAAAATGGGTTGTTTTATGGTATGTAAATTACACATCAAAGCTTTTATTTACTTCTGTTAGCCAGGATACATAATGAAATCTTGGACAGATATGAGTTTGAGATAATTCGGTTGAGCTTCACTACCGAGTTTTTATCTTTTGGTTATTAAAACAGTACATTACAATGGTATCATATCTATTTATTCTATTTTTTTAAGCTAATTAGTTGACTTGTATATCTTATTTTCAAAGCTGTGCTGCGGGCTAGAGATTGTAGTCTCTTAATTCTGTTTCAAAATACATTTTGTCTTTGAATCTTTTTAAAACAGGATTTGAAGCCACAGACGTTTAGAAATGCATATGACATACCAAGACGGAATCTTTTGGATCACTTAACAAGAATGAGATCTAATCTTTTGAAGAGCACCCGCAGATTTCTTAAAGGACAGGATGAAGGTTAGATCATGGTTTTAATATTGGTATTTCTTCAGTAAACTTTTCTTTATATTGAAAATACAGAGTGTTATTGTAACTTTTAAAGAGTTGACTGTAATATTACATTCTCATTGAATGAAGGATAAAGTTGAGTCATCTCTAATTGTCTACACTTCTTCCTACCATCACTGTTGCCCCAAATTCTGTTCTCCAGAGGAAACAACCTTTGGTAATAGCTTAGTTTCCTTGTGGCTTTCTTCATACATTCACATACACAGGCACACACAAAATCATTTTCTTGTGATCTACTAGTATCTGATAGTTTAACTCGGAATGGCCAATATATGTCATATTCTAGTATTTCCTTAACCATACCTTTGGCACCTACAAATCAAGTCAGATGAGAACTTAACCCTTTTGCCAACTCTGATGTAAAGGATCATCTATGTGATAACCTCTTTTCTGTAAATTATGCTTTAACTAAATTCTGCTTTGGAGTCGAATAGAAGAGACATTTTCATAGAAGGGTTACACATACTGTTTATTCTATATACTGAAACTAACGGCAATATTTTTGCTTTGTTTAGAAGATAAAATTGATTATTTAAAATTTTATTAAAAAGCACTCAAGATTTTATGTCACAATACTTATAATGGCAACAAACTAATTTAGAATATATGGTAAGGAAAAGTTGCCTGGAATAGACCAGGTAGCATTCACACACAAGAACACATTATTTGTTAACTAAATGGAAGGTAGTTTCAGCGAAGTTAACTTTTGTTATTGATTTGTTCTGTTTGAAAAGACCAAGTGCACAGTGTTCCTATAGCACAAATGGGGAATTACCAGGAGTACCTCAAGCAAGTACCTTCTCCATTAAGAGAACTTGATCCTGATCAGCCTCGGAGGTTGCATACATTTGGCAACCCCTTTAAGCTGGATAAAAAGGTAAATTTGAAGTGTTCGATTATATAATTTTTTTTTTGTGGGAGGCACAGTAGATTTAATAGTTCTTAATTTAACTAAAGTAAGCCGAAATTATTTGCTTGGTAGAATACTATGTCAACATCTTTAAAATGTACTTTAATGGGAATTGGAGTTTGTCGTACAACTGAAAACCATATGTAAAGTCAGGGAAATTCTTCATTGTTACAGGGTATGATGATAGATGAGGCAGATGAATTTGTGGCTGGACCTCAAAATAAACATAAACGACCTGGAGAACCAAATATGCAAGGTGTCCCTAAGAGACGACGCTGCATGTCTCCACTGCTGAGGGGCCGGCAGCAGAGCCCAGTTGTGAACAACCACATCGGAGGGAAAGGCCCACCGGCACCTATGACCCAAGCACAGCCAGACCTCATTAAACCCCTTCCTCTTCATAAAAGTAAGAGTTTTTCTTTAAACAGTATTTGCTGCTTTTAGTTTGGTTCTTCATGAGAGAGAGTTTTCTGATATAGAAAAAGTGAATAAAGTTCCAAGAGTGTCTAGAGAAGATATTTGTTTATTCCAGATTAGCATGTAATCATTTTTTATGTCTTTTTAATGAACATTTCATATATTCATTCATTATGCTTAATAGCTATCATGATTTGAAATATCATTTGCAAATCTTTAGCGTTTAGAAATGACAGTTTTTAAAGGGGCATTATCAATACCCACAGAAAGATAGTTTTCAATTTGTTTAATTCGGCAACTAATTATTAAATGATATGCTAATTTAGACAGGGTTAGGCATTGAGATGTAGCTGTAAACAGATAATAGGGATCTCTGCCTTCATTTATAATGAGGAAAGAAAGTCATCACACATTTCCTTAGAAGTGTGATGAATATTACAAAAAGGGAAGTCAAGTATACTTGGGAAAGTATTTGGCAAGAGGATTTAGTCTGTGGGGTCAAGGCAGTTTACTGAGGAGGTTCTGTTTAAGCCAACACTTGACGGATGAATGGAAATTAGTAAACTGAAGCTGTGCATTTACCTATGTGACAGTAATAGTGCTCTTACAGGAAGAGTACACTCAGAGGCAAACTGGGAGGAGCAGGGCATTAAGGGAACTGAAGCATTCTGGTATATTTGCGGGCTGCTGGGAATGAGGTAAGGTGAGAACCAAAAGATAGACATGCAGAGTCTAGATCATAGCGGGTCTTGGAAGCCATTGTAAAAAATTCTAGACTTTATTCTAAGGACAGTGAAAATCCATTGAAAGAGGTAGTGATCTGATCTGATTGGCATTTCATAAAGACCAGGCTGACATTACTGTGTGGAGTATTTTTTGTTGTTCAGTCGCTGAGTCAAGTGGAATATTATTGGGGAAGAATGAGAGTTGATGAAGGGAATGTTTAATGGAGTAATTAATTATAGGTGGTGATCATTCATGGGTAAGAACATCTTAACTGGAGAGAAGCCAAATATGATCCCTCCTGATGGGATTACACAGTACTACATTTGAAGTATCTGCCACCCAAAATACTGATCAAGCCTCTGTAGCTACAGGGAAATAATTAGCAAAATCCAGATTGTGGTAAATTACAGGACAAAGAATCTGGTGTGGATATATTTTTCCAGGAAAAAAAGCATAGAAAAAAGAGAGGTACAGAAGGATTTTATAGATGAAAGAGCAAGAGTTTTCACAAGAGTGCGTGGAGAAATGCTCTTGAAGTGGCATTGGAAAGAAAAGGGACTAGTGACGCCACCTCATTTTAAGTCCATGGAGAGAGTTTGAGAGCGAGGGCTTTCTTTGCAGGCGAGTTGGATTTCAGTTAAAACAGGAGTTGCTGTTGAGATTATTCATAGAAGTTTGCAAATCATGGAGTAAGATTTAGGATGAAGGAAGGGAGTCAGAAGTTCAAAGAATTTTTGTGGCGGGGAGGGAGTTTAAATTTTGAATAGTAAGGTGATGAATTCAGCTGGATCCTGGTGGTTTGGTGAGCAATCAGGGAACTGAGAATTCAGCTGCTTTCTCTGGTGAGCAAATACAATAATCTGATATTAAGTGGCAAGCTTGCAAGCCTTTTACGTCTAGTCTAGTGAACTGAAGTGGAACCAGCTACTCTTCATTGCTCAAGTAGTAAAGACCATGTGGATGGTTATATGGAAAGGCGCTCTGGAGGTTTGGGGCCATGTTGCTGCAGAATACTGATTAGCTTAAGCTTCCTGTGTTGACTTTTGCCTCTAAATAGTAACTGAGTAAGGCAGAGGTAAGTTGGATTGAACTGCTGCTGCTAAGTCGCTTCAGTCGTGTCCGACTCTGTGCTACCCCAGAGACAGCAGCCCACCAGGCTCCCCCATCCCTGGGATTCTCCAGGCAAGAACGCTGGAGTGGGTTGCCGTTTCCTTCTCCAGTGTATGACAGTGAAAAGTGAAAGTGAAGTTGCTCAGTCGTGTCCAACTCTTAGCACCTCCATGGACTGCAGCCTACCAGGCTCCTCTGTCCATGGGATTTTCCAGCCAAGAGTACTGGAGTGGGGTGCCATTGCCTTCTCTCTAATAAAAGGATAACCATGATAATCTTGATCATATATGTGTCCTTAAAGCAGTGAAAACCACTTATTCAATAAAATTGCCATAGAAAAAAACCAGAAAACTAAAAGTTTTTTTAAACTGACTTTTATTTTTTCCCCCCAGGCAAAAATTGTACAGATTTTGTAAATACTGTGAATGTTTCACGTTGAAATACACCGTATATATGGCAAAGCTTAAGAACCATATCACATTGTTAATTTCTAAGAGTCAAGGAGATAGTTGTGATTTGCTACAATATTGTTTCTTTGACGTTTTCTTTACTGTGTGCTTTGAAATTGGCTCTCATCTTTCTTTCTTTTTTCCTTATTTTTAGTTTCTGAAGCCACTAATGATTCGACAATGGATGATGTGGTTGAAAATCATGTTGCAGACCAACTTTCATCAGATACTACACCAAATGCTATGGAAGCTGAATTTTCAGGATCTTCTCCAGCCAACTTACTGGAACGACCAAGCAATCATACAGAGGCTCTCGGTCACGACCACTTAGGAACTAATGACCTCACTGTTGGTGGATTTTTAGAAAATCACGAGGAGCCCAGAGATAAAGAACAATGTCCTGAAGAGAATATACCAGCATCTTCACTCAACAAAGGAAAGAAATTGATGCATTGCAGAAGCCATGAAGAGGTCAACACTGAACTAAAAGCACAAATAATGAAAGAGATCCGAAAGCCAGGAAGAAGTATGTATAATTAGAGACAGACAACAGATTTGATTTTTGTATGTGCTCTAAGAAAAAAGTCAAATTAACTAAAGCATAGATCTGATTTTTAGATCAGTCTTGAGAACAACATATCAGCTATATAAGATCCCATTCTTTATTCAGCCAACACTTACTGCTATATCCAAAGTACTGTGTTAGGTGTGATAAATAAGGAGGGATGAGAGTAGAGTAGGGAAACACACATATAAAAATCAAACATGGTTCCTCCCATGACAGGAACCGATAGTCTTGAACATTCTGCCAACCAGCAACTGGAATTTTAAGGTAACAGAAAAAACCCCCAAAGATGCAATAAATATTAAATGACTTCGTATCTGTAAAGTTCTTGGCACAGTACCTACCCACCATCTTAACTTTTAAGATTTAAACTATAATAGTGACAGGGATGCCTTTAGGCCAAAAAACTAAAATTATGAAGTTGTCTGTTATATGAGTAGAGAAGAACTTTGTGAGATAAAGTTTCAATATTCTTACTGATATTCATTCAGAAGATTTGGACAGATCACCTGCTATGATGGTGCCCATGGGTGGTCCAGAAGTGGGTAAGACTCAGTACTGGTCATTTTAGGAGCTTATAGTCCTTGACAGAGGACTATTAAGTTTTATGTGAAAACTTGAAATTGAGACAGCATTCTTGTTTGTTTTTTTTCCTCTATTTTATCCATTTCCTATGTTAGCTGTAATTTAGAGTTTGTTGTAAGGTTGGATTTTTGTAAAGGCCACTTCTTATTTTTCAGTGGCACTACCAAAAAGCTGTTTACTCGTTCTTCTAAGCTGTATGTTTTGATATATATATACATGAGTTCCCTAATGAGAACTTTTACCAAGAAAAGGCAGTGTTTGACAAGTTATTTTATCTTTGTTGATGTCTGATGAAATACATGTATTATAAAATCTCTATAAAGAGCGGTGAAATTTTTAGGTAAACTATTTTTAGTTTTGTCTTAATCTTGATGTGTAGTAAACTGTAATAGGAAAATATTGAATAAGTGTGCAAAGTAACACCACTTTTCTTTTTGCTTCTCTTATTTTAAGAATATGAAAGAATCTTCACTTTACTGAAGCATGTGCAAGGCAGTTTACAAACAAGACTAATATTTTTACAAAATGTCATTAAAGAAGCATCAAGGTAAGTAATCTGTTGTACATTATGGTATGATGAAATGAGTCCCCAGTTTCTATAGTTGGTATTTTAACAGTATCTACTTTATACTTGTGTTGTTATGCATGTATATGACACATCAATGTGTAAATAAGTAATTCTTATTTTTGGTTTATTGGAAGTTAAGGTCACTTAAAAAATAGCCACACACAAATTCTTTAGAAATCATGAACCCTTTCTCTGTACACATTACAGGTATTGGCATAATTCTCATTTATCCTACTCTGTGGCTTTTTGATGTCTTTATATTTTACAGTCTTTCATTTTTCTCTGTATATTTGAACTACAGTTAATATTAGTGATTAAAAGTAACCTTGAAAGGCAGTATTTGAATGCAGGAGTTCACTTGTACGTGGGAAAACATGTAATTAAGGGACAAGAGCTGGACAAATGAGCCTTATTCTGATTGCTTCAGTAGCCCAAGATGATGTACTTTAGTACAAGGAATGTGGATCAAGATTATAAACGGTGACCACACAGTGCAATTAACTGGAAAGCATAGTTGTATGAGTTTAGTGAGTAAAAAAGCGTTTTTTTAAATTTCTCCTTTAAGACTTTTTACAATTCTAGTATTGTAAGAAAACTTAAGGTTTATCTCATCTGACCTTCCAAGATACCCATCTTTTAATTATGCTACCCACCCTTTAATTATGCACCCCACCAATTTCTTCCATGCTTCATGTAAAGGTTTTTATTTTTTTAAGATAAAGCCATTAATCCTTTTTTTTTTTTTTCCCCCCTCTATGAGTGGCTAGAGCATGGGCTACTTTCAAGTCTCAAGATAAGGCCATAACTTTTCATATTACTTATTTTGAATATTTAACCTGTTTTGCTCTTTATATAACATGCTATCAACTCAAACTTCATAGATTTAGCTGTATTCCTGGTGCCTGAATTCTACCTCTGTTACCTTTTAGAGAGTTGTATAATATTATGGTGGTTAGTTGTTATTAGTTTACAAGTACAGAGGAAGTAGGCATCAATTGGGCCGTGTTTTTGGAGAGTCTAAAAAGCATCTGCATACTTCTGTACAAAAGCAATTTTAGTCTGCTGTATTTATTACTGAAAAAATTTTAAATTTTTCACTTGAACTTTTAACTGTTAGCTATATCCTATAGTGCTGATGTCTGATTGTCCTTAACTTGTTGCTGGTTTTCAAATTGTGTAGTAGTAGAACATCACAGTTTAAATGTGAATGGCCAAATTTCATTTCTTCCATTTTGTGGGGGATTATATTCATATTTTATTCATACTCCTTTCAACATTGCACTTTCATAGAGCATAAGAACCTACTGGAGTCATTTCTTTGGGAACCCAGATTGCTGGAATGTTTATAACCCTTGTATTTATTAGGTTTTTTTTTTCCCCCGTTTTTCTTTTTTATTGTGAAAGAAATAACCTCTTATCCATTGTACCTAGGCCTGGATTGCTTGTTTTAGAAACAAACTATAATACTGTACTGATAAAATAATTTGCTAAGAGATTTTATATATCATAAAGCTGTTGATTTTTCATTTTCATTTCACTTTAAAAAATCTTCTCAAGGCAATTTTTCTCTTTAAAAAAAAAATTATACTGATATGTAACTATTTGTTAAAAAGAAATTGAGAGTGCTATTATACTTATTTTTTCATACAGGTTTAAAAAAAGAATGCTAATAGAACAACTGGAGAACTTCTTGGATGAAATTCATCGAAGAGCCAATCAGATCAACCATATTAATAGCAATTAAAAGAAAAGAGAATGTGGCCACTTATTTCACTACCTTCTCCAAATACAAAGTAAATACAAGACTGTTGTGATCTTGCATTCATTTTTTGACATGCATTGTTGGCTTTTTGAAATACTAAGAGCAAGTCTACAGATCCTTTTTCCATCATTTTACAGTGACCTTTTCTTCATTTTGGTTTATTTTTGTAATGTGAAAAGTATCACTCTAAAAAAAATTTTTATTTAACTAAAAATATTCCTCCAAATCTCTTGCTTGTCATTGACTCTTGCGTGTCAATTTCCCTCAGGTTCTATTTTCTTAAACCAACCTTCAAAATTGTCACCTCTGTTAAGGTTGAACTTTGCCAAAAAAATAAAAAAGTTACTTTGTAATTTTTGGGGAAAAAAAGCACATACATTAAAACTAGGCAATGTTTTGTATATACAGTTATTTTGGATATATTATTGTAAGTTGTACAAATGTATTTTGAAGAATATTTAAGAAAAGCACTTTTGTTATTCCATCAATAAATGCTCTATTTTACTCTTGTGTGGTTTAGGAAATAATCACATTGAAAGTAATCATTCAAAACCATCTTAAGATAATGGAATTTTAAAGGCATTGCTTTTTAGCATTGGAAAAATACACCACTTGAAGTTCACATATGTTAAACCTAACTGTAATGACATGTTAACATAATCTGCATTGTCTTTTTACTCTATGTTCTTAGATTTTATTGGCCACTCCGACACACTCCGTTTCTGCCTAGACAATGGAAACGTATCTGCGGATAGGCAGACTCTTAAAAGCTGTTTCAAAAGCAGATAGCTTTGAACTCTATTGGTTTCCTTACTTCCTTTCCTTCAACCCGTCCCTTCAACCCGTCCCTTTTCCTTTCTCACTAGGACTGTGGTGAAGCTGTCAGGGAGTTGTAAATTTGGGGGACACCACATACTTTGAAATGTGTAGCATTTAGCAGCTTGATGCCATGCTTGCAGAAGTCCCACAACAGACTGAGGGTTCCATGGATCTCTTTGTTCTGCTCTGCTGTTACACTTAAACTGTCCATTTCCTTTAGAAGCTAAATGGAAAGGAAACACATTTTAAATGACTTTGTCCATTCTGCATTCTCCCTGAGTTGTCCAGTATAAGGAAAAGGCAATGCTATTCACTGTCCACCCTCAGTCCACCGTGGCCTCACGTGTCCTTACTGAGGACTGTGAGCCTGTGGCCTGACTCACTCACCATTCATAGGTCACTGCTGTGCCTTGTAGTGCTTCGGGGATAATGAGTAGAAAAGAAGGCTAAAACACATTTAGATTAAGAGAGGGTAAAATAAATTTATAAAATTATGGCAAAGTGGAAGTATTTTTAGGTTCATAATATTTGAAAAACACATACCCTTATCTTTGTATACACTTCAGCAGATCATTTTTTAAATTTCAGGGGTATAGGAAAATGAAATTGTAATTTTTGAAGAAAAGCATAGATAAAAGTGGAGAACATGCTTGAGCTCTGTTACTTCAGTGTAGGGGGTTCAAAACTCTCCCAATACTGAAGACAAATGCTGTAAAGAAAAAAACATAATGTAGTGTTACATAGTATTTTCATATGCAGTTCTTTAAACATTTTTTTAAAACCTCTTAAAAAATACCTCTAAGCAGGATATCACTTAGTAAGTGGAATTGTTAAGGTATTAATAGTTAGCTGCAGTCACATGGCTAAGTTCAACATGAGATACACAAAATCCAGAATATATTGTCTGGTTTTAAATTATATATGTTTAAATTCTGAGATTAACAGAAGAGCTTTACAAGTCATTCAGATAAAAGTTAATATTTAACAAGAATATTTAGTAAAGCAACTAAATATTCTGTCTGTTCCAATATTTGCCCACTTTGCCTTATCAGAATGTACTTTCTTGCATTTCACAGGTTGCTCATGAGGTGATCCTTTAGACCCTTGATCTTTAATATATTTCAGGGTATGAACCGTAGGTGGAGTTGGGAAGAAGCAGTTTGTTTTGTCTCCTCTTGTCCTTAATCTCTCTGCCACCATACTCTCTCTATGCTCTTACCCCAAAATATAGTCACAAGCTTTGAAACCCATAAAAATTCAAGCTTAATATTCCATTCTTGCAGGGCTTTTTTTATTTGTTTTTACAGATTAAGAAACTGGGCATATTAGTTAAATTACTGACTACTACAGCAAAGGGGAAGGGGGAGCACATGGAGGGGAATATCATGTCTTTTAGGTCCTTTAGATCACTGGATGGCTGACTGTAGGCTGGACAAGTGATGTTCTCCAACAGTTTAATCTTGAGGTGAAGATCATTTTTGGTAATGTTCTTCCATGTGTCCCATGTGTCGCCTGATTGAGTCATGATTTGCCCTTATCAGTAAGCTTCGTCAGTTCGGTGTACTGAGGCTGAGGCTCATTTCTGTCCTTTCATTACCCCGTCACCAGAAGAGTAGCCACTCGGCCTTGTGTGATGTGAGCAGGTACCTCCCAGGGAGAGAGGCAGAGAAACTCACGGGGACTGTTGTGGATCATGGAACTGGTGTTGGATTATATTTTCATTCTGTTTATTAAGGCAGTTCTGAAAACTCTTTATCACAGAAACAGTGATGTATTCTTTACTAGTCAGTTTAAGGATTTTCCATCATTTTATGCAGTTGAATTCCAGAAGAGAAATTGTTCTCTTAACTGTCATCAACCTTTATTGGCTATGAGCTTTTGACAGTGACCCTTCTGTTCAGGTTTAGTCCAGTCTCTTGTTTCTTGAGGGAGTAGAACCTGTCGTTCTTCATCTTAACTGTTTTTGACCTGTATCCTTTCTAAGAGAGGGCTCTCTGATACCTGTTCCAAGTGATAAGTGACATTCTCATCTGGTGAAATACTATGAGGATATATTCTGTTGATGGACTTTCTCTCCCCCCAATAATCCCTTAGTAGATAATTCCCTAGTGAATGATTATCTTCATCCTTTTTGTCACAAGTGTCTTTGCTTTCTAGCACAAATTACAGCCGTACGCAAATGATTCTCAGATAAAATGATGTTGACAGTATTTCCTTAACGATTTGTGTAAAACCTATGCATAATTTTCATTATTCTAACTTAACTTTTTTTCTCTCCATAAATAAAAATAATGCCTGATGTTTAGTTAAAGTAGATCCACTTTTGCTTGATTTTGTTAGTCCTGGTCCATCCTATTTATTTTTAACACATTGTTTAGACTTGCCAACAACTCTTTACTGAGAATCTCTCTTTTTTCCCCAGGCTGATAAGTAATTGCCAGAGAAGGTGGGGCAACATTACGAGGAATCATTTGAATACTTTGTTCACTGTTGTTGAGACTTAAAGGACTTCTGCTTGTCCTTCTGATGTGCTAAGGCTCTGCCTGTACCATACCATCTTTGGATTAAGATGGGGTTGTATGGTAGGACAAGGCCTAGGGCAAATATTTGATTTCTGTGTAATTTCAACAAGCTTGAGAAAGATCAACAGAAAAGCTATAGAAACGCAGGTGCATTCCCTAGGATACTAGGGGTGCTGAGAGTACCAGGGGACAACTTGGACACTTGCGGCCTGAATGAACTCTCTCATCCTACAAGGCCAAGAAAGTTCAGCAACAATGGGGAAAAAAGATATATCATTTATTTTACTTTCATAATTTTTTTTAAGTCCTCCCCAGAAGTAGAAACTTAAATTTTTAAAGACCTAACATCAATCATAAATGGGCTGAGAGTAACAGAAGGCAGAAAAGCCACAAGAGGGTATTAGTCTCCTCAATAGTTATGAAATATTCCCCTTTCTCAGGATACATGACATAGCAACTGGGGAGCTTTGGAAGCACTACAGAAACCAGCTAAAAGGAATGCTTGTTTTAGGTAGGGGTGGACAAATGAGCCCTTGTTGCTAGAGAGGTGCTGATAAATATTTACATGACTTCTATCAAAAAACACTACTACCTGTGTTCGGTTCTCTCAGGAAAAAGATGAACGGCCGATCCGCTTTAAAAATAGGAATCCGAGACCTTTTCAGTAACAACAGAGCTGCAGGAAAGATAAAAGAGTAGAATCCCATTGTATTTTCTCTTCATTTGAGGAAAGTCACTATTATAATTGGATACAAAGTCACTTGATTTTTGAAGACATAAAAGCATCCTAATGATACAGCATTGTTTTAGTGTTATGATGGGGTGCAAATGGGAAAATTGAAAAGATAGCACTTAGCCAACACTGTGTCCTATTCTCAGAATATTTCATGGAATAAATTCCTTCCTGAAGGTAATTTTCAGAATGACTATTCCTTATTTATGGGGTCATGGTGCAGATCCTTTTCAAAATGGCTCTTTTTCTCCCATCATTTTCAAGAACTTGATTCTGTTAACCCTTTTTTTTTTTTTTAATGCTCTTATCACATCTGGACATGGGGTTTTAGTGGGAAGGCTTAGAAGTGTGAAGGCTGAAGTGGATGAGTCTAACAAAGGGGGAGACGCGGGCCTGCAGCATTCCTGAGTGCTGCTGACACCCAGTCCTCCTGGGCACACACCTGTGACTGCAGATGCCTGGGTGCCTTCCTCTGAAACCTCAATCTTGGCTTTGTGGATCGCTTCAGAAACATAAAAGCCATCTTGGCCTAAGCAGAGGAAATAGAAATGGGATTATTTGCATTTTGTTGAAAGATGTGAGTACATTTTTAAAGAACAGAGTTATAGTCTTGCATGCTGCTTACTGTGGAAATAGGAAGAGATTTGGGAAATTTTAAGGTGCAATATTTTATTTAACTTTCAAAGCCTCAAATTTGGTTAAGTATCCAATAAGTGAAAGTGTTAGTTGCTCAGTCGTGTCCAACTCAATTGCGGTCCCATGGACTGTAGCCCACCAAGATTCTCTGTCCATAGAATTCTCCAGGCAAGAATACTGGAGTGGGTTGCCATTCCCTTCTCCAGGGGATCTCCCCAACCTAAGTACTGAACCTGGGTCTCCTACATTGCAGACAGATACTTTACTGTCATAGCCCTATCTAATAAATAATCCCACTCAGTATTCAGGGCTGTGTCCCCATTTTTTCAAGTTAATTTTCAAGCCCAATTTCTAGTTACTGTTGAAATCTTAAGTATTTCTAAAATTTTGGTGTATAAGAATTGCCAGAGTATGTGTTAAATTGCAAATTCCAGAGCCCAGGAATCGGCACATTCAGCAAGCTTCTGAGATGACTTCCCCTGAATGCCTTCTTGGGCTGCATTTTAAGAGCCACTTTTAAATGACAGTCAGAGGTTTGTACTATGGGCTTTAAAAGGCAATGTATTAAAAATATCTCATGCCGCGTGACTGCATTCTGTATACCGAGCAATCAGTTATGCAATTACCTTGCCTCATGGGCTAGAGTCTGCAAAGAAAACGAGAGGTGAGAACTATAATGGTTGTATGTCAACAATTTCAAAAGCATCATAAGCTTAGCAAACCGGAATTTGGTGACGGTAGAGAAATGGACAGGTTTTTATAATTTAGCCATCCATCATGTTTAAACAGTTTGCTTGGTACTTGACACAAAAAATGAAAGTAAGAATCTTGAGAACGAGAAGAAACTAGAAATCCACACGCTTGACCAGAGGTCCTGTTGGGCAGATACAGGCGTTCTGACAGCAGGTACCGTGCCCATTTCCACTCAACCCTTCCACATGGATGCCACCACCTTGCAAAAGTGTGTTCTAGTTGATTCTAGCATGCCCTGGAAAGGGAGCGGTGTCAGGAGTCTTAAACATCGTGAGGGACATGCTGTATTCTGAGAGGGCTTCTCTGTTTTATCTTAGGCTAAATTATTTTTGATTTCTCATACGCAATACGAGGGGACAGTGAATGAACGTTATGAGAGAGTAAGACCAGCAGAGTACAGGATATGTGGCGTCTCATCTGTCTTTTACATAAGGGAGTTGTGAGTTGGCTGTTTGCTGTAAGGAACAGATCTTTCTCAGTGCCAGTGAAGGGGACCAGACAAGGGCCAGAGGGAGAGAAAAATCAATGGAAACAGTCACTTGGCATCACTCATCCTAACACTAGTGCAGAATCTGATTGGTTTTAGCAGTTGGTCTTTTTCAGTAGCATTTTTAGAAAATCTGTTAGCCTGTCTCGCTATCTCACTGAGCAAATGGAAATGCGGGACCCAAATGAGAACTGTGTGTATAAGGAATGGTTAATGGTCATGGGACGGTTTTACTAATCTGTGACTTCATTACTGTCTAGAATGGTATCCAAATATTTAATGAAATGAGCAGAGGTTCTCTGTCAGCTAGAATACAGTTGAATACATTTGTGTTAGAGTCCAGACGCCCTGGCACAATGTGAGAAATGGTGCCAACTGGTTGGTATGAATGAGTTTTTCAGTAGATGACTTGGCTATTTCACTTTCTTGAAACTGCAACTGAGGAGCTTTTTTCTCCATCCTATTACAGGAGTGGCCCAAGAAGTGACATTTACATGTTTGCACAGACGTAGGCTTAGACCCATAGCCTGGCATGCCTCGGCATCCTCATCTCCTATACATTTTATCTCTGGTAAGAGTTAATATTTCAGAAGACCAGCATTTGTCATCAAAACAAGGATTCAGGAGTCATCTGTGGGTTGTGTTTTTCTTCTTGCTTGATCTTGTATTGCAGATCCCAATTTGCTTACTTCTGTTAAGTGGCTCTGGATATGTTATGCAATGAACTCAGCCTAGAGGATCCTCCTGGCTTTGGGCATATTCTCTCCTGCAGTGTTGGCAACTGTCTAATGCCACTGAGGGCCATTCAACCTGTTTCCCCAAAATTTGTTCCCAAGGTTGTTTACAGGTGCTATTCTGTATAAAGGGTTCCACGAGTAATAACATGGGAAATGCAAATTGAATAGGCTTGTGCTTTTGTTTTTAACAATAGACTTCTTAGAGTTGCTCATTTGTTAATGTTCATGGTGTTCATAGCTCTACAGGAGCGTGGTCATATGTAGTGTTTAACCATGGAATGACTCACACGATCTCCTGTCCCCAAATTTACCAGGTTAGCATTCTACAGAACCTACTTTGGCTAGCCGCCTTCCCCTCAATAAACCCTTCCACTCCTATATTACATTTCAATATCCAAAGCAAATGAATAAACTCTTCTTCCATAACATCTTCTGTGTTTCCATCTGAACCTTCCTTTTTAGACTGTAAGCTCCCAGAAAACAGAAGCTGTATTATTCTAAATACTTGTTACCTCGCTCAACTAGCATAATAGTGCTTGGCACACATAGGTGTATAGTGAATGTTGGACGAATGACTGAATACTGGGGGCTCGCTCCACACACTACATTTGTTTCATTTCCCCCATAAAAACAGCTGCCTTAATGTCCTTTAATCTGATTTTCACTCGTAAGGAAATGGTTGGTGTCTGTGGACTCAGGGGCGCAGCACAGGAGTCCTTGGCAAGTGTCATCTGAATGACTCCGAGCCCCCTTCCCCTTTGTTAGTGGAGCCCATGGTGCTTTGTATGTGGCCATACTCTCAGAAGGTTAAGGGTTTTCATAATGTGAGACTGTATAAACATAAGATTTGCAAAATGTAAACTGATAATCTGACATTCCATTGTCAGCTTCTCATTGTCACATCGTTGGCTGTGTCTTTTGTCTCCCCAGATATTATTACTTAATATTGGCAGTATTAACGCTTTGAAAAAGTTATTGCCAGGATCTGCTTCTAGTTTATCTTTCCCCTCTTCTTGTCACTTAGTTGTAGATGGAGAGTGTATCTCACATAGCAGCCAGCCCAGAATATACAGAGTGCCGGAAAGAACCTGAAATGGCCTCTGCAAGTAGGTAGTTAGTTCCTCTCTCCGTCCTTCTCCTCTAGCCCTCTCCTCACATCTTGCTTTCTTGCCACTCTCCCAGCCAGCTTTGTTAAGGTGTAATTGACATGTACAGTGTAAGTTTCAGGTGTATAATATGATGATTTTATGTATGTGTATATTGCAAATAAGATAATATACTTTGTATCTGTACCCTTTGACCACCTTCAGCCATTCTCCCCACCCTGGCCACCACCACTGTGTACTCTGATTCTATGATTTTAGCTTTTTATTAGATTAGATTTAGATTTTAGATTATATATAGTATATGTGAGATCATACAGTATCTTTCTCTGACTTAATTCACTTATCCTAATGCACTCAGGGTTTTCTATAATGTTGGAAATGGCAGGATTTTCTTCTTTTTATGGCCAAATAATATTCCACTGTATATGTTGACACTTAACTTTTTCCATGACTGTTCTAAACAATAGAACATGAGGGTGCAGATATCTCTGTGACACAATGATTTCATTTCCTTTGGATATATACCCAGATATGGAATTGCTGGATTATATAGAAGTACTATTTTACTTTTTTGAGGAAGCATGATACCGTTTTCCATAGTGGCCGCACCAGTTTACATTCCTACCAACAGTGCACGAGGGATCCCTTTTTATCCACATTCTTACCAACACTTGCTATTTCTTCTTGGCTATGGCGTACGGCTTGCAGGATCTTAGTTCCCTGACCAGGGGTCTAACCTGCGCCCTCAGCAGTGAGAGTGTGGAGTCCTAACCACTGAACTCTTGCCATTTCTTATCGTTTTGATAACAGCCATTTTCAAAGTTTCTGTTGAGAAATCCACTGGTTGTCTTATGGGGGTTCCTTGTACGTAACTCGTTTCTTCTCTTGTGTGCATGCTTAGTTGCTTAGTTGTGTCCAACTCTTTGAGACCCCATGGACTGCAGCCTGTCAGGCTCCTCTGTCCATGGGGATTCTCCAGGCAAGAGTACTGGAGTGGGTTGCCATTTCCTTCTCCAGGGCATCTTCCTAAGCCAGGGACTGAACCTGGGTCTCCTGCATCACAGGCGAATTCTTTACCGTCTGAGCCATCAGGGAAGTCCCCCTTCTCCCTTGCTGCTTTCCAAATTCTTTGTCTTTGACTTTAGACTAATTATAACGTGTTTCAGGGTAGCCCTTTTCAAGTACAACCTATTTGGGGTCATGGCCCTCAAAAATCTGGATGCCCATTTTTCTCTCCAATTTTGGGAAATTTTCAGCCAGTATTTCTTTAAATAGACTTTCTGTCCCTCTCTCTTCTCTTTCTGGGATTCCCATAGTGTATATATTGTTCCTTCCCATAGCGTATATATTGCTGGCTTTGAAGAAAGCCAACTACCGTAGGCTTTCTTCACTCTATTCCTTTTGCTCCTCTTACTAGATAATTTCAAATGTAATTCACTGGGGTTTTTGTTTTTTCCTTTGCTTGATCAAGTCTGCTGTTGAGGCTCTAATCTTCAGTGCAGTGACTGTATTAAGCGTTAGGATTTCTGTTTTGGTTTTTTGATAGTTTCTGTTTCTTTCTTGAACTTACTTATTTGTGCACTGTTTTCTCAATTTTGTCTGTGCATTCCTGTAGTTTACTGAACTTCTTTAAGAGGATTACTCAGAATTCTTTGTTCATAGATCTCCATTTCTCTATGAGAGTTGAGTGAGTGGGTGTTAGTTGCTCATTCATGTCCGACTCTTTGCGACCCCATGGACTACAGCCTGCCAGGCTCCTCTGTCCATGGGATTCTCCAGGCAAGCATACTGGAGTTAGTTACTGGGGTTTTATTTGTTTCTTTCAGTTCTATCATGTTTTTCTAATCTTTCATGTGCCTTCATCCCTTGCATTAACATCTATGTATTTAAAGTAAGCAGTCTGCTCTCCCAGACTTTATAGATTTGCTGTGGCAGGAAAAAGACCTTCACCAGTCAGCTCCCAGCAGCTATGGATGGGTGAGGCCTTCTATCAGGGTCTCTGTTTGAACAAGGCTACTGCATATGCTCAGAGGTTGCAGGGGTTGCTGCTGGCTGGGTTCTTTGGTTGGGTGGGACTGCTGGCTAGACTGTGCGTTCTAGTGAAGCCACTGGGTGGGCTTCCTCTTTAGGTGGAGCTTCTGGCTATGTTTCATGGTTGGGTTGAGCTGCTAGTTCGGTAATCACCTCTGGTTGAGTGAGGTTGCAGGCTGTGTTCCCTGGCAGGATGGTATGATTGGGCAGCTGTGGGCTGGGCTCTGCAACCATTCCTGGTCAGATGGGGACTCAGGGTGTGTTTCCCAACTGGATGGTGCTATTGGCTGGGCTCCGTGTCAGGTGGGGCCACAGGCTGGGCTTTGGCTTGGTGGTACCATGAGTTGAGCTCCAAGGTCATCCACAGTCCATGATCAGGCTTCCTGGTTATGTGGTGTCAGGGACTGTGCTCAACAGTTGGGCAGGGCGTCTGACTTAGCTCTGCCCAAGCACGGCCGTAGGATAGGCTTCTTGGCAATCTGGGTTCTCTGGCCAGGCTTCCTGCATGAGTGGGACATGAGACTATGCTTGGTGGTTAGGTTGGGCTGTGAACTTGCTTTCCTGCCTGGGTGAGTTGGGAGTATGGTGGCCCTTTCACCAGAGACCCAAATCCCAAGAAGAGCCAACTGAGCCCTCTGGCCAGATGGGGCCACTGGCTTGGCTCTGCCCATGGGCATTGCTCCTGGCTGGGGATTTTGCTCAGGTGCACTGCAGTATGCTCTTTTAAGGTGTAGGTGCTGAATGCTGTATGTAGGCTTTGCCCCCCTTCTCCATCTCTCTGATCCGTGAGGCAGGACCTGAGTGGGTCTGCCAGGATGTGTCCTGAAACACTTGAATGAGCTGGATGAGCCAGATGTCCACCTTGGGCCTCTCTTCTCTCACTGGAGAAACCATGGACCAGGGGGCACTCTCGGTGCAGTGCTGCGTCAGCCTGGAGCGGGTGGTGATGTGGTCAGAAAGGAGCCATTCCTCTTACTTTCTTTTTATGCCTTTTTAAAAAAAGTATAACTTTATTTACTTTTGGCCGCACTGGGTCTTCATTGCTGCATGGGCTTTTTTCTAGTTACAGTAAGTGGGGGCTACCCTTTAGCTGTGGTGTGCGGGCGTCTCATGTTGTGGAGCACGGGCTGTGGGGCACGTGGACTCAGCAGTTGCAGCTCTAGGGCACCAGAGCACAGGCTCAATAGCTGTGGTGCACATGGGCTTAGTCGCTCTGCGGCGTGTGGGATCTTCCTAGCCCAGGGATCGAATCCATGTCTCCTACATGGGCAGGAGGATTCTGTACCCCTGAGCCACCAGGGAAACCATTTCTTCTTACTTTCTAACGTGGTCCTTCTCAGTCTCTGTGTTTCAGAGGGGTGCTTCAGCCTCACCCCCAGGTGAGGGCATTTCTACAATGTTGATGTATGTGTGGAGACTTGCTAGTTGGTCTTCTTAGGAAAGAGACTGAAGACCAGAATGACCTATGTTGCTATCTTGATGACCTTCTCTAGCTCTGCCCAATCACTGGTATGGCATAAGTTAACTTCAGTTCACAACCAAACAACTCTGGCTGGTTTGTTCATTCACATCATAGAAATAGGGAGCTTGTACGTCTTCCCGAGCAGAGGTTGGAAACCAGTCACAAAAGTTAAGAATAAGACAGTTTCTTCAAAGTTTCAAGTTTGTGCACAAGGACTATTTCTTAGATTAGGAAGCTTGGGTTGGTATCAAAGCCTACAGGAAGTGGGACTGCTCAGAAAGTGGATCTCTAGCTGGTGTCTTTAGTGTGAGTGACACTGGCAGTATTCTTAAAAGCTTCATAACATGTAGTGCCTAGGTGGCTAGAAAAACAGCATAGGCCCAGCTGGGCGTTCTTCATGCAGCAAAAATAGGATTTGAGGCCATAAAAGAAGAAATGAGTGACTTTTTAAATGGAGAAGGGGAACTTGATTCTGGGCTTTGGTGCCAAATAGAAAGAAAAAACCAAATGTTCCCAGTGGTTGCTGAGTGTCCATTAGTAGTACAAAACTACTTGTTAATTGTAGGATGGGAGGCCCCTTGTTAATTGTAGGATGGGAGACCAGCATTTTCTGATCACTTGCTCTCTGTCAAGCTCTCTTTGCTGTATGATAATTTGCTTTGCTGTATGATAATTTCATCTCTGCAAGTAAGATGTGAGGTGGGAGGTGGCTACCCCATTTTAGGCATGACACATCTATTGTTAGATTCAGTGGCCATGTCTCCAGAATTAAGTCAACAGTCTACTTAGGCACAGAAGTAACTAGTCTATTGATCATATTTAAAGAAAGACATCGGAAAGCAGTATTTTAGACAGCTAACTCTATCTGTAAAAAGCCAGATATTAAATATTTTAGCCATTATAGAGCATATGGCATCTGTTGCAAAGTCTCAGTTCTGCCATTATAGCAGGAAAGCAGCCATGGGTGAGTTTAAATGAATGGGAGTGGCTGTGTTTCAATAAAACTTTATTTATAAAAACAGGTGGTAGGCCCTCATTTGGTAATCCCTGTGTTAGAGGAATAAAACTTTATGGGAGAAGATTGTAAGGTGGATATATTTTATCTGAAGGAAATAGGCATGCAAGCTTCCCACTTGGTGTGTGGTAACTGCTTGATACTTGTTTAACAAGCCAGATCCATAAGCCTATATTTCTGCTGATTTGAGCAAAAATAAGTAGACTTTAATTGCATTGTAAAACAAGAGGTTAGGTATTTTAAAAGAGTTCTTTTTAAACTCAGCTGCTTGTTAGATCTTGTCAAAGGAGCTCTGAGCCTCAGAGGTCTTTACTGATAGGAGAACTGCATCATGTGGGTTGAGCTCAATTCTTTTTGAGGACACAGGGTTGACTGCCTTTTAGGATGTATTTCTGAAAATGATGAAGGAACAATCAGTGAGTCACAGTGACTACTGGAATGTAGCGGTATGGAAGAGAAGGTCAGAATGGCTCCCAAATTTTGAATTAGGCTGGTCAAAACAGGAATGCCATAGCTGAGCTCCAGAGCCACAAAGATTGTGATGGGATTGTGTTATTAAAGATAGACTGCACACAAATCCTTCATCCCTTGCTCTTTCCTTGCCTCTTAGCCTTTAGCTCTAGTCTTCTTTTCCTGGCAGTGCCAGATTATGTTTGTGTCACCAGGGAAAATTTCTGGTAGAGTCCAGTCACCAAGTCAACAGTATTTACTGGCTCCCCACTGTATGCCAAGCATTGTTGGGGGGCACTGGGCCCAAACTTGACTATTGCTTTGCTTACTATCTCTTTGCATGTTTAGGCAATAAGTTCAGAGCTGGGAGATTATAAATAACCTAGAATAGAGTCTTCCTCGTGTGTTTTCTGATAAGTAACTTTGCCATGGAGTCTAACTGGTCACGTCTAATATCCAAGCTGAAACTCTGTTGTGGACTAAACTCACTTTTTTTTTTCCCTGCAGTGGCTTAAGAAAGAAATCTGAGCAAGGCTTTAGAAAACATATCTGAGCTATGAGGTTCTAGCATTCCAAACAGAGGTTTCATCAGCTCCACGGGCAAGGAAAGCATCAAGGCCAAGGCAATGCCTGCTCCAGGGTCATCTTCGCACAGATAGTTCATTACTATCCAGAGCAGCAACGAACCCGAGTCTTTGGAGTTGGCAGTAGTTTCGCCAGTGGTCTCCTGGGAGGATTCTGAAACATTAGGTTCTGGCTTTCCCCTCTCTTTTAACATTAGATGTCAGTTCTGTCAGACCACAGGTGAATGCAGAGCCCGTAGATTAGCAGGAGCTCGTCTACTATAAGCCACAAAATCTAATACTCTGGGAGGGAGAACATTTTAAGGCCAGGTTATAATTTGTGGAAGTAATTTGAAGAAAGGAAGTTGGATGGATGAGGGTAAGTTCATTAGAAGAAGACAGAGAGGTCCAGGGAGGGAGGGAGGGGGCAGAGATAGAAACGAAGAGTGATGGTGGGAGGTCAGAATGATGGGCTCTGTTGTACCAGTATCTCTGGTTTCTCCTATCATGACGGGCAGAGGGAGGGGAGCTGTATTGTGACCTCTGATCACTGACTTCACTCTGAAGGTGTGGTGCTTAGAGGCCATCTCAAGAAACACCCCCGCCCCCACAAAGTCCAACCCAAATCTGGCATCTGAAGCAGCATGTTCTTATATACAGTAAAGCACTTACTTTATTCTTTTAAGCCACATCAACTCTGGCTGTTTACCTCTAAAGGCTTTGTAGGTGTGAATCCCTTCATCAGTGCATGATTACTGATTAAAAACAGCACCTACCCCACCCCCCCACCACACACACAATGCCAATATACTTGGAAAAAGAACTGTTGTTACCTGAAATTCCTTTCAAGTTAGCTCTGAGTGGATCAAAAAGATCGATGACTCCCCAGGAATATAAAATGTTTTTCAAGTCGAAATGATTTTGGATCCTGAACCTAAAACAACAAAAGATATACACTTTCACTTAAGATTCTCATCTTGATATTCATCACATGCCAACCCACGCCCCTCCCTTCAAAGTCAGGGAGCTCCAGGCTCACTTCCAACTTCATCTGTCACTGCTCCTTCCCACACCCCGACCCCCTGACTAATCTGACCCCACAGCCCCTTCTCCCACCTCTGGACCTTTGCTTCTGCTGTTCTTTCCAGGTCTGCCTTGAATTTGAATTGTACTATCCTCTCCTCTAAGCTCAGTTCAGCCAACACTCCTCCTCTTCCCCAGCTGTTCTGTGACCTTCAGTTTTTTAAGCCCTATTAAGCACTTTGTTCCACTCTTTTGATGTATAGAATGGTCTGTTTCCTATTAGTGTTATTTATGATACTGTAAACTATTTGAGAAAAGAGGCTCATTATTTCTTCATAATAATTAATATTTAATGAGTGCTTACCATGTGTAGGAAAATGGCAACCCACTCCAGTAGTCCTGCCTGGAGAATCCCATGGACAGAGGAGCCTGGTGGGCTGCAGTCCATGGGGTCTCAAAGAGTCGGACGCGACTGAGCACCCATGCGTGCATACCATGTGCCAGGCACTACAAGTATTTTATGTGGATGATCTCATCTCTTCATCACGTAACCGTGTTATTATTCTCGTTTTACAGATAGAACACTGAGGCTTGAAGAGTTTAAGGAGCTTGCCCAAGAGGACGTCCTGAGTCTGCGACGGAGCCTGCCTGGACGAGGCTGACGGAGCGCAGAGCCTGTGCTCTCGGTGTCTACACTCTGCCACCTGCCATCTGCCTCCTGGCTGGCATCTCACACACAGTAGGTGCGGAAAAGAAGTTGCTGACTAACTGCCAACTAATAGTGGCTCGTTGAACATTTTTCTATTTGATACAACATATTTTCACGTTTGCTGTGTGCAGCGTGGGTCTTTAGTTTTCCCAGTTAAGTCCCGAGAGCAGGAAAAACCAGCCCACCAGCTTTATCATGTTTCTCCAAGGGCAAGGCGTTTAAAACTTTACTATTGAAGGAGGCTTTAAAAGGATGAATGATGTGATTTTCCTTTGAGAACAAAAAAAATTCCAAATTGGAATTGAGATGGTCTTTTCTATAAATCATGCAGAACTTACTGGAGAATAAAAATACTGTACCAGACTGTTAAATATCCAAGTTCTTCACTGCCATACAAGACAATGTGCCCAATATTTTAAACAAAGGTATCAGATTTTCTCATAAATGTGTGTTCTGAATCTTGGCCATAGTTTCCAAAAAAGGCACCAGCTTTCTCTAAGTATGCTGATATTTCACAAAAATTAAAAAAAATTTTTTTGTGGGGGCTACACCTCTCAGCATGTGGAATCTTAGATCCCTGACCAGGGGTCAAACCCACACCCCTTGCACTGGCAGTGTAGACCCCTAGAGAAGTTCCTCAAAAAAAGTTTTTAGACCACCTTCTCTGAAATTTTCTTAAATCCTTAAACCTCACTTTTCTGAGAACTCTCAGTGCTGAACATATCGGTTAAGAACATGAACTTGGGAACCCAGTGCCTAGGCTTGAATGCTGGCTCAGCCTCGTGCTAGCTGAGGGAACCTGGGCAAGTCGCTTTGCCTCGGTTTCTCTACTTAGGAAATGGGCCTAATACTAGTGCTCAGTTCTTAGTTTTGTGAATAGTAAGTGCCGTAATCCTGGTAAAGTGCTCAGAACAACGTCCAGGACAGCTCACACACTTTACTGTTACCTCTGTGGTTCTATTGTTTCTCACTGATACTGATTAAGAGCTAAGGTATGTTTGAAGCCACGTATGGTGGTTATGGTAGGAGATAAAGCTGGGCAATACCATTTTTAGTAACTAAAGACAACAGTAAAAACGAGGTATGACTATGAAAGAGGACAGTGATTTGTTTCTTGTATGGCTACAAAGGCCAGGCCAGAAGAGATGCTACAAAAATATCTTGGGTTAGAAAAAACACCCTTTACCAAAACCAGACAAGGATATCACAAGAAAATGACAGACCAGTGTCCCTTGTGAACACAGATGTAAAAATCCTCAACAAAATATTAAAAAATTGAATCCAGCAACATATAAATCCCTCTATGACCAAGTGGGATTTCTCCCAGGAATGCAAGGTGGGTTTGACATATGAAAATCAATCCATGTAAAATACCATATTAATGAAATAAAGGACAAGGGTGACGTGATCATTTCAAGAGATGCAGAAAAAGTACTTGTCCAAGCACTTGACATTCTTTTATAAAAACAAAAACCACCTAACAAACTTGGATAGAAGGAGATTTCTTCAACCTCAAAATGGGCATTTACAACTCCCTACAGCTAGCATCATCCTTAATGGTGAAAGATTGAATGCTTTCCCCCTAGATCAGGAACAAGATAAAGATGATCACCACTTCTATTTAACACTTTACTGGAGAGTGTGCAGGGCAATTACACAAGAAAAAGAAAGCAAATGTGCCCAGAATCAAAAGAAGGAACTAAATCCCTTTCTATTCACAGACGACCTGGTCTTGTATATAGAAAATCCTAAGGAATACACACACACACACATACACACAGACAAAAAACTATTAGAGCTAATACGTGAGTTCATCAAGGTGGCAGGATACAAGATCAAGATACAAAAATTAACTGTTTCTTTATACTAGCAATGAACAATCTGAAAATGAAATCCCATTTACAATAGCATCGAAAGGAATAAAATACTAGAAATTTAACAAAACCTGTACACTGAAAACTACAGAACACCTTTGATAAAAACTAAAGAAAACCTGAAGAAAACCAAAGACATCTTGTGTTCATGGACTGGAATACTTAATATTGTTATAAAGCAATATTCCCTAAGTTAATCTACAGAGTCAGCAAAGTCCATATCAAGAACCTGGCTGTTTATTTGCCAGAAACTGATAAGCTGATCCTAAAACTCACACAGAAAGACATGGAACCCAGAATAGCCAAAACAATCTTAAAAAAAACAAAGTTGAAGGGCTCATACTGCTGATTTCTAAATGGATTAAAAAGCTATAGTAAACAACCAAGAGTGTGCTGCTACTGCTAAGTCACTTCAGTCATGTCCGACTCTGTGCGACCCCATAGACGGCAGCCCACCAGGCTCCCCCGTCCCTGGGATTCTCCAGGCAAGAACACTGGAGTGGGTTGCTGTTTCCTTCTCCAATGCATGAAAGTGAAAAGTGAAAGTGAAGTCACTCAGTCGTGTCCAACCCTCAGCGACACCATGGACTGCAGCCTTCCAGGCTCCTCCGTCCATGGGATTTTCCAGGCAAGAGTACTGGAGTGGGGTGCCATTGCCTTCTCCGAGAATAAAACTAGAAGTCTAGAAATAAACCTATATTTATGGCCAATTGATTTTGACAAGAGTGTCAAGAAAATTCAATGGAAGACAGAACAGTCTTTTCAATAAACTTGGTTAGTTTTGCCTGTGAAACACCCCTAAAAGATAAGGGAAGTTTTATTTCCCTAAAATCTTATATTCTTCTCAGATAGCAGGCTGAATAGTCTTAGATTAAAAAATTTTTTTTGTTTTAATCCAGATAAGGTCAAGTGTGAATGAATACTTGGGTTACTATGACCTCTGCCTTCTTGTCCCTTCCCCATCCTCCAGAGTTTTTTAGGATCTTTTCTCAAGGGATTGCAAGTTCTAGAGGCAGAATCAGCACCAGTGAATAGTTCTCAGTGGCGCTGGGCATCTCCCTGGGGCCTCTTCCTTACATCAGCTGCTCCAGGACGAGGCCAGCCATTTGTCTCCTACACTCAAAGAGACTGTAGCAAAGTCCTACTCCCACAGCTGCATTTTCTCTCTATTATTAGCCTTGAAAGCTCTTCGTCCTTTGCTGAGCTTCTCTTAAACATAACAGAAACATCAGGCTTGCTTCTGCTTCATGCTAGAGAGATTTGCTGAAATAGCCAGTCTTTGGGCTTTGATTTGGGGTTCAAATATTTGGTTTGGAGAGATAGGCATTATGTCTGAGTTTAATTCACCTTCTGCCTTCGCTAGGCCGATCTCACTTTAGACCTTGGCCCTTCACTCACTGGTCTCTCTCTCTCTCTCTCTCTCTGTTTTTTGTTCCAGGGCCTGGACTTATTTTTAACTCCTCAAAGGAATCCTGCCAAGGCCTCTGGCTCAGCAATGCAGAGAGCCTGGTCAGTGGAGGAGGCTGAGGTGGCCAGTGGGGAGGAGCATGAAGAATCCACACACTGCAAATGAACCCTCGGATAATTTTTTTTGTTTAGCTGCTGGTCTCCAAATTAATTATGCATTTACTCTGATTTCAAATGAAGCTTATCATTTAGAGATGCTCCTTGAGGAACCCTTTGTAAAGTAATGAGTTTCGCAAATAGGTTTTGCTTTGGAGAAGAAAAATCCAGCACCATCATTTAACTTTTTGACCTCTTGGGGTTTTGTATTTGTACCTATTGGGTTTCCTTAAAGAAAGGCTCACCTCTCTTTAGAAAGAATGAAACCTTCAGTGCAAGGATGTAAAGCCTTCAACTTTTATGCTTCAGTTTGCCTTCTGATGGGAATTATATCTGTATTTGCTCAACTGCATAAGCAATCTTGCCTGTTTAGTTTTGAAAAATGATGGCTGTATACTCTTAGGATGTGATAAGATTTAGAGGCACTCTCCAAGGTAACTGCACAGACCCTAGAGCCAGCCGCCCAGGTTCTGTAATGCAGGTCTGGCCGACTGGAGCAGGCCTAGGAGCCCGCCGATAGGACGATGCAGCCGCTCACCTGGGCAGGAACACCTCCATCCGGGCTCTCTTCAGGCTGGCGGTCCAGGCGTGGAGGAGGCTGGCTGTGAGGTGGGGCTCAATGTGGCTGAGCGCTGTGTCTCTGTCCCGAGGCAGCACCAGGAGTAGGCTGGCCGTGTTTCCCAGGTACGGCAGCTCCAGCACCCCCACCTGATGGCCCGCAGGGTCCTGAAACTGGCCTGGGGGTTCAGTGGATGGGGGATCAGTTCTGTCCCGGGAGCCCAAGGAAACAGACAGTGCCGGACCCTGGGAGGGGCCAGCTCCCAGAACTGGAAACAATGCATTTTATTAACAATCAGGGTGTCCACCTCACCTTCAGGGAGCTGTTTGAGGACCAAGCCTGTTGGGGGCTTGTGGCCACCTTTGCTGATCCTAAGACCTAGAATGTCTCTAAGATATCCTTATGTGGATTGAGTCCTGGGGCCTGCAGCGGCTGGGCAGGATGGGGGTACTGGCACGCAGGAGAGCCTAACCCCTCTTAAAGGGACGGCCACCACAATCCTGGCCTCTTGTTGCCATATCAGGACCCAGGCTCTTGGTGCCAGATCTTCCTATCTTTCAACCAAAAGCTTCCCAGGTGGCGCTAGTGGCAACCAGTGAACCAGTGAAGTTGCTCAGTCGTGTCCGACTCTTTGCGACCCCATGGACTGTAATCTGCCAGGCTCTGCTGTCCATGGGATTCTCCAGGCAAGAGTGCTGGAGTGGGTTGCCATGCCTTCCTCCAGGGGATTGTCCCTGACCCAGAGATTGAACCCGTGTCTCCTGGATTGAAGCGCTGCCTGGGTCAGCGGTAAAAAATCTGCCTGCAACGCAACGCAGGGGACGTGGGTTTGATTCCTGGGTTGAGATGATCCCCTGGAGAACGAAATGGCAATCCACTCCAGTACTCTTGCCTGGAGAATCCCATGGACTGAAGAGCCTGGTGGACTACAGTCCACGGGGTTGCAAAGAGTCTGACTGAAGCGATTTAGCACACACTCATGGAACCAAAGCTCTAAGCCTAGATGTCACATGAAATTTCCCAGCATCTGAAGTACTGCATATGCATGCATGCGAGCATGCTCAGTTGCTAAGTCACATCTGACTCTTTGTGACCCCATGGACTGCAGCTCACCAGGCTCCTCTGTCCATGGGATTTTCCAGGGAAGAGTACTGGAGTGGGTTGCCATTTCCTCCTCCAGGGCATCTTCCTGACCTAAGGATTGAACCCAGGTCTCCTGCATTGGCAGGCAAATTCTTTACTACTGAGCCACCTGGGAAGCCCAAAGCATTGCAAAGACCTAAGGAAACAGGAGTTCAGGCTGGATTTGGACTGATAATTTGTACCCTGTGACATAAACAAGTGGGCTTCAGGATGGACAGGTGGGAGCTTGTGGGTGATGGCTATGACTGGCCAAGGACAAGTCCAGGCCACTGGGCACAGCCTAATTTCAGAAGTGTGTGATGGGACAGGTGGCAGGTGGCAGCAGACACAAATGGCCCAAGATCAGGAGACCCAGAGAGGGTTTCTGGTGAATGCAGATGTAGTGGCCAGACCCAGTGATGGGACAGGGCGGGCAAATCATAGGGAGCAATCTACGTGAGCTGGGTTGACTTCGCAGCCTGTGGCAGCCCCAGTCTCAGGCAGAACTCCAGGCTCGATCCCTTCCCTGGGAGGACAGGGGGGCCTGGGCCTCAGGGTGGACAGACAGCAGAGCCGACTGGCCACTGCAGCAAAATCTTACAATCACCAGGGAAAGACAGGGGCATGGTTCATACACCTTTTTGTATCTGCTCAGTAAATACTTGCTCAGCCTCCATTATGTGCCAGCCACCGTGCGTGGCTGTTCTCCCCAGCCACCCTGCACTGTGCTGGGGAGAACAGGAACATCTCGGAGTCTGCCTGCCAGCATCACCCAGCAGACAGATCAACCAGCATGGGTCACAGCAGCGACAGGAAAGTGTTAGGAGCAAGAATTATTGGGTTGGCTAAAAAGTTTGTTTGAGTTTTTCCATAATAGCTTATGGAAAAATCGGAACAAACTTTTGGGTCAACTCTGGCTCATTTGGTAAAAAAATCCACCTGCAATGTGGAGAAGGCAATGGCACCCCACTCCAGTACTCTCGCCTGGAAAATTCCATGGATGGAGGAGCCTGGTGGGCTGCAGTCCATGGGGTCGCTAAGAGTTGGACACGACTGAGCGACTTCACTTTCACTTTTCACTTTCATGCAGTGGAGAAGGAAATGGCAACCCACTCCAGTGTTCTTGCCTGGAGAATCCCAGGGATGGGGGAGCCTGGTGGGCTGCCATCTATGGGGTCTCACAGATTCGGACACAACTGAAGCGACTTAGCAGCAGCAGCATCAGCCACCTGCAATGCAGGAGACCTGGGTTTGATTCCTGGGTTGGGAAGATCCTCTGGAGATGGGAAAGGCTATCCACTCCAGTATTACAGCCTGGAGAATTCCATGGACTGTATAGTCCAAGGGGTCACAAAGAGTCAGACACGACTGAGTGACTTTCACTTTTCACTTTCAATACAATCCATTGTAAATGTATGTTTACTTATTCAACAGACGTTCTTCCATTCCCATCTTACTTGACCTCAATGAATAATTATTGGTTGAATAAACTAATGAATAAATGCACTGGGAACTCACAAGGGTCCTGTATGGAGGCAAAGCAGGATGATAGCAAGTGTTCTCAACACCAAAGCTCCTAAAACACTGTTTTAAGTCTCACTGACTTCTTCTGGAATAAGAACATAATTAGTCCCACAAGCTGGAGGGGGCTGAGCATGCAAACCAGGGTTTGGAGGGGTGACCAGGAGAGGAGATGTGAGGCAGGCAGGGCAGCGGAGCCCTTCCTGCCTGGTCTTGCTGGGCCCCCCACCCTGGAGCATCCACAGCACACACAATAGTCTGCTGGGAAGGGGAGCTGCAGGTGCACCCCACCACGAGGGAGACGAGTGACTTCCAGCAGGATGGGCGGGCAAAGTGATGAGCACTTCCGAATGGACATGCTCTAGGGAAACTTCTAGATTGGACTCTCCACCAACCGTCATTTCTCAACACCAAACGCTGAGGCTGGTGTTCATCTTGAGGGGGTGACTGCCAGGGGAAGGTGGTTTGCCCAAACAGTCACATGACTCCCCGCTTTGCTCCGTGCAGAGGTAAAGGCCAGTCATGAAATCGGGGTTCTCTTCCCCATCGGCTCCCTCACCGTCCTGAGTCTCCACCTCCCTGGCCTTCGCTTACTCCTCTGCGCGCCTGGCACCGCAGAGGGACCCGCAGCGCCACTCAGCCGCATCCTTTTAGAGCGGAGCCCAGCCCTCCCTTCCCGGGCTCCTCCCGCTCACCGTAGTTGACCTCGGCCATTTGGTACATCATGGGAACCTCGAGGGTCAGGCCCTGGGTGCAGGTGAAAGGCAGGAGCTGAGTGTCCGAGGAGAACTGATGCCGCCAGGCGCTCTGGAAGGACACGGTGCTCACCAGCACCAGCTGCGCAGACTCCGCGCCGCCACCGCGCTCCCACGCGGAGCCCACAGGCCCGTCCCCTGCGAGCAAGAGAGCAGGGGGCCGCTGAGAGGCTGCCGCCCGCGTGAGGCATCCGCGGAGGGTTGTGGCTTGCTTGTTCGTACTCTTAGCTGTGGAACTGTGGTGCTTGTAAAGAGCTGTGGTTGGAGACCAGGCTTTAATTTTTTATTTTTTTATGTATAGCTTGGGGTGCTACGGGCTGGTTCCAGTTAGTTCTGGCTAGTTCTGGCTGGGATTGTTTCCCAGAAGCAGAAGGCTGCCCTGCTCAGGCAGACCCCTGGGGCGGGGGTGAGACTAAAAAGTGAGACTGGGTGCTGCCCAGTGTCACCCCTACCCCCGACTCCCTTCACCCCAAGTGCTCTTGGGCCTCATCCCTGGCGGAGCCTTTGTTTACATGATGACCTCCAGGGCACGGACTTTAAGTCTCTTGCCTTACCTAAGAGGGGAGCTGGCTGGCCACCTGTCAAGGGGCTGCGTCCTTCCAGCTCTTTATCCCTTTAATAAACATGTCCTTTGTGCTAGGCTCTGTCTTCAAGGCTTCAGCAAACCCTCCTCGACTCCTTCTACCAGTTCTGTTGTTATTCCTAGTTTAGATGGGGCCCCAAGGTTGTCCAAGGTCACATACTTGTGAGCAACAAAGCCACCATCTGCCCACTTGCCCAAGATGGAGACCTTGGCCTTGAATCCAAGCAGCCTGGCCCCGGTCTTTTCAGGGGTACCGTCTCTTTCTTAGAGGACCATTCACCCCTGGGGTTGATAGCAGCTGACTGTGGCCTCGGGCCTCCCAGCAGCGCCACGAGCTGCAGCAGGGAGTTAAACATTTTGAAGTAAACTGAAAGACGTTGTGAAATGTTGGAGCAAACTGGGAGGGGAAACCTCCTTATCAATAAAGATCCTAATATTTAGTTCGCCTTTGCGCGCCTGCCCACATGCTGTTTCTTGATTCATAAAGTGCATGTTCCCTGTTGTGCCTTTTTAAACATTGGGTCTTCGGTGCTCTCCCTAGTTCTCTGTAACCTTTGTAATCGTCAAGGACGCTGGAGCCAGACTGCCTGGGTTAGAATCCCCTACTCTGTGGATATAGGGCTGGAGGCCCAATTCTCTGTGCCTCTGTTTCTCTGTTTGCAAAACGGGGACAATGATGGCACTTAGCTCTTAAGATTATGGCGAGGGGAAACTGAGCTCGTAACCACAGAGTACTTAGAAGAGTGCTGAAGAAATAAACTGAGCACTCAGTAAGTGTTCGTGACGTTCATCATCTTTGATGGTAATCACAACTGCGTGATATGTGTGCGTGCTCAGTCCTGTCTGACTCCCTGCTACACTCTGGACTGTAGCCTGCCAAAGCAGGTGCTGCTTTTCATTAAACCATCCCTAATTGCTGCACATTAAGATAACCCTGGGCTAAACATTATATACAGTTATTACATACAGTTATTGCCTTAAGCGAAATTCCTAAGAAACCACATTTTGGGCTCCTACTGCATTTTGCATTGAAGAGGGTTAGTGGTTGATGAGAACAGAGCTCAGTGGAAACACACCTGGGGATGTTGCATGGCCCAAAGTCTGCTGGACTCCCTCTGCTGGGATTCTGAAGAGCACCCTTTTGTGTGTGGGTGTGTGTGTGAGGGGTTGTGTGTCTGTCCCTGGGGGTGGGGTAGGGACAGAACAGAACCAAAAGTGAGCCCTGTTCACTCGAGGGTCGGGTTTCCCAAGAGGATAAGCCTCTGCTGCAGGTGAGGGCTGCCTGTGTACCCACTGCATGGCTTCTGATGGGTAACAGCTGGGACCTGTCTCCCCAGCCTTCCTCCATTAACCTCATCAAACTGGACGGTTTTTCCTTACCTGCGGTCTGCCTGGGGCCCCATCCATTGGCCAGCATGGCAGTGCTGTTGGGCTCCCTGAGGTTGGCCAGCTCCAGGCTGCTGTTTGCCCACCGGGAGATCTGCTCCACAAAGCAGGGGGCGAGCGGTGTCCCCGTCTGCACGTAGAGGGTGCAGGCCAGCTCCAGCTTGGCACCCGGGCTGGTGCTGGGCAGCACAGCATAGACAGCCCGGAGCCATTCTCTGACCTTGGGGTCTGCAAAGAAGATCAGTCAAAATGGTGAGTGTAAGGCAGGAGTTACCCCCGGCTCTGCTTGCTGGGTACAGGGGAATGGGACCCCTGCCTCTCCACTCTTAGGTCCCGAGGTTCATCCACCGTAGACAGTCAGTTTGGATAAGTCATAGCTCAGTTGCTCAGGAGTTAACCTGGTTCCACAGATGAAAAGTCAAGGAGGAAGAAACCATGCTAGATTTGAAAGAAATCAGGCTGTTATTGTTCAGTCGCTAAGTTGTGTCTGCCTCTTTGCGACCATGGACTATAGCCCACCAGGCTCCTCTGTCCATGGGATTTCAGGCAAGGATACTGGAGTGGGTTGCCATTTCCTTCTCCAGGGGATCTTCCCGACCCAGGGATCAAACCCTCATCTCCTGCATTGGTAGGTGGATTCTTTACCACTAAACCACCTGGGAAGCCCAAATCTAGCTGTGATTAAGTCAGATAGAAAAAGACTACCAACCTCCCAAAGACTGTGCTTCCTAAACTTCTTGAGCCAGATATATGCTGCTGCTGCTAAGTCGCTTCAGTCGTGTCCGACTCTGTGCGACCCCATAGACAGCATCCCACCAGGTCCTCTGTCCCTGGGATTCTCCAGGCAAGAACACTGGAGTGGGTTGCCATTTCCTTCTCCAAGGCATGCATGCATGCTAAGTCTCTTCAGTCGTGTCTGACTCTGTGCGACCCTATGGACGGCACCCCACCAGGCTCCTCTGTCCACAGGATTCTCTAGGCAAGAATACTGGAGTGGGTTGCCATTTCCTTCTCCGAGCCAGATATGTGGAGCAGTGCTAAAGCAGAGAGACCTGGGCTGGTGGGCAGAGGGTTTCAAGTATGTACGAGGCCAGTGGATTTATGGGGAACATCACGAGTAGCAGTACTGGGCAGTGACCAGGGTGTTGAATTGTCGCTATCTCTGGTACAGGGCCTCACGTTCATCCCCACAACTAAACATCTGAGCAGCGTTTGGATGTAGTCTTTTGTGGAACTCTGCTTTCAACCTGGAAAATCTAGGGGCAAGGTAAGGACTCCTCCCATTCCCCCTTCTCTCTGAGCCCCAGCAGACAGCCCATTATTCATGTCAGCGGGAACCTGCGAGAATGTTGAAATACGAGGCATTTGAAAGAGTCCATAGCTTCTACCTTCCTGATGGTGGACTTCTAGTCATTTACAGCTCACGCAGGAGGCCACTTCCTTCTCTGCATATTTGCGGTGAAATTCTTTATCACACTATTGTTCATAGCTGTGGCTTCTCTTCTCCCCTGAGCATGCGGAGCTACTGCTGAGTCACGACACAGTGGCATACCCTCCTGACCTGTGCACACAGGGCTTTTCCAGCCAGCAGGACCCCTTTGCAGGCAGGCTGCCTGTGGAACACAGCCCTTCCTTCTCCTTTTCGCCTCCCCTTCATCTTAGGGACAGCCCCCTGGCTGCCCACAAGTCTCCCCCGTGACTCCCAGGCTCTTTGCACCCTCTTTCTGCCCACCCTGCCTCCACCAGCTCTCCTAGGGCACCAGGTGGAATGACCCTCCTACCTGGCTTGGGTGCCTGTCCATTCCATGTCCCCTCACAGAGGTCTAGGCCAGGAGACAGCAGCAGATGCACCCCCCCCACCACCACCCCTAACTTGCCTGGCTAAAGTCCTTCTGGGGGCAGCGGCACCCAGAACACACCCTGGGCCGGGGGCCCCAGCCACCAGGCTGCAGGATGCGGTGTGGGCAGGTTTACTCCACAGAACTTTCACCACCAAAGCCGCATCTTAGAATCTACTGCTGTAAAAACTGGACTCAAGGCATATATAAATACATAGCCTAGCGAATTGCAGCCTAACTCAAGTGCTTGTTTTTGTTTTAATGAGAAAAAACTGTGAATGAAAAAAATAATAACTCATCGGATTGTCCTTTCATGAGGAAGGTCATAAATACTCATTGAAGCACGTCCCTGTGGGGTGTAGACTGTCTGCAAGGGTGAATGGAGACATGTCTGTGGTCCTTAGTGTCACATGACTTTAGGGAGCGTCACAGAGCTCTCTGTCCTCTCCCCCTCTCGGCCCAGGGGACCCGCCATCCTTCCAGACAGACACGCCCAAGGCGCAGAGTCAGTGGGCTTGAGAGATCTTATCTCCTCTGGAGCCTAGTTTGTCCCTACCATTAGCACATCGGAAGTGGTTTTCTAGATGCTGCTGGAATGAATATATATCGTCAGAATAAAAAATGCTGAAGGTTGACGAACTCTGCTAAAGCCTCTGCAAGCAGGATCACTTTTAATCCTCTCAACAACCCTGCGAATTAAGTGCAATTATGATCGCATTTATGGATGAGGGAGTGGGGGTTCAGACAGATTAATAAAGTTGCTCAATCAGTTGTCATCTGATTGTTGGGGTAGTATCTCACCACCCCCTGCCCCCTGCTCCCTGCCAGGTGAAGGACAGGTGGGCTGGGAACAGTCTGCCTCTCTGCTGGGGAGAACCTCACAGAGCCTCCTGTTTTGCTGAGTTGCCTGTATTACCTAGTCTGGTCTCTGCTGTGCTTAGTCGCCCAGTCGTGTCTGACTCCTTGCAACCCCATAGACTGTAGCCCGCTAGGCTCCTGTGTCCATGGGGATTCTCCAGACAAGAATACTGGAGTGGGTTGCCATGTCCTTCAGTGGGGCAAAAGGGACTGACTTCCACAGTGACAAACTGCGCCTCCCCTGCAGCCCTTGAAACTACTGCCTCGATTCCTCTCCCCTCCCATTCCCCCTCCTACAAAGCCGTCTTTGTTGCTGGAGGGGTTGGGTGGCTGTAACAGCAAGGAGGGGAGGACTGCAGTAGATCAGGGGTGTACTGGGGAGGGGTGGAGAGTTTGAAGGGAGAGTCCCTGGAATGGCATGGAGTGGCAGGAAAATGCTAGAAGAAATGGTATTTTTCTTCTTTTTTTTTTTAGAAATGGTATTTTTCTGAGTCCTGCTGCAGACCAGCCTTTTAACTCATTTGAGAGACCAGCATAGAAAGAGCCTTCCTCCTCAATATATTAGCTGAACTGAACTTCTTGAATGTGACACTGAATCTAAAGGGTGGCGGTTCTGGATTTTAAAGTTAATGTATATGAAATTCTTAGCCGGCCAGAACCATCTTTGTGGTGCTGATCAAAGAGAGTTAAGTTTAGGACGATGTGCAAAGGGTTTGGTTGGGCTGAGAGAGCAGTGAGGATACGTGCATGTGTGCTAAGTCACTTCAGTCATGTCCAACTCTTGCAACCCAATAGACTGTAGCCCACCAGGCTCCCCTGTCCATGGGATTTTCCAGGCAAGGATACTGGTATGGGTTGCCATGCCCTCCTCCAGGGGATCTTCCCAACCCAAGGATTGAACCCACATCTCTTTTGTCCCCTGCATTGGCAGGTGGGTTTTGTACCAGTCGTGCCACCTGGGAAGCCAAGTCTGGTGGAAAACAGTGAAGGCAGGGGGCTTAGATAAATTTGTATGCCTGCTCAGTGGCTGAGAGGGAGGCTAAGGAGTTGAGGAAAGAGCACAGGATTTGGAGTCAGAAAATCTGGAATTGGAATCCTGGCTCTATCACTTGCCTGTTGGGTGAGCTGAGTCTTAGCAAATCATTAACCTCTTGCTGCTGCTGCTAAGTTGCTTCAGTCGTGTCCGACTCTGTGCAACCCCATAGACGACAGCCCACCAGGCTCCCCATCCCTGGGATTCTCCAGGCAAGAACACTGGAGTGGGTTGCCATTTCCTTCTCCAATGCATGAAAGTGAAAAGTGAAAGTGAAGTTGCTCAGTCGTGTCCGACTCCTAGCGACCCCATGGATTGCAGCCCACCAGGCTCCTCCGTCCATGGGATTTTCCAGGCAAGAGTACTGGAGTGGGGTGCCATTGCCTTCTCCGCATTAACCTCTTGTCTCATTGGTAAAATGGGCACTTTAGCAGGCTTGGCGATTGCATATGATTTCTATAAGGATCAAGTGACATAACAACTGTAAAAGTGAGTCCACGTGCGTCATCAAACAGAATTCTTCCCCACCCCCATCTCGGAGGCCTCTGTTCCCAGCATCGTTCTTGTGACAGAAAGCTGAGATGTGTGAAAGCTGAGATGTGTTCTTTATTGACTTGGAAAAGCATTGGAAATCCCTAGAACTTGGACCATTGGGAAATCATATTTTCATGCAGTGAAAACAAAAATATTTTGGGGATATCACTGGTGTCTGCTTTGAAACTCATGCCCAGCTTTAGGACCAGCTGGTGGGGATATTGGCAAAGCTGCTGGTGGTCAGGCACTTCCCTGGTGGTCCAGTGGCTAAGACTCCTTGCTCCCAGTGCAGGGGGCCTGGGTTCAATCCCTGGTCAGGGAACTAGATCTCACATGCCTAGCCAAAAAAGAAGATTCTGCATGCCAAAACAAAGGTCAAAGATCCCATGTGCCGCAACTAAGATCCAGTGCAGCCAAATAAATATTGAAAAAAAAACTGCTGGTGGTTACCTATTGGATGGATGTCAATGAGAAGACAAGCGCCCATTGTCTCATTGCGAACATGGATAGAGCTCTGTTGATCAGATGGGAACAATGCCCCAAGCCCCTGGGCTATGGGTTCACATTCCTGATCTGTGCTCCTTTGTAAAAGAAAGACTGGGACAGGGCAGGTGGTGGGCAGTAGCAGGTTGACTTAATCAGCACCCATGTGATTCTCTGAGCCATTTGGGGGCAAGCACATGCAGGGGTATTCCGTTAACTAGCACTCTGCAAGCAGCACATTCCTGTTTGTAATAATTAACCATGGATCCATGAGATAATGAAGCCATTTATAAGTAAGAAAAAAAAAGTGGGATTATGTTCCCCAGAATTTGACCATTAAGCATTCTGGACATTTGGTCATTCTTGAATGGGCTCTATGGAAGCCTTGCTAATCACCACACTTTGCTTAAGCAGGTACCCTGACGTTACCTGACAGCAAAGCACCGACTGTCATCAGTTCCCTGGCTCTGCAGGGAAACTCCATTTGCGTTTCTCACTTTCCCCCTAGTCCTGACTTCTGTGAGAAAATGTTTCAAGGCCGAAATGCCTGCCCCTCTTTCATATTCCTATTTGTTCTTCATAACCCAGCTCAGGGGTCTTGTTATCTGGGGAGCCTTCCTGATCTGCTAGTGGAATAAATCATTCCCTCCCTGGTACGAACATATTTCACATAAGTACACTAACTGCCCCTCATTAAAAATGTGTTTCTGTGTGCATTGTTCCTACGAGACTGAGAGTCTTGTGTTCAAAGGGTTCCTTATATACCTGGCTGCTAAATTCCTGGCATAGCACCAGCCCACACAGCAGGAGCTCAGAAATACTTGATGGATGGCTTTGCACTGAATCTAACGTGGCTGGAGAGCAACTCCACGGATACGTGCATTTCTATAATATACTTGCCGAGCAAAATTCAACGTGATAACTTCTGTTTATTTTCACTTATCCTAAGAGACAAAACGCATTTGCAGGTCGGCCAGCAGTCTCACGAGAATTATTTTGGCAGAGGACAGGGTGTGGATGGGGAGGGATGGGGACAGTTCACACAGGTAATGCCTGTGGCCTGCTATCTGGAGCATTCACCTTGCCAATGCAAGATGCCACCTCCAGGGAGCTCTTGCTATGGCTGTCTTGGTATTAGTACCTGGGTGCTCTAAAAAAGGGTTAATTTATATAATTTTAATTCTCATCCTTTTTCACTGGCATCTTATTCTTAGATAGAGAAAAAAGGTTGTGTGTAAAGTGTTTGTGTTCAGATGGAGTTGGGAGGTTGGGACCAGGGCCAGAGGCCCCAAGTGGGACCAGGTGTGGCTGACCTGGCATCACAAGACTCTTGCCCCCACTGGCAGAGGTGTTCTGAATTATGTTGGTAAATATGACTGCCTAAAAGTCACACATTTATGAAAGTGGGATGGTCTCTGGAACCAGACAGCCTGGCTTGAGTTCCAGCTTGACCACTTGCTGGCTGTGTGACCTTGGGCAACTTGCTTACATGCTCTGTGCCTAAATTGGCTTATCTCTAGAATAGGGATGATAAGATAATTACCTACCTCAATAGGGTTTTTGCTACAATGAATTAGATTGTATTGGTAAGGTGCTTCTAGCAGTTTCTGGCATCTAGTAAGCATTCTAAAAGGGCTTGTAAAATGCAATGGAGAAATTGCTGCCAAACCCAAGGGTAGAAGGGAACCTTAGAAATTTTATCAAGAGTAACCACGATGTGGACTTCCCTGGTGGCTCAGTGGTTGGGAGTTAGCCCTGCAATGTAGGGGATGTGGGTTTGATCCCTGGGTGGAAAAATCCTCTGGAGAAGGAAATGACAACCCACTCTAGTATTCCAGCCTGGAGAATCTCATGGACAGAGGAGTCTGGTGGACTACTGTCCATGGCAAGACTGAGTGACTAAACAGCCACCACCATGATGTAGAGTGTCAATGCCTTCTGTTGCACACGTGGGCAGCCTTCTCTGCCTGTCACCCGAGGCAGCCTGAGCATGAGGTCAGGTGTAAGTATGAGCAGGGCCGTGGGCGTGAGCAGCAGAGTGGGAGGAGCAGCGGTCCGCTTACCGTGGACGGTGTAGCCCAGGGCCTGGGCCAGCTGCCGACCAGTGTTCCCCCGGGCTCCAAACTGCAGGAGCTCCAGGGGGATGAAGGCGCCAGCGGGGGAGAGGACCAGGTTGGTTTGGTTGCTGGCCGCGGCCACGCTCCGGTACAGGCGAAGTGCCAGGTCAGTCCTCAGCAGGGTCAGGTCCTCATGGAGGTTGCTGGCTCCCCCGGGGGGGCAGACGTGAAGGAGGAGGAGGGCCAGTAGAAGAGACTGCATGGCTCCTGCAGAGGAGGGAAGAGATGCAAGTGAGGCAGGAGCTGCTCCATCCTGCAGAGGAGTGGGCCAGGGGCTGGTGCCCTGCTGCGGCTGAGGATCACTTAACAGGCCTGTTACCCGGCACCCTTCTACCCG
This sequence comes from Bubalus kerabau, assembly GCF_029407905.1. Taxonomy (NCBI): domain Eukaryota; kingdom Metazoa; phylum Chordata; class Mammalia; order Artiodactyla; family Bovidae; genus Bubalus; species Bubalus kerabau. The sequence goes on along the minus strand of NC_073635.1, from coordinate 21,455,462 downwards.
CAGCAGAATGCGTCTCTGTATCTGCCTTAGAAACACTTGCTGGAAATCAAACCATGAGTTGAAAGGTCTGAATTTTAGGCCTGCCCTGTCATTGGAAAAGACCCTGATCCTGGGAAAGATTGAAGGCAGGAGGAGAAGGGGATGACAGAGGATGAGATAGTTGGATGGCATCACTGACTCAATGGACATGAGTTTGAGCAAAGTCCGGGAGATGGAGAAGGACAGGGAAGCCTGGCTGCGGTCCTTGCTGTCACAAAGAGCCGGACATGACTGGGTAACTGAACAACTGTCACTTACTACATGCATGACCTTGGGTGAAGCTCTGGTCAGACCAGAAGCATTATGTTGGCTCAGAAACTTGAAAAGCACGTCTTACTCATTTTTCTCAGTACTTAGTTAGCTCAGAGCTGGGCCATGAGTAGTAATAATAGGAATCACTATTAGGAATAGTAGGAATAATAGGAATTACTACTATCAGTAGTAATAATAGGAATAACAAATACTATACTCTGTTAAAAAGGACTTTGTATTTTCACGATTAATCATTACAACAATCTTACGTGGTAGCTGTTATTATATTGCAAATATAGAGATGATGAGGTTTAGAGACTTCAGTGGGTCATTTAAGAAAACATGGGGGTGGAAACAGGCCTGGGATTCCAGTCCTGGTCTTCTCTGGGTGGTCCATGAAAGACTGAGCATATAAATGCACACTAAAATATTGATCCATGAGCTAATTGTACCTAGGATATCAGAATTCTTGTGATGTGAATTATTTTCATAAAAAGGACACTTTCACAGAGAGCAGAATGCTGCAGATAGAACTCCTGCTACAGAGATGTACCCCTTCAAGGAAGAGAGTGTCTTTGCTGGAAATTAATGCAAAGAGAAAGGCAAGGCACAAAGTGTTCTCAGTGACTACTCCACACGGACAACCTGTGGCAATTTCTGTTCTGTTGTCTGACTGTGATATCAGGCAGGATTGGTGAGAGAGGGTCCCAGCCCAAAGAAGTCATCTGAGGATGAGAGTTGGCATGTAAAGCCACTGGGCTCAAAGGTGTTTATTTCAGATAAAGACCCCACGTGGAAAAGCATCCTCTCTTTCTCAGCTCTTTCCTTCTGCAGCCAAGCGCACAAAGGCATCATAGGGGTGGGCGTGTGCACAGGTATGGGGGTCTTTCTCTGTGTGTTTGGAAACCCCAGTCCAGGGTCTTTTTTGAAATGACCAACTCCCAGTGCTCTTGATGCTCCTATTACCTCCCCCAGGGATGCAGCAATCAACCCTTCACGCCCTTAGGCTCCCCGTGACCTCGTCCCTGCCATGATTCACTGCGGACGAGCTGTACACTCACCTTCTCTTGGATGGGACTGTCCAAGTTTCCTTGCTGACTCCTGTCCTTGTGGGTCTCCCGTGTTAATGTGCTCCCCCTTTTAAAAAAGTGGAGCAGAATCTGCTTTGAATCACAAGACAGCATAGGGAGGAAGCTGGCAGTTGCCGTCTCTGTCGGCGATGTCTCTACCACTCAGTCCAAATTCCTGGAGCCTGAGGTCCCACAGAGAGCCAGGGTCAGGAGCCTAGCCTGGCCAGCCAAGCCCAGATCGGAAACAGAGCGGGCCCTGGGGAGGGAGCCAGCCACACCCGTCAAGCCTGCTTAGGCTTGTGACCTGATTGTACCAGCGAGGAACCCCTCTTGTAGCCCTTTGTCACTTGGAGGAATTTCACTGATAACTCTGCCATTAGGGCTTTTGCTGGGTACCAGGTACCTCATGCTTCTCCCCGCCTCCTGGGAAGAGAACAATACATTAGTCATCGGGCATGACTTGAAACTTTTAGCAAATGACATTCTGCAGAAAAGGGTGGGGGGGGGGTGGGAAGCAAAATATAGCACAATCAGTTTGGAACAAGGTGCCTTGCCTTATTTATTATTAATAAAAGTGAATGCATTTATTTATATATAATACAATAAATATAAGAACTCTAAGCAATCTTGTTCTCAAGATATAGAAGTTAATAAATCTGGTGACTCAATATGAGAAAGAGACTGTGTTGTCAGTTAAGTGAAGGCACGTTCTGGGGAAGAATAAGCAGATTCTGTCCAAAGTCTGTCCTTGTGACCTAATTCAGAGTTGTAGACATTTCTATGAGTTTCTTAGGTGTCGTATTAAGTACAAAATACGTGTTAGGTTACACGTCGTTAGAGATTAAAGAAAAGAAGACACTTGGAAATGAATGCAGCTCTCAATAATGTTCTCTCAGGCATCTGTTAGAGTTAATATTTGAAAAAGAATGAGACTGTTTTTCATCTGACCACCACTCACACCCCTGTAATCAGCGGGCGCTTCACTTTCAAGTGGACTTAATTGCTGACACTCAAGCCTGGAATAGTTTATAGCTCTTAGGAGAGTTCCAACTCTAGAATTATTTTGCATGAAATTTCCCCAGATCTTCAATGTAGAGATTGTGCATTTTTTGCATGCCTTGAACTCTAAATTGTAGTATGATGGGGGAATAAATATATATAACTTATTCTATAGCATCCAGAGTGGGCATCCCATCCACCCACCCACCCATCCACCCATCCATCCATCCACCCACCCATCCACCCACCCATCCATCCACCCACCCATCCATCCATCCATCCATCCATCCACCCACCCATCCATCCATCCATTCATCCATCCACCCACCCATCCATCCACCCACCCATCCATCCACCCACCCACCCATCCATCCATCCACCCACCCACCCATCCATCCATCCATCCACCCACCCATCCATCCATCCAGTAGCTCTTGCTTGCCTGCTAGGTTCTGAGGCTCTGTGCCAGATCTGGTGGAGGTGGCAATGAACCAGCCACCTGGACTCAGCTAGCTCTCAGGGGACCTAGAGTCTTGTTCCCTGAGTGCAGATTTTTGATGTTGATGCTGATAGGTTTAAGAAAAAGAGTCCTTCATGAGGAGGACCGTGTAACTTGCAAGGGCTCTCTCCCAATGCTGAGTTCCCCGTGGTTGCAATTATTTGAGCAGAAGCTCATTCACTCTCTGCCCATGGTGGAACTGGGAAGATGCTTATAAAAAGGTTTCCCAAATTTGAGAAGGTTGGCTGTGTGACTTCTGTAAGCATTTCTTCCTACCTGACTCTAAGAATGTATCATTTTAGATTGCTTTTATATTCTCTAGAAAAAAATACTGAGTGGAAGCCCTATGTATAGACTGCTGCTGCTGCTGCTGCTAAGTTGCTTCAGTCATGTCCCATTCTGTGTGATCCCATAGGCAGCAGCCCACCAGGCTCCCCCGTCCCTGGGATTCTCCAGGCAAGAACACTAGAGTGGGTTGCCATTTCCTTCTCCACTGCATGAAAGTGAAAAGAGAAAGTGAAGTTGCTCAGTCGTGTCCAACTCTTAGGGACCCCATGGACTGCAGCCCACCAGGCTCCTCCGTCCATGGGATTCTCCAGGCAAGAGTACTGGAGTGGGGTGCCATTGCCTTCTCCATGTGTAAAATAACTAGTGGGAATTTGCTGTATAACACAGTGAGCCCAGCCTGGTGCTCTGTGATGACCTAGAGGGTCAGGATCAGGAGTCAGGTGGGAGGGAGCCTCAAGAGGGAGGCGATATGATTCTCGAAGTTGTAGAGCAGAAACCAACACAACATTGTAAAGCAAATATCCTCCAATTAAAAATAAACTAAAAGAAAATACTGGGGAGCTGAACATTCAAAAAAAAATTTCCTGTGTAGGTTAAACATTTCAAAGTGTGAATGAATGAAAGATGGGCAGCAGTTTTTGTTTTGTGTGCTCAGAGGTGAACCTGTATAAGCCTCTGTGTTCTCCATCCGTTTAAGCAGAGGTTATCAAGCTTGTTTTGACCTGGCTGGCATATTGGTTTACACTGCTCAGGGAGCCTTTATTTGTGAAGATATTTACCGTAATTATAACAACAAAAATAGTGACCATTGTTGAGCACTTACTATGTTCCAAGTACTGTGTTACATCCTTTCCATTCACTATTGCAATGAATCCTCCCAACAGTCATATGAGGAATGTGTTATTATCCCTGTTTTGGAGATGAGGAAACAGACTTGAAGAGCTCAAGGTACTTGCCCAGGTTCCTGCAGTTAGAGGTCAAGCTGGGTGCAGGGTGGGTTGTGGGCTTATCCACGCTGATGAGCTCTGGTCCTCAGCGCCGCTGCTCTGCAGTCCAGAACCACTGTGAAGAGCAACTTGGCCTCAGAGCTGGCTCCAAATAATCTGGAAACAGGGAAAATTAGGCAGAGAGGAACTAAGGTTGGAAATAGAAAAAAGGCATCAAACTGTGTTTGGATATTCTGGTTCTGAAGAGCTTGCTTTTGGTGTTACTTTCTCATACATTTCAGTGTGATTAGCATTTTGGCCGTTTTTATCAGTTGGATTTTAAAAGTGATAAAAAAACAAGACTTGAGACCATGCCGTGTTATCCTCTCTAGCCCTCAGTCTAGGGGTAACTAGACAGGAAAGGCCGATCCTCACTAAGCCAGTGTCAGGGATTGTCAGGAAAAATCCATGTGAAAAATCTACCCGAGGGCTGTAACCCTTCTCTATCACTTCAGAACTGTGGGCATCAGTGATCTATGACAACAGTATTTCCTGAGAGCCTGGCCTTGACCTCCAAGGCTTCTCTGAGTGGGGTTTGTGGGAGCCACATTTTTTTGGGGGGGAGCCATGCTGTGTGGCTTGTGGGATCTTAGTTCCCCAACCAGAGATTGAACCTAGACCCTTGGGAGTGAGAATGTGGAGTCCTAACCACTGGACCACCAGGGAATTCTCAAGGGAACTGCTTCTGATTTATCATAGTTGGTTCATGTCCTGGCCAACTCAGCCTGGTATGACAGAATAACCCAGACTGGGTGGCTTAAACAACAGAGATCTATTTTCACAATTCTGAAGGCTGGGAAGTCCAAGATCAAGCAGATTCTGTGTCTGATGGAGGCCTGCTCCCTGGTCGGTAGACAGCCAGCTGCCTTCTTGTATTCTCACATGGCAGACACAGAGACAGAGGGGTCAGCTCTCTAATGTCTCTCTTTTTTTTTTTTAATTTTTATTTATTTTATTTTTTAACTTTACAATATTGTATTGGTTTTGGACCATTCCATTCATGAGGGCCCCACCCTTGTGACCTATTTACCTCCCAAGGGCCCCACCTCCTAGTACCATCACAGTGAGGGTTTGGAATTCAAAATATGAATTTGTGGCAGGGAGGGATAAACACTCAGTCCCCCATCGACTGTGCAAAGAAATGTATTTGTCATCTCTGCTGCTGCTGCTAAGTCACTTCAGTCGTGTCCGACTCTGTGCGACCCCACAGACGGCAGCCCACCAGGCTCCCCCGTCCCTGGGATTCTCCAGGCAAGAACACTGGAGTGGGTTGCCATTTCCTTCTCCAATGCATGAAAGTGAAAAGTGAAAGTGAAGGCGCTCAGTAGTGTCTGACTCTGGCAACCCCATGGACTGCAGCCTACCAGGCTCCTCCACCCATGGGATTTTCCAGGCAAGAGTACTGGAGTGGGGTGCCATTGTCATCCCTGAACTTCCTCAAAAAGCACCTCTGGCTCGACTCAGCTCTGAAAACTCCAGTGACCTCCTGTGAACCCAACAAGTCAGGACCCTGCTTTTGTAGGACCACATGGCTTCACAGGTGTGTGGGCAAAGCTGCTGAAATACGGCGAATACACAAGAAAGAGACTCCGACAGACCACAAGCCCACTTAGGAGGCCCTGAAACGCGAGGCCAGGAGAGGGAGCTCCCTGTGGGCTGGGCTGGCTCCCGCTGTCGCGGTGGGGGCGCACGGCTGTCCTCTTCGTTTCCGACACACTGTCCTTGTGGCCCGAGCTGGCCACTACAGAGAGGTCTGCTGCTGGCCACATGGAAGCCACAGTCTGGGAAAAAAATCATGAGCCACTAGGCACCTGTGCAGGGGGTTATGAATGGGAGCACAGTCAGCAAGGCTGGGGAATCCAGTGAGTGGTTAAGTTGTGGCTTTAAACACATTCTACCTGAGGGAGGGTTGGGATGGAAGGAAGGACTGTGTGGTCCCTGCGCAGACCCTGAAGACTCCAGGCAAGAGCCTGGGAGCAGGAAGACATGTATTCCAAGCAGGAATACATCCACACGATCAATTCTTCTGTGTTCACACTGCACATTAAAGCAAATGATCTCCTTGTTTTTTGGAGGCAGGGGTGGAGAGAGCAACAAGTAAACCTCTAAAAGCAAATCTTGGGAAAGCTCTAACTTTGCAAGTGTTCCTTGGCACAGTGCTTCGAGGGGTTCGTGTGCTGCCCTTGGGGGCCTGAGCTGCAGAGCAGCCCTGGACTGTGGGTCCCAGAAAGCTATGCCCCCACCATCTGATCTGCTGCTGAGACATTGCAGTGAGTGAAGTGACTACATGAGGAGGTGATTTTAAAAACATAGGTGGGAACTTCCCTGAAGGGCCAGTGCTTAAGAATCCACACTTCCATTGTAGCAGAGCATGGATTCAACCCCTGGTCTGGGAACTAAGATCCCACATGCCCTGAAGAGCGGCCAAAAAGAAAAAAACATCTGAAGCAACGTTCCCAGCACACACATTTAGTTATCGCACCCGTACTGGAGATGAGGAGGTGGAGGGTGTGTGGGAGCAAGATTTAAAAACATTATTTCTATTTTCAACACACTGGTGATAATGGTTAAGAGTGATGTGGTTTGATTGGCGATGGAGTCTGTGATGCTGGGAAAGGGAGGCCGAGCAAAGAAACATCAGATGCGGGCACAGTTCTGGAATGTTCCTGGATGCATAAGCTGGAGACATAATGTCCAGTAGGAATAGCAGTGACAAGCACAGATCTGGCCCTCAATGCTCTGAGCCCAACCAGCCAAGTGGGAAAGAGAGTGTGGGTGCTGGGTGGCAGACACAAGGCAGAGCCCAGGGAGGCCCCCGATGGAGCCAGGTGGGCTGATGTTTTGGGTGATGAAGGCCCATCAGTACTGCCAGCTCTTTAGCCGAGGCTATGAGGTGGAGGTCTCCATGAACAAGTCAGGGTCTATCACAAGGTTGTGCCCCTTGAGAGTAATGCTGCACCTTAAAATTACTGTTTTTTAAAAAATGTATTTATTTTTGGCTGCACTGGGTCTTCATTGCTGGGCACAGACTTTCTCTAGTTGCAGTGAGCATGGGGCTGCTCTCTAGCTGTGGTGTATGGGCTTCTCATGGCTGTGGCTTCTCTGTTGCAGAGCACAGGCTCTAGCGTGCATGGGCTTCGTTGCCCCATGGCACGTGGTATCTTCCCAGACCAGGGATCGAACCCATGTCCCCTGCTTTGGCAGGTGGATTCTTAAGCACTGGACCACCAGGGAAGTCCAATGCTGCACTTTAAAGGCCTCCTGCCTCATCCCCAGGAGCATCCTCATGCCAGTAGCATCCCAACCTGATTGTTGAAGAAGAAATGGGGACTCTCACATGTGGTGGCTCCCTGCAATTGCTTTATTGGGCTTGGCACTGCATGTAATGATGTGATGGTGATTTGTCCTGAGGAATCACACCTCAAGTCAAAACAGAGACTCGGGTGCAGGATGTCAAGGAGTCGGAACCATCGGGCACAAACACCACTCACCCTAAATGAGGTTCAGGCCTTTATCTCCTTCACTGAACTCAGGGGTCCCTTTGGGCCGGCACGGGGGTAGGGGTGGAAGGCACGCCCAGCTGTCTGGGAGCAGCTTTCCCTCACTGCTATGGCTGCCACTCAGTCTCAGCCAGTATGTCCAGAGGCATCCACTGGCAGAGATCTCATTCTCCACCTTCCTCAAAGGCAGGAGCCCCTTATGGTCAGACACGGCAGACTGTATCCTGCTGAGGCCACATCGGGATGTTGTCGGCACTCGTGTGGTCTGGCAGTTGGTACTGGATGCCAACTGGGGAGTCTGGGCACCCTGGCCTCCCCTCACAGTCCACTGGTTTACAGGTGTATCTGCCACACTGATTCCATGTGAGACATTACATGATTGTCCATATACGTTCTTTGCAAGTTGCCACAACTTACCAATGTATTCCTTACTTTTTCTGTACTGTCCAAAACATGTTTATGACTTTGGCATACAGCAGATGTTTATCTCCTTTAGAAGAGGTAGCCATATATTTATTGGTAATGGGATAAGCATGTTTACAATTCCAAGTGATTTTTGAGGAAAACGTGTTTACAAGCAAAGGAATGGTTTTGGTGGAAAAGCTTATCAGTTTTAAACACAGCGTACGGGTGTTCATTCATGTTGGTTAAAATATAGGATGAAGCATCATTTACAAAAAATCATTTCGCATAGCTCAGAGCGGACAGTGGATTATCTTTACCAGCTATTGTTTGCCTCAATATATATTTATTGTTTGCATTTTCTAGTACACCTGGTTTCTCATCCTGGAAGCAGGGTAGTGCTGTGTTCATTGGGAGCAGTTCATTGAAAAAAGTGCTACCCAAAATACCTAGGAGAATAGTGGTGAGATGATGTATTGGGTACTGGGGCTTCGGGTCTAGATTTTCTGGACATTGTGCTCCATGAGGTTAGGAGATGTTCTTTCTTGCTCACAGCTGTATTCTCAATCTTGAGAACAGAGTCTAGCATGTAAAAGGTGCTTAATACACATTTGTTGGATGATTGAATGAATGAATGGGAAAATGACTCTTTTAACACCTACCCCCCAAAAAACAAAGAATTCAAAATACTATACAGATCTTATTTCTCACTCAGAACTTCTTCCAGATGAGATGAGAAAGAGTAGTATTTGAGCCATTACAGCTTTGCCCTTGGTTTCCCAGGTGGATCCTGAGTAAAGTGGGGTCTCTTCTCATCCTGGGCACCTGGGGACTGGACCACGTGGCAGGTGGGGAAGCCGTGAACTGCTGCCTGCCTGCCAGAAACAGCTTCCTGTCCCCGCCCTGGGTCTCCGCGTCCTGCCTGTCATTTTGGTGGAAGTCAGCCTCCCTCATGCACCCACCAGGCCTGTAGCTTAACTGATTCTGTCGAGGGGGAGGGACTTGTGATGACCGCGGATGGATGTCTGATTTCTAGACTCAAGAGTTAACAGGGAGGGACTTTGCTGATATAAGCCTAGTGGTTAAGAGTTCACCTTCCAGTGCAGGAGGTTGCGGGTTTGATCCCTGGTTGGGGGAGCATGTCTTAGGGCCAAAAAAACCAAACCATAAAACAGAAGCAATATTGTAAATAATTTAGTAAAGACTTTTAAAATGGTCCACATTAAAAAAAAAAAAAAAAGCCTCTTAAAAGAGAGTCAATGGAGCCTGGACTCAGAAGTAAGGACCAAGTAGTACTGGGCTTCTTTGTCAGACAGACGCAGGGAGCTGCCCGTGGGCAACAGGGGTAGGGCATGAGCTGAGGCCCTGTGGGTGGACGTTGCACCCTGTGGTCCCTCATGGCGAGTCCATAAACAGGATCACGGCCATGGACCTCTTGACTCTGCCATGATGCTGCCCACTAAGTCACCCAGGGCCAGTCCTCAGCATCCTTACACCTTAGTTTCCTGATCTGTAAGGTGGCAATAATAAACTCATCTGACAGTTGTGAGTATATAAATGAGGTAAAGCATATGAAAATAGTTTACAAATCATGAAGCTCTAGAAAATATATTCTTGTTTTCAGTTAGATTGTTTTTTTAAAAAAATGAGAGCTGACTTTTATTGGCTAAGTGGCATGCTAAGCCTTTTATAAACATGATCTCATTTGCTCTTTATAACCATCCTGTCTGTTAGGTAAATGTTCCTCATGGTCATTTTAATAGGATAAAAATATAAAGAAAACCCCAAATATCTGTGATTCCACTCATCTAGTCTGATAAGTAGAATAGTTGGTGGTTATTTCGGTTTTCTTTCTATCCTTTGGGATGCCAGGGACAGTGAGGTGAGGGGGAAGGGTTTGGGAAATGTGCGCGTGTGCCAGGGCAGTGCCCAGGCCTGCATTCTGGCCACTGACTCTCAGGGCAGTTGGGGTAGGGGCACAGGGGCTAGAGGCCAGCTGAGGGTATAAAAAGAGAAAACAGTGGTTCCCGTTTTGAGCCCAGGCACTCAGCTAAGAGTCTTGTCCAGTTCTCATTAATCCTCATGGCACCTGGGTGTCAGCTATGGACCCTATTGTATAGATCAGAGATGGAGGCACACAGAGGTGATTTGCCCTAAAATGCTTCAAGGAAGCATCAGGCCCAGATGTGATGCTTGGTGGACTACCTCCAGGCCCTGGAAGCCCCTTGGTCTTCCAAGAAGAGTGAGAGTTTTGCCACTTGTCTGCTGAAATTTCTCTTTCTGAGGGAGGTCCAGCCTAAAGGGATTTGTCCCCAGGTAAAAAGAAAGAGCATGTCTTTAACACTGCTGGTGGATTGCTATTCTCTCAGCAGCCAATTAGATGTAATTGTGACTGGTTCCAAACAGGAAAAGGAGTACGTCAAGGCTGTATATTGTCACCCTGCTTATTTAACTTCTATGCAGAGTACATCATGAGAAACGCTGGGCTGGAAGAAGCACAAGCTGGAATCAAGATGGCCGGGAGAAATATCAATAACCTCAGATATGCAGATGACACCACCCTTATGGCAGAAAGCGAAGAACAACTAAAGAGCCTCTTGATGAAAGTGAAAGAGGAGAGTGAAAAAGTTGGCTTAAAGCTCAACATTCAGAAAACTAAGATCATGGCATCTGGTCCCATCACATCATGGCAAATAGACGGGGAAAAATGGAAACAGTGGCTGACTTTATTTTTCTGGGCTCCAAAATCACTGCAGATGGTGACTGCAGCCATGAAATTAAAAGACACTTGCTCCTTGGAAGAAAGCTATGACCAACCTAGACAGCATATTAAAAAGCAGAGACATTACTTTGCCAACAAAGGTCCATCTAGTCAAGGCTATGGTTTTTCCAGTGGTCATGTGAGAGTTGGACTATAAAGACAGCTGAGCACCGAAGAATTGATGCTTTTGAACTGTGGTGTTGGAGAAGACTCTTGAGAGTCCCTTGGACTGCAAGGAGGTCCAACCAGTCCATCCTAAAGGAGATCAGTCCTGGGTGTTCATTGGAAAGACTGATGCTGGAGCTGAAACTCCATTACTTTGGCCACCTGATGGAAGAACCGACTCATTTGAAAAGACCCTGATCCTGGGAAAGACTGAAGGCGAGAGAAGTGGACGACAGAGGATGAGATGGTTGGATGGCATCACTGACATGAGGGACATGAGTTTGAGCAAGCTCCAGGAGTTGGTGATGGACAGGGAAGCCTGGCATGCTGCAGTCCATGGGGTCGCAAAGAGTCAGACATGACTGAGCGACTGAACTAAACTCAAAGTCCCTCAGGCCGTGTGGTGCAGCCGGAGGGGGAAAATAAAATGCATTTGCTCACTTGCATGCTGTGCCTTCCAGGGAGTGCTGTTTGTGGGGTTGTATGAGTTCGGGTACTTTTGTCCACAAGCGGGTGGATTTTAGCTTTGAGAACTCAGTGAACCCCCGGGGCAGGTGTAGGGCTCCGGGCTATGGGGCCAGTGGCCTTGGTGGTTCTTTCTCTCATTTTACCCCAGCCCATAAGTTAAAAAGGAGATGCAGTCCGGCAAGATGCCTTCCAGGGCTGGCTGCTGGAGAAGGCAGTCAACTGCACAGATACTTTGGAAAATTTGGGGAGGGGGTGTGAAATACAGATGCTGGAATAGGCAAGCCCTGAATTCCAATCGTGGACAAATTACTCACCTTGCAAAGCCTTAGTTTCCTCCATCTGTTAAGCAGGAATGATAATATTACCTGCCTCTCAGATGGACGGGGAGAAAGAATGGAGGACTACATGAAGTCATGTATATCTAGTGCCTAGCACAGAGAATGTGCTCAAAAAGGACTAGTCATAGTTATTATTGTAATTATAAAATTATACTTGTACACTGTATAATATGTAACAATATCAATAATTAGTGTATATTATAATAATTATATATGATCACAATAATTATATATAATTATACTATATATGGACTTCCCTGGTAGCTCAGCAGGTAAAGAATCCACCTGCAATGCAGGAGACCCCAGTTCAATTCCTGGGTCAAGAAGATCTCCTGGAGAAGGGATAGACTACCCACTCCAGTATTCTTGGGCTTCCCTGGTGGCTCAGGTGGTAAAGAATCTGCCTGCAAGGTGGGAGACCTGGGTTTGATCCCTGGGTTTGGGAAGATTCCCTGGAAGAGGGCATAGCAACCCACTCCAGTATTCTTACCTGGAGAATCCCCATGGACAGAGTAACTGGGTGGGTTACAGACCATGGGGTTGCAAAGAGTTGGACACGACTGAGAAACTAAGCACATATACCCATGCTACACATATGTATTATATTATATATAATATGTATATAATTTTGTATAATAATATTATATAATATATGTAATATACATTGTATAACATTTTAGTAGAAATTATATTATGCTTAATATTATTTATATTAAATATGTATTATATCTTATTATGTAACAGCATATAATAATAGTGATAGTTTTGAGATATGGACAGATCATCAGTCTACCCTTCCCCCGTGTGCATGTGACCACCCACACTGAGCTAGCTTCCTAGGGTTCGTGTGACAAAGTCCACAAATTGGGTGGTTTATAACAACAGAAATATTGTCTCCCAGTCCTGGAGGCCAGAAGCTGGAAATCAAGCAGTCAGTGGCTTTGGCTCCTCTGAGGGGCTCTGCAGAAGAACCTGGCTTCCTGCTGCTCTCCAGCCTCTGGGGGCTGGCAACAGTCCTTGGCCTTCCTTGGCCTGTGGACACATCACTGTGATCTCTGTCACCACACGGCTTTCTCATAAACACACAGGTCATGCTGAAAGGTTGTTGTTGAATCACGCGAATACACCGGGATTCTTGGCCCCCGGAGGAGAAGAATTCAATCCGGGGCCAGAGACGAGGCTTGATCGCTCAGAGCTTTTGTGTAATAAAGTTTTATTAAAGTATAAAGGAGATAGAGAAAGCTTCTGATATAGGCATCAGAAGGGGGCAGAAAGAGTACCCCCTTGCTAGTCTTCAGCTGGATGTTATATAGTCACTAGCAGTCTGTTAATGAAAGAAAGGAATGTCTTAAAATTTAGAATGGCACCAAATGGCTTATCTTGGGCCATAAAATAATTAACTTGAATCTTAAAGAAGGACAGACCACCATACAAATAGTTTCATTTACATAGATTAGGGGAACAATATCTGAATATAACATACTGGTTTGTCAAGTAGGTTTTGGGCCAAGAGGCGGAACCGACTTGGAGACAGAGTTTGGGGTAAAGGCGTAGTACATTAGCATAGCTTAAGACAAACATTTCCATAAGAAAAAGGCATTGGTTATCTCTAGGCTCAAGAATAGCTAACTTCAGGTGAAACCAGGTGTCATTATGGCAACACAGTATTTTAAGAGAAACCTCTCTTTAAATTTGTATAGAGAAGGAAAAAAATATTGTTAGTTTGTTTCCTCCTGCCGCTTAAGAGAGATAAAAATGTCTGACACTTGCAGGCTATTTCCTCCATTTGGAGACCCCTGGCCTTCCTGCCTGTTACCCTCTCAATGCTGGATTCAGGGCTTCCCCTAATTGAGAGGGGGCCTCATCTGAACTTGATTACATCTCCAGGACCTTCACAGGCACCCTTGATTAGCATGACTTCAGCATCCTTCTAGGGCACATAATTCATCCCTTAAGACCCACCTCTTTATGCTGGAGAGTCTTTCCTTTTCAGTTCATTCTTCTCAGCCCTTATCCTCTGTTGAGGAGTTAGTTATGTAATTCTTTCAGATGCTCAGGTGAGTTCATTTCTGTGGCTGGACTGCCAGGTCTTGAGACAGAAACATTCCAGGTAGAAAGGGGTGCACTGTCTTGTCCATGGCTTTCCCTTCATTGTGAAGGAATGCGGTCACTGATTCAACAAGTGCATTCTGAGGTCCTACTCTGTACAAATAACCACCTGGGATTAGGGCTGAAAATGAATGTGACCTTTGGAAATAGCACTGTGCGGAGTACGGGAGTGAGCAGTGAATTACACACAGTCCTGTCCACACAGGGATTCACAATCTCGTGGGAAGATAGTCAGAATATAAATAGATTGAAAAGCAAAATTATTATTATGGTATGGAAAGTAAAGGGCACAGGGAGAGCATGAACTGGGGCTGTGTCGAAGGCTGACTGGATTCACACAGCTGGTGGGAATTAAGGCTCCATCTCCTGCCTCCTGAGTCTTTTTTTTTTTTGGCTGTGCTGCCTCTGTTGCCGTGCGGGCTTTCTCTGGTTGGGGGCAGCGGGGGCTACTCTCTAGTTGCGGTGCTCGGGCTCCTCTTGTCGTGGAGCACAGGCTCAAGTGTGCGGGCTCAGGATTTGCAGCACATGGGCTTGGCAGTTGCAGTGCATGGGCTTAGTTGCTCCACAGCATGAGGGGTCTTCCCAGACCAAGGATCAAACCTGTGTCCCCTGCATTGACAGGTGGATTCTTAACTGCTGGACCACCAGGCAAGTCCTGACTTCCGAGCCTTAGGTCCTGCCTGTGATAGGGTAAGGAAGAGAGTATTTAAACAACACCCCACCCCCGACCCCAGCTAAGTCGCCATCAGGTACTTGCAGAGGCCTTCCTGGACCTGTGACCATGGCCTTAGGAAAAACTCCCAGCTGAAGAGCCATGATTTTAATACTAGATTGTAGGCTGCTCCTCACGGGCGCTAGCCAAGGGGCTTAAGTAGCAGCAGCTGGGCATCCTGTCTTTAGCATCAGTGGTGTATGGTTATTCTGAATTTAGATGAACCTGATGGTGGGTGGGTCGAGGGCAAAAGGAAGAAAGAGGCCAGAGGTCGGCTTGATCCTCACAGGGTAAACCATGACGCAGGCCCCAAAAGACACATTTGACTGCATGCTTGTCTTTCCTGCCCTGCTTCTAAAGCACATTTTCACAATGCATTTGAGAAATTATTACTGGTGAGTTCTCCCACAGAACTCAGCAGGAAGCTGGAACAACATGCATTCTGGGTGTGTTGTAGATTTAATTAATTTGCCTGAGAATACTTCAATTGCTTTCTCTCTCATATGAATGAAATCCACATGATTTCCAATCAGTTTCTTTGGTTTTTCTTGCTCTGTTCAGGTACATTAATTAGCTTGTCAGTTCATTATGGACATTGCCTTTCCCCCCGCTTCAAAGTTGAGCCCATATTAATTTATTTTTGATTTCCACAGTGTTTAAAAATAGAGCAAAAATTATTTTGAGTAACATATAATCAGGCCTGTAGGTATTAAGGGGTTTGTCAAAGGCATCCAGATTTTCATTGCGTTTCTCTTTTCCTGGGCTGGAGATGTGACTGTAATCTCCTGTCTTACCTTGCAGCAAGGTGAGTCAGTCTCAGTTTTCTCTATAAATATTTAGTGTCACTTAAAAATCCATGGCTCTTGACCTGCCATGCAGTCCCCTGCTCTGGAAACCATCAAGACTGTCCTTAGGGTAGGCCTCAGTAAATATATCTTCATGAAGAGGAAGATTAGTTGTGCCGTTTTAATTTAGTGTTGAAAAGCATGGAAAGCGCAGGCTCCCTCATCCTAAGACACTGGGGGCCATCATTTGACGCTGTTCCAAAAGGCTGATGTTTTCAATCCAAGTGCCTTCCTCCGGGCTGCTCGGCCACAGCCCGGGTGACAGCCGTGGGTGCATGGCTCGCTCGGGCAGGGGTGGCGGCCCTGTGTCTCTGGTTCTTCAGCTTGTTTTACTCCCAGGGCAGCAGTGCTCAGGCATGGCCATACTTTTGGATTGTTTGGGGGAAAATTGTAGAAAATCCAGGTGCCTGGGCCCCATCCAGCCCAAGTGAATCAGAATCTGAGTAGAGCCTGGTATTTTTTTTTTTAAATCTTTTATTTTGTATTGGGGTATAGCCGATTAACGATGTTGTGATAGTTTTAGGTGACCAATGAAGGGACTCATACATATACATGTATCCATTCATATACACATACATATACGTATGTCCATTCTCCAACAAACCCTAGAGCCTGGTATTTTTGTTTTGTTTTGTTTATTTATTACTTGGCTGCACTGGGTCTTAGCTGTGGCATGTGGGATCTTCAGGATCTTGATTTGTGGCGTGGTGGAGGGGGGAGTGTCTATTTCCCTGACCAGGGATTGAATCCAGACCCCCTGCATTGGAAGTGCAGTCTTAGCCACTAGACCACCAGGGCAGTCCCAAACCTGGTACTTTTAATACCTGATGGACAGCCAGGTTTGACGAGCACTGACTGTTTGAAGGCCTGGTAGGAATGGGGTGATGAGCACCAAATTGTGCCACCCCAAAAAGGTACATTGAAGTTCTAGTGCCCTAATTCCTTAGCATGTGACTTTATTTGGAGATAGGGTTTTTGCAGAAGCAGTCAAGTAAAGATGAGGCTGTTTGGATGAACCCTAATCCTGCCCTTTTAAGAAGGGGAAACTTAGGGACAGAGCCAAGGGGTGATGAAGGCGGAAACCATGCTGATGCTTCTATAAGCCCTGGAATGCCGAGGGTAGCTGGCAAACCTGCAGAAGTGGGGTGGGAGGCATGAAACAGACTTTGCCTCACAGTCCTCGGGAGAAACCAGCCCTGCCTACACCTTGATCTTTTGGCCTCCAGAACTGTGAGATACTAAGTTTCTGTTGTTCCCAGCCACCAGCAGGTGGTACTTTGTGACAGCAGCCCCAGGCACCCAGTGCAGGGGCTTGTATCCTACACGTGGAGGTAGCCCCTGGCTTCTGGGAGTTCCGGTTCATGCTTAAATGTGTCTGAACCAGGCAGCATCTCTCAAAGACCCCCTCCTCCAGCCCAGGGCCGAGGGCTACGAGGACAGGCTTCAAAAGTGCATCCCCACGTATCATGTCTGCTCGGGTTCACTCAGTCCTGTTCACTCTCTGCCAATCAGGCAAAACACTCCTGAGGAGGTGATGCTTTGCATCTTTCCAGGATCCCTGTTCTGGCTGCTGACGCCGGTGACCCTTTGGCCGGTCCTCCCTATACCCACTTTCTTTCCCTTTTCCCAAAGCCCCAGCAGGGATTGAGCCATCCTTTCCCACATGCTGGAGGTTGGATAGACTCCTGAGATGCCTGGGGCTCTCTCTATGGCCCCCAAAGACTTCTGGAACATCCTTACATCCACCATGTTGGTGTCACCTGCTGTCCCCTGGCTGGAAGTCCATTTCAACTTGGATCTGAACATAGCAACATTCTTCCTGTGAAATAAACATTCCTAGTGACTGGTACTGCAAGGAGCATCCCTGGTTTGCTTCTGCCAAGTAAAACTCTTCATGAAAACTGTTAACATACAGATGATATGTTGGGTGAAACACCAGCCATTTCTACTCTGGGCCTACCAGATTCATTCCAAATGACCACAATGACCATGAAACATCAGAATATCGTTTCAGAAAATTCCTGAACATGAGGCAGACGCGATGATCTGTAGTTTATTTGTCAAAACATCCAGGTAGAAAGTAGAAAACTCAGTTTGCCATCCAAACGTTTATTTTATGTATCTGGGATAGAAGAAATGGAGGCCCTGAATGTTTCAATTCTTACTAGTTTTTGCCTGAGCTCTTAACTCCCACCTCCCCCCAGCCCTCCTCAGCTGCAGTAACTGAGGCTGGGTGCCTGATCCAGGTCAGTAAATGTAGCAGACTCTCTATCCCTGAGTGGGTGAGGCCTGAAGTTCATCTTGCTCCCTAGAGGCTGGTGGTGCTGTGAGCATGAGCCCATGCTTACCGAAAGCCCAGAGGCTTTAGGGGCAGTGGGATGTAGCGGTTAAAGATGAGAACCTGGGAGTCAGAGCTGGGTGGGTTTCTGCTCACTGGCCCTGCAATCTTGGGCTGCTCTGTAACCTCGCCAAGCTCCTGCTCCCTCTTCTGTAAAATGAAGTTCACGAAAAACTCCTTGTTAAGGTTGTTGCGAGGTCACGGGAGACGTTACACAGAAACACTTGATTCAGGTTAAGTCCACCTGGACTAACAGGGGCTCCTGTTACCTTTAACACCTCAGTTCCTCCTGTTATGCACCGCTGTGCCTATGGCTTCCGACCCAGGCTCCCTGTGAAATCACTGCTCCTCCTAGGGTCTTTTTTGGTCTGACTGATGACCCCTTACCTTGCATCTGCTTGGGGCCATCCCTGAATTCAGGTGGACCACAGAGAACTATGATGTCACCACACCCCCTGCCCACTGGACTTTAGGTATCACCTCCACCCAGACTGGAATCCCTGAAAGAATAACAGTAGCAGATGGAACGCAATTGTTCATCCCTTTTGGTTAGTGCAGGAGGGGTCAGCTCAGCCTCCAGCCCAGCCTTGTTCTGTCCCACTATCCTCATCACACAGGTCAGCTACTGAGGCGTCAGCAGACCATAGGACCCAATTGCCAACTTCAGGGGAACACAGATCACACATTTGTGAGGATTTGTGTTTCGAATCATCATAGACATCCATCTCTCTTTTTATTCTCTGTAGAAGAGGAAATAGAAAGCAAAACCCCATCTCATTACAGAAACCTGAAGACGGATGCAAATCTGTGTGGGTCTCTTGGTGCCGTTATAGGCAAAACATTGCATTACAAAGGAAAGTGAGAACTTCAATAAAACGTGTGTGTGTGTGTGTATGTGTGAGAGAGAGAGAGAGAGAGAATGACGCTTGTCCAGATAGATCTCTTCAGGGAAGGGCCAGCCAAGTCAGCCTGGCACAAACTCAGTCCTCAGTCCTCAGTTGAGAGCGCTCCCTGCTTCCTGCCCCACACCTGTCTGGTTCATCTGTCTGCTTCCAGCCAACTGGGAGCATCTCGGGACCTAGTCTTATATTCTTGACAGAGCTGGGTTTCTGGCACATAGTAGGTGCTCAGTAAACACTGGACGAAGGTGAAAACTAGGTCCTACAGTGTTAGCTTCCTGAGCCTATCCTCCCTTGTGGCAATTTCAAGTGTGGCCTACGCTTGTCAATTTCTTCTCTTTAAAAAGAAGCACCTCCTGGGTACTAGATACGTACTGAATGCTTTTTCCATATACTGTTTTTTGTTTTTTTGTTTTTTTTTCCCCAATGTGGACCATTTTTAAAAGTCTTTATTGAACTTGTTGGGCTTCCCTGGTGGCTTGGGTGCTAAAGTATCTGCCTGTAATGCAGGAGACCCAGGTTCGATCCCTGGGTGGGGAAGATCCTCTGGCGAAGGGAATGGCAACCCACTCCAGTATTCTTGCCTGGAGAATCCCATGGACAGAGGAGCCTGGTGGGCTACAGTCCACGGGGTTTCAAGAGTTGGACACGACTGAGCGACTAGCACTTTCACTGGAACACTGTCACTGAATTTGTTATAATATTTCTGCTGTTTTATGTTTTGGTTTTTTGGCTGCAAAGCATGTAGAATCTTAGCTCCCCAGACAGGGTTCGAAACTGCACCCCCTGCATTGGAAGGTAAAGTCTTGACCACTGGACTGCCGGAGAAGTCCCTCCATGTAATGTTTAGCTCCCTTCTCATAGGAGGACCTTATGAGGAAGGTATTCTTAGCCTCATTTGGCAAAGAAGGCCCCTGAGACTCAGCGGTGGAAGAATTAGCTTTGGTCATACAGCTGAACAGACACAGAACCAGGAGTCGGGCTTGGTCTTTGCTTAGTTACTCAGCTCTTTTATTTGTATTTAACTTTTAAAGCTCTTGAACCACATCCATTGCAACAGTACAGTCATGTGGTTTTGAGGGCAGGAACCGAGTTTCTTTGAAACTCCCACAGGGTCAGGAGTACCTGATAAAGACTTGTTGATTGATCCCCATAAAAGGCCTTGATAGCAGACAGCTGACCATTCTCATGACAAACCTTTCTCTTTGAGAACCTGCAGACCCACGAGCTGGCTCCAGGACGCAGGGGTGAAAGCAAAGTATTATGTTTGAGGACAGGAGACCCTGCCTTGCCAGGAGCAGTGGGCATGAGTCAAGTTCATGGTTAAGGTTCTTAATATTTTATAACCTTCTGTGGCCTGTATACACAGAGACAGGCAGTCAGCATGGATTAAATGAGCCCCAGTTAACCCCTAACCATAGCTGGTCACTGCACAGAAGTGGGCTGCCAGGTACTGAAGATTAACTTGTTTGGATTATCAGCCTGGGCACATTAGCTTGCCCATGTTGCAGCAGCTGAAGGTCCCTCAGCTGAGTGGCATGAATTGTATGTAGGTCGGGGCAATGGAAAGTTCTTGCAAGATGGAGGGCTTGCGAGAATGCCGGTCTGCGTTGTGTTATGTGAGTGTATTAGTTGTAGAGCTGCCATGGCAAGTCCTACAGACTGGGTGGTTTCAACAACAGAGAATTTTTTTTTTTTTAATTCTTGAGGCTGGAAGTCTGAGATCAAGGTGCTGGCAGGGTTGGTTTCTCCTGTGGCCTCTGTCCTTGGCTTGTTGATGGCCGTCTTCTCCCTGTGTCTTCAAATGATGTTTCCTCTGTATGTGTCTGTGTCCTAATCTCTCTGGATGTAGGGGGGACACATGTGTCCCTGTGGCCGATTCATGTTGATGTATGGCAAAACCCATTGAAATATTGTCAAGTAATCATCCTCCAATTAAAATAATTAAAAAATATAGTATTCATTCATTGCAGGCTTTCCTGGTGGTTCAGATGGTAAAAAAAAAATCTGCCTGCAGTGCAGGCGACCCGGGTTCAATCCCTGGATTGGGAAGATTCCCAGGAGAAGGGAATGGCAACCCACTCCAGTATTCTTGCCTGGAAAGTCCCATGGACAGAGGAGCCTGGTGGGCTACAGTCTCAGGGGTTGCAAAGAGTTGGACACGACTGAGCGACTAACACTTATTAATTAATTTTTAAAAAACATTAATTTGGCTGCATGAAGTCTTAGTTGCGGCATGTGGGAGCTTTTGTTGCAGGGCGCAGACTCTCTAGTTAAGGCACTCAGGCTCAGGAGTCGCAGAGCATGGGCTTAGTTGCTCCATGGCAGGTGGGATCTTAGTTTCCTCGACCAAACCTTTGTTTCCTGCATTGCAAGGCAGTTTCTTAACCCCTGGACCACAGGAAGTCCCCTAATCTCCACTTCTTATAAGGATACCAATCAGGTTAGATTAGTGGCCACCCTAACTTCACAAGTGTCAGTCATTCAGTTGTGCCTGACTCTTTGCAACCCCATGGACTGCAGCCCACCAGGCTCCTCTGTCCATGGGATTTTCCAGGCAAGAGTACTGGAGTGGGTTGCCATTTCCTTCTCCAGGGGATCTTCCCGACCCAGAGATCAGACCCAGGTCTCCGGCACTGCAGGCAGATTCTTTACCATCTGAGCTATGGGGGAAGCCACCCTAACTTTATTACCCCTTTCAAGACTCTATCTTTAAAGGCAGTGACGTTCTAAGTCCTGCAAGTTAGGGCTTCAGCACATTAATTTGGAGAGGGGATACAGTTTAGCCCCCTAACAATGAGATCATTGATATGGTCACCAAAAAGGCTTATTGTAGATGGATGCCCCACACCCCTGCAGTTGCTATGCCATTTGAAATTGTAAAAGGAGTTGTTTCCTGTTGTGGCTGGCTGGGCCATAAGATGTGTGTCAGGAAGCTTTAACTTAGGGACTCAGAATCAAAGCTATGCTCCAGGAATTAATAAGGAGAGATGATTCATATCCTCCAAATCAGGAAGCTTTGAAGTGTGAGAGAGAGAACTGTTAATAAGTGTATGGGGTCAGCAGATAAAGACTTAGGAAGGTCTGGCAAACTGGAGTCATTAGTCTTTTAATTAATAAATCATGTTATCATACTTTTCTGCTCTCCAGTCCTACACTGAGCTAGGTCAGTGTATCACTTGCATTGAACATACAAGAACCTCTGATTTATTTGTTCTTGATTTCAAGATATGCTTAACCGTGTTAAAGTTCTTAGTGTCAAGGAACAGAACCCCACTCTGCTTTGAGCAGAAGTAGAATTTTTATAAAGGATGTTGGTGGCTCACATCTCTGGGAGGGCCAAGGAACAAGACTGCGGGGCAGAGTCAGGAACGATGTGCAGAACTGTCCAGTGAGGCCTCGCTGGGCTCACACAGCAGCCTGGGCTTTGATACCACGTGTCCTGGATGCTGGGCGTGGCCTCTGGTCTGGACAATTGAGCCTGTCGCTTAGTTTCCTCCCTTGCTCCTTGTATTCCATCCCATTCTCTGCGTGGCAGCCAAAGCGATTTTTGAAAACTGCCAGTCACGTCACCTCTCTCCTCCGGTCCTCCCATGAGGTGTGGACTGCAGACTGGGTGGTTTCTTCTGGCCCTCCTCTCCCTGCCCTTGCCTTCTGCGTTGCTTAGTCGCAAGCTCTTCCCACCTCGGTGCCTTTGCATAGCTGCTGTTCCCTCTGCCTGGTGCCCTCTGCCCCAGGGGAGCCAGTTCCTGCTTCTGATTCAGGTTTTTACTTAAATGCCACGTTCTCAGAACAGAGGCCTTTTCTGACCATGCAGTCCACAGAAACCGTTCCTTCCAAATGACTCCAGTCATGATAATAGCACGCCGGGTTATCACAGCCCTTGTCTGAAACGTTGTCCACTTTTTTGCTTGCACTTTGGGGTCTGTGTCTGGGCTCTAGACTGTTTTCTGTAAACACCCCTGCTCTTCCCTGCTCTCTCCTCAGCCCCAGGACCTGCCCGGCCCAGGTCAGTGCTCAGTAAATGCTGGGCCTCTTCGTCTACAAATGTTTGCTGGACAAATAGGGAAGGGGTAGATTCAGCAGACAGGAAGCAGGGGAGGGGAGTTTGTGTGTCCCGAGGCATGGTTAGGGGGTCAAACACTCCCTTCTCTACCCTGTCGGAGTGAGCATGAGTTGGCTGATTCTAGGACCCCAGGATGCACAAGGCTGACTGCCCCCAGGACAGGAGGAAGGGCCAGCCCTCCCGTGCCCTCTCCCTGGCAGTGGCCCCATCAGGAGGCTTTTTCTGCAGAGCAAGCCCTCCTCACAGGCCTGTGGGTTCAGGGGGAAAAAAAAAACAAGCTCTGTCTGGCTCCAGCTTCCGGTTCCGGGTTAACTGGTCTGGGTGGAGCCTGGGCATCCCTAGTGAGCTGAAAACAGCTCCTCTGGGGCTTCTCAGATGGGGCTGAGCTGGAGAAGTGGGCAGAGGGTAGGCCTTCAATTTCCACAGCTTGCAATCCCCTCTGCTCCTGCATTCAGCATCTCAGCTTTGCTGGGACCATGGTGGATACCCAAGGCCCTCAAGATGCCAGGTAGGGCTCTGGTTGACGTGCAGGATCCTGCTTGGCTGGGTTCCACCAGCTTCCAGGGGATATGGCTGGGATCTACATCTGTCCCAAAGTATAATATGACAGCGAAGCAGGAGCCTTTGGGTTGGCTTTAGTCCCTAGCCAGCTACTTCTGGAGGGCTATGCATTTCAAAGGTATGGAACTTACTCAGACATAAGTGGTTATGGTTTCCATTTTGCTAGTGTGATGTTTGCATGTGTGCGTGCATTTTCTCTGATGACCAGAATTCCCCCAGTCCCCCAGTTGAAGGGGTGCAGCAGGGTGGGATCCCCGGGCATAACTGGTTCCCTGCCAGGATATAATCCAATGGTAATATATCAAACCCCTCTCCTCCACCTACAACCCTACATGCAGTATCTCAGACTTCCAAAGCCAGCCTGCTCAGGTGCATGCAATCAAGTTGTTTTCCTGGCTTTGCATGCAGGTCTCGGATGCCTCTGCTCCTGCATTCAGCATCTCAGCTTTGCTGGGACCACAGTGAATACCCCAACCCCAGAAGGACGCCAGGTAGGTCCTCTCAGTTCTGACTTCGTCTCTGGACCAAGCGGGGTCTTGTTGCCCCGCATCTATGTCCTTCTGATATTCACAGTCCTCTGCCTTCTGGATCCTTACCTGAAAATTTCCAGCAACACAGCCTGAGACTGTTGGTTCCATCCGTGTAGAAACTGTGTCCGAGCCATCACCAGGTCCCTTGCACTTAAATACCGTACCTGGCGCTAAAGAATTGAAGGAATGAATGGTCTCCTACCTTTTGTTCTCTAGTTCTGACTCCAAGCACAGTTTCCTTTAACGGGGTTATTTGGGGGTAAGAGACAGGCTTCTGTTTTACCTGTAATGATGTTGTGTGGTGCTAGACTTCAGTCCAATAAAGGGCACAGCAGGGTTCTGGGATAAACCTCAGTAATTCCAGGTTAGACATCTGCAACAATGATAAATTTTGGTTGAATTTATGAGCTGTGATCTCAGTCATTCTTCATCCTGGTTGTACTTTAAAATCACCTGAGGAGGCTTTTTAACTGTAGATGTTGGGTTCCCGTGCAGATTAATGGAGCCTTGGGGATCTTTACAGGTGATTCTGCAGCCCGCTGATGGCTGAGAGCTATATATATAAGTGTGAGATAGACAAAATCTGGTGTCTCAGAAACACCAGATTTTCATCTTATAGAAAAGCCTGAGAGTGGTCGGGTTGCTTCTAGTAGGCCATTTGGAAACTGCCTGATGTCTTAGAACAGTGGTTCTTAAAATGGGATCCCAGGAACTGGAACTTCAGTATAACCTGGAAACCTGTAGGAAATGCAAGTTTCTTGTCTGAGTCCAGACCCACTGAAGCCAAGACTCTGGGAATAAAGCTTAGTAATCTGCAGTTTAACAAGCCCTCCAGGTGATTCTACTGCAGACTCAAGTTTGAGAACCACTGCTTGAGGGCACATCCATGGCACCTGGAGGAAGTCTGTCCCGAGGGTGTCTGCTTCCCTCCATCTATACTGTCTTGACTGGGTTCATTATCAGACCCAAATCCACCCATGCAACCGGTATTAACCAAACCTCTACAACAGCTGGTACTATTCTAGGCTCTGGAGATGCAAAGGTGAGCAAGTTAGACAACTTCCTTGCTCATAAGTCCATTGGGGAGGACAGATATTATTTCAAAACAATAGCCTAATTATGTGATAAATGGTGAAACCTGTTGTGCGGGAAAAATTAGCTTATGATGGGGAAGCTGACTTCATTTGAGAGCACAGCCTGCTCCAAGGAAGTGACTTTGGAGCTGGGACCTTAAGATTAGTACCAGTTAATAGGTGAGGGGCGTTTGTGGAAGAAGAGAGAGATTCAGATGTGGGGAGGGCAGGTGCAGGCTCTGCAGTGGGCGATGGCATGACACTCAAGGTGCTGCGAGGCCAGTGTGGTGGGACGAGGGGCACTGGACAGATGGGCAGCAGAGCAAGGAGCCTCAATGGTAGTGGATGTAGTGGTCATTGTGTGTGTGTGTGTATACATGCACACACATATATACATATTATATATATTTGTTGTTGTTCAGTTGCTAAGTTGTGTCCAACTCTTTGTGACCCCATGGGTCGTGACTGCAGCATGCCAGGCTCCCCTGTCCTTCACTATCTCCTGGAGTTTGTTCAAATTCATGTCCATTGAGTCAGTGATACCATCCAACCATCCCATCCTCTGTCATCCCCTTCTCCTTTTGCCTTTAATCTTTCCAGCATCAGAGTCTTTTCCAATGAGGCAGCTCTTTGTATCAGATGGCCAAAGTATTGGGTAATATATACATATTATAATATATATCATATATTTAATGTATTTCTGTATATTATAATCTATATACTATATAATATGTATGTATATATTATATACATATAGCCTCTATTTATAGTAGATCTATTCTTGCCTGGAAAATCCCATGGACAGAGGAGCCTGGTAGGCTGCAGTCCATGGGGTCGCTAAGAGTCGGACACGACTGAGCGACTCCACTTTGACTTTTCACTTTCATGCACTGGAGAAGGAAATGGCAACCCACTCCAGGGTTCTTGCCTGGAGAATCCCAGGGACAGGGGAGCCTGATGGGCTGCCATCTATGGGGTCGCACAGAGTCGGACATGACTGAAGCGACTTAGCAGCAGCAGCATTGATATATATAGTAATGTGTATAGTGACTACGGTATTTACATATAAGTAATTTGTGTGTATATATTGTATATACATATATCAAATGGGTAGTATATAGAATATAATGCAGTATATCCAGTGGCTACGGTAGTTTGGCCACTGGATCTCTGTGATTACCTTCTCTGATCACAACCGCTCATGTCCTAGGCACGATTCTGCATCACTACTAACTCCCCAGCCTTGCTGCTCTTCATCCACCACATTCACCTCATTTTGCAGTAATGACAGCCCCCAGGAAAAGCCCAGATTGGATTAGTGCAGGGGACTGTTATCTCAGCACCCTGGGGATACACAGCTGGGATTCACAGCTGTGACAAGTCGGTTCAGCCTGACTCCCTTTCTTTAATTATCTAAACAAAGTAACTCCAAGGCCCCGGAAATCTAGCTGGAGTCAGTTCACGGACAACTCAAAAGGCACCGGAGAACAATGAAAAGTTTATGGTTCTCCAAACTATAGTAAAAAGCCAGGATTTATGGATTTGTCCGAGTAGCCCTCTAGAGCTCAGCTTTCTCACAGTAATTGCTGTTCAGGAGGGTTTAAATGCAAATGCCATAGTGTTCCAGGCTCCCTAGGGAATTTCACTTTGTCATGAGACTAAGTTTGTGGATCTCTTCCTCATCTAATGTTTTTGAATCGAACTTCAATTCAGCACTTTGCATTTTTTGAAGAAGGGTAAGGTGCAGTGTGAAATTCCAGGAATTCCTTAAGGAAGTCACAGAGTGGCAAAGGTCGCATGTTCTCAGCAGCCCATGAAAGGTGCTCACAGATGCGGCTGGATCTAATATGATGTGAGGATGTGGAGAGAGGGTGATACTTGTGTGTGTGTGTGTGTGTGTAGGGTGGGTAATAAATGAAGCATCATTTCCTTCTGGAGAGAAGAGGCTTTCTTTCCTTCATTGATTTGAATTACTCTTTGGACCAAGAGGTTGTGGAGGTGGGTAGGGAAGAGTGCACAGAAAGGAAACACTTGGCCTGTGAATTTGAGAGAAATGGCAGTACAAGCAAGGAGAACACAATCAAGTGAGACAGAGCTGCTGTTGCTGCTAAGTCGTTTCAGTCGTGTCCGACTCTGTGCGACCCCATAGACGGCAGCCCACCGGGCTCCCCCGTCCCTGGGATTCTCCAGGCAAGAACACTGGAGTGGGTTGCCATTTCCTTCTCCAGTGCATGAAAGTGAAAAGTGAAAGTGGAGTTGCTCAGTCGTGTCCGACTTTTCATGACCCCATGGACTGCAGCCCACCAGGCTCCTCCGCCCATGGGATTTTCCAGGCAAGAGTACTGGAGTGGGGTGCCATCGCCTTCTCCAAGACAGAGCTGCAGGAAGATGCTAAAACAAAAAGAGCTGGGGATGAGATAAGGCAGGGATCACCTGTATTTGAGAGGGCTTCTCGACAGAGTCATGACGTGATAAAAGTCAAATGAACGGAAATGCAGGTTGAAACTCATCGTTTAAAATAATGCATTGGCTGAAATGGTGAACTGGTAAATATGAGTATCACCCCAAGTTTTTCAGATATTGATAATTTTGTTTTGCCAGAGAGGCAGTTCAGCAGTGCTTTATATCTGAGTAAGCATTTCTGCTCATTTTCTAGCATATTAAATGGTATTCATGATTTTGGATTTTTACTGCTTTTGTATTTTAATTCCAATTTACTTTCAGGCATTTGTGACTCCTTTAGTTGCTAATCAATGTATTCATGAATTCTTAAAATTTTGCCTTTGGCTGTTAGCAAATTCACCATCTGGAAAAAAAATGGTTAAAAGTGAATCTTTGTAATCACCAGCTCAGGTTTTTTCCTGCCATCCTGAATGCATGTGAAACCAGCTGAGTCCGTTTTCAAAGTTATTATTTTAAATTGTTAATTCACTTTCAGTTATGGGGTGACAGCTGTCCCGGTGTGCCTGGGACTGAGGGGTTTCCAGTGACACTTTGAGTGCTAAAACCGCGAGTGTCCAGAGCAAAAGGAGATGGTAGCCATCCCAGGTGGCCCTGCCTGCTGGGCAGAGATTGCCAGCTCTACCCCAAACACTCACATTTTTCTCTCATGGTGTCACATTTTTGTCCAGCCAGGGACACATTTCCCAGTCTCCTTTGTGTCCAGGTGTGGCCACGTGACTGGTTCTCATCAATGGCTGTCATGTTAGCAAAAGTGATTCAGAAGCGGGTGCTTCTCTGCTGGCTTCTCTTATATTACCTGGGTGCTGTCACCTAAGGCAGCCTTGGGAATGCCACACGCTGCAAATGGAAGAGCCGCTGTGGCCCTGGGTCGGTGGTTGACTGTGTGTGGCCAAGGCGCCCCGCCACCCACCAAGTCACCACTGCTGGGGGGCAAGCAGGATACAAGCTTCTACTGGGTGTCGGAAGTGAGGAGTCAGTGTTCCAGCAGGCAGCGCTATTATAATTAATATAGCTGTCCGACCTTTTAAGCTATTTTTTGACCATTTGATTGTATATTCTTTTTAAATTTTTTAAAAGACCAGGGAGTTTTACCATGCAAGTTTTTTTTTTTTTTTTTAAACAGTTAATGATATTCTGTGGGGCTTCCTGGTGGTAAAGAAATTCACCTACCACTTCAGGAGACATGGGTTTGATCCCTGGGTCAGGAAGATCTCCTGGAGAAGGAAACGGCAACCCACTCCAGTATTCTTGCCGGGAAATTGCACAGAGCAACCTACTGTCCATGGGGTCCCAAAGAGTTGGACATGACTGAGAGACTAAGCACGATGTTCTATAGTCACCATTTGATATGACTCTCGCTGACAAGTTTAAAGGCTGAAACTCCCCAGTGTGGATTCAGACTCAGTTCGGGCTTTGGCAGAGAATTCTTAGAACAAGAGTGGCAGGTGTATCAGTGAGGAAAGGCCTGCTGGCAGATTTCTCATTTCAGAGGGCCTGGGGTGAAGGAAGGATATGAGATTACTGCAGGTAATAGTCTTCTTTCCATTCAACCTACAACCTAATGCATTCATTATCCCTTATCTGAGGCTCATGAAAACTGCATCTTGACTCCAAATATAGCTTCTCTAAGAAAGCTTAGAAGGGCTGGCAGCTCTGTAAATACTCAGGGTATCAGCAACCACTTTACCAACCAGAATTCCCCTTAGATTTTTTTTTTAATCTTGGAATAATAGTGCTTACCTTTATGAATTAAATGAAACAATGTATTTTAAAATACCTAGCAAGATTTAAAATGGACAAGCAACAAGGACCTAGTGTATAGCACAGGGAACTCTGCTCAGTCGTATGTGGCAACCTGGATGGGGAGGGGAGTTTGGGGGAGAATGGATACATGTATGGGCTTCCATGGAGAAGGCAATGGCACCCCACTCCAGTACTGTTGCCTGGAAAATCCCATGGACGGAGGAGCCTGGTGGGCTGCAGTCCATGGGGTCGCTAAGAGTCGGACACGACTGAGCGACTCCACTTTCACTTTTCACTTTCCTGCATTGGAGAAGGAAATGGCAACCCACTCCAGTGTTCTTGCCTGGAGAATCCCAGGGACGGGGGAGCCTGGTGGGCTGTCATCTCTGGGGTCGCACAGAGTCGGACACGACTGAAGCGACTTAGCAGCATGGGCTTCCAGGGTGGTGCTAGTGGTAAAGAATTTGTCTGCCAATGCAGGAGACGCAAGAGACATAGGTTTGATCCCTGGGTGGGGAAGATTCCCTGGAGGAGGGAATGGCATCCCACTCCAGTATTTTTGCCTGAAAATTCCATGAGATAATCTGTATGTATGGATGAATCCCTTTGCTCTTCACCTGAAACTATCCCAACATTGTTTGTTACTTGGATTTACCACAATACAAAATAAAAAGTTAAAAAAAGACACATAAAATACCTAGCAATTCCTGACACTTAGTAGATGCCTTGTAAACCTTTCCTTCCCCCGCTTTTCCCCTTACAAAAACAAAAATGACATTTTCCTCTCCTTTTACTAACATTCAAATGTTCTAGGGTAATGAATCCATTTGAGTCCTTGAGAAGAAGATGAAATTAGACGTGCAGGTGATTCATTGTAGAAAAATAGAAGGGGAGAACAGGACAGAAGATAGCCTTCAGACCAAGATGCTGGCCTGCCATCTGGGAGAGGAGAAACGGTTGGGGAGGAAGAGCTTGAGAGTTTGGTGCAGGTTTGAGATGCTCTTGGCCAGACAACACGGAGTCCAAGCAAAGGTTGCCTGTTGGAGGATGGTGCCTGGGGAGGAGTGGCCTGTCCCTGGTGTACCCACTGGGCCCAGGCACTATGCAGCCCACTATATCCCCTGCAGCAGCTTCTCTTTGGAGGAAAGAATTGAATGGTGCAGTCTTGTAATTACTAGGTATAATGGGGAATCCCCCCAACAAATGCATAGAAAAAAATCCAACCAAAAAATCTCATTTGAGGGTTTCTCATAGATTTCAGGTTAGAGTATAACTAAACCTTCAACAGGGCCTCCCTGGTGGCTCAGCAGTAAAAAATCAGCCTGTCAATGCAGGAGACGTGGGTTCAATCCCTGGGTCGGGAAGATCCCCTGGAGAAGGAAATGGCAAACC
This sequence comes from Bubalus kerabau, assembly GCF_029407905.1. NCBI lineage: Eukaryota > Metazoa > Chordata > Mammalia > Artiodactyla > Bovidae > Bubalus > Bubalus kerabau. The sequence goes on along the minus strand of NC_073635.1, from coordinate 21,424,964 downwards.
CACTCCAGTATTCTTGCCTGGAGAATCCCACAGACAGATGAGCTTGGTGGGCTACAGTCCATGGGGTTGGCAAGAGTCAGACACAACTGAGCGACTAAACAACAACAAACCTTCAGTAGCTGAGAAGAACAAACTAGTGAAAAGTCCTGCTAAGAAAGCTTAGATTTTGGTGGAATAGCTCATAGGCAGAAAAAGGCTCCCATGTAACAAAGTTCAAAGTGGTCTGGCAGCCTGGGAATTCAGGGCTGCCTGTCACAAGCTGGGCTCACGTCAGGTCCTGCAGATGAGCCTGCGGTGTATCACTCCATGGAGGTTCCATCACAGAGAATCATGTCTTATGATTAATCCTCCACTTGTATAAAATGAGACGTGCCCCTAGGCCTCCAGCAAGTCAGGAGAGGTAGCACTTGAGGGCTTGCAGACTAGGGTGGAAGCAGGTCTGGGGAAACATCTTTGTTTTCTGTGCCCCGAGGAGACAAAGGTTCAGAGGAGAGTTAACAGGCGGTTTAGAGACCCAGGGACTTTGTTTCCACCTTTTTCACTGGTTCACATTACTTAGCTGATCTGGGTTTCAGTCTTTAGTATAAAATGGGAGTCGCTCTATGCTGCCAGTTCTAATCTTCTCATGGAGACTGGCAGATGCAAATTTTAAATTGATCCTGAATGCCAGGTGTGAGTCTGGGGGCTGAAGTTTACAGAATTTGTGGGGACCTGTTTTAGAAAAAAGATAGAACATATTTGAAACAAAATTAGGTGAATGAAGAATTAGAAGAATGAAGAAAGAAAGCCCAACAGATTACAAATTGGAAATATCCAACAAGTATCACACAAATCACAAAACCCAGAAAAATAGTCTAATATGTTAATGAACTCAAATACTTGTCCCACCTTTATGTTTCCCCTACTTTTTTGTCCACCCCTTCTTAGGACAGTGATTTTTGTAATGTTATACCAAGATCATATTATCTTTCTATAGAGAGACTAGAAAGATAATTCAGACTTTCTGTAGCATTATGGATCACAAAGGGTTTCAGAGTTTCATAAGATCAAAATATTTTAAATTGATACATAAGATAAAAATATTTTAAATTGATTTTTAAGTTTAAATGAGTTAATACATAAAACATGTGACTTTGTTTCTGAAGTATAAGATATTTGTGTTAAATTGCCATAGGTTTGTGTTTTATGGACACAAGCATACTAGTAACTTCTGTGCCGTTCCCAGGGAAATAAAAAAATAATGAGTGGCATGTTTTCAATTGTATTATTGAGTATATTCTTGACAAGAGGATTTCTGTTATGACTAGGCACCTGTGGGAATGGAATTCTCTGCTCACATTTTTCACGTCTGGGGATGGGAAGGGTTTTCTGAGACAAGCTTTGGGCTTAGGACATTTCCATCCTTTTTTTTCGCTGACCACACAAGTATTTGTAATGTCAGGTGCCCCAAAGGGCATGTTCTGATGCCAGTATGACACCTGGCCCTGTGGGCTGATGGGGACCTTTCTGGAAACTGTGCTGAACCTGTGATACCAGCCAGGGCTTACAGTCAAGAGACTGTAAAACAACACATAAGTATATCCCACTAGACTCAAATGCAGTGTATTCTCAGCATAACTCCCACTTAGTTGATATCTACTGAGCAATAAGTGAAGAACTAAAGAGCCTCTTGATGAAAGTGAAAGAGGAGAGTGAAAAAGTTGGCTTAAAACTCAGCATTCAGAAAACTAAGATCATGGCATCTGGTCTCATCACTTCATGGCAAATAGATGCAGAAACAATGGGAACAGTGAAAGACTTTAGTGGGGGGCTCCAAAATCACTGCGGATGGTGACTGCAGCCATGATATTAAAAGACGCTTACTCCTTGGCAGGAACTTTATGACCAACCTAGGCGGCATATTAAAAAGCAGAGACATTACTTTGCCAACAAAGGTCCATCTATTGAAGGCTATGGTTTTTCCAGTAGTCATGTACGGATGTGAGAATTGGACTATAAAGAAAGCTGAGTGCCGAAGAATTGATGCTTTTGAACTGTGGTGTTGGAGAAGACTCTTGAGAGTCCCTTGGACTGCAAGGAGATCCAACCAGTCCATCCTAAAGGAAATCAGTCCTGAGTATTCATTGGAAGGACTGATGTTGAAGCTGAAACTCTAATACTTTGGCCACCTGATGCGAAGAACTGACTCATTTGAAAAGACCCTGATGCTGGGAAAGATCGAAGGTGGGAGGAGAAGGGGACGACAGAGGATGAGATGGTTGGATGGCATCACTGACTCAGTGGAGATGGTGACAGACAGTGAGGCCTGGCGTGCTGCAGTCCATGGGGTCACAAAGAGTCGGACACGACTGAGCAACTGAACTGAACTGAGCAGTAAAAGTACGATATGAGACCTATGGGTCGAGGAGGCATTCCAGTTTCAGAGGGCTCAAAAATAATAAAATCCCAAGTTATACATTCTCTTTTAAATGTTGTTTACTTATTTATTTATTTCTGACTGCGCTGGGTCTTCATGGCTGTGAGCCGGGACTACTCCCGGCTGTGCACGGGCTTCTGATCGTGGCAGCTTCATTGGTTGTGGAGCACGGGTTCTAGGGCGCACGGGCTGAGTAGCTGTGGTGCACAGGCTTAGTTGTCCTGCGGCATATGTGGGATCTTCCTGACCAGGGATCAAACCTGTGTCCCCTGCGTTGGCAGGCAGATTCTTAACACCTGACCACCATGGAAGTCCCCAAGTTATACCTTCTCTTTAAGGCACAATCTTTCATTTGTATTTTATTTTTTAGAAAAGGTATTATAATTAGAAGATTTCAAAATTAAAGAGGCACAAAACAGCATACTTTGAAAATACTCTCATTCTGTGTCCTTAACTCACAGGCCCGCTCTTCTGAGGCAGTCAGTAGCGCTGGTCTCTTGTTTCATTTCTCTTCCTGCCAACAGTTATGTGTGTGTGCAAGCATGCATGCATGCATGTGTGTATATGTATATAAAATCATATTCATATTTGCATTTATAAATTTTTACTATATAAATATATATATAGTAAAAAATCAGGCTTACAATAGGCAACATTCTGGTCCTTGATTTTCTCATTTAATGATACATCTCAGAAATCGTTCCATACCAGTAAAGACCTTCCCTTTTTACAGCTGCATAATATTCCATTGTCAGAGTTCATTTAGCTAGTACTCTGTTAATGGGCATTTGGCTCATTTGTGATTTTTTCCTATTACCGTAAACAGTGCTTCAGTGCATGCATTATTTCTCATGTGTGCAAGTGTGTCGATAGGATAAATTATTTGATTGGGATTGCTATTTGATAGCATCAAATACAAATGAGTTTTATTAGATATCGCCAAACTGTCATCCTATAGAGGTTGTACTAGTACCCTCTAACCTGCTGTACATGACAATGCCTCTCTCCCCACATTCTTACTGATAGTTGTCCTAAAACTTTTTGATCTTTTCCCATGTAATAGATTAAAAAAAATGGGATCTAAGTGTGGTTTTAGATATGGATTTCTTTTCTTATGAATGCATCTCTTTTCTTATGAATGCACCTTTCTGACCTTGTTTGTGTTACTACATCTTTTTCTCTGACTCTCTCTACCACCTCCTCCATTTAAGGACCCTTAAATGAACTGGGTCCACTCCAATTCTAAGGCCAGTTGATGGGCAACATTAATTACCCATGCAAGTGGCACCTTTTCACATGTCTCATTGCATTCTTTTGCTCTGTTGATTTTTCTTATTGATACATAAGAGTTCTTTGTATATGAGGAAAATCCGCTCTTTGTTTGAGACATAAATTACACATGTTTCTAACCCTCCCCACAGTTTCACATTGCTATGATGATTCTTGGAGAAGGCAATGGCACCCCACTCCAGTACTCTAGCCTGAAAAATCCCATGGATGGAGGAGCCTGGAAGGCTGCAGTCCATGGGGTTGCGAAGAGTCGGACACGACTGAGCGACTTCACTTTCACTTTTCACTTTCATGCATTGGAGAAGGAAATGGCAACCTACTCCAGTGTTCTTGCCTGGAGAATCCCAGGGATGGGGGAGCCTGGTGGGCTGTCGTCTCTGGGGTCGCACAGAGTCGGACACGACTGAAGTGACTTAGCATAGCATAGCATGATGATTCTTATCTTGAAAAATCTCAGGTTTTATGTAACAAAATTTGTCTGCTTTTCCTTTTTGGTGCTATAGTTGGGCCTTCCTTGCTCTGCACCTGTAAAAGAATTCTCTTGTGATTTCTTCTGCTTTATAATTTTATTTTTTACATTTAAATATTTTAACCACCTGGAATCTCTTTTTGGTGTAAGGTAAAACATATGGGTGGTTACCTGGTTAATTTATTGTTATCTTTTCCACACTGATTTGAAATTCTTATATAAAATAATTCAAATAACTATTTTATAATAATATAATTATCTTGTATATATAAAAATATAAAATATAATTATATAAAGTAATTTATGTATAAAATATAATTTTATAAAGTATATATAAAACATAATTATATAAAGTAATTTCAAATAAATATAGAAATGGAAACCCACTCCAATATTCTTGCCTGAGAAATTCCATGGACAGAGGGGGCTGGTGGACTACAGTCCATGGGATTGCAGAAGAGTTGGACATGACTTAGCAACTAAACCACAATTTCCTCTTGGTATCTGGGTTCATTTCAGCTCTGTCTTTGATCTGTCTGGTTATTTATGTACTAGATGTACACTGTTTAGTAAGTTTATGTTTATTTTTTCTTTATCTTTTTTGATTGCACAGCAGGGCATGCGGGATCTTAATTCCTTGACTAGGGATAGAACCTATGCCCCCTGTAGTGGAAATGCAGAGACCTAACCGCTAGACCACCAGGGAATTCCCTATTCTTATTTTTTAATTTAATTTTTATTTCGTATTATGATTTACAATGTTGTGTTAGCTTCAGATGTATAGCTACATAATTCAGTTATACATATATCCATTCTTTTCCAGATTCTTTTTCCATATAGGCTGGAGAAGGCAATGGCACCCCACTCCAGTACTCTTGCCTGGAAAATCCCATGGATGGAGGAGCCTGGGAGGCTTCAGTCCATGGGGTCGCGAAGAGTCAGACACGACTGAACGACTTCACTCACCTTTCACTTTCATGCATTGGAGAAGGAAATGGCAGCCCACTCCAGTGTTCTTGCCTGGAGAATCCCAGGGACGGCAGAGCCTGGTGGGCTGCTGTCTATGGGGTCGCACAGAGTCGGACACGACTGAAGCGACTTAGCAGTTAGCAGTTCCATATAGGCTTACTATGGAATATTGAGTAGAGTTTCCTGTGCTATACACAGGTCCTTGTTGGTTATCTATTTTGTATGTAGGAGTGTGTATATGTTAATCTCAACCTCCTAATTTCTCTCTCCCCACCACCTTTCCCCTTTAGTAACCATAAGTTTGTTTTCAAAGTCTCTGAGTGTTTGTTTTGTAAATAATTTAATTTCTATCATTTTTTTTAGATTCCAAATCTAAGTGATATCATATTTGTCTTTCTTTACTCTAGGTCTATCCATGTTGCTGCGAATGGCATTGTTTCATTCTTTGTTATGACTGAGTACCAGTCCATTGTACACATTGTCTTTCTCCATTCATCTGTCAGTGGACACTTAGGTGGCTTCCAGGTCTTGGCTATTGTAAGTTGTGCTGCAGTGAACACTGGGGTGCATATATCTTTTCAAATGACGGTTTTCTCTGGATATATGCCCAGAAGTGGGATTGCTGGATCATATGTTACTTTTATTTTTAGTGTTATAAGGAAGATACACTATTCTTCATAGTGGCTGTACCAATTTACATTCCCACCAATATTGTGGAGAAATTCCCTTTTCTCCACACCCTTTCCAGCATTTGCTGTTTGTAGACTTTTTGATGATGGCCATTCTGACCTGTGTGAAGCGATACTTCATTGTGGTTTTGATTTGCATTTCTCTAACAATTAGTGATGTTGAGCATCTTTTCATGTGCTTGTTGGCCATTTGTATGTCTTCTTTGGAGAAAGGTCTATTTAGGTATTCTGCCAACTTTTTTTTTATTGGATTGTTTATTTTTTTGATATAGAGCCGGATGATGATGATGATGAAAGTCGTTCAGGCGTGTTCGACTCTTTGTGACCCCATGGGCTATACAGTCCATGGAATTCTTCAGGCCAGAATACTGGAGTGTGTAGCCTTTCTCTTCTCCAGGGGATCTTCTCAACCCGGGGATCAAACCCAGGTCTCCCGCATTGCAGGCGGATTCTTTACCAGCTGGGCCACAGGGAAGCCCAGAGTTGTCTGAGCTCTTTGTGTATTTTGGAGATTAGTCATTTGTGGGCTGCGCCATTTGTAAAAATGTTCTCCTATTGTGTGTTGCCTTTTCATTTTGTTTATGGTTTCCTTTGCTGTGCAAAAGCTTTTAAATTTAATTAAGTCCCATCTGTTTATTTTTGTTTTTATTTTCATTACTTGGTTTGTATTTAAATATCTGATAGGAATGGTTCCTTCTCATTATTTTCCTGGTTTCTCTTTTCCTTTGTTTTTCTATATAAACTTAGAACCAACTGGCCTATTAAAAAATCCTATTTTTATTTAAATGAAAGCACATTAAATTTATGCACTAACACAGGGCTTCCCAGTGGTGAAGAACCTGCCTGCCAATACAAGAGACGCAGGAGATGCAGGTTCAATCCCTGGATTGGAAAGATCCCCTGAAGGAGGAAATGGCAACCCAATCCAGTATTCTTGCCTAGAAAATTCCATTGGCAGAGGAGCCTGGCAGGCTACAGTCCACAGGGTGACAAAGTCAGACATAACTGAGCATGCATGCATGTGTACACACACACATACACACACACACACACACATATGAGAAGAACTAGTAACATCTTTATGTTATAGAGACTTCCTATCCAAGAACATAATATTTCTATTTGCCCAAGTCTTTTCTGTCCCTAAGCAGTGATTTAAAGTTTTCTTTATATATATTTTATTGTTTTTCCCTTAAGTTTATACTTAGGGATTTAAAAATTATTGGCATGGGAAATAGGATGTTTTCTTCCATTTTTTTCTCTTTAATTATTGGTGGTTTGTATACATGAGGGCTATTGATTTCTATATTTTAATATTGTAGCCAGCTACCATACTGAATTCTTTTTTCCAGTTTTACTGAGATACAGTAGACATAGAACATTATATACTTTAAGAAGGACAACATAATGATTCAGTTCAGTTCAGTCGCTCAGTCGTATCCGACTCTCTGCAACCCCATGAATCACAGCACGCCAGGCCTCCTTGTCCATCACCAACTCCCAAAGTTCACTCAGACTCACGTCCATCGAGTCGGTGATGCCATCCAGCCATCTCATCCTCTGGCGTCCCCTTCTCCTCCTGCCCCCAATCCCTCCCAGCATCAGAGTCTTTTCCAATGAGTCAACTCTTCGCATGAGGTGGCCAAAGTACTGGAGTTTCAGCTTTAGCATCATTCCTTCCAAAGAAATCCCAGGGCTGATCCCCTTCAGAATGGACTGGTTGGATCTCCTTGCAGTCCAAGGGACTCCCAAGAGTCTTCTCCAACACCACAGTTCAAAAGCATCAATTCTTCGGCGCTCAGCCTTCTTCACAGTCCAACTCTCACATGCATACATGACCATTGGAAAAACCATAGCCTTGACTAGACAGACCTTTGTTGGCAAAGTAATGTCTCTATTTTTGAATATGCTATCTAGGTTTGTTATAACTTTGCTTCTAAAGAGTAAGCATCTTTTAATTTCATGGCTGCAGTCACCATCTGCAGTGATTTTGGAGCCCCAAAAAATAATGATTAGATATATACATATATTGTGAAATGATCACCATAGTTTAGTTAACATCTATTACCTCACATAGTTACTGAAAGGTTTTGTACCTAATTTCCAACATGTGTGTGTTGAGCAGGGCAGGTATTTCCACATCACCAACAAGCAAGCAGTTCTGTTACATCAGCTGGGTATCCTCTGCTGAATCACTTCAGTCGTGTCTGACTCTGTGCCACCCCATAGATGACAGCCCACCAGGCTCCCCCGTCCCTGGGATTCTCCAGGCAAGAACACTGGAGTGGGTTGCCATTTCCTTCTCCAATGCATGAAAGTGAAAAGTGAAAGTGAAGTCAATCAGTTCTGTCCGACCCTCAGCGACCCCATGGACTGCAGCCTTCCAGGCTCCTCCATCCATGGGATTTTCCAGGCAAGAGTACTGCAGTGGGGTGCCATTGCCTTCTCCAGGATATCCTCTAGTTTAACATAATTCTGACACTATCTACCTGGAGATAGAATGAGATTATACAGGTTGAGGGCTCAGTCTCTCAAAACTGCCCTCCTCTTCAGATGCCACTTACAACACTAGGTTGTCACCTGTGCTTCTGATCGACCAGCTACAGATTGGAGGTTCCCATTGCCCCCACTGCCCCGGGTTCAATTAATTTGCTAGAGCAGCTTATAGAACTCAGGAAACCTGTTTACTCACTAGATTACTGATTTATTACAAAGGATGTTAAAGGAATAACCAACAGCCAAATGAAGAAATATGTATGAGTGAAGTCCTGAACAAACGGGGTTCTGTCTTGATGAAGTTTCGGTGCCAGCACTGGAAGCTCTTGGAACCCCCTTCTTTTGTTGATTATTTTTCTGGAGGAGTTATGACATAGGTATGATTGATAAGGGCTTCCCTGATGGCTCAGATGGTAAAGAATCCACCTGCAGTACAGGGGACTGGGTTCGATTCCTGGGTTGGGAAGATCCCCTGGAGGAGGGCATGGCAATCCACTCCAGTATTCTTGCCTATAGAATCCCCATGGACAGAGGAGCCTGATGGGCTACAGTCCATGGGGTAGCAAAGAGCCCGACATGACTGAGCAACTAAGCACGACATGATTGATAAAATCACTGGTCATGGGTGGTGATTCATTCAACCTTTAGTCTTTCTTGTATTCCTGAAAATCAAGGAGATGGGACTGAAAGTTCTATCTCTGTATTCAAAGTTGGGTTTCCCTGGCAACCAGCCCCATCCTTGGGTGCTTTCCAAAAGTCACCTCATTACCATAAACCCCATTGTGGAAAGGGGATTGTTATGAATAGCATGACACCCATGTCACCCTTGGGGCTCTGAAGTGATTTCAGGAACTGAGGAAAAGAGACCAAATACTGTAAGAAAAGATGCCCCATTGCTCTTATTTCAGGAAATTTTAAGGGTTTTAGGAGCTGTGAGCCAAGGAAAAAGACCAAATGTATATGAGAAATATACTTTGGTCATTTGAATGACCAAATACATATTTCTTATAATTCACAATATCACAGTTACAATTTTTTCCCCTGTGATGAGATTTTAAGATCTGTTTTCTTGGCAACTTTCAAATATATGTTATTGTTTATTTCAGTCACCATGCTAAATATTACTAGTACAGAATTTATTAACTTTATAACCGGAAGTTTATACCTCTTAACCCCCTTTACCCATTTCCCCTACCCCCAATTCCGCGCTCTGGCAACCACCAATCTGTTCTGTTTCTGCATTTGCTTTGGTTTTTTTTTTTTTTAGATTCCACAAAGAAGTGACATCAGATAGGATTTGTCTTTCTTTGACTTATTTCACTGAACTTAATGTCCTCAAGTTCTACCCATGTTATTGCACATGGCAAGATTTATTCATTTTATGGCTGAACAACATTAATATTCCATTGTATATTTTCTATATATATTTCCAAATATATCTACATATATTTGTATATACCAGGTTTTCTTTATCCATTCATCTCCTGATGGACAATTAGACTGTTTCATATCTTGGGTATTATATATAATGATGCAGTGAACCATGGAGAAGGCAGTGGCACCCCACTCCAGTACTCTTGCCTGGAACATCCCATGGATGAAGAAGCTTGGTAGGCTGCAGTCCATGGGGTCGCTGAGGGTCGGACAGAACTGAGCGACTTCACTTTCACTTTTCACTTTCATGCATTGGAGAAGGAAATGGCAACCCACTTCAGTGTTCTTGCCTGGAGAATCCCAGGGACGGGGGAGCCTGGTGGGCTGCCGTCTATGGGGTCGCACCGAGTCAGACGTGACTGAAATGACTTAGCAGCAGTGAACCAACCAGTCCATCCTAAAGGAGATCAGTCCTGGGAGATTAATTGGAAGGACTGATGCTGAAGCTGAAACTCCAATACTTTGGCCACCTCATGAGAAGAGTTGACTTATTGGAAAAGACTCTGATGCTGGGAGGGATTGAGGGCAGGAGGAGAAGGGAACGACAGAGGACGAGATGGCTGGATGGCATCACCGACTCGATGGACATGAGTTTGAGTGAACTCCGGGAGTTGGTGATGGACAGGGAGGCCTGGCGTGCTGTGGTTCATGGGGTCACAAAGAGTCGGACACGACTGAGCGACTGAACTGAACTGAACTGATGCAGTGACCATGGGAGTGAAGATATCTTTTTGAGAGAGTAATTTTGTTTCCTTTGGGTAAATACCTAGAGATGGAATTGCTGGATGGTATGGTAGTTCTATTTTTACCTTTTTGAGGAACCAGCATATTGTTTTCCGCTGTGGCTATATAATTTACATCCTTACTAACAGTGTACCAAGGTTCCCTTTGATCTCTATTGTAACCAGCACTTGTTCTTGTCTTTCTGATAACAGCCATTCTAACAGGTGTGAGGTGATTTGCATTTTGATTGTTTTGATTTGCATTTTCCAGGCGATTAGTGGTGTTAAGCACCTTTTCATGCATTTGTTGGCCATTTGTATGTCTTCTTTGAAAAAAATATCTCTTAAGTTTCTCTGCCCATTTTAAAATCAGATTTTTTTTGCTATCGAGTTCTTTATTTTGGATATTAACCTTTTATCAGATATATAATTTGCAAATATTTTCTCCCCTTTAGTAGACTGCTTTTTCATCTTGTTGATTTCCTTAGCTATGCAGAAGCTTTTTAGTTTGGTGTAGTCCCATTTGCTTATTTTTGCTCTTGTTGCTTGTAGTTACGCTGTTTAATAAAAAAGAAATGATGACTGTCAAGGCACATACCCCAGAGTTTTATGATTTCAGGTCTGATATTCATGTCTCTAAATCCATTTTGAGTTGGCTTTTGTGTATGGTGTAAGATTGGAGGTCCAGTTTCATTCTTTTGCATGTGGGTGTCCAGTTTTCCCTGCACCATTTACTGAAGAGATTATCCTTTCTTCATTGTATATTCTTATCTCCTTTGTTGCAAATTAATTGATCACATATGTGTGGGGTTTTCTGTGGACTCTTTCTTTGATCTGTTATTTTTATGCCAATACCATGCTAGTTTGATCACTATAGCTGTGTAATAAAGTTTCAAGTCAGGAAGTGAGAAGCTTTTGGCTTTGTCATCTTTTCTAAAGATTTCTTAGCTGTTTGGGCACCTTTGTGGTTCCATATAAATTTTTAGAATGGTTTTTTCTATTTCTGTGAAAAACACCATTAGAATTTTGATAGAGATTGTATTGCTTTGGTTAATATGGACACTTCAACAAATTAATTCTTCCAGTCCATGAGTTCAGAGTATCTTTCCATTTATTTGTGTATTCCTCAATTTCCTTTAGCAATGACTTAGTTTTCAGTGTTCAAATTCTTCATCTCCTTGGTGAAATTTATTTTTAAGTATTTTATTCTTTTTGATGCAATTGTAAATAGAACTGTTTTCTCAATTCTTTTTCTGATATTGTGTATAGGAATGCAACTATGTATTTTTTTTTTTTTGGTACCCTGAAGCATGTGATATATCCCAGAGAGCGTTCCATGTGTGCTTAGGAAGAATGTATATTCTGCTACTTTGGATGAAATGTTCTGTAAATGTGTTAAATGCATCCGGTCTAACACATGTAGTTTAAGTCCAGCGTTTGCTTATTGTCTGCCTGGGTGATCTATACGTTTTTGAAAGTTGGGTATTGAATTCCCCTACTATTATGTGTAACTGTTTCTTCCCTTAGTTCTGTTAGTGTTTGCTGTATGTATTTAGGCACTCCTATGTTGGGTACATAAATATAAATGTTGTAGCCTCTTGTTGGATTGACCTGTTTATCATTACAGAATCACCTTTTCTTGTCTCTTTTTACAGTCTTTTTTAAATGTCTGTTTTGTCTGATATACGTATAATATCCCCAGCTTCCTTTTAGTTTCCATTTGCTTGGAATCTTCTTTTCCATTCCTTCACTTTCAGTCTGTGTCCTTAAAGCTGAGATGAATCACTTGGTTGATGGCAGGTAGTTGGATCTTGCTTTTTTTTTTAATCCATTAGCCACTATATCTTTTGATGGGAGTATTTAGTTCATTTACATTTAATAATTGGTAGGAATGGACTCACTTTTGCCATTAAAAAAATTTTTTTTTCTGGAAATTTGTGACTTCTTTGTTCTTTCCTTCTTTATCTTTTCCTTTGTGATTTGATGGTGGCTCAGATGGTAAAGAAGCTGCCTGCAATGCAGGAGACCCAGGTTCAATCCCTGGGTCAGGAACATCCCCTGGAGAAGGGAATGGCAACCCACTCCAGTATTCTTGCCTGGAGAATTCCATGGACAGAGGCGCCTGGCGGGCTATAGTCCATGGGGTCGCAAAAAGTCAGACATGACTGAGCGACTAAAACTTATTTGTGATTTGATGGTTTTTTGTAGTGGTATCCTTAGACTCCTTTCTTTTTCTCTTTTGTGTAACTATTATAGATTCTTGCTTTCTGGTTACTATGAGACTTTTATAAAATGTCTTATTGTGACTATTTTAAGTTGATAACAACTTATGTTAAAATGCATACTAAGCTCTATATTTTTACTCTTGCCCCAACACTTACATTTATGTTTTTGGCATAACAGTTTGCATCTTTACACTTTGGGTATCCTTTAACAAATTATTGAAGTTATAGTTATTTTTGCTTTTAACCTTCATACTAGATTTAAAAGCGATTTACCTACCACCATTACAACATTAGAGTATTCTGAATTTATATATTTTTCTTTACTGGTGAGATTATACCCTTATATTACTAATCAGTATCTTTTGTTTCAGCATGAAGAAGTCCCTTTAACATTTCTTGTAAGGCTGGTCTAGTGGTGATGAATTCCTTCAGCTTTTGCTTTTTTTTTTTTTTTTTTTTTAAGAAAACTTGATTTCTCTTTCAACTGCTCAAGGACAGATTTATTGGATAGAGTATTCTTGGTTCAGTTTTTTCTTTCATAACTTTGAATATATTGCTATTCTCTCCTGGCCTATAAAGTTTCTGCTGAAGAAATCTCACAGTCTTACTGGGGTTCCCTTTTACATAACAAGTTGTTTTCTCATGCTACTTTTAAGATTCTCTCCTTGTCTGTAACTCTTGATACTTTAATTACACTGAGCCTTTGAGTGTTTAGATTCATCTTATTTAAAACTCTCTATAGGTTTTCCTGAATCTGGATGTCTGTTTCTTTGTCCATGTTATGAATGTTTTGAGCCTTTATTCCTCTGAATATGCTTTCTGCCCCCCTTTCTCTTCTCCTTCTGGAACCCCTATAATGCAAATATTGATCCACTTGAAGGTGCCCCATAAGTCTCAAGCAACTGTACTCTTTTTCATTCTTTTTTCTGTTTGTTCCTCTGATTAAATGGATTTCATTGCCCTGTCTTAAAGTTTGCTTGGTTCTGTCTTTCACTTGATCTACTCTGATGTTGAGCCCCTCTATTGTTGAATTTTTTAGTTCAGTTATGATTGATATGTCCTTTAGTTCTGCGATTTCTGTTCAGTACTTTTATATTTTCCGTCTCTTTGTTGAAATTCTCACTTCATTCATTGATTGTTCTCTTGACCTTGGTGAATATCTTTATGACCATTATTTGGAACTCTTTATCAGATAAATCACATACCCTCATTTCACTAAGGTCTTTTTCTAAGATTTAATCTGGTTCTTTTGTTTGTTACATGTGTGTGTCCGTGCTCAGTTGTGTCCAACTCTGCAACCCCATGGACTGTAGCCCACCAAGCTCCTCTGTCCACGGACTTTTCCACACAAGGCTACTGGAGCAGGTTGCCATTTCCTACTCCAGGGGATCTTCCCAACACAGGGGTGGAACCCATGCCTCTTGTGTCTCTTGCACTGGCAGATTTTTTTTTTTCACCACTGTGCCATCTGTACACACTCCTGTTTCTTTCTTTTTGACTCTCAGAGTTGGTTTCTGTGCCTTTGATGAGCAGCCACCTTTCCCAGTCTTCATGGAGTTTTGTGGGGAAGTTGAACCTTATCATTTAGCCTGGCCCTAACTCTTGCTTGTTTCTCCAATCTCTGTGTTTGTTCAAGCCATCTCTTTGTTCTTAGTGGCTCTCAGTAGTTGAGAGTGTGCCAAGACCTGTCAGTGTCCCAGAGGGAAGGATCTCAGTCAGCACCTTGATATAAGCTCATTGGATGCTGGGCCCTCAGGCAGCAGCTTCTGAAGTATGCAGGTGAGCCTCTCTCATAGAAGGCGTGAAGCTGAGTGTTTCTGTCTGCTGTGTATTGAGGAGGATACCTGGTTAACAAGAGTGTTATTGCTTGTTATAATTCAGTGGGACCTGGAACTCAAGCCCTTGTGACCACCAAACTGAGATTATAAAGATTTGTGGCCTCAGGGCAGGATCTCCAAAAGCCGGGGCTCCAGACGTGTACACATCCCTTTCAAGGAGACACCAACGATCTGAAGCAGGGCAGAGGGAAGGTGCAGAGATATCACCTGCTGGCCTCTCTGATCTGCAGGAAGAACTGCAGTCTCTTCCTAGACATGTGCTAAATTAGAGACCTGACTCTTAGGCAGCAGCTTTTATAGTCTGCAAATAGACCTCTTTCAGGGAACGACTTAAAGACAGGCATATCTGTCTGCTGCGTCTGGACTGATCCCTGGGGGGAGAGCCATGGTGATTCCAAGGAGCCTTTTAAGAACTGCATCTTAGTTTGCATGTCTCACAGTTGTCATGGATACATTCTTCATGGGCTTTCAGAGTGAGATGTTTTGGTGGCCCGTCACTCAGGTGAGAATCAGGTAGAAGTTGGGACACTGGATGTTGGATTCAAACCCTTCACTCCCCAGGGAAAATCTGAGGTTGTGAGTTTCTTCCCAAGTGTACGTTTGTCTGTCAGGGTGGGGCTTATGGTGAGAGAGTGTCTCAGCGTTTCTTACTCTTTTTGATGTGGGTTTTTTTTTTTTTTCTCATTTGCTCAATGTGTGGGAGTCACTCAGCTAGTATCTGGATTTCTTTCAGAGAGAATTAGTCAATGTGTAGGTGTAGATTTGGTGTGTCTGTCAGAGTTCAGGAGTTTCTTGTGTTGCCATCTTTCACCAAAACCCTTGAATTCGTTTTGTTTGTTTATAATAGTTATCTCTTTTTTTTTCTTTTGAACAGTCTTATAATCTGCAAATAATAATTTTGTCTTTCCCATTCCAATTTTTATACCTCTGATTTTTTTCCCCTACTGGTTGATTGCCCTGGCTAGTACCCCCAGAACAATGTTAAATAAATAATTGGGGTGATAACGGATGACCTTGTCATCTTGTTTCTGACCTTTATGAGAATCCTTCTAGCATGTTCTCTTTAAGTCAGCTTTTAAATTGAGAGAAAGACAGAGAGCTCTTTTATTATCTTAAAAAAGTAGGTATCTATTCTTTAAGAGTTTATGTCAGTAATAAGCACTGATGAAATACATAGCCTGGCTGTGTGTTTGATTGTATAAGTATTTTGCTGAGACACCTGGTTTGAAGTGACTCTTTACTGGCTGGTTGTGGCGTGCCAAAGCCTCCAAGCGTGTACAACGGATGGTGCTTGTACTTGGTGTCTCTAGAGAGCCAAGAAAATGCCCTGAAGTGTGACTCATTGTGCCCCGCCTGCCTCCTCTCCCAGTCTATGAGAAGGATGCCCAGTGTTCAGGTGAAAGGATTATTGTCATTGGAAAGCAAAGGGGGATGAAATAGCTGGAAGACGATATCCCAGTTTCCTGTTGCTGCTGTAACAGATAACTACCAGTTTAGTGGCTCGCAACAACGCAAATCTATTATCTTACAGTTCTGTAATTCAGAAGCCCGAAATGGCTCTCACTGGGCTGGAATTAAGATGTTGGCAGGGCAGGCTACATTCTTTTCTGAAGACTCTCGGGGAGAATCTGTTTTCTTTCCAGCTTCTAGATACTGTCCCTGTTTTTATTTTTTTCACTTACAGCCACTTCCTCCATCTTCAAAGCCAGCAAGGTAGCATCTCTCTAATGCAGCTTTCATTGTCAAGTCTCTTTCTCTGACTCTCTTCTGCCTTCTTCTTCCACTAGTAAGGACTTTTGTGATTACACTGGGCTCACCCCAATGTGAAGATCAGTTGATTTGGAGCCCGAGTTCCCCTGTGATTGTGACCTGATGTCTTCACAGAGTCCAGGGGTGAGGACATCTTGGGAACCATTTTTCTGCCTACCACAAGTGTTAGTCTCTCAGCCGCATCTGACTCTTTGAGACTGTATGGACTGTAGCCTGCCAGGCTCCTCTGCCCATGGGATTTTCCAGGCAAGAATATTGGAGTGGGTTGCCATTGCCTGCCTACCACAACTGGCATAAATTTAGGAAGGTCCATGGCATCTTAGTAAAGGGGAGCAAACCTAGGGAACAGGCAAAGAGGAGAGGAAGGGGCCAGCAATGGAGAGGGTGACCCAGCCCTGCTTCTTTGAGGACACCAGGAAGCCACGGGGGGAGCCAAGCTGATGTCTGTAGACCTTCCACTGACTTTTTAAAGTTGAATCAACTTCATTTCTTTAGAGCATCTTTGGCTCACAGCAAAATTGAGCAGAAATTGCAGAGAATTTACACATGCCCCATTCCTCCCCACGCAGCGTACCCTGACTTTGAGGGATCCCCGCATGCACCTTCTGCTGGGGGAGGAGTGTAATAATTCTTTCTATTAGTGTTTAGGGTGGGGTGCACAGGGCTCTGACCCTGAGATGCCAATCCTATTGGCCTATATGTGGCCACCTCTTCTCTGGTGGCCCAGGACACTTATCAGGGCCCTTAAAGAGAAGAATGGATCCTTCCTTCGTAATTGAAGGAAAATTCGCGACATTGATACTGGTGAAGGTCATTCCTATGACACTATTACCCACATTTAAGTTCTACTTTCCAGTAGTTTGCATAAGAGAAAGGCCGAATGCAACAACATGTCAGATAACTGCATGGTTATTCATGAGCCAAGATGACATTCTGGGCTGAACTGAACGCTTGTGGCTTAGCGCTGCTCGTACAAGCTCCAAGTATAACTCAAAGGCCAAGTCAGGCCTGGGAAGGGTTGAGGAGTCCTGGGGTAGAGTGTAAGAGTTTGGATTGGAGGAAAGTCAAACATGTAGATGTTGAGGGCTTGGCCAGGTCTTGATGGTCGCAAATGGAAGGCCATGGAGGCCAGACTCTCTGGCAGTTTGGCTGCGTGTAGGCAGGCAACGTGAAGGGCCAGCTGGCTTCACTGAGCCTCCCACGGCAGCTGCCTTTGTGGAGTCCTTGAGGATGGAGTGTGCAGCAGTAAAGCGTGACAGTTCAGGGTCAAATGCTGTCGGGGCAGCTCCAATGAGTGCTTTGTAGTCTTGGTTGCACCTGAATTTGATTGCCTTTAATATTGCCTGAGATAAATGGACTGCTGGCTAGGGTGGATTTTTTTTTTTTTTTTTTTTTTTTTTGCTTTTGCTACTTGAAGATTTTTATTGTAATTGTTTTTGTGGAAAAGACTGTTTACGGCAATGCTTCGAACCTGCACTCCTTTTTTCATCTCGGTATCTCTGTCACTTCTGGTGACAGAGTGCTTTAAGTACTTTATTACGTGTCTTCTGGACTGACTTCTTTTATTTCACAGCTTTGGTGGTAGGGGAGGGGGGCCTCTGGGCTCTACGTGAAAATGAATGGTGATAGGATGTTGCTAAACTTGATTATCGTGGATGGTTCAATTTGCCTTTGATCTCCAGGAGTCTGCAAGACGCTTGATGTTTTATTAATTGTCCATTTAAATTTGGGGGTAAATGTAATACCTCATTAAACAAGAGAGGAGCAAGGAGAGCCTTATTATCCTTTCCTTCAGCCTGTTAGAGCACAAAAAGGAGCAAATCATAGCTGCTCAGGCTGGTTTTAAGAGTCTTATTTATCCAAATGGCAAGAGACTGTGGCTTCCATTAGGCTCTTAGGGTCCTTGATGTGTGGGTGTTGCTTCGTTGGTGTGTCTGCCTCTTTCTTGGCTGATGCCTCTAATGGGCAGGTCTGGGTTCAGTGGCGCTGTGTAGGTCCTGCTGCCTGCCTCGATTGAAAAAAAATAAAATACTACCAGCTTGTTATATGTGTGCTGTGCTTCAGCATTTAAAAAACATCATTATATATAATATCTCAGAGACCTTTCAAGTGGAGGAAACTCCTCCGTGCTCCTGGGGAGTATTAATACATATTAATATGTATGTAGGCTGTATGCATACATCGCTATAGTATTTGCATGGTGATTTATAATTTACAAAACACTTAGAAGTATATCCTCTCATGGAGGGGAAACTTCTGAACGCCCCTGCTTCCTGGGGTATAAATAAATATTAAAGTGGGCTTAACAGCACCAGGATTGCTTCCTCTGTTAAATTAGATCCTTTACTTAAAACTTGGACAGCAGCAGACTTGTAACTTCACTGAGGACCACTGATTCATGCCAGGAAAGACGGCATTTTTCTACTATTACAAGACAACTCCTTAGCTCTTGCGAAGTTTTCCCTTGATGCTGCCTTGCAGCTGGGAGAATAGAAAGTAGAGCAATAGCTCTTGAGCAAGCTGTCATTCCTGTGCCTGGGTTTCCTGCTTAAATGTTTTTTTTTTTTTTTTTTTCCATTTTTAAGCTACAGGCAGATGACTGTCCACTTCAGATGTCAGAGAGTCTGGTGGAGGAATGTGCCTGTCTTTTAGGCGCTCTTATACCTACGGATGGAGGAGCCTGGTAGGCTATACAGTCCATGGGGTCCCAAAGAGTTGGACATGACTGAGCGACTTCACTTCACTTCATACCTACGGGCACCATTTTTAAATTGTTATATTTTGGGAACATCTTGTTTGTGTTTCTAGATTTGACAGAAATCAGGAATATCCTTATATGTGAATCTGCTCACATTCCTTGCCCCCTTCTGTAGCTTTCTAGGGGTGCTGACCCTGTACCAGATTGTTTTTTTTTTCTTGCTGACATCTGCTCTACATTCAGAGGCCAGTTCAACTTTATATTACTGAATCTGTGATAATATTTATTCAATGAAATGAGAATTATTTCAAGTACATTCCTCTCAGTTACATCATCTGTTCCACTCTTAAAATAATTGACTAATTTTGAGGAAGTCTGATGCTCAATTTCAAACACTTTATATTTGTCGATGATTTTGAAGCAAAATGTCCTGATACCCATTTTTCTTTCTACCTTTTAGTAATAGAGCTCTGTTTCAGTCAGACACATGGCCTCCAGTTCTAAACTACAATTCCCAGCTTCCTTTGCAGCTGTGTATGGCCAGTGACTGAGTTTGCCCAATAGGATGTGAGTGGGAGTGATGTATGCAACTTCATGGCTTCTACTATATGATTCTTGCTTTGGCTTCTCCCTTTTCTGCTTCTGCCACCTGGGAAAAGGCAGAAAATAGAGCAACCTTGCAAACCACATGTGGGCTATGGTCTTGTCCTGTGTCCCCTCTTCACATCTCCATTCAACTGCAGACTGAAGTGTTTGGCAGAGCAACTTGCTCTGTTCTTTAATAAAAATGTTAAAAGTTGAGCACTTAAATTAGAGAATACATTTCAATGAAAGCTCTCTGTGTGAAGGCAGGAGTAGTAGGGCCTGGAGATTGTGACTGGTCCCCTGCCTTCCTTCTCTCCTTTCTCCAAGTCATTCTCCAAATGACTGTCAAAGACAGGCAACTCTACTGCTAAAAATCCTAAAATCTTCTGCTGGCTCCCAAGGTACCTAAAACCCCAAACCCTTAGCATAGAGTAGAGATGACAGAATTTGGGCTGAAAAACATTCCTGAACAAAAATATTGTAAACATCAAAGCTTTGGTCTTCTAATAGAGAATCTGGAGGAAAGTGTTTCAGGATTTGTTTAGAAGCTCAGTAATGTCAGGTCTCTGCTTGAATTTGCTTCAGTTCTTATAGATTTTACCTCACAGTTATACGGGGGCTGCAGCAGCTCTAGGCTTCACATCCTCTTACGTATCCAAATGCAGGAAGGGAAAAGGCCCTGTCTTTATCAGGGAGGAAGCTATTTTCCAGAACCACCTGGCAAACTTTTCCTCATCTCTCTTTGGCCAGATTGATTCACATGCCTATGCCTTAGCTGCAAGTTGGCTGGGAAAGTGAGCGTCTCTTGTGGAAGGGAAATTCTACATATGATACACAGGGGAGCGGGCATGGCTGTAGGGCAGGCAGTTGAGCATGTACCCCAAGAGCCTCATGTACTTCCCTGAAGCAAAAACTATGACTGTAAGTTGAAATATAAAAAATGTATTTCCTGTAACCATAAGGCCCATCACAAACATTTCTTTTGAATTGTTATGATTTATTGGTCAGAACACAACTGACCAAAACAACATGAGGTGCACATTTTGGTAAATAATGAAACAAATCAGATTTTACTGGAAATATATTTCTTAATGCTACTAAAGCATGTGTAAAGTGGAAGAATATTATTGCTGAATAGGATAGGGTCTCACTTCAACTGCATTCTAATTTCATGTGTGTGGATTGAGGTGTTGAGTAACCTCACTCACAAAAATAAGCTGATGGAAACGGAAGGCATTTTATAAACTGCAAAGTTAATCGTGTCTTTGGACTCTGAGTTATATATTGAAATGCACATGGTGATCTATTGTTCAGTCACTCAGTTCAGTTCAGTTGCTCAGTCATGTCCAACTCTTTGTGACCCCATGGACTGCAGCACGCGGGGCTTCCCTGTCCATCACCATCTCCCGGAGTTTACTCAAATTCATGTCCATTGAGTTGGTGCTGCCATCCAACCATCTCATCCTCTGTCATCCCCTTCTCCCGCCTTCAATCTTTCCCAGCATCAGGGTCTTTTCAAATGAGTCAGTTCTTCACATCAGGTGGCCAAAGTATTGGAGCCTCAGCTTCAGTCCTTTCAATAAATATTCAAGATTGATTTTCTTTAGGATTGACTGATTTGATCTCCTTGCAGTCCAAGAGACTCTTCAGAGTCTCTTCAGAGTCTTCTCCAGTGCCACAGTTAAAAAGCATTAATACTTAAGTGTTCTGCCTTCTTTTATGGTCCAACTCTCACATCCACACATGACTACTGGTAAAACCATAGCTTTGACTATACAGACCTTTGTCGGCAAAGTGATGTCTGTGCTTATTATTACACTATGTTTGTCGAAGCTTTTCTTCCAAGGAGCAAGCATCTTTTAATTTTGTAGATAGTGATCTATAATAAAAACTAAATATAAGGCTTGGGATGAGTGAGAGGCATTTCTTTCTCTTGTAAAGGAGGAGGAGGAGACATGGGAAAGGGGACCCTCATAATAGTTCTGTCAAAGGGTGTATTCAGCAGATCAGATGTAGGGAGAGGGGTGAGGAAAGCTGAGAGCTGAAAATTGATTCCCTTAAACCCTTTCAGGCACAGTGTTCCTCTTGGAGACTCTTTGGAGACCTGCAGTGATACCTGTACCCCAGTTTAAAGACCCTGGTTGTGAGGATCAAGTGAGATAATGTACATGAAAGCCTTTTGTGTGAAGTGAAGAACGTTACAGGTGATGTTAATAATAACTGTATGTTTTGTTTTTCCAAACTTGTGACGACAGCCCACAGGGGCTCTAAGGATTTCATGTTATGAGTCCTGAAAGCTGTCCACTAACAGGCAAGGCAGGTCCTGCCAGGCTTGCTGAGAACGTTCCCCCAGGATGAAGGAAGAAGACTGGAGGGAGAGAGTGAGAAGTGACCCTTTTTATGGGGAGTGTTGACTGGGGCTGGAGAAGGCGGGGATGGTTGGAGTGGGTGTGTAGGAGAGGATGTCCTCCTGTCCCCTGGATGGATGTCTGCCCTTCCACAGTGTGTGCTGAGCAGGTCTGGTCTGTGTGAACAAAGGGAGGAACCCTGGAAGGACACTTTTAAGGTCCCCATTTTAAGACAAACAGAAGTGTAATCCATCCAGGTGCTCAGGCCCAGGAGGCCAGACAGTTCTGGGGTCTGTAAGGACAGGTCGGATGGTATGAAGTGACCAGCTAAGGGCAGCCAGGCCACAGGGTCACCCTCAGTGGTTGGGGAAGCTGCCTGGGGATGTGTTCTCTGCCAGCAGGGCTTGGGGACCACAGCTTAGATTGGTGATAGTGACCAATAAAGGGGGGAGCACCTTCTGTGTAGTTACGTGTGCTAAGTGGCTTTAATTGTGTCCAACTCTCTGCGACCCCATGGACTGGAGCCCACCAAGCTCCTCTGTCCATGGGGATTCTCCAGGCAAGAATGCTGGAGTGGGTTGCTGTGTCCCGCTCCAGGGCATCTTCCCAGCCCAGAGATAGAACTACAGTGCCTCCTGCACTGTGTAGTTGCTGAAGTTGGAGAGGTCTCTTGGCTTTCTTGTTTCCCTTGCTCTGATGCCAGAAGAGCAGGCCCAGGAGAGGGGATGGGAAAGTGGGCCAGGCTCACCCCTCCATCCACTCCATGCAGTGCTGCTCGGGGGCTAATCAGCTGGAGAGCAACTCCACATTCACAGACACCGCCTTAGTGGCTTGAAGTCCACCTGGCGGGAGGATTGACAGCACAAGGGCCAGCAGACTCAACCAATCCCTGTGTCCCCCTCCTTTCCGAGTTGAGAAGGGTCAGGGCGCCTCACCTTCCCCAGCACGCCCCTGACCCCTGGTCCCTGGAACCAGGAGCTGAGCACATGGTGCCGGGGAAGGATGTGAGTCAAGTGTGAGACTGAGGTTTCAAACTGGACAAGTCTTATAGGTGACGAGGTGAATAATTAAGTGATTGAAAAGCTGTTAAATGGGGTTAAAGCATCTTTTTTATTTTTGAGATTTTATTTATGTATTTTTTGGCTGTGCTGGTCTTGGTTGCTGTGTGGGCTTTTCTCTAGTTGAGCCAAGCAGAGGCTGCTCCTCATTGTGGTGCGCGGGCGTTTCATCGCGGTGGCTTCTCTCGTTGAGGAGCTCGGGCTCTAGGCATGCGGGTGTCAGTAGCTGTGGCGCTCGGACTTAGTTGCCGGGCAGTATGTGGGATCTTCCCAGCCCAGGGATCGTACCCGCGTTCCCTGCATTGGCAGGTGGATTCTTAACCACTGGACCCACCAGGGAAGTCCCAAAACGTCCTTTAAGGGAGCCTGTGACCCATCAGAAGAGTTGAATTTGGCAGAGCATAATGGTATGTGAGAAAAATAACCTGTCTCATGTCTATATTTTATAAATGGAACCTCCCCAGTCACACTGCCCACCTTCACACAACTGAAGATATTGATTGGAAAGCAGCCCATTTTAATCCAGAGTTGCTGAACATGATAAAAGTGTTGGGATTTTTTAAGAGTTGTTCCTTGACATGAGCCAACTGATCTCAAGCCTTTTCTTCCCCTTGGGTTTCGCCCCTGGAACCCCTGGGCCACAGAGCAGCGCTGATGGGGTTGGAGGTCTGGTCTTGCCTCCAGCGGGGGTGGACCCCTCCCTCAGCCAGGCTGGTTCTGGCTCCAGCAGCAGATTCTACAGAAGTGTCAGTTACCCGCCCTCCAGAACTCCAGGCTGTTTCTAAGGATGAGCAGCTGTGCAGAGTGGGTTCTTTTGCAAAACAGAATCCTCTAACGAGACTAATTGTTTTGTAATAGGACTTTCACAGGCAAAGAAAAAACCCTCTTGCATAAAAGCAAATGGATTCTCTCCTAGGAACGCACATCCTCTGCCCAGCAGGTACTGAATTGCAGATGGTGTTGTTCCGCTCCCAACTGGGTGTCTAATGAAGGAAAACGGGCCCACTCCCCTTGCCTCTCCCCGCCCCCAACACTGATGATGCCCTTTTCTGTGTTCACTGAGATTCACTCTGAGTGGAGGGAAATCTATATTAAACAAAGGTAAGAGATTTGAGATTTCAGCTCAGTTCAGTCACTCAGTCATGTCCGACTCATGGGCTGCAGCACGCCAGGATTCCCTGTCCATCACCAACTCCCAGAGTTTACTCAAACTCATGTCTATTGAGTCGGTGATGCCATCCAACCATCCCATCCTCTGTCATCCCCTTCTCCTCCTGCCTTCAATCTTTCCCAGTATCAGGGTCTTTTCAAATGAGTCAGTTCTTCACATTAGGTGACCAAAGTATTGGAGTTTCAGCTTTAGCATCAGTCCTTCAGGTATGACCTAAATCAAATCCCTTATGATTATACAGTGGAAGAGAGAAATAGATTCAAGGGATTAGATTTGAGATTTATGTGGAATTTAAATCAAGGGGGAAAAAAAGGACCTGTACAGTTATTTCCAGGCTGATAATACTTTAAGGGCCAAGCCTGTTGTCCATCAGCTTTCCATTCCAGGTAGTTCCAGGAACATGGAGAAGCCTCTGTACCAGTTCAGACTGTGTTTGGCTGAACAGTAGTTTCAGTAAAATAGGATTTTTAAAAAAAATTTTTTTCTCTCATGTAACGAAAGAGTTGTGTGGATTATCCAGGGCTGGTGTAGCTACTCAATGGAGCTACTGTGGACCCTGGTCCCCTCTAGCTTCCAGATACTTCCTTCACATGGAGCACCTCTGCTCAGGGTGGCAGGATGGCCACTCTTCCTCCAGGCATCGCCCCTCAGTTGCAGGCAGGAGGGAGGGCACTAGACATAAGTGCAGAGGTGATGGGCCATGAGATGGGGGTTCCACTCCTTGCTTTTTACCCAGATGAGTTGAAAACTTTTATCCACACAAAAACCTGCACACAGAATTTTATGGGAGCTTTATTCATAATTGCCAATCAGGCAAAACCAAGATGTCTTTCCATAAGTGAATGGATAAATAAACTGAAATATATCCAGTCAACAGAATACTATTTGGCTCTAAAAGGAAATGAACTATCATGCCATGAAATGGCATGGAGGAAACTTATTACTAAGTGAACTAAGCCAATCTGAAAAGGCTGCGTGCTGTATGATTCCAACTATAAGACATCCTGGAGAAGACAAAGCTATGAAGACAGTAGAAATGTCAGTGGTTGCAGGAGATAGAGGTAAGGAAGGGAAGGATAGATGGAACACAGGGGATTTCTATGGCAATGAAACTAACTATGTATGAATCTCTAATGGTGGATCCATGTCGCTGTGTATTTTTCAAAACCCATAGGCTGTACAATACCGAGAATGAACTCTAAACTGTAGACTTCGGGTGATAAGGATGTATCAGTGTATGTTCATCAGCTGTAACAAATGTACCCCTCTAGGGTGGTGTGTTCAAAGTGGGAGGATGTCCAGGTGTGGACGGGGGAGGCTGTTCATGTGTAGGGGCAGGAGGCTTCTGACAACTCTGTACTTTCTGCTCAACCCTGCTGTGGACCTCAAATTTCTCTTTCTCTCAAAAAATATTAAAAAAAAAAAGTGATGGGTCAACTGAATCTGTCCATTTTCATCAACAAAATAATAGCTTCCATAGAAGTTCCACACAGTAGACTTCTGCTTATACCTCATCGGCCAAAAAGTGGGTCACATGACTACTTAGTCCCCAGGCTGCACAGGAGTGACTATTTTTATTTATTTATTTATTTTTCGGAGGTACTTTTCCCTCAGTTTTGTTGAGATATAATTGATATATGTATAAGTTCAAGGTATACAGCATAATGACTTGACATATATATATTGTGAGATGATTAGCATGGTAGGTTTAGCTAACATCCATCTCTCAAATAGTTACAAAAAAAAAATCCATTTTTTTCCCCTTGTGGTAAGAAATTTAAGAATTACTCTTGGTAGCTTTTAAATGTACTGTTTTACATTGTAACTATACGCATCGTGTTGTACATTATAAACTCTGTAGAGATTTGTCTTATAACTGGGAGTTTGTATCTTTGGACCAGCTTCATCCAATTTTCCCATCCTTCACTTCACACTCTGGTAACCACAAATCCGGTCTCTTTCTTTGTGATTAAAATTCTTTTTATATTTCACATATGAGTGAGATCATACAGTATTTGTCTTTCTCTGTTTGACTTCCTTCACTTAGCACAATGTGCTCAAATTCCATTCATATTGTTATAAATGGCTGAATAGTTTTCCATTGTATATATACAGACACCATATTTTCTTTCTCTTTTTTTGGCCACAGTACATAGCATGCAGGATCTTAGTTCCCTAACCAGGGATCAAACCCATGCCCCCTGCAGTGGAATGGAGCCCTAACCACTGGATTGCTGGAATTTTCCACATCACTTTTTTTTTTTTTAATCCATACATCTGTTGATGGACATTTAGGTTATTTCCATGTCTTAGCTGTTGTAAATAATGCTGCCATGAACTTGGGGGTTCAGGTATCTCTGTGACATAGTGATTTTATTTCCTTTGAATATATGGGGCTTCCATGGTGGCTCAGATGGTAAAGAATCTGCCTGCAATGCAAGAGACCTGGGTTGGGCAGATCCCCTGGAGAAAGGAATGACTATCCGCTCCGGTATTCTTGCCCGGGAAATCCCATGGACAGAGGAGCCTGGCCGGCTACAGTCTGTGGGGCTGCAAAGAGGCTGGTGTGACTGAGCAACTAACACTTCACTTTGGATATACACCTAGAAGTGGAATTGCGGGATCATGTGGTAGTTCTATTTTTAATTTTTTGAGGAACCTCTCTACTGTTTTATATAGTGGCTGTACCAAGTTACATTCCTACCAACAGGGCGCTAGGGTTCCCTTTTCTCTGTATCCTCACCAGAATTTATTAGTGTTTGTCTTTTTGCTAATGGCCATTCTGGCAGTCGTGCTGTGATACCTCGTTGTTTTGTTGTGTGTTTCCCTAATGATTAGTGACATTGACTATCTTTTCGTATACCTGTTGGCCATTTGTATATCCTTTTTGGCAAAATGTCTATTCAGCTCCTTTGGGCATTTTTAATTGAATTATTTATTTTAATAGAGTTGTATGACTTCTTTATATATTTTGTATATTAATCGCTTATCAGATATATTGGGTCTTCCCTGGTGGCTCGGACAGTAAAGCATCCACCTGCAATGCAGGAAACCCGGGTTGATACAATTTGCAAATATTTTTTCCCATTTTGTTGTTTGTCCCTGGACATTGGCTCTGTCACTGGCTCTAATTAGGTTAATGCTACAGTGACCCTGAAGATAGTAATTTGATGGGACAGGGGTGGAAGAATAAAAAAAATTAATATCAAGCGTGATTTTAGCAAGACTTTCTGCAGCGATATCACCTTTTCCCCATGCAATATAAAAATGGGCTCTGCCTAATTCATCTCTCTTTGTTCTTTTATCATACATTTTTTCTTATGTTTAAATCTTTCACCCTGGCCTCCCACTCCACTTGGTCTAAATATCCTCTTTGGTTATTTCTGGTTCAACTGTTTAGAACATGCTGATTTATGGTGCTCTGCTAGCGATCTGTGGTGGGGGAGTGAGCTGCCAAATGCAGTGGAAGATGTTTGCAGTTCAGCAGAATGGTCTTAACTATGGTGCCATCTCTGTGCTGTCTAGAGTTGATATGACGCAGGAAGGAATCTCAGACAGTGTAATTAAGTGAACAGACAAAAATCCAGACAGGCGGGGTGCTTGCTTAAGAACCCATATTTGCTGTATAAAAATCAAACACATTCCCAAATTGATTGTACTTAGCTGGAAAGAAAAGCTGGACAAACTCTGATGACTTGAGGGACCCCTGTGACAAGCATTGACTATGCAAATGGCCCTCATCTGAGTGTGGAATCCACACGTGGGGCCCAGGGACCCATTTGCCTGCATGCTCCAGACGCTTCTTCCTTGTTGCTTCATTTGTTCTGATGACCCCTGGGCTCAACTACATCCTCCCAGCCTCTACCCCACTCTCTCTTTTCCAGAGGTAACTTTATCTTTTCCCGAAGAGAGCAAATTAACTTTGGACATCTCATGACATTCTTCGATCTCATTGAAAATGTCACAAATCTGACTTTTGTCAGCTGTCTGATGTTCATACTTTATTATTCCTGTCTGTGCCTGGTTGTCCTTATTTTTATTAGAATTTTAAAACTCCCTGATGTCCTCCATGGGGAACTGTGGACACGTAAATCCTTCTTAAACCAAACAGGATGCCAAGTGCTTTAATGGTGCTGAAGGCACAGGATTGAGTCGGGGTCTCCCAGGAGCACTGGCTTCCCCACCAAGGCTTTCCCCCAACTCTCTGGGGACCCCAGAAGCCAGGAGCTCTTGGAGGGGGGGCGCTTATGATTTCTTCCATCTTTCTTGCTCCTCTTCCTGCCTCTAGATATTTTCGTTTCTTTTCTTTTGCTCCAAACATCAAAGTGGTGGGAAGAATCCGGCTCTTGATTGGAGGTGGAGGGAAGGCAGCTCATCCCCTTGCCTAGCTCCCTCTGGTTGCAGAGGGAAGAAGTTGCTCCCCCTGTCAAATTATAGGTGCAAGCCTTGTTGTACACTTAAAGTGGGCCTCATGGCCCTGGGTATGCAGACTGGCCGTGGATGGGCCTGCGGTTTTGTATGTTCGACCTTCAGAGAACCAGGTCTTTCCCATGTTATCTATGGATACTCCCAACTGCCTTCCAAAGACAGAGTCAGACTCTTAGCCAGGCAACCTCCTGCTTCTATCTGATGTAAGCAGGACTCTCCTATTTTTTTTTTAAATAATATTTGTTTATTTGACTGTGCCAGGTCTTAGTGGCAGCATGTGCATCTTTGGTCTTTAGTTGTGGCATGTGAACTCTTAATATTTGTAGCATGTGGAATCTAGCTCCCTGACCAGGAATTGAACCTAGGCGCCTTGCATCGGGAGTGTGGAGTCTTAGCCACTGGACCACCAGGGAAGTCCTGGGACCTTCCTATTTAAAAGGAGACAGTTTTCACTATTGCTGATCTTAATAAAGACCATAATTAAGTCATAGGGATAGAATTTTAATAGTCTCTGCTAATAACTTCTGGAACCTGGATTTAATCTCAAACAGCTATATGCTATGCCTACCAGATTTTGACTGTCAGATTTACTAAGGTGTTGTGTCTGAGAACAACAGTCTTGTGAATTGTGCTGACAATTACATATGCAAATAAGTAAATATAATACATTAGCATTAACAAAACTATGAATGGTAAAATAATAATGAAATGGATTGTACTGGATGTTGCTGGTTTAATTATTCCTGTTTGGGGGGACCTCAACTTAAATGTGTCTGCTTAGAAGGACATCCTCACATTTTATTCTTAAGACTTTACTCCTCGTCAGAGCCCAGCACGTTTGTCACTTGCTTTCACAGGGCTGATTCCTCACTTCTCTGTAAGAAAAGAGTGCTCACAACACTAGTCACACACCTCACTCTTCCTTTTAGATATTTGTGTGTTGTTTTACCATGCCTGCTGCATCAGAAACTCCTTAGGGAAATGTTACTGCAGGTACAACTTTACATGTTCTGACACAACTTATCAGTACTCAGTATATTTATTTAAAGAAAGAATAAATGCATGATGAGTCTCTGCTCTTTGCTTGTTGTGTGATCATGGCCATTTCTTATCATCTCTTTGTTTCCTCCTGTGTATAATGGTGATAACGACAACCTCATACATTTAAGATGAAATGAGATCATGTATACAAAATACTTAACATAAGGCCTGGCACACTGAATTCTCAATAAATGTCAGATCTTTATTTCATCACTATTAACATGTGATGTCGTTTTCAGTAGGTCCTTTGAAGCAGGGTGGTTTCTTTGCTGACCAAGGGCATAGTGGTAAATGAAGGGGTAATAGGAGCGATGGTATTTCATAAAAGCAAAGTAACAGCAATAAAGTCAGAGTGGTTTCAACTGGGAAAATGATGCTCAGCTCCATATGCAATAATGGGCAGGTTTCCAGAAGGACCCGATGTACTTTCAGGCGTGCATTCAGCACATAAAACTACAATCCTCATCATAAATTTGATCTACGGCCAAGGAATTATGTCCATTATCAAGTGAATGCATATTGTGCTGGTCTCCCTCCAATGCAGGTGGTACTTTGGGTAGCCTGCTCTTTTAAAAGGACTCTCCAAGGAAAGTTAAATTCATGCCTTATTTCTCTCTGCATTTATTTTCCTAGAGTTACAGAGGCCAAAGATCAACAGCTTCGGTAGGTCTGGCCAGTATCTACTGATGGTGATGTTGAGACAGTTGTTTTCACCATTCTTTTTTCTTCCTTTTTGTTTCGTAAAGCAATATTTATGTTTGGCTGTGCTGTGTCTTCATGGCTACGTGGGCTTTCTCTGGTTGCGGGGAGCTGGGGCTACTCTCTAGTTGCGGCGTGGGGGCTTCTCATCGCAGCGGCTTCTCTTGTGAAGCTCGGGCTCTGGAGCACGTGGGCTTCAGTAGTTGGGATGCAGGGCAGAGCAGGGGCTCCGGAGACAGGGCTCAGTATTTGTGGTGCATGGGTTTAGTTGCTCCGCGGCATGTGGAATCTTCCTGGACCAGGGATGGAAACCTGCCTCCCCTGCATTGACAGGCAGATTCTTAACCACTGGACCACCAGGGAAGACCTAGAGATTCTTTTCTTCAAGCTGAGAGCTGGATCTAGCATTTCTTCCCTTCGTGTTCTCCAACATCTCCAGTTGCACCAGAGCTATTCTATGTCCCTTTTCTCTGGCATCGCTCATCTTCCTAGACTTGCAGAAGCATTTACCTCATCCACAGTGCTTTTTCTGACTCCCCAGGAAGAGTGCACTGTCTCTCTCCAGCCCTCCCTGCCTCTGGGTAACGCAGGATGGTTCTTATTTGTATCACTACTGTGACCGTAATTGTAGGGCAAATGTGAGTGTAAAGGCTTGTTTCTGTTGGTTGGGTATGAGCCACTGAAGGTTTAGATCTATTCTCGATCACTTTTATGTCTCAAGGTTGTCTTATGGACTCTGTTGGAGAGGGAGAGGGTGGGAAGATTTGGGAGAATGGCATTGAAACATGTGTAATACCATGTATGAAACGAGTTGCCAGTCCAGGTTCGATACACAATACTGGATGCTTGGGGCTGGTGCACTGGGACGACTCAGAGGGATGGTGTGGGGAGGGAGGAGGGAGGGGGGTTCAGGATGGGGAGCGTATGTATACCTGTGGCGGATTCATTTTGATGTTTGGCAAAACTAATACAGTGTTTCAGGTTTAAAAAAAAAAAAAAAAGATTACCAAAAAAAAAAAAAAAAAAGTTGTAACAGGAAGCTTTGGGGGCAGCGGGGTGGGCAGCTACAAGGCCTTCTGTGAGCCTGCCTGGGACAGCGTGCCTGTCACCCTCGGGACCAGAGTGCGGCTCCACTGGCCGCAGTGGTCCCCATCATGGAGCAGCCCCGAGAAGTGTGGTGGGATCGAACCACAGTGAGCGGGGTGGGGGAAGATGAGGCTGGGTAGAGATGGAGGGCTGGATCACATAGGGCTTTGCGACCGGGGGACCGGCAATTGGATTTTTAGTCCGAAGGCAAAGGGAGGCCGCTTTGAGCTTTAAGAGGGATGGTCCAGTGCACAGGTCCCATCTCCTGCACCTCTTCCTGGTTTTTTTCCTACTGGATTGTGAATGCATTGCTGGCTCCTGCAGAGTTTGCTTGTTGCAAGGAGTGTGTTCACTGCATGCTTTCTTGAATGGCCTCGAAGCCACGGATGTGCTGAGAAGAAACCCCAGAGCTTTCAGCACAGACTAGCGGCAGCAGCATCCTTGAAACGGGTGAGCTGCCCTTCCCCCACTCCCAGCATCCTCTGACCTCTGACCTATGGGCACCACATTTACTTGCCACCTGACTTGGAGAGTCTGCTGGTTTTCCATTTGATTTTAAAAATGAGTAAATAATTGCAGACAACACACGGACGTGGCAAAAATGCAAAGGAAGCGACAGAATGTGGGCATTGCAGCTCCAGGGAGTGGCTGCGACTCTGAGGGATTTTCAGAGCCCATCCATGTCTGAGGGCTGCTTTATGTCGTATGTGTGGCTTTGGAGGTTCAGGAGGCCAATCCCGAGGGACATTTTGGGAAGTGGTGATGGAAATGATTTTCAGTCCGAGGGAAAGAAGCTGGTCAGGTACCTAAACTCCTGGGCCTACCGTCAAAGGCTCTAATTCTATCCTGACAAACGGTAAAGAGAGCAAGTCAGTCCACTCACGTCACTTCAGCGTTCTTTTCCAAACATGTGGATTAAAGCCAGTTGGGTTTGGAATCCATTCAGTTTGTGATTTTGCCAGGAGTTTCGTGGGTGTAAAGTTTAAAAATAGCTACGTACACATAGGATGTCTGTGGGGAAATGTGGGTAAATTCTAGGTTGGAAAAAGGTTCTGTGAGCAAGTGCCCTCAATGTTTAGCCCTAAATGTTTGCAAAGACAAACATTTTGGAGATCAGAGTAACAATCGTGTTTTACCCTTAGTCCAAACCACAGTCCCTCTGGATCCAAATGTGGGAGTGAATAGAGTGACTCAGAAATATGTAATGGGGGTGGGGGAGCGAAATTAAAGGCCCAGAATAAAGAATTAAAATTTAAAAAGAGGTGCAGGGGGGAAACAGGGAGAAAAACTTCCATATAAATAGGATAGAGAAGTCAGGATTTTTCCGTCTAGAAGCATGAAGGCAGACGGAATTAAAACTGAAAAGTGCAGTAAGTGGCTGAGGTTTGGGTAAATACGGTAAAGGCTGAGGTTCCAGTAAATACAGCCTTGCTCAGTCATGGCCTCATGAATTTTCCTCCCTGCGCACAATTTCCCCCTCTCAGCCCTCCAGGACATTTGGATTGAATTAATTATGAAGTAAGCAGCCTGATCAGGGTCAGGGGCCTTGACTCAAGAATGTGAAAATGGGGATTTATCATGAAAGGAGCTCGGCCAGGGGGCCACACACACATACATCACTCATACGTTCACTCCTTCCAATCTGATTTATTGCAGTACCGCTTGGACTAAGGACTGGTTTATACTTTGCCTATGTGGATAAAACTTGTATCTAAACAACTGCAGGGCTGAGTATCCTGTGATCTGACCCGAGTCAGGGACAGCCTAGGACCCCCACACGACAGCAGCGGGAAGGGCGCCTGGGCTTCCGGAGGTGGTGTTTGCACTGGGCTTTGGTGGATGGTGGGATTCTGAAGCACAGGGAGTTGCAGAGGAATGAATGGATGTTGGCACGTGGGTGAGAACACGTGTGTTTAGTGGAGAGTTAAGAGCCTATTCCTCTGGAATAAAGAATGGTAAGGACGAAGATGGAAGAGGTGATGGGACCGTGGTGAAGCCCTTGAGAGTATGTTTTAGGAGAGAGCACTTTTGCATGGTTGGCAAGAGGGAATCACGGGAGCAGGAGGGTGTGCAGAGCCTGTTAAAAATGAGCAGTTGTGTATGGATGGACAGGAGTGGACAGATGTTGGGGCCATGGAGACCAGTGGGGACTGTATGGCTATAGTTTGGGTGAGGCTTGCACAAAGACACCGGATAGTGGGCATGACTCTCAGGCAACCAAATCAGAGGTGCAAAAATATTTCTCCATTTTCTTTTTTCTTATTCAATATTTATTTATTTATTTGGCTGCATCGGGTCTTAATTGTGGCACGTGGGATATTTTAGTTGCAGAATGCGGGATTGTTTTTAGTTGCACCATGTGGGATCTAGATCCCTGGCCAGGGATCTAACTCAGGCCCCGTGCATTGGGTGTGTGGAGTCTTAGCCACTGGACCACCAGGGAAGCCCCTTCGTTATCTTTTAAATCAAGCTAATTTTGACTCAAAACCATCGTCCTATGTGTCACAGGGAAATCCCACCGAGTGACAGTTGAGGGTTGGCATAGGGACCCATCAGAGTCTGGGAGGACGACACGACAGGTGAAGGGGACAGGGCCTCGGTCTCTCGTGGCCCTGCTGCCTCCTCGCTCTTCGGCCCCACAGTGGTCCATGAAGCCAGCTTCTGTACCATGAAGACAAACACCCCCAGGTGAGGTATCTGGATGCGCTCACTTTACAGATGGGGCTTCCCAGGTGGCTCAATGGTAAAGACTCCGCCTGGCAATGCAGGAGATGCAGGAGATCCAGGTTTGATCCCTGGGTCGGGAAGATCCCCTGGTGGAGGCCATGGCAACCCACTCCAGTATTCTTGCCTGGAGAATCCCATGGACAGAGGAGCCTGGTGCTACAGTCCATGGGGTCACAAAGAGTTGGACACGACTGAGCGATTGCGCACACATGCTTTGCGGATGAGGAACCTGAGTCACAGAAGGTTATGGAGCTTGTTCAGAGTTTCACAGCTAGTAAGGAAGGGGCCAGGATTAGAAGACCGGTCTCCCCCATCACTAGTCTACAGCACTTATGTAGTTAGGGCTGGAGGGAAAGGAAAGAGCAGAAGCACATAAAATCTGACAGAATGAGTAAGCTGGAAGGGGACAGATTAGATGTGCAGGTTGGGAATAATCAAAGGTGGTTGTGTTTTCATACTTTTAGAATCTTTATTTTTTTAATTGTAAAATTAATAAATACTTACCATAGAAAACATACCATGTACAAAAAGGAAAATTAAAAAATATCACCCATGATTTTACCACTCAGAAACAAAAGCTATTATGCATTGGCACACTTTATTTTTGTTATCTTCACTAGTTTATTTTTTAGATCCCACACATGAGTGATATCATACAGTATTTGTCTTGGTCTAACTTATCTTACTTAGCATAGTACCCTCTATGGCTATCCATATTGTTGCAAATGGCAAAATTTCACTCTATTTTTATGGTTGAGTAGTATTCCATTGTGTGTGTATACATCTTTTTCTTTTTTTTTTTTGTAACTTTAATAAACTTTTAATTTTGTATTGGGGTATAGCCAATTAATAAAGCTGTGGTCGTTTCAGGTGAGCAGCAGAGGACCTCAGCCATACATGTACATGTATGTATTCTCCCCAATCCTCCTCCCATCCAGGCTGGCACATAACATTGAGTGGAGTTCCATGTGCTATATAATAGGTCTTTGTTGGTTATACATTTTAAATATAGCAGCGTGTACATGACCTTCCCAGAGTCCCTAACTATCCCTTCCCCTTTGGCAACCATAAGTTCATTTCCTGTCTGTGAGTCTCTGTTTTGTAAATAGGTTCATTTGTATCATTTCTTTTTAGATTCCACGTATACGGGGTGTCATGGTATTTCCCCTTCTCTAGCTTATTTCACTCAGTATGACACTCGCTAGGTCCATCCATGTTGCTGCAATGGCTTTATTTCATTCTTTTTAATGGATGAATAGTATTCCACTGTATGTATGTACCACATCGACTTTATCCATTCACCTGTTGATGGACACTTAGGTTGCTGCCATACCTCGGCAATTGCAAATAATGCTGCGACGAACATTGGAGTGCGTGTATCTTGTCAAATTAGTGTTTTTGTTTCCCTCAAATATAGACCCAGGAGTGAAATTGCTGAGTCATGTGGTAGTTCCAGTTTCAGTTTTTTGAGAAACCTCCATACCGTTTTCCACAGTGGCTGAACCAATTTACTTTTCCACCAACAGTGTATTTTCCACTTTTCCGCCAACACCCTTTCCCTACATCCTGGCCAACATTTGTTACTTGTGGTCTTTCTGGTGGTAGCTTTTCTGATGTGTGTGAGGTGATACCTTCTTGTGGTTTTGATTTGCATTTCTCTGATGATTAGCAATGTTGAGCATCTTTTCTTTTGAATTAATTTGAATTGGAGGGTAATTACCTTACAATATCGTGATGGTTTTTGTTATACATCAACTTGAATCAGCCATTTCATGTGCCTGCAGGCCACCTTCATTTCCTCTTTGGAAAAATGCTTGACATGCTTCTTTACAATCTGTTTTTCTCTGCGTTGTTTTACATGATCAAGAAAAATGTATATATATCTATATATGTACTTATATTTATGTATTATATATGTGTATATATATATATACATACACATTCAGGTTGTTTCTGAATGATTTGCTATTATAAATTCTGCATGATAAACAGAAGCATGTTTTTACCTCTGTTTTAGATAATTTTCTTAACAGTGAGTCCTGGAAAGTGAATTACAATCCTTGAGCATTTCTGCGGCTACTGACATATCTATTGCCATACTTCTTTCCAAAAATATTGTACCAATTACTGCTAACAGCCATGTATAAACATAAATTGTGTATTAATTTTAAAACTTTGGCTGATTTGAAAAATGACCTCTTGTTGTGCCAGGGTTTGCCTCTTGATTTCACTGATTGCTCAGAATGACCCTAGACAAAGAGCTTTTTCGTTAAAATACTCTTAGTCTTGCTGGGCGAGTTTTTTGGCACCGTCTTAAATTTTGCCTCTGAGGTGAGTGGCTCCCTTGCCTAGCCTGGACCAGCTCTGATTCATGCCACTTTGCAAAGGAGGAAACCAAGGGCGAGAAATGCAGTGCCTTTGATTTGGGTCACACAGGCAGTAAGTGTCTGTGCTAAGTC
Source organism: Bubalus kerabau (assembly GCF_029407905.1). Taxonomy (NCBI): domain Eukaryota; kingdom Metazoa; phylum Chordata; class Mammalia; order Artiodactyla; family Bovidae; genus Bubalus; species Bubalus kerabau. The sequence goes on along the minus strand of NC_073635.1, from coordinate 21,388,346 downwards.
GCTTCAGTCGTGTCTGACTCTTTGCAACCCCATGGACTGTAGCCTGCCAAGCTCCTCTGTCCATGGGATTCTCAGGCAAGAATACTGGAGTGAGTTGTTGCCATGCTCTCCTCCAGGGGATCTCCCCGACCCAGGGATGGAACCGGTATCTCTTCTATCTCCTGCATTGGCAGGTGAGTTATTTACCACTTGCGCCACCTGGGGTCCTCAGGCAGAAAGTGATGACGCTTAAATTTGGGTAGGTTGACTCCAAAATCCCGTTTCTTTCTACTAATCTGTTTGGGTGCTTTGCTCTGGGTTTTCGAATGTGAATGACGAGGAGAGAGACGAAACCATTACACAGAACTGAGGAATCCTGGAGAAGAAGGAGCTGGTCCTTTCAGGCGTGTGAAGCTGTGGCAGTAGTTTAACGTGGGTCTTGTTGATTGGGGGACATGGAGGAACCAGACGTCCACTAGGGCGTTATACAGCAGGTAGTTGAAAGCTCAGGTCTGACCCGCAGGACGGGGTGTGCCTGAGTGTGAAGGGACTAGTGCTTACCTAATCTGAGTGCAAAGGCTGGGTGAGACCCAGTACAGAGCTGTGACCAGGCAGAGTCCCTGGGGATGGTCACAGTTACACATGGTTGGGTTACAGGCACCCGGAAGTGCCCCCCCTACACAGCGGCAGCAGTTCAGGGCATCCCAACGGGGCACAGCCGTGCTTGGGGACACTCCCGGAAGCCTGGGCATGGCTGTGAGCTCTGACACCCACCAAAGGAGCAAAGAGGCCACTGTGGGTCTGCAGAACCAGCTTGGGGTAAACACAGGCCCAGACTGCTGTGAGCTTTCTGGCCAAGGAGAGTGGCAGAGCCGCTGGCCTGGGCTGGTTGACTTGCTCTGGGCACCGGAGGCTCGTTTTGCAGGAAGTGGGACTAACTCTTGGTGTGGCAAGAGGATGAGTGGTCTCCTTGCTACGCTCACCCGTTTTTCCTCCATTGCCCCCGGTTGCATTTTCAGTCTTCAGACAACTTCCGAGGGCAGAGGAGCAGGCGGTAGGTCTCTTCTATGCATCGGTCCCTTGTTGCTTGTGACCTCGTTGGAATCACTCCCATCTTATGGGGTCAGGTGGGGGCCTGCAGGGGTGATGGATGGTTCTGGGCCAAGGTTAGTCTGGGAGTCATGCAGGCAGAGTTTAGAGAGCATTCAGGAAGTTGGAACACGTTGGAACAATTGAGACATGTAAGTATGCAGTGAAAGTGGGCCGAGTAGCCGTGGGTGGGTGGACTGCCTGTGGTCTGGCAGTTTCGGAGTGGAAACAGCAAAAGCGCAGGACAGCTCGACTTGGGGGCCCGACAGGTGAGGCAAGAGGGTGGGGCGGGGGTTGCAGATGCTGCGGAGGCCACAGTGAGCCAGTCAGCCCTGGGCTCCAGGTGGGGTCGGTGGGCCTGGAACCCACGAGGGAGGAGGGGAGTGTAGAGATGGGGAACTGGCTAAGAGAAGGGAGCACAGGTTTTGTAGGCTTGGGGGATCAGGTGGGGAGCTGTGGGGAGAGAGTGTGTTTAGGGAAGGGCAGCTCAGAACTGGGGAGCTGGGAGAAAGAACAGCTTTCTTGCTGAGTGGTAACAAGCACCAGAGTTTGGTTTTGCTGACAGTGGCTTGAGATGCAGAAGAGAGACAAGCCAGGGAGGTGGATGGAGGGTGTGATGATGGGAAGATGACTTTCCGATGGGATCTGAAAGATGACGATCTGGTGGAGTCTGTCCAGAGAGACCGTGGAGAGGTGATGGTGGAATCGCGGATTATAGAGTATGTTGAAACCAAACCCTGTCTGTCCTCCTGGCACTGAGCAGTCTGTGAAGGAGGCGGATGTCAGCTGAGCAGAGCACAGGGCTGCTATGAAGCCCGAGGGAAGGGAAAGAGCACCTGCCTTTACGAAATGCCGCTGTGCTGCAGGCAGTACAGCGACTTCCTCACAAACTGTGCTGTGCTTAGTCACTCAGCTGTGTCCGACTGTTTGCAACCCCATGGACTGTAGCTCACCAGGCTCCTCTGTGCATGGGATTCTCCAGGCAAGAATACTGGAGTGGGTTGCCATTTCCTCCTCCAGGGGATCTTCCCAACCCAGGGATTGAACCCAGGTCTCCAGCATTGCAGATGGATTCTTTACCATCTGAGCCACCAAGGAAGCCCAAGAATACTGGAGTGGGTAGCCTCTCCCTTCTCCAGGGGAACTTCCCCACCTGGGAATCAAACCAGGATCTCCTGCATTGCAGGCAGATTCTTTATCAGCTGAGCTACCAGGGAAGCCCTCCACACAAATTATGTAACTTAATTCTCATAGTGACCCTCCAGGGTAGGTGTTGTCATCCATATTTTACAGATGATAAAACTGAGGCTCAGAGAAGTTAATTAACTTTGCCCTGGGTTCCCAAAGTGATGGGGTCAGAGTGGGAAGGGGTGGTCAGAGTGGTGGGGTCAGAATGGGAAGCCAGATTAACCTGATGCCAAAACCTGAGGCTCTGTATATGTAACTGGGTTAGATTCTTTAGGAGGGTTGTAAAATCTATGAAGCAAAGTGTTAGTCACTCAGTCATGTCTGACTCTTTGCAAACCCATGGACTGTAGCCCACCAGGTTTCTCTGTCCTTGGAATTTTCCAGGTAAGAATACTGGAATAGGTTGCCATTCCTTTCTCCAGGGAATTTTCCTGACCCATGGATTGAACCCGAGCAGGTCTCCTGCATTGTAGGCGGATTCTTTACCGTCTGAGCCACCTGTATAAAATCTACAGGGAAGAATAACTAGTCATGACGGGAGTAGGATGAGATTATGTCTCTCCCATTCAATCCCAGGTCCCCTGGGCTGATACAAAACTGTTCCGTGTGGTTTGCTTGTACCCTGATTTGACTTAGTGATCAAACTGTGCAGTACTTTGTGCATCCTGGATCATAAAAGGTTTCTTTTTTTTATTGTTATACCGAATTTACCAGCATATGAGTGGAAATTGTCTATGTAGTTTTTATATGTTGTAATATTTCTTCAAATAAATCTCTCCTAGAAATTATTGGCCAAAAGTTCATTTGGGTTTCATAAGCTCCTAAAGAAGAACCTGAACCAACTTTTTGGCCACTCCAATTAAAAAAAAAAAAAAAAAAAAAGGCACAAATAGCCCCCTGCCTGACACACAGTGTGCGTGTGTGTGCGTTCAGTTGTGTCCAGTTCTTTCTGACCCAATGGACTGTCGCCCACCAGGCTCCTCTGTCCATGCAATTTTCCAGGCAAGAATACTGGAGTTGGTTGCCATCTCCAACTTCAAGGGATCTTCTTGACCCAGGGATCAAACCCACGTCTCTTGCATCTCCTGCACTGGTGGGAGGATTCTTTACCACTGCACCACCTGGGAAGCCTCGACACATAGTGGGACTTAGTAAATACTTGTTGAATGAATAAGTAAATTTACTCAGATCAATGAAGAAAGAGGTGCAGGGAATGGAATTCTTTTCAGTTTTTCAGGAATCTCAGTGGAGGGTGGGTTGAGGGGATTTATGAAAGGGCGTCAAAGGGCTTGCCAGGTGACTCAGATGGTAAAGAATCTGCCTGCAATGCAGGAGACTCTTTAGTCCCTGCATCAGGAAGATTCGCTGGAGAAGGGAATGGCAACCCACTCCAGTATTCTTGCCTGGAGAATTCCATGGACAGAGGAGGCTGGCGGGCTACAGTCCATGGGGTCTCAAAGAGTCAAGAGCTGCTGCTGCTAAGTAACTTCAGTCGTGTCCGACTCTGTGCGACCCCATAGATGGCAGCCCACCAGGCTCCCCCGTCCCTGGGATTCTCCAGGCAAGAACACTGGAGTGGGTTGCCATTTCCTTCTCCAATAAAGAGTCCGCAACTCAGTTTTCAAAGTGCTAGAAGGCCTTTTAACCACGAGGGGGCACCATTAGAGACTTGACGGTAACTTTGGGAAGGGCAGAATGTGGATGAGGGTGCAGGGGGCTAGTCAAGGGCTCTCTATCCACACAGGCTAGAACCACGGGTAGAGCCTGCACTCTCCCAGGAGGATGTCAGTCTCACCAGTGGCTCTCCATTTGCCAAACAGATCTGGTCTCAAGAGACCAGAGGAGGCCAGCTTCCAGGCTTCCTGCCCAGGGCCAAGTTGCCCTCTTCCCACAGTGTGACTGGAGATGTCCAGGGAGGCTCACCCAAAGCATGAGGTTGTGTCCACCCCTCCAGCCTTTGTAAACTCAATCCTTCAGTCAAGGAAAGCTGCCAACTTGGACCAAAGTTATCACCCTACAGAGAAACTCCCTCATGAAAACCCCCTTCTGAGAAAGTGATTTTATTTTTATATTGGAGTATAGCTGATTGACAATGTTGTATTCGTTTCAGATATACAGCAGAGTGATTCAGTTATGCATATACATGTTACCTGTCATTTTTCAAATTCTTTTTTCCATTTAGGTTATTTCAGAATATTAATCAGAGCTCACCTGTGCTAGGTCCTTGTTGTTCTTTTTTTTTTTTTCCTTAAAATATTCATTTATTTTTGGCTGTTCTGGGTCTTTGTTGCTGCAGGAGGGTTTTCTCTAGTTGCAGCGAGCAGGGGCTATTGTCTGGTTGTGCTACACGGGCTTCTCATTACAGTGACTTCTCTTGTTGCAGAGCATGGATTCTAGGGCTCCCAGACTCACAGACTCAAGCTCTAGAGCACAGGCTTAATAATTGTGGTTGCTCTTAATAATTTAGTTGCTCTGAGGCATCTTCTGGGACCAGAGAGTGAACCGATGTCCCTTGCATTGCAAGGTGGATTCTTAACCACTGGACCACCAGGGAAGCCCGGTTATTCATTTTACATACATCAGTGTGTACATGTCAATCCCCAAATCCCAATCTATCCCTCCTCCCCATCCCTTCTGCCCTGGTAACCGTAAATTCATTCTCAGTCTGTGAGGAGAAAGTGATAGATAAGTGTACCTCTTTGCTAAGAAAAACTTGGGTTTCTCTTGAGACATAGCATTGAGGCAACTTAAATTACAATGAAATAGGACAGTGTCACTAGGGTTTCTTATTATATTAATAAACATGAACCACTATGCTGCTCACATTTCCCTTTTTGCTTTGGCTTCTAGGAAATTCATCTGCAGCAGTTTTCTTTACCGTTGGCGTATTTCTGCTCTTTCTTTCCCTTAGCCCCTATTTCCTAATTCTCTTTGCATCGTCTTATGTCACTGCAATTTCAGTGTCTTCAATACCTTGTGGAAATAAAATAATTAAATGCAGAATAATAAATGGAAGTAAAGCACCTCCCATGTTCATCGGGGCGGAGTCTTCTGCAAAGGAAAGGGCAATCACTGGCCCTCCTGGGCATGGCGGCCACTAGGTGGCACCAAAGCTTTCCTGCAGCCATCCTTAGCCAGGCGATCTGGCCTAAAAGTGTTTCTTATAACCGGGTACTTCTTGGACTGTGCTAAGCACGTTTCGAGTTGCTCCTCTCCACAATGCTCTGGGTATAGTTCTAGGGCCTGGGCAAAGCTAACCTAGGGGAGCCTGGTTGGCTTCTTTCACAAAATCAATGTTTCAAATAAGATGAGGCGAGTCTGAACCAGATCAGGTCAACTGGGGGCCATGTGTCCCCCATGGAAGCAGCTGCATTAGTGACAGCATCCGGGAGAGCGGGAGGTGGGACCCTCCTCACAAATGGAGAGTTTAGGGGGTGTGTTACGGGGGCACGGGGAAGGGGCTTTTCAGCTTCCCCAGTGCCTGGTGACTTCTGTCTGAAATGAACATACTGCCCTAATGTTGGGCACATAACTGGACAACAGTTATCACACCTGTGAAATAGAAACTGACTTTTAAAAAGACCCAAAGGTGCCAACATTAATTACCATTAATGTTTGCTTCCATTATTCACTCAGAGAAGTTATGCCATTCAAAGCCATTTTGTAAAAAAGCCTTCCGTGGAAGTTGGAAGAATGTAATTCTATAAAAAAACCTTTAAATTCAGGTTCTTGACTCTTCTTGAATCCATGTGTTATAACTGTGAGAAAAGATGTTTCCTTTGAGAAGCCATTTTTATTCACGTCAATTTCTTGTTTCTTCAAGCATCTAATAGTATCTGATCAGTTGTGTTTCCAGAGAATTAAAGAGTGGAATACTGCAGATCATTGAGGGGCATATTCATGTTCAGACCAAGAATGTGGAGCAATGTGACCCTGGGCAGGGGTGGAGGTCGGAAGGGTGGGGGGCACGGGGAGGTGGCCATCCAGCTATTCCCACTGTTCTCCTGAAATTTGGACTTGGGATCACTGGCCAGAAGTGGCTCTGATTAGTGTTCTGAGGCCTTGCGAGGGAGAAGCTCTCAACAGTTTTTATTTGCTCTCAAAAAAAATCTCTTCTAGAAATTCTATGAGTCTACTCAGGTGCCTCTTACCTGGTGGATTGGAGAATTCATTCATCTACAGAAGGCCCAGTAGGGGAACAGGAAGTACTTGGATTTCTCCTGTTTGACAAAGGGGCTAAAGAGATCAGCCATGGGCTCCAGGGTCTTCCGGATACAAGTAAACACTTGGCCTCACCCGGAAGGTGCTGGACGGTGCAGCTCAGCGGGCTTCCACGTGACTGCCCCACTGTCCTTGGGTCTCAGGGATCAAGCAGCCCCCGGTGCTACCACCACTGTGGTCACTGCACATCAGCCCCTTCACCATCGCAAAAGTCTCTTCAGGGGCTCACCACTCTCCTCCACGGGAGACCCAACTGGGGTGACCCAGGATAGTTTCTGTAGGGCTTGGTTCATTAGGGACCCCCAAGAAACATTTGCTCTTTAAAGCAGATACCAAGTAGCGATACTAGTGGATACTAAGTGGATCTTCCTGGTGGCTCAGATGGTAAAGAATCCGCCTGCAATGCAGGAGACCCGGGTTCAATCCCTGGGTTGGGAAGATCCCCTGGAGAAGGGAATGGCAACCCACTCCAGTATTCTGGCCTGGAGAATTCCATGGACAGAGGAGCCTGGTCCATGGGGTCACAGAGAGTCAGACACGACTGAGTGACTAACACCACTACACCACAGGTGAGACCATGGTGGGACTGTAAGCAGTAATCTGGGGAGTCTTATTTGGAAAAGGGGCAAGTAAGGGATGGCCTGTGAGCTAGACTGGGGCACTTATTAACACGACCCCTGGAGCAATGCTGGGCAGAGAAATGCAAGGTCAAGGATACATTTTATCTGTTAAACAACAAGAAACTACAGCTAAAATATAGATCTTCCATCAAGAATTTTCTTTTCCAGGAGAAAAATAATTTATGAGATGACTGCAGCTTTTAAAAATTGACAAAATTTATTGAGCACCTACTGTATGCCAGCCAGCATCTATCACAATAATAATCTGAAAGGGTCAGGATCCACCAGGGAGTATCAGGAGCCCTCCTGGATGAGGATAGCGCTCGAGGCGGGTCAGCAAAGGGAGCTGAGCCCCAGCTCCCTCTGGGGCTCCTCCTCCCCAGAGAGACTGCTGTCTGCAGGGAGGGGAGTGTCTGAGTGTGGTCTGCGCTGGGCTTCTCTCCCCTTCTCATGTTATGGGGATGTCTTGCATTTCCTGTTATGGAAGAGGTTTGCTGACATCCTTTGCTGTCACTCAGTTTGGTAGACTGCACTGTGCTGGGGTGAGGGCTCAGTGAGAAAAAGGGTGAAGGCAGACTGCACCCGAGTTGGCTCTGAAGCATCCGTAGCGGGCGTGTGTGAGTATTCTGAGCTAAGGGTGCTGCTGAAGGGTGAAGACTGGAAGAGCCATTGCCTGGCTGACAGTCCACTCATGATACCCCAGTGACTTTGCTGTCCTGAGCTTGCCTCCTGGTCCTTGGAGGCTACGTCAACACCTGAATGGTTAGCATGTTGCTTTGCATCCTCAGCTGCAGGCTGTGAGTCCCGTTTCCGAGCAGCAGGTCGACAGCCAGTGGCTTTCTAGGCATCATCTCTGCGGCAAGAAGCCCCGCACTGCTCTGAGCTCTGTGGTTCTGTAGTCATCAGCGTGGTCCCAGGAGCGTGTTTTCTTGGTCTTGGGCATCACAGCTGCAGAGGGATGCAGACCTCCATTCTTCATCGTTGACTGTGGCTGAGATCTCAAGTCTCAAGTCAACCTCAGTGGAACACAAGGGCTGGCCAACTATGGCTCTTGGGCCAAGTCTGACCCTCCACCTGTTCTTGTGAAGTAAATTTTCTTGGAACTCAGTCACTTCCCTTCATTTACATATCCTTGGCTTTCACACTATCATGACAGAGTTCAGTAGTTTCAGACAGAGACCGTATGACTGGCAAAGACTAAAATATTTATTATTTAGCCCTTTATAAAAAGTTTGCTCACTCCTGGTATAGAATTAGAAAATAATTTTATGTACTTAAATCAGAGTACAGTATTGTAATCTGTAGTCCTGGAAGGGCTTCCCTGGTGGCTCAGTGGTAAAGAATCCACCTGCCAATGCAGGAGACAGAGAAGACACAGGTTTGATCCCTGGGTTGGGAAGATCCCCTGGAGAGGGCATGGCAACCCACTCCAGTATCCTTGCCTGGAGAATCCCATGGGCAGAGGAGCCTGGCAGTCTACAGTCCATAGGGTCACAAAGAGTCGGACACAACTGAGTGACTAAACAACAGTAGTCCTGGAGTATCCGGGCTGTTTGGGGTAGGAGAGAAGGTTTTCACTACAGGGACGGCAAAGACTTTGGCTCAAGTGTGATGCCTAGTGAGGGCTGCTGGGAGGATTGTGTTGGGGAGGATTGTGTCGAGGAGGATTCTGAAGCCCCGTCTGGGCTGGCGTGGGCACTTCCAGGGAGGTGTAAGCTGGCCATGAGCCATCCAGGCGCAGAGCACCAGGGTGGGACGGGAGCACGGCAAGTCCACACTCTTCTCCAAAGGTGCACGGCAACCAGGGACAGCGTGGTGTGGCTCCAATGCCAGCACTTGGCACTGCCGAGTCCCTAAGGTGGGGACTGTAAACATTCCCTTGCTGGAGTGGGAGAGACGTGAGATCTGAATACCATTCACGCTGCGACTTCCCTGGTGGCTCAGACGGTAAAGCATCTGTCTACAATGTGGGAGATGAGGGTTCGAGCCCTGGGTTGGGAAGATTCCCTGGAGAAGGAAATGGCAATCCACTCCAGTACTGTTGCCTGGAAAATCCCATGGACAGAGGAGCCTGCTAGGCTACAGTCTATGGGGTCGCAAAGAGTCGGACACAACTGAGTGACTTCACTTTCTTTTCTTTCTTTCACGCTGCGACAGAAGCAGGCAACCACAGGCAAGACCAAGGTCAGGTCAGAGCTCCAGCTTTAACTAAGGCTCCTCTGCACTCATGCAGCAGTGTTGGTTCAGGACAGCATCTTGTGTAAAGCTTCCCGCTTGCAGAACAGGGGAGGGCATTTACTACTCAGTGCAATGAAAATGCCAGTTAAAATAGTTACAAATTGTTTAAAAAGGAAAAAATGACAATGCATGTTTACTGGAGAAAGCAGTATAAAAAGTGGCCCCATTTACATATATGTCTAGATAGCCCTTAGATTGTAGATTTAAAAATGGAAGCATCTTACGAATACCTACCCACTAAGTCTAATATCCTGCTATCCTGTAACCCCAAAGAACGATTTTTCCTCAGTGGTCCAAATAAATCCAGGTGGTGGTCTTCTGTAGACTCCAACTTGTTACAGTGAATGTGTTTGAAAAGCGCATTCAAATCTAGTTCTTGGAGCACACAGCATATTTTAAATGCACCAAGAGTCTGTTGTTGGGGCTCAATCTGTATAAAGCTTATTAGCCACTTTTGCGTACATGCTGATTTTTGGATGGTGCGTGGCATCACTGGAGTGACAGTGCTGAAGCGAGGTATTACTGTGGTCGGATATGTATCCACTGTTTTACTAAGGTGACTCTTTTCACTGTAACACTTCCTGGCAATCCTCAGGGCCACTGCTCCCTGGTAGGGTAAACAGAAACGGAGAATCCACTGAGGTGAACATCACGAGCACTGACCTCTCCTCCAAGTCGCTTGCTATCTTGCTCACATTCAGCATTTTGGCTTTAGTCGTTTTTCCTTCACGTCATGAAAAATTATGCCATCAGCTCCAGCTGACTAGGTTTTCTTTTCAAATAATTATAGGAAGCATTTAAATTATGTAAGTGCATTAAACCGTTTCCCAAATGGAATTGAGTATTTAAAAAATATATTTTATGACCTAAAAATTCGTTGAGAATTTATTTGCATAAAAATCCCAGTATCTTTATCGACTTTTAAAATGCCATTGAGCCCCTAGAAATATACCACCTCATGGGTGAGAAAGGGTGCCGGGCAAGGGTGTTAAGGACCCATGAGACAGATCATCAGACTCCGGACGGACCTGGGGAAGCGGGGCTGAGAACACGGATGGCACGCAGACCCCAGAAGGGCAAGGTGGGACCTGAGCCTGTGGCTCTGAAAGACACGAGCGGAGGGTGCTCAGATGTAGAATTCCTCCGTGTCATTGTCTCCGCATCCGGCCGGCACTGAGGGTGCCAGGACGTCTCTGCCAGTCTGCCGGGCCTGGGGGGCATCGGAAGGGAGTTCCGGGGGTGACTCTGTGAGCGAGGAAGTGTCCGAAGCTGGGGGAGCGGTGACAGCTGTGGGCCCTTTGAAGAGAGGCAGGGTGGCCCAGGAGGCCCCCGCAGTCTCGCCGCCCGCAGTGGGCAGGGGTCCTTCTCTGAAGCCCCTGCGCTCTGACCAGAGGCCGCTGCCTCGTTCTGGGGGGTGCGGCGCTTCCTCGGGGCTGCAGAACCTGCTGGGTGCCGAGTAGGCAGAGACCACAGACAGATCGGAGGAGGAGAGCCGCAGCCCGGTGTCCACGTCCGTCTCCTGGGCCCCCTCCAGGTCATCGATGGAGAGGAGGTGGCCGCGCCCCCGCTCCGGCGCCCTCTGCCCCCGGCCGCCTATGCTTACAGACAGCTGCGCTTCCGCCGCGGAGGCCGGGAAGGGGTCTCCGGTGGGCAGACAAAACAAGGACTTGCTTCGCTGGAAAGACCAGGGGAGGCTGGGAGGGCTGGTGGCTCGTCTGGCAAATTCCTGCGGGTGCCTGGTAGACGGACCTGCCTGGCCGAGGCCTGGGTGTGACGCGTCCAGTGGCGGCTGCGGGTGGCGGCCTGAGGTCTGGCTCTGCGCAGTGGCGCGCGGGGAAGACGTGGAGCACGGTTTCTGCTCAGAGGCCTGGTGAGCCCTGCCGGGTTTAGGGCGCTTCCTGTGCCCCTTCTGTGCCTGCAGGGGCAAGAGGGGACATCGTTATCAGTGCCGGGCTGGGGGTCCACAGGGCAACGGGGATTCACTGCTAAACAGAACATGAAACACACTGATGATTGGAAACTTCCAGAACTGTCTCGGTAATAAAGCGCCGCCAGAAATGTCACTGGGGCTTCCCAGGTGCCCTGGTGGTAAAGAACCCGTCTGCCAATGCAGGACATGTAAGAGACAGGGGTTCGATCCCTGCTCCCTGTGTGGGGAAGATCCCCTGGAGGAGGAAATGGCAACCCACTCTAGTATTCTTGCCTGGAGAATCCCATGGACAGAGGAGCCTGGTGGGACCCCAGTTGGTGGGGTCACAAAGAGTCAGGCACACACATACATACATAAATTTCATTCTCCAAATTCTAAAGTGAAGACAGAGATCGCAGAGCTTGGGGGAAGACAGGTTGGACTTCTCAGTCTGAGCAGACGTCCCCGAACCCAGGAGGAGAGGCAGGCCCTTGTCACGACAGGGAATAGGACCTCTTCCAGCGCACACTCAAGGATGCTCCGTGGATTAGCCACAAGCCTGAGGCCTGGCTGAGCGGGACAGAGTTCACAGGGGTTACCATTCCTAGTACAAAGGATGCTCGAAGGGTCTGCCTCCTTCTGGCCAAAGCCCCAGCGTTTGGACGTGCTCCCGACCAACAGGGTGGAAATGTCAGGATGGGCTTGATCCTAGTGCACGTATGGCCATCAGGACACATCCCAGGGCTGGCCCTTGGTTCAGGGCGGTAAACCTTTGGTGAGCGAGGGGATATCAGGAAATCGGCATGTACTGACTTGCTTTAGGAACCACTGACTCCTCTGTGTCCCCTTTCAGAAACTGTAAGGGCAAGGGGGCAGCTAACTACTGACCAGTCCCGTGGATGCCCCACAGGGGCAAGGGCAAGCCCCCGGGGCTCAGACAGTTTCATCCTTCAGCAGCTCAGCCCTGACCTCCTGTTCTCTCCCCCACCTTCCCTGCAGCTCTGCAGGAGTTTCTGTTGCACAGAATTAATTGGGAACCTTTCTTCCAATGTATGTTCCCACCTGGGGCTGCTGCTCTGAGGTGTTCCCCCCGGTCTGCTCCCCAGGCCTCTGGGCCAAACTTACTATGCAAAATTTCAGTTAAATAATGGATGTGGGGACAGTGATTCTGGTTCTGTTTAGGATCATTTCATTTATTGTTCAGTCGCTCTTTCGTGTCTGACTGTGACCCCATGGACTGCAGCACGTCAGGCTCCCCTGTCCTTCACCATCTCCCGGACCTTGCTCAAACTCATGTCCGTTGAGTCAGTGATGCCATCCAACCATCTCATCCTCTGTCGCCCCCCTCTCCTTCTGCTCTCAATAAATTTCATTTATGAATTTCCAAATAAGGAAAGAATTTTTTTTTAAACACCCGAGTGCAGTTTACTCCAAGGGATAGTTCCCGGCTCTCTGCAAGACTACGAGACCCTGGCCCTACCCTGGACAGCACACATCCCCGTCTCTCTGTTACACAGGAACCTGGTCTTCCCACAACTACTTGGGAAGTTTAGTTCAACGTCCTGTACACTTACTTGTACCTGTTACAGGTAAAGGAGGGGAAACTACAGTGAGAAGGACTGTTTTTAACCACAGCAAGCACATTTCATTGAAAGGACAGGAGACAAAAAGAACTCAGACAGAAGCCTGTGATGACAGGCACAGTGCCGGGCTGGAGAGGGGAGAGGCCATGCCTGTCTGTGGAGCAGAGGAGTGTCCCTGGAGGCGGGCGTGGAGATGGGCGGCTGTGCTGCTAGCGGGAGGCGCAGGTAGAGAGGAGGCTGGGTGGGAGAGGGAGGCCAAGACACACAGAGGCTGACACTTGGCAGGCAAGCGAGGGAGTTGTGAGGGGCAGGAAGCCAGCAGTTTGAATGATTAGAGACCAGGTGCGAGGAAGGCAGTGCTGTGGGTCAGCTTGGGGCTGGAGTCTAGTAGTGGTCAGGAGGCCCTGACCACCTGGGTAAGAAATCCACAATCTTATCCTTTTGCTGGGTTCATATTCAGTCTTGATTATGTCCCCTCCCCCATAGGATCATTCCTTTCATTCCTAAGATCTTTGCTTAACTTCAGATATTTCTTAATCCTATAAATAGACTTATTGACTCATTTTTTTTCCAATCAATATTAAATGAGGGTCTTTCCTGCAGAGCTTCTCATCTGGACTGCTTAAGCTTTGACTGGGTTATTAAAGGTGTGCTGACATATGGGTCTCTTTTAGCAGCAGCCTCTTGCCATGTAAATATTATTTTCTATGTGCTCTGATGTGGAAAAGGTCTGGAGGACCAGGCAGAGATAATATTGAATAAGACAAGATATTGAACGCCCACAAGTAACAACACAACATTCAAATGTATTGAAGTAAGCCATGATGATAAGTTCAGTTCAGTCGCTCAGTTGTGTGCGACTCTTTGTGACCCCATGGACTGCAGCACGCCAGGCTTCCCTGTCCATCACCAACTCCTGGAGCTTACTCAAACTCATGTCCTTCGAGCTGGTGATGCCATCCAATCATCTCATCTTCTATTGTCCCCTTCTCCACCTGCCTTCAATCTTTCCCAGCATCAGGGTCTTTTCAAATGAGTCAGTTCTTCACATCAGGTGGCCAACGTTTTGGAGCTTCAGCTTCAGCATCAGTCCTTCCAATGAATATTCAGGACTGATTTCCTTTAGGATGGACTGGTTGGATCTCCTTGGAGTCCAAGAGACTCCTTAGAGTCTTCTCCAACACCACAGTTCAAAAGCAGCAATTCTTTGGCGCTCAGCTTTCTTTATAGTCCAACTCTCACATCCATACATGACTACTGGAAAAAAACATAGCTTTGACTAGATGGACCTTTGTTGGTAAAGTGATGTCTCTGCTTTTTAATATGCTGTCTAGGTTGGTCATACCTTTTCTTCCAGGGAGCAAGCGTCTTTTAATTTCATGGCTGCAGTCACCATCTGCAGTGATTTTGGAGCCCAAGAAAATAAAGTCTTTCACTGTTTCCACTGTTTCCCCATCTGTTTGCCATGAAGTGATGGGACTGAATGCCATGATTTTAGTTTTCTGAACATTGAATTTTAAGCCAACTTTTTAACTCTCCTCTTTCACTTTCATCAAGAGGCTCTTTAGTTGTTCTTTGCTTTCTGCCATAAGGGTGGTGTCATCTGCATATCTGAGGTAATTGGCATTTCTCCCAGCAATCTTGATTCCAGACCGTGCTTCATCCAGCCCAGCGTTTCTCATGATGATAAAGTGAGTAGCAATATGTGAGCGCTATTGGAATGCAAAGGAGAAGGGGGGTTGACTTTATAGAGGGGTGAGGCAGCATGGGGAGAGGGTAGGAAAAGCTTGCCTTAAGAAGTCACGCTTGGACAAAACCTTGGAAAGTGGAGGAGGGATCTGCCAACTGGAAGGCAGTGGGCATGGCATGGAAGGGCACATAGGCACAGAAGCAGCCTGCACGAAGGCTGGCTCATTGAAGCAGAGGTGAGCCCTGAGAGCTGAGAGGAGCCTCACCAGGGGATGCATATATATATCCTTTTTCAGATTCTTTTCCATTTTTGTTATTATACGATAATTGAATATAATTCACCATGCTATACAGTAAACCTTTGTTATTTTACGGCTTCCCTGATGGCTCAGATGGCAAAGAATCGGCCTGCAATGCAGGAGACCCGGGTTTGATCCCTGGGTCAGGAGGATCACCTGAAGAAGGAAATGGCAACCTACTCCAGTATTCTTGCCTGGAGAATTCCGTGGACAGAGGATCTGGTGGGCTACAGTTCATGGGTCACAAAGAGTCGGACATGACTGAGTTCAGTTCAGTCCAGTCGATCAGTTGTGTCCGACTCTTTGCGACCCCATGAATCGCAGCACGCCAGGCCTCCCTGTCCATCACCAACTCCCGGAGTTCACTCAGACTCATGTCCATCAGGTCAGTGATGCCATCCAGCCATCTCATCCTCTGTCGTCCCCTTCTCCTCCTGCCCCAAATCCCTCCCAGCATCGGAGTCTTTTCCAATGAGTCAACTCTTTGCATGAGGTGGCCAAAGTACTGGAGTTTCAGCTTTAGCATCATTCCAAAGAAATCCCAGGGCTGATCTCCTTTAGAATGGACTGGTTGGATCTCCTTGCAGTCCAAGGGACTCTCAAGAGTCTTCTCCAACACCACAGTTCAAAAGCATCAATTCTTTGGCGCTCAGCCTTCTTCACAGTCCAACTCTCACATCCATACATGGCCACTGGAAAAACCATAGCCTTGACTAGACGGACCTTTGTTGGCAAAGTAACGTCTCTGATTTTCAATATGCTATCTAGGTTGGTCATAACTTTCCTTCCAAGTAGTAAGCGTCTTTTAATTTCATGGCTGCAGTCACCATCTGCAGTGATTTTGGAGCCCCAAAAAATAAAGTCTGACACTGTTTCCACTGTTTCCCCATCTGTGTCCCATGAAGTGATGGGACTGGATGCCATGATCTTCGTTTTCTGAATGTTGAGCTTTAAGCCAACTTTTTCACTCTCCACTTTCACTTTCATCAAGAGGCTTTTTAGTTCCTCTTCCCTTTCTGCCATAAGGGTGGTGTTATCCGCATATCTAAGGTTATTGATATTTCTCCCAGCAATCTTGATTCCAGCTTGTGCTTCTTCCAGCCCAGTGTTTCTCATGATGTACTCTGCATAGAAGTATAATAAGCAGGGTGACAATATACAGCCTTGATGTACTCCTTTTCCTATTTGGAACCAGTCTGTTGTTCCATGTCCAGTTCTAACTGTTGCTTCCTGACCTGCATACAGGTTTCTCAAGAGGCAGGTCAGGTGGTCTGGTATGCCCATTTCTTTCAGAATTTTCCATAGTTTATTGTGATCCACACAGTCAAAGGCTTTGGCATAGTCAATAAAGCAGAAATAGATGTTTTTCTGGAACTCTCTTACTTTTTCGATCCAGCAATGTTGGCAATTTGATCTCTGGTTCCTCTGCCTTTTCTAAAACCAGCTTGAACATCTGGAAGTTCAAGGTTCACGTATCGCTGAAGCCTGGCTTGGAGAATTTTGAGCATTACTTTGCTAGCATGTGAGATGAGTGCAATTGTGTGGTAGTTTGAGCATTCTTTGGCATTGCCTTTCTTTGGGATTGGAATGAAGACTGACCTTTTCCAGTCCTGTGGCCACTGCTGAGTTTTCCAAATTTGCTGGCATATTGAGTGCAGCACTTTCACAGCATCATCTTTCAGGATTTGGAATAGCTCTACTGGAATTCCATCACCTCCACTAGCTTTGTTCGTAGTGATGCTTTCTAAGGCCCATTTGACTTCACATTCCAGGATGTCTGGCTGTAGGTGAGTGAGCACACCATTGTGATTATCTGGGTCATGAAGATCTTTTTTGTATAGTTCTTCTGTGTATTCTTGCCACCTCTTCTTAATATCTTCTGCTTCTGTTAGGTCCATACCATTTCTGTCCTTTATCGAGCCCATCTTTGCATGAAATGTTCCCTTGGTATCTCTAATTTTCTTGAAGAGATGTCTTGTCTTTCCCATTCTGTTGTTTTCCTCTATTTCTTTGCATTGATCGCTGAAGAAGGCTTTCTTATCTCTTCTTGCTATTCTTTGGAACTCTGCATTCAGATGCTTATATCTTTCCTTTTCTCCTTTGCTTTTGGCTTCTCTTCTTTTCACAGCTATTTGTAAGGCCTCCCCAGACAGCCATTTTGCTTTTTTGCATTTCTTTTCCATGGGGATGGTCTTTATCCCTGTCTCCTGTACAATGTCACAAACCTCAGTTAATAGTTCATCAGGCACTCTATCTATCAGATCTAGGCCCTTAAATCTATTTCTCACTTCCACTGTATAATCATAAGGGATTTGATTTAGGTCATACCTGAATGGTCTAGTGTTTTCCCCTACTTTCTTCAATTTAAGTCTGAATTTGGTAATAAGGAATTCATGATCTGAGCCACAGTCAGCTCCTGGTCTTGTTTTTGTTGACTGTATAGAGCTTATCCATCTTTGGCTGCAAAGAATATAATCAATCTGGTTTTGGTGTTGACCATCTGGTGATGTCCATGGGTAGAGTCTTCTCTTGTGTTGTTGGAAGAGGGTGTTTGCTATGACCAGTGTGTTCTCTTCGCAGAACTCTATTAGCCTTTGCCTTCTTCATTCTGTATTCCAAGGCCAAATTTGCCTGTTATTCCAGGTGTTTCTTGACTTCCTACTTTTGCATTCCAGTCCCTTATAATGAAAAGGACATCTTTTTTGGGTGTTAGTTCTAAAAGGTCTTGTAGGTCTTCATAGAACCGTTCAACTTCAGCTTCTTCAGCGTTACTTGTTACTGTGATATTGAATGGTTTGCCTTGGAAACGAACAGAGATCATTCTGTAGTTTTTGAGATTGCATCCAAGTACTGCATTTCAGACTCTCTTGTTGACCATGATAGCTACTCCATTTCTTCTGAGGGATTCCTGCCCGCAGTAGTAGATATAATGGTCATCTGAGTTAAATTCACCCATTCCAGTCCATTTTAGTTTGCTGATTCCTAGAATGTCGACGTTCACTCTTGCCATCTCTTGTTTGACCACTTCCAATTTGTCTTGATTCATGGACCTGACATTCCAGGTTCCTATGCAGTATTGCTTTTTACAGCATTGGACCTTGCTTCTATCACCAATCACATCCACAACTGGGTGTTGTTTTTGCTTTAACTCCATCCCTTCATTACTTCTGGAGTTATTTCTCCACTGATCTCCAGTAGCATATTGGGCACCTGCTGACCTGGGGAGTTCCTCTTTCAGTGTCCTATCTTTTTACCTTTTCATACTGTTCATGGGGTTCTCAAGGCAAGAATACTGAAGAGGTTTGCCATTCCCTTCTCCAGTGGACCACATTCTGTCAGACCTCTCCACCATGACCTGCCCGTCTTGGGTGGCCCCATGAGCATGGCTTAGTTTTATTGAGTTAGACAAGGGTGTGGTCCTAGTGTGATTAGATTGACTAGTTTTCTGTGAGTATGATTTCAGTGTGTCTGCCCTCTGATGCCCTCTTGCAACACCTACTGTCTTACTTGGGTTTCTCTTACCTTGGACGTGGGGTAACACTTTTTTGTTATTTTATAGATGTAGGGTGCATCTGTTAATCCCAGACTCCTAATTTATCCGTCCCTCGTGTCTTCCCCTTTGATAACCGTAAATTTGTTTTCTATGTCAAGGGGTCTGTTTCTGTTTTATAAATAAGTTCATCTGTATCATATTTTAGATTCCACGTATAAGTGATATCATACAATAGACTTCCTTCATTTAGTATGATAATCTCTAGGTCGATACATGTTGCTGCAAATGGCATTATTTCATTCTTTTTTGTGACTGAGTGATATTCCATGGTATATATGTACCACATCTTCTTTATCCATTCATCTGTTGATGGACATTTACATTGCTTCCATGACTTGGCTATTGTAAACAGTGCAGCAGTGAATACTGGGATGAATGTATCTTTTTGAATTAGAGTCTTCATCTTTTCCAGATATAAGATTGCCCAGGAGTAAGATCGAGGGATCATAGGTAAGTTGATTTTTTTTTTAAGGAACCTCCATAATGTTTTCCATAGTGGCTGTACCAACTTACATTCCCACCAACATTGTAGGAGGGTTCCTTTTCCTCCATGCCCTCTTTAGCATTTATTATTTGATGATGGCTGTTCTGACTGTTGTGTGGTGATACCTCATTGTAATTTTGACTTGCATTTCTCTAATAACTAGCAGTGTTGAGCATCTTTTCATGTGCTTTTTGGCCATCTGTATGTTGTCTTTGGAGAAATGTCTATGTACGTCTTTTGCCCATTTTTGATTGGATTGGTTTTGTAAATTATTTATTTTTGGCTGTGCTGGGTCTTGCTGCATGGGCTTTTTTTTCTCTAGTTGCAGAGACTGGGGGGCTACTCTCTAATTGCAGTGCCCAAGTTTTTTCTTTGGGGTGGCTTCTCCTGTGGATCACAGGCTCTTGGGCACACGGGCTTCTGTAGTTGGGGCTCCTGGGCTCTAGAACACAGGCTCAGTAATTGTGGCACATGGGTTTAGCTGCACT
This sequence comes from Bubalus kerabau, assembly GCF_029407905.1. Lineage (NCBI taxonomy): Eukaryota > Metazoa > Chordata > Mammalia > Artiodactyla > Bovidae > Bubalus > Bubalus kerabau. Next base: position 21,369,006 of record NC_073635.1, on the reverse strand, counting down.
GTGGCATGTGGGATCTTCCCAGATCAGAGATTAAACATGTGTCTCCTGCATTAGCAGGCAGATTCTTTACCATGGAGCCACCAGGGAAGGCTTTGATTGTTTTTTATTTTTTTAATATTGAACTGTATGAGCTGTCTGTATATTTTGGAAATTAAGCACTTTTTGCAAATATTTTCTCCCAATCTATAGGCTGTGTTTTTGTTTTGTTTACAGTTTCCTTTGCTGTGCAAAAACCAGGTCCTGTTTGTTTATTTTTATTTCTTCTGCCTTGGGAGACTGACCTAAGGAAATATTACTTTGATTTATGTCAGAGAATGTTTTGCCCATGTTCTTGTCTAGGAGTTTTATGGTGTCATGTCTTATATTTATTAATAAGTCTTTAAGCCATTTTGGGGTTTCCTTGATAGCTCAGTTGGTAAAAAATCCGCCTGCAATGCAGGAGACCCCAGTTTAATCCCTGGGTCACGAAGATCCACTGGAGAAGGGGATAGGCCACCCACTCCAGTATTCTTAGGCTTCCCTCATGGCTCAGCTGGTAAAGAATTGCCTGCAATGCAGGAGACCTGGGTTCAATAGCTGGGTTGGGACGATCCCCTGGAGACAGGAAAGGCTACCCACTCCAGTATTCTGGCCCGGAGAATTCCATGGACTGTAGAGTCCATGGGGTCACAGAGTTGGGCACGACTGAGTGACTTTTACGTTAAGCCATTTTGAGTTTTTTTTTGTATGGTATGAGTGAGTGTCCAGACTTCACTGGTTTACAAGCAACTGTCTAGTTTTCCCAGTACCACTTTCCTCCATTGTATATTCTTGCCTCCTGTGTCGAAGATTAATTGACTTTAGGTGTGCGGGTTTAATCTGGGCTTTCTATTCTATTCCATTGATCTATACGTCTGTTTTTGTGCCAGTCCTGTGGTGTTTTGATTATTGTAGCTTTGTAGTATTGTTTGAAATCTGGGAGGATTACTGATCCTTTTCATCTTCAGTCTCTAATTCTGTGTGTATGTTGGTGTGTGTGTGTGTGTGTTTGAACCCATGACCTGCTGTTTCTCTTCCTGTCCATCAGGCTCTGTACAGCATATTGAAATTCTCAAGCTGTTCTGCTGAGGGTGGCCTAGGGAGCTGAAGGTCAAGAGCAGCAATTGTAGAGATTTCTGATGGTCTAAATTACAGATTTTTAAAGAATACAATGCAAAATGCTTTTAGTCCAGGTTGTAAGGTATGGTTCTCCTAAAGATCACACTCCCCTAGACCAGTCTATGTGCGTTTTTTTTTTTTTTTTTTTTTTGCGGTGGGGGGGGGGCATGCTGGGTCTCCATTGCTGCGTGGGCTTTTCTCTAGTTGTGGTGAGCAGGGGGCTGTGCCTCTAGTTGGGGTGAGTGGGCTTCTCATCGTGGTGGCTTCTCTCACAGAGCACGGTCTGTAGGGCGCACAGGGGCTCAGCAGTGTGGCCCCTCGGGCTCTAGAGCACAGGCGCAATAGTTGAGGCACATGGGCTTAGCTGCTCCACAGCATGTGGGGTCTTCCCAGATCAGGGATTGAACCCATGGCCCCTGCACTGGCAGGTGGATTCTTTATCACTGAGCCACTGGGGATGCCCTCTATGTGCATTTTATGTGCATGGGGACCTTGCTGAATTTGGTGAGGAAGGTGCTGAGCCAAGCTGGTTCCTCCTGGGGATGTGATCCACTCCCCAAGGCTGGCTGCTCTGTGCTCAGCATCCCCGGGACCCCCAACTCAGCCAATCTGACTCTGTGCTGTGCTTCTCTGGTTAGTGATCATCTCTGCAAAGCTCTGTGCCTCACGCGGGAGAGCTTGCTCAGCACACGCCCTATCCAAGTATCCAACAGGAGCTTAAGCGTGAGTAAAGAGTCGCGGCTTGGGGAGTGGGTAAGGAATGGCCCCAGAAGGCCCACGTGTGCCTGAGAGGTGTTACAGCTGGGTAGCTGTTGAAGAGAGAAACCGATTTTCTCAATCATTTGAGTTTGGCTAAATAAGAGTGAAAGTAAGTTGTGAGGTTCTTTAGACAAGAAAGTCCTCAGAAAATGGAGGCTGCTTTCAATGGAGAAACAGTGTTTATTAATTAAGATGTTGAGGGATTTTCCTGGCTGTCCAGTGGTTAAAACTCCATGTTTCCAATGCAGGAGACAATGGGTTCGATCCCTGGTTGGGGAACTAAGGTTCCCACATGCTGCGTGGTGAGGCCAAAAATTTTTTTTAAAAATAAAAGTAAAAGTAAGGTTATTTATTTATTAAAAAAAAAAAGACATCTATCTTATTTTCCCCAAGGGCTGATTCCTCTAATAGTATGTACTACCCTGTAACTTGCATCGTCAGGGTCTTATTCAAGGGGCATGCTCTGGGTGAGGCTGTCTGCAATCTAAATTTGCCTGAAAAAGGAAGCCTCTGCGAACATTGCTCCATGAGAAGCAAAAGGCCAAGGCTCCTGTGTGAAGAACTGCCTGGGGACATCTGAACTCTCCACTATCACAGACAGAGTGGGATTAAGTTTGACTTTAAATCAGGAACAGCTGGCAGAGGATGAAAGCTTGGTGGGTTTTGCGGAGGTTTTCGTCACTCTGCTTATTTAACGGAAACCTGTCTGTAGTCTTATTTTCCCTGCATCATGAAGGCTGGAGTCCAGATCAACCCTGATTTCTGCTTTAAGGAGAGGTGGCATCCAGTATTTTCCACTGGAGGGGTGCCTGCTGGGTGGGTGGGATTCGAGTTGGCACAGTGCTGGCTGGTGGGCTGCAGGACCCTGGGGTGGGGAGCTGCAGGAGGGTGGCTGCGGGGCTCCCCTCCCCCTGGGTGGTTTCCTCCAGCTCCACCTGGAGGCAGAGAAGGCAGCTTCTAAAAGCAGGGTCTTGCCTGTCTAATGACAACTCACTTGTGTAAAGGAGGCCCTTCATTCTGTGTCCTTCTCCCGGTGAAGACTCTCTTTCTGGCCACTCCTGTCTGCCTGTCTGACTTGACCAGAAGCACTAGAAGCTGAGAATGAAGCATCACAGATGCTTCAAGAAGCTCTTTCCTAGTGGACTTTTCTTTTTAACTTATTTTTTTTTATTGAAGGATAATTGCTTTACAGAATTTTGTTGTTTTCTGTCAAACCTCAACATGAATCAGGGGTATACATATATCCCCTCCTTTTTGAACCTCCCTCCCATCTCCTGCCCCATCCCATCCCTCTAGGTTGATACAGAGCCCCTGTTTGAGTTTCCTGAGCCATACAGCAAATTCCTGTTAGCTATCTATTTTACATATGGTAATGTAAGTTTTTAAAAAAATTATTATTTTTTTTGGAGGCTAATTACTTTACAGCATTGTATTGATTTTGCCATACATTGACCTGAATATACCACGGGTGTACACGTGTTCCCCATCCTGAACCCCCTCCCACCTCCCTCCCCATCCCATCCCTCAGCGTCATCCCAGTACACCAGCCCCGAGCACCCTGTATCATGCATCGAACCTGGACTGGCGATCCATTTCACATATGATAATATACATGTTTCAATGCCATTCTCCCAAACTATCCCACCCTCTCCCTCTCCCACAGAGTCCAAAAGACTGTTCTATACATCTGTGTCTCTTTTGCTGTCTCGCATACGGGGTTATCGTTACCATCTTTCTAAATTCCATATATATGTGTTAGTATACTGTATTGGTGTTTTTCTTTCTGGCTTACTTCACTCTGTATAGTAGGCTCCAGTTTCATCCACCTCATTAGAACTGATTCAAATGTATTCTTTTCAATGGCTGAGTAATACTCCATTGTGTATATGTACCACAGCTTTCTTATCCATTCATCTGCTGATGGACATCTAGGTTGCTTCCATGTCCTGGCTATTATAAACAGTGCTGCGATGAACATTGGGGTACACGTGTCTCTTTCAATTCTGGTTTCCTCAGTGTGTGTGCCCAGCAGTGGGATTGCTGGGTCATATGGCAGTTCTATTTCCAGTTTTTTAAGGAATCTCCATACTGTTGTTCTCCATAGTGGCTGAACTAGTTTGCATTCCCACCAACAGTGTAAGAGGGTTCCCTTTTCTCCACACCCTCTCCAGCATTTATTGCTTGTAGACTTTTGGATAGCAGCCATTCTGACTGGCGTGAAATGGTACCTCATTGTGGTTTTGATTTGCATTTCTCTGATAATGAGTGATGTTGAGCATCTTTTCATGTGTTTGTTAGCCATCTGTATGTCTTCTTTGGAGAAATGTCTGTTTAGTTCTTTGGCCCATTTTTTGATTGGGTCTTTTATTTTTCTGGAATTGAGCTGCAGGAGTTGCTTGTATATTTTTGAGATTAATTCTTTGTCAGTTGCTTCATTTGCTATTATTTTCTCCCATTCTGAAGGCTGTCTTTTCACCTTGCTTATAGTTTCCTTTGTTGTGCAAAAGCTTTTAATTAGGTCCCATGTAAATTTCCATGTTACTTTTTCCATGCACCTCACCCTCCCCTCCCCTCTCTCCATGTCCATAAGTCTATTCTCTGTGTCTGTTTCTCCCAGTGGGCTTTTTCAAGGTGAAATGAAACCCTGTGCCTTCTGTCCAGGGAAGCCTCCCCACCCCCCCGCACTCCCCAGCCCTCAGCTTTCAGCTTTCGGCTCTGAGGGTTGCCCTCTGGAGCTTCTCCAAGTGACTGCGGCACGGTACCTGCAGAACAGCTTCCTCTGCTTCTCTCTGAGGCAGTGCAGGCTTCCTGACTCACTGGGACCCAGTATTTCCCTCTCTGCTATTTATGGAACTTTCTCTAAGGTACTCAGCATTACATCAATGACTGCCTAAGGCAACCAGCCAGGGAGATCTCTTGTGTCCCTGAAATCACCAAAGAGCTGACATGCAGTAAGTGACCCATTAGCTTTGCGTGGAACCTGGGCAGTTTGCAATGCAAGAAGTGTCAAGAGGGCTTCTTCAAGGGATCTTGTGTCAATAGACCCATGGACAGAATCCCTAGAAGGGCGATTCTGCCCCTGACCCAGTAAGCCTGGGTGGTGTCTCACGGATCCATCACAGTCAGGAAATTCTCTCTCACCCTCAAACCTCCTTGTTCTGAGAAAGGTCATTTCCTCTTGTTCTGTCCTTGCCAGGAACACAACCAGTATAGCACTGTCTGTTATGTAATGAGCCAAAGACCTTTTAACCTAGGGACTAATAAAAGTTAGGGGCAGTCTCAAAAACACTGGGCAGTGGGTTCACATGAGAAATCAGATTTTGGTTCTAAACAAAAACATCATATTTTGCATCTCCTTTCACTGTCCTCTGGGTAGTTTTCATATATCCACTAAGAGTACTGTTCCTGGAAAAGGCTATGTTGTCTTTAAAAATTATTTTAAATTTGATTAAAATTTTTATTGAAATATAACTGACATATAACATATTAGTCTCATGTGTACAACATATTGATTCATTATTTGTGTATGTTGTGAAATGATTACAGTACATCTAGTTAATCCCCTACCACACACATTTATGTTTTTTTCTCATAATGATAATTTTAAATCTACTTTCCTAGCAACTTTCAATATACAATACAGTATTGTTAACTAGTCACCAAGCTGTACATTACATCACTAGACTTATTAATTCTATAATTAGAAGTCTGTACCTTTTGATCATGTACCTGTAACAACCACCAATCTGTATTTATGAGTTAAATACTCTGTATTTATGAGTTAGGTTTTTTTTTTTTAATTCCACATATAAGTGAGATCATATGCTATTTGTCTTTCTCTGATTTATTTTGCTTAATGCCCTCAAGGTACATCCATATTGTCACAAATAAACATGATTTTATTCATTTTTTTTTTTATGACTGAATAATACTCTGTGTGTGTGAAGCCAAATTCAGACTTGAAGAAAGTAGGGAAAACCACTACACCATTCAGGTATGACCTAAATCAAATCCCTAACAATTATACAGTGGAAGTGAGAAATAGATTTAAGGGACTAGATCTGATAGATAGAGTGCCTGATGAACTATGGACGGAGGTTCATGACATTGTACAGGAGACAGGGATCAAGACCATCCCCAAGAAAAAGAAATGCAAAAAAGCAAAATGGCTGTCTGGGGAGGCCTTACAAATAGCTGTGAAAAGAAGAGAAGCCAAAAGCAAAGGAGAAAAGGAAAGATATACCTATTTGAATGCAGAGTTCCAAAGAATAGCAAGGAGAGATAAGAAACCTTTCCTCAGTGACCAGTGCAAAGAAATAGAGGAAAACAATAGAATAGGAAAGACTAGAGATCTCTTCAAGAAAATTAGAGATACCAAGGGAACATTTCATGCAAAGATGGGCTCAATAAAGGACAGAAATGGTAAGGACCGAACAGAAGCAGAAGATATTAAGAAGAGGTGGCAAGAATACACAGAACTGTACAAAAAAGATCTTCATGACCCAGATAATCACGATGGTGTGATCACTGACCTAGAGCCAGACATCCTGGAATGTGAAGTCAAGTGGGCCTTAGAAAGCATCACTACGAACAAAGCTAGTAGAGGTGATGGAATTCCAGTAGAGCTATTTCAAATCCTTAAAGATGATGCTGTGAAAGTGCTGCACTCAATATGCCAGCAAATTTGGAAAACTCAGCAGTGGCCACAGGACTGGAAAAGGTCCGTTTTCATTCCAATCCCAAAGAAAGGCAATGCCAAAGAATGCTCAAACTGCCATACAATAGCACTCATCTCACATGCTAGTAAAGTAATGCTCAAAATTCTCCAAGCCAGGCTTCAACAATATGTGAACCGTGAACCTTCCTGATGTTCAAGCTGGATTTAGAAAAGGCAGAGGAACCAGAGATCAAATTGCTAACATCTGCTGGATTATCAAAAAAGCAAGAGAGTTCCAGAAAAACATCTACTTCTGCTTTATTGACTACGCCAAAGCCTCTGACTGTGTGGATCACAATAAACTGTGGAAAAATCTGAAAGATGGGCATACCAGACCACCTGACCTGCCTCTTGAGAAATCTGTATGCAGGTCAGGAAGCAACAGTTAGAACTGGACATGGAACAACAGACTGGTTCCAAATAGGAAAAGGAGTACGTCAAGACTGTATATTGTCACCCTGCTTATTTAACTTCTATGCAGAGTACATCATGAGAAACGCTGGGCTGGAAGAAGCACAAGCTGGAATCAAGATTGCCAGGAGAAATATCAATAACCTCAGATATGCAGATGACACCACCCTTATGGCAGAAAGTGAAGAAGAACTAAAGAGGCTCTTGATGAAAGTGAAAGAGGAGACTGAAAAATTGGCTTAAAGCTCAACATTCAGAAAACAAAGATCATGGCATCTGGTCCCGTCACTTCATGGGAAATAGATGGAGAAATAGTGGCAGACTTTATTTTTTCAGGCTCCAGAATCATTGCAGATGGTGATTGCAGCCATGAAATTAAAAGACACTTGCTCCTTGGAAGAAAAGTTATGACCAACCTAGACAGCATATTAAAAAGCAGAGACATTACTTTGCCAACAAAGGTCCGTCTAGTCAAGGCTATGGTTTTTTCCAGTGGTCATGTGTGGATGTGAGTTTTGACTATAAAGAAAACTGAGTGCCGAAGAATTGGTGCTTTTGAATTGTGGTGTTGGAGAAGACTCTTGAGAGTGCCTTGGACTGCAAGGAGATCCAACCAGTCCATCCTAAAGGAGGTCAGTCCTGAGTGTTCATTGGAAGGACTGATGTTGAAGCTGAAACTCCAATACTTTGACCACCTGATGCAAAGAACTGACTCATGGGAAAAGACCCTGATGCTGGGAAAGATTGAAGGTGGGAGGAGAAGGGGACAACAGAGGATGAGATGGTTGGATGACATCACTGACTCAATGGACATGAGTTTGAGTAAACGCCGGGAGTTGGTGATGGACAGGGAGGCCCGGCATGCTGCAGTCCATGGGATCACAAAGAGTCGGACACGACTGAGCGATTGAACTGAACTGATATACACACAAACCGCATTTTCTCCATTTATCCACTGATGGACACTTAGGTTGCTTCCATGGGTTCAGTTCAGTAGTACTGGAGTGGGTTGCCATTGCCTTCTCCAACGTAAGTTATTACAGAATATTAAGTAGAGTTCCCTGTGCTATACAGTAGGTCCTTGCTGGTTATCTATTTTATATTAATATATAGTAGTGTGTACATGTTCGGAGAAGGCGATGGCACCCCACTCCAGTACTCTTGCCTGGAAACTCCCATGGACGGAGGAACCTGGTAGGCTGCAGTCCATGGGGTCGCTAAGAGGCGGGACGACTGAGCGACTTCACTTTCACTTTTCACTTTCATGCATTGGAGAAGGAAATGGCAACCCACTCCAGTGATCTTGCCTGGAGAATCCCAGGGACAGGGGAGCCTGGTGGGCTGCCGTCTCTGGGGTGCACAGAGTCGGACATGACTGAGGCGACTTAGCAGCAGCAGCAGCAGCAGCAGTGTATATGTTAATCCCAAACTCCTATTTTATTCTTCCTCCCAACGTCCTCCTCCTGACCCTCCCCCTGGCAACCATGAGGCTGCTTTCAAAGTCTGTGAGTCTGTTTCTGTTTTATAAATAGTTTCATTTGTATCTTTTTGGTTTTTAGATTCCATATATAAGTGGTATCATATGATATTTGTCTTTCTCTGACTTTAGTATGATGCTGCACATGGAATTATGTCATTTTTTTCTTATGGCTGAATAATATTCCATTGTATGTATGTGTCATAACTTCTTTTTTTTTCAATTGTTTATTAACTGGCCATATTACAAAAATGATCCTGGTAGATACCTTAGTTCATCCTTCTAATAAGCCTGTTGGTTTGGTCTTCCCTGTTGCCAGCATCTCCACCTTCTACAAAATGGATGGTCTTTTTCTTCATTCCACCTTGTGGAGAAGACAATTTAAAGGGCCACAGGAAGTTGTTTGCTTCTTTGAAACATTTTCCAATGGTATAGATCTCATGAATTAGATCCTCCATGCAGATGATGCCCTATTTGCAAAGAGATCGAGCAATCGATGCGTTATCTGTCAGGGCAATTAGCTTCTTGTTGATTTTGCCATAACTACGCTTGTAGATCAATTCATTTACAGACTTCAGATTTGGATACCCCCATGCAATGTAGGGCTCCACAATGTTAACTGAAGCCTTGTTGAGCTTCACAAAAGTGCCACTGAAGATCTGCTGGAGGTGAAGGAGCTGTAGCACCTTTCGAACCTTCAGGCTCACAGCTTTGATACCTCTGATCCTGATGACAAATGCCAATTTGGGTTCTGCAGGTACATAAAAGTTGCCAGCTTTTCATGCCATCCTAGCCATTCGAATTTCAGTTCTGTACACCTGCCTGTATTCCTTGTGGTAATGCTTAGCTTTTTCATAGATAAGCTTCCTCCTTGCCTTTCGAAGCATCTTTTGGGCAAACTTCTTAGGTGCTTGATCTTAAGCTCTGCGAAATTCTTTCACTTTTTCTTTTCTTTTTTATTTTATTTAATCTTTCACTTTTTCTTAAAGGTTTCTGGCACAGCAGGAACCTTCTTTTTCTCTTCTGCACCCTTCATGGTTCCAGCCAGGGAAGAGGCTACCATAACTTCTTTATTCATCTGTTGATGGACATTTAGGCTGCTTCCGTGTCTTGGATATTGTAAATAGTACTGCAGTGAACATTAGGGTGTATGTACCTTTTTGAACTATGGTATTCTCTGGGTATATGCTCAAGACTGGGTTTGCTGGATCAAATGGTAGTCCTATTTCAGTTTTTTAAAGGAAACTCCATACTGTTCTATAATGGTTGTACCAACTTATTAATACATGCTCACCAACAATGTAGAAGGGTTTCCTTTTCTCCCCACTTTCTCCAGCATTTATTGTTTGTAGACATTTTGATGATGGCTATTCTGACCAGTGTCAAGTGATACCTCACTGTAGTTTTGATTTGCATTTCTCTAATAATTAGTGATGTTGAGCATCTTTTCATGTGCTCTTTGGCCATCTGTATGTCTTCTTTGGAAACATGTCTTTTTAGACCTTCTGCCCATTTTTTGTTTTTTTTGGTATTGAGTTGCATGTGCTCCCTCTGTATTGTGAAGATTAATCTCTTGTTGGTTGCTTCATTTGCAGATATTTTTTCCCATTCTGAGGGTTGTCTTTTCATTTTGTTTATGGTTTCCTTTTCTGTGCAAGGTTTTCAAGTTTAATTAGGTCCCATTTGTTTATGTTTGTTTTTATTTTCATTATTCTAGGAGGTGGATCAAAAAAGATCTTGCTGCAATTTATGTCAAAGAGTGTTCAGCCTATGCTTTCCTCGAAGAGTTTAATAGTATCTGGCCTTACATTTAGGTCTTTAATCCATTCTGAGTTTTGTGTGTGGTATTAGGGAGTGTTCTAATTTAATTCTTTTACATAGAGCGGTCCAGTTTTTCCAGCAACACTTATTGAAGAGACTATTTTTCATCCACTGTATAGTCTTCCCTTTTCTCATAGCTGGGGGCATGGGTTTATTTCTGCACCTTCTATCCTGTCCCATTGATCTGTATTTCTGTTTTTGTGCTGGTACAAACCCACACTGGATTATCGTAGCTTTGTAATATAGGAAGTCAGGGAGCCTGATTCCTCCAGTTCCCTTTTTCTTTCTCGAGATAGCTTAGGCTATTCAGGGTCATTTGTGTTTCCATTTGTTGTTGCTGTTCAGTCGCTCAGCTGTGTCAACTCTTTGTGACCCCATGGACTGCAGCACGCCAGGCTTCCCTGTCCTTCACCATCTCCCAGAGTTTGTTCAAACAGATATCCATTGAGTTGATGATGCCATCCAACCATCTCATCCTCTGTTGCTCCCTTCTCCTCCTGCCTTCCATCTTTCCCAGCATCAGGGTCTTTTCCAATGAGTTGAAGTATTGGAGCTTCAGCTTGTGTTTCCATCCATATTGTAAATTTTTTTTTGTCCCAATTCTGAGAAAAATGCCATTGGTAATTTGATAGAATTTGCATCAGATCTTTAGATTGCTTTGGGTAGTATAGCCATTTCCACAATATTGATTCTTCCAATCCAAGAACACGGGAATCTCTCTCTCCATCTATTTGTTTCACCTTTGATTTCTTTCATAGTATCTTACAGTTCTCTGAATGCAGGTCTCTGGCCTCCTTGAAAGTGAAGTGTTAGTGGCTCAACTGTGTCTTTTCGTGACCCCATAGACTGTAGCCTGCTAGGCTCCTCTGTCCACAGGACTCTCTAGGCAAGAATACAGGGGTGGTTGCCATTTCCTTCTCCAGGGGATCTTCCTGACCCAGGGAGGTTTATTCCTAGATATTTTATTCTTTTTGTTGCAATGGTAAATGGGATTGTTTCCTTAATTTCTCTTTCTGATCTTTTGTTGTTAGTGTATAGCAATGTTAAGAGATTTCTGTGAATTAATTTTTAATCCTGCAGCTTTACTAAATTCATTGATGAGCTCTAGTCTTTTTTAGGGCTTCCCTAGAGGCTCAGATGATAAAGAAACTGCCAAAAATGTAGGAGACCCAGGTTCAATCCCTGGACTGGAAAGAACCCCTAGAGAAGGGAATGGCTACCCACTCCATTGGTAATTTGGAGTGAGTAGACTCCAATGGCTACTCACTCCAGTATTCTTGCCTGGAGAATTCCCTGGACAGAGGAGCCTTCTGAGTGGTTTTTCTGTTGGCATCTTTAGGATTTTCTATGTATCATGCCATCTGCAAACAGTGACAGCTTTACTTCTTTACCAATATAGAGTTATTTTATTTCTTTTCTTCTCTGATTGCCATGGCTCTGATTCCAAAAACTATGCTGAATAACTGTGGTGAGAGTGAACATCTTTGTCTTGTTCCTGGTCTTAGAGAAAATGCTTTCAGGTTTTCACCTTGAGAATAATGTTTGTTACAAGTTTGTTGTATATTCCCTGTTAGGTTCCCTCTAAGCCCACTTTCTGAACAATTTCTTAAATCATAAATGGGTGTTGAATTTTGTCAAAAGCTTTTTATGAATCTAATGAGATGATCATGTGGTTTTCATTCTTCAATTTGTAATGTGGTGTGTCACATTAATTGATTTTGCATATATTGAGGATTTCTTTCATCCCTGGGATCAATCCCACTTGATCATGGTATATGATCCTTTTAATGTGTTGCTGGATTCTGCTTACTAGTATTTTGTTAAAGATTTTTGTGTCTATAATCATTATAATATTTGTCTGTAATTTTCTTTATGGTTGTATCTTTGTCTGGTTTTGGTATTAGGGTGATGGTGGCCTTGTAGAATGAGCTTGGGAGTATTCCTCCCTCTGCAGTTTTTTGGAAGAGTTTCAGAAAGATAGGTGTTAGCTTGTCTCTAAATGTTTGATAGAATTCACCTGTAAAGCCATCTGGTTCTGGACTTGTATTTGTTGGAAGAAATTTTTAAAATCACAGTTTCAGTACTTATGATTGGTATTCATATTTTCTACTTCTTTCTGGTGGCCCCCCTGTGCTGAGCCCTCCTTTGAGCCCCTAAAGCTCCCCTTCTGTGCCAGCTTATCTCCCTGCCTGGGATGGAGCTTCCCCAGGTGCGAGAACCTCGCCTCACCTTCAGCTCCCTGCCAAGAGTTCAGGTCCTGTCCTGCTTTCTTTCCTCCTCCTTTTCCCTTCTTTGGTTACAAGGGGGTCTCTCTTATCCTTTTAGGTGTCTGAGGTCCTCTGCTAGTGTTCAGCAGGTGGTCCATGAGAACTGTTGCAGGGAGAGATGATTCTACATCCTCCTCCTTCCTTGCCTCCTTCCTCTCTTTTCTTTTGCCCTGACTGGTTACGTGGAGGTTATCTTGGCCTTCCAGAAGTCTGAGGTCTTCTACCAGTGTTCAGTAGATGTTCTGTGTGAATCGTTCCACTCATAGATGTGTTTTTGCTGAATCTGTGGGAAGAGAGAAGCTCCATGTCCTGCTTCTCCATCATCTTGAATCCTCCCTCCAAAGTCTCATAGTTTTCAATGTACACATGTCATTGGCCTTCTTGTGTAAATTTACTCCTAATTATATTATTCTTTTGATGCAATTGTCAACTGTGTTTTTTTTTAATTTCTTTGTCTGATAGTTTGCTATTAGTGTGTAGAAACACAACAGATTTTTAATATTTTTGTATCCTGCAACTTTACTGAAGTTTTTAGTTCAAATAGTTTTCTAGCACAGGGTTTTGGATTTTTCTTTATAAAATAGCATTTCATCTGCAAGTAGTGACAGGTTTTACTTCCTTTTCTTAAAAACACAACATGATTATATTTTAATAAAAATTACAATATAAAACACCATAGTAAATTGATGGCAACAAAATATGGTATTTCATTGACATTGCATGACAAATGTTAATATCCTTTAGCCATAAATGAGTTCCTGGAATACTTACTTGTTTCTAATTTGGATGGCTTTTATATCTTTTTCTTGCCTAATTGCCCTGTCTAGAACTTGCAATACTACATTGAATAAAAGTGATGAAAGTTGGGATCCTTATTTTGTTTCTGATCATAGAGGTAAAGCTTTCAGCTTTTCACCATTGTGTGTGATGTTAGCTGTTGGTTTGTCATATGTGGCTTTTTTATGTTGAGATATGTTCCCTGTATACCCAATATGTTGAAATTTTTCCATAAATGTTGAATTTTGTCAAATGCTTTTTCTGCATCTATTGATTATGGTTTTATCTTTCATTTTGATGATGTGGTGAGTGAGTGAGTAAAGTCACTCAGTTGTGTCCGACTCTTTGTGACCCCGTGGACTGTAGCCCACCAGGCTCCTCCATCTATGGGATTTTCCAGGCAAGAATACTGGAGTGGGTTGCCATTTCCTTCTCTAGAGGATCTTCCCAACCCAGGGATCAAACCCAGGTCTCCCGCATTGCAGGCAGACGCTTTAACCTCTGAGCCACCAGGATATCCCCTTGATATTGTGGTATATCACACTAATTGATTTGCAGATGTTAAACCACCCTTGTACCTCTGGAATAAATCCCACTTGAATATGTTGTACAATTATTTTAATGTATTGTTGAATTAGTTTGCTAATATTTTATTGAGGATTTTTGCATCTCTATTCATCAGGGATATTGACCTGTAATTTTCTTATGGTGTTCTTATCTAGATGATTGGTATCAGGGTAATGCTGGCCTTATAAAATGGTTTTGGAAGAGTCCCCTCCCCTCTTTTTTGGGGGAAGAGCTTGGGAAGGACTGGTATTAATTTTTTTCTTTAAATGTTTCGTAGAATTCACCAGTGAAGCCATCTGACCCTGGACTTCTTTTTGTTTGGAGATTTTTGGTTACCAATTCAATCTCCTTACTAGTAATCAGCCACAGATTTTGTCTTGTGATTCAGTCTTGGTAGATTGAATGTGCCTTGGAATATATCCATTTCTTCTAGGCTATTGAATTTGTTGGCATCTAATTGTTCTGTTTCATGAGGCTTTGTGTTTCTGTGTTATCCATTTTAACCATTCTTCTTTCATTTCTGATTTGAGTCCTGTCCTTAGTCTAGCAAAGGTTTGTCAATTTTGTTATCTTTTCAATGAACCGGCTCTTAGATTTACTGGTCTTTTCTATTTTTGTCTTTTCATTTATATCCACTGTGATCTTTATCTCCTTCCTTCCATTAAATTTGAGCTTCTTTGTTCTTTTACTAATTACTTGAGGTATAAAGATAGGGGTTTTTTGTGTGTGTTTTTTTAAGATCTTTTTTGTTAGGACTTCTTTTGCTATATCCCATAAGTCTGACATGCTGTATTTCCATTTTTATTTATATTAAGGTATTTATTTCTCTTTTGCTTGTTTGACCCATTGCTTGTTCAGCAGCATGTAGCTTAGTCTTCACATACTTGTAAATTTTCTGGTTTTCTTATAATTAATTTCTAGGTTCATAATATTGTGGATGGAAAAGATACATTTTAAATCATCTTAAATTTACATAGACCTTTTTTTTTTGACCTAACATATGATCTATCTTGGAGAATAATTCCATGTGTGCTTGATAGGAATGTGTATTCTGTTTTCTGTCTGATCTATCCATTGATGAATGTGGAGTATTAAAGTCCCCTATTATTTGCTTTATATATTTAGGTGCTCCTATGTTGGGTTGTGGGCTTCTCTGGTGGCTCAGTGGTAAAGATCCAGCCTGCCAACATAGGAGATGCAAGTTCGATCCCTGGATCATGAAGATCCCCTGGAGAAGGAAATGGCTACCCACTCCAGTATTCTTGCCTGGGAAATCCCATGGACAGAGGAGCCTGGTGGGCTACAGTCCATGGGGTCACAGTCAGACATGACTTAGTGACTAAACAAACAAAGTTGGGTTGCATAGCTCGTCTCAAATGTTATATCCTTTTGTTGGATTAACCCCTTTATCATTATAAAATAACCTTGTCTCTAGTCTTTTACCATTCCTTCACTTTCAATCTGTATGTATCCTTACATTTGAAGTAAGTATCTTATAGGCAACATATAGATGTATCTTGTCTTTTTATATCTATTCAGCTACTCTTTTGATTGGAGAATTCAGTCCGTTTATTAATAGGTATGTCTTATTATCATTCTGTTCATTGTTTTCTGGCTGTTTTGTAATTCCTCTTGCTCCTCTCTGAAATTTGATGATATCTTGCATTAGCATGCTTAGATTTTCTTCTCTTTATATTTTGTGTGTGTGTGTGTATTTTTTTTTAATGGGTTTTTGCTTTAAGCTACCATGAGGCTTACAAAAAACAACTTATAAGTCTGTTTTAAATTGATAAGTTTGAAAGCATTCTAAAGTTCTTGTTGTCCAGTTGCTTCAGTTGTGTCTGACTGCGTTACCCGATGGACTGCAGCCTGCCAGGCCCCTCTGTCCATGGGATTCTCCAGGCAAGAATACTGGAATGGGTTGCCGCGCCCTCCTCCAGGGGATCTTCCCAACCCAGGGATTGAACCTGTGTCTCTTACATCTCCCGCATTGGCAGGCAGGTTCTCTACCGCTAGCGCCTTGCTAAACCCCTCTAGTGTATTTTTCTCTGCAGTTATTATATTTTTCAGCTCTGTGACTTTTATTGCTACTTTCTTATATTTTCTTTCCTTTGTTGCAGGTCTCACTTTGTGCATCCTGTGTTCTCCTGAACTCATGAGCATCTTTATGACCACTGTTTTGAACTCATCATGAGGTAAATAACTTATCTCTGTATCATTAAGGTCTTTTTCTGAGATTTTTATCTTCTTCCATTTGGAGCATATTCTTCTGTTTATTTTCTTTGACTTTCTGTGTTGGTGTGTGTATGCACTAGAGAAAACAGCCACTGCTTCCTAGTCTGAAGTAGCAACCTCAAGTAAAAGAAAAATTATTGTCCAGCCCTGCCCTAGTTGGTTGTGTTTGTTTAAGGAGCCTATTTTATTCTTAGTGGTTCCCAGAAGGGAGGGTGTTCCTAGACCTGTCAGTGTCCCAGAGGGGAGAATCTGTCTGCTCCCTCTGTACTGAGCCTTGGCGTGATAGCTGGTTAAGTCCTTATTGACCAGGGGATTTTTGCAGAAACTAATTCTGTTACTTGACTAACACTTCGGGGGTTATTACATTCACTAGCTACACCTGACATACCTGTAAATTCTTCTAATTTTTGTGAACTGTAGTCTTCAACGCACTCTTCTGTAGAAGCAAAGGAGTATTCTCCAGCATGGTGAGTTTCACTTTCACTTTCCATATCAGTATCAGTCACTAAGGTTTTTTTTTGTCTTTTTGTTGGTCTAATATTCATATAGTTAGAACTATACTCTGTAGAACTACCATCTTCTAGGACACTAGTATATTTGTTCCTTGGACAACTAGAGAAAGTATCTGCATGAAACTCCCTGATAAATTCATGTTTATAATATACACATGGTTGGAACAAAGGCCTAACAGAGCAAAATGTGAATAATAACAGCAGTCATAAGTTGTAAATGAACTGGACCCTTGATCAGTTTTAAGCTCCAGCAACTTTACATGCTGACATTAATTGTATCACCCTCTGAAAATGTATTGCTATATCTCCATTTGATAATGTTTGGGTAACAAAAGACATATTAATGTATGTCAATAATGTGTTAGGAACTATTTCTTTGCTACTGTCCCATTGAACCTGTGAACATAAGCCTCAATGGCCACAAGAGCCAGGCTATCAAAGGATGTGTCCTCAGGGTGGCAGCCACAAATGCTGGGTCACCAGATATTTATAAGAGCTCCTTTCTCAGAGACTATGGTGAATTGGAGCTGGGAAGACAGAAAGCATGAAGATGACAGTTACCAGCTTCCCTGGTCTTTGCAGAGGACTGCAGTCATCCTCTATGTGTGTGAGAGAGAAGCCTGGCTCACAGGCCACAGCTATGAAGGTAAGTTAAGAGGCTTCCTGTATAGGAGGACTGGGGCTTTTGATTCTCTTGCTTCTCTGCTGTTCCCTGGGGTTAGATAGTTAAAATGTCTTGACTTGTTACAGTCCTGTGGGACCTGTGAGTGTAAGCTCTGCTGTCCACCAGAGCCAGGCAGCCAAGGGATTCCTCTGGATGGCAACTGCAAAAAGCAGGGCATAAGATGACCGCTCAAGCTCTTTCTAGGAGATACCAGTGACTTGGAGTGAGGGACAGTGTAAAGATAGCACCTTCCTACGTCTGTTTTGGAGAGTAAGCCCCTGCACATGTGTTAAATTAGATGCCTGCCTCTTGGGCTGAAGCTTTAAGATAAACAAATTGACCTGTTTCACAGAAAGCCTTGGTATGTTTTAGTTGGCTGCCTCTGCTCTGGGCCCTAGAATGGGTGATTCTGCCTAAGCCCTTTAAGAATTCTATCACCTTCTGAATTTCTTGCACACAAGCCCCAGTGGCTTTCAAAGCTAGAGGTTCTCAGAGTTAGAGAGAACTTGTCTCCCAGGTGGGAGCCAGGAGAAGGAAATGGCAACCCACTTCAGTACTCTTGGCTGGAGAATCCCATGGACGAAGGAGCCTGGTGGGCTACAGTCCATAGGGTCGCAAAGAGTCAGACATGACTGAGCGACTTCACTTTCAGGTGGGAGCCTTAAAAGCTGGGCTTCAAACCCTTTGCTCCTTGGGGACAGGCTGGGAGTTATAAGAGCCCTTCTGATTGTGGGTCCTGGGGATACTGTGTCTCAGTCTCTCCTGCCTACTTTGCAGGAGTTGCTCTGCTAGTTTTAGAAGAAGTTGTTCCATCTGTAGCTAGAGGTTTGCTGTGTCCATGGTGGGAGGTGAGCTGAGGCTCCTCCTGTGTCACCATCTTGAACCAAAACCCTGGGCTGTCTTTTCTGAATGGTTAGTAGAAAGAGAGGGGGAGGATTCAGGCAAGATTCACTCTCAAAGTAATCTGTGTAGGTTAGTCGCTAAGTCATGTCCAACTCTTGTAACCCCATGGACTGTAGCCCTCCAGGCTCCTCTGTCCATGGGATTGCCCAAACAAGAATACTGGAGTGTTTTGCCATTTCCTTCTCCAGGGGATCTTCCTGACCTAGGGATTGAACCCGGGACTCTGGCATTGCAGGCAGACTCTTTACCAACTCAGCCACCAGGGAAGCCTAATCTGTGTCCATTTTGTCAAATCAGCAACATTTCTAGGTTGAAAGTTTGAAAATTTTCAGAGATTCTAGGCCATACAGGATGGTGGTTTAACCCAGTCTTTGCTGGACAGTTACTTGTCTGTTTTTATCCTCTTTGTTATTATGGAATTGTAAGGTTTTCAAACTGTCAGGGCTACATACTAATTCTTTTCTTTATGAAACGAAAGACAGGATAATGTATACCATTTTGCCGAACTGGCAAAATGGCAGCAAAGTGACTATCCACCTGAACAGGCTTCCTGCCAATGGTTACATAGCCTCCCCGGCTTCACCCCACACACCTCTCCAAATACAAACCTGACCATGTTTCTCGGCAGAAGAGACTCACTGGCAAGCACTGCAAGAACTTGTCTACTCCATCGAGCCCTGGGACTTCCTAGAATTGCACTCTGTATGCTCTAGTCACTTGGAACTGCCATCATTCCCAAACAAGCCATGCTACTCCTGACGCCTGTCTGCCTAGAGAACATCTGCCCATCTTCAGAGACCAAGCCTAAGGGGATGCTGTGAAGCCTTATCCGACCGCTTCCCTTCTTTTGTGAACAAAATGCACTCATTTCTCTTGGCCACATAAGTAGGAGTGGAATTGCTGGGGCACAAGGTGAGCAACTGTTCGTTTCAGCAGGCACTTCCAAACAAATCTACACCAAACTGATTGTACCAATGCATAGTTCTGCCAGGAGTTTACAAGTATTCCAACTGCTTTATATCCTCGCCAATCTTTATGGTTAGCATTCTTTTTCATTTCAGTCATTTCGGTAGGTAACGGTGTTTCATCATGCTATTAACTGGCATCTTCCAGATGACTAATAATATTATCTTTTTATGTTTATTGGCCATTTGAATATCCTCTTTAGTGAAGCGCCTGCTCTGTGTATACAGTATGTTCTAGATTCAATTCTTTTTCTTGGATGTATGCATTCTAAATATCATTATCCAGTCTGTGGCTTGTCATCTTACTCTCTTTTTGGTGTCTCTTGATGGGCAGGAGTTCTTTTTTTTCTTTTAAGACTAGTAATAACTTTATAAAAAAAATAAGATAAACATTTTCTATTCCACCCAGCAGCCATTCTGAATCGGAGGGTGAAAGACACATTGAAAAGAGGATTGGATCTCTGAGGACTGTGGGCTGCCAAAAATAGGAGAGAGAAGTAAGCATCCATCATTAAGCTTCCATTTTTTTAAGCATCTTTTTCATTTGAACCTGAGCTTACAAATCACCACAACAAACAAACATTTTGCATAGAAGTACATTTACATATTTAAAGGAACTAGGTTTAATTTTTTACTTAGTGCAGTAAGGCATTTAGGAGCTGGGTTGATTGACCTTTAACACCTATCCTTTATAGAAGTATTTTTTAAAAAAAATATTAATACATTCATATTTGTACAAAACAGGCACTCAAATTACTACTGAATAAATATAAGAAAATCAGAGATACCAAAGGAACATTTCATGCAAAGATGGGCTCGATAAAGGACAGAAATGGTATGGACCTAACAGAAGCAAAAGATATTAAGAAGAGGTGGCAAGAATACACAGAAGAACTGTACAAAAAAGATCTTCACGACCCAGATAATCATGATGGTGTGATCACTCACCTAGAGCCAGACATCCTGGAATGTGAAGTCAAGTGGGCCTTAGAAAGCATCACTACGAACAAAGCTAGTGGAGGTGATGGAATTCCAGTTGAGCTATTTCAAATCCTTAAAGATGATGCTGTGAAAGTGCTGCACTCAACATGCCAGCAAATTTGGAAAACTCAGCAGTGGCCACAGGACTGGAAAAGGTCAGTTTTCATTCCAATCCCAAAGAAAGGTAATGCCAAAGAATGCTCAAACTACCACACAATTGCACTCATCTCACATGCTAGCAAAGTAATGCTTAAAATTCTCCAAGCTAGGCTTCAGCAATACGTGAACCATGAACTTCCTGATGTTCAAGCTGGTTTTAGAGGAACCAGAGATCAAATTGCCAACATCCGCTGGATCATGGAAAAAGCAAGAGAGTTCCAGAAAAACATCTATTTCTGCTCTATTGACTATGCCAAAGCCTTTGACTGTGTGGATCACAATAAACTATGGAAAATTCTGAAAGAGATGGGAATACCAGACCACCTGACCTGCCTCTTGAGAAATTTGTATGCAGGTCAGGAAGCAACAGTTAGAACTGGACATGGAACAACAGACTGGTTCCAAATAGGAAAAGGAGTATGTCAGGGCTGTATATTGTCACCCTGCTTATTTAACTTCTATGCAGAGTACATCATGAGAAACGCTGGACTGGAAGAAACACAAGCTGGAATCAAGATTGCTGGGAGAAATATCAATAACCCCAGATATGCAGATGACACCACCCTTATGGCAGAAAGTGAAGAAGAACTCAAAAGCCTCTTGATGGAAAGTGAAAAAGTTGGCTTAAAGTTCAACATTCAGAAAACGAAGATCATGGCATCTGGTCCCACCACTTCATGGGAAATAGGTGGAGAAACAGTGTCAGACTTTATTTTTCTGGGCTCCAAAATCACTGCAGATGGTGACTGCAGCCATGAAATGAAACGACGCTTACTCCTTGGAAGGAACGTTATGACCAACCTAGATAGCATATTCAAAAGCAGAGACATTACTTGGCCAACAAAGGTCCGTCTAGTCAAGGCTATGGTTTTTCCTGTGGTCATGTATGGATGTGAGAG
Organism: Bubalus kerabau; assembly: GCF_029407905.1. Classification (NCBI taxonomy): domain Eukaryota; kingdom Metazoa; phylum Chordata; class Mammalia; order Artiodactyla; family Bovidae; genus Bubalus; species Bubalus kerabau. The sequence continues at coordinate 21,347,755 of NC_073635.1, read as the reverse complement.
TTGGACTGTGAAGAAGGCTGAGTGCCGAAGAATTGATGCTTTTGAACTGTGGTGTTGGAGAAGACTCTTGAGGGTGCCTTGGACTGCAAGGCGATCCAACCAGTCCATTCTAAAGGAGATCAGCCCTGGGATTTCTTTGGAAGGAATGATGCTAAAGCTGAAACTCCAGTACTCTGGCCACCTCATGCAAAGAGTTGACTCATTGGAAAAGACTCCGATGCTGGGAGGGATTGGGGGCAGGAGGAGAAGGGGATGGCAGAGAATGAGATGGCTGGATGGCATCACTGACTCAATGGACATGAGTCTGAGTGAACTCCGGGAGTTGGTGATGGACAGGGAGGCCTGGCGTGCTGCAATTGATGGGGTCGCAAAGAGTCGGACACGACTGAGCAACTGATCTGATCTGACATATATAAGATATGTATTTTCATCTCACACGTTTTCTTGGTGTTCGGTCCCTCTATTTAGTATCTTCTGTAATGCTTACCACACTTTCCCAAGATCTGATAATATTACACAAAGGTGGTCCCTGAGGCAGCCCCTCAGATATTTCTTGACTTAAAATTTTTTCATCATTAGATACTGCTACCACTATTCAATAATGCTACAGTCCTCATTTTTCCCCATCAAAACCAAATATAACTGTTTGTATTTATGATTCATAATATTTGTATGTATAAAAGCACCTTAAAGTTCCCTTGATCATAAGCGGTAAGCATTACAGAAATACTCCTTGCCACAGTTTAATGAGGAGATCCTAAAAGTAGCCGAAATGATCAACAACTTAAGAATCCCAATTTTGAAATTAGAATGAAAAAGTGAAGAATACAGACACAAACTATGTGGGACATGATCAAAAGAATATCTTCACTTTGGAGTCTTAGAACAGAGAAGGGATAAAGGGACCGAAATCTTATTCAGAGAAATATTGGCTGAAAAAGACCCAAATCTGAGGGACGAGATAGCCATCTAGGTAAGGGAAGCTCAGAGATAACACCCAAAGAGATCCTCACTAAGACACATTATCATCAACCTCTTAAAAGTCAGGACAGTGAAAGCAGCAGTAGAAAATCGCAACCAGGGAATTCTGATAGAACTGTAAAGCTTTCAGCAGAAACCTTGTAGGCCTAGAGACAGTGGGATGATGTATTCAAAGCACTTAAGCAAACCAAATCTGTCACCCAGAAATGAAGGCGAGATAAAGACCAAACCAAAGCATGAGGGAATTTAATCACCATTAGACCTGCTTCCCAGGTGGCTCTCAGGTGAAAAATCTGCCTGCCAATGCAGGAGACATAAGAGACGTGGGTTTGATCCCTGGGTCAGGAAGACCCCCTGGAGGAAGAAATGGCAACCCACATGAGTGTTCTTACCTGGGAAATCCCTTGGACAGAGGAGCCTGGCGGGCTACAGTCCAGGGGGTTGCAAAGAGTCGGACACAACTGATTATCTGAGAACACAGACCTGCCCTACAAGAAATGCTGAAGAAAGTTCTTCAAACTGAAACAAATTAACATGAAAACATACTGAAATATAATACTGGTAAAGGTGAATACATATAGTCATATTCAAAATACTCAATACTTCAGCAGTGGTGTATAAATCACTTTGATAGCTAGCATATAGGTTAAAGACAACAGTGTTGAATGAAAGTAACCATAGCTGAAACATTATGTTAATATAACTTTTATAAATATAACAATACAGATGTTTAATATATGGGGCTTCCCAGGTGGTGCCAGTGTAAAGAACCTGCCTACTAATGCAGGAGATGTGAGAGACACAAGTTCGATTCCTGGGTCAGGAAGATCCCCTGGAGAAGGGAATGGCAACCCATCCAATATTATGTTAATGTAACATTTATAAATATAAGTTGGGACATCAACATAATCTGAGGGGGCAGGTAAATGGGTGGATCTTTCTTAAGTAATGGAAGGTGTCATAATCATCTATTTTTAGCTGAAAACTATAAAATGTAGTATGAAAGTCTCATGGAGAAGGCAATGGCCACCCACTCCAGTATTCTTGCCTGGAAAATCCCATGGATGGAGGAGCCTGGTGGGCTACAGTCCATGGGGTCGCAAGGAGTCAGACACGACTGAATGACTTCCCTTTCACTTTTCACTTTCATGCATTGGAGAAGGAAATGGCAACCCACTCCAGTGTTCTTGCCTGGAGAATCCCAGGGACGGCGGAGCCTGGTGGGCTGCCGTCTATGGGGTCGCACAGAGTCGGGCACGACTGAAGTGACTTAGCAGCAGCAGCAGCATGTAACCATAGACCAAAACCAGATAATAGATACTAAATGATAAGAAGTAAAGAATCAAAGCAAACTATCTTTTTGCAGTAATCAAATTCACAAAGAAAGACAGCAAAAGGAACCAAGGAATGATAAAACAATCAAATTAACATTGGTGATAGTAAATCTTTAGCTATCAATAATTAATGTAAATGGGCTAAAAATTGGTTAAATGGATTAAAAATAAAACCCATCTGTATCTGTCTACAAGAATTTCACTTAAGCAGTATAGATACTCACAAGCAGAATGTGAAGGGATTAGAAAAGACATTTGAAGCAAATAGAAACCTAAAGAAAGCAGAGGTGGTTGTATTTATATCAGACAAAATAGATATTAAGTCAAAAACTTAACAGGAGACAAGGTCATTATATAATGATGAAGGTGCAATTTATTAGATACATAAACTGTAAAGATATGCACACCGAATATTAGAGTGTCTGAAATATTAAACAATTATTTTAAAATATTATTAAAAGATCTGAAGGGAAAAACAGACAACAATACACCACTTTAAACAGTGGGTAGACTATCCAGGTAGAAAGTCCAGAAGGAAATAATGGACATAAATGATGCTCTACAACACATGGACCTACAGACATATACAGAATAGACTATCCAATAGCAGCAGAACACGCTTCTTCTTGCACACAAAACATTCTCCAGAATAAATCACAATGTCTTAGCAAATTTAAGAAGGTCAAAATTATACCAAGTATCTTTCCCAACCACAATGGTATAAAACTAGAAATTAATACCAGGAGGAGAGCTGAAATGTTCCCAAGTATAATGAAAAACAAATGGATCAAAGAAGCAATCAAAAGTAAAATAAAAAATAGCCTAAAACAAATGAAAATAATAGCACAACATATAAAAACCCATGGGATGCTGCAAAGGCAGTTCTAAGAGGGAAGTTTATAGTGATAAACATCTCAAAGAATTAGAAAGAGAAGAAGAAACTAAGCCCAAATTTAGCAGAAAGGCAATAACAAAGATCAGAGCAGTAATAAATGAAATAGAGATTGATAAGCTAATAGAAGAGATTTACTGAATAATAAATTCAGTAAGTTGTAGGATACAAAATCAATATACAAAAACCTATTGCATTTCTGTATAGTAATAATGAACTATCACAAAGAAAAGTTAAAACCATCCAACTTAAAATTGTATCCAAGTACTGAGGAATAAATTTAACCAAGGTGATCAAAGACCTGTACACTGAAAACTATAAGACACAGAGGAAAAAATTAAGACACAAATAAGTGGAAATATATTCTGGGCCCTAGATTGGAATAATATTGTGAAAATGTCCATGTTACCCAAAGCCATCTACAGATTCAATGCAATCCCTATCAAAATTCCAATGACATTTATCACAGAAATAGAACAATCCTAAAATTTGTTGTGGAACCACAAAAGACCTTGAATATCCAAAGCAATCCTGAATATCCAAAGGAATCTTGAGAAATAAGAACACAGAAGCATTAAGCCTCCTGATTTCAAACTATATTACAGAATAGTAATGGTAATCAACTGTGGTGTTGGAGAAGACTCTTGAGAGTCCCTTGGACTGCAAGGAGATCCAACCAGTCAATCCTAAAGGAAATCAGTCCTGAATATTCATTGGAAGGACGGATGCTGAAGCTCCAATACTTTGGCCACCTGTTGCAAAGAGCTGATTGATTAGAAAAGACCCTGATGCTGGGAAGGATTGAAGGCAGGAGGAGAAGGGGACAACAGAGGATGAGATGGTTGGATGGCATCATCAACTCGAAGGGCATGAGTTTGAGTAAACTCCGGGAGTTGGGGAAGGACAGGGAAATCTGGCATACTGCAGTCTATGGGGTTGCAAAGAGTCGGACACGACTGAGTAACTGAACGGCAATCATAATAGTATGCTATTGGCATAAAAACAGACACATCAATCGTTGCAACAGAATAGAGAGCCCAGAAATAAACCCATGCATATATGGTTAATTTATGACAAAAGGACCCAAGTATATACAATGGGAAAAGATAGTCTCTTCAGTAATAGATGTCAGGAAACTGGATAGCCACTTGCAAAAGAATGAAATTAAACCATTCACTCCATACACAAAAATGAACTCAAAATGGATTAAAGACCTGAATATAAAACTTGAAACCATAAAACTCCTAGAAAAAAACAGTAAGCTCTTGAGATTGATCTTGATGATGATGACTTGAATTTGACACCAAAAGCAAAGGCAACAAAAGCAAAAATCAAAAAGTGAGAAGAGAATACATCAAACTAAAATCTTCTGCACAGCAAAAGAAACCACCAACAAAGTGAAAATGCAATCTACCAAATGGGAGAAAATATTTGAAAATCATATATCTGATAAAGGGTTAATTATCCAAAATATAAAAAGAACTCATACACTCAATAGCAAAAAAAGAAAAAAAGACCAATTAAGTAGAAGTCAAAGGATCTGAATAGACATTTTTCTAAAGAAGACATATTGATGGCCAACAGGTACACAAAATCGTGCTCAATGTCACTAATATCTTGGAAATGCAAATTAAAACCACAATGAGATATCATCTCACACCTATTAAAATTACTGTTAAACAGACAAGAAATAACAGTGTTGGGGAAGGTATAGAAAAATGGGAACCCTTGTGCACTGTTATTGAGAATGTAAATTGGTACGGCCACTATGGAAAATAATATGGAGCTTCTCAAAAAATTAAACACTAACTCAAGCATATCTTCACCCCCATGTTCATTGTGGCATTATTTACAATAGCCAAGACACAGAAGCAACCTAAGTATTTATCAACAGATGAATGGGTAAACAAAATGTGGGTGTACATATATATGTACGCACACACACACACATAGGAATATTAGTCATAAAAAGGAAATCTTGCTATTCTGGACAACATGGATAGAACTTGTGATCATTTTGCTAAGTGAAACAAGTCAGACAAAGACAAATATCATAAGATCTTGGTTACATGTAGAATCAAAAAAACAAATACCAAAAAAGGAAACAAAATGAGCTCATTGATACAGAGAACAGGGTATTATTAATAATTGCCAGAAGTCAGTTGGGGGATCAGTAAAATAGGCCAAGTGGGCCCAAATGTATAAAATCCTAGTTATAAGTCCTAGGAATGTAATATACAACATGGTGACTATATTAATAATACTGTATTATATATAAAAAAGTTGTAAAGAGTATATCTTAAAAGTTCTCTTCAGAAGAAAAAAATTTTCTAACTATGTTTGATGATAAATGTTAATTAGACTCATGATGATTTTGCAATATATACAAATACTGAATCATTAGGTTGTATACCTGAAACAAATATAATGTGACAGGTCATTTAGACCTCAATAAAAAGAAAACCCTAAAGACTCCAATAAAAACTATTAGAATAAATAAATACAGTAAAGTTGGGGGATACAAAATCAATATCATGTACATTTCTATACACTAACAATGAATTATCTGAGAGATTAAAAATTTCATTTACAATAGTACTATAAACAACAAAATACTTATCAATAAATTTAACCAAGGAGGTGAAAGATCTGCACACTTAAAACTAAGATATTGAAGAAAACTCAAATAAATTGAAAAAAAAATTATTTCTAGATTGGGAGAATTATTATAATGAACAGTCCATATCACCCAAATTGATCTATAGACTTAGTGGAATCACAATAAAAATTCCAATGACATTTTTTACATAAACAGAAAAAATTTCCCTAAAATGGGAAAGGAGTACATCAAAGATTATTTTGTCACCCTGCTTATTTAACTTATATGTAGAGTACATTATGCGAAATACTGGGCTGGATGAAGCACAAGCTGGAATCAAGATTGCCGGGAGAAATATCAAAACAACCTCAGATATGATACCACTCTAATGCAGATGGTGATTGCAGCCATGAAATTAGAAGACCCTTACTCCTTGGAAGGAAAGTTATGACCAACCTAGATAGCATATTCAAAAGCAGAGCATTACTTGGCCAACAAAGGTCCGTCTAGTGAAGGCTATGTGTTTTTCCTGTGGTCATGTATGGATGTGAGAGTTGGACTGTGAAGAAGGCTGAGCACGGAAGAATTGATGCTTTTGAACTGTGGTGTTGGAGAAGACTCTTGGGAGTCCCTTGGACTGCAAGGAGATCCAACCAGTCCATTCTGAAGGAGATCAGCCCTGGGATTTCTTTGGAAGGAATGATGCTAAAGCTGAAACTCCAGTACTTTGGCCATCTCATGCGAAGAGTTGACTCATAGGAAAAGACTGATGCTGGGAGGGATTGGGGGCAGGAGGAGAAGGGGACGCCAGAGGATGAAATGGCTGGATGGCATCATTGACTCGATGGACTTGAGTCTGAGTGAACTCTGGGAGTTTGTGATGGACAGGGAGGCCTGGCGTGCTGCGATTCATGGGGTCGCAAAGAGTCGGACATGACTGAGCGACTGAACTGAATGGCAGAAAGCAAAGAGGAACTAAAGAGCCTTCTGATGAAGGTGAAAGAGGAGAGTGCAAAAGCTGGCTTAAAACTCAACTTCAAAAGACAAAGATCATGGCATCTGGTCCTCACTTCACAGCAAACATAAAGGGGAAAAGTGGAAGCAATGACAGATTTTACCTTTTTGGGCTCCAAAATCACTGTAGATGGTGACTGCAGCCATGAAATTAAAAGATGCTTGCTCCTTGGAAGGAAAGTTATGAGAAACAGAGCATATTAAAAAGCAGAGATATCACTTTGCTGACAAAGGTGCATATAGTCAAAGCTATGGTTTTTCCAGTAGTCATGTACACATGTTGAGAGTTGGACCATAAAGAAGGCTGAGTGCCAAAGAACTGATGCTTTTGAATTGTGGTGCTGGAGAAGGCTCTTGATAGTCCCTTGAACATCAAGGAGATCAAACCAGTCAGTCCTAAAGGAAATCAACCCTGAATATTCATTGGAAGGAAATGATGCTAAACTCCAATATGCTGGCCACTGATGTGAAGAGATGGCTCATTGGAAAATATCCTGATGCTGGGAAAGATTGAGGGCAAGAAGAGACAGGGGTGGCAGAGGATGAGATGGTTGGATGACATCACTGACCCAATGGACATGAGTTTGAGTAAACTCGGAGAGATGGTGAAGGACAGGAAAGCCTGGCGTGCTGCAATTCATGGGTCACAAAGGGTTGGACACAATTCAGTGACCGAACAACAACAGCAAAGTGTTTTTGGAACCATAAAGCACTTCAGATAGCAAAAGTAATCCTGAGAAAGAACAACAAAGCTGGAGACACCACAATATCTGATTTCAAAGGGATAGTGATCAAAACTGTATGTTTTTATGGTATGGCATAAAAACAGACACACAGACCAGTGGAACAAAATTCAAATCCCAGAAATAAATCTATGCATATATGGTCAACTAATATTTGACAAAGAAGTCAAGAATACTCTAGAGAAAAGACCATCTGTTTAATAAATGGTGGTTGGAAAACTGAATATTCACACTTGGAAAAGAATGAAACTAGGCCCCTATTTTATACCACTCACAAATATTAACTTGACATGGATTAAGGACTTAAAAGTAAACCTGAAACTATAAAACTCCTAGAAGAAACATAGGGAAAAAAGCTCCTTGATATGGGTCTTAGTAATAATTTTTTGCATATGACATTTAAACCATAAACAGCAAAATAAAAAAAATATACAAGTGGTACTAGATCAAATAAAAAGCTTCTACATAGCAAAAGGATCGCCAAAGTGAAAAGACAATCCATGGAATGGAAGAAGATATTTTTAAGTCACATATTGATAAGGGGTTAACATAAACAATTCACACAACCTAATAGCAAAAACAAAAAATGACCCAAACAAAATGGGCAAAGGACCTGAACAGACAATTTTTTCAAAGAAAATATATGAATGGCCAACAGGTACATGAAAAGGTTTACAACATCACTAATCGTTGGGAAATGCAAATTGAAACCACAATGAGATATTACCTCTTTTTTGTTACAAAGGCTGTCATCAAAAAGAGATAATGAATGCTGATGAGGGTGTGGAAAAAAAGAGAATATGAATTGATGTTGCTGCTGCTGCTCAGTCGCTTCAGTCGTGTCCGACTCTGTGCGACCCCCATAGACGGCAGCCCACCAGGCTCCGCTGTCCCTGGGATTCTCCAGACAAGAATACTGGAGTGGGTTGCCATTTCCTTCTCCAATGCATGAAAGTGAAAAGTCAAAGTGAAGTCGCTCAGTCGTGTCTGACTCTTCACGACCCCATGGACTGCAGCCTTCCAGGCTCCTCTGTCCATGGGATTTTCCAGGCAAGAGTACTGGAGTGGGGTGCCATTGCCTTCTCCAGGGGATCTTCCCGACCCAGGGATCAAACCCAGGTCTCCTGCATTGTAGGCAGATGCTTTACCACCTGAGCCACCAGGGAAGTCCTAAAACAATAAATGGTAGCGCTACTTATAACACCTAAGACATGGAAGCAACCCAAGTGTCCATCAACAGATAAAGAAAATATGTCATATACCCCCATGGAATACTATTCAGCCTCATGAAAGAAGGAAATCTTGCCATTTGTGACAACAGGGGCGTGTATGCATGCCAAGTCGCTTCAGTTGTGTCTGACTCTTTGTGCCCCTATGACTGTAGCCCACCAATATAAGTGGACCCATGCAGTTCAAATCCATATTGTTTAAGGGTCAGCTGTACTTTGGACTGTAGCCTGCCAGGCTCCTCTGTCCATGGAGATTCTCCTGGCAAGAATACTGGAGTGGGTTGCCATGCTCCCCTGCAGGGGATCTTCTCAATCTGACTTACTTTACTACCTTAATGCCTTTGTCAGATAAAGACAAACACAACTTATATGTGGAATCTAAAAACACTGAACTTGTAAAAACAATAAGATGGTGGTTATCAGGAGCTAGAGTAGGGGAGATCAGAGAGTTGTTATTTCAAGGTACAAACTTGTAACTAGTAGATAAGTAAGTTCTGAAGATCTAATGCACAACAGTATTTCTAGTCATCAATACTATATTATAAACTTCAAAGTTGCTCTTAATCATTCTCTGTACAGTGTACACACAAAAATAATACAAGACATGATAAAGCTTTTAGCTAACTACTGGGCAGCTGAGGATGAGATAGCTAGTTAGCATCACCGACCCAATGGACATGAGTGTGAGCAAACGCCAGGACATAGCGAGGGACAGGAAAGCCTGGCATGCTGCAGTCCATGTGGTTGCAAAGAGTTGGAAATGACTTGGCAACTGAACAGCAACAAACTTTAACTACTGAAGTAACTGTATTGCAATATATAAATGTTATCAAAGCAACACACTGTGTGCCTGAAAATTACACAACGTTATCTATCAATTATCTCAATAAAAATAATTTTTTAAAATCCCATTTTTATTTTGAGCATTAATCAAGAGAATCTAGTTTTGAATTATCCAGATAATTGTTTCTGAGGGTATAATGCTAGCCTGTGGGACTGAACTTTAACCCATTACTATATTGTAGGTGAGAGGATTATTCATTTAAGTTAACACACACATTTGGAAGGATTATTCATTTAAGTCAACACACACACACACTTGGAAGCCTAACTGGAATCTTAGACATTTAGTTTGACTCAAGGTTTCTCAATTCAGCACAGCTGATTTTCGGCTGGATAGTTCCTTGCTGTGTGTGGGGCGGTGTCTTATGCATTAGATGCTGCCCAGCAGATGTCAGCAGAACCCCTGTTCTCCCTACCACATGGAGACAGCCGCAAATGTCTCCAGGCATTGCCGAATGTTCTCAGACACAAAGGGCTACAAAAATGCCCCCAGTTGAGAACCACTGCTTTTGTATCATGGCAACATAATGCCTTTCAATAAATTCAGCAGTCAAAATTTTAGGAATGCCTCATCATCATTTTTTTAAATTAAATTTTTGTTCTTATAAACTGATAGGTCAGAGAAGGCAATGGCACCCCACTCCAGTACTCTTGCCTGGAAAATCCCATGGATGGAGGAGCCTGGTAGGCTGCAGTCCATGGGGTCACTACAAGTCGGATGCGACTGAGCGACTTCACTTTCACACATTGGAGAAGGAAATGGCAACCCACTCCAGTGTTCTTGCCTGGAGAATCCCAGGGACGGGGGAACCTGGTGGGCTGCTGTCTATGGGGTCTTACAGAGTCAGACACGACTGAAGCAACTTAGCAGCAGCAAACTGATAGGTGGACAGTTTTAAAAACAAAGTACAGCTGACCCTTAAACAATATGGGGTTGAACTGCACGGGTCCACTTATACATGGATGTTTTTCCATAGTTGAGAACTACAGTGCTATATGGCATGAATGGATACTGAGGCCAACTCTTAAGCTATGTTTAGATGAATCACCACATTGTTCAAGGGTCAACTCTGTAGTTCTACAAAGCTTATGGGAGAAAAAAAGAAGGTTCTGTAAAACTTTCTGCAATGACACAGTCTGGTGTGTAAGTCAGTTCCCTCCAATCTCCTACCTGAACAAGTGCTAGAAACCCAGCAGCCCGTGTTCTCGAGGCCAGTCAGGGGGTGTGCTGGGCTGGAGGGACTGTTGAGAATACAGACCTGGATCTCTTCCTCCTGGGTTCACTCTAGCACTCTCACCCTCAACTATGCTTGCCATCCTCAGGTCTAAGTCGCTGGCCACCTTTTTCAGAGACTAAGCTTCAGTTCTGATGCAATGAGGAAAAGGTGGCTGATTTGGGGTTCAGTTGCTATGTGTGGGTTCCAATACAACTTTATGTACAAAAATAGCAGGCCACTTTTGGCTTGTGGTCTTTGGTCTGTTGCTGCCTGTCAGCTGCCTTTTAAACTAATTTTAAACCAATTTTCCAATTTCACCACCCACTCTCCAAGGCACAGACACCATGCATGAACTCCGCCCCATCTCCCTTGGCTTGACCACCTCCTGCCTTTCCCCCACGCTCCAACAAAAAAGGACCCGGGGCATCAAGACTCAGGCATTAAGTGGCTCGGCATGATAAAGACAAGAGATACTCACTGGTCCCCTCGTTCAGGAATGCAGAGACGGAGTGTGGTTTTGGGGACACTCAATCTTACAGTAAGCTGAGGGACTGTGTCCTCCCAAAGATAACCTATTGACTTGACATGACCCCAGTCAATGTTTTATGGAGATGGGGGTGGAAGTAGTTCCAGTTCTGCTGAACTGGGTCACCCAGCATGCCTTGGAGAGGGAAACAACTGATGTCATAATTGGAGCATCTCACAATTCCCAGTGTAGGGTACTTAACACCTTTGTTTTTCTGCCTAGCCTACAATCACTAGTCTAGGGATAATTGGGCACCCCTTACCACTGTCTGGGCTTCCCTGGTGGCACAGTGGTCAAGAATCTGCCTGCCGGTGCAGGAGATGTGGGTTCAATCCCTAGGTCAGGAAGATCCCCTGGAGAAGGAAATGGCAACCCACTCCAGTATTCCTGCCTGGAAAATCCCACAGACAGAGGAGCCTGGTGGGCTACACAGTCCATAAGGTCGCAAAGAGTTGGTCACAACTTAGTGACTAAACACCACCACCACCTCCACTGGCTGGCATAAATAAAAATGAATTCTCAAAACTCAAAGGCAGTGCTGTTGCAAAGCTGAGCTAGCTGCTCATATCAGAAAAGGACCCACACTTAAAACAAGGCAACACCAGTGAGCCAGACACTGGAAGAGCCATGTCTAATGAACATCTTCAAAACCTCCCAGGGGCCCTAGCCAAGGCTGCATTACTGCCAGACAACTGGTCTACCTCCCGGCTGCTCTCAACTTCAGCCCCCTACACTGTCCTCAGGGCAGTGAACACACACAGGTGCCAGGAGAGAGACTGGCAAAGCCTCAGGACTAAGGCTGTCATAAAGTCATGCCAAGACAAGTGAGAGTGAATGGATTGTATTAGGCAGGCCAGCAGTTTGCCATCTGGCTGCACATAAGAATCACCAGGGAAGCTTGAAGACCTACCCGACCCTAGAGCAACTGAAACTACATCTCTGGGGTGGGTCCCAGACATCAGTTGAAAAACTTCCCAGGTGATTTTTAACATCCAGCTAGAACTGGAACTGCTCTTTTATGCCAATTTCCTGATTTTCCCTTGTGCCTACCTTTATTTCTCTTGTTCCCTGCGTCACGTAACTCTTAGGGTTGACCAAAAATGTTCGTTCAGGGTTTTCTGTAAGATGTTCTGGAAAAACCTGAATGAATATTTTGGTCAAGCCAGTATTCTGAAAGCCTTGATAGTATATATTTTCGTGACTGTATACTCTTCCGATTGGAAAAAGCCTCTTTTTTACTTTCTGTGAGGTAAACTTTTATCACCATTCAGCTCCAAAAATCTGTGATTCTGAAAACTGAGACCCAGAAAACTGTGCCTTGCTTAACGTTCATGACGAAAGCTGGTGGGAGAGGCAGCGTGAGCGCAAAGGAATATTCTTTTCTCTTTGTCTTACCCCTGCTGTGTTAATTAGATTAGCATTCACTTTCCCCCTAGTTTTATACAATTATTTTGGCTAAAGTACCCTGAACTTGTCCTCTCAATTAACCTTTGTCTGGAAAATGATACGGATAATGGAAATTCCGAAGAATGAGTTTTCCACTGCTGCGTTCCCCTTTCAATAATTTTCTACTTTGTTCTTATCTGCCAATCTGTTTTAAAAACAAAACTTGCTTTTCAAGCCTTAAAAAGGCTTTTCAGCCATTGCTGTGGCTCACCTAGGCTTCCTCTTGCAGTATTATCTGTTAGCTCACTTAAAACAGACAGAGAACTATTGAATATAGTTGTAATGCTGAGGTCAGGAACACAAGGCTGCCCACATCAGACGAGATCAGCTAACTGTCCCACAGAACAAAGACCTGGGCTGAACAAAAGCTCCATCTAGCCTTCCCCTAGAATACACAGACATCACTGTCATTGCAGATTCAAAAGAGCAAAGATGGATCTAATCTTTTCCATAAATCTGCCTCACTGGGGAAAAATGTTGATTGTTGAGATTAGTCCTGTAATAACAATGCCTCTACTCAGCAAACAGAATTTAGGACAGCGTCTCCAAGTTTCGCGACTTAATAAGAAGCCTGCCAGGAATATGTCAGGAACTCACTGTGACTGTTATTCACAGAGCAGTAGTACTCATTATGTCCTTAGGAGCTTTCCCAACCAGAATTTTGTGTGGGCTTTCTTGGGTGGTGAAAGTAAAAATACTAAATTAAAAAATAATCTGGTCTTTGAAGTGCTTACTATTCAACACACAGATGTAGAAACATAAGGATCTAAAGATGGGACAATTTGATAGATGGGCAATGAATACGTCAATTAAATAAGCATTTTCACTCAAGACAAGATAGGATGCAGCAAGTATCTTCATATGTTGAACAGGATGACTCATTTCTGGCTTGAATATTCAGATACGTCAACAACCGGACATGAAGTCACTGGCAATTTGCCTATTAGAAGAACCAGCCACTCCAACCCGCTGGGATATCAGGACTGCAGGATGAATGTGGGGGCCTGGGGTCACTGATCTGGGCTGGGCCCACCCTAAAGATGCAGAGGACCATTAAGAGAATGGGCCAGATTTCCATGGGATCTGGTAGTGAAAGTGAAAGTCACTCAGCTGTGTCCAACTCTTTGCGATCCCACGGACTATACAGTCCATGGAATTTGCCAGGCCAGAATACTGGAGTGGGTAGCCTTTCCCTTCTCCAGCCCTTCATTTCTTCCCAACCCAGGGATCGAACCCAGGACTCCCACATTGCAGGTGGATTCTTTACCAGCTGAGCTACAAGGGAAGCCTGAGAATACTGGAGTGGGTAGCCTATCCCTTCTCCAGCAAATCTTCCCGACCCAGCAATCAAACCGGGTCTCTTGCTTTGAAGGTGGATTCCTTACCAACTGAGCTATAAGGGAAGTCCTAGTAAAACCCAGCATGAATAGGACCTCTCCCAGAATTGGACTTCCCTGGTGGCTCAGATGGTCAAGAATCTGCCTGCAATGCGGGAGACCTGGGTTTGATCCCTGGGTTGGGAAGATCCTCTGGAGAAGGGAATGGCAACCCACTCCAGAATTCTGGCCTGGAGAATCCACATGGACAGAGGAGCCTGGTGGGCTATAGTCCATGGGGTTGCAAAAAGCTGGACACAACAGTGACGAAGCACAGCACTCCCAGAATACCATGCGTGAGAGTGGCCCCCAGAACAGTCTCACTGGTCCCACGCTGACCTAGCTCAGTAGCTGGATCCTTGCACTTTCCTACTTTCTTGGGGACCAGCCCTGGCCGTACTTGGACTAGTTCTGGCTGGGATTACATTAACGTTCCATGGGTCACTCAGTTAAAATTCTGGACTATCAATGTAGGCTTTCTGATCTGCTTTTGTGCATAGAGAAATATCTAAAATCTACTTTTGAAAAAATAATATCCAATTAATTACAGTTATCCATGTCAAGCCCAAATTTCCCTTAAATTTACTAATTTGAGTTCAGTTCCCAAATCTTATTACTCCACTAACAAGTCTAGCAAATGTTAATAATTAACACTTATTTTTAAAAGAGCTCTTGCAGCTTAAATAACTAATTTCCTTTAACATTTTAAACTGCATTTATACATTTAATGTTTTGATCTTCTTTTGAAGTAGTTTAGTGGTCTGATTAATAAACAAAACTTTTTAAGTCCTTAACTATAATAAATCTAATCAATTAAACATAGAAATGTTGACTATTAAATCCTCTTAAATATTTCAGTGTTACAAATTTGCTACCTTTACTCTTATATCCCTTAACTTAAAACAGCAAATATAAATCAATTCTAAGTTATATTTTAAATTGGAGTCATGTTGGTCTCTTGTTCTAATAGACCAAATTCTCAAAACACAACAAATGCTTAAAATACCAGACATGAACAAATTATTTCTAAACCCCTAACACAAAATTTTTAATATATAGGTTTTGTTTATTTCATTATTTCTGTGTTTAATCCTATTTTTTTCTGGGATTAAAATATAATATCCACTAAGAAGAAACTATGTCATCCCAAACAATCCGCCATTGCTTTTCTAGCTGATAGAGGTTGCATGCAGACAGCTATTTTGGCCAAGAGGTGTCCCAACGAGGAGGGACAAACGGGGCCCTCTTTTATGGTTGGTTGCATGCATGCATGCTCAGTCATGTCTGACTCTTTGCAACCCCATGGACTATAGACCACCAAACTCCTCTCTCCATGGGATTTTCCAGGCAAGAATACTGGAGTGGGTTGCCATTTCCTTTTATGGTTGTTAAACAGAGATTCCAGGACTTAAAGAGGTTATTCACATGGTCCATGTCACTGGATTCTATCTGATTTCTCTCTATGAACAGACTTCTGCATCTTCCCCTCAGACTGTGACAGCTTCCATCACTGCTTCATTAGCTCTGCAAGTCTCTGCTTCCCTTAAAATACTGACATGTTACCCCACTGGATTCTCTCTCTCTCTCAAGGCTTTGCTGCCTCTGTAGTCCACTGATAACCAGGTGTTCTTGGCGTCAGGGAAGAGATGAACCAGTTGAAACAGGGAAGCCCAGCTGTTTGAAATGTCCCACACGATGAGATGTTAAAGAAGTGACCCCCAAAGCAGCTGGGGCAACTGAAGAAAGAGGTAGGTTCGGGAAAGAAAGGTGCTGCTCATAACTCAACTATCAACATCATTAGACTTCAGAGATTGGAAAACAAATCACGTACCGGCTCCCAGGACCCTCGACATGGCACCCTCTTGTGGCCACCCATGGACTCACAGGTCTTCAGAGTCGACCTCCTCCAAGGTTCCATGCCACATGCATGATCCTGCTCCCGCTCCCTAAGGGACTGAGCCAAGAGCGGACACTTGACCAAAGGGAAACAAGCAACACACTGGGCTACCCAACTGGATTCTCTCCTGAATAAAGACACACAGTCCAGGGCAGCCATGCCAATGGCACACCCGGAGTGCGGAGCTTTGTGTAACAGAAAAAGTATTAGTTCTGACCAAACTCCATTTTCTCTAGTGAAAGGAGCTTGCTGCTGCTGCTGCTAAGTCGCCTCAGTCGTGTCCGACTCTGTGCGACCCCAGAGATGGCAGCCCACCAGGCTCCCCCGTCCCTGGGATTCTCTAGGGACGAACACTGGAGTGGG
Organism: Bubalus kerabau; assembly: GCF_029407905.1. Taxonomy (NCBI): domain Eukaryota; kingdom Metazoa; phylum Chordata; class Mammalia; order Artiodactyla; family Bovidae; genus Bubalus; species Bubalus kerabau. The sequence goes on along the minus strand of NC_073635.1, from coordinate 21,331,295 downwards.
TTGCCATTTCCTTCTCCAATGTATGAAAGTGAAAAGTGAAAGGGAAGTCGCTCAGTCGTGTCTGACTCCTAGCGACCCCATGGACTGCAGCCTACCAGGCTCCTCCGTCCATGGGATTTTTCAGGCAAGAGTACTGGAGTGGGGTGCCATTGCCTTCTCTGGAAAGGAGCTTAAAGACCTTCTTTTTGTAGCATTAGGAAAAGGTTTTTAAAAATTGTTTCTTTATTCAACAATACCCAAGCCCTGGAAGCTTCCTCCTTGATCCTGTTTACCATTTCTTCAACTTCCCATGGATCCTTTCTGTAGCCCTTCAAAAGATGGCAATCAAAACTGAATTTTGTCCTCTAAGACTGAATGTATTTTACTCTTTCAGTTGTCAAGGACAGAAATTCATCTCACACTATTTAAAAGGGAAATTTAAGGTAAGAATACTGAGGAGACACTCATAAAGACAGAAGTGCAGCAAGCCATGGACACAAGCAGAGTTGAGGATTCCTAAGGCCCTTCCTTTCTCTTCCCAGGACTTTTCTTGTAGGTCAGCCACCATTCATGGCCAGGTGGCTTTCTCTACATGCTAGAAAACACAGCTATTGACCATTTCCGGGCTTCATGTTAGAGCTTCAGTCATCTGGACAGAGATTCACTTCCTTTCTCAATCAGTACCAGTTCTCCAATGCCAAGATGTCAACAGATGGTTGACATGCAGCAACTACAGATGGAAGGCAGGACTCGGTTAGTCTAACCTGGTGCTCTGGCTGTACCTGTGTGAGGCGGGGAAGGGGGCTTTCAACAAAGGACCACTGGGAAGGGAATACCTTACATGGCGACAGTATGGAGATGACTAGGCCAAACATCAACAGAAAGGCATCCCAACCTTACACTTCAGGTCACTGCTGAGATGGTCTAACATTAGGCTTTCTCTTAAACAAACTATATTTCTTCTTTACACTGTTTGAATGTCTTTTGTATCAAAAAAGGAGGACATTAAAAAATCTTATTTATATGAAACCTAGATGACAAGTAAGGTTGCAAAGATTTATTTCCTGAAATTTTGTAGGAAACAGGCCAATAGCCTAATGATTTAGGTGTGATTTCAGCCTAACAGTTTTAAGTATTTTTCTTTGCTTCTCATTTTCAGGAAGATATCCTTCTCTTTTGAGGTCCAAGGAAGAAAAGTCTATTTGCAATTTCTAACAGTATTTTAGTTCAGTCATGCACTGATTTCAAACTAAAATGACATTCATTTTATAATTTTAAAAATCATATACATATATTGTTATGTGTAGATGGAACAATGTCCAGCGTAAATCATGTATTAGGGCACAAAAAAAGTCTTAATAAATTTAAGGAGACAGAATTCACATCAGCCATCTTTTCCAACCATAATGGTGTGAAACTAGATATCAATTACAAGAAGAAAGCAGGATAATCCACAAATACATGGAATTAAGCATCATGCTATTCAATAACCAATGGGTCAAAAAAGAAATCAGAAGAAAAATTAAAGTTACTTGGGAAGGATAAAAATACAACATACCAAAACTTATGGAATGCAATAAAAAAGCTCTAAGAGTGAAGTTCCAGTGGTAAATGCCTAATTGAGAAATAAGAAAAATCTCAAACACATTCACTTACACTTATAGAAAGTAGAAAAACAAGAACAAATGAAGCCCAAAGTTAGCAGAAAGAGGAAATAACAAAGGTCAGAACAGAAATAAATAGACTAAAAAGACAATAAAGAAAAGATCAATGAAACTAAGACCTGGTTTTTTGAAGATAAACAAAAAGATGATGCTGTTAAAGTGCTGCACTCAATATGCCAACAAATTTGGAAAACTAAGCAGTGACCACAGGACTGGAAAAAGTCAGTTCTCAGTCCAATCCCAAAGAAAGGCAATGACAAAGAATGCTCAAACTATAGACGATTGAGCTCATTTCACATGCTAGCAGGGTAATGTTCAAAATCCTTCAAGCTAGGCTTCAACAGTATGTGAACCCACAACTTCCAGATGTACAAGCTGGGTTTTAAAAAGGCAGAGGAACCAAAGATCAAACTGCCAACATACACTAGATCATAGAGAAAGCAAGGGAATTCCAGAAAAACATCTACTTCTGCTTCATTGACTATGCTAAAGCCTTTGGACTTCCCTCATAGCTCAGTCGGTAAAGAATCTGCTGCAATGCAGGAGACCCAGGTTCGATTCCTGGGTTGGGAAGATCCCCTGGAGAAGAAAATGGCAACCCATTCCAGTATTCTTGCCTGGAGAATCCCATGGACACAGGAGCCTGGTGGGCTACAGTCCATGGGGTCACAAGAGTTGGAGACAACTTAGCAACTAAACCACAAAGGCTTTGACTGTGTGGAACATAACAAACTGTGGAAAATTCTTCAAGAGATGGGAATACCAGACCACCTTACCTGTCTCCTGAGAAACCTGTATGCAGGTCAGGAAGCAACAGTTAGAACTGGACATGGAACAATGGCCTGGTTCCAAATTGGGAAAGGAGTATGTCAAGGCTGTTTATTGTCACCCTACTTATTTAACTTATATGCAGAGTACATCATGCAAAATGCCAGGCTGGATGAAGCACAAGCTGGAATCAGGATTGCTGGGAGAAATATCGACAATCTCAGATATGCAAATGATACCACTCTAATGGCAGAAAGCAAAGAGGAACTAAAGAGCCTCTTGATGAGGGTGAAAGAGGAGAGTGAAAAGGCTGGCTTAAAATTCAACATTCAAAAAACTGAGATCATGGCATCTGGTCCCATCACTTCATGGCAAATAGAAGGGGTAAAAGTGAAGCAGTGACAGATTTTAATTTATTGGGCTCCAAAATCACTGCAGATGGTGACTGCAGCCATGAAATTAAAAGATGCTTACTCCTTGGAAGAAAAGCTATGACAAACCTAGACAGCATACTAAAAAGCAGAGATATTACTTTGCCAACAAAGGTCCATATAGTCAAAACTCTGGTTTTTCCAATAGTCATGAACGAAGTGAGAGTTGGACCATAAAGAAGGCTGAAAACTGAAGAATTGATGCTTTTGAACTGTGGTGTTGGAGAAGACTCTCCAGAATCCCTTGGGCTGCAAGGAGAGCAAACTAGTCAATCCTAAAGGAAATAAACCCTGAATATTCACCGAAAGGACTGGTGCTAAAAGTGAAGCTCCAATTCTTTGGGCACCTGATGCGAAGAGCCGACTCATTGGAAAAGACCCTGATGCTGGGAAAGACTGAAGGCAAAAGCAGAAGGGGGAGGCAGAGGATGAGATGGTTAGATGGCATCACTGACTCAATGGACTAAGCAAACTCCAAGAGATGGTGAAGGACAGGGAAGCCTGGCATGCTGCAGTCCATGGGGTCCCAGAGTTGGATACAACTTAGCGACTGAACAACAATATAAACCTACAGTATGGCAATGATGAATACACATTCACTCATAATGGGCCTCATCACGAAGTTTAATTGCCAAAATCTGCCATAAGCAAACAACTGCATATGTTTCCTCACAGCATTCCTGAGCCCTGCTAGTTCAATTGACTTTGTGGTCGAATGGGAAGATTCCTGGTCACACTGCTGCATATTGAAATACAGATTTAGCTCTCCAATTCAAGAGTAGAGAAGCACTGTATTTATTTGATATTTTACCTATCATATTATAGCTTGTATACATTCTAAATAAAAATGTGACAATGTTGATGTAGTGGGCTGTACAGATGAGAGACCCCCAAAACTATACCTTAACAATGGTGAAGAATTGCATGTACTTTTCAACAATGTTTATTATGAAGCTTTTCAAATATATAAAAAATACTGAAAGAACAGTAGAAGAAACACCCTAGATACAATGATTTTGTCTTGCTTCCTTTATCTCCATTGTACAGATTCATTTTATGTGTGTATAATGTTTTATCATTTATCTATATGTATACACATATGTATGAGAATACGTATATATAGTAAAATCTATACACAGCTCTTCGCTGAACCACTTGAAAGCAGTTTGTGGCTTTTTAAACAGTTTATCCCTAAATATCTCAGCCTGCTAGGACTAATTTATGTAAATCCCATGTATGGTGGCTGAGATGTTCACATGTATCAAGCAAGCATCCTGCATTCTTGACTCAGGCAGGAAGGTGCTTTGCTGTGGTCTGCAGAGAGACCCCTGAAGTTGGGAAGCCCTTTGAATCCTTGCTGGGCCACTTATTAGCTCTGTGGCCTGAGGCAAGTGTCCTACTAGCTCTGGTGACGATGGCAGTGGTGGTGATAATGAAAATGATACAACAGCTTAGCAAATACTTAATAGACCTCCCTGTGCACCAGGGTTTACTATCCTAGGTTCTTTCCTAGGGGTGACGTCACCAAGATGGCAACACAGGTCATGCCTGACTTTGCCCCGCTCCTAACAAGGAGAGAGTCCCTTGGGCAGCAAGGGAGATCAAACCAATCAATCCTAAAGGAAATCAACCCTGAATGCTCACTGGAAGGACTGATGCTGAAGCTCCAATACTTTGGCCACCTGATGCGAAGAGCTGACTCATTGGAAAAGACCCTGATGCTGGGAAAGACTGAAGGCAAAAGGAGAAGGGGATGACAGAGGATGAGATGGTTAGATGGCATCACTGACTCAATGGACATGAGTTTGAGCAAACTCAGGGAGATAGTGATGGACCAGAGAAGCCTGCCATGCTATAGTCCACGTGGTCGCAAAGAGTCGGAGACGACTTAGTGACTGAACAACAACTAGAAGAAGGACAGTTAATTGTTCATGAACAAAGCAGCACTGAGGAAATTCTAGGACACACTGGGGGTGCTTCAGCTTCACCCCACCACCAGAGACCAAGACAGGCTGCACTGGAAGGCTAAGAAGAGCAGCTACACGCTGTCAGCCTTGCCTCTCCCCCAGGTCAGCCCACCACTCCATGGGCCCCAAAGTCCCCCAGTGGGAACCGAGAGCCAGCTGGGACATCCACCCCCAGCATGGTGGGTCACCCCCCAGCCCCAGCATGGTGGGTCACTTTGTGGGTGCCCCAACTCTGATCATGCCTCATGAGGATCGCAGGGAAACCTGTGGGGTTTGAATCTGGGAATCTGACTGCGATGGAAAAGGTGGGAGGGGCTCACAACAACCAGCGCCAGCACCTTGGCAGCCTGAGTTCCTACCTGCCGCCCCCAAGCAGTGATCCCAACCAGCGGCGCAGTCTGAGCAGGGAAGTCAGCGGGGTGCAGGTCTGTCTGACTTGGGACCTCAAGTGAAGAACCTTGGCAGCTCTGTAACCAGGTCTGTCTCTCCCCCTCCACCCTGAGCCTTAACCCACCTACTGCTGAGCTTTAACTCCTGGACCTGCCAACCAGAGAGCCAGGTGGGAACACTTTGAAGCCGTGAAGCCCAGCATCGCTGAGCAAAGAGGCCAGCAGGCAGAGCTGATCATTGGTGCAGCAAAGCCAGCAGCATGGCTCAGCCCAGGAACTTGGGGTATGGTGGGGGGGTGGGAAGGGGTGAGTCAAGACCACCAACAAAGAGCCTTGCCAGACTGGGAAGTGGTTCTCTGCTCCTCCCAGGCAGAAGAGATGGTTCACAGCACAGATTACTTCTGGCCTTGCCCAACCAGAAACCTTCCAGAACACCTGGAAAGCTGCGTGCAGAGAGCTTTCCTGCTCTGTCCAGGAAAGTGAAAATGTTATTCGCTTAGTCCTGTCTGACTCTTTGCAACCTCATGAGCTGTACTCCACCAGGCTCCTCTGTCCATGTGGATTCTCCAGGCAAGAATATTGGAGTGGGTTGCCATTCCCTTCTCCAGGGGACCTTCCCAACCCAGAGATTGAACCCAGGTCCCCTGCATTCCAGGCAGATTCTTGACCATCTGAGCCACTGAGAAGTGCAGCTAATTCATAGCTCTGCCTGCTGCTGAGGGAACTTTGGGCTCTTCCTGACCAAGAAGCAGGGCCTGAGCACCTGGGAGACAGCGTGGACCAGCATCACTCGAGCAGAGGGCCTCGCCAGAAGCTCCGCCGGTCTGCAGAGACAAGCCAGTGACTCCGTTGGAGCAGTTTGGTACACAAATATGCCTGGTTAGCTCCCTAAACCAGCAATCTTCAACCTTTTTGGCACCTGGGACAGGTTTTATGGAAGACAATTTTACCATGGACTGGGGGGTTTCAGGATGATTTAAGCAATTACATTTATTGTCTACTTCATTTCTATTATAACATCAGCTCCACCTGAGATGATCAGGCATTAGACCCTGGAGGTTAGGGACCCCTGTTTTGAGGTGTTCTGCATCCTGACTCTGCACCCCTACCCCTCAAGCAGAGAAGCTAACCTGTAGCCCTGCCCAGTGCCAAATGCAGCCTCCAGCTCTGCTAACCAGGACACCTAAACAGAGCTCCCAGGAATCTCAGTAGTTCACCCTGGCAGCCCTGGTTCCAACAGCATTTGAGTGGACAACCCAGCCAGCATCTCTGCATCTGAAGCAAGCTCCAGCTGTCCAGGGAGCTTAGTGAAGAAGTCTGTCTGGTTTGATTCCCAAAGAGCCTCACTGTCCCTGGAGACTGTTCTGCATGCAGCCTCAACCATGCAGGGAAGGTCATTTATTGCCATACCCAGACTGAATCCAGCCTCCAGCCTGTGAACCTAACCAGAGCTCCTGAGAATCTGTGTAGCCCATCTTGCAACTCCAATTACAGCAGTACTGAGTGGAGAACCTGGCCAGTGGCCCAGCCCATCAGGAGGCTAGGATGCTGGCCCATCAGGCCAGGGAAGCTGCCCAATTTGATCTGCAAACAAGAGCCTTGCCAGCCCTGGGCCCTGTATGGGGCCCTGCCTGGGCAGGGACACTAACTCATAGCTCCACCCACGGCTGCATACAGCTATCAGCCTACCCGCCCAGGGGACCTAATCAGAAACAAGAAGCTATGTACAGCCCTGGTTTAAGTACCACATGAACAGATTCCCTGTCTGCAGAGAAGAACCAATGGCCCAGTCTGGTCAGGATCTTCAGCGCATTCAGTGCACAGTCTAGCTTGATTTGGGTCCCCAAACAATGAGCAGTGCAGTGCCTTGGGCCCTGCTCTGCTGCCTCCCCTGGGCAGGGAAGCCAATTCACAGCCCAGCTGACTACAGAATATAACACCTAGTCCCCACCGTCTAGAGAGGCCAGGTAACCATGGAGCCCATCCTATAGTCTCTCTGGGCAGGGAACCAAACCAGCAGTCCCATGCACTATTCTCAGCCACTGGTATGCCTCCCTCTCCATGACCTCAAAGCCTGGGCGGGAGCCTTGTCCGAAATAGACACTGATAGCAAGCCCTACCTGCCCAAGTATCTTACCAGCCAACATGTCCAGAACACTAAGCTGAGCAAACTAGTAAAGAACTGCCCCTTCCAAAGTGAGCCTGCAATGTTCTAGAAAACACTCAAATGCATAGATACCAATGTATCAAGGGTCAAAAAAAAAAAAAATCAGGTAAATATGAATCACTAAAAGAAACTAATAAAACTCTAATAACTAACCCCAGAAATGGAGATCTATGAAGAGCTGGATAAAAATTCAGAATAACCCTCTTAAAGAAGTTTAATGAACTCCAGGAACACTCAGAGAACTATGTGAAATTAGGAAAACAATGCATGAAAAACAAGAAGTTCAACAAAGAAACAGAAGGCTTAAAACAGAAATCCTGGAGCTGAAATATATGATGACTGAATAACTCATAGAGAGCTTCAAAAATGGTCTCAACAATGCAAGAAAAAAAAATCAATGAACTAGCAGACAGGATATCTGAAATTACCGAGTCAAAGGAGCAAAAATAAAAACAAACGAAAAATAGTGAAGAAAGCCTATTGGACTAGTGGAACACAATAAAAGGAAATGGTATCTACATTATGAGAATTCCTGAAGGACAGTAAGATAGGGACAGAAAGTATGCTTAAAATATAACGGCTGAAAACTTCCCAAACCTATGAAGATAAATAGACATGCAGATCCATGAAGCCTAAAGGACCCCAGATAGGTTGAACCTGAATAGACAGCGCTGAGACACATTATAATTAAAATGTCAAAAGACAAAGAATTATGGAAGCAACAAGAGAGAAGAAACACATTACATACAAAGTTACTCCCACAGACTTCTGGTGGGTTTCTCAACAGAAAAAAATTTTTTATTAATTTATTTTATCGTTCTCTTTTTTTAGTTTCAAACCCTTTTGTTGAGGACTGACTTTCAATAGACCGCAGTGAGGGAGCTGCTCTGCGAGGTATGAAACCCCGATCCAGAAGCAGGTTGTCTACGAATGGTTTAGCACCAGCTTCCCCAAGAACGTGCGGTGCGTGACGGGCAAGGGGGCGGCCACCTTTCCAGCCACACCCCATGTCCCAGGAGGAAGGGCTCTCCACACTGAACCCCGGCTCCATTATGCAGCTGGGTGCACCACACCGCTACCTGAGGGATGCGGGCCTCAACAGAAAAGTTTTAAGGCGAGGAGAAAATGGGATGATATATTCAAAATATTGAAAGAAAAAGTGTCAACCAATAATTCTGTACCCAGCACAACTTTCCTTCAAAATGAAGGAGAGATAAAGACTTTACCAAACAAATAAATGCTTGTATAAGGAAAATCAACTAACCCCACTTTACAAGAAATGCTAAAGGGAGTTATTTGAGTGGAAGTGAAAGGATGCCATTTAACATTATTAAAGCATAAGAAGGTAGTGTGAAATTCACTGGTAATGGTGAATATATAGGCAAACTCAGTAATATGGTAATGGTGGTGTGTAATTCATTTACACCTCTAATTTAAAAGTTAAAAATGTGAGTAAAAATTATGACTACAATGATCTGTTATGAGATAAACAAGATAAAAATATGTAATGTGTAACATCAAAACCTAAAATGTAAGGAGAGAAGTAAAAGTGCAAAATTTTTAGGAATGCTATTAAAGTTAACTTGGTATCAGTTTAAAATAGGGTGTTAATTCTAAGATAGTTTATATAAGCCTCATGGTAGCCACAAGGGAAAAACTTGTGGTAATTACACAAAGGAATATGATAAAGAAGGCATGCTAATACCAAAAAGTATCAAAACACAAAAAAGACTGCAGAATAAGAAGGAACAATGGATCTAAAAATCAGCCAGAAAACAATGAACAAAATGGCACTATTAAGTCCTTAAGTATCAATAATTACTCTAAGCATAAATGGATTGCATTTTCTGGTCAAAAGACAAAGAATGGATTAAAAAAAACACAAGGTCCAATGATACTACTAGATACTACCTACTAGAGACTGAGTTTAGCTTTAAAAATAGATACAGACTTTCAGAAAAGGATAAAGATATTTAAAGCAAATGGTAACAAAAAAAAAAAAAAGAAAGAAACCAGGAGCAGCTATGTTTATATTAGACAAAATAGAACTTTAAAAGAAAATACAAGGCAGGTCATTATCTAATAACAAAGAGGTCAACCCTTCTAAAAGACACAGCAGTTTCAAAATTTCTGCTCCCAGTATTGGAGCACATAAATATGTAAAGCAAAACTAACATGGCAAAAGAAGAAATAAACAATAAATAACAGTTGAAATGGTACCTCATAGTGGTTTTGATTTGCATTTCTCTGATAATGAGTGATGTTGAGCATCTTTTCATGTGTTTGTTAGCCATCTGGATGTCTTCTTTGGAGAAATGTCTATTTAGTTCTTTGGCCCATTTTTTGATTGGGTCGTTTATTTTTCTGGAGTTGAGCTGTAGGAGTTGCTTGAATATTCTCGAGATTAGTTGTTTGTCAGTTGCTTCATTTGCTATTATCTTCTCCCATTCTGAAGGCTGTCTTTTCACCTTGCTCATAGTTTCCTTTGATGTGCAGAAGCTTTTAAGGTTAATTAGGTCCCATTTGTTTATTTTTGCTTTTATTTCCAATATTCTGGGAGGTGGGTCATAGAGGATCCTACTGTGATGTATGTCAGAGAGTGTTTTGCCTATGTTCTCCTCTAGGAGTTTTATAGTTTCTGGTCTTACGTTTAGATCTTTAATCCATTTTGAGTTTATTTTTGTGTATGGTGTTAGAAAGTGTTGTAGTTTCATTCTTTTACAAGTGGTTGACCAGATTTCCCAGCACCACTTGTTAAAGAGATTGTCTTTAATCCATTGTATATTCTGGCCTCCTTTGTCAAAGATAAGGTGTCCATATGTGCGTGGATTTATCTCTGGGCTTTCTATTTTGTTCCATTGATCTATATTTCTGTCTTTGTGCCAGTACCATACTGTCTTGATAACCGTGGCTTTGTAGTAGAGCCTGAAGTCAGGTAGGTTGATTCCTCCAGTTCCATTCTTCTTTCTCAAGATCGCTTTGGCTATTCGAGGTTTTTTGTATTTCCATACAAATTGTGAAATTATTTGTTCTAGCTCTGTGAAGAATACTGTTGGTAGCTTGATAGGGATTGCATTGAATCTATAGATTGCTTTGGGTAGTATACTCATTTTCTGTAGCTTGATTCTTCCAATCCATGAACATGGTATATTTCTCCATCTGTTAGTGTCCTCTTTGATTTCTTTCACCAGTGTTTTATAGTTTTCTATATATAGGTCTTTAGTTTCTTTAGGTAGATATATTCCTAAGTATTTTATTCTTTCCATTGCAATGGTGAATGGAATTGTTTCCTTAATTTCTCTTTCTGTTTTCTCATTATTAGTGTATAGGAATGCAAGGGATTTCTGTGTGTTGATTTTATATCCTGCAACTTTACTATAGTCATTGATTAGTTCTAGCAATTTTCTGGTGGAGTCTTTAGGGTTATTATCAGAGACATGCAAATCAAAACCACTATGAGGTACCATTTCACACCAGTCAGAATGGCTGCGATCCAAAAGTCTACAAGTGATAAATGCTGGAGAGGGTGTGGAGAAAAGGGAACCCTCTTACACTGTTGGTGGGAATGCAAACTAGTACAGCCACTATGGAGAACAGTATGGAGATTCCTTAAAAAACTGGAAATAGCACTGCCTTATGATCTAGCAATCCCACTGCTGGGCATACACACTGAGGAAACCAGAAGGGAAAGAGACACGTGTACCCCAATGTTCATCGCAGCACTGTTTATAATAGCCAGGACATGGAAGCAACCTAGATGTCCATCAGCAGATGAATGGATAAGAAAGCTGTGGTACATATACACAATGGAGTATTACTCAGCCATTAAAAAGAATACATTTGAATCAGTTCTAATGAGGTGGATGAAACTGGAGCCTATTATACAGAGTGAAGTAAGCCAGAAAGAAAAACACCAATACAGTATACTAATGCATATATATGGAATTTAGAAAGATGGTAACAATAACCCTGTGTATGAGACAGCAAAAGAGACACTGATGTATAGAACAGTCTTATGGACTCTGTGGGAGAGGGAGAGGGTGGGAAGATTTGGGAGAATGGCATTGAAACATGTAAAATATCATGTATGAAACGAGTTGCCAGTCCAGGTTCGATGCACGATACTGGATGCTTGGGGCTGGTGCACTGGGACGACCCAGAGGGATGGAATGGGGAGGGAGGAGGGAGGAGGGTTCAGGATGAGGAACACATGTATACCTGTGGCGGATTCATTTTGATATTTGGCAAAACTAATACAATTACGTTAAGTTTAAAAATAAAATAAAAAATAAAAAAATAAAAAAGTTGGTAAAAGTGAAAAAAAAAAAAAGAAAAAAAAAAAAACAGTTGAATTTTTTGGTAAAACACTCTCAACAGTGGATAGATCATTCAGACAGAGAATCAACAAGTAAACAGCAAATTTGAACGCCACGATAACTATGCAGACCTAACAGACATGTACAGAACACTCTAACCAACAACAGCAGAGCACACATTCTTCTTAAATGCACATGGAACATTATCTAAGATAACGGCCGTATGTTAGGCCATAAAATAAGTCTTAGCAAATTCAAGAAAACTGAAATCATACCAAGTATCTTCTCTGACCACAATGGCATGAAGTTAGAAATCAGTGACAGGAGGAAAACTGGAAAAACCACAAACACATAGAAATTAAACAACACTCTTCTGAAATATCAATGGGTCAAATAATAAAGAAGAAACTGAAAAGTACCTTTAGGTGAATGAAAATGAAAACAACATATTAAAACTTATGGGATACAGAAAAAGCAGTTGTAAGAGGAAAGTTCATAATGATAAAAAAAAAAACAAAACACCTACATAAGCAACAAGAAACATGTCAAATAAACAACCTAAATCTATGCCTCAAGGAATTAGAAAAAAGACTAACCCCAGTTTAGCCAAAGGAAGGTAGTAATAAAGATCAGAACAGAAATAGAGAACAGGAAAACAACAGAAAACAGTAACCAAATTAAGTGTTGGTTATTTGAAAATATAAACAAAATTGACAAAACTTGAGCTAAACAAACCAGGGAAAAAATAGAGAACCCAAATTTAAAAGTTATAAATGAAAGAGGAGACATTATAACTAATATCACAGAAATACAAAGGATTATAAGAAGATGCTATAAAAAAGTAAGTGCCAACAAACCATACAATTTAGAAGAAATGGAAAAATTGTTAGAAACATACAACCTATCAAGAATGAATCATAAAGAAATAGAAAATCTGAACAGACTAATTACTGGGAGGCAGATTAACTCAGTAATCAAAAATCTCCCAACAAAGAAAACCCCAGAATCAGACGGCTTCACTGATGTATTTTAACAAACATTTAAAGAATTAAATCCTTCTCAACCTCTTCCAAAAAAAAGTGAAAAGGGAACACTCTTAAATTCATTTTATAAGGACAGTATTACCCTGACACCAAAGCCAGAAAAAGACACAAGAAAACTACAAGCCATATCCGTAATGAATATTGATGTAGACATCTCAATAAAACAGTGGCAAACCAAATTCAGTAGTATATTAAAAGGATCATTCACAATGATCAAGTAACATTGTCCCACAATACAAGGATGGTTCAATACATGCAAGTCAATCAATATGATATATCACATTAATAGAATGAAAGAAAAAAAATCAAATGATAATCTCAATAGATGCAGAAAAAGCATTTGACAGAATTCAACATCTATTTATGTTAAAAATTCTTAACAAATTAGATACAGAGGGAACATACCTCATGATACTAAAGGCCTCATATAACATGCCACAGCTAACGTCATACTCATTGGTGGAAGGCTGAAAACCTTTCCTCTAAGACTGGAAACAAGACCATGGTGCCCACTCTCACCACTCCTATTCCACACAGCATGGACTCTTAGAACAATCAAGCAAGAAAAAGATAAAAGGCATCAACACTGGAAAGGAAGAAGTAAAATGATCTCTATTTGCAAATATATAAAAAGTTGTGAAAACTTCACCAAAAAAACTGTTAGAGCTAACCAATGAATTCAGAAAAGTTGGAAGATTAAAAATTAACATATAAAAATCAGTTTTTCTATAAACTACTAGTAATTTATCTGAATAGGAAATAAAATGATTTCATTCGCAATAGAATCAAAAAGGATACAATACTCAGTAATAAATTTAACTGAAGAAGTGTAAGTTCTCTGCACTGAAAACTGCAAGACATTGATAAAAGAAACTGAAGATTCAAGGCACAAATGAATGGAAAGGTATCCTATATGTTCATGGATTAGAAAAACTATTATTGTTAAAACTATTCATAACCCAAAGACATGTATAGATTCAATCCAATCCCTATTAAGATCCCAATGGCATTTTTCCCCCCAAAGAAATAGAAGAAACCATTCTAACATCTATATGGGACCACAAAAGACCCAGAATACCCAAAGCAATCCTGAGAAAGAATAACAGATCTGGGGACATCACATTTCTTGATTTCAAGCTGTATTATAAAGCTATAGTAATCAAAATAGTACGGTACTGGCATAAAAATACATGCATAGACGAGTGGGACATACTTGACAGCCCAGAAATAAATCCTTGCATATATATAGTCAGGCTTCCCTGGTGGCTCAGCGGTAAAGAATCTGCCTGCAATGCAGGAGATGAGGGTTTGATTCCTGGGTTGGGAAGAGCCCCTGGAGGAGGTCATGGCAACCCACTCCAGTATTCCTGCCTGGAGAATCCCATGGACAGAGGAGGATGGCGGGCTATAGTCCATGGGGTCGCAAAGAGTCAGAAACCGCTGAAGCAACTGAGCATGCATGCATACACATAGACACAGTCAACTAATAACTGACAAGAGAGGAATGCTGTATGTGTGTGTGTGTGTGTGTGTGTGTGTGTGTGTGTGTGTATATATATACTTAAGATATTTTAGAAGTGAGTATATAATTTACTCACTTCTTATATAAACATTAAGAAGTATTGGAGAAAAATAGCATTATATGATTTTCTCAATAAGTAGCTGTGAAATGAGGGATACCATTGACTTGCTTCCACCCCAAGGTGGACTGGAGAGGTCTGTGTGTCCAGGTGAAATATATTCCCATTTTAACCACATTTCCCCTACTTATAGGTCACTGGGTCTGAAGCCCATTAGAAAAGGCTGACATGGCCAAGGGCCATCCCCTCTGTGCGGCACCGTGGAGATGTGGTGCCATCACTTGGTAACTATGGTAACTGTGCACCAGGGTGCACATCCTCGTGTTTGTCCAGGCAAGGACTCAGCGAACAGACATCTCAGGGACGCAGTGAGGTCCAGGGGCAGGAAACCATTCAGGCCCCTTGGGGCAGGGCAGGATGGTCAAACCCAGCCGTTTCCTTCCCGTGCACACAGAGAAAGTGCTCTCTGCTTGATCTAGAGTCCCAGCTGGTCTCCAGGGAGCAGCGGCAGCTTGGTGGCACACAGCTATCAGCAGCAGATGGACAGAGTGCCCTGCAGGCCTGGCCTGGAGGCTGTCCAGGCTCTGCCTCCCATGACTGAGGCCCTTTGGTCCTTCCTTTATTCCTTCCTGCCTCCCTTCAAGGCCCACTGTTTACCACCCCCCACCCTTGGTCCAGATAGCAGAGAGAGATGGAGAGAGAGGTCATAGCTAGAGGTCGCTCAGTGGGAGAGGGCAGGTTCTCGCCTGAGGGCCTGCAGACCTCCCCGCTGCCACGGACTGCAGCAGGGGCGACAGTGGGTCCCCCTCCCCTCTCATGTGGCCTGGTGAGTGGTTCTAAAACTCTGAGGCCAGTTGTGCTTGACACGCGGGTTTTATTTTTTTCCTCAGAAGCAGGTGTTTACTGGGCACCTGCTCTGGGCAGACGATGTGACAGCCGTACTCATGCATACTGAGTGGATCCTCACCCACACCCCCTTCCAGACTGCCCCACGAAGAAGGTGACTCCTTTGAGGTGACAAAATCCTGACTCGTGGAACCCTATATCTGAGTACAAAGAGGGAGACACAAATTCTTTGAGTAAAAAATTCCAGAGGATCCCAGGGCTCATTCTCCCAGCATGAAGCCAAGAATCCAGTGGAAAGTTCCTTAACGTCTAAACAATGTTTGACCTTCCATCTGGGTGGTTGGAAGGCTGGTGGTGGGACAGTCTAACCCAAAGGTCTGAAGCCCTTTAGCAAGAGGTTCTTTTCCTATCTTTCTTGGGGACAAGCGAGAAATACAGAGTTTCCCTTTGTATATGTACGTGTATATTTCCCTTCATATTTGTCAGAAAGCTGGCATAACATATACAGCTTACATGACCAAAAAAACCTGGCAGAAAATATACCATAGTGCTCTGTTATGGTGGTGGTAGTAATTTTTTTTTAAATCTCTAATTCCCCAAAATATTTTGGGTACTGTGGTTTGATTATTTTCTAATAAAAATATAATAGAGACTTCCCTGGTAGTCCACTGGTTAAGACTTTGCCTTCCAATGCAGGGTGTATGGGTTTGATCCCTGATCAGGGAGCTAGGATCTGACATGCCTCAGGACCAGAAAACCAAAACATAGAACAGAAACAATATTGTAACAAATTCATTCAGTTCAGTTCAGTCGCTCAGTCCTGTCGGACTCTTTGTGACCCCATGAATCGCAGCACGCCAGGCCTCCCTGTCCAACACCAACTCCCGGAGTTCACTCAGACTCACATCCATCAAGTCAGTGATGCCATCCAGTCATCTCATCCTCTGTCGTCCTCTTCTCCTCCTGCTCCCAATCCCTCCCAGCATCAGAGTCTTTTCCAATGAGTCAACTCTTCGCATGAGGTGGCCAAAGTACTGGAGTTTCAGCTTCAGCATCATTCCTTCCAAAGAAATCCCAGAGCTGATCTCCTTCAGAATGGACTGGTTGGATCTCCTTGCAGTCCAAGGGACTCTCAAGAGTCTTCTCCAACACCACAGTTCAAAAGCATCAATTCTTCGGCGCTCAGCCTTCTTCCCAGTCCAACTCTCACATTCATACATGACCACAGGAAAAACCACAGCCTTGACTAGACGGACCTTTGTAACAAATTCATTAAAGACATTAAAAATGGTCCACATCAAAAAAATCTTTAAAACATATAATAAAAAAATTTTAAATGAAAATATCAAACTGAAAAACTAAAAATAGAACTACCATGTGACCCAGCAGTTCCACTCCTTGGTCTATGTTTGAAAAAAAAAAGACAAAGACGCTAATTCAAAAAGATATGCACCCCCCAAAATTCAAAAAGATATGCACCCCAATGTCCATAGCAGCAAAAGTCACAATTGTCAAGATATAAAAGCAATGGAGTGTCCATCAACAGATGAATGGATAAAGAAGATGTAGTATATATACACAATGGAATACTAATCAGTCATAAAAAGAATGAAAATTTGCCATTTGCAGCAACATGGATGGAGTTGGAGGGCATTCTGCTAAGGGAAAGAAGGCAGACAGGAAGACACACACTGTGTGATGTCACTTACCTGTAGAATCTAAAAAACAAACTAGAGAATATAACAAAAAAGCAGCAGACTCACAGATACAGAGAGCTGGTGGTTACCAAGGGGGAGAGGGAAGTGGGGAGGGGCCATATGGGGCAGGGAGTTCAGAGGTACAAACTGTTAAGTATAAAACGGGCTACAAGATATATCATATACTACGGGAAATACAGCCAATAGTTTATAATAAGTATTAATGGAGTATAACCTTTAAAATTGTGAATCACTGTATCGTATACCTGTGACTTATATAATATTGCATTATCAACTATACTTCAATAAAAAGGATACTTAATTGGGTGCTAAGAATACATTAACATAGAAGGAAAATTAAAGCAGACCTTTCAGCCCCGTTTGAAGGTTCAGCCAAACCCTAAGCACTGTCCCAACAGGATCTAGTCTAGATCGGTGGGATCGAGACCCCCCCCCCCCTCCGCCGCCCCCAACTCCTAACTGCTGGCTCCCAGAAGCCTTCTGCTATAGTCTTCCTGTTTTCCCCGCCCTGGAAGGAGATGCTCCCCTGGAGCAAACCCACGGCACCCCACTTTCCTATACCACAGCTCGCACGTGTCACACTCCATGGGGTGGTCTGGACCAGCCGTGAACTTGGAGCATGGGACTCTTGTTCATCTTGGTCCATCTCCAGTCCCACATCTGACTGAGTGGAGACAGTGTCTGCCGACTTGAACAGCTCCCAGCCTTGGCGCTGGACTGTCGCTTCCCCTGCAGTTAGTTACTCAGAGGCATACCGTGGCTTACAGTGGATCGGCCCTACCTACTGGGAGCCACCTGCCACGGGCAGAATCAGCAGCCCTTTCTTCCAGGTCCACGCCAAACCAAACCCCTTTGAAAGCAGAGCCGTAGACAGACCAAACTAAATAAGCCAAGTGAGGCAGGCAGGCCACCGGGGAAAGCTGGTCTAAGGACTGAGAGCAGAAAACACTGCTTAGAATCCCTCACTTTCCTTCCTCTCCCTCAAAGATCTGATTCCAAGTCCTACAAAAGCCTATAAGCCCACTTTTTTTTTTTTTTAAACCTGAAAGAAAATTACTCTTCCTTCCAGGCCTGAAAGAGCTCCGATGTCACTTATACATTCTGCAGGAATATCAAACTCGGAAGATGCTCTGGGAAATGATATTCTGGGGCGACTTTCAGCCACCCTGGACAATGTGCAGTGATAAACTAACCAGTGCAGGCAACGTGGTTGGCTGGAAACAGCAATCTTCTTTAGAGTCTGGACTGGGAGCCAGAAACCCTGACCAAGTGTACCGAGCCCAATGGCCTCCCATTCATTCACACCCCTCCCTGCTCCGTATGTGATGCTCTGCTCCTTGGGTCACTGCAGGCCTGCCCAGGGACCAAGGGGGAGGAGGGACAAGCTAACATGTACTGTGTAGTCACTGTGCATTGCACTTCAGGCTTGGGGCTAGGAACAGGATACGATCCATTTTATAACTGACATACAGCTTTGTATTAGGTTTTCAGGTGTACAACGATTCAATACATGTAATTATATTGTGAGTGATCACCACAATATTATGACTTGTACTCTTGATGGTCTGTCCTGAACCTGCTATGAAGTACAGTTAAAATATCTTTTTTAGAAGGAATGTGCCCCAGGCAGTGCTAATCAAACATGCAGTGACAACTGGGCAGTCCTGCGGAGAATATTCTGAGCGAGGGACCATGTAGAGAGGGTGCTATGGCCCTCAGCACCCGGGAGCTGCTTAGAAATGCAGGATCTCAGGCCCTTCTCCCGACACCTCCTGGATCTGAGTTTCTCGAGGGGGGACCCAGGGAATCTGTGATTTTCAGGGTTGCTGAAGCTTGAGGGGTGCTGGCAGATGTAGTGCCCAGGTCCCAGCTGGGTTCCTTGGAAAAGAACAGGGAGCAAGACAGCCGGTATGGGCTCCTGAGTCCCCAAGTGAGCTCCCAGTCTCCTCTGCTGTTGGTGATTCTGGGCATGGCAGGTATTGACCTAAATGTCTGGGGTGTGTCTGCAGGGTAAGGATACGCGTGGTCCCCCCTGCTGGTAGACACGCTGAGAGGGTGCAGTAAGGAAGGTATTAGAATGCACTAAGGACAGAGGCACCTAATGGGCTGCTGTCTATGGGGTTGCACAGAGTCGGACACGACTGAAGCGACTTAGCAGCAGCAAGCCACGGCATGGCAACTCCCAAGCAACCAATTGATATTCACCATCACACCATTATTATTGGGTTGGCCAAACAAATTTGAGTTTTCCATAAAAATGTACAAAAGCTAGAGTGAACTTTTTGGCCAACCCAATATCTCTTGGGGAAACTCTTCCCTGCATAGACACCTCCCCAGGCAAGAAGCTGACCAACTGGAGGTAGTCTGTGTCTGTCTCTGGCAGCTGGAGGCAGAGGCGCCCGGTCTGTAGGGTGGACAGTGTTACGTCGTCACCTGTGTCATCTGGCCCTCCCAGAGATGCAGGCTGAGCGCACGCCTTACTCTCCCACCTCCCCTGGGAGCGGAGGGGCTTTAAGGAAGAGGGGCTTCTATTGGCATGGCCACTGTTCTCACCCGATGTCAGGGTTAGAGGGGTAGGGGGCCATCCACTCATTCCCTTTGCCTCCTACCCTGCATTCAGTGCTGGAGGCCCGCTCTTCAGCAGACACCATGGCCCCAGGGCTCCTCCGTGGGTGCCTCCTGGCCCGGTCTCCCCTCTGGGTCCTGGTCACTCCCCTCCCTGTTTCTAACCACCAGCCAGGGTTCTCCCCTGCTCAGGCTGCCTCCAGGGGGCCTGCCCAGAACAGCCCCAAGTTCCCACCTTTCTCCCCTTCTGTCTCCTTTTCTTTGTTCATTCATTCAACAGTGAGTGTCCAATGTGTGCTGGGCACTGTCAGAGGCACTAGGGAGCCTGCAGCGGGCAAAACAGGGAAAGTCCCTGCCTCCGGGTGCCCAGGTTCTGGTGGGGGAGACAGACAAGCCTCTATTGGATCACTGCACATCTGTTACGGGGGACGGCGCTACGGGGAAAGGCTGGCAGGGCAGGGGCACATGTGTGAGAATGGGAGAGAGAGATGCCCTTCAACATCGTGGCCAGGGAAGGGCTCGCTGGCGGGGACACAGAGCAGAGCCCTGATTGGGGGAGTGGAGGAGAGGGAACAGCCATGTGGCCAGCTGGGCGGTGGGGGTTCAGGCAGAAGGACAGAACTGACACAGGGTGTTCCGAAGGGTCAAGAGTGACAGCAGGGTGGCTGGGGCAGAGTGAGGGGAGGGGAGCAGAGCAGGAAGGGCCACTGGGAGGAAACCAGCTCCACAAGGGAGAGGACGGGCAGTGGTTCCGAGCACAGGAGTCACCTGATCTGGCTTATGCTCTAAAGGGACCTTCTCACTGTCCAGTGGGCAAGCGAGGGCGGAGGTAAGGTGACTTGTCAGGCGGCTGTGTGGGTGGGGCAGGCAGGGAAAGACTCTCTGAAACCTTAATCATGAGAAGGAACCCACCGTGTGATGACCTTGGAGAAGACCATCCCAGGCGGTAGATGCAAAGGTCCTGAGGCAGCAAAGAGTTTGTTGCATCTGAGGAAGAGAAAGCAGGCTGACGTGGAAGGCAAAGAGGGAGTAAGAAGCAAGAGATAAAGCCTGAGAGATGAGCAGCTGACAAAAGGGCCTTGGTGAACATCTGGAAAGGCTGTCAGGGCCATGGGAAGTTTTGGAGGGCATGGCAACCCACTCCAGTATTCTTGCCTGGAGAATCCCGTGGACAGAGGAGCCTGGTGGGCTTGCAAAGAGTTGGACACAACTGAAGTAACCACTGTACCCCACAAAAAGCAAAGTCTTTCTCTGCTTTTTTTTTAAGATTTCTTTTTTAACGTGGACCATTTTTTAAAGTCTTCATTGTATTTGTTACAATGTTGCTTCCATTTTATGTTTTGCTTTTTGGGTTGCAAGGCAGCGTGGGCTTTTAGCTCCCAGACCAGGGATCGAACCCACACCCCCTGCATTGGAAGGTGAAGTCTTAACCACTGGACCGCCAGAGACATCCCTCTCTACTTTCTTAAAACACAAGTCTCACCCTCATGTGTTGCTGGTGGAAACGTAAAATGGCGCAGCCACTACAGAAAACAATATGAAAGCTACTTTCCTCTAGAAATTAAACACAGACTCACCATGTGACTCAGCAATTGCACGTCTGGGTATAAGCCCCAAAGAAGTAAAAGCAGGGATCCAAAGAGATATTTGCACACACACGTTCACAGCAGCATTATTCACAATAGTCCAAAGGTAGATGCATTTCACGTGTCCATCAGCAGATGAATGGATACACGAAATGTGGCATGTTCACGACAGAATAGTATTCAGATTTAAAAAGGAAGGGAATCTGACACAGGCTACAACTTGGATGAACCTTAAGGACATTATGCGAAGTGAAATAAGCCTGTCAAGAAGAGACAAAACACAGTACGATCCCACTTGTATGAGATTCCTAGAGCAGTCAAGCGCGTAGAGACATGAAGTAGGACGGTAGTTGGCAGGAGCCAGAGAGAGGTGGGGATGTGGGGTTACTGTGTGACTAGGACAGAGCTTCAGCTCTGCAGGATGAGAAGAGCTCTGCAGATGGGCAGTGGTGTTGGTTGTAGAACAATGTGGGTGCAGTAACACCCTACATACATTTACATTTAAAAAGGATTCAGACAGTCAGCTTCACTGTTGTGTGTATTGTTATGTGTATTTTACTACAGTTAAAAAAATTTTTTTAGAAAGTCTCTGGAGGCCACTTAGTCTCCCATTTGCATCCTCATCAGCACCCATCTCCCTGTCCTCATGGCAATCATGACCCCAGTATTTAGGGACTGAATGTCTAGACAATCTCCTCGCTGCGTGAAGATGACAGATAAATGAACTGGCATGGATGAGATCTTAAAAGCTCTCCAGTGAAGACAATCCCCAAGACTGAACCCGGCTGCTCTTTCAAAAGGTAACAATTCTGCTTGCCAGGATTTCTTGCCTTTCAAACGTTACTTCCTGGTAGCTCAGCTGGTAAAGAATCCGCCTGCAATGCAGGAGACCTAGGTTCGATCTCCAGGTTGGGAAGATTCGCTGGAGGAATAAATGGCAACCCACTACAGTATTCTTGCCTGGACAATTCCATGGACAGAGAAGCCTGGCAGGCTACTATGGGGTCGCAAAGAGTTGGACACGACTGAGCAACTTGCACTCACTCACTCAAATGTTACTTAAATCTTGGTGGCTCAGTGGTAAAGAACCTGCCTCCCAATGCAGGAGACATAAGAGATGCAGGTTCAATCCCTGGGTTGGGAGGATCCCCTGGAGGAGGGCATGGCAACCCACTCCAGTATCCTTGCCTGGAGAATCCCGAGGACAGAGGAGCCTGGTGGGCTACAGTCCATGGGGTTGCACAGAGTCAGACACGACTGAAGTGACTTAGCACACACAAAACCTTCTGTTTAAGCCAGTTCTCTCCTCTGCCTTCTGAGAATGCAAAGAACAGCCAGTGACCATCTATGGAAGAAGTCCTCCAAAGGACTTAGATACCACTGTTAAATTCCCTTGCCTCTCCAAAGACATGGAGTGATCTACTTTCCACATTGTCCAGCCTAAAACTGCAGCCACATTCTCTTGGTGAAACCGACCTTTGAGTCCTCAACTGTGCCTCTATGTGTCTGGATGGACCCCAAATTGCTTCTTAAGGTGTGGACCAGCCCATGGCACTCCCATGGTAGACCTCTAAGGGAGGTGGTAGGCTACTATTCAGGCCTGTGTCCTTTGCAGGCTCCTCAGAGCATCTCAAGAAGATGTCAACACACAACCCAGCTCAGGTGAGTCGCAGGACAAACGACTCCATCCTTTACCAGCTACACGGGAACAGGTGTACTCCAGGGACTGGGCCGGGAATAAACAAGCCAAATTCACTGTCACTTACAATCTACCAAAAACTTGGCTGTGAGAAACAACTTTGGGAAGACTGAAGGTGTATCCCTCCCTTTGGGGTTAAGTCCCCAGGAGTTGCAGGTGGGGACCACCTGGTTTTGCCCAGCCTCCCTCTGCGGGGTGTCTTTGTTGCACTACGCTGACTGGGCACCCTGCCCGCCCTGCAGGTGCCATGTAAGGAAGCCTTGGGAGGCCTCCGTGCAGTCGTTCTAGATACACAGTTGAAGGCAGGCTACCGACACCTGGATGGACGTGAGAAGGCGTGGGCAATGCTGCTCCCAGGACTCAGAGTCAGCAATCTGAAGTGCAATCTATTTCTGCCTCGTGGACTCTAAATTGCATTCTGGTTTTGCTGCTGGGGAACTCAAAATCAAATTGGGGTCCTATTTCTGGAAGAATGCTGTGCAACAGAACTTTCTGCAACGATGGCAGTGTTCTGTATGTGTGCAGCGCAACATGGTAGCCACCAGCCCCATGGGGCTACTGAGTACTTGAAATGAGTGAGACTGCGGAACTAAATTTTTTTATTTTAACTTCAATGTTAAATTTAAATGGCCACGTGTGGCTAGTGGCTATAGATTCCATGGCAAAGTTCTCAAGTAGGGAATGACATAAATCTTGGATCTCACAGATGGTTTACCTTACTTTCCTAACATTATCCAAATTTCTCCTCCATTTCAAGTTTCTTGGGTATTTAATTATTAATATTTAATTTTCTTTATTAATCTTCTGGTGTGGCCTGTATTTGTCAATCAACCTCAGTCTTTTCAAAAAAATGATGTGGGATCTCCTTATAAAGACAAAAGCCCC
The DNA here is from genome assembly GCF_029407905.1 of Bubalus kerabau. Classification (NCBI taxonomy): domain Eukaryota; kingdom Metazoa; phylum Chordata; class Mammalia; order Artiodactyla; family Bovidae; genus Bubalus; species Bubalus kerabau. The sequence goes on along the minus strand of NC_073635.1, from coordinate 21,307,692 downwards.
AGATAACGTGGCCATATTCCCCCCTTTTTGATCACGTATGCCCCCACCCCTTTGTGCAATCTGGAGTAATCAATATGTTCATTTCAGGGAAGTGGGTCCCATGAGCGGGGAAAGAGAAGCCTCCTCTTCTGTTTCTATGCTTTGTTTCTTCATCTGGGTGTTGCTCAGGCAAAGGTTTAATTTGTGAAAATTCACCGAGCGTGGATATATGATTTGCACTTTTCCTTGTATATATCATTTATATGATTCTTCAAGAAAAAATAAGGAAAATGTATAAAGAGAACCTACTATGTTCAAAGTACCATGTTCTAGTGTGTGTAACACAGGTCTTGGCTCCAGAAAGCTGTAGTTTTGATCAGCAAGCATTAACGCAAATTTCTGAGATATATTTTATAGAGAGATATCTTGGGCAACTTCAGAGGCTGGCAACTCCCCACCCACCGACCTTTCTGCCTCTCCCCCCTGAGTCAGGCAATGCCAAGAAAGGAGAGGTGAGCTTCAGGAGGTAGAAGACTTTCTTTCCATCTAATCAGACACTAAAATCCTCAACAAAATACTGGCAAACCAAATCTAACAACAAATTAAAAGGATTGTACACCCTGATCAAGTGGGATTTATTCCAGATATTCAAGGACTCTTCAGTATATTCAAATCAATCAGTGTGATACACCACATCAACAAACTGAAGAACAAAAACCATATGATCATCTCAATAGATGCAAAAAAAGCTTTATGACAAAGTTCAATACCCACTTATGATAAAAACTCTCTAAAAAGTGGGATAAGAGGGAACCTGCCTCAATATAATAAAGGTCATATACTTCATATCTACAGCTAACACCATACTTCATGGTGAAAGTGGAAAGCATTTTCTATAAAATCAGGATGTCCACTCTTGCCACTTTTATTCAACATAGTTTTTGAAGTCCTCGTCAGGGCTATTAGAGAAGAAAAAGAAACAAAAGGAATCCAAATTGTAAAAGGATAAGTAAAACTGTCACTGTTTGCAGATGACATGATACTATAAATAGAAAATCCTAAAGTTGCCATCAGAAAATCACTAGAGTTCATCAATGAATTTAGTAAAGTTGTGGGATACAAAATTAATACATAGAAATGTCTTGCATTTCTATATACTAACAACCAAAGATCAGAAAGACATATTAAGGAAACAATCCCATTTACTACATGGCAGAAAGTGAAGAGGAACTCAAAAGCCTCTTGATGAAAGTGAAAGTGGAGAGTGAAAAGGTTGGCTTAAAGCTCAACATTCAGAAAACGAAGATCATGGCATCCGGTCCCACCACTTCATGGGAAATAGATGGGGAAACAGTGGAAACAGTGTCAGACTTTATTTTTTTGGGCTCCCAAATCACTGCAGATGGTGATTGCAGCCATGAAATTAAAAGACTCTTATTCCTTGGAAGGAAAGTTATGACCAACCTAGATAGCATATTGAAAAGCAGAGACAGTACTTTGCCAACAAAGGTCCGTCTAGTCAAAGCTATGGTTTTCCCAGTGGTCATGTATGGATGTGAGAGCTGGACTGTGAAGAAGGTTGAGCGCTGAAGAATTGATGCTTTTGAACTGTGGTGTTGGAGAAGACTCTTGAGAGTCCCTTGGACTGCAAGGAGTTCCAACCAGTCCATTCTGAAGGAGATCGGCCCTGGGTTTTCTTTGGAAGGAATGATGCTAAAGCTGAAACTCCAGTACTTTGGCCACCTCATGCGAAGAGTTGACTCATTGGAAAAGACTCTGATGCTGGGAGGGATTGGGGGCAGGAGGAGAAGGGGATGACAGAGGATGAGATGGCTAGATGGCATCACCGACTCGATGGACGTGAGTCTGAGTGAACTCTGGGAGTTGGTGAAGGACAGGGAGGCCTGGCGTGCTGTGATTCATGGGGTCGCAAAGAGTTGGACATGATTGAGTGACTGAACTGAACTGAAAATGGATTAAAGTCCCTAGGAAAAAACCTACCTAAGGAGGCATGAAATTAAAAGATGCTTGCTCTTTGGAAGAAAAGCTATGACCAACCTAGACAGCATATTCAAAAGCAGAGACATTACTTTGCCAACAAAGGTCCATCTAGTCAAAGCTATGGTTTTTCCAGTAGTCATGTGTGGATGTGAATGCTGGACTATAAAGAAAGCTGAGCACTGAGGAATCAGTGCTTTTGAACTGTGGTGTTGGAGAAAATTGATGCTTTTGAACTGTGTTAATGGAGAAGACTCTTGAGAGTCCCTTGGACTTCAAGGAGATCAAACCAGTCAATCCTAAAGGAAATCAGTCGTGAATATTAACTGGAATAGTCATTGGAGGGACTGATGCTGAAGCTGAAATTCCCAATACTTTGGTCACCTGATGCGAAGAACTGACTCATTGGAAAAGACCCTGATGCTGGGAAAGATTGAAGGTAGGAGGAGAAAGGGATGACAGAGGATGAGATGGTTGGATGGCATCACCGACTCGATGGGCATGAGTTTGAGCAAGCTCTGGGAGTTGGTGATGGAAGGGAAGCCTGGCGTGCTGCAGTCCATGGTCTGGCAAAAAGACACAACTGAGCAACTGAACTGAACTGACTGAAGGAGGTAAAAGACGAAGTCAGAAAACTATCTGGAAAGAAATCAAAGATATACCATATCCTTGGATTGGAAGAATCAATATTGTGAAAATGACTATAATATCCAAAGCAATCTACAGATTCAGTGCAATCCCTGTCAAATTACCAGTGGTATTTTTCACAGAATTAGAACAAAAAATTTCACAATTTGTACAAAAACACAAAAGTCTCCAACTAATCAAAACAATCTTGAGAAAGAAGAACAGAGCTAGAGGAATCAGGCTCCCTGACTTCAGACTATACTACAAAGCTACAGTAACGAAGACAGTTTGGTCCTGGCACAAAAACAGAAATACAGATCAATGGAACAGGGCAGAAAGTCCAGAGATAAACCCACACACCTGTGGCCACCTAATCTGTGACAAAGAAGGCAAGAATATACAATGGAGAAAAGACAGTCTCTTCAACAAGTGGCACTAAGAAAACTAGGCAGCTACATGTAAAGGAATGAAATTAGAACACTTCCTAACACTATACACACACAAAAAATAACACAAAATGGATTAAAGACCTAAAGTAAGACCTAAATACAAAACTCTTAGAGGAAAACAGAGACACTCTTTGATAGGAATTGCAGCAAGATCTTCTGGGATTCACTTCCTAGATGGACCTAGAGATTGTCATACAGAGGGAAGGCAGAAAGAGAAAGTCAAATATCATATAATATTGCTAATATGTGGAATCTAGAAAAACGGTACAGGTGAACTTATCTGCAAACCAGAAACAGAGTCAGAAATGCAGAAAACAAACTTACAGGTTACCAGGGTGAGGGAGGGGGTGGAATGAATTGGGAGACTGGGATTGACATATATACACCACTATATATAAAATAGGTAACTAATGAGAGCCTACTATATAGGACAGGGAACTCAACGCTCTGCGTGTGTGCTAAGTCGCTTTGGTCGTGTCCGACTCTTTGGGACCCCATGGACTGTAGCCCACCAGGTTCCTCAGTCCATGGGATTTTCCAGGCAAGGATACTGGAGTGGGTTGCCACGCCCTCCTCCATGGGATCTTCCCGACCCAGGGGTTGAACCCATGTGTCTTTTGTCTCCTGCATTGGCAGGCATGTTCTTTACCACTAGCGCCACCTAGGAAGCGCACTCAGTGCTCTGTGGTGACCTAAGTGAAAAGGAAATCCAAAAGCAAAGTGGATATATGTAGATGAATAACTGATTCATTTTGCTGTTCAGCAGAAACTAATGCAACAGTGTAAAGAAACTATAAAAGAGTGAATTTTACAAAAAATAATTCCAAATTCTTAAAAGAGGTTGAGTAGCTCCCAGAAACAAACCTCTCAGCTTTTTTCCTTCAGAGGAATTAAACACTGAAGAAAGTCTCTGAAATATGGATTGTCAAGTCAGTGGGGCAGGATGAAGAAATAAATGCAACCTATATTTTAAGAAAGCAACTAAAAACTACCCAACCAAGATCATCTTCAGTGTATAACTGCACTCAAGTGAACAAAAGCATGTATGTTGAAAATGAAACTCGGGAACCACACTGCTAAGGAGAATATGGGAAAAAAAGGTGCTGTTTCCACTGGGTCCCTCCTCCCATAACCAAAACATCTTAATTTGCTAAAGACTGAAGCATAAAAATTTTTACTTTTAAAAGGAACTTAAAAGAGTTGGACTGACTTCCCTGGTGGCTTAGACAGTAGAGAATCTGCTTGTAATGTGGGAGACCTGGGTTTGATCCCTGGGTTGGGAAGACCCCCTGGAGGAGGGAATGGCAACCCACTTCATTATTCTTGTCTGGAGAATTCCATGTATACAGGAGCCTGATGGGCTATAGTCCATTGAAGTCACAAAGATTTGGGCACAATGGAGCGACTAACACACACACACACATACACACACACACACGTGGGCAGGTGTATCAAGCTAGAGCAGAGAGCGTCTTTCTACAGTGATGCAGTAACAGTAACCTATTCAAACAGCCATAATCAAGAACTGTGAGAGGGGACCATTATTCATTTCTTCCCACATTAATTTAACTCTTTGACATACTGCCATTTTGGACAAAAGCCCAAATTCCTAAAACCCCCATGATACAAATCTTTTTCTCTTACTCTTTTCATACTTGGATGCTCTAAATTCAAAAGCCTGTACCCATACAGATTGTATAGCTATTTAAATCTGTGACTTTTCTTTGAAATATTCTTTCAATGGTTCCTTCAAGTGGGTTTCAGGCCAAGCTTTCTTACTTTATTCTTTCATTTATATTATTACAGGGATTGAGGGGGAAAAAAAGTATTCTAAATAACACAAAAAGGAAAAATTCCCTCAGAAACAATCACGTTCATTTTGGACTTTTAGTATAAACAAAGTCCTTTCATTAATTTTTACTTATGCAAATGCATTATGTTTTGCATAAAGAATCAGCAGTCTTCAAATACAGAAGAAAACTTTTTTCACATTTCAAGAGAGATTATAAAACGGATACAGAAATACACAGGATCATAAAAGACTAGTATAAGCAACTATATGCCAATAAGATGGACAACCTAGAGTAAGTGGACAAATTCTTAGCAAATTTCCTGAAACTGAACAGGAAAAAATAAAAAATATGAACACATCAACCACAAGTACTGAAATTGAAACTGTGATGGAAAAACTCCCAGCAAATAAAAGTCCAGGACCAGATGGCTTCACAGGCAGATTCTTTCAAACATTTAGAGAAGAGTTAACACCCATCCTATTCTGAAAAATTGCAAAGGAAGGAACACGCCCAGACTTATGCTGTGAGGCCACCATCACTCTGATACCAAAACCAAACACAGATACCACAAAAAAGAAAATTATAGGCCAATATTACCGATGAACATGGACACAAAAATCAACAAGATAACTAGCAAAATGAATCCAACAATATATTAAAAGGGTAACACACCATGAAAAACTGGGATTTATCCCAGGGATGCAAGGAGTTGTCAATATTCACAAATCAGTATGATATACCACATTAACAGACTGAAGAATAAAAACATATGATCATCTCAACAGATGCAGAAAAAGCTCCTGATAAAATTCAACACTCATTTATGTTAAAACCTCTCCAGAAAGTGGGCATAGAGGAAAACTATCTCAACATAATAAAGACAAAATATGACAAACCCACAGCTAACATCATACTCAAACATGAAAAACTGAAAGCATTTCCGCTAAGTTCAGGAACAAGACATGGATGTCCACTCTCACCACTTTTATTCAACGTAGTTTTGGCAGTCAGAGAAGAAAAAGAAATAAAAGGTATCCAAATTGGAAAAAAGAAGTAAAACTGTCACTGTTTGCAGATGACATGATACTACACACAGAAAATCCTAAAAATGCTACCAGAAAACTACTGGAGCTCATACATGAATTTGGTAGAGTTGTTGGATACAAAGTTAACACACAGAAATCTCTTGCATTCCTATACACCAACAACAAAAGATCAGGAAGAGAAATTAAGGAAACAATCCCGATTTACCATTGCATCAAAAAGAATAAAACACCCAGGAATAAACCTACCTACAGAGGCAAAAGACCTGTACTCCAGAACCTATAAGATGCTGATGAAAGAAATGGAAGATGACACAGACAGACAGAAAGCTATACCGTGTTCTTACACTGGAAGAATCAATATTGTCAAAATGACTATACTGCCCAAGGTGGTCTACAGATTCAATGCCTATCAAATTACCAAAGGCAGTTTTTTGCAGCTCTAGAATAATAAAATCTTAAAATTTGTATGGAAACACAAGACCCTGAGGAGCCAAAGTAATCTTAAGAAAGAAAACCAGAGCTGCAGGAATCAGGCTCCCTGACTTCAGCCTATACTACCAAGCTACGGACAGTATGGTAGGGCGCAAAGACAGACTTATAGATCAATGGAACAGAACAGAAAGCCCAGAATTAAACCCCTGCACCTTTGGTCAATTAATCCGTGACAAAGAAGTCAAGAACATACAGTGGAGAAAAGACAGTCTTCAATAAGTGGTGCTGGGAGAACAGCCAGCCACATGTAAAAGAATAAAACTAGAACACTAGCACCATACACAAAAAAAGTCTCAAGATGGATTAAAGACCTAAATGTAAGACCAGATTCTATAAAACCCTTAGAGAAAAACATAGGCAGAATACGCTTTGACATAAATCACAGCAAGATCTTCTATTCATAGCTTACAGAAATGAAAATAAAAACAAAAATAAACAAATGGGACCTAATTAAACTTAAAAGCTTTTGCACAGCAAAGGAAACCATAAACAAAACAAAAAGACAACCCAAAGAATGGGAGAAACTATTTGCAAATGGTGCAACCAACAAAAGATTAATCTCTAAAATATATAAACAGCTCATGTAGTTCAATATCAAAAACACAAACAACCCAATCAAAAAATAGGCACAAGATCTAAACAGATGTTTCTCCAAAGAAAACATAGAGATAGCCAAAACAAAACAAAAACCCATGAAAAGATGTTCAGTTCAGTCGCTCAGTCGTGTCCGACTCTTTGCGACCCCATGAATCGCAGCACGCCAGGCCTCCCTGTCCATCACCAACTCCCAGAGTTCACTCAAACTCACATCCATGGAGTCGGTGATGCCATCCAGCCATCTCATCCTCTGTCGTCCCCTTCTCCTCCTGCCCCCAATCCCTCCCAGCATCAGAGTCTTTTCCAATGAGTCAACTCTTCGCATGAGGTGGCCAAAGTACTGGAGTTTCAGCTTTAGCATCATTCCTTCCAAAGAACACCCAGGACTGATCTCTTTTAGAATGGACTGGTTGGATCTCCCTGCAGTCCAAGGCACTCTCAAGAGTCTTCTTCAACACCACAGTTCAAAAACATCAATTCTTCAGTGTTCAGCTTTCTTCACAGCTTTCTCTCACATCCATACATGACTACTGGAAAAACAATAGCCTTGACTAGGCAGACCTTTTCACTAATTATTAGAGAAATGCAAATCAAAACTACAATGAAGTATCACTTCACACTGGTCAGAATGGCCAGCATAAAAAAATCTACAAACAATAAATGCTGGAGAGGGTGTGGAGAAAAAGGAACTCTCTTACACTCTTGGTAGGAATGTAAATTGGTACAACCACTATGGAGAACCGCTTTGAGGTTCCTTAAAAAACAATCAGCAATACCATGTGATCCAGCAATCCCATTCCTAAGCATATATCTGGAGAAAACCATAATTCAAAAAGAATACATATACCCCAGTGTCCACTGCAGCACTCCTTACAATAGCCTAGACATGGAAGCAACCTAAGTGTCCACTGACAAATAAATGGATAAAGAAGATATGGTACATATATACAATGGAATATCACTCAGCCATAAAAAAGATTAAAATAATGCCACTTGCAGCAATATGGATGGGCCTAGAGATTAACATTCTAAGTGAAGTAAGTCAAAGACAAATATAATATCACTTATATGTGGAATCTAAAAAATTATAGAAATAAACTTATTTACAAAACAGAAGCAGATGTACAGACTTCAAAAACAAACTTATGGTTATCAAAGGGGGAAAGCTGGAGGCAGAGGATAAACTAGAAGGTTGGGATTAACATATATATAAACTATATATAAAATAGACATCAACAAGGACTTGTTGTATAGCATAAGAACTCCACTTAATGTTCCATAATAACCTTATGAAAAAAGAATCTGAAAAAGAATAGATATACGTATAACTGAAACACTCTGCTGTATACCTAAAATGAACACAACATTGTAAATCAACTATACTCCAATATAAAATAAAAATTAAAACAAATAGTGTTTAGTTCAGTGAATAATAAAGCAATATTATCTTATTTGCATAATTCAAAGAGAAATCTGAAAATTACCTATTTCCTTTAAATCATAAATATTTCAAGGTGACTCTTTTGACCTGAGCAATGTGGCCTAGCTCTAGTTTGAACCAGGTATCTGACATGTGCCAAATTCTCACTTCATTTTGTAATATGTGGATTATACTTCTGATGTTTAATGCTAAAACCAACAGAAACTATGAAACTTTACCTGTGATTCAAGTAAACACAATCAGCCAGCACCTTTCAAGACAACGTTGCCTAACTTGCTATCAGCTTTCTCCTCTCAGGTAGCCATATGTGAAAACCGAGATGCCAAAGGCAGAGGCATTTCAGAAAGACAAAATTGTATATGCCTGGAACCGATTTACCTGTTATTAGAAAGCCTGGGTCTTGAAAGCATGTATCAGGTAGGGCATATATAGGACATTCTTAAATCTATATGCTCAATTTTGAATTCAAGAGTGTAACTTAATGACTTCTAAAGAGTTGGGATAATTGCTGGAAGGATGGGAGAAGAAAGGGATCCAGTAATTGAACCAAGACATTAACCACAGAAGCAACAGAAGAGCCTACTGCATCCATTTCCTTCTGTGTATTTACTCCCCTCTTCCCATGCTTAATGAAACCAGAAGCCCCAAAGACATCGCAGTACTCCTTAAAACGCCTAGAAGGCATTTCCCAGTAACCACTGAATTTTAACAAGGTTAATACCCAGTAGCAGAAGGGTGAAGGGTGGAAAGTAGGGCAGGCACCAGAGCAAAGAAGAAAACATATCTTCTCTACTGAATGTCAACATATTTTACAATTGTCACGGATGGCTTTTCCTGAAGTTCCTTTGTGAAAATGAAGAATTCATTGGTAAAAACCGCCTACTTGTGAGGGAGTAGACTAAACAATCTTTAATAGCAAATTCCCTGGGATATCAGCTCATTCAAGATCCCCTGGAACCACAAGCATGTAGTGGATGGATGCTTGTCACACGAGAGGGATCAGCTATTGCTGGCCTGGGGCATGTGACCTTGGCAGCAAAGTGAAAACCATTTAATTAGAGGACAACTTGACTTGGTCTTCAAGCCATAAAGAGGGTCACTGATCCCTCCTTTTACTTTTTTTTTTTTTTCCTCCTTTTTCTTAACTCCTTGTTTTGTAACAGGTACTTGCTAGGATTTCAGGAAAAGCCATTTCACTTGTTTCTGTTATCATCAAAGGGAGACAGACACAGGCAGACAGACGGGCATTCCCCCAGGTACCTGCAGAAGGATCTTGTTGCCATCATGGTCCTCGGTCTGCCAGCGCCCCTCACTGATGGGGCTGCAAGGGTTGGGCAAGAGCGGCACCAGCTCGCCGATGTCCCTGACCCGGAACTCCAGCACGGAGGAGTCGGTGGGGACTGGGGTCTGGTCACAGGGCAGTCTCTTGAGGGAAAACTGGATGTCCATGTCCAGATTGGAGAAAATGGGGAAGATGCAGAAGTCCGCTTTCTTCTGGCTGGGGCTCCGCTTGAGGATCAGCTCGTAGAACTTGAGGATGTCGGCGTAGTTGTCATGGCGACAGTAGATGGTGAAGCGCACTATCTCCTTGCCGTAGTGCACCGGCCGGATGGCCCAGAGCGGCGTCCCCGGGGCCAGCGTGAAGAAGTCCTGGCTGCAGGGCAGGTAGGGCAGGAACTTGCCGGGCACGCGCTCCGTGTGGTGGTGGCGCCAGGGCGGCCGCTGCAGCGTGCGGTGCAGCTGCAGAATCGGCTCCTCGCCGTATTCCTCCTGCAGGAAGAGCACCACGGCCAGCGCCGGCTGTGCTGCCTTGGGGACCCTCTTCCGCCGGCGGCACGCCCGCCTTTCCGAGACCCTGAACAGCGGGAGGTCTGGGTGGATCCACGCCAAGACCTTGTCGATGGCCTCCTGCAGGGGGCGGGATTCCCCTGGGTCCGCGATGATGTGGATGCTGACCAGGAAAGGGTCCTGCGCCTCCTCGGTAGAGTACTCACCTAGCGACACACAAAAAGAAACCCCAAAGAACACACGGTGACTACTTCATGAAGGTGGCCCGCAGTGACACGCAAGGTCTTGGCAGAAACAGAAGCTCCATTTTAACTGACTCCTTGATCTTATGAAATTCTGAACCCAAGTTCACGTGCAAATAGGAGTGTTGGGGCACCCAGCTGCCTGCCAATTCAGGAGACATAGGAGACTGGGGTTCCATCCCTGGGTCGGGAAGATCCCTGGAGGAGGGAATGGCAACCCACTCCAGTATTCTTGCCTGGAGACTCCCATGGACAGAGGAGCCTGGTGGGCTACAGTCCATACAGTGGCAAAGAGTTGGACACATGACTGAAGGAACATAGCTGGGCATACACAACAGCAGCCCCAAACTTAAGAACTATTACCCTGGTTCCCAAGCTGCGTGGTATTAGGACGACCTTGGTGTGGTACTGCAGCAGGTTAAACGTATCTTCCATTGAACAACACAGTTAAGTCTCCATGCATTTGGAAAGGATACCAGGGCCCTTAGGGAAGAGTTGTACATTAAGCATTAGGTGTACAACATTTGCTTCCCAGGTGGTGCTAGCAATAAAGAACCTGCTGCCAATGCAGGAGACATAAGAGACATGGGTTCGATCCCTGGGTTGGGAAGATCCATTTATACCATTTAGAATTTCCTAGGGTTACTGTAGTGCCTTCCCCCACAAATGTTCCCTATAAGCACTCCTTTGGTTTGCTTATTTTGTTGGCTTATTCATCACTTTGTTCATTCATTTAACATTTATGGAACCCCTTCTTCACCAGGTACTTCCTCTAATGCACACATCAAGCCCTGGCTGGTGAGGCATCCTGCTGACTGTCGTGCTGGTGGGGTGGCCAGGAGGTGATGGTCTTGCTGCTGGAGACACAGGGAAGAACAATCCGGGGGGAGGGGGTGAACCCCATGTTCTGTCAGAGCTTCCTAGGCCTGTGGTTTGGGGTGGGGTGAGGTATAGTTGGACCATCACTGCCCGTGTCATGCTGCCTTTTGAACCCCTCCTTGGGCCACATCCACCCAGAAGCCCGCACATCCTGAGTGGGTCAGTTCCCCTCCCCATGTCCTCTGGCAGAACATTGGATATCAACTTGATAGTGTGAAGTTGATATTTACCTTGGCAACCTTCTCCTATGGGGTGAAAAGTTTGCCGGCCACCCTACTTAAGGAATGTTCAGCGTATTTTATCAGATAACCTGATAAAAACCCTATTCTTATTTACAATGGCTCTCTTTTAAGTTGTATGACCATCCAAGGGAAATCAAGGAAAATTTAAGTCTACTGTGACTTGGAGGGCAAGATTCATCTAGCATCAAGACCTGTCTCCACATACATGCCTTGCAATGTCCACTAGGGAGTTAGGCACAGGGCCATCGTGCCGTCGGTAACGTTTGAGAAGAATGATGTCCTTGTAGGAACCATCGTTTCAATCGGTTCACATGATGAAAGGTGATTTTTTGGTAGTTAAACAAGACATTTCAAGTGGGTTGACAGGTACATTTCATCACAGGCACCAATGATAACATGGTCTTAATTTTCCTGCAGCAAAACCTGTCTGAATTTTCATTGGAACCCTGACTCTTAAATCTCTCACTTGGGAACATTTGTGTATGTGAGCTCAGTCATGTCCAACTCTTTGCGACCCCATGGACTGTAGCCAACCAGGCTCTTCTGTCCATGGGATTTCCCAGGCAAGAATACTGGAATGGGTTGCCATTTCCTTCTTCAGGGGATGTTCCCAGCCCAGGGATTGAACCTGCTTCTCCTGCATTGGCAGGTGGATTCTTTACCACTGCACCACTTGGGAAACCCATTTCAGGAACATTTAGCTCAGTCTGTTGTTGCCTCTTTCTCCTTCACTCATTCATCCATGTGTTTCTTGAGCTATGGCTATGTACCAGGCACTGGGAGACAAGGAAGCTGGCACCATGATTACTACACAGTCCATTAATATAGACTCTGGCATGATAGTGCCCCCTTAGAGTATATGACCTGCACAGCCACAGGCAGCAGCCGTAAAGAACCATGAGCCACAAATGAGACCCTCATAACTTAGCTGGGCAACACCAACATAAAAGACTAAAATTCAATCTGACATAAATCTATAGGAAATATGGCACAGGAGCATCTTCGATGCAGGAGGATTCTAAAGTCACAATGACATAAACATTTACTATAGACGATCTACCACTGAAGGTCCCTTGAATTTCCAAGATGGAACTGGAAGGTCCTGACTTGCAACAAGACCACACAGCCAGATAAATATTCCTTTGGTTGACTAGTAAATGAAATAAAGGCTTGCAGCATGGCTGTTATAAGAGTCTTGCATCATTAAACACCAGACCCCTGCTCAGTAGGCTGTGTCTTTCATCTACAAGAGGCTTCTGGAACCGAAGGATGACTAATGTAACAACAAAGTGAAGTCTCCGTACTCCTACGATCATGGAGTTGAATGGTGGGTGGAATTATTTAAGCTCTCTCTCTCTCTCTGGTTGAACATGTATTCCCAAACTGATACGAGTTAAGTATGAGCATGATGCAATTTCAATTTACTATCATACCACAAAGGAAGGAGTAATTTTTTCTCCACAGGGCTTCTGAGAAGGCTTTCTGGAAGAGGCTTCAGGTGAATTGGGTTTTGATGGGTCAACAACATCTCACAATAACCCCAAGTGTGGGGGAGATCACTGCAGGAAGAGGGAAGACTGTTTATGAAGGCACAGATCAGTATGAAAAACAAGCACATTTGGAAGTGGGTGGTGAGTAACTCTGAAACATGGCAACAGATGCAGAAGGAAAAATGGACTGGAGCCAAGTTGTACAGGGCTTCAGCTCAATTTGGGAGTGATAAGGGGGCAGTGGAAGGTTTTAATAAAGGATGTTGGAATCAAGTCAGCAGAGGTTGGCTGCAGGCAAAGTAGGAAGTTAGAAAATAAGTGATGAGTCTAGTAAGAGATAACAAGGATATGGGAAATTACATTATTGGCCCTGGTTCTTTATTCTCTCTTGTCACCTTTCTCTCTGCCATGTGGCTTTACACTTCCTTCCACTAAATGGTTAAAGTGCATTCCACCACCCTTTGACTTTGAATGAGACCACATGGCTAGCTTTGGCCAACGGAAACACGCAACAGTAGCATGTGTTTTGGCTTGCCTTCCTGTGCCTCTGACATTTCCACGAGAAGAACACGCTTGGGCCAGCCCACTGGAGCCAGAAGGGAGGATGAGAGCCATGTGGAGCAGACCCAGCCTAGCTGAGCCTGGCCTCCATCAGCCAGGACCGGACACCCAAAGACATGTGGTAAGAGCCACCCAACTGAGCTTGGTCTGGATCAGCTGACTCAGGCCACTGTTTGGGGATTGTTGTTACACAGCGATACTTACAGCTGATACAGAGGAGGCATAGTCTTAGGCTATTCAGGAAGCACAGGGAGTCCAGGGCCTGGGGATGGGGGCAGGAAAACCAGGAGAGGAGTTGACCTTGATGTTTCTGGCATAAGCAACTTGTCTGATATTGATATTTAACTGATATAGAAAACAGAGGAAGAATGGCAGATTTGTGGGGAAAGATGAGCTCTCCTTTGGCCAGGCTGGCTTGAGATGCCCCAGTGACTCCCAGGAGGGATGTGTTGTTGGCAGTGGACCTGCGTGTGGCTGAGGTGATGGGCTGAACTCAAGGATGGACCAGTTACCTTTAGGCCACATTCGCTTTCATGCAGTTACTTCTTAAGTGTGTGACCATATTGAAAGAGTCGGACGCGACTTAGTGACCAAACACCAACATATTGATTTGAACTGGTGAAAATTCACCTGGATGGCTTTAAAAACAATCAGAATTCATGGGTGATTCTGGTCCTTTTCTTTGCACGCTTTCTGCTCACCTGGCTACTTTCTGTTTCACTGAACATGAGCACCACTATCAACAGAAGTGCAGCTGATGCAAAAGTAGTGAAAACACAGACCAAGGACATTTCCCACCGGTCAGGAGCTTCACTGGTGGCAGGAGGAGACTCCACAGTCACCAGCAATGCCCATTTCACTTTTCCATGGTGTCCTTGTCACCCACCACTGGAGATACACGATTCACTCAACAGTAATGGATGCTCACTATAAATGGAAAAGAAGGGCTTTGAATAATTTGGGAATGAAGACACTCACTTGAGAAGATTATTAATGGTTGCTATGAGGGAAAGAAAGACACATGGGATAGGAAGAGTGTTTGGGAAAAGAAGTCATTGGAGCATCCGACAGTCCCAATAAGATCCTGACCCTATCACACTCAGGGTGTGCATGCAGCCACAGATGTGGGGCAAAGTTGTTGGCTAACACACAAATGACATTCGGCGTGGGCTGGCACCTTCTCAACATTCTATATGTATGAACTCATGGAATCCTCATGAACAACCCCAAAAGGAGGACGTGCGACTCTCGTCCTCATTTTATTATTATTTTAAAAATTTATTTATTTTAATGGGCGGCTAATTACTTTACAATATTGTGATGGTTTTGCCATACATTGACATGAATCAGCCATGGGTACATGTGTCCCCATCCTGAATCCCCCTCCCACCTCCCTCCCCATCCCATGCCTCTGGGTTGTCCCAGAGCACCAGCTTTGAGTGCCCTGCTTTATGCACTGAACTTTCACTGGACATCTGTTTTACATATGGTAATATACATGTTTCAATGCTATTCTCTCATATCATCCCACCCTCACCTTCTCCCACAGAGTCCAAAAGCCTGTTCTTTACATCTGTCTTTTTTGCTATCTTGCATATAGGGTCATTGTTACCATCTTTCTAAATTCCATATATATGCATTAATACACTGTATTGGTGTTTCTCTTTCTGACTTACTTCACTCTGTATAATAGGTTCCAGTTTCATCCACCTCATTAGAACCGACTCAAATGCATTCTCTTTTTAGCTGAGAAATATTCCATTGTGTATATGTACCCAGACTGTATGGATCACAACAAACTGTGGAAAATTCTTAAAGAGATGGGAATACCAGACCACCTGACCTGCCTCTTGAGAAATCTGTATGCAGGTCAGGAAGCAACAGTTAGAACTGGACATGGAACAACAAATTGGTTCCAAACAGAAAAAGGAGTACGTCAAGGCTGTATACTGTCACCCTGTTTATTTAACTTATATGCAGAGTACATCATGCAAAATGCTGGGCTGGAAGAAGCACAAGCTGGAATCAAGGTTGCCAGGAGAAATATCAATAACCTCAGAAATGCAGATGACACCACCCTTATGAAGAACTAAAAAGCCTCTTGATGAAAGTGAAAGAGGAGAGTGAAAAAGTTGGCTTAAAGCTCAACATTCAGAAAACTAAGATCATGGCATTCGGTCCCATCACTTCATGGCAAATAGATGGGGAAACAGTGAAAACAATGACAGACTTTATATTTTTGGGCTCCAAAATCACTGCAGATGGTGACTGCAGCCATGAAATTTAAAGACACTTGCTCCTTGGAAGAAAAGTTATGACCAACATAGACAGTGTATTAAAAAGCAGAGACATTACTTTGCCAACTAAGGTCCATCTAGTCAAGACTATGGTTTTTCCAGTAGTCATTATGGATGTGAGGGTTGGACTATAAAGAAAGCTGAGCGCTGAAGAATTGATGCTTTTGAACTGTGGTGTTGGAGAAGACTCTTGAAGGAGATCCAACCAGTCCATCCTAAAGGAGATCAGTCCTGAGTGTTCATTGGAAGGACTGATGTTGAAGCTGAAACTCCAATACTTTGGCCACCTGATGTGAAGAACTGATTCATTTGAAAAGACCCTGATGCTGTGAAAGATTGAGGGCAGGAGGAGAAGGGGACAACAGAGGATGAGATGGTTGGATGACATCACTGATGCAATGGCATTACTATAGACATGAGTTTGAGCAAGCTCTGAGAGTTGGTGATGGACAGGAAAGCCTGGTGTGCTGCAGTCCATGGGGTTGCAAAGAGTCGGACACAACTGAGCAACTGAACTGAACTGATATGTACCACAACTTCCTTATCTGTTCATCTGCTCATGGACATCTAGGTTGCTTCCATGTCCTAGCTATTGTAAACAGTGCTGCAGTGAACATTGGGGTATATGTGTCTCTTTCAATTCTGGTTTCCTTGGTGTGTATGCCCAGCAGTGGGATTGCTGGGTCATGTGGCAATTCTATTTCCAGTTTTTTAAGGAATCACCACACTGTTCTCCACAGTGGCTGTACTAGTGTGCATTCCCACCAACAGCGTAGGAGGGTTCCCTTTTCTCCATATCCTCTCCAGCATTTATTGTTTGTAGACTTTTTGACGGCAGCCATTCTGACCAGCGTGAGACGGTATATCATTGTGGTTTTGACTTGCATTTCTCTGATAATGAGTGATGCTGACACCTTTTCATGTGTTTGTTAGCCATCTATATGTCTTCTTTGGAGAAATGTCTGTTTAGTTCTTTGGCCCATTTTTTGATTGGGTCATTTATTTTTCTGGTATTGAGCTGCATGAGCTGCTTGTGTGTTTTGGAGATTAATTTCTTGTCAGTTGTTTTGTTTGCTATTATTTTCTCCCATTCTGAAGGCTGCCTTTTCACCTTGCTTATAGTTTTCTTTGTTGTGCAACAGCTTTTAATTAGGTCCCATTTGTTTGTTTTTATTTCCATTACTCCGGGAGGTGGGTCATAGAGGATCTTGCTGTGATTTATGTCAGAGTGTTCTGCCTATGTTTTCCTCTAAGAGTTTTATAGTTTCTGGTCTTACATTTAGATCTTTAATCCATTTTGAGGTTACTTTTGTGTATGGTGTTAGAAAGTTAGATCTAGTTGCATTCTTTTACAGGTGGTTGACCAGTTTTCCCAGCACCACTTGTTAAAGAGATTGTCTTTTCTCTATTGTATATTTTTGCCTCTTTTATCAAAGACAAGGTGTCCATAGGTGTGTGGATTTATCTCTGGGCTGTCTACTTTGTTCCAATGATATATATTTCTGTCTTTGTACCAGTACCATGCTGTCTTGATGACTGTAGCTTTGTAGTATAGCCTTAAGTCAGGCAGGTTGATTTCTCCAGTTCCACTGTTCTTTCTCAAGATTGCTTTGGCTATTAAAGGCTTTATGTGTTTCTATACAAATTGTGAAATTATTTGTTCTAGTTATGTGAAAAGTACCATTGGTAGCTTGATAGGGATTGCGTTGGATCTATAGTTTGCTTTGGGTAGTATACTCATTTTCACTATATTGATTCTTGCAACCCACAAACATGGTATATTTCTCCATCTATTTGTGTCATCTTTGATTTCTTTCATCAGTGTTTTACAGTTGTCTATATATAAGTCTTTTGTTTCTTTAGGTAAATTTATTCCTTAGTATCTTATTATTTTTGTTGCAGTGGTGAATGGGATTGTTTCCTTAATTTCTCTTTTTGTTTTCTCATTGTTAGTGTATAGGAATACAAAGGATTTCTGTGTTTTAATTTTATATCCTGCAAATTTACTATATTCATTGATTAGCTCTAGTAATTTTCTGGTGGTGTCTTTAGGGTTTTCTATGTAGAGGATCATGTCATCTGCAAACAGTGAGTTTTACTTCTTTTCCCATCTGGATTCCTTTTCTTTTTTTTTTTTTTTCCCTCTGATTGCTGTGGCTAGGACTTCCAAAACTATGTCAAATAGTAGTGGTGAGAGTGGGCATTTTTAAATTTAATATTTTTTTAATTTATTTTTAATTGAAGGATAATTGCTTTACTATATTGTGTTGGTTTCTGCCATATATCAACATGAATCAGCCATAGGTATACATATGTCCCCTCCCTCTTAAGCCTCCATTCCCACCTCCCAATCCATCCCACCCCTCTAGGTTGTCAAAGAGCACTGGTTTGAGCTGAGTCAAATGGCAAATTCCCACTGGTGATCTAGTTTACATACACCAGTGTATGTGTTCCCATGCTACTCTCTCAATTCATCCCACCCACCCCTTTCCTCACTGGGTCCACAGGTCTGTTCTGTATGTCTGCATCTCCATTGCTGCCTGCAAATAGGTTCGTAAGTAACATCTTTCTAGATTTTATTTATATGTGTTAATATATATTTGCCTTTTTCCTTCTGATCTACTTCACTCTGTATATGGGCTCTAGGTCCATCTACCTCATTAGAACCGACTCAAATGCATTCCTTTTTGTAGCTGAGTAATATTCCATTGTGTATATGTAACCACAACTTCTTTATCCATTCATCTGTTGATGGGCATCTAGGTGGTTTCCATGTCCTGTATGTGTGTGCGTACATGTGCATTCAGTTGTGTCTGACTCTTTGCAACCCCATGGACTATAGCCCACCAGACTCCTCTGCCAATGGAATTTTCCAGGCAAGAATACTGGAGTGGGTTGCCATTCCCTTCTCCAGGGGATCTTCCCAACCCAGGATTGACTGTGTCTCCTGCATCTCCTGCATTGGCAGGTGGATTCTTTACCACTGTGCCACCTGGGAAGCCCTTCCATAACCTAGCTATTATAAATAGTGCTGCAATGAACACTGGGGTAGGTGTGTCTTTTTCAATTATGATTTCCTCAGGGTATATGCTCAGTAGTGGGACTGCTGGGTCATATGGTAGTTTTATTCCAATTTTTTTTTTTTTAAACAGAATCTCCATACTGTTTTCCATAGTGGTTATTATCAATTTGAATTCCCACCAACAGTCCTAGAGCAGGAAGCTGAGGCACGAAGAGGTGGAGGAACCTGCCAAGGGCATAGAGGCAGGGAGTGAGTGGGCAGGCACTTGGCCGTAGCATCTGAGGTCTATGGGTGCTGTCCCCCCCGAGGTTTTGCAAAAGGACTCGCTTCCCAGCTGAAGGGGCAGCTGTCACTCTCCAGCCCTTTCTGGCCACGCTGCTGCCACTTCCCTCTCCTGCTCTCCTGCCTGCTCCTCGGCCCCAGTCCTAGCTTTATTTTGTGGCCACACATTTACATCTCTTCCTTCTGGCCCTGGGTCTCTGAGGGAGAATGCCCCAGAAACCACCTCCCTGAGGGCACATCCCCCAGTCTCTACATCTGAGCACTGTCTTCAAGGGGAACTGGATCAAGCCAGCACTGCAGGTGGGCGTGACAGGCACAGAAAAGCAGAAGAGCAACACTGGGAAAGCAGCCGGTATGCGAGGGGGAAGGTAACTTCTAAGTCTCCAAGACAGAGTTGTCAGGGTGCCCAGCGTTGGGCCACCTCTACCAGCAGCACAAAGGTTTCCTGGGGAGCAGTAACAAAGGCCAGGCTGAAGCCTGCATGCCTGAGTGACTGTTTACAGCTCTGCAAAAAGGGCAAGATGCCCAGCCTCGGAACAGGGAACAGGGCTGAAAGGCATTCCACCAAGCCCGGCTCGCCCGGGCGGTGCAGGATGTAACCCCAATCGACCAAGCAACGAGGATGGAGACCGTGAAACACAGAGACATCAGCAGCCAGTATCCTGTCCCCAAGAAGAGTCGGGAGAATGAGTGCTGACGTTAGGACACTCTGGCTGTTGCTGGCCTGTGCCCACTGCACGTGACCCTTAAATAAACAGGCTCCAAGGGGGACAGAACACAGCTCCAAACCACCATCGGGCACTGGGGTTACACACGCCCCAGAGAGAACCTGCCTCCATGGAGCTAGATAGAAAACCAAGTATTGGAGGGACAGGAGAGAAAATGTGATTAATTGCCATGAAAGGCCTCTCCGCCTCCCTGGAGGAGCAGGGACGGCGTCATTGTGGGATATGCCTTTATCATATCTATTACACAGCCTCTCAAAGGCCCTCAGAGAGCACCTGTTCAGTGAGGGAAGGACACAGACCCAAGAGGCCAATCCCCCCGCCAGGGCTGGAGAGAGATCGGAGCTGTTCACCAAGCTTTCCAACTGGCTTGTGCTTCCCAAGAGGATGAGAAGATTCCTTCCCGTGTGATTATATACCATTAGATTTTCCTTGGAGAATGTATAACACTGTAAGCAACTGTAAGTAAAGCACTGCACCAGGTCAGGCCTTTTATGAGGCAGAAAGAGTATTATTAACTTGAGGATTTGTTCCCTTTACCCCAGTATTTCACTCTCTTGTATACTCCCCTGTTTTTGTCTTGTTAAGTGTAACAGAAAATAACTTACACGATAACAATCATGTATTGTGTTCTTATTGTTTGTCAGACACTATCTTAAAAGCCTCAAATATCTCATTTAAGCTTTACTTGGGTTTGATCCCTGGGTCAAAAAGATTCCTTGGAGAAGGAACCTGCTCCAGTTTTCTTGCCTGGGAAATCCCATGGACAGAGGAGCCTGGCGGGCTACAGTCCATGGGGTTGCAAGAGTGGGACACAACTTAGCAACTAAACCAATTTTTAAAACACCACCATGATAAAGGTGAGGCAGGAGGTAGAGGCTCCCCAACGCCCACCTCCCAGCCATGGGGTAAAGCGATTGGAGATTCATTCCCCATGGATCAAAACTCAAAGACAAGAGCAGGATCTTTAAGGGAGGAGGCTGGGCCCTGCCCAGACCACATGTTTCTTTTCTCGAAGTCAGGAGACCTCCCTGACCACACATGAGCAGAAAAAGGCTCCCTGGAGGCCAAAGGGAAGTGATGCCAAGGGATGTTCTCCACCCATACGCCTCTTCAGTAAAATCCATCTTGGCTAAGAGATGTGTGTGCACACATGGGAGGATCCTGAGATATACCAGATATGAACTGTGAACCAGGCAAATCAAAATGACCGGCCAAAAGAAACCCAGAAGAAATACCCCATAAAAGTAATTCAAACTGCCACGAGTTCAGCGACTCTCTCTCCCTGAGTCTGCCTGTGTGTCTATTCACATGTACTGTACTCTTTTCCCTCTTAATACTTTACTAGCTTCACTACTTTCTGTCTTTGTGGGAGTTCTTTCCTGCAAAGCCAAAGGGCCAGGGCCCTTGTCACTGACCACTGGTCTAGTGGCTAGGATGAGATGCCATCACCACTGCGAACTGGCCTCAATCTCTAGCTGGGAACCCAAGCCCCAAGATCAAAGGTATATCATTTCTCGCCATCTTGCAGGTGAAATGTTAACGACTTGCCAAAGGCCATTAGGCTGAGGAAGAACTGGGTCTCTATGTTCCTCAACATGTGCTTTTTCTTGCCTCTTTTAGTTTTTTAAAAAAATTTTTTGGGGGGTTGCATACCATATGGCTTGTGGGATCTTAGTTCTCCATCCAGGGATCAAATCCACAGCCCCTGCCATGGAAGAGTGGAGTGTTAATTGGACTGCTAGGGAAATCACCTTGCCACTTTTATTTTTAAATAAATTTACTTATTTTCCCACATCACACAGCTTACGGGACCTTGGCTTCCCGACCAGGGATCGAACCTGTGCCCCCTGCAGTAGAAGCGCAGAGTCCTAACCACTGGACTGCCAGGGAAGTCCCACTTTTTCTTGCCTCTTGAGCCCACTAACCTTATGATCATCCTGCCCTGAACCTCAGCCTGCCTGGCTAGGCTCCATCAGGAAATGTGGTTGGGTAATTTTGCTGTGAATGGACTGACCAGTGTGTCTGGGCAGCTTCTGGCAATTTCTGACCCATGTGGGTGTCCTGAGTCTGGTGGAGGCACAGGGAGGGGACCGAGTCCTCCTGTTTGTTGATAGATGACCTGATGCTGGTCCTCCCACTGGGTTATCTCCATGCTGCCTGTGCCAGGACCCCTCACTGCCACACTCTGCATCCCAAGGCTTCACGCCAGCCTTGCCTGCACTGTCCCCTGCTGTCTGGTGTCCGCCAACCTGGCCTTCCTTGCAGAACTGACAAACTGCTGTCTCCTCAAGACACTGACTTCCTTATAGCAGGTACGTCAAATTGAAGGTCCAGATCACCTATTCCAAAGGGAATGAATGCCTGGCCAAGTCTCAAGACATGACAAGGTCAGACACCCCTTTCTAGAATTTCTGGGCAATGATTAATGTCTCTTGTCACTTTATCCACCATTTATCATTGACAGTCTGCAATTCTGTGATAATGACTTGGGCTTCCCTGGTGGCTCAGTGGTAAAGAATCCGCCTGTGATGCATGAGCCACAGGAGACGTGGGTTCGATCCCTGGGTTGGGAAGATCCCCTGGAGGAAGGCATGGCAACCTTCTCCAGTATTGTTGCCTGGAGAATCCCCATGGACAGAGGAGCCTGGTGGGCTACAGTTCATAGTGTCACAATCAGTCAGACATGACTGAAGCGACTGAGCATGCACGCACGCACGGCACTGACTTATTTAACCAAGGAATGTTTATCGAGCACCTACTATCTGCCGGAAGTGTCCAATACAGTGGTGAATAAAAGTCTCTGCCTTCATAGAACTTACCATCTAGTTAGTGGGGGAGGTAGACAATAAACAAATAAATAAGATGAAGTCAGGTACCTAAATGCAATAGACACTTCACTGTACAAACTCATGTTCCATGTGGGTACCGCAGGCGTTTCCAAGGCAACAGCCATAACCACTACCATCACCTAAATAAACTGCCCTGGACCATTCCAGGGCCTTAAGACCCACAGGGCCCCCAAACAGCTCAGGAGGCCAACAGAGTCTGAACAAGGCCTCCTCCAGCTGCTGCAGGCTGCTTGCTTCAGGGAACCTGGCTCCAGAGTTTGCTCGAGTCCCTCCAACCTCAAATGCAGGAGGCTGAATAAACTTATTTGCATTTCTAAAGCCCCATTCTGAGGTACCCAACAGTTCAGGGGCTTGGATACCTAATCTACTGACCAGACACACATGACCAAGTGGCAGAAAACTCACAGAAAAACGGTGGATCAGGTATGAAGGATCCACACACCCAGGGCATAGACTGACGTGTGAAGTAAGAGTAGGTTAGAAAGCAGGAGGGAAAGAGACCCCAGAATGACAAGGAACACAAAACCCACTGCGTTAAAGTGCCACAGGGGGCCAACCTCTCACCATTAAGCTGCCTAGTCTTTCCTGAATGCCAGAAATAAAAGCTGCCAGAAAGGAGCTTTCAAATTCCTTCCTGGGAGAATCTATTCATCCGAAATGTAATGAATAACCTGCCTTCAGCTCTTTTTTTTTCTCTTTTACAGTTTTTCTTAAAGCCAGTTCTTCGAACCTCTGAACTAATTAAAAATTGAGGCAAACCCCTTTGTCTCTGACAACACTTAAAGCCCCAGACATTCTCAATTCTTAGTACTTTTATGATTTTGACAAGGCCTTTGGTTGGCCTGAAATTTTGAGCTGTGAAGGGAACAAGACTGGTCCCAGTGCCAGCCCCAAAATACAGTCAAAACGAGACACAGGGTTGGCAATAGTGGCAATCTGGTGGCAGTGAGGTACATATAGAATATTTAACATAGGGGATCCAAAATGCTTCTCCTCTCAGCCTGAATTCACAGAGCATGCGTGCATGCTAAGTCATTTCAGTGGTGTCCGACTCTATGAGAGCCTATGGACTATAGCCCAGCAGTCTCCTCTGTCCATGAGACTCTCTAGGCAAGAATACTGGAGTGGTTTGCTATGTCCTCGTCCAAGGAATCTCCCAGACTCAGGGATCAAACCTGCATCTCTTAAGTCTCCTGCACTGGCAGGCAGATTCTTTACCACTAGCACCACCGACTTTCCTGTAATTGAAGAATAGAATACAGGCTAGAACACCTAGTCTATCGACCAGACACACATGACCAAGTGGTAAAAAACCCATGGAAAATGGTGCATCAGGTAATGTAGGATGCACACGCCCAGGGCATAGACCAAAGGGTGAAGTCAGAAAGCAGGAGGATCGCACAGTGGTAAAGAATCCACCTACCAACACAGGAGACTCGAGTTCGATCCCTGGGTTGGGAAGATCCCTTGGAGAAGGAAATGGCAACCCACTCCAGTATTCTTGCTTGGAAAATTCAATGGACAGAGGAACCTGACGACTGTCCACAGGGTCACAAAGAGTCGAACATGACTCAGCATGTACACATATAGGCTGAAGAAAAAAAAAAACCAAACCTCTGTTTTCCTTTGACAGAGGAAAACACTAGGGCATCTTTCTGATCCTTGGGCTTTTGTAAGAGGTATGGCTTTGCTGTTACTGTATTTGACCACTCTCTCAATTTTCATCATCTGTTGCAGAAACAATGTCAGGAATCTGAACATGTGATTTGTATTCTTAAGCTCATTCTAAAACTATTAAGAAAGTAATAATATAGAAAGCAAGGCAGATGCTTTAGACACACTGCATGTTTTTTTCATGTGTAAATGTGATGTCCACTTGACTTTAAAGGTATTTCTAAGCTTTGCTGTGAGACACACATGATGTCTCACACACCAGATGGGAAGAGGAGGAATCAAAGGCCAGACACCAACCAGCCAGGAAGGACCAAGTCACTTTAAATTCCGACACTGCTTGACTGTAATTCTGGAAGAGGGCCGGGAAGTTGATATGTGATTAGTCTGAGAAGCTTTAATTCAGCTAAAAACACTTAAGCATATCTGGCATTGTTATCCAAGTCCTGAGGACTTAATGATTTTGTAAGTTTATGAGAAGGTAAGACAGGTCTGACGCACACTAACACCCAATGCTTAGCAATGTACTCAGAGGGCTTCCCTGGTGGTCCAGGGAATAAGACTCTGCACTCCCAATGCAGGGGGCCTGGGTTCAATCCCTAGTCAGGGAACTAAATTCCACATCACCCAACGAAGACCCAGTGCAGCCAAATATATATTAAAAAACAAAACAAAACAAAGGCATGCTCAAGCAACTCCAACAATAAAAAATTTTAAAACATGTGCTAGACCATTTATGTATAAAAATTATACTGTTCAAAACAACCGCAGAGTCTCTAGTATTCTACACACAATCACTCTACTCAGTAACTGCCATTTTTTCCTAAAACACGTTATATCTTGTCATTTCCATCAGTGGCACGGTTCCCCTGAATAAAATTCAGGACCTCAAAAAATTCTGAAGATTTGGAGGTGAGGCAGCAGGGCTTGCCAACAACACGACTGGAGGGTTAATCTTGTTTTAAGAAGTAAGGTGTATCCGTCAAAGCCAAACAGACAAAAGAGGAAGATGTTAACCAAACCTATCCCCAGGATTTGTTCACCAAGACCGCTCAGCCTTACAGTGCAGCTAGCAGGAGAAACCCTCACAATTACATTAATTAAGATTTATTTTTAAAAGGGATTTGTCTGGCAAGATGTTGAGAAATGAGACGGGCCATGATTAGTCATTACAAGTCTACGAAAAAAAAAAAAAATACTACCAACAGGCATATAAAAGACATAGTGGATGGTCTTAGGAAAATCAGCAATTAAATCTGGTTTTGCTCGTGATCAAACTAGCAATACGGGAAATGGAACCTGTGGACTCTTTTCTTTTTTTTTGCCCTAAAATTCAGTGAAACATTCAAAAGCTTTGCCAACTTGAATAGGATATTGATATACCCCCGGTCCTTGTTTCCAAGTTTCCATAGAAAAATTTGTATGTTACAGCCCATTGGAAGAACAAGGTTCCGGGGGGCAACTCAAAAATTAAAGATGGGGGAGGGACATCCTTGGTGGTCCAGTGGTTAAGACTCCACGTTCCCAATGCACAGGGGGCAGGTTAGTCTATGAACCTACAGACCATGCGGAGTGGCCAAAAAAAAAGATGGGGGAGGCATTTCAGTCTGCCTGCCCCCCCACCCCCTGCATGTTTCAGATGACGTCAGACAATTCGCCCAAGTGGACCAGTTAGTCAATGGCAGGTCGAGAAAGAGAAGAAACATGTCCCAACTCCCAGTCTGCGGCTCTGCCCAGTTCTGAAGTTCCCTCTCCTACTGATGGGCCCAAGGACTGCAAAGCAGGCAGAGACAGAGTCCCTTCCCGAGCTCACAAGCTAATTAAGGAAGCAAGGCACTCACACGTGAGCAACATAAGAAAAACACAAAATGGGAGGTGGTAGGCTCAGGATGCTCTAGAGGATGAACTGTAGAGATAATAACCGAAGTTTCCCTCTTTCCCCGTTTTCTTATTGCCTGCATCCCTCTACCTGCAGAGTCCGGGCTGTTCCTTGCTTCAGGGAGCATGGGGTCTGACGGACTCATTCATCATGCTTCTGAATTTAGGTTGTTTTCCAATCACAGCAGAGGAAACAGCCTGGAAGCGCAAAGCTCTCTACTGTGAGGATTGGGGGGTTGGAGACAGAAGACGCTTTCTGAGCCAAAAAGGGCTAAAAACCTAGAGCAGGGGCTTCACCTTGTGAATTGGAAGTCAAGAAGAACATGTGGTGCTCTGGGGGTGGCTTTTCCCGCTCAGAAGATGTCGTGTTTGAGCTCCTGGTGGGAGGGAGAAGACCAGAGGGATGGGACCAAAGCCTGGATGCCAGAAGGTTTCTCAGGATGGATCACGTACTGAACTCCCAGGCTGAGCCCTGCGGGGGTGGGGCCCCCAGCGCAGACCTGTGCCTTCCCTTGCCAGGGGGTGAGGGCAGAGGCTCAGGAATGAAGTTCAGCTCTATTGCAGAGATATATGGCAGTTCCACTTTTATACCTGAGCGGGTGACTGTGAAAAATTCCTACTCACTGTATCAGGAGGTTCATAGAGAGTGCTCAACAGACAGCAGAAAGTGTTATGATCCAACTGATAGGGACCCCTTCTAAACATGCCAGCCTATAGAAAGACCTCCAGCTTCTAAGTCTAGGTTATCTATGACCCACACACTTTAGCCTCACTATGTTCAAGCCTGAGGCAGTGGAATATTAAAAATGGAATCACAGAGGAAGCCCATTGTCCCAGCAACAGACAAAAGAAAGACTTCTCACAATTATTCTTGTTACACAGAAGGAAAGAGAAGTCCTTCAAGCATTGGTTGCACAGCTCAGCTTCACTCCCTTTTGATATCAATAATAATGTCAGATGTCAGAGTGAGATAAAAAAGGCGGAGAGCAGGTAAAATGTTTCTTCTCTTCCATAACCAGTGTATTGTACAAAATTTGAAAGTTTAACAAATGTGGGGGGGCTTCCCTGGTGGCTCAAACGGTAAAGAATCTGCCTATAATGCAGGAGTTCCAGGTTCGATCCCTGGGTCAGGCAGATGCCCTGGAGAAGGGAATGGCAACCCGCTCCAGTATTCTTGCCTGGAGAATCCCATGGACAGAGGAGCCTGGTGGGCTAGTCCACAGAGTTACAAAGAGTTGGACATACCTGAACAACTAATGCTTTCACAACAAATCTGGAGGAAGGAGAGGTTTACTAAGAAGAAAGAAAGGACTAATGGGATCCTCTTTGCTTTCCTGGTCAATTCTGATTATAACCTTTAGTGGCTATGACCTGGCTTTTTACATACCATTCCTTGAATATTCCCAACCTGTTATCCCCTCAAAGGTTAATGGCAACAATTTTGATGTTGAATAAAGATAGAAATTGGCTACTGGAGGGAAATTACTTTTCATGAAGCCTGTGCAGCGTACTGATGGTGTTTGGGTATTGTTAATAACGCCTGAGGTTGGAGCGGGTGTATAATCAATACCATACATTTAATGAGAACCACAGAACAGACTCCAGCTTGTGGGCCTCCAAAAGCTGGGTCTCCCTGTTTACAATCTACTCTTTAGAGCAGTTTTGCCCATTCTTATTGTGTACATCTGTGTATAGTGTGTGTGAGTAGCCATCTATACAGTTTTTTGTGCATAAAATCTCAATTTTTATAAGACCCCAGCACTCAAATCCATGCCCACAGGACAGTGAAATAGTTCTTTTGGAGAATAACCAGGCAAGAGAGATCAGAAGCTTTAAAAAGTAAATATTTGACAATTTCACTTGTAGGAATTTATCCTAAGGAAATAATGAAGGATATGCATAAACTTGTGGTATAAAAATATTCCTGCCAATGCTGATTATAATAGTGAAAAAGAGAAGAGGACCAACAATAGGGTACCAGTGAAAGTGAAAGTGGAGAGTGAAAAAGTTGGCTTAAAGCTCAACATTCAGAAAATGAAGATCATGGCATCTGGTCCCATCACTTCATGGGAAATAGATGGGGAAACAGTGGAAACAGTGTCAGACTTTATTTTTGGGGGCTCCAAAATCACTGCAGATGGTGACTTCAGCCATGAAATTAAAAGACGCTTACTCCTTAAAAGAAAAGTTATGACCAACCTAGATAGCATATTCAAAAGCAGAGACATTACTTTGCCAACAAAGGTCCATCTAGTCAAGGCTATGGTTTTTCCAGTGGTCATGTATGGATGTGAGAGTTGGACTACAAAGAAAGCTGAGCGCCGAAGAATTGATGCTTTTGAACTGTGGTGTTGGAGAAGACTCTTGAGAATCCCTTGGACTGCAGGGAGATCCAACCAGTCCATTCTGAAGGAGATCAGCCCTGGGTGTTCTTTGGAAGGAATGATGCTAAAGCTGAAACTCCAGTACTTTGGCCACCTCATGCCAAGAGTTGACTCATTGGAAAAGACTCTGATGCTGGGAGGGATTGGGGGCAGGAGGAGAAGGGGACGACAGAGGATGAGATGGCTGGATGGCATCACTGACTCAATGGACATGAGTCTGGGTGAACTCCGGGAGTTGGTGATGGACAGGGAGGCCTGGCGTGCTGCGATTCATGGGGCTGCAAAGAGTCGGACACGACTGAGCAACTGAACTGAACTGAATGAAGTTTGGTGCAGAAAGAAATACAATGGAATACTGTACAGTTAAACTATTACAGAAGTAAGTTTGGTATATAAAGAAAGTTCACAATATGCTTAGTGAGAAAATCAGACTATAAAACTCTCCAATACTTCTTTTGGTAATAATATACATATATATAGGAATATAGATGCCCAGAAAAAAATCTATAAAGGCAGACACCGAATTATGACTTGCTTCTGAATGGTAGCATTCTGAGTTTTCTTCTTTTGGTGAGAAAAGCACCTGGCATGCTAGGGGAATGTGTAACGGCAGCTATCCACTTTTGTTCCCTCCCTTGGGATGGGGGTGGGATCCTGACAACCGTGGTAGACCAGATGTCCCTGAAGTGTCACTTCAGCCCTTCAGGGAAAATCTGATCATGAGAATCCTGCTTCCGTTTTTCTTTCATATCCTGGCTAGAAATTGACACCCTTTATGTAGTTGAAATCACACAATTAAAACTTATCTTTGAAGCCAGAAGGACTACACAACAATTTTTTGGAAACAGATGTCCGTGTAACAGACCACCAGAGGAGTTGTCCATATGGGATACTGAACTCAGACTCTGATTTCCTGATGAGTATCTTTGGTTATTGCTTTTCTCTGATCAACTGTCAAACAGTAATACTGTCTAGTTTTTCAGGTTCCCACTCAGAGGACTCTGAATATATAGATTCCACACCATCAACTAACGTTCAAAGTGCACTCACAATTTCAGCTCCAACAGGTTCATTCATTTCAGGCTTCATTTGCCAATTCCACGATCATATAGATAAAGCTGCTACTTGCTTCTCAAAAGAACCCCAAACAAATACCTCTAGCCAGCCTGATAAAGAACAGGTCCTATGTTTTACAATTAACTACTCTTAGAACTTCCCTTGGTGGTCCAGTGGTTAAGAATCTGCCTGCCAATGCAGGGGACATGGGTTTGATCCCTAGTTTGGAAAGATCCCACATGCTGTGGGGCAACTAAGCCCATGTGCCACAACTACCAAAACCTGCACTTTAGAATTGGTGCTCCGCAACAAGAGAGTAGCCGCTGTTCACCACCACTAGAGAAAGCCCACATGC
Organism: Bubalus kerabau; assembly: GCF_029407905.1. Taxonomy (NCBI): domain Eukaryota; kingdom Metazoa; phylum Chordata; class Mammalia; order Artiodactyla; family Bovidae; genus Bubalus; species Bubalus kerabau. Next base: position 21,277,546 of record NC_073635.1, on the reverse strand, counting down.
AGCAATGAAAACCCAGCACAGCCAAAAAATAAAACACATTAATTAAAAACAAACTAGTCTTGGAGGAGGAATACAATTCTCTTCTTTTACATTATCCATAAAATAACTTAAATATTAAGTGGATAATTTTATCTAGATGTTATAGTTATACAAATCCTAGAGCTCACAGAGTGAGTGAATGAAGTGACCCCATGGATTGTAGGAGCCTGCCATGCTCCTCTGTCCATGGGATTTTCCAGGCAAGAGCACTGGAGTGGGTTGCCATTTCCTTGAGTGTACCATTAAAAGTTAGCCTCTGAAAGTAAGAAACTTGGATCAACCACCTCAATCAGGGATGATTAAGAACAATCTTATTTATTGGGGGATGGGCTAGATCAGTGCTCTGCAAAATATAAGTACAAACAACTCACTTGGCTTAGGAGTTCAGGGGTGGGGCCTGAGATTCTACATTTCTAACAGAGTGATCCTGATGCAGGGGTCTGTGGACCACACTCTGAGTAGCAAGTTTTCCTGTTTGGTGATTTAATGAGCTATGCCAAGCCAAGAATACCTTGTCTGGGCAGCTGACAAAATGTGGAATGGGCACATACCTGCACCAGCTGCATTTTGTAGCTCTCAGCCTCTGCTCAGCTCCACCTGTGTGGCTGCAAGGCCCAGACCTGTCAAAAATGACCCTCGCAGGGCTGCGGTGTCCGTATTAGTGTTCCCTACAAGCTACGTGCTAAATGGCTCCAGCCCTAAGAGGAAGACCCAGGAGCACAGCAGCTGCCTCAAACACGAAGCCACAGTTGCCCCAGGGAAAGCCTCAGTGTTGGGGGGTCTGGGAAGAAGCCACAAGCACCAGGGCCCTTCTCCATATGCAGGAGAGCCAGGTCCTAACTGGAGTGAGACCAGTGCATCCCCAGGAGGAGAGAGGATGTCTTGAGGGCTCTTTCCCACACGGCTGCAGGAGCTGGCAGAGGGTGGCCCAGATGCCCCATGCTAGGGAATGCAATAGGTATTTCTGAGTAAAAGCAGTAATCCCACTCTTTGGAAGGCAGAGCCACAAGGCAGGACAGACTGGACAAGAAAATCAGACTGATCCATCTATGTGCACAACATCTTAATGGTTTCTGATTGGTCTCTGTGACCATGACCACAGATGAGGAAGGGCTGTATCATCAGTGATAACATCACAGAGCCTGTCTAGGGCTGGGGCATCATTCCAGTTGTACAGTAGCTCACCAGAACCTCCACGAGAGCAGCTCTGCATGTGAACCTAACTGTTAGGCCAGAACAGGTTCTCAAGCAGAATAAAAATGGAAGTAGTTCTTGTCTGGGGTTCATTTGCTGGAAGTTGCACACTCAAGTCTTCCTGGCACACAAAACCCTGACTGTCCTGCACTGAAAATATATACACATGTCCCCAGTGCATTCATTTATGTCAACTGTATATCAATGTATATATACAACAGGATGTCAGACAGCATCACTAGTATTAACATTAATAAGCCCTTTAGAATCCGAGGAAGTAGAAAATGAAAGAAAGTAGTGATGCATGTGAACTGAGATACTTAAGATACCGGTCAGGTTGGTTTTTAAAGACCGTATTATGGTCTTTAACTATAACTAACTTTGAAAGGCAATATTCTAAATTAGAGAAAATTGGTGACTTTTCTTTTGGTGCTTTTACTGCAATAGAATGTGAAGCTGGGGATGGAATAGGTGGATTTTTTAGTCTTTTGGCAAGCCTGTGTATAATGCCAATTCCACACTGATCACAGAATTAAGCAACTTCAATGGCTGAAATTGTGCTTCATAAGGATTATTATGGAATAAGATTCTGGAAGATATTTGTTCTGAAAATCATAATGGGGAAAGTATTGTACATAGAAAACAAAATTAAGACATTTACAAATGGCTCAAAGTGAAACTGACTCCCATTACCTCTTCCAAAACACTGATCTTCCTGTTTCTGGATGTGTGTGATAAAAACTGGCTGTAAAATGAGCAAACTCTGTCAATAAGTTATCTTCTCTTCTAATAAAAACAGAAATAAAATAATGAATATTTCATCTCCCAAGTCTGAATTTAGCTCTGGATATAGGGACACAGATCATATACACAAATATTCCTCACCATTGGTGAGTCCTACAGGACAAAACCATACATTTTCAAGGTGCTGCTGCTTTAAAAGCTCCTTACATTCTTTCATTAATTAAATCACAGTGGGCTTATCTTTTCCCCCATGCTGAGGGGAGGCACAGATGTAGCCAGAGACAAAATCTAAACGTATTATGCTTCCCTATCCTGAAATAGCATGGAAATAATGACACCACTGAGAAATGAAAAGAAAAAGACAGCATTTAGAAAGATGCGCCTGTGAACAAAGGCAGCCTTGGGAAGGGATGGGATGTCCTCCCATCAGAACAGCGAGGCAGACTTGACAAGCCCCAAGATGGCTCTTGACCAGCTACATTGCCTTGCAATTAACCCAGTGAAGTGAAAGACAGTGAAAGTGAAGTCGTTCAGTCGTGTCCAACTCTTTGCGACCTCATGGACTGTAGCCCACCAGGCTCCTCTGTCCCTGGGATTCTCCAGGCAAGAATACTGGAGTGGGTTGCCATTTAATCAAGATAGCCCGACTTTTTCCATTTAAAAAGCACCTGCAGGGGGCAGGGCACAGCCTTCGACAGAATGACGGAGCCTGAGGACATGACATAAACTGATTAGAACAAATGGGTCCAAGATGGCGGACAAGTTGACTTCCACTAGACCTTGAGCCTCAGTAAATGCTCATCGTAACACACCAGCAAGCTAAGTGACACACTCAGGCACCATGACAGTTTCAAGACTGACCATCAAAGACCAAAAAGTGGGCAGTGGCCCAATTCCTAGAAATCCCACCCCTTCTCCCAAATAGTTGGAATAATCTGTCCCACTCATTAGCCTATGAAAATTGCCCAGCCCATAATAGCTTAGGGGCTTTTCTGGTAGCTCAGCTGGTAAAGAATTCAAATATAATGCAGGAGACTGCCTGCAGCATAGGAGACCCAGGTTTGATCCCTGGGTCTGTAAGATCCCTTGGAGAAGGACATGGAAACCCACTCCAGTATTCTTGCCTGGAAATCTCATGGACCGAAGAGCCTGGTGGGCTACAGTCCCTGGGGTCACAAGAGTAAGACACAACTTAGAGATTAAACCACAACATAAAAGCTAACCACACCATAGCTTGAGGTCTCTCTTGCCTTCTGAGATGGCCCACACTCTGTGGAGTGCGTTTCTCTCTAAATTCACTTCTTACTATCAAAACAAAACCCCAAGCAAACAAACACCTGCAATCTACTGACCATTTTTCCTTGAGACGAGAATGTGTCCAGGGGCCCACAGCAGCAGCTGGGCCTCTTTGAGGCTGCCCTCAATGGCCAATCACAGACACGGTGGCCCCAGGAAAACTGAGGGGACAGAAGTCCATTGGACCTATAGCCCGTGGCAGCTCGGGACCATCAGGGAGAGAGTGGGTGGGAAACAGGGAAGCTACCTGACTCACTATAAGGGCAGGGCAGGAAGCAAGGGACAGAAAGCTAGGAGAGAAACTGGTGGGCAGGAATGTGAGCCATAGGCAGGGGCCAGGGAAGATGGGGGAGAAACGGGTGAAAACAGATTCAGTGACTCCTGCCCACCCATACAGGTGCCTTTTTTTGCACAGCTTACTACATGCTCCCGGGCTCAGATGAGCAGAACGCACTGCTCAAGGCCATTTCTCCATAATTTCAGACACAGAGGATTCCTCAGGGCACTGCCAAGCACCTTCTTGATCACTTCAACTGTTCTTTTGCTATGCGTGCTTTGAAAAGTCTGAAAGAGCACAAAACTGCCAGGCATTCCTGCTGTCAGTTGATAAAAGCCAGGTGAAGAGGTAATGACTCTACTTGAGTTTCGAGAAAAAACAGACTTAGGCACAATTAGGAGGACAAAGAGGGAAGGGCTTTGGAGAAGAGTCTTAAACAGAGAGAACTCATGAATTCTTTGACTACCTCCTACTGGCATTATCCTGTGGCTAGAAGTCCCCAAGAAATGTTATACTGTCCTGAAAATATCATTTTCCAACTCCCAGCATCTTCTAAGAGGAATTCTCCTAGTATGGTTATAATCTTTATTGGAATGGAAATATTTAATCACACATCACGGGAAGTGCAGTTGATTTTTTTTTCCCCTTGGCATAATGATTGTTTTTATTTTATCCCATTTATAAGATTTCCTCTTTTTATTTAAATCGCTTAAAAATGCAAACTGTACACAGCGGCTTGATGATCTTCTAGCCAGGCTGCTGGGAAAAAACAACCTAAAATTCTGAGAAAGTGAAAGTGTTAGTTGCTCGGACGTGTCCAACTCTACGACCCTGTGGACTGTAGCCTGCCAGGCTCCGCTGTCCATGGGATTCTCCAGGCAAGAATACTGGAGTGGGTTGCATTCCCATCTCCAGGAGATCTTCCCAACCCACGTTCCCTGCATTGCAAGCAGATTCTTTACCTCCTGAGTCACCAGGGAAGCCCCAAATTCTAAGAGTGTAAATTAAAGTCAACTACCTAAGGAAGCATCATGCTTTACTGAGATCTCCTGAATGCTCAGCGTGTGTACAGTTTTTGAAGAAACAAATGAAAAGCCTTTTTGGCCATCAATCTAAAAAGGGCAAATGGACCAGTTGCAATAAGAAAATTCATCTACACAAAACCAAAACATCCACTGAAGAAGCCCCTGAGCCACTCTCCTGAGTTGAAAGCGAGACTGGACACAGTCAATGGAAATGCAATCCTTTAATCCCGGACGTGGCGGAAAAACAAGATGCCCAGTGTGGAGAAGGGAATGGCAACCCACTCCAGTATTCTTGCCAGAAGAACCCCGTGGACAGAGGAGCCTGGCGGACTACAGTCCATAGCGTCACAAATCATCAGACATGACTTAGCGGCTAAACAGCAACTCCATAGCACAGGGAACTATATTCAATATTCTGTGACAAACCATAATGGAAAAGAATATTAAAAAAGAATAATGTGTATATGTATGTATCTGAATCACTTTATTTTACAGCAGAAATTAACACAACACTATAAATCAACTATATTTCAATGACATTTTAAAAAAGATAAAAAAAAAAAGAAGATGCCCAGTGATATGTACTCTCCTTCTCCCCTCCCCTATCCACTTATTTGAGGGGAGGGGGATAAAAAGAAGCAACTGCCCCTCACCACAATGTCTCTACTGACTGAGGAAGCTGACTTAGAGGAAGCTCACGGAAGCTCAAACTGACCTGAACAGTCCTCACTTCAGGGTTAGTGATACCATCCACCAGAGAGGATGCCCACCCTCTGGACTCTTATTCCAGGACAAAGAAAAAAGGTACAGAGTCCTTGAGTCTTCACACTGTCTTTCCTCCCTCTCTTCTCCTCTCTCTTTAGTGGAGTTTCTAAAACAGTCACATCCGAGCATCCCAGAGCTCTTGGGGAGGTCCTCAGGGGCCATTCAGCCCAACTGCCTCACTCTACAGAAGGGGAAACCGAGGCTCAGAGAGGGTAGATGACTTTCTCGAGAGCACACAGCTAATTCATGGCAGAACCAGGACTAGGACACCTGGACCCCACATCACCGCTTTGGTCCTTTTTCTTGGGGCTGACCTTTCTTCTACCGCCATCAGGGCAGGCAGCATGAGGAAGCAGCCTCTGCATTCTAAGAAGAAAACTGGTGGCCAAATAGAGTGGTATTCTTGGAGGAAGCTCTCCCGACCACCCCAGTAATGACAAAACCCAACCCTGGACAGACACACTCCAACCCCAGCTCATCCCAAGGAAGCATTTACACCTCTGTGAACTCAGGATCAAACAGTTAAAGGCACATCATGTGGATATTCGGTTAAGAACCACCTGCTGACACAGATAAGTCCATTTCCTAAAAGTGACCAGTTGTAGGAGTCATTCAGAAACAAGCCATCCAGTGGACAGAGGCTGACCAACAGCAGCAGAATGACCGACGGGCAGGAGGTGCTTCCACGACCAACGTGTGGGAACTGGGACTGATTGGTGAGCCCTCGGGGTCACACAGAGGATGCTGCCACCAAGTTGGCTGTGAGAGGGGGAGTGACCCTGCAACTCTGCCATTCAGGAGGAAGAGGAAAATCATTAACCTTCTTTCTGCTCAGTCCTCTGATTATCGTTTGTGAGGAAATGCTATTTGTAACATCTATTTGAAAAATACTTTTTACAACTGTAGCATGACTGAACCTATGTTTTAAAGGATAGACTTAAGACTCTAGATTTAACATGATTTGTTACTTTTCAGAAAGGGTCCACTCTGTTACCTTTGACTTGATGCCTAAGGGGCCTTCTGTGTATAGGTGTGCCCAGGACTGATGCTCCTAGCTGGGAGGAAAGGCAGTTCAGGCAACATACAGGACAAACACATCCAGAAGCCCACCAGTATCCCCTCACCTCTTCTTGCTGCCCAGAACAATGATGTGATGGCTGTGGCAGAGGCAGCTATTTTGTAACTCTGAGGCAACTCTGAGGATGGAAGCCAAAATCCAAGGACTGCATTACAGACCTGCATTGCTTCCTCCAGGCTTTTTTCTTAGAGGAAAACATTTTGCTGACAAAGGTCCATGTAGTCAAAGCTGTGGTTTTCCAATAGTCATGTATGAATATATGAGTTGGACCATAAAGAAGGTCCAAAGAACTGATGCTTTCAAATTGTGGTGCTGGAGAAGACTCTTGAGAGTAGCTTGGAGGACATCAATACAGTCAATTCTAAAGGAAATCAACCCTGACTATTCTTTGGAAGGACTGATGCTGATGCTGAAGTTCCAATACTTTGGTCACCTAATGTGAAGACCCAACTTTTTGGAAAAGACCCTGATACTGGGAAAGATTGAGGGCAGGAGGAAGAGGGGGCGACAGAGGATGAGATGCTTGGATGGCGTCACTGACTCAATGGACATGAATTTCAGCAAACTCCAGGAGATAGTGAAGGGCAGGGAAGCTTGGCGTGCTGCAGTCCATGGAGCCACAAAGGGTCAAACATGACTTAGCAACTGATCAACAACAACAGAGGAAAAGAAAACCATACTTAAGTCATTATTTTTCTCTATTACTAGTAGTCAAATACATTTCCTAATTGAAATACAAAACGCATGTATACACCCTCACTCACCAAGAGGCCCCAACACTGAAGAACGAGGCAGGAATCGCCAGGTATTTAAAGAGAAAAGGAACAACAATAAAAGGTTATTGATCCCAACTGCACCAAGAAAAATTCCAGCTCAGAGATCGCAATTAAAATAATGGAGAGAAAAACAACCCAAACCAAATTACTGGTTTCACTGACAAGAGAGGTGCTTTGTGGTGACCCAGAGGACTGATTTGAGAGCTACAGATTGAACGAAGGTTTCGGGCAAGTATTTTAGAAAAATCATTCTTAAAGAAATGTAGCCTCTGGGCAAAACAGAAAATGGTGGCAGAGAGAGAAAGCACGTTGTCTGGTTTTCGGAATGCAGAAGCTTCAGGGAGGGAATGTGGATCACTAGAGCATTAATCTCATTATTACTAATGGTTCTTAATGACTAAGGGGCAATGCTGGGTCTCCAGTTGGCTGAAATGATCAGAAATTGCTCACTGAGGTTATATGAATAACTAAATATAATTTGACACTAAATTACCATCCCAGACATACAGCTTTCCACACAGTCTCTTATTGCAAGGAAAAAAACTAAGCAAGAACATCAATAAATAGAATAATCCAATTAAGTATCTTTCCATTTGGGAACTATTTAGAATTGAGAGCTTAACAGTGAGCTAGGACAGAACAATTCAGGGTTTACTGATTCAAATTAAAAAAAAAAATCAGGGCTTTTACTGTAAGACAATTTTTCTGTTATTTTGTTTATAAGATAAGTGTTTCATTAATCTGAATGGCTTTGTAGTGATCTTCATCTTTGCACATTGCTCCGAGATGTAGGGCCTAATTTCCCATAGATAGATTTGTAAGTTATTAATAATATTTAATACAGGCACCTTTTTCTATGCTCAGAGTATGCTTATAAACATACTCCTCTTTTTTTTTGTTTGGCTTTTACCATATGTAATAGTCACCTATGACATCTGCCTGGAGGTACAGACATACATGGGAGGAAGTTTGCCCAGCAGAGGAGTTGGGGCCACCTCATAGATCCAATGAAAGCACTCTGAGCTGTGAGCTCCAGACAGTAGGTATTTGACACGTTTGTTGAATGAATGAATGACCGCAGCTTTACCAGAGAAGGTATTTTCCAAGCATGCAGGTAAATAAAGCCTGGACTAGTTCCTCCAGGCTGAATTTCCATAGGGAAAATAGTGGCATGCCTAGCCCTAAAGTCAAGGTACAATCAAATTCTACTTCCCAGATTTACAGGATCCTGTGTCACGTTCTTTAGTAAACCTTCTGTGATTCTTACTATTAAAGCGTGGATAGCCTTCTCTACATACAGAAATGGGACTGACTGCCCACTCCCCCCAGGGTACTCAAGACAAACAGGAAGGACATTTAAGCCATACTTACTGCTGGTGGAGGACACGTGGCTGTAGTCAGACCTGAAACACAAAACCTCAGTATTAGTAGGATTAGACGTTATTTTTCTCTATCCAAGTGATCGCTTCAAGCTAGAATCTTAAAACAGTCAGTAGTAGCATTTAACTGGTAAAGAAATGCCACAAATTAAAAAGTGTCATGCTGCGGACTGTTTTGCACAGAATCAAGTTATGCCTGAATTTGAAAGCACAACTATAAAGACATTCTAGAAACCCAGAGTCCCTCATATGGGCTCTGTGAGTCTCCCACATGGGAGACCAGATCGGTTCCAAACCATCTAAATTTACTGACAAAGTTTTGAATGGAAGCTTATTTGTCTGGGGAGAAGGCTCAGTGTTTTCAACAGATTCTAGAAAGGGTTCACAACCCCCGCCCACCCCCCGCCCCAGTCCCCTCAGGAAGGCTAAACCGCTGCAAAAGGTTAAACCCTTCAAAGGTCAGTTCCACCCCTTGGGGAAATGTTTCTTTGCTGATGTAAGCAGAGGTGAAGTGGACCCCTGGTGAGTGAGAGGGGACCCTGGCTGGGAGGGCCCCTATACTCAAGGTCTGGCTATCAGGAAACACTCAGGCACAATGGTGGTTGATTTCAGTTCCATCTGGGAAGAAATCCTGCTGATACTAGAGTAACAGGATGTGGGCTATGATCAGCAAAGGCAGGGTTAGGGCCAGGGTGAAATAACCCATCAGTTTCTACACAGAAAATCAGCTGCTGGCATTAGGCCTTTGTGAGAACGGGAATCTAGCCAAGAACTTGCCTGCTTAATCTCTACTAAGTTTCTGCTCTATTTGTGTGGCTCTTAAGCTGTCCCTCTCTGGCAACTTCCGTGGTATAGAAGCTACTGGTTTTCTCCCTGCAGGGTCCCCAAGTCATTCTCAGTAGGCAACTAATCTCTCAGGCACGGAGGGGTTTATTCTGCCAAGGTGGTAGTTAGGGGACATAGTTATGCAAATAGACTAGTTAATTAGGTTTAATTTTATAGGTACACACTCCCTGTATTTACTAAGCCTCATGTGGCCTTTCTTGAATCATCTTTTATTCCATTGAGTTTCTTACCACATTAAAAAGGCATATACAAAAAAAATTTTTAAGATCATAAAAAGCACTCTCTCTCACTAGTTAAAACAACCTATATCTCTCGCACAAAATGATGTGCTGACTTACTGGTAGACGGACACAATGGAAGTAAGACAGTGAGTGATTTTCTTTTTTCATATGAAATACTGCGTGCTCAGTTGTGTCCAACTCTTTGTGACCCTATGGACTGTAGCCCGCCAGGCTCCTTTGTCCATGGGATTCTCCAGGCAAGAATACTGGAATGGGTTGCCATGCCCTTCTCCAGGGGATCTTCCCGACCCAGGAATCAAACTCATGTCTCTTATGTTTCCTGCATTGGCAGGCAGGTTCTTTACCACTAGCGCCACCTGGGAAGCCTAAATGAAACTGGGTTGGCCAAAACATTTGTTCGGGTTTTTTTCAGAACGCTATCATGGAAAAACTCGAATGAATTCTTTGGCCAACTCGTACTTTAACTGTCACAGAATCACTGAATTTTAAAACTGGAAAGAATAACAACGACTAACACTTGCATATCCCTCGATAGATTACAAACTGCACCCACTGGAATCTCATCCAATTTTTCATACCACAGATTTGGAAACTAAGGTGATAATATTTGTAAGGCGACCAGGAAGTGAGGAATGATATGATAAAGGCTTGAACTAGGGTGGTGGCATGGAAGGAGTTAGAAGGGAGAATGGTGAGCAGAGCCCAGGGACACACGCTAGCTCAAGGAACAGGGAGAGGAGAAGGAGAGAAAGGAGAGTCAGGGATCAGGAACATTATGAAATGCAGGATTTGTAAGTCAGTGCATTAAACTCCTTCTGGAACCAGGCAGGACATAAATAAACTTTAGGACGATATTTAGAAATGTAACTATATATAAATGCAATGAATACTCAACCAGCATCCACTTGGTAGATGCAATAGCAAAACAATTCCATGACAATGTGATCATCTTAAGATGGCCAGGCTTCAAAGAAATTGCATGACAAGTCCAATAGAACATTCTATAAGAATGTGCAATCGTATTGATTTTTACCATTAAAATTTTGTCAGTATTTTCGGCTAGGGTTTTCCAAATGCTCTCGAAGCATATGGGTTTCACACATGCATACATTTTAAAAGATTTACATATGGATGGATACGTATGTAGAATAAAATTTACATTTGAAACATTTTCCAAGAATCTTAAAGTGCAGAGGGGGTATTTTAGGGCAGGTGCTAGCAGAATGGATGCCTCTGCCTTGAATCTCTCCATACTTCTTGTGATGAAAAGCACTGCCCAGGTCAGGCATGCCAGTCGGTCTTCTGTCACTCTTGCCCTGCTCGAATTCCTCCCTCATACAGCAGCCAATCTTTGCAAAGCACAAATCTGAAGAAGTTCAAGCTGGACATAAACCCCTCTTTCTATGACTGATGGCCTCTGCTCAGCTCTGCAGTCTCGTCCTTCACTCCAATTTCTACCCCTGTCCACCATCAAAACAGAAATCAAACAGAAAGAAAAGTCACTTACAACCTCACATTGCTTTCCAGCCTCTGGTTCTGGTGACGTCATTTGTACCCAGTTGCCATAATGACAGAGATACAATTTTAAACTACTCTTTTCACTAACTCTATCATAAAATGCTGCCACACAGCTCCTGTAATTATATAGATACAGTGATATTCTATAATTTAGTCAACCATGTCCCTTTTGTTGGCTATATGGCTGTTTCTGATTGTTCACTTTTGCAAAGCACACGGAGATGAGATATTTATCAATATATTTAATTTCCTTAGAAAAATTATCATGATGGGGAATAGGAACTGAGTTGAAGTATAAAGACTTTTGTAGTTCTTAAAAGACATTCCAAATAACCCCGGAAGGTTATTTACTAGAAATATGGACAGTGGAAGACAAACTGTAAAGCTTGAAACAATTTTGTGCATAAATATGGTCAAACAATTTTGGATACTGACTCTGGTTCTCCGGAGAGGTGTGTACTCCCAGGTTTTTTAGGTGAGAGGAAACAAGTGTAGGGTACCTGTCTTGGAGATCTTATTTATTGGTCTCACATCCTAAGATGTGAAAAGAATTTATAAGAATTTATCTAGCTGGCTCTGCATAAGATATTCAGCTCTCCCAGAATGAAGCATAGCAGGTGAATCCACAAATTTTAGGATGAAAAATTTATGGACACATGATACCGATAAGCAGGATAATACAAAGATTATATATATTCACATACCGGGCACATACAGTAGACACATTTTCAAACATTACATTTATTTATTTATTATTATTTTTTTTTTAGTGCTCCCCATCCTGAACCCTCCTCTCTCCTCCCTCCCCATTCCATCCCTCTGGGTCGTCCCAGTGCACCAGCCCCAAGCATCCAGTATCATGCATCGAACCTGGACTGGCAACTCGTTTCATACATGATATTTTACATGTTTCAATGCCATTCTCCCAAATCTTCCCACCCTCTCCCTCAGACTAAACAGAAAGTGGTATGTGGTCCCTTGACTGGAGTTTAATCACAATTACACGTAGAGGGTTAAATAGAAAGAGGTTGGCACTTAAGATAGTTGAGTGCCGTCAGCAGCCTACTGGCCAATTTTTATATTCATTTAAAATGGATACCTTCCTAAATTCTCTTTTCCAGGGAAATCTTGGGGTAAGAGTTGATCTAGACATTTCAGTGAAATTGACCTTGACATTTTGGTAAACATCAGCTCAATGCCCCATGGACCTCATCTGTGAAGTCTCAGTCTACCGAATTAGATGCCAAAGTAATTTGGAGCTATCAAGCTCCACATTGAACACAAAGATAATAGAGTATCTAATAGATCATCTTTTCTTCTATGCAAGATTTCCCCATCTACAGTTCTTTAACCATCTCGTTTAAAAATCTGCTCTACCTATTTTTTCCCTTCCACCAGTTTATACACGCTAGACCTGTGAATTGTTGGTTATCTCTGAAATCACAGTGATGCATCTGTTGGAGGTCACCCAAAGATAAAGGACATAATATGACCCTATGTTTTCAGAAGCTCAGTGACAGCTGACATTACTGCCATTAATGCCAGGTCAAACTTCTGAATGAAAATAACCCATCAGCTATTGTTATATTTCAAAGAGTGGCTTAAAGGCCAAATCTGGGAAACAGCACTAAAGAAACACCCATTGGAAAACATTCAGCTTAGTCTTTTGTTATGGTTTACAAAACTCTGCTTGTCTCTCTGTTCAAGAGATTCTGTTTCTTATGATAGTGGACTACAGTCAGTAGCCAACTTGCCAATCTTTTTCTAACAGAAGGTACACGGAAGCACAAAGCAGGTTTTCAAGTGGATCTAGAGAATGCGAGTTTCAAAACGACATCAATTACCCCAGAATGCTAGTTTGCTTTTAGTCTTAGCCCATGTTGAGGGGTCAGACTGCAAAGGTATTGATAGCATTCCAAGCAAAAGAAAATATTTGAACAGAAAATAAGAATTACAGACCAGCTGCTCCTTGAAAGACAACTTTACCAGGTGGAAAGTGTGCTGGAGACCTGGGCTTCAATCTAACCCACTAACTAGTCATGTACCCCCTAAACCTTCATTTCCTCATCTTTAAAATAAAAATAATCATTATATCGAGGCATGTGACATAGCCTTTCAGATGTTCTGAACTATGACCAAATTTGTAAGGCATTTAAAAGCATCAGAGCCTCCACTGTGATGAGGACACAGAACATATGGTTTTGAGTGCACCTGGAGATGTACCTTTTTATTATCTAAAACTCTAAGGACTTCCTTGGTGGCACAGTGGATAAGAATCTGCCTGCCAACGCAGGGGACACAGGTTTGATCCCTGGTCCAGGAAGATTCCACATGCCATGGAGCAACTACGCACGTGTGCCACAACTACTGAGTCTGTGCCCCAGCGTCTGAGCGCTGGAACTACTGAAGCCCGCTGGCCCTAGAGCCTGTGCAACAAGAGAAGCCACCACACTGAGAAGCCCACGCACTGCAATGAACAGTAACCCCCACTTGCTGCAATTAGAGAAAGCCTATGCAAAAATAGTGAAGACCCAGCACAGCCAAAAATAAAAGTAAATAAAATAAACTTAAAAAAAAAAAAACAGCATTAAAAAAAAACCTCTAAGGGGCTTCCCTCATGGTCCAGTGGTTAAGAATCAGCCTTGCAATACCAGGGACACCAGTTCAATCCCTGGTCCTGGAAGATTCCACATGCCCAGAGGGCCACAACTACCGAGCCTGAGTACTGCAGCTACTGAAGTCCACACACGTTAGAGCCTGTGCTACGCAGTAAGAGAAGCCACTGCGATGAGAAACCTGAGCCCCACAACTAGGCTGGCAGCAACTAGAGAAACCTGGGCACAGCAGTGAAGACCCAGTGCAGCCTATATATATATATGTATATATATATATATTTTTTTTTTTTAATCCTCAAGTTTACCATTTGGAGTATTTTTCATACTGGGGGTTTACTTATGCCAGGCACCATTCTAGGGTCTTTAAGTGTATCATGTTAGTTGCTCAGTCGTGTCTGACTCTTTGCAACCCCACGGACTGCAGCCCGCCAGGCTCCGCTGTCCATGGAATTTAAGTGTATAGACTCGTTCAATCCTCACAACCACCCTATGAGGGGGGCACTATTATTGTCACCCACAGATTACAGAAGGGAAAGCTGAGGGCAGAGAGAGGTTAAGCAACTGGCTCAAGGTTCCACAATTCCTAAGTGGAGGCATTTAAACCACAGCTGGCTGGCTCTTTTCCTGTGACTTTCAAAGGGATGAGCACAGTCCACCCTGGCAGTGGGATCCACAGAGGTTCTTAGAGGCATTTCAGATGCGTTGCTGAAACGATCAGTCATCAGCTCAAGCAATAGCCCCAGAATGCCTTGCTCCTCTGTTCTGCTCACACCTGCCTAGCAAGAGTCCCCCCACCAACCTTGATGGTCCCAGCTACCCACTGTCTCTCTCTGCCTGCCCCTAGGCAGGTGAACCCTGCTGCAGGAGAGACAGACTGGCACCTTCCGATGTAATCACTAATTTCAGCTGGCTTATTGTTCATCTTTGCCTGAACAACCACGGCAGGTCTCCGCTCTCCTGGGGGCTGCATCTGGACTCAGTGGAAACCCATGTTCCCTTCTCTCCCACTGACTGCAACAGGGATGTCCCCCTCTTTCCAAAGCCAATCTGTCCAGCTGGTCCAAGGTCCATCTGCCCCTACCTTTTTAGAAAGCTGACATTACAGATATACATCTTTCTCCTATACAGTTAGCCTTTCTCACTCACAGAATCCTTTCTGTGAGCATTTACCACCCAATTATTGCTTATATTGAAGACTCCTTCCCTCAGCCCATTCCCCACTCCCAGCTACTGACTCTCCTCACCCCTCCCATTTCCAGCCACCTCCTCTCCCTCACTCCAACCTGGCTTTTGCACCCACTTCTCCTCCATCAACTACTACTCCGCCTTCTCTTCCTCATCTCCGTTTACAAAGAAGACACTTCCGGACTTCTCTCATGGTCCAGTGGTTAAGAATCTGTCTGCCAATGCAGGGGACACAGGTTCGATCCCAGGTCTGGGAAGATTCCACATGGAGCAGAGCAACTAAGCTCATGGGCTGCAACTACTGAAGCCTGAGCCCAGGAGCCTGTGCTCCACAAGAGAAGCCACCACAGTGAGAAGCCTGCACACCATAACTAGAGAACAGCCCCCGACTTGTGGCAACCGGAGAAAGCCCACGTGGAGCAATGACAACCCAGCACAGCCAAAAATGTAAAAAAAAAAAAAAAAAGAAGACACTTCACCTTTCTCCTGATTCATTTCTCAGTAGCATAGCTTATCTCTTTCCTTTTCCCCCACCTGGCTTCCAGGGTACGCCCTTCTTTTTTTCACTCGATGCCTCCTTTTTCTCTCCTCCTTTACCTGACATTTAAATACTGTAGTTTTGCAAGGTTGGCCTTCAATAGCACCTGCTTCCCAGAGCTGTTGAAGGATTAAATGAGTTAATGAAATAGGGATGTTGGGAAAGATTGAGGGCAGAAGGAGAAGAGGGCACCAGAGGATGAGAGGGCTGGATGGCATCACCAATGCAATGGACATGAACTTGGGCAAACTCCGAGAGATGGTGAGGGACAAGGAGGCCTGGCGTGCTGCAGTCCATGGGGTCACAAAGAGTCGGACATAACTGGGTGACTGTGGGCGACTGAACAACAACAATGAAACTTCCCAGGTGGCCCTAGTGGTAAAGAACCCACCTGCAATGCAGGAGACATAAGAGACATGGGTTCAATCCCTGGGTCGGGAAGATCCCCTGGAGAAGGAAGTGGCAACCCAGACCACTATTCTTCCCTGGAGAATCCCACGGACAAGAGAAGCCTGGCGGGCTATAGCCCATATGGTCGCAAAGAGTAGGACACACTTGAAGTGACTTAGCATGCATCACAAGTCTTAGAATGGTACCTGGCACATAGTAAATGCCAGGCACATGTTTGCTATGACCTTTAGTTGATTTAATCCTCTCTGAAGGCTTTAATTGCCATTTTCAGGCTGGCAGTTCCCAAATGCAATGCCATCCTGCAGTCCTCCTCTCCAGGTAGATTACCTGACTGCTGACTCACTATCTTTCCTTGGATGTCTCCCAATACTTCAAACACAGCATGTTGAAGAAGAAACTTCTCATACCCTGCCCAAACTTGGTTTGGAGGAGATCAAGGGCTACTCTGAGACTCTGATGAAAAATAGTGTCTTCTCATAAAACCACACAAAGCCCATCATTTTGCTTACAGCTCAAAGCAATTCATGCACCCCAAATTAAGACTCCTTGTCTTAGACGATGTGTCACTTGAGCTGACTCTTGAAAGAAGAGTAGAGTTTCACCTGGCAGACAGGCGTGCCAGGTGGAGAAGGGCCCAGCAGGCAGAGAGGGCAGCTTGACACAGGCGAGGGAACTGGAGAAAATCCAGCTGATGTGGTTGGATGCAGGGTGCAAGGATGGGCCTGTCAAGTGAAAGGGCCAGAGAATGGGGGTTGGGGGTACTGCAGAGAAGGCAATGGCATCCCACTCCAGTACTCTTGCCTGGAAAATCCCATGGATGGAGGAGCCTAGTGGGCTGCAGTCCATGGGGTCGCTAAGAGTTGGATACAACTGAGCGACTTCACTTTCACTTTTCACTTTCTTGCATTGGAGAAGGAAATGGCAACCCACTCCAGTGTTCTTGCCTGGAGAATCCCAGGGACGGCGGAGCCTGGTGGGCTGCCGTCTATGGGGTCACACAGAGTCGGACACGACTGAAGCGACTTAGCAATAGCAACAGCAGCATAACACTGGGGCCTTGTGGGCCATGCTAAACTCTTTGTACTTTGTAGACAACAGAACCACTAAAAGCTTGTAAGGCAGAGAGACATGATCAGATTTGCATTTTAAAAATATGCTGTGCTAAGTCTCTTCAGTCATGTCCGACCCTTTGAGACACCCTGGACTGTAGCCCACCAGGCTCCTCTGTCCATGGGATTCTCCAGGCAAGAACAGTGGAGTGGGTTGGCATGCCCTCCTCTAGGTGATCTTCTCGACCCAGGAATCGAACCTGAGTCTCTTATGTCTCCTGCATTGGCAGGTGGGTTCTTTACCACTAGCGCCACCTGGGAAGCAAACACATGCTGAATGCTTTCTACATGTTTTCTGCAGTCTCCATAGGCAGCTATATAAAAGCTGGATAGGGTAAGAGGGGGTAAGCGCTGGAAAAGCAGGGAAACTATGGACAGTTTTTTAAATAAGTAAACTCAACTTTAAAGGATATATGCTGCTGCTGCTGCTAAGTCACTTCAGTCATGTCCGACTCTGTGCGACCCCATAGACGGCAGCCCACCAGGCTGCCCCGTCCCTGGGATTCTCCAGGCAAGAACACTGGAGTGGGTTGCCATTTCCTTCTCCAATGCATGAAAGTGAAAAGTTAAAGTGAAGTCGCTCAGTAGTGTCCGACTCCTAGCGACCCCATGGACTGCAGCCTACCAGGCTTCTCCGTCCATGGGATTTTCCAGGCAAGAGTACTGGAGTGGGGTGCCATCGCGTTCTCCAGAAAGGATATATGAGTAAGTGGCAAATACTAGATTAATAGAAATAGCCTAAACTATTTCATTTAAATGTATGCCACTTTAGCTTTAAGAATGCTACGGAAGTAATACGAATTCTTCAAACAATTCTGTCCTATTAACGTACACATTATGACAGAGGCGGAGAGGTGGCAGAATGCTCAGCGAACCCCTCCCAGGAGCCCTGACAGCTGTCATGCTGTTCCTTGGGAGTGTGAGTGTGTGACACTTCTGGGTCAGGGTTTCCTCTGCACTTCTTCAAGACAGCCCTTGCAAAAAAGACCTGTTTTACGAGAGTTCTGCAAATTGAAAACCAATGGACCAGCTTATGCTTTATTTAATCCAGCTGAAAATGAGCTGGTTAATTTTGCTTTGTTCCTTCTACTCATGGTCTAGCTAACTAAAGATAGGGGGCGGGAGGGGCAGGAAGCCAAGAATCTCTGATTAAAGTGGATAAATGTCACATATACAGAGTGTGGGAGGAAGCACAGGAGTTCAGTATTTGGAATCAGTTGCAACACTGGAAGGTAATTGGGTTCTGTAGTGACCCTTAGTGATCACAAGTGTGGGTAACAAGGAAAGCACATTGCACGGTAAATGCTTTGGGGCAGTAAAGTCCCAGATGTGGGCTAGAGCCGGAGGAGGCTGCAAGTAAGGGTGTGGTGGGCAGGCAGGAGGGGCTACCTAGCGAGACTCTCCCGGAGTCAGGTCAGACCCTGGGTCCATTCTGGACCTGGACTCTCTTCCTGTCCTCCCAGGGTTGCAAATCCTGAGATTATTCTGAATTACTCCCCTACCCCTCAACCTTCCAGGAATGAGGCTTTCTGTCCTCCGGGCAGCTCCGGTCCTCCCCACCACCCCCTCCCCCGGGTTACCGCTGATAGGAAAAGACACCCTTTCCTTCTGGGTCGGTACCCGCATCCGGGATGTAGCGCTGACTCTGCACCAGGAAATCCTCTAGAGATAGGGGCTGGGCGGGAGCCTTTGCAATGACCTCCGTCTCCTAAAAGACATTCAGTCTTTTGTCCCACTCAGGAAAACAGTGTTGGTGGGAGAGGGTTAATTACATGAGTCTCCAAAGGTTTGGGCTAATTGAGTCAGCTGAAGCGAAGAGGATATTAAAATAATAATAATAATAATAAACAGGGCTAGATCATAGCACTATCCTCACCCCACCTGTGCTCAAGGCTAGTGCATCCAGCTGGCACAGGTGCGCACAGGGGCGAGGAAGTTTCGGCTGGGCAGCGGAGGGGTTGGGGAGACAGGGCGTCCCGCCAAGCACAATCAAGCACAAAATGAGAAACGCCATTCTCTTAGGCGACTTCTGAAAGACTTCTAGGTCTCACGTGTCCTACCCTCTTTACTTCTCATCCCCAAGCCCCCATCCCGGACTCCAGGGGGCCCCGGAGTTACAGGAAGAAAGTCCTCGCGGAAGGTGGAAACAAGTGCAAGCGCGTCCCTGGTCTAAGGAGGATACAGGGGACACTGCATTTGCACTGCACGCTGCATCATCTCAGTGATAGCGGAGGGCAGGTGGGGCTGCAGCGGTGTGGGATTACTCTGAATCTAGAGTCCTTCCACTTTCCTGACCCTCAGGGAGGGGACCGCCCTGACCCGAGCAGCCACGAACCATGCCGTTCTGTTCTCAAGGCCCGCCCAGATGGGCTCACCGCAGCCCCTCCGGCTTCCCCGAGGGACCCGGCGGCAGGAGCAGCCCCCGTGGCCCAAGGCCAGCCCAAGCGGCTCCGGCGCGCGGTCCAGGAAAGTCCCTGGCCGGGAAGAGCCGCCGCGCAACTCGGAGAGTGCCCCCCTCGCCCACTGCCCGGCCCGGTCCGCGCGGCTCACCCTCCAGTCTCGGCTCCCGAGTCCACGCAGTCATCCTCCTCGCCGCCACCCGCCTTGGGGTCCATGGTGCGCTCCCCGCCGCGCTCCGCTCGCGAGCGCCGGCGTGACCCGGGCGGCCCAGCTCAACCCGGCCCGGCGCGAGCTGGCGGGGTTCCCTCGGAGAGTCTGGCGGCCGGGGCTCCGGCAAACAACTCCGGCACCACCCCGCGCCGCGCCCTCTCCTGGCCGCGCCCAGCCGGGCCCCCGGGGACTGCTCGTGTTCCGCCCCTCGCCGATGCCGAGCGAGCGTGTGCGCGCGCCAGAGGGCGTGTGCACGCGAGTCGGGGGTCTGTGCGTACGCAAGAGGGCGTGTGCACGTGGTGTGAGCGCGCGCGCGTGTGTGCGCGGAGTCTGTACGCACGCAAGAAAGTATGTGCCTGTGAGCGAGCGTAGGTGCGCGCGCGAGAGCGTGTGTGCAGCGGGTGTGAGCGTGTGCGCGAGCTCGCATGAGCCCGCATGTTGCGTGCCCGTGTGTGGTGTGAGTGAACGAATGGGTGAGGTCTGTGCGGTCTCGTGCACTTGTGGTTTGTGTGGGTGGGTGGGTGAGGCATGTAATACACTGGTCGGTGTACGCTTCTGAGTGTTTGGGGGGCGCGTGTTCCTGTCTGTGCTTTGTGACCGCTTATCAAGACCAGTGCTACATATTCTTACATATAATCTCATTAAATTCACAACAAGCTATAGGGTAGATATCAACAGTCCAATCTTACAGATAAGTAAATCAAAGCTCCAAGAGGTTAAATAACTTGTCTTAAAAAAGAAGAAAGTAGAAACGAGTGCCTCGCTAGTGAGCCGTGTGAGTGAGCCGCGCCTCTCTCCTGGGCCCACAATCCTGGAATTCAGATTCCTAGGGATAGCGGGGAGGTTCCTGAGCCCCGGCGGCGTTGCAATTCCCACGGAGAAACAGCAGGGCGCACGGTGGAAGCGAGGAGAAACCTGTTTTACTTCTAGAGCATCTAGGTGTTTTCTCACAGTTCCCTCAGAATTGCCAACACTGAATTCATTATCACCTTTTTTAGCACAAGTCTGAGTGGCTTCCCACCCCCAAGTTGCCAGTTTACAGCTAGTGTCATGTCATTTTGTGTGTTAGTCGCTCAGTCGTGTCCAACTCTTTGCAACCCCATGGACTGTAGCCCCCCCCAGGCTCCTCTGTCCGTGGAATCCTCCAGGCAAGAATACTGGGTTGCCATTCCCTTCTCCAGGGTATCTTTCCAATCCAGGGATTGAACAGCGTTTCCTGCATTGCAGGCAGTTTCTTTACCATCTGAGCTACCATTTGCTAGTTAAAAAAAAAAGCCTTTAAAAATAACTTGAAGACAATTGCAGGCACCTGCATTCAGGGGTTGCTGCTGTAGGGAGATAATGGATGTTTGTAAAATACCCTGCTCAGCCCCTGGGGTGAGTTAATGATCACTATTGAAGGGGATCTCTTCCCCTTAGGGTGAGGCTGGATAGAGTTTGGGGTCAGGAAGGAGCAAAACTATTTGGATTTAATTCTGACAGCCCTGCCCAAGGCATAGGAAGACACTCATTTCTAGTTTCTTCTTTTTTGAGATAAGTTATTTAGCCTCTTTGAGCTTTGATTTACTTCTTTGTAAGATTGGACTGTTGATATCTACCCTGTAGCATGTTGTGAATTTAATGAGATCATATGTAAGAATATGTAGTGTTGGTCCTGATAAGCACTAGTCCTAGGCAGCCATCATGACTTCTAAAGCATGAGCTAGCTACAGTCCCAGTCTCAATTTGCAAAGCAGTGACAAGTGGTTTCAAGAAGGGGAATCTATTTTTCTTTCCTCTCTCCTTCTCCTCTCTTTTCTGTTCTTCTTCCTACTTACTTAAATGTCACTCCCTTTGATTCTTAATTAAATTACACAAAACAGAGATCTAACTAAACAAAAGAATAGACATGCAATCTTAGCAAGAAAAAAAATAGGTAAATATGCCAACCCCAAATCTTAACTGAATTGTCCTTGCTGAGCATAAAATTCCCTGCACACAAAATACAGATTGAAATATTATACTCAATTTGTGCTCATTAGCTGAAAGAAGGAGCATGTCAATTCTTCAAAGGAGATCCCCCTCACTGCCACCCCACCCCCACCCTATATACTGATTTCTAAAAGAAAAATTCTCAGACAAGACAAAAGAATTGTTGTAAGAGATTTACAGCACAATGCTATTAATGACCAGCTTAAATTTATTGGTACAGTCAATAAATACCATTTAGAAGGCTGAGTTCTAGATATATAAATGAAGGAAAACAGCAATGGATATTATGCTTGCCCTCATGGAGCTTATAATCCCTCTCCTTATAAGTAGAGGGAGACTAATGAAATAAGTATATATTAAAAAAATATATATATATATAACATAAATGAAGATGGATGCTATGAAGAAAAAGAACAGTGTGTCCTGAGAGAGGACGTAATTCAAGTTGGAATGTCAGGGAATGCTCTCTCAGGAAGGGATATTCAGCCCTCTTCTGCCTTAGGGTCTTTGCACTTACTGTTTCTGCTCCCTGGAATAATTGCTCCCAGATTTTCTGCAAGGCTCTTGCCACATTATCTTTCAGAACTGTGTTCAGAGAACAGACTTATAGACACAGCAGGGGCAGGAGAGGGTGGATGAATTGAGAGACAAGCATTGAAATATATACATCAGTTCAGTTCAGTCGCTCAGTTATGTCCGACTCTCTGCAATCCCATGAATCGCAGCACGCCAGGCCTCCCTGTCCATCACCAACTCCCGGAGTTCACCCAGACTCACGTCCATCGAGTCAGTGATGCCATCCAGCCATCTCATCCTCTGTAATCCCCTTCTCCTCCTGCCCCCAGTCCCTCCCAGCATCAGAGTCTTTTCCAATGAGTCAACTCTTTGCATGAGGTGGCCAAAGTACTAGAGTTTCAGCTTTAGCATCATTCCTTCCAAAGAAATCCCAGGGCTGATCTCCTTCAGAATGGACTGGTTGGATCTCCTTGCAGTCCAAGGCACTCTCAAGAGTCTTCTCCAACACCACAGTTCAAAAGCATCAATTCTTCGGCGCTCAGCCTTCTTCACAGTCCAACTCTCACATCCATACATGACCACAGGAAAAACCATAGCCTTGACTAGACGGAGATTTTGAATATGCTATCTAGGTTGGACATAACTTTCCTTCCAAGGAGTAAGCATCTTTTAATTTCATGGCTGCAGTCACCATCTGCAGTGATTTTGGAGCCCCAAAAAATAGTCTGACACTGTTTCCACTGTTTCCCCATCTATTTCCCATGAAGTGATGGGACTGGATGCATGATCTTTGTTTTCTGAATGTTGAGCTTTAAGCCAACTTTTTCACTCTCCACTTTCACTTTCATCAAGAGGCCTTTTAGTTCCTCTTCACTTTCTGCCATAAGGGTGGTGTCATCTGCATATCTGAGGTTATTGATATTTCTCCCGGCAATCTTGATTCCAGTTTGTGTTTCTTCCAGTCCAGCGTTTCTCATGATGTATTCTGCATATAAGTTAAATAAGCAGGGTGACAATATACAGCCTTGACGTACTCCTTTTCCTTTTTGGAACCAGTCTGTTGTTCCATGTCCAGTTCTAACTGTTGCTTCCTGACCTGCATACAAATTTCTCAAGAGGCAGGTCAGGTGGTCTGATATTCCCATCTCTTTCAGAATTTTCCACAGTTTATTGTGATCCACACAGTCAAAGGCTTTGGCATAGTCAATAAAGCAGAAATAGATGTTTTTCTGGAACTCTCTTGCTTTTTCCATGATCAAGCTGATATTGGCAATTTGACCTCTGGTTCCTCTGCCTTTTCTAAAACCAGCTTGAACATCAGGAAGTTCACTATATGCAAAACAGATAGCTAATGGGAAGTTTCTGCATAACACGGAGCTCAACCTGGTGCTCTGTGACAACCCAGAGGGGTGGGGTGGGTTGGGGGGTGGGCGGTGGGAAGGAGCTTCAGGAGCATATGTATGCATGCCTGCATGCTCAGTTGCTTCAGCCGTGTCCAACTCTTTGCGACCCCGTGGACTGCAGCCCACCAGGCTCCTCTGTCCATGGGATTCTCCAGGCAAGAATACTGGAGTGTATTGCCATGCCCTTCTCCAGGGGATCTTCTCGGCCCAGTGATCCAACCTGGGTCTCCTGCACTGAAGGCAGATTCTTTACCACTGAGCCATCTGGGAGGCCCTGAACATACATTTGCTTACAGGTGATTCATATTGATGTATGGCAGAAAGACCAACACAACATTGTAAAGCGATTGTCCTCCAACTAAAAATAAATAAATTTTAAGAAAACATTGAACTTAAAGGACTCCATTCAAATGGCCCCTGATCAGAGAGTCCTTCCTGATTAAACTTGCATCACAGTGTTCCCTTACCCTGTTCTGTTCCTTCTTATAACTCTATCAGCACTTGACATATGATAGATTTATTGACTGATGACCTCTTCTTCCTGCCCTAATCCTACCCATGGAATGCCAGCTCCAGGAGAGCAGGGTCTCTGTTCTGTTCACTGCTGTATCCCCAGTACCTGGAGTAGTCCTTGGAGCAATAGACACCTGCTGAGTGAATGGAGGGAAAGCAGCCACAGCCTGGGTAGGGGAGGTAGTAAGGAGAGCTCCCCTGGTACAGAGACCAGCAAGAGTGCGGCAGGACAGAGCACTGAGCATGTGATTAGAGACGGAGGAAAGCGGGGGGACCAGGAGGACCCCAAATGGGAAAGATGACAGTGAGGCATTTCTGTATAAATATGACATCTCCTGGAAATCAAAAGACCATTATAATCTATTTGAAAAGTCGTAGAACAAAGACTGTCCATGAAACCAGATTTAAGGGCTGAGAAAAGGGGCCAAATAGGTAAGTATAATGGATATCAACCCTGAATATTCACTGGAAGGACTGATGCTGAAGCTGAAGCTCCAACTTTGGCCACCTGATGAGAAGAGCTGACTCATTGGAAAAGACCCTGATGCTGGGAAAGACCGAAGGCAGGACGAGAAGGGGATGACAGAGGACGAGATGGTTGGATGGAATCACCGACTCAATGGACATGAATTTGAGAAAACTCCAGAGGATAGTGAAGGGCAGGGAAGCCTGGTGTGCTACAGTCCATGGGGTTGCAAAGAGTTGGACACGACTGAGCAACTGAACAACAGCCATAAAATAATGAACATTCAGCCGTCTTGTTCTCCTTAACAGCCTCAAGGGCACCTACCTTTGTCTATCCTGTGTAGAGGCAGTTCATAATTGTCACCTCATTTAATCCTGGACAAAATTCTCTGAAGTAGGTTTATTTTTTCACTTGGCAGTTGAGGAAACTAAATTCCAGTGAGTTCAAGGGCCTTGGCCCAGGCCACCCAGTGAATGAGCAGAGGAGCCAGGTGACCCATTGAATGTGGATGGAGTCCTTGTCATCTGCCAGAAAGGCCAAAGGGCCGGCCATTACACCCTCAGGAAGAGGACACTAAGAAAAAGAGCAGAGAAGAAACAGTGAAATTAGCATGATCCTTAGAAAATGAGATGCTGCTTAAATTATTTTCATGCATCTCTTCAGTTGTGTCCAACTCTTTGCGACCCCAGGAACTGTAGCCCTCCAGGCTCCTCTGTCCATGGGATTCTCCAGGCAAGAGTACTGGAGTGGGTTGCCATGCCCTCCTCCAGGGGGTCTTCTCAACCCAGAGATTGAACCCTTGTCTCCTGCATCTCCTGCTGCTGCTGCTGCTGCTGCTAAGTCGCTTCAGTTGTGTCCGATTCTGTGCGACCCCATAGACTGGCAGCCCACCAGGCTCCCCCATCCCTGGGATTCTCTAGGCAAGAACACTGGAGTGGGCTGCCATTTCCTTCTCCAATGCATCTCCTGCAGTCTTTCTCAAATATCTAGAGAAAGGTCAAATTAGATAAAAACCTGGACCACGTCTCAAATGATGGATTGATCCAGCTCCCCTTGATTGCAGGGGACACAAGTGTTATTTTTCATTGGCACAGCCCCCGATGGTGACTCAGGGATGATGCATTTATTATCAGGAAGAGAAAAACTGTGAACAGTACTCACGTCCCTCTGAGCACAAGTATCCAGCTGGACTCTCCCTTAAGTCTTTGGGTCTCAGGAGCCTCACTTTGTTGTTTTTTTTTGGTAAGAGGACCTTGTAGTGGTCACCAAAGGATATCTTGCCCATAACCTTTACATGATTCCCAGGCTCTCCTTCCAGCTGTTTAACGTTGATCACTTTAATTGTGGGGGTGCAACACCCTCCCCCTCCCCACTGTAAGATATGGGCAGAGGAGTGTCCCTGGTCTGCTTAGCATGTCTTGTCCAAACCCCTTAAAGATGTTCCCATTGGAGTCTGAGGCCAGTGTGGGAGGAAAACTGAGGTAGGTTGTCATAGACCAGGAAACATAAAAGCTGATTTCTAACCAGAATTCATCAACTCACTACAGCAACAGTGTAGATCATCAGCTGATTTAGAAGCGCTCACTACACATCAGGCATTGAAGTACAGGCCTTCCATGCACAAGCTCTTTAATCCTCACACAAAACTATGGGGCTTCCATTGTCCTTCAAATGAGGTTGTGGTGTAGTAATGCATATATATGGAATCTAGAAAGATAGTTCTGAATCTAGAAAGATAGTATATGCCAGGCAGCAAAGGAGACACAAACATAAAGATCAGACTTTTGGACACAGTGGGAGAAGGAGAGGGTGGGATGATTTGAGAGAATAGCATTGAAACATACACATTACCCTGTGTAAAACAGACAGTAAGTGGGAGTTTGAAGGATGACGCAGGGCACCCAAAGCCAGTGCTCTGAGGGGTGGGGAGAGGGAGGTGGGAGGCGGTTCAGGAGGGAGGGGGTCACATGTATGCCTGTGGCTGATTCATATTGATGTATGGCAGAATCCATCACAATGTTGTAATTATCCTTCAATTAAAATAAATGAATTAAGTTTTAAAAACTGGGCTTGCTGTTAGAAGTCTCACAAGAGATGTGAAGGCCTCTAGAAACTGTGAAGCATATGATCACAAGGTGTCACTGGTGTTTTTCAATCACTTTTTCAGAGAGATCTGAACACAATCTCTTGTTGGATTTCACCCCAGATACTCTTTTCAGCCTCTGTGGATGCTGCTGCATACAGTGGTGTGTTAGAAAAAGACCATCCATCCATTTATTTGTTGAGCACTTGTTGTGTGTCAGGCAGTGGCCGGGTGCCAGGGACTCACTGGTGAACAAATCAGAGGCCGTGGCTGGCCTCATGGAGCTTTTGAAGTCAGGAGAGGACAGTTCATCTTGTTCCAGATCCACTGGCAGGGCTGGCCTTTACACCAAGCTAAGCTGTCTTAGAGGAAACCTGCCTCCCTCCCACCCACCCCCATTCCCACCCCCCTCACCCTCCTCCACCCCCCGGCACCTGAAACATGCCTTTGTCTATTAGAGTAGGATTGGAATATCAATGCACTTTACTGAAGGAAGAAACTCAAAATAACCTGATAGGAAAGAGCATCAATTTTGTCAGTGAAAGAGATAGAGTAGTAATCAAAAAAGTAATAGGGAGAGTGCCAAAGGAGTTAGTGAAAGATAAGTAGCTTTAAGATGGAACTTTCCTGGTGGCTCAGTCCATGGTAAGGAATCAATCTACCAATGTAGGAGACACGGATTTGATCCCTGGGTCAGGAAGATCCCCTGGAGAAGGAAATGGCAACTTATTCCAGTATTCTTGCCTGGAGAATTCCATGGACTTAGGAGCCTGGCAGGCTACCCATGGGGTTGCAAGAAGAGTTAGACATGACTTAGTGACTAAATGACAACAACAAAACTTTAAGATAAGAAATCTAACGGTTAGAGGTTGAAATATTTTTTTAAAAAAATTAAAATCTCCTAGGCACGGGATTTGCTTAGGTTTGAGTTTCAGTTCAGGGGGAAGTTAGGCCATCTCACTGCATGAGTCTAAATCTTCTGGATCATTCATTGTATGGCCTCCCTGACCTAAGATAGTTCTTTAAGTGAAATTCTGGCTTATGGTATCTAGTAGCAAATTGAACTGGGAGATATGTTGGTTTGAGAAGTTTTGCTCATTCATTTTTATTTAATTCTTTATTTGAAAAAAAAAAAAGATTTTCAGGACTTCCCTGGGAGTCCAGTGGTTAAGACCCTGGGCTTCCACTGCAGAGGGTGCAGGTTGGATCCCTAGTCAGGATCACACATGCTGTGTGATGTGGCAAAAAAAAAAAAACAAACATTTCCAAGAAATAAAAATTCAGGTTAAAGAGAGACAAGGAAAAAAAATTCTCTTTCTTCCAAGACTCCAGAAGAGTTTGTCTGATGTGAAAAATAAATATTATGATCATGACAAGAAAAATTATAAACTATTGACAAATCTCCTTAGACAAAGAAAACCACTAGCCTTACAGGCAAGCATAAGGGGACCAGATGGCAAAGGGATAAATGAAACTAAAGATAAACTGTTGAGTTGGAAAATAATCTTATTAAAATATAAATGACTGCTTGGATAGGGAAGAACAGAGAGAGTGGTCCTGCCTTGGAGCCTCCAAAGAACTCTCAGCCTTTGCTTAACGGGTAGACCCAGAGTCCAAGGCCAGACACCCTACACTGTGCCCGCCGTTACCCCTCCAACTGCCTGGTGGTGAGCGAAAAATGAGATGGGAACCTGAAAGACTTCTGGAAAAGTGCTGCAGAGATTTATAAATATAGGGAAACATTAGACTCAGGACACTGCCCTCCAGGCCCCTGAGAGGAGGGCTGTGCCCCTGGGAACTGTGGCCAAGGCACCTATTTATCGTGGGATGTTAGCTCTCTGTCTTCTTGTCCTCACACTTTCCTTCGGTGACCCAATCTCCCACCATTCTGCCTGCCTGAGTTCATTTCTTAGGGCGGCCATAACAAAGTACCACACGCTGGGGGCTTCAACAGCAGGAGTCTACTTTCTCACAGCTCTGGAAGAAGCTGCAAGTGCAGGATCCAGGTGTTGGCAGATGTGGTTTCTCACGAGGTCCCTGGCCTTCTCTCTGCACCCTCACGTGGTCATTCCTCAGTGTGCACATCTCTGGCGTCTTTGGATGTGTCCAAATTTCCTCTCTTTGTAAAGACACCAGTGAGGTTGAATTAGTCACTTAGTCATATCTGATTCTTTGGAAACCCATGGACTGTAGCCCGCCAGGCTCCTCTGTCCATGGAATTCTCCAGGCAAGAATACTGGGGTGGGTTGCCATGCCCTTCCTCAGGGGATCTTCCTGACCCAGGGATTGAACCTGGATCTCCTGCATTGCAGGCAGATTCTTTATCATCTGAGCAACTAGGGCCCACCCTAAATGGCCTCATTTTAATTTATTTCCCTAAGGACCTTAACTCCAAATCTGGTCACCTTCTGGGGTTCTGAGGGTTAGGGCGCCGATATGTAAATTTGCAGGTGCAAAATGTAGTCCATAACACTGCTTTCAAACACATCTCATGTAGGAGGTGGGATGGTAGGTGTAATGGGTAGATTTGAGTTTTGATCCCTGCCAGACTGTTGAGTTCAAACTTGACAGTCTATGACCTAACTAGGTTTATAATCTGGGGCAAGTTTTGTAACCTCTCTGACCATCAGTTTCTTTGTTTGTATCACAGGCACTCTAAGGGCTTGTGAGGATGGAGGAGTTATTACAGAGGTAGTGTCTGGCACGTGGGGAGTGTTGGGTATTAACATTAATCATCATTTTGCTCAATAGTCAGCTTCCAAGTCTCTGTCTCTCCATGAGCTCTCTCACCTTCTGTCCAAATGCACCGCTCCCCTTCCACGCAAATGCCGCACACTCGCTCTCTCCTCCAAAGACACTGGCTTGAGTATCCTGATGGATCTGATTCAAATAAGACAGAGCCCCTGCCCTTGAACCCTGATGTCACAACTGGGGGATTTGGGCAAGTAAACCCCAAACCTCAATAGGACGTAATCAGTATGTGTGTAACTCAGTTTTAAAACATGTACAAGATGCTATTAGAGTCCGTGGAAGGGAGGAGACAATACATCCTGAGAGAGAGAGCAGCGGGAGGGGGATGATGAGGAAGGGATAAGAAAAGTTTCACAGAATAGAAAGTGTAAGTTGAGACTTGAGGAGTGAGTAGAACTCACCAACCAGACAGAAAGGGGAAGGGCAGAGACCTGTCTTCTTTGAAGTCTAGGCTGTTCTGCCTTTCCTTCTGCCCCCTTCCCACCCTGCCCGGTCCCCTTGCTCCTGGTGGGTTGATATTGAAGTCTTGCTGGTTCCTCCTCTGGTCCAATGAGGACTTGGACATTTGGCTCACAACCACCCTTTCCAATACTGCTATCATTTTACAACTGCTCCAATGGCCATTTAAAACTCCAAGATGCAAATTTATGTTCCCATCCTTCCAACTCCCATTTCTGTCTCCCCCCCCTGGTCCTTAACCTCATGAAGACTTCTATTTATGTGTCTCAGAGTTGAGCCGCCCTTTAAGCTCTTTTGCAACTTTAAGAACTTTCATGGCCACTCTCTACTTACGAAACACAGACAAACACTTGAACCCTCTGCTTACTGCTTACTGTTGTTTTTCAGCCACTAAGTCAAGTCTGACTCTTTGTAACCCCATGGACTGTAGCATGCCAGGCTCCTCTGTCTTCCACTATCTCACAGAGTTTGCTCAAATTCATGTCTGTTGAGTCAGTGATGCTATCGAACCATCTCATCCTCCGCTACCCCCTTTCTCCTTTTTGTCTCCCATCTTTCCCAGCATCAGGGTGTTTTCCAATGAGTTGACTCTTGGCATCAGGGGGCCAAAGTATTGGAGCTTCAGCTTCAGCATCAGTTCTTCCAATGAATATTCAGGATTTATTTCCTTTAGGATGGACTGACTTGATCTCCTCTCAGTCCAAGGGGCTCTCAAGAGTTTTCTCCAACACCACAATTTAAAAGCATCAATTCTTTGGCCTTCAGCCTCTTGCTTGCTAGATGTACCCTAAGATTTTCTCTTGTCTTAAAATCCACTGCCATCATCCTGGTCCATTCCTCCCTTCTCTCTAGGCTAGCTTATTACACTGATCTTCCAATGGCTCCCACATCCATTGCTGCCTCTCTCATTTAGTCGCCATACTGTAGCCAGAGTGCTCTTCCTGAAAGACAGGTCTGGCTGCAGCACCTGCCCTACATTCTGAAGGACTGGAAGAGCTTCCTGTGGAGTCCTGTCCCAAGGCTACAGACACGGAGCCCAGAACCAAGGTCATCTCTGAAGCTGACCGAGCCCCTTTGTAACCATCGGCAAAAGCACTCCCCCCAACCTGCCATCATCACCAGCAGGCTTCTTGACCCTGAATTAGGCAGAAATGCCCACTCCAGTACTTACTCTATAGTGCCCTAACCAGTCACCTAATGCTGCCCTTCCAGCAGAAATTTTCTTTGCCTTGAGGCTATAAAAATTGGCCACTAACCAGGAAAAGCCAACTCTTCCTGATCTGTCAGGAGATCGGCCTGCTGTGCTCGCAACACCGGCATTATCTCTGCTCCATTGCTCTTAATAAACTCACTCCCTTCTGAAATGCTCTGTTGGGAAATTCTTTTCCAACCTGCGTTCGGACTGCCACGACACTTCCTGTTGCTCTTATGATGGAGACCAGAACTGTACCAAACCTCCACCCATGTGTTATCACTGTTCCCCAACCCCTGCCATTCACTCTGCATTCTCTGTGCTTGACTACACTGGCCTTTTTTTAGTTTCTCCAATGATCAAACTGGACTTCCCTGGTGGCTCAGATGGTAAAAAATCTGCCTGCAGTGCAGGAGACCTGGGTTTGATTCTGGGTCTAGAAGATCCCCTGGAGAAGGGCACGGCAACCCACTCTCGTATTCTTGCCTGGAGCATCCCATGGACAGAGGAGCCGGGCAGGCTGCTGTGCATGGGCTTACAAGGAGTCGGACACGACTGAGCCACTCATGCTGGTACTACTGATGACCAGCTAGACTTTCCCTCCAGGCACAGAGGCCCTGCCATGCCAGTTTCTCTATCTGGGCAGACCTGGTTCACTTGGTCATCTGATTGCCTCATTGGTTATTTCGTGCCTCATTAAATGGATTCCTCATTTCTGCTTTCAGAGGATCTTAACATAGCAGTCATTCTGTATTTGTTTGTATGGTACTTTGCTCATTCTCTCTTTCTACCTCTAAATGAATTGAACAAGTTCCTTCCTGGGAGGACGGGGAAGCCTGGTGTGCTACAGTTCATGGAGTCACAAAGAGCTGAACACGACTTAGCAACTGAACAACAACTACCTCTAACTGAGAAGTTTCGTGAAGATCAGATGATTTCCTCTCACCATGGTACCTTCACTGTTGATGGGAGTGGTTGACACAGGATGTCCTTAGAGCAGATGTCTCTATGCCGAACACTTAACACTGAGCCTAGCACACAGTAGGTATTCTGCCAGTGTTACTGAAAGGGTGACTCAGTACGTGAGCGATGGCTGTCCTGACACCTTTTGTAATCCCTTGGAGGACACTAGAAAACTTTTCAAAGATGTTCACTCTCCTTTTAAAAATGACTTAGTTTTCATTAAAACATTCATCACGGACAAGGCAGAATATGTCACAGAGCAGACACAGTTCAAATAATTGTTTCATCCCACTGGGAGATTTATTTACTGGAAAAAGCATGACAAAAAAAAAAAAGGGTACACTGAGCGACAGTGGTTAATTCCCACAGCTCCTCAAGAGTTGACCCAAGCAACCTCTGGACTCCACCCAGTGTGAGTAATCTAATGTGGAAAACATTATATTGTGAACTGGCTGTGTTTTGATGCTTTCACTTTTCCATCGTATTTTCCAGAATTCAAAATATTATACCAGAATCGTCTGTAAGTGAATGAGATCATTTTCTTCCCAGTCTGTCTTTGACTAGCGGTCTCCTACTGTGATGGGTGTTGATGGCGTGTCACCCAGGATTCTCGCAGGGTAGAGGTTGCTAAGCACTGAGAATTGTCTGCCGGAGGTTGTTGAATCTTCTCTTGTGGAGGAGAAAGGAGCTGTCTATTAAATATGGGAATTTGTTGGTTCCTCAGGGTTAGGTTAAACGTTCTCCTGCTGATGGGGAGTGAAATGATTCCATGAGTTCCCCAGTCTCTCTCTCTGCATTATGATTCCGTGATCCTATTAATGTTTGACAGGAGGGCAAGTCTAGATGTGCAATTCCATATAACCCCTGAGTTTCCTCCTGGGGATGAAATTGAATAGAAAATGGAATATATCATAGCGATGGGAATCTGGCTGTGTGCTTTGGAATAGTAACTAGCTGCACAGCTTCGTCTCCTAGGAAACAAGCAAAGCGTGATGTGAGGATCTTGGAGGGCTTATGCTATGGACTCAAAATTTATCTGGGTTTGGCTTCACGGTGGGAGGGAATGCGTGTGATATTTCATCTGTGAGTCTGGGAACACTGACAAATGCTGTGCTAAGTGATTTAAGAAACCAACAGCGCATAAACCGGAAAGATCAAGGTGCAGCCACCGCTTTATGTTAGGTGGGAATGTGGGTCGGTGGGCTGTGGAAAGTTTGAGGTTGTTTTGCCCACAATGCTAACTGTCAGGATGATTCATGGGAAAAAGAGACAGCTAAACATCTGCCGATTTGGTTTAGATGATGCAAAACACAGAGATATTTGGAAACATGCGAATGTCTGATACTACACTGACAAACTTTCTGGATGAACAGTTGTGTGGGGTTGGGTTTTTTTAAATTCTTTATTTTGGTGCTGCATAAATCATCTTTGAAAATTTTCTTTATTCTGTGTAATTTGGATTTGCATTGTGTTTCAAACCATAACTTATGGGTACCCAGAGGGTTGGGTTTTTTGTTTGTTTGCGGGGGGTTTGTAATAAACATGTTCTGGTTCTATTATGGAATTTTTCCCAAGAGAAAGGGTATAGACACTTCACCATGACCTCTCAGCACCAGCCCCCACGGGTGGCCATGCCCTCCTCCCTACAGCATCCTCTTCTCCTGACAACACCCCTGCTGTTCTCCTTGCATGGCTCTGGACCTTGCAGCCCAGATGACCACAGATCCTAAGAGCAATCTGACTGCTTGTGTTGGCGTCTCTCTGTGCTAGTTCTTCTCTCTCTGGCTAGCTCTCTCTCTTTTTCTCTTCTCATCCTCTAATAATTTCCTTGATGATTCTACGCATGCCCGTGAAGACAAGCACTATCAATAGGCAGACAGCGTCCAGATTTGTATCTTTGACCCATTTCTGCCAGCTGAGCTCAAACAATAAGTCGAATTTCCCATGTGGAATTTTCACTCAGATGTCTCAGAGGTGTATCAAAGGCAACATGTCCAAAAGAGAAACTATGACCTTCTTCCCCAAACCTGCTGTCTATTCAGAGCTAATGATCCCACTATCCACCAGAAACCAGGGTCATCTTTGGATCCTCATCTGTCCCACCCTTCACATTCCAGTCATCACACATACACCCTGAATATATTTCATGATTGTTCCTTCCCTCCCCTCCGATATCATCCCTCGGTCTAGGCCAACATCCCTGCTGACCGAGATGACTGGAATATCCTTCTAACTGGTGCCCAGCATTTGCCTCTGCCCTTTAATGAGGTATTCTCAATACCAGGTAGAGAACTCTTATAGAAATGCAAATCAGATCATGTTGCTGCTCTGCTCAAAGCTCTTGTAGGATCCCCTACCACCGTGGGAGCAGCAGGAAGAATGGGCTTGTAGGAAGACTGTGAATTATGTCTTAGAAGTGTCAAGCTTGAAATGCCTGTGGGGCATTCAGTTGGGGTCTGCTGGGCAGATGCAGAGAAGTCATAGTAGGAGATGTAACTGCAGTAGGGGCTGCTTGCTGTAAAAAAGAGCCAAATGGAGACATTATAAAGGTAAACTAGAAGTCTTCCCTGGTGACTCAATGGTGAAGAATCTGCCTGCAAATTCAGAAGGTGTGGCTTTGATCCTTGGGTTGGGAAGATCCCCTAGAGAAGGGAATGGCAACCCACTCCAGTATTCTTGCCTGGGAAATCCCATGCACAGAGGAGCCTGTCCATGGGATCCCAAAGAGTTGGATACAATTTAGTGACTGAACAACAACAAAGAAGGTCCAGTAAGGGCTCACAAGATGACAACCACACTTAGATGTGACCATAGCATTCTAGAGGCTGTAGAGGGCAGGGAGCTCTAAGTCACTGGGGTCCCCAGAACTAACCGGTGATTTAGTGGCTGTTTTGTATACACCCAACTCACAAGAGATTGATGTACAATCATGATATCAATTCATTAATTAATTTAGAGTGAGAAATAGAAATACTAAAAATTCTCCCAGAGGCTTAAGTTCACCACTCGATACTTTGTCTAAGACAAATTATAACCAGCAGGCTGCTTGGTGAGCATAAAAGCCAAGGTAGGGAAGTGAGATGGATGGTTCTTATTGAATTGTTGGCCCAGAAATTCATGTACATGTTTCCAGATACTGTTGAGGCTGTGTCTTGAAGTTGTTGGTGCGTAGCTTAAAGGTAAAGTTGGGATTAAAAACAGTGGGGCTGTTTTTGTTTCTTTTTTTAATTTTATGGAAGTATAGTTGATTTACAATGCCATATGTTAATTTCTGCTATATAGCAAATCGACTCAGTTATACATATATATTCTTTTTCATATTTGTTTCCATTATGGTTTATCACGGGATATTGAATACCCTGTGCTGAACAGTAGGACCTTGTTGTTTACGCATCCTGTATTTGCATGCATCCATGCTAAGTTGCTTCAGTTGTGTCTGATTCTTTAGGGCCCCGTGGACTGTAGCCTGCCTGGCTACTCTGTCCACGGGGACTCTCTAGGCATGAATACTGGAGTGGGTTACCATGCCCTCCTCCAGGGGATCTTCCTGACCTAGGGATCGAACTCACGTATCTTAGTCTCCTGCATTGCAGGTGGATTCTTTACCACTAGCTAGTTTATATCTGCTAATCCCAAACTCCTAATCCTTCCCTCTCTCGCCCTGTACTTTGGCAACCATAAATCGGTTCTCTGTGTCTGTGAGTCTGTTTCTGTAACTGTTTTTATTTATATATAAGAATTATTCTCTACAAATGGTTTTTGTTCCCTTGTTTAAAAAAAAAAAAAGGTGGGAGGGGGGCAAATAACCAAAAGAAAACACAAGGCTATGGAAATGTTCACAATTTAGGTAGAAGTATTTAGCTCAAAATGTATCATAATTTCAACTTTGGACTCTCCATAGGAGCCAGCCGGAAGGATGCTCTAATTTATTAAACTTTCGCCCTGAGAAAGATAAAGCAGTTTAGCGAATAGTCATTTGATTTCTCCTTTCTGCTTCAGTCTCAGGAAAAAAATACCCAAGAGAGATAAGCACCAATGCTTCTGAGGCAGTTGCCTTGGGGGAAAAGAAGCCGTGCAGAGCAAGTTTGGTTCTAATGAGCGGAAATTGGGAGAGGCAATAAATTTACTCAGAACTGAGATTTGTATTCCTCTAGCACCTTTCTCGGAGAAGGCAATGGCAACCCACTCCAGTGTTCTTGCCTGGAGAATCCCAGGGATGGGGGAGCCTGGTGGGCTGCCGTCTCTGGGGTCGCACAGAGTCGGACACGACTGAAGTGACTTAGCAGCAGCAGCGCCTTTCTTGGAGAAGGCAATGGCACCCCACTCCAGTACTCTTGCCTAGAAAATCCCATGGACGGAGGAGCCTGGTAGGCTGCAGTCCATGGGGTGGCTAAGAGTCGGACACGACTGAGTAACTTCATTTTCACTTTTCTCTTTCATGCATCGGAGAAGGAAATGGCAACCCACTCCAGTGTTCTTGCCTGGAGAATCCCAGGGATGGGGGAGCCTGGTGGGCTGCTGTCTATGGGGACGCACAGAGCCGGACACGACTGAAGTGACTTAGCAGCAGCAGCAGCAGCAGCGCCTTTCTGCCCATTATGATGATGTCAAGAATTTAACTCTGAGCCTGGCTTATTCAGTATATTAACTCATTACTTACTTACAACTTTGTGAGCTAGATGTTCTGCGTGTGTTTGTAAGTCTCTTCAGTCATGTCCAACTCTTTGAGACCCTACAAACTGTAGCCCGCCAGGCTCCTCTGTCCATGGAGTTCTCCAGGCAAGAATACTGGAGTGGGTTGCCATTTCCTCCTCCAGGAAATATTCCTGACCCAGGGATCGAAACCACATCTCTAATGTCTCCTGCATTGACAGGTGGGTTCTTTACCACTAGTACCACCTGGGAAGCCTGCTGGATGCTCTATGTATCCCCAACCTGCAGGGAAGAAAATGGAGGTACAGGGAGGCAGGGAGCTTACTGAAGGCACAGAACCAGTAAGTGGCTAAGCAGCGATTTTCGCCCAGCTGGTTTGATTCCTGAGTTCACCGTCTCAAGATCCCCACCTCTTCCTTTTGCTACATAGATCATTCCTGAAATGAACACAGGACACTGAAGTGAGAGTCCCAAGTCTATGACCCATGGTCCCAGAAGAGGTGATCACATCACATCTGTAATAAGTCACAATCAGTTTGAGGACACATATGCCTGCACCCCGGACTTCCTTGGTGGCTCAGATGGTAAAGTGTCTGTCTACAATGTGGGAGACCTGAGTTGGATCCCTGGGTCGGGAGGATTCCCTGGAGAAGGAAATGGCAACCCACTCCAGTACTCTTGCCTAGAAAATGCCATGGACGGAGGAGCCTGGTGTACATGGGGTCGCAAAGAGTCTGATGACTGAGCGACTTCACTTTCACTTTCATGCCTGCACCCATAGTCAGTGGGGAGGGGGCTTCCACCTGAGGACCAGGCTAGGAGAGGGGCTGAGGTGGGGGCTGGGACATTGGTGCCTTTTCTATTTTTTCGTTCTTACCCACATACCAAAAGATGGGATTCTTTCTTAAGCACCCTGGCTCTGGACGGCAAACCGAGGGGAGGGTTGTGGGTGGTGATGGGGAAACAGAGCGTGAAGCTTGGAGACGAGCTCTCAGGTCAGAACACAGAGGTTCCCTCCCCCTGGTCTGTGCAGGGCTGCACCGTCTGGTTGCTCTTCCTACTGACCACATCCTTCTATTAGAGTCTTTCTTTGGAGAGAGCAAAATACAATTGCTTGGATTTCAGCTTTTTAAAAACTTTTTTTATTTTATCTTGGAGTGTAGCCTATGCACAAAGTGGTGCTGGTTTCAGGTGGACAGCAAAGGGACTCAGCCATACGTACACATCCATCCATTGGGGTTTCAGCTTTCTTAGCTAAAAATCTCACCCCTCTTGTGCTTCCTAGAGAAGAAGGCACTCCCAAGGCAGCGTAACTGGGCTTGAACAGATGCAAATACCATCAATTTTATGTTTCTACACAATCTCTTCATTTTCTTCTATATACGTTTAACATACTGTGCTATTGGTTCTTCTGTTTAATACTCAGCAGGTGACATTACTTATAAATTACAGTGATGATGGGGGTGGATTGCCTCCCTTCTCTGTGGGTTAATGTCGGAAGAGTGTTGTGAGCATTTAAGTGAGAGCCAGTGTCTAGGGAGAAGGAAATGGCAACCCACTCCAGTGTTCTTGCCTGGAGAATCCCAGGGACAGGGGAGCCTGGTGGGCTGCCGTCTATGGGGTCGCACAGAGTCGGACACGACTAAAGTGACTTAGCAGCAGCAATCACCTTTTTAAAAATTGCACCGCACCCCTCTCCCACTCTGCTGAATTCTTTTCAAGCACCAGCCATCACTGTACAGACTATATATTTTAGCTGTTTGTTTGCCCCCACTGGGCATCAGATCCTAGTGCTGTGCTCCAGAGCTACAGATAAAGTGATAAACAGGACAGACACGCTTCATAGAACTGCTTGGGTGTCAGAATGAATTTACAAGGGCATGGTCGACTAGCAAAAGATAACTGGAAGATCTCCTCAGCAACAATACAAGCTAAGAAGAATAAAATTGTCTTAAAAGGATTTCAGTCATCTTAACAAATTGAGTGTTTTTATTAAGTTGTTCTAAGTTATTGGGTTTAGTAATGTGGTTTCATACACATGCCACTTATATAATGCTATAAACCAGTCTTACCTCAATTTTTTTAATTGATGTAATCAAATAAAGGACACTCTCAGGAAAAAAAGATATGCATTGGTAATATGCACAGTATGGTAATAACATTTCAAATACAACTAAACCATTTACAACGAAAAATGAGGCTCTTTTCCATTTAAATTTCTCGTCCTTTCAACCTAACTTCCTTCCATGGATTTTTCCTGCTTTCTTTAGACATTTTCCATGCATGGGAACCACTCCAGTATTCTTTCCTGGGAAATTCCATGGACAGAGGAGCCTGGCGGGCTACAGTCCATGGGGTCACAAAGAGTCGGGCACAGCCGAGGAACTAACACTCCATACATATACTCACATACATGAATATATTATTTTAAGCCAATTTTCAATATTACAGACTGTGTTGCCTTGATTTTGTTTTTCTTCCTTTTTTCCCCCTTACCACTCTATGCAACTGTGGGATCTTAGTTCTTCTACCAGAGATTGAACCCAGCCCCAGACTGTGAAAGTGTTCAGTCCTAACCACTGGGGCATTCCAGGCTTGATTTTTTTATTTAATGTATTTTAGGGATTTTTTTGGGAATATATTACAGGCCTGCCTCCCTTTTAAATAGCCTTTCTTTTAATATTTCCTTGCAGGATGGCCACAAATTAGTAACTTATTGATTAATGCAAACAAGTTGAGTTGAGGATGACTGGGAGGTTTTTGACCTGAATGTTTAAGAACGGAGAAGCCAATAACTTAACTGAGAAAGACTGAAGAGGGAGCAGATGAAAAATGATCAGGAACTTGTTTGGGGGGATGTGAAGGCCCCAGATGGGCACCCAGGTAGGAAAATTGAGTAGGCAGCTGAGCATATTAGCTTGGAGTTCAAAGAAGAGCTAAGCTGGACAGAGGAGATTTGGAGCCCTCAATGTATATGCATATTTAAAATCGTGAGGTTGAAATCACCACGGGAATAGACACAGATAGAGAAGAGGTCCAAAGACCTTGTAGACATTTAGGAAATATTGATTTTCTCCCCTCCTCAATAGGTAGTATGATGTATTTTTTTTAAGATTTTTTTTTCATGTGAACCATTTTAAAAATATTGAATTTGTTACAATATTGTTTCTGCTTTATGTTTTGATTTTTTGGCCATGCAGCATGTGGATTCTAAGCTCCCTGACCAGGGATTGAACCGGCACCCCCTGTGTTGGAAGTCAAAGTCCAACTGGACCACCAGGTATGATGAATTGCCAGATATAAACATCGAAAGTTTTTTTTTTCTTTTTTTCACTGCAGACTAATATAAGAAATGAAAAAATTTAGACAGAAAGAATTTGTCACCATGTCCTGTCACCCTACTTCCTTACTACTGTCTTCTTCCCACCCCACCACACTGACTAGCCTGGACTCCCAACATTTCTCAGTTGTGTTACCCCACAGCCTCAGAGCAATGCTTCCTGATTCTAGCACTTTTTATGTTTCCTTCACATCAGGAACAGAATGATGCTCTTGCAACCCAAGGGTGATCGCTGACTGTCTGATTTTGAAGTGGCAGTCATAGTTTAATATTTATTAACATCATTTTTACCAATTTAGATGAACAAGACTATACAAGTGATTAGGGTTTCATAAAGTGAGGAAGCAAGGCAAATTTGGCTAAGAATATATGAGTGGAAGTACAGCGTTTTGGACAGAATACTGGAGTGGGTAGCCTCTCCCTTCTCCAGGGGATCTTCCCAACCCAGGGATTGAATCCAGGCCTCCTGCCTTGCAGGTGGATTGTTTATCATCTGAGCCCCCAGGGAAGCCCAAGAATACTGGAGTGGGTAACCTATTGCTTCTCCAGTGGATCTTCCCGGCCCAGGAATCCAACCAGAGTCTCCTGCATTGCAGGTGGATTTTTTTTTTTTTTTTTTTTTTACCAGCTGGGTTACCAGGGAAACCCAGTTATTTCTTGCTCATTACAAATCATGTTTGGCAATTAGGAAACAGACCATAAATAAAAATAGGAATTTTTCTCAATTCTATGCCCCCTCACCACTCAGGTTTGGTTCTATACATATGTCCATTTCTAGAACAAAAGGACCTGCATTTTCCTGCCTCACAGTCAGAAGAAAAGGAGTTGGTTACCCAGGGAGAATGCAAATCTCTGCAAAGAGATCCTTTGAAAATAAAACTTATTCTTGCCTCCCAAGGATAAGTTGGATGTGGGCCTGAGTGAAGACAGGAGAGCCAAGTAGATGACCTTTCTTTTTTCCTGGACAATATTGGTTTAATTTTGGAGTATATTTCTGCAATAATTCATCAGGGCAGAGGAATTATATTTCTTTTCATCACTTTTGTTTAAAATTCAATGATCCAGGCTATCTCCACTTTAATTTATATTTTTGTTTCTTTTATCTTTTGACCCACACAGAAGCTAGGTCAAAATAAAAGACAAACATGAAATTATCAAAACAAAATGCTGTTTTGGATTCACAGACATAAAGGACGTACTTGTGGTTGCCAAGAGGGTGGAAACTGGGGGAAGGATGGAGTCGGAGTTTTGGCATTAGCAGGGGCATCCATACAGAGATGGATAAACAACACGGTCCTACTGTGTAACACAGGGAACTGTATTCAAAATCCTGTGATAAACCATGATGGAAAAGAATATGTAAAAAAAATGCATGAAAGTGAAAGTGTTAGTCGCTCAGTCGTGTCCGACTCTTTGCAACCCCAGGGACTATAGACTGCCAGGCTCCTCTGTCCATGGAATTCTCTAGGCAAGAACACTGGAGTGGGTAGCCATTCCCTTCTCCAGGGGATTATCCCCACACCGGGATCAAATCCAGGTCTCCCACATTGGAGGCAGATTCTTTACCATCTGAGTCACCAGGGAAGCCCAAAAGAATGTGTATATATGTATAGCTGAATTACTTTGCTGTAGAGAAGGAAATGGCAACCCACTCCAGTACTCTTGCCTGGAGAATCCCATAGACGCAGGAGCCTGGTGGGCTGCCATCTATGGGGTCACACAGAGTTGGACACGACTGAAGCGACTTAGCAGCAGCAGCAGCAACAGTAGAAACCAACACAATTTTGTAAATCAGCTATACTTCCATAAAAAAATAAATGCATAAACAAAAAATGAGTAAATGCTGTTTTTAAGATAAGTACTTCAGTAGAAGGGTTTATAACCAATGCTGATCCTTACTATAACTAAAGTGTATTTGGTGTTTACTTGAAGCTAGGCTCTGTGCTAAGCCCTTCACATAGATGATGTCATATACCCCTCATCACAACCCTTGAGGGCAGATATTTTATTACCCCCGTATTAGAGATGAGGCACAAAGGGAGAAAGTAATTTGTTCCGAGTTAGTCAGGAAGCAGTGGAATGCCAGAGCTCTCGCATCTAACCTCTCTGCTGTTAAGTCCCACAGGATGGACAACTGCCCTCTTCAACTGTAGTAAATTCATATAGTTTTTGTACACTGAGGACCAGTGATGCAAAAACTTGGGTCAGCATTTGGTACACGGGGTGCATACACAGCTTGATTTCTAGTGGCTTCTTTCTCAAATCCTTTTCCTCAGAATGCCTTGTTGTTTCATAACCTTGGTCTCATCCCTTACTGATATATTTTCTTGTCTTGATTCTTGAAATTCTGCAGCATACTTGACTTTGGTTTCAAAGGATACCCTGGCTTTGGGGGAGTAGGAGCTGGGAGAAGAGTGGAGTTTCCTTACATGAGAGCTGGGAGAACTTGAGTGTGGTCTTAAGGAGGAGAGGAGGGTCAATCAGGGAATCCCACGGACCGAGGAGCCTGGCAGGCTACAGTCCATGGGGCTGCAGAGAGTTGGGCATGACTGAGCAACACAGCCGCATAACATCTTCAGTAATGACCTCAGATGCAGTGACATGTTTAGGTAACTTGGTTTCCTGTGGAAACTGATGAAAGGCTGAGTTGACATTTTGGTTGATTTCAGCCTGAATCAAGATCAACAGGCATGGATGGGGGAATACAAGCCTGACAGACAGAAGATGTTTGCTCAGGCAGTGGGAAACTGGCTTTCGGGGTGTCAAATATGGAACAGTTCCTGATGTTGGCCTAGTCCAGGGTCCGGCCAGGGGAGGGGTGACTGAAAGGGGGTAGCAGCGCAGGTCCTTGGAAGTGAAGACACGGAGGCAGAACTCATTTCATAACAATCGTCACGCTCTGATGATCATCGCTTGCTCCCTACTGCTATCAGGATAACAAGCCAGTCACTGTTTAGGAATGTTTTCAGTTTCTCTTTTCTGTGTAACATCAAAAGATCCAGATGGAAAGTGGAAAATTGAGGATCCTCAAGAAGATGGTTGGAGTAACACCAAGTATCCAGCAGTGGAAAGATGCAATGTCAAGGTGACTGATGAATAACCTTTGTCTAGACATTTTGAAGTCAAATAGGAACATCCAGAAAGTGGATATTGGCAGGCAATTTCCTAGAAATGAAACGTAAAGTTGGAATATGTCATCGCATCTAGCCTGAGAGCCTAGAGAAAATGGATCTCCACATTATTCAAAAATTAAAGCTGGCCCCAAAGAAGAAAGGCAGGTAAGAGGCTGGGAAGTCTGTCAAAAGAAAGATTTTGAAAATTTAGGTAGCAGGAGATGAATGGCAAGGTCATGGCTAAGATGAAATAGCCTTGGAAGTAAAACCTACATGGGAAGCAAAGGTCAAGAGATACAGGAGGGAAAAAGCTCAGAACACATTGGTAGTGTAGACCTGTGGGGAATTTGCTTCTGAAAATAAAATAAAATGAGACATCAAAGAGGCCTTTACAAGTTTGAAGGCTTATTCTTACCTGCAGTCAAAGAAAAGACTTAAATTTTATTGGAGCAAAGTACAGATGAAGAATAAATCAAATTTAAGTGCACTGTAACATTCTTAATGAAGTAGAAGAAGTCAGAATTTTGGATAATAGGAATGGAGAACAGAGGATCCAGTTTTGCTGACCGTGTCCTGCAGATGCTTCTTGGACACTAATGTGTGCATAGACCCACCTAGGGATCTTTGTTGCAGAGTTTGATTCCTTATGTCTGCAGTAGAACCACATTGACCTCGTTTCTCAGAGGCTCCCAGGTGATGCTAGGGCTGCTGGGCC
Source organism: Bubalus kerabau (assembly GCF_029407905.1). NCBI lineage: Eukaryota > Metazoa > Chordata > Mammalia > Artiodactyla > Bovidae > Bubalus > Bubalus kerabau. The sequence goes on along the minus strand of NC_073635.1, from coordinate 21,233,761 downwards.
TCAGACCGCACTGTGATTGACTGGGCTGTAGAGTAGAGGTTTCTACGCGTGGATTCCCAAGAAGCCTCCCCAGTGAATACTGATATGCAGCAGGACTTTGGAACCATTGAAAAACGGGTTGAGATTAAACGAATGCAAGAAATAGAGGCATCAGGACCATCATGAAACTTCTTCAAATAAAGTTATTTCCACCCCCAGCAGCATGTGGGAAACAGTATCATAGATGTTTGTATAAAATATCTAAAGTGAAAGTGTTAGTCACTCAGTGTTGTCTGACTTTTTGTGACCCCATGGACTGTAGCCCACCAGGCTCCTCTATCCATGGGATTCCCCAGGCAAGAATCCTGGAGTGGGTAGCTGTTCCCTTCTCCAGGGGATCTTCCCTACTCAGGAATTGAACCCAGGTCTCTCTCATTGTAGGCAGATTCTTTACCATTTGAGCCACCAGGGAAAGCCAGCCATCAGATATTTGGGATGGGTGTGGTATGTTTTTCATAAGTCGTACAGCATTTGTTTTAAAGATGTTTAAGGTCTGGAGTGGATCACAGAGGATAGATGAAATAAGTAAATCAGTAGGCATGTTAACATTTTGTATCTTTTTTAATCATTCTTTTAAGTGTTTGGATAATAAATGTGGTCAGTAATGTCTAGGTATTTAAGGAGCTAGAAAGAAACAAAGAGCATCTAAGATCATGTGTGTATGAGTGTGTATGTGTGTGAATGTTGTGTTTGACAGCACGCAAGTATGTGTGTGCATGTGTGTGTATGTGTGTGTATTTACTGGGAACCCAAGAAATGCTGACATTGGCATGAGTGTCATCCCTTGCCTTATATTCAGGTGGTGAAAACTCGACGCTCCTCAAGCACTTGTCCTGTGCTGTGTTTGGTTGCTCAGTCGTATCCAACTCTTGAGCCCCTGTGGACTGCAGCCTGCCAGGCTCCTCTACCACGGGGATTCTCCAGGCAAGAATACTGGAGTGGGTTGCCATGCCCTCCTCCAGGGGGTCTTCCCAACCCTGGGATCGAACTCAGGTCTCCTGCATTGTAGATGGATTCTTTACCGTCTGAGCCACCAGGGAAGCCTTCCTCAAGCACCTACTCTCTTCTAACTCCATCAGACTCTTCCTCTAATTTTTGTAGACTCCTGTATCTCTTCAGGATTCAATAGGATTCAGTCTCTGCTGCATTCAATTTTTTCCCTTTTAGTAAAATGTAATTAGATGCAAATACAAATCACAAGTATTGTCAGAGTTCAAATGGGTTCTGATGAGAATTAATATTTCCCATTTATAGAAGTACTGATTCAGAGCACACAATAAGGCAAAAATTCAAAATTAGGCAGAAACCACTCATTTCTCAAGCAGAAATAGCCATATTCATCTTACAGAGATTAGAATTTTGCAATCCAGTTATCAGAGCTTTCTGCTATAAAAGACTTCTTATTCTCCCTCTCCAATCTTACCCTCCATAATGACAATTGAATAAATGAATATGTGACAGAATTAATTGAATGCTATTATCTTCACTTTACAGTTTTAATTTCAGATCTTGCCTCATTAACACAATTATCCAGGAAAGCGTCATGTTAAATAAACATACAACTGTGCTGTCCTGGGTGTATTAATCAGAATTTTTGTGTTCGCAAGCGACAAACTCAACTCACACTGATTTAAAACAGAGGAAAATGAACTTACCGATTCATGTCACTATAAAATTGAGGTACACTTTGAGTATAATTGGACCCAAAGAGTCAACTTTTCAATCTCTTTAGTTTCTTCTTCTATTTCCTTTGAGTGTTGGCCTTACTCATTCCTAGAGCAATTTTTTTCTAGTCAAGGAAGGTTTCAAACTCAAAGCAGCTTGAACTTATAGACTTTAGGACTAAAGATTCCAGAAGAATCTTTCCCCATATCTATGGCAAAAAAAAAAAAAAAAATCATTGGGAAGATTGTAATTCAGCTTGGCTTACATGCCCATCTCTAAAATCATTATTATAACCACAGGGCTAGAGCCCTCCACTTGCCACGCTCGGGTCACATACCCACCTCTAGGGCTAAAGTATGGTCGGTATCATTCCCATCTTGACAACCTTGATTGTAAGAAGGATGTTTCCCCTGAAGGAAGGGATGATAGGCAGATTGATAATGTATTTCCATTTCATTACAGGTTTAGCCTGAATGGTAAATAAGATAAGACTCATGGAAGTGCTGTTGAGGACAGGAAGAGAAATATCTGGAACTCAGGGAATATTGATGGACAAGACATAGGAACAACAGAGGAGTTAACACATATATCTATATGTGTATGTGTGTTAAGTTGCTTCAGTCATGTCTGACTCTGTGTGACCCTATGGACTGAAGTCCACCAGGCTCCTCTATCCATGCAATTCTCCAGGGAAGAATACTGGAGTAGGTTGCCATGCCCTCCTCCGGGGGATCTTGGATCCAGCCTAGGAATCGAACCCGCTTCTCTTACGTCTCCTGCATTGGCAGGTGGGTTCTTTACCACTAGGGCCACTTGAGACATCCCTATGTGTGTATAGGGAGGTTTATATCTATTGCTAGTAGACTTCAATAGGTATTTATAGGTAACTATAGTTACCTGTATTAGAATATAAAGTTGTCTGGCTGCAGCGGGTGGTCTTGGGAGATTAAAACAGCATGAAAGCATTTATCACTAAGTGCAGAAATAGTTCATAATGATATGCAATCTTGGATCTAAAATTAACGCCAAATATCTTTAAAGCGTGATTATCATGGTTGTGTGTTTTGTCAGGAGATCAGCTGAGCTGAGCTGTCAGGTGTTAGAGTGGTGACTGAAGCAACAAGTAACAACAAAGTAACAGCAAAGCCTTTCATCACTTACTGTGATATTATAAGCAAGAGGACAAACCCAGAGACAACATTGACCCCCCTCCCCATTCCACTGTGCCCCATGGAATGAACACGCCTGGCAAGTGGATCAGCGCAGACCCGGGAGTGTCTCACTGTTGAGGGAGCCCCACACACAAGGTTCCTGCAGTTTTATGGCTCCTATAGTTTTATGGATCATGTATAAACATGATCAAATGTGTATTTAACCTGGATGCTGGAGGGAGGGAGGAAAGGAAGAGGAAGAATGAGAAAAGGCTGGAAACTGACCCAAGCCAACATGCTCCTCTGTCTTTTGTGTGTCCTGCAACTTAATAGTTGGACCCAAGTTTTGATCAGTCTGTGGCCGTGTTATGTTGTTTAGTCATGTTGTCTGACTCTTTGTGACCCCATGGACTGTGGCCGGCCAGGCTCCTCTGTCCATGGGATTCTCCAGGCAAGAATACTGGAGTGGGTTGCCATTCCCTTCTCCAGGGCATCTTCCCCACCCAGGGATCAAACCCGAGTCTCCTGCAGCTCCTGCATCACACGGGGATTCTTTACTGCTGAGCTACTGGTTAGCACACACGCATGCAAATTGGTAGTTGAACCAAAAGCCTTGATCAGACATGCATTTAATCTTTTTCGCAAGACTATGGAGAGGTTCTGTGTTCTTGCCCCTCCACCACCCTAGGTTATTGAAATATACTTGCCATATAACATTGTATAAGTTTAAGGTGTATATGTTCATTTGATATACTTACATATTACAAAATGATTACCACCCCCCTTTAATACAAATTGTTATCCAGAAATTCTGTACTAATTTAATTCTCAACAGCAGTCCTTGCACATGCCAGTCCTTCAGTATCCTTTCTAGGTAAAGACAATATCTTTTTTTTAAATATTGGAAATTCTGGGGGGGAAAGATATTATACTGTTGTTTTAATTTGCAAATTTTTGCTTACTACCTGCTGCTAAGTCACTTCAGTCGTGTCCAACTCTGTGTGACCCCATTGATAGCAGCCCACCAGGCTCCCCTGTCCCTGGGATTCTCCAGGCAAGAACACTGGAGTGGGTTGCCATTGCCTTCTTAGAGAGGTTAACAATTACTCATGTGTTTATTAGTCTTTGTATTTCTTTTACAACAAATTACATGTTCATGCTTTATGTTCATTTTTCCATAGGTTTTAGTATCATCTGTATTGATTTGTTCCATGATATTTATATATTAAAATTATTAATCCTTTACTAAGGCTGTATATTGTCACCCTGCTTATTTAACTTCTATGCAGAGTACATCATTAGAAACGCTGGGCTGGAAGAAGCACAAGCTGGAATCAAGATTGCCGGGAGAAATATCAATAACCTCAGATATGCAGATGACACCACCCTTATGGCAGAAAGTGAAGAGGAACTAAAAAGCCTCTTGATGAAAGTGAAAGTGGAGAGTGAAAAAGTTGGCTTAAAGCTCAACATTCAGAAAACGAAGATCATGGCATCTGGTCCTATCACTTCATGGGAAATAGATGGGGAAACAGTGGAAACAATGTCAGATTTTATTTTTTGGGGCTCCAAAATCGCTGCAGATGGTGATTGCAGCCATGAAATTAAAGGACACTTACTCCTTGGAAGAAAAAGTTATGACCAACCTAGATAGCATATTGAAAATCAGAGACATTACTTTGCCAACAAAGGTCCATCTAGTCAAGGCTATAGTTTTTCCAGTGGTCATGTATGGATGTGAGAGTTGGACTGTGAAGAAGGCTGAGCGCAGAAGAATTAATGCTTTTGTACTGTGGTGTTGGAGAAGACTCTTGAGAGTCCCTTGGACTGCAAGGAGATCCAACCAGTCCATTCTAAAGGAGATCAGCCCTGGGATTTCTTTGGAAGGAATGATGCTGAAGCTGAAACTCCAGTACTTTGGCCACCTCATGCCAAGAGTTGACTCATTGGAAAAGACTCTGATGCTGGGAGGGATTGGGGGCAGGAGGAGAAGGAGACGATAGAGGATGAGATGGCTGAATGGCATCACTGACTCGATGGACGTGAGTCTCAGTGAACTCTGGGAGTTGGTGATGGACAGGGAGGCCTGGCATGCTGCGATTCATGGGGTCGCCAAGAGTCGGACATGACTGAGAGACTGAACTGAACTGAATAACCTTTTTATTATCAATCCTTTAGTAAGATTAATACTGCTGTATTAACTGTCAATATTTTTCTTGTTATTTATTGCTTAATTTCTCACTCTTATTTCAGGTTTTGAAATTTTATATGGATATTTTTCATGTTTTTCTTTGTTCTAGAGTTTTAATCTTAGAAAACCAACATTCTCTTAATAAATATGAGCCATCGTTACATACTATCTTCTCATAATGTTTACATTTTAACATTCATCTCAATTCATCTACAACTCATCTGAGTATGTCTTGTAGAGTGATGACCACTATTTTTTTCAGTTACCAATTTTGCAGATCATTTGGCAAGGATATCCACACCGTGTGACTGTGGAATGGAATGGGATGGGATGGAATGGCAGTAGAAATACAAATCCACATGAGCAGACAATAGCTACCATAAAAGCCAGGTGAAAAAGTATTCACATGAACCCCCAAATGCAAGTGGGTTGGCATGAGTTACATACAATGACCATACTGCTGCTGCTACTGCTGCTGCTAAGTCACTTCAGTCGTGTCTGACTCTGTGCGACCCCCTAGCGGCAGCCCACCAGGCTCCCCCGTCCCTGGGATTCTCCAGGCAAGAACACTGGAGTGGGTTGCCATTTCCTTCTCCAGACCATACTGCTAGAGATCAGAAACTACACAGGTGGAAATGCAGGGAAATCAAAGGGACTTCTGACAGGTTTGGAAGCTAAAAACCTCAAAATTGCTCCCATATTTTCATAGGAAAGTGCAACTGTCTGGTCTGAGAACAGAAAAACTTGAAGAGCGTTTGGTAACCTTCAATTTGTCGGTGAGTGTTAGCATGGATTGTATGGCAGAGACCTCATTTCCTGAGTGACAATAATAATCTTTACTGGTTCCCTTAAAAGTGGTTAGCATTGAGGACTTCCCTGGTGGCCCAGTGGCTAAGACTCCATGCTCCCAATGCAGGGGGCCTGGGTTCAATCCCCGGCTGGGGAACTAGACCCCATATGCAGCAACTAAGAGTTCACATGTGGCAAATAAAAATCCTGGATACCACAATTAAGACCCAGCTCACACACACACACAAAAGGGCAAATCAGCACAGAATTTTTTTCTGGGCTTTCAGCCCTATAAGCCTCCATAACCTCAGGCTCAAAGTTTCCACAGCCACTCTCCCACCTGTGAAGAAGAAATCATCATGGCTGATAGCTTGCTTAGTCACCCTGAAGATTGGGTGTGGTAACCAAGACATTTTTCAGAGGCCACAAAAATCAAGAAATGGAAACCCTTTCTCATCCTCATATCCAGGACTCAGCAATAGGGTGGGCAACATGGAAACATGGGCCCCAAGGCATGGAGTTGTCTAACTGACTTGGTAGTTAATTCTGCTAAGAGAAAGAGCATTCTGAACCTGTACTTGGGAAGGTGCCCAGTAATAATAATAATAGTAACATCAAGGAAAATAACAGTTATTGTTTATTAAGCACATTTCAAGTGCTGAGTGCTTTACAAAAATCAACCCTAATCCTCTCAACAAGAAGTACATGCATTTTCACTAATACTTTCTAGTCACAGAAATGAATTTAGGAAGTTAAACATGTTTTCCCAAATCACAGAACTGATGTGAATACTAATTCATGTCTGATACAAAAGCTCAAGTTTTTAACCACTTCTGTATTCTGTTGGGATAAATAATACTAAGCTCTATTTGTTGAATTTATATCAAGTATGAGATACTGTGGAGCTTCTCTGATAGCTCAGCTGGTAAAGAATCCGCCTGCAGGAGACCCCGGGTCGATTCCTGGGTTGGGAAGATGCCCTGGAGAAGGGATAGGCTGCCCATTCCACTATTCTTGGGCTTCCCTTGTGGCTCAGATGGTAAATAATCCGCCTGCAATGCAGAAGACCTGGGATTGATCGCTGGGTTGGGAAGTCAGACCTGGACACGGAATGCCCGGAGCTTAATGTATCTCTTGTGAAGGTAGAATTTCCCAGCCGAGACAGATGGTTGGCCTTGTGGAGGCAGAGTGTGCAAGGAATTTAGAAAGTCCAGCATCATTCAGGGAGTGCGTGCTTGCAAAGTCACTTCCATCATGTCTGACTCTTCGCAACACTGTGGACTATAGCCTGTCAGGCACCTCTGTCCAAGGGATTCTCCAGGCAAGAATACTGGAGTGGGTTGCCATGCCCTCCTCCAGGAGATCTTCCTAACCCAGGGATCGAACCCGCATTTCCTGCCTTGTAGGCAGATTCTTTGCTGTTGAACCACCAGGGAAGCCCATCATTCAAGGCATGGGAATTCAGTTCTAGGGGCTGAAGTTCACAGCTTGTGAAGGGAACACTGGAAAAGTGATGGAGAATGCCACTCGCCTTCAGACACAACACACAGCTGTGTGATTTCAGGATGTTGATGTGTGCCTTAGTTATTTCTAATGTGAGTCCATTGTGTTTTAATCAACCTGTGGGCTCTGTAGTCTTGGTGCTGCTTGGCCAGGTGAAGGAACTCAGTAAATCAAAGGCTGCCTCAGCCAAAGGTACACGTTTCTATCTAGAGATAACTTGGGGGATTCTGATGATATCACAAAGAAGTGATCAGGACGAAGCAAGGGTAATTAGATCAGAAGCAACGTTTTCCTAATGTTGTGTTTCTTTTTCAACCGCGCTGAGAAAGCTTCGATCCCTATGACTGCACTCTCATTGTTTGCTTTCAGCAAGGGAGCAAGCAGTGGACCGCAGGAAACCGCTATGACTCAGCTTATCACCCGGAAGCTAATTAAGAAATCAAAGCCGGTGAGCGTCATTTTGTGGGAGTTGTAGAATTCTGAGGATGCTAACATGTAGAGCCTGATCAAAATTCAGGATAGGACTATGAACAATATGGATTAGTGATGGGAATGATTTTAAACTGGATTGTTTGGTTTTGTTTTACTGTTGAGCTGTACAGATTCTTTATGTATTTTGGGTATTAACTCCTATCTGATCTATAATTTGCAAATATTTTCTCCCATTCTGTGGGTTGCCTTGTCACTGTGTTGACTGTTTCCTTTGCTGTGCAAAAACTTTTTAGTTTAATGTAGTCTCCCTTGTGGCTCAGCTGGTAAAGAATCTGCCTGCAATGTGGGAGACCTGGGTTCGATCCCTGGGTTGGGAAGATCCCCTGGAGAAGGGAAAGGCTACCCACTCCAGTATTCTGGCCTGGAGAATTCCATGGACTGTATAGTCCATGGGGTTGCAAAGTGTCAGACAAACTGAGCGACTTTCACTTTCATACCCTTGTTTATAGTCATTTTTTCCCCTGTACTTTTGGTATCGTATCTATGAAATCATTGCCAAACCGATGTTTTGAAACTTCCCTTCCATATTTTCCTCTAGGAATTTTACAGTTTCAGGTCTCACATTTAAGTCTTTAAATTATTTCAAGTTGATTTTATGGTATATGATATGGGTTATGGTATGTGTGTGTGTGTGTGTGTATATATATATATATATATATATATATATATAATGGGTCCAATTTCATTGTGTTACATGTGGATATCCAGTTTTTCCAACATTTATTGAAGAGACTATCCTTTCCCTATTGTGCATTCTTGACTCTCTTGTTGAAAATTAACTGACCATATACATGTGTATCTATTTCTGGGCTCTATGTTTTGTTCTTTAGGAATAAACTAAGGAGGTAAAAATTTATATACTAAACAATATAAAACATTGATGAAAAAAATTAAGAGCAACAAATGGGAAGCCATCTGTGTTCATGGATCGGAAGACTTAGCATTGTTTAAATATTCATACTACCCAAAGCAATCTACAAATTCAATGCAATCCCTACAAAAATTCCAAAGGGTTTTTTTGTTTTTTTTTACAGAAATAGAAAACAAATTCCACAACTCATGTGGAACCACAAAAGACCATAAATAGCCAAATCAATCCTAAGAAAGAAGGACAAAGTTGGAGGCATAACACTTCCTGATTTTAAAATATATTATAAAGTTGCAGTAATCCAAACAGGAATAAAAAATCTATAGACCAATGGAAAGCTGTTTTCTTTCAATGGAGCAAACTAGAAGAAGCTCACGTCACTTGAACTTCCCATTCATCATACACTGCACTGTAAGGAAGGCTGGGAAATGTAATCTTGATTTGGGGAAACCATGTGTTTCACTAAAATTGAGAGAGAAAGGAGAATGATTACTGGGGGAAAATTAGCAATCTCTGGCATATAAAACTTTACCAGTCATTGAGAAATGGCTCATCTAAGTCACTAATAATCTAAACACAACTTATCTTTGCCTCCTACTATCAATAACAGGACCTCCCACAAATGTGTTTTCCTATTTATGAAGTAGAGATAATAAATGGGAGTTAGTGTTTATAATGGAGAAGGCAATGGCACCCTACTCCAATACTCTTGCTTGGAAAATCCCATGGACGGAGGAGCCTGGTAGGCTGCAGACCATGGGGTCGCGAAGAGTCGGACACGACTGAGAGACTTCACTTTCACTTTTCCCTTTCATGCATTGGAGAAGGAAATGGCAACCCACTCCAGTGTTCTTGCCTGGAGAATCCCAGGGATGGGGGAGCCTGGTGGGCTGCCGTCTATGGGGTCGCACAGAGTCAGACACGACTGAAGCGACTTAGCAGCAGCAGCAGCAGCAGCAGCAGTGTTTATAAGGTGTCAGGGCATCTGATACATAGTAGGTAGTCACAATAAAGGGTCCCATTTTCCCATTTCACTCTGGACATTCTATCGGAAGGCTGAATTATATAGCCAGGTGAAGGTTTAGAACTCAGATTTGATTTGTTCTTAGGAATTTCATTGTCTAGTTGGACACACATACTCAGAGGCAGCAGCTGGGGAGCTTAAGATAAATGATTTTGAAAGCTTCTCTGAGCGTACAGAGTTTTCAGACACACAAAAATAAAAGCCATAAGACATCAGGATGTACAGTACACCCAAAGCCTAGTGATCAAATTAGAAAAAGTATGATTTCATCCAACATACCCAGGTGAAATCAGAACACCCTAGAGTTGATTAGTTGAGGCCCAATCAGGCATTTATGCTTATATAAAATAGATATCCACCCACAAGATGAAAAATAAATAAATGGAACACTGAGACTTTTCTAATCGTGAAAATAAAATTTAAAGGCCATTTGTCACTTTCCTGCCATTTTGTGTCACAAAGACTTGCAGTCCCCATAGGTGAACCTATTTATTCCTCCATCCTGTCATCTAGATTAGAGACCAAGACAATATGACAAACGAATTACTGAGTGTTGACGGGATCCTAGATTTTTTAAAAGCAGCTATAAAGAACTTTTATTAGGACATTTAGGGAAACTTAAATATGGATTGCTTAATAATTGAATATTACTGAGACCATATTAAGTTTCAGGGGTGTGATTTTTTTTTTTTTTTAATCATTTTGTCTGTTAGACAAAGGTCACTCTTGGCTCGTGTGCTGGTCTGAGTTCTGTCTACTCCACTGGGTCTCTGTTAATCCAAGAGCAGGTGTACACCTTGCTAAATTTCATTGAATGCAGGGAACCCCAGAGATCAGGACCCGGATGTTTACAAGGCTTCCCACCCCAGCTTCATTGACCATCTAGTCTTCAGGTCAATTTCATTGTTTCAGTGACTGGTGAGCTCAAGAAGGTAGGGCTCTTTGTGTTTGATTCATGGCACTGGAGCACATAGTAAGTGTTCAGTAAGTGTCTACTGGCTAAATGAATTGGATATAGGAAGCTAACAGATACTGGCATATGGACTTTGTGGAACTTGTAACTTAAGTTCAAGTGGAACTTGGTTATTAAGTCCACTTATAAGTTGTCTCTTGAGTTTTATTTCTGGATAATCATATCAACTATGAAAACAGCCGGTTTGTTCTTTGTTTCTTTGAACTTGCTTATTAAGTCCACTTATTTATAAGTTGTCTCTTTTGAGTTTTGCTTTTGGACAATCATATTAACTGAGAAAGCTGCCAGTTTGTGTCTTTATCCCCAGTCCTTGCAGACTTTTCTTTATCTTACTATGCTGGGAGGATCTTCAATGTTGCCTAAAAGTGTTGCCCACAGCCTTTCTTGCCCTCTGCCTTATTTCAGAAAGAGTGCCTTTGCTGACTTCCAATATGAGTATCACTCTTTGCAGCACTTTAGTAGCTACTTTAAAAAATTAAGCAAGTTTCTATTTCTATTAATAGTTCTTTCAGAGGTTCTTTTTTATTCTTTCAAAGTCACTTATGGATATTCCCATTCATTTCCCACTTGCTATTTTAAGAGATGGTCTTCTAACACCACTGAGAAATAATCTGCTTTCCAGTGTCTCACAGCTGAATTCACAATTCCTCATTAGTGAGAGGGGCTTAGTTCCTGCCTTATCTTTTGTTCGCTGTAAAGTATGTCAATATGGAGGAGCAAATCAAATTCTTAAAAATTGGCATTGTGTTGAGCCAGTCTTCTTGTCACGCTGTATTACATGTGAGTTACCAGGAATGAGATATCCAGGCTGTATAAAATCCATAAAAATGCAAAATATACATTGCAAATTCCAAGCTGACTTATGGAGCTGTACCGAGAGCGAGACCCCGGGTCCTCAGGGTCTTTTTCTCTTTCATTATATGTGAGAATTTCAGTTGTGCTGCTAATTACAAGAACCCAGAGATCTCAGCATCACAATGGGATTAATGACAGCAGCAAAGACTCAGAGAGAGAGAGAGAAATCGATTTTTTTTAAGTCAATAAAAATGCAACTATAATCTATTTCCTGAAATGGGAGGGGGTCACCTAGCTGATCCCTCCCTGAGGCTGGAAGAAGCTTAAGAGCTCAGCGACTCAAAAAAAAGGTTTCAGAATTCTCTGGACTCAGCTCTCTTTCCATTCTTGTCATTCTACACCCCCTAAGCCCACCCCCATCGCCCTTCCAATCCTCGTCCTGACATCTGTTTTTTTCATCACTGTCAGTGAAAACAAGCATGGTGCTGTCTGAAACCCACAAAGAGCAACCTCCGGGGAAGAAAATATCAATCATAGGTGTGTGAATCATCACCCCCAGGAGCTGGCATGCTGTTGACTTGCACAAGAGCCCGTATTTTTCACTGAATGCTGAAAGTCAGCCTTCATCTGTATGATTCGGGGTAGGGGCAGGGGTGGGATATATAAAACACAAGGGTTTCAGGAACTCAGCACTGGCAAAAGTCTGGGTGTGGGGAGAGAGAGACGGGTGGGTTCATTTTGGCATCTAATCAGTCCCTGGGAATAGTAAGAAAATGGGAAGGGAGTCAGCTTATCAGCATATCGACTTGCAATGAGGGCCCCCTGAAATGCTTCCTAATTCCCTTTGCAGAAGGAGCCAGGGAGGAAAGCTACTGTCACAGGCAACATTCATTTGCTTGAACGTTCTCCAGGTTCATTCATTTTCTGGGGAGCACTATCGTTTTGTCTCCAGCACACCACGACGAGGACTGGCTGGTGCAATCAATTCCACCCAACACCCATCAATTCAGTTAAACAACCAGTGGGGAGGGAAGAAAAGCCAGAAATCAATAGCAGTTGTTTCATTGGATTGACGGGTTACTTCAGGCTCTTCAGATCCATCTGTTGGCTGGTGTGCTCAGTTGCTGCCGTGCCTGCAAAGTGTCACAGGGGAACTTCAGGCCAAGGCAGACCCTACCAGAAGGTGAACGCCAGGCTCACCGTGGGCAGCGGGTGCTTCTTTGGCTGGGCTGACCTTGCTGTCATATGCAGCCACGAGCATCACCATGGGCAAATCGCCATGGGCAAAATCACCATAACAGCCACCTTTGCAGAACACCTTCTGTGAGGGCCCTTTACAAACATTATCACTTGACTTTCAACAAACCAGCAAGGTAGGAATTGTCACCCCTCCTTGCTCTTTTCTTGCATGAGATTTTTGGAGAGGTCATTTACTTGGCTAGCCAGCAGTGAGAGGAAGAGGCAGCCTTCAAACCCACCCCTTTTCATCGTCAAAGCTGACATTCTCGGCAGGATCCCACTGGCCTCGTATCTCTGGATAGCTTGGTGGCTGAGAACAGATTCTGGAACCTGACAGATAATGGGTTCAAATCCTGGCCCTTCCTGGGGGACCTTGTGAAACTTACATAACTTTTCTGAATTTCTGCTTTTCCATCCGTGACAGATTTTATTTTGGGGGGCTCCAAGAGCACTGCTTATGGTGACTGCAGCCACGAAATTAAAAGACACTTGCTCCTTGGAAGAAAAGCTATGACAAACATAGACAGTGTATTAAAAAGCAGAGACATCACTTTGTGAACAAACGTCCGTCGAGTCTAAGCTATGGATTTTCCAGTAGTGATGTACAATGTGAGAGCTGGACCACAAAGAAGGCTGAGCACCAAAGAATTGATGCTTTCAAACTGTGATGATGGAGAAGACTCTTGACAGCAAGGAGATTGAACCAGTCAATCCTAAAGGAAATCAACCCTGAATACTCATTGGAAGGACTTATGTGGTAGCTCCAATACTTTGGCCACCTGATGCGAAGAACCAACTCTTTGGAAAAGACTCTGATGCTAGGAAAGATTGAGGGCAAGAAGAGGATGGGGTGACAGAGGAAAAGATGATTGGGTGGCATCACTGACTCAATGGACATGAATTTGAGCAAACTCCGGGAGATAGTGAAGGACAGGGAAGCCTGGCATGCTGCAGGTTACAGGGTCGCCAAGAGTCAGATACTACTTTGCAAGTGAACAGCAGTCTGCAACATGGGTGGGAATAAAACCTATTCACTGAAGCAAAATATACACCAAGTCCACTGTAGGCCTGGGGTATTATAAATGTAGAAAAGGCTGGGGTTTTCCTTAACCATTATTCTTAGTAATATCATTAAAAATAGTGATATGAGAGACTGCCCTGCTGGTCCAGTGGTTAAGACTCTGCACTTCCACTGCAGGAGACCCAGTTTGATCCCTGGTCAGGGAACTAAGATCCCACATGTCAGAAGATGTGGCCCCCAAAAAAATAAAATTAAAAAAAGTAGTGACTTGAGATTTCTTAAACTCCTATTATGGCTACAAGCCTTCCTCTTTTCTCGTCCTTGCCACTTACAAACCCTTGGCAAGGTCTTTGTTTGGGTGTCAATGTTTAATTGCCTACCTCTGAATTTCAGTGAACATTTCTCACTAGATGACCCACAGAGGCTTCTACTAAGCCTACTCTATTCATTCAACATTTTAAAGTGCCCTCAGGTTTTTCGTTCACTTGCCTGTAGAAGGCAACGAAGATCCGTGAAAATGCTGAAGTGAAAGCTCGGAAACCCCACTTCTGTGAAGTTAAGAATAGGCAAAACTAACTTAAGACAGTAGAAGTCAGACCAGTGGCCACTTCTTGGGGGCCAGTGGGAATTGATGGGGAAGAAGTGGAAGCCTTTGGGGTGCTGGAAATCTTTTCTACCTGGATCTGGACTTTTGAGCTGTATGGCGATGATGGTGCCCTGTACTGTCCATGGGCTCCACCAGAGTTAAGGAGAATTGAAATTGTAATTGTGCAGAAGGCCCCTCTTATACTCACAGAAAGCCGTAAACTGCCCTTACCCACCTCACCTATGGCACCAGGTAACAGATAAATCATTCCTTCACAGTGGAGTGAACCAGTCTGAATGAGAGTTGGTCCAGGGAGGCAGTAACACTGGAAAACTGGAACATACCCTGTCACCAGATGTACATACAAAGGAACTGAATGTCTTTCAGATTCTCTCTTGTTCTCAAACAAATGTGGTAACTACCTTTGATCAAGTACCTGTTTTGAGCTAACTATAGATATGTATATTTTTTTCTCCAGCTTTTCCAACCACCTTATAAGGTGAGTATCTTTTGTTCCATTTTATAAGTGAATTTGTAGGTTAGAGAAAACCGTTGTGGCTCAGCTGGTAAAGTATCCGCCTGCAATGCGGGAGACCTGGGTTCGATCCCTGGGTTGGGAAGGTCCCCTGGAGAAGGGAAAGGCTACTCACTCCAGGATTCTGGCCTGGAGAATTCCATGGACTGTATAGTCCATGGGGTTGCAAAGTGTCAGACACGACTGAGCGACTTTCACTTCACTTTCAGAGAAATCTTATAACAGTAAGTAGTGAAGCAAGATTTTAACCCTGGTCTGTCTGGCTTTTTGGCCAAGGAGCATAAGCTCTGCCGAGCGACTGGTTTTTCAGTTCCAGCTCTGCCTTGCCTACGTGTGTATCCTTAGGGGAGCACCTCGACCTCTCTGTGCCTAATTCCCCCATCTGCAGAAATGGAGGTAGTATTGGCAGATATATATTGTGGGGTTGTGAGTTAAGTTGTACAGCACTTAGAGGGCTTCCCAGCTAGCTCAGTGACAAGAATCTGCCTACCAGTGCAGGAGATGCAAGAGACACGGGTTTGAACCCTGGGTCAGAAAGATCCCCTGGAGGAGGAAATGGCAACCCACTCCAGTATTCTTGCCTGGAGAATCCCATGAACAGAGGAACCTGGCGGGCTACAGTCCACGGGGTCACAAAGAGCCAGACACGACTAAAAGAGACTTAGCATGCACACATGCATGCTTTGTGATCAGGACAGAGAAATGTCTTAAAGAAAGTACATTTTAAGAAATTTAATGGAAACGTTTTAGGTGTGGGCAAATACACATAACATTTACCACTTTCACCACTTTCCAATGCACAGCTGGGCAGCATTAAGCACATTCATGTTGTCCTGCCACCATCGCCACCATCCATCCCCAGATCCCTCAGCAAACACTTTACTTAAAGCCCCTTCCCAAACGGCTGAAGTTCTAATTTCACTTCCTTCTGTCTATGGGGTCACACAGAGTCGGACACGACTGAAGCAACTTAGCAGCAGCAGCAGCAAGAAACTATCTTCAGCTTGCTCCCAGCATGTAATGAAAACAAAGCCCAATATCTGTTCCCCTCGGTTTTTCCAGTAGGCGATAGGATGCCTGTGGCTGTAAACTGTGAGTAAAAATGGTGAAATATGATGATCAAGTATCCCAAGAGCTTGTGTTTCCAATGGCCAAAGGCCACATGTTCTTAGTAAAAATGCCCTGCATCCCTGGGAAATGTAAGCGGTCCCTGCAGGCAGGTTTCCAATAAATAAAAAAGCTTATCAGTCGGGGTTTAGCCTGTGCTTTTGTCCAGCCATCCTTTTCAAAGCATGCCAATGACGCCTCTTGTGGTGCCCTGTGAAAGCGTTTCAAAAAGAGCTTTCTTCGTGACTCAGCTGGTAAAAAATCTGCCTACAATTCGGGAGACCTGGGTTCAATCCCTGGGTTGGGAAGATCCCCTGGAGAAGGGAAAGGCTACCCACTCCAGTATTCTGGCCTAGAGAGTGCCATGGACTGTATAGTCCATGGGGTTGCAAAAAGTCGGACACGACTAATTGACCTTCACTTTCATGTATATTACCATATGTAAAATAGATGATCAGTGCAAGTTTGATGCATGAAGCAAGGCACTCAAAGCTGGTGCTCTGGGACAACCCAGAAGGATGGGGTGGGGAGGGAGGTGGGGGGCGGGTGTTCAAGATGGGGGGGACACATGTGCACCCGTGGCTGATTCATGTCGATGTGTGCCAAAAACCACCACAATATTGTAAAGTAATTAGCCTCCAATTTTTTTTTTTTAAAGTTTCTTTAAAACTGTTGTGTATCTAGGAAAACTTTACACTTCAAAATTTTGAGTTTGCTTGTTAAAGGCTCTGCTTGTACAGGCAAAGTTCTAAAACGATGTTAAAATATCAATATTGTACTGTATTCTGGAGAGTTCTGTTTCTTGTGCAAAAATGCAGACTTTTTTAAAAGTTTTTTTTTTTAGGTATTTTAAAGTCTTTATTGAATTTGTTACTATATCATTTCTGTTTTATGTTTTGGTTCTTTGGCCATGAGGCATGTAGGATCTTAGCTCCCTAACCAGGGATTGAACCTTTATCTCCTGCGTTGGATGGCAAAATCTTAAACATTGAAACAATAGAGAAATTCCAAATGCAGACTCTCTTTTGTTCTTGTTATGCCTAACACCACCTCAATTCTACCCAAAAATGTCTGAGAAGATTCACTACCTCGTTCTTCCCTGGTCTTATTGATTTGCGTGTCTGTGGCCTGGGGTTGGTCAGTCAGAAGCAGGCTGCCATTGACCAAGCAAAATGGGGACAGTGACCAACCCAGAGGATTTTTTCAGCCTGATTGTCCAGAGTTAATGCTTCTGGGCTGTCTCGAGGGGCAGAGCCGGCAGGGGCATTTTCCCAATGGTTCTCTATTTAGAGGAGTCAGTTTCTAGCTGACTGCACGAGTATCTCTATTTCAGATTTGCTAGGTTTTTTTTGCAAACACCTGGCTTCCCTGGTGGTTCAGACAGTAAAGCAGGAGACATGGATTCAACCCCTGGGTCGGGAAGATCTCCTGGAGAAGGAAATGGCAACCTACTCCAGTACTCTTGCCTGGAAAACCCCATGGACAGAGGAGCCTGGTAGGCTATAGTCCATGGGGTCGCAAAGAGTCGGACACAACTGAGCGACTTCACTTTCTTTTTTCACCCTTATTTGGCTTCCCAGGTGGTGCTAGTGGTAAACGACCCGCTTGCCAATGCAAGAGACATAAGAGGTGTAGGTTCGATTCCTGGGTCAGGAAGGTCCCCTGGAGGAGGGCATGGCACTCCAGTATTCTTGCCTGGAGAATCCTGTGGACAGAGGAGCCTGGTGGGCTACAGTCCATGGGGTCACAAAAGAGTTGCACATGACTGAGCACATTTCACCTTTATCATATTTGATAATTAAGGAAGATACAGATGAAGCCAGTGTTGCAAAGGCTTCTCTGATTTTCGCCCATGGCCACTTCCTGTAAAAGAAGCTCTCTGCTAGGTAAAAAAAAATTTCTGAGCAGGTTTCAGAGCCAAATGAAATGATGGGAACTGAGCTGTAGAGACCAAGGGCGCCATCTCGTGGGAAAGCAGGAGGTTGCCACTGCAGCTATTGAATGAAATTTGCAGCGTAGAAATTCCTGCCCAGCTCTTCCTGTGGGGCCCAAGGAGGCCTCAATTCAAAAGCTCCAAGATATTGGCCTTTCTCTGTAAATCTATGTGTTGGGGGGGTGGGGGGAAGGGCGGGCAGAAACAGTTAGAAACTTCTTTGTCAAAGGAAAGGAAAGAAGCTTCCTTTGTGGGGTGTGGAAGATGCATGCTGTGCCTTCTCCCAGATAAAAGGAGTCAGGAGTAGTCAGCCTGCAGAGAAGCCTGGAAGATTCTGGAAACCCAGGAGCCTCAGCCTTGGACTGCTATAGCATGGCTGTGCCAGCCAGGGACAGTCAGGGCTGGTCTGGCCAGAGTGCCAGGGGAGGAGCCCACTTAAATGGAGCCCTGTCACCTGAGGTCTACGGGGAATTTGTACCCTCAGCTGGAGAAGGGTTTTTACTCTCCTGTTTCCTAAGGCAGGTCCTCCCCTGTGGGAGTGGATTCCTGTCAGTAAGCCAGAAGGCCCACCATGTGGCAGGAAAGAAATCTTTCTTTCCTTCTCATATGCCACAGTGGGCTTCCCTGGTGGCTCAGTGGTAAAGAATCCGCCTGCCAATGCAGGAGACACGGGTTCGATCCCTGGGTCAGGAAGATCCCCAGAGGAGGAAGTGGCAACCCACTCCAGTATTCTTGCCTGGAAAAATCCCATGGACAGAGGAGTCTGGTGGGCTACAGTCCATGGGGTTGCAGAATTGGACGCAACTGAGCTCACACACACATACACCACAGACCAAGTCCCTGTGTGGCCATCTTATATCCTAATGGGGCCCATGGAGAGAATCCACTGGACAGCAAGGAGATCAAACCAGTCAATCCTAAAGGAGATCAACCCTTGATATTCATCGGAAAGACTGATGCTGAAGCTGAAGCTCCGAGACCTTGGCCACCTGATACGAGGAGCTGATTCACTGGAAAAGATCCTGATGCTGGGAAAGATTGAAGGCAGGAGGAGAAGGGGGCGACAGAGGATGAGATGGTTCTATAGCATCACTGACCCAATGGTCATGAGACTGAGCAAACTCTGGGAGATAGTGAAGGACAGGGAAGTCTGATGTGCTGCAGTCCATGGGGTTGCAAAGAGTCAGACACGACTTAACAACTGAGCAACATCTTTCAATATGTGAAATACAATGTTTGATTTTTGAATGTTTGTGAAATACAATGTTTGATTTTTGAACGTTGAACTTTACGTTCTTGGGATAAACTCTACCTGATCTTTTCATATATAGTATTGTATTTTACTGCCTAATATTTTGTTACTGAGTTTTGTATCTCTCTTCACAAGGGATACCGAGGAGACTCCGGGAGATGGTGAAGGACAGGGAAGTCTGATGAGCTGCAGTGCATGGGGTTCGCCAAGAGTCGGATAGACTGAGCGACTGAACAACAGCAAAGCAGGACCCGTGGTGAACCCACGCAGCCCGTTGTTCATTTGTGAGTCTCCCGGCGCTTCACAGGCCTGCCCGCTCTTAGCTTCTAGCTCTCAGCTCAAATGTCTCCTGCCCTGACTTGTACTGAGATTTTTAGAAGCCTTTACCTGCAGCCGACAGCATTGTTCTCTATCTTCCTGGCAGCCTGCAGGCTGGCTTCCCAGTGCTCAGCTCATGTGCTCTGATGCAGTAGGTTTCCATGTCTGTCGTCTCCCCCCTGGGCAGGGTCGGCGTCTGGTATGGCATCCCCCTGGAAGAGGAGCTCCAACCTTTGCATCGAGGAGGGAGAAGCCTGAGCCCAAGGGCTGGGAGGGGGCAGTGGAAAAGGCCAGTGAAGACTCCTGTCTGTGGGCCCCTGGCGTGGCCACCCCACTAGAAGTCATAAGAGCCGCAAAGTCTACCACGGGGGGTTACAGAGATCATAGGGGGCCAAGGCACTCTGCCAGTGCACAGCGTTCTCAAGTGCTGTTTATTTCCATGCGCTTGGTTCCATTTACTGCAAGCCAGTCTGCTTTCCGGGATCCCGTTATTAGGAGAGAAGAGGCAGGAGGCAGAGGAGGGCCCAGCTTCTCCCAGAGTTCAGGGCCACACAGGGATCACCGTCATCAGTGATGGCGGCGGGGGTGGGGTATTCTCGAACCTGTGTGCGCGCTTCGTTCGGAGCCTTGGCCCAGACCTCACCCCAGAAGTTCTGATTTAATCGGTCCAAGAGGAGGCACAGGTAGAGGGGGCAGACAGCTCTCCAGGGATCCCATGGTGCACCTGAGAGTGGGGACCCGGCCCCTTCCACCCGCCCCCTCCCCAGGCTTACAGATGAGTACGTAGAGGCCAGGCATATAACGGTACTGTCCTCGCAGCCCTGCTCCCTCTCACGGGGCACAGGGCAGAGCCGGGCCATGGACACCCCCTAGCGGGACTGAGTTTGCTCCACAGCAGTGCTGAATCTGAGGCCCCTCTCTCGCATTTCAGATAAGAAAGGGTGTCCACGTCTGTGACAAAGCTCCTCGGGGTCCCCCCACCACCTGTGGCAGCTGCCACTGTGTTTCACTGCTTCCAGCGAGACATTCTGAGATGGATACAAGCCAGACAAACACCGTGACCTTTCATGAGGGCAGAGGGTCAGAGTGGACCACTGCAAGTGGACACATCTGTTCAGGTGATGGTTACGGCAAGGCGTACACTGAGGTTAAGGAGAAACCCAGAAACCTTGGCAAGGGGCACTTCAGTTTATACCTGAGGGGACACACGTGGCTTGTTTTGTTCAGATGGAACATAGCTCACAAATGTAAAAAAGGTGGGAAATCCTCTGATGCACACCAGGGTCCTATGTTGTCTCAGGTGGTGGTAGTGGGGTCTCAGAGGTCTTGCTTCTGCAGACATTCACTTGTTAGATGCCCTGTGTGTCAAAGGAGGAACACCTCTTATAGAATTTAGACATTCTAAAACGAATGAAGAAATCAGGGTGCGTTTTACATGTTTGGATTTAACAAATGAATGCTTTCAAACACACACCCAGGTGTGTGATGCAAGATGATCATGCTGTTTACAAGATAATAACAGGGTTTCTAAGAGTGTGGAATCATAACACACTGTTTAGGGGTACTGGCGTTCAGGCGGTGTCTGACAATGGGCCGCAAGAATCAAGTTGTGTAGTGAGCATCTTTCTGTTGTGTGGGTGTCGCTTTATCGGTGGGCCTCTTAGCTCGGGCTGCTAAGACAGAACAACACTGACCGAGTGACTTAAACAACAGACATTCGATTCTCAGAGTTCTGGAAATCCCGGAACCAAGTGCTGGCGAACCTGGCTCCTGATGATAGCGTTCTTCCGGGCGTGCAGACTTGAGTCCTCGCATAAAGGAGAGAGACAGATCTCTTGTGTCTCTTCTTAGAGGACACTAATCCCATCCGAGGGCTCCAACCTCTGAACCAATTGTCTCCCAAAGGCCCCACCTCCTAATACCTTCACACAGGGGGTTCAGGTTTTAGCATATGAATTTGGGGAGGGGGGACACGATTCAGTCTGTAGCACTGGGTGCCTTACAGCTTTTGAGAGTCCTATCAGGGGCCTTTTTTCCAAGACCCTTTGTGAACATGAAGTTTGAGTCAAGGGTCCCTGCCTTTGCTCCCCTCCAGGGCCTGCCCTCAGCCTAATTACATTCCCTGAGAATGGGGGGCAGAAAGCAGGGAGGAGGGGAACCTAGGGGTACGGGGGGGTGGGTTGAGGACACTGTTGATTGCATAAGTCCTGATACATCTATGGCTCAGAGTACTATGTAACTGTTGAAAGGGAAGTTTAATTTGGGGCCTAATTTTGGCTAATCAATCTATATAAGCACATATACCATTTATGATTGATCCTTAAATAATTTGTACAAAGGGTTCATTTGATTTCCACACACACTCCATTTAGTTTTCAGGATAACCAAGGGCCATGCGTGAACAGGGCTGTACTGCGCATGCACAGACACACACATACAGACACGCAGACACACACTCACATCTTCTCTCTTACGGGCCCTGGGGCCTGGCTCTTGCTGCTCTCCTCCCTCCCCTCCCATCAAGCCCCTGAGGGGTCCTCTTTGCCATGGGGCCGCCCTCAAAGGAGGAGTGGGGGGCAGCAAGGACCTGGGCAGTGGAAGTTTGCTGCACATTTTCTGGGTGAAGGAAGATGGCAAGAATGCATTCTCAGCACAGCTGCCTCGCTCTTGAGCCCTGGGGACCCGGCCCCTGGGTGGGTCACCCTTGGCCTCACACCCCTCCAGGCCTCCCCATCCCACCCACCCCTGGACCAGTGAGGAGTCTGTCTCTGTGTGCCCTATACTCTCGAGGTGGTCTTCTCCCCTGGTGGGTACCAACTCTGGGCTGCCTGAGGTTCATTTGAGGGTTTGGAGAGCCTGTCAAAGGCCCGGGGGTGAGGCCCTGGATCCACTTTATCACCAGCGCCTTCTGCAGCAGGCAGCCTTCTGGGAAGCAGCGTGTCACTGTTGTGCTTTAGTTGACAGCTCTTGGGGCTTCCCAGGTGGCTCAGTGGTCAGGAATCCTCCTGCCAGCGCAGGAGATGCAGGAGACCCGGGTTCGATTCCTGTGTGGGGAAGATCCTCTGGAGGAGGAAATGGCAACCCCCTCCAGTATTCTTGCCTGGAGAATCCCGCAGACAGAGGCATCACAGAGTTGGACATGACTGAGCATACACACTGCTGCACGCTGACAGCCCTTAGGAAGAACACTGACCCAACCCCTCACTCCCAGCGCTTATGACTCAGAATCTGAGGAGTTCAGTAACAGTGTATCGAGCCCGGGGTTCTGGTCTGCAAATGCAAAGATAACAGAAGCACTTGGGTCTTTGGAGGGCACATCCTGCCTGGGTTCTGGGTTCAAAATGATCTGGGTTCCCCTCGCTGTCTACTGGGGACCGCGCTGCAGTGTCATCTATGTCTTCCTATCAGTTGAAGGAACAAAATACATCCAGGGTGGTTGTGCGACCACATGAGATGGAAGAAAAGGGGCTATGGATGGGGCTGACCCCGAGGGGGTGGGAGCGGGGTGAGCCAACCAGAGCCTTGGGGCACCAGAGTTGGCTGGGGGAGGAGAAGTGGGACCTTTGCCCTGGCTGGGGGCACCGGTGGGCCAGGGGTCCATCTCCTCCAGCTCCTCCCGTGACCCTGGCCCAGGTTCCCAGAACACAGGTCTCCCCACCTCCGGCCACCTTGGGAGTGGAGGCATCTGCATTAAAGCTCATTTCTGGTTTGCCCCAGAGTCAGGGGCTAGACTTCTGGACTCGTCCATCACCTGGGGATCTGGCCAAGCAGAGAGGGAAGCATCCTAGGAAGTAGGGCTTAGAGGTTTGCAAATGAGGAGTTGGCTGGGGCTGCTGCAGGGGTATGGATGTGGGCGAGAGAGTAGCCCGTTTCCCATCCCCTCCCCTCCGCCCTCGACGGTGGGGCCAGCTTGGTCTGTGTGTCTTCTGGGGCAGGGACCACTGTGGCCCCGGCGCTGTCCTGGGCTTCTCGCCCATCCCCTCCACGTTGTTGCCTCCCTTCCCGCTGCTCTGGGGGCCGAGCCCCAAGACGGAAGGTGGGTGGTTTCCTGCCTGGGTTACCGGGCTGAAGAGGGGGAGGCCAAACCATGGAGGCCTCTAGTGGCATTTTCAGGAGTTCATATCTACCTCATCGCTGCTGTCAGGAGCAAGTGACTCCATGCATTTCCTAGACTGATGCCTGGCACAGGGTTCAAACCCTCTAGCAGTTGCTTGTTATTCCTTCAGGAGGTGTCTACAGTTTCCCTCCTGCCTCCTTTTCCCGTCCCCTCTCATCTTGTAAACCACCCCGTCCCCAAGGCACCTAGCACTCCGCCCCCACCAGATTCCTCCTTAGTCACAACAATATGGCCTCGGTCTTTGTCTGTCAAACAATCCCAGCAACGGCCCACCCCAGTCTTGGGCCAGAACCCCCTTGGCAGTCTCCTCTTGTTCTCCCTTGCCCTCTGCACCCTAGAGACCACTTCCCAGGCCAGGACAGTGAAGCCAACCCTCTTACAAGACTCAGTTTTAAACCTTGCAAAGGGCTTCCAGCACAGCCCCCAGGCCCCATTTGCAAATACATTGCTCTTTGCAAATAAAGCAGCAGAGAATCTTGGGTGCATGTGCACAATTTAACAAATGGATCAAAAGCTAGTGCTTTAAAAAATTGTAGCTCAATTCAGAAATGTCTTAACTTCAATAAGTAATTTGAACATCCTCTCCCTCATCCTCCTCTCATCACCAGATTATTCGAATTTTTCCCTGAATACAATTACTCTATTTTTTTTTATGTTATTTTTAACAGAAAGGATGCTTTAGCCAGTTCAGTGGGGTTAACAAAATTAGAGAGAAATGCTTATGTGTGCTAAGTCGCTTCAGTTGTGTCTGATTCTTTGTGATCCTATGGACTTTAACCCACTAGATTCCTCTGTCAAGGGGATTCTCCAGCCAAGAATACTGGAGTGGGTTGCCATGCCCTCCTCCAGGGGATCTTCCCGACTTAGGGATCAAACCTGTGACTCTTTCGTCTCTGGCATTGGCCGGCGGGCTCTTTATCACTAGCGCCACCTGTGGAAGCCCATTTATGTGTGAAGACACAGGCATTTCATTGGCACTGTTTATATGCTGCTAAGTTGCTTCAGTCGTGTCCGACTCTGTGCGACCCCATAGACGGCAGCCCACCAGGCTCCCCCGTCCCTGGGATTCTCCAGGCAAGAACACTGGAGTGGGTTGCCATTTCCTTCTCCAATGCATGAAAGTGAAAAGTGAAAGTGAAGTCGCTCAGCTGTGTCCGACTCTTAGCGACCCCATAGACTGCAGCCCACCAGGCTCTTCCGTCCATGGGATTTTCCAGGCAAGAGTACTGGAGTGGAATGCCATTGCCTTCTCCTGGTCTTTATATAAAGTACAAATTATTCCTTATTAAAAGAAAAAAATTTAAAAAATTAGAAAAAAGCAAGAGGCACAATTTCTGGCATAAGGTAGGTGACTATGCCTTTGTCGAAATTTACAAGATGTAGATAAACACATGTAGCTCCATCCACTCATACAGGCACAGACACAAAATTTGGACACACTCACTCATTCAGACAGGTTTCCTTTCCATCTAACTTTCGCTCACCTTTATTACATCAGCGTACATCAGTGTGAATCATTTTCGCTTTGCTGTCTGTTCTGCCCAGATCTGGGCGCGTGTGTGTAGGTGCTGCCCTCTGGTGGAACTTTTAAGACTTGCATGCTCAGCAGAATGAAAGAAATCCCAGTTTCCACCTTTCCAGAGCTCAGTAAGCATTAGTTAATCGCACTGTGTGGTTGTATTTATTTAATGACTGACAGAGAAAGAGGAAATTATGAAGGACACAGAGAAGGAGCAGCCACAGGAAAACCCCCCTAGAGTCTACGACAGGATGAGTACCAAGTCGCCTCCAGTAAATATTTGTTGATTGATTAAAAAGATAAGCCTGAAGGCTGTATGTAGATAGACTGGGATTCTGTGACGGCAACGGAAGTGACCCAGTTCCATACAAACACCGAGAATCCTGCTGAATCTGGACATTTTTCAATATTCACTTTTTGTCATCACTTAATCCACCCAGCCCTGTGGCAGAGATGGGAGGCTCCTCTCCAACAGCTGTTTGGGTTACAGCCATTTTCTACTCAAAGGGAGTTAAAGGGTTTAGAGATGAAACATGCATTCTTGAACAGTGCAGTCTCTGCCCTGGGACCTTGATTCAACCTGGCACCCATATCTGATGCACAGTAGCAGTTTCGCTCTGATTCCACGCAGAGGGAAATAACATGCTTTGCTGGAAGGGGCAGGTCCAGGAGCTGAGAATTTAGTCAGCAAATACAGGTCGGGATGGACAGGCACTCTGGCAGGTTGGCCCATCATCTTGGCAAACCTTGAAAGACGGACTGCCTCTAGCTACACCTGTTCCTCCTTTAGCTGTGACAAAGAAAGACCAGCACCTCTGCCCAGGAGAGAGGCTGTCACTGAGTAGAGACCAGGCTCTCTTCAGAGCCTGAAGCGATACTTCACCCCTCTTTCCAGCCAAGACTTGAGGAGGACAAAAATAGCAAATCTCACAGAGAGAGTTTTCCTGTGAGCCGAGGTAACAGGTTTCTTTGGAGTAGGAATAAAAGCAAGAATTTCCATTTAACTCTTAGGAAAAAAGAAAGGAAGGCTCTGTTCAGAGGAATAGAGGCTTAATACAGGGTTTGGGGGTTTACACGCCATGAAAAGAAACTGGGGGAGGGAAAGCAGGTGGGAGGTTACAGAAAGATCTGGAAGGGTAGCCTGAAACCCCTAAGGGGTGGTTTCTCTAGAACGGTTGGTAGGAAGTTGCTACAATTCTCAAGAATCTCTGGGAAATCTCTCACCCAATCTGATATTTGCCAAGAAGCCTAGAAAACACTGTGGACCTTGGGTCTGGTTGGGCCCCTGGGGATATATAATACACCCTGAGCCAAATGATTCAGGGATTGCTCTTATAGAGAACCCTTTCACTGGCTGCCCTCCGATGAGAGCCTCATCCTCCTACAAGGGCGGTCACCACAGCTCCCCAGCAGACCGTGGCAGCCTGTCCCACTGGTGGCCCCAGTGAGCCATGCTTACTGGTTCTCATACTACCTGCTGAGCTGGTCCTGTGATCGACTTAATTAACAGTGTTAAGAAGCAGGAGAACACGGTGCTTGCTCTTTTCTGTCTTAAGCCATGAGGCTTGGCAGTTTCTGCCTTTGCTTTATTGGAAGCCCTGAGCAGCTGAGGCAGGATTCTGGCCACCCTGCTGGAGGGACCATGTGGAGGAGAGGCTTGTATGTCCCAGCTCCCCAGCTGAACCCAGTCCCAGCCTGCCCACGGCTGAATGAAGGCATGGGAGTACCACCGCCATGCCCATCACCAGTCCAGATGAATTGTAGAATTGTGAGCAAATAAGATGATTGCTGAGTTTAAACCACTAAGTCTCAGGGTGGATTATACATGGTAAGAGAGAAGTGAAGCCCTCACTTTTCCTAAATCTGACAGAGCTCCTACTTAAGGTTTCTAAATGGAATTTTCTGAAAATCCCATTTGCCACACCATCTTCCACTCTAAGTTCTTATCCAGTCAGGGTTGTCATATACAGTTGTAGGGGTTTTGCACTGTACCAGGGGATCCGGCCAAGGGAGCCAGTAATGACTGCTGGCCAGGCCTAGAGAGGGCAGCCTTTCTAAGTCATGTAAGGGAGACTCTGACAAAGAATATTCAGTTGAATTAAACCCAAAATTATTGACCTGGCCTCCAAGTTTCCTTTAAGTGCCTGATGCCACCTTCACTCCCCACTTCAGCTTTCTCCAACCCTGTTTCTCACTACTTGCCTGTGGTCTTAATCCAGCTGAGTCCCCCTTCCAGCCTCCCGCAGACGTGCCTACTCTGCTTTCCATTAATGGCAGTTTCCAAGTTGAGGCTGTGCCTTCCAGGGTGGGACACAATGCAGCCACCAACCCTCCGTGGCCTTAAGCACCATGTCACTTTCTTTTAGTCTTGTGAACTTCAGAGGAGCTGATGTTTACTTGCATGCTCAGTCGCTAAGTCGTGTCCGACTCTTTGCGACCCCGTGGACTGTTGCCTGCCAGGCTCCTCTGTCTATGTAATCTTCCAGGCAAGAATACTGCAGTGGGTTGCCATTTCTTTTTACTTACAGGCACACTTTTAAAGGATTTCCAAGCATGTGAAAGTAAGAAGGAACAGTGAAGCCACCTGTTGGCATTTTGTGTCTGTCTCCCCAGGTAGAGGACCGAGCCCAACGGGACAGGACGGGCTCTGACCCCCGGAGGGTTGTGTTCCCCTGGACACAGGTCCAGAGGCACTGCATGAGCCAGAGGAGCTGGTCTCCTGGGGAAATTCTTTCCCTCACAATTCACAGCACAACCAGAATGCAGAATGTTCCAGCAGGCTGTGCAAATGGACCGGCGTGACACGGGATACACGTTGTCGAACTTTGTAATCTTACCCTCTATTAAATATTCAGCACAGACGATTCGATCTCTTCCTTTTCTCAGTTTCTCCCTTCTTCCTCTCCATCCCCTCCCCTTCCTGCCTCTTTTCCACTTTTTTTTTTAGCCTGCCTTTTGGGAAATGCCCATTCAGAATGGCTTTCCTGTCGAGGATACAGCCAAGGGGATCTCCAGGCGCGGGGCGAGCATACAGAGTGTTTTCTTTCACTCTGGATTCTTTAGAGAAACCGCAGTTGCCTGGTGGGGCTGAAGAAGCAACCACTTTGAGATGCGAGTCCCACTGGGATCATCCCTGATCCTACCCTGACAATAGCCAAGGAGCCCCCTGTCGGGGAGGGAAGGGATTAAGTGCTCACTCGGAGGGGATGGGATGCTTGGCCCTGTGCAGGCAGGTTGCTCAGGACAACTAGCCTATGAGGAAGTGAAGCTCAGCATCATTCAGGGAAGCAGGCTAACCTGCCGATTTCTAAGCTCATCATTATTAAGGGTGGTCCATCTGGGCCTTTGATGTCTACAAATATTGAAGGATGATAGGCCTGAATGCAAAATATTTGCCCTGAAACAATAGTTTGGCACCTGGGTGCTATAAAATAGAAGTAGTAGTAATCATACTTTTATTATAAGTTTTAATTGCTACTTTGGATTG
Organism: Bubalus kerabau; assembly: GCF_029407905.1. Classification (NCBI taxonomy): domain Eukaryota; kingdom Metazoa; phylum Chordata; class Mammalia; order Artiodactyla; family Bovidae; genus Bubalus; species Bubalus kerabau. Next base: position 21,205,157 of record NC_073635.1, on the reverse strand, counting down.
AGCAAATATTCCCTGTTAAGTGCTCTTCTGTATTACCTCATTTAATCATGACCAAAAACTCCATGACATTGGTAATGTCTACTTAACCTGTGTCATGAAGATGAGAACACTGAAGCTCAGAGTTGAATTAATGTTTCCAAGCTGGTCAGTGGCAGATCTGGGAGTCAGATCGCATCTGAGCGAGGCCCACGCTCGCATTCTTCCCTACCTCCCTGCCCTGCCCACCAGGCTGTGAGCATCGCCCAGCAGCACAAATGAGGCTCCCCTGGGAGCAGAGAGAAGCTCGATCATCCTCCTACACCCTTCCTGCCCACAGCTGCCATCTCGCAGCAACGCTACAGAGCAGGTCCTTCTGGACTGGTCTGCCCTGTGCTGGGATGCTGCCCTTTGGGTTTGAGGAATTCTGGAATAAAGCAACGTTTCTTATAACAAGTTGCCTTATGCTGAGTCTCTGGGGCCCTGGCCAAGCCTCAAGGCTCTTGCTAGCTGCACAGAGAGCAGGTTTGGTTTCCAAGAACAGTGGGCTGTTTCCCAGTCCACAGTGGGGTGGTGTGGAGGGGCTGGGCTGGGGGTGTGGATGCAGGCCCTTCCCAGTTCTCCACCTAGCTGCGTGCCCAGTGTTCTCCATTGCAAGGGAAGAATCATCTGTGATGCCTAGTTTCAGATCTGATAGATATCTGTAGTTTCCTCAAAACTCTCTTTACAAGGCCATCCATTCCTTCTAGTGAGGCCATGAGAAAATCTAATATGAGGTAAAAGCAGTTGCCTCTTGGGATGAATTTTCTTGAGTGCTTTTGCAGGGAGAGAGCATTCCCCCCTCGACCCCCTCAGTGGGAGCTCCAGTGAGAAGGTGGCTGGTGTGGGACAGGAGGTGGGACAGTCAGCTGGCTGGGTCATGCTGCTTCTTTCATCTGCCCCTGGTATTCATGAAATGCTTGCCAAGTGATGTCGCTTTAATAGTCTCTCCATTTTCCTCCCAAGTCTGGACTTCAGGAAGAATCCATCTGGGAGGCAGGGGTAGGGTGGGGGAGAATATACATGAAGATAGAGGTTAGGTTCTTATGACATTCTGAGTATAATAGAGATTAGATTTCATTAAACAAGCTACCAAGAAAGGCAGTGGGGTCATAGACCCTAGATTTCTCAGAGAAGGAATTCTGTCAGCTCCTGTCCATCCTGGATACTTGGATACTGTGTCTGTGTAAAGCCAGAGACGTGGGATGGGTAGAGACCCCCGACACGCACACCCAGGAGACCTTGGAGTGCATGCCTTTAGGGCTCTGAGAACCAAAGAGCAGGGGACCAGCGCTCTGCGTTCGAAGCTGGGGTGCCGGGTTTAAGGATTATTCTCACTCACCTGATCAGACCTTCACCAAGTCTCCTGACCCCTCCAGGCCCACCTTCTCATTTGTGAATTGAGGACCCATAATGATGTTGGTGGAAAGGATGCTTCTTTCTTGAGGAAGCCACAAGGATGCCATCAATTAACATCTGGGGAACTGTTTCATCAGCACTGCACAGATGTAAAGCGTAGATGTGCCTACATATTCGAGACCATCTCACCACCGTGCCTGGCAGAATGTCACAGGCGGAGGATGCGCTCAAGAAGAATACATTTATAATGTCTTTTCCTGGTTACATTTTAAAAGTCATGGTTATTTTTCTAGAGCAGGATATCAACATTAAAAATTTTTTTGTATCACAGATCTCTTTGAACATCTGATAAAGCCATGGACATTTTCTTCCTCAAAAAGAAAGAAAGAAAAAAAAAAAAAAAAACAATCCCCCTCCCACAGCAAACTAAACCATGCTAAAGCGTATATCCCATAACATTTACTACAATATCAAGGGGCTCATAGTTTCCTCTGACGCCCATCTCAGCTTAAGAAAATGCCTGTGCTGGAGATTTTCAGGCTTCAGTTCTCTGAAGTTTGGGACAGAAATAGACTGTGTAGAAAAATGAATACAATAATGATATGTAGCATTTGGCTGGGAAAAATTCTAGAGGGAATCTCCCTGAGATTGTTGGTAGTGGTAAAGAATCTGCCTGCCAGTGCAGGAGACCCAAGAGACATGTTTCGATCCCTGGGTTGGGAAGATGTCCTGGAGTAGGAAATGACAACCCACTCTAGTATTTTTGCCTGGAAAATTCTATGGACAGAAGATCCTGTTGGGCTACAGTCCATGGGGTGGCAAAGAGTCAGACACATCTGAGCATACATACATAGTGAGTTTTATTTAAATGAAAATGTGTTCAAGCTAAAGAAAGGGATTTTCTCCATACATGCGGCCACCCTCAGCTCTCTGAGGCTTTTGTGCAGAAAGTTGTGGTAAGATATCTGAATCCTCCTGTCTCCACAATAGACTGCTATCCGGTAACAGCAGCAAGGTCTCCTTACCGCAGGGTGAGGCACCTCCAGGTCACTGGGATGCTACTCAGAGTCCAGCTTATCAGGGATCTGAAAGCCTCCTGCCAAAGGTCCTGGCTGTGTCCACCCAGGCGCATCTCAGGGGGACTGAATTTTACCTCCAGCAACATGCTATTTTTGGCTTAGTGCTGTCTTTGCAAAGTAGGATTTCAGGCGTTTTGGCGAGGGGGAATTCAGGACCAGGGCCAGCTCAACAGAAGTGGAAACTTAAAAACCCACAGCAAGATCCAGTCAAACCGAGTGAGAACACATCCAGAAATGCAAAAGGAAAAGGAGAGAAAATAGCTGAGCAGGGAAACGCAGCGTCACACGTTCCCCATCCAGCTGGGACCTTTGATGGAACAGCGAGGAAGGTATTTGTCCCCCGGGGTGCTTCAAGCCAGCCAGGGAGCTTGCTTTTAAGGCTCAGGGCGCGCTCTCTCACATCCTCAGATGGTTTATGGCATCTCGGTTATTGGATGTGAAAGTTCCCCCCATGAGAGATGCCTGGGTTGCCCGCCTGACCGAGCCCACACTCGCTGGGATTCCAGGACTCAGGGGCCCCCGGGAAGGCAGATGGGGGCAGTCCCGCAGGTTGGCTCCCGCGCCCCCAGCTAGATCAAGTGGCGCCGCTCAGGCAGCTGGAAGGCACCCACAGAGAGAAACCCAGCACCATGCTCAGAAAGCTCCACTCCATCCTTCACTCCGGCCCGCACAGGAAGGCAGAGGTGGCGGAGAGCCCTTACTACCACGGCCCCAGCCCCGCCGTCAGGCTGATCCGCAGCAGCTCCGTGTACGTGGTCGGGGACCACGGCGAGAAGTTCAGCGAGTCCTTAAAGAAATACCGGAGCGCCGGCAGCATGGACCCCAGCCTGTACTACCTGCAACAGGAGGGGGACCGCGCGTGGATGCTCTCGCGCACCCAGGACTGCCTGCAGTACTTACAGGAGCTGCTGGCCTTGCGCAAGAAGTACCTTAGCAGCCTCAACGACCTGAAGCCCAGCCGCGCCCCGGGCGTCTCCTCCACCTCCTCCAAATCCTCCAGGGGCGTAAAGAAGTCTGCTGCCAAAGAAATGAAGGTAAGTGCCACCGTGGACTTCCCTGGTGGCTCAGATGGTAAAGAAATTACCTGCAATGCAGGAGACCTCGGTTCGATCCCTGGGTCCGGATGATGTAATGGAGAAGGAAATGGCAACCCACTCCAGTATTCTTTGCCTGGAGAATCCCATGGACAGAGGTGCCTGGTGGGCTATAGTCCATGGGATCAGTTGGACATGACTGAACAACTAACACTTTTTCACTTTCTTTCAAGTGCCCCCAAGAAATGCTATGGACAAGAGCATTTGTCCAAGAGGCGAGTGGGAATCCTGCTTTGTCCAAGCACAGCTTAATAAACCTGCATGTTCTGGGCACCAGCTCCAAGACCTCAGAGAGTCTCCATGGCCATCTCCCCAGCCTGGGAAGGGTGGCTGGTCCCATGTAGAGTTTTTGAGTGGAGGCCCAGGGGGAGGGACAGTTTCTGGCATCCCCAGAGCAGCCCACGAGGAGGGCTTGGGCTCGGCCTTTAGGCCAACAGTTTGCCTGTCACTTACCGCCCACTTCCTGGGTGAGAGGAGGCTTTTATGACATTTGCGTGACAGCTCATCACTTCAACACATCACTTCTCAACAAGTTATTGTTGTTACTTTTATTAATACAATCACATGTGAGAGTCCCAGTGCAAAGTGAACACTGGGAGGATTTGCTCTGTCTGTGTGAGGTGCTCAGGTTCTCAGGGGACTCAGTCACAGCCTGAGAGAGAGGCTGTGACTCTAGGAGACTGAATGACAACTTTGCGGGGCACTGGGTCTTCTGCCCAGGCAGACCAAGCAGGAAATCAGTGAAGGGAAGGACCTGCATTTTATGGTTTCCCTGGTGGCTCAGACGGTAAAGAATCTGCCTGCAATGAAGAAGACCTGGGTTCGGTCCCTGGGTCAGGAAGATCCCCTGGAGAAGGGAATAGCTACCCATTCCAGTGTTCTTGCCTGGAGAACTCCATGGATAGAGGAGCCTGATGGACAGCAGTCCATGGGGTCGCAAGAGTCAGACGTGACTGAGTGACTAACACTTTCACTTGTACTTATCACAGTGTTTGTACACATTATGTTTTTTGGAGGTAATTCCAGTAATGCCAGAAGAGAAGTGGGGAGAAAGCCCTTCGGGATCACAGAAGGACAAGCTAAGGCCCGGTGACCAGATTTTGCTAAGACCCAAATCTCACTGTTACTCATTCCTTTGTTCCCTGAATTATTTTTTTTTTATGTCTGAAGTTTGAGGCTGTTTCAAATCCCCATCAATCATTCTCCTGAGCTCTAAGGTGTTCAGAGCAGGCCTTTCTGCCCTCTCACCCCCTACCCCATCCTGGCTGCCTCCCCAGAGTGTCCCGCAGGCCTGCAAGTCCCATTAACACTGACCAATTGGTCTGTTATCTGATCTCTAGGGCTTGGCCTCACCCAACTGGTTTCAACTGTCTGCACTTTATCCCATGTGGGAGCAGTGTAAATAACCATTTGAACTCTCAAAGTAGGTCAGTGTTGGGGCCCATGGAAGTATCCTGCTCTCAGGTATGGGTACTCATCCTGCAGCCAGCCAGTTGTAGATTTGGGGGCCTGACACCCCTCCTTCGGGGCCACCTCCTCCTTCAGGGCCACCTCCTCCTTTGTGATCACCTCCAATGACAGAGGGGGTCACCATGGCTTCTGGACTCCCCTCCAGCTTGACTATCCTGGGGTTCTCAGCTCCAGTTAGATTCCCTCCAGGCACTTTGTGCATGTGTGTGTGCTAAGTTGCTTCAGTCGTGTCTGATTCTTTGCAACCCCCTGGACTATAGTCTGCTAGACTCCTCTGTCCATGGGATTCTCCAGGCAAGAATAGTAGAGTGGGTTGCCATGCCCTCCTCCAGGGGATCTTTCTGACCCAGGGACAGAAGCCACGTCTTTTGGGTCTCTTGCATTGGCAGGTGGGTTCACTAGCACCACCTGAGAAGCCCTGTGGTCTCTGTAGCCTTGAAATATTGAGTTTGTTCTGTCAACTTGTGTGCTAGGGAGAAAGCTGGGGACAGAGTGTGAGCCCAGCTATAAAAGGATCTTCATAATGAATAGGTACCGTGCCTTCAAATCATTTCAGCAGAAATACTTCCTTACTTCCTAATCATTCTACAGAGGATCTGAGAGGATTCATACACCAGCAGCATGAGTTGGCAACAGACATTGGAAAGCTGGGAGAGAAAAAGCATCCACAGAAAATCAAGACGGCTCAAGAAAACATGCAAATCCTACAGCTGGGTTTGGCTTTGCACTTCCTGGGCGCTGCAATGTAAAAAGAGCAGGACTTATTTCAAAATTCTGACTATCTAAGAGGAAGAACCATACCTATTGTTTATGGGAATCCAGATTTTTCCCAGGTTTAAATTCTAAACTTTCTCATAGAGGATCTGATACCAGGAACCATGGGTGATGTCATTTGTAATGCCCTCACTGATGTTTTAGTAACAATTCATCAACAAATGTATCATTCCTTCTTTTCTTCCTTCACTTAACAACACATACTTATTGAGCACATACTATGTGTCAGGAACTCTCCAAGATGCTGCTAAACGAGCCAAAGATCACTCTCATGGGTGATCATTCTTGTGGGAAAGGCAGGCAGTGACCCAGGAGTCAGATTTCTGGAGGCGATTCTCAGAGCCCTTGCGGGTGGCCACCAAGTCGCACAAGGCACGTACCCTAGTGAGGAACCAGGGAAGGGACCTGGCTGTAACTCCTGCAGGTCCTTTCGAACCCAGTGGAGGATTCAGATGCCAGAGGCACAGGGGTTAGGGGGGGAACCACATGCCCTTCCAAAATCTCTGTCAAAGTCCCCTAAAGATGTGGTGCAGCCTCTGAGAGAAAAAAGCCCGTGAGAAGTTAAAGCTGTCCGGCTGTGTTTCTTGGTATTTCCCTCCTCATCCCAGCACTTTGGAAAGCGAATTGCTCTCCTTCAAGCCTGCTTTGGGGTCTGGTCTGGGACGAGACTGGCCTCAGCCCTGGCGTGTTTCTCCCCTCACCTCGTTCCCATGGTAATGTCTTCAAGCTGCCAGAGGTCTTTGGGTTACTTCCCTTCTCTCTTTTCACTCCTTCTCAACACATCGCTTTCTCTCAAGCTTGGCTGTCTTTTTTTGGAGGGGGTGGTAAAATAAGGATAACACAGTATTTACCATTTTCACCATGGCATTTCATAGCACCTTAAATGAGCGCTTTTCAGTATCCTCAGATTATGGGTAATGAAGTCTATCAGTCAATGAATTACGAAATTAAGTGCTTTTCTTTGATATAATATACATTTCTTTTAAAGAAAAATGTGCAACCCTGTGTACTATCAAATGGTTAACTGCCAGACAGAAATCAGAGCTCTTTACCCCAGAGCTTTCTGTAAGCTTTTCCAAATGATCATATAGACCCATGATAATTCAGCCCAAAGACAGTAAGCCCTAATTAACATCTTTTTAGAATGCTTTTCGAAAGTAAATTAGTAGAAACTAGAAAATGCATTCCTTTAAGAGGTTATGGAGGCTCTAAAAATACTTCATTTAGAAATTAGGAGAATGGTTTTATAAAATGTTTGACAACTATCTTTTATTTCTTAAAATATAACTCTCTTTAAAATTCTTTAAAAAATTAAAAAATTCCAAAAAAATTGAAAGTTACCATTTGAACCATTTTTAAGTGTGCAGTTAATTCCCTGGCATTAAGCATAATGCTGTGTAGCCCACTACTATCCATTCCCAGAAAATTTTCATCAGCCCAGACAGAAAGTCTGGGCCCATTAAGCAGTGACTCCACATTTTCCCTTTCCCCTCGACTTCTATAGTCTCCTTTCTGTCTCTATGAATTTGCCTCTGCTGCTGCTGCTAAGTCGCTTCAGTCGTGTCCGACTCTGCGACTCCATGGACGGCAGCCCACCAGGCTCCCCAGTCCCTGGGATTCTCTAGGCAAGAACACTGGAGTGAGTTGCCATTTCCTTCTCCAATGCATGAAAGTGAAAAGTGAAAGTGAAGTTGCTCAGTCGTGTCCGACTCTTAGTGACCCCATGGACTGCAGCCCACCAGGCCCCTCCATCCATGGGATTTTCCAGGCAAGAGTACTGGAGTGGGGTGCCACTGCCTTCAGGAACCTCATATAAATGGAATCGCACAGTGCTTGTCCGTCTGTGACTGGCTTCTTTCTCTTAGCATAGTGTTTTCAAGGTTCATACACGTTCTCAGAACCTCCTTCCTTTTTAACAGTCCATGAGCTTGGCCTTTTTCAAATATTTATTTTTATTTATTTATCTGGCCGCACCAGGTCTTCGTTGCAGCATGCGGGATCTTTAGCTGTGGTCTGTGGACTCTAAGTTGCAGTACATGGGATCTAGTTTCCCGACTAGGGAGAGAACCCGGGGCCCCTGCAATTGGGAGTGCCTAGTCTTAGCCCCTGAACCACCAGGGAGCTTGGGTTTTGATGGGAGGTGAGGAGGCAAAGTTTGAGATTACACTCGGATTTTGTCCGGAGTGCTCGTCAGCACTTGGGAAATTCCCTGAGGATTGCTCCCCACATTTTTATGGTCAGATGAACAGGTGAACAGCTGACATCCCTCTGTGAGAACTCAGCCACCCAAGGGGACCTGAGCCTCACCCACCCACAGCGTCTGGGCTACTGGGGAGGCAGTTTCGGGTTGGCTGCAATGCAATCAAGAAACTCTGCCCAGAAGGTTTGGGAGGAAGTATTTTCCAAAGCTAAGGTTCCTGGTCACCTACCCTAGTCCGAAGAAACGTCTTTATTTCTGTGTGTCTTCTAGCTCTGAGCAGCTTGGATTCCCGATATGTCTGCCTGGATAAATGAACCAGCTCTTCCCCCACCCCCACCCCCCAACTAAAGAAATTCAACTGCTACAAGAATAATTTAAACAGAGCCAGTGGAATTCTGAAGAATGCCTGCCAAATGTGATTGATTTTTATTTAAAGTTGTTTTGCTCTGATAATAGATAGCTTTCAGAATAAATTTTCTGTCATTGGCCGTTCAATCCTGGTGCATGAAATAAGACCATGTCAACAGCAAATAGATTTTTTTTTCTCCTTTATGGTAGAAAGCTCTAAATCCAATTCACCTAAGAAGATTCTAAATCACCTACCTATAAATGGCATATGGGATGGGGAAGCAGGTCCTGGATTCCCATATACCCCTGGGAATTATTTTTCAGTTCTGTTGGGGGGAATTTCTGCAAACCCGGTGATATGAAAGTGCAGGTTTTCTGTGGGCATCAGTTACTGGAGGTCAGATACTGGGCCTGTATCTGGTTGGCAGAGTTAAAGGGCAGTAAACATTCAGTATGAACTGCAAAGAATTTCTATTATGCTTGGCAGAGCTCCCCAGAAGATGACAGACAGTAAAATCATGACGGATAACAGAGTGTCCAATTCCTGCAGCCCCCTCAGTCAGATCACAAGATGGGTAATTACATGCCCAATCTATCTTCCAGACACCTGCTGCTTGCTCGGCTTAGCAACGACACTTCCTCCTCCCATTTCCCTCTCCACTACACCCCACTCACCCGGCTAACTTCTTGTCTTTTTAAGACAGCAGAGAAAGCACTGTCCCAGGCAGCCATTTCTCAGGTCCACAGTCTAACACGGTGGATTACTCCCTTCGCTGGGTCTGGCCCTTAACTCAGCACTTAGCTCCCAGCACCTAGCACTCAGCACGCAGCCCTGTAATTGTCGTTCATTTGCTGTGTCTGCTACCGGCCATGAGCTCCTTGAATGGAGCCACCATGTCTTATTTATCTTTTTATCTCCAGCTTCTAGTGAAGCTCCAGGCATACAGTAACTCAATAAACAAATAACCTGAGAAACCCCAGTTGTAATTTAAGAAGAAAACTGAAAGGTTTATGGGAGACTTGGTTTTCAGTGAGTGGAAAATTATCTTTTGTTTTTAATAAAGTAGAATATATTTGGGTGTATTCAGATGAAATGATAGCCTAATAATTAAAGCATCCCATGTGTAATGAATCCGAGTTTACTATCAAAAGGACACTTTTTCTTTTTGGTAAACATTTTTTCTAAGTTATATTTACTCATTAAATGAAATTTATAAAACACAGAAAAGTTGAAGAAAATTGAAATAACTTAGAATCATATCATCCAGAATAATCACTCTAAAATCTTTAAATATATTTTCTTTCAACCATTTATTTCTTGTATGGTTGTAGATATGTATAGTAGTGTTGCCAGATAAAATAGAGGATGTCTATTTAAATTTGGATTTCAGATAAATGATGGATTTAAAAAATATAATTATGTCCATACAATATTTGGTATATACTACTACCAAAAATTTATAGCTTATGTAAAATTGAAATTTAACTGCCATTAAGTTTTTTTAGTTCCTGAATTTGGCAACCTTTATGTATGTATATGTATAAATTTATTAAATTTGGCATATACCATATACTTTTTGGAGAAGGCAATGGCACCACACTCCAGTACTTTTGCCTGGAAAATCCCATGGATGGAGGAGCCTGGTAGGCTGCAGTCCATGGGGTCGCTAACAGTCGGACACGACTGAGCGACTTTGCTTTCACTTTTCACTTTCATGCATTGGAGAAGGAAATGGCAACCCCCTCCAGTGTTCTTGCCTAGAGAATCCCAGGGACAGGGGAGCCTGGTGGCTGCCGTCTATGGGGTCACACAGAATCGGACACGACTGAAGTGACTTAGCATAGCATAGCATATACTTTTAAATAACTTATATTTTGGGTTCTTTTCTATCATTAACTTGTTTTTGAAAACTGAAGTTTTAATGGCAAAAATTTAACTCACAACCCTTTAAACAATTGTTCAACATTGTGAATGAATTCATCTTACTCTGTCTATAAAGGCATCTTTTGGACAGTTATTCCTTAGTGTGATTAACAGGTCAAAGGTTAAAAGTCATTCATTTTTTAAAAAATTTTATTTTATTTTTAAACTTTACATAATTGTATTAGTTTTGCCAAATATCAAAATGAATCTAAAAAAAAAAAAATGAATCTGCCACAGGTATACATGTGTTCCCCATCCTGAACCCTCCTCCCTCCACCCTCCCCATTCCATCCCTCTGGGTCGTCCCAGTGCACCAGCCCCAAGCATCCAGTATCGTGCATCGAACCTGGACTGGCAACTCGTTTCATACATGATATTTTACATGTTTCAATGCCATTCTCCCAAATCTTTAAAAGTCATTCATTTTTAAAGGTTCTTCTACATATTGTTTTCCAGAAATATTTTACAATTTATGCCTTCATCAACAGTGAATTAGAAGGCTCTTCTTATTGTATTTTATCAACACCAAGTAGTGTCATTAATTTTTAAAGTCTATTGATTTAATAGATAAACTGAATTATCTTATGTACTTGTTTTGAATTATTGCTTGAGCAAAGAATGACCCTCTTGTTTTATCAAACCAATGTGTACTCTTGATTAATGGATTGCCCATTCATGTCTTTATACATTTTGGCTCTAGCAAACTTTTTTTAAAATTTATATGGATTCACGTCAAGAATGTGAGCACATTGTTCGCCACAGGGTTAAAAATATTTTCTTAATTTTATATATAGTTTAATTTTACTTGACAGTACAATTTTATTTATCATTAAAAACATTACCAGTTTTTATGTAGTTAAACGTGTCAGCTTTTGTCTTTGATACTTCTTTGTTTCATGCTTAGAAATCCCTTGTATGTCTCAAGGTCAGTTATGTATGTGCCATTTTCCTCTTTTTTTTTAGTAGTTCCATAAAAACCCCAGACCTCTTATCTATCAGCAATTTATTTTTACACACATAGTGGGAAGTGAGAATCCTATTTGAAAGTTTTCCCAGATAGCAAAGATTCAACACCATTTATTGACAAATCTATCCCTTCTCTCACTGGATTGTAATATTTCACTTATCATGTGTGAAGAGTTTTATACTATGCTTCAAGGCTATTAATTCAGTTCTATTAGTTAGGCTTCGAAGAGTTTCATAAGTGTGAGCAAAAAACATTCACTTACTGTTTTGCTAAAGTGAAAGGGTCATTTAGGTGACCTTTAAGGGAAGGAGTGGAGAAGGTACCAGGTACTAGCAAAGGAAATAATGGCTTTAAGATGATAATGCTGGAGAAAAAAGACAGCTTGTCAGACTGTGAGTCTGCAACCTCTAATACCAAACACAGAAGAGGTACAGCTATGTTTCCAAAGTGATTATACTGCTTAGCTATAAGAGGTAATTCCCAGGTCTAGTTACCCTATAGTTTGTGCCAAACCCTGCCCTTCCTTTTTATCTTTTTGGTCTGATTTTTCTCAGCTGTATTGTCTACATCACTATTGGTTGTTGTTTAGCTCGGACAAGTCTACCAATAGCTCATCTATTGAAAATGTGGATGTGGACATGTGTACGTATGTATTTAAATTTCAATGATTATACCTTTCCCCAAGTTGTTTGTCAGATCTACAGTTCTTATTTATTTGTTTTTACTGAAGCATAGTTGACATACACTGTTGTGCCCATCTCTGCTGTACAGCAAAGTGACTCAGTTGTACACCTGTACACATTCTTTTTAATATTCTTTTCCATTACGATTTATCACAGGATACTGAATATAGTTCCCTGAGCTATACCATAGGCTTGTTGTTTATCCATCCTGTATCTAATAGCTTCCATCTGCTAATCCCAAACTCCCAGTCCTTCCCACCTCCCTCCACCTTGGCAACCACGAGTCTGCTCTTTATGTCTGTGAGTCTGTTTGTGGTTTGCACATAGGTTCATTTGTGCCATATACAGTTCTTGTTTCTTAAGCTCCCATTCGTTTTATCACAAAACCCTCTTCAATGATGGGTACACATTTCCCTAGGTGTTGTGATATAAAAAGGATAAGAATAACGTTGGATTTGATCGTAAATAACAAGGATGGCATTCCAAGGATGGCAGAAGCAAAGAGGATATATTTGAGCTTTTAAGGGTTATCCTGAAGGGCTTCTTTTGAGAACATTACATTGCTTATGGATAAATTTAAAGTGGTTTGCATTTCATTTCACCCTGCTGAATGAGCCAAGGGAAAATGGTCTCCCCAAGCCAGCCAGACCAGTTCCACACTTGATCCTGTAAATTTCATCGCAATGCATTGACAATTTGATTTCCAGATGTTTTTAGCTCAAGGTTGTATTATCAATACTCCATGAAAATAAGGGGTACAGAGTTTTCAAAATTTATCAGGTTAAATCCAAAGGTATAGGTTACCATCATAAAAACTGTTGGAGAATATAAACATTAGATGATAGCATGTATACAGCATACATTTATTAGTTCAACAAATTACTCTGTGTCAGGCACTGAAATAAGTGCCTGACATTCATAGATGGAAAGACAGCCCATCTGCCCTGATGCAGCCCATAATCTGAAGCGCCATCACCTCAGCATCTGGCCTGAACCACACTGATGTGTTCAAAGAGAAGTGGGTAGAATAACAACGTTGGAAGCGGGGTGTACCCTACAGCCTGTGTCATGTAGGTAGTGGTTGGCAATGAGAGAGAGAGTCAGTTGCACAGTTGTGTCTGACTCTCTGAGATTCCATGGACTGTAGCCTGCCCGGCTCCTCTGTCCATGGGATTCTCCAGGCAAGAGTACTGGAGTGGGTTGCCATTTCCTTCTCCAGGGGATCTTCCCGACTGAGGGTTCAAACCCAGAGCTCCTGCATTGCAGGCAGATTCTTTACCAACTGAGCCACTAGGGAAGGAACTGAGTATCTATCCAAAGCCAGTCTATCTGTGAGTGTCATTTGCCAAAGCTATTTCATAGACAAGGTTGAGAATCATGAGTCTGTCGTATGACATCCCTTATATGCGGTATCTAAAAGGAAATGATGCAAATGAACTTACTTACAAAACAGACGCACAGACTTGGAGAACAAACTTGTGGTTGCTGGGGGGAAGGATGGGGGAAGTGATAGGGAGTTTAGGAGGGTCAGGTTCACACTATATATATTTATATGCTATATTTAACATGGATAACCAACAAGGACCTATACCTATTGTATAGCCCATGGAACTCTGCTCAATGTTATGTGGCAGCCTGGATGGGAGGGGGTTTGGGGGAGAATGGATACATGTGTGTGTACGACTGAGTCCCTTCGCTGTTCACCTGAAATGATCATAGCGTTATTAATCAGCCATACCCCAAAACAAAATGAAAGGTTCAAAAACAACAAGAATCATGGGCCTGGTATGCGGCTATGAGGGTTTCATACAACGTTGCTGTCCACACAAACATAGAAAAGCACTGCCCGTGTCTCTGATGCAGGGTGAAAGCGTCAGAGAGGAGGTGCCACGTGAGGTGGCCCCCGGGGAGGTGAGGGGGGTGGGCCCCAAGCACGAGAAGGGAGGAGGCGGCGTGATGTTTCATGGTGGTCCTCTTGGCTTTGGGTGGGCTTAGAACCTATCCAACCTACCCTAACCTCTGACAAATTGTTGCTGCTTACACCTGCATGTTGGTTTTGGAGCATCCAAACCTCTTGGAGACAAATACTGACAGATCCCAGAAGAAAGTAAACAGATCGGAGAAGCTGAAGGACCCAAAGGGCAGGTGAGACCAGGCAGGATGGGAGCGGATGTGAAATGCAGAAAAATACACTGCCTTGGGGGACTCAAACATTACAGTGAGGAATACAGTGGAGTTTGGTTTGGAAAAGTGCAAGGGTTTCATCTGGGGAAAGTAATCTGAGACCCAGGCTTGTTGTGAAGGAGTCGGACAGGGAGGCTTGGAAAATGATGACCTTAAGGCCACTGAAGGTTAAATGTGAAAGGCAAACTTGAGTGGAGTTGGCAACATAATACAGATGCTCTCAGAGAAAGCTCGTTGCCCCGGGGCTGCGCGGGCTGAAAGAACACGAGCCCTGTGACGCTCAGGCTTGAGCAGGTGCCCCAGAAAGCAGGTGTGTAGCAGTCTTTCCAAAGAAGTAGCCGAAAAATTCTGGGCCAGGAAAAGTCAAAATGGGAAAGAAGGAAGGAAGGAAGGAAGGCAATCCACTTTTATTTAAGAGTATTGAGTTCAGAGAGGGAGAACTGGCTCTCACCCAACGGTGCGGGTGACTGAAGTCCCATTTTGTCCAACCATCGCTTTGTAAAGTAGACTTTCTGTGATCTTAGCCTGAGCCCTAAGCCCTGAGCTTCCGTTGATGGAGCTCCTGTGCTAGTGGTCTCACTTGGAGACCAAGAGAATGTCTTAATAGAGGCGAGAAAGGCCCAGGGGAGCTGCAGGAAAGGCGGGGAAAGTCAGAGTCAGCCTGAGTTTGAAAAAGGGCTTGAATAGGCCCAGGGAGCCTGGACTTGCAGATTAGCCTTGGTGTCACCAAACCAGGCTCGTCTACCTAATTCACATGAAACCCAAATGCTGAGATGCCAGGGTTTGCAGCCAAGAGAAGGTTTATCCACAAGGCAGCCGAGTGAGGAGATGGGGGACAAATTCAGATCTGCCTCCAGGAAAGCAAGGGGCTCTCAGGTATTTATGGGATAAAGAAGCAGGGTGGCCTGGGGCTTTGGGAGCTTGGGGAAAAGTGACTGGAAATAAGGAAAAAAGGGAGCAATTGTCATTCTGTGCAGGTACAGCTAGGGTACAAGCCTCTGCCTGCTCAAAAATGCAGGCGCTTAGCATCATCTGAGGGAGAAAGAGCTGTCTCAGCCACGTCCTGATGGTCAGATAGGAGCTGGTCACATAAGGCGTTCAAGGCAGAGGGACTAGCAAGAGAAAACACAGGGAGCTGCCTCCAGAGATGAGCCTTCCGGTCATCCGACTGTGGGAGGGTGGCCTGGCTGGCTGAGTCCATACAGACTGTCAGCCAGCCCCTTAGTTTTCCATCCCAGTCCGTGGTGTCCCTGATGCTGCCAAGTCTGGAACATTTCTGGTTTTAAGGGTCAAACTGTCCCCCTTCTGAAGTGCTTCCAATTCCGCCCCGCCCCACACCCGCCTCCCGTGGCTCTCTGGAAGGCAAGTTCCTCTGCTCTGTTCCAGCAGTTCCTCTTCAGCTGCTTTCCATTTGCCAGGAACTCTTGGCTATCTCTCTCACTGACCACCTCTCTCTTGTTCTCTTTGTCTTTGAGTTTTAACCGCCCCACCCCTTTCATTTTCATTTGCTCTTTGAACGGGGCAGGATAACTACATATGAACAGTTTTCCACTTTTAACAGAAAAGGTTCAGTATATTTTGAGATACTTCAAAAATTTTCTCCAAGAATGCTTCTCACAAATATAAAAGAAAAAAAAATCCACTATTTAAAGATGCTTCTTGGGAATTCACTGGTGGTCCAGTGGTTGGGACTCTGTGATTCCACTGCAGGGGACATGGGTTAGATACTTGGCCAGGGAACTAAGATCCTGCAAGCTGTGGCATGGCCAAAAAAAAAAAAGAAGTTCCCTAGTGGTATAAAATGCATTTTTGTTGTTGTTCAGTCACTCAGTCATGTCTGACTCTTTGTGACCCCATGGACTGTAGCACACCAGGGTCCCCTGTCCTCCACTATCTTCCAGAGTTTGCTCAAAAAATGTATATATTTCACCAAAATCTTATGCGTGTAAAGATGTCATCCTTTAGTTTCCTAACATGCAAATCTGTGATTAAATCACTTTCATTTGTAATACCATCCCTCTTTCAAAAGGGTTTCCCTGATAGCTCAGTTGGTAAAGAATCTGCCTGCAATGCGGGAGACCCCGGTTCGATTCCTGGGTCAGGAAGATCCCCTGGAGAAGGGATAGGCTACCCACTCCAGTATTCTTGGGCTTCCTTTGTGGCTCAGCTAGTAAAGAATCCGCCTGAAATGCAAGAGACCTGGGTTTGATCCCTGGGTTTGATCCCTGGGTTGGGAAGATTCCCTGGAGAAGGGAGGGCTACCCGCTCCAGTATTCTGGCCTGGAGAATTCCATGGAGAAGTCCATGGGGTCACAAAGAGTCAGACACGACTGATCGACTTTCACTACTTTCACAATGCACACAAAAAATAAAAGAACACTATATTTGGTCCAAAGAGCCCAGGTTAACACCTATTGTCTCTCTTTTTCCTCCCTGAGTTCTCTCACTTCCTACATTCTTTGGGGAGTTTTTTTATTAGTTCACATGTTGATTCTGTGTCTTTTGTCCTGAGTTCTCCCCCGAAGTCCACCACAGTGCTTGGACTTCCATGATGCCAGTCACTGGTGACTGACTGGGGGCTGTTGTGAAGATGATGATGGTGATGAAGAGGAGGGGGAGGAGGAAGGGGAGGAGGAGGAGGCTATCCTGAAGGAGAATGGATCAGGACAGAACTCGGAACCTGGTCTGACTTGGAGTAGATTTCTTAAACACTTTATATTGTATTAATATCATTGCTTTCACTTTTCAAACAATCATACCAATTTAAGTGTATTCCACGATTGAACCTGAATTTGGCCACTTTTCCTACTGACACCTCTTCTGGAGTGTTTTATTTTCAACATATCTCATCCCCTGTTTTCTGCTGTGAGCATCTCATCACCTGCCCGGGGGAACTGGACGATCTCCTGATTGGGCTTATTTGCAGGGGATAGACCAAAGAAAGACAAATTATTTTGCCTAATGGCGGATAACAGTCCCTGACCAAGACAGAGGCAGATCGACTCACCCTTTCATACCACGCCCCCCCCACCTCCCCTTGAGATAACGGAAAATCCACTGACTATAGCAACTGTGGATCTGGAGTATCTACCTTCCTTTCAGGGACACTTCTTCAAATTCACGTGCAAACCCACAACATCTCTTAAACGTTCAATTTTAGCAACATTTGGTCCTTTTCAGCATCCCTTACGGAGGGTGCTCCGAGCTGGGCTGGCTCACGCAGCTCTGCCCCTTCCCTCTGCCCTTCACCTCTAGCAGAAACCCACCCCCAAGAAGTACTCCCAGTTCAGTGCGGACGTGGCGGAGGCCATCGCCTTCTTTGACTCCATCATCGCAGAGCTGGATATGGAGAAGCGGCCGCGGGCTGCGGAGGTGAACCTGCAGAATGAAGATGTGGACTTCGATGGTGAGTGCCATCCCCGGGGGCGGGAGGTAGGGGTGGCCTGAGGTCTGTGGACTGGATTTCCCCTGATAAAGGGGCAACTCTCATCTGCAATCCAGATCCTGGCCCTGAGCTCGCTCTATGCCTTGGGGTCCTGGCTTTGGCCTCCCCCACACTGGGGTACCCCCTTTAACCCTCGGAGCCCTGTTTGGACAAAAGCTCCTCTGTGGAGCTTTCCTGGTAGCGAGCTGGTAAAGAATCTGCCTGCAGTGCAGGAGACCCTGGTCCAATCCCTGGGTTGGGAAGGTCCCCTGGAGAAGGGATAGGCTACCCACTCCAGTATTCTTGGGCTTCCCTGGTGGCTCAGCTGATAAAGAATCAGCCAGCAATGCAGGAGACCTGGGTTCCATCACTTGGTGGAGAAGATCCCCTGGAGAAGGGAATGGCTACCCACTCCAGTATTCTGGTCTGGAGAACTCTTTCATGGATAGAGGAGTCTGGTGGGCTATGGTCCTTGGGGTTGCAAAGAGTTGGACATGATTGAGCGTGCATGCACGCAGGTATAGTCCATGGGGTCACAAAGAGTCGAACACCACTGAGTCTTTCTCTGTGGTCCATTTTTCATAGCTGAGGTGGGGTGGAGTTTTTAAGGCTCTATGAGGGAAAGCAATAGAGCAACAGTTCAAGCAAGGGATGAGGTGGGGAGATGTTAAATGGGTACAGAATATCAGTTTTGCAAGATCAAAAAGTTGTGGAGACCTGTCACACAATGATGTGAATATACTCAACGTGACTGAATGTACACTACAAGATGCCTCAGAGGGTACACATTATGTTATGTATCTGTTACCAGAATTGAAAAAAGAAGAAAAGAGAATGAAAGTGAAAGTGAAAGTCGCTCAGTTGTGTCCGACTTTGCAACCCCATGGCATATACAGTCCATGGAATTCTCCAGGCCAGAATCCTGGAGTGGGTAGCCTCTCCCTTCTCCAGGGGATCTTCCCAACCCAGGGATTGAACCCAGGTCTCCCGCATCGCAGGCCTATTCTTTACCAGCTGAGCCACAAGGGAAAAGGGAATAGACAAATTATATTTAACCTATATACTATCTTTAACTTGTATATTTGATTATGTAGGTTGGCCCTGGACAGCACTGTTTGCTAGACCTGACTCTGATCTGTCACCATTTGTCACCCCTCTGCACCCTAACCCTCCCCACCCCCCGACCCAGTGCTCCCTCTGTGGCCCCCACCGGCCACCACTCTGCAAGGGTGTGGCAGGCGGGAGAGGGCCAGGGTGCTTGCTCAAGCCCAGCTTGGACTGTTGGAGAGGGTGGGGTGAGGTTGAAGGTGATGCTCGTCTCCTGGCCAAGGTGTATCACTGGCTGCCTCCTGATGGAGAGCAGACAACTCCACCACATTCATGGGGTCGAGCCCACATCCAGGATTCAACTGTCAGTTTCTTTAGTCTTTGATTGGCCCTCGGGGCTTCACTGGTGGCTCAGTGGTAAAGAATCTGCCGACAATGCAGGAGACTTGCCGGAGATGCAGCTTCAATCCCTGGGTCAAGAAGATATCCTAGAGAAGAGGGCATGGAAACCCCCTCTGGTATTCTTGCCTGGGAAATCCCATGGACAGAGGAGCCTGGTGGGCTGCCGTCCAAGGGGTCGCAAAGAATTGGATGTGACTGAAGCGATTGAGCATGCACATCCATTGAGGACATAGGTGATATCTTCAGAGTTAAAATTTTTTAATGGAAATGACTTTATGTGTTTTTCTCTGATAACAAGAATAACATATGTTCATTGTGAGTCAAGTGAGTCAAACAACATACTAAAGTATAAGGAAGAAAGTAAAGCATTTGGCCTGTAATCCTACCACCCAGAGATAATAATCACTGTTAACGTTTTGGTGTATGTTCTTTCAGAAAGGTTTAAACATAGACTCACTTTATTATTCTTTTTAAACAAAAATAAGATCTCTTGCCTATTTTTTCATCCACTCTTTTCACTTAATTTACAATACATCGAGGGCATCTTTCCAAGTCCAAAAACATAGGTCTGTGTGCTTATCTTTAATGGACACATGCTTGAGCATTTTCTCCCTGCCCCGTAATTGCAGAGTTGAATCATTCTCTTTGCTCGGCTCTCTGGGCCTTCTTGGTGGCTCAGTTGGTATAGAATCCGCCTGCAATGCAGGAGACCCAGGCTTGATCCCTGGGTTGGGAAGATCCCCTGGAGAAGGAAATGGCAATCCATTCCAGTATTCTTGCCTGAAGAATTCCACAGACAGAGGAGACTGGTGGGGTTCAGTCCATGGGGTTGCAGAGGACTGGACATGACTGAGCGACTAAGCATGAGCACCCTGGCACAAGCTGGGCCTTCCTAAGCCTTCACTATTTTACGTGTGTATTTATTGTGAGTTCTCAGCTCGAGTTGCCCGCTCTGTGACCTTCCGCTCCCCTCTCCTCCCCATGGTGAGTCCTCCTTTCCCGGGGCCCGGCTTCTCTCTTCCAGTGGCCACCAGCTCCCGAGAGCATAGTCTGCACTCTAACTGGATCCTCAGGGCGCCCCGACGGCGCTCCGAGGATGTCGCGGGGCACACGACAGCCGGCCAGTTCCGGAGGAGCACAGAGCGCCGGACCATCGGCACGCAGAGGAGACTCGAGAGGCACCCCATTTACTTGCCCAAGGCTGTGGAAGGGGCCTTCAGCACTTTGAAATTTAAGCCCAAAGCCTGCAAAAAAGAGTAAGTGCTTGGGCCACGGACTGTAACCAAGATGTTCTCATGTCCACCAGACTCTTGCGGGGTGCTTCTTAGGTGCCCTGAACCCCATTCTGCATGGAAAAATTATTCCTATTTGGGGGGAGGGAGGTCTTAGTTAAAAATTTTTGTAATAGCTTACACTTCTATTCTAGCTTCCTTTACCTCTGTCCCCAACCTTAACTGTCCCTTCAGCTCTGGGTCTGTCTCCCTTTCTGGCCACTTAGCCCTCATGCTTTGTCCATCCTGTTTCACTCTTTCCCCCAGATGTCACTGATACTCTGTGTGCTACAGATTTTTAATGACAGTTTGGGGTTGACGCAGGCATAGCACCACGAGGGAACCAACTCTGAACCATTTAGATGGTCCTGCCGTAGAAAGGCATCACCAGGCTGGGATGAAGGGCTTCTTCCTGGCCGGGTCTGTGCTGGCCGTCTCGTCATCATCTCTTGGCCTCTTTCCCTGCAGATCCTCCTCTCCCAAGACGAGTTTCCATCTCTAACTCCCAAATCCCTGGGACTCACTCCTTCAGAGAAATACACGCACACTTGCTCTGGCCACCCCAGGCCACTCTGCAGGGAGCTCACCTCTCACAATAGAAGCGCCTGTCTCGGCTTACCCTCCCCTCCCCACCCGTCTTCTTTTGTTTCTCTGCAAGAGCCCTCCAACTCTGATGGGTTCAGGGGTTTTCTACATCGCCTTTTCCTTCCTCCATAATAAAGGACCATGTACTGGACATATTAAACCAGGACTCAGCCCTCATCCCCCATCCTTCCCCTCCAAGGTCAGGTCCCCCCACAACCCTACGATGACACAGCTCTGTCCTCCACGACTCCCAGCACAAGGGGAGCATCCGACAGGCTCCATCAGGAGGGTAAATCAGAGTATCCTTTCCCTGTGCGACCAGCCAAGCCAAACTGAAGCCCTCTGCCTCATTCCTCCCTTCCAGCCTCGGGAGCTCCAGACAGATCCTCTTCAACTTCTCGGGAGAAGATACGGACTGGGACTCGGAGCTCTTTGCGCCGGAGCCCCCGGTGTCCCTGGGGGAGGACCACTATGAGACGGAGAACCCCCGAGGGCAGTGGCTGCTTCGGGAGCAACTCTGGGAGCGGACAGTGCCCTGACGGCCTCAGCTTGGCAGCCTGGCCAGGCTGGGTCCCCCAGAAGGAGTCTGCTTTCAGCAAAGCAGCAGGTGTGTGATAGAGTTAAAGATGGGTCAAATCAGGTCCTTGAACATGTGGCCTGCCAGTGCCCAGTCAGTGCCAAAGACACCTGCGCGGCCTCCAGGAGGGCCCGCCGTAGGGCACTGGCGGGGGTCTGCTTTCTCTGCATGGGCAGGTGGGCTGGTCGTTACCACCCTATTGGTCTTTAAGAGCAGAGGGAACGGAAGGTCCAGGCTCACTCCTGGGCCTCCCCTGGTACAGGGGAACATCCTGCTTGGTACTGGAAACCAAGAAATGCACCCATCCACTCATATCTGAGCCAAAATTTTCAAAGAGAGGCAACTCCTCTGTCCACCGGGTTCAGAAACCCTCTGGTCACCTACTGAAATTGCTTCTTCTCTGCAGAATGCTGTTTGGGAAGCAGCTGGTTTCTCCCCCGCCCCCTCCCCCCCCCACCTTCTTTTCACAGTGTTCTGGAAATTTCTGCTGGATTAGGCTGAAGATGAGGCCAGTGTCCTAGCA
The DNA here is from genome assembly GCF_029407905.1 of Bubalus kerabau. Classification (NCBI taxonomy): domain Eukaryota; kingdom Metazoa; phylum Chordata; class Mammalia; order Artiodactyla; family Bovidae; genus Bubalus; species Bubalus kerabau. The sequence goes on along the minus strand of NC_073635.1, from coordinate 21,183,231 downwards.
GCAGGAGGGGGGGACACTGTGTGAGGGCCCTGCCTGGGGACCACGCTGTCTCCCCCAGCCCCAAAGCTCAGCTCTGCTCCTCACAGACAGTTGCCTGGGCCTGAAGGAAGATGAAATGATACTTTGTTTCTAATTCTCTTTTTCTCACAGACAGTTGCCTGGGTCTGAAGGAAGATGAAATGATACTTCGTTTCTAATTCTCGGGCCCCAAATCCTAATAGATACTCACCCAGCCTGTGGATGAAAGCTAGGGCCCTCCCTTCCCCCAGTTACAAGGGCAATCAGAACCTTCTGGAGTAGAAAGGATTTTGATTTCCGTAACTGTCCAAATTACAGAGACTCCCCTGGCGGTCCAGTGGTTCAGACTCCATGCTTCCACTGCAGGGGGCTGGGGTCCATCCCTGCTTGGGGAACTAGGATCCCATGTGCCGCGTGGTGTGGCCAGTAAGTAAAAATAAAGAAAAAGAAAAACACTTCTCTTAAGAAATACAGTTTTAAAAAGGAATTACACATGTAGCATATTCTTTGCATTTCTCCTGTACTTTTTTGCACGTTTTGCATATGGTTTGACCCCTTCAAGTTTGAGAACCGCTGGTTTGGAGACTACACTGAGCTTTGTCCAGCCTCACCTATTCCTTCTGGCATTTTCTTGTAAGAAAAAAAGAAGTCACCCAGGGCGGGGGAGAGGTGCAGTGGTGTTAATGGCGATCATGGAGGAAAACGGACTAGGAAAAATCAATAATTGAAATTAAGCCACGGTTGCTTTAGGCTAAGGTCCCTCTGTGAACTGAATAAAGCTTTCCTTCTCCCAGGCCCATGTGATGATATTCTTATTGTTCAGGTTTTATTAGAAAGAAGCTTTTATTTATGTTATTTTGACTCTGAATCTAAGTATTCGTAACTTCTGTGAGAAAGAAATAAAAAAACGAATAATTATCTGACATTCTTAAATGTTTTTTCTAGTTTAAATAAAAATGTTTAAAAAGTTCTCAGGTGATGCTGATTCTGCCGTTCTGGGGTTCATATTTTGGGAATTGATGACTTAGAGGTTTGAATGTTAAACCTGATGAAAACCTGGCGTGGGGTGCGGGGCAAGAAATTTTATATCAACACATTTTCAGAACGAAAATGCATAGCAAACGTTTTAATACTTGCCTTTCTTATTCTTTGAGTGCCAGTGTCAATGTTTGGGAGTTTTTGTTTTGTTTTTTTTGCTCATCCTAAGCCTACTAGAGCCAGAGGCTCTTCTGAAGAGTAAATGTTTGGGAGATTTGTTTTATGAACTGCATTAATGCATGCCAAGTCACATCACTGTATATCTTTCTTTTCTCCAAATGTGGCCTTATTTTGAAGCCCCACAAAGGAGAGTTCACTGTTCGGGATAGACTCAGCATAAGGGTCTCTAGGATCTGCCCTTATCAAACTCCAGTTGATCCTAGATCGACCCTGACATCAAGTGGTGAACACACTTTATGTATTTTGCTTGTATAGATAAGAGAAAATGAGCAGGGCAGGTAGGGATCATTGGAGTCTTGATTTTTTATTTTTTAGCATTTATTGCTTATGGGACATGAAATTGTGCTTTTCTCTTTTGCTTCATGTTTTGTATATTTTTTGTCTTTAATGAGACTATACACAGACTGCCTGAAAAACTCCATGCTTCAGAAACATAAGGTCTTTGAAATTGGTGATAAACCCCAGGATCTGGGCTCTGCCTGGGGAATCCTGAGACAGTGTCTGCTGGGATCTTGTAATTAGTAACATTTGAGACAATAAAAGTTTAACTCAGTAAAATCGACTCATGTGATTCTTTCCCTGCCTTGAGTTGACTAGTTACTCAGTCAGTTCATCGCTGGGGTACAATGTTAGCAGCCCCAGCTTTCCCAGGACTGTCTGTTTTGATGTATGAAAATCTACCTATCCCCAGACAGAATGCTCAAATAGAGGATGAGAGTCCTGGACATCTGGCTTGTTCTTTAGCCCAGATTCTAGCTCCCACCCCCAATGTCTTTGCCTTCAGAGAGAAAGAGACATAGGAGCCTTTAATTCCAATCATATACATCCAGCTCGTTGGCTGGTTGCTAGGCCACTGAGAACATGGCTGCCAGGACAGAGCTTCCTGGTGCTCACCCTTACTTAGAGCCTAGATTCCAACAGGACACTGCGGTCGCCTTATCACGGGTGGCCCTTACTTGATGGGTTAGTTTCCCGTTGCACGCTACCACACAGTTAGGGACTTACCACAAGTTTATTCTCTTGGTGCCTGGCAGTTAGGAGAACCAAAATCAGTCTCCCTGGGATAAATCAAGGTGTGGGCAGAGGAGAATCCGCACCCCTGCCTTTTTCTGTCTCCAGAGGCTGCCTGCATTCCTTGGCTTGTGACCCCTTCCTTGCATTGCCCCCACCCTATTTCTTCTGTCATCATGCCTCTAATACTATGATTTTCTGCTTCCCTCTTAAAAGGACTTTCTTATAAGGACCTCCTTATCCTCTTATAAGGATATAGGGATCTTATAAGGTGATCCCTCTTATAAGGATCACCTTATAAGGATGATCCACACTCGTCCCCCTATCACCGGCCCCTTAATCTAACTAAATATGCAAATTCTCTTTTGCCTAATAAGGTAATGTTCACAGGGCCCATGTATTCTTGCCTGGAGAATCCCATGGACAGAGGAGCCTGGTGGGCTCCAGTGCACAGGGTCATAAAGAGTCAGACATGACTGAAGCGACTTAGCACGCACAGGGACCAAAGCTTAGGATGGAGACATCTTTGGGAGGCTATTATTCAGCCTAAAAACAAAATATCACAAGATATTCTGGTTCTTATTAATCTGGCTCAACTTTCTTTTAAGTTTGATTATAACTGTCCAATCTTTCCCGGTGGCTCAGCAGTAAAGAACCCGCATGCCCATGCAGGAAATGCGGGAGTCATGGGTTAGATCCCTGGGTCTGGAAGATCCCCTGGAGGAGGAAATGGCAACCCACTCCAGTATTCTTTCCTGGAATATGGACAGAGGAGCCTGGCAGGCTGTGGTCCATGAGATCGCACAGAGTTGGATATAACAAGTGACTTAGCACACATGCATAGATTAGATTTGAAGGTTGCAGAATTTGATCTCAAGCGAACCTTAAGAGGAGTGCCAAGCCATTGTTTGACTCCTCATTTCCAGTCTTGCCTGGTTTCTGTAGGTAAGGTGCAAAGGCAAATGTGTATTCTCTTTTCAGTTCTGGAATTGCCCGCCCTCAAATCGGCCAGTTGGGGAAGACTGAATGAATTTTTCATGATTAATCCAGATCTTGGATCCCAGAGTGTGGACTCGAACCTGAGTCCAGTCCTCTGAGCTGTTTGAGGTCATTCAAAGCCACATACATGATTTGGGAGAATGGCATTGAAACATGTATAATATCATATATGAAATGGGTGGCCAGTCCAGGTTCGATGCACGATACTGGAAGCTTGGGGCTGGTGCACTGGGATGACCCAGAGGGATGGTACAGGGAGGGAGGAAAGAAGAGGGTTCAGGATGAGGAACACGTGTATACCTGTGGCGGATTCATGATATATGGCAAAACCAATACAATATTGTAAAGTTAAAAAAAAAAACAAAAACAAAGCCACATACAGTGGCCTCACCTCTGATGGAGGCATCAATTACCCAGCAGCCGATGGTATGTGACCATTTGGCCACACGATGGCGCTTCACGCCTAACAATTCCGAGGCTTCTCTCACGGATGATTTGCAATTCAAATAGAAAGGGGAGGCGGTGTGTCCTTTCTCAGAACAACACAGACACCATTGCCAGGGAGCAAGGGGCTGTTGGGGAGCAGAGGTGAGCTGGGTTCAATCACCGAGGGAAGGCCTCCGTTCTATTTTATAGGATTGTGGTAAGGATGAATTAATATTAAGCGGAGCCAAGTGAAATTGCTGACGTTCAACAGTCTCTGACCCACAAGGGCAGCAACTGCATGTGGTTCATCCTACAGGCTCTTGTGCCAAGTCTCAGCGAGACTTGGTAGAAGTGAGCTGTTATTATCACAGCCAGCACGACGGGAGGACAACAAGCCCTCACTATGAACATTTAGAAAAGAGTTGCTTTGTCTTCTGGAAATTTTTTCCTGAAGATTCTTACTAGTAGGAGACTCCGCTGTTTCCATGGACTCAAGTCCCAAATAGGAAAATATGCCTGACGGACATCTACATATCACAGCTATGCTGTCAGTCAAGCCATTTCTCGCTAAAGCCCGCCTTCATCAAGGTTGGTTCCAGCAAGGATGAAAATCAAGGCTGAAACACGGTACCACTTGTTCTCTGAGTAAAGCTGAACTCTCACGTCTGGGGCTCAGGGTCCCCCTTCGCCATCTCCTGCAGAGCCTCCCTTGCCTCTCCAAGCGGGCACTCTGCACTTGGGGCTGGTATTGAGACTTTTCTCTCTGATGTACCTACATTGCATCTTATCCCCTTTTAGCAAGTCTGGCGAATGCTGCTGCTGCTAAGTCACTTCAGTTGTGTCCAACTCTGTGTGACCCCATAGACGGCAGCCACCAGGCTCCCCCGTCCCTGGGATTCTCCAGGCAAGAACACTGGAGTGGGTTGCCATTTCCTTCTCCAATGCATGAAAGTGAAAAGGGAAAGTGAAGTCGCTCAGTCGTATCTGACTCTTAGCAACCCCATGGACTGCAGCCTAACAGGCTCCTCTGTCCATGGGATTTTCCAGGCAACAGTACTGGAGTGGGGTGCCATTGCCTTCTCCTGATCTTACTAGCCTAAGGAATAGAGACTGTTTTCATTTTGGCAGAGTTTTCAAAGCTGTAGCCAAAAGCAATGAGAATTTCAGATACCCGGGGCAGGCCCATGGGATGGGGATAATTTTGGTCATAAGAGCCTCTGGGAACCCAGGAGTCTGCCTACATCCCACTTGGTGGTCCTGCTGCATTAGGCCCTAATAGGGAACTGGAGGTGGACTGGGGGTCCCCACCAAGAACACAGATCTATGGTCCTAGGAATTCAAAAGCAAATAAAACTAGAGACTGGTTATATTTTATCAGAGAAAGCTTTTTTTCCCCCAGATCCTCTTTCCTTGCACTCTCCTCATTTCTTTCCCCTATCTCTAGAGATTCACCCCAGGAACATCCCTCTGACAGCTCACCCTCCCCCCCTTGTCATGTGAGAAAGGAAAGGCTTGTGTTTCTCACTGACGTTGGACACAGACCACGGAAGACAAGAAGGTATCTTGTAGGCTCTCACCAGGTGTCGCTGATTATGCATCCAAGGAGGCTGTATGCTTACAGACTTATGTTTAAGGTGGGGAATGAGGTTTGAATCCTTCAATGCACCAAACATGGGTTAAAAGTGAAGAATCCAGACATATTCTATGGTTCAATTTGTATGAAATTCAAGAGCAAGCAAAACTAATCTATAGAGAAAGCCATTAGAACAGGAGTGTTTGGGGGTGGTGGGGTGGGCTGAGAAATGGTTGGAAGGACCTTTATGTCATGATGGAGACATGCTATGTTTTTATTAGGGTGTGAGTTACATGGATGTAGATATTTGTCAATGTTCATGGAATTGCCCACTGAGCGTCAAGCAGGAAGCAGTGAGAAATGGCCTAAGAGCCACAGTCCCTGTAGGTGTAGGAGGTCCCTTATGTCATGGAAGAGACAGGGAATTTCCACGTGATCCAAGTTCTCACCAGGCTGTCTACGCAGTGGAAAAACATGTAAAATGTCAGCCAATTTTCCAGACAGTTTCAAAATCCAAGGACATTTGTCTTGGTGCTCCCGTGGCCTATGTCTTTTCAACTGTTTACAGAGTATTTACAGCAAGTAGTCCTCCGGGTGGCAGTTGTAATTAAGAAAACTGGCAGCGAAAATTAGCACATACCATAAAAGAGAGATAATCGCTCCACTGTCATATACAATATTATTATCAAATGGTATTCACCGAGACAGCCAATTGGTCCCTACCAGCTCCATCTTGTTGTTCTAGGAAAGACTCTCCCCTCTTCCTTGTTACCCTGAGGATGAAGCTGCCACGGCTCGAGAAAGATATGCCATATGGTACTTAACATCAGAATCGGAATGAGCTTGTGCCTTTTGTGTGAGATGCTGAAATTTATTAGAAAATCAGAAAGCCTCATTTCCACCAAGTTCCTGAGACCTGCCATCTGCTGCATGAGAAAGAAAATGGAGATTTTTTTTTTTTAACCATTTACTTATTGTGAAATGTGAGAGTGCTGGTGTGTTTAAAAAAGCAGGGCTGGGGGCTGGGTTTGGGGGGTTGCATAAGAACAAGCCAGAACAAGCCCACTTGGCAGGGAAGAAAGAAGACTGTCAGCTGAATGGTGGCAAAGGCTTGGGAAGCATAATTATGGAAATCACCTATTCCAGAGCGTTTTTTTTTTTTCCTCCTCCTCCTGGCCACATGTTCCTTCTACATAGGAACAGCCCATGGGGAGGCCAGCTTTCAAGAATAAGCAAAGTCTCTGTTTCAGAAAGGAAGAAGAGGGAGCTTAAACAAGCACCAGCCTCTCTGAGTATTAGGTCTCTCTGGGGAGAGAGCAACGCAAGTAGGGCAAGAGGGAGCAGACAAGGAGCCCAGAAGGCTGAAAGGATGGGGCGGCAAGGGGCGTTCCTAAAGGGAGATGCAGGAGGGCGGGGGAGGCTGGAGAGGAGGAGAATCTGACAAGGGGCGGGGATGTGGTACCCAGTGAGAAGGAAGACATCTTCTAACGTTGTTGGGAAGCTTACTGTCATGTTGGGGATACAAAGATAAAGCTGTTTTGTACCATCAAGAGGGCGTGTCAGATGCCTGGGGATTCATTTCAGGGGGATGCCTGTCGTCTCTGGCTTCACTGGGTTCACAAGATGCTGGTTTGACCCCAAGTCCCTGTGGCTGTCCTGTCTCTCCACAGAGCCCTGCAGCATGGAGAGCTTACCTAAGCCTTTGCTTTTATTATAATAATTTATTTTTACTCTTGCTTTTACATCAGAGCTTGGCATGTCTGTAGGAGCTGCTGCAGGCAACGTTCACCAATACGGTTAGTGCCCAGGTTTCTCAACTCTGATCACAACATTCAGGATGTAAAAACCTTCTAGCAAATAGGCTGCGGGAGCCTGAAATGAGCCGTGATGGGGGTTGGGGGTGGGGGAGTAAAGCTTTAAGGCACCAGGGACTTTCACATTATGACATTATAGAGTCAAGTTCAGGTCAAGGCCGGCCTTTCCTGGACCACATCCAAGGAGGCTTAATTAAAGAAGAACTGGAAAAAACCTCTCAATAGGCAATCTCATCCAGGAGGCGGTCTCCCAGCAGGATCCCAGGGGCATCCTCAAAGTCAAGTTCAGGTTCTAGGCCCTGCTCTGGGGCCATGGGGGCCACCCGAGAGTGCAGCCCGTACCCTCAGCCTCCATGGTCCCCAGTTGCTCATCATCACGCAGGTAGGTGACCAACAGCGTGTCCAAGGAAAGGATGAATGCGTGCAAAAAAGTCTCGGATGGTCCAGGAATCCTCATCTCCCACTGAAGCCAATCCAGGAACCAAGGCTTCAGTCGAGAGTCTGCGTGGACCTTGTTAAGGAGGAATTGACTTGATGGGAGAGGGATCAAAGTGAGTTTCTAAATTTGCAGCGAGATTAAGTGGAAAGCGACCAGAAACCCCAGTGTCCAGCTGTGATCCGGACATACTGGTCCTCCGAGCCTTCTCCCACCCAGGGGGTGATGTGCGAGAGCCGCCTCCCCGGTTCTAGACTTGAGCCCGTGAGCTCTGCACGGGCAGAAAGGCGCAGTGGTGCTGTCGACCCCTCAGGGAGAAGTCAGGGGTCAGCCTTGGGGAGCAGGTCCCACATGCTTGCCTGGGCTCAGGGGAGGGAAGCGACCTTACTTTTTACTCCCTCGGCAGGTCAGGGCCCCATCGTCAGCTCCTGGCCTGGGGGCTGGGGATCAGCTCTGATTTCCCTGGGGGGCGGAGGTGGGGGGTGCCCGACCTCTACAAGACAGGCTTCCTCTGCAGATGCCTGGGATTCTCCTGAGCCGCTGGGGTCAGACAGGACGGTGGTGACCGCTCAGACCTGAAGATGCAGCATCACTATGGTAAAGAGCTCTCAGCATCCTCTGTTCCGACTTCCCCCTCAGCTCCCATTTGTCCAGCAGCTATTAATTGCAGGACTTACTATCTAAGAAGAGCATCTGCCTAACGTCTCAAATTCTTGAGCACTTGCGAAGCACCAAGTGCCTCTTACCTATTATGTTGTTTAATCCTGACTACAGTCCTGTGGGTCTTCTCAGGTGGCGCTAGGGGTCAAGAAGCTGCCTGCCTAATGTAAGAGACTGGGGTTCCATCCTTGGGCCAGGAAGACCCCCTGGAGGAGGGCATGGCTGCCCACTCCAGCATTCCTGCCTCGAGAATCCCATGGACAGAGGAGCCTGGCAGGCTGAAGCCCATAGGGTCACACAGAGTTGGACGCAACTGAAGCGGCTCAGCACACGTTGCAAGCACAACCCTGCAGGAGGGGACCATTCTCATTCCTATTTCCCAGATGAAACAACTGAAGACCAGTGAGATTCGGTGAAGGGCTGGGGTCCAACAGCTGATGAGACGTGGGTTGGCCCGTCAACCCCCATAGCCCAGCTCCAGAACTCTCTCTCTATAAACCTAAATAACAATCCTCCAAAAAGTAGGCACTCCGTTTTCCAGGTTACCCTGTGAGTAAGTAGACTGGATTCAGAGAGGTTAGGTAATTTACCCAAAGCCACACAGAGACAGAAACCACTCCGGCTCCAGGATCCAAGCTGTTTCCTCTCGGTGGTCCCCAGCCTTTCGGGCACCAGGGGTTGGTTTCATGGAGGACAATATTTCCACAAACTGGGAAGGGGGGAGGGTGAGTGAGGGGATGGTTTCAGGATGATTCAAGTGTGTTACATTTATCGTGCACTTTATTTCTCTTATGATTATATCAGCTCCCCGCTCAGATCATCAGACATTAGATTTCAGAGGCTGGGGACCCCTGATCTAGGCCACACCCCCTGTGCAGACCTGTGTTACATTGTGGGCTCCATCCCCCAGAAAAAAGATGAGAGGCATGGTGAGAAAAATTGGGTATGGACTGTACAAAGGAGATTTAGCAAGAACTTAACACTTGCTGGACTTCAGATAAACAGAAAAAATGGCTTCTTTCGAATACTGATGTTTCTCAGAGGTACCGTGGTTACTGCTCAAAGAGTCCCGGAAGGATTTGGATTCTGTCAGCCAATGAGAGCACCTGCCTGCTTGAGTATCCACTTGTTATCAGGGCTAGTTCCAAGTGTTTGAAAACTTGGGTGCTGTTTGTCATTCTTCCCCATTTCACTGGGGCCCTCAAATGTATAAGGAGTGTGTCTTGGGGAGAAGCCCTGTGACCTGGTATGCAAGAAGTAAATACAAAAGACCTAACACATACCTTGGACAAATTCTGCAGAACCGGCCTTTTTTTTTTTTTTTTTTGGCTCTCTCTAGGGATAGAGGAAGTCCCCTGATTTCAGCGCCCAGAAGAAAGATGTATTTATAATCAGCAGAGGGTGAGGCAGCTGCTCTCAGACAGTATACTCGGGGTCCCCAGTGATTAGTTATGCCACCTCTGGGGACCATTGAACACCAAGTGCTGGACTGACCCTAAGTCTTCAAACTGAGTTACATTACCCCATGTGGTTATAACCCAGCAGCAGACTGCTGGATTCTCCGTGTCTGGGTTTCCTTCCTCATACACTAGAAGCCTTAGGGAGGATGTTTTCACTGGACTTGGCACTTGTTTTGAAAGATAGCTAGAATGAATAGTTGCTATCTTTGTTACTGTTGGATTGATTTTAAATGCCTTTAAAAGGTATTTAACAAAGGGCTTCCCTGGTGGCTCAGTGGTAAAGAATCTGCCTGCCAATGAAGCAGACGCGGGTTCAATCCCTGGGTCGGGAAGATCACCTGGAGGAGGAAATGGCAGCCCACTCCAGTATTCTCGGCTGGGAAATCCCATGGACAGAGGAGCCTGGCAGGCTACAGTCTGTGGGGTTGCAAAAGAGTTGTACATGACTTAGCAACTAAAAACAAACAAAAAAAGGTATTTAATGATTTTCCTGAGATCATACTTGAGGCTTCAATTCAGTACTTACTTATTCAGTAAGTGTCTATTAAATACTTCCTATGTGCCATGGACTGTCTTGGCACTTCAGTTGAAACGTAGATAAATTATATCTACTTTTTGATTCTGAGGAGCTTGTAATTTAGTAAAGGGGAGGGAAAAATAGTATATATGTGCGTGTGTGTATGTACACAAACATTTTATGGGCTGTGTGGGTACATCGGTGCATGTGTTGATAGATAGGAAATGTGGGTTGTGTGCATGTGATATCTTAACAAGACAACCCCATGGTGACAAGGATGCAGGGGGTTGAGCGATGAGCCTAGGACCCAGGGAAGGCCAGCCAGTGGCCAGTGCAGGGAGTGAGAACAGTCTCAGAGACGAGATGGCGATGGAGCTGAGACTTGCTGCAGATGACTGAACAAAAGTGGGAAAGGACGATCGGAGAAGGGTTGCCTGTTTGGGGAAGAGCAGGAGGTATTTGTAGAGAAGGCAATGGCACCCCACTCCAGTACTCTTGCCTGGAAAATCCCATGGACAGAGGAGCCTGGTGGGCTGGAGTCCATGGGGTTGCGGAGAGTCGGATACGACTGAGCAACTTCACTTTCCCTTTTCACTTTCATGCATTGGAGAAGGAAATGGCAACCCACTCCAGTGTTCTTGCCTGGAGAATCCCAGGGACGGGGGAGCCTGGTGGGCTGCCGTCTATGGGGTCGCACAGAGTCACACACGACTGAAGCGACTTAGCAGCAGCAGCAGGAGGTATTTGGGGTGAGCCTAAGCCCGCAGGAATAGGCAATAGTGAACATAAATGGAGACAGTTCTAGAGGGTGCTCTGAAGGCCAGGCCAGGGTGTGGCCTTGTGAATGGGCCACACACAGTGGGGTGGGCAGGCCTGGGAGACGATGAACAAAGGGGATCAGCCCACGTCGTGGTGGGGAGCTGGAAACGCAGCTGTCCGGACACACCTGTTCCCAGAAAAGAGCTGCTGGGTTTGTTCTGTTTTTTACTTTTTGGCCACATAGTGCAGCCTGTTGGACCTTAGTTCCCTGACCAGGGATCGAACCTGCGCCCCTGGCAGTGGAAACCTGGCATCTTAACCACTGGACCACCAGGGAAGTCCTCTGCTACGGTTTAGAGCCCTCTCCTTCCTGGTGGCAGTGGCCTCTTTCCCTTTAAGCAATCCCCATAGATGAAAATCCAAACTTATAAGATGACTTGAGGCTGATATTTGTGAGACAGGAGAATTATTCACTCTATGAAGATGCTTTTTTTAAAACTGAGCACCCTTGGTGCTTTTAAGCAGACTCCATTCATCCACAAGCCCCCAGATTGAAGCCCCGCGTTGTGGACAGAGGGGCGGCCTGTGTGGGTTGCTTTGCTCTTCACTCAGCAGAGGCATTCATGGGTTCTCTTTTTTATTAAAAAAAATTTTTTTTTAATCAGAAGGAAGGAGGAAGGAAGAAGGAGTCTCACAGATGAAAGAGCAAACCCAGTAGAAAATTCTTTTTGTTCATTCCAGTGTTTGCCCTGTGTTATTGGTATCTGTCTCTATTTTCCTCCACTTTTTATGTCTTCTTTGATGGTTCAGTGGGTAAAGAATCCACCTGTAATACTGGAGACATGGGTTTGCTCCCCGGGTCAGGAAGATCCCCTGGAGGAAGAAATGGCGACCCACTCCAGTGTTCTTGCATGAGAAATCTCATGGACAGAGGAGCCTAGTGGGAGTCTATGGGGTTGCAAAGAGTCAGACACGACTGAGCAGCTGAACATGCATACATGCCACAGATGCACACAACCTTAGATTCATCTTTGTAAAGAGAATTGTCTTCTCACTGCTTTTTTGATGTGACAGTGGGTGGGATCCTGTCTTCATCCTTCTAAACACTCCCTTGCCACCTTTATGCTTCTGAACTCTTTGTTCTAACCAAATGATTCCCTGTTTCCGAGATGACTACAATGAACATTTTCTAGCTCTAATCCGATTCAAATGTAGCTCATATGTTTTCTCTATGGAAATGGCTTTGTCCTAAGCTGGGAATGAGCACAACCAACTCATGAGAAACAGGGAAAGGTCCGACTCATCTCCCCAAGAGGAGGCTATTCTGTGTTTCCTAAAAGTGACCCTTCAGGTATCTGTCACCGGGGGTTCCATGCTTCATCAACCACATTTCTCCTTCATTTTGTGTTCTAGTATGGATTCATCAACACCTGTCTGCAGTCACTTGTGATAGAGAAATTTGGTGAAGAGACATGGGAAAAACTGAAGTTAGTCTATGAAAGGAAAACTGAAAACTCTCAGGTACAATTGGTAAGCCTCCGGTGTTTTGAAGGTTATAAGGCTTTTACTAACCTTTTGACTCAATCAGTTGGTTGTTACTAGGGTGATCAGATTCCTTGAGCACACCAAGTAAATACAGAAGAAGCCTGGTATCTCAAATCTGCCTTTAAGGAAGGTCTCTCTATCAATTCCCCAAACCAGCCTTAAAATAGGGCTCTCCTGTGAATAATTGCTGTATTATTGTTGTTCTGTCGCTAAATTGTGTCAGACTGTTTGTGACTCCATGGACTGCAGCATGCCGGCCTTCCCTGTCCTTCACTATCTCCCGGAGCTTGCTCAAACTCATGTCCATCGAGGGGGTGATGCCATCCAACCGTCTCATCCTCTGTCGCCCCCTTCTTCTCTTGCCCTCAGTCTTTCCCAGCATCAGGGTCTTTTCCAATGAGTTGGCTCTTTGCATCAAAGTATTGGAGCTTCAGTGTTAGCTTTTATTTCATGAATGAGTTAGCTGTTTTTAATCACAGAAGAGAAAACATCTACATTATTTGCATAGCACATAAATGGAGCTGCTGAAATCCCACAGAAGAGGGGATACCCCCTTTTAATTGTAGCCAGAATCTCTCCTTAGGTTTTCTTTAGATAACTGTTATAGTTTTCCTCTCTGCCTCTCTCTGTTAAGCCCTTAACACTGTTATTTACACCTCCATATAGTCTCCTGTCTGATTCCTGTAATCTTAGGCAGCTCTTCCACTTTCTTGGAGGCTCCAGCTTTAAAACATTAGGGGATAGGGTTGAATGGGGTCTCAGAAATCTCCTGGTCTTATGAAGAGGGAAGAACTGAAAAATCTGGAAAAATTATTAGCTTCCTCAGTTACTCAAGGGCATGCAAATGAAAACAATTAGGTGCTTCTCTGGCTATTAAATCGCCAAAAATTTTAAATGATAATAACCAATTCTGGTTAAGATGCAGCAAAATGGGTAATTGCTGATAGCATTTTAAATTAGTGCAATCCTTTGGGAAAGCAGTTTGACAACATGTACCAAAACTATGACAATGAGGAGATCTTTTGAAGTAGTAATTTTATTCTTGAGAATTGACTCCCTTAGAGACACATGTATACGCGTGTGTGTGCATGTATATGTAACACAGCCTTACATTTATAAATAATAAAAGAAAAAAATCCTTTACATGTTCAAAAACAAACCAACTAACAAATGGAATGGCAAAAGAAACGTACCATTATGCAGATAATAACAAAGATCATGAAGCAACTTGTGAGGTTTTACAACAGTGTAAGTAAAAACAACAAACAACAAATAAACAAACAAAAAGCCTTCCCCAAACAAGACAAAATTTACATAACCACTGAGTAAATGACGCAAATGAAAAAGGAAAGAAGAAAATAACGAATTATTCATACCAGTTGAATTAGAAAGATAAAATGCCGTATGACTTTTTCCCTAATATATTTTTTCATTGCTTTTGTAACGTAAAAACCATTGAAAATGCTTAGTGCAAACTTTCCTCACTCCTACCCACATTTTACAAAGGAAATAATTAGATAGAGCTGAGAATTCAGGAGACTCGCAAACAGGAGGCTGAATTGAGGAGGGGCCCAGCGGGCCCCACAGCCTCAGCCCCTCTGACCACACACTGCTTACACGTGTGCCCTGACCCCCTCATTTAGGGAAAGGCTGCCTGAGCCATTTTCCACAGCATCCCTGGGGTAATTCACTTAGAGTGTTGCAAGTTTGGGCTCTGGACTATATAGGCCAAGGAAACTCATTTCCAAATATTTCGAGAGGAACACTTATGTAATTATGATCAGAGAATACTTGAACTGGAGGGTGCTGCAGAGATCATCTAGCCCAGATCTCTTCATTTTTACAGCTGAGAAAATTAAGGCCCAGAGAGGTTAGGGGATTTGCCCAAGACAGAGCAGCAAGTGGGCAACAGAGCCAAGATGAAATGTCAGATGCTTGAAGTGCTCCCTTTCGGCCCCTTCAGCTGCCTTGCCTGGAGAATTCCACGGACAGAGGAGTCTGGCGGGCTAGAGTACACGAGGTCACGAAGAGTCAGACTCCACTGACTGACTGCAACACTAACCTGTCTTGGGAACAGAAACATTCGAAGATTTTTTTTTTAATGTTGTTACATTGTAAAGGGTGAACTCAGTAAGAAGGAGAAGGAAAAGAATAGTCTTAGATTAACCCTCGCTTTGGGCTGGACCCCTACCATAATTGATCCTAGTAGCCCAATAAGAACACTACACAGCAGGCTTTTGTCTCATTTCGTCCAGAAGGAAACTTGCCAAAGGGCACAAGGTTAAGTACAAGGATTGGGACTCAAACCCAGACCTGTGACCGTGAAAGCTCCCCTTTCTAACAGGCCACACTGCCTGAAGCAAGGGCGAGCGACTGGCAGCACGGATTTTGATTCCTAACAAGAGTCTGGGTGAGAATATTAGCCGCTCAGTCATGTCTGACTGAGCCGCCAGGCTCCTCTGTTCATGGGATTTCCCAGGCAAGAATACTGGAGTCAGTAGCCATTCCCTTCTCAAGGGGATCGATCTGCCTGAGCCAGGTATCAAACCTGTGTCTCCTGCATTACAGGCTGATTCTTTAGTGGCTGAGCCACCAGGGAAGACCTGTCTGAGTGAAAAGCAAGGGGCATTTCTTTAAACTTGGTTTTCCTGAGCTCCTGTAGAAGGCCTGGTTCTGTGGAAGACACCGGAGGATGAATGACTCAGATAAGCCATTTTGCCTGGATGGTTTTGTAGTGTGCAGAAATTGCCTGTATACCTCAGACATGGGGACTACTGCCCAAGGCCCAAGGCAGACAGAAACTGGTATCATTTGCTCTGCCATCGCCGGACAGGGATAGACACGCCATAGCCCTGACCTCTTTGCCTGCCAGGGCACGGTCAGTCCTAGGACAGGTGGTGAGCACAGAGAACATCGGGTGGACATTGCCGGGAGGGGTGGGTAGGAACCAACTCGGGGAAGAGGGGTTTGCACTCTCAAGGGTGTGGCTGCATGTCCCAGAAAGTCAAGGTCAGTTTCAGCAGGGGCTCTGAGGCCACAATGCTTAGAGTTGAAGTCCAGATGCACTTGGATGTGACCTGGGTGTTTCAACATCAAAAAAAAAAAAAAATAGTAGCTAACCTCGTAGGGGTTGTTTCACATGTTAAATGAGATAATGCAAGCAAGACATTTAGAAAAAGAATGCCTGGTCAGTGGCGCGCACTGAACAGACGTAAGCTGAGAGATAAAAGCCTATGTTCACTATGCTCCAGAGACGGGTGCTCGGTGGGCTGGGGAGAGGACCAGGGGAGGTAGGGTTTGCCTCCCACTGGACTGGACTGAGTCCTGGCTCTGCTGCTTCCCTGATAGCTCAGATGGTAAAGAATCTGCCTACAATATAGGAGACCTGGGTTCGATTCCTGGGTTGTGAAGGTCCCCTGGAGAAGGGAATGGCAACCCACTCCAGTATTCATGCCTGGAGAATCCCATGGACAGAGAAGCCTGGCGGGCTCCAGTCCATAATGTCCCAAAGAGTCGAACACGACTGAGAGACTAACACATTCACTTTCTTCTGCTTGGGCCAGGCCATTTCACTTCTCTGAAACTCATGATAAAAGGTGAAGACCCTGTCTTCTAGGATCTCCTAATACCCCAAAGTACATAATAGGTGCCCAGGAGGTGTGATTGCCCCTCCAGAATCCAGGTGCTGCGCTGGGGTCAGGTTATATCTGGCATTCACAGGCGCCACTTTGCCGCTGCCTTCCATCTGGAAGAGGCAGACGTTTTTCTAGGGTGTCTGCTCTGCGCAGAGGAAACCTGGCTCCTAAAACGAGCATCATTTGGCGGATGGCGTTGCCTCTGCTTCTGTCTCCAGACTGATCTCCCCGACACCCGTTGTCCAGACCTGCCTGAAGGACCCCCATACTCGCCGACGACCAGCCCGGGACAGAGAGGGAAGGACAAGCTTTTGTTGATCGATTTTTGACAGTGAACCTTGTACCATCTGAACCTTCGTTCAACTGGTTGGTCCAGAAGAATCTATCCTGACTAGGAGAGTGGGCAGGGTTCTGGAAATAACTGAAAATAACCAGGAATAGCCGGAGCAGTTAGACATCAGTGGAGATAAAACAGCAAGGTATTATCTGCCTGTGACAGGCAGCTGAGTGGTGTTACTTAGAGAAGGCCTGTTTTTATTTGTTAATTATTTATTTTTGCCTGTGCTGGGTGGTCTTTGTTGCACGGGCTTTTCTCTAGTTGCAGCAAGTAGGGGCTGCTCTCTAGTTGCGGTGTTAAGGCTTCTCATTGCGGTGGCTTTTCTTGTAAGAGCCTGGGCTCTAGGGCTCACGGGCTTCAGAGCACAGGCTCAATAGCTGTGGAGCTCAGGCTTAGTTGCTCTGAGGCATGTGGAATCTGCCCAGATCAGGGATTGAACCCATGTCTCCTGCATTGGCAGGTGGATTCTTTACCACTGAGCCATCAGGGAAGCCCCTATGGAATGCCTCTTGCCTTCCCTTATGTACGGAACAGATATAGCATGACCAGGTATTAAATATCAGGACTTTGATTGGTTGAGATATTCAACGTATCTCTGTAAATCTAGAGGGGAAAAAACCAGCTTCCCATATGTATACCAAGTAGATGCTATACAAGAAGCTTTTCCCAGTTTCCACCTTTGGTGTGACCTCACTGTAAATGGTAAATTTTCTCTTCCTGTACCAGAAGGGCACTCCTCACAGCATCCCAAACAAGCAGGGTGCCCTGGTATCCACAGGAAGACAAGGTGACTGAGATATTTGAACAAGCGGTGGGGAAAGATGCCAGGCAATCAGAGGAATGTGTCCAGGGACGGAGAACTAGGTGGGGCCGTATCCCGAGTTTGTGTTGCTAGATTTCACCTCTTTAATCTTGAAGTCTCAAAGGATGTGTTTGAGCACTAGACACCTATGTGATCGCATTGGAAAGGCATCTTTAAACCAAAAGCAAAAAGTCTATCTAACAAGCTCAGCCCCCAACAAAAATTGCATATTATAACTCATTAAAAAAAAAAAAAACTGTAGTACAGAAAACTCAACTCATCAAGTGCAAATTAAGGCAAGATTATTTGTGTGCAAAGATCTCCTTCAGGCTACATTTAAATAACAAGTTCCCTGGTGCTTTTAAAATAGAATTTTAGCCAAAAAAGAAAACCCCATCAATTCCTAGACAAATTTTAAGAAGCAATGGTCAGGTAAAATGAAGTATGTCTCCAGACTTTACGACATAAATTTTACTTTGTACGAAATAATCAGAAACAGATGTTTCCCCTCCTTTGTCTCCGTTGTTTATTGCTCTCTCATATACCCTAGATTTATAGATTTCTAATTATGAACCACTCTTTCATAACCTCCTGGCTAAAACCTTTATCAAGACTTAACAGTGAGAAGCAACTAATAGATTAAGAAGAGTAAGATCCCTGGAGTCATATAAACTTTTACTTTTTGCCTAGATCGTTTACTAGCTGTTTGACTTGGGCACGTTTATTTACTCAACAATATTCATTTGGTCCTTAGTACGTGCCAGCCAGAATTCCCAGCCTTGGGAATGGTGATGAGGGAAACATTTGAGGGCTCTGTTCTCTGGGAATGTGTGTTCCAGGCTGGGGTGGCAGGCTATAAACAAGTAAATAAAAAATAAGTGAAATGAAAATCTTTCAGATTGTGTTAAGTACTATAAAAGTACAGGGTTCTCAGACATACATATACATGTATCCATTCCCCCCCCACCCAACTCCCCTTCCATCCAGGCTGCCACATAACACTGAGCAGAGTTCCATGTATTATACAGTGGGTTAGGTAAACTTTTTGCTCTTAAAAACAATTGAAAACCCCAAGAAATTTTGTTTACTTATTAGTATTTGCCATATTGGAAATTTAAACTAAGAAACTAATGGCTGCTTATAAATTCATCTAAAATTAATAGCAAATTAATTTTAATTTACTTAAATTAATAATGTAATAATAAGCTTATTACATGTCAGCACAAATAACATTTATGGTTATGAAAAATAACTGCATTATTCAAAGAAAAAAGAGTGAAGTGTCCCTCTTTTTAGATTTTTGCAATCGCTTTCATGTATGAATTGCTGAAAGACAGTTGAATGTTCTCCTCTGCACCCTGTCTGTTGTGATCTGAGGTTTTGGTTGAGCGATGTGAAGAAAACATAGGAGGAAGTACTTCAATACTCTTTTTAGATAATTGTGGACATTCATTTAAACCTCACCAAAGCTCCACCAGTGGTTGTCTCTCAAAGATCAGTTACAATCTGTGTGCATGTGCGCTCTTTGTGACCCCATGGACTGTAGCCCGCCAGGCTCCTCTGTCCATGGGATTCTCCAGGCAAGAATACTGGAGTGGGTTGCCATGCCCTCCTGCAGGAGATCGTCCCAACCCAGGGATGGAACCCACGTCTCTTGTGTCTCCTGCATTGGCAGGAGGCTTCTTTACCACTGCACCACCTCAGAAGCCCACAGTTACAATATTGAGTGTGAAACCAATGACTTTGGTTTCAGTGACCTTGAAACCAAACACCAATGACCTTTTCCATAGTCCATTAAGTGAAAGTTCCGTGGCCTGTGCTACCCTTTGAAATAAATCTTTTACCATCATTTTGAGCTGTCATGCACTAGTCATTCGAAAAATACTAGCTCCCTGAGTTATGCAGATCTTATGAATGTTGACATGATACAGTACATTATACAATATCAAAATCACATTTGTCAATATCACCACAATCCCACCAGAGCCTCTTAGAATTGGGGAGCTAATGAGCTCACAGTAGCAGATGCAAGTTTTCCAAAATTCCAATTTTCACTTGAAAGCTTGAGTTTGATCATTAGCAACAAATTCTGTCAGTTACTTCCCTTGAAATGACAAGCTAACTTTGTTCTTTCTTTTTTTTTTTTTTTTTTAAGAAAATGTCTGCCAAATATCCAAGTCTGAGTAATCGTTATCTGTCTGTCAGTGGTTCTTTCAAGTAGAAATGATGTCCTATGAAAAAAGTGGCTAATTCATCTCACAAAAGCAGTCATAGATGTACTTTTCCCTGAGGTGCCCCCTACACTTCTGTATACAGCAAAGTGCTTTCTGCATGCGTGTGCGTCCCACCGTGTCATGAAGAAGGTTCAGAACAGGTAGACTCAGGGCCAAGATTTAATAAAGCTGACATTTTTTACTGCATCACAAAGAACAATCTGAAGTGAAGCTGGCCTTTTTTTTTTTTCTTTCTTAAACCATGAATATACAGCAGTGAAGAATACAGTGACCATTTAGTTCAGACTGATACCACTATTATTCAAACTAAGGCACCAACAGTTTATCCACCAATGCTTTTGCACCATCATCACAAATACCAACCAGTGACAAGGGCAAATAACATCTTCATTTTATTATGAAAGTGGTTTTGACTTCATGGGCCCCTTAAAGCATCTTAGGGACCCACAGGGGTTCCTTGGAATACAGCTTGAGAGCATCAGAGTTGAAGCAAGAGAGTCTTTCTCAGTGAATCATGTTTGACTTTTAGGCTCCTCTGTCCATGGAATTCTCCAAGCAAGAATAGTGGAATGTGTAGCATTGCCTTCTCCAGGGGATCTTCCCAATCCAGGGATCAAACCTAAATCTCCTGCATCGCAGACAGATTCTTTACCATCTGAGCCACAGGGAAGCCCTTGGGTCACTTGGTGACACTCAAATCTGGTATAAGAATTCCCCACCTGCCATAAGGGAACTCTTGAAGGAACGGTTTCCCAGGCTTTAGAACCAATCCCATTTTCTTGGCTTGAAACTTGCTACAAAGTGCTATTTATTTTTCCTGTGGGCTTTACAGCTCACTCTGAACTCTTAGAAACCATTACATCAGTTTAGTCATGTCGGACAACGTAAGATCTATAACTTGTAATTCTTTGCCTTGCCAGGTTGAATCCTAGAAAGTGTTACTGAGCAGTGGTGTCCAAGACTGGAGAGTCATTGGAGACAAGTGGTTAAAAAAATATTAATTTCCAGACCCCACCTCCAGGGCCCAGGAATCTGTATGCTTATTTTGCTCCCCAAGCTATTGTGGAAAAGGTGACCTAGCCCTAGTCTCCTGCCCAGATGTTTTGGGTGTCACTAGGTGGAACCAACTAAAGAGAAACATACACTTAATGGCTGACTGTTTTAGGTAAATACTGACTTGTCGAAACTCCTGAATATGTGTCCGTGTGGCCACCTACATGCTTGGCATTTTTTTGAGCTGGGATCATCTACCTCTTACTTCATTGATGTTTCCAACCCCCAATCTCATCAGCATGTTTTCTGATGGCCATTTTTCTCTTCTTTTCTTCTTCTTACCAGAGGCTTTGCCATCTCATTGGCAAGATATCGATTAGTTATTTTTTTAATTCTTGGGGAACATACTGTTTCACTAAAGCGGTTCGAATGACTGTATGCTGATGTGCACTGACTCTGGGGAGGTGTTAGATGCAAGATTCTGGGATCAATAAACAAGGCTGACACTCTCCGAATAACCCTCTCAGTCTGGGCATGTCTGGCATTCCACAAACATGCAACATATGCACAAACCACATCCACCTTTGACACCGTGAGCTCAGCCTACAGGAAAGAAGAGGCTGGCAGACTCAGGCAGGGATGGAGGGTGATGGCCATACGGCAGAGAGCACCCCACTTAAGGGAGAGGTGGTGGCTCAGACCCCCATCTGCCCTGGGGGGCCCTTATGCAGCTTCTTGGAAGAGCTGGATCCACTGATGCTCAGCGACCCCTGTGCCGACATGGACCCAAGAGGGAAAATACACCAACAGAGGGAGACTGGGAGCTTCTGGTTCAGTGATGAGCAACCGTGGGGACAGGGCCCCGCGGGCTGTCTCAGAATCTCTGATGAGTGTGTGTATGAGGCAGAGGAGCGTGGATTGAGAAGAAGGCGGAGGAACACTGATTTCACCCACCACCACCTTTACAGATAAGGAAACGGAGGCCTAGAGGGAGGAAGTGATTTTCCCTCAGAGCTCGTTTGTGTCGGGGTGGGCCTGGCAGGTTTCCTGCCTCCCCGCTGCAGTGGCCGCCCCCTCCCGCCCACCGCCACCATGTCCCAGACCACCTCTGTGTTCTCAGTACTGTCACAGCTCCTGCTGGCGACAGGAGAGGCTGCTTCTCATTGCCCCCAGGCTTTTCCCTTTGCTCATCCTATTTTATCCTCATCCATACTCCCGCGGGGCTTCCCTCGTGGGCAGCTAGTAAAGAATCCCCCTGCAATGCAGGAGACCTGGGTTCAATCCCTGGGTTGGGAAGATCCCCTGGAGAAGGGAAAGGCTACCCACTCCAGTATTCTGGCCTGGAGAATTCCATGGACTAGTCCCTGGGGTTGCAAAGAGTCGGACACGACTGAGCGACTTTCACTTTCACATACTCCCGCCAGAAATGTGGGACAAGGATCGTTATTCCATTTTGCAGTGAGGAAGGTGAGTTTTAGAAAGAGAAAGGAGGGTTCAGCCCAGGAAAAACTGGAAGATTTAGAAGTGAGAAAGGATCTTCAAATACAGAAGGCTTGGGATATGGAGGTGGGACTAGCCCAGTCTGCCTTTCCCCAAAGGGCAGAACTATGCAGGAGGCATATGCAGGGAACAACAAAATGCAGGGCTCTGTGGGCTTCAGAGCCCAGATCCTTCATTTGTCAACTGGCTGATGCCAGCGAGACACTGACCTCTCTGAGCATCAGTTTCCGCAGTAGGACAAGGGGTGATTAGAAATAATCTCTATCCAAAAGCAGATGCTCAACAAAATGAGGCTCAGACGTAGGTCTTAGCTCAACCTAAGAAAGAACCTGCTATCAGAGATAGCAGTCTCTGAACACAATGTATTGCTTGCAGAGCAGTGAGCTTCTTGTTAAGAGGAAACTGAGTTGTGTAGGGTGGGAAATTCGACAATTAGGAAATTTCTCACCTCTCCCGATTCCAATATTCTGTGATGTGTTCTGGGATAACTTCAAATGTTCTGTACTCACCCCAGTCTTCAAGATGCTCTCTGCTGCCTCAAAGCATAAACTCTCTGTCCAGAGTGCTCCTCTTTGCCTACCCATTCCTCAGTTTTAATGAAACCTCCCTTTCTCAGGGAAGCATTCCCTGACCTGCCTCCTTCCCCCTACGTTAACTGAATTGCTAACTACACCTTAGCGATCCACACAAGAGCCAAGCCAAGAATGTCGGCTTTCTGACTCCCAGGTTCCGTCTCTCTTCACCAGATCTGGTCAGATGTTACAAAACCAAAGTCGAGCAGTAACTCCTACAACCCAGCCAAGTACATTGCAAAACTGGGAGATTCTGAAGCAGCTGCTCTACCTGTTTCAGAAGACCATGGCCACTGAGTTCCAAGTTCACTACCATGTACTAGGTTCTTAACACGTGCCAAGACAGTGCCGTTTGCAGGTGCTTGGGCTTGCTCCATGGCTAGCAGTAAAGAATCCACCTGCAATGCAGGAGACGCAGGAGACACAGGTTCAATCCCTCGGTTGGGAACATCCCATGGTGGAGAGCATAGCAACCCACACCAGTATTCTTGCGTGGAGAATTCCATGGACAGAGAAGCCTCATGGGCTTCAGTCCATGGGATTGCGAAGAGGTGGACATGACTGAAGTGATTGAGCCTGAGCACGTAAAGATAGTTCACCATAAGTCATGATCTAGCAGCCCAGGCCAGAGGGTAAGACCAATGTTCTTGACAGAAGTTGGGGAAACACATCATCTACTGGGAGTAGAAGGGAGCTACCTTCTACTCGAGAAGGGAGCTTTTGGCTCAGACCAGGGCCCAGGGAAAGTGTCATTGGAGAGCTGAGACACAAACACACCAATGCTTCCCATTCCTTACAATCACGAATGTTCTTGCTGTATCTTGCCAGGTCGATGGATGTATTTCTGGGGCAGAACTCCAGTTGCTGGGTTTCCATGGCGCTGTGATTTATCTTTCAGAGCTTCTGCAGATGTGCAAGACGCCTTCATGACTTACACGGTGTATGATGATGTCATCACCATTAAGCTCATTCAAGAGGCCTGCAAGGTTCTCGGTAAGTCCAAATAGGGCCTTCTTTGCTTTCCAGTGGACCTAGATTTTGATGGGGACACTGTTCAACCCAGTCCACCCTCCTTTCCTTTCTCCTTCCTTCTCCCCTGCTTGGAGCATACAGTGAGCCAGGGCCTGGAGAGGAAGGAGGGGCAGGTGGCTTCTCTGGCCGGAGCTCTAGGGGCCTTGCCAGCAGGGAGGCGAGGAAGCCCTCCAGCACTTCCAGCCTCTTTGATAACACCCTTCTTTCAGTCCAAGTTAAATTTCCCTTACCCATTCCTCACAGGCAACATAGCTTTGGGTCATGCTGGGGACATTTAGGAATTATTGCAGGTGGACATGGCGTCACGATCGTCGCCTGGCACCTAAGACCCTGGGGCAGGTGTGTTGGAAATGTGGGTGAGGCAGGAGCTCAGGGCCTTCAGGCCTGTTCCCATGCAACCCCCAGAGGGTCAGGAGGCAGGAATGTGGTTTCTAGCTGGTTTCACGATATCCCTGAGGGCCCAGCCAACAGATCTACCATCCTGGGGACCTCTTTCTGAGACGGTTATAGATTAAGGCCAGGAAGGACTGATGCTGAAGCTGAAACTCCAAATACTTTGGCCACCTGATAGAAAGAACTGACTCATTTGAAAAGGCCCTGATGCTAGGAAAGATTGATGGCGGGAGAAGAAGGGGATGATAGAGGATGAGATGGTTGGATGGCATCACCGACTCAATGGACATGAGTCTGAGTAAGCTCCAGGAGTTAGTGATGGACAAGGAGGCCTGGCATGCTGCAGTCCATGGGGTCAAAAAGAGTTGGACACAACTGAGTGACTGAACTGAACATCAGCACAACCAGCCCAGTAGGTATGCTCAGGAACACACCAGGGCAGCCACTCAACCCGCAGGGACAAGGGGCTGCTCTAGAATGCGACAGGAATGTGTAAAGTGCCTGTGTCAGATGAGGTGCTGTGTTTATTTCCCCTTCCTTTGAATCTCAGAAGAATTCTCTGATCAAAAAAAAGAAAACAAACAAATGTGCCAGCCCTAACCTCACGCACCTGGACCCAGTAGAAAAGAAGCCTTTCCCCTGGATTTTCGCATAGCAATGTGATTGACATCTGCGTCCCTTCTCCTGTCCCTGGTCAACTCCTGGATGCAGAAAACCCTTCTGGGCATCGCACCTGGGAGAAGCCAGGAGTGTCTGCAGAGCCTGAAGGGGACCCATTGAGGTTTAGGGAGCTGACGTGTATGATGAGCAGACCCGCCCCAGCCAAGGGGCTGCTGCCTCTGATTCATCAGGCTGTTTGTCTGAGCCAAGCAGGGGCCAGGGGTGCCAGTGAGAACTCAGGGGACGATGGTGATGGGAAGAAGGAGGAATTTGGGGCACCAACTAGTCCAGCCAGATGTCTGTTAGCTCCTAGTCACTTGTCACCTGCACTTCCTGATAGAACTCGGTAAGGTTGTTTCTGAGGCTGAAAATAAGGTGCAGGGAGTAAACTGTGCGGTTGATCCTTAGGCTCCTTGAATTTGGGCTCCAGGGAGCACCATCTCCAGACAGCTTCCCAAGCCAGTGCCCCACCTCCCTGGGCAGTGACCCTGTGACAGAGGACGCGGGCGGCCAGCAGGCAGGGCTCCTGCAGCTTCCTGCTGGTCACAGTTGAGCGACCCCCCACCCACTCCCCTTTCTAAAGGGGCTCACAGGGAGACTTCCTAGAGAAAAGCTGGCCCAGTACCTCCTGGTCCACACCCAACTCCTACCCTGTCCTGCCTGTTGCGGGGGGCGGGCTCCCAGAACCCTCTGTCATCATGCAGCTGATCTCGGGGGTGCGGCGGAGGTTTGTGTGGGGCTTGGGCTGTCGAGAGGCAGGTGGGGCGAGGATTTCCTGCGGGAGTCTGACCCCAGGGTGAGGGCTCTTTACAGGGCTCTGGGCCGCCCCCTGGGCTGGGAGCCCGGAGATTCGGCTGCCAGATTCATCTCCGCTCCTGAACAGCTGCAGGCCCGCCCTGGGTACTGCCTCTCCGTCTTCTTGTTTAGCACACCTGCCCAAGAGATCTGGGGCGGGGGCTGGGGGGGTTATCTCTTTAACCATGACTTCTTAGTTCTTTTACATATGCGTTTACGATGTTAGAGAAGATGTAGAGATGTAGAAGGGATAGGCTACCCACTCCAGTATTCTTGGGCTTGCCTTGTGGTTCAGCTGGTAAAGAATCCACCTGCAATATGGGAGACCTGGGTTCAATCCCTGGGTTGGGACGATCCCCTGGAGAAGGGAAAGGCTACCCACTCCAGGATTCTGGTCTGGAGAATTCCATGGACTGTATAGTCCACGGGGTTGCAAAGAGTCAGACACACTGAGCAACCTTCACTTTCACTTACGATGTTAAATATCAAAGCTCACAGGTAGATCCCCTCTTATTCAAACACGTACTACCCCACAGACCACATGACCTGCAAAACAGAAACTATTGACTCTTTGCCCTTTCCAGGGAAAGTTTGGTCATCTCATGATCTGGAGAGTGGAGCTGTAAGAAACAGGTATTTTTCAAGATTTTGAAAATCTCTTTTAAATTGAGAACTTCTGTGGACAGAATTGTGTCCACTCTCAAGTTCCTATGTTGAAATCCAAACCCCCATGGGATGGACTTGGAGAGGGGGCCTTTGGGGAGATAATTTAGATGAGGTTATGAGGGTGGGATCCTTATGATGGGATTAATGCCCTGATAGGAAGAGACACTGAAGAGCTTTGTTTTCTGTCTCTTGCCTGTCTGTCTGTCTCTGTCTTTTCCCACCACACACACACATAATGTAGAGAGGGATAAGCCAGGAGGAGAGCTCTCACTAGGACCTGCCATACTGACACCTTGATTTTGAATTTCTAACCTCCAGAACTGAGCACAGCTCTAAAACGGCTACAGTACGTTGCTGAGGCAGTCCTAGCAGACCAGTACAGGAATTCTAATTAGTATTTATGTGTCCAGAAAGAACTACTACATACCTCTAACATCACACCCAGGCTGTTTTGGTGACTGTGTATGGTTGTGGATGCCACTGTGGTATAGCAGTACTTTTAGCAGAGAGATCCCATCACAGGCCTGCCCCAGTGCACTCACACTTCCAAACCAGCCAACACGTTTAGAGGCAGCAACAAGTGTATAGACCAACGTGTAGGCTGACTCACGTTGCCTTCCTACCAAAGGCCAAAGTCTAGTGCTGTGATTTCTCTGTGTCTAGCTTTGAAAATCAGAAGGGTATTTTCCTCTTCTTTATCACAGTAACATCTGTCGGCCTATCCCTGAAAGGGTGTATAGGTATGATGAGTGCATTTTTCAAATAAAAAGTTGGGATTCAAAATTGAGTAAGCACATGCATGAGACTTGGAATCAGGATGACCCTGGGAAGCATGGACTGTGTGGCTTCTATCTCTTCACATCTATTTATTGATCTATAGGTATAGATAGATATATATATATATCTGTTCCAGTTCTCAGTTTAGTTGTTCAGTTGTGTCCGACTCTTTGTGACCCCATGAAACGCAGCATGCCAGGCCTCCCTGTCCATCACCAACTCCCGGAGTTCACCCAAACCCATGTCCATCGAGTCAGTGATGCCATCCAACCATCTCATCCTCTGTCATCCCCTTCTCCTCCTGCCTTCAATCTTTCCCAGCATCAGTCTTTTCCAATGAGTCAACTCTTCGCATGAGGTGGCCAAAGTACTGGAGTTTCAGCTTTAGCATCATTCCTTCCAAAGAACACCCAGGACTGATCTCCTTTGGGATGGACTGGTTGGATCTCCTTGTAGTCCAAGGGACTCTCAAGAGTCTTCTCCAACACCACAGTTCAAAAGCATCAATTCTTTGGTGCTCAGCTTTCTTTGTAGTCCAACTCGCACATCCATACATGACTACTGGAAAAACCATAGCCTTGACTAGATGGACCTTTGTTGGCAAAGTAATGTCTCTGCTTTTTAATATGCTGTCTAGGTTGGTCATAACTTTCCTTCCCAGGAGTAAGCGTTTTTTAATTTCATGGCTGCAATCACCATCTGCAATGATTTTGGAGCCCCCTAAAATAAACTCAGCCACTGTTCCCACTGTTTCCCCACATATTTGCCATGAAGTGATGGGACCGGATGACATGATCTTAATTTTCTGAATGTTGAGATTTAAGCCAAATTTTTCACTCTCCTCTTTCACTTTCATCAAGAGGCTCTTTAGTTCTTCTTCACTTTCTGCCATAAGGGTGGTGTCATCTGCATATCTGACGTTATTGATATTTCTCCCGGCAATCTTGATTCCAGCTTGTGCTTCCTCCAGCCCAGTATTTCTCATGATTTACTCTGCATATAAGTTAAATAAGCAGAGTGACAATATACAGCCTTAACATACTCCTTTTCCTATTTGGAACCAGTCTGTTGTTCCATGTCCAGTTCTAACTGTTGCTTCCTGACTTGCATACAGGTTTTTCATGAGGCAGGTCAGGTGGTCTGGTATTCCCATCTCTTGAAGAATTTTCTACAGTTTATTGTGATCCACACAAAAGCTTTGGCATAGTCAATAAAGCAGAAATAGATGTTTTTCTGGAACTCTCTTGCTTTTTCGATGATCCAGTGGATGTTGGCAATTTGATCTCCGGTTCCTCTGCCTTTTCTAAAACCAGCTTGAACATCTGGAAGTTCATGGTTCATGTATTGCTGAAGCCTGGCTTAGAGAATTTTGACCATTACTTTAGTAAAGTGTGTGAGATGAGTGCAATTGTGTGGTAGTTTGAGCATTCTTTGGCATTGCCTTTCTTTGGGTTTGGAATGAAAACTGACCTTTTCCAGTCCTGTGGCCACTGGTAAGTTTCCCAAATTTACTGGCATATTGAGTGCAGCACTTTCACAGCATCATCTTTCAGGATTTGAAATAGCTCAACTGGAATTCCAGCACCTCCACTAGCTTTGTTCATAGTGATGCTTTCTAAGGCCCACTTGACTTCACATTCCAGGATGTCTGGCTCTAGGTGAGTGTGAGTGATCACACCATCATGATTATCTGGGTTGTGAAGATCATTTTTGCACAGTTCTGTGTATTCTTGCCACCTCTTCTTAATATCTTCTGCTTCTGTTAGGTCCATACCATTTCTGTCCTTTATTGAGCCCATCTTTGCATGAAATGTTCCCATCTCTAATTTTCTTGAAGAGATCTCTAGTCTTTCCCATTCTGTTGTTTTCCTCTATTTCTTTGCACTGATCGCTGAGGAAGGCTTTCTTATCTCTCCTTGCTATTCTTTGGACCTCTGCATTCAAATGGGTATATCTTTCCTTTTCTCCTTTGCTTTTCACTTCCCTTATTTTCACAGCTATTTGTAAGGCCTCCTCAGACATCCATTTTGCTTTTTTGCATTTCTTTTTCTTGGGGATGGTCTTGATTCCTGTCTCCTGTACAGTATCGGTATAGTTATCAATATACCAATATAGATTCAGATATTGGGGCTTCCGGTGGGTCAGCTGGTAAAGAACCTGCCTGCCAGTGCAGGAGATGCAAGAGACACAGGTTGGATCCCCTGGAGAAGGAAATGGCAACCCCCTCCAGCATTCTTGCCTGGAAAATTCCATTGACAGAGGAGCCCATGGGGTCACAAGGAGTCAGACATGACTGAATGTGCTTGCACACACCCACCATAGGTGTATATAAATAGTACCCACCTATTGGGTGGGTACTAGGTCTTTAGAAAAGCCTTTGGAATCAGATAGATCTGGGTGAATGTCTTGGCTGTCTGTCTATCTATCTTCCATAAATCAGAGAGAGCAAGGCCCTGATGGAGGAGAGAAGTCTGCAGGAAGGGCATTTCATTGTTTAACAAAAGACACTGGTCAATTGAGACAAACTCTTCCCTTAGACAAAGGATAAGCGCATGCTCGGTTACGAAGTGCTAGTTAGTACTTTGCCTTCCACATGGGCTCCAGAATGCCTTTCTCTACCTTTAAGCAATTGTTGGGACTTTTCCAGGCCACTCTGCCACTGCATAGCTCTGCGCTTTCTAATTAGCATAATTCAGGGAGGCACCAGATGGCAGGTTGAGCCTTGCATAAGAATTGCTCTGTGTATGAATAAGCGCCTACTTAGCGTGTAAGTGGGTTATTAGTGATCTGAAGTGACAAAATTCAAAACAACACACCACAGCCATTTGGCACAGCTGTGCCCGTCTAGACTTCGCCCGCTAAGAAACCAGCAGTAAAACGCATTTCAACAGTCAGCCATCAGCCAGTGCCAGCAAGCCTTCTCTGCACCTAGCTCTTTAAAAAGAAGAGGAACAACATAACATTTTACAAGGTCCTGAAATCAGGCCTTATCATTTGATCTTTACTGTGACTCTCTCAGGTGGAATAAACAGCCCAGATCGTGCGACCAACCAAAAATGCAGATACAACTCAGGTGTCCTGATGCCCAGGCCAGCACTGCAGCCGTGGGCGGGAGGAGCAGTGGACTGGGTGGGCACGAGATCGCTTGCTTTTTTTTTTTAAACAATATTTATTTTTATTTATTTGGTTGTGCTGGGTCTCAGTTGTGACATGTGGGATCTAGTTCCCTGACCTGGGATGGAACCCGGGCTCCTGCATTGAGAGCACCGAGTCTTAACCGCTGGACCACCAGGGACGTTCCTGGCAAGGTCTTTGGAACTGGTCAGCCCTGGGTGCGCTCCCTGGCTGCATCATCCCTAACAGGGTAACCTGGGGCAAATTCCTCGTCGGTAAACATTGCTGGCACCTACAACACCTACATCGGGTGGTTATCCGAAAGATGAAGTTCGATCATGTGAGCCAAGTGCCCTCCACTTAGCAAAGCAGGCCCCTCCCTCCTGAGCCCAACCGGTGGGCCCCTTGCTGGGCAGACTTCTCTGCTCCAAAGCTCACCAGGAAGCAGGCAGCTCACACCAGGTGTGAGCGACACGGCACCTTGGCTGTAGATGGTCTCCCACCGGAGCTGCCTGCATCTATTTCCCAGTTCTTTTTTTTTTTTTTTTTTCTACTACCTGATAAACATATTGCTATACCAGGAATCAATCCCCCCCAGCTGAGAATCTGTTTCCTCCTTGTGGAGCTTCCCTGGTGGCTCAGACAGTAAAGGATCTGCCTGAAAGCAGGAGACTAGAGTTTGATCTCTGGGTTGGGAAGATCTCCTGGAGGAGGGCATGGCAACCCACTCCACTATTGTTGCCTGGAGAATCCCCATGGACAGAGGAGCCTGGTGGGCTACAGTCCATGGGGTTGCAAAGAGTGGGACATGATTGAGTGACTAACACTTTCACTTTTCCTCCTTATAAGCTTTGGTACCAACATGGAGAGCTGTTCCTTTTTTTCTTTTTTGCCTTCTATTTTTTGGCTTGTGGCATGTGAGATCTTAGTCCCCCCACCAGGGATGGAAACCTGTGCCCCACCCGTTGGAGTCATAACCACCTGGATCAGCAGGGCAGCCCCCTTCTCCCTTTCTTAAAGGCCTCTACCTCCTCACAGAAGATTTTCCCATCTGTTATCTCATGCCTGGTTGAAGTAATATTGTTGAGAAGAAGAGTGCTCTAAAAGAATGGTTCTTTCCAGGTATCTGAAGCTTATTCCTTTGGATACACAAGCTTTGAGGGGGAAAAGACCCATTTTCAAAGGAAAAATCTCAGAAATGCGTGGCAGTCCCTTCTCTGTCTTGTGGAAGAGCATGTGCTTTTCTGGGTGCCTCGGGGGGGTCCCCATGAGGAGCAGCTCTTGTCACTTGTTTCTGGGTGACGGGAGGCGGGCAGAGGCTGTGGGCAGGGCAGCCTGGAGAGGGCCCTTTGCCAGAGAAGGCCCAGGGCGGGTGGCAGCGGTTCTGGGGCCCCGCTGGGCCTTAGCAGGTGTCCCCTCCCACACCCGCCCTGCTCAGCTACCTCCGCTCTTTCCAGTCCCTTGAGCTGTCGCCCAGCAAGCAGTAAACATTTCCTGGTGATGCCGAAGAGCCAAGCTTGTTAAGTCAGAAAGTTTGAGCTTATACATCATTCCAACTGAAAAGCTTCCCAGAAGGCCCTACAGCTCTCTCTCTCCTGGGAAGCCAAGCACAGACACTCAGTGACTGTTATTTTCCTGCCATCAAAGAACCCTTCTATTTAAAAAAAAAAACAAAACACTTTTTAATAGAATTTTTCATACCTACACACACAAATCAAGAGACTTGCACACCGAAGCCCACATTCCCTTCACCCAGCTTCAATCAGTATTCATGTTTTGCCAATCTCGTTTCTTCTCTGTGGTTCTTCCACCCTTATTTCTGGTTGTTTTTTTTTTTTTTTTTGCTGGAAAATCTTCAAGCAAATCTCAGGTTTCCCATAATTGTACCCGTAAATATTTCAGTATGAATCTCTAACAAGATAAAGGCATTTTAAGGCATAATCGTAATGCCCTGATTCTACCTAGCAAAATTCTGAATGTTCCAGAGACCCGGGAGCCAGCTGTACCTCAGCTGGTGGTGGAGAACTGTGGTCTTCTGATGTTAGATTTCCTAAGGTTTTTTCAGGACAATCAGTGAAACCTTTTTACTTTGACGTGATTTCAAACTCACAGAAGGATTGTAAGAATAGTACAAAGAATTGCCGTACACTCTTCATCCATATTCCCAAAATGTTAACATTTTACCACGTTGGCTCTATCCTTCTCTCTATATTTTTTTCCTGAATCGTTGGTATGTTAAGAAAATGATGTCTCTTTACTCCAAAAGCGCTCTTATGTAACCAGTTCAGTTCAGGAAATGAATGTTGCTATGGTACTATTGTCTAAACTACAGACTTGATTGAGATTTTCCCAGCTTTCCCAGTAATGTCCTGTAGGACAAAAGAACACCCTGGATCAAGTTGGTTGTCACATTTCTTTGACTTTCTCTTGTTTGGAACAGTCCCTGAGTCTTTGTGTTTTATAACGTTGACATCTTTAGAAAGTTCTAGTCAGCTTTTTTTTTTTAATTTTTTTTTTTTATGTAGACTGTTTTTTTTAAAGTCTTTTTTGATTTTGTTACAATGTTGCTTCTGTTTTTTGAGTTTTTTTTGTTCTGTTTTTGGCCACGAGGCATTGTGGAGTTAGTTCCCTGACCAGGGATTGAACCGGCACACCTACACTGGAAGGCAAGATCTTAACCACAGGACTGCCAGGGAAGTCCCCTTGGCCGGCTATGTTGTAGCATGCCCCTCAACTCAGGATTATCTGCTGTCTTCTCGTGATTCAGTTCAGGCTACACTTTCTTGGCAGGAAGACCAGAGGGTTGTGTTTTGGCCTTCCCAGTTCATCATAGGAGACATCTTACACCTATTTGTCCCGTTAGTGGTGCTAATTTGATTGCTTGGTTTACATGGAATCTGCCAGTTTTCTCCACTGTAAAGTAATTATTTTTCCCCCTTTGAAATTACTATCTTGTGAGAGATGCTTTCAGACTATGTCTATACGTTGCTTCTTAAACTCTCCCTTCCCTAATTTTAGTATTCACTGGTGATTCTTATTTGAATCAATCATTATAATGCAGTCAAATGGTGATTTTTTTTCCTAAGCATATCATTCCTTTTAATTAATTAGTTGAATTTCTACTATCAGGAAGAATTTTCCCTATCTATACCAGTGTGAACTCTTTACTCTTATTTTTTTTAATAGGCTATAATCTTATATTTTTGTTATTCTAATGCTCAAATTCTCTATCTATCTATATCTATCTGAAGCTGGGATGGGTTCTGTGGTCTTCTTAGGTAGCTTTACTAATCTACACCACAGGCTTCCTTCTACTCTTCTTTCTCATAGAAAGAGAAACCTGGTTCCCATCATTTCCCACATATTTACTTATAGGTTTAATCCTTGGGCGTTCAGAAACTCATTTCAGATTTGCTGACTCACATTGCTGTGGGAAGGAAGCCTACTCACTATAGTCAATATTTATTTAAAGTTCGTTTTGTCTTTAGCCTAAAGGACAGAGTCGAAATCCTATGTTCAGAGTTCAATATTTTTTTGCTGCCTGGGCTATTTGGTTGCCCCCTGGGTTATTAGGTTCTTCAGAACTATTCTGTTGAAATGCTGTTTTGTTCATTTGTTTCTGTTTGTATTCCAACTTAGAGTTTTCCCTATCCTTATTTATTTCTTCAAGTGTAAGAATCATTAACATGATGCCCCAAACCAGAACTGTGCAAAAATTTTGCTCCAAGAAGTGCCCCTCCCTATGCACGCACACTCAACAATTGTTCTATTTCCACCCATTCCCAGCACCCTGTAAGTCAGGGATCCCCAGCCTCTGGGATCTAATCCCGGATGATCTGAGGTGGAGCTGATGTAATAGTAACAGAAACAAAGCGTGCAATAAATGTGCTCGTTCAGTTCAGTCACTCAGCCGTGTCCGACTCTTTGTGACCCCATGAACCGCAGCACGCCAGGCTTCCCTGTCCCTCACCAACTCCCAGAGTCCACCCAAACCCATGTCCATCGAGTTGGTGATGCCATCCAACCATCTCATCCTCTGTCTTCCCCTTCTCCTCCTGCCTTCAATCCATCCCAGCATCAGGGTCTTTTCAAATGTGCTTGAACAAACCTGAAATCATCCCCCTCCTTCCTGGTCTGTAGAAACATTGTCTTCTATGAAACTGGTCCCTGGTGCCTAAAAGTTTGGGGATGGAGGAGCCTGGAGGGCTGCAGTCCATGGGGTCGCTGAGTGTCAGACACAACTGAGCGACTTCCCTTTCACTTTTCACTTTCATGCATTGGAGAAGGAAATGGCAACCCACTCCAGTGTTCTTGCCTGGAGAATCCCAGGGACGGGGGAGCCTGGTGGGCTACCGTCTATGGGGTCACACAGAGTCAGACACGACTGAAGCGACTTAGCAGCAGCAGCAGCAGCTATAGGGAACCAATCTCAGTAGTTTCTGGTGTTTATCTTTGAACAAATAAGCAGATAGATGCGTATTTCCTTATTGCCTCTTATTTGCTACACAGAAGACAGAATACTAAGCATGTTTTAGACTCTCCTATACACTGTCAAAAAATACGCTAAGGCATCTACGACTTGTGTTTAGTTCTTTCTTGCATTGTCTTGTCATTTCCTACATACTCCTGATGTCCCATGACTTAGAAAACTTGGGGAATCCTAAATTCACTGAAGGGAAACTGTCTAACTACACAATGCAGGGGTTGGTTTTGAAAAGTGACCTTTGTCTTCTCCTTGACAAGCATTCTCAACTACAATCCTAGAGAAAGCTCCAAGCTCAGCAGGGATGGGAAAGACCACACCCAAACCCTAGATGCTTGCTCAAGAAAACCAGTCAGAGGTCCTTTCCTATGAACAGAGTGGGATGGCCAGAAACAGAATAACCAGTAACTGGAACAGCAACTTCATGGATTTTTGTACCTTTATAGAACCTAAGAGCCAAGCAGACAGTGTTTCTGCACAAGTCTGCCACTGCCACTTTTTTTTTTAACTTTAAAAATAAATATATAGATTTATTTATTTTAATTGGAGGCTAACTACTTTACAATATTGTAGTGCTTTTGCCATACATTGACTTGAATCTGCCATGGGTGTACATGTGTTCCCCATCCTAAGCCCCCCTCCCACCTCCCTCCCCATCCCCTCCCTCTGGGTCATCCCAGTGCACCAGCCCCAAGCACACTACCACTTTAAGACCCAACTTGCAAACAGCCAGCCCTCCTGACAGAGGTCCTCAGGATGGGGAGGCCTCTGGGGTTGTTTTCCCAGCAGGTGACAGGATGCACCTGCTCAGAGCTTCAGCCTAGGAGGCCCACAACACAGCTGTTTTATTCTCACCTTGAACAAGCTAGATTTATTAATAGCAGGAAAGGAGGGGTGGAAGGAGGAAAGAGGAAGGAACAATTCCACATGTGTCCGTGAACTTTTCAAAAGTTCTCTTCCCAGGGGCTCATCACCTTTGGAAAAGACATGCGTGCAATTTAGTATTTCACCTGGCCGGGGCTTGTATTTTGGGTTCCACAGGGGTCTCCATGGAAGCCATTCTGAAACTCTTTGGGGAATACTTCTTTAAATTCTGCAAAATGTCTGGCTATGACCGGATGTTATGGACACTGGGAGGAAACCTCACAGAGTTTATTGAAAACCTAGATGCCCTCCACAGCTACCTGGCGCACTCCTATCAGGTAAGCCCATCTGGGTCAGAGCTCAGTGGCCCTGAGAGGAAGCAGGTGCTTCTAGCAGTCCTGGGTCATCTCGCTACCTCCCCTAAGAGGCTGCAGTTGCCAGGGGCTTGTGAATCCTTGGTACATGGCATCAGTGGGCTGAGTTTTCTGGGGGGACAAATGGAAAATGAAAACTTGTTGGCTACTTTTATAAACTGGCTGCAATGATCAAAGAAGGGCAAGCTGGAGAGGTCGACTTTGTGCTGGTAGCTGCTGGGGGTTTGACATTAAGTCCAGAAGATTTAAAGATTGATCACAATGGGAACAAAGACTGGGAACCAGTCAGGTTTCAGGGGATTTGCAAAATCTCTTCTCAGGTTTCCTGGCCTGGAAGGAGCTGATAAATAACTTGTGCAGCCAGATTCATTTATTCATGTATTAGATGCAATGTCTTAACAGGGCCAAGAGCCGGAATCGGATACCACCCAATTCTGATTAACCCATGGCGTGACTGCCTGAGGTGCTAAACTGATTTCCCTACTGGGATCTGTCCTGCTGGAGTTCAGTTCCTGGTTTTCCTGTTTGTAGGCATTGGTGGAAATTTAAATGGCCAGGCTCACTTTTCCTTTTTTTTAAAAAAGAAAATGATGTATTAAAGAGGCAAAGTGGTATTTGCATATGTCATAATAATAGCTTATTATTTTATATACAAAGAGTTGATATTTGTTTTTAGGGCCCTTTGCAGTTTGCTAAGCTTTTTCTTCACCATTTCTATATTGAATGCTCAGACTACTCTTGAGGGAGTTCCCAGGTGGCTCAGTGGTACAGAATCCACCTGCAGTGCAGGAGATGAGGGTTTGATCCCCAGGTCGAGAAGATCCCCTGGAGAAGGAAATGGCAAGTCATTCCAACATTCTGTCTGAGAAATCCCATGGACAGAGGAGCCTGGTGGGCTAGTCCATGGGGTCGCAAAAGAGTCAGACATGACTTAGCGACTAAACAATAATGCGAGAAGCAATAGACTAGAACTTTTCTGGTGTCAGTGAGGACATTTTGCACATAATGAGATAAATGAAATATATAAATGTTATATGAGCTGAAATAAAATGTATGCAATGGTATCTGATAGATTTCCAGGGAAAAGATTATAGATTATCTCTTTAGGCAAAAATACAATAAGATAAAGCTGACTTTTTCTTTATGTCTATCTCTAGTAATTTGGTAGAATCTTGAGGTTTGTATTTTTGGTTTTAATGGTGCCATTAATCTTGTTATTTTTTAGTTGACTTTCATTTGAGTGCCAATTATGAGACAGATGTTGGGCTAAGTAGTGTATAAACATTGAATTATTCTCTTACCCCTAAGATTCAGTTCAGTTTAGTCGCTCAGTCGTGTCCGACTCTTTGTGACCCCCTGAATCGCAGCACGCCAGGCCTCCCTGTCCATCACCAACTCCCAGAGTTCACCCAG
Source organism: Bubalus kerabau (assembly GCF_029407905.1). Classification (NCBI taxonomy): domain Eukaryota; kingdom Metazoa; phylum Chordata; class Mammalia; order Artiodactyla; family Bovidae; genus Bubalus; species Bubalus kerabau. Next base: position 21,146,151 of record NC_073635.1, on the reverse strand, counting down.
ACTCATGTCCATCGAGTCAGTGATGCCATCCAGCCATCTCATCCTCTGCCATCCCCTTCTCCTCCTGCCCCCAATCCCTCCCAGCATCAGAGTCTTTTCCAATGAGTCAACTCTTCACATGAGGTGGCCAAAGAGTAGGCCCTCTTATTTTTCCCATTATACAGATGAAAAAACTGAGGTCCAGAAAGGCAAAGTAACTGTCCCAAATTGCCCAGGTTGTGGGGGCTGAGTCAGGATGCATCCCCAGGTGTGTCTGTCTCCAAAAACCAGGTTCTGGTTGGCTTCTCAGTATTTTCCCATTGCCCTGATTCTCCACTTTTATAAAACCACATTTCAAGTAAAATATAAAAGCACAATCTTAATATTTAGAGAGTTGGAGACATGACCAGAAGGATTAAAACACCAGCTTCAAGAACTGTGTCTAGGAAGTAGCTGAGGTTTGGGTGCAAAGTGAGGGTAGAAATGCTAGAAAAAGCTTGTGTTTCATTTCAGCCCTTTTGTATTCTATTATTATTGTTATTTCTCACTAGGTAGGATTTGGATATAATTTTTTAAAGTAACTTTTTCCTGTTTTATCATTTTTTTACATTGCACTGCCTCCAATCTTCTTCAGATTACTCAAATGTAAGCATGCCCATCCATACTCTATGTATATGCTTTTGGAAAGATAGATATTTGGGGGAAAACCCTCATTTTAACCAGCACCCCCTCTTTACCTCCTTCTGACTCTCTCACCCCAACCCTCCACTACCACCACCACTGTGGAAGAGAGCAAAAATCTCAGAAGGAACCCACTTCCTTAATCTCTTCCCTCACTCAGGCCAAAAGCCGTGAACCTGGGTACTGAGCTGCTTACTACCCAAGCGAGCAAGAAAAGAGCTTCTCTCAGGGATTCCCCTAGACATCCCCACCCCCAAAAAACCCCAAAAATTTCACACATCCTTAGGGATTATCCTGACATCCTGGCACCATCTATCGTGAGATGGTACATACTTGGATGTCAACATTTATTCCCAGGGCAAGATGGTCTCTTCGGATGTAGCCTTGATTTTTCAGATGTGCAGACTGCGGCACAGATGGCCTTATGTTTCCAGAGCAAGAGATGAACTTTTCTCCACTTGCCAATTCCTCCAAGCTCCTGATCATTCAGACTGAAGATGCTCATGGTCACTTGGTCACAGGCCAAGCACGCAGCCAGCCACCCCTTGGAGTATAGATAGAAGCAGCATGACATGGTGGAAAGACTCATTTGGGGGTCAAGAATGTTCTACAGTGAATCTGGCCTTAACCTCCCTGAGCCTCAATTTCCTCCTCTTTACACTTGGCTTCCCTGGTCCCTCAGGGGTAAAGAATCCTTCTGCCAATGCAGGAGACATGGGTTCAAACCCTGGGTCTGGAAGATCCCCTGGAGAAGGAAGTGGCAACCCACTCCAGTATTCTGGCCAGGAGAATCCCACAGACAGAGGAGTCTGGCAGGCTACACAGTCCAGGGGGTCACAAAAGAGTTGTGCATGACTTAGTGATTAAACAACAGCAGCAATAATACTTGCATATAGAGTTGGTTAGGTGATTAGGTATAATATAAAATTCCCGACTTTAAGGGGCTGAAAAATCGTGGGTGTTTTTTTTTCTGGGGTGGGCAAGGCTTTATTGGAGCTGCTACTGCAGCAGGGGAGGAGGGCATGGCAACTCACTCCAGTATTCTTGTCTAGAGAATCCCAGGGACAGAGGAGCCTGGCGGGCTACAGTCCATAGGATCTCCCAGAGTCAGACACGACTGAGCTTATTAACACTGAAGCAGGGGGGAGCAAGAGCAAATAACAGGTTCCTTTGCATGCCTACTCCCCAAAGAGAGCAAAGCTTGTTCCTCATATGGGGTGAGGGTAGGGTGTGTGTCCAGGGGTCGAGCTGGGGGGGCTGGCTTAGGCGTTTTGCCCACCCCTCTGGTGGTGTTGAGTGCAGAGGCACGCTCAGGACCCTGCTTTTGCTCCTGACACCCAGTTTTTGCTCCTGGCTCTTCAGAAGAGGCAGTAGGGGATTTCTGGTCTCTGTATCTTTTGTCCAGAATTTGCCCCAACCGCTTGCATGCACATGGTTATTTTAGCCCCATACAATTTCTTTGTATTTTGTTGCTCGAGAAGTGGTGTGTATAGGTGTAAGCATTGTAGCAACTGGAGCAAAGGGTCCCAGCCTGTCTCATTCCCCTGGAGAGACTCTATACCCTTGTTCTTAAGGGGTATGGGGATGGAGGTCTTTTCTTATGGAACTTCTTCCTGCTAGACAAGGGTCAAAGACCTGAGCCTATCCTAGAGGTGTAGAAAGTTCCTCCCTGACTGTTCTAAGGACCTGTAGGGACCTAGGCCACTCTCCACTGGATGTGATTGGAAGGGGTTTGGGGATACAGTTCTATGTGACATGATAAGTAAGTACTGTTGCTTCACAAAGTCTTAAGACCATAGTTTAGATAACCTGTATTCACTGGGAAAAATGTGCTGTGTCTTTTAAACAGGAGATGAACGCACCATCCTTTCGTGTGGAGAGAGGGGCAGAGGAGAAGATGCTTCTCCATTACTACTCTGATAGAAGCGGTCTGTGCCACATTGTACCAGGTATGGGGGTGGCTTAACCAGACCCAGAGCTGTGAGGTCTATGGAGTAAGGATGTCTTTCCCCATAGATTCCCCAGGATGAGTAAGAGTCGGCTGTGGGTAGGAACTTCAAGTCCCATCTCTTTCGTAGCCTGACTTTTTGCTATCGTGACCATAACTCCCAAAGTTGAGCCTTAAAATAAGTTTGCAAGTACCAAATGAAGGAATGATTTTCGTTTCAGCATTTTCATCATGGGAGTTTTCACATAATTGTGATAACTGTGCATATTATTTTGTGTCCTTTTGTTATATTCAGTATTATAGAAAAGGCATCTTTTCAAATTTTCACAGTCTTTATTGTTTTTCAAGATTTTTTTTTTTTTTTTTGCTGTGGATCATTTTTAAGTCTTTATTGAATTTGTTACAATATTGCTTCTGTTTTATGTTTTGGTTTTTTGGCCAAGAGGCATCTTAGCTCCCAGACCAGTGATCAAACCCACACCCCCTGCATTGGAAGGGAAAGTCTTAACCACTGGGACCTCCAGGGAAGCTCCTCACAGAGTCTTTAAAGCCATGTCTTCAATGGCTGAATCATATTCTATATCATAATTAACTAGTCACCTATTGTTGAATTTTCAGTGGATTCTACTCTTTTGCTATTGCAAACAGTGCTGAAATGAACATCTTCATGCATGCTTTCCTGATGTTTTATATTAAAACCCTGGGACAGATTCCCAGAGGAACACTTTAAAAAACATGACCGTTAATACTTTAATAGTTGACTTTTTCTTACATTTTCTCTAGTTTGTTTAATGAGTTGCATGCCTTCCTGGAAAAAACAAACCAATGAATAGATGCCAAACTAGAAATTAGAGTGGTGGGAATATATTTAGTGCCTAGTTATAGAAATCGCCACCTTTAAGTTATTATTTTTAGTTTATTAATCTGTCATGTGCTGCCTGCTTTGACACAGGGCCTAGGCTTGGTGGACTCGGGAATATTTATCAAAAGTTGTATAACTTGATTTGCTTTAAGATTTTGCCTTCTGCCAGCCCTCACCTGCCCTTCTGCTGCAGGGATCATTGAAGCTGTGGCCAAGGACTTCTTCGACACTGACGTGACCATGGACATCCTTGACGTGAATCAGGAGGAGGAGAGGACGGGGAAGAAGGAGCACGTAGTGTTTCTGATTGTGCAAAAGTCACACGGACAGATGAAAAGGGCAAAGCCAAAGGGATCACAAGACAGTCAGGACAGCCAGCGAGACCGAGAGGTACCGGGTGTACTGTGTTTTCAGAAAGCACAGTTTCTCTGGGGAGCGACCAGTCTCAGAACAATCGATGCAAAGAACTCCACTTCTAAAAGTGGAGTTAGGGCAGGGTGTTCCGGTCTCAGCCCTGCTGACATTCTGGACCAGATAATTCTTCGTTATGATGGGTGGTCCTGTGGGAGTTTAGCAGCACCCTTGGTCTACTCACTAGATGATAGTGGCACCCAGCTCCCCCCACCACCCAGCTTGTGGCAATCAAAAATGTCTCTGGGCACGGCCAAGTATCCTCAGGAAGGAGTGGGAAACAAAGTTACGGTTGGTTGAGAACCACTGGGCTAAGGTCATTTGAATAAAAATTGGGAGGGTCTTTGGGAATGGACCTTAGCCTGGAACATTTTTGCCTGTTAGAAAACTATCAACGTAAAGGCCTTGAAATTTGGAGCTCGTGGCTTATTTTGCAATTCCCATGATGCAGATTGACCTTTCAAGTCCTGAGTGCCCATTTCTGCAGCTGGGGCCAGGCTGGGGGCTGGAGTGAACTCAGAAGCCTGTGATTGGCTGCCTCGATTGCAGCTTGTGGAGTGACTGTTACCAGTTTAGGTACCATATCTACCAGGTGCATGGCTCTCTGTGTCCACAGAGCTCATAGGAATATCCAGAGAAGTCTGTGATTCCTGGAGCACACAATGTCTGCATCTCAGAGTGTTCAAAGCTTGCTTTGCTCACTGCAGAATCTTCTCCCACAGGAAGAGAAGTCACCAGGTGATTTTCCTGTCACCAACACCACCCTCCTTGAGATTTTATAATCTGCTGCCTTATATAATGGTGCCTTTGGTGGAGAAACAGCATGAGGATTAATTGGATAATAGCCTTGGGGTTTATGAAGTCTTGCTAAAGTTGACCTTGCACGGCCCCATTGTTCCTCTGGCCCCATCCTAGCCAAAGGGGCTCATGTACCTCCTGTCACATGACCAGTCACATGACCAGTGGTGTATGCTTCTCTCCCTGCTATCTGCAGACCCCGGAGGCAGCTTTCCTTAGGATGAAAGAGAAATATTTGAGTGTCTCTATTCATGCCGTGAAAAAGTCCCGCTGGGAAGTTGTGAGGAACATAGTCATGTTCGGAAAAGGTGAGTGGGCTCTTCTCCTGACCTCAGCTCTGAGACCAGGGTAATTGTTTCCTGCACACAAATGGGCCAAGTTCTCTATCATCAGGATGTCACTGATTTCTTTTTCAACCCTGGATTCATCTGGTTTATTAAATCAATTGAAAGAATTTTAGAGGAAATAATCTAAAAGAGAGGGGATATATGTATGTGTGTAACGGATTCATTGTGGTGTACAGCAGAGTGGCTCAGATGGGAAAGAATCTGCCTGCAATGCAGGAGACCTGCTTAATCCCTGAGTCTGGAAGATCCCCTAGAGAAGGAAATGGCAACCCACTCCAGTATTCTTACCTGGAGAATTCCTTGGATAGAGGAGCCTGGTGGGCTACAGTCCATGGGGTCACAAAGAGTGGGACACGATTGAGCGACTTTCACCCCACCTTGTGACAGCAGAAACTAACACATTTTAAATCAACTATACCGCCCCCCCCCAAAAAAAAAGACTTTTACTGAGAAGCAATGGGAAAGAGATACAGAAGTTTACCCTATCCTTTGGGATAGGGTACAAGCTGGTAGAAGACCCACCTGGCGTGAATCCTGAGGATGGTCACTGATTTCTGCAGAGCTTGGATTTGGTAGGCATGGTAGGATTTGGTAGGCAAGCTCTAACTTGCCTTCCTTTGCCCCTTTCACTTGTGCTGGGGGTGACACGGAGGCACAGTCTCCCCTGCAATCGGGGACTGAGCTCCCGTTGGTGACTATGTTGAAGAGGAGGCAGATGAATGCTGACGTATCAATAACAGGAGTTTGTCACAGCTCCTCAGGCCTTCGGGACTGCAAGGCATTTCTGGCCCGGAAGTCTGTAGATAAAAACCATGATGTCCAGGAGCGTGAAGGATAGTGTGTCGGGAGCCAGGATCACAGAGTTCTGGCCGTGTCCCTGGGGAGCCTAAGTGCTCCATCTTCTAACTGTGAAGCGAAGGTATCAGGCTCTCGAAGGCACGACCCCGCTGATATTCGGTCTCATGATCAGCACCTAAGACCTGAGTCAGAACAGGGGGCTGGAGACCCCTGGTCATAAACCATGGGCCATGATGACATGTGTCTGGGAGATGATCATCTGCGCTCAAAGGACTGCATTTTGAGTCCTTCAAGCCTCCGCAAGCGAGTCAAACATGCAATTGACATCCTTTGTCTAGGAGATTTTCATATCAAAAAGGCTCCATTTCGAATCTCCACGCCCTGCCAAATAGGGCTGTTGGATGAAATTTTCATGTGCCACCCAAAACTGTCAGTCTGCAGAGCTCCATGGCAAATGTCCCTGACGCCGGCCGGGCGCGCACGCTGCGCTCGGCGAGCTCATTGTCTGGCTGTCAGCGTTTCAATGCCGGCCCTGTTTTCATGGCAAGACACACTCAATTGGCCCAGGAACCCTTGAGCGGCGGGCAGAAACTTGGCAGGGGGCAGGGGGGCGCTTCTCAACCTGGTAGCAAGTTTTCTGTTTGTTTTAATTTGGAAGCAGAATTGCCGTGGCCATCTGGAGATGTTGAGGGAGCTTGAGACGCTGAGGGGCAGGACTGTGCTTTGCCGGGAAAACATTTGGGATAGTCTCTGGGGTTGGTGGCCCGAGTGTTGTCTGTGAATGAATGGGATTCTTTTTCTCCATCCAGGGCATCTCAGGGACACCTTTGAGCCGATTTATCCCGAGCGGCTCTGGATAGAGGCGAAGACTTTCTGCACTGCTTTTCCCTTTCACTTGATATTTGATGAATCAGTAAGGGGGACTTGTCTCTCTTGAACGGGGTATAGGCTGGGGAGGGGAGTAAGTCTCATAGTCTTCGACAGCTGGTGGGGACTTTCAAGTCCCTGAGGAGTACCCAGGGTTTGGGAGGCTAGGATTTAGCCTGGCAGGACTGCTTTTCATTGTGGCATCTTCCAAAAACCAGAATGCAGCATCTTCTTGATGGATGCGGAAGGGAGCAGTTCCAGGGGGTTTGAACCAGTGGGTGCATGAGCAAATTTGCCATTAGAGAAAAGAGAAGGGACACTGAAGTCACTCCAGCAAGAGACAAAAGCCCACAGCAGCAGTGGCAGGGTGGAATTCTAAATGTGACCATTCCCCGTCTTTACGGCCACCATGGATGGCTCAGTTCCACCAGGCTTGTCTTTCTGCATCTTGAAGGAGGAGGGAGAGGCCTGTACCCACTGTTCTGTGGGACGGGTGGTGGACAGTGATCATTTAAGTGTGGTCAGTTTCCTTGGATAAAAGTGATTGATAAAATTGAATTATAAACTCATTTAAGGGCAAAATGAATTTGGTCCCCAAACTGCCAGTTAAAAATGCCTTCAGCCATTCTGACTTCCTCTGATATTTATGTGAATGCATATATATGTCACATGATCCCTTACCAGTAGATGCTGGATACAGATTCTGTGATGTTTGAGTAAACATCACATGAGGGTCATCTCTGGCTGCAGAGAATTTATGATCCGAGAAAATCAAACACCCCTGGGTGAAATAACTATACATTATAAAGCTATGTATTGTGACTTTCCCCCAATGCCATGAGGATATTAGTATTAATTATTATTATTACTGCTACTGTTAATATTTAAAATTCTGATCTACTTAAACACTCCCTTTCTTTTTAGGTTTTGGGCATTGAAATAGACAATTTAATGACCTTTATTCCATATGGGTAGGTTGATTTCTATAGCCTGACAGAGTGAAGTTAATTTAAGTGTTCCTGGATAACCCTGGTTGGCATTGGACTTTTTATGTAAAGGACACTTATTTTGTTTTTTCCTTCTGTGTGTTTCCTGGAGACGGCAGTGAAAGGTGACCCCATCTCCATCATGAATTCCTTTCTTCATCCAGATCTAGGTGTCAGGTCCAAGCTACAGAATTTTCTCGTTCCTTTATTAGTTAATTCCAAAGAGACAAAGACAGAAGAGAGGACTAAAGCTCGGAAAGAATTATTATCCCCATGGACAGCTTTAACCTCTTTCTTGGGAGCCAAGAAATGAATGTGCTCTCAGGCACTCCCATGCTGTTCTTTCCTCTTTCAGAGGTCAGCTGCAGGTTTGCCTTCTAAATGTTTCATTACTACCGTGGTGTTTATTTCATTCCCTTCACCCCTAGCAAGTCACAAAGCATGGTGGGGTGTGTCATTTCTAGGGGAACGTTTACCGTTTGGGTTGCTGTCTCTTCTGCGGTCTCACGTGTGTCCCCTGTGGATAGCTGCAGGTCAAACAAGCTGGAGTGAGCCTTCAGAAGTACATCCTGGGTCTCCAAACCCAGAAGGTTCGATTAGATGAGTACTTCTCCATTGTCCATCCCCAAGTCACCTTCAACATTTTCAGCATCTGCAAATTTATCAACAGTCAATTTGTCCTGAAGGCGCACAGGGAGATGTTGCCTGCAGCCTGGAGAAGTCAGCCCGCGCTCAAACTCCGAGGTAGTAACTTGCTCCTTCCTGGTTGCTCTCTGCCCTGGGAGACCAGACAGAAAGGGAAGAAGCAGTTTTCTAATTTCCTCAAAAAAGTTGGCTAAAAAGTGGGGGACTACATTGACAGCAGCGTATGTTTTTTCCATTTGGCTTCACCTGGTAGCAATATATTTTATTTCTTCAAACCATGTCTAGTTTAGGCATAAAGGAACTCTGATTATATTTACATGTAATTATAAAGTTCTGGTTTTTGTTACCAGAATTTTCAGAATACAGGTGGTACTATTTGTACTCAAGTAATGGTCTGTCTTTTATATGGTAACGTGATCATCTGCCCTACTGTTATAATAGGGCACACATTTTTGTTTTGACTTTGTTTCAATTATAATAAAATTTACAGAATGTGAAGTTTACCATTTTAACCCTTTTTCAGTGTACAGTTCAATAGTGGTAAGTGCATTCACAAAGTTGTGCAAACACCACCATCCATCTCCAGGAGTTAATCATCTTGCAAAACTGAAACTCTGTGCTCATGAAACACCAACTCCTTGTTTTCCCCAACCCCACATCCTGACAACCACCACTCTGCTTTCTGTCTCTATGATTAATTTAGGTACCTCATGTAAGTGGAATCATGTAGTATTTGTCCTTTTGTGGCTGTCGTTTTTCACTTAGCATAATGTCCTCAAGGTTCATCCATGTTGTCACATGTCAGATTTCCCTTCCTTTTTAAGGCTGAATTATTATTATTCCCACATGTATAGACTATACTGATTCACTCATCCGTCAGTGGATCGTTGCGTGGCTTCCACTTTTTGAATAACGGATAATGCTCCTGGGAACATGGGTGTGCAGATGTTTCATCGAGTCCCGACTTTCACTTCCTTTCAGTTTATATCCGAAAGTGGAATTCCTGGATCATATGGCAATTCTGTTTTTAATTTATTGAGAAACTGCCATACCGTCTTCCATAGCTGCCGCACCATTTCATATTCCCATCAGTAGTTCACAAGGGTTCCAATCTGTCTACTTTCTCATGGATACTTGTTCTTTTCTGTTATTGTTTTTTTTTTTTAATAATAGTATCTTAATGGGTATGAAGTGGTATCTCACCATCGTTTTAGTTTGCATTTCCCTAACAATTAGTGACGAAGGCAATGGCACCCCACTCCAGTACTCTTGCCTGGAAAATCCCATGGACGGAGGAGCCTGGTAGGCCGCAGTCCATGGGGTCGCTGAGGGTTGGACACGACTGAGCGACTTCACTTTCACTTTTCCCTTTCATGCATTGGAGAAGGAAATGGCAACCCACTCCAGTGTTCTTGCCTGGAGAATCCCAGGGACGGGGGAGCCTGGTGGGCTGCCGTCTATGGGGTCGCACAGAGTCGGACACGACTAAAGTGACTTAGCAGCAGCAAACATTTAGTGATGTTAAGTGCCATTTGTATATCTTCTTTGGAGAAATGTCTGTTCAAATTATTTGCCCATTTCTCAATCAGGTTGTTTGGATTTTATTGTTGTGTTGTAAGAGTTCTTCATATATTCTGGATATTAACCCCTTATCCTTTGCAAATATTTTCTCCCACCCTGTGGGTTTTCTTTTCACTCTGTTGATTGTATTGTTTGCACACAAGCTTTTAATTTTTATATTCTCCAATTTATCGATTTTTACTTTTGTTGCCTGTGGTTTTGGTGTCACATCAGAGAAATCATTGCCAAATCCAACGTCATGAAGATTTTCTTATGATTTCTTCTAAGGGTTTTATTGGTTTAGCTCTTACACTTGGTCTCTGACCCATTTTGAATTAATTTTTTAACATGCTACAAGGCGCACATACTTTGAGCTTCCTGTTGGACTAGTAGGTATTGTAGGCATAAACGCAGGCAGAGTGGTGGGGACATCTGAGAGGAAAATGACATGTTCTGGGAACCCTGATTGAACTTTAGAGTTTATGATGGGAGAGAGGCTGGTGAGATGAGGACTTGAGCTTTATCCTGTAGCTGGAGATGTTTTTTACGTGTCTACCGTGATCAGATTTGAGATTTAGAATGGTCATTCTGGAGCCACGTGAAGGATGGACCAGGGGTGTTGAGAAGATGGAGCCTGGTAGGCCAGGGGATGCCGCCCCTGGAGAGCAGGAGGGAAGCTCAGAGTGCTGAGTGCAGCCAGGCAGGGACTCTGGGGTGGTGACGGGGGAACAGACTCATGAGGGAGTTAAGGCAGAAATTGGTGACTGGATGCACAGGTTAAAAAAGAGAATATTTGGGTAATTATTAGCTTTCTTGCTGAGGTAACTGGTCATAAAGCTGTGATTAAGGAAAGATGGTATTGACAACTTGAGTGCAACCTTGTCAGTTGGAATCACTGCTGTATCCTCTTCCACATCTACAGCAGTGTGCCCGAGTCATGGGAGGAACTAAAAATGTCTGTGATAAAAGAGTTAAGAAAAAAGAGATTTGTAGATGGGACTAAAGGTGAGTCCAGTTGGCGACATCCATGTATAAACACCTAATAGACAATAAAACAATAATAATAATAATAATAATAATAAGTCATTGTAACAAGGACTGTAAACTGTCACAATTTAGAGGGCAATTTGGCAATATGTATCAAAAATCTTAAAATGAGCATATTTTTGCCTAAGAATATATCCTTTAACAAAATAGCCACAATTATGCACAATGATGTACTTTAAGGTAATTCACAATATATGGAAGGATGAAATAGACATAATATAATCAATGTTAGCTTATTGTTTAAATACAGTACAGTATAATCCATGTACCCAGCAAACAATGACACCTATCTATATTTAATGCTATGAAAGAATACCTATTACAGAATTTAAGTGAAAAATTGAGATTACTCAAAGAAGATGGCTGATAATCCCATTTTTGGGGAGTAAAAAGATATACCCCCAAATAGTAACAGTAATTATTGGTGGTATGATCATGGGTGATTTTTATTATTTTCTTCCACTGTTTTACATTTTCTGCAGTGAATGTCTACTGCCTTTATAATAAGAGAATAGACATCAATTGTTAAAAGTAATAGGTATCTTGAGCCCAGGAAGCCAAGTTTTTCCATAAATTCACTGTGGGAGTGCAGTTGGGGCATGCTGACGCCAGCATCTAAGGGATGAGTGAAAGTCCTAAAGGAAAGATGGAAAGAGGTAAGAGAAATCTAAATGAAAGCAGAGTCAGAAAAGTCCCCAGAAGTGAGATTAGCTCTACGCCCTTAAATGGCAGAAGGGCCGAGCGAGGAAAAGACTTGTGTTACAGGAAAGGTAGTTTGGAGGTCATGGACGGGAGTCCCTTCAAGGTAAGAAAAGCAGCCGTGGAGAGAGCTGCTGTGGACAGAGCGGGAGTGGAGGACGTGGAGACAGAAAGAAAGGAGAGGACTTTGAGGACCTTCGGCGGAGAGGGGAGGAGCGCGACTGAGCCGTGCGAGCAGGGCGGGCCGCGGGGGTGACAGTCGGGAGCCCTGTGACATGCCGCCTTGTCCCATCTCTCTCCTGGGCGGGAAGGCTAGATGATCTGGATGGAGCCCCTGCGCTGCATGATGTACCTGTGCTCCCCCAGGCTCCGCAGCCTGCAGGAGCTGGAGGAGCGCCAGATGCACCTCTCCGACATCGCGTCCCACGACCCCACCAGGGACCTCATCCTCCTCAACCAGCAGCGCCTGGCGGAGATTGAGCTGTCCAACCAGCTGGAGAGGAAGAAGGAGGAGCTGCGGGTCCTCTCCACGCACTTGGCCGCAGAAAAAAGGAAGACCGAGACCTTGCTGTACGCCATGCTGCCTGAGCACGTAGCCAACCAGCTGAAGGAGGGCAGGAAGGTAGCCACAGGTGAGGGGTGCCTGGCCCCGCACAGGGCACCTTGATGGCTGGGGGCACCCGCTCTGAAACCAGGAGGATCAGGGTTTGGAGTCTGTCTCCATCGCTTGTTAGCAACTGTGGTCTTGGACTCATTACTTAAGCTCCATAGCCTAGCTTTCTTCTTTCTACCTTGAGAATAATAATACAGTGACCATATAGGGTTTTTCACCACAATTGGAAATGACGTGGTAATGAAAGTGTCAGTGGCTCAGTCGTGTCTGACTCTCTGTAACCCCATGGATTGTAGCTGGCCAGGCTCCTCTGCCCATGGAATTCTCCAGGCAAGAATACTGGAGTGGGCAGCCCTTCCCTTCTCCAGGGGATCTTCCCAACCCAGGGATGGAACTCAACCCAGGTCCTCAGCATCCAGGTCTCCCGCATTGCAGGCAGATTCTTCACTGTCTTGAGCTACTAGGGAAGCTGATACATTCACACTAAATAAATAAAGGGATGTCCCTAAGGACCATTCTGGGAGAGCAAGCTTTTTCTAGAGGGAAGAAGGCCATGTTTATTCCAAACTCACTTTCTTTTGGTCACCAGCGAGTGTTCATTTCACCAGGCAAGCATGGGAAGCTGAGTGCCAGGGTGCTGTCCTGGGTGCTGGGACTCAAAGAAGCTTATAGGCTTGTGAGTTTGACTGGTACCTACAGAATACATTAATGGGGATGACCGAAAAAAAGGAAATTTATGTGCATTAAGGAGAAGTTATCTTGCCAGGATCTCTGTTAGATAGGTTATATATGCTCTCTCATTTAATTTTCTGAACATTTCCAGAAGGGAGGTGTTATTAGCTAAAATGGTGGAGCAAGTTCACTCCAGTTTATGAGTAAAAGAGCAGGAAACCCATCAGAAGTCCATTTAACTACAAATTTCGTCCTTCTTTCCCCACCATGGAAGTTACTCTGGAAACATAGATAACACAGAAATTCATGGTTTATGAATGTCAGAAGAGAAAGAGACAGGGGTTAGGTATGGGGGTGAAGGCTGATATATAGAGTGTGGCACCTGAGTTGGGCTGCCTTGAATTCTGCAAAAAAAAAAAAAAAAAAAAAGGAAAGGCATTTCAAGAGAACGGCACAGCAAGAGTCAAGGTAAGGCACTCCGAGGGTAAACACGGCAGGGTGTTGTACCGGGCACACAGGGGTACATGGTGGAGGGTTGCCTGCTGAGTTCTGAGCGGGTGCACCTCTGGGAATAATCTCCCCTCCATGGAAGTTTCCCTTCGTGTCTCCTGTGGTTCAGGCTTTGCTTTAACTCACTGACCTCTCTGTAAGCCAGTGCCCACCCAGACCATCCTGACATTCCCTGGTGGTCTGCACACCCTATTAAGTGTTTGCCCTCTGTCTGCTTCCCTAAACTAGGCACTCCTTATGGGCAAGGACCCCTGTCTGCTTCATATCACACGATTCCACCAGCATGATGGCCATCTCTATAGACAAGCGACAGATGTCTGGTGGGTGGATGGTGAATGGTGATGTGGACCTGGCTCCTTCTCCCTGCGCCACGGTCAAATTTGGTTCCTAAAGGCTACTTGAATCCAGAATTAAAAGAATTGTTATTCTACATCCTTGGCTCTGACACCTGGTTTATGTTGCAGGAGAATTTAAAACCTGCACGATTCTCTTCAGTGACGTGGTGACGTTTACGAACATCTGTGCTGCCTGCGAACCTATCCAGATAGTGAACATGCTGAATTCAATGTACTCCAAGTTCGACAGGTTAACCAGCGTCCATGAGGTCGACAAGGTAAGCGTGTGGTGCCCTGGGCTGTGTGTGTCCCTGTGTACCAGGGCAGGGCGCGTACCTGGTGTTGGGTCTTCATTTTTCCTCTCCCCTCACTAGTCTAGGGTTTGGTGTGGATGCCAGAGGGGATGTGAGGAAGAGCTAAAAATTTAAAATTTTCAAAAATCCTTCTATACTGCCCAATGCTAAGCTTGCCTTCAAGAGGCATACTGTTTTCCCAGAGAATACTATGCCTTCATTTCAGCAGCAAGTCTAACCTAAATGTGTATCTAATATATAGCATTACATGTGGATCTAATAGACAGCTTCATCCTCTCTGGGACTTGCCTCTGCCAAAAGCAGACAGAACTTTTGGCAGAAAGACTCTTTGTGACTCCAGGGACTGTAGCCCACCAGACTCCTGTCCATGGGATTTTTCAGGCAAGAATACTGGAGTGGGTTGCCATTTCCTTCTCCAGGGGCAGGGGGGCGGTCTTCCCAACCCAGGGATCACACCTGGTTCTCCTGCATTTGCAGGCAGGTTGTTTACCAGAGAATGACAAAAAAAAAAGTAGTGTTATATTTAGCGCATTAAGAAAACCCTCTGAATTCTCTCCTATTTCCCCCCTTATAGGTGGAAACAATAGGAGATGCTTATATGGTGGTGGGGGGTGTACCAGTGCCTGTTGGAAGCCATGCTCAGAGGGTAGCGAACTTTGCCTTGGGGATGAGGATTTCTGCAAAAGAAGTGATGAATCCTGTTACCGGAGAACCCATTCAGGTAAAGAGCAACCGAGTTCTTTGCTTAATACAAGTTACCTCACACAATATAGTAGAATTCTATTAGTCTGCTTGGATGGCTCCTGGGTATGTGACAGTAATTAAAATGGATCATTTCTCCCAACTCGTCTCTTCTTTTGCATACATTAAAGTAACAGATATTAGGGTGTTATTGCCTCTGCTGCTGCTGCTAAGTCGCTTCAGTCGTGTCTGACTCTGTGCGACCCCATAGACAGCAGCCCACCAGGCTGCTCTGGGATTCTCCAGGCAAGAATACTAGAGTGGGTTCCCATTTCCTTCTCCAGGTTATTGCCTCAGCTTCTCTCAAAATTGAGAAGAGGCTTCAGAGTTCAGGGTTATGATGGGGTTAACGCAGGCTTCCTTTGTCCCTAACCCTGGCTTAGTGGATTTCCATCCTTAGGAAGCCAGCTCGTTTCCAATTCTGCCTTTTTGCTCGAGCATTTTCAACAAGTGGTTCAGGTTGACTAAACAGCCAACTTCTCTTTGCTTAGGGAAGTTGTGTATCCGACATGCCGTCTGACGGGTTCGAAACTCAGGCTGAGGTGCGAAACTGCCTGCAGCCAGCAGGCCAGACACCGTGGTGTTGTAAGATATTCACAATAGCTTTCCCTCCAGCACGTGGCCACGAGCGAGACATCTGCTTGCCTTTCTCACTGGAACACAGGAAACTGCTTTTCCAAGTATGGAAGTTTGTTCACACTGTAAAAGTTGGACGCTTTTGATGATGAAAAGTAAATGCCGTCTTCTGTCTGCTTGGCTGAGCCCAGTGGTCCCGAGGTGGTTTGGAACAGAGTCTCTGTCCTCTAAAAAGCGAAGTCCCTTTGCAGCTCCTGTCAATCAGATCTGTGCAAACAACTAAACAGCCAGCTAAAAACAAAGCCGGCTATAAGATGGAGTAGGCTTTTCCCTAGTGATAGCCCCTGTATAGGGGATTCTGAGATGTGCCACATTCGCCATCACCTTAATGATTTAGAGGCTGAGAAGCACTGCAGGTACTGGCAGTGGTGTCTGTGGCAGTCTTCAGAGCAAAAGCTGGTCACACGTCACGTCCGTGATACCGGCCTATTGCAAACACACAGAGACAGCTGTTGTATAAAATCCCCAATGTCATAAATAAAAAATCAGGAAGGGAGATAATGAGAAGAGAAGTGACAAGAAGGTCAGAAATGAGATAAGTGTTTTCGTTAAAGAATTCTAACGAAAGCCATGCACACATTTGTGCATGCTAAATCCTTTCGGTCGTGTCCAACTCTGTGTGACTCTATGGACTGTAACCCCCAGGCTCCTCTGTCCATGGGATACTCCAGGCGAGAATACTGGAGTGGGTTGCCATGCCCTCCTCCAGGGGATCTTCCTGACCCAGGGGTCGGACCTGCATCTCTTATGTCTCCTGGACTGGCAGGCAGGTTCTTTACCATTCACTTCAGTTCAGTTCAGTCGCTCAGTCGTGTCCGACTCTTTGCGACCCCATGAATCGCAGCACGCCAGGCGTCCCTGTCCGTCACCAACTCCCAGAGTTCACCCAGACTCACATCCATCGAGTCAGTGATGCCATCCAGCCATCTCATCCTCTGTTTTCCCCTTCTCCTCCTTCCCCCAATCCCTCCCAGCATCAGAGTCTTTTCCAGTGAGTCAACTCTTCACATGAGGTGGCCATAGTACTGGAGTTTCAGCTTTAGCATTATTCCTTCCAAAGAAATCCCAGGGCTGATCTTCAGAATGGACTGGTTGGATCTCCTTGCAGTCCAAGGGACTCTCAAGGGTCTTTTCCAATCTTTACCATTAGCGCCACCTAAAAACCTCCAGTGAAAGCCACTGAAGAATACGGAAAATACATTGTTCTGTAAATAGAGTGTTTGTGAAAAGGCATGGCAACAGAGATGGTAATAGTGCTACACCGATATGATTGAAAATGAACAATGAATTCCTGGAAACTTGCATAGTGGACTTACCAAGGGGGGGAAAAAAAAGAGGAAAAGATGTTATCAATTCTAAGGATAGAAATAGGGAATAGGGACTTCCCTGGTGGTCCAGTGGCTAAGACTTCGTGCTCCCAGTGCAGGGGGCCCGGGTTCAATCCCTGGTTAGGGAACTAGATCTCACATGCAGCAACTAAAGATCCCATATGTGCAACTAAGACCTGGCGTAGCCAAATAAATAAATATTAAAAAAACAAGAATAGTGACATAGGAGCCTCATTAAATATCTATCAGAAACTGCATATCATGTGAGTTTATTTAAGGAAGTAGAGGAAAGGGCTGGAGACATCCTCTCCCTTAAGAAAATGGTGCTGTTACTTCTACAGTTTTAAAATTAATACTCATTGAGCTCTTTCATTCTGTCACTTGTAAAGCCTATAATCCACATTTGCTGAGGTCACCCTTGCATGAAAGTAAGGTGCTTTAAAGGATTCAGAGAAACGAGTTTAAAATCTTATTTTAAAGAAAAGAAAATCTGGCATGGAAAGATGAAAAGACAAGTAAACCTGATTGGGATGTAGAAAGCGGCAAGAGAATTCTGTTTCCACGTGCACGCTCAGTTGTGTCCGACTCTTTATGACCTCACGGACTGTGGCCCACCAGGCTCTTCTGTTCATGGGATTCTCCAGGCAAGAATACTCGAGTGGGTTGCCATGCCCTCCTCCAGGGGATCTTCCTGACCCAGGGAATGAACCCAAGTCTCTTTGTGTTTCCTGCACTGAGGGCAGATTCTTTACTGCTGAGCCACTGGAGTAGTTAAAAAAAATCACATAGCAAAGAAATAGAAATGAACCAAATTCCAGAAAGTGGCAAGACCTTTCAAGAGGACACCCACGATGGTTCTTCCCCAGGAGACAGTAGAAGAAATAAGCCACCAAAGGGGAGACTAAGACGAAACCCACCTAAAGTTTAGTGACATTTTCATGGCCACCTTGGAGCTGGAATGACGGGTTAGAATCCCAAACAGCTCGACTTTGATAAGTTCTAGCCACAGAGTCTCTACCCACTTACCAATATCTTCCCCACAGATCTTCACAAATGCATAGGTTCATTCGGTCAAAGGCTATGCATAGGGGAGGAGACCTGAGAGAGAGCTCCAGTTCCAGAGGTATATGGGGCCTTCCCCAAACACAAGTTGCTGGCCCATGGAAGAGTATTGTTAGGGAAAGAGAACCATGACACATTACTCCAAGGTACGTATGAAACTCATATGCTGATGCTTTAATCCCTGCTACCTCATGAAGGTGACTGAATTGGACTGCATTGGCAGACAGGGCCGTATAAGAGGTGAACACATCAAAATCAGGCTGTTAGGGTGAGTTCTACTCCAATCTGACTGGTGTCCTTAATAAGAAGAGAAATCTGGAGACAGGAAGAGATAGCAAGGATGTGTACACACAGGGAAGAGACTGAGAGAACACAGCAAAAAGGCAGCCAGCTGCAAGCCAAGGAGAGGGACCTGAGGATCAAACTGGCCGACACCTTGATCTTGCATTTCCAGACTTCAGAGCTGTGAGAAAGTACATGTCTGTTGTCTAGACCACTCAGTTGTGGCATTTTCTTGGCTCCAGCAGACTAATATATTCATCAAAAATTTAGATGTCTGCTTATTAAGGAAAAATGTATATATAAAGTCACAGAATGGGAAAAAATATTTGTCCTTATGATTCAAGAGTTCCATTTCTAGATATTTTCCTAAGAAAAATGAAAAATGTATGTCCACAAAAAGATCTGTATGAGAATGTTCATAACAGCTCCAAATGGGAAATAACCTAAATGTTCGTGAAGAGAAGACTGGACTAATACATTGTGATGTAATTCTTACAACAGAATAGTATTTAGCAGTAAAAGAATGAACTGCTGATACATATAATGTGGGTGAATCTCAAAAACATGGATTTTGATAAATGAAGTCTGATACAAAACAGAATATGCTACCTGACTTCATGTACATGAAGTTGGAGAACAGGAAAATTCCTCTTGGGGCGAGGAAATAAGAAAGTGGTGACCTCTGCAGGGAGAGATGGAACTTAACTGGAAAGGGGACAAGATAATTTTGCAAGGTGATGAAGACAGTCTGTGTTTGATTTTGATTGGTGGCTCAGGGGTATTTGCCAAACTGGTGGAGCTAAATACCTTGAAGTCTTTTTTATTTTATGTAAATTATACCTCAACTTAAGAGTAAAAGTAAGGGTATTTGATGGTCCCTTTTCAGTCAGGTTCTCTCTGTGCAGATCAGAGTGGGGATCCACACGGGACCAGTCTTGGCAGGTGTCGTGGGGGACAAGATGCCGCGGTACTGCTTGTTTGGTGACACTGTGAACACAGCCTCTCGGATGGAAAGTCATGGGCTTCCCAGCAAAGTGCATCTCAGCCCCGAGACCTACAGGTACCGCTTATTCATGCCTCTCTTTGCCCCTTCTTCTTCCAGAAGGTACAGAGTGCCTCACAGCCATCAGATGGGGGCAGTATACTTCCAGCCATGCTTACAGGGGACCTTGAGGCAGACAATTAATGTTGTTGAGCCTCTTCCATTAGATAATTTTTCCTCTCAAAGAACATGTGGTCCAGTTCAGGAACTGACAAATTATAGTCAAGGGCTGTTAACTCAGCCATTGCTTGTTTTTGTAAATAAAGTTTTATTGAAACCCAGCCGGGATCTTTATCTGCATCTTATCCATGGCTGCATTCATGCTACCACAGCAGAGCTGAGTCGTTGTGACAGAGACCGTGGTACCTTAAGCTGAAAATATTTCCTATCTGGTCTTTTATGAAGAAAAAAAGTTTGCCGACCCCTGGTGTAGTGCAGGAAGAAAGAAATATTCACAGATAATTATTTTTAAAGTGTGAGAAGTGCAGTGGTCACTATATGCATGAAACAATACTTACAGTTTCCTGAGAACTTGTTAGAGGCCACATTCTCTAAGTTCGTCAACATAAGTAAGTAAGTGTTAGTCGCTTAATCATGCCTGACTCTTTGTGACCTGATGGACTGTAGCCCATGAGGCTCCTGTGTCCATGAGATTTTCCAGGCAAGGATACTGGAGTGGGTTGCCATTTCCTTCTCTAGGGGATCTTCCTGACTCAGGGATCTAACCTGCGCCTCCTGCACTGCAGACAAATTCTTTACTGGCTGAACTACAAGGGAAGCCCTCATCAACATATGTTAGTCCATTTACTGTGGCAACAACCCTATGAAGATATACTATTATCGTTCACATCTACAGATGAGAAAAAAAAATCAGGCACAAAGAGGTAATTCACTCGCTTCAGGTCACAAGTTGGCTAGGAAGGAAAATGGCCTGGATATAACCCAGGGAGTCAGGCTTTAACCATCCATTCCCATGCCTATGGGAATTATTGTGTGTTGTGGGGCATGGGAGCCCAGCCCAGTAAGGAGATTCTGTGTGGAGAAGGGAGTTTCCTGAGCTGGGTCTTGAACATGGAGTTCCAGAGCAGAGTTTAGCCCAAACTGGGATATTGGAGTGAATATCCGGCAGTACAAACACAGACGTAGAATAAGGGCAGAGAACTACAAATGATCTAGCATTGCTGGGGTGGAAGCTGTGAGGCAGAAAGTGGGGAGAGCTGTGTGTGCCTACCTGAGGGGCAGGGCTCACACCAACGGTGAAGAGTGTGAGCCCCTAAGGAGTGTGAGCTTGGACACAATGGCAAGGTCAGGGTCCTGCTTGACACTGACCACTCAAGGCTGTGTAAGGGCAGATTTGCGCATCAGGAGATGGGAAAGACAAGACTTGTTAGGAGTTTGGTTTGAACCAGAACATTCGTTGGTAGGAATCTGAGGATAAAATCAATTAAATTTGGTAATTGCTAAAATGGGAGCTGAGAAAGAGGGAGGAGCCTTGACTATCTCCCAGGTCTCCATCCTGGGCAACTCGGGCCTGAATCTCATCATCTGAGATGCGACAAGGGAGAGGGATTCCCATCTAGGAGGTAGATGATGATCTCAGGTTTGGAAGTATTGAATAAAAGGAACTGGGAAGCATCTAGAGAGAGGTGGCATTAACTCGCTGGGTGAGATTTGGAGTCAGGCTGTTGGTTGGGGAACCAGACTTGGAGTAATAACACAGAGGTGGTAATTAAACCATGAGAGTTGGTGAGATCACCTGCAGAGGGATGCCATGTGAGAAGGACAATGGGAAGAACATTTCACTGGCAGATGGAGGAAGGAGTCATGGAAAAGGCAGGAGAAGCAAGCAGAGAATTCAGGAAGAGAAGCACCCTTCTGGCTATTTTTATGGAGGAAGAATGGAACAAAAATATCAACTATAATTGGGCTTCCCTGGTGGCTCTCTGATGGATTCCATGGCAAGGAGTGAAAAATAGTCAGAGGTTTGGATACATTATCAGAAGTTAACTGTGGTCAATGAGGGGTGGGGGAATGAATAGACACTGGATTGTGGGTTGAAGGATAAAAGGAACGAGCATTTGTATGGCATTAAAGCAGATGAACAAGTAAGAAGATTTTTACTTCTATTTAGGATGGAAGAGACCTTAGCAAGCTGGTTAGGCTTAGGGGAGGAGGCAAATGGAGAGGGAGCTGAAGATCAAAGAAGAGGTGGTCTGGGGGCTGGGCCTTGAGGAGGTGGGAATGGATTTTGGGTGGGTGCCCTTCAACAAGATACTTCAACCTCTGAAGTTGGAGGAAAGGGCAGGTGTGATCAATGGGATGAGAAGGCGCAGGGTCTCGGCTCTGAGGGTTCCAGTTTGTGGATAGATCAGGTCACAAAGTGGGCTTCGCTGGTGGCTCAGTGGTAAAGAATCTGCCTGCAATGCAGGAGACACAGGTTCAATCCCTGGGTTGGGAAGATCCCCCGGAGGAAGGCACAGCAACTCACTCCTGTATTCTTGCCTGGAGAATCCCCATGGACAGAGGAGCCTGGTGGGTTACAGTCCATAGAGTTGCAAAGAGTCAGACACGACTGAGCAGGTAAACAAGTCACGCAGTAGGATTATGGTCAGCAGCATGTGGGCGAGGAGCTCAGGTGCCTAATGAGGGGATGTGAGGAGCCTGGTGAAGGTCTGAAATCTCCACGAAACCAGCCAAAGCCAAGGACAAGGGAAGACTGATGAGTGCTAAGCCCTGGCTGAGGCAGCTAACTGCGAATTGGACGCGATGTTAGTCTGCACTGGTTTGTGGTGTGTCTTTGGCATCTCTCCACAGCCAGTAAATGCATAAACACGTGCAGTTTCCTAGTCACTCTGTAGCCCTGTCTCTTTGCACGGGCCCCTCCCTGTTCACTTGGGTCTCAGACTTCTCCTCGCACATCATCCTGCCCATTGCAGCCCACTCTCGAGTCACAGCTCTGTGACCTGGGGCATTTTTTTTTTTTTTTCTCTTCTCTGTGCAGAGCCCTGGAGAATCAAGGGTTTGAAATAACTGAGCGGGGTGAAATCAAAGTGAAAGGGAAAGAGAAGATGACTACCTACTTTCTGATCCGAAACCTGAAGGCCTCAGAGGATGAGATCATGGGGAAACCTCAGGCTCGGCTTGATTCCGAGGGTAAGCAAGAAAGAGAAGCCTCATCAATACTCCTATTGGATGTTTTTTCCACTAACAACTTCGGCTCCATTTAGTGGGCTTCCCTGGTGGCTCAGTGGTAAAGAACTCGCCTGCCGATGCAGGAGATGCAGGTTCAATCCCTGGGTCAGAAAGATCCCCTGAAGAAGGAAGTGGCAGCCCACTCCAGTGTTCTTGCCTGGTGAATCCCATGGACAGAGGAGCCTGGCAGGCTACAGTCTATGGGGTTGCAAAGAGTCACACGACTTAGCAACTGAAGAACAGCAACAAACGTATTTGAGGGCCAGCCTGGGTGCCATCCCGCCCACCCCCAGGCTATGACCTTCTACTCAGTCACAGCCCCTGACGAGTCATGTGACCATTGCGCCTGAATCCTCTCTTGCTGACGCACCTAGCCTCAAGAGTCCCGCATGCGTTCATTTTTAAGGCTCTTCCCTGTCTAAGAAAGGGGCTTTCCCCCTCAGCCTCTCCTGCAGCTGGGGGAGGATTTCAGAGCCTCCCTCTGCTCCTCAGCCTCCAGGGAGGCTCCAGACAGGGTTCCTCTTCACGCACTGGAAGGTTCCACCTTCCCCATTGTCTGCTGGCTTCCAAAACTGGGAAGAAAGATAAAATCTGTGACTCACCTTGTTCCAGGAATGGCCAAGAGGATGAGTTTAGGTTAAAGCTAATCCAGTAGGCAAAGCTTCCTGAACGTCTGAAGCAAACTCGTGAAGGAAATGCATTCATTCTGATTGGAACTAATCTTTAGTTGGTCCTGGCGCCTACAGAGAAAAGTCTCTGAATCCACAGGTTCCCATTTATGTAGCTCATTTATGCGGGAGGTCACTTGGGGATGCATGAATTACGGTTCCTATTTTTAAAAGTGGGGTTATACCAATGGAGAGATGGGAATTTAGAACTGTTTCAATGGCTTTGGTGGGGCTGTCATTCTAATACCAGCTCACTTTAGTGTGCCTGGGCGCTGTGATTGATTTTGGCCACATTTTGTTGCTGGAGACACTTGAGATAGAAAGATCTAAATGAAAAAGTAGAAAGAGTTTTGGTTAATAAAGACCAGGAGGTACCCTAATTAGAGTTTCTGAATTTCTAGGTTCTGGGTGCCTCACCCACCTACAACATCTGTCCTTCTCACCAGCACGTCCTCCCCGAAGGATGGAGGGCTGTACGGGATAAACAGACTAGGTGTATCTGGCTCAAACCATGGACCACTTCTTTCCATTTTCTCCCTGTGGGGGCGCTTGAGCTGGAAAGTTGAGAAACAGGATTCTAGTACCTGGTCTGGGCCAGTAGAATCCAACCCACTTTCAGTTCTGAGCTGGAAACAAAACAGGAATGAGTAAAGGGTCTCTTGGTTGCAGATCTCATGATGGACCCAGAAAAAGAGGAAGAGAGGATGTGAAAAGAGGGAAGGGGACAGCTCCTCCCAGACCCCAAACAGCGTGTGGGTATAAAATGGGAAAAGGCACTCTTTGGGCATAGGTAGTCCCCAGACATGGCTTATAATAGAGGAAAGTCACCCTTTCTTCTAGGTGAATGCCAGCCCCAGCCAAACCTCTGGTTAGGAATCTCTGTGCAGAGAAACACAACCCTGTGTGTGGAAACCAGAAGCAGGGGGATCTCCACCTCTTCTAATTTTCACGCTTCTCTGTATCTCCCTCACCTTTCCTCCCATTAGCCTAGAATTTCTGATGCTGAGCCTTGGTTGTCAGCCTCTGGGGTGTCTGCCCCTCCTATCCCCACCAGAAACAGAAAGACTGGGGTCCCTCAGGAAAGACCCCATGCTGACACTGCTCGGGGTCTGGGGGGACTCGAGAATGTGACCCCTTAACCTCCAGGGGCAGTGGGAGTTTCCCTCTCATGGCCAGATAGGGTTGGACTGGAGGCGTCTCCAGTGTGCAGTGGGGGAGGGGTCTGGGCACCCTCCATGTCCTGTGTGTGTGTTTAGGGGGTCCCCAGGGGCTCAAAGAAAGGCCCCACCTTGACCCGCACTCACAGCCTTTCCCCTCACGCCTTTTTTGCAGAAGCAAGTGATCAGGGAAGTCAGGATGGCAAGACTCTGGCTGTCATGAGGTATGTGGACAGCTGGCAGCTGCACAAGAGTGACGCAGCCTGTGCTAAGTACCCCAGATGGCTGCAGAGGCCCCCAGACTGCCCTGGGCCAGAGGCCTGGCCCAGGGGAGGGGAAAGGGCCAGAGAGAGGCCCCTGGGTGGGATGCTTCTGATGGTTGTTCTCTATGTTTTGAGCAAGTTTTTCTCTATGCTCCCCACCCTACCCGCCTCCCCATCCCAAGTGTCCCAAGTAGGGGCCCCCTCATTCTGAAAGGGCCCTCGCTGCTCAGAAAAGCTTATTAGTCCCCATGAACCCACAAAATGAGGTTTCTCCGGACATGGTGCCCTCCATACAAATCACGTTATATGTCAGTCACATGGCTAATCCCCTAAGAGGTGGGAAGCTTGAATTTCAGAATGGTTATATGATTTATTGAAGGTCCCACAACCAGAGAGTGGGTGAAGCTGGACTCGCCCCTCAGGCTGTCTGTCTGGGGCAGACCATGGGCGCCCTCCTGTGGGAAAGCAGGCAGTCAAAGCCCCCAGGCAACTGTTCTTGGACTTCTTGGCTTCAGGACGGCCATGTTTCTGTCAGATCCTCTGGGCCCCATGTGAATGGATTTCTGATTGTTGGGTGTGAATAGCGGAGGTGTGAACAAGGAACGGCCCCCATGCTGTGGGTGAATGGGAAACGGTGCTGTGTAAGCCAGAGGCTCGGAGGAATGAAGACCCAGCCCCGGGCTCCTCTGTGGGCATCATCACGGTAAGGGCTCCTGTCAGGAGCCACCCATCTGTCAGGACTCCCTCTGAAGGTCAGGCTGTTGGGCCTCGCTCCCTCAGAGACCCCTCTGTTCCCCAATCTCAGGACTCCAGTCGAGGCCCTCCTCACCGATCACGTCTGCTGTCAGCCTGGGTGTCAAATGTGGGAATGCTCTCTGGTGGCTCATATTCCCCTTGCTCTGGGCTCCGAGGCCTCACCTGTGAAAACCCTGGCTCCTGAAGATCCTCTCAGGGCCTGGTCAGCAGCCCCCGGGGCTGCACGGGTGAGGAGCTGCCCCCCAGAGTCCTGAGGCCAGCTGAGAGGTGATGCCCGCCTACCCCCAGCCATCTCTACGGAGGGGGGCCTTGGTGACCCCCTGGGGTTGGGGGGGGTGGGGCAGTCAGTGCAGGAGACGCTTCAGCAGGACCCAGGCTGCACCCAGGACCTCATTTCCTCATTTGCACGTCAATGACACGCTTTTCTCTCCCTCCCCACTCGGTATTTGGGTGTTAGATGCGTCAGTGGAGAGACTCCCCAGAGCAATTAAACGGGAGTATTGAGCCGGAGAGAAAATCTTGTGTATTTGACTCGGAGATTTAAGCAACCACCTTTCAGTATTGACTGAAAAATTGGCCTTCCAGCTGCCCCTGCTGGCAGGCTCTTCTGGCTTCCCTTCAGACCCCTGTTAATGTGTTTTTTTCAAATTTCAGCTTGCTTCAACTTGTGTCCAAGCTGATTCTCCCGACGATTATTATAATGGGTTCCAGGCTGACCCATATACGGCGCTCAGGCAGGGAGCCCAGGCTCCCCCATAAATCATGGGCTGAGGGTGTCCACTCGCCAGGTTCAGGGCACGTTAGGTCAGCTCCGAGGACTTCTTACACCAATTCCTAATTGTCCTGGAGACTTGAGTGCTGAAGGTCTCTCTCCTCACTGAGCTCTTAGCAGTCTGCTTGCTGGGGAGTCTGCCCTCACATTTAACACGCTCCTTCCCGACGGGAAGGACTTTCCACCATACACAAACCCTCCACCCTCCATGGGTAATTCTTGGATGGGTTTGTGGTCACTTGTCAGGGTCTTTGTCCCTGGCTTTACAGAGTCTTGAGAACACAAGGGTCCTTCCCAGACCTGTCCCAGTTGGAGCTGAGGTCCAACTGCTTTGGAGCCAGGCTGACGGACCTGGGCCCTTATTCTCGGCTCCAAAGCTTTTCAGCAGCTTTTCTGAGGCCTTCATAAGCACGGCTGTCACCTTCTCCTGACCCCTTCTGCTGGGGGCTGATGAATAGGCATGGTCATTTTTAACCTCGGGCTTTCTAGAAGTTGAGCTGTTAACCCAGCGATGTTCTAAAGAAGGAAGATCCTGGGAGGTGTAAATGAACTGGCTTTCTGGGTCAGGGCTAGCCTGTAAAGATGCTGGTTGTCAGCTTTGGTGTCACAGATGGGGGTGCAGCGTCAGAGCTGGGGGTGTGGGGAGGCTGTGGGGGGGGGCGTCAGAGTCACCTGTGGTTGACAATGTAGGTGGCAGGGCCTCATGCCGAGTGCTTCCACAGGTCCAGAGCAGGGTGTATCCCACCCTGGTTTCTCTGCCATCTCCCCAGGGCAGTCGGATGAGCTGCCAGGCTTCAGAACCACGGTCACAGTGGCAAGAGCATTAGCCCCTAATCAGAATTCCCAGGTCTGCTCCCAGTAACTATCTGGGTGGCTCTCAGCCATCCTTTTTTGCTTCATTTTTCTCATCTGGAGAGCAGGGGTGATAGAATGCCTGCTTTAGGAGGTTGAGGTCACTTTGAGGAACATGTGAGATGCTGTGTATCATCTGAAAGCTGTAAAGTGCTAAAAAATAAAAAGGTCAAGGATGCCAATTCTTCATCACTTAGGGACTCTATTGTTGAGAATCCTTCCACTTAACAAATAGGTGAGTGTTGGCACAAAACTGTAAGAGATACTACAGGGGTTAAAAAAAGACTAGTCTGCCATACACAGGGAGCTTTAGATCAGCGGGTGTAGCAGAGCCCCATGGAAGTCAGGACCACTGCCCAGCGTGAGGTGTTACAGGGCCAACAATAAGTACAGGAGAGGCTGAGGCACACTGAGGACCTGAGAGCCTCTTGGGGAGGTGCGGGCCTCCCTGGTGGCTCAGATGGCAAACAATCTGCCTGCAATGCAAGAGACCCAGGTTCCATCCCTGGGGTAGAAAGATCCCCTGGAGAAGGGGATGGCAACCCACTCCAGTATTCTTGCCTGGAGAATTCCATGGACAGAGGAGCCTGGCGGGCTACAGTCTATGGGGTTGTAGAAGGTCTGACACAACTGAGCAACTAACACAACAGCGACACCATAGGGAAGGTGCAGGTGATGGCAGGAAAGGGCCGAGCAAGGATGGGGCCTCTGTTCTGATCCCTGGAGAATGCAGGGGCTTCCGGAAGCTGGAGATGTCATTCCTCCAGGGCATGGTCTCTTTTGCTCATGGACAGATGTAGGAAGCAAGTCGGTGGGCGATCCTAGAATGGCAACACTTGCCCTAAATGTGGAAGCTCCATCAAGCCCTTTTTATGAACAGGGTAAAATTCCCTCACCAATGGTGTCTCCCTCCACAAATATTCCCAGAACCCGTGGCTCCTTTCTCTGTCCACACCTACGAACGTTATGGTGTGGTCAGCTTGCCTTTTCCTCAGAGCAGGTCAGTCTCTTGGAACATTAACCCTGATGGAACCAAGGGGGAGGAGATGACATGCCCCCCACATGTGGAGACCCTGGAGAGTAAAAGCCGGGGTGGGAGGAACAGGTGGGACAGGAAGGCCAGCAAGCATCCCTGTGCTGGGAAGGACCAGGACAGGGTCTTGGGGAGACCTGATGGGGTCTGAATTCAGGCTCAAGCCAAACTCCCTCCCCTCAGTGGGGGAGAATCAGGATTGAAACCAAGAAGTGTTTTCCCATATCTGATTCTGTCTAGGAAGTTAGAAACAGATGCAGAAATGCAGACAAGGAATTGTTCTCATTGCAAATGTAAGAATCCCTTCTTGTGACCCCAAGATAATCATATCCTTTATGACTTGCAGAGCCCTGCCTGTAACAACCAGGCGATGACCCAAATCCCGTGTATACTTCCCAAGGCAGCGGCAGTCCCCCAAACTCCACCTCAATATCACTTCCGCACCGCCCTCCCCAGCCAAGTCCACGTTTGACAACATGGCTCGTGTGATGGTTGTTTTCTGAACAGGAAGGTTTCTTCTGCTACTACTCTTTTCATTTAATCCATTCTTAATCTACACTGAAATGGATTTCTGTGCTGCCTTTAATTATTTATCAGGCCATGTTGGTTTGCTCAACTAAGGCTATTTGTTTATTCATTTACATTATGGAAGGAATATTTAATTATTATCTTTTATAACTAGAAAGTGCAGCTAAAACAAAAGAAGAAAACAAAAGCTTCTCTAATTCCATCACCCAGAGAGACTATTGTTAAAATTTTGGTGGCTATTTTCCCAGACTTGAGTGCATGAGGGTATGTGTATATGTGTGTACATATATACTTTTTCTTACAGTCCTGGGATTATCACACAGAGATTGTTTTGTAAATTGGCAGGCCATGAATTTCTTTCCTTTGAACACTTAAACATTTCAAAACATTTCGAATTTTGTATATATATATAAAAATAATGTGCTTGAAATGGTGCACTTATTTTCGCTCCCTGATGCTACACACCAAAAGCTACATTTACTTTATATCCAATGGAAACCCCAATTGTCTTGTCCTTCTGCCGATCTGTACCACTTCTGTGGTGACCTTGATGTTCCGTGAGTCCTGAAGTTGCCTCTGAGTTTTCCAAGGACTCACCTAGTTCATTAAGGTTTGGTATTTAGATTAGAAGATGTACATTGTAATTTTCAATTAGTCAGAACACAAAATTAATCAGGATGCTGCATTTCCTAGCTGTGCACAATAATGAGCCTTCGACTGTAGCAACATGAGGGTCCTACAAGGCAGTCCTTGAGGGCTATGAGCAGTGGTCTCATGGGAACAAAGGATGATGGGTGAGAATTTATCTCAAGTAAACAAGGAAATTCTTCCGCCATCTGGACTGTGGAATTGGATTTGGGTAAAATGTCAAATACATATGTCTAGAGATTCCAAGAGAGTCTTGCAATTCTGTGCTGACCAATTCTCATTTGACATTGTCAGGCAGCATCATTCAAATTGGGCCTGTTTAGCTTTCCATAGGCTTTCTCAGCTCTTTCCCCAACACAGCCCTAGTTTGTCGTCTTGGTCTCATCAATGATCAAGGAGCTTTTCCTCAAGGAGAGAAAGGAAGAGGGGAAAACAGGTTTCATAGGCACAGGAAATGGCAGTAGAAATGGAAGAGGAGGAGGAGGACCACGGTTAAGACATAAGCGAGAAAATGAGACATGTCCAAGTACCATGAGAGAAAACTGTGCTGTGGATGCAAGAAAAGGAAATCAGAAGGGAAAAGATACGTTGTACTTTTTTTTTTTTTTTTTGACAAGAGAAATTAGGTGTTGCATAAAG
Source organism: Bubalus kerabau (assembly GCF_029407905.1). Classification (NCBI taxonomy): domain Eukaryota; kingdom Metazoa; phylum Chordata; class Mammalia; order Artiodactyla; family Bovidae; genus Bubalus; species Bubalus kerabau. The sequence goes on along the minus strand of NC_073635.1, from coordinate 21,116,480 downwards.
GGGAAACTAAGAGGTCTGTAAATGTTATTTCCTAGTGTTGAGTTTACTTCCAAGATTATCTGTGAGAGGTTAAGTCATAAAATAGATTATTCATCTTGGTTACAAAAGAAGTCTTGGTGCCATCTCCATGCTGGAGCGCGTTAGACACAGAGCCTGACTGCTGATAGGGAAAGAGACAGTTTTTCTTTGCCGTATTCCCTCTTTTTTTAAAAAAAACAAAAAACAAAACTCCAGCTCCTTCTTGTTCAGTTTTTATCAGGGTAACCGCTACTTTGGGTATAATTACAAAGACACAGAATACATTCTGTGATCACAGTACTATTTTGTGGAGATTTACTCTCGCTGGTTCTCATAACATTTCCATGGGTTGAGTAGGAGACGATGTATGGTCTATGATCCCGTTACAGGGAGGCCCAGGGAGAAACTAGATGGGGAGGGTTCAGCCTTTCCTGGTGCTGATGGGCAACCTGGAGGCTGTGCTACACTTACTAGAAAAAAAAACCAAAACACTACAATTTCTGTCTGTAATCAGTTCCTTTTTTCCTTTACTTGCGATGATGCCCAAACAAAACTGAACTCAGCTTTTTCAAACACACTGTCCTTAACATTTATCCTGAATGTTTCCCTTTTTGAAAAATTCAATTCCTTTTTAAATCATACTTGGGCTTACATGTCAAAGAAAAACAATACTGCAATCAACTCTGTAATTCAAAGTGAAAGGGATAAAGGCTATGTGGAATAATAAAACTAGCAGAGAATTAGCAAAAACAAAGCAAAAATCCCACCCCATATTGGAATAATTTATTTCCAAAGACCATAAAATACTGCTGAGCAGGAGTCAGTCTTTTGCGTGTGTGTGTGTGTGTGTGTGTGTGTGTGGAGGGGGACAGAGTGTGGAGTGGGCTGTACCACAATGCTCAAATGAACCTGTAGTTTATGACATCGTCACTTAGCCAGCTCTGGTCTCAAGCCATACCTTATACAAATGGTGAGTTTGAGGGGTTTATAGACCTTATCAGGTTAGCCCCGGCTTCTGCAGGAGTTAAATACTGCATATGAATCATCACTCAGAGTTGTCCCGGTGACGTGGTTCTAGATCTGCCAGTTTCTCACCTTATCCTGAGCCTGAGCGAGCCTGGGGACAGGTCCAGTCACCCACATTTTTCCACGTGTGTGTCATCACTTACATTCATTAATGACCGGTCCATTAGCAAATGGAACTTGCCGTCTGATGAAAACTGCCCATAGTTTTTAGAATCTAAAAACAGAGGTAATAACGGATCCAGGTTGGGGAGGAAGGGAGACACTGACAGCCCCCAGTGGTGAAGGAAGTCATTCATTCACCTGAGGATAAAAGGCTGGAGACAGAAGCCCCGCCTGCATTTCCTGATTTCTAGACTTATTAGAGCTTCAAATCAAATATAGGAGCCCCTCTGAACTTGAATGTCTCTGGAACAATGATGAGTGTGAAAAAAGAGAGAGAGACAAAGAAATGGAAATGATGAACGACTTTAAAATCTTCAATGTGGACGTTTCCCCAAATGAAATTGCAGGGCAAGCAGGAGATGCATCTCCACCTAGCTAGCTCTTGGTCTCCATTCCTTCTGAGTCCCGCTCCCTCCCCCTCCTTGCTGAGGCTCACAGTCCCAGGTTCTTTCCCAGTACCTCCTCCATGGGCTCCTTCCCACACTTCAAAATAAGAATTGGCATCTTTGAGTTTGTGCTCTGTGTGGGGCATGGTGTATTCACTTTATAGAAGGCATCTGATTGAATTACCACAACAACTCTGGGAGGAGGGTATAACTGCTGTTGTTCATGCACACTTGTGTTTGACTCTTTGCGACCCCATGGACTGCAGCACACCAGGCTTCCCTGTCCTTCACTGTTTCCCATAGTTTGCTCAAACTCATGTCCATCGAGTTGGTGATGCCATCCAGCCATCGCATCCTCTCTCGTCCCCTTCTCTTCCTGCCCTCAATATTTCCCAGCATCAGGGTCTTTTCCAATGAGTCAGCTCTTTGCATCAGGTGGCCAAAGGATTGGAGCTTCAGCATTTCCCTACTTTTCAGATGAGGACGAACGAGGCCCGGAGAGGGTACTGATGGGCAGTGGCAGCCGTGGCTCTGAACCCTGTGCGTGGTGATGCTCGGGCTTCATGTAGACAGTCATGGGGCAGCAGGTCTGGAGGCTTGGGGCTCTTATGAGAGCTGTGCACGAGTCAGGATTTGATAAGTGGCCAAAAAAGTGATACAGTGTTAGAGCAATAATAGAGCAACAAGGCTGAGGTCTGAATGGACGTTTCTGGCCTCACTGGGAAGATGTTCTCGGCCTCAGGAGGTGGTATGGTAACCCCACGGGGCCCACACTATACCCCAGGGCCAGGCGCAGACAGAACCCTCCTGCCCGGGGATCAGTCTGGGGCCAACTGTTCAGCTCACCGCTCTGTCTCGTTTCAGCTTCGGACTGGTGGACACTCGAAGGGAGTGCAGTGGAGGGACGGGAACCTGGGGAGGCAGCAGCCAGACCGTGGCCTTCAGCTCAGACGGAGACACGCGGCCTTCCCAGTGGGCCGCTGCCGTCTGGCCTCTGCGCTTTGTTGTGACAGCGAAACATGAACCCCTCGGCTTCACTTTTCCCCCTGCTCGGTTTAATGGCGACAAAGAAAAGGAACTTCATTTCTCAGCCCAAGACTTCTTAAGCTGCGTCTCTTTCTCATTGTCCCTCGGAGAATAAAGGTCTAGAAATGAAACACGATCCCGACAAGTTTGGAAAAATGTGCTTTCACAGTCTCGGTTCAAAGCCAGCCCCGACACTTGGGGACTTCAGGCCGTGTTTGTTCTCTCCGAGGAGAACGAATGGCTCTCATCACGGTGGTTCCACTGAGTCCTGTCCTCAGAGCCAACTTGAGAGGACGCCCTGGCCTCGGAGCCGGTCGTGGACACGGTCTTGTTCTAAGTGATGGTGGGAGCGGGGAGGATGGGGAAGGAGCCCCGGCCCCTGCCATTGATAAATCACCCCACAACATAGCCGGGATGTGAAAGGCACTCAGCCAGGGGTTGTGAAAGGAAATCACTTTCATTTCCAGCCCTGGGAATTACATGAAGCCACAGTTTTCTGAACGTAAAAGGAAGGAGAAAATGTGAAAATCACCGGAAGGGCAGAGTCAGGAAAGATGGGGAAATAAGGCAGAGTGTGGCCGGCCCACCAGGTCCCTTGTCCCTCTTCAGACTCAAGTTTCCTCTCCTGCTTTAGCTGCGGCATGGGGTCCCCTGGGTGGTGGTGAGTGCTGGACATGCTCTCAGAGGCCTGGGGTGCAGGAGGCTGAGAAGTGGTCTAGGGGTCTCTGCATCTGCACTTGGTTTTGGTGAAAAGACAAGTATTTTTTAACCCACATGAAGGGCACCCGGAATTTTGCGATTCATTCTTGCCAGAACCTTACTTGTCCCCAGAGGCATTAACTGTCTTCCGGGAGGGCAGACTTGACTTCTGTGGCCGCCAATCCCGGGAGCAGGAGGGGAAGAGAAGGTGACAAGAGCTGAATTCCTTGCTCTGCTGTCCTTCTAGATGACAGCGGTGTCTTGTTTCTAGAAATAGGGGGTGCGGCCTGTAGTTCACAGCGAGTCAGGATTAGACTGAATGCAGCTTTGAGAGATATGGGTTCTTGTCCAGATTCTGCTGCTAGATGTCTTGGTACCTCAATTTCACCACCTGTAAAATGGGGTTAGCGGCAGCTGCTGCACCGAGCTCACAGTGAACTGCAAAAGCACAAAGCTGCCCTTGATATTCACAACAGTGGTAACTACTAACATGTATAGATCTTCGACCAAATGCTAGGCACTGGCCTTGCACGTATGTGACTCGTTACTTCTGCTCTTGGCAACAACCCCATAATAAGCCAGGGTTTCCAGTCCCTGATTGACAGATGAGGTCGTCAACTCTGGGAGACTCGGTAGCCCACAGTGCTGGCGCTGGCTGACAGCTTAAGTGGAACACATTCCAGTGTTACTATAAGGTCAAAAAGGCAGAATAGCCGGGATGTGGACCCTGGAGCCAGGTAGAGCCCAGTTTGAATCCTTGCTCTACCATTTGGCAGCTGCGTGTGTTGGGGGAAAGTTGCTTAACATCTCTGGGCCTGAAGTTTCCATCTGTAATATGGGAGTAATCAGAGGACCTGCATTGTAGGGGTGTCGTGAGGATTAATGACATATCCACAAAGCACTTAAAGTTACTGACATTTAGTTATCCCTCTGTAAATGTTATTTTTTAAATGCTCCTCCTGTTGAGCGGTCGTCTTGCTCAAGTGGGGCCAAGGAGAGCTGATCCACCTTGTGATTCCTGTGGACTTCCCTGTGGGCTTTCTTTTCAAAATCCTTCAGCCCAGTTGTGAGGGAGAGAAGCCCGCCTGGAACTAGGAACATGGTTAGGTGGTAGCACTTCCCGAGAGATGAAGGGCAAAACGGTTGCTTGGTTGAGTAGTGGTTTTTTGTTTTGTTTTTGGAAGGAGAAAAGCTGGAGCCTGAGGCCCTGGCTCCCAGCTGGCAGCTCACTTTGCCTCCTTGGCCCAGACAGACTATGCCAGTTTAACGCTCAGCTCCACCGAAGGCTGCCAGAAATGGCGAAGCAGGTGTCCCGGGCCTGGCTGAAAACGGGGTGGATTTTGTTCCATGTTTATTATGATCAAGGTAATCTTCTCCAGCTGTAACCGAATGACTACAACCTGCATTTGGCCTCTCCTGGAGCCCACTATTTATTCTTCGGAGTGAACACTGGTGGAGACAAACTTCGGGTGCCCAGGAAACCTTGCCAGGCTGACTGCGAGCCCCTGCCACTCCCAGGGGAGCATTCTTTCTGGGTTGGAGCCCTTGGTGCCAGGCTGGGGGTGTGTGCACACTTGCTCAGAGGGCACATTAGATGAGCTGGCAGAACACCTGCATGCACTGGCCCCTGCCTGGGCTGTGTGTGGGCACCAACATCTGATGGCCCGCCTCGTGGCCGGCGGTCCGAGGTCTGGTTGTCACTGCAGGTAACAGACTTCTATGAGCAGTGAATGCTCCGCTCAGCCGGGGAGGTGGAGTGCCTCTGGAGGTGCCCCTTCCCACACCCACAACCTGTGAAAGGTTCCTTTTCCCCAGTAACCCTGTCTGGTTTTCCAGCCCCTTTCCCAGGATGCCATGGACCAGAATCCCAGATCTCTGATCCAGCTCTCCTTGACCTCGTCCAGCAGGTCAAAGACTATTACAAAGTCTGGCCTCCAGCCCTCAGAGAGAGGTGGATATGAGGGCATGGCAACCCACTCCGGTCTTCATGCCATGGACAGAGGAGCCTGGCTCCTGGGCTACAGTCCAGAGAGTTGCAAAGAGTCAGATATGACTGAAGTGACTTTGCAAAAATTTGAAAACACCATCCACTGTCCTTCCCAAGGGAGCACACAGCTTAACCCCACCGCTTTTAAACCCACCTCCAGCCTCTTACACACCACACCCCTGTGGACAAGTTGGTGGACGTGTGCAGAGGGGCTAACAACATGCCAGGGGTTTCTCCCGCCTCCCATGCCTCGGCGTGGCTGTCCCTTCCGTGGACATCTGAGCCTGCCTTTCCGAAGCCCCGGGCTGGCCAGGGAGCTTGCACCTCACCCTCCTCTGGGCTCTGACCAGCTTATTCTTCAGTGCAACCCAACCACCACCACCACCACACCCCCCGCCCTCTTTTCTTTTTTCATCCCTTCTTCTTTTCCAACTTTCCTTCAGCTTGAGTGTGAGAGAAAGAAGGCGAATCATGTGCCTGGCTGAGGCGTGAGATCATTTTTCTCTCCTCTTAGCACGCTCGCTGTCTGCTGGTCGGGGTTACTGGAAGAAGGCGGGAAAGATCCGTTTCTACAGAGAGCCATCTGGCTCCACCAGACTCACGCTGATGCTAATCTGCTGGTTTCTTTTTCTTTAGTCTTTTCTTTTTTTTGTTGTTGTTCCCAAGGCACACTTCATCTGCAGCTGTAAACTCAGACCTGGTCCATCTGAAGGCGAGCATTCATCTGGTGCCCATTTGTTATGGCATCAGGCCCCCACCCTCACCCCCGCACCCCTGTCCCCTTGTAGGTGTCGGGACATCATTGTGATCATTGGTGGGTCTATGCGGTGGTAACGTCAGGGCTGTACTTTCAAATGGAAATCAGGCAATTACGCTGCACACACAGAAATCTGACAGATGCAGGGGTTTTACACCACTGGCTGTGTCATGGGGACAAAGGCAGCCCGCGCTCCCAGGGGATGGTTAAATAAACAGAATATGTTTCAAGAGCGCAGAGAAATCCAGGAATAATTAACTGTGTGATGAAAGTTCATGGATCCCGTGGCGGTTTAACTTCAAAATGTGATAATGATATGTCAACGAACCACTTAACTCATCCTTGTAAAGGCGCCATCAGCCCACCCGTCACATGTGCAATTGAAACAGAGGAGCTGCTCTGCACATCTGTTTTCCAGCTTCCAAGTGCAAAGCCTTGCAGTATTTTCTCTTGTTTGGCTTCCCACGTACAGAGGGCTGTAGCGGGCTTAAGGAGAAGAGGGGCTGGTCGTGGCCTGTTGTCTACCTGATGGAGCAGCTTCCGGTCAATGGCAGCATTAAACACAGGCACTTATGCAGGAAGCTATGGTGGTAATATCATCGTGGTGGCTACTGGGCCAGTAACTGTTACCTGCTGGGCACCAGTACGATCCTGTGTGTGTGACGTAGGTCCATGATTACCCACATTTTACAGATGGGGAAACGGGCACAGAGTTAAGAACTGGGGCTTCAGGACTGGCCCTGCCCGACTCCGGTCTTAGCTCTTGGCCAGTGGTTTGTACCTTCCTAACACATCAGACACACAACAGCTCGTGCACCCTTAGAAAGGACCTAAGTCACATGCATAGAGTTGGAGTGACTCACTCCAGTATTCTTTCTTGGAGAATCCTAGGAACAGAGGAGCCTGGCGGACTACAGTCCATGGGGTTGCAAAGAGTCGGACATGACAGAGTGACTAACACACACACATACATACACAGGAGAGACCTAAAAAAAAAAAAATTGAAGTTGAATTTTCCCCCTAAAATATCCAGCTGTTTAAACAAATGGTTAGTTTGGAGCCTGAAACATGCAGTAAGATTTACTGCTCAATGTGTCCCAGACTGGATTGGAATGAACCATATTACCAAAAAGTCAGGTGTCTCCAAATCCTGGCCACTCTGCAGTGTCCTGGAGGAAAAAACCCAGAGCAGGCTTTGGTCTGAGGCTCTGGACTTCACAGCCTGTGAGGTCCCCCACTACGTCATGGCCTTGGACTAGGCTAGGCTGATGCCAACTGGAACTGAGAAAAAGGAAGGACATTTTATCTTCTATAAAAGGCATTTTGTAAACTAAGCATAGGGTAAAATAAATAAAATAGGTTTATGTGGGAATCTCCAATGCTTTCTCAGATCAACAAATGCCAATGAGGTCCCATGATAGAAAGAATATAGCAATCAAACAAAGCAGGGCGTGTCCAGAAACATCCACTAGTTTGCCAGCGACTAATAAACACCAGTCCAATCGTGGCTTGTTTTATCTTATTCAAGGGTAGAAAAACTTTTTTTTTTTTTTTTTAAGTCTATCAAGGGTAGAAAAACTTTTAAGGAGATCCGAAATCATTTAGAGCATTAGCTTTGTCAGGAAAAAATTTCCGCTTACAGAAAAGCTAGTTTGACTTTCTTCATCTCTATTGAACACATTTGTTTGGAAATACTCTTATAAACTTGCATTGCAGGAATGAAAAACATCATTAAAGTATCTTCTTCAATAAAGGCCTGAATTTAAAAGGGTTAAAAACACAACTGACAAGCAAAAAGGAGACCAAAGTCACAAATCATTCAAGAAATGGACCTCTCAGGAGCTCAACAAAGCAAGGAGAGTATCATCTTGTGGGTGGAACTGGCCAGACTGAACCACCCCCATCACAGGAAGGCCTGATGAGCGCTAACAAACTAAAAGGAAAAAAAATCAGAGCAAAGAAAATGGGAAAACCAAAAAATCAGGAACTTACAAATTTTTAAATCAAGAAGTAAATCAAGAGGTTGCCTCAAAATATATTGATATAACTAATGTGATTCAACTGGTTAACGTCTGTGATTATTAGTATATCTTTCCACAAAGAAAATTGTTATTATAAGTTCTTCACACATCAAGAAGTGTTTTTTAAATTAAGCATTTGACCAAAAGAACTATCAGTTTACAGAGAAGCCTCTAATACTTTCTCAGGTTCAACAAGTGCCATTTTGAAAGGTCAAGATGCCCAAATTTCCAGGGATAATTAATTGAACCTGAATAGTCTATGAATTTGCCTGTGATTAATGAGCATCAGAAATTTACACACACGCATAAAATCATTAGTCAGTTTAGCTTCTCAAATATCAAAACACATTTAGAAAACCATTCAAAATTTGTGGCCATCAACTTATGACAGAAAACAATTTAAAACCCTCTGATTAAAAAGGAATTGGTTTTACCTTTCCTTCTGTTTAACACATTTGAAAATATTATAATCTTATGATTGTGACTGGCAAAATCAGAATTGGTTTTGACCCAGCTCTTTCAAACAATGTGTGTGTATTTATATATTAACCAAACTCTCAGGTAACGTATGTATCGTGACTCTGTATGTATGTGCATACTCTATTATAGCATCTTTTCGGCTGTGCTGGGTCTTAAGTGCAGCATGTAGGATCTAGTTCCCTGACCAGGGATTGAACCCAGGCTCCCTGCTTTGGGAGTGTGGAGTCTTAGCCACCAGACCACCAGGAAGTCCCCACCTTAGCATCTTCAGAGAAGTAAAGCAGATTGTTGGCCAATGAAAGTACCGATAAATCAGTACATGCCTGCAACCGTGCAGGAAAGCTTTCCATTAGCCATCCTAATAAAATCATATCAAACTTCTGCACATGTGATCATGGGCTGAACTTTGAAAAACCATGCCCTTTATTGAAAGAAATAAAATGAGACGGGGCAGACCACATAAAAACCACATGTGGGATTTTTCAGATTTCAGTCTTCATACCCTGGAGAAAATCTATTTAGACCGAGCCACGGTTACTCATGGACCTGTCACAGTTCTCAGATGGACCAGGCTGGAGAAATGGTCAGAAGCCTCTGATTTAGATCAAGTGTTAATCGTGGTCATCGTTAGGAACAAGAATTACGGGTGACTTTATTTTTCTCCTTTATGTGTTTGAGTTTTCCAAATTATAATGTAATGGGCTTTCAGTGAGATATTGGAGCGAGGGGGAATGGACCCAGGCCAGCAGATTCGGATTCTGGTTCTGCTGCTCATTGTCACCTCCCACCTCTGGACGCTCAGTTTTCTCTCTGAGGAATGGCAACCATCATACTGACTACATCAAAAAGTTATGGTTACTAGCAAGATAATGCTAGCAAAGCAGGCAGTGCCATGCACATTAACTATGCCATAAAGTTAACTTGTTCAAAAAAATCGTTGTCCAGACCCTGTCTGTATGGTTTCTTACAAAAACAGGAAAAACGTGGAAATCTTGTCTCACTGATGAAGACTGTGTTATTTCCATATGCCACATTGCCTGATTTCCAGGTATAAGTGAGCGCTCCCTCCACTTCCTTCTCCGATAGGCTTCCCTGTGTTTTTAATTCATAACACTCAATGCAACCTGAAACTCATTTCTTTATATACTGGAATCAGCCATCATGTTGATGGTAAGCTACCAATTGTTTTTAACAAATGGCTTGTGAAACTGTGAATATTTAACGAACGGCTTTCATGAGCCAGCACTCCGCTGGCTATCTTCCACTGTGACAATTTTAACATTTTAATTTGCACTTTAAAGGGTAGTTTGGGGTTGACAATGAAGGACAATGGCCATAACCTCAGGCCAGTGCAAGTATGACAGTTTGTAGGCAATATTACCAGTTGTAACTAGCCATAACTGATGCACCATTTTCTGAGTTGATTTTAATTATTGTGGAGGTAACTAAAAGATAAGATTCCTTGAAAATGTCTAGGATTATATAACAAGTAGGACCTGATGTTACTTTCCCATGTAGCTCCAGCACTCTAAGGAGCAAGGTTGAGCAGCTTTGGATTTAAGATCCAAGTATTTTATCTGTGAATTCACTTCAAAAGTCGAAATAATATAGAGGGCATATATTACGAGGTCTCTCTTCTATCTCCACACCTGTGCATCCATTGTTCTCATTATTTTATTGCTTTGTTTCTATTTTAAGAAAACAGAAGTAAACACAAAGGCATTTGTATTCTCCACCACTTCCTGTGTTACTAAAAAGATACCATTTACACTGTTCTCCACTTAGCTTTCTTCACTCAACAGCACCCAGAGTTTTTCCATGTTGGTATATAGAGGAATTATAACTGCATATGCTTTCCTAGGTGGCTCAGTGAGTAAGGAATCCATTTGCAATACAGGAGATGCAGAAGATGGGGGTTTGATCCCTGGGTCTAGAAGATCCCCTGGAGGAGGGCATGGCTACCCACTCCAGTATTCTTGCCTGCAGAATTCCATGGACAAAGGAGCCCGGGGGCTACAGTCCTGCGGTCACAAAGAGTCGGACTCGACTGAAGTGACTTAGCAGGCATGCATGATTTCATCATGTGGCACGTTAAAGATGGCCCCCAATTCTTTGTCTCATTGAGAGGTGAATTCTTGAATATGTGGTGGCCTTAGTGACTTCTTTGGCCAACAGAATACAGTGCAAGTGAGGCTGTTTGTAGGTCAGGAGTGAAGAAGCTGTCTGTTCTTGCCTCCCATCACTTGAGTCAGGAGTCCCTGGGGAGAAGTCTGATGCCCCTGAAACCTGCATGCTGTGAGGCAGCCCAAGCTAGCCACGTGGAGGGACCTTGAACAGAGATGGTCGGCTGGTGCCCCAGCTATTTCAGCCATGCCGGCTCACACCCCAGACAGGGCAGGGAAAACTGGAGAGCTCATGAGTCCAGCTCAACTACCAGCTGTTCTCCATGAGAATTCCTAAGTGAGAATTTCCAGCTGAGCCCCATCAACCCATGGAACCCTGAAAGAAGACATTGTTGCTCTAACTTCTATATTTTGAGGTCCCTTGTCACATAGCAGTTGATAAACTGAATACAATATGCAGGTACATGTGATTTATTTAATTAACCCCTCATAGATGAACATTCAGGTTGTGGCCAGTCTTTTATTTCAACCAAAGATGTAATGGTTACTCTTGTTGCCTGTATATCTTTTTATGCTGTTGCAAGTATATAATTTCCCAGAACTGAAACTGAGTCAAAAAATGCATTTGCAATCTGTTTTATTTCTGTTCATTTAGTGTCCATTTCCTTGCCCGTTTTTCTATTGGCTTGTTCTTTTACGTCTCAGTTTCTAGAAAATCACTTCTGTGTGATATGAAGCACATATTTTTTTCCCACTTGTCTTTGAACTTTGCTTATATTGATTTTTGCAATAAATAATTTTGTCTTCCAAATTTCTGTTACTTTTAGTATTTAATCTTTGATCCATTTGGAATTTGTTCTTATGCATACATGTAGTTACTAGTTACAAAATTATCTTGGTAGTATTATACACAGGGACATTTAATTTAGGGAGATTTGACATCTTTATGAAATTCACTCCTTTTATTCAAGAATATGGTGTACCTCTGCATTTGTTTAAGTCTGCTTTTGTGTCTTTCAGGATGAATTTAAAAAGCTTTTTTCATATAGATCTGGAACATTTTGGCAACCCATGCCAGTACTCTTGCCTGGAAAATTCCATGGACAGAGGAGACTGGTGGGCTACAGCCCACTGGGTCGCAGAGTTGGTCACGACTGAGCACACATACTGGAACATTTCTTAGGTTTATTCTCAGTTACTTTAACTTTTTCTGGTCCTTACTGTAAGTATAAAAAAGTCTTTTCTTGGGTTACATCTTCTAACAAGTTGTTTAAATGCATGAAAGCTTTAGAAAATTGTATATTGATTTTCTATTAAGCCACCTTACTGAAATCTTTTTATAATTTTCTTCAGATGATCCCTTTGGGTTATCCAAGTATAAAAATTATGATTACTTTTCAATTTTTATATGCCTAATTTCTCTCTTCACTAACTGTTTATAACATTTAAATCTTATTCCTGACTTTAATAGGAACGCTATTGGTATTTGTCCTTTAAACACGCTGACTCTCAATTTGGTTTGTGTTAGGGAAGAACACATCTGTTCCTAATTGCTGGATTTACATCAATAATGGACACTGAATTTTACTTTTAAGCATCTAAAGAGATTAGTACATATTTTTCTTTAATCATTAATATGGTGCATTCATATAACTAGACTTCCTAATACTGAACTGAAACAGAGCAGGGCCCTGGGTCCTTCCCCCACCTCCGCTATGTCCCCAGCCTGCCTTTTGTCTGTGGGAAAAATTTAGCCAAAGAATAAAGTTTAATCAGAGAAGTAAGAAAATGCAGAAATAAAGAGAAGCGGTCAAACAGGACGAGAGAGTAATAGTTTAGTCAGTAAGCGAAGTCAAGGACCTTCCTTCTCAAGGGCTAGAGAGAGTATTCTGAGCCACTGTGAACTGTCTTGTGGAGACTGAAACCCCTACCAGATGGAAGAAGTTAACGACACGGATGGCCAGGCTGGAGCCAAGACATAAGCTGTCACAATTCTAAGAATTAGCCTCAAGGAAATGGGAATGAACCAACGCTGCAACTGAAGACTAACTGTACTTAAAACAATCAAGGGGACACTGGTCAGACCACTGATGACTGTCAGAGCTGACTGCTGCTTCTGCATGGAGCCCCCTCCCTTTGTTCTGTCTATATCGGGGGCGGGGAGTCGGCCTTTGGCCAGGAGTTCCCCACCCCACCCTCTCACCCCAACTGGTCACCAGCCTCCGAAATAAAGCAAACTTTCCTTTCCACCAACCTTGCTTCTTTTTTAGCTTTTGAGTGGCGAGCAGCCCAACCCCACTTTTGGTAACAGAGCTGCCTTTGCACTGAAAAAAAACCCCACTTTGTCACATTGCGTTATCTTTTGAGTTGCTGGAGTCTATTTGGTATTTTTTTTTTTTTTTTTTTTAATCATTTAGCAGGCAGGCCACCCAAGGCATGTGGGATCCTAGTTCCCCAACCAGGGACTGAACTTAGGCCCCTGCATTGGGAGCATGGAATCTTAACCACTGGACTGCCAGGGAAGTCTCACATTTGGTAATATTTTGATCATAATTTTGCATCAGTTTAAGATTTTTTTTTTCAATTGTACACATTACCAGGTTTTTATATCACCATTATGCCCACCTTTTGTGTCCTATTTAATAAATCTTTTCTATACTCATATCCATTTCATTTTGCTTGGTTTTTCTCATTTTGATTCTCTAAGTTCCTTACTTAAACTTTTCGTCTCTTTTTCCTTTCAATTCACCCGTTTCTTTCTTTTCCCCCCATGTCTACCCTGGACCCTGCTGGTTCACACACTGTCTCGTCTTGTTATCACTGCCAGTAGATTTGTGTCTCTGTTTCCTGCCCAGCTTGTGTAGCGGTAACTGCTTCATTAAATATTTTACATTTGTAGTAAAATATTTTACGGTTTTTTCATCCGCTCTCTGGCAATATTTTATCTGCCATTTACTTTTCCTGATCTTTTCTGGTTTTATATCTTTGAAATAAGCTGGGTTTGTTCTTTTTGATGTCTCACCTTTGAGGCAGGTGAGTTTTTTTTGGACCAGAAATTTGCAGACCACATCCTAGCCTAGTAGGGACTGTCGTTATGAACCAAGGCCTTATGCTGGCTATAGATACTAATATCTTGTCCCCAGCCAGTGAAGATAAGCAGCTATGGGGTTTTTCAAAAAGCATCTTTTTTGGTTTATTTATTTAAAAAAAAAGTATTTCAAATTGGATGATAATTGCTTTGCAATGTTATGTTGGTTTAGTCTACAACAACGTGAACCAGCTGTAAGTATACATACATTCCCTCCCTCTTAAACCTCCCACCCACACCCGCCATCCCTTCCAATGCCCCTTACACCTCAATTTTCCTCCACCTGCCTTCCCCCACCGCCTTGGTCAGAGCACCAGGCTGAACTCCCTGTTCTATACAGCGGTTTCTCACTAGCTCCTTCACACATGGCAGTGCATATACGGCAATGCTACTGCTTGTCCCACTCTCTCCTTCACCTGCTGTGGCCACAAGTCTGATCCCTATGTCAAAAAGCATCCATCTTTTCCCCTGCTGCATGTAAGTAGGGCATTCCCTGCAAATGTGTGATTTTTAAAACCCCATCTCCTCTACTTTACACAACTAAACTGAGTCCAGGAGAGTTTTTGCTGCCCTGCTTGTACGTTGTCCCTCTGCTGTAAACAGGAGGCTTAGATTCTGTTCCCCACCTCTTTTACAAAGGCGTTTTGCTGACTTCTCCTGATACCTGCAGTCAGGCACTCACCTCTCCTCTCCCTCCTAACTGCTCCACGTTTTTTCTAGCCTATCCACCTGCTTTGTTGTTCTTAACTCCCTCCTACTTTTTCCCGAAAATGGAAACTTAATCTTCATTTCTTGTTTTCCTTTTGCTTTTTACAACTTCAAAGAAGAAAGACAGCTCCCCTCCTTCATTTTAAACCAGAAAACTACATAGATCTTAATCTTGCAAACTCTGGCATGAAAAGCCTAAAGGCTTGAAGCAGCTAATTCTCAACATGTTTTAAAGAAAAAGAAAAGGATAGAGGATTCATTTGTCCAGAGTATGTAGACATCTTGAAGCCTCAGGTAGATTTGTTGCTGAGGCAGGTTCATTTCCCTGTCGCCCAGCAAACCAAAACGCCAAGATGCCGAGGCCTGCAGCAGAGAGGCCGGAGAAGGCAATGGCAACCCACTCCAGTACTTTTGCCTGGAAAATCCCATGAATGGAGGAGCCTGGTAGGCTGCAGTCTATGGGGTCGCTAAGGGTCAGACACGATTGAAGCGACTTAGCAGCAGCAGCAGAGAGGCAGCTGAGCAAAGAGGTCTCCAATTTGACTGTCAAAGGCTCGGGGCGCAGAGACTTACGGGATAAAGAATAAAGCTGGGCGGTCTGGGGGCGTGGGGAGCTCGCGACAAGGTGATTGGTAAAAGGTGGGTAACTGCAACTAAACTACACATTCCACAAGTTCAAAAATGTAGGCACTTGGACTGATCTGAGCATGGGGTTCTTAGCCCTCTGACGTAAAAAGGTCACCTAGAGGACACTCGCATATGCCCAGTTGGAGAGTTGGTGGTCCCAGCCAGTCTTAACTGGCTTGGCTCCAACTAGACACAGGTGAAGCCGAGTTTCTGGAAGACAACTCTTGGGCAAACCTTGTTTAGGCTCCACACTTCTTGGAGGACATGCAAGTCTTGTAGCAACAATTAAAACCACCTTGATGCATGAAGATGAGTTACAGGTGAAATGGATTAACTGATGATTACACAGTTTCAGGGTTAAAATATTCAGGGTATTTCCTTAACTTATCCTTTGGACCTCATTTTTCCAGTGAGGGGAAGGGCTCTCTAAAACCTTCAGACAGGATGGACAACCCAAGGTTTAACAACAAGACACGAATCTTGAGCTGTGGAGTCTAGGCTCCAGGCTACTTGGATGTGGGAGCAGCTTGGGGCTCTCAAGTGGAAAGCAGAGAACTTGTGGAGAGAAGTTACTAGGACCTGGCTCCGGGCTAGAAGCTTTACATATGTTCCTGGGAGCACATATTGTTTTCAGCTCCATTTTAGAGGCATGATAACAGGGGCTCAAGGGGTTAGAGAACTTATTCACAATGGCAGAACCAGGATTGAAATCCTGGCTTTCCTGGTTTGGGGGCCAAATGTTCTTCCCAGAGCAACTCTCACAGGTGTGTAAACCTGCCCTGTAAAGACACGCATGGGCTGAGGGAACATTCCCAGGCTCCAGGACCCTTGCTTCCTGCCTTCCTTCCTATCTCCATGGCAGTTATTTAAAAACCAGGCCTTTTCATACTTTTAATATGTATTGACTTAGCTTCTAATCCCAAATGCAACCAAAATAACAAGATCCCCTCTGCTCTTGGTTCCTTGATGAGTAGATCCCGACTGTGTTAAGGTGAACGGGTTCTGCTTATTCAGGCCGGTGCTCTGGAAACAACAGGGTAATTGAGTGAAGTCAGGCAGAGAAGGAGAAATATCGTATGACATCCCTTATATGTGGACTCTAAAAAGAAATGGTAGAAATGAACTAATTTACAAAATAGATACAGACTCATAGGCTTAGAGAACCAACTTATGGTTGCCAGAGGGGAAGGATGGAGGGAAAGTTAGGGAGTTTGGATGGATATGTACACACTGCTGTATTTAAAATGGATGACCAACAAGGGCTTACTGTACAGCACAGGGAACTCTGCTCAATGTTATGTGGCAGCCTGGATGGGAGGGGAGTCTGGGGGAGAATGGATACCTGTACATATATGGCTGAGTCCCTTCGCTGTCCACCTGAAACTATCACAGCGTTGTTAATTGGCTATATCCCAATACCAAATAAAAAGTTAAAAAAATAAACAACAGGGTGTTCATTTACAAACACTTTACCAAATCATCTGTTTAAAAAAATAGACCAAATAGATACCTTTGAAGACACAAGGTATATTTTACCCAGATCATTTCTTAAAAAAGAAGACACAAACCCACTGGTGCTTTTGAACATGTTAAAAGAAATGACGCTGCATTTTGACCACTTTTCATTTGTTCACTGATGAAATCAATGCAAGTATGTTTGGTATTTTTTTTAAAAAAAGGTAAATTCATTTCCTAAAAACACATTTACTTAGAAATCCATTTTACCTTATGAACTTCTGGCCTTATAAACTTGACAGCAGAGCAAACTGGGAGCCAGTTTCCTGCAGCCATAAACTCCCAACAGTCTTTTTACAAGTCTTTATTCTCTGCAAATGTAAACGCTTGTGTTGAAAAGGATTCGCTGGGGAGATAAATGAGCCACAAAATGATTAGTGCCTGCTCAATGATTTGTCACCTCTGCCCTCCTTGTTAAAATGTAAAAGCGACTGGAGGGCTTTGAAAGGTGAGCCTTTCTTAGCACCTGAGTAAATGAGGTCTCCTGACTTTGCTTCTGTCCCCCCTGCGCTGCTGGCCCCAGGGCCCCTGGACAGGCCATGTCCTCCCAAGCCTCCTCAGTCACCTTTGCGGACTCTTCCAGGGCAGAGGTTATGGCCACAACCTACCTTGGCATTTCCACCTTTAGGCCACAGCATCCAGCAGAAGAAAAGTGAAATCATATTCTGAAGGGATTTCCACTTTTCCATCTGAGCAAAGGGCAGGTGGGTGCACAGTAGGTGTGTGTGTGCGCTAAGTCGCTTCAGTCATGTCCAACTCTGTGCAACCCTATGGACTGTAGCCCGCCAGGCTCCTCCGTCCATGGGGATTCTCCAGGCAAGAATACCGGAGTGGGTTGCCATTCCTTTTTCAGGGGATCTTCCCAACCCAGGGATCGAACCTGTCTCTTAGGTTTCCTGCCCTGGCAGGCGGGTTCTTTACCAATAGCGCCACCTACTGGGAGCCCACACAATAGGTGCATTCACTGTTCATTCTCTCTGCTCCTGTGAGCCTGGCGTGAGGCCATGCCTGCCTAAATCCAATTTACAGCCCAGGTCCAGCTTCTCCACGGAGCCCTCCGTCTTTTCATAGCTCCTCTCTTCTGTTCAAGAACCTACATTTCCATCCACTGACAAGCCAAACTCTTCTGCTGACTTTCAAGACCCGGACAACCTTCCTCACCCAGTTTATTCCCCACTGGGTTCCCTAAGCAGCCCTGCTGGATGTTCCAAAGAAGAGAGAAGTCACAGCTTTGCCGAGTAGCACTGATGCATCTCAGGGTTGGCTGTCTTTCACAGAGAAGAGTGGAGGACTGGCAAGGGATGGGTTTACATTCACTGGACGAGAGCACTTTCCTGAGACAGTAAATGACATGTACACCCTCATCATGGACAATGAGCTCTTAGCAAAAATTCAAAATAAAATTAATGAACTTCACTTCATAGGTCAGTGAAGCATGCATGGGGGAGAGGGGACAGCCATGAACTGTTAGAAACTCCATTCTCAGGAATGACTTTGTTCTGCACTGTCATGATGTTCTTAGTTGTGACCCACTCTGACACGGATCTGATTTTTACAGTTTTGAGTTCGCCTGCTTGCCCTAGTGGCTCCCCCCAGGTGCTATTGAGATAAAAGGACTTATTTCTCCCTCTGATCCCTGTGCCTGCCTGTTGGCTGTGAGCTGGACCAGAAAACAGAAATTATAAGAAATCTTCCAAAAATAAGAATCGGTTGCCCCTGAGTGTGAGCTTGGACCTTGGGAAATATGATTGTCAAGATGGAGATGGGGGGAGGCAGGAAAGGAAGGGGAGTGGAGGTATAAGGAGGGGCTGCCCACTAATTATATCCAAATCTCTAGGGCTGCGGCCCAGCATGAGTCTTTTTTAAAGCTTCCAGATGATTCCAAAGTTGCACTGCGCCCAATACCGAGTTTCACTCTGCCTGATCCAGTTGGCTGACAATGTACAGACGTGGTGAGGGAGGGAGGGGACAGGGAAGCTGGAAACTGCCTGACTGGGGAGCGGGGGTGGGGGTGGGGGCGGGGGAGGGGGGGCGGCCCGCAGGTCCTGGCCCAGGGCTCCCCCATCCCCATCACAAATAAAGAACATTCATCTTCATGAGAAAGATATTCTGACAGGCTTTGACGCTGCTAACTTTCCTGAACCATTTTTTATTCTTCCTTTTTCAGAAGTATGTACATTCTTTATTTGGGTCATTAGAATGTAGTTGATAACTTATATTTCTTAGTTCTTTTGAGAATTTCCTTGAGACAGACTTAGCCCTTGGCTTCTGAGGTCATTTTTGTTTCAAAAAATAGGTAGTAAATCATTTGTAAAAGTATTTAGTCGCTCAGTCGTGTCCAACTCTTTGAGACCCCATGGACTTAACTTTCCCCTAGGGAGCCCACCAGGCTCCTCTGTCCATGGGATTCTCCAGGCAAGAATACTGGAGTGGATTGCCATTTCCTTCTCCAGGGGTTCTTCCCAACCCAGGGACCGAACCTGGGTCTCCAGCATTGCAGGCAGATTCTTTACTATCCGAGCCACCGGGAAAGCCCAGTACATCATTTATGAGGTGTCATATACTGTGCAGGGTTCTGGGTTACCATGGTGTGTTGAGCAAAACCATTCTGACATTTGAATATTTGCTGGGGGGACTCACAGGAGTTGTGCAATTGTCCTCACAGTGGAGATTTATGCAGTGGTGTGAGGAGGACACAGAGCCGAGTCGCAAGCGAAAAGAACAGGTGGAGTGGGAGAAATCGGGTGCAGGCTTCCTCAGGCTTGTCTCCCCTGGAGAGGGGTCACTCGGTCCCCTGAGAGCGCACCCCACAGCCAAGAGCGGCCACAGGCGCACGGTGACCACTTGGGAGCCCACTGGAGACTCTGGGCTCAGGTCTTTATTGGAGGGCTGGGCACGTGGGCACCCCCGGCCAGCATGTTCCCAAGTTCCGAGCCCTGGAAGGACAGCAGGTGCTTCGCACACTTCACAGAGCCGGAGGTTCTGCAGGCAAGGCCTTGAGGTCCCGGGAGGACGGAGTGCTTCACCGTAAGCGAGGAATCGCTGAGACCGGAAGTGAGGCAGGGGTGTGAGTATGAGGAGGCGGGACAGGGGACTTCAGTTCCCACTGGAGAGTTGAGTCATTTGGTTACCGTCTGCTAGAGAAGGAAACTTGGGGCCAAGATATATGGCCACTTACCTCCAAGGACAGTTTCGGATTGTACAAGGAGAGGGCAGAAAAAGCTGGATTTTAACTCCACAACTGTGTATTAAACTATATGTTGTTAGGCTCTTGACTCTTATCCACATGGTCTGGCTTATCAAATAGATGAGTTCTATGGAGCGCCCCCTCTTGGAAGCCTGTGGTACATACATCCTGAATTCCACAACAGACTTCTAGAACTGGGTCTTTAGAGATGAGTGTGTGTGTATGCTTAGTCGCTCAGTCATGTCCTACACTTGTGACCCCATAGACTGTAGCCGGCCAGGCTCCTCTGTCCATGGGATTCTCCAGGCATGAATATTGGAGTGGGTTGCCATTTCCTTCTCCAGGGGATCTTCCTAACCCAGGAATCGAACCCAAGGCTCCTACATTGCAGGCAGACTCATTACCGACTGAGCTACGAGGGAAGCCCTTGGAGGTGAGGATTCCCTACAAATACGACACAGCATCAACTCCAAAAGCCTGGGAGTGTTGAAGGTCCCTGTGTGTAAGAAGTATATAAAAAATTACAGCGTACTTTCCAGAACCTACTTACCTGATGGAGGAAGACAATCAGAAGCAAAATTATTTCCTGAAGAAGAGGTTTGGGGTCCTGTCTGTGGCATGAAGATCACCCGCGTGGCTTCCACCTCTTGCAGAGCAAGCTCACCAGGTTCATGAACTCCCTGACCTGTTTGCACAAAACCTCCTGCCACCCCTTAATCATACTCACTACTCACAGAATTCTCCGCCAAATTACTTTTTGGCATCTACTTCTAACTTTCCCCCATGTCTTATGCCCTCACTGTAAATAATAATAATAATGCACATATTGGACAAGTCTTTTAAAAATGAAGCAAAGTTTACAACCCCAGCAGATCATAAAATGCACATGTTCAGGTATTGTTATGAACTAGAAGCTGCCAAAATTGATAAGGAGTAAAGAAAGGTCAGGCTTTTTTTTTTTTAACCACACTGAGCAGCTTGCAGGATCCTAGTTTCATGACCAGGGATTGAGCCCAGGGAACAGCAATGAAAACTCCAACTTCTAACCCCTGGAATGCCAGGGAAATCCCCTCCTTTTTTTTTCTTAAGTAAGTCTAGAAACTTGGTTTGTCAAAGCTTCTGGTGTGGAACCTAGTACTTACAGTCACCACATGCCGACCTAAAAGTGCTCTCTTAACCCCAGGAAAGCAGAGCAGGTCAATGGGGTCGGGCATAAGAAATGACCTGAAACTCACAAGGAGCCGTCTGCCCCCGATGTGTTGCAATCTGAAGCACTGGGCAGTAGAAATCCACAGCTTTATGGCGGGTAGATCAGCAGAGCACTGATGTGGCCTGAATTCCTCAGGGCAGGTTCACATTTGGGGTGCTTTCTAGTTCCATGACAGTCGCCTCCACGGGGAGTTGCCACTGCTCGAAGGGACTAGTGGTGTTGCTCATAGAAATAAAGCATTCCTGGTTAGTCCTTTAAAACGCTTCTTTTGGCATTTGGTGATTTTCCAGAAAGTGCAGAAGAAGTTGTATGTAGCCCTTTGGGAGAGTCTTAGATCACAGGAGAAGCAGAAGAGCCTTGCGTGGATCTGCTGTCACTTGTCCCTTTTCTGTCTTCGTGCTGCCACCTAGGGAGAAAAGGAAAGCAGACGTTGTATCCTGGTGAGGAGACGCCGTCACCTGCAACCCTGAGGACCGTCTGCACTTTCACAACAGGAAAGCAAGGTTGGCGGGTTCAATCCTGAGACCAGCAGCTGTGCACTTGGGCTTCAAAGAGAAGCCCTCAGGGCTGCCCTGGTGGCTCAATGGTAATGAATCTGTCTGCCAATGAAGGAGAGGTGGGTTCATCCCCTGATCCGGAAAGATCCCACACGCTGCTGGGCAACTAAGCCCGTGCGCCGCAACTACTGAGCCTGAGCTCTAGAGCCCGGGAGCCCCAACTACTGAGCCTGCGCTCTAGAGCCCGGGAGCCCCAACTACTGAGCCTGCGCTCTAGAGCCCGGGAGCCCCAACTACTGAGCCTGCGCTCTAGAGCCCGGGAGCCCCAACTACTGAGCCTGCGCTCTAGAGCCCGGGAGCCCCAACTACTGAGCCTGCGCTCTAGAGCCCGGGAGCCCCAACTACTGAGCCTGCGCTCTAGAGCCCGGGAGCCCCAACTACTGAGCCTGTGCGCCACCGCAGTGAGAAGCCAGCGCACTGCAATGAGGAGTAGCCGCCACTCGCTGCAACTAGAGAAAGCCCGCGCAGCAACTAAGACCCAGCACAGCCAAAAAACAAATAAAATATATTGAGTGATAGTTGTTCAGTTGTGTCCGACTCTTCGCGATCTCATGGACTATATAGCCCACCAGGCTCCTCTGTTCGTGGAATTCTCCAGGCAAGGATACTGGAATGGGTTGCCATTTCCTCCTCATATATATATATACATATATATACACATGAATATATATATATATATATATATGCATATAAACGGGCTACCCTGGTGGCTCAGACGGTAAATAAAAAGAGAGAAGCCTTCAGACAAAGGAAGGGGTTTCCATCTGGTGACATTCGAGGGTCAATGTTAGACTGCAGGAGGTGGGTGAGACCCAGTTTCCTTCCAGTGCTCAAAGGGAGTGAAATGCAAAATAACAGTCAGGTTGCCCATAGTCTGGGAATGGACACCCTCATTTTAGGGGGAAAAAAAGAAAAGAAAAATTCAAGAAACACATGAAAAAAGGTTCTAAGATGGATAATTCTTAAATAATTTTTCTCTTTTCCTCATGCAGATCAATGTATAAAAAAATGAATCCAGACTTGCTGGTAGAAGTAGTAGTCCTTAATATCCCCCTGAAGAATGCCACGGAACAAGCGTGACTACTGAAAGCTGGTTTCTGAGGACTAAACTTCAAACATAATTATTGTGGAGCTATGTTATCAAAAAAAGATGTTGATGGAAGCCAGGTTTCCATGCCATAATGCGGATAAGATGGGGCAGAGGTGAGACCTTTCCTGACCACCGACCTCACCAGGACTCTGGCCACCTCCCAGTCCGGCTTCTTCCACAGCCCCCAGCAACGCCTGACAGCCCCTGTCTCCACCTCCCTAGAGCAGAAACTTCTTGAAGGCAGGTATTTTTGTCTGCCATGTGGACAGCTGCATTTCTAGTGCCCAGACAACACTGGCACAAAGCGGCTGCTCTTAAAAGAATCAATGAATCTAAGCCCTATTCCTTGGCTCCTTTTTTCTTTTCAAAGAACTAAGAACTTGACTAACTTTAATTTTACACATTCTGATCAAAACCCATGTGTAAGGCAACAGTTCTCTTAACGTCGTGAAGAGGCTCTGATTATCTGTAAATTTGGTGCTTCCCTCCACCCCCCTCCCTGCCTCAAATAGCCTTGATTAGTGTAAGACCATCAAAAACATTTATTAACCAAAGTAAAGTAACTGCTAAAAAGCTGACAGCTGAATTAGAGACTTGACATGCAAATGCATGGGCTAAGTGGAAGCTTTACTTGAATTCTGGCTCAGCAGTGCTGAGGATAAAGTGACCTGCAGAATTCATTATGAACAGAAGCAGGATTAAATCTGATTTTCCTTTCTTAGGATAAAATTCACGATTAAAACAGAATCCTGAGGGATCTGTGCTCAGTCATGTCCGACTCTTTGTGACCCCAAAGATTACAGCCCGCCAGGCTCCTCTGTCCATGGGATTCTCCAGGCAAGAAAACCGGAGTGGGTTGCCATTTCCTACTTCAGGTACTGAAGGATAAACGGCCATAAAGCTGTACACACAATGATAAGAACCTTGTGGAGGCAAAAAAGAGAGAGGGCTGGGCTTGAGGGTGGAAGAACAGTGTCTGGCGTGGCCACTCAGTCTGGGTGACCTCACTTTGACCATCTATGAAACAGGGATGCACCCCCTTTCTGGTCTGCCTTAGAAGGTTGTGGTAAAGATTAACTTAACTAATGATACAGGATTGCTGTAAAACCTGTAAAACTATTACATATAAGGCACTTTTCATCAGTCTAATGACCCCAAGGAGTATATAAATCTGTGTATAAAAAGATGTATGAATCTAATCGTTTCTTCCTTATTAAGATGAGGTCAAAGCCTGTGGACCATCTTCCAAGGACAGTAAACAACAGCCTTTCACCTGCCTTCCTAGACTCAGAGCTGCTTGTTCTTCACCAAGAGGTTCAACTCTATCATGCAGCGATATCCGGAGAGCTCCAAATTGTGGGTTAGTCCTGGAGGAAGGACTGTTTGGGGAAAAAGAAACAAAACACCCAAAAACAAAAAAGCGTGATACAAGGCAGCTAGTTTAAGTTCAACCAACTGCAAGAACCGAGAAAGTCAATCTTAACCTATGTGAAGAGGTTGTTTTTCAAATCTGGTGAAGGGGTGACTTCTCAGGATATAACAAAAGTCAAAGTTAGGGGAAAGGGAATTAATGTGGTGTGGAGGGTTTGGGAGACAGAAGTCCTAAGTTTAGCTTCTGGCGCCTTTATTAGCCATGCGACTCTGGGCAAATAAGGTGACCTTACTTTCTCAACTGTAAAACAAGGGAAATAATGCCAATTGCCACATTGGTTTCTGGAAGGATTTCAAATACATAAATGCACGTGAGAAGCACTTAAAAAGGGCAAAACACGTTGTCGATCTTTATTATGACTTTTCAAGAATTTGCTTTCTTTCTTTGCACTGCAAAGTAATGTAATCTATGGAAAATGAAGACAAGAAACAAATCTATACCAGGAACACAACAGCCAGAGCGAGCATGCTGGGGTATTTCCTTCCAGCAAAACAGATGAGATAATCCACCCAAGGAGCTCAGAGGAGGGCCTGATGCTCGGTGAGCCTGAGACAGATGCTCCTCTAAGAGCATCCTCCTCACAGTATGGAGAGGAGGCTTCCGGAGCAGCCAGCGACCACAAGGCAGAACATCAAACAACCCAGTGGCCTAGTCTCATCTCACATGGAAGACACCCCTGAGGGCCAGCCCTGCTAGCAGCTTGTCCACAGGTCAGCGTTGAGGCAGAGTAGGAATATAAACCCAGTTCTTTTAAATTAATTGGTCTTTTCAGACCAATTATTTTACTTTTTTAAAAGTAAACTTAATTTGAAACATGGCTGGTCATTTTCCCCTTCACTCACTTCCATCTGTTTACTGTTATTGTTGTAAGTTTGCATGCAGTATAGACACTGTGCATTTAGTAAGTAAATGGGTACATTTTAGTTCCTCATTTCCAAATTGCCTTGGTATCTAACTGCTGCTGCAGCTGCTGCTGCTAAGTCACATCAGTCGTGTCCGACTCTGTGTGACCCCACAGACGGAAGCCCACCAGGCTCCTCCGTCCCTGGGATTCTCCAGGCAAGAACACTGGAGTGGGTTGCCATTTCCTTCTCCAATGCATGAAAGTGAAAAGTGAAAGTGAAGTCGCTCAGTCGTGTCCAACTCTTAGCGACTTCATGGACTGTAGCCTACCAGGCTCCTCCGTCCATGGGATTTCCCAGGCAAGACTGCTGGAGTGGGGTGGGTGCCATTGCCTTCTCCGTGATATCTAACTAAGGCACCCCAAAAGAGAAATAGGGTCTTGGCAATGGACTGTGGCCCAGTAAAAACAGACCCGAACCGATGAAACAGAGTCCCATTTGACGTCCATGTTAAACCTGATGGAGGGGAATCTCCTTGGGAGTCAGAACCAGAGAAGCACAAACCTGTAAGATGAGAAAGCCTGAGAGCCACAGCACAAGGAAAATTTAAACTGAAGATAAATCAGGCACGAAAAAGGAGAGAATGCTGCTAATCTGAGATCAGTTTCAGAAATGCATATGGTTGATGAAAAGAATGGAGGCTCTTGTGTGTGTACACAAGTGGTTTTACAGTTGGCAGAAATTTTTCAAAGCTTTCTCCAAACTCGGAACATTAATAAACAAGATAAATGATGTATACCTGTGGCGGATTCATTTCGATATATGGCAAAACCAATACAATATTGTAAAGTTAAAAAATTGAAATAAAATTAAAAAAAAAAAAGATAAATGAGGTCGATAAGAGAAGCAAAGTGCTGAAGGATTTGAGGAAGGTATGGAACCCCAATGTTTGAGTAATAAAGTCTAAAAAGTCTCTAGTTTGAAATTCTTTACACTCAAAAGAAGGATAGGCTATGTATGTGTATACATGTAAGTCTGGTGTGTGCATAAGTGTGTCTATTTGTGTATATTGGCATGCTTACATAGGCCCACATTGATTTGTTCCTCATATTATTCCCCCAAAGAGCACGTGGCATGTGTAACACCTTTAGTATTTCATTTTTCAATTACTAGTCAACACAGAGTCAACACTGCAAGTAAGAACTTCACCTTGACATCAAAGGTAAATTCAAATATGGAAGACAAAACTGATGATTTCACAAATTCCCATTTAATCTACAGCTAAGTCATGTGTGAGCATTTATTTAAAGCTCCTGGAATCTAAGGTACAGCATAGTGACTACAGTTAATAACACTGTATTATATACTTGAAATTTGCTGAGAAAACAGATCTTTAGGGTTCTCATCACACAGGTAAACGTGTGATGTAATAAATACGTTACTTAGCTTGGTTGTGGTTATCATTTCACAATGTACATGTGTATTAGAGTATCACATTGTACACTTTAAATATATAACATAAATTTGTCAATTATACCTCAATAAAGCTGAAAAAAATAAAAACTTCTGTGAAGACAGGAGTATACAGACCACATATATTTTCAAACTTCAATAACTTAGGTTATGGACTTTATATGAATAATCTCTAAATGTCACATAAAGGCAAATTTATTAACACTAACACAGATATAAACAATGTATTCTAACTGTGGATGTTCTGACACAGATAAAATGATTACAGTAAAAGCAGTTAATCAACTGACAGAAGAAAATTCACAGCCCTTTATCCAGAGATTAAAGATTATACTTATTTATTTCTATTACACCTTGGAGAAGGGATTGACTACCCACTCCAGTGTTTATGCCTGAAGAATTCCATGGACAGGGGAGCCTGGCGGGCTACAGTCCATGGGGTCACAAAGAGGCGGACACAACTGAGCAAGCACGCACATTTCTAAGCCTACACAAGGAGTTTATGAATATGTCCTTAGATTTCAAATTTAAGCACGCCACTGAAAACGAATCAGAATCAAACTTGAGTTTCAAAGTTCAGCCATAACATGTCAAGGAACCCAATGTTGTACTGCAGATCATTTTTGGAGGTGTTCAGTTCACACTGATTAATTGATCAACTGATTATCTCATGCCTTTATAGAAGGCCTACTCTGTGCTACCCCATGTGAGATGCTTTGGACATTAATTGTGACCTAGTCAGGCAAGGCTCTGTGCAGGGTGAGGAGGAAGTTGGGATGGACAAGTAGGAGGGTTGGCAGCAAGGGAGGAAGGTCAGGAACTGGGTCTCTGAAAAAATGATGTTTGAGATAAGAAGTAATGACATGATGGAAGCAATCAGGTGAAGATCTGGAGGAAGGGTATACAAGATAAACTGGTCACACAATGCCACTGATGTGCGACAGTGTGGCACGTTCAAGGACCAAACAGAAGGCCATATAATAGCTTAGACATTTTAAAAGACCAAGACAGACCAAGATCATGACTTTGACCCTTGTGGGAAAAAAGTTAAGTCTCAATTAGTGAGGATACTGGTTAGATTACTCAACCTGCCCACCTGTCATGTATTATGTTGGCCCCAAAATTCGGATTTTTCCATAAAATGTTATGGAAAAACCCAAATATGAATAGTGCAGAGTTCCTGCTCTTAAGGAGCTTACCTACAGCAGGGCTGATAATCCAGGAGTTTAAGTAGCCTTTCTCTCAACCTTTGCCCTTTGGCTCCTATGGCACCCTGCCTTACAACTATAGACGTTGTGGGGATTAAATGTTATTTGTAAAATGCTCAGAACAGTATCAAACACATAAAAGCTACACAGTATTTGTTGCTGTTAGTATTATTAATTACTAGTATTATGAAGGCAATGGCACCCTGCTCCAGTACTCTTGCCTGGAAAATCCCATGGACGGAGGACCCTGGTAGGCTGCAGTCCATGGGGCCGCTAAGAGTTGGACACGACTGAGCGACTTCACTTTCACTTTTCACTTTCATGCATTGGAGAAGGAAATGGCAACCCACTCCAGTGTTCTTGCCTGGAGAATCCCAGGGATGGGCAGCCTGGTGGGCTGCCGTCTATGGGTCGCACAGAGTCGGACACGACTGAGGTGATTTAGCAGCTTAGCAGTATTATGAAATGATCACATGAGAATCAGGACAATTTCAAGGTATCTCAAAAATTAAGAAGAATATCAGAAAACAACAGGATAGTGCTATCAAAGTGTTAAGGTCATTGAAAGACAAAGACTGAGAGACACATTATAAAAAAAGAGGGGATATGCTCACTAAATGCAATGTGGAAGGATGGATTGGATTCTGGAATAGAAAAACAACATTAGTATAAAAATAGGTGAAACTCAAATAAGGTAGGAGATTAGTTAATACTTCGGTATTACTAATAGAGTTTGCCAAGAGAACACACTGATCATAGCAAACACCCTCTTCCAACAACATAAGACAAGCCTCTACACATGGACATCACTAGATGGCCAACGCCGAAATCAGACTGATTATATTCTTTGCAGCCAAAGATGGAGAAGCTCTATACAGTCAGCAAAAACAAGACCGGGAGCTGACTGTGGCTCAGATCATTAACTCCTTATTGCCAAATTCGGACTGAAATTGAAGAAAGTAGGGAAAACCACTAGACCATTCAGGTATGACCTAAATCAAATCTCTTATGATCATACAGTGGAAGTGAGAAATAGATTTAAGGGACTAGATCTGACAGAGTGCCTGATGAACTATGGATGGAGGTTTATGACACTGTACAGGAGGCAGGGATCAAGACCTCCCCAAGAAAAAGAAATGCAAAAAAGCAAAATGGCTGCCTAAGGAGGCCTTACAAATAGCTGTGAAAAGAGAAGCAAAAAGCAAAGGAGAAAAGGAAAAATATACCTATTTGAATGCAGAGGTCCAAAGAATAGCAAGGAGAGATAAGAAAGCCTTCCTCAGTGATCAGTGCAAAGAAATAGAGGAAAAACAATAGAATGGGAAAGACTAGAGATCTCTTCAAGAAAATTAGAGATACCAAGGGAACATTTCATACAAAGATGGGCTCGATAAAGGACAGAAATAGTATGGACCTAACAGAAGCAGAAGATATTAAGAAGGGGTGGCAAGACTACACAGAACTGTACAAAAAAGATCTTCACGACCCAGATAATCACGATGGTGTGATCACTGACCTAGAGCCAGACATCCTGGAATGTGAAGTCAAGTGGGCCTTAGAAAGCATCACTACGAACAAAGCTAGTGGAGGTGATGGAATTCCAGTTGAGCTATTTCAAATCCTAAAAGATGATGGTGTGAAAGTGCTGTACTCAATATGTCAGCAAATTTGGACAACTCAGCAGTGGCCACAGGACTGGAAAAAGGCAGTTTTCATTCCAATCCCAAAGAAAGGCAATGCCAAAGAATGCTCAAACTACCGCACAATTGCACTCATCTCACACGCTAGTAAAGTAATGCTCAAAATTCTCCATGCCAGGCTTTGGCAATACGTGAACCGTGAACTTCCAGATGTTCAAGCTGGTTTTGGAAGAGGCAGAGGAACCAGAAATCAAATTGCCAACATCTGCTGGATCACTGAAAGAGCAAGAGAGTTCCAGAAAAACATCTATTTCTGCTTCATTGACTACACCAAAGCCTTTGACTGTGTGGATCACAATAAATTGTGGAAAATTCTTCAAGAGATGAGAATACCAGACCACCTGACCTGCCTCTTGAGAAATCTGTATGCAGGTCAGGAAGCAACAGTTAGAACAGGACATGGAACAACAGACTGGTTCCAAATAGGAAAAGGAGTACGTCAAGGCTGCATATTGTCACCCTGCTTATTTAACTTATATGCAGAGTACATCATGTGAAATGCTGGGCTAGATGAAGCACAAGCTGGAATCAATACTGCCAGGAGAAATATCAATAACCTCAGATACACAGATGACACCACCCTTATGGCAGAAAGTGAAGAAGAACTAAAGAGCCTCTTGATGAAAGAGAAAGAAGAGAGTGAAAATGTTGGCTTAAAGCTCAACATTCAGAAAACTATGATCATGGCATCTGGTCCCATCACTTCATGGCAAATAAATGGAGAAACAGTAGAAACAGTGGCTGACTTTATTTTGGGGGGCTCCAAAATCACTGCAGATGGTGATTGCAGCCATGAAATTAAAAGATGCTTACTCCTTGGAAGGAAAGTTATAACCAGCCTAGACAGCATATTAAAAAGCAGAGACATTACTTTGCAACAAGGGTCCTTCTAATCAAACCTATGGTTTTTCCAGTAGTCATGTATGGATATGAGAGTTGGACTATAAAGAAAGCTGAGTGCCAACGAATTGATGCTTTTGAACTGTGGTGTTGGAGAAGACTCTTGAGAGTCCCTGGGACTGCAAGGAGATCCAACCAGTCCATCCTAAAGGAGATCAGTCCTGAGTGTTCATTGGAAGGACTGATGGTGAAGCTGAAACTCCAGTACTTTGGCCACCTAATGTGAAGAGCTGACTCATCTGAAAAGACCCTGATGCCAGGAAAGCCTGAAGGCAGGAGGAGAAGGGGAAGACAGAGGATGAGATGGTTGGATGGCATCACAGACACAATGGACATGGGTTTGGGTAAACTCCAGGAGTTGGTGATGGACAGGGAGGCATGGCGTGCTGTGGTCCATGGGGTCGCAAAGAGTTGGACACAACTAAGTGACTGAACTGAACTGAATTGAATTACTGTAAGGATCCTGGTTTTAACTGTACTGGTTACATAGGATGTTATGGTTAGAGGAAGCTGGGTAAAGGGTATATGTAAAGTCTCTACTTTTTTGCAACTTTTCTATAAGTTTAAAATTATTTCAAAAGATAAAGACAAAAGAGAAGAAAGAAATAAACACAGAAATGTCATCGATTTAAGCAGCTATTGCCAACGTAGGAGATATAAGATAGGTTTGATCCCTGGGTTGCGAAGATCCCCTAGAGGAGGGCATGGCAACCCACTCCAGCATTCTTGCCTGGAGAATCCCATGGACAGAGGATCCTGGCAGGCTACAGTCCACAGGGTCACAAACAGTTGTACATGACTGAAGTGACTTAGCACACACGCATTGTAACTATAACAAACTATCTGAAGGAAAACACAATGAGGAGAGAAATGGGAAGATACAAAAAAAAAGGAACATCTAGAGAAGAAATTCCAATATATGAAATACAAATTCAGTAGCTGAGGTTAATAGAAGATGAAACGCCAAAGACAAAGTAAAATTGAACATGAAGAAGAACAGAAATCAATGAAGGGATCTATGGGACATCAAGCGGTTTAGCATACCTGTGACTAGAGTCCCAAAAACCAAGGGGGTGAAGAGAAAAAGGGGGACAGGTGAAGAACAGAATAGTATTTTAAGAAATACTGGCCAGAAATGTTCCCAATTTGATGAGAATAATCAAGAAAACAGAGACACAAATAACCAAAGCAGGTAGGAAAGAAGGACTATCACTACAGGTTCACAGACATAAAAATATAAAAAGCAACTTATGCCAATGAAGCTGACACTAGATGAAATAGATACCTTTCTTGAAAAACATAAATTACTAAAGCTGGCACATGAAAAAGGAGAAAATTAGAATAGTTCTATGTCTAGTATAGAAATTAAACTAGTAATTAAAAAATTTCTCAGAAAAAATAAAAATCACAGGCCAAATGGCTTTATTGGTGAATTATGTCCAACATAAGAACAATACTAATCTCACGTTTTCAGAAAACAGGTGATGAGATAATACTCCCCAACTCATTTAATAAAGCTAGTATTACTCTGATAGCAAAACTAGACAAAATCATTACAAATAAGGAAAACTAGAACAATATCCCTCAGGAACAGAGATACAAAAATCCTTAACAAAATATTAGGCAGTAAAACACAATACTAAATATGAAAAGACCAAGTAGAGTTTATCCCAGGAGTGTAAAGTCAACATTCAAAAATCAATCATTGTATTTCACATATTGAAAGATGTTGTTGCTGTTCAGTTGTTCAGTCGTGTCTGACTCTTTGTGACCCCATGGACTGCAGCACACCAGACTTCCCTGTCCTTCACTATCTCCTGGATTTTGCTCAAATTCATGCCCACTGAGTTGGTGATGCCATCCAACCATCTCATCCTGTGGCCCTCTTCTCCAGCCTTCAATCTTTCCCAGTATCAGGGTCTTTTCCAATGAGTTGGCTCTTCCCATCAGGTGGCCAAAGTATTGGAGCTTCAGCTTTTAGCATCAGTCCATCCAATGACTATTCAGGGTTGATTTCCTTTAGGATTGACTGGTTTGATCTCCTTGTTGTCCAAGGGACCCTCAAGACTTTTCTCCAGCACAATTTGAAAGCATCAATTCTGTAGTACTCAGTCTTCATGATCTAACTCTCACACCCATATATACATGACCACTGGGAAAACTATAGCTTTGACTAGGTGGACCTTTGTTGGCAAAGTGATGTCTCTGCTTTTTAATAGGCTGTCTAGGTTTGTCATAGCTTTTCTTCCAAGGAGCAAGTGTCTTTTAATTTCTTGGCTGCAGTCACCACAAACAGTGATTTTAGAGCACAAGAAAATAAAGTCTGTCACTGTTTCCACTTTTCCCTCTTCTGTTTGGCATGAAGTAATGAGATTTTAGTTTTTTGAATGTTGTTTTAAGCCAGCTTTTTCACCCTCAAGAGGCTCTTTAGTTCCTCTGAACCATGGGCAGGCTCCTCTGTTCTTGGGATTTCCCAGGCAAGAATACTGGAATTGGTTGCCATTTCTTCCTCCAGGAGGTCTTCCTTGACCCAGGTATGGAACCCACACTCTTCCTGTGTCTTCTGCATTGGCACACGGGTTCTTTTCCACCTGGGTAGCCCTACTGAAAGATATTCCTTTACTAAAGGAACATTGTATGATCATCAATAGATGATGAAAAATTATTTGACAAAATTCAATACCTGTTCATGATTCTGTTCTCAGTGAACAGAACAGAACTTCTTCAGCCTGATAAAGGAAATCTACAAAAAAATCACACACATAGATCAATAGTAGCAACGAGCACACCTCTTGCCTGGATCTTGGTTTCTAAACACCATTCTTTTCTAAAAGGAACCCTGACTCCTTAGGAAAAAGGCTGATTCCAGGGCTTGGATAGGGAAAATACATAAAGAGCCTGGGATACCCTCTTACAAAAGAAATAATGAAGTATTTAAAAATGATGGAAACACAGCAAAAAGATACAGGGGCCAGCTTGAAGGGACTCTCACTGACCCTTCTGGGACAATATGAGGAACAGAATATTGTAATTTAACTCACTGGATAAAATAACCTACAAGTCCATATTGATATTAACTCATAAATGAATAAATAAATGGAGTGCCAACTAAATGTAAAAGGAATAAATACCGAAGAAATGATGGAGTTGGAAAAACTGTTAGTAGGTTTATTTTAAAACATGTAGGTGAGTGTTGGGTGAGGAATAGAATACTTCTACGTCCCAGAGTATCTGCCCACAAATTACTTATTAACTGCAAAGAGAAAAATAACATTATGGTGAATGAACCTGGTGGACACCACCTTAACTAAGTGATTAAAGTTAACATCTCTAGTATTGGGTCATGTGACTCTTGACTTGACATGTTGCATTAAGAAAGACACAGCATTACTCCTGTGGGTGCTCAAAAGGTAATCTAATCAAGAGGATACACAAGGTGAGCTGTAAGGGCCTTGAATAAAACATAACTCTCAACTTGTAGGCTGTGTGGGTTTTTCTTCAACTGACATTACTAATCAGGAAAATATAAGTTAAAGTCACACTAACATGCCTTTTTTCCCCCCACTAACTTGCAAAGATACTGTTCAAAGCTAATAAGAACTCATACCATCATTTGTTAGACTGCAAGATCCTATAACCTTTCTGTGAAATATATTCCCACAAGTATATATTTGAAAAACTTAGTTATGAATCAGTAAGCCCACATCTAAAAAAAAAAAGGGCCATGATTATTAAATAATGAAACACTCATATAATTAAAAATTACTGTCATTAAAAAGCATATTTATGAAGAATAGTAGTCTAGGAAAATGCTCATCAAATGACATCAAGAAAAAAGGTTATAAAATTACCACTATAATTCATTTAAAAATTATTATAGAAGAAAATGTATCATATTATCTTCAGGTAATAAATAGGAGATAATATTTTCTATTTTATAGTTTTATCTATTTTCTACAAAGAACATATATTCATAAAACATAAAAATATATTAAACAAAAGATTTCCCAAAAATTAAAGACTTTTAAAAATTAGTAGTTAATCTGATAGCGTGTTATCTGATTTCTGTCTGTATACTGAAAACCGTACTGCCATACTACCATGTGCAAAGTGGCATAAAATAACAAGTACACACTCAAACATTGTCACATGTCAGTTTATTGAGGAATTTGTGATGCTAAAGGTTAATTCTACTCACTTGATTACTTTTCATGGTGTCAAATAAAACTCCAAAGGCTATAAGCCATGATGTTTCACAATTACTTTCCCATATTTTGTTCAGAAAACACGAAATTCAAATACAAAGAAATGTTCAAGTGAATCTGAAAACTGCCCTCATCCTACCTTTTTTCACAAGGTGGTAATTAAGGGTTTGGAAGTACAGTAGCAAGGAGGAAGGAAGAAAGTGGGACATGAAGAAGGCAGATATTTTTGCTCAATTTCACTTTCAAAGGTTCAAATCTTTCCTATTTTTTTTTAACATGTTTTGCACCAAAAAAGGAATCAATACTTTTCATTCCACTCTTGTCAACTTTAGCCAAAGCCTTCTGAGCTGCGGTCATTTTGCTATTTTTCTGTTAATGAAAATAAGAGAGAAAAATCATTACAAATGTAACACTTATAAATCACACATGCAAATCAGACAAGACCATGCATGTCTCAAGGTTCGTTCAGGGAGGTAAGCATGCTGCTAAAAACATGCCTCATAAGGAGTGATTCTTTGTAAAAGTTCTGATTTCTGCTCAGAATTCATACCTGAGACAAAGTATGTCAACAGGCAGGAGATAAAACTGCTGCCTTCTAAGGAGTGGAATGTTACAACTGATGGTTTACTTGTGGGGAGAAAATTCTGGAGGGTGCATTAAGTGCAATAACACAAACAATGGAACTGACACAGGCAGCAATGGTCAGAGGGAGGAATTATAGCCTTGCATTACCACGTGATGAATAATTCACAGCCTGCTACCATCTGACTTCATTCAGAGGCTCTCTGGGACACCAAGGGCAGAGCGGTTACATTCACAAGATAACCTGTGCTGCACCTAGGACCAGCAGGATAGCAGTCCCTTTTCCTCCAACCACGAAAAGTACCTTCCCAAAAGCTGACTCCAAATAACTCTGCCTTTTAAAACTCTATCTCTTCCTGGTCAATGTTTTTGTTTGGTTTTGTTTTGCCATGCATGTCCTATAACAAAGCACTGGCAGAGGGAAACAGCAGCTGATTGTATGTACTTCAGTGTTCAACAGAAGCTAAGTGATGGGAATCGGCAAAGAAGAAATCATCTGTCTCCCAGCGAGCTGTGAGACAAAGTCACTGCCAAAGTATCTTTTAAGGGCACAGTCAGTATATGATCCGTGGAAACTTGCTTCTTACATTCTGTCACTTATAATTTACTAGGCTTATGTTTTGGCTGGATGGGGAAGAGGGACAGTCTCTCTGAGACAAGTTATCCTCTGTCCCCTGCACTTAACTCACATCCTGGTTCAACCTCTTAGCTCACTGGTGCTGCGCCCAAGGCGACACGCTGGGAAGCAGCACTGAGAAGGGTGGGGCGGAAATATTCCTCACGGAGAAACTCAAAAACATCCCTGCTCACGAAAGCACTGACACAACCAGCTATTTAGTCAGATCTCAAGTTGGATTATTCCCTGATATGCCATGCCTAGATAAATACGTGTAAAGAATACAATTTTTAGAAACCATGAAACCTAGGGGAGAGTAAGTGTTGCTAAAATCTAAGTGGAATTAATTTATCTTGGGGCAGGCAAGGTCTAAGCCTAAAAATAATGAGAAAATCATAAAAAAAAACCTTTGATATTTAATCCTCAGAAAAGCTTAAAAAACAGTTCAAAAGTTGAATGAAGAGGCTAAAAAAATTGGAAAATGATTTGTACTTTATATGTCATGAAAAGTGTTAATAGCCTTAATTTAGATTGAGCTCTTACAAATCAACAAGAAAAACATTACTATCCTAATGTAAAATCAGGCAAGAGACATGAACTGAAAACTAGCAAAACTGCATATAGGTAATAAGCATTTGGAAAAACAACCTTTCTACCCAAAGAAATGTAGCCTATTTAGAAAGGCAAAATTTTTAAGAATAAAACCAATACTCAATGCTGTCAAGACTGTGAGATGAACATTCATCAGCAGTAATGGCTGGGAGGATAAATTTCTGCTACCTTTTTGGAAAGCTTCTTAGCTATGTATGTGTCTCAGTAATCATGGAAAGAGCTCATGTTTTCTAAGCCTTTACTCTTAGTTTTAAATTGTGTCTAATGAAATAGAGATGCAGACTGTAAGTAAGAATGTTTTATCACTTCATTTAGACAAAAAGAAGCAGAATAACATGTGTCCAAAAATAGGGGAATTAAATAGATTATATTCTACATGGTGAAATAAAATAACAGTGACTGAATATCAAGAAATCATTTATAATTTTTCAAAGAAATCTTAATGACATCAATATTTTTACAATACAGAGCTAAATGAAAAGGGCACAACTCCAATACATATGTATGTCAATTCTGAAAGCTACATATGTATTTATAATGAATGATGTGAAGGATAAAGCTTAGTAAGGAATGTTATGAAAATATTTGCTGGGGTGATTGCTGAGTTATGTGTTAATAATTGTTATTATCATAATTTCTGGAAGCTACTAGGCAGTTGAGTTGACAAAACATTACCTTTGAAGCCTGTTTCTCTGCCCCACCGTACCACTCTGGATATACTATATTACGAAGCTTAGGCACACTCTTGCTAATAACTCTGCCTTTCTTTGTCTGTAAAAAGGTCTTCCTTGCTTGATACTTTTATTCTCACTCACAATTTTGAAATAGTTCTGAAGTCACTGAAACTCAAGTTAATAATTCTTCATGGTTAAAACAATAAAATCACAGTCAAGCATGCAGTCGTTCCTGGAAGTCCCCACGCAGCAGCATCAGCCACGGGATTCAGGAGTATGCCACTAACACCCGGACACGTACCTTTACAGTCTTGAAATCTTTGGAGTTAAACTTAGTGTAATCTTCTTTTGCCATTACGGGCTCATCTGATAACTTTGCTTTCTGCAATGTTAGAGCAGTGAACTGTCAGATGTCACCTTGACACTTACATCAATCCATTAAAAAAAAAACATGAACAGTTTGGAACCCTGTGGCAGCCAAATGGAGCTGCAGACTCTGCAGAGCGCTTATTCTTTACAAGTCCCTTCACTTTTTGCCACTTCTCTAGGAACGATCTAAGCCAGACGTCCCTTCCGAGAAGCAGCTTTGGTGGTGAGAGGCCGTGAGCACGCAAGCCCGTGACCCAGCCCTGAGGTTGTCTAGCAGTATGATCACATACTACAGGGACAGGGGGCATCTAGATGAACGCGGACTTCCAGGACAGTGTTAGGGGGCACATGCAGCCACATAAATCAAAGAAGAGAATTTCCTTTATGGTGGCCAGGGGTGCAGCCAGAACCCCTTCACTGGGGTTCTGTACAGGGTGAATACCCCTGTATTCACCTGCAGGACCAGTGTGATGTCCATCTAGGAGTACAGGAACAGTATTCTTATTATTCCCATCTTTGTGTCCTTTCCGTTTATCTCATTTTATCCATGTAAGAACAACCTTGCAAAGCAAGCAGGCAGCAGAGGGAAGTACAGCAGTTACGTGAACAGGCTCAAGGTCACCTAGCAGAGGACTTGAGGTGAGATCTCACCTTTTGTTACAGGTGCTCTTTGCATGGGACCCGACGCAATTAAGTCAGCCGTTCCCTCCTGTTTTCACCTTTCACATGAGCATTTTGCAATCAACAAATGTGAGAATCAGGTCAAGAGCTAGACTGTGGCCTCTATGTTCATAGTATAGCAGGAATTGTGACATGCTTATTTCGTAGAAGGCACAAGGCAGGCAGGTGAGTCTTGATGTTTAACGTGGGGAACTGACTGCACTGGGATCACAACTGGGACTCTACAGATTTTCAAGCTGTTTGTGGAGACGCTGATATGATCCAACATGGACCCACACTAGGAAATGCAGGTTTGTTCCCGGCTTCACCCTTCTCACCAAGCTTTCACTAAACAAAGAACTGTAAAGTCAGAGCTAAAAGACGCCACAGCACATGTATAACACAAGTGGGCAAAATGACACATCTTGAAATTTTTCACCAGCATACCGTTGAATATGTTGGGAAAACATATTAACTGTAACATCTACTTAAATTTTTATTATTTAAAAGACTGAATCACTGCAGATTTAGGCGAATGCTTCAGAAGAAACAGAAAAGTGGTTCAGAAAGACAGTAACAACGCATCTGACTAAATGGGTACAGCTCTGGAAAGAGAAGGGCAGACAGTAGACAACACAGGAATTAATGCTAAGGTTGGTCTTATCATTCCTACAAGTGATTTGCAGAGAAAACTCAGCCACATCCCCACATTCAGCTCTGTGAGCTGACACTGGCAAAGTCAAAAGACAGAAGGGGGTGAGGTTTGGAAGCTGGCCTCAAAAGAAGCAAACTTGAGTTATAAAATAATGTGAAACATATTAAGGCAAAAGAGATGCAAAGATAGCTAATGGCCACTGGAATGTTATTTTCTGCAAATGATCAACTATATTTCTGTAAGAATCAAGCAAGTCCTGGACACAGATGGGAAAGTTAATAGACATTATCCTACTGTTGTTTAAACTATAGTACATTATCCGGTGCAGTTTGCGATGTACACGCTAGAGCCCCAGGAAGACACAATAGAGCAGGAAACCTTAGAAAGCAACTAAAATAATCCCGAAGATGAAGCTGAGATGTAGGAGAAATCTGGGCTTAGCAAAGTACTGCTCACAGGCTATCTGTCTGTTTTTACAAATGAAGATTTACTGGAATACAGCTGTACCGATTCATTTATGAATTGTCTGTGGCCGTCTTTGTGTGGCCAGAGGGTAGGTTCTTGTTTTGTTGCAGAAAGAATTTGGGAGATGAGACTCGGAGACCAAGTAAGCAAAGATGTATTGAGCGACAGTACACTCTTAGGAGGGAGTGTGGCCAGGCTCAAGGGACACAGTGAGGTCCTTTTGGCAAGCTGGTTATATGGGGTGTGAAGGACTGGGTGGAATATTTATCCGGGAGGAAGGAGTTCGGGGGGTAATTTCTGGGTTATTGTCCCAGCCCCACCTTCCCAAGAGGACGGGGAGTTTCTGTCCTTGTGTGGTCTTGCTCGGATCTGTCATGGCACCGGTGCATGGTGGGCACTGCTCTGTGCAATGGTGGGCATAGTGAGCAAAAGGTTACCTTCGGATCAGAGGTTCCTGCATTTCTTTCTTTGCCTCTGGGACCTTGTTCTCATAAGATGTATGGCTTCTTGTTAGCTCAGAGGTTCCCACTTTTCTGTGTTTGCTCCAGGACTCCTGTCATTGCGAGATGTATTATGGTCACCTGACCCATGCCTCCTTCTCTGCTCATGTCTGGCTAATGGTCTGCTCTAACATTTCCCTTCTCAAGGAATCTGAGCCCTTGAGATATTTTTAAGGGTCAGAGGGTCCATGAACTGTCTTCTGGAGCTGCCTCAAGCTGAGCAGGGGCATTGTGCCTGCCTGTGGGGCCCAGATCACCTTGCCCTCTGTCAGAGATGAGGTCTCGGGGTCCCTGACAGTGGCAGAGACAGAGAGTGGGGAGTAGACAGAGGCTGCGGCCCTCTCCTGCGGATGTTGGTGGTCCCTATTGTCATGAAGGATGAGTTGAAATCCCTGGTGTATCGTCATTTGTAGGTGACACTGTTTTAACCCGAAGAAACGAACTTAACAAGCAGGTTAAAAAGGGATGGGACCCAAAATCAGCAAACGCATTATTGTGATCAGAGGTCCAAGCAGGGGCAGGAACTAGGTTGTATTTGATAACACCCCTCTGACTGCAGGCCAGAAGGGGGTGGCACTGGGGTCACCCGTCCTGAAAGTGTGTAGCCTTGGGGCCTGTTCATATGTGCTTTGGGCACCTTCTTCCACCTGGCCAGGGGTGAGTGTGGTGCAGCAGTTTATTGACTACTGCACAGACCCTCCCTGTTCAGCTGGGAGATAGTCCAGGGCTATCTGTTCTCCATCACTACATTTGCTATGGAATCAAGGGATCCCCGTGATCCTGGACAGAGTAGACAGAATATCTGACAGGTTACAAAGTGCTGCCTCAGGGTAGGTGACCTGGCCCCCACCCCCCATGAAATCGCCTGTTGAGTTTGTCCCCAGTTAATCAGTTGCTTAGTGAGCTCACCAGTTCCGGTGTCCACCAAAATATCTGAAGGAACAAAGGGCCTACCTGCAGCCAGTCATTCCAAAGGGGCTGAGCCTTAGCCCTGTTTTGGGTGCTGCCCTGATTCTCAGGAGGGCTGTGGGTAAAAGCTTTGTCCATGGTTCCGATGTCTCTTGACAAAGTTTAGCCAGGGTTCCTTTTAAAGTCTGATTTGCCTTTTCCACTTTCCCTGATGACTGAGGCCTCTGGGCAGTGCAGAGGTGGGGGCAAGAGCCCAGGGCTGGAGAGACTAGTTGGGTGACCCGAGCCACAAAAAAGGGATTGTGGCCACTCTCTAAAGACCGTGGAAGTCTCAACTGAGGAATTATTTCCTTAAGTGATGCCTTTATTACCTCCTGGGCTCCCTCGGTCTTAGTTGGAAAGGCTTCTACCCATCTGGTAGAAATTAGGGACACCAATGGCTGACTGGAGGCCCCCCTCACAAAATGTGAGGCAGCCGGAGGCCACTGGGTCCAACTGCTTGGAGAGAGATGCCATCAGCCATGGGACTGGTCCCACCTTTGGGGCAAGAATTCCCAGGGCTAATCCCTGTTTTTCTGGGGAAAACAGAGTAAAGAGCTTGTTTAGACCTGGAATCTCTAGGGCTGGGGCACTAGTCAGAGCCATTAAAAACTTTTTTTTTTTTTTTTTGTGGTACAAGTCACATAATACAGAACATACTATTCTAACCATATTTAATCTCTGTACAGCTCAGTGGCACTAAGTACATTCACATTCTCTCCATTATCCAACTC
The DNA here is from genome assembly GCF_029407905.1 of Bubalus kerabau. Classification (NCBI taxonomy): domain Eukaryota; kingdom Metazoa; phylum Chordata; class Mammalia; order Artiodactyla; family Bovidae; genus Bubalus; species Bubalus kerabau. The sequence goes on along the minus strand of NC_073635.1, from coordinate 21,075,238 downwards.
CTAAATTCATCTCTCTAAATGAAAACTCGGTCTCCATTAAACACAAACTCCCCATTCCCCTTCCCCACCCCCTCCACACCCTGGCATCTACCAGTGTACTTTCTGACTTTATGAATTTGACTATTCTAAGTACCTCATGTAAATGGAATCAAACAACATTTGTCTGCACCTAAAATATATTGGTACATATTAAAAAGTAGAGACATTACTTTGCCAACAAAGGTCCATCTAGTCAAAGCTATGGTTTTTCAGTAGTCATGTATGGATGTGCGAGTTGGACTATAAAGAAAGCTGAGTGCTGAAGAACTGATGCTTTTGAACTGTGGTGTTGGAGAAGACTCTTGAGAGTCCTTTGAATTGCAAGGAGATCCAACTAGTCAATCCTAAAGGAAATCAGTCCTGAATATTCACTGGAAGGACTGATGCTGAAGCTGAAGCTGAAGCTCTGATACGTTGGCCATCTGATGGGAAGAACTGACTCATTTGAAAAGACCCTGATGCTGGGAAAGATTGAAAGCAGGAGGAGAAGGGGATGACAAAGGATAAGATGATTGGATGGCATCACCAACTCAATGGAGATGAGTTTGAGTAAGCTCCGGGAGTTGATGATGGACAGGGAAGCCTGGCGTGCTGCAGTCCACGGGGTCACAGTGTCGGACACGACTGAGTGGCTGAACTGAGAGTATACTGGAAGGCATTTTTAAGGTTAACTAATCTGATCAAATGCTGCTGTAAACTGACCATCCAGTCTACAGGTTCTGTGTCTAGTCCCTTCAAGTCCTCATATAATGGCTTAAGTGCAGTTGCTCATTCATGTGCAAGTCTGCGATCCCATGGACTGTAGCCTACCAGGCTCCTCTGTCCATGGAATTTTCCGGGCAAGAGTACGGGAGTGGGTTGCCATTTCCTTCTCCAGGGGATCTTCCTGACTCAGGGATTGAACCCAGGTCTCCCACATTGCAGGCAGACGCTTTACAGTCTGAGCCACCAGGGAATCCTCTAAAGAAAGTGAAAGTTGCTCAGTCATGTCTGACTCTTTTCGAACCCATGGACTATACAGTCCATGGAATTCTCCAGGCCACAATACTGGAGCGGGTAGTTCTTCCCTTCTCCAGGGGATCTTCCCAACACAGGGATCAAACCCAGGTCTCCCACATTGCAGGCAAATTCTTTACCAGCTGAGCCCCCAGGGAAGCCCAAGAATACTGGAGTGGGTAGCCTATCCCTTCTCCAGCAGATCTTCCTGACCCAGGAATCAAACCGGGGTCTCCAGCATTGCATGGTGTGAGACAAAACCCAGGGACCCAAATCCTTCAAAATCCAGCCACTTCTAAGAAGATTCTGAGCTGTCTCTTTGAATGTGGTGGTTGTAGGTGGAGGACTGCTGTTAAAGGTGCACTCTCCTGTGCTTAGAACATGTCCCAGGAAGGTGACTCTCTGGGAGGAAATTTGGGCCTTCTATGGGGATATCCTCCGGAGCCAGGAAACTGAGGATCTGTGCAGTGGTTTGGTCTGAGGCTTCCTTCAAGGGACTGCAAATAATGAGGCCATCTATGTATTGTAATAATGCCCCCATCTCTAATTTAAATGCCTGCAGTTACTTCGCTAGGGCACTGCCAAGCAGGTGTCAGCTGTCCCGGAATCCCTGGGGAAGGACAGTTCAGGTATACTGCCGGGTCACATTGGTGTCTGGATCGGTCCATTCAAAGGAGAGAGGTACTGGGAATCAGACTGAACAGGTAGAGAGAAGGAGGCATCTTTAAGATCAAGGACTATAAACCAGGCCGTGTCCTATGGGATCTGAGAAAAGCTGGAGTATAGACTGGGATGATTAGATGGAGAGGAATCACAACTTCACTGATGAGTTGAAGACCTTACAGCATTCTATATGCCCCGTTTCCTTTGAGGACAGGCGGGGCTGGGGTATTACAAGGAGACTGGCATAATACCAAATGCCCACATTTGAGGAATTTTGAGATCAGGGTTTGAGGCCCTGTTGAGCCTCTGGTTTTATGGGGAACCGACACTTAGAAGGCAAGAAGATACTAGCTTCCTTAATGGTGATTTTTAACGAAGTGGCAAATTTTGCCGATCCTGGGATTCTTTGATCTGAGATCTGTGATCTGTAAGTTTTCCAATTTCTGGGGAAAATATGGGCTGGACTGTCTGAGTCTTGTATGACACATAGGTTCAGCCAAAAATAGGCCTTAATTTTCATTTTCAGGAAGAGCAAAAGTTGCCCCCAAGGCTGAGAGAAAGTCTCTTCCCAATAATGGGCTAGGCCACTCGGGCATGACAAGAGGCTTGAGAGTTATGATGGTCTTTCCCCAGGCACAAGTTAGAGGGGTGGTCAAACGTTTTCGTTTTGGCCTTCCTTCTACCCCAACAACAGAGCAGGTTTCGGGGACAAGACGCCCAGCATGAGAAGTGAGGATGGAGTAAGCAGCTTCTGTGTCCACTGGAAACTGGACGAGAGTACCTGCCCCGTCAGCGGTCCGCCACGTCCGTCCCATGTGACGGTGGCTGTATTCTGAGGGGCCCTGGCAAGTCCTGGATCTCATCAGTCAACCACGGCCGTGACTGGCGTGGGGGGGTTCCTCGCTCCCTTCAGAGCCGAGGGCTTCCTCTTGTCCCATGGCCCATCTTCCTACAGAGTGAGCCTCGGGTAGAGGCCAGGACCTATTTCCTGGGCATTCCCTGCTCCAGTGTTTGGGGTTCCCACTGCTAAAACAGGCTCCTTTACCTGGCGGGGGTCTTCTGGGAGCACCTCTGTGGTGATCAGGAGGAGGGTTACATCCCGCCACGATGGCTGCTGAAGTCTGGCCTGCCAGTGGGCCCTTCTTAAGTCATGCTGCTTCTTCCTTTCTTCCTCAGCCTGGATTCTATTGTTAAAGACACTGGAAGCCGCCTCAACAAAAAGGCTGAGAGGGGTTGGGGACCCCAGGGTGAGCTTTTGAAGTTTCTAACAGATGTTGGGGACCAACTGGTAAATGAAGTAAGTTGCAAGCACAACACGTCCCTCAAAAGTGTCTGGTCTATGTTTGTATACTTTCTGAGGCATCTACCAACCGGGCAGGAAACAGGGTTCATTCTGACCTTGGGTGACTTCTTCAACCCTATCACAGCTGACAGGTTTAACTGTGCACCATCTTGTCCCTTCAATGAAGCAAAGGGTTGTGTGTGCTCTTCTAGGGACACCGGGTTGGCCTGGTTCATAGTCCCACTTAGGATCAATCAGTGGCACTGCCATGATGCCCACGGGGCAGTAAGTGGGTTAGATGATACATAATTCATCATCAAATGCTTGAGACTGTGCCCAGATAGGGGTCTTTTCCTCAGGGGCGCAGCAGTGGGAAATGACAACATTCAGGGTCCTTCCAAGTAAGGTCCAAGGGAAGAGTTAGCTCCCAGAATCCTTCAGTGAACCGGCCAGGGGCCCCTGAGAAGCAGCCTAAGTGCGGGCAGTGCTGGCTGAGGCCAGACAGAGCAAAGGGGTACAGACTCTGGTATTTCCCTGAGGTCTGCCTACTGCTTCTCAGGGGGTGGGGGGTGAGGGGCACAGGCACTCTGCTGCACTTCTTGCACGGGAGAATAAAGAGGATTACATGGTGTTGGAGGGGTGAAGATGGTGAAAGAGTATCAGGACTTAGGTGCTTCTGTCCAAGACTTACTTTCCTCCAGGATGCTACCAGAGAGGGTTTTTGTAGAATCTGAACCAGTCCCAACCGACAAGCTTCCCCAACACAGGACATGCATAGCTCTGGATTCTCTCTTAGGGTCATAAAGGACCGAACATAAGGAGACTCTATCCAATTTCCCTGCCTTTCGTAAAACCTATTCATAGGATGCTGTTATAGTTGAGGCTCCATTTTCTAGCTAGGCTTCCTTGTCCTCAAGTTTACACTGGGGCCCGGCTGTATTACAAAAGACGACAAGCTTTTCCTGTTTTAAAAACTTCTCCCCGTGACTGAGAATGCACCCCAGGGGTGAATCCTTGGGGATGGAAAGGAGACTTCCTGTGAACCTTCAGGGACAGGGCTCCTGGAATGGAGAGGAGCACTACCATTTGGGGGCCCTGCAGGGGTCCCTCTGTTGGGGCTGGCTACAGGCACCTAGTCCTGCCAACCTTGGCCAATGTGGAGGTCGCGGCCGCGTGGCAACCCTGCCAGCCTCAGAGTCCCACGACCTGTGTCCTGCCACGTCTTCACACCTCACAACTGCTCTCATAATGGTGGGCCTCTCTCTCCAAGCTTCACGGGCACCCCTCTCGGACAAATCACCTAAGGAGTTTCTCAACTCCTCTGAAGTGCGCCAGGCATGTGCTTCCTCCAGGTATTGGTCCCTTTGTGGCTGAAACATAAGCCACTTCCCTGCTCAGAACAACCCCAGCTCCTCTGCCTCTCCCTGGGATCGGCTGTGACCTTTCCTTGCATGGGCTTCCCTGGTGGCTTAGCTGGTAAAGAATCTGCCCGCAATGCGGGAGACCTGGGTTCTATCCCTGGGTTGGGAAGATCCCCTGGGGAAGGAAAAGGCTACCCACTCCAGTATTCTGGCCTGGAGAATTCCCTGGACTATATAGTCCATGGGGTTGCAAAGGGTCAAACACGACTGAGCAACTTTAACTTTCCTTGTCTAGATATTGCCTTGCTTGTGGCACACTCGGCCGACCGAGTAATCAGAGGAACCCAGGTGTAACCACCCATACGGGCCACATACTGGAAGGCACTGCGGCTGCTATTGGTTTGGTGTGTCCCCATGGCGGGGGTGGGCGGGGGCGGCTGGGCCTCCCTTGAGGCAACGCTCTGTAACCTGTCAGATATTCTATCTGCTCTGACCAGGATTACAGGGGATCCCTTTATTTCCTAGCAGATGTAGTGATGGAGAACAGATAGCCCTGGACTATCTCCCAGCTGAACAGGGAGGGTCTGTGCAGTAATCAATAAGCTGTGCTGCACCGACATCAACGCCCCTGGCCAGGTGGAAGAAGGTGCCCAAAGCACATACGAACAGGCCCCAAGGCTACACACTTTCAGGACGGGTGACCCCAGGGCCTCCTGCTTCTGGCCTGCAGTCAGAGGGGTGTTATTAAATACAACCCGGTTCCTGCCCCTGCTTGGACCTCTGATCGCAATCATACTTTTACTGACTTTTGGCCCTGTCCCTTTTAACCTGCTTGTTAAGTTCGTTTCTTCAGGTTACAACAGTGTCATCTACAGATGATGATACACCAGGAATTTCAACCCATGGCAACCCACTCCAGTAATCTTGGCTAGAAAATCCCATGGACGGAGGAACCTGGTAGGCTACAGTCCATGGGGTCGCAAAGAGTCAGACATGACTGAGTGACTTCACTTTCTTTTCATGACAATGGGTACCACCAACATCCATGGAACAGGGCCGCAGCCTCTGTCTACTTCCCACTCTCTATCTCTGCCACTGTCAAGGACCCCGAGACCTCATCTCTGACAGAGGGCAAGGTGATCTGGGCACTGCAGGAAGGCACAATGCCCCTGCGCAGCTTGAGGCAGCTCCAGAAGACAGATCATGGACCCTCTGACCCTTAAAAGATTTGAAGGGTGCAGACTCCTTTAGGGGAACGTCAGAGCAGGCCATTAGCCAGATGTGAGCAAAGGAGGGGGCATGGGTCGGGTGACCACATACATCTTACAATGACAGGGGTCCAAGGGGCAAACAGAAAAGTGGGAACCTCTGGGCTGACAGGCGATAAGTCTTGTGATGACAAGGGACCTGGCAGCAAACAAAGAATACGGGAACCTCTGGTCCAAATGTCACCTTTTGCTCACTATGCCCACGTTACAACAGAATTAGCATTGCACAGAGCAGTGCCCACCGTGCACCGGTGCCATGACAGATCCGAGCAAGACCATCTAAGGACAGAAACTCCCCCTCATCTCTGGAAGGTGGGGCTGGGACGAAAACCAGGAAATCACCCCCTCAACACCCCCCCCCACCGGATGAATACTCCACCTAATCCTTCACACTCCCTATAACCAGCTTCCAAAAGGACCTCATTGCTGCTGCTCTGAGCCTGCCCAGGCTCCCTCCTGACAGTGTACTGTCACTCAATAAACCCTTTGCTTACTTCGCCTCCGAATCTCATCTGTGAATTCTTTGTGCAACAAAAAAAGAACCTACCCTCCAGCAACCGCATCAAAGGCTAAATCCTTCAAGGGCAGTTTTAGATCTCTGTGTTACTAAGGAAGACAGATATTTGAGAGAAAGAAATACGCCTCGCTTTTGGAAGGAGAAAAATAAGAAAGAAACAAATATGCCTGTTACCTTAGTTAGAGCAAGACAGCTATATTTATGTCCCCTGGTGCTGCTGTGGGTCTGCCCCAGATCTAAAGATAACTTTAGATCTTACACCAACTGCTTCCTCCAGTGAGGAAAAGATGAACCTCCTTGGACACAATTTGCTAAAAAAGGTCCCCAACTAACAATGATGCACTTTAAATTTTATGCCCTTTCCTAAAAGTCAAAGTATTGAATGTTTTTAGAACCATCACCACCTTCAAACAGTATACAAATGGGAAAAAAAAAAAAAAAAATCCTGAGAATGTTGGCCACCTAGAAGGCAGGGAAGAAGGAAAGTTCTTTAGCATCCATGTTTCATTCATTCACAAGGTACTCATTATTTTGCTGCTGGAGCATAATGGCCTCACGAACAAGCTGGTGCACGTGTTTATTTCCCTGTGTCTGAGCAGCACTTACTAGTCTGCAGCCAGGCCCAGGCTTAGGGATGCTACTCTTTGCTCTCGGGTGTGGTCTGTGAATGGCTTCTCTACTCCCTGTATCTCAGAGTCCACAGTGCAGAGGAGCTGTGGGTGGCAATTTGAGAACATCTAGCAGAGGAAAGGTTGTTCACTGATTCACAAAGATTACACACAAACTGCGTTGATCATTTCAAGTATAGACAGTAAAGTGTGGTCATCCTTGCTCAAAGAATTCTGTGTTGCAAAAATCATGTTCAATGCACCTCTGTGCCTATGGCAATTAAATTTGGCAAAGTGAGTTTATTTTGGGGGTTCCAAAATCACTGCAGATGGTGACTGCAGCCATGAAATTAAAAGACACTTACTCCTTGGAAGAAAAGTTATGACCAACCTAGATAGCATATTGAAAAGCAGAGATATTACTTTGCCAGCAAAGGTCTGTCTAGTCAAGGCTAGACGGTTTTTCCTGTGGTCATGTATGGACGTGAGAGTTGGACTGTAAAGAAAGCTGAGCGCCGAAGAATTGATGCTTTTGAACTGTGGTGTTGGAGAAGACTCTTGAGAGTCCCTTGGACTGCAAGGAGATCCAACCAGTCCATTCTGAAGGAGATCAGCCCTGGGTGTTCTTTGGAAGGAATGATGCTAAAGCTGAAACTCCAGTACTTTGGCCACCTCATGCGAAGAGTTGACTCATTGGAAAAGACTCTGATGCTGGGAGGGATTGGGGGCAGGAGGAGAAGGGGACGACAGAGGATGAGATGGCTGCATGGCATCACTGACTCGATGGATGTGAGTCTGAGTGAACTCCGGGAGTTGGTGATGGACAGGGAGGCCTGGTGTGCTGCAATTCATGGGGTCGCAAAGAGTCCAACACGACTGAGTGACTGAACTGAATGATTAATAAAGTTAATTATAGGATCTAGCTCATGCAAGAAGACTTAATTTTAATTATGATTCTCTAATATGTCAATGCAGATATTGAGCTAGAACCAACTCTTCCTTGATTTTCATAGCACCTTATTTATGATTCACCTAAAATCCATGAAAATAAAAATACTGATGGAGAGCAGTATAATCTTGATTCCACATAAGGTGGATTAAGATTCTTTAACATATACTAAACTAAATGTATGTGGCAAAAGTATACTATTTTTCCACGTGCTCCAAAGATATCTTAGTCACAGTTTCTTACCTTTGAGGGAGGGTTTCGGACTGAAGCTGGAGGTTCTGGAAGCCTGAGGAGTGAAAAATAAAAATCAGAGTCATGGTTTTTCATAGACAAGCAAACAGAATGACCGGGCCAACTTAAGACTTAGTAAGTCCTGATTTCATCTAATAGTCTCACCTCCATATATCTTACTGTTCGATCACCTCATTATAAAGAGTGGAATTTTTCTAAGTGAAAAAAGTGCATTTAGCTACTTAATTCTCTGTACTGGAATTCTGAGTCAAAAACAAAATTCAAAGTCACTGGTTGCAATGGAATTGCTTTCCTTTAGTCTCTATAAATATGTATTTTGGTATGTATTTTTTCACCATAAATGGTGAATCTAGCATGTATTTAAAAGTGAAAATTATTCTGTTGACAAAAAGTCACAGGAACTTTACTTTTCTATTAAAGAAAAGTTTAACTGACACATCCTTCTCTCAAGTCTTTAACTGAAACTTTAAAATTTCAGCAGAAAAGAATCTAAAAAAATAATGGAATACAAAGATATAAAGTCTCTAACAAGATAAGCAGGTACAAAGAGACTCAGGAAAATAATAAACAGAAGGGTATCTTTATCAATTCAGAGCAAGCTTTCAACGTACTATATTATACTACAGAAACCAGTTTCTACTAATTGTTCTTTAAGTAGGACCAAAAATACAATTTGCTAAAAATGCAACCATAGCTATTAAAAACTCATTTTATTTCCATGTATCAGAGGATAAAATTATTCTAAGAATCAGGAAAAGCTATTAGATCATCACATATATGAAATTTTAACAGTGGTTGCTAAAATATAGAAAAAAACATATCTTTTTCAGCCTAAAGTAGAGTTTCAAGTGCTGGGCATAATAAAAATACCTAGTGAACAGCTAATGATTATAATAATAAAATAATAAAAATGGTACACAACCTTTAAATGTAACTTTCAAAAATATTTTATTCTGCTATCTACTCTTTCCGTCCCGTGAACCAAATTAGTTAAGTCTGGCTGGGGATAAAATTTTAACACAATTTATGCTCTAACATTATAACAACTCCTAATTCTAATTGTAACACTCAGGGGTTCTTGGAACCAGTATCCATTAAATTAATTTGTTCCAATCAAAAAACTGTCCATTAAAAATCACCTCCAAACCATAGAGTCTGTGACGCAACTCAAGAATGACCTCTTATCAGAAAAAGTGATATGACAAGCCATACTTGCTTGTGCGCTCTGTCGTGTCTGATTCTTTGTGACTCCATGGACTGTAGCCCGCCAGGCTCCTCTGTCCATGGGATTCTCCAGGCAAGAATACTGGACTAGGCTGCTATTTCCTCCTCCAGGGGATCTTCCCAGGGATCGAACCCACGTCTCCTGTGGCTCCTGCATTGGCAGGCACATTCTTTACCACTTGAGTGATCTGGGAAACCTTATATAAGCCATAATGAAACCCTATTTCTAGGAAACAAGCACAATTATGCTTAATTACGACTAAAGATGGACCATACTTACTTTAAGTGTTTAGATAAGTCATCACTTAATTGTTTAGGGATGTAATCAGATATCAGACCATGGGCATAACGAACATAATCCTCTGAAAGAAACAGAATGGAGAAAAAAATTTAGTAATAATTATGGTTGCTTCACAGTCAAACTGACTGGAGTTCAAATTCTGGCATTATCTAGCTTTGGAGAGTCACTTAAGCTTTGTGTGTGTGTGTGTGTGAAATGGGGATGCTCATATCTATCTGTCAGAGTGGTGGGGGGATGTGATGTATGAGATATCATATACAATGACAATGAAGATATGATGAGATAATAAAGTATAGTACAATAGATGCCCACTAAATAACAGATAAAAATGCAGGGTTCTTCTCTTAGTTGAGGCCCTTGAATACAAATAAAGTTCAAACATCAGATGTAACAATATGAAATAGTCATCTTTTCTAGGTTGGTTGCAATATAAAATAAATCTAATTACTGAACAATAATGAGTATGCTCATTTAAGAGAAATAATATACAATGTGTCTCTATTAAGCACTTGCTGAATGTTACATATAACCCCAAACTAATGGGATGAAGTTGCTCAGTTGTATCCATGTCTTTGTAACTACTTGGACTGTAGCCTACCAGGCTCCTCCGTCCGTGGGATTTTCCAGGCAAGGGTACTGGAGTGGGTTGCCATTGCCTTCTCCAGGGTATCTTCCCAACCCAGGGATTGAACCCAGGTTTCCCACATTGCAGGAAGACGCTTTACTGTCTGAGCCACCAGGGAATCCCAAACTAATAAAACGCCTTAAAAATGTAAAAAACAAAACTCAGCAGAGTGTATAATCATGACATCTACAGCATCTGGATTTTCAGTACTAAAATGAAGCTCTGGTATCAATTAAATAGTTACAAAAGAGAAAATCTGTTTTAAAGCCCTCTTCCTCAATTCAGTATTTTTTTTGTAGACTACTAGGGGATAATCAAACTCAATAGATGGGATAATCACAAGGGGATATAAACTACCAAAAGCACTATCTCAGGCTTGCTCCTGGGATATTCATTTCCATCTTTTTTCCCTTTTCTACATTTGACATCAGGATAACAACCTGCCTCAGTATTATCAACAGTTAGAAAGGGACTGCTGCCTGGATGCCCTGATCTCAAAGTCTTTAGTAAGAGACTTTCACTGCCAGCACTGAGAACTGAAAGTTATCACTGGACCCTTCTTTTTTAAAAAATTAATAAATTTTTTTTCATTGAAGGATAATTGTTTTACAGACTTTTGCTGTTTTCTGTCAAACCTCAACATGAACCAGCCATAAGTACACATATGTCCCCTCCCTGTTGAACCTCCCTCCCATATCCCGCCCTATCCTACCCCTCTAGATTGATACAGAGCCCCTGTTTGAGTTTTCCGAGTCATACAGCATATAAGAAGGCCAACATATCTGTTTGCTTCCTCTGGCACATATCAAGCTAAAGGTTTAAAAAGGCAAGAATGTAAAGAGTATAAAGCTTACTTTATGGCTGGAACACTAAATGGCAATATAGCGAAGCCCAGACTCTTAGATGTAGATATTGGTTTGGTAAAAACACCAGACTCAGAGTAGACAACCTGGTCTGCTAGCTAGGATGGGTGACCCTGAGTAAGTGATCTACTTCTCGAAGACCACAGTTTTTCATTTTTAAGATGAGAACATCTGTCTAAAATAACCACTAACATCTCTTCTCCTGCTTTACTGAAAATCTATGGTTTTACGTATCCATCCATCACCCATGACCTATCCATCTATCCGGCCAGCCAGCCATTTGACTCAGTCTCTCTCTCCTTCTGTTAAGCCTAACAGAGACACTGACAGCTAGTTAATTCAGACGTCAAGGGCAGTCCACCACTCCCAGAACAGCGGGAGCCAGCCATCATCTGTGTGTGTAAGGTACTGTGAGGTGGATTTCTACAATCAAAGACTGCCTGAATCACAGCCAATCACCAGCAGGCTGCTTGGTATTTGTTTTGTAAATGACGAAACTCAGATGTTTTGGAATCGTATATTTACAACAGGGGAACACTGAATTAAAGTCAGGAGAATTACTGTCCTACCATTTCAGAAAGTAAATTGTATCAGATAGCTGTTGTTATTCAACTATACATATAAAGGTAATAAGAGGACACTACAATGAGAAAGGCAAAAGAATGTATCTTAAAGAAGTAATCGTCCAGTGAATAAATTTTCATCTAAAATCACAATATTGAGACCTACAGTAGGACTTATGCTTCTGGAGAGAAAGATGCAAACAGATAAGCTCTGGAAATCCTTGCCCCCCAAGAACAGTACAACAAAAAGGTTACGAGTGTGGGCTTAAGTGCCGGGCGAGCTCCATCGGTAGTTCAGCTCTGCCATTTACTAGCTGTGTGACTCTGCACATGGCCTCCAAACTCACTGTAAAATGAAACTTGGAGGGGGGCTCAGATGAGCCAGTATGTGCACACTGGCAACTTAGTAAAAGGCGCGGCACACAACACACCCTCAATAAAGGATAACAAGGGTCGTTATTACTATTAGTGCAGGATACAGATTTCGTGAATGAATGACTTAAGTATCAATTAGTGATAGAACTGATCTACAGCAGAAGTACTACTTGGTTTTGAAATAAAATGCACACCTGCCATGAGATCTAAGAGAACACATTGGCAAGAATGTGAAGTTTCTGAGACATTAAGGTTTTTAAATCCTAAGATGGGCATTTACACATTGGCGACTTACTCCAGACAAAACAAACAAAACAAAACAAAAAATGATTTGCTTACCGTCCTTGTCACTGGAGACCTGGCCACCAGAGAAAAATGCAGTAGACTGTACCCGGGCACTGACATTCACCTTATTGGCTTTTAATGCTGCCATAGTCTGATTAACCTATGAAATAACCAAAGGGGAATATCAGGATATTTTCAACTAACTTTAGACACCCTGACTTTTCAGACTTTCTAAACCCATGATTTCAATCCATTTAAGGTCCAGGAAGAAGTAGTACGGATCTAGATGTATCTTCAGAAGATAAGAGATGGCTTCATATTTGGACATGGGTGAGGGGTAGTGACCACGCTGCAGGATGAGCTTGGTACGTGGGCTTCCTAAGGCCTACACCGTGCGAGAGCACGGACTCTGGAGGCAGGCGGCTTGGGTCTGCTCTGACCACGGACTGCTTACTGAACCTCTCTGTGCCTCCACCTGTGAAAGGGAAAGAAAGATAGCGCCGATCTCACAGGACTGCTGTGAGGACTAAATGAGTTAAGGGATGTTAGGCCCTTAGGACAGAACACGGCACAAAACTTGTGTTTTATGATTTTCTAAGGAGAATAAATAATATAAATTTCTCACTTTCCAGGAATTTAAGAAAGGAAACACAATAAATATAAACTTCACCTCGCTATTTCATATCATTAGCATTTGCTAAGAGCAAAAACTAAATGCCCAGTTTCTGCTCAGCACTTCTCATTCTTCATCTACACAGAATCCCACAAATGCAAAGACTACTGATGATGCAAATGAAGAGTGAAACACATGCACTTTTTAAACCTTTTCCCTACTTCGCCCAAACGAGCCTGATTAATACTGCAAGGCTCATTTCCATGTTCCCAGGCTCCCAATGTGCCCATTAAATGATGTGACAATCATGTTTTTCATATACAAGACAGACGAGAATCTTAGGAATCACTGCTAGAACTGATATCCACAAAACTTGCAAAAACTTTGTCATCCACAGATCTGGTCTGGTGAGATTCCTTATCACTGCGAAAGTAAGCGATATCCTTAGACCAGTGGCTTTTTGTTTCTTCACTATATGCACAGTAAGAAATACTCAGCAACCGAATACCCCAAAACATATATAAATGTGTTACAGAGTCATACTTAACACTTGCCCTTATCTTGTGCTTTTTTTAAAAAATATAAGAATATATATTTGATTATACGGAATAATCTCAGTTTCTTCTTTTGCAAATTCTTTTCCATTATGGTTTATCACAGGATATTGAATAGTTTCCTGTGCTATACAGTGGGACCTTATTGTTTATCCATTCTATATACACCACTTTGCATCTGGTAATCCCAATTCTCAATCCAACTTTCCTTTTAATTCATCCTAGTCTACCCTAGCCCATTCTATTCCATTCCATTCCAAGAGAAATACTGGTTGTGATCCACTAAATTGATTGGGAAAACACTGCAAGAGATCTTATATTGAGTTTAAGTCTTAGGATCACCAAGACACAGGGCTTGCCTGGGAGAAGACCCGTCTTCAGCATCTAGATGCTAACCCTGAACCCCGTCTGCCTGGCCCCTGCAGGTCGTGTGTGAGCAACGTCAACTTCTGAGATGCCTGCAGGGCCAACAGAGAGTACATGTGGCCCTGCTATTACCTGGCTTGGAAGACTCAAGTCTACACCAGCAACTAGCAAGGACTTCTTCATTCAGTGGTGAGGGTCACGGGGAAATGGGAACAAGCACGTCAAGCTAAGTCCAGAGCCGCCTGAGTTAGGAAAAGTGCGAAGTCCAAGATTCTTCCTGCACTTGGGAGATTTTTGTACAGCTTCTCTCTTGTAGGTGGACTTTCAAGATGGTTTTGGGGGTCAGGCTTACTACCTTCTCTCTCAACATTTTTTAAAAGGAACATTAAAGTCTTTCTGCCACAAGGCACTGAGAGGTACTATACCTTTTTTTCTAGCCATTTTAATGTCTTCTCTTTGCTGTACTTGTAATATTTCTTCTTGTCTACTTCTGGATTAAATTAAAAGAAAAAAAAGACAGTGCAGTAGGTTAAGCAAAAAATAAACTCATAAAGCTATTTCATATACAAGATAACAGTTTAAAAATTTCAAGGAATTCTCTGGTGGTCCAGTGGTGAGGACTCCGTGCTTTCATTGTGAGGGCCCTGGTTCAATCCCCAGTTGGGGAAGTTAAGATTCCACAAGTTGCAAGGTGCAGCCAAAAAATAAATAACATTTTATATACTTGAAAAACTCAATTAATAACCCTGACAGCATTCTTGAGACACTGGAAAAAAAAATTCCTAAACAGAACTGGGACACCTCAGGTTTCACCAAATATTAAATGAGTGAGAATTTAAGAAAATTATCAAATTATACAAATAGTTCTCATCACAAGGAGAAATTTTTTTCTCTTCATTGTATCTATATGAGATGGTGGATGTTAACTAAATCTACTGTGATAGTCATTTCAAAATACATGTAAATCGAACTATCATTCTGTACAATATAAACCTACACGGTGACGTATGTCAATTATTTCTCAATAAAACCGAAAACAACTGTACCAATAAATCTGGAGGAAAGGTAATTTTTTAACTGAATATAACTGACATACAATATAGTACTGGATTCAGGTAGAGTGATTTGATATTTACACATACTCTGAAATGGTCACCACAGTAAATCTAGTTATTGTCTGAAAGGTCATTTTTAAAACTCAACAAATTAACACACCAAGCCATCTTCATTTTTCTGAATAATTTTAAGATCACCCCAATGTTCTCAAATGAAAGACTTCTTTTCTAAAATAAAAATGGAAATCCCAAGAGAGAAAATTGAAGCTAAATGCAGGTGCCTAAGAAGTTCATTGCATACATTCAGGAAAAGAATTGTGTTAACTACTTAGAACTGTTCTGGTGGGACTGGTGGAGAAAGAAAAAAAGATTTATCTTTTAATGTATTACCAATATAGCCATAGCTATTTCAGGGGAATTAAGATTTACGATAGGCTCACTTTGGCCCTTTATGGGGATAAAAGTTTCATCTCCTATAAATTATATTTCCTCTTCTCACAATCCAGCTAGCTTTATGTAATCTAACGGCTTAATGTCACGTATAGCATATATATGGTATATGACATTAAGCTGTTACTTCCTCGGTAACACCTCATTCACGGGGTTTCTTGCTTTCTGTGCAATCAGCAGGGGCAGCTCTTCCCTCCCACCTCCACGCAGGAGTTAGCTTCAGGAGCACTGGGATTCCTAAGGCCAGATGCAAGCTCGCCTTTCTCTTTCCTCCGTAATCACGGTGGGAAACGGAAACTGCTTACTCAGGGGTGGTTTTCTGCAGACGGTTAAACTGCTGGAGTTTCAGTAAGACGGTTTGTACGGGGAGGGGCTGGCCCAAGCCAGCTCTCGCTGTGTCCTCCTCATCTCAGCCTGTGGGCGCTAACTAGGAGGCGGACAGAGTTGGGGCTGGCCCTTTGCACCCATGTCTGCAGGACGTGTCCCTGGAATAATGAAACGGCCTGCTGGGGAACCAAGGCAAGTGAGACTAGACTCAGCCTCCCTGGAGCTGATGCAGTATTTCTTTGTACAAAACGAGGGCTGCTTCTAAGAGCACATGGCCACCACTCAGAACATGTGTGCTGCTGAGTCTCAGACCTTCCGACTGTTGTCTGAGACAATCTCCCTAGAGGCTCCCAACCATGAATCCCACCTTGACTCTGCCGCTCGCTTGTCTCTTGCCTCTGCCTCCAAATTTTGTGAAAGGGTGATCTACAACCTGCCACAGCTTTCCTTCTTGTTGCTCATGGTCTGAGCCCCTTGCAACCCCTTCCCTCTGGAAATGCTGGTTCAGAAGAGGAGACCAGGCTCTGAGCTGTACTGCTGGGGCTCCTACACCCCCAGTGCGTGATGTCACCTTGGGAAGTCACCTATCAAATGAGGGATGGCACAACATCTGGCACATAGCAAGTACTTCATATTATTTAAGAAAAAATGAAATAACTCATTAGTGATAATAACATCACATCTTCAGGCCTGTGCTAAGTTCTTCACACATGTTTTCTCACTGAATGCTCAGAATGAATCTCAGGTGGAAACTACTATTTGTCTCCACCTTAAAAAACTAGGTTTGAGTGAAGTTAAAATAAATTGTCCAAAGTCACTGAGCTGGTAAACAGGAGCACTGGATTCCTTCTCAACCTGGATGGTGTTTGAGAAGCCATGGATTTGGTGTTCATTGTGACCTTATGGTGGAGAAGGCAATGGCAACCCACTCCAGTACTCTTGCCTGGAAAATCCCATGGACGGAAGAGCCTGGTAGGCTGCAGTCCATGGGGTCGCTAAGAGTCGGACACGACTGAGCGACTTCACTTTCACTTTTCACTTTCATGCATTGGAGAAGGAAATGGCAACCCACTCCAGTGTTCTTGCCTGGAGAATCCCAGGGACGGGGGAGCCTGGTGGGCTGCCGTCTATGGGGTCGCACAGAGTCGGACACGACTGAAGCGACTTAGCAGCAGCAGCAGCAGCAACCTTATGGACTGCAGACGGCCAGGCTCCTCTGTCCATGGGATTCTCCAGGCAAGAACACTGGAGTGGGCTGCCATGCCCTCCTCCAGGGGATCTTTCCAACCCAGGGACTGAACCCATGTCTCTTACATCTCCTGCATTGGCAGGTGGGTTGTTTGCCACTAGAGTCACCTGGGAAGCCCAGATATCATTTTATTAGTGTGTTGAGAGGTCTTTATACATTTGGGATACACACACACACACATATACACACACATACACTATCAGATATTTGTCATGTAAATATTTTCTTTCAGCTGTAGTTTGTCTTTTTTTTCTTAATGGTATCTTTCAGAAAACAGGAGATATTAATTTTAATGAAGTGTAATCTATAATTTTTTTTAATGGTTAGTGGCTTTTGTGTTCTATGAAATCTTTGCCTATCCTCAGGGTCACAAAGGTTTTCTTCTATGGCTTTTTCTAGAAATTCAGTAGTCTTCATTTTTTGCATTTAAGTTATTAATCCATTTCAAGTTAATTTTTCTGTATGATTCTGAGGTAAGAGTCAATGTTGTTTTTCACACGGATATCCAATTTTTCCAGGTCATATGTTGAAAAGATTATCTTTTCTCTCATTGAGTTGTCTTGACACCACTGAAAAAAACAACTGGCTACATAAATGTCGGTCCACTTCTGTTCTCTCTATTTGGTTCCATTTAACTATCTCTCTATCCTGTACCAATGCCATACTTTCTTATCTGTTGTAGTTTTACAGTCAGTCTTGAAATCAGGTTGTATAAATTTTCCAACTTGTTCTTCTTTTTCAAAATTGTTTTGACTACTACAGATTCTCTGCACAGTTTTATAAATTCTAGAATCAGCTTATCGATTTTTACCAAAAAAAAAAAGCCTGAGAGGCACTGCATTATATCTACAGATGACTTTGGAGAAGATGGACATCT
Organism: Bubalus kerabau; assembly: GCF_029407905.1. Lineage (NCBI taxonomy): Eukaryota > Metazoa > Chordata > Mammalia > Artiodactyla > Bovidae > Bubalus > Bubalus kerabau. The sequence goes on along the minus strand of NC_073635.1, from coordinate 21,057,576 downwards.
TAACAATACTGAGTCTTCCAACTCATGAACATGGTATCTCTCTCTATTTATTTAATTCTTTTATTTCTCTTTGCAATGTTTTACATTGTTCAGTGTACTGGTCTTACATATATTATGCTACCTTTATCCCTACAACCTCATGATCTTTTAATGTTACAAATGGCATGCTTTTATTCCACTGTCCAATTGTTCACTGCTAATATACAGAAACAGAATTGATTTTTGTATATTGACCTTATATCCTGGGAACTTGTTTATTGGTTCCAGTGATTTTGTTTTTGGTAAATTCTTTTGAGCTTTTTATATACATGACCCATACTGTTGATGTAAAAAGACAATTCACTATTTACTTTCTAAGCTGTATACCTTTAATTTTGTTCTTATCTTATCAAAACTGCTAGGACGTCCACTACATTGGTGAGTAGACGTGGAGAGGACTGACATCCTTATCTTGTACCAATCTTAGGGAAAAAGTGTGTTCAGTCTTTCACAATGAAGTATGATATTAGCTTAGGTTTATCATGGATGTCCTTTAAAAGAATGAGGAGGTTCCTTTCTATCTCTAATTTGCTGAGAATTTATATAATGACTGAATTTTGTTAAGGGTTTTTCCTGCATCTATTGAGATGATCATACAGTTTTTTTGTTATGCATAAATATGGTGAATCATACTGATTGATTTTCTAACGTTCAACCAACTCTGCATTCCTATGATAAACCTCCTTGATTATAACGTACTGTCATTTTTACACAGTTAATATGCTATATTTTAAAAGTATGTTTCAGTCTATGATCATAAAGAATACTAAATTGTAGTTTTCTTTTTGCCACTCTGATTTCATAAAATTAGTTGGGAAATATGCCTTTCTCATTTAATTTCTAAAATAATCTCAGTATCATTATTTCTTTGAGTATTATTTTTTCCTTCAAGTATGGTAGAATTCACCTAATGAAGCCAGGTGGGCCTAGAGTTTTTTTTTCTAAGAAGTTTTTAAACTGCAAATTTATTTTGAATTAAACATTCCCTGGACAAGAAGATCACTAAGAAATATCCAACTTGAATACCCCAAAAAAGCTATACAAGGACCAAGTGCATAAACTACCACTTAATTTTAAAATTTACCTATTTTGATAAGCAAAGTGGTTTAAAAATTCATTAAATTCATGAAGGCCACAGATTACCCACGATTATGAAAAATACCACAACATGTTCTGTCAGTTCAGTTCAGTCACTCAGTTGTGTCTGACTCTTTGGGACCCCATGGACTGCAGCACACCAAGCCTCCCTGTCCATCACCAACTCCTGGAGCTTATTCAAACTCATGTCCCTCGAGTTAGTGATACCATCCAACCATCTCATCCTCTGTCGTCCCCTTCTCCCGCCTTCAATCTTTCCCAGCATCAGGGTCTTTTTCAATGAGTCAGTTCTTTGCATCAGGTGATCAAAGTATTGGAGCTTCAGCTTCAGCGTCAGTCCCTCCAATGAGTATTCAGGACTGATTTCCTTTAGGATGGACTGGCTGTATCTCCTTATAGTCCAAGGGACTCTCAAGAGTCTTCTCCAATATCACAGTTCAAAAGCATCAATTCTTCGGTGCCCAGCCTTCTTTATAGTCCAACACTCACATCCATACATGACTTCTGGAAAAACCATAGCTTTGACTAGACAGACACTTGTTGGCAAAGTAATGTTTCTGCTTTTTAATATGCTCTCTAGGTTGATCACGGATTTCCTTCCAAGGAGCAAGAGTCTTTTAATTTCATGGCTTCAGTCACCATCTGCAGTGATTTTGGAGCCCCCCCAAATAAAGTCTGTCACTGTTTCCATTGTTTTCCCATCTATTTGCCATGAAGTGATTGGACTGAATGCCATGATCTTAGTTTACTAAGAAACTTTCTCACTCTCCTCTTTCACTTTCATCAAGAGGCTCTTTAGTTCTTCTTTACTTTCTGCCACAAGGGTGGTGTCATCTGCATATCTGAGGTTATTGATATTTCTCCCAGCAATCTTGATTCCATCTTGTACTTTATCCAGCCCGGCATTTTGCCTGATGTACTCTGTATATTAAATTAAATAAGCAGGGTGACAATATGCAGCCTTGATGTACTCCTTTCCTGATTTGGAACCAGTCTGTTGTTCCATGTCCATTTCTAACTGTTGCTTCTTGACCTGCATACAGATTTCTCAGGAGGCAGGTCAGGTGGTCTGGTATTCCCATCTCTTGAAGAATTTTCCACAGTTTGTTGTGATCCATGCAGTCAAAGGCTTTGGCATAGTCAATAAAACAGAAATAGATGTTTTTCTGGAACTCTCTTGCTTTTTCAATGATTCAACAGATGTTGGCAATTTGATCTCTGGTTCCTTTGCCTTTTCTAAAACCAGCTTGAACATCTGGAAGTTCATGGTTCACATATTGCTGAAGCCTGGCTTGGAGCATTTTGAGCATTACTTTGCTAACACGTGAGATGAGTACAATTGTGCGGTAGTTGCAACATTCTTTGGCATTGCCTTTCTTTGGGATGGGGATGAAAACTGAACTTTTCCAGCCCTGTGGCCACTGCTGAGTTTCCCAAATTTGCTGGCATATTGAGTGCAGCACTTTCACAGCATTATCCTTCAGGATTTGAAATAGCTCAACTGGAATTCCATCACCTCCACTAGCTTTGTTTGTAGTGATGTTTCCTAAGGACCACTTGACTTCGCATTCCAAGGTGTCTGGCTCTAGGTGAGTGATCACACCATCGTGGTTATCTGGGTCATGGAGATCTTTTTTGTATAGTTCTTCTGTGTATTCTTGCCACCTCTTCTTATTATCTTCAGCTTCTATTCTACTGTATCCTAAACTTAATATTTGCAAGAGTTTGTGAGTTAGATAACATGTAGATATGCTGGAAAGGTTTCTTTCCCTAATGTGTCTGGTGCCTGTAAAACTGGTCTTGAACATCTGGAAAGACTGGGTTTACAAAATAAAGATGGAATAAAAAGGAGTCCACAATCAAATAACATGTTCAGCAATTGGGTAATCGGTTCTCAAACTTGAATTTCCCTGATGTATTGTTGAACAAACTGCCTGGAGCACATTTTCACATCTACTTTCTGAATGTTTTCCACAACTGAGAAACTCATATGGTCCCTTTTTTTTTCTCTTGCCTCCTGGGAATAGAAACTTGGCAATGGTGCTTGGGGTATTTTAATCAGGTACGTTTTCCTGGCTCTTCCTGTTAATCATATCTGACAACGCAGCGCAGCTTTTGCTTGCAATATGAAACAGAGCATTACACTCAAGACGAAGTTCATAACCCTTTATTAGTCCTTTCCCCTGTCAACTCTCCACTGAATGGGAGCTTTTTTGGCAAGAAACATTTTGAGCCCCAGAGCTAGCAGAGACACATCATTTCCTTCACTAATAAAGTGAACAGTGCTAACTAAAGCCACCACCATCACCATTCAGGATACAAGCAACTGGGGCTGGGTTTATCCAGTGGAGAGAAGGCAAGGGGTGAAGGTTCTCATAAACCTAGCAGGCTTAAGTGTTAGTTGCTCAGTTCATGTCTGACTTTTTGCAACTCATGACTGTTGCTCACCAGGCTCCTCTGTCAGCAGAATTCTCCAGGCAAGAATACTGGAGTGGATTGCAATTCCCTCCTCCAGGGGATCTTCCCAACTCAGGGACTGAACCCAGGTTTCCTGCATTGCAGGCAGATTCTTTACTGTCTGAGCCACCGGGCAAGTCGGACACAACTGGGCCACTAACACCTTCATTTTCAGACATTTTTATTATTGTCTGATTATCCCCATTCTCCTACTTAAACCACTTGACTATATATTCATCAATGGACCATCAAACAAGTGTGTACTGGTCATTTACTACATGTGTGCATGCACGCTCAGTTGCTCAGTTGTGTCAGACTCTTTGTCATCCCATGGACTGCAGCCTTCCAAGCTCCTCTGTACATGGAATTCTCCAGGCAAGAATCCTGGAATGAGTTGCCATGTCCTTCTCTAACAGATCTGCCCAACCCAGGGATTGAACCCAGGTCTCCTGAACTGCAGACAGATTCTTTACCATCTGAGCCACCTGGGAAGTCCCACTTACTGTATACCTAGTACTTAAACATTAGGAAAGAATTTAAAATCTCTAGTTAGAAGCGTTAATGATACTAACATTTACTGTGCACCCAGCACTCTCTGGGCACTGATTTACTTGTATTATTTCATTGAATTCCTGAAGTATCTCTTTGTGGTAGAAACTATTAATTGCAATACTTAAATAATGTTCACATGCTGGTCATTAGAGATCTCAACACTCTAAAGCTAAGAGAAGGAAAGCTTCATTTTATGCCTTAGAACAATTTTGCAGGATACTAATTATAATGTAAAGCAGAATATGAGGAGTAGTCTTAACCCTTCAAACCCTTCATCTGGCGTGTCACGGATGCTGAAAAGTTTGAATGATTTGCTCAAAACTATGTAGCAAATACTTTTAAAATTTTTCTTGTAGGCCATCAGATCCTGCAATCAGATCACCAGGTTTTTCCTAAAGAAATTCTTTCCCTGAGATTTAAAGCAAACATAACAAAATATTAAGAGTGGTTGATTATTGGGGTTGGGGACAAACATTATTTGTAGTTTTTTACTCTGAGTTTTCCATTATTTTTAAATTTTTCAATCAAAAAAATTGCTTCACCTGACCATGTATTTTCGTTTTCAAAGCAGATATATCATCAACTTTTATACTGTGCATCCCTGCAAAACCCAGTTTTCACTTCCCTTACACTCTACTGCTGTTGCCCTAACTTGTCATTTGTCTCCATCAGAGTCAAAGCAAAGTAAGAAAAAGGCCAGTATTTTACTTATGACTATCCCTAGAGCCTGGCTCTAGTGCTTAATATATGCTTCTTAGTAGGTGCTCAATAAATGTTTCCTGAATCAATAAAGGCATAGATTTTATGCAAGTTTTACAAATGGAAACCCAAGGCAAAAGGCAGCTGAGGGACTTACGCAAAGTCACAGCCTCGTTCAAAGAACTGAACTAAAGCCCGAGCCTCGTGAACCCTGGACCTGCAGGAGACAGGCCACCATATTTCACTGGTCCAAACTTTGCAGACTGAACAAGCAGTGCAGTAGAGGAAGAATACTGACAAACGGAAGGGAATCTGAACCAGAACTTTCCCTACAACCCACACAAATAAGCATCACCTTCCGTGGGCCTTCCAGCTGCTGTGTTCTCAGACAGACTGGCTAGCCATAAGCCTGACTTCACAGGCCACATGCTATACCTTTCTCCTCTGTCACGTGTCGAAGTAACTTCTCAAGTTCAGGAAGTTTCAGCAACAAGATGCAATCCGGGAACATGTCATCCATCACAACTTGATCCAGGGGCTGAAACTTCCCCTGAAAAGACTGTCAGTCAGTCAGGAGGCAAGCACTCCAGTTAACAGACTCATACATTATAAAAACAAGAGAAAAAGATTCATAATTTCATAGCTGGAACTTTAAACTAGGTTCTAAGCCATTTGTTCCACCTAAGAACTCCCTCTATGGGGACAAGCTCCAGAACTGACTCTCAGCTCTCTTTAGAAAGCTCTTGGAAGCACTGGGGATCCATTGACAAGTGGCAAGAAAGGCTTCAATTTAAATATTCTCTTTTTCCTAGATAGTAAGAATAATCCACAGGCTTCCCAAGTCTCACTGTCTTCAGATTCCTAGCTTACTCTATTTTCTTCTGTGATCACCCAAAGTGTTAAATATTTAACTACTTTAAAACAATGATTTACTTATATATAAGTAATGAACTATGCAGTCATGACATAATCATTTCATAATAAACTAATGTTTCATTCTCCTTTTCTTTACCATGTATACACAAAAAGGTTCTGAAATAAGAAGTTTGTTTGAACATAAAGTCAGTAACAGCTGGGAGAGCTAGACAGAAGAATTATTTTTTACTGATCTTAAAATAAATTGTATATTTAAAAAAAAAATAGGTCACCATTTCAAAAGTGAATGAAAGTGAAAGTGCTAGTCACTTAACTGTGTCCGACTCTTTGTGACCCCCATGACCGTCATCCACCAGCTCCTCTGTCCATGGAATTCCCCAGGCAAGAATATTGGAGTGGGTTGCCATTTCCTTCTCCAGGGGATCTTCCTGACCCAGGGATCGAACCCGGATCTCTTGCACTGCAGGCAGTTTCTTTACCGTCTGAGCCACCAGGAAGTCCCAAGTGAAAGTGTTAGTTGGTCAGTGGTATTTTTCTTAATTAAATAGAGAAAGATAACATCTAAAATATAGGGGAGGAATATCTGGGTGCCTCATGGGCTATTTCAAGGGGTACTTAAAGTATTTGAGAAGAGACAGCAAAACAGTTTACAATGAATGCCAACCACCACCACGAGCTTCATTCTGCATCTGCCAACCTGAGCCAGTCACAGCACCCCCAGAGCCTCCCAGAGGGCCACGGTGAGGATTAATTCACCAGCCAAGTCAGGTTCTTAATGGGAAAGAGGGGAACAGTCCCCCTAAATGGGGGGAAGGCCTTTAAAGGTGCATCAGCTCAGGCACTGAGGCTGGTCGGTGGCTTCCTCCCTGCTGGAACACCAGGAGTGGAAGCCCCCTGGAGTTGCCATCTTCTTCCCTGAACACTTCCAGGGCCTTCCTGGGGGTGACTAGAACCATTTCTGCTCCTCAGATACACATGGCTTACCAGCCTCACTGCTCTCATGCCCTAAAATTATACTGGTTATCACAGCAGCCTCCAGATAAGGGGAAACAAAACGTCACTAAACCACACTAGAGAACAGAGTGAAGATACAGGAGAGGGGGAGAATATGAGAAAACAAGAAAGCACAATTTCGAATTTTAAGTCAGTTTCATTACTCAGTGTTTATCGCAATTAAATGGATATAAATACAAAACAGGAGTTTTGGAAAATGAGTCTAAGTACTCAGTGAGAAGCCATCAGCTCTTAAACTACCGGCAAACACGCTGAGTGCAAAAATAAGATGTGGCTAAGTGTTTAAATAACACTATTCCTTGATGTTATTTCGAAGGTTTTCAAGCTGTGGTTGGAGGCCCCTGGGAGTCTCCAGAACCTTTGCAGGGGGTCCACAAACTTCAAACTACTTTCATAATAATGCTATTATGCTGTCTGCATTTTCACTGTGTTGACATTTGCACTGATGATTCCAATGCAAAGGTGGGAAAACTGCTGGCTTTTCAGCACCAGTCAAGGCGGTGCCGGCGAACTGTCCGGTGGTCACCGCATTCTTCACTGCCACGGACGAGCAGTTATAAAAATGTCAGTTTACTTAAGGATTTCCTGGAACAAGCAGCAGAACAATTACTTTTATTTAAATCTTGACCCTGAGTGCAAGTCGGTTCAATGTTCTGTGTGATGAAAGTGAAGCGTGGCTAAAGCACTTCTGCTGTCGCTGAGGCTCAAGGAAACACACTGTGTAACTGTCTGAGTTGTGAGCAGAGCTAGCTGCCCTTTACTCAGATTTTCACCTGAAAACATCACTACGGACTGTTGTTATCCAGACTTGAGTATTTGACAGAACATAAATGCAGTGAATCTGTCACTTAAAGGGAAAGACTGACAGTATTGTAGCCAATGAAAAAATTTGAACTTTAAAACAAAAATTAGAATTGCAGAGAATTTGTATCTGTCACTATGACATGCTTCCCAGCATTCAAAGAGTTTTCTAAAGAGATCACTCAGTTCAGTTCAGTCGCTCAGTCGTGCCCGACTCTTTGCGACCCCATGGACTGCAGCACACCAGGCCCCTCTGTCCATCACCAACTCCCGGAGTTTACTCAAATTCATGTCCATTGAGTCGGTGACGCCATCCAACCATGTCATCCTGTCATCCCCTTCTCCTCCTGCCTTCAATCTTTCCCAGCATCAGGGTCTTTTCCAATGAGTCAGTTCTTTGCATCAGGTGGCCAAAGGACTGGAGCTTCAGCTTCAACTTCAGTCCTTCCAATGAACATTCAGGACTGATTTAATTCAGGATGGACTGGTTGGATCTCCTTGCTATCCAAGGGACTCTCAAGAGTCTTGGTACATATACACAATGGAGTATTATTCAGCCATTAAAAAGAATACATTTGAATCAGTTCTAATGAGGTGGATGAAACTGGAGCCTATTATACAGAGTGAAGTAAGCCAGAAAGAAAAACACCAATACAGTATACTAACACATATATATGGAATTTAGAAAGATGGTAACAATAACCCTGTGTACGAGACAGCAAAAGAGACACTGATGTATAGAACAGTCTTATGGACTCTGTGGGAGAGGGAGAGGGTGGGAAGATTTGGGAGAATGGCATTGAAACATGTAAATATCATGTATGAAATGAGTTGCCAGTCCAGGTTCGATGCACGATACTGGATGCTTGGGGCTGGTGCACTGGGACGACCCAGAGGGATGGAATGGGGAGGGAGGAGGGAGGAGGGTTCAGGATGGGGAACACATGTATACCTGTGGCGGATTCATTTTGATATTTGGCAAATCTAATACAGTTATGTAAAGTTTAAAAATAAAATAAAATTAAAAAAAAAAAAAAAAAAAGAGTCTTCTCCAACACCACAGTTCAAAAGCATCAATTCTTCAGTGCTCTGCTTTCTTTATAGTCCAACTCTCACATCCATACATGACTACTGGGAAAACCATGGCTTTGACTAGATGGACCTTTGTCGGCAAAGTAATGTCTCTGCTTTTTAATACACTGTCTAGGTTGGTCATAGCTTTTTTCCCAAGGAGCAAGCATCTTTTAATTTCATGGCTGCAGTCACCATCTGCAGTGATTTTGGAGCCCCAAAAAACAGTCCATCACTGTTTCCCCATCTATTTGCCATGAAGGGATGGGAACAGTTGCCACGGTCTTAGTTTTTTGAACGCTGAGTTTTAAGCTAGTTTTTTCACTCTCCTCTTTCACTTTTGTCAAGAGACTCTCCAGTTCCGCCAGTAATATTAAATTAACAAAGGCGTGTGTGTGTGCACACGTGCGTGTGTTCTGCTGACATATGGAAGACCTGAAAAATTCAGTGAGACAGTATTTTCCAAATGGGCTTATGACTTTTATTTTCAAAATAAATAAATAAATAAGGCCATTTTTAAATTTCTCAGTCTTAATTTCTAATGTAGTCAATGAAACTGTACTGTCAGTGACTCAGTTGTGTCTGACTCTTTGTGACCCCATAAACTATAGCCCACCAGAGCGTTCTGTCCTTGGAATTCTCCAGGCAAGAATATTGTAGCGGGTTGCTAATCCTTTTCCAGGGGGTCTTCCCAACCCAGGGATTGAACCTGGGTCTCCAGCACTGCAGGCGGATTCTTTACCATCTGAGCCCCCTGGGAAGCCCAATGTAGTCAATATTGATAGATAAGACACACAGGAACAAAAAGTTCTTTGGGATCCTTAATAATTGTCAAGTGTAAAGGTATCCTGGGACCAAAGTATTTCAGAACCTCTGTTTGGAACTATTACTATTAATAAACTCTGTCTTTATATTACAAAGGTAAATTTTATTGTCTGGGATTCCTTAAGTCTCGGCTATAGCTTCCCCATTAATGAGCTTTTTGCTGGATACACACTCCAGTGTACCTATTTCACAGTCTTTCACAAAGAAGAAAATGAAAGACAATAAATCTACTTTCTGCTCTTAAGGATTGAGGTCTTAAACATCTGCACTGTATTTCAGAACGAATGAGGTTTTCGTTGTGAGGCTCTGTCAAACACAGAAGGGAGGTAACAGAGGGTGAGGCGGTCCTCGGGAGTCTCTGGTGAGCCAGTCCCTGGCCACGGTGCGGTCCTCAGGCCTGCCGACCAGTGCTCCAGTCTACACGGGCACACACGAGGCAGCTGTACTACTCCGACCAAGTTACACTCACCTGTGGGCAATCTGCGCTGCGTCCACTGTACGGAGAGAGAGGAGGTTAAACAAACAAAACCAATCTATGCTATTTCCCCACTGTCAGTGTCTCAACCTGGGAAACTCACCTCTTTATCGGCCTTTATAAGGTAGTGGAGAAGCAGAAACAGAGGGTCCATAGGTGTGGCGAAGTGAAGAAGACCTCCTATAGATTAAAAAGAGAATTCAATGTTCTGGAAAGACAATTGAGTCATTTCATCTTAATCCTAATGTGGAAACCATCCACTGAAAAATATATGTGAAATTCAAATTCAGAAACTCCCCCTATTCAGGCCCAAGAATCTTTCAAAGGTAGAATGTGGTCCCTGAGGTTCTACTCCAAAGAGCTTCAAACACTGGTGTAGAGAGGGGAGCTAAGACACTGAACTGGATCTTCAACTTTCCACTTCTTCTTCAGAAATCATTTTTAACAGAGGCCCTCCTCTCCCCACCTCCCATTCCGCCCCCCCACCAAAATAGCAGGATTGGGGGAAGAGAGACAGAATGTGAACCAGGCAAATATTAGGAAACCAGTGTAAGTCCATCTACAGAGCTGCAGTAAAATGTAATTTCCTGTGCTTTTGTGGATGAAGCCATGGGAAAGCAGTATTAGTCTCTCTGTACATGGCTCCTTCTATGTGCTCTGGGCTCACGGTCAATGACTCAAAGCTCAGAGGTTGTTACCCACCCCAGATCCTAACCATCCCCCAAAGAAAAAATGCAGGTAGGTAGGCATCTAACAAGACTGAGCATAGGAAACTGGGATCTCTGCAGTTAGATGAGTGATGCTCACCAGACTGAAAGGAAAAAAGGCAAATCAAACTAACTAGGCCTCCTGGACCTTACTTTTCTTTAGTCTATCACATCCCCTCCAAAGATCCCAGAATCCTTCCATGGAAGTGACACAGAAGAGCAATAAACAATTCATTTATCTCCATACTTACTGATTTGGTTTCAGTAAACATGTACTGATTTTTATTCTCTAACACTGCAACCCAACTATACAGCCAAGAAATTCTAACCCTAAGTTATATACGTGAATACATTTCATAGTATGTTTAAAGAAAAAAATTAAGGACATAATTTTATATGATGACCCTGCTGCTGCTAAGTCACTTCAGTCGTGTCTGACTCTGTGCGACCCCATACACGGCAGCCCACCAGGCTCCCCTGTCCCTGGGATTCTCCAGGCAAGAACACTGGAGTGGGTTGCCATTTCCTTCTCCAATGCATGAAAGTGAAAACTGAAAGTGAAGTCGCTCAGTCGTGTCCGACTCCTAGCGACCCCATGGACTGCAGCCTACCAGGCTCCTCCGTCCATGGGATTTTCCAGGCAAGAGTACTAGTTAATGATTTTTTTTTTAAGTAGAAGGAAGTTTATGAAAACAATCTATCAGAAGCTCTAAGCCCAGTTTATATGAGACATCTATTATATTCAGAAATTAGAAACAGGTTTCTCAATCTGAAAACAATATCCTAGTGGCTATTCTTAAAAACAGCTCCTTCTTCAAGGTTATGTTTAAAAAGAAGACTATGAAAAAAAACAGGTACCTTTGTTGAGAACCAAAAACTAAAAAAAAAAAAAAACCAACAAAGTCTATTAAAAAAACAGCAGGTACCAACTCAGACAGTTCAGAAGAGGTGATCAGTCACTGCCTCTGAGTGTTTTCCAGTTTCATATGGATGTTACTGTGTCTATGCAGCTAAACCCAAAGGCAAGTATATTACACCAGAAGCTGGAACTCTCATGTATTATCAAATGAAAAACAATAAAAGGGAACAATAAAAAGGAATGTACACTTGGCACCTACCACAGTATACCATTGCCTTTTCACACCTGAAAACCACTTCAAATGTTCTCATGCACACAGGTATATGAAATTCACAGCCAGCAATAAACCCTTCTTCTGATGCCTTACAAGAAAGGTCAAGAGGCCTTTCAACCTTAGCACTAGGTGGCGGCTTAGACACTCGACAGAAAGAAGGGGCTTAGGAAGCAACGGAAACAAGATAAAGGAACAGCGGGAACTGAGATGGCCTCAACCACCCCAGGACAGCCCCCTCCCCACCCAAGCAACAGAAAAAATGAGACAGCAGGAACTGAGATGGCCTCAACCACCCCAGGACACTCCCCCCCCACACACCCCTGGCACCCCAGAACTGTCAGGGCTACATTTGGTATCCTGTCTCCTTCAGAGTCCACAATGACCCAAAACAAAGGAAAACGGAGAGAAACTGGGTGTTGGGTGTGTGTGTTGGGGGGTAGGGTGAAAGTGAGAGTCATTCAGTCTTGTCTGACTCTTTGTGACCCCTTGGACTATACAGTCCATAGAATTCTCCAGGCCAGAATACTGAAGTGGGTAGTCTTTCCTTTCTCCGGGGATCTTCCCAAACCAGGGATTGAACCCAGGTCTCCCGCATTGCAGGCGGATTCTTTACCAGCTGAGCCACAAGGGAAGCCCAGGGGATAGGGAGGGTGGGGGGCTGCAAAGGTAATTTATATGACAAAGCATTCAAAAATATCTTTGTTCTATTCTATTCTACTTTATCGATAGAAGCTATATCAGTATCCATTTGCAATGGAAATAAGATGTTAAAAAACTTGAAGAATCTCAAAAGTGGCTAAAAGAAGAGCAAAGAGTTTCAGTCAACTGTTCAGTGTGTTCTCCATCAAAAGTCATCTTACTTCTGACTCAGGGTGTGACAGTGTTTTAGGAGAAAAAAATCAGAGTTATTATTAATAGCTAAAAATTTCCTGCCACCTACCTAAGACACAAAATTGGTGATCTAAACTTGTTCAAACCATCTTTCCTTTCTCCTTGATCAAACCCTGCTCTGATGCCAGCAACAAAAAAACAACTCTGGACTAGACTCCAAGCCAGGCGGACTGACTCAGACTTCCATGCATGAAGGATGGCAAAGTCAGTGTATGTGTTTAGTTAATGGAAATATATACACTAGTCACTTACCTGATTGAACTGATTCATTTATAAACCAAGAATGGTTTTTTTCCTTGAAAACTTTTATTTCAAACAGCTGCGGTAGACACATGTTGAACAAGTAAATGGTTCCTTCCCCTGTTAAGACAAATCTGTTTTTTATTTGTTAAGTTTTCACACACACATACACACACTCAAAAGACTAATAGTTCTGAGGAATGTTCCTAATATGAACATAAACATACATATACAGTCTATACAAAGTTACTCCAAGGAAAGCTTGTAGCTATTACACACAAATGCTTGTTTCCCAGCTCTGTAATCCTCACTGAACTTAGACCAATAAATACAAAAGGACAAATAATTTATCTTAACGGCTCCAAAGCCTCTCATTGAGTCCTCTATCACTCCTAAGCCACCCAAACCCAAATGGCTCCGCCAGATGAACTGAGCTGGCCTGTCGGGGGTTGCAGCCTCCCACACCGAGGGACGAGACGGGGTCCGCACACCCTAGAGGGGTGGCCCCCGGGAGGAAGGCCAGGGCCCACGACCGCAGCACACTTTTGGCCGTGAGGAGTGAGGAGAGCCGCGCCCAACTAGATGAAAATCTCCCTTTCCTCAGTCCCCAAGAAAAGGACCAGTAGAAGGGGTGAGGACTGCACACATCTGCGTGCATCCGAATGAATCCCTTCAATGCAGGAATTTCCTTCCAAACACAGCACAGTCGGGGCCCTGCATTAGAATCTATCTCAACCACATCTGGGCGCGTGCCCCTGGGGAAGCGCAGCCACCCTTTCTGTGCCTGTTTCCACGCCTGTAACGTGGGAGCAATACTCAACTGCCTCACCAGAGATTTTTTTTAAGGATTAAAAAGAGAATATGGACATGTAAAGCTCCTAGCACAGCACATAAGTTAGTGCTCAGCAAAGGTTAGCCTTTATCTTTCCATAGTCAGTAAAGCAAAGTGTTGTCCATGGACATTCAGAATTTTCCAGGAAGCCTGGCTTTTATTTGTATTTTACCTTTGTTAAATGCTTTACTGGCTAAGACATCTCTTGCAAAAACACTTCACACCTCATCTTACATTTATGCATACTAAGGAATTCCAAATAATATAGCTGACCAATTACATCCAATTTCGTTTTGAGGAAAAGGAAACTGGAATTTCTGCCTCTCTTGCTACTTCTATTTACAAACACGGCACCGCCCGCTGATGTCTCTTGCTTTCACTATTCAGTATGACAGTCCCCAAGAGGACGACCTAATCTGCTAAATATCAGATAGCTATTTAAAACCTTGTAAAATGAAGAAGAATCTTATAAATCTTGTAAAACAAACTGATGGAAAAACAATTTCACAAAGATAAATGTCATCAATATCACCATATATTTAGTGTATTTTATACTTTTGCCTAAAAATGATAAGACAAAGAAAAATACACTGAGTGTAGAGTTAAAATTATTCCTGATAAAATGTGTATTTCCTCAAAATACAATGTTTTTTAATGAAAAAAAAAATCACCCTTGACAGGAAATATATATATATATACTACTTTTTGGTCTGAACAAAATAAGGGAAGTACAGCTAAAAATGAAAGTATTCAAAACCTTGGCATGTCTAGTAAAAGCCTCCCCTGCCCCTTTTTTAAACTCAGGTTATTTATTTTACTTTATAACATGAGTATAAATGGAATCTTATATTGGATAACTACTTTAAGAAAAGCTGGCTTTAAAAGGCCAAGGAAAACTCATCTGTTTTTAGAGAGAAATCAAACATGCTCTGCTTTTTTGTTTTGCCAGCATTTCTGATGAATAAACAGTCCTATGGATTAAAATTACGAAGAAATTTTAAAAAACGTTCAGGTCAAGTGAATTATCTTAGAAGACTGGTTATGTCATTAGCTTGCTTTTGTCATCATGTAATATTGTTTTACCTTTAAAAGCTAGACAGGAAGAAAAAACATGAGAAGACAAATAAATGTACACACTTTTCAGCCACAACGTTTTAAAAATGTTCAAGTTATCAGAGGAGAAGGGAGGAGAGGGGCACCTACCTGAACATGGGTTAGCCAGTTTTACAAACACAAGCCCACTCTTCATCTTCTTTGAAGCATCCTTCAAATATTCTGGAAAGAAATACGTTGTAAAATTAGAAGACCGCTGCTTTGTTGCTCACTTTGCTCTTTTTCCTTCTTCTCTTTATATGATTTTTCTTTCTAAAAATCTTAGCTCTGTTCTATTGCTTACAAACTGTGTGATCTTGTGCAAATTACCAATTTCTCTGTGAAGTGCAGTGGAATCTAAGGTAGTTTTAATTTACTTCTGGGAGAAGTGACGAGGAGCAGGACTCAGATGGCCGGCTTAAAGCTTGGCTCAACCACCTGACTGCTCTGTCATCTCAGGCAAGATTCCTCATGTCCTGTCTCAGGTGTCACATTCATAAAATGATGATGATGGACGGATACCTGCCTTTCAAAGGATTAAATGAGCTAATCTGTTGACAGTTCTTAACAAATTCAGACAAACAGAAACCCATAATAAATGATAGCTTTTATTACTTTAATTATTTTATTGTTACTATTATTAAGAAATAGAACATTTAAAAGATAAATATTTCCCAGAAACTTATGTTTTTTGTCCCTAATTATGATTACCTAACTCACGTTCTCTGCCCATTTTTTTAGTAAGACATTTATATTTACTACCTTATTAAGAGTCTTTATACAGTAAGGATATTAAACTCAGTTTTTAGTCATTTTTTTAGGGGGCAGGGGAAGGGGCTGCATGGTGTGGCTTGCAGGATCTGTTCCCTGACCAGGGATTTGACCTGGGCCAGAGCAGCAAAAGTCTCCAATCCTAACCAGTAGGCCACCAGGGAGCTCCCTGTTTTTAATGATTATTTTGCCACTTAGGAGATAAAAAAAAATCTTTGTGTAATCTCATCAATATTTTCCTTCATGGTCATACCTTTTGTGTCATACTTAGTCCTTCTCTTCCTCAAGACTACCTAAATTGCCTTATTTTCTTCTAATGCTTTTAAATTATATTTAACCTATTTGGAATACATCCCCTATAAAATAAGAGGAGGAGATTTCCAATTTTCACTTTTGCAGTGAGTTGTCTGCTTGTCTCCACATCATCTACTGAGTGCGCACGTGCTAAGTCGCTTCAGTCGTGTCCAACTCTTTGGGACCCTCATGGACTGTAGCCCACCAGGGCTCCTCTTCCATGGGGTTTTCCAGGCAAGAATACCAGAGTAGGTGGCCATGCCCTCCTCCACATCCACTGAATAACCTAAGCTAAATGTTTAAGACACATTTATAAGTCTGTTTGCGGAATGGCAACCCACTCCAGTGTTCTTGCCTGGAGAATCCCAGGGACAGGGGAGCCTGGTGGGCTGCCATCTATGGGGTCACACAGAGTCGGACACGACTGAAGTGACTTAGCAGCAGCAGACACTGTACTTTGACCCACGAGTCTGTGGCTGTATTAGCATTAGTATTTCAATATCTTAATTGCTGTAGCTTTAAAAGACAAAACTAATACAGTTATGTAAAGTTTAAAAATAAAATAAAATTAAAAAAAAAAAAGACATGTTAACATCTGCTGAGCTAAATCCTCTCAGTGCTTTCTCTACAATATTTTAATGTCAAAGTTTAAATCACTTAGATTAAAACATAAAAACCATGACAATTTTATTTATAGCATTCTCACATATTTTCAGTGGTGTATTTAAACCCATTGAAAGAATCTCTCTCCAGAAGGAACCAAGGGACCCTGATTAACAAGGGAGCAATAACCTGCCAAAGAGTGAATCAGAGAACTGTGGGGAAGGAGAGGGACTCAGTCACATTTACTTTCTACAGCCCCCTCTTTATTCCACTTCAGATCTTCATGAACTTAAGCATAGCAAACATGTTTAGAAACTAAACATGTTTAGTTTCTAAACATGTTAGTTTCTAAACTAACTAGCTTATGTAATAAATGGTCTAAATACAACATTTTTCTCAATAGTGACAAATATACAAACAACATCAACAACAAAAAACTCCTAATTTTGAGACTTTTACTTGCAACCAAATGGAATAAAAGAAACCCAATTTAACAACCAAAAACAAAAGCAAAAAGGACAAAAATAGGCAAAACAACTATTTTCAAAACACTGAGGATGAGGCGATGCAGGAGATGAGGCGATGCAAACGAGGGGAGCTTGTCGCCCCAGCTTACTGCCATGAGAGGGCTTCCAGGCCACGGTGCAGAATGGGAGGTCCTGGCTGAAGCCCGGCGGACTCCCTGAGCTGAAGAGGAGTGGAGAGTTCTCAGGACGCCACGGCTAGAGTTCCCAAGTCAGGAAAGGAGCAAGCTACAAGCAGAGAAAACCCCGGAGACCTGCAAAGGGTACACAGCTCGAACATTCAACAGAGTATTGCTCAGTGCGTGCACGGATCTGCCAAAGGGTAGGAGAAAAACCGGCCGAACAGATTAGAGGGAACAGTACCCCAGATTCACATGGGGTCCTACACTGAGCCTATTTCCAGGCAGACTGGAGAACCTTACAATTCAGAAGACACCGGGTACAGCACTCCAAAGGGTCTTGCCTCGGTGGTAAGGGGTCAACAGCCCTTGACGGAATGCTGCCAGTCCCACCAAACGAATTCTAAAAGCAGGACCTAAGAGAATCAACTGTTTCAAGTATCTCCACTATGTCCCAGAATGAAGCTTGAGGTTATTTATAGGAATACAAATACATTCATTTGGCAAAAAGGTAAAAGTCATAATGTCTGGTTGTCTAATCAAATATTATTTGGCATTCAAAGAAGCAAAAAATGTGAGCCACAATGAGAAAAAAAAAATAAAGAAATCAGTTACTGAGAGGGGGGTACTGATGTTACATACAGATGTTAGAATGTAGAGATAAAAGAATTAAAAACAGTATTCCTCATGTACTAAAAAAGCAGAGACATAGAAGATTTTTTTAAGACCCAAGTTGAGATGAAAAATATACCAGATGCAATTAATGGCAGAATAAAAGGTTAATAAACTTGAAGACACAGCAACAGAAACTATCTAAAATGAAAATGCAGAAAAAAAAGAAAAGAACTAAAAATAAAATATTAGCAAACTGTGGGACAAGTTCAAGCATCCCAATAATACATGTGCGATTGGAGCTCCTGAAAGAGAAGAGGGAAGAAACAAGAAACTTGGAGAAAGTACGGCAGAATATTTTTGAATTTGATGAAAACTATAAACCTAAACATTCAAAAAGTTCAATAAACCCAAAGCACAAGAAACAGGAATAAAACTATGCATCAGAATCAACAGTTCAAAACCAGTAATAAAGAAAACATCTTAAAAGCAGAGAGAAAACAATGACACTATGTACTGAAGCACAAAGTTTAAAATGAGCAATTTATTATTGGAAACAACATAAGGCAGAAGATAATGGAGAAAGGTCTTTAAAATATGAAAAGAACACATGATGAAACCACAGAAAATACCCTTGAAAAGTGGAGGTGGTCAATAGATTATTTCAGACATACAAAGGCTGGAAAAAATAGTCATCAACGGACCCACGCAACAAGGAAAGCTAAGGGAAGTTCTGCTAGAAGGAACAGGAAACCCCAGGAAAATACAAATCTAAACAAAGGAATGAGGAACACTGGTAATGGTGACTGCAGGGGTAAATAACTTTTTTTATTATTTAAATCTCTTTAAAGATCACTGGCTAAACAAAAATAACAATTTAGGGCAGCAGGGTTTATAAGCTATGCATAAATGAAATATACGACATTAATAGGGAGAAATGAAAACACACCACTGTACGTTTCTTGTACTATATGTGGGGTGGTGTTACATCACTTGAAGGTAGATGTAATCATTTAAATATGTGGACAGTAAACCCAAAAGCGCCAGTAAAAACTACAAAACAAAAAAATGCTATCATAAAAAGACAACAATGGGGATGAAACAGAATCATAAACAGCACTGAATTCAAAAGAAGGCAGAAAGGGAGTTAAAGCAGTACAAAGAACGGATGAAACGAAAACAAACAGCAAAATGAGAGACTCAAACCCAAGCATATCGATAATCACATTCAAGGTAAATGGAGTGAACATTCCATTGAAAGGGCAGAAACTGTCAGACTAGATAAACAAGTAAGATAAAATTATATGCTCCCTATAAGAAACACATTTTATATAGAGAGACACATGTTGATTAAAAGGAAGAAGAATGAGTGTGGTTATCATGCTAAACTAATTAAAGAAGAGATACAATGGCTCTGTTAATAACAGACAAAAGATATGGCCAGGGATAAAGAAGGCCGTTTCATAATGATGGAAGGATCAGGAGGATACCCAGATGTTCAGTTACACACACAGAGAGCTTTAAGATACACAGAGCAAAAACTGATAGAACCGTTTGCCCTACCTCTAATCCTGGGCAACCGCTAATCCGTTCTCCATCTCGAAAATGCTGTCATTTTGAGAATGCTATGTAAACGGAACCATACAGATTCGATTTTAAGAAATCTTTAAGGCTTTCTTTTCTGCAGCTTACAAAAACGTAAAGGATAAGGGTTAGCACTGTTAACGACGTTTCCAGGAGACTACAGCAGGTCGTGGTCTCCTCTCCTTCCCCCTCCTGCCTGCTGTTTCTCACTTCCCCGGCTCACATTTCTTCATTCTGTCTTAAGGCAGAGAAAAGGTGACCTCTCTTTTTCAGCAAGACAGACTTTATTTTGGTATGACAGTAAATATTTCAACTTTAACTTGGAAGATTATTATTGATTCTTGTTTCTTTCTGTTTTTCAACTGAAAACTGCTTTTAGTGATGCCTGCCAGTTCTCCACCTTTCCCTTTCCCTCCCAGAGCTTAAAAGAATCAAACTTTACAAATATCCAAAATCTAAAAAAGATATTTTTAATAACCATTCAAGGGAAGCAGTGTTTCTATTTTTCCCAGGAAGAGCAGTAAGTCCAGAGGATTAGCTATAGCCTAACATGTCAGACTATAAGAACTCTGGAATTACTAAGTACAAATAAATACTGACATTAATGTGTTCTGCTGCAAATGCCAGAGTTCTCTGAAATATGCTTTAAGATATATTAATGTAGATAACAGTGAAATGTCTGTGTAATGGGGGAAAAAGTCCTCTTTTCTCATCTAGAGCTAACAAAACAACTTATTGGATGTAATCTTTCAACACAGAATTCCAAGTAAGATGTTATACTCTTTAACTAAAATACAGAATGCATTTCAAAATTCATCTCTCCTGTTCAATTTATTCATTTATTTGTTAATTACTGGTTAGTAAAAAGACCCAGGTCCTGCCCATGGGGAGTGTTTGGATGTCCTATGGAAGAGACATATCTTGAATCAAATAATCACAGAAATGTAGATTGCAAACGTAACAACTGCTGAGAAGAAGGAATATGTGGACTATGAGGTCTTATGACAGGATATAACACAGATAAGGAGGTCTGGGAAGGAAGGCTTCCTGTGTGTAACACTGGTTGAGTCCCTTGCTTTGATGCCTAAGAGTTCAAAGGAAGTATATTTTCACTTTACCAGTCAGACATTCCGTTGGCTTTGGGGCCAAATCCAGTGTATAGGCAGGTTTTGTTTGATATACACATTAAAAAAAAAATTGAATTAGGTGCCAATATTTGGAAATCAGTTAATTTTACATCAGATATAGTCTCCCTAAACACTAAAAAAAAAAAAAAATTATTAGGCAAAGATTTTGCCTTGTACTATCAAAACACCTGGCAACAACAAAGATTTTGTTAAAGGGCAGCTCCCACTGTCTAGTTTCCCTTAGTCCTCCAAGGCATCTGTACACTCATCTCACGGCTGGATGCTTATCAAACGCCATGTCTGTGCTCACTAAACTGCACCATTCTCCTTTTCTAGATTTTAGGTACCTACAGCAAAGATCAGATGCTGACTAAATAACCATTTAGTAATAAACACTACCCTCTTATTGAAACCCATTCTATTACCAATTTGACTATCCGAGGCACTGAAGATAGAGCCGTGAATGAAACAACCCCGCAGAGAAAAACTGCATTTCAGACGCCCCTTCATCTTCCTTCTCCCAAGTCCCTCAAGCCTCTGCCCTGTGTCTCATAATCCAGTCCTACAGGGCAGGGGGTAGGACTCAGATCTGAGAGGCCCCGTGTCCAGAACTGCACGGTCAAACACAAATAAAATGCGTCCCATAAATATGAGCCACAAATGCAATTAAAAATTCTCTAGAAGCCACATTAAAAATACATAAAATAAATTTTCAGTGATATATTTAACCCAATGTATCTAAAATATCTTTACTTCAATACATAAAAAATATGAAATATGTTAGCTGTGGGGATTTTTTTATGGATGCCCTTTAACAGACCACGAAAGTTTCCTATTCCTAATTTTTTGAGTGTTTGTAATCATGAAAAGAGTATTTTCTTGAATATTTTTCCTATGGCTACTGAGATGATTATGTGGTTTGGGGCCTTTTTTTTTTCTGAAATAATATATTACATTAAGTGATTTTGGTATGTTGAACCAACCTTATATCCCTAGGACAAATCCTACTTGGCATGATGTATAATCCTTTTTACACACTCCTGGATTTCATTTGTTACTTTTTGAGAATTTTTGCATCTATGTTCATAAGGGATAGTCTGTACTTTTCTTATGACATCTTTGTCTGGTTTGGTATGAGGGTAATATTGGCCTCACAGAGTGAATTGAGAAGTAGTCTTTCTTTATCCATTTTTGGAGAAAAGCTTGTAAAGAGTTGGTATTAATTTGTTCCGTGTTTAGGTTTTACCAGTGAAGCACTCTGGGACTGGGGTTTTTTCTATGGAATAGTTTTAATTTACTAATCTAATCTCTTTACCTGCTGTGTGTATGTAATGTCACTTTAATCATGTCCAGCTTTTGGCGACGTTATGGACCATAGCCCACGAGGCTCCTCTGTCCATGGGATTCTCCAGGAAAGAACACAGGAGTGGGTTGCCATGCCCACCCCCAGCAGATCTTCCCGACCCAGCGATTACATCATCTCTCTGCCATGTCTGCAGTGGCAGGTGGGTTCTCTACCATTAGCTCCACCTGGGAAGCCCCTTTACCTGCTCTGTGTGCTCAGCCGCTCAGTTGTGTCAGACTCTTTGTGATCCCATGGACTGTAGCCCGCCAGGCTCCTCTGTCCATGGGATTCTCCAGGCAAGAACAGTGGAGTGGGTTGCCATTTCTTATTCCAGGGGATCTTCCCGACTCAGGGATCGAACCCACATCACTTGCATCTTCTGCACTGGCAGGTGATTCTTTATCACTAGTACCAGCTGGGAAGCCCTTTATCTGCTACAGGTCTGTTCAAATTGTCTATTTCTTCTTGAGTCCATTTTTGTAGTTAATGCTTTTCTAGGAATTTATCTATTTCATCTAAGTTATCTACTTTGTTGGTTGTTCACAGTATTCCCTTATGTTCCTTTTTTTATTTCTATAAGATCAGTAATGGTGCACTGGCTTTCATTCCTGATTTTACTGATACACAGTAATTTTAATTTTCTTTTTCTTGGTCAGTCTAGCTAAAGATTTGCAAAATTCTGCTGGTCTTTTCAAAAGGGCCACTTTTGTTTTCATTGATTTTGTGTGTGTGTGTGTGTTGTTTTTCTCTCATCTTTATTTCTTCCCCTCTATTACTTTGGCCACCTGATGTGAAGAGCTGACTCATTTGATAAGACCCTGATGCTGGGAAAGATTGAGGGCAGGAGGAGAAGGGGACAACGGAGGATGAGATGGCTGGATGGCATCACCGACTCGATGGACGTGAGTCTGAGTGAACTCTGGGAGTTGGTGATGGACAGGGAGGCCTGGCGTGCTGCGATTCATGGGGTGGCAAAGAGTCGGACACGACTGAGCGAATGAACTGAACTGATTGCTTGGGTGTCAGTTTGTTCTTCTTTTTCTAGTTTCTTGGGATGAAAGATTAGGTTACTGACTTGAGATCTTTCTTCTTTTTTAATATAGGCATGTACAGCTAAATATTTTGCTCTGAACACCACTTTACTTGCATTCCTATGTCACTGTGCTTCATTTTCTTTCATTTCAAAGTACTTTCTAGTTTCCTTTCTAATTTCTCCCTTGATTCACTGATTATTTAGAAGCATGCAAACTTAAAATTTCCACATATTTGTGAATTCCCCACATTTTCTTCTATTAATTGCCTATGTCACATCACTATCTTTAGAGAGCACACGTTGTGCAATTTCAGCCCTTTGAAATTTATTGAGGTTTGTTTTATAGTCTCGAATATGGTCTGCTCTGGAGAATGTTGTTGAATGAGCATTCTACAGATGTCTCTTAGATCTTACTGGTTTATAGAGCTGGCCAAATCTTCTACTTCCTCAATGATCTTCCTCCTGGTTGTTTTGTCCGTATTGAAATGGGTGACTGAAATCTCCCACTATTACTGTTCAAATTTCCATATCACCCTTCAATTCTGCCAGGTTTTGGTTCGTGCATTTTGGGGCTCTGTCATTAGGTCATATGTTTATAACTGTTATAGCTTCCTAATTATCATTATAATGCATCCCTCTTTCTGTCCAATAACAAGGCTTTAAAGTCTGTATCATCTGATATTAGTACAGCCGCTTCAGTTCTCCGTTGGTTACCATTTACACAGTGTATCTTTTTTATCCATTTACTTTCAACCTGTTTGTGTCTTTGACTCTCAAGTGTGTGACCTGTAGACAGCACACAGTTGGATCACGTTCCTCCCTCTCCACCTTTTTAATAGGAATGTTTAATACATTTACTGCCTGCAAGAGTCTCTGCTTGTGGGCAAGGACAGCTGAAGTGGCTATACTAAAAGCTTTTCAAAGTCTTTTACGGATATTTTATTCTCATATCTTCCTTTTAAGTTTTGGGTCAGGTTCTTATTTCCACAACTGCTACTGACCCCTCAGCAGCTGAGTATCAGTTGCCACTGATTGTTTTTGACAAAGGCCCTGAGGACTGGGTTTTCCTGCAGATCAAGTTCTGAGCTCCAGTCAGGTCAAGCGACAACAATGAAACAGGGCTTTTCCAGGGAGTTGGACAACAGGTCAAATAGGGACAATGCTTTGGGAATGGCCTTTTTTTTCTTTTTGAGGCGCCCCAGCAAGCCCTGCCCATCCAGTGGCTGCAAGCCTGCTGGTTTTCAAGGTTACTGCAGACCTGAGCAGAGAGACATGGGAGCAGTTCAAGTTGCAATGCCACAAACCCTGCTCAATGAGATTCAGCAGTTTTTCTTGAATAAATACTCCTCAGATTGTTGGAAGCCTTTGGCAAATTTCAAGAGTTCTGAAATAGCTGATTTTGGCCATCTCTGCCAATGTTTTCACTGCTTAAGGAGGGATGGATCTACCACCATCAGACTGTGAAGGCTTGGTATGAAAAAACAACTCACAACTCATATTGCTACAATGCTTAGTTGATAATTTTGTGTGTGTGCCTGAAGCACACAAAGTTACTTTTGACTCTAAACTAAAGGCTGTGTCACAGATTCAGAGTTTAAAATTTTTCATTTAAATTAGGAAAATCCTGGGTCATCCCATGGGCTAGTCCCTCACCTATCAAGCTTGAAATCTCCGTTTTTTCCTTTAACTTTTGTGTGTACCTTCAGCACAGATGAAAGACAGCTGAATTAATTAAGGAAGAAAAAAAATCTGCTTTTAGAATAGTCGGAAAGAATCAGAAAAGTAGGAGTGTAAAGAAAGATTTTCCTCTATGAACTATTTTTAATTGATATCTATTTCTTTAATCATGTCAGCACAGAAAGAACACAAGGTCTTAAGTCAGACAGATCCATATTCTATTCCTAGCTCCTCTTCTTACTCAGCAGTGCAGCCTTGGGCAAGATATTCAATCTCTTGTACCTCACTTATTTCATTTACAAAATGGGCACAATAATTATTTTATAGGTTTTTGTTAGGCTTAACTAAATGTGAAACTGCCTAGAACATGCAATAAACACTCAATTAAGAATCAGTTTCCTTGCTCTTAACTCTGTGGAAACATTTAGAGTGTGCTAGAAATATTCAGGTCAAAATATAAAAGTCAAGAATCCAAGCACAGAACTGACCAAAGGGCCCAACAATTAGCTTTCCAAGAGGAGGCTAAATTAGTACCAGTAGAGGCATATCTTAGAGATATTGTGGGTTCAGTTCTAGACCACTGTAATAAAGGGAATATTGCAATTAAGTGAGTCACACAAATTTTTTGGTTTCCCAGTGCACATTAAAGTTATGTCTATTAAGTGTATAATAGCATTATGCCTAAAAAAGTATAATTTAAAAATATTTTATTGCTAAAAAAGCTATCATTTGCTCTTTCAGTCATAATCTTTTTGCAATAGTAATATCAAAGATCACTGATCAACATTAACAAATACAACAAGAATGAAAAAGTTTGAAATACTCTAAGAATTACCAAATGTGACAGAGGCATGAACTGAACAAATGTTGTTGGAAAAATGGTGCTAATAGACTTACCCAAAGCAGAGTTGCCACAAACTGTTAATTAAAAAAAGAAAAGAAAAGAAATGCAGTAACTGCAAAGCACAGAAAGCAAAACACAACAAAATTGTGCCTGTATAGTCTTCGCTGCTGGCTCAGTGGTAAAGAATCTGCCTGCAAATGCAGGAGACACAGGAGATGCGGGTTCAATCCCTGGGTGGGGATGATCCCCTGGAGAAGGAAATGGCAATCCACTCCAGTATTTTTGCCTGGAGAAGTCCATGGACAGAGGAGCCTGGCGGACGTGGGGTTGCAAAAGAGTTGGACACAACTTAGCAACTAAACAACAAAAACATATTCAACAAACCAGAACGCAAAGCATTTTATGTGCAAAAATGAGGATAACATATGTTAAATACTCAGCAGTTTCTGGCACATGCAATGTGCTTGATAAATGTTACATGAATGTGTTGTTTGATTTTAGAAAAATTTCTCAGTAAGAAATGATAAAAGAAACTTTTTATATTTAATGAGCCAAACTTCATTTATATAGAATATTTACTCATGTGAAACACCTTCTAAAACTATGCTGAGTAAAATAAGACTTCACATTATATTTTTTAAAAAGTAAGCTTTACTCTTTCTTTTTCTGACTGTTTTCTCTTACATAAGAGGTGACATCATAAGCTAAGCTGGCTAAAACTGTTTTCACAAAAACAAAAAATTCAGACAAATCAGAAGCAGGTACTGAGTCTTTTGTGCCACTTCAGGTTCAATAATATCTTAAACTTCCCCCTTATCTCAAGCCCTGCCACTTAAGTTTCTTATGTCTAACCAATTCCACATAGTTTCCTTATGGTCTCCGTCTTCTCTGTAAAGATCCAATTTTATGTCTCACTGCTGCTGCTGCTGCTGCTGCTGCTGCTGCTGCTGCTAAGTCGCTTCAGTTGTGTCCGACTCTGTGCGACCCCATAGACGGCAGCCCACCAGGCTCCCCCGTCCCTGGGATTCTCCAGGCAAGAATATTGGAGTGGGTTGCCATTTCCTTCTCCAATGCATGAAAGTGAAAAGTGAAATTGAAGTCACTCAGTTGTGTCCGACTCTTAGTGACCCCATGGACTGCAGCCTACCAGGGTCCTCCATCCATGGGATTTTCCAGGCAAGAGTACTGGAGTGGGGTGCCATTGCCTTCTCCGTTGTGTCTCACTGGCCACCATCAACTCTACCAGCAAACCTTCCATCTGTTTACCATCCTGATCTAAACCCCTCAACAGAAAGGGAACTCTGATTACTACTTTCCTGACATGTGAACTTTAAAGAAAACATACAATGACACAGAGACAACTGTGTACAGTAAATGTAAAATAATAGCTCATTTGTATGCAGCATTTATACCAAACAACACCCTTAATAACATGGGCTTCCCTGGTGGCTCAGCAGTAAAGAATCTGCCTGCAATGCAGGAGCTGCAGGAGATGCAATTTCAATCCCTGGGTCAGGAAGATCCCCTGGAGGAGGGCACGGCAACCCACTCCAGTATTCTTGCCTGGAGAATCTCATGGACAGAGGAGGCTGGCGGGCTACGGTCCACAGGGTCACAAAGAATCGGACACGACTGAAGCAACTGAGCACGCAGATATGCATACGCACATATACATATACATAATATACTTCCATGCTGCTACTGCTAAGTCGCTTCAGTCGTGTCCGACTCTGTTCGACCCCATAGACGGCAGCCCACCAGGCTCCCCTGTCCCTGGGATTCTCCAGGCAAGAACACTGGAGTGGGTTGCCATTTCCTTCTCCAATGCATGAAAGTGAAAAGTGAAAGTGAAGTCGCTCAGTCGTGTCCGACTCCTAGCGACCCCATGGGCTGCAGCCTACCAGGCTCCTCTGTCCATGGGATTTTCCAGGCAAGGTACTGAAATGGGGTGCCATTGCCTTCTCCAATACCTCCATGAGGTAGGTACAATTTTAACTTCCAATTTTTTAATGAAAAATTTGACGGAAGTTAAGAAACCTGTACAAAGTCATAGAGCTATTCAGCTATACAGAAAGCCAATATTTAAATCAGGCAACAAAATTTTTAAACTATGATACTTTAGAGAAACTCTTAATCTGAAGACTCATCCTTCTTAACTCAGGAAATGAGACGGAAGCTCTGAAGCACAATAATTATCTTGGTATAACTGCTCTCCTGTGACAGTAACAACTCAAATCCCTTTCCTGTCCTTCTTAGAGTCTTCTTGCTGAATCAGCTGCCCTCACTCCAAGCCAGCCTGTACCCCACAATGCCAGGGGTGAAGCAAAAGGAAGAGGAAGGAGGGGAGCAAAGGAAAAGGAGAAAGAGAAAAAGACAGGATCAAAAAACATATAAAAGAAGGATGAGAGAAATCTATCGTGAGATACAAGAAACATCTGGTGATAAAAACAGTTAAGTTTGGTAAAAAAGAAAAAAAAAAAGAAACTGATCTTCCTATTATAATATCCTATGCACAGCTGTATACAGCCCTGCCCCCAATTATCTATGACATTTTAATGCTTAAAAATTAGTGTACAGCACATAATCAAAAGCACAGACTTAACCATTCAGTAATTTTTAATGAATATGTGTAGACGGTGATTTTAGAAAAGAACAGTACATGACAAAACATGTTCATTAGGAAGAAAACAAAGTTCAATATTTACAAGAGGTAACTGACATTGCTTTAAATAAGTGAAAGCAAATTCAGTAGATAACAGTAAATACAAAATATAAAATAATTCAATGTATCAAATCAAGGTATTTTTCAGTTACATGATTATGTTCCTCTCTAAATATTTAATCTGTAATAAAACCATTCAGTAATTTTGAAAGGTTACTTGTAAAGTATTACACAAGCCAAAATGGAACATTATTTTTCATCTGCAGATATTTATCAACTAGTTTTTAAACCTGGCAGCTCTTTCTTATCCCTCTCTTGGTTAAGACAAGTTTCTTCATATCGTTCAAAGACACGAAACAGGGGAAAAGAGAAGAACCACCTTTTTGCCAAGTGTCCTCATGACTTGGAACCCATGGGCATTTGTTCCTGACCCTGTCTGATTTTTGGCACATAGCAGATAAGCGCTGAGCAACACATACCCACTGTTACAGGGAGAAGAGGGAACAGACATCAAAGCGCCACTCATTTTATTTTTAGATATCATATCAAGGCTATTCAGGTTTCTTAAGAAGATCCAGCAGGGGAAAAAAAAAAAAAGATTATCACTCTCATGCTCATGTAATGCTGTGCTCTAAAATTGGTCTTAGTTCGTTTTCTTTAGACTCCAGCCATTAGAGTATACTCAGATCCGCTGGTTCCTTCTGCCTGATAGCCAGAGATATCTCCTTGGGAAGGCTTTGCTAGGACACAAGTATAAGCATGCAAGACAAATCAGCACAGTTTTCAAGCTACTTGCCTGCTTCCAGGAATGCTAATTTCAATAACCCTTCCCAAGATGTCAGCACTATTATCAAAGAGATCTGGATCATTTTCCCTGCTTTGAAGCTCTCTGCTTGCTCAAACACTACAGGAGGCAAACCAAGAAAAGCTGGAGTGGCATGGACTAGGGAAACAATTTCCTAGTAATGGGTTCCTCTAAGAATATCTTTACATTTTGAAGTTTTGAAAAAAAAAAAAAAGTGCCCAAACCTCCTGAGCCAAGACCATAGGAGATAAAATCTCTTTTCTTTTAAGGCTGACCTATCAGTGGCCATGTTTCTAGGAATGGCTTGTGCATTAAAGAAACCAATGCAGAACTCCAGGTTTGGAGCCACTCAAAGCCACAAAGGTCAGCAACATACGGAGATGGAGCCGAGGCCTTGAAATACGTGGGACGCAGAGAATCCTGGAGAGGTAGAAAGGACAGACCTGGCCGGGATGTCCAATAACAGCGCTGGTTCATGGAAAGGAGGTGAGTCTGGCTCCTGGTCACCACACTGACAACGGAGGGCACTCAGCCTGGCCCTCCCACTGCCCCCATCGGGGAGAGGACCATCAGCTGCAGGCAGAGTGGCCTTGCACACAGAGCAGCGGGCCTGGAGGACTTGGGAGAGCTGGCGGTCTCTGCCCCTTAACTCCTATTGCGTGTTGGGCAGATTATTTGACTTTTTGAAGTCTTTAAAATGGAGAAAGCCTCTGTGGACTACTTCCCATGGTTGCTGTGAGGGTCAAATACAATAACATACCAGCGTGTATTACCTCAGTGTAAGAGACGGAAGATACGGGCCTAGCAGATGGGTTTCCTAAAAATGATATAAACCTTGGCAAAGCAAGGAGAGTTGGACACAACTAAAGTGACTGAGCACGCAGGCATTGCCGTATCTCTATGCCATTCAAAGACCACCAATTACCAGGACAGGCCAGGTCACGTGTGGCTGAGGCTCCTGGCTGGAGCTGGGTCTCACTGCTGAGTGAAGGCAGGGGCTGGCTCTTGGGCCATCTGCCCTGCACTTTTTCCTTCTTCCAGACAAAGGGGACACCCTCAGCACCCTCTGTGGTCCTCCTCTCCCACCTGCGCTGCTCGTGGAGCTCACAGCTCCTCAGTTACAACTCATGGCAGGTGGAGGCTGGGTTACAAGCAGTCACAGGGAACCGGTCACAAGGCTGTCTTGAAGACAGACAGCTAAGAGAAGGGGGCAGCTTCTGCCAGCCGACACCAGGAGGTTTGAGGCCTGGGTGCAGGGTATATGCAGCCTGTTTCATACAGACTGGAGAAAGTTGGTTTAAGAAGACGAAGTGAACGCTGAGAGAGGCAGACACCCTGGACCTCCGGGTGCTGGGACGCCCTACTCCCGAGGTCTCAGAGCTCTCCACCACCCCGCCACCCCGCCCCACACAGCCGGCCCTTGCCAAGCACACGTGGCCCTGCTAAGGAAGTCCTGAAGAAGCGTAAGTCAGGTTTTCTAACACACCATCAGGATGCGTTGCTCCCACACTAAAGAAAGAGTAATTTCCAGACTAAGGTAGACCCATGGTCCATTCAAACAAGCATCCTACTTATGGCAAACACACCAGGGTCGTTTTCAGGAAACCACACTTGTCCTCAAAAATTCAAGCTCAAATGAAGTCTTTAAAATGGAAGTCTTTGAAGTCTTCCAAAACATCTTAGCCTGGCCACATGTTCACTACGGGTCTGTGAATTTATCTTCACCCTTTTGGCATCTGACTGAATTTTCTGTCTTTGTCCACTCGTAAAGATAATCCATTCCTAATATGTACTGCCTACTCTGCAAAGGGACAATTCTTATTTGGTTGATTTCTTACAGTATAAATAAACTCGTCACAAGCCTCTTCAATGCTCAAAGTATGACCTACAGATTCTCTTTGTCAGCTTATTCATGTCACTGAATTTCTGTCTTTCTCAAAAAAAAGGAAAAAAAAATTTTGGCCCCCTAGAAGATGCCGTGGAGAAGAGAATGGCAACCCACTTCAGTATTCTTGCCTGGAGAATCCCATGGACAGAGGAGCCTGGCGGGCTACAGTCCATAGAGTCGCAAAGAGTCGGACACGACTGAAGTGACTCAGCACACACACACACAGCTCTGCATTAAATCAGTCTAGCCATCTTTCCCTAATACTATGGAGAAGTATCGTACACAGAGCCACAGAGTACTCTTGTGTAACCTCAATGTCCCTGAGTATTATATCACTGTTCTAGCAAATAAGAGTAAACAGTGAAAGAAAAGCAGGAATAGAAAAATGAGGGGAAAAAATACTACTGGGATTTATTCTATGACACCAACAACACAAAAAGGTTAGAAAAAATACTCCTAAAATTGTTATTTTTGAGTGGCTGGATGATGGACAAATCCCTTTTTTCTGTATATTTTTCTGCATTAGTAAAATTTCTACACTGGCTATGTACCGTCCTAACTTAAAAAATGTTATTGAAAAAAAAAAAAACAACACTGGAGAACAATGTGGTTAAATAAAGAGTTAAATGGTCAAAACCGAGGTTAAATGAGCAGCTGGAGACGGCAGAGAGCCCTGTCAAAAGCTGCGGGGACATCAGGCCCTCACAGGAGGATCGACTCTGGCTGAAGAGCCTTCAATGGCCCGGATCCTTGCAGGCTCAGGAGGCAGAAAACGGGCTCAGAGCGGGTCGGAGCCTTTCACCAGAGGGCTCACTCCACTTCAGCAAACAATCACACCTAGAACAGAAAGGCCCTTCCTTTTAAAGGTATTTTAAAAGTACATATAAAGGACCTCAGAACAAAAAAAGGCTGGAAGGGTCTGGCGGCATATGTGCTTTCAGAGGCGAGCCTACCACTGAGGAACTAATGGGGCCACCGGGGAGAAAGTGCCTGGATCCTCCCCAGCTACAGGCACGAACTGGGCACCCAACACACACTCATATATAAATGACAACAAACTGAGCAACCACGATGCAACGTGCAGGTGCTGGGAGAGGCCCAGAAGGCAGGCTTCCTGCAGGACGTGACACCTGCACGGGGTCAAAGAGATAAGATTTCTTCAACGTTTCTTTGCCAAGCAAAGCATGTGAAAAAGAGTGCTCAGGGGTCCAGGCAGGCACAAATCATGGGCACTCAAAGGAAGAGAAGCTGTGTAACCCCAAAAGAGTGCTAAGTATTTCACTGAGGAATCCAGTAACTAGATAGTAAGAATAAATAGTGAAATCAAGGCAGAGATAGAAAAAAGAACACTGGAATTCATTTTGTGATACACACAAATGGCTTAGCTTCAGGGAAGACAAAGGTGAACCAAGCCTTGAATAAGGGGTAGAATTTGGATGGAAGTAGAAAGGGAAGAAAAAGGACAGTATGAGCAAAGACAAAGGCTGTGGGGAGAAATAGAATGAAAGACATTTGTTCTTTCAGCAAATGTTCATTGCATGCCTCCTCTGTCCCAGGTCTGCATCCCAGCTTGGGGTGCAAGAGGGAGCTGACATTTAATTCAAGCCAACAGACAACAACCCCGTGAGACCAGTACTATTCTCCCCACTGCAGAGATGAGGAAATGGAGGCTTTACAACGAGCAGTTTTTCCAAGGACACAGAGCTCATAAATAGTATACATCTACTTTTAGGTGTGTTTTTATTATAGCCAGGCTTTTGAGAACGTTGATGAACTGTTTGTTTCTTAAAACATGATGGTTAATGCTCAGAGCATAGCGGGGAACCAAGCAGTCCCTATTCTGCTATTCAAGTGAAAAAAAAAAAAATCATGAGCATGTCTTACTTTCCTTTTATGAATTCTTTTCTGC
The DNA here is from genome assembly GCF_029407905.1 of Bubalus kerabau. Taxonomy (NCBI): domain Eukaryota; kingdom Metazoa; phylum Chordata; class Mammalia; order Artiodactyla; family Bovidae; genus Bubalus; species Bubalus kerabau. The sequence continues at coordinate 21,024,977 of NC_073635.1, read as the reverse complement.
CCTGGAGGATAAATATGTGGGAGTCTTGAGTCCTGACCTACAAACATCCAAGGCCTTTTGGAACAATTGCTAGCAGGACCGGATCAAGCTCTGGAAACCGCCGGATTATACTGACTGGCAACTGATTGAGTCCATTCACTCCAGAACGTGCTCAGAGAGCAAGGGGAGCATGTTCAGTGAGCGGTCATCTGAGAAAGGTCAGCCGGGTTAACTCCAAAAACGTTTCATAAAGTCAAAACCAGATTGAGGATTTGTGTGGAAAATGTTAAACACACCCTGCTGGAAAACTCAGAGACTCCCTCACGGCCATCGGCCTTACTATTCAGTAAATGACGCATCTTCCAGGAACCTGAGCTGAATGATTCGGAGCTGTCGAAAGTCAGCACGTGAACCCACCAGGTTCCCTGTCTCTGGCCAACTTAACACAGGTTGCCTCCAGGTGATCAAGCTCTTCTGGAAGTAGAGAAGCTTTCAGCCCACAAGGTGTAATTCTAAGCACAGACATACATACATGCAAACGGTGTTGACAAAGAACAAAATAACCTGTTTACATTCTTCTGAGGCTAACCATATGCCTTTAGGTAAAAAGAGGAAAAAACTTTTTATTTTTTTTAGGGTCACTGAAAAGTCATTTGGGTCTACAGTAATTCTTTCTTTGCCACATTAAACTTCTACTTTTCAAACAAGAGGTGTTTCTTGTGGGCCTAGTAAGAAAAAGCTGAGTCTCTAATCAAACGTAATATTAATATAAATTTTCTCCATTATTATAATAGGAAATTCGCTTTTCCTTTTTAATTTCTTTTTTAATCCATTAATTAGAATATAGCTCTAAAGCTTGCAGTCATACAAATCTATTTTTGTGTTTCTTCTGGAGAGACGCATCTGACATTACTATGTGTGATTAACATGGCGCCTGACATGCAAGGGTCATTTCTGTACTTGGAATGTCTAAGGCAGGCAGGCCTGGAATAATCTCCCAGACAGCACTCCGTCATCTACCCTCCAAAAGCTGGCATTGCTAATACGATCTGTGGGGGGAAAATACCAAATACCTAAAATACTTTAAAACGTGTATTTCCATAAAGTAAAGGGAAATAACTTTATTGCAAAACTTGTCTACAGCTGAAGATGTTATCCAAAGTTCAGTTTGACCTGAAAGTGAAAGTGTTAGTCGCTCAGTCATGTCTGACTCTTTATAACCCCATGGACTGTAGCCTGCCAGGCTCCTCTGTCCATAGGATATTCCAGGGAAGAATACTGGAGTGGGTTGCCATTCCATTCTCCAGGGGATCTTCCTGGCCCAAAGATCAAACCCAGGTCTCCTGCATTATAGGCAGATTCTTCACCATTTGAACTACCAGGGAAGCCCTAGTTTGACCTGGAAACTCTCCAATCAGGCAGCGGCTGACTAAGGCATGATTTCAGCGTAATCCCTGAGATCCCTGAGATCATTTCTGTACTTTCTTTTTCCCTCATGTAACGTTAGGGTTTCCCAACCCTTTCATGTTTCCTTGGGGATGGCTAAGTAACAGAGTTCATCCACAGGAGCAGTCCACCCAGTCCTCTCTCCTGCATTCACAAGAATCCATTCCTGCTGGCATCCACTCCAACTTACTAGGACCGACAAGCATACAAAACTTAGACTAGAGAAAAATATAACTTAAAACATTTACTTTTAGGGCAGCAAAGAGAGATGGAAACTTCTACCTTATTCCAAAAAGTAGAGATGTTCACGGTCTCTTATAGCAACTCAAAGTGGAAACCAGCTAGTGTTCCAGGCCGTGTGGGAGAAATGTTGAAGACCAACCCAAACTGCAAGAAACGCTTACCTTGCTGAAACAGGAGGCCGTTCTGTCTCCACTGGCCTATAAAAATCAAGGCCCCACATCTGACTACCTCACAAGTGTCCCTCCCAAGTTTCAGCTCTTGTTTTTCTGGGATACTGGACTTCTCAGACAAACTGAAAACTAGCAGCAGAGAGACCTAACTAGTACTTTTTAATATGTCCTTTACTGTATCCTTTCAGATATAAGGATATCTTACAGCCGTATGGCAGGGTATGGGCTTCCCCACTGACTCAGCGGTAAAGAATCCACCTGCAATGCAGGAGATGCGGTAGGAGCCATGGGTTTGATCCCTGGTTCAGGAAGGTCCCCTGGAGAAGGGAAAGGCAACCTGCTCCAGTATTCTTGCCTGAAAACCCTATGGACAGAGGAGCCTGGCAGGCTACAGTCCGTGGGGGTCACAGAGTTGAATGTAGACTTAGCGACCAACCAACCAACAGTGGTAGGTATGGTTCTCCTCCGCTCAAATGCATAACTTACTGGGGCGGACTTTCCATCTACTGGAAAAAAACAAGAAGTCTGTGAAGACTCATACCCTGTACTTACATGTACTCCTGTGACTGTGGAAATTCTGACCCACCATAAAGATAAAGACAGCCAAACCTGAGGCTGGCTGTGTCTATCTCCCAATCCAGCTCCCTAGGGCTGGCCTCCTGCAGTGGTTCCTAGTGGAACCTCTGACCAGCAGCATTGGCATCACTGGGTAACTTGTTAGAAATGCGCATTCTGCCCCCAGACCTACTGAGTCCGAGACTCTCCAGGGTTCAGTTCCCCAGGTGACTGATGCCCCCAAGTTTGAGAAGCCCAGTTGCAGAGGTAACTATCACACCACCAGTATCTGTAACTCCCAGAGCCTGCAGGTGGCAGTAAAGGCCAGTTAGAAGAATTACAGGCACTAGAAGCTCAAGTTCTAAGTGTTGCAGAGCCAGCCTGCCTGACCACACTGTTCAACAGTTTCTTAACAGCTGGCTCAGCCTCCTCCAATGAGTTTGAAGGTCACAGTAAGTCCCAGCTTTGAACAGGAACTGGACTGAAATTCTTGTGGTCCGAAAGAAGACATATTGAACCGATGAATTTCAGGGATGCAATCAATATTTAATTATCTTAAAGATTTTAATACTATGAGGATACAAACATATTTAAGAATGAAAATTTCAATACTTATTAAATAGAACAAGAAACTCAAATTATTCTCAGCCATTATGTATATCTGAATTATTTTTATGCACTCTGCATGATTAGAGTTCCCACCATTAAAATCTCATTGAGATAACATGTTAACAGTGAGAAGAGAAATTTTCTACTGTAAAGCATGTATCAGGCATCCCTTTACTATTTACTAGACTCTATGAAAACCCTGAATTTTGCATTAATTTGCCTTACACAAACTACAAACATCTTCAGTGAGGATGTGGAGCAAGGGGAACTCTCATACAGCTGGGGGAATAAATCGGTACTACCACTTCGGAAAACTGTTGAGCAATGTCTACCAAAGCTAAACACACAATATCCAGGGCCAGCAATTCCACTCCTGGGTTTGCACCACAGAGAAATGACCACATCCAGATACTTAAAGCCTCATAAAAGTGTTTGTAGAAGTCTAACTTGTAATACGGAGAAGGCAATGGCAACCCACTCCAGTGTTCTTGTCTGGAGAACCCCAGGGAAGGAGGAGCCTGGTGGGCTGCAGTCCATGGGGTCGCAGAGAGTCGGACACGACTGAGCGACTTCACTTTCACTTTTCACTTTCATGCATTGGAGAGGGAAATGGCAACTCACTCCAGTGTTCTTGTCTGGAGAATCCCAGGGATGGAGGAGCCTGGTGGGCTGCCGTCTATGGGGTCGCACAGAGTCAGACATGACTTAAGTGACTTAGCAGCAGCAGCAGCAACTCGTAATAGTTATAACCAGGAAAAAATAATTCAAACATCCATTCTCAGTAGTGGAAAAAAATAATATGACAATGCATACAATAAAATAGACACAGCGAGGAAAACACGAATGAACCAACAAACCTGACCACTGCTACAGACTACGGGTGAGCCTCACAGATGTAACGCTGAGTAAAAGATGCAAGGGATTAAGAATCACATGCTTGACCAAACAGGCAGAACAAATATCTGGTAACAGAGGTCAGCATGGAGGTTACTGAGGTCATCTAGAACAGGCAAGAGGAGCTCACAGGGTAAGTTCTAGGTCTTGATGTGTGGAATGGTGACAGGGGTGTATACATATGAAAAGCTCACTGACTTGCACACTTAAACGTTTTACGCTTTACTATATGTATATGGGCTTCCCAAGTGGCTCAGCAGTAAAGAATCTGCCTGCCAGTGCAGGAGAGGCAGGTATGATCTGGGTCTGGGTTGGGAAGATCCCCTAGAGGAGGAAATGGCAACCCATTCCAGTATTCTCGTCTGGGAAATCCCATGGACAGAGGAGCCTGGCGGGCTACAGTTCATGGGTTCACAAAGAGTCGGACCGGCCATGACCAAGTGATTAAACAACAATATATATGTTATATTTATTTATAAAGGGACAACAATATGTATGTTATACTTCTTTACAAAGAGAAGAAAAGTTAAACACACACAAAATATCCTTGACAGATTATCCTGTAATAATTTTCAATATCCATCATAAAAATCTTCCCTGATGGCTCAGAGGGTAAAGAATCGGCCTCCAATGTAGGAGACATAAGAGATTCAGGTTTCATCCCTGGGTCAGGAAGATTCCCTGGAGAAGGAAATGATTACCCACTCTAGTATTCTTGCCTGGAAAACCCCATGGACAGAGGAGCCTAGCAGGCTATAGTGCAAGGGATCACAGAGTCGGGCACGACTGAGCAACTAAGCACACATGAAAATCTAAATTACTGGGCAACTACATCTGACATCAGAGTCTCATTTACTGCGAAAATACTGCATTTGCTGAGCTACATCTCAAAATCAGATACAGAGAACAATGGGCTTTCCTATATTCAATTATGCCATCAAATCAATGTATCCTCCTATGAAAAGGCCAAAACTTTCTGGCTTGCACTCCCTGGTCCCAAACTCCATTTATTCTGCCACTTCATGCCATCATAGGTGCCAACTGATGTCCACCATCCCTAGCCCCTGCAGGCCTGGATGTGGTCACCATCCTGGAGAGGCTGACAAGGCTGGCTCCAATCCTTAGCTACCTGCCTGAATCTCTCCGAATCACCCTTGTCCTAACCCCCGTCACCATGCAGCCTCACAAATCAAGGCATGTCCCAGTGCAGGTAAAGTGTTAAGACAGTACCGCCTTCAGGTCAATGCGGACCTATTGGATTCTAGCTTCCCATCTAGTAAGGCTCAGACGCTAAGCCAACTCAACTGTCGACTAGGAGATACCAAATCACACCCCAAGAGCAGACACCTCCAGGCCTCGCCGCTGGCCCCCAGGTCCTGAACCCGCGCCGCCCTCCCCAAGCCTGCGCCGCTCCCTCCAGGCCACCCGACCCACAAAGAACCCGAACCGGGAAAATCAACTCGGTCTGCTTTTGCGCTTCCGGCTCAGGTTTTTAAGAAAAAAAAAAAAAAAAGCGCAACCGAGGGCACTGTGACCAAGAGGAGGAACCACGTGTTCCGGGTGACACTCGGGTCCCCCACAGGCGGCCGCGGGGGCAGGGCCAGGGTCGGCGGCCCCTATACTCTGCGCTAACTCGGGAACAGTCAGGATTCGCGCGCGCCTGCGCGCGAGGGACCGCGGGCCAGAGGGGGCGCGCCCCGTCGCCGAGAACCCGCCTGGCGCGTTCTCGGGCCTGGCCGCCCAGGGCAGGAGCCCGGGCCGCGCGCGCGCGCTGCCGCCGCCCCAGGGCCGGCGTGGTTACCTGGGAGCAGGAACACGTGCTGCCAGACGCGAGCCCCGTCCCCGCCGTCCGCGCCGCGCGCCATGCCGCTCGTCCGCTCCCGGCCGCCGTGGGCCTCAGCCCTCGGAGCGCGGGCTCGGCGAAAGGCGGGTGGCAAATGGCGGGAGAAGGGTCGATTCCGGGAATGCGGCGGGGCCCGGGGCGCGCGGCCGGCCAGGCGTACGTCGTTTCGTTTCCGGAGTCCGCCAGCGGCCCCGATTTCAGAGTTTAAATTGAGCGCCGGGCCCAGGTTGCCGGCCCCCTGGCTCGTCGCCCGCCGGCGGGGAAGGGTCGCGGCCTCTCCCCCCTCCGCGGCTCGGCCAATGGTAGCTGCTCACCCGCGGCGCCCCGTGACGCGGCCCGGGGGCGGGGTCGCCTGGGCCCCGAGGCTCCGCGTCCGCGCTCCCAGGGGCCTTCCGCGCGTGCGGCGGGGCTCAGCCCCGGGGAGATCGCGGCGAGGCCGGGTCCCTGGGCCGTAGGGCACCCGGAGGCTTGACCCTCGCCGCCCCAGTAGGCTGGCGGACGCGCGCACACCTGGCAGGGCGCAAAGCCTGGCGCAAATCCATCCTGAGGACAAGAACCGTCACACCCGAATCCTTCTGCCGCTGTTCCTCGTCAACGTTTCTGGACAGCGCTTGCATTCTGCGTGGAAATTAATGCCAGAATCTGGTGTGCTTTGTGATTCATGACAAAATGCATGCAAAGCAGACCTCAAATTGTGGTTAGTCCTCATTACTCCAAAGAGGGGCACAGTTTGAGGCCCAAAATGTACAGTTGTTGTTTTGGAAGACGTTGATATGTAACGAGTTAAAGTCAAGATTTTTAAAAAGCGATGTTTACAAAGTCAGAGTCATGATATTTACGTATTTAAAGTTCTCAAAAATAAAATTTTAATCGTACACGGTTTTAGAAAAGGTACCAAGTGTGTGTCTCATACTTAAGAATAAGTTTGACACCCTGCTACCCCAGATCCCCAATCCCCCTCCGCCGGGGTAATTACTGTTATCAGTCTCTTATCTGTTCTTCCAGAATTTTTCCATTCACAAACAAGTTCCTGTGTCTTACTCTTATTTTGCACAAATGAAAGAGTAATATGCATAACTCTTAAGGCACTTAACGTTTTTTGTTTAATCTTGAAGATAGTTAAATGCTGTAGCACTAGATCATCTCGGCCTTCTGAAAAGATTCTCTGTTTCTATCCTATTCCCCACCAGGGCAGACAAATGCAACTGAAGGTGACTGCAAGAAACACCTGGCAGAGAGGAAGCCTTTCTGGTAGAGGAGGGGCACCCGGAGGCCAGCTCTGGGGCAGGCAGCAGAGCGGTATTGCTCTAGAGCTATCTTCACCTTTCTCTGATCCTTCCCAGCCGTTGGCTGTTTGAATATGTGTTTTTATGTGGTTGTTTTCACATTCAGTTCAGTTCAGTTCAGTTGCTCAGTCGTGTCCGACTCTTTGCGACCCCATGAATCGCAGCACACCAGGCCTCCCTGTCCATCACCAACTCCCGGAGTTCACTTAAATCTCATGTCCATCCAGTCTGTGATGCCATCCAGCCATCTCATCCTCTGTCGTCCCCTTCTCCTCCTGCCCCCAATCCCTCCCAGCATCAGAGTCTTTTCCAATGAGTCAACTCTTTGCATGAGGTGGCCAAAGTACTGGAGTTTCAGCTTTAGCATCATTCCTTTCAAAGAACACCCAGGGCTGATCTCTTTTAGAATGGACTGGTTGGATCTCCTTGCAGTCCAAGGGACTCTCAAGAGTCTTCTCCAACACCACAGTTTAAAAGCATCAATTCTTTGGCGCTCAGCCTTCTTCACAGTCCAACTCTCACATCCATACATGACCACTGGAAAAACCATAGCCTTGACCAGATGGACCTTTGTTGGCAAAGTAATGTCTCTGCTTTTCAATATGCTATCTAAGTTGGTCATAACTTTCCTTCCAAGGAGTAAGCGTCTTTTAATTTCTTGGCTGCAGTCACCATCTGCAGTGATTTTGGAGCCCCCAAAAAGAAAGTCTGACACTGTTTCCACTGTTTCCCCATCTATGTCCCATGAAGTGATGGGACCAGATGCCATGATCTTCGTTTTCTGAATGTTGAGCTTTAAGCCAACTTTTTCACTCTCCTCTTTCACTTTCATCAAGAGGCTTTTGAGTTCCTCTTCACTTTCTGCCATAAGGATGGTGTCATCTGCATATCTGAGGTTATTGATATTTCTCCCGGCAATCTTGATTCCAGCTTGTGCTTCTTCCAGCCCAGCGTTTCTCATGATGTACTCTGCATAGAAGTTAAATAAGCAGGGTGACAGTATACAGCCTTGAGGTCCTTCTTTTCCTGTTTGGAACCAGTCTGTTGTTCCATGTCCATTTCTAACTGTTGCTTCCTGACCTGCTTATAGGTTTCTCAAGAGGCAGGTCAAGTGGTCTGGTATTCCCATCTCTTTCAGAATTTTCCACAGTTTATTGTGATCCATGCAGTCAAAGGCTTTGGCATAGTCAATAAAGCAGAAATAGATGTTTTTCTGGAACTCTCTTGCTTTTTCCATGAATCAGCGGATGTTGGCAATTTGATTTCTGGTTCCTCTGCCTTTTCTAAAACCAGCTTGAACATCTGGAAGTTCACGGTTCACATATTGCTGAAGCCTGGCTTGGAGAATTTTGAGCATTACTTTACTAGTGTGTGAGTTGAGTGCAATTGTGCAGTAGTTTGAACATTCTTTGGCATTGACTTTCTTTGGGATTGGAATGAAAACCTTTTCCAGTCCTGTGGCCACTGCTGAGTTTCCCAACTTTGTTGGCATATTGAGTGCAGCACTTTCACAGCATCATCTTTCAGGATTTGAAATAGCTCAACTGGAATTCCATCACCTCCACTAGCTTTGTTCGTAGTGATGCTTTCTAAGGCCCACTTGACTTCACATTCCAGGATATCTGGCTCTAGGTGAGTGATCACACCATTGTGATCATCTGGGTTGTGAAGATCTTTTTTGTACAGTTCTTCTGTGTATTCTTGCCACCTCTTCTTAATATCTTCTGCTTCTGTTAGGTCCATATCATTTCTGTCCTTTATCGAGCCCATCTTTGCATGAAATGTCCCCTTGGTATCTCTAATTTTCTTGAAGAGATCTCTAGTCTTTCCCATTCTGTTGTTTTCCTCTATTTCTTTGCATTGGTCGCTGAGGAAGGCTTTCTTATCTCTTCTTGCTATTCTTTGGAATTCTGCATTCAGATGCTTTTATCTTTCCTTTTCTCCTTTGCTTTTCGCTTCTCTTCACAGCTATTTGTAAGGCCTCCCCAGACAGCCATTTTGCTTTTTTGCATTTCTTTTCCATGGGGATGGTCTTGATCCCTGTCTCCTGTACAATGTCATGAACCTCTGTCCATAGTTCATCAGGCACTCTATCTATCAGATCTAGTCCCTTAAATCTATTTCTCACTTCCACTGTATAATCATAAGGGATTTGATTTAGGTCATACCTGAATGGTCTAGTGGTTTTCCCTACTTTCTTCAATTTGAGTTTGAATTTGGCAATAAGGACAGTACAAAACTATTTTTGTCTGCTTTTCTCCTTTAACATTGCCATAAATACCTTTCCCATGGCATCCAGAACCATCATTGGAGACAGGCTATTTCACAGTGCTAATGTACCATGGTTACTCACCCATTCCTTAATCTGCAGTATTTAGGTTATTTCAAATTGTTACTCTGAACAATGCTATAATGTATACTATATATGGACTATGTAGTGGGAGTTTGTGCTCAGTCACTTTAGTCGTGTCCAACTCTTTGCAACCCCATAGACTATAGTCCACCAGGCTCCTCTATCCATGGGATTCTCCAGGCAAGAATACCAGAGTGGGTTTGCCATGCCCTCCTCCAGGAGATCTTCCTGACCCAGGGACCAAACCTGAGTCTCCTGCACTGCAAGCAGATTCTTTACCCACTGAGCCAAGCAATGAACTAGAGGTATACATAGTGAACTAATGTACACATGGCAATGTGGATGCTTTATTTCAAGAGGGAAAAAAAGAAGTAGGAAAAGATTTAGGGCAGAAAAAAAATATCGGTAAATTAAAAATACATAAAACAACATATCTTTTAGAAGGATACATGCATATTTAAGGCCACATATCAAACACATAAGAAATGGGTGTCTTTAAATGGCAAAAGAATGGGATAAGGAATGAGAAGGCAAGAAATATCAAAAGAGGGGTTGGAGGGGCATGTGGATGACTGTCACTATGTCCTGTGAATGAGAATATAATTCATTGTAGGTCCAAGTTTGAAAACTTTCTTTTTTTTAATGTGCTGAAACAAACATCTCTATGCAATTTCATTTATCCATTAAAAAATTAGTTAAGTACCTTCTTGGAACCCTTGCTGTCTTGGACAGCAAGGAGATCAAACCAGTCAATCCTAAAGGAAATAAACCCTGGATAATCATTGGATTATTCTGAGGTGGCTCAGATGGTAAAGTGTCTGCCCGCATGTGGGAGACCCAGGTTCGATCTCTGGGTTGGGAAGATCCCCTGGAGAAGGAAATGGCAACCCACTCCAGTACTCTTGCCTGGAAAATTCTATGGACGGAGGAGCCTGGTAGGCTAGAGTCCATTGGGCTGCAAAGAGTTGTACACGACTAAGCGACTTCACATTCACATGCCAATCATTGGAAGGATTGATGCTGAAGCTGAAGCTCCACTACTTTGGCCTCCTGATGTGAAGAGATGGCTCATTAGAAAAGACCCTGATGCTGGGAAAGACTGAGGGCAGGAGAAGAAGAGGGCGTCAGAAGATGAGATGGTTGGATGCAAAGGACATGAACTTGGGTAAACTCATGAGATGGTGAGGGACACCAGGGAGGCCTGGTGTGCTACAGCCCATCAGGTGGTGAAGAGTCTGACACAACTGGGTGGCTGAACAACAACCTTCTTGGAAGTGGTGATGTTCCAGATGGGCTCCAGATTCCTACTGTCCTCAAGGTAAAGTCTAAGGTCCTAAGCTTGGAACACATGGCCCATGAGATCTGGTCCTCACGTGCCCCTCCCGTCAGTTTCCACTGCTTCCCTCCCTCCCTGCCTTGACCACGGTCTGGCAGGTCCTAAGAAACTGCTCTCTGTCAGCACTTGACACTGTGTCCCTAATGTTGGAACTGAGCTGCTCTCAACTATGGACTAAATCTTCCCTGGTGGCTCAGATGGTAAAGAGTCTGTCTGCAATGCAGGAGACCCAGGTTCAATCCCTGGGTTGGGAAGATCCCCTGGAGAAGGAAATGGCAACCCACTCCAGTATTCTTGCCTGGAAAATCCCATGGACAGAGGAGCCTAGCAGGCTACAGTCCATGGGGTCACAAAGAGTCGGACACTACTGAGTGACTAACACACACACACACACACACACACACACACACACACACACACACATAACTAAGGACTAAGCTCTCAACTCCGCCTTTTCTCTCACTCTCCACTTAGCCTGGACCCTCACCCCTCAGGCTCACTTCTCATTAGGACTCCTCTTCCTCTCTCCAAACACCCTCCTCATGAATGAGTGAGATGCCCCCTTACAAGGGAGTGAGCCTGACTTTCAGTCAGTTCCTTGAGGAAGGACAACATCTAATAATTCAACAATTTATCCTCAAAAAAAAAAAAAAGAAGGAGATGACTTTCACCGCATACTAACTGTGACAAGCACGGCAGTGAACATGTAACTGATTCTTTCAGTCCTCCCAGTGGTCTTAAGGGGAAGTAGCAGTGTGATCCCCACATTTTACAGAGAAAGAATGTAAACTTTAACGAGGTCAACTAATTACCCAGCAGTGGCAGAGCAGGAATTCCAACCCAGACATTGGACTCTTGGCCTCCCCTCCCTCCTTCCTTAGTGTCCCAATGCCTGGAGCAAAGCTGTATGGGCACATAGCATATGCCCCACAAATATTTTCTGAGTAGACATGCATGTGGATAGATAGGCAGTTATGGTAAAAGTCAGTGTGGCATTCCTGTTTTATAAGCAAGAACAATGTGATTGTATTTAGTATATCATAAAATATTCCATAAATTAATTTTACCAACACACAAAGAGACCAACAGGTCATTCTCCAAGGAGTAAGAAGGGAACAGCAACATTAATACCTCTGAGTAGGGAAACAAACAAAAAAAAACCTCTTCTAAATACCAGAAATAAGAAGTGTTTGTTTTCTAGTGGAAGAAAAAAAAGAACTGGGGAAAAAAATTTTAAAGACAGTTCAGAGTCCAGTGACCTCTAGCAATGGTTAGTGATGATCAGAACACAGAGTCTGAACTTATAATGAAATAAAATTCTTTTCCTCTTATAAATTATTAAACACTTATGAGAATTCTTCTTTCAAAACAAAATGAGAATGAAAATCCTAGTTTATCATCACTTTTATCCTGAGAAAGGATTGTTGCTGTGTTTTTGTCCTGTTGCCAAGCATTCATCTAGGGATAACAAGGAAGGCAATGTGGTACCCAAGCAAAAGATAGGGAGGAGAAGGGCATCAGTTCTCAAAAGGGCCAACTGTTTAGATGGGAGACCAAGGAGTAGTACTGAGCTGTTCTTTCTGGGGATAATATTTCCTCTTATATTCACTCTCTTATCCAACCCAACAGGATCGTACTTGTTGCAAAAGGCTGCATATCTTATATGCAAATACCCACATATAAAACTGAGATCTGCCGGTTATAAAACAAGAATGACTGAAGCTATTGAGAGAGAAAGAACAGCAGCCTCAGACATTCAAAAGCTGGCACCCCTGGGTCCCGTGACTCTCCCAGGACCATACCAGCATCAGACAAGGCTGCCCTGAGACCACGATAAAATGAGAGAGTAAGGCCGCTTCACGATTTGGGGGAAGCAAAGACAAAAACAGGTCACTGGGTGACCTGCAAAATCCTGAACACCTCCTCTCCTAGTCGAAATGAGTGACTGCTACTTCTTTGCAATTACTGCTTCATCCTCCCCCAGCTTCCCCTCCTTGTAGAGGAGACACCAATGGTAGAACTGCCCTGCCTTCTCATAGGACCAGAGCCAGAGTGGATCCCTGTGCCCTTAGACCCTCCCCAGGTCACCCAACCAGAGCCCAACGCTCCCAAGCTTCCTCCCAGCCCCCTTCTACTCAACACCCCTGACTTCCCATGGCCTGTGCTCTGCCTCCTGCGATTGAGTATTGGATCTGCTTGATCGACCGCAGGTTGTTCTTGGGCTAAACTTGAGCTTGACACCGTGTTTACACATTTCCTCTCTGTGTGTGCATACAGTCATAAACCTTACATATATTTATGTAAAATTAAGGTAGTATGAAAATTCAGGCAATTTAAGCTCCAAAATGTACTTTTGCAACCTATAGAGCTAGGCTGCCATGCTCCAGTGAAGCCGTAGGTCAGTTGCACAGTTGTGTCTGACTCATTGTGAGGCCATGGACTGTAGCCCGCCAGGCTCTTCCATCTATGGGATTCTCCAGGCAAGAACACTGGAGTGGGTTGCCATTTCCTACTCCTCAAATGAAGCAGACAGTCGAATAATTACATATTTTGCTTCCTGACAGCCTAAGCAATCACTTCAGAAAATTTCAGTAACTTGATGTTCTATTTATTCCCACTTTGCTTTTATATGTGCTTTTAATATTTTATATAGTGCAGAGTTTTTGAGATGTATCTTTTAGGTTATGAGTGATCTGACAAGGAGAAATGGAGAAATGCCAAAATGTTGGCTATTTTTCAGTTAAATATTAATTTTCAAAAGCAGGATACAAACTTGTATATAGGGCATGATTACAACTAAGAAGAATGATAAAAATAAAAGATTGGTGACTAACATCTAACCACAGTTGTCCTTTAATAATTTTTTTCTACTTTGATTTATTTTTAAAAATTGTTCAGTGAATATTTTTAGCTTGATAATAGCAATATTATTCATTTCTAGTTGTTTTTTTTTTAAACTCTGTGCTTCCTCCTAGCTACTAAAACAGTAACATTCTGGTTCTATGTGATTAGTTCTGATAGCTTTTACTGATGATCTCATAATTAAGAGGCTTAACGGAAATCAATCCTGAATATTCATTGGAAGGACTGATGCTGAAGCTCAAGCTCCAATAGTTTGGCCACAGGATGTGAAGAGCTTACTCATTAGAAAAAACCTTGGTGCTGGGAAAGATTGAAGGCAGGAGGAGGAGAAGGGGACAACAGAGAACGAGATGGTTGGATGGCATCACAGACTCAATGGACATGAGTTTAAGCTCCAGGAGATGGTGAAGAACAGGGAAGCCTGTTATGCTGCAGTCCATGGGGTCACAAAGAATCAGACATGACTGAGCGACTGAACAACAAAAAGATACACATTCATTTATAACATCTAAGCAGTACATTTCTGCTGTTCTCTCCCTACAAATAAAATACTTTTCAAATAGTAATGTGATACTTTATTAATTCATTCTGTCAAACTAGCAAAAAATAGGAAATGCAATTGCTAAATATGGCTGATCTGTTGCAAAAGATTAACAATTTTCTTAGTAATGTGAATTCCACCTGATTTTTTTCAAAAGAAAAAATAAGTAATGGTTGACTATTTAAGGAAGGACTGCAGCATCTTCAACAGAATAATATTCAATTTCATATTGACTTTAGTAGTTACATTGACCATGTAATGTTGCTGAAAACTTAAGAGTCTTCTTCATTAGTTTATTAAGTATTCCTAATTCTTTAAGGAAATGGTAACCCACTCCAGTACTCTTGCCAGGGAAATCCCTTGCGGAGGAGCCTGGTGGGCTACAGTCCATAGGGTCACAAAAGAGTCAGAAACAACTTAGTGACTAAACAACAATTCTTTAAGACTGTCATAAAGCAATTGTCCTTTAAAAGTGCTTACAAGCATCAGTGTTCAGAAAGTTTTGATAAAAGACAGGAAATGACCTAATAATGCAATAACAATCTCCTGGTTAGGGGCTTCCCTAGTGACTCAGATGGTAAAGAATCTGCCTGCAATTCAGGAGACCGGGATTCAATTCCTGGGTTGGGAAGACCCCCCTGGACAAGGGAATGGCTACCCACTCCAATATTCTTGCTTGGAGAATGCCATGGACAGAGGAGCCTGGCAAGCTACAGTCCATGGGTCGCAAAAGTGTTGGACATGACTGAGCGACTAAGCAGGCATGCAATCTCCTGGTTACTTTGATGCTTGGTCCTTCTCATTCTCTCTCTCTCTCTCCCCGCATGGGCAAATCTAAATTAATTCTATAATATTACTGATACCTACTCTGTTTCAGACACTGTTCTGGTGCCTTGGGCGATATCAGTAAATAAATAAAAATGCCTGTCTTCCTGTATTTTACATCTAGTGGAGGGAGACAGACAAACAACACACATAATAAATAGATTTTATAGTGCAATGCTGCTGCTGCTAAGTCACTTCAGTAGTGTCCGACTCTGTACGACCCCAGAGACGGCAGCCCACCAGGCTCCCCTGTCCCTGGCATTCTCCAGGCAAGAACACTGGCGTGGGTTGCCATTTCCTTCTCCAAGGCATGAAAGTGAAAAGTGAAAGTGAAGTCGCTCAGTCTGTCCGACTCTTAATAGAAGGGGGCTAGTCCTCTGTAGGAAAGAAGTACAGAAGGGCAAGGGGCTCATGAGGACGAGGAGGGTTGCAGTTTTAAATAAAACAGTCAGTGTCAGCCTCATTAAGAAGGTAAACTTTGAGCAAAGACCTGAAGGAGAAAAGGAAGTTAGGTGTGTATATATCTGCGGGAAGGGGAGGCACAGGGAACAACCAGTGCAAAACCTCCAGCCTACAGCTTTTACGGCATATTAAAGGATAGCAAAGAAGGCTGTGTGGCTTGACCGAAATGAGCAAGGGGAAGAGAAGCAGGAGACAGTATGGAGAAGTGAGGACCTATATGACAGAAAGAAAGAAAGTGAAGTCGCTCAGTCACATCCAACTCTTTGCGACCCCATGGACTGCAGCCTACCAGGGTCCTCCGTCCATGGGATTTTCCAGGCAAGAGTACTGGAGTGGGGTGCCATTTCCTCCTCCTGGGGATCTTCCTGACCCAGGGATTGAACCTGGATCAGGCAGAGGCTTTACCGTCTGAGCCACCAGGGAAGCCCTTATATGCCATGGGAAGAGGTAAAATGGGATTCTCCAGAGGGCTGACCAAGGAAAGCTAAAAGAGTGTGATAAAGGATAAGAAAAGGCAAAAGGGGAGAACAATCAAGAATAGTTGCAACTAAAAACACAACAGAAAAGCCCAGTGTTGCTCAAAATATTTCCACTGTCATCCACAATAAGAAATATATTTTACAGCATGAAGCCATCACACATATAAATAAAAATTACACGAACCAAAACTTACACACATCAATGTTCAGTGGACTCTAAATCTAGGCTATTAGGTTTCTTTTCCTTATTCCTGGTAACATCGACTAAGTTGATTTTACAACCTAGTAATGGGTTGCAATGTACAGTTAAAAGAGCATGGCTAATCGGTAATGTGATCGTTCTGGCTACACCCTAGCATGTGGATGACATAATCAACATCTTTGTCAACTCTGAGTGAGCTTTGGCTGAACACACATAAGGCCTAATGACTTGCAACAGGGAACCACCATTAGCTCATTAATCAAAAGTCAATGTATATATAAGATACTCTGCTTTCATAACAGTTGTAGTCATATAAAAATATTGTGTGAGCTGGGTCACTATTAGGAAATGTAAAACATGTGAAATTCGGGCACATCATTTCTGACAGGCAGCCAATATTTATGGTAGCTGACTAAAGAGACTTTACTTCAAATAAACAAACATTTAATGTTTCCATAAAAGTGTAGACATGACCCTAATTAGTAAATTTGCTAATAGATTTCTGTTCATTATCTCCAGACCAATGTTTAGATATAGTTGTTTTAGAAAACAGTGCAGATTTTAGAACTAGATCTCAAAAATCTTTTTAAAGTTTTTCAAAATGTTTGGGAACAGCTTGGTTTTATGAATATATAAGCACTGGTACTTTGCTTTTTTTTTATTTTTTTAAATTTTATTTTATTTTTAAACTTTACATAATTGTATTAGCACTGGTACTTTTCTGAACCGTTAAATTGCCCTTTCAAAACTCGGAATTCATTTTCAACAAGGTTGTACTTTAAATTTTTTTTTTTTTTTTTTTTGCCACTGCAAAAAGTTCTTAGATTTGTCACTGGATAGGTTCAAGTTTTATCGTACACTGGATATGTCCCCTCCAATCCACTGACCACACAGCAAGGGTGGCCAATTTTTTCCACAGTGTTACCCAGTAGATTTTTCTGCAATGATGGGAATGCTCTATAGCTGTTTTTCTCTGTTAGGGTAGCCACTAGCCACTTATGCTTTTGAGCACTGATGCAGATGGTATGAAAACCTGAACAAATCACTGCCTTGCCTAAACACCTTCAGCGGTTTCCAACAATGTTTCAAAATTTAAAATCCTCAGCTTGGCATTCAAAGCCAAGATGAACCAACCCCAGCCCACCACTGTGTGTGTGTGTGTGTGTGTGTGTGTGTGTGTGTGTGTGTGTTAGTAGCTCAGTCACGTATGACTCTTTGTGACCCCATGGACTGTAGCCCGCCAGGCTCCTCTGTCCGTGGAATTCTCTAGGCAAGAATACTGGAGTGAGTTGCCATGCCCTCCTCCAGGGGATCTTCCCAACCCAGAGACTGAACCCAGGTCTCCTGCACTGCAGGCAGATTCTTTACCGTCTGAGCCACGAGGGAAGCCACTGCCCACTACCTACTAGGTCCCTGCAACTCCAGTCTCTTGGTCTTCTTTCTGCCTCTGCAGCATGCCATGCTCCTTCCAGCCTCAAAAATCAGGCACAGGGTGTTTCCTCTGCCAGGAAATTGTTTCCACTCCCATCCAACACTCCTCTCATGTCCCCCTTTCCTGGACAAAGCCAGGTCATTTCTTAGATCTCCTTCTCGTCTTGGCTCATGTGTTCATTCACTCATTTAGCAAGTTTGCTGAGTTCCATCTATGAGCCAGGCATTGTGCTAGATGTTGGCGAGGGTCAGCAAAGATGACAGGACAAGAGACAGGCTCTGTGTCCTTGTGGAGCTCTTAGTCTAGTTAGGATGACAGACTGTCTAAAAACACCCACATGAGAGTAAGTAGTGATAGTCAGGAGTCTGAGCTGGACCAGAGAATAGTCGCTGGTGGGGAGAGGATTCTTGGAGAATATGACAGTTTCACTGAGACCCTGAAGGAAGAAAGGAGCCACATGTGTGAAGAGGAAGAGGGTGCTGGAGGGCCCTTGTCACAGCACGAATTAAATTTGTCCCTGTGATGACATATTTCCTTGAGGTGTGTAAGGTCCATAAGGGCAGGGACCCATCTATCTTGTCTTATTTCCTCACAGCACAAAGTCTGGTGCATAATCAATGCTCAGTAAATTCTCGTTAGTGGATGAGTAAGCAAATTTTTTTGAAGTCTAAAAATTACTGTAGAATAATTACGAAAGGAAAATTCATCAGTGAGTATTAATTATGATTTCTTTTGGCTAACAAGGATAGTTTTATCTAAAGGTTTTAAACTTTTCAAGGACAACCTATTGAGTCCAAATAATAATTTCTCAAGAATCAAAAATTTGTTGATACTCTGTGAATTCTTAGAATGTCTTGGTGAAGTGACTACTCATTGATTTCATCTTCTGTGCCCAAATTCCCACTAGTTATTAAAAATTATTTACTAAATTAAGCCTCACTGAGGCCATGCCTCTCATTCGTCCTCCAGATCCCTCTTGGCTATGCCAATAAGGAGCGAGTCAGGGCACACTGCACAGTGGGTTTACACTTCAAGTCTCCACCTACACTATTCCAAACAGACAGCATTTATAGATATTATGTAAAGACTGAAAAGGTACAGCTCATGTTGTAAAGAAGATAGCCTGATAAATACTTTTTTTTTTTTTCAGTTTTAGGGTGTGGACATGGTTTTCAGCAAAGAAAGCCCTTGTCTCTATTTCTATCAATCCTTAGTGTTGTGATAAAGGAAACAGACTTCAGTTGAAGTCAGAGAGATTTAGATTAGACATAAGAAATAATTTCAGATCTCTGTAAGACTTTCAGGACTGCCTGGGGATTTTGAGAATAAGAGCTTTGCTGAAACAGCTTAGATCATAGCCTACTTGGAACTAGAAGGGATTACCTGTGTCACAGATGTCCTCTGAAATTTGAGATTCTGTCCACCAACTCTATAGACCTGATCTTTTTGATCTATTCTTTACTGATCTTTACTGATCTACTCAGAATGTGCAACAAAGAAAGAAGGACACTGAGGAAGAGAACAAGAAAGCTTGGCCATCAGTCCTCATAAGAGCTTATAACATAAGAGATGCTAGTGGTACCTGAGCAGGACCAAGGCAACCAAGGCTCTGGGGGCCAGTGATGCGGGGGAAGGTGCCTCTTCATCTGTATTCCAGGTTATTTCTTCCCATCAACAAGCATTTGTAGAGGATCATTCACATTCCACACTGTGTAAGGTGCTCTGCAGAATGAATACAGGAAAGAATACCATCATTGCTTATTCTTAAAATGTGTACAATCAAATTTGAAAAGGCCCACACATAAGAAATAATTAGAAAAACATGACACAGCAATGGATAAGGCTGAGCCACAGCAAAGCGTGTGGGCTCACCAGTAATGAAGAGGGGTTTATGAGGATTCTTGGGGTTAGTTGTAGAAGGGTGGAAGGCATTTCAGATGTTTTCTAAATGGGGGCTAAAACCGGATCGAGTATCAGAGTATGTTGCTGAATCTGTCTATAGTGCAGATATGTTGGAGAGCATGGGAGGTGGTGAAGTGGAATAATTGATTAGTGGTGTGTGGTCACAGAATGCTTTGAAAATCAGCCAGAGAATTCTAGACTTGAGGAGGGAGGGAAAGAAGGAAAGAAGCAGTGTGTATTCTTGAGTAGGTCAGAGATATATTGTAAACCACGTTTCCAGATTTGTTTGATAGCAATTTTTTACAATCAAGTATTTCATATGGATTAGGTATAAAGTGGGATTCCCAGGTGGCTCAGTAGTAAAGAATTTGCCTGCAGTGCAGGAGACACAGGGGACACCGGTAGATTCCTGGGTCAGGAATATCCCCTGGAGGAGGGCATGGTAACCCGCTCCAGCATTCTTGCCTGGAGAGTCCCATGGACAGAGCCTGGCGGGTACAGCCCACAGGGTCACAAAGAGTCAGACACAACAGAAGTGACTGAGCATGAGCACAAGGCATGAAATGAAAGGTCCACATGCAGAAAATTAAAAGTCTACTTTTTTTTCTGTTAAAATATAAAATTTTATAAACAAAATAAATAAATAAATAAAAATTTTATATTTTAACGGACTTGGAAGCAACCTAGATGTCCATCAGCAGATGAATGGATAAGAAAGCTGTTGTACATGTACACAATGCAGTATTACTCAGCCATTAAAAAGAATACATTTGAATCAGTTCTAATGAGGTGGATGAAACTGGAGCCTATTATACAGAGTGAAGTAAGCCAGAAAGGAAAACACCAATACAGTATATACTAACGCATACATATGGAATTTAGAAAGATGGTAATGATAACCCTGTATGCGAGACAGCAAAAGAGACACAGATGTATAGAACAGTCTTTTGGACTCTGTGGGAGAGGGAGGGGGTGGATGATTTGGGAGAATGGCATTGAAACATGAATAATATCATATAAGAAATGAAAAAAAAAAGTTAATTAAAAGAAGTAGCTAGAAATTTTAAAATTCTACTTTAACAAATTATATAAAAATAAAACTCAAGGAAGGGAAAATTTGTTAAAAACAATCTGATCTAGAGAAGCTGTACACATGTAAAAATCAACACCCCATAAAATTATTACTGGAGAACCATAAAAAATAAAATAAAATAAAATATAAAATTTTTGTTGTTAAATGACCATTCAATTAATTTAAAACACACCTATGGAAAAAAGGGCAAGCGTAATTGGACGAACCTTATCATCAGTCAGACGGCATCTGCGGAGCTTTGACCTGGAGCTTAGAGCCCTTCTGAGTGGTTGGTTCTTCTTTAGATTTTCACTGCACCTGAGCCATATTTCAAGAAAAATAGCAAAAATCATGTAAACAGCTAATTTGGCCAATACAAAAAATTCAGACTTCTTAAATATAGAATTTCAAGTTTTATTCCAAATCCCCAGCATAATGCATGCGTTACGCTCCCAGGCCATTGGGGAAGGGCACTGGGGTTGCCCTGGAAGGCTGCGTGTCTGCCTCAGGCAGAGCCCTGAACTGAGGGCAGGGATGTGAGGTCAGTCCCAGCTCTGGTTTTCCTCAGTTGTTCTCTTGAGTCTGGCCCCTTCCTCAGTCCAGGTTTCTTCTAAAATTGAGGGATGTGGAGATAGATAAACTAAGAAAGTGGGTTTTAGCACAAATGAATAAAAAATACATTTATTTATGTAACAAGTGTTCTAGCTGGAGCCTGTGTGCTGTGCTCACTCAGTCATGTCCAACTCTTGACAATCTTATGGACTGTAGCCCTCCAGGCTCCTCTGCCCAGGGGATTCTATAGGCAAGAATACTGGATTGGGTTGCAATGCCCTCCTCCAGGGGATCTTCCCGACCTAAGGATTAAACCCAAGTTTCCAGCATTGCAGGAGGATTCTTTACTGTCTGCGCCACCCCTTCCTCATTCCAGGTTTCATCTAAAATTGAGGGGTGTGAAGATAAACTAAGAAAGTGGGTTTTAGCAAGGAGATCAAATCAGTCAGTTCTAAAGGAAATCAGTCCTGAATATTCATTGGAAGGACTGGTGCTGAAGCTGAAAGTCCAATACTTTGTCCACCTGATGCGAAGAACTGAGTCATTAGAAAAGACCCTGATGCTGGGAAAGATTGAAGGCATGAGGAAAATGGGACAACAGGATTAGATGGTTGGATGGCATCACCGACTCAATGGACATGAGTTTGAGTAAACTCTGGGAGTTGGTGATGGACAGGGAGGCCTGGCGTGCTGCAGTCCATGGGGTCGCAAAGAGTCAGACACGACTGAGCGACTGAACTGAACTGAATAAAAAATACATGCATTTATGTAACAAAGGTTCTAGTTTGAGCCTAGCCTGATATGTTTTACGGCATACTTGAACATACTTGGCAGGCAGGTAAGAAGAGTCTAGTTGCATGAGGATAGAACTCTCTTGGGAGATAAACCCATTTTAGAAAGCCAAGCACATGCTTGGTTCACAACCAGATCTCTAACCCTGGAGAACAGAGAGGGCATGGAGCACACACTACCGTTCACAGCATCTTGGCCCAGCCCTCATGAACTGGAGGTTGAATTCTAGGAAAAATTCAGAGACATTGGAATACAAATTTCTCAGAAGACCCCTTAAATCAGTTAAGTATTTTCAACTACAGGGAATTAAAATCCCTGACTCAGGTTGGCATAAACACTAAGAAAATTTCTTTGTATAACTAGATCCCAAAGGCAGGACTTCCTTGGTGGCTCAGACAGTAAAGAATCTGCCTGCAATGCAGAAGACCCAGGTTCCATCCCTGGGTCAAGAAGATCCCATGGAGAAGGGAATGGCAACCCACCCCAGTATTCTTGCTTGGAGCATTCCATGGACAGAGGCAGGTTACAGTCCATGGGGTCACAAAAGAGTCAATACGACTGGGCGACTGACACTTTCACAAAGGTAAAGCATCATCACTTTCATCCTAGGACTGGTTCTCTTCGTGCTTACAATTTGGCTGCCAGTGGCAATGGGAGCGATGCACTTCCTGGTTTAGACTGAAGCATGAAATATTAATAGGAGTCCTTCTTTCTTCCTTGCCTATATCACCTCAGATCATATGCCCATCCTTGGCCCAGTGACAGTGGCTGGGGGACTGCCATTGACTTGAAAGAATCTGGGTCTATCCTTGGTGATCTAGGTGGTCGTTAAATCCAGAGATGCGTGAAAGGGAGAGTGTTTTGGTTCTGTAAGGTACTAATGAATATTCTGCAGGCAGTGGACATTTTGCGTGACTCTGATCCAGTGTCTGGGGAGATGGAGCGCAGAGAACAACTCCTAAGTGGGTGAAAAAACTTACTGTTAGGGTCCCAGAACACAGGGGTGTTGACAAGTATGGGTGTCTGTGAGAGCTTTGTAAGACTCGAAAGGCCATATCTTCCTCAAATGTTCATATGTAGTTTTGGGAATTTTGGGTGGTTAATATTCTTTAATATGAATCAACTTTCTCATTCACTGGTATTTATTTGGGCAGAAATTACATGTTCCATGCAGCCAGAAGGAAGGTGCCTACATGAAGTTATCAACTATCCATGAAGACTGGAGACTATACCAAAATGTACAAATGATGGCTGAATTTGAGATGAGTGAAAATTCAAGAAGTACATTTGGACAGGCCTCTGGGGAACTGGCTAAAGCAAAGCATGGAAGATATTTATAACAATGGTTCTTCCTTGATTCATAGTATAATTATACTTCACATCATGAATCCAGCTTATTTCTCGATAGGTGGATTTGAACTACAGAAATTCTAGCTCAGCTTTAACCTCTGCTGATGGCATCATTTTAATGTTAATGCCTATTGTTATATGCCTCTTTTCTTTACCAGCAAGACCTCCTTGAGCTTATTAGAAGAGCTGTGTTCCCTACCTCTTTCAAAGCATCTACTTTGCATGTAAACAGGGAGCTTGGCTGTGGTGTAACTGAATTTCTAGGCACAGAAGTGTGGTTTCCTGATAAAGAAAACGAAACTCTGTCTTGAGTCCTTATGAATCCGACATGCACGCTAACTTCTTTTTTAAACTGTACATCAGACACACACCGAACAATCCTATTCTATTCCAAAGGGAAAAAGAGTTGAACTTATGCTACATGCCTGTAAGGCATTTTAAAGTTAATCGGGCCCTTCGGGTCTAATTTAATTTGTGTAAGATTGCTGTTGATGATTAGAATAGCTATTTAAGATTTTTGTTAACATTCTATTACGTGGACTTAATGGAAATACTCCAAAGGCAGTCTGTTCGCTTTCCCCTGTCAAATTCAGGTTACAGAGCCTTCACAGATGTTGTAAGTAGACATCAATATGAAAAGGGGATAGAATACAAATTAAAATCACAAGTGTATTTAAACTGCCAACGTTGAGCTTTGGTTAAAAACATCTGTCACATAAAAGCAAACATTCAGAGCTATTGTGTCTTGTAACAATTGTCTTTATTTTTCATATCTTTGGCATTTTCACCATTTAGTGTTACTGCTCCCTTTGGAATTTTTCTTATGAATGATGGCTTTCTTTAACGTCACTGATTTCTCTACACAAACAGCGTTTGTAAGGCTTTGGTACCAAAACTACAAGGCAAGTGAATCCTAAGTATGGCTGGAATCCCCAGGGTCTCATAGCATCGAAAAAGTCCATGGACTGCAGCAAAGCCCTTGAATAAAGTGGGTGTATTTAGCTTGTTCGGGTCATATTAAACCAAATGAGCGCTTTGATTTCCCCTACAAAATTGTTTTTCATCATTTACATTACATCATGTACATCATGTACACCTACCATTCTTACAGACATAAAATGACCATGAGAAACACTTCGGTCCAGTTCTCCCTTTAGTACAATCAAGGACACTTCAGGATGTTCTTAAGACTCCTGTTGCTTGTTATCATCAAACATTTTTTTTTTCAGATTAAAGATTTCATTTCTCATATTCCTTTGTCCCATAGCCTTAAGTTTTTTATTCTGTTTCCATTTTCTGTTATTTAGGCCTTGTGTTTGAAAACCACAGCCCTTCTAAGTCATCTTCTGTTCTTGCTTTTCTCTTTCGTCTCCTAGATTTCCTCTCCCCTCCTTTAGTCTTTCTCCTTTTATAGAATAAGAGATACTAAGAAGGGGGATACGTGTCACATGAACTGCCGCTGAGCATCCACTTACCATCAGGAAGAGCAGGAGACTGTGAGCACATCCCCAGCACCTCTTCCACTGTCCAGGAACACTCCTGGCTTCTCCAGTGGTGGGTGAGGCTGGGTGCTGTGCAGGGCAGCACAGATGCCAAAGACTGCAGGAAAATAATTTGAAAATAACTGTCACTCATTGAGTGAGGAGCAGTTGTACCAAGATGCTAATCTTTACTTATTTTTGATTTAAGCTTAATGATGATAGGCTATAATATTTCAATCTATACATTACAGTCAGGTGTATCTGCCTGCTCTAACGATTAAGGACTTTAAAACCTTTGTGGAAAGCATTACCTTGATAGGTATTTGGCTGTAGGCTTACCCTAAGTACTCTTAACCTAAAATGATTTTTTAAAGTGTATTTATTCATAAGGTAGAACATAACATTAAGAGTATCCCTACACCTTATTTTAGAAAAGGAATCTCTGTTTTATAGTATTTTATTAAATGGATAATTGACACTCAGATGTGGAACTGCCAGGTTGTAGGTTACGTGTGCCTTCAAATTTTGTTGTAGTTGTTGTTTAGTCGCTAAGTCATGTCTGACTCTTTGTGACCCCGTGGACTGTGGCCTACCGGGCTCCTCTGTCCATGGGATTCTCTAGGCAAGACTACAGAGTGGGTTGCCAGTTCCTTCTGCAGGGATTGAACCCATGTCTCCTGGAGTGGCAGGGCAATTTTTAGTTACTGAGCCACTGGCAGCAGTAAATTTTTCAAAGATAATCACTTTGCAATTCACTCTTTTTAAGAGTTCTTTTTCTCTCATGTCCTTATCAACATTCTGTGTAGTTAGATTAAAATATTTTCCTTGCCAAGCCAGTGAGTGTAAGGGACCGTCTCAATGTTTCTTCATTTTTAAGTTCTCTGATTATTGGTGAGACTAACTATCTTTTCACATGCTTACTGGCTATTCAAGTTTATTCTTCTATAAATTGCCTATTCACATTCTTTGCCCAGTTTTTCTATTTTCACTTTTAATTATGGATTTCTTGGAATTCTTTACATAACAGTAGTTGTCTACTGTGTGCTATGCAAATATCCTTCCATGTGTGTGGCTTTTCTACCTTGTATAAGGTATTGTGTGAGGATTTTTTTAAAGTTTAAGATATTTAAGTTTATTTTTCTTATAGTTTATGTTCTTGAATCTTATACAGTAATAACTATATTACAATACCATAAAGATATTATTTTCTATTTTTTCCAAACTTTTACAATATTGCATTTTTTTAAATTTAGGTTTTTCATCTATCTGAGCCACCAAATTTCCCAAGACTACTAATTATAATGCTGCTTCTGTCATATGCCAAATGTCTACATCTAAGTTAAGTTAGTAGGCTTCTCTTTCCTTGGTATTCTGAGGTTTCACGGTGATGTGTCTAACTATGGTCCTCTGACTTTCATTCAAGAGTGAGGGCAAAATAGACTTTCAGAGCAACAAAGCCTGAGAAATCGACTAGGTCCTTGTTGTAAGAGCTACTGAATTATGTTCTTCAGGAAGAAGAATACTGAAACCAGATGAGAGAATTGGGAGGTAAGAAGCAATACATCTTTGCTTTATTTGGCAAAGGTGCAAATAAAACAAAACAAGCTCTGACTACCAAACAGTAATCATTATACATGTTGGCTATTCTAAAGGTTATTTAACAGCCAATTCCTTCTTAACTGTATCATAAAAGGGAAGAAAGGGAAAGGCAGAGAAAAATCACAAAAACAGTATATAGAAGATGGAAGATTTTTGAGATATCTGTGCAGTTAAGAACAGTTTTATGCTTTCCTCTCTTTTTTACACTACATTAATTAGTGAAAAAATCATGTATTTTTGAAAACGTTGATAATTTGCAGATTTTTTAGTTTGAAATAGTAGGTACAATAGTACTTGAATAGTACTTAGTTTGAAAAGCATCTTACAATGTTATTTTAACCTTTAGAAAGTAAGTAAATTTCCCAAAGCTAGGAGAAACACAAGTATCCATCAATGGGTGAATGGATAAACAAAATATGGTATATACACATAATAGAATATTTTTCAGTTTTTAAAAAGGAAATTCTGACATATGTTACAACATGGATAAACTTTGAGGACATTATGCCAAGTAAAATAAGCCACTCCTTAAAAGACAAATACTGTGTAATTCCACTTGCGCAAGGTACCTAGAGTAATCAAATCCATAGAGACAGAATGTAAGTGGTGTTGCCAGCAATGCAGGGGGAGGAAACGGGAGTTTTGTTTAATAAATACAGACTTCCAGTTTCACAAAAGATGGAACAGTTCTGGAAATGGGTGGTAACGATGATTGCACAACATAAATGTACTTAATGCCACTGAAATGTACACTTAAAACTGGTGACGACAGTAACATTTATATGTGTATTTTAAGACAATTAAAAAATAATTCAAAGAAACAAGTAAAATTATCTATCTGTTTTATATGTGTTCAGGGGCGATAGTATTTCTGAGATAGGAGTCAATTGCTTTTTCAAGCTTCTAACACACCAAGTTCAGTCTGGTGGGGTCATGGGTCATACCTTCACAGTGCCAAATCTGATCAGTCCCTACTCAATTGTTAGGAATCAATTTTCCTAACACCTCAAGAATCTTTTCCCCTCTCTCAATTAGCACTCCAAGACTCAGGTCAAGACCTATCATTTCTTACTTAAATTAACACAATAAAATTGTAACCAGTCTGCCTGTTACCATCTATTTTCCATATTTCAAGCTGAGGGATTTTCCAAAAGTATGTATCTGTTTAAAAAAAGAAGAAGGAGGGGAAAAAAATAATGGATGAGGAGAAGACAGTGATTAAACAATGTGACATAAGGCAGAAACCTTGAAAAAAGCAAGAATATACAGCCTGAGAAACAGCTGACAGGAGAGAGAGAATAAGTTGTGGAGACAGAAGCCTGATGACCAGAGGTTAAGAATAAAAAGAAGAAAGTAAAATGAAAATGCCTGTCTGCCTAGAATTCTCTCTATCTGTCTGCCTGGCAAACATTTAGTCTTTGAAGACAAAGTAAACGACATCTCTTCCGCAAAGCCTTCCTTAATAGCTTCAGGAAAAGTTGCGAGTTTCTCTTTCCCCACATCAGAGTCCCTCATCCGTGCTCTCACTATGGATTGTGCTTGCTCAGTCAGTCAGTCGTGTCCAGCTCTTTGTGACCCCCATAGGGTCAGCCAGTCTCCTCTGTCTGTGAACATTTCCAGGCAAGAATACTGGAGTGGGTAACCATTTTCTTTCACAGGGGATCTTCCTGACCTAGAGATCAAACCCGCATCTCCTGCATTGCAGGCAGATTCTTTATCACTGTGCTACCGGGTATGAGATTTATTAAATCCTTTTAATTATTTTTTCATCACTTTCTATAACTAGACTGAGCCCTTGGGAATAGATATTATTTTCTATTTATCTTTGTATTCCCAGATCCTAGCAAGATATGAACAACATAGTGCAGGATGAATGAATGAATGGTGTTGAAAACATCTATAACTTAAATGATCTTAATCTAATTAATTCTTCTCCCACTCAGTGGAAAGCTACTGAGCCCACTGAGAATCTATCTCCCTGACCACCCTGAGGAAAATGGTCATGATGTATTGATATAATACCCACTCATAAGTCTCATCTTGTATTTGCATGATAGTCATAATTAATGGCCCAACTCCAGTACTCTTGCCTGGAAAATCCAATGGACGGAGGAGGCTGGTAGGCTGCAGTCCATTGGGTCGCTAAGAGTCGGACACGACTGAGCGACTTCACTTTCACTTTTCCCTTTCCTGCATTGGAGAAGGAAACGGCAACCCACTCCAGTGTTCTTGCCTGGAGAATCCCAGGGACGGGGGAGCCTGGTGGGCTGCCGTCTATGGGGTCGCACAGAGTCGGACACGACTGAAGCGACTTAGCAGCAGCAGCAGCAGCATAATTAATGCATAACACACAGCCTGTAGCCAGCTGTAGATCAACTAATTCTGCCTGGAGCCAGCCATAGATCAACACATTTTGTGCACAACTTATAATTTCTTGTAGAGAGTCTAATTTCAGCTCCACTGCTCCCACCTTTTTATTCAAGCCAAACTCAGCCAGCTACCTGTTCTTGTAAATAAAGTTTTACTAAAACACAGCCATGCTCACTTATTTACCTATTGTTTATGGCTATTTTCAGGCTGCAAAGGCAGAGTTGTTGGGTAGTTGCAGCAGAAATTGGATAGTCTGCTTAGTCTAAAACATTCACAGTCTGGACTTTTAGAGAAAACATTTGCCAACACTGGTTTAGTTGATAGGCTAAAACTGTAAGTAAACGTGATTTCATGTCTTATGTTAGGTGACTGGTACAATCTTTTGGTTTAAGCTCTTATTATTTATGCAAATTGTCTCTACCATGATATACATTTTTCCACTTTTCATAGTCTCAACTGTTGAAGTAAAGAAATGAAGTAGTAACACACAATTCAGGATGTTTCTATTTTTAGGTTAGCTCTTCACCCACTGTTCTTCTCTATCATACGCACACGATGCTCTGAAAATTGTAGCTGAAAATTCATTTTAACTTGAATTAC
Organism: Bubalus kerabau; assembly: GCF_029407905.1. Classification (NCBI taxonomy): domain Eukaryota; kingdom Metazoa; phylum Chordata; class Mammalia; order Artiodactyla; family Bovidae; genus Bubalus; species Bubalus kerabau. The sequence goes on along the minus strand of NC_073635.1, from coordinate 20,995,742 downwards.
TAACTTCTGTTAAATTATACTGTACTGCTATATTAAGTGAGCCTTATTATCCACATTAAATCTGTCACCAATGAAAAAATTACACACAGAGAAGACTGTAATCCCCTTATTAGACTGAGGCCCCAGGGTGAGCCTGAAAATGCACAGAGGCCCTGAATACTTGGCTTTCCTTGTGGAGCTCTGACTCTGCTGAAAGATGTCTAGAAACTGATGCAGTCAGGCGGTTCGCTGTTGGCTACACATCTGTACAGAACTCAGAAGCATTGTTTATTCCAGCAGAGATCTGGAATAAATTATCCTTAATAATTTGGCTCCTGAAATAACTGTTTCAAATGTTAGACTATGTGAACTTGAATATCATGGGAGTGCTCACATCTAAATTATGATCCTTCTATTGTTCCCAAAGTCTGCTAGGATCTTAACTGTCTTGGGACTTTTATCCCTGTATCACAAGGCCCTGATATATATCTCAGCAGTGTTTAATGGTTTTAACAATATTGTGTGTGTGTGTGCACTGCTCATATGCATAGTAATAATGTCTGATAGCTTCAGCAATGTTTAGGATAGATAGATTAATATAGATATAGATAGATACTGAAACCATGTTGATAGATGAAAGATTCAATATTAAGATGTCAGCTGTCTCCAACTGATCTATAGATTCATCACAATCTCAGTAGAAACCTCAAAAGGGCTTTCTGTAGGAAATGAAATGTTAATTTTAAAGTGTGTATGGAAATACAGAGAATCTAAAATAATCTAATTAAATGTGATAAATACAAACAAAGTTGGAAGATTAACACTACCTAATTTCAAAACTGAGTATAAAGCTCCATTAATCAAAATGATACAGTTTTGGCATAAAGATAGACAAAGAGATGATAACACAGATTAGATACTCCAATAATAGACTCTCACATAGATGAACAACTGAGTTTTAGCAGAGGTGCAAAAGCAATTCAGTGGAGAAAGGATAGTATCTGCAACAATAATGGAACAGGGCTGGAACAATCAGACATCTTTATTTTTTAAAAAAGAACTTTGATTCACACCTCACATCATATATACAAACTAACTCAAAATGAATCACATACATAAATGTAAAATTATAAATCTTCTGGGAAAAAAAATAGGAGAAAATCTTTGTTACCTGTTACCTAGCATTTACAAAGATCTTAGCTGCAATATCAAAAGCATAATGCAAAAAATTAAAAAAGTATAAATTGCACTACATCAAAACAAAAAGCTTCCGCTCCTGGAGAGACACTGTTAAGCCACAGACTAGGAAAAAATATAAAGTGCATATCTGATAAAGGACTTGTATCCAGAATATATACAGAACTTTTAAAACACAATGGTAAGGGCAGAAACAATCCAATTAAAAACTGGGCAAAAAATTTAAACACTTTACCAAAGAACATACACATATGGCAAATAAGCACATGAAAAGATGTTTTTACATCTTCTGGAAACACAAATTAAAACCATAGTGAAGTAACAATTATTAGAATGGCTAAAATTAAAAAGACTGATTGTACCAGTGTTGGAAAGGATGTGGAAAAAGTGCAACTACTCATATATTGCTGGTAGGAAAGGAAAATGGCCCAATCACTTCAAAAAACTTCTCATGGTTTCTTAAAAATGTAAAACATACATTTACCTTATGACTCATTCATTCTACTCTGTGATGGTTAATTTTATGTGTCAACTTGATAGGGTCACTGGGAGCCCAGATATTTGGTCAAATATTATTCTGGGTGTATTGGTGAAGGTGTTTCTGGATGAGATAAATGTTTGAATTTGTAGAGTAAAGCAGATTGCCCTCTGCGCTAAGGGTGGGCCTCACCCAATCTGTTGAGGGCCTGAATAGAACTAAACGATGGAGGAAGGATGAATTCACTCTCTCTCTCTGGCTGTCTTTGAGCTAGAACATTAGTCTTCTCCTGCCCTTAGACTTGGACTCAGACTGGAATTTACACCATTGGCTTTTCGGGTTCTCAGACTTTTGAACTCACACTGGAACTATACCAATAGTTCTTCTGGGTCTCCTGCTGACTAACTGCAGATTTTAGGAATTCTCAGCCCCCACAGTCAAGGAAGCCAATTCCTACAGTAAATCCTTTCTGTCTCTCTATCTACCTCTCTATATATCTATCTATGTAATATATATATAGATATTACATATATTCTTTTGGTTCCTTTTCTCCAGAGAACCCAGACTAATACATACTCCCAGGTGTTTAGCCAAGAAAAATGAAAATGTTATGTCTATACAAATACTATGTACAAATGATAAAAGCAGATTTATCTGTAATAGTAAAAAAAACTAGAAATAAGTCAAATATTTTCAGGTGAATATATAAACAGCATTTCTTACATATATGCAATTAAATACTATAGCAATAAAAAAGGAACTCTTTCTATACACACTACATGGATGAATCTCAAAACCATAATGATGAGCAAAATAAGCTAAAGATTAAAGACTAAATACTATATAATTCCATTTATATAAAGTTCTCAAATAAGATAACAAAAATTGATTAATGGAGGGAGTGTTGAACTGTAAGGTGACATGACCAAACTTCTGCAGGTGATGGGAAAGTCTTATGTTCTGATTATGCTGCCAGTTTAACAGAGAGGTGCATCTGTCAAATTCATTAAACTGCACACTTCAAATGGATGTGGTTTACTGTATATAGTGACTTAATTTTCAATGAAGTCATTTTTAATTTGGATAATGCCTTTATCATTATGCAAGTGCATAGAAAATGGTTTGGACATTTGTATAGAAAACAGACTGGGCACTTTACCTTTTTACTCTATACAGTTTCAGATTTTAAAAATGTACTATAAAATATATTTATTATAAGTATTAAATATAAAATAAGAATGAATAGTTTTATAACAAAAATTGGGGGAAGTACAGAAAACTTTTTAAAAAATTACAGATTATCCATAATCTCATCACTCAGAAAGAGCCTTCTTAACATTTTGGTTCAATTTAAACTAGAATCATGTGTGTATATTCTTGGGAGCATGGCTGCACAGATGCACATAAAATTGAGCTCATTCTGCATGTAATTTTTGCATTCTCCTTTTTTTATTGAATATTATATCATAAGCATTTCCAAATGTCTTTAGCTATTGTTTGAAAACATGATTTTTATGGAAGCGGAGTGTTCCACTATATGGAAGCACCATAATTTATTTAACCAATTCCTTATTGTTGGGTATGTGGATTAGTTCTCATTTTATTATAAATAATGCCCCATAAATATATGTTAATCTTTTAGGCATCTCTGTTTATTGTCTCAAAATAGATTCATGGAGGCAGAATTATTATATCTAAAGCCATAAAGACACTCCTTACTTTGCATAGTTCTGATATGAATGAGTTCCAGTTAAACATGGCACCATGCAAGGAGAGGGCTGTCTATACTTGTAAGGGTACTGATGCACAAAGCCATATCGCTTTTCCAAAAATTCTACCAGTTTACATTTCTACCATCAACCCATGTTATGACCCAGGCAAACCTGGATAGCATCACTTATATAAATCTTTGGTCATTTGAGAGGCAAAAGCATAGTATCTAATTTGTAATTTCTTTTTCTTTCATTATTGGAATGGCTTAACTTCTATCATATGCTTATTAATCATTTGTATTTCTCCTTTTGTGAACTGCTTTAAATTTTGAAGCAAAATGCTCTGCAAGGGCAAAATGAAATTTTAAAATAAATTTTATATCTCTATAATAATCCCTCTACTCTCTATAAAACCTTCAAATCTTCATACTCACCATAGCATAATATTAAAAACATATCTTGTATGGTATCAACAAGAATTAAAGCAGTGACTAAATAATCCAAAGCAAACAAATACTGCCAAAATAGAAATAAGTGAAAAAGAAATGTAAATCTCAATATCTTCCTTCAGTTTAATCTCAAAGCTTTCAACTCCATAAGGTTTGGGTGGACTCAGAATTCTAAATCAAACTATTCCTTAGACATAATTTTCCATTTCCTATGAAAACAAGCTACACTGTGTTTCATGCTAGAGTTGTTGGAAATACACATTTTAGGCTAATCAGTTCAGTTCAGTTAGTTTAGTAGCTCAGTCGTGTCCGACTCTTTGCGACCCCATGAATCGCAGCACGCCAGGCCTCCCTGTCCATCACCAACTCCCGGAGTTCACTCAGACTCACGTCCATTGAGTCGGTGATGCCATCCAGCCATCTCATCCTCTGTCGTCCCCTTCTCCTCCTGCCCCCAATCCCTCCCAGCATCAGAGTCTTTTCCAATGAGTCAACTCTTCACATGAGGTGGCCAAAGTATTGGAGTTTCAGCTTTAAGATCATTCCTTCCAAAGAAATCCCGGGGCTGATCTCCTTCAGAATGCACTGGTTGGATCTCCTTGCAGTCCAAGGCACTCTCAAGAGTCTTCTCCAACACCACTGTTCAAAAGCATCAATTCTTTGGCGCTCAGCCTTCTTCACAGTCCAACTCTCACATCCAAACATGACCACAGGAAAAACCATAGCCTTGACTAGACGGACCTTTGTTGGCAAAGTCTGCTTTTCAATATGCTATCTAGGTTGGTCATAATGTTCCTTCCAAGGAGTAAGCGTCTTTTAATTTCATGGCTGCAGTCACCATCTGCAGTGATTTTGGAGCCCCCCAAAATAAAGTCTGACACTGTTTCCCCATCTATTTCCCATGAAGTGATGGGACCAGATGCCATGATCTTCATTTTCTGAATGTTGAGCTTTAAGCCAACTTTTTCACTCTCCTCTTTCACTTTCATCAAGAGGCTTTTGAGTTCCTCTTCACTTTCTGCCATAAGGGTGGTGTCATCTGCATATCTGAGGTTATTAATATTTCTCCCGGCAATCTTGATTCCAGCTTGTGCTTCTTCCAGTCCAGTGTTTCTCATGATGTACTCTGCATATAAGTTAAATAAGCAGGGTGACAATATACAGACTTGACGTACTCCTTTTCCTATTTGGAACCAGTCTGGTGTTCCATGTCCAATTCTAACTGTTGCTTCCTGACCTGCATACAGATTTCTCAAGAGGCAGGTCAGGTGGTCTGGTATTTCCATCTCTCAGAATTTTCCACAGTTTATTGTGATCCACACAGTCAAAGGCTTTGGCATAGTCAATAAAGCAGAAATAGATGTTTTTCTGGAACTCTCTTGCTTTTTCCATGATCCAGCGGATGTTGGCAATTTGATCTCTGGTTCCTCTGCCTTTTCTAAAACCAGCTTGAGCATCAGGAAGTTCACGGTTCACATATTGCTGAAGCCTGGCTTGGAGAATTTTGAGCATTACTTTACTAGCGTGTGCTGCTGCTGCTGCTAAGTCACTTCAGTCGTGTCCGACTCTGTGTGACCCCATAGACGGCAGCCCACCAGGCTCCCCCGTCCCTGGGATTCTCCAGGCAAGAACACTGGAGTGGGTTGCCATTTCCTTCTCCAATGCATGAAAGTGAAAAGGGAAAGTGAAGTCGCTCAGTCGTGTCCGACTCTAGCGACCCCATGGACTGCAGCCCACCAGGCTCCTCCATCCATGGGATTTTCCAGGCGAGAGCACTGGAGTGGGGTGCTATTACTAGCGTGTGAGATGAGTGCAATTGTGCGGTAATTTGAGCATTATTTGGCATTGCCTTTCTTTGGGATTGGAATGCAAACTGACCTTTTCCAGTTCTGTGGCCACTGCTGAGTTTTCCAAATTTGCTGGCATATTGAGGGCAGCACTTTCACAGCATTATCTTTCAGGACTAGGCTAATAGTGTAACTATTAAATAGTCAGTCCTCCTTCCTAGGTGGCGCTAGTGGTAAAGAATCAGCCTGTCAATGCAGGAGATGGGGTTGGGGGGAGGGGGTCGTGGTTTGAACCCTGGGCTGAGAAGATCTCCTGGAGGAGGAAATGGCAACATACTCCAGTATTCTTGCCTGGAGAATTCCATGGACAGAGGAGCCTGGTGGGCTACAGTCCATGGGATTGCAGAGTCAGACATAACTGAAGTGATGTAGCAGCATCAGCAAGACGAGTAAGAGGGAACCCTTAAAACTGCTGGCTTTGGGGATGGGATGCAATTATGATACCGTCAATGCTCCTTATCTGTGGGTTCTTAATCTACAGATTCAACCAACTATAGGTCAAAAATATCTAGAAAAAAAATTCCAGAAAGTTCCAAAAAGCAAAACTTGAATTTGCCACACTCTGGCAACTATTCACATGGCATCTACATTGTATTTACAATTATTTATATAGCATTTACATGGTAGTAGGTATTTTACATAATCTAGAGATGATTTAAAATATATGAGAGGGTGTGTGTACATTATATGCAAATACCACACCACTGTACATGGAGCATCTGTGGACAACTGCATGTAACTTTTCACTATTAATGTAATAAAGACTTATTTGAACTTGTGAAATTTGTCATTAAGGAAGCATCTGAAGCACATCTGTCAAGATAATACACAGATAAAATCAAGACAAAATGGTCTTCCAGCATGAGGGCTCAGCACAGGGCCAGGTGTGCAGTACATAAGACACTTAATTCATTACATTAAGAGAGTAAATGCTGACCGAATAAATACTATTCCCACTTTGTTAGGATTTCTTTTTCATTTACAAAGAGACAAATTTACATATAATGCACAGGACTCCAATGTTCAGTTGAATAAGTTCTGACAATTTCTTACTCCTGTGTCATCACCATCTGAAATGAATTATAGAATATTACCATCACCCCAGAGAGTTTTTTCCTGACCCTCTCCAATTAATCATTCATCCCAAATCCAGAGGCAACCAATTCCTGGTTCTAATCACCATAGTTACTTATTTATTTATTTACTGTTCACCAGCTTCATATAAACGGAATCAACAATGTGCATTCTTTTGTACAGAAATTATTTTGTTCAATACAATATTTTTAAGATTCGCTTATGTTTCTATGAGTATCATTCATTACTTTTTTTTTGCTGAGTATACATTGTATTGGGCATCTCTGTGGCTCAGTGGCAAAGAATCTGCCAGCCCAAGAGGAGACACAGGTTCGATCCCTGGCTTGGGAAGATTCCCTGAAGAAGGAAATGGCAACCCACTCCAGTATTCTTGCTTGGGAAATTCCATGGACAGAGGCGCCTAGTGGGCTATAGTCCATGGGGTCACAAAAAGAATCAGACACAATTTAGCTACTAAACAACAACAATACACTGTATTACTGTAGGGATATACTGCAATTTGTTTTTCCATTCTCCTCTTGACAGACATTAGGTTATTTTTCCAACTAGGGCCATCACGGATAAGGCTGCTATGAACATTATTGCACAAGTCTTTTTGTAAACCTAGTTTTCATTTTTCTTAGGTAAACTCCTACAAGTGGAATTGCTGGGTTATGGTGAAAATGTAAGTTTAACTTTATAAGAAGTTTCCAAACACGTCTCCAAGCTGGTTATGCCATTTTATAGCCACACCAGAAGTGCATGAGAGTTCTCGTTGCTTCACAGTCTAGCCAACACTTACTGTCGGTCCTTTTTATTTTTGCCAGACTAGTGGGCATATAGGGTGTCTCACTGTGTTTGTTTGTGTTTGATGGGGATATAAAGTGTAATTAATTTTGATGATTTTATAAACAATGTAATCACCATATATAACAACATATAAAACTTTTCTATTAACCCCAGAAATTTCCCTTGTACCCCTTTCAATTAGTTCTCTCCTTTCACACAGATAACTATTTTCTGACTTCTATTATCACAGCTTAGTTTTGGCTGTGCTAATAATTGACATTCAAGATAGGCTTCAACAGTACGTGAACTGAGAACTTCCAGATGTACAACCTGGATTTAGAAAAGGCAGAGGAACCAGAGATCAAACTGCCAATAGCCGATGGATCACAGAAAAAGCAAGAGAATTCCAGAAAAACATCTACTTCTGTTTCATTGACTACACTAAAACCTTTGTTTGGATCACAACAAACTGGAAAATTCTTGTAAGAGATGGGAATAACCGACCACTTACTGCCTCCTGAGAAACCTGTATGCAGGTCAAGAAGCAACAGTTAGAATGGACATGAAACACGGCACTGGTTCAAAATTGGGAAAGGAATAAATCAAGGCTGTACATTGTCATCCTGCTTATTTAACTTATATGCAGAGTACATCATGGGAAATGCCAGCCTGGATGAAGCACAAGCTGGAATCAAGATTGCTGGGAGAAATATCAACAACCTCAGATATGACCAAATACCAACAACCACATATGACATCACCCTCATGGCAGAAAGCAAAGAGGAAATAAAGAACCTCTTGAGGAAGGTGGAAGAGGAGAGTGAAAAAGTTGGCTTAAAACTCAACATTCAAAAAACTAAGATCATGGTATCCAGTTCCATTGCTTCATGGTAAATGAGGAAAAAAATGGAAACAATGACAGATTTTATTTTCTTGGGCTCCAAAATCACTGCAGATGGTGACTGCAGCCAAGATATTAAAAGATGTTTGCTCCTTGGAAGAAAAGCTATGACAAACCTAGACAGCATATTAAAAAGCAGAGACATCACTTTGCCAACAAAAGTCCATATAGTCAAAGCAATGGTTTTTCCAGTAGTCATGTACAGATATGAGTTGGACCATAAAGAAGGCTGAGCACTGAAGAATTGTGCTTTTGAATTGTGGCGCTGGAAAAGACCCTCGAGAGTCCCTCAGACAGCGAGGAGATCAGACCAGTAATCGTAAAGGAAATCAACCCTGAGTATTCATTGGAAGGACTGATGCTAAAGCTGAAGCTCCAATACTTTGACCACCAATGTGAACAGCTGACTCGTTGGAAAAGATCCTGATGCTGGGAAAGAATGAGGGCAGGAGGAGAAGGGGACAACAGAGGATGAGGTGGTTGGATGGCATCACTGACTCAATGGACATGAGTTTGAGCAAGCTCTGAGAGATGGTGAAGGACAGGGGAGTCTGGCGTGCTGCAGTCCACCGGTCACAAAGAGTTGCAGATGACTTAGAGACTGAACTGAATGATTAAAATGAATGGAATCATATAGTGCATTATCTATTTCTGTGTAAAACATTGCCACAAACTTAGCAGCCTAAATGACACATCTTTATTATCTCGAAGTTTCTATAGATCAGAAATCTGGCACAGCATGGTTAATTCTCTGCCCATGATCTCACAAGGCCAAAATCAAGCATTGGCTGAGGGGAGGGTCTCAGCTGGGGCTTCAAGGTCATCTTCTAAGCACTAATTGTTGGCAGAATCCATTTCTTTCTCACACTTTCCACATGGCCTTCACCATCCTCAAGCTAATGTGAGTTCTTCTCAAGCTTCAGTAACTCTCACTTCCCCTTCAGCCTCTGCTTTCAAGGATTCATATGATTAAGTGGAGCCCCCACCCCCTAGAATAATCCTGAATAATCTATTTTAACTGATAACCTCCATCACATCTTCAAAGTCTCTTTTGCTATGTCATGTAACATATTTACAGGAATAACAGCATGACCAAAGTCATGAGGCCAAAATTTTGCTACCTGCAGTAAAGATTCTTTTTCTTTTTTCATTCACTTAATGCAGTCTATTTAGTATCTGTAAATTTCAGGCTTGTTTTGCTATTATCAATCATTTTAAGTGTTTTTCTTGGAAAACACTCTACTCTGTGAATATATGATCATTTGCTTATCTACTTTCCTATTTGACTGACATGTGTGTTTTTCCAGTTTTTGGCTATTCTGAGTAAGAATCGTATGCATATTGTTTTACAAGTCCTTTAGTTAACATATGTTTGAACATCTCTTGCTAAGTACCTAGGAATGTAATTGCTGAGTCATAGGGGACATGTATGTTTAATTTTATAAGAAGCTGCCAAATAGTTCTCCACGTTGCCTGCGCCATGTTTTACACTCCCGCCAGCAACGCATGAGTTTCAATTGCTCCACGTCCTCCCTACATTTGTTGCCATCAGTCTTCTTATTTTAAAGCCACTCTACTGACTGAAATTGCAGCACATTGCGGTTTTAATTTGTCTCTTCAGATAACTAATGATGTGCAGCTACTTTTCCTGTTTGTTGACTATTCATATGCCTTCTTTTGTGAAATGTCTATACAAATTTTGTGCTCATTTAAAAACAGGATTTTTTTTTCAATTATCAATTTGTGTATATTAAGATATAGTCTTTTGTCAGATATTAATATTTATTGCAAATATTTTCTCCAGTTTGTGATTTGGCAAATCATTTTCTCAATAAAATTACATTTATTAAAAAGATTTCCATTTCCCCCATTCATTGATTTTTGGCAAAAATTATCTGGATACATCTGTTCAGTTCAGTTTAGTCACTCAGTCGTGTCCGACTCTTTGCGACCCCATGGACTGCAGCACACCAGGCTTCCCTGTCCATCACCAACTCCTGGAGTTTACTCAAATTCATGTCCATTGAGTTGGTGATGCCATCCACCCATCTCATCCTCTGTCGTCCCCTTATCCTCCTGCCCTCAATCTTTCCTAGCGTCAGGGTCTTTTCAAATGAGTCAGCTCTTCGCATCAGGTGGCCAAAGTATTGGAGTTTCAGCTTCAACATCAGTCTTTCCAATGAATATTTAGGACTGATTTCCTTTAGGATGGACTGGTTGGATCTCCTTGCTTCCAAGGGACTCACAAGAGTCTTCTCCAACACAGTTCAAAAGCATCAGTTCTTCAGCACTCAGCTTTCTTTATATGTCAACTCTCACATCCATACATGACTACTGGAAAAACCATAGCCTTGACTAGATGGACCTTATCTGGATAGATAGATAGATAAATACAGTTCTCTAGCTCCATTCTTCTTTTTCAGAATAATTCTCACTATTCTAAATCTTTTACAAGTATTCTAGCACCATTTGTTGAAATGATTTTCTTTTCCTATTAAATTGCCTTATCATTTTCGTCAAAAATGGATTGACATTTCTGGACTCTATTCTGTTTCATTGATCTATTTGTTTTGCTTATTCCAGCAACAGACGATCTTGATTACTATGGTTTATAAAAAGTCTTGAAACAAGCTTTGTTCTTCTTCAAGCTCTTCTGACTGTTTTCGGCCTGTGCATTTCCATATGCATTTTATTGTCAGTTTATCATCTTACACCAAAAAGCCTTCTGAAATTCCGAATGAGGTAATGCTGAATCTGTATATCCATTTAGGAAGAATTGGCACCTTAATACTGAATGCGTCTGATCAATGAACATGGAGTATCTCTCTATTTATTTTGATCTTTACTTTCTCTCAGCAATTTCTTATTATTTTCAGCATACAAGTATTGTGCATATTTTGTCATATGTATCCCTGTTTCTTACATTTTGATGTGTTATAAATGGAACTTCTTTAAAGTTTCAATTTCGAATTTTTTGCTAATACATAGAAATACAATTCGTTTTTTAATACCGAGCTCCTGCAAACAGGCTATGTTTGTCAGTTCCAGTGATTTCCTAAAATAAATTCTCATTGGATTTTCTACATAAATAATCACATTGAATGCAGAAAAAGGTAGTTTTTCTTTTCCATCTGGATGCCTAATTTATTTTTCTTTTCTTTTTTCCACTGGCTAGAATCTGCTAGAACAAAGTTGAATAAAAATGGTGATGGTGAATATTCTTTCCTTGTCCCAGATCTCAGGAGAAAAGTATTCAGTCTTTTACCGTTTGTATGGTATAGCTGTATGTTTTCCAAGGTTGTGCTTTTCCAGATCAGGGAAGTTTCTTTCCATTTCTAGTTTGCAGCAAGTTTTTACGAGGAAGAGATTCTGTGTTTTGTCAAATGCCTTTCTGTATCTATAGATATGATGATATAGTTTCTCTTTTTCAGTGTGTTTCGTGGAATAATTTTCAAATATTAAATCGATCTTGTATTTCCGAATAAATCTTAATTGACCATGATGTAGTAAATTTTTATATATTGTTGGAGTCAATTTGCTAAAATTTTATCAGCATTTTGGCCGCTTGTTTTTGAAGGACACAGGTATATAGTTTTCCTTTATTGTCTTTTGCAGGTTTTGATGTTAGGATAATACTCACACCACTCTTTTACAGATTCTTTTCTCATATATGTTATCACAGAGTACTGAACAGAGTTCCCTGTGCTCTACAGTAGATCTTTGCTGGTTCTCTTGTATAGAGTAGTGTGTCTTCGTCCAAGTTCCTGATTTATCACTCCCCCTGACTCTTCCCCTTTGGTAACCATAAATTTGTTTTCAATATCTATAAGTCTGTTTCTGTTTTGCAAATAAGTTAATTTGTATCTCTTTTTAAAAAAATTCAGTTCCACATATGAGTGATATAGTATGATATTTGTCTTTCTCTGTCTGATTTACTTCACTTAATATGATAATCTCTAAGTCTATCCATGTTGCTGCAAATGGCATTATTTCATTCTTCTTTATGGCCAAGTAATATTCCATGTATATATGTATGACATCCTTTTTTCCATTTCTCTGTTGATGGACATTTAGGTTGCTTCCATGTCTTGGCTATTGTAAACTGTGCTTCAGTGAACACTGGGGTGCATGTCCTTTCAGATTATGTAATTTTCTCTGGATATATGCTCAGGAGTGGGATTGCTGGATCATATGGTATTTCTATTTTTAGTTTTTTAAGGAAGTCCCATTCTATTCTTCATAGTGGTTATACCCTGAATGCTGATTTCATCTGCATTTTCCTAATAACCAATGAGGTTCATTATCTTTTCATATATCCATTGGACCACTGATTTTCTATATATCCTTTGCCTATATTTAATTAAAATCTCTCTCATAAAAAAGTTTATAATTATTCTTTATATATTCATATATTAATCCTTTGCCTGTATCTTATGTTTCAAAATATTTTCTGCACTTGTTTTTAAATGTTATTTATGTCTTTCATCAAATTTATATTTAATAAATTTAAATATTTAAATGTTAATATTTCAATATTTTATGTAATAAAATCTATCCAGTTTTTCCTTTATGATGTACACTATCATATTGTGTTTAGAAATGCCTTTCCCACTCAATAATTATAAACATCCAAATAGTATTTTCTAACTAAAGTATTTAGCATTTTATTATTTATGCTTGCATATGAAGTTGGAACAGATCTAACTTTGTTTTTATCCAAATGGATGATAGCCAGTTGTCATACCACTACCTTCACTGATATGACATAAATGAAATTATACTTATATATAGCTTATGCTTCTAGTGTGTATATACACACACACACACACACACTGTTTTGACTATTGATCTACATGTCCATTTTCAGTACCATTACCACACTTTTAAAATTAGTATAGCTTATGGCACATTTTGATATGTGGCAGAGAAAGTTCCTCCTAATTGTTGCCATTTGAAAAATTTCTTGACTATCTTGATGCTTTCTCTTCTAGATCAACTTGAGAAGATCAATTTGGGAATAAGCTTGCTTAGTTTCATAAAGATTATGTTGAGGTTTTACTGGAAGTGCATTGGGTTTCTAGATTAACTTAGAGAAAATTGATAGTTTACAAATATGGACTGTTTAATCAGAAAGAGAATATTTTTCTCCATTTATTTACATCTTCTTTTATAATCTGAGGTAATTTTGTTTTATATGGGGTTTTTATCATAAGTCTTGAAAATGTCTGCTGCCGCTGCTAAGTTGCTTCAGTCATGTCCAACTCTGTGCGACCCCATAAACGGCAGCCCACCAGGCTCCCCCGTCCCTGGGATTCTCCAGGCAAGAACACTGGAGTGGGTTGCCATTTCCTTCTCCAATGCAGGAAAGTGAAAAGTGAAAGTGAAGTCACTCAGTCGTGTCTGACTTTCAGTGACCCCATGGACTGCAGCCTACCAGGCTCCTCCGTACATGGGATTTTCCAGGCAAGAGTACTGGAGTGGGTTGCCATTGCCTTCTGTTTAGTATATTTCCAGCTATTTTATACGCTTGTTGTTATTAAGAATTGGGCCATTTTCTCCCTGACATTTCTAATCAGCCATTGTGGTGCATAGGAAAGTGAATCAGGTTTTATACGTTTTCTCTATATGTATCTAAAGTCAATTCTTCTTTCTTCGTATAGTTTTTCTGTTAATTTTTTAAAATTCTCTAGGTAGATGTTTTTATCATCGGTTAGAGCCCAATCTGTTAGCTTCCATACTACATTACTTTCCCTTCCCCTGTGAGTGTTAAATTTGGGAATTTAAAATATTAGTATGGACATTTATGGGAGCTAAAAAGTTTTAATTTAAAACATAGTGTAAATTTCAGTAAATAAGAGATTTTACCCTGATGCTGGGAAAGATTGAGGGCAGGAGGAGAACGGGGTGACAGAGTATGAAATGCTTGGATGGCATCATCGACTCAATGGACATGAGTCTGAGCAAACTCCAGGAGATAGTGAAGGATAGGGGAGCCTGGCGTGCTGCAGTCCACAGGGTCACAAAGAGTCAGACACGACTAAGTGACTGAGCAACAACAACAAGAACAGAGAGATTTCAAGGTATACTTCTTGCCCATTATATGTATTTTATATTTTACCCTGGCTTTGGAATAACAGTCATTAAACTTTTTTAAAAAAATAAGGCATTGTTAAACAGAATTGTGTATTAAAATAATATTCACCTAACATTTTAGATTTTATTCTTAGCTAAAGAGTAGGACATTAAGAATTCCTTTAATGCTTCTTTAACAAATTATCTACCATTATCTAAGAAAGAGGCATCAAAGGCTACAATTTAAGCTTCTGAGGAAGCTTAGATATATGAACAGGGCATTAAGGATCCTATTGAATGTGGTTTCAATTTTCAAATGGGAAGCACAGACCAAATAAAATTTACATGTAGTTTTTTTTTGAACAAATACTTGGAAATTTGATCACTTCTTATGGAATATTTGAACTTTATGTTCAGATTAGCATCTATAAGAGCCCACTTGCTAATTAACAGGGAGCAGTCAGAGAACCATATGATAAGAATTGAAAAACAGTCTTTACACTAAAAGATGTAATGTCATATTTTTATGTAAACATACATCTTAAAGTATTTTATCTTTTTCCTCCAAGGAAAAATATGGGTCATTTCAATCATGGTCAGCAGGTCTTTATTTTTAAGTGATTTTTACCTGATTTCAACTTTTCGGACCATTCTCAATAATACTTTGAAATAAAATGATTAAAATAACCAAACAAAGCAAGCAGCTGGGTTGGCCTCTCTTGTTTTCCTAGCACAGACAGCCAGTGTGGGAAGGCACTAATCCAGCTCTCTAGACTGGATTTAGTTCTCCCTTGCTGCACCCAGGGTTTAAGAGCTGGAGACTGAAAAAAAGAGTTGGAGACCAAATTGAATCCCCCAGTATGAAGTTTTGACTTCATGGAAACACAGGCATAGTGATCTTGTAGAGAAAACTAACAAAAAACCATGGGGCTCCAAATCCCCTCTCTCCATCCCCTTTTTTATTACAATTACTATAGGAAAGGGATCACTGGAAAAATAGAAAGAAGAGAGGAGAAAATGAGAGGGTGGCTAAAACCCCAATGTCTGTTCAACCATGAAGCCTGACAGAAAAGACATTGGAGTAGATAATTTCTTAGAGAAAAAATGCATAAGGATATGAGGATGAATGTAAGGAAAGGGATAGGGAAGATTAAATTTTTAAAAATATATCAATTCAAGTCAAGCATTTTTCCCCTCATTGCATTAAAAGGGTACCTACCAGAGCTTGAAAATAAGGGTGATCATGAAGAATGTTGAGGGTGGTGACATTTTTTTTCCATTAAGATTAAAGTATCTGGAATTAAAAAAAGAAACTGGAATTTAGTCCAATTTAAGCACTCCCCATGTTTATCCCTTCTCAGTTGTTATTACTATTTCTCCCCCAGTTTCAGTATTACAAGTCACATCTACACATATAATTGAAATATTGGGTTGGCCAAAAAGTCTGTTTGAGTTTTTCCATTACATCTTACAGAAAAACCCAAATGAACTTTTTGGCCAAGCCAATAGTTCAGGAACTAAAGCACGTTTTAATTCTTCCCACAAAGAGAAAGGATATTCTTCAGGGGTGACATCTTATAATCAGAAATAAAGAGGAAAGCACAGCAGGGCGGTCTTGTTGGAATCATGTGCAAGCAGCAGGAAAATCCATGGCCGTCCTCTTACCCTTAAGCAGGAAACCATCTATTGAAAGCACAAGAATTAAGAAAAGTTATATTGACTCTTTTAAAATCCACTTTTGAATTTATTTTTTGCCAACATCAAGAAATTCTTCCTGGACATAAACTTATTAAGACAGAATCAAGTAAAACGATGTATATGTCCAGAAGGAATGGCATTCTGTGTTTTCTATGTTGAGGAGGTGAATTTCGTATCAGATTATGTCAGCACAAGCAGGTGGGGTTCAACATTTTTGACTTCTCTTTTCCCTCCTTTTGCTAGACTTCCCTATTTTTCTACACTTAGTTTTACTAAGCTTCACTTAGTTTCACCAGCTTAACAGGGCCTGGGCAGGCAGCACATATAAGACGTCCTGAAAACACATTGCCCTGTGTAAACAATTGTTTTTGGCAACTCAGAGGTTTCGTGGCAGGACTGTACTTTTTTTTGAAAATCAAATGTTTAGGCCAAAGTTAGAATCGCATGTGCATTTTTATGACTTGGCATATTCAAACATTACAATTGTGTGTTTAAAAAGGGAATTTGATCTTTTTTGCTCTTTATTCTTTGGGCTTCCATTTTTTTCCTGGTTCCATTGTTTTCTCTTTTATAGTACATTTTCATATCTTGGTATATCGCTAAAGCATCTGTTTCTCCTCAATCATGATTTTCATTCAAGAATAATAACTCTTTGGTCTCTTTTGGACATGTTTTGTTTTGCCCCCACATATGAACTCCACTGGAGTGTGTTGAAGGTTAACGGCCCCATTTCTGGAATTTTCTTGGATCCCTTTTGGAGAAAACTGCCAAAGTATATAAGGAGGGCTCAGATGTATCTGGGCTCTGCCAAGGCCTTTGAGAAAGGCTCCACATAGCTGCACCTTCTTCCAGTTCCCTTCTGTTCTCACTGTGCCTGGCTTCCTCATGGTTCCACATAAGGGATCATATATGTTGTTCATGTGGAAAAAGAACCTTTGTAATAAAATAAGCATCAGAATACTCATTTACCTAACAACCCTCAACCTTGTCTATTAATGGGTAGAAAAATGTTCATCACTTCACTGAGTTTTTCTATTCTGTTCCCTTTTCCATCCCACATCATCGTGAGTCATGAGTATCTCCACTAGTCATTTTCCAATGCTCTTGTCAGTCTTTAGGAACGACCAGAGTTGTTCAGATTATCTTTTCCCACAATTGTTGAGGTAGTACAGAGATGAGGTAAATAAATCAGCATTGCTGGAAATGGCTGGAGGGAGCTTTTAGCAGGGTTTTGCCCAAGAATCACTGGATCCTAGGATCACTCCATAATATAGTTCAAGCAGTTTGCTTCAGTTGTGACTTTCTGCTGCAAGAGGCAGTAAACTCAATCTAAAGCAAATTCAAGCAAAAAGAGATTTCAGTGGTTTGTATAACTGAAAAAAAAGTGCTGGGGCCATGTGGCTGCAATCTAATTAAACATTGCTTCTTCCCATCTCCCCCCACCCCCCGCCCCACCGCTGCTAAGTCGTTTCAATCATGTCGGACTCCGTGCCAGCCCATGGACTATAGCCCGCCAGGCTCCTCTGTCCATGGGATTCTCCAGGCAAGAATACTGGAGTGCGTTGCCATGCCCTTCTCCAGGGGATCTTCCCAACCCAGAGATTGAACCCGTGTCTCTTATGTCTCCTGAACTGGCAGGCGGGCCTTTTTTTTTTTTTTTTTTTTACCACTAGTGCCACCTGGGAAGCCTCCCATGAAATTAAAAGACACTTGCTCCTTGGGAGAAAAGCTATGACAAATCTAGACAGCACAGATATTAAAAAGCAGATACATTGCTTTGCCGACAGAGGTCCCTATAGTCAAAGCCAAGGTTTTTCCAGTAATCATATGGATGTGTGAGTTGGACCATAAAGAAGGCTGAGTACCGAAGAATTAATGCTTTTAAACTGTGGCATTGGAGAAGACTCTTGAGAGTTCTTTGGACTGCAAGGAGACCCAACCAGTCCATCTTAAAGGACTGAGTATTCGCTGGAAGGGCTAATGCTGAAGCTGAAGCTCCAATACTTTGGCCACCTGATGGGAAGAGACAACTCATTAAAAAAGACCCTGATGCTGGGCAAGATTGAAGGCAGGAGGAGAAGGGGATGACAGTGGATGAGATTGTTGGATGGTATCACTGGCTCAATGGACAAGAGTCTGAGCAAGTTCCAGTAGATGGTAAAGGACAGGGAAGTCTGGTGTGTTGCAGTCCATGGGTTTGCAAAGAGTTGGACATGACTGAGCAACACAACAAATAACTGAAAAGCTCAGAGATGGGCCTATCTTCTTATGCAGCTCAATATGGGGCTCAGATGGTGTTATAAGACCACAAGTCTCTCTCTCCAGATCTCTTGACTTTGCTCTCTTTAGTGTTGCTCATTCACAGGCAGACTCTCTCCTCAGACTCATAAGATGGCTGCAGAAGCTCCACAAATTACATCTTGGCTTCACATCCGCAAGGGGTCACTGCAGTCAGCCACTTGATATTAGGAGTGCCAGCCTCAGAAAGCTGGAGTTTCAGTGTTTCGGGGAAAAGGAGGACCCCTGGATATCTGACACGCCTGAAGATTACTCAACCCTGGAGCCATCCTATCTTAAGACTTGTGATCTGAGACAATAACTTATGGATTAAACTATTTTATATGGAGCTTTCTTGTTGCAGGGGGATTCATCTTTTTTGCTGTTTCATCTTTTGGCCTGGACTTTATTCTAGTTCCATTACTCTCTCTCATGTGGTACATTCAGCTGAAAGCATTCTAAATGATACCGTCATTGGCTCGTCACGTCATGTGCCCATTCTGGACCATTCACAGTGGGGACTCGGACTGATGTGTGATTGGCCTCTGCCTAGATGCTCCAGCCCACTTGTATGGAATGGGTTCATCCCACCTGATGACATGGACTGAGCCTAGAGGAGAAAGACTAGCTACTGGGAAATTAGGGTATGGTTTATATAAAACAGTGAAGTAGATACTGTGAAGCAAAAATACCAGGTGTCCAGGCCTTCATCCTTATGGATGTGACTTTTATTGTCCAGTGGCCTTAACTTGTTCGAACAGTGAGTAGGGACTGTGTAATTAGTTACCTGGTCTGGTAGCCCAGCATATATAACTTTGGAAGTGTTTTAGATCAAAGGTAGATCTGCTCTGCTATGGACTCACCTCAATAGTTTACGGATCCTTTTCCTCAGTTGGGGCCTCATATCATCAGCCATTTCAAGGTCATGGCAAAGGAAAAGGTGTCATGGCCTTTTCCTTTCCAAAGACAGACAAAGCTTTGAATTTCTAGATAATCCAGTGCTCTCTAATGGATACCGGAAAACATCGGCAGCTAATGAAGCCTCATGTATCATCCTATGCCAGGCCCCATGGTTTTCTGGTCCCATCTCTCTTAGCTCTGGCAGTTCAGTTGGTGTTATGGCTCTCAGAGTCAGCCTGGTATCTTGAACAGTGGGGCCTCAGGTCAGTCTCCACTGGGTGATTTCAATTCTGCAGTTGGCTGGAATTCCATCTGTCAAGAAGCTTTCACAGTCAGTCATTTGATAGTGGAACAGTGAGTCCACTAGGATTTCTTGTGTATCTGGAAAGAGGAGCACCCCTGGAGACCTGACATGCTCTGTGAAAATTAGGGGTTAGTTTTTGCTATTCCCAGTTAGTCTCTGGGAACTAATGTAGTTCACTGTTAGAGGATTAAAAAAAAAAAAAAAAAAAAAACACATAAAGAAGAATTTCTCTCTTTTTCATTATGAACTTAAGTAACTTCAAGAGAATCTAATCAATTTTAAACTATTTAGTTCCCTCCAAAGCAATTTCCTCTCTGTCAATGCACAGACATGCATTTTCACTGAGTTATAATTAGTGTGAACATACTTGTTTTTGTTTAAGAAAGGTTTTCTTTACCTTGGCATTCAGATTTGTTTTCATAGGCGAAGAAAATACTGAGAATGAGAAGAAACCTTCACTGGAGAGTTCGAAGGATTATATGGGGTCATATTATCCCAGAGTTAAAGAGACCTTCAAGGACCCCCAATCCCTCCCTGTATCTCTGATGACCACACTTCTAGACTAATGGACTCCCTGGAGAGACTTTCCCATGCAAGGGCCTCCCGGGATCTTACTTCACAGCCTCAAAGATGGACTTTCCCTTCTAAAGGAAGAATGAAACCCCATCCTCTGGGTCTGCTAGGGTCTACTTGTCTGCCATGAGCCTGCACCCTTGTCCCATTTCACCTGGTTGTGGAGTTATCTAAAATTTAAATTCTAAACTGTTTCCCATGCAAGAAAAGAGTGGAAACCATTCTGCTCTGCGACAGTTCTCCCTACCAGTCCCTTCAAATGTCTTTTTTTTTTTTTAAGTGTAATCACACGCCAATAGTTTCCAATTTATCAAAGCATAAATTTGCCAGTCCTTTTTCCTAAGTCAAGGAAGTAGCTGAAGTTAGGTTTAATTAAAACCAGCAACTATTTGTACAGCTGTCCCGGGTTCATGGCTGGTAAAAGGATTTAGCTTCAAACTCTGCTGCCTAAGTCCTTAGGGAGTTTCACAAAAAAACATTGAGGCTCCTCATCTAGGCAGTACCAAGCCCTTGCTTCCCCAGTTGCTATGCGAGCAGGCCTGGCTGCGCCCTCAGGCAACTTTGCCCTAGGCAGTCAGGCCCTCCCAGCACAAGGGGCCTGAGAAGATACACAGTTCCTTTCTTCTGTGTGGGGGGATAGGGGCCTTGAAGGCTACTCCACGAAGTCCCTGAAAATTCCCCTAGGGTTGTGAAAGGGCGGGAGGGGGATCAAGCACCCTCTTGGTTTCGTGAGCTTTACTCTGGTCCTGCACACTTTTCGTTTCCTGGTAGGTCTTTAACTCGTGCACCCCCATCCCAGCCCCAAAAGGGTCTCAGGTAGGCCTTCTTCAAAGGAGATGGGGGCAGGATATCCCTTGATAGATGCCTCCGCATAAAACGGCAGGTTGTCCCAGCCAAGCCCTGGAGAGGAGGCGGAACCAGCGCGCAGCATCTGGCGGGTTTTCAAGTGCACGGGGCCGGGGGTGGGGGAGCAGGATTTCAGGCAGTCTCGAGTCAGAACAAGCCCATTCGGACTCGAACCGAATGCTGGGGCCAGCGCGGGTCGCTGACCTCGGGCGCGAGGTGGGGCCGGCCCCACATGCCGAGAGGCCGGGAGGCGGAGGAGCGGCTGGCTGGGAAAATGACCCCAGCGACCCCACGCGCCCCCGCCTCCATCGCTCGCGGCTGCACCTGCCCGGGTGGAGCGCAACGAGCCGGCGGCGGAAGCGAGGGCCAGACCCGCGCCCTTAGAGGCCTCACCGGCCATCGGATGGTGGCTCTGCACACCCTTCAGCTGCTGCAGCAGGAGTGGGCCTCGGGGGACCGTCCGGGCGCCCCTTGGAGCCGGCATGACCTAGACCACGTGCCCACCGCCCCAGCGTGTCGCTCAGGCCCAGGGCTGGCAGGGCCCAGGAGAGGGCGCGAAGAGGAGGGCGGGAGCCGGGGGATCAGGAATCTGGGGTCCGAGGGCGCAGGCGAGCTCCGCCGAGGTGGAAGCCGTGCGAGGTGCCGAAGGGGGCGCGGAACTGCTGCCCTTCCCCGGGGGCCGCTGGCCCTGCACTCTGGCTCGGATGGCGATGCGCAGCGCGCTGGCCCTCGGAGCTGGTTAGAGTGGAGCAGAGGCTCCTGGGCCCCCTCCAGCAGGAGCGGTCCTTTCTCATCCGCCTGAAGGTGAGCCTGGCTTCCAGCATCCATCCCCCTGCGGTGTCGCAGGGTGGAGAGGGGATTGGCGGACACGAGGCTGGGCCACAGGATCCAGAGTGGAGCCTCCCCCAGTGATCCAGCCTCGGAGTGGGAAGGAGGAAGGTGGTGCTCGGGGGAATGGGCAATCGGGGCCCACCTGACTGCAGCACGGAGACACCGAAAGGCTTTGCCAAAACCTTCCTCTGGGACGCCTCCCTCGCTCACATGAATCAGCTTCCAGATCCAGTTCGAGGCCCTTTTCCCACGTGCAGCTTCTGGACGTGGAGGACGGCTCAGCCTGCTCTCCTTCCAAATTAATAACCGCTCCCCTACAGCCTCAAATACACGTACTCCGTTCCCTCTGCCGTTTGTATGACGAAATCACCTACATGTATTTGAAGTTCCTTCACACTTATGAATCGCAGTTATTTTTGCATAAATCCAATTCCCCACAGAGCTCAGGGGGCCTTACAGAGTCAACCTAAATTCTCATAAAGTAGCACCAGAGCGGCATGGGTGCTGGGTGTTGAAGCGTGAATACTCAGGCTAAACTCCTGCTAAGTCGCGCTGCTCATATTTGAAGGGCACAGGTTTCCTCTTAAGGTACCAAACTGTGTTAGCCAACTTAGGCAGAGAACAGAGCGGCCTGCCTCCCAGGCTGCGTGGGAGCGGGGAAATATGGGGGTCTGGGATCCAGTCTTGGCCTTTCTGTTAACTCTCCTAATTTGTTTAAGGTCACAGATCTCTTTTAGGCACTCTGGCCTTCCAGTTTTGATCCCTAATATTGCTTCATTCATTCTCTGGGGAGTCTAGTGGAGGGACATGGGGGAGGGGTGATGAAGAAAGGGCATTTTTCACGAGTTGCTGTTCTTGCTCTATAAGCCAACGTTTGGAAAGCATTGATATATATTAGGTTGAACTTTATACTCTTAGAAGATTGATTTAAAATCAAATATAATAAAGCATAGCATATACCCAAATAAATATTGTCACCCTAAACTAGGGTTTCTCAGTTTTCACACTGCTGACGTTTTGGGCAGGATGATTCTTTGTGTGTGTGTATGGGGGTGGGTGGAGGGGTCCTGGGCATCCTCTGCCTCTACCCAGTAGATGCCAGCAGCATACCCTCCCCACCAGTGGACAGAACCAAATATTGCTGAAGTGTGTGTGCTGGGAAGGAAAACGAGATCACCTCCAGATGTGAATCACTGCTTCATTCTAAAAAGTTTTTAAAAATGAAGCTGCATTTCACCAATGCTCTTGAGGTTGGATGCACCTTTTTTGGTACCACTGAGAAATAATAATAATAAAAACCCTACCAATTAAACTGTGACACACTATCAAATATAAGACATATCCTCACTTCAGAGATTTTTGAAATGTGAAAAAACATGCATCTTCAGGAACCTATATAGGGCACAGGTGGGTTGACGAAAGAAAAATCTGAGTGATCAGTTTTACATTAGGTGATCCAGGAAGGCTTCTTGGAGGAGGTAATCTTTAAAAAAAAAAAAAAAAAAAAGAATGTTTACTCTCCAAGCATTAAAGGGAAAAAACATTTCTGAGGAGCTGTGGGATTTCAGGCCCAGAAGCAATGAAAGGACCTAGGGCTTTGGGGGAACTAAAATTAGTTCAGTATGGCAGAAGGCAAAAAAAAAAAAAAAAAAAAAAGGATGCTGGAGAGTTAGGTGGGGTCAGATGCAAAAGGCCTCTGAATCACGCTGAGGACCTTGGATTATCTTGCAGGCAAAAAGGCAGCTGTTGAAATGACTGAAGCGAGGACCCTGATAAATCGCAGAGGCAAGGTCAGGCCAGAAACCATTGTCGGAGGACCTGACCCAGCTTAACAGCAAGGCCGCCCTCTGCTCTGGCCTACAGCTCATGCCACTTGAGGTTAACACAGCTGCCACTTCTACTTGGTAATCCTTTTAACCCTCTCTACTTGACTTTTTGTCCTAAACATTTTCTACTCTCTGCAAACTTTCTTCATCCAAACCCCAGCCCTCTCACTCCTTTGCTGAGAAAATTGAGGCCATCTGACACAAATCTTTCATTTTACCTAAAAGATTTCATTTCCAATTATCTTCTTTCTTGCCTCTAATAAAGAAATACTGTGTGGTTCCCACCCTTGCCCACCCCCCAAATAAATTCTTTCTCTTTAGTGCTGGAGCAAATCTTTCCTCTACCCCTGGACTTTTTTCTTTCAATTCTCTCCTCTCACCTTGTATTTTCCAGTGCGTTCCCTCTGCCAGTTCCCTTGATCCATAAATCTGCTCAAATCTTCCCTCACTCACCCAACCCCTGGAGTCCTGGTCCCTTTCTTCTCCATCGCAAGCAAACATGCAGACTTCTGGGTGCATGGCTGCCAGTGTTTTTAGAGGCATCCAGAGTCCTCATTAGGAACAAGGGATCTCAACTTGCTTGCAAACTGAACTCTGCTGTTCACATTCAGGGGAATAATGAGTTTCAGGGCTCCTGAGAACAGCCAGTGCTTTCAGAAAAGAGAGAAGTGGTTTCTCTGGATGATTTGTCTCCTGGCTAGCATCTTGAAATTTTGCTTGGTTTATTGTTAGGAGAGAAGGCGGTATCTCAGTTTGGATTGTAGGGTAACGATTACAAAGCACTTAGACTCAAGGACATAGCAGTCTGTCTTTCCGGGGGTGCTGGTTATACAGACTTGGCATCATCATTCCTAGTGTTGACTCAAGTGATTTGGATGCCTGTCTTCTATATTTTTAAATTAAGACCATGCAGGTTGATTTTATACACCAGAATGGCTTCAGGAGGATTTGTGCTAAAGGAAACAACACTTGTGTGTCACTTAAAAGTGTGTGGAAATTTCCCCAACATCAGATCCCTCCCACAGTGTTTCTTGCCACAGAGAGGAGGAGGATGAACAGCACAGCGATCTGGTCCCATGGAGCATTTCAGATCTGCTCTGCTGTTTCCTGCTGCAGACTCTTGGCCAAGTCATTTAGCCTTCTTGTGCTTCAGTCTCCTCACCTGTAAAGTGGGAACAGTGGTATTTGACCTATAAAGGTTATTGAGATAATGCATATAAAGTCTTAGCTACTGGCTGCTCATGGTAAACTGCAATACTTTTGAACTTTTACTAGTGTTATTATTAAGAGACTGATGCCTCATTCTTCTTCAGTAGTCTTTATTGACTATTAATTATTGTATTTCATTCTTGATATTGATGGATCTGACTTATAAACTCTGTATTTACTTTTCTGGGGTTGTTGACAAAAACAGTTAGAATGACCCAAAGACATTTCCAGGAAGTGACTTTTCAGAGGTCAGCATTAGTCCATGGCCAATGATTGACTGAGAGGTGTGACCACCGGGTGACTCGCCTATCAAACCACCAGAATTAAGGGACTGAAATTTCCGGGCATGAAAGGAGAGAAACCCTCACCACAATAATAATACATATCCTTATAGTAGTTTACTCTTTTCTTAGACAAGCCAGCACTTCATATTCCTTTTGAGTATTTTGTTGTTGTTGTTTAGTCACTAAGTCATGTCCAACTCTTTGCAACCCCATGGACTGTATAGTCCAACAGGCTCCTCTGTCCATGGGATTCTCCAGGCAAGAATATTGGAGTGGGTTGCTACTTCCTCCTCTAGGGGGATTTTCCCGATCCAGGGAGTGAACCTGCATCTCCTGCATTGGCAGGTGGATTCTTTACTGCTGGGCGACCAGGGAAGAAATCATCAAACTCATGCAAAAAAACAAAACAAAACAAAACATGAAGTGAGTCTTTTCATGGTGGATGAAAAAATGCTTAACAAAACTGAGTCTTGTTAAATTTGGTGGAGAAGATGGAGTTAACCAGTTTAATAAAAATTTACTATGGAAAAAAAAATTTACTATGGGAGGAAACAGGCTCAGAGGAATTTAGAGCTTTGCTCAAGAAGTAGTAGCCCATGATTCAAACGTGGCTTTGTCTGACTCTTTCGATTGATACCAGTCACATTGCTGGACTTCCCTGGTGGCTCAGATGATAAAGTGTGTGCCTACAATGCGAGAGACCCAGCTTCAATCCCTGGGTCAGGAAGATCTCCTGAAGAAGGAAATGGCAACCCACTCCAGTATTCTTGCCTGGAAAATCCCATGGATGGAGGAGCCTGGTAGGCAGTCCATGGGGTCGCAAAGAGTCAGACAAGACTGAGCGACTTCACTTTCACTTTCTTTTCACAGTGCTAGCTCATGGGGGCGTGGTGAACATCACACTGAAATCAAGTACATGAGCGTGCACAGTTGAAAAGGCATGGTCGTACCTGCCGTGCGTCTGCACAAGGCTTGGGTCACAACAGTCAAGCTGTAACCTGAGTATCTTAGCTTGGGTTGCCATAACAAAATGCCACAGACTGGGTGGCTTGAACTATAGCCATTTATTTTCTCACTGTTCTGGAGGTTGGGAAGTCTAAGAGCAAGTTTGGTTTCGGGGACGTTTCTCTTCCTGGCTTGTAGATGGCCACGTTCTCACGGTGTTGTCGTGTGGTCTTTCCTCTGTGCACAGGGCGAGGTATCTTGTATGTCTCTTCCTATTCTTGTAAGGACACTAATCCTACTGGAGTAGGGGTATGGCCTAGTTTAACTTTAATTATCTTCCTAAAGATCTTATCTCTGAATAGAGTCAAATTGCAAGTTAATTTTTCGACACATGAATTTTGCTGAAATACAGTTCAGTCCGTAACACTGAATGACTTGTGTCTCCTTAAATCATGGTCACCTTTGTTGTTGTTGTTGGTCACTAAGTCGTGTCTGACTCTTTGCAACCCCATGGATGGTAGCCCACCAGGCTCCTCTGTCTGTAGGATTCTCCAGGCGAGAATACTAGAGCGGGCTGCAGTTTCCTTCTCCAGGGGATCTTCCCAGACCAGGGATCGAACCTGTGTTTCCTGCATTGCAGAAGGATTCTTTACCACTGAGCCACTAGGGAAGTTCTCATGGTTACCTTACATAGTGAGAAAAAGCCCAGATAAGTGTGGGAAATCATTATCAAACTAGTAATACTATAGCCAAGAGGCTTTAATACTGTCCATCCAAAGGGAGCATAGAAATGTGTGGAGCACCAGAAGGAAGCCAGTCTAGGATTTTAAAAACTGTTAAAAGTGACCAACCCATAGAGACCGTTAACTCAGCCAATCATGAAATCACTCTGATTGAGTTTTGTCTATCTTCCTTTGATAGTTGAAGACATTTATGGTTTCCAAGAGTTCTGTTCTGAAGCAAGTTTCTTGGAAACTATGGTTGATGCCAGCTTTTGGAGGCAGAAAAACTTCCCTGCCTGCCTTTGCTCACTTGCCTATGAGCTCAACTTGCCTATGAATTCCACTAACTAATTCTGGTACCAATAATTTCGTCACGTTCAGTGGTCTGAGCTGGTTTTCTCATTCCACAGAGCAAGAGTAGTGGTTGTAAAACCGTTGGCTTTGGCTTCACAGTCATTGCTAAGGCTCTTTGCAAATTCTGTGTGAATATTGAGTTACTCAGAGGAAGACATTGATGATGAATGCTTTTTTCCCGTGTAAATATTGGTTAATAAAGCCAGTTTCTGCAAATTTGAGAATGGCGTCTTTACAAATTTCTAATATTCCTATTGAATAAGTAAATTCTCATGGTTATATTATTAGTAGCCATGGCCAGGGGAGTGCTCTTTATGTGGGACAAAATTACATGTCTATGTCAGGAAAAGGCTCAGTAGCAGCCCTAGAAGTAGCTTCGTTGTGGCTTTGTCTTTCCTCATAAGGTGAATGATGTGAAAACCAGGACGTAAAATCTTTCTGAAATCAACACTTGGGGAAAGATATTGCAAGATGGCCCCAAAACAAAACTAAATACTTAAATGTGTAATGTCTTGTGGAAATGCGGCTGTGCTTCATTTTACAATTTTGGGGTTTGCCTTGTGAGCGCACTTGAATTGAGTGCTTGTATCCATCACAAAGTGCTTTTCACTGGACTTTCCTAATGCAAATGGTACCGTACCCAAAGCAAATGCATAAGGAACCATATTCACTTGTGAGCATTTACCCTGGGTACACCACAAGTAAAAATGTTTAATTTCCTGTGGACGATAGACTTTTTATGGTGACTGGCAGATACTGTGGTTCTTCATTGGGTGTTTTATTAATACGCAGTTGCGTATCTACTTGAGATTGACCTTGAGTTTAGGCAACTGGTGACTGTTCTGGGCCCTGTGAATTTGTGGTTTAAAGCCAGATACCAATGAACGAAGAGCAGCTGGGGCAATTTGTAGTATACCGTTCCTGATAGTGTGGTTTTCATAACATCCCTCTAAAATAGAGAAACGACAGTCCCATTTTATGTGCGTATCCAGTGTGGGGTACTCTGATGGGCCCAGGGGAGGGGTCTGTGTTCCCCTGTAGGGCCAGGCCCTGGGCAGCTTTAGTGGAGAGTGGTCGGCTGTCCAGGCCAAAGTTCACTAAGGTCAGGCCTTATCACAGAGAGCTGGGGAGAAGCTCTTTCATTAATACTCTTTGCAGAAGATGCTAGGCATTGGGGAGAGTGGGAGGGAAAATGTGAGAAGAAACAAGCTTGTGGAGACCATTATAAGAGCAAGTAGCTCAAGACAGGACTGTTTTGGAAAGAACCAACTTATCTTAAAGCCAGAGGTAAAGGGACTATGAATTGATTTATAGTTTGTGAAGATCTAGACATGATTTTGAAGGTGATGTTGTGGGGGGGGGAGGGGTAAAAAAAAACCTTCTTTGTGTATTGTTTGAAAGTTATCTGTATTATAGAACCTATCAAGTCATTTTTTATTTTTGACTTTATTATCCATTGGTGTTGGTTTCAGAAAACAAGCTTTGAAACTGACTCCTGTTGCCAGATTCTTTTTGCTTTCAAGCCTTTGGTTTTGATGGGAGTGTTTATTTTCCATAAAAAGCTAAAAAGGAGCTTAGCTTTTCTTCCCTTTTTGGACTTTGCAGGTGCATTTTCAGTTGTTCAAAGGTTCCAGACGTGTGCATTTCTAATAAACACAGTGTATGATGCAGAGAAGCACACGTGGGGTGGATTTTGTAAGAGACCTCCCTGACACTGGGTGGGAGAGAACAGAGCGGAGGAAGGGAGAGCCCTGGCTAGGAGGTCTCTGATTAGCTAGGAGTTGGCTTTACATGGGCCGTGGAAGCTTCCATGCCTTGAATCCTTTCCAGATAACCAAGCCGTCTCAACTTTGTTGCAGAGAAGAGGGCAGGACCAACGGGACAGTCTTCAGTTTGGATATGATCACCGCCAATTTGAGCTTCGTAACGCTTAGTTAACCTTAGGAAAAACAGCATGAATACAGCCAGAAAAGAAACATGTAACAATTCACAAGGAGACATTTTTGTTCCTCCCTTAAAGCTAGTTGGGTGCTCTTAGCTGGCTTCCGCGGTGTCCCTGTTCACCCCACAGTGGCATCTGCAGCTCTGTCCCTCCCATTCACTGGTCCATCTCCAGCCCTGGATGGCGAGCTCTGCTCTCTGTCACTCTGGCATCTGGCCCAGTCTCTGATTTGGGGTGAGTCTTTGAAGAACACTTGAGTTTCGAGAGAGAGGTAAATTTCAGCTCTGCCACTTACTTGCTGTGCGATTTAGGGATGTCATTTAATTTCTCCAAGCAGCATTTCTTTTCATCTCTAATTCCTGGATGATTGTGAGGGCTGAGTGAAATATGGTGTATAAGGAGCCTCGCTTGGAGCCTGGCGCCTAATAGGTGCTCAGGCTCATAGGCTTGACCAGTGTCCTTCAAATGCTGGTTTGCCATGCTCAGAAGTTCCAGGGACTTGACTGGCATTCAAGGCTTTCTGCACCAGCTTATTCTGAATAGGTAACATGATGCTCTGTTGCTTTTTCAGACTGATCTCCTCCCAGTCCCAGGCCCGACTTGGCTCCAGGTTTTCACTGGTATTGAAACTGAGCAGGACACTACGGTCCTTGCCTCCACCCCACACCAGCCCCTGACCTATGCTTGCTTTTTGTCTATGGAAAATTTTAGTCAAAGAATAAATTTAATCAGAGAAATGAGAAACATGGAAACAAAGAAAAAACAGTCAAAGGAGACTAAATAATAATAATGTAGTTATTAACAATAGTCAAGGACCTTTAGTTCTTTCTCAAGGGCTATAGATAATATTCTGAGCCATACCCTGTGAGCTGTCTCATAAATACTAAAACACGAGGTGGACAAGTTAACTACATGATGACCAGACTGTACTCAGGACATGAGCTGCCACAATTCCGAGAACTGACTGCAAAAAATGGGAACAAGTGGACCCTGGAACTGAAGAATAACTGTACCTAGATAACCTACATAATGCTGGGCAGACCCCTGATGACCAATTTGAAGATGACTGTCAGAGCTGACTGTGCTGTTCCTGCATGTAGCCCCCTCCCCACTTCTAGCTATAAAAGCTCCTGCACGCTGGTTGCCAATGCGGAGGGGTGGCGGAGGGGGAGTTGGCCTTTGAACAGATGTCTGCCACCCTCCCCACCCCAGTTGCCGGCGTCTGAAATAAAGCAGACTTTCCTTCCCACCAGTCTGGCCTGTTTATTGGCTTTTGAGCAGTGAGCAGCCAGACCACACACCTTTCAGTAACAGTATCATTCATTCTAATTCTGGGCCATCTCTTTCCTCAATGAGTCAAATACTGCTTTCCCCAACACCATCTCTCTTATAGCAACAGTGCGGTCCTTCTCACCTACCATTTCACTGATACCTCATCCAAATTTCCACTCCCTTTACAAAGGTCAGCAGTAACCTGATAGTCTCAGCCACTGTTTTTTTTTTTTAATTGTAGTAGGAAAAAAAAAAAAAAGGCGAAATTTACTGTTTTAAGGGTAGTGTTAAGTACATTCACATTTTTGTTCAGACAATCGCCATAACTTTTTCATCTTGCGCATCTTGCAAATTTTAGGCAACCACACATCAGGTATGCTATTGAAAGCATTCCCCCACAGAATGAACTGTGTACAATGTTTAGATCATGAGTCTATAAATGTCTGTTCTTCTGTAGGACTGGGTTTTTATGGTTTTTTTTTTTGTTTTTTTCTTACCATATCCCCCACTCATCACATTTCACTGGACACTGGGAGATATGCCGTATGTGTGTGATTCCTTCTACTAAGTTATAAGCTCTTTAGAGGTCAAGTGCCATGTCTTATTGCCTTTTATCCAGTGTAGTAATAAGTCATGTATTAGAGGCTAGGTACACATTTGAAATAAATTTAACAGATTTATTAACAGGCAAACAGACTGAGGCCATTGTCCCTGTAGATTAGTTGAGTCATGAGAGAGTATCTCAACTCATTTTAAAATGTAAGTGCTGGCCATCTATTCGGACCACTGTACCAATCAATACATTTCATATCCAAAATCTGAGATTACACAAGGCTTTAGATATTCCAAAACCTGCTTTTAGATTGCTCAGCCACCATCGTGTTCTAATTCTGGCAAAGCGCTCAAAGCACTGTGTAGGATATTACGTCATTTCTGGAAGCATCTGGGACTTGCTAAATAAAAGCTGCTGGGGGGATGCCTTCTGTCATTGAGTGGAAAGCACCATAAGTGAAATCATCACCAATATTGATCATGTGAGTTTCTACTGAAAACCCATGTGCCATTTTATATGCTGTTTCTTTAAGGCTGTCACTGGCGGCTCCTGCCTTCTGCAGGAGAGGTTGGGTTGGAGGTCACGGTTGTTGGATCCATAGTTGGCCTTCAGACCTTCCAGAAAGGAAGGGAAGCAACCACCTGTTTTATTTTTCCCTTCCTTGGCTTAAGAGTCCCATGGAAAGCCTATTCCTATTAATTTGTTTTCTTTGACTGTTAATATATTTGAGAAAGGATTAAATGGAATACTGTACTAAAATAGTAAAATAAAGAGACTTTGCAAAGCTCGCCAGAGATCTGAAGTTTACCTAGGGCCTCAGGGACCAGTATAGCTCAGCAGTGGAATTTTATTGTATGTATAATTTTCCCTAAAGATGCCTTCTTTGATTCTTTACAGTAAATGTGAAATTGGCTTCAGATTTTCAGCCTACAAATATGTTTTTAAAGGCATTTTAATCTTCTCTGGGTGATGAATGCCTTTGCAGACTGGCTAATAGGCACATGTCAGCACACATTTTGGTGGTTCCTTTTATTTTAAATTTCCTTTTGCATGTTGTCTTTGATCCTTCCACTTTGTACTTAGAGTTGGATTACTTTTATAAAGCAACTGGACAATTTCCCGTGATGTGGATCTTGGGAAAGCAGTCCAGAGTCATTTTTTCCCTCTGCTTTCTCATTTCCAAGCAACATGCTCCAGCAATATAGGTTATTCCAAAACCTGTGGGACAGATTATCTACAGGGCCCCTTAATACCTTCTGAGCAGAAAATAAATAAGCCACACACAAAGGCAGGGAAACAAGAATGCTTTAAGGAGAAAAGTATTCTAGAAGGGTGGTAACCTGTGAATACTCCCGAAGGTGACTGTGCTGTGTTAGCCCACATGGAGTCCTGCCGCTGTTGTCTGCTGAGTGGAATGAATGGACGTTTGTTTTGTTTCTTGGAGAATGTTTTCTAGTAAACACTTTGCCAGAAACCCAGGTTCTTCTCACCCAACCGAAAGAGTTTTTATTAGGGAGAAGAATAGCTTCCCTTTTTACACAGAATTAGAAAAAAAAAAAAAAAAAAAAAAAACTAGCTCCTTGTCAAACTTTGTTCAACTTTTAGGTTTTTTTTTTTTATTATTATCTGTTTCTCTTAAGTTATTGCCTTGAATCCATAGCTCATGGATTTTCATTGGTTAAGTGGTTATTCTTTACTTCTATAAGCATTTAAGTCTATGCTTTTATCATCAGAGCTACATCCCACAAATTGTAATATGGTATTTCCATAATTATTCAGTATGAAAAGGAGTAAATCAAGGCTATATATTATCACCCTGCTTATTTAACTTTTATGCAGAGTACATCACACTAATTGCTGGGCTAGATGACTCACAAGCTGGAATCAAGATTGCCGGAAGAAATATCAACAACCTCAGATATGCAGATGATACCACTATAATGGCAGGAAGCAATGAGGAACTAAACTGCCTCTTGAAGGTGAAAGAGCAGAGTGAAAAAGCTGGCTTAACACTCAACATTCAAGAAACTAAGATCATGGCATTTGGTCCCATCACTTCATGACAAATAAATGGGGAAACAATGGA
Organism: Bubalus kerabau; assembly: GCF_029407905.1. Lineage (NCBI taxonomy): Eukaryota > Metazoa > Chordata > Mammalia > Artiodactyla > Bovidae > Bubalus > Bubalus kerabau. Next base: position 20,962,622 of record NC_073635.1, on the reverse strand, counting down.
AACAGTGACAGACTATTTTCTTTGGCTCCAAAATCACTGCGGATGGTGACTGCAGCCATGAAATTAGAAGACACTTGCTCCTTGGAATAAAAGCTATGACCAACCTAGATAGCATATTAAGAAACAGAGACATCACTTTGTCAACAAAGGTCCATCTAGTCAAAACTATGGTTTTTCCAGTAATCATGTACAGACGTGAGAGCAGAACTATAAAGGAGGCTGAATGCCCAAGACTTGATGTTTTGAACTGTGGCACTGGAGAAGACTCTTGAGAGTCCCTTGGACAGCAAGGAGATCAAACCAGTCAATCCTAAAGGAAATCAACCCTGAATATTCATTGGAAAGATTGATGCTGAAGCTTCAATATTTTGGCCATCGATGTGAAGAGCCAATTCAATGGAAAAGACCCTGATGCTGGGAAAAATTGAGGGCAAGAGAAGTGGACAACAGAGGATGAGATGGTTGGTTGGCATCACCGACTCAATGCACGTGAGTTTGTGCAAGACTCTGGGAGATAGTGAAGGACAGGGAAGCCTGGCATGCTGAAGTTCATGGGGTTGCAAAGAATTGGACAGGACTTAGCAACCGAAGAACAACAACAAATAGAGCATTTTAAAGTTTCAATTATTTTTTTCACTGACCCATGAGTTATTTAGAAGTGGATTTTTAAGTCATACTTGTTTGGGGAAAGTTATCTATATTATTGGTTTCTCATTTTTTCCTTTCTGATTTGAATGATATAACCTTTGATATTAATTGAGATTTTTTTTGTGTGGCATTACCATAAAGTCATAGGGCTTCTCTCATTGCTCAGTTGGTAAAGAATCTGCCTGCAATGCAGGAAACCCTGGTTCAATTCCTGGATTGGGAAGATCCCTTGGAGAAGGGAAAGGCTACTCACTCTAGTAGCTCAGATGGTGGCTCAGATGGTAAAGCGTCTGTCTACAATGTGAGAGACCTGGGTTCGATCCCTGGGTTGGGAAGATTCCCTGGAGAAGGAAATGGCAACCCACTCCAGTACTTTTGCCTTGAAAATCCCATGGATGGAGGAGCTTGAAGCAGGCTACTATCCATGGGGTCACAAAGAGTTGGGCACGACTGAGCGACTTCACTTTTACCCACTCCAGTATTCTGGCCTGGAGAATTCCATGGACTGTATAGTCCATAGGGTCGCAAAGACTTGGACACGACTGAGCGACTTTCCCTTTCATCTTTCATAAGTAATCCATAGATGTTTGAGAATAACGTATATTTGCTTGTCTCCATTAGACCAAGCTTATGATTAGAAAAGATTTTCAGTCTTTTCTCTCTAGGCTGATTGTCCTGTTGTCTGATCAGTTTCTGAGAAAGATGAGTTAAAATTAGTCTTTATGTCTGTGGATTGAGTGGAAGGTGAGGCTATCATATTAGACACACACAAGTACAAAACTGTCTTCTTGGGCAACAGTCCATGTTGCAGTCTATTTTATCCCTAAAAATGATTTTTCCCGATTTATTTTGACTTTGCTTGATATATATTTAGTATCCACTTTCAATCTTGGATGTTTTTAGTTTTAAATGTTTTGCTTTTAGCATTCAGATAAAATTTGAATATCCAACCTGGGAACCACTGTATTTCAAAAAGTGACTTATTTGGTGTTTTTTCATTTGGAGTAGAGCTGATTTGCAGTGTTGTGCCAATCTCTGCTGTACAGCAAAACAACTCAATTTTACACATATATACATTCTTTTCTATATTCTTTTCCATTATGGTTTATCACAGGATATTGAATAGAGTTCCCTATAGGGAACTTGTTAGTAGGACCTTGTTGTTTATCCATCCTATATATAATGGTTTGCGTCTACCAACCCCAAACCCCCAGACCATCATTCTACCCTGCCGCCCACAACCCTGGCAGCTGCAAGTCTCTTCCCTATGTCTGAGTCTGCTTCTGTTTTGTAGATAGGTTTATTTGTGCCACATTTTAGATTTCTATTCATCTTGCTTTATGTTTGAATCCTTTATTTCTCCGTTTTTACCTTCTATCAGTAGGATCAATAAAATTTTGATATATCTTTTCCCTCTGCTGATTCTGAAATATTATGTACTATTTCTATACTTGAAAAAAATTTGTATACCACAGAAGGTTTCCCATGGACAGAAACTCCAGCACTGTTATCTTCCGGACACGGTTGAAGTCCTCTGCAGCCACAGGAAAGGGGCCTCAAAGCCTGGAGTGCTTTACTCGGTCTGGGAAGGGGCAGCTGAACACTACTGCTCCATCCTGCGTGGCACCACTTTTCTGGCCTCGTATTTCTCTCCTTTTAACAATGATCCTTACGTTTCTCACAGGCATGCTTAACAAGCCTAACATCGATCACCTTTGCCACTTTTGTCTTCAATGATGCAGTGCCTTAGAACGCCACTGCATCCTACATGTGACTGCACCTCAGTGTTTTACAACCATCTTGCTTTAGTGAAACCCAAGTTAGTTGTTAAAATTTTTGTTTTGATTAACCAAATCTTTAGATTTATGCTGTGTTTGCAAGTTTCTTTGTTCACTGTTGCATCTTACATCTCTTTCTTTGACTTTCCTCTTTCTGAATTATATCTTTAAGAAGATCTGACAGTGAATGTCTACTGTGATAATTCCTTTTGTGCTTTGAAATGAATGCACATTTATTTTTTCTTGATATTTAAATGGTAGTTCAGTGGAATTAAAAAAAAAATCTTGGTCGACAGTTATTTGAGGATATTATTCTATTCTGTTATCTTCAATTGTTGTGGCTTAGAAGTTGGCTGGAACTTAGCTGTTTGGTTATCCGACTGAGTGCCATCTTTTTCCTATATGGCTGCTTTTAAGAGCAATTTTACCTTAATGAGTTTAGATTTGGATCTCATTTAACTTTTTCTGCTCAAAGCTTGTTTTGTTTCCTGAATCTTAGGATTCACATTTTGAATCAATTCGGGATAATTTTTATCCATTGTTCTCTTTGACCACTGCTTCTCTCTCGTTCTTTCTTATCTCTCCTGAAAATGTATTTGTCATACTTTGTCATTCTGTCGTCTATGTCAGTTAACTTCTCATATTTCCCAAGTCTTTATTTTGTATTCTGGATAGTTTTCTCAAACTTATCATCCACTTTACTAATCTTCTCCTCAGCTGTGTTTATTAATGTGTTTCCCATTGAGTTTTTTAATTTGTCGTGATAGTTGTCATTTCCAGAAGTGGGATTAGTTTCTTTTTCAAGCTTGTTTTTTCTTGGGAGTTTTTTCTGACTTTTTTCTTTTATATGTTTAACCATGATACATATATTTTGTAATTTATACCTGAAATTCTTGGAGTCTAATTCTGCCCTGCATTATATACACTATATTAGGGTGGACTGTACTTTAAATTTCATATTCCAAGTTTGTCTTCAATAGATTTTCTGGCAGTACTATTGTGGGGCATGGGTTGTGAACAGGTTTCTGTGGAATAGGCTTTTGTTTGCTTTTGCCATGTGTCCATGGATATTTCAGACCAGTTCCAATTTTTAAATTAACTTCTTGGCATGAGTGCTCTACGAACATGTATATGGTATAGAGGGCAACTCCAAACGGGAACTGCTGTATGTACAGGCCCACCGTCGCACATTCATAAGGACAACTTTACCTTCTACCCCAAACCCAGCTCAAGAGAGACCAACTTTCTCTTCTTGATAGGTATTGGCACGCAGCTAAAGTAATTTGCCTTTCTTTTATACTTGGCCCTTGGAAATTTCCATTACTCCCTTGCAAGCTCAGAAAGGATGTTTGTTCTACTGCTTAGAATTTAGTAGCAAGACCGTATAGGGAAACTGTATGTGCCAAGTGATAGAACCAGAAGTCTGGGGGGAGTCATTTTCATGTACATTTGAGTCTTGAAGGATAGGGTTAGAGGTGCTCGCCCTCCAAGCAGTCAGAAATCTGTGTATGATTTTATAGCTGGCCCTCCAGCTCCAGGGTTCCAAATCCATGGATTCAACTAACTACGGATAGTGTGAAAGTGTTAGTCTCGCAGCCATGGCAACCCCATGGACTGTGGCCTGCCAGGCTTCTCTCTCCATGAAATTCTCCAGGCAAGAATACTAGAGTGGGTAGCCATTCCCTTCTCCAGAGGCCCTTTCTGACCCAGGGTCGAATGTGGGTCTCCTGCATTGCAGGCAGACTTTTATCTTCTGAGCCTCTAGTACTGTAGTTCATATTTATTGGAAAAAATCTGCATATAAATGTACCTGTGCAGTTCAATCTTGTGCTGTTTGAGTCAAATGTATTTAAAATAAAACATATAGTCAACATTATCTCTGATGTGGAATAATTTCCGTGTACCATTTACATGCAATGGATTTTAGAATGTGAAATATTTGAAAATTAAAGATCTATTTAATTAGTTCATTCTTTAAAACTACTTGTGAACTCTTTCTAGATTTGCATCAAATATTTCTTGGGACCATGTTCATTAAATACCAAATCCTGTTTTTGGAATCTTGAAGACAGTAATTGTGGAATAAAAGGAACAGAGTCTATCTGTGTATTCATCAAAGCTCTTTTAAGAACAAATAAGAGAAATTCACTCCAGTATTCTTGCCTGGAGAATCCCATGGACAGAGGAGCCTGGCAGGCTACAGTCCAGAGAGTTGCAAAGAGTTGGACATGACTAAAGCAACTTAGCACGCATGAGAAATTCAACTCCAAATGGCTTAAGTAGAAAGAAATATTTATTGATTCAGATAGCTAAAAAATCCTGGGATTTATTGTCCAAGCACAGATAGATTGACATGCTCAGAAAATGTAATTGAAGTCAGTCTCTTTTAATCTCTTGTTTCTACTTTTTTTAATGTGTTGGCTTTACTTTCATTTGAATTCTCTCCTTATGGTAGCAAGATGTTTTCCAACAGCTCCAGTTAAATAGAAATTCTTTTTCCCAGTTGAGCAATCTCCTGGGACTGTGGCTTGCTGATCCATCTTAGGTCATCTGCCCATCCCTGGTCAATCGAAGTGGCTGAGGGATGATGTGCTCTGATTGATCTTGCCCCTGGAGTTGTGGAGTAGGGTTAGCTTTGGTCAAACTATGTGGGCTGAGAATGGAGGAGAATGATGCTCTGAGAGGAAAATTGAGATTCTGTCATCAGAAAAGATGGGAGTGAAAACTGTCCTCCGTAACCTAATTGCTTGTTTGTGTTTGCGCTTCACTTCAGGATAGTGTTGAGTTTAGAAACATCTGCAGTCATTTGGCTCTACAAACTGAAGGACAGCAGTTTGACAGAGATTTGAATGCTACCCATCAGTGTTTGAAAACGATAATCAAGAAGCTGATTCAGTCACTTGCTAATATTCCTTCTGATGCCCACATGGTAGCCTGTGCTTCCTGGAGACAGATCTTACAGAATCTCCCCGACATATGAGTGTTCAAGATGCTGGAATTAAAACAACAGTGAGCACTGCTTAGAGAACTGGATACCTTAGTTCCCGAGTAAATCAGCAGACAGCGGATGCTTTTATTCCAGTGAGGAGACACTTGATAGCATACACAGCAGTCTGACCAGTTGCATTTGTGCCCTTTGGAATTACAGCACGTTGGTGAACATTTTTTAAAGCACTAGTTCACATTTTTAAGTGTGCTAACACGTTTGCTGACTTTTTGATTGAAATACATTCCACTTTGTGGAGCTAATTAGATTATATATGTATATACACTTATGAATCTATATTAAATATTAATTTTAATTGAATGACACCTTTGATCTATATTCATATTAATGGAGGCCTGTGAGGTTTAATGGGGCTTCCCTGATGGCTCAGTGGTAAAGAATTCGCCTGCAATTCAGGAGATGCAGGACACACACGGGTTCGATCCCTGGGTCAGGAAGATCCCTGGAGAAGGAAATGTCAACCCACTCCAGTATTCTTGCCTGAAGAATCCCAAGGACAGAGGAGCCTGGCAGGCTATAGTCCATGGGGTCCCAAAGAGTTGGACATGACTGAAGTGACTGAGCACACATAGTTATTTGTATGATTAAAGCTCCATGGTTCTTAACATTATTTTAAATAAACGGAATGTTTGATAATTGATATGTCCTACTTACTGAACACTTCATTTTATGTTATGAAAATGATCTTTGAAAGTTGTAGGACTACAAACACATGTGTCAGTAATTGAGTTCCAATCCTGGCATTAATAACTTGCTGTCGGGCAGGGGAGAGCTGCTTCTAAACCTTGTGCTTTCATATACTGGTTTCTAAATTTGAAACGATAATTGGCTATGAAGTACCAAGACGATATAGCATGTAAATACAAAGTACAGTATTATTAAAGTCTCATGTGAAAACATCTAGCTCCTCGTGCTCTTTCTAAACATTCCCATTGAAGGAGGAAATTCTGGTGAAAAAAAGGAGGGAGTGGATATACTAACAAGTTTCCCCAAACATTTGACCTAGGAAAAGAGAGTGACTTTTTTGCAACAACAATGATCTGTACATGCTTTGCTGTTGTTGTTTAGTCGCTCAGTCATGTCCGACTCTTTGTGACCCCGTGGACTGTAGCCCTCAGGCTCCTCTGTCCATGGGATTCCCCAGGCAAGAGTGCTGGAGTGGGATGCCATTTCGTTCTCCAGGGATCTTCCCAGCCCAGGGATTGAACCAGCATCTCCTGCTTGGCAGGTAGATTCTTTACCATTGAGTCACCTGGGAAGCCCCCTGCGTGTGCTTAGGGAAAACTAAGTTTTCTGTTGTTTAATGATGACTGTGTTGAAAACAAAAGTAAATTGAAATGCTGCTTTTCTCTTCAAGTTTTAGCAGAAATAGCTTTAGATTAAAAAAAAGAGAGAGAGAGAGTATAATGTATCAGTTCAGTTCAGTCGCTCAGTCATGTCCGACTCTTTGTGACCCATGAATCACAGCACGTCAGCCCTCTCTGTCCATCACCAACTCCCGGAGTTCACTCAAACTCATGTCCATCGAGTCAGTGATGCCATCCAGCCATCTCATCCTCTGTTGTCCCCTTCTCCTCTTGTCCCCAATCCCTCCCAGCATCAGAGTCTTTTCTAATGAGTCAACTCGCCACATGAGGTGGCCAAAGTACTGAAGTTTCAGCTTTAGCATCATTCCTTCCAAAGAAATCCCAGGGCTGATCTCCTTCAGAATGGACTGATTGGATCTCTTTGCAGTCCAAGGGACTCTCAAGAGTCTTCTCCAACACCACAGTTCAAAAGCATCAATTCTTCGGCGCTCAGCTTTCTTCACAGTCCAACTCTCACATCCATACATGACCACAGGAAAAACCATAGCCTTGACTAGATGGACCTTTAATGTATACATGTAACTTATTTTATGAAGGAATTGTAAACTGGGTTTGTATGGTAAGACTATATCTAGCCCCTCTGCCCGTGGTGTTTCTCAGGCAAGAATACTGGAGTGGGTTGTCATTTCCTTCTCCAGGGGATCTTCCCAACCCAGGGATCAAACCTGGGTTTCCTGCATTGCTGGCAGATTCTTTACCGTCTGAGCCACTAGGGAAGCCCCGTTTAAAAAATTAGGTGATAGTAATAATCAGAGCCTTCACAGGGTGAGCTGCCGGTTGACATCTGGATTTTGGACTCCTCGTCCCCAGAACTGTGAGAATACAGTTTTGCTGCTCTAAAGCTCCCAGTTTGTAATAACTTGTTGCAGCAGTCATAAGAAATGAATACACCTGGCATATAAGCGCCGGGATGTCGTGCATGGCGATATCTCCAGTGCTGCACAAGCCTGGTACAGAGCAGCAGCCCCGTAAATGTCTGATGAATGAAGACATACAAGTCACGTGGTTAGTCCTCTCAGCTGCTTTGTTTGTGCTTTCATGGAGGAGTTTGATTTCTCCAGAAATCCCCCAAGTCTTATGTATCTTTTGGTTAATATCTAAATTCAAAGAAAAAAGTTAAAATGAGGTGAAAGTTGCTCAGTCGTGTCCGACTCTTTGCGACCCCATAGACTGTAGCCCGCCACACTCCTCTGTCCATGGAATTCTCCAGGCAAGAATACTGGAGTGGGAAGCCATTCCCTTCTCCAGGGGATTTTCCCGATCCAGGGATTGAACCCAGGCAGATTCCTTACTATCTGAGAACAAAGTTAAAAAGACAGTATTAAGGGTTAAAACAATCAGCACATTTTGATCAGGTGTTGAGTTTAAAAATTATGCAGCTATCATTCAATAAATGGTTAATAACTATGATGATCATCATTAATAACTATGATGGCATCACGGATTCAATGGACATGAACTTGGGCAAACTCTGGGAGACGGTGAAGGACAGGGAAGCCTGGCGTGCTGCAGTCCATGGGGTCGCGAATAGTCAGACATGACGTGCTGACTGAATGACAAAAGAACAACCAGGATGATCATCTTAATAGTGACTGGGCCAGCCTAGGACTCTGGGAGACAGTGAAGGACAGGGAAGCCTGGCGTGCTGCAGTCCATGGGGTCGCGAATAGTCAGACATGACGTGGTGACTGAATGACAAAAGAACAACCAGGATGATCATCTTAATAGTGACTGGGCCAGCCTAGGACACTCAGAAGAGTAGGGTCTTTACCCTAAAGCTGCATAAAAGTGCCTTTAAAGGCACATTTTAAAACTTTATTATTGTGGACTATTTTCTTCTACAGCCATGGCACCATCATCATGCTTAAGAGAAGTTTCTACTTTTTGTGGTTCCAGCAAAATTTGGGGGACACTTGGCCATCTTGGAGCCAGGGTGTGTGTGTGTGTGTGTGTGTCTCATTTCATACCATATAGCACCTTGAACAAGAGTGACGCTTGCATCAGGACAGTTTGAGGGTATCTTCATAATACTGAGAAAAATGTGTGTCATCTGATAATTTCTTTGTTGGATCTCCTTAGACACTGAGCCCTCCCATTCCCCTGGATTCTTATGTTTGTATGCTCTTTAGCAATAGATTTCTGGAAGCATATTTGCTTGTGGAATAAAAATAGGGGCCATGTTGAGGACTTTAAGCAGAGCTGGGCAGACAAGTGACAAGGTCATACCTACAACGCTTTCTCTTGTCCCTAAATACTCTCCTCACTCTTTTCTTTGCTTTTCTGGAAGCTCTGCCAGGTACCAGATTGGCCTGATCCTACAGTGTTTTGACCACACGCCTTATGCTCATACAGAAGCTATCTTCGTGTTCCTCTAGCTGTGTTTTTTTCTTTGGCCTCCTCAGGATCAGTTCTTTTCTCTCACTTAACTGCTCTTACTCTTTTTACAGCTTCTCCCCAAAGTGGGTTAGTTTCCTTGGTTTAAATGAAGGCCACTAAAGGGTAGGAAATCATTCAGTTACTTGTTCTGTGCAGAACTCAAGACTATAAGAATCACATCTTTCACGTCCAAAGAGTCTCTGAAACAGTTGGCCCCATTCTCCATTGTTCCTCATGCTCTGATTCCAGATACTTATGCAGTAAATCTATCTCAGAGGAGTGTCAGTTCTGTGGATTCACGAGTTCCAAGACACGTTAAATTCAGCAGAACTTTGAATAAGAGGTATTCTGCATAAACTGGGTATCCGCATCAAGGATCCCAGTGTTCCTTTCTACAGCCAAAAAATTACCACCGTCCTGGTTTCAAGTAGCTCACATCAGAACCGAAAGTCGAGGCTGTTGTAGTCCTGGTGTATGTTACCAGAGAGCTTGCTTCTATCTCATGCCTTCTGTGCTGCACTCAATGGAAGTGATATTTAAAGCTGAGCCCTGGTTTATAAATTTCTATTCTTATAGACAAGTTCATACTTACTCCACACTTACAGTCATAAGTCAGGAGACACTTTCAAGGTTGACAGGAATCTTTCCCAGGACAGAAGTAACACTAATTTGTTCCTCTTGCCTGGATAAAGACTTCGTTATCATCATGGCTTCATTTTCTTTTTCCTTCAGGAAGCATTATGAAATGTCTGTGGAGTGTAGAGGGTATCTGATGGAAAAATAAATTCACAGGGATCTGAGAAACATGTCGCCAAAGACAGTGTTGGCTTAAGTTGTTACAGAGAGAAGAGATGAGGTTACATAAATGCCCTTCCCTTTCCTGCCTGTGTAATCTAGTTCTAGATGTAATGGAGGCATTTAGGGGCACAGCACATGCTTAGAACGTGTGTGTGTGTGTGTGTGTGTGTGTGTGTGTGTGTGTGTGTGTGTCTGGGCTAGAGGAAGGGAGGTCAGGGGAGGAAGAATACCTGGGCCTGGTGTTATAAGCCTAAACACAAAGAAAGCAGTGGGATAATTTGGAAGATGAAGAAGTCATCAAATGAATTTGATTGGTTTATTGATTTGATCAAATGAAAAACATAGGGCTTCTCACACTTGAAACCTTTCATGCCGTTTGATTATCTGCATATAGCTGATGTGACAGCTATTTTATACACAGTCGCACTGTCCTCAAAATCTGTCCCCATCTCCTCTCACCTCTCAGCCTCTCGCTAGGTCTTGGACCATCGTGCATAGATTTTGAGGTCAAAGGAACTCATAAAGTTATTAACTGCATAATGTTTTGTATCTAAACATTCTCATATATAACTAAAGTTAAGAACTATTGGTCTTTGATTCTTTTCTCTCGATTTTTCTTGGGTTTCCTTGCCTCTCTTAGAGTCTCAGTTAAATAATTGTTAGACATCTATTTCCTGTGTAACTCAGAATTGAACTAAATGTGTATATAGTAGGAATACTGTTTATACTCCATAGGGTAAGGAGTCATACTTAGAATGTGAATAAAGCTCTTCTATCCATTTTCCTGTCTGCTGGCAATTTTGATCGAAAGACAAAAAGAATAAGATAAACCTTGCTGATGCAATTTTCTTCACACTTTTGTTTGTTTGATTAAAATTAAATAGTTGATACAATACCTATACTACCCTATATTATGAAATTCTATGCTTTTTATGGTAGCCACTTCAAGAATATTTCCTGTTTTGAAATTAAATTTTTGAATTTTCCATTAAAAAGGTAGCAATGTTTTTCAAGTATCAGAAGTGCTTAAGTTAATAGGGCTGGAATTACTGCCATGAGAATGTTGTTCTGCTCCTGTTCCCAGATCTTGCTTCTTCTGGAAGAAATATTGCAATGTCAAGTCACAAACATTCACAAACTTAGGTGCAGCCTAAGGAAATGGCAACCCACTCCAGTATTCTTGCCTGGAGAATCCCATGGACGGAGGAGCCTTTGGGCTACAGTCCATGGGGTCGCAAAGAGTCGGACACGACTGAGCTACTTCACTTTCTCTTTCTAAGTGGGTCCATGGGCTTATTTACTTCAAATTTAGCCAAAGGATCAATAAATATACATTCTTATCTAACTTGGGCCTAACTCTAGTGCAAATCAAATTTAGCCAAAGGATCAATAAATATACATTCTTATCTAACTTGGGCCTAACTCTAGTGCAAATCTAGTCTAGATGCAAGAGACAATGGGTCCATTGTTTCCAGGTGTTTTGATGACTGAAACTGCTCAATAGTTGATCTAATTAGTATGGAAATTATAGGAAGAGAGTTGACAACAAATCCAATCAATTTAGCAGGAGTGTGTGCGTGCATGTATGTGTCTGTGTGTGCGTGATTTCCTGTATCAATAAACATGTGATTTCCAAGTGTCCCCTCACACTTTCCTTTACCCATTTCAGTAGTTTAATATCAATAGGTTGAAAAGATCTTTGAGTGGAGGTATTTTTCTATTAACAATGCGTGCAGGCTAAGTTGCTTCACTCGTGTCCAACCTTTCGCAACCGTATGGACTGTAGTGAGCCAGGATCCTTTGTCCCTGGGGTTCTTCAGGCAAGAATAGTGGAGTGGGTTACCATACCCTCCTCCAGGAGATCTTCCTGACCCAGGGATTGAATCCATATCTCTTGTGGCTCCTGCACTGCAGGTGGATTCTTTACCACTGAGCCATGAGGGAAGCCCTCTATTAATAATGAAAGTGAAAGTGAAGTCGCTCAGTTGTGTCGACTCTTTGCGACCCCATGGACTGTAGCCTACCACTTTCCTCCGACCATGGGATTTTTCAGGCAAGGGTACTACAGTGGGTATCCATAAAAACAAGAAATTCCAGGATGACACCCACTGAAAGTAATGATTACATACGTAACATGTTCCTAAATGGGATTTTTGAGTACTAGTTATCACATCATAATTTTCCAGAGGTCTTTTCATTAAAGGTTTTAAAACTGTTCATTGCAAATAAATGAGTTTCTGGGAAAATGAAGGTGGCCCTTGGTAAAGCAGTAAAACTAGTGAAGAATAGAGTTTGCCAAGTGAAATTCTCAGGAGCTTTTATATGTATCCCGATAACTTGTTACATACGCATCCACTTATTTTTAACCTTTTATTTTAAAATAATTATAAATTAATATATTATTCAAAGACTGTAGATTCATATAGGAAGTTGCCAGATATATTGCATGGGGTCTCATAAACTCTTCACTCAGTTTTCCCCATGATGACATCTTATATGACTATAGAAAAACTATATCATGCTATAATTCCAGATTTTGTGAGGCTTACAATGTTTTCCAATTTTTTGGTAACATTCTTAACATTCTCTCTTCCTAAATAATACTTTTTGGCTTAAAAAAATAGCAAAAGCAGGAAACTGACATTGGTACAGTGGTACTAACCAGATTACAAACATTATTCAGTTTTTATCAGTCTCTACATGTACTGCTGTGTACAGTAGTAATTAGTAGTCCTATGGAATTTGATTCTAAGTAGAGATTTCTGTAACCACTACAGTCAAAACAGAACAGTTCCAAGACCTGTACTCTGAAAACTATAAGACACTGTAAGAGGAAAGAAATCAAGACACAAACATATGGAAAGATATATCATGTTCTTAGACTGGAAGAATCAATATTGTCAAAATGATTATACTACAGATTCAATGCAATCCCTATCAAATTACCAATGCCATTTTCTGCAGATCTAGAACAAAAATCTTCAAGTTTGTGTGGAAACATAAAAGATCCCAAATAGCCAAAGCTATCTCGAGAAACAAAAATGGAGCTCTAGGAATCAGGCTCCCTGATTTCAGACTATACTATAAGGCATAGTAATCAAAATGATGTTTCACTGGCACAAAGACAGACTTTCAGTGGAATAGGACAGAAAGCTCAGAGATAAACCCCTGAGCCTATGGTCAATTATGGCATCCAGTCCCATCACTTGATGGCAAACAGAAGGGGAAAAGTGCAAATAGTGACAGATTTTATGTTCTTGGGCTCCAAAATCACTGTGGATGGTGACTGCAGCCAAAAAATTAAAAGACACTTGCTCCTTGGAAGAAAAGCTATGACAAACCTAGACAATGTATTAAAAAGCAGAGACATTACTTTGCCAACAAAGGTCCGTATAGTCAAAGCTACGGTTTTTCCACTAGTCATGTATGGATGTGAGAGTTGGAGCATAAAGAAGGCTGAGCGTCGAAGAATTGATGTTTTTGAACTGTGTAGTTGAAGAAGACTCTTGAGAGTCCCTTGGACAGCAAGGAGATCAAACCAATCAATCCCAAAGGAAATCAACCCTGAATATTCATTAGAAGGACTGATGCTGAAGCAGAAGCTCCAATATTTTGTCCACCTGATGCAAAGAGCTGACTCTGGAAAAGACCCAGATGCTGGGGAAAATTGAGGGTGACAGGAAAAGGGGGCAACAGATGATGAGATGGTTGGATGGCATCACTGACTCAATGGACATGAGTTTGAGCAAACTCACAGAGATAGTGAAGGACAGGAAAGCCTCACATGCTGCAGTCCACTGGGTTGCAAAGAGTTGGACATGATTTAGCAATTGAACAACAATGGTCAATTAATTCATGACAAAGGAGGCAAGAATATACAATGGAGAAAAAAGCAGTCTCTTCAATAAGTCGTGCTGGGAAAACTGGACAGCTGCATGTACAAGAAAGAAATGAGAATTCTCTAATACCATGCACAAAAATAAATGCAAAATGGACTAAAGACCTAAATGTAAGACTGGATACTATAAAACATAAATTGCAGCAATATCTTTTTGGATCTTAGAGTAATAAAAATAAAAACAAAAATAAACAAATGAGACCTCGTTAAACTTATAAGCTTTTGCACAGCAAAGGAAACTATAAACAAAATGAAAAGATAACCCACAGAATGGGGAAAACATTTGCAAACAATGCAAGGGATTAATCTCCAAAATGTGCAATCTGCTCATGCAACTCTAAAGCAAAAAACAACCCAATCAAAAAATGAACAGAAGATCTAAACAGACATTTCTCCAAAGAAGACATACAGATGGTCAAAAAACACATGAAAAGATGTTCAGTGTCACTACTGTTAGAGAAATGCAAATCCAAACTACAAGGGGGTATCATTTCACACTGCTCAGAATGGCCATCATCAAAAAGTCTATAAAGAATAAATGCTGGAGAGGGTGCAGAGAAAAGGGAACCCTCCTACGCTGTTGGTGGGGATGTAAATTGACACAGCCAGTATGGAGAACAGTATGGAGGCTCCTTAAAAACTAAAAACAGATCTACCATGTGATCCAGCAATCCCACTCCTGGGCATGTATCTGGAGAAAATTACCCTCAGAAAATATACATGCACCCCAATGTTTATTGCACCACTGTTTACAATAGCCAAGACATGGAAGCAACCTAAATGCCCATTCACAGAGGAACAGATAAAGAAAATGTGATACATATATAAAGTGGAATACTACTCAGTCATAAAAGAATGAATAATACCATTTGTAGCAACATGAGTGGGCCTAGAGGTTTTTCTACTAAGTGAAGTTAAGTCAGAGGAAGATAAATATCATATGATATCACTTATACGTGGAATCTAGAGAAATGATACAAATGAACTTATTTACAAAATAGAGTCACAGACTTAAAAAACAAACTATGGTTACCAAAAGGGAGTTTGGGATTAATATATATACACTACTGAACTGAACTGAACTGAACTATATACAAAATAATCAGCAAGGACATTTCGTTCAGTACAGGGAACTATACTTAATGCTCTGTAATAACCTATATGGGAAAATGATCTGAAAAAAATAGACTTAAGTCATAAACCACTTTCCTGTACGTGTACAACTAACACAACATTGTAAATCAAATGTACTCCAATAAAAAAAGACAAACTGTTCCATTACTCCAATGAACATGCCAATAAACATTCACTTATATGAAAAAAAAACATAATTTATATGACTAAATTAAAGTTCAATTTACTTGCAGGAACTACATTAGTTCTCAAAAATATACATATGGATGGACAGATGGATGGATAGATGGTCTGGTTGCTCGGCGCTCCACCAATATTGGTCCGTTTAACCAGAGACTAGATTGGTTTGTAGAGGAGAGCTAAGGACTCATGGAGTCAACTTCTATTTGTTTCTTTTTCTTGTCTTCAAAATTCATTTTCTAAATAAAAGAGTTTTGTGAAACCCATTCAATGTTCATATCTGGACATTCTGCCAAGTTGATAAGCTCTTGGTGACAAAAATGACCGCCATGAAAATCTTCATCAAAATCATCAAAGTAAGAGCGTTCTCTTACTTTGGGTTGACAGAATGAAATTTCCACATGTGAACTCTTTTCTTAAATCCGTATGACAAAACCATGAGGTAAATATTTCCAAATGTGCCTCTGTCCCTTTAAATGAATGCATTTATTTTCACTTCACTACAGACCCCTTCAAATATGATAGTGGTGGCAGCGACCTCGCTCAAATACACGCAGAGCCAGTCTTTTCCCTTCCTAATGCGTTTTTCTGCATCTCAAACTAGACTGTAAAATACTGCTCATTTGGTCTTCTATCAGGTGTGGATGTCTGCTAATTTAAAAACTTTCCATGTTGAAGTTGAATTTAAATATATATTGCTTAAAATGTCACTTTTGTGTTCTTTTTGTCATCTAGACATTAAATATAGAAGTTCAAGGTCTTTAATGTAAACTGGTTGTTCATTTCCAAGACCAAAATATGACATTTGCTATTTCATTTTAAAATTGGTAAGAACACATTTATAGAAAGAAATATCTCCTAGAAATTCTATTTCAAGCTAATTAGAGAGAAAATTGGTATTATTCATATAAAAAAAGTAAATCATGGAAAATAAATAGAACTTACACAAAGTAATGCATATCTCATAAGATGGCTGAGCCATAAAACACAGCACTTCTTTGTTTTACCATGTCATTTCAGGATCTCTTCAATATTTAAATCAAAGACCTCTATCATTTACCCCAAAGTGTTTACATATTCTTATGTTGGATAAAAATTATGGAGACTTTTCAGTTGTTAACGTGGATAAAGAAATGGCCAGCCACTCTAGTATTATTCCCTGGAGAATTCATGGAGAGAGGAGCCTGGTGGGCTATAAGTCCATAGGGTTGTAAAGAGTCAGAGACTATTGACTAACGAACAGTTGTTAAAGGGAATATATTTAAACTCAGAGTTATCCTTCTTTCCAAGGCTTGCAGCAATTTGGGTCAAACTCAGACGTATCAGTATAAGTACATTTCACATGACATAGCTATCATATCACCGATCTGAAGAGTTCTGATAACTGTAGATTACTCTGAGAATAAAAGAATTCATTTAGCTTTTTATCTTTTAGAGAATTTGGCTTGTCACCTGCAATAGGTTGAATCAAACTTTGAACAGATGTTTTAAGGTATATATATTTTTTTTTTCTCATTCATTCTACAGCTTTTGCTATGTTCAAGATTTTTCTCCATTACTTTAAATATCTACTTATCTATGAACTAGAGTTACACATGTAAAACTACATACAACTCTTCACGTATATCAACAAGCCACATACACTCTCAATCCCAACTGTGACTGATTGAAAAGCATTTGTTTTTAATTCTGCAGGCTGAAGTTAATGCCTTTCTGCTGAACTGGCTGATTGTAGCGTCCTGTAATAGACCTTAGGTCCTTCATAACCTCTTTTCTTGTGCTCAGAAGTAAACTGTTTATCTCACCATGGCCTTTCTTGCTCTTTACCCTACATCTTTTGTTTTTTGTTGTTTGGTCATTAAGTCGTGTCTGACTCTTTTGTGACCCCACAGACTGTAGCCCAACATGTTGGCTCCTCTGTCCATGGGATTCTCCAGGTGAAAATACTGGAGTGGATTGCCATTTCCTGATCCAGGGATTGAACCCATGTCTCCCATGTCTCCTGCATTGGCAGGTGGATTCTTTACCACTGCGCCACCTACATCTCTATGTACAGACAAAAACTTATCTTTGAAAACATCATCTATGTGTATACACCCAAATAGATTTTCTAGAGTTCTAGCATAGAGTCAGCAGCTGTGAGGGGCAGGAAGGATGTTGAACCCCACTATCCTGTGGCTTCACCAGGAGCTTCTCAGAGCAGGTGGGCCCATCCAGCCCAAGGGGTGTGCCTCAGGACTGAGTTCCTGCAACCCGCTAACCCCTGCCCTCCTCCAGATCATCAGGCCAGTTTCACATTCTTTTATTTACATCAATTTTCAAACGGCAATTCTATTGAAAATAGGGTTCCACTACTGAAAACAAAAGTGAAAAAACAACAACACACAAATACCGTAAAGAAATGAATAAAAAGCAAGCCAAAAAACAGATAAACATCAATTTTTTTCATCTTACAGATTTTTTAAACACGAGGCCAGAGAATCTGGGCAACTCTTCTACAGGTACAGAGACCAATCCAGTTCTCCCGACTCTTCATTCAGCCTTCCTGCTATTAAGCCTCATGGCTAAAACACGGGCTGTTGGAGTAGCTAGTCTTTCTCTACTTGGCTTGGGACTACCAGGCCATGTGGCTCAGATGAATGGCTGATGATAGGTGAGAGGGGCATTAATGCTTAGCTCCCTGGAGGGGGTCCATTTTCTCCATGGGCCTGACCACAGAGTTCCCTGCCAGGAACTTTTCACAGGTGAGCAGATTTCCCTCTCAGAAATGCCAGTTGTTACAATCCTTTCTGGGATAGAAGGTTCCAGCCAATGATAAGCATTGCTGTTAAAGAGGAAGGAGTCTACAGAAAAGAGAGAGGTTATAAGGCTCCAGTCAGGACCACCATGGGTCCACAGAGGCCCAAGTACACTCTGTTAGAGGTCTGATAGGGCCACTCCCTCCCTCGATGGTCTTCCTCTAGGAACCTCTCTGGTTGCTTCCCTTTCTAAATGCTTTCTCTCGGTCCTTGGCATTCAGTTTCTGCCTGCATTCTTCTATTAATAATCTGCTTTTTTTCCTGTTTAGAAGCCCCCTATAAAGCACTGATGGAGAAGGCAATGGCACCCCACTCCAGTACTCTTGCCTGGAGAATCCCATGGACAGAGGAGCCTGGTAGGCTGCAGGTCCATGGGGTCGCTAAGAGTCGGACACGACTGAGCGATTTCACTTTCACTTTCATGCACTGGAGAAGGAAATGGCAACCCACTCCAGTGTTCTTGCCTGGAGAATTCCAAGGACGGGGGAGCCTTGTGGGCTGCTGTCTACGGGGTCACACAGAGTCGGACACGACTGAAGCGACTTAGCAGCAGCAGCAGCATAAAGCACTGAAATTGCGGAATTTGTTTATTGGGGTCACAGCAAGTTTCTGGGGCCCTGACAAATAAAAGCACGGCTCTTCCTGGAAGGTGTTTCCAGCTTGCACACCAGTCACAGACACACACACACACACACATGTATACATTTTCCTGCATGAAACCACCAGGAAGTCTATGTGTTTTCATTGGTACCACACGATGTCTTGAAAATTTTCAGAACCCTTTCTATAATACAGTATCACTACTTTAAAAAAATTAATTTCTAGGGTCAAGGTCATTAAAAAGAAAACATCATTAAGCTCTTTGAAATTCCACAGGGCTTTAAAGATTTAAGACTCTTGCGGTGTTTAATGTAAGTTTTGCCAAACTTTTAAATAAACTAAAAAATTCACAACAGTTGATTCCCCCCCGGGCCCCTTTAAAACACTTACAGATTGCTGAGATATAGGTCGTGATGGATGACTGTGAAGGGCTATGCACGGACAGCGTGCAACCAGACACCTCCTCTTTCTACAGTTCTTGGCACCAGAAGTTCTCTGTGGTCTTTTCCCTAATGGAGTGATTTCCAAATGCCAGTTGTGGGCCAGGGCCAGTTGTTGACATAGTCTTCAACTTCAGTAGTGAGACGAGAAGGACCAAGAAAAGAGACTGAATCGTTTCATACAGCTAAATGTATGGCAGGCTCTGTCTTCTATTTTCAGATTTTTATTTTTGCTTTTATTGCCTCTCTCTTTTGGTATTAAAAATGTTCATTTTTTACAAAAAGTGAGGCCCATGGATGACAGACATATTCTGTTTGGTTTAAAGGACCTTTCTTTTTATAAAATTAAAAGATGGAAACTCTGTATTGGTTTTAAAACCAATTTTACCTCTCCATGAAATGTAAAGTCAGGAAAACATTGCTGTTAGGCTGGGTCAGACCCTAAGACCAGGAGTGAATGCCTGCAACCACTGAAATTCTTCAAAGAATGTAAATTTTATTTTATTTTTTTTAAGAACTTCTTTTCCAGAAAGTATAGAGAATAAGGATGGTAAATGGTCCATCACCCTCTTTTCCCAGCACTTATAGCAATTTAGATGGTCTGAATGCAGGATCGTTCTGAAATGTGAGACATGAAAGCTGCCTCCGTTGTTGAACTGTTCTTGTGCCTGCTGTCTCAAAGGACCAGGCAGGGGTGACACCGTGTCACTAACAGAGTCCCCAATGTGCTTACTTTATCCTGACAAATATGATACATTTTCTTCTTGTAGTGAACAAACATTGTTTATGCAGCTGTGATTCCTTAAATGAAAACTGACTTTCAAGCCTGATGTATCTTTGTTTCGAAGACATTTTTAAAGGAGAGCTCTTTCCTGCATTTGTAGAGGGAGTACTTTTCGAGGCAGACTCTGCCTAATTAGGAACAATCTCATGCATTCAATCGGAAAGGAAGAAAGAAAAAAAAAAAAAAAGTCTGGCCTTGTTAAGTGTTTCCATCTTGGGTTATAGGCCTCGTCTAAAGCAGCTTCTTCCCTGGCCCGAATGGCCTTCGCTGTGGAGTCTGAAGGTAAGACCAAATGCCTGCCCAATAGATCTAGAACAAACTCTCAGGAAATCTCAGCCCCTCAGGCAGTTGAATTCCCACTCCTCTGAGACCGGCTGAGATTATTTTCTGACTTCATTTAACTAGCCAGATGATAGCTTGACTGATAGGGTCATTATGTCCAGAGCAAAGTAATTTTAGAACGAAAATTATGCAATAGGTTAGACCACAGCTCAATTTTTATCACCCCAAATGCATACAGTGTCCCCATGTGATTGCCTCTGGGCTAAGGCTGAAAGAACTGTTTAGTCCCAAGGCGGCTATAATTTCTGGAATAGATTGAGTGAAACCTCTCTCTCTGTCTCTCTCTTTTTTTTCCTACTTAAACACATGGAAATGAATTTCTTAGGTTTTAGTTTTTAAATATCTGGTACAAGGTAAAAACTGCAGTGATTAATATTTCCTAGGGGGCCAGTGGTTGGTGAGGAAAAGTCGCCAAGCTTTATCTGACAGTTCATCAAGTTGCTATTATCATTTTCATGGTTGGGTCAGTCACGTAGACAAGCTTCATAACAGTAAATTGCCTGGGAAACTGGGAATTGATCCAATTTTTAAAAAGTCTTCAACACAAAGATTTTTGCTGAAGTGCCTTCCAATTTAAAATGTACCCCAGGACACCACAGTAGTTCCCTTTATGGCTTCTTTATTCCTCTGGTTATTGCCCTTGACTTCTCTATTTTTCTTCGGAAATGAAGATTTTTAATTCCATGATTTTATAGAAAAAGCACAATTTGCAAGAATATCAACAATTTCTCATTTGAAGACCTAATGCTATTCCTGATTGCTGGAGCTTAACTTTTGATTCCTAAACCCAGTTTTTAAATCAGTCATCCTTTTCACCCTTACCTACACCAAAATTGACTCCCCTTCCTGGAGTTCCTGTCTCACTTTTTGGTTCTCTACCTAGTCAACAGCAAGAGAACAGAAGAAATCTTGCATCAGGGTCTCCTGTCCATTCATCACTCTACACATGAATAGTGGGTGTCTACTATATGCCTCACATTGCTTTCGGTATTGGAGACACAGTCGGGTACAAGATAGATATGGAACTGTTTTCACAGCAATTACATGCAAGTGCGTTTCTTCCAAAAGACTCTCTCCTTGCATGAATTCCCCATGAAGTACCATTAATAAATACTTCATTAAAGTTTGCAGAGGGGCTTGCCTGGTGGCTCAGTGGTAAGCAATCCGTCTGCCAATGCAGGAGACGTGGATTCAGTCCCTGGGTTGGGAAGATCCCCTGGAGAATGAAACAGGAACCCACTTCAGTATTCTTGCTTGGAAAACTGGGACAGAGGAGCCTCGTGGGCTGAAGTCCATGGGGTCACAAAAGAGTCAGATGTGGCTCAGAGATTAAACAATAGCAATAACAAAGTCTGCCGAAACAGACTACTCTTAAAAATAAAAGGCAGAGAAGCAGACAGAAATAAAATACTGAATAGTATTTTGTTTGAAAAAGTTTTTGTCTCTCTGTCCATGGGATTTCTCCAGGCAAGAATACTGGAGTGGGTAGTCTTTCCTTTCTCCAGGGGGTTTTCTCGACCCAGGAAATGAACCCAGGTCTCCTGCATTGCAGGCAGATTCTTTACCATCTGAGCCACCAGAGAAGCCTCCTATTGAATTGTATAAATGTAACTAAAATTTCACTTCATTTTAAAAATTAAATTTATAAGTAAAAATGAAATTAAATTTAGGGAAGATATTTGGACACAATGGCTTTGGAAAATACGCAAATATATTAAAGTTCTAAAAAATTGTTATAATTTAAAAATAAGCCCAGTATGTAACTAAATAAGACTTAGATAGCAGTAAAATTTGAGGGTGAAGTTGGGAAGTGCTTTAAAGCATATTATTTCCATCTCTTTTTTAAAATATTTATAGCAGGGTTTTAAACTTCCGAAGTTTAAAACGCTAAATATCACTTTGAACTGTCCCATATAAGTCAGGATTTAGGACAACAGAAAATATAAAATTATAAAATTTCCCTTACTTATTTATATATTTAAAGATTTTAAATATGTGTTTATGTTTTCCACTGAGAACTAAATCATACCTAAAGAGAATTATAAAACTCATACAAACAATTAAAAAGAAAATGCCTAGATGTATTTAGGACAAAGACAACTAGTATGCTAGGATCTCTCTTCAATGACCAAAAGAGCCAGCCAAAGAGGCAAAAGAAAAACAATTTCTTGGAATATCATCTGAGGAATTCTAATTTTAATATGCAGAGCAAATTCAGCATTTTCTCATTCACTTCTCAGGAAAACCACCCCAAAACAGAAAGGAAAACAGGGAAAATAGTAATACAAAGCTTATCCTTTGTAAAACTAGGAAATAACAGAGACCCCAAAACAAAAAATGAGAAAGTCGTCTTCCAAAATCAGTGAGGGTCAAACAAGGACACGAGAGGCCCCACAAAGAAGATGCCCATGGGCGCTGAGCTGAGAAAAAGTTGTAAGAGTCTTCAGTGACACATATTGAAATGTAAACCCAACTTTTTACAACAGGAGCCAGCGAACTTTTTCTTAAGCAGCCAGATTGTAAATATTTTAGGTTTTGTAGACAATACGGTCTCTCTTGAAGCTACTCAACTCGCCATCATAAAGCAATATGTGAACAAACGAGCATGGCTGTGTTTTAGCAAAACTTTATTTATTAAAACAAGGAGCTGTCCTGTAGTTTATTGATCCTTATAGTAGGATTTCCTATACAGATCCTATAGATAGAATTTCCTCCTATATAGTAACATGGAGAAGGAATTGGCAACCTACTCCAGTATTCTTGCCTGGAGATCCCATGGACAGAGGAGCCTGGTAGGCTACAGTCCATAGGGTTGCAAAGAGTTGGACACGCCGAAGCAACTGAGTACCCATGGACGCTCTATATATTCCTACTCAAAATTTATATGAAATATTTAAATATATTAAAGGGCATTGAAGCAACAATGATATCCATTGAGACTATTTCACTCAACTTTTTATATCTATTGCAAATGTATCTTTTAAAACTTCTGCTTAAAATTCATCTTGACATAGTGGTGTTAAGGCAACATCCTGTTCCAAATGCAGGCACCAACCCAAATAACACAGGTTTGCTCTCCTAAAGTTTGGGTTTTGGCTCTGGTTTTCTTAGCAGTCGGGAACACCTGCTATATTATTTGCTTAGACCTTTCTGACCTCTGTTCAGTGGGACCAAATGGCAGTTATTTCCAAATCAGATTCTCCTCTTCCAATTGCTCCCTTACTGTAAGCTCCTGAGTGGGAGGCCTCCGTTAGTCTTCCATCAGCATCAGCAAGAACCTCAGTGTCTAAGGGGCTTCCTGGATTTAAAGGATGTACTGTAAATATTTCCAGACATATTTCCAGGAAAAATAGTAGGCTTGCGCGTTTTTAGGGTCTAGAGATCCCCTTGTTGACTTTGCCTTCCATCTTTCCAGAAAACCATGGCTGGCTGGTTCCAAACCCTGATGACCCCCGTGAGGAGAATTACAGCCCAAACTTGGGGGCACTGATCTCACTGCGTCCTGGCAGATAATAAAGGCATTGATAACATGGTACCTGGCACAAGGCGAGTCTAGGTAAGTTTATTGTACTATTTAAAATGGAGTACCAATGCCAAAGTGAGTTTATAGCATTTAAAAGATAATAATAAATCAGTTGGAAACTCTGTGTGTGAGTATGCTTAGCTGTGTTCAACTCTTTGTGACCCCAAGGACTGTAGCCTACCAAGCTCCTCTGTCCGTGGGATTTTCCAGGCAAGAATTCTGGAGTGAGTTGCCATTTCCTTCTCCAGGGGATCTTCTCAATCCAAGGATTGAACCGGCTTCTCTTGGGTCTCCTGCACTGGCAGATGGATTCTTTACCACTGAGCCACCTGCGAAGCCCATACTGGAAACTGAGAAGTTATTAGTATCACCAGGGGTATAGATGGATCTAGATTTCTCGGATCCCTGTGAACGGAACCTTGACCGTCCAAATCTGGCAAGCAAAATAGTGCGACATCCTGCTTGGTGTGTGGCAGTACAGGGGCCTCGAGGCAATTCAAGGTCTATGGTCCCAAGATTCAATGTTGTTGGGCCAGAATTTTTCAGAATTTACACATGTAACCCCATGAGGTAGGTCCATACTCATTGAAAATTTCAATCACCATTGAAACGCTAGTTTATGCAAGCAAGGTGCTGGCGGGCCCAACCTGTGAAGAAAATGTGCAAGGCCTGGAGAGAAAGGGATTAGGTATTTCTACGCCAACCAGTGGAGGTCAGTGTTGAGTCACTGATCTCCTGTACTAACTGCATGCAGAAGTTACCACAGTAGACAAGCAGAAGTTACCTTGCTCCTAGAAGAAAGAGAAAAGACACTCCAAGATGAAAACTGTGGGGCTGAGACACACGGCGAAGCGTAAAGAGCAGCTCTGTGCTGCTGAAGGATGATTGCAGGGCGTAGCCTCACGCTTGGGAGCTGCCTAGTGACAAGCTGTGTGGAAGGCTGAGCGTGTACCCAGAGCTGGCCCTGTCTTTTAAACTGACTACTTCCTGGAAGCTCTCTCAGCTGAGACATTCTGGGATCCCAAGAGAGCATGCTGATCTCTTCATTATCTCAGTAAGTTTTTAAAAACTAGGAGAGGCTGGAAGTTGCTTCCCAAGGGTAAACTTGCAGGCAACATGTTTCTTAGGGTCACGATCCTTATTTCTGTAAAGTTTAAAAAGCCTTCTCAAATATTCCTGCCAAACAGGGAGTCCAGCCCATTGCTGGCTCGCTCGTGGTCACTCTCTGGGTGGGCCACCCTGATTAATCTCTAGACATTGCCCAAGGAGAAATTGAGAGTATGAGGGAGGAGCCTGGGGTGGTGCACTCCAAAACGAATCCACTAACCTCGGAGGCGAGGTTGGGGGGGGCGGCAGAAAACTCCAAGAGGCCACTGATGCTCTTGTGTCTCTTCACCTCACCTCTCTTAATGGCCGTGCGTTTTATTCCCATCATTTGAGAATTTGAGGAACTGAGTGGAGTATTTATTCAAATCAAATACTCAAGCCCCTGGAGTTTCATTCAGCACAATCATTTTGGTTGTCATTATTAAAGTGACTTGGCTGGACTGGAGGCCAGGCAGAAGTTTTGGTGTGCAGGAAAGCCCCTTCATGTGGGTTTAACATCCATGTAGGTAGTGGGTATACCTTCAGATGCTTCTTTTTCTTCATCAAAGGGCTGCTAAGGAGGATGGACGGAAGCTCTCTCTGTTCATGCCTGGGGTGTTGTAGCAATGAGTTACTCACAGTTACCCTATCTGGCTGCTCTTTATTCCTCGGAGAGGGTGATTCTTGCACAAAGGTCCGACAAGCAAAGGGTAGTTTTTGAAATGGCAGCGGAAGGAGTGCTTTTTCTGATTTGGTATCCTTCTTTACATGCCTGTATGTTTTATTTTTAAAGACTTACAGTTTCTTTTTTTACGGCCAACCAGGGCTGAACACTGGTGATAGATATTTCTCTTCTGATGTGGTTTCCGTGTCCTTTAATCAGCAGAAGCTGCCCCTGTTCTTTTCCCACCGCAGTCTTCCAAGCGCCTATGCCTTTGTTCCTGCTCCTTTCTGTCTGCCGCACCCCTTGGTTTGTGTTCTCTACCACCTACCGCCCCCAAGGTAGCCAGCCATCTCTCCTGAACGGTGAAATTCCATTCATTGTTCAGACCTTCAAATGTCACCTCTTGCATAAGGCCTTCACTGTCCCTGCCCAGCCTTTTTTTTTTTTTCCCTCCAGGCAAAATTAAATCATTCCCTGCTCATCCTCCCCCTCAAAGAGTGTTAGGGGCATTTTGATAGTGTATACACACATATGTGTGGACAAACAGCTAAATAAAAAAACTTAAGCAATGCAGGAGAGAGATCATCAACCCCCCTGTTGTTGCCATTGGGAGAATGAAGACAATGCAGCACAGGCAGTAATCACAGAGTCAAAGTGAAAGTCACTCAGTCATGTCCAACTCTTTGTGACTCCATGGACTATACAGTCTCTGGAATTCTCCCGACCAGAATACTGGAGTGGGTAGCCTCATCTCCAGGGGATCTTCCCAACCCAGGGATCAAACCTAGGTCTCCCGCATTGCAGGCAGATTCTTTACCAGCTGAGCTGCAAGGGAAGAGGAAATGACTCCAAAGAAGTAGAGAAATGAGGAGACAGTTTTTCTAGATCGTTTCTAAACAGAAGAATTTTCAACTGCTGTCCCCAAACCAGCGGGGCCTATAATACCACTCCCCTCCATAATAGTGCAGAGAAGAGAAGACAGTTTGGAGTAGTCATTTTATGGAGCCCATTTTAGAGGAGACCAAAATCATCTTAAGTATCTGCCTTTGCCCAGATGTGTGCAGTTTCAACCGGGAACGGGAATAGCCAGCACTACAGAAATGTAGTTGTTAAAGAATCTCATGTTTGGAATCTAAACTGTCATGTCAGAACAGCTTTTTAAAATTGCAGACAGAGTTCTCTGTAGTTAATAAAATCACTCTGGGAGTAACTAATCTGACCAATCTTCCAGGTTAAGCTGGGACACGGACAAAGTGAAATAGAGAAGACCATCAGCAAACAGCACAGAACCGTGAAACTGAATACACGAATCCAGACAGGGACAAGGTGTGTTACCCGGCCGTTTGCGGTGCAGATTTTATCAGCGTGTTAGAGAAGAGGGGCATTGAGTGAATCCAGGCAGCAGTTATCTCTGTGTAATTTGGAGGCTGGAGGACACGTATGTGTGCGTGCAGAATAGAACAGTATCGTTACATCTTGGCCCATCTGCTGCCTCACTCCCAACCAGACAAAGCTCTTTGTTTGTGGTTTTACTGACTCAGGGAGAGGATGTGTTAACCAAAAGCAGAGAAAGGGGAGCCTCGTCTGGCTTTTGAGTTTCCAAAACCAAAGCCCAGGAAAAAAAAAGCAGCGAAGGTGAAAAGTAGAGCTTCTGACTTCCTCAGCTTGGGTGAAAGAGAAGAGTTGGAGGGGAAGTAAAGAGTGCTTCCACAGGGGTGTGTTTTTCTGCAGCGTGGGTAAGGTAGGACAGATGCCCACGCAGGTGTGTGGGATCATGAGTAAGGGCTTTCCCAGCATCCTGGCAGGCAGGAAGACTCCAGAGAAGCAATAGTGGGGCTTTGACAGTCCCAGGGAGTCACTAGGACTCTAATGTAGGGAATGACTGGTAACACTGTCCTGCTTACAAGTTCTGTCATGACTTGGAGGAGAGATGGGACCTAGAGAGCCTCAGAGTTTTTCATGCCTTGGTGCAGCCTGGGAGCTGCTGAATAATTTCTCAGGGGCTCAAGGATGGCCCACACCTAGCATAAGTAGGCTCCAGGCTGGATGAAGCCCTGCACGCATGATTGAGGGGCTGTGGGCTGAGACCCTGATAGATGGTGGCTATCACAGTGGAAGCCAGCATTATCAGGGGATGATGAAGAACCAGACATCCTCTGAGAGTCCTGGCATTGCCTGGGACCCCTTCGCCCACTCCACCCTGTCTCAAACTTAGGTGGAATCAGGATTTCCCAGGTTTCAGTTTATGCCCAATTTGGCCAAAAGGGCACTCAATTTTATAAAGTAAGGTGAGTAATCCATTTATTTTTGGCACAGAGGTTGCAGTGAGTTTTGTGAATTTTGGTGTTTCAGACAATTCCTTCATTCTTCAACCACCCCTCTGTTACACCATGAACTCCATGAACACCATGAAGTCATCGTCATTTTCCAAAGCCGAAAACAGCGTGACCCAGAAGCGGGGCTGGACACAGGAGGCTCTCCTAGGCAGGAATAAACACTCACGAAACATTGACCAAATGAGTTCAAGAATGTTCCCAATGGGAGGGGACTGTGGTTCATTCTTACAACTCTCTTGTGTGCCCCCCTTAGATTCTGGCAGATTTGGGGGTACAATCAGGGTTCATTCAATGAGGGAATGAAATAGTAATAACAACAAAACAGTAATAACAAGAAAGAAAAATGTGCCATCAGAGGGATGTTCAGTGTCCTCGGCATTTTCCAAACGGAAGTGAATTTGCATCTCTGACTGTTTTCCATAGTTATGTGTCTAAAGATCTGAGCAAGACAAACCCCTTTAATCTTTTCATTATCTTTTCCTGCCCTAAGAGTAAATAATTGCTACCGAATCCAAGTCCTAAGAAAACACACAAATGCTTTTTAGATATGACTAAGAAGAAAGGAACACCTACTCTTTTTCCATCAGGAACACCTACTCTTTTTCCATCGCCCATTCCTACTTCAAAATGCTTTCTGATTCTCTTATTAAAATGCAAAAACTTGCAAAGAAAAAACTGTTTCTTTAAGTATTGCTCAGTGAGTAAAGCCTTAGAAGCATGATACAAAGTCCCTGTGTCTGGAGCCTTTATTATATTAGCATACTTCAGAAAAGGATTAGATGTCTCTCAGTATTGACTTTGGCTGAGTTTCCTCCCTCACGGTCCCCCGGCTACCACGACCGAGTTTCCTGCCCTGGACTCCTGGTGGGGGTTCTAACCACGGAGCCCCTGTTCCTGGGAGGAGGATTTGAATGCCAACTGCTTCTCTGGGGCTGAACCCAGGATCTAAACCTACTCTTTGGACCCACATCGCCACCTGCTTGTCCCAGAACAACCAACTCCATCCAGTGAACTCCATGTGCAAGTCCTACATCCTCTCAAACATGATCATGAACCAAGTCTATTTCAAAACCCGTAATGGATCCCCATTTTCTACTGCAGAACTCTCCTTCTGCTTGTCTGAAGCACATTCTGTCTAGAGTGTTAGTCAGGCTGGGCTAACTGCTTTAACAACCCATCCCAAATTTGTAGCTGCTTAACGTGCAGGATTCTACTTCTTGCTCACAACACAGTTCAATGCATGCCAGAAGGGGTGTGGGGGCTCTCCCCCAGGCGGTCTCTCAGGAACCTGTTTTCCTTCTGTCTGGTGACTGCTCTACTCTTTATAGACGTCATCATCCAACCAGAGGCTGGTGGAAGGGCAAGGACTGGACATAGGAGGTTCTCCTAGGCAGATACTTCTCACTTCTGCTCAGTCTACCGACCAGAACTCGGTTATATAACCACCCACAAATGGAAGGTGTGACTGATTAACTTCCACCACCAAAGATACATAATTCCTAAAACTTTTAGGTCAAAAGTGTCTATTTATGCATAAGACAGATTGCTGTTGTTGTTTAGTCGCTAAGTCATGTCCGACTCTGTGTGACCCTGTCGACTGTAGCCTACCAGGCTCCTCTGTCCATGGAGTCAGTTGCCATTTCCTTTTCCAGGAAGGCAAATTATACCACCCTAAGTAGATCGGATTTTATTTTGTTGGGCTCCAAAATCACTGCAGATGGTGACTGCAGCCATGAAATTAAAAGACGCTTACTCCTTGGAAGGAAAGTTATGACCAACCTAGATAGCATATTCAAAAGCAGAGACATTACTTTGCCAACAAATGTCCGTCTAGTCAAGGCTATGGTTTTTCCAGTGGTCGTGTATGGGTGTGAGAGTTGGACTGTGAAGAAGGCTGAGCGCCAAAGAATTGATGCTTTTGAACTGTGGTGTTGGAGAAGACTCTTGAGAGTCCCTTGGACTGCAAGGAGATCCAACCAGTCCATTCTGAAGGAGATCAGCCCTGGGATTTCTTTGGAAGGAATGATGCTAAAGCTGAAACTCCCAATACTTTGGCCATCTCATGAGAAGGGTTGACTCATTGGAAAAGACTCTGATGCTGGGAGGGATTGGGGGCAGGAGGAGAAGGGGAAGACAGAGGATGAGATGGCTGGATGGCATCACTGACTCGATGGACGTGAGTCTGAGTGAACTCTGGGAGTTGGTGATGGACAGGGAGGCCTGGTGTGCTGCGATTCATGGGGTCGCAAAGAGTTAGACACGACTGAGTGACTGAACTGAACTGAACTGAAGTAGATCGGGCAACAATGATCTAGCCCCACTCTTATTTGCAGTAATATTTTTTTCTAAATACAAGAACTGAAATATAAGTGAACAGAGATCAATCGATTTCCAGCTTATGTACCTGATCTCAATTCTGTAGGCTGCTTTAAAATAATTTCATTTTTTGTGGGGGTTAACATTTTAGATTGCTGATAGAAACTTTTAAACTGCTGAAAGAATATTTAAATAACATTTGCTACCTATTAATGAATTCAATAGGAACCCAAATATGTGTAACACACATGTAGTATTGAATGGTTCAGAAAGGAGACTATAAATACTTTATCATTTGAGTTGGAAAATACTGAACAGGACAAATGCCATGTTCCTTCCCAGTCTAGCCTGAGCTCACTCCTTCAGCATCATTTTTCTCTCTCTCTTCTAAGGAATCGAGCTGAGAGCTGGAGCAAGGATAACAGAGGTGAGGGGCCACATTCCACTCTCCATTTCCTGTGAAGCTGCATTTGTTGACTGAGACAGCAGGCAAGTGCCTGGCCAGCAGTGAATGACCATGGTGGCATGGCCTGGCTTCAAGGTAAATTTGCTTCTTTGAAGTTACTGTGGGCCCTAGTCTCACAGCCAGGGACTACGGAGAGAAGGACACTAAAAGCCAGGAGGATCTGTTTGGTTTAAGAAATGTAGAACCCATTGACCACAGGCTGATTTGCTTAGGTCAGCCTCCTCTAGGAAAGCATGTGTAGATCTCCTGTAGATGATACAAGCTAGCCCATCTCTAGCTTTTGGTTAATCTTTTAGCTAATGGTGAGTCACAAAGCAAGCCAAGGATATCTCAGCTTGGGGCCATTTTGCATGGTCCATTTTTTTTTTTTTATAAAGGCATGAAAGATTAGTTTTTAATAAAAGA
The DNA here is from genome assembly GCF_029407905.1 of Bubalus kerabau. Classification (NCBI taxonomy): domain Eukaryota; kingdom Metazoa; phylum Chordata; class Mammalia; order Artiodactyla; family Bovidae; genus Bubalus; species Bubalus kerabau. Next base: position 20,931,676 of record NC_073635.1, on the reverse strand, counting down.
AGAATTAAGTTAGGCAGTGATAACACATTCCCAGTGCTCTGGGTTTGACCTGACAGTTATCTATGAAGAGATCAAATTAATGGAACAAGGTAAGATCTTCCAAGGTTTGTGAGAAATTCCCAAATAAATTCTGTTCCCTCATATGGGAATCAGTGTGGCAAAAGAACAAGAGTCTTCTTGTCCATTCCAGACAAACTCTGGCGTTTTCTATTTTGGGATCTCCTTTGAAACAGGAGGACCCTTCACCTGGATATAGAAACTTCATTTCCTCATGCTGTGGGAGTGGCTCAGATTCCAACCAAAGTGTATTCTATAACCTGAGATCCATTCCTCTCTGCCAGTGTCTACGTCTCTGCTGTGGGATAAATAAAATTCCTACATAAGGGAAGCCTTGAGAAATTAAGAAATACCAAGATGACATTTCTTCAAGGATGTTTCAAAAAAACAACAGAAAAAAGTCCCAAGATTTAAATGGCTACTTTATTTCCTGAATTCTGTTCTTCACTGCCTGGCATCTTCATTTAAAGAGGTGACAAAAATCTGATGCAGGTCACTGGCATTATATAAGCAAAAATAACTGGATTTTTTTTCACTTGAAGTGAGCTACAGCACTCGCTCCCCCAAACCTCCTTTGTGGGAAGAGTCTGGAACCCCTTTACATAAATAACGATCAATTTCAGTGCTACCTTTTGTTCTCAGAGCTCTCCATTCTTAAGGCCAGGCTAGGAAGTTGTCAATTGCTCCTAAAAGAGCTGACCATGTAATCAGACTGTATCTGGAGAAAATATGAAGGCCAATCTCTTTATGGCTAGATTCACATTTATTTATGGCTCAAATGTTATTTTCACCAGGGTTGTCACAAATGGCCATGCAGCCTATGGGCCACCCATCTTCAGGGGTGTCACTCACTGTCATTTGCTTATGATATCAGGTGGTCAAGGTAAAGCAAATAAAATGACCATTATTTTATACAGCCATTTAATTTCTGCACTTCGGTAAGGAAACAAATTGATCTTACTTCTCAAAGTTTGAGAAATCAATTTATAAAACAAACTAACAGTCAAAATTACATTGAAAGTGAAAGTGAAGTCTCTCAGTCGTGTCCAACTCTTTGTGACCCAATGGACTGTAGCTCACCAGGCTCCTCCATCCATGGAATTTTCCAGGCAAGAGTACTGGAGTGGGTTGCCGTTTCCTTCTCCAGAGGATCTTCCCCACCCAGGGATCGAACCCAGGTCTCCCACATTGCAATCAGATGCTTTTACCATCTGAGCCACAAGGGAAGCTCCTTAAAATTACATTATGTGTATGCAATAGCTACCTGTGAGCTTCTAGGAGTGGCCCACAAGGCGATACTAAAGGAGTGAGTACTGAAATCTAATCCAGTTGTTTTTTCCAGGGTATATATTAGGAGTTTAAAAAGATACTGAAGCCTGGACCCTACTCCCTGGGCCAATTAGTCACTGAGGGTGGAGTCTTGGCAACAGAATTTTATAAAGTTACTGAAGTGATTTTACTATGTTCAGTTCAGTTCAGTCGCTCAGTTGTGTCCAACTCTTTGCGACCCCATGAATCACAGCACACCAGGCCTCCCTGTCCATCACCAACTCCCAGAGTTCACTCAGACTCACGTCCATCGAGTCAGTGATGCCATCCAGCCATCTCATCCTCTGTCGTCCCCTTCTCCTCCTGCACCCAATCCCTCCCAGCATCAGAGTCTTTTCCAATGAGTCAACTCTTCGCATGAGATGGCCAAAGTACTGGAGTTTCAGCTTTAACATCATTCCTTCCAAAGAAATCCCAGGGCTGATCTCCTTCAGAATGGACTGGTTGGATCTCCTTGCAGTCCAAGGGACTCTCAAGAGTCTTCTCCAACACCACAGTTCAAAAGCATCAATTCTTTGGCGCTCAGCCTTCTTCACAGTCCAACTCTCACATCCATACATGACCACTGGAAAAACCATAGCCTTGACTAGACGGACCTTTGTTGGCAAAGTAATGTCTCTGCTTTTGAGTATGCTATCTAGGTTGGTCATAGCTTTTCTTCCAAGGAGTAAGCATCTTTTAATTTTATGGCTGCAGTCACCATCTGCAGTGATTTTGGAGCCCCCCCAAATTAAGTCTGACACTGTTTCCTCTGTTTCCCCATCTATTTCCCATGAAGTGATGGGACTGGATGCCATGATCTTCGTTTTCTGAATGTTGAGCTTTAAGCCAACTTGTTCACTCTCCTCTTTCAACTTCATCAAGAGACTTTTTAGTTCTTCTTCACTTTCTGCCATAAGGGTGGTGTCCTCTGCATATCTGAGGTTATTGGTATTTCTCCCGGCAATCTTGATTCCAGCTTGTGCTTCTTCCAGCCCAGCATTTCTCATGATCTACTCTGCATATAAGTTAAATAAGCAGGGTGACAATATACAGTCTTGACGTACTCCTTTTCCTATTTGGAACCAGTCTGTTGTTCCATGTCCAGTTCTAACTGTTGCTTCCTGACCTGCATACAAATTTCTCAAGAGGCAGGTCGGGTGGTCTGGTATTCCCATCTCTTTCAGAATTTTCCACAGTTTATTGTGATCCACACAGTCAAAGGCTTTGGCATAGTCAATACTAGGGTTAAATAGCACAGGTGTAAGCTGTAGTAGAGGGTCTATGTAGTTGTGATAAACTTCTAGAATGTTAAAACATACTAGAAGAGAAAATAATAGGATGGTTTAATACTGAAGCCAGATTGTGGGTGACAGAATACTTAATTGTCAGAGATCATGTCAGCCTAGCTTTCATCAAATAGTTTTACTGTGTTTCATAAAAAGTGTTGGCATTAGATTCTGTTTGTTGATAAACTGTCTTCCATTGTTAGAACCTGGGTGGAACTGCTGTTTAAACAGGATCTACAACTTCTAGGGCCCAGGAAGAAATGTGAGCTTCATTTCAGGAAGGCTGCCTCCAACCCTCCCTTCCTTCTTCTGGGTTGCCTGTATTGACTAGGTGATGCATTACCCAAGGGTACCTGCTCCATCGCTTATACTAGCTACATGCCAGCCAGGGGTGGATTCCCCAGGAAGCCAGGGGAGCTTGTGGTTTAGGACTTTCCCATATAAGGGGCATCCCACTCCAGTATTCTTGCCTTGAAAATTCCATGGACAGAGGAGGCTGGCAGGTTGCAGTCCATGGGGTTGCAAAGAGTTGAACATGACTCAGCACGAGCTCGAGCACCAAGACCCTGGGAGGAGGAAACGTGTTCACATGGTCCATATGTTTCAGTAAAATTTGCAAAAGACACATATTTTATTGCAGCCAGTTAAGACTGCTGTCTATTTCTGATCTCACTTCTCCCTATTGTCCAGTGGTGTTAGAGTGTCTGAGGACATTTTAGGGAATAAAGGGCACCTGCATTGGGGATTTCTTTATTTTGGGTTTAATGAGGTATATACATGACATACAGTCATTTCTTCATATAATTATTGGGCTAATACATTTTGTGTGTAGAGATATCTTCCAGAAACAGAAATACAGGCATATCTCAAAGATATTTCAGGCTTGGTTCCAGGCCACTGTAATGTTTTGATGTGTGTGTGTGTGTGTGTGTGTGTGTGTACGTGCGCTCAGTTGCTGATGCTATCTAACCATCTCATCCTCTGATGCCCTCTTCTCCTTTGGTGCATATATAAGTCATATTCACACTATACTTTAGTCTATTAAATGTCTAATAGCAAGGCAATGGCAACCCACTCCAGTACTCTTGCCTGGAAAATCCCATGGACGGAGGAGCCCAGTGGGCTGCAGTCCATGGGGTCGCTAGGAGTCGGACATGACTGAGCGACTTCACTTTCACTTTTCACTTTCATGCATTGGAGAAGGAAATGGCAACTCACTCCAGTGTTCTTGCCTGGAGAATCCCAGGGACGGGGGAGCCTGGTGGGCTGCCGTCTATGGGGTCGCACAGAGTTGGACACAACTGAAGCGACTTAGCAGCAGCAGCAGCAGCATGTCTAAAAAGCACTGGTACCTACTTTAGTTAAAAAATACTTTATTGCTAGACTGTGCTAATTATCATTTGAACCTTCAATGAGCCATAGTAGTAATAGCAAAGGTCACTGATCACATATCACCATAACAAATATAACAATAATGAAAAGGTTTGAAATATTGCCAGAATTATCTACTGTGACACAGAGACACACAGTGAGCAAATGCTGTTGAAAAAATGGTGCCAAAAGACTCGCTCAATGCAGGGTTGCCACAAACCTTCAGTTTATAGGAAACATAGTATTTGCAAATTTTAATAAAGTAGAGTTTAATAAAATGAGGTATGCCTGTAATAGGCAGATTCTTGGATTACTTGATAAGTCAATGAAAAAAGTAAATCATTCATATGATTTATTGAACACACTGAAAAATGTTTTCATTTCCTGCTGATCTAACATAAAATATTGACTTCAATGAAGAAAACAGGAAACTCATATTCACCACTACAATATACGATATATGATTCTCTGGCTAATGAATGTTATCAGTTTAAAGAATATCTAGGATTAGTCATTGTGCTAGAAAAGTCAAAATAACCTTAAATCCTACAGCTCATATATGAAAGAAACTTGATAGAGATTTCCCCACATTTGACAACAGTTCTAAAAAGACAAGACGTAAAACATTGCCAATGAGAAATTGTGAAGCTGAAAGTTTTCAGCTAGAAAGCAGAGATTGAAATTGAATCTTCTGTCCATTCTCTCTGCAGAAAATGGTAATATAATATCATCGTCAGAGGAAAAGTGGGTCAAAGACCAGCCAAGAAAATGTGAAAAACATGTAAAGGTGTCAGGCTATTAATGAATCAAAACATATTTCTAGACTTTGCAATGTTTCTGGCACTTGTCAGATCTTTAAAATTGTCATTTGCTGTAGTTTCTTTTCTCATTCTAAATAAATATTTATTTTCACACAAAATGGTATTCATAATTTTGTAATTATTTTTCATAAAGAGAGCCCTCCAATTGTGTAAACTTTCAGCTCTACAAAACTTGAATCCACCCCTGCAACTGGCCTGTGGGGAGATGATAGGGAGTGTCAGATGTTCCTGGAGTCGAGTGTTCCTGGAATTCTAAGAACAAGTACACACACTCACTGGCACACACACTTGTATCTTACTTCACCCTGTCCAACCACTCCCCAGGTAGCCCTGGGGTTGCCTTTTCTGGAGATGTAGGGCTCGCTGCCCACATGCCCTGACCCCATGTGGTCACCTCCTCTGGGGCTTGGAGTGGCGTCGGAGCCCTGGGCAGGTGCTGAATGTGTCAGTGGGAGACAGTGTAGGTGGTCCTGGGTGTAGGCATAGCCCTGCCTGGCCCTTCAGATGATTCAGGAAGAGCCCAGCCACGCCCAGGGCTGTATCTAGGCAACAGTGCATCCATGCTCAGTCGTTAAGTCCTGCCGATTCTTTGCGACCCCATGGACTGCAGCAGGAAATCGCGGCAATCCTGACGGCACGCATGCTGCTGCTGCTGCTAAGTCACTTCAGTCGTATCCAACTCTGTGCGACCCCATAGACGGCAGCCCACCAGGTTCCTTTGTCCCTGGGATTCTCCAGACAAGAATACTGGAGTGGGTTGCCATTTCCTTCTCCTGACGGCACTCATACGCTGATTTAATAAGGAGTGTGATTCATGGAATCCAGGTTGGGTACAGTTATGGTAAATTTTACCCCAAAACCCCAGAATCTCTCATCGACTCTCCTTTCGTGTCCTTACATGTCCCTCCCCTCTCCCACTCCTCTCCCCGTCACAGGCACTGTCCAGAGTCACCATTTCAGATGGAGGAGGGGTAGTCCTGGTTGTTCCTCCAGAATGCCAGGGAACCTAGAGACAAAATCCATGGCTGATCTCTACAGGGAGCCTCTCTAGCTGCTACGGCCTCCTCCGTAAAGGGGATTAATGATAGTGTCCATCTCTCTGGCAGAACACCTGAGGGCAGAATCCTCTCCATCCCCTCGCTAGCAAGCCTGCGACCCCAGGCCAACCACACTAGCCTAACCATCATGGCCTGGCCATCCACACTCCCTGCCATTCCAAATTTCCCTGAAATGAGCTTCCTCCTCACTCGTGTTTGGGAGACCAGGAATTTCTTCAAGCTCTCTCTGAACACCAAGATGGTCAGACTTCATGGTAAATACCTCGTAGATAACAAGAAAAAGCAAGTGTCTCCTTAAACAGGGAGCCTTATTTTGGTTCACACTAGATCCTTGTGGGTCTAAGAGGGAATCTCAAAAGTCCACACTGTGTCATGAAAACAATAAGAAAGGGATCTGAAAGAAAAAAAAAAACCTTCCTCCCTCACAACTCCTACTCTTTCCCCTCTTCAGATCTTGTCTTTTTTTTTCCCCCAACAAAACAAGGTAGAAGGTATTAATGGTAATGGACACACAAATAGTCATGTGAATAGATAACTTTGGGAAACAGAGACTTGTGGAAATACTTGCTATTTCATTCTGAGATGTCTCAATTTAACTGATCTGTACTTTAACATTATGAAAAATTTTACACAGGTGACATATTTTGAAATATCAGAAATGGCCAGTAATTTATCTCCGTGGGTTTCAGTTTTCTCAGCTATAATATGGAGAGCTAGAACAAAATGATCTCCAAGATCATTTTTTAGGGCTAACATACTACATGTTAAGGATACTGTTGGTCGCTTAGTCATGTCCGACTCTTTGACCCCATGGAGTGTAGCCTGCCAGGTTCCTATGTCTGTGAAATTCTCCAGGCGAGACTACGGGGGTGGGTAGCCATCCCTTCCTCCAGGGCATATGTCCAACCCAGGGACTGAAGTCAGGTCCCCTGCGTTGCAGGCAGATTCTTTACCACCCGAGCCACCATGATTTCATACTAATGATGCTAGCAGTATTTTGCTATATAGTTAACACTTCTTTTGTTTTATATTTGGTAAGTGCTGTGGGCTCAACAGGCATTGATTTTAGCAGCAACAGGGCATGTAATTCAGAAAAGCACTCTTCTGTGAGAAACAACTGTTTCTTGAAAGTGTGAATGAAAGTATATTTTTAAATGAATCAACGTCTATTTTATATGTATACCATGGAGTTTTCTGCCTTCAAGAATCTCATGATGAAGCTCTTAGCGGACCTTATTTATCTAGTATGTCCAGTTTAATTTTCTTAAAGAAGGAATAGTCACACTGGGAGTTTGCCCTACACCGTATCTCCCTTTCCAAGGGTTGCATTGAGGCACAAAGAGGTTAAATGGGGTTGCTATGAAGTAAAGGCAGCGGTGGGACCAAGGCAAGAATTCCGAACACCCTAGGTTCCCACACCCGACCCCAGCATCACAAGCGTCATTCTCGGGTTAATTCTTCCCAAGAACGAACGGGTTAACGTGCGCGCCATGATGGCCAACCCCTGATCGCGCTGCGCTCCGAGACGCCGAGCACCCTCTGGGCAGCATTTCACGGAAAGCAGGCAGCCTTCTGGACGCTGTTGTCATATTGTGACGAGGCTCTGTCTGTTTGGCAATACATCGACACTCCAGATGTATGTTTCCCCAAATTAAAACCATTTATTTACAGACATACCAAGGAAAAATAAGCCTCACTCTGCCGCAGACTTCTGAGTAGCTAGCTACTCTCTTCTTTGATACACCCCAGGCTCTCCTTCTCTATTTACGGCTGGAAATAAGGCCCAGTTGGCGGAGTGGCTGCCTCCACAAACCCCGGGAGTGTTCAGTGGAGGGTGTCCCCCAGGACACAGGACATCTGCTTCCTCATCTTCTTCCCTGTGCTTTGACCTTCAGCGAAAACCCTAATAAACAGCATCAGATCGCCCTTCTTCACATGACTTGCACCAGGAACAGGAAGCGAGTCTGTAGTATGACTGGGAGTCTGCACCCAGTGTTTCTTCTCATGCCCATGTGTCATTTCCACAGCTGAAAATCCAAGGCCAGGGTTCTTCACATTACTTTCCTCTCAGGAAGTATTTCTTCCCTTATAATATGTTCATTTCTTGACCCCTTGAAAAATGATACAGTTCTGGCTCTGTATCTGGCTCTGAAAGCTCTGGCTTTCATTCCAGGAAACAGAACAGCATGGTAGGTCGTAGTCCTGAGTCCTAAGCGATGTGTTAGAGCTGAAGAGGGGAAAGCGGATGGAGGATGGAGTCTGAAGATTCGAAGAGTGTACTTGACAATGAGAGTCTATCAAATGCTTAAATGCTAGGAGTTGCTTTTCTTGCCTTTATCTTTTTCTTTTCTCAGCTCTAGTATTATTTTTCATTGCTTTCTTTCTCACACACACACACAAACGGGAAGGGCCTCGGGCTCTAGTATATATGGGAGATGTCCTGGGCCAGCCTGAAATTATGCACACAGCCTGGGATTGACCAAGAAGTGTAGACTCTGCACCTTGAGAGATGGGGAAATAGGTTTTCTAAGCATCCAGTGAGGCTCTACCCCAGGAAAGTGTTGGGAGTCTTGGCAGATGAATATTTACTACCAGTGACGGTGTGTGCACTGGACCAGAGGCGGGAAGTAAGAGGTGAAGGGAAATAGGTGAGAGGCCTCTAAGGATGTGACACATCCTGGCGGGGAGTCCCTGTGAGTCCTGAGAATGGCACAAGGGTAGAGGTGGGGCGGGGGGCTGTCCTCTGGGCCTTGGGAAGGTTTCACAGCAGAGATTGCTCTGAGTGTGTCTGTGAAGGGTGGCTCCGGCTTTGTGAGGGCGAGCAGGAGCAGTGGGTGTGGGTGGTGGAGGGGGGCCAGGCAGTCCCTCGTGAACGGGGGATGAGGGTTACAGAGCCAGGTGGGGGACACGGGGGTGGAAATGGTCTGCTGAGAATAGATGGTGGGGAGTCACCCAGGGAGCAGATTACTGCTAAAGGTTGAGGGGCAGGGGAGTGACAGGATTGGACCCACATTCTAGGCAGCAGGTTCTGGTGGCGGTTGTGCAGGATGAAGGGAGGGCAGTGAAACAGCAGGAGGGAGAAGCCCCGTGAGGAACCTGCTTCGACACTCTGCACACCAGACGTCAGAGTGAATGGTGAGGAGGTGGCAGTTTCCAGGCTTCTCGAGGGATCTGATGGCCCTTTGGATGTGGCAGCTGAGGGCTTGGCCCTTTGAGTCTCTGTTTGTGCCCCGCTCCATGCTCCATTTTACTCCCACCCCTAGTGCTAATTTTCAGTGTTAATTACAACAGCTATTGCTATTCATTTCTCTTCTGCTCTTAACAGTGGGAAGTCTCTCCTGGTGAAGGGAGGGTAATGCTGTTAGGAGTAACGTTTTTGATTTTTACTCTAAATGCTTTCTGGGTATTATTATTAAGTGGACCTGACTTAACTGTGCAAACTCAGAGTCAAATTTATTTTAATAGCATTTGCAAAGTAAAGGCCAGGCACTGTTTTAAGGACTTCACATGTATTAACTCATCTAATCTTCACAACAATCCAATAACACAGGTAATGTTGGAAAAATTATCCAAAATTTAGGATGAAGGCAAGAAAGTGGATGACACATCCTTTCAGTGTAAGAGGGTGAAGGCCACCCAAGGGTTTTCTCAAGGAATGTCTTTGGTTTGCCTTGCTGCTTAATCCTAAATCAAGTTCTCAGACTTAAGGAAGCCACCTGTTAATTTGAAGACTTTGATTAAGACATTTAGAAATAATTTCTAATTAGGGAAACACATAACCCCAATAATTTATGGTATGTTGAATATTAACCAGGTGATATCTAACCCAACAATCTTATTCTCTAATACATTTTCAGTTGCTCAGCCATGTCTGACTCTTTGAGACCCATGGACTGTAGCCCACCAGGTTCCTCTGTCCATGGGATTCTCCAGGAAAGCATACTGGAGTGGGCTGCCATCTCCTTCTCCAGGGGATCTTTCCCACCCAGGGTTCAAATCTGTTTCTTCAGCTGGTTTTCTTCCAGAACTCTGGGCCATGGAATTCATATTTGTAAATCTGGACATGCAAATATGTTATATGAAGTTTCCCTTCTGCCAAATTTTCATCATCCACGGTCTGATTCAAAATCACCTCATGGCTTCCTTTAGTTTCCACACCCTGTTTCATCTTAACACGGATTCTTTATGCTAGAATCTTTCCAAGCAATTATAACGGGTGGTTTCCTTCCATTTCGGCTGTCAGTATGTTCTACAGCTGTTCTACCTGCGTCTCTTCCTTTAGGTGACAAAAGCATAGAATAAAAGGACTGTGATAACTTTGGCACACCTGTAATACCGACTCTCTGTTCCATGAGAAATTCAGCAAGTACTAAATGTTGCTGATAAATGTTCTGCTCTTGGAGAAAAAAAAACTTCTTCCCTCTACATTTGGTAGTATTCATCTCCTGTTCATGAAGGACCAGTTGAACTCCAAAGCCAGAAAATTCACCTGCATCCCAGAAAGGAAGGAAGTGATACTCTGGGCATGTTCCCCAGAAAGTCTGCCTATTAGTGATGAAGTTGCCTCATTTGCCATTTAATTTTGCAGCCTCTCAATCCTTTAAGCTGCCTTACGTGATCCTTTCTATAGTTGGCAGTGGGACTGTGATGACAATTCCCTGCCCCAATTTCTGCATTCCAGTTTCCAGTGGGTTATGTTGATTCCAGCATCTATTACCATATTTGGCTTCTAAAACAGCAAAACTCTGCAAAAAAAACTTTTCTCATCTCCTCCGCATCTGCCCCCCCCCAAAAAAACCCCAATAAAATTTAAGGAAATAATAACATTATACTAGCTGCTATTATTACTAACTGTCACATCTTCTGATTTGAGCTAAAATGCTTCAAGATGTTAAATGAATGGAATACTGGTGAGTGTCCAGCCTCATTCCTGGTTCCTGGTGCATCCATCTCTGGATCTCACTTATTTAACTCAAGGTGCCTGTTGAATTTGGGTTTCCTCCAAATGACTCAGTATCATGGTTATGCGACTCTTCAGCTTGAATCAGCGAGGAGGAATGTTGACACAGGCCACCTGGTAGGGGACCCCTGGGCAAACTCTGGCTGCAGTGCACTGAACATCTCAGTGATGTAAGAGTCACGGCACTTGTGCAGCGAATGACGTTAACTGAGGGGTCATTCCTGTTACTCCTATACCTGGCCCGATCAGAAGCACAATCATGTTTAATCTGGATAACAAGGAGTCCTCCACTAGGGAAGTGCTAATTTGTGCATCTGGATACTGCCATTTTCAGGATGGGGAACACATGCATACCTGTGTCGAATTCATGTTGATGTATGGCAAAATCGATACAATATTGTAAAGACTGACAGCTCTAGGGAGGAACAGTTTACCTGGATCTGAGGGACAGGTAGGAATCTGGATCACTTACTTTCACAAAATGCTTAACTGTTTACACAGACCCAGAGCGGGGATAATTTGGCAGGGATCCAGGGAAGGAGGCTGAAGGGCTAGACTGATCCCTACCACCACTGCAGATCAGACAAAGGAGGCCCTGACAATTCAGATGGCTTGTCTGAGGTCACTTCGAGGGAGAGGTGGCAGATCAGGGATGGGGGTCCAGGTTATCACGTGCAATAGTGATGTCATATCCTTGTAAGCATCTCCAGGGCTGGCTGCCATTTGTGCCTATAGGAATATGTGCTTGACAATAAATGCTGGAGAGGGTGTGGAGAGAAGGGAACCCTCTTACACTGTTTGTGGGAATACAAACTAGTACAGCCACTATGGAGAACAGTGTGGAGATTCCTTAAAAAACTGGAAATAGAACTGCCATACAACCCAGCAATCCCACTTCTGGGCATACACACCAAGGAAACCAGAATTGAAAGAGACACATGTACACCAATGTTCATCGCAGCACTGTTTATAATAGCCAGGACATGGAAGCAACCTAGATGTCCATCAGCAAACAGATGGATAAGAAAGCTGTGGTGCATATACACAATGGAGTATTACTCAGTCATTAAAAAGAATACATCTGAATCAGTTCTAATGAGGTGGATGAAACTGGAGCCAATTATACAGAGTGAAGTAAGCCAGAAAGAAAAACACCAATACACTATAATAATGCATATATATGGAATTTAGAAAGATGGTAACGATAGCCCTGTATGCGAGATAGCAAAAGAGACACAGATGTATAGAACAGTCTTTTGGACTCTGTGGGAGAGGGCGAGGGTGGGATGATTTGGGAGAATGGCATTGAAACATGTATATTATCATATGTGAAATGAATCACCAGTCCAGGTTCGATGTATGATACAGGATGCTCAGGGCTGGTGCACTGGGATGACCCAGAGGGATGGGATGGGGAGGGAGGTGAGTGGGGGGCTCAGGATGGGGGACACATGTATATCTGTGTCAAATTCATGTTGATGTATGGTAAAACCAATACAATATTATAAAGTAATTAGCCTCCAATTAAAATAAATAAATGTATATTAAAAATAATAAAAAATAAATATTCTGGCAAGGAGAGTATATATAAAAAAAAAAAGGAATATGTGCTTGAACACTTCTCCATAGTGAAAAATGCTTCATGGAAGGAAATGCCCATTACTTGGTTGGGGCACACATGTCTGTCTTGAAGAAAATATGCTTCCAAATTCCCATCTCATCTCCTCCTTTGAGATGGAAACAATTTGAGGGAGACGTGTGAAGGTGTGAAGTGGGCTCCCCAGGAGAATCAATAACAGCTGAATTAAGGCAGTATGCAAATGGAATTCCAGTGTTTTTGACTTCCATGTGCAATGCCTGGCTGCATTTTTCCATCACTACTCACGGGCCTCTGAGGAACTGTGAAAAGCACCTGGTCTCTAGGGACCAATATCCTGAAGTCAGCAGTAAGGAAAAATCCTTCTTTAATGTGTCTTGAAATGAACTCATGATTGGACCAGAAATATACCTTCACTCAACTTGAGTACATCAATAACCCCAAAACCAGAGGTGCTTCCAAAGTACAAGTGGGTGTTTGATTAACGTCTCATAACCCATGGCAGCTCCAGAGCACACTTAGAAATTCTTTTCATCCAAGTTGAACAGAAACCCATGAGCAGACAGGAATGGGTCTCTGAAGCTGAAGCTGGAGCTTATGGCTTTGCAGACAGTCTTTACAGCAGGGGTGGCAACTTCTGAAAAACGGTGGGTGGTAGTTTTACGGTCCTTTTTCTGGCAGAAGCGGTTCCAGCACAGGCGTAGGGGTCCTGGCATGTCTGCACACATGCTCACTTGCACACAGGATGGGCCAGCATTGGGAGGGCCCTATGGCAGGGGTCAGGGAGGCGGCCAGAAGGGATGGATTTGGGTCTGTGGGCACCTACCAAGTGTCTGCTACTGGAGTATATGTCAGATTACTCCCTACAGCTCACCACTACTTCTCCAGCATTTTTTGGTAGAGTTTGGTGCCCACCTATTTTCTTTCTTATCTTCCTGTCACCTGTTTGTGGAAGACACTATTGGCTGTCAATCCATCAGCTGAACCATTTTCTTTTGCTTGCATGCTAAGTTGTTTCAGTTGTGTCCAACTCTTTGTGAGCCCACGGACTGAAGCCCATCAGGCTCCTCTGTCAATGGGATTTTCCAGGCAAGAATACTTGAGTGGGTTTCCATGCCCTTCTCCAGGGGAGCTTCCCAATGCAGGGATCGAACCTGTGTCTCTTACATCTCCTTCATTGGCAGGTGGGTTTTTTACCACTAGCGCCACCTGAGAAGCCCTACAGTGTAGTCCCCTTCCCATAAGAGGCTTCCATTAAAGTAGGTGAGGCCCTTCCCTACACCAGGGAGAGAAACTTTTTTGGTCTAAGTGAATCATAGTGATCTCACTCCATTACTAATGCATGAAAAGGCACAGTGACTATGACTTAGAGTGCAGTGGTGTGGGTACCAGTTAGGCCAGAGGGTGGGGTATGTGTAAGGAAGAGGTGACATAGCTTGGAAAGATAGATTAGCATCAAGTTTTGGGGTGCTTTGAATGACAGGCCAAGAAGTTTAAATTTTGTTCAGTGTCATTGTTTAAGTTCAGATAGTTTATTTGGGAGGTGATCATAGAGGGTCACAAGGGAAGAAGTGAGGGAATGAGACAGGGAAAGGAGAGAAGCCAATGAAACATTTGTTAGTGAGTGATTTACCACTGTGGGCACTGGGCTGTCTGAGAAACCGAGCCCTACTAAAGAGAGAGAAGACTGAGGCATTCAGCCAGTGGCTCCCAAATCACATGGGTGAGAGTTGCCTTCAGGGGTTTTGACTTTTCTCAACTTCTGGGTTATACCTTTAGTAGAACAAGCTCCTTTAATGGTGGAAACACTTCTAGGAAGAAAAGAGGATGCTGAGGCCTCTGAGGTGAAAAACTGTCTTGGGACTGTACTCCAGAGCCGCAAGTAGACTTGGGAGATGAGGAGACGTGGGCCTGGGGGATGAACGGCATCCTTTACATCTGGTAACTCATGGGAAACAGACAAGGTTTGGAATTGGTAAAGGACATGATTAGAAGTTGCTTTGAAAATATTTTTTTTCTGGATACAGTATATATAATAGGTGGGAGTTCACATTTCATTAAAAAAAAAAAAAACATTTTTTGAATCCTGTGCAATATGCTAGGAGTATGGTCAGGGCTAAATCTTTTGCCCTCTAGAGGCTCCCTGTCTGGAACGCAGGGCTGTTGCTGTCAGAAGATGAGGAAGCTGTACTCAAGTGAGATAATGCAGAAGTTAATTAAATCTGTGGCAGGAGATGATAGAAAGCAGACGGTGGATGTGAGAGACACTGCAGAAATAAAGAGGGCTCAGTAGCTAGTTGGTAAAAGGAATTGAGAGTGAGGAAGGATTCATTGGAGTTTTGACACCTATGACAGAATTTTGGACGTTAGGGACAAGAGCCATTTTGGAAGACAGCATGGAAGCTGGGAAAAGGATTACCATGGGCAATATATATACAGGCCTGATTTCCATTAGCCACTAATTAATAAACATTTTTAGAGAATCTACTGAGTCTCAGGAACCGCACTGGTCACTATAGTGAAATCTAGTTACAAAGACCCGTGAAACGTGATTTATGTCTTCAATGGGCTTATAGGCTCTTTGTGAAGAAAATGAACATTCAGGTATGCGAGGAGCTCATGGGAACATCTCTCAGAGGAGGGAAAGAGTGGTAAGGAAGGTATAAGATGATATTTGAATAAAGTTTTAAAAAAAATTATAGATGATATGCTTTTATTCTAGAAGGCAAACCCTGTGTATATAAATACAACCATAGTTTGGATATATATGGAAAAGGACTTACCAAAAGTTAAAAAAGAGTACTGATATCTTACAGAGCCTTAAAGTGTATAACGGACACCAGGCATCAAATTTTAAAATTTTCTGACCCCTAATATAAAATCTTTACATCCAATCCATTATTTATCCTCAAAATATCTGTATGTAGAGAGATTCCTTAAAAAACTAGTAATAAAACTACCGTATGATCCAGCAATCCCATTACTTGGCATATACTCTAAGAAAACCACAATTCAAAAAGACATATGTACCCCAATGTCCATTGTAGTGCAATTTACTATAGCCAGGACATGGAAGTAACCTAGATGTCCACTGACAGACAAATGCATAAAGAAGTTGTAGTACCTATATACAATGGAATATTACTCAGTGGAACCAATTTAGTGAGATGGATAGACCTAGAGCCTGTTACACAGAGTGAAGTAAGTCAGAAAAAGAAAAACGGATATTGTATATTAATGCATATATATGGAATCTAGAAAAAAACGGTACTGATGAACCTGTTTGCAGGGCAGGAATAGCATGCAGATGTAGGGAATGCACTTGTGGACGCGGAGGGGAAGGAGAGGACGGGATGAATTGAAAGAGTAGCATCGATATAAATAAACTACCATGTGTAAAATATTTAGTGGAACCTGCTGTACAGCACAGGGAGCTCAGCTCTGCTCTGTGATGACCCCGAGGGGTGGGATGGCGGAAGGAGGTTTAAGAAGGAGAGGCTATATGTATACATATGGCTGATTCACATTGTAAAGCAATTATCCTCCAACTAAAAATAAAATTTTTAAAAATCTATTCATGTGGTGGAGGCCAATATTGTGAAACAATTATCCTCCAATTAAAAAATTTTAACTCTATACATAAAAGAATTTTGTACAATTTTTCACTTATTCTATTCTAACCTAGGCAAATGTGTTAAAATTATCACAATGTCCTGGTTATATGAGCTGAGACTAAAGGATGAATAGGTGTTTTTCAGGTAAGGATAGGTATGACCCAGATCATGGCTGCTGTTTGCCATTTATACTTTATCCTACCGGTCATGAGAAGGTACAGAAAGGGCTCTAAGTAGAAGAATGTCCCGATCAAATGTGTGTCTAGGAAGATTGGTGAGGCAGTGATGGTGGGATCAGGGATCCAAGGAAGGAGGCAGGAAGACCATTTGAAGATGCTCTAGGGCAGTGATTTTCAAGATGTCTGGGAATCCTGGAAGTCCCCAAGACCTCCCTGGAGGTCGGGGAGGTCCTCGTGGCAATATTAAGATGGCATTTCCTGATGGTCCAGTGGTTAAGAATCCGTCTTGCAATAGAAGGGACATTGATTTGACCCCTAGTCTAGGAAGATCCCACATGCCACCGGGCAACTAAGCCATGAGCTACAGCTACCGACCCCGGCATGCCTGGAGCCCTTGCTCCGCAACCAGAAGCCACAACAATGAGAAGCCCACGAACTGCAGCCAGAGAGTCGTCCCCGCTCGTTGCAACTAGAGAAAGCCTGCACACAGCAAGGAAGACACAGCAGCCAAAAATAAGAAAATAAACACACAGATAAAAATCATTTAAAAAGATGGTATTTGTCTTGATTTTCGTTCTGTCACTGCTGCACAGAGGAGTTGTCCAGAAGCTAAATGATGTGTGACGACAATTTCTTTGCAATTGCTAAGATATGCTTTTTCATTCTGGTGTTTTAAACACTTGTTTCTTATTTTTAATTAATTTCTGAAGTGGTTTATAGACAATATTGTAAATATTGTTCAGTATACTCCACGTAAACAAAACTTTGGGATCCTCAAAGTTTAAGGACCATTGCTTTATAGATATTTATTGATTTGATTTGGAAAAATTGCCAAGGGATTTTCAGTAAGGAATACAGGAAGAATTGCCCCGATTATATGGATGAGAAAACTAAGGCAGATAAGCCAGATAATTGACAAAACCAAGGAATAGACAGAAAGGGGGATGGGCTAGGAACATATTTGAAGAAAGCCAGTTTTGGGAGCTGTAAGAGTCAGGGTTCTCCATAGAGATGGAACCAAGAGAATGAGAGGGGGTCGGGAGAATTCTCCCTTACTCAAGTCTTTCTGATTTACTCAAGTCTTCCTCAGATTGGGCAAGGCCCACCCCCACCAGGGACACTAATGTGCTTTACTCAGTCACTGATTCACATGTTCATCTCATCTAGAAATATCCTCACAGACACACACAGAATAATGTTTAACCAAGTGTGGGGACACTCTGTGGCCCAGGCAAGTTGACACATAAAATTAACCATCATAGGTGCTAATCCTGGGTAGGAGAAATGAGGACCCATCAGTAAGAAAATGAAAGACTGGAGTGGAGAGGAAGACAAGGCACTGTTTTTACTGACTCCCTGGCTAGTCTCTGCTTGGCCATAAACTCTCACTGCTCCTTCTGCAGACTCATAGATTCCACATTCATGAGATCAACCAGACGCCTTCTCGTCCTCCCTCTGCTCTGTGGCTCATCTCATTGCTGCAGGAATCCTTTGGCAAAAGGACCCGTGCTAATTTCTACCTTCTGCACAGAGTTTACTCATCTCGGCCATCATGAAGAATCAAGATGGTATTCTCTGCTGACCCCAAACCCACATAAGACCTGTAACTGCATCCTTAACAGAGGCAAGGAACACACGTATTTCTCCAGAAATGTAGTAAATCTTAAAGCTTGTTTTATGAGGGAATCCTAAATGGTAATCCGATTCCCACATGATAATGTGTTGCAAATTACTAGTAAATGCTCTTTTTGGTAATCTGCAAACAAATGCTTGCTCTCAACAAGTGAGTCACTAGTGAGAAGAGAAAATGACCCTTCACATTTGGGAATGTTGTCAAATCCAGGTTTTAAATCAAAAGGTCGCTGATGCAATCCATTTTAGTGGGCTCAGCTCACTGGTCCACACGGAGCAAATATCTGTGGGGTACAGACACTGCTACCCGAGGGTGATGCCAACAGTGTGATTCTTTATCCCCAGGATTTATGACTAGGTCATCCTCTCCTGAGAGGTCCAGAGAGGCTCTGGGTCCCCACTAGGGCTGTACACCCAAGTCTGTCATCTTGGAGACCCTGACTCCTAAACCCTCTCCTATCTGTCCATCAAAGTTTGCCAAGATCTTGGGCTTTTGCAGGGAAGGGCTTGCTACCATAAACACACACTCATGTTTGATATACAAATGGCATACTGTAGTAATCGTCAAATTGTGTTCTATAGAACGTACTAGTTCTGAAAGATTAGGAAAAAATATTTCCTGGTAACATAACTTTATGGCAAAAACCACCACAATATTGTAAAGTAATTAGCCTCCAATTAAAATTAAAAAAAAAGATACACATGCAAATAAATGGATAGACTAGAAAGCTAAACAAACAAACAAACCAACCCTCTCTTAGAATAACGTTAGCATTTTAAAAGCTCTGAAAAAAACTTTCCGCTAAGATAGCAGTTCAGCTTAAACTAATTCAAGCTGGCAGATACTGTGGGCTGACTCACTCACCTCCTGTCCCCACCATCCCAACTTCCCTTACGGTGTGTGCACCTCCATCTTCTGAAAATTGCATTTCCCAGGACACTTTTGGAGGTTGGATGCAGGCACATGACCTAGATGGGGCCAATCAGATGTGTGCCCAGGGCTACCTCCTAGAGGAAGTCAGTACATTAGGGGAACACTGCGTCTCTTGACAAGAACAGTGCTGTGGGTGTCTGGTATTCCCGAGGGGATGTGGTGGCGGGCCCAGTGTCCACTCTCAGGCAGTGGTTTTTCTACCAGAAAGGTGCTGTGGTGAGGTCGGGCATTGTTCTTTGCCTATTGCTGGCCCCAGCTGTGTTCTTTTTGGCTGAGTAACATACAAGTCTGGCCTCCCAGAGTATACTACTACTAACAACAACAACAATAATAACAATAACTTGCTACTTAAGCTAGCTAGAGTGAATCCAGGTTGCAATTAAACTCTGACTCCTACAACCACACACACTAATGACTACTTAAGGATCTCCCATAAAACTAGTGGTTCAAGGAAAACAAGTTTGGAGATGTTATTCTTCAAACTGAGATTCTAAACCTCACTTTAAGTGAATAAGAAACGCTAAGGGTGGGAATTTCAGGTGCTTTGCCTGGCAACGTCTCTCGTGAGGATGGGGAATGGTGGCTCCATAAGGGACCATGTTATCTGCCGTCTCTGGACAAGAAGCTCTGGAGGGACTTGAAGCTCAAGAGGTACTTCCTAAACCTACAATTTCATGAAAACATTGGCCAGACTAAGCATATGTTCTTTATCTGACATCCTGCTAGGTCCTTATGTGGAAATACACATCAGTAAATGGCTTGATTTCCCAGGGGACTAACAAGAGGCTAGAGATTTATGTGTGAAATCATTAGGGGACGTAAAATGATATAAAATTAAGTGCAACTTTTGAGGTTTACTATATCCAACTTATTAAAGGCATAAATCTTAAAACAATTTTTCCATTATTTTTAGAATTTCCTCCTCTAAATTAGTGGCTCATAAGCCAAATTGCGTCTGTAGGTATGTTTTCTTTTGCCCACACAGGGCTTTGTTTAAATGAATTAGTTGCCAGCATTTGCAAAAGTAGAAGATTTTTACCTTAAAAGTTAAAAGAAGTGGCAACTAAGAGCAGAGATAATTATGCTATTCTCTGATATGTGTGTGTGCACTCAGTCGCTCAGTCATGCCCAACTCTTTGCAACGCCATGGGCTGTAGCTCGCCAGGTTCCTTGGTCCTTGGAATTTTCCAGGCGAGAGTAGTAGAATGGGTGGCCATTACCTACTCCAGGTCATCTTCCCGACAGAGGGATGGAGCCTGTGTCTCCTGTGTCTCCTGCACTGGCAGGTGGACGCTTTACCACGAGCACAACCATGAAGACTAGTTTTTGTTTGTTTTTTAATTCCTAAAGTTATTCTTCACGAGGGACATTGGCTATCTAGTTAGTTTTTCTAATATTTTAAGTTCTCCCAAAGCAACTGTGCCCTTGAAAGAAGCACATTAGATTAAGAGCAGATGATCCATTGTTAGCTTAATAGACACATGATCCATCATATTTATGGGATATAAAATGAGGAAGCAGCAGCAGATAGATGAAGAAATCCGAGATGGAGGTTAAGAATTTAGATGTCACTTGGTCTTTCTGGAAGTGATGTACCCAGCTAGCAAAAGGCAGGTCTGGACGTAGAATGCCTGTGTGGTGACTGCAGGACAGTGTTCTGTACACATTATTTTGTTCCTTCTAGTCAAAGCCAACACGCGGGATGGAGAAGACTAGAAGGGTGAAGGCAGGTCTATGCAGATGAGAGAGGCTGCACAAACTAAAGATCCCCCTTGCCCAAAACTTCATGCCACCTCATTGCTTCTTAGGGACACCTTCAATCAAACGTCTAATTCTTCCCTGTAATAAGAGGAAGAGACTACTGTAAAGAGTGTGTTATGTGCTTGAGTTTAAAAAGGCTCCCTATAAGAAGAAATTGTTTGCACATAAAAACCTGATAGAGTCCTGTTAGTCCCACAGTCGCAAACTTTAATCTTTTTTGTACTTACAAAAGTAAAACAGGTCAGTTTTAGATCTGCAGATGTGGCAAGCTCCAGAGAATTTTTTCCATCTCAAAGGGGAAGTCAGTACTTAGCGGGACCTTCCATTTCCAGGTGAGAATGTGGCCCAGTATTGGACAAGCTTCAAAATTTTCAAGAGAATGTGGGAATCTGACTTTTTGTGTGAGATGTCCCAACTGAAAAACAAACAGGAAAACCTGTAAGTCACCAGTTTGCAACCTCTGTTTAGGATCTTCACTTGATGAGGCTATTTATGAAAAAATAGAGAAATAATACAAACTCTTCTTTAACAAAACAGCTTAAATAAAATGCTAAAAGTAGTGTTTAAATACATAGTTAACCTCTTTAAAGAGTAAGATAAATCCCTAGAAAAAAAAAAAGAGTAAGATAAATCCCTAAAGTAGTGAGGCTCAGAAGGGAAAGAATCTGCCAGCAAAGCAGGGGATCCAGGTTCAGTCTCGGGATCAGGAAGATCCTCTGAAGGAGGGAATGGCAACCGACTCCAGTATTCTTGCCTGGAGAATCCCATGGACAGAGGAGTTTGGTGGGTTACAGTCCATGGGGTCGCAAAGAGTGGGACACGACTGAGTGGCCAACAGTTCACTTCTAGAGTACGGAGCCTGTGAGCTGACAGTCTGCCTCCCCTGGGTCTGGGGATACTTCTCAGTCTTAGGAGCTAAGGTGATTGAGTTTTATTTTATTTTATTCTTTACTGGGGAAAACAGAAATAACATAAAATTTATCATCTTAACCATCTTTTAAGTGCACAATTCAACAGCGTTAAGTACATTCACACTTTGTGCATCCATAACCATCATCCATTTCTAGAACTTTTTCTTCATCCCAAACTGAGACTCTGCACTCCCCACACCTCCCTCCCTCAAGGCCCTGGCAACCACCATTCTACTTTCTGACTCTATAAGTCTGACTACTCTGCATACCTCACGTAAGTGGAATCATACACTATTTGTTCTTTTGTGACTGGCTTATCTCACTTAGTATAACAGGGTTCATCTGTATTACAGCATGTATCAGAGTTTTATCCCCTTTTTTGAGACTGAATAATATTATATATTTACATGAATTTATTTTATATATAATAATCCCATTTTATTTATAATGTAATATTTTTAATATATATATATTTATTATATATTAAATAAATATATTTATTTATATGTAAGTATACTTATATACATATAAAAGCACATTTTATTAACCCACACACTCATTCATCAATGGACATTTGGATTGTTTCCACATTTTGGCTATTGTGAATATTGTTGCTATGAATGAATATGAGTGTACAAGTTTTACCTCAATTCCCTGCTTTCACTTCTTTTGGGTATATACCCAGCATTGGGACTGCTTGGTCAAATAGTAAGCCTGTTTTTAATTTCTGAGGAAACGCCATCCTATTTCCCACAGGGGCTGCACTATTTTTTATTCCCACCAGCAGTGCATAAGAGTCCCAGTTCCTCCACATGCATGTGAATACCTTTGTATTCTGGTTTTTTTTTTTTTTTAATTATAGCTACTGTCATGGATGTGAAATGAAGAGGCTTGAGTTTTATGGAGAACTATAAACATATCATAGGTCTGTCTAGTCAAGGCTATGGTTTTTCCAGTGGTCATGTATGGATGTGAGAGTTGGACTGTGAAGAAAGCTGAGCGCTGAAGAATTGATGCTTTTGAACTGTGGTGTTGGAGAAGACTCCTGAGAGTCCCTTGGACCGCAAGGAGATCCAACCAGTCCATTCTGAAGGAGATCAGCCCTGGGTGTTCACTGGAAGGAATGATGCTGAAGCTGAAACTCCAGTACTTTGCCCACTTCATGTGAAGAGTTGACTCATTGGAAAAGACCCTGATGCTGGGAGGGATTGGGGGCAGGAGAAGGGGACAACAGAGGATAGCTGGATGGCATCTCTGGACGACAGAGATGGCTGGATGGCATCACTGACTCGATGGATGTGAGTTTGAGTGAACTCTGGGAGTTGGTGATGGGCAGGGAGGCCTGGCATGCTGCAATTCATGGGGTTGCAAAGAGTCGGACATGACTGAGCGACTGAACTGAACTGAACTGAACTGATAAACATATCTGGGGCTTCCCTGGTGGCTCAGCGTAAAGAATCTGCCTGCCAATGCAGAAGACACAGATTCAATCCCTGGGTCGGGAAGATCCCCTGAAGAAGAAAATGGCAACCCACCCTAATACTCTTGCCTGGGAAATCCCATGGACAGAGGAGCCCGGTGGGCTATAGTCCATGGGGTCGCAAACAGCTGGACACAACTGACCGACTGAGCACCAGCACAGATAAATATACCTACCCATCAGCATAAGGAGTTGTCAAGGAAAATTATCTATTTCAATCTGGACTCTGGTTGGAAAAAAGTTTGCCAAGGTATAGGAACCCTAACGTTAAGAAATTAGCTTAAAACTGTACCCAGCCCCCTAATAGAACCAGAAGATCTGGCAATTCAATGTAAAACCTCTTGGCAGGGCTATACCCTTCACCAAGGATCACAGATCATCTCCACAGCTAAAACTCGGCTAAACATAAACTTGAAACCCAAATATGAGTCAAAAACTCAAATATATAATGATACAATCCACCATGAGTAGAAGTCAATTGACCAAATAAGTAATTTGATTTGATCCTGCAGAATATAGAGATAATATAGTTCTCAGATAGAGGCTATAAAGTAAGTATGGTTGAAATGACAAGGAACTTAAGAAGGAATTAAAAACATAAGAAAAGAACAGAGCCCTTGGGGAAAGAAATAGGCTGATGTGAAAAAGATAAAATTTCTATAAATGAAAAACACAGTCACTGAAATTAAAATCTCAATTGACAGATTAAATAGCCACTGAAACAAAGCCAGAGAGAAATTTAATGCATGGAAAGATATATGTGATGAAATTATCCAGACCATAACACAGAGGGGAAACAGATGAAAATTACGAAAAAAAAAAGAGTAATGGCACAGTGGAATGTTTGGCTTCTCTCCTGCCAATAACAATTATAAAAGTGGGGGGGCGGGGAGAACAAACAACTGGGAGTTAAACAAAAGCTGGCAGAAATTGGAGCGGATTAGATCCTCACTGAGTGAGTCCACATTTCCATGCTTTTTCGCCCTACCTAAGGGTACCCCCTGGAGAAGGAAATGGCAACCCACTCCAGTATTCTTGCCTGGAGAATCCTGTGGACAGAGGAGCCTGGTGGGCTGCCATCTATGGGGTCCCATAGAGTCAGACATGACTGAAACGATTTAGCAGCAGCAGCAGCAGCAAGGGTTCTCCCAGGTCCATCAGTGGGGCAGGTGAAGCTGAAGCACAAAGTGGCAGGCTTTCAGCCATAGAACATAGGACTGAGGAATGAGGAGGAGTTTGGGACTGCCAGAGAGGCTTAAAATTGAGAAGGGTGGGGAATTCTAGGGAAGCCCCCAAGTCTTTGTAGACACTCAAGTCACACCTTCAGCTGATTCCTAAACTGCATATGCATGGGATGAGTCTCCAAGATGCCCTGGGAGAAACAACAGCAAGAAAGTTGAAAAAACTGAGCAGAGGTTTCAGCAGCTGTCTGTTACAGACACTGGAATTCAAATCCTGCCAAGTTAAGCAGATCTGAAAAATATGCCTCAAGCTTTTAAAATTTAAAAACCAAAGGCATACCCTAGGACTTGGGACTAAATAATTCACCCTATGGCAGTCACAAAACTGAAACGGAATCACCCTTACAAAGCCTAAATGCAAACTCCAAAAATCAAGGTTCTCTGCCAGTAATTTTACTGCCTTCTAAAACAAGTCAACATTCTTCAGAAAGAAAAGAATTCAAAGTATCTACAAAGTTTCACCCACAATGTCTCAAAGTGAAAAGTGTTAGTTGCTCAGTGGTTTCTGACTCTGCGACCCCCTGGACTCTAGCCCATCAGGCTTCTCTGTCCATGGAATTCCCCAGGCAAGAATACTGGAGTGAGTTGCCATTTGCTTCTCCAGGGGATCTTCCCAACCCTGGGATCAAACCTGGGATGGCCGCATTTCAGGCAGATTTTTTTTTACCATCTGAGCCACCATATATATTATAAAATAAAAATTTACTAGCATGGAAAGATACTGGAAAACGTGACATATAGTCAAGAGAAAAGTCAATTATAGAAAGAGACCCATAGACCAACCAGATGTTGAAATTAACAGATAAGGATTTTAACATAATTATGGTAAATATGTTCATGAATTTATAGGAATACATGGGTATGATGGATGAAAAGGTAGGGAATTGTCAGGTTTGATATGTACATTGAAAAAAGAATCAAATTTAAATCCAAGAACTGAAAAACCCAGTATCTGAAAATATTCATTTCCCATGACTGACGGGAGAATAAACACAGCAGGTGAAAGGAGCAGTGACAGTCAGTAGGTCACCAGAAATAGAAAATAGGTCACGAGACAGGCCAGTGGAAGTTAGCTAAGCTGAAAGTCAGAGAGAAAAAGACTTTCTGACACTGAGCTGTAGGACTGTCACTAGAAGTCTAAGACATATATAAGGAGAGGAGAGAGTAAATGGAGCAGGAAGTATTACAACTATATTATTGAAATTATTCTAAATTTGATTCAAAACAGTAGTCCCGACATCTATGAAGCTCAACAAACCCCAAGTAGGATAAGTGCAAATAAAGACATAACTAACCGCATTACAGTCAAACTGTGGAAAACCAAAGACTAAGAGAAAATATTAAAAGCATCCAAAGAAAGAAGACATGCTACATAAGGGAGAATAATTCTATGAATTATGGCTACTTCTCATAAGAAAAAAAAAAAAGAGCTAGAAGACATGGTATATTCAACATGATAAAAAAAACACACTGCTGACTCAAAATTCTATACATAGAACAAAAAAGAAAAAAAATTAATGCAAGTGAAATAAGAGATTTTTAGGTGAATCAAAGCAGAAAGAATTTGTCGCCAGCAGACCCACAGTGTAAGAAATCCTCAAAGATGTTCTTCGAGTTGAACAAAACTACTAACAGGCAGAAATTCACATCTACTGGAGGAAATGAAGAACATTAAAATGATAAACACTTGAGCAAATCTACTCTAGTGGCAAAGAACCGCCTGCCAGTGCAAGAGACACAGGAGATGTGGGTTCAATCCTTGGGTTGGGAAGGTCCCCTGAGGAGGGCATTGGCAACCTACTCCAGTATTTTGGCCTGGAGAATTCCATGGATGGAGGAAACTGGTGGGCTTGAGTTAATAGGGTCTTAAAGAGAGAGACACTACTGAAGTGACTTAGCACGCAAAAGAGACATAGGGCTTTGTCAACATGAACATCTGTCCTTCAAAACACACCATTAGGAAAATAAAAGCAAGTTGCAGAAAGGTAGAAAGCATTTACCCCCATGGCACCTGCGCACACAGTTCTTGCTTCCACCTCTGAAAGGATAGCTTGGAGCCAGGGTCTAGGGAATGGGCAGGGGAGAAACAACAGGAGGTCTTCTTGCAGGAGCTCCCTTTCCCACTCTCCAAGCCAGACAGCAAAGAGATCAAACCTGTTAATCCTAAAGGAAATCAACCCTGAATATTCATTGGAAGGATTGATGCAGAAGCAGAAATTCCAATAATTTGGCCGCCTGATGCAGAGTCAACCCTTAGGAAAAGACCCTGATGCTGGGAAAGATTGAAGGCAGGAGGAGAAAGGGACAGCAGAGGATGAGATGGTTGGACTTCATCCTTAACTCAATGGACATGAGTTTGAGCAAACTCTAGGAGATAATGAAGGACAGGGAAGCCTGGCATGCAGTCCATGGGGTCAAAAAGAGTCAGACACAACTGAGTGACTGAACAACAAAGCCAGAGTCAAGGGTGTGCCTTCTGTACATTTGGTTCCCGCTTCTGGCTTTCAGGCTGTCTTGTATCCAGGTTAGTGGACACGGGAGGAAAAATGGGAAGCTCATCACCAGTTCAGCGGTACATATATTGAATTCTCTGGTCTTCTATCCTAGCCTGCCTGGTATTTTTCAGAGTCCTCAAATACCTGGTCCAGGTTTTAGAGCTGCATTCAGAGAGTCAGAGGGGCGGAGAGTGCTTACCCATCTTATCCAGAATCAACACTCATGACTTAAGTTCTGAGCATGTTAAACTGAGGTAGTTGTGGAATAGTTCCAGGTGGACGTCACTGTCTGGAGCTTTGAAGCAAGATCCGGACTAGAGACATTGCAGTCCTCAGTCTATGAGTCCTTCCAGTCACACCAATCAGAGAGGGTGTGTGGGACTAGAGCCTTCTGAGAAAGCCTGGGAATCTTCCTGATTCCAGAAAGAGGAGCTAATGCAGAGAGTCAGACAGATCAGAGGAAATGCAGGATGTGGGTGTCAGGTCTCCACTCAACTCTCTCTTGAGCTGCGCACGCCAGCCGTGCTGGTCAGGTGTTTCTGGTGCTTTGTCCATCTGTGTCAGAATCACTTGAGATGGAAGGGGTAGGAGTGGGATGGGGCTAAAAGCGTTGATTTCCAGACCACACTCCTTCACATTTATTTCATTGAAATTGTAGATGTTGGGGGGCTTTGCAGGTGGTGCTCATGGTAAAGAAACTGCTTGCCAACCCAGGAGATGTAAGAGATTCACATTTGATTCCTGGGTTGAAAAGATCCCCTGGAGAAGGGAATACCCAGTCTAGTATTCTTGCCTGGAGAATCCCATGGACAGAGGGGCCTGGTGGGCTACGGTTTATAGGGTCGCTGCAAAGAGTCAGACATGACTGAAGTGACTTAGCACACATGCATAGATATTGGGGCTTTCCTGCCTGAGTTTTTAACCAGCTTTCCAGGGATTTCTCAGGAACAGAGACTCACTGTCCTAGACCTAAACAGTGTGGGAACCCCTTCGCTCATCACCAGCATAAGGAGAAGGTGCTGAAAATGTGGAAAGCTGTGAGCAAAGAAGGAAACAGTAATGAGAAAGGAAAAGAGAGATTCCCTAAGTCTGGTAAGTGATATGAGAAGAAAAGGAGGAGGAGATTGTCCTTTTATTTTCATTATTCCAGACCCAAGGCTGAAATCCTTAGAGCAGTTGAGTGGGGTTCATCTTGAGAGTTTCATGTTTAAAGCCCATTAAAAGCCCAGCACAGGCCTGCAGAGCTCCAGGCAGACCGAGGGGACCGCGAGCCGTCCAGCTGCTCAGAATATGTTGGTGACCATAACAGGCAATGAGCAATTTGGCTGACACTGTGCTTTTTTAAACAGCATCCAGCCGTAATGCAGTCTTGTTACTTTTGCAGGATTCAATCAGCGAAGGTTAACTGGTCCATTTTATGCCAAATCCAGTAGTCACGTTCTATGCTGTGCTGCTCTCACCAGACAACATCTGTCTGGATCGGGGAACGAAACTCACTGAGATGCAGGCTCACACCTCTCCCCGCTTCTCCCCCAGCCTCCCTGCTAAACAGTACATTTAAGAAATCTTTTAGAAAAGTCTGAAAGCTAATGTCAATAGAAACCACATTAGATGAAAGGGAATTCATCACAATAAGTGCTTAGAAAAAAAGCACTTGACCCCTTTTGAGCCTCCTAATAGTCAATGCAATGCCAGGTTTTCTTGGCCTTCTCATGGTTTCTTCCCAACCTTGACTCTTGCCTGTGAGAGCCTCAGCCATCATGACCAGGTCTCTGCCTTTGTTCCTTTAACACACCTCATCCTTCCGTATTCCTAAGTAGTGAATGCATTAACTTTAGGAAGAATATTGCATCCCATCCACTTTGCATCCCATCCACTTTGGTAGACCACTTTGGTAGACCGTCTCATGCCCTGAGGGCTGAAAAGATTTGACCAAAGTCCCCTCCGAAAGCAATATTTTCCAGATCTCCTACGGAACAACGAGCAAACGTTATAGATAACAACTGTGCCCCAAATTACTGAGGTTTTAAATTCACGTACATGTATTTCCAGTAACACATGAAGCCACTTGATTTACTTGAGTCTATTATTTTTTGACTCACTGCACTCTCATCACCAGTTCACATGTTTCTGAATAATCTAGCCCCTCCGGCCATCCGGAGATTTCACTGATAGTTCACCACTCCTGGCACTAGAAGGGAGAGGACAAAATTCAGGCTGGCATTATTTTCCTTTCTGAAAGCAGCTCTCGTAAAAGCTGAGCTTCTCCTGAAACTATATTACTTTTCAGGAAGAAAAAAAGTAGGAGAAGGAAACCAACATTTTCAATCCCCTTCTGTATACTACCCAGCTTCTGTTAACTCATTCAGTTCTCATAAAAACACTGTAAGGGGGACTTCCCTGGTGGTCCAGTGGCTAAGATTCCGCACCCCCAATGCAGGGGGCCCGGGTTTGATCCCTGGCTGGGGAACTGTGCCGCAATTAAGAGTTTGCATGCCATAACTAAAGATCCTGCATACCGCAGCTAAGACCTGGTGCAGTCAAGTAAATAAATAAAAATAAATATTTAAAAAAAACCCACTGTAAGCGAGGAGATATTATCTTATACTACAGATAAAGTAACGAGGGCTCAGAGATGTTAGGTAACTTGTTGACACCCACACAGTTAGCCAGTGGTGATGTTAGGATTCAAACTGAAGGCTTGCCAAGTCCACGTGCTTTCCAGCACACGACTCTGTTTACAGAGCTTGACTCCCACTGTGGAACTGTGAACACAGTCTGCACTGAATTCTGTATATAGTGACCAGTCCCAGACAACGCTCCGTCCACTTCCGCCTCTCTCCTCTGGCATGCCAGCCTTACCATTCCTCCCTTTCTTATTTGGCTGTCATCAGCAACACCTCACACTGGTACAATGCTTTACAGACATTTATCAGGTACGTGCACACACACATCATCTCAAGTCCTCACAGCAACCCCAGGAAGCAGTATTATTGCTCATGGTTTATAGATGTGGAATCTGGGCTCTGGAGTAGTGATGGGAGTGTCTTTGTCAGAAAGCAAGCAAATGTCAGCTGGTTCCAGAAGAAACGTGGGCCATGGGCCAGGTTACTGGGCAGCCCGTAGGGCAGATTAGGGAGTTCAGATTGCTGAAAGGCAGGGAAAAGGGAATGGAGCTGGGAGGGTAGTATGGCCAGTTGAGCATTTCAGTACAGAGGGTGAATTCTGTTCTCTGGGAATTGCAGGTCTATTTCTCATTTTGCTGTTTAGGGCCCTCATATAATTCTCTAACTGCTGACTCTGGAAATTCTTCCTTTACTCAAAGAATTGCTTTCTTTTGATGTTTATCTCCTGAAAGCAGAACTCATTTTCTTCTTCCATCTGCACATGTATAATTTCTTATGCAGGCCCTCACCATGTCTTACATAAATAAATGCAACCGCCTTCTGACTTGTCTCCCTGTTTTCAGCCAGCTCCCCCTACCTACCGGTTTACACTAGACTGATTTTCCTTACATGAAATTTTAATCATGTTATTTATCTACTTAACATCTGTCAGTGCCTCCCAATTAGCTCTCGAACTAAATCCAGAATCCTAATGGCTTCTCATCCTTCCCAGACCATTTCATAGCAGTGCTGAACTGCTGTTTGCTCTCAGGCTTCTTGGCATCTTTACCCATCACTGTCCTGCCTGCAGTTAGCTCTCTCTCCTCTCCCCAGTTAACTACCACAAATACAGATGCCTCCTCACCTTCCCTGGTGGTTCAGTGGGTAAAGAATCTACCTGCAATGTGGGAGACCGGCATTCAATCCATGGGTTGGGAAGATCCCCTGAAGAAGGGAACAGCTACCCACACTCCAGTATTCTGGCCTGGAGAATTCCATGGACTGTACAGACACGACTGAGCAACTTTCACTTTCCCGCCTCCCTAAGAGTGTCTCCTGTCCTGCTTCCCGGGCTCCCATGAGTGTGTACTTGTTGGCTGCAGGTGCCTCTCACCCCACCAGGCTAAGACATATTTGTGGGAGGGTCTTTACCTTTTCACCTTTGATTCTATTGCCAAACCCAATGTCCCATCCTGGTTGGGATCTTTCCAAGTATATGGGGTCCTTCTGTAACGATGGGGAGGCAGCTGATGCATTTTTTTTTTAGCACAAAAAATACATAGGACCAAGCTCTGTAGTGTGAGAATGTTTTTATTTGCTTGTTTGTTTTTTGGGTGGTAGGCAGAAGGGTTCCATTCTTAAACCATCTTGGTAGCATCTTCCATCTTTATCCTCTACCTTCAAGATAAATGGGGCTCCTCTGGTGGCTCAGAGGGTAAAGAATCTGCCTGCAATGTGGGAGACCCAGGTTCAATCCCTGGGTTTGGAAGATCACCTGGAGAAGGACATGGCAACCAACTCCAGTATTTTTGCCTGGAGAATCCCATGGACAGAAGAGCCTAATGGGCTACAGTCCATGGGGTTGCAAAGAGTCAGACACAACTGAGCAGCTCACACTTTCCCTTTCAAGATGAATACACCTTATTACACTTCTGTTTAACACGGTAATACTCATAAATCTTTATGAAAAGAATGCAGGTTTACATCAAGTTCAAAGGTATTTGAATTAGATGAAGAAGACATTTGTGTGTCTTAAGAGTCAAAGAGATGCAAATTAGGGCTTCCCTGGTGGCTCAGTGGTAAAGAATCCACCTGCCAATGCAGGAGGAGCAGGTTCAATGCCTGATCCCGGAAGATTCCATGTGCCTCAGAGCAGCTAAGCATGGTTGCCACAACTATTAAGCCTGTGCTTTAGAGCCTGGGGAGCTTCAAGTACTGAGCCCTCTTGCCTCAACTATTGAAGCCCATGTACCTAGAACCTATCTTCCACAATAAGAGAAATCACCACAATGAGAAGCTTGTGCATTGCAACCAGAGAAAAGCCCACTCAGCGACGAAAACAGCACAGCCAAATACATAAACAAAATTACTTTTTTTTTTAATTTAATTTTATTTTTAAACTTTACAATATTGTATTAGTTTTGCCCAACATCAAAATGAATCCGCCACAGGTATACCCGTGCTCCCCATCCTGAGCCCTCCTCCCTCCTCCCTCCCCATACCCTCCCTCTGGGTCATCCCAGTGCACCAGCCCCAAGCATCCAGTATCGTGCATCGAACCTGGACTGGTGACTCGTTTCATACATGATATTATACATGTTTCAATGCCATTCTCCCAAATCTCCCCACCCTCTCCCTCTCCCCCAGAGTCCATAAGACTGATCTATACATCAGTGTCTCTTTTGCTGTCTCGTACACAGGGTTATTGTTACCATCTTTCTAAATTCCATATATATGCGTTAGTATACTGTATTGGTGTTTTTCTTTCTGGCTTACTTCACTCTGTATAATAGGTTCCAATTTCATCCACCTCATTAGAACTGATTCAAATGTATTCTTTTTAATGGCTGAGTAATACTCCATTGTGTATATGTACCACAGCTTTCTTATCCATTCATCTGCTGATGGGCATCTAGGTTGCTTCCATGTCCTGGCTATTATAAACAGTGCTGCGATGAACATTGGGCTACACGTGTCTCTTTCCCTTCTGGTTTCCTCAGTGTGTATGCCCAGCAGTGGGGTTGCTGGATCATAAGGCAGTTCTATTTCCAGTTTTTTAAAGAATCTCCACACTGTTCTCCATTGTGGCTGTACTAGTTTGCATTCCCACCAACAGTGGAAGAGGGTTCCCTTTTCTCCACACCCTCTCCAGCATTTATTGCTTGTAGACTTTTGGATCGCAGCCATTCTGACTGGTGTGAAATGGTACCTCATAGTGGTTTTGATTTGCATTTCTTCATGTGTTTGTTAGCCATCTGTATGTCTTCTTTGGAGAAATGTCTATTTAGTTCTTTGGCCCATTTTTTGATTGGGTCATTTATTTTTCTGGAGTTGAGCTGTAGGAGTTGCTTGTATATTTTTGAGATTAGTTGTTTGTCAGTTGCTTCATTTGCTATTATTTTCTCCCATTCTGAAGGCTGTCTTTTCACCTTGCTAATAGTTTCCTTTGATGTGCAGAAGCTTTTAAGTTTAATTAGGTCCCATTTGTTTATTTTTGCTTTTATTTCCAATATTCTGGGAGGTGGGTCATAGAGGATCCTGCTGTGATTTATGTCGGAGAGTGTTTTGCCTATGTTCTCCTCTAGGAGTTTTATAGTTTCTGGTCTTACGTTGAGATCTTTAATCCATTTTGAGTTTATTTTTGTGTATGGTGTTAGAAAGTGTTCTAGTTTCATTCTTTTACAAGTGGTTGACCAGTTTTCCCAGCACCACTTGTTAAAGAGATTGTCTTTAATCCATTGTATATTCTTGCCTCCTTTGTCAAAGATAAGGTGTCCATATGTGTGTGGATTTATCTCTGGGCTTTCTATTTTGTTCATTGATCTATATTTCTGTCTTTGTGCCAGTACCATACTGTCTTGATAACTGTGGCTTTGTAATAGAGCCTGAAGTCAGGTAGGTTGATTCCTCCAGTTCCATTCTTCTTTCTCAATTACTTTTTTAAAAAAAAGAAATGTAAATTCTAAATAGGTAACTGAGCAGTCAGGACAGGCAACAATCCATCTCCGCCCTACTCCATGAATGCTATTTGGACATGGGCATGGATGGATATGGATATATGGATAGCATGGACATGGGCTATGTGGGTTTTGAGGGTGACAGGGCTGTTTTTTCATTATAATGCTCCAATTACAGGCATGAATTCATAAACTAAGCATCCTTGCTAAAACCGCCAGTTGTGATTCAGTCTCAGAAAGTAAATCCCCAAATACCTTTTATTGCACAGCCAGAAAGAAGCCCCTGGGAAGACACAGAACTAAGTATAGGAATCTTTTAAAGAATTAAAATTGTATCATTCATATTTTCACATTAAGAAATCTCTATTTAATATTTATGTCAGATAGGAGCGGCCACAGTAGGGCTGTTTCCTCCATCCTTTGTTTTCTTGTGAAGGTGCCCTGGAAGCAGACGGCCTGGCTGGTGTAGCTCCTAGATCGGGGCGGGCTCTGCCCTCCACCCGAAGGGGAAGTACCTGGCCTGTGTTGTGAGAGACCATGGAAGACAGATGGTTTTTCACTGTGACTCTCACATATCTTTACTCCCAATAGACATGCCCCCTCAGCCCCTTCTAGCACATGTTAATCTTCACCCCTTTTGATAAAATATCCAAATGCCCAAACCATGGCTGTTAATGTACATACACAGAAGAGAGAATAAAATTCTCTCTTCTGAAAACTCTCCTTGATACAACTATTCCCGAAACTGACTGAATAGTGGCAGATCCCTTCTTGCTAAAGCCTGTGAAACATTTTGCCCTCCTTCTCTAAGTTAGAAATCCCATTTGGAAAATTCTGTGTGCTTGGATTTTTGAATAAAGACTTCTGCTGGAATTTCTCTGGTGGTCCAGTGGTTAAGACTCTATGCTTCTAATGCAGGGATACAGGGGGCATGGGTTCGATCTCTGGTCAGGGAACTAAGATCCCACACTCTGGGTGGTGAAGGCCAAAAAAACAAATCTGCTAATGGTGTCTGGTTGATTTTTTTCTCATTGTGTTATCCACCAAGATCTCACATTTCATTTGTTATCATAGCCTAACATATACTAACATGTTTACTGAACCTATAAAAAATACTGGAACATTTTATTGAACTTAATATTGATCACATTTTAAAACTTGCTTGATTAGATTCATGGGAAATACATAGATGCATGAAGATGTTTGTCATTAGACATTTCAAGTATACTTAAAAATACATACATTAATAAACAAATTAAAAACATTCAAAGGTGTTTAATTACTTTGGTTTATAAAATGAGACCATGTATTAATCAAGGGAACCTTAACAATCATTGTTAAAACTTGTAGTCTTACAAATAAAATAATGTGATTTATATAGGATGTATTCAAAAGCTTAAAGAGGAATTGTATTTTTCATATAACTTTAATAAATCTAATATTGCTTTTTGGAAACCAGCCTAAACTCTGAAAGGCCTTTTCTGTGTATAAGATGTATACTTGAGGATACTGAAGAGGCTTCATGCTTTTGCTGTGATTTGCTGCGGGAGAAGGTGGAGTTGACACTGACTGACGCCCCACATTGCAGTCACCACCCAAGCGACAGTGAGATCTCAGAGAGAAAGTGTCCAAGGGACAGAAAGCAGAGTAAAGAGACAGTGGAGGAAACAGAGAACCTGGAGGAGAGGCTCCAGGAGAGAGGCTCTTGCTTCGGATGAAGCACCAGAGAGACTCAAAGAGAGATCATGGGAAGCTAGACTAGTCAGAGCGCCCTCCTAAGCGCCCAGCACGCTGTGAGCGCGTCACAGAGAAACTTCAGTGTGAAGGGCACAGGCCTCTTGTTTTCCCCTGTGAAGGGCACAGGCCACTTGTTTTCCCCTCTGACTTCCCTACAGATGCTGATGTTTCCCCACCGTGAGAAAGATGGACACGCGGAGAGACACCCAAGACGAGCGGACGGGCTGCAGGCTGTTTTCATTACCTTCTGTCCTGTCCTGATCCTTTTATGATAAAGGCTACATAACAATAAGACTTACATGTGCATGGCACTTTACAATGTACATAGTGCTTTATAAAATCCCCAGACCTCATCCATTTAACCTTCACTGTAGACCTCTGAGGGTTTCCCAGATGGCGCAGTGATAAAGTATCTGCCTGCCAATGCAGGAGATGTAAGAGACTTGGGTTTGATCCCTGGGTTGGGAAGATCCCCTGGAGGAGGGCATGGCAACCCACTCCGGTATTCTTGCCTGGAAAATCCCATGGACAGAGGAGCCTGGTGGGCTGCAGTGCATGGGGTTGCAAAGAGCTGGACACAACTGAAGTGACTTAGTGCGTAAATACAACGGAGTATAATGGAGATTAAGTTATAAGAAGACTATGGTATCTGTCCTGAATATTCTCTCCTGCTCTCCCTCATCACTCACTCTGCAGGAAGCTAGCTGCCATCTTTTTAGTCAGCCCCGGGGAGAGGTTTGTGTGGCAGGGAACTAATGGAGATCTTTAACTAATGGCCAGTAGGAAAGAGACCTAACTGCCTACACGCAATTGAGGCCTGACAACCACCACACAAGTGGGCTTGGAACTTGACCCTCCCCAATGGGGTCTGCAGATGAGACCCCAGCCTCAGTGACGGCCTGACTGCAGCCTCATGAAAGCACTTGAAACAAAGGCTCCCTGACTCTTAGAACTGTGATAAAATAAGAGTTGTTTTAAACTGCTGAGTTTGGGGCAATTTGTTATGCTGCAATACAAGGGTGAAATAAGGATAAAAGAAATCATAGTTAGCTGCTTATTTTCTCACTTTGATCAATGTGTATTACAGTGTTGAAGATGAACCTTGGAAAGATTCCCCTGCCTCGCCCCCACCACTGGAATAATATTTATTTATTTTTACTTGGCAAAAAGTCAAGTGCTACATTTTAAAACACAAAATCTAAAATAATCAAACACATTACCCATCACAGAAGAGAGTCCAGCAACAGCACAAAATATCCTACTTAAGAATTTCTTTTTTTAAAAAAATAAAGTAGGTCTAAAATGAGTCCTGTGAGAACTAAGAAATCTACAGCTTGTAGTTTAATAACAGAAAAAAAAAAAATAAAACAATTGAAAGATCAGTTGCATCCGGCATTTTGCTTAATTCCCTTGGTGTTTCCCCTCCGCATCAGCCCCCATCACAACGGAGAAGACACTTGTATTCAGTCTCCTCACTTACACCCAGAACAGAGGGGGACAACTAGGATTTTATCTTTTATCGCCATTAACAATAGGGTTGCAAGTCACAAACTTGAAAAACTTCATTTATCCCCTTAAATGTGTTGCTCACCCCTAACTGTGGTTTAGAATACGTCTTGATAATGAGGAAAAACACTTGAGAACCAAGCCAGGCATAAATTACTTCAGCAACTTATCATATTTGGGTGCAAAGTCTAGAACTGTTTGAAGGCATGGTGAGATTGGTATTTTTCCATGTGAACTACTGTCTGGGCCAGGGTACCACTGTCCTTTCCAGGGGATCATCCCCCATATTGGTCAGACCTCAAGGATCTTCTGTACTTTTGTTGACATCACATTGCTTATTTGAAGGGATAGGCTCTGCACAAGGCATGAAAGTTCCTGTTTTATAATTGTTTCTAGAAAGAGAAATACTTCCATGTTCTACCTCCCACCCACCCAGCCTGTGATCAAGTTCAACCTGGAAGATGGAGGTTTAGAGGAAAATGGAAGTTGCCTCCTGTGTGACAGAATAGCAAATTGCAGCCAGAAGGAAACAGAGCTGCCCTAAAGGCAGAGTTTAGAAAGTAAAGTTCTGTGGAGGTTTTGCAGGTGGGGAAATTCCAAAGTGTCATGTAGCCTAAATAAGAGAGCTGTGATCAAGCTGGATGTCTATCAACGAATGCCAGATCTATCAATGAATGTCATATTAGACAAGAAGACATCATGAGAAGCTGTGACCAATGCAGGTTCATTGAATTGAAGGTTCTTAGATGGCAAAGAATCTCCTGCAATGTGAGAGACCTGGATTCGACCCTGGGGTTGGGAAGTTCTCCTGGAGAAGGGAATGGCCACCCACTCCGGTATTTTTCTCTGGAGAATTCCATAGACAGAGGAGCCTGGTGAAGTACAGTCCATGGGGTCCCAAAGAGTCAGACATGACTCAGCAACTAACACTCTTATGACTAAAGCACAGCTCGTCTTTATCTGGGTGCTGGGTTAGAAACCCAATGAGTCCCTCCACCCCTGCTTTTTTTGTTGCTAATTTCTTTTAAGACAAGCATTTAGATGGACCTGCCTGAGTAAATGAGACTCCCAGAGCCTCAAAAAGCATGCACAATCAGCATACTGAGGAATTCTCAATATTTCCTTTTTTCCTTTCTTCTTTTTCTCTCTTCTCTCTCTTTTTCTCCTTCACTTCCTCCTCCCATTCCTTCTTCTTTTGCCTTCTATTTCTCTCCCCTCCATTTTCCCCTTCAAAACATTTAGTACTCCCCGGCACCAGCCTTCTTTTGTTTTATGGGGATGCAAACAAAAGATGGGGGTGGAGCCCAGAGGAGGGACGGTCACAAGAGAACACTGCCTCTCTTGTGAGTCCTTCTGTCTTCCATTGCACTAAAAACCACATTTATCCTACTTTTTTTAATGTAGAGGCTCATTATTTATAGACATGGACTTCAACATTTATTTTCTCCTCTAATAGTGTCAAACAATAGACTTATGTCTCTTTGTCATCAAGGAGAGAACATGTACATTTTCCAAAAGTATAACTTGGTTATGATCCAAGGTGGCTTTTAAATATAGAAGTGCTATCGGGGTCCTGTTGTGTAAAAAGAGATTTCAAGAGAACTGTCCTGGCCAGCTATGAAATGTGTGATCGATTTCTGAAAAACCTATACAAAAAAAAGTTGAAGGAGACCATGTAAGAGGTAAAAGAAATAAATTGAATACACATGTGCAATCATTATTCATATGAGCATTCTCTGTATGACTTCATAACACAGCTGTATACACACAAAAAAATTCTTTGCCTCTTCCTATTGGAGTCTTATTAATTTCTGTTTAATGAAATACAAATGTTTGCATGCTTCATTTTGAGGAGCACGGTCTAGTTGGGTGTTTGTTAGGCGCTGGCCAGAGTGGCTGTGCCCACCTAATACAAATGTCTGTAGGCCTTTCAAAGCCTTTTGACAGAGCATCTTTTGAGCATGCCAGTTGCCATGGTCACCAGTGTGCTGATTTGCAAGGAAAATTGGAAGCCATGCTCATTACGTCAAAAACGACATTGGGGGATAAAGGGAGCATGTTTGCCTCAAGAGTTGGCAATTGGGGTTTGTTAGCTTCCCCGCCCACACACTTCCATCAAACAATGTCTCATTCAACTGCATAAGTCAAAGTTTACAACTCCCATCTTTCCAGCTGGAACAGGCCTGGGAAGTGCGAACGGAAAATTATTGCTCACAGAATCACAGCACAGGCTTGCAGGCTGAGCGGTAACGGGGACTTGCAAGGACAGTAGAGAGGGAGATGGATGGGTGGTGGAGGAGGCGAGGACAAGCTGTGTTCAGTGACCCGCCAGCACCAACTAGATGCTTGACCTGACTTGTGACGTACTGAGGCTTTCTTCATCTGTAAAATGAAGCGGGCGAGAGAGCGCTTCCAGGGGGTGCTTCTCAGCCTCCGGATTCTGTGATTCTAAAACACACTCTCAATACATTCATGTGGTATGCCCAGGTACATACATACAGCTGTATTTATTTTTTAATGTTTGTTGGTTGAGAGCATAAACGGAATGCCTCACATCTCTATATGAGGTGTATAGACAAAACCAACCTTATCCCTTAATGCAATAGCCCAACCTGCCAACAGACAGCATAACTACAGTCGTTGGAGAATTAACCGCAGAAAGCATTAATCATCATGATTACTTTTCTTTTTTCTTAGAAACAACGATTGTCACTCAGTTTGGAATAATCGAAATGCCATCTATAATGTATTCTGATTTTTATTATCATTTTTTTTGGGCTACATTACTTGAACACTTATGTCTGGGGGCAGTTGTAAGGTTTATATTCCACAAGTAGATGCTTACATATATTACACATAAACACTTAATGTAAATATTATTAAATATTTAATGTAAATATTTGTATTTATATTGCTGAGTATCCATTGTGCTGAATGCTTTCATGTCAGAACAGGCTAGGTAATTCTCCTAATGTCTTGCAGCTAAGTGGCAAATCTATAGATCCTTTTGAAGTCAAAATTCATTCTTTTCCTGTCTACTAGGTGGCCTTTTCTTTTTCTTGCCAATCATCACTGGAAGGCCCTTGAAATCAGGGTGGAAGCAGACAGATTTACTTGTAAAGGGATAAATCCAGTGGAAAATTTGGTGGGCCTAAATAGAATTTTTCTAGAAAAAGTAAAATTACACTGATTAAAGTGCTATATGTATCAATGTGTGTAATACTGAAAAGTGACTAATACCTCGAGAGGGAAGGACATGAGAAAAGGTTAATACTTTTTCTATTTCATTAACTAAGTGAATTATTTAAATAAAACTACTGAATTTTCTAAAGCTTGCACATTGTATCAGGAAGCCAAATTTATCCACTGACTGCATGATGGAAGAATAAAGCCACATTATATTAATAGCTGATTTGCAGGCAAAAGAAGGCAAGGTGAGGTGAACAGAGTCTCTGCTTGACCTGAGCTGTGTGACTATTATTTGAGCCTTTGGAGAGTTAATTTTCTTTCATGGTGGGATTATTTAAGCATCAAATGAGTTAATGGATATGAAACTGGATTGTAAAATGAAATAATCAGTGTTAACTGCTATTAAATAAACAAATATTCATTTTTCTGTTTTAATAAACACTTATAGAGCTGTGTGTGCCAGGTACTAGTCCAAGGGCCTGAATCTCCTACGGACCTTCAGAGGCATCTGCTGTTACAGTCTACGCTGTACAAACAAGGAAAATGAAGCCTGCAGGTCACTTTATGGAGCATAGTTCTCTATGGCCTTGGTATAGAAGACTGTTACTAAGCTGTACAGTACTGGCAAAGGGGAGAAGTGGTTTCCAGAATGTTACCTTCAGGGTCACTAAGTGGAGGACGGAAGGGTGGGTTTACAGCCCAAAGACAATACCTTAACAACAAGTCAGCTATTAGGCTACGTGGCCTTTTCAAGCCACAAGGCTCTTTCAACTTTCTATTGTCAGAAGTGAAGAACCTTCCTCATTTTCGTAGCCCCAGAAACTACCACAGCACCAAGAACATAGTAAGCGATGAGAAACATCTGCTGTAATGAAAAATGAATGAACCTAGAGAAGAGAATCCTAGAAGAGAAGAGCTATGCTTGTGTTTACCACTTTGCTTTTAACTCACCTGGGATGCTAATTCCATTTTAATTTTAGTTGCTCTCAATATGAATTTCCTGCTCAAAACCTCATTCATTAGAGTTGTTTCCATTTACCAGGCACTTATGTTGTGTTAAGGGTTCAATATAGCTTTTATTCTTTACAGACATGCTGCAAGTTAAAGTATCCTTATTCCCATGTTACAGATGAGAAGACTGAGGCTTGGAGGTTAAGAAATAAGCTCAAGGTCAGACAGCTGGTAAATAGTAGAACCAGGATTTAAAACTTAGATCCATTTCCAGAAGCTCCGCTTTCAACCACAAACCTCAGTTGCTCAGTTTTTCATGCGGGATGTCCACTGTTTTAAAGGGCCCTCACTGGGCCTCTCTTCAGCCTTCTTTTCTGTCTTACCTGCCCTGTCAGCAAACCTTCTCGGGCCTCAAGGGTCTGTCCAATAGAATCTGTCAATTTCCTTGCATAATCCAGTTTTCCTTTGTACTAACTTCCTGTCCTTTCTCTTCCCTCTTTCTCTCTTTTAAACACATTTCAGCCATAGAAATATTTAAAAGGGAAGAAATAATTAGACCCTATGGAAAACAACTGAACTGGTTACTTTGTGGCCCTTTAGGCGGGAAATCTTTGCCCCCTTTGATGCAATGGAGGGGTGCATCCCTGGCGACTCTGAACCTCCAAACACAGGTTCTGCCTGTGCTGGGGTTCTTCTCACCCCAG
Organism: Bubalus kerabau; assembly: GCF_029407905.1. NCBI lineage: Eukaryota > Metazoa > Chordata > Mammalia > Artiodactyla > Bovidae > Bubalus > Bubalus kerabau. The sequence continues at coordinate 20,890,319 of NC_073635.1, read as the reverse complement.
AAGGCTTTCACGGTCTCAACTGATGGTTGGCAAACTGGAGCCCATGTGTTGCCTGTTTCTATAGGAACTATTTCATCAGGGCACAGCTTGATTCATTCTTTCACTTACCATCTGTGGCTGCTTTCACACACAGCAGAGGTGACTCGTTGCAATCTGTCAATGACCCACAAAGTCCAGTATTTGCTCTATGGCCCTTTACAGAAAGTTTACTGGCCCCTGGTCCATATAGACCAGTGACTAAATTATCTCCTGCCCACCTCATCAGGGTTTGCGGCTGCTCCATCTCTGTGCCTTGGGGTTGGGAGTTTCTATTCAGTCATCACCACGTACGGAAAATAGGCTGCAAAACCATACTAAATACGAACCCTAGACTTTGAATCCTGAGTGTGGCTTCCTGTGTTAGCCTTAAAATAGTGTTCCCTTCTCCAAGAAATACATATTCCTTGGGCAGGCTGAAAGTGTTGTCTGATCTTTAAAGGACCTGGGGTGATTATTTAAGTCATTTTAGGGTTTCTTTAAACTTTAAAAAGAAAAAAAAAAAACAAACCCAAAACCAGCCAGGGCCAAAGTCTTCAGTTTCAAAGAGAACAATAAACTTTCCACCAAATGCTTTTACACACACACAAAGGGCAACTCATTTTTAATCTAGCTCTTTAATCTTGCTCTTCTATCTACTGTTGTATTTTTTCCCAGATGATCTAAAAGTACAAATATATCTATATACTACTATTTGTGTTTTAAAATTTTAAAAATCCATTGTACTTTAAATCGGAGAAGGCAATGGCACCCCACTCCAGTACTCTTGCCTGGAAAAATCCCATGGACGGAGGAGCCTGGTAGGCTGCAGTCCTTGGGGTCGCTAAGAGTCAGACACAACTGAGCGACTTCACTTTCACTTTTCACTTTCATGCATTGGAGAAGGAAATGGCAACCCACTCCAGTGTTCTTGCCTGGAGAATCCCAGGGATGGTGGAGCCTGATGGGCTGCCATCTATGGGGTCGCACAGAGTCAGACACGACTGAAGCAACTTAGCAGCAGCAGCAGCCGTACTTTAAATTCCCTAACTATCTCACAAAAGGATAAGCATTGCTTTTACCCATTTTACCAACGGAGAAAATTAAGACTCTGAGAAAATAAGTATATTTTAAGTATTAATATATACTTATTAGTATACTTCTTTGAACATCAAGGACAAAGTAAATATTCCTTAAATTCACTTAACTAACTAGATGTTCTCATGAAATTGTGTGAAAAGTAAACAACTGTATGTGAGATCCTGATTTCTATAGGAAGCCTAAGAGATGTCCTAGTTCTCAGGCAGCAAATAAATTTCAACCCATGTGTAGTCTCCAGTTAATTGGTAGTGACTGCCTGGTACACTGAGTTGCAAAGGATTCTGTGAGTGATTAGCAATGTCTATTCTGTCTGTGAAGGGAGTAGGCAAAACTCTATTAGTCAAATAACATAACTTTGCACACACAAGGGATTTAAAATTCAGATTTACTCCCAGAAAAACCTCAGAGAAGATTGAGAAAAATAAGTCTATGGTTTGTAAATCTTTGTGCGGACATGGATTTGAAATAACTTCTTTAATTCCTTTATAGGAATATTGCCTTCAGGATTCCAGATGCTGAGAGAAGGGTTTACCATTACATTATTATGGTTTGAGGTTGTTGTATGAACTGCTCTGGAGTCCATCCTTTCCCTATCCGTGCATCATTAAAATGGAACGTACCAAGGGATCGATAAATGGAAGCCTAAATAGCGCAGGAAAAATTGTGTGAGCACCTTTGGGAATAAAGATCTTTGTACATTTTTAAGCTCTTTTAGGAACATTTAAATTGCTAAGTGCACCTTTGTGTTCCAGCCAGGACTAAAAAAACGGTGCAGAAATCAACAAGAAATCAGTGTGGTCTCAATAACAAGGCAGAATTCACCTCCCTACACTTCCTCTCTCGACTCATGCTCCACATTCGCCACTTGCTGATTTAATAAGGCATTTAGAATCATTTCTTTGGGAAGCTTCACATGCCCTGAAGAAAGAGTCTAGTGTCACCATGTATCTAAGCATTTGGCCAAAAGAGACTAGGTGGGATTGGGTTACACTAATGAGCAGGAATTCCCAGGGACCCGATCATATCTCAGTTTTGATCTTTTTGGAGCTGTGAGATACAGTAGAAAAGAAACAATTCCCAGAAACTCTAATTAGAGACAGGGCTGGTGAGACGTTTTCAGGTTTTTCCCCCAAATGCCTCTAAATCTACCTGCTTTGTACAAAATGTAATTTATGTCTGGTTCCTAGTCAGAACAAGCACAGGAACTTCTTGAGGATTGACTTTTTAAAATTCCCTTTTAAAACAACCTCAGAAAGTACCCAACACCCAGGTCTTGGCACCTCTTCTCATTCCATCTCATTCTGGAATTTGGCTCAAGGTTCTACCTCTCTTTGTATGTTATTTCCCTCCATCTCCATTCCATCACTTGGCGCTAAAGTCCTACCTTTCATTTATTCATAGAGTCACCTAATGAGTCATTCAATTCTATTCACTCAACAAAGATTTGTTGGAACAAGTCAAATATGGTTCCAAACCACACTATCTGAGAATCTAGAACACATCCAAATTTACATAAGACATGGTGTAATTACAGCTGTGTCCTGTATCTTACAGGAGAAAGGCAGGCCACTCAGCCTGAGAGATCAGGGAAGGCTTAGTGGAGACAGCAAACCTTTTATCTTAGCCCTGAAGAATGAACAGAATTGGTCTAGGTCAAGTTGGAAGTGGGAGGAAGCGAGGAAAAAAGGGAAGAGCATTCCATGAAGAAGGCACTGCCTAGGTAAGACCACAAAGCCAGGAGGGACATGATGCAGAAGAAGAGCAGGCCAGTGAAGCCAGAGTGTGTTATCTTTGGAGGCAGGCTTACTGGGACATGCCCAAGATGAGGAGAGAAAAGGAGAAAGGGCCCAGATCATGGAGGATCTTTGTAGGTCATGTTAAGGATTTTGGACTTGAGTTTATGAACTATAGAAGGACACCAAATGAGTTTAAAGAGGGAGCAAATTACACCTCAGACTCTACTTCTAAGAAGCTTTCCCATTTTCCTCCAGCAACTGTATTAGAAATATCTAAGTGCGGATCTGTCTCCACTACACTATGATCGCCTTGTAGGCCAGAATTACGACTTTCTCATTCTTGTATAATTTGCAGCGTAACTAGCAGGATAATGTGAAAAGAGTTTGTTGGCATGGAAGGAGCTTTGGAATCAGGCAGATCTGGCTCTGATCCCTGTCACTGTGCTTTTCCAACTGTGTGACACTAACCATGTACCCGGGACGTACAGGGAGGGCCCACAATGGGTACAGGCAATAAGGGGGCGCTTTGCTGTCGAGAATTTAAAAACAATAATAAACCCAAATGAAAGCCAATCTGCTTTTTATTATCACCATGTGCTGGCAATTCTAAACAATGTCAGTGATAAAATATTCCTCCCTGAAAGAATCTTTTGTAGGCCTAGGTTCTAAACAATTGCTGCGGTTACCATTATCATGAGGCTTTTTATTCCCAACATTTTATTATGAAAAATGTCAGATATATAGAAAAGTTGGAATAATTTTACCGAGAAAATTCACCATGTAGATTCTAAGATTAATGTGTTACATCACTTCGTCTATCTACCTATCAATCCTTCTATTTATCAATCAATTCTTGGATACATTTCAGTGTAAGATGCATTCCTGAGTACATTACCCCCTAAATATTTCAGTATAGGCATCATAAACCAGAGTTATTACATATTTAAAAGAGTTTAGCATTTGTTTAAAGCTATTTTTTTTCTAGAGGTAAAATTCACATAGCATAAAATCCATGAATCCTAAAGATGCTATTTGATGAGTTTTGACAAATGTATACACCCATGTAACCCAAACCGCCAACAAGATACAGAAAATGACTATTATTCCAACCATTCTGTTATGCCTCTTCCCAGGCAACCCCTCCCCATCTCTCCAGAGGAAACCTCTGTTCTGATTTTCTTCACAACAGATTAGTTTTGCCTATTACAGAACTCCATATAAATGGAATCATAAAGAGCTACTCTTGTCTAAGGCTTCTTTCTCTCACCACAACTTTTCAAATTCAACCGCCTTATTGCATTTATCTGTAGTCTTTCTGGTATCTGTTGTTTTTCTGAGCGACCCATTCAGTAACGTTTCTTTGTATGGATATTCCACAGTTTATTGTCCTGTGTATGGACGCCGAGGTTGTTTCCTGGGTTATGGCTGTTAGAAGCAAAAGTTGCTCTTCACTTTTGTGTACAAGTTGTTTTATGGATTCATATTTTCATCTTTCTTGGAAAATGCCCGCAAGTAGAATGGTGCTAGCAGTGTGAATATGTTTTCGTTTATTAGAAATGGTAAGACCTTTTTCCAAAGTGGCTGTACCCTTTGTACCTCTTCACTGTCTCATGTCTCGTTGACAGTCTACAGGAATCCTTGCTGCTCCATATGCTTGCCAACATCTGCTGTTTTCAGAAGTGTTGTTGATTTTAGTTTCTAATGAGTTAGCAGAAGTATTGTGGCTCTAATTTGAATTTACCTTATGATTAATGATGCTGAATATTTTTTCATGTGCTTATTGGGTCTTCATATATCTTCTATGAGGTGCCTATGCACATCCTTTACCCATTTTAATGGGGTTGTTTGTCTATTTTATTACCATGGAGAAGATAAATATCCGTCCTGTATATTAATACTTTCTCAGACGTACATTAGAAAATATTTTCTACTAGTCTGTGGCAGGCCTATTCATTTTCACTCTTTGTAATATATTATTTATATATATTATATTAATATATTGATAATTATATTAAGTATATTATATATATTTCATTCTTTATATTATATTTATTTGGCTGTGCCAGGTCTTAGCTGTGGCATGCAGGATCTTTAGTCTTTGTTGTGGCATGTGAGGACCTTAGTTCCCTGACCAGGGATAAAACCTGAGCCCCCTGCATCAGAAGGTGGGGTCTTAATCACTTATGCATCAGGGAATTCCCCTTCTTTCATTTTTGATATTAATACTTTATGTTCTCTGCTTCTCACTTTCCGCCTCTCTCTCTCACCCCTCCTCAGCTACTAATCAATTTTGTTGGTATTTTCCAATTTTTGGCTTTGTTAAATTTCACTGTTGTCTGTTTTTTAATGTTCTGGTTTCTGCTTTTATCTTTATTATTTTCTTTCTTCTACTTATTTTGGGTTTATTCTGCTCTTATTTTCTCTTTTTGTGAAGTAGAATCTTAGGCAACCATTAGCCTTTTTATCCAACCAATATTAGACCACTCTTCTTTGGTAATATAAATATTTAAAGCTATGAATTTTCCTCTAAAAACTGCTTTAGATGCATTTCACAAATTTCAACATATCTTTATATTCATTCAGATGTAGGTATTTCCCAATTTTTCCTATAATTTATTTTCTGATTCATAAATCAATTTCCCATAATTTGGGGGTTTTCAAGAAATATCATTGTTATTGACCTCTAATTTCTAATTTTAATTCCATAGTAATAAAAAACATATTCTACATGATTTGAAAATGTTTACCTCATTGAGACTTGTTTTACGGCCAAAGAGATGGTCTCTCTTGGTGAACATGTGCCCTTGAAAGAAATGTCTATTCTATTTTAAACAATGTGCTCTATAAATATCAATTAGGTCAAGATGATTGATAATGTTATTCATATCTTTTATGTCTTCACTGAACTATTTTGTCTAACTAGTCTATCAATGTCTGGGAAAAGCATGTTAAACTCTGCAACTATTCTTGTGGGGTTGTCTCATTTTTCCTTTGAATTCTGTCGTTATTTGTTCCATGTATTTTGAAGCTCTGTTTTCAGACACAGACATACACATATCTAAACATCCTACTGATCAGCTGGATAGTTTGCATTATGAAACATCCCTCTTTACTTCCGTAACTCTTTTTCTTGAAATCTACTTTACATAGCTACTTCAGCTACTTAGTAACTTTAGCATAGCCATCTAGCTTTCTTAGGCTTACTGTTTGCATGGAAGTTATTTTCCTATCTACTTCCTTTCAGTCCGCCTGTGTCTTTAGATGATGTAAATTTTATCTCTTATAGATAGAGTTGTCATATTCTTTGTATTTATCCTGGTTAGAGTTTATTGAATTCTTCAATTTGTAAAATTCTCTTTCACAAAGGTTTAGCATTTTTGCACATTGTTTTTTCAGATAACTGTTTTATCCCCTTATTTTCTATCTTTCTGGAGTTCCAATGACATGTAATTGGAACTTTTAATTTGGACCACACGTTCCTGAGACATTGTTGCTTTTGTTTTGCTGTTCTCTTTTTCTTTCTCTTCTTTTATCTTTTCCTTTCTTTAGGTCAGGGGAACCCCAACCTTTGGGCTGAGGAGCAGTACCTCTTGTCAGATCAGCAGTGACATTAGATTAGAAATAAGTGTGCAATAAACATAATGCACTTGAATCATCCTGAAACCACCACCCTCCTTCCTTGTCCGTAGAAAAATTGTCTTCCATGAAACCTGTCTCTGGTGCCAAAGAGGTTGAGGACTGCTGCTTTAGACTGAATAATTTTGATCTATCTTCAGGTTCACAGATTTGTTTTAAATGTGAAATTTTTTTTCCCCCTAAATAGACCATATTTTGAGTATGTTTTGGTTACCAAAGGAAATGAAGTGACTGGCTTTTATTTATTTTTGACAGAGCCTAGAAAATAGAACTGGAGAAGGCAGTGGCACCCCACTCCAGTACTCTTGCCTGGAAAATCCCATGGATGGAGGAGCCTGGTAGCCTGCAGTCCATGGGGTCACTAAGAGTCGGACACGACTGAGCGACTTCACTTTCACTTTTCACTTTCATGCATTGGAGAAGGAAATGGCAACCCACTCCAGTGTTCTTGCCTGGAGAATCCCAGGGACGGGGGAGCCTAGTGGGCTGCCGTCCATGGGGGTCACACAGAGTCGGACACGACTGAAGTGACTTAGCAGCAGCAGAAAATAGAACTGGCGATTAAATTTGTGGGACCTAGTGTAAAATGAAAATGTGAATAATTTCCTGGCTCAAAAATTATTAAGAATTTCAAGACAGTCACAGAGAGCACTAAACTGAGCGTGACCCTCCCGGATCATAGCGCTCTGTGTAACTGTCCAAGTTACATGTCAGGGAGGCTGGTGTGTAGGGAGGCGTGTATGGTAATGGTAGAGTTCAGAACGTCTAGCCAGATATTTCAGAATCTGATCCTGACATCCACTACTTGTTACCTTGTTGATTTTGAGCAGGGTACGTTTTCTCTCCAAGCTTTAGTGTTTTCATCTGCAGAAGGATTTTTCCTACGTTTGCTGTCAGGCATAAATGATAGCTATGTATAATGCTTAGTACAACGTATGATATTACATATAATAAGGTCAAAAAAGAAGTTATTATTATTGTTTTGTCTTGTGGGCCTTATTGGAAGAATAATGTGGAAGGAAAGTTGCTACATAAGAAAGAGAATGCCTTTATTGTTATCAACTGAAGACTGGAAGACACAAAATGTGTGCTTTAGTGCAGGGAAACGGGATGGAGTTGAGGTGGGTGTGCACCCCCTAGTGAGTGGGAAGGAGCAGGTGGGGAGATAAATTCCCTGTACCAGTCTCTGGGTGGCACTATTAGCCAGGAGAACTTGGTATATTCTAACTGCACAGGTGAGGTGGGTGTTTTAAAGGATGGGGCAAAGGAAGGATGGAGCAGAGAAAGCAAAGTGCAACCACGTGTTCATGCGCAGCAGAACTTCTGAAACTCTCCAGAACACTAAAGAGTACACTGAGCGCCTCCCAACTTCCTAGGTAGAGATAGGAGGACGTTTCCTTTATTGAGGTAGAAATATGAGGACATTTGGTTGATGTCTAATAAGCTAAAACTTTGGTTCACAATCTGGCTATAAATTAGAATCAGCTGCGGTACTTTAAAGACTTTTGATGCTCTGACTCCATCCAGGAGATTCTGCTTTATTCGTTCTAGGGTGAGGCCTGGGCATCATCAGCGTCTTTTAAAAGCTTCTCAGATGATGCAAATGTGCAGACATGGTTGAACCACTAATCTAAAACAAGGCATGCTGTTAAGATCTTGCCTTTGTATTTCTCCATGGGGAAAGGAGAGGATGGCCATTTTCTGTGTGTGTGTGTGTGTGTGTGTGTGTGTGTGTGTGTATGTGTGTACGTGTGTGTGTGTGTGTGTGATGGGTAACCAGGTGATTAAACAGCAGTGACGCACACACAAGTGGAAACCATTCTACATGATTTGTGGGTGATGCTTTCCACACTCAAGCGAGTGACACTTTCATCTGCTCCACAGCTGTATCTGCACTGGAAGTTTCATCTGCCACCCTCTGAGGCCTTTACGTAAGTTACTGTGCATAACTTGGTTAAACAAGGTCTGACAAGTGCTAAGAGCTCAGGAAGTGTTAGCTATGGCTGTCACTGAAACGATTTTGTTAGGTCAACTAATAAAATTAAGTTGAAATTAATGAAAAGGAGTCAGAGACATTTAACAGAGTGTAATCATCTTTACTTTAGGTCGTTCAACCTCATTTTTCAAGTTTTGTATGTCATTGTAAACACCTTTTTTTTTTTTTAAAGGCAGTACAATAAGGGGTCACATCATAGAGATCACTAAACCCATGAAAGATGAATTACGAAAAGGAAAGTCCATCCTACTGATGTAGAAACGGGTACCTGAGGCATGGAATAACATTTCCGGTGATGGTATCACATCTGGGTTTAAAAATGACTGTGCTATCAAACTTGTGGGGGCAGAGAGACAGCATGTTTGGGAAAATTGTTGAAAAACCAAAAGAGATCTCTAGTGACGGCACACTCACTGACAGCCAAGACACACATGACACATTTGAATCAAACTGCTTCATGAAGTGTCAGCTGCCGCTGCTAAGTTGCTTTAGTTGTGTCCAACTCTTTGCGATTCCATGGACTGTAGCCCACCAGGCTCCTCTGTCCATGGGATTCTCTTGGCAAGAATACTGGAGTGGGTTGCCATTTACTCCTCCAGGGGACCTTCCTGACCCAGGTGTTAGGGGAAGCACACTGATTGAAACCTGCCACCCTGGCCAGGCACCAGAGGTCCTGGTAAGGAACACAGAACTAATAAGCCTCCACCAACCAGACGAGTTCGGGAAAGGTCAAAAGGAGACACCACCTGTCCGACCACCTCCCAGAATCCTTCTCTCTGGCATCCATCTTGGCTGAACAAGGCGTGCACCACCAGGAAGGACTCTGAGTCAGAATGATTGGCTAAAGACAACCCGGAAACTAATCCCATCACTATAAAACCCGAGACTGCAAGCCATGTGACAGAGGAGTTCTCCTGGGTTCCCTTACCCTACTGCTCTCCACCCAGGTGCCCTTTCCCAATAAAATCTCTTGCTTTGTCAGCACATGTGTCTCCTCGGACAATTCATTTCCGAGTGTTAGACAAGAGCCCAGTTTTGGGCCCTGGAAGGGGTCCCCCTTCCTGCAACACAGGGATTGAACTCGAGTCTCCTCTGGCTCCTGCATCGAAGGCAAATTCTTTACCACTGAGCCACCAGGGAAGCCATGAAATGCCAGAGTAGAGCAGTATTTCCAGATTAGAGTGAATATTATTTTCTCTTTAGTTTAATGCAACTCATATACATATATGGAAATTAATAAATTAAATATTGTAAGTAGATTTTTAAGTATTTCACTTAGATGCCTAAAAGTTTATATGTTCAAGTTGGCAGACATTTTTCCCCTTAATTTTGGAAAATGGGCATTGGCTTTGTAATTGGAAATAAGTTGAGTTTAGATATGCAGACAATTAGACAAAGGGCAGCCTGCAATGCTGGAGCCCCCACTTTGATCCCTAGGTCAGGAAGGTCTGAGAAGGAAGTGGCAACCTGCTGTGGTATTCTTGCCCGGGAAATCCCACGAACAGAGGAGCCTGGTGGGCTACAGTCCACAGGGTCACAAAGAGTTGGACACGACTTAGTGACTAAACCAGAAACATTATGTGAGGAAAGCCCAAGTAGGTAGATGAGGCAAGCACAAATAACCTCCCCTTCTTCTATTTTTGATTCTCAGCAATTATCACTGCACTATTTTAGGATAAGAAAGTGCTCATAAGTCGCTGAATTGTGAACTTGCCCGGGCTTGTTCTTGGGCTAGTGAGGTTTTCAGAGGAAAGTGGAGGTATTGCAGTTGCCATAGCAACCCCAACAATACAGGCTCTGATATGTCCAACACCTCCCCGGGGCGGGGGAGGAAAATGCTATCACGGTAGAGGGAGATTTTGCACAAGTACAATATTATTGTTTTATTTAATTCGTAAATTGACCCATCTCCAATTCCAGCTACCTACTACTGCCTCAGACACACACAGCCCTCTTCATTGCTCCATCCTGTCAATCTAATTTTCCCCAAAGATGATGAAAAGAATTTTGGTTGAGGACGCAGCTATTACATGAACCGGATGCCCTTTCTGCATCCTGGTTTGTGGCCATAACCGTGTAAAATGCTTCTCCAGCCTGCTTGCAACAGAAACACAGAACTTCCAGATGCCTCCTTCACTTTCAGAGAGTGTCTTAACCTTTATGTGCAACTAAATACTTGCCAGGATGCAGACCCCTCAGCAAAATCTGGAGGAGGCATGGTCCTTCCAGTCTACTTATCCTATATTTTCCTGTTACCCGTTCAGACAAATTCCTAAAGCTCAAGGAGAAATTCTGAAGCGTATTCAAACATGTTTAACCAAATCAAGCCCTCTCAGCTTTCCAAATTACAGATGAAAGGACTGTCCTCCTCTTCTCATTTTAAATACTCTTCCTCCTACAGCTCCTCCCCCAATTCTTCTGTTAGGGGAAGCACACTGACTGAAACCGCCCGCCCTGGCCAGGCACCATAGTAACCATTTGCATGAGTTGTTTTAGGACGGGATGTCCTGATGAGGAACGTGGATCTAATAAGCCACCACCAACCAGAAGAGTTTGGGAAAGGTCAAAAGGAGACACGTGTCTGACCACCTCCCAGAATCCTTCTCTCTGGCATCCATCTTGGCTGAACAAGGCGTGCACCACCAGGAAGGACTCTGAGTCAGAATGATTGGCTAAAGACAACCTGAAAACTAATCCCATTACCATAAAACCCAAGCCTGCAAGCATATGTGGCAGAGCAGTTCTCCTGGGTTCCCTTACCCTACTGCTCTTCACCCAGGAACTCCTTTCCCAATAAAATCTCTTGTTTTGTTAGCACATGTGTCTCCTCGGACAATTCATTTCTGAGTGTTAGACAAGGGCCCACTGTCGGGCCCTAAAAGAGGTCCCCCTTCCTGCAACAATTCTGTTAGTGGTTTAGATATGCAGACATATCTAAACTCAACAGGAGAGGAAAGAGTGCAGAAGGGATACCTTTCAGTCTTGATAGAACGTGGAGATGAACAGATGTCATGATTTTTACATTTTAGCCATAGCACTTATAAGAAGTACATGACATTTGTGAAAAAAATTAAATAACAGATGCTTATGGATTCGTGAATGTACTAAACAATGACGAAGTTATTAGCAAATGAATCTGAGAAAACAAACACTTTTCCATTTTGTAATCTCTGGGGCAGGCAAAGGAAGAAGTGGGAAGGTCGATGCAGTTGATTCTGAGTATGCGCTTATGTCACCCTTTCCCAAAGAGCATTCCATGGAGATTTAGTCCTGTTTAGCCTCCTTAAAAAAAAAAAAAAACAACAACACACAAAACTTAGGGATTTTCTTAGAAAATACTTTTGGAGAATGTTGCAGGCTTTATGTCCTTCTTGGAGATCTACTACGCACATCAACTTATAAAAGCCTCTGAAAAGTTCTGTGGTAAGAAAACCTATTAAACTTTGTTTAACCCCGTGTTTACATTCTAGATTCTAGAACTCATTTGAGCATAGAAACCTCTTTTGCACACAACTCCTGTTAACATCCCACAGGACCAATATTTCCTAGAATATACCTAGGGAACTGCAATTTTAGTCTATTACATTTCTCATTTCTCTTTAAAATAACTAGTTTCTTATCTGTAATTGGAAAAAGATGCATTTTCCTGTTTTTTTTTTTTTGTTTTTTGTTTTTTTTTTTTGCTCCCAAAGCCCAGGCTAATGTGACTCCTTTCCAATTCAAGGACTGGCTTCTTCCCATCTCCTGAGAAGGATGCCTCTTGTGGCCAGATCTACTTAAAGGTTGGTGATATGGCCCTGCCATGGGCTTTCCAGGTGGCACTAGTGGTAAAGAACCCACCTGCCAATGCAGGAGATGTAGAAGATGCAGGTTTGATCCCTGCATCGGGAAGATCCCCTGAAGGAGGGCCTGGCAACCCACTCCAGTATTCTTACCGGGAGAATCCCATGGACAGAGGAGCCTGGTGGGCTGCAGTCCATGGGATCACAAAGAGTTGGACATGACTGAGAGACTTAGCATGATGCATGGCCCTGCCAGGTACCAACAGGTGCAGCCTCAGGTACACTTTGAAGGCCCACTCTTAAAGCAGGTCCCAGGCCATATATGCGTGCATCTCACATGGGAGCTTGTTAGAAATGCAGAATCTCAGGCTCCACAACAGACCTACAGAAAGAGAATCTTCATTTTAACAAGATTCCTAAGTGATTTACTAGCACCTTAAAGTTTAAAGAGCTTGGTGCAAAGCACACAGCAGTGAGCAAAGCTCAGAGGGCTTGAAGCTGGGAGAAGAGCCGTGGTCCTGGAAGAAAGTGGACCAGAGCCAGCTTTGACACTGAGTTCATTAACTGGACCCCAAGGTAGAGGATCACTCTACACATTTTCAGGGTGGGGTTGCTGTAGGGGTGAAACTGGAGGAAAGTCAAGGGAATCACTTCAAATGTTTTCAGATAAGTGAAAGGAGAATTGGCTGAGGGAATTGAGGCCAGCAGACACAGGAGTCCTGGGGGTGCCGGGAGCACAAGCCTCACAAGGGAGTCTGGCAAGAACATCGAAACAGCTCTTCATGGTGTGGAACCCCAGAACAGTTGGGCATTAGTGTCTCTAATGCCCACTTCTAGAAGTGCTCTAATGGGCACTTCTCCCAGGCGAACAACTCAGTGGAAAAGAAAATACTGACTCCATGCAGATGCGAATTCAGGCCTCATCCCAGACTACCTCCAAACTGACTCAGTATCTAGGTGAAGCTTTCGTTGGGGCTCTCCAGGCAGTGCTAGCAGTAAAGAATCTGCCTGCCAGTGCAGGTAGGCGTAAGAGATGTGGATTCCTGGGTCAGGAGGATCCCCTGGAGGAGGGCTCAGCGACCCACTCCAGTGTTCTTGCCTGGAGAATCCCATGGACAGAGGAGCCTGGCGGCCTGCCATCCACAGGGTTGCAAAGGGTCCGATACAACTGAAACAACTGAGCACAACACAGAGAATTAGGAAACAAGTTCAAGGTCACAGCCCTCTCTAGGAACTGCTGCCTAGACTCACAGGTACTCAGCCCACCCCCGTGGCACACCACCCCTGCCTGGAGAAATAAAAGGCCCAGTCAGAAGACTCTTGGAACGATGACATCCATACACGAAAGGGCCTCACATGTGATCCATGAATCTAACCACAGATGGGAAAACCTGAAGCTTTAAGAAAGCCTCTTGACCTATTTTTTCAAACATTTTGGATTTGGGCAAAAACTTTTGTGATTCAAAAATGCAGTTTTTACCCTTAATTTAAACCCTTGTGTATTTTCAAGGGAAATTTAAGTAAAAAAACATGTCCTTCTAATGGAAGCCTCTGCTGTATACAAAGAGGGAGGAGGAGGCTGGCTGATTCCCAGATAGATTCGGGAAAAGCTGTTGGAGAGGTGATTATCTTTGGATGAGAAGGTGGGTGGGGGTGTGAGGAGAGTAGGAAAAGGGATGGGAACCTTGCCCAGGGGAATGGTAAAAGGAGGCAAATAAAGAGAGTGCTGAGCTGGGGAAGGTGAGCTGGGCTGGGGCCTCACAAGTTTAAAATACCTATAGCTGATTCATGTTGATGTACGGCAGAAGCCAACATAATATTGTAAAGCAATTATCCTTCAATTGAAAGTAAATAAATTTTTTTAGAAAAACACCTCAGAGGCCAGCACGGCCACGTCACCTAATCGCAGGTCACAGGACAAGAGTGAGGCGTGTGCTGGCCATCAGGCTGCTTGCTGACTGTGTTTTTCAGTTCCCTCTCCTACCAGACAACGGGATCACACAGTGTCGATCTTTCTGTCTTCCGTTTGTTGTCTTTACTTGCTGTTAATTCTTCTTTCCTTCATATTTGTCTTAAACCCACTGTGATGAGGCTGCTTTCCCCACCACTGCACTAAACCTGCTCTTTCAAAGGCTTCTACTTAGTCCAAGCCAGTGCTCAAGTCCTGGCCCTCATCTTACCTGAGCAATCAGCAGCTTTTGGCATAATTGCTCATTCCCTCTGTCTCAAAACTCGTTTTTTTTTTTTGTTGTTGTTTTTGTTTTTGTTTTTTTTTGCCTTGGAAATACCATTCTCTCTTGGTTTTCCTTCTCTGGCTAGATCTACCTTCACTCTTGATTCTCTTGATTGGTCCTTTCCAGTCTTCTCAGTTACATGCTCCTTATATTCCTAACTTGTAGGAAGCCTCAGTGCTCCAGTGCCCACTAGTTCAGACCTTGAATTTCCCCTCACTCTCGAAGAAGATTATTCAGTGCCATGGCTCAAAATAAACACAATGTGTTGATGAGCACATTGATTTGTCTCATCCTGACCCATCTTCTGAACCCCAGACTGCCTACACAGCACCTCTTCTCAGATGTCTGAAGGATCTCAAACTCAGGAAGACCAAGCTCTCGATTCTGCCTCCCACAAGCACAACGACAGCTATAACAATACAGACGCTAGGCGCTCCCCCATAGTCTTCCTATTTGAATATGTGGCAACTCCATCCTTCCAGTTGTTCAGGTCCCAAATAAATTATGATTATCCTCAACTCTAGTCTTTCTCCCACATCACATCCAGTTCATCTTCAAGCCCTACAGGCCCAACCTTTAAAATGTATCTAGAATCTGACTTCTTACCTCCTTCACCCCCTCCATCACTTTATTTACTATGATCTTTTGCTGTATTATGTCAATAGTCTCCAAACCAATAGTCTTCTTGTCCTTTCTCCCGCCACAAAATGCTGTCTCATGCAGGAGTCAGAGATCCTTGTTAAACACATATCAAAGTCTATCATTTTCCTCCTTGAAACTCTGAATGTTTCTGTTATCGTCATAAAAGTCAAATTCTTTACTATGGCCTCCAAGGCTGCACATGACCTTGCCCTTGGCTGCCTCTCTGACTTTATTTCCTCTCACTCTTTCCCACATATTGTGACTTCAGTGACCCGGGCCTCTTTACTGTTCTTGGACAATCCAAACACTCATCCTGTTCAGAGTCTTTGCACCTGCTATTCCTTCTGCCTGAACTGTTCTTCCCTTAGAAAATGGATTGGTAAGCTCCCCACCTCCTTGGATCTCTTCTTCTTCTTGGAAAAGGCCTCTCACAATCACAGCACAGAAAATAGAAACCCTTGTTTCTTTCTTTAACCAGCCTTGTTAACCAACTGACATATCTGTTAGTTTTCTGTCTCCTCCTTCTCAGCTATAAGTACTTCTTTTTTTCTCTCTCTAATTACAGCGTCCTCTTGAATAAGCTTACTCGACTGTGCCTTGTGTTACTCTCATTTTGGGTCTCCTTTGCTGTGCCGGGTCAGTCCCATCTGGCTCATGCTCTTGGGTGGCAGGGCTTAGGGCATATTCTGCGTTGTCACGCAGTAAAGGGCGAGTGATGTGCTCTTTGCTGGAAGCATGGTAATGCACAGAAATGAAGAATGAAAGAGAAAGAAAGGCTTAGGTCCTGCTGGCTTTCCCCCTTCACCCACTGATCTCCCCGGGTTACGGATCTGTCTTCCTGCAGTAGGACTGTTTTATTTGTTACTTTATCTGGAAGACTCAGAAGAGTGTCAAGAGTATAGTTGAGGTTCCTGGTGTATGTTTGGTGAATGAACAAATGCTGAAGAGTGAGTGTATTTTAAGCCTTTTCCATCTGATATTAATCTCTTTTAAAATTTGTTTCTTTTCTAGTGGTTTTGGAAACAGTGACCGTACTATTGGATACTGCATTCTTCTTGTAAATTATGGGGCCTCCGACGCTAGTTGGTACTTCCCATCCCTGAACTTCCTAGTGTTGCTTTGCAGGGATTGGCTCACACCTCGTTTCCTTTGCAGATACTTGGTGCTCAGATTGGTCAGCTCTGCTGATTTGTCCATCAGCTCTCCATCTTTCAAAAATTTGCTGCTATTCCTTGTCTGCTCTTGTCTCTTCTTTCATTCTCTTTGTGATTTTATATTGCTTTTATTCCTTTCATTTCATTTTAGTGACATCTTGGCAATAACATAAATAACATGTATACAGTAAAAAAATAACATAATTTTATCTGTCCATATGAGTTACAAATATTAGTATTTTCCCAGTTTATAACTTGCATTTTGCTTTCTCCTATGGTGGTCTTTAACGGTCTGTATAGTCAAAGCTATGTTTTTTTCCCTGTAGACATGTATGAATGTGGGAGTTGGACCATGAAGAAGGCTGAACACTGAAGAATTGATGCTTTCAAACTGTGGTGCTGGAGAAGACTCTTGAGAGTCCCTTGGACAGCAAGGAGATCAAACCCATCAATCCTAAAGGAAATAAACCCTAAATATTCACTGGAAGGACTGATACTGAAGCTGAAGCGTCAATACTTTGGCCACCTGATGTGAAGAACTGACTCATTGAAAAAGCCCCTGATGCTGGGAAAGATAGAAGGCCGAGGAAAAGGGGACGAGAGAGGATGAGATGGTTGGATGGCATCACTGACTCAATGGACATGAGTTTGAGCAAGCTCCAGGAGATAGTGAATGACAGGGAAGGCTGCCATGCAGCAGTTCATGACGTTGCAAAGAATTGAACATGATTTAGTGACTGAACAACATGGTGGTCTTTAATACACAAAAGTGCAAAATTTATATACAGCCAATCTGTGAAGTTTTTCTTTCAAAGTTCCTGCCTTTGGTATTATGTTACTTAGAAAAGGCTTCCCTATCCTGATTCATACAGTAATTTGCTCTTTTTTCCCCCCCTAACTACCCCCCACCTTTTTAGGGAGTTACTTTTCATAATTTTAAAAAACTCCTCCTGTCAAATCAAGGTGTCTCTAGATAGGACTGCAACCAGCTCGTCTCCTTCTTTGTTAACAAATGAGTGTGGGAATGGCCCTATATGATTCAAGGTGAATTCGTTTAGAGCAGATATGGAAATAGAATTTATTTTAAACAACAGAACTTTATAATGATCCAGGATGACCTGGTGCCGGACCCATAAAGATAACAGCGTGTACCTCCGCACAGCTCGCCCGCCGCACTGCAGTGACGCTCTCACACTCATCATCACAGCCGGTTCCCACAGTCCCGAGCCGTCAGGCGCCAGGAGACAAAGCACCGGACCTGACTCACTCCAAGGATCTTTCCAGGCTAATTTTTTCCTGATTTCATCAAGTTTGCCAAAGTCCCATTTTTAATGACCTTACCAAGTCTGGCTGACTTACAAAGAAGGAAAGGAAGAAAGGAAAACAGAAAAACACACAGAAAGATGTTTGAGGCTAAACGCTCTGAATCGTGCCTACTGCACAAAGTGAGAACGAGAAGAATTTAATTTTCTGGTCTGCTTGTTCTAGCATGCTTCTCTAGGTTTGTCATCAACTCTGAGTGGACACAGAGAATATAAAAGATATTCTAATTCAAGTGACTGTGTTCAGTTCATTCCGTTCTCCTTATAAAACTGTCTGCTGTAAAGCCCTGTCTAATGTGGAAGAGTTTTAACTTGCTAAATAAACCCCATATTAATTCCCATTAACGCTGAACCGTGGTAGCGTGTTCGCCTGATCCTTGTAACACATGGAAACCCACAAGCGTGACTCGAAACTGAGAGGACTTCACCTAGATTTGCACACTTAACAGAGATCTTAAAAGTTGCTTTCTGTTCAAGCTCGGACCCAAATGATCACCCACACATATGAGCTGCTATGTTATTCTCTAAACTTGCCCACACTGAACTCTCTTTTATCTAGTTAATGTACCTTAAAAGTCACCCCATTAAGAAAGAGTATCTGAATTTTTGTTGATTGAACCCTTACTGAAAACCCCTATAGTTCAAAGCTGGAGAAGACTTTCCACTTCTGCCAACTGAAAATTTATTCAAGAGGTCAAGACTTTGGTTATATGCAGGTAAATTTCCACTATCAGAAATGTCATCTGTTGTAATAAATCCCTTAAATCACCAAAAATAAAACATAAAGCTGGCTAGTGTCCCAACAGTCTGGTTTATCACATAGGGACTTTCCAAGAGAAATGATTCATTCTAATAGATAACATTATAACTTGGTCCCCTACAGTAAGCAAGATGAGGGTCTTCCACACTGGAAGTGATATTTCAGAAGCTTTTCCACTAATTTATTATTTTTTTTAATTTTATTTTATTTTTAAACTTTACATAATTGTTTTAGTTTTGCCAAATATCAAAATGAATCCGCCACAGGTATACCACTAATTTATTATTATAAGAGTCAAAGTAAAAGTCACCAACTGGTTGCTGATGTCTATTATTTCTGCAGTTTGTTGGCAAGGGGACAGGTCTGAGCATTCCCAAGTACATATGCTCATTCCTATTTCCTTTCACTAAATTCTTTAATGGGAAGAGCTCACAGTGAGGCAGTAAAAATTTCTCTTAATTTTGCCCACATTTTTGCCCCCCATTCTTCTCCTTCCCATCCAGCCTGGGAACCTTCACTCGGGTGTGCGGTGGATTCTTATTCACAGTCACACTCAGTAAGGTCTTGAGTTATTTTCCAATCAAAATCATAAATGGGAAATTTTTTAAATATCTTTTTAATTTTTTAATTGAAGTTTAATTGCTTTACAGAATTTTGTGGTTTTCTGTCATACATCAACAAGAATCAACCATAGGCACACCCATGTCCCCTCCCTCCCGGACCTCCCTCCCATTTCCTTCCCCATCCCACCCTTCAGGCCATCACAGAGCCCCTGTTTGAGTCATATATGGGAAATTTTATACACCAATTAAGTTATTAAGTTTCTTTGCTTTTGCTGAAATTATAGCAACCCTAGCAGGAACACGCATTATCTCACAGTAGCACTTTTATGAATAAAAGAGAGGAAAATATTCTTACATAGGGAATGGAGGGTTAAAGAGGAAGCCTTTCAAATAAAGCATCATAGAGAACAAATGTATGGACACCAAGGGGGGACTGTGGGGGTTTAAACTGGGAGATTGGGACTGACATACATACACTACTATGTATAAGATAGAGAACTCATGAGAACCTACTGTGTAGCACAGGGAACTCTACTCAGTGCTCTGTGGTGACCTGAACGAGAAGGAAATCCAAAAAGAGGGGATAATGTATACACACAGCGGGTTCACCCTGCTGTACAGGGGGGCTAACACAACACTGTAAAGCAGCTATGAAAAGTGAAAGTGCTGGTTGCTGAGTCGGGTCCGATTCTTTGCGACCCCATGGACTGTAGCCCTCCAGGCTCCCCTGTCCATGGAAGTCTCCAGGCAAGAATACTGGAGTGGGTTGCCATTCCCTTCTCCAGGGGGTCTTCCTGACCCAGGAATTAAACCCAAAAATTAATCTTCTGCACTGTAGGTGGATTCTTTACCATCTGAGTTAACTATACTCCAATACAAATTTTAAAAAATCAAGTATCCATTTGGGAAGAGAGAAAGCAGCAGAAGCAATGCTTGGTGTCAAACAGAATCACTGATTCAAAGAACAATCTTGTAGAAAATATGTCCCAGATCCTAAATGTCCTTGGTTGTAAATGCAGGCTTTGTTTCATTGGCATCTCACTAGTTAGTAGATTATCTTCTTCAGTGAAAAGTCTCCTCATTCTCTTATCCACCAGTCTGCAGAGACTGGACTCTACATTCAGTCCTTTGCCAGACTTAGAGCCTTCATCTTTGAGCTTGTTGTTTTCTATCTATTTTCTTCTTTCAGTTCCCATGGCCCTCAGATGATTCCACTGTCTCAAAGCCTTTCCTTGGAAAGTGCCTCTGTATTGAATTTTTGACTGAATTTATTTACTAATTATTTATTCTCATGGGACAATCCAAAGTTGACTATTTTTCCTCACTGAGATAAAATGAATGTTGTCTTTCAATTAGGACCTTTTTTTTTTTTAAGCTAAAATATATGCTACACTTAAATTGGGCTTCACCAGTGGTGCAGGGGCAAAGAATCTGCCTGCCAATGCAGGAGATGCAAGAGATGCAGGTTCGATCCCTCGGTTGGGAGGATCCCCTGGAGAAGGGAATGGCAACTCACTCCAGTATTCTTGCCTGGGAAATCCCATGGGCAGAGGAGCCTGGTGGGCTAGAGTTCCTGGGGTCACAAAGAGTCAGACACGACTAAGAGAGTGAGCAAGAATGCATGCACACTTAAATTGGTGCGTCTCAAATTTTCACATTCCAGATTTGTGGACATGGGGTGGGGGCAAGGGTGGCTGGGATGAATTGAGAGAGGAGCACTGACATATATAAATAGCTAGCGGGAGGCTTCTGTAGAGCACAAGGAGCTCAGCTCAGGGCTCTGTGACCACCGAGGCGGGGGGAATGGGGGCATGGTGGGAGGGAGGTTCAAGGGGAAGGGCATACATGTACACATGTAGTTGATCATGTTGTGGTACAACAGAAACTAACAGAGCATTGTAAAGCAATCAACTCTAATTAAAAAATAAAATAAAGAAAATTTCATGTTTATGGAAATCACCTGGGGATCTTGTGAAGCTAGAGTTTTTGATTTGGAAGGTCCTGGGAGAGGGCCTGGGAGTCTGCACTGAGAATGAGCTCCCTGATTTTGCTGTCTGGGAACCACACTCCGAGCATCTAGATTCTAAATGGTCCCATAGTCCCCACAACAGCATCAATAACTCCTTAACATCACTGGCAATTCCTCTATGGGATAATTTTTCTAAGTTTTGTTTTCATTTTGCCTGCTTCCTAAGGGTCATTCTGGGTGCTTAATTTATAACAGAATAGTGGAACTGATGCAGCTACATCAAAACAAAAAGGGAGACATAGCGTCTGCCTGCCTTGGGCATTCCTGTTAGCAGGAGTCTTCATGTTTAACAGCTTCACTATCAGGTTCTCAGTCTTGGCATTAGGGCTAGGTGTTACAGCATGCTTTATGGACTCACTGCTCCTCATCATAAAATGAGGAGTATTAATAAATTCAAAAAGAAAGGTCCACAGTCTAATGAGATTTCAAGCTATTTGTTACTCAATGAGCTTAATACCATGAAGATTAGAATAACTCCCATCTGCAAAATGCACTTAATAGTCTGGGAACATCAGCAACTGCAAAGCAGGTTACATGATATAATGAGTGCAGTTGCCTTTTTCCAGATCTGTTTGTTTCCTTGCCCTCTCTGGTCTGTTTCTGGCTCCACTCACCTTTTCCACTGGTTTACCAGATGATTCATCAGCTTTCTGGCATTCCTACTTAGCATTTGTGTCCAACATCCTAGCAAAATCCAATAAAGTTTCTAATATCCAGTATCCCGTTAGCTATGTCCTTGTGTATAGCTAATTCACCAGAGGTTACTGGTCATAAGGTCATAAGGATGACCTCAAGAAAAAGGGCATTACCACTTTCTGAACATTACTATGTGCCAAGTTCTGTGCTGATTGTATTTAATCCTGAAGCATTACAGAGCCGAAATAGTCCTTTACAGAAAGATTAGATTATACTCCATTTGTTATTAAGAATAAACATATCTCCTTTCTTAAGTTTCTCAAATTATTGTTAAATTTTGTTTCAATGCATGATGTATACATATGGTATTGATTCAAAAGATATAAAAAAGGAATAGAGTGAAAAATAAATCTCTCTCTTCCCCACCACCCAAGTCTCTACCTGAAGGCAACTACTGTTACCAGTTTCTTATGTGTTCTCCAGAAACAGTCCATTAAGCAGAGACTATTATACAATGCATTATTAATAGTCCATTTAGCAATCTTCACTTCAGTTCAGTTCAATCACTCAGTCGTGTCTGACTCTTTGCAACCCCATGAATCACAGCACGCCAGGCCTCCCTGTCCATCACTAACTCCCGGAGTTCACCCAGACTCATGTCCATCGAGTTGGTGAGGTCATCCAGCTATCTCATCCTCTGTCGTCCCCTTCTCCTCCTGCCCCCAATCCCTCCCAGAATCAGAGTCTTTTCCAATGAGTCAACTCTTCTCATGAGGTGGCCAAAGTACTGGAGTTTCAGCTTTAGCATCATTCCTTCCAAAGAAATCCCAGGGCTGATCTCCTTTAGGATGGACTGGTTGGATCTCCTTGCAGTCCAAGGGACTCTCAAGAGTCTTCTCCAACACCACAGTTCAAAAGCATCAATTCTTCGGCACTCAGCTTTCTTCACAGTCCAACTCTCACATCCATACATGACCACTGGAAAAACCATAGCCTTGACTAGACGGACCTTTGTTGGCAAAGTACTGTCTCTGCTTTTGAATATGCTATCTAGGTTGGTCATAACTTTCCTTCCAAGGAGTAAGCATCTTTTAATTTCATGGCTTAGCAATCTTAGATTTCCTTAAAAAGGTATTACCTATTATGGCATATATAGAAATCCTATAGATTAAAATTTAGAAATGTGCTTTCATGGCATTACGACATTTGATTCTCCTTAAAATACCATGCAATGGGCAGTCAAACATTCCTATTAAATGATTTACACAGAAAGAAACTGAAGCTCACAGAGGTGAAATGATCTGCCCATGTGTATATAGTTAGTAAAAGACCTAATTCTAGAACAATTAGTCTAATGCTTGTTCCATTACACCACAGAAAAAGTAGCCAAAGGATCACAGATCAAAAAATAGCCTTCTTGACTAATTAAAATACTCTGTCATTTCTCAGAGAATTTATTGTGTTTAGTACAGTAGCAACAAAGTATTATTTCACATAAATAATATATCACATAAAAACTCAGTATTTTGGCTTTGCAATTGAAATCAATAAAGTATAACCAAAGATTTTAATTAAACAAGGGTCTGAGTTCCTGTTAATGGAGGTATGTGGTTCTTCCCTTGAGATGGCTTTTGGTAATCAGACCTTAAATGTTGCTAGAGAAGGGCTGGGTAATTTATATAACTATCTGTTAAACAAGAGCAAGCAGAAAGCAACGTTATTCTTTGCTGCAACTGACTAATGAAATTATTTTCCCTTTTGGGGATCCTAGGCAGATCCATAACTTTTATGTGACTATCAGGTATTAACAAATACTTTTGTGTTCTGAGATGCTGAAATTTCAGTCCAGTCTGATAGACAAGCTTCAATTGCTTACTCAGTTCGAAGTGTCCTCCCTCCCCTAGCTCAGCCCTGCCTTAGGAGACCACCATGGATGAAGGGGGCATGGGTAGGCGCACCTCTCCCCACTCCTTGCTTTCCCACTCTTGATTCTTTTGCTGCTTTTGGATCCTCCAGTATTGTAACCAAGAACTTCCAGATGTACAAGCTGGGTTTAGAAAAGGCACAGGAATCAGAGATCAAATTGCTAACATCCACTGGATCATAGAAAAAGCAAGAGAGTTCCAGGAAAACATCTACTTCTGCTTCATTGACTATACTAAAGCCTTTGACTGTGTGGATCACAGCAAACTGTGGGAAATTTTTAAAGAGATGGGAATCCCAGACCACCTAACCTGCCTCCTGAGAAATCCGTATGCAGGTCAAGATGCAACAGTTAGAACTGGAAATGGAAAAATAGACTGGTTCCAAACTGGAAAAGGAGTATGTTAAGGCTGTATATTGTCACCCTGCTTATTTAACTTGTATGCAGAGTACATCATGCGAAATGCCGCTGAATGAAGCACAAGCTGGAATCAAGATTGCTGGGAGAAATATCAATAACCTCATATATACAGACAACACCACCCTTATGGGAGAAAGAGAAGAGGAACTAAAGAACCTCTTGATGAAGGTGAAAGAGGAGAGTGAAAAAACTGGCTTAAAACTCAACATTCAGAAAACGAAGATCATGGCATCTGGTCCCATCACTTCATGGCAAATAGATGGGGAAACAATGGAAATAGTAACAGACTTTATTTTCTTGGGCTCCAAAATCACTGCAGATGGTGACTGCAGCCATGAAATTAAAAGATGCTTACTCCTTGGAAGAAAAGTTATGACAAACCTAGACAGCATATTAAAAAGCAGAGACATTACTTTGCTGACAAAGGTCATCTAATCAAAGCTATGGTTTTTTCAGTAGTCATGCATGGATGTGAGAGTTCAACCATAAAGAAGGCTGAATGCTGAAGAATTGATGCTTTCAAACTGTGGTGTTAGAGAAGACTCTTCAGAGTCCCTTGAATTGCAAGGAGATCAAACCAGTCAATCATAAAGGAAATCAATCCTGAATATTCATTGGCAGGTCTGATGCTGAAACAGAAGCTCCAATACTTTGGCCCCTTGATGCGAAGAGCTGACTCATTAGAAAAGACCCTGATGCTTAGAAAGATTGAAGGCAGGAGGAGAAGGGGACGACAGAGGACGAGATGGTTGGATTACATCACTGACATGAATTTAAACAAGCTCCAGGAGATGGTGAAGGACAGGGAAGCCTGGCATGCTGCAGTCCATGGGGTTGCAAAGAGTTAGACACGACTGAGCGACTGAACAACAAGCATTGGAACAACAGTGGGAAGGAAAGGCAAGGTTTTCATTTGAGGGAGTTTTCTGGATGTGACTTTATCTGAAGGCTGATGCTTTCTCTAATAAGGCACCTTTAGCATTCCTCAGGAACATCTCCACTGGGCGCTGGGGAACTCCCAGCATGTTTCCTAGTACACGTGTCTTCTCTGGGTTTCCCAGGTGGCTCTAGTAGTAAAAACCTGCCTGCCAATGCAAGAGACAAAAGAGACACTGTTTTGATCTCTGGGTCGGGAAGATCCCCTGAAGGAGGGCATGGCAACCCACTCCAGTATTCTTGCCTAGAGAATCCCATGGACAGAGGAGCCAGATGGGCTACAGTACATGGGGTCACAAAGAGTTGGACACGACTGAGTGACTTAGCAGACACACACATGTGTCTTCTCCAACTGGCTGCTGTTACTTCCCCTTAGCCCCTGGCTTCCTGTGATTCACCTCTAACTTCATTCTGCTGGGTACCTGTGGCTCCTGATGGTTCTCTTGGGGAATGCTCCAGTTCAAGGTTACCAAGTCCAGATCTCTTCCCCGGAGGCTTCACAGGAACAAGCCAAATCACCAGCAGAAATGCAACAGCGGAAGTACAATTGACCCCATCAATTGGTCCCTTTCTCACTCAGCTGCCACATGCTGCTCTGTTTAGCTTCTGAGCCTCTAATTTTTTCAGGTCCTACTCTCTATGTCATAGGCGGAATAATATCCCCCCGAAAGATGTCCAAACCCTAATCCCCAAAACCTGTGAATAGTTTACACTATGTGGCAATGGGGATTCTGCAGATGTGATTAAGGTTACGAATTTTAAGATGAGATTATCCTGGATTATCAGAGGGGCTCAGTATTATTACATGAGCTTTTAAAAGCAGAGAACATTTCCTGGCTGAAGTCAGAGGGATATGGCACCATGAGGAGGATTCCATGTGTTCTGGCTGGCTCTGTGATATAGGGGCCCTTGTGCAAGTGTTCTTGCCTGGAGAATCCCAGGACGGGGAAGCCTGGTGGGCTGCCATCTATGGGGTCACACAGGGCCGGACACGACTGCAGCGACTTAGCAGCAGCAGCGGCAGCAGTGCAAGAACCAGAGAGCAGCCCTGGGAGCCAAGGGCGGTCCCTAGCTGACAACCAGCAAGGAAACAGGGACCTAAGTCCAGCAGCCGAATGGAACTAAATTTGGCCAACAATCTGAATGAGCCTGGACACAGATTCTCCCCTAGAGCCTCCTGAAGAGAAGACAGTGCAGCCAACACCTTGACTTCAGCCTGTGCATGCTTGCGTGCATGCTAAGTTGCTCCAGTTGTGTCTGACTCTATGAGACCCCATGGACTGCAGCCCACCAGGCTCCTCTGTCTGTGAGATTCTCCAGGCACGAATACTGAAGTGGGTTGCCATTCTCTTCTCCAGGGGATCGTCCCAAACCAGGGACTGAACCTGAATCTGTTACTTGTCCCGCATTGGCAGGCAGGTTCTTTACCACTAGTACCGCCTGTAGCTTGAGTTAGTACAAGTTGACCCTTTCTTTCCTCTCTGAGTTTTGTGACTGCACAGCTTGAATGTCCAGCAGAACATGGGGAGGAGGGAAGCGGGGGACAGAGTGGCAGTTCTATGACAGAACCCATGGTCTGCTTGTGGGCAGGGGGGTAGGACCCTGCTGTCCAGAACTAAAGACTGTGCGCTGAGAACAAGCTGAGTTGTTTCACATCTGCAGATAGATGTGTATCTGAGGAAGAGGACAACAATCTCATAGTTTCTGTACCGTTCCACTGCCCTTAAAAATCATTTTGGAGCTTTGATTTCGCAGACTCTAACAATCTAGTCAAGCGTCCTCTGTTTGGCCAATTGATACCTTTTCATTGAATGTGCTAGGCTCTGGCTTCACTCTGGAAGTTGGCTATGTTTGCAATGCTGCTGCTGTTTAGGAACTGGGAGATCATGGATAGACCTCTCTTCCTGACAAGAACTCGCTTATTCTATATAGAGTGAAGGTCAACTGTAGGGTAATTTCTAGCATCCTATTTCCTTTCCATACTCATTTCAGGAAGAAAAAGATGAATATAAAGTATAAGAAAAAAGGTTAATATATAGATAAGTCTTCCTTGTGGGTTGTTTCATCTGAAACACCTCAAAGAAGGACCATACTGTGTATATTTTATGTTTCTCATTTAATTATCTATAACGGACAGCCAAGAGATGCTTATGATCCATAACCTCAGCACCCAAAGCCATTCTTGACATATAGTGTTGCTGCTGCTGCTGCTGCTAAGTCGCTTCAGTCATGTCCAACTCTGTGCGACCCCATAGAGGGCAGCCCACTAGGCTCCTCTGTTCCTGGGATTCTCCAGGCAAGAACACTGGAGTGGGTTGCCATTTCCTTCTCCAATGCATGAAAGTGAAAAGTGAAAGTGAAGTCGCTCAGTCGTATCCGACTCTTAGCGACCCTATGGACAGCAGCCCACCAGGCTCTTCGGTCCATGGGATTTTCCAGGCAAGAGTACTGGAGTGGGGTGCCATCGCTTTCTCCTGACATATAGTGTACTGCCTAATAATTATTTGTTGAATCAATGAATATGGAAAAATGCAAACCAAGCATTTGAAATATTGCGCTACATTTCTTTCGGCTCCACCTCCACACCAATGAGTGAGGGAGGTCAGTGGAAGAGTGTTAGGGTCGTCATGAGTTTCATGTTTCAACAGCCAGTGCCAAATTCTTAAGGCCAGATGGGACGAGATGAGATGTTAAAACCGCTTCTTATTACTACTCTGTTGGCCTTGATTGCCTCAGTATTATTCTCCAACTGCTTTGTCTCTGTGGATCTCTGACTCCTTATTACCTCCAATTGGAACACCCCACAAATCACTCTGCCTTCTTTATCCTCTCTCACCTCCAAGTAATCTTGTCATCTTGCTCCAGTTAGAGCTGCTTCCATTAAGAAGATCATGGCAAATTCTCTCCCTACCCCTGTTTGTCCTTCAGGAAAATTATCCTGTGGATAAGTGGATGTTACAGACACTTTTCAGAACACATTTCGTCTGAATTTTTTTTCTGTCTTTCCACATTCTTCTAAGCCAGTTACCTTTGCATTGGAGTGGAATTAAATTCAAGGAGATAGAGGTTCTGAGTTTCCTCCTTTGACCAGATGGAAATCGTTACATTAGAATGCTGATGACTGCAAAACCCTGGACATATTGTTTTCACAATTAGGAAATGGCAAACACGGAGCGCTCCAGCCCAGAGCCAGCATGCAAGTTCAGCTTCCATTTGCTGCTATAAATTTTGTTCTTGTTGCTGCCAGTGAACACCAACTGTTCAAGAGAAATAGTAAATCCAAATGTGCCTTTGGATGAGAGTAAAAAAAAAAAAATAGATGCTGCATAAATGCTGATGCAAAAGGATTTTTTTTTTTTTTTTAACACACTAAACCAGGGAAGGGAAAGAAATGGGGAGAGAAAGTTGAACTGAAAGTGCTAAAAAAGATCTTGAGGAAATGTTGATTCCACATATGGTTTAAACTTCAAAGAGAAAATAAATGCAGAATGAGCATATCAACCTTCGGGTGGGCATGTCGACCTTTGAGCACTATAGGTATACCACAGAAGGCATACACAGGTTGTGTAAATCAAGGGAAAGAAAAACCCCAAAGTTTACTCAAGGCTGAACCAGCACATGCCCCCTTTGTTACTTGCTAATGATCAATCTAACAGTTAAAAGCCAAAGCCAGAAGCAAGTGCAGTCTGTTATGCAAGAACTTCAGCGACTTCCTATTGCACAGATTTACTTTAAGGCTAATCGACAGATGTCTGTACTCAGGACTCCCTCCAGTTTAACTTAATATGCAACTGAATTATGACTCAAAGAGATAGTTTCAGGGATTTAATTTTCTGAATTTTAACTTTTTTAAATGTTTAATGTCATGATTTTTATTTTTTATTTATTTTTTATATAGATTTATTTATTTTAATTGGAGGCTAATTACTTTACAATGTTGTATTGGTTTTGCCATACATCAACATGAATCCGCCATGGGTGTCCACGTGTTCCCCATCCTGAACTCCCCTCCCCTCTCCCTCCCCGTACCATCCCTCTGGATCATCCCAGTGCACCAGCCCCAAGCATCCTGTATCATGCATCGAACCTGGACTGGCGATTCGTTTCATATATGATATTATATATGTTTCAATGCCATTCTCACAAATCATCCCATCCTCTCCTTCTCCCACAGAATCCAAAGACTCTTGTATACATTTGTGTCTCTTTTGCTGTCTTGCAGAATTTTAACTTTGGATTACCTAAATTTATGATGGGTTTCTCGTCTCCTTTGTCCCATCATTTTTCTGTGATGCTGAAGAAAATGTATGAACTTTGGAGTTAGCTGACTTGAGTCCCTGATACTAGGTCTGATCCTTACATACCCTGACCCTACTTTCTCACGTGCAAAACAGTGCTCGCAACCACTGGGTCGCTGTGAAGATTAAATGAGATGCTACATGTTAAATGCCTGGCACAAGCCTTGACCATAAAAGATCCTTAATAATGACACCAGTTCCATACCCCAGATTAGACTTTGCAAACAAACAATTTGAAAAACAGAGCATTAAAACAAATTCCGTAGCATGATGAGGCTCCAGGCCAAGAACCAAGCAGTAAAGATGTTCCAAACCAGAACATTTCAGCATCAGAGAATGGCTAGAAGGGCTTATCTTCATGGCTAATAATGTAAAACAGTCTTTCTTTCTTTTTTTTTTTAATTCTTCATTTTCTTATGGAAGGAAAAGCATTTCCGAATAATGGTTAAAATCTGTCCTTTGTAGATCTGAAAACGTGGACAAGTTTCGTACTGAGGTCAAGATCTACTGAAAGTGTTAGATGGCTATATGAGGACCAGACGCAGCTGTCAAAAATAAAGTGGACGATGGTATCTTGAATGCCTTCATGTGAGGCCAAAGCTAAGTGAGAGCTTGACTAATTTTTGTCATTGAATTAATGTATGTATCTGGTTTAACTGGCCAAATTATTTTTGCTTAAATGTTCACATATTTCAGTGTTGTATTGATATAGTTACTGCTTTCAAGAGTGAAGGAAATACCAATAGTGGCAAATACATGTGTTCAGAGGAAGAGATATTGCTCATTTCCAAAGCTCAGATTTATAGCGATTTTTAGATATGTAGGAAAGTGTTGGTTTCTCCTTATGGCTACTTCTGAACATGTGTAAATTATCAGAGTCTGTGTGCATTTATTTCCATTAAAAAAATAATAATAATACCAGCAGAGACACAGCTAAGCCAAGTTGAGTCCTGCTGGTTAGGTTTGCGGAAACATAGGCCAACTCAGGGCAAGGCAAGCTCATGAGATAGGAAGTATAAAATAGTAATAAATAGCTTTGGAAACATTTTCCTTTGGAAGAGACATCCCAATAACATCCTGCATTAATAGATGAGAAGAGACACACATGTGTGCTGTGAACGACACAGTAAGTAAAACCAAAAGGCTTACTCTGAGGGTCAAATTCAACTTGGGTTGCAACTTTAATGAAGGAAACAGTGGTTTTGATTCAGAAAAGCCCAGGGTTGGAAGGGAGATATTAAGCCTAACATCTCATCCATCTGATGCCTGGATCTCCTCTACTCCGTTCTGGCAGAAAGATCATCCAATTGATACTGGAAATGAGCAGCTTGCTCCGTTAGAGTTGGCTCTTGTATCTTTGAATTAAAGTCCCTTTTCTATCTTTGAATAAGAAAATGTTCTCTTCTTTTGGATCAAGGCCTGTTTCTATGAAATTTCCACTCATTCTTCCTATTTCGGTCACTCAGGGTCACACCCAAGCAGAATCCCACTTGCAGGGGCAAACGTTACAAACATTCCATTACAAACATTAAGGCAAGGGTCACAGATTAGCCCGCAGGGTAATTTTAAATAATTAGAAATCAGCTTTTGATATTTAAAACTTGGAAAATTACCTATCAAAATCCATGTTTTTCACTCCTTTGAAACTTTGGGAGCTCCGGAAGCAATGAGCACACATTCCCACATGGTAACAAGGGACTGAATTGAGTAGCTCGTAGCGCTGCCTTTAGACAGGGGATGTGCTGGCCTGGTCACTACAGGCTTCATCGCTCCCTACTGTCTTGCACTGAGCCTGCTTTCCTCATTTTATGATGCTTGCCTGGCCCCTGAGACCAGTCAAGATTGTAGTTCCTACTCTGTGCTCTATAACCAGGGTCCCTCACCTCCCGGATACAATGCCTGATGATCTGAGGAGGAGCTGATGAAATAACAGAAATAAAGCGCAAATTTAATGTAATGCACTTGAATCTTCCCAAAGCCATCCCCCCCAACGCCCAATATATGGAAATATTGTCTTCTGTGAAACTGGCCCTTGGTGACTAATAGGTTGGGGACCACTGCCTTATAAGCCTTCTTGGCTTCAAAAGATTTATCTTCAGTTCTCTCTTTTTTCCCTTTGCAGGAGGAACTTCAAGCATGTTTGAAACATAAGCCTGCTGAGTGTTGCCACATGGAAAATTGACATTTGATTTGTCCAGTCTCACAATCAATTGTCAGTAATGAGCCAGTAACGTAGCTAGAAACCTTCAAATCATGTAGGTAGGTAAGAATGGGAGGTGGAGGGAAGAGATTCTTAAAAAGGCTGAGAGAATGTGGAGTATAGCCCGTCACGCCGGCTGGAGCCCTAACTCTAGCTAGTTGTTCTTTTCTGCTGTGATTCCTCGTGAGAACTCAGGCACTCTGGACACCAGTACATACAATCAAGAGCATGCTGTGTGGTTTTCTGTTTTGTTCAACTGCCTCTATGCTGTTCTGTCAACAGCATCACAATCCTCCGTGTTCTGGAAAGGCAAAGAGTGCTTCGTTTTGAATCCCAGTGCCTCCAACAACTACCTGAGAGATCTTGGGAAAGTGACTTAACATCTCTTGAGTTTCCTTTTCTCCACCTGGAAAATAAGGCTAGTAATAGGTTGATCCTACTTATAGAAGTATTGTGAGAAATGACAGAGACAAAGTACATACAGTGCATATACAGAAGTCCCCTGGGTCACATTAATCAGTCAATAAATGTTGGCTACTAATTGCTCTTCAGATATCATTCCTCCAGGTTGTAGCAGACTGCTCCCATAGCTCCACAACCTCTCCCATGTGTGTGCATGCTGCATCAGCTGCAAGTAATTGCTAGCATTTGTGATTCTGCCTGAGGGTTTTCTCTGACACTCATTTTTTTCTGTCCCTATGCACCCATGGCAAGCTGGCAGTGCTAGGGAGTTAACAGCCCTTCTCTCTCCCAACAATAGACGGGAGTTGGTGGACCAATACCCCAGCTTCCTCATCATTCAGAAGGAATAAACCTCAGCAGTGGGTCCTGTGTGGTCTATCAGAGTTCCTTCAGTGGATTTAGCTCCAGTTGCTCTAGTTATTATAACTTGTTTGATGATGTTGATAGCCTTGCTGTGCCTGTCTCATCTCTCCACTTCCTTACCAATACTTCCTGGGGTCAACTCCATGCTAAACTACTTGTGTTCAGAAACTTATTTCAGCATCAGCTTCTGGGGGAACACGAGCTTAGGTTATTGGTATGAGCAGGGGTCCCAAGCAACAGGTCATGAGGCTGGATTCTGGGACCACCTCACTTAAGCGGACCCCAGTGCTGGTGGTAAATGGTGTGCTGATAAGCCCCAGTATGCAGTAGCACTAAGGATACATTTGGATGGGTTACAGATGGACGGAGGGCTCCCCTGGTGGCTCAGGTGGTAAAGAATCTACCTGCCCATGCAGGATGTGAGTTCGTTCCCTGGGTGAGGAAGATCCCCTGGAGGAGGAAATGGCAACCCACTCCAGTATTCTTGCCTGGAGAATCCCGTGGACAGAGGAGCCTGGCGGGCTACAGTCCATGGGATCGCAAAGAGTCGGACACAACTTAGCGACTGAACAACAACAGATGACAGTGATAACTCTCATGTACAGTAGTAGCAGTGATGGATCTGAATGGGTTAGAGATGAACTGGCTTGTGTAACATCAAGGGCATTTGAAAGACATTCGAGCACTTACAGAGTGTCTGATTTACATAGTACTCCTATGATGAGTCCAATGGACTCATTTCCCAGGGAAAGAATTATAACATCTGGTACATGTCATGGTATCAGCTGGTTCTGTATACACAATATCACTTCAATACAGCCAGTCTGATAGGAATTGGAACGCCTTTTTTAAGAGCTTCCCTGGTGGCTCAGACGGCTGTAATGCGGGAGGCCCAGGTTCGACCCCCGGGTTGGAAAGATCCCCTGGAGAAGGAAATGACAATTCACTCCAGTATTCTTGCCTGGGAAATCCCATGGATGGAGAAGCCTGGTAGGCTACAGTCCATGTAATTGCAAAGAGTCGGACATGACTGAGTGACTTCATTTTCACTTTCTTTACACTTTTTAAGGGTGCAACTCAGGTAACAGCCTGAGGATGGTGCCTGTAGGATGTGAGTATGCTGTTTGAAATGTAGTACATAGTGTGAGTCAACAAACCCTCAACGGGAAGAATCTGTGGGGCTGGGAACCAAGAGGTGGAAGTAGGGCATGGCTCCTGATACTACCCTTCTTTGATCCTCTTGGGGAATTTTGCTCTATGACCCACAATGTTAGGGTCCGCTGGGCGAGAGCTTCTGGTTTCCAGTGGGACTTGGCAAGTCTTCTGCCAGGACACAGTATTTTGGGGGGCATTATGTCAACCCTGGGCTTTCCTGATGGCTCAAGTGGTAAAGAATCTGTCTGCAGTCCAGGAGACACAGAAGACACAGTTTCAGTCCCTGGGTTGGGAGGAGTTCCTGGAGGGGCCCTAAAATGATGGCTGTCATTTGTATTCTGAGTTCCTCATGCCGGTAAAGAGTAGCAGGCAAAGAAAGAAGCTACCTTGTTATCATGATGAGATAGGCCTCTTGCTCTACCATGAAGGCACAAGGGGGGCATGCCTGGATCTTAGCGGGATTTACTGGCGCTGCCGTACCCGGTAATAACCGAATGGGAAAATGCAGAAATCTTGTGCTGGTTGTTTTGGAATAAGATTCGGATTGTCTCTTTGGGTCCTTGAGGTGAGGTAATTCAAGGGTCTCAGGCTCTACAGATGTCTTGGATCATGACTATCAATTATGACCTAAGGACCAGCTGTTGTGTAGGGGCTACAGCTTAGCTCACTAACCCCTCTGTTGTAATTCTCTTCCCTTTTGCTTTTATCTTTTTGACGCTCTGCACAGCTTGTGGGATCTTAGTTTCCCAACCAGAGATTGAATCTGGGCTTTATTCTAAGTGTTTTGTGCATAGTAACTGATTAAGTACTTACAACTGCCTCACAATGTAGTGTTACTGCTGTCCCTCCCGTACAAAGGAGGAAACCGAGGCACAGAGAGCCTTAGATTACGTGGCATCCCAGTGGTCTCACTCCACGTCCTGTGACTTTCTTCTTTTCTACTATTTACTTCTAACAACAACCCTAATTGGAGAAGGATTGACTTGAATCGCTTAATATTGCAATGTATTATATTCTTCTCCGTGTGTCGTGTGTGTGTGTGTGTGTGTGTGTTGTATCTGTGCATTTCTTAGGGAAATTCTTAAGCAAAAGACTTCAGTTTGGTCTGGAGCTGGCTTGCTCTAGTAGAGGAAACAACCAGATATCAGGAGGCTTAATGAATGGCAACACTTGCTACTTCCTGGCTTTATCACTTCGAAAAAAGCCAGCTTTGAGGGTTTATTTACTCATCTGTGAAAGAAGTCAGTTGGCCAGTCACCTTTGACTTTCTTTCTCCTTTTCTTTCTTCCCTGGACAGTATATGGTTCTGTGATTTCCAAAACTTTTAAAAGGTCCTCAGAAAACAACCATTATAAATCTTGACCTTCCTTTACAGTGAAATAAACCTTGACCTTCCTTTACAGTAAGAAGGCATTCAGGATTGATAGAAACACAGTGGTTTTACCTTCCAATGGGACTGAAGCTTTAGAAGGAAAGGCAACCCACCAACCCACAAACACACACGCCTAGTATGACCGCCAGTATCTGCCATAAAGCCAAGTCTCAACTGAGGGTAAATCTTGGTCGTTAAGCAGGGCGTGGGTGTCTAGACTAGACCCCTGATCTCTCTCCATGGGTATCTGGGAGAGGTCATGGCTTCCTCCGGGCTGGTCCTGTATGGTGAGTTAGCAATCACGCGTGTGTGCGTGCTCAGTCACTTCAGTAGCGTCTGACTCTTTGCAACCCTATGGACTGTAGGCCTTCAGGCTCCTCTGTCCATGGGATTCTCCAGGCAAGAATGCTGGAGTGGGTTGCCATGCCCTCCTCCAGGGGATCCCCCCGACCCAGGGATCGAACCCACATCTCTTATGTCTCCTGCATTGCAAGGTGTGTTCTTTACCACTGAGCCACCTGGGAAGCCCAGTAATCATACCGAGTGGCTTTTAAGCAATGAGAAAAATTTGTTTTGATAATTTCTGAAAGTTAACCACTCCTTTCTTTAGTATGTGACTTGTTTTGACCAAAATTTCCCCAAAGGCAGCCTTCTAAGCTGCCATTGACCTCTGAGGGGACAGCCAGAGAGACAGCCTGTATGTGCAGACCCAGGCAGTCTATTCAGTCTGATGTCGATCATCTTATAATCATCCCCCTGATAATCAATTCTCCTATCAATTCAGAGATTCTGACTCCAGGCAGGGGGCTTGGAATACTCAGCCTGAGGCCAATCAACTCAGAGAAACTGCTTCCTGAAAATATCCTTTTTCATAGGAAACAGGAGAAGGTTAGACGCATGACCTGGTTACTCAGAGTGAGTCTTTGCTACCCTTGCTGATGTAGAGAGTGGCAGTGGAGGCATCCTCAGCACTTAACATCTACAAGTTACAAAAAAAAAAATCATAAAAAAAAATCAACTGCTGTTTCTAGAAGTCTTCAAACAGTGCTTTATATGTTCTCACAAGCCTGAAGACGACACTAACTGTATACCTTCTGCTATTTTCTTCCAGCAGCCCTTGCTCATAACCATAGCTTGTATAGCTTCAGATGCGGTCAAACTGTTGGCTGTGTTGATGGGACCATCTAGAATATACTAATTTTCATACAGGGCTACTCTCTCCAAGAGCCCAAATCCACTGGTCCTCAGGGAGCCAGAAGAGTGCTGGTTCCCTGGAGGGTGGGAGAAGTGCCTCTCTGCCCAGCACTGCCCTTGATCACAAGGACCCCACAGTAGGACCAGGGAGCCCGAGGATCTCCAAGCCTCTCATGAGGAAACCTCAGTCACTTTCCAGCCTCAACTGTTCTCTCAGCAATCATCAACTGAATACAAGGGATCCTAGGGGAAATAGATAACTTGCTCTTTCCATTCCTCAGTTTCTCCTTCTCATTGTAGAAAACAAAAAACAGGAATAATCTCCTTCTTCCTGCAGTCAAAACAGGCTTCAATGCCATGAATTTATGCAAATAGATAAGGAATGGTGAAATCCATCCTGGTCTGGGTTCAGCCACCCCACCCCCAAATCCCAGAAAATTGGAAGAGAGTGGATTTTCAGAGACTTCCTAGTTGAGGTAAAACCCAGAGAGGAAAGACTCCTGTCTACCATCACACAGGTCTTGCTCACAAACATAATATTGTCATAACATCTCAGTGCTGGATTTTAAAAAGCTAGTTTATCAGCCTGCTATCCCAACTGAAATCTTTTTGGTTCATGAACACATCTCTTTGCACCTGGTTCTCTCCCATTAGGACTTCACATTTTTTGTGGACAGGAGAAGACCTAAGGCAGGGCTCCAAGATTCTTAAAAAGGTCAAATGCTTCCTTCCTCTCAGAGGGTCAGCTAACATGTAGGGTTCAGTTGTTTGACTGGACTCAATGAAAACTAAACAAATTTTTAGGACATCCAGGAGGACCAAGTAAGTGTAGTGAAATTCACTCGGCTTAATCTACAAATGCCTTTTTAAAAATAACATGAGGTTATTTTGCTTATTAGTATGAAAGAAATATATATTCGTCAGAAGAGACTTAGAAAATGTAGGGAAAAAAATATTCACAAATCCATTACCAAGAGGCAATAATTGTTAGCATTTGGGCATATTGACCCTTCCAGTCTCTCTCTCCATACACTTCAAAAGAGGGATCCAAGTTCAATGCTTGAAACAGGGCACTCAAAGCTGGTGCTCTGGGACAACCCTGAGGGATGGGATGGGGAGGGAGGTGGGAGGGGGGTTCAGGATGGGGAACTCATGTACACCCATGGCAGATTCATGTCAATGTATGGCAAAAACCACCTCAATATTGTAAAGTAATTAGCCTCCAATTAAAATAAATTAATTAATTTTAAAAATAAAAAATAATATGGGGATTAAAAAACAAGAGGGATCATGCCATACTCTTTTGTTATCTGACTTAAAAAAAAACCTTACTACATGGGTATATTTCCAGAGCATTAAATATTCTTTCATTGATGGATAATATTCCATTGCATGGGTGCACCAAGGCTTATTTAATATTTCCACGCTCAGTCCTTCCACTGCCAGAAGTCTTGGTGGGCATTAGGTTATTTCCAACTTCTTTGAATTTTGTGGCTGATAATTCTCTTTGAGGAAAATCTTTGATGAGTCTCTCCTTAGGATAAATTCCTAGAAATGATGCTGGGTCAAGGAGTACTAAAATGTGTAAAGCTTTTGGCTCCAAATGTCTCTTCTGACAATAGTCTTAACTGAGAAGACTAATAAGAGATGAGCCCACTTGGCCTGGCCTCTCTTGGTGGTCAGATCCAAGGCTTTAACCACACACCTACTGATTTATGATGTAAAAGATTCTGTATTTTGCTTTCCTAGCTCCCTCTTTTTTTTTTTTTTTTTATTGGAGAATAGTTGCTTTACAATGTTGTGCTAGTTTCTGCTGTACAGCAAAGTGAATCTTATATATATATATCCTCCGTTTTGGATTTCCTTCCCATTTAGGTCACCACAGAGCACTGAGTTCCCTGTGCTACACAGTAGGTTCTCATTAGCTAACTCTTTTATACATAGTAATGAGTATATGTCAATCCCAATCTCCCAATTCATCCCACCTTCCCTTCCACATTTGGTGTCCACATGTTTGCCCTCTATGTCTGTGTTTGTACTTCTGTTTTGCAAATAGGTTCATCTGTACTGTTCTTCTAGATTCTGCATAAATGCATTAATATACAATATTTCTTTTTCTCTTTCTGACTTAATTCACTGTGTATGAGTCTCCGGATCCATCCATGTCTTTGCAAATGAAACAGTTTTGCTCCTTTTTATGGCTGAGTAACATTCCATTGTATATATGTGCCACATCTTCTTTATCCATTCCTGTGGATGGACATTTAGGTGGCTTCCATGTCCTGGCTACTGCCAATAGGGCTGCAATGAACACTGGGGTGCATGTATCTTTTGGAATTACGGTTTTTCTCCTGGTTTATGATCCAGGAGTGGGATTGATGAGTCATGTGGTAGTTTGGGGCTTCCCAAGCGGCACTAGTGGTAAAGAACCTGCCTGCCAATTCAGACCATAGGGTCGCAAAGAGTCAGACATGACTGAGTGACTGAACTGAACTGAGGAGACACAGGTTCAACCCCTGAGTCGGGAAGACCCCCTGGAGGAGGGCATGGCAACCCACTCCAGCATTCTTGCCTGGAGAATCCCATGGACAGAGGAGCTTGGCAGGCTACAGTCCATGGGATCACACCAAGTCAGACCCGACTGAAGCAGCTGAGCACACACTCACACATGGTAGTTCTATTTTCAGTTTTTAAGGAGCCTCCGTACTCTTCTCCCAGTGGCTGTGTCAATTTACATTCCCACCAGTGTGTTAAGACAGCTCCCTCTCCTCACGCCCTCTCCAGCATTTATTGTTTGTAGATTTTTGGATTACTGCCGTTCTGAGCTTGGTGAGGTTGATACCTCATTGTAGTTTTGATTTGCATTTCTCTCCCTCTTTTTTTAAGTCCGATTTTGTGTGTGTGTGGTATAATTTACATACAGCAAAATTCACTCTGTTTTTGGTGCAGTTTTATGAATTCTGAAAAACGCATACAGTTGTATATAAGCACCACCACAATCAAGACACAGAACATTTCATCACCCAAAAGTTCTCTCTTGGACCTTCGTGTTCACTCCTTTGTATGGTTCACACCTTACCCCTAGCTCCTGGCAACCACTCCCCTGTCCCCATAGTTTTTCTTTTTCCGGCATGTTAAGTGGAATTACAGAGCAGGTAGCTTTGTAATTTTAATTTTTTTCCCTTGGCATAATGCACTCGAATATCCGTGTTCTCTGTCGCTAGCTCTTTTCTTTCTATTCCATTGGACCTACGTTTCAGTTGTTTATATATTCACCAGGTGGTGGTTATTTGGATTGTTTCTAGTTTTTGGAGATTATGAAAAAAGTTGATAGAAACATTCACATATAGCTTTTGGTGTGGGCATGTATTTTATTTATCCTGGGTGAACACCCAAATGCTCAGTCCCATAAGTGACATTTAACTGTATAAGGCACTATTAAGCAGTTTTCCAAAGAGGCTGCACTGTTTCGTATGAGTGCTCCCATTGCTCCATATTCTCATCAGTTCTCAGTCTTGGTTTTTAAATCTTCATGGTCAAATAGAAGTGTTTTAGAACCTTATTGCAGTTTTAAAATCTCATTTCCCCAATGAATAATAATGTTGAGTATATTTTCATTCATTCCTTTGCTATCTTTTTTAACGTCTTTGGAGAAATGCCCAAATCTTTTCCCATTTTTTGCTGGGGTTGTTTCTTATTATTGTTTGTCAGAATTTTCAATATATTCTGGATACAAGTCTTTTGTAATAAATTTACTTTGCAAATATTTTCCCCCAGTCTTTGGCTTGCTTATTCATTTCCTTTTCTTAACAGTGTCTTTCAGAGTTTTTAATTTCGACAAAGTGCTGCCTATTTTGTTTCTTTCATACTTCATCATTCTATGTCACAGCTGAGAAATCTTTCCCTTATCTTTGGTTGCAAAGACATTTTTCCTCTATTTTCCTCTAGAACTTTCATATTGTTAGGTTTTATATGTGGGTATATGTTTCATTTTGAGTTGACTTTTGCATATATAATTTTTGAAAGGTATGGATCATGGAACATAATTTTACACATGGATGTCCAAATTGCAGCACAATCTGTTGAAAAACTATCTCTATTGAATTCCTTGGTTCTTTTGTTTTTGAAGATTATGAACAGACTTGCATGTATTTGTATATTTGCTAAGGATTTTATTTTATCCCATTGGTTTACATGTTATTCTTTCATTGATACACACACTTGATTACTGTAGGTTTATTTAAGTCTTGAATTCAATTTTGTTTTTTTTCAAAATTGTTTTCATGGCAGTTTCCTTGGCTTTCCTTTATAAATTTTAGCATTATCTTGGGGATTTCTATAAAAACACCTTGCTGGATTTTTGATGAGATTACACTGAATCTACAGATCAGTTTGAGAAGGGTCGACATTTTAAGAATGTTGAATCTTTCTGGCCATCTTTTGACGCCAAATCATTTCTTCTACCTTGAATTATGAGACCAGCCTCCCAAATCATACTTTTCTTGTAAAATTTGGCCGCATGATTGGATCTGCACTGGATATTAGCTATTGGAAGACTATTCATAGTGACTTTAACCTTATAGGGCATAGAACTACCTGCTATAGTATATTGAAATTATGGATCAAAGTTTTTACCCCTTTAATCAAGTTGTCCCAGTCATTCTAGTAAAGAGCAGCCTAGATCATCTGACAGCAAACCAACCCCTAGATAACTGAACATTCACATCTAAGATCAGAATAACCAACTCTCTAGTCAACCACTCCAAATGTAGGAGCTATACATTCTTATTTTATGCCATTGAAATTTTGTTTTTGTTTATTACACAGCATCATTGTGGCAGCAGACAGTTGACACATCTGAATAATGTACAGGCTCATTAAACTCTTTACAAACAGCATCACGCAATAACTTACCAGGGTTGGGACATTAATCAAATGTAGCTAGTTTCATGGGTTAATCATGAAACTTGCCTTTTCGCCTTCATTCTCAATACCAAATATTAAACAACAACAAAAAATTATCACAAGAGAAATTCTGGTAAGTCCTTATCACCACTTCCAACCCCTGAGTCAAGTAAAACTATGAGACTATGGAGAATTCACTTTGTCTTTATTTTTAATTACAAGGAGTTTATTATTATTTTAACCTTTTAGTAAATGATTGAGCACCCTGACTGTGATGTGGAGATGAATCTAAAGGAACCACTCAGAAGAAAGATAAGCATCCAAAAATGATTAATCGACTTTTTTTTAAAAATCAAAGTTCTTAGAACTATTTGCTGAATTGTGTGTTTTATTTTTAATAGTTATTCTTTGAGGTAGGAATGCCATGGCATAGAGATAAGAGCCATAACATTTAAGACATGTTTATGAAGTTAAAACCACTAACTTGGCTGCAGTTGAAATGCATTCAGCTCCTTCCCACTGTGCTCAGAGTCTTCCCAAAGGCTGGGCTGGCAAGGGTTCCTGCTACTGCTGCCTCTTCCCCAGCTGGCACTGTGGGCTGTGAGACAAATGTAGGCATTTAACCCACATTAAAGTGCATTTAGAAGTACTAGAATTCATGTTTATCAGAGCTTTGACATCAAACACATTTCTAACCAGTGGGGTGTGTTTAGATCTTGACAACAGAATGACCTTGTGCAGCTTCAATTCCAGGGTCTTTTGGTAGTGCCAAAGAGAAGACAGACACCCCACAGTCGTGCTGCTGTCAAAGGCAATATCCTTGTAAGGGGGGCTGCCAGGGCTCTAGGAAAGAACCTTGCCTCAGCCTATCCACCCTTGGGAAAGCTCAAGGTGGGCTGGGGTACTTGAGACTTGGGCCCCTAGAAGCTGTCTCATTTGCTTTATTTTTTGTTCATTCACCCCTACTTGGTATCCTTGATGGCTTTGTTATTTAGCTAAAAAATTGCGTTGCCACTTTATAAATGAAATAGACTTTGAGAAAATCAAATTTGTTTTAAATTAAGTTCTCTGGGGGAAAAATAGGAAGCGCTAGTTTCTGAAGCCAGTCTGGGCTATGCTCGTAATTCAAAGGAGGTAGGCAAAATGTCAGAGCTTGGGAAGTATTCTTA
The DNA here is from genome assembly GCF_029407905.1 of Bubalus kerabau. Lineage (NCBI taxonomy): Eukaryota > Metazoa > Chordata > Mammalia > Artiodactyla > Bovidae > Bubalus > Bubalus kerabau. The sequence continues at coordinate 20,848,315 of NC_073635.1, read as the reverse complement.
AAAGTAGGATATGTCTAGGTTGATAATATGTACTAGTGTGTTTACATGAAATGGATAAATCAAAGCACATTCAGTAAAAATGCTAGGAAACAGATGGTGCAATGGAGTCATATACACTTGGGTTCAAATCTCTTCTTTACCCCCAACCAGCTGTGGAATGGAGTCTCAGTTTCCTCAAGTCTAAAATGGAGATAGCAAAATGGTTCTAATAACCCTGTTTGCAGGGCAGGAATAGAGATGCAGACAGAGAGCAGACTTGTGGACGTGGCGACTGGGGAAGAAAGGGCGGGACAAAGTGAGAGAGTGCACTGACATATACTCACTACTGCGTGTAAACGAGATGCGCAGCGGCGAAGAATCCGCCTGCCACTGCAAGCAGACGCAAGAATCATGGGTTTGATCCCTGGGTGGGGAAGATCCCCTGGAGAAGGAAATGGCAACCCACTCCAGTATTCTTGCCTGGAAATTCCATGGACAGAGGAGCCCAGGGGGCTACAGTCCACAGGGTCACAAAGAGTCAGACACGACTGAGCGGCTGAGCACACGCGCGATGTAAACTGGAATAGCGAATGGGATCCTACTGTGCAGCGCAGGGATATCAGCTCGGTGCTCTGTGATGACCCAAAGGAGTGGGACACGCAGCTGGGTGGGAGGGAGGCTCAAGAGCAGAGGATATATGTACGCACATAGCTGATTCACGTTGTCGTACAGCAGAAACTAACACAACATTATAAAGCAGGTATCCTCCAATTAAAAATTAACTAATTAATTAAAAAAGGAAATTGGGATATAAAAGAACTTATTTCCAAGGGTTGTGATAAATTTTAAAAGTAATAGTATAAAGAGAGTGGTTGCTGCTAGGTGCAATTAGTGCTCAAAAAACTCAGTAAACCGTATTAACAGTACTGCTAGTAATTTGCCATTATTTCTAGTGGAAATGATGACTGTGCAATATTATATCAAAAATAACCAGACTACAAATTTAGATCTGCAGTATAATTGATACTATGCTAAAAATAATAGGAAAAACGTTGGAAATACACCAAAATGTGATTGTATGAATTAGGATAGTGGGATGATTGGTGGTTTCCTTTCCTATTTTGTAGTTTTTCTGCTATATCTTTATATTACATATGATTAAAAATACTTAAAAATAATAAGGATTATTTCACTGATGCACAATATCACTTATGTATTATTCTTTTAAGTATGAGCTTCCCTGGTGGCTCAGATAATAAACAACCTGCCTGCAATGCTGGATACCTGGGTTCAATCCCTGGATTGGGAAGATCCCCTGGAGAAGGGAATGGCAACCCACTCCAGTATTCTTGCCTGGAGAATCCCATGGATGGAGGAGCCTGATGGGCTACAGTCCACGGGGTTCCCAAAAGTTGGACACAACTGAGCGACTAACACACACACATGAAGTAGTTTAAGCTTACTTCAATCATGAAGAAACAAGTATACAAAATAGGACAGTGGGATATTCTGGAAGACAAATTCCTTGAACTATTCAGAAAAATATATATCATTAAAAAAAAAAAAAACAAAGGCAAGACAAATGAGAAACAAAATGTGTGAATCTTGACTGGATCCTGGATCCAATATGAAAGTCAATTTGGGAAAAAATGGGAAATTTAAATAAGGCTTGCATCAATTCAGTTCAGTTCAGTTCAGTTGCTCAGTCGTGTCTGACTCTTTGCGACCCCATGAATCACAGCATGCCAGGCCCCCCTGTCCATCACCAACTCCCGGAGTTCACCCAAACTCACGACCATCGAGTTGGTGATCCCATCCAGCCATCTCATCCTCTGTCATCCCCTTCTCCTCCTGCCCCCAATCCCTCCCAGCATCAGAGTCTTTTCCAATGAGTCAGCTCTTCGCATGAGGTGGCCAAAGTACTGGAGTTTCAGCTTTAGCATCAGTCCTTCCATTGAACACCCAGGACTGATCTCCTTTAGGATGGACTGGTTGGATCTCCTTGCAGTCCAAGGGACTCTCAAGAGTCTTCTCCAACACCACAGTTCAAAAGCATCAATTCTTCGGTGCTCAGCTTCCTTCACAGTCCAACTCTCACATTCATACATGACCACTGGAAAAACCATAGCCTTGACTAGACGGACCTTTGTTGGCAAAGTAATGTCTCTGCTTTTGAATATGCTATCTAGGTTGGACATAACTTTTCTTCCAAGGAGTAAGCGTCTTTTAATTTCATGGCTGCAGTCACCATCTGCAGTGATTTTGGAGCCCAGAAAAATAAAGTCTGACACTGTGTCCACTGTTTCCCCATCTATTTCCCATGAAGTGATGGGACCAGATGCCATGATCTTCGTTTTCTGACTGTTGAGCTTTAAGCCAACATTTTTACTCTCCTCTTTCACTTTCATCAAGAGGCTTTTTAGTTCCTCTTCACTTTCTGCCATAAGGGTGGTGTCATCTGCATATCTGTTATATGTATATGATGTCATGCATATCATCTGTTATTGATACTTCTCCCAACAATCTTGATTCCAGCTTGTGTTTCTTCCAGCCCAGTGTTTCTCATGATGTACTCTGCATAGAAGTTAAATAAGCAGGGTGACAATATACAGCCTTGATGTACTCCTTTTCCTATTTGGAACCAGTCTGGTGTTCCATGTCCAGTTCTAACTGTTGCTTCCTGACCTGCATATAGGTTTCTCAAGAGGCAGGTCAGGTGATCTGGTATTCCCATCTCTTTCAGAATTTTCCACAGTTTATTGTGATCCACACAGTCAAAGGCTTTGGCATAGTCAATAAAGCAGAAATAGGCGTTTTTCTGGAACTCTCTTGCTTTTTTGATGATGCAGCAGATGTTGGCAACTTGATCTCTGGTTCCTCTGCCTTTTCTAAAACCAGCTTGAACATCTGGTAGTTCATGGTTCACATATTGCTGAAGCCTGGCTTGGAGAATTTTGAGCATTACTTTACTAGTGTGTGAGATGAGTGCAATTGTGCGGTAGTTTGAGCATTCTTTGGCATTGCCTTTCTTTGGGATTGGAATGAAAACTGACCTTTTCCATAGTAAACTATATATACTAATGTTTCTTGACTGTAATAAAGAAACTGTCTTTATGTTGTAGGAAAGCCATGCAGAAGTGTTTATGAGTGACATTATAATATTGTATTTGCATATCTATGAGTCTTTCTATGAGAGAAATAAAGCAAATACAAAATAAGTAAATTATAATACTAGTATTTCAAAGCTGCAAGAAAACATGGGGTTTAATCTAAATTATATAGAGAGAAATCAGTAAGTTAAAGGTTGGGATGAACAAGATTAAACCCACAGACAGACAGAATAGCCTAAGTATCATTAACCAAGTTGTATATTTTTCCAAATATTAGGTTAAGAAAGTTCTACTGCCTGAAGTCTCCTGTCATTGAGAGAAATAGGATGAGGTTTTTAGACATTATATTATTATTGTATTCGCTCAGTCGTGTCCAATTCTTTGCGACCCCATGGACTGTAGCCTATCAGGTTCCTTCGTCCATGGGATTTTCCAGGCAAGAGTGCTGGAGTGGATTGCCATTTCCTTCTCCAGGGGATCTTCCCGACCCAGGAATTGAACCTGGGTCTCCCACATTGCAGGCAGACGCTTTACCGTCTGAGCCACCAGGGAAGGTAGAACTATTAGTAATATTAACTACGGCCTAAAAGTTTGTAAGTGATTTTACTTCTGTTAAGTGCTTTGGGTCTCATAAGAAGTCAATTGGAAATGACTGTGTAGTCTTATGATATACTTTCACTGATTTATTTTACACAGATTTATTTCCTATTTCTGCAAGTAATTCCCAGAGGACCAAAACAATGTCATTCAAATATATATGTATCTATACTTATATATTTTATTCCCTGGTTGCCTGAAATGCTTATCACTGAGTTCTGATTTTGGACACTTCTCTCTGTTGCTTATTTGTTCTTTCTTTTAAAATAAATTTTATTGACATAAAAGTAATTTATATCTTGTTAATTTCCACCATGCAGCAAATGATTCAGCTATACATACGTATTCTTTTTCATATTCTTCTCTATTATGGTTTATCACAGGGTTTTGAACATAGTTCCCTGTCCTGTACAGTAGAACCTTGTTTTCACTATTGCTTCTTTGATTGAGCAGGTAACACAAAGATGCTAAGATGAGGTCCAGCTCTAAGAAATGTGCAGTCTCTTGGGAGACCAACCTGTACCTGAGCAATTAGGATTACTTGTTATGATGGAGATTAGCACAGAGTGCAAGAGGTGAATCGAGGAGAGGTGTCTAATCCCAGGGTAGGGACCAGAAAGGGACAAAGAGGGCTTCCTTGGTAGCTCAGATAGTAAAGAATCTCCCTGCAATGCACCCGGGTTCAATCCCTGAATTGGGAAGATTCCCTGGAGAAGAAAATGGCAACCCACTCCAGTATTCTCTCCTGGGAAATCCCATAGATAGAGGAGACTGGCGGGCTATAGTCTATGGGGTCGCAAAGAGTTGGACATGACTGAGCGACTAACACTTCCACTTCTAAGGGACAAAGAACTGCAGTCTGAGGGCATGACCTCTTCCCTGGAGCTGAGTGGGCTCCTGAAAAAAATGGCTGCCATTCCTGAATCAGGAAACACGGGTGGAGAAGTGCCCTTCCCTCATTACCTTGGTGTCCCAGTGAGGTGACCGTGTGCACAGGCAGCCACCAGACTTGCAGTCCCCTAGATTTTCCTGTCAGCTCCCAAGGTCATTTGTGCAGACAGGATGGGAGTGCCAATATACGTATCCCTAAGTAGTAATTAATGTCTTAGAAGAACCAACAAGGACAGGACATTTCTTGAGCTACAAGAATAAGAAGAGAAGGATTGGGAAGACTTCCTCCCCACCCCCCAACAGCTGGTATAGGGTGAAAAATTAGAATGAAACCGCTGAAATATCCTTCCAGTTATCCCCCACCTCATAGCATTCCACAGGAGGAATGGCTGAAGAATTTCAAAGGATCAATGTGGGCATTCCAAACAATTCAATGATTTTATCATTTCAGAGCAAAGTGCCCGTTTTGAATATGCTTATTATGAATTGTTTATAGACCATTTCCAGCAATTATCCTTCCGTGGGCTTTCAGCTCCATGGCCTGAGTACATTGTAAACACTCCAGCATGTTTCTAACGTGGGTATCTGTATACTCCAGACTTCAAAGAACTGAACATTGCTGACCCGGGGCTGCTCTGTTCAGTTTCTTTATAAGATGCAAAATCATTCTAAGCCCACCCAGATTGAAAGAGCCACTTGGTAGAATTCTGATGTTTGAACCTTATGAGCAAAAATAGTGATATATAGGGACAAGTATCCGTTTACCATAGGAATTCATAATGAGAATGAAAGTCACAATGATTGCTTACAATCTACACTTGTTTACAAATTTTACAATTCTCCAAAACCAACTGATATCACCTACAGGTGCTGACATATACTGTTTCCAGTGGATGACAAGAGCAGACACCAAAAAGCCTGTCCTATGCATGTGTCTAGGAAATGAAAACACACCATCTGATTTGCCAGCAAAAGAGGGTTTACCCTTCCCACTCTGGCATGCACGCCAATGGTGTCTCCCATCCGAGGAACGACCTGGTGCAGAATGGACTTAGGGAGGATTTGGAATAAGGCAAAATTCATTAAACATGTGCCCTTGCCAGTGGAACTGCAAAATGCAGACAGGAAGAGTCTGTGACAAATCTCTGAAATAGATGACAAAACCTTGAGTCGCTCTTTGGAAAATCATTTTGGTAAGTAACAAAATCTTGGAGGGGAGTGGGTCAGTTAGGCAAATGATTTAAAATCATTTTGAAGATAGGGCTGGTGAGTAAGATTAACATAAACGTGGCAGAAGGCATATTCTAGGCCAGAAATGAAATGTACTGGGAGGTATGTGTGTGTGTGCATGAGAGAGAGAGAAAGAAACTGTGAAAGCATGAGAAAATGGAAAGTGAGCCCCCTACACAACCCTATAATCCCATCTTGACTCTAAATTCAATGCTGGAAAAGGAGTGCTAAAAATACTTGGAGTAATGATGGTATCAGAAAAAAGATCTTAAATCTTCAAAGAGATAACTCAGAAGAATTACAGGCAGTGCTAGTTAGATGTGCAGATTCTGGGCTATTTGTTTAAATAATGGATCTTCATATGTCTATTATAGATCTGTGGAAATAAACAAAGACTACTCAAAGGGGAACACACTGGCTATTTATTCAGCTTTTTACAGAGGGAGCCAGCCCTCATCAGTAGCCTTTGGCAGAGATTCATAGGCAGGCACAAGAGTTGGAAAGCTTTAGTGAAAAAAAGAGAAGGTTTCAGGTATGCTGATTGGAGGTTGCTGGGGAACCTGGAGGTGGGCTTACTAGAAGCAGGGCATATTACAGGATGAGTTTGGGGAACATGTTAGATTTTCTCTGATTGGTTGTTATTTGTAAATGGATGACAAAAAATAGGGAAGCTGACGGTCATTGGCCAGGTTCTTCATTTTGAGCCAACTGCTGCAGAGTTGGTGGGTCAGACTTTTCTGGGCAGGTGTGGGTTGCACGGTCCATTTGCATGTTCCCTTGGGCTGAGGCAGATCTCCAAAATCGGTTTTGGGGGCCTGGAGATGTCTGTTTTCCTTAAATTCTTCCATTATTCACCCATTTATGCTTGAAGCAGTGGGTATCACCTGAAAAGCCTTTGGAAGATACACCATAGTCAAGGGAATTTCAACAGCTAGTCCTTCCATGGGAGAAGGCAATGGCAACCCACTCCAGTACTCTTGCCTGGAAAATCCCATATATGGAGGAGCCTGGTAGGCTGCAGTCCATGGGGTTGCAAAGAGTCGGACAGGACTGAGCGACTTCACTTTCACTTTTCACTTTCATGCATTGGAGAAGGAAATGGCAACCCACTCCAGTGTTCTTGCCTGGAGAATCCCAGGGACTGGGGAGCCTGGTGGGCTGCCGTCTATGGGGTCGCACAGAGTTGGACACGACTGAAGCGACTTAGCAGCAGCAGCAGCAGCAGCAGCAGTCTTTCCACTCTGTTCACCTTATGCTTTGACCTCATAGCTGCCTGTTCTGGGCTAATCCTCTTGATTGCCCTGTCAAAGTCTCCTGACTAGGAGCCTTGATTCTGACACGGTCAGAGGAAACATGGGGTAGATTCTTTCACCCCCATCTCCCATCTCTAACCAGGCTCGGACCAGCCCTCCAGAAGCTCACCCACTGGATTTCCCAACCCATCCGTCCAGGAGGAACATCAGATAGGGATGTTTCATAAAGCGAAATGAAAACCCTAAGGCTATCCAGACTGTTACTTAAGATACAGTACATGATTGAAAAATCAACTTTTAAAATATGAAGTGCATGGAGATAAAAACTGGGAGCCCACTTACAAAAAGCAAGAGAAGGAAATGAACTGGAGCCTGGGGGACCCTTCAGGACCACCACAGAACTGCCTTTTGGCTGTGACCATCAGAAACATCAACTCCACGCTTTGTCTGTTTTCTCTAATGCCAGCAAACTCAAATCCATAGAGCACTTGTAACTGTTTTTAAGTCACATGTGAACTTCCTAATCTAAAGCCAGTCTGCCAAACCCAGGAGTGGGGGATTCCCAAGGCTGGGATTAGAAAACGGACTGTGGTTCTTGAGGCTTCTCTGTTCGGGGCCCCAGCGGTCCTTCTCTCCACTCAGCTCTCGGTTGTTACACTGCTTCCCTGCAAAGTTTCATATTGGTTTTTAAAATGGTTATCACTTACAAGCAAGTCCCCATGCTGTCTAGGGCCCAGCTACTCTCAAGACTTGTTGACATCTCATTCCCCATGATAAACTCTCCCACGGAGGATGGAAAGGTAATTTTGCTTTTCCTTTCAAAAGGAATAAACAGAACAAAGGAGAAGAGGAAAAGGAAGACAGGACTGAGAGAGCCCCCTTTGCAGAGTGCTTAGTCATCAGAATGCCTCCGGCCAGATGACTCCCTTAAAGGCCCCAAATTCCTAGTATTCTTGGGAGTCATTTTACAACTGAATTCTGTCTTCCCCTTCTTTGCAGAAACCTAGTCCCTGGATGGTTTTACAACTGAGGGCAACGTTAATCCATGCTCTAGTTTCTCCCATGACAGTTTACAGAGAAAATGGATCTACACGGGGCTTGTGAAGGTCTCTCCTCACCAGAGGCTCCTGCAGAGCCCAGACTGTGGATCTGCCATCTGAGGAAAGTGACAAGGAACAAAGGGGACTAGAAGAGTCCACTGACATTGACTGCTTCTTTAAAAAAAAAAATAAGTAGAATCTGAATCAAATTGTCTAAGAGTGAAAGGAGAAGTAGAAGTGAAAACAGGGCAAGCTAGGAAAATAAAGTTCTGTATAAAGCTGTTTTCACTGGGGCTTCCTAGGTGGTGCTAGTGGTAAAGAACCCGCATGCCAATGCAGGAGACAGAAGAGACTCGGGTTTGAGCCCTGTGTCGGGAAGATCCCCCGGAGTGGGCATGGCAACCCACTCGGGTATTCTTGCCCAGAGAATCCCATAGACAGAGGAGCCTGGTGGGCTACAGTCCATGGGGGTTGCAAAGAGTTAGACATGACTGAAGTGACTTAGCCCGCACGCATAACGTTGTTTTCATTAGTGAATATAACTCACGGGTAAGCTCCATTTGAAGGTCCAAGGTTGCAGGCTGCTGCACACACAGCATAGAGCTCTCTGCACAGTGATGCTGTGTGTCGCAGGCCTGGTCCTGAATGAGCACTGAGGCCCTGGGTTTGGGGTCTGCGGTGCAGTGGCGTGGGGTGGGAAGGCTCATGCAGGAGCACATGCCTCCTTCTGGCACTGCTCTTGTCCCGAGGCTCCTGACACAGCAAAGGAATAGGATAAAATAATTGAGTTTTTAAAATTTATCTGTCTATATCACTAGTAAAAACTCTGTAAATAGATTTCTTTAGCTCTGCTCAGCTATCGACTTCCCAGGCATTTCTCACCTCCCAGTTCTACCATCCACTGATGATTCATACTGAGATCAGTTGTTCCAATAGGGGCTGTAAAATGGTGATTCTTTAAAAAGGGTGATTCTAGCATTCCTCCATCTAAATGGTAATCTTCTATAAAAATTGTTTTTTCCTTTCTAAAAAACTATTTTTAACATGTGTTTCCTTCGTGACTCTCAGGTCATCTTGGGCTATTTTTTTTTCTTTTTTTTACCATTTGCTACGAGATAGTAAAATAAGAATTTGAACATTCTACACATTCAAGTCAATGTTTCTACCTACCCCTATCTCTTCACATCTTTTTTCTTTTTTTTTTTTAATCTAAGGCCCAGTGCTGGTTGCTTTCATGGTGTTATAATTTAATACTCATTCATCAAACGCATATTTATTTAGTGTTTACTATGTGTGTTGAAATGCAGCGTGAACAGATAAAAACCCTGACCTCATAAGCTTTATTCAGGAGGAGAAAAGCAGGTAACAAAACATGAGTAAAATATATGTATGTTAAGCTGTGATAAGAGCTATGGAGAAAAATAAGGTAGGGAAGGAGAAAAGAAGTTAAGCCAGGGAAGGAGAGTTTGAAATTGTGAATAGAATCGATAGGATCTCTGAGAAGAAGATATTTGAGTAAGACCCTAAGAGTTAAGGACCCAACCCATGCCAGCATCTGAGGATGAGCACTCCAGGTAGGAGAAATAGCATATACAAAGGCCCTGGGGCCAGCATGGGCCTAGCCTGCTGCTGCTGCTGCTAAGTGGCTTCAGTCGTGTCCGACTCTGCGCAACCCCATAGACAGAAGCCCACCAGGCTCCCCCGTCTCTGGGATTCTCCAGGCAAGAATACTGGAGTGGGTTGCCATTTCCTTCTCCAGTGCATAAAAGTGAAAAGTGAAAGTGAAGTCACTCAGTCGTGTCCGACTCTTCGCGACCCCATGGACTGCAGCCTACCAGGCTCCTCCGTCCATGGGATTTGCCAGGCAAGAGTACTGGAGTGGGGTGCCGTTGCCTCCTCCTATGTAAGCAATAATGAGAAGGCCAGCATGGCTAGTGGGGAGCTTGATAGGGAAAGAGATCAGAGAAGAGGATGGAGCAGAAGACACTGTAAGATCTTTCTTGTGGGACACTGTCAGGATTCTAGGCTTCACTTGGAGTGATATGGGCAGCCTTTGGAGGATTTTGAGTAGATGAGTGACATCATATGACTTAGCTGTCAAATATCCCAAGACTCAAAGAGAAGCCTGTTACTACCCTCTTTTTAAACAAGAAGGAATCAAGACTCACGGCGGTTGATAAGTGATATGCTCCTGGTCACCTAATAAGGAGTAAAACCATGATTCAATCTGGACGTTCACGATCAGTTTATAAAATAAAGCAGAGCAACAGACTTTATTATTAAAGAGCGAATTGGGATTGGGGGGGTATTATCTGTGCTGAGGGATGGCACAGCTCCCCAGCCTGTGGGCCTCTGAAGACTTATTCTGCATTCTCTTCTCCGTTTGGCAACAAATGCTAAGATGCTTAGCATCAGGGCAAAGCTCCGCTATTAATCTCGCCTTTTCTCACTGAGGCTTCTCATGTTTCCAAAACATGACATTTCTAAAATCGTGAGGGCAATAAACTTAAGGCCATAGAACATGTCTCTTAAGAAGACAGTTTCATGAGCTGCAAAAAGTAATCATGGTTTGTCAAGTCAGCAAATCTCTCCCCTTAGACCTTCCAATCGCCACTAATGCCTTTTTTGGAGACAGCATGCTTTTGTTCTTTTCCTTCTCAAAGCTGTTGATGGCAGAGAACTATTTCTTTACCAGAGGATCCTGCATGTCAGCCCTGACCACTTGGGGTGAAAGGAGAATTTTTCTCAACAATTTCTTCTTGGCCTCTCACTTGAGAAGTGGGAAGCTATTGACCAAAGAATTGTTACAGCAGTTGGAAGATGGTAAATTCCATAGAATAATCCAAGGATAGTCCAGTTTTCCCAATAATCAAATGACAATCTTGGTTAAAGAAATTTTTTTTTGCAATTTTTTCTGCATTGTACTATTTGAGAAGAATCAGCTTGCTGGCATAATTAATACAAAGATAATCATGTTCCTCTGCTCTTCTTTTAAAAGAAGAATTACATAATGACATATGTGTGTGTCAGCTGCTTCAGTTGTAACCAACTCTTTGCCACCACATGGACTGTAGCCTACCAAGGTTGTCCATCCATGGAATTCTCCAGGCAAGAATACTGGAGTGGGCTGCCATTCCCTTCTCCAGGGGATATATAAGCAATGCCATATTTAACAGTGTACTGAAAACGTAAGCATACTTTTTGTACTCAAATTATATAAATCTGAACGTAATTTTTATCCATTATTGAATCTTCAGTGCTGAGTGTTTTGGCTGGATCAAGAATCCTTTATAAGCAGGGGAAGGGTCATGTTCTGTCATGTAGGTATATAATAAGAGATTATGGATCCCAGCTGCCTGCTTTGCCAAAATACCCATTTGGATGAGGGGCATGACCACGTGGCTCATGCCAGCATAGCCTGTTCCATACTCAGAGCCAAGATTATGAATTGTGCTCACACAAGATCTTATTGGAGGCTCATAATGAGCTCAGGGAGTGGCCATGATACCTTCTTTCTTACAAGCAGGGAAACGGGCTCAGAAAAGTAAGTGTCTTCTCTGAGGATGCTTAGCAGATAAAAGGTAGACTTAGGATTTCAACCCAGGGCTTCCAAGTCTAAAGCCCAAGGACTTTGGATATCGTGCAGTGTCGGTGTGGTGTTGCTACAGCTCTGATCTAGAAAGCAAACTCCCACCATACCCTATGATCCTTTTCAGGATCTTATGGTTGTTGATGACGACCAAGCACCAGCTGTGGATTCAGTAGCCTGCCCAAATACTTCACAGGCCTGGAATGGTGTCCAGGGCTAACCCCCTGAAAAGACTAGCGAATTGAAAGTATTGGTTGGAGTCTATTTAAGGGACTGTAAGAGGTTTCAGTCTTAATGACTTAACCATTCATTCAGTGATAAAGGTTTTCTATCAAGCTGCTTCTGTGCAGCAGAGCTTTAATCATTTTCTTGAAGTATTCTAGGAGGCAAAAAGGGTTCAGTGATCAAAAGAGTTTATTTTACATTCCCTATTATATTCTAATCTTGAAAATTTACAATGTACCTGGCAATACTCTGGAAATTCTACAGTAATAAACAAACAAAATTTTAATTTTGTTTAGCACACAATTTCCTCACCATCTTTGAGCATAGTTTTTGTTTGACTATAAGCTGTTAATATTTCAGAAAAATCTCGTTTCATGGAATATGTTTTATATATTCTTCCAGAGTTCCCCCACTAGAATACAGCAACTTTAGAGGTTTTTTTTTTTTTTCTTATTTACTGCTGAGTGCTAAACTTCTAGAATAGTGCCTGCCATATAGAAAATAATCATTAAATATCATTTGAGTAAATTTATAGATCCTTTTCCTTAATTTTAGCTTTAATCTTCTAATGTTCTAAATAAACTCACTATATGAAAATATTTCATAATTAATCATGTAATGTCAACTGATCAAAGACCACACTGATGAAAACATTTATGACAAATGAAATCTCTAAAAGTGTCTATAATAAATGAAATAAAGTGTCTAAATTTTTTTCTATATTGCTTATAATATTAAGATCATTAGTAGCTCAGTTGTGTCTGACTCTTTTGCAACCCCATGGACTGTAGCCTGCCAGGCTCCTCTGTCCATGGAACTCTCCAGGCAACAACACTGGAGTGGGTTGCCATTTCCTTCTCCAGGGGATCTTCCTGACCCGGGGATCAAACCAGGGTTTCCCACGTTGCAGGCAGATTCTTTACTGTCTGAGCCACCAAAACGTAATGGCCATAGTATACTAGCTACAGATCAAGTTAAAATACTAAGCTAAGTATTTTTCACATGGTAAGTTGACAAGACACCGATATTTTTGGAAGTAAAGTAAAAACTTTTATCATTCTGATACCCAGAACACAGACGCCAAGTATCTTTATATTGAAAACAGCTGTTTGACTGGCTATTTTTCACACATCTTCCAAATACTGGGTGCAGGGAGGACTCCGTCACTGCAGACCTTTCAGGGAAAGGAAAATGGTAATAAGTTTCCCCTTCCTTGAATGGGTGTTGTGAGAATTCAGACTGTTTTCAGAGAAAATAGCTTAGACTACACAGTACCAAAATCTGGTTGATTCAACCTCATAAGCAAGGGATATTTTTAAAAGTCAGTGATATTTTAGAATTTTAGAGTAAACGCAGACCTCAGACATTATTCAGCTCAATGCCTTCATTTGATGAATGAGTAAAGAGACTCTACAGAATTGAGTGACTTTTCCCGACTTATGTAGCTTGAATGAATGGCGCTGGCAGTTACTACATTCTGTAGCAGGTTCCAAGATGTTTTTCTCCACAATACTGCAGTCTTTCTTACTGAGGCCTTTCTGAAAACTGTCAGGCAGATTAGCCCCCAAGTATTAAGAAAGTGCTTGAGATGAGAGATTCAAAAATGAGAGAATCCTAAAGACTATGTGATGTCACTTTCTTATTTCCCAGTTGAAAAACTGCAGAGATCAAGTATGGACAGCTGGAATAATTACCCAGTGAATTTAGGATTCTTTAGAGCAGCACTTTCTAAAAGAACTTTTTTGCAATGATGGAAATGTCTAAAATGGTAGCTTGAAATATGGCTTGTGCAACTCAAAACTGAGTTTTCAATTTTAATTTTAATATAAGTACAGATGGCTAGTGGGTGCCATGTTGGACAGCATGGCTTTAGAAGGCTAGTCTAGATAAACTAAATTCACGGGGCTTGTTGCATCATCCTCTACTAGGCTTTGGTCACCCTTGCACTACCAAAATATACCACTTGCTATAGCATTGTGTTATATACATTCTATAAATACCAGGGGTTCAACATGAGAAATTGAAAAGAAAAAGCACTTTCATTTTTGATTATACAAGTAACACTAGATCCAACAGAAAAGTTATCACAAACAGTCCTGTTGCTTTGTATAACCTATCTTTTCTGTAATCCTGGTAAGGAAGTTAAAACATGAGAATGTATACTTGCTATCTATAATACTCCTGTGTCTTTTTATTTTTGAACTACTCAGATAATTTCTAAAATGAATACAAATTATTTACTGCTGAGGATAACCTCTAAATAATTTGTGAAGGCCAATCTCTTGGCTCCTTTCTTGTGGAGACATGCACTAATTACATCATTAAGAAAATAGGCCAGGGAGTTTTGCTTTCTTCTGCCATGTATTGTCTCAGAAGCTAACTGAAACATCTCGACTTGCCCACCAGCTAGCTGTGCCCTGCATCCAATAAGTTTCAGTCAGTTTTCAGAAAAAGAGGAGCATTGTTGAACAAAGAGCTGTATGCAATATTTAGATTTACAAATTAATAGAGTATAAAGGTCTCCTCAGAAGATTTCATGCTTCTGTCTGAAAGACTGGCTCCTTCAAATGATACCATTGATTACCAACATCAGACAGAGGGCCAAAAAGAAGTCAGGCAGTGGACACTCAGAAAACTAATTCAAAGAGGGCGTGGTGCTAACTCCATGGCCTGTTACTGCGTAATGGGCTCAAAAGGCTAACACTCTGTCTCCTCATACACTTTAGCAGACAATTAGGCTTTCTTGTCCTGTTGAAGTCTGGCCTCGAAGACTTGTTTTTCGACATCTGTCTTCCAAGAGAAAACAAAAAAGTTTTAACCAGATGAAATTGGCCTACGTGAGTATTTCCCCAGTTTTGGAGTAGCTGAATCCTCTCTTTGAAAAATAGCCTTCGTGCCTGCAGAAGCCAAGTCCTTCACTTGCCACATTGATAGCAAGAGAAAGTCAGTACAGATGGAACCTGGAATTTCAAGATTTGTCCTATTGTGCAATTTTGTCTAAGACTCTCTGCTTAAAGAAGGCCACAAGCTTGGAATCAGAAGGGAAGCTGCAGACTTTATCTCTAGAGAATTTGCAGTGAAAACTGGGTAGAACTCTGACCACAAAGAAGATGAGGAGACCAGATGAGTCCCCTGGGCCCCGTGAGCACAGAAAAATGTTTATGGACACTTTTTTTTTTTTTATATATACATGAAAGACGCCAAAGCAAACTGTAACAAAGCTTTTAAAAGTTGAGACACTCTTTGATGTGACTCATTCATTCAAGGAAAAGAGAAAATCTTACCATACAGAAATTATAAAAAAAAAAATCTTTGTCACATTAATTTTGATTCAAATCAAGATCCCTAATGTTAAGATAAATATTTTGTGTTTGCGTGTGTCAGCTGTATTTTAAATCAGTAGATGAATATGAATATCTGAAAACTGACATGTTAAATCTTTCAGTTCAAATCTCCAGGTATTCCAGCGGAGTATTATTTTCCCTAATGAAGCAAAGGAGAAGATACATACTTGACTATTTTACTGACTTGTGAATACGGATCATTACTTCTAACGATCAGGCAGAAAATAGCATCTTGGTTCAATGTAATGCCACATGGTATACAATTACAAGCTGCTTTGAAATGTAATTACTTTTATAGAAATATAATCCTTTCACATTTTGTTTTGTTGACAAATATACAAGGCAGCTGCCAGAGGAGTGTCGATGGAACGCTTCTCTCAGAAGCATATGCTTCACTGCAGCCAAAAAAAAAAAGAAAAAGCTTGATCAGTGTGTATGTGTGTATCATGAAACACTTAATCAGAAAGATACACAGATCTTTCTTTTCCATAATCATGAGACCTGAGATTTTCTCGAGGGAAATGTTCCAACATGAGAAAGAAAATACATAGTTCAAAAAGCCCATGTTTTCAATTTGCTGCCACATGGTTTAAATTATCTATGTATTTATTAAGGGCGCTAAATAGGCAGCTTAATTTAGGGAGAGGGGTCATTCAAGTTGAGAAAAATCATGTTTAATCCCTTAGCTCACTACAGGTTGATTATGTTTTTTAATGCATACAGTCTCAGCTAACAAAATTCCCCATGATAAGAAGGTCCCCTGTCTGCTTCTAAATTTGTCGGCTGCCAATAACAATGGAAAGTTGTTAAGCTCCTGGCTCAAGGCCCAGCCTCTCTGGGTATCTTTCAGAATTCGGGATTTGTCAGTTACTTTCTCTTTATGTTGCCAATGCGCTTGCCTTCCATTTTGGGGTCGTCCTCTGCTTCCAGCACACCATGCGTTTGTTACCTTTCTATAGTGGGAACAAATGGACCCGGGCTCACAGTTCCTTTCCTTGTGGGCTAAGTCTGCTTTCCAGGAGGAAAGTTAGATGTCAGGGGCTGGAAAGGTGAACACTACTGGATATCTGATGACCTTACAGAGTCCTAATATTTTTAGGCACCACAATGGAATAGTTATGGTTTTCAGAAAGCATCCTTATGTTTTAGAAATACAACACAAAACATTTTAGATGAAATTACATAATGTCTGTAATTTGTTTCCAAGTAATGTGAGATGAGAAAGGAGCTGGGGATACAGATGAAATAAGACTGGCCATGAGTTGATAATTGTTGAAAGCGGTTGATGGGTACATAGAAGTTCATTAGATCATTATGTTATTTTGTATGTGTAGTTGATACTCTCCATATACAAACTAAAACAAAACAGCAGAAAAGAAAAAAGTGAAGGGGGAAAAAAAAAGATCCTCAAATAGCCCCTTTCTGGACTCGCAACAAATCTTAAAAAAACAAGGTGAGAGTCAAAGAAGGCTTGAAAGCCTGACTTTCCACCTTTGTTCAGCATTCATGAACTGGTATTTTGCTGCTCTGTGCTTTGCCCTAAGTGTTCCATGATTCAGTGCTTTGCACTGTATGCTTCTCTCTCTTCTATCAAATATTGCTGGGGAGGACCCAAAGGCTGAGAAATTCTCTAAAAGGCTTGGAGCATGGCTGGCTGAGAAATTCTTCTCTAAAAGGCTTGGAGCATGGCTGGGGTTTATCAACCTCGCTCCTTGGATCTCTGACCTTCACATCCTATATTCACAGTGCTGAAACGCCCTGGGTCGTTTCGCCTTGGCCCCTAGACACAGCACAGACTCTCTGTGTGGATCTGGCTCCAGATGCACACGGCCAGCCTTCAAGCTCCACCTATTTTTATTTTCAAGCCATGAGGCCAGACAATGGCAGGAAGCGTTTCTCCCACTGACCCCGCAGCTGCCTTCCTTCCTCCCCGGCTTGTTTGCTGTAGCTTTGGTTGTTGTATTCCTCCCCATGTGCTAAAAGCAGCCCCTTTCTCACTTCCTGAGACTCTGGGCTATGTCCTTCCCTGCCTTGAGTGGTTATTTTGACCACCAGAGCATGGACCCCATTTAACTTAAGCAGTGTCAGACCTGGGTGACAGCCCCAGGCATGGGCTTAGAGGTCTTGGGCCCCATTCCAAAGGCAAGAGGCACTCTACCTTCCTTAGGGCAGCTCCTGCAAGCCTCATCTTGGCGAATTATTCCTCCTCTTAGGGGATATTGTGGACTTCAGATTTTGACATTAAAAGTTCCTACAAAGTGTGCTGCATCTCAGTGCAACACCCTCCTCCTTGGTTTTGCCTGTGGCACCTCTTCCCAGGTGGTGCTAGTGATAAAGAACCTGCCTGCCAATACAGGAGACATAAGAGATGTGGGCTCAATCCTTTGGTTGGGAAGATCCCCTGGAGGAGGGTATGGCAAACTACTCCACTATGCTTGCCTGGGAAATCCCATGGACAGAGGAGCCTGGTGGGCTACAGTCCATAGGGTCCCACAGAGTCAGACACAACTGAAGTGACTTAGCAAGCATGCACCTCTACCCAACCACTTCCAACAGAGATTCCTGAGGAAAAATGAAGAGAAATATAAGAACGAATCATTATGAAGGATCAACAGACGAAACAGTAGATCAAGCCTCAGCAGAGGAAATCACTCATGTCCTGTACCAGAATCTCCTGTGCTCAAGCACTTCTTACATTTGACATCACATTTCACTTTGTTCTTGAGGGTACTAAGAGGTTGAATATGAAAAAAACTGGTCTGGGAATAATGACACTTGACTTAGCCCTAAACAGCCACTAGCCAGCACCCTGCCAGCTATCTGACTTTGGATGTGCTTTATTTCATTCATTTATCCAACATCAAGCACCTACTATGAGCCAACCCGAGCTTCCCTGGTGGCTTAGTCAGTAAAGAATCTGCCTTTAATGCAGGAGACCTGGGTATGATTCCTGGGTTGGGCAGATCCCTTGGAGGAGGGCATGGCAACCCACTCCAGTGTTCTTGCCTGGAGAATTTCATGGAGAGAGGAGCCTGGTGGGCTGCAGTCCATGGGGCGCAGACAGTCGGACACCACTGAGCGACTAAGCACAGTACATGAGCCAGCTAAGGACTAGGCACTGTAGAGCAACACAGACAGGTAAGAAATGAGTTCTGTTTTTAAGAAGTCCATGGGAAGTCAGACCCATAAATAAAATATTATAAGACACACAAGAGTAGATGTACAGAGTGCAAGGGTGTAAGGCTTCCCTGGTGGCTAAGACAGTAAAGAATCTGCTTCCAATGCAGGAGACCCAGGTTTGATCCCTGAGTCAGGAAGATCCCCTGGAAAAGGGAATGGTTACCCACTCTCTTGCCTGGAGAATTCCATGGACAGAGGAGCCTGGTGCGGGCTACAGTCCATGGGGTCGCAAAGAGTTGACATGACTGAGTGAACAAGGGTGTAGGGTCCAGGGGTCTCCAAGAAGGGAATGGTCTACTTTACCTGGATCATAGAGGGGAGGATGATCAGCAAGGACTTCCTGAACCTCAGTCTTCCTGTTATCATAAGAAAGCGGGACTAGAGTATCTTTAATCATTCTAAAACTGTAAGTATCTCTGAATTTATGTTACTGGGGGAATGAGGTGCAGAAGCATTGGTGACTTGCCCATAGTCCTACAAAGCGTTTGTGGCAAGGCCAAGGATAGGACAGGAGCTTTAAGATTGCTGGCTCAGTGCTCCTTCTCCTAGGCACTAAGTCTCAGTGCTAAGAGTTGCCTTGCAATGTAAATTAATTCAAATATGTCTGCTTATTTCATCTAAAACAAGACTTGAAAAATTACCAGTGGTTCTCAGCTTGAACCTAATTTTGAATGAAGGGAAAGAACTGTTCTGCAAACTCTCCATTTTCCTTGTAACACATGACAAGCACTGGGGCTCTTTGCAGAGGTCCCTCATGGTAAAAACAAAACAAAACGTAGTGCTCATTCCAATAAACTTGCAGTCAACCCTAACCCAGAAGCAAAATCCCATGCAGAGAATATAACCCCTTGTTCCTCACAAATCTGAAAGAGAGAGAGAGATTTGTGAGTAGAGCTTTCAGCTGTGCGAATAGACCATTGTTCATGAGGCTTCTCGTTGAAAATTCTGCTTTAGAACTTGTTTTTTTTTTTTCCACTGACACCCTAAATTTTTTCCTTGTGTACCTATCAATAGCAGAAAGGAGGGTTCAAAAACAGAAAGGAAATGCAGAGAATGAGAGGCAGAGAGTGGCAAAGTCAGGGAGAGAGGGAGAGAGAGAGAGAGGAAAAATGCACCATGGAGTTCAAATGAACCTGGAGCTAATGACATCTGCACTTTGCCAACTCCAGTACGTTCATACTCTATAAAAATGCCACATTTAGGAGTGTAATGAACCTTGATTCCTTGTCAGATTAGCAAAGGTTTCGCTATCTGACTCTCACGTTTCTAATGCTTACATCTTGAAGGCTCAGAGTTGAGCAAGACAGGGATCGTAGAGGAAAGGCCCCAGTACACAAACCCTTCTGGATTGCTTTTCTGGATTCCAAGACCCCAGGTGGAAGTGCAGCTGACTGCTACCTGTGTTTCCAAATCTCTTCTCCCACCTTTAGCTGAGCACTTGGCTATCCAGGCAACGACTTCATTTTCTATCCTTCTTGCAGCTACATGAAACCAGTGACTCAGTCCGTACAAACAGGATCCGATCTGAACCGGTATGTGCCATGCTTGGATCTTGCTTTAAGATAATTAGGTGGGTACGCCCCCAGATGACTTCCTCCTACTCATCCTCTGCAAAACAATGAGAATGCAGTAGTCCCTTCAAATCCAGAAATGGAAGCCATGGGTTAAGAATGTCAGAGTCTCCTCACTGGCCCTGAATCATTCTTGTCTGAGCAATAAAGTAAAAGAAGAATAAATTTCCATCTCATTTACACCACAGTACTGCGGGGTCTTCTTTGTTATAGCACCTTACCTCCTCCCTAAGGATCCCACTGTTTGAGATCCAGGACCAGCCTATAGATTTATCTGTGCTTTCTCAGGGACATAGTTCCACTTAGGCATTGAGAGTGGGCAAAGCAGAACCGAGCCAGTTTCAGAGAAGTTACCACATGAAGTATTCATTTTTAGATATCTGCCTAAGGAAATTCCAAAATCAGAAAAAAAATCAACATGGCGTGTATTCTTTATGAAACTAAGAACTGAACTTGATCAACCTGAACAACAACAGGGCGGTAATGAATTAAGATATAGGCCATCTACCTAACACTTTGTCTTATTCTAGGAAGGACATAAAGTATAACCAGTGAGGAGGGACATGTTTCTGTAGAATGTGCTTGTGTATGTATATGTGTGTGGGGGGGTGGGGGTGGTTCTGTGTGTAGGAGTGTGTGTGTGTGTGTGTGTGTGTAGGGAGAGACTCTGCATTTTTGTCAAGCTCTCCATTATTTTGATATACAAGCAGGTTTGAGAACCACTATTTTAGACCCACACTTCTATTCTAAAGGCAAGGGAAATGAGGCTTCTATAGAACCCACATTCATCATCTTAGTCTAAGACTGAATATCAGATGTATGCAAGAAAGGCTCACTGAATGAATAAAAAAGATGCATGCCAGTTCTCAGGACTTCTGAACCTTCCCTAATCACTAATGTTGATCATGCAAAATTCCAAAAGTGTTGCTCAAATTACCCGAGGTCTAAACCAGTGGTTTTCAATATACCCAAGAATCGTGTATAGGACTTATTTTTTAAATGCATGCGCCTCCAGAGGGTCCTTTTGAGTAGGTTTACAGTGGGAAGCAGGAATCTGCATTTTTATCAGCACTCTGGGCAATTCTCTCCCAGGAACATCTTTTGAGAAACACTGCATCCAAATCATGGGCACAAGGTAACTCAGCACCATTAGTTTGAAAGGAGCTCTACTATCAATCAAAATGGATCACTGACATGGATAGATGTGATCACGTTATTCATTAAAATGTTGTCCAAAACTGAACCAAGAGTAAAGAGTGTACGAAGCCTCCTCAACTGATATTATGGCTGAAGTTTCCAATGGATGATTGTGCTTCTACCACTTACCATATAGACTCAGTCATTACAGCAGTCAAGGCAGAAGACATCAATAGAAAATGTAAGTCAAAGCAGGTAGCTCTAGCCAGACATTCTAGTGAAAGGGGAAAATTACAAAATAATTGGTTTTTCAAGGTAAATTTATTCCTGTACCTATCCCCCAAACAGGATGAAGATAGGAAAACATTGATGCAATGGTGGTATAAGATTATGCTGCGTCAAACATGACTCATGCTGGATCAAAAGTCAAAACAGGAAGGAAACAGGAATAAAAATAAACCTCCGAAATAAAGTAAATTCATAATAAGAGTCAGTGTTCTTAGTAACAAAGAAATCAAAGGTTTAGATGTAACGCTGTCACTCCATTCTGGTTTTCTTATATGTATCTGCTTGAAAATCTTTATAAACTTAGAAAAAGAGGCTTTTTGTTTCTTGCTGTCTGCTGGCATGAAAAATATAGGTGTTTTTTCCCCATATAACAGGCAAATGAGCTACTGACTCGGATTCCAGGTCTTATCTGACATTCGTATCACAAACCACAGAGGGAGTCAGCACCCCACAGACAGCGCCATCCCTGGCCCCGAGGGGCCTTCACAGTGATTAGTCTGCAGGGGTGACGAGAAGCGGTACCACCACCCGAATCCTGTGGCAGGGCCAGCGGCCCACAAGGAGCACAGCCACGTCCAGACGTGTGTGTCGTGTGCATCGTGGGCCTCAAGATTGCCGGAGATCCCTTTCAGAGTATTAGGAAACTTCTCCCCAGGGGTCAGAGCCACGAGTGATATTTCCAAGAGACACTCATAGTTTTCAGTTTCTGCTGAATCTATCTTGCATTTCATGTAGTAGGCGGTCCTGCCTCACACCTGGACTGAACTCTTCCAGAATTCTTGGAAAAGAATACTCTTCAACCAACATTGCTGAGATTGGCACCATGATCTATAATACAGAAGGAGAAAGCAGTTTCTTTTCACTGTCTCCTGTGGTGGATACCCGGCTTGTCTACCGCCTCGTCTCCCAGCTCCACCATCCCCATAGGTCACCCATGGGCCTGTCCATCAAACCATGCGGTGGGCAGTCTGGAGGGGGCTGGGCCCTGCCACTTCTCCTTCTTCCTTCTCACAGCGCTGAGCCCCATCCTCCTTCCCTACACACCACGAAAATTAAAGGAATGGAACGAAAGCAGGCGACACACCCAAGGCAGATGTGATGAACTCACGTTCTGGAGTCACACGGCCCTGGATTCCAGTCCCAGGGATTGGAACTGCCAGTCCCTGGATTGCCACTCCCTGCGCAGCTTATTTTAACTCCCTGAGCATCAGTTTCCTCACAAACCTGGAGATAAAGCAAGCCAATGCCCTCAAGGCATTCAGTAAGGTTCTAGCAAGCTCTCAAGGCTGAACTCTCAGGAAAAGTGAGGTAACAGTAACAAGCATGGGACTAGCTGTCAAGATGGATGTGGATAAACTGTGTTATCGTGTCATCTCTCAGGCTTTCTGCAAAGGAAAGAGCCTGGGAAATTCTTATTCCCTGGGGCTGTATATCAAACCAGTGCTTGCTAAGCAGAATTTTAGATACTTATAGAACCAATAGGCCTACAGTACAGACCCCTGGCTTTGTTGTAGCACCTCGTTCTCTTTCAGACTCTTCCACTGCAATGACGGTTCTCTGCAGAATGATGCATTATTTGTGTTTTTGTTTGTTTTAAGTTTATTTTTAATTGAAGGATAATCGCTTTACAATATTGCTTTGCTTTCTGCCATACATCAACACCATTATTCAGTTTTTAACATTGTCTATGTAGTCACTCGTTTAAGGGGGCAAAGACCAGCCGGCAGTCCCGGACTTTCCTGCAAGGCCCCACGAGGCTCTCTGTCCCCTGGCCATCTAAGGAGTCACCAGAGACGTCAGCCGGAGAGCTGCCACTGCTCACAACCCCAGGCTGCTGAAATGAAAAGTGTCTCCACTTTCTCCTCCTTGGCTGCAGTTGGAAAATTTGGAGTCTCTGGGGGTGGGGAGTGTAGAGGAAGGACACAGTGGAGAATGGGAGCCAGTGGAAGGTGGGGGCCGTGGCACCAGCGATTCACGTCTCTTCAACTTGCTGTAGACACTGCGGGCATTGTTTGAAATCACATAGAAATCGTCCTACACGGCTCTCCATCTTACTAGCTGCTCAGCCACTTTGTCACATTAATCCTTCAAACTGACGTGAGTAAATAATACCACATGTGGCCATGATGACAGTCGTCTTCATAATGTATTCATCTCAAGGTACTCATGGGTTTTGCTAAAACAGTGTCAGTGAATGTCTTTAGAAAACTGCCATCAGAATAGCCAGCTGTCTTTACGCCGTGTGACATCTTGGAGACTTACGTTGGGACAGGCTGAAAGCTGGTGAGATGGGTGAGTGGCGCTCTTAGCCTCGTGATGACATCGGGCTCTGATAAGACACAGATTAACATTTGTAACACCTGGAGTCCCCAGACTGTATGCATTTCACACACACAGACACACACACACACACACACACACACACACACACACACACACTGCCCGAATCCCAACTGCGTCTTTGTCACTACGATTTTTGTACAACTTATCAAGAAATCTTTGTTGACACTAGACGTGATCTTCGGAACGAGCATATCCTTCTCTCTTATCCCTTCCCTCTTCAGATATTGAGCACACGGTTTATGTCTAGCTTCGTGCTAGATGTGAGAGATTCCACAAAGGAAGGCACAGCCCTGGCCCTCGGGAACTAGAGGTCAGCAGGGTCTGCAGGGATGACACACGGAGAGAGCAGAGCCGCACGGTGCAACAAGCCCATTAGGTTCAAAGTCCAGACGAACATCATGTGCGAATAGCTGAAAACGTTTAGCTGTCTTTATGGGGCGGGGTCATAATGCCCATGGAAATAAGTAGTCTCAAAAGACGTAGGCTGTAGAAAGCAGGGGGAAGTGTGGCTGGGATCAAAGAGTGCTGGCTATCAGACACAACGAGGGCACAACACCAGTGGCCAGTGGGTCTGGGACTCTGAGCAGAAGACAAAGGCAGCTCAGGGTTGGCCAAACACATGGGTCAGAATAAGAACATCCAACAGGAATCAACAGGTTTGATACAGTTAAGGTCAAAATGATCCTACCCAGCTGAATCCTCAGGAATTTGGTCGGGGCAAAGTTTAGGAAAGTATTCCCAAATCTTGACTGACAGAATCACCTGGAAACATTTTCTATTTTTTAACATTTTATAACATTTTCATACCTCAGATCTGCTGAATCAGTATCACATCAGAGGCCTCGGGAATCTATTTTTTAAAAGCCAGAAATTTACCTTGAAGCCACAGTGCAGAGTGACCATGCTGACTCTCCTGAGACATCGAGCTAACCTGTAAGAGCTGACTGGGGGAGGAGTGAGCCGCAGCCCAGCCAAGCTTCAGCCCAGGCATGCCTACTGACGGAAGAGAAAAGCCTTTGAGGCATTAACACTCTGGTGAGAATCGTTCCTGTCTGCTCCCTCAAGAGTAATATGAGAGAGAGACCTAGCCTCTGCAGTGGTGGACAGTCAGGCACTGAGTCATATAGGCAAAGGGGATAGTATAAGTTTGAAAGTACAAGTGTTAGTCGCCCAGTCGTGGCTGACTCTTTGTGACCCCATGTAGCCCGTCTGGCTCCACTGTCCATGGAATTCTCCAGGCAAGGATACTAGAGTGGGTAGCCATTCTCTTCTCCAGAGGATCTTCCTGATCCAGGAATCAAACCCAGATCTCCTGCATTGCAGGAGGATTCTTTTCCATCTGAACCATCAGGGAAGCCCACTGTAGGTTTAAGGGCTGTCCAAGTTGGAAGAGGCCATCTAGGTTATGCCCCCAGTGAAAAGTCCACTCAACAACAAACCTGCTCCATAACCACTCAGTCTTTGCTCAAACACTTCCAGAGACAGGAAGCTCACTACCTACAGAGGAAGCTTGTTCCATTGTGTTACAGTTCTTGCTGATTCAGATGAAAACAGGAAGAACTCATCGAACATTTTGCAACTTCTCCCTGCTCTTCCTGCTGGTAGTTTGAAGAACATACCTAATTTCTCTTCAAATATTTGAAATCTCCTATTGGATGCCCCAAACCTTTTTTCTCAAGCCAAACTCCCAGACCTTTTTACCACTCCTTTTATAACAGGTTTTGAGATCTTTCTGGAGCTTTCCAGGTGCCATGACGTTCTAAAACCAGCTCATTCTCTCTATCAGTTCAGTTCAGTTCAGTCGCTCAGTTGTGTCCAACTCTTTGCGACCCCATGAATCGCAGCACGCCAGGCCTCCCTGTCCATCCTGTTCGGATGTTCGAACTCCTGTCCGGAGTTCACTCAGACTCACGTCCATCGAGTCAGTGATGCCATCCAGCCATCTCATCCTCTGTCATCCCCTTCTTCTCCTGCCCCCAATCCCTCCCAGCATCAGAGTCTTTTCCAATGAGTCAACTCTTCGCATGAGGTGGCCAAAGTACTGGAGTTTCAGCTTCAGCATCATTCCTTCCAAAGAAATCCCAGGGCTGATCTCCTTCAGAATGGACTGGTTGGATCTCCTTGCAGTCCAAGGGACTCTCAAGAGTCTTCTCCAACACCACAGTTTAAAAGCATCAATTCTTCAGTGTTCAGCCTTCTTCACAGTCCAACTCTCACATCCATACATGACCACTGGAAAACCCATAGCCTTGACTAGACGGACCTTTGTTGGCAAAGTAATGTCTCTGCTTTTGAGTATGCTATCTAGGTTGGTCATAACTTTCCTTCCAAGGAGTAAGCGTCTTTTAATTTCTTGGCTGCAGTCACCATCTGCAGTGATTTTTGGAGCCCAAAAAAATAAAGTCTAACACTGTTTCCACTGTTTCCCCATCTATTTCCCATGAAGTGGTGGGACTGGATGCCATGATCTTCGTTTTCTGAATGTTGAGCTTTAAGCCAACTTTTTCACTCTCCTCTTTCACTTTCATCAAGAGGCTTTTTAGTTCCTCTTCACTTTCTGCCATAAGGGTGGTGTCATCTGCATATCTGAGGTTATTGATATTTCTCCC
Source organism: Bubalus kerabau (assembly GCF_029407905.1). NCBI lineage: Eukaryota > Metazoa > Chordata > Mammalia > Artiodactyla > Bovidae > Bubalus > Bubalus kerabau. The sequence goes on along the minus strand of NC_073635.1, from coordinate 20,821,929 downwards.
AGCAATCTTGATTCCAGCTTGTGTAACCAACACATGCACAGGGCCTCTCTTGCCCATACCCAGCCCTTGATTGCAAAGACCAGAACGTCTCCCAGGGTAACCTGGGCAACGCCTCTCAGGTGATGGAGAAACTCCCATCCCCCTCCTCAGCTTTGTCCAGATCCTTTGGGGGAGGGGCCTGAGTTCTTGGTGCCTCCTGCCGTCATGATTACAGCAGATGCGTGGCATAAACCTCTCTTTCTCCCCAGAAGGGCTGTGAGCCTTTTCTTACCAGAGTGCTGAAGGGATCAGACTCTGTTTCTCAGTCCAGGATTGTGGCCATTCGGAAAAGAAAAAGGAGCCAAATAAATAAATCTAGTGACTGCTTTCCTACCCTGGGCTCTGCAGCAAGCATTAGGGTTTGGAATCCTCCACCAGCAGCACTCTGAGTCTGTATGCTGCCCACTCCCTGGTGACCCTCAGTCGTGCACGCAGGGCAGAGGTGCAGGACAGGGCTTGGCTTCAGAGCTGGAACAGGGCGGTGACTGGCAGTGACATGGGAGTGAGCAAAGACATTGTCATGAGCCACAGCCCAGGTTCCTGACACTGGCTTTCTGAAAACAAGGAGCTGGACCCATCTCTCTCTTGTCCCTTTCCTCACTCCCTGGCCCCCAAGCAGCATCAGACCTATTTGAACACAGATTCTGAGGGGGCTCAGACTTAACAGCATGCTTTTTGCACATGGCATAATGAATCTGTATCACTCCAGGGGCAGGGACCCTGATTGGCTAGTCACACAGATCACCACGTCGAGGGTAAGAGCATTCCAAGACAGAGAACAAACAAGTGCAAAGGCTGTGGAGCAAGAGAATTCATGGTTTGTTTAAGGAACGATGCCAAGGCTAGGAGAGAGTGAACAAAGAGTACTGTGATGAAGCAGAGAGAAACAAAGAGCTGTGATATGAGGATCTTCTGGATCATCACAAGGACTTTGGCTGCCATCTGGGTAAAGCGGGAGCCACTGGAGAGTTTAAGAAAGGGGTGACACCATCTGACTTATGTTTAATGAGCTTCCTCTGGCTGCCACCTTAAGATGGCGGCAGAAGCAAGAAGGCTTCTGAAATGATCTATGGAGAAACAACAGCAGCCTGGACTGAAGTGGCAGTGGGAAGTGGTGGAGAGCAGTGGGGTCCTGGGATAGCAGATGGCAAAGCCCTCGGGATTTGCTAATGGAGTGAATGTGGAATGATGGCTTTGCTGACAGAGTGAAGGCGGAGGGTGTCAGAGGAGGGAAGGGGGACTCAGAGGTTTGATTCTGAGCAAATGGGAGGGGGAGCTGCCGTGGTCCGAGTGTGAGAGGGCTGACAGCAAGAGGAGCGGGTCTGCAGGGTGGAAGGTCAGGCACTTGGCAGTCCAGCTGGTTCCGGCTCCGTCATGGACAGACCCCAGGTAGAGGACGCGCTCTGCCGTCCCTGAGCCTGAGTCTCTTCTCTGCCTCCTTCCCGGCTTAATCTCCTCCATGTTCATATCCCTAGGGCCAGCTGGTGATGCTGGGGATTCTAAAAGCACTGAAATCAAGACCCTGCTCTATCCTTGATGTGCTACTTCACAAGGCAAGAAATTGGGCCAAGCGAACATTTTAGCAATGTTTTCAATTAAAAGAATGGAAAAGCTTCTGTTTGTTTAAGATTTCACAATGAGGCCCTGTTTCATAAGTCTAAAAACTCAGTTCAAGGACTCTGTTTTTTCCTGTCAGCCACTAGCTGGGCAGGGATGACCACTCCTCTCACTTGGGTTGCCTTTATAGTTACTGAGCATCTTCACACTGCCTTCATCTAAAACATTATTTGATTTTCAACCAAATATCTAATTTATGGTTGAGGAAACTGAGGCTTGCAGAATTCAGGCCACTCGAAGAAAGTCACCCAGTCAGAAATTCAGCACAAGCAGAATTTTAATTCAAATATTCAGACTCCAAATGTAATTTCTCATATTATATTGCACACACTATCCTTTTTTTCCATATTCCTGAGTTCAGTTGGATTTGTGAAGTAGCAGTAAGACTTTTAAGACAGAACTTTATACAATTCCTCGTGTGGAGGGGTACCTTTGCTTATGTCAGCTATACCCCCAAAGCCTCAGGTTTTCTGTGACTCCAGCCAGAAACTGTGATTCACCTGGTTCAAAGGAACGTGGATTAATTCCCGTGAATAAAAGAGAGATTAAAAACGCAACCTAAATAATCTCCTTTGTAAGGAGCCTCTGTGCTATATCTTAAAAAGACTCACCAAACTTGTGATGAAGAATCATGACTGGTCAGAACAGAGTATTGAGTAGAGTTCCTTGTGCTAGTCAGTAGATTCTTATTAGTTATCTATTTTATGCATAGCAGTTTGTATATGTCAATCCCAATCTCTCAATTAATCCCTCCTCCCTTTCAGTTTTATGGGGAAATAATCTTTAAAAGGGTGGATATATGTATATGTATGACATTACTTTGCTGACAAAGGTCTGTCTATGGATTTTCTTTTTTTTTTTTCATTATTATAATAATTTATTCTGACAAGAGTATATAATATACAGTAATTTTTGTTTGATAGAAGAATATTGTAAATAATTCAACAAAATAGACATAGAAATTATGTCTATTTTATCTTATACTTTTTAAAGTATTTTGTCTTAATTCTTTTTTTTTAAATTATAGATTTATTTTATTTATTTATTTATTTTTTACTTTATAAATTTTATTTTTAAACTTATGGATTTTCAAAGCTATGGTTTTTCCAGTAGTCAAATATGGATGTGAGAGTTGGACTATAAAGAAAGCTGAGGGGGGATGATTTGGGAGAATGGCATTAAAACATGTATAATATCATAAATAAAATAAAAAGTGAAAGTGAAAAAAAAAAAAGAAGGCTGAGCGCCAAAGAATTGATGCTTTTGAACTGTGGTATTGGAGAAGACTCTTGAGAGTCCCTTGGACTGCAAGGAGATCCAACCAGTCCATCCTAAAGGAAATCAGTCCTGAATATTCATTGGAAGGACTGGTGCTGAAGCTGAAACTTTAATACTTCGGCCACCTGATGCAAAGAACTGACTCACTGGAAAAGACCCTGATTCTGGGAAAGATTGAAGGTGGGAGGAGACGGGGATGACAGAGGATGAGATGGGTGGATGGCAACACTGACTCGATGGACGTGAGTTTGAGTAAATTCTGGGAGTTGGTGATGGTCAGGGAGGCCTGGCGTGCTGCAGTCCACGGGGTCGCAAAGAGTCAGACATGACTGAGCGACTGAACTGATATGTATATGTATAACAGATTCACTTTGCTGAACAGCAGAAGCTAATACAACATTGTAAATCAACTATACTCCAATAAAAATTAGTTTAAAAAGAGAATCATGGCTGGGAGCCCTTCTCCCCAAAACCCTCCTGCCATCTCCTAGACCTCTCTTCCATTTCCATGTGACCAAAGTGGAACAAATCCCCCCTTCTCTTCTTATTTTCAGGATTCTCTTCTGTTCTCCACATAGTGGTGGGATGGGGGAATAATGTCCTCTTATGAAAAATGGGTGTTCAGTGGAGCATAACAAAGTTGGCCAAGTGTGACAATGAAAGGAAAGGAGGCTCCCACTTTTGTCCCCTCCTGATTGGGTAAGACACCCTCACCACAAATTGCCTGGTTCACTTTCTTTTTTGTCTTTTCCAGAGATCTTGAACTCACACGTTTTGGGCAAACCCTAGATAGCCTTGGGAAGCATCTTGAGTGTTGGTGACATGGGAGAGGCAGGCTGTGAGCCCTCTGCCGGTGGTGTGACTGTGCCCAGGCCCCGCCAGCCAGTTTTTGTAAAGGCACTTTTACTCAAAACGTACTGCTGCTGCTAAGTCGCTTCAGTCGTGTCCGACTCTGTGCGACCCCATACACGGCAGCCCACCAGGCTTCCCCGTCCCTGGGATTCTCCAGGCAAGAACACTGGAGTGGGTTGCCATTTCCTTCTCCAATGCATGAAAGTGAAAAGTGAAAGTGAAGTCGCTCAGTCGTGTCCGACTCCTAGCGACCCCATGGACTGCAGCCCACCAGGCCCCTCTGTCCATGGGATTTTCCAGGCAAGAGTACTGGAGTGAGTTGCCATTGCCTTCTCCCAAAACGTACTACAAATGTTTAAAAAACAACGAGGGTTAGAAATAACAAAAGGCAGATGTTGGCTTGTTTTGTATGAAACAGAATTAGAAAAATAAGATGCTCATGGGCCCTGCAAGTGTAATTTAAGACAGAAATACCAAAGGTTGGCTTCCAGCCCTGTTGGTACCCGAGACACCCCCTGGACTTGGATCAGGAGCCATGCGATGCAAAACACTGCACCAGTCAACCCATCTGAGGGCATGGGAGGGAGCAAATTAATACTTCTCCAGATTTATTCCATGGTAGTCACATCTGCAGGAATTGTGTGACACAGGGATCATTTTGAAGATGAAATCAACTTAACAACTGTTTTTTTCTGTTGTCTAATGGACAAATTATACCTGCGGGGAAAGTTCCAGGCTTCCCCTTTCCCCTTAGCAGTCTCCTCCTGGGCAGGGTAATATAGCAGAAAATAACACTGGACGTGGGGTCAGAACCTGGCCCTGCTCCCTCCTTGCTAGCTGTTGATACTGGAGAAGCATCTTGGCAACATCTGTGGGGAATGGGGAAATTGGGAAACTGATCACTAAAGACTCATTTAATTTCCACCAACTCCATGCTTCTCACTTCTTCCCAGGTCACTTCATCTGCTTTTATTTATTTTGCTAAGGTTTTCTTTCTCCTCCATGAGAAGGATAGACAAAAGAAAATGGGAGAAAACCTTGTAACTGTTCAGTTTTGAATTGTCTCATGTCAAGCACTCAGATTTCTCAGGACGCTTTTGTAAAAAGCAATTTAGCAAACTTCCTTGGGATTCAACATGGTGTTTTCTACTTATTGAGATAAAGAAAAAAATTTTCTTGACCTGACCTCTTGCACATTGATAGATACATATAATTTAGTAGGACTACATTGGAAAATTGTATGAATTGGTATCAAATTACATCTTCTCTTGGTTATCTAGGATGTGGAGCTAATCTCGATACTAATTAATATTCTGGAATCTGTAGCATTATATTCAGTCCCTCTAAGCAACTGACACTTTCAGGCTCTGCCTCCCCCGGTCAACGATGGTTAGTCCTAGGAAAGAGCTACTTTTCGCCTTTAAAGTTGGAAACAAACTGCAGTTGGCAAGAACACCGGGGCAGGTGGGCACTAGTTCCCTTTACTTCATCTTCACCCCAAGGGAAAATGGGAAAATTCATGAGACAAGCTATGTTATTTATTTGCTTAAGAACTTCCCTTCTGCCATTCCCCCCATATGGTCTACGTTTTGCCTCTGAATTGGTGCTTTCACAGTACAAAACGGCCTTTGTTGAGAGGCAGTAACAGGTGTGTTGTGAGAGAGGGAGCGAGTGAGAGAATGGGAGAAAATGTGCATCTGTGTGTGAGAACACGGAGGGCTGAGTGTGAGTTTTGTGTGTGCAGGTGTCCATGCAGTCTAAGGCACGGAGACCCAGTGTGCTCAGGGAATTCCTTCGGAGAATAGAGTCACATAGTATTTAAGAGCTCTTGGCTGAGATATCTATGCACCATCTGTGAACACATCCCTTCCAGAGAGATGCTGCAAAACCACCTTGGATTCTTAAGATAGATGAAGCAAATGCATTTCAGCAAAAGTTCTGATGAAACTAGCTCAGTGATACTCACTCTGTCTTGCTCTTCTCTCTAAACAGCATCATAGACAACACGTGGGCTTCAGGCCAAACAGACTGGATTAGCGTTTCAGCCAGGTATTCCTCGGTGTGGGGATGTTGGGGGATTTACTAAACTTCCCCAAGTTCCTTTTTAAAAAACAAAAAACAAAAAACCATAAATATTGGATCACAATGCCCAAAGTCCTGGTGTAGCTGAGGGAATTCAGTGCCTGGGCATGGTGGTCACTCAGTAAATGTTGGTTCTTTTCCCATAAACACAATTCTCAACCCAGATTGAGCAGAGATGGGAAAAAATGCTTCCCATATGTTCAGGTAGGTCACTGACAAGGTCCAAATTGCCTTCTAATTTGCCAACCAAGGTTTTGGCCTCTTGTGCTTTGGCATGATAAAGATGCGTGAGATGTTGCAGTTGCACGCTTCTGCTTTAAGCTCATCTTCTCCGCAGAACACTGGAGTGACTATGCACTGCCTTTAAGACACAAAAGCTCGCCTCCTGCCCTGCGTTCAGCAGACCCTGGCCTCCAAGCCGTTTCCATGGGGATGGTGTTGGAGCTGTGGCCAGCCTCTCAGGTCTATCTGGACTGATTCCCATCATGTCCAGTGGCACATGGATGGACTGCTGCCCTGGAGATGCTCCATGGCGGTGGGACCTCACAAGACAGACACAGCTTTTGGGGAAATATAAAACCATGACCCTTTGTTTCATCAGCCCCATAGAGCAAGCAGCTCAGTTAGACTGGTTGAGAAGGAAGACTTGCTCCCTGCTTTTCACCAGACACCACAGTATTGCGGAAAGAGAATGGACTTAGGAGTCAGAGGAAAGTTCAAATCCCACAACTGCCACTGTGACACAAAAACAAAACAAAATAACACAAAACACCGATTTAACTCCCCAGTTTCTGTTTCCAGTTTTCTACATGGTGATCTCCAACACATCAAATCGCTATTCCTGAATCCATCTGGAAGTCACCTTAGGCCATGGCTGGCACAAAGTAAATCATCAATGACTATCAAATGTCCTTCACAAAGCTTTCATGCCCACATGACAGAGAATTGTTCTACACACATATTTGAACAATTTGTTACTTGGCCTTTTGGCAGTGATTAGCCAGCTCCAAAGGAGAAACCAGTCTGTGTTGACAATTAGGGGAGCAAAGATGTTGAGGTAGAAGCAAGTTTTCTCTCTGCTCCAAGAAATAATAATTATCAGCCATCATTTCCTACTTTTGAAGGCAGACCAGCATCCTGGACAGGCTTCTAAGATGTATCCATGTTGGATACTGCAAATCAATTCCTCTGCAGTTCACCCCCATCCGGGCATGACTTCCAGTAGTTTAGTGCTTGCAAGGCTAGCTACTCCTTTCTGCAGGGCCCTTACAGTTAGCACTTCACATGTAATGTAGACTGCAGGAATAGATGCACCACATCTTAGGTTTTATATCAAGTTTATGGTATCTTAGTCTTGACTTCCTGAAAACTGATTCCTGTGCAAAGAATGGGCTTCCCTGATGGCCCAGGTGGTAAAGAATCTGCCTGAAATGCGGGAGACCTGGGTTCAACCCCTGGGTTTGGGAAGATGCCCTGCAGGAGGGCATGGCAACCCACTCCAGTATTCTTGCCTGGAGAATCCATGGACAGAGGAGTCTGGCAGGCTACAGTCCATGAGGTTGCAAAGAGTCAGACATGACTGAGTGACTAAGCACACAGGCAAAGATCTGGATACAGAAGATTTATGAGGGACTGTCCTTGGGAACAACACCTAGAAGGAAAAGAGGGAAGCAGGAACAGACTGAGTTTAGAGAAACTGAACTGCGATGTAGTTGCAAAGCAGACTTCAATCAACTGCACGAGTGCTCCGCACTGGGAAGGCCATTCAGAGGTGTCCTCAGTTGAGGTGGAAGAGACTAGGATGCTGTATCCTGCATCTATCTTAAAACACATTCATTTATTTGGTTGCATCTGGTCTCAGCTGCGGCACTCGGGGTCTTCATTGCAGCACGTGGGACCTTTTGTTGCGGCACACGTGACTCTCCAGTTGTGGTGTAGGGCTCAGCTGCCCTACGGCATGTGGGATCTTAGTTCCCCCACCAGGGATCAAACCCAAGTACCCTGCATTGCAAGGCAGAGTCTTAACTGCTAGAGCTCCAGGGAAGTCTATATCCTGTATTTATTAGTCAATGGACATAGGCTGCCCTTTCCCCTCCTCTCAACCCAGGGACAAGGCGTACCTGGGGCAAGGTGGCTCCTAATGGTCAGGAGTGATTTTCAAAGATGGGCATAGTCATCAGCAGTCAACTCTCTGGACTGCTGGGAGAATGAGCGCCTAGGTCCTGAAGAGGAAATGCGGACAGCCCAGCCCAGACCCCTAATGTTCACTGCTGAGCGCCCACTGCTCTGCTCAGACCGACTTGCTTATACTACATCTACCTCATCTGCATACAGCTTCTCGGGGATTTTGGCTGGCATCATTTTCAGGGAAAACTTATGAAACAGCTTGATCTAATGAACTACAGTCTTCATGGATGCAGCTGGTTTTAAGGTCACAACAGATGCTCATGGTCTTCTTCTCTACTGCTCCTTCTAAATTCCCTTTTCTCCTAGCTATCATGTCCACTGCTCTAGAAGCTTCACTGGTGTGGTGACCAGATCCCACCGCCCCCCCACCCCGCCCCCGCGAAGGTCTGGGTCCCTGGTCAGCATATTCTTTTCAGGCTGTGACTACCGCACTTGTCATCAAAATTGCACAGGGTCAAACAAAACATGCCAACTCCAGTTAGTCATCAGGGTGCCAGAACTGCAGTGTGTTGCGTTTTTTGTGTGTAACAGCTGCCTATCTTTTCCCGGTGATCAAGGCCAATTGTTCCTACCTGCGTGATGACTCCTTTCCTTGAAATGCTGGTCTTTGGGCACAATGAGCCATAGCGCTTAAAGGTGAAGGGATAGAAAGCACAGATTCCCCCAAATGGGTCCCTGGGAGTGTGAAAATTTGGGCTACTCGTATCTCTACCACTTAGTTCCTAGGCACGTGCATTCTGCCTTCTGGGGGCACAGCCCTGTATATAGTTGGTTGGTTCTGAGTATATTCTGTCCTCATCTGAGACAGCATCTCACCTGTGGATGAAGTTTGGCCTTTCCCTCTTCTGTCAGCTGGCAGTAGGGGACTTCCATGTGGCCCTGTGTGTGGCCCAAGAGACGCCAGAGCAAGAGGGGTGGACGACACACGGACTGGGTCACTCACTTGTGCAACTAACTGTGCCGCCCCAGGTGCCCCGCTTCTATCCTACGCTAGATCACTGTCGGGCCACCAACCATATAACTGCTAGATGGACAGCTCTGCTCGGATGACCACTTCACTCCCATGGTGAGGGCCGACTCGTTTTTCAAATGAAATATAATTTTATGCTGCAGATATCAAGTGCCTTGCTAGGTGCCTGTGTTATGAGTCCCCGTAAGGACGAATTTGCCATCAACTCCACAGGACATCTGTTTTTCTACCACAGATGTCTCTATTGGGGTACCCTAGCGATTTCACTTTCACTTTTCACTTTCCTGCATTGGAGAAGGAAATGGCAACCCACTCCAGTATTCTTGCCTGGAGAATCCCAGGGACAGAGGAGCCTAGTGGGCTGCCGTCTATGGGGTCACACAGAGTCGGACACAACTGAAGCAACTTAGCAGCAGCAGCAGTATTGCCAAGGGGGTTGGGCTGCTTGTCCAGAAGCCTGGGCCTGCTGCACATCCCTTTACTGTTCTGCCCTTCCTGCTCCGTCTCTACCTGTCCCAGCAAGAAGGGCCTACTTGTCACCTGATGCACAGCCTGGAAAAATATTCCCAAGTGTGGAATTTGCTGTACTCAGAACCCGAAGAGGTCTATCATACTTGTATATCCTTCTTAGTGAGGGGAAGTACAAGATATAATACCCATCATCTACTTTGGAATCGATGCCCTGGCATGCCCAGACCCTAAAAACTATACTCATACGGGGCCTCTGAACTTCAAAGAGTTACCTCCTATCCCCTGAAGCTCATAGACTAACCAAAACTCCCAAGGCATTTCTGTTGGCATTTATCTCTGTCACTGGCCCCAAGATGTGATGTTATTTTTTAATTTACAAACTTGGCGGGAAGAGGGAGACAGTTGCAAAGGCTTCCATTTGTCATTCCCCACTCTGGTAGCTCTAAACTCCAGGCCAAGAAACCAGTGTGGAAGATTTGCCAACTGCTATGTATGTCCATGTCCACTAGTTCTCAAAATATTTGAGTAATTTCCTTTCCCTAGTGGATAGTCACCCAAACATGTGGCTATAGATCCCTTTGGGGAGGAGCTGGGAGACTCATTACCATATACAAGTACCATGGTGCTCTGGGATCCTTTGTACTAGTGACCCAGCTTCTCTCAGTCAGTGGATTCCAGATACGAGAATCAGGTCAGTCTGCTGCTGCTGCTAAGTCACTTCAGTCGTGCCCGACTCTGTGTGACCCCATAGACGGCAGCCCACTAGGCTCCCTGTCCCTGGGATTCTCCAGGCAAGAACACTGGAGTGGGTTGCCATTGCCTTCTCCACAGCTCAGTCTAGGAACTACCTATTGGGGGGTTGCTGCTCTTAGTCTCCTAACCACTCTTTTTTTTTTTTTTTTTAATTTCTTTGGATTGATAGATTGAGAAATACCCTCTTCAGCTGCCTATCTATCTCTCTTGTCCTAGGAATGCCATGTTCTATTCATCATTCCCATGGCTCTCTAGGAGTCAGGCTCTCTGGCTGCCACTCAGACCTTGTTTTTCATTGTGCAATAATTGTACCCAATTATTGTAATGAACAATAATAATTTTGATGGGAAGAAGAAGCTACATTGAGATACAAAAGCAACAGAGACCTCTGCTGATTCTATAAGATGCTCTGTAGCCAGGATGGCTCTTCAGAGTTGTCCCTAACTGAAGTGAGGAAGCTGGGCCTTTGCAGCCCTGCAGCAACCATTCAATGGCGTGGAAAGCATTCCTCCGGCTAGGCATGGTTTTTATGGCCAAGGGAAATTCTTAGTGGTGAGTTGCAGCCAACATTGCTGGCGTCTCCAGGACTATGCTTCAGGACCACACCTTAGAGCTTTAAGGTGTTTGAGTGGCACTATAGTACTCTCTACACTAGGGAGAGAGGTAGATGACAAAGCATCTGTTTTGCTGGTGTGGACCATGGTGACAGCTGTATGATTCTGGAGCCGGGAGTTAGAGTAGCAGCTGGCTGACTCTTCAGCTTTTGATCATGTCAGAGGTGGCAGCTCCCTTGACTTTCTAGTTGTGCAACGTTGTTTTGAGACATATCCTGGAAATTGTGACCAAAGTCTATTTCTTTAGCCCTCACACTGAGTATGTGAACTTTCAGCACCTCTAAATAAATTTCTTCCTGCTTAAACTAGTTAGAATAGATTGTATGTTCTCAACTAAGAACCCTGAACAAAGTTGGTATTTGATAGCCAGCATCCGTTCTGGTTAGATGGTGCCATGATGTATTGGTCATTGTATAAACTGAGAATTACATAAAACTTCACCAGGAGAGTCAGGTTTCTAGATTAAAGGCAAAGTAGCTAACATATGCTGTATGCTGAACTTCCCAAGACCTACAGCTCTCTGTGGCTGTTGACTGACATAAGGTCAGTGCTCGGTTGCAGACAGTGTGTGCTTATATTACTTTGCTAGTTAGGCCTGCAAGAAAGGGACATGAACAGATGACTCTGGGGAAAAGCCTCTCTGTTGAGGTTTTATGGAATTGTGGTATAATAAGTGATGACTCTCAGTAGCTACAGGTGCTCAGGGTCTCGGTGCTTCAGGAAACAAGGACAGTTGGCCAGTGTCATTCAGTATGCAGTCTGAACTTGAAAGTCTTGGCTATCTCATACCTTGGCATTTACTCTTTTCCAAAAGGCGTTTTTGTTGATTGGTATGCCTCCATCCCAACAGCAACTGGTATTATTGGAGAAAATTTCTCACCAAGCCTTTGTAAAGGCAGCTGGCTTCTCACACGCCTACTACACATAGGTTTACCCCTGGTTTCTCTATTGATCCCTGGTTCAGCCCGCTAGAGACGGGGTAGCGAGTCATTCATAGAAAAAACGGAGTGCTACTTCACTTTAAAATGTAGCAACCCTTTGGGGGGCTGGTAAGTGGGGTTTTGTTCAGCCCTAATGCAGCTATTCCAGTGCTGAATCCTCCCAGAATATGACTTATGAGACTTTGAGCTCCAAGTGTCACATCAAGGGGAGCTGCTGCTTTCCTTTCCTTCTCTAGACCCTTTGTATAAATTGTGCATATACAAATCCGTCCCTTTTCTGATAGCCTTAGATAAACTTAGTGTAAAGTACTTTGTGCTTCCACGATGGCTCAGCAGTAAAGAATCTGCCTGCAATGCAGGAGACTTGCAGGACACATGGGTTCGACCCCTGGGTTGGAAAGATCCCCCGTAGTAGGAAATAGCAACCCACTCCAGTATTCTTGCCTGGAACATCCCATAGATAGAGGAACCTGGTGGGCTACTGTCCATTGGGTGGCAAAGAGCTGGACGTGACTGAGCAACTAAAAACAACAAAAATGTGTTTATAGAGAGGCAGATTGATAAACATGCACACATTCGAAGGTATAGCCTGCAGAGTTCTGTATACATACCTACTGAAGCACAAGAGGATAAAACATATCCATTTTCTCAAATAATAAAGGCTCATATAACACTTGAAACAGTGTTTTCCAAATGTACCCAAGGGTAAGTTTGAAAAGTTACCTTGGTTTTTTGTTAGACTTTCAAGTGCTCAGATCCATTGAATCAGAGTTGCTAGGAGCAAGTCCTGAAAAGCTGTGCATTCAATAAGTGCCCAAGGTGATTCTTAGCAGAAAAGACTTAGGAAGCCAATCCCTTCACTGTCGCCGCTTCTCCGGCCGGTCCTATAAATGACCCGTGGATGTCGTCACCCGCCTCAGGGTCACAGACGGACCCCTTGCGTGGGTGAACCAACTGGATGTGCAGAAAGCAACTGTTAAACAGATCTTGATATTCAAAACAACCAAGGGAACTAATATCAATGTGGTCTTTCTTTTTTTAAAAAAAATAAAGTGATGAGATAACCCTAGGCAAACAGACCAAAGGCAAGTGTGCTGAAATCTGACCACTTTATGAAATAATATACTGAACAGAATTAATCTATTATGTTTTCCTTTCATCCAGGATTCTTAGAAATCTGTCTTTTTTTCCCCCAATAAGAAATAATCCTGTAGAACATGCACTAAATTCTGGGCTGTGTTCTTTGTTGTAAACTCAGAGAGAAGTGTAGCTGGGCAACAATGAAGACTATATTACACAATTACTTAAATATGAGTCTTCAGCAAAGATGAAATGACTTGAGGCTTTTCAATGAACACAGCTTTAAGCTCAGTAAATAGTGGCTTATATCAAATTTGTTTATTACCATGGGTAATTTGTTCTTAACATAGACATATTTTACACTTGAAGTAATGTTTCACTAGAACTCCATAAAGCAACTGTGTAATTGATAATAAATATGTCACTACTGGTAAGTAATTAATTCATATGAAGTTAGTTAAAACCATGCGAGCACTGCCTAGAGTACAGAAAAAGAATGCATAACTAAAGTAGTTATAGTCAAATAACAGATGGTATAAAGAAGTCAATAAAAACAAATAAAGATGTGGACAAAGTGTGTGCTTGTGTGTATGTGTGTGTGTGTAATCATGCTTATCAAGCACTTGTAACACACCTGATATCATGCCTGACCCTTCTCTCAGAACTTTTCAGGGAAGTATTGAATTCAGTTATTATAGATGAGGAAACTGGAGATCTGAAATTTTAAGTCGTTTGTCGTATGATATACAGTGAACTAGCAATGGAAACGAGGTACTGTTAATTAGCAATGAAAATGAGTGTAGAAAGCAATTGTAGGTGTACAGGCGTGCTTTTTCTACCTCTGTTTAGTGTAGTGTTACTCAAGCATGAGTTTCACGATTAGATATACCTTGTTTGGGGCTTCCCCAGTGGCTCAGCAGTAAAGAATATGTCTGCAATGCAGGACCCACAGGAGATGTGGGTTCAATCCCTGGGTCAGGAAGATCCCAGGGAGGAGGGCATGGCAACCCACTCAAGTATTCTTGCTTGGAGAATCCCATGGACAGAGGAGCCTGGCAGGTTACATTCCATAGGATCACAAAGAGTTGGACACGACTGAGCACACGCACATACATTCTTTGTGTCCTGGATGAGCAACTCTCTAGGTATATGATCTTGGTAAGATGACCTGGTATCTCTAGGTCTTAAAAACAATAGCATCTACTACATAGAACTATTGTGAGGATTAAATGGGAAAACACATGGGTAAAGATAGTATCATGCCTGGCACATATCAAGCTCTACGTAAAATTAGTTAATTATATGATATCGCCAGGAAAATCAGCACAGAGTAAATAATTACTCAACAGAGTAGGAACTGAACACTATTTTCATTTACAGTGAGACAGATATTTTCTCTCTATTATTCAGCTATTTATGGACTGAATTTAATAAAAACTAATTGAACACAGACTTCAGATTTCTGAGGCAGTCTTATTTTCATGAAATTTGACTTTTGAAAACTATGTTTCATTTAATTCAACTCAATAACCATTATTTAAGCACCTGTGTCAGTTCCTTTCTTCAGTGACCTCACAGTCCTAATGACTGGCTATAAGATGGTAGAAGGACAGAAGAGCAAGAAATGGGAGGCTTATTGAAGGAGAAAAAGTGGAACTTCAGACTGACAGAATATCTCAGAAGACCTAGTCCTACCTTTAAAACAGCAAACAGCTCCTAGTGAGCCTTACAAACTGATGGAAGAGGCAGATAACAGGCAGATTGTTGTATGAATCTGCCTGCCAATGCAGGAGACACAAGAGACACAAGTTGAATCCCTGGGTCGGGAAGAGCCCCTGGAGGAGGAAATGGCAGCCCACTCCAGTATTGTTGCCTGGAAAACCTCACGGACAGAGGAGTCTAGTGGCTACAGTCCATGGGGTCCCAAAGAGTCAGATATTACTGAGTGCACACACAGCAGCACTCAATCAGGTCAGGGATGTGATCTGTTTAACTTGCTGTATGATGAACATCTTACGTGTGCTATTTGATTATGACAGTATGCCTGCATAACAAGTATATGAAGAGGTAACATTTAAAACAAGATACAAAGGGTGAATAAAGGAGTAGGTCAAGGAATGGTGATAAATGCAAGAGCTGAATGTAAGAGAGAACACTGTGGTCTGGCACATCAGAAATGGCTCCATCAGGCTGGTTGGTATATGGGCTTGGGGGCCAGTAGGTAGGCCACACAGATTTGAAGGAATCAATTCACGAAGAATGCTGCATGCACTTAATGCTCTGTGTCTGTGGTTTGTTACGGCAGCTGCCCATCAGAATCATCTGGGAAGTTTTTCAAAATGACTGATGGAGTACTGCATCCCAAAACAACTATCAAGCCTGTTTAGGTCCCACCCTTTTATTGAGAAAATACAAAACTGAACAAAATGTATTTTAAAAATGTGTTTGAACATCTGAAACTACCAAGAGGGTAAGAATTTGGAGGGCCAAGATCCAGATGAGAAGGAAATCCAGGAGTCATGATCAGACATTTGGGGCAATTTTTTCCCTCAAGAGGATTAACTGACAGTTTCAAAATCAGTGCCTGAGAGATTGAAAAGTTAGGGGGTTTCCAGTAGTTTCACAGGGCTGGGGGTTGGGGGTGGTGAAAATTGGAGTTTGAAGCCCACCAAGATGGAGTATAGCTGGTATATACCCTTGGATTTCATTTGGGACCCTCAAAATTGACATACTAAGAATAAGGATGGCCTGGAAATAAATCAGACCTCATAAAAATTGAAGCTTCAATTTGATCATCTCATTCCTTAATTGGACAATGGTGAGCTTATCCTAGCCTGCTGCTGCTGCTGCTGCTAAGTCACTTCAGTCGCGTCTGACTCTGTGCAACCCCAGAGACAGCAGCCCACCAGGCTCCCCCGTCCCTGGGATTCTCCAGGCAAGAACATTGGAGTGGGTTGCCATTTCTTTCTCCAATGCATGAAAGTGAAAAGTAAAAGTGAAGTTACTCAATCGTGTCTGACTCTTCGTGACCCCATGGACTGCAGCCTACTAGGCTCCTCCGTCCACGGGATTTTCCAGGCAGGAGTACTGGAGTAGGGTGCCACTGCCTTCTCCGTATCCTAGCCTAGTTGTCTCTTAAAAACAAAAGGAAATTCTCTCTGGTCAAAATAACATTAGAATATAATCCAGGAACTTATATACGTCTACAGTGCCCCACACAAAATGTCCAACATGTGATCAAAAGTAACAAGGCTTCCAAAAAATGAAAATCTGGACTGAACATCATGAAAAAAATCAGCCACTATAAACAGATTCACAAAAAATAGCTATTATAAAGTCCATGTTTGGAATAGAGATAGACTTTTAATAACCACAGTTAATATTTTTGAGGAATTAAATAAGAGGGAGAATTTCAGCCAGAATGGAAGTTGTAACAAATATGAAAATGAAAAAAAATAAACAACAACTGCAATTAAGATATCAATTAATAGAATTAACAGAAGAGTCAAAACACAGATAATGAAAAATAGGAGAAAATATCTAGCTGGGCATGTAGAGAAACAGAAGTAGACAAAATAGATAAAAGAACCTAATACAAGGTTAACAAGTCTAAAATTCAAGTAACTTGAACCCCAGAAGTAGAAAAGACAAAGTCTTGGAAGAAGTGATATTTGAGGAGATAATGGTTGTGAATTTTTTTCTTAAATGATCAAAGACATCAAGCCACTGAACCATAAATGAAGTTCAGCTAACCCCAGAAAGGATAAACACACAAACAAATCATATATAAGCACATAATAATAAAACTTCCAAAAACCAAAGACAAAAGAAACAAACTCTTAAAGAGGTATGGAAAAAAATGACATATTGCCTTCAAAAGCTCAATAATAAGACTGCTGACTTCTCACAACGTAAAGATTATAAACCAAAACCCAGCAGAACATCTTCAAAGTTCTTAAAAGAGCAGTTTATAAATTATATATTTTGTGAAAATATTCTTCAAAAATTAAAGGATTATATTGAGTTGGCCAAAAAGTTAGTTCAGATATCTCCATGACATCACATGGAAAAACTCAAGCAAACTCTTTTGGTCAACCCAATACTTGTAAGAACCTTGTAATACATTATGTCAGATCAATGCTCCAGCGACAATGAGATGCCACTATGAACATACTGCTGCTGCTGCTGCTAAGTCGCTTCAGTCGTGTCCGACTCTGTGCGACCCCATAGACGGCAGCCCACCAGGCTCCCCCGCCCCTGGGATTCTTCAGGCAAGAACACAGGACTGGGTTGCCATTTCCTTCTCCAATGCATGAAAGTGAAAAGTGAAAGTGAAGTCACTCAGTCATGTCCGACTCTAAGCGACCCCACGGACTGCAGCCTACCAGGCTCCTCTGTCCATGGGATTTTCCAGGCAAGAGTACTGGAGTGGGTTGCCACTGCCTTCTCCGATGAACACACTAGAACATCTAAAATTTAAAAGCTGACCAAAATGAATGTTAGCAAGGATGAAGAGTAACTAGAACTCTTATATATTACTTGTCAGGATGCAAAAAAATTGCCACTTTAAAACAATTTGACAATTTCTTATAAAGTATAACATACTTCTTGTGTGAACCAATAATCTCACTCCTAGGTTTGTACCCAAGACAAACAAAAACTAATATTCACACAAAAATCTGTATGTTAATATTTATAATGACTTTATGCATAATCACCCCAAACAGAAAAAAGCTCAAATGTCAATCAACAGGTGAATGGATAAACAAAGGGTGGCGTATCCATTCATACAAGAGAATATTACTTAGTAATGAAAGGAACTACTGATACGACACAGACTGATCTCAGATGCATTATGTTCAGTGAAAGAGACTAAACTCAAAAGACTACAATCTACATTCAGAAACAGACAATACTATAGGAGCAGAAAACTTATCAGTCACTGCCAGGGTCTGGCAGTGGCATAAAAGGGTGCGAACATAGCAGGCAGG
Organism: Bubalus kerabau; assembly: GCF_029407905.1. NCBI lineage: Eukaryota > Metazoa > Chordata > Mammalia > Artiodactyla > Bovidae > Bubalus > Bubalus kerabau. The sequence goes on along the minus strand of NC_073635.1, from coordinate 20,804,054 downwards.
TAATGGTCAAGCTGTCCAAATAAAAACTCTGATTTGTAGCATTTGCCAATTACTCTAGTGGAAATATTCCCACTATTGCCAACTTTAACCTCCCAAAGTGATGACAAAGTGATGAACGTGGAGTTAGGAAGAGATGCAAAAGAACACAGTATTATACGGTATTTCCACCACACAGATAAAACAGATATAAACAACTTCACAGTCACAGATAATAGTACAATGTCAAATAACTAGGAATCAACAAGTTTTTAGGCTTCCCTGGTAGCTTTCACAGTAAAGAATCTACCTGCAATGCAGGAAACCAGGGTTTGACCTCCGGGTTGGGAAGATCCCCTGGAGAAGGGAATGGCAACCCACTCCAGTATTCTTGCCTGGAGAATTCCATGGACAGAGGAGCCTGGCCGGCTACAGTCTATGGCGTCACAGAGTCGGACACGACTGAGCGACTACACACACACACGAGCTTTTAGTACTTACTACCTTCTAAAAAGTATAATTATATCAATTATAAGTATATGTAATTTAATTTTAAATAATAGCTGTTTTAAACTACTGGCTTCGAAAATTCCTTAAAGTTTAACAATATTCTGGCTTCAACACATCACGAGGCACAAGGGAAGTGTCTGAGGTGACAGAAGTATTCTGTACCTTGATTTTGGTGGTGGTGTACAACTGTAGGCATCTGTCAAAACCTACAGACCTATATACTTAAAAGCTTTCATTTTATTGTGTATAAATTATAGCTCAAAAAACCTAGTCACAAAATCTGCATATCTCCTTTGACTTATCAACATCAGTTCTGGATATCTATCCCTAGTTATATTCCAACATGTCTACCACTGATTTTAATAACAAAAATTGGAATTAACCTGAAATTTACAGTTGGATAATGAATAACAGTGTCATATATCCAACCAGATATTTCATATTTCAAGACATATTACATGAGAATTTCCTTAGCAGCTAGAAAATGTGAGGCATAAAAAAGTAGTTGCTTCTGGAAAGTGGCTGAGGGATAGAAGTTAACTGAGACTTACCTATGTGCACACCTTGTAAAATTTTCTGTGTGCATATATTCCTTTTTCAAAAGATAAAGGGACCTTAAGTTGGTTTAATCAAAATGAAATTCAGATATTTTCAAACAAACAAACTAGATAATTTACAACCGACACAGCTTTGCTAATACTTAAATGCCTTCAGATACAGCCTCAAGCTTTGCTCCCCACTGTGTGGATGGAGAAGTGGAGGCCCAGAGACTGAAAATTTTTCTCAAAGGCACACAACAGTAGAAAATGCACACTTTAGCTTTGCTACACTACTTTTTTGGCAAGTTCAGGGAGGGCCTGGGATTCCTCTGCAGAGGAGGGGGTATACCTGAAGTCGAGGTAAGCTAGCACTTCCCTGAGAGGGAGCATGTAAACAAGGAAGACAAAGAGTCAAGGATAGAACCCTGGAGATGTTGATACTTAGGAGGAGAAAGAGGAGGCTGACAAGCACACAGAGGAGAAATGATCAGAAAGAGACCATATAACTTAATGTGATCTATTGCGAAAAATTGGGCTTTTGCTTAAAAATGTGGGCTATTGCTTAAAATTGTTTCAAAGAGGGCGGCAGAGGATAAGATGGTTAGATGGCATCACCAACTCAATGGACATAAACTTGAGCAAACTCTGAGAGGTAGTGGAGGACAGGGAAGCCTGGTGTGCTGCAGTCCGTGGGGTCACAAAGAGTCAGATGCGACTTAGCAATTGAACAACAGTTGCTTAAAATGTTGGAAGAAAACACATTTGTGGGGGAAAAGTCACTTTATTCTCTGTTCTTTGAACTATATTCTTCAGACCTTGCCCTGATTTTTAAAGAGAAAATATGTCCACAATGCCAGTGGGCACATGCATGTTGGAGTGTGTTGACCAAATACTATGGCTAGGATTCTGGCTTGTTGATGCCCTTCTACTCAACAGTTAGAACTGTCCTGTCCTCTTCATGTCTTTCAGCCAGCAGAACAATTCCCCGTTGTGTGGGGACTTAATTTCCTTGGACACTTTGGACTGGAGTTGTGAAGAAATGGGTTTAAACCATTGCTTCTTCTTTTCTCTGTTCAGTGGTGGGAAAGAAAGAAAAGTGATAGTACCTCCCTGACCCCCAAATAAAAGGAAACCAGTAATATGGTGCGCGGAAGGAAGCCAGAGCACAGAAATCAGGAACAGAAGGGCCTAACGCGGTATGGTTACACGTGTTCTTTCAGAAGGACAAATCAGAACCGTTCAAGAGAAGGACGCAGCGACACACAAACTCCCAAACCTCTGGACTTGCCAGCTGGAGAAGCAGATTGCACTGGGAGAACTTAAGAGTCACTGGAGAGTGTTTAGTTCTCCAAGTGAGTAGCAGAACTGTGCTAATGAGGTCTTTAACACCTGTACTCCAACCAGCCGCCGAGTCTAAGCAGAACCAGGTGGGAAAGCCAACAGCTTAGAGGTGGCCAAGGGGAACTCAGAAGCCGAAAAAAAACCCACTCTTCCTGGCTGGTAGGATGCCGATGACATTTGTTGTCCTTTTTTATGCTTTGTTTTTTTCTCTTTTCCACATATCCATCAAATGAGGAAAAGAATGTTACTTTGTAAAACAAAACATGGCTTTCAATTTATCTTTCCCAGTTATGCATTCTCTGGTCGCTTGATTTTGTCTCGAGCATGTAGCGGTTCAGGCACTATAGATGCAGCTCTGATTCTGCCACTTGTCACCTCCAGGAAGTCTTCATACAGACAGCGGCAGGTGGCTAGTGCAGAGGAGATGGGATGGGGAAGGAGAAAATATCCTTCTAGGATGTCCCTCTTTGGCATGCTTTGTCGTTGTTTTCTGTATGTTTTCTGGGCTCTGTGAGCTTGAAGAAGACTTCTTTTAAGTACTCTACATCCTTCCCTCTCCTCCCCTGCAAACACTCCCTGTCTATTCTTGCCTCTCTTCCCCACTCAGGTTTTGACAACACAAACCATGCTAATTGGGAAAATGAGACACAAAATATAAACTTCTTAATCTGGGTAAGTAGCTGAAAACTAGAAAAGACAAGACTTCAGATAAACTGGTTAGGAAAATCAAACTTAGAACCAAAGCAAATGTGAGGCTTACCATCTTGAATCTAAACCTTGCATTCTGTACTGTGTGGGTCCTACAGAGAGAGGCAGGGAGGAACCATGCCAGTCCCTGCGGAGCAGCCTTGGGGGCTAATGACCCACCTGGGCACAGGTAGAACGGCAGGAGGGTGGACATTGCAGGCCATGCCCTCTGCAAATGTGGTCTGATCAGTTTCAAACTCTGACCAATCAGATCAGTGACTCCTATAATGGCCAGTGTCAAGAGGTCACCAAGTGGGTATAGCCTGAGTGCCTTTTCATGGGCTTTGGCTGTTGGGCAGGGGGTGAAGAATGAGGAAAGTGATTTTCTTGCCTTCTTTTCTCCTTTCCCAATAAAGACTGGAATCCATTTAGAGTCCCCTATCACTGGATTCTTTAGCCCAGTTGGTTAAAATTTTTTCTCAAATCAAATCATTTTAATTAAAAAAATACAGATGATGCAGATCTTTATGAAACTTCTGCACTCCTTTCAGCTCGAAATCTATTGAAACCTGCTGTACACTGTGTTCTATCTGCCACTTTTCAACAAAATAGGAAAGGTATCTCATGGTATGATTACATTTGGTAAGAGCTGTGCATGGTGAGGAAGACAAAGTGAAGTGAAGTCGCTCAGTCGTGTCTGACTTTTTGCAACCCCATGGACTGTATCCTACCAGGCTCCTCGGTCCATGGGATTTTCCAGGCAAGAGTGCTGGAGTGGACTGCCATTTCCTTCTCCAGGGCATCTTCCCGACCCAGGAATCAAACCCGGGTCTCCCGCATTGCAGGCAGACGCTTTACCGTCTGAGCCACCAGGGAAGCCTGGTGTAACTTGAGTACAACAGGTTACAATTCTTTGGGTTATTGAAGTTTAATCAAGACTCCCAGATGTTACGGTAAATTAATAACATGATTAAATTTCTCTTGGCAATTAATGTCAGCTTTTAAATCAGTGTTTGTTACATTTCATGTCACATTTACATTAAGTAATGAAATATTTGTTTCTTGCACAATGTTCTTATGAATGCTCACAAGCACCGTCATTAATTATAAAGCACTGCTCTGGAAAAGACTTCTTGCTGTGAGAATACGGAGATACATGTGTTCACGGTGCAAGTCTGCAATGCCTGTCTGGCCCAGTGTTCACACACTAGAAAAGCAGGTGCGGGGGGTGCAGCGTTGCATGCGCTCTAATTGAGCAGAGGTGGTTTTCACCCTCAAACGAATTGGACGGATGAACTCACAGGAAACACTGATTAGTTAGAACTGGGGGAATTTTTTTCCTAGTTATTCCTGGGATTTGTTCCATGAAAGTATTTTTTGGAATTGGCAGAAAAACCAATTCGTACAAAAATAAATGTCCTTTCTTTAACTGAAAGAACTAGGAAACTTCTTAATGCCTAATGTTAAAAAAGCATAAGAAAGCAAGAAGGTGTTCTGTTTCTTCCACACTGAACTAAGTAATTTCAGCTGTGGTTTGACATGGGCCACCAAGGCCATTATGATATTGAGATAATTGAAATAACAGAAAACCTTCTGCTGAGGACAAAGTGAACCTGTGGTGTTTAGATGATCTTTGTGATGGATATACTGCTCGAGACTTTAAAAATCTACTATCTTGCCCCCAATACATGATCTTTTCCCTAATTCTGAAGAAAGTGACACATAAAAGCAGAGTGTCCCTCAGTGAATGAGCGACAGAACTCAGTCTAGTACGGGGCTCTTCACTCTTGCACAAAGGCTCCGCTGCACTAAGCCAGTGGTTTACAAAATCTTTGGGGCCACAGAAATCTGTCTTCAATGACATCTCATCAGGAAGCCTAATATTTAAAACAGAGTGCAGCTGGTGGATAATTTCAAGCCAGTTTCAGTGCCTCCATCATTTTTCAAAGTTCTTGCCAGGTTGCAAGAATTTCTAAGAAAACTGATATTTCCCTACTTCATCTCCAAGAAATGGAATTCAAAGGACTTCTGAAAGCATCTTCATCTAAAGGTTTCATCACTACTGATGGACAGAACCATCGCCAGGCAGGTAAACACCACATACACTTCAGCAGAACCTGAACAAGGGAAGCTAGTACTGATATACACAACACACTGATGCTAGTGAATGGTAACAACTTCCATGCAGCTTGTATTACCTTCTACCTGGACACGTCCATCCATTTCTCTAAGTACTGGCCTTGCATCCTGGACCACGCAGGAAAATATCAAAAGGGAAGCCTAGCGGAATCCCTCAAGATTCCCATCTCCTGATAGTTAACACATCCTTTCTCAGACTCAAGAAAAGAAGAAATCCAGTATATATGAGCAGCTACCAAGGGCAAGGCATTTTTACCCAGATGATTTTCGTATCTCACTTGACCTTGTGAGACATGTAATTTTGTTCTCATTTTACAAAGGAGGAAATCAAGACTCAGAGCACCTTCACAAACTGCTCAGACAACTCTGTTGAAAGTTGGGATTTAGATCTGGGTGAATCAAATTCCAAAGCCCATGTTCCTCCCACCACCCCATCTCTGAGTCTCTCATTGCTGATGTCTCTGATCAAGTCCAGAAACAATATGCCGCTGGGCACGGGTTTTGTATTACTAGGTACCCTTTTTATTATAAAAGCCAGATCTCCTCAGTTAGCAGACTGCATGCATTTTGAGAATATAGCATAGAGAAGAGATTCCTCGGTCTAATTCCCTCCTTCCAAAATGATAACACTGCAAACCATTGCAACTTATATTTATGGGACATGTTATGCTGCTGCTGCTGCTGCTAAGTCACTTCAGTCGTGTCCCACTCTGTGCGACCCCATAGACAGCAGCCCACCAGGCTCCCCCGCCCTTGGGATTCTCCAGGCAAGAACACTGGAGTGGGTTGCCATGTCCTTCTCCACTGCATGAAAGTGAAAAGTGAAAGTGAAGTCACTCGGTCGTGTCCGACTCTTCGAGACCCCATGGACTGCAGCCTACCAGGCTCCTCTGTCCATGGGATTTTCTAGGCAAGAGTACTGGAGTGGGGTGCCATCACCTTCTCCCGGGACATGTTATAGTATTTATCAGCTTGAGACACACTGAAGGGCAGCACTAACAATCAAAGCTTTCTAAAACATCTCTTTCCATTCTGTTACAGGATGGTCTGTATTCATAAGATCTATGGGTCTGTTAGCTCGAATTTTGTTTGCTTAGAAGAAACAGTTACTCAAGTTGATAACACAACTGCCATTCATGTACAGAGTGATTCTTTCACAGAAGAGGAGTACACATTTCTTAATACACTCATTGGCTTTGCTATTCTTGAGTTTTCATGCCTATGGATGATTCTTTGCAAACATACCAGAGCTGTAATTTCTGAATGCACCAATGATGAATATCCCCTTACTGAATAACTCTTCCTGGAAGAGTTCCTAGAGCTATATATCATTCAGTATTACAATATGAAGTGCAGTTGCCCATACAAAAAGAGATACAATCATCTTTTTTCATTACCTGTAATTCTTTTGATCCATTTTCTCCTCTGCTCCCTCCTCTGTAAGTAATCTTAAGACACAGGAAATCTAGGCTATTTTTTAGAGAATAATCACTTTTCCCCTCCAAGTTTTAACTTGCACTTGGCATTAAGTGAAAATAGAGGATTGGTATCAAATAATAAGCCTGGCGAATGTCTATACACACACACACAGAGAAGTTTGAATTTTAAAACAGATAATGTCCTCTTTATCTGAAAGCCGAGTTTCTTTAGTTGGAAGAAAAAAATCTGAATTTGCTCCACTCAACATTTTCTCCTCCTGTCTTAGCTCCAGCTACTGTAACAAATTACCCCATGCTTTAAACAATAAATATTTATTTCTTACCATTCTGGAGGCTGGGAAGTCTGAGATCAAGGTGCTAGCAGATTCCGTGTCTGGTGAGAGCGCTCTTCTTGGTTTGTGCATATCTTTCTCCTTGCTGTATCTGCTGGAGAGAAGGGGAGGACTCTGGTCTCTTCTTCTTTAAGGACATTAATCCCATCATGGGGGCTCGACCTTTATGACCTCATCTTACCCGAATTACTCCCAAAGGCCCTACCTCCAAGGCTCATCATACTGTGGGGGGAGTGTGTGTGTGTGTGTGTGTGTGTGTGTGTGTTAAAGCTTCAACATATGAACTGGGGGCAACAAACATTCAATCCATAGCATCTTCCTTCTCCCTCTCCACTTTTCACTTCATGCCCACACCGGACTCTGCAAAGCCAAATATTAGAAGCCCCCATCTGCCCCGCTGATGCTTCTTTCTTGAGGACACTCCCTGTATAACAAGGTAATTTCCCCTTTTCCGTTTGTTCTAAACACATAGCTTTGATGAACCAAACCAGCCACCCCTACACCCCACACCAAGCTCCAGAACAGTTCCCCTTCAAGACAATTGAATTCTGTAGGTCCCCCAGTGGCCAGGGGAGGGGAGAGAAGAAAATTTGTAATAACAACAGATTTTTCATTTTTGAAAGGCCCCTTTTTGTTGTTAAAATATTTTATATTCCCTGTAAGGAAAAAAATAGTTCAGTGAACATTCTCACTAAATTGGAAAATAATTTTCAAAATTACAAATGAATTTGTGTTCATTTAACTTCAATTCAGTTCAGTTCAGTCGCTCAGTCGTGTCCAACTCTTTGTGACCCCATGAATCCCAGCACGCCAGGCCTCCCTGTCCATCACCAACTCCCGGAGTTCACTCAAACTCACGTCCATCGAGTCAGTGATGCCATCCAGCCATCTCATCCTCTGTCATCCCCTTCTCCTCCTGCCTCCAATCCCTCCCAGCATCAGAGTCTTTTCCAATGAGTCAACTCTTCACATCAGGTGGCCAAACTACTGGAGTTTCAGCTTTAGCATCATTCCTTCCAAAGAAATCCCAGGGCTGATCTCCTTTAGAATGGACTGGTTGGATCTCCTTGCAGTCCAAGGGACTCTCAAGAGTCTTCTCCAACACCACAGTTCAAAAGCATCAACTCTTTGGCACTCAGCTTTCTTCACAGTCCAACTCTCACATCCATACATGACCACTGGAAAAACCATAGCCTTGACTAGATGGACCTTTGTTGGCAAAGTAATGTCTCTGCTTTTGAATATGCTATCTAGGTTGGTCATAAGTTTTCTTCCAAGGAGTAAGCGTCTTTTAATTTCATGGCTGCAATCACCATCTGCAGTGATTTTGGAGCCCCCAAAAATAAAGTCTGCCACTGTTTCCACTGTTTACCCATCTATTCATTTAACGTAGGACCAATAAATTAAGGATATGTTTCTGAAACAAACTTTGGGTTTTAAAAGCTTGTAAAAGCCTAATTATTTGGGGATGCCAGTGCAGAGACATGGGTTTGATCCCTGGGTCGGGAAGATCCCCTGGAGGAGGAAATGGCAATCCGCTCCACTACTCTTGCCTGAAGAATTCCATGGACAGAGGAGCCTGGAGGGCTACAGTCCATGGGGTCACCAAGAATTGGACACGACTGAGCACACACAAAACAAGCTGCAACTCTACAGCCAGAGATTGCTAATTCGAATGTCTTGCGATATTTCAGAAAAGGGCTGTGCTTTGAAGACCATCTGCAACAGAAAAAGTAAAAAACAAAACAAAAACCACCGGCTAGATCAGAATGATGAGCAGCCACCTGCATGAGGGTCACTTAAAGCAACAAGGTCTGATTCTAAGTATAGGAGGGTGTTTCCTGGTCCTACACGAGTCTTCCCCTCTCTGTAGCTCCAGCCCTTAAGCAAGTCTGCCAGACCTGGAGCTGTCCAGAGGGAAGGCTGTCCCTGTCTGCTTGGACCCTGGACACTCAGAGGACAGACAACCGCTTTGAGGCCTCCAATCTGTATAGTGGCAGATTACACAGCTGATTTCAGGGGGGATGTTTGTAACAAGCAAACTGTTACTAAAAATAGAAGATACCAAATTTTTCAATGATAAACATAAAAACAGTAAGACTTCATCCCAAGTTATCCCTCCCCAAACACTTTGATACACTTGCACTCTAAGACACTCTCCTGAGCAGGGGAGAATGTGGTGGGGCTTCAGCAGAGCTTCAGCAGACCTGCAGAGCTGCGCTTCACTCCTGGTCTGTTTTATCGATGCAGCAGCCTGCAGTCTGCACCCATGGGCGTAAGTCATTCCCCATCACAGGTGGTAGCAGAAGAAAAGATGGAAACTGCCAGGTGATAAGACGCCCAGATGCCTGCCCTCTCTCCACACGGTGACTCGGCATCACTGAGGTTTCTGCTATGAGGCCACAAATACTTGTGTGGTAAGAAGCAGCTAAAACCCAAGGAAAGTTTACCCCCTAACTTCTACCACTTAATTCCCCTAGAGAGTTTTAGTGGAAATGTAATCAGATTAAGCTGAGGTTCTAAAGGAAATTATAGGTGACCATGTTGCCAACTGGGAATTTACACACCAGTTTGGAGTGGCCTTTTGGATCTGTCCCTGAGCTATTTTCCTACTGAATACTCTTGTTATAGGAACAGCTCACCTTATCTGAAGAAGAAATGATAGTGTATTATTGTCCTGACAGAGAATAGCTACTTAAAGTTTCTTATAGCCACTCTTCTTGTAAAGCAAGTAATTCTATACTGCCTTAACCTTTCTATTTGTTTATTGATTTGGAATTTCGTGCATTTCATTGGCTTAAAGCAGAGCATCTCCATATTGTAAACCAACCCATGAAATCTACAGTTTATTGCACATTTTGTAAGAAGTGAAAATTTTCATGCCCTTTACTCAATGAGATGAACATGTCTTCATTTGAAATAAACACCGAATCTAAGGCAAAAATGAGACTGAAGACGATGGACCTGGACATCTAGCCTGATCTTTGTTTTGTCATAGAGGAGTGGCTGGGGGAGAAGGTCTCACTGGTGCTGACTCAGAGAGTTTTGACACCTCCAGTGGTATGACTGCAGTTCATGTGGAAATCCATTTGCAGGTAGAATCCTGCTTCACTCCACAAAGACGGCATTCTCTGCCCCCAAAAAGCAGCTTCCCCTCTGGTGGTCATGGAAGCCTCTACAAACACACGTTGCTGACCAGAAGTTTCGTCCTGCAGGGTGAAGCTAGCCCCACTTATAGCTGCTGAGCCCTGGGACCTACTCCACGGGCAGGAAGATTGATCACGAGGTAGTTTATTTAGTCAGAGGATCACGGGTGAGTCAGGAGACAAGGAAATTCAGAAACCAAAGTCAGAAGTGATTGTGCATAGAAGAGGAAACCAGCTGCACCTGGCAGTCTGCTACCAAATCAGAAAGGGCTGTAATGGAAAACGGATGCGTTTATAGAAAATCCGTCTCCCGTCCTCCCCTGGCCAGAGCCGCTGCCCTCTTCACAGGGAGTCAGCGTATTAAGTTTGGCAGCTCTCGTAGAGCTTGCCATGCCAGGGAGGTTATTAAAACTGAACTGAAATGGTTTCATAACTCGGACTGGAAACAAGAGTGAGGAAAATGCTAACACCAAAGTGACAGACCAGAACGAAATGGAGCTAGATTCGTAGGCTCTCTGGCTCATGTTTCAGGAGGCTCCACGTGTTAAAATAGGCTGAAAAGTTAGCTAAATAAAACAAAGTGCCAAGCGAGACATTTAACACCCTTGAGAGGGGGCTTACCAATGAGAGAATTCCATGATTCGCTATGTTGACCGAGAACTGTACTGATGGGAGTCTGAAAACAAGAATAATTATAACCACATCCCCTAAAATATCTGTCACATGTGAGGGACTTCTCCCTTCCCCAGTGTGCCTCACTGATTCGAAGGATCTCAAAGATATTTTCTGGTTCTCAGGGATAGAGAGTTCCAGAGATTGAAAAAGCAGATGAGTGATGTGTTTTACCGTCACATATTACAGTCATTAAGAGTGTAGGCCAACAACTTCTTGGAAGGACATACAAATTTCAGAATTATACAATTTAAAACACTTGCTAAAATTGTGGAGGGTCTGATGTTAGCAGAGTGGTAGTTCAGGAGAGCCATCAATGGGCTATACTTATTTTTCCAGGTGGTCTTATGTGTGTCCAAATAAAAGTTATTTCTGAAAAAATATCAGCTATCATTTCTGGGAGGACCTAAGCTGAGGAGCAGCAAACAGCTTTCATGTCTGAAGCCAAAAGAATGTTTTTAGGCCCATTGAAAAGGCTGGTCACAGGCTTTATCCATGAGAATATATGGTAAGACCAACTCATGCCAGTGCAATTCAGAGGAGTGAAAAGCCTGGGTCTATAATACCAGTGCCCATGACCAAAAATGGTGGAAAGAATTTTAATGAAGAAGATAGGGAATGTCAGAACAAATGGTTAAAATCTAATTTTCCTTGTGGCTTTTAGGACATTTCCGTGACTATTTTTGTTCATTTCAAAAATAGGCATTTCTTATATTGACTTCCTTTTCCATGAGTTTTTATTTGCCTCTCATTCAATAGCAAATTGGTGGCTCCACCTTCAAAATATATCCAGATTCAAATATTTATCAGCACAACAACCCTATGGTGGTTAAGTATGATCATATCTCACCTGGATTATTGGAGTAGTCCCTTATCAGGTCTCCCTTTACCCACCCTGTCCTCCCTGTGGTCATTTCTTAATGCAGCATCCAGAGTGATTCACAGACATAGAGGAGCTCTGTTCAAAAACTCACCAATGGGAGAGGATTTGGGGAAGATGGTAGAGTAGGAATCACCAAAAATCTGTTTCCCCATCTAGACAACAATTGCACTGGAAGAACTTGTCTGATGTAACTATTTTGTAACCCTGGAGTCTATTTAAGTCTTTCAACTTCCATGGGAAGGCTTGAACAGTAAATTGTGGTTAATTCTGATCAGCCTCAGTTCATGCTACAGGACCATCCTCCCCTGCCCACAGCTGTATGGCAGGCAGCTGTGCATGGGTTTCTGGAGCAGCTTGCACACAGCTTGTAGGAGCCAGGGTGGGCAAAATGCATCCTGTCTGCCAAATATCAAACATCTGTTCTCTAATTGCTGCTTCTGATCACAGAGATGCAAAGAGGAGAGATCCGTTGTTGCTATCTCTCAAGACGGTTGCAAGCCCTCTTCCCCTTTGGCTAAAGTAACTTGTAGGGGATTTAAAGGACTGGAACACATCCCCCATCATTATTCTCTTCTGTTAACTTTTGGATAGGCTAAGGATATTAAAAAACAATATCATATATGGGGAAAATTAGGAAGTAACTATACATAATGAGGGAAAGGCATAGGCTCAGAAAAGACCTGAGATGATCTTAAGTTTATACCAGGATGATCCTTGGTATAGAGACAGACTACAACAGTTGAAACAAACAAACAAACAAACAAACAAACAAAAAAACAGAAACCATAGCAAACCCCAGCAAACCCAGGAGAAAGGAGACATTATAGCTTACAGAGTTCCAACATAATTTTGTTCAAATGTCTATTTTCCAACAAAAACTCAAAAAGCATACAAAAACAAGAAAGTATGACCCATTCAAGAGAAAGAAATAAGTCAAGACAAACTCCTTGAAACTGATAGCAGTTGTACTAGACAAAGACTTTGAATTAATCATCTTAAGGATGTTCAAAGGTTGAAAGGGAGATGTAGAGAAAGTCAAGAAAAGGATGTGTGAAAAATGAAATATCAGTAAAGAGGTAGAAAACCTAAAAATAAACCAAAAAGAAAATTGGAACTGTGAAGTACAATACCTGAAACAAAACTTTCATTAGAGGGATTCAAAAGCAGATTTAATCAGTCAGAAAAAGAATGGGTGAAGTTGAAGATAGGACAAGCAAGGACAAGAAAACTGTTGAGTCTGAAGAGTAGAAAGAAAAGGGAGTGAAAAAACAGTGAACAGAGCCCAGGGGATCTGTGGAATGCTATCATGTGGACCTAAATGTGCCCTCTGGGCGTCCCAGAAGGAGAAGAGAGAGGGTAAAGTGCAGAGAATATCTGAAAAAAGAATAGCTAAAAACTTCCCAAATTTAATTAAAGACATAAAGATCTAAACGTAAGACCAGAAACTATAAAACTCCTAGAGGAGAACATAAGCAAAACACTCTCTGACATACATCACAGCAGGATCCTCTATGACCCACCTCCCAGAATATTGGAAATAAAAGCAAAAATAAACAAATGGGACCTAATTAACCTTAAAAGCTTCTGCACATCAAACGAAAATTTCAGCCTTTTTTAGAGACGGATCCACTGCCTAAATTGAGAGAATTGGAATGAATACTGCCCTGTCCTCACCATTTTTAGAGTTGAAGAGACCCTGCTAGGCTATTTCTACCCAGTGCATTGTTTTAGAAACAATGATGAGAGGAAAGAGCAACCTCATGACAGCTGACCACAGCTAGGGATTTTCTTTAGGGTCTCATTCATATTGATTTTCCACTGTATCCCATAAGATGTCCGTGAATGATAAATATAGAAAAGTTTTCTTTAAAATGTTTATTGGAGTATAATTGATTTACAACATTGTGTTAGAAAAGTTTTAAATCACAGACCTTAGAAACACGCATCCTGATTCCCAAAGAACCCTCAGCAGCTACCTACTCCAATGGCAAGGGCTCCCTAGACTGAGAAGCATTGTATTACCTCCCTCCCTAATTGAACCTGAAGGCACGTAAGACCCAAAGGGCCAATGATTTAATTAAGATCGCACAGTTAAATCCTGGAATTAAAACTGGAATTTGGCCCCCAGCCTTTGGGTGCAAGGCTTTCCCTGTGTGCCTATTCTCTGTCCACAAGCACATGCAAAGTCTTATCCCATTAAACACTCCACACCACCTCACAATTTCTGATTTCACATTATTGCATGGAATCAACAGCAAGGAGGGTGATGCTAAGGAAATTACCTATAAGCTTTTCAAGCAAATATGCATTTTCTGATGATGTGTTGGAATTTCTGTAGAAACATTCAGCAAGAAATCAAGTTATCTATTAATAAAAAGCTCAGTAGGGTGACAGTCATGAAGTAGGGCTTGTCAACCACCACTGGACACACTGGAGGCAAAATTCTGACCTTCAAGGGGAGAATGAGAAATATGTGGCAATATCTGAATCAAGGACTCTTTTGCTGCATTTAAATCAGTGAAGGAGCACTTGACTGATTTCAGAGGAGAGCTGTCCATAGCTCATGATAAGGGAGAAAAGCAATTGGAGTCAGGTACATAGTATACCAACTTTAATTAATCAAATAACAACCCTCTGTGTTTATTTACATGAGTGTGGAAAAAGTTGTGGGGGTATACACAGCAACTGCTAGCACTGGTTTTCATGGCATATGGAAATGAAGGAAGCCCAGGGAAGGTTATTCACTTTCTCTTAAGGCAAGGTCTAGGCCCCTTTCTCCTCAAGCAAGTTATTCTATTTTGAGTTCCAAAAAGTTGGGTGAAAATCATCCAACAGTGAAAAACCAAAGCATTTTAGCTGCTTGTTTTGAAGAAGAACAGTAATTTCATTAGGTGGACAGAGATACAAAGAAAAAGTCAAGAAGGTATTAATTGTCATGAATGAATAGATCTAAATCCCCACCTGCTGACGGAGTCAGCTCCCACTGAGAGAAATTGGTGGTGGTGGCGGGGAGAGGAACAGAGAAACACAGAGCCAATGGGGAGTTAACAAGACTCTATCCAGAAAGAAGAGTAATTCAGGTAAAATCAAATGAGAATCCTAACTGCAATTTAGAGATGGCAGTGTAATAGTGCGTCCAAATTTAAGGACTAGATGAGATGATTTTGAGTGGAAGCTTTCTGTCCAGGCCCACAAACATCCACAGACAACAGGGACTTGGAAAAATCTAAAAGAAACAGGTCTGACAATTACTATGAATAAACAGCGGGGGAGAAACACTGTCTTATCTTCTGAAGGGATGTGTCAAAGCTGCCTTCAGGTTTTCTAAGAAAATGTATAAAAATTATAATACTGAGGTTAAGATTCTTTCATTCTTTCACAAATATTATTAAACACTGACTAATGACCAGTCAGTATTCCATGTGCAGTGATACAGTGGTGACTAAGACAAAACTCTTGGCTTCAAAGAGTGACCGTTCTAGTTCATGATGCTGATAACAAGCAAACAAATAACATGATGGGTTAAAAAACAGAGATGCTATGGGGCACAAAGTCAGGCTAAAGGAATAGTAGTGGATAGGTTCCACTTTAAACAAAATGGCCAGGAAGGATCCTCTGATGAACTTAGAGCAGAGGCATGAATAAACTGAGAAAGTAAGTCATGGGAAGCTTTGGGTAATAGGGTTGAGGGCAAAGGAAACAGGAAGCACAAAGGCCAAAGAGGACAAGATTGGTGTGTGAGAAGCAGCAAGCAGGCTCGTGTGGCTGCAGAAGACTAACCGAGGTGCAGCGTCATAGGAGATTAGGAGTGGCCTCTAGGCCAGGGGAAGGAATTTAGACTTATTTTGAATGTGCTGGGAAGCCACAGGAGGGCTTTGACGAAATAGTAACAGAATGTGAGTTACATTTTAAAAAGATCATTCTGGTTATAGTATGAAGGACAAATTGTAGCGGAATATAAAGGAGCTGGCAGAATTGGTGGGAAGGGTTTTGCTTTGGTTCATAGTGGCTTTAATTAAAGTGGTGAGAGACTGCTCCACTTCTTCCTCAGAAAGATTGAGAGCAGGAGGAAAAGGGGGCGACAGAGGATAAGATGGTTGGATAGCATCACCAACTCAATGGACATGAGTTTGAGCAAGCTCCAGGAGATAGTGTGACGGACAGGGAAGCCTGACGTGCTGCAGTCGCAAAGAGTCAGACCTGACTTAGTGACTGAACACCAGAAACACAGACTCAGGCAGTGCCGCATCACACTCACACAGTGCTCCGTCACACACTCTAGAGCCAGAACAGTGCACAGCTGGCAAGGGAAACCCAGGAAGAGGACAGCAGGAGGCAGAGAGAGGTGCTGGGTCCCCTCATCCCCAGACTGTAACACTGCAAGACTTCTGTGCAGTCTTAATTCTTAGAGAATTGACATTTCATTTTATTAAGAGGTTATGGTACAGCTTACATATCTTTTTTTTAGAAATGAGAGAAGAGCATTAATTTTATTCCTTACTCTTGCCTTGTTTTCTCCAAATACATTTGTATAGTAAGTGAATTGCAAAATAATCACATAGACCCAATAGGGAATTGAAGTCATAAAGGTATAATTTAGAAAATAATTATATTTGCACTGTAATTTTTTCCAAATTCTTCTTAGTTCGATTTCGCCAATATATCCAGACTTGGACTGTTTTAATTAGGCAATAGGATCCATCGTAGGTGATTGATCTAGGAAGTGGATTGTGAATCTGTCTTTTTTTAAGTAGCACACTTATTGTATTACACCTGCCAGGTTAAAAGTTCAGAGGGGTAACCTTACAACAGAGGGACCTCTGAGCTGGGAGTGTGGGTCATAAACCCAGTCCTACAACTGGGAAAAGTACTTTAAACTCTTTTCCACTTGCTCATCTATAAATTAGAATAACAATCTGTCCTACCTACTCCTCAGAGTTGGATAAATTTTCTGACCACAAGTCAAGATGGAAACTCCTAGATGAGGGAGAGAAAGGAAAGTGCTAAAGGGGAATTTTCTGCAATTCCAGAAAATGAGCAAGGCTAAGTGCGTAAAAAGTTGAATGGAAGTGATGAAGACACTAGAAATACTGCTGGAGAAGTAGGACGCCCAATGGGCAGGACAACAAGACACTTGTTTTTTAAGACAGAATATGCTCAGAGGTTAAAGCATCTGCCTGCAATGCGGGAGACCTGGGTTCGATCCCTGGGTTGGGAAGATCCCCTGGAGAAGGAAATGGAAACCCACTCCAGTATTCTTGCCTGGAGAATCCCATGGATGGAGGAGCCTGCTGGGCTACAGTCCACAGGGTTGCAAAGAGTCGGACACGACTGAGCGACTTCACTTTCACTTTCACGCTTCTTTTTGGTCCTAACTGGCTGGTTCAACTTCATCAGAATAAAAAACAAAAAGTCTCAAATTCTTAGAAACTCCAACAGTTCATAAACTCTGTCCCATGTGGTCCTACATCCTTCTCCAGAGATTATCACTGGTATCTGTTTGGGACGATCCTTCTAGAATATCCCCAGGCAGTTACAATAGTATGTGTATGTATAACTAAATTAAGCATCTTAAACTTTACTGCAGGAATACAGACGTTTTAAGTAAATTGTTTTAATAATCTAAAACCACACTAAGATTTCTGGGATATCCTAAATCTTTTAAAACAATTTTAACTCTTAATTTTGGTTATTTCCATGGCAACCGACTCCAGTATGCTTGCCCGGAGAATTCTGTGGACAGAGGAGCTTGGCGGGCTACAGTTCATGGGATTGTAAACAGTCAGACACAACTGAGCGACTAACACTTTCACTTTCCATCATTTTAATTATAAGAACATATTGAGTACATATTCATGACCATCAACATTTTAATTATAATTTTCCTCAAGTTGATTATTTTCTCTAACTTGAATTCTATTACCTATTTTTTATATATGATACATTGTCTATACAATGCAGTTATATTTTCATATTTTGCATTTATGTTAGAAAGTTACTGGGATCTGCTGCTGCTGCTAAGTCGCTTCGGTCGTGTCCGACTCTGTGCGACCCCATAGACGGCAGCCCACCAGGCCCCCCCGTCCCTGGGATTCTCCAGGCAAGAACACTGGAGTGGGTTGCCATTTCAGAGTTAATTACTTTCCTTTTGCCTTTTCACCTTTTCAAGGTTTTGTCCATTGATTACTTTTTGATCTATTGTATTTTATATTTTTGATGAAGTGAATTTTGTTCTGTATCTTTTATTTTTATAAAATCCAACTTTCCTGTGTCAAGCTTTGCATATCCAAAATTTACCAAGATTTTACTTTTCCTATCCATATTTGGCAACAAAAAACTTCATG
Organism: Bubalus kerabau; assembly: GCF_029407905.1. Taxonomy (NCBI): domain Eukaryota; kingdom Metazoa; phylum Chordata; class Mammalia; order Artiodactyla; family Bovidae; genus Bubalus; species Bubalus kerabau. Next base: position 20,786,046 of record NC_073635.1, on the reverse strand, counting down.
TCGTGCAATTTTGGCCTTTGTCAATGCTGTTCTCTATTGATGCTTTTCATCAGCAATGTTTGTTATGAATTGAATGATTACTGACTGTTTGCGTTTGATTTGCAGATCATCCATAAGATAAGTGTGAGCAATTCCCTCTCCCTTGAGTTTCAGAATGGCTCAGTTGCTTGAATTATTCTGTTGTGTAGCTCATCCTATCTTTCTTACTTTTCATCTCCTTGCATACCATTGTGGGCCACAGAACAAGCAGTGAAGTTAAAAAGACATTTGAAATGCCCTGAGCTGCTACAGGAAAGCAGCAGCAGCAATGACCTGAATGCATGCATAGAAAGAAATAACTGGGCATCTCTACATGCTAGCTGGTTGGTATATGAGGCTACAGTGAATCCAGAACCGTCCTATCTACTGCCATCTCCCCTGGAGGCACTAACGTGACAATGAAGTTTAGGCTGGCATCTGGGACCAACTTATTCATCAGACACAGCAGTCTCTGTGCTAAGGCCGCAATACTTTAAGGACCTAGAAGAATGCTTTAAATTCTTTTACAATCCGATGGGAAAAATAAACTTTTAGGTTGAAGAAAAGGTTGATATATAGTACTGATATATTCTTCTTTATACCAATGCAGTGATAAAATATAACTCTTAAAAAATAAATTTAAAACATACTTTAAAAATATAATTTAAATTTAATGGAAGGGAGAAAGAAACCTGCAAAAATGAAAGCTCCTGGAGCCCATGAAGTCAAAATGTTGGCCTGCTGGCCTGTGTGCAGCCATGCTAAGTCGCTTCAGTCGTGTCTGACTCTTTGTGACCCTATGGACTGTAACCCTGCAGGCTCCTCTGTCCATGGGATTCTCCAGGCAAGAATGCTGGAGTGGGTTGCCATGCCCTCCTCCAGGGGATCTTCCAGAGGGTGAACCTTAGTCTCTGATGTCTCCTGAATTGGGAGGGAGGTTCTTTATCACTAGGGCCAACTGGGAAGCCTGGCCTCTTGGCATAAGGGCATCAAATTGATACAGCAGCACACACCACCCACCTAAAGAGTATAAGAGGGCTCTTGGGAACAAACATTTTATAACATGATAAAAACAAAGCTTACTTATTTTAAAATACTCAATATTAACATAGCCAGTATTTTCTCATTTCCCTTCCAAGGGAAGAAAGCTCAAGTACCAGACTGGTTTAAGGTCAGATCCCTGGCTCCCCTGGCTCTGGTTGTCCCTACCACAGCTGGTCACTATGTCCCATGTGTCTGGGTCTAGCTTTGAACAGAGAAGCCCTAGAAGACCCATGTCTGACCAGGTGGGTCATGCTCAGAGACACCATGGTTTACAGGGATCTATCACTAGGTAGAGCCTCTGGGTTCCTTGACTTCACCTTTGTATCTCAGCGCCTGACACATAGACTCAGTCAATACTGAGAGACTCGTCTTCACTGCTGTAGTAGGAGGGGAAGTTGTACACACAGTTAACAGTTGTACCTGGGACTTCTTTGGAGGTCCAGTGGTTAGGACTTCACACTGCCAACGCAGAGGCGATCCCTGGTCAGGAAACGAGATCCCACATGCTGTGTGGTGTGGCCAAGATTAAAAAATTATAAAAATAAAAAGAGTTGTACCAATTGTTTCAGAAGAAGAATTTTCTCTGATCAAATTCTGGTAAGAATAAAAATGTGAGAGAACAAGATGGCGGAGGAGTAGGTGGACGTGGAGTACGTCTCTCTCACAGATACATCAGGAATACACCTTCAGACACAGAAGTGCATGCAGAACAGCAGCTGAGAGCGGACAGGAGTACCTGACCAGTGTAAAAGAATATATAGACCCACACAAAACTCGGAAGGACAAAGGAACTAGAGGGGAAAACAGGAGTGTTAGTAGGAATGGACCTGCCCTCAGCTGGTGGGGGAACTGCAACAGGGGTCCAATCCCCACACTGGGGCAACTGTCTGAGTCAGAGGAGAAACATTTAAGGCTGATAGTGAAACAGCTGATCTGTGGCAGCCTAAATGGAATGAGAATCAGAGAGTCCTTGCTGCAGCCATACATACCCCAGACAGGGACGTAGATCCCCTGGAAGGCCCAGTGACTGGGAACTGGAGTTAGGGATTGTGGAGCAATTCTGGGGTGAGGGCTGCTGTTGACTGCAGAGAGATGGATTGAGGGGATGTGAGGGAGGAGACTGTCGTGGGAAATGCCTGTGGAGGAAAGCCAGGCAGCCATGGAAGAAGGGCAACACTGCTGAGTCCCATGTAGGGGGTGGATTCTGGGTATATTCACACGCCAGAATCCGCAGCTGAACAATAGAGAGGCTGGCCCATCAAACACTGGACGCACTGAACTACAGAGTAGGAACCCCATCCAGAGTGCCCCTTTCAGTGCCTGACACTCAGATCTGTAGAGTAGGACCTCATCCAGGGTGCCCCTTTAAGTGACTGATGCGCCAAAGTACAGAGTAGGGCCCCACGCAGGGTGCCTCTTTAAGTGCCTGACGTGCAAACAACAGAAAAGGACCCCCAGGCAAGGGAGCCCTCTAAGTGCCTGAATGGGTGGAGCTACGGAGAAAGACTGGCCAAAGAGGCCTTCTGATCACCAGCTACAAGAGGCTTGAAAAAAGACTCTGATAGGGCCATAACTCCTGCAGCAGAGGCAGTCTGTGTCCCTGCACACTTGGTGCCACCAGGGTCCCCACAAGTCAAGCAGCTGTGCCACCTTCATGATCAGCTCTCACTGGGGCAGAGCTGCCACAGGCAAAAGAAGTCTTGCGACTTTGCGCGCAGGGTCACTTCAGTAGTGTTTGACTCTCTGCGACCCTGTGGACTGTGGCCTGCCAGGCTTCTCTGTCAGGGATGGAGCGGTCTCCAGGCAAGAATATTGGAGTGCGTTGGCCAATACGGGTTGCCAAAGCCTTCTAGAGCATATTTCCTGCTGCCCTGGCCACCAACTCCCCTGAGTACCTGGTGCTGCCAGAACCCCTGCGACCCATGCACCACCTCCACACCTGGCCCTCACAGGGGCAAACCCAAGTCCTCCAGGGCAGCCTCAGGAGTAAACCCCAGTGGATGACCCACATGCAGAGGTAGAAATAAAACCACAATTAAAACCCAGGGGCAGTGTGGCTAAGGAAGAAGACCCAAAACTTTCCCACCAGCTGTACAAGCTGCAGATTAAATCCACACGATTAACTAGGCAGAATCTGTGTCTATGGAATATATAAAAAGGCCATTGAGAGCTCCCACAAAAGAAAACACACTAGTTCTAATAGCTGTGGGCATTGGAGGCAAGAGCACAGGACCTGGGTAGGAAGAATCAATGTTGTGAAAATGACTATACTACCAAATGCAATCTACAGATTCATTGTGATCCCTATTAAATTACCAAAGGCATTTTTCACAGAACTAGAACAAAAAATTTCACAGTTCACATGGAAACACGAAAGATCCAGAATAGCCAAAGCAGTCTTGAGAAAGAAGAACGGAGCTGGAGGAGTCAACCTTCCTGACTTCAGATTATACTACAAAATTACAGTCATCAAGACAGTATGGTGCTGGCACAAAAACAGAAATATAGACCAATGGAACAAGATAGAAAGCCCAGAAATAAACCCATGCACCTATATGTACCTTATTTTTGACAAAGGAGGCAAGAATATAAGTGGGGGAAAAAGAACCTCTTCAATAAATGGTGCTGGGAAAACTGGACAGCTACATGTAAAAGAATGAAATTAGAACACTTCCTAACACCACACACAAAGATAACTCAAAATGGATTAAAGACCTAAATGTAAGAACAGAAATTATAAAACTCTTAGAGGAAAACATAGGAAGAACACTCGATGACATAAATCAAAGCAAGATCTTCTATGATCCACTTCCTAGAGTAATGGAAATAAAAACAAAAGCAAACCAGTAGGACCTGATTAAACTTAAAAGCTTTTGCACAGCAAAGGAAACTATAAGTAAGGTGAAAAGACAACCCTCAGAATGGGAGAAAATAATAGCAAATAAAACAACTGACAAAGGATTAATTTCCAAAATATACAAGCAGCTCATACAACTCAATGACAGAAAAACAAACAACCCAATCAAAAAGTGGGGAAAAGACCTAAACAGACATTTCTCCAAAGAAGACATACAGATGGCTAACAGACACATGAAAAGATGCTCAACATCACTCATTATTAGAGAAATGCAAATCAAAACTGCAATGAGATATTACCTCACACTGGTCAGAATGGCCATCATCAAAAAGTCTACAAACAATAAATGCTGGAGAGCATGTAGAGAAAACGGAATGCCCTTGCAGTGTTGGTGGGAATGTAAATTGATACAGCCACTATGGAAGACGGTATGGAGATTCCTTAAAAAACTAGGAATAAAACCATCATATGACCCAGCAATCCCATTCCTGCATACACCCTGAGGCAACAAAAATTGAAAAAGACACACATGTGTATCCCATTGTTCATTGAAGCACTATATACAATAGCAAGAACATGGAAGCAACCTAGATGTCCATCAACAGATGAATGGAAGAAGCTGTGGTACATATACACAATGGAATATTACTCAGCCATAAAAAGGAACTCATTTGAGTCAGTTCCAATGAGGTGGATGAACCTAGAATCTATTATACAGAGTGAAGTGAGTCAGAGAAAGATAAATATCATATTCCAGTGCACATGTATGGAATTTAGAAAAATGGTACTGAAGAATTTATTTACAGGGCAGCAATGGAGAAACAGACATAGAGAATAGACTTATGGACATGGGGAGAGGGGAGGAGAGGGTGAGATGTATGGAAAGAGTAATATGGAAACTTACATTACCATATGTAAATTAGACAGCCAACAGGAATTTGCTGTATGGCTCAGGAAACTCAAACAGGGGCTGTGTATCAACCTAGAGAGGTGGGATGGGGATGGAGGTTCAAAAGGGAGGGGATATATGTGTACCTATGGCTGATTCATGTTGAGGTTTGACAGAAAACAAAAAAAGTCTGTAAAGCAATTATCCTTCAATAAAAAAAAAATAAAAAGAAAAAAAAATGTGATTTCTTCAGAGGAAATATAAGGTACTTTCCTCTCATTATTTTTCTGTTGTTGGTTCATACCTTCCCTTCCCACCCCCTTTCCTCTCTGGCGCTTCTTCTCCCCTTCCATGAAGTCAGGCATCTGGAAACAATTTTTAGGGACATCAGAGCCCAGTGGGAATATGCTCTTTGCCTTCTGGGGTAGGTTATTCCTGTTTCTTAAAATTTCTCTCCTAAACCAAAGGATCCGAGTTTGACAATTTCTGCCCATATCTTCCAGCAACAACAGTTCCATTATTCTGCTCCCCCCACCCCGGCCCGCCCCCACTTTGTTCTCTTCTTTTAAGGGCACAAGCTCTGAGTTCCCACCAACCTCAGGCCTGCTTGGACCTTTTGAGGCGATGGCCAAAAGCAGTCCCCATACAATTAACTTTGCCAACGTACTCGCATTCTTTCCATGACAATGTCATTAAAGACATTCCAAGTGCTTAAGACTCCCCTGTTCTTCTAAATAATTTTATAACATAGATGTCACCTCAAAGTTATTCACCACTAGTCTTTGACTACATCATGACATGGCAATTTGACTTCTTCTTCCTCTAGTTGGAACCAGGAGCTTTGTCTTGTTCAGTAAATAAATATGTAGCTTCCCTTATAAGCAAGCGGTAGCGAGACAGGGTGAAAGGGGTTATACTGTGATTATGGAACTGTTTGCTTTTGAATCAAGATCAAATGGCTAATTTGGATGTACTATGGATTTGCAACCTGATATTGAGCTACCCACAGAAATGCTTTGGAGTTTATACATCTGCACTTCTCAACAGAGGATGCGGTTAAACAACACTTCCAAAATAAGACAAAGGGTGCTTTACAGTAAGAACGTGGAGGAATTAAAACCCTTGCCCACAGTTAATTATAATGAAAAACGGGGCAGCAGGTTTAGAAAATAATATGGGAAGTCCTCAAAAAAAATTTTTTTAAACCCTAAAACAACTAGGTGATCTAGCAATCCCACTTATGGATATTTATCAAAAAGAACTGAAATCAGGACACAGGAGTATTAGACTCCTGTGTTCACTACAGCACTGTTCACAATAACCAGGATGTGGAAACATCCTAATTGCCAGTCAACAGATGGATTTGGTATTTATATACAATAGTATATTACTCAGCCTTAAAAAAAGAAGGAAATCCTGCCAGATATGACAACATGGATGAAACCTGAAGACATAAAATACATGAAATAAACCAGTCACAGAAGGATAAATACGGCATGATTCTACTTATAAAAGGTATCTAAAACAGACAAACTCAGGGAATCCAAGAGTGGAATGGTGGTTGCCAGGGGCTGAGGAGAGGAGGAAATGAGGAGTTACCATGAGACTCACAAGCAAGAAGCATTCAGTTAAGCAAGATAAACAGGCTCCAGAGACCTACTCTAAAACATCGTATCCTGATCAACATGCTGGAGAGAGTTTGGAGAAAAGGGAACCCTCTTGCCCTGTTGGTGGGACTGTAAATTGATACAGCCACTATGGAGAACAATATGGAGTTTCCTTAAAAACTAAAATAGAACTACCATGTGACCTCAGCAATCCCACTAGTGGGCATGTACCCTGATAAAACCATAATTCAAAAAGACATATGTACCTCAATGTTCATTGCAGCACTATTTACAGTAGCCAGGACATGGAAATAACCTAAGTGTCCATTGACAGATGAATGGATAAAGATGTGATACATATATAAATGGAATATTGGCTTGGGACTTACTGGCGTTCCAGTGGTTAAGACTCTGAGCTTCCACTGCAGATGAAGTGAAAGTTGCTCAGTCATGTTCGAATCTTTGTGACCCCATGGATTATATGGTCCATGGAATTCTCCAGACCAGAATACTGGACTGGGTATCTCCAGGGGATCTTCCCAACCTAGGGATCGAACCGAGGTCTCCTGCATTGCAGGCAGATTCTTTACCAGCTAAGCCACAAGGGAAGCCCAAGAATCCTGGAGTGGGTAGCCTATCCCTTCTCCAGTGGATCTTCCTGACCCAGGTATCGAACCGGGGTCTCCTGTATTGCAGGCAGATTCTTTACCAACTGAGCTATCAGGGAAGCCCATAGCTTCAGCGAAATCACTGAATTAAGTCTCAACTCTTCAAATCAAAACATTAAAATCAAAGTGTGGTTAACCACTTGACATTTCAACAATATGATTACACATGCTGACTCGGCCACAAAAAGGAACAAAATTGGGTCATTTGTAGAGATGCGGATGGATCTAGAGTCTGTCATACAGAGTGAAGCAAGTCAGAAAGAGAAAAAACAAATACTCTATATTAATGCGCGTATATGGAATCTAGAAAAATAGTACAGATGAACCTAGTCCCAGAGCCGGAATAGAGAGGCAGATATAGAGCACAGATACATGGACACAAGGTGGGAAGGAGCGAGCAGGCTGAGTTGGGAGATTAGGTTTGACATATACAAACTTGCACGTATAAACTAGATAGGTCGTGGGAACCTGCAGTGTAGTATAGGAGCTCAGCTTGGTGCTCTATGATGACCTAGATGGTGGGATGGTGGGGTGGGATGGGAGGGAGGTCCAAGAGGGAGGGGATATATGCATACATAGAGCTGGTTCACTTTGTTGTACAGTAGAAACTAACAGAACTTTGTAAGGCAATTATACTCCAAAATTTAAAATTAAAAAAAAAAATATATGGTGTAGTCATAGCAGCTTATACTGGAAAGAACAAACTGAAACCACTTTCCCTCAGAAGTAGCTGTGTAAGAGAAAGCACTCCAGATTTTATGGACTTCTGCTGCAGCCCATTCAGTACAGTTACTATCCCCTTGTGACAAGACAGTGTTTTAATGTGTCAACAGCTATGGTCTATTTCGAGTATTCCCTGTTAACCCATGACCCTGCCCCATTTAGCCATATAGATATGGATAATCTACTGCCCACAAAGGTCACAGCTGATTGCAGAGAACAGAAATTAAATGTTAATTCTTAGCTTTTAGCCTCAAAATCTGAGGTCCAGATGTGAGACAAGAGTTGAAAGATTACATGAGCAGACAGAGCAAGTTTTCTGCCCACTGGATACTAGATACAATTTCCTTGGGTGAGAGGAAGAACAAAGAATAAAAGGAAAGCAATACTAAGAGAGTTTAATAAGGGATATTTCATGCAGTCCATCTTCTCCTGAGGTAAAAATCTACAAGAAGAACATTGGAACTGTTGGCCAATTGGAAGACAGGAGAGTGGAGGACATCTTGTCTTGTTTCTGGAGTGAATCCTAGAAGAGCAGTAGGGTGCAGAGCTCCTCCTCCCCTAGGGGGACAGAGCAGCGCTAGATTAGACTGGGCAGTTCAGTGGGTCTGGGCAGTGGGTGCTCAGACAGCTTCAGTGGTGAAGAAGAGCATCCAAGGGAGCTGGGCTCGGTGAGAGGCAGGGGACCTGAAGGAGCAAGTGAGATGCACAATGATCTGATTGGACTTTGGCCAGAGACCAGATGAGGGAATAGAGCTCTTACATATGTATATCTGCCAATGTCTGGACACCAATATGGCTAAAGCATACAGTAGCAGATTCCCCATGGATAGAAGGCAAACAAGACTAGACACTTCACCTGTCCTCTCCCAATGCCCTGATATCTTAAGGCACCCAGACTTTGAATACAGTTCCAATGAGAAGGAGGAAAAGAAGTCAACAAGTCTACCATGAATTGACTTAGAAAATCCTTAAGTGAAACACAGAAGCGTAAAATGACTGAGATTAAATTTCACCTTTTAGGCAAAGTAAAAGCTTGGGGCTAAATTTCCTTTGAAAATAATTATTGTCTTGTGAGACATTCTTTACCAGGAATGTATGCATCCTCTAGGAAAATGGGATGTTCTTCCTTGGAGAAAGAGGAATCGCAGAAAAAATAAATATAGGAGCATTATTATAGCTCAAACAAAAGATGCAGAAAAACACTCAGTTCTCAAAATTCAGTTCTTAGACTGAAATGAGTATCAATAGAGAGGTCAGAAGTAATAAATTGTTTTTGTGCAGCTCTGTCATTGCTTAATTAATATTCACCCTTAAAGATATTTTTTGAGGTAGTAGAAAATTTAAGAAATTCAATTCTAGACTAAAATTTTCTTTGTTCAAATCCTGGCTAATCTCCTTTAAATTTATGACATTAAAAACTTAATTTCATCAATAGTCTCTCTCTTTTTAGTATGAAAATTTTTTTAAATCTGCAAGAACAGATATAATAGTAGAGGATCCCCATGTACCTCACTTAACTTCAACAATTATTAACTTAGCCAATCTTATTTCATTTATGTTGTAATCCATTCCTCCACCCCACAGCATATTATTTTGAAGCATAGCCTGGAAAACATATCATTTTATTTGAAAATTTCAGTATATATCTTTAAAATATAAAGATTCTTTTAAAACAAATAAAACCAGGCTACTATTATCACATTTAAAAATTTTAAATAATTCTTCAACATCATCAACTATATAATCAGTTTTTAAATTTATAATTACCTCAAAATTTTAATTTTTTGTAGTTTATTGTTTGGAGTCATTTTCCAGATAATGTCCTTACACTGCGATTGGTTATATATCTCTTAAGTCTCTTTTAATTTTTACATTCTGCTCTCAACTTTTTTTCCCCATGCAATTTCTGACTGAAGAAAACTGGACACTTGTCCTGTAGAATTTCCCACAGCTTGCATTGTGTTGACTGAATTCTTGGATATTGTTTAACATGGCCCTGTGTCCTCTGGGTTTCCTGTAATTAGATCTAGAATTCTTCTTGGGTGGTGTTAGTGCTTCCAACAGGTTGCATATAATATTTGGTTGTCTCTCTTTCGGTGAAATTAGAAGCTGTTTATGCTCAAGGCCTAAGTTCATTAGAGGTTGCAAATTAGTAATATTCTAATTTTTATCTTCTTCATGTATTAGCAAAGAGTCTGGGACAAAGAAGCTGCTTGTTAAAAGCTACCTTCTGTCACAGCACTTACACAGGTAATATAGGCAGTGCTGAGTTAACTCAGCACAACTCAACATCAACTCAGAGAAATATCCATATACTGGGGGTAAGCCATGTTAAAGAAACAAAATGGGAGCAGAAATATATTACTTAGGGTTCATGATACAGTGGCTATACACTTCACTGTGTGTGTGCAATTTATTTTTTTCAAATTCAAACCATCAGAACTGTCCAACCTTTCAACAAAAGAAGGCTATGCAGTTGGATGTGAGAACTGTTTCTCGAAACGTCTGGAAATGTTTGGGTTTGGCTCCTGAGAAGCCGTTGTTTACTCTGAGCCTCCTGTCCTATTGCATATTTGTGTTGTGGCAAGAGGAAGAAATTTCATACAAAAATTGAAAATGCGTGAAATCTTGTGCATTGAATGGGATCTCCAAGATTCCTGACAAAAGGATGTGATTTCTTCTAGAATTCATTAAAGAGCGGGTTGCAGAAGAGAGCTACATTAGTCCTCTCAAAGTAGGTATCCATCTGGGTCATCTAGTGTTGATGGCCCTAGTGAGCCCCATGTTTGTGATGTACATAAAGGAGAAACAGATCAAAGGAGTTTTGTTCTGTGAACCACTGCAAACAACTACAAAGGAATTGATGAGTTCAGTCTTAGAGCCTGCCTTTTGAATGCACAAGTTAATGCTCGACATATGTGAATCTATTTGTACTTGTGGTATCCCCGATACCTGAACAAAAATATCAAGAGCTGCTGCCTTTGTAAAGAAAGTAGACCTTCACCATTATCACACATAATACTGCATGAGAGTGATTTCACTACAAAGAATGTTCCCCCAAATATTGAAGACTGGTTTGAACATTGTGGTGAACACCATAAATTTTATCGGAGACTATGCTTCAATCTTCTCCCTGACTCCAGGTTTTGACAAAGTAATTGGGACCAAGTACAGTGTACAGAAATGAGGTGACTTTTCAAGGACCATGTGCTTACTTGATTTTTTCCCCTCAATAAGATATTATTTTCTTACCATTTATTTACATATAAACACAGATGAAAGGAAATCAATATAAAAACTGAATAGTACGTGCACTGATGCTGGGAAAGATTGAGGGCAGGAGGAGAAAGGGGCGACAGAGGATGAGATGGTTGGATGGCATCACCAATTCAAGGGACATGACCTTGGGCAAACTCCAGGAGATGGTGAGGGGTAGAAAAGCCCAGAGAGCTGCAGACCACGGGGTTGCAGTCGGACATGACTTGGCAACTGAACAACAACAGAAGTGTGTGCGGACGCCAAGATATAAGAAGAGGGTAATTATTCAATACTAGGTGAAGGTCCCTGGAAGAGAGAATCTGGACAGTGTCTCCAAGTCACAGCTGGCTTTAGCTCTGCCAGCAAGGCACCCAGTCCCTTCCAGAGTAGTGAGGAGGCAGAGTGTTGAGTGAGTCAGGAAAGCACAGACTCATGACAGCTTATTCATCCAACAGGCTGTCGTGTGGGTCAAGTGCTAGATACCCAGCAAGAAAATGGGAGGGGGCTATCTGTAGTTTCCAAGCTTCTGCGGTTTCCAAGAGCAGAAACACAGCCTAGAGGTGAGAAGGACAAACAGATACAGGACAGAAGAGGAGGACAGACATTTCATCAGCGCACAGCCAAGGCAGGCCAAGTACAGAAAAGAACCCAGGAGTTCTGACCCCTGATTCCAAAGTTAGTACAATGGCAGGTGCACCTTGCTGATGACAGCCTCATCTTGCCTGCTTCCTAAGTCAGGCTGCTCCAATTGGCTATTGGCAGGGTCTTAATACCTAAGGAAATAAGCCTGCTTGTTTGAAACTGAGGCAGTAATTCAAGTAAAGAATTTTAAAAGTTTATTCTCTTATAATACATGGTAAGTGCAATTAAATTCTAAATAAATTTCACACACCCAAATAAGGAATTGTGGCTTCCCTGGTGCCTCAGACGGTAAAGAATCTGCTTGCAATGTGGGAGACCCAGGTTCAATCCCTGGATCAGGAAGATCCCCTGGAGAAGGGCATGGCTACCCACTCCAGTATTCTTGCTTGGAGAATTCCAAAGATAGAGGAGCCTGGTAGGGTACAGTCCATGGGGTTCCAAAGAGTTGACATGACTGAGTGACTAACACAAATAAAGAATTAGGATGAACACAGTAGAGCAGTTGTGCATGTGTATTAGGAAATTTCTAGTTTAGAAAAAGGACATTGACGAGATTAATTTTATTCTTGCATTTTTTTTTTTTTTTTTGCAGGAAGGAAGAGAAGCTTAGTAAATGAAATAGTAAACGCAGCAGGTGACATAACAACTCACTGACATGAGATGAGTGATGCCTTTATGCATGCTTTTTCCATGGGAGATTCTGCTCTTTCTGTTTGGCTTTTAAATTTCTGGATAGAAGAGTTTATTGGAGAAAGGGAAAGATATACCCAAATGAATGCAGAGTTACAGAGAATAGCAAAGAGAGATAAGAAGGCCTTCTTAAATGAATGATGCAAAGAAATAGATGAAAATAATATAATGGGAAAGACTAGAGATCTCTTCAAGAAAATGGGAGATATCAAGGGAACAGTTCATGCAAGGATGTGCTTGATAAAGGACAGAAACAGGACCTAAGAGAAGCAGAAGAGATTAAGAAGTGGCAAGAATACAAAAAAAAAGCTATACAAGAAATGTCTTAATAACATTGATAATCACAACAGTGTGGTCCCTCACCTAGAACCAGACATCCTGGAGTGTGAAGTCAAGTTGGCCTTAGGAAGCATCACTACAAACAAAGCTAGTGGAGGTGATGGAATTCCAGCTGAGCTCTTTAAAATCCAAAAAGATGATGCTGTTAAAGTGCTGCACGCACTGTGTCAGCAAACTTGGAAAACTCAGCAGTGGCCACAGAACTGGAAAAGGTCAGTGTTCATCCCAATCCCAAAGAAGGGCAATGCCAAAGAATGTTAAAACTACCATACAATTGTGCTCATTTCACATGCTAGCAAGTTTATACTCAAAATCCTTCAGGCTACAACAGTTCATGAATTGAGAACTTCCAGATATACAAGCTGGATTTAGAAAAGGCAGAGGAACCAGAGATAAAATTGCCAACATTCGTTGCATCATGGAGAAAGCAAGGGAATTAAAAAAAATCTACTTCTGCTTCACTGACTATGCTAAAGTGTTTGTGTGGATTACAACAAACTGTGGAAAATTCTTACAGAGATGGGAATACAGCCCATTTTATTTGTGTCCTGAGAAACTTGTGGATCAAGAAGCAACAGTTAGAACTGGCCATGGAACAATGGACTGGTTCAAAATTAGGAAAGGAGTACAAGGCTGTATATTGTCACCCTGCTTATTTAGTTTCTATGTAGAGTATTTCATGCAAAATGCTGGGCTGGATGAATCACAATCTGGAATGAAGACTGCTGGGAGACATATCAACAACCTCAGATATGCAGATAATATCACTCAAATGGCAAGAGTGAAGAGGACCTAAAGAGTCTTTTGATGAGGGTGAAAGAAGAGAGTGAAAACAGCTGGCTTGAAATTAAACATTAAAAAAACTAAGACCGTGGCATCTGGTCCCATCACTTCATGGCAAATAGAAGGGGGAAAAGTGGAAGTAGTGACAGATTTTACTTTATTGGCCTCCAAAATCACTGTAGACAGTTACTGCAGCCATGAAATTAAAAGACACTTGGAAGGAAAGCTATGACAAACCTAGACAGCATATTAAAAAGCAAAGACATCACTCTGGCCACAAAGGTCCATATAGTCAAAGCTATACTGGCTTTTCCAGTAGTCATATACAGATGTGACTGTTGGACCATAAAGAAGGCTAAGCACTGAAGAATTGATGCTTTTGAATTGTGGTACCAGAGAAGACTCTTGAGAGTCCCTTGGACATCAAGGAGATCAAATCAGTCAATCCTAAAGGAAATCAACCCTGCATATTCTTTGGGAGGACTGATGCTGAAGCTCCAGCTCCAATACTTTGGCCACTTGATGCAAAGAGCCAACTTACTGGAAAAGATCCGATGCTGGGAAAGATTAAAGGCAATAGGAGAAGGCGGTGACAGAGGATGAGATGGTCAGATAGTATCATCAACTCAATGGACATGAGTTTGAGCAAACTCCTGGGAGACAGTGGAGGACAGAGGAGTCTAGCATGCTGCAGTCCATGGGGTTGCAAAGAGTTGGACACAACTTAGTGACTGAACAACAACAGAGTTTATTGTTGTCTATTTTTAACATTAATTTATATTTTTTTCATTAAGCTAGGAGAATATATTCCATTCAACACATTTTCAACATGTGGGATTTATTGAGGATTCCTTTATCATAGTTTCTTTAAATGTTGTAGAGTTAAAAAGAAAATGCGTTTTTCATTTTGGTGACATAATTAGAAAAACAGACTGTGTCTACTGCTTACATCTATCTTATTATGTTGTTCAAGCCCAGTTTATTCTCACTTTTTTTTCCTATTCTCATGGGATGAGAGAATAAATGCTCCTCTATCAGCAAGTTCTTCCTTAGTTCTCTTTATATTTCCAGTAGCACTTGCTTTATGACTTTTGATGCTTTGATATTTGATACATGAAGATTCATGAAAATTAGAGCTTCATTATGTATTATATCCTTTTTCATTGTAAGATATCCTTCTTTATCTTTAATAATTTTGCATAATTCACCCTGAACTAACACAGTATTAGGAACCCTGCTTCTTTTGCTGCACTTCCCTGACATGATTTTAGCAGCTTCTGTCTGAGAATAGCATATATTTGGACTGTGCTTTGTAATCTGATTTTAGAATTTTTTCTTTCAATATGTTTATACTTGATGTGAGAGAAATGTTAGGTTCCATCATCCTTCACTGCATTTTTCCTTTGCAATGTTGCACACACACAAATTAAAGACATGCACATATATATTTTTTCCTACATGGTCCTTGATTTCTTTATTGTGTGCGCATTTTCATTCTGATCATTCTAAAGGTTTATAGTCTGTTCTAAGATCTTTTAGATCTTTGTTCCTTTATAAGTTTACATATTATTATCATATTTTAAAATACTTAAATAGAACCTGATGAATCACCGCTACAAAAGATGAGACATGGGACTTTCCTGGTGGACCAGTGGCTAAGATTCTGAGCTTATGCACAGGACCTGGGTTCAATCCCTAGTCAAGGAACTATATGTCACAATTAAGAATTTCACATGCTGCAATTAAGACCCACTGCAGCCAAATAAATATTAAAAAAAATGATGAGACAATTACTACACTTACACCTACTCCATCTTGCCTATCCTACACTGCCCAATTTTGGTTTATTATAATATTATCATCATTAACATTGCTGGCTGTTACCTTTGTACATGTATACCTGTGGTGGAGTCATTTTGATATCTGGCAAAACTAATATAATTTGTAAAGTTTAAAAATAAAATAAAATTTAAAAAAAAGAGAGAAAAAAAAATAATACACTGACACGTCTGTCACTTGGTTTATCATTTTAAATGATAAGTTTGGAGACTGCTATACAAGATGAGGAAATCATGCTTCCACTGCTTTTCCCTCTATCTCTCATTCTTGGTTTGTTTCACAATTACTAGTGCTTTAAAGCTATTATCATTCTTTCTACATTATACTATATTCTGTAATCATAATTCCTACAGTTGCTTAAACTTATGCCTTTTTCCCCCAATCTTTTATTTTATTGAAGTATGGCTGACTTACAATGTCATGTTAGTTTCAGGTATATATAGCACAGTGATTCAGTTATATATATATATGTATATATAAAATAATATATATGTATATATAAAAATATATATAAATATATATTCTTATATATAATATATATAAAAAATATATATTATATATATAAATATATATATATTCTTTTTTAGATTACCTTCCTTAATAAACTATTATAAAATATTGAGAATAGTTCCCTGTGCTATACAGTAGGCCTTTGTTGGTTATCTATTTTATATATATTAGTCTATGTGTTCATCTCAGCCTCCTAATTTATCCATCCTGCCACTTTCCTGTTTGGTAACCATAAGTGTTTTTATGTCTGTGAGTCTATTTCTATTTTGTAAATAAGTTCACTTTGTACCTCTTTTTTCTAGATTCCACATATAAATGATATCATACGGTATTTGACATTTGTTTTTGTCTGATTTACTTCGCTTAGTATGATAATATTTAGGTCCATCCATGTTGCTGCAAATGGCATTATTTCATTCTTTTTTATGGCTGACTAATATTCCATTGTATATATACTACATCTTCTTTATCCTTTCATCTGTCAATGAACATTAGGGTTGCTTCCATGTCTTAGATTTAGTGTTTGCTCTCCTTACCACCGTAGCTATTCCATTCATCTCTTGACTGACATCTTCAAGTAATTTTTTTTTAAATAAAGGATACAGAAGTTCTTTTTTCCTGGCCCTTTTGCATGCCTGGAAATATGAAACAACAATTTGACTAGGTAAAAAATTTCTTGGGTCACACATTTTCTGAGAACTTGGCAACATTTTTTCATCACCTTCTAGCCATTAATATTGCTAAGAAAAATCCTATAACCAAAGTTATATTTTCCCTCTTATTTCTGTTTGATGTTTTTTTAAGGTCTAGATTCTTTCCTTTATCTTTGAAGTCCAGGAGCCTTGCTAAGCCATGTTTCAGTGTTGATTTTGCTGATCCTTCTTTTTTCTTATTTCCTGGAACAGCTGGGCCTATTTCAAACTATGGATTTAGGCCTTACTTATTTAAGGAAATATTTACTCTGTTATATCTGAATATTTTTTCTGTTTCCTTTATTAGAGACAAGATTTGTAGGAAAGTTGAAATTCTTTTTCCTGCTTCCCATATCCATAATTTTCTCAATAATCATTTCAAATATTTAAATATTCTTTCTCATTTATTTTCTTTTATTTTTTTCCCAAATCTACTCTTTATTTCTTTCTAAGGAGTTTCTTTCTAAGAGTTTCTCTTTTTAAAAATCACTTCTGTAATTTAACTATTTCTTACTTGAGCCAGTATAGCTCTTCTTTGACTTATTATTCAGAAAAGCCATATTTAAACATTTTTAATGGAAAAATATTCCTCTACAATTTGTATCTACAATTGGTCTAATTTTCTGGAATGTTAACCTGCCTTTTGCCAAATCCCTCTCATCTATTTATTGATTTTCTCAGTATATTTGTATCATGGGCCATACAAACTTCTTTGCATTAATACTCATATTTCTATGAGATTTCTCATTAATTTATATGGACTATTCTTATACAGGTGAACTATTTTCTAAAATATAAGGCATGTTGATGTATGGCAAAACCAATACAGTATTGTAAAGTAAGAAATAATAATAATAAAAAGAAAAAAAGCAAACAAATAAAGAACTGTAAAAAAAAAAAGCCTACTCTAAACATGCCTTGACTACTCACTTCTTTAACATTTGCATCTCCAAAGTCATGTCAGTTTATTACTTTGCTAAGTAATTAATTTAGTTACTTTAAGTAATGACAGCAGTTGTTTAATTGTAACTGAAAATTTACATGAATGTATTCAGAATTCTAACTAGAAATAAAATGGTGGTTAATCTTAAAAAAATAAGTAAATAAAATAAAATAAAATATGATAAGGCAGAGAGTACGGAGAAGTGAGCTAGGTCACTCATCCACTTGGATTTCTCTCTGGCCTGTAGCTTTGCCTCTCACCCAACAGGAAGTAGTAGGCTTGGCTAGCTTAACGGTCAACAGGGAGGCACTCAGCATTCCTTTCCCTTCAGCTGCAAGACCATCACCCACTCTCCTATGCTGTCTTTTAGCAAAAGTAGCATGTTTCTTCACTTCCTCTTTAAGCTCTGAGTCCTCTCATGTGATGCAGGGACACCTCCAAATTCACCTTTGTAGACACAGATGTCACCCTTCACGGAAACCGATGGTTTCTCTCCTTAGAATTCTTGGCCCACTTCAGGCAGGCTCTGTGTTACCTGAGCTCTGAGAGTCCTGCCTTTCCTTTCAGCCTCCGCTCTAAACTAAACCCAACCCGACTGTGTTAATCAGGAGTTGGGCTGTTTTCAAGTTTCATGTATATTTTCCTTTCTAACTTTCAAGAACTATTTTAGTCGTGCTCAGTGGATTTCAAAAAGAAAAGTGGGACCAGACGCCTTGACTCTGCCATCCCGCTGAACACCTTGATGTGGCCAAAGAATGGCTTTGGATCTGTTTCTTCGAAAATTAGATTTCACAAATAATATGATCTGATGAAAGATGATCTCATGGAAACATGGGTCATGGCTGAATGCAAATAGAGTTACAGACAATAAAGTTTGAAAATCTCCAATATGTTCAAACCAGTCCCATTTCCACATCTTACAATAGTATCAAAGGGCCCATCTGCTGGTGTGACCTGGGGTTTTTATCGTACCTCTTTATAGACCTCAAAACAAGGCATTTGACTAGAAAGAGCTCCTTATTGCTGAATATCACTGACCAAATCACTTCTTACCAGTGAGTCAGTAAGCTTTTTAAAGTTTACAGTTGTATAACTGCTTATGCATCCTCAAGCATTTTCTATTGAGTTAATTAAATTGTATTCTTTCTTAGCCTATATTACCTATGGTATTTTTATTGTGATAAAATATACATAGCCTCCACCAGTCTCACTCTTTGAGTGTATAATCCAGTGGTATAAAGTACATTCACATTATTGTGTAGTTACTGCCACTATTCATCTCCAGAACTTTCCATCATCCAGAAATGCAACTGAACCCATTAAACACCAACTTGCCCATTCTCCTCCCCTCAAACCCTGGTAACTATTTAATATAGTTTTTAATCGAAAGAACTAACCTTAACAATTGTTCCTCTTGCTATATTCTTGAAAATATAAGGGATGCAGACTGTAATAAACATTAAGACTTGCTGTGTTAGGTAGAGGCAAGGCACTCAACCTTGGGGGATGACATCTACCGCTTCCTCTGTGTGGCTCACTCAGTCTCTCTGTAAGTATGCTCTAGAGCAGCAGCAGCAGAGAAGTACTACTCTTTTTTTGAGTTTGCAAATTCTTTTTTTTCAAATTGCAGCATAATTCCTTTACAATGTTGTGTTAGTTTCTGCGGTACCACAAAGTGAATCAACTGTGTGTACACACATATCTCCTCCCTCTTGAGCCTTGCTCTGACTCCCCCATCCCACCTCTCTCGGTCATCACAGGGCACTGAGTTGACCTCCCTGTGCTACACCACAGCTTCCCACTAGCTAGCTATTTTACATGTGGTAGCATATGTATGTCCCACCTTCTCCTTCCCTCCCTGCGTCCACAAATCTATTCTTTACATCTGCATCTCTGTTCCTGCAAATAGGTTCATCAGTACCATTTTCTAGATTCCATATATATGCATTAATAGATGATATTTGTTTTTCTCTTTCTGACTTACTTCACTCTGTATGACAGACTCTATGTTCATCCATATCACTACAAATGACCCATTTTCATTCCTTTTTATGGCTGAGTAATATTCCATTGCATACATGTACCACATCTTCTTTATCCACTCATCTATTGATGGACATTGCATTATCCTCAGTTTACAGATGAGAAAACTGAGGTAGTGCCAGATTAGGTGACTTGTCCAAAGTAACGACGTGTCTGGGCCTGGAATCTAGGCACTAGGATCACAAAGGCAAAGCCTACACAAAACAAGCCAAGAGGGTTTAAGAGCTAAACACTATGGTCCTGAATTTAGGCATTGTCTTGCCTTGGCCATTTTTCAGAAAATTTTCTCTTCAAGATCCCTCCATGAACAATCAGTGACCAAGTCCATGGGCCTCTCTAGGCTCTCATTTTCCTCTGTCTCTCTGATGCTTTTGAAACTCTTAAGCAAACCTTCTTTCTTCAAATTCTGTCCTCACTCAGCACCAGCAGAGTAAGCTGAGAAGCATCACTGCAGTAGAGAAACTTGAAACATGCAGTGGGCGATAAGGAAAAACTGGAGAGCCCTGAGCAAGGGAGCAACAGGCTGAAAGTGGTCCCTTAGGAAGGTCAGCCTGTAGGGCCTTCACACCAGGGAGGCTTGGCTGGGTGAGATGAGGAGCTGCTCTAGGAAAGATCAACGAGGCAGCTGTTAAGGGATCTGGACATGGTCATGACTGAACTCCAAGAAATGTTTATGCTCTAAGGGAGTTGATTCTAGAATGTACCATTAGAATACTCAGGATGTGATTTTAAAAAATCCTCATGAAACTCATTGCTCTTGTATTTCAGGGGAACGTGGAGGTCTATGGAGAACATGGTTTTTCTGATTACTCAATGTTCCTTTGTCTGGTTCCACAGGAAAATGCCTCTCAACTCTTGCTTGTCCTAAGCAATTTTATTGTGAGCTATCAACTCTGAGTCCCATAAATGTGAATGTGTCTTCTGTATAATGTCTGCTAGAAAACGCAAAAGGAAACGGGAGGCTCATGAAACTTCACAGCAGGTGTTCTGCGTCCTCACCCAGTCTTGGCTCCATCTGTCTTTTCTACTTGTATTCACCCTTTTGTCATATTTTCTCACTGATTGTGGAATTAATTTGTTTCACTGTCCCATATGTATTTTTGAAAGATCCTCTCTCTAAGTGGTTTCTAGAATAGGGAAGGGGAGAAAAAACAAGAGAAATGAAATTTAAAAGGAAAGAATGTAACCCAAGCAAGTCAACTCTAAGAAGACATTTTTGAGACAAGTGAGAAAACTGGAAAATAAATGGGTATTAGATGATTACAGTTGCTTCAGTTGAGTCTGACTCCTTGTGACCCTGTGGACTGTACCCTGCAAGGCTCCTCTGTTCATGGGATTCTCCAGGCAGGAATACTGGAGTGGGTTGCCATGCCCTCCTCCAGGGGATCTTCCCAACCCAGGATGGAACTCGTGTCTCCTGCACAGCAGGCAGATTCTTTACCCACTGAGCCACCCAGGAAGCCCTAGTAAGGGATTATTATTAATTTTCTTGGTGAGGCATGGTATTGTAGTTATCTTTTTAAAGTCCTTATCTGTAAGTAATTCATAATGAACTATTTATAAGTGGAATATATAAGCATCTAGGATTTGCTTTAAATTACTCCAGGAGGAAAAAAAAGAGTGGATGGGAATCAGGGGAGAAAAATATTTAAACTTTTTTTTTTTTTAATGTGGGAGAATGTAATACAATGGCACTTCTTACAGCAGTGTTTTTGAGAAAAGGCTTGGATATTCTTAGAGAGTCACTGTACACAGCTCGTTACCTGATTTGTGGGGAGGATTTTGCTAAACCTTTCCCAGATGCATGAATGGTCTGTTCACATTGAAAGCAAATGTGTTTGATTCACATGATGCTTACTGAAGTCAACAGAGGGCCCTAGATTTTAGATTTTAGTGAGAAAAACAGAAAGGAAAGGAATAGATCTTCATTAAACACTTAATTTATTCTAGGTCCCATGCTCAGGGTCTTCACATGCATTATCTCAGTTTTTCCATCAGCCTGGTTGGAGGAGTATTCCCTCCCTCCTCTCCAGGTTTTCTCCTCTCCTCTCTCCTGAATGGATGTGTGGTAACTGGGTGGATCACTGAACTGGGAAATTTATCATCTTGTTTGCAAGGGACATGTAAGGAACTGATTACTGACTCCTGCTTCTGACCTGTTGGAAGCCATCACGGTTGGAAGTTAGGGAGCTCATTTCCCCTCAAACCCGAGAGAAAGACAACACCGCACCTTTGGGGCACAGAGAACAACAGCTGAAACGGGCTGGCGCTTGAAGCTCATTCTCTCTGCCCCTCACCATAGCCTTAGAGGGAGATACGAATACTCCTCTGTACCTGCGAACAAAGGCCGTGGAGGGCACATAACCTGCCCAAGGCACCGCAGCCAGTTAACAGCGCAGCCAGTGCATAAATAAAGCTCTGACAACTCCAAACCTCCGTTCTTTTCAAGATGCAAAGGCTTCTGGAATGTTCATTCTCATCATCTGTAAAATGGGTTGAATAATAACTTCTTTGTCTACCTAATAGGAAGGCAGAGAGCGTCAAGATAAAGCAGCATTTATTATCACTAAGATGACAAGCATAGGCATAAGTGCAGCAACAGCTGTCTAATGCTTCACCTTTTCTCACAGCACTTCTACATGTATCCTCTGTAAGGCAAGACAATGCTCTGTTGCCCACAAAAGGTATCCTACTGGTCACAGTCATTGTAATTCTTATACACCTTTATGTGGGGAGAGAAAATTCCCTCCTGGGCCTTTTAGGGAAGCAATATAATGTGAAGGTCAAGGGCACCAGCTGTGGAGCCAGATTCTGCCCTGACTGCCTGGGTGAATTTGAATATCAGCTACTTAACCTCTCTCTGACAGACAAATATAGAGCCTCCCTTATGGGCTGGTTTGAGATTAAATGAGACATCGCATATGGAGCCCATAGGAAGAACTCAGTAGATGTTAGCAATAATTACGGGGACGCTCAATAGTACTGCTGGGTTTTCCGAGAGGTGAGACATTCATCTCCAGCCATCTCAGTTTCCTCCTCCTTTCTGCTCTTCCCCAACTCCAGCTACAGCTCACAAATCTTGTCTTTGTTCCTTTTCAATTTGGTGGCAATCGCAAGCCAACAGATCATTTTCGAAAGCAGTAACTTAGTGATTACCAAGTAAGAGTTTGCCACTTTCATATGTTAAGCAGATAGAATTGTTCACCTCCCCTATGTCCATTAAAAAGTGATGTATTTTTATATATTATTTTGCTGGACAACAAAAATACACATTTTCCTGTCCGACTCCATCAATCATTTTGTCGCTGAACTGATGAGATCCCCGCTGGGGAGCTGAGTGGTGATTTACTCTGCACCAGTGTATCCAGCTCGGTCTCCAATATGTCTACTGAGGATACTCGTGTCTACTAATCTGGAAAGGGATTTTGGCTCAATTTTAAGGAATTATTATCTATGAGGGATTGAACTAATAGAAGAACAAATTGTGGGGGACTGAGACAAAGATTCCAGAAAGTAAAGCAAGATTCATGGAGTAAATACTTACTAGGTCTTCAGTGCTGACTCTTATGAAGTGTGTCTCTTGATTGAGAATAGAGCACTGTTTCCTGCTTTTCTCTAGAGAGTGCATGGGGACAAGGTTGAATATTATCTAGAAACAGTTGTTTAAACATGTCAAAGCTTCAGTGAAATCCTCAAATGGGTCAAGTGATACATCTGGCCCAGTGTCCTTTGTGGAAGAACTGAAGGGAGGCCAGTGACCTTGCATAAGAAAATGGGAGATGTTGGTGGGCAGCAGTCAGGCGAGCATTCTTAGCAAATGAGCAAAGAGAAAAATTAAGAGGAGAGGTAAAGGAGCCAAGGGATTTTTATCACCCAGGAATGCCAGTCATTGTTGCAATATAAATCCCCTCCAGTTCCCCAAACATTCAGGAAAGTCTTACATAATGTTCCTAAGTGGGTTTTTGTTTTTGGAGGAAATCATGGGAAAGGATGCATTTAATACTGGAGCCAATGGCAAAGGCAGAGGCTAAGCAACAACCATGAGACAGAACAGAAAACAAGATACAGTGAAGACTGGACGTAGGAGTTAAGTGTGATCATGCAATGTACACCCTTTGGACACTTATGTAAACCTTGGTGTGGACGTTGGAGTCTTCACAAGGTTTGAAATAGGGATAATCTACCTTCAGGAATACACGTCACCAGAAAACGTCAATGTTGGTTTTCAGTCGCTCAGTTGTGTGCAACTCTTTGCGACCCCATGGACTGCAGCACGCCAGGCTTCTCTGCCTTTCACTATCTCCCGGAGTTTGCTCAGACTCATGTCCATTGGGTCAGTGATGCCATCCAACCATCTCATCCTCTGTTGCCCCCATCTCCTCCTGCCCTCAGTTTTTCCCAGCATCAGGGTCTTTTCCAATGAGTCAGCTCTTCGCATCAGATGCAACGTCTATGTCGTAACACCTGAAGTGGAAAAAAACTTGCTTATTGACAATTTCACTGAAACTTTGACATTCCTTGTACAACAATTTCCAGATGATGTTCACCCTTTCCCTCCTCACTAGTGGTCACCTAAACCAGCTTGTGCTTTTCCACAATGGGGAAGAAAGTATTCACCCAGTAGTAGTGGGAATGCTGATAACGACTAGAGAGTGTTTACGTAAATCATTAAATGATTTTAGCACTGTTGATTTTTCCATAAGCCTTCTTAATCATAAATAAGAAACCTGAGATGCAAAGAAGAAAAAAAAATGTCAAATTTACTCTGAAAAGAAACAAAGACACTTCACTAAAAGGAAACAATGGGATTTCTAAAGTAACCTTAGAAACTCACAGAGCTGCCATCAAAAGTCCTTGATGAATTGTTCGAGTTGGATGTGAGTTCTGTGTGGGGAAAGGTCAAAAGGATAGTTTGTGTTAAAGCCTGCCCTGGACTGATTTTGACAGCTGCTGGCAAAGCTCTACGGTCGGCTGGGAGTTAACTCACTGGATCCCACCTGCTGCTGGGGTCCAGTTAGCAATGGAGGAGAAGGCAGGCAGGGATGGACCTCAAACACTAAAGTGCAAAAAGACTCGGTCTCTAACCTGGACACTCTTGGGCTGAGCATGTGATGTGGAGAGAACAAATGACTTTGTACTGCCACAGGTAATGAATACAAATTTCAGCCCTTGAAAATGGAAAAGTCTATACAATTTCCAAGTATTTTTTAAATTAGATTATTATAACTGGTTAAAGTTATTTTCCATATGGTAATCTTATTAGTTAAAAAAAATCTGGAAAGGTTGTCTTGGGTTTCCTTACACATTACACAGCTTATGTTTTATAGCTGTGAGGTCATAGCTGTGAAATATCCCCCTTTGACAACTTGACTATGATGTATGCTGTTATATTTCAGTAGCTCAGGGTGATTTTTCAGCTGGATGAAAAGTTCATTCCATTCCATCACTGCTGATATCATCTTCATTTCCATTTCACCCATGAAACGCAAAATGCCAGAAATTTGGAGACACCATTTGGGACCAGTTGCAAAAGTAGAGATTGATAAGATGGTAAGAGAAATAAAGAACACAAGCACTCCATATAACCCAATACTAATAATTAAAATGTCTTGCATTAGTTATGGTTGGCTCAACTCTTTGATAGGGTAAGATAAGAATCTCAGTTATAGGCAGAACTTGAAGGAGCTGCTGCTGCTATTTGAAATACAAAGGTTGGCTCATATCCCCCCTTCCTCATGCTTTTGCTGCAGCGTCTACAGTACCAGCACGGTTGGCCTCCAATCTTAATTTGCCAAGATATCCAGAGAGAATCACAGTGGAGCTTCCTGGCAAGCAGTGAACATTTTAGGAAATATATAAGAGAAGATGGCAGTTGGCAAATACCACTGGAAAATCTGTTCATATTTACGTGTCTAGTGAAATCTATGGTTTGAGGTAACCTCAAATTACTCTTTTGAACCAGAGAAAAAGAAATACATGCACAGATAGTTATTGTGACTTCATTTATAATAGTGAAAAAATGAAGACAGTCCCATGGGGGTTAGATTAAATAAATGGTTAAATACATTATGCTATAGTTATATAATAAACTATTGCACAGCTATTAAATGCATGCCTTAGAAGAAAAAAAGAAATGCTTGTCATATACTATATTATGTAAGAAAGTTATTGTCTTTCATGAAAGTCACTCAATCATGTCTGGATCTTTGTGAGTCCATGGACTGTAGCCCACCAGGTTCCTCTGTCCATGGGATTCTCCAGGAAAGAATACTGGAATGGGTTGCCATGCCCTCCTCCAGGGGATCTTCCTGACCTAGGGGTCAAACCTGGTCTCCTGCATTGCAGGCAGATTCGTTATAGTCTGAGCCACTGAAAGTTGTTTACAAAACTACATACAATTAAAATCCAAATGTGAGATATACATATATCGATGAAGCTATACTAAAAACAATTTTTTGTAATCATCCAAAAGCTTTACAACAAACACTTAAGAAAATGTAAAATGCTAAATGCATAATCTTTCCTTGTGATTTGATGCATTTTAAAATGTATATCAAGTCTGAACTTTCAAGTTTTAGAAAGCTGGTCACAAAAGGTGGAATTTTCCTTTAATCAAGATGAACAGAAAATCACCAGGAGAGGAGAAATATTAATCAGCAGCCCTACTGGCCACACTGTAACCAAAGCAGCACTCACCACTGGTGTCATTGCCAGTCACATCAAACAATATCTGGGTCTCTCTTTTAAATGGCAGGGGCTTTTGTTTGTTTCTCCCCTTCTTAGGACTCAGGGAATTAAACTTTTTGAGAAAGGCACACATTCTAGAGTACTTTCTATAAATATAAAAATCTAGCTCCAGCAGGAAGGAAATAGGCCCCCTTTGGCTTAAACCTCTAATTGATTGTCATATGTTTCTTGGGAGGTTCTGATGTTCTGGGTGAAAACTTTCACAACGACGGCATACGAGATTCCAGTTAAGTCAGGCAGCTCATTGACTTGAAGGGTAATTATCCAGCTTCTCCATAATCTCAGGTCTGGCTGCTCTTCATTCTGCCCCTTCAAGCTACTGGCAAATTTAGCTCCACCACAGGATGGGAACCCAGTGAAAGAAACCCAGTGACGGTGATGCACGGCAGGCACTAAGGGTCTGAATCAGTCTGTGGTGGTGAGCATGGACGCTCCCTATGCATTAGGTTAGAAAGTAGATAGATCAACTAAACAGAAAATTAACAAGGAAACACAAACTTTAAATGATACAATAGACCAGTTAAACCTAATTGGTATCTATAGGACATTTCATCCCAAAACAATGAATTTCACCTTTTTCTCAAGCGCACACGGAACCTTCTCCAGGATAGATCACATCCTGGGCCATAAAGCTAGCCTTGGTAAATTCAAAAAAATAGAAATCATTCCAAGCATCTTTTCTGACTACAATGCAGTAAGATTAAATCTCAATTACAGGAGAAAAACTATTAAAAATTCCAACATATGAAGGCTGAACAACACGCTGCTGAATAACCAACAAATCACAGAAGAAATCAAAAAAGAAATCAAAATTTGCATAGAAACGAATGAAAATGAAAACACAACAACCCAAAACCTGTGGGACACTGTAAAAGCAGTCCTAAGGGGAAAGTTCATAGCAATACAGGCATACCTCAAGAAACAAGAAAAAAGTCAAATAAATAACCTAACTCTACACCTAAAGCAACTAGAAAAGGAAGAAATGAAGAACCCCAGGGTTAGTAGAAGGAAAGAAATCTTAAAAATTAGAGCAGAAATAAATGCAAAAGAAACAAAAGAGACATAGCAAAAATCAACAAAGCCAAAAGCTGGTTCTTTGAAAGGATAAATAAAATTGACAAACCATTAGCCAGACTCATCAAGAAACAAAGGGAGAAAAATCAAATCAATAAAATTAGAAATGAAAATGGAGAGATCACAACAGACAACACAGAAATACAAAGGATCATAAGAGACTACTATCAACAATTATATGCCAATAAGATGGACAACGTGGAAGAAATGGACAAATTCTTAGAAAAGTACAACTTTCCAAAACTCGACCAGGAAGAAATAGAAAATCTTAACAGACCCATCACAAGCACGGAAATTGAAACTGTAATCAAAAATCTTCCAGCAAACAAAAGCCCAGGTCCAGACAGCTTCACAGCTGAATTCTACCAAAAATTTAAAGAAGAACTAACACCTATCCTGCTCAAACTCTTCCAGAAAATTGCAGAGGAAGGTAAACTTCCAAACTCATTCTATGAGGCCACCATCACCCTAATACCAAAACCTGACAAAGATCCCACAAAAAAAGAAAACTACAGGCCAATATCACTGATGAACATAGATGCAAAAATCCTTAACAAAATTCTAGCAATCAGAATCCAACAACACATTAAAAAGATCATACACCATGACCAAGTGGGCTTTATCCCAGGGATGCAAGGATTCTTCAATATCCGCAAATCAATCAATGTAATACACACATTAACAAATTGAAAAATAAAAACCATATGATTATCTCAATAAAGGCAGAGAAAGCCTTTGACAAAATTCAACATCCATTTATGATAAAAACTCTCCAGAAAGCAGGAATAGAAGGAACATACCTCAACATAATAAAAGCTATATATGACAAACCCACAGCAAACATTATCCTCAATGGTGAAAAATTGAAAGCATTTCCTCTAAAGTCAGGAACAAGACAAGGGTGTCCACTTGCACCATTACTATTCAACATAGTTTTGGAAGTTTTGGCCACACCAATCAGAGCAGAAAAAGAAATAAAAGGAATCCAAATTGGAAAAGAAGAAGTAAAACTCTCACTATTTGCAGATGACATGATCCTCTACATAGAAAACCCTAAAGACCCCACCAGAAAACTACTAGAACTAATCAATGACTATAGTAAATTTGCAGGATATAAAATCAACACACAGAAGTATAGATCAATGGAACAAAATAGAAAGCCCAGAGATAAATCCACGCACATATGGACACCTTATCTTTGACAAAGGAGGCAAGAATATACAATGGATCAAAGACTATCTCTTTAACAAGTGGTGCTGGGAAATCTGGTCAACCACTTGTAAAAGAATGAAACTAGAACACTTTCTAACACCACACACAAAAATAAACTCAAAATGGATTAAAGATCTAAACGTAAGACCAGAAACTATAAAACTCCTAGAGGAGAACATAGGCAAAACACTCTCTGACATACATCGCAGCAGGATCCTCTATGACCCACCTCCCAGAATATTGGAAATAAAAGCAAAAATAAACAAATGGGACCTAATTAAACTTAAAAGCTTCTGCACATCAAAGGAAACTATAAGCAAGGTGAAAAGACAGCCTTCAGAATGAGAGAGAATAGCAAATGAAGCAACTGACAAACAACTAATCTCAAAAATATACAAGCAACTCCTACAGCTCAATTCCAGAAAAATAAATGACCCAATCAAAAAATGGGCCAAAGAACTAAATAGACATTTCTCCAAAGAAGACATACAGATGGCTAACAAACACATGAAAAGATGCTCAACATCACTCATTATCAGAGAAATGCAAATCAAAACCACTATGAGGTACCATTTCACACCAGTCAGAATGGCTGCGATCCAAAAATCTACAAGCAATAAATGCTGGAGAGGGTGTGGAGAAAAGGGAACCCTCTTACACTGTTGGTGGGAATGCAAACTAGTACAGCCACTATGGAGAACAGTGTGGATATTCCTTAAAAAACTGGAAATAGAACCGCCTTATGATCCAGCAATCCCACTGCTGGGCATACACACTGAGGAAACCAGAAGGGAAAGAGACACGTGTACCCCAATGTTCATCGCAGCACTGTTTATAATAGCCAGGACATGGAAGCAACCTAGATGTCCATCAGCAGATGAATGGATAAGAAAGCTATGGTACATATACACAATGGAGTATTACTCAGCCATTAAAAAGAATACATTTGAATCAGTTCTAATGAGGTGGATGAAACTGGAGTCTATTATACAGAGTAAAGTAAGCCAGAAAGAAAAACACCAATACAGTATACTAACGCATATATATGGAATTTAGAAAGATGGTAACAATAACCCTGTGTACGAGACAGCAAAAGAGACACTGATGTATAGATCAGTCTTATGGACTCTGTGGGAGAGGGAGAGGGTGAGATTTGGGAGAATGGCATTGAAACATGTAAAAAATATCATGTATGAAATGAGTTGCCAGTCCAGGTTCAATGCACAATACTGGATGCTTGGGGCTAGTGCACTGGGATGACCCAGAGGGATGGTATGGGGAGGGAGGAGGGTTCAGGATGGGGAACACATGTATACCTGTGGTGGATTCATTTTGATATTTGGCAAAACTAATACAATTTTGTAAAGTTTAAAAATAAAATAAAAAAATAATAATTAAAAAAAATAAATAAAAATAAAAAAGAAAGTAGTCATGTCTGGATGTTAGAGTTGGACTGGAAAGAAAGCTGAGAGCTGAAGAATTGATGCTTTTGAACTGTGGTGTTGGAGAAGACTCTTGAGAGTCCCTTGGACTGCAAGATCAAACCAGTCCATCCTAAAAGAAATCAGTCCTGAATATTCATTGGAAGGACTGATGCTGAAGCTGAAACTCCAATTCTTTGGCCACCTCATTCGAAGAACTGATTCCTTGGGAAAAACAACTCTGATGCTGGGAAAGATTGAATGTGGGAGGAGAAGGGGACAACAGAGGATGAGATGGTTGGATGGCATCACCGACTCTATGGACATGAGTTTGAGCAAGCTCTGGGAGTTGGCGATGGACAGGGAAGCCTGGTGTGCTGCCGTCCATGGGGTCGCAAAGAGTCAGACACGACTGAGCGACTGAACTGAGTGACTGAAGAAAGGGCTGGACTAAAGAACAACAGGTCCTTCCAAGAAATCAATAGAAGAATCCCAACAACACTGCCTTCACTTCTGGGGTTTATGCAGGTCCACATGTTCCTCTAATCCTGGAGTCAGGCCTTAGGTATAATTGACGTGAGATGGCCTAATAGATTTAACATTCTCTAATGGAGAGAACTGCTCCAGGCAAAAGGAATAGTTTTCTGACTACGCACTGTGTGCTAGGTGGTAAGGAGCGGACAAGAAAGATAGTTTTATTGTCCTCATGAGAAGGACAACACAAATATAGTCTGATCTGCATTTCCATGGGGGCCCTTCCATCTCTTGTGGATCCCCAACTCCCAGGGCTGCCCTCTCCAATCTCCCCTCGAGTCTGAACGCCGTGAAGTGTGGCCCATGCACCCACGCTCTCTTCTTTATCTTCCTCCATTAAAAGCTCCAAAGCAGCTTCCTCTGTAGTACTCATGCTGGACGACAAATCTGGGGAACAGTCTGATGACTAAGAGGTATTTAAGAGCTTTTATTGGTGACAAAACAGAAACCCAAAGAGTTTGAACTACTAGCTCGATAGCTCATAATGGCCCAGATGAGACCCCATGACTCTTATTACTTGTGTGGTACTTCTATGGCTTCCCAGGTGGCTCAGCGGTAAAGAATCTACCTGCCAAGCAGGAAACACGGCAGATGCCAGTTCAGTTCCTGGGTCAGGAAGATCCTCTGGAGAAGGGCATGGCAACCCACTCCAGTAGTCTTGCCTGGGAAATGCCATGGACAAAGGAGTCTGGTGAGCTACAGTCCATGGGGTTGCAAAGAGTCAGACACGACTGAAGCAACTAAACCACCACCTCCACCTCTTCTGCCATATGGCCTTAACCCAAAGAACTCAATGAAACCCAGAATTTTAGCCCAAAGGAATGAGTTATTTCCTAAGATAAATTCTCAGGCATTTAGATTCCCACATGAAAAAGAGATTTTTGGATTAATGGACTTTCTGGGCTTTTATTACACCATCTAATCCTACCCTACCTATACTTAAGACTAAACTTGGCAAATAAGAATTTAGAATTTGCTTTTAGGCACAAAACCTGTGCATAGTAAATTGAATGACTTATTAATAAAAAAGAGGGAGCATGCAGTGATGAAAGGGAGTGGAGCTAACAGTTCAGAGTCTTCTACTTTCTCCCAACTGTGTGCCTTCGGGCATGAAACCAAGGTAGACTAGCTTTGCTGTGAAAGAAGGAGAGCTAAGGCCAATTTCGAGCACAGAATGTGAATTTTATCCAGTAACACCTTATTGTTCGCACTCAATCAGATGTGAGCACCCAAGGGTGCAGGATTGGGGCCAGCTCTGCACCTGCAGAGGTAGAAGTCTTGCAGCTCTTAGCACCCTTATTTTCACAGGGAGGCATCTTACGGTACCATCCTCATCCTCATGGGCTCTCCCCTCCCTGGCCTTTCATTCTTTGGATCTGGAAGTTTCTGTCTTTGCCATATATGCAAGTAGCTCAGACTCCTGGTTGAAACCCTCTTCTATTAGACCTAAACATCCACAGATGGATACTGTAAAACAGTCTGCGTCTGTTCTCCTGTAAGATGTTGGCTTTTACTGATTTTCCACAGCCTCCTTTGGGGACTTCCCTGGTGGTTCAGATGGTAGAAGAATTCACCTGCAATGCAGGAGACCTGGGTTCGATCCCTGAGTCAGAAAGATCCCCTGGAGAAGGGAATAGCAACCCACTCCAGTACCCTTGCCTGGAAAATTCCATGAACAGAGGAACCTGGCGGGCTACAGTCCATGGGGTCGCAAAGAGTCGGACACAACTGAGCGACTAAGCATGTATGCATGCAGCCTCCCTTGGTTGGCTTCTACCATTCTGGGTGGATACTATTTATGTACAATTTTATTCCTTTATAAAATACATTGCAGTAAGTTGCTAGTGCTTATTTTTCTGATTAAAAAAGTAATACACAATAACTACAGGAAAGTTGGAAAACAGAGAAGAGAATGAAGAAAAATAATAATTTCCTATAATTGCATCTTCCAGAGAATACCACGGTTAATCTTCTGCTGTCTTTCTTTTCAGTCTATTTTTCTCTGGATATAGCATACAATTAATTTTAGTTGGAATACACTTTTATACCCATGTTACCACACATGGATTTAGGGACATTCATTCACACAATGTTTTTGGTTACTTTAGACCAATATTTAAAGCTACTGCAGTAATTTCCTGAATATATACAGAGGGGTGTAAAATCAAACTTTGGAAAACAGCATAACCTCCCTGAATCTCAGGTTCTTCATCAATAAAACAGAAGGTAAACAATGCTGATCTGCAAGATCCCAACATGATTCTTTTTAAAAAATAAAATATGAACTTGGAGGAATATCTTCCCTCCCTTGATTCTTCCACAAGAACCACAACCTCAAACACCAAGTTTCTACCAAATACTTCCAAGAACAACAATTTGGGGCCTATTGTAAATATGGACCCATGTGACCTAAGAAACCAAAACTGGCACAATTTTGCTCTCAGCAAGTAAAGAATGAGTAGATCCAGACAAGTGAACCATGGTTCTAAAGAAAGTAATTCATGTTAGATGTCATATATTGCATCTTTCTGGGGCATCAATTTCACTTTTTCATTTAAGGACAATAGTTAGAGGGCAG
Organism: Bubalus kerabau; assembly: GCF_029407905.1. Taxonomy (NCBI): domain Eukaryota; kingdom Metazoa; phylum Chordata; class Mammalia; order Artiodactyla; family Bovidae; genus Bubalus; species Bubalus kerabau. Next base: position 20,752,935 of record NC_073635.1, on the reverse strand, counting down.
CAGAGCTTAGGTTTCCTTTGAAGGAGGTATTTCCCTCTAGAAGGATGCACTTCCATATTGTCAGTGGTTTTTTGGTTTTTCTGTTTTCCTTACTTCAGTAATCCTTCTTCTGATGACTACCCTTGTTTCAGTTGTATTTCTGACTTTCTGTTCTCCTCATTTAGTATTTTATTATTTTTATTTACACTATCTCCCACCTCAACCTTGCTTTGTCTTTTTGTCTTATTTTAAAAGGGCTTCCCTGGTGGTTTAGATGGTAAAGAATCTGCCTGCAATGGGAGAGACCCAGGTTCAATCCCTGGGTTGGGAAGATCCCCCAGAGAAGGGAATGACAACTCACTCCAATATTCTTGCCTGGAGAATCCCATGGACAGAGGAGCCTGGCGGGCTACAGTCCATGGGGTCGCAAAGAGTTGGACATGACTGAAGTGACTTAGCACACGTGCACGCAGGGGAAGATTACGTGAAAGAAAATGATGGCTAGATTCATCTCTAGGTCCCAAGACTGACACTAAATGAAGGTAGATCAGATGGGACCCAAATCTTTCCACCACTAGGAGCATTCTTTGATAAAAAACCATTTGCAAAAACCAAACAAACAAAAAATAAATAAAAGACACAGACCTCATACTCTACACAAGACAGAACTCAAAATTGATCAAATACCTAAATGTAAAATAAAAACCTTTTTTTAAAATGAGAAGATACGCTCATAATACAAAACTTTTAAATTTCTAAAATAAAACAGGAGCAAATCTGCATGGCCTTGGATTTGGTGTTGAGTTTTTGCACATAACACCAAAAACATGAATCATGAAATGAAACATGGATATGTTAGACTTATTGAAATTAAAATCTTTTGCTCTGTAAAAGACACTGTTAGGAAAATCAAAAGTTAAGCCACAGACTGATAAAGGACTTATATCCAAAATACCCAAAGAACTCTTAAAACTCAACAATAAGAAGACAAACAGCCCAATTTTAAAATGAGCCAAAGATCTGAAACAGATGCTTCACCAAAGCAGATGACAGAGAGTAAACAACGATATGAAAAGAGACCCAACATCATTTGTCTTTCAGTTCAGTTCAGTCACTCAGTCATGTCCGACTCTTTGCAACCCCATGAATCCCAACACGCCAGGCCTCCCTGTCCATCACCAACTCCTGGAGTTCACTCAGACTCACGTCTATCAAGTCACTGATGCCATCCAGCCATCTCATCCTCTGTCATCCCCTTCTCCTCCTGCCCCCAATCCCTCCCAACATCAGAGTCTTTTCCAATGAGTTAACTCCTCGCATGAGGTGGCCAAAGTACTGGAGTTTCAGCTTTAGCATCATTCCTTCCAAAGAAATCCCAGGGCTGATCTCCTTCAGAATGGACTGGTTGGATCTCCTTGCAGTCCAAGGGACTCTCAAGAGTCTTCTCCAACACCACAGTTCAAAAGCATCAATTCTTCGGCACTCAGCTTTCTTCACAGTCCAACTCTCACATCCATACATGACCACTGGAAAAACCATAGCCTTGACTAGACGGACCTTTGTTGGCAAAGTAATGTCTCTGCTTTTGAATATGCTATCTAGGTTGGTCATAACTTTCCTTCCAAGGAGTAAGCGTCTTTTAATTTGTCTTTAGGTAACTGCAATTTAAAACGACCCAGAGGGATGGTATGGGGATGGAGGAGGGAGGAGGATTCAGGATGGGGAACACATGTATACCTGTGGCGGATTCATTTTGATATATGGCAAAACCAATACAATATTGTAAAGTTAAAAAATAAAATAAATAAATAAAAGCAAAAAAAATAAATAAAAGTAAAACAACAAGCTACCACTCATATCAGAATGACTAAAATCCAAGCAACTGACCATACCAATTGTTGGTGAGAATACTGAGCTACAGAAACTTTCATTCATTACTGGGGGAATGCAAACTGTTGTTAACTACTTCAGCAGACAGTTTGGCAGCTTCTCACAAAAGCGAACACAGTCTTACCATGTAACCTACCAATGTGCTCCTAAGTATTTACCCAGTGAATTTGAAAGCTTACTTCACAGAAAAAGCCTGCACACACACAAAAAAATAAAAAATCACATTTATTTCATGAAACAGGTAACAGATGACCACATAAGACTACTTTGGGAGCAAAAGAGCGTGAAAGTGAGATAGAGAAGTAGGAAGAGTTGGACTACAGGATCCAGCCCCAGGAAAAGAACTCAGGGCATCACCCAGGGCATGCATGGCCAAGAGGAGAAAACAGGAACAAGCTCCCAGGGTGGTACCAGAAGGGCATGAAGGTACCTGCTAAGGGGAGGAGGTGAGGAGAAAAAGAGTAGAGAATGAAAAAAACAAAAGTCCCTCGCGTTAGTCTTGTCAGACTCTTTGTGGACTGTAGCCCACTTGACTCCTCTGTCCATGGAAGTCTCCAGTCAAGAATACTGGAGTGGGTAGCCACTCCTTCTCCAGGGGATCTTCCTGACCGAGGGATCAAGCCCAGGTCTCCTACACTGGCAGGCAGATTCTTTATCATCTGAGCCACGTCTCAAAATTCTTCCAGACCGACCTTGTTCTGTGAAATGACCTCTCTTCTTTAGAGCCGGTCTCTGTTATCAAAAGACCAGAAACACTGAGCTCTTTTAAGAAAAATGACCACAGTCACATTTTCTTGGAAACATAGTTTAGATTTGTTCCTTTCAGAGCCAGAATATTGTTTAAACGACAGGATGGGATGTACTTTCACCCCTTTCCTTATTCTATACATTTCTGCCTCTTGGGAGCCAAATGCTAAATTGTTTCCAGCCAGTTAATAATGGTTGTGGTAGTGAAATTCCCAGGGGACCCAAAGAAGGAAACCTGCCTGCATTTCCAGGGCTCTGTTCCATGTGTTGGCTGCTGGGTGGATGTGGATTAGTCAAATAAAGGGAGGAAATAAGGCATGGAAGTCAATCAGTTCACTGTATAACCCAAGTGGGCAATCCCCCAGGTTACAACCTGCTCATCAGCATGCTTTGCACTTTCCACCATCGTGCCTGTAAATGCTTGCAATTTGCAGTCACTTTTAGTTTAACTGCAAAGGTCAGACTGAGTCAAATGACAAGATGATTGCCTCAAGAGAGCATTCTGTGTAGTACCATTGATTATATTTCTGTTTATTCGGTCATTGAGGCTATCATCAAGCACCCTTCGAGGACCTGGTTGATGGGAAGTGACTGTGCTAGGTACCGCATAAGGTACAAGATGAGTTAGTCAACAGTTTGGCCTCAAGGAAGCTCTCAGAATAAGGCTTAAGACAAAGAGAAATATTACATGATGTCCTTTATATGTGGAATCTAAAAAGAAATGATACAAATGAACTTACAAAACAGAAACAGACACACAGACTTAGAGAATGAATTTATGGTTATCAAGGGTGAAGGACAGAGAAGGCAATGGCACCCCACTCCAGTACTCTTGCCTGGAAAATCCCATATACGGAGGAGCCTGGTAGGCTGCAGTCCATGGGGTCGCTAAGGGTCGGACACGACTGAGCGACTTCACTTGCAGTTTTCACTCTCATGCATTGGAGAAGGAAATGGCAACCCACTCCAGTGTTCTTGCCTGGAGAATCCCAGGGACGGGAGAGCCTGGTGGGCTGCCGTCTATGGGGTCGCAGAGAGTCGGACACGACTGAAGCAACTTAGCAGGGTGAAGGATGGGGGAAAGGGACAGTTAGGGAATTCGGGATGGACATGTACACACTGCTACATTTAAAACAGACAACAAGGACCTACTGTACAGCACACGGAACTCCTGCTCACTGCTACACGGCCGCTTGGATGGGAGGGGAGTTCGGGGGAGAATGGATACATGTATATGTATGGCTGAGCCCCTCTGCTGTCCGCCTGAAACCATCACAACAATGTTAACTGGCTGTGCAGGCATGTGTGCTAAGTCGCTTCAGTCGTGTCCGACTTTTTGTGACCCTGTGGACTGTAATCCTCACCAGGCTCCTCTGTCCATGGGATTCTCTAGGCAAGAATACTTGAATGGGTTGCCATGCCCTCCTCCAGAGGATCCTCTCAACCCAGGGATCGAACCCATGTTTCTTATGTCTCTGGCATTGAGAGGTGGGTTCCTTACTACCAGCGCCACCTGGGAAGCCCCATTAACCAGCTATACTCCATACAAAAGAAAATGTTTCCAAAAAAAAAAAAAAACAGATGAGACATGTATAAATGCAACAACCTAACATATTTCACTTTTAGGTTAGCTGAAAGTGAAAGTCGCTCAGTAGCGCCCAACTCTTTGCGACCCCATGTTCTATCCAGTCCATGGAATTCTCCAGGCCAGAAACCTGGAGTGGGTAGCCTTTCCCTTCTCCAGGGGATCTTCCCAATCCAGGGATTGAACCCAGGTCTCCTGCATTGCAGGGGGATTCTTTACCAGCTGAGCCAGAAGGGGGAGGAGGGGTATGTAGTAATAATATCTGTCATTTATTGACCCCTCCACCTTGTGCTGTGGATTCTTGCTGAGCATCCCAACCACCTTGCCAAGCATGTCATACACATTTCATAGACAGGAAAGCTCAAACTCAGAGAAGTTACCTGCTTAGTAAGAGACAGAGCCAGGTTTTGAACTCTAAAGCATGTGCTCTTAACACAACACAGTGACTCTGAGCCATCTAGCTCCTGTGAGAGGATCAGGTGACGTTCAAGTGTCATGGGGGACCAAAAGAGGGAGACAGACTCCAGCTGGAGGAATTAGGAAGATTTGGGTGTCTAGACTGCACCTTGAAGGAATGAGATCAAACCAGTCAATCCTAAAGGAAATCAACCCAGAATATTCACTGGAAGGACTGAAGATGAAGCTGAAGCTCCAATACTTCAGCCACCTGATGTGAAGAGCTGACTCATATGAAAATACCCTGATGCTAGGAAAGACTGAAGGCAGGAGAAGGCAGTGGCAGAGGATGAGATGATTGAATAGCATTACTGACTCAGTGGACATGAGTTTGAGCACACTCTACGAGACAGTGAAGGACAGGGAAGCCTGGCGTGCTGCAGTCCATGGGGTCGAAAAGAGGCAGACACGACTAAATGATGAACTGAACTGAACTGTTTAGTCATTAAGTTGCGTCTTCCTCTTTTCAACTAAACTGAACTGAACTGCAAGCGCGGTGGCGGCAGCGGCTGCGATGATGCACAAGTGCGGCCGAGAGGAGCTACCCCACGGCCGAGGTCGGGGCGGCGGCTGAGGGGAATGAGAGGGGCTACCCCATGTCCAAGGTAAGGAGCAGCAGCCGCGCTTTGCTGGAGCAGCTGTGAAGAGATACCCCACGTCCAAGGTAAGAGAAACCCAAGTAAGACAGTAAGCACTGAGAGAGGGCATCAGAGGACAGACAGACTGAAACCACAATCACAGACAATTAGCCAATCAGATCACATGGCCCACAGCCTTGTCTAACTCAATGAAACTAAGCCATGCTGTGTGGGGCCACCCAAGAGGGATAGGTCATGGTGGAGAGGTCTGACAGAATGTGGTCCACTGGAGAAGGGAATGGCAAACCACTTCAGTATTCTTGCCTTGAGAACCCCATGAACAGTATGAAAAGGCAAAATGATAGGATACTGAAAGAGGAACTCCCCAGGTCAGTAGGTGCCCAATATGCTACTGGAGATCAGTGGAGAAATAACTCCAGAAAGAATGAAGGGATGGAGCCAGAGCAAAAACAATACCCAGCTGTAGATGTGACTGGTGATAGAAGCAAGGTTCGATGCTGTAAAGAGCAATATTGCATAGGAACCTGGAATGTTAGGTCCATGAATCAAGGCAAATTGGAAGTAGTCAAACAAGAGATGGCAAGAGTGAACGTCGACATTCTAGGAATCAGCGAACTCAAATGGACTGGAATGGGTGAATTTAACTCAGATGACCATTATATCTACTACTGTGGGCAGGAATCCCTTAGAAGAAATGGAGTAGCCATCATGATCAACAGAAGAGTCCAAAATGCAGTACTTGGATGCAATCTCAAAAACGACAGAACGATCTCTGTTCATTTCCAAGGCAAACCATTCAATATCATGGTAATCTAAGTCTATGCCCCCAACCAATAACACTGAAGAAGCTGAAGTTGAACAGTTCTATGAAGACCTACAAGACCTTCTAGAACTAACACCCCAAATTTTTCATTATAGGGGACTGGAATGCAAAAGTAGGAAGTCAAGAAATACCTGGAGTAACAGGCAAATTTGGCCTTGGAGTACAGAATGAAGCAGGGCAAAGGTTAATAGGGTTCTGCCAAGAGAATGCACTGGTCATAGCAAACACCCTCTTCCAACAACACAAGAGAAGACTCTACCCATGGACATCACCAGATGGCCAACACCGAATTCAGGTTGATTATATTCTTTGCAGCCAAAGATGGAGAAGCTCTATACAGTCAGCAAAAACAAGACCAGGAGCTGACTGTGGCTCAGATCATGAACTCCTTATTGCCAAATTCAGACTGAAATTGAAGAAAGTGGAGAAAAACACTAGGCCATTCAGGTATGACCTAAATCAAATCCCTTATGACTATACAGTGGAAGTGAGAAATAGATTTAAGGGCCTAGATCTGATAGAGTACCTGATGAACTATGGACAGAGGTTTGTGACATCATACAGGAGACAAGAATCAAGACCATCCCCAAGAAAAAGAAATGCAAAAAAGCAAAATGGCTGTCTGAGGAGGCCTTACAAATAGCTGTGAAAAGAAGGGAAGCAAAAAGCAAAGGAGAAAAGGAAAGATATACCCATTTGAATGCAGAGTTCCAAAGAACAGCAAGGAGAGATAAGAAAGCCTTCCTCAGCAATCAATGCAAAGAAATAGAGGAAAACAACAGAATGGGAAAGACTAGAGATCTCTTCAAGAAAATTAGAGATACCAAGGGAACATTTCATGCAAAGATGGGCTTAATAAAGGACAGAAATGGTATGGACCTAACAGAAGCAGATGATATTAAGAAGAGGTGGCAAGAATACACAGAAGAACTGTACAAAAAAGATCTTCACGACCAAGATAATCACGATGGTGTGATCACTCACCTAGAGCCAGACATCCTGGAATGTGAAGTCAAGTGGGTCTTAGGAAGCATCACTACGAACAAAGCTAGTGGAGGTGATGGAATTCCAGTTGAGCTATTTCAAATCCTGAAAGATGATGCTGTGAAAGTGCTGCACTCAATATGCCAGCAAATTTGGAAAACTCAGCAGTGGCCACAGGACTGGAAAAGGTCAGTTTTCATTCCAATCCCTAAGAAAGGAAATGCCAAAGAATTCTCAAACTACCACACAATTGCACTCATCTCAAAAGCTAGTAAAGCAATGTTCAAAATTCTCCAAGCCAGGCTTCAGCAATATGTGAACTGTGAAGTTCCAGATGTTCAAGCTGGATTTAGAAAAGGCAGAGGAACCAGAGATCAAATTGCCAAAAAACGCTGGCTCATCGAAAAAGCAAGAGAGTTCCAGAAAAACATCTATTTCTGCTTTATTGCTATGCCAAAGCCTTTGACTGTGTGGATCACAATAAACTGTGGAAAATTCTGAAAGAGATGGGAATACCAGAGCACCTGACCTGCCTCTTGAGAAATCTGTATGCAGGTCAGGAAGCAACAGTTTGAACCGGACATGGAACACCAGACTGGTTCCAAATAGGAAAAGGAGTACGTCAAGGCTGTATATTGTCACCCTGCTTATTTAACTTCTATGCAGAGTACATCATGAGAAACACTGGGCTGGAGGAAGCACAAGCTGGAATCAAGATTGCCGGGAGAAACATCAATAACCTCAGATATGCAGATGACATCACCCTTATGGCAGAAAGTGAAGAAGAACTAAAGAGCCTCTTGATGAAAGTGAAAGAGGAGAGAGAAAAAGTTGGCTTAAAGCTCAACATTCAGAAAACTAAGATCATGGCATCCGGTTCCATCACTTCATGGGAAATAGATGGGGAAACAGTGGACACAGTGTCAGACTTTATTTTTCTGGGCTCCAAAATCACTATAGATGGTGATTGCAGCCATGAAATTAAAGATGCTTACTCCTTGGAAGGAAAGTTATGACCAACCTAGACAGCATATTGAAAAGCAGAGACATTACTTTGTCAACAAAGGTCCATCTAGTCAAGGCTATGGTTTTTCCAGTGGTCATGTAGAGATATGAGAGTTGGATTGTAAAGAAAGCTGAGCACAAAAAAAATTGATGCTTTTGAACTGTGGTGTTGGAGAAGACTCTTGAGAGTCCCTTGGCCTGCAAGGAGATCCAACCTGTCCATCCTAAAGGAGATCAGTCCTGGATGTTTATTGGAAGAACTGATGTTGAAGCTGAAACTCCAATACTTTGGCCACTGATGCGAAGAGCTGACTCATTTGAAAAGACCTTGATGCTGAGAAAGATTGAGGGCAGGAGGAGAAAGGGACGACAGAAGATGAAATGGTTGGATGGCATCACCGACTCAATGGGCATGGGTTTGGGTGGACTCCAGGAGTTGGTGATGGACAGGGAGGCCTGGTGTGCTGCGGTTCATGGGGTCGGAAAGAGTCAGACACAACTGAGCGACTGAACTGAACTGAACTGAGGATAAGGGAGAGGGAGCGAACAGATGGGGCAGGAAGATGTGCTGGAGAGAAGGAAGCCTGGAGAAAATAAATCCTTGGGAAAAGCCTAGGACCTGCCTGGGGAGGGAGGGGTTACCTTGGGTACTGGAGGTAGAGTGATGAGGAAGCTGCAGAGGTAAGAGGGGCAAGTGAGGTGAGCCTGGACTAGCAGACCAGGATTTGAGAATACTGAGGGGAAAAAAAAGCAATGAGAAGTCATTGACGATTTTTGAGAAGGGGCGTGACCCAATCGAAGCCAGTTTCAGGAGCTGGGGGCCGTGCAAGAAGGGATGGGGAGAGCAGGATGAAGTCACAGCCCCTTTGCAGGGCAGGTAGGTCAGTGCTGTGGAGGGAGGGAAGGGTCCAGCTGCAAAGGCATTTACAGAACTAGAATCCACTGAAGTCAATCACCAAAACGAGTGGCAACAGGAGGGAATAGAAATCCAACGGCACTTTTGTGTCTGCATAACCCTGAAGATAACAGATACTAAATTGCCTCTAAACTGCATCACTGACACTTTGTTGAAGTGTTGGTTCTCAGATCGTCTTGACATGTGGGCAATTTAAACAGGCCCCAATATGCTATTTAATCTCCATACTTTTGCTTCCTACACAAAGAAAAAAAAAATTTAATGTGGCTACTTTTATGAGACTTAATGAAAAGACACACACCTCTAAAAAGTTAATTCATGGCCAAAGACTTGGACACCGAAACTCCTTAAATAGACAGTGTGCCAGCTAGGGACAACCTGAGAATCCCAGGATGACCCCACAGAAGAGCCCTCAGTATTATTTACCCCAGGGAGTGGAGTTTAGTTACTCTTAACTAGAATCCATTTAATAATTGTGATTGGGCACCACCGTGCGCTTCATTCTGTGCTCAAAGCTGAGGAGAGCCTTTCCTGACCAATTTTCTCTTCATCTATTTTAGCCCCCCAGCCTTCTCTCTGAAGCCTCCTGCCCCACCTCTTTCCAACACATCTTTCAAATAGGACAGGGACTTCCCTGGTGGTCCAGTGCTTAAGAATCTGCCTTCCAATGTAGGAGGAGATGCAGATTCGATCCCTGGTTGGGGAACTAACATTCCCACATAGTGTGGAGCAACTAAGCCTCTGTGCCAGAACTACTGAAACTGCAAGCTCAACTACTGAGCCCTTGAGCCTCAGTGAAACAAAACCCAATGCAGCCAGATAAGTAAATAAACATTAAAACAAACAAAAATAGGACAAAGTGCCGTTCCCCACTTTATTCAAGCCAAACAGACTTAATCTGGCAAACTCAGGCCTTCACCAACCAATGGCTTCCAGATATTATTATCTCCCATCCACTTTCTTATGTGTATTTATGACACTGATCTTGGGAGCCCTGTGTTCCTATTTTATGTCTTCCTAGGCTTTCTATTGCCTGCACAAGCCCACAATGTCCACAGTAGAGCCAGGCAGGGCTACAAGTCTGGCAGAACCCCTCACTGGAGTTCAGTTTGTGCAGCCCTGTCCTGATTTAATCTGCAATCCAATCGGCTACTTAGCCTCCCCGAGCCCTTATCAACGTTTTAGATTTCAATGTGCCTTTTCTAGGCTGAATATCTGTGTTTTCAATTATGTCACCCTAGGTGAATTACCCTTCCATTGTTCAAGGTCAAACGTCCAGTTGTTATTTCCTGCCCACGCAGCTAGTCCCTTTCCCCTCCATCCCTTTGGGGCAGTTTCTCAATTGTCACTGGTGTTCCCAGATCCTATCTCTATCAGGTTTCATCTGTAAATTTAATTATGAAGCCATGCCCCATTTGGCTTCTTTCATTCCATGGTACAAACGTTTATTATGCATCCATGCTCCGCAAGGCACCCTGGGCTCCAAAGATATACTAGACATGCAGTTTTGCAGCTGTATGAAAATGAAGTCCCTCAGAGGAACTAGGTGGGCCTGCGTTCATTCACACTGCTGAGTATCCTCATCTGATCAGTATACCCTCTGAAGATGTACTCAGATTTCTACCCACAGAAGACTATTCCTGTGAGCACAAGCATGTAAGAAATGGTTGTTAAAGTAGAAAGGGGAAGCAGAAGCAGAAAGGCCAAGTCAGAACAGTTCTAGAAAACAGTCACTAACTCAACTCTTTCAAAACAGTCCTCCCCTGCCTCCCTACCCCAGGTTCAGTCAGGGTCCAGATGCCCGTTCACTTTGCAGATGCAGATTCTGAGCTAGGCTCTGCCGAAGGCATAGCTTTGGCTCCCCTGCTCACACCTGGGGTCCCACTGCCTGAGTTCAGCTTTTCCCCTCTTTTTCCCACACACTGCCTGCCTTACCCCTTCTACAGAGGGGAGCATCCCCAAGTGTATCTTTGGAGGGGGCAAGGCACCTCTGTATCTTGAAACATTCAGAGGCAGCATGCATGTCCAGCCACACAGCTCACCTGTCACTTCCCCCAAACTACTAAAATGAAGCCTTTCCAGACCCTTCCATTTTGACCTTTCCATCTAATTCCAGACAAATTTGAAGGCCCTGGTAACCCTTTGCTTACAGTTTGTGTGTTAGTTGCTCAGTCGTGTCTGACTCTTTGCAACCCCGTGGACTGTAGCCTGCTAGACTCCTCTGTCCATGGGATTTTCCAGGCGAGAATACTGGAATGGGTTACCATTTCCTTCTCCAGGAGACCTTCCTGACCCAGGAATTAAACCTAGGTCTCCTGCATCACAGGCAAATTTTTTACCATCTGAGCCACCAGGGAAGCCCCTTGCTTATCACTTAATTCATGCAGGCTGTCTGCCTGTCCAGCTCTGTCTGCCTTGTGGGCAGAAAGTGGGAGTAGGACCTACTTGTATATTAGTTATCTTTGTGTCTTCTCCTTACCCAGCACATTCAAGTGTTTACTAAATGACTCCTCAAACAAACAAATATTAAAGAATATAAATGATCTTTTCAGACAAAGTTTTTGTCTCATTAACCAATTGCCTTTCACTGAGTCACTGGCTTTCTATTTGTTTTTAATGAGCAGATTTCAAATGAAGTCTTGTTTGGAAGACCCAGCTCCCCCGTATATGAAGTGCTAACAGTGGAGCTCTTCTTGTTCACATAAAATGGAGAGCCCCACCCCAACCCCTGGGAGGCCTCACACCACCTATGTCCCCACCAAGCTAAACTTTTCATTCCTCTTCTCTCCACGTATATACATTTTTCACTTCTTTCAAGGCCCAGGCCAAGTCTTTCTTCCCTCATGAGGACTTCTTTCTGATCATCTTATCTGTGGTGGGTGTTGCTTGTTTCTGAACTCCTGGGGGCTCTATTGTCTGTCCCACTCTTCTGGCATGTATTTAGTTTGTACCAATGAACATTCACTGGGGCTTGCTCAAGGTCAAGGGAGGTACTTTAAATACATTATCCCATTTAATCCTTGGGGGCAACCCTGTGAGGTAGATGCTAAGATTATCCCCAGTTTACTGATGATCTAACATTTGTTGGCTCATAGAAAAAGCAAAAGAGTTCCAGAAAAACATCTACTTCTGCTTTATTGACTATGCCAAAGCCTTGGACTGTGTGGATCACAACAAACTGTGGAAAATTCCCAAAGACACAGGAATACTAGACCACTTGATCTTCCTCCTGAGAAATCTGCATGCAGGTCAAGAAGCAACAGTTAGAACTGGACATGGAACAACAGACTGGTTCCAAATCCGGAAAGGAGTATGTCAAGGCTGTATATTGTAACCCTGTTTATTTAACTTGTATGCAGAGTACATCATGAGAAATGCTGGGCTGGATGAAGCACAAGCTGGAATCAAGATTGCCAGGAGAAATATCAACAATCTCAGATATGCAGATGACATCACCCTTATGGCAGAAAGCGAAGAACTAAAGAGCCTCTTGATGAAAGTGAAAGAGGAGAGAGAAAAAGTTGGCTTAAAGCTCAACATTAAGAAAACTAAGATCATGGCATCTGGTCCCATCACTTCATGGCAAATAGATGGGGAAACAGTGGAAACAGAGACAGACTTTATTTTGGGGGGCTCCAAAATCACTGCAGATGGTGACTGCAGCCATGAAATTAAAAGACGCTTGCTTCTTGGAAGAAAAGCTATGACCAACCTAGATAGCATATTAAAAAGCAGAGACATTACTTTGCCGACAAAAGTCCATTTAGTCAAAGCTGTAATTTTTCCAGTAGTCATGTATGAATATGAGAGTTGGACTATAAAGAAAGCTGAGCACCAAGGAATTGATGCTTTTGAACTGTGGTGTTGGAGAAGACTCTTGAGAGTTCCCTGGACTGCAAGGGTATCCAACCAGTCAATCCTAAAGGAAATCAGTACTGAATATTCATTGGAAGGACTGATGCTGAAGCAGAAACTCCAATACTTTGGCCACCTGATGCGAAGATCTGACTCACTTGAAGACTTCCCTGGTGGCTCAGATGGTAAAGCATCTGCCTACAATGCAGGAGACATGGGATCGATCCCTAGGTCAGGAAGATCCCCTGGAGAAGGAAATGGCAACCCACTCCAGTACTCTTGCCTGGAAAATCCCATGGATGGAGGAATGTGGTAGGCTACAGTCCATGGGGTAACAAAGAGTCAGACACAACTGAGAGACTTCACTTTCTTTCTTTTTTTTTTTTCTTTGATGCTGGGAAAGACTGAAGGCAGGAGGAGAAGGGGATGACAGAGGATGAGATGGCTGGATGGCACCACCAACTCAATGGACATGAGTTTGAGCAAGTTCTGGGAGTTGGTGATGGACAGGGAAGCCTGGTGTGCTGCAGTACATGGGGTCACAAAGAGTCGGACACCACTGAGCTACTGCACTGAACTACTGATGAGGAAATAGCAGCTCAGAGAAGTTGAACAGTCTGCCAAGGTCACACAGCTATTCACTAACAGAGCTAGGATTTAAACCATGAGCTACTTGATTTACTGTTTACCGTTTTCATGTGCCATTATTTTATTTCTCCAGCTAGATTGTAAGCCAAAGTGTATCTCTACTTCTTTCTCTCCCTGCCCCATCCTTAACATAGTGTTTTGCCCAGAGGAAGAGTGTACTTAATAAATGTTCAGGGCTTCCTTTGCTCCCCGCTATACACTGCATACATAGTTCTTCACTTCTTCCTCCTCTTCAATCCATCTGGGTAGAGGCCAGCTTCAGAACAGGCTACGGTCTTCATTCCTAAAGGGACCTTCTATTTCTGAAGACAGGTTTTCACTGCTGAAAATATTAGCCATGTCTTCCAAAGGCTGGAAGCTAAGCGAGAGTTTCACAGGAGGAGAAAAACAACAGTGATCTCAAATGGAGTAGGGAGGCTCAAGGAAGGAAGTCAAAGGAACCCTTGAACAGCTCCAGGGAGAGGGGAAGGTGGAGAGGAAAGAGAGATTATTTAGATTTTTACCACTTGGGATGCTATCCCCAATTTAACTTTTGGACTAAATCTTAAAAACAGCCACATAGTAAACGCCCTGCTCTCCATGAACTCTAACCTCTCTGCCTGTTTGGATGTCACTGAGAAAGGCTACATTTTGTGCACAGCAGCCCCGAGGGGAGGCCCAGTGGCCCAGGTGGGGTGATTGATTGGGGAAAGCCCCAGGGGCACTCCCTGCCCGCCCCCTCCCTGCACCTGCGCCCTGAATAAACAGAGGCCTGCCTTCTGCAGGGGCCCCTTCCTGACCGCCCCCAGCCCTTCTCGGGCCTCACCCCTCGGGCCCTCTTACTTGAAAATTAACCACAGGCTTAAAGTGAAAGAGAAAATGATGACTACATGAGCCCAAAGCATACGCAAGTTGAACTACATGATGAGCAGAAAACAAATAGAGCCCTAATAAAATAGGCACCTCTGTAGACTAATATTAGGATCGATTCCCTTTTAATTTCAGTTTTATGTGCTTACTACAGCGTGTGTAACCATATCGTTGAAATGTCAAGTGGTTAACCACATTTTGATTTTAATGTTTTGATTTGAAGAGTTGAGAGTTAAATTCAATGATTTCACTGAAGCTATGGGCTTCCCTCATAGCTCAGTTGGTAAAGAATCCACCTGCAATGCAGGAGACCCCAGTTCAATTCCTGGGTTGGGAAGATCTGCTGGAGAAGGGATAGTCTACCCACTCCAGTATTCTGGCCTGGAGAATTCCATGGACTGTATAGTCTATGGGATCGCAAACATAAACACACCACATGCATGTATGTATGTGTGTGTGTGTGTGTGTGTGTGTGTATATATATATATAGTGTATAAATGTGTTTGTGTATATATATATATATATATATATATATATGGAATGGAATATTACTCAGCCAAAGAAAGGAATGAAATAATGCCATTTCCAGCAACTTGGATGAACCTAGACATTATCATTCTAACTGAAGTAAGTCAGACAGAGAAAGACAAATATCATGATATTGCTTAAATGTGGAATCTAAAAAAATGATGAAAATGAACTTATTTACAAAACAAATAGACTCAGACATAGAAAACAAATTTATGGTACCAAAGGGAAAGTGAGGGAGCGATAAATTAGGAGTTTGGGATTAAAATATATATTATACTATATGTAAAATAGACAGCCAACAAGGACCTACTGTATAGGACTGAGAACTATACTCAATATCTTGTAATAACCTATAATGGAAGAGAATGTAAAACAGAGAATATATAAGTATTTGTCTTTGTGTATAACAATCACTTTGCTGTATACCTGAAGGTAACACAACATTGTAAACCAACTATATTCCAAAATTATTAAAAATTTTTAATTTGTGAAATTGTGAATTATATCAGAAAGCATTCATTTTCTTTATATATAAAAAAAAACCAACAACTCAATAAGAAAAATTCCAATAATCCAACATAAAAAATTGAGCATAACAGATGGACAGTTCATAAGAAAGGAACTAAATATGGCTCTATGTATTTAGTATGCAATATTTACTGTTATTCAAATGAGAAAAAATGAAAAAGAATAATTCTATGTTGGGGAAGATGGGAAACTAGGCCAATGGAGGTAAAAGGTATATGACCTCTATGGAGGACAATTTAACCACATCTGTCAAAACTGCACATGCGTTTATTCTTTGACCCAGCAATCACAATTGTAAGAATTTCTCCTACATATATTACTTTACACATGTGAAATGACATATGTACAAAGTTATTTACTGTAACACTGTAATAGCAAAAAGTATTTTAAAAATCTGAGTTGGCGGGCAACAGGGGACTAGTTAAATGAATTATGGTACAGCTCCACAATTCTTTATCTGAAACCCTAGGGTTTGATGTGGTTTGCATGTCTGAATGTTTTGAAATTCAGAAAGCTAATACAGTGTGGGTACAGTGTAGGTATATATTATGTAACACTCTAGAGGGTTCTAAGGCAACACTCAGTAATCAAATCCGTTAATATTTCTGTGGAGAAACTATGAATATTCATACAAAGTGGGAGAAATACAACTCATGTCAACTCAAGTTATGTTTCTCCACCAAATAAGTTTGCCACAATCTTAGGAAAACTTTTGGCTTCAGGCTTTTTTTTTTTTTTTAAGTTAGAAATTACAGATAGGAGATTGTAAGCTGCTATCCATATAATGGAATACCATAAAGTTGAAGATAAATGAAAACACAGTTTCTGCATTCAATAATCTCTAAGATACACTAAGTCAAAATAAATTAATTAATTAATAACCCATGGTGTACAAAACGGAGGGACAGAGTAAAAAATACACAGGAGTTTCCCCTTAGCTGTAGGGGATACCTTCCAAGACCCCCAGTGGATATTTGAAACTGCAGAATGCCAAATCCTATATATACTGTTTTTCTCTATACATGCACACCTATGAAAACGTTTAATTTGTAAATTGGGTACAGTAAGAGATTAACAATAACTAATAATAAAAATAGAACAATTATAACAATCAGATCAGATCAGTCGCTCAGTCGTGTCCAACTCTTTGCGACCCCATGAATCCCAGCACGCCAGGCCTCCCTGTCCATCACCAACTCCCGGAGTTCACTCAGACTCATGTCCATCAAGTCAGTGATGCCATCCAGCCATCTCATCTTCTGTCGTCCCCTTCTCCTCCTGCCCCCAATCCCTCCCAGCATCAGAGTCTTTTCCAATGAGTCAACTCTTCGCATGAGGGGGCCAAAGTACTGGAGTTTCAGTTTTAGCATCATTCCCTCCAAAGAAATCCCAGGGCTGATCTCCTTCAGAATGGACTGGTTGGAAAGTTATGTGAATGAGGTCACTATCTGTCTCAAAACATCGTATTGCACAAATGTAATGCTTTTTCCATCTAACTAAGCCCTTGTCACACAGTGTGGCAGCAGTTCTTGCCATCTGAGATGTGGCAGTAAAACTGGCATAAATTTCTTTTCCATTCTTCACTGTTTCAGAAATAGATTTGATCTTAATATAGGTCTAAGCAACCTCAGCATAAGATTTTTTTTTTTTTCCTTAATCAGTCAAGAACTTTCACCTCTGCATTTAAAGGAAGCACTTTACAGCTTCTCTTTGGCATTTCCAAATTTCCAGCATCACTACTCCTGTGCTTTGGGGCTATTATTAAGTGAAATGATGGTTACTTGAGCACAAACATTGTAATACCAAGACAGTTGATTTAATAACCTAGACAGTAACTAAGTGACTAATAGTCAGGATATGCTGGACAAAAGGATGATTCACATCCCAGGTGGGCCAGAGGGTAGGAGCAAGATTTCATCACACCACTCAGAATGGCATGCAATTTAGAACTTAAGAATTGTTCATTTCTGGAATTTTCCATTTAATATTTTCGGACCTCTGTTGACCCTGAGTAATTGAAACCACAGAAAGTGAAACCGCGGATAAGGGGGTCTATTGTATGCACTTGCTTATGTAAGCCAAAGATGGCTCTGAAAAGACTACATTCATTTCTGGAGAGAGAAACCAAGGGGAGTTTAGAAACTATGAGTAGGAGACAGACTTCACCGAGTTTGTTTTGCATATCTTTCCTATGTAAATTATTACCAAATCAGAGCAATTAAAAAAGTTACATTTTAATTGCTAAATGTAATGTACACATGGATTACCGATGCACACTATTACCAAAAGATAAAGACTTTATTCTTGTATGGAAATTCCTCAAGGTATACCAAGTATTAAGTACCAGGTACGGGTAAGGCACTAAGCTCAGATGGTAAAGAATCCACCTGCAATGCAGGAGACCTGGGTTTGATCCCTGGGTTGGGGAAATCCCCTGGAGGAGGGCATGGCAACCCACTCCAGTATTCTTGCCTGGAGAACCCCCATGGACAGAGGAGCCTGGCAGGCTGCAGTCCATGGGGTTACAAAGAGTCGGACACGACTAAGTGACTAAGCACAGCACAGCACACAGGGGCCAGGCACTAAGCTAGGTGCATTGCCCAGATTATAGCTGGTCCCGTGAGGTAGGCCTGAATATCCTCATTTTAGATAGAAGGAAACTAAGTTTCAGTTAGCACCATACAACAGTAAGTGGAGAACTGGGACTCATACCCAAAGTGGCCTGAGCCTGAGTTCTATGGTGTAAAAGAACATTGGGGAATGAGAAGTAGATGGCCATCTATTGAGAACACATGTGGAATTTATGACTAGACAATGATTCTTTTCTTCAGCACAATATTTGGGACGCTTGAAATCCTGCTCTGTTCTGACTCCTCTGGGCATTGTTAATGATAAGGCACCAATGAAGCCTGCGGAGCAAGGGGTCTGTGCCCTGGGTGTGGCTGGGGGAGGGTGACTTCTCCATCATAAAGAGCTAAAGCTCTGTGGGGTCCAGTGTGGACATGTCTGACCACACAGACAAGTTGTCTGGTCAAAGAATGCACTGTTCTTTCTCCAGATTGCTCCTTAGCACTGCCTGGGGATGAAGGGGGCAGGAAGGTACTATGGACTGAATGTTCTTGTCCCCTCAAATTCAGATGCTGAAATCCCAATGCCCAGCATGATGGTATATGGAGATGGGGTCTGTGAGAGATGATTAGGTTTAGATGCGGTTATGAGAATGAACCACTCACAATGAGATTCACGCCATTATGAGATGAGACATGAGCTTGTTTCCTCTCCTTGCTCTTCACCATGTGAGGTGAAACAAGAAGATGCCATCTATAAACCAGGTAGTGAGTCCTCACCAGAGACCGGATTTGCTGGCATCTTGACCTTGGACTTCCCAACCTCCAGAACTGTGAGAAATAATTGTTATTTATTTCTGCCTGTTATGGCAGCCCAAGTTGACTCTGTCTCTGGAAAGTACCACTTCTGGTCTCAAGGACTATGTATTTGAAGGCACAGTTTGCTATTCATCAAAACTGATCAATGCCAACTGGATTTATCTTTTCAGTCATTTTTCCCTTTGTTCTGTGATTGAAATAAGCAGAGGAGATAGAACAGTATAGACACTTTCCTCACGATCAAGTACCTCTGGACCCACTAATGTGAAAAAACTGACAGAACCAGTATCAGCTCCAAAACATGCAGGGTCTCTCCCTCCCCAGGGGACTTTCCTGGTGGCTCAGATGGTAAAGAATACACCCTCAAAGCAAGAGAGCCCGGTTCAATTCCTGGTTGGGAAAGATCCCATGGAGGAGGAAACAGCAACCCATTCTAGTATTCTTGCCCAGAGAATCCCATGGATAGAGGAACCTGATGGGCTACAGTCCATGGGGTTGCAAAGAGTCTGCAACTAACACTTTCATTTTCTCCCTTCCCAGAACCTCAACACACCCTGTATATCTCCCCATCTCATGTCCCCACCCTCCAGGAACAGGAACCAGGTGGGAAAATTAAGCTGACCGCTAGTCAATGACTTCAAAAGAATTAGAGAAGTAGTGAAGTGTAACAACTGACATTTCTTTGATGCTGGACTTCTCTGGTGACCAACCATCCCTGTTCTGGGACTGTCTCAGTTTTAGTACTGAAAGTTCTATGTCCTGGAAGACCCATCAGTACTGGGCAAATCAGGATCACCACTCACCTTGCCTAGGTTTCAATCCCAGTTCTACCACTTCTTAGCTATGTGACCTTGAGCAAGGTACTTAGTTACTCTGTGTTTTGGTTTTTCCCTGCTGAAGATGCAGAGAATAATAGTACACGCCCCAAAGGATTGCTATGAAGATTAAATGGATATTTATAAGGTGCTTAGAACAGTGCCTGGTAAGAGCTGTGTGTTTGTTAAACAAAATAAAAGTATGTCTTTTGTGACATGAGATGGGGAGATATACAGGGTGTGTTGAGGTTCTGGGAAGGGAGAAAATGAAAGTGTTAGTTGCAGACTTTGCAACCCCATGAACTGTAGCCCACCAGGTTCCTCTATCCATGGGATTCGCTGCACAAGAATACTAGAGTGGGTTGCCATTTCCTTTGTTGAGATTCTTTGTCATTGTTCTCAACCAGAGTATGCAGCAGGCATTGAGCACACTTAAACTACATGAATGTGTTGGTGGAAACAGAAGCAAGAGGATTCAAAAACTTTCACCAAGACACTAGGTGAGTCAATATGTTCTAAAGCCAGGACAAGAGACCAGCATTCCCTCTGTCCCAACTCAGCCCACCCTTCTGATCCTTGTGGTTCACACCTTTTTCCTTCACTGATTGCACATAATAGGCTCATAAATACTTACTATGTGAATGCACTCAGACAGACCTATCCAGGGTCACTGGAAGGAGTTTGTATTTTCACTTTCTCTTATTTATTTACAGAGGAGTTTAGCTAATGCTAAGGTTCCAGCATACTGCTTACCTGTGATGAGATTTCCTGACACTATAAAATGAAACAATTACTTCAAAGAGAGAAGGGTCTTCTTTGGCAGTGATTTATGGTCCTGAATCTGTGGGTAGCCTGAACACAAAAATGCATGCATAAAAGGGTTAGCGCTCTGGACACTTGAAGACTTGAGAGTCTATAGCATGGCTTGGAAGGCTACTTCTGAGAAGTTTCCGCAGGCATGCACACATACGCTCAGTCACTTCCTTGCACGCCTGTGCAAACCTGCCTGCCTTCTGGGGGCCTACCAGGACATGTGGGTTCCACTCCAGCTGAGTCTCGAGTCGACAGCACGGCCCATGGCCGAACCACAGACCTCAAGACGCACAAACTCTGTGAAAGTCTCCACTCCTGCACTGCTTAACCAGCAGCATATGTTTTTTTGGCTAAAAGGTGTTTAAATGAAATAATTTTTTCCATATTACTTTGAAAAGTTTATTTCATCAGCATGAAAATGTTTAATAATTCTATTTGGGGGTTTTACAAAAAAAAGAAAGAAATCATCATTTTGAAGATGTGGCTTTTTGATTCAATTTTAGAGAAAAGAGGACAGTGATATTTAACCCTTTCTTCGAAGGATGCAAATGACTTGGACTTTAGGCGAACAATGCTTTGGGAATCAAACAGCCCCAATGTCTGTACCAAAAAGAGAAAGGAACCCTGGTTCCATACAGACCTGAACTGGTGTAAAGTGACATGTTTGGTTCAGTTTGAGTGATGACTGTAATAAAATAGAGCAGCCCACCACCCCACCACCCTGCCATCCCCTCAGCTTTGCAAGGTGACTCACGTGCCTGCCACCAGGAGAGTATGTGCCAATGACATCTCCCCACGGCTGGCAGATTCTGGAACTATCACAGCCCTTTCCCCAAACAGCTACATTCCCTTGAAGTGGCAAATACTTGGATGGAAATGTTCTAGGAAGCCCTGGAAGGCTGGGCTGGGGAATTCAGCCCCTAACCTCGCCTTTTATTCAATAGAAAGCAACTCTCTCTGACAGTTTCCAGCCCGAGCAACAAAATCAGACCACTCCGAGCTGCCGTCCTGAACAGGCCTGCTCTTGACACATGTTGTAGCAGGCGCAGGACAAGGAATATTAAAGGAGGCTTGCTCCGTATGGGTCTAGATATTTAAAAGTGATACGTGCTCTTCTTTATGGGATCTTCCCAACCCAGGGTTCAAACCCAGGTCTCCCACATTGCAGGCAGATTCTTTACCATCTGAGCCACCAGGGAAGCCCACAGCAAGCATACAAACTGTTAAAATGTGTCTACTCCTCCATCTTAATATAATAGACCTAGAAGACCTAGTACACATTTGAATTCAGAGTCCCCAGGACACGGGCGCTTAGGGAAAGCTGGACCCTGTCACCCAGCTCCCAGCCTGTGACCCAACCTACTGCCCTTTCCTGTCCTGGTTCTGCTCAACATCACAGAGAGCTGACAGCCCAGCCCTTGCCTCCAAGCTCTGCCCTCAGTGCTCACACAGCCCCCCACCTCAGGGCCAGGTAACAGACTGCACACAGGCCCTGGAAGGATGCTTGGGCGGTTGTGCAGACATCAGGGGTCCCGGATCCCAGTTCTCTAGGGGCTGTCTACAAGATGGGGTGCAGGCTCTGAGCAGACTCATGGGCCCCATGTCTGGAGGGCAGCTGTGGGCAGAGGAGAGCCCAGAGGAGCCCTCTCAAGAGCAGGGCCCAGGCCTCATCATCCCTGAAGAGCAGACAGATGGCAGATCAGGGTAACAGGCAGGAAAATAAAGTACCGGGCCAGGACCGCTCAGTGCCTTGATGCAGGAGCAACTTCTGATTCCATGAACTGGGGGGAGGTGGGGCGGTGGGGGGAAAGGGGCACCAAAGGGCCTGAGTGATGCTCCACTCCAGGGGTGTGGGTGAAAGAAGGGGAACGTTTCACTCTCACAAGATGAATCAGGGTCAACAGTTTAGGACTTGGCATGGGCTGAATGTTTTTTAATCTCTGGAGATATCCCCCGTCTTTCACAAGCGTGATGTCAAAGCAAGGTCAGACATTAAAGTAACCACAAGGATCCTAAAAATATGTTCTTCATAGCTGCAGGACTTTGAAGAGCTTTTCTTTTTAAATGAAGGAGTAGGGGTGGGGGGTGGCATCTTAATCAAGTGGTCTCTACAAGTCTTAATGGTTTTCAGGTTTTCTCAAGATCTTTCTATAAAACCAAAGGGCAAAGATGAATTTTAAAAAATTTAAGCACATATGGGAGAAAAACAGTGCAAGAATCCTGAGGTTTGGTTACAGAAAAAGAAAAAAAAAAAATCAAGAACAGAGACGCAGAAAATCAAGCTGATGAGAGCAAATGAAGCACTGACTGAACCCGATGCAGAAAAGGTGAGCTTGTGTGCGGCCTCTTGAGATTGTGCACTGTGAGGTAACCGCTGTCTTTAGTCAACACTTTTGTTCCAAGAAATTCAAATTCTAACAGCATCAAATTCTGTCTGTTTTCCAACATCAAACTCTGTCTGTGTTCTACACGGCAACTTGTATTTCTTTACAACTCCTTCCCTTTGTGGGAGAATCACAAAAGACCTGTCCTTTTTCTTTTCTCTGTGCACTTCATCTTGTTCCCATATTCAAAAGGGTCATAAGACTGTGGGGAACAGGTTACTCTGAAAATGAGGTACCTCCAGACGTGGATGTAGAGGTTAACACAGTATGAAAAGGAATTCAGTGGCCAAGAATTGAGGGAAGAAGTAAAAATTGCTTTTGTCACCAGTAAGAAATTTTAGACTTCTAGAGGTTTAATAACACGTCATAAAGCAAGAGTGGAAGCCAGAAAGAGCTGCAGACCCCCAAGTACCCAATACTGCTCTGGGCACCAGGGTTCAAGCGCAACTCCACTATCATTATCCCTGCACAGAGCAGAACCCCGAAGCACAAGAAGACAATGATACACAAAGGAACCATGAAGAGAGGCATGAAAATAATTATGGGTTGGAAGGCTTTACTCCAAAGGCTTAACTCTATATAACCTGGCCAAGAGATCACACTGCTACAGGGAAATATGATAGTGGTGGATATGAAACAAGCATTCAAAGGGCATAAACAAAGGCTTAGGCTACTCCAAGGAAAATATAAATCCAGTGATGTGATGGAAAATAGAGGCTCACTTTGAGGGCAATTACTATATTGGGAAGATCTATTAATCTGCTGACAGTTTCTCAAAGAAAGTGATGGCAGTCTGCTAATTTGCCTCATTTGAAACCAGCCTGTACAAGGAGCTGGAAAATATATCTCAAGGAGCAGCACTGTGTAGCAGGGAAGGGGTGGGTTGCCTTCATAAATCTTGTTCATTTTTCATCTTGATAATTTTTCTCTCCAGTTCGCTCCCTTTCTCTTCTCCATTCTTTTGCCAAGCCCCCCTCAGATCCCATAAAATTCTCTTCTATGGAAAACTCTTTCTAGGATAAGGGAGGAAGGTGCTGACTGATGGCTTAGGAGTATGAGCGGGGAGAACTGTTCTGCATCTCCCAGGGACTTATTAAGCCAATCAGAGGGGTTTTCATCCCAGGTTGCCCTTTGCAGACCTGGCTTCCCTACAACCTCACTGCCTGGTTCGTGTGTGCGGGCTATGTTGCTTCAGCCATGCCTGACTCTCTGTGACATCATGGACTGTAGCCCACCAGGCTCCTCTGTCCATGGGATTCTCCAGGCAAGAAAACTGGAGTGGGTTGCCATGCCCTCCTCCAGGGAATCTTCCTGACCCAAGGATAGAACCTGAGTCTTGTCTTTTAAGTTTCCTGCATTGCAAGGTGGGTTCTTTACCACTACCGCTACCTGACTAAGCCCTAATATGCCAACTCTTAAAATCAGGAGTTCAGGCCCCAGTTCAAAGGGCGGCGATGACCCAGGTGAGCTGAGAGACTTTTCCAGCTCCAGTAAGGAGACTAAGCAAGTCTCTCACCCCTTTCCAGCAGGAGGATGGCAATTTCCTTAATGCTTTTTCAAGGGCTTTCATTTCTATCCAAATAGCTTCTAGTGCTGCCAAGTGAAAGGAGAGGTGTCACTATGGTCCAAACTATAACTGAGCAGTATAGTCTTATGTGAATCCAAATGAAAGAGAATTTTGCTGGAAAGTCCCACTAGCAAGCCACTTTTTCCAGATGTCAGAAAACCTGAGGTCTACGTGAATAAAAATTCTGTGTTCTGGACCTTTCCTCTGCTATATCTGTGGAAGGAGGCAGATGAAGTTCCCATAAGAAAATGTTTGCTCCAGCTCATCAACTCATGCTGCTCTGGGCTCTAAGGATGTCCCCAACAGCCCTTGATTTAGTATTTTAGAAACATACTATTGTGTGAGAGGTGAAATTGTCCTGGGGAAAACAGGACTTGGACCCTGGGTTTTATTTACTGAAATAAAGATTGAAGAAATAGATAGGGATGGAGAAAAATGGTTTTGAAATATGTTCCTCATTATAACCGTGTTCAGTTCAGTTCAGTTCAGTTCAGTCGCTCAGTCATGTCCGACTCTTTGCAACCCCATGAATCGCAGCACGCCAGGCCTCCCTGTCCATCACCAACTCCCGGAGTTCACCCAAATTCATGTCCGTTGAGTAGGTGATGCCATCCAGCCATCTCATCCTCTGTCGTCCCCTTCTCCTCCTGCCCCCAATCCCTCCCAGCATCAGAGTCTTTTCCAATGAGTCAACTCTTTGCATGAAGTGGTCAAAGTATTGGAGTTTCAGCTTTAGCATCAGTCCTTCCAAAGAATACCCAGGACTGATCTCCTTTAAAATGGAGTGGTTGGATCTCCCTGCAGTCCAAGGGACTCTCAAGAGTCTTCTCCAACACCACAGTTCAAAAGCATCAATTCTTTGGCGCTCAGCTTTCTTCACAGTCCAACTCTCACATTCATACATGACCACAGGAAAAACCATAGCCTTGACTAGACGGACCTTTGTTGGCAAAGTACTGTCTCTGCTTTTGAATATGCTATCTAGGTTGGCCATAACTTTCCTTCCAAGGAGTAAGCGTCTTTTAATTTCATGGCCGCAGTCACCATCTGCAGTGATTTTGGAGCCCCAAAAAATAAAGTCTGACCCTGTTTCCACTGTTTCCCCATCTATTTCCCATGAAGTGATGGGACCAGATGCCATGATCTTCGTTTTCTGAATGTTGAGCTTTAAGCCAACTTTTTCACTCTCCACTTCCACTTTCATCAAGAGGCTTTTTAGTTCCTCTTCTCTTTCTTCCATAAGAGTGGTGTCATCTGCATATCTGAGGTTATTGATATTTCTCCCAGCAATCTTGATTCCAGCTTGTGTTTCTTCCAGTCCAGCATTTCTCATGATGTACTCTGCATATAAGTTAAATAAGCAGGGTGACAATATACAGCCTTGACGTACTCCCTTTTCCTATTTGGAACCAGTCTGTTGTTCCATGTCCAGTTCTCACTGTTGCTTCCTGACCTGCATATAGGTTTCTCAAGTGGCAGGTCAGGTGGTCTGGTATTCCCATCTCTTTCAGAATTTTCCACAGTTTATTGTGATCCACACAGTCAAAGGCTTTGGCATAGTCAATAAGGCAGAAATAGATGTTTTTCTGGAACTCTCTTGCTTTTTCCATGATCCAGCGGATGTTGGCAATTTGATCTCTGGTTCCTCTGCCTTTTCTAAAACCAGCTTGAACATCTGGAAGTTCACGGTTCACGTATTGCTGAAGCCTGGCTTGGAGAATTTTGAGGATTACTTTACTAGCGTGTGAGATGAGTGCAATAACCCTGTTGCCAGCACTTAAATAAAGTAAAGTGAAGTGAAGTCACACAGTCATGTCCAACTCTTTGCGACCCCCTGGACTGTAGCCTACCAGGTTCCTCCATCCATGGGATTTTCCAGGCAAGAATACTGGAGTGGGTTACCATTTCCATCTCCAGGAGATCTTCCCGACCCAGGGATTGAACCTCGGTCTCCCGCACTGTAGGCAGATGCTTTACTGTCTGAGCCACCAGAGAAGTCACCTAAATAAAAGAGGGAGTTTAAAGAAAAGCTCTGCTCCGAGTCCCAGGGGACCAATACTGTCTTCGGGATATCTGGTGATGCAGCTAATGCAGACTCAAGTCGAAGTGAGTGCTCTGTGGCTTCACAGAAGTAGAAGCAATCCTTCAACTAAGGAACAGTCACACTGTGTGCAAATAAAACCACATTAGGCTGCGCTGACGTTTACTTATGAAGAATCTAGCTTAGTTTTTCCCACATTGAGGAAGCTCCTAATATAAATGAAGAAAACCCAAGGAATGAATTCTATGCTTGCCATCCTTCTGGAATTCTGAAGTCTTCCAATAGACTGTGTGTGTGCACGCGTACCGTCACGTCCAGCTCTTTGTGGTCCCATGGGCTGTAGCCCGCCAGGCTCCTCTGTCCATGGGGATTTCCCAGGGAAGAATACTGAAGTGGGTTGCCATTTCCTTCTCCAGGGGATCTTCTTGACCCAGGGATCAAGCTCACATCTCTTGTGTCTCCTGCGTTGGCAAGCAAGTTCTTTACCAGCTGAGCCACAAGGGGAGCTCTCAAATAGATTAGGGCACCCTTTTCTTTAGAAATAAACTAGCTTATGGATAATCTAGCTTCCTCTGTGATATCTCTGCAGGGGTAGGGAGCTTGGGTCTTGGTGCAACTTCCAGCTCGGATTTTCTGCTCCTGAATTCCCTCTCTCTTGTCTGTTTCTTACCCCTGAAGTGGGCTGGCCCTTTTCTGTACTACATACCCCTATACTGGACATCCTCCCCTTTCATCTCTCCCCAGAGGGGCAGACTCTTACTGAAAGTTTGGGTTTATGAGGTCAGATGATGAGCAACTGCAACAAAAAATACTGTACAGAAAACAATTTAAAATTAGACATCCTGAAATCAAGATGTCAGCAATTGCAAGGTTGGAAAGGGTCTTAAAGACTATTTAGTCCAGTGGTCCTCAACTCTTAATAGAACAAATGCTTTATTTTTAAACAAATGTTTTCTAACCTCTCATTTAATATTCTAAAATTAACTCCATAGATAACATAATTTACCTGCACACATAATTTTAAAATAATTAATATCTTTCTATAATTATAATATAAAGTAAAATTAAAAGAAAATAATTTATAGTTTTAAAAGACACACATTTTACTACATAAATGTTCAAGCATGACTACCTAGAAGACAAAGTCAGATGACTACATCAGGAAAAAATGAGGTTTTGAAATTGGCAAAAACAGTGCGTAGATTACTGAGTGCCTTAGCCTACTTCCTGTGATATATCTATCTTTCAGCCATTGCCTTTGAGCTAACAACTCTGTACACTAAAAAATAAATGGCAACACTGCAAATGGTTCTTGTCCCTAGAAAGGTAAAATGTGTCTGGTAGAGTGCAACTGATTATTTCCCTTGGATACTGATCAGGTTTTACCTATTTGTCTTTTTATAAATTTATCTCAGCATTCTATTATGGCTTAGACAGTAAAGAATCTGCCTGCAATGCAGGGGGCCCAGGTTTGATCCCGAGGTCTGGAAGATTCCCTCGAGAAGGGGATGGCAACCCACTCCAGTATTCTTGCCTGGAGAATTCCAAGGACAGAGGAGCTTTGCAGGCTACAGTCCATGGGGACTCAAAGAGTCAGACAAGACTGAATGACTTTCATTTTCAGCATTCTATTAATTGATACATTAAATAAGAATCTTTGACACAGGCTGGGTTAATCAGAGTTCTCCAGAGAACAGAACTAATAGGATATATATAAATATATATGAGAGACTTATTATAGGAATTGGCTCACATGATCATGGAAACCAACAGTCCCTGGATCTGAAGCTGGAGAACTAAGAAGGCTGATGAACCGTGAAAGTTGGTAGTATAGTTCAGTCCAAGTCCAAAGATCTGAGAATGGTGGGGGTGTAGTGGGGTGAGGCGGGGTGAGCAAAGTCCTAGTCTATGTCCATGTCCAAATGCCTGAGACTCAGAAGTAGTAATGTTCCAGAGTTCCCAGGGCAGGGGAAGCTGGATGTGCCAGTTCAAGCAGAGGAAGCATATTTGCCATTCCTCATATTCTATTTAGACTTGCAATCATTGGACTGAATGATACTCTCCTGCATTGTGAGAGTGATCTTTCTCACTCATTTCACAAGTTCAAATCTTGTGCTAATCTCCTCCCCAAACACCCTCAACAGACACATCCAGAAATAATGTTTTACCAGTTATCTGGACATCCCTTACCCTAGCCAAGGTTAAATTAACCATCACACAGGCTCATTTTACAGCTGAATGAAAGTCACAGTTATGAGCACTTTCAAAAATTATCCTTCAACATAAAACTATATCTAGAATGACTACAAATATGGCAGTTAGAAAATCAGACTGGTTGATGAAGACTGAAATACAAGGTTAAATATTACCATCGGTGGTGCCATTTTCCAAAATAGTGAACATAACAAGTGCTGAATGAAACAAAGCACTGTCTTCCCTAAATAAGGACCATTCTTGGAAAAGTTATTTTCACTGAAACTATGAAGAAGTATTTGTGTGTGTGTGTGTACAACTATTTTAGTTTAGGTTCTAAGTTAAGATAATTACATATATTTGAGTTAGATTTTGGATGGATAATTATTAACAGGGTTACCATCTACTTGGTCTAGTGGTTTTCCCTACTTTCTTCAATTTAAGTCTGAATTTGGTAATAAGGAGTTCATGATCTGAACCACAGTCAGCTCCTGGTCTTGTTTTTGTTGACTGTATAGAGCTTCTCCATCTCTGGCTGCAAAGAATATAATCAATCTGATTTCGCTGTTGACCATCTGGTGATGTCCATGTGTAAAGTCTTCTCTTGTGTTGTTGGAAGAGGGTGTTTGCTATGACCAGTGCATTTTCTTGGCAAAACTCTATTAGGCTTTGCCCTGCTTCATTCCATATTCCAAGGCCAAATTTGCCTGCTACTCCAGGTGTTTCTTGACTTCCTACTTTTGCATTCCAGTCCCCTATAATGAAAAGGACATCTTTTTTGGGTGTTAGTTCAGGTATGACCTAAATCAAATCTTTTATGATTATACAGTGGAAATGAGAAATAGATTTAAGGGCCTAGATCTGATAGATAGAGTGCCTGATGAATTATGGAATGAGGTTCATGACATTGTACAGGAGACAGGGATCAAGACCATCCCCATGGAAAAGAAATGCAAAAAAGCAAAATGGCTGCCTGGGGAGGCCTTACAAATAGCTGTGAAAAGAAGAGAAGCGAAAAGCAAAGGAGAAAAGGGAAGATATAAGCATCTGAATGCAGAGTTCCAAAGAATAGCAAGAAGAGATAAGAAAGCCTTCTTCAGTGATCAGTGCAAAGAAATAGAGGAAAACAACAGAATGGGAAAGACTTGAGATCTCTTCAAGAAAATTAGAGATACCAAGGGAACATTTCATGCAAAGATGGGCTCGATAAAGGACAGAAATGGTATGGACCTAACAGAAGCAGATGATATTAAGAAGAGGTGGCAAGAATACACAGAAGAACTGTACAAAAAAGATCTTCACGACCTAGATAATCACAATGGTGTGATCACTCACCTAGAGCCAGACATCCTGGAATGTGAAGTCAAGTGGGCCTTAGAAAGCATCACTACGAACAAAGCTAGTGGAGGTGATGGAATTCCAGTTGAGCTATTTCAAATCCTGAAAGATGATGCTGTGAAAGTGCTGCATTCAATATGCCAGCAAATTTGGAAAACTCAGCAGTGGCCACAGGACTGGAAAAGGTCAGTTTTCATTCCAATCCCAAAGAAAGGCAATGCCAAAGAATACACAAACTACCGCACAATTGCACTTATCTCACACGCTAGTAAGGTAATGCTCAAACTTCTCCAAGCCAGGCTTCAGCAATATGTGAACCGTGAACTTCCAGATGTTCAAGCTGGTTTTAGAAAAGGCAGAGGAACCAGAGATCAAATTGCCAACATCTGCTGGACCATGGAAAAAGCAAGAGAGTTCCAGAAAAACATCTATTTCTGCTTTATTGACTATGCCAAAGCCTTTGACTGTGTGGATCACAATAAACTGTGGAAAATTCTGAAAGAGATGGAAATACCAGAGCACCTCACCTGCCTCTTGAGAAATCTGTATGCAGGTCAGGAAGCAACAGTGAGAACTGAACATGGAACACCAGACTGGTTCCAAATAGGAAAAGGAGTACGTCAAGGCTGTATATTGTCACCCTGCTTATTTAACTTCTATGCAGAGTACTTCATGAGAAACACTGGACTGGAAGAAACACAAGCTGGAATCAAGATTGCTGGGAGAAACATCAATAACCTCAGATATGCAGATGACACCACCCTTATGGCAGAAAGTTAAGGGTAACTAAAAAGCCTCTTGATGAAAGTGAAAGAGGAGAGTGAAAAAGTTGGCTTAAAGCTCAATATTCAGAAAATGAAGATCATGGCATCAGGTCCCATCACTTCATGGGAAATAGATGGGGAAACAGTGGAAACAGTGTCAGACTTTATTTTTGGGGGCTCCAAAATCACCGCAGATGGTGACTGTGGCCATGAAATTAAAGATGCTTACTCCTTGGAAGGAAAGTTATGACCAACCTAGACAGCATTTGAAAAGCAGAGACATTACTTTGCCAACAAAGGTCCGTCTAGTCAAGGCTATGGTTTTTCCTGTGCTCATGTATGGATGTGAGAGTTGGACTGTGAAGAAGGCTGAGCACCAAAGAATTGATGATTTTGAACTGTGGTGTTGGAGAAGACTCTTGAGAGTCCCTTGGACTGCAAGGAGATCCAACCAGTCCATTCTGAAGGAGATCAGCCCTGGGATTTCTTTGGAAGGAATGATGCTAAAGCTGAAACTCCAGTAGTTTGGCCACCTGATGTGAAAAGTTGACTCATTGGAAAAGACTCTGATGCTGGGAGGGATTAGGGGCGGGAGGAAAAGGGGACGACAGAGGATGAGATGGCTGGATGGCATCACCGACTCGATGGACGTGAGTCTGAGTGAACTCCAGGAGTTGGTGATGGACAGGGAGGCCTGGCGTGCTGTGATTCATGGGGTCGCAAAGAGTCGGACATGACTGAGCGACTGAACTGAACCACCTATTTGAATATCTGAGCTGTTAGGAAGCTGTGTGACCATGAGATCATTTTTCCATGTGCAGGACTGCTCTGGGAATAACCAGGCCACTTAACCTCCCAGACCTCCACCATGAGCCACTAGTTCACCCCAATTACTGCAACAACCAAAGACACACCCAAAGTTCTAAAATTCATCATAGAGGGTACTGCTCCTGTTAAGAACTACTGCTGCTGCTGCTGCTGCTAAGTTGCTTCAGTCGTGTCCAACTCTGTGCGACCCCATAGACGGCAGCCCACCAGGCTTCGCTGTCCCTGGGATTCTCCAGGCAAGAATACTGGAGTGGGTTGCCATTTCCTTCTCCAATGCATGAAAGTGAAAAGTCAAAGTGAAGTCGCTCAGTTGTGTCCGACTCTTAGCGACCCCATGGACTGCAACCCCAGGCTCCTCCGTCCATGGGATTTTCCAGGCAAGAGTTCTGGAGTGGGATGCCATTGCCTTCTCTGTAAGAACTACTAATCTAGTCCAAATACACCTCTCTGGTTCTTAAATCTCTGTATGATCCTAAGCACATGTTCAGTAAATATTTGCTGAATAAATAAAATCTGAATGAAGGAAAGTATGGAATGGTTGAATATTAAAGACTCTGGAGAGTAGTTAATTATGAATAAACAGATACCTTTTATAGAGATAGTTTCTTAAGGCATTCATGCACTTAAAATATTTTTTATGGATTCTTAGAATATTCACTTCTTTCCTGAATTAGCAGAAACTTTACAAGTGAAACAGGGAACTGTTAATACTAAAGAGTTATAACTGCATACCCAAACCTTGAGGGAACATTATTTATCCCTGATTTCTGCCTCTTTTTTTCCAACTGTTTTGGCATAGCCCTCCGTCATAACCTATATTGCAAACTTCCCTGACTTCAGCATTCACTCCTGCAAACAGCACTGAAAATCACCTGTCTCTCTTCTAAAGGATCCCACAAGAATTCCAGCTGCCTTCTGCACAATATTAAAACTCTTCTTACAGCTATCAAGACCTTCCATTAATGAATTCTTCCCATACAAGCCCTGGCTTCTACTCTGTGCCCTATTCTGGCAATGTTGGCCACTCTTCTGCCTCTCTGCCTTCATGATGTCTTGCTCCTTCCTACATTCAAATTACTGCTTTGAGAAACATCATCTCTATGGATTCTTCCTACATGACACACAAAAGGTCACATATCATATGTTTTCATTTATATGAAATAGGAAGAATAGGGAACTCCATGGAGGTACAAAGCAGATTAACAATTGCTGGGGGCTGGTGAGAGGAAAAAAGAGTGACTGCTTAGAGGTTACAAGGTTTCTTTTTGGTGTCATAGAAATAATTTGGACCACCAGGGGCTAAAACTCTGCACTCCCAAAGCAGGGGGCCTGAGTTTGATCCCTGGTCAGGGAACTAGATCTCACATGTCTCAGCTAAAAATCCTGTGTTAATACCTGGCATAGCCAAATAAATAAATATTAAAAAAATAATAATTTAGGATTAGATATAGGCAATGGTCACACAACATGTGAAAGTACTAAATGCCACTGATTTGTACACCTTAATTATTAATTTTATGTTCATGTGAATTTAATGTTAATTTTTAAATTTAGAAAATCATAGATCCATATGAGATACAGTGATTTATCAATACAGATTTGGAATAATGGCTGGAGAAGAGTTATTTATGTACTTGTTTGTTGAATCAGCTCACACGGTATCCAAGTGCCACCTCTTCCTGTTCAAAGTTCAGAAACTATCTTTTTAGGTTTTTTATTGCCAATTATGCCCATACTACTAACTTCATGTATTCCATCATGAGATTTAAAAAAAAAAAAAAATGGCTGTATTGCTGTTACTTACAAGACCATGGATCTTCAGAGCCTGTATGTACTGAAACATTACAGCTCTTACCCTTGCATTTATTTGATGCTGATTACATCATAGCCATGTGAATCCTGGTTTCTGATGACTTTTTTCCAAGGTTGTTCTTGGCTCATGAATGATGACCACAAATACAAGTCTTACCCAGAATAGGTAGGCTAATGGGGACAATACTTTGTTTTCTGGTTGTATTAAACTTACTGTTCAGAATTTTGTAGAATAAGCATAAAAACCACCCATTTTTAAACCATGTCTTCTGTATTTCTTAACTTGGAATCTCTGCTTTCCTGCAATGTGAACTTTTTCAATGTTGGCTACATCCTGTCTTTCACACACTATCAATGCTGCTGCTGCT
The DNA here is from genome assembly GCF_029407905.1 of Bubalus kerabau. NCBI lineage: Eukaryota > Metazoa > Chordata > Mammalia > Artiodactyla > Bovidae > Bubalus > Bubalus kerabau. The sequence goes on along the minus strand of NC_073635.1, from coordinate 20,719,231 downwards.
GCTAAGTCGCTTCAGTCATGTCTGACTCTGTGCAACCCCATAGACGGCAGCCCACCAGGCTCCCCTGTCCCTGGGATTCTCCAGGCAAGCACACTGGAGTGGGTTGCCATTTCCTTCTCCAATGCATGAAAGTGAAAAGAGAAAGGGAAGTTGCTCAGTTGTGTCCGACTCTTAGCGACCCCATGGACTACAGCCTACCAGGCTCCTCCATCCATGGGATTTTCCAGGCAAGAGTACCGGAGTGGGGTGCCATTGCCTTCTCCACACACTACCAATAGTGAGGATAAAAAGAGCCTGGGGGCAGTGTTAATCTCATTTACACAAGACATGTTTGCCTTCTCCCTGGGCACCTAAAGGCTGACCTGGGAGAGTATGCTGTCACTACATCAAGCAGACACTGGAAGAGAGGACCTTTATTGGTAGGGCCACTTGTCACTGAGGCATGATAGTCTTGGAAGCTTTAAAAGAGAAAGGTTCGGGTGGTTACTTAGGTCTAAGAAGGGGCAGCTATGGGGCAAGTATGGCCCTCTCTGCTCTCTGTGAAGCAGTCTTCTCTGCTTTTCTTATGAAAGGAGGGATCTGCACACATCCACTTCTGTAGCTTAATAGTTCTCTTCCAGAGGAAGAAATGGCAACCCACTCCAGTATTCTTGCTGGGAAAATGCCATGGACAGAGGAGCCTGGTGGGCTACAGTTCATAGTGTTGCAAGAGTCAGACACAACTGAGCAACTAAACACACACACCTGTCTCTTTAAATTGTAAATCCACCAAGCAAGATCAAATTCTGAATTTCTAGAAACACTATCTTGGGGTTCAACCAAATTTGAGTTTTGGTTTTCAAATGAATGCAAGTTTTTGCAAAAAACAAAGTGGATATTTCCAAAGTGAGAGACCCTGGTGACTAAAGACCTGCTCCCTTCTCATCAAGACAACATTCACACTTGCCTACTGTCTTTCAAACTTAGAAAGAAACAGTAATTTTTTTTTTGAACACCTCTAGTGGGATGTGTTCTAAGGAGAACATGAAATGCAAAATATTCTGTAACTATTTGTCATTATTTTTGTTAGGAGTAGAGTCGATATTATAATTTAGAAACTTGTGCGCAAATCAGTAGCTTTTTAAATGTCTAACAGAAGAGTCCAGCTAAGGAAAAAAGTTTTGGTTGAATATTGGAATATGTGCTTAAAAGGTGACGTCTAGAATTATCGCAATTGCTGTAAAGCATTTAAACTGTCTAAGTAGTATAAGACATTGCTATTTGAGACATCCTAGTGCAGATTATAAAAGGCAAATGTAAGCACAGTGTATATATTCTTGTGCCCCCAATATTTCCTTTTTTGTATTTCTTAACGGTATAGAGTAAGACTGAGCACAGCCTGAGAGACACAGCCTTGACGACACAGCTAAAATTGCCAAGCCTTGGTACAGTAATCTAGTATTTTTAGCCATGGCCAGTAAGGACCTGATCAGCCACTTGCCTGACCGTAGCTGGCTCACCTGACGCAAGCCTCCTAGAGATCAACCTAGATGATCTATTCAGTTTACTCATTTTCCTAGAGGCCTAACAAGATATCTCTCCCAAACTCAGAGAACAGGAATCCTAAGATGAAACGCTGTCAAAACCGGAGCTAGGGCCCGGGACTGGTCGCAGTGCCAGCCTCCTGCTTCCGTCCTCACGCCACAGCATCCACCCAGGAGCACTTCACTGCCTTGCGGAGTGCACAGAGCCGCAGCTGCGGAGCGCACAGCTTTCTGACTGGAAAACTGATGTTTCAAGTCAACCGGATAGAAACAGAAGTGAAAAACATCTTTCACAACAACATTCTGCTGTCATCTCGCGTGTGGAAAAACATCAGAAGCCATAGGGGATGACTAGTTCCCCCCCTCCCCCCCGCCACACCCCCGAACGCATAGCATCTCAGCATGAGGCTACACCATGAATATGCTTCCCGGGGGCTCTTCCTGCAGCCATAAGCATCCTCCTCTCCCCTACATTGGCTGGGAGGAGTTAGAAACGCTTTTCTAGAAAATACAGGGCTAGACGCGGAGGAGACACGGAAGGCCACCCTCACCTGACGGAAGGAGGAGCAGTTCGTCAGTTTTCTGCCTTTCTTCTTATTGACTTAGGGCTCTTTGAAATGTATTCTGGAAATTTCCTCTTCAATCAGGGGGCAGGGAAGCAGTTTGAGAGATTCCAAGAAAAATGTTCACTTACAGGTTTCACTCACATTAAGAACCAAGATGCTTGCTGACTGGAAATCAGGGCCATGGGAACGGCCTACACCTTGAACAGCAGCGACGACTCCATGCGCACGCGTGCTAAGTCGCTTCAGTCATGTCCGACTCTTTGCGACACTATAGACGGTAGCCCACCAGGCTCTTCTATCCGTGGGATTCTCCAGGCAAGAATACTGGGGTGGGTTGCCATGCCCTCCTCCAGGGGATCTTCCCCACCCAGGGATGGAACTTGCATCTCCTGTGACTCCTGCATTAAGGCGCATTCTTTACTGCTGAGCCACCAGGGAAGCCCCAAAGACTCCATAGTCCTGGCATTTAAGATATACCCAGTGACCATCATTCTTTGGTTTCTGTGACTCTGAGAATCCTCCCCAATAGTGTTTTCATAAATCTTAATCATGAGGAAATATGAAGACTTGTTGACAAGTGAGAGAAGAGGAATCTCATTTTGACATGGGAATTCCCCTCCAAAAATATGAACCCAAGGCAGTTGAGTTGCTCTATGTTATAAAACAACTGCAAATAGATGCTATCAGCTGGAAATCCAGAATTTATTTTGGAAAAAACATATCTTTAGCTTCAGCAGCTCATCTAGAGAATGTCTAGCCTTTGAAAGCTCTGACCAATAAATCTGTGATATATCAAACAATCTTAGTGTGTAAAAAATAAGATTATAATTACAAAATGTAGTCGTCATTGTGAAGGAGCTATTCATTCACTCATTTATTCTATCAGTGCATTTACTATTAAATTTCTACCATGCACCAGATACAGGAATAGGAGCTGGAAATATGGTGGTGAAGACAATGGACACAGTCCTTTGTCTTGAGAGAGATATTAAATAAATAATGACACAAGTAACTATAGAATTACAATTGTGAAAAGTCCAAGGAGCTATTTAAAAACTAAAAATAGAGTTACCATATGATTCAGCAATCCCACTCCTGGGCATGTATCTGGTGGAGATACACTCAGCCATTATGGAATAATGCCATTTGTAGTAACATGGATGGACCTGGAGATTATCATACTAAGTGAAGTAAGTCAGACAGAGAGAGACAAATATTATAGGATATTGCTTATATGGGGAATCTAAAAAAATGATACAAATGAACTTATTTATGAAACAGACCTACAAGATTTAGAGAACAAATTTGTGGTCATTGAGGGTAAAGGTGGTGGGGGAGGGATAGATGGATAGTTTCAGACTGACAGTTTGAGACTGATATTTACACACTGCTATATTTAAAATAAAATGTCTTTACATGAAAAAATAAAATAAGATAAAATAAAGTAAAAATAAGATCAGGGACTAACACTTCAGACAAGTTTAGGGAGGCCTTCTGGCAGGGGGAACAGATATTTATAGTTATTTAAGTTGAACCCTTGAAAGATAAGAAAGAGGTAGCTAGCTTCCCCTTAAATATCTGTTTTTTATTTTCTGAGAAGTCTTTGGCATTTATTTTAATGCTATTTTTCCTTTATCTCCACCAAAATAGTCACTCAATTAAAAAGGGCCAAGCTGGCAATTGGTTGAAGGTGGCAAAACTTTTCTTTCAAGCTATACTATCATGACTCTAAATTATCCAGACCCTAATTCAACTTCGTAAATCTAAGCTAGTCCCCATTCCATGCTTATTATCATTAAGGAAATGAAATTGACCTCAGAACTCCAGCCACTACTGTTGACTCAAACAGGCTCATTAATCACACTAAGTCACTCACCTGTTTAGAAACCTTTCCAGGCTACTTAGAGTAACACGTCCTCTATGTCTGTCAGTAAGTTTTCAGCTTCACAGTGATTCCAGTGTTCTCCATGAGACACAGTGTGAGAAACAGTTTACTCAAGTATGATTATTTTATTTGGGTAGAGATCAACAAGAGCTAGAAAAAATACTACTTTAAAGTCAATGATGCATGTCTCAAGGTCTAGAGATGGCTCCCTTTTGGGATATATTTTGCATAAATTTCCATAATGCCCATCATAGATGGTTTTTTCCTCCTTGCCTCTTGTTTATTACTTCTTTGAAGAGATGATGGCACTTTATTATTTCACCAACCATCTCGAATCTCCAAGTGCCGTGTTTCAATCAGTCAAGAAAAAACCAGTTTTGCATACTCAAGTGACACTGTCTATATCGAAGACATTTTTCTAGGCTAATTTAGGGATCTCCTGTGAGTTTCCACAAGTGTGTAGATTAGATCTCTATGTGGACTATCAGAGAAAGACTGAATTCATCACCAATGTTCACATGTTAGCTTCAAGTCTGAGAAATTCACAGCAAGCTTCCCCACTTCTTCCATGTAATGGGACTGTTTTGGTCCATTGAGAACACTCTCCCTGTTCATGTGTCCCCCAGCATTAATGCAGCAAAATTCACAGTCACACACAAACTCCCATCCTTCTGCACTTTTCTCAGGCCCATGGTCATAGCAATCTACCCTTCTGAGATTCAAGTCGGAGCCAGGGCAGGGACCAACAGTATAAGGCTCCCCAAATCCTCTAACCCAGTCCTTGAGGTAATAAAAGGAAACACGTCTCCTAACGGGCCAGCTCCAAGGGTCTCTAAGAATATAAAAAGCAAAGAGATTTCTCCATCCTTGCCCCAGGTTGTGCGTCTTTATCACCCTCCCAGTTGTGAAGTTCTAAAGCAGCCTCTTCCATTTTGGTGGTATTCAGTTTACTTTGTCCAGCATTCCAGAGGCGTCTCCTGCCTCTGTCCTCGGTCTGAAGAAGAGACACTCGGCAGAAATAACAGGATTTATTTGTCCTCGGTTGACCTCCAAGGAAACTGGGACAGTGAGAGGCTAAGAAGGCAAGGTCTCTCAATAGCACACCAGTGGTCAAAGCTGGCTTTCGGTGGCACCTCACCAAGCAGCCCAAATCAGTGTCAAACCACCAGCACATGCAGCCTTTCCAAGATGCTCTGAGTATTTATTCAGCCACTAAGTGTTCTGCCCAAAGTGGACTCCACCCAATGGTGAGCTAAGGCAAATCAAACACTCATTCACACAGTGCGGAGTGACATGCCCACCCAGCACAGGGTCTGATGCCTGCAAAGCCTCGCTGCAGCTGGCTCCAGGCTCACAGGTGCCAGGCATCTGGCCAAGCAAGGCAGTAATCTCTGGGGCTGGGCAGGAGGAGATGTTTGCATAGGGCACCTCCTCACCCACTGCCCCCTCCTGCCCCCGCCATCCCCAGAGCAACAGTGAGGGACACTGTGTGTTGTGGAAAGAGGATAGGTTCAAGTCCCATTGAAAAAATTTTGGACCCCAATTCAGCCTCTTTCTATCTGTGGAACCTTAAGCAAGTTCTTTAACAGAATCAGGACTCAGTTTACCCATCTGTAAAATGAACATAATGATAATACTGTCTCAGAGGGTTATTGTGAGGATCACAGAAGAACCTGGTAGAGTCTGGCCATGTAATAGGCGTGTATGCTAAGTCGTATCCAACTTTTTTCGACTCCATGGACGGTAGCCTGCTAGGCTCCTCTGTCTGTGGAATTTTCCAGGCAAGAATATTGGATTCAGTTGCCATTTTCTCCTCCAGGGGATCTTCCCAACCCAGGGATCAAACCTGCGTTTCTTGCATCTCCCACATTGGCAGGAGGATTCTTTACCACTGGTGCCACCTGGGAAGCCTATATAGCAGGAGGTCAAATAATATGATAGTGAGAAGCAAAAAGGCTTCCCCCAAACAGTGACAAGATTTTGTTTGTACTGGAGCTGGTGTGGTAGGGATTCCTTGGTCTCAGATTTGATCTTGAGACCCTGGTGGGCTGTACACACAGCCAGATGTATAGTGTTGTAGGAAGGCCAGCCTGGTGGACAGAAGCCCATCTGTCCCATCTCTGTTTGTAATCTGTTCTGTGGCTTTGAATAATTCATCTACTTCTCTGGGTCTCACTTAGTTTTTTATAAAATGGGATTGTGCTGTTAATCTTTAAAGTTTGGACTTTGAATTATTCCCTTGTCACTTACTAGTTTTGTAACTTTTATTTTTTTAGTTATTTTTTTCTTTAGTTACTTGGCTATGCTGGGTCTTAGTTGTGGCACTCAGGATCTTTTAAGTTGCCGCATGCACACTCTTCACTGTGGCATGTGGGACCTAGTTCCCAGACCAGGGATTGAACCAGGACCCCTGCACTGGGAGTGTGGAGTCTTAGCCACTGGACCACCAAGGAAGTTCCAGTTATGTAACTTTTAGAAATAACTTCCCAAGAGCCTGTTTCTTCTCAAAGTGCCTGTGGCTGAGGGGCTCAGCACAGCCACAGACAGCTACCTAGAATCTTAATCATTCTCTCTCGTAAAGGCAACACACAAGTCTTCATGAGAGATTTAGTCCAAAATCCACCATCTATAGGATACCCTCTCCTCTACATTTAAACCAGTTATGATCTCCACTATAGGCACCCAAGGGTGCGAGATCCTTAACCTTGAGCAAAGACTCCATTACAGTGGTAAACAGCATTTACTATGAAGTAAGAAAACGTCTTAGAAATATTTTCAACCCCAAGCATGAAAACAATTAAGAGTTTTCATAATGACAGAGTTAATCAGAAAATCTAATGTTGGAACTTCACCTTCTCTAGCCTTCCCAGTTGTCCAGAGCTTCAACCGAGCAAACAGAAAGGGCTACCTTACCCCGTGCTCCTAGGAACTTTTCTATGCTCCCCCAAATGAGTAGTACAGCCTAGCAGTCTATTTTATAACTTCCACATTCACAATTCTCATGAAAAACCCCAACAGGGCCCACGTATGGAGTCAATGGAAGAGCAAAGAAAACTCTTCCAAAAGCCAAGTATTTATGCTACTGAAACTGCTGCTCCAATCTTGGTTTATACTTAAAAGTATATGGGAAATATTGAATAACATTATCTTTCCTACAGGACTGTGGCTTCTTCCTACACACTTTTCTGCCACAGAATTCAGCTAAAAACAATACATGATGTCATCTCAATAACTTGCCGATTAAAACCTCCCTTAAAAAATGACACCCATCACACCCAGGAGGCCACCTACTCAGTCGGTCTCCAAATTAATGTTTATATTTTTATCTTTAGGCATCAGAGAGGCTGAGAACTTTTTCTGCAGTGCTGGCATACTCACCTATATGAGTAGGCATCTCAGCCTGAAGAAAAAAGGCTAATCAAATGCATAAGCATGTTCATATTGGCTGTTTATGCATATATCTAGAAACATCTGGTCCTGCTTTTTCTGAGACATTCTTCTCGGGTGTTAGAATTTGTAGTTATTTTGATAGAGAATCATTGGCATACATACCTCCCTACACATCTTACAGTAAAGTTTTCCATAGAACACCAAGATTAAGTGTCTGTCTTTTGCAGGAAAAGAACATCATGTGTTTACTTTTTTCAATATCCCGTGATGGATGTTTCAACCAGCATCTGTAAAAATTCTCCCTGGTACTCCCTTAGATCATAGAAAGTGTTATTAAAGCTACATATGCTATTCCGCTGTGTATCTCTAATGCCTAGAACTAGTGGGCACTCAATACACATTTTTTGGATAAATAAGAATGCATGTCGGTTATATTATAAAACAGAGAGAAAAGCACAGATGGGGAGCCATTAAGTCATAGATGGGGAAGAGATCGTGAACAGGGAGTGTATAATTTTTCTTTGAGTCATAAGAAAAGAATAAAGACAAGAAGGTAGTCATACATGGGAGTGAAGCAGATCTGCCAAGGAACAAAATGAAATGCTTCTTAATTGTTTGGGGAATACACACATACCACACAGTCAGGCTGGTGAAAAGCCAAGTTCACAGTCAGGGTTTCCATCATTCCAATATTTCTTCCTAACAGTGTGAGACTCACTGACTTACATAAATCTTCCCATGTTTGTGTCATTGCTGAGGACACAGTGAGGACAGGAGGATTATGGGAGCTTATTTTCACATTGTGGTAAAACTTATCTGGACTCAAATGTTCCCTCCCCCATTTCCTTCTCATCTATCCTATCAAATGTCTATTCAATTCTTTCCCTTGATAGTCCTGACCATTTTTTTTTTCCCCTTCCAGTGCAGAGCTCTACAGAAAGTATGGAACACATGTACACCCGTGGTGGATTCATGTCAATGTAAGGCAAAACCAATACAATATTGTAAAGTAATTAGCCTCCAATTAAAATATATAAATTTATATTTAAAAAAAAAAGAAGTATGAGCACTCAGAAACAAAAAGCTTTTAAGATGTGTTATTTTCTACCACCTTTTCCCACCTCCACACCTCCGTAAGTTTGTGGTTTTTACATGACCTGAAATAAAACTGCATGGCACATTGGAAGGAGAGCTGTATGTCTGGTTTTAGGGAGAAACCACAAAATGCTCAGAATTTCAGCGTGATCCAAATCGAATCGTATGTCCCAAATCATGTGCATTCCACAGCCTCTTGAAGTGTAGCAGTCATGGTCAAACAAGGTTCTTTGTTTACCATTCAGGTAACCAGAGCCTGAGAACAGCTTCTCAGATCATTAAAATATATATTGCAGGTTTAACATTTTGTATATGTTATATGTCATGTACATTATACACGTGTATACACTCAATACACTCATTCAACAGCATTCGCCCAACACGTATTTATTGGCTGTTCTGTGCCATGTACTGTGATAAGCGGCAGGAAAATCATGGTAAATAAAACAAAGGCCCAGCTCTCACAAAGCATATGTTCTATCAGAGGGGCATATTTGATAAGCAAGTAAACACATAAAAAATACATCATAAGCCATTTGGCAGTAAATGTCAGGGCTTCCTAGGTGGCACTAGTGGTAAAGAATCTGCCTGCAATGCAGGAGAACCAGGTTTGATTCCTGAGTTGGGAAGATCCCCTGGAGGAGGGCATGGCAACCCACTCCAGTATTCCTGCCTGGAGAATCCCATGGATGAGGAGCCTGGTGGGCTACAGTCCATAGGGAAACACAGAGTCAGACATGACTGAAGCAACTTAGCATGCACACACATGCATGCCTCAAAGAACAGTTAAGAGGGATAAAGAGATAGTGATGACTGTTCTTTTAGGGAAGGAGGTCAGGGAAAGCCTCTATAATGAGGTGACCTTGAACTAGAGGCCTGAATGAATGAGGAATTAAGCTAACAGGTACATAGGGTGGGGGCGGAGGTGGGGGGCAGGGGAGAAAGTTCCAGACAAGAGATCAAGAAATGCACAGGCCATGAAATGCGAACCAATGTGGATATTTCAGAAATGACAGGCATGGAGTGTGTGAAGTGGCAGCTAGTGGTGAGCTTGTGAGCACTTGGCCAATTTAAGGTAGGCAAGTTTAGTCCATCTTTGGGTGGCTTTCATCACATACAAAAGCAAAGCTAATGTTTTGGACATTAGTTAAGGACTAATGGCAAATGTTTAAAAACTTTTAAGAGAAACTGAGAAATTTAGACTTTTGCATGAGATCTAATGCTTTCATGCTGGTTCAAATTTTTGAAATATTCTGTGAGCCAATATCAATTTATTCAATTCAGTCACTCAGTCATGTCCAATTCTTTGAGACCCCATAGACTGCAGTACACCAGGCTTCCCTGCCCATCACCAACACCCAGAGCTTACTCAAACTCATGTCCATTGAGTCGGTGATGCCATCCAACCATCTCATCCTCTGTCATCCCTATCTCCTCCTGCCTTCAATCATTCCCAGCATCAGGGTCTTTTCAAATGAGTCAGTTCTTCGCATCAGGGGGCCAAAGTATTGGAGTTTCAGCTTCAGCATCAGTCCTTCCAATGAATATTCAGGACTGATATCCTTTAGAATGGACTGGTTGGATCTCCTTGCAGTCCAAGGGACTCTCAAGAGTCTTCTCCAACATCACAGTTCAAAAGCATAAATTCTTTGGTGTTCAGCTTTCTTTATAGTCCAACTCTCACATCCATACATGACTACTGGAAAAACCAAAGCTTTGGCCAGACGGGCCTTTGTTGACAAAGTAACGTCTCTGCTTTTTAATATGATGAGCCTATATACGTGTGTATATATGTGTATATATGCAAGACAAATCTAGTCAACAGACAACAATTTGTGAACTTTGCTTTAGATAAACAGAATTACTTGATGTGTTTAAATGTCAGGTCTTTGTACCCTACTTTTGGCCACCAAATTAAAAAAAAAAAAATACTGGTGTCAAGTCCAAGCTAGAGCTCTATTTATCATTCTGTTTATATCACCACATTTCACTCTTGTCACATTCTGTTAGAGCTGTGTGGCTCTCCATTTTCCTAACTTAAATTTAAAATTTCCTGAAGATGCTATCTTATTTGACTTACGGTTCTTAGTACCCAGAAGTTACCTATATTTCAAGTGCTATATAAATGTTTCTACAATGAAGTTACTAAGATAATAAATCTGAATGAAGACAATTTGACTGAGATAACTGATAATGCTTATAGTTACAAATATAATAGTCACAAATAGAAAAATAAAGTCAGAAGAGGAAAAATATTTTAAATGCTTCAAAAATCAGTGTAGGAATGTAAGAATTACATTGTAATAATCACAAAATATCAAGAAGATGCAGTACCACTTGATAGAGTATTAGAGTCATGAGCAAGCACTAGAGAATCCCTGAATTATCACTCAATCGTAGCAAGAGGGACACCACCACAAATGATCATGATATATTTATGATGCTTCCTCCACAGAACAGAACAGGGCATGTGTTGACCAATCCAAATTAAGAATGTTTTAAAATAAAGGGGCCTCTGTGGTGGTTCAATGGCTAAGACTTCACACTCCCAATGCAGGAGGTATGGGTTTGATCCCTGGTCAGGAAATTAGCCCACATTCTGCAACTAAGAGTTCGCATGCTGCAACTAAAGATCCCACATGTCACAACTAAGACCCAGCACAGACAAATAAATAAATAACTGAAAAAAATAAATAACATAAAATAAAAGGTCTGTTCCTTTTAGGTGTTCTCTCTCCCTATACGGGCTGGTGGAGCCTTGTTTCCATTCAAGACTGAAGCACAGATGCGTACGGAAAGCTAATGCAGCCACCATATTGCATTGCATTTGGCAGCTTCCATTCATATATGTGATCTCATTTGAGTCTTTCAATTACCCTTTAAGACCAGACAGATATTATTACTATTCCCATAAATACAGGAGAAAACAAGCTCAGAGAAACTATCCAGCTCATTGTTTCACTGCTACCTCATGCCAGAGCCCATACGAGATACAGCCTGTTGTTCAGTTGCTCAGTCATGTCTGACTCTTTGAGACACCATGGATTGTAGCCCACCAGGTCCCTCTGTCCATGGGATTTTTCAGGCAAGAATACTGAAGTGAATTGCTATTTCCTCCTCCAGGGGATCTTCCTGACCCAGGGATTGAACCTAGGTCTCCAGCATTGCAGGCAAATTCTTTACCACAGAGCCATTGGAGAAGCACTAGATAGAGTTAGAACTTTTCAAATCCAGGGCCAGTGGTCTTTCTACTATATCATGTTTCTCTTTTTACGTATTTAAAGGTTAAGAAATAGACATCTCTTCTAATAAAATTTTAAAATTGAGCATGAGTCATTTTCCACCATTAAAACTCAGCCTCATATTCCCAAATTTTTCCATATTATTAGGGATTTTATAAGTTTGTGACACTCCTGACATCAATATTCTGAGTCAGATAAAATGAAATGCATTCTGATATTTCTCAGAGGAAGGAGAGTGTCTCACATGATTAGGAATTGTATGATAAATTAGGAACTATATCCAAGGCATTGATTTAGTCTTTGCTATTTTAGATTTGGTGGGAAATAGAAGTAGAAAACTAAATGATTCTGGTCATGGTGTTAAACTAAAACATAAGCATCAAATCATGACTCTTTGTAATGAATGACTTGTAATTTTATGCCAAATGCAAAGCACAGTTTATCAAACTATTATAAATTATAGCTACTATGTATGATAATGCATATAAGTGCAGGAAATAAAATTAAGGGCTAAAGAATAAAGAATCTATTTCTTAATGAAAATTGCCTTATCACTGTAACATCTGAAAACCAACCATGTACCTAGCTTAAAAGTTTCAACTGAAAATATTCTTGACCCTACTAAACTGTAGAAAATTAGAGAGTCATAATGTAAAAGACTGAATATTGTTACCAAATTGTGAGATTATATATAGCACTATTTTAGTAAATATAAATGCAACCGCTATACATTGGTTTAAGAAAAATAAGACTTTAAACCATTAAATCTAGAAAATGGAGAATAACACAGAAGAAAAGCTATAAACAATGTGATGGCATTTTCAAAAATGCTATTGGAAAGAACATCATATTATTTACCCACATCAGCTTAACCAGAATTACGAGGTTAAGGCTATATATAATTTACCCCTAAGAAAAAGTAATCATATAGTGAAAATGATAGGTTTTTTGGTAGCAATTCAAAATAGGGTAATTGGTACCAAAAATTATATGGTAATTTTAAAATAAGAAAAACTTGTTGGAGTATAGGTAAAGAAGACAAAGGGTGTTTACTTGAATTTGCAGCCAGAAAATATGCTGTCTTGGCTAGCCTTAGAAATAGTTCCCTCCAAAATAACTAGAACATTGGAGAAGCTCTTTCATTCCTACAAGCCTCAGTTTCCATATTTGCAGCCTAAGAACAATAATATAAATCCTAATTATTTCATATGGATTGTATGAGGAGAAAATGAGTTTAAAACTGAATTAATAGGCAAACATGATTGTTATTTTTTGTTACTAACTTATGTATCATTAGTAGCATTTGCTAAGATAATGTGGCAGCCATTATGACATTCTTAATAAAATAAAAAAGGAAAATCAGTGTCTACTCCACTGAATATTTTTGGTTGCCATCCAGAATCCATTCATCTCTTTCCCCATTCATGTAAATAGTCTGATTATTTCTCATCATTCTGACCACAATAATTAGCATAAAGATGACTTCATAACTTGAAATACAGATGAGCACAAACAATCAGAATTAATGATATATGATGAGATATTTACTGAGACTTCAGCATGGGGTTGCAAAGAGTCAGACACGACTGAGCGACTGAACTGAACCTGACAAAAAGAGAAACAAAAACATTTTTGAAACCTTAGTAATTAGAAATCACAAAGCCCTTCCATTTCATCTTTGACTTAGCAGTCAAGTTATCAAAACAAATAATTTAGAAAATAATTTAAGAAATAATCTTAGAAATCAAAACTTAGATATAGCTAAAACTGAAAATAACAAGGAAATCAGTACAAATGGAAGATAAAAAATCAATAAATTAATAACCATGGAAATTTGTTATTTGAAATCAATACAGAACATAAAATTCTGGCAAATTTTCTAAGAAAACAGAAGTAAACAAATAAATTTGAAGATAATAAAAATACAGAAGAACTTCAACTATGGATTATCTTAATAAACACTTCAGAAAAAAAGAAAATTTTATCGGTAGAACAAATATTTTCAGAAGCCCTTTAAACATAGAAAGCACAAAGGAAGGAATTAATGGAAGTAAACCATTCTGTCATTATACATGAGAAGATTTTACATAAGTTGGAAGTGGGTCTAGAAGACTTCAAATACAGAGCAATGTATGTAAGGAACGGTATCTAGAAGATGAATTTGCTAATCACTACTTCAGCAATACATGAACCGTGAATTTACAGATGTTCAAGCTGATTTTAGAAAAGGCAGAGGAACCAGAGATCAAATTGCCAACACCTGCTGGATCATCAAAAAAGCAAGAGAGTTCCAGAAAAACATCTATTTCTGCTTTATTGACTATGCCAAAGCCTTTGACTCTGTGGATCACAATAAACTGTGGAAAATTCTGAAAGAGATGGGAATACCAGACCACCTGACCTGCCTCTTGAGAAATCTGTATGCAAGTCAGGAAGCAACAGTTAGAACTGGACATGACTTTCCAAAACTCGACCAGGAAGAAATAGAAAATCTTAACAGACCCATCACAAGCATGGAAATTGAAACTGTAATCAAAAATCTTCCAGCAAACAAAAGCCCAGGTCCAGACGGCTTCACAGCTGAATTCTACCAAAAATTTAGAGAAGAACTAACACCTATCCTGCTCAAACTCTTCCAGAAAATTTCGGAGGATGGTAAACTTCCAAACTCATTCTATGAGGCCACCATCACTCTAATACCAAAACCTGACAAAGATCCCACAAAAAAAGAAAACTACAGGCCAATATCACTGATGAACATAGATGCAAAAATCCTTAACAAAATTCTAGCAATCAGAATCCAACAACACATTAAAAAGATCATACACCATGACCAAGTGGGCTTTATCCCAGGGATGCAAGGATTCTTCAATATCCGCAAATCAATCAATGTAATACACCACATTAACAAATTGAAAAACAAAAACCATATGATTATCTCAATAGATGCAGAGAAAGCCTTTGACAAAATTCAACATCCATTTATGATAAAAACTCTCCAGAAAGCAGGAATAGAAGGAACATACCTCAACATAATAAAAGCTATATATGACAAACCCACAGCAAACATTATCCTCAATGGTGAAAAATTGAAAGCATTTCCTCTAAAGTCAGGAACAAGACAAGGGTGCCCACTTTCACCATTACTATCAACATAGTTCTGGAAGTTTTGGCCACAGCAATCAGAACAGAAAAAGAAATAAAAGGAATCCAAATTGGAAAAGAAGAAGTAAAGCTCTCACTGTTTGCAGATGACATGATCCTCTACATAGAAAACCCTAAAGACTCCACCAGAAAATTACTAGAACTAATCAATGACTATAGTAAAGTTGCAGGATATAAAATCAACACACAGAAATCCCTTGCATTCCTATACACTAATAATGAGAAAACAGAAAGAGAAATTAAGGAAACAATTCCATTCACCATTGCAACGGAAAGAATAAAATACTTAGGAATATATCTACCTAAAGAAACTAAAGACCTATATATAGAAAACTATAAAACACTGGTGAAAGAAATCAAAGAGGACACTAATAGATGGAGAAATATACCATGTTCATGGATTGGAAGAATCAATATAGTGAAAATGAGTATACTACCCAAAGCAATCTATAGATTCAATGCAATCCCTATCAAGCTACCAACAGCATTCTTCACAGAGCTAGAACACATAATTTCACAATTTGTATGGAAATACAAAAAACCTCAAATAGCCAAAGCGATCTTGAGGAAGAAGAATGGAACTGGAGGAATCAACCTACCTGACTTCAGGCTCTACTACAAAGCCACAGTTATCAAGACAGTATGGTACTGGCACAAAGACAGAAATATAGATCAATGGAACAAAATAGAAAGCCCAGAGATAAATCCACGCACATATGGACACCTTATCTTTGACAAAGGAGGCAAGAATATACAATGGATTAAAGACAATCTCTTTAACAAGTGGTGCTGGGAAATCTGGTCAACCACTTGTAAAAGAATGAAACTAGAACACTTTCTAACACCATACACAAAAATAAACTCAAAATGGATTAAAGATCTAAACGTAAGACCAGAAACTATAAAACTCCTAGAGGAGAACATAGGCAAAACACTCTCCGACATACATCACAGCAGGATCCTCTATGCCCCACCTCCCAGAATATTGGAAATAAAAGCAAAAATAAACAAATGGGACCTAATTAACCTTAAAAGCTTCTGCACAACAAAGGAAACTATTAGCAAGGTGAAAAGACAGCCTTCAGAATGGGAGAAGATAATAGCAAATGAAGCAACTGACAAACAACTAATCTCGAGAATATACAAGCAACTCCTACAGCTCAACTCCAGAAAAATAAATGACCCAATCAAAAAATGGGCCAAAGAACTAAATAGACATTTCTCCAAAGAAGACATACAGATGGCTAACAAACACATGAAAAGATGCTCAACATCACTCATTATCAGAGAAATGCAAATCAAAACCACTATGAGGTACCATTTCACACCAGTCAGAATGGCTGCGATCCAAAAGTCTACAAGTAATAAATGCTGGAGAGGGTGTGGAGAAAAGGGAACCCTCTTCCACTGTTGGTGGGAATGCAAACTAGTACAGCCACTATGGAGAACAGTGTGGAGATTCCTTAAAAAACTGGAAATAGACCTGCCTTATGATCCAGCAATCCCACTGCTGGGCATACACACTGAGGAAACCAGAAGGGAAAGAGACACGTGTACCCCAATGTTCATCGCAGCACTGTTTATAATAGCCAGGACATGGAAGCAACCTAGATGTCCATCAGCAGATGAATGGATAAGAAAGCTGTGGTACATATACACAATGGAGTATTATTCAGCCATTAAAAAGAATACATTTGAATCAGTTCTAATGAGGTGGATGAAACTGGAGCCTATTATACAGAGTGAAGTAAGCCAGAAAGAAAAACACCAATACAGTATACTAACGCATATATATGGAATTTAGAAAGATGGTAACAATAACCCTGTGTACGAGACAGTAAAAGAGACACTGATGTATAGAACAGTCTTATGGACTCTGTGAGAGAGGGAGAGGGTGGGAAGATTTGGGAGAATGGCATTGAAACATGTAAAATATCATGTATGAAACGAGTTGCCAGTCCAGGTTCGAAGCACGATACTGGATGCTTGGGGCTGGTGCAATGGGACGACCCAGAGGGATGGAATGGGGAGGGAGGAGGGAGGAGGGTTCAGGATGGGGAACACATGTATACCTGTGGCGGATTCATTTTGATATTTGGCAAAACTAATACAGTTATGTAAAGTTTAAAAATAAAATAAAATTAAAAAAAAAAAAAAAGAACTGGACATGAAACAACAGACTGGTTCCAAATAGGAAAAGGAGTACGTCGAGGCTGTATATTGTCACCCTGCTTATTTAACTTCTATGCAGAGTACATCATGAGAAACACTGGGCTGGAGAAAGCACAAGCTGGAATCAAGATTGCCGGGAGAAATATCAATAACCTCAGATATGCAGATGACACCACCCTTATGGCAGAAAGTGAAGAGGAACTGAAAAGCCTCTTGATGAAAGTGAAAGAGGAGAGTTAAAAAGTTGGCATAAAGCTCAACATTCAGAAAACGAAGATCATGGCATCTGGTCCCATCACTTCATGGGAAATAGATGGGGAAACAGTGGAAACAGTGTCAGACTTTATTTTTTTGGGCTCCACAATCACTGCAGATGGTGACTGCAGCCATGAAATTAAAAGATGCTTACTCCTTGGAAGGAAAGTTATGACCAACCTAGATAGCATATTCAAAAGCAGAGACATTACTTTGCCAACAAAGGTCCGTCTAGTCAAGGCTATGGTTTTTCCAGTGGTCATGTATGGATGTGAGAGTTGGACTGTGAAGAAAGCTGAGCGCTGAAGAATTGATGCTTTTGAACTGTGGTGTTGGAGAAGACTCTTGAGAGTCCCTTAGACTGCAAGGAGATCCAACGAGTCCACTCTAAAGGAGATCAGTCCTGGGTGTTCTTTGGAAGGACTGATGCTGAAGCTGAAACTCCAATACTTTAGCCACCTCATGCAAAGAGTTGACTCATTGGAAAAGACTCTGATGCTGGGAGGGATTGGGGGCAGGAGGAGAATGGGACAAGAGAGGATAAGATGGCTTGATGGCATCACTGACTCAATGGAAGTGAGTCTGAGTGAACTCCGGGAGTTGGTGATGGACAGGGAGGCCTGGTGTGCTGTGGTTCATGGGGTCGCAAAGAATCGGACACAACTGAGTGACTGAACTGAACTGAACTGAATGTCTTAGAGATTAAAAAAATACAATATTTGAAGTGAGAATTTTACTGAATGAGATAAACAGATAAGACATTACAAAAGAAAAAGTCAATCGACTTAAAGGCACTAGAACAGAATTTATCCAAAACAAAACACTAAGAGATATGAGGTTGAAAATAAAATTACTGGAGCTTTAGTGGCCTCTGAAGTAATATCAAGTAGTCTGATATCTTGCAATTGTAGTCTCAGAAGAAATGAAAATAATAATGGCTGAAATTTTTCCAAATTTCACTAAAACTTTAAGCCCCTTGACTCAAGAAACACAATAAATCCCAAATACATACACAGACACATTCATAAGACACTCAAGGCATATAATAGTCAAATTGCTAAAAATCAGTGATAAAGAGAAGGGAGGGGATATATGTATACCTATGGCTGATTCATGTTGAGGTTTGACAAAAAAGAGCAAAATTCTGTAAAGCAATTATCCTTCAATAAAAAAATTAATTAATTTTTAAAACAGAAAACATCTTAAATGCAAATAAAAAATAAAGATCTTATGCAGAGGAACAAAAATAATACACAAATTCTCATGAGAAACTATGCAAGTCAGAAGACAATGGAATTACATTTTTAAAGAGATGGGGGGAAAGAGCTACAATTCCAATAATGCTACCAACAGTAAAAAATAGTCTTCAAAATGAAGGTGAAATAAAAACTTTTTGAAACAGAAAGATCTACAATTCCAATAATGCTACCAACAGTAAAAAAAAGTCTTCAAAATGAAAATGAAATAAAACTTTTTGAAACAAAGTTGAGAATGGAAAATTATTAAGCCATAAAAAAGAAGACAAACTTGACATTTGTGATAGTATGGAGAGGCCTTGAAGGCATTATGCTAAGTGAAATAAGTCAGAGGAAAATACTGTATGATTTCATTTATGTGGAATCTGGAAAAAAAGAAAAAAACAATAACAACAAAAAACCCAAAAATCAAATTCACTGATACAGAAAACAGATTGGTGGTGCCATAAGCAAGGGATGGGAGGCGGGTGAAATGGGTGAAGGCAGCCAAAATATACAGACTCCCAATTATAAAATAAATTATGGAAGTGTAATATATAGCATGGTAACTATATTTAATTATACTCTATTGTATATTTGAAAATTGCTAAGAGAGTAAATCTTAGCATTTATCACAAGAAAAATAATTTGTAATTATATGTAGTGATAGATGTTAACTAGATTTATTGTGGTGATCATTACCCACCATATACAAGTAGTGAATAATATTGTATACCTGAAACTAATATAATGTTTTACATCAATTATATTTTAATTTTATAAAGTTAGTTCCTTGAAAATATGAATTTGATGAGACCCTAGCTAAACTAATCATTATTGACCACAACAAAATGATTGAAGTCACAAAATACAGATATCAGGAATGAGAGCAAAGGCATTACTACAGACCATTCAGGCACTAAAAACGAGGTATGTGCACATTATGAATTACATTAGAACAATAAATTGGACAACTTTAATGAACTTAAGAAATTCCTTGCAAATTACAAATTGCCAAAACTGCCAGAATAAATAGAAAACCACAGTGAGATACCCACTACATACCCATGGGACTAACTAAAATTTTTTAAAAAACTGACAATACCAAATGTTAGAATATTTTGGAGGAACTGGAACTCTTGTATACCTCTGGTATGAAAATCATACAGTTGTTTAGAAAAAATCTTGGCAATTTCTTATAAAATTATATAGACACTTACCACTTATCCAGCAACTCCGTTTCTAAAGTATTTATATAATAGAAATGAAAACACAGGTGCACACAAATAATCATGCAACCTAAATTAATAATTATCCAAAACTGGAAAGAATACAAACGTCCACCAGGTGAATGAATAAACAAACTATAATTTATACAGATAAAAGAATACTACCCATTAATACAAGGAATAATCTATGATCCCATTAACAACATGGAAAAATCTTTTTTTTTTTTTTTTATTATTGGGTGAAAAAAAAATCTGGACACAAAAGAGTACATACTGTATGAATGCATTTAAATGAAATTCTATAAAAGGCAAATATAACCTATAGTGACAGAAAGCAGATTAGTGGTTGCCTGGGTCAGGAGTGGAGGGACTGACTGGGAAGTGGCACTGGGGAACTTTGGGGCACGTATAAATGTTCTCTACTTCAGTTATGGTGTGGTTTCACAGACATATAAGTTTGTCAAAACTCATCAAAATGAACATTCAAAATGGGTACATTTTATGGTATATAAATTATACCTCAATAAAGTTGATTTTGTAAAAGATTTTAAGATACCCTATTTCCCCTTTCAGAAATAGAATTCGAGCTAAACTCTTTGAGAGAATTATTCATATCAGTTTTCTCTTATTTCCCTCCTTCTACTTCCTTCTATGTCTGCTCGAGTCAGGCTTTTACTTACACCGCCCTAATAAAATTGGCTTCCATAGTAGCTCAGATAGTAACACCTCTGCCTGCAATGCAGGAGACCAGGGTTCAGTCCCTGGGTTGGGAAGATCCCCTGGAGAAGGAAATGGCAACCCACTCCAGTATTCTTGTCTGGAGAATTTCATGGACAGAGGAGCCTAACAGGTTACAGTTCATGGGGTTGCAAAGATTACTCTGGTCAGAATCATTAGTAACTTTCCCTTTGTTAAGTCCTTTTGCAAAACCAATTCTTTCTTATATGACCCATCATTCCACATGACTGATCATTCCATCTTCTTGAGACACTTTATCTTCTAGTATATCACATTTCAAACTTCCCTGGTGACTCAGCGGTAAAGACTCCACCTGCCAATGCAGGAGAATGGGTACAGTCTATAGGGTTGCAAAGAGTCAGACACTATTGAAGCAAGTTAGCACACACACACAACATACTTGAAGAAAAAACCAAAATCTTCTAGCTTTAAGTCCATTTGATTGCAATCACATTGTCAGTTCACAGCAAGTTTCAATCAATGGGTTCTTATCCATCAGTGCATGTCTCTCAATGGACATCAGTTTTTCTTTTTTACCTAAACTTTACCACTGGTGAGTTAAAAACTCAGCTCTCGTGACTGGATTTATAACTATCAACCAGAAAATATCTCTACTGGTTAAATAAAATCTTTCTAAGAAAATACAAGAGCAACAAAAATTGATTAATAAGCACAATTAACCCAAGCTGGTATGAACCTTCCATGAACATAAATCTAAGTTCTGCAAATTATCCCAATGACTCATTTTACAGGAAAATGTGTTGTAGTCTCAGAACCTAAATACTCTTAGACTTTTCCTGAAATAATTTCCCTTTTGTACAAGACAGGCTCAGTTAAAAGTAGCTACAAAAATGTTATTAAATGGCTTGACCAATTATTCTACTTAGATACCCTGAAAAGCCTAGTTCATAAGATGTTTTCATTATTGAATAATTTTTTTAAAGAGTGTTAATGGTTTTGAAAATGTACCATGTGAAAAATAAGGACAGGCCCTTTCAATTTTTGATTACTAATTTTGAGACCCTGTGAAAATGGAACTCAATATGAGCCCTATTTAAAATATCCATATTTATTGTGTATTTTATCCTGGGAACAAGGCCTAAGCCAGAGACATTTTGAACTCATCAAATATGTAAATTGTTTTTCAAACACTTTGGGGTTACCACAAAACCTAAATTGTTTTTAGCCAACCGAGCACTTTCTCCCTTCAGTTTCAAAAGCCAATTGTATTTTTTTTTTTATTCAAGAAAATCTAATTCAGATGTTACTGATTCACTTGCACTTAAATAATTAAAATGCTATTTTGCAAGAACTGATTGGTGTGCAAGAAAGCTCTTGAGTCTCTTGTCTAAACCTCTTTGAGTCTGTTTGCTGAAAAACAGGAAATCTTGCTTTGCCAAGAGTAAACCAACTGCAGCGGCACACTTGGGGTGAAAGTCTGATCTCAGTGCAAATCCAAAGCCATCGTTCGGAAATGGGTGAATCACGCTGAAGCATCTCCTTCTGTGCTTTCCATCTCCCAAAGGCTTTGCTGAAAACCAGCTTCTGAGCCCACGTAAATTTCCACCTCTAGATGCTGAGAACAGAGAAGCAAGACCCAGAGGCCTTTATCAGGAACACAGCTAGGAGTTCTGAGGCTTGTAATACTTCTTTTTAAAGCTTATCTTGCTCTAGTTGATTTCCAAATATCATCAGTAAGATAGTTTTTCAAGCTTGGACCTATTGAATGATGAAAGTAAATGTGCATTTTCCCCAGGAAGCTATAGTTCTCCACCAAGATTTACTTTTTATTTTTGTGGGGGGGTGGAAGTAGTGAGTTACTCCTATCAAAATCTTCTTGATCAATGTAAGGATACTGTAGATTATCTGGATGACAACACTGGAGTAAATAACTATTATACATATACAGTTTTGATTGAGATCACTGTCTGATTGTATGAATTAGTTCTATTACTGTTTCAACCACTCCCTACTCATGAGTAAGGCACTGTTTACCTCCTGCTCTGCGTACCTTCTTTCAATCCGACACTTTCATTGTGAGGATTCACTGAAGTAGAACCCATGATGAGAACCTGGTACACTGGAAGCATTCCATAAATAGTAGGTAATATTACTTTGGAGACTTTCATACAACACGTGAACACGCAACAGAATATAGCTGCCGCCACTTCTTAAAGTGGACCCATTAAAAATAGTCTGTATAGAGTTATTGCACCTAAGTGCAACGTAATAAGCCCAGATCCTATCTGTTTCCTGAGCTGCATTAGCAGGTAATAAGAATGCCTCCCCTTGCCATTTTGGCTACAGAATTCAGAAGGTATCCTGTGGCCCTTAGCAAATTCTCACCTCCATCCAGACTCACAGCTGGTTTAAGGGAAATCCACACCTACAGCTGCTGGCAATGAATATTCCCGGTGTTGATGTGAAAGGGGTGTCACAACACCTGTGCCATAATCCAGAATAATGTTGAGTATTCTGTTTTCAAGGAAAAAACAATCCTCTACTCCTGAAGGTCTCTTTCCGGCTCCTAGGTAAACATGCCAGCCTCAAAGGAGTCTGGGGTTTCATCATTAGGATACTAAGAGAGCACCATTGACCAAGGGCAAGTGGACACAGACAAGAAGAAGCCATTTATCAGGATTCCATCAGTTGATGCAACTGAACAAACACGTGTTGAGTGCCTACTTTGTGCTCACTGGGCTCAGTGCCATTGCAGACAGAAAACAATGCGACCCGACTCCGTACCTGTCTTCAAGTTTAGTGGGCTTCAGGAAAGAGCAGATTAGAAAGAAATACAAACAACTGAGAATGTAGGAAATATATGTAAAAGACGACAAGACACATAAAATGGTCCAAGGTAGCATAAAAGAAAATGGAAGTAAAGAGGAGATGACATTTTAAATGCATATAGAAATTGTAAGATTTAAATATAACTGTGAAGGCTAACGGAGAAGGCAATGGCACCCCACTCCAGTACTCTTGCCTGGAAAATCCCATGGACGGAGGAGCCTGGTAGGCTGCAGTCCATGGGGTCACTAAAGGTCGGACACGACTGAGCGACTTCACTTTCTTCACTTTTCACTTTCATGCATTGGAGAAGGAAATGGCAACCCACTCCAGTGTTCTTGCCTGGAGAATCCCAGGGACGGGGGAGCCTGGTGGGCTGCCATCTATGGGGTCGCACAGAGTCGGACACGACTGAAGCGACTTAGCAGCAGCAGCAGTGAAGGATAATGGGGCTTCCCTGGTGGCTCAGCAACAAAGAATCGCCTGCAGTGCAGTAGCTGCAGGAGAGTCACGTTTGATCCCGGGATCGGGAAGATCCCCTGGAGGAAGGCATGGCAACCCACTCCAGTATTCTTGCCTGGAGAATCCCATGGACAGCGGAGCATGGCGGGCTACAGTCCATAGGGTTGTAAAAAGTTGGAATAACTGAAGCGACTTAGCTCACACGCATGCACGTGAAGGATAATACAATTAGTGACAAATTTGTCTGTTTCTTACATCAGTTTCTTTGTTAAGGGTTCAAGCAGCATTTTTGTCTCCTCATCTCTCAGATCCCAGAGCATAATAACACTGATTAATGTTGAATAAGTGATGGAGTAATTAATAGAGTGCTTAAACTTAATTTATACTTGGAAGATGACAATAAAGGTTGAATCACTGAATGAGTCAATGAGTACAACTTTCCAAATTAATTCTGGGGAGAAGATAACACCACCTACCATCCTCATTTACTTGGTAGGAAATCTGAAGTCCAGAGAGCTGCCTGACAGGCCTGGCCCAGCTCACAGGGTTGGACAGAAAAGAGCTAGGTCTGGAACCCAAGTCTTCTGACTTTCAGGGATCTTGCCATTCATTCCAGGAGTTATCACTTTGTATTAATTGAATTCAAATGCATTTCTGCTAAAGGCTAATTCAAATTTTTATTGTTCTATCTGGCAAAATGGAGCTTAACTGTGTCAATCCCTTTATGCCCACGGTTGAAGGCAGGTTGGTTTCTCCATAACACCATGGCAGGAGCAATTACTCCTTACAGAAACCAAATCTAGACAAAAGTCCTCCACAACCCATTGTACATCCTGCTGCATCAGGCCTCACCCGGAGAGGCTGGCATTCAGCTTCAGGGCACTGAGGGCACCCTGCCCCTGCTCCACAGAGCCACAGCACAAGAGTGCAGGTTGGAGTGGTGAGGGAGCAGGGGGCGAAGCTCAGGGTCACTGAAAGGTTGTTTTGTGTTATTGCCTTTTGTTTCTTTCTTTCTTTTTTTTTTTACAAGGGATATCCACATTTCAAAACAAAAGAATAAGACTTCTGGTAGATTTCCTCAAAGGCAACCACTGAGAGATTTGCCAAAGCCCTTGCCCCAGGGGTTAGTTTAGATAAACAAGGGCACTGGGAAGCTGTGTAATCTAAACTTTTCCCTCTGGCCCATGCCAGCATTTTAGCTGCCAAGGAGTAGATGTGCTTTCTGCTTCCAAAAATAAAAAGTGATTATACTCTTGCTACCCAAGCCCACCCTTGGCCACTCCACGGACCATCACAAAGAGATGATGAGGGATGCACTTTGTGGTATTGTTTTTGGAAAGCTCTTGTTAAAAAACTCTTGAGGGTGTGCTGTCATGGGGGTTGCTGGCACCCCTGGGCAGGCAGTGGGCACCGACTGGAGCCCCTGGGAGTGACTCTTCTGCCAGGGACACATGGCTTCCATTAGCCAAGAGCTCACTGGTTTTCTGACCTGGAATTCTCTCTCATTGTTGTTTATATCTGATGCTTCTCTAGGCTGGACATGAAGGTAAGAAAGGAAAACTGGGTAACTTTTTTTTTTTTTTTTAAATTTACCATGTGTATTTTTCTTTTGTAAATTTGTCAGTTCATTTTTCTACCAGTCCATACATTTTTTTTTGATTCATAACAGTTCTTTACATCTTAAGGATACAGTTGTTATTCTGTAGTCACTAAGTCATGCTCAACTCTTTTGTGAACCCATGGACTATAGCCTGCAGGCTCCTCTGTCCATGAAATTTCTCAGGCAAGAATACTGGAGTAGGTTGCCATTTCCTTCTGCAGGGGATCTTCCTGACCTAGGAATTGAATCCGAGTCTCCTGCATTGGCAGATGGATCCTTTATTGCTGAGCCATCAGGGAAGTCCCTTAAGGATATTACTTCTTCATCTTACATATATGTTGTAAATATTTTTCCCAACTTGTAACTTGAAACCTTTGAGTTATATTTTACACAAAATGCATAGATCTTAAGTGTATAAAAATCAGATAAATATTAAAGAGAAAGTATATCCTAGGTTACTATCATAAAGGACTTAGAAATTTCATCTTTCTTCTGAAATTATTGTATAAATAAGCAGATCTGAACCTCATTTCAGGCCATTCTTCACTCCTCACAGAAGTCTACAACCTCCTTCATACTCAGAGTGACAAGATTGTCCCACTTTGCCTGGAACTTTACTGGTTTTAGAACTGGAAATCCTTCAAAGGCCCACATGTTAGGAATGTCCTCATACTAGTAATGAACATAGACGTGAATGGGAGAAACGGGAATATCAGGCCACCTCTACTCCTGCAGGCATCATTTAGAATTCACCAAGGAGGTAAGAATACCTTCTTCAAGACTGGAAGTTAAAGAATAAGTATAATATGGGGGCGGGGGGGTCTTAATTAATAGTCTATTGTGAAAAATTTTCAGAATCTTGCACTTGGTGTGACTCAAGCAATAAATACTTAAATACTTGATTCTTTCTGATTTCTTTTCATCATGACTTTAATGTTTCCAAAGTTAGTTGTGTTCTAATGTAAGGATATCAGTGAAGTGCTACCTAGTTCAGCATCCATTATCCTGTGAAAAAAATCAATTTCACTTGAAATCAATGCATTATGTTTTATGGAGGACCTTGCCTGTGGGTTTACAATCATATCCCCTGTGAGGGCCAGTGCAAGAAACAAAACATTTAATAAATGTCTATTGAATCAGTGAATGAATGAGTGAACAAATTAATGCACCAGCAAAATAGTTTTTATGTACTTAAGGAACATATATTTACGAGAAGACATGAGAAAAATATGACATCATATGCAATATAGAGTTTACTTATTTAATTCAAACACCCTTTTAAAAGGATATATTATAAATTCTGAGAGCATATATTATAGTCCCCCAAATCATAAAAACTGAATTTAGCATTTAAATTAATCTATCATTATAAGTAATTATACATACTGCCTTTAAAAATACTGTTTGTTTTTCTAAAACATCAGGACTACCTTTATTGTTTTGACTCCTATAAAACTCCCGCTTATTGTGAAAATTCAAGTAATACTTTAAGAAAAAGTAGAAAATAAAGTTACTTTCCACCCCTTAGTGGTAGGAATTATTAACAACTCTCACGTGCTCACTGATTTTTCTGTGCACTTATGAACATATGTATATAAAAATATATATTTGTTTAATATGAATGTAATATACCATTATGTATATCTTTCCATGTCAAAACATAGATCTACCATGTCTTTATGGATGACTGCATGACATTCCATTATTTAAAAAGTGATTTTAACATATAGATTTTAGTAAGAATAAAAATTCTCAAAATTAGAAACTCTAGGGAAAAATAATTAATAATAACTTTAGAAGATCATTTCTCAGCAAATGAGTTAAAAGCCCCATGATTTGATGATCAGTAATATCGTTCATTTCCAAAAGAAACCAAGCCCTAGTAAGGGTTGGGGGCAGTATCTGAAGAGCTAAGCTTGGCAATGCTCTAAAAATGTCCATTGCTTCTAGAATACCAGGAAGGCCTATTGGTCACAATTCATTCCCAATAAGATACAAATAAGAGTGAGACCACATGAGCCTCCATGCCATTCACTGGCCAGATAAAACCAGGTACTCTTATGATTTCTACTTGCTAAGTTGCTGGCATG
This sequence comes from Bubalus kerabau, assembly GCF_029407905.1. Taxonomy (NCBI): domain Eukaryota; kingdom Metazoa; phylum Chordata; class Mammalia; order Artiodactyla; family Bovidae; genus Bubalus; species Bubalus kerabau. The sequence goes on along the minus strand of NC_073635.1, from coordinate 20,691,797 downwards.
AATCTACCTGGAAAGGAAGCAATTTGCTTCAGATTCTATTCATCCTTGTCAATAGGTATTTATTTAGCTATACCCCAATGTGCTTCTGGGTGCTGGCACAGTAAATTGAAGAATCAGGTCTTTCTGTTTGCAATTCAATACAACCGCTTTCTAGGGATCCAAAATGTTGCCATCAAGATTGACTCTATTAACTAGTGGTTACTAGAGGGGAGGTCGGAGAAGGCAATGGCACCCCACTCCAGTACTCTTGCCTGGAAAATCCCATGGATGGAGGAGCCTGGTGGGGTGCAGTCCATGGCATCACAGAGAGTCAGACATGACTGAGTGACTTCCCTTTCACTTTTCACTTTCATGCATTGGAGAAGGAAATGGCAACCCACTCCAGTATTCTTGCCTGGAGAATCCCAGGGACGGGGGAGCTTGGTGGGCTGCCGTCTATGGGGTTGCACAGAGTCGGACATGACTGAAGCGACTTAGCAGCAGCAGCAGCAGAGGGGAGGTAGGGAGGGGCAAAATAAAAGTGAGGGAGTAAGGGTCAAACTATAGATGTAAAAGGCACAAGGAGGCATTGTACAACATGATGACTATGGCCAGTATTTTGCAATAATTGTAAACAGAAAATAACCTTTAAATTGTATAAAAGTAAAACAACTTTTAAAAAAGATTAACTCTATTAATCATGAGTCAATAACAGGAGTCTCCAAGACGTTCATTGTAACCTGTTCAATAATAATCAGAAACAAAAATGAAAAAAACTTATAAACTTTCAACAGTATGAAATTGGTTAAGTAGCCATCACGTAGTCAATTTAAAAAACTGTTATAGACTATCTGCTTCTGCTGCTGCTGCTGCTAAGGCACTTCAGTCGTGTCCGATTCTGTGCGACCCCATAGACGGCAGCCCACCAGGCTCCCCCGTCCCTGGGATTCTCCAGGCAAGAACACTGGAGTGGGTTGCCATTTCCTTCTCCAATGCATGAAAGTGAAAAGTGAAAGTGAAGTCGCTCAGTAGTGTCTGACTCTTCGAGACCCCATGGACTGCAGCCCACCAGGCTCCCCTGTCCATGGGACTTTCCAGGTAAGAGTACTGGAGTGGGGTGCCATTGCCTTCTCCATAGACTATCTAGTGCATGAGAATAGTTCAAGATATACTAAATGAAAAGAAGCAGTTTTTACAAAACTGCATTTTAGAAAAATATCATTTGAAAAAGGAGATATAGAGCGAAAAGCATACAGTATGAAAACATTATTTAGAGAATATAGAGTAAAAATCATTAAAAATAATATTAAGATCCAAAGGTTAACAGATATTATCTTCTAGAATTATTTTTGATTTAAAATTTTACTTACTTTTCCTTAGCTTTCCTTTCTGATATAAATACATATTATTTTTGTAATAAGAAAAAACTTTTTAGTAAGAAAATATTTCAAGAAAAAGCAATAATTAAACTCAGCATAGTTTTTCAAGTGTCAGAATGTAACCTCTTTCTTTAAAGGGATCAGACACTTACTGACAGTCATGATTCTCCCAAAACAGATTGGCGAGAGGCTCTGTTAGGTAGGAGAGGTGAGTATGTTAACAGACTGGCAAGTATAAGATATGATTCTGACACCAGGTTTTCATATCATGATTTTCCAAAGAGGAAACAGAAGTTGAGAGAGATTAAGAGACCTGCCCAAGATCATAGCAAGAAGTCTGGGTTCAAATCCAGTTCTACTGGATCCTAGGCTCACCCTCCTTTCACTTGCATGTAATACAGGGGTTTGAGAACAGGGACTCTGGGACCAGACTGCCTGGGTTCAAAGCTCAGTGATGCCACTTACAAGACAAGTAACCTCAGGTGGGTTATTTTTAACCTCCACATGCTCCAGAATTTTGCATAAAGTGGTGACATATCTTGGGCTTCCCTGAGAGCTCATTTGGTAAAGAATCCGCCTGCAATGCAGGAAACTCCAGTTCGATCCCTGGGTTGGGAAGATCCGCTGGAGAAGGGATAGGCTACCCACTCCAGTATTCTTGGGCTTCTCTTGTGGCTCAGTTGGTAAAGAATCCACCTGCAATGCGAGAGACCTGGGTTCAGTCCCTGGGTTGGGAAGATCCCCTAAAGAAGGGAAAGACTACCCACTCCAGTATTCTGGCCTGGAGAAGTTTATGGACTGTATAATTCATGGGGTCGCAAAGAGTTGGACACAACTGAACGACTTTCACTTCACTTGCGAGATATCTGAAGTGCTTAGAGAAATTCTTAACACAGAGCAAATACTGCATAAATGTTAGCTAATACTGCATACACTACTATATACCTGATCTGTGCCTTAGGCAGTGTTCACTGGTGTAGAGGGTGGTCTCCTGACCCTAGTGAGGTCAGTAAGTACCCTACCTGGATTTGAGACAAAGAAGGTTGTGCCATTTGGGACTTTCTCATGGATTCTCATCCTCTTCAGATCTTAAGCACACATCTTAAAAGAGTTTGCATAGTCTGTGATCAGGCCATTGCTTGGCAAATCCATTGGATCTATACACTAAAGGCCCCTCTGCCACTGCAGATCCATGAAACTTGAGTCAGATCTCTCCAAGGGTTTCAAACACATTTCCCAAGAAGACAAGTAGGAAACTGCCATAGATGCAGAAAGCCTATTCCATCAATTTATTTTCTTACATCCCTCATCTAATTCAGGGGAAGTCCACAAAGCCCAGCCCCTGGATGATGGAAGCTGGCTCTCCTTTCAATCCAGAGACCAAATGGACATTAGCTTCAGGCCACTCAAGAAGGATATGAGCATTCCCAAGCCCCAGGTGTATCCCAGTGCAGCTTTTTCCCATGCCAGCTCCTCAGAACTCCATTTCTAGGACATGCTTATATTTGTCATATGAAGAAAAAATGTTCTGTAGCCAAATAAATTGGGAAAATTTTGCATTAAACAAAATTTTAGACTTTCTCAGGATCATTAACATGCTAATATGAAGCATGAGTATGAGTCTCTAAGAGGTGGATGTGATAACCAACATTTCCTTTCTATATACTCTGTATTCACATATTCAAAGACCAATATGTCATGGGACACATTTCGGGAAATGTCACTCTGGCTCTGTAACCACAGGTCCTTATTGAATGGTAAAACTGACAAGCTCCTTGGCTGTGCAAGAGTCTAGGCATGGAGGATGGTCAATATAAGAGAGAACAGGCAAATCCATAGTCAAGAGGCCTGGAACAGAGATGAAAAACTGGACCAAAGGCAAGAATAGGCAAATACATAGTCAAGAGTCCTGGAACAGAGATGAAAAACTGGACCAAAGGCAAAAATGAAGATGGTTTCAAAGTCAGGGATTCTGCATAGAAGGTGAGGAGACTATGGGAATGTATTTTAATTTTATGCAGATGCTAAAACAAATGATCACAAACCTAATGGTCACAAAATTTGAGAATGCTTGCTCCTTGGAAGAAAAGCTATAAGAAACCTAGACAACGTATTGAAAAGCAGAGACATTACTTTGCCAACAAAGGTCCGTCTAGTCAAAGCTACGGTTTTTCCAGTAGTCATGTACAGATGTGCGAGTTGGACCAAAAAGAAGGCTGAGTGCAGAAGAATTGATGCTTTCAAACTGTGGTGCTGGAAAAGACTCTTGAGAGTCCCTTAGACAGCAGAGAGAACAAACCAGTCCATCCTAAAGGAAATCAACCCTGAATATTCACTGGAAGGACTCATGCTGAAGCTGAAGCTCCCATACTTTGGCCAACTGATTAGAAGAGGCAACTCATTGGAAAGGACTCTAATGAAGAGAAAGATTGAAGGCGTGAGGAGAAGGGGACGACAGAGGATGAGATGGTTGGATGGCGTCACCAATTCAATGGACCTGAGTTTGAGCAAGCTCCAGCAGTTGGTGATGGACAGGGAAGCTTGGTATGCTGCAGTTCACGGGGTTGCAAAGAGTCAGACGCGACTTAGCTACTGAACAACAAGTGGCTTAAAGCAGCACAAAACATTTTCTCTGACAATCCTGGAGGTCAGAAGTCTAAAGTGAGTGTTAAGGGGCTAAAATCCAAGGTTGAGCAGGGCTGGTTCCTTCTGGAGGCTCTCCCGCTCCAGAGGCTGCTCCTTACCTCTCCACCTTCTAGGAACTGTCTTGGCTTCCAGCCCCATCACTCCAATTTTTGCTTCTCTTATCACACTGCCTTCTCCCTGCATTCCTCTTACAGAAGACCCTTGTGATTATGCTTCACCACTTGAAATATCTAGGATAATATTCCCATTTCAGTATTCTCAATCATATATGCAAAGTTCTTTTTGCCATGTAAGGTAATGGAGGGTAGAGGCCAGAGGTGGTAAGGGAGGTAGGGAACGAATTGGAAATCATGGTGAATCAAGATGGCTTGATCCCTTCACTTGTTGTTCAGTCTCTGAGTCGTGTCCAGCTCTTTGTGAACCCATGGACTGCAGCACGTCAGACTCCTTTGTCCCTCACTATTTCTCAGAGTTCGCTCAAATTCATGTCTATTGAGTCAGTGATGCTATCTCACCATCCTCTGCTGCCCCCTTCTCCTCCTGGCCTCAATCCTTCCCTGCATCAGCGTCTTTTCCAAGGAGTCAGCTTTTCATATCAGGTGGCCAAAGTATTGGAGCTTCAGCTTCAGCATCAGTCCTTCCAATGAATATTCAGGGTTGATTTCCTTTCAGACTCACTAGTTTGATATCCTTGCAATCCAAGGTACTCTCAGGAGTCTTCTCCAGCACCACAATTTGAAAGCATCAATTCTTCAGTGTTCAGCCGTCTTTATGGTCCAACTCTCACATCTGTTCCTGACTACTGGAAAGACCATAGCTTTGACTATATGGACCTTCATGAGCAACAGCAAAGATTTCTCTGTGCCGGTTCCACCAGCTAGCCATTCTCCTTATAGCAGGATGGTTAATGCTACCCATAGACACAATTAAGTGCAGAATGCAAGACAATCACTCCCTGCCTTACTGGCGGGACCTAAAGCTTCACTGAAACTGCAGCAGACAGTGATGTATCCCTTACAATTTGGATATTAGAAACAAAATTATAAAATAGATGTGTGCAGTAAAGAGGAGAGTTAAATTTGGGGGGGTTAAAAATCTGAGCAGGTTGCTGTTTGTCTTTTCACGAGTTGTTTTACCTATGTTTATGCATAGGATTTTAGAGCAACTATTTCTTTCTGTTAAGGATCAACACTGAAGAAGAAAATACACATACATGTACACACAAATTATAGAGTAGAACTTGAACCACTAGTGTATTATTTGAATGATACAAATAAGAGTATCCAGAGTTATTTCATACTATAGACAAATACTCGAAGGCACAGTGTACCCAAAGTCTGCTGATGCGAGAACTTTGTTGATGTCTTGCCGGAAAGTCAAATATGCATGTAAAGTGTTAGTCATTCAGTTGTGTCCAACTCTCCGTGACCCCATGGACTATGCCCTCCAGGCTCTGCTGTCCATGTAATTCTCCAGACAAAAATACTGGAGTGGGTAGCCATTCCCTTCTCCAGGGGGTCTTCCCAACCCAGGGATCAAACTCAAGTCTCCTGCATTGCAGGCAGATTCTTTACTATCTGAGCCACCAGGGAAGTCCATGCACTTAACCCAGAGGTCATTTGACAGTCTGAGGTTGCCTTACCCTCTGCTATCTCTGATAATCTGAGCAGGACTAGACAGTGTCTTGATTTGAGGAATAATGAGGAAGAGGCCTCCATTCTTACAAAGCTACATCTTGGCCCAGGAAGAAAAGGATGCTTCAGGTCTGGTTACAAAGATCTTCATACAAGACATATGGTGTGAAGATAAACATAAGCCACACTTACATGTAAGTAGCATTTTTTTCCCTTGAAATTATATTTAAAATCATTTAAAAATCCAATTCCTGCAGTTAATATAAGTGCCAATGTGAGAAAAGCTAAGCTGTCAATTTTCACTTTGCCAATTTCCCAAGGAGAAACAAAGATTTTTTTCATGTGTGTGAGAATTCCCAAATTTAGTCAAGACTGGAATTTCACTGTTTTTATTTTTATAGCAGCAGTGTTTTGCCCATAGGGGGAAAAATAAAGAAACCGGGAAAACAGACAATTTGCCATTGACTGAGAGACAGCACTGGGAGTGAGGGGTGGAAATCATAACAAATTTTCAATATTCATCCTGAGGGATTTGGTCGGTTATTTGGTCAAAACCAGATGAGGATGTCAAATAATGCTGATACAGGGACCTTGAAAAATCACCTTTTGTTTTTGTGGAAAGAAGGAGAGAGGAAATTGAGGTGAAACTGCAAAATGTTCCTTTTTTCTTTTTTTTCTTTTTTTTCACGAAACCAGCAAAAGAGAAGGTCCTCTTTAGCCGCCAGTGCAAATGTTTTTGCAAAGTTCAACTGCCAAGTGTCCTTTGATGCCTGCCAGGTTTTATAATTGAAAGATACCTTTTTAAATGAACTTGCTGGCTTTTTATTGGACAAGAGAGGCCTTCCCACAACTGGATGGCTCTCTTCCTTCCAGCGAGACCCAGCTCCTTCAAGGACTTCATTGAAGATCTGTGATGTTGGAAGGCTCATCACCATGGGAACAAAATACTCAGTGGCCCTATTCTAGCCCATGTAGATTGTTTAAGACTTCTCATCCTACAAAATCATATGATGCAATGCAAACCATAATCTCTGAGCAGTGTCAGACAATTGGCTCATACATGAGAATCTTATTGGTCTGCTACTAAAACTGAATCTCATCTTCTTTTGAAAAACTTTGCAAAAAAACCTGAACTGGGAGAATAACCAAATAGGTAGAGAGAAAGCAAACACTAACATCTGTGAGAAAACTATTATTTTTGTAGAGGGAAAGACCGCATAAAGACACTGAAAGCGTGTTTCCATGGCAGTCCATCAAGACATTTAATAAAACTGCCATTCCCAACACACTACTGGCTACTTTAGAATTGTTTTCCCAGTTACTCAGCAGGAAACTAACATCTGAACCCACCAATCTTTTGAGTTGCAAATTCAATTTTAAACTTTTTATTTAAAAGGCTTCAAGAATATCTATCTCTCCAGGCAGAGGGATGATAATAACATTAAGTTTTATGAATTATTACTTTCCAATCAAGGGTGACAGACTTGCTTATATGAACAGGGTGAGACTTTTCATAAGCAGGAGAGTTCCATCCAAGTTCTCCTGATTCTATTTTGCCAAAGAAAGGAAAAGGATATTACATTTTAAAATAAAATTCCTCCAAATAAAATCCTACCAAAGCTTAATGTCTGAGAGTTCTTGTGGTGCCTTTATGTTGTAAATGCTGAGGTTTTATATTACTTATATAAGCTTTAGTCTCCAATAGAGCTGGCAAACAAAACCCAAGAATGCTGAAACAAGCTGTAGTACTGTATCTGAGTCATTTGGACCAAAACAGCACGGGGACATGAAACAGGAGTGTTCCCTCCGTCCACAGCAACTCTTCATTTCAACTTCCAGACAAAGAACTAGCAATGGCTGCTAATCTCATGAAAACTCCGTGAGGCATACAAGTTGGATATTAAGGCTGATACTCGCTAATATTTTTAAAGGGTCACTTCAAAGGAAGACTCCAGGTTCTGAGAACTAAATCCAATTCCTTAGAGGCTTTGATTGTATTATCATTACAAAGAGTGAATCTCGCAGATATCCAAACAGCCAATCCTAGTCAACAAGACATGTATTTTAAATAAGAGAGCCTAACAAGGATGACCACCAGGCTCTACATTAAACCATATTACTTCACACTCCCATCAATTCAGAGTCTTCAGGGCTGGCTTGAAGCTCCCTAAGCAAATCCTAAGCAAATCAAGGATGTAAAGAACTATAATTTAAATAGCTTGAGATAAACTGTTTCTTAAAACCTTTTAAAAAATAATCTAGAAGTATTTCTTCCACTATAAATAACCGACACATTAATTATAAATAATGCTTTAAGAGTGACATGCTAATTATAAATAATGCTTATCTGTAGGTCTTCCAAGACCCCCGCTGGAGGCAATTGCTCTCTTTTCATACACAGTTTAAGTTACTCAGTGTCTGAGAAGGCAATAAACTCTTTAGCTTTAAATATAGTTTATTAAAAGCGTGTGCCTCACAAATTCAGGTTGCCTTGCCTCCATTAGTCTGAAATAATAAATTTTTATTGCAGTCCTTCAATGCACATTGTTCCCAACCATTAACTCACTATGGAACCTTAGGCAAGTTACTTAACCTCACTGAGCCTCAGTTTATTCCTGTTTTAACAATGGTTAATGTATGTGAAGTACTTAGCAGACTGCATGAAACAAAGCAGGCACTCAGTACATAACAGTTATTGTTTACATTAGTTACAGTCTTAAAGAGACAATGCAGGGGTTTGGTTGCCATTTTAAGGTATTAATTTATAACTTCTCAGATTTGATCACCTTAAATCTAAAATGATTGAGGTGAGTTTAACGAGAGCCCAAGAGGGAGTGTCAGCACCTGTTCAAGGGAGGAAGAAAAACTAAGGATTCGTTCCACAGGCGTGCACGTGTGCTCAGTCCCTTCAGTTGTGTCCAACGCTTTGCAACCCTGTGGACTGTAGCCCTCCAGGCTCCTCTGTCCATGGGATTCTCCAGGCAAGAATTCTGCAGTGTGTTGCCATGCTCTTCTCCAGGGGAATCTTCCCAACCCGGGATCAAACCCAGGTCTCCCACATTGTAGGCAGATTCTTTACCATTCTGAGCCACAGGGAAACTCCCCATTCAACGGGCATCATATCCCAATAATCCGTCACATAGCTAGTAAATCACCCTCTTTAAGGCCAAAGACTCTTGGCAAACAAGGACTGAGTATCAATGAAGAAAGTCACCTGAATGAGGAAACCCACACACACAGACTCAGACTAATCAGTCATATTAAATCACCTTCCACTGTGCCCAGTCCACCTCCTCCTTCTCTGTAGGCTAAGACTTCTGAAAGAGGTTAGAGTTTCTTCAAATATCCGTATCCAGAGAATTGTAATTATATGACACATCTAGAGGTACCCTGGGAAACCCCGCTTGCAAGAAGACTCTCTTCATTTGACCTGATTCACAGATCACCTAATGCAGCCTTTTCTTAAGGGATATTTGTCAAAAGCCTTCAGAGGCAAGTGAGGAACACTAGCTGCATTGATTTATATTCCCACCAGCAGTGTTGCTGCTGCTGCTGCTGCTAAGTCGCTTCAGTCGTGTCCGACTCTGTGTGACCCCATAGACGGCAGCCCACCAGGCCCTGCCATCCCTGGGATTCTCCAGGCAAGAACACTGGAGTGGGTTGCCATTTCCTCCTCCAATGCATGAAAGTGAAAAGTGAAAGTGAAGTCGCTCAGTCGTGTCCGACTCTTAGCAACCCCATGGACTGTAGCCCACCAGGCTCCTCTGTCCATGGGATTTTCCAGGCAAGAGTGGGTTGCCATTGCCTTCTCCAACTAGCAGTGTAGGAGGGCTCTAAAAGGAACTATTTTTATAACTGTATGCCAAAAGTTATATAACCTAGCTGAACAGACAAACTTCTGGGAAGACACAAATTATAGAAACTGACTCAGGAAGAAATAGAAAACATAAATAAACCTTTATAAGAAAAGAGACTGAGCTAGTAATCAAAAACTCTCCACAAAAGAAAAGCTCAGGACCAGATGGCTTTAGTGATAAATGCTACCAAGTGTTTAAAGAACACTTAATGCCAATCCTTCATAAATTCTTCCCCAAAATAGAATGGAAGTATATATTTCCCAACTCATTCTATAAGATCATGTTACCTTGATACCAAAACCAAAGGCATCATAAGAAAACTACAGATCTATATGCCTTATGACTGGAATTTATCCCTGAAATTCACGGTTGATTTAACACTCCAAAAGTAATCAATATCATGCACCATATTAGTAGAAAAAAAGAACAAATATCCCAGAATAATCTCAATAGACACAGAAAAAGTATTTTACTAAAACCAAATGATAAATGATAAAAATGTTGTCATGTGAGAATATACAACACACAAATAAAAAGGAGCTTCCTCAACTTAATAAACAGCATCTAAGGAAAACCCACAGTTAAAACCATACTTAATGCTGAAAACCAGAAAGCTTTCCCACTAATATCAGGAAAAGAATGCTGTTTCTAGCCACTCCTACTCAACATTATATTAGATGTTCCAATCAGTAGAATTACTGAAGAAAAAGAAATAAAAGGTACCCAGATTAGAAAGGAAGAAGTAAATCTATTTATATTTGCTGATGACATGATCTTGTAAACACAAAATTCTAAGGAATCCAGAAATATCTATGAGTGCTAATAAACCAGCTCATCAAACTTACAGGAAAGAAGCTCAGTTTAGAAAATGCAGTTGTATTTCTATGCACTGGCAATGAACAATCAGAAAATGAGCTTAAGAAAATTTCCTTTACAAGAGTGTTAAAAAGAATAAAATACTTCGGAATAAATTTAACAAAAATGTGTCAGACTTACACAGTGAAAAATACAAACCATTACTGAAAGAAAATTTAAAAGATCTTAATAACTAGAAATTATCTAGTGCTCATGGACTAGAAAACTTAAAACTATTTGGATAGAAATACTCACTGGATTAATTTATAGATTTCACACCATCTCTACCAAAATTACAAATGTCTTTTCATGGAAAAAATTGACAAGCTAATCCTAAAGTTCATACGGAAATTCAAGGGACTGAGAATAACTGAAACAACCTGAAAAGGAAGAACAAACTTGCAAGATCACACTTCCCAATTTTGAAAGCTACAGCATAAAGCTACAGCAATCAAGACCATAACATAAGGATTTATACAGATTAATGGAATAGGGTTGAGAGTATAAAAGTAAACCAATAAATGTATGATCAATTGACTTGTGACAAGAGTATCAAGACAATTCAGTGGGGGAAACAATGGTCTTTTAAACAAATGGTGCAAAACAACTGGCTATCCACATGCAAAAGAATAAAACTAGACACTGCCTTGCTCTATATACCAGAAAGAAAAGAAATGTCAAAATTCTAAATGCAAAATCCCCAGCTACAAAGCTCTTAGAATAAGCAATAGCTAATATTATACACAACACCAGAAACACAAGCAACAAAAGAAAAAAGTGGATAAACTGGACTTCACCAAAGCACAATTTTTTTTTGTTTCAAAGAACACCATCAAGAAAGTAAAAAGTCAACCCATAACATGGGAGAAAATATTTGCAGACCATGTATCTGATAAGGGTCTAATATCCAAAATATATAAAAACTATTATAACCCAACAATAAAAAGACAAATTACTCAGTTAAAAAACAGGAAGACAATTTTAAACACTTATCCAAAGAAGTTATACAAATAGACAGCAAGCACATGAAACAATGTTCAACATCATTAGTTGTTAGAGAAATACGAATCAAAACCACAATGAGATAATATTTCACATCCACCAGGACAGCTTTAACTAGAAAGGCAGTATGTACTCATCGGTGAAGATAAGGCGAGACTGGAACTGTCATTCAGTGTTTGTAGGAATATAAAATGATATAGTCACCTTTAAAATGAGTTGGGCATTTCCTCAAAAAGTTAAATAAAGAGTTATATCTCATCAGCTCAACTTCTAACTATACACCCAAGAGAATCAAAAACATATCTCCACAAAAATCTTATATGTCATAGAAGTATTAATTATGATAGCTAAAAAGTGGAAATAATACAAATATCTACTAACTGATGAATAGATAAAATATGGAGTATTCAAAGAATAGCATATTATTCAGTCATAAAAGAAATGAAGTTTTGATATATGCTGCAACATAGATGAACTTTGTAAGCATTATGCTAAGTGAAAGATGCCAGACACGAGATCACATATGGTATGATTCAATTTATATGATAAATACAAAATAGGCAAATTCGTAGACACTGAAAGTAGCATAGTAGTTACTAGGGACAGGGGAAAGGGAGTGACTGCTAATGAGTATGAGGTTCCTTTTAAAGTGATGAAAATGCTCTGGAATTAGAGGATCCTGCTGTGATGTATGTCAGAGAGTGTTTTGCCTATGTTCTCCTCTAGGAGTTTTATAGTTTCTGGTCTTACGTTTAGATCTTTAATCCATTTTGAGTTTATTTTTGTGTATGGTGTTAGATATTGGTGACAGCTGCACAATATTATGAATATACTAAAAAAAACCACTGAACTGTACACTTTAAATGAATGATTTGTGTATGTGAATTATGTCTCAGATTTTTTTAAAAAAGCCTAGAACTCGACAAATCATTCCAAATATTTAAATTAGTGGAGTCTGCTTCTGATACTTGTAATAAGAAGTAGAGGGTGGTCATCAAGATCAAGAATAGAGCCTTTTAGAAGATGAGGAAAATGAGAAATAAGCAGGAGGCCCAGCCTCCATGATTTTTAAGGTGAGCAGCAGGGGGAGCCCTTGATAACAAAGAAAATTACAAAAATAATATTTATGCTTCTGATCATAAAGTTAATACATTCTTTTTGCAGAATATCTGAAGAAAAACCAAATAAACTTAATTTTAAAACCAGTGGTAATTCCACTGAAAATCACTATTAATATCATTTGTGCAAATCCTTCCAGTCTTTTTTCAGCATACCTATGCATGTACATGCATATATAACCAAACTCACATTTTTTACAAAAGTAGAAGATGCAATTTTGCATCTTATTTTTCCACTTCATAATATCCTTTTACATTTTTTCCTAAGTCTTCAGTGTTTTCGAGAACATGATCTTCGGTGCTTACCGATGTACTATAATTAATTAAACCTATTTTTTAGAATGTTTCCCTGATTAAATAACATTGTGATAATCACCCTTGAACCTAAACCTTTATATTTCTCAAAAAATATTTTCTAAGGACAGGTTCCTAGAAGAGGAATTATTAGGTCAAATACCATTCACAGTTTTAAGTCTTTGAATGCATATTGCCACATTTACAATAAGAAAACTTGAAAAATCTTTATACTTCCCCCAGCACTATATATAATCCTTTTTCCTGAACTTTTCTCCAAATATGTAATTATCTGATTTGTTTGTTTAAAACAGTTGCCAACTTGAGAAACAAAAACTAATCTTCCTTTAATTATTTTTAAATAAATAGTAAGCTTGAAATTTCTTCTGAGTTATTATCTAATTGTTATCTGCTTGTCAATTCAGTTCAGTCGCATCCAACTCTTTGCAATCCCATAGACGGCAGCACACCAGGCCTCTCTGTCCTTCACCAACTCTCAGAGCTTGCTCAAACTCATGTCCATTGAGTCAATGATGTCATCCAACCATCTCATCCTCTGCTGCCCTCTTCTCCTGCCTTCAACCTTTCCCAGAATCAGGATCTTTTCCAATGAGTCAGTTCTTCACATCAGGTGGCCAAATTATTGGAGTTTCAGCTTCAGTATCAGTCCTTCCAATGAATATTCAGGACTGATTTCCTTTAGGATGGACTGGTTTGATCTTGTAGTCCAAGAGACTCTCAAAGTCTTCTCCAACACCACAGTTCAAAAGCATCAATTCTTCAGTGCTCAGCTTTCTTTGTAGTCTAACTCTCACATCCATACATGACTACTGTACATGTATGTACAATTCTGCTTATACAAATTGCCTTTTTGTGAACACTGACAATTTTTTTGTTTAGATTATTTATCTTCTAATTATTGATTTCTAGAAGCTTTTCATGTATCAATTATGTTTATACCTTTGTCTTATATTTTGCCATTTTTCAGGTTTTTCTTTGCTTTATGCTTTTTTGTCATGAGTTTTGATGTATACAAGCTTTTAGTTTTATACCAAAAAAAATTGATCTTTTCATAAATTCTTCCTCTACCTTTTTGCTTAAAAAGTGCTTCTGTGAAGCAGGAAATGATGAATATTTACCATAATTTTGTTTATTCTTTTGTGTTTTTAAAAAATTATTTAATGTTTATGTATTTAATTCCTCCAGAACTTATTTAGGGATATTGTATGTGTCTCCCTGGCTAGGGCAGGGCATCATCTGATGGCAGCAACCCGTCTGGGGTTGGCAACAGGCAAGGGCGGGATGGGTCAGGAGAATGTGGGTCAGCCCTTCCAGAGAAAAAAGGAAGGGGAGGTTGATTTTTAGCGGGATCGATGAGGAAAGTGGTTCTGAAATGTTTTCCACAGAAATAGAAACCAATGAAACAGACGCCGGCACTCTACTGCTTTAGAAAAAGAAAGAGCTGGACAACAGACAGGCAAGCAATTGGCAGCTACTGCCAACCTCGGTAACTTGTCATATTTAGTTTGTTCCCCTAAAGAGGTATATACCCACACCACCCAAGGATGGTTAAGTGGTAACACCCAGATCTGCCAGTTGGGGCTCCAGTCATAGCAGCAAACACCGTTGCATCTCACAACGGCCACGCAACTTGCAAAGCACAATCACACCGCTCTCCCCAGGTCCCTGCCCGCAAGCCATCCCAGCTGCTGGCAGGGATCAGACAAGCAGCTTCTGACCTGGCCTCCAGAGCCCAGTAGAGATTGATTTTACCATAAAGCCTTCCTAATGCTCCAGGGATTTGTCCCAGTGAGAGGAGAATGCTTTAGGAGAAGTAGAGCCAGTTTCTCCAGCCCAGGGTGTGTGCCCAGAACTGGGGAGCCAGCCCTACATCTAGGGTAATTGCTGCGGGTAATGGTGTGGTGCTGCACAGACTTCCTAACCAGCTGGAACTTTCTATTTGCCTGACCGTGTTATTACTGGCTCCTGCTAGATTTTAGGGACACTAACCTGCCCATATGTGTCTGCTAGTGCCTTGCTGGACGGCTCCAGCTTACAGACTTCTTAGGAAAGGGGCTTTGTGAATTTTTCTTCTACAAGTCTTTTCTCTTTTGTTTTTTTCTCTGCAAATTCTTCTCTTTTTCTGCTAGTTGGAGCAGAGGATTTCGGCTTTCTTACGAACAGTGCACGAACCAGCCAGTCATACCATCCGAGAATGTTGTAAGAGCCTGCTTCCAGGTTCCAGATTTGGATCTGTGAAAACGGCCCAGACTCTTCTGAAATTCTGAGCTGACATTCCAGTATCCAGCCTCCAATTAAGCTCTGCAAGTTGCCACAAATAAGTAGGCCAGCCACCTCATTTTCTCTGTGTCAGCGTCTCACACCCTAAGGAGTGGCTGCAAAAGGGGGCGCACAGGGGACTTGCCCTCAATCACTGACATTGGGTCTTATTCTTTTTATTTTTTACCATAAGGCAACACTTCTCTGCAATCATGAGGGTAGACCCCAAAGCCTAGAATGTTTTCAGCACACTTCCCACCTCTGCATTGGTGGGTGCATGGTTGATGAGCTTGTTGCCCTGTCTGTGGACCCAGCCTGCAGATAAACATAACTAGTTCTAAATGTCCCCATTGACCACCATAAGACGTCTATCTACCATGGCAAGTGGATTCAAGCACAAGATACAATGTGAGCAACATGTGGATGATCTTCAGCTAGTTTGGGCAGCTGGTTGGCCCACTTCACAGAGCCTTGATATAAGGAACTAGGAGAAGGTTTCATGAGATCTCACAATGAAATTGCCATGAGACAGGAAGCTTGCTCTAAGAGCTTAGTTCTACCGCAGAAAGAACTGGGGATATGGTTGAAATACATTTTGGCTTAGACTCAGAAAGCCAGGTTTTATGCCTAGTCCTTCTTGATCAGTTTTGTGGCCATGGCTATCTGTGAGCTATAGCTTTCTGAAGGTCCTGAAGATGAATAATTACACCTTAAAGAACCATGCTGAGGCTCACATCACATGAGGCAATGTGTGATAAATTGTTCTGTAAACTGGAAAAGTGCACCAGTAAAAGAGGCTACTGTTTGTTGTTAGACCTATATTCGAGGTAGGAGAACCAAGATTCAGAGAGTAAGAGTTGGAAATAGCCCAGACTGAGCTGCTGAGAGATCTATAGATCCTCCAAGGGTCTTCCTTCTGAATTGTGTGACTGTATCAGGCAGTGTAGCAGCTCCCATTAGTGATGAAATGGCCAATTCTACAATTTGTTGTTGTTTTTTATTGTTTTGTCACTCAGTTGTGTCTGATTCTTTGGCGACCCCATGGACTGTAGCCTGTCAGGCTCCTCTGTCCATGGAATTCTCTAGGCAAGAATACTGGAGTGGGTTGCCATTTCCTCCTCCAGGGGATCTTCCCGACCCAGGTGTTGAACCCACGTCTCCTGCACTGGCAGGCGGATTCTTTACTGCTGAGCCACCAGGAAAGTACGTAATTCCACAATTAGCTGTGATAAAACCCAGCCTAAATTATTTGACTGAAGTCATTTCCTTGCTAGCCCTTCAAACTGCCTGACAGTGAAACTATTAGTCTCTCAGTCATGTACAACTCTTTGCCACCCCATGGACTATAGCCCGTCAGGCTTCTCTGTCCATGGACTCCTCTGGGCAAGAATACTGGAGTGGGTAGCCATTCCCTTCTCCAGGGAATCTTCCCCACCCAGGTATTGAACCTGGGTCTCTTGCATCGCAGGCAGATTCTTTACCATCTGGGCCACCAGAGAAAGTGAAAGAAAGTGAAAGTGAAGTTGCTCAGTTGTGTCCGACTCTTTGCGACCCCGTGGACTGTAGCCTACCAGGCTTCTCCGTCCATGCGATTCTCCAGGCAAGAATACTGGAGTGGGTTACCATTTCCTTCTCCAGGGGATGTTCCCGGCCCAGGGATTGAACCCGGGTCTCCCGCATTGGAGGCAGATGCTTTAACCTCTGAGCCACCAGAGAAGCCCCCATCAGTTGCCTGGCTAGTCCTCAATTCACTGGAGAGAGAGTGTTAAGACCATGAACCATCCGACCAAGCTGCTGGGTGTGAGTTCATCTCTGCATCCCCCTAACTAGGTGGCTTTAAGCAAGTGACATGACCTGTCTTCAGTTTACTTATCTGTAGAATGGCAATAAAAATACTACCTTCCTCAAACTGTTGTGAGAATAAAATGAATAAGAAATGTAATTTGAATAATATCTGGTACATAGAAAGCTACTTGTAAGCTATTATTCTTTTCCAATAGGCCACTCTTTAAAAAAAAAAAATGTATGTTCTAAATTATGGGGAAAGATGGATTTTTTTAGGCATAATGGAGAATGGAGCTTTAAGAAATACACTCCCTCTTCCCCTACTCCATTGTGAAGGGTCTGGCATGACAAGATAGGTTAGATGACATGGTTCGGTGGAACCACAATGGTGAGCACACGCATGTGGGTGCCTGGGAATGCAGAGTGATGACATCCTCTCTCTGGTGGAGCCCAAGATGGATGGAGACAAGTGTGGCTGAACCCAGGCTCCTCCACGGACTGCTAAGTGACCTTGCAGCAGGATCTCTTTGTAGCTTTACTTCCAAAATTTTGCAGCAGCAGAACAACAGTTCCTGCCCCACATGGTTATTGCTTAGAACAGAGCAGATACACAGTGCATTTCAGCTATCATTGCTATTATGATACCATTTGCCATTCCCCAACTTGGTGATTTGAAATTTTGAGAAACTGCATACATTTTTCAGGTTACAGTAGAAAAGAAAAAGTGTCAGATAAAATATGTCTTATTTTCTTTTAAAGACAAAAAAAGGAAATGCCACATCATCGTTATCTGTTTGTTCATACACTGTGACAAAGGAATTGTCCATTCATGTCATATTCTTTTTAGAATATATTTTTATAAATTAAAAAAAAATATTTCACTGTGTTGTGTCTTAATTGTGTGTGGGCTCTCTAGTCGTGGCTCTCGGACTCCAGACTGAACGGACTCAGTAGTTGCTCTGCAGCATGTAGGATCTTAGTTCACTGACCAGGGATCAAACTGGCGTCCCCTGCATGGGAAGGTAGATTCTTAACCACTGGACTGCCAGGGAAGTCCTCATGTCAAACTTTTTATGAATTACAGTGAACTGCTTGAGTTTCAAAATATTTCCATACATGAAAGCCCAATCCCCTTTAGACTTCACTCAATTTTCTTTTATAAACTGACCCAGTCGAAATGGGTGATGCCAGTCTTTGTTTTTAACATCACATATGAAAGACAAGGGGTTCCAAATCAATGTCTACTAATTCCAGTCACTCTGAAGTGTCACTTTCAGTTTTGCTATGGTTTGGCACACATATCTTCATGTTTGAAACTGCTCATCAGAATGTTTGAGCAAACTCATAAATAGTAAGAACTGAACACGCCAAGTGACTTTCAATTTTTTAAAATATCTTCATGGGGCTGGTGACCTGAGTCAGGTCGGCTGTCAAGTTTTGGGTTTGGTAATGAAAGCCATAAAGGGAGTCAGCCAACTGACAGTGCCCAGGGGATAGGACAGCAGGACTTTTCTCTTGCAGCCTCTTGCAGAGCACAAGCTCCATCCCCACCCCTGCAGACAGGGTGTTGGGTTTCTGACCTGTGGGGAGGGTCCCTGGAGAGTGCTAGAAAGCAGACGATGCTGCCGGTCCTACTGGGACCGGTAAAGTTAGCACAAGATTTAATAGCACTGGAACATACCCGCCCATTTTATTTCTCCAGTCTGATAATCTAGGGTAATTAAGGGAAAGAGCAGAGATTTTGGTGGCTTTTAGCATTTTTTAAAGTTTCATCTGGGCAAACACACAACTGTGGATCAATGTTATCCAGACCTTACCACTGTTTGTTTTTCAGACTCCAAGATTAAACTAAAGACTGGCCAAGCTGAGCAGATATGTTTGCCTTTGTCTGAGAGAAGACAGAACTTGGAAAAAGAAGGGTGTTCAGAGAGACTGGGTTTCCTGGAGTATCCTCTAAGGGTAGCCAAACAACGGCAGACGGGATTCAACCCTGGCGTGCTGAACAGGGCTATCTCCTTCATAATGAACGGCATGCTCATTTAAATGGGGCAAATTTGCAAATATTTTATATCTTACTAAGGAAACTATTTAAGCGTAGAAAATATGAGGGTTAAATGCCTTGCTTTCATAAACATACTACGATGGAGGAGATGATTTTAGATATTCTGTGGAAAAATGTAGGGGGAAAAAAGTGCTGAATTAGCCCATTCCGTTCCATTGAATTGTTCAGCAATTATGGTCATCCCCCGTGCCCTAGAAAATTAAAGTACAAGATGAAACCCCAATCTAAGCCTGTCGGCTGCTACGTGACTGCTATGTTACTAAACAAATGACACATCCCATTATCAGTTCAGCTCAGTTCAGTCGCTCAGTCGTGTCCGACTCTTTGCGACCCCACGAATCACAGCACGCCAGCATCCCATTATAAAAGCATTTAAAACTTATCAAAAGAGGTTTGCTGAATGGGGACTATAATTTCAAAATCATTTGTTGCTAGACTGTACACTTAAATTTTAACCTGAAGCTAAATGTTGCAAAGTTAAATCAATTTTATTTGAACACACAGGGGAATTTACACTCTTCATTTGGGGTGGATGGAACCCTTGACACAGTCTAGAATTTATTAAGAATCCTGTCCCATAGGAACAGTTAACTCTTTGATCCTAGCACTCTATCTCCTCCTAGAAGAATTATTTAAATGTTACACATCCCTTTTTTTTTATTATTACCCCAAGCCCAGCAGTCACAGAGACAATTCCCCTTTCTATCCCCCACACTCCTTTTCTCTTCTCTCTTTCTTTCTCTTTCTCTCCTTCCCTGAAGTTCATAAAGCATTCCTTCAGCTTTGGTTTTCCTTTTCAACATTTAAAAATGTGGCTTCTGCCTATAAAACTTCTCCTCTACCCTGAGCAGCCCCATTCCCCTGGGGCTGTTATTGGTATGATCTATAAATTAACTGGAGTCACTTTGAGCCCTCAGTTAGCTTTTAATCAAACATTAGCAACAGTGTTTACTCTTGTGTAATCTTTGGTTGTTACTTAATTTAATGCCCGTCAGCATTTAAAAAAAAAAAAAAAAAAAAACATGTTCAGCAAATCCTTGGCGCACACTGTTCAGTTTCTTCCTCTTCCCCTCCCCCACCTTGACCCAAATCAAGCTTCATTTAATTTGGTAAAGGCCTTCTAATAATTTTAATGTGCTAGTGCAGCTTGCTCTCTTAAGGAAATAAGAGTTTGCTCTCTATGGCAATCAACCCAGAGGCCCTTGCTTTCTGATCCCCATCCCACATCACATCAAAGAGGCTAAACTGTAAATTGTATAGTTTTTGTTTCTTGTTGCTCTGGCAGTTATTTGTGAGTGATGTAAGATGGGAAGCATCTTCAGACTCACATTTGGAAGATGCTGGTGTGGGCCCTTGAGAAAAACCCACTGGAAACTGACTTTGAAGGTCTGCCCGGTGGTGAGCTAAAAGTGAACATATCACATCATAATTCATACACAACTTTGTGTCTTTTGAACCTTCCTCCCCAGCTGCCACCACCTCTAAAATAAATAAATAGTGCCCTGGCTATTCTACGGTGTGCTGGAGTGGCTTTCCTCTCTCCTTTCATAATGTGAAATCCATCTATAGTCTTGCAGGAGAACTTCCCTAAGGCTGTCCTAAAGACTGGAGGAAATACTGACTTCAGATGGAATAGGAAGGCTCAGCTTCAGCGCACAAAGCACATTATTAAGGGAAAAAGAATGTAGGGGGAAATTATGACTGTACTCTTAAAAGATGCAAAAAGCAGCTCTCCTACCTTGCGCCTCCCTGTTTCTGTGCACTCTGTATAAGAGAACATCCTCCTTAGTCCGGGGCTTTGATTAATAGCATCACACTCAGGACGCCGGGTTTCAGTGCCAAGGAGACAAATGTCACCCTAAAAGTCCCATGCTGTTTCAGGAGATGTGACCAAAACAATGCGGACACCCAAGAAGGAGAAGGAACCCTGCGTCAGCGAGGTCTCAACTGTTCCATCCTTTCCCCCGCAAAACTTGACCTCTTCAAATTTCACTGTGTCTCAGCTGTGCTTCTGCTCCCCATCGATTAGAAATCAGGATTCTCTTCTCTACACAACAAGGGAAAACCCTACTGCTAAGAGTCCCGACTATGGCGGGATGTCCCTACTATGTCTCACAGAAGAGCACTCCCTTAGAAGAGCAGTAGGGATGCGAAGGGCAAGAAGAAGAAGAAAAGGAGAGACGCTGGTGACTGAGGTTTCATCCAACTGCTGCAAATGAATAAATGCTGAAAAATGCATTTCTGCTCTCTCAGATAGGAAAGGAGTTTCCTGGACTGAATCCATGCAGAGTTCATGGTTGGATTTCTAGGAAAGCCTCAATAAGGGGCTGAATTATGTGCTATTAACTCAAACTGCAGCTGTCCTGAGGGTCAACAGCTCTGTCTGAGCTCAGGTTACAAGTGCACACTGGTAGCCTGTGCTTGGGGGCTGGTGTCACTGGGAGTCACCCTTGAGATGTGCAAAGCAGCCCAGGAGACACATGCGTCCCTGTCACTAACCACCGGATCCCTGGGCCTGACCACCTGTGGGGTGTCACCACCCAGGCTCCAAAGTGCAGCTGTTCCACTATGCAACTTTCCTGAACCATCTGGTGGAACGTGCTCAAAGCACAGGGCTGCACTGACAAGGACTTCAAGGTTTAGGAACTCACTCCCAGATAACAGCTGAGAACAGCAAGAAGTGCCCAGGCCCCTCAGGTGCCCAGGCTGCCCTGGTGATAAAGGGAGCTCTACTGTAGACTCATTGCTCTCCTCACATTCTTATTCCTGATGCTGAGTGACCACCGTCAGCACTTGAGGTTTGTGCTCCCCTTTTCTTTTCAACTCCCTCTTCAATGTCCCTTACCTGCCCATCCTCACCCAACTTGCTCATTTAACAGTGCCAAGTGGTCAGCTCATAGGAAGCGGTGCATGCCTTTAAAGCTCCTTAGAGGAGAGCACGTGACAAATATAAAATGGAAAATGTTTTAGACAAATACGACATTTCATTTGAGGTATCAGCCGTAATGATCTATAATCAATAAATTCATTTGTTTTCCATTTTGTTATTGTGTGTGTGTGTGTGTGTGTGCAGGCACTATGCTGTGTCCCACTCTTTCCCCAGCACATCCCTGCATGCTTTGTTCACTGTGTGATGTCCAGCTCTCTGGTCTCTTCCAATGGCATCCTCCATCCACTGGGGTCTGCCTAGGACCCTGCACTGGTCAATGGGAAACCAAACAAATCAGAGGCACTTAGTCGTTTCCACCAGTTCACAAAGGGAAAGCGTCGGCACATTCCCTGAAGGCCAGACATGTGAGTTAAAGCTGCAGAAGGAAGCTGACTTGTAAACCTTCCCTGACAATCAGGATTTACTGTTTATTCTGTCAACCCTGTTTATTCTTTCAACTCTGGTTTCGCAGCAGAACAGCTCATCACACTACACCCAGATTGTGGGGACACACAGAGAACATCCAAGAAGAACCAGAGAGAGCTCAATGCTGCTGATTCATTCACTAAGTCATTTGTTAGCAAGCTGGTTTGGGGTTTCTCTTTTCCACAATATTTCAACACTTAGGGAATTAAAATAGCCAGCTGTTCCCATCTTCAAACAACATATCCTGGATAATTTGGAATTTAAAGTAAGTTTCACTCTTAAAGTCCTCTTCCAAAATACATCTGACCAAAATAGTCAGTTAATGAAATAACTTGGAAACCTAGAGCGTGCAAGAGAGTTGTGTATGATGCTAACTACAGAATCACTCGGCACTTGGTAAACATGCACTGATGCAGACCTGGTTTCCTAAGATTTAAAATGTAGAACCAAACAATTCATACTTTCTAAAATATTATGGCACTAGTGTGAATTTACAAGAGGCTGCTGCTGCTAAGTTGCTTCAGTCGTGTCCGACTCCGTGCGATCCCATAGACGGCAGCCCACCAGGCTCCCCCGTCCCTGGGATTCTCCGGACAAGAACACTGGAGTGGGTTGCCATTTCCTTCTCCAGTGCATGAAAGTGAAAAGTGAAAGTGAAGTTGCTCAGTCGTGTCCAACTCTTAGCGACCCCATGGACTGCAGCCTACCAGGCTCCTCTGTCCATGGGATTTTCCAGGCAAGAGTACTGGAGTGGGGCGCCATCGCCTTCTCCGTTACAAGAGGCTACAAACATCAAACCGGATATGGTGTAGCAGAGAGGCTGTGGAATCAGACAGACCTGGACTCAAATTGAGTGTCACGCTTGCTGTGCAGCCCAGAACAAATGATACATTCTCACTAAACCTCAGTGTTCTCACCTCTAAAATGGGAATAATAAGAACCATCCCTCAACTCAGTGAATTTGGGGAGGATTAAGATTAGGAGATACATTGTAAAACCGTTTTTGGCTCAGAGCAAGCATTTCTTAAGTGAAAACTGCTGGATACTCTTGTCTTACAGAGAATGTTTTTGAAAATTGGAAATAATTTTAAAGCTTGGAAAACAATGAAGACCCCTCTGGGGAAATATATAACTCCTAAATCAGATAATGGAACATCTTGGAAACCCAGACTACTCAGAGCATACTTAAGTGCCAGGGACAGGGCTCATACCTAGCTGGCACTCAATAAACATTTACTGACACCGACCACGGTTTCTTCAGGTTAAAAATAAAATGTCTGGAAGAATTACAGAATCGCCTGTGGTTATTTCTGAAATATTATGACATCAAAGTAAGAATTTAAAACACCACCACACACACAAAAAAGCTGGGTACCAGATTTGCTTAAAAGATTGGAAGAACCCAAAACTCAAGTATTGCTTGTAAAGCAGAGGTTCATAAAATTATAAAACCAGAATTAAGAAAGATTTCCTAGAAATGGACAGAGCCTCATCAACTTCAGTGGAGAAATTTCTCCATCTATCATCTGCTGACTCCACAGGGTAAAGTCGCTGTGCTGGGGAGGTGTCTGTGTATTCCCAGGGTGAGACCATCAGCTCTTCCATTTAAGTCAAGGGGCTACCAAACTAGAATGGAACACTGGTAGATTTAAAAATTTAGAGTCAAATTCAAACAGATAATCTCACAGAGGAGAGCTCCCACACATCAATAGAGAAAACTGAGGAAGACTACATTTAAAGTTTTTCTTTTTATCAAGGTAGAGTTTGCACTGTGACAATGATTAAGCTGTAGGGGAGGCTTTTAACAGACTTTACTCTGCACTTGTACTAACTGAAATATATCATTTGCTTTTCTAATCTTCCTTTAATTTTAGTCTAGAAAATACCATTTATCTTTAGTATTCTTTCTCCCGTGGGGCAAAAGAAGAAACAAGATTTCAGAATTCCATAAGGCATTGATTAATTCATGCTGGTCTCTCTTCTAGGTACCGGATATTAAAAAGGAAGGCAACCAATATATTACCTCCATCCTTAAGAATAAGCCCCTCCTGATCTTTAGGGATACATATTTAAAATGGGCCAACTGCTCTTCAGTAAATGTCAAATAAACGGACCTCTGGAACACTTAAAATTTCATGCTATGTGACTGTATGCTTCAATAACACACACACACATGCGTGCATGCACACCTAGGTTGAAAGGAACAGGAATTGGCACAGGCTAATTGTGTCTCTGACCTACTTTCCACAGTTATTTGCTCTTTGCTTATGCAGAACAGAAACATAATGGCAAACCCTCTGCAAAAAGATGGCAAGCCATCTCCAAATTAGAGAGGTTTGGCTGCAGGTGGGTATGAGAATGCAGCATTTATAGAAACTTTCAGTTGGTAAAGAATCCGCCTGCAATGTGGGACACCTGGGTTCGATCCCTGGGTTGGGAAGATCACCTGGAGAAGGGAATGGATACCCATTCCAGTATTCTGGCCTGGTATTCATTTCCAAATTAGGGAGGTTTGGCTGCAGGTGGGTATGAGAATGCAGAGTTTATGGAAACTTCACCTTGTATTTATTATTAATATCTTTGTTGAAACCTATGAGCTTAGCCAGCCCAGCTACTCTGACTTGGGAAACCTTTTTTTTTTAATTGGAGGCTAATTACTTTACAATATTGTAGTGGTTTTTGCCCTACATTGACATGAATCAGCCATGGGTGTACATGTGTCCCCCATCCTGAAGCCCCCTCCCACCTCCCTCCCCATCCCATCCCTCAGGGTCATCCCAGTGCACCAGCCCTGAGCACCCTGCCTCATGCATCGAACCTGGACTGGCGATCTATTTCACATATGGTAAAATACATGTTTCAATGCTATTCTCTCAAATCATTCCACCCTTGCCTTCTACCACAAGAGTCCAAAAGTCTGTTCTATACATCTGTGTCTCTTTTGCTGTCTTGCATATAGGGTCATCGTTCTTGGGAAACATATCTTGAGGCCTCTTTAGCTTTCTGACTCATGTTGCGTAATTGAGTTGGATGGACAAAAGCCTAGTAGTTATCTGCACAAGAGCAACATGTAGGTTTACTTTGTCCTTATATTAGATTAAAACACTTGAGCACTCAAAATGGGGCTCTGTAACAACCTAGAGGGGTAGGATGGGGTGTGAGGAGGGAGGGAAGTTCAAGAGGGAGGGGACATATGTATGCCTATGGCTGATTCATGTTGATGTATGGCAGAGACCAACACAACATTGTAAAGCAATTGTCTTTTAATTAAAAATAAATAAATAAATAAAAAAACACTTGGACAAATAGGCTAAATTTGTTGTTGCATTGCTGATCAGTATTCTTTAAAAAGAAAAAAAAGTCATTCTCTAATTATATTCAGGAGAAAGCCGTTAGGGCTCCTCTATAACTTGGAGACAAAAATTTCACTAAAATGAAGAAATGTGGTCATTTATTCTGGCTTCTCCGGCAGGAAAAAAACTCAGTTTGTAAAAATTTTAAGTTACAAATAGCACTCATATATAAATATAACATGAGCATGTTGCAAAGATATCACTGATATTAAATTTGATATCACTGATATCAGTGGAGAATGAATGTTTGAATAAGACTGCTAGATCAGATAGAACACAGGTTAATGCCACACACAGCAATAACAGGATCATCTTTTACGATCCTTTTATTTAAAAGCAACCTGTAGAATCATCTTTTCTACTGGATATAAGTCACTTGCATTAGTGCTGGACAAAATCTATGAATTAATAGTTCATAGAATCTGAGCGTTAATCAACAGCAAATAGTATTATCAAATAAGAAGCATTTCCTTAAAGAATCAGATAGTCCTTAAATGGACCTATTAGAAAATGCTCCAGTAAGATAGTGAAAGGGCATGCAACCATTCTTTTGCCTTATTTCAAGTTGAAACTTTGTCTTAATATTAGTAAGTGCTTTTTGGGGAAAGATGTTTCAGACAGAAAGACAATTGAGGCTCTGGGACAGATTATTGCATAAATATTAACAGAACAGCATTGCCATTCAAACTATGTGGAATCCTAAGAAATACAGAATTGGAGGTAGAAGCAATCCAAGTGTCCACTGAGGTTTGAATGGATAAACAAAATTTGGTATATACCCACAATGGAATACTAGGCAGCCTTAAAAAGAAAGGAAATTCTGACACAAGCTATAACATGGATGAACCTTGAGAACATTATGCTTTGTAACATAAGCCAGTCACAAAAAGATAAATACTGTATGATTCTACATATATAAGTTGTCTAGAATACTAAAATTCATAGAAACAGAAAGTAGAATGGTTTCCAGGGACTGCAATGAGGGAGAATGGGGAGTTGCTATTTATTAGGTATAAAGTTTCAGTTTTGCAAGATGGAAAAGACCTTGAAACTGGTTTCACAAACAATGGGAATAAAGCTATTGCACTGTACACTTAGAAATAGTTAAGATGGTAAATTCCATGTTATATATTTTTTTACCATAATGAAAAATAATAAAAATTTCAGAGTTGGTATCACCAATGCAGATTTATGTTATAAAGCAAAGACTTCACCAGAGTGAGAACAAGATGCTGAGTGTAAAGCACCATCTGAAGGGCTAGATCATGACCATCTACAAGAGACACACACAAAGTAACTGCAAAGATGCCAACCTAGCTATTGTGGATTTCAGCCCATATCATGGAAACAATCAAGCAATGTAGCAGAGTTGGCTGCCCAAGCAGCCCAGCAACCCGTCATAGTGGTAATGCCAGCAGGAGCTCTGAATGCAGTGCAAAGGTCATGCGTGTGTCCTCCGTCACTCGGTCCTGTTTGACTCTTTGCGACTCCATGGACTTTAGCCTGCCAGGCTCCTCTGTCTATGGGATTTCCCAGGCAGGAAACTGCAGTGGGTTGCCATTTCCTTCTCCAGGGGATCTTCCTGACCAGGGGATCAAACTCACATTTCCTACATTGGCAGGTGCATTCTTTATCACTGAGCCATCTGGGAATCCCATACAATGGCCATAGTCCAGTGTAAAGTCCAACAGCTGCAAAGGATTGTCTGTTCTTTTTAAAAAGAAAGATTTGTTCTTTATTTAAATTTTACCTCTTTTTTTACATCCTTCATAAAAACGTATTCAAAATGGGTCACAAACCTTTATTCATAAAAATGTGTTCAAAACGGGTTACAGACCTTAATTTAAGATGCAAAACTATGAAACTTCTGCAAGATAACATAAGAGAAGACCTACATGATCTTGGGTTTGGCAATGAGGGTTTTTTGTTAGCATTTTCTTTTGTATTTTTAAATTTTCATATCTCTGTTTTCAGCTTTATTGAAATATAATAGACATAAAATTGTTTATATTTAAGGTGCATAACTTGATATATTGATAGGTATACATTGTGAAATGATCACCACAGCCTAGCTAATTAACATATCCATCACTTTACATCATTAACATTTTGCTCTCTCTTTCTCTCTCTCTCTCTGTCTCTCTCTCTTTCTTTCTTTGGTGGTCAGAACACTTAAGTTCACCCATTACAGCAAATTTCAAGTAACAATATAGTATTGTTAAGCATTTTCATCATCCTGCACATTAGATTTCTGGAATTTACTCATCTTACATAACTGAAATTTTAACTGACTACTCAAAGAACTCTCCTTAGTCACCGTCACTGTTAATTTTCCTTACCCCTATGTAACAGCTGAATGAGAAAGCATTAACCTAATATTCATTAAACCTTGGGAACTAGTTTTCTGATGATGACATTTGCATCTTTTCTTAATTGCCCTCAGACTTTTGTGTCAGGCTCTAGAAAAATTAAGCCTCTTGCAAAAAGTGCAAAGAAAACTCTTTTTGCTATCCAAGGGCAAAGCTCTCACTCTTGCCTGAAGTGACTTCATCATAACAGGTCTACACCCTCCGGCAGAATGTGAGAGCCCTTGGGTAAGAAGCTTTGCCACATATGTACAAGATATTTTTATTCCCTCATAAATTTGATTAATCTTCTCAACAGAGCAATCACATCTCTACTTTCTTTCTCTCTTTTTCCTAACCAATAGAAACTTTCTTTAATTTTTATGGTGAATTGACATGATGCCATGGAATGCTGATTAAGATGAAATATTAAACCCAACTGCATTTTAAAATCCACATCCTTTATGGAGTCAGAGGAAAACTACGTCTGTCTCCACTAGGCAGTGTCCTTCAAGGCCTTACATAATGCCCACAGTCAGAGTATTTTACCATCTGGTCATTAATTTTTCAGCATTAGAAAAATGGAGAAACTTCATTCATTTGCAAAAACATTTAACTGAGCCTAATACTGAACTCTACACTAAAAACAAAAACTAACAATGTCTAGAAACACGTTCTGTTCCATTATATCTTCCATTGTTGAAATAAGCATTTCCTTGGGACAAACTGCTGTTGAAATTCAAATGCTCCTTAGAGCAAAAGAAATCATTCTCCAATATAGGAGCCCTCTCTTGGTATGATTTATTTCACAGCAAATTAATTCGATTTTGGAGGCTGTAAACTGGGGTGTCCCTTTCAAAACCCAAACAAATCTCAGATACAAAAACACTGGCAACAGGTAGAGAAAAGAGGCATGTAGCTCACTAAGGTTGGCTGTTCGCAGTCTTTTGTTTTGTTTTTCATGCTTTCCTTTTTCTTTTCATAAAGATTGGACTTTGTAGCAGCAGGTATAACCAAACTCAACCCACTCTAAAGTTCAAGTCTTTCTAGTTCATACTGTCTCCTTTCATAGAATGACTTCAGATGGTCAGCCAAGAAAATAAGTACAGCAAGCTCAGAGAAATTTATAAAATGTTTAAATAGCTAACTAACAAGTTAACCATCAGAGGAAGCATGTAGAATTAAACAGAAAAATTCATCTGGAGAGAGAAAAAAATAATAACAGAATGACAGAAAGAAAGCAAGAGAAAGGAAAGGGAAGGCAGACGAGATGAGAGCCACGAGAGAGAAAGGAGGAGTCCTTTCAAGCAGACGCAGTCTGAAAATGTAGGTGCTATAAAATATTTATTCTTCCTAAGTGCTTTCTCCTTTTTCTCCTCTTTTGCTGGACTGTGCCAGCTCACAGTGGCTTGTAAACTCTTCCATTTTTTAATGGTCTTTTAGGTGCAGATGCTCATCAACTCAAAGGTGAACTACAACTACTTCACAGAAAATAAACTGAGTATTTTTATGTGATCCTTGCTCCAAGGCAGCACGGGAAGACAAAAGAACTCAGCGCACTACCACTTTTAAGGTTTCGATCCCAGCCAGAATTAAACCACATCTGAGTGTTCGGCTGCCTCAGCACCCCCCTCCTTTCTCTTTTCTCCCCATCAGAGGATAGTCATTGACACCTCGAAGAGTCTCAAGTTGTTGGCACAGCTTGGCTGGCTCTCCAGCAGTATCAACACTGACCAGCATCTCATCCAGTTTTACTTAACCCTTATTTTTGATCTTTGGGCATTGCAACTATGAAAAAGGGGTTCAAAACCATGCAGTGTACTGGGCATAAAAATGGCCTATATTCCTACAGAATACCTGGGGTGGGGGCGGGGGGATCCTTTCAGGAATAAAGCAAATGTTTATGGTAGCCCAAAGTGAAACTTAAACGTTTCAGCAGCCTAGCTGCCTGTGAAGCTGATATTGGGGCCGGGGGAGGAAGTAGTGGTTTTCGTTTGAAGCCCGGCTACTACAAGCCCAGGAGTGGCCAAGTTCAAGGCGGAAGCTGCCTCTCAACCCCTGCAGCCTCCTCCAGAGTGGCTGAGACAGATGGGGCTGTTCTCTTGCTTGTTTCATGAATGCAAAAAAGCAGTAGAAGAAACAAGAAACAAAATGATGAATTGGAAATTTTAAGGCTCTGGATTCAAACATTTTTATGGCAACTAAATTGTAAAAAAATAGAATAAAAATTTGCCCACAGGAACATAGGAGGAACCATGTAGAACACTGAGCAAACCAAGGGGGTTGAAGGTGGATTTTTTTTATTTTCTGATGTGATAAAAAGAAATTGAGTCCAAGAACTAAAAGAGAATAGATGACCAAGTGTGACAAGCTCTCCAATGGGTTTTTTCACTTTTTGTCTTCAGCAACGGACTGCCTATGGACCGAGAAAACACCTAGTAATGTGCCTCCCCACTCGGCTAAGCAGCCTCGAATCAAGTAGCTTTTGCCAAACACTGTGGTCCGTCCTACATATCAAAAAAGACCTCCTCCTCCATCCTCTTTTTCAGCTGAAGATTGGCTTCCTACGTCACTAAGAAAACAAAAGAGGAACTTCCATAAATACCCACCTCTCTGCTTCCAGGTCATCACTTCCCTCCTGTTATTCTGTATGAATAATCCATAGCCCCACAGAGAGGAATCCTCTCAACCCCACTCCACCCTCATCTACTACTCTATTTATCTGTATCCCGTTCCAATAAGACTATTTGAAAGAATTGCTTATATCAGTGCTGTTTAGTAGAAATGTAACAAGGCATATTTATAATTTTGGCTTTTCCTGTAGCCACATGAAAAAAGTAAAGAGAAACAAATAACATTAATTTTAATAATATATTTTATTTAATCCAACATGTTCAAAATAGTATTTCAACATGTAATTGTTATCAAATATTATTAAGATACTAGACTTTCTTTTTATGAATTCTAATCTGATGTGCATATTACCCTTAGAGCACATTTCAATTCAGAGTAACCACATCGCAGGTACTCCCATGCCTAGTGTCTTTAGTGAACAGTGCAGTTCTGTACTGTTCTGACTTCTCCTCTCACACTCTCTTGAACCCACTCCTTCAGGCTTTTACCTTCACCAGTCCACTGAAATTGCTCTTGTTAAAGTCTCCAGTAATCTCAGTTCTGCCCTATTTAGAGGTCAATGCTCAGCTTGTATCTTGCCTGACCTGCCAGCAACCTCTAACCCAGTTGATCGCTCTTTCCTGCTTGATAAACTTTCTTCACTTATTTTCCAGAATACCACCTAGATCTCCCCCTACCTCACTGGTTGCTGCCTTCAGCCTCTGTTTGTTTATTCTTATCTCTCTGCCCTCTAAATAATGTCCCAGTGACAGGACTTAGTCTTTCATGCTCTTCACTGCTCTAAGTATCCTGATTCCTTGGTGATCTCATACATCTATTGGTTGACAAATTCCAGCCTGAATCTCTCTCCTGAGTCCTAGCACCTGAATCTCCACTTAGATCCATACATTTCCACTTAGATGTCTCACGGAGTATCAAGCTTAACACGTTCAAAAACTGATCTCTTGATCTCTATCTCCCAAACATTCATCTCCTGCTGTCTACCCCATTTCAGTATATAAAAACTCCTTGTTCTGGTGATTCATGGCAAAAGTCTTGGGTTCATCTTTGCTCATTTTTGTTAATACCCTACACCCAGTCGTTCAACAAATCCTCCCAAGTATACCATTACAATATACCCTACCAGAAAAGACAAAAACACTAATTCAAAACAATACACACACCATAATGTTCATACTTACAATAGCCAAGACAAGAAAGCAATCTAAATGTCCATCAACAGACGAATGCATAAAGAAGATGCGGTATATATATATATATATAATGTATATTACTCAGCCATAAAAAAGGATGAAATATTGCCATTTGCAGCAACATGGATGGACCTAGAGAAGAACATCATACTAGGTGAAATAAGTCAGACAGAGAAGACAAATACTATATGCTATCACTTATATGTGAAATCTAAAAAATAATACAAATAAACTTATTTACAAAACAGAAACAGACTCACAGACATATAAAACAAATTTATGGTTACCAAAGGGGAAAGGAGTGCTGGGGGGATAAATTAGGATTATGGAATTAACAGGTACAAAGCACTATATATAAAATAAACAAGAATTTACTGTATAGCACAGGAAACTGTATTCAATATTTTGTAATAACTTATAATGGAAAAGGGTCCCCAGGACCTTTGTGCATGCTGCTGGCTGTATGTGTCTCTCTATATGCCTCTCCCCATCCTTCACCAACTCACCTAGTTCAGAAATTATCACACTCAGGGAAGACTTTTCAGAACCCCCAAATCATATAACTCTTCATAGTAATTATCTCTGAAATATGCTTATTTTTTACAATAATTTGATTAATAGCTATGTCCCTCCACAAGACAATAAATTCTACTAGAAAAGAAAACAAAAATCCAGTATTATTCCCTGAAACTCAGCCAGTTGCAGGCAAAGCACTGCATATCTTACTAATGAATAAATAAATGAAGGAATTAACACTAGCAGAGAAGCACCCCTCATCCACCCAACTCCCATAAGTCTTAATTAGAGTCTCTATTTGTAAAGAAGACAAATCTTGGTTTTCCATGGAAGAAGTGGTCATAGCTACATCACTGGTGTTCAGTTTCTAAAATAAACTAGATTATATGCTAAAGGAAGAAGCAAGGCTCGAGACGAAGTGCTGCCTTCTGCTCATCCTCTGACCATCTTGCTAATCTCCCACAGCAGGGAACTCACCACAAGGCAAGGTAGTCATCTCCATTTCTATTATTTTTGGCATGTTCATTGAGTGACATTTCAATTACAGCCCTCTTGCCCCTGATTGCAGGGGTCATTTGAGCCTAAGAGAACTCACTCTTAATTCTGTCCAAAAAACAGAATATCATATTCCAGTTCGGTGGTTGAGTCTACCAGATGAGTACACTTGGTCAAGGCATTGCAGGGTTATGAACTCTATGGGGCCTATAAGCTTGCTGAAGAAAACTCTGATTTAAGCTTTTGTACAAGACGCCCATAGGAGTTTAGTATTTAGATCTACTTTTGTGGGATGTTATTTGCAAGCTGCTTCTTCACCACCAGCATAGAATTGACCATTCTGGGAAGAACTTTGATAGGAAAGACAGCTGCTTCTCATTTCCAAGTAGACTCCTTAGAACACCTTGGGTTGAGCTGAACATTAAGTACCTAAAGAATTTTAACACATTAAATTTAATTGCCACAAATACCAACAACAACAGTAGTAGTAAAAACAGCTACTCATTATGAGCCTTCTTCTAGATGTCTGGTACATCACATGATGTTCAAAATAATACTATGAGAAAGGAAATACCTTTACCATTTTATGTATGAGAAAAATGAACCTTGAAAAGGTAATTTGCCCAAGGTTCCTCAGCTTATAGGTGAGAAAGCAAGATTTCAAACCAAGATTTGTCTGAATCAAAAACTCAATTTTTCTAGAGATGACTCTGTGAAGCTACCTGAAGTAATGCAGGGACTATAACTTCCAGAAGGTGCTGTATTTCTCCATAGTTGCCTCATCTACCTCCAGGCCTTTCCCTCTTTCATCCCAAATCCATTGTCACTTGACCGCAGAAGGACAAAGGAAGCTCTCCTAGACAGATGACGATTTCCTGGGTTTCCTCCAGGACGAACTCCCTGAACTTCACGCTCATCCACACTGAACTAAAAGTCCTTCTGTTGGGTTTCTAAGCACTTAGCATCTGCTCCTATCATGATACAAACTAGCTTACCATGTTTGCTACCAGCTCGGGGTTCTCTGCGACAGACTTTTGGGATGGGCTGAGCCAAGCTGTAGTTGTAATTGCGGTCACAACTGCGGTCATAATCTCAAGCTTTCAGGACTGTGTTCGGCATAAAGATGGCGCTCAAATATGTTTTTTGATTTAAACTGCACGAGAACACCTCCTTACTTCTCCCCAGATCTTTAAGAATAACACCATACTTTTTAAAGTAAGAAATCACAAATTAAAGAATATGTAGAAAAAGGTCTGCAGGGATGCAGTTTCCTGCCTGCTGCTGCTGCTGCTAAGTCGCTTCAGTCGTGTCCGACTCAGTGCGCTCCCCCGTCCCTGGGATTCTCCAGGCAAGAACACTGGAGTGAGTTGCCATTTCCTTCTCCAATGCATGAAAGAGAAACGTGAAAATGAAGTTGTTCAGTCGTGTTCGACTCCTAGCGACCCCATGCACTGCAGCCCACCAGGCTCCTCCGTCCAATGATTTAAATTAAAGAAACAAACTGACAATGCCAAGAGTTGGTGAGGATGTGGAGAATATGGAACCCTCATACTTTGCTGGTGAGAACAAATTGTTACATCCTCTTTAGAAAACAATTTAGCCATTTACTGTCAAGTTAAGCCTATATTTATAACCAAGCAATCTCACTCCCAGGATTCTACTTAAGAGAAGTAAAAACCTATGTCTACACAGAAAGCCTATATGCAAATTTTTATAGCTGCTTAATTCTTAATTACCAAAAACTGGAAACAGTACAAATTTCCCACAAGTGAATAAGCTATGGTATATCCATACAACTGGGCTTCCCAGGTGGTTCAGTGGTAAAGAATCCATCTGCCACTGCAGGAGATGCAGAAGACATGGGTTCGATTCCTGGGTTGGGAAGATCTCCTGGAAAAGGAAATGGCACCTCACTCCAATATTCTTGCCTGAAAAAATCCCATGGACAGAGGAGCCTGGTGGGCTACAGTCCATGGGGTCACAAAGAGTCAGACATGACTTACAGTCTAAGCACACACACATCCATACAATGGGATACTACTCAGAAATAAAAATGAATAATCCAGTGATACATGAACAACATGGATGGATCTCAAATGAATTTTGCTAAGTGACAGAAGTCAGATCCAAAAGATCAGGTACTGATGATGTTCAGGAAAATCAAAACTTTAAGATGAAGAAATGTCAGTGGTTGCCAGGGATTGGAAGTATGTAGGTAAATTGACTACAGAAGACATTTCTTGACACAATGGAATACTCCATTGATTATGGTGATAGATACACAACTCAATGCTTTTGTCAAAACTGTTCACTACCAAGAGTGAATTTTATAGTATGAAAATTTTAAACTAAAACAAAAATAAGTGTTTCATTCCAAGAAGAAGACAGAATTAAAGAAAAACTGTCCATTCTCTATAAACCACTGCCCTACCAAGTCATCCTAGGCAACCAGGGCCTCAGGTAAACCATTTGGCTCTGCACTTCACAAAGCATTTCGGGGGGGTGGGGGGTGGGCAGTATATTTTAAAATCGAATTATCAAATCAGATATATCCTAGTACCTCCCCTCATCATGTGCCAGGGCCCCGATAACAGACTAGCACTGCAGAATGTTTCAGCAAATGTAACTCTTTTCCTCTTCAACAAACCAAGGGCTGGAAAGCCCATAAATGTGCTATTTCAGCTGTTTTAAGCAGCTTATCATGATTTTCTGAGAGCCTGGCCTCAAGACTCTGGATCCCTTCTTAATAACATTTAATGCTACCATTATGTAATTGAATCCATTTTGTCAGTGTAGTGGGAATATCATTAAACTGTAATTCATTTCACTGTCTTCTAGCTTTCAGACCCTCAAGTCCCAGAGTCCAAAACACCAGGAACTTGAAGCAAGGAGTGATCCTAATCCTTTCCCCTCCCACCCCCTCCTGGGGCAGGCTAAGTTTTTCCACACTGCACTGTTATCCATTCCATTATCACCAAGGCTATAGGATGCTTCAGGGTTGCAGAGAGATCTTCAGGCCTTGTGCCCGTCTGACAGTGCCTTAAGCTCCCTGACACTGAGTGACACCCCTTGATTTGCTGAGTCTCAATCTGGGCACAGAGCACTTTTGGAAATACAATCATATCAGGAGATGGTACTTTTCACATCAGTTGCCTCTTGACATTAAGTACCTGGCACCTTGCCACCTAACGTGCAAGTAGCCACATTATTATTGAAACCACATGTTCATTAGCAAGGTTGGCACCAACTCAACCCCCACTGTCCGAAGTTAATGTTATATTCCATTATAGTCCAGACAAGGGGACAGTGTAGGATACAATTTGGGCATGAGAACAAACAGTCTTGTTTGATGAAATCTGAGTCTTCAACTGTTAGAAATACGATCTGGTTTCTATCTCGACATATGTCTGCACTGATGTTTCAGAGAGGGACATGTTTTGAAAGAAAATATCATTCTTTCAGTGTTATCTTTGCACAATTGTATTTAATTCTTTCCACCACTTGCAGGGACAACCGGAGTCCACCGGCTTCTTGCTGTGCTAATCAGTTCATCCCTGGAGATTCATGCAAAAGTGTTTCACTTAATATAAAGGAGTGACTCAGAACCATTGCTTTCAATTAAGAAAGCCTGAGAGAGTTCTGGGAACAGTGCTCTCTTCTTTTAGAAGTAGAGAGGAGGAGGGCTGCTGGGACAGGGCGGGAGGGAAGGAAAGAAGAGAGGAGAAAAAAACGTATGCAGAAAAATAACTTGGGCACTCAGAATGAAATCATCATCAGTTCGATGCAGTATTTTCATAAAATTTAATTCAGATCCTACAAGTTCTTGGCCTTTTAGAATTTATTGATGTGCAAAATGTATTTACTCTTTTGCTCCATCTTGATAGAAAGACATGCTGGATTTTAGAGAACTTTTTATTACTATTGTTTATTCTCATGTGTACATCTCCCACATGATTTTCCTCTGTATCTTATTAGAGAAACAAACCCTTTTTTTGCACATGTGCTCAATATTGCCACCAAAAGCATTTGTCGAGACCTATTAGTCACATCGCTTTACAAAAGAGTTTCTTTCAGTATTGCATGTATTCAAGTCCCTTCTTTATATATGGCACTCACAAAGTAGACTTTATAAATTTAGAAACCTATATTGTGAGAGATGGATTAAAATATTTTTATGTTTGCTGCTAAAATAATGGCATTGAAGTCCAGGGTTTTTCCCACAAGATGATCCATGAGGTCTCATAATACTTTTTGGTATGACTAGGTCTATTATAGTAAAATATTTTCCAGAAATCTGAGGATGATCTAACCTCATCAGTTTCTCCCCTAAGGAGCCATATTCCAACCAAGAGTAAACAGTACTCTTAGATCAGTGCAAAAGTATCAGTCAATAAACTATGCTGGTGAGCAGACCATCCTACCAGGTTTCATGATAAGTAATTATCTGGGCTTCCTGAAAAGATGGATCTGAGCCAGCGCTATATTGCCCCAAAGCAATGCAAGTATGGAGGCCCCAAGAAGCAAGAAGACTACATCATGAGACAAAAAAAGACTTTGAAAGAACATGATTTTTTTAAATTATTAATCACATGGAAAAGATCATAATAAAAGTCAGAATATTTTATTTATATCTTCTACTATCTTCTACTTAATTACAGTGCATTGCTACTTCTCTTTTGCATGAGTTGGATGGGCATAATCTTTATAGTGCTAGAGTCCTTTAATAGTTTTCCTGAAGCTCTGGTCTACTTACTGTCCTAATTTAGACCAGACAGGCAAGATCCTGAATGTCCCCCTCAGTGTCCAGGACTCAGGTACCACCTCCACACTGGGTCTTCCCAGGGTTCTAGCATTAAAAAACATCAGTATCTGTTTCAGGGATTCACTTCTATTTCCAACTTCACATAAATTAAGCTTAAAACCAACTGAAGACAGTCAAACAGTCCCCTTTTTTCCTGTGTAAGCAAAGGGTTAACACTGACAAACAATGTTCTAAATGTGTTCGTTTATGCATGTGCTTACGTGTCTAGCTGGAACCACTCTGCCCAAGCTCGTTTTCCATATGACCTTTTACAAGTAGCTAAGAAAGACATCCATTGTTTCCTTGCATTTA
This sequence comes from Bubalus kerabau, assembly GCF_029407905.1. Lineage (NCBI taxonomy): Eukaryota > Metazoa > Chordata > Mammalia > Artiodactyla > Bovidae > Bubalus > Bubalus kerabau. Next base: position 20,653,902 of record NC_073635.1, on the reverse strand, counting down.
GTGCATTTAAAAACGTAGTCGTCACAACTGAAAAGGCGAATCAGAAAAGGAACGCCTAAAGCAAAGATACCACATTTTCCCCCCAAGAAAAGCCACGTATCACATCGGACACAGGATGGTAGCTGCCTTGGATACGGCACCCGTATCTACGAGATGTGTAGTAGATTGAACAGCTCTAAAATATGACTATGTGCTTTCTTAAACTCCCATTCAGGTCCTTACACTCTCTTCTCATACTGAGAAATGTTTCCTTTCAAGCAAAAATAGAGCTATGTGTCTTTCACGTGGGCATACCTGGCTGAGCTGGTATCAAAGAATATTTTTTTGTATTTATATATATACAATATATACTATATTTTATGGATTATTTTTTACATTGTGTTACATATGTAGAGAGATAGGAGATATACATATCATCCCAGCTGATGGGCGGTAGGCTGTGATAAGCAGGCAGGCTCTAACTTTGCACATAAATTTGGTAGCTAGTCTCCAAAGACGACCTCAAACAGTCCCACTCACCCTTCTATGTACATGCTGTTCCTCCCATCGAGAGATGGAGTATATTTCCTCCTCACCTTGAATCTTGGCTGGTCCATGACTGCTTTGACCAATAGAATGTAGAAGAGTGTTCTGGGACTTCTGAGCCCAGACATTAAAAACGTCTGGCAGATTCTGCTTTTGTTGTTGGTGGTGGTGGTCGTGGTCTCTTTGCTCTATTTTTATGGTCTACACACAACTTAAAAGATAAGCATTTGCTGTTTGTTTTTTGGTTTGGGGTTTTGTTATTGTTTTTGTTTTTTCTGGATGAGTGGAAATTGAACATCAAATAGTTCTGATGCAATAATATTTGAATGAGCTAAGTAGAAACATCTAAATTAAATTTCTGTAAAAATACAAATGATTTGTCAACTAAGAGGGAAAGAATTTGGCATAGTGTTTAGGACTCCAGCTATTTCATAAGTGTTTTAAAGAAGTTCTTCTATGCTTAGTTAACGCTTTCTATACCTAAACTCTCGGAGAAGGCAATGGCACCCCACTCCAGTAATCTTGCCTGGAAAATCCCATGGATGGAGGAGCCTGGTGGGCTGCAGTCTGTGGGGTCACTAAGAGTCGGACACGACTGAGTGACTTTACTTTCACTCTTCACTTTCATGCATTGGAGAAGGAAATGGCAACTCACTCCAGTGTTCTTGCCTTGAGAATCCCAGGGACCGGGGAGCCTGATGGGCTACCGTCTATGGGGTCGCACAGAGTCGGACACGGCTGAAGCGACTTAGCAGCAGCAGCATACCTAAACTCTAACTTGTGTTTTTTAAAAAAGGACATTCTCTAATTTTTATAAAACTACTTATCACACAAAATTTCAAATATAGAATAGTATTTTTAAAAATCTCCAAGTATCTAATTCTTAGTTTCAACAACTATCAATTCATTGACAATTTTGTTTCACCTGTACCCCAAGCCACTTCCCTCTCCCCTGATTATTTAAGCACATTCAAGAAAACATCATTTCACCCATAAACATTTGTAAGGATTTTTAGATAAAAGATATTCTTTTTTAAAACAAAACTGCAGTACAATTATGATACCTTAAAAATGTTTAATAGTGATTTCTCTGTAGTTTCAAATATCTTAATGTTTAGAGGAGTTCTGTTTCATTTTTTTTTAAATTGAGATTCAAATAAGGACCATACATTGTTATTGGTTGACATGTGTCTTTAATGTAGGCTTCTTCTCTCCTCTTTTCCCTTGAATTTTTTTTAGGAATTGGCAACCCACTCCAGTATTCTTGCCCGGAGAATCCCATGGACGGAGGAGCCTGGTGGGCTACAGTCCACAGGGTCGCAAAGAGTCGGACATGACTGAGCGACTTCACTCACTTTTTTTTTTTTGGTGGGGGGTGGAGAGGGGAGGAGGGAGGTTGTTGTTGAGACTATCAGATTGCTTATCATACAGTTTTCCTTGATCCAGGTTTTGCTAACTATATCCCCATAGCCTCACTGAATACGTCCTGCTGTTCCTTCTGATCCTATAAAACCGTAATTAGATTTTAGATTTAAAGACAATTGGATTCAGGTTCAATTTTTTGGTCAGAATATTTCACAGTGGTAATGTGAAATTTCATCAGAAAGGATATATAATGTTTAATTGTCTCTCTTTTAATGATGTGAACAGCTATCAACAATTATTGCCTAGGTTCATTCATTTATATGGACAGAATTTTTCCTCTAATCAGTAAATGATCTTGTTTTACTTATATTAATAATTTCCTAATTATGTTCCAAATTCTTTCTCTTCTAAAAAAATTTTACTGTACATTGGAGTATAATTGAGCAACAACATTATGTTGTTTCAGAGTACAGAAGAGTGATGCATATTCATGTATATGTTGTTTTTCAAATTATTTTCTAGTTTAGGTTATTACAGAGTATTGAGCAGAGTTCCCTGTGCTATACAGTAGTAGGTCCTTCTTGGTTATCTAATTTAAATATAGCAGTGTGTACATGTCAGTCCCAAACTCCCAATCTATCCATCTCCTCCACCGAATTCTTTATAATTCTGTTTATTTACATCGTCAAAGCACATAGCCATTATACATTATAAAATGTCTTCTTATGATTATTCAGTTCAGTTCAGTTCAGTTCAGTCACTCAGTCGTGTCCGACTATTTGCGACCCCATGAATCGCAGCACACCAGGCCTTCCTGTCCATCACCAACTCCCGGAGTTCACTCAAACTCATGTCCATCAAGTTGGTGATGCCATCCAGCCACCTCATCCTCTGTCATCCCCTTCTCCTCCTGCCCCCAATCCCTCCCAGCATCAGAGTCTTTCCAATGAGTCAACTCTTCTCATGAGGTGGCTAAAGTACTGGAGTTTCAGCTTTAGCATCAGTCCTTCCAATGAACACCCAGGACTGATTTCCTTTAGGATGGACTGGTTGGATCTCCTTACAGTCCAAGGGACTCTCAAGAGTCTTCTCCAACACCACAGTTCAAAAGCATCAATTCTTCAGCGCTCAGCTTTCTTTATAGTCAAACTCTCACATCCATACATGACCACTGGAAAAACCTTGACTTGACGGACCTTTGTTGGCAAAGTAACGTCTCTGCTTTTGAATGTGCTATCTAGGTTGGTCATAATTTTCCTTCCAAGGAGTAAGCGCCTTTTGATTTCATGGTCATAATTTTCCTTCCAAGGAGTAAGCGTCTTTTAATTTCATGGCTGCAATCACCATCTGCAGTGATTTTGGAGCTCAAAAATATAAAGTCTGACACTGTTTCCACTGTTTCCCCATCTATTTGCCATGAAGTGATGGGACCAGATGCCATGATTTTCGTTTTCTGAATGTTGAGCTTTATGCCAACTTTTTCACTCTCCTCTTTCACTTTCATCAAGAGGCTTTTCAGTTCCTCTTCACTTTCTGCCATAAGGGTGGTGTCATCTGCATATCTGAGGTTATTGATATTTCTCCCAGCAATCTTGATTCCAGCTTGTGTTTCTTCCAGTCCAGTGTTTCTCATGATGTACTCTGCATATAAGTTAAATAAGCAGGGTGACAATATACAGCCTTGACATACTCCTTTTCCTATTAGGAAACAGTCTGTTGTTCCATGTCCAGTTCTAACTGTTGCTTCCTGACCTGCATATAGGTTTCTCAAGAGGCAGATCAGGTGGTCTGGTATTCCCATCTCTTTCAGAATTTTCCACAGTTTATTGTGATCCACACAAAGGCTTTGGCATAGTCAATAAAGCAGAAATAGATGATTTTTTTTGGAACTCTCTTGCTTTTTCCATGATCCAGCGGATGTTGGCAATTTGATCTCTGGTTCCTCTGCCTTTTCTAAAACCAGCTTGAACATCTGGAAGTTCATGGTTCACGTATTGCTGAAGCCTGGCTTGGAGAACTTTGAGCAGTACTTTACTAGCATGTGAGATGAATGCAATTGTGCAGTAGTTTGAGCATTCTTTGCCATTGTCTTTCTTTGGGACTGGAATGTAAACTGACCTTTTCCAGTCCTGCGGCCACTGCTGAGTTTTCCAGATTTGCTGGCATATTGAATGCAGCACTTTCACAGCATCATCTTTCAGGATTTGAAATAGCTCAACTGGAATTCCATCACCTCCACTAGCTCTGTTCGTAGTGATGCTTTCTAAGGCCCACTTGACTTCACATTCCAGGATGTCTGGCTCTAGGTGATTGATCACACCATCATGATTATCTGGATCGTGAAGCTCTTTTTTGTAAAGTTCTTCTGTGTATTCTTGCCACCTCTTCTTAATATCATCTGCTTCTGTTAGGTCCATACCATTTCTGTCCTTTATCGAGCTCATTTTTGCATGAAATATTCCCTTGGTATCTCTAATTTTCTTTTGAAGAGATCTCTAGTCTTTCCCATTCTGTTGTTTTCCTCTATTTCTTTGCATTGATCACTGAGGAAGGCTTTCTTATCTCTCCTTGCTATTCTTTGGAACTCTGATTATTATGTGATCTTAATTCTTCAGATAAATATATATTTAATGCTCTCAATCAGTCCTTCAAGTTATTCTAGTTACTTGAAGTTTATTTTTTGGGAGAGTCTTCATGAAGTCTCAATGAAACAATATTCTAAGAGATTTTTCATCAGTTCAGTCGCTCAGTCCTGTCCGACTCTTTGCAACCCCATGAATCGCAGCACACCAGGCCTCCCTATCCATCACCATCTCCCGGAGTTCATTCAAACTCACGTCCATTGAGTCGGTGATGCCATCCAGCCATCTCATCCTCTGTCATCCCCTTTTCCTCCGGCCCCCATTCCCTCCCAGCATCAGAGTCTTTTCCAATGAGTCAACTCTTTGCATGAGGTGGCCAAAGTACTGGAGTTTCAGCTTTAGCATCATTCCTTCTAAAGAACACCCAGGGCTGATCTCCTTTATTATCTTTACAGTTAAATGTCAGTTTGACAAATTATACTATCTTTGGCTCATATTTTAATTTTTTAAATGATTTTATTTATTTATGGTTGTGCAGGGTCTTCATGCTGTGTAGGCTTTTCTCTAGTTTCGCAAGCAGGGGCTACTCTCCGGTGGAGGGGGGGGGGAGGTGGGGGGCGTAGGCTTCTCACCGTGGTGGCTCTTCTTGTTGCAGAGCACAGGTTCTGGTGCCCACACACCTCAGTAGCTGCGGCTCCCAGGCTCCATGAGCCCCGGCCCAGTGGCTGTGATGCACAGGCTTAGCTGCTCTGCCACGTTGGGTCTTCCCAGACCAGGGGTGGAACTCGCGTCCCCTGCTTTGGAAGGGGGGTGATTCTTTACCACTGAGCCACCAGGAAAGCCCTCAGGCGTATTATAGATTCTAGTTTTCCACGCTCCTATCTGGTGAGAGAGGCCTGGGAGCTGGGTGTCCTCAGCCACAGTGCTGGCTCTGCCATCAAAAGCTCTGGGGCCTCTAGCGAGCGCCTGCCCCTCCCTCAGTCGTGTCTGACTCTTTGCGACCACGCGGACTGTAGCCAGCCCGGCTCCTCTGTCCATGAGATTTCCAAGGCAAGACTACTGGAGTGGGTTGCCATTTCCTTCTCCATTCAATTCTTGATTTTCTTAAATGTCTTGCAACAGAGTTTTGCTATTGGAAAGCCTTATACAATCTGATTTCCTTTCTCTTATCAGTGACTTCATCATTTTACCTGGATGACCTAAGAATTGTTTCATTTTCTTTAAAAACCATAGTTTTAGTAGAATATAGTCAGTTTTCCCAGGTTTGTAGTAACACCTTTTGATGAGTGTTTTCAGGTCAGGAAGTTTTTCTTGAATCATAATTTTGAGAACTTGTTCTTTTCCATTGCTCTGATTCTTTCTTTGGGGACTCTTATTATAAATATTTCCTTTGCCTAAGCTGCTATCTTCTTTTCAATCCTTTAATCTCTTCATTCATTTTTATATTTTTAAGTTTTTCATCTTTCCTTTGTCTAGTTTTCTTAAGGCATTTATTTGTTCTTGAGTTTCTTCTATTGAACTTGATTTTTTAAATTTTGTTTTCAATTCTTCCTAAGTTCTGTCATCCCTTCCTTCCGAATCTTGTTTTTTTCCAATCACCTCATCTCTTGAGTTTTTCTAATTTAGATTTGTGTTTCTGTTTCCTATCTGTTAGTGTTTTCTCAGCTTCTTTTGGCTATTTTTCTGCTTTGGGGGCTTATTTTTCTGAAATGCCTTCATTGCCTGTAGAGACATTATTCTATTTATCTTTTTTCTCATAGTAAATGCATATAGGATTTTTCTATAATCCTTCTCTGTTCTTCATGTTTCACTGAAATGAGTTTTTTTTTATACTTTTAGAGCAGAAATGAGGGCTTTAATTTACATTCTAGAGCAACCTCTTCTATTTTTTGTTCATGAAGGATTCCAAAATATAGCCCCATCCTCTCTGAGATCTTCTGCTGCTGCTCCTCTCCCTCATTCTTATTGGAACCTTCTCTTTCCTTGCTCCCATTGTCCCCATCCTGATCAATTTAAGTTCTACTCCCAATAGTCTCTACTCAATGCAGGGCTTTGTTCTGAAAGTGAGCTTACTTGGTTAGTTTCAACAGTTCATAGAGTCAGAGAGCCACAGCATCATCAGATCTTACCATGGCCTCCTTGCGCTCACCCATGAATCGGATCCTGTGATGCCCACTCCCAGAATCAGTTGTTCTTCTTAGAGCAGACCACTGAGCCTCCAGTGAGTATCGCTGGTGATGTGGATCTCCCACTCTCAAGTCCATTATAAGTCTCAATCCTTCTCTCGGTTTCTTGCACAGTTTTGGTGATACCACACAAGTCTTTTTGCTGTCAGGGTTTTGTCCCCAAATGCACATTTATTAGGGTTTCTGTTTTGTTCTTTTATTGTAGACTTCATCTTTGCCCATTTGGGTTTTGCTACTCCACCCATGTTGATTAGAAGATTCAGGAAGAGTCTAAACTTACTGCCTCTCTTGCCATCCTCCCAGAATTTTTGTTTCTCTAATTTCTTATAGAACAGAGCTTGAAAATAAATCATTGTTCTTTCTTCTACACAGATCATATCTCACTGCTGCATCTATGGGGCATCTAAGGGATAATAAAAGCTTAGAAGATAGTAAAAATTTAAATAAAATATGCTTTGCACCAGTACCTATAAGGGCCGTCAGTTAATTTTCTAGGCATTTTTAGTATTCTAACTACAGAGACATGCAAACTGGGGCAGGGGGGCGGGGCGGGGAGTGGTCAATGAATGCTAATATAATTAAATTCTTTGTTTTCTATATGACCATTCTTTTTAATTGCTCTAGATTTTCTCTGACTCTGCCGTCTTGCCATTTTGTCAGAGAACTGTAACTTTTTCCAGTATACAATGTGATCTAGTCTATCCAATTATTGATAATAGCTTTCCATAAATAGATTTCCTAGATTTGTTGTAGGATTAAATGAGTTAATACATGTAATGTACTTAGAACCCTTAACAGAAGTTATACCTGCACCTGGGAAAGTGAAAGTGAAAGTTGCTCAGTCATGTCTGACTCTTTGCAACCCTATGGACTATAGAGTCCATGGAATTCTCCAAGCCAGAATACTGGAGTTGGTAGCCTTTCCCTTCTCCAGGGGATCTTCCCAACCCAGGGATCGAACCCAGGTCTCCTGCATTGTAGGCAGATTCTTTACCAGCTGAACCACAAGGGAAGCCCAGGAATACTGGAGTGGATAGCCTATCCCTTCTCCAGTGGATCTTCTCAACCCAGGAATAGAACTGGGGTCTCCTGCATTGCAGGTGAATTCTTTGCCAACTGAGCTATGAGGGAAGCCCAGTAAATGTTAGGTACTATTTAATAATGTTCATGTTCGTGATCATGTTTCTTGTTTCTATTGTTTTTATCAAGGGGACACATATTCCAGGCTTCCCCACTTGACCTTCTGCTATATGTTGGATAAGGGACAGAACTATGTATTAACATAGAACATTATTTCTGTGAAATATTGAGAAACATTGTGTTCAAAACTAGTTCTAGTATCAAAAAATAGAACATTCTAGATTAAGGGAAAATAAGCTTGCCTTACCCACTGTAGTTTTCTGATAGTGAATTCAAAGCACTTCTCTGACACTGCATTCACCCCACACTCTCTTCTGTTCACCTTCCCCCCCCCAACCATGATGTCCCAAGAAGAATTAACATTTGGAGTTCACTCTTAGGAATACCATACCCAAGCATTATATTCACCTCAGATGCAAACTTAAGCATACTTCTCTGCCTCAAATGAAAGAATGAACAGAAGGAATAGAAGCAGATTTCTGTGTTGAGTTGGTTAAAAAAAAAAAAAATGGAATATACTTGTACCAATGTCTATAATTTACTTCAAAACATTCCATGTAATCAATGTAATAGGATGTTTGACCAGCTAAAGCTTTAATTCTAAAGATGGTTAGCTACTATGATACACAGAATGCATAGTTTATGGGTAGTCACCTTCATTATACCAGAGAAGGCCATGCTCCAGTGTATGCATGACAAGTCCTTTAGCTCCCAGCATCTCTATGAACAAAATTACTTTACTAATTAGCACCCCAATTTTACTAATTTTACTGCCTAAGCTAGTGACTAGCTTTTGAGCATGAAGAATATTAGAAATGAGCTCTCCTTGATGAAATAAATAACAAGATATGTGAACCAGTCAAAACAGTTTAAAAATACTCTCACGTGCACAGAGTTTGAAAATCCAATGAATCCTACAACCTGAATGATTAGAAATGATTCCTGATTCCAGTCATTGGTTTAAGATGATTTCTGATTTCAGTGTGTCTGTTGGAATGAGGACACAAAATCCTGACCCTGGAATATCCTGCCTGCTTGGAGTGAATCTTTGAAACAAGATGTGGTCCCCAAAACAAAAGAGTGCTTAGACTTTATCAAACTTGCATAACAGACCCTTTGAAGTGCTCTGCGCTTGCTCGCTAATGAATGACAATGCGATAAATGTCCAGGGGAAGAATCTCTCTTGCAACATTTTGATTACAGCCACAGAGCAAGTTTGTGGGGGCATAGCCAACTTTAAACACTTCCAATCTCTTTGGTAGCTACTGCTACCTACCAAAAAATAAATAAGACAAAATACTAAGAGCTGTGCATTAATCAAAGTACCACTTTTGAAACGGTGAGTTGCCTATTATTCAAAGAACTCAAGAAAATGTTAAGTGTTGGCACAATTTTGATCACTAGAAGGTATCAGCTGAACAGATAACAAAGCACCTTTTAAAAACAGACTTCATATTTTAGAGTAGTTTCAGATTTACAGTATAACTACGAGTACTACAGAAAGTTACCACACTCACATCTGGTTCCCCCATTATCAACATCTTACAAGCAATGAACCAATACTGGTACCTTATTAATAACTAAATTTCATAGTCTATTGAGATTTCCTTAGTTTTAACCTAGCACCCTTTTTCTACCCCAGGATCCCATTCAGAATACAACAGTCCATTTAGTTGTCTTGTCTCTTTAGGCTCCTCATTGCTGTGACAGTTTCTCAGAATTCTTGGCTTTTGATGACCTTGACAGTTTTGAGGAGTGCTGGTCAAGTATGTTGTACGATGCCCCAGTACTGGAATTTGTGTGTTGTTCTTCTCAAGATAAGACTCGGGTTATGAGTTCTGAGGAAGAAGAGGCCATCTTCATCATATATCAAAGGCACATATTATCAGTATGATCTGTGACTCTCAGTGTTGGCCTTGATCATACAGCTGAAAGTAGTATATAGCAAGCTTCTCTACAGTAAACTTTCTCTTCCTCGCCTTCCAGTCCCTCCCCCGGGCTATTTCCATATTATACACTTTGGAATGGAGTCACTATATGCGGGTCATACATTAGGAATGGGAGTTATGCTCCCCACCCTTAAGGCAGAGGAAATATCTACGTAAGTTATTTGGGATAAAAGTGCCTTTTACCTTGATGGGTTTTTAAAAAAAATTATTTATTTTTAATTGAAGGATAATTGCTTTACAATATTGCTCTGGTTTCTGCCATACATCAACATGAATTAGCCACAGGTATACATATGTCCCCTCTACTGAACCTCCCTCCCACCTCTTATCCTTTCCTACCCCTCCAGGTTGTTAACAGAGCCCTGTTACAGAGCCCCAGCAAATTTCCATTGTATCTTGAGATTTTATGATGCTGTAAATTAGCTTTAGAAATCCCACTCCCTCCACAGATTTCATCCCTAGTTTTAATGATTTGAAATGTTTTCTAAGTCTTCTAGGCACTTGTCAGTATACACATAGATTTCACACTTCACCAATTACCTCTATTGTCAAACAAAATATTAGAAAGTCAAGGAAATAATAATTTAACATAATAAAGACAATACTCTCTCTATGAGTAATCTCCTGGGTCTGAGGACAGCATCATTCATAAATATGTGTATATATATATATATGAAATACCTGACCCCCAAAGCCAATTTAGTTCCGAGGAAGACAACTCAATAACACTCTTGATTGCTGCTGCAGGCGGTATAAGCCATCCAAAGACACAAAAATAGAAAGAAATCAGCAAGCGGTATTTTCTTTTGTTTTTGTTTTAGAAACAAGAATTCAACGATGATAACTCCATAAATTTCCAGCACTTAAGAAAATATAGTAAACTACTAATTTGGAGGCAGAAACCCAGTATTTAACCATAGAGACACAAGCCTGTACAATATCTTGCTGTTCTATAATTATCTCTGCCTTCATGCAGCAGGGCTGTCAGATGAGGGCTCTCCAGGAGAGCAAGATGAAGAAGGTCAAAGGTCAAGAGTCCAATCATGAATTTTCAAGGAAGAAGACAAAATCCTGAAAAGTCTGGAGTTTCCAGCTGTCTGTTTCACACCAAAACAACATCAGAAGCAAGAGGATGACGTTTGAATAATCAAAAGGACGTTATTCTCAGAGAAACAATTGTTTTAGACCTCAATATTAAATATTCCCATCCCCTGAGAGGAGAGGTTAAAGTTAAAATAATCCTGAATGGTCTCAAAAGTATTTTCTTATACAGATCATGCACTATCAATCATGGGTGGCTGGATAAACATAAGCTAAAGAGATGGTAATTGTGCTTTTCTTCACCTATTTTTAAAGTACCTCTTGTCCTCCTAAACTGCGAGTAGAAAGTTCTACTTACTGTAAAAAAGAAATTGAGTAGTATAACGAGAAACAGAAACCTTGTGGCATATTTAACAATCCGTGTGTGCACGTGTGACAGTGGGGCCTTGGCTAAGCTTCAGGATAACAGCAGGCGCCACAGTAGCAACAGTAGCCTCATGTGTTCAGTCGCTCAGTCGTGTCCGACTCTTTGCGACCCCATGAATCGCAGCACGCCAGGCCTCCCTGTCCATCACCAACTCCCGGAGTTCACTCAGACTCACGTCCATTGAGTCGGGGATGCCATCCAGCCATCTCATCCTCTGTCGTCCCCTTCTCCTCCCGCCCCCAATCCCTCCCAGCATCAGAGTCTTTTCCAATGAGTCAATTCTTCGCATGAGGTGGCCAAAGTACTGGAGTTTCAGCTTCAGCTTCATTCCCTCCAAAGAAATCCCAGGGCTGATCTCCTTCAGAATGGACTGGTTGGATCTCCTTGCAGTCCAAGGGACTCTCAAGAGTCTTCTCCAACACTACAGTTCAAAAGCATCAATTCTTTGGCACTCAGCCTTCTTCACAGTCCAACTCTCACATCCATACATGACCACAGGAAAAACCATAGCCTTGACTAGACGAACCTTTGTTGGCAAAGTAATGTCTCTCCTTTTCAATATGCTATCTAGGTTGGTCATAACTTTCCTTCCAAGGAGTAAGTGTCTTTTTTTTTTTTTTTTAAAACGTCTTTTCATTTCATGGCTGCAGTCACCATCTGCAGTGATTTTGAATCCCCCAAAAATAAAGTCTGACAGTGTTTCCACTGTTTCCCCATCTATTTGCCATGAAGTAATGGGACCAGATGCCATGATCTTAGTTTTCTGAATGTTGAGCTTTAAGCCAACTTTTTCACCCTCCTCTTTCACTTTCAACAAGAGGCTTTTCAGTTCCTCTTCACTTTCTGCCCATAAGGGTGGTGTCATCTGCATATCTGAGGTTATTGATATTTCTCCTGGCAATCTTGATTCCAGCTTGTGTTTCTTCCAGTCCACCGTTTCTCATGATGTACTCTGCATATAAGTTAAATAAGCAGGGTGACAATATACAGCCTTGACATACTCCTTTTCCTATTTGGAACCAGTCTGTTGTTCCATATCCAGTTCTAACTGTTGCTCCCTGTCCTGCATACAGATTTCTCAAGAGGCGGGTCAGGTGGTCTGGTATTCCCATCTCTTTAAGAATTTTCCACAGTTTATTGTGATCCACACAATCAAAGGCTTTGGCATAGTCAATAAAGCAGAAATAGATGTTTTTCCTGGAACTCTCTTGCTTTTTCGATGATCCAGCAGATGTTGGCAATTTGATCTCTGGTTCCTCTGCCTTTTCTAAAACCAGCTTGAACATCAGGAAGTTCACAGTTCACATATTGCTAAAGCCTGGCTTGGAGAATTTTGAGCATTACTTTACTAGCTTGTGAGATGAGTGCAATTGTGTGGTAGTTTGAGCATTCTTTGACATTGCCTTTCTTTGGGATTGGAATGAAAACTGACCTTTTCCAGTCCTGTGGCCACTGCTGAGTTTTCCAAATTTGCTGGCATATTGAGTGCAGCACTTGCACAGCATCATCTTTCAGGATTTGGAATAGCTCAAATGGAATTCCATCACCTCCACTAGCTCTGTGCATAGTGATGCTTTCTAAGGCCCACTTGATTTCACATTCCAGGATGTCTGGTTCTAGGTCAGTGATCACATCATCGTGATTATCTGGGTCATGAAGATCTTTTTTGTATAGTTCTTCTGTGTATTCTTGCCACCTCTTCTTAATATCTTCTGCTTCTGTTAGGTCCATACCATTTCTGTCCTTTATCGAGCCCATCTTTGCATGAAATGTTCTCTTGGTATCTCTAATTTTCTTGAAGAGATCTCTAGTCTTTCCCATTCTGTTGTTTTCCTCTGTTTCTTTGCATTGATCACTGAGGAAGGCTTTCTAATCTCTTCTTGCTATTCTTTGGAACTCTGCATTCAGATGCTTATATCTTTCCTTTTCTCCTTTGCTTTTCACTTCTCTTCTTTTCACAGCCATTTGTAAGGCCTCCCCAGACAGCCATTTTGCTTTTTTGCATTTCTTTTCCATGGGGATGGTCTTGATCCCTGTCTCCTGTACAATGTCACGGACCTCATTCTATAGTTCATCAGGCACTCTATCTATCAGATCTAGGCCCTTAAATCTATTTCTCACTTCCACTGTATAATCATAAGGGATTTCATTTGGGTCATACCTGAATGGGCTAGTGGTTTTCCCTACCTTCTTCAATTTAAGTCTGAATCTGGCAATAAGGGGTTCATGATCCAAGCCACAGTCAGCTCCTGGTCTTGTTTTGGTTGACTGTATAGAGCTTCTCCATCTTTGGCTCCAAAGAACATAATCAATCTGATTTCGGTGTTGACCATCTGGTGATGTCCATATGTACAGTCTTCTCTTGTGTTGTTGGAAGAGGGTGTTTGCTATCGCCAGTGCATTTTCTTGGCAAAACTCTATTAGTCTTTGCCCTGCTTCATTCCGTATTCCAAGGCCAAATTTGCCTGTTACTCCAGGTGTTTCTTGACTTCCTACTTTTGCATTCCAGTCCCCTGTAATGAAAAGGACATCTGTTTTGGGTGTTAGTTCTAAAAGGTCTTGTAGGTCTTCATAGAACCGTTCATCTTCAGCTTCTTCAGTGTTACTGGTTGGGGCGTAGACTTGGATTACTGTGATATTGAATGGTTTGCCTTGGAAATGAACAGAGATCATTCTGTCGTTTTTGAGATTGTATCCAAGTACTGCATTTCTGACTCTTTTGTTGACCATGATGGCTACTCCATTTCTTCTGAGGGATTCCTGCCTGCAGTAGTAGATATAATGGTCATCTGAGTTAAATTCACCCATTCCAGTCCATTTGAGTTCGCTGATTCCTAGAATGTCGACGTTCACTCTTGCCATCTCTTGTTTGACTACTTCCAATTTGCCTTGATTCATGGACCTAACATTCCAGGTTCCTATGCCATATTGCTCTTTACAGCATCGAACCTTGCTTCTATCACCAGTCACATCTACAGCTGGGTATTGTTTTTGCTCTGGCTCCATCCCTTCATTCTTTCTGGAGTTATTTCTCCACTGATCTCCAGTAGCATATTGGGCACCTACTGACCTGGGGAGTTCCTCTTTCAGTATCCTATCATTTTGCCTTTTCATACTGTTCATGGGGTTCTCAAGGCAAGAATACTGAAGTGGTTTGCCATTCCCTTCTCCACTGGACCACATTCTGTCAGATCTCTCCACCATGACCCGCCCGTCTTGGGTTGCCCCATGGGCATGGCTTAGTTTCATTGAGTTAGACAAGGCTGTGGTCCTAGTGTGATTAGATTGACTAGTTTTCTGTGAGTATGGTTTCAGTGTGTCTGCCCTCTGATGCCCTCTTGCAACACCTACTGTCTTACTTGGGTTTCTCTTACCTTGGGCATGGGGTATCTCCTCATGGCTGCTCCAGCAAAGCGCAGCCGCTGCTCCTTACCTTGGACGAGAGGTATCTCCTCACTGCCGCCCTTCCTGACCTTCAACGTGGGATAGCTCCTCTAGGCCCTCCTGCGCCCACGCAGCCACTGCTCCTTGGATGTGGGGTTGGTCCTCCCGGCCGCCGCCCCAGCCTCAGGTGTGGGGGCGTGGAGTAGCTCCTCCCGGCTGCTGCCCCTGACCTCGTATTTTGACATTCATTATGTGTCTATTTTAACTCTACAGATCATAAAAGAATGTTTTTATTACTCCCATTTTACAGATGAGGAGAGAGCCTTGATGAGATTGAGTGACTTGCTCCAGGTTTCAGAACTGGAATGGCAGCTCAACAGGAACCCAGCTCTTGAACTTCTGACCCAGAACTTTTCTGCTGCACTACCTTGCTTTTCCTAGTATGTGTGTAAACTGAGATGGTCCCAGTCAGAATGTTTGGTCTTCCTTCTGCTGAGATGTTGAACCCGGTTCATTAAAAGATAAGTATGTGTATGTGTGTGTGTGTGTGTGTGTGTATACACAAAGGTCTTCCTTTACTATATTAAAGATAAGTATGTGTGTGTGTGTGTGTGTGTGTGTGTATACATACAAAGGTCTCCCTTTATTCCATCCTCTCCATATCCAGCAAAATTTTTATCATCTTTAAGTAGCTTAAATTAAGAAAATGAAAGTTTTTGGTTATTTTCAAATGTAAATAATATAATTTTGAAAATCTTTGATTGTATTTAATTATTATAAAAAAGGCTTTCTCAAATACACACTTTGCCCCCAACCCCCTATTATTACTTTGTAGGGAATGCTAAACTTCCTCTCCATTACTTCTGCTAATGAACCTAAGTGTCCTCCTCCTGACTAAGAAAAAATAAAATTGAAAGTAGAGACTACTTATGTGAAGATGTACACAGCATCTGTGTTTAGTCTGACACATTAAAAGTGATGCCAAGAAACATCAAAATACATCAAACATTCTTTATGAAAGCACATCAAAAACCTCTCAATCCACAAACCTGTTTTCCAAAATACCGAGAAGTCAGAAATGTTTATAACATGCAAAATGGTGGTGGGAATTAAAGTAATTTTCCAGATAATTTAAATTCGAAAGCTTCCTTCCTCTCATTTTGCTGTGGCATTTTGGCCCAAATTAGCCAGGTGGGTGACTCCATCCTGCACTGGACTTTGAAACCTGACAAGTCCTTGCCTTTTAATGTGATGATGCGTGTCAACACCAAGCTCAGAAATCAGCATTTCTGACTAAATCAGCACAGACTTACTTAGCACAAACACTTAAAGTGGTTCCCTCTCAGAAAAGAATAGTCAGTCTCTCCAGCTTTCTAATCAAGTTACCAGAGAAATTCAAGGTGAAAGTACTCTATTAGGTCATATTATCCATAACAATGCAAACATAAGAACACTTGCTGTGGCATACTTCCCTCACATTTTGCCTGAACTTACATGACGTAAATTACAGAAACTCCTCCTCATTCTTGGGGACTCTGTTCCACAACTTCATATACTTCAATGTCAGTATTTGCTAAGCATGGTTGACATTTTTCTCCATTTTTCATCACGACTTTTAGTTCTAGTCTCCTAAGCATCTTTACTATAATTTGAATTTCATTACTGTCCTCAGGTAACAATAGCCATTTACTATAGCTACCATTTTCAAAGTACTTTAAATACACTAATATCTTGATTGGGTGCCTGGGTGTGGTTACTAGCCTATTTTACAGACAGTAAAGTTGAGGCACAGGAGGATTGAGGTGGCACAGTTAGTAAGAGGTAGATTCAGGACTTGGACCCCTACTGCCCAGCTCCATGGAGCATGTTGTAACCATCCATGCCCCTGAACTGCATCAACAGGCTCATCTAGAAACCATGGGTTTATTTTTTCCTTATAAATGAATGCCTTTACTATTTTCTGTTGCTGAGAGTATAAAGACCATCCTTCAGGACATACCCATGACCAAGTTGGAGTCATCAGAATCACGATGGCCTGACATATGCAAATCAACCAATGTGATATACCACATCAATAAAAGAAAAGACAAAAACCACATAATCATCTCAATAGATGCAGAAAAAGCATTTGATAAGACTCCAAATCCATTCATGATAAAAGTCCTTACAAAGATGGGTGCAGAGGAAACATATCTCAACATAATAAAAGGTATTTATGACAAACCCACAGCCAATATAATACTTGATAGTGAAAAGCTGAAAACCGTCCCAGTAAAATCTGCAACAAGACAAGGATGCCCACTCTCACAACTTCTCTTCAGCACAGTATTGGAAGTCCTAACCACAACAATTAGACAAGGAAAAGAAATAAAATGTATTCAAATTGATAGGGGAGAGATAGAATTATCATTATATGCATATGATGTGACACCATGTACAGAAAACTGTAAAGACTCCACACAAAGGGCTTCCTTGGTTTCTCAGTGGTAAAGAATCTGCCTGCTAATAGAGGAGACATGGGTTCAATCCCTGATCCAGGAAGATCCCACATGCTGCAGAGTAACTAAGCCTGTGTGTGTGTGTGTGTGTGTACGTGTTAGTAGCTCCAACTCTTTGCAACCCCATGAACTATAGCCTGCCAGGCTCTTCTGTTCATGGGATTCTCCAGTCAAGAATACTGGAGTGGACTGCCATTTCCTTTTCCAGGGGATCTTCCCAACCCAGGGATCGAACCTGTGCTCCTATGTCTCCTGCATTGGCAGACAGGTTCTATTACTGCTAGCTCCCTCCACCTAGCACCTAGAGCACCACAACTATTGAGCCTGTGCTCTAGAGCCCAGGACCACAACTACTGAGCCGAAATGTTGCCACTAGACCCAGTGCACCCTAGAGCTCACGCTGCACAACAGACGAGCCACCACAATGAGAAGCCAGTGCACTGTACCTAGGAGTAGCCCCGTCACCACAACCAGAGAAAAATCCGTGCAGCAACAAAATAAATAAATAAGACTCCACACAAAAACTGCTAGAACCGATAAACAAATTCAGCAAGGTAGCAGAATACAAGATTAACATAGAGGAACTGGTTTCACTTCTTTACACTAACAATGAAATATCAGAAAAGGAGTGTAAACAAACAATCCCTTTTAAAATTGCATCCAAAAAAGTAAAATATTTAGGAATAAACCTCGCCAAGGAGGTGAAAGACATATGCTGAGAACCACAAAACAATAATAAAGGAAATTTAATATGATTCAAAGAAATGGAAAACTATCCTATGCTCTTGAATTGGAAGAATTAATATTGTTAAGTGGCAAAACTACCCAAAGCAATCTATAGATTTAATATGATACTGGTCAAATTAGCTATGACATTTTTCACAGAACTAGAACAAACAATCCTAAGATTTATATGGAACCATAAAATATGCAAAATTGCCACAGCAATCCTGAGGAAAAAGAACAAAGAAGGAGGCATCACCCACCAATACTTAAAAGCTACAGTAATCAAAACAGTGTGGTATCACTGAGTCAAGTAAGTTAGACAGAGAAGGAAAAATATGGCATCCCTTATATGTGGAATATAAAAAGAAATGATACAAATTAACTTATTTACAAAGCAGAAACACAAATTTAGAGAATGAACTTATCATTCCCAAGGTGAAGGATAGGAAGAAGGGAAAGCTAGGAAGTTTGGGATCAACATGTATACACTGCTGTATTTAAAATGGAATACCAACAAGAACCTGGGCTTCACAGGAGACTCAGCAAGTAAAGAATCCACCTACAATGCATGAGTTCAGTTCAGTTCAGTCACTCAGTCATGTCTGACTCCTTGTGACTCCATGAACCGCAGTACGCCAGGCCTCCCTGTCCATCACCAACTCCTGGAGTCCACCAAAACCCATGTCCATTGAGTCGGTGATGCCATCCAACCATCTCATCCTCTGTCATCTCCTTCTCCTCCCACCTTCAATCTTTCCCAGCATCAGTGTCTTTTCAAATGAGTCAGCTCTTCACATCAGGTGGCCAAAGTACTGGAGTTTCAGCTTCAACATCAGTCCTTTCAATGAACATTCAGGACTGATCTCCTTTAGGATGGACTGGTTGGATCTCCTTGCAGTCCAAGGGACTCTCAAGAGTCTTCTCCAACATCACAGTTCAAAAGCATCAATTCTTCAGCACTCAGCTTCTTACAGATTCAATTTCTAGGTCAGGAAGATCCCCTGAAGGAGGGCATGGCAACCCACTTCACTATTCTTGCCTGGAGACAGAGGAGCCTAGCAGGCTAACAGTCCATAGGGTCACAAATAATCGGAACAACTGAAGCAAGTGAGCATAGCACAGCAGCAAGGACCTACTGTACAGCACAGGGAACTCTACTCAATGTTTTGTGGCAGCCTGGATGGAGGGGGAGTTTGGGGGAGAATGGATACATGTGTATGTATGACTGAGTCCCTTTGCTGTCCCCCTGAAACTATCACAACATTGTTAATCAGCTAAACTCAAATACAAAATAAAAAGTTAAAAAAACAGTGTGGTATCAGCACAAAAACAGATATATGGATCAATGGAACAGAACCAAGAGCCCCCAAAAAAACTCACACAACTATGGTTAATTAATCTCCAACGAAGGAGGCAAGAATAAAAAATAGGAATAAGATGGTCTCTTCAGCAAGTGGTGCTGGAAAAGTCAGACAGCTGTGTGTAAATCAATGAATTTAGAACACACCCTCGCACTGTGCACAAAAATAAACTCAAAATGGCTTAAAGACTTAAGCATAAGATGTGACACCATAAAACTAGAAGAGATCATAGGCGAAACATTCTCTGACATAAATATCACTGCTTTTTTCTAAGATCAGTCCTCCAAGGCAATAAAAATATAAACAAAAACAAACCAATGGGACCTAATCAAACTTTAAAACTTTTGCATATCCAAGGAAACCATAAAAGAAACAAAAAGACAACCTACAGAATGGGAGAAAATTCTTATAAACAATGCAACCAACAAAGGCTTAATTTCTAAAATAGACAAACAGTTCACACAATTTGACAACAACAACAACAAAAACAATCCAGCTGAAAAATGGGCAGAACACCTAAATAGACATTTGTCCAAAGAAGACATACAAATGGCCAATAGGCACATGAAAAGATATTGCTGAACAATATCTCTAATTAGCCAATAGATGCAAATCAAAACTACAATGAGGTACCACCTCACCACCAGTCAGAATGGCCATCATTAAAAAAAAAAAAATCTATAAATAACAAATGCTGGAGAGGGTATGGCCAAAAGGGAAATCTCTTACACTGTTGGTGGGAATGTAAATTGGTACATCCACTATGGAAAACAGTGTGGAGATCCCTCAAAAAACTAGAACTAGACGTTCTACATGATCTAGCAATCTCACGCTCAGGCTTTTACCCAGCCAAAATGATTATTCGAAAAGATACATGCACCCCTATGTTTATAGCAGCACTGTTTAAAATAAGCAACACATGGAAACAAGCTAAGTGTCTATCAACAGATGAAAGGACAAAGAAGATGCCGCATACAGACACAGTGGAATATTATTCAGCCATCACAAGGAAGGAAACGATGCCAAATGCAGCAACCTGGTGGGATCTAGAGCTTATCATCCTAAGTGAAGAAAGTCAGAAAGAGAAAAGACAAATACCATATGATGTCACTTATATATGGAATGTAAAATAGGATACAAATCAAGATATCTACCAATCAAAAACAGACTCACAGATATGGAGAACAGACTTGTGGTTGCCAATGAGGAGGCATGTGAATCTGGAATTAACAGAGGCAAACTGTTATACATAGGATGGGTAAACGACGAGGTCCTACTCTATAGCACAGGGAATCATATTCAATATCCTGTGACAAACCATAATGGAAAAGAATGTGAAAAAGAATATATACGTACATTCTTCTGTTCACTTTGCTGAACAGACGAAATTAACACAACATTGGTTTTTTTAAATATAAATTTATTTATTTTAATTGGAGGCTAATTACTTTACAATATTGTATTGATTTTGCCATACATCAACATGAATCCGCCATGGGTGTACACGTGTTCCCAATCCTAAACCCCGCTCCCACCTCCCTCCCCATACCATCCCTCTGGATCATCCCAGTGCACCAGCCCCGAGCATCCTGTATCATGCATTGAACCTGGACTGGTGATTCGTTTCACATATGATATTATACATGTTTCAATGTCATTCTCCCAAATCATCCCACCATCTCCCTCTCCCACAGAGACCATAAGACTGTTCTATACATCTGTGTCTCTTTTGCTGTCTTGCATACAGGGTTATCATTACCATCTTTCTAAATTCCATATATATGCATTAGTATACTGTATTGGTGTTTTTCTTTCTGGCTTACTTCACTGTGTATAATAGGCTCGTTTCATCCACCTCATTAGAACTGATTCAAATATATTCTTTTTAACAGCTGAGTAATATTCCATTGTGTATATGTACCACAGCTTTCTTAGCCATTCATCTGCTGATGGACATCTAGGTTGCTTCCATGTCCTGGCTATTATAAACAGTGCTGCGATGAACACTGGGATACATGTGTCTCTTTCAATTCTGGTTTCCTCGGTGTGTATGCCCAGCAGTGGGATTGCTGGGTCATAAGGAAGTTCTATTTCCAGTTTCTTAAGGAATCTCCACACTGTTCTCCATAGTGGCTGAACTAGTTTGCATTCCCACCAACAGTGTAAGAAGGTTCCCTTTTCTCCACACCCTCTCCAGCATTTATTGCTTGTAGACTTTTGGATCGCAGCCATTCTGACTGGCGTGAAATGACACCTCATTGTGGTTTTGATTTGCATTTCTCTGATAATGAGTGATGCTGAGCATCTTTTCATGTGTTTGTTAGCCATCTGTATGTCTTCTATGGAGAAATGTCTATTTAGTTCTTTGGCCCATTTTTTGATTGGGTCGTTTATTTTTCTGGAATTGAGCTGCAGGAGTTGCTTGTATATTTTTGAGATTAATTCTTTGTCAGTTGCTCCATTTGCTATTATTTTCTCCCATTCTGAAGGCTGTCTTTTCACCTTGCTTATAGTTTCCTTTGTTGTGCAGAAGCTTTTAATTTTAATTAGGTCCCATTTGTTTATTTTTGCTTTTATTTCCAATATTCTGGGAGGTGGGTCATAGAGGATCCTGCTGTGATTTATGTAGGAGAGTGTTTTGTCTATGTTCTCCTCTAGGAGTTTTATAGTTTCTGGTCTTACATTTAGATCTTTAATCCATTTTGAGTTTTTTTTGTGTATGGTGTTAGAAAGTATTCTAGTTTCATTCTTTTACCAGTGGTTGACCAGTTTTCCCAGCACCACCTGTTAAAAGAGACTGTCTTTTCTCCATTGTATATTCTTGCCCCCTGTGTCAAAGATAAGGTGTCCATAGGTGTGTGGATTTATCTCTGGGCTTTTTATTTTGTTCCATTGATCTATATTTCTTTCTTTGAAATTAACGCAACATTGTAAATCAACTATACATCAACAAAACTTAACCAAAAAAAGAAAAATCATCCTTCAGTATATCCTACTGTCTGATGATTAAAAGGCTGGTCTTGTCAACGGAAGTCTCTTTATCTCTCTCATAAGTTTAAAATCTGGTCTTCTGAGCATAATTTTCAGAAAGATTCCTTTAAAAATAATAACAGCAAAAGAACCATATTTCTCCTCTATCCCAAATCCTCAAGAAAATTACCTGATAGACAACTTGACAACTGTATAATTATTTCCCCAAAGCTTGTCAAGGCTTAAAGATGCCTTTATTTTTCCCACTAAGCTTATTTTTAAGAACTTTATTCCAAGTCATGGTTCTTTTTATCTCCTATCCCATGTTTTTCATATTAATAATAATAGCTAACATCAACTAAAACTTAAAATGTTCCAGGCACTCTTCCAACTGCTTTATAGGTAGGAGTTATAAACTCTACATGATATTATTATTATTAATATTATTATCATAAACATATTTTATATACATGTATAAAAACTGAGGCACAGAAGGTTCAACAAATTGCCAAAAGTCACATAGCTGGCAACAGGCAAATGCCTATCTTCTGTATTAATACTTAGGGCTCTACGAGCATCCTTCTCAGTAACTCCTTGTTTTCTGTGGCAGAGATGGTAGCGCTCACCAAGTATTAAATATACTCCTCTCTACTTCCTAGGTGCCCTGCACGTAGGCAGGGCCTTTTGACTAGTTATAATTGATAGAATATGAGAGAAAACACTGTGTGAATATAAACACCATTGTGCTTATGCATTCATGTGTTGAGATGGAGGGAGCCTGGACCCCAGAGCCTCTGCCTGGAGGAGATATGCTTTCTAGGGCTGCCTGAACTGCACAAGACTTTATGTGGTGAGAAATGAGCCTTTATTCTATTAAAACATGGGAATGTAGAATTTATCTAATTAGTGCAGTGTAACATAATAACAGAACATTACTCTACTACATTCATCTTCCTCTTCTATTTCTCTGCTGGCTCTAATCTTATATCTGAACTTTTGGTTACCAAATTTTATTGAGAGGGAAGAGATTCAAAGAATTTCTAATTCTACCAGTAACCAATAGGACCACTGAATAAATGCAAATGGAATAAAACTTTTAAAATGTTAGTCTTATATATGAATAGAAATACTTCTATAAATATCTAATTCTTATTAATGTTATTTCAATTGCCAATTCATAAATGCCTCCAATATATTAACTTTTAATGTTCAAAACTCCAATATTCTTTTTCAACAAAACATGTTTTAAGTATTGACCAGAGGCTTTGAGTTCAAAGTAGAAAGAAAAATTTAAAAACTAGAAAAGCATGGCGTAGCATTTCATTAATTGCATTATAGAAGATAAAAAGTTCTATAAAGCCAGAGTGGAGCGATTCTTGCATGTAGGAAAGGAAATCTGGAAATTTTTCTATAAGCAGTGAGCACTGTTGGAAGTTTTTGAGCCAGAGAGTATAAGACTGTGCTTCCAAAAAACGTAACCCAACAGCTAAAGCATAATAAATTAGGCAGGGAGACTGGAGGCTGAGAGCTCAATGGAGAAGTTATTGCTAGTCTGAGATCAGGGATAAGGGAGTAGTGAGGGGAGGAAGGGCTTGCAGAGATACTACAGACAATCAACAGGATTTCGCTGCACATTCAGATGTAAGCAAAGTGAAAGAGAAGGAGCAAAGATCCTATTGAGATTTAGAACCTGGAAATCAGATGGGATGTTGGGTCCATGAATACACAAAGGAACACGAGAAAAGAAGCAAGTTTTGAATGAAAAGCCTATATATTAAGTTTTATCATCCTATCAAGTCATTCAAAATATATTTTAACGTGCTACGTCTCACCACAAAGTTAGAAAACTTTCTTTCGAGGTGTCCCCGTTGCATCCTCAGAAGTTATTGTATGTTGTTTTTCTCTTTTCCTGGAGTTCACTCTCTCTTGTGCTCTGATAAACCCTCTTATGAGTCAGGGTCTAACTCCAGAGACAACTCCTCCCTGGAACCTAAACTAATCACCCCACATCCCTTCCCTCCACAGCCTCTACGTTTACCACCAGGATCCCTGCTGCTGGCACTTCACCATACACAAAAAACACACACCTGGATTCCAAGTCTCTAGAAGACAGAAAAAAGTATGGTTCTTTTTATGTCTTAACTTCATCATAACAGTGTCATGATTATGTGCCCAGAGAGAGAGAGAGATGAAACTGTTGCTATATGTAGCATTCATATGTTTTATACTATGGCATTCTTATGCCCCATTTAAGGACTGTTAATATAGCCATCAGAGAAGGCAATGGCACCCCACTCCAGTACTTTTGCCTGGAAAATCCCATGGACGGAGGAGCCTGGTAGGCTTCAGTCCATGGGGTCACTAGAGTTGGACACGACTGAGCGACTTCACTTTCACTTTTCACTTTCATGCATTGGAGAAGGAAATGGCAACCCACTCCAGTGTTCTTGCCTGGAGAATCCCAGGGACAGGGAGGCCTGATGGGCTGCCGTCTACGGGGTCACACAGAGTCGGACACGACTGAAGCGACTTAACAGCAGCAGCAATATAGCCATGAAATTAAAAGACACTTACTCCTTGGAAGAAAAGTTATGACCAACCTAGATAGCATATTCAAAAGCAGAGACATTACTTTGCCAACAAAGGTCCATCTAGTCAAGGCTATGGTTTTTCCAGTGGTCTTGTATGGATGTGAGAGTTGGACTGTGAAGAAAGCTGAGCACCGAAGAATTGATGCTTTTGAACTGTGGTTTGGAGAAGACTCTTGAGAGTCCCTTGGACTGCAAGGAGATCCAACCAGTCCATTCTGAAGGAGATCAGCCCTCGGATTTCTTTGGAAGGAATGATGCTAAAGCTGAAACTCCAATACTTTGGCCACCTCATGTGAAGAGATGACTCATTGGAAAAGACTCTGATGCTGGGAGGGATTGGGGGCAGGAGGAGAAGGGGACGACAGAGGATGAGATGGCTGGATGGCATCACCGACTCGATGACATGAGTCTAAGTGAACTCCGGGAGTTTGTGATGGACAGGGAGGCCTGGCGTGCTGCGATTCATGGGGTCGCAAAGAGTCGGACACGACTGAGCGACTGAACCTAACCGAACCAAACTGAATATAGCTCTACCACATGTAATTTGCTCCAACTTTTGAAAAATGCCATGTGAATTAATACAAAAGTTTGATGCAAAACAGATGGTCTCTCCACTGACCCCACTCACGTATTCCACTTCAACAGTTGAAGACAAGAAATGGTCATCAAAGAACAGGTTTAAGAAGTGGCAATATGGACACACAGAGAGAACTTTCCTTGACGCCTCAGCAGTACCAGAAACAAAGTTTCTGCTTCCCATACTGAGATCTGTGGGCCCTTCCTTCTAAACTCTCTAAAATGCTTGTCTTAGCCAAGAGATCATGTGAAACATACATCAAGCAATCTAAAATTCTGGATAGATAAATTTATCTTCTCTCTCCTAAGCTATATAAATGAAATGCAAAAGTTAAGCAACCCAGTTGCTTTGGAATTCAATGCCAATTTTCCCCTGAGACAAGACTCAGATTCATCCCTTCTCCCCTAAACCACCTAAAATTGGGCTGAGAGCCCACTTCTAAATTCACTCCAAAAAGCCAAAGGGTTAAGAGATGATCTAGGAAGTATAATATAGCTTTACAAATGACTCTATTTCCAACTGAACTGCAGTGTTTATTATTTAGAATTCATTTTCCCCCATCCTGTCCTCCTCCTCCCAATTCAAAAGGCATTCTTTTTTTTTTAATAAAGAGAAATAAATTTTATCTTAATTTAATCATGCAACTAGCCTGAAAATTAACTCAATGAATAAAGTTGTCAAAAGGAGTAAATGATAGGATTCCTTCTTAGCCAAGCTGTCTGTCTAAAATTAGACTGCCTTTCAGGATTTACTGCTGTTATTAAGTGAAAGTCCTTTTGACGATAAAGCAGTGCTTCTTGGATGTAGTGTGCTACAGAAAGTGCTTGGTGATGTACGACTCTGACGGACTCCAGGGATCTAACTGTTTCAGTGCTGTAGTCTGTTCTTGGTTCACCAGACGAAGATGCTGCAGGGGGATGCACAGTTCAAGACCAGCAATGGGAGAAAGAGGAGTTCAAGGACGGAGAGTACCTTGTTCCTGCCATGCTAACATGATGAAATACAGTGTATTAAGAAAGTGTTGACACATGTGGGAATAAGCTCTTGACAGGCTTGCCAGTAATTAAGGCACATTGTATGTAAAGTCACTACAAAACATTGCAGTCTGTTTCTTTGTTCAGGGTCTTCTGCCAAGTGGTGTTATTCATAAGCTTGATGGAAAATACTTGCATCTACAAAATCTTTGTGATTCACTGCATGACAAGGGCAAGAAGGAAGAGAGATCTGGCTTTATGAAAGCTTAACTGTTCCTGAAGCTAGATGGGTACAGTAATGATTTTCCTACTGCTCCAGAGGGCTGTACATTTTAAAGATAAATCACATAAAATGGACAGGGAAGTAACAGGACTTAAGAGAATGTTTGGGAAAGACAGAAAAATTTGTGGTCTCCATTTTTTCCCTCATCATTTATCCTTACTGCTCCCTCCTAAAGTTCAATGGAAAAACCAAGAACTGCCTAATAGAGCCCTGTTTCATGTCACACTCCTTAAGGACCCACCTGGCTCCTCATCCTTGGCTACCGCCAAGAAACTGGGCTTCCTATTTGTGATAATAACCAAGTGTACCTAGAGCAGACAAGACCAAAGCCCATAGCCAGACTTCAGACTGGAGCCAACAGGCTTTGTCCAGGCCCTTCTCACTTGGCCTCCAACCATCTGCACAGTCTCATTCCCCAGCCTAGCACAGACCTCAGGACCCAGCTCCCAGCCAGGAGCTGTAAGAAAAGACATACCCTAAGTTGCCTCTCCTGATGTCCAACAAGATTTAGGACATTTATGATTTCCAAGGGCTGAACTGTATGTAGTCTGGCACTTTTAAACCTTATTTTCCTAATAAATTGTTTTATTGAGTGATAAGAAATAGAATTGACATCCCTGCCAGGTGTAATGGAAATTCTTGGAACTGTACATCACTAGGAACTAAACTAAACCTCTTGTTCCCTAAGAAGGGTTGAACTGAAGAGTTCATGTAAACAATAGCCTCATAATGAGTAATTTTCACTAGAGAGCTATTATCCCAAATTGTATCTCAGTGAAGGACAGATATTCAGACTGAATACCTGGCAAACACAGTGGTGAAGAGCAAGCTCTGCCCCTACACTCAAAGGGCCAAAAAACAGACTGGGAGTGGGATGGGCTTTCACTTGCCTCAGCTTATCCTGCCAGAGGGACCCCTGGCTTCCACTTCCTTGGCTGCTTTTAAAATGAAGCAAAATGTCAGAACATATGCAGTGAGCCTCTGACAATGGTCTAGGCCTGGCTGCCTGTTAGAATCAACTGGGGAGGATTAAAAATATATATACCAGTGCATGGAGATAATTTTCAAAGCTTCCTAGATGATTCTAACATTCAGCCAGGACGAAGAGCCACCAGGTTAGGGGAATCTGAAGACCTGTTAACACTGTGACAAAAGTTGCTCCATGGAGACCTCCTCAATGCAAGGCGGGTATTTGTCACAGGCTTTGCACACCTTGTCCAGGTTGCCTGTCACTCACCATAGTCATATCTACTTTCTTTCTTCAAGAAAGGTTAATGCACAGATTAATTATAAAATTATAAAGACAAAATGATAAAAATATCCCATGTTCAATGTAGAGAATTTGAAAAATAAAATGTGAATAAAAATATAAAACCCCAAATTCCACCAAATAGATACAAATGCCTTTAATGTTTAGAAGTCCTTGGTTTTTTTTTTCCTACAAATAATAGCATACATATTCATTTTGCTTAAAAAACACTGGACAAATATATGGTTATATGTGTTTAGTTGCGTCAGCCGTGTCCGACTTTTTGTGACACCATGGACTGTAGCCCTTCATGCTCCTCTGTCCATGGGATACTGCCGGCAAGACTACTGGAGTGGGTTGCCATTTCCTTCAGAGCATCTTCCCAACCCATGGATCAAACCTGAGTCTCTTGTGTCTCCTGCATTGCAGACGGATTCTTTACCGCTGAGCCTCCGGGAAAGTCCACATGGTTACGTGCTGTTGTTGTTCAGTTGCCCAGTCGCGTCCGACTCTTTGCCCCCCCAGGACTGCAGCACACCTGACTTCCCTGTCCCTCATCATCTCCTGGAGTTTGCCCATGTTCATGTTCATTGAGTTGGTGATGCCGTCCAGCCATCTCATCCTCTGATGCCCTCTTCTCCTATATGGTTGTATAGGAACACCTTATTTATATCATTAGAATTATTTCTTTCTTGAATGTTTGAAAGAAGTTATCTGCAGAATCCTATGGTTCTAAAACTTTTTTGGATATACTACTACTACTAAGTCGCTTCAGTCGTATCTGACTCTGTGCGACCCCATAGACGGCAGCCCACCAGGCTCCCCCGTCCCTGGGATTCTCCAGGCAAGAACACTGGAGTGGGTTGCCATTTCCTTCTCCAATGCAGGAAAGTGAAAAGTGAAAGTGAAGTCACTCAGTCGTGTCTGACTCTTAGCGACCCCATGGACTGCAGTCTACCAGCCTCCTCCGTCCATGGGATTTTCCAGGCAAGAGTACTGGAGTGGGGTGCCATTGCCTTCTCTGTTTTTGGATATAAATCTTTGACATTAAATTTTTTTCATGATATTTGTCTATATAATATTTTTTAGAGTCAATCTTGATAATTCATAACTTTCTAAGAAAACAATATATTGGAAATTTCCATTTCTTGGCACAGAGTTTAAGTTGTTGTTGCTTAGTCACTAAGTCATGTCCAATTCTTTGTGACCCCATGAACTGTAGCCCACCAGGCTCCTCTGCCCATGGGATTTCCCAGGCAAGAATACTGGAGTGGGTTGCCATTTCCTTTTCCAGGGGATCTTCCTGACCCAGGGATCAAACCCACATCTCCTACATTGGTAGGTGAATTCTTTACCACTGAGCCACCAGGGAAGCCCAGAGTAAAATGGAGTATTTCCTTATATCCCTTGCTATGTTATTCTCAAACAGGAGTAGGACAGGTAGCAATGGGGGGAATGGTGGATCATAATCTCTTAGGGGCATCTTCAGAGCACATGCCCCAACATTCTGCCAAACGTGCCCAGTGCACCCTACTGCCACCACTCTTTGCCCTGCCATTGTTGAGAACCAATGAAGTGAATAACTAGCGAGAATAACTAGTGAGAGGTACAGATTACACACAAGAATGGCATGAAATCATAAAAAAAAAAAACAGTGCTGAGAACCACCATGGGGCACTCTTGCTCCAGACCTCCTTTTTTAGTGGAAGAGCCTGAAACACCGTTGGAACAGCAACACTGTCATCTGGTTTGCCCAATAAGAAGCATGACGTGAAGTAACACACTTTATTTATGTAGTTACTTGGGGCTAACACTACCTACATTCAGTGTGGAGTAGACCATCCAAACTCATAAATTCTACACATGTTCCTGCTATAAACAATTGGGCTTCACAATTAGATCCAATTACTTTTCACTTCCAAGAACTCAATCACTTCTGTCATAAGATGTTCATTACATGTGAATTTTTATTTTTGCTTTTTGGCAATTTACAATCCTTCTTAACATTGGCCCTGAGGAAGACATGGAGAGCTTCCAGACCTGTAAAAAGACTTAGTCGTCTTTCTGGACAACTTGATGAAGATGTATGCTCAATACACAGTGGTAATCCAAAAAAAAAAAAAAAAAAAAAGGCAGTAGGAGTAAAACGATTTGGAAAAAATATAGCATGTATTATTATTCTATTTCATAAGTTATCCATAACTTATCTTTATCATTTAGGGCCATCTTCTCCCAAAAGGGACAAAAAATCCACAAAACAGCAATAAAAAAGAAGTGAGGATTTGCTCATACAGAGGAATAGAAAAGCCTGGAACTTTGTTTTTGGAAAAGGAGGAGTAATTAGAGAAACGTGAAATAATGTGTAGGGAGGAAGAAAATAAGTAAAACAGTGAATGAATGAACAAATGAATGACTGACTCGCTATGTAAATTAACCAATTCTCTTCCATCAAAACCTACATGGCTACAATTGTAACAATAATTCAAAAATGTTAACCCAATTTTTACAGACTGATTAAGAGCACTTCTTTAAATTGAATTAAAGGCAATGATTTTTTTATATAAAATCACATAAACTCCAGGTCTTAAAAGACTAGCAAAACAAATTGATTTCTGATTTTTTTCTGTACTAGCTAATTTAAATGTTATCAGCTATACTTTAATAAATTATGCAAAGAGATCAAATTAAGTAGTTTCAAGTAAACTATAGCCCTACGTGAACAAAGGACTGCCATGAAAATGTCATTTTCCTGGAAGACTCAACCGAGCACATAAAGTGAAACTTGAAAATCATACAACAAAAAAAGAACCTTAACACTTCCTAAGAAACACTTACTAAAGATGATTAACTCTCTAGTTAGAACAACTGAGGGAGAAGGCAATGGCACCCCACTCCAGTACTGTTGCCTGGAAAACCCCACGGACGGAGGAGTCTGGAAGGCTGCAGTCCATGGGGTTGCTAAGAGTCAGACACGACTGAAGCGACTTAGCAGCAGCAGCAGCAGCAGTAGAACAACTGAAGGATGAAAGCTTTGGCACATTTATGAGAGTTAGGAAGAGCACTCACATAGATGGAGTACACACAGCACTGTGCATAACGCATCTTTCCTTATTTTAACACTCCACATGCCCTATAAACAAGCTGAAAACAAAACTACACGTGTTACAGACACAATGATTTACAAAATTAGGACATCTTTAATAGAAATGCACCAACAGGCAACCATCCTCACCTTTTTTCTTTAAAAGCAAGCAGAATACTTCTTGGGGAAAAACAAAACCAAACATTATGAGGCCTTAGGTTCACCACTTAGTTCTGCAGAACTCCAAAGAGCCAGAGGCCATGGAAAAGCCTGACTTCACTGAATACTGATTCTGGAAATGTCATCTGTGTCCCACAACGCTAGGTCCTTTTTATAGAAAAGCTGTAGCCACAACCTCCCCTACCAGAATATACACACTCAACTGTACAAAGCTTCCAGAAAAGCAGTTTGACAAAGCATTAATACAATTGCAGGAGAAATTTCACCTCCAGGAATACAGTCTAGAGAAGCAAAACAGAGACGCCACATGCATAGGAATGCTCACTGCACGGAATGGAATGTTTTCAAATTTGAACTTGTGGTTTTCAGAGAATTGTAGATTCACATGCAGCTAATTGTATGAAGAAATACAGAGAGATCCTTTGTCCCCTTTCCCCAGTTTTCCCTAATGATAACATCTTACAAAACAATGATACAAAATCAAAATTAGGATAATGACATTGATAAAGTCGAGATACTGAACATTTCCATCACAAGGATCTCCCACGTTGCCCTTTTATACTCACATCCACTTCCTTCCTATTCTCTCCCATCTCCTCTTTAACCTCTGGCAATCAGTTATATGTTTTCTATTTCTATAACGTTGTCATTTCAAGACTGTTGCATCAGTGGACTCTTACAGTGTGAAATCTGGGAGACTGGCTTTTTACATTCAGCATAATTTCCTGGAGATTCATCCAAGCTGCATGCCTCAAACATTCATTCTTTTTTATTCCTGAGGAGTAGTCCCTGATGTAGATGTGCACCCATTGAAAGATACATGCATTTTTTCCCAGCTTGAGATTGTTATAAATAAAGCTGCTATGAGCATTTGTGTACAGGCTTTTTGTGAAGTAAGTTTTTATTTCTCTGGGAGGAATACCCAAGCATTTAACTGCTGGGTCGCATGGTATTTGCATGTTTATTTTTTTAAGAAGCTGCCAAAATGTTTTCAGAGTGTTTGCACTATTATACATTCCCACCAGCAATGTATGAGTAAACCATTGTATTATTTTAAACACTGAAAACAGTAAACCACTTCAATTTCTAGTGGCAAAAACAAGTAATGCTATAGCCTCAGGATGGACTAATATTAGGGCATTTAAAATAGTATTTAATACATCTTTATGGGAAGAAAATACCATTTAATGCTAAGCTTAAAAATTCAAATATAAGTAGGAATAAATATAACTATATAAATGTATGTTGTATTTATATGTGTACATATGCACTGACACATACACACACATACATACATACACATGCAGAACTAGAAAACTAGCCAAAACATAACTCTAAGAAACGTAAAAGTTTATATTCTAAACACTTATTTTTTTAATTTTCTAGACTTTCTATGTACACTTTTATAATTTAAAAGTGTTTCTTATTAATCAATTAAATTATGATTTTCCCACCAAGTCAGTATCTCTTCTTTAAAATGATCTGTATGAATGTACCGTTACTTATCCATTCAACGCCCTCATTATACACATTGATGATTTTCCAGCTTTTTGCCACTTCAAACAATTCTATAGTAAGAATCCTTGAAGAATATGTCATCTTATATTCTAATGACTTCATTTCTGTAGGAGAGATTCATAAAGGCAGGACCAATAGTTTTGACTTTAATCTGCCAGATCACTTTCCAAAGAGGACATTTCACATTCCCAAGAGCAATTTATGAGGGCTACTTCCCCACATTCTTTTTACTTCTAGATGTTATGAGTGCTTTACATTATTGCCAGTATAGCATGTGAAAATGACAGCTCGTTGCTACTTTGACTTGTGTTTCCCTGACAACAGGTGGTGCGTGCATCTTTCCATTTGTGTGATTATTCATCTGCTTGCCTTTCCCATCTAGCACACCTGTTCATATTCTTTGTCCAGTTTACAATTGGGTTACTTAGTTTTTCCTTATCAATTTGTAGGATTTTTTAAAATATAATAAGGGCCTGAGAACATTAACTCCTTGACTGTTACATGAATTATAAATATTTTCTCCCTACGTGATTTGTTTTCAACTTTGCCTATTTTCTTTTTCCAAGAAAATGTTTATTTACTATATGGTTAAATTTTTCAATCTTCTTGGCTTCTAGATTTCTCAAGTTGTTTAGAAGTCTACCTCAATACACACACGCACACACACACACCCAAGGTTATACACAGGATGTCCTAAGTGTTCTTCTAATATTTTTAATGTTATACTTTTAATTCCTTAAATTCACTTTTATTTCTATATTATCATCTTGATATATGAGACACAGTAAGCGCCTACATAAATGGGAGGATTGGGAATCATTTTGTTAGTAATTTAAAAGGCAAAATTCCCATTTGAATTTAGAATTATTCCTGGACTCCCTATTACGATTTATCTATCTATTTTTGTTTCAATGTCACACAGTTTTGATTAAGTAGCTTTATCATAAATTTTAATATCTGATAAGGCAATTTTCAAAATTGTCTTACTGTTTCAAGCACACATTCTTCTACATGAACTTTAAAATCAGTTATATCCATGATATATTAAATTAAAAAAGGTCAAGCTGCTAAACAGCCTAAATAGTATAATCTTATGGCTTAAAAAAATTAGAAAACGCTGGGGGTGGAGGAGTGGAGTTCATGCGTGTGTTTTCTTAACTTCGTGTGAGTATAAAGAAAAACCTAGAAATGGAGCACAAACCAATCTGTCAATATCAGTTACCCTAGAAGGACGGAATTAGGAGTAGACATAGGACTTTGCAACTCCATTGTTGTGTTACTTTGTGGTTTAGCTTATTATAGGAATGCTAGTTTCAAAGAAAAACCCAATTAAATATTTTAAATAAATAAAATATAATTAAATTATTAGACCTGGAAGAGACCTAAGAATATATCCCTTCCAGCTCCTACTGAAACAGGAATCTCCTTGGCAACATGTCTGCCAGATAGTCTTGTATACTGTTTGAAAACATCCAGAGACAGAATTCTCTTAATTTTGCTCCACTGCCTGCTTTATCACTGGAGAGCCGTAAGTGTTGGAATGTTCTTTCTTACATTTGTTTAAAATATGTCAGCCTCTAATATCCACTCAGATCCTGGGATCTGTTTTCTGGAGCAATACAGTATGAAGAGAATTTTTTCTTTGGTCCCCTTAAGCATTTAATTGCTTCACAACCAGCTAGGTTAATCCTTCGCCTGTACTATTATCCTTGTTAGTGGTGGTGTTGTTAAACACATTTTTAAAGTGTATCATGTATTAAGCACTGTGTAATTAAGCATTTTACATGGATTTACTTATTTAATCCTCACTATAACCCAATGATGTGGTTACTGTTACCATCCTTATTTTATAGAAGAAGAAGGTACACCACAGAGGTGAACTTTCTGTCTTACATTATTTAGTTAGTGAATGATAGCACCAGGACTCAAAGCTAGGTTTGGCTAGCTCCAAAAACTATATTCTAGCTACAACACTGTGCTTAACTGTCCCCATAATAATATTATGGGGTTTTTATTTCAATGCAGACAATGCTGCAATGAACATCTTTGACCGTGTCTCCTTTGCACATGTGCCAGGAGCAAAAACCCACCTCACACAAGATGTACACTTTCAGTGCTATAAGATCCTCCAAACTTGGCCTCTACAAAGTAACAGACCAATTTATACTCGTGATCTTAACTTTCTACAGCTGAATACACGTGTTCATGCTCAGTCACTTCAGTTGTGTCCTACTCTTTGTGACCCCATGGACTGTAGCCCGCCAGACTCCTCTGTCCATGGGATTCTCCAGGTAAGAATAATGGAGTGGGTTGCCATTTCCTTCTCCACTGTAGCTGAATAAAGGCCCCAAACGCATCCTGATCCTCATCCCAAGAACCCATGAATGTTACTTTTATGGCAAAAGGGACTTCACAAAAGTATTTAACATACAAGGAGGCAGAGGAAGATTTGACTACAGAAACTAAAGGAAAAAAATAGCAATGTGATGATAGAAGCAGGGGGAGAAAGATGATGTGATAGGAGGAAGAGATCACAGCCAGGGAAGGCAGGCAACTTTTAAAAACTAGAAATGATAGGGAAATAGTTTCCCCTAAATTGTCCAGAAAGAACTGGATCTGACAACACCTTGGTTTTAGCCCCTTAGAGTTTCTGGCCCTTGGAACTATTAGAAAATAAATCTGTGTTGATATAGCCTACCAAGTTTGCAGCAATTTGTCATGGCAGCCACAGGAAACTGATACCGTTTTTAAGATCACTTTTTAAAAATCCTGAATGTACCAAATTTTATTTATTCCTTTTTTTTGTACATCCAATGAGATAGATTTTTGTCCTGTTTAACTTTCTTAAGAGTTTGAATTACATTTATGGGCTCTTTTATATCAAATAATTGTTATATTTTGAGGAAAAATTATACCTAGTCATGATGTATTTTTAAAATATGGGCTCCCTCAGTGGCTCAGTGGTACAGAATCCACCTGATAATGCAGGAAACATGGATTCGAACCCTGATCTGGAACGATCCCTTGGAGAAGGAAATGCAAACCCACTCTTGTATTCTTGCCTGGAAATCCCCATGGACAGAGGAGCCTGCCATGCTGTAATCCGTGGGGTTGCAAAAGAGTCAGACACAACTTAGCAATTGGATAACAGCAATTTTTAAAATATACTGCAGAGTTCACTTTGGTATTTTTACTTTATTTTTTTGTCTATGTAAAAGTATCCTCTCATTTTCTCCTTTTTACTTTGCAGTCTGATGGGGAGAAAGATACATAATGATAGAATAATGGAATAAAACTATTTCTTTAGCAGATTATAGAAGGAACATCAAGAATGGAGAGACAAATAACCATGCAAGGAACATACTTCTGTTTGGCCAAAATTTCTGATCTTTCTATGTCCTTGGTCCTTTACAAGATTGACTACATCAGTCACATTCCATCCAGGCAATCTCCTAATTTCAGGGAGCCTCCTCTGTCTTCCTTCAGGGACCTGGAGCACATGGTTAATTGATCAAAAGGGTCTTCTCCTCCATATTCAGCTTGCTTTTTTTTCCCCCCAGTTCCTAGAACTGAGTGCCCTCCCTTCATCAATCTTCTTAAATAAAGGTGGCTTTTACTTATCATAATCCCAAATAAACATATTCTCAACTTCCAAATAAAGCAGCCCTCTGTTCATTGCCCGCACACACACAAATAAAGACTTCAAAACTGTAAAAATCCAAGCTATGCCATAAGTTTATCGGAATGTACATTTATACAGATAGCAAAGTCTTGCAACTGAAGTGAAATCACTCAGTCGTGTCCACTCTTTGCGACCCCATGGACTGTAGCCTACCAGGCTCCTCTGTCCATGGGATTCTTAGTAGTTGTAATTGTTTAAGTTGGGCTTTTAGTTGCTATTCTTGTTATAGTTGTTACAACATCTTCCTGACTCTCATTTCATCCTCCACAGAAATGACTTCAAAGCCTCCATTCTCCCCAATCCTACCCTTACTCAGGCTACTATCAGAAAATCAACATGCATGGTAGCATGCATCTACTATTTTTCTCTTCCCCAAGACCAGAGCTTTTTCTGTCTTTAGCTTATTATCTACAACAAAAATCCTGTGTCCTCCAGGACTAGTGTTTTCAAAGTTATACTATAACTTATACAAGAAACAAAACCCCTCTGGAGACAATTTGGCATCATGTGTAAAATTATCCCTTTGAACTATTTCTAAGAATTTATCTTAAGGAAATAGTTGGAAAGAGTTAAACACAAAGGATGTCCATGCCAGTATTATTTGCAAATTGAAAAAACTAAAAACAGCTTACATCAATAAAGGAATGACTAAACAAATTTCAACATGCGTGTGTGGTGGAATATTATACAGTCATTAAAATTGATGAAACAGACAAGTATTGAATAATATCAGTATCCACGACATGAATAAATGTCCAGGACATATTATTGATTAAAAAGGAAAGCCGCAGAGAGCCATGTATATTATGATTCAATTTATATAGAAATTTTGCTTATGTGGTTATCTATATACTTACATGCAGAGAAATTACTTTGAACACATTCAGCAGAATCTTAACTTAGATGGTTATCTCTGAGTGATGAGATGTGGAGTGATTTTTGCTTTCTCTTTTATCTCCTTCATGTATTTGTTTATGTATTTGTATGTGTGTATACATAAGGTCTCAGTTGATAATGGGCAGCATTTAGTGAAAATATTTTGACAACCAAAACCTTTATCAAATGCCACTGTCTCTAAAGCATAGGACTGGCCATAAGAGGTGAAATTTGTCTAACTGGACATGGATAAAGCCCCTAAGACTTACAGACAAATATACTGTTGGAAAAACCTCTATTTTTTATGTAAAATTTGTGTATTTTTCCAAGGTCCAGCTGGATGTGGCTTTCATATGATCCCTCCAGAAATAAACAGACAAGGTTTAGTAATTGTGTCAAAGCATGTCATCTGTTAACTCACAAATGTTGACATTGACATCTGACAGGTAGGAACGTTTATAAGAATTATGGGCATCTCTGAGTGTATATTTACTGAACCTTTAAGAAATTAAACTTAGAATTTGTACCATGTGCAATGTTAAATAAGCTGTTTCAAACTTAATATGGTAGATAAACATGTTTATAGGAACTGTATTCATTTCTGAGACATTTCTTTTTAACCCAGTCAAAGAAATGTTGTGGGTTTTGGTGTATGTATTTGTTTAATCAAAGGTTTAAAAGTTTTAAGTATAAAAATGGCTGAACTATGTGAAGGAATCCATGGATGAAATGCTAATGAAACATTGGAGAAGAGGTTCAATAAATACCAGGACTAAAGCAAAATTCTAGGATGATAAAGACAGAGAAAGGACATTTAAGAAAGAGAACAACTTGGAAAGGAGTAGAGGGGGAAAAAAACATAAAAAAAATCTAAGAAGAGTACCACATGCAAATCATTAAGTTGGAGACATACTTCAAAGAAAATATATAGGTTAAAATAGCACAAGGCAATGCAGACATTGTCAACTAAAGTTAAACACAGGATAAATACAATCATATTTTGTTAAACCATATTTTGCTAATAACCATTGGCCGATAGACCAAGGTACATTATGTCAGGTATGGCTAGTGTACAACAATGTGAGATGATCACATGCTACTACTTATCAATTTGAGGCTATAAATCACTTCCCCTCCGTTAGTAAATTTGTTCACCAATTCAGCAGACGTGGCGGTGTCTTCCAGAGTACTAAGAGAGCGGGACGGAGGCACAGACCCAGTCACATGGCATGCTAATAGCAAGCCTGGAAGAAGACCAAAATCATAGCCCATGAACTTCATTCCTACTTTTGGATTCACTTCATCAAACCATACCCTTGAGATGTTAGATTGATTGTCCCTGCATGGAGTTGCCAACTTTTAACTGTTACTTTTATTCATGCAACCCTGCTGTGCTGCAGAAACTCGAGTTTGAAATGGTCCCTGGCTTTGCCTATTAGCCCACAGAAGATATTGAGTGCTGGAAACTACTACCTTGAGAGTCCCTTGGACTGCAAGGAGATCCAACCAGTCCATCTTAAAGGAAATCAGACCTGAATATTCATCGGAAGGACTGATGCTGAAGCTGAAACTCCAATACTTTGGCCACCTGATGCAAAGAATTGACTCATTGGAAAAGACCCTGATGCTGGGAAAGATTGAAGGCAGAAGGAGAAGGGGACGACAGAGGATGAGATGGTTGGATGGCATCACCGACAAGATGGACATGGGTTTGAGTAAGCTCCAGGAGTTCATGATGGACAGGGAAGTCTGGGGTCGCAAAGAGTCAGACATGACTGATGACTGAACTGAACTGAACTGAACTACTACCTTCATCCATTTCTTGATTTGATTTATTCAGGCTCTTTGAGAGACTCACACACCTGTCTCTATGCCTAGAAAGTCAGTCTGATGACCAGAGTCGTGGGAAGGAGTAACCCTGACACTCACAGCCATTCCGTCCTCTTGTGCCAGTCCACCTTATCATTTCCCAAGGAGACTTTCGAGTTGACTCTGTCAAAAGAAAATGCTCCAATAGGAAATGAATGCATGGAAATATCCCTTACAAGACTTTGACTTTTTAAATAAATTTTGCATGTCATTCAAGAGCTAATGGAATAACAACAAAGTATACCAATCAGCTAAGTCCAAACTTCAGAATAAACGTACTATGTCAACTGCTGTTTGCATGGGACTGAGGAACATCACTCTTTAACTGGAGAGCTGAGAAAGGTTAACAGTTCCCACAGACATCTGATTCAGAAGAGACGGTGCTCTCCCTTTTAATTTCATTATGTATATAATATGTATGCTAAGTCACTTCAGTCGTGTCCGACTCTGTGCGACCCCATAGACGGCATCCCACCAGGCTCCTCCATCCCTGGGATTCTCCAGGCAAGAACACTGGAGTGGGTTGCCATTTCCTTCTCCAATTCATGAAAGTGAAAAGTGAAAGTGAAGTTGCTCAGTCGTGTCTGACTCTTCACGACCCCATGGACTGTAGCCTACCAGGCTCCTCCGTCCATGGGATTTTCCAGGCAAGAATACTGGAGTGGGTCGCCATTGCCTTCTCTGATATAATATGTATATGTATATATATATTAATAACTTCATACACATACATACAGGCTTCCCAGGTGGTACTAGTGGTAAAGAATCTGTCTGCCAAAGAAGGAAATGCAAGAGATGCAGGTTCAATCCCTGGATCAGGAAGACTGAGTGACTGAACACACACACACAAGTATAGTTTAAGCAAGACTGAAAATGGATTGAGGCAATGAAAGAAGATGATCATGAGCATAGGACCCATAATGTAAGTTAATATTAACACAAGGAAAATAATGACAGTTAGCAGGAAACTTGTGTGTGAAAGATAGGAGGAAACACCTATAAAAATAAGGAGAGAGCAAAGACAGAGAAAACACAGAACATGGAAACATCATAAATGTGCATGTGAGAGAGAGACTCGGAGAGACCCAGTGAATGAGATGCATAAGAGAGTGAGCTTTATCTGCAGAGGCAACTTTTTCCTAGAGGTTTATCTGAGTGAAGCAATGAAGCAATTTTCCAGCCCTACTCCTGGAGATCAGGAGCTGGAATTGAGAACAGGTCTGGAATCTGAGAGGACAGAATATACCAGTGAAAATACACCAGCTAAACTAACAAACTAGAGACTGGGGGTGGGGGGGTGGGAGGAAAGTCTCAGGGGAATTTGGGCACACATGGAGCAGAGGAAATTCCCTCAGGTCAAGGCACAGTGGACGTTATGGTGACTGACATTAGATCTGAAGAAGACAGATGACCTGAGCTTCCAATTAGGCCATTTTTTTTCTCAATTGACTGTGGACTTGATTCCATGCTTAGCCCAGATATTTCCCTGTTGCTG
Organism: Bubalus kerabau; assembly: GCF_029407905.1. NCBI lineage: Eukaryota > Metazoa > Chordata > Mammalia > Artiodactyla > Bovidae > Bubalus > Bubalus kerabau. The sequence continues at coordinate 20,613,372 of NC_073635.1, read as the reverse complement.
GTAGTTTTAAGTTTTGGCTCTACATGAGGAAATAATTGGGAGACACAGTGGTTCTATCAATTTAGGCAGCTGGACCATATTAACCTGGTAATCTCATGGGCCCAAGCCACATAAACTGCTCCCTGACACCATGTGGGTATTTGCTCCAAACTGAATCACATTTCTGAATTGTTCCTACAATGAATGGGGCATGACAGTGTCTGGTGATGACACACAACCTCAGAGTGCCAGAGGATGGTTGGAAGAACGAATTCAAGCTGCAGCCATATCCAGCCAAGTACATAAAGCAAAGAGCAGTGCTTGAAAAGGAGCTCAAGAGGAACCTGAGACAATTCATTGTCCAAGAGAAGATGAAAGAGGGAAAAGAAACGGAGAACTGTTCTCAGCAGGTTCTTCCGTTACCCCTTCACTATCTTCTCAACAGTTACCACAAATTTTTAATTCATAACTGTGTTTCCTTAAAATTTTCCTTATAAGACTTGTGAATTTGCTTTGAATTTAAATTGCTTGCTGTTCCTCCTCGCTGGCTTATGTACCTGGGTTTTGCTGTCCTTTGTTGCATGTCTTTCTTACCTGAGTACTTCACTGCCACCAGAGGACTTTGCCATTTGCTCCTCTCATGGGCAACTTGTTAAAAAAAAGTATATAGCAACCAATACTAAGCACCAAGTTCAATGCAAGATAGTAGCATTATTAATTCTTTGTATTTTTTCATTTGACTTGGCTTCTGGTCTTCATTTCAACTGTGTGATTTTCCATTTATAATCCAAATATTTGTACATATTATATATATAAGAGAGTTTCAGAAAAACACCTATTTCTACTTTATTGACTATGCCTAAGCGTTTGACTGTGTGGATCACAACAAACTGTGGAAAATTCTAAAAGAGATGGGAATACCAGACCACCTGACCTGCCTCTTGAGAAACCTATATGCAGGTCAGGAAGCAACAGTTAGAACTAGACATGGAACAACAGACTGTTTCCAAATCGGGAAAGGGGTATGTCAAGGCTGTACCCTGTCACCCTGCTTATTTAACTTATATGCAGAGTACATCATGAGAAATACTGGGCTGGATGAAGCACAAGCTAGAATCAAGATTGCCGGGAGAAATATCAATAACCTCAGATATGCAGATGACACCATCTTTATGGCAGAAAACGAAGAACGAAGGAGCCTCTTGAGCAAAGTGAAAGAGCAAAGTGAAAAAGTTGGCTTAAAACTCAACATTCAGAAAACGAAGATCATGACATCTGGTCCCATCACTTCATGGGAAATAGATGGGTAAACAGTGGAAACACAGACAGACTTTATTTTTCTGGGCTCCAAAATCACTGCAGATGGTGATTGTAGCCATGAAATTAAAAGACGCTTACTCCTTGGAAGAAAAGTTATGACCAACCTAGACAGCATATTAAAGAGCAGAGACATAACTTTGTCAACAAAGGTCCATCTAGTCAAAGCCATGGTTTTTCCAGTAGTCACATATGGATGTGAGAGTTGGACTATAAAGAAAGCTGAGCGCCGAAGAATTGATGCTTTTGAACTGTGGTGTTGGAGAAGACTCTTGAGAGTCCCTTAGACTGCAAGTAGATCCAACCAGTCCATTCTAAAGAAAATCAGTCCTGAATATTCATTGGAAGGACTGACGCTGAAGCTGAAACTCCAATACTTTGGCCACCTGATGCAGACAACCGACTCATTTGAAAAGACCCTGATGCTGGGAAAGATTGAAGGCAGGATGAGAAGGGGACAACAGAGGATGAGATGGTTGGATGGCATCACTGACTCAATGGACATGAGTTTGAGTAAACTCTGGTAATTGGTGATGGACAGGGAGACCTGGTGTGCTGTGGTTCATGGGGTCACAAAGAGTCAGACACGACTGAGCGACTAAACTGAAACATACACACACACACACACACACACACACACTCATATATATGTATATAGATATATGTCTATAATGATGCATTTTCCTGTTCCCTTTTTAAAATTCATTTATCTTTTAAAAATAAGGTTAATATATATGGACAGTAATGTATGTCCTTATGAAGATGAGAGAGAGTAATTTATAAGACTTTCTCAGTTGTTTTGTAAGCTCTTTCAGAAGGAGACTCTTAAATGAATTTTCCAGCCTTTTGTGAAGTTAGGCAACAATTCCAACATTAGGCAACATCCTCTAGAATTCTAGCACCTGCAATAAGAATCCCATGCCTCCCCAGTTGGGCCTTCAACTATGTTTCGATTCCTAAAAATTGTCAGTTAAGCCAAAGAAATTTAAGTACAATTTAAAATTTTCAAACAACATAAATTGTTGTTCAGTTGCTAACTCACATCTGACTCTTTTTGACCCCATGGATCGCAGCACACCAGGATTTCCTGCCCTTCATTATTTCCTGGGGTTTGGCCAAACTCACATCCATTGAGTTGGTGATGCCATCCAACTATCTCATCCTCTGTCATTCCCTTCTCCTCCTGCCTTCAATCTTTCCCAGCATCAGGGTCTTTTCCAATGAGTCGGCTCTTCACATCAGGTAGCCAAAGTTTTAGAGCTTCAGCATCAGTCTTTCCAATGAATATTCAGGACTGATTTCCTTTAGGATAGACTGGTTGGATCTCCTTGCAGTCCAAGGGACTCTCAGAGTCTTCTCCAACAACACAGTTCAAAAGCATCAGTTCTCCAGCACTCAGTCTTCTTTATGGTCCAACTCTCACATCCATACATAACTACTAGAAAAAGCACAGCTTTGACTATATGGATCTTTGTCAACAAAGTGATGTCTCTGCTTTTTAATATGCTGTTTAGGGTCAAAGCTTTTCTTCCAAGGAGCAAGCATCTTTTAATTTTGTGGTTGCAATCACTGTCTGCAGTGACTTTGGAGCCCAAGAAAATAAATAAAATCGGTCACTGTTTCCACTTTTTCCCCATGTATTTGCCATGAAGTGATCAGACCAGATGCCATGATCTTAGCTTTTTTGAATGCTGAGTTTTAAGTCAGCTTTTTCACTTTTCTCTTTCACCCTCATCAAGAGGCTCTTTAGTTCCTCTTCACTCTCTGCCATTAGAGTGGTATCATCTGCATATCTGAGGTTGTTGATATTTCTCCCAGTAATCTTGATTCCAGCTTGTGATTCATCCAGCCTGGCATTTCACATGATGTACTCTGCATAGAAGTTAAATAAGCAGGGTGACAATATACAGCCTTAACAGGAGTTAAGGAGTTCTTTTGCCAATTTTGAACCAGTCAGTTGTTCAATGTAAGGTTCTAACTGTTACTTCTTGACCTGGATACAGGTTTCTTAGGAGACAGGTAAGGTGGTCTGGTATTCCCATCTCTTTAAGAGTTTTCCACAGTTTGTTGCGATCCACACAGTCAGAAGTAGGTATTTTTCTGGAATTTCCTTCCTTTCTCTATGATCAAACAGATGTTGGCAATTTGATCTCTGGTTTCTCTGCCTTTTCTAAATCCAGCTTATACATCTGAAAGATCTTGGTTCACATACTGCTGTAGCATAGCTTGAAGAATTTTGAGCATTACCTTGCTAGCATGTGAGATGAGTGCAATTGTGCACTAGTTTGAACATTCTTTGGCATTGTCCTTCTTTGGGATTGGAATGAAAACTGACTTTTTCCAGTCCTGTGGCCACTGCTGAGTTTTCCAAATTTCCTGGCATATTGAGTGCAGCACTTTCACATCATCATTTTTTAGGATTTGAAATAGCTCAGCTGGAATTCAATCACCTCCACTAGTTTTGTTCACAGTAATGCTTCCTAAGGCCCACTTGACTTCACACTCTCACATGTCTGGCTCAAGGAGTGAAATTCCCGACCAATTAACTAAAGAATTTACCACAGATAATAAACAGTAAATTATTTTTCAGTAAACTGTATATAAAAAGCTCTCTTTGAAACAAACATTTTTTTAAATTAGAAGCTGCTAAAGTGAAAGAAGGAAAGGAAATTTCCCATTAACTATAATCTAACTGATTTACTCATTTCAGTAGTCTTCATAATACAGAATTGATCACTGACAAATATCATGTGGTTGAAGCAGATGACTCACAAAAGCAACTGAAGTAAACACTCAGTCAGCTCCACCCGTTAACTTCCCACAGAGTCAGGGCCTTCAATTTTCTCCTACCTTCCTAATAAAGGCACTGATAATAATAACACCAGTAATAATCATTATTATCAGTTCAGCTAACATTTATTGAGTAATTATCATACTAAGCCCTTAATTTGTACAGACATTATCTGTTTCAATGTTAACACATGTTTTATGAGAGAAATATAATTATCCTTCCCATTTTTCAGATGAGAACACTGAAGTAACAGCCCCAGGGTCCCACAGCTGTATGTGTGGGACCATGCATGGGGGCCTGACTTCAAAGGCAAGTTTTATCACCATATCAGTGGATTTCCAACCTTAGAAGCCATAAAAATCACCTGGAGAACTTGTTCAAATGCCAGATTCTCTAGCTCTGGATTCTGCCAGTCTGAGATAGGGCGAGGAATCTGCATCTTAAAAAGCAACCCGAGGGACTATAATGGAAGTGGTACCCCGACCACACATTGCTATTCTGAATGCAGAAACCAGGGACCACCTTCAAGTCATTCTCTTGACTCCTATGTCTTTAACCTCAGTGGTTCATAAGCTTTGGGGGAGAGGAGGAGGATCCCAGACCATCTGAGAATCCAATGAAAATCACAGACCTTCTCTTGATCAAAACCACAAATTTTTTGCATTTATGTTTTAGGAAATTGAAGCCCATAAACCCCAGATTAAGTGCTCCTGTTGCATGCTCTCTTTCTTTTTATTTTTTTCCCAGTGTCTCAACTCATTCCCATCTCTGAAATTAGGACATGCACCCTCCTGGCTGCCTACTTTGCAGGCTATTATGAGGATCTCTTTTTAAAATACATATATGTGTGTGTGTGTATATATATATATATATATATATGTATGGATTCTGAGATTCAGAAATAGAAACACTATATGTAAACCTCAAGCTAATAATACACAGAGAAATAGGGAAAGACAGATTTGAGTAGGAAACTTAGAAACTTGAATGGAAAAGAGAAACTCAGCACAGAGTTAAGGAAACAACTAGCAAATAACCTGAGCATAATCAGAAAGGTCATTTGCCATCTGTTGAGTACCTACTATGTGCCGGGAGGCAGTGTGGCTTGCCTTTAAAGCATTTTCAAGCGCTCTCAACAGCTTTTTGATTGTCGTATCATCTATATTTTACAAATGAGGAAACCCAGACTCTGAGAGTTTACATAATTTTCCCAATACCAAATATCTAGTCAAGTTACTCAAATTCAGGTCTGTGTATGTGCAAAACCCATCCAATTTCCATGATATAAAGATATGGCCAAAACCTCTTTCCAGTCAGGATACCATACACAGACCAGGCAGAGTTTCTGAGGCAAGTCCTGGAACTGGGGAGCTGATCTCCCACTTCACCTTCCTCCCAACCATCAATTTACCTCTTAGGATGATAGTCCCAACAGACTTAGTTACTATTATCAATTTACTTCCCAATGGAAGCAAAACAAAAGGCACTAGAAATGCTTAGGCTCTTGGTGGCAGAGCTGTCAAAATCAGATCTGCAGCATTATAAAGGTTAACGTCTTTCTGCTTGTTCTGTGGCAAGTTTCTACTATCAAAACCCTTGGGACCAGCTGCATGAGTCATACTTCTAGATGCTGTTCCAACTGGTAGGAAACAGCCTTTCCTTTAAATAAATTTCACTTTCAGAAAAAGCTTTAAAGCACATTACAGATAGGACCATGAAACATTTGGCTACATGTAAATCCTTCCACAGCAAAAAAAAAAAAAAACCTCCTCATGTACCAGTAACACTAAAACTAAGTCCAGGAAAGTCTTAGCTAGAAGGGACGAAGAGATATCTGGTGGAAAAGAATGTTTTACTCTCATTCTGTTTCAAACCCACAGGGCCCTTTTGAAGGATTCTCTAATAATAGGAATTAATAGCAAGAACAAAACAAAACAAGAAAGTGTTAACCGAGGCACTAAACCCAGCAGGTAGTCTGTTCTCCTTCTCCACAAGTTGCCCTATGCTCTTCCTCTCCTGCCTCAGCCCAGCCTAATGTCTTTTCCTTAAGGCTACTTTTCACGTCCTTGTTTGATGGACTAAAGCTATAACCTAAGTTTGCCTCAGCACTCACAGATATTGCAAGGAGATATTTCAGCTTGACTCCTGTCTCTTGCCCTTCACCCCCTAACTCCTGTCAATAACTCAGTCTTTTGCATCCAAAGTGACAGTTTTAAGGGCACCAGCAATGTTACATACCATCCAATGAATCTTTTTTGGTTAATTTTTTAAAAAGAGGAACTAGCTCCTTTAGCTATCCCAGGCTATTCTTGGTTGGTTATTGGAGAAAACCTGTTACATCAGGCAGTTGCTTTTCTTGTCAAAAATAAGCTTTTCTGATCTGGTATAGGCCTGATTCCACTATTTATTGACTAACCTCGTAATTTTCAACAAATTATCATACATCTCAGAATCTTACTTTTCTTTTTTTGCAATACTTTCCCCTAACCCTGACATAAGGGAAGGATCATTATGTCATTTTCAAAAATCATAATAAAGGTCACAAACATACTGCTTTATTATAAGTCGTTGGTATTATTTTTATATTATATGTCATGCAGAGGTTTCTGAGACACCAATGAGCAACACTAATAACAACAGACAAGGTAATTCTAAGCTCAGGCCCTGGATAGATAAATTAGCAGCTCAACATTTTTCTGAACAAATCAGAATCTAATATGTAACAGATTCAATATTTTAATAAACCCCACAACCTTGGATTTCTAATTGCCTACCACTTACTAGAATACAGTGGACAAACGCACAATAGCTTAGAATTCAGGAATCAAAAGTTACACAGCAATGGTTTTGCACATAATTGTCTAAAACCAAGGCAAGAGGAACGGGAGAGGGCAACCCTCAATAATACTTAACGCAGAAAGCTTGATTCAGCCTTTCAGTGGTCAGGGTTCCATTGCAGAGAAAAGAACTTCATCTGGCTAGTTGAAGCAGAACTGTGTTTATTTCAGTGTGTTAAATGGTTACAGGGCATCAGGAGGGCTAACGAAACAAACTCTAGGTTCTTCTAGAAACATGTCCCAAGCCACATAGCGGAACCAGGCCACCCAGGTTGCTGCCTGCTGGTTGGGAAGCTGGTGTACAAACACATCCCACTGCCATGAAGAAGAGACCTCCACAAGCCCCATCATTGCTGCGGGTTCCAGGACTCCACCAGAAGACCATGTGCGCTGGCAATATGGCTGCTTCGTGACCTGCCTCTCAACATCGACTACCCTAGGGGCCAGGCCCTGGAGCCTTTAGTAACAGGGCTACAAAGAAACCACAAAGTCCTCAATCATCCCAGTCAGCAGGAGAAATAACTTTGCCTTTCAAATAAGAGCATATGGCTGATTCATGTTGATGCTTGACAAAAAAACAACAAAATTCTGTAAAGCAATTATCCTTCAATTTAAAAAATTCATTCATTAAAAAAAAAAAGAGAGAGCAGCTAAACCCCACCCACCACTCAGGCCGAAAGGGTTTCTGGGAAATGTAGTTTTTAACTTTTCAGCCCTTGCCCCATAGGAGGCACAGTGAAAGGAGATTGAAACATGCTGAGTGACAACCCCTCCTGCTCCACCACATAAGTCGATGTTAAGAGACTCGTCTTCTTCATGACCTCTTCTCTTCCCCACCCACCCACCAAGACTGCTGAGACAGATGTGGAAAAACTAGGTGATAAATGTAGTGAGTATTTGGCTGTACAAATACATGGCTCAGAGTTGGCACAGCTATTTCCACTAGGCTGCTTAGGAGGAGAGGTTACAAGTAGAGGAAGCTTTCTCTCCGTTAGCCAGCAATTGAAGAAAAGGTTTGTCCTCCTTAGGACCCTCAGGGGACACGGAATTGCTTTCCTCCCACTGGTGGTCTGAGCTCATTATGCCACTCTATTATGGGCCCTGCCCACAAGCCAATATAGTGTAACCCGGTATTATTTTAAACCTTCTCTTCTGAATGAGGCAAACAGATTACTAATCTTAGATTCACTTAATTCTATCAGGCAGAACTTCTGGACTCACCAAAGACTCTAACATAAAGTTGTCTATTTGTTAATAAATATCCAGCCAAACTACTTCTTTCTACAGTTAGAATTGCTATAGTGTTGTTGTTTGCATATGTTTTACAAGAAGATCTTTGCTCTCTGTCTTTGCTGTCTGCCGTGATTCAGCACCTTCTGCCAGGGACTCTGAATTCCAAGATCCCAACACACATTGAACAAATTCCTATTAGGTGCTATTATATGTCAAGTACAAGAGACACAGAAATAAATAAGACAGACAAGGTCCCTGCCATTGTAGAGCTTATAGTCTAGTGTGTTAGTCACTCATTTGGGTCAGACTCTATGACCCCATGGACTGTAGCCCGTCAGGCTCCTTTGTCTATGTGATTTCCCAGTCAAGAACACTGGAGTGGGTTACCATTTCTACCCCAGAGGATACTCCCAAGCCAGGGATGGGACCCAGGCCTCCTGCATTGTGGGTAGATTTTTTACCATCTGAACCATCAGATGGGATGTTTAGCACAAAAACAATATCATTACAGCTCTGAAATCTGAGAATTAATTGAATTCTCAAATTTTAGAATACTCTAAAATATTCTAAATTTAGAATATTCTCAATAGAATTTCTGAGAATATTGCTCCAAAGTTAGTCACGTTTGGACTTCTTCCCCACATGTTTGAAGAAGTTTTAGCTAAGCAATAAAATTGTTTCAGTGTTCAAATCTAAAGTGTCTTATGGAAGAACACACCAGGCAAGGTCAATATAGAAGCCAAGTGCAGTATTCCAGGTCCCATTGCTAATGCCAGAATGGTATTTCCATCCTGAGGAAGGCAGCCTGGAGCTGATATGGGTCATAACTGAAATGTGGGGCTTCTGGTCAAGGTTCTGGTGTAGATATATTGACACAATGGTGGAGAAGCCTCACGAAACTTGATTTCAATGACAATTAAATGGCCACAGGTCACATTTCAGTTATTTGCCTGGGAAACAGGGATAACGAGCAAGTCAAATTAGCTTAGCCATGGTTTCCTTTACTGTCTGAATAGCACCTGCTTCCATTTAGCTAAGGGAAAAAAAAAAATCTTTTAAATTAAATTTCCCTTAAAATGTACATGGGTTTAGAAGGTGTTAAACAAAATAGGGGAAAGCTGTGCCAAAAAGATTTTAAAATAGTTCTCTAGAGATTTTACAAAATCCCTCAGGCCGTGAAATTCCCCTCACTCCCAGGTCAATTCCAGTTTGGTTTACATTTAAGCTGGAATTTGGGATGACATTGCATTCTAACAAAACAAGACAGACTAGACATGTTGGGCTTTCCAGCTTCCATATTGGAAAAGAAACAGCCTAATCCTTGTGAGTGGGACCTCATCCCCACTCCTTTCCGCAGTCTGCATTATGAAGCAGGCAGTACTTGGTATTAGGAATACAGATGAGTAAGTTATGATCTCTGCCTTCCAGAAAAATAGCCTGTACCTCACAAAAAGAGATCTATCAAAGACACAGGATCTTATCTGAAGTGGTCATACACGAGCAGCCTATCTTGGGCATCAAGCAAGTATGGAAATATATGCGTGCATGCATACTAAGTCGCTTCAATAGTGTCTGACTCTTTGCAACCCTATGGACTGTAGCTTGCCAGGCTCCTCAGTCTATGGAATTCTCCAGGCAAGAATAATGGAGTGGGTTGGATGCCCTACTCCAGGGGATCTTCCCAATCCAGGGATCAAATCCGCGTCTCTTGCATTTCCTGCACTGGCAGGTGGGTTCTTTGCTGGTAGCACCACCTGGGAAGCCCATGGAAATAAATGAAGACCAGGCAAATGTGAAAAGCAAAGGCTATGTATTCAGAGCTTGCTATATAGCAAGGTTGTCAGCACCCATTCACTGGTGTTTCAGCAGAGACTCAATGGCAGGCATAGGAGTGGGAAACCTTGACTGTGGATTAAATGTAAGCCTCCAGTAAGCACTGGTTGGGGGCTGTTAGCCTGGGGAAGCTGGAGGTGGTTTGACCACATGTGGGGCATCCAGTATGACTGGTCAGGGTGCATGTTTGTCTTTCTTTAGTTGGTCCTAAGTTGGAAGTTGAGAAATTTGTATGCAGGTCAGGAAACAACAGTTAGAACTGGACATGGAACAATAGACTGGTTCCAAATAGGAAAAGGAGTACGTCAAGGCTGTATATTGTCACCCTGCTTATTTAACTTATATGCAGAGTACATTATGAGAAATGCTGGGCTGGAAGAAGCACAAGCTGGAATCAAGATTGCTGGGAGAAATATCAATAACCTCAGATATGCAGATGACACCACCCTTATTGCAGAAAGTGAAGAGGAACTAAAAAGCCTCTTGATGAAGGTGAAAGTGGAGAGTGAAACAGTTGGCTTAAAACTCAACATTCAGGAAACGAAGATCATGGCATCTGATCCCATCACTTCATGGGAAATAGATGGGGAAACAGTGGAAACAGTGTCAGACTTTATGATTTGGGGCTCCAAAATCACTGCAGATGGTGACTGCAGCCATGAAATTAAAAGACACTTACTCCTTGGAAAAAAAGTTATGACCAACCTAGATAGCATATTGAAAAGCATCGACATTACTTTGCCAACAAAGGTCCGTCTAGTCAAGGCTATGCTTTTTCCAGTGGTCACGTATGGATGTGAGAGTTGGACTGTGAAGAAAGCTGAGCACCGAAGAATTGATGCTTTTGAACTGTGGTGTTGGAGAATGCCGGGGTCCAGCCCCGGCTGATCCAGGGTATTCGAAGCTGGGACGGTGTTGGCGAGGGTCAGGATACAGTAGCTTCAATTAGATATTAATTAAAGATATAAAGAGTAATAGAATAAGGATAGCTCAGTAGGAAAATTCAGTGGAGAAAAGAGGCTGAGTAGCTTGGTTTACGCGGGAGACCAATAAAACTTCAAGACAAGAAGTTTGCACCACTTACGGAGGCCGCAGGCGTCCTTCCGTTCTCCCAAAGGAGAGGAGACACTGAGGCCTCCCCGGTCGGATCTTAGAAGCCCAGGCATAATTAGTAAGCATGGCGGGTTCCGCGCTCCAGATGGAGACTCAACCAGAGTGAGTGAGAGAGCGACATGGGGAGACCAGTATTTCGAGAACTGATCCCAATTCTTTATTTTCCATGGTCTACTTTTATACACTGAGATGTTATGCAAAAGTCACGCGGGGTCAGCAGTCCTGACTTTTATCAAAGTCAGGTGCTTCATACAAATGTATACAGAGGTCTTAGGGGTGTTACATCATCTTCTGGCCAGGGGGCCTGCTGACAATTTATGACCCTCTCCTTGTGACAGTGGTCAGTCAACCAGGACACTTATTTCTCCAAGGGTGATTATTCTTAAAACAGACGCCACCCAAATAAAGTTACATTCCTATAGGGTGAGGGTGTAGTGGGTTTTAGTTAAGGAAAGAATTTACTTAGCCTAAGGTCTAATGTGATTTATATCAAAGGTTAATACTTATTTCTTCTATATATTCATTAATGTGTGTAAGGACAGGGGATATGGAGACTTAGCAGCAAACATTGGCTCAACAAATGAAAAACCCTTCATCAATACAATTTCTAATCAGCCCACTATACTTACACTAATGGTTTTCTAACTTTTCTAAGGAACCCGTTTTTAGAAGGTTTAAAGCATCTCGTGCCTCTCACAGTTGGGAGGCTGTGAGCAATCACATGTGGCCGGACAAGCCTGTCAGGCAGGCTAGAGAACCTTCAGAGGAGTTTGTAGGTTGAAACACTCCTATCACGCCCAGGAATTATTATTAACTGGAGCTCTAAGTTAACTCCTTCTCCGAAAGAGGTGGTGGGGGACAGCCCCCTGTAAAGTCAGAGGTGTAGGGGAGAGCGCAAAGTAGTAAAGTAGGCAGGCTCTGGTTATGGGCGTAGATGCTTGAGGATTTCCAGGGGGACTCCTGAGGCTCGATCCCGCCTTTGCGTATTTCGAGCCTCCTTCCTCATGACCTTTGCCATGGGTGGAGTGCCTCACGCCGGCCCCCAACAGGAGAAGACTCTTGAGAGTCCCTTGGACTGCAAGGAGATCCAACCAGTCTATTCTGAAGGAGTTCAGCCCTGGGATTTCTTTGGAAGGAATGATGCTAAAGCTGAAACTCCAGTATTTTGGCCACCTCATGTGAAGAGTTGACTCATTGGAAAAGATTCTGATGCTGGGAGGGATTGGGGGCAGGAGGAGAAGGGGATGACAGAGGATGAGATGGCTGGATGGCATCACTGACTCGATGGACGTGAATCTGAGTGAACTCCAGGAGTTGGTGATGGACAGGGAGGCCTGGCATGCTGTGATTCATGGGGTCGCAGAGAGTCGGACACGACTGAGCAACTGAACTGAACTGAACTGAAGTTGGAAGTGGGGACAAAATGTAGGAAGCTGTCAGTTATTAATCACGTCCTTGGTGCTACTCTTAGCTTTCTGGACTGTTCACTAGAGATGGAAGTCTGGCTTCCTGAAAGCCTGACGTCTAGCAGGCTGGCTTTCTGGGTTACCTACTTAGATGAAGCACTGCTATCCTGGACTGGTTGCTGCAGGTTGTGGGTCAGAGTTCTGTTTTTATATGTGGTCTAGCGATTGTCTATTTCTATATTTCATCTTTCACAAGCCTAAGATTCGACTGTGTCCTGGCCCTAGGGCTCCGTTTGACATTAGCTTCCCCTTACAGTGGGAGCATCGCTGGAATCTCCCACCTAGACCTCCTTAGTGTCTCCCAACATGCTGAACTTCCGGCCTTCATGACCATACAAGGAGAATGTCTGACAGACGTCCCCCTGGGCAAGACTCTACCTGCCTCTTTGCACCGACTCCATTCTGTGTAAGGTAAGGAGAGCCAGCCTTGCCCACAGCAAATTATATAATATAGCAAGTCCTTGAATCATGCACAATCCTGTAGTAACGGCCTGGTTAAACATCTATGGGCATAAATACCCATCTGCAAGCATAATATTAATAGCAAACTGCTGCTGCTGCACTAAGTCGTGTCTGATTCTTTTGTGGCAATGGCAACCCACTCCAGTACTCTTGCCTGGTAAATCCCATGGGTGGAGGAGTCTGGTAGGCTGCAGTCCATGGGGTCGCTAGGAGTCGGACACGACTGAGCGACTCCACTTTCACTTTCACTTTCATGCATTGGAGAAGGAAATGGCAACCCACTCCAGTGTTCTTGCTTGGAGAATCCCAGGGATGGGGGAGCCTGGTGGCTGCCGTCTCTGGAGTCACACAGAGTCGGACATGACTGAAGCAACTTAGCAGCAGCAGCAGCAGCAGCAGCAGATCGTGGCTTACCAGGCTTCTCTGTTCACAGAATTTCCAAAGCAAGAATTCTCTAGTGGGTTGCCATTTCCTTCTCCAGGGGATCTTCCTGACAGAGGGGTCGAACCCACATCTCCTGCACTGGCCAGCAAATTCTTTACCACTGAGTCACCAGGGAAGCCCAAAAAGAAAGACTGTACAGCAAAACAGAAAATATAAACATTACTGAGTGAAAAGCCATTAAAAGAACAATAATGTACACCATCTCATTCTAAATCATGTGTATGTGAATGTAGAGAAAAAATAAAAGGGATAAAAAAAGTAAATAAGTCCTCTCTCACTTGTAGAATTAACAGTGGGGTGTTTTTTTTTTTAATTTTTTGTTTATTTGATTTCCTTTTTTTTTTACAATTACATGCATTTCTTTGTAAAATCATAAATAACAGTAAAAATTTTAACATTAAAAACCTAGGATGTATTTTAAAAATAAGACAGCAGCACATCTATTCATTAAATCATTAACAGTCATCACCTCTGAGCACTTCTGTAGTTATCACCCTCATAATAACTATGATTAATCTACAAGGTGAATATTTCTATAGTGTTTTACGGATGAGGAAACCAAAGTGCAGAGAGTAGAGGCTGAAAACCTGCTGGGTCTGTCAGAGCCCTACATGGAGCTCTCAGTCACCATTCTGTTCTTCCTCCCTTTCAGTACACATGCCCTGAAACTCCTCTCAGACCAGGTGCATGATCAAGGATATTCACTTTCCCTCTTTAAAGTGGGGATGATAATCATGCCTGTCTCAAATGGAGGGTTATAAGGACAAAGAGACATGGCACATACAGAGCTAACACAGGGCCCAGCCTTTAGGAAGTGTTCACTGGGTGATTATTGATGTAAGGACCACTGTTTTTAGGGTTTTATGAATGCTCCAGGAAGAGCATTTATATTTAAGTGAAAAGAAACAGCAAGGGGTAACAAGAACCATTGTAACAGAGTGTAATAGAGATTTGTAAGGAGATTGGGCTTTGGAATAAATTAATAGAGTTAAGAATGAGTGTGAAGGATTTTTTAAAATTTACTCTTGGGATCACCTTCCTCATAGTTCAACAAGTATCTATCTTAGAAATTAGTTATGGTTTATTTTGATAAAATAGTAACATAGAACAAAGAAAATTTGAACCTTCCTCGAAAATCCCATGGACGGAGGAGCCTGGTAGGCTACAGTCCATGGGGTCACGAAGAGTCAGACACGACTGAGCGAGTTCACTTTCACTTTTCACTTTCATGCATTGGAGAAGGAAATGGCAACACACTCCAGCGTTCTTGCCTGGAGAATCCCAGGGACGGGGGAGCCTGGTGGGCTGCTGTCTATGGGATCGCACAGAGTCGGACACGACTGACGCGACTTAGCAGCAGCAGCAGCAGCAGGTAATCTCAACTGTGGCTAAAGCCAGGTTACTCTGGGCCTAACACTGAGAGGCTGCATGTCCTGGCTTCCAGCTCTGACTTTGATGTATAATAAGATCATCAGGGAGCCTGTAATCCACCCTGATGTCCAAGCTAACCACAGAGGTTTTAATCAAATTGGCCAGGTGGGGCCCTGGCAAAGGTTAGACTTAAAAGTGTCCCAAGTAATGCAACGTATAGTCAGCTAAGAACCACCTGAACCTAAAGCCACAAGAAAATAGACAATTTCTTTGGGACTCAAATAGTAACAATCCCATAGGCAAGTGATCTGTCTAAAAGCAAGTTAACATGCATCTTGTTTTGAACACATTTTCATTAATTTTAATCTTTAAAGTCCCCATTGATGAAAAATAATATCTAATATTTTATTGAGCACTTATTGTGTGCCAGGCACAAATCCAAGAACTTTTCAAAATGAAACAGATGACTCAGGATTTGAACCAAAGGCCCTGCACAGCCAATCCTTATTTTAAAAGTGGTTTGGATGTTGAAAATGACTAACTTAAAATTTGTAAAGCTGAAATATGTTTTTTCCATTTGACCCTGGTTTTGCACGACTAGGCAGTTTATGCTTATGGGCTAACCTGTTTTATTTATCTGTTTGAGCCAGTTGTCATAAAACCTCCCTCTCTGGAACAAGCAGATGCATTTAACAATAATGACTGGGGCAAATCATTCTACCTCAAAAATTCTCACGGTGTGTCATCCAGATTGTTGAGGGCTCAGGGCCCCTCATTTACATGTCCCTGTCAAAGCAATTTTTACTTGCAAATTTGTTTTATTTTTTCCTAAAAAGGAGACCCTAAAATCACACAAGATTTACTCTCCACCAAGCCTGGATGGGTCCCTGATGAGGTAGGTAGAGATGTGATTTGGTTCTCAGTTCAAGACTAACTCTCGGACTAATGCAAGAGCTTTCTAGCTGACCTCCTCACCTGCAGGCTGTTGGTTCTAATCCTTACCAGGGCCACCATGGAAGAGTCCTGTGAATACTGCTGTTGTCATATCACTGCCCTACCCATTCAGTGATCCTCACTGCCTACAAAGCCCGGTCATCAGTGACTCTTCATAACCTGACTCCCACTTATACCTTGGGTCTTCTATCATTCTTCCATCTTTTACAGTCTGACATCCCCTTTAAAGTTTCAGTGCCATTTTATACCCTTTTCTACCCAATGTAATTGAGTTCGGTTGTTTTTGATGGTGACTTGTTCTTTCCCATTCCTTGGTCTTGTTCACTCATGTGCCATTTAAAGCAGCCCTCATACCACGGAAACATGTCTGCCCATTGATAATTCCTACCCATCTCTAAGGCCCAATACAAATGCAACTTTCTCCAGAAGCCTCCACTGGCCAGAAAAGATCACTAATTTTGATCTTTGCATTTGTGACCTTTGCAATTGTCTGCATTTTCTATAGGATCCTCATTCTATAACTGCTTGAAATTATAGTTGCTAGCATATGTGTTCATCTCTCCTCCTAAATTTGTAAAATGTGGAATCACACATATTGTTGAGCAAAGTGCCATGCAAACTATAGGTTTTCAGTAAATTCTGAAATATTTATGGCATCTTTATATCAAAAAAATTTTAACCTCTGTTTTCATATAAATTTATTGCTCTCAACTTCATAGATTGTTGAGAAAAGAAGTGTAGCACAAATAATTTTTCTTTGAGATGATAGTGGACAAGGACTTCCTTTTACCTGGTCAACCTCTAGCCACAGAATGATATCCACTGTCAAGGTATGGCAGCCTGTAGACTCTTTTACCTTCTGTTCAACAGACAGGGCATAGTGAAGTGGCATGGACAAGTTAAGAATCTAAGTAGGTCCACACTCTATCAACATAAGCAAGGTAAATTTACCACCTTTAGCTGAGAAGGAGAAAAACTGATAGTAACCATTTTTTTTAAAAAGTCAAGTAAAGGGAATTTTAACAGAAAGTTGGCCTGAAGACCCAGCCTTTAGGATCTACCCAGGAAAGGATCTAAGTTCTAAATTAATTCTGATTTGTTTAACAAAGAGAAATAATTAAAGTCTGGAGGCTACAGTGGGGTTAGATTCTTCTGGAACTGCTATAATTAAACATTATCCTAAAGAGAATGCTATCTAATTGGACTCTTGTCCTTTTCCCTCCTGAAAAATTAACTCTCAGATCATCCATGGTTTAATGTAGCTATTTTGTTTTTATATTTTTGAATCTGGCAAAGCAATAGTTATTCATGGAAGGGATCTTGTGCCAGACCTACCATGCAGAACTTGTAGCAGTATAATCAAATGCCATGAAAATGGCTGACAAAGAAAATGCAGACTCAAATACAGAATATGCAGAGCTTGTTATAAGGTTTCTGGAGACTGAAAATGTCACACCATCTTAGATTCCAGTCTGTACTAACAAACTTAAATTTAAAACTGTGCAATTATCCGGTATTTGGTATGCCCTCCCCACCCCCTACAAGGCCCTTTCATTTGCATAAACTAAACATAGGAGATAAATGTTTGTACGGAGCTGGAGAAGGGCAGAACCTTAAATCCTCTGGATAGTCATCTGTTTTACTAAAATAAGTCTTACCATAAACTTTGCTTGGTTTCTTCACCCCAAAGAGACCTGAAAGTAATAAAGGAATGAGAAGAGAGGGATTACATCTTCATGTGTTTTCGAGAGAGATGCATCTTTTAACCATAGAAAATGTCCCTGTTGGGGCTGAAGAATAATTTTCATCATAAACTCCCCTTTGTTGATTGCTTATAACTATATGTACTTTTAAAAAAATTAGTTTCCTTTTAGCTTGAATGTCTCAGTCTTGGTCTGTACTCCCCAAGGTAAATTACTTTGGAGCAATTGAGCAAAATAGCCTTAAGCAAAATGCTATTTTTCACATTAAATGGAAAGCACCTTTACCCCTAGTGTTCCTCCAAGATGTCTGTGTCCAGGACCTCAGACTTGGCAAACAGACTTAGAAGCACTGATGAAGAGAAACAGACCCAAGCATGACCCTGCTAGCTGAGCGTTTTATTTAAGATGCAAAGGTTTTCATCTAAAGATAAACTGAGCACTGTAATAGGAGTATTTCTGCTGAGCAATGGAGTCTACCAGAAACAAAATCTCAGAGGGAAAGGCTACCAGGTAAACTGAACTCTCTTAAGCTTCCTCCAGACAATAACAGCCAGTGAAGTAAGACAATTGGAATAATTCATCCTCCTGGAGTTCAAAATGCAAGGAGGAATATGAAATGTGATATTAAGACTTTAAAATGAAGAATACAAAAGTGAGGAATATCCTTCCAAAATAAAAGTGTGGGTGGGAATTGATTAAATGTTAGAAGTTGCTCTGATATGTTTTAATCAACCAAAAGAATTTCATCCTGCCAAGATTCAGTGACAAGTAACAACCTTCAATGCTAGTCTCCTTCAAACAAATACACAGGTATGGCAGCAGTTAAAAACAGTTGGCTATGAGTTACCTCCAACTGACTTCATCTTGGACCCCCCTTCTTATGCTTTCACTGCTCATCTAGCACATGGTCCTTGATATGAGTCTTTTTCCCATGAACTTGGCAGACATAACCTGGCACTTTTATGTCAACCCTTGGCTTAGAGTTTGAGAAAAAGCTTTTCTTCTCCAGCTCCTCTGGTTTTTATCTCTGGTATTTTACATCTGCCAAATCCTTATGCTCTAATTCTATAGACCCATCCTGATATCCACTTGGCTATATTCACTTAACAAGATAATTTCAAAATATATAAACCATAAGTTGATGGAATACAAAGAGAATCTGACAAATCACATCTACATGGAAGATTTTAACATTCCTAAAATAAATTGGAAAAAAATAAAGTTACAAAAGATTCAAACAACAGAACAAACAAGCTTGATCTATGGTGCATAAGATACCAAAGCTACTATAAAGGTATAGTAATTAAAGCAATATGCAAAAAGACTGACATACCAATGGAAAAGAATGGGGAGCTCAGAAATTAAAACTTGTCAAAAACAATACTTTTACGGCCTTAGGTAGGAAATAGTTTCTTAAATAAGACATAATTAGCTCAAATCATAAAAGAAAAAATTGATACATTCAATTATGTTAAAATATAAACTTTCTATTTAATTAGAACATTCTTTTTTAGAAGTAAAAAAATCAAGCTACAGACAAGGAGAAGATGGTTACAATCACTACAAATAAATAAAAATTTTATTTCAATAATAAAATTATATAAAGAACTTACATTAAGACAACCAATCCAATAGAAAGTAGACAAAGATGCAGTCAGTCAGTTCCCAAGGAACCATGTGCCTGACCAATACACATATGAAAGATTATTAACCTCATGAATTATCAGTGTGTGCATGCTAAGTCACTTCAGTCATGTCTGATTCTTTGTGACCCCATGGACTGTACCCCACCAGGTTCTTCTGTCCATGGGATTCTTCAGGCAAGAATACTGGAGTGGGTTGCCATTCCCTCCTCCAAGGGATCTTCCCGACCCAAGGATCGAACCTGTAGCTCCTGTGTTGCAGGCAGATTCCACACCACTTGAGCCACCGGGGAAGCTCCTGAATTATCAGGGACAAGTACATTTATTTATTTATTTATTTATTTTTATTTTTTTAATTTTATTTTTAAATTTTACAATATTGTATTGGTTTTGCCATATATCGAAATGAATCCACCACAGGTATACATGGGTTCCCCATCCTGAACCCTCCTCCCTCCTCCATCCCCATACCATCCCTCTGGGTCATCCCAGTGCACCAGCCCCAAGCATCCAGTATCGTGCATCGAACCTGGACTGGCGACTCATTTCATATATGATATTATACATATTTCAATGCCATTCTCCCAAATCTTCCCACCCTCTCCCTCTCCCACAGAGTCCAAAAGACTGTTCTATACATCTGTGTCTCTTTTGCTGTCTTGCATACAGGGTTATTGTTACCATCTTTCTAAATTCCATATATATGCATTAGTATACTGTATTGGTGTTTTTCTTTCTGGCTTACTTCACTCTGTATAATAGGCTCCAGTTTCATCCACCTCATTAGAACTGATTCAAATGTATTCTTTTTAATGGCTGAGTAATACTCCATTGTGTATATGTACCATAGCTTTCTTATCCATTCATCTGCTGATGGGCATCTAGGTTGCTTCCATGTCCTGGCTATTATAAACAGTGCTGCGATGAACATTGGGGTACACATGTCTCTTTCAATTCTGCTTTCCTCAGTGTGTATGCCCAGCAGTAGGATTGCTGGATCATAAGGCAGTTCTATTTCTAGTTTTTTAAGGAATCTCCACACTGTTCTCCATAGTGGCTGTACTAGTTTGCATTCCCACCAACAGTGTAAGAGGGTTCCCTTTTCTCCACACCCTCTCCAGCATTTATTGCTTGTAGACTTTTGGATCGCAGCCATTCTGACTGGTGTGAAATGGTACCTCATAGTGGTTTTGATTTGCATTTCTCTGATAATGAGTGATGTTGAGCATCTTTTCATGTGTTTGTTAGCCATCTGTATGTCTTCTTTGGAGAAATGTCTATTTAGTTCTTTGGCCCATTTTTTGATTGGGTCATTTATTTTTCTGGAATTGAGCTGTAGGAGTTGCTTGTATATTTTTGAGATTAGTTGTTTGTCAGTTGCTTCATTTGCTATTATTTTCTTCCATTCTGAAGGCTGTCTTTTCACCTTGCTTATAGTTTCCTTTGTTGTGCAGAAGCTTTTAAGTTTAATTAGGTCCCATTTGTTTATTTTTGCTTTTATTTCCAGTATTCTGGGAGGTGGGTCATAGAAGATCCTGCTGTGATGTATGTCGGAGAGTGTTTTGCCTATGTTCTCCTCTAGGAGTTTTATAGTTTCTGGTCTTACATTGAGATCTTTAATCCATTTTGAGTTTATTTTTGTGTATGGTGTTAGAAAGTGTTCTAGTTTCATTCTTTTACAAGTGGTTGACCAGTTTTCCCAGCACCACTTGTTAAAGAGATTGTCTTTAATTCATTGTATATTCTTGCCTCCTTTGTCAAAGATAAGGTGTCCATATGTGCGTGGATTTATCTCTGGGCTTTCTATTTTGTTCCATTGATCTATATTTCTGTCTTTGTGCCAGTACCATACTGTCTTGATGACTGTGGCTTTGTAATAGAGCCTGAAGTCAGGTAGGTTGATTCCTCCAGTTCCATTCTTCTTTCTCAAGATAGCTTTGGCTATTCGAGGTTTTTTGTATTTCCATACAAATTGTGAAATTATTTGTTCTAGCTCTGTGAAGAATACCGTTGGTAGCTTGATAGGGATTGCACTGAATCTATAAATTGCTTTGGGTAGTATACTCATTTTCACTATATTGATTCTTCCAATCCATGAACATGGTATATTTCTCCATCTATTAGTGTCCTCTTTGATTTCTTTCACCAGTGTTTTATAGTTTTCTATATATAGGTCTTTAGTTTCTTTAGGTAGATATATTCCTAAGTATTTTATTCTTTCCGTTGCAATGGTGAATGGAATTGTTTCCTTAATTTCTCTTTCTGTTTTCTCATTATTAGTGTATAGGAATGCAAGTGATTTCTGTGTTGATTTTATATCCTGCAACTTTACTATAGTCATTGATTAGTTCTAGTAATTTTCTGGTGGAGTCTTTAGGGTTTTCTATGTAGAGGATCATGTCATCTGCAAACAGTGAGAGTTTTACTTCTTCTTTTCCAATTTGGATTCCTTTTATTTCTTTTTCTGCTCTGATTGTTGTGGCCAAAACTTCCAAAACTATGTTGAATAGTAATGGTGCAAGTGGGCACCCTTGTCTTGTTCCTGACTTTAGAGGAAATGCTTTCAATTTTTCACCATTGAGGATAATGTTTGCTGTGGGCTTGTCATATACAGCTTTTATTATGTTGAGGTATGTTCCTTCTATTCCTGTTTTCTGGAGAGTTTTTATCATAAATGGACGTTGAATTTTGTCAAAGGCTTTCTCTGCATCTATTGAGATAATCATATGGTTTTTATTTTTCAATTTGTTAATGTGGTGTATTACATTGATTGATTTGTGGATATTGAAGAATCCTTGCATCCCTGGGATAAAGCCCACTTGGTCATGGTGTATGATCTTTTTAATGTGTTGTTGGATTCTGATTGCTAGAATTTTGTTAAGGATTTTTGCATCTATGTTCATCAGTGATATTGGCCTGTAGTTTTCTTTTTTTGTGGCATCTTTGTCAGGTTTTGGTATTAGGGTGATGGTGGCCTCATAGAATGAGTTTGGAAGTTTACCTTCCTCTGCAATTTTCTGGAAGAGTTTGAGTAGGATAGGTGTTAGCTCTAAGCAATAAAACAGTGTCTTATACTCATGAGGTAAACAAAAATTAAGAAGTCTGACAAGAGTTATGAAGGATGTGTAAAATTAAAACTCTACTGGTGGAAATTAAAATTTGCATCAATTTTCACTAAGAGCATAAATTGGCAATATCTAATAAAATTGATGGTGTATATACCCTACCACCCAGGAGTTCCAAACCTCTGTATATCCCCTAAAGAGACTCCAGCACATGTGCACTTGGAACCATGTACAAGGATACTCAATGCAGCATCACTTATGGCAGTGAAAAACACGGAAACTACTATTACTTCTGGACAGATAAATCATGATAGATTCATTCTATAATGCATCAATTAGCAGCTAAAATAAATCAACTAAATCCACAAGCATCAACATGGATAAATGTCAGAAACAGAATGGTGAGAGAATAAAAGCAAATATCATTCAGATATGAAGCAAAATAGGCTTCCCAAGTGGTGCTAGTAGTAAAGAGCCCACCTGCCAGTGCAGGAGACACAGGTTCAATCCCTGGGTAGGAAGATCCCCTGGAGGGAGGGCATGGCAACCCACTCCAGTATCCTTGCCTGGAGAATCCCATGGACAGAGAAGGCTGGTGGGCTATGGTCCACAGGGTCACAATGAGTTGAACGTGACTGAAGTGACTTAGCACATGCATGTGCGTGAAGCAAATTATATGAAGTTATATAATGTCTACAGGTACAAGCCATGCACATACATTATAAAGCCTCTCTAATTAAAACAGTGTAGTTTGGGCTCTAAAAGATGGATCAGTGGAATAGTCAGAGATAACCCAGAAAGAACGCAAATACATAAGGCAGTGTGGTCTATGATAAAGCATGGCATGACTTGTTGGCATGGCAAATCTGTAGGTATAAGATAGGCTTCTAAATAAATCTTGAAGAAACATAATATATAGCCATTTGGATAAATTTATATGGAGAGAAACAACATGTTCTTGGATTGAAAGATGCAATAACAGTATTTCTAAGATGCCAGTTGCCCCTAAAATCAATGTAGTTTCAATACATTCAAATAAAAGTCCTCACGGAGGAAAAAAATATGTGTGTGTATGTATATA
Organism: Bubalus kerabau; assembly: GCF_029407905.1. Taxonomy (NCBI): domain Eukaryota; kingdom Metazoa; phylum Chordata; class Mammalia; order Artiodactyla; family Bovidae; genus Bubalus; species Bubalus kerabau. The sequence continues at coordinate 20,590,080 of NC_073635.1, read as the reverse complement.
GTAAATGTACAATGTAAGGAAAGGAACAACACAAGCTAACTTCCAAAAAGTCTACCTGTGAGGAGGAAGAAGGAAGAATGGGGTCAAGGAGGGTAAAATGAGAATTTCAAGCAAGTTCCCAGGTAAGGTTCATGCCACTAGCTGCTATAGGTAGAACTGTGTCTCCCCAAAACTCAAAACATTGAAGCTCTAATCACCAGTGTGGCTGTTTTGAGACAGAGGGCCTCTAGGGAAGCAATGAAGATTCAATGAGCCATAATATCATGGCCCTATCCAGTAGAAATAGTGTCTTTATAAGGAGAGACACCAGAGATCTCACTCTCTCTTCATGCACACAAGTTGAGGAAAGGCCAGGTGAGGCACAGCAAGAAGTCTGCAGGCCAGGAAGAGAGCTCTCACCAGAAACAAACCAACTAGCCTGTTGATCTGGGACTTGTAGCCTTCAGAACTGTGAAAAAATAAATTTCTGTTCTTAAGTCATACGGTCCCCAACCTTTTTGGCACCAGGGATTAGTTTTGTGAAAGACAATTTTTCCACAGACTGGGGGTGGAGGGTGTTTCGGGATGACTCAAGCACATTACATTTATTGTGCACTTTTTTCTACTATTATTAGATCATCTCCACCTCAGACCATTAGGCATTAGAGCCCGGAGGCGGGGGACCCCTGGTACGGTATTCTATTACAGCAACCTCAGCTGACTAACACAATGTCAAAACATTAGCAGTTGTTAAATCTAAATGGCGACTGTATAGGAGTGTGTTATACTAGTCGCTGAGCTTTTTACTTTATTCTAAATATTTCTGTCACATGTGTAGTCGTTTAATCTGACAGATGATACAAGGAACATTAGCCATTTTAGTCATACTAAAAATAATGATACAGAACCAACTCTTCCCAGGAAGTTATAAAATTTTACATGTTGCTGAATTAAGGTTTTGGTGGGGGAAGAGGGACCTTCTGCAACCTGATGAGGTCACACAGGATGCCACTAGGAAGCCGGGGGAACTGACAGACACTCACGCCCTGCCTCCTACAGTGTCTCCCTTTGCTGTCCAGCCAGTAAAGGCCCAACAGGATTGACACCATCATCAGTTTTCTGTCTCATGCCTTGAGTTTTGGGGAACCTGAGAGTGCTGGTCCCAAACACGTTCAATTAAAACTTCTTGACAGAAGAGGGAGAAAGTCTTGCCCACACTACCCTTCAAGCAACAAAGAAAGAAATGGTACTTCTGGGTCCTACATTTGCTTGCTATGTCAAACACTGTGATACTAAGTGTGCATTAAAGCATGTGAGTACAATGCCTGGCATCTAGGAAGCACTCAACAAGCATTTGTTGAACAAAGCATTTGTGTTTGTAATATTACCATCTGATTTCATCAGTTCAGCATTTACAGGTTGCTTAAAACTTACTACGTAAAATAAGATACCAGCTAAACCAAGTATGTTTCAGACTGAAAATCATTAACTTAGAGTGGTGGCACTTCTATTCCAAGTGTTCAAACTTTACAAGGCACCAAGGTTACTGGGAAAATTCACTGAAACACTGATTGCTGAGCCCCACTTCCTGAGTTTCTAGAGTGGAACTCAGAAACTGATTTTCGAGAAAGTTCCCAGTTGAAGGTGATCCCATGGTCTGGAGCCTACATTTTAATAACTATTGGTCTATACCTATAGGGGTACCTACCTAGAGAAAGTAAAGTACTATTTTCTCTAATCTAAACCTTTTCTTATTCATATATAGACAATATATACACACACACATGCATACATTCATATGTTCGATCCCTGTGTCAGGAAGTTTCCCTGGAGAAGAGAATGGCAACCCACTCCAGCATTCTTGCCTGGAGAATTGCATGGACAGAGGAGCCTGACAGGCTATGCCCATGGGGCTGCAAAGAATCAGACACAACTGAGGGACTAACACACACACACATATGTAATAGTATACATACATATAATAAATTAATTTATGATACTACAAAATAAGGTATGATTATCTTAAAATCAGATATAAATAAAATACAATAATAGATCTATAACAATCTTATCTTAGTATTCTCCTTAAATTACAAATTAATAAAACTGAAAAGTAATAATAGCTGCCAACTACTAAATATTTATTATATGCAGGGCACTATAGTATAACTGCATAAGACACATTATTTATTTTACTCTTCCCAACTACTCTGTAACATAAGCACTATTACCCCTATTTGACATAGAATAAGTTGAGCCTCAGAGAAGTTAAATGACTCAGCCATTTAGAGAGTGGTGAGACTAGAATCTGTACCTAAGTTAAATTCCAGAGTCCAGGCTCTCAACATTGCTTTTATTGATACTTTTATTGCTTTTATTGATACTGAAATAACAGTGGGCTTCCCACCACGGCATCAATCCACAAACCTGACAACTGTTTACACTGCAAAGCACTGACAATCGTAGCCACCAAACCCTCTAATTCAGGGGAAAGGCTCTAAAGGACTTGCTTCCTTTCACCTGAAACTAACCATTCACCCAATAAGAAGACCAGAAGGAACAAATTGAAGACATAACTGAAAGATCCAGGTACTACTTTTCTTCTTGATCTCCCCAAATCACAAAACAAAGATTCCTATGCAATACATTCATTTCCTCCCTCAGTCCCAGTGGCATCATTTGCAAACACAATAAAGAAAATGACTAAACTGCACTTTGGGGGGAAATAGCATCCTTTAGTTTGGTTTTCCCTGGAGAGTGAGCAGTTATGGAAACTTTTGAAGTCTTCACATTTAAGGGATGGAAATGAAGATAGTTGGTTTTCAGTTGTCCAGAAAAAGTGTGCTGATGAGCTGATAAAAAAGGAATGAAGTAGCTCCAGTAGCAAGGGTATGAAATGAGACTGGCCGAGTCAAAAAGCCAATAAAATTTTAAAACAAAAAAAACAAAGACTGGAAACATCGGGACAAGCTACTCTTTAAAAGGGAAGAGCAAAGTGTCATCTCTCTCTTTAAAGTTAATGGCACACTCATCTTTCATACTTTTATAGTTTTATTTCAGTCTTAAAGAAGGAAAAAGTAAAAATATTAAAATACTAAATGGAGAGCAGAGCTTCTCATTAAAATAAATGCATTTTGTTTTATTGTTTGGAAAAGTCTAACAAGCTGCAGAATACTAACTGAATTCTGTCATATTTTGAAAAAGGAAATTCCAACATATTTCCAGAAGTTAGCTTAAATTAGTCTACTTAATTAATCTTGAATTATAAATTAAAAGAAAATATGCTAACACACTTAAAAAACTACATGTCTTAGACTGCCTGTCTGGTGTGTTCATGCAGAAATCTTCCTCCTTTTTGTCTGAAATGTGAGGCTATTAGCCACATTAACCTAAATGGCACTGTTGCCTCAGTCTACATGGAGATTATTCTACTGCTTGGCTGAGGATATCAACGTAGTTGGCATTGATCTTATATGTTTATTTGGAGCTGAGAAACCTGATATCTATTTGGCACCAGCATCCACGCACTGCTTAGGATTAAACCTTAAATTCTTCCTTGATGCCTTTTTCTCATACTCTACTTTTAATGGGCAAATCCCATCAGATCTAGCTTCAAAATATAACTCAAATTCAACCCCTTTTCTTCACCTCCACCACTTCCACCACAGTTCAAAGCTACTAGCATCTTTCATTTAGACTGCTGAATAAATCTCTTCCTGCCTCTGAATATTCTGCACAGAGTGATCAAAGTGATTCTTTTAAACTCTGATAGTGTCATGACACTATCCCTCCAATGGTGGCGCACTTCACTTTGAACAAAATCCAAATTCATTCTGACCCCAACTCATCTCACAGACCACAGTTCTTACCTCTCAAGTCCTCTGTATCTATGGCAGCAAAATGCTACCCAGCAATCACTGGACTCTTCCTTGCTCCATTCCATTCTCTTCTCTTCTAGACAACCACATCACACCTTCTTTCCTCAAAGCTCCAAAAGTCCATTCCCACTCCCAGATGACAGCTTTGCTCCATATTGTATTGAGAAAACAGTAGCAATTAAAAGTCTTGACTCCTAGAATATAAATTAAGATAGCTATCTTATCACAACTGAAAACTACATATTAAAAACCTGAGACACGTTTAGGACCCCAAATTCATAAACAACATATTCAACAATAAAATAAGCATGCTAAATTCCCAACGGATCATCCAGAGTTAGATTGGAAAACATGCAGAACCATATCCAGGGCCATGTTGGGAAATACTTGGCTTTCTTACAAAGGGATGCCATTCAAATTAAGTGATTAGCACCTGGGTAACTAAATGGTAAGAAGGAGTTACTCCTACGTGGAGGATCAGATGGTCACTGGCCCTCAAGCACTGTCATCCCCACAAGCAGTTTACTCTTAAATAATTTAGGTCTTCAAATAGACATGGTCATTTTACAGAAACCCAAGTCAGAAACAATTGTTTACTATTATGACAACACAAGCAGCGGGACCATTTCATGCCAAACTAATGACTTCAGAACATGCAAAGCACAACTCCTCTGTATAAATCCACTTCAGAGCAGGGGTCAAAACCATTAAATGAATGTTAAACTGGAGTCCCTGGGCCCAGAGTGCCCCATGACTCCAGAGGACTGGGATTTGCAAGAAAAATACTAAACACAGAGACAAGTGTAAACACTCTACGAGATTCTTTATACAAATGACTTTTTGTCCGAAATCAAAACACCCAAAATCAGAACTTTAAGTTGTTACTTTTAAATGAAAAATATCTTTAGAAAGACATTCAATAATTACTTTTTAAAAAGAAAATCCTCTGAAGATGAAGTATGAAGGTATCACAGTTGACTTTAATAAGTGTTCTATTTTAAATGATCATTATAAAGACCTGGTCCCTCTAAAACATTTTCTTAAAAATTAAGTTTAGAAATTTCTAGGAGCTTTAGTGTTAGTGTGATGGGTGATCATTTTTATAAGACATGTCCATTTGAAGGCTGAATTAGAGGTGAAAAAGTTGGCTTAAAGCTCAACATTCAGAAAACGAAGATCATGGCATCTGGTCCCATCACTTCGTGGGAAATAGATGGGGAAACAGTGGCAGACTTTATTTTTTTGGGCTCCAAAATCACTGCAGATGGTGACTGCAGCCATGAAATTAAAAGACGCTTACTCCTTGGAAGGAAAGTTATGACCAACCTAGATAGCATATTGAAAAGCAGAGACATTACTTTGTCAACAAAGGTCCGTATAGTCAAGGCTATTGTTTTTCCTGTGGTCATGTATGGATGTGAGAGTTGGACTGTGAAGAAAGCTGAGCGCCGAAGAATTGATGCTTTTGAACTGTGGTGTTGGAGAAGACTCTTGAGAGTCCCTTGGACTGCAAGGAGATCCAACCAGTCCATTCTGAAGGAGATCAGCCCTGGGATTTCTTTGGAAGGAATGATGATAAAGCTGAAACTCCAGTACTTTGGCCACCTCATGCAAAGAGTTGACTCATTGGAAAAGACTCTGATGCTGGGAGGGATTGGGGGCAAGTGAAGAAGGGACAACAGAGGATGAGATGGCTGGATAGCATCACTGACTCGATGGACGTGAGTCTCAGTGAACTCCGGGAGTTGGTGATGGACAGGGAGGCCTGGCGTGCTGCGATTCATGGGGTCGCAAAGAGTCGGACACGACTGAGTGATTGATCTGATCTGATCTGATCTGACCAAGCTGCATGATGTCAACACACTGCCACAGAAGAAGGGAAAGAGACCAAGGTTCACTGAGCTTTAATTTCAAGTTTAAATACATGGGACACTTTGTAATAAGGAAAGTTACCCTACACAGAAACTAGCTAGCTTTTTACCAAATCTTTTCTCTTCTCATTTGGCACACACTATATTTCCAGCCACCCGTCAGGTAAGTGTAACTGAGCCCTAGCCACTGCAATGTGAGCAGAAGTACTGTATGCCACCCTTCGGCTTGAGTATATAAAAACATCTCCCCAAGCAATGCCAGCTTGATGTGGATGGGTATGAAGCCTTAGAGGAAAGATGTCAAAGGTGGCAGAGCTCCAGATGGAAGGAGCCCTGGATTGTTATTTAAAAGACAGACATCTTTTAAAAGGGAGACAACTTTAGATGATAAAATAAACCATTTTTAAGATTTTTTGTTATAGTAGCTCCTATTGTCTTAATAAACATCCTTAGTTCTGAATGATGACTCAATGAATAATTAAGTTACTAATAACTGTTTAAGGTAAGCAACTGTACACCAATCTCTAACATCCATTATCTTCTGTGTTTAAATCCAACAGGCTTGCAAAAGTTGTAAATGGACTAATACCAGAGTCTACTTTTCAATATCTAAAGCTTTCTATGGACTAAACACCAAAGACCTCCATAAATAAGATAAAACAAAGATTCTGGTGGCAATTGCTACCATTGAATAAAAGACTCATGGTCTTTTTTACTCTAATCTAGCTTCACCCTACCTCAACCATGGAGAAGATCAAAAGGATCAGAAAGAGCAGGGGAAGAAAAGTAAAAGAAAAAAAATAAGTAAAAGAGCAACAAAGAACATAAAAGGGCCCTTGAACCATGGGGTCAGAACTGTGCAGAGAGAGGGGAGAAGCTTTAGATTCAACATAAAATTGAAATTCTCGTGTTGCCTAGACAAGGCTTTTAAAGCTTGGCAGTATCTTAATGATCAAAATGAGGAAAGGGGGAACAAAAAAGATGGAGCAAACAGAAAACAAACAGCAATATAACAGATATACCTCTAACCACAATAATCATATTAAAAGTAAAGGAGCTAAACACACTTATTAAAAAGCAAAGACTGTCATATTGGACAAAAGAACTCAACTATATACCACTTACAAGAAATATACTTTAGCAAATTAACAATATCAGGAATGAGAAAAGTGACATCATTATAAATTTAACAGCTATTAAAATAATAATAAGGAAATGTTACAAGCAATTTTATGCCATCAAATTCAAAAACATAGGTAAAAAGGGTAAATTCCATGAAACATACAAATTAGTAAAGTTCACTCAAGGAAAGAAAAAAAGATAACCTGAATAATCCTATATCTATATCAAAAGTTGAATTTTGTAGTTTAAAAACTAGAAAGTAAACTACTGGCCCAGATGCTTTCACTGGTGAATTCTACAGACATTTAAGAGGACTGATATAAATTCAACAGAAATTCTTTCAGAAAAGGTATTCAGATTGAAAAGAGAGTAAATCTGATGTTATTTGTAAATAACAAGACCATCTACATAGAGAATCCAATTGAACCTATAAAAAAAATCTACTAGAACTAATAAGTAAATTTAATAAGTCTGTAAGAAACAAAGTCAATATACCAAAAAAATAAATTATATTTCTATGTAGCAACAAAAACAAATTTTAATATAATTCATAATGGAATCAAAATATATAAAGTACTTGTATATTCTTCTAACAAATAATATACAAGATTTATACACAGAAAACTATAGAACATTGCTGAGGAAAATTGAAGATAAAAATTATCTACATAATTGGAGAAATATACTATGCCCTTTGTTGGAAGACTCAATATTATGAAGATGTCAATTCTCCCCAAATTGATCTGTATGATCAATGTAATCCCAAACAATTTCCCAATAGACCTTTTTGTTAGAAATTGACAAGTTTTAATTCTAAAAGTCGTATCAAAATGCAACTTTTTAAAAGAACAAAATTAGAGGACTAATCTCAAGTTTCATGACTTAATATAATGAGTTCCAGTGAGCAAAACAGGGTGCTTTGGGCACAAATATAGACCAAAGGAATGAAATACAGAATCCAGAAACAGATCCACACATATATGGATGGTTTATTTTTTACAAAAGTACAAAGACAATTCAATAAAGAAACAATGGTCTTTCAATAAATAGTGCTTGTAAGAATTGGATATCCATACACAAGAATAAAATTAAAAAGCTTTCATTTACACCTCAAACCACAAACAAAAAGTAACTCAACTGAATCATGTCCTAAATGTAAAATCTAAAATGAAAACATCACGATGAAAATAGGAGAAAATAAATGATCTTAGATTGGTATACAATTCTCAGATAAAACACCAAAAGAATGTTTCATGAAACAAAACTCATAAAATGGACTTCATCAAAAATTAAAAACTTCTTTCGAAAGACACCATTAAGAAAACAGAAGATAACCAAAAGGAAGCTTCAGAAGATTGTATATAAACAAAGCATTTAATATTAAAGAGGTACTAGATTATAGACTCGGAGAAGGCAATGGCACCCCACTCCAGTACTCTTGCTTGGAAAATCTCATGGACGGAGGAGCCTGGTAGGCTGCAGTCCATAGGATCGCTAAGAGTCAGACACGACTGAGCGACTTCACTTTCCCCTTTCACTTTCATACATTGGAGGAGGAAATGGCAACCCACTCCGGTGTTCTTGCCTGGAGAATCCCAGGGACGAGGGAGCCTGGTGGGCTGCCGTCTATGGGGTCGCACAGAGTCGGACACGACTGAAGCGACTTAGCAGCAGCAGCAGATTATAGACTAACTTCTCAATAGCTTAAAAGTAAGACCCAATAAAAGTAAGACCAAATAGGAAAAGGAGTACGTCAAGGCTGTATATTCACCCTGCTTATTTAACTTATATGCAGAGTACTTCATGAGAAACACTGGGCTGGAAGAAGCACAAGCTGGAATCAAGATTGCCGGGAGAAATATCAATAACCTCAAATATGCAGATGACACCACCCTTATGGCAGCAAGTGAAGAGAAACTAAAAAGCCTCTTGATGAAAGTGAAAGAGGAGAGTGAAAAAGTTGGCTTAAAGCTCAACATTCAGAAAACGAAGATCATGGCATCTGGTCCCATCACTTCATGGGAAATAGATGGGGAAACAGTGGAAACAGTGTCCGACTTTATTTTTGGGGGCTCCAAAATCACTGCAGATGGTGACTGCAGCCATGAAATTAAAAGACGCTTACTCCTTGGAAGGAAAGTTATGACCAACCTAGATAGCATATTCAAAAGCAGAGACATTACTTTGCCAACAAAGGTCCGTCTAGTCAAGGCTATGGTTTTTCCAGTGGTCATGTATGGATGTGAGAGTTGGACTGTGAAGAAAGCTGAGCGCCGAAGAATTGATGCTTTTGAACTGTGGTGTTGGAGAAGACTCTTGAGAGTCCCTTGGACTACAAGGACATCCAACCAGTCCATTCTAAAGGAGTTCTGTCCTGGGTATTCTTTGGAAGGAATGATGCTAAAGCTGAAACTCTAGTACTTTGGCCACCTCATGTGAAGAGTTGACTCACTGGTAAAGACCCTGATGCTGGGAGGGATTGGGGGCAGGAGGAGAAGGGGATGACAGAGGATGAGATGGCTGGATGGCATCACCGACTCGATGGACGTGAGTTTGAGTGAACTCCGGGACTTGGTGATGGACAGGGAGGCCTGGAGTGCTGCAATTCATGGGGTCACAAAGAGTCAGACATGGCTGAGCGACTGAACTGAACTGAACTGAAGACCCAATAGAAGCCATAGACCAGTGAAAGGACATATTTAATAAGCTAAAGGAAATTAGCTGACCCAAATCATAAACTTAGTAAAAAGTATCTTTCAAAAATAATACTGAAATAGATATTATCGGGTGGGGGGAAGCTAAGAAAGTTTGGTATTATCTAATCTTTACTTATGAAAATTCTAAGAGATGTATTCCAAGCAATAGGAAAGCAATCCTGAGATGCAAGGAAAAATGAAGAGCAGAGAAATTAATATGTGGGTAATTCTAAACAACCATAGAGTATAATACTACTAGTAGCAATAGTAATAGTGATAATAAGTCAATAATAATAATATCTTGTGAGGTTTTTCTAATGCAAGATATAATAGAAAATAAAACCATAACCTATAAGTTGAGAGAGGGTATATGGAGTTAACAGTTTTTTGTGTTTCTTGGCAGGAGGGTAAAAGTGTTGATTAATTTTAAACCTTGACAAGTTAAATATGCACGTGGTATTTCTAGATAATCACTAAAATAACAGTAAGAGAGTAGTTAACTTGCAAACAAATAGAAGAAAAACAGAATTAGAAAAAACAATTTACCTAAAAGCAGGGATATGGTGAAATGGGAGCAAATAACAAAGGATATGATGGTAAGATGTATATCCAACTGTAGAAATAATCACCTAAAATTTAAATTGACTAAATGCTCTATTTTAAAGGACAATATTATCAAACTGGATGATAAAAATTTAACTGTATGACATTTTCAAGAAACACCTAAAATATAAAAAGATAAAAAGACAAAGTAAAAGAATGAAAAACTGAACACCCTGCAAAACAAAAGTGGAAGTGAAAGTCACTCAGTCACGTCTGACTCTTTGCAGTGCCATGGGCTATACAGTCCATGGAATTCTCCAGGCCAGAATACTGGAGTGGGTAGCCTTTCTCTTCTCTAGGGGATCTTCCCAACCCAGGGATCAAACCCAGGTCTCCCGCATTGCAGGTGGATTCTTTACCAGCTGAGCTACAAGGGAAGCCCAACAAAAGGAAAGCTGGAGTTTTATATTTAAAAACCTTACTATTTTTAGTTTTTGAGAAAAGTGTATGCTGCCCTCTATAAGTGACTATATCAATTTACATTCCCACCAACAGTGTACTAGAGTTCCCTTTTCTCCACATCCTCACCAACAAATGCAATTTGTATTCTTTTTTTTAATAATATTGAGCTGTAAGCATTGCTTATATATGTTGGATATTAATCTCATATCAGTCATGTCATTTGCTAATACTTTCCTCCATCTAGTAGGTTGTCATTTCATTTTATTTATGGTTTCCTTTGCTGTGCAAAAGCTTTTAAGTTTAGTTGGGTCCCATTTGTTTATTTTTGCTTTTATTTCCTTTACTTTAGAAGACAGATTAAAAAAATACTACTGAGGTGGATGAAACTGGAGCCTATTATACAGAGTGAAGTAAGCCAGAAAGAAAAACACCAATACAGTATACTAATGCATATATATGGAATTTAGAAAGATGGTAACAATAACCCTGTGTACGAGACAGCAAAAGAGACACTGATGTATAGAACAGTCTTATGGACTCTGTGGGAGAGGGAGAGGGTGGGAAGATTTGGGAGAATGGCATTGAAACATGTAAAATATCATGTATGAAACGAGTCGCCAGTCCAGGTTCGATGCACGATACTGGATGCTTGGGGCTGGTGCACTAGGACGACCCAGAGGGATGGTATGGGGAGGGAGGAAGGAGGAGGGTTCAGGATGGGGAACACATGTATACCTGTGGCGGACTCATTATGATATTTGGCATAACTAATACAATTTTGTAAAGTTTAAAAATAAAATAAAATTTAAAAAAGAAAAAGAAAAAAAAATACTGCTGTGATTTATGTCAAAGAGTGTTGTACCTGTTTTCCTCAAGGAATTTTATAGTACCTGGTCTTACATTTAGGTCTTTAATCCATTTTTAAATTTATTTTTATATAAAGTGTTAGTGAGTGTTCTAATTTCATTCCTTTACATAGAGTTGTCCAGTTTTCCCAACACCACTTATTGATGAGATTATCTTTTCTCCGTGGTATATTCTGTCCTTCTTTGTCATAGATTAATTGACCATAAGTACATGGGTTTATTTCTAGGCTCCCCATTCTGTTCCATTGATCTACATGTCTGTTTTCATGCCAGAACCATACTGTTTTGACAACTATAGTTTCTTTACATAGTCTGAAGTTGGAGAGACTGATACCTGCAGTTCCATTTTTCTCAAGATTGCTTTGGCTATTTGAGGATTCTTACGTTTTCATGCAAATTAAAAAAAATTTTGTTCTAGTTCTGTAAAAAAAAATCATGAAAAAAAAAAAAGGTAATGAAAGTGAAAATCACTCAGTCATGCCCACTCTTTGCAACCCCATGGTCTGCCCATGGTTCTACGGGCAAGAATACTGGAGTGGGTAGCTATTCCCTTCTCAGTGGATCTTCCTGAAACAGGAATTGAACCGAGATCTCCTGTATTGCAGGCAGATTCTTTACCAGCTAAGCTACCAGAGAAGACCTAAAAAATGGGCAAAAGATATGAACAGACATTTTCCCAAAAAAAGACATACAGAAGAACAAAAGATAGATGAAAAGATGCTCAATATCATTGATCATCGGGGAAATTCAAATCAAAACAACAATGAGGTATCACCTCATACCTGTTAGAATGGCTATTACCAAAAAGAAAAGAAATAACCAGTATTGGTAAGGGTGTGGAGAAAGGGAAACTCTTGTGCACTGTTGGTGGGAATGTAAACTGGTCCAGCCACTATGGAAAACAATACGAAGGTTCCTCAAGAAATTAAAAACAGAAGAACTACCATAAGATCCAAATATTCCACTTCAGGGTATTTATCTGAAGAAAATGAAAACATCAACTCAAAAATATACAAGCACCTCCCCCCCCATGTCATTTGCAGCATTATTTACAATAATCAAGATATGGGAATAATCTAAATGTTCATCAATTGACGAATGCATAAAGAAATTGTTGTTTATATATACACTGTAAAAAAAAGAATGTTACTTTGCTATTTGTGACAACATGGATGGACCCTGAGGGCATTGTGCTAAGTGAAATAAGTCAAAGAAAGATAATACATACAATCTCAATTATATGTGGAATCTAAAAACCTCAATTTAAAATAAAAGCAAAAAATTAAGAATAAATAAGAAGGTGATCAAAAATGTGTACTAAAAGAAAAGAAATATAAACTGCTAGGAAATCATTGGCGGCAATAAAAAGGAAAACACTTTATAGTAAAACCACCTATAGGACACAAATAATAAGTTATACTCAAGGCAGAATATATAGCTTTAAATGCTTGAGTTGTTTTAAAAAGCAGAAACTATAAAGGAACTTTGTATTAGTAAATAAGAAAATAAAATTAATAAAAATAAGCTGGGAAGATAGAATTTATAAACATAAAAGGTAAAATTCATAAAATGATAAACAACAACAAAAATAAAAGAAAGGATAATTAAACCCAAAAGTGGATTCATTGAAAAGACCAGTAAAATAAAGAAAATGTTTTCTAAGCCTGATAAAGTAAAAAACAAAAAGTACAAAGTAAATACAATTTAGGAATGAGAAAAGAAACATGACCACTGAGTCAGGAAAGACCAAAGAATGACATAAGAACATTAAATGTAATTCTGTGACAAAAGATTTGAAAACCCATAACACAACATTGTAAATCAACAATACTCCAATAAAATTTTTTTAAACATTTGAAAGCCCAAAAGAATGAATTATTTCCTAGCAGAATATCAATCACAAAACCAACCCAACAGGAAGTAGACAATTTTAATCAATTACCAAATAATCCATAAGATAGTTAAGAATGTATCATTTAAAAAGATACCAGGACCATATGCTTCATAACTGACTTTAATCTGGCTTTTAAATAACAGAAAATTCTTATATTGTTTAAAATAAGCCATTGAAATATATATAAAGCTCCTTAATGATGTCAACTTTTCATGCCCAAATTTAATAAAAATAGAAGCAAAATATAAAACTGCAAGCCAGTTTGGCTTATTTCTGTAAAAACAGTAACTCTAAATAAAATATTAAAAAAGAGAATCGGTCAATATATCAAAGGATGTATATATTTCAAAAATAGAGTGCTTAATATCAGGAAATGTATCCATTGAAACCAATACAGCAAAAATGTGAAAGATGTCTTACAACAGATACTTAAAAAGGCATTTGACAAAATTCAATAGTCCTAATTTTAAACAGCACTACAAAAAAACTTATGAAACCAATAACAATAATTTTTCAAAAACTAGCAGTAAATTCTAAAATCAAAATCAAAGATGACCCATTTCACATTAATGATAACACTTTTATAGTATTATAGTAGATACTGAAGCAAATGAAATATCCTGCAAAAAAACATTGGAAAAAGCAAAAACTATCTCTTTCGCTGATTACATAACTGTACATTTTTATACACAGAAAACTCAAAAAATTCTAATACAAAACATTCTAAGGATAATAAAATAGTTTGTTCTAGTTTTTGGATTAAAAACAAATATTTTTAATTAACAGCTTTTTTCTTTTTTAATATAAATTTATTTATTTTAATTGGAGGCTAATTACTTTACAATATTGTATTGGTTTTGCCATACATCAACATGAATCCACCATGGGTGTACATGTGTTCCTAATCCTGAACCCCCCTCCCACCTCCCTCCCCATACCATCCCTCTGGGTCATCCCAGTGCACCAGCCCCAAGCACCCTGTATCATGCATCGAACCTGGACTGGCAATTTGTTTCACATATGATATTATACATGTTTCAATGCCATTCTCCCAAATCATCCCACCATCTCCCTCTCCCACAGAGTCCAAAAGACTGTTCTATACATCTGTGTCTCTTTTGCTGTCTCGCATACAGGGTTATCATTACCATCTTTCTAAATTCCATATATATGCGTTAGTATACCGTATTGGTGTTTTTCTTTCTGGCTTACTTCACTCTGTATAATAGGCTCCAGTTTCATCCTCATTAGAACTGATTCAAATGTATTCTTTTTAATGGCTGAGTAATATTCCATTGTGTATATGTACCACAGCTTTCTTATCCATTCATCTACTGATGGACATCTAGGTTGCTTCCATGTCCTGGCTATCATAAACAGTGCTGTGATGAACACTGGGGTACACGTGTCTCTTTCAATTCTGGTTTCCTCGGTGTGTATGCCCAGCAGTGGGATTGCTGGATCATAAGGCGGTTCTATTTCCAGTTTTTTAAGGAATCTCCACACTGTTCTCCATAGTGGCTGAACTAGTTTGCATTCCCAACAACAGTGTAAGAGGGTTCCCTTTTCGCCACACTCTCTCCAGCACTTATTGCTTGTAGACTTTTGGATAGCAGCCATTCCGACTGGGGTGAAATGGTACATCATTGTGGTTTTGATTTGCAATTCTCTGATAATGAGTGATGTTGAGCATCTTTTCATGTGTTTGTTAGCCATCTGTATGTCTTCTGTGGAGAAATGTCTATTTAGTTCTTTGGCCCATTTTTTGATTGGGTCGTTTATTTTTCTGGAATTGAGCTGTAGGAGTTGCTTGTATATTTTTGAGATTAATTCTTTGTCAGTTTCTTCATTTGCTATTATTTTCTTCCATTCTGAAGGCTGTCTTTTCACCTTGCTTATAGTTTCCTTTGTTGTGCAGAAGCTTTTAAGTTTAATTAGGTCCCATTTGTTTATTTTTGCTTTTATTTCCAGTATTCTGGGAGGTGGGTCATAGAGGATCCTGCTGCGATGTATGTCGGAGAGTGTTTTGTCTATGTTCTCCTCTAGGAGTTTTATAGTTTCTGGTCTTACGTTTAGATCTTTAATCCATTTTGAGTTTATTTTTGTGTATTGTGTTAGAAAGTGTTCTAGTTTCATTCTTTTACAAGTGGTTGACCAGTTTTCCCAGCACCACTTGTTAAAGAGATTGTCTTTTCTCCATTGTATATTTTTGCCTCCTTTGTCAAAGATAAGGTGACGATAGGTGCATGGGTTTATCTCCTGGCTTTCTATTTTGTTCCATTGATCAATATTTCTGTCTTTGTGCCAGTACCATACTGTCTTGATAACTGTGGCTTTGTAGTAGAGCCTGAAGTCAGGCAGGTTGATTCCTCCAGTTCCATTCTTCTTTCTCAAGATAGCTTTGGCTATTCGAGGTTTTTTGTATTTCCATACAAATTGTGAAATTATTTGTTCTAGCTCTGTGAAAAATACCATTGGTAGCTTGATAGGGATTGCATTGACTCTAATAGATTGCTTTGGGTAGTACACTCATTTTCACTATATTGATTCTTCCAATCCATGAACATGGTATATTTCTCCATCTATTAGTGTCCTCTTTGATTTCTTTCACCAGTGTTTTATAGTTTTCTATATATAGGTCTTTAGTTTCTTTGAAAGTGAAGTCGCTCAGTCGTGTCCTACTCTTTGCGACCCCATGGACTGTAGCCTACCAGGCTCCTCTGTCCATGGAATTTTCGAGGCAATAGTACTGGAGTGGACTGCCATTTCCTTCTCCAGGGCATCTTCCCAACCCAGGGATCGAACCCAGGTCTCCCACATTGTAGACAGATGCTTTACCATCTGAGCCACCAGGGAAGTATATTAGTTTCTTTAGGTAGATATATTCTTAAGTATTTTATTCTTTTCATTGCAATGGTGAATGGAATTGTTTCCTTAATTTCTCTTTCTGTTTTCTCATTATTAGTGTATAGGAATGCAAGGGATTTCTGTGTGTTGATTTTATATTCTGCAACTTTACTATATTCATTGATTAGCTCTAGTAATTTTCTGGTGGAGTCTTTAGGGTTTTCTATGTAGAGGATCATGTCATCTGCAAACAGTGAGAGTTTTACTTCTTCTTTTCCAATTTGGATTCCTTTTATATCTTTTTCTGCTCTGATTGCTGTGGCCAAAACTTCCAAAACTATGTTGAATCGTAGTGGTGTCTTGTTCCTGACTTTAGAGGAAATGCTTTCAATTTTTCACCATTGAGGATAATGTTTGCTGTGGGTTTGTCATATGTAGCTTTTATTATGTTGAGGTTATGTTCCTTCTATTCCTGCTTTCTGGAGAGTTTTTATTATAAATGGATGTTGAATTTTGTCAAAGGTTTTCTCTGCAGGAAAAGGAAATGGAAACCCACTCCAGTGTTCTTGCCTGGAGAATCCCAGGGATGGGGGAGCCTGGTGGGCTGTCGTCTATGGGGTTGCACAGACTCGGACATGACTGAAGCAACTTAGCATTAGCAGTAGCATTGAGATAATCATATGGCTTTTATTTTTCAATTTGTTAATGTGGTGTATTACACTGATTGATTTGCAGATATTGAAGAATCCTTACATCCCTGGGATAAAGCCCACTTGGTCATGATGTATGATCTTTTGAATGTGTTGTTGGATTCTGATTGCTAGAATTTTGTTAAGGATTTTTACATCTATGTTCATCAGTGATATTGGCCTGTAGTTTTCTTTTTGGGGGGCATCTTGGTCAGGTTTTGGTATTAGGGTGATGGTGGCCTCATAGAATGAGTTTGGAGGTTTACCTTCCTCTGCAATCTTCTGGAAGAGTTTGAGCAGGATAGGTGTTAGCTCTTCTCTAAATTTTTGGTAGAATTCTAACAGCTTTTTTCTAACAATTAACATCAAGAAATGAAAAGTCCAATCTTTTTACAATAGTGACAAAAACCATAAAATACTTTTAAGTAATTTAATTAAAAAGTCACAGGATAAATAGAATCTTATTAAAATATGTAATTGTGAAAATATGAAGATGCATTCCATCTCTTATAAGGGAATAACATAAAAATGTGTTATTCTCCAAAAATTAATCTACAAATTAAATGCAATTTCAGTGAGTATCCCAATAAATTTTTAATTAGATACATGATTTTAAAGTTGTATGTGAAAAAATATATACTTAAGAAAAATATGAAAAAACGATATGAGAAGATTTGCCTTGACAATTATCAGAATATATCATAAAGTCATTATAATCCAATAGGAGCAAGTAAATGGAGCAGTAAGACATGGTAGATCTTCAGAAATAAATCCCAGTGTAGATGAGTTAATATAAACATGGTACATTTTTAATAGAAAAATTTTAGATTGTTTAATGACTGATATTAATATCCTAATATTAGCATATGAGATACTAATATCTCATACAAAGAGATCAGATTTTTAGTTAGTAGAGGCAAGAGTGGGAAGAGGGGGGAATTGGATGAAGGTCAAAATGTACAAACTTCCAGATATAAAATAAATAATTACCAGATATGTAATGTACAATACAATTAATATAATTAACACTGATGTATGTTACACATGAAAATTTTTATGAGAGTCAATCCTAAGAGCTCTCATCACAAGGGAAAAAAGATTATTTTTTCAATTTTATATCTGTATGAGATGATGGATGCTCACTAACTTATTGTGATGGATGTTCACTAACTTATTTCATGGGGTATATAACTCACATCATCATTCTATACCCTTAAACTTACAGTGCTGTATGTCTATTACACCTCAATAAAACTGGAAGAAAAATGATTGGTACTAATATCCTAGATACATATCTAGAAGGAGATAAACATGAAAATCTGAGACTTCACAATTCAGTATTGTTTAGAATTCACGACTTCTTAACTCTGACTAGAAATTCAGAAGCTAAAGTGTGATACATTTGACTAAATAAAAATGAAAAGCTTTTGTATAACAATGAATCTCATATACAAATATAATGTACTAAGAATAGATGTGGAAAAAATATTTGTAACACAGATGATAAAATTTTAAGTTAATAATATGCAAAAATATTTTACAAATTGACAAGAAAGAGATAGGCAACCAAATAAAATAGTGGGCAAAGATAACTCAGATAAATAAATCCTGTGGTAAGGTACAAATGAAAAGATATACAAATTCACAAGGAGTAACCATGAATGAACATGCAGATTATAGTAACTAAGTGATTATCACTTTATACCCATCAGAGTAACAAAAATTAAAAAGAGCCACAATATCTATTGCTGGCTGGGATATAATGAAAAGTATTCTCTCACATATATTGCTGGTGGAAATATGAAGTGTTACATCCTTTGGCAAAAGCAATCTGGCATCATATATTATATGGTATTATAATTAAAACACATACTCACAGACCCATCCAGCAATAATATTCATGGATATTCCAATAAAATAAAAGTATTTCTTTACAAAGATTTATGTAAAAAGATATTGATTGCAGCATGGTTAGTCATGGTAGGAAAAAAAAAAAGAACTACAAAAAAAAGCAATGTTGACCAATAGGAGAATGACTTTTAAAAAATTCCAGTCGTTAAAAATAATGAGTTGGAGCTCTACCAGATGACTTGGAGGATTTTCAAATGAGATATTGTTGAGTGAGAAAAGCAAGATGTAGAAAAACATATAATATATGATCCTACACCCATAAAAAACACATAAAATATGCCTATGCATGTATATTATATATTACAGAAGATTATATGGAGGATAGATAAAATGCGCAGAAAAGATGCATGTGATGCTGTTTTAGAGGCTACTTGGGAGGTAGAGAGGCTGTTGTGAAAGGAAGCAAGAGGATGAAGCAAAGAAAAAAGAAAAACTTACAGTATAAGAGCACCTGATAATTTTAAAGGTTTGCATTTGACCAAATTATGTACATGTGGGTACATATAGTTAAAATACATATTATTTAAAATATGTTAGATTTAAAATATTTTAAGGAAAAAGATGAACATACCAATAAAAAAATATTTTCCTTCTTCAGTGATCAAAGAAATCAAAGCTAAAATAATGATAATCATTTTTCCCTATAAGTCTAGAAAAGATTGATAAAGTTGGTAACTCCTACTGGTTATGTACAGGTGAAGAAATAAACACTTGCAATGCTCAATGCTCTGTGAACATGAATTGTGAGAACATTTCTGAATGATCCTTTGGCAATATTTAAGAAAAACTTTTAAATAACCACTGCATAATCATACATTCCAGTTGGGCTACTTCAAATCCTAAAAGATGATGCTGTTAAAGTGCTGCACTCAATATGCCAGCAAATGTGGGAAACTCAGCAGTGGCCACAGGACTGGAAAAGGTCAGTTTTCATTCCAATCCAAAAGAAAGGCAATGCCAAAGAATGCTCGAACTACTGCACAACTGCATTCATCTCGCACACTAGTAAAGTAATGCTCAAAATTCTCCAAACCAGGCTTCAACAGTACGTGAACCGTAAACTTCCTGATGTTGAAGCTGAATTTAGAAAAGGCAGAGGAACCAGAGATCAAATTGCCAACATCTGTTGGATCATCAAAAAAGCAGAATTCCAGAAAAACTTCTGCTTTATTGACTATGCGAAAGCCTTTGACTGTGTGGATCACAACAAACTGTGGAAAGTTCTTCAAGAGATGGGAATACCAGACCATCTTACCTGCCTCCTGAGAAACCTGTATGCAGGTCAAGAAGCAACAGTTAGAACTGGACATGGAACAACAGATCGGTTTTAATTTGGGAAAGGAGTACGTCAAGGCTGTATATTGTCACCCTGCTTATTTAATTTATATGCAGAGTACATCATGCGAAATGCCGGGCTGGAGAGAACACAAGCTAGAATGAAGATTGCCAGGAGAAATATCAATAACCTCAGATATGCAGATGACACCACACTTATGGCAGAAATCGAAGAAGAACTAAGGAGCCTCTTGATGAAAGTGAAGGAAGAGAGTGAAAAAGTTGGCTTAAAACTCAACATTCAGAAAACGAAGATCATGGCATCTGGTCTCAGCACTTCATGGCAAATAGATGGGTAAACAATGGAAACAGTGAGAGACTTTATTTTTAGGGGCTCCAAAATCATTGCAGATGGTGACTGCAGCCATGAAATTAAGAGACGCTTGCTCCTTGGAAGAAAAGCTATGACCAACTAGACAGCATATTAAAAAGCAAAGACATTACTTTACCAACAAAGGTCCATCAAGTCAAGGCTATGGTTTTTCCAGTAGTCATGTATGGATATGAGAGTTGGACTACAGAGAAAGCTGAGTGCCAAGGGATTGATGGTTTTGAACTGTGATGTTGGACAAAACTCTTGAGAGTCCCTTGGACTGCAAGGAGATCCAACCAGTCAATCTTAAAGGAAATCAGTCCTGATTATTCATTGGAAAGATTGATGCTGAAGCTGAAGCTCCAATACTTTGACCACTTGATGCGAAGAATTGACTCACTGGAAAAGACCTGATGCTGGTTAGGATTGAAGGCAGGAAGAGAAGGGGACAACAGAGGATGAGATGGTTGGATGGCATCACTGACTCAATGGACATGAGTTTGAGTTAACTCTGGGAGTTGGTGATGGACAGGGAGGCCTGGCATGTTGCAGTCCATAGGGTCGCAAAGAATTGGACACACCTGAGTGGCTGAACTGAACTGAATCATACAGAAATGTACATAAAAAGTGATCACTGTCAGTAATGTTAAGAAATTGGAAGCAAGTTAAATAAATGAAATAAATACATATGTAAGATAGATAGGTAGTGACAGATAGATAGTGAAGTCGCTCAGTCGTGTCCGACTCTTTGCGACCCCATGGACAATAGCCAACCAGGCTTCTCCGTCCGTGGGATTTTCCAGACAAGAATACTGGAGTGGGTTGCCATTTCCTTCTCCAGGGGATCTTCCAGACCCAAGGATCGAACCCGGGTCTCCCGCATTATAGGCAGACACTTTACCGTCTGAGCCATCAGGGAAGTCCAAATATGTAACACATATGTAAAGTACACTTCAAATATCATTAGCACTCAGTAAATGTCCTAAGTAAGGAAGATTGGTTAATCAAGTTGTAGTCCAATTCAGAAGAGGAAAGAGATAATGAAATATTTAATAAACACTACTAGCATCCTGGCATGGAAAACAATGTGAGTTTTAAAAATTACAGTGCAGACCCATATTCATGCCATAGAAAAACATTAACACAGCACAAGGTATTATTCAATATTAAAGGTGAAATGAATTTGTAAAGCAGTATCCATCTTTGAAAAGATATTTGTAATTATATTCGTGTAGAAAAATGTCTGGAAATAAGCGAAACAAAAGGATAACACTGGTTATCTCTGAAGTGTGGAAATGTTTTTTGAGGTTTGTTTTTTAATCCATCTGTGTTTCCTAATTTTTCTACAATGAGAAAGTATTTCTGTATAATTTTTAAACTTTTCAAAAGCATGTAGGGTGGATAAGTATCTGGAGTATGGAATTCCAGCTCCTTATTTTAATAGCAATGTGACATTATGTACTTAACTTTTTAAAAACATGTTTTTTCATCTGCTGATTAATTACATGGAAACAAAATAACCCACCCACTGGTGATTCCAAATCAATAGGTATTTACTCTCCTTAAATCCATGGGCAGGGGTGCAAGAGATGGGGCATGCTGACATTTGCTCACACTAGCAAAATTTTTATGTTGCCCTAGTACATATTCGAAAGACTGGATCAGATACTGAAACTTGTGTGGTTATTTTCAAACATCTCATGACTTAAGAGAACAGGTGTTGGAGGAAACTGTCTCTACATATTTGCTAGGAAAGCATTCTCAGGTTTCTTTCCTAATCATGGAAAAGATGATACATTAATGTGACTATTACCCCTATTTTCTGAAAATAGCCAAGCAACCAGATGCATGAAACCCACATTCAGGAGAAATGAAGTCATTGGTAAGAGTCCCAAGAATTCTAGCAATTAAGCTATTAGAGTTACATAACATACAAGTTCCAACACGTTTTCCCAGGTCCACCATGTACCTAATAAAACTTTTCCAAGTTTTATTGACAATTCCAAATCCATATATCATAACCTTTGGACCAACTTCAACGAAATACAAAATGTCCCTCATGGGACTGTTTATGGATGCAATTGGTGCATGCTCAAAATTACTTCAGAAGACTAATGGAAATTTTTGATTCAAAGATGGAAAGTGAAAAGGAGGAGAGGACATTCAGTTCTGGAACCAAAAACCATGAAAAAAATGAAGAGCAAGAAGAGAGATTGATATCTCCTTTCTCCTCTGGAAGAGCAAAGTGGGGAGGACAGTGAAATGTTGGAGGGAGCATATGTGTACATCCACCAGCCCAGCACCATTCTTGCAAGGGAGATGATGAGGATCACTGATCCCTCAGAGTTTCTTTAATATTGAGAATAAGTGAACTGTTTCATGAATAATAAGAGGGCTGAATGCTCAGGATGAGTTCAGGGTGGAGTCAAATAAAACTGCTGTGAGCCATTTAAAACTGAACTATCATCTTCCATCTGGGTTTTTCCAGTTCATTTCAGTTCAGTTCAGTTGCTCAGTCAGTCAGTTCAGTTAGTTCAGTTGCTCAGTCGTGTCCAACTCTTTGCAACCCCATGAATCACAGCACACCAGGCCTCCCTGTCCATCACCAACTCCCGGAGTTCACTCAAACTCATGTCCATCGAGTCGGTGATGCCATCCAGCCATCTCATCCTCTGTCGTCCCCTTCTCCTCCTGCCCCCAATCCCTCCCAGCATCAGAGTCTTTTCCAATGAGTCAACTCTTCACAGGAGGTGGCCAAAGTACTGGAGCTTCAGCTTTAGCATCATTCCCTCCAAAGAACACCCAGGGCTGATCTCCTTCAGAATGGACTGGTCGGATCTCCTTGCAGTCCAAGGGATTCTCAGGAGTCTTCTCCAACACCACAGTTCAGTTGCTCAGTCGTGTCCAACTCCTTGCAACCCCATGGACCACAGCACGCCAGACTTCCCTGTCCATCATCAACTCCTGGACCTTACTCAAACTCATGTCCATCAAGTCAGTGATGCCATCCAACCATCTCATCCTCTGTCATCCCCTTTTCCTTCCATCTTCAATCTTTCCCAGCATCAGGATCTTTTCCAATGAGTCAGTTCTTTGTATCAGGTGGCCAAAGTATTGGAGTTTCAGCTTCAGCATCAGTCCTTCCAATGAATATTCAGGACTGATTTCCTTTAGGATGGACTGGTTGGATCTCCTTGCATTCCAAGGGACTCTCAAGAGTCTTCTCCAACACTACAGTTTAAAAGCATCAATTCTTCGGTGCTCAGTTTTCTTTATAGTCCAACTCTCACACCCATACATGACTACTGGAAAAACCATAGCCTTGACTAGATGGACCTTTGTTGGTAAAGTAATGTCTCTGCTTTTTAATATGCTGTCTAATTTGGTCATAGCTTTTCTTCCAAGAAGCAAGCGTCTCAATTTCATGGCTGCAATCACCATCTGCAGTGATTTTGGAGCCCCTAAAAATAAAGTCTGTCTCTGTTTCCACTGTTCCCCATCTATTTGCCATGAAGTGATGGGACCGGATGCCATGATCTTAGTTTTCTGAATGTTGAGTTTTAAGCCAACTTTTTCACTCTCTTTCACCAAGTGGCTCTTTAGTTCTTCTTCGCTTTCTGCCATAAGTGTGGTGTCATCTGCATATCTGAGGTTATTGATATTTCTCCCAGCAATCTTGATTCCAGCTGTGCTTCATCCAGCCCAGCGTGTCTTGTGATGTACTCTGCATATAAGTTAAATAAGCCCAGTGACAATATACAACCTTGACGTACCTCTTTCCCGATTTGGAACCAGTCTGTTGTTCCATGTTCGGTTCTAACTGTTGCTTCTTGACCTGCATACAGATTTCTCAGAAGGCAGGTAAGGTGGTCTGGTATTCCTATCTCTTTCAGAATTTTCCACAGTTTGTTTTGATCCACACAGTCAAAGGCTTTGGCATAATCAATAACGCAGAAGTAGATGTTTTTCTCGAATTCTGTTGCTTTCTTGATGATCCAACGGATGTTGGCAATTTGATCTCTGGTTCCTCTGCCTTTTCTAAATACAGATTCAACATCTGGACTTTTCCAATGGCCTCCAAATGGGTCTCACTGTTTCCATTCCAGCCTTCCTAAGGTCCATGTTCATATGGCAGGAAGAGTGATCTTTTAAAAACAAAAAAATCAGATCATGTATCTCCTTAATAGCTTCTCTTTGCACTTGGACTAAAATCCAAAGTCTTCACTGGGGCCAAGAGAGTAATCAAAGGTTTTAGTTTTTTGGTGACAATCTGGTTTATGGCTAATAAAGTGCTCCCCCGTATTCCTAGGGTCCATGCCCTCGCTTGATCCAGGTCTCTGATCAAACAGCATCTTCTCAGAGAGATCTTCCTTGATATTGATATTAAAAAAATGACTCTGCCTCCTCTCCCTGCCTTACTTTTCTCTTTCCAAATGCCTTGTCACTACTTAACGTTTATGTCACATTTCAATTCCTCACATGTACTGTCAGGCTGGAATTGTGCTCTGAAAGTGCAGCACTTTGCTGTCTTCACTGACACACCGCCACCTCAGACAGTCTTGCCTGGCAGTGGCTTAGCAAAATCCCGATGAATGAGTGAATGAGTCCTAGCCTCTGGCTCACTGATATTTATTCACTCCACGTTTGAACATCGCTTGAACAAGTGATTTGTAGATGATAACAAGCCGATGGTGATGAGTACTACTTTTAACCCTGCCAAACCATATTTCCATTTTCTTCTGATTGCTGTTCTAACTTCTAGGTGTATTGAACATTATCAGTGGGCAATGTCATGAAGACAAACTCCAAGTATGGATTCTCAACAGTCAAGATTCTCTAGGAAGAACTTCCTCCAGCCTCATAGCACAGACCCGAGGGTCCTTGTCTGCTTTTGAACTTTATCACTGTGTACGTGTAATCAGAGATGATAAAGAGACTAAGAGTAAATGTGATTTTGCACTTTCTATGAAAATGTCCTGAAAAAGCACACAAACACACAAAGAGAAGTCACAAAAATCCCAACATATCTGACTTCTACTGGAGCAAGCCAAGCATTCTCAGCTTTAGGGTGAGGTAATTTCAGTATCTTGAGTTTAAGGAACAGGTCTACGTTCATACAGCTAAGAAGTGGTAGTACCCAGACTTAGAGATACAATCTGTCTGACACCAAAATCTATGCTACCTTCTTTAAAAAACAACAACAAAAAAAGAGGATGCCAGTCTTTAAAGGAAAATGGACTTTCCCATCAACTTTTAAAAAACTTTTATTGGAGTATAATTGTTTTATAATGTTGTTTCAGTTTCTGTTGTACAGCAAAGTGAATCGGCTACATGTATACGTATTATCGCCTCTTTTTTGGATTTCCTTCCCATTTAAATCACCACAGAGCACTGAGTAGAGTTCCCTGTGCTATGCAGTTAGGTTCTCATTTCTTATCTGTTTTATACACAGTAGGGTGTGTGTGTGTGTGTGTGTGTATATATATATATATATATATATATATATATATATATCAATCCCAATCTCCCAATTCATCCCAACTCTCTCCTCCCCTCTTGGTATCCATATGTTTATTCTCTACATCTGTGTCTCTGTTTCTATTTTGCAAGTAGGTTCATCTGTACCTTTTTTCTAGATTGCACGTATATGTGTTAATATACTTTTCATGTATGAGTCCATATCTCAAAGGGGATCCACTTTGCTGAACAAATGACCTGAAAACATATTCTTGACTGGACAGTAAATAGTTGTCAACAAAGGCTCCCAATGACCCAAACTCCAACAAAGCCTATCAATCAGCTCAATTTCCTAAGCTTTGAAAACAGGATGTAAATGGCGACGCTCCAAACACCCAGCAGCCCCAGAAATGAGAGGCAAGCTCTGCCCTTTATACTTTTACCAATAAACAGTGGTTCATGAATAATTACACCAGAGGCAAAATTTGGCCTTGGGTTCAACTCTCAGGGAATCCAACAGCAAGGCACCTGTGGGAGGAAACTCCATTCCTGGGCCTGAAGGGGTGGAGTTAGTGAACTGCTCCCCAAAGTTCCTAGTTCTTCACTCTGTCTCAAAGCAAAGCAGGCATGCAGAATCTGGGATCACGGGATCAGGGCCAGCAGGCCCCTGCACCCTCATTGGTAAGCCCTGGACTATATTCAGCTTTATGAGACTTTCTGCAGTGGGAGGGAATGTGTTCTACTGTTCTGTGTCTTTCTCTTGAAAAGCATCAAGCTGGGGACTTTACTAACCTTGTCTGGGGGTGGCTGTGCAAACACTGTGGCTCATGGAGTTCTTCCTGCTCCCACTCTTTTCCTTTGCCTCAGGGCTCCATTCTACCTCCAGTTTTAGGTGTGGTACTGTTCACGGGTCTGAAAAATTACCTCAGGGGGTGGTTCTCTGGAAGGTCTCCATGATATCCTGCAGACCCCTGAGTGGATGGAGGGGGGCCGCTCCTGAGAGGATGAACCAGGACATTTGGGACCCTCCCACCCCAGGGCCAACCTGTGTGGAAAGCCCACCCTCTCTGCTGGGGTCTCCAAGGCTTTTCATGCTGTTCTTGGGGATGGGAGGGTAGGTGTTGAGACAGGAAGTGGGTGTTAAAAGAGCTGTTTCCTAGGGCTGAGGTGCGTGTGCCTACTATCAGGAACTGAGCAGCTCTCACTGGTGTGTTTCCAGGAAAGGGAACAGCAGAGGCTAAGGAAGTGTCCCCAGGCCTGACCAGGGGTGGCAGGGCTGAGGCCAGCACTTCCTCCAGGTGACTCTCACAGGACCGAAACGACAAGTTGGGACAGAAATCAGTCTACAGAACATTGTGCCAGGCACTGAATTGGTTGACCTGAGAATAACCAGAGTCTTTTCTTTGCCATGCCCAATACTGTGTTCTGACACAGAGGAGACACTGAATAAATATTTACTGAATAAACACAGAATAGGTGAAAGAAGGGTGAGGGTCAGAGTTGGGAACAAGAATTTGAGGGTCTCAGATTTAGGCCTGTGTGGAATCTGCCTGCAGTGCAGGAGACCTGGGTTCAGTCTCTGGGTTGGGAAGATCCCCTGGAGGAGGGCATGGCCACTCTTTCCAGTATTCTTGCCTGGAGAATCCCATGGACAGAGGAGCCTGGTGGGGCTACAGTCCATGGGGTCGCCAAGAGTCAGACACAACTGAGCGACTAACACTTTCACTTCACTTTCAGCTTCAGGCTTGTGTAGGGTGAGGCCTCAGTTCCAACAACCCATCTCTGGACAACTTCAAGCCTTCTCTCAGACCCTGAAAGGCTATTTATTATTAAACCCAAACTCCCCAATTGCTACAGTAAGTTTACAAAATAAAAGGTAACTGAAACAACAGCTAATTGTTAGATTCCTCTGTGTTTAACACCCTTAGGTATTTCCCCTATTTTCGTGGGAAACAAGACAACGACTGAGCCTATGTGCCACTACTGCTTAAGCACGCACATCCTAGAGCCTCTGCTCCATAACAAGAGAAACCACTGCAACGAGAAACCTGCCCACTGAAACCAGAGAGGAGCCCCCGTTCTCCGCAACTGGAGAAGGCCCAAGCAGCACCGAAAACCCAGCACAGCCACAAAATAAATAAACAAATAAATCGTTTTTTGTTTGTTTGTTTGTTTTGTTTTTTAAATTTTATTTTATTTTTAAACTTTACATAATTGTATTAGTTTTGCCAAATATCAAAATGAATCCGCCACAGGTTTTTAAAAAGAACAATACAATATTATTAAATATAGTCACCATTAGACCCCCAGAGCTTATTCAACTCATAGCTGAAAGTTTGAACCCTTGTGCCAACATCTTCCCATTTGACACCCCCAGCCCCTGGCAACAACTCTTCTACTCTCTGGTTCTACTTTTGGAGCTTGACTTTTTTTTAGTTCCTCATATTTTTATATTGTATGTACTGATCGAGATTCAACCACTGCGGGCACCAAGGCCAGGTTCTCCCCCTGAGCCTTGCCCTTAGGCCTAGCAGCCAGTCCACAAGAGCCTGGGTTCAAGAGGACAAAATACCCCATTCTTCTTAAATAGAAGAGAGTTAAAGCAGCTTCATGGAGACTCAGAAGAGTAAAATTCCTCACAGACAAACATATCCTCACTGTTCAGAATGATTTCTTGCCTCTTAAAGTGAACATTTCATGTGCCTTAAATTAATTGTGAACAAAGGAGCTCAATCCAAAGGCCAGAGGGCTGATCTAATAATGAAAGTAAAGAGTAACTTAACAGCCAACATTAACTTTGTGTTTACTAAGAGCCTGCACTTTGCTAAACACCAGGCATTCGTCATTATTCTTATTATTAATCCCCTCATACACAGTATGATGCAGATTCTCTGTTGCTCCCCTTTTAGAGGTGAGGAAAGAGAGGCATGCTAAATCAAACAGTGGCAACCCAAGGCAACAATCGGAAAGCAATGGCAGGCCCCTTCTCACCGATTCAAAACCCAACTTGAAGAGACAGAGGAGATGAAAAGACTAAAACTCATGTTTGCCGGGCAGGAATAGACACGCAGACGTAGACAACGGACATGTGGACACAGAGAGGGGAAGCAAAGGGTGAGACGAGTTCAGAGAGCAGCACTGACAGATATACGCGACCATGCGCAAAACAGACAGCTAGTGCGAAGCTGCTGCACAGCACAGAAGCTCAGCTAGCTGCTCTGGGCTGACCGAGAGGGGTGGGATGGTGCGGGGATGGGAGATTCAAGAGGGAGGGATATATGTTTACATATGGCTGATTCACTTCTTTGTATAGCAGAAACTAACACAACATTATAAAGCAATTATACTCCAACAAAAATAAAAAAGGCTGGGACTCCAGCAATGCAGCCACCTCAGAAAGACTTTACTGTATTGATTCAGTTCATCTCAGATGTATAGACCATAGGTCCAAATAGATTCCTATAACTGCATTAGTCACTCTAGACACTTTAATCCATTACTTAATGCATTACTCAGATCCTGGTACCAGGAGGGAATGGCAGGAAGTCAAAGTTAGTTATACATGGGTGAAACAATAATAATCTTAAAAACACCTGCACCTGGGAATAAACAGGCAGAGTTTGGAAACAACTGTCTAAAAGTTTTACAATTTGTCATTAAAAATACTTGCTGTGGATCTTATTTCTACACACATAGTAACTTTGTGTTAGTGATCAGCTTTTAAATAATCATCCTCTAATTAGAGTAACCCCCAATCAAAAATGAGTCACTGACCTTTTCCTCAGTGTTTTATTTCAGTAAGCCAAAATAAACACGTAGAATTGTTACCATGGAGACCAAAGGTACTGGAGGGACCCAGACTCTCATTAAAAAATTGACACACCAGCAGGAAAAAAAAATGATGGATGTTGTGGTTATTTTAGGGAAAATCATGTCCCAAATGTTGAGGTTAAGTCAGTCACCCTTTTTCCTCCAGAAAAAAAAAAAAAAGTTTCCGATGCAAATGGTTTGAATTAATGCCATGGATATTTATAACAACAGTCTGGTTAGGAAACTTATTTGCTATTCATCAAGCAAATGTCCCCTAGGATTAAAGAAGCCCAAAGAAAATATTTTTAAAATAATAAATAAAATGTCTTTTGGGGTGGGAAGCAGTCATATTCGTATTCAAAAGCATGAATGCTGGGTTGAGTCCTCAAAGCCCAAGGCCTCTGGGACCGGACAATTCCTCAACGCTTCTAGAAGAGGTCAGCAGGACACATGTGTCCCAGCTGACATGCCGGCAGGGGAGCCAGTGTTTTCTTAAGCTGACACCCCAAGTAGCACATAAGAAAAGAGAAACCAAGACTGGCCCAATACATAAATCTAAAATTGGAAAGGCACTGACTACCTCTTTTTAAAACAGCTCTATTAGTTGACTTTTGGAGAGAAAAGGTAGAAGAAGTGAAGTGAAAGTCACTCAGTTGTGTTCGAGTCTTTGCAACCCCATGGACTATACAGTCCATGGAATTCTCCAGGCCAGAATACTGGAGTGGGTAGCCTTTCCCTTCTCCAGGGGATCTTCCCAACCCAGGGATCGAACCCAGGGATCGAACCCAGGTCTCCGGCATTGCGGGCAGATTCTTTACCAGCTGAGCTACAAAGAAGAGGTTAAATTTTTTTAGCATATCACTGGGAAATGCCATCCTCATTTTTTTAAACAGCACTGAGTGAAGATGTACTGTTCTGGTGATGCCTACAGAAGTACAACCATACAGGCTCTACTCTTTCACGGTGACTCTGTATGGGAGGCTTGTGTATGTACTCCTGTAGAGGGGTGGACTGAGAGGCCAAAATGTTATGAAGGGCCCAAGAAGACCTTGGGAGTGAGGATCAGAGGGGCGGCCATGAGCAGACAGCCAGCATGGGGCTCACCATCCTGTCTCCATCCAGATGACCCAGAACCAAACTGATCATGTCTTTATCTTAAACATTGATAATATGTTCAGATGTAGATTTTTCAAAGCTATTTCTGTTAATATTTAATAAATACATAAAAGTATTATTTTCTTGATGATTAAATTCTTTGGTGGGCCCTTAAATTTTGTGACCCAAGCAAGTGCCTCACTTGCCCTACCCTACTGCCTCACCTATTACTGTGAAGGGCAAGGGGGGTCCATCAGGGTCCCTCAGCAGAAGAGCACCTGCTTTCCAAGCCAGGCGGTAAGAAGAGAGCAACTCAAGAAAAACCCGTTATCAGGGAGAGTGGCATCCTGGGAGAATCTCTAAGTAGAGGACTGTTCTTCACTCTCAACAAATCAGTCCAAGCAGAACCAACAAGACATCACTTCTAAACCCCAAGACAAATGGCAAGGCTGCAGTTGTGGCTTTGGATCTCTGGTCTTAGTCCCTTGTCTGCCATTCGATTAGTCAAGCCTCCCAGATTCCCTTTCCTCCTGTGTTCACTGGGCATAATAGAGAAGGCTGCTTCCTAGGACTGCTGTGAGAATTCAGTGGAGGCCATGCACAGGAAGAACTAAGAAACTCAAAACATGCCGTCAGTGTCAGCCATTGCTCTTGTTCTTCCGCTCTTGGTTCCTCCACGAGGTACTTCACTCCTTCAAGTCTCAGTGTTCTGTTAACATGAGAAATTAACAGTGCTATCTCTCAAGGCTGCTGTAAAGAGTAAATGTTACCAAGTGCCTAGATCACTGTCTGCCTGAGGTGTTAACTTCTACTATTACAACTACTACTATGACCACTATTTCTGCTGCTGTTATCAGACTAGCTTTCTCCTCCTTCTCCTATTCTTCCTATTACTGCTGCTGCTGGCTTTCTGGAAGTTGGCTAGTTAACACAGCTGCAAGAAAACCTAGAAACAATTTCTTCCACTGAGCAAGGGATCCTTAGGCTATGTTTAACACTCAAATCAATTTACTATATGCTGTGCTTTTTAAAATGTTTTAAGCTATTCAAACATTTTTATTTTCTGCATGCAATGCCAAATAACCTGTTGAACTGATTTTCTCATTTTTTTAGCTTGGTTGTTTGGGTATGCTGCAGACAGAACCCGAGGCAACAGAAGAGTTAGTGTACTTTGATTGTTTATAAAGGAGCGGCATAAAAATAATCTTTAAAGCTAAGGGAATGTTAATATTTAGATCCATCTAAGGGAAAATAATAACAGTTTGTGATTTCCTCACTCACAGGGCAAACATTTTTGAGGGAGGATTTTATTTTGTAACATAAATTGTTTTCTATATAACCCCAAAGACATGAGTGTTTAATAGTGAGCTATAGAAAGAGATGCCCATAATTAGCAGCTTGGGTACAGTCAGATATAAACATATATTTTGTTTATGAAACACGTATCTTGAAAAAAATCACATATTGCTAGATGTCAAAATAGGGTCAAGATGAAAATAAAAAAGCCATTAGAACAAAAAATTTTAAATAAAATTCAAATCAGATGTCATATATATGTGCATACCTACACCACACAATCCTGAAACAAAATTTTATCCAGGTTCATTCCTTCATCATCATCAATATCATTGTAACTGTCATTGTTAGATTATCAATTTTGGTATAAAACTATGATTCTGATTTTAATTTTAACTCCATATACCTTAACCAAACACATACTAATTACCTTGAATGCAGATAAATGTTTATCATATAATGTGTCAACATTTCATGACTGTATAATTTATATGGTTTATAATCACTAATAATAGAATTGATGGTATCTGGAACTCATAGGGTATTTATGAAGCACCAGATACCAGCCTGAATTCCTTAAATGAACTGGATCTTGTAGTCCTTATAAGAACCCCTTTAGGATAAAAATGATCATTCCCATTTTATTAACTAAGACACCAAGACTTGGAGAAATCAAGTAATTTTACCAGTACTGCGTTTTATAAGCAGAGTTGAGATTTGAATGCAGTCTGTTGGACATCAAAGCACATCCTCTAAACCACTGTACTAACCAGGAACAACCCAAGTTGACAAGATAACCTCTTTCTGATCACCATGAACATCTGATATGGCATCCCTGCCCTTGATGCTCTGAATGTGGCTTGTGATTCTTCACTAACAGCCAGCCAGTGATTGGACCAACAGTAGACACCTGATTAAGGAGAGTCAATCAGATTCTTGCTGCGCAGACACTGAACTGTGAACTCCTTAGTAGGTAACTTAGTAAGAGATCTGGGATGGGGCCAACACAGATTGTCCAGGTTGGGGGGTGGGGGGCATGGCATGCAAAGCAAGAAATTAAAAGAGAGGGGAAGGGCACTCAGGGAGACATGAAAGCCCTCATGTAGCCACTTAGAGACAGTTAAAAAAAAACACACACACACTTCATTTTCCACTTTCCAAGGACCCAGCTATACTTCTCTGCCCTTGGTTTCTAAGAGATTTTTGTATATCCTTTCAACAAACCCTTCTTTGTATTGGCCTGAGTTTAAAAGCGCATTCTGATCTTTGCAGGACAGAGAAGTGCCCATTCTTGACTAGACATTATCAAATGGAATTTTTCCTTTTTATACAAAAAGCAGGGTTTAATTCTGCTCCCCAGATTCATGTGTGTAAGAAATGTGACTTTATTTTTCTACACACAACTGAATTTCTGTGTTTTTTTTTAAATATAAATTTATTTATTTTAATTGGAGGCTAATTACTTTACAATATTGTATTGGTTTTGCCATACATCAACATGAATCCGCCACAGGTATACACGTGTTCCCCATCCCAAACCCCCCTCCCTCCTCCCTCCCCGTACCATCCCTCTAGGTTGTCTCAGTGCACCAGCCCCAAGCACCCAGTATCGTGCATTGAACCTAGACTGGCAATTCGTTTCTTATATGATATTATACATGTTTCAATGCCATTCTCCCAAATCATCCCACCCTCGCCCTCTCCCACAGAGTCCAAAAGACTGTTCTATACATCTGTGTCTCTTTTGCTGTCTCGCATACAGGGTTATCATTACCACCTTTCTAAATTCCATATATATGTGTTAGTATACCGTATTGGTGTTTTTCTTTCTGGCTTACTTCACTCTGTATAATAGGCTCCAGTTTCATCCTCATTAGAACTGATTCAAATGTATTCTTTTTAATGCCTGTGTAATACTCCATTGTGTATATGTACCACAGCTTTCTTATCCATTCGTCTGCTGATGGACATCTGGGTTGCTTCCATGTCCTGGCTATTATAAACAGTGCTGCGATGAACATTGGGGTACACGTGTCTCTTTCAATTCTGCTTTCCTCAGGGTGTATGCCCAGCAATGGGATTGCTGGGTCATAAGGCAGTTCTATTTCCAGTTTTTTAAGGAATCTCCACACTGAATTTCTGTTTTGAGAGCCCTTGCTGAAGGGGTGGCAGAAGCTCAGCCCACACATTTCAGAATTCTAGGGGGTGCTGAGTAGTAATGAGGAGACAGGGAAGCAGGTGGCGGACCTTGAGTTCTGGTCACCATCATTAGCTATCCACAGTGGCATCTCTGAGATGCCTGGCCCTGGGTATCATTCAACAAGCTCACTGCTTCCCAGCCCACATTCCCATCTATGCTTCTCCTTTTGCTTCTCCTGTGCTCCTCTCTTGTGCCCAGGGATTCACTTACCACTCCACGCCATGCTGGGCAGAGAAACACTGTGAGGTCATCCAAGAACCCATCCACTTGGCTCAGAGAATCATTCTTCTCATCACCCTGGGCCATAGGAAGCTAATGCTCAGGTGCTTCCTCCCACACATTCAATTCTCCTCTGAGTACCACCAGCAAAGTGCACATCCTGTGTGCAGCTAGTTCCCACAGATCTATCTTGAGGCTCTGTAGTCACCCCTTCCCAGGGCTTGACCTGAGTAAGGGCTGGATACCGGTCTTCTTTCTCAGGAGTTTTCCACACCAAAGATTTCAAATGCCACCCCACCCCTGCAACTCCCTAATGCTTCCTGATCCATGGACTCCTGTCCCCCTCCAGGTGTGCAGCTGACCCTCAGTCCCGTGATATTCTAGCTCATCAACTGCTCATGCCCTGAGGTTCTTCTCTCTTCCAAGGAAGCTAAGATTTGAGAACCCAAAAACTGAGATTGACTTCATAACTTGTGCTTACCCTATGACCTAACTTCCCTAAGGCAATAAAACTAGACCAGCTTAGTTACTAAATGGAAGCCAAAGCCAAGCAACCTCAGGAAAAACTAGAAAAATCCTCAGTTGATATTTCAAAATATTGCCCTGCCACAATGCACAAGAACCCTTCAGCCACAGAAAGCTTTCTTCTGGCCATAGGCCTTGATTTCACTATCCATTTCCCCTAGATGATGTTGGCCAAGCTGCAGTGGTATACTTCATCTTCAGCTAAATTGATGGCTCTGTGATTCTGCCATTTCGCATGTGAAAATAGTGATGATGTGTGATGAACCACTTATCTAGCTTTGTTTAAGATTTGTCTTTAGGGGCTTCTTTGGTGGCACAGTGGTAAAGAATCTGCCTGCCAAGCAGGAGACACAGGCATGCCAAAGAACAACTGAGTCCGTGTGCCACAACTATTTAGCTTGTGTTCTAGAACCCAGAAGCCACAACTACTGAGCCACATGCCCCAACTACTGAAGCCTGCACACCCTAGAACCCACGCTCCAGAGCAAGAGAAGCTGCCACAATGAGAAACCCATGCACCACAAATAGAGAAAATCCCATGCAGTAATGAAGACCCAGTACAGTCAAAAGTAAATAATAAATAATTAAATAAGTTAATTACATTTTAAAAAGACATTTGTCTTTAGAGTGAGTCTCACATTGTGAAATCTGGGAGAAAGTAAATTGTAAATGAAGATGTGCCCTCTTTCCTTGTTTCACCTTTTCTATAAAAGTTGTGATAAACATTAAGAAAACTTGTCTTTTTACCTGCTTAAATAACTGTCCAGTCCCCACCAAAAGTCTCATAACTTATCCTCCTTAAGATACTTCTCTATCTTTGTAAAAATATCAAATAACACTTTCCCTTTTATATTTTATTGTCTCATAATAATAGGAAAAACATTTTAATGTATACAAAAGAACTAATTGGCGGTTTACAGAAAATACATCCGCATGAAATACCACATTTAATAAAAATTAAGAAAACAAATAGTCATACTGCTTTATCAGAATCAATATCAGAAGTTAAGAGTTATGTCTAAACCTGATTTAGGCATTTTATTTTTCTTATTTTCTAGTCTCAAAGAATATCACCTTTTCTAACCTTCCCTAAGAGGCTCATACCTTAACTAAACAACATTTCTTAACAAACAAGTACTGTAGCTCACTCTTCTCTTGACTCCTTTAACACAGATTTATTTTAATTCTACTGTGTACTGGGCATGGGATGCTGCAAAATAACTGATACAAGGAGGTCACAGGTCAGTGGAGGAGATGGAAATTACAGTGCAAAGTAAGTTCTTATGACATAGAACTTACTAGGACTAGGTTCAGTTTTCTGCATTGTGTCCCAGTGTGGGATCTACCACCATTCCAGCCTACACACTAGCACCAGTTCCCTTCTTCCAGTGTATTCCAGATTAAATCCCCCTCCTGCTAAAAAAAAGTCTCAGTGGCTCCCCAGTGTAATTTCCCAGTCTAAGTTGTGGGATATTAGTTTCAGGTATACCTATCTGAGAAGGTATTACACAAAAAGGGGACCTTGTGGTAACATAAAAGAGAAACAATGGTTAAAACAGAGTTAGACCATTTGGTTGTGTAGCTTTCTCAGGAATTCTCAGAGCTTGTTATTCATGCATATCTAGCTTTCAGCAATGCTAAAATGCATTAGTGTAATGAAAATATTGTACATATCCAAGAGGAAACATATTTGAGGCCACTGATATTTTCTCAATATCAATAACCTCAGATATGCAGATGACACCACCCTTATGGCAGAAAGCAAAGAAGAACTAAAGAGCCTCTTGATGAAAGTGAAAGAGGAGAGTGGAAAAGTTGGCTTAAAACTCAACATTCAAAAAACTAAGATCATGGCATCTGGCCCCATCACTTCATGGCAAATAGATGGGGAAACAATGGAAGCGGTGAGAGACTTTATTTTCTTGGGCTCCAAAATCACTGCAGACGGTGACTGAAGCCATGAAATTAAAAGACGTTTGCTCCTTGGAAGAGAAGCTATGACCAACCTAGACAGTATATTAAAAAGCAGAGACATCACTTTGCTGACAAAGGTTCGTCTAGTCAAAGCTATGTTTTTCCAGTAGTCATATATGGATGTGAGAGTCAGACCATAAAGAAAGCTGAGTGCTGAGGAACTGTGGTGTTGGAGAAGACTCTTGAGAGTCCCTTGGACTGTAAGGAGATCAAACCAGTCAATCTTCAAGGAAATCAGTCCTGAATATTCATTGGAAGGACTGATCCTGAAGTTGAAACTCCAATACTTTGGCCCACCTGATGCAAAGAACCGACTCATTGGAAAAGACCCTGATGCTGGGAAAGACTGAAGGCAGGAGGACAAGGGGGCAACAGATGGTTGGATGGCATCACCAACTTGATGGACATGAGTTTGAGCAAGCTCCAGGACTTGGTGATGGATAGGGAGGTCTGGTGTGCTGCAGTCCATGGGGTCACAAAGAGTCAAACAGGACTGAGCAACTGAACTGACTGAAGAGAAAGGATGCATATTTATAGCATCTCTTCCAAAGTTAAGACCAGGGAACCCTTTTCTTCCAAGGCATCTTGCACAACTAGCATTGAGAAAGAGAGAGAGAGAGAGAGAGAGAGAGAGAACCCCACCTAATAAACAAAACCAAACAAACAAAAAACCTGAAAAATCACTAGTCTAAGGAACAAAGTTCAAACTTATCACCAATGTACTTACGGTTGTTGCCATTTGTCTCTAATCTATTCCTACAGCCCATTTCCTATCATTCCTTCCTTCCTGTACATCTTGTACAACCCTTGTTGCCTTGCTGTTAGTTCTCTAAGTAGATGGTACACTTTAACATGCTCGAGTTTTAATTTGTGTATTTCTCCAGTTATGTTGCTCCCCACCATTCTCCTTTACTTCACCTCTCTTCACCTGGACTCCTATTAATACTGAAAAACCCACTCAACTGTCATCTTATCAATAGTGCCTTCCCTGATCTACCCAGACTGTGTGACTCACTCTTCTTCTATTAATATATTTCCACCACTCTGTACTACAGCACCAATCACTCTGTATATATATTTCTCTGCCTCTCTCAATAGAAAACAAGCTTTCTGGACTTCCTCTTTTTACCCCCAACATTTAGCCAATCTTCCATCACATAAACGATTGCATATACACTGCAAATTTCATATCATCTTCAAACACTTGATGAAATTCCTTCATTTTCTTTCAAACCACCAGAAAAATACAAGTGTGAATTCAGTGTGACCCTTTCTCTTAAATTTAGATTCCCCATTTGAAACAGGGTTCTTACCAATAGTCTTACCATGACTACTACAAAGGGACCCTTAGGTCACCCATTATGTCTTAGATTCTTTTTCTTCTGCCCAATTATAAAATCATATGTCATAATCATTTTTAAATTTGTACAAAATATTGCCCTGTATCTTTCTATAAACAGAAAACAGGAGCTTTGTGCTACACTGCCTGGCCACAAAAAAATATTTGTTGGAAACATATAGAAAGTTATATTCTCTCAGAGAGAAAATAAGCTCCTCCCAAATGCCAGTTCTCCCCCAAGTCCACAAAGCAGACCCACGTGCTCCCTGCTGTTCCCTGGGCTCATCAGCCTTTCCCCCTGGATTTTCTTTCTTTCATATGAATATTTTTGTCTGCCTCCTAGTGTTCAGGCATCCCCAGGACATCAGAAGAACTGCCAGATCAAGGTGGTCTGCACTCCTGTCCTCCTTCTTGGGCCCCCTTGCCCCCTCTCCAATTTCCTCCTTCTCCCACTGAGACTTGAAGAAAATTTGTTCACTTTGCCAACAATTCTCAGACACTTTCAATTCAGCAAAGAGGCTGACTTATTTTATTCCCTGGTGGGGGGCGGTTGGGGGGGAAAGTGACATTCTCTTCAAATTGTTAAACACTACTTTTTTTCTTGATGCAAAGGGAAAATTTAACATTGTACAATCCCCAAACGCTGAAGTTTTTAGTTACATGGCATTTTCCTCCACATTTTAAAACCTTCTCTAGCATGAAAATGTGCACACACACACACACACAGTTTCTTAGAAGGGTCTAAACACCTCCAATTTGTATCCAGGGTCCTTTTTCATCTGCCCCCATCCTACGCCTTTCCTGCATGCCCACTGCACCCTAGCTCTACAGCGATCTGATAAGGCTTGTCAACACTATGACAAGCTCATCCCCTAAATACTTCTGTATCCATGATTTCCACTCTCATCTTTCCAGGCTTCCAATCACAACTCAGATGATCCTCCAGGAAGCTTTCACTGACTATGGGGTTCACAGTGATCCTTCTCTAATCCACATGGTATTTTATTTCTATAGCATCTTTATTAGCCTTACTCAAAATTTTTCTAGCCTGGTATTCATTGTTGTGTCTTGACTCTTTAACCAGCCAGCCAGTGAACTAGAAGGAAGGTGTGGGCTCTAAAGTCCAGCATCCTCTGGCTCAGGAGCTTAATTTTTGAGCTCAGAGAGGTCTAGATTTTTGTGTTTTTTTTTTTAAATTCTGGTGTGGGATCTTCTAGATCAGGGGTTGAGCCCATGTCTCCTGCATTGGCAGGTGGATACTTTACCACTGAGCCACCAGGGAAGCCCAAGGTCTAGTTACATTATTTGTAAAATGAAGAAATAAACAGCCCCCAGCAACGTTGAAGGTTGGTGGCAGTTTAGTCACTAAGTCGTGCCATACTCTTCCAACCCCATGGACTTCAGCCTGCTAGGCTCCTCTGTCCATGGGATTTCTCAGGCAAAAATACTGGAGTGGGTTGCCATTTCCTTCTCCAGGGGATCTTCCTCACCTGGGGATCAAACCTGGTTCTCCTGCATAGCAGGTGAATTCTCTACCTACTGAGCCACCAGGGGAGCCCAAAGTTGAGGGTTGCCATGCATTAAATGAGGTCTCCAATGTGAAGCTCTCTGCCTTCCTGATCTTCATGAACCCTCTTAGGGCTTTCCTGAGGGCAGGACCGGGTCCTACACCAGTTCCCAGATCTACTGGTTGCCTAGCACAGTGACTAGGGGTGTGTGTGTGTATGTGTGTGTGTGTGCATTCAGCTGTGTCTGACTCTCTGTGACTCCTTGGATTGTAACCCGCCAGGCTCCTCTGTCCATGGGATTTTCCAAGCAAGAATACTGAAGTGGGTTGTCATTTCCTCCTCCAGGGCATCTTCCCGACCCAGGGATCAAAGTTGCACCTCCTATGTCTCCTACATTGGCAGGTGGATTCTTTACCAACTGTGCCAGGCACTAGGGGTCTGATCAGTAGCAATTGTTGAAATGCCTAGAATTAAGAAAAAGCTGGAAACATAATCTCAGTTGGTGAGGAAATAAGACCTATCTCTAGATTGAACTGGAAAATGAGAAAGCATAAAATAGCAGGCCAGTCACAATGCACAGACCATTTCCATATAAGAAAGATAATTTATAGGACACAGATGGAAAATTAAATGTCCTGTCTCTAACACCTTGAACAAGGGCTGCCTTGAGTCTTGTAGGGATATGCAACAAACAGATGTCCCCTTCAGCCTTTCTAACTAACCAAGTGCTGATTAGGTCCTATCACACATTCAATCACAAGACAGGATCTAAAATACTATCATAAGATAGAAAGAACATTTCTTTAGTCTGTTTGTGAGCTCAAAAGTGCTACATAGTTAGAGCTTCCCCAGTTGCTCAGCAATAAAAAATCCACCTGCAATGCAGGAGACGCAGGTTCGGTCCCTGGGTCAGGAAGATCCCCTGGGGTAGGAAATGGCACCCCACTCCAGTATTCTTGCCTGGAAAATCCCACAGACAGGAGTCACAAATGAGCAGAACACGAATTAGCAACTAACCAACAACAGCCACATTGCTGGTAAAGTCTCACTGTTGACTACAGGAGTCAGAACAAAACAATTTGAGTCCTACCAATTACACAATGGGTGTAAGGAGAGTGAGTATTTCCATTTTACATGATTTCTATCATTTCCCATCACTAAATGGGAAAAAAAATGCCATCCATTCACACAAGGAGTTCCACTGAAAAGCCAAGTACTTCTTTCTGTTTACTTAAGCACGGATCTAGAATATGGAGACGCACAATAAATTCTAAACATGGTGCACATCTGGTCCCCAAAACCACAATTAATTTATTGCTGCATCTGAAACATTTTCAGCGACTGTCATATATTTTCACACATTTCTAACAAGAAGTTTTCTTGGAACCAAAAGAGACAGGTATATCTGTCAGTTCAATTCTTGCAAACTAAAGAGAAAAATGTTTGGCTCAGATTCCTGTACTGTCTTTGGAGTCGTGTAACTATTACATGAGAAGGGTATTAGTCAAAGATGCCAGAAGCTCTGCAATTACTTCCAAAGAGTGAAATTACTGGCTGCACAGAAAAATAAAAAGATATATGCATGTGTGTAGGCACCCTCCCTTTCTTCCCATTCCAACAGAACCATTTATTGCACTTATTTGAAGAGATGTACCACAGGCTTGTTAAACCCATCTATCTCCCAGTACTATAATGTTGGACTCCCTATTAAATGGAATCTTTTGATCCCTGTGGCTCTGAAAGCAGAACTTTATTAAAAGTTTTATTAAAAATTAAAAAGCAATTGAAATCACATTCAAATGCTCAAAGGCTCTATATTTTCACCCTAACCCCCTCACAGGCATTTGAAAGGAGAGTCACAAAGGCATTGGACAGCCAAAGAGCCCCAAGCCTAATAAAGAGGGCTGCCAAAATGTCCCAGTATTGGCCCCAGTGAAACCTTTTACTGGCTGACTGCTGGCTGCAAAATCTGCCTTTAAGCACTTTCTCCTCTGCAAAAACCCAGGGCTCCTTTAAGAGCTTTGTCCTAGCACACAAAACTTTCAAGTGATTCACCCAGCTCTACCCCAGCCCCTCACATCAGCTATACAGGCTTTGACCTCTCATGATAACCCACTAAAAGCACATTCTACTCTCAGGGCTGGCAAGAAATGCAGAAAGGCAAGACTATTTTGATGTTGGACAAGGTTCATAAACAGCTCGGACATCATCAATTCTCTTTCACACTTCTTTCTGAGCCTTTGCTTGTGCTGCTCCTTCCACCATGAAGGCCCTGGCTGACTGCCTGGTGAACACCTCATCATGCTTCAGAACTCAGTTCAACGAGGACTTTTGGGTAACACTTTCCCTAACACCCCAACCCTTGCTGAATTAGACTGTCTAGTCTCTGTGTGGAATGGAACATCCCATACAACCCTCCTCCAACTCCACCCTACCATAAAGGTATTCAACAGAGGGTAGGTTGTGTCATTACGTCTATCTTCCACCCCAGCAGGCAAGCCCCTTCTGGACAGGGCCTCTGTATCCCCAGCACCGAAGACACTCTTGCATAAAGAAGTGACTCCAGGGACATCCCTAGTGGTGGTGGTCCAGTGGTTAAGAATTTCTCTTCCAATGTAGGGGACGAGAGTTCGGTTCCCAGGAGGGGAATTAAGATCCCATGTGCTGCAAGGCAACTGAGCCCACATGCTGCAACAAAGACCCAGCACAATCAAAAGTTTTTAAAAATTTAAAAATAAAAAAAAAGGAAGGGAGTCTTTAAATATTTCCTGCATGAAAGAACAATAGCAGAAGGCCAGAAAATTCAGCTTCTATTGTTTTTCCATAAGCAAGAAAGAGAATCTCAGGAAAGGGCAAACTCAGGGTCTTCAGGTCTTCAATCAAAGAGCTAACAGTAAGGCAAATCCAAGGGATCACATGGAAATGAAGAAGGGAAACATATGCCTTTACAATCTGCGCCTGCAAGCTTGTTGTTAGAATTAGAGAAATACAAAAAGATATGGAAGAGCAGTCAAGAAAAGGGAATTTAAGGGGTTATAGTAGAGCAAACAGTGAGTGCTCTTCACTCTGAGAAAAACAAAAGCTGAAAAGATAGGAGCAAGGTGAGGAACCCAGGAAGGCGGTGAGTAGAATGAGCAAAGATGGGGAGGGATATAAGACTTATAATTCCAGCATCCTAGAACAGCAAAGAGTTTCCTGGATGTGAGAAGGGTCTATTGGTTCAGGAAAAACTTAGAAAGACTGTCCCTATGTTAGTAGATAAGAAAAGGGGATAGGAGGGTAGATTGCTTGAGGCCAGCAAAACAAAGTGACCCCAACTTGTGCTGAGTCGAGTTGAACAAAGAAACCTGCACTAATGAATTAATAGGAGGCTGATCCTGTACTTAAGTTGACAATGTAGAAGAGATTCACACAAAACACAGAAAACTTCAGGAGAGCTAGGCGAGGTCAGACAGAGGTGCAACACGGGGCTGGGGGGCCCACGTCCACAGCTCACAGGAACATACAGAGCTCTGCTTGTTCTGATGCAGGTGCATGTAGAGAACGCCTAACAGCAGCTGAAATACCCAAAAACAAGGTGGTGAATGGCTGCCCTGGGCCAGTATGGAGACAAATTGGCTGAGTGGAGAGTCCCTCTGCAGAGCTCTCCAACT
This sequence comes from Bubalus kerabau, assembly GCF_029407905.1. Taxonomy (NCBI): domain Eukaryota; kingdom Metazoa; phylum Chordata; class Mammalia; order Artiodactyla; family Bovidae; genus Bubalus; species Bubalus kerabau. The sequence continues at coordinate 20,546,598 of NC_073635.1, read as the reverse complement.
GTTTGAGAATTCTGCCTTCTCTCCTGAGATGCCCTTGAAAAGCCTTTTACATTTTTATGTGGTTTCTAAGGCATCTTAATTTTTAATAAAAAGTTCTTAATAATATTCTGGATAAAAGACTATGGTACTTACAAGGTCCATTTTATAATGCCAAACCCTTTGTGCAATATATGTATATATTTTTAAAAGACCACAGTTTGGCAAATGTGGACAGCCCTTAACACATACAATTATTCTCCTCCCATTTACTTGACTGCTTGATCCTGCAGCCAAGGGCAAATCCATCCAGTTCTCTGCTCTGACTTTACTATAAGGGGAGGAGTTTAAAGGGACATGTAACATAGTGTTAATTTCCAGCTGCCTTAGCCCCTTAACCATGTTCATCCAGCTGACACTGTTGACACTGGCTTCAGACACATGTCCCCGAAGGCCCAAGCACGTCCAGGGGCATGTATCTCAGGCACAATTCTAGGAATGATGGCTGTGTGCTCAGTAGTGCAGTCACGTTCAATTCTTTGTGACCCCATGGACTGTAGCCCACCAGGCTCCTCTGTCCATGGGATTCTCCAGGCAAGAACACTGGAGTGGGTTGCCAGGCCCTCCTCCAGGGGATCTTCCTGACCTAGGAATTAAACCCATGTCTCTTATGTCTCCTACACTGGCAGGCGGATTCTTTACCACTGAGCTACCAGTTAAGTCAGGGATGATGGCTATCACAAAGAAATAAGACACCTACCCACAAGTGTAAAGCAGAACCCCTTGAACTCTCCTGTCAATTGGTTAATGCCTTAAAATTTACAAAGTGCCTGCTCTGAGTCTCAGAGAAATGGTACCATTCACCAAGGTTCCATGGCTTAGGGCCAGAGCCAGAAGCTTCACAGATATTTTTCCTGCAGGTCCAGGCCCTGGGGGCATTGTGACTGGAACACCTGTGGCCAGAATAGATTCAGTAATGAAGTGCAGTGATTATCAGCCCAGTACTGGAGTCATTCAGAAAAGTGTAGGTGAAGACAACATGACAGGGAAAGGCTGGAGCTGAGATATCAGTCGAGGATGGATTGAACACCATTTTCAAAGAACTTCCCAGAAAACTTCCTCAATACAGGAGTCAGGTGATGCCTGACCATTGTCAAGAATGAGTTGTGAGAAACCATGATGGAGAAGGCTAGACCTTGTAGGAAGAGAAAATTCCGTATCATGTGTCCTAAACTTTAGGAAATCGCCTAGACTTATAAGAGTAGGTGGACTTCAGTCAGTAAAGCCCTGATGACCCAGTCAGTAAAGAATCCGTCTGCAATGCAGGAGACCTGGGTTCTATCCCTGGGTTCAGAAGATCCCCTAGAGGAGGGCATGGCAGCCCACTCCAGTATTCTTGCCTGGAGAATCCCCAAGGACACAAGAGCCTGGTGGGCTGCAGTCCATGGAGTCACAAAGAGTTGGACATGACTGAGCGACTAAACATGTAAGAGTAGATAAATGTGTCACTTGCTTAGGAAATGAGTTAGTTGCTTGAATCTCATTATCTCTTATCTGAGAAGGAAATGTAAGGGGTGTTCAGAAAGATAAAGGTCCACAAACACAATGAATTTTTCCAGTTTGCTAGTATCCTATTTGTGAAGTTAAATTTTCTTTTAACTTCATGAGTTCATGCCACAGGTTTCAAAACTGTCTTCTGCACTCAAATTTTGACTTTTCTTCAAAGGACTAAGAAGTCACTAATGTCCTTTAAAGACAGAGAAAACACACCAAACTTGAGAAGACAAGGAAATAGGAATTTTCACACTTATTCACACATATATTTGACTCATTTTCCAAGTGAACAACACATTGATCCTACTTTATAATTTAATAGGCTTTTTGTGCCTCTTCTCATCTGTAAAGTAGGAAAAACAATAGTACCTGCTCATGGGTTGTCATTAAGATTAAATGAGTCGATGTCTATAAAGTACTTGGCATAGTGGCCAGCATAATAAATGACAAATAAATGGTAGCTATTACTCATATTCCAATGAGTTCTTTCATTTCTATAAATCATAAAAAGTGATCCTTGAACACACACATGCAAGAAGTTTCCAGTGGTTTGCTAGGTCTATGAAATTTGATCTTCCTTGCCTTACCTTGGCAAGAATCTTAACTAGCTAAAGTTATTGATCCAGGTAGCAAGATCCACACCTCTACATAACTGTTTCCACTCACTGCAAATTTCCAGAAAGTAATCGTTTCAGGCTGTAAGTGTCCATGTTTGGTCTCAACACAGGAGAAACTCACTTGCGTTGGAAGATGGAAGCAGAATCCATACCCTGCTTTTGAGCAACTGGGTTGAGGAACAATAGACTTTTTTTTCTATCCCAAAATAATGAATGTTTAAAAATTACCAAATATTATAAGTTTATAAGCATAAAGAAAGCCCTGTATATAGTAAGTGACCACCTACTCTGAAGTTCCTATTATTTTTAAGATTTTTAAACCTCCTTTGAGACAAAGTAGACCCAAGTTAAAATTTGGGGTATCTTTTTTTTTTAATGTCCAAGTGTTTCAGCTAAAATACTCTACATTTTAATAGTTTCTTCTCTGATTTTTCTCTTTTAAATTTCATAACATATTTCACAGTTCTAAGGTGCTGGTAAAATGGTATTGGAAAAGGATTTTAGCATAGATTAAATGCCAAGAGCCATCTACTCTACCCACCAGACATATGCAGCCACAAGTCCTTTCTTCATGATGCCAAGACACTCAGATCTAGTGTTTGGAAACATCAATTTCCCAGTCACCAGACTGAACATGCCCTGCAGTTCATGCCCACACAGCTCCAAACTCAGTGCCCACCATGACAGATGGCTGATGAGTGAGTGAACCAACCGGCGTCATGTGGACCAAACTAGCACATGGTTAACTGAATATCTCACTCACCTGGAAATTTCTTAGAAATGTTAAAAGGTCTTTTTTTTAATTACAAATATTCCATTTTCCAACATGAAGGCTTCTTCTCTCCTTGTTCCTATCCATACTAGCCACCAGTGGCCATGTTACAGAATCAGTGGCTACACATGTGCGAACCCATGGCCACTCAGAGCTGTAGCTGTTTTGACTGCACAGCAACCGAGGTCCAATTGTCCCCAAGGAAAGTGACTCTGAAATGAGACCTTTCTGAACCCCCTTCCCTCTGCTATGCTCCCATAAACTGAGAATTAGTTCAGATATAAATGAGGAAATATTTGGATAGAAAGGGCTGCAGGGAGGGGGACATGTGATACAGGAGAGCGGCACTCAAGCAGTAGCTTCAGACTGCATCAGAGCAGCCTCCAGGCTTTGCAGACTCTCAGAGTCAATGAGAAACGATGGCTCAGAAAGCACGCGCTCCACTCCATTCACAGCTCCACTTAAACTCTCGAAATGTGAAAACCATGTCATTTACCTCTTTGTATTCTCAGGGGCCAAGGACAGCAGCTGGAATATGGAGGGGGGCAGTTTAAGAATTTTTTGTGAGAGAAAGGAAGGAGAAAGGGAGGGAGGAAGACAGCCAGTCTCTTTGGAGCCCCTATTTTGCTAAAATATTACTGCAGCCTCCTCTGGGGTCCCTGCCAGGCCACTGTAGCTACTACAACTTCCCGTTGCCTTTCATCCAACTCCTTCAGTAATTTGTGCCTGGACTGTTTTCAGTTTTCTGGACAACATGGGCTAGGAGGCAAGTCTGGAGTCTGTACAAATGATAAAGTTTTGAATATCAAGTTGGTGAGTTATCTCACGTCAGCTCTGCATGAGTGGCTTGCTTTAAATTTAGTGTACAGCTGGAGCCAGGAGGCAGGCATGGGATCCTATAAAACATGGAATCACATTATTGAAAATCATCAAAGGCTTTCACTTGAGTTCTTGAGGTTGGCAGGCATGGGAAATTAGAGCCATGGAGGACGCTATCTTGGAACCAGAAGACATGACTCTTTGATTAAGCTTCAGGCTCTTGGAATCTCCTGATTGTTCATCTCATACTAATGATCTGGGAGAAACGCTAGAAAGCAAGTTAATGGTACTCACTGCTGACTCTGAATTGGGAGGGAGCCACCTGAAATATCAGTAATTGTCCAAAGGAAAGAAAGAAGTACAGGCTGACTAGATTAGAAATCTAATCTCCACAGGACTTTCCCACAGGTAAATGAGATCCAGCTTATAAAACATCATGAAGGAAAACAAGCTATCACACCCTCATCACTGCGTACCTTAGAAATCTGGCTACATCTGGACTCTCACTATGCCCTCCTCAGTTACATGCCAGAGGGCTGGCCCCTCAGACAGAGTGTAGCCTCCAAACAGGCCATACTGAAAAATGTAACCCCTTAGACCTACTCACGAGGACTGGACACTCTCAGCATGCCTGCCGCCCTTCTTGACCCAGTGTACACTGAGCACCCACTATGCACCATACACACTTGTGCCAGACCCTAAGAACCCAGAGATGAAGAAGATCCCATTTCTGGGCTTAGAGTACGATTGTGAGTGGTCCTTCCTTTGGAAGAAGACAATAGGAACTACATTTCTAACTTGGAACTTCTGAGCCAGCTTTGAACTCCATGCTTAGAAGCCTTGCCTTGGTGCAAGTTCCTCTAGCAGAGAAGAAACCACTGTCCTTGGAGTTGGAGAACACTGGTCAGATCTAGAGAGGCTGTGAGCCTCAGAGGGTGAGTGGGCTTGCCCCAGACTATCAAAGTGGGGAACCCACCATCTATCCTTATTGCATCCCATTTTCTTTCTCATTTTTCCCTCCAGTATTTCCGAACAAGCTGCACACCAGCATCAGTGAAGGCACTTTTTAAAAACACAGATTCCTGACTCTACTCCACTCTTGCTGAATTAAATCCTTGGATTTAATTAATTGCTGAACCCAATCCTTGGATTGGGTAGAATTTGCTTTTTAAACAAATCTCTCAAAAAAAATTTATGTCAAATTAGAGAACTATTGGGTAGTAGAAAGAGCATAGGCCAATAAAACAAACAAAAAATTATGTCAAGTTAGAGAACTATTGGGTAGTAGAAAGAGCATAGGCTGATAAACCAAGATCTGAAATTCAGTACTGCCACTTAATTAACATAATGAACCCTGAGGGACCTGGGTTAATTTCTTCTTTATGACCCAGTTTCCTGAGCAGTAAAATGGAACAATTCCTGGTGTTGTTATAGACTTGGAATACAGTATGCAAAATACCCAGCACTAAGCCACTACCATAATCTTTTTCCACTTCCATTAAAAGATGGCTCCCAGGAAAACATCTTATATTTTATAATTTGCTTCAAATTTAAGTTGAATTTCTCCAGGACAGTTGTTTTATGGGTATCTCTCCAGCTGCAGAAAGAAGAGCTTTGTTCACTAACTTTAAAACTTCAAGAATCATGTTGTAATTATGAAAGACACATTTTAGCCAAGGGGATGAACCTACGAGACCCCTTCCCTGGAGAGACAAAGTCAATAACAACCTCAATTACTGGAGGCAAGAGAGATAAATCTGGTAAAAAGAATGAGAAAGATCCTACTACACTGACTTGTGTGTTCCACATCTTTTCAAAGTACAAAATATTCAATTAACAGTCACACAAATGAAGCAAGAAGGTTCCGTTAGGCATCAGAGCACTGAAGAGCAAGGAAGACCTTCCTGGGAGGGGAGCGCTCAGGAAGCACAGGTCTCAAATAGCTCACAGGAGTCTGATCTTAGACAGTGTTTACCATGAGTTTGCCAACCCTTGACCACCTTAGCATTCAGAGTTGCCTTCAGCCCAGGTTCTCGGGTAAAAAAGAGGTCGGCTGAATATCCACATGCTGCCTGTCCCTGGATGTTCCACTGGCAGGATGCAACCAGAAAACACTTGAACCCAAACTTGGATAGAAAGGAGTTCTATCCAAGACAAAAGGTGACATCAACCCATTTTAGTTTCCAAGAAAGTCTGGAGAACATCCTCAGGGAATGAGAAACCACCCAAGAGGGCCAAGTGAGTACTAGCAGCGGGCAACCACAGCCACCAGTGGCCTAGCAGAGGCTCAGATACACCCCCCCTGACAAGGCACCATGATTTTGGCAGCAGGTTACCCTGTGGTTGAGGTGACACTGCTCATACACAACATGATAGGAACTATTAACAGGATGCTTTGGGAAGGAAGGCAGGAATCAAGCCAGAAAAACCAAAAGAACATTCTACTTCCGTAACAATATATCAAAGTGTTACTCACTCAATCCTGTTCAACTCTTTGCAACCCCATGGACAGTAGCCCACCAGGCTCCTCTGTCCGTGGGATTCTTGAGCAAGAATACTGGAATGGGTAGCCACTCCCTTCTCCAGGGGATCTTCCGAACCCAGATGAACCCACGTTTCCCACACTGTGGGCAGATTCCTTGCTGAGCCACCGGGGAAGCCCCATAAGAATATACGGGCCCTGGCATAACCTTCCTTAACATCGCCTTCTTTACACTTTCTAATGTATCTGCCTTTCCTCCTATCTTCGCTTCTTCCTCTCCTCTCTTAGAGGATGAGATGTCACCTAACCTGAGAGTTTTGCATCATTCCACTCTGATGCCTCCTGTCTCCTGGATGACCACATAGCACTCTGTTCCAGATGGCCACATGTCATCCTCTTCTGGATGACGTTACCCCATTCTCTGCTGGGCGACCACACACCACACTCTCCTGAATGACCATACCACCCTGTCCTAAATGATGGCAGAAAAACTGACTCTTATTTTTGCACCTTCCTTATTGGCTTGTCTTCCTCTATATTTCCCCTTAAATGATGGTTTCTCGGAATCCAGAGTGTGCCCTTTAACCTCTTTGTTGCACCCTGTCTCCTTGGACAATCTCATCCACACCCATGGGCCTCCATCACCACCTTCATGTCACAACCTGACAGATCAATATAAGACTTTCCAAATTCAGTTTAAGGTCCTGACTCAGATCTCAACTGTCCCCTGGTCTCTCATTTAGGACTAAAAGAAAATGACCTGAGCTACAAGAAGGAGCTTACAGTAGGATGTTCCTCAGAAGACCTTTTACCTAGGAAGTCATTCTGAGCACACTTCCTGTTTCCCTATTCAAACCACTCCCCCTTCCCAATTTCATGGCTGCTGAAGCAATACAGGATGTGGTACAAAGGAATCTGGCACCTAGATTTGAACCCCATTTCCACACTTGAGCGATGTATCTAATCTCTCCAACTCTTAGTTTCATATCTGTGTTGAGGGGTTCATAATAATAGTCACATCATTAGGAACATAAATGAGACGATGCCTATAAAGTGTTAGCACAGTGCCCAGCATTTAGAAAGAGCTCAGTTAGCTATTAGTATATGTCTGTGGTTATTATGCAAAAGTGGTTGTTCCCATTCTTCTATCTCAAGATGGGGAAAAAAAATTTTTTTAATGCTTTCTAAGTCCTTTAACCCTTTCCTGCCCCACAGCTACAGATAATCCAAATGGTAGATGTCATGTCACGAGGCTGCTGGTGGAAAAGCGTCTTTGAAGAAAATGGGCTTTTTTTCTCTCTCTCTCAAGTCCCCTGGTCTTTCCTGGTGGCTCAGACAGTAAAGAATCTGCCTGCAATGCAGGAGACCTGGGTTCAATCCCTGGGTCAGGAAGATCCCCTGGAGAAGGAAATGGCAACCCACTCCAGTATTCTTGCCTGGAAAATCCCATGGGCAGAGGAGCCTGGCACGCTACAGTCCATGGGACCACAAAGAGTCAGAAATGACTGAGCAACTAACATCTTCATCTAAGTGTAAGATCATCCTATCGACCAGGTTGAGTTCATTTATGCTGAGTACCCTCCAATCCAGGGAAAAGCTGAAAGGGAAGATGCATGTCTGATTTCAAACCACAAGGAATAAAAGAGATGAACATCAAGCAGTCAGGAAAACAGGATGCCAAGTACAGGAAGCATTTTTTTTTACATAAGAATTAATTTTGTCAAATTTGCTCTGCTTTCAAATTCCATCTTTTGCCCTGTAATTAAAATTCTTCTGGTCTCACTCCCATTCAAAATGGTGAGAAAGAGCATGCTTGCGATCCTATGAGAGACAAGAGACTGAAGAGACAAATTCTTGACCAATTAAAACAATTCTGTTGCTTATATCCCTTTCCCTTGAAAAAAATTCTAAAAAATCTTCCTGCAGCTTTATTCTATGTGGCTTCCTTGGTGTTGTGTGTTTGTTCTCATTACCATTGGGCATATACTTTCCTCCCTGCTGAAATCCCAGCTCTAATTTTTCTTTAGAACGCAACATGTAGTTCACTGGAGCCCACTGTTTATGAGGGTGCACAGACCCAGATGAATCACAGAAGCAGGCAGATTGCACAAATACAAATCCTCTGCACCATGTCCACACCCACCAACCTTCTCACACGGCCTCTCTTCCCAGAATCCCTTCCTGGATTACCTCATCCATACCCAAAGTATAATTACTGCATTCAGGCACTAGAGACAGTTAACAATGCAAGGAGGAGTGTAGCAAACAACCTTCTGATTCCTAGAATCTAGACCCAACACAAAGGCAAAAGAAAGTTTCTAAAATGTAAAGGTATCTATGGGCTTCCCAGGTGGCACAGTGGTAAAGAATCCACCTGTCAATGCAGGAGACACAGAGATGCAAGTTCAATCTCTGGGTCCTCAGGAAGATCCCCTGTAGTAGGAAATGGCAACCCATTCCAGTATTCTTTCCTGGAAAATCCCATGGACAGAGGAGCCTGGCGGGCTACAATCCATGGGGTTGCAAAGAAGGACATGACTGAGCAACTAACACATACTGCATGGCCACCCTGGGTCCAGCTGTACCACTGATAAGAGCCTTTGTTTGGACTGCACTGCCCTTCAACGTCTCCTTCTGCCCAGCACCATTCTCATCACTTCTAATAATAAACAGCCTGAGTGCAAAGCTCCATCTCAGTATCTGTTTGCCATGGAGCATGATTTAAAATGATAGTTCAGACAGGCTAACATTTCAAAGCGCAGTGAGTCCAGTATTCCAGAAACTTCACCAAGACTTGAAGCCTTTCTTAAGAGCCATGGAAATATCATGGAGCAGTCTATGGTATTCCACAGCCAGCTTGTCTCTTGGCTCCACAATAAGATGGATATGCAAGTAGGGCTCTGGGGAATGAAAAGAGCTGGGATTGGAGCCAACACATCTTGGGCTCAGTTCCAGTTCTTCTTCTGTGTACCCTTAAGCAGGTTTTTAGAGCAGTGCTTCTCAAATGAGCAGTGGTGAAAGACCTTTTTCATTTTCAATCTATCACAAACCAACTATATTTTTTATATCACACTCTATATATTTCATATATATCACAAACTATGTTTTTATAAAGCACAATAAAATAAATTACAACTCTCCACTCCTTAAGTGTCGGCTGCACATAGTGACTTCCTTCCAAAGAGTACATGGAAGGGAGATGTGGGAAGACACTTTACAGTAGAGAAAACTGACAGTCACCACCTCAGCCACATGACCAAGATCAACATAAACAGTAATAAGTCATGTTGATCATATATAGCCTTGATATGATGTGATGAAAATGCCCTTCACCTCTCTGGTATCCCTCCCTAAAACCCACATGCTCAGTTGAATCATGAGAACATATCAAAGAAATCCCAATCGAAGGACACTCCACAAAATTTCTGACCACTACTCCTCAAAGCTGGCAAAGTCACCAAAACCAACAAATGTCTGAGAAACTGTCACAACCAAGAGGAGCTTAAGGAGACATGACAACAAAAGGTAATGTGGGATCTTAGATGGGATCCTGGGATAGAAAAGGGATATTAGGTTAAAAACTGAGGAAGTATAAATAAAATATGAACTTTAGTTAATTATGTGTCAATATGAGCTTGTTAATTGTAATGAATGTACCATACTAATGTAATATATTAAACATAGGGGAAATTTGGACAGAGGATATGAAAACCCTCTGTACTATCTTCTCAATATTTCTGTAAGTTTAAAATTGTTACAAAAATAACCTTATCATAAAAAATAAAATGAATTAAATATACATGAATTTTTAAAGAGATATACATAATACAAGCCTAGTTTTTTAAACTATCAGTCTCAATTGACTTAAAATTCTCCTGTCAAATTATTATAAACGTTTCTAAATGCTTCTTTTTTTCCATTTTTCTTTATTTTTGAGGTATGGTCAACTTATAATTTATATTAATATCAGCTGTACAATGTAATTCAAAATTTTTATAGATTATACTCCATTTAAAGTTATTATAAAATATCGGCTATATTGCTATACAATATATACTTTTAGCTTATGTATTTTAACAAAATGCTTCTTACTTTCGCTTCTGTACCCATAGTGCCACCAACCAGTAGTAAGCAGTTCTCAGATGGGCACCAGTATGCCCATTTATTCTTATCAGTAAAATGAGGGTGTGAGATCAGAAGACCCAATCTCCCATCCATGGTCCTTCTGTAGATAGCCCCTGGAAGGCTATGATAAGTCATCACCTTCTGCCAAAAACAGCAGATTCACAGAACCAGATGCCCAGAACCAAGCCCTTTCTCCATGACAATGGCACGAGGTACTCATTGTCCAGTTTTGCAAACAACTGTTCTCTCCCAGATTCCCTCATGGCTCAGACGGTAAAGCGTCTGCCTACAATGCAGGAGACCCGGGTTCAATCCCTGGGTCAGGAAGATCCCTTGGAGAAGGAAATGGCAACCCACTTCAGTACTCTTGCCTGAAAAATCCCATGGACAGAGGAGCCTGGTAGGCTACAGTCCATAGGGTCACAAAGAGTCGGACACAACTGAGCGACTTGTCAATGTCAATGTTCTCTCCCAAAGCCTTCCAAATGCAAGCAGAACAAAGGGTACTGTCTCCAGGCTTCTTTTTTTCCTAATCCAGAACTAGAAAAGGAAGAAATGAAACATATTAAGCAATATTAAATTAAATAATAATAACATATTAAATAATAAAAGTAATGCCACATGTTCAGGCTGCCACAGATGGTCCTCAAGCCAGGGTAAGTAGGTGTTCCTTTTCTTTCCTCTCATTCAGAAGCCTTAAGAAATGGAGAGAAGCCTCTTGTGCCAGGGGATTAATGGAGTCATGAACCAGCTATAATTGGCCAGGAACCAGAAGACTGTCAGCAGACCATGAATTGTCATAGTTCAGACAGGACACAGTATGAAAGAAGACACAGCACAGATGTGGAAGTCGGTAAAGTGAGTGCAAGTCAGACCTTCCAATGAGCAAGAAGGAGGGGGTAAAAATGGCAGCTGAAAAACAGATGGTAGCAACCTGTCCCTTTAAATAGGTTTTTGAGATGTGAATGGAAGATTTTAAAACAACCGAGGAAGATAATTAATGCATCTTAGAGGGCCATAAATGACTCAGTTTCTAGTGAGTCTTGGAATACCTAGAGTTTATGCCCATGAGGGAAGCCCCAGGAAACAGGGAGCATACACACAAAAAGGCAATAGGGTTTTGTGTCCGTGGCTTAACACAGCAAAAGTGGTTCACTGCAGCTCAGCAGTGAGACCACGGCTTCCAGTGTTTTTCAGAAATCAGGCTCCTCCCAACATAATGGCTCTAGCACCTTAAACACATACTAGTTCATGGCAATAGGGAGACTGGAGATAGAAAAAGCTGACCCATTCCTGCTTGCCTTGGCTTAGAAGTGACAACACCAGTGTTGCTGAAATCTCATGGGCAAGAACTAGTCACATGACCTCGATAGATACAGGAGGACCAGGAAACACAGTCTGACCATGTGCCCAGGACAAAGAAACAGGTTTGGCGAGCATGGGGCCAGTTGTCAAGAGTAATCATATGAAGAACTCACAGAAAGCTGCCCAAACATGTTGGTCTTCAATAGTCTTACATGTCTCAGATAATAACATTCTAGAAAACAGGGGCAGTGTCTGGACAACCTTCTTATTAGCACTTGAGTCAGTGCCTCATCTGTTAAAACTTATTCATAGGATTAAAAATGTGCAGAATTTGATTGCCTTTATTCAAAGCCAGATTCTGTTACTTGCCTCCTATGCAAGGTTATATATCCTCTTGGCACCTGTTTCCTCACTTGTAAAATAAGACTATTGGTGCTTGTCTCACAGGACTATGAAGTTTAAATGAGATAATTCTTATAAAGCATCCAGCATAGTGCTCAGCACAAGATTTCTTGACCTTTGTTAAATAATTCCTATATTCCAGGGAATACAGGGGCTTTCCATTAACAAACTAACAATGCTCACATCAACACTAGGCAGGAACTTTCTCCACTGTATATACTGATAAACAGTCCAGAGTTGACCCATCCAAAGTCATACAACTAATAAGTGGAAAAGCTAGAATTGGCACTTTAGGCATTCTGGCTCCAAAACTCAATCTCTCCACTATCACCTCCTGCCTCTCAATAAATATTTCCTATTGTTATTGTTATCTTAATATGTTTGTGGGTGTATAATTGAGCTACCGCACATATTTCAGATGTACAATATGATAAGTTATGACATATTATACACCTGTGAAACTGTCCCCACAACCAAGGAATGGACATATCACCCCCAAGAGATTCCTGAAGCCCCTTGGTAATCCTTTCCTCCCATCACTCCCTACTTCCCATGTTTCCAGGTAACTACCTATCTGCTTTCTGTGACTATGGATCAGTCTGAGTTTTCCAGATTTTTATACAAATAGAATTATACAGTATGGATTCATTTTTATCTGTTACTTCAAATTTCATTCATGATGTTGCATGTATCAATAGTTCATTCCTAAGCATTCCATTGTATAGATAGATACACCATAATTTGTCCATTCATCTACTGACAGACATTTCAGTTGACTTTTGTGTTTTACTCTTATAATAAAGCTGCTATGATTAACCATGTACAAGTGTTTGTATAGACAAATACTTTCATTTTTCTTCAGTAAATTTCCAGGAGTAAAATGGCTGGTCATATGGTAGGTATGCTGCTGCTGCTGCTAAGTCGCTTCAGTCGTGTCCGACTCGGTGACCCCAGAGATGGCAGCCCACCAGGCTCCCCCATCCCTGGGATTCTCCAGGCAAGAACACTGGAGTGGGTTGCCATTTCCTTCTCCAATGCATGAAAGTGAAAAGTCAAAGTGAAGTCACTCAGTCTTGTCTGACTCTTAGCGACCCCAAGGACTGCAGCCTACCAGGCTCCTCCATCCCTGGGATTTTCCAGGCATGAGTATTGGAGTGGGGTGGCATTGCCTTCTCCATGGTAGGTATATCTTAGCTTTTAAAGAAACTGCCAAACTATTTTTCAAAATGGTTGCACAATTTACATATTCACCATCAGTGTAAGAAGGCTCCCAGTTGCTCCACATCCTCAACTTGCCATGGTCAGTCTTTATTCTATTAATAATTGGTGTGTAACAGTATCTCATGACGGTTTTAATTTGCTCAAAACAAATCTTGGTATTGAGCATTTTTAGTATATGTATTTGCCATCTGTATGTTTTCTCTGGTAAAGTGTCAGTTCAAATCTTTTGCTTATTTTTAATTGGACTGCTTTTTCTCTTACTACTTTATGTATTCTGTTTGCAAATCTTTTATGAGATATGTGATTTGTAAATATTTTCTTTCAATAGCTAGACTTTTTATTCTCCTCACAGTCTTTTTATAAAGAGTAGAGGTTCTTAATTTTGGTGAAGGCCAATTTTTATGTTTTTATTTTATGGATCATGCTTTTGATATGAAATTTAAGAAGTTTTTGCCTAATATCACATCACTATGATATTCTTTTATGTTTCCTTCTAGAAATTCTATTCTTATAGATTTTACATTTAAGTCTATGATCCTTTTTTGGTCTGTATATGTTGCAAGATTCAGATCAAAGATTTTTTTTTCTTTTTTTGCACATGGATATCCGATTGTTCCAGCAGCAATTGTTGAAAAGGCTACCTTTTTTCTACCGAATCCTGTGCATCTTTATCAAAAATCAATGGACCATATACACATGGATTTGTTTTTCCACTATATCCTTTGACACATTTGTCCATCTTGACAGATCATAGTAGCTTTATAGTAAGTCTTGGAATTAGATAATGTGAGTCCTCCAACTTTGTTCTTTTTCAAAGTTGTTTGATTATTCTGAGTCTTTTGCATTTCTATATGAATTTTAGAATCAGCTTCTTTAATTTATGCTTAAAACAAGTCTACTTTGAATATATAGATAAATTTCGGGAAAATTAACAACTTAAAAATACTGAGTCTCCCATTCCAGGAATTCAATATATATCCACATTTTCTTAGGTCCTCCCTAATTTCTCTTAGCAAGATTTAGTTGTTTATAGTATATAAATATTGCTATTAGTAAAAACTTCTCTTATACCCATTTTATTTCTCTATCTAGATTATATCTAAGAGAATCACATTTCTCTTGAGTCTTCACTGATTTTCCATTTCCTCATCTGCAAAGAGGGAATTTTTAAAAGTCTACTTCACAGTTGGACATAAAATCACACCTGTAAATCACCCGGTATCTGTGCCTGCTGCTGGATCCTACTGGTCTGATTAGAGAGTTGTTATCTTTCATTTAATAACAGGATAAAGAGGAAATTAGAAGAGTTGTCAGGATGAGGCCACAAAGTGTGGATGCAAAGCAAAAGACATCTAAACTGATAAGATAGAGACTAAAGAAAGAGCCAAAGACCACAGTAGGTGCTGCACATGAATTACCCCAAGACTCAGATAACTAAATGAGGTGCTGTTATGACAGCATTAACACTCATAGCTACAAAGAAAACGCATAGTGAGAAATCTGCTGTGTGCACATGCATTAAGAGATTAACTGGTGATGTTCCAGTTAAGGAATAGAACTTAGAAGGGATTAGATAGTCGGCCAGAGAAGAACCCTGAATGTTTAGCACTGTACATTCTCTGCCTATCTGAGCAGGTTATAACCTTCACCAAGCCCTGGTAAGAACTGAACAAAGCTGGACCTGGCATGCTTTTAAAATATGTGAACCTCTATCTGGGCAAGAAAGGCCACACCACAACCACAGGAAAGAGGGTTCCACCTACCCAGAGTGGGCACTCGATAGTGGAACACCTGCCATAATGCTAAGTACATATAACCGCAAATACAGTTTTGACTGACCAATCTTTTTCTGAGAATAAACACATTTACAATTAGGGTCCTAAAATGTTGACTGATTGGTGGGTGTGGAGAAAGTATATTTCTTAATCAAGGTAATTAGCACTTGCACTTACAACAAATAAACCAGAATCTTAGAGCTTAGCACAATAAAGGTTGAGTTGATATGTATTGGTAGGCCTCTTTCAACTAATTGCTGCACAGTCTCTAACATGTGGCCTCCAAAGTTGCCACACCAAGGCGAGAGCACCATGGAGGAGATACACTGGCTCTTAACTGCTTCACCTCATAAGATCCACCCACAGTCCATGGAGCAGAACTAATCACACAGCCCAGTCACATGGCCCATGACTAACTGCAAAGATGACCGGGCAATACAGGGGAGCAAGCAATGTAGTGAGCATTAACTATATTCACGAACATAAAGCCAGTTCTTTCTCCCACTCCACTCCCTTTCTCCCCTCCAGAAGTGGTAGGGAAGTAGGTAGATAAACTATTTAAGCAAGGGGTCTGTTTTGAGGTGTGTTAAGTGGCAGCATGAAAAAAGAGATGGAAATCCGGTCATAGTGATGAGGAATATGGATCAGTATCTATGGAAGGGATTTCAAAGTAGAATTCTCAATAACAATATTCCTGTACCCAAATATCCACAACCAAAAAGCTCTGAAATGTTTCTGTGTTCCAAATGTGTAACAAAGGGGTGAAATCAGAGAGACCCCATTTGATATCACTGCAAATGTCCTTCCCTTCCCCAAAATTCTGGGCTCTGAGAGTTGAAGGTTTCAGCCCTTGAAGAGTACATTCATGTCAGGAGACAAACAGCAGGAGTCCCACTGAACTAACAGTTCTGACTACTGAAAGGCACTGTGGCCTCCGAGAGCCCAGCAGCGCAAAGGAAGACAGTAGTCAGCATATTGTCTTATTATTATATCTCCACGGGATCTGCAGTTGCATTCTCTTTTTCATTCCTGATATTGGTAATTTGTGTTCTTTTTTTCTTAATCACTCTAGCTATGGATCTATCTATTTTCTTTATCTTTTCAAAAGTCAACTTTAATCTGTCTTTAAAGTGCATCTCTTTTAACCAACATAGCTTCATCGATTGCTGTTATCTTAATCAGTTCCATCTTTTTACTGAATGGGGATTTAATTTGCTCTATCTTTCTAAATTTCTAAGGTACCTTGTACTAAGTCACTTCAATCATGTCTGACTCTGCAACCCTATGGACTGTAGCCCACTAGGCTTCTCGGTCCAGGGGGATTCTCCAGACAAGAATACTGGAGTGGGTTGCCATTTCCTCCTCCAGGGGATTTTCCCAACCCAGGGATCGAACCAGAGTCTCTTACATCTCCTGCATTGGCAGGCAGGTTCTTTACAACTAGTGCCACCTAGGAAGTCCATATCCTAGATCATTCATTAATTTATAAGTTTCTTCTTTTCTAATACAAGCCCTTATAGATATAAAATTTCCCCGAGTTATTGTTAGAACAGCTGCTTTAAAATCTATGTCTGATAATTCTAATATCTGAGTCGCCTCAGGATTGATCTATATTGATTACATTTTCTCAATATAATAGAGAATAGGTCAAGAATTTCGTTTTTGTTCTTTGTGTGTCAAGTAACTTTGGATGGCTGGAGAAGGAAGTGGCAACCCACTCTAGTATTCTTGCCTGGAAAATCCCATGGACAGAGGAGACTGGCGGGCTATAGTCCAAGGGGTCACAAAGAGACGGACACGACTGAGCGACTAAGCACAGCACAACTTTGGATGGGATCCTGGGCACTGTGGATGATTGCTCATGAGAACTCTGAATTCTATTATACATCTCCCAAAGAGTATGATATCTTTCTTTTGGCAGTACTGCCAAAAAAAAAGTATCCTGTTTCTTGGGCAATATCTTGTATCTTGAGTTTAGTTCATTGACCCTTTGCTGAGCTGCTTGTAGTCTGACACATACATTCATGGTTCAAGGATCAGCCAGGAATTGGGGAAGTTTTTACACAAAACTGGGGGATCTCCTCTCTGACTCTCTCCTTTTGGAGATTCCCCCCTCACTTTTCAATGTCTGTAGCTGCTCTCAACACTTTCTCCTAGTTCTTTAGGTCAGAAAACCTATGGACATTGTCCACAGCCAATTCTTAAGCTAAAAAAAAATGATAAGGGAAGGAATTCCTTGTTTTGTCCTTTCATCAAATGCCAACCACCCTTCATAATCTCCTTGCATTAGTTCACGTTCCAGGGCCTTCAGGTAGTTCCTTGCATTTTTCATCTGAGGTCAGTCTGGTAGCAACTTAGCTATCTCAGGGGTCAAAATCAGCATGTATTTTAACAAACAACAATTAGGCATAAGACACCTAAGTGTGGGAATTAACTTCTGGTGTTAATTTTTTCACAAGAAGATCTAGAGGAATGAAAGAACACGAGACAGCTTGGAAGTGAAGAGTAAACGTTTCTAAATGTGGAGAAAATACAGAAGGGGAGGCAGACAACATAATTTTTGCATCACCATTGATTCAACCACACCTGACCAAAGGGATAGAGGTTATTGGTTAACATGTTTGGAAAACCGTGAGGTCATGCTCCATACCTTCTGCTTACCCAGATCCACTTTCCACTCTTCTCCAACTGCTCTCTGCCCTGGGAGCCGACCTCTTTGGACCACATCAAGAGCTCCCTTCCCTTCCGACTTCCATTTGGATTCTGCCAGTGTGAGTCCCTGCAAGAGATCAAAGCAAGGGAAAAATGTGAGGTCAGGAAATTTTTTTCCTAAGATGTCTCCCTGGTAGGTTTCTGTGGCTTGACTGCATCCCTCCACCAAAGGCCGCAGTTCTTGCCAGGTGGCTTTCTCCAAAATCTCCAGGCTCTAATAAACACTCCCTCTGCTTGCCTCTTCAAACCTAGCATAGGTAATGGCGCCCCACTGGGGTACCAAGAGGTCCCTTGTCCCTTGGTACTTTTTCTAAATCCAGCACACACCTTTGTAAACAGTCCTTTTATTAAACTCTTCCCAGCATGAATGCACCATCTGTTTCCTGCCAAGCTCCTGACGAATAGAGCACTCCCAGAAAAAAATGACTTTAACAGGTCTTAGAAACAGACGATGGTAAAGTACCAGCCTACACGTTGTCAAACAGGGAAGGAGACCTTCAATACATCTAAAATAAGTAACCCATAAATTTCACTCACATGCATTGTCTAATTTAATGCTAACAACACTCTGATTTCAAAGGTACTGACATCATTTCCATTAAAAGTGAGAATACTAAGACTCTAAGGAAATGGGGTCACTGGATTCCCTGATTTTCTTTAGACTATAATTCCTATCATCTTCCCCCTACACCCTGACCCTTACCATTCAGATAACACACACACACACACACCAGCAATGCTGAAATTCAGAGTTCTCTAATTTTGAGGGCAGGGAGGACATTTTTAAAGTCCTTGAAGTCCAGGGAAAGGAGGTGGAGAAATAGCACATGACAATTTCAGGTAGTTTGGAGTTTATCAGTTTGTTAGTTTAGTAGTCAGAGACTCCTCTTTCATTTATTTAAAAGAAATTATGATTTAATATTGGAGCTGCAATGTATACAGCACCCTTAAATGTGTCTTAAACATTGTCCCATGGCTCCCCAAGAGTTCCCAAATTTCAGCTGTGAAAGTCATGATATAGACTAAGAGTTAGAAGAATAGATTGAGATCTTGGGCTCTGGGGACAGTCAGATCCGAGTTTCCAGTACAATTCTTCCTAGTAGCTGTGTCCTAGGCAAGTTGCTTAACTTTTCTGATTCTCAGTTTTCTCATCTGTAAAAGGCAAGTAATAATGGTACCCACATCATAATGTTAAATTAATTAAATAAGCTAAAGCACTGTAGTATTTAATACAGGGCCTGGCTCACTATAATCATTTAATAAAACATGGCTAATAATACCCAGATTCAAATTCACAATAAAGATTTATTTTGCCATAACATGGCATGTAAATATTAAAGGGAAAAAACAAACTTGGACACATACTTACACTCCCTATTTAGAAACTCAAAAAGAAATTTAAAAAATAAGCCTTAAGTGTATCTAACATTGTTCTCACTTACATTTCAATAAAAAAAGAGAGAGAAAGAGAGTGACTCTAAGAAGTCGCCGGACTTCTAAATAAGCCTGTCATTTCCTAAAGTAAATGCAATGTACCACTGGGTATAAAATGTTAACAGAAAGCTGTGTGTTCAATTTATTTTATAGTTTCTTACTTATTGTTTTCCACTTCCTGTTTTAAAAGCTATAAACTTCCCTTAAGCTTCAGATATTAATAAAATTATTATTGTCATTGAATTACCTGACTTCATACTATAGAGTCTGGACTGGAGGCTACTCCTTCCCACAGCAAACTGCAAACTGGGGCTGTGCGGTTTGCTCCATTTTTTTTTCTTCTTTTATTATCCAATTGTACTTTTTTCTCTTTTACTATCTAATTGTCATGTGCATTTTATTTTTTAATTAATTTTTATTGGAATATAGTTGCTTTACAATGTTGTGTTAGTTTCTGCTATACAGCAAAGTGAATGCATTATACATATACATGCATGCACAGTCACTCAGTTGGATCCAACTGTTTGTGATCCTATGGACAGTAGCCTGCCAAACTCCTTTGTCCATGGGATTTTTCAGCCAAGAATACTGGAGTGGGTTGCCATTTCCTCCTCCAGGGTATCTTCTTGACCCAGGGATTGAACCTGAGTCTCTTGCATCTCCCGCATTGGCAGGCGAATTCCATCACTTGGGAAGCCCCTATGCATATACAGATATCCAGTCTTTTTTATATTTCTTTCCCATTTAGGTCACTACAGAGCACCGTGTTCTCTGTGCTATGTATATATGTCAGTCCCAATCTCCTACCTCATCCCACCCTTATTCCCTCCCTCTTGGTAATCACAAGCTTGTTTCCTACATCTGTGGCAGCCTGCTTGTGTATATGGTTACGACCTTGCCATTTGACGTAGGTGAGTTCTTTCTGTAGATAAAATTGTTTTAATGAGCAATTTTGGATCCAGATTTTGATGATGGAAGGCCTGTTATATATTTGGGGGGATTGATTAACTTACCAGAAACGGGAATATTTTAATATGGATTTGGTCATCTTCCACAGAAAGACCAGAAATTCCTCCCTTATAAAGGCTTTTTAATGTTTTAAATATTTTATCCCCAAATTCTATAAAGTGTTCAGGAGAGCCTCCAACCTGTATTCTCCTTTTTGGTAAGGGCATGAGCAAGGCCAGGATCACTGAGCCTGATCTCCAAGCTCTGTCCATGGAGAGTTTCAGAAAAACCTACCCTGAGTTGTTGCCTGTCAAGAGTCAAGGCACAAGCAAACCTTCCTGGGGGACATCATCTTGCAGAGTTGAGTTCAAAGCCAAAGACTTTTCTGTTCCACAGTTAGGACCTAGTTAATGTGTGCAAGAGTCGGACATAACTGAGTGACTTTCACACATCACTCACAATGTCTCACACACTTTCACTGACATGATCACAAAATTAATATCTTAATCAAATATCTGGTTGGACCAACTGGACCATTTGGTGTACTCTCTTGGGATGGCCTCCTGGGTCCATGAAATGAGTGGGTGTGGGGGGCTGCAGCGATGCAGAGATGGGTTGAATCTAGACATCTTCCTCTTGCACCCTGAGAGGCACAAAATCCCAGGCACAAGAACCATTCTGTCAACAAGAAAGACAGGGACTGCCGGGCTATAGGGGAAATGCCCCCACACAGAGCTGGCAAGGGGATTACACTGGAACAATGCCAGTGGCCTTGGGAGCTATAAATGGGTCCCACCAGGAAGAGACCCTTTACTCTGGAGTAAGCTCTGCCTACCAGGCAGTAGAGGCAAATGCTCAAAATACTATTAAAGTACTGAAATGGAAAATATATACATATATGTATCTGGTTGGGTTGTTTGGTTGGTTTTCTGATTTGATTTTTTTCTTTATTTCCTCCATTTTTTTCCCTTCACCTTCTTCATAATCAATTTCTGTTCTGAAAAATCAAAAAGTAGGTACTTTTGTGTATTGGGGTATAGTGTGCAATATGGCTGAAACCCTTCAATTTATCCATCCTAATCCAAACCCCCCACTTCCCTCCCCTTGGGTGCCCCAGACAAGCACAAATTTCTGATTTATGCAATGGCCTTTCAGACAGACAGCAAGATCCCACAACTCAAGATTCTGTACACTTGTGACTGTTTGTTTGTGTCCATCATAAACAGGTATCATCTAAACGGCAATGACTTCTGGCATCCCCGAACTGGGACCAAATAAGTTTATACGTCTCTGGGGAAGAAAGTATTGGATTTCTAACTTAAAATGTTTTAAGAACAGTGACTCTGAAGACAGATATTTAATCTTTCCTTGCAGGACAACTAACTGGCTGATTAGATAGACAAGACTCCTCACATTACTGATATAAAAGTCACTAAATTGTCTGTCTTCAGCTAAAAAGGAAAAAAAAATGAATTTCAGTTTTCAGTAACCCAAAATAGCACATCACTGTGGCTACTATTATCTTAGGTATTTCAACCTCTGGTTAGGGTATCATTAAAAATTGGAAGCCACTGAACTCAGAGGTGCTGCCTCAGGCTCTGTGAACCATCAACCTTCCTGCCAGGAAGTCTGGATATCATGAAAAGTAGCTGGAAAGCAGGCTACCTGTTGCAAGGTGGTGAGTCAATGGCGTCACCCGCCTTCGCCCCACCCACCACAATCTGCATATCAGCCGATGGAATGAACACAGTGCCAGCTGCCCCTGCTGAAATGGCTACAAATGTCTCCATCATCAGACACGTCCCTGGCCCTGGCTGCCGGAAGGTGGTCAGGAGAGGCCAGGTGGGACTGCTTCCATCCTGAGGCAGTATTCTTCAGTTCTCCAAACACAGGAGGCTCTTTCAGCTTCGGCTCTCATTTGCCTGGAAAACCACCACTGGAGACTGGAAAAATCAAAAGTTCGCAGCAATGATAAGCGCACTGAGAAGCAGCCGACTTCCTGAGCCTTGAAAGGAAAGGTCACTGGAAGATATTTTTTCTCACCGCTGTCTGTGTTTTCTTAGGCCCAGCTGTATTCAAAGCCAGTCTCTCCCCGTCTTAGGTACTCAGGCCTTTTGGTGACGGAGGGCAGGCAGCTGCAGAAAATGTGCGGCTGTGGGAAAAGGATACGAAACCCTCAGGAAGGTGTGTAATATTTTTGTTGAATCAATTATGATTTTGCAAGGGGAAAAAAGGACACACATAAAAGTCCGTTTAATGTTGGGCAAAAAAGGGAGGAAAAAAAAAAAACAAAAAACAAAAAAAGAGCTTTCTGTGTTTAATGCAAACTCACTTCAAGGGAGCTGTAGATCAAATTACCAGCCTGTGACATGTGGAGATGGGCTGGGCAGACTAACGGTAACTCAAATACCAACACTTCTGGACCGTTTCTGAGCCCATAAACTACACAGAAAATGATGCTAGTTGCTGAATTATTTTCAGTTGCAACAGCTGCTATAACAACTCAGAGAATTTTAATATGCATATACAGGCCTAGTGAGTAACCACTTCAAATATTCTGTGATGGAGAGTCTATCTTTCCTTTCAGTCCTTTTAGCTATGGGTAGTAGTAGAGCTGCTTTGAGGGATCCAGAAGAACAAGGGAGCATGTTCAAGGGGATGACACAAGGAGTAGAATCAGAACCAGAATTCTAAGTGGAGGATTCGCAGGAGGGGAAAATGTATCTCTGAACAATAAACATATACTCTTGCATTACTTTTATAATTTTAAAATATACAAACAGTTCATGAAGTTCAGTATCAAAAAACAATCAAATCAAAAAATGGGCAGAATATCTAGATAGATATTTCCCCAAAGAAGACATACAGATGGCCAAAAAGCACATGAAAAGATGCTCAACATCATTAACTATTAGAGAACTGCATATCAAAATTACAATGAGCGTGGTCATCATCAAAAAGTCTACAAACAATAAATGCTGGAATGAGTATGGAGAAAAGGAAATCCTCCTACATTGCTGGTGGGAATGTAAGTTGGTACAGCTACTATGGAAAACAGTATGGAGATTCCTCAGAAAACTAAAAATAGAATTAACATATGATCCAGCAATCCCACTCCTGAGAATATACAGACAAAACGATAATTCAAAAAGATACATGCACCCCTATGTTCACAGCAGCACTGTTCACAATAACCAAGACATGTCCATCGACAGATGAATGAACAAGAAGATCAGATCAGATCAGATCAGTCCTTCAGTCGTGTCCGACTCTTTGCGACCCCATGAATCACAGCACGCCAAGCCTCCCTGTCCATCACCAACTCCCGGAGTTCACTCAGACTCATGTCCATCGAGTCAGTGATGCCATCCAGCCATCTCATCCTCTGTCGTCCTCTTCTCCTCTTGCCCCCAATCCCTCCCAGCATCAGAGTCTTTTCCAATGAGTCAACTCTTCTCATGAGGTGGCCAAAGTACTGGAGTTTCAGCTTTAGCATCATTCCTTCCAAAGAAATCCCAGGGCTGATCTCCTTTACAATAGACTGGTTGGATCTCCTTGCAGTCCAAGGGACTCTCAAGAATCTTCTCCAACACCACAAAAGCATTGATTCTTCGGCGCTCAGCCTTCTTCACAGTCAAACTCTCACATCCATACATGACCACTGGAAAAACCATAGCCTTGACTAGACGGACCTTTGTTGGTAAAGTAATGTCTCTGCTTTTCAATATGCTATCTAGGTTGGTCATAACTTTCCTTCCAAGGAGTAAGCATCTCTTAACTTCATGGCTGCAGTCACCATCTGCAGTGATTTTGGAGCCCTGAAAAATAAAGTCTGACACTGTTTCCACTGTTTCCCCATCTATTTCCCATGAAGTGATGGGACCGGATGCCATGATCTTAGTTTTCTGAATTTTGAGCTTTAAGCCAACTTTTTCACTCTCCACTTTCACCTTCATCAAGAGGCTTTTCAGTTCCTCTTCACTTTCTGCCATAAGGGTGGTGTCATCTGCATATCTGAGGTTATTGATATTTCTCCCAGCAATCTTGATTCCAGCTTGTGTTTCTTCCAGTCCAGCGTTTCTCATGATGTACTCTGCATATAAGTTAAATAAAGAAGGTGACAATATACAGCCTTGATGTACTCCTTTTCCTATCTGGAACCAGTATGTTGTTCCATGTCCAGTTCTAACTGTTGCTTCCTGACCTGCATACAAATTTCTCAAAAGGCAGATCAGGTGGTCTGGTATTCCCATCACTTTCAGAATTTTCCACAGTTTATTGTGATCCACACAGTCAAAGGCTTTGGCATAGTCAATAAAGCAGAAATAGAACAAGAAGATACAGCAGTTATATACAATGGAGTATTACTCTGTCATCCATCAGTTCAGTTCAGTCACTCAGTCATGTCCAACTCTTTGCGACCCCATGGACTGCAGTACGCTAGGCTTCCCTGTCCACCACCAACTCCCAGAGTTTACTCAAAATTCATGTCTATTGAGTCTATGATGCCATCCAACCATCTCATCCTCTGTCGACCCCTTCTCCTCCCGCCTTCAATCTTTCCCAGCATCAGGGTCTTTTCCAATGAGTCAGTTCTTTGCATCAGGTGGTCAAAGTATTAGTTTCAGCTCCAGCATCAGTCCTTCCAAAGAATATTCAGGACTGATCTCCTTTAGGATGGACTGGTTGGATCTCCTTGCAGGCCAAGGGACTCTCAAGAGTCTTCTCCAACACCACAGTTCAAAAGCATCAATTCTTCTGTGCTCAGCTTTCTTTATAGTCCAGCTCTCACATCCATCCATGACTACTGGAAAAACCACAGCTTTGACTAGACACACCTTTGTTGGCAGAGAAATGTCTCTACATTTTATATGCTATCTAGGTTGGTCATAGCTTTTCTTCCAAGGAACAAGCATCTTTTAATTTCATGGCTGTAGTCACCATCTGCAGTGATTTTGGAGCCCAAAAAACAGTCTGTCACTATTTCCACTGTTTCCCCATCTATTTGCCATGAAGTGATGGGACCAGATGCCATAATCTTAGCTTTCTGAATGTTGAGTTTTAAGCCAGCTTTTTCACTCTCCTCTTTCACTTTCATCAAGAGGCTCTTTAGTTCTTCTTCACTTTCTGCCATAAGGGTAGTATCATCTGCATATCTGAGGTTATTTATATTTCTCCTGGCAATGTTGATTCCAGCTTGTGCTTCATCCACCCCAGCATGTCTCATGATGTACTCTGCATAGAAGTTAAATAAGCAGGGTGACAATATACAGCCTTGACATACTCCTTTCCGTATTTGGAACCAGTCTGTTGTTCCATGTCCAGTTCTAACTGTTGCTTCCTGACCTGCATACAAATTTCTCAGGAGGCAGGTCAGGTGATCTGGTATTCCCATCTCTTTCAGAATTTTCCACAGTTTGTTGTGATCCACACAGTCAAAGGCTTTCATGTAGTCAATAAAGCAGAAGTAGATGTTTTTCTCGAATTCTCTCGCTTTTTCAATGATCCAGCAGATGTTGGCAATTTGATCTCTGGTTCCTCTGCCTTTTCTAAATCCAGCTTGAACATCTGGAAGTTCATGGTTCATGTACTGTGGAACCCTGGCTTGGAGAATTTTGAGCATTACTGTACTAGTGTGTGAGATGAGTGCAATTGTGTGGTAGTTTAAGCATTCTTTGGCATTGCCTTTCTTTGGGATTAGAATGAAAACTGACTTTTTCCAGCCACTGCTAAGTTTTCCAAATTTGCTGGCATATTAAGTGCAGCACTTTCACAGAATCATCTTTTAGGATTTGAAAAAGCTCAACTGGAATTCCATCACCTCCACTAGCTATGTTCGTAGTAATGCTTCCTAAGACCCACTTGACTTCGCATTCCAGGATGTCTGGCTCTAGGTGAGTGATCATACCATCATGATTACCTGGGTCATGAAGATCTTTTTTGTACAGTTCTTCTGTGTATTCTCGCCACCTCTTCTTAATATCTTCTGCTTCTGTTAGGTCCATAGCATTTCTGTCCTTTATTGTGCCCATCTTTGCATGAAATATTCCCTCGGTATCTCTAATTTTCTTGAGAAAGAATAAAATAATGCCATTTGCAGTACCATGGATGCAACTAGAAATTTTCATACTAAGTGAAGTCAGTCAGAGAAAGACAAATATGATATCACTTATATGTGGAATCTAAAATATCATACCAATGAACCTATCTACAAGACAGAAACAGACTCATAGATGTAGAGAACAGACTTGTGGTCGTGTCCGAAGGAGGGAGAGGGATGGACTTGGAGTTTAGAGTTGGCAGACACAAGCCATTACATTTACAACGGATAAACAACAAGGTATAGCAAGGGCCGACCCCTGGGTCAGGAAGGTCCCCTGGAGAAGGAAATGGCAATTCACTCCAGTATTCTTGCCTGGGAAATCCCATGGAGAGAGGAGCCTGGTGGGCTACAGTCCATGGGGTCACAAACGGTTGGACAGGACTTAGTGACTAAACAATAACAACAATGTAGAGCACAGGGAACTATACATCACATTCTGTGACAAACCATAATGGGAAATAATATAAAAAAGAATGCCTGTATGTGTATAACTGAGTCACTTTGTTGTACATCAGAGACTGGCACAACATTGTAAATCAACCATAATTAAAAAAAAAAGAGAGAGAGAATAAAACAAAAAAGAGAGAGAAAAAATAAGGGAGTGTGGCCCCAGTTAATGAGATTTAAGATTAACCAATAAGTTTCCAGAAAAATCTACTTCATGCCACAGTCTTATATTAGCTGTGTTTGGGGCAAATAAAGGAAAAGAGGTGATACGCAGTATGGAGGAAGGCCACGCAAACGTAAGAATGCTCCTCATGAAGTAGGAGAGACCATGGAGCTAAGTGACAGCAAAGACATGGTTGCAGTATGAGTCCCCATGCTTCCATCCTCACAAAAAACCCTCTTGGGAATACTGGGTGAGGTTCTGATCTTTCTATCACATGTAAGAGTAGGACTCTTGTCTTTTTACTTAATCAAAGAGCACTCTCTCCAACCCTTTTCTTCCTCAAGTCTTTTGCCCAAGGAAAGAGTGAGTGAATAAATAAATGTATGAAAAATGCAGTTTATTCTCAACGACATGGACAGAGTTGGTCAGGGAGAACATACATAGCTAAAAAAGGTAATCCACAAAAGCCAATGTACACATTTTAATAGGTAGCCTCAAACTTCTCAAAGTTTTCTTAAGTTCCTGCAATAGAGACAAACAGGCAGGAAAAATAGCTATCCCTTCAGCCTGCCTTTGCCTTTGCCTGTAAGAACTGCCAACAAACAGCAAAATTCCCCAAATGCCCTTTTGATCACCAAGAGCACAGAAAGAGTCTCACAGCCCATAAACAGGAGTCTCAGTCCCTGTTCCCCCAAAACACTTAAGATGAAAAGTTACAGTTTAAAAGCAGCACTGATGTTTCTATTCCCCTCTGTTACTGTCTCACGGAGTATTTGTCACAACCATCTTTGATTGTTGACTAGGGCCACAGGTGGTTGACCCTAGCTAGTATATCCCAGGGCTTCCCTGCTGACTATATTAGGAATGTAATCAGAGTTGTTATTGTCTTTAAACACACTTGAGCAATGAGAGATTATATGAACCATAAGCATCCGTGTAATACCAAGCATCAAGTTGTGGGCATTCTTTGGGTTTATGCTCTTAATTTTCTTGCCACTAATGGGCTCCTTGAACTTCGTGGGTCTTTCATTTCCCAGTGGAAAGCAAATCTTGCAAGGCTTGAGTTTAATTTGCTGCTACTGCTGCCTCCCATAGGCTGGATAGGATGCAAACAAATAAACAAAAAACACATCGGGCTCGTTTTTCTTCCCCTCTACTGCTCAATAGACAATTCAATTGAGGGAGATCCAAGGGCAGAAAAAGAAAGGGGAGATTGAGGCAGTATTCTGAGACAAAATGGCCAGGGCCAGCACTGACAAACTTAGGACAAGCAATTTTGAGGCAGAAGCAGTGAAAAACTCCCAGAGAGAAGCCACAGAAAAGAGAGACTGACTGTCAGAGACTGTTGGTTTGATATGTAAATTTGCACAAATTTTCTGGAAGGTAATTTGTCCCTAAGAATCAAACTCCTCAAAAAGGTGCTTACACTTTGATCCAATAACTCCAGTTCTAAAACTTCACCTGAGAGATAATCACGCATGTGTGCAAAAATTTAGCTACAAAGTTATTTATCACAGAAGTACTTATAGTGGTGAAAAAAGTAAGCAACCAAAATGTCCAACACTGGTGATTAATTATACACACAATTGAAATATAGTTTAATCATTAAATCTGTTGAGATAAAACGGGAAAGGTATTTACAATAATTAAGCAAAAATAACTCACAAAATTGTGTAACAGGGTACTCCCACTTTTGTAAAAAGAGAGAGTGCTACATGGATATACATCAAAATTTAATAGTGATTATCCAAGTGGGGGGATTACTGGTAATTTTTATTTTCTGCTTTGCGCTTAATTGAGTTTTTAATTTTTCTATGCATCAATTTTGCTTGGAGAAATAAAATTATTTTTTATAGGAAAAAAGTAGCCTTTGGAATAAACCAGAAGAGCACATTGGACTTTTTTAAGATGGAAGGTGCAGAGTGGTCAGTTTACTTCAAATTAGGATGGAATTTCTTATGAGAATGCACTGGATAATGAAGAGGCTTACAACCAGTGGAAGTCACAGGAAACAGGTCCAGGACTATCTTGAGGAGCCCAGGAAGGGGCACATCCCAGACTAGCCAAAGCAATTGGAAGGTCCCACGTTGCTGTAGGGGTGAGGTTACTCACCAAAAATAATTCAGTTAATTAAGATGCCTTTATATTCATCATAAATTACTTGGTTAATTAAGATCTTCATTAGAGGAATTACCATGAAAATATTTGACAAGCCTAGATTCATTTCTACCATAAAAATCAGGAGTATTTACAAATTAGTAAAATAAAAGAAGCTTTCAATTACTAAGGTTCTCTTCGTGTGGGTGGCCAGTTGCTCAGTCATGTCTGACTCTTTGGGATCCCATGGACTGTAGCCTGCCAGGCTCCTCTGTCCATGGAATTTTCCAGGCAAGAATACTACAGTGGATTGCCATTTCCTCCTCCAGGGGATCTTCCCAACTCAGGGATTGAACCCACATCTACTGCATTGTAGGTGGATGTTTTTACCCATGAGCCACCAGGAGAAATTCTTAATCAAACAAATAAATAATCAACCTTGGAAATACACTTGTAAACATAATGTAATGCAATGCAATGCATGAGTTTGCTGACTCTTCTGCCCCCGTGGATGGTCCATAATGTTATTTAAGATTGAGAGTGATTTGAGTGGCCGAGGTCTACAGTTAGAAAGGAATGCAAAGAAACAGACTCAAGAACAGCAGGTCCCTTTGGTACAATTCTGAAGTGGTTGGCAGCTGGCTGCTTTGTGCTTTAGGTTGTTTTTGTCTGTTTGTTTGTTTGTTTGTTCACACCAGCTCACCATGACTTTGGCCTGGACTCTGTGCTGCCCCAACTCAAATCCTTCTGACTCAGCTCAGTCCCAGGTTTCTCTGGAAACTCTGGTCATCAGAGTCACTGTGGTTAGAACACTTAGGGTGTGCTGAGAAAAAAGGGCATGGAAATCTAAGACAAGTAAAATGCCTGCTGCTTGCTTTACTGTTTTTGTTTTGGTTTTTATATTCTTTAAGCAAAGCCCTTCTACCCCTATATAAGTAGATGAAGCTTAAAGAGCCTGTTTAGTAACTCAACCAAAGGTGACTGCTCACATCACTTTTTACGTGCAAGGATTTTAAGGTGTGGAGGGAAAGGTACAGAAAGGAAGGAAAGAAAAGAAATGGAGTAGTAATAGAGCCAAATCAATATCAACTCAAAGACTTCCAATGGTGACATACTATTATAATTAAAGTATCTGATTGTCTTTTACCTATAAAAACAAAAATTTCATACAACTCAATCTAATAATTAAAAATAGCCACTGTTACTGCATGCTTACTGTACCCTAGCACCATACACAGTTTATGCACAGTTTGCCCATTACAGCCTTTTATTTTTATTACACTTCATTTGTAGTTCATAAATTAAAAAGTTCTGAACACTCAAAGTGTTTTCTAAGTCTAGAGCAAACTGACTCAGCAGCAAAAACTGACATAACCTAATGTGAGGCAGCTTATAGTCTTCAACCCATTTGGTACACATTGCATTACAGAAATATTATGCATTTCCTGAAGGAATAGTTCCGCAGACCCTCTCAGGTTCCATGTAGCAAATGGTATGTTTACTTTGGGCTTCCCAGGTAGTGCAGTGGTAAAGAATCCACCTGCCAATGCAGGAGACGCAGGAGACACGAGTTGGATCCTAGGTAGAGAAGATCCCCTGGAGGAAGAAATGGCAACCCATTCCAATATTCTTGTCTGGAAAATCCCATGGACAGAGGAGCCTGATGGACCACAGTCCATAGCATCGCAAACAGTCAGACACGACTGAGTGACTGAGCACGCATGCACATTTATTGTATGACTTTTATAGAATATTAAATATACTGAACTCTGAAATTCATCTGGTTCCAAGAATTTTATATTTTTTCTCCCTGTTTTATGGATAAGGAAACTGAGATCTATTTGTCTTCGTGCAGTTATCCTGGTATTTCATTTGAGGTCTTTGAGACTTTGCTTTTTTGTTTACTTTTTTCTCTACCCTATTTCAGTTCATATCAATATATGCACTAATAAGAGTTTAGCAAGTTCTCCTACAGAAAAGTTTTTAAAGACATCTTTTTTCCCCCAAATGGAAAATGCTGACATTCTCAGAAAATTTTTTGAACCCAGATGAACTTGTTTTTAATTCCCCCACCCTTCATTTTCAGATTACTCAGTGTATTTAATGCTACCCTTCCTCAATTCCACCCAAAGCTCACGTGGCGATGTTAAGGGCATTGGTTAAGGACCCGTCGAGGAGTCTGAGTGGGCCCGAGACGCTGCTGAGCATTCTGACATGTGTGGTTAGAGTGTCTACACGAAGATTACCCACGCTGGGCTCCAGTGCTTCAATCGCAACCCCAGAATGAGTTCTTGGTCACTCTGTGGTCTAAACTCTGAGAAAGGCGAGTATTTTATCCTACACTGCATTTCATAAACAATGATTTGATACATTGAAGAAACCATAAATATTATTTATCTTACCATAGGCCTCAGAATGTCCAAATACCACAGCTAATTAGGGCTCAATAATAGAGTCAATAAGCCAAAGCCTGTTTTTCTGGTTGATCATAACAAGCAGAGCAATGGCCATTACTTTCTAATTTGTAACTCCTGTGTTTGATGGTTCTGAGTGGGAAGGACGCAGCATCACTTGTGCTATAGGAGACCTTGCCACCATCTAAAGTCAGCACTAAGCTACATCTGTTGTCATTTACAACACTTTTTCCATTTGTTGAAGCACATTATTTGTTATAACCATAAGAGTACATTCAAATACAGATGGAACTTTTGGTAGAAAATAGAAACGTACTTTTTTTCCTTCCAACCAGCAAAAAGAAAAAAAAAAAAAGGATTTGGTTAAAAGAAACTAATGAGAATTTCTTGTTCAATTGTTCTTTGCCCAGCAGCTGGGTCTGTGAAGAACTTAGCTGATATGATGCATATAAAAATGGGGAGGGAGGAGGGAGGAGGGTTCAGGATGGGGAACACATGTATACCTGTGGCGGATTCATTTTGATATTTGGCAAATCTAATACAGTTATGTAAAGTTTAAAAATAAAATAAAATTAAAAAAAAAAAAAAAACAAACTATAATGGAAAAAAAAAATAAATAAAATAAAATAAAATAAAATAAAATAAAATAAGTTATGTATGTAAAAAAAAAAATAGACACTTTAAAGTACTGGTAATACACACTAGACAGGGATCAAGACCATCCCCATGGAAAAGAAATGCAAAAAGCAAAATGGCTGTTTGGGGAGGCCTTACAAATAGCTGTGAAAAGAAGGGAAGCAAAAAGCAAAGGAGAAAAGGAAAAATATAAGCATCTGAATGCAGAGTTCCAAAGAATAGCAAGGAGAGATAAGAAAGCCTTCCTCAGTGATCAATGCAAAGAAACAGAGGAAAACAACAGAATGGGAAAGACTAGAGATCTCTTCAAGAAAATTAGAGATACCAAGGGAACATTTCATGCAAAGATGGGCTCGATAAAGGACAGAAATGGTATGGACCTAACAGAAACCGAAGATATTAAGAAGAGGTGGCAAGAATACACAGAAGACCTGTACAAAAAAGATCTTCACGACCAAGATAATCACGATGGTGTGATCACTCACCTAGAGCCAGACATCCTGGAATGTGAAGTCAAGTGGGCCTTAGAAAGTATCACTAGCTAGTGGAGGTGATGGAATTCCAGTTGAGCTCTTTCAAATCCTGAAAGATGATGCTGTGAAAGTGCCAGCAAATTTGGAAAAGGTCAATTTTCATTCCAATCCCAAAGAAAGGCAATGCCAAAGAATGCTCAAACTACCGCACAATTGCACTCATCTCCCATGCTAGTAAAGTAATGCTCAAAATTCTCCAAGCCAGGCTTCAGCAATATTGTGAACCGTTGAACTTCCTGATGTTCAAGCTGGTTTTAGAAAAGGCAGAGGAACCAGAGATCAAATTGCCAACATCAGCTGGATCATCGAAAAAGCAAGAGAGTTCCAGAAAAACATCTATTTCTGCTTTATTGACTATGCCAAAGCCTTTGACTGTGTGGATCACAATAAACTGTGGAAAATTCTGAAACAGATGGGCATACCAGACCACCTGACCTGCCTCTTGAGAAACCTGTATGCAGGTCAGGAAGCAACAGTTAGAACTGGACATGGAACAACAGACTGGTTCCAAATAGGAAAAGGAGTACGTCAAGGCTGTATATTGTCACCCTGCTTATTTAACTTCTATGCAGAGTACATCATGAGAAACGCTGGGCTGGAAGAAGCACAAGCTGGAATCAAGATTGCCAGGAGAAATATCAATAACCTCAGCTATGCAGATGACACCACCCTTATGGCAGAAAGTGAAGAGGAACTGAAAAGCCTCTTGATGAAAGTGAAAGAGGAGGGTGAAAAAGTTGGCTTAAAGCTCAACATTCAGAAAACTAAGATCATGGCATCTGGTCCCATCACTTCATGGCAAATAGATGGGGAAACAGTGGAAACAGTGGCAGACTTTATTTTTGGGGGCTCCAAAATCACTGCAGATGGTGACTGCAGCCATGAAGTTAAGAGATGCTTACTCCTTGGA
Organism: Bubalus kerabau; assembly: GCF_029407905.1. Taxonomy (NCBI): domain Eukaryota; kingdom Metazoa; phylum Chordata; class Mammalia; order Artiodactyla; family Bovidae; genus Bubalus; species Bubalus kerabau. The sequence continues at coordinate 20,513,153 of NC_073635.1, read as the reverse complement.
AGGAAAGTTATGACCAACCTAGATAGCACATTCAAAAGCATAGACATTACTTTGCCAACAAAGGTCCGTCTAGTCAAGGATATGGCTTTTCCAGTAATCATGTATGGATGTGAAAGTTGGACTGTGAAGAAAGCTGAGTGCCGAAGAATCGATGCTTTTGAACTGTGGTGTTGGAGAAGACTCTTGAGAGTCCCTTGGACTGCAAGGAGATCCAACCAGTCCATTCTAAAGGAGATCAGTCCTGGGTGTTCTTTGGAGGAAATGATGCTAAAGCTGAAACTCCAGTACTTTGGCCACCTCATGTGAAGAGTTGACTCATTGGAAAAGACTCTGATGCTGGGAGGGATTGTGGGCAGGAGGAGAAGGGGACAACAGAGGATGAGATGGCTGGATGGCATCACCAACTTGATGGACGTGAGTTTGAGTGAACTCCGGGACTTGGTGATGGACAGGGAGGCCTGGCATGCTGTGATTCATGGGGTCACCTAGAGTCGGACACAACTGAGTGACTGAACTGAACTGAATACACACTAGTATATTTCACCATTTCAGAGTAGCCCACTTGAAATCTTTTACTCAAAGTCCACTAAACCAAGGTTTCACAACCTCAGCCCCATAAATTTTGGAGGGTAGATAATTCTTTGTTACGGGGGATGTCCTTGTGCATTGTAAGATGTTAGCAACATTCCTGGCTGATACCCATTAAATGCAGTAGCATCTCCTTTCCAGTCACAATAACCAAAAATGTCTCCAGATCCTGGGGAGGCAAAGTTGTCCCCAGCTGAGAACCTTGACACTCTTCCACTCCTTGCATGTGACACATCTTATTATTTCCAAGGAGGTGAGTTTCTAACATTCAAAACCTTGCTCTAAAACAATTACATACAGATGTGTACACCCATATTTTTTAATAAATAGGGCATTTGTTTTAAACTATAATATGTTATTTACACCATTCTAGTCTTACATTTTTTACTTAATTACATAGCTTGGAGATCATTGCATAAAGGGCCACCTAATTATTTTTAATATTAGTTACAAATGATGATGTTAAATTGTTAATTAATTACAAAGCTACATTGTAATATTAGCTGTTTAGTATTTCCTTGAATGGATGTGCCATAATTTCTTCAAAATCCCCTAGCAAACAACATTTAGTTTTTTTCCACTCTTCGGCTACTGAAACAGTGCTTCTTAAACTTGTGTGTAAATCACTAGACCATCCAGGCATTCTCCTGCCTTGAGGCCTTGACTCTGGCTGTTCCCATCTTCCTAAAATGCCCTTCCCTGAGATATACACATGGCTAACTCCCTCATCTCCTGAATTCGTGAGGGTTGGCTAGACTGCTTTTACAAACAAACCTCAAAATCTCAGTGGTTTAAACACAAAATTTCTATGTAGACTGTTCATAAAGATGGCATTCTTTCAAGTGGTAGCCAAAGAGTTGGGGCTGCTTCCATCTTAGGGTTCTGCTATCGTCATTTGAGGCTTCTGCAGTTGCCACAGCAGGGAAGAAAAGAGGGTGTCATTTACCAGCTCTCAAGTATTTCTGCCCAAATCATCCCCAAATACAGTCCATTGATCAAAATTAGTCCCAGGGCACTGCCTAATTGCAGGGGGCTGGGAAACATAGGGAAGCACAATATTCTGTAGTCACTAAATATCTCTGCTGGATCTCCTGCAAGTTGTGGATCACAAGTCACCTCAATGAAGCCAACCCAAACCATACATTTGAAATTGCAACCCAAGAGTGGCCAATAATGCAGAATAGGAAGACCCAGAGGTTACCTCCTCCCATGGGCACACCAAAATTACAACCGTTTACAGAGAAACTATTGATGGAAAAAAACCACAAGACTAGCAGCAAAGATCTTCAGCCTCCCCAGGACCCAACCCCATCAACCAGTTGCAGGCAGCCTCCATACAAGGCAGGGCCTGGCAACCAACCAAATGGAGCATCATCCACACCTGCCAGACTGCCCACAGTAGGCAGCCTGCTACAACAGAAGGACCCATGCAGCCCACATGGAGTGCACCCCTATAATATATAGCTCTGGTAATGAGAGAGGGGTCCACCGCTGGGACACAGAAGACATCTCCTACAAAAGGCCACTTCTCCAAGGAAACACAGAAGACATCTCCTACAAAAGGCCACTTCTCTCAGGAAACATAACTAACTTCCCAAATACACAGAAATAGAAATAGCAAATTAGGCCAAATGAGAGGACAAAGGAATATGTTCCAAACAGAAGAACTAAAAGAAGTGGAGACAGATAGGCAATTTATCTGAGTTCTAGATAATGAATGTAAATATGTTTAAAGAACCGAGGAGAGGAATGAATGAACAGAGTAGGAAGTCAGAATTTTTTAACAAGCAAAAAATACAAAGAACAAAACAGAAGTGAAGAATACAATAACTGAAATAAAAAATAAACTAGAAGGGATCAACAGTAGATTAGGTGATAAAGAGAAACAAATCAGCAAGCTGGAAGATTGAGTAGTGGAAATCACTGAAGCTGAAAATAAAAAAGAATAAAAAGAAATTAGAACCATTTAAGAACCTCTGAGACAACATAAAGCATAATAACATTCTCATTTTAGGGGGTCCCAGAAGGAGAAGAGAGAGAGAGAAAGAGGGAGAGAACATATTGGAGACCATAATAGCTGAAAACTTCTTTAACCTTGAAAAGGAAACAGATATCAACAAGTTACATACAAGGGAACTCCTATAAGGATATCAGCTGATTTTTCAGCAGACACTCTGAAGGCCAGAAGGAAATGGCACAATACATTTAACGTGATGAAAGGGAAGAGTGGGATTGACATATACACACTACTATAGTAAAACAGATAATAAGAACCTACTGTATAGCATAGGGAACTCAATACTCTGTAACAACCTATAAGGGAATAGAATCTGAAAAAAAACAGATATATGTGTATGTATAACTGATTCACTGGGCTGTACAACAGAAATTAACACAACATTGTAAATCAACTATACTCCAAAAAAATTAATTTAAAATAAATAAATAAAGTAATGAAAAAGAAAAACCTACAACCAAGAATACTCTTCCCAGCAAGGCTTTCACTCAGATTTAATGGAGAGAACAAAAGTTTTACAGACAAGTAAAAGCTGAAAGAGTTCAGCAACATCAAACCAGTTTTACAAGAAATGTTAAAGGGACTTGTCTAAGTGAAAAAGAAAAGGACACAACTGGAAACATGAATATTATAAAAGGAAAAATTTCACTGGTAAAGACAAACACACAGTAAAGGTAGTGAAACAACCACGTATAAAGCTAGTAGGAAGGTTGAAAGGCAAAAGGAACAAAATCATCTATATCCACAGTAGATAGTTAAGAGAGACACAAAACAAAAAGATGTAAAATATGATGTCAAGAACGGTAAAAATGCGAGGAGGGGAGTAAAAACTCAGAGTCGTTAAAATGCATTTGGACTTAAGAGATCAGCAACTTAAAATAATCACGTATATATAGATTTCTATATATAAACCCCATGGTAACCACAGACCAAAAACCTATAATAAATACACACACAAAAAAAGAGAAATGAATCCAAACATAGCACTAAAGATAGTCATCAAATCACAAGGGAAGACACTGAAAGAAGAAGGAACAAAAAGAACTACACAAAAGAACCCAAAAACAACTTAAAAAATGATAACAGTACACATCTATCAATAATCAATGTAAATGGACTAAATGCTCCAGTCAAAAGACACAGAGCAGGTGAATGGATACAAAAGACTTACATATATGCTGCCTATATATATATATATATATATATATATACATACATATATATATACACATATGTATAAAGAATGAAATTTATACTCAGCAATAGGAAAAAATGAAATCTTGCCATTTGTTGGACTAGAGGATATTATGGACTAGAGGGTATTATGTTAAGTGAAATAAGTCAGACAGAGAAAGACAAATATTGTATGATTTTACTTACATGTGGAACCTAAGAATATAAAACAAATGAACAAACTTAATAGAACAGAAACAGACTCGAGAGAAAAAAATCAGGTGGCTGTCAGAGGGGAGGAGGTCAGGAGAAGGAAAGGAATAGGCGAAAGAGACAAAGAGGCACAGACTTCCAGTTGCAAAATCCATGAGTCATGGGTATGAAATGTACAGTGTGAGGAAAAAGTCAACAACTATATAATAGCTCTGTGTGGTAACATATTGCAATTAGACTTGCAGTGAGCAATCTGAAATATATAGAAATATCAAATTACTATGTTGTATAACAGGAACTAACACAGTGTCAAAGGACAATTATACTTCAAAAACAAACAAACTCATATAAAAAGACACTAGATATGTGGCTAGCAGTTTGCTATGATCCACAGAGTCAAAGGCTTTAGGGTCATCACTGAAGCTAAGGCAGGTGTTTGGAGGTGTTGGTGGGAGGGAAAACTGGATGAAAGCAATCAAAAGGCACAAACTTCCAATTATAAGATAAATAAGTGCTAGGCATGTAATGTACAACATGAGAAATATAATTAACACTCCTATTTGATATATATATGGATATATATACATGCTCGATGATATATGGATGATATATCAGTTCAGTTCAGTCACTCAGTCGTGTCCGACTCCTTGTGACCCCAAGGACGGCAGCGCGCCAGGCCTCCCTGTCCACCACCAACTCCCGGAGTCCACTCAGACTCATGTCCATTGAGTTGGTGATGCCATCCAACCATTTAATCCTCTGTTGGCCTCTTTTCCTCCTGGCCTTCAATCTTTCCCAGCATCAGGCTCTTTTCCAATGAGTCAGTTCTTCACATCAGATGGCCAAAGTATTAAGAGCTTCAGCTCCAGCATCAGTCCTTCCAATGAATATTCAGGACTGATTTCCTCTAGGATTGACTGGTTGGATCTCCTTGAGGTCCAAGGGACTCTCAAGAGTCTTCTCCAACACCATAGTTCAAAAGCATCAATTCTTCAGCGCTCAGCTTTCTTTATAGTCCAACTCTCACATCCATACATGACTACTGGAAAAACCATAGCTTTGACTAGATGGACCTTTGTTGGCAAAGTAATGTCTCTGCTTTTTAATATGCTGTCTAGGTTGGTCATTACTTTCCTTCCAACAAGCAAGAATCTTTTAATTTCATGGCTGCAGTCACCATCTGCAGTGATTCTGGAGCCCCAAAAGACAGTCTGTCACTGTTTCCCCATCTATTTGCCAAGAAGTGATGGGACCAAATGCCATAATCTTAGTTTTCTGAATGTTGAATTTTAAGCCAATTTTTTCACTCTCCTCTTTCACTTTCATCAAGAGGCTCTTTAGTTCTTCTTCACTTTCTGCCATAAGGGTGATGTCATCTGCATATCTGAGGTTATTGATATTTCTCCCAGCAATCTTGATTCCAGCCTGTGCTTCATCCACCCCAGCATTTCTCATGATGTACTCTGCATATAAGTTAAATAAGCAGGATGACAATATACAGCCTTGACATACCCCTTTCCCGATTTGGAACCAGTCTGTTGTTCCATGTCCAGTTCTAACTGTTGCTTCCTGACCTGCATATAGGTTTCTCAAGAGGCAGGTCAGGTGGTCCGGTATTCCCATTTCTTTCAGAATTTTCCACAGTTTGTTGTGGTCCACACAGTCAAAGACTTTGGCATAGTCAATAAAGCGGAAGTAGATGTTTTTCTGGAACACTCTTGCTTTTTTGATGATGCAGCAGATGTTGGCAATTTGATCTCTGGTTCCTCTTCCTTTTCTAAGTCCAGTTTGAACATCTGGAAGTTCACAGTTCACACACTGTTGAAGCCTGGCTTGGAGAATTTTGAGCATTACTTTGCTAGCGTGTGAGATGAGTACAATTGTGCAGTAGTTTGAACATTCTTTGGCATTGCCTTTCTTTGGGATTGGAATGAAAACTGACTTTTTCCTGTCTGTGGCCACTGCTAAGTTTTCCAAATTTGCTGGCATATTAAGTGCAGCACTTTCACAGAATCATCTTTTAGGATTTGATAAAGCTCAACTGGAATTCCATCACCTCCACTAGCTTTGTTCATAGTGATGCTTCCTAAGGCCCACTTGACTTCGCATTCCAGGATGTCTGGCTCTAGGTGAGTGATCATACCATCATGATTATCTGGGTCATGAAGATCTTTTTTGTACAGTTCTTCTGTGTATTCTTGCCACCTCCTCTTAATATCTTCTGCTTCTGTTAGGTCCATAGCATTTCTGTCCTTTATTGTGCCCATCCTTGAATGAAATGTTCCCTTGGTATCTCTAATTTTCTTGAAGAAATCTCTAGGCTTTCCCATTCTACTGTTTTCCTCTGTTTCTTTGCATTGATCACTGAGGAAGGCTTTCTTATCTCTCCTTGCTATTCTTATATGCTGATATATATATATATATACTCTATGATACACACAATGGAAACAGTGACAGACTATTTTCTTGGGCTCCAAAATCACTGCAGCTGGTGACTGCAGCCATGAAATTAAAAGAAACTTGCTCCCTGAAAGAAAAGCTATGACAAACCTAGACAGCATATTAAGAAGCAGAGACATTACTTTGCCAACAAAGATCCATCTAGTCAAAGCTATGGTTTTTCCAGTGGTCATGTACAGATGTGAGAGTTGGACCATAAAGAAGGCTGAGGCACCGAAGAATTGATGCTTTTGAACTATGGTGTTGGAGAAGATTCTTGAGAGTCCCTTGGACCTCAAGGAGATCAAACCAGTCAATCCTACAGGGAATCAATCCTTAATATTCATTGGAAGGACTGATGCTGAAGCTGAAGCTCCAATACTTTGGCCACCTAATGTGAAGAGCTGACTCATTAGAAAAGACCCTGATGCTGGGAAAGTTTGAAGGCGGGAGGAGAAGGGGACTACAGAGGATTAAATGGTTGGATGGCATCACCGACTCAATGGTCCTGAGTTTGAGCAAGCTCCGGGAGATGGTGAAGGACAGGAAAGCCTTGTGTGCTGCAGTCCATGGGCTCTCGGAGAATCAGACACAACTGAGTGACTGAACAACAACAATGATATATATGAAAGCTGTTAAGGGAGTAAATCCTAAGGGTTTTCATCACAAAGAAAAAAAAAGTTTCTTGCTATTTCTTTTGTTATCTATATGAGATGATGTGTGTTCCCTAAACTTACTGTGATAATCACTTCATGATGCATGTAGGTTAAATCAGGTACACCTAAAACTTACACAGTGTTAAATGTCAGTTATACCTCAACACAACTGGAAGAAAAAAAATAAATTGCAACCCATACCCACCTCCAGCACACCAAATCTCCTTTATCTTGCTCTTTGTCCAAAACACCTATCATTTTCTATGTATTTTATCATGTATTTATTTTGTCTATTATAGATTGTCTTTCTCCCCTTATTAGAATATAATTTCCACTAGGGCAGGGATCTTTGTTTTATGCATAGTGTATCCCAAGCAGCCAGAACAGACACTAGCACATAAATTACTTATTAAGTGAATTAACAAATGTCACACATATATATCTATTGAAAAGTTTCCTAAAGTTAGAATTGCTGAGTCAAAGAGCATTGGCATTAAAATTTTCCACAGATATTGTTAAGTTGTTCTTCAGGTGGCTTTATTAACTTATATCCCCATCAACAATGTACGAAGCTATTTGTTTCCTCAAACACCAAATATGTTGTCAGACTTTTTGTTCTTGGCAAATTGGGTACATGAAAAAATGATACTATCATAATTTTATTTTGTATATTTCATAGTATCAGTAAAGTTAAGTGTATCTTCATGTTATAGAGCCATTTGTTCTTATTTTTCTGTGAACTACCTATTCGTGTTCTTTGCTAATTCCTTGGGGCTGCTAACCCTTTAATTATTGATATATACATTATATATTTACATATATTATATGTTTATATAAAATAATACAAGCACCCTGGAAACGTTTGTCAGTTTCTTATAAAAGTAAACATGTTTTGCCATATAATCCAGCAATTGCGCTCCTGGACAGACAGGTTTATGTTCGCATAAAATCCGCACATGAATTGTTTGTAACAGCTTTATTTGTAATGGCCAAAAATGAAAACAACCTCGATGTCTTTCAATGGGTGAATGATTTTCACCCTAAAAACCACGGCACATCTATACCATGGACTACTACTCGGGAATGAAAACGAACAAACTGTTGCTACATGCAACAACCTGAATGAAAAAATCTCAGGAGAACCGAGTGAGTGAAAGAAGCTAAACCCAAAAGGTGACAATATGATTCCATGTAAGGGACATTCATTAAATGATAACGTGATAGAAATGAAGAACAGATTAGTGATTACCTGGGCTCTGAGTTGGGGAAAGTGGGGCAAGAGGGAGGTAGATGTGAGTATGAAACAATAACATGAAAGTCCCTTGTGGTGCTGAAACTGCTCTATGTCTTGATCCTGGTCGTATATACACAAAACACAAAATGTGCGGTAATACTCTATGTTAGTAAACACACACACAATATAAACTCGTAAGATATTTAAAAATAAGACAGAACAAAATTAAAACCCTGGCCATTTTAGACACATAGGTATCTTGTACTACCATGTAAGAACAAAGTAGCAATGCCTCCTCTACATCTTACATTGCAAATACATTTGCCAGCTTGCTGTTTGTCTTATAACTTTGTTTGTGGTGTTTTAATGACAAAAAAATTATTTTTGTCTGCTTATTTTATTAATCTTTCCTTGAGCAGCTTTAGATGTTTCTGCCAAGCTTAGAAAGGCCTTTCTGTGTTAAATTGTTTTAAAATATTACCATGTTTTCCTGTAGCACTTTTATGACATCAGTTGTCATATATTTAAATCTTGAATGCATTTGATGCACAAAATGAAGCAGGGTTGTGACTGTATGCAGTGTGTGTATATGTATGTGTGTGTGTATGTGTTAACAAATGGCTACTCAATTATCTTATTGTTATTTATAGAATAAACAACCATTGCCCATCAGATATAATGTACATCTTTATAATATACTACATTCTTACCACATAAGTATCAAACATTTCCAGACTTACTCTCTGTTCTGTATCACTAATTTATTTATTCATAGAACCAACATCTTAATATCTAAATTATTATAATTTTATGTAATGCTTTAATGTTTAATAGTTCTCTTCCCTTCTCTTTGTACTTCTTTTTCAGAATTTTCAGAATATTTTAATATGAACTTTAAAATCTAGTCCTTGCCACTAAAAAAAATTTTTTCAAGAAAGGGAGAGGACAATCAGCAGCATCAATTTATACTATTTTCATAATTAATAATCCCAGGATTTACTGAGATCATGTTAAAATTAGAGAATACCTGCTCTACTACCTACCAGCTTAGGCGAATTACTTCCTCTGCGGGGTAGTCTCAGTTTACCAGTAAAAATGAAGACAATGATAGTGACCATCACAGGGCTTTGGGATAATACATTACAGAGCACTGAGCACTGTGTCTGGCATAAACGTGTTCAGTGGGTGTTTGTGGTTATTATTCCTCCTTGTTCCCAGGGGCTTTTGTAAATCTCTTCACCTGAAAACCTTCCCACACAAACTGTTGCTTGCCTATTTGGCTGTGAACACACAAGGACAGGAACCATGTTTCATTCCCCTTTCACACTGTTTAGAATGTGGTGCCTGCTGTGTTCCCTCATGGCCTCTCACCTCTCCATCACGGCTCTTTTCAATCTCTGCTCCTTCCCAGTGGCTTCATATCCATCCTGATGTTCCATGTTGCCCTCTCACTGTTCAGACCCCCTCTCTTGCCTGCATCTGACCTGCTTAAATTGGTCTTTGAAGCTCACAGCTTCAAAAACCCTCCTATCCCCTCATCCTACTCCCTCCTTCTCTGCCCAATCAAGTCTGTTCCCTGAGTTGAGGATCCCAGTTGACTTTCCTGGCTACATAGTCATAAATGATGTGATGGTGCTTAGGTCCAATGCTGTAATCCACAAGCAGCTTAAATCAAATGTATTTCTGATTGATAAAATGTACCTAGCAGTTTTCTGAAGTCATCTTACTTTTTCTATTAGAATATAATTGCTTCACAATGTTGTATTAGTTTCTACTACACAATGAAACGGAGAAGGCAATGGCACCCCACTCCAGTACTCTTGCCTGGAAAATCCCACGGACGGAGGAGCCTGGTAGGCTGCAGTCCATGGGGTCGCTAAGAGTCGGACACGACTGAGCGACTTCACTTTCACTTTTCACTCTCATGCATTGGAGAAGGAAATGGTGACCCACTCCAGTGTTCTTGCCTGGAGAATCCCAGGGACGGGGGAGCCTGGTGGGCTGCCGTCTATGGGGTCACACAGAGTCGGACACGACTGAAGCGACTTAGCAGCAGCACACAATGAAATCAATCAGTGATATGTATACACTTAGCTAAAACTCTTGTAGCTAAAATTCTTGAGCTCCAACTGACCTGCCACCCAACCCACCTACTAATTCCTTTTTACTCCTCATCCTCTTTAAGTACTTCTTCTGGAAGTTGAAAAGCATTCCGTCATATATCTTTCTCTTCCTCTTTTCAAAGAGATCGTTACCACTTGCCTGAAGGGTTTTTGATGAGCACTCGAATTAAAACTATAGAAGGGAAACTCTTCAACTCTTAGGGAGCTGTATGCTTAAAGTCCAGTTCTAACAAAAAGATAAGCTTGGGTTTTGCAGGTCAAGACACTTCCCCGGATTCCTGATATCCAGATATAGCTTCTAAAGTGGGACAGCGTTCAGAGGCTTCCGGAATTGTTAATATTTTTCCAGATCCAAGCCAGAGTCCAAAGTTGAGATGCCCACCTCTGTCCTCAAATACTGCAGGCCCCACAGTAATTCCTGCTGACAGAGCTACTCCTGTGGGGGACCCAGCTCTGTTCTGCAAGCCATCTTCACAAATTTTATTTTCCAACTCCCTTGTTGTGTCATAAGAGAGGAATTTCAGGGAGGGGAGTGACAGCATTGTCAGTGTCTTAAGCTCACACCTTACTGTGCTTTTATTACACTTCCTGGTCACATCTGAATAACTCACTGCAGGAAAGAAATGCCCTGGCTCTCAGGAGTACGATATGGAGTTCCTTACTCTCCATCCCCCAGTTCTCCTTCTCATGGGTGAGCCTCTCTCCAACATCATGTCCTCCACGCTCCTCACCTCACACCTCACTTCCTAGAACAGCCTCCTCACTGCCTTTCCGCCGTCCTTCTTCCCACGTGACTCCATCCCACACACAGCTGTCAGAATCATCTTCCAAGAAACCCACTTACATCATAAAACGAACTGAATTACTCCTGCTCCTCTCTCCCTCCCAACACTCCAGGCTCAGTCTGAGTTCCATCTCCTCCCTGAAATGGTGGCCTCATCCCTTGCTCTTCAAAGCTCCCATAACCAGGACTGATATTCCTGGTCACAGGTTGTTCACTCCTAGAGTATGCTCTGATTGGGTCCCATCCCTTCTCAGCCCTTCTGATACCTGTGCAGTAGCATTCGTGTCTATAGCATTTATTGCTTCTATCATTCAGCTGGGTACTTTATCATAAACTGTATACTGTTCTTATTTAACTATTCACAATGGGCATACATTTTGACTGTTTTACTAGATTATGTACTCCCCGAGGGGAATCACTCTTTCTAGCTCAATCACCATGAACTATCCCAGAGGCACATGCAAAAGTGGCCCTTAGACAACACTTGCTGAAGGAGTCAGTGGATGAGGTAAATAATTAACAGTAAAAACACTGCCCCTATCCATCATCATGTCGCCTAGCAGTTTTAGATCCCCTTGCCCTGCCGAAGGGGCTTCCTAGGTGGCTCAGATGGTAAAGTATCTGCCTGCAATGAGGGAGACTTGGGTTCAATCCATGGGTCAGTAAGATCCCCTGGAGAAGGGAATGGCAACCCACTCCAGTATTCTTGCCTGGAGAATCCCATGACAGAGGAGCCTGGAGGGCTACAGTCCATGGGGTCGCAAAGAGTCGGACACAACTGAGCAGCCTAGGGCTACCCAGCCTGCCAAGTCACTTCACCTCTGTTCCTATATAAAGTTTATAATTTTAACTGCTCTTAAGTGTACAGTGCAGTAGTATTAAGAGTATTTACATTGTGGTGCAACCAGCCATGCACAGAACTCATTTCATCTTCACCACCTGAAACTCTGTACCCACAACAACTCCCCTTTCTCTCTTCCCTCCATCCCCTGGCAACCACCATTCTACCTTCAGTCCCTGTGGATTTGACCACTCTAGACACCTCATATAAGGGGAATCATGAGTTTGAGTGAACTCCAGGAGTTGGTGATAGACAGGGAGGCCTGGTGTGCTGCAATTCATGGGGTCACAAAGAGTCGGACACGACTGAGTGACTGAACTGAACTGACTAGTGTATGTCTTTCTGTGACTGGTCTATTTCACTTAGCATAATATCTTCAAGGTACATCCATGTGGTAGCTTGTGTCAGAATTTCCTTCCTTTTTTAAGCTGAATAGTATTCCATTGAATACATAGACTACATTTTGTTTATCCAGTCGTGCGTCGATGGACAACACATGAGGTGCTTCTACCTTTGGGCATTGTGACTAATGCTGCTATGAACATGGCTGCACAAATATCATTTTGAGATCCTTCTTCCAATTCTTTTGGGTACATACCCAGAAGCAGAATTGCTGAATCATATGCTAATTGAAAAGATATATATTTCCAGGTAATATAATATATAAAAGGAAAACTCACACATGGGGAGTTTTTGGGGTGGTTAACACCAATGCTATGGTTATATGGTTATGGTTATATATGGTTAACACCAGGCTTTGGTCATTTAGGGCTTCCCTTGTGGCTCAGCTGGTAAAGAATCCACCTGCAATGCAGGAGACCTGGGTTCGATCCCTGGGTTGGGAAGATCCCCTGGAGAAAGGAAAGGCTACCCACTCCAGTATTCTGGCCTAGAGAATTCCATGGATGGTATAGTCCATGGGTCGCAAAGAGTCGGACACGACTGAGCAACTTCCACAATTCAATATATATCTTTTCTGTTTGTTTGCTTGTTTATCCATCTTCTCTACCAGAAATGTGAGCTCCAAGTGAGCAAGATCCTTATCTGTCTTGTTTACTCGAAGGCCCAGAACTAACTGAAGGCCCAAAACTAACACAATAAAGGCTTCAATAAATATTTTTGTGTGAACAAGTTCTTTTAAATAGTTACTAATCACCTTCTGTGGGCACTGCACTCACTACTGCCCATCCTGATATAAATATGACATACTTTCTCCTCTCACAGTTTAAGTGGGAGATGGTTTATAAGCAAATCATTAAATACAGTGTGAGTTGCACAATAAATAAGTATGTAAAAATAATACAAAGAAAGAAGTTATTCTAAGTCTATTTGGAGGCAGAGATCAAGGAAGACTTTCACAGATAAGTGCTCCTTACAAGGTTTTGAAGGTTAACTGGAGTTTCCCTAGAAGAAAAAGAAGGAAATGACATTGTATGTTTAGAGGATAGCAGGCTAATGCCACCAAGGCAGGACACATAAGGATGTACTGTGGAAACGACAATTAATTTTGTGAAGCTAGATGTAAATTAAAGGGCGAGGATGGCAGGAGAGGAGTCTAGCGCAGGGACAGATCATAGAGGCTTATCAAAACATCCGGCTTCTATTTGATCCACAGGCAGTCAGAGCTACCAAAAGGCTGTACACAGAAAGGGACATGGGGAGATCATCATTTTAGAGAGTGGACATGGCTCTGGTGTAGTAGGAAGCCGGCCAGGAGAATCAGAGCTTCCTGGAGCCCCCAGCATGGGCATGGAACCAAGCAAGCTGCATTCACATTTACAAAGGCTGGAATGGGTCCAAATTTGCACTAATTCGCACATTCAGAGTCTGAATCTCTGTTCTAGCACTTTAAAAGGAATTTCGTCAGGGTTCTAGTCATTTGGGTTTTAGAACAGCTACTTGGGTTAGGATAGTTATATTTGACGTGGAATAATTAGCCATTGGATCCTTGGTTTTCACATCCTACATCCCAAATTCCTTTTTATCTATGTCATTAGGCTACCCTATACTTTTGTTGGCCGACTCGTAATAAAGAGGGTGTCTATTAAGCTGGGACTAGTTCATGTGATTCGAATGAGTATATTCTGTGTGGTAGGAGGAGAATTGGCCACTTGAGCCCAGATCGCAGACTGCCTTCTCTTGGGTCCAGACTGCATGTGTGTGTCTGTGTGTTCTGTCTCTCAAGCACGTCCAAAGCTGTGCGACCCCAGGGACTGCTGCACGCCAGACTCCCCTGTCCTTCACTGTCCCTCATGTGTCCAGACTGCACAGGGGGAAAACAAAGTCACTTTAAATAGTTTGAGGATTCACATGATGACACCCTGAAATCAGCTTAAAATTTGCCTCCTCTAGTAACTCAGTCTCCACGGGGCCTCTGTCCTTCCGACATGTCATCCTTACTCTACATAGATCCACCATCAGGTCCCATGTTGCCTAAGAACACAACGTATTCTACACTGTAGCAGTTTCTTAGGGCAGCTGGAACAAAGTGCCACAAATCAAGTGACTTAAAACAGCAGAAATGTACTGTCTACAGTTCTGGAGGCTGACCCCAAAGTGTCACCAGGGCCACATTACTGAAAAATGTGGTTTTTCACATTACTGCTGAAACCTGCAGGTAAGAAATTTTGTTTGTCTCTCTCCTGGCTTCTGGTGGTTTTCGGGCAATTGTTGGCAGTTTGGCTTGCTGTTGCTGTTGTTGTTTAGTCACTCAGTTGTGTCAACGTCTTTGCGACCCCATGGACTGCAGCCCACGAGGCTCCTCTCTCTGTCCATGGAATTTCCCAGGCAAGAATCCTGGAGCAGGTTGCCATTTCCTCCTCTGGGGTGGGGGGGCCGGGTCTTCCCAACCAGGGAGCGAACTCACATCTCCAGGTCTCCAAAACTGAAGGCAGATTCTTTACCGCTGAGCCACAGGCAACTGTGTAACTCCAACCTCTGCCTCCATTGTTACGTGGCATCCTCCACGTGTATCTCTGTTTTCATGCAGCCAGAAAGGCACAGTCATATTGGATTTGGAGGTTACTCTACTCCAGTGTCACTCCATCTTGACTAATTAATCTGCAGTGACCTTATTTCCAAATAAGATCACATTCTGAGGTACTGGGGGATAGGATTCCAAAATATCTTTGGTGGGGGAGAGGAGGGGACACAATTCACTTCTAACACTGCCTCTTCCCTTGGCTGCTGACCTGCAGTGTTTAGTCCAGAGCTGAGAATGTGACAGTGAATGCTATTTACCAATGTGAATTAAGTCACCAGTACATCTGCCCATCTGCAAAAGAGCAAGGTAGCACTGTGACTACTTTGTGCCAACACACACTTGAAAGCTTTGCTTTCAAGATGACTAAGGAAAATGCTGAGTGGGATTTGATCAAAGTTGTGGTCATCCTGACTGTTTAAAAAAATTGCAGTGAGAATGTTTCAGGGTCACTTCTGACATAAATGCAACATTGAACCTTAACAAAATATAGATTTGTGGGGATGTCCTTACATGAGTCTGTGCTGCCATGTCATTTTAGGCCATTCAAAAGCAGAGTATGACTTTCAATCATGGCATCACCATAATTAGTCATGGCAACATTTCCTTCAAGTCGCCCTTGAGGGCTGTAGAATCTCAGGCTGCCACCACTGCAATTAGACTAACAGCTGGCAAAGAGTCAAATGAGGGAGGTAGGGGAGAATTATACTACCAATCAAATATGGGTTTGTTTTGAATTAAGCATTCAAACTTCTGGTAGAGAAATCTGCTCTTATTAACCCTGCCATTTTTATAAGTAAAATATGTTAAAAGAAAAATATATATTGAAGACCCTTTCAGCCTTTATCAGATGTCAGAGTTCTTTCTCAATAGGGTCTTTCCGTGGGATCCACTGGACTCAATGATTGAGGGTGCTGACTTTGTGACAGAGAAGGGTCCCTGAGAGCAACTAGGAAGACAAGGTTTGTGTGCCCCTCATTTCATTCCGTCCAAGCAAACAGTTGGCAAGAGGAGACATTTCCTATTGCCTGGGCAACGTTTTAATCACTGTTTAAATATTTGCCATCCTGTCTTTGTTTTGGTTAGAATTGCAGAGTTAATGCAATACAGATTCGTACCTTCTGCTGAGTGAAATATAGATTTCATCTTATGAACTAGAGCTATGTTCATTGGAAATAGCTTCCCCCGCCCTACCTCCACTACCTGTCTTTCATTTTATGCATCAGATTAATCATTTTATATCTGCACAACGCCTTCAGGTTAGCAACAAATTGCCACATTAAGTCTCAGCAAACCTGGCCTTACGTATGACTCGTTGCAAAATGTAAGGACCTCAAGTCAATCTCTCTGAGTACCAGCCCAGAAAAATATGAGTCCCAGGCAAGAGCCACACCATCTGATGGACATTCTGGGATCAAGGTAAAATGAGTTTCTGGCCTCAGGATAGTTTCTGATGGACAACTGGTTTGTGCCAAGGACTCTTTTTACTAACGAAGCGCCATAAAGTTTCAGCTGGCTCCAGGCTAACCTGGCCCCTGTGTAACTTGATTTCTTCAAACCTCACTAGCCAGGGTGTTCTTAAAGGGTCATATTAACAGTAATAACTCAAATTTCACTGGTTCTTGCTCCCAGCTGCTGATGGAGGGCCTCTGGCTCCTTTTTTATTTTTGGCAGAATATCGAGTAAAAGTACCCTTTCTGTTTTAACATACAGTCAACTCTCTCTAGTCAACTCTTTATAAATCCAGTGGGAGCTGGACAAAAAGGGGTATGAGTGACTGACATCATACTCACCCCTCCTCTTCTTTGATAACCTAGATTCAGTTCTTGGGTGAAATTCATTTGTTTGGCTCCTTCTCCCTTCAGGATCAGCACCCTCTCAAATGTCTCCTCAATCCTAACCAGAGAAGAGGCTCTTCCACAAGAACTGTCAGACATGCTGGATTCCCAGCTTTGAATCTCACTCAGACTCTACTCTACCTGGGACCCCACCAGACCAGAATAACCACTTACTTCTCTGGGAAAAACTTGATGGAAATTGAAAGGTTTGGGGTTTCTTATTCCAACAGTTGCAGACAGTAATTACTACCAAATCTTTTGCAAAAGAATACTAGAAAAAATAGATTAAAAGTATAAAAAAAACATATGTTTGATGGCATTAGGAAGTTAAAATGATGGCAATTAATTATCAGGACAGAACCTGGGAGAAAACACAAGATAGAAGATGAAAGAGGAGAGCCCTACAACAGCGCCAGTTTACTGCCATGGCGTGGTTTTCAGGTCCTGACAGAGGAAACAGGATGTAGTCTAACAGACTCCCTATGGTGAAGAGATGCAGCTAAGAGTTTCCAAAGACCAACATGGCTAAAGTTGGCTGGCTGGCAGGAGAAGAAAGAGCTGCAGGGCAAGAAAACTGGACATCCACAGCAAGTCCCCCTTGAGGATTCAGCAGAATACTAATCAGTGTGTACATGGGAAGAAACTAGCAGAGGCCAGAGAATTACAAAGAACAGTTCCTGGAGCTCATGAAAGGACAGGAAAAGAATCCCCCCACCAGACTGAAAAACCTCATAATTTACAGAGAACTGAATAATCAGAAAGTTCTTGCTTCAGTGTATGTTAGTTGCTCAGTTGTGTCCAACTCTTTGTGACCCCAAGGACTGTAGCCCCCCAGACTCCTCTGTCCATAAAATTCTCCAGACAAGAATACTGGAGTGGGCAGCCATTCCCTTCTCCAGGGGATCTTCCCGACCCAGGGATTGAGCCCAGGTCTCCTGCATTGCAGGCAGATTCTTTACCATCTGAGCCTTCAGGGAAGCCCTTCTTGCCGCAGTAGTGGGAAACAATAGCCCCCAGACTAAGCAGTGTTTCACTCCCACCTCACAAATATTAAAGGTAAGATTTCAAAGGATCAAACAATTCTTAAGTAACTTAACTACATCTAAGCCCAGAACAGAGTTCAAGATATTTATAAGAAAAAAAATAACCAGAACTCAACAGATGAGTTCTACATGAATATGTAGAATTTATAAAGCTGTCACTCTACCAAAAATTACTGGACATGCAAAGAAACAGGAAAATATTGAGGAGAAAAAATCAACCAATCAAAACCAACCCAAAACACACAGATGTTAAAATTAACAGACAAGAGCATTTTAAAAGGTATTTTAATTGTATTCCATATATTCAGAATGTTGAGAGGGGGGAATATATTACCAAAAAAAAAAAAAAGACTCAAACCAAACTTCTAGAGATGAAAACACCACTGTAAAGAAGTGACAGAAGAAAAGACATTGCAGAAAAAAAAAATCACTAAAATAAGTAAAACACAAAGAGGAAAAAGACCAAAACACAATTAACAGAGTGTTAGCTATAGTACAACTTCAAACAGTCTAATATACCTGTACAATATAAAATCGGAGTCCCCACTACCTTCAGAGATTTCAAACCCTCTCTTAATAATTGATTGAATAATTATAGAGAAAATCAGTAAGGATATAGAAATTTGAAAAATACTATCAACCATCTTGATCTAACTGATATTTATGGAACACTCCATTCAACAACAGAAAATATACTTTTTCTTCAACCTCACACTGACCATTACCAAGATAAACCATATTCCTGGCTATAAAAGAAGTCTCAATACATTTAAAAAGATGCAGGTCATACAAAATATGTTCTTTGACCACAATGGAATTAAATTAGAAATCAATAGAAGAATTCTCTGTGGAAAAATCTCCTAAATATTTAGAAACTAAATAAAGTGCTTTTAAATAACCCATAAATCAAAACATAATCAAAAGGGAAATTAGAAGGTATACTAAATGAATGAAAATGAATATGAATATGCAATATATCAAAATCTGTGAGACACTCCTAAAGCAACAATTTAAAGGAAAATATATCATTCTAATGCCTACATTAAAAAGGGAACCAAATCAATAGCATAAAGCTTCCAATTAAGGAAACTAGCAAAGTAAACAAGTTAAAAAAAAAAATCAGAGGAGAAATCAATGAAATAGTAAAAAGAAAAATATAGAGAAAATTAATGAAACCAAAAAAAGGCAAAAAATTGTCATAAAATTGACAAACCTCTACCAAGATTAGTAAGAAAAAAAGAGAGAAGACTCGTTTTATGATTATCATCAAGGAGAGAAGCAACATCATTACAGATTCTACAGATATTAAAAGGGAAAGAACAAAATATTGTTAAAAACCTTATGACAATAAATCTGATAACTTAAGTGAAATGGAAAAATCCCTTGAAAGACACAAATTACCACAACTCACACAAAATAAATAAGTTACTTAAATAGTCCTTTATTTCTAAAAATGTTAAATTCATAGTTAAAACTCTTCCTACAAAGACAATTCCAGACCCAAAGACTTCAGCAGTGAAAGTGAAAGTCACTCAGTAATGTCCAGTTCTTTGTGACGCCATGGACTATACAGTCCATGGAATTCTCCAGGCCAGAATATTGGAGTGGGCAGCCTTTCCTTTCTCCAGGGGATCTTCCCAATCCAGGGATCAAACTCAGGTCTCCTGCATTGCAGGCAGATTCTTTACCAACTGAGCTACAAGAGAAGCCCAAGAAGATTGACAGGGTAGCCTATGCCTTCTCCAGAGGATCTTCCCAACCCAGGAATCCAATCAGGGTCTCCTGCATTGCTGGCGAATTCTTTACCAACTGAACTATGAGAGAACTAAACATGTAAGGGAGAAACAATACAATTTTTACACAAACTCTTCCAGAAGATTAAAGAGGAGGAACTATTTTCCAATTCATTCTGCAAGGCTATCATTACACTAGTAACAAAAAAACTAAAGACATTACAAGAAAATAAAACTACAGTCCAATATTTCTCATAAATATAGATGCAAAAATTCAAAACACAATTTTAGCAAATCAGATTCAACAATATATAAAAAGGATAAGACATCATAACCAAGTGCAATTTGTCCCAGGGATGCAAGGCTGATTTAACCTTCAAAAATCAATCAACTTAATTCACAATATTAACAAACAAAAAGAAAAGCCATTTATCATTGCAATATATGTATAAAAAGGATATGCCAAAATCCAACCTACATTCTGATTAAAAAAAAAAAAAAAAACTTAGCAAACTAGGAATAGAAGGGAACTTCTTCAAATGGACAAAGGATATCTACAAAAAAAAAACCTAGAGTCAACATCACACTTCCTCTAAGATCAAGAACAAGACAAAAATGTCTATTTTTACTGCTTTTATTCAACACTATAATGAAGGATATAACCAATACAATAAGGTAAGAAATAAAAATTAGAGATATAAATATTAGAAAGCAAGAAGTAAAAGGAAGAAGATGACATGATTATCTGTGTGGAAAATCTGATGGAATATACAAAGAAGCTACTAAAAAGAACTAAAAAGTGAGCTAACACAGCAAGGTTGTAGCATTATAATACAATGTACAAAAAACAATTGTATTTCTACATACAAGCAATAAACAATCAATATAAATTTTTTTAAAAAACACCATGCATAACATCAAAAAATACAGAATACTTAGGAAAATAAGAAAATATTACTGAAAGAATTTAAGATCAAAATAAATGAAGAGCTGTATCTTGCTCATGGATTGGATGAGAATATTAAAAGGAGAAAAAAATCATCTGAGAAGCCAGCTCTATGGAATACACCTCCCTGAATTCCTTAACAGAAAAGTTAAACAGCAGACCAACAAACTGCTAGATTACGATCCACCATTTTGGAGAAAACCGCAAATCCTCATCCTTAGATTTAACCTTTTTTGGAAGCCCACTCCATGACCACACTATTAAAATATGTCAAATGGAAGAAAAGTAGGTGGATTTGTAAACATATATCAAGATCAGATCAGATCAGATCAGTTCAGTTGCTCAGTCGTGTCCGACTCTTTGCGACCCCATGAATCGCAGCACGCCAGGACTCCCTGTCCATCACCAACTCCCGGAGTTCACTCAAAACTCACGTCCATCTAGTCAGTGATGCCATCCAGCCATCTCATCCTCTGTTGTCCCCTTCTCCTCCTGCCCCCAATCCCTCCCAGCATCAGAGTCTTTTCCAATGAGTCAACTCTTTGCATGAGGTGGCCAAAGTACTGGAGTTTCAGCTTTAGCATCATTCCTTTCAAAGAAATCCCAGGGCTGATCTCCTTCAGAATGAACTGGTTGGATCTCCTTGCTGTCCAAGGGACTCTCAAGAGTCTTCTCCAACACCACAGTTCAAAAGCATCAATTCTTCAGTGCTCAGCCTTCTTCACAGTCCAACTCTCACATCCATACATGACCACAGGAAAAACCACAGCCTTGACTAGACGAACCTTTGTTGGCAAAGTAATGTCTATGCTTTTGAATATGCTATCTAGGTTAGTCATAACTTTCCTTCCAAGGAGTAAGCATCTTTTAATTTCATGGCTGCAGTCACCAACTGCAGTGATTTTGGAACCCCAAAAAATAAAGTCTGCCACCGTGTCCACTGTTTCCCCATCTATTTCCCATGAAGTGATGGGACCAGATGCCATGATGTTCGTTTTCTGAATGTTGAGTTTTAAGCCAACTTTTTCACTCTCCACTTTCACCTTCATCAAGAGGCTTTTTAGTTCCTCTTCACTTTCTGCCATAAGGGTGGTGTCATCTGCATATCTGAGGTTATTGATATTTCTCCCAGCAATCTTGACTCCAGCTTGTGTTTCTTCCAGTCCAGCGTTTCTCATGATGTACTCTGCATAGAAGTTAAATAAGCAGGGTGACAATATACAGCCTTGACGAACTCCTCTTCCTATTTGGAACCAGTCTGTTGTTCCATGTCCAGTTCTAACTGTTGCTTCCTGAACTACATGTTTTGTACACTTTGGATCACTGAAACTTAATGTTTTATCTATAGATTGCTTTTGTGTTCAGAGTTTATTTTAGTCAGCAAATTTTTTATTGATTTCAACAGATCAACTCATCAAGCAGTTCCCCAGTGCCTGTGCATGCCAGACTCTGCTCTAGACACAGGAAACAAAGATGAAGGTGTCATATCGAGACATGAGTGCCCCAGCATTCACAAGCCAAACCCTGTGGTGACTACTGTGGCTAAATGAGGACCTCCTGAGGTGGTCCTGGTGGGGACTTCTCATCAGATCACAAACTCAAAGGAGCTTGGCAGGGGGGCAGGTCAGGAAATGCATGTGCACACGTTGTCAGAAGCCCCTCAGCCGGCCTCTAGACAGGGTGCGTGTGCTAGGTGTGCTCAGTCGCCAGTCATGTCCGACTCCTTGCAACGCCCCCATGGCCCGCCAGGCTCCTCTGTCTATGGGATTTCCCAGGCAAGAATACTGGAGTGGGATGCCATTTCCTTCTCCAGGAGATCTTCCCAACCCAGGGATCGAACCCACGTATCCTGCATTGCAGGGGGATTCTTAACCCTGAGCCACTGGAGAAAGTGAAAGTGAAAGTGAAGTCACTCAGTTGTGTCCGACTCTTTGCGACCCCATGGACGGTTGCCTACCAGGCTTCTCTGTCCATGAGATTTTCCATGCAAGAGTACTGGAGTGGGTTGCCATTTCCTTCTCCAGAGTATCTTCCCCACCCAGGGATTGAACCCAGGTCTTCCGCATTGTAGGCAAATGCTTTACCATCTGAGCCACTGGAGAAGCCCCAAATAAACTAATACCTATCATCAGCTACATATGTGTTTATAATCCTGCGGGCTGCAGGCACTGATAGCTCCAGCAGGAACTTCTTCCCTTCTGAACCAGAGTCCCAGGACTAATGATAAATATGGGGCTACAGTTCTCTCTCAGGGTCAGACCGAGAGGAGATGGCAGAGTTTCAGTGAAAGATCTGCTGATGTGAGTGTGCCCATCACACACTTTGATGGATGTGCACGTGCACATCAGCCTTTTAGGGATAGGTTCCCTCTCTTCTATACCTCCAGCTACCAGCATCATCCCAAGTCTGCATCAAACTGATGGTGGTGCTGCTGCAGAGCATGGCATGAACCTAATCCAAGCAAAATACTCCAAGAGGGAGGTAGGGAGTGGAAGGCTTTCCCCCTGGGGTGCAGGAGTTAATGAAACAGTGGAGTCAAACACTATGCAGTCAACCTCTGATCCCAGACTGGGTGGAAGTATGCCCCAGTAGTGACTCAGCAATCGCATCCTGAGGACGAGTACTCAGCACACAGACGGCAGCACATGCTCATCAATGAGCCCACTAGTTTGCAGGATTGGTGGTTTATGTCATCACCAGAGTAATGACACTATGAGAAAACTACCTAGGTTGATACTGTCAGCCTTTCCTCTCCAACTGCAAAAGCA
This sequence comes from Bubalus kerabau, assembly GCF_029407905.1. NCBI lineage: Eukaryota > Metazoa > Chordata > Mammalia > Artiodactyla > Bovidae > Bubalus > Bubalus kerabau. The sequence goes on along the minus strand of NC_073635.1, from coordinate 20,489,777 downwards.
GACATCTCTCAATCTCCTCAGAAACAGAAAGAAAGCATCCCCGCCCCAAGAACACCCAGTAGTGCATATGGGAACGATACAAGGCTCAGCTTCTCCAGGGCTCTTCATTACACCCCACCCATGCCCTCCCACCTGAATAGGCAAACACCTACCTCTACTTTCATCCCCAAATTAGACTACAGCCCAATCGCCCATGTGAAGCATCTCACTGCTAGGAAAGTAGAGTTCCTGCAGTTCTCTCAGGCTTTACCTTCTTATTCTCCAGAAGCCTGCAGGAAGCAGGAAACTGGGAGAGCTCAATACCTCGGGAGTACTCATTTGCAGGGAAGGGAACAAACATGGGCACGTATAAAGCACATGCACATATAAACTGTGTGCCTGTAAAACCGTCATGCTGTTAGAAGACACCAAGTAAGAATCTGGGCACAAAACACGAATTTTTAAACCTCACTTATTTTCATTAGGTTTCTGGGCTTTTCTTTATTCCTTTTTTCTCTATTTTCTTCTCTACATGAACCAAGAAAGAGAATGGCATTGAAAATGTGTTTGTAAAGAGGCTCCTCTAATATTTGCACCTCCTTGGAGATGCAGCAGGAGGAGGAAGGAAGTTGGCTTACTTCATACCAGACCTTTAAAAAGTCCAATATCTTCGTACGTCGTGAGCAGATGTGAACGGTAATGGTGCCAGCATCCTGGACTAAGATAGCACAACTTTCCTCTGATGCAGTCAATCTTCCACCCCACCCCCACCCTCAACTAAAACAGACCTGAAACTCAGAAAGCCTAATTATCCCTGCGTTTAAAATTTTATTGGCACGTCATCCAGGGGCTTTATTTCCTTCCTCAAAAAAAAAAGAGCCTCTGATTTTATTTTGTGAAAAAATAAAGTATCTTTTCAGTAGCCCTGTAGTCTGTAGATGACCCCCAAACCAAATTGAGGCGGTCATTACTATTGGAAAACTGCACTGTGACGCCTGTAAGGGTGAATTGTTCTATTCACGTCTTTCTTTCCCTTCATATGAAATGAAGATAAATAGTGGCAGTGGCATTGTATTGGCTTGTTTAAACACTAGGCTCTCCTCTTAAAAATACTATGTTACTATGAAATATTTCTGATGTGATTTTAAACCCCAGTGCATACCCTGCTAGCTCCGAACACCAGAAGGTACTGTTGACTGCCAAGAGCCATTAATCAGAAGAAGAAATGAATGCACAGGGCTGAAAATGCTGTGGGGATTCTGCTTCTCTGCAGACAGGCTCCCCTCCTCTGCCTCATTTCAGTCCAGGTCCCATCTGAGGACACAGAATCCCAAACAGAACACATTAACTTCCCTGCAATGGTGGGAGCCATGGGGAAATAGCGGGGCTCAGGGAGACCCTGTAGCATTCTGAATCCACACTGACATAACTGCGTGTCACCACAGCCTGCGGCTAACAGGGGAAGGGCAGAAAGGGGCATAACCTACGCTTACACTGGTCTAAGACTGGGCAAGCTCCAGGGACCCTCCCAGGCTGTGTGCCGCAGCTCAGAGGCATCGTGTCCCTCTCAGCACTTGGGGCACGTGCACAGCTACACCACTGTGGTTGAAGTGGACACCCACCCAACAAGCCCAGGCTGCTTTCTTGACAACTCTTTATTCTTTCATGACATCTGAAAGGCAGAGCAAAGGAAATGGTCTTAGAAGGTAAACAGGCTACTTTCATTTACAGGCTTGATACTTTAGAACAGTCTAAACTAAATTATTTCAAGGTCTTAGATTTAATTTGTGCCATCAGTAACCAAACATATTCAAGAGTTAGTGGGTGTAATAAACCGAAAACTAAGACAAACATACTATCAGCATGCAGACCACTTAGAGGGTGCAGAAGAGAGAGCAGTTAGAAAAATAACCCACCGGAATACAGTCAAACCATCCTTCTATCCTTTTCATTTTATACCTGGGGTAGGGCACGGGGAGAGGTGATGTTAGCTTTTGGTTTTTTGCTTGCAAAAGCACATTTCAGTTTTTGAGCCGGGCTGTGCCAGTTAGTGACATAATGTCCACACGGTAATATGATATGGTAAGCACAAACACGGCGCACAGACCAGACTGCGGCCTGGGAAAGACAGGCTCTGTCCATATATCAACGGGAATGGCCTGGAACTCAGGGAGTGAGCATTCTGAAGCAATCGCACATGAATTCACCTTCAGGAGATTAGAGGCTGATGTCACCAGGAGAGTGAAGTCATCAGAAATGACCTAAACTAATGGGACGTTGCCAGAACAAAGCCGCACTGTGCAGACACACAGCTTAACTCCTTCTAGGCTTAAGAGTTCCCCTCCAAAAAGGCAGCTTTTTTTGTTGTTTTTTTGGTGAATGCGAGGAGCTTTCAACAGAGACACGCAGCCAGTATGACTTTCACTCTCTTTAGCATTAGCTGGTGTTACTTGATGAAAGAGGTTTGAAAATAAATAGGTCCCACTAACCAAATGTCCTAGAGGTAAGCCTCCCTCTTTTCATCCCAGAGTTCTACCGTTTCTGTATAGATCCCCAGGGGAAGAAGACTAGCAGGCTCTCAATAAATAGCAACTGAATTGGAGGAGGTAGATTGCTAGCAATAACAGGATCCCAGAGTGGAATAGTTGGGCCCCCAGACTGGTAGTTTGACAACACTACAACAAAACCATCCCTCTAAAAAACAGCTGGCTGCTTGAGTTTGTAGTTCTCAGTGGAGTCCTCCATTAACCAGTGAGTAATGAGATGTTGGGCCATCCCTGCCTCCCTGGAGTTGCCTAGCATCCAGAAGCCATCCTCTTCCGCTTGTAACCTTCATGCTTGAAACCCAGTGCCACGTGCTTATTTCACTCCCTTCTGATATCACCTCTTGGTTACTAGAGATGTCATAAGCCCAATTATATCTTAAGTAATAGCAACATAACTTCAAAAGTTAAGAGTTAATCAGACATAGGAAATAAGGTTAGATAAATGAATCGCCTCCTAGGCAGTGGTTATATTAACAATGAATCATCAAAACAGGCTAGAGAATATCCTGCTGGAGGACTCAGAGGCAGGAAGTTGAACCTGGCCTTCACTTGGGGATGAACCTAGCTTTTAGAATCTAGAATCCATAATAAAATGGGATGGAGTGGACAAAAGCACCTTACAAGCAGAAAGGTACTCACTAAAGGATATTTTGATTTCATGATGGTCCTTTACAAAGCAGGGATAAAGAAGCAAAATCAAAAGGTATGCCCTGAATGAGTAGGCAAACTGGGAGGCTGGCTACCCACATGGAGTGGTGGAAGTTACGCACAGAAAGCCTCCTGTCCCTAACCCTCACTCTCCTTCCTAATGCCTGCCATATGCCTAAAAACCAAACAACTTGCCTTAAGTCTGTGTGTTTCACATTCTTCTCATTACTACCCACGTAAAGAATACAAATTTTATAGCACTCTTCAGTACTGTCTCCTACATGAACAATTGAAACAAAAATTTTGCAAAACCAATACTTTCCCTGTTGCCTAAGAAGTGCTCTAATATCTTCTACTCTGCTTAATTCTACTTCTTTTTTCAGTTCTGGTTTGATTCATGAATTTAACTTCAACAACACTAATGGGTCAAAGTTCACAATTTGAATAATACCTAAATTTAAAGCCATTTGGGGACATAACAGATAAAATATGAATTAAGGTGTTCAAGGTGAAAAATAGGATCCTTAGGAAGGAAACCCCACAATGCTTTAAGGCAAAGTAGAAGGCTGGGATCACTTCATGAATTACCTTGGGCTCCCAGCGGATACCCTCATCAGAGCCTATCAATCTTCTGATTACACAACTCCTCTATCAGTCAGTCAGTTCAGTCACTCACTTGTGTCCCACTCTTTGAGACCCCATGGACTGCAGCATGCCAGACCTCCCTGTCCATCACCAACTCCCAGAGTCCACCCAAATCCAAATCCATTGAATCAGTGATGCCATCCAACTATCTCATCTTCGGTCGTCCCCTTCTCCTCCTGCCATCAATCTTTTCCAGCATCAGGGTCTTTTCAAATGAGTCAGCTCTTTGCATCAGGTGGCCAAAGTATTGGAGTTTCAGCTTCAGCATCAGTCCTTCCAATGAATATTCAGGACTGATCTCCTTTAGGATGGACTGGTTGGATCTCCTTGCAGTCCAAGGGACTCTCAAGAGTCTTCTCCAACACCACAGTTCAAAAGCATCAATTCTCTGGCACTCATGTTTCTTTATAGTCCAACTCTAACATACATACATGACTGCTGGAAAAACCATAGCTTTGACTAGACAGACCTTTGTTGTCTCTGCTTTTTAATATGCTGTCTAGGTTGGTCATAACTTTTCTTCCAAGGAACAAGCGTCTTTTAATTTCATGACTGCAGTCACCATCTGCAGTGATTTTTGAGCCCAAAAAAACAAAGTCTGTCACTGTTTCCACTGTTTCCCCATCTATTTTCCATAAAGTGATGGGACCAGATGCCATGATCCTCATTTTCTGAATGTTGAGTTTTAAGCCAACTTTTTCACTCTCCTTTTTCACTTTCATCAAGAGGCTCTTTAGTTCTTCACTTTCTGCCATAAGGGTGGTGTCATCTGCAAATCTGAGGTTATTGACATCTCTCCCAGCAATCTTGATTCCAGCTTGTGCTTCATCCAGCCCAGCATTTCACAAAAAGTATTCTGCATATAAGTTAAATAAGCAGGGTTACAATATACAGCCTTGACATATTTCTTTCCCGATTTGGAACCAGTCTGTTGTTCCATGTCCAGTTTTAACTATTGGTTCTTGAACTTCAGATTTCTCAGGAGGCAGGTCAGGTGGTCTGGTATTCCCATCTTCCATCTCTTTCAGAATTTTCCACATTTGTTGTGATCCACACAGTCAAAGGCTTTGGCATAGTCAATAAAGCAAAAGTAGATGTTTTTCTGGAATTCTCTTGCTTTTTCAATGATCCAACTCCTCTTTCACCCATTCCCAAACTTATCCACAATCACAGAAAGATAACACACCCTCCTGGATAGAACCTATCGGAAATCATTGGGCATTATTTATCTTAAACCACTTCAAACCAGTGAACTAAAGATCAAAGAGATAATGGCCAATGAATGGACTGAAACCATTATGAAGCTGAGACTGAAGTGGGCCCCAGTTTTCTGGATATGAGTCAAATAACACCGAGGTGAGGACATTCTTGCATCTACTTGACAGTAAATGGAAAAATTAGTTCTACTTTTTCACTTTAAAGTATCTTTGACCAGTCATCAGCACAGTTGGCTTTGGAAGCTAGAGTTGGCTTTCAAGGCCATTGAAACAAGTGGAAGCACCATGAAATTTACACTGACTCAGTTTTGGACTATTGTAAACACTAATGTAACCAAACATTTTCAGACACTGGGTCAATTTTTAAAATACAGTAAATATTTACTGAGCTCTTACTAAGCTGGACACTATAATAAATCTGGGGAGTCTGTAACCTGGTTGAATAATCTAGGTGTTTGAACTAACAGAACTGAGTGCTGTGATCGTGCTTATTGTCATAGCTCTGAACCTGGACAACGGTCAAGACAGCACCATTTGTGGGTTTCTTAAATACTGTTCAACATTCACTGCACTGCAACCGAATGTTACTATACATCCTTTAGATGTACTTTACTAAAGTATCAATAACTTTCAAACATTCAAATCGATGTCAGAATAATGCATTGTCTGCCAAAGGAAGCAATTCAGGTATCTTTAAAAGGGGACCCAAATTGGTCAGTTTCACTTTCTGCTTCCATTGAGACTACTTTCCTATGTAATCGCCTTAAAACCTAAAATGAGTGATAAATTTAACCTAGTTTTAAAATTAAAACCCAGTTTTGTTTGCCTTTTTTTTTTTTCCTGAAGTATTGCACCAGCCAGCAGGAGAGGTAGTATGCAGGCCCATCCCTAACAGTGTTAGATTCCAGCAAGAACACACATGGAGACCAGGTCCAGGGCACCCTTTTCTTTGCTCTGAGCTGCACCTGAGGAACTCTGATCACATGCATGTGCAGGCTCTGACCCCTCTCATTCCACCTTCAAATGTAGCCATTCTTCAGAACGAAGTATGTGCACACCAGGCTAGACATAGAAGTCTAGGTGCTGGTCTAGAAGTGGGTTGTCAGGGTAAGAGTGAGGGGTTGGTCAGAGGTGGACAGAACAGGCCTGGAGTCCGGGGAAGGAGCCCTGGGTGTTCAACACCTAAGGGAGGAAGGAGGAGCAATCACTGTGCTAATATTAATACATTCAAATTAACACAGTCACTGTGCTACTAACTGCACATGCGACATCCACGGCCAGTTAATGAAACTCCATCACAACATCAACAGAGCAAGCATGAAGGTATACCTAGCCCTAACTCAGAAACCAAATTCTAGTGTATTCACTCTTAGAAAACAAATAAAAGTAAAACCAGATTTGTTTTTACCCAACTAGCATTTTTACTTTTTGTTTAAAAAAAAGCTAATATTTCTCATATACTCATTTTTTTTAAACAAGACATTTCAGTTTGGAACCCATTTTAATCTAAGCCTGCTGTGAGCAAGTTCATAACAATCTTCACCTGACATTCTCTTTTGCTGCCGAGGTATCCTGCCCGTCTGCAGGGGGCAGGGCACGGGGAAATGCAGAGAAAGCATATATTTTTCAGCAGGTCCATATGTGAGATGAGCGCGGGAAGAAGTCAGGCACTATTTAAGCTCATGTCTCCCGATGTCAGCTGGTATATCATAATAGCTTGTCTGTTAAGAGTGTCAAGTAACCCGTAGGAAAGAAAACATTTCTCCAACACCTGTAAGTCCACTCCAGGGGGCAGATATGGCATCCTCTCCCACCAGGGACCACTGCAAAGTTAAAGTCAACAATTAAGAACAGCTGCAGCCTTGCAACCGGCTGCCCTTGCTAACCCCCTTGGAGGGAGGACAGGGAAAGTTCTAAGAGTGGTAATCAGCGGAGGAGACTGAAATTACTCTTTCTTTGCATTACTTTCTCTTGTAAAATGTGTTGAAACTGCCCCTGTATACTGAAGAGAGTCGCAAGGCTGCTTTTCAATTTACCAAATGTCCTGCAGTATTTCCAAGCCTTATAGACTCTGGTGATATCTAAGAATCCATTTCACAGAGTTGGAGCTCACAGCTTCAAATTGCTGCAGGAGAAGATTCAAATATGCAAGGAAATTCTTTTGCATTTTAATAAGTTCCTTTGGGAAGAAATCCCTAAAATGTGCCATTCGGTCACAAGCTGTGGGACCTCTCAAGAGCTAAGAAGGGTCCAACAGCCATTGATAAAATTATATGTTTGGTAAATTCTCTCAAAGGATTTGACTTGCCCACAAGGCAGAAAAGAAGAGCCATAACCAGGTGATGGGAAGGTTAAAAGGATGAATAGTGGTTCACAGGTATCTTGGGAGAATGAATGAAAGGACAAAAAGAACTTCAGGATTATTCTTGATTAATGCAACTAAAAAATCATCAGAGAAAATGAAAATCATCTGAGAAAACTGTTTGATACTGATGGCTTTTTCTTGAGGACTAGCTCCCTGAGGAAACGGCAAGAAAACTATCAGCTAGACCATTTACAGTAAAGAGGGAGAAAAGAATCAGAAAAACAGGTTATTTAGAACATTTTCCTCCTCTTCTTCTAGGTCTTCCCGGCTGCAAAATGGTGAATTGAGACTATTTCATGTGCTTTCTCATCTCTCAGTCTTGAAGAGAGTGAAAACCAGTTTCAGGCTGCATGTCTCCCACCCTCTGCCTGTAGTCTTTCTGCTAATGGGGATGTTCAACACATAAACCCAGGATTTGCTCAATTTTTATTGAGCTTCTCCATTTCACTTTTAAGTAAATTAGGTCATCTTATCAGCACAAATTGTGATTTAGAGAGAAGACAGAAGAATAAATCAGGTTTGAAAGTCCTTTTGCTGTGGGTATCACATGCCTGTCCGGGCAATGTTTTGGTGAGCTTAGTGTCTGGTGCTTTCTTATGCTTGCCCACACTAGGGCTTGATAGTGTGAAAAAATCAAAATAAAACTACTACAAAAAGTTGATTCTGAGATGTCTGATATCTTGCTTGTCTGATGCCCAGATTGTCTGTTTTTCACACAAAAGTATTCTCATCTGTAAATCTATCAACAAGTCAGAGGACACCCTGTCCTCTTTGTTTCGCTCTGTTGCTGCACTCCACATGTCTGGTACAGATGATTCTGCACCTGAGAAGTCAACCTATTCGAAAAGTTTTTGTTCAAATTTTTAAGAAAGCTAATGGCACCTAATCAAGAAGACTCAGTCGAACTTAAGAAAATAATTCAAGAATCACTCAGTTCTAATATTATAGACTTCTGAGGACTTCCAATATACTTTATCCCTTCTCTTTTGATTCACCATTACTTCACTTTTTTCCTAAAGTAATTCATGGCAACAGATGTCAACCAGTTTGGATTTCTATATTTCACAAAAGTAGGCGGCATCCAGCACTCTCTTTAATTTCCAGCAAAAGCTTATTAAGGTTTTGAGAGTGCCAGGAGACTGTGCCTTGCAGATCTCCAACTATAGGAATATCATAACCAAGGTCCCTACCTGCTGCACCCTGATATAGACTGTTACCTCTGTACCAAGGCCACACTTGCCACAGGCTGCTCCTAGCCAATGACAGGGTATGGCAGGCAGTCCTGTTCTGGGGAAACAGGCTCCTCTGGTAGCCAACGCTGGCTCAAGGATTCCACAGTGGCTCTGCTGAGCCTTTCTTAGGCTGCACGATGGTCAAGGTCACTTCTACCCAACCTTCCTTCCTTCTCTCTTTCATTTGTGGTTAGACTTGCATCAGTCTAATGGCTCTGCCAGCTCCTGCTCCATTTTCTCTCATACAGGCATTCCCCCTAATCAAAGCCTTGCACAAATTCCCCTAATAAAATCCTTGCACCATCCCAGTATCTGCTTCTCAGAGAAACCAGACTAATGCAGCTTGATTTTTCATTCTCAGTCCCTTTCAACAAATATAGGAAAGCTAGGGTCTTAGTATACAAATAGAGGCTCCTTCGTCTCTGTACAGTCTAGAAGAAATAGATAAAAGTACGGTAGTTAGGAGCAGAAGATCTCACTAGAAGAGTTGCTAGGCTCTTCACTCCTGTTCAGTCTAGTTCAATCTAACAGACAAGGGAATAATAGGAACCAGCAATTCCCCGAGTTGTGGCAATGTGATTCCAGCTGGGACAGCAAAAGCCATGGAACTCTGTTCATTTGATAATTGGAGAAGGTATCACTTCCTCTCTTCTTTCTTCATCTCCAGTAATTTTGGAAGAATTAGCAACTAAGAATTTGCTAGCTGCCTATACAATGTCCATTCTCTCCTTTTTTCTTAAGAGGAAAATCTCAATTTTATTCAGAGTACAGTATGTCCATATACATTTTCCAGTCACTCTTGCTGCTAGAGATGGTTATATGATGTAGTTCTAGCTAATGAGATGTAAAGAGAAGTCACTAGTTGGCTCTTACAGGAAACTTCTTTAAAAGAAAGTCAACTGGGACTTGCCTGGTAGCGCAGTGGATAAGAATCTGCCCGCCAATGCAGGAGATATGGGTTCGATCCCTGGTCCTGGAAGATTCCACATGCTTTGGACAACTAGGCCCCTGCGCCACAACTACTAAGCCCGCACTCTAGAGCCCGCGAGCCACAACTACTGAGCCTGCGTGCTTCAACTAGGGAAGCCCACGGGCCTAGAGGCTGTGCTATGAGACAAGAGAAATCACTGCAAAGAGAAGAGCCAGCACGGCCAAAAATAAAAATAAATAAATAAAAAGTCAACTAAAGGGTTTTGCATATGGAAGATGATAAATTGATTCTAAAATGTAGATAGCTTCTCCAACAAACCCACAGCTAACATCATACTCAATGGTGAAAGATTTGAAAGCTTTTCCTCTAAAATCAGGAATAAGACAAGGGTGCCCACTCTCACTATTATTCAACATATTAATATTACTGGAAATGCTAGCTATAAAATCAGGCAAGACAAAGAAATAAAAGGTATCTAATCAGAAAGGAAGAAGTAAAATTGTCGTTATTTGCAGATGATATAATCTTATATATAAAAAATCCTAAAGACTCAACCAAAAAACTGTTAGAACTAACGAATAAATTCAATAAACTTATAGTATATAAAATCAACATACAGAAATAAGCCAGTGCATTTTCTATGCACTAACAACAAAACATATTAAAAAATACAGAAAACTATCCCATTCACAATAGCACCAAAAACAATAAAATACTTAGGAATAAATTTAATCAAGGAAGTGAAAGATCATACAAAGAAAACTATAAGACTCTAATGAAAGAAATTAAAGCAGACACAAACAAATGAAAGATATTCTATGTTCATGGATTTGAAGAATTAATTGTTAAAATGTCCATACTTACCCAAAGGAGGAGACTTCCCAGCTGGAGCTACTGGTGAAGAACCCACCTGACAATGCAGGAAACATAAGAGACAAGAGTTCAATCTCAGGCTTGGGAAGATCCCCTGGAGGAGGAAATGGCAACCCACTCTAGTATTCTTGCCTGGAGAATCCCACAGACAGAGGAGCCTGGAAGGCTACAGTCCATGGGGTCACAAAGAGTCAGATATTACTGAAGCAACTTAGCATGCACACCCAAAGCAACTATAGATTCTATGTAAGTTCTATCAAAATTCCAAAGGCAATTTTCACAGAAGTGGAAAAAACAATCCTAAAACGTGTACAGAAACACAAAAGATCCTGAAGAGCCAAAGCAACTCTGAGAAAGAAGAACAAAGCTGGAAGCTGAAACAGGCAAAGAGTTCAGACATCAGTATAATACTATAAATGTATATGAATCATGCAAAGAAAATAAGTAACTTAGGGTTTCCCAAGTGGTGCTAGTAGTAAAGCACCTGCCTGCAAATGCAGGAGACATAAGAGATGTGGGTTTGATCCCTGGGTCGGGAAGATCCCCTGGAGGAGGGCACAGCAACCCACTCCAGTATTCTTGCCTGGAGAATCCCATGGAGAGAGGAGCCTGACCCAGTCCATAGGGTCGTGCAGAGGTGGACACAACTGAACAGAGGTAGCACACACATGCATGCACACGTGAGTCTGCCTACTAGCAGTGGGGTGTATAGCTGAAATGCTGTAATACAAATCCAAATTACCAATGGCTTATATATGGTAAGGACCCAACCCCACTTACGTTGCTGCTCCACCATCCCCAGGATGCTGCCTTCATCGGCATGGTCCAGGATGGCTGGCCGTTACTACTCTGCATTCAAGCAGCAGGGAGGAGGGATGATGGCAAAAGGACGCATCTCTCCCTTTAAAAGCACAACCAGGGGTTGTACATGTCACTTCTGATCACATCCAATTTGCCAGAACTTGGTCAAGAACATTAGCAAGAAATGTTAGTAGTGGTTAGCTGAGTAGCCATGATCTCACTTAAAAATGCAATTGCTATAAAAGAAGAGGAAAAGTGGAAACGGGAGAGATGGTGACTAGCAGTCCTGCTGCTACATGGAGTAAATACATTTCTACATCCATTTCATCTACCAAGAATCTATATACTACAAGAAGCAAATTTCTTATTTTGTCAAAACAGATTTCTTATAAGTAAGTATAATTTGAAAAACAACTTAATTTTTTTAATGTTAAACTAATTCTGGCCTCACCATATTTTCCAATTCTCCAAGAATTCTGTTCAAAGTTCACCTTTCCTGCTAAGCTCCCCAGATGAAAATACACCTGGTTCCAATTGCTCTAATTACTTCCCCAATTTCACCAACAGCACATATCTGTCTGTGTGCAGCACTAAGTGACTATGCATATGTGTAGACATTTTTTATTGAGCTTGAATGTATTTTTCTGTGATGAGGTAGGAAAAATATGGCTTTTGAAGTCTGGCACTCATTGACTCAAATCCCAACTCTGTGGCTAAGTGGCTACATGACCTTGCTACAAACTCCCCACACATACTGATACCTTTGGTCTCAAAAGAGGAGTCTGCTCTGGTTCAACCTGTTTCTTGACCCCATCCCTCCCACTTACTCCAACAATTATCCTCCCTGTGCCTTCAGTCTCTCTTTCCCCACTAACTTCTTCCCTTTATCATATATACAAGCTCCTCTCCCGCTAATTTTTTCAAAACTCTCTCTCATCACTGTATCCTCTTCTAGATAACCCTTCTCTGTCACTTCACCACATGGTTTCTTAAAAGTCTATATCCCAATTCCTTGCCTGCTGGCCATCCCTGTGCTGATTTCATTCCTAAGAACAAAATGACTCTGTCATTACAAACAGCTCTATTGCTGCTGGTGCTGCTGCTAAGTCATTTCAGTCGTGTCCGACTCTGTGCGACCCCAGAGACGGCAGCCCACCAGGCTCCCCCGTCCCTGGGATTCTCCAGGCAAGAACACTGGAGTGGGTTGCCATTTCCTTCTCCAATGCATGAAAGTGAAAAGTGAAAGTGAAGTCACTCAGTCGTGTCCGACTCCTAGCGACCTCATGGACTGCAGCCTACCAGGCTCCTCCGTCCATGGGATTTGCCAGGCAAGAGTACTGGAGTGGGGTGCCATTGCCTTCTCCAACAAACAGCCCTGACTACTTCCAAAAGCCAATCTAATCATCCATTTTCTGCAGTCTTCAACACAGTTGACTATTTCTTCATTAACAGAATATTTTCCCCCTTGGTTTTCACAACCTCATCCCCTCAGATCTCTGCCTCTCTAGGCTTTCCTTCTGAGCTCCTTCATGAATTCCTCTTCCTCTATTATTTGTCAAAGGTTGGTTTCCTCAGGAGCTATCTTTGGTCACCTTTTCTTCTCACTCTCCACTTTCCCTATGGATGCTCATTCATGCATTTGGCTTTTGTAAATTCCAAACCATTTTTTCTAGCCCAGACTCTACTGATCTTTAGGCCATTCCAGTTTCCTTGGGTCTGAAGGATTTCTTGAGACTTGGGACTTTAAGAGTGAGAAAGTCTCAGGCAAACCACAATGAGTCAGTTGGCCTAGAAACTCAAAGCACCTACCAGACATTTCTACTTCAATGCCCTACAGGCACCACAAATTGAATATGTTCATTCCTGATAGCACTATCACATCCCACCCCAAACCCACTCACCTTTCAGTTTTAACCTTTTGAAATCAGACTTTTTAATGGATTTTTTTTTTTTTTACTGAATGAAAGATTTCTTAAATTCTATAGTGCTTTACAATTTTCAAAAGTTTCACACACATGATTTCATATAATACCAAAATAACTCTTTTTTACCCTCCCCTGGTATTGCCCCTCCTCCCTCCCCTCTGGTAACCACTATTTTGTTCTCTATATCTGTAAGTCTGCTTCTTTTTTGTTTTATTCATTAGTTTGTTGTATTTTTTTTTGCTTCTACATATAAGTAATATTATATAGTACTTGTCTTTCTCTGACTTAACTTCACTGAGCATAATGCCTTCTAGATCCATCCATGTTGCTGCAAATGGCAAAATGTCATTCTTTTGTATGGCTGACTAGCACTCCATTGTATGTATCTACTATATCTTCCTTATTCATTCATCTCAAACCTGCTCACCTTTTATTCACTTCCTTGGTGAATGATGCCTAAATACAAACAGCTCCCTCAGCCACTGTGTCCACTAGTCACTAAAACCTGAACAGAACTGCAATGTACTTTTGTTGCCTCTGCCTTTCTCATCTCTTACTTGAACTATCATTACTACATCCTAACCTCCCTACTCCCAGCCTTGTACACCAATCTATGTAGGCATCAAAGTGATTTTTCTAGAGCCAAAATTCAACCAAGTTACTCCCCTGCTTTGCTGAAGGCTCCCGTAAGTTCAACCTCCTTTCAGAGGACTCCTACTAGTTCCACAAGATCTAACCCCCACCTGTGTCTCCAAAAATCCTTCTTCTGATCCCTGCTCCCACCCCTTGTAATATCCCTACATCAGATACTGCCTCTTTGCACTTTCCTGAGAAAGGGAGTGCTGTTTCTCATACCCATGACTTTGCTCATGCTGCCCTCTCCACTTGGAGTGTCCCTTCCTGCTACCCAACCAGCTCTTACTGATCCTTCCAAGCTTGTCTCATGTGTCTTCCTCCATGAGAAGCCATCCCTGTATCTAGAATTTACCTCTATCATACCTCTTAAGACATGAAAATGCAATTACAGTTGTATTTAGATCTGTTTTCCAGGCTGAGTATAAAATTCTTGAGAGCAGGAACTGTGTATATTCATTTTGAATTCAGTGTTTGGAACACACTCAGAACTAAAATATATTTTTAGTTGACTGACAACTCTCTGGGTCTAGATCCCCATTTCTAAGAGCTCAGATGTTATACTTCTTTTGAAGGGTATATTGTGGGGATTAACACACAGGAAAGTACCTATCACTCTTCCCTCATGTTTCTCTTCCCCTTTTCTGTTAAATTGAGATCTGTATTTTCTATATGCTTTATGTCCATGGGTAAAACCTAGACAGCATATTAAAAAGCAGAGACATTACTTTGCCAACAAAGGTCCGTCTAGTCAAAGCTATAGTTTTTCCAGTGGTCACGTATGGATGTGACACTTGGACTATAAAGCTGAGCGCCAAAGAATTGATGCTGTGGAACTGTGGTGTTGGAGAAGACTCTTGAGAGTGCCTTGGACTGCAAGGGGGTTCAACCAGTCAATCCTAAAGGAAATCAGTCCTGAATATTCATTGGAAGGACTGATGCTGAAGCCGAAGCTCCAATACTTTGACACCTGATGCAAAGAACTGACTCATTGGAAAAGACCCTGATGCTGGGAAAGATTGAAGACAGGAGGAAAAGGGGACAACAAAGGATGAGACGGTTGGATGGCATCACCAGCTCAATGGACATGAGTTTGAGTAAGGTCTGGGAGTTGGTGATGGACAGGGAATCCTGGTGTGCTGCAGTCCATGGGGTCTCAAAGAGTCAGACAGGAATGAGTGACTGAACTGAACTGAAAGCCTGGTAGATATTTCTAGGTGACTGACACACTGGTTTGGATCTGGGAGTGAGGTAAAGGCTTTATTCCTCCTTGGATTATTGCAAGAAGTCAATTTAGGGGTTAATCAATATTTATATCAGTATTGATTCCCAGCAACAATAGATCATCTCTACATAAAGTTAGCAAGTATCTATGCTGTCATGCTGTTCAACCAGGTTCACATTCATGGAAGAACAATCTTGTTTTAAAATAATTCTCGATAGGGATTGCATTGAATCTATAAATTGCTTTGGGTAGTATACTCATTTTCACTATATTGATTCTTCCAATCCATGAACATGGTATATTTCTCCATCTATTAGTGTCCTCTTTGATTTCTTTCACCAGTGTTTTATAGTTTTCTATATATAGGTCTTTAGTTTCTTTAGGTAGATATATTCCTAAGTATTTTATTCTTTTCATTGCAATGGTGAATGGAATTGTTTCCTTAATTTCTCTATTTTCTCATTATTAGTGTATAGGAATGCAAGGGATTTCTGTGTGTTGATTTTATATCCTGCAATTTTACTATATTCATTGATTAGTTCTAGTAATTTTCTGGTGGAGTCTTTAGGGTTTTCTATGTACAGGATCATGTCATCTTCAAACAGTGAGAGTATTATACAGAGTGAAGTAAGCCAGAAAGAAAAACACCAATACAGTGTACTAACACATATATATGGAATTTAGAAAGATGGTAACAATAACCCTGTATAAGAGACAGCAAAAGAGACACTGATGTATAGAACAGTCTTTTGAACTCTGTGGGAGAGGGAGAGGGTGGGATGATTTGGGAGAATGGCACTGAAACATGTATAATATCATATATGAAACGAGTCGCCAGTCCAGATTCGATGCACGATACTGGATGCTTGGGGCTGGTGCACTGGGATGACCCAGAGGGATGGTACGGGGAGGGAGGAAGGAGGAGGGTTCAGGATGGGGAACATGTATATACCGGTGGCAGATCCATGTTGATATATGGCAAAACCAATACAATATTGTAAAGTTAAAAAAATAAAATATAATATAAAATATAAAAATAAATAAATAAAATAATTCTCATTGGTGCACCATATACATTGCAATTATTACCATCGAATGTTCAATAAAGATAACTGAGATTAAGTATTTGAAAAGAGAGTATTAGGCCATTTCATACCCACCAGATGTCCCCATCAGGAGGCAAAATTTTTCAATGGGATTGCCAGATGTCAGCAAACATGTGACCTGATGGAGATGTTCATGCCCTGCCAGTGGAAGCACAACTTGGGAGAGCACAATTTTAGAAAATAATTGAACACTACCTAGAAACTTGCAAACACCCTGTAATCAAGTAATTCCACTGTATGTAGACACTGTGTACAAACTCCTGCATGCATGTACCAGGAAACATGCACAAAAGTTCAGAACAGTAGAGTGTGTAGAAGAAAGAAAGAGAGAGGGAGAAAGGTACGGGAGGGAGAGGAAAGAAAGGAGGAAGGAATAAAGGAAGGAAGGGAATAAAGGAGGAAACCCAAGGCCCATAAATGGGAGTGAAACACTTTTACGATGATGGAAATGGATTAACTATAGTGATGTGCTTAACATAAATTAATCCCAAAACTTAAAGTCTGGAGGAAAAAATAAATCAGTGAAATTTCACTTACATAAAGTTTAAAAATCACACCAAAACTAAACAATACCTTGTTTAGAGATCTACACATATGATAAAGAAAAGCAAAGGAATAATGTAAACAAATTTTCAGTTCAAGATAGAGCAAAGGAGCACCCAAGAGGGGCACTGAAGGCTTTCAAATGTTAGAGTAATATTGAGTCTCTTAGATTGTATGGGTAGTATGTGGCTTCTTACTCTATTTTCATGTTACTATTATATATTATTGTTCTTCAAACTGGACATGTAAGCTATACTCTTTTCTGTATATAAGATTTACTTTGAATTTTTTAAGTACTTTTTTAAGGAGAGGCTAAGAAACCTTTTCATGATCATGCTAAGAACAAATGGAGCCACAACTGGAACCCAAGTCTGTCTGACCATAAGTTTTGTGGTGTTTCTACTACCTCACATACATACTGGCTCCCAAAATGGTGCATTCATATACAAGTTGCACATCCTTAGCTCGAATGTCCATGGAAGGATAATTGGATAAACAAAGTGTAATCTAGCCTTAAGAGGGAAGAAAATTCTATCGCATTCTGCAACCTTGAGGACATTATGCCAAGTAAAATAAGCAAAAAGACAAACACTACATGACTCCACTTATACAAGGTACCTAGAGTAGTCAAGTCTATACAGACAGAAAGTAGAATGGTGGTTGCCAGGGACTAGGAGAAGGCGGAATGGGTTTTGTTTTTTTTTTAATCATTATTGTTTAATGGTATAGTTTCAGTTTTAAAAGGATGAAAAGAGTTCTCAGGATGAATGATGATAATGATGATGTAAGTGTGAATGTACTTAATGCCACAAAACTGTACAGTTAAAAATTATTAAAATGGAAGATGGCGGAGGAGTAGGACGGGGAGAACACTTTCTCCCCCACAAATTCATCAAAAGAGCATTTAAACATCGAGTAAATTCCACAAAACAACTTCCGAATGCCGGCAGAGGACATCAGGCACCCAGAAAAGCAGCCCAACTCTTCGAAAGGAGAGAGAAGAAATACAGCTCCATCCACCAGAACATCGACACAAGCTTCCCTAACCAGGAAACCTTGACAAGCCACCTGTACAAACCCACACACAGCGAGGAAACGCCACAATAAAGAGAACTCCACAAACTGCCAGAATACAGAAAGGACACCCCAAACTCAGCAATTTAAACAAGATGAAGAGACAGAGGAATAGCCAGCAGATAAAGGAAGAGGATAAATGCCCACCAAACCAAACCAAAGAGGAAGAGATAGGGAATCTACCTGATAAAGAATTCCGAATAATGATACTGAAATTGATCCAAAATCTTGAAATTAAAATGGAATCACAGATAAATAGCCTGGAGGCAAGGATTGAGAAGATGCAAGAAAGGTTTAACAAGGACTTAGAAGAAATAAAAAAGAGTCAATATATAATGAATAATGCAATAAGTGAAATTAAAAACACTCTGGAGGCAACAAATAGTAGAATAACAGAGGCAGAAGATAGGATTAGTGAATTAGAAGATAGAATGGTAGAAATAAATGAATCAGAGAGGATAAAAGAAAAACGAATTAAAAGAAATGAGGACAATCTCAGAGACCTCCAGGACAATATTAAACGCTACAACATTCGAATCATAGGGGTCCCAGAAGAAGAAGACAAAAAGAAAGACCATGAGAAAATACCTGAGGAGATAATAGTTGAAAACTTCCCTAAAATGGGGAAGGAAATAATCACCCAAGTCCAAGAAACCCAGAGAGTCCCAAATAGGATAAACCCAAGGCGAAACACCCCAAGACACATAGTAATCAAATTAACAAAGATCAAAAACAAAGAACAAATATTAAAAGCAGCAAGGGAAAAACAACAAATAACACACAAGGGAATTCCCATAAGGATAACAGCTGATCTTTCAATAGAAACTCTTCAAGCCAGGAGGGAATGGCAAGACATACTTAAAATGATGAAAGAAAATAATCTACAGCCCAGATTATTGTACCCAGCAAGGATCTCATTCAAGTATGAAGGAGAAATCAAAAGCTTTTCAGACAAGCAAAAGCTGAGAGAATTCTGCACCACCAAACCAGCTCTCCAACAAATACTAAAGGATATTCTCTAGACAGGAAACACAAAAATTGTGTATAAATTCGAACCCAAAACAATAAAGTAAATGGCAACGGGGTCATACTTATCAGTAATTACCTTAAACGTAAATGGGTTGAATGCCCCAACCAAAAGACAAAGACTGGCTGAATGGATACAAAAACAAGACCCCTGCATATGTTGTCTACAAGAGACCCACCTCAAAACAGGGGACACATACAGACTGAAAGTGAAGGGCTGGAAAAAGATTTTCCATGCGAATAGGGACCAAAAGAAAGCAGGAGTAGCAATACTCATATCAGATAAAATAGACTTTAAAACAAAGACTGTGAAAAGAGACAAAGATGGTCACTACATAATGATCAAAGGATCAATCCAAGAAGAAGATATAACAATTATAAATATATATGCACCCAACACAGGAGCACCGCAGTATGTAAGACAAATGCTAACAAGTATAAAAGAAGAAATTAACAATAACACAATAATAGTGGGAGACTTTAATACCCCACTCACACCTATGGATAGATCAACTAAACAGAAAATTAACAAGGAAACACAAACTTTAAACGATACAATAGACCAGTTAGACCTAATTGATATCTATAGGACATTTCATCCCAAAACAATGAATTTCACCTTCTTCTCAAGTGCACATGGAACCTTCTCCAGGATAGATCACATCCTGGGCCATAAAGCTAGCCTTGGTAAATTCAAAAAAATAGAAATCATTCCAAGCATCTTTTCTGACCACAATGCAGTAAGATTAGATCTCAATTACAGGAGAAAAACTATTAAAAAATCCAACATATGGAGGCTGAACAACACGCTGCTGAATAACCAACAAATCACAGAAGAAATCAAAAAAGAAATCAAAATTTGCATAGAAACGAATGAAAATGAAAACACAACAACCCAAAACCTGTGGGACACGGTAAAAGCAGTCCTAAGGGGAAAGTTCATAGCAATACAGGCACACCTCAAGAAACAAGAAAAAAGTCAAATAAATAACCTAACTCTACACCTAAAGCAACTAGAAAAGGAAGAAATGAAGAACCCCAGGGTTAGTAGAAGGAAAGAAATCTTAAAAATTAGAGCAGAAATAAATGCAAAAGAAACAAAAGAGACCATAGCAAAAATCAACAAAACCAAAAGCTGGTTCTTTGAAAGGATAAATAAAATTGACAAACCATTAGCCAGACTCATCAAGAAACAAAGGGAGAAAAATCAAATCAATAAAATTAGAAATGAAAATGGAGAGATCACAACAGACAACACAGAAATACAAAGGATCATAAGAGACTACTATCAACAATTATATGCCAATAAAATGGACAACGTGGAAGAAATGGACAAATTCTTAGAAAAGTACAACTTTCCAAAACTCGATCAGGAAGAAATAGAAAATCTTAACAGACCCATCACAAGCACGGAAATTGAAACTGTAATCAAAAATCTTCCAGCAAACAAAAGCCCAGGTCCAGACGGCTTCACAGCTGAATTCTACCAAAAATTTAGAGAAGAGCTAACACCTATCCTGCTCAAACTCTTCCAGAAAATTGCAGAGGATGGTAAACTTCCAAACTCATTCTATGAGGCCACCATCACCCTAATACCAAAACCTGACAAAGATCCCACAAAAAAAGAAAACTACAGGCCAATATCACTGATGAACATAGATGCAAAAATCCTTAACAAAATTCTAGCAATCAGAATCCAACAACACATTAAAAAGATCATACACCATGACCAAGTGGGCTTTATCCCAGGGATGCAAGGATTCTTCAATATCCGCAAATCAATCAATGTAATACACCACATTAACAAATTGAAAAATAAAAACCATATGATTATCTCAATAGATGCAGAGAAAGCCTTTGACAAAATTCAACATCCATTTATGATCAAAACTCTCCAGAAAGCAGGAATAGAAGGAACCTACCTCAACATAATCAAAGCTATATATGACAAACCCACAGCAAACATTATCCTCAATGGTGAAAAATTGAAAGCATTTCCTCTAAAGTCAGGAACAAGACAAGGGTGCCCACTTTCACCATTACTATTCAACATAGTTTTGGAAGTTTTGGCCACAGCAATCAGAGCAGAAAAAGAAATAAAAGGAATCCAAATTGGAAAAGAAGAAGTAAAGCTCTCACTGTTTGCAGATGACATGATCCTCTACATAGAAAACCCTAAAGACTCCACCAGAAAATTACTAGAACTAATCAATGACTATAGTAAAGTTGCAGGATATAAAATCAACACACAGAAATCCCTTGCATTCCTATACACTAATAATGAGAAAACAGAAAGAGAAATTAAGGAAACAATTCCATTCACCATTGCAACGGAAAGAATAAAATACTTAGGAATATATCTACCTAAAGAATCTAAAGACCTATATATAGAAAACTATAAAACACTGGTGAAAGAAATCAAAGAGGACACTAACAGATGGAGAAATATACCATGTTCATGGATTGGAAGAATCAATGTAGTGAAAATGAGTATACTACCCAAAGCAATCTATAGATTCAATGCAATCCCTATCAAGCTACCAACAGCATTCTTCACAGAGCTAGAACAAATAATTTCACAATTTGTATGGAAAAACAAAAAACCTCGAATAGCCAAAGCGATCTTGAGAAAGAAGAATGGAACTGGAGGAATCAACCTACCTGACTTCAGGCTCTACTACAAAGCCACAGTTATCAAGACAGTATGGTACTGGCACAAAGACAGAAATATAGATCAATGGAACAAAATAGAAAGCCCAGAGATAAATCCACGCACATATGGACACCTTATCTTCGACAAAGGAGGCAAGAATATACAATGGATTAAAGACAATCTCTTTAACAAGTGGTGCTGGGAACTCTGGTCAACCACTTGTAAAAGAATGAAACTAGAACACTTTCTAACACCATACACAAAAATAAACTCAAAATGGATTAAAGATCTAAACGTAAGACCAGAAACTATAAAACTCCTAGAGGAGAACATAGGCAAAACACTCTCTGACATACATCACAGCAGGATCCTCTATGACCCACCTCCCAGAATATTGGAAATAAAAGCAAAAATAAACAAATGGGACCTAATTAACCTTAAAAGCTTCTGCACATCAAAGGAAACTATTAGCAAGGTGAAAAGACAGCCTTCAGAATGGGAGAAGATAATAGCAAATGAAGCAACTGACAAACAACTAATCTCGAGAATATACAAGCAACTCCTACAGCTCAACTCCAGAAAAATAAATGACCCAATCAAAAAATGGGCCAAAGAACTAAATAGACATTTCTCCAAAGAAGACATAAAGATGGCTAACAAACACATGAAAAGATGCTCAACATCACTCATTATCAGAGAAATGCAAATCAAAACCACTATGAGGTACCATTTCACACCAGTCAGAATGGCTGCGATCCTAAAGTCTACAAGTAATAAATGCTGGAGAGGGTGTGGAGAAAAGGGAACCCTCTTACACTGTTGGTGGGAATGCAAACTAGTGCAGCCACTATGGAGAACAGTGTGGAGATTCCTTAAAAAACTGGAAATAGACATGCCTTATGATCCAGCAATCCCACTGCTGGGCATACACACTGAGAAAACCAGAAGGGAAAGAGACACGAGTACCCCAATGTTCATCGCAGCACTGTTTATAATAGCCAGGACATGGAAGCAACCTAGATGTCCATCAGCAGATGAATGGATAAGAAAGCTGTGGTACATATACACAATGGAGTATTATTCAGCCATTAAAAAGAATACATTTGAATCAGTTCTAATGAGGTGGATGAAACTGGAGCCTATTATACAGAGTGAAGTAAGCCAGAAAGAAAAACACCAATACAGTATACTAACGCATATATATGGAATTTAGAAAGATGGTAACAATAACCCTGTGTACGAGACAGCAAAAGAGACACGGATGTATAGAACAGTCTTATGGACTCTGTGGGAGAGGGAGAGGGTGGGAAGATTTGGGAGAATGGCATTGAAACATGTAAATATCATGTATGAAATGAGTTGCCAGTCCAGGTTCGATGCACGATACTGGATGCTTGGGGCTGGTGCACTGGGACGACCCAGAGGGATGGAATGGGGAGGGAGGAGGGAGGAGGGTTCAGGATGGGGAACACATGTATACCTGTGGCGGATTCATTTTGATATTTGGCAAATCTAATACAGTTATGTAAAGTTTAAAAATAAAATAAAATTAAAAAAAAAATAATAAAAAAAAAAATAAAAAAAAAAATTATTAAAATGGTAATTCTGTTATGTGCATTTTAACCACATTTTAAAAAAAAAGTTGTCTATTCTTCTCTGAATATTAATCAAGGCGAGTAGAATTTAGTGGCAGGGCACAGAAAAAAGTGATTTTCTAAATCTCAAGACATGGCCTAATCATGCACTGTTGACCTGTTCTCCCGGCTGCACCATCGCCTGAGTTTCTGGGCCATGGGCTCCTGGAAAGTTGGTCTATCCACCAAGGCAACTGCCATTTCAGGTTTGCCCCTGGCTTCATCCCCTTGGTGATGGAATGGAAGGTAGAGTGGCTGCCAAATGGCAGATGAAAGAAAGGGCAAGATCTGAGGTCGAGAGAAACAAGAAATAAAGGAGGAGTGGGTGCCGCTGAAGCAAGCCTGGCGCTCAGGGATCTGTGGGCCTCATCACTCCAGCCCATCAGCCTCCAGCCACAGGGTGAGAGGCATAAGAACAGAAAGAGATGAGGCATCAGAGGAGGAAATGAGAAACAGAAATCAGCACCTGCAACACTCGAGCAAGAGAACCAGCATTTGCCACAAAGCTAAGCTGTGAGCCTGAACACATCTCTAGAAAGAATGATTCGGCTCACTTACAATTTGGCAACTCACACTGGACAGAAACACAACACAATGCACAAGCAGACATACACAGACATATTCCAAAACGGGATGTTGAGAGACACAGTTTCATCATCTGGATAATTTGTCTACACGATATCAAGAAGCCAGAATCTAGATGACTGACTCAGTGCTTTGTGTCTGACTTTTTGCATCTGCTGGACCAGCCTCAGAAGTCCAAGTACAGGCTAAACTCTTCTTCCATGGCATGAAATCTACCACATATTTATCTTAAGAATTATCACAGCCAATAGACAGCATATATATTAAACTAACATTTAGAGATGAAACACCACTGGGATAACAATGCTCTTAAGCACTCATGAAGCATCTGATGAGTGAGGATGCTTAGGATCCCATCTTCCATTAATCCTCTAGGAGAAAGGGAGCTATTAAATGATTTCTTGTCAATGAGGAGAAACTGAGGCACAAAGAGGTGCAGGGACTGGTCAGGACACCATGCAAAAGTCTCATTGCAGAGCTGTGATGAAGTCTCCTGCTGCCCCAAGCTCAGGGATAGGCTTGGTTGGTTAGGTCGAGGTACCTCTCTGAGCCGGTCACAGAAGACCCACAGAACTCTGGCTCCTGACCTTCCCCACTCAGGTGTAATCTGAAACACCCAGTACATGTTTCACAGGCATCTTCAAAGGTCCTTCGCACACCAGCTCCCCCCAGTCTAAACGTCCCCCAAATGACCAGATCCTCTAAGCCTCATTCAAAGAGGTATATTAATCTACTTCCAAGTGGTCTGGACTATGCCGACTCTTATTTCCACTCCAGCACAGACCAAAGCACCAGATTCAGCCTCAGAAAAAAAAATCAGCCTTACCAGAGTCCCAGGATGCAGTTTCATGTCTTCTACTAACTCCAAATTCACCTTATCATTCCCATCTCTCAACTTATGTAACTTCAGACTCCAGAGTTAGTACAGGAGAGTACACACCTAGACAGCCTGTATTTTCAAGTGACACACTCAGGGCTGTGTTGAAAGGGAACTGGTCCATGTGAGTGTGTGTAAATGGGGAAAACAAGACTTAGTAATAGTCATTAGTCCTGCTATTTTTTCTGTTTACCACGTTAGCTCCTCTTGGGTAGTTCTCAGTTGCGAGTGTTTGGCAAAGGCCCAATGCCGAATCTTTACCGTCAGTCATATCAGGATGAAACTTCCTCCATAGGCAATCTCCTCACTGAATATCTATGCTTTGGAGAAAACCTCAAAGAACAACAGAAAATGACAGAAAACTTCAGGTGATGCTAAGCATCTCTAAAACATATTAGTTTGCCAGATCCATACAGATCTTTAGTTAACCAGTCCTTCAAATCCACAACAAGGAATCATAGATGTTCTCAATATCCAGCTTGCAACTGCTACCCTGGAAAGGTCTCTAAAATTAAAGAAAACAGTTTTAAACATAAAATGTCAAGAAAAACAGGAATGGAATGCCACATGGCTGTCCAGGTGCCAGCAGCCCCACCATGTACTGGGGATACTGGTATTCTGACTATGGTTTTCATCACGCTTCTCACAGTCCTGTGCATCCCCTTAATTGTTTACCAACATGGCTACATCCCAGCTGTATAAGGCTGCATGCACCAGAAATATATCTCCAGAAAGCTGAGGACTGCCTTGTTTCCATCACCACAGAGAAGTGACTCAAAGAGGAAGCTATTTAGCTGTGTGGTCCTCCTATCCAGGATAGCACTGGACACCTTCTTAATAATAGCCCAAAGCATGAATCACTAAAAGCAAATTATCTTGATCAAATGCCACAAATCTGAGGTTTGCAAGAATGCCACTCTGCTTTTCCATCTCAAACTCCAGTTCACAAATGGCAGAACACATAATCTAGTCAATTCCAGATAAATAAAACCTTCAGGGTTTTCTCAATCATTGCAAGTTTTGTTAAGTCAGCTCCAGATTTTCTCCTCTACTCTTCTTCTCCCCTGGACTGACCTCAGTTCTAGGGTGTTTACAGAATGTCTTGGTGCCAGTGTTGGGGATAGAGGTGTTTTGGGTGTGGGATTCTCCTCTCTCCTCCCCAGGATACCTGAGTTGGTTAGTCCCATCTGGTTTCCGTGTGTGAACATCTTCCCAGGCTGGGACTATGAACTGTCTGTATCCCCACCTTGTCCTTGACTGCAGGACCAGTACTACCTTCAGCTGCAAAGACCTCTAGGCAGAATCCTAAGACCCATTCAGTTCCACTGGCCCTCCTGCTTTCTGGTGCTATTTAGTTTCTTCCTTCCTCTTTCCCTCAGCCAACTTCTACACCTTCCATGGAACATGGGAAAACTTAGCTCTTCAGAGAGTAAGAGAAAACCACATGGGCAGCTATCGCCTCCTCTCTGACAGTACCCAGTGAAGCCATCGTGACTCTCACTCCCACTCCCGGCAGCATGGGGAACCTGTAGGAGGAAGCCTCCTCCCAGTTTTCAAGGAGAATGAGGCACACGCTCTCCTCTTGCACACGAACTTCTCCATGTGTTGTATTCTACAGAGAGAGAGGGTGGGGCAAGACACACAGTCCATTCTCAGAACTCCCACCACTGCTGCTGCTAAGTCGCTTCAGTCGTGTCCGACTCTGTACGACCCCATAGACGGCAGCCCACCAGGCTCCCCCGTCCCTGGGATTCTCCAGGCAAGAACACTGGAGTGGGTTGCCATTTCCTTCTCCAGGGGATTTTCCCAACCCGGGGATCAAACTCATGTCTCCTGCACTGGCAGGTGGATTCTTTACCACTGAGCCACCAGGGAAGCCCATCTCACAAATTTTACTTCCCTAACTTAGTGTAATTCCATAGATTGATACTTTAATTCCCAATTTGTATGTGAAGATGTCTAGATTATTAAAAAGGGCTCTGTGTGATACTAGGTAATTTACTTACCTTCTATACGCCCCAGTTACCTCATCTGTAAATTAGGATAAACCTAGGACTATAATAATTAGGTCACTACTTATAAGCAACTACAGAGTTCCGGGGACAACAGTGAAGTAGAAAGAGCAGCGCTGAACAGGACATTAGGCAAACTGGCCACTAATTCTCTGTAAACCATGAACGCATCACCTTAGCTGTCTTTAGCAGAATGGGCTTCCATTCTGCCATCTGTAAAACAAGCATGTTGAACTTGTCATTGTTTTTGTCTAGTCGCTAAGTTGTGTCCGACTCTTCTGTGACCCCATGGACTGTAGCCCACCAGGTTCCTTCTGTTCATGGGATTTCCCAGATGAGAATACTGGAGTGGGTTGCCATTTCCTTCTCCACGGGATCTTTCTGACCCAGAGATCCAACCCACATCTTCTGCATTGGCAGGCAGGTTCTTTACTACTGAGCAACCAGGGAAGCCCATCTCACGATACACTATCTCACAAATTTCACCTCCCTAATTTCTTATCATTCCATAGACTGATATTTTAATTCCCTTTTTGAACTAGATGATTGCTAAACAATCTTCTATCTCAGAAATTCATCATTCCTGAATTCATCCTATATATCAACTCCATGCCAGATTCCATGCGATGGGACAGTTACCAAGATGCCTAATTTCCCTTGCTGTCTCAGCTCTCAGGTGGGGCCTAGTCTCTCTGCTCATCTAGAATAACAATTTGATAGGATACGTTAAGCAGTGAAGCATGAAGTAGTGATGCTACCTAGACAGCACCCCCATGATCATTTTCACCAGAAAAAGCAGGACAGCACGATCAGAATGGCGTGGGTCAAACAATAAAGCCCCCAGGAAAGAGACGACAGGCAACGGGGCAGGGGATGATCTCCAATGAGAAGCTTTCAAAGGGCCCAGACCCTGGAGGTTCACCATGAGTTTGCACCATTTAAGATTTGCTTTAGTTTGCAGGTTCTATTTTTGCCGGCATCACCATGTCATACTGAAGGAGTTACAACTATTAAAGTCACAAGTTGACTCTGAGATCTGGAAAGAAGAAAAGGGAGAGATGAAACTGTCTTCACTCTGCAGAGCTTCCCAGTGGCAGTAATAGACAACGGATGGATGAGTTTGGAGGGAGAGACACAGGTCAGAGCCTAGGAGAGACAGTCAAGAAGGAAGTGCCCAGCGAGCCGAGCTGTTCACTTGGGAATGCTCTATCCTCACTGCACTCTGCTCCCAGCTCCCAGCCGTGGGCAGTTCCGAAAATGGATCGTGAGTGACGCACCGCCCTTGTGCTCCCACAGCACTTAGCACATACCTTTACTGCACCACTTCAAATGCTAGCTGACCACAGTCTGCCTCCTGCACCAGACTCCTGAGGGTCCCCAGTGCCTGCCCTGTGCCTCAAGCCCAGCAGGTCCTCAGTAATGTTTATTTTACCAATGAAGGCAGCAATTAATTCCAGCAGAGAGGGAGGAGGACTGGGTAAAGTTCCACAGAGCTTTTAGTCTATGAACAGGATCTTTTTTTTTTTTTTTAATAAAGATTTTTCCAAATGAGAAAGCAGGCGCACTGGTGCTGAAAACAGAGAAAAATTAAAAGAGAGAGAGGATAAGGCTAGTGTGAAGAAAGATAGGTCTTCTCAGGAGGGTCAGGGGCAGTTAGTAACCAAGACAGAGAACACAGTTAGGACAAGGGAAGTTTGAGGAGCTCCTGGACACCCAGGAGAAGATGTCCCAAAGGGGGCTGGCTGTGTGGGTGTGGGACTGAAGGCAGGAATGTGGATGACCCACAGACAACATGCAGAGGAAGAAAGGATAAGAGCCAAGGAGATGGCTCTGAAGACAGCTACATTTTCGGAACTGGGGAAAGTCAGCATTAAGGGAATAAGAAAGCATATACAGAGAGAGAAGGTAAAATAGATGGGCTTACTGGCAAAGCCATGAGGGAAGAGAGTTTCCAGAAGTCAAAGAACATGGGCAGCTGAACTGTGGTTTCAGATTTAGCCCAAGCAACTCAGCAAGTGGCTCTTACTTCACATCCCAGAAGCAGCTCTGCTTCAGTGGTTCCAGGCCATCAGGGTCCCACCTCGCCCCTGACAGTTTTGATGGAGACTGAGCAAATCCACTTTAATACCAATGAATGGCCTTGTGTTCCAGACTTATTGCAAAAGACTTGGAAGTTCTCAGAACTGGTGTCTTTGGGGGAAAAGGGCGGGGAAGTGAGGCCTCTTCTAATGCATGATAAAGGAAATGCAAGAGAATGTTCCCAGTGTTGGCCTGAGGTGAGGGGTAGTTATTTTCCCATCTGTAAACCTCTGTGAAACAATCCGGGACTGTCCTTCCTTAAAGAGCTGAGCCTGCTGGCAGTGGTCGCCACCTGGGAGCACAGGTGTGGTTGAAAAGTGATACTGACAGGCCTTGCCATGCATGCATGTGCAGAGGCTGGGTGTTTATTTAAACACTGCAGCTGCTGCTCGCCGATCCTGAAGCTGTTTCTAGCTATTAGAATTCCGGATTTTTTTTTTTTTTTTTTTGGTAATGCCTTTAGCTCCACAAGACCCATCCCAATTCTGTTTGCTACATAATGAGTATTTGTGTTTCACAAAAGTGCTTGAATTTTGCAAATGTTTTGCATGGCTCCAAGGATTGAGTTGGTCTGCCCCAATACTTTCTCAGAAACTCACCCAGAGGTGTCACCTAAGTTTGTACCTTAAATGATTCCTTAGATCCATCCAGAATTCAGACTGGAGAGTTGACACAAGCCCCTGTCTGCCAACTACTGCCTGAAAATCCTAAGTACAAATTCTTTGAGTTGGAGCTCTGTTCTCTGGGACAAAGAAATGCCCTTGGGCTTCTGGCTTAGAAACGAGAGAACATTCAAAAAACCTTCCACCAAAATCGCTTACATGAACAAAGAAAATATGAAATAAGAAAAACTGTCCATGCAGTAATGTGGAACCTTAGAAATTACAGCACTCTGGATTCCAATGCAAAATTAAACAATCCTCCTTAATACACGGCAGGCGACCAGCATCTGTGTTTATTCCACTTCAGTGCTTCAGGCTCTGGAGTGGGTCTTAGGTCCTGTGCTACCTGAGACCACTTTGCTTCCACATTGCCATGGAAAACATTTGTACTGACTTCTTTCTACCTATGTGTTTGCCTCTGCCTGCTCCCGGCTGATCCAGTTTGCTTGTGGGTCCAGGAAGCAGTCATTTGTTGACTAGGGGCAAACCAGTGAGTCTTTTCTTTTAGGAGCCACTGCGCTTTGTGCCAGGGGGACTCAGTTTCCATGAAATGAAATCTCAGAATGGGAGCCACTTTTTCCAGCAACACCAACATTTGGTTGTCAATTCAGTACCTTCAGTCTTTTTATCTAATCCCAAAAAGGATCTTTTGTATCTTACTCAAGTGAGGCTATGCACCACTGGGTAGCTTCCATGTCTTGAACATCGGTCCTTCATAGGATAAGTAAAGAGAAATAAACCTGGGCATATGAAAATATTCTAAAGCATACAGGTGAGAAGAAAGACCAGTGTTCAAAGTCTGGAGTTATAAATAATTATTTCATTCTTGTGATATTTAAAAAAAAGACAGCTTTTTTGGGGTTAGGTTTTGTTTCTTTAAGGTATATTTCAATAGAATGAAAAAACAGAATGTTTACATTTGAAGTAAAATGCAAAGCAAATGGTATATACAGCATAAGTCAGAATAAAAGGGAAATATAGAAACAAAAAGTATAAATCAAACCACCCAAAAGAAAATTTAGTTTAAAAGATATGGGAACAAATGTAAATGGATCAAATGGCTGTACAAAAAAAAAATGCTTTCAGACTAGATAAATAACAACAAGCTATCTATAAGAGAGTTCACACCTTATTTTTTTAGACTGGCAAGGTAAGCAAATGCAAGATGGAATTCAAAACAAATTACATTAAATTTTAAAGGAAGCAAAAATTGTAAAGGGATAATAATAATATTATGGATAATATCTTGCAGTAGAAATCTTTTATATATCAAAGAATAAAACACCAATATATACAGCTAATTCTAAATTCAGAGATACCAGTACCAGCCAGTACCAGACACCAGTACACCACAGAATAACCCTGGGATATTGACATCATTGACGGCCTCATTTTATAGGTAAGGAAATAGACTTAGGAAAGTTAAATGATTTTCTTAAGGTCATACAAAATAATAAGTGGAAGAGTTCAGAACCCATTATCAGATCTTCTGACCAGAAATCCCACTTACTATACCACCAGTTTCATGTCATCCACTAATACTTTGTGCTTTTGTGTTTTCGCCTGTCCAATCAGTGTGGCGGGCATTAGCGGAGTTCAAAAAATGGTGGCTCTCTCCTTCAGACACAATTTGCACACCTGCGCACTGGATTGAGTATGGCTGTGTGTAGCCAGCAACGTTCCAGACGATGACCACAACAAAGGCACAGAGCAAGATCCCCATCTCCCCGGGATGCACTGGCAGTTTGAGAGAAAAGCCAACCTTTATTACTTTTGGCCACTAAGCTTGGAGGGTTGTTTGTTATTTCAGCATGGATTAAAGCCCATCCCAACTAATTCATCATTAATAAAATTTTTCTCTACAATGGTGTCAAGGACAAAGACTGGCAGCATTCCACAGCGAAGCATTTGAGAGGCCAAAAGCCATTGATCAGTAATTTCTGGCTTCAACCATTTAACCAATTACTAATCTACCTAACTGTATAATACAATCACATGGACCACAAGGCTGTCAAAAGAAACCTCCCATCAAAGATTTACTGAAATCCAACGATACGACATCTGCTGCATCGCCATTATTTGTCAGAGGAACAGTAATGCAAAAATAAAAAAGGATGATGGTACTTCCCTGGTGGTCCAGGAGTTAAGAATCCACCTGCCAATGCAAGGGACATGAATTTGATCCCTGATCTGGGATCTTTAGTTGCTGCAGAGCAACTAAACCCATGAGCCACAACTACTGAGCCCAAAGTGCTGCAATTACCAAAGTTCACGTGCCTAGAGCCCATGCACCATAAGAGAAGCCACCACAATGAGAAGCCCCCTGCACCGCGACTGGAGAGTAGCCCCCACTAGCCACAAATGGAAAAAGCCTGCTCACAGCAACGAAGACCCAGCACAGCCAAAAATGAAAAAAAAAAAATTGTTTTCAGGAAAAATGTTTTTTAAAAGAAAATATGGTTTTTAAAAGAAAATGCTTTTTAAAAGAAAAGGTTTTTAAAAGAAAAATTCATGCTGCAGACATGAATTTGATCCCTGATCCCAGATCTTTAGTTGCTGCAGAGCAACTAAACCCATGAGCCACAACTACTGAGCCCAAAGTGCTGCAATTACCGAAGTTCACGTGCCTAGAGCCCATGCACCACAAGAGAAGCCACCACAATGAGAAGCCCCCTGCACCTCGACTGGAGAGTAGCCCCCACTAGCCACAACTGGAAAAAGCCTACTCACAGCAACGAAGACCCAGCACAGCCAAAAATGAAAAAAAAAAAAAATTGTTTTAAGGAAAAACGTTTTTTAAAAGAAAATATGGTTTTTAAAAGAAAATGATATTCATGTGGAATGACTTCTTTATCAAAATCCACACAGGTTACCAGTAACCCCTGCTTCCTTTCCTAAATGTTCACAACCTCTTCTTTTTTTTTTTCTCAAAAACCTGTCCTATGAGCTAGAGGAAGGTAACATTTGATCTGAATGTTAAAACACAAATACAATTTTTACAGTCAGAAATTAAGAGGAAAGGACATTTCATGTTGGACGACAGAAAGAACAAAATTGAGGGCTAACCAAAGTGCGCACTGAGAGTTAACCATCCCTTTGCTTCTATTTCAGACCAGGAAGCAGAGCTAGAAAAAGTGACTTCACAATAAATACAGATTTTCATTCTGTGCAGTTTCAGAAACAAAAAGTGACAGGACTGAGAAAATTTCATATTTAAGCCTTCGGCAACCTGTAACAACTAATGTAAACTTTGTCATTTTAAATTTACCTAGAAGAATTTTAAATTCATTAAGAATTAGATATTAACCTATGCCTTAAGACTGCTTCTTAAAAATAACTCATAAATTTTCAGTAACAACAGCTAAAACTCCTTCTTAAATTACTTGCATGCTAAGTCGCTTTAGTCATGTCGGACTCTTTGCAACGCTATGGACTGTAGCCTGCCAGGCTCCTCTGTCCATGGGATTCTCCAGGCAAGAATACTGGAGTGGGTTGCCATGCCCTCCTCCAGGGAGAAGGGATCCCAACCTGGGGGTCAAACCTGTGTCTCTTATGTCTCCTGCATTGGCAGGCGGGTTCTTTAACACTAGCACACCTGGGAAGCACAGGGAGATAAATAACAGGCTTTTAAAAGTTTTCCATTTGAGGAATGAATTCTCTCTGCTCAACATTTTTTCCTAAAGTAAATTCATTTCCCATGCACTTGGTGACTCTACTCAGAAACTTCATGACAAAAAATAATAGAAAGCATCTGCAGAGCAATTACAGGCTCTCGTTAACTCACAAGGAGCCACCACACCTCCCCTTCATGCTGTTATCCCTGAGATCAGAGGTCTCCTGTCTAATACATAAAGCTGGAAATTTCCAAATAATCTAAGAAAACACTAAAACTGCTTCAGACAGTTTTTTTTCATTATTTATGATGCAATCCATGATAAGATGGGAATTTTCTTAGGGTTGCATGATAAGCTTCATGTAAGCAAGACGAAGCTAATGGCTTGAGGAATAGAATTCCGGTGCTTCCTGAAGAGGAATCTTAAGTACAATCTCCCCTTGACAGGGTTAAGCTGCTTATAGATTCCTTTGATAAGACCGGAAAGCAGAAAGTAGAATGTAGATCCAATTCTTCAGCTATGGTTTTTCCAGTCGTTATGTATGGATGTGAGAGCTGGACCATAAAGAAGGCTGAGTGCCAAAGATTGATGCTTTTGAACTGTGGTGTTAGAGAAGACTCTTGAGAGTCCCTTAGACTGCAAGGAGATCCAATCAATCAATCTTAAAGAAAATCAACCCAGAATATTCACTGGAAGGACTGATGTTGAAGCTAAAGCTGAAGCTCCAATACTTTGGCCACAGGATGCAAAGAGCAGACTCATTAGAAAAGACCCTGATGCTGGGAAAGAGTGAAGGCAGGAGAAGAAGGGGACGACAAAGGATCAGATGGTTGGATGGCATCACTGACTCAATGGACATGAGTTTGAGCAAGCTCCGGGAGATGGTGAAGGACAGGGAAGTCTGGTTTTCTGCATTCCCTGGGGTCACAAAGAGTCAGACACAACTGAGCTACTGAACAACAACAGACCCAATTCTAATGCTTCAAGACAAAAATGACAGAAAATAGCAAATTAAATAACAAAGAGCAAGGCTCTCCCAAAATGCAAGGCATCCTTCAGTTTGTCTGCCCCCAGTGAAGACTAAAATGACAGAAAGCTAAACTGTTTCAGTATGTAATTAGCCACAGAGCTAGGCAAGCATTTTCAAACTGACTGAATCAAACCCCAAATTTTACCAAAATTGCCAACTAATTTGAACCACAGTTGTTCTTTGGGTTTTTGTTTTTTTTTTTTAATTTCTGATAGCTGTATTTAGTTTACTACATGGCCATCATTTCTGAGCATGTCTTCATTTTGGTTTTTGGTCACAAGACAGCAGGATGTAATAATGATGCCAACGATAAGACACACTGAAGAGGTAAAAGGGCTTGCTTCTGCTGTCACTTAAACAAGCCTCACCGTTCGCATCAGAAACCTATTCTATTCTGCTGACCAAGCAGCAGGCAGGAGCTCCATTCTGACATTTCTTAAGTCCTCTCTAGCTCGAATTTTATCAGAGAAGGCAATGACACCCCACTCCAGTACTCCTGCCTGGAAAATCCCATGGATGGAGGAGTCTGATAGGCTGCAGTCCAGGGGGTCGCTAAGAGTTGGACATGACTGAGCGACTTCACTTTCACTTTTCACTTTCATGTGTTGGAGAAGGAAATGGCAACCCACTCCAGCGTTCTTGCCTGGAGAATCCCAGGGACTGGGGAGCCTGGTGGGCTGCCATCTATGGGGTCGCACAGAGTCAGACACGACTAAAGCGACTTAGCAGCAGCAGCAGCAGCAGCAGCTCGAATTTTATAATAACAGGAAGTAAAAATCCTAGAAAAGTACAAGTTCCTGTTTTCACATTCCTCAGGCTACTTTGGAGTTTTGAAACACTAAGCTGATGTTCAAGCTGGTTTTAGAAAAGGCAGAGGAACTAGAGATCAAATTGCCAACATCTGCTGGATCATCAAAAAAGCAAGAGAGTTCCAGAAAAACATCGATTTCTGCTTTATTGACTATGCCAAAGCCTTTGACTGTGTGGATCACAACAAACTGTGGAAAATTCTTCAAGAGATGGGAATACCAGACCACCTGACCTGCCTCTTGAGAAACCTATATGGAGGTCAGGAAGCAACAGTTAGAACTGGACATGGAACAATAGACTGGTTCCAAATAGGAAAAGGAGTACGTCAAGGCTGTATATTGTCACCCTGCTTATTTAACTTATACGCAGAGTACATCACGAGAAATGCTGGGCTGGATGAAGCAACAGCTGGAATCAAGATTGCTGGGAAAAATATCAATAACCTCAGATATGCAGATGACACCACCCTTATGGCAGAAGGTGAAAAAGAACTAAAGAGCCTCTTGATGAAAGTGAAAGAGGAGAGTGAAAAAGTTGGCTTAAAGCTCAACATTCAGAAAACTAAGATTATGGCATCTGGGCCCATCACTTCATGGGAAATAGATGAGGAAACAGTGGAAACAGTGGCTGACTTTATTTTGGGGGCTCCAAAATCACTGCAGATGGTGACTGCAGCCATGAAATTAAGAGACTCCTACTCCTTGGAAGGAAAGTTATGACCAACCTAAACAACATACTGAAAAGCAGAGACATTACTTTGCCAACAAAGGTCCATCTAGTCAAGGCTATAGTTTTTCCAGTAGTCATGTATAGATGTGAGAGTTGGACTATAAAGAAAGCTGAGTGCCAAAGAATTGATACTTTTGAACTGTGGTGTTGGAGAAGACTCTTGAGAATCCCTTGGCCTGCAAGGAGATCCAACCAGTCCATCCTAAAGGAGATCAGTCCTGGGTGTTCATTGGAAGGACTGATGATGAAGCTGAAACTCCAATACTTTGGCCACCTGATGTGAAGAGCTGACTCATTGGAAAAGACCCTGATGCTGGGAAAGATTGAAGCCAGGAGGATAAGGGGACAACAGAGGATGAGATGGTTGGATGGCATCACCGACTCAATGGACATGAGTTTGGATAAACTCCGGGAGTTGGTGATGGACAGGGAGGACTGGCATGCTGCGGTCCATGGGGTCGCAAAGAGTTGGACACGACTGAACAACTGAACTGAAGCTGATACCCAAAGCTATGAGAATAGAGAATTTTTAAAGCTGTAAGAGACTTTAAAAATTATCTAGTCCACCTTAATAGGCAAAAGAGCTGTACTCTGAAATCTATAAGAAACACTGATGAAAGAAATCAAAGATGGCACAAAGTGATGGAAAGATACACTGTGTTCTTGGATTGAAATAATCAATATTGTCAAAATGATTACACTGCCCAAGGCAATTTACAGATTCAATGCGATCTCTATCAAATTGACATTTTTCACAGATCTAAAACAAAAAAAAATTTGTTTAATTTGTATGGAATCACAAAAGACCCTGAATAGCTAAAGCAATCTTGAGAAAGAAAAACAGAGCTGGAGGAATCAGGCTGTCTGACTTTAGACTATAATTAAAAACTACAATAATCAAAACAGTATAGTACTGGCACAAAAACAGAAATATAAATCAATGGAACAAGATAGAAAGTCCAGAAATAAGTACAGAAAGCACTTATAATGATAAAGAAGTGGAAACTCTCAGAGGAAAACTATTAAAGATGGCAATGCTGGTGTCAGAGCCAAGGTCCTCATTCCCCAACTAGAAAGTATTTCCTCTATGCTGTACTGCCATTTTTGTCCACAATTAAAGCCCATAAAAGCCCAAAGGTGGAGTGGACAAATCTTACCATTTAAATATTTCTTGACTCTCTCTGATGCTGGTAGGGATTGGGGACAGGAGGAGAAGGGGACGACAGAGGATGAGATGGCTGGATGGCATTACTGACTCGATGGACGTGAGTCTGAGTGAACTCCGGGAGTTGGTGATGGACAGGGAGGCCTGGCGTGCTGCGATTCATGGGGTCGCAAAGAGTCGGACACGACTGAGCGACTGAACTGAACTGAACTGACTCTCTCTAGCCCAAACAACACTACCTTCCCCATTTCTTAAATATCATTGATAAAGGTAACATTTTCTTTCCTAAGGTTGTCCAGATTCAAATCTTATCCTCCCAATCCTCTTCTCTGCTGTTTAGAGTAAATAGAATAATTTACCTAAATTTCTCATTGTCAGTTTATTCAGTGTTCCTCTTATGCTTAAAACCTGGTGATTATTTTCCATCTTTTATCATCCTTCTCCCTGTTGTTTGACTGGGTAATACTTCCTCCTCTTTCAAGAGGTGGCTTGACCAATGTCTACTGAGATCAAACTATTAGCCAAACATGAAGTAAACATACCATATATTCAGAAGTGCCATGTTAGGCACTGCATGAGTTTGCTGAAATATCTTATGAACCCCACAATGAAAATTCACCAAGATCAAAAACACATAGACAAAATGGTATCTGATTAATAAGATAAGACTTTCCAAGCATAAAAGCAATAGAAACCATGAAGAAAAAATAAGTAAATCTAACTACCTGAAAATTAGAAACTTCTGTAAGCAAAAAAACTGGAAAAATTTTGCACAGGACAAAAGGTTGGTATCCTTAATAAATAAAAAGCTCTTACCAAGTAATAAGAAAAACACTAAAAACCACAATAAAGGAATGAGTAAAGAACATGAACCAAGATTCATAAAAGATGTATAGATGGCTAAAAAACAGTTCTAAAAATTAATCCCATTAGTAGACTAAAATAGCAAATTAAAAGACAATATTTTTCAACTATTTATAACAATGATCATATTCAGTGATGATAAGTATAATTAGTAATAATAATCACTCTCATATTTTGCTAATGGAACTAGATTTATATTATCTATCTGTAAAGCATCACAGACCTTATAAGTTAACTCTTTTGACTGTGGTTTGTTTTCTTTCTGTCTCAAAATCTAGCCTGAGAAAACCATCATAAATTACAGAGAACTGTACTTCATAATATTATTTATGGTAGCAAAATGGGATATATTATTGTGTACAATAAAGAAATAAAAAATAAATTATGATATAAACATAGGACACAATGCAGTAAATAACTGGCATGAGAAATGCTTACAATTCAATGAAAAATCTCTTTTAAATTGAATTGAAAAAAATTTTTGCAATATGATCCAAATTATATTTTAAACATATGTATGCCTAGAAAAAGGACTAGAAAGATATATATCAAAATGTTGGACCTCCCTGATGGTACAGTGGATAAGAATCTGCCTGCCAATGCATAGGACATAGGATCAATCCCTGGTTCAGGAAGATTCCACTTGCTGCAGAGCAATTAAGCCCGTGCACCACAACTACTGAAAACTGCACTGTCTATGGCCCATGAGCCACAGCTACTAAGCCTGTGAGCTGCAACCACTGGAGCCCGTGCACCTAGAGCCTGTGCTCCACAGCAAGAGAAGCCTCTGCAAAAAGAAACCCATGCACCACACCTAGACAGTAGCCTCTGCTCTCCACAGCTAGCGAAAGCCCACGCACAGAAATGAAGAACCAGTTCAACCACAAATAAAATAAATAGATAAAATTTTTTTTTAAGTGTTAACATTGATTATTTCTGGGGAATTTTTATTTTTCTCTTTGTACTTTTTATGATTTTCCAAAGACTCTTTGACAACTTTACACTGCTTTTATAATCAAGGAAAAGAAAGTGAAAGTGACTCAGTCGTGTCTGACTCTTTGCCACCCCATGGACTATACAGTGCATGGAATTCTCCAGGCCAGAATACTGGAGTGGATAACCTTTCGCTTCTCCAGAGGATCTTCCCAACCCAGGGTTTGAACCCAGGTCTTCTGCATTGCAGGTGGATTCTTTACCAGCTGAACCACAGGGAAGCCCAAGCATACTAGAGTGGATAGTCTATGCCTTCTCCAGCATATCTTCCCCACCTAGGAATTGAACCGGGGTCTCCTGCATTGCAGGCGGATTCTTTACCAACTGAGCTATGAGGGAAGCCCCTAATCAGGGAAAGATACTAGTTTATAAAAAAAAATTAAATGTATATAAAATTTACATATATACACACACACACACACACAGATATTTTTTCTGTGTGTTTGTGTTTAAAACTAGTTCAGTGCAGTAGTCCATTTACAAACTACATAATTAATCATTTTTTTAGCCAGGATATTCCTTTTAATTCCTAATAAAAGTATCTGGGCTTCCTGACATTTGTAAGAAAATAGGGTACAGCAATCCCACCACTGGTTAATCCTTCAAACAAAAAATTAAGTCTTCTCTAACAACACCATAAACATCTTCAGTCACTCAGTTCAGTCACTCAGTTGTGTCCGACTCTTTGTGACCCCATGGACTGCAGCACGCCAGGCTTCCCTGTCCTTCAGTCACAGTTTCACAATATTTTGTGTAGTTATTTGATTAAAATCCATCTTCCCTACTAGACTAGAGAATTCCAGGAGAGCAAGAGCTATCTACATTCTTAACCACTAGTATGTGATCTGAGGTAGTATGCCTGGCTACATATGAGGTACTCAATAATTGGTTTTTAATTGATGATGAAAGACACAGGGGGAACAAAATCAAGGCTATCAAAGGCCATGGAGTCTGTAAAAGAATGTGACACTTGCCAGGAAAGCTCTTAGTTCTCTCACATCCAACTTCCATGTCGTCACAGTCACCACCCAGAAGGAAATCCTAGGAAATATGGGAGTCCAATTTGTCTTCTCTTTTTCTCAAATTTATTCTCACTGAAAGTCCTTTTCACAAAGACAGATTCCTTCTACATATTCTACCTGATTAGAGCCATGGACAGATAACGATCATTGACACTTGGCAAGATGCCTCCAGGAGGCTTCTGAACCCATAAATAGGCTCTTACTCTCTTAGAATGAAATCCTAGTTGACAAAATGATGAGTTAGGGAAGGTCTTTGTGGGCCATGTGCGTGCCAAGTTGCTTCAGTCATGTCCAGCTCTTTGCAACTCTGTGGACTGTATAGCCTGCTAGGCTCCTCTGTCCATGAGATTCTCCAAGCAAGAATACCAGAGCGGTTGCCATGCCCTCCTCCAGGGGATCTTCCCAACCCAGGGATCAAACCTGCATCGCTTATGTCTCTCTGCCATAGGCCTTCTAACAACCCTTGGGCTATATTTCTCACAGCCAGCAAGACCTGCTCTGATCGTCTTAAGTGAGAAAAAGAAAGAGACTAAAATACAGAGACACACCAGTGCTTATTTAGCCAGTCTCCCATCCCAACCCATCCTCTCCTGGAGGTCCTCATCTCTGAAATTTCACTTTATTTCTGCTTCTATTTAACCATGGTGATGATGGCACTCAATTCATTTAATTTGTCCAAGTCTTAATTTCTCAACTTCAAAATATGGGTCTCAGTAAATGCAGCCACTGATAGCTAAAAGAGTATCGCAAATTGGGCCACTGGAAATGAGAAAAGAGTATGCGTTGGGAGGTTTATCTGGGTTTCTCAACTCAACAGTTCCCTCAGGGCAACTGAACAATTAGACCAAGAGAATAGTAAAGAAAAATGATGTTGTTTTACTGTTTCTGAGACTTACAAGCAAAGACTGAACTGATAAACAAACATTTCTGCTTGTTTATAAGGATTGTATGATGAGAATAAATTCTATACAAAGAATGAGTGAATGAAGAGAAAAATGAAGATTTTCCAATGCACCAAATGATGGCTAACTTCCCGTGAGCCTCCAAAGTGTGAGACTTATTGATACTATCTGAAGTTTATATTCAAGAGAAAAAAATATTATCTAAACTTTTATGAATCCTCTCTTGCTCTCAATTTGCAAAACACAAAACAACAACCACAAAACATTCACTGTTGCATAATAGTCTTTGCAAGTAGAAGGGGTGCTGACTCAACCTTCAAAGAAATCTGGTTTTCAATCTGGCTCAGGCACTAGACAGTGATATGACATTGGCCAAGTCTCTGCCATCTCTCAAAAGGAGAATGATGGCAGCCACCTCAAAAGAGACACACAGTAAATTATCCTGATACACAGACACACAATAAATGGTCAGTATGCAGATCTAAGCAAGAATAAAGCCATATAACACAACATTTATTAATAGAGACTGACTGAATCATACATAGGGCTTCCCTGGGGGCTCAGATGATAAAGAATCTGCCTGCAATGTGGGAGACCCGGGTTCAACCTGGGTTAAGAAGATCCCCTGGAGAAGGGCATGGCAACCCACTCCAGTGTTCCTGCCTGGAGAATCCCATGGACAGAGAAGCCTAGTGGGCTACAGTCCATGGGGTCTCAAAGAGTGGGACACGACTAAGAGACTAACACTTTCTTTTCACGAAGTATGTACAGACCTTAATTTAGATCATTTCCTTTTCTTGAATCTGAATTTTAGTGAATCTCCTTGCTTGCAGCAACATCTTCTCATTTCACTTCACACCATGACTGAGAAGTAGCAAAGGAACACATTTTGAAGTTGAGAAATTAAAATTTAGACAAATCAAATGAATCATCTGTCATCATCACCATAGCTAGAAAGAACCAGAAATAAAGTGAAATTGCAGGAGTTCAGAGTATTTTAAGTACTTTACTCTTTCCCCCAAGTAGCATGGTTTCTAGATAAATAAATCTGAGCTACCCACTGAACAAACACAGTCAACTAAACAATTAACTTTAGGAAAGGTTCTCAAAACAGATGACAGAGACATAAAAGCCATGTGCAACAGGATGTCTAGCAAGAGCACCCCTGCTGTTTGTAGTAAAGGAAATATGCATTGGAAAGCCAGCCAGCTCAGCAAAGAGCAACAGATAGTAAGATCATAAGTGAGGTG
Source organism: Bubalus kerabau (assembly GCF_029407905.1). NCBI lineage: Eukaryota > Metazoa > Chordata > Mammalia > Artiodactyla > Bovidae > Bubalus > Bubalus kerabau. Next base: position 20,448,127 of record NC_073635.1, on the reverse strand, counting down.
GGAGAGCAGTACATGGAACTTCCAGATAGAGGAATTACTTCATTTATAACCAAAAAGGATGTTGTAAGAATATATGTGTCAAAAAGGATAAAGATGCTCCAGTGACTCTAAAATAATATTTTAAGTTGAAATAACATTTTTAGATTAACGCCACATCTGATACAACTCAGTGGAGCAAGATGAGGAATTGCTCATCAGTAATTTCTAAATGCTTTGAAAACCAAAAGTTTATTTCCTAAGTTTGGCACAAAAACCTCATATGGTGAGCTAACATGAGGTTCCACATCAGATTAGCAGTATTACCCTAGACCCTGACTGCGGAACTATGTAATATAGCCAGCATATTACCTCTCTAATATCTACAAAAGTTTTAATTCTTTTTTAAAAAATTTTATTGGGGTAACTGATTTATAACATGTAAGATTCATGTGTACAACATTATATTTCTACTTCTGTATACCCTACAACATGCTCACCACCAAAAATTTTTTCCATGCACCATCATAAGTTGAATTCTTAAATATATGTGGCTCCAAAAGTTTCAGACAAGAACTTGAAGACCTGTATTATTATCTTCATTTTAAAACTGGGAAGTGGTTCAATCTCAAATTAACTTTTATGCTGCTTTGTGTGTAATAATAATCTCTAAGTAAGAACACTCAAAATTATTTAGTAGAGAATCCTGCTAAGCAGAGAATCCATATGACTATCATTTTAAAAAATCCTCGTGTACCTGGAAAGAAACCCAGGATATGTCTATAAAATAAGAGCAATTAGTTCAAAAAGGAACTAAATCATGCATAGAGTTCCCAAGGTTACATCTTAATGACTGTAACATGACTGCTAAAGAAAATGTTTTTATCAAACTGTGTTGTTAAAACCATTGAGTTCTGATGTAAGAGGAAGATTTCAGCCAAGTCATCTGAGTGGTGTTCATAAAGACATCCCAGACCATTTGCCTCTATTTTCATCTCTGTCGTGATGTGTGTCCTGGGACGGGCCAAGGACTTCAGACCTCTCCTCTCTTGGATAACTGCCTAGAGACCAGGCTTGAGAAGAAAACAGAAGAGTTACATCCTGAAAACAGCAACATAAAAAGATCAAACAAAGCCACAAAATTCCTCTGTTTGAGGAAGATTTTTTAAAAGAGTTATGAGGCTTCTGGGTGGGGCTTGGGTGAGTTCAGAGTTTGTGTGTCTGAATTGTTTGGGGTTGTCACATAGAGGTGGAGAAGGGGCAGGCTCCTGGGGGTCTGCTGAAAGTCATCTGCTTCAGATCAAATGACTGGCTCAGAACTAATCCCTAAGAGGACCAAACCTGAAAGCAGGACGTATGTGTGCATTTAGGGGGCAGGGAGGCGAGAGGAGACAAGGAAGGGATGGAGAAAGCATTACACCCTGAGCCTGCCTCTCCAGAGTTTCCCTGCTTCTTCATAAGCTGAAGATGAGCCCTGCCAGGAATCCTTCCTGCTTTCTACCTCCCAGTAACGAACCCTCCCTAAGACACCAACAACGGTATTTCCTCTACCTGGAACATCTTCCCTCCTCTTCATCACTCAGCTCGACTCATCCTCCTGACCTCAGTCAACAGTCTCTCTCTGTAGGAAGCCGTCCTTAACATACCCTCCGACATGCCCCTGCACCATACTAGATCTTCTCCTCTATAATCCACAGCTCCTTATATCCTGCATCAGAGTACTTTGCTTTGTTACAATTGCTTTTTCTCCTCTGCCATCCCTGTTAGATAGAACCTCCTTGAGGGCAGGGGCTGCATTTATCTTGTCACTATGATATTTACAGCACCTACTATAATGGTCAGTCCACAGTATGCGTTTCATAAATGCCTATTAAATAAATGAATGAATCAATTAATAAACTGGGGTTTGGTGCGCATTTAACAAAGCTCCAAACTGCAAAAGTTGAACCAGTTGGAGTCTCTCAGGTACTGGTAAGATAGAATGGACTATATAATACATGTCACCTAGAACTTCAAGAATCAGAGTGCTTCTTCCACTGCAAATGAGGAAGAAACACGGAGTAGCAGCAGGAATATGCCTGGTGTGTTCCAGAGCAATGATGAACCTAACTTACCTTCAACAGAAGGTCTGTGTGAGGGAGTAAAAGGAGGAAATGCTGGCATGAAAGTAAGGCTCAGTTCCAGAGCATGGTAGTTATGAAGCGAAGATGTCTGAACTTTGTCCCATGGATAGTATAGAACCGAGAAGTGTATTTGACCTGGTAATAAAATGTAGAGATGAACTATAGGGGGACTGATGGGCAGAATGAGGGCTAATTAGGAGACAGTTTAGTCATAAGACAATGAGACCATGAGAATCTGGACTGCAAAGATGAGAATGAAAAAAAGAAAATATTAAGAAGTATCCAGAACTTCTCTGGTGATCCAGTGGTAAAGAATCATCTGCCAGTGCAGGGGGCAGGGGTTCGATCCCTGGTCCAGGAGGGTTCCACATACCAGGGGGCAGTTAAGCCCGTGCACCACCACTACTGAAGCTCCAGTGCTCTAGAGCCTCTGATCCACAACAAGAGAAGCCACCTCAATGAGAAGCCTCCACACTGCATGGAAGAGCAGCCCCTGCTCACTGCAACTAGAAAAAGCCTGCACATAGCAACCAAGACCCAGGGCAGACATAAATAAGTGCCATTAAAGAAGCATCCAGACTGAGTGATTAACTGAGTATGCCTAAGAAAAACAGCACAGTCTAATTAGGAAGTTAGTTTGAAAAAAAGATTACAAGGATAATAATGATTTCAGCTCTCACTTGCTGAGTGTGTACCACATGCCAAAGGCCTTATATTTAACTTTCACAATAACTCTCTTGGGTATTATTCTGTGTTGTACCCATAATAAAATTTTAAGTATTTTTTAAAGGCTGTTGCAATCACATAGGCTAGTAGTTTTCAAACCATAACATCTTCTAGTACTGCCTCATTGGGCTAAGGGGGGCTGCTCCAATCCCTTCCCTCACCTTCAATCAAAGAAGCTCCTCTTCACCTGCCTTACCTAACAATTCTCTATGTAGGAGTTCATCTCTATAAGCTTTCTCTAAAAAAAGAAGTTTGGTAACTACAAAGCTAGGCAATAGCAGTTGTGCATGCTAAGTCACTTCAGTCGTGTCTGACTCTTTGAAACCCCATAGACTGTAGCCCACCAGGCTCCTCTGTCGACGGGATTCTCCAGGCAAGAATACTGGAGTGGGTTACCATGCCCTTCTCCAGGGGATCTTCTTGACCCAGGGGCTGAACCCACATCTCTTATGTCTCCTGCATTGGCAAGTGGGTTCTTTGCCACCTGGGAAGCCCACAACAGCAGTTAGGAACATATAAATCAGAGGGAGAGACATTTCACTTGCATCAATTGAATTTGGTATTACTGAAAGAGGAAGAAAGGGGTGGAGGATGATCTTATGTCTTGGGCTTAGAACCTCCCAAATGGGCAGTAGGGAACTTTACTGAGAGCAAGTTACAGGAGAAAAACATTTAGGAAAGAGAATCCCTTTGGTTTGAATTGGGCTGATTTTAAGAGACCTCTTGGAAAACTCCTGGAGTAGGAAAAGGCAACCCACTTCAATATTTATGCCTGGAAAATTCCATGAACAGAAAAGCCTGGCAGGCTACAGTCCACAGGGTTGCAAAAGAGTCAGACGTGACTGAGCTACTGAGCACGCAGAGGATAATTCCATGAAGATTGGAAACACAGGTCTGGACCAGAATATTGATGATAGTGAAGCCATGGAGTTGGATAAGATCACTAAGGAAAAGAGGGAAGGAGAAAAAGAGAAATGACCAATAATAGAACCCTAAGGAAAACTAACATTTCATTCATTCCTCCAACAAGTATTTATTATCTACAATGAATTTGTGAATAGAAAGAGAGAAAGGATAGTAAAAGAGACAAAAAAGAGAAGAGTAATAAGAGAAACAGTGAGTAAGTCACAAAGAAATGAAGAAATAATTTCAATGATAGTGTGGTAAGCAGAGCCAAATATGGCAGAGTTCAAATAGGACAAGATTAGAAAAAGAGGGGGTGACAATCTGAAAGTCACAAGTGACCCCTGAGATAAGAAATACCACTTCTCTTTATCTAACCAGTATTTTCTGAACATCTCTGAAGTGCCAGACACTGGGTCAGCCTCTGGCATTTAATGACGAGCACAATCATACAGGTTCCTGCCTTCATGGAGTTTATATATTAGTGAGGGAGAAAAGACATTAATCAAACAATGACACAAACTACACGTAAAATGGAAATTATACTAAGAGCCAAGGAAAAGACACATGGCAGGCCTTAGAAGTCTACAGCAGAAGAATTGGATCTTGCCTGGGAAGGTTTCCCTACTGAAATGATGCTTGTCAGGGAAGGTTTCCGTATAGAAGTAAGCTAAGATGGCAGAAATGAGGAAAGAGGAAAGAGCTCATGTAAGGCTGTTTACTAGCAGGAAGCGCAAGATGTGTTTGAGGGGTTGAAACTCCAGCGTGTCTACAGTATAGAAAGGAAGAGCAAGCAAGAGGCAAGAAGGCAGAGGCATGCAGAAGCCAGGCTGTGTAGGGCTTGGAGGCCACACTGAACAGTTTTTTCCTTACGATATCCTAAGAGGAATAGTTAAGAGCCAACTCATTGGAAAGGACCCTGATGCTGGGAAAGATTAAAGGCAAAAGGAGAAGGGGATAGCAGAGAAGGAGGTGGTTAGGTAGCACCACCAATTGTATTTGAGCAAACTCTGGAAGATACTGAAGGACAGGGAAGCCTGGTGTGCTGCAGTCCATGGGGTCGCAAAGAGTCGGACAGGACTGAGCGACTGAACACCAACAACAAAGAGTAACAGTGGCCCCTGAAGTGTTTAAGCACTGGGGGACAGGGAGGAAGGCATGGCAGGATCGATCCAGGTGGAGTGATTGCAGATGTAACAGAAGCACGATAGCCAAACAAATTTCAGAGTGATGCAAGAGGATCAGCCAGAATAAGAGTAAGGGGCAAGGATAATTTTGAAAAGGATGCCTCGACCTGAGAGATAGGAAGGCAGAGCTTAAGATGTGAGGAAATGACCTTACTTCAAAGTAAAGAGGACATTTTGTTGAAAAGCTGAAATTTTTATTTATCTGCTAAGAATGAGTAAAACATGAAAATAAGGTGGGGGTACAGTGTCTGCTACAGAGAAGACTGCAGTCAAAATTTATTGGATGTTAATGAACATAAAGGTTTGGAACAGCTGCTGTGGCAAAGCCAAAAAGGATCCAGCCAGAATGACTCTAAGGATTGCCTAGCAACCCACGGCCCCACTTCGCTAGTTCTGCTTAGTGTGCACCATCCATGCCTAGAGGGTAAAATGTGCAGGCTTCAAAATATCATAAACTTGGAAGCACTGTGGACACCTGCACTAAGAAAATCTGAATCGTGGCATCATATTGCTTTTAAAATGCTCAAAATTAGGGGGAAGTTCTTTAACGTGCTTGATTACCACCTCACAAGGGAAACGCAGGTTATCCTGAGATTGGTGTGATTAGTCATAGGTGGTCTGAATATTTTGGAAGTAATTTTTGCTGCTGGCATTTTCTAAAGAAGCATAAATTATGACTAAATCGCTCCTGTTTATATGCAATGCCATTTCTTCCCACAGCTTTCATCAACAAATAGCAATCAGAGTAATATGGCTAAGAAGTAGCTGAGCCTTGTTTCTAACATTAGCCAAGCCAGGCTTCCAACTGCTGTCTTATCTCGTCTCTCCCCCAAGTTACAGAGGCTAAGAGGTAAATGGCTGCTCCCCTGGAGACCAAATTTGGAAATAACAGTACACGATACAGTTTTGATCACTGAGAGGAACAGGTGCGATGTTTTAATCTTTTGTAGCACCGTAGAGATCGGCAGTCCTGAATATTCATTGGAAGGACTGACGTTGAAGCTGAAGCTCCAATACTTTGGCCACCTGATGTGAAGAACTGACTCCTTGGAAAAGACCCTGATGCCGGGAAAGATTGAAGGTGGGAGGAGAAGGGGACGACAGAGGATGAGATGGTTGGATGGCATCACCCACTCGATAGACACGAGTTTGAGCAAGCTCCGGGAGTTGGTGATGGACAGGGAAGCCTGGCGTGCTGCAGTCCACGGGGTCGCAGAGTCAGACACGACTAAGTAAGTGGCTGAACTGAACTGAGAGGTAGGGATTTTACCAGTGTTTTAAACAGGGAGCATCATTCCCGATACTGATGCATTGAGGCATGGGAAAAAAATATTAGAACTTGATTTTTAATTTATTTTTTAACACAAAGAATTACGCTTTACTGGTGTTAAATTTACTATACAAATCAACACTAGCATTTTACTTAGTCTGAACTATCAGATGCCGCATGTTGCCCCAAGGAAGGGGAGGAGTTTGGAGAGTTTGGCTGTGGTGTTGTCTTTCATTGTGCCTAATTAAGTAGATTGGTGGGCAACCTCAGAAGATGCGATTTTGTGAGCCTGTCCGGTCTCTCCTAATTGACTTACTGATCCAGTGCAATTTGAATCAAAATTCAATTTTTTAAATAGCTGATTGCCAACTTTTCTGAAGAATCTAATTCTTAAATTCATATGGAAAATGCAAAGTATTTCAAACAGCTAAAGCAACTTTGAAAAAGAAGCAGTGTTGGAGGACTTCCATTCTTTGGTTTCAAGATTTATTATAAAGTCACAGTTATCAACACAGTGTGATACCAACATAAAGACATGCAGATAAATCAATGGAACAGATAAATCACTGGAGAGTCTAGAAATAGATCCACACATACATAAACAATTATAAACAAAAACTATAAAAGTAAATTAGTGGAGTAATAATGATAGTCTCTTCCCACAAATGATCCTATACAATTTGATATCCAAATACAAAAACATAAATTTTATCTATACTTTGCCTCATATACAAAAATTAACTCAAAATGAAACACAAACCTAAAATAAAAATGTAAAACCTAAAACACTTCTACTAGAAATCAGTGGAAAAAACCTTTGTGACACTAGCTTAGGCAGAGATTTTTTAAATATAACAAAAAATGCACAATCCATAAAGAAAAAAAATTACAAAACATTAAAGTTTTAAAACTTCTGCTCTTGAAAGACTCTGAAACGGATGAAAAGATAAACTATAAACTGAAAGAGAATATTTGTAAATCACATCTGATAAATGAGTATTCAGAGTTGATTTCCTTTAGGATTTGCTGGTTTGATCTCTTCGCAGTCCAAGGGACTCTCAAGAGTCTTCTCCAACACCACAGTTCAAAAGCATCAATTCTTTGGTGCTCAGCTTTCTTTATAGTCCAACTCTCACACCCATATATGACTACTGGAAAAACTATACCTTTGACTAGATGGACCTTTGTCGGCAAAGTAATGTCTCTGCTTTTTAATATGCTGTCTAGGTTGGTCATAACTTTTCTTCCAAGGATCAAGTGTCTTTTAATTTCATGACTGCAGTCACCATCTACAGAAAAACAAAGTCTCTCACTGTTTCCACTGTTTCCCCATCCATTTGCCATGAAGTGATGGAACCAGATGCCGTGATCTTAGTTTTCTGAATGCTGTTTTAAGCCAACTTTTGCATGCTCCTCTTTCACTTTCATCAAAAGGCTCTTTAGTTCTTCACTTTCTGCCATAATGGTGGTGTCATCTGCATATCTGAGGTTATTGATATTTCTCCCAGCAATCTTGATTCCAGCTTGTGCTTCATCCAGTCTGGCATTTCGCATGATGTATTCTGCATATAAGTTAAATAAGCAGGGTGACAATATACAGCCTTTTCCTATTTGGAACCAGTCTGCTGTTCCATGTCCAGTTCTAACTGTTGCTTCCTGACCTGCATACAGATTTTTCAGGAGGCAGGTCAGGTGGTCTGGTATTCCTATCTCTTGAAGAATTTTCTACAGTTTATTGTGATCCACACAGTCAAAGGCATTGGCATAGTCAATAAGGCAGAAGTAGATGTTTTTCTGGAACTCTCTTGCTTTTTTGATGACCCAATGGATGTTGGCAATTTGATCTCTGGTTCCTCTGCCTTTTCTAAATCCAGCTTGAATGTCTGGAAATTCACGGTTCACATACTGTTGAATCCCTGAACAACCATCAACAGGAGAATGTTGGATCCCACCAAGGGCCAAGGAGAAGTCCCAGCAAGATGGTAGGAGGGGTGAAATCACGTTTAGAATCAAACCCCATACCCAGCCAGAGACACTCGGAAGGCTTAAATAAAACATTATGCATACCAAGAGATGCCACAGAGACTGAGCCAGACCTGCCTTTGAGTGTCTGAGTGTCTGCTGCGGAGGTCAGCAGTGGCCTGCCGCAGGTGCAGTAGACCTAGGTATGTAAGCCCTCTTGGAGGATGTCACCATTAACCCCTCTATAGAGCCACCAGAACTTACACCAGACTGGGGAAACAGACTCCTGGAGGGCACAAACAAAACCTTGTGCAAACCAGAACCCAGGAGAAAGAAGCAGTTACCCTACAAGAGACCTACCCAGACTTGCCCATGAGTGTCCAGGAGTCTCCGGCAGAGGTGTGGGTCGGCGGTGGCCTGCTGCAGGGTAGGGGCCACTGAGTACAACAGTGGGTGCACTGGACCTTTTGAAGGAGGTTGCCATTATCTTCACTACCTCCACCATAGTTTGGCCTCAGGTCAAACAACAGGAAGGGAACACAGCCCCACCCATCAAAATAAAATTGGATTAAAGATTTATGAAGCATGGCCTCACCTATCAGAACAAGACCCAGTTTCCCCCAGGTCAATCTCTGCAATCAGGAAACTTCCATAAACCTCTTATCCTTATCCATCAGAGGGCAGATAGAATGAAAACCACAATCAAAGAAAATGAATCAAACTGATCACATGGACCACAGCCTTGTCTAACTCAATGAAACTATGAACCATGCCATGTAGCGCCACCCAAGGCGGACGGGTCATGATGGAGAGTTCTGACAAAACATGGTCCACTGGAGAAGGGAATGGCAAACCACTTCAGTATTCTTGCCTAGAGAATCCCATAAACAGCATGAAAAATGTACACTTAGCTATGTGCAATTTATTGTATGTTATTTATATTTCAAAAAAGATGTTAAAAGAAATTATATCCTGTCCAACAAAAAATTATCTGTAGATTCGATAAAATGTCATGAATACTACCTCACCCACTACAGTACTTAGACAGGTATGAGGGGTCATCTAGTAACCTTGCAAAGATTCCAGTTATATATGTAAAATGAAAATAACACCTCACTGAAGAATGATGAAAATTATTAACTAGTATTGACTGGGATCACTGGAAGTGCTAACTGTCCTGCAAACTGCTTCATTTTTAGTTATAAAATATGGCAGTTACTTTAGGTCATTAGATCTAACTAAGCATCACTGACTCGATGGATGTGAGTCTGAGTGAACTCCAGGAGTTGGTGATGGACAGGGAGGCCTGGCATGCTGCAATTCATGGGGTCGCAAAAAGTCGGACACGACTGAGGGACTAAACTGAACTGAAGCATTAGTTATCCATTTAATTCCAGGTATAGAATTGTTTATTCATAGTTTAAATTTCTTATCCTTTCACAATAGAGACCTCATCTGCAGAATGTTTTTCCCATTTTATCTATTTTTTATTGCTCAAATACCCTGCCCTTAACAAACAAGTTAAATGCTACTCTTTCTGAACAGTCATTTTTGTACATAAAAACACGTCGTAGACATTTTACACATCCCACCCTTATCCTATGAATGTGTACTCACAGAAGGTTTTGGAATAAAAACGAGACTATTCAGAGGTTTGCTTTGGTTTTAAAAACTAATATTAAATGTGTTAAATTTATTAACATTACCAACCAAATAAACACTAGGCGTGGACTAATGATGAGGATGTGTTGTGAGCCAGGGATTCCAGTTGACCCAATTCTGAGTACCTGATATTCATTTGATTAAAAAAAAAAAAAAACACATAAACCTCATTGTTCCCTAAACTTTTAAGTTTAGTTTACAAATATTTCTATATTTGGAACTCTAACAAATTCTAGCAGTCACTTTTAAGAACTTTTAGGTGATACTGACTCTAATGTTCAAATGTTTTAATATACCCAATTTACTTTTTAAAGTACTTCAATTATATTTAGCCAACAAATTATCCCATGAACTTTAAATAATTCTTATATCTTGATAAATTAAATTTATGAATATAGTGAACCTTCAATTCAGTTCAGTTGCTCAGTCATGTCCGACTCTTTGCAACCCCATGGACTGCAGCAGGCCAGGCTTCCCTGTCCATCACCAACTCCCGGAGCTTACTCAAACTCATGTCCATCACATCGGTGATGCCATCCAACCATCTCGTCCTCTGTCATCCCCTTCTCCTCCCTCCTTCAATCTTTCCCAGCATCAGGGTCTTTTCCAGGGAGTCAGTTCTTCATATCAGATGGCCAAAGAATTGGAGTTTCAGCTTCAGCATCAGTCCTTCCAGTGAATATTCAGGACTGATTTCCTTTAGGATGGACTGGTTTGATCTCCTTGCTGTCCAAGGAATTCTCGAGAGTCTTCTCTAACACCATAGTTCAAAAGCATCAATTCTTGGGCACTCAGATTAGTGAACCAAACTCAGAAATAATGAACCTTAATTTCTCTTAAATATTCTAATAGTATAAAGTAAAAATTTCATATTAAAAATCACAGCTCAAAATCAGCTATTCAAAGACGTAAGATCTGTGTCTTGGGTCACTTTTTTTAACATATGAACTTGTGATTGTTCAGCACCATTTGTTGAAAAGGTAATAGCTTTTATCCTCTGAATTGCCTTAACTCCTTTGTCAGAGAGCAGTTGACTATATTTGTGAGGGCCTGTTCTGAGTTCCCTACTTTGTTCTGTATCTACCCTTTTGCCAGTATCATGATGTCTTGTCTTGACTATTGTAACAGTACAATAAACCTTGAAATCAGATAGTGTAAGTCATCCAATTTTGTTCTTCTTCAGTAGTATGCTTCCTATGCTTAGTTTTTTGCCTTTCCAAATAAATTTTAGAATCAATTTGTCAATGCCCACAAAACAGCTTGCTGAGAATTTTTGCTTACATTTTGTTGAGGACTTTTACATCTAAGTTCATCAGAAATATTGGTATGTAGTTTTCTTTTCTTGTAATGTCATCACCTGGATTTAGTATCAGGGTAATGCTGCTTTCATAAAATGAATTAGGAAGTGTTTCCTATGATTCTATCTTTCTAGAAAAGATTATGGAGAATTGGCATCATTTCTTCCCTAAATATTTGGTATAATTCACTAGGTCTGGTTGCTTTCTTTTTTGGAAGGTTATTAATTACTAATTCAATTTCTTTAGTAAATATAGGACTATTCAGGTTATCTGTCTCTCCTTTTGTGAGTCCAGATAGTGTCTTTCAAATAACTGGTTTTCATTTCTTCTGAGGTATCAAATTTGTAGGTATACTGTTGTTCATAGTATTCCTTTATTATCCTTTTAATGTCCAAGAGATGGCCATGTATGATATATAAACATATTTTTCATTTAAAGAACCTTGAAGCACTCCTATATACTTTTCATATGTTTCCTATATCTTAGGACCATACAACTTGAACAGATGTTAAAATGATACCCCTTTGAAGTCTAGATTATCTCATTGATCTGTCCACCTTGTTCAATTCCCAAGGTCATTTCCCCAAAAGAGTTAGGAGGTGTCTGAGTAGTCTTGTAGTTTGTTTAAGCAATTTTGGCCTTAACAAGCAATAGGTCAGCCTTGTTATTCCAACTAAAAATTGTTAATTGAGTAACTGAGATAGACTTGTGATTTGTAAAGATAAATCTTACTCTAATTATGTATACTATAGAATATTTAAGAGTACTTAGGAATCAGCACATTTAGAAGTTCTTTTACAGATTTATAAACATTACTTAAATCTTCAGAAAAGTTTTGTTGTCAGACAACTAATGTACTTATAAAAATCAAAATATTTAATTTAAAAAAAAAGTAAATAAAGTGAATTTAAGTTTGCAAATTAAAACCTTATTCAAGGCATCTTATGAGTAATCATTAAAATTTACTGAAAAAGAGTGATAAGATCTGTAAGCCAAAAAAGGGAGCCCTCTTACACTGTTGGTGGGAATGCAAACTAGTACAGCCACTATGGAGACAGTATGGAGATTCCTTAAAAAACTGGAAATAGAACTGCCATATGACCCAGCAATCCCACTGCTGGGCATACACACCGAGGAAACCAGAATTGAAAGAGACACATGTACCCCAATGTTCATCACAGGACTGTTTACAATAGCCAGGACATGAAAGCAACCTAGATGTCCATCAGCAGACAAATGGATAAGAAAGCTGTGGTACATATACACAGTGGAATATTACTCAGCTATTAAAAAGAAGGCATTTGAATCAGTTATAATGAGGTGGATGAAACTGGAGCCTATTAAACAGAGTGAAGTAAGTCAGAAAGAAAAACACCAATACAGTATATTAATGCATATATATGGAATTTAGAAAGATGGTAACAATGACCCTATATGCGAGACAGCAAAAGAGACACAGATATAAAGAACAGACTTTTGGACTCTGTGGGAGAAGGCAAGGGTGGGATGATTTGAGAGAGTAGCATTGAAACATGTATATTACCATATGTGAAATAGATCAGCAGTCCAAGTTCAATCCATGAAACAGGGCACTCAAAGCTGGTGCACTGGGACAACCCTGAGGGACAGGATGGGGAGGGAGGTGAGAGGGGGGTTCAGGATGAGGGACACATGTACACCCATGGCTGATTCATGTTAATGTAAGGCAAAAACCACTACAATATTATAAAGTAATTAGCCTCCAAATAAAATAATTTTGTAAAAACGCTAAATTTTAAAAATAAACCAAGAACTAGGTTTTCAAATGAAACTTTAAAAATTAAATATTAGTTTTAAAACCAAAGTCAGTCCCTTGAATTGCCTTTTATGGGAAACAACCACCTTGGAGGTGACCAAAACTCACATCTCATGGATCTAGCATTTTTGGGTCAGAGAGTTTGCAAGTAGAAAAAGTCAAGGCAGTACAGAAGAGTATGTTTCACAAGTGCTTGATGGGAGTTGATTCTTGTCAAAGTGCCATCCCTGAAGATAACCTATAACCAAGAGTTAAAGTAGCTTAGTGCTCAAAAAGACAAGCCAACTCTATACTCCATGCTTTTACTCTTGCAAGACTGAAAATGAATGAGGAGGAGGAAATGAAATACGGGTTCAGAACAGAGTGGCCCTGTTTCTTAATTGTGTGCTTTAAAATGCCTGAAGGAATACTGTACTTGTGAGCACAGGAAGCTGAAGGTGTGCACTTTCAGCAAGATCAGAAACATATTTGGGGGCTTTAAAATAGAACCTAAGACATTTCAGCAGCTTAACAGACCATTAACCAGTGCCTCCAAGTGTGTCTAACAATCACAGTGGCAGCCAGAGATGCCAGCAGGCACAAAGCTCAACCACAGATTCATTCTCCAGAGAGCCAAAAATGGGCTCTTCCCTTTCAGACCTCATATGACTGATATTTGTCAAGCTCTTTAACCTTTTGGATGAAAAGTACCACACAGGGACAGACTACTTTCTCATGATCCCAGACAGTTCTTTATAAATAACATGGTTACATTTACTAGCAGTAAATAAAATGCACAAGGAAGAGAACTAACATTTGTCAAGTATTATTTCAGCTGATCCCTGTGAGGTAAATAGTATTAGCCCCATTTAACTGGATATTGGAAACTGAAGCTTAGAAATTTTTAATAATTTATCCAAGGTCATGAGGCAGAAAGTGTAAGTGTCAAGATTTGAATTTCCTATGTGCCTGTTCTAATCGATACTTCAACACCATCCAACAGAAATACAGTGCAAGCCACAAATGCGAGCCACACATATACTTTTAAATTTCCTTGTAGCCACACTTAAAAAGTAAGAGGTAAGATGAAACAGATGAAATTAATTATAATCACATATTTAAGTTATCCCAGTAGACCCAAAATACAATTTAAGATATAAATCAATGTAAAAACTACTAATGAGATAGTTCACATTCCTTTTTTCATACTAAGTCTCCAAAACCCAATGGGCTCTTCTAGCTCATCTCAATTTGGACTAGCCGCATGTCAAGAACTAACAGCCCATGTGGCTAGTGGCTACCATATTGCACAACACAGATCTATAACCTCTAGGTCACCCTACCATAGTGTACATCACTGGATTAGAACCAGCTGTCCTACACCTGCAATAAAACTGAAAAGAAAAATGCTACAGATTAACAGTCAAATTACTAGAAAACTACACATCTTTCTGGTCAAAGGACAAATAAAAAAGGAAGTCATTCATCAGCTGCAATCCTCTGTACAACAATCATAAATGCACCAACTGCGCTGAGCTATTTACTTCAGTGGGACTGGAAACAAATGATCTAAAACTCATAAATCCACACATTCACAAAGTGTAGACTGCCAGAGAGGGTAGTAAACCCAAATGAGTCCTATATGAATTCTAGGCTGTTCTTTTTTAATCAGTTTTAGAGGAATCCCCCACAAATTATACAGTCCTACAGGAATTTCATGCGTCCTCCCACCATCCACTCTAAAGAAACTCCCTCAAGGGGCTTAGTCCGGGTTAAGGAATTTCCTTTATTTATTTTCCATTTCCTTCTTGTTGTAACTATAGTTTTATCCATCCTGCTTCCACCACCCCACTCCACCCCACCCCCACTTCCTTTCCTCTCTTTTCTAGTTGGTCTCCCAGATTCTTAAACCTGCACTAGGTTTTTTGTTCTATTTTGCTTTGTGTTTTAACCTGAATCGTACTGTTTTGCTGCTGCTTTTTACTGATTGCCTGTCATGGGTATCATGTTCCCCCCCAGCCTGGAGGGAAAAGAGAAAACCTTTCCAGCAACCATCACCAGGGCTGCTCCGGCCGCCACCTGAAAGGAGCAATGGATGGAGGGATGGCGGAGACTTCCGCAGCACGCAGTCCCTGGTGGGGGACGGGAGTCGGGTGGGATGTGTCCAGCTGCCAGTGCAGGCCTTCAATGAAATAAAAGAAATCTTAATTGTAAAACTCATTTACTTTGGTTGTTCTGGTGTGTTTATAAAACAAAACCAGCTTAATTTTTTCAGAAATAATACAAAAAAGTAAAAAGAAGAAAGAAAAAAGGCACCTGAGATTCCACCAGCAGAAAGAACCACTGCTGGCATTTTCTTTTTTAAAAATCTCCACTTCATTTTTAACCCACATGAAGTTAGTCAGCTGCCTCCTACCCCCACCCTAGGGTGAGAGGGGGAAGAAAGTAGTTCTGACTTAGGTGTGAAATGATATAACTAATGTTTGTCTGAAATGAGCACAAAACTTGAATGAGCTATACCTCACTCAAGTTGCTAGCAATCTTTGTCTGAATATTTGTCCTTCTGAACCTAGTTATGGGATAATAATAACACCCATCATTTACTGAAAACTAACCACGTGACAGGCATTAAACTGCATGCTGGCTATACGTTTTCCCATTTTAGTTTGTGCCACAGCTCCATGAGTTATGAAGTACTTTTCTCCACTACACAGGTGGGGAAACTGAGACTCAGAGAGGTTAGGCCAGCTACTAAGTGACAAGAGTTAGGGTTTGAACTTAATCCTGCCTGGTTCTAAAGGCTGTTCTTTTTGCTATAGCCAAGTGCCAGAGTTAAGGTCATCATAAAACCATGCCATCCCAAGTTGAGTGTTTATTGTTTGTAAAGAAAAAGTAATTTATTAAATTTTCCTTTACCAATTTTAGAAACTCAAATTTGGGCCTAAGAACTTGAAGTCCAGTATGAGGTAATTTACTTCAAGCAGAAAGATTGCTAAAATTTCTACCATACAATTCTCCAGCAGAAGGGTTTCCTCACTGCAGGAACTCCACAGTCTAGTAACATTGAAATGGAAGCACATACCCACCAGCCAATTGCCATCCCTTTCAGGGCCAGGAAAACTCTGAATTCCAGTTGCAAGGCATTTTCTACAAAAATTAAGAGGAGCCTCAAAAAAAAAAAAAAAAACCCATCTAGTGGGAGAAACATTTTGTTTTTGATCAACAATGATCTTTCACTGTAATGGCCATGTGGCTTAAGCTGTTTTTCCAAGGGTAGAATTGAGGATGGAGTGAATTAAGAAATTCACATTTGCTATCCACAATCTCTGTCTCCATACACCCTAACAACTACTTTGATTACAAGAACTTTAGAGCAAAATCTGTTCATAACATAAACAAAAGACACAAAGAAATCTTGGCAAGGAGTTAAGCTGATGGGTTCAGACACTAGGCAGCCCCCTGAAAACCTGATGACAAGACAGGTAGTCGATGACTAATGTGACACGCTCTTCTTTAAAACCACTGTTTCCCCACATTGTCATGTTATGGCACTCAGAAAAAATGGCACAATGGTGAAACTGCAGGACACCTGAAGGGAAATCCTTTCAGTTTCCTTATATTATGTATTTATGACTTTAAAATAAAGCAAAAGTATTCGGGAAGATAGTAAGTATTAAAATACTTAAAATTTCCAAATAAGATCTTTTCAGATTTTTAATACATAATGTTTGCTCCTTTGAATGTAACTTTTTCATATAAGATTTTATGAATAAGTTAACTATATGTGCTTTCTGACACAGGCTCTTTAAACCATGATATCTTCAGAATTCTTGGTCACCATCAAAGAGAAACTTTGCACCAACAGGTGATTAAATTTTTTAACATTTTATAATCATTCAAAAATGTATAGGCACTAAAGCTATTTCAGTGAACCTAAGCTCTTCCTCTTATTTTAAATTAAAAGGTCTGCTTGGTATGTGTTTCAAAACCAACAAAACTTGTTCATATCAAGAATTTCAAAATGATGATGAAATTCTAATTTTCAGAAAGTACCTAACCTGTTAGTGCAGTTCTTCTGAGGATAGTACGAATGCCACCGAAAGCACGTAAACAGGTCTACTGACAGCCCTATGCAGATTTACGGTGGCCATCCGGAGCTATACCTTCTACCAAGGGGACCAAACCAGACCAACAATTCATTACTTTAATCCATTCACACCACAACCACTGGCAACTTCTATCCTAGATGAAGATTACATACCCACACAGACCTATTTTCCAAAGTTCACTCTGTTTTTCTTCACTATACATGTTATATTGGCCTGACCAGAAAGTTAGTTTGAGTTTCCATAAGCTGTTATGGAAAACTTGAACGAACTCTTTGCCAACCTAATAGTTCTTGTAGTCAAAACAGCCTTTCTCTCTTTGCTTACGTGGTACCATCCCTTAACTCTCACTGCTTGGATGTTCCATTTCACTGAGCTCTATTTACAGAGGGCACACTCAGATTTGCCTTCATACCACACAAGAATCACAAAGAGATTTCAAAATGAAACTCCCCTAAAGGATTTCAAACACTAATTTAAAATAGTCTCAATTAAATGCAACTTTTTTAAAGCTTTTATACTTTACTTTTTAAGTTTTTAATAGTCCTATGCGGACTTTCACTTAAATCATCTTCACTTCTATAGGATGATGCTTTAAAGAGACAGCGTGTTACTTTTCCCATTTTACATGAGAAACTGATACAGAGAGACTTAAGAAACAGGCCCACAATCACTGTACTTGTAAACAGTGAACTACGAACTCCTGACTCATAAGCCATTGCTCTTCTTTGTCACATAACTTATCTACTTGAAGTTAACTACTCACGCCCTGCAGGCTCCCAGGAAGCAGAAGGTTATAGTATAAACCAGCAGTCCCCAACCTTTCTGGCACCAAAGACCAATTAGGCAGAAGACAATTTTTCTATGGACAGAGTTGGGGGAGGATGGTTTGGGGATAATTCAAGAACATTTCATTTATTGTGCACTTTATTTCTATTATTACTACATGAGGTCTACCTCAGATCAACAGGCATTAGACCCCAGAGGCTGGCAACCTCTGGTATAAAGAGTAGCTGTTACCTTTGTGTCTGCAGGGTCAGGGTCTGAAGTCACTGGCCCAAACCAGACAGACTTCAAGGGTGCTCAGGACTGTCTAGGAGGGATCCTGCTAAAAAAGGTCTGGATCCAGGGCAGGGTGAAAAAAATTCATCCCCTTCCATTTCCTCAGCTCTTTTCCAGCTCCTGTTTCTCCACTCCTCAGCCTTATCACAATCCTGCATTTTCCTTTGTCCCCTGAGTATGAAATTAAAATAAACTTGATCAAAAGCAATTGCAAAGACAAAAGGAAATCACAAAGGACAAGAGTCTACGTGTGAGGGAAACCAGGACAATCCATCTATGCCTCCAGAAGGTTAAAAAAAAGAGAGAGTGTGTGGTTTCCATGCCGCTGAGGCAGAGTCTTTAAGAATTTGCTGGCAGGGCTACCTCCTTTACCCTAACTTCCTCCAGCATCTGTTACTTGATGGACCTCCATCATGGACAGTGCTGTACTCCAGGGATGACTATGCTGCCGGCTTTCTCTGTATGGCCAAGATGGCTCTGCACGCTCAGGAGGTGTTAACTCTTAGTATGGGGAGCCAAGCACTCTCATAATTTGGATGGATACAACAGCTATGCGACCATATGATTCTAGTATAGCATTTCCTGTGCATCATTGAAAATATGGCAAAATGCCAGCATCAAGACTACAGGCTGAAGCTTAGTTCATTCCCAGCTGTCTCTTAGCAGATATAACCTGCTTCTCAGAAAGGACAGCATTGTATATTCATCCAGTTAGAATCTGTCTCTCTAAATGGTTAATTGCCATTGCCTCACATTCTTCTATAATTTTTGCTTTAGTAAATTTCTTTGGCAATTTTTGCCTCCATGAATTTTTTTCCTCATGTGGATATCCTCCTTCTGTGAGGTAAGAAAGGAAAGAAACGCCCTATTGAGTAGCCTCTTGCCTTCAGCTGCCTTCTCAGCTCTAGCTCTTGCCAATCTCTCTTTATGCCCTTCGCACCCTGAACTTCTAGCTGAACCCCTCAAGAACTTATAAATCAAGACTGCTGTCAAAGTTGTTTATACTGCATTACTATTTAAATCCTTCTATATACAAATCAAAATGAAATTACACTACTTCAATTTAACATTTCCTAATGAAGGGTTGATGGTTGTTACTTCACATGAAAACCCAACTCTGTAAGCCATTTATAATTAATTCAAGTAACTCAATTGTTGCAAGAGTTTGCCTTGGTTTTTCCATTTTGGCAATATAAGAATGCTTCACAACTTCATCATATGGGTCAGCTGCAAATCTCAGAGATCCTTTAGCCATTAACATTAAAGATTGTAGTAAAAATCTTTTTACAAAAATATGTAATGTTTTACAACAAAAATTTCTGGAGCAATAAAGATGGTGACTATCAAAGAGGTAAAAGGTAATGATGTGGTTTGATACCTCTGACCCAGCGATATGTCAAAATAGTCTAAATGAGTCTTTTCATTTTTTTAGTCCTTTAAATTTCTTTTTAATGAGTTGTTTTCAATTTTGTACTTCTTGAACTGAGAAACCTATTAACTCAGGAATAAATCAGGCAAAATGTGTTAAATGTTAGCGAGTTTTTGCATGGCTATTTTTTCTGATTCCAAAGTCAAATTCCCATGTCCTTGAACGGTACTTTATACTCAACTCAGCTTTCAGTAGGATTAGGAGAAGGAAATGGCAACCCACTCCAGTGTTCTTGCCTGGAGAATCCCAGGGACGGGGGAGCCTGGTGGGCTGCCGTCTATGGGGTCGCACAGAGTTGGACACGACTGAAGCGACTTAGCAGCAGCAGCAGCAGCAGGCATAGGTGACCTTTCCTTCCCCTCTGAAGCACTTTTCTCTCTTGACTTCCCTGACCATACATTCCCCTGGATTTCTTTCAACCCCATTAGATGTTTCTTCTCAGCCTCCTTTGCTGGCTCCACCTCATTTTTTCCCACCTTGAAATTATTGGTGTTACTCAGAGCTCAATCCTAGAATTTCTTTATCTCATGCATTCCTAAGGTAAACACATCCACTCCTGAGACCTTTAGGCTATTTCCTACTTGAAATCCAATACTGTATCTCTGGCTTAGACATCTTCTCTAACTCAATGTCTGCACTTGGATGTGTTACAGAAAGCTTAATGTAACATGAGAGATATAAAAAAGCTAAAATTCAAGTGTTACGTTTAGACTCAAGAACTGTCTAGAAGGGCAACATATTTCTATTTATCCTTTGCTGTAATATCTCTCCAATAGCTTTTTTAAAAAAATCTACTGAGGTCTATTGAAATACAATAAACTGCACATGGTTACAGTGTATAAATTGATTAGTGTTGACAAATACACCATAAAGCAATCACTGCAAAGATAATATTTTATCACCCTAAAAGTTTTACCCTGTCCTTTTGTAATCCCTCCCTCTCTCCACTCTTTTTCCAGGCAACCATTGATTTACTTTCTGTCACTATAAATTAGTTTACATTTCCCAGAATTCTATATAAATGAACTCATACAGAATACTCTCTTCTGTGCTTAGATTCTTTCACTCACCATAACGATTTTTTATTGACGCATAGTTTATTTACAATATTATATCAGTTTCAGGTGTACAACATAGTGATTCAGTATTTTTATAGACTATACTCCAGTTAAAGTTGCTATAAAAATGGCTGTATTTCCCTGTGCTATTCAACATAACCTTTTGCTTATTTGTTTTAAACACAGCAGTTTCTATTTCTTAATGCCCTACCCCAACCTTGCCTCTCTCTCTTTCCTTCCCCCCACTGATAACCACAAGTTTGTTTTCTACGTGCCATGCTGTGCCAAGTCACTTCAGTCATGTTTGACTCCTTGTGACCCTATGGACTGTAGCCTGCCAGGCTCCTCTGTCTATGGGATTCTCTAAGCATGAATACTGGAGTGGGTTGTCATG
This sequence comes from Bubalus kerabau, assembly GCF_029407905.1. NCBI lineage: Eukaryota > Metazoa > Chordata > Mammalia > Artiodactyla > Bovidae > Bubalus > Bubalus kerabau. Next base: position 20,427,197 of record NC_073635.1, on the reverse strand, counting down.
CCCTCCTCCAGGGGATCTTCCCGACCCAGGGATCGAAGCCACATCTTCTGCGATGGCAGGCAGATTCTGTACCACTAGTGCCACCCGAGAAGCTCTTGTTCCCTATATTTTCATCATGATGATTTTGAGATTCATCCATGTTGCTGTGTGTATTCACAGTTCATTCCTGTTTATTGCTGAGTAGTATTCCCTGGTAGCTCAGCTGGTAAAGAATCCACCTGCAATGCAGGGGACCCTGGTTTGATTCCTGGGTGAGGAAGATCCCCTGGAGAAAGGATAGGCTACCCACTCCAGTATTCTTGGGCTTCCCTGGTGAGAAGAATCCACCTGCAATGCAGGAGACTGGGTTCAATTCCTGGGTTGGGAAGATCCCTGGAGGAGGGCATGGCAACCTACTCCAGTATTCTTGCCTGGAGAATCCCCATGGACAGAGGAGTCTGGTGGGTTACAGTCCATGGGATCGCAAAGAATTGGACACAACTGAGCAACTAAGCACATCATACAGTATTCCCCTGTACTATATATACCACAGTTTCTTTTTCCATTCTCCTGTTGTGTTCATTTGGGTTGTTTTTACTTTTGTTTGGTGTATAAAGCTGCTATGATCGTTTATGTATAAATCTTTGTACAGACTTAAGCTGCTACTTTTTTTTCTCTTGAGTAAACACCAAGATTGGAATGACCAGATCATACAGTAGTCATATACCTACAATCTTTAAGAAACTGCTGGTTCCAATTCCAGATGGCAACATAAGAGGTTCCTGAACTCACCTCCTCCCATGGACACAATGAATCTATAGTCAAATATGGAAGAATAATCTCTGAAAGAAATTCAGAAACCAGCTGAGGGACTCCTACACATTGGGTGGGCAAGAAAAACCGCATACTGAAATGAGTAGGAGAAGCTGATACACAATCTTGCCATAAACCCCAATCCTGACAGGGCATCACACAACTGAGAGGGAACTCACAACTCCCACCTTCTTCCTGAGGCATGAAGAGCTTGGACTCCCGTATCTGGAGCCCCAGCTTTTAAGACTTCCTGAGAGAAGGACATTCAAAACATTTCACTTTGAAAGTCAACAACTTGCATCCATTAGACACATAAGACTATTAGCAAATTCAGTGACCGTTCTTAAAGGGCTCACACAGACTTACCATGGCTATCCCTGCAGGACCCAACACAGAGGCAGCACACAAAGCCTCACACGGTTTTTTTGTAAAAGAGGTCTATTTGCTTATCTTAAAAGCTGTAACCTTGGACTGATCTGATGGTCCAGTAATTGAAGATCTGCCTGCCAATGCCAGGGACACAAGTTCGATCCCTGGTCTAGGACGATTCCACATGCCACGGGGCAACAAAGCCTGTGTGCCACAGCTACTAAATCCGCTCTCTGGAGCCTATGCTCTGCAACAAAAGAAGTCACGACAGTGAGAGGCCTGCATAACACAACTAGAGAAAGCCCACGCAGCAATGAAGACCCAGTGCAGCCAAAAATTTTAAAAAAAATTTTTTTCTAATTTTTAAGAAAGCTGTAGCCTTGTGATTTAAATTATGTCTAAGGACCCTGATTGCAATAATCTCCAAAGACCACAGAGGACAGCAGGCATCATCTTCCCATTCTCACTCTGCCTCACTCCAGGTCACTGATATCTCCTGGAAAAGAGCCGGTGTGCAGGACTTGGAGTTCTTCTAGGAGTTTTATGGTTTCAGGTCTTACATTTAAGTCTCCACGCTAGAGTTTTCCCTCAGTCTCCAGCCCCCAAGGGTTCCTTTTCCTGATTTCTCTAGCTAGAAGGACTGGTTTTTCATTAAGATTTTATCTGCCCATAGTGCCATAACAGTACCCACCATTGGTATAAAGCTGTAAGAAAGAAGAGGGGAGGGGACTCTCACCACCACTCGGTGACTAATCCAAGTGGCCCCCTCCCCCAACAATCTGTCGGCTGAGATTTAGTTCTCAGAGTCCTCAAACAGAGTGGGGTTTTTTGCCCTTTTTTTTTTTTTTTGGTTTTGGTTCATTTGTTTGTATTTTGTTCAGTGTTTACAGTTGTATGTAATGAGTCAGGAAGATGGCTGTACTGAGAGATGATTTACTACATGCTGGAACCAAATTCCTTGGTTTAGCTTAATAGGCTGAAAACTGGGGCCATTTCTCTGCCATCCCAGTTATTTAAATTGAAAAATTCCAACAGGGACTTGGGCACATACATGTGCCTGCATGTATATATGTGTGTGCATGTGTGATAAGCACTTGATCTACATATGTACTAGTATAAATTCTTATCTCATAGTATATATTCTTATCTCTAATTTCAAGGCTTAAATAAGATAATGGAAATAAAGTGCCCAGTACAGTGTCTAGTAAATTGCAAACATAGGTAAATATTAGGTCCTTTTACTGCTACTGACTATAAAGTACACTGAACTGCAATGACCAGTGTTTTCAAACAAAAGTAACTATGACGGAAAGTTAGGTTACTTAGACATGTAATTGGCATCTAACAGTGTCTACAGACACTGTTTCTTTTTCTGTTCTTTATCATATGCTACCTTGTCATTCTCTTTTGTTTACTCTTTCTCTTTGTTGACAACAATCAGTTATGTCACTGGGCTGACAATGAAGTCATGCACACCTATAGTATCAACTAAAGAAGAGCCTGTTTCCACAGTTCTGGCCCATCCTAAAGACTCAAGTCAGTCCTCTGCCTGCTTTGCATCATTATCACATACAATGGACTTGCCTGAAAGGAAACCACAAAGAAAACAACTAACTTCTAGATCCAAACTCACTTCAAAGTGAAGAAGTTCTCCACATATAGTTGAGAATACCAAGGTGCAGCCCCTGAGTGGCACACAATATTCCATGAAAATTAAGAAAAGATTACTGCAACACAGTCTCCAAAAAGGGGATCTGAAGGAAATGGAAGAGAGATGGAATGGGGGAAAAGTAAAGAAAGACTGAGTGAGAGAAAGAGAGAAACTAAAGCTTCCCTGTTTCCTAAAAGTGTAGGAAGAATACTAGTCAAAATATAATCATTCAAATCCTTTTTAGTCTTGCAGCTGTAATAATATAACCCAGTCCCACAGAAGTCAAAGCCATTTGCCATAAATAGAGGTGTCCCATCACCCCCAGGTCGTGCACAGAACAGCTTTCCTGAGGCCCCTATTTCTGGTACTCTGCAAGCAAAAAAATAAAGAGCGTTTTTAAATGGAGAGTTGAAATGCAGTCTGCATAGAATTTAAACCCCTCTGATTACCCTCTAAATATAACCATATCCACCAGCTTTTCTAGTGGCCTTGGTTAGACAAGTATGGACCCCATAACCTACCCTCCTCAGCCTATTTCATCCATTTTTTCAATAAAAGCAATTCGAAAACATTGACCAGGGGAAAATCTGTTTCCATAGATAGCTCTGCTCCGTTCTAAAGCTCTAAGCCGGCTCACTGCCTGCTTTGCATCATGGTCACACATAAGGAAACAGCCTGAATGGAAACCATGAGAAAAACAACAACCTTCTAAATCCAATCTCATTTCAAAATGAAGAAGTTCCCCATATGCAACCAACTACAGAGCTGACATCTTTTCATGCCGCTCAGTTTTCCAATCGGGCCAAATGTTTGGAGCTTCCAGACTATGGGCCCATAGGGGCAGACCTCTAAAAGAATCATTTTGTGGATAACAGGGTCTATTTTTGGTCTGTAATCAATCAGAAACTGGAGGAAAGCAGGCCTATGTGATTACTGATTGCCAAATGTTATAGAGCAGGTCCACACCAACTATAAGTCCATATAAATGTGATCCTCACTCTGATGTCATAAAGGTCAAATGTAACTAAAGACAGAATAGAGGAGGATGTTCAGAGCACATATGCAAGTATTTTTTAAAAAGAAGTGAATTACACTATTGAAGCATTTTGTTGGCTCCTTTACTTCATTTTGTTGCAAGTCAGTAATAGAAAAAGAGAAAATTTAAGAAAGTTTAAAAAAACACCTTCTTGGAAATTTTTATTATTCCTGGATAGCGTTATAGAAAAATCATGCTTGGGATATCACATTTAGTCACTGCTCTGCTCAAGCACTCTGCCAAGTATGTTTACAGTAACTTCTTTCAGTTTCACAAACACTGTGAAGTTAATCTCCATTTTAGAGATGAGAAAACTGAGAATCAGAGATAGTAAGTGACTTGATCAAAGTCACAAAGCAAATGAGTAATAGAACTGGGATTCTAACTGGATCTCTCTGACTGCAAATGTCCTTACATTTCTACTGTGGCTAATGTAGAAGCAGCTGAGTGCTGGCCCTGGTTATTCACTCACTAACTCACTGAGTGACCATGGACAAGTTCCCCTATTTCTCTGGGACTTGTTTTCCTCATATGAAAATGTTGGCTCCCAAGGCTCCCTTCTGCACTACCTCATATGCCCCCACTGCACGGGACTTCCCAACCCTTCCACTACCAAGGACCTTCTCATCTTTCTTACATTTTTCCTCTTGGAAGACATCTTTAGAATGATGAATCTACCCAAATTTGTATCTCTGGAGGAATAACGGATTTATTTTTCCCATTGTAATTAATAAATTTTTTTTTAAATGCTATGTATTGGTTAGGGTCCAGTGAGGAAAATAGAAACCACGAGGTATTCTAAAACAGAGAAGATCCAACAGGAGGTATTTATTGCACAGATGATAGGAGAGCTGAAGGAGAACCCAGGAAATGGTTAGATGACCCAGAACACAGAAAGAGCAGAAGTCACTGCCATTCTATGGTTGACGAAACAATGAGAGGGGATGTTGTTGTTAAAACAGTCCAAAGCTGTGACCATCTAGTAGCAACCAGAACCACAGTGGAGGCTGCCTAGTGAGATGGAACTATAGATGGAGGGACCATCCAGTGGAAGCTAGAGCCACTGAGAAAACACAACCCATGAAGGAGGCAGCGCCCAAGGCAGAACAGAAAGGAAAGATCCCTGGTTTCGCCCCCTCTTCCACCCTCCAGACTTTCTTTGATGTCTCCGATTAGCTGAACCTAGGGGCTTCCCTGGTAGCTCAGTTGGTAAAGAATCTGCCTGCAATGCAGGAGACCCTGGTTCGATCCCTGGGTTGGGAAGATCCCCTGGAGAAGGGAAAGGCTACCCACTCTAGTATTCTGGCCTGGAGAATTCCATGGACTGTATAGTCCATGGGGTCGCAAAGAGTTGGACACCACTGCGTGACTTTCACTTTCACTTCACTCATAAAGTAAGTTTGCAAGTAAACCTGGGAACTATAATTCCCTTTGATACAGAGCAGAGCAAGGAAAAGTGGACAATGAATTTGAATGAAAGCAGGTAAATGATCCACATTACCCCCCATTTAACTGGTAATCAGAGCTTCTTATCAGTATTTAACAACAAAGTAACCCAAGGGACTAGATAGAACTCTGGCCAAAAGCAAAGCAACTTAACATCTTATTTAGCCCACGATGCATTGCCTCAGATTAAATGTACACTCTCCATTTGGCTCCCTAAAATAGTTTTGATATCTTTTGGAACCTTCACATGACCAGGGACACCAGTTTGGGAATCATAATTTACATTTCACCAGAATCATAATTTACATTTCACCAGATTCTTATAAAATGGTGAGATCTAGACTCAAAGAACAGTGAGAGGGGAAACTGCTTCCTATATCTAACTCTGCTTGAAGTGACCCTCAGGAAAAGACTTCCTTTTCTTTGCATCTCAAATTTTCAGTTTACAAATGAGTAGTCAAAAATTACTACTAATCTCTAGAATTAAAAATCATTATGAAATCATTACTAATCTCCAGAGTTACTAAATGAAATTATGTAGCAGAGCTCTAAATTTACTCACACCACACCCAGAAAATGTACCATATTTCTGAGTCTAAAATGTACTTTTTATGCATTTTAACATCCTAAAATTGAGATATGCCATTCCATAACCTTCCATGGGCTTTCCTGGTGGCTCAGACACTAAAGAATCAGCCTGTAATGAAGGAGACCGAGGTTTGAACCCTGGGTCGGGAAGATCCACTGGAAAAGGGAATCAGTTCAGTGCTCATGTCCGACTCTGCGACCCCATGGACTGCAGCACGCCATGGACTGCAGCATGGAAAAGGGAATGGTTACCCACTATTCTTGCCTGGGGGATTCCATGGACAGAGAAGACTAGCAGGCTACAGTCTGTGGGGTCACAAAGAGTCAGACATGACTGAGCAACTAACGTTTTCACTTTTTCATAGTGAAAAAGTGACCTGCCACAGTAGCTGTGATGGTCAGTTTTATGTATCAACTTGGCTAGGCTACAACCATCAGGTGTTCATTCAAACACTAATCTAGGTGTTACTATAAGGTATTTTATAGATGTGATTAAATAATCAGTTGACTTTTTTGTAAACATTTTAAAAAATAAATTCATTTGTATCTTTTTTAACTTTTTATTTTATATTGGAATATAGTTGATTAACAATGCTGTGTTAGTTTCAGGTACATAATAAAATGATTCAGTTATATATATATATAGGTATATAGATATATATAGGTGTGTGTGTGTATATATATATATATAGGTATATATATATATATAGGTATATAGATATACATACATGTATCTATTCTTTTTCAAATTCCTTGCTGAAACTCCAATACTTTGGCCACCTGATGCGAAGAGCTGACTCATTTGAAAAGACACTAATGCTGGGAAAGATTGAGGGCAGGAGGGGAAGGGGACGACAGAGGATGAGATGGTTGGATGGCATCACCGACTCAATGGACATGAGTTTGAGTGGACTCCGGGAGTTGGTGATGCACAGGGAGGCCTGGTGTGCTGCGGTTCATGGGGTCACAAAGAGTCGGACACGACTGAGCAACTGAACTGAACTGAACTGAACCTGTGCTCTACAGCAGGTCCTTGTTGGTTATCCAATTTTAATATAGCAGTGTGTACATGTCAATTCCAAACTCTCTATCTCTTCCCCCAACCCTTCTCCCTGATAACCATAAGTTCGTTCTCTAAGACTGTGAACCAGTTTCTGTTTTGTAAAAATAAAATTAGAATATTATTTAACACCTTAAACAAAAAATAAGCTCAAAATGAATTAAAGACCTAAATGTGAGGCTACATATCATAAAACTCTTAGAGGAAAACATAGGGAGAACACTCATTGACGTAAATCACGGCAGTATCTTTTTTGATCCATCTCCCAGAGTAATGGAAATAAAAATAAACAAATGGGACTTAATTAAACTCAAAAGCTTTTACACAGCAAAGGAAACCATAATCAAAATGAAAACACAACCTACAGCATGGGAGAAAACATTTGCAAACGATGTGACTGAAAAGGGATTAGTCTCCAAAATTTACAAACAGCTCATGTGGCTCAATATTATCAAAACAAACAACCCAATCAAAAAATGGGCAGAAGGTCTAAATAGACACTTCTCCAAAGAAGACATACAGATGGCCAAGAGGCACATGAAAAGATGTTCAACATTGCTAATTATTAAAGAAATGCAAATCAAAACTACATTGAGATATCACCTCACACCAGTCAGAATGTCTGTCATCCAAAAAATCCATAAACAATAAATTCAGGAGAGCATGTGGAGAGAAGGGAACCCTCCTATACTGTTGGTGGGGCTGTAAATTGGTTCAGCCACTATGGAAAACATCATGAAGATTTCTTAGAAAACTAAAAATAGAGCTACCATATGACCCTGCAATCTCACACTGTTTACAATAGCAAAGACATGAAGGCAACCTGAATGTCCAACAACAGAGGAATGGTTAAAAAAGATTTTATATATATATATATATATATAATGGAATATTATTTGGGCATTAAAAAAGAATGAAATAATGCCATTTGCAGCAACATGGATGGATGTAGAGATGGTCATATGAGTGAAGTAAGACAGAGAAAGTGAAATATTGTATGATATCACTTATTTGTGGAATCTAAAGAAATGATACAAGTGAATTTATTTATAAAATCAGTTGACTTTAAGTAAAGATTATCTTAGATAATCTGGGTGGGACTGATTCGATCTCTTAACAATATCTACTACTAGTTCTGTTTCTCCAGTTGAATGCTTACTGATATAATAGTTTTATTTTTTTATAATTCATAAAATAATGGTTCTTCTATTAATCAATAGCTTTGATAAAATATAGGAATTCCTACTTTCTTTCCATAACCCATATGATCATCCTCATAAGCCCCTAAACTCTAAGCCTGGGAAAAAAATTAAAGGACTTTCCAACTGGCAAACTTGATCTGATACAACAATTACTGCAGTTCCTTTAATAAGTGCTTAATCTATTTGGGTAGAATCTCCTCTCCTTCCTCATTCTCCAACCCAAGATGATGGCTGGTTCATATATGATGATGTGATAGAGAAGGAGAGGGGATCCTCAGTGCCATATGGGGTCATCTGGATTCTAAAGAGTGGCTGGACTAAGCTTCTCCATGAACTGGTGACCAGAGAAGTACAAAAGAGTCTGCCTGGTCATGTGAGGTCACATGCTGGCACTCACTGCTGGAGCCCATGGTTTACGGTATTTATCCTCTTCTTTAAGTTCCCACCAAATATGAACCCCTGTCCCATATTAGGGCCTCCGTTAGTTCACCAGGACCCTCAGCATCTCTACCTCCTCTCCCTGGGCATAAAGTAACTTAAAAGGCCCAGGGTATCCAGAATAAAGGCTTAGTTCTCAATACCACTTGCGTTTACTCATACGCCACACTGGCCACGGTACCAACCCCACACCTGCAACTTTCCTGCAGGGCTCAGCCTTCAGTATACTAGTCCAAAGAAGCAAAAGTTTCTTTGGATCCCTTATTCCAATATGAATGACACTTTCTAAAGCCCCTCCCCTTCCCTATCCTGTATTGGACCCTTAAAGAAGAAAAACAAAGACCCTGACTTCTTATTCCCACAAGCCTCCCAGTCTGGAAGAGCAAACTTTGTGTGTTGTTCTCTACTTCATATCTTCCTTCTACTCAAGGACAGCAAGGTCCCTGGATCAACCTACAGAGACAGCACAGGAATCTTCTAAACACTTCAGGAAGAAACTAAATGATCTGAGTCCTCCAAATCATATTCTTGATAAGCTCTAGATATTTAGAAAAGCCTCTTTCACTGGTCAACTGAGTTTATCTCAATAAGTAGTGCATGTGTGTGTGTTAGGTCACTGCAGAAAGAAAGTGAAAGTGGAAGTCGCTCAGTCATGTTCAACTCTTTGCGACCCCATGGACTGTACAGTCCATGGAATTCTCCAGGGCAGAATACTGGAGTACTGGGTAGCCATTCCCTTCTCCAGGGGATCTTCCCAACCCAGGTCTCCTGCACTGCAGGCAGATTCTTTACCAGCTGAGCTACAAGGCAAGCCCAGGTCACTGTAGGAAACCCCCCAAATATCAAGATTTATAAAAGATGGAAATACACCTGGAAAAAATTTTAGTATATCATCTACATTACAAATGCTTTTGTCACCATTAGGATCAAGAGTCTACATGCCACAGATGAACACAATACCCATAAATCCATTAAACAAATGCATTAAATCAGAAAGATTTGGATTGACTGAGTGAGTTTTACTGAGTCAATAATGGGTAACACACAGAGCAGCAAATCCAGGTCTTGCCACTTAAACATCTGAGCCCTGCCACCTCCTCTGCAAAACCCTTTACTGCAATGTGAAAATGCTTTATAAATTTCACAGTGCTATGTGCATACAAGGTATTACTCTTTTTGAAAGCATTAAAATCCTTGTTTCACTAGTTTTTAAAATGATATTACTCAGACTAAGTTCTTAAGTACTACTGGTCTATAGCCAATTTTCCCAGCTAAAGAAATCCATGGTCTCATTATGCTGTAACATAAGGTATTAGAGCAGCACTATTGTTCTTGTTCGTAGAGTCAACGCTATGGTTTTTCCAGTAGTCATGTACGGATGTGAGAGCTAGACCATAAAGAAGGCTGAGCGCTGAAGAACTGATGCTTTCAAACTGTAGTGTTGGAGAAAATTCTTGAGAATCCCTTGGACAGCAAGGAGATCAAACCAGTCAATCCTAAAAGAAATCAACCCTGAATGTTCATGGGAAGGGCTGATGCTAAAGCTGAAACTCCAATACTTTGGCCACCTGATGCAAAGACCCTGATGCTGGGAAAGATTGAGGGCAGGAAGAGAATGGAGGCGACAGAGGACTAGATGGTTGGATGGCATCACTGACTCAATGAACATGAGTTTGAGCAAACTCTGGGAGACAGTGAAGGACAGGGAAGCCTGGTGTGCTGTAGTGCATGGGGTCGCAGAGTCCGACAGGACAGAGCAACTGAACAACAATATTGTTATTGTTACTATTAGTACTAGTATCTAAATGAAATATGTTTCTTGTTTCAGCTAGGCATCTTGATATTTCTTCTTCCTTTTTCTGTTTATTTCCTAATAATCTGAGAAGGATTGAACATATTTTTTAACCAAATTTTATGCAGTGTCACAGAACAATAATTCTATCTAATTTGTTCAGTTTGCCATTTGAATCAAAATGTGTATTGCCTCATTTTTCAAATACTGCCGATATTCTATGGTTTTCAAGAATTTCAGCAAAATCTGGTACATACAAAGAAATTACAGAAATTCAGGTTGCCCTGAATGTTGACTGTAGGTTACAGGACACCTAGTGGCTTGTAGTATTAGGAGAAGTCACATACTTCCTGAACTTGATGACGCTGACAAAGCCCAGAAGAGCTGGCTGATAAGAGCAAAAGCTGCCTCCAGTCAAACAAAAGTGGTGCCTGTGTCACTGCAACTCTTAAGGGCAAACAAATCCTAGACTCAAAATTAAATTCATGTGTCTGCATTCTCTGAACAACCATCACCAGCTATACTTAACGTGTGCTTTTAAAAAATTTTTGCTTTGTAATGTTAGCTCACACCACACCCACAAGGGCTGGGAGCTGCCTTTCTGAATCTAAGACAGGACCCTTTGCTACAACTGCTAAGGACTGTGGTTGTGAAACGCTCAGGCCTGTCTAACACCAGCTTTCATCTGAGGTTGCATCCAGGGTGGTTACTGTAACTGTAACAGTGGCTTGGAGCACCCCCCCACCCCCCACCACCACCACCACCCCCCCACCCCCCACCACCACCACCACCACCCCCCCACCCCCCACCACCACCACCCCCCCACCCCCCCACCACCACCCCCCCCACCCCCCACCACCACCACCCCCCACCCCCCACCACGACCATCCCCCCCACCCCCCACCACCACCACCCCCCCCACCCCCCACCACCACCACCACCCCCCCCACCCCCCACCACCACCACCACCCCCCCCACCCCCCACCACCACCACCCCCCCCACCCCCCCCACCACCACCACCCCCCCCACCCCCCCCACCCACCACCACCACCCCCCCCACCCCCCCCACCCCCCACCACCACCACCCCCCCACCCCCCCCCACCACCACCCCCACCACCACCACCCCCCCCACCCCCCCCACCACCACCCCCCCCACCCCCCACCACCACCACCCCCCCCACCCCCCACCACCACCACCCCCCACCCCCCACCACGACCATTCCCCCACCCCCCACCACCACCACCCCCCCCACCCCCCACCACGACCATCCCCCCACCCCCCCACCACCACCACCCCCACGACCATCCCCCCACCCCCCCCACCACCACCCCCCCCACGACCATCCCCCCACCCCCCACCACGACCACCCCCCCACCCCCCACCACGACCAGCCCCCACCCCCGCCCCGGCTCATCACAACAGGTGGGTTTAATTACTTTTCTGACCAACTAGATACGAGAAATACTTCATTTGGGTTCTCTGTAGAGTGCTTTATTTGGTAATTGGTCTTAGAATAGAGGAGGAAAAAAAATATTTTTTGGCAGGAGCTAGGATCTCCAGACAAAATTTCTAGGAGTCCTGTGTTTAAATAAAGAGGGTGCCAGCAAGGCCTTGATGAAGTTTATTTTGACCATCCAGCAGTCAGTGGCTCCAGGGGCCTGCATGGGGACGTTTGTTAGTCTTTAAATTGTCATCTTTGAGGACAGTTGATTTTTGGAGATGAAAAAAGGTCATACGGAGCCAAGTCCACTAAACTAGAACTTTGGGGTTAAAAAAAAGCTCCACTGAAAATAGAACATTCTCCTGTGTGGTTCGCTCACTGGATTTAAAAACCATTCAAAGGTAGAAGTTTAAAAATGTATCCGAGCACTAAACTCAGAGTAGGCAACCAAAAAATATTTTATTGTCCTAGTAACTCAAAAAATGAGACATCATCAGACTAAGTACGTAATCTTTCAAGGTTATTGATTTAAAGAGCAATACTGATTTGAATAGATAAATTCTGGAAATCTTAGTTTTTAAAAAAGTTTGATGATTTTACAATCTCACTGTCTCCATGCCCAAAGGAAAATAAAAACTCTTAGAAAGTACTTTCTAGACCTTCAGACATGGGCACTGTCTCATCCTGCTTTTGGTCTACACATATTATCAATAGTTGGTCACCTGGGAAGCATCATTCAGAAGACCAGATCATAAAAAGACTTAGCAACCATATGAGAAGGACAATCCTAAAGGATTTCATTACCAACTTTGGATTACCATTATTAAAGGATTACCATTATCAACTTTGATTGAAAGTTCCATAGGTGTCGACAAAGTGTCACAGTTACCAAAAAAGCCAATGCAATCTCAGGCTTCAGGAATCAAAATACAGTGTTTAGCTTAATGTTTGCCAGGGGCCTGCTCAAATTTGTACTGATAAGGGAGCCTGGAGTGACCTGATCACTTCCAGAAAAACTGAAGAACAACAGAATAAAGCGACAGGCATGACGAGGGGACATAGAATCCTAAAAAAATGAAGAACAATTGCCAGATTTAAGGAAACTTCACCTGGAGAGCAGAAGTGCTGTGGGACACTCAATGATCCACCTATATCTACAAAGACTTATTGCATCTTCCTCTTCATCAAGAGGAGGAATTAGGACCGTAGACAGGAGTTATAGGAAAGTAGACTTGGATTAGTATAGAACTTTATGAAAATTAAAATGGTCCCAAAATGAAATGAGCTGCTGCCTAATGAGATAAAAAGGGGCCATTATCAAGAGGTGTTTAGGTAGAAAAGACATGACTATTTGTCAAAAATATTATAAAAGGATTTTTGCACCACAAATGAACAGATGATTGTCCGGTAAGACATCTGAGGAAGTTTCCCAACTCTCATAGCTCTTAATTCTAAATATTATCTGTGATCCTTACTGCATATGCTATATGTATGTATATACTTTACATGGGCAGTGGATTTCTCTAAACTCATTAAAAATACTGTGACCTTACCACTGAGAGGAAAAAATAATCTGTTACTCATTTCCTGACATAACTGCTATTAACCACTTATCATTATGAAACTTTCTTGCATTTTTTCAGTTCAATCTTACTACTAGCTAGGAAGTCTAACTGAAATACTTGCTAACTTGAGTGCTTAATATTCAGAAGTGGCCGGCAAACACTTACTTAGCACATTTACGTGTATGGCATTGCATTCAACACCTGCAAGAATGATAAGGCACAGTCTCTTCCCATATGGTTTCTACAGTCTAAAAGATCAAACTACATCTGAACAAAAAATTGAATATATTCAGTAGTGAGCAAGAAGCCACAGAACCTATAGAAGGAGCCCATGGTTTAAGGGAAGACTTTCTGGAGAGAATGATGGCTTGTCCAGTAAAAGTGAGCCAAGCAGATGAAAATGGGAAGGGTACGCCAGAGAGAAGGATTGTCGTGAAATGCAGAGCAGCACAATGTGAAAGGATCACAAGTGTGTGAAAGGTCAAATGTAAAGCAGGGCGGGGCAGGAAATCAGGCTGTGGAGACAAAGAGAAGGAATGCACAAAGGGTTCATATCCTATTACTTAGAAGCTTGGAGACCAGCCACAGCAGGACCATAACCATGGCGGCAACGAGGTGAGATCTGCATGTGAGGCAGAACAGCCGTGGGGTCGCTGAGAGTCGGACACGACTGAGCGACTTCACTTTCACTTTTCACTTTCATGCACTGGAGAAGGAAATGGCAACCCACTCCAGTGTTCTTGCCTGGAGAATCCCAGGGACGGGGGAGCCTGGTGGGCTGCCGTCTATGGGGTTGCACAGAGTCGGACACTACTGAAGCGACTTAGCAGCAGCAGCAGCAGTCCAGCTATAATGACAAAAAAAGCAAACTTAAAATGTGTAAATGAGAAAACTCATTTGAAAGATGATTTATTCACACATAGTGTTGAAGGTTTAATTTTGAAATCCCACTAGATTAAATCCTAGGTTAAATATAGTTAACACCCTAGGTTAAACGCACACAAAAGCACAGATACAACACAATGGTGGTAAAAGCAACTGCTCACATGGCTCTTTCTATGATCCACCTCTCCCTCTACGTCCCACTCCCAGGAACAGAAGAGTCAACCAAACATAGCGCTTTCTTATTCAGCTTTTTCAGAAATACATCTGGAAACCACCATTCATCATCATCTTTGTCCTAATAAGCTGAAAAGCAGAAATATAAACCTGCCCTTGAAGAAATAAATGTGGGAGATCTTTCTTTTTTATTACTGATGAAAAGTCACCTTTAGCTTTTTTTCATATCACCACGGACTGGTGTAAAGGAGAAACCTGAAATCCAAGTTACATTCAGAGATGACTGTTCTCACCACTGATCATTCTTTTGAGGCCAGAATGAGAAAATGATGATCTTTACAAACCCTAAAGTTCATCTCTGGGAATCTCTGAGAGCAACCTGGCTTTACCTGGTGAGGTGCCCCACCTGAGATGGGACAAATAACACTCCTGATCTGCTCTTATTTCTTCAAAATGAAAATCTCCTGTTCAGTGTATACACCACAACTCTTTTATCCTCCTGTCTCCATACTTGAATATCCAGTATTGGTGACAGAGAGTCCCTTTTCCAGCACCTCTTCTAATACAGGTGTAATCTCCCATTTAAGTAAAGGAATGTTAACAGTAACATTCTAACAGTTTGGTCAGTCTCACCATCCACACTGCATTTTTCAAATGTGTGCATGTGTGAAAAAAACTATTTCTTTTTTCAAAAGCAAAAACTAACTTCTACTTCCTTATAATTATAAAACAAAGCCACAAAAAAACACTAAACAGGAAAAAAAAATTCAGCAGCTTGGAGGGCTGGAGTTTTGCAACAATTTGCAAATGCTTCATGCATCTCACCAAAGACATCTCACAATCAAAAGTGGTCAAGAAGAAAACCATTATATGGCCATCAGGTAAAGAAAGATGCTTCTCCCTTTTTTTAATCTCTAATCCCCAAATTCTGTTATTTTCCACAGAAAAGTTTAATAACATGGAGCTATGAGAAGTCCTAAAATTTTGCTACTCTATTTATCCAACCTAAAGAAGGGAAGGAACAGGGGTTCTGAAATGGAGAAGCTGGGGAAAAGGTTAGCTCGAAACAGTGCAGGAAAAACCAGTGGACATGGCGAGTGATCCCTTCTGGGTGAAGGACCCCAGTGAATCTAGCATCCCTCATGGCCCCCGATTGTGTACAGCTGCTGTTGGCAATGCCTGGGTTTCTATGATTTGTGCTTTTACTTACCTTTCCTTGGTTCTGCCCTGCCTTCTCCAGAAAATTGGAACAGTGGGTTTTGTAACTTCAACTTCCTCTGAAACTACAAACAACTAATAAAGTGCTCGCCACATATGGGGCACATGAACAAGGCCAACTGTCTTGACGACAAAGTGAACTAAAGCGGAACTTGCCACCGAACGTGGAAATTCCCTGGAGGAGAATCAGTCTGAGGCTCCATCCACGGAGTTCAAGTCTGATGCCTTCTGAAGACATGTATACTTTCACTGTGAATGAATACCATCCCCCTGTGAACAACAGATTTCACAGTTCACTGAAACAGTGAACAATGTTTGAGTTACAGCTAACATTTTAAAACTTTACCAAAACTTGAAACTTATATGGTAAGTCATTTAGGTCTCAATACAAAAGTTACTTCCTCAGAGAGGCCTGGTCAAACTACCAAGCTAAAGCCATGTTTAATGACTCTACCTTATAATCCAATTTTTAACCTTCTGCTTAGTACTTATCTGTACCTGAAATTATCACACTTACTTATGGTTTACTAGCTTAACACATATTCATTTATCAGCTTACTGTCTATCTCCACTCACTAGAATGTACAAGATCAGGAATGCTGTCCTTCTCTGCTTTATCCCCAGCCTCTAGAACAGGGTCCCATATATAGTATGTACTGATTAATCTTTGTTGAATCTCAAATATTGGTTACACCTCTTCCTGTCTGGTGCATAGGTTTGCTCTGGATGGGGTTTTTTAAACTTAGAGAACACATATACATTAAAATTAAATAGAGATTGGAGACCACTTGGGACATGAGCATAGTAAAACAAATAGTTCCATTAGATGAATGCTTGGGTGAAACCGTTTTCTCAGAAAACATCCATTAATCATTTAAAAGATAGTTTATTGGAAAATACGCAGCTAAAAAATAAATGTGAAGTAGTTTTTTGAGAGCTGCTGGCATGGAGAACAGATTCCTGGGCTATAGGAAACAGGTACATCATGCAGCAGGACACTTAACCCTTGACTGGGACTAGTTACATGATCTGTGGTACCCAGTGCAGAATAAAAATCCAGAGTGACATGTTCAAAAAGAAATAAGAACTTAAACATGGCAACAGCAGAGCCGTGAAACAAATTCAGGGCCCTTCCAAATGTGGGGCCCTGTGTCCCCTGCCCATGAACTGGACCTGCTCCTTCTTTCATCCACAGTAATAAAATGGGCCAAGCAGGGTGGTAGAGACACTAATAAGAATGGCAGCTTTTTGAAGTTGTATGTAACTGGAGACGAGAGACTTCTTGGCTCATCACTCACATATGTGTAGATGTGTGCGGGTGTGAGAGACAGAGAGAGAGTTGCACTCATGCAAGAACATACTGCCATTCCATTACCTAGTAGTAAGCAACTGTCACCAGAGAGTGAGAATCTGGTCAGGAAGAAGCACTCATGGAGAACACGATGTGTCTATGCACAGAGGAGGGGAGACTAGGAGAAACCAGGGAAACCAACCAACCTCCAGTAGCAAAAAGATGTGTCATGGAAAAAGGGGAAGTTGCCCCAAACTGGAATAAAGTAATTATAGTCTACTTTCTAATTTTCCCAAAAGCCACTTTTGCTCACTTCCAACCTCATAAGAGCCAATATATTTATTTCCCTTGAGATTTATTTTTTAATTGGAGGATAACTGCTTCACGACGTTGTGTTGGTTTGTCATACAACATGAATCAGCGTAAGTATACGTATATACCTCCCTCTTGAGCCTTCCTCTCGCCCCTCAGCCCACTCTGCTAGTTCATCACAGAGCACCAAGCTGAGATCCCTGTGTTATACAGCAGCTTCCCACGAGCGATCTATTTTACACATGGTAGTGGATATATTCCAACATTACTCTCTCAGTTCGCCCCACCCTCTCCTTCCCCTGCTTTGTCCACAAGTTCATTCTCTATGTCTGTGTCTCTATTTCTGCTCTGAAAATAGGTTCATAAGTACCATTTTTCTAGATCTGAGCTTTATTTATGCTATAAAATGTACCAAGTGATGGTTAAAGAGGACATCAGGCCCAGTAGTGTGATGCTGGTAGATGTTTTTTAAGAAAAGAACATTGTCCTTCACCTCCCCCACTCCAGTTCCCCCTGCTCATGGCCCACAGATCTCATCTGGAAAACTGGAGTGAGTCTGTGAGGGTCTCCAGCTAGGGTCCTGCTGCAGGTGGGTGGCAGGGATTGGAGACACTTCTCCTGGCTCCCACCTGCTGGTCAGGGCCTTGAAGAATTTGCCTTGCCTTGAGTCCCACCACGACCTATTCAGTGCTCAGACTCTGCTCTGAGCATGTGTAAAGGGGAGAAGTCAGCCCTTCCAGATCTTTCTCTTAAGTTATTTTATCATGGACTAGTGTGTGCTCTTAAAAAGAAAAAAAAAAAGGATCTTTCTTACCAGGAAAAATAATTATAGTTCAGAACGAGATAGCTGAGCTTTTCAAGGGTCTGCTGCTACTGCTGCTGCTGCTGCTAAGTCACTTCAGTCATGTCCGACTCTGTGCGACCCCATAGACGGCAGCCCACCAGGCTCCCCCATCCCTGGGATTCTCCAGGCAAGAACGCTGGAGTGGGTTGCCATTTCCTTCTCCAACGCATGAAAGTGAAAAGTCAAAGTGAAGTCGCTCAGTCGTGTCCAACCCTCAGTGACCCCATGGACTGCAGCCTTCCAGGCCTACACATACCAATTTTAAGATCCATTTCTGACCAAGCAGCTTCAACCTTGTAGAACCTCTACTAGGGCAAGGAGGGGCTCCAGGGCCCCCTTGGGAGTTTTGGTTGATCCTATGCTGGGGGATCAAAGAATGTTCAAATTGCATTCATCTCATATGCTAGTAATGCTCAAAATTCTCCAAGCCAGGCTTCAACAGTACATGAACTGTGAACTTCCAGATGTTCACAATGGATTTAGAAAAGGAAGAGGAACCAGAGATCAAATCGCCAACATCTACTGGATCACAGAAAAAGCAAGAGAGTTCCAGAAAAACATCTACTTCTGCTTTATTGACTATGCCAAAGTCTTTGACTGTGTGGATCACAACAAACTGTGGAAAATTCTTCACGAGATGGGAATATCAGACCACCTGACCTGCCTCTTGAGAAATCTGTATACAGGTCAAGAAGCAACAGTTAGAACTGGACATGGAACAACAGACTAGTTCCAAATCTGGAAAGGAGTACGTCAAGGCTGTATATTGTAACCCTGCTTATTTAACTTATATGCAGAGACATCATGAGAAATGCCAGACTGGATGAAGCACAAGCTGGAATCAAGATTGCCAGGAGAAATATTAATAACCTCAGATATGCAGATAACACCACCTTTATGGCAGAAAGCAAAGAAGAACTAAAGAGCCTCTTGATGAAAGTGAAAGAGCAGAGTGAAAAAGTTGGCTTAAAACTCAACATTCAGAAAACTGAATCATGGCATCTGGTCCCATCACTTCTTGGCAAATAAATGTGGAAACAGTGAGAGACTTTATTTTGGGGGGCTCCAAAATCACTGTAGATGGTAACTGCAGCCATGAAATTAAAAGACACTTACTCCTTGGAATAAAAGTTATGACCAACCCAAACAACATATTAAAAAGCAGAGACATTACTTTGCCAACAAAGGTCGGTCTAGTCAAAGCTATGGTTTTTCCAGTAGTCATGTATGGATGTGAAAGTTGGACTATAAAGAAAGCTGAATGCCAAATAATTGATGCTTTTGAACTGTGGTGTTGGAGAAGACTCTTGAGAGTCCCCTGGATTGCAAGGAGATCCAACCAGTCCATCCTAAAGGAAATAAGTCCTGAATATTCATTCATTGGAAGGACTGATGCTGAAGCTGAAACTCTAATACTTTGGCCATCTGATGCAAAGAACTGACTCATTTGAAAAGACCCTGATGCCGGAAAGATTGAGGGCGGGAGGAGAAGGGGACGACAGAGGATGAGATGGTTGCATGGCATCACCGACTCAACGTACACGAGTTTGAGCAAGCTCCAGGAGTTGGTGATGGACAAGGAAGCCTGGCGTGCTTCAGTCCATAGGGTCGCAAACAGTCAGACACAACTGAGCGACTGAACTGAGCTGAACTGAACTGATGCTGGGGGGTTTGGGGGAAGAAGCACAGTTTTGGACTTTCAGGTCATAGAAATCAAAATCACCCCAACCCAATGAGTACACAGAAATTTTAGGGCCAGGGAGGAAGTGGAATATCTATAAGCATATAACTGAATGATACAGTTCAGTAGAATAGATTCACAGCTAGTTATAAATAAGCATAATCCAAGTGTTAATTAATTACTTGTTATCAACCTGCAAGAATGTCTCTAACAGAGTACTACAGGCCTGTCTTTAAAGCTGTTCTTTAATTTACAGGAAAAGTTAGCAGCCCATTTATCAGATCTACAGATGACCCAGAAATGAGCAGAATAACTAATATGTTAAAATACAGAATCAATATTCAATTGTATCACAACTAGTGAAATGTTAAGCTAAAACAAACTTAAGAGTTACTGTAAAGACCCTTTCAGTTCCTAAAAAGTAAATTTCAAAATTGAAGAATATTACCAGAAGTTCAGTTTGAATAATCTAAAAATTCTAGCTAACCAGAAGCTTTTTAAAATGCAGTTAATATGACATGCCTACTCTAAAAGAGTAGGGGTGGGGAGATTCTGAGACTGCATTAATAAATAAATTCACAAAAGCCCAGATCACAAGATAAAATAATCCTACTTTGTCTTCATTGAGCATATCCTCAAGCAGGTTGCAATACTCATTTTGTGCAATAGTATGATTTTAAAGAATGTAACAACACTTGCATATGGCCCACCACTACAAGGCTTATAGTGCAAAGCCAGAACTAAGACCCAGCTATACCTAGACCACCAATTTTCCCCACTATATTATACCTCCTGCAAGCCATATTTGGTATTATCCTATCTAGGATTGGGCTACCCTGGTGCCTCAGTGGTAAAGAACTTATCTGCCGATGCAGGAGTACCAGAGACACAGGTTCGGTTCCTGGGTTGGGAAGATCCCCTGGAGAAGGAAATGGCAACCTATTCCATATTCTTGCCTGGGAAATTTCATGGACAGAGAAGCCTGGCAGGCTATAGTCCATGGGGTCACAAAAGAGTCAGGCATGACTGAAGCAACTGAGTTGTTGTATCTAGGATTAGAATGTGTTCAAGAACATAATTTGTATTCACAAATTTTCTCCAGCAATTTGACCCATATAGAAAAGAATGGCTTTGGAGAATCCAAATAGGATTTAAGAATGCAGTAAATGGCAACCCACTCCAGTATTCTTGCCTGGAAAATCCCATGGACAGAGGATTATGATAGGCTACAGTCCATGGGGTCACAAAGAGCCGGACACAACTGAGCGACTTCACTTTCATTTTCAACTTATGTAATACTCATATAATCAGTTTGCAAGGCATTTATGGAATTCATACCAGGTGCTTGGCATCGTGGGGTGGGAGATGGGGGTGCTGACACTACTTAAGAAGACCATTCCTCCCGCTCTTGTCATTCACAGTTCGATGGAGGAGACAACAATGTTGATAACTGAATTCTTATTATCCATCATAATATATCAATAGTTGTAACTAGAAGGTACCTACTATGGTCTGAATGTCTGTGTTCCCACCCCCAAAATTCATATGTTGACAACCTAATACCCATGGTGACAGTATTGGGAGGTGAGACCTTGGGGAGGTGATTGCATTGGGCATAGAGGTTAGCGGGGAGACCTCACAACTGGGATTAGCACCCTTTAAAAGAGGCCCCAGAGACCTAGCTCACCCCCTCCCCTATGTGAAGACACAAAATTTCTGTGACCTGGGCCCTCACTCAGCCATGTTACCATCGTGATCTCAGACTTTCAGCCTCCAGAAACATGAGAAATTTTCATTGTTTATAAGCCAAACGGTTTGTGATATTTTGTTGTCGCAGCCTGAACAGACCAAGAGCAGTAAAATGACAGCAGGTATTGAGTCTACGAGAGCCAAAGAGGCTTCAGAGAAGAAGGGATACCCTACTTATCTTTGTATCAGACCCCGGAGGGGGTCCTGTGTTATGTCAGCAAACTAGCTCTGCACTTTTGTGGAAAGAACGTGAAAAGGAGGCAAGCCTTGCTGAGGTGCACTTACAACATGACTCAAGTCGTTACCAAACAGGATACAAAGAGGGTAGAACCATATGTAAGAATGACAGAATCATTTAAAATAAATCTCACATAACAAAGGGATAAAGTAAAGAGTCAACTTCAGCATCCACCCTACAAAGTTCTTCAAACAGTAAGACCCCAGAAATGCACTGACAACACCGCATACTAGGGAAAGAAATGTGAGGAAAAGCGTACCTTTCGCTTTCATTTTCGTTCTTTCTCTCAAAAGGCGTCTGGTTATGCCTCCAGGCACTGTCTCCACCAGAATAAACTCCCCTCAAACTGGCTGGCTTTGGTCCATTGTTGTCTTATTCTTTTTCAGATACAAATTTCACCAGGGTACTTTACCCACTGAGGTCCCCGGGGGGGAAAATAAGATAGAATTAACTTCCACTTGCCTATAGGGTACTGAGTGTCGAGGTCTTGTACCCAGCACCTCAGACCAGAGTTACTCGTGCCAGATGGCTGTGCCCACACCTCAGCGGGCGCTGCGAGCCGCACAGGACCCCACGATTCAAGATGGCGGCGGCGGCCCCGCACAGAGACGGCGACTGCGTCACTCCACGTGGCGGTGGCAGCCGTGTGCAGACTTCGTTGACTGGACCTGGAGCGGCAGCAGCACAGCTGCACAGCTGCACCCAGTCCCACAAAAAGTTCGCTTCCTCCGCCTGCTGACGAGACCCTATAAGGCAGCCCTGTCCGTGGGAAGAGCGTGTGCTCTGGAGTGCAAGCTCGCACCTCTCCATTCTTTGACCAAATAAGCTTTTCTTGCTTCTGAGCAGAATACTGTCTCATTCAATTGCCTCGAGTCACACCGAATAGAAGGACTCTTGTTGGGGCCAAACTCACAAGGGTAGGTAACACTGAAGCAGTACTTTTTATCTTTTAAACAGACTACGTGCTGCTTGCTTGCTAAGTCTTTTCAGTCGTGTCCGACTCTTTGCGACGCTATGGACTGTATGTAGCCCACCAGGCTCCTCTGTCTCTCCAGGCAAGAATACTGGAGTAGGTTGCCATGCCCTCCTCCAGGGGATCATCCTGACCCAGGTATTGAACCCACATCTGTTATGCCTCCTGCCCTGGTGGCATGTTCCTTACCATTGAGCTATCTGGGAAGACCAAACAAACTACATCTCGCTGAAATTTTCCCTGTGCTGTCAAAATGACTCCCACTATATTTCAAAACGAATATTACGTGAAGGACACTGTTCCAGGGTATTTTCTCTTACGGGGCTTCCCAGGTGGCACTAGTGGTAAAGAATCCGTCTGCCAATGCAGGAGACACAAGAGACAGGGGTTCGATTCTGGGTCGGGAAGACCCCTGGAGAAGGTAATGGCAACCTACTCCAGTATTCTTGCCTCGGTTAATTCCACGGACAGAGGAGCCTGGTGGCTACAGTCCATGGGGTCACAGTCAGACATGAGTGACTGAGCACATTCCTTCTCTCTTATGTGTGAGGAACTGTGAAGTAACCCATGTTTAACTGCTTGAGAGTAGCATTGGGAGGCTCTTGCTTGGAAGGTACTGATTACTGCTGGTTAGGAAGAGGGTTTTGTATTTTGGAGGCTCTTGTTTCTTGTGTAGGGTCTGAGATGTGGAGGTTAGAGAGGGCTACACGTTGACAGTAACCAGATAACTTCAGAATACTCAGTGTTTGACCTGCAAGTTCAGCCTAATTCAGCCCCTCTGGTGCCTCCTGCCTGGGCATGAGAGAGGCAATCACATTGAGAGTCTCTCCCCTCACTTCCCTTGTGGCTGGGCTTCCCTTGTAGCTCACCTGGTAAAGAATCCACCTGCAATGCAGGAGACCTGGGTTCGATCCCTGGGTTGGGAAAATTCCCTGGAGAAGGGAAAGGCTACCCACTCCAGTATTCTGGCCTGGAGAATTCCATGGACTGTATAGTCCATGGGGTCACAAAGAGTTGGACACGACTGAGCAATTTTCACTTCACTTTCACCCCTCACTTCTTTTCCTATTATAGTATTAGTATCCTTCCTCTTCTTCTGTGAAATGTTCCTCAAACCCTGCTCTGAAACTAGTTTTTCTTTCTGTCAAGTTCCCATTTCACTCAGCTATTACAGCCCTTATCTCATTCATTTGTCTATTACAGTTAAATGTTTCTGCATCTGTCTCCACCACTTCTTAGGAGTAAGAACTTTTATAATACATCTCTGATTTTTTTCTCTGTTGGCATGTAGCACAGTGCTTTACAGTTAGTAACTCTTTGGTAGGTTGAATTCTATTAACTTCCATCTTTGCATGAAACAGACAATCTGATCAATTTATTTTCAGCAACATGTAAACAGACTGCTTTAACTTTCCACTAAACTTCATCCTTAAGTTTTCAGTGTCATGCCCTAAGTTCTTGTATATGTGCTATCAATCTAAGAAGATTACAGGGTGACTAAAAGTGTAGCCCACACGTTAGTGCAGCTCACACTTCTGTCCTAGGTTGTCCCAGACAGTTTCTTTTCTCATTTTTCCCTCAGTGATCTTACATATGTCCACAACATCAACTACCACTCAGAGACCAGTGACTCCCAAATCTCACACCTCTGGCCCTCAGGCTTCAAAACTACACCTCTAATTATCCATCCACATATTCATCTGAATGTCTCACAGATAACTCAAATTCAACGTGACAACCATTCCCTTAAAAAATCACACCAGTTTCTTGGGGCCAGCAGATGATAACTACCATGTGTGGTCTGAAGGATGCTAAAAGCCTCTACACTTCGCCTAACATTTCTACTATAAGAGCTATTCCTTTGGATCAAGGTATGAGATTCTCATAGCTCTCCACTGAAAGCAATGTAGTATGTAAATTAATGCGATCATTTTGCTATGACTCCCCTTATTTGTGATGCAAGAAAAGAACAAATTCTCATGACCTTATTTTACCTTCTAATGAGATAAGACTGATGGCAAGCTATAAAAGAGAAAACAACGTGTGTTTGGTCCCATATTTTGTTTAAACCTAGAGAGGGCCCATTTTATTTCCTTGGTAAATTTATAATTGATGCTTTTGAACTGTGATGTTGGAGAAGACTCTTGAGAGTCCCTTGGACTGCAAGGAGATCAAATCAGTCCATCCTAAAGGAAATCAGTCCTGAATATTCATTGGAAGGACTGATGCTGAAGCTGAAACTCCAATACTTTGGCCACCTGATGCACAGAACTGACTCACTGGAAAAGACCCTGATGTTGGGAAAGATTGAAGGCAGGAGGAGAAGGGGACATCAGGGGATGAGATGGTTGGATGGCATCACCAACACGATGAATATGAGTTTAAGCAAGCTTTGGAAGTTGGTGATGGACAGGGAAGCCTGGTATGCTGCAGTCCATGGAGTCGCAAAGAGTCAGACACAACGGAGAAACTGAACTGAACTGAAATTTATAAGATGGACTTTCCCAATGGCACAAGCAGTAAAGAATCCACCTGCAATGCAGGAGATGCAGGTTCAGTCCCTGGGTCGGGAAGATCCCCTGAAAGAGGAAATGGCAACCCACTCTAGTATTCTTGCCTGCAAAATCCCATGGACAGAGAAACCTGGGGGGCTACAGTTCATAGGGTCACCAAGAGTCAGACACAACTGAAGTGACTTCGCACACACACACATGATCTAAGACCTTTGTGCATGTGGGGTGTGGTCTTACCTCCCAGCCTGTGGTTTCACCATGGATCCCCAGGAGTTTTCCCTGGAGGCTTGAGGTAGGCAGGTGTCTGACCAGGACACACTGAGTGCTCAGGGTTAATGTGTCCTCAGGCCAGCTCCCAGCTATAGCCTCATGAAAGAACTATAGAAGGGTATTCCAGGCTGACAGTGGTGTCCAAGCCTTTGCTGGTCAAGTTCCCTCCTAGTTTGAGTGGAGAGAAAACCCTCACACAAGTGGCAGCTTTGATCTTCCAGATCCCAGAAGGACATTTCTTCTTTCCACTTTTCCCTACCCTGGTTGGGACTGAATAATATATGCAGATGTGTAACTCAAAGCTATTGGAGAAAAAGTCAATGTCTATAAATAAAACCATATTTATCCTTGATTTTCATGAAGTTATACTCTCATAAAATAAACATTTTGTACCTAAAGACATATAGTTAAATAATATGACAAACCATTTGAAACTGTATACTTAAACAAAACATCTTGACAAAACATGAATAATGATCAAAAAAAAAAAAAACTGGCATCATTCAAATGTATCAAACCATTCTTAGATAAAGTCCACAGAACAGACAGTGAATATTGGTTAAGAACCTTTTAATGTCAGTTTTCATCTCATCCTAACAAAAACAGGCCCATTTCAAGCTCTAAACATAGCTGTCACTGTTCCTTCTGGGGAATGTTTGATTTATACAATAGGTAGATCTAAATTGTGTGTTTCATAGCTCACGTTAGGGCTTTTACAGTTCTCCATGTGTTTATTTAGCAACTTTTGTCCATTTTTCATGGAGAAATTTGTACTATTGTGCACACAACTTAAATAGTTATTGCCTTGTCTTAATTATGGCTAAGAATGAGAAGGGCAAAACTTTTCCCAGAATGAGATTTTTTTTTTTAATGTGAGATCATTCAGGCTGTCCTAATTTTGTAATATCTTTCAGCAGCTGTAGTTTTTTTTTTTTTTCAGTTTTAAACCATTTGGTGGAAAACATTAATTGCTAACGTATTTTCAATCCACGACTGCCTGTGCTTATAGTCCTCTTTTGCAACTGTTGTTCATGACCAAGCCTCACACCTCAGTGCCTCCTACCCACCTCTGCTAATAAATAAAGCAAGTTTTTTACAATTTAATAAGAAACAAATTTAAAAAAGAACTATTAGGAAGCTTTCATTGTTTGTTTCAAACCCTGGTTATAATCGAAAGGTTAACCTAAATTCTCAGGCCACAAGGTGATGGGAAAATAAAGGCGATGAAAGGCATGTGTTTTATGTACTGTCATTTGGAATGTTTAAAGCCTGAGAGCACTAAATGGGGAATTCGGTACTCATCTGCCCATCAGGACTGAGGATTCAGTCTTGAGGCATTAATCAGAGAAGGCTGTGGAAGTGAACCTTATTACCTTACTCAAATAGAAATCCCTTTGAAGGCAATGAAGATATGCCAGGCAGAGAATCTTTACAGAAGTGTGGGCTACAGAAGCATCTGGGAACCAAACAATTGCACCTCTCTCCAGATGTGCCAAATAACCATTTTCTTTAGAAAAAGAAATTTCTAATCTCATTGCTTTCCTTCCACCACTCTGCCCCCTTCCAAGATAAAATGCCTACCAAGCTTCCTCTGCTAAAACTTGAGGACAAAAGTGGGAGTCATCTGGATTGATAAACTATCAGGCTTAAATCGCTTTCAGAGAAAATCTTACTCCTTTGCTCTAGGGGGACCCTTATCTAGACTTTTCAGGAATTCATTCTGATTAAAGGGTGATTGAAGCAAAATAAGTCTATGGGAGGCTGCATAGTTTTCTATCACCACAAAGATAATGGTGAAAAAATATCTGAGCATGTTATAAATCAACTAGAATAAATTAATGGCTCCTCTGACATGCTCAAAAGAAACGTGTGCTTGTCATAAATGTAATTAAATAATTCAGTGGAAAAGTTAAATGCTGAAACAATTACCCACATGGTTTAAAGCATTATGAAAATATTATGGAAAAGAGAAATGGGAACTGTTATTAATAGAACATGGGGATTTTCGTGTCTTTGGCCTTTTTTCCCGCTCCTTCTCTCTTAATGAAAGGAAAGACCCAATAATATTTATGCAGTACTTCATATGTGACACTAAGTATATTCATGCTCATCATCTCTCTTGATTATGATAACAGCCTTGCAAGTTCATCCGACAGATAAGGTAAAGTAACTGAAGCTTGAAGATTACAGGTAACTTGCCCCAAACCACATAGCCAACCAGCAGATGAGTCAGCACTCCAGTTAAAGTTCGTGCAACCACAAAATACCAAACTCTTTCACTTCTATCACTCAGCGTCTCACCCCAGCCCTCCGTTCCACACTGTCTCTTTGCAGAAGCCAAAGACTTCAACCCTCACCACTTCCATGCTGCTCTGTCCACTGCTCAGCCTACAGCAGACAGGACACGTAGATTCCCCTTCCCGGCCCAGTGACTATACCCTTGACTTTTATTAAATGTGTCATCTGTAGGCAGAAAATATGAAAAGTAATAATTAAAAGAAAACAAGAGGCAACTAATGCATTTGTGGCTCTCTCTCAGAGCCTACAGAGATCTGCCTATTAATATAAGTCCCTAGTGGTGAGAAGGTACTGGGAGGGCAGCCAACAGTAAGTGGGAGTGGGTGTGGGAAAAATGCAAAAGAAAGAAGGAAAGTTGCTAAAAATGACTGGCCATATGTAGCGAATTATAAATTCTCTGGCTGCAAAAATAATTTCTGCAAGTCCAGGGCCTCTTAAGGGAGCACACCTCGGACACACGGCAAGAGCCAGTGAGTAGAAGTCAGTGGATGTCCAGACAGAGCCACCCAACTATACTAAGATATGCGCCTTCCCAATGACCCATGTGGCTGAGAACAGCAGAGGATCTGGAGACTGACAGCCTGGTGTTAACAGAGATAATAAAGACACTGTCTCAGGGCCATCCCAATCCCAGCTCAGCTTCAGCCTATGAAAAAGCCGACACCCTAACATAATTCAAACTTTGGAGGTTTCTGAAAATGTACAAAAAGATTTCATTAACCTTTCACTCAGCATTACAGTCATCAAGGAGCACAGACTTAGTGAAGGGAATTTCTGCGTTCTGAGTAATAAGGATCAACTTATGCAAGAGCATGCACCGTTGGTACCTCTACCCTAAGAATGCTTTCTGCAAAGTAAAAGCCAAGGATGATTTGGGTGGCTTGAAAATCCCTTATCCACAAACTACTTCCTCCATTCTCCTAAACAGCCTGAAATTCCCATATCACATTCTCCTTTGGAATAAAACTCTCAAAAGATCACTTTGAAGATGTAAATGTTACCTTGGAAAAGTAAACCAAAGAACTAGTGCCATCGATAAACACAAGTCAAAAAGTTTTATTAGAATGGCTCACATACTAAGCAGGGGAGAGACACAGGAATGAGAATAAAAGACACCACCACGACCCCAAGAGCAAATCAAGTTGGGTTGGTTTAGTGGCTAAGTCATGTCCGACTCTTTGTGACCCTGTGGACTGTAGCCTGCCAGACTCCTCTGTCTGTGGAATTCTCTTGATTAAGACTACTGGTGTGGGTTGCCATTTCCTTCTCCAGGGGATCTTCCTGATCCAGGGATCAAACCCAGTCTCCTGCATTGCAGGCAGATTCTTTACTGACTGAGCTCCAGGGGACATAGTGCAGCCCTGTTGTTGTGTATGTGTCGTCTTGGTACCAGTTTTATTGAGATATAATTCACATACCATACAAGTCAGTCATCTAAATTGTACAATTCAATGATTTTTAACATATTCACGAAGTTGTGCAACCAACCACAACCACAACCAGTTTTAGAATATTTTCATCACCAAAAAAAAAAACAAACAAACATGTACCTTTCAACTATCACCCTCTTATTCTCCCATTCCCTCCCCAGCCATAAGCAACCAGTAATCTACTTTCTGTCTCTATAAATTAGAAAATTCTGGATATTTCATACAAATGGAACCATACAATATGTGGTCTTTTGTATCTGGCTTCTTTCACTTAACACAATGTTTTCAAGATTCATCCATGTTGTAGCATGTGTTAGTACTTCATTTTTTTTTCTTTTTCATTGAAGTATAATTGACATGATATTTTAGCCCTCAGCTTTTTTCTGTATTTATCTATTTTAGATTTTTTGTCTGTGGTTTGAGGTTCATATACAACATATCAGTTCAGTTCAGTTCAGTCGCTCAGTCGTGTCTGACTCTTTGCGACCCCATGAATAACAGCATGCCAGGCCTCCCTGTCCATCACCAACTCCAGGAGTTCACTCAAACTCATGTCCATCGAGTCAGTGATGCCATCCAGCCATCTCATCCTCTGTCATCCCCTTCTCCTTCTGCCCCCAATCCCTCCCAGCATCAGAGTCTTTTCCAATGAGTCAACTCTTTGCATGAGGTGGCCAAAGTACTGGAGTTTCAGCTTTAGCATCATTCCTTCCAATAACACCCAGGACTGATCTCCTTTAGAATGGACTGGTTGGATCTCCTTGCAGTCCAAGGGACTCTCAAGAGTCTTCTCCAACACCACAGTTCAAAAGCATCAGTTCTTCGGTGCTCAGCTTTCTTCACAGTCCAACTCTCACATCCATACATGACTACTGGAAAAACCATAGCCTTGACTAGACAGACCTTTGTTGGCAAAGTAATGTCTCTGCTTTTGAATATGCTATCTAGGTTGGTCATAACTTTTCTTCCAAGGAGTAAGCGTCTTTTAATTTCATGGCTGCAGTCACCATCTGCAGTGGTTTTGGAGCCCAGAAAAATAAAGTCTGCCACCGTGTCCACTGTTTCCCCATCTATTTCCCATGAAGTGATGGGACCGGATGCCATGATCTTAGTTTTCTGAATGTTGAGCTTTAAGCCAACTTTTTCACCCTCCTCTTTCACTTTCATCAAGAGGCTTTTGAGTTCCTCTTCACTTTCTGCCATAAGGGTGGTGTCATCTGTATATCTGAGGTTTTTGGTATTTCTCCTGGCAATCTTGATTCCAGCTTGTGCTTCTTCCAGCCCAGCGTTTCTCATGATGTACTCTGCATAGAAGTTAAATAAGCAGGGTAACAATATACAGCCTTGACATACTCCTTTTCCTATCTGGAACCAGTCTGTTGTTCCATGTCCAGTTCTAACTGTTGCTTCCTGACCTGCATATAGGTTTCTCAAGAGGCAGGTCAGGTGGTCTGGTATTCCCATCTCTTTCAGAATTTTCCACAGTTTATTGTGATCCACACAGTCAAAGGCTTTGGCATAGTCAATGAAGCAGAAATAGATGTTTTTCTGGAACTCTCTTGCTTTTTCCATGATCTAGCAGATGTTGGCGATTTGATCTCTGGTTCCTCTGCCTTTTCTAAAACCAGCCTGCACATCTGGAAGTTCATGGTTCACATATTGCTGAAGCCTGGCTTGGAGAATTTTGAGCATTACTTTACTAGCATGTGAAATGAGTGCAATTGTGCGGTAGTTTGAGCATTTTTTGGCATTGCCTTTCTTTGGGATTGGAATGAAAACTGACCTTTTCCAGCCCTGTGGCCACTGCTGAGTTGTCCAAATTTGCTGGCATATTGAGTGCAGCACTTTCACAGCATCATCTTTCAGGATTTGAAATAGCTCAACTGGAATTCCATCACCTCCACTAGCTTTGTTCGTAGTGATGCTTTCTAAGGCCCACTTGACTTCACATTCCAGGGTGTCTGGCTCTAGGTGAGTAATCATACCATCATGATTATCTTGGTTGAAGATCTTTTTTGTATAGTTCTTCTGTGTATTCTTGCCACCCCTTCTTAATATCTTCTGCTTCTGTTAGGTCCATACCATTTCTGTCCTTTATCAAGCCCATCTTTGCATGAAATGTTCCCTTGGTATCTCTAATTTTCTTGAAGAGATCTCTAGTCTTTCCCATTCTGTTGTTTTCCTCTATTTCTTTGCATTGATCGCTGAGGAAGGCTTTCTTATCTCTTCTTGCTATTCTTTGGAACTCTACATTCAGATGTTTATATCTTTCCTTGTCTCCTTTGTTTTTCGCTTCTCTTCTTTTCACAGCTATTTGTAAGGCCATGTTTACATATTATATGTATAATTATAAAATTATTTTAAATTGATAATCTCTTAAATCTGAATGATTTTAATAATTCTGCATTTTTATGCACTCCCTCCATGTTTACTATGTTTAACATCATAATTTACGTATTTTTGCTTTATGTATCTCTTAACTATTTACTATTGATAAAGATGATTTTACTACTTCTGTCTTTTAATCCTTCTATTAGCTTTATAAGTGGGTGATCTACTACCTTTATTGTATGTTTGCCTTTACCAGTGAGATTTTTTCTTTTGTACTTTTCATATTTCTAGTTATGGTCTTTTTTGCTTAGAGAAGTCCCTTTAACATTTGTTGTAAATCAGATTTAGGGTACTGAACTCTTTTAGCTTTTGCTTGTCTGTAAAACTCTTTAAATCTCCTTCAAAGATGAACAACAGCCTTGACTGGTAGAATATTTTTGGTTGTAGGATTTTGGTTTTGC
The DNA here is from genome assembly GCF_029407905.1 of Bubalus kerabau. Classification (NCBI taxonomy): domain Eukaryota; kingdom Metazoa; phylum Chordata; class Mammalia; order Artiodactyla; family Bovidae; genus Bubalus; species Bubalus kerabau. The sequence continues at coordinate 20,395,146 of NC_073635.1, read as the reverse complement.
TTTTGTTTTATCACTTTAAACCTTCTGGCCCATAAGCTATCTGCTGAAAAGTCACCTGATAGTCTTATGGGAGTTCCTTGTATGTAATTAGTTGCTTTTCTCTTCCTGCTTTTAAGACTCTTTATCTTTAATTTTTGCTATTTTAATCATAATGTGTCTTGGTGTGATCCTCCTCAGGTTCTTCTTGTTTGGAACTGTCTCTGCTTCCTGGACCTGGATGTCTGTTTTCTTTCCCAGTTAGGGAAGTTTTCAGTTACTTTTTCTTCAAATCAGTTCTCTGCCACTTTCTCTTTCTCTTCTCCTTCTGGGACCCCTATAATGCAAGTGTTAGTATACCTGATGTTAATGAGGTCTCTTAAACTATCCTCCTTTTTAAAAATTCTTTGTCTTTTTTTCTGTTCAGCTTCAGTGATCTCCTCGACCCTGTCTTCCAGTTTGCAAAGAAGCTCCTCTGCATCATCTACTCTACTGCTGATTCTCTCTAGTATATTGAGTTATTGTATTTTTGAGCTTTGTTTGGCCCTTCCCTATATTTTCTAACTCTTTGTTAAACTTCTTACTGTGTTCATTCATTCTTTTCCCAAGTACATTGAACATCTTTACAAACACTTTGAATTCTTTATCAGATAGATCACTTATCTCCACTTCACTTAGTTCTTCTTCTTAGTTCTTCTTTTATTTTGTTTCTTTATTTGAAACATTATCTTTGCTCCTCATTTTGCTCAGTTCCCTGTTTATTTCTGTGTATCAGGTAGGTATGTGTCAGGTAGGTTGGTTGCATTTCTCATCTGGAGAAGTAGCCTTTTGTAGAAGATATCCTCTGGGACCCAGTAGCATACTCTCTTCTGGTCAACAGAGCCATATTCTCTAAAAGTGAGCTGTATGGGACCCTCTGTTGTGGTGCAGCTGATGACTATGAGCGTGTTGGTAGGTAGGACTGACCCTCAGACAATTAGCTGCCCAGCCCTGCTACCCCTGGTGTATGCCAGCCTCTTGGCAGGTGAGACTGTGTCCTGGGGTGGCTGACTGCATGGCCTGAGGGGTCCCAGGCTGGTGCTGTCCCACTGGTGGGCAGAACTAGGTCCTGAAGTGGCTGCCAACCATATATCTCTACATGCAAACATGCTACCTACTATGTAGCATAGTGGAAAGCACACTGGGATGGGAGGTGGGGGCTCTGGGTCCTAGTGGTGACCTGTCCCTACTGGCAGAGCTCTGAGGCCCTCAGGGCCTGTGCAGTGAGGGATGCTGAGTGGGGCGCACTCTGAGGACCACTCCAGATACCTGGGTCTACATCTGGAAGGATTTACTAAAGGGCATTTTGTCATCTTTCTCCTTCCTCTCCAGAATTCTTTTTCACCTAAAGTATATGTCTACTGACATATGTAAACTAGATAGCCAATGGGAATTTGCTGTATGACTCAGGGAACTCAAACCAGGGCTCTGTGACAACCTAGAGGGGTGGGATGAGGTGGGAGGGAGGTTCAAGAGGGAGGACCTATGGCTGATCCATGTTGATGTATGGCAGAGACCAACACAATATTGTGATTATCCTTCAATTAAAATTTTTAAGATTTTAAATAAAAATAAAGCATGTGTCTAAAATGCAGAGCAGAGACAAGAGGTGATGATACATTTTGCATCGGGAAATACTGTGAAAAGAGAGCTGAACAGACATTGGGGGCATCATAAAATGTGGAGCCACTTTCTGACTTGAAATCATTCACAAACAGATCTGACTGACCACAATAAAAGGTCTCATCTCTTTGAACCTACAACTATCTCCTTTCCTCCCCCCCTTTGTAATTATCAGCCCAAGTATAAGTTGATTGCGGTTGTACTGCTGCATGGGAATGTGGTTGATCAGCCTGTCAATGAATGAGCTTGGGTAGCTTTTCCCACACCAGGCAAGATGTTGAAAATGCTGAACAGCCAGAACAGGCTCACAGTTATCACAGACACAGGCTGGCCTGCCTCACAGGTGTGTCCCAGCTGGGTGTCAGCTGTGCCCTGCTTCCACTCATAGCCCTGTTCAGAAGGAGGGGGACCCAGCGATGCAGTCAGGTGGTACTGGGCCTGTCATTCTTGGCCCTGGTGACCCCAGCACTTCCTAGTGATAGAATCTACTTGTAAAGTGCTGTAATCAGCAAGATGGGCGACCTGAATAGGAAACCAAAGACTCTTTTTAAATATATGGCCTGCGGGGACTTCCCTGGTAGTCTAGTGCCTGAGACTCTACACGCCCAATGCAGAGGGCTCAGGTTCAACCCTTGGTCAGAGAACTAGATCCTACATGCCGCAACTAACAGTTTGCATGTCATAACTAAGACCTGGTGCAGCCAAATAAGTAATTTTTTTTTAAAAGATCTTTTAAAATAAATAAATATGGCCTATACCTATCTATCTATTTACATGTCCATTCATCCATCCTCTCTCTAGTACTAAAATATTATTATTTTAAATTATTAAAATAATAATAAGTGCCCACAAAACAAAAAAAAGCTAGATTCATTAACAATATTCTCTCTGTAACTACACAGGTTCCCCATTCATCCCACTGTCTTCACCCACCTGAAATAACTATCATTCTAAGTTCCATATTCAATACTCCCTTGTTTTCCTTTCATGTAGTTGCATTGCTTTATACTCTTCACAAAAAATCATATTTCTATTTTGGTTACTTTGGATACTATTAAGAACACATCATGTTATTTTTTCTCTTTTGAAACTTTTCTAGCTAAACATTACAATGCTAAGCTTCACCATATTGTTGTACTGAAGGCTATTTTTAAAGTGACCTCCATCTTATAATAAAAATTAACTCATTTGGGGAAAAAAAATTCAAGAAAGAAAGAAACATATCATAACCCTGTATTTCTTTTGATTTTTGCCTTTCCTATGTCCATATATTTTTCCTCACAAAATAGGGATTGTGTTGCATAAACAGTAGACAATCAAGTAAATAGGTAAGTACAAATTTTGGTAAGTGCTGCTGCTACTGCTAAGTCGCTTCAGTCGTGTCCCACTCTGTGCGACCCCATAGACGGCAGCCCACCAGGCTCCCCCGTCCCTGGGATTCTCCAGGCAAGAACACTGGAGTGGGTTGCCATTTCCTTCTCCAATGCATGAAAGTGAAAGGTGAAAGTGAAGGCGCTCAGTCGTGTCCAACTCTTCGTGACCCCATGGACTGCAGCCTACCAGGCTCCTCCGTCCATGGGATTTTCCAGGCAAGAGTACTGGAGTGAGTTGCCATTGCCTTCTCCTTGGTAAGTGCAATAAAGGAAAAAAACAGAGTATACTTTTCTTTTTTCAACTGCTGCTACTGGTAAGTCGCTTCAGTCGTGTCTGACTTTTTGTGACCCCATGGACTGTAGCCCACCAGGCTCCTCTGTCCATGGAATTCTCCAGGCAAGAATACTGGAGTGGGTTGCCATTTCCTTCTCCATTTCATTTCAAAGCAGTATTTTATTAAGTAAGACGTGTATGAAAGCTCTAAGCCCACTGGGAATGCAACTACACTGAGGTTGGCACCAACATAAAAAAGAACAAGAAGAAGAGAGGCTCCCATCGCCAAACCAACTGTGGCGGCAGGAACCAGGTGACTGGCGACTTCCTGCAGGCTTGCGCACTCGCCCTTGTTATTTTTTGTTGGAGGACTTTAAGCTGCCAGCTGGACACCCAGAGAATACTTTTTTCTGTGTAATAATAATGGGATATAAACCACTGAATTGTATACTTTTACAGGTGAATTTTATAACATGTATTATATCTCAACAAAGTTATCTTTCTATAATGAAGTTAAAGGACAGATGAGCAAACTAAGGTAGATAAGGAAACATTCTAGTATACACTGTGCAGAAAGAGAGGTTGGAAAAGAATTTGGCAAGTCAAGTTAATACTTGAAATATATGTGATTTGTTGGTATACACAGTCTTCAGAGACCTTAACAACTTGCTTTAACAACGAGTTATGTTATACCATTTGTTGTTGGCATTATTTTAAAAACTGTCTTCTTTAAATAGTTTAAGAATTGCCATGCCAGAAGTCTAGAATACCATCTAGCAACATTTTATAAATAAATCATATTTGTAACCCGAGCAAACAGAAGAATAAACTATGTGAATTTTTCTCAGATTTTATCCTGAAAAACCAATTTCGATAAATCATTTTAGAATCAGATGAAGTTTGAGAAACTTATATTTTGATCAACTAAGAAATTAACAGGCATCTTATAATAATAGTAAAATCACTTTTGCTACTTTGTGGTGATGGTTTAGTTGCTAAAGCATGTCCAACTCTTGAGACCCCATGGACTGTAGCCTGCCAAGCTCCTCTGCCCATGATATTTCCCAGGCAAGAATACTGGAGTGGGTGGCTATTTTCTTCTCCAGGGGATCTTCCCAACCCAGGAATCGAACCCATGTCTCCGGCACTGCAGGCAAATTCTTTACCGATTGAGCCACCAGGGAAGCCCCTTTGTACTATACTTAAATGTAACCAGGAGCCCTAAAGGGTTTATGTGAAGTACTCACCCCAGGATCTCTATGAAGTGAGTAATTTCATCATCATTTTACAGGTAAGGGCCCTAAGCCCTAGGAGGCAGACAGTTTGCCACAGTAAACCATTTGCAGCTAGAATGTCAGTACATTACTGCTGGTTTATAGGTGTCCACACGGTACAAGCTAGAGATTTAGTAAGTATCAAGTTCAATGAATCAATACAAACAACCCAGTTGGATAATTCAAGTTTATCACCATCTGTAACCTGACCAAATGTATGTAGTTTGGCAGAAAAAGTACAGTTGGTGGAGGTCAGTTCAATCATATTAATCAAGGCTCTTTCCACTGCAGGTATAAAAATACCATTAAACCAGCAGTTTTAAAAGGAAACTATATTGGAATCCCATAATTATAAAGTCCAGGGGCAATACTGAGATACAAATAATATCACTGGGAATCTGCCTCTATTCCTCCATCCCTTAGACCTGATTCTTTTGTGTTGACTCCTTTCTCAATCTGTCTCTTCCTAAGAGTAGCAAAGAGGACCATTTGGCAGCCCCCCAAAAAGACTGTGCCTCTTCCTAGCCAGCTCTAGCGAGAGCTCCAAAACAAGCTCAGAGAGGGGGACTGACTCAGTCCCTCTGAGCCGTTACTACAGCCAGGTGAATGGAGTTCTTTGATGGCCCAGGCCCGGGTCGTGGGCCCACTTCTGGGTCCAGAGGTTGGAGTCAGCCCCATCAGAACCTCAAAGCCCACAAATCATGAAGGAATGGTGACCACAGAGATATAAGGCAGACAAACAGCTTGCTGACCACAGTGACTACACCCCATGGTTTACTACTCTGGCAATAAAGACTGCAGCCTCAGGCCTGGGAAATGTATCAAGTGCCATGCTTCTACAATATGGACAGTGCTATTCATCTGAGATTGTAAGATGGTTAGTCTAGAGTCATAGCCAGAGGGCAAGTTTAGGGAAAGCCTGCAGGGGCCACCTAGGCTTTAAATTTAGATGAGAAAAGCCTGGGGTGGGATACATCTGAGTGCTACAGTCTTGACTTCTCATTTAGCATCTGTGTCAGCATATGCATGTGCTGGCATTCTGCGCCGGGTATCAGCACAACTCTGCTACAGCTTCCTGACATGGGATGCAAACCTGTGAAATTCAATGAAACAGACTAACATCTTGGAAGCATTCATATTCTTTTGATGTACATGTGAAAACATTAAGATGAAACATCTCTGGATATCCTTTTGGTAACGATGTCATATGAAGGACCAAGATTTATACAGGCTTAAGAATTAGTTGATAGTCTTAACATTTTATATAGATTTCTCTGGGTTTTATATTATTTGTTTTCTTATTATATCACCAGCAATCTAAAGCCAAAAAAATAAAATTCATGTCAACAATTATGTTTCTTTGAAAATACAGTTCAGAAAATAACTGTGTTTAGAGTTGTAGCATATAATCCAGTATTTCGTGTAATACCCCTGTTATAAACAAGGTACCTTTGGAAATAAATATTCTAGAAAATCAGAGTATCTCTGGCTAGCACATGCAATACCCGTGCGGTGCCTCCATAGCTAGAATTTTCATGCTCACACAAGGAAAAATGTACTGCTCTTTATCACTGAACAGTGTAATACCACGACAGATTTGAATACCTAACCTCTCTAGTGAGAGAGAAGGCTATGATGAGGGAGAGGGGTTCCACTTTGAGCCTAAGCTGTTTCTATGGCTAGAATTCAGAGTGTGGGGGTCTTGTCTGAAGAGTAAGTGGAACAACTCAACTAGAAGGCATCAATTTAAGGAACTGATATGAGAAATCAGTACAAAATAATTCACTCTGAAGTGGAAACATTTGCATGAGCTTGGCCTTACATTAGTGCTCCATCTTAGGCCCCAGCCCACATCCCCACCCCAACTCCAGTCTCAGCAGGCACAGCATGGTGTCAGCCTAGCAATAAAAAGCTGGGAGGGAAAAACACAAATAAAATCTCTGTAAAAGGGTTTCTGTTTAAAATGATAGACTGGTTCAAGAGGAAGGGGACATATGTATTCCTATGCCTGATTCATGTTGATGTATAGCAGAAACCATCACAATATTGTAAAGCAATTATCCTCTAATTAAAAATTAATTAATTAATTAAAAAATAATGATGGGCTGGACTCCTGCTGTTTCACCCCCAAACTTTACCAAAGTATCCATAAAAAGGCATAAGCCCTTAAAGATAGGTGTGAAGATGGGAGAGGTGATAACAGCAGCAAAATCTGGAAGCTATAAAGCTGATGAAAAAAATGGTAATGACATCACAGAACAAAGACAGCTGAATTCTAAACTGGCAATCTGGGGAAAGCCAGAAGCAACACAATTTATACCTCCAAATCCCCCAAAGGCTTGGGCATCTATGGAAATAGGGACAAAGGACAGGCTAAAAGGTTTCTTTAAAAGTCTTCAGATCCCCCAGGGTCCCTCAAGAGGACAAAGATTTATTCTCTAGAAAGAGTCAAACAAGTCTCTGGATTTCGACGCAACAGGCACCAGTGAGGGTGGGTGTGCTGTACTGACACAGGAAGATGAAGTGAAGGCAGGAAGATGCTGAGATTCCCAGGCTCTTCTCTCATTCAACTCCCTTAACACTAGCAGTGAGGTTTATACCCTCTGGCAGGAGCTTGGAGCTGGAGGGCATAAGCCGGCCCAAGAGAAAAATACCTAAAGTTATTCACACCAAGAAATTCACCCTATAAACAGCCCAGCCAGATCGCCTTCAAGTGAGGTGCACGCATACACACACACACACACACACGTTTCCAACCTGTTGCTGGTTCCCCATTTTTGCATATAAGTAGGCAATTAAAGAGATGAAATATTAGAGAAGAACTTCCATTATGAAAGACAAATACAAAACAAACAGAAAGAAAAGCATACTCTGGGGTAAACAGAACATGGAGGGAAAAGAAAGCTTAAAAAAATTATCAGTAATAACTTAAGAGAGATACAAGAGACGATTGCACTTATTTTAAAAACTTGAATTTTAATGTAGTCAAAGAACAAATAAAGCCTTAGAAATTTTTAAAAATGTGATAGCAGACATGAAAAACTCACTAAAAAGGCTAGAAGTTAAAATTCAAGAAATTTCCTGGAAAGTACAACTGAAAAACAAAGATGAAAAATAGGAAAGGGAATATAAGAAAAGGTATTTATAAATATAGCAATACATATAAATATTTAAATACTTCAGTATATAAAATACCAAATATATCACTGAACACATATGTAAATATACATATGAAACATCTCTTCTGACTCCACACACCAAGAAATGTGTGGAATGTGTATGCATATATATATATATATATATATATATATATATATATTCAGTTCAGTTCAGTCGCTCGGTCATGTCTGACTCTTTGTAACCCCATGAAGAGCAGCACGCCAGGCCTCCCTGTCCATCACCAACTCCCGGAGTTCACTCAGACTCATGTCCATCGAGTCAGTGATGCCATCCAGCCATCTCATCCCCTGTTATCCCCTTCTCCTCCTGCCCCCAATCCCTCCCAGCATCAAAGTCTTTTCCAATGAGTCAACTCTTCGCATGAGGTGGCCAAAGTACTGGAGTTTCAGCTTCAGCATCATTCCTTCCAAAGAAATCCCAGGGCTGATCTCCTTCAGAATGGACTGGTTGGATCTCCTTGCAGTCCAAGGGACTCTCAAGAGTCTTCTCCAACACCACAGTTCAAAAGCATCAATTCTTCGGCGCTCAGCCTTCTTCACAGTCCAACTCACATCCATACATGACCACAGGAAAAACCATAGCCTTGACTAGACGAACCTTTGTTGGCAAAGTAGTATCTCTGCTTTTGAATATGCTATCTAGGTTGGTCATAACTTTCCTTCCAAGGAGTAAGCGTGTTTTAATTTCATGGCTGCAGTCACCATCTGCAGTGGTTTTGGAGCCCAGAAAAATAAAGTCTGACACTGTTTCCACTGTTTCCCCATCTATTTCCCATGAAGTGATGGGACCGGATGCCATGATCTTAGTTTTCTGAATGTTGAGCTTTAAGCCAACTTTTTCACTCTCCTCTTTCACTTTCATCAAGAGGCTTTTGAGTTCCTCTTCACTTTCTGCCATAAGGGTGGTGTCATCTGCATATCTGAGGTTATTGATATTTCTCCTGGCAATCTTATACAGATATATAAATATGTATGTGAATATATATATGCATATATATATACAGATATGTATACAGATCTCCCTCAAATTATGATGGGGTTGTTCAGTCACTGAATCATATCCAACTCTTTGCAATCCCATGAACTGCATGATGGGGTTACATCCTAATAAACCTACCATAAGGTGAAAATATCATAAGTCAAATGGATTTAATATACCTAACCCACCAACGGACACGACTGAGCCACTGAACTGAACCCACCAAACATCCAAGCTTAGCTGTGCTGTGCTTAGTCGGTCAGTCGCGTCCAACTCTTTGCAACCCCATGGACTGTAGCCCGCCAGGCTTCTCTGTTCATGGGGATTCTCCAGGCAAGAATACTGGAGTGGGCTGCCATTTCCAGGGGCTTCCCTGGTGGCTCAGATGGTAACTTTAGCGTCTGCCTGCAATGTGGAAGACAAGGGTTCAATCCCTGGGTCAGGAAGATCCCCTGGAGAAGGAAGTGGCAACCCACTCCAGTAATTTTGCCTGGAAAATTCCATGGACAGAGTATCCTGGTAGGCTACAGTCTATGAGGTTGCAAAGAGTTGGACACGACTGAGCAACTTCACTTTCTTTCTTTCTTTGCCATTTCCTTCTCCGGGGGATTTTCCCAACCCAGGGATCGAACCCAGATCTCCCACATTGCAGACAGTTCTTTACCAGCTGAGCTACCAGGGAAGCCCCCAAGCTTAGCTAACCTACGTTAGATGTGCTCAGAGCACTTATGTTAGCCTAGAGCTGGGCAAAATCATCTTATACAAAGCCTACATTATAATAAAGTGTTGAATACTTCATGTAATTTATTGGATACTGTACTGAAAGTAAAAAACAGAATGATTGTTCGGTCACAGGATGGCTGTATGTGTATCGGTTGTTTACCCTCATGATCACGTGAGGACTGGGGGCTGCGGCTCACTGCCCCTGCCCAGCCTCATGAGAGGACACCATACCACGTATCAACAGCCAGGGGAAGATCAAAATTCAAGAATTTCTACTGAATGCCTATCAATTTCACACCCTAATAACATCAAAAAATCATATGTTGACCCATTTCAAGTCAGGTACCATAGATCAAATCATCTACATATTGCTCTGTCCGTGGGGATTCTCCAGGTAAGAATACTGGAATGGGTTGCCATGCCCTCCTCCAGGGGATCTTCCCAACCCAGGGATCGAACCCAGGTCTCCTGCATTGCAGGCAGATTCTTTACCAGCTGAGCTACCAGGGGGCCCTTATATACTGCAAGCGCCACAGAAAATCATACAATTTCTTCCTCTGCACAGCTAACCAAACACGCCGCACCAAATGGACACAGTAGAGAGGGAAAAGAGAGGTACTACAAAGGATGTGAAGATGGAAGCAACTGCCACCTAAGGACTGTCATTGAATCCTCTGGAAATCTTGATGGTGATGGCAGAGAAACTGAAAAATCAACAAAAATGGCTGGAGTAACCCTCTATTTGGTGACCACCCTGGGTCACAGTTTAGGGGTTGACTATGAACTTCAGGAGGGCAAGAATGCTGCCTACTTGGGAGTCTTTACTGAGAGCATTTCCAGCCCCTGTGTCAAGGAAGCTGAAACTGCACCAGGCCACTCAGAAGATAAAAACATATAGTGAGGAGGTGGTTCCCCTCCACTCACACAGGGGTCAGGTGTTAATCACAGCACATAGCTTGAAGTGTTGAGAAATGTGTGTCAGTATTATTCTCTAGCACAGTTCCAGGGAATTCTGCAGGAGGCACAGACCAGAATACAAGAGCAATCAAGAAAGGATAGCTCCTGGGTCTGCAGTGGGGAACCCCAACCTGGAGGATCAAAGTTCAAGGCACAGGCCAGGTGAGCCTTCCACCCACTCCTTCCTACCAGCACCATGGCAGGCATCTACACCCTGCAACTGTGGTTTAAATGAACATCAAGGACAGACACAGCATACATCTCTATAAGGTTTATAAGACAGTCCATCCTTGTATCTGAATCCCAGTGCAGGTAACCAAAAATAATTTCAAGATAATGCAAAAATCATGAATGCCATCCTTAGAACCCATTTATACTTCACCTTCTTCCTTCTCCATTTTCTTCACATATTAAACTGTTCCGAGCTTCTCTCCCCAGTACATAACCCCAAATGCTCTTTTGGCACCTTATCCCCAGGTGCCCCTTGGACAGTTCACCTTCCTTCCCCCAGGCCTACTCAGGAAGGGAGACAAGTTTAAAAACTACAAGTGTTCTTCAGAGGAGGGCAGGAGAGGGTGGGACAATTGGACAGAGATGCATGGAAACATACACACTACCATATGTAAAACAGATAGCCAGTGGGAATATGCTGTGTGATTCCAGGATCTCAAACGGTTACTCTGTGACAACCTAGAAGAGGGAGACGGGTGGGAGATAGGAGCGAGGTTCTGAGGTTCCAGAGGGAGGGGACACACGCATTCCTACCGTTGATTCATGCTGCTGTATGGCAGAAACCAACACAATATTGTAAAGCCATTATCCTTCAATTAAAAAAATAATTTTTTAAAAAACTACAAGTGTTCTTATATTAATAATCTTTATTCTATCATGTCCTAAGAAGGAAACATGAAAGACATTAGCTAAAGTGTTCTTCTAAATGTGTATATATGTGTGTGTGTGTGTGTGTGTAACACAAGAGAGATTCAAATGAACCTGAGGATAGGTGATGTTGTTGGGTATACCTGTACTCTATAAACTGGATTGAGGAAGAGAAATTGTGAAGAATGAATAGTGTGTAATTCATAACCTGGTCAAGTCTATTCACACAGACGCTACAATACTGGTGTCAGCACAAAGAATAAATATATTCAACATCAATAAACTGAAGCTGAAGTTAAAAGGGAACTTGCAAAATCAAAAATCCTGTCATTTGGGATACATTTCCTCCAGGAATTGAAAGCCAACTTTGGGGACAGCCCACAGAGGGAACAGATGGCTAGAGATATGACCACAGGCTCATACTGACTACTTCAAGCTTGCCATGAAAAACTTAGAGAAGAAAAACCATAATAAAAAGGACTGGGTTTATTACATTTCACTTGTAGTTCTTTTGTTTTGGTGAAGTTTTCCTTCCTTTAACTTGACCACACAAATAACATGTGGTTTTGTTTATCATGTTGTGAAAGGAAAGAAAACTGGAGCAGAGGTGCAAAGAAGAGAGGGCAGTGGTGTGAGATACTGCTGCCCTGTATCAGCATGAAGTCAGCCCCCAAGAATACACGCAGACCATAAAAGACACAGCCTCCATGAAAGGGACATTCTCCACTTGTTATTAAATGGTCTTTTCCAAGTTGTCTGCAATACTCAAGTGTCACTTTTAAAAGCACTTTTTCCTTCCTCTTTCTTTTTTATATTTTAAATTATGAAAGCATAATAACACATTGACAGGAGGCTTGGAAAATACAGAACAAAGTTACATAGGGTTCCACTATATATTACAATTTTTTAAGTAGATAAATTAAGATTTTTAGTTGGAGTTTAAATATCATCAAGTTTTTTAAATACTGAATGGGCCCTCCTTCTTTGCTTCTTGAACTTCTCAACATTGTATGTATGCAACATTGCTTAAAAATCCCTTGTTTCAAACGTGCAGGTCAGTGAACTCCTTGATGACAAAATCAGCATTTGAAAGACTTTAAACAGTTGTCACACTGTTGAGAGGTCTCACTGGGTACCTGGGCTCAGCTGACTCACAGCACGCCTGTCACTGACTTAGCAGACTAAGGCTTCCTGCCCAGAAACTCTTGCAATACTTGACATCTGACCATTCAAAGAGAGAATACGAGAGCAGCGGGTGGTAAAAGTGCTAGTGAGAAGAATAAGAGTCCATCATGCTGGTGGTTGTGGTATTTTCTTTGAAAGGATACTACTTCGCTCTTGAGAGATTTTCATTCCAAAAATAATGCAAATAGGAACACACAGTCCAGAATGATGGAAATGTTCAGGGACTGAAAAATAAATATAGGTTGACTTTTAGTCTATTGGGCCTATTGTCAAAGCACTCCTCAAGATAAGACTGATCTCTCTCTCTCATTAGCTTCCCAGTTGCTCTCAAAGAGTCAGAGAGGGGCCCGACCCCAAGGCTTTTCTAAACACTAATTTGTTGCAAACTGAGGGTGAGCTAACTGGCAGGACTGCCTCCAGTGAGCCTATAGGTGAAATAAAAATTCTGTTGGGTCTTCCCTGGTCGTCCAACGGCTAAGACTCCGCAGGAGGCCCAGGTTCGATCCCTGGTTAGGGAACTAAATTCCAATAAAAATTCTGTTGGGTCTTCCCTGGTCGTCCAATGGCTAAGACTCCGCAGGAGGCCCAGGTTTGATCCCTGCTTAGGGAACTAAATTCCACATGCTGCAACTGAAAGATCCCCATGCTGCAACAAAGATCAAAGATTCTGTGTGCCACAACTAAGACCCAGCACAGTCAAATAAAGAAATACTAAAAAAAAAAAAAAGAAAGATTCTGTTGACTCTTACTCTCCTTTTGAACAACAAAACAATACCCTCCTTAGCTTGAACTTTTTATGTCACATTACCATGTTTATATATTCTTTATTTTTCCAGGTCATCAGTTCTTTGTGTGTGCAGAGTTATATTAGAAGAGGGAATATATGTTCACTCTTTTGATATGGTTTAGCTGTACTCAGTGGTGAATATACTGAGTTCACAAGTTTTGTGTGAATGAGAGTAACATTCAGGGTCACAGCTATGCTAGTCCAGTTCAGTGTGTGCTCTGCTGCTGCTGCTGCTGCTAAGTCGCTTCAGTCATGTCCGACTCTGTGTGACCCCACAGACGGCAGCTCACCAGGCTCCTCCATCCATGGGATTTCCCAAGCTCTTTGAGACCCCATGGACTGCAGCCTACCAGGGTCCTCCATCCATGGAATTTCCCAGGCTCTTTGAGACCCCATGGACTGTAGCCCGCCAGGCTCCTCTGTCCATGGGATTCTCCAGGCAAGAATACTGGAGCAGGTTGCCATTTCCTCCTCCAGGGGATCTTCCCGACCCAGGGATTGAGCCCGTGTCTCCTGTGTCTCCTGCATTGCAGGCATATTTTTTACCCACTGAGTCATCAGGGAAGTCGATACTATAGCAATGCTGTATAAGGTTAACACATGTTAGATCTGGCAGATACATGCATTATGAAGAAGCCAGTGATTAGCGCCAGGCTGCCTGCTTGAAAAAGCTGTGGCTAGCATATTTTCCTCCAGTGAATTACATCGCAACATGCACTGAATTTTGACAACTGGCTATCTCAAGACTACTCAAGATATCTCAAGACTATCTCAATGGTTTGAACAGCAAAACCATTTTTTTCTATAAGAGATTCTTTCATTTCTAGGGAAATGTCTCTGAAAATGGACTTCAAAGACCCTTTACTGAATCTGCATAAATCTCAATTCTTGGGGCTCTGTCAAAAGAGCATTCTGGAGGGCAGCTCCACGATGTACTTCAGAGAACAGATCCTTGGTCAGAGGCCATACATACAAACCTGGAGAACAAGAGAAAGAGGGGGCCTGCCAATCCCAATAACTGTGTCCTAAAGCCCCTGAGGGTTTCCCAGGTGTCTCAGTGGTAAAGAATCCACCTGCCAATGTGGGAGATGCGGATTTGACCCCCCTGAGTCAGGAAGATCCCCTGAAGAAGGAAATGGCAACCCGATTCAGTACTCTTGCTTGGGAAATGGACAGAGGAGCCTGGCGGGCTTACAGTCCATGGGATTGCAAAGAGTTGGACATGACTGAACAACTGAGCACACACACACAAAGCCACTGAGCTCTCTAGACTCTTCCATCTAACTAATTTCCACATAGAGAACAATGCTTCTACATGTGTTTCTTTTGAAGAGGCTGAGAAACATGATAAGCTGCAAGTGATCAGAAGATAGATACCCCTTAAAAGGGCAATCGATAGACTGGGCAAGAATGGTAGGATATATTTAAACAAAAGAGTCTAAGGAATATGCTCCTTACATCAGGGAGGACCTTCCAAAAGTCGTGTGTGGTCTGCACCATGTTTTCCCAATTTATTAGTAATGTTCAAATATAACAGTAGAATCAACTCAGTGTGTGTGCTGGAAATTCCAGCCCCTTTTCCAAAAACACTCACTTGTCGTCACCTCAGACACCGCCATTGCAATCAGTGTCGTGCTCCAGACAATAAAACAGCAGAGGAAGAGGAAGAAGAAAAACTACTGCTCAGAAACCTAACCACTACCAACACCAACACCTCCAAATTAGGGTTCTTGCAAAGTTACCCAGCTCCCTCTGGGGTGAATCACTCCAGTTTGGGGCTCATCTGCATGCCTGGGTGAGGACATTTTTCAAATGTCATGTCATAGGACACATCAGCTGTCTACATTTCTTCACCTCCCACTCACTCTCCCAATTCATTCCAGTCTGGCCTTATTACCCCACCAAAACAGTTTTCACAAAGGCCACCGAGACCTGAGATGACCATGTGTCCACTCCTCATCTCACTAGGCTTCTCAGCAGCATCTGACCTTAGTGACCACTCCTCCCTTGAAGGCTTCTCTTCCTTTGGTTTCACTGACTCCACTCTCTGGATTTTCATCTCAGTTCTTTGCTGCTCCTATCGCTCGCTCTCTCTCTCTCTCTCTCTCTCGATAGCTCCTTCTTCTCTGCCTGGCCTTTAAATTTTGAAATAATTCAATATTTGATCCTCAAAGCTCACCTTCTTGCTCCATATTCCCTCAATAGGTCATCCATGGCCATCACGGTGCACAATTCCAGGAGACACTAGGCACACCACTGTCTGTGTAACTGGCTCACCCTCAAGCTGTACAGTGCATGGCTTGTGTGGCCATAAGGGCAGTTTCTATCCACTCCTGTGGCTTTAATTACCATATACATTAGACTTTTACCTGGGGATTCAGATGATGAAGAATCTGCCTGCAATGCAGGAGACCTGGGTTCAATCCCTGAGTTGCGAAGATGCCCTAGAGAAGGAAATGGCTCCATTCCAGTATTCTTGCCTGAAGAATTCCATGGACAGAGGAGCCTGGCAGGCTACAGTCCTTAGGGTTGCAAAGAGTCAAACATGACTGGCTCCCATCAAGTTGTACAGTACATGGCTTGTGTGGACATAAGAGCAGTTCTATCCCTTCCAGTGACTTTAATTACCATATGTACATTACAGACTGCAAAATGTTTATCTCAGACCTGGCAACACTGAAACTTAAACCCACATATACAACTGACTACTTGAGACCCACTTGTTCATCTCACAAGCACTTCACATAGCATATCAAAAACAAACCCATGCTCTTCCTGGACAAGTCTGTTCCTCCCTCAGCGTTCCTTGTCTTGGTGAATGGGCCCAGCATCCATCCAGTTGCCCATTCTAGAGCCCAGAGGGCATCTTGTCACTTCCCTCTCTGGCACCATAAACAAATGATCTATTTGCATGTATGTTTGTGATCTGTCTCCCTCCACTACAATGTAAGTCCTGTGAAAGTTGAGATCTCTTTCATTCACCATTTTGCCTCCAGAGCTAGAGGTATGTCTGGAATAAATATTTGTCTAGTGAAATAATAAAGTCCTATTGACTTTACCTGCTGTCTGTTTAAAGTCATCTCCATAACTATCAAGTAGTCTTGCCCAGGTTGCTCCCTAAAGCACCCCTTCTTTTATTTTAGTTAATGCCTGTTTATCTTTCAGACCTCAACTCAATATCACTTCCTCAGGGAACTTCCTCTGATGTACCAGCCTGGGCCAGACCCCCTTTAGATTCTATCATAGCTCTTCTTACTTAACACTTCTTTCCCTCTCTTTTCTCCATGACATTCGTACAATCTCTATCAAAGGCATTTTTCACTTTTCCATTCCCTGAAAATGGTTCCTTAATTCACCGCCCTGCAAAAAAGTGCCAAATCCCAGGTATTAAGCTGGGTGCTGAAAATACTAACAGAGGAAGTCTGAATAAGCAGTTCAGAAAAGGGTAAGAGATGAAGACATACAAAAAAAAAAAAAAAAAATATATATATATATATATATATATATATATATATATAAAATACATTATGTGGGGCTTCCCAGGAGGCATAGTGGTAAAGAATCCACTGCCAGTGCAGGAGACATGGGTTCAATCCCTGAGTCAGGAAGATCCCCTGGAGAAGGAAATGGCAACCCGCTCCAGTATTCTTGCCAGGAAAATCCCATGGACAGAGGAGCCTGGCAGGCTACAGTCCCTAGGGTTGCAAAGAGTTGGACACAACTGAGTGGCTTAGCACATAATACATTATGTAATATCTGCAAATACAGAGATATATACAAAGTAGAGAAAAAAATGGTGATTAATCCCATACAGGTGAGGGTGGCCAGAGACACCCCATTGAGAAGGTTCTGCAAAGATCTTTCACCCTACTTCCTCAAAGACTATTCCTATATTTACAGGATTCATGCATACTGCTTAAGTTTTCAATATTTTCTCTTAACCCAGCTCTCAGGGTCAGCTCCAGGCATTTCCCTGGACTGTGCTTCCCTCTCTTCATGCTTGGCAAACTCATCTCCTTCATTCAGCCTCAGATTGAACCCTTCTTCTTCTTCTGACTCTCACTGTGGCCTGCGCCTCCCCTTTCAGAATACTTATACACATGTAGCTATTTAATCTTCACAACTAATGGTGTGCCTTGTTTTATCTGGATCCCCCAGGGCTTCACATCGTGCCTAATACATAGAAGGTCCTCGAAGCCAGTATTTATTGAATCAATTGCTATTAATATATCTGTGCCCTCCACATACTTCTGTTGCTACAACCATCACATATATTGTAAGTAATTTGTTTTCATGTCTATCTGCTTCCTTTTATAGTAAGTCTCTTCCAGGAAATCATGAAGTATTAAATTTTTAATTCCTAGAGTCTAGCACATTTCCATGACCCTCAATAAATGTGGAAAGAAGTGAAGGAGGGAGGGAAATCAAACAGGTTGTCATTTACACAATTCCAATAAAGTCTTAATAATAACAAAGCTTTATGTCTGTAGGGAATCACAACAAACACTGAAAAGCGAGGGGCCAAGCTCTCAGTGTTTGAAGACTCAAAGACTTCAGGAATAACTCCCAATTTTCTGAAAGGGCTGTGAGTCAGCACATTTGCCAGCACCAACAGCATTCAGACTGCCGTCCTTACAGAGAAGGAAAGGAAGACCTAACATGACTGAGCACCTCCTATGTGCCAGAGCTTTGCATACAACATAGGTGGTTCAGCAACAGCCTAGCTGAATATTAAGTTGCTATTAGGTACCATGCATGTGCCCTGGCAATCAGAGATTTGTTATTATCCACTTAAAAAATTTGACTTCTATATACTCAGTATATTGTAGTAACCTATAATGGAAAAGAATCTTAAAAAGAAATACATATAGTTGATTTACAATGCTGTTATATACATATATAAATGATATGATACAATCACTTTGCTGTACACCTAAAAGTAACACAACATTGTAAATCAACTATATTTCAATTAAAAAATTTTTTAAATATGACTCCTAGAACTGAGCACAATATTTCTGTTGTGTTCTGACCAATTCAGCTTAGGATAGTCCATCTCTATTCTTCAGCCTGGGTCCACTAGAGCACTTCACAGCTACAGCCTTTGGTTACCTGTAATAGCGCTTGTGGTTACCTCACTCATCTCTAAGGTCTCTCCAACTGAAAGAACCTCAAGTCAGGTTTTCCACAGCTTGGATTGAGTCAGTTGATTTCAAAATCTAAATTTGATACTTTACACTTTTTGCTTTACATTAATTTCACCATCTCTCGAGTCTACCAAAAATGTTTAATTCTTGGGGAGGATGGGATGAATTGAGACAGTAGCATGGAAACATATACATTCCCATGTGTAAAATAGACAGCCAGTGGAAATTTGCTCAGTTTGAGCTCAGGGAGCCCAGGGAGCTCAAACTGGTACTCTGTGACAACCTAGAGGGGTGAGTTGGGGTGAGAGGTGGAAGGAAGGTTCAA
This sequence comes from Bubalus kerabau, assembly GCF_029407905.1. NCBI lineage: Eukaryota > Metazoa > Chordata > Mammalia > Artiodactyla > Bovidae > Bubalus > Bubalus kerabau. The sequence goes on along the minus strand of NC_073635.1, from coordinate 20,376,426 downwards.
GAGGGAGGGGCCATATGTATACCTATGGCTGATTCATGTTGATGTATGGCAGAAACCAACACAATACTGTAAAGCAATTATTCTCCAATTTAAAATAAATAATTTTTTTAATTCTTGATTCTGTCATCAAACATATAACAGTGGCAGCCTGAGATTACATCACAAAGCAAACTCCAATAGATATCTTACCTTCTCTAAATGGGGCTGCAAAGTTGAACAATTCCAGAAACCTCATTCACATCACAGTCTACATGAGTGGTATCTTCTGAAGTCATTCAGTGGCCCAAGCTCAGGATCTGCCTTTGTGCCTCTGTAAAATCAATGGGTTGGGCCAAAACTTCCTTCTATGCTTTGGGCTTACATACATTTTTGATAAACATTTCTTCTATTCTTTCATTCTATTTAATGATAAAATGACCGCCTAGAAGCAAAATGCTGAGGAACATGTGTGTACCCAGGTCTCATTTTGCATTCTTGGGAGGTTAAGCTAAGTAGGTCAACAGTCATCCCTCACTTCCTTTACAGCACCATAGGCCTTCAAGAGTGTGGAAGAGAGCAAATTGCCACTTCCTTGTCACACTGAGCAAAGTCCTCATGAGCTACAACATGAAACATATATTCTGAAAATCCCTTAAAGAGAAACACTGACAATCTTACTAACCAAGAGAAAAAAATAATCAATCTGAAAGTTACTGATATTTGGGATTGTGATCTATTACGGGCCTTTCTCTTTTGGTTCTGCTAGGCAAACACCCATAATCATGAAACACGATTGGATGTTCCTGGAAAGACAGGGAATTGCCATGCACCAGAGTGCTGGTAGAAGATGAAACGAATAGTGCTCTATTTCTCCAAGTTACTAATTATGTTTCCTGAAAATATTGGTAGTAAATTAGTAAATGGCTCAATAAAAGGAAATAAGATAAATGTGCTGTTATATATAAAAGTCAAAAAGCAGCATGTAAAAAAGTCCTACCTGCAATGGGAAAGGGCTTAATGAGTTCAAGGACTAAAGGAAACCAAAGTGGGAGGACCACAGAAGTCAAGCAGAAGAGTGACGGGAGTTAAACCAAGACGGACCAGATCTCACATGTTTATAGCCCATGTTAAGGATCCTGGGCTTTATCACAAGTGTGACTGAATACCTTTGTCCAACAGTAGAAGATCGGGCTAGTAAATTATGTTATAGCAACACCACAAAATGGGGCTCCCTGGTGGCTTAGCAGTAAAGAATCCACCTGCCAATGCAGGAAGGTCCTCTGGAAAAGGAAATAGCAACCCACTCCAGTATTCTTGCCTATAGAATCCCATGGATAGAGGCGCCTGGAGGGCTACAGTCCATGGAGTCACAGAGTCAGACACAACTGAGCACTAAACGACAATAACAACACAGAATACTACCCATCGTTGATTTCCAAAGTATGTTCCAAACACTTATCTGTGGAACAGACATTTACTTTATTGTGTATTTTTTTTAAGTTTTCATGTTAAAATTAATATGAAGAAAATGTGCCATATTATCCTTTTTTTTTTTTTTAATTAAAGCCTCTGACAATATTATAGCCTTTGGGAAATCCTACAGTAAAAGAATGTGTTTACTTTTACAACTTACCAAACTTATTGGCTCTCAGAGATATTTTCTTTTCCCCAAGTTACATCATTGAGAATCTAGAGATTTTAGCTAGTTAAAGTTTTCTAGCTAAAGAAACTAGCATTTGTAAAAATATCTCTTGGTAAATATTGCTATATATCCATTTTAAATGTCCACATATAGACAATCTTCAGACAAACAAAAAACATCCCACAATTGCAACTGCCTGAAAATAAGAATGTATGTGAAGGTAACATGAAACAATTAAAATATCTGTTGCTTACAATGACAGATATTACAGTGAGTTTATTTCTCTACTATGTTTTTCTTTAATTTGGATACTAAATCATTTTTTCAATTAAAAATTAAAAAGCAGTAAAAAATTAATGACAGCCATATTTTTTACTGTATTTGAAGCTTTGCCAACTCAATCAATTCACAGACTGCTGCACAAATTTCACTTCATTAGTGTGTCTAGAGACTATGCAAGCTGCATTTTATGATGGAGAAAAATCAATCATCATAATAACAGTTCTATTCCCCTTGCTAGTAGGTTAATATAATTAACATCTCTTAGTTGGATGCATTAATTTAAATAAAAGCAAAACTTGATTCATGCCATGTGTAACTACAGACATCCTTCATAGGATTCGTAAAATCCTCTCAACTTACCTTTCAATCCTGTGACTACTCAGAAAGCCATTTGAAAAAGTACTTCATATACACAAATCAAGATCATTTTGTAACTTTGGTTTTGGGGCCAGAAATTAAATCCTATGTATTCATTCCTTCCTTCATTCATTCAACAAACATTTATGGAAAGCATTAGGCTATGCCTAAGAATATAAAACTTGAAAAGACAAGTCCTTATCTACAATGAATTCTCAGTAAGTGATACAGTCATGCAAAAAACTGTCAGTTCAGTTCAGTTCAGTCACTCAGCCATGTTCAACTCTTTGAGACCCCATGGACTACAGCACGCCAGGCTTCCCTGTCCGTAACCAACTCTCGGTGCCTACTCAAACTCCTGTCCATTGAATCGGTGATGCCATCCAACTATCTCATCCTCTGTTGTCCCCTTCTCCTCCCACCCTCAATCATTCCCAGCATCAGGGCCTTTTCAAATGAGTTAGTTCTTCACATCAGGTGGTCAAAGTATTGGAGTTTTGGCTTCAGTATCAGTCCTTCCAATGAATATTCAGGACTGATTTCCTTTAGGATGGACGAGTTGGATCTCCTTGCAGTCCAAGGGACTCTCAAGAGTCTTCTCCAACACCACAGTTCAAAAGCATCAATTCTTCTACGTTCAGCTTTCATTATAGTCCAACTCTCACATCCATACATGACTACTGGAAAAACCATAGCTTTGACTTGATGGACCTTTGTTGGCAAAGTAATGTCTCTGTTTTTTAATATGCTGTCTAGGTTGGTCATAACTTTCCTTCCAAGGAGTAAGCGTCTTCTAATTTCATGGCTGCAATCACCATCTGCAGTGATTTTGGAGCCCAAAAAAATAAAGTCTGACACTGTGTCCACTGTTTCCCCATCTATTTGCCAAGAATTGATGGGACCAGATGCCATGATCTTAGTTTTCTGAATGCTGAATTTTAAGCCAACTTTTTCACTCTCCTCTTTCACTTTCATCAAGAGGCTCTTTAGTTCTTCGCTTTCTACCAAAAGGGTGGTGTCATCTGCATATCTGAGGTTATTGATATTTCTCCTGGCAATTTTGATTCCTGCTTGTGCTTCATCCAGTCCAGCATTTCTCATAATGTACTCTGCATATAAGTTAAATAAGCAGGGTAAAAATATACAGCCTTGACATACTCCTTTCCCGATTTGGAACCAGTCTATTGTTCCATAGAGAATAAATACTGTAATTTTGGTATGTATTGGCATAATGCTAATATAAAGGAGAGAAAACTAGTTCTTCCCAGAATAGGGAGAGAAGGTCAGAAAGGCTTCAAAGAGGATGAGATGTTTAAGCCACATCTTCAAAGGTGTGAACATGAATTTGCCAGGCAGGTTGGGCTGGGAACATTCTAGGCAAAGAAGCAAGTATACAAAGCATGGATGTGGGATTCAGTGCAAGAACGAAGTAGGACATAGTAAGAGGGCAAGGGAAGCCTGTCCTGGATCCATCAAATAAGATACAGACTAACAAATGACTGCAGGTTTGGCGTTTAGATGGCAGCACCTACTTCAAAGCAAGACGGGGAACCTAGGGGTTGCGAATTAAGAAGCACAGACTATTATGTATCAAATAAGCTACAAGGATATATTGTACAACACAGGGAGTATTGTCAATATTTTATGATAATTATAAATGGAGTATAACCTTTAAAATTTGTGAATCACTATATTCTACACCTATAACTTATATAGTACTGTATTAACTATACTTCAATAAAAACTAAAAATTAAACATTGAAAAAAAAAGGAAGAGTAGGTTCAGAGAACCAAGGAGAAGGGTTCAAACTGCAATCAGTTGAAGAGTGAATAAAGGTGTCAAGAAGCACACTCAGCAGATCCACTTAAATGTGGGATAACTTATCTCATGTAGTAACCAGGTGCTTCTGGTGGGATTATGTAGTGCATTAAAAATTTTAAGATGTATTTGTAACTCCAGACTTCTAACATGTGGCACTGACAGAATCTAATGTATAGATGACCCTCAAGAATTCAAGCAGCTCAACCCTTTACTTCTTTATAAACAATAGCACTTCATGAAAGATTGTAGAGAAACACTGATACCCTCCAATGAAAATGCTATGTATATATAAAGGGTGATTTGGTAAATCCACTTCAAATACAGAGACTCCTAAAGCGCATGGCAGAGAAATGTGTGATTGGAGATCTTTGATGAAACAAAGAGACGAGTGGTGCTATTCATAGGGATCCTACATGTCGAGTGTTTTCAGCACTTCATTAAGGGTTGCAGAACACCTTGCAAGTATGTTTACTCTCATATGAAGAAAATAGTCTGTGCTCACGTTCAAAGAAAGATAAATAGGTGACATGATAAAATGCAAGAATGGCAAGGGACCTTAAGCATCATCCAGGCAACCTCTTCATTCTATGGAAGAAGAAACAGAATCAGAGAGGTTAAGTAGGTTGCCCACAGTTCACACAGTGAGTCAGAGTTGAAACCAAGACTGCAACCCAAGATCCCCGTGCTAGCAGTCAGGTGCATTTGTTTTTACTGCGCCCTCCTGGCCCATGCCAAAGGCCAAAACTAACTCAGAAACAGAACTAAGCGGGTTAAAAGATAAAAGTCAACAATATAGTGATCCTACTACCCCTGGGCCTATAACTGAGCCTGCATTTTAGAGTGAACAGGGGAAGGGAGAGTGTCTGTGAACTCCTGCTACATGCCAGTCACTTTGCTGACCACTTGCATACACACAAAACACAAGATGCAGAAGTATTCTCATCATTCCATAGTCAGTGAGTCAAGAAATATTTCCTGCAGGCTCTTTGTGCCAAGGACAGTCCCAGGCCCTAGAGATCACATCACTGAACACGACAGTGTCCCTTCCTTCATAGAATTACATTCTAGTTGGAGGAGACAGAAAATAAACCAGTCAACTAATGACTACACTAGAAAGTATTAAGTGCTAGACAGAGAAATGAAAATGAAAAGATGCAAAAAAGGAGGGAAGTGGAAAACTGGGTACTGCCTTACCTGATCAGGTCTTTTCCTGATGATAAGAAGGACTTGAAACCAGCAGTCAGGCATGAACCTTCACACAAGAAGATGTAAAGATGGCCTAGAACCTAATGCCTAGGGATAAAACCAAGTCAGAAGCCAGGGCGGGGCAGATGGATGTAGAGATTATCAAACTGAGTGAAGTGAGACAGACAAAGGAGAAATATCAAATGACGTTCCTTCTATGTGGAATCTAAGAAGAAATGATACAAATGAACTTACTTACAAAACAGACTCACAGACTTAGAGAAGGAACTTAAGTTTGCCGGGTAGAAAGATGCAGGGAAGGGAGAGTTAGGGGGTTTGGAATGGACACATGCACACTGCTATATTTAGAATGGATAACCAACAAGGACCTACTGTATAGCACAGGGGAATCTGCTCAATATTATGTGGCAATCAGGATGGGAGGGGAGTCTGGGGGAGAATGGATACATATATATGTATGGCTAAGTCCCTTCCCTGTTCACCTGAAACTATCACAACATTGTTAGTGGGGTACATCCCAATACACAATAAAAAGTTTGTTAAAAAATCACATCAGGGCGGGACATGTGTGTGGAGGCACATGTCTGTCCAAATACAACAACAGTAGTAGAAGAGAATGGGCTGAGGACAGCTCAAAAGAATTTTCTGTAACAGTTCATTGCTGTTTCCTGTGACTTTTACTGGGCTGAGCAACTTAATGTGCAATGGTATTCATCCTATGGCCTCCCTTCCTCAAGACTTTTAATATCTAATGCCCCCCTTTCTCTCCGTAATACTCCTTTCCTCTTTTAACTGGATATAACTGTTTCATAACTGATGGGTTGAAGGTGACAGAGAATGACTATCAAGACCCCCATGTTAATCACAAGCATTTCCCAGACCAAGACCAGAGAGACAGAGTGGTGGAAATGCAAGTCTAATGAGCACTGCAGTAAGCATAACAGATTGAACCCTAAGTCAGTGCGATACCTTCAGGACTTAAGGGAAAACAGCAATGAGATGTTGGGACTAACTGGCAGCCTCTGACACTGACAGAGCTGGAAGCAACACGAAGCTCAAAAAGTCAGTCTGCTTTGGGAATGTTAAAAGGAAACACTTGCTTGGAAAGAATTTTTAAGTGTGAAAAAGAAAGACTATTTTTGGTGGAATTTGTGAGCAGTGAGCCTGACCACACACTGAGGGCTGAGAGAAGACGTATCACTGAGGGAACTGTGGTCCAGCTCCCAGCAGTTGTCGTGCCCAGCACCCCACTGAGGAATCATGTGCTGTGATTAACGTGCGCAGCGTGCCAAGTGACTCCACTGGGAGTGAACTGGACTCTCGAATCCAACCTCTGCCTTATTTCCATGCTTCCTTCTCCTCACCCCAACATCCTCTGTGTTTCTTCATTCTGTGCTGTGTACCCTGTAAGAACCACACACCTAAGATTTAACTGTTTCATAAATCACTTCCTCATTCTCCACTGTGTAAAAACAAGTTCACACAGAACATTCCACTCCAGTGAGAGGGTTCCAATTGAGTCCACTAGACCATACTTCCTGTAACACATGCCTAAGACCAAATTAAACTCCACAAGGCTAAAGGACTTCACACCTGGAGTGAGCCTACCTCCTCCATGTCTGGGCCAGTTGGGGTGTGTTTATGACATCTGTCCCTACTCTTAGTGTCTGGATAGACACTCAATCTTTAATTTGCCTTGTTGGTGTGATATTCAGGAACATTTTGGATCCCAGGAGTAAAAGAGTATCATTGTTCTGATTTATCTTCCTGGATAGCTTTTTTTTTCTACCACTGCCTCAAGCACCAGTGGATCCTGAAATGTACCTTCCTCGCAATCAACATGCATTAAAAAATGTCCAGTCATCCCCCAAATTCCATCATCAAGCTACATTCGTGAAGATGAGGTAACAGTGGTATAACCCTAACCCTAACCCTACAACTGAGTTATAAGAGGCTGACTCCCAAGACTGGGGAAGCAAAAACACACCCACTAGCTGCTTAGAGTTAGAAAGCCTTCCTAGTCTGAAACCTCCATTTTTCTATCTCCTGATTTGCTAATCCAGAAAGCCAAAATTCTCCTCTGCTTCTCAGTGAAAGGTCCTAATATATTGCATATGACCATGACCCTTGGAATGGGTCATTTTCTACTTAAAGCTACAGCAGCTTTCCCATCATAATATCTCAAATGTGAAGCTTCTCTGCCCTTCAAAGATACTAGAGACGTAAATTTAGAAATGATTTTTACAGAGTGATAATAACAATAGATACCTCCTACTGATAATTCCTCACCAGGGTGAAGGACAAAAACTTTCAGATTAGACTTACAGTGTTTAATACAAACTACTATGTATAAAATAAGTAAGCTACAAGTATATATTTTAAAATGCAGGAAATATAGCCAATATTTTTTAATAATTTTAAATAAAGTATAATTTATGAAAATACTGAATCACTATGTTGCACCTGAAATTAATATAATATTGTAAACCAACTATAATTTAAAATAGATGTTAATATATTCTTTAGGTATAAACATGATATTTCAGGTAATCACTGAAAATTGTCTCAGTTCAACCTTTTCCACTGCAATAAAGGAAATTTTAAGATACTAAGCTATACAGAAGACAAAATATGACATGATATAATAACCACCTAAAATGTATATAAATATATAAATAATATCTATAACCTAAAGGTTTAAAGCTTAAGAGATCATATAAATCTTTAAAATTTTTTTAGCTCACCTTATAATCTAATTTTCTCATTCCAGATCTCCTGGATCAAAGATATGGAATGAAGAACCATGATTTTACATGACTACATATAATATTTTGTAATACACATGTAGTAAATTGCATGTTTTGTTTCATTAAATATAATGACCTACTGCACAAATTTCATGGATAAACAGTCAATCCTCATCTCTCACGGATTCCATATTTGCAAATTCTTCTACTTGCTAAACTTTCTTTGTAAGCCCAAAAGCAATACAGAACTTTCATAGTTGTCTGAAGACACGAGAAGCAGTGAAAATTTTGTATTGCCTGATGCACACATTCCCAGCTGGGGTCAAACAAGGTCACGCTCTGCTTTCTTGTTTCAGTTCTTATGGTATAAACGAGTGCCCTTTTCAAGGTCAGCTAAGTGCCAGGTTTTCACATCGTTGTGCTTTTTGTTGGTAATTCTGCTGTGTAACATGGCCCCAAACATAAAGCTGAAGTCCCCTCTAGTGTTTATAAGTGCGAGAAGGCTGTGGTGCAGCTCCCACGGCACGATCTGCGTTAGGCAAGTTGTTCACACCTCAGTTACAGCGCTGAGGGCTGTGAGTTCAATGCTAATGAATATAGTAAATAAGGCCTCTAAACACAAACACAGCTAAAACAAGGTTTTGTATTGGTTGATGACAAAAATGTTGTGACCACAGACTGGTAGGAACCAAACCCCATGTTTCCCCTAAAAGCAATGGTTTAGTATTCACTAATTCAGCATTCAAAGTGACTTTACAGAACAGAACTCCCATGAATAACAAGGATCAACTGTATTGCATTTCAAATAAGTTCGTGTGTTACCAAAAATGCTCTCCAAAGTTTCCATGCTTCCCACCTTGAAAACTCAAGGATGGTAACTATGGAGTTCTCTTTCCACAGACCCTATCTAAGAACTATTAAAATGGGTCTCTTTACACTGCTATGATAATGCTTCCCAAGGGGCAAGAGGCTAGGAGGAAAATCCTGACCAGTAACCCTGGGGGCCTGAACAAAGTTTCCTACAAAGGGAAGTCCTCTCACCAGAGCTATCACAAGGAACCATGGGCAGCTCCCAGAGGCCGTATCCCACGTAAAGTCACATGAGCACTCAGGTGTATGTTCCATGGCCAGGTTATTACACCTGAATGGGGCAAAACGAGAAGGGACAGTCAAGAGAACTGACAGGGCTGGAGCATGATCTGGGCAGAGGTCCAAAGGGAAGACTGCATCAGGGCCAGGAGTCTCCTGAGACCTTAGAGGAGGGGATGGTGACCTCTGGCCTGAAGCAAAGGGAGCTGCTAAAGTGCTGAAACAGGGAGTGGACAATGCAGACAGATACCTGAGTAACCTCCAAGGGAGGCAGACAAATCACCTCCAAGGTCCCTTTCAGCCCCTCGGGTGTATGATGACAGGGTAATGATAAGAAAGAACTGTGCCAGCTGACAGATCAGCTCTGTCAATTTTTATCTAAATTCTTGCTTGCCATCAGAATCTTTAAAAGAGAAACAAATGTCCTTTGGGGAACACAGTTTCCCCAGTCTCTAGTAGTACTGTAGCATATATTCAAAACGTTGCTTATGTTTTAAAGTATAAAATGTCTTTTTACTTTCTTAAGCTGTGACAAAAAAAAAAAGTTTTTTTAATGCCTGGTTCTGTCCAATTACTACATCAGTCTAGTCTCTTTTTTTAAATTACTTCCCTGGTGGCTCAGACAGTAAAGAATTTGCCTTCAGTGTGGGAGATCCAGGTTCGATCTCTGGGTCAGGAAGATCTCCTGGAGAAGGAAATGGGAGTCCACTCCAGTATTCTTGCCTGGAGAATTCCATGGACAGAGGAGCCTGGCGGGGTCGCAAAGAGTCAACTAACACTTTCACTTTCAGTCTCTTTTTTTACATTTTATTATAAACTCAATCAAACAAAAAGTAGAGAGGCTCATCTAATAGATCCTTATGTACCCATCACCTAGCTTCAATAATTTTCAACATTTTAGCCCAGCTTTTTAATCTTATTTGACTAACAGAGCTTTCATATATTTTCTCACTCAGCAAGTATTTACCGAGCAGCTGCCATGTCAGGCACTTTTCAAGTCCTGGAGCTACATGAGTGAAAAGAAGAAAACAGGCAAAAAGTACCTGCTGTGTCAAGAGCTTACATCCTAGTCAGACGAATAGTAGCAGCTAATTTTACTGAGAGTGACAGGCCATCACTGTTTTGGACATTTTTCAAGTATTTCATTTAATCCCCACAGGAATCCAATGACATAGGTGCTTTTGTTATCCTCCTTTGCTGAGGAGGAAATTGTAGCATAGAAAGGTTAGGTAATTTGCCCAAGGTCACACAGGCACCAAACATAGCTGGGGTTGAGATCGGCTCTAGAGTCTGTGCTCTTAACCACCATGCCTACAGCTTCTCCATGCCTCAGCAGGCCCTGCTCTTCCAAAGGTCACCTCTCCGTAGAACCCTGGGCTTCTCTGACGTCTTCAGTATAACGAAAACTACAAGAACAACGTAGATGTGTGCTTCATAACCTTTTTTCCTCATTCATGTTGACTTGGTGGAATCTTTGGATTAACAAAACTGTGGCCATTTGTCCTTTGTTCATTCTGCTTCCTCTTAAAAGAGATGTCTTTTGTAGATTCCAATTCAAATATTATAGCAAGCTAAAATACTGTCAAAACCCTATATTTTCTATCCTAATATTAAGAATAACTAACATTTATTGAGCCTTTGTGAGAGCCAGGCATTGGGCTGAGTTCCTTAGGTCCCTTCATATGGCCCTCATAACAACTCTACAAGATAAATATCATTATCCTTATGCTGCAGGTGAAGAAATGGAGGCACAAACGGATTGTATAACCTACCCGAGTTCTCATGACTAGAAAGAGGCAGAACTAGAACGCGACTTTAGCCCACATTCTTAAATACACTACTCCACCTCTACCTTAGAGGAATTCTCTATACTATAAAATCTGAACTCTTCTGATGGTTCAGCAAAATATTTTAGATGTATCATATAATACTATTCTTCAAAACAAAGATTTTCAGCTTTTTATTGTACCACCCTACATTTCAAATTGCATTTAAAACTCTAGTTAGTTCTCCAAAGGGTCCTGGGAGTATTAATATTCTGATTAATTAGCTCATCCTATTTTATCATTCAAGACTGGGGTAAACCAACAGAACAGGGTTTTATGACTAAGCCAAGCTCTCATATTAAAGGTATCTGTAGAGATAGCAAAGAGACCCAGAAACAGGATAGAAATCACGTATGAAGGAAAACATTCAATAAGGCAGGCCCTATTTCAAGCCATAAATCACCAAATAAAAAACAGTAGAGTAAGTTACTGTGCTCAGTTGTGTCTGACTCTTTACAACCCCATGGACCATAGCCTGCCAGGCTCCTCTATCTGTGGAATTTTCCTGGGAAGAATACTGGAGTGGGTTGTCATTTCCTTCTCCAGGGGATCTTCCCAACCCAGGGTTTGAACCCATGTCTCTTGTGTCTCCTGCATTGCAGATGGATTCTTTACCACTGAGCCACTGGGGAAGCCCAGAGTGCTTGTTGACTTTGGTTCAATTCATTAGTTTTTAAATCATGTGCAAATAAATCAGACTCTGCTTTTAAAAAGTAGTCCTGAAATCCAACAGCAAGCTATTTGTTACTAGCAAGGTGGAGTTGCTTAAAATGTTTCACTGAGTAACAGAAACCTCCCTAACCTCCACTCAAGATTAAACGCATCTATTGGATGCTCTTATACTTCTCTACATGTCTAGAGGATCTATACACATTTTGCTGTTGCTGCTGCTAAGTCGCTTCAGTCGTGTCCGACTCTGTGTGACCCCATAGACAGCAGCCCATGAGGCTCCCCTGTCCCTGGGATTCTCTAGGCAAGAACACTGGAGTGGGTTGCCATTTCCTTCTCCAAGGCATGAAAGTGAAAAGTGAAAGTGAAGTCGCTCAGTTGTATCCGACTCTTGGCGACCCCATGGACTGCAGCCTACCAGGCTCCTCCATCCATGGGATTTTCCAGGCAAGAGTACTGGAGTGGGGTGCCATTGCCTTCTCTGATATACATCTTATCATATAGTAATAATTTGTCTACATGCCTTCCCAAGAAAACTATAAGATCCATGAAGATAACTATCTCTGGATCATGTTCACTGTCATATTTCTAATGCATAGCATGGAGCCACAGTAATGAAAGATAAATAAATTTTATTGAAAAGAGTGAAAGAGGGAGTGAGTGAGTGAGTGAGTGAATGAAAGAAACAGGCACTCTAGTACTAGAGAGGAAATGAGGGCTATCTAATTCATTCTGGCACCAGCTTTTCTCAGGCCACAAGGAAATTCAAGTACACACTTGTTCTATACACTCAATCAGAATTTCCCACACTCAGGAGTTCTCACTAATGTTCTATGATCCTCTCCTTTTTCCTTTCTTCTTTCTAGTTTTTGTCTTGAGTTCATCTGCTTTAGTTTTAAAATATCTGTTTTATCTATACCACCTTAACTCTTCTTTATAAGTTAGGCGCTCAGTCAGGCCTGACTCTCTGCAACCCTATGGACTATAGCCTGCCAGGCTCCTCCGTCCATGGGATTCTCCAGGCAAGACTACTGGAGTAGGTTGCCATTCCCTTCTCCAGGGGATCTTCTGAACCCCAGGGATTGAACTCGGGTCTCCAGCACTACAGGCAGATTCTTTACTGTCTGAGCCAACAGAGAAGCCCTACGTTAATAAATAGACTATAAATACTCCACATTAACTTATGATTTGCCTACTAGAGAATTCCTATGCATAAAGAAATGTTCCAAATTCTTATTTCTGGCTAAATACCAGTGTATTATTTTTACTTTCCCAGAAAATTACCTTTAAGCTGTTGAATTTTTCACATACGCTTAGATGATTTGCACATTGATGATTTGGGAATTACACTGACTCTCAGTTAACTCTTTTCTACCTAAAATTAAATTTTGCAGCTACCCCAAAATGTTTGGAAATTCAATGCCCCCAAGGACTTTGCAATTCAAGTCATAACACAAAGGTTTAACATTTATAGAGTCTCTCTCTAATTTTCCAGACCCACTTTTTATAAATGGAGTGAAAAACGAGGAAAGGAAGAGAAAAGCTGATGGAATGCTGTCAGAATCACACTTTCCTGACATTTCTCGACGTTACCGGCAACTCCTTTTCATTCCTTTCAGCGTAGTCATGGGATTCTGAAGTTCAGTTGCAGCAAAGCTATAGAGAGGGCTCTGGGCTGGAGTCAGATCTCCCCCGTCAGTGACTCTGCCTGGCCCAGGTTCAGGTAGAAACCTCCCTCACAGCTAGGAAATGAAAACTCACCTGGTTCAGGTGCTATTACTCCAGCCATCTCTAGCTGACACTGGTCCTTTGGACCATGAATCTATAATATCCGTCATTCCTGCTATTTTGCAGGTTGCCAACAATAGGCTCATCAACTGGGACCCAGGTCTGAACACAAACCTATGAACAAGGTCATTTGACTCTAAGGATGTCACACAGTGAATGGGTGATGTGCTCAGAATCTGAGACTGGAGTCCTAATCCCAGTTTTACCACTAACTTGTTGTATGACAAAAGGTGAGTTCCTTTACCCCTCAGGACTCTGGTTTCCTCCCTTGTAGGGAAAGAATACCTACCCTGCCAACTTTACCCATACATTGTGAAAACACGTCAGCAGATGACTTGGTGCTCTGAAAAGTTAGAGAACCTTAAAAATGAGCACATTAGAATGTGGTACCCTCCAACATCCTCTCTCTTCACCTCATTTGGGGTTTGTCTTGCTGATCCCCCCAAACCAACCCCAAAGAAGCCGTCTTAGACCATGAAGGACAAAGCCTTTCTTCAGCACCAATTCTGTGACCTCCCAGGGTGTAAATGGGAAGGAGAAAAATCCCCTACTATGTTAGTGGCCTATTCCTCCTCCTTTTCCTCCCTGCCAACAAAAAGAAAAATAGTAATAACTACAACTATTACTATTTAGCCTTACACCACGCATTTGGCTCGCATTGTCTCATTTGATAGCCAGAAAACCCACTTTAATAAGAGTCAGTAGCCCCATTTTAAGTACTAGTATCATTTCACCAATTACTGGTCATTTATCAGTAACTATCAGTAGCCCCGTTTCAGTGATGAGACAGAAAATGAGCTTAAATAACTAGCCCCACTGAAGTATCTTCAGGACTTCCCAATCCCAGTGCTGGGGAGGAAGAAATCCCTTCAGGTCAGAACTTCAGGAGTTGTGGCACACCAATCAGAAAGATCGTTTTTGTTTGAGGACTGGAAGATGAGTGTTTCTGAATCACACTTTCAGCCTCCCTTCAGGGAACATCTATGAAAACAAGGTAGCTCCAGAGTTCTCCCAAGTCACTCTCAGAGTAGAGAGCTTGGATTCCAAAACAAAAGGACCCGGTGCGATTGAAAATGAGGAGGGACACAGGAGAAAGACGCTCGTCCCAGGGAGCGCAAACAAGCTTTCCCTCCACCACCAGGCACATTTACAACTGACCACGAAAATTGTGATTTAACGGTCCAGCATGTGGTATAAAATGTCAGCAACTTTCACAGTTTTGAAAACTGGTGCAAATAGAGAAGCAGAGAAAGAAGTCTGCTCTTTACACCCACACAGTACTGTACACTTGATTTGAGCGCCCCGAAAATTCCCCTAAGCATTTTTATCGTTACGTATCATTTGTATCACTCCACAGTTTAGTCAGCCAAACCATATCCTTTTCCAGCTTTAGATAAATTGCCTTTTGACAAACTGCACACAGACAAAATATCACGAAGTCCCCAAGTTGTAATCTTTACCCTGTTTTTCTACCGAGATGAGTAAGATTTTCCTATTTAGTTTAAGTACATAAGCACCAGATGCATATAACAGGCGAGCATCATCCTTAGCATGTTTACTCACGCTTCCTCGCTGGGTATCTGAGTTTTATCACTACTCTTCCCAGATTATGGTACCTGCGAAATGTAATATAGAAAATTACTGTACAAGGATATATTGGTTTGAAAAAAGAAGTGGTCACTCAACTTTCCTAACTCTCCATTATGATGGATAAAGCTTTAGCTGTATTTGGGGGGAAAAAATGGAAATCATCAAAAAGTGCAAAATGCTTTGTCACTTTCACCAAATTTATCATCAATATCTAAATAAAACTTTTAATATACTATAGAGAAGCCAAACTTTATAAGCCACTACAAAATGTTTAAGCATAATTCATCTCTGCCAGAGTCAAATGAAAGCTCACCTTGCAGTTGCTGTAACAAGGCTATGTTTATTTTGAAGAGAATACAGTAACTAATACTTTATTCATCCAGCTAACATTAAACTTACGTTCAATGGCCATCCAAGAAAATACTTAAGATTAGATAAAGAAAAAATGCACACAGTTCCCAGTGGCACTAAGCCTTTTAAGATCATTAACACATCAAAAAGGCCTTTGTCTATAAATACGTGGATGCAGCACTTTGCCAGACTAATGAAACTGTTGTGCTATTCAACACACACACCACACACAAATATACATACTTGGAAAGACTAGCAACCATTAGTCGAATTAACCAGTGATTACTCCAAGAAGAGCAGTAGAAACATAGTTCTGATACCTGGTGTACATGGCAAGATCTCAGTATTTGGTCACGGATACTGATGGGTATATAGGCTTCTCCTGTGGCTCAAATGGTAAAGAATCCACCTGTAATGCAGGAGACCTGGGTTTGATTCCTAGGTTGGGAAGATCCCCTGGAGAAGGGAATGGCTACCCACTCCAGTGTTCTTGCCTGGAGAATCACATGGACAGAGGAGCTGGGCAGGCTACAGTCCATGGAGTGGCCACGAGTCAGACACGACTGAGTGACTAACACAACAGCCGATGGGTATTTAACCCTCATGTAAATTTCTTACCTGAGAATTGTAAAAATATTGGGCTCTGAAAATAAGTTAGAGGCAACAGTGTTGAACATTTTTAACATCTCAGTTTTGTTTTGATGTTTTTTTCATAAATGTCCTACTTGAAATTAATATACTACACCTTGAAATTAGTGTTACACAAGTTGGCGCGTTTATATTCACATTCTAAAGTATACGAGTTTTACTTTCAGTTTTTACCTAATGAAACGTGTTTCTTCATCAGTACACATTAATTCACACAATCCTCTACAAAGCTAAGTGCTTTCAAGATGATTGTACTCTATATTTGTAGAGCACCTCAGAGTTTTCGATCACTTTCATGCACTTTATCTCATTTAACAGCGAATAACTACCATAGGAGAGAGATACACAGCTTCCTGACCCGTCTTTACCAAGGAAACATGCTCAGAGCAGTCAGTGTCTGCGCCGATATCACAGAACTAGTGACACAACTAGAACTGGAATCCAGGCCGCCTGGGTTTTCCTTCGACATGCCACCCACACATAGCACAACAAAATTACAACCATAAAACTCATCATGCAGAAACTATTTCTACTATGCCTTCGTTCGTTCAACAGTCTATTTACTACCTACGTGTGCCAGACACTGAACTAGAAAGATAGATAAAAGCTCAACACCACTGCAAGCTTTTCCAGAAGTTTTGTCTGACTCTTTTCCTTCTTCTTCTTGCCAGGGTAGCCTGGGTTTTCCCCCCTTAAACTGTCCAAAATAAACATGGCAATGGCTACAAGTCACAGCATGCAATTGTGGGCTCTGTGATAAAGGCATCTCCAAGTCCATGTGAGGGAGCGTTTCTGGGACCTTCCTCGAATTTTCAGTCTCCTGAACACTTTGGGGTAAAGCAGGGAGGCATGACTCTGCTGCTTGAAAAATATGATTCTGTGCCAGAGGAACATGCTATGTTTAAGGTCCACTGATTTTTGTCCCCATCATATCTATGGCGCGATCACCGAGGTGAGTTGGTAACCTCCTTCCAGCGACTATCTACCACTCGAGCTGCATGTGGTTCACTGAATCCCCCACCCACTCACCTCGGTCTGCACATCTAACCAGGATTCTTTAGGGAGGTGCTTTCTGGAGACCTGAGAGAACCATAATTTCTTCTACAAAATTTCTCCTTCTTGTAATGCTATCATTCAAGTTTTATTCTTTTTCATTAAACATGCTCCTCACCATTCAGTTTGTTTTTCAAATGTGAGTGCTGCCAGAAAAATGACTGCGGGAAGTTTCTATAGCCTTAATGTGAATTTGATGACTATGAGCTTTCTAGAAAGGTGGGAGGAACTGGCAATCACATGTAACTGGGGTCCTGAGAAAGGAGCTGCATAGAACATTCAGAGTCAGGGAGGAGAAAAACAAGGGAAGGACACAGCTCCCCAGCAGTTGTGCCAAAAGGAGCTCTGAAATAAGAGGTGTATCACTGGCTCCTGAAGACATTATAGCCATAGGGCAGTTTTTCTGCCTTTGGTCCTTTTTTAATAAAAATTTTTAATGTAAAAATAGAACTGTGGTTTCTAAGGAGAAAATGGATAAATTACTTTGAGTATGAAAATTTCCAGCTGCCTCCAAAAATTTCTATTCAAGCACATCACCAAATCACCAAATAAATCATCATCCCCCAAAACCTCCCCAAACACTTCCTGATAAATGGTCAGTTTTTCTACAAATCCACCATTTATTCTAAGATAGTGGGAACCTCTTTGATACCCTCTGTCTTTTTACCCATATCTAATCTATCACTGAATGCTGACCCATGTCTCTCTCCAAACCAAGCAATTCGTTTTATGCCGTTGACTCCATTCCTTCCCATTGCACCCGTGGATTACAGTAGTGTCCTGGGAACTGGATTACCTGCCTGGAGTCCAGTGGTTCTCTACTTTGGTTTAACCCTAGAGAAAGTTTTAAAATACAAAGCCTGAGGTTCACTCACAGAGATTCTGATGTGATTGGTCTGTGGTAAACCTGGGCATTAGAGGGTTTTGTTTGTTTTTCTTTATTGTGATAAAATTAACAATATAAAATTTACTATTTTAATTACTTGTAAGTGTATAGTTCAATAATGTTAAGTATATTTAGACTGTGCAACCAATCTCCAGAATTCTTTTCATCTTACAAAACTAAAATTCACCACCTTATTAAACCATAACTCCCCATTCTCCCCTCTTCTAGCCTGTGGCAATCACCATTCTACTTTCTATGTACCTCATATAAAAGGAATCACACAGTATTTATCTTTTTGTGACTGGCTTGTTTCATTCAGCACGATGTCCTTGAGGTTCATCAAGCTGTAAGCTGACTCATGGTCTACGATATGCTCCTCTGTCCACGGGATTTCCCAGGCAAAAACACTGCGGTGGGTTGCCATTTCCTCCTCCAGGGGATCTTCCCGACACACGTCTCTTACATCTCCTGCCTTGGCAGGCAGGTTCTTTACCCCTAGCACCACATGGGAAGCCCATGTCTATCCTATCTTTTGGTAATCCACTCATCCATTGATGGACACTTAGATTTGTCTCCCCCTCTTGGCTATTACGACTAATGCTGCTAACTGCAAATCTGTCACTGGCAAAGCCCATTAACCATTCCCGGGAAATAAAAAGAGAATCTGGATGACTAATAAAGTCGAACCTTTCTTTCCTTTGTGCTTAATCTAGTTTCACTTGCTCGTAGGCCGCCACGTGCAGAGGACTTAAACTTGGCAGTTCAGAAGGGAGTTCCTAAGGCAAAATGGCTGCACCCACACCTCAGCTGGGCGGGCACGCGCAGAAACGACTCGGGACAGTGCAATCCAAGATGGCAGAGATGCTGCCCCCGGCACTGGATCCAGAGCCCAGAGCAGCGCCTGCCTCGCGAGAATTCCCACCCTTCCCCACCACGAGACTCGATAAAGCAGCCTGGCCCACAGTCTGGCAGGGAAAGCATGTTCTCTAGAGTACAAACGTGTACCCCTCCATTCTTGGCTCAGAGAATCAAGCTTTCCTTTGCTTCTGAATCATATGCAAGTACTATCCCATTTTATATGAGGGACTTGAACACCTGAGGATTTAATACCCTCAGGGGTCCTGGACCAATGCACAGTACTGAGACACACATACACAGAGACGTGCGTGTGTGTGTGTGTATCAACTATTACACATGTATCAAATTCTAAAATTTTTCCAAGACATTGTCTTCTTATTTGAGGGGTCTCCTTGCCAGGACCCATAGCCATGTTGACCGTGTCATCTGGGTCACTCAACACTGTCCATCCGTCTGGCAAAGACTAGGATTGGGTCCAGAGCCAACTCAAATAAAAGCCTGTGTCACATTTCCTGCCCCGCCCCCACCCCCCCCAACATACCCAGCAGGGTCTGAGAGCAGGACATTACAATCCAGTCCGAATGTTTCACACCATTTAGTGACAGTACATCACTAGATCCCATGGGACGGAGGCACTGTGCTCTCACGTATTTATAGACAAGGGAGCTGAAACCCAGTCTAAAGTCACACGACAAGCCAGTGTTTCAGCCTTTTGTCCTTCCTGAGACAACTGCTCTTGTCCACGGCTCTCCTAGCATGCATCCCCCCAGCTCCTGCTCTCTTGGTAATTTAAGCCCTAAAGGAAATGGGAGCCCCAAACCCTCTTCCCAGGACACTTGTCATCCAGAGAAGAAGAAAGGATGCACATAATGAAAACAGACAGGAACACAAATTGTTTTAAATATGTAACCATATACAAAACCAGCTGCAGCTGGTGCACAAAGCTGTGGGCGGCTGATGGAGGAAGGGGTGGGGCTGCTCAGGAAGAGGTGGGCTCTGAGCAGAAGAGGGTGAAGGGACAGGGAGAGAGGGCCGTTGCAAGAAAAATGGCTGTCATGTAGGAAAGTTCCAAAGTTTGAGAACATGGAGAAAAGAGGTCTGGGAGTCAGAAGGGGCCATCTTACCAGAAAACATGATAATACAGGAAAATACAGGCAATTGACAAATGTTACAAATCTATGAATGAACTTGTAGGGTTTTTTGCTTTTTGTTTTTTTTTCTAGAGGCAACCAGATGCCAAGGACACAGCAGCTTCCCTGGAGAGTGTACTGGGCCTCAGTTCCCCTATGAGCTCTGCACACCCACCCCCACTACCTCATTTTCTCCTAGAATGACCTGTAGTGAGGCCATAATTTGAAGAAATGCTTCAGTGTAGTAAAGAATAGGGTAATGATAGGAAGGATCTGAAAACTGCCAGAACAACCTTACATGAAAGAAAATTTTGATTGATTCAAATATCTTAATAGGGCAAGAAAGCAGGTCACTTCAAAGGCATCATCACCTCTTTTAACTCTCCACTAACATTCTGAAAGACTAGATGAAGTTCTCAACAGGACCCTGCACCTCCCCTTTCTAAAATTCTTCCCATTTGTGGCTGTTTTCTGACTATCTTGCTACTACATAGTAAGTTCTTCCAGGGTAAGAACCACATCTGTCTTCTTCTCATTCAAATCCCCAGCAGGTTCCACAAAACTGGCTTATCATAAGTGCTCCATAAATATTTGTTAATTGTCTTCCTGGGGAACTGTGGAAATCTGAGTAAGTTACACCCCCTCTTTGAGCCTCAGTTTCCTCATTTATCAACTCACAGGTTTAAATTAGCTCTACAGTCAAAAAAAAAAAAAAAAAATCTAACCATGCTTGTGGTTGGCATTTCCCAAAAGGAAATGGGCTGCAATGAGGCATACCCAAAGCAGAGCAGAACCAGAGGTCCTATCTCAACCTCCACTGTGTATCCCTGGTCCCCAACACTGATCTCAAGGGGCAACCTGAGGTGGGAGCTAGAGGAAAGGCTGAGGATGTGTAAGGGGGCAAGATTCGATGGGAAATGACTGACCTGGAGTTTAGAAGACCTGGTTCTAGTCTCACTTGTGACCCAGAGAAAGTCACTATGGGCTTCCCATTTGCTAATCCGTAAAATAACTGAGTAGGCACCAAGGAAAGTTCCCTTCAGATCAAAGATCTTTTTGTTTTTCTCTTCAAAGCCAAAGGTTGCTCAGCCAGAGCTGGGCTCACCATAAAAGAGACTTGAGCCCAATATAATTGCTAATATTCCCCTGATCTGTGGTCCTTCAGATCTGCACAGTTTCTTAGGTGTATGGATGGGAGACTGAATCAACAAAAAGGAAAGAGATTCAGTTTCTCCTAACCTAAGCCATATCAGGCTACTGGGGGGAAAAAAATGTAAAGGCTATCAGTAGGAAAATTTGGAGCATCAGTGTAATCCCTCCCCAAGTTAGAATAACTGCATTTTTTTCAGTTTCTGCATCTGTGCTGTCACTGGGGAGTTAGCTGGCTGTGTCTGTGTTT
The DNA here is from genome assembly GCF_029407905.1 of Bubalus kerabau. Lineage (NCBI taxonomy): Eukaryota > Metazoa > Chordata > Mammalia > Artiodactyla > Bovidae > Bubalus > Bubalus kerabau. Next base: position 20,355,104 of record NC_073635.1, on the reverse strand, counting down.
TAACATCTGTCAGCTAAATCAGAGACTTAACTGCAAAAATCGTGGGGCTCAGAAGCACCATGTGGTTTGACACTCCCTGGATGACACAAGGTCAAGAAAGCAATAAATGAATTGCCATGAGACCCAATATAACATTTTCATCAGTAACACAGCCCTTGTTCCAAAAAGCCTTTGCTCCAAAAAGAAAGCACTTGTACCCATTTTCCCCAGAACCATATTTGGACATTTCAAAGGAGCAAACCATAACAAACTAGAAGCATCTGGGGCAAACAACTGGCTTTCTATTTAAAGAGTGTCGTGTCTCTCAACATAACAGGACTGACATTGCCCATCAGAACCTCCTCCAGGTATGAATAGTATCGCCTTGAAGCAAGATAATGATACATGTGCTTTTTCATCTGCTAAACAAAATCCGAGCCGTGTGGGCATCTATTCATGTAGAACTGCTTCCTAAGTTCTATCACTTTAACCAAAGGTTTCTCTTTGAACGTACTTTGTTTTGCAGATAAAGAAACTGATCCAGGCGGTAGTGAAGTGATAGGCAAGCTCAAACAGCCTGATTTATACTAACACCAGGATTCGAAATTACAGAATTCTCAAGATTTCATAGAAAAATTGAGTTACCAAATCACTCTCCCCTGCACAAAGCACAGTGTGGTATCAATGTTTCGGAAGACCAGGTGGCCCACCAGCACATCCACAGAATGTGTCTTTCACTGGGGCTGGGCAGCTTCTCTTTCCCTAAAGGGGTCCAAGTTTTTAGTACCTACTAATTCCAAGCAAGATTTCTCAACTACAGTTGTGGTCATTGAAGCCCTGTGGAAAGAACAGTCCATGAATTTCTATACTGCCTTTCCACTTAAGCTTTTTTTTCAAATTAATGTTTGCTTAAATGAGAGTTTCTGAGTCCCTTTGCTTTTCACAAGTTTTGAACTCCACACCCAACAGCCACATGCAGCGGAAGGCCTCATCTGAACCCTTGTCTGTACTAACCAGATGCATGAATGCTTTCTTGTGCTTCCCTTAGACAGCAGCTGAAGTTCATTTGATATGTAACCGTTAAGATTTAGTTCTTACTACGGTACATCCACCATTGTAAGTTCTTTACATGAAATACCTCATTTAATCCTCAAAACAACTTTTTGAATTAAGTACCATTTTGTCATCCCATTTTACAAATATGGAAACCAGAGGCACAGAGAAGTTCACTCATTATTGACTAGGGGATTTTGGCAGAAACTAATGCCTCTGTCCATGGGATTCTCCAGGCAAGAATACTGGAGTGGGTTGCCATGCCCTCCTCCAAGGGATCTTCCTGACCCAGGGATTGAACCTGTGTCTCATGACTCCTGCATTGGCAGGTAGGCTCTTTACCACTAGCCCCACCTGGGAAACCCACAACTTAGCACACACTTGCAACACCTGTGGCCAGCGATTTTTCTTTTGGCCAGCCAAAAAACAATTCTGTTATTTCACTAACACTTTGCAGATTATTACATTTAATAACTAAACCTGAAATACCTGAAAAATCTTCTGATTTTCATGAAACATTGTCTTCAGTCCACTCTTCTGTAGAAGCAAAGGAGCATGCTTCAGCATCGTGAATTTCATTTTCACTTTCCATATCAGAATGCATCACTAACGTTTTTTGTCTTTTTCGTGGTCTAATATTCACATTGTCTGAATCAGAACTATATTCTGAAAAACTATCATCTTCTGAGCTACTCGTATATATGTCACTCAAGCAGTCAGAGAAAGTATCTGCTTAAAATTCACCCAAAAACTCTTCTCCACTCAAAATTTCATGATGCATCATTTTTGAAAATTTTATGTCTATACTATATGCAAGGTTGGAACAAAAACCTAATGGAGCAAACTGTGAATAATAATGACAATCATTAACTGCATACGGAACCTTTGACCAATTTTAAGCACTGCTCAGTGATTTTAACTGTATCACTCCCTAGAAACACAGATTCATCTCCAGTCAATAATTACCAGATAACAAATGACACACTAATACATCCCCAGTCAATAATGTGTTAGTCAAAGCTAAGTAACCCAACAAGCTAATAACTGATGGAGTCAGGATTTGAACTCAGGCTTTTCTCTGCACTAGTAAGCAAGCTTCATGAGAACAGAGACTCTACTTTATTCACTGCTATAGTCTCAGCCATCTCCATAGTACTTGGGATATAGCATATGCTCAATAAATATTTATTGAATGACTACACTAAACATCCTCCACAAACCAAGAGAATGACCCAGCATCACAAGCACCAGCTTGAACCAAGAGAAATTTGCTTAGAGCAGCATTTTGGACAAACATTCTTCATGCAACCCCTGGGCTTTGTGTAAAGAATGCAAAGCCCATTGTGAGTGTCTGAGAAAAGCTGGGAGAAAGCCATCTGACCTATTTTGTTCAAGCTGCTCTCCAAGCCTCCCTTCTCCCTGGCCACCCTGATTTGGTCACTGCTGAAACTGGGTCAGCATCGAAACACCACAGTCAGCTTACGACGCTTTCACCATTAAAGGTTACTCTATCATCTGCACATTAAAGAAAAAAACTACGACACCAAATCACAATGCCAGAACCTCCTTTAAGTCTGGCTACAGACTCATGTTAAGACACAGACTTAGAGTTTGCCTCTAGTGTATCACAAAATAACCCTTCCAGAAACGGATGGAAGCCTGTGAGGCCTCCAACTCCTCCACTCCCCAGCCCTCATCGGAGGGCCACCTAGCTCCTGTCCTCTGCTATTCTCCCAGGCTCCTTCCTAAATTAAAATTTTGGATTACCCGGACTCTAATGCCTATTTAAAATAAAACCTAAATTACTACCTTATGTTTGGGGCAAGTCAACACTCTGTCTGGCATCTCTCATTTCTGTGTGAGATTCGAACAAACCCACCAGCACAAGTGGAAAATTGGTCTTGCATCACATACACTGTTGGGATCACCACATTTGGAATTCTAGGTTTATTCTCCCACAGAGTCAAATTTAGCCGAACCCTCGAGAACAGCTCCGTGCACTCTGACATTAAAAGTAATATTTGCTAAAAAGCGTGGGGGGTTTTCAGGCAACTTGAGCTGCAGCAAGAGGCATGTTATTACTGACTTAACTCCTACATGGCTTCCATCTTAGTCATCAGGCACATAGCTGGGTTTCACAACCTCCCCCTTTGTTTCACTCCAACCTCAGAGGAACCAGGTAGGTTTTGTGCAGTTGGTGTTTTGTTTTGTGACAGCCAAAGAGTGAGCCATAACAGTTATAGTATTTTTAAAAGGAAATCTCACCAAAGGAGAGACATAACATATATACGCAAGTATGCTTTGAATGAATGGAAGTGATGGTGGTTGCCCCAGAGTAACCTGGACTGAACAAGGAAGTAGCCATCTTTAAAATATTCTGTGATTTAAAACCAAATTTTAAAGCTAAATTCGGTTCCCAGTGGGAATTATTTATCCCTCATGCTGCCAGTTTTCACTGTTCACCAACCAGACAGGCAGATGTCTTTGTGAAAGATAATCTTTCTTCTAAAGACTGAACCATATTCAGATGGCCTCAAGGAAAACTTAGACTCATTTTAAAGATAAATGAGCTATGACTTCCCTAGGGGTCCAGTGGCTAAGACTTCACACTCTCAATGCAAGGGACCTGGTTCAATCCCTGGTCAGGGAACTAAATCTCACATGCCCCAACTAAGAGTTCCCATGCTCATACTAAAGACTGAAGAATCTGAGAGCTGCCACTAAGACCCAGCACATCCAAATAAATACATATAATAATAACTAAATAAAATATGAAAAATAAAGTAACTAAATAAATTATGAAAAATAAAAATAAATTTCTAAAAACCCAGGACATTTTTGGAAATTGTATACTCTCTAGCAACTTTGTGGGAATTTTTATACAAGCAGTGTTTTATGAGTTATATAAAATGTTATAAAATAGGAAAAAAAATTGTTTCCCATCTTTGGTATTACTCTGATTTTTAACCCTCCCTCATGTTTCTTTCTAACGGAGATATAATTGACACACAATCCATCCTCTCTCGTTTTTAAAAATCAAATTGGACAAACTGGGCAAAAATTTTAGATGGTAAATGTAATCATAATTGGAAAAACTCTGAGAGACTTTGATTCATGTGGAATAATGGATGAACTCTCAGCTCTATCAGAAAGCTATCTGTCAGGGAACATCATTATTCCCCTTCAAATTATCCCAACCCAAATTATTCAGTTCTTATCACCAAGAACCAAAAAAAAAAAAAAAAAAAAAAATGTAGGATGCACACAATTTGAAGGAAAATCAATAAACATCGGTTTCTGTCACCATCTCTGCTTTTCACAAGCAGCACTTGCCCCTTTTGGCTCATCGATGCTCGGAAGAGAGTTAAAACCAACCACTGGCAATTCTATTCTAGTTTTTGCATGCCACTTCTTGACACTCCGCCCAGTCTTTCTTTGATATTAAGAACAATGTTTACAATGTGATAACAACACAGACCTTGTGCAAATGGAACCAACGGTCATAAAAGCCACCACCCAGGACCGTCTCTGTCTAATGTGCTCTACAGCGAGCGTCCCCCTGGGATAAAGGCGCCCGGTGCTTGCGGAGGGAACTATGGTGCAAGTGTCCACTGACCTGCAGCTGAACTTACCACTTGCTGTCTTTCTCTTATAATCTAAATCTGGAAATGCCCTGTCTGGTCAGCAGCGCACTACAAGTCATTCAGCAAAATGCTCCAGCTGCCATAAAAGCATGCCTGTGTGTTAGAAAACGAACTTGTAAAATATAGTCTAAGGATTGTGTGAAGGCCGTTATTTCAGACAGCCAAAATGCTTCTGCCGAGACACCTTTGTAATGCAGCCCGGCGGCAGCTGTGGGTATTGTAGACGCTGTGGGTGTGAGTCTGTCTGCAGTCACAGCTGACCCTGCCCCGGGGCCTGTCTTGTCACTGAACACCCTCGCTGGGACCGGGTCCCCAAGCTGTCTCACTGGGCGCTGACCCCATCGGCTGGGCCAGGCCTGCCTCAGCAAGTTCCTTTCACATCAGCACTCTCTTTAGTCTAACTTCGTAAGACATATCACGACTCTCCAAACCACTGGCAAAGTGGAAAACAGACACAAATCATATGTGACAAATTTCATAATTTGATAAGGAACAAGCCAACTTTTTGAAAAACACTGTTGTGGCTATTTTGAAAGAATAATTGTGCCTTAAAAAGAAAAAAAAAACAAGCATTTCATTATTCTATCTGGACTTTTGGTTTTTCAGATCAGAATAGTGGTTTTCATTTTTCCTTGTGTTTGTTAGTCTGTTGCTTTGTCTTTTGCTTTTTAACAAACACATGGTGTTGATAGCTTTTAGTAAAACTGTATTTATGTTTTTCATATGTATAAATTATGTTCTTTATCACTGCATAATCTTTTCGTTGATTCCACCTCCCAGTTTTTTCTCAGCTTGGTTCACTGCTCCTGACCACAGTCTCCCTCTCTGAGCCCCTGTATTAGCCTCCTACCCAGCCTACCCACTCCACTGTTGCTCCCCCATCCATTCTGTGCACTGCAAAGAGAATTATTTTTTGAATCCACTTCTGACCAAAACACCTCCAGGCTTAAAAACTTTCGGTGACTTCCTAATGGCCCCTTCCTACTTCTCCAGCTTAATCGTACATCAATCTTCTCCCTCCACCCCGGCACCTGCGCCCACACCTCAGGATTACAGGGGTCTTCTTTCAGTTCCTCCCAAGTCCTTGTGCCCTTCAGACACCTGCCAATGCCATTCCCTCTGCCAGAAATGCCCCTCCCACCCCTTCACCCCCAAGGACTCCCCCTGATCCCTCCTTGCAGCTAAGATGCACTCCCTCTGTATTTGTCAACGGGGTGAGATCCTGCTACCTGCTCTCAAAGCACCTGTCCATCATGCTTATAATCACAATGTACGTAATTACCATGTTCAACTAGCTTTTCTAAAATGTGGTTTTGTGCCTGTGTTCACTTTGGTCTCCCCCAGATGCCTGAAATAATACCTCAGCAAATACGTGCCACATGGTGAGTGCATCACCTTTACACGATATGATAACAGCTCATAAGAACAACTAGAGTGACTTCCCAGGTGGCTCCGTGGTAAAGAATCTGCCTGCAACGCAGAAGATGTGGGTTCAATCCCTGGGTTGAGAAGATCCCCTAGAGAAGGGAATGGCAATCCACTCCAGTATTCTTGCCTGAATAATCCCCTGCACAGAGGAGCCTGGCGGGCTACAATGCGGTCCCAAGAGGTAGACACAACCCAGCAAGGAAACCACCAACACCACAAAAGTTGCACAGAAGGCAGGGGAGGAGCGGGTCTGAGAAGGTGGCTTTCCACTGATGGGAACAGTCTTCCCTCGGTGTTTCTGTCTCCCTGGAAGTCTGGAAGTTCTGTCTCCCTGGAGTCTGCGAACAGATGATTAATTCAAGTCTGGCTGAGAAGCTGGCTGGTGAAACTTATAGCCCAAAATTCAGTTGGCCAAACTGTACAGGAAATCACATTTCTAAATTTAGAAGGACCTCCAGATTTTATTTATCTCTAGGAGTTAATGTCTAATAATCCAATAGGCTCTGAATTACATTTTTCTCCTATTACTTACTTTTTTCCTTGACTTACTTTTTATTTTCAAATACTTTAGATTATTGTGACATTAATACAGTGAAATCTCATACACCCCACACCCAGTTTCTTCTATTCCTAGCATGTTCTCTACAATGGGATATTTTTCACAATTAATGAGCCAACATTGATATATTATTATTAACAAAGACCACACTTCCACTCAAACTTCAATTTTCCTGTTATGTCCTTTGTCTAACTCTAAACACATTATATTTAGTAGCAGATATCCTTAGACTCTTATTGCTATGACAGTTTCTCAGATTTTCCTTGTTTTTGATGACCTTGACAATTTTGAGGATTACTGAACAGTATTTTGTATTCTGTTCTTCAAATTGTATTTTCTTAAATTGAGATATAATTCACAAACTATAAAATCCATGCTTTCAAAGAGTACAATTCAGTGGTTTTAGTACATTCACAAAGTTGTACAACCATCACCACTATCTAAATCCAAAACATTTTCACCACCCTAAAAAAATAAATCTAGCACTCATTAGACACTTTCTCTCATTTTCCCTCCCCCTCCCCCCCAGTCACAGCCAACCACTAATCCAGCTTCTGTCTCTATGGAGTTGCTGTTCTGGACATTTCTTCATACCGTGTACCATGCTGAAATTTTTCTTTACTTTCTCTGAAAGTCTCTGAACAACACTTTACTGAGGCTGAACCTCATCCTGATTTCCAAAAAGATTTTCAGAAAAAGAATTTACCAGTCTCCCATTGCTCTAAAATAAAGTGGACTCTTTGTAACTGGACTATGTTTCATTTTAGAACAAAAATACCTGGATTCATGGCCTAGGACAGAGTTCATGCCATTATTCTGTTAATAGATATGATCTCCTAGTTACTCAAATAGAATCTCTAATCTCAGAACACTTTCTATGTCTCTTAACATGTTACACTTATGTTAAACTGAAAAAAATCCTGACATGGACAAGAGAGGCTATTCCGACAGACATCCGCTTCATATGGCATCGATTAATAGTTTGGCTCTATCTGGAGCACATGCGGAGAAGGCAATGGCACCCCACTCCAGTACTCTTGCCTGGAGAATCCCAGGGACGGGGTAGCCTGGTGGGCTGCCGTCTATGTGGTCGCACAGAGTCGGACACGACTGAAGTGACTTAGCAGCAGCAGCAGCAGCAGCAGAGCACATGCGGATCTCCAGGGTATTTGAATACTCCATTACCTGTGGTGCTCAGTGACAAAAGAGGAGCCAAAATGTTTGCTCCTCATTCCTGAAAGAAGTTTTCCCTGGTGGCTCAGATGGTAAAGAATCTGCCTGCAATGAAGGAGGCTTGGGTTCAGTCCCTGGGTCAGGAAGATCCCCTGAAGAAGGGAATGTCTACCCACTCCAGTTTTCGTGCCTGGAGAATCCCATGGACAGAGGAGCCTGGTGGAATATTGTCCGTGGGGTAGCAAAGAGTCAGACACGACTGAGTAACTCACATTTTCTCAACAGAGGCCTGATGAATCACATACCACACCACTGAGAGATGCAATATGGCTTAAGCTATAATCAACTCCCAGGAAAAGCAATTCCATGTTCCCCATAGAGGAGATAAGGACACAGGAATCGGACCGTTTCTTCCAAGGGGCCTTGAAAGAGCTACTGCTTCGGAGCTCTGGCAGTATTCAGAGGCTGGAGTACAGCTGGCCTTAGTCACCATTCAGAGCCAAACAAGAGGAAATGAGTCTAAACCTCATCAAAAGAAATCTAGGTTAGACAAAAGGAAAAATCTGTGAAGACTGTTAGCAGGATACAATGCCCAAGTGTTTGTCCAGCATTTTTTAAATTAGTCAACTGTCCTCACCAGTGGCTGTGACTAATTAAAAATCGTGTCACCACATTCAGAAATGCAAACTGGCTGTAGCAACAGTCAACTACAAGAATACAACACTATGCCTCATGAACTGATATAAAAATCTTGCTCAACCCGGAAAGTGTTCCTGGGATATTTCTATACGGCGTGAGAATTCAAGAATTTAGTTTTAAGTGACTACTGAAATAAACTCTGTGACATAAGCTACATGAAGATAAATAAACTGGGGGGTAGAGGGGGAAGGGGGGAAGGGGCTGGGGGGAGGGCGGTAAGTGTGTTTATTCAAAATTGGAGAAAAGCTACATAACTCACTATATATCAAGCCTGAACTTGGAAAGATCCTTCATATACCAATTATGTGGTAACCAGTTTTTGCAAAACACTGGCTAACTTCCAATCAGTAATAAGGAATCTTTGAATTCAAAAGTGCACATTGTTCTTTGGCTAAAAATAGTAGAAAATCTCAGTCCTTATGATCTCTAATTTAATGCACTTCCTGCCACCAACAAAAACTTACTGAATACCTATTATGTGCCTAGTTTTTGATAAACATCAAACTGAAAATTTTAATATAAACAAAAAGATGTTTTAAACCGTTTAAAAAAACCGTTTAGCATGTTTGGAAAATCACATTATACATTTTTGACAAGATGTAATTTGGTCTGTATTTTTTGCCTTCTCACACTTAGTAGCTATATTTCCTCAAATCTCTGAGACCTCTATAGAATTTATTTTCAAGTGCTAAAGATTTTAAGCACAGATTTCAGAACTGTGAGACAAGTTTACAGAAACAAACCCAGTGATGTGTAGGAACACAGGAATACCACAGCAATTGTGCTCCTGGCCCCCGACGCCCTCTGAGTTCACAGCCCCCACCACCACCACCCCTCTCCACCCCCGCCCCTGGGGACGTCTGGAGCTCCAGTCTGGGAAAGCAATGCGCCTCCTGCACATCCTCTCCCAGGGTCTCTGCCTAGGCCCGCGTCTACGAGCTGAAATGCTGACTCATAGCCTCGGCGGCCGGGTAGCAGCTCTCACTTCCCCAGCCCTGCTAGGCGGGACCAGGGAGCGCAGCGAGCGGGTGGGTGTGGAGGCGTGGAGGGCTGTGGGAAGAGTGTCTGGCGGGCGCTGGGAGCTACAGCCAAGACCTGGAGTCCCAGGATCAGAATGCTGGGCTGATCCAGGGAATCGCAGAAAAGGAAGAGGAAAAAAAGAAAGGAAATAAAAGGTCAAGAGGACAGAGAAGGCCAAGGGAGAAAATGAGGAGAAAAAAAATAGAAGTGCCTGGGGTCAAGCGGTCGAGAATGGGCTGCCCACTCTTTTCCTGGGTTCGCTCTTCTTCTTCTGGCCCTCCCCCCAGCTGGGGACCTCCAGGCAGGATGTGTCCTTGTCCCTGGGGGCAGCCAGCCACCAGAATGTCTCCGTGCTTTGAGCTGACTTAACAAATAATCTTTGGCCAGACACCTGTTTGGGTGTATTTGATTGCTCACTAGGCTCCCTTCCAAAAGGGCCACAAGGAGAAATTTTAATGGAAGCTATTTGCTCCAAAAGGGGATTCCCAGCTGGCTCGGTGGTAAAGAATCCGCCTGCCAATGTAGAAGACATCAGTTCCGTCCATGGGAGGGAAGATCCCCTGAAGAAGGGAATGGCAATCCACTCCAATGTGACAACCCATTTGCCTGGGAAATCCCAAGGACAGAGGAGCCTGGTGGACTACAGTCCATGGGATTTCAAAGAGTTGGACAACTGAGCGACTGAGCACCCACTCACGCACTTGCCCAAGAAGATAGTCCAAGCTCTCTCTTGTCCACCATATTCAGGGGTAAACTACTGCTCTGCACGGGATAATACCTCAGTGATAATAATCTATGACTTTGTGTACTTTAGGACCCTGAAGGCCGTATGTCATCACCCCAGAAACTTAATTAGTGCTAACAATAAAAGAAACACTCTTTTTTATTCCCAAAAGCAGTTGTATAATTCTAGTTGTAAGTTCTAGAATAGGCAAAATCAATCTATGATAGGAAAAAATCAGGACCATTGTTGCCTTAGGGATTTGGGCATGGGGATGGACTGGGGAGGAGCATGGAAGGAACTTTCTGGAATGATAATAATGTTCTATATTTTAGTAGTGCTCTGGATTACACAGCTATATGCATTTATCAAAACTTTTCCAGTGGGTATGTACAGTTTATTGCAAAAAGGAAAAAAATCATAGAAAATATTTAACTCTCGCTGAAGACACGTATGCTAAAGTGCATACGTGTCTTCAGCTGGACATGAAGGACAACAAAAGAGAGTGATTAAAAAGTCATCATATGAATTAACAAACAGTAACAAATAGCTTTTATTTTATCACATGCACAAGCTAACTTTTGTTAATGCAAAATAAACTTTATCTGCTGATACATGGGAAAAGCACGCACAGAAGTATTTAGGGCATCAACCTATGGATAAATATTCTCGGGAACTGCTAGAAATGTTCTTCATAGGGTGATAGAAAAGCTCCCCTACAGTTCTTGTTGTGTATATCTCTGTGCAATATATCCACATTACCAATCCCTTTAGATTATAAGAACCAGCAATTTTAAAACTAACTTGAAGTAGACAGATGGAAAGGTACATGTTGAGTGGGCTGAGAAACTCTTGTTGAACATTAACAATATGGTCTTTATTTATGACTGGCTTCCCTTCTCAAGATTTTGAGGTGTTTCCAATAAAAATGCATGTGATCATTGATAAAACTAAATAAAAAGAAGAGCATAAGGACTAAACAAAAGTAGTGGTTTTAGACCAACAAAAAGAAAAACACAAATACACAACATAGGAGCCTAGGATAATAGCTACAGCTGAGCTTCATATTTGTCTTTGAGCCACCAAGAAAAGTAAGAATCAGTTATATTTTTATTTTCTAATCTAATACTTAGCACAATGTTCTAGAGCAATTTTGTTATCTGAATCTCTTTCAGGTGGTGCAGTGATGTCCCTGACAGTCACCTCAACACGATTCCTACCCCCGAAAAATGTACTAAGTGATTTTCTATACCTAGTTATTGTCATATTCTTACATTTTATTATTTTTTATAATAAAAATAGTACTATAAAGTGTAAATATTATTATACACTGCACGGCTTGCAGGACTTTAGTTCCTCGACCAGGGACTGAACCCCTGACCTTAGCAATGATAGCACTGAGTCCTAACCACTGACCACCAGGAAATTCCCACATTCTTCAGTTTTAAAAATCGGCAACATAAGAAAATAGTTATTCCCAAAGCAAGGACTTCTAGTAAAGAGAATTCCAGGTAATAAAGTATATATCACCTCCAAAGGTTATGGAATAGATAGAAGTAGATAAGACAGAAGTAAATAAAATAAGGTTTTATGTCATAGTCTATGCCCTATATGAGCACCGAAGAATTGATGTTTTTGAACTGTGGTGTTGGAGAAGAGTCTTGAGAGTCCCTTGGACTGCAAAGAGATCCAACCAGTCCATCCTAAAGGAGATCAGTCCTGGGTGTTCATTGGAAGGACTGATGCTGAAGCTGAAACTCCAGTACTTTGGCTACCTGATGCGAAGAACTGAGTCCTTGGAAAAGACCCTGATTCTGGGAAAGAGTGAAGGCGGGAGGAGAAGGGGATGACAGAGGATGAGATGGTTGGATGGCATCACCAACTCAATTCGTCACACCCTCTCCTTCCCACGCTATGTGAACAAGTCTGTTCTCTATGTCTGTGTCAGCCCTGGAGGAATTCTTTCAGAGAGTTCTGTGAGATAGCAGCACTGTATCCTTTTGATAAACTTCCTGTTTTTCTAGGATAATATTTAATGAATATAATTTCATAAGAAGCTTAGAAAATACATTCCAAGAATGGAAATTTCCATTGGTTTGGCTTGATTCAAGCACAGAATTTGTAGCATCTAGAGGAAAAGATGAATTCTAAACAATCTCCCATAAATACCACTTTTCTCAGCCAAGCTTTGATGAAGGTGATGAAGAGCAGACAATTTGAGTTGGCATGCTCTTGCAGGGTCTGGAATGCTCTTCTCTGAGCCGATCCATATGCTTCAGAAACCTCACAAGCAGATGGTGAGGTGTTGATGTTTTTGAAAATGGGGTAGACTTTTCTCTGGGCTCATCCAGATGAGCTCAGACTCATGAGGTTAATCAAGGTCAGCAAACTAGGGAAGATCAGAGCTCATCAGGTAGAATGGGTTTTAAATAGTTTTAGTAGCAATAAGCAGTCATTGAGCTTTGATCAAATATAAGGCTTTTGATCAAAAGTGTGAAGGTTTATAATATCAGAATCTAAAGGAGGCCAGTTGTGCAAGAACTATGGAGTTGGGAAAAGCAAAACTTTCAGATGTTAAGTGACCATCCTGAGCATCCAAAGGCAGTTTTCATAGTTTTCATATTAATTATTGTTATTTAAGTATGTACTGTTGTTGTTGTTATTGTTTAGTCACTAAGTCATGTCCAACTGTTTTGTGACCCCATGGACAGTAGCCCGCCAGGCTCCTCCATCCATGGAATTTCCCAGGCAAGAATACTAGAGTGGGTTACCATTGCCTTCTCCAGGGGACCTTCCTGACCAAGGGATTGAATCCACATCTGCTGCATTGCAGGCAGAGTCTTTACCTCTGAGCCACCAGGGAAGCCCAAAGTATGCATACTTATTGCAAAAAATTCAGAAAATATAGAATAGTATTTTAATAGAAGGTAATTAATAACTTGGGCTTCCCTGGTGGCTCAGTGGTTAAGAACCTGCCTGCCAATTCAAGAGACACCAGTTTGATCTCTGGGATAGGAAGATTCCCCTGGAGAAAGAAATGGCAACCCACTCCAATATTCTTGCCTGGGAAATCCCATGGACAGAGGAGCCTGGCGGGGTACAGTCCCTGCGGTTGCAAAAGAGTCAGACACAACTTAGTGACTAAACAACAACAATTAATAACTCAATCTCTCAGGATAACCACTGTTAATATTTTGCTATATACCCTTCTATACTTTTAACTAGGCTTAAGAAAAAAAATTTCATATAAAAATGTTTTATTTATACATACTGTTGTGTTCTCTCAACTATATATTATAAATATGTATCAATGCCAATAGATTCTACTTCATCTCTTCAACTATGTAATATTCCAGTAAATGGACAGACCACCATAATGTATTCAATTGGTCTCCTACTCATGCATGTATGTGTGCATGCTAAGTCATATCTGACTCTTTTGTGGCCCCCACAGACTGTAACCCACCAGGCTCCTCTATCCATGGGATTTTCCAGGCAAGAATCTTGGAGTGGGTTGCCATTTCCTTCTCCAGGGGATCTTCCTGACACAGGAATCAAACCCATGTCTCCTTCATCTCCTGCATTGTCAGGCAGATATTTTTACCACTAAGCCAACCTCAGTTTAGTTCAGTTGCTGACTCTTTGTGACCCCATGGACTGCAGCATGCCAGGTTTCCCTGTCCATTACCAACTGGGAAGTGACAATAAAATCATGTTGTTCTAAACCACCCAGTTTGTGGTACTTTGTTATAGCAGCTCTAGCAAACTAATAAACCTCTCCACCCACCTTTAACACCAGAAAGAATCAAGTGTGAAACACTAAAAAATGAAAGGATTTGGTGTCTCAAATCCTGCTCCTCTTTGGTGATATAAAATAGTAATAAATCAAAAAAATTAAGTTGTAGCATCAGATACTTGATTAGGGTCCCAGAAAGAAACACTGCCCCACCTCCTCCGCCCACCGATTAGAAAATTAAATAACTTACTCTCAGAGCTAGTAAGTGAAAGATCTGAGGTCTGACCCAGGCCTGTTCTAAAATAGTCATTCCATCCTGTACCGTCCTGGGCAAGCTCTCACCTCTCTTCTGAACCCTAATCCATCTCCTTGTTAGCTCTCTTTGGCCCTCAGATACCCAAGGCCCACATGCCACCTCTAGTCCCAGCCCCCACTGCACTCAACCCAAACCACCCCTCCTCTAGGGAACTGCATTCCAAAATGCACCTTCTTTGCTCCCCCTCACTCCCCAAATAAAACTCCTAGGCCTTCAGAATCAGACCTGCGCTAGATTTTCAGAAAAAAAGCCATCTGAATATCTAAAGCAATTTATAAAGCATGTGCTTAAAGTGTACACCTGCCTGAGGAGTCTGTAAACCAAGGAATCTCTATTTGGCAGAAAGAGTGGGGCAGATAACTTCCGGAAGGTGCATTTGTGGTTTTACATGATGACTCTGGGCAACTTCTCTTACTCCTCCCAAACCCACTTCTCAAACTGTCTGAATGCTGGTCAGGGATATAGAAAGTATTAACCAGTCTCCCAAAGTCCTTCCTCAATTCCATTCATCTGTTTATACTTTGCTAAAATGCACAGGTCCCTGAGAAATGTACAGCTCAGGGCAGCTGGCCTCTCCTGAGAGCCGCTGAGGATTGCGGGGAACAAGAGTGGCAATATCCCAGGTCAGAAACAACAAAATTCTGTAAAGCAATTATCCTTCAATTAAAAAATAAATAATTTAAAAACATATTCCAGGTCACAGATGGGGGAGAGATGCCTGCCCCGCCATCTTGCCCACACAGAAATAAACACTTTCCTAAGAGCTTTGCCCCTAAAGTGCCTTTGAGATGTCATGGAAACAGCGGCTGTACTGAGCACTTTCGCTAGCCATTTCATTACCCTCAGCACTTTTTAGGCATTAACTCATTTTGTCTTTACAACAATCCTAAGAAGTGAGTGCCTCTACCCTTCTTTCATAAATAAAAAACCAGAGGCACCAAAAGGCAAAAAGAAAGTGAAAGTGACAGAACTTAGTCACTAAGTCGTGTCCGACTCCTTATTGACCCCATGGACTGTAGCCCACCGGGCTCCTCTGTCCATGGGACTCTCCAGGCAAGAATACTGGAGTGGGTTGCCACTTCCTTCTCCACCAAAATGCAAAACTAGTATCCAAACCGAGGCAGGCTGACCCCACAGGCTCCTGCTTTAACCACTGTTCTACACAGGTAAATCATGTATGTTATATGGATTATTATTATTTCAGCAGAAATGAATAGTAGCAAATTTAAAAATCTGCCAGGCCATTTGAGATCCAGCAAATGTTCTCACTTAGATGCTCAAATCAGACATCAACAGCTCTAATGGGCCAGCCTTGCAGAGCCACCTGAGGATCCCACAGGTCCCGTTTGAATGATGCCTGGGAATGACAACCAAAGGCCTGCCCCGGGAACCAAGTTTAAGTAACTAAGCAAGTCTGAAAGCATGTCTCTGGCCTGAGGACTCAGGCTATTCCTTGCGGGTCAGATTCCAACGGCGCCTTCTGAATGTATTTTGCTGGAGATGGCTGAGCAGAGCCCCCAGCTTCATCATGGAACTGAGAGGCCTCCCTCCTGCCTGCCTACCTCTGGAGCATTCCACAGCGGCAGTCCAAACAGCTTGTCCAGACTGTCACACTAAAGGAATTTATTTTCAAACAGAACAGAAAAAAAGAAGAGGAGATCCCAAAAGTCTGCTCTCCTTCCAAGATTTAAAAGGCCTGATGCAAGAAAGTAAAGATAACAAATTTCGAAGTGTGGGATTCTAGTGAGTATAATGCCTCCAGTAGTTCATTTTACCATAAATTCTTTTTTTATTTATTTTTAATTGAAGGATAATCGCTTTACAGTGCTGTGTTGGTTTCTGCCATACATCAACATGAATCAACCATAGTATACATAAGTCCCCTCCCTCTTGAAGCTCCCTCCCACCTCCCACCCCATCCCATCCCTCTAGGCTTTCACAGAGACTCAGTCTGAGTTCCCAGAGTCATACAGCAAGTTCCCACTGGCTATCTATTTTACATATGGTAGTTTATACGTAAATTCTTAATCGGCCTTGTCTTTTCACTGAGATAAGGAAGAAGTACGGGTTTCCCAGCTGGTGCTCGGGGTAAAGAACCCACCTGCCAATGCAGGAGATGTAAGAGATGCAGGTTCAACCCCTGGATTGGGAAGGTCCCCTGGAGCAGGAAATGGCAACCCATTCCCGTATTCTTGCTTGGAGAATCCCATGGACAGAGGAGGCTGGTGGGCTAGAGTCATAGGGTGGCACAGGATCAGACACGACTGAAGAGACTTAGCACATGTGCAAAGAGAGAAGTATAGTGTATCAGTGCCTGACTGTAACAAAACTGTAGCCAAATCAAAGGATGGCTCTATCAAACTGGTTTTGATTTCAGAATATCAATCTGAGCTTGTGATAGCTTTCAATTTCAATTTTATGGGCAGCTCTAAGAATTTCACACACATGTGTGCATGTGCACACCCACCCGTGCACACACATGCTTCTCTTACAGAGTGATCCTAGTGATGAGAAACAACACATGGCATGCACAGTGAAGTGAATGCCAGGACAGGGTCTGCTCAGCTTTTGAGGGAGCGTCTGAGAGCTGCCCTAGTTCTCGAAGTTGTGCTCAGCCAAGCCCACTGAATCCCAAAGGAGAAGGGACTGCTGGGTTGCCCACTTCTAGAGCCCACAAGCCTCCTGCAGACAAAAAGACCCAGGTCTACCCCTCCACCAGGAAGGAAGTATCTGCCAACAAGCTGATGAGCTGAAGTGTGTAACATACAAAAAGGGATGAGGGGGTGGTCCAGTGGTTAAGACTCCATGCTTCCACTGCATGGGGCATAGGTTCCATCCCTGGGGAAGAAGCTAAAATCCCATATGCTGGTGCAGACCGAAAAAAAAAAAGGAGGAGAGTGAGGTAGCACACTCTCCTCCTCCAGAGGATGGGAGGAGGAGGAGGATCCAGTGGGAGCAAGAAAGGAGAGCAGGAAGGAGGGACACTGCATTCAAGACGAGCGGTGTGTGTTCTCCAAAAAAAAAACAACATTCGTGGGGAATGACGTAATGAGTATGTTGGATCAAGTCACAGCCTTTGCCTCTTTTTCTATATTGAGCAGGTAAATCAACCTATCAAATCCATAATTGTCCTGGGTGGATTCTGCCTGAGGAAGGTGGTCCTAGAGAAAGTGGGTAGTGGTCACCACGTCGTCATTCAGGTCCTTCATCCATGGCAAAGAATGACCTGACTCCTCCTGTGGAGGAGAGCTGGAGACCTGCCTCCTAGCTGCAGGGGCAGGCTGTGGGGGAACCTTTAGTCCTGCAGGAGCCAAGATACCCCACACCCAGGAGTAAGAGGCAGCAAGACTGCACTTGTGGATGTTCCCCAGCTACAAGAGATTGAAAATGAACAACCCAGAGAGAGAAGGGTGGGGCCCCTGCCACCAGGAGTTACACTGCTAACTCCTACTTTGTTCTCTTGCCTCTCTGTCTGCTCCTCTGCAGCGAAGAGCTCTGAAGTCCTTAAAACAAAAATGGTATTGGCCAATTCACAGAGACGGAAAGTAGGATGGTGGTGGCCAAGGACTGGGAGAAGGGGGAATGAGAAAGTTTTTAATGGGTATAGAGTCTCAGTTTTGCAAGATGAAAAGAGTTCTGGAGATGATGGTAGGTGATGGTAACACAACAGTGTGAATATGCTTCATATCCTGGGACTGGACACATAAACATGGCTGAGATGCTGAATTTTAAAGACATCCCTGATGGTCCAGAGGTTAAGAATCTGCCTTGCAAGGCAGAGGATGAGGTTGGGGAATTAAGATCCCACATTCTGCAGGTCATCTAAGCCCTCTCGCTGCAACGAAAGATCCTGCATGATGCAACTGAGACTTGATGCAACAAAATAAACCTTTTTTTTAAAAAACTGACTTTTTTAAATGGTAAATTTTATATTATGTGTGTTTTACCACAAGTTTTAAAAATTAATATTATTTGCTGAGCTTCAGGGACTTCCCCTGTGGCTCAGTGGTAAAGAAACCGCTTGCAGTGCAGGAGACACAGGAGACGTGGGTTTGATCCGAGTCGGGAAGATTCCCTAGAGAAGGAAATGGCAACCCACTCCAGTATTCTTGCCTGGGAAATCCCATGGATGGAGGAGTCTGGCTGATTACAGTCCATGGGGCCACAGAGAGTGGGCCACAACTGAAGCGACTGAGCATTTATTGTTTGTAGATTTTCTTCATGATAGCCATTCTGACTGGTGTGAGGTGATACCTCATTGTAGTTTTGATTTGCCTTTCTCTATTAATGAGGGATGTTGAGCATCTTTTCACATATTTGTTGGCCATCTGTATGTCTTCTTCAGAGAAATTTCTATTTAGGTCTTCTGCCCATTTTTTGATTGGGTTGTTTGTTTTTTTGATATTGCACTTCATGAGCTGTTTGTATATTTTAGAGATTAGTCCCATGTCAGTTGCTTCGTTTGCAAATATTTTCTCCCATTCTGAGGGTTGTCTTTTCATCTTATTTATAGTTTTCTTTGCTGTGCAAAAGCTTTTAAGTTTCATTAGGTCTCATTTGTTTATTTTTGTTTTTATTTTTGTTATTCCAGGAGGTGGGTGAAAAAAGATGTTGCTGTGATTTATGTCAAGGAGTTTTCTTCCTAGGTTTTCCTCCAGGACTTTTATAGTGTCCAGTCTTATATTTAGGTCTTTCATCTATTTTGAATTTATTCTTGTGTATGGTTGTTAGGGAGTGCTCTAATTTCATTCTTTTACATGTAGCTGTCCAGTTTTCCCAGCACCACTTACGGAAGAGCCTTGTCTTTTCCAAACCATTGCTGTTCTATCTTTCCTCAAGGCACTCTTCCTTTGAAGCATGTGCTATCCATCATGTAATGCCATCCTTTTCCACCCACTCCCCCAGTGGGCCTGAAGGTCTTGGCACCTGGCTCCAAGTCTTTTTCGCCCCCGGACTCCTGCCAGCATCCGAGTAACTTTAGTGTTCTCCTTGATGACTCGGCCAATCCGACTTCCCAGATAGTGAGTGGGAATTACTCTACCAGTAATTTCACATCGTTATCTATAACTCTTACAGCAAACCAAAAGCTCAGCTATAGCTCCCCTATTTGTAGACAGCAGGGGCTAGGATTCTAAACCATGCTGGTCAGACTCCCAAGTTCACGCTCGCCTCTGCGTCAGATCAAGAGACATCATACTACCCTGCATCAGAATGCACCTAAAATGTAAGCCTAAAAACCCTGCTCCCTGCCGTACACTCTTCCCTCGCCCCCTCTCCCACTAAATCTCTTTCTCCACCTCACCAGACACCCAGCCCTTCAACCCTTCCTTGGCTCCCAGTTAATCAGCCCTGCCTGACACCTCTCCCTCCATCCCAGCGGCCAGAGAAAATGCCAGGTACACCCCTCGTGAGACTGTTTCTTTGGCCCAGTGCCCATGTTATAAGCCCTCTCCCTTTGATCGCCAGACTACTGATTAAATTAGCAAAATCCGCTAGGCCTACAATTGTAAGCAATGTTATGGTGGTGATATAAGTGCCGGTTTGAACTTTCAAAAAGTGTGCTAGATTGGTTGGGACCAAGTAGAGAGAAAACAGCTGATGGCAGGTGGCAACTGATAAGAACCATGGCTACTGCCAGCTGGCCCCGTAAACCAAAGGGCCTGTGGCTCTGCCTGGGGCTCTTGGCCTAGCAAGAGCACTATCACCATGAGGCCACTCCCGGCATCTACCAAAAGACATGGTGTCTCCGTCCATCCTTGAGCCAGTGACTCAGCACTCTACAGGTCCCTTGGGCGGCTGGAAGAGATCCTCACTTCCCTTACCACCCATCAACATATACCCACCACTATTGACTCAGATGGCAAAGAACCTGCCTGCAATGCAGGAGACCCAAGTTCAATCCCTGGGTCAGGAAGACCCCCTGGAGAAGGGAATGGCAACCCACTCCAGTATCCTTGCCTGGAGAATTCCATGGACAGAAGAGCCTAGCAAGCTACAGCCCATGGGGTCTCGAAGAGCTAGATGCAACTTAGTGAGTGACACACATGGAATGATAAAACGTGCTCTTGAGTAAACACCTCCCTTCCATCTTCTCCGGGACCAAATTTTGTAGGGAAAGGTGAGAAGTGAATTAAGTGGACTTGGGTTGTTTAACGTGAAAACATATTTATGCCTGTGTATTCTTTGTCTTTCAGCATATCAAAAATGCAAAGTGGGCTTCCCTGGTGGCTTAGTGGTAAAGAATCCACTTGTCAGTGTAGGAGACACGGGTTCAATCTCTGATCCGGGAGGATCCCACATGCCGAGGAGCAACTGAGCTGCTCTGCCAAAACTACTGAGCCTGTACTTTAGAGTCCATGCTCCGCAACAAGCGAAGACACCACAATGACAAACATGCACACATCAACTAGGGAGTTGTCTAGTTGTCTAGTTGTCCTGTCTTGCTGCAACTAGAGAAAAGCCCACGCAGCACTGAAGACCCAGCACAGCCAAAAATAAAATTAATTAGTTAATTAATTTTAAAAAATGTAATGTAAAAGTATATGAGACATATCCATGACAAGTCCTGAACTCTTGGTCATCAATAATAAGGACAGTAATACTTGGCACTCACATCAACAATGTCCTCATCAACATTTCTGTTCTCTTGCCCTGTTATCCTGACCTGTTTCCTCTCGCTGACAGTCCCCTTAGAACCGATTCCCAGTTCTAAGTTTTTTGGTACTACTAGAGAGAATCTCAAAACACTGTTGATTGCCTAAGTTATAAATTTAAGAGCTCAGCTCTCCCCTAAATATATCCCACTATTGCATTTCCCTATAGCAGCACTTCCAAACCCTTCCAGGTTCTTTGAGCCCCCTATCCTAACCCTAGCCAGTAACTTCCAAATGAAAGAGTCATCCACAACGTCCATGCCTTTCACCTTTCCAGTTTTATTTCCACTCATCTTCCCCACTTCTTTCTTGTCCAAAAAGAAAAGTACCCTACTCCTTTCTACATCCAATCACTCCTGCATTTTTATCCCATACTCATTTTCCTCTTCTAGGATGCTTCATCAGTTATTGAGTTTTTTCCACTGAACCCATCAGCCAATAACACCAGGCTTCCCTCTATTCCACCTGCTCCTCAAACCACTACCCTGCGTGCCCTTTCATTCACCACCAAGTCTATCTGTGGTCCGCAGGCCCTCAGCTGCCTCAACTCCCATTCATTTCTCACTTCCTGTAATTTAGTTCCCAGTCCTACTTCTATATTGAAGTTTCCCGAGCAAAAGTAAAAAAAATTCCTATTTGTCAAACCCAGTCTTCAGTTCTCATCCAACTCCCCTTTCTGGAGTTACAGCACGGCTGTGAGGCAATACCGCATGGAATTAATAGCAGGAATCCTGGAGTCAGTGGTCTGGGTGCGGCCAGTTTCCACGTGGTTACAACTTGAGTTGAAGTATTCAACTTATTTGCGCATCAATTTCCTCATCCCTAAAATGGAGAACGTGCTAACAGTAGCCCCTAGCATTTAAGGCTTATTAGCTTAGTCAATGAGGAGGTGCAATCTGAGACAGTGAAAAGCCACATTGGGAGTCAGGCGAACAGGGATTTAATCCTAACTCTAGAATCTTTGTAATAACAAGATCTCTGGGTCTCAGTGCTTTCTGGCCCTAAACACTTCTATGAGACATTAAACAGTTTGGCAATAATTTAAGAAAATGTACAAATGAGTACTAAATGAACAACACATGTAATAAGGGATCCAGGGAAAGGGAAGAATACTGTGAGCAAGATAGTTGAAGGTTAAATGGGCAAAACTTTAGTGGACCCCAAGAGACAGGGAGGATTTTGATCGATGTAAAAGAGGAGGGAAGGTTCTGAGTTTGAGAAGCAAAACAAAGGTATGCAGTGATTTGGGGCACACCAAGAAGACCGCCCTGTCAAAAATAACTTCCCCATGACTTGTCTATGTGTCTGTGTGTGTCTGTGTGTGTGTACTCAATTGTCCAGTCATATCCAACTCTTCGATAAGTTCTGAATGTTAATGGTTAATGGTCTGAAGTTATTGTTAAACCACAAATAAACTATTGTTTATAACTGGTAAAAATGAAAGTGACCTATACCCTGGAGCCACTTAAAGCAACTTGTAGAAGAATAATTAATTAAGGATGTACACCAAGATAGGCTTCCCAGGTGGCACTAGTGGTAAACCCACCTGCCAATGCAGGAGACACAGGACAGCGGGTTCAATCCCTGCATTGGGAAGATCCCCTGGAGGAGGGCATGGCAACCCACTCCAGCATTCTTGCCTATTCTTGTCCGTGAGAGAATCCCATGAAAAGCAGAGCCTGATGTGTTACAGTCCATGGGGTTGCACAGAGTCACTGACTGAAGCAACTTAGCACACACGTACACCGAGCTATTAGTGATGGTTGTCTCTAGACAGTGGTTGCAAGTGACTTTTATTATGCTTATCTATATTTTCTAAAATGAACATGAGGGACCACCCCAGTGACACAGTGGCTAAGACTCTGTGCTCCCCATGCAGGGCTAGATCAGGGTCAGGGAACCAGATCCCACGTGCCACAACTAAAGCGCCTGCATGTGCTTTGTTGCTCAGTCACGTCTGACTTTTTGGCACCCCATGGACTGCAGCCTGCCAGACTCGTCTGTCCAAGGGGACTCTCCAGGCAAGAATACTGGCATGGGTTGCCATTTCCTTCTCCATAAAGATCCTGCACGCTGCAGCTAAAAGATCCCACATGCTTCAACAAAGATTGAATATTCTGCATGCTGAAACTAAGACCTAAGGCAGGCAAATAAATAAATTCTTTAAAAGGAACATGAATTGTCATTTATAACCAATATGAACAAGAGCACATTTAAGGTTTTAAATGCAATTAAGGAGGTTGTGACATCTTAAACCAAATTAGCAAAGGAAGTGACTGCTTGACAGATGACTGGGACTCAGTTGAAGTCACAGAGATGCCGGGGCACTGAAAGAATTGTTGCAAGTGGGGACAGTGAAGCACTGGCAACAGTCATTGCCTAGAGCCTAATTTGCCCCTGCAACAATATATTGCAACCTCTTAAAGCCCATTTTATTTTTTGTACACCCACTTTTATTTCTGATACCCAAAAATATTCAACAATTTTATTAATTACAAAAGATCTCTGGGAATTCCCTGGTGGTCCAGGGTTAGGACTCTGCACTTCCAGTGCAGGGGCCCAGGGTTCAATTCCTGGTCAGGGAACTAAGATCTTACAGGCTGTGCAACACAGCCAAAAAAAAAAAAAAATCTCTTTTTAAGTAGTGATACACAAAGGGTAATACAGCTACTCAGAATTTTTTGGTGCTTTTTCAGTGACAAATGCCTGTCAGTTATTCCTCACCTCAGTCCTTATTCTCAGATTTGTGATTACCTTAGAGAAGTTAACAGAGAAGGCAATGGCACCCCACTCCAGTACTCTTGCCTGGAAAATCCCATGGATGGAGGAGTCTGGCGGCCTGCAGACCATGGGGTCGTGAAGAGTCAGACACGACTGAGCGACTTCACTTTCACCTTTCACTTTCATGCATTGGAGAAGGAAATAGCAACCCACTCCAGTATTCTTGCCTGGAGAATCCCAGGGACGGGGGAGCCTGGTGGGCTGCCGTCTATGGGTCCGCACAAAGTCAGACACGACTGAAGCGACTTAGCAGCAGCAGCAGCAGCAGAGAAGTTAATGGAGTTCTGAAGAGTAAAGTTTTGGGCAAGACAACTCATAAGATGGGGAGCACATGTATACCTGTGGTGGATTCGTTTTGATGTTTGGCAAAACTAATACAGTGTTTGAGGTTTAAAAATAAAATAAAATAAAATAAAAAAAAGAATAAGCATGATGAGGATCATTCTTTATATATGTTAAGTTGTTGTATTTTTAGTTCATTCTCTCCTATAAATCAGATTTTCTGCAGCCTTTCCACCATTATGCCCTCAGAGAAGGGGAAAAAGCAACTCCACAGAAAGGAGGGAATGACTTAGAAATATTTCCTCCCAGTCAACAGGGGAAATTAAACTTTCCAGTAAATCGTGACTTCAAAATAAGAGACATAAGCAGAGAAATAAGTGTGGCCTGGTTCCTTTGCCTTGGGCCTACATCTCAAAGTAAGAGGTCGTTAGGTAAAAGCTGAGAGAAAAGTCCAAAGTTGAGGGGTTCCTGCCCCCACTTCCTATTGGGGCTCCAAGAAGAAACCTCATCCCAGAATAATTTCCTCATCAGTATAGAGGAGTCTCAATGGGGAGCTGGGAGGGGAAATGGTATGATTAGAAAGAGATATGTGGGAATTCCCTGGCAGTCCAATGGTTAGGACTCTGCACTTCCACTGCAGGGGGCCCAGGTTCAATCCCTGGGTGGGGGGCTAAGATGCCACATGCCACGTGGCACGGCCAAAAGTAGAAAGAGAAAAAGAAGACAAAGGTCTGAGGTAGCACCCCAAAGTCTTCCTCAGCTCCCTTATGAATAGAAAGGATCCAGAAATTCCCATGTTACCCATGGAGGGCTTCCTGATGAATTTCCATGGAGGTTGCCAGGGTAGCAGTGGAAAGATCCTGTGACCAAGGACCGCAGAACAAACCACCCAGTGTGGGAATACATAAGAGTCCCAACAGACCTCAGGAGCATGTGTGGTGTCAGCAAGAGATGAGGTGAGTCAGGTGATCTAAAGAACAGCCACGAAGGCCCACCAGACTGCGGGAGAGGCCCGGGCTCATCAGAAGCTGATACCAGCAGGTGGTCAGTGACCTGCAGAGGTGACACTGACGTAGGGAAAGCAGCAACACCAAGGCCTAAGCCTCAGCACAGACCTTGGGGCCACTCACCACCAGTGATGCTCTGATACATTAAATATTTAACAACAGACTCTCCAGAGAGGAAAAACCCTGGTTTGTGGTATTTAGAGATATCCTTGGTGTAAAGACTGCCACCGAAGAAGATTTCATCTTTGCACCATCGAACACAGAGTTGGGAAGAGATGAGGTTCATAGAGGCATACAATTTTATAGTATTTCCACTTACAGATACAATTCATAGAACTTCAATAGCATAGATAACAGTAAAATATAGTCAAAAATTAGGAAGTGGTGAATTCTGAGTATTACTTTTCTTGTCAGTATTATTTCTTTCATGGTAAGTTTGTGCAACTTAGCTGTTATTGAATATTGTATTTAAAAACTGACTTGCAAAATTCCCCAAAATTAAATAATCAGTTCTGGTAAGCTGATGCAAGCCAGCTAGAGCATGCCACTGCTTAAGAAACCCAACCCATTTTTTCCAGATATCATCTTGGAGAGCCATACAGGTAGAGGAAGAAAAATCAAACCACTAGGTCATCTACCCCAAATAAATTAAATTATCATTAATTAATAAGTGTCAGTATCTACTATCACCTCCACCACTATCATTTCCAACCTGAAAGCTGGGGAAGAAGATGAAATCAGTTATAAAAAATTAAATAAACTGTATTTTCTTTTCATATCTCCATTTAAGTGTGTGTCAATTAAAAATTTTGTACCCAATGAAAAGATGCTCAACATCACTCATTGTCAGAGAAATGCAAATCAAAACCATAGTGAGGTACCATCTCACACCGGTCAGAATGGCTGCTATCCAAAAGTCTACAAGCAATAAATGCTGGAGAGGGTGTGGAGAAAAGGGAACCCTCTTACACTGTTGGTGGGAATGCAAACTAGTACAGCTGTATGGAGAAGAGTATGGAGAAAGCCACTACAATATTGTAAAGTAATTAGCCTCCAATTAACATAAATAAATGTATATTAAAAATTTTTTTAAATAAAAATAAGTGGATCCAGAGGATCTTCCTGACCCAGGGATGGACCCGGGTCTCCCGCATTGTAGGGAGACACTTTACTGTCTGAGCCACCAGGGAAGCCCATATGTGCAAACTTAAAAAAAAGTTTACAAACAATAAATGCTGGAGAGGGTGTGGAGAAAAGGGAACCCTCTTACACTGTTAGTGGGAATGCAAACTAGTACAGCCACTATGGAGAACAGTGTGGCTGCTGCTGCTGCTGCTAAGTCGCTTCAGTCGTGTCCGACTCTGTGCGACCCCATAGACGGCAGCCCACTAGGCTCCTCTGTCCCTGGGATTCTCCAGGCAAGAATACTGGAGTGGGTTGCCATTTCCTTCTCCAATGCAGGAAAGTGAAAAGTGAAAGTGAAGTCGCTCAGTCATGTCTGACTCCTAGCGACCTCATGGACTGCAGCCTACCAGGCTCCTCCATCCATGGGATTTTCCAGGCAAGAGTACTGGAGTGGGGTGCCATTGCCTTCTCCGGAACAGTGTGGAGATTCCTTAAAAAACTGGAAATAGAACTGCCATATGACCCAGCAATCTCACTGCTGGGCATACACACTGAGGAAACCAGAATTGAAAGAGACATGTGTACCCCAATGTTCATCACAGCACTGTTTACAATAGCCAGGACATGGAAGCAACTTAGATGTCCATCAGCAGACGAATGGATAAGAAAGCTGTGGTACACAAAACCTGACAAAGATCCCACAAAAAAAGAAAACTACAGGCCAATATCACTGATGAACATAGATGCAAAAATCCTTAACAAAATTCTAGCAATCAGAATCCAACAACACATTAAAAAGATCATACACCATGACCAAGTGGGCTTTATCCCAGGGATGCAAGGATTCTTCAATATCCGCAAATCAATCAATGTAATACACCACATTAACAAATTGAAAAATAAAAACCATATGATTATCTCAATAGATGCAGAGAAAGCCTTTGACAAAATTCAACATCCATTTATGATAAAAACTCTCCAGAAAGCAGGAATAGAAGGAACATACCTCAACATAATAAAAGCTATATATGACAAACCCACAGCAAACATTATCCTCAATGGTGAAAAATTGAAAGCATTTCCTCTAAAGTCAGGAACAAGACAAGGGTGCCCACTTGCACCATTACTATTCAACATAGTTTTGGAAGTTTTGGCCACAGCAATCAGAGCAGAAAAAGAAATAAAAGGAATCCAAATTGGAAAAGAAGAAGTAAAGCTCTCACTATTTGCAGATGACATGATCCTCTACATAGAAAACCCTAAAGACTCCACCAGAATATTACTAGAACTAATCAATGACTATAGTAAAGTTGCAGGATATAAAATCAACACACAGAAATCCCTTGCATTCCTATACACTAATAATGAGAAAACAGAAAGAGAAATTAAGGAAACAATTCCATTCACCATTGCAATGGAAAGAATAAAATACTTAGGAATATATCTACCTAAAGAAACTAAAGACCTATATATAGAAAACTATAAAACACTGGTGAAAGAAATCAAAGAGGACACTAACAGATGGAGAAATATACCATGTTCATGGATCGGAAGAATCAATATAGTAAAAATGAGTATACTACCCAAAGCAATTTATAGATTCAATGCAATCCCTATCAAGCTACCAACAGCATTCTTCACAGAGCTAGAACACATAATTTCACAATTTGTATGGAAATACAAAAAACCTCGAATAGCCAAAGCGATCTTGAGAAAGAAGAATGGAACTGGAGGAATCAACCTACCTGACTTCAGGCTCTACTACAAAGCCACAGTCATCAAGACAGTATGGTACTGGCACAAAGACAGAAATATAGATCAACGGAACAAAATAGAAAGCCCAGAGATAAATCCATGCACATATGGACACCTTATCTTTGACAAAGGAGGCAAGAATATACAATGGATTAAAGACAATCTCTTTAACAAGTGGTGCTGGGAAATCTGGTCAACCACTTGTAAAAGAATGAAACCAGAACACTTTCTAACACCATACACACAAATAAACTCAAAATGGATTAAAGATCTAAACGTAAGACCAGAAACTATAAAACTCCTAGAGGAGAACATAGGCAAAACACTCTCTGACATACATCACAGCAGGATCCTCTATGACCCACCTCCCAGAATATTGGAAATAAGAGCAAAAATAAACAAATGGGACCTAATTAACCTTAAAAGCTTCTGCACAACAAAGGAAACTATTAGCAAGGTGAAAAGACAGCCTTCAGAATGGGAGAAGATAATAGCAAATGAAGCAACTGACAAACAACTAATCTCAAGACTATACAAGCAACTCCTACAGCTCAACTCCAGAAAAATAAATGACCCAATCAAAAAATGGGCCAAAGAACTAAATAGACATTTCTCCAAAGAAGACATACAGATGGCTAACAAACACATGAAAAGATGCTCAACATCACTCGTTATCAGAGAAATGCAAATCAAAACCACTATGAGGTACCATTTCACACCAGTCAGAATGGCTGCGATCCAAAAGTCTACAAGTAATAAATGCTGGAGAGGGTGTGGAGAAAAGGGAACCCTCTTACACTGTTGGTGGGAATGCAAACTAGTACAGCCACTATGGAGAACAGTGTGGAGATTCCTTAAAAAACTGGAAATAGAACTGCCTAATGACCCAGCAATCCCACTGCTGGGCATACACACTGAGGAAACCAGAAGGGAAAGAGACACGTGTACCCCAATGTTCATCGCAGCACTGTTTATAATAGCCAGGACATGGAAGCAACCTAGATGCCCATCAGCAGATGAATGGATAAGAAAGCTATGGTACATATACACAATGGAATATTACTCAGCCATTAAAAAGAAGGCATTTGAATCAGTTCTAATGAGGTGGATGAACTGGAGCCTATTATACAGAGTGAAGTAAGCTGGAAAGAAAAACACCAATACAGTATACTAATGCATATATATGGAATTTAGAAAGATGGTAACAATAACCCTGTATGCAAGACAGCAAAAGAGACACAGATGTATAGAACAGTCTTTTGGACTCTGTGGGAGAAGGCGAGGGTGGGATGATTTGAAAGAACAGCATTGAAACATGTATATTATCATATGTGAAACAGATCACCAGTCCAGGTTCAATGCATGAGACAGAATGCTCAGGGCTGGCGCACTGGGATGACCCTGAGGGATGGGCTGGGGAGGGAGGTGGGAGGGGGGCTCAGGATGGGGAACACATGGACACCCATGGCTGATTCATGTCAATGTATGGCAAAAACCACCACAATATTGTAAAGTAATTAGCCTCCAATTAAAATAAATTAATTAATTTAAAAAAAATTTTGTACCCAGTAATGGAGGGCAATGACAGTAGCTTCTGTGGGTGTAGGTTTATCATTCTCACATAACAGAGTCAGGCCTGCTTGTACTCCATGGTCACAGAATAGCTGCACCAGCCCCATGAAACACACTTCCAGTCAAGTCCAGATAAAGGGGAAAAAAGCCCAGCAATTTCTGTACCCTTTTATCAGGAGCACAAAAATGTTCCCCAGAATCTGCCTTCTCTTGCGCCTCCCCACTCACTTCCTCTCAGTGGACTTCTGTTACTTGAGTCTTGCTGTTCTGAACTAGGTTACTCAGCCACCTCTACCTGCAAAGGAGACTGGGAAGGATACCTTAATTAGCCTAGACCCGTCATGATCCACTGCCCGGGGTTGGGCATGCTGCTGTCAATAAGGAAAAAAATCAGGGTCCTGTTAGTAAGGAAAAAGGGGGTAATGGAGAACAGGCAAGCTGAAAGCAAGTGGGGCATAACATTAGTCAGTGTTTCTAACCCCAATATACACAGCAAAGTGGAAGAACAATTTTAAAGGGGAAGGAGCCAAGATTTGGCATTTTTTCCCCAGAGTTTAAGATGGAAATGCAGGAAGAGCCTGGCAGTATCTCTCACATCTAATCAGAGACTGTGAAACGTGAAAGTAATAATCACTCAGTTGTGTCCAACTCTTTGTGACCCAGGCTCTTCTGTCCATGGAATTCTCTAGTCAAGAACACTGGAGTGGGTAGCCATTTCCTTCTCCAGGGGATCTTCATGACCCAGGGATCAAACCTGGGTCTCCTGCATTGCAGGCAGATTCTTAACTATCTGAACCACCAGGGAATCAGAGGTTATTAGGGGTGCAAACAGAAGGGAGGCTTGGAGGGTTTAGCCGCCCAAGTACTGGTCCCCCTCAGATTCCTAAAGGAAAACCACTTCCTTTTAGCAGGAAATGGGGTAAAGACACTGAAGTTCAATGTTTAAGAGGCTTCCCCATCAGGGAGAAGTAGGAATAATAGACTCTTGTTGCTTAATAGTTTAGGATGCTCAGAGCTTTTACCAAGCAGTGCGTTCTACGGACCTGAGTCCCACTTGTTCTCTGCTGAGTACAGACTTCAGGTGTCACTCACAAAGCCAGGGAGAGCAGCAGGGCTGAGAAGGAAAGTGAAAAGATCCTTTCTCCCCTGCTTCTGATGAACCTCTAGACTCACAAAGGTTAATTGCTCAAAGGGTTGGGGCTTATTCCTTGGGAAAGGAGCTAAATGACTAAACATCTGTGGGTGTTGAGTCACACAGCCCATCAGCAAATGGAGCCTGCCCTACTGTGACTGGCTGCATGACCATCACTGGCCAATTGCAGGAATCATACTAGATCCAGGAAAAAAGCAAGTCACAGATGCTCAGGACAGGGTCTAGAGTAGGTGAAAGATTAACTCCTATGTTAAATTAAAAGTTCCATATTTTCTGATACAAAATGTAGGCCCTTTGGTTGAACAAACTGAATAAATGCAACAAATGTCAAGCAAAAAACATCTGAGACTCATCGGGCCACACTCCAAAAATTACACATGTGCATTAAGTTCCTTCTTCTAGTGTAGCCAATGCTTTTCCCCCTCTCATATAGTATTAACTTGTTTAAAGATCATGTATACAACAGCATTTTTAATTTTCCGTGTTTCTCAATCATAGTTCTCTCCCTGAAATCTTTATTTGTTGGAAGGAAAAAAAAAATTTCTGCCTCTTTAAACAAGTACTCAGACCTGAAAATGTTAGCTAATTTCATTTTCTTGATACAGTGTGTCTGTGATCAGAACTGAGTCATACCAAAAATACTTCGACAAGATTTGACCTTTTACTTAAACCCCACATTGAGATAATCTACTTAAAATCGTTATCAATAAGACCTTTGTTTTTAAAAGCACATTTAAAATAAATCACTTTTTTAAAGGAGAAAACTGTTTTCAATTAAGTTCTTTACAGGCAATCAGCTTGAAAGTTATGTTTGCTCTTTTATTTTCTTTATATATAAATTATGCCCAAGAGTGCCATGATAATAGTACTACACAAACTATGCTTTACCTTTGTATTTACTTCTTGTCAAAATAAACTGTACACATTAATTTGTTTTTAGAGTGCTTTATGACCAGCAAGCCCCGGGGTAAAAACAATGCAAGCCACCACCATTTTTTACTATGAATGAGCAAAACCAAGTCCAATTATATGAGCATAATTAATGCTTAATTCCTTCTGACAAACAGTTTTCTTGCAGTAGAAAAATTTTATTCAACTATAACAATGTTTCATTATTTAGAAAACTTTGGAAGACAGACTTTTTTGCTTGAGTGCCTGAGCAAAGTAATATTGTGATACCTAAATAAGGCTAATTACTAGGATTGGTTTCCTGTATGTTTTAGTCACCTAATTCTTTTGTCATCAAACTCCTGTTGCTCCTCAAAATGCTGGGAACTTACTAGATAGACACATAACCTAAAAATTATACATTCCAAAATAGATATTTCTCAAATTTCCTAATTTTCTCCCTTTGGCTTCGCCCTCTACTCCATCCATGTTTAAAGGCTGCTTATTAGTGGCAGATTTTACATTTCCCTTAGTGATTTACTATTAACGTTCTACAGGAGTAAAATTATGACCCGAGCAAGCACAAGTCTGGAAAAGAAAATAATCTAGGAATGAAATAATTATATTTACTTATTTTATATATAAATTTAATCCAAATCTGTGTGTGTGTGTGCACACGCAGTCGAGTTCAACTCTTTGCAATCCCAGGTACTGTATTCCACTAGGCTCCTCTGCCCATGGAATTTTCCAGGCAAGCACACTGGAGTGGGTTGCCGTTTTTTTCTCCAGGGGATCTTTCTGACCCAGGGATTGAACCTGTGTCTGCTGCATTGGCAGGCAGATTCTTCTACACGCCACCTGGGAAGCTCCTTAAAAACAAAAAAGCACTCTAAAAACAAATTAATTTGTACAGTTTATTTTGACAAGATGTAAATACAAAGTGAATATAATGCCCCCACTCCAATATTCTTGCCTGGAGAATTCCAAGGGCAGAGGAGCCTGGCGGAATACAGCCCATGGGGTCGCAAAGAGTTGGACACCACTGAGCGACTAACACTGTCAATCCAAATCACTATAAAATGATTCTGCTTCTAAAGTTACTTCTTAAGTTAGCTATGGGGGTAAGTGCAGGATTTTTTGAAAATTGGATATCATCGGATATTTCTTGGATTTCTCCTCTTTTACCCCTCCCACCATGGCCTAGGTAAGGAAACACAGGGTGAGGCCCCAGAGTCCAGAGTGTAGCTGGAAGAGGTGTTTATTTCAAGGATTTAGAAATGAGGAGAATTAGAGAAGAGTCAAGAAGAGAAAGAAGCTGAAAATCTCATCAACCAAAAGGGGCAAGCACAGAGCTAGAAATGAAAGACAATGGTCAAGTTTGAGACTCTGGATGAGTACAAAGAACAGCCCTGGAGAAGATCTGGAGCAATGAGGTGTGCTTGTACCAGCCACAAACCACCACAAGGAAGGGACATGGTGAGAAAGGGATTGGGTGTGACCAAGCAGTCTGGTTGGAAGACACAAAGGGCAGCAATAAGAATGAACACAGACTTCTAGTAAAGCCAACAGTTCTCATGAGTCTTTCTTTTGGGCCAGTTGAAAGTGAAAGTCTCTCAGTCAGGTCCAACTCTTTGTGACCCCATGGACTATATGGTCCATGGAATTCTCCAAGCCAGAATACTGGAGCAGGTGGCCATTCCCTTCTCCAGAGGCTCTTCCCAACCCAGGGGTCAAACCCAGGTCTCCCACATTGCAGGCAGATTCTTTACCAGCTGAGCCACCAGGAAAGCCCACTGGCCAGTTACTGGTCCAGAGATCTCTGAGATTTACCACAAAGATAACAACATTACAGCATATTTTGCCTCCCAGTTAATTGGACTAAGAAAGTTAGGAGCTATATTTCCACCCCTCTTTTGAAGCCACCTCTGAAAGAAAGAGCCCCACACCCAGAAAGCCTGTCCCACCCAAAAGGTATTTCCCTGCACTGTGGCCCAAATAACTCCACCAGTCTGTTGACAGACTTGTCTCTCAGAAAAATTCTCAGATGAAGAAAGCTGACAATACAAAACCCAAAAGGCATCATACTGAGGTGAGTCAGCTTAAGCAGGTTTCTCTGAGACAACACAAGTTAGATGAATCAAATGGGGAAAAAAACCACAGGCTTTCTTTAAGCTATCATTCAGGCAGAAACTCTGGTCTAACTATTCCTTTTGAGGTGGGTAAACCATTTAGAGACTTTATGGAGTGGATATAGCACCTTCTATGGTGAAAAAGAACATCATCTTTTCATAGAACAGAGAAAGAACTATCATTTCCTGATGTCAAGGACAGCAATATAAAGTATATACCCTAAATTGTTAAATGGAGTGGAAGAAAAGATATCTCTGGATCAATATAACCCTTTGAGAAAAACACATGAGCTAAATAATTTTATTACAACTTTCCCATGCCTTTCCTTTTACTGAAATCTAAAGACACGATCATATCCATCAAGGGGGGCTTCCCTTTCAGTCAGTAAAGAATCTGCCTGCAGTACAGGAGACGCGGGTTCAATCCCTGGGTTGGGAAGATCCCCTGGAGAAGGAAATGGAAACCCACTCCAGTATCCTTGCCTGGAAAATCTCATGGACACAGGAGGCTGGTGGGCTGCAGTACATGGGGTCACAAAGAGTCAGGCACAACTGAGCTACTAACACTTACTTACTTACTTATCCATCAAGGGATACCCATACATGAAAGTGAGAAAGTTGCTCAATCGTGCCCAGCTCTTTGCAACCCCATGGACTGCGGCCTATCAGGCTCCTCTGTTGCATGGGATTCTCCAGGCAAGAAAACTGGATCGCGTTGTCATGCTCTTCTCCAGGGGATCTTCATGACCCAGGGACCAAAACTGGGTCTCTGCATTGTAGGCATATTCTTTACCATCTGAGCCCCATCCATGTACATGAATGGAAATTGTATTGTAAATTATATATTCCTACAATCTTGTAAATACTATTAAGGATAAATTTATATGTCAACTTGACTCGGCTCCAGAGTACCCAGATATTTGATCAAACATTATTCTGAGTGTGTTTGTAAAGGTGTTTGTGCATGAGATTAACCTTTGAACAGATAGCCTGAATAAAGCAGACTGCACTCACTACTGTGGGTGGGCCCCATCCAAGCAGTTGAAGGCCAGGATAGAACAAAAGGGATGAGTAGGAGAGAATTTCCTCTGCCTGACTGCCTACAAGCTGAGATATCAATTTTCTCCTCTCTCCAGACTTGAACTGAAACATCATCTCAAGCCTGCCAGCCTTCAGAGTAAAACTACATTATCAGCTCTCCTGGGTCTTCAGTTTGCACACCCATCCTGAAGATCTTGGAATTTGTAAGCATCTGCAGTCACCTGAGCCAAATGTACATATGTATATATATTATACACACACACATCCTGTTTCTTTGGAGAACCCTAATACAGATGCTTCTACAAATTTTATAGCAAACTTGTATAAAAAATAAAGATATATCAAGTAGGCTTAGCTGTTTTCTTCTCCCCTGGACCCATAGCCATATATTCTGCTCTGGCAGTAACTCAAAGAATGATTGGGAGTAGAAGTCACACCCAGACCTAAAAGGCACTAGCCATTGCCCCCACCACCACCATCGTATTTAGAGCTGCCACATTCAGTCAGACCCATTTACATCTAAACCTACCACTTCATGGGCTTCCCTGGTGGCACAGTGGTAAAGAATCCTCCTGCAATGCAGGAGACACAGGCGATGCAGCTTCAGTCCCTGGATCAGGAAGATCCCCTGGAGGAGGGCATGGCAACCCACTCCAGTATTCTTGCCTGGAGAATCCCATGGACAGAGGAGCCTGGAGGGCTACAGTCCATGGGGTCGCAGAGTCAGACATACTGAAGCAACTGAGCATGCAGGCATGCTACCACTTCATATGACTTTTGGGAAGCAGGCCGTTTTAAACAACATAATTTCTAAAGACAAAACAAGAAAGGAAGTGAGGAGTGCTGCTTCGGGCCCACTGTCTGGTATACACTGTAACTAGAACCGTACACCTCCCTTTGTAGTGGCCCCACTGATTTACTGAAAGAGTGAAGGCAGGTTGATCTGGTTTGCAGGGTCTTAGAAGACTTGACTGAACACATTATATCAACTTAAGAACAAGCAATGTGTCTCAAGCCAAGGTCAAAGAGTAAATGAGAGCAAAACATTCGAAATGATATGAAATTTTCATTCACCAGAATTCTGGGGCAAGGGTAGCTTATGTTCACAAGGAAACCCACCAGAGCTAGAGAGTACACATTCTAGAGGAAATGAGTGTGTAGTGTGGGAGAGCACACCCAAAAGTGCACTCCACATGGAACAAGAGAGATTTTCACCATTGTCTTGAGTGAGAAGCTGGTGGGAAGGAAAAAGGTGCAAAAGGAAATTTTAGGAAGCTTTCTGTATGATTTCACTATGTGAAACTGCTATATTGATATATTTTAAAAATAAACCTTAAGGTAAATATTTACATTATTGTTTAAGGTTTCTTGAGTTACCTTTTGTTGAAAGTTGTACTTACAAGAGATTAGAGCTATGCAAGGAAGCCTGGCTTTATGTGAGTTTCATTTAAACAAAGTCCATCTTCAGATTTCAACATATTTCCCAAGCCCTTGTCAGGGAAGACCTTGCCTTTTATTATAACAACTGATGATCCTTGATAAGGAGAACATGGAAAGATGGAACTCTGGTGAAATCTTAGCTTATTTTTATGACTTTTAGTATCTTGTGGCATAAGCATTCATCAATCAACTCTAAAAAAGCAACGTGGAGCTCGTCCGATATTTTAACTCGGGGCATGGCTCTAAGTTTCCTCCATAATGTCCCAGATCAACAGTAAGTTTCTATAGACTCTACACAGCACATGTAGAGAAGGCAACAAATACCAGCTCCAACAATATTCTCATCACCTAGGAAGACTAGAAAATATTTTACATTAAAAAGGGAACACAGGGGCTTCCCTGGTAGCTCAGTGGTAAAGAATCTGCCTGCCAACGCGGGAGACACAGGTTTGCTCCCTGATTTGGGAAGATCCCATGTGCCATGGAGCAACTAAGACCAAGAGCCACAACAACTGAAGCTGCGCTCCAGAGCCCAGGAGCCACAGCTGCTGAGCCCTTGTGCTGCAGCTACATGGCACGAGGAACCTCTAGGAAGCTTGCAGCCCTAGAGCTCGTGCTCCTCAACGAGAGAAGCCACCGCAGTGAGAAGCCCACTCACCGCAACGAGAGAGTAGCCCCTGCTCACCACAACTACAGAAAGGCCTGTGCACAGCCAAAAGATAAATACACAAAAATTATTTTTTAAAAAAGAAAAGGAATACAGCATGTTACCAGCCTGAATTATATCACAAAAGGCACCAGAAAGAAAAACCAGACGTTACTATAGTGTAATATCTTAGGAGACAGATTCTAAAATCAGCACTTAGGGTTAAAATTACACAGGATCAAAATGACCCTAGAAAATCCCTAAGGAGGGATGAGGGAAATACATGTAGGAAATACCATGTAGGAAATACACAGTCCCTCATTTCAGGCCAACACACCCGGATTTTCCTCCAAAGGTAAAACAGATGACCATGGTTTTGGTTAAAATCAGAGACCTGGCTTCTGTTTAGAGACTATATGGTAACAGCAATATGTTATGTCAATCAATATCAAAACCCCACTCAACAGGAGGAGAAGTTCATAGCACGAGCAGCACACGGGAACTAAGACAACCGAAGGAAGGGCAGGCTGTTTTCAGTCATCTCCTGCATGTCCCAAGGCAAGCGCTCACTCCGTGGAGGAGGGAGCAAAATTTTCTAAGTATAATTGTATTTGTTTAAGCTAAATATACAGTTGATATGATTCCAATCTATTCAGAAGAGAAAACATAGTGGGAAAGAAGACACATCAAAGTGGACTTGACCCTAATTAAAGCACTGAATTTGACCCGACAGCTGAAGACTCAGCGTCACTCACACTAAGTTTGCATGAATGTTTAGTCTCGCCAGCAAATACACTTTTTTGAAATCCAAAAGATACCGAAGTTTCTTTGAATTCTCAGAATTATCCTGAAGGTGGAGAGAAGAGAAACCACCTCCAGAGTAGACACTGGCCCAGAAGAGTTTAAGAAAAGTCACGCTCTGTTTTCCACTAACTTAACAGAGAGTTGTGGCCCCATGAAAACCAACAATGACGCAACATGACAGACACAAAGCATGTTCTAAAAAGCTGAGAAGCCAGAGAAGAACACTTCCCAGTCCCAGAGTCACCGGCATGCGAGTCATCCAAAGATTGCTGGAATAAGATGTACTGTGAACACAGCTGATTTTAAACCCTGTGGGCTGCAAAGCATGAGAAGCCCATCTCGGATATTCTTCTATGAAAGCCCTGTGGCCACCAATGACCATTCCACCTACCCAAGCATCTGGACAGGAAAGGCCAAGCTAGAGCCAGTTGTCTATGTCTGCATTTGAGAGAAGCTGAATAGGAATCTGATTCTTTTTTAAGTTATATTAATAGTTTAATAATCATCATCATTATTACAATTACCACTAATTATCTCTTTATTCCCACTGTCCACCACAAAGCCCAGTATGCAGTAGACTCAGTCAATCAAATAGAACTGTGGTTAACATATTAACTATGATTCGTCCAGAACTCTGCCTCCAGTACAATAGCCACCGGCTATATGTGGCTACTGAGCACTTAAGACTGTGTCTAGTCCAAATTAAAATGTTCTGTAAGTTTAAAATACACATCTGAGGTTGAAGACTTAGTATAGAAAACAGAAAGCAAAATATCTCATAAATAATATTTTATATTGATTACAGGTTTAAATGATATTATTTTGAATCTTTCAGGTTAAATAAAATGAATTCTTAAAAACAATTTTGCCAGTTTATTTTCGCTTTTCAAAATGAGATTGCAGTAGAACTACCATATAATCCAGAAATTCCACCTCTGGGTATTTACCTTAAGAAACAAAAACACTAATTGAGAAAGATACAGGAATTTCCTGGTTGTCCAGTGGTTAGGACTTGTGTTTTCACTGCCAAGGGCCCATGTTCAATCCTAGTGGATCTGATTCTGAAGTACCCTCATTTTTGTGTCCTTTAATTACCATCAGTCAAGTCCAGCCTAAGAATTCGATTCCCAAACCAGTCTTTGTCTCTTCCCCTGGGATAGAGAAGAAAAGGCAGGGCAACGATGGGACAGCAGTGATGAGGGCGCAAGGGATGAAGAATTAGGGTCTGAGAAGATAAACAGAAACGGAGGCTGCCACCAGAGAGGCTGACCCAGCAGTAGCATGACTGCTGCCCTCGGCTGCCCCAAGCTATCCATTCAACAAACACTGGTTGAGCGTCTATTATGTGCACAGTACCCTGCCGTGCATTTCTCATGTTTGACTGTCTTAAGAGGGGATTGTTTTCAGTGTCTTTTTTATTGACACCCCCAGTTTACTGGGTAAGTAAGCAATGACCTTCCCTTTCCTTACGGCAGGCCACAGTTCTCACCCCACCTTTATGCAGTCAGGCTCCTGACCCCAGAGGCAATGAAAAGAGGCCAGACACAGCTGTAAGCCAGGGGAATTGCCTCAAATATGGTCGGAGCTTCGAAATCAAAGCAGGGACTGGGTTCACGCAGTGTTCAGTGGTAAAACAACGCTTCGTTTTCACTGCAGATCCCTGGAGGAACATATTTAGCACAGAAATTTGAGAACACTTGGATTATTCACTAGGGCTCAAAAAGGGAAGCCAATGAGGGTAATTTACAGTATTACAAGAGATTTTCAAGTTCAGAGATCAAGGATGGAGTCTATAAGATTGCAACACAAGTTAACATAAAGCAAGGGTTGTATGTGGTGAGGCTGACAGAGGATCCACTTCATCTTCTGAGGGAAGAAAGATGCCTGCAATCCAGTTGCCATTTCTCAAAAAGACCGTTTCCTGCCTGCAGTTCAGGAATTGAAGGAA
Source organism: Bubalus kerabau (assembly GCF_029407905.1). Classification (NCBI taxonomy): domain Eukaryota; kingdom Metazoa; phylum Chordata; class Mammalia; order Artiodactyla; family Bovidae; genus Bubalus; species Bubalus kerabau. Next base: position 20,315,552 of record NC_073635.1, on the reverse strand, counting down.
CCGTTGTTCCTAAGCCACAGAATTCATCTTTTCCTTGATCTAGCAAAAATGTGCCCGTCTGTGACAATGCACTTTTGGGCAGTTAGAAAACAAGATCAAAGACAAGGAAATCCCAGTCACTGTCTTCTGAAAGCTCTCCTCAAGACTGAGACCATGGTCTTTGCTCTCCTTGACACTGTTTATTGATTTTTCTTTCTTTTCAGTTAAAAACCATAATTATTAAAAGAAAAATAAAGTAACCGTGAGCATTGATAAGCTATTGTCCCGATGTACTTGTACCTGCATGAGAAAAAGCTGAAAGTAGATAATTTAAAATACATTATTGACTAGAGATGAATTAATATGTCTTTTGCTACCTGAACATTTTTGACCAGAGATGTATCAATATGTTTTTAGAGAGTGATATAATTAACATCGCCATGAGCAGTTGTTAGAGTTTAAAATTGATCAAAGATTCATTATACAATTTATTACTGTCATTATCATTTACATTTTGCTCCATTAGGTTTTTATTCCAACCTTGCATATATTATAAACTTAAAATTTTCAAAAATGACGCACCGCAAAATATTGAGTAAAGAAGACTTTTTCAGTGAATTTTATGCAGATACTTTCTCTGCTTGACATATATACTAGTATCTCAGAAGATGACAGTTCTTCAGAATATAGTTCTGATTCAGACAATATGAATACTAGGCCAACAAAAAGATAAAAAACCTTAGCGACTGATTCTGATACACAAGGTGAAAATGAAACTCACAGTGTTGGAGGATGCTCCTTTGCTTCTATAGAAGAGTGGATTGAAGACAATATTTCACAAAAGTTAGGAAACTTGACAGGTACGTCAGGTGTAACTATGGTATGTAATAACCCTCAAAGTGTTGGGCTCCCAGGTGGCACTAGTAGTAAAGAACCCGCCTGCTAATGCAGGCGACGTAAGAGACATGGGTTTGATCCCTGGATCAGGAAGATCCCCTGGAGGACGGCATGGCAACCCACTCCAGTATTCTTGCCTGGAGAGGAGGACAGAGGAACCTGGGGGGGGGGCTACAGTTCATAGGGTTGCAAAGAGCTGGACGCAACTGAAGCAACTTAACACACATACACACAACTCATAAAGTGTTAGTGAAATAATAGAATTAATTTCTGGCCAGCCAACATAAAAATCACTGGCCACAGGCATAGTGTCTGCAAAAATCCCCCAGTCAGTAATGAGTTAAAAAGTTCCTAGACAGGGACTGCAAGAAAGGGAGAATAGAAAGCAGAATCCAACTCCTTTCTTACCTCAGTAAATGTTTTGGTCCAAAACCATCCCTCTCAATTAGTCTGGTTATTTATCTCATTAAATGAAGCAATAAGCCACAGTAAAACCATCAAGCACAGCATAAAATAACTTATCAGTATTATTATTCCCTGGCCTTGAATCTAAAGAGGAAGAATAACTTAATGGTGCTAATACTGAGAAACAAAGAACTGCCAGCTGTCTAACTAGAACCTATAGTTTATTTACCATCCGATTACAGCAGAGGAAAAAGACATCGTAAGCCCAGTCCAAAAGCCTAAAACAGAGAGTTTGAGGTAAAGAGAAAAGGAGCTTTGGGATAAGAGATGAGAGGATTCCAACCCCTTAAATATGGGTTTTCATGGAAAAGACAAAGGGAATATAAAAACAGAGCAGCCAGTATCAGAGTGGGAAGGACTGGGAAGTAGGGACGAAGCGTCCACTGTGAGAACTGTTGAGGAATGTCTGAGGGACACATGTGCAAGGCGCCAGATCTGCACCCTAACTCCCACCCCGGCACACAACTCCTTCCACACACACATCCAGAAGTAAGCAGAGGCGACCCTGGCGGAATGCCATGAGCACATCCTTTGAGGTGGGCCAGGGCAGCCAGAGGGCAGGGAGACACATGAAGCGAGTCTGCCTCAGAGGGGGCTGGGGCGCTTGGTGGAGGAGCACAGGTCCTGGCAAACATGGTCGGTATGAAAAAATTTCCTCTGCCCAGAGATAACGTGGCCAGTTGTGACAGCCTAAGACCCTGCCTCTTCGTCACCCTCCACCCTTGGATGCTGGGTCTCTGTGTAAATTTACATCCAACAAAGGTTTCCTGTTCCTATTATTTGAACAGGAAGGATTTGTGCATCTGAACCGGAAGGAAATTCACCAATTCTGTGCAGTTCTACTGTACACAAATTCTACCAATTTCTGACAGATCCCTCCTCAGCTCTTACTTTATTATAAGCTAGTAAGGTGGCTCAGACGGTAAAGCGTCTGCCTACAATGCGGGAAACCCGGGTTCCATCCCTGCGTCGGGAAGATCCCCTGGAGAAGGAAATGGCAATCCCCTCCAGTACTCTTGCCTGGAGAATCCCATGGACAGAGGAGCCTGGTGGGCTGCAGTCCATGGGGTTGCAAAGAGTCGGACACGACTGAGCGAATACTCTTTAAGCACACACACACCATTGTCTATGTGTGTGTTAGTTGCTCAGCTGTGTCCGACTCTTTTGCAACCCCATGGACTACAGCCTGCCAGGCTCTATCCATGGAATTCTTCAGGCAAGAATACTGGAGTGGATTGCCATTCCCTTCTCCACACCATTGTCTATAAGAATAAACAAATAGAGACTTCCCTGGCAGTCCAGTGGTCATGACCTCTCCTTTCAATGCAAGGGGTACAGGTTCGATCCCTGGTAGGGGAGCTAAGGCCCCACATGCCTCGAGGTCAGAAAACCAAAACATAAAACAGAAGCAGTAGTGTAACAAATTCAATGAAGATGTTAAAAGTGGTCCACATTAAAAAAAATAATGGAGAAGGCAATGGCAACCCACTCCAGTACTCTTGCCTGGCAAATCCCATGGACAGAGGAGCAAAAAAATAATAATAACAGAATAAATACAGTAAAAGTCCTTCTAGCCAACCTGCCCTAAAGACTATATATTTAACAGGCATGCAAGTCCTATACATACAAAAGACATAGAGCTCTATGTCCTCGGGAAAACATACAGGCAGACACCACAGCATCTTTAGTTCTCACAAGCCTGCAGGTTTCTTCCCCTACCAATTGCATGGTAGGCTTTCCAAGTATCACTTGGTAGTGAAGTTGTGCCATTTGTACTTACTATGATGATATAATTCAATTAAATATTGTATGAGCCGGTGAAATATGAGTAGAGAGTTACATCTGAAAAAGCAAATCAAGTTACTTTAAATAATCAATAAAGATGAGTTTCTAAGAAAATCTGCTCTTAAACTGGCTGTGAGTGATGCAACTAGCAATGACAGAGAAGTAGCATAAAAGTACACAAGGACTCTGCACTCATCACATCACAAGTATCTTCAAGTTCTTGCTCCTGTTTAAAGAAACTGAAACCAGAAATCATAAGTAATTCATTTTGAGTATGATTTATGTAAGAGAGATGATATGAATAATTAGCAGGCCCATTTTCGAAGAAAATGCCTTGACCTTATACTAAAAGGTTGGCTAACTGAATGTATAGGGCTATATTTTAGTTTAAAAGATGCGTCTGCATCATTTTCTGAAGTCAGTTCCATGAGGAGAGACACCAGGTCTATTTTGTTTACTGTTGTATTGACAGCGCTTATCTCAGGGACCAACATATACCAAACAGTCAAAAAATATTTGCTTCATAAATAAGTGTTGAAGATGAATATTCTACATCTAATATTCTATCTATAGGTCAGGACCCAGGTAGGGGAGAGCAGTGGATATAGGCTGTGAAAACTGCACCTGATTCTGTCTGTAAGAAGGAATTTATTGAAGACGTCTGAGCAGTTGAGTAACATGACTGAAGTAAGGAGTAGGAAGATTAACCTGTCTGCAATTAGTAGGATATGTTAAAACAATCTACATGTCCTGTCCGTTGATGAATGAATGGATAAACAAAATGTAGTTATATACATAAAATCTGTGCGCATGTGCTCAGTCATGTCCAACTGTTTGCCATCCAAGACTATAGTCCACCAGGCTCTTCTGTCCATGGAATTTTCCAGGCAAGAATACTGGAGTGGGTTGCCATTTCCTTCTCCAATATACATACAATGGAATATTACTAAACCTTTATAAAGAAGGAAATTCTGACACATGCTACAACATAGATGAAACTTGAAAACATTATATAAGTCAAACAAGCCAGGCACAAAAGGAGAATGGATATACTAGGAGTTTGCATTTTTCCACATGACTGGAGCAAAACATTTGACATGTACAAGATTAGAGTTAGAGTGGTTACCAGACAGAATATGGAGGAGACATGGCAACTCTGATAAAGAGTTGGGACTTGGCACTAGTGTTTGAATGAGTCTAACTAAAATGTTCACAGTCATTCATGGAGTTAAAAAAAAAAAAGAGGAGAAACTGATGACAAGATGATCCAAGAGGCTGTTTCATCCATGCATGGTCTAAAGTACCAGACCTCATATTGGAAACAGAAACGAGGGAAAGAACTTTTAACAAAGCAACACAAAGGAAATATAAATGACTCGTTGATTTATAAACAAAGGGTTTAACAAAAAGAAAACGTCAAAGTTTTCAGCCTGGGACTGGAAAGATGATGGTACCATTAAGAGAAAAGATAGGACCAACAGAAAGAAGTAGTTTAGAAGTTAAAATGATTTCCCTCTTTACACACAAAGTTGGAGGTGAGAAAAGAAAAAAAGCAAGATGGGAAAGTCCAGTAAATAGTTAAGAGATTTCAGTAAGAGATTTAAGTAAGTGATACAAAAAAAGATAGCTAGTTCAGTCTACCAAAGGATGCTGAGGACATCACCCTCACTATGTAGTGGCTGGTGAATTAATAATGACCTCCAAGTAAAAGACCTATATGGGTACAGCGAACATACTGCCTGCTTTGCCAAAGACTGATCACTACCACAGAAACAAGCTATTGAAAGGTTATGAAAAAACAACAATGCATACATCCCCTGGTCTAAAATCAAGCACATTCTATTTAGATTATAATATGCTGAAATAATTTTTTGAAGGAATTGCTGTGCTGTGCAAGCCGTGTCCAGCTCTTTGAAGGAAATAGCTATTTTATTTCATTTCCTTTCTCTATCAATTTTGGCAGGGAATCTTTGCATTAAGCTTCTGGCATAGCAGAAAGAGAGGAATCCTTGTAGTCAGACTGACCTGGGTTCATTATCTCTGCCATGTACTGTCAGTGAGAAGCTAAAGTAAATGACCACCCCATATCACCCCATCCAAATTCAGGTTCTCATCTGGATGTCCTGTCAGGGTTGGGGGTACTGTGGGTAAAATGTGTAGCACATACTATTTAAACAGTTCATAGCTATTTTAATGAAATATCCCCATTGTCTATACATCTTCTAGAATAAAGAAGATGAGGGTCTGAGTTTGAATGTGCCAATGCCAAAAAAACTTTGGGTAGTGGAACATGAACTTGGCATCCTCTGGGCCAAGAAGAGGTTCAGATTTGATGTTTATTTGGTTCTTCTTGTGATTGTTTTGGGAGGTTTGGGGAAAATGGGTATCAAAAAAGTGAAAAGGTGTTTGAGAAATAATTTTTGAGACAGATTTCCTTGGGTGGACTAATAGAACCAAAGGAGAAAACTTTAGAATCTATACTCTCAACTTTTCAATCCAGTTTTCTGAATTACTCATCTGAGATTTCTTAGTCTAATAGCAACATACATTCTAGCACCATAATGTATGAAGGATTGTCAATATCCTATTCTTTGGCATTATTATTATTCACCTAGCCATTCAACAAACAGGTACTGATACAGAATTAGAGTAGTAGGAATGCAAAGAGGAATGCCACATTTCCCATGCCTTGGAAGAACCCAGAGTCTAGAGGGGAAAAATAGAACAGATGAAGCATTGCTCCTGATCCAGACATTAATACTCTTACCAAGGCTCCTGGTATAAGTCTCCTGATAAAAAAGCCCACTTATAGAGTCTACCTTAGCTTTTAGAAAAATTTGGTCTTATTATCAGTTGATAATAGCAAACTATTACAACCAATTACTATATCCTTGGTTAACCGATGCATATGTAATAATTATAATTATCACTTTCAATGTATGGAGAAAGATGGGTGATAGCAGTTAGCAAGAAAGGAAAGAATGAGGAATGAGCCATCAAGTTACCAAATAATTTGGAAGCTCCGCTCTACTTAAATATGTATTCTTCAAACAGTATTCTTTGAAGAACTGAGAATCGACAATACTACACAGCCGCTCCAGCAGGATTTGCTGCGACTTTTATTATCTATGCATTTCAATCGACATGTTAAAAAGGACCGACTCATTCTTCTCACTATTATTTCATAACTATACCCTTTTTCCCCCAGATATCATGCCAGCTCCTTAAGGATAAGAATTATGTCTTACTTTCCTTTTGAGACTCCTATGAGACTAGAGTAGGTTTTAATAAATGCTTGCTTAACCTAATTAAAATAAATTATGTATGTGCCTTGAAATCCTGTGTCGGTTTCATTATATTGTAGAACACTGCCAAATTAGTAATTAAACATGCCACCCTTGGTTAGTACCAGATGATTTCTCTTCGTTGTTTTTTAATATCCAAAGTGCTCCTTTTCTCTCTTATAGCCAGTTCCTACAACTTTGGAATTTACAGTATTTTCATATTTCCATAATGACACCTGCTGGTAGGAGAAGAACGGATGAACTGCAGGAATTTTATTCAACTAGCTGCAGCCAGTCATGCTGCAGTCTGAAGTAACTAACATTCCTGAACATGCAAAGAGTACAGCTCAGTGACTTCAAATACTCAAGCACTAAAAATTTGACAATATAAAGTAAGTACTATTTTCATGTTCTTTTCCAACCAGAATTAAAACTTATCCCAGTAACCTCAGCTCAAAGCAAAACTGCTGCAATCGAGAGTAGTTATTATTAAGGGCCTTAAAATTATCAATTAACTTCTGTTCCATAGTCAAAATTTAAAATATGGCTGTCTGAAACAATCATTCTTTTAAATTTTTCTGTTGTTTTATATGAGTAATTAATAGATCAAGGTTTAAGTGGCCCAGAAGACAACGAATGGGGCATTTGTCTCTGGTAACCTGCATGTCTTGTCTGTTGACAGAGCAAACCCAGCCACCTCTGGACACACTGCTGGAAGCTTAACATTAGCCCCAGGTCTCCTACAAAACCCAAAAAAGAGATATGGCTGCATGGTCCTACCTTCTGATCAGGGACAGGGTGATGTCTGCTCACGCCCACAGTCCCCAGCACACCCTTGCCACAAGGTGTACATGGATAAATATTCTTAAACAACTGTGTGTGTCTGTCTGTGTGTGTTTAGCAGCCAAATAGACTAGATCCCAGGTAGATCTCACCCAGACACCGTGATGTCAACCAGATTAAGTGGGTTGACTTTGACGACCTGAGTGAGTTTATTTCACTCAGTAGTTCAGAAAACAGGAAAATTAACCAAGATAGTCTCAAACAAATTTGGATAAGCTATACACACCCAGCTTTCTTTAATATGCAGAGGGTAAATGAATAATCCATTAGAACATATATTACATAGACTCTTTCTTACTTGACCAACAATTCCTCTTCATTAGAAATCAGTCATGTATGGCAGTTGCAGGGGGACAGAGGTAATCTCAGAAAACGAGTTTTCTTTCTATCTGCCAGCAGGTTAGAGTCCACACTGCTCTTCACTCAGCTGAGAGTCTACTTGTGATTTTTTGGTCTTTACAAGTATGCTAATTTCTCAGACGACTCTGGACTTGCTTATGTAAGAAAAGACGGTTTCTTTCACACCAAGAAGGAAGAGCTTATCAGCAAAATGTGTGAAGTAGACCAATTTTGATTTCCCATTTGAAAAATATTCCCCTTCTTCAAAAATATCATGCCAAGAGACATAATATTCATGCTTATTAATCAAAAGCTGCAGTTTTTTTTTTTTTTTTTCAAAAAGGGAAACCCTTTGGGCACTTTAAAAGTCTTTCTTTTTAATTCTACTGTACATAGATTATAAATCGATTTGATAGATACTATGAACAGCTACTATGTTAGCCCTGGTAGGAACTGCAAAAAAAAAAAAAAGGTATTCTTGGATCTTGCCCTTGAAGAAAACAGTTCATGGTCCAACATCACAGACATTAGTCAGTCTGCTCTGCGGGCTGACTGGTACCCTGACAGCAAATCAGGATTCAGCAAACTTTGTGTTTCCACTTCCCACTCCCACCACCCAGAGACCATGTCTGTATGTATGTGGCTGAAGCAAACCTATCAGGAGGGTTGTGCTGTTTGTTCCAGGGCACACCCCAGAAGAAAGCTATTTGCTCATAAGGACACCCCACAAACTGCAAATTCCAGTTCCCAGATTCCTATATCTCATGAGAACCTAACACATGGTTTGGGGCTTTGCTTATCAATATTTTTTGATTGACAGATGAAGTTTTTAAGAAAAACTTCAGTGATTCAGAATCATCTAATCCTTGAGCCATATCAAACAAATATGAGAAAGAATGTGTGAGTGTGCGTGCATGTGGTGTGTGTGTGTGTGTGTGTGGCAGACACACTGAATTGGAACTTTCAGCCCAATACTCTTCACAACTGATGAAAGCACTTCATTCTTTGCTTATACTCAGAGAAAATATTGTGATTCATTTTGTCTCAGGCTTGTTAAAGACAGGAATCACAGGGGAAACCCCAGAACTCTTTTTAATATCCTTATATCAAAATTCATTTTGAAAAGACAAAATATTTCCTCCCCTGAGTCCCTGACCTCAGATAAACCCATGAACCATTCCAGAGAGAGAGAGGGAAAAAGGGGAAATGAGATATATTGAGTGCTGATCACATGCCCCACACTGTTAAGTATTCTTTGAAGTCTTACAACAATCTTGTGAAGAAGGATCATCCAAACGTTACAGCTGAGGAAACTGAAGTTCAGAGAGGCTAAGAAACTTGCTGAAGCCACAAGCTTGTAGGTGGTAGAATCAAGGTTTCTCCTTCTATTTCAGCATGGAGCCACCCCCCCGCCCCCACACACACGTGTACTCCCAGATCCCACTGAACACACACACACAGGAGTGAAGGTATGGAGCAGAGCGGATCCAGGCTCTACAGGGCCTAAAGCTCATACAAACGTTGCGACCCCTGTCAACTCCAAACTGGCACTTGCCATGCACCTCAACAAGGGTTAAACCATGCTGCTGCCGCTGCAGATCCGCAACACCCCCTGCAAGGAGTTCAGGGTGCAGAGAAGAAACGAGGCATTCTGTCCTCAGGGAAGGGGGAGGAGGGACTGGCAGGACAGGTCTTCAGATAGTTCGATATTTTCCGGAGCTGATTTTATGAGCCCAGTTCTTGTGCCTCCTCCTAGAAAAACACTAAAATCCTTCATGGTGATGACTGCTCCCTCATGACTAGCAGAAACCTTCTGAAAAAAAAAAAAATGTGCCTGATTTCATGGGCTCCCCCTTCACCAAAATCACATATATACTGACCGTCTCCCCTGCCTCTTTGGAACAGTTTCTCAGAGCCATCTGAGGTGCTGTCTGCGAGGCTGCAGTCCTTCTTTTGCCCCAAATAAAACTTAACTCTCACATTGTGCATTTTTTAAGTTGACACCCTCTTTAAGGAAAATAAAATACAAGATTCAATACAAAAATGAATTATGGAGAATGAGTAATTACACATGTTACAATTTTTTAAGCTTTTTTTTTTCCACATGGACCATTTTTAAGTCTGTATTGAATTTGTTACAATATTGCTTCTGTTTTATGTTTTATTTTTTTGGCCACAAGGCAAATGGAATCTTAACTCCCCACACCCCCTGTGCTAGAAGGCAAAGTGCCAACCACCAGTCATCCCACCAGGGAAGTCCCTACAATTTTTTTAAACAATGACAAGTACCACAAATAATTTCTTTCAATCTCCACTTTTGGCTTTCAAGACACATACATCTTTCTGGTCACATCTGAATTTTTGTATGAACAATAATACTGGCAAAAAATACAAAACTAATCTGAAATTAAGACAGACACAAGAACAATTCTAATGTTTCTACATTGCATTGAGTTATGTAACAGAAAAATTGAGTTCCTCTTATGCCACGTACGGTGGCTTGTATGTGAGATGTGTGCAATGAATGTGTGTGAGAGTTTTGTCACCTGAACACTAGTTTCTCAGAGCGTTTCTCTTGCTTTGGTGGCAGTTTTGTGCATCTTTCCCCACAGAAACCACCAAGTTTTGTTGGGACAAGATACAATAGATACAAGAAGATGAGACCCAGAATAGGATGCTGGAAACACGCACCTTCTCCCACAGACATTCTTGCTGTACTGCCTACAGCCTGCACCCTACAAGCACAAGTGTTCTAACAAAATCTATTCCACACTATTCATACACACAGTGAGTTTATAATTGGATACTCAACATAATCAACTATTTTCCAGACAAGAGAGCATCAATCTTCTTCTCACAACTTTATGTCTGCTGAAGGTAAGAATTTTCCACAACTGAACTCAAACCTTGCTTCCAACCTTCTTTTCCCTCCACGTCCCCCTGTATGTCCTGTGATGACTGCCGGAGGACTGGCTCATAGCCTTAGGACCTCTGGTGCCCACCTTGCTCTCCATCCATGCTGGTGAGCATCCAAGGTGGTAGGAGTATTCATAGAAGCCTTTCCTCACCTAAAGTAAAATAAAGTGAGGTCACTCAGTTGTGACTAACTCTTTGTGACCCCATGGACTGTAGCTTATCAGGCTCCTCCACCCATGGGATTTTCCAGGCAAGAGTACTGGAATGGGTTGCCATTTCCTTCTCTAGAGGATCTTCCTGACCCAGGGATCGAACCTGGGTCTCCTGCATTGTAGGCAGATGCTTTCCCTGAGCCACCAGGGAAGTCCCATCTAGTTCCTCACCTAGTTGGTTATAAAAGGGACTGCAAACTACATAAAACTATCCCACTAAATGATCAATACTTGGATTCCCAATTCAACTTCCTCTTAGCCAGATCCAAAATACATCCATCACTCAGATGGCAGCTGACAAATGGTGACAGAGAAGAAGTCAGAGTGGAAAGAGAAGGTGATCTTGAGTAACTGCATTTAAAACATCTTGCTTTGCAGGCTTCCGAGGTGGTTCAGTGGTAGAGAATCTGCCTGTCGATACAAGCAGGAGACGTGGGCTCAATCCCTGGTCCGGGAAGGTCTCACATGCCACAGAGCAACTAAGCCTGTGCATTACAACTACTGAGGCTATACTCTAGAGCCCGGGAGCTGCAATACTGAACCAACGTGTCACAAATACTGAAGCTCTCATGCCTTAGAGCCCATTCTCTGCAACAGGAGATGCCACTGAAACAAGAAGCCCACACACCACAACCAGAGGGTAGCCCAAGCAGCAACGAAGACCCAGCACAGCCAAAAAGAAATAAATAAATACTTTTTTTTTTAATCTTGCTTTGGCAAAACTTAGAAACACACATAATCCTGTGGACACACTGGTAGCAGCTTTTACAGAGCTTTCATTATTTGATTGCTGGAGCCTGGCCGCTGGTATGAAATAGACCGTATTGTAGAAAAACAGAGTTGGAAGAGAACCAATCCAAAGATAGGACATTGATGAGTCTAACAAAGCCTCTGGGTGTCTCTATACACCTGTAAGACTTGGTTCAAAGTAGATGACAAGTAAGGAAAGAAGAGTAAAGGTCCAGCAATCGTCCATGCTTCAGTGATTTTAACTCATCATTGACCAGAGAAATGTTGGCAAAAAGTAATGCCTGTGGTTGGCAATTTTTATTTTGGTCAGTCAAAAATTAATTATGTTATTTCTCTAACACTTTGTGGGTTATTCCATTCAATAGTACTTGTACCCCTGACACACCTCTAAAGCCTTCTAACATTTCTGAAATGTCGTCTTCCATCCACTCTTCTGTAGAAGCAAGGAAGCATTCTCCAGCACATGCATTTCACTTTCACTTCTGTATCAGAATCCATCACTGGGGTTTTTTATCTTTTTGTTGGTCTAATAGTCACATCATCTGAATCAGAACAATATTCTGAAGAACTATCGTCTTCTGAGACATTCTGACACATGTCACTTGGACAATCAGAGAAAGTATTTGCATAAAATTCACTGAATTCTTCACTCAAAATTTTGCAATGTGTTGTCTTTGAAACCTTTTATGTTTATAATACACACAGAGTTGGAACAAAAACCTAACAGAGCCAAATGTGAATGATAATGACAATCACACATTGTATGATGAACTCCTGACCAATTTTAAGCTCTAACAACTTCTCATGGTGGTATTAATTGTATCACTCTCTAAAAACGTATTGACACAATGGAGTATTACTCAGCTATTAAAAAGAATACAGCTGAATCAGTTCTAATGAGGTGGATGAAACTGGAGCCTATTATACAGAGTGAAGTAAGCCAGAAAGAAAAACACCAATACAGTATACTAACGCATATATATGGAATATAGAAAGATGGTAATGATAACCCTGTATGTGAGACAGCAAAAGAGACACAGATGTATAGAACAGTCTTTTGGACTCTGTGGGAGAGGGCGAGGGTGGGATGATTTGGGAGAATGGCATTGAAACATGTATAATATCATATGTGAAACGAAACGCCAGTCCAGGTTCGATGCATGATACAGAATGCTTGGGGCTGGTGCACTGGGATGACCCAGAGGGATGGGATGGGGAGGGAGGTGGGAGAGGGGTTCAGGATGGGGAACACATGTACACCCGTGGCGGATTCATGTTGATGTATGGCAAAACCAATACAATATTATAAAGTAATTAGCCTCCAATTAAAATAAATAAATTTATATTTTAAAAATTATAAAATAAAAACATATTAATGCATCTCTGGTCAATAATGGAAGCATAGTCATCCAGTGAGATTGAGAATCCTCCCGAAATGTTGCCTCCACACTCCACTTTTAAAAAACTTCAGGCCAATATGGTACAGTTCAATAATTAAGATTACCTTTTTGGCCTTTTTTTCTCCCAGAGTGGTAGTTTCTTATCTTCTTCACATGCATGTAAGGATCACTTTGTAGAAACCTTAGCAGGACTATTGTCTCACACATTATTTTTAAGAGTCTGCTAGAGGACTTACCTGGTGGTCCAGAGGTTAATAATCCACCTACCAACACAGAAAACATGGGTTCAATCCCTGGTCCAGGAAGATCCCACATGCTGTGGAACATCTAAGCCTGCATGCCACAACTACTGAGCCCCTGCTCTAGAGCCTGGGAGCCACAAGAGAAGCCACCGAAATGAGAAGCCCAGGCACTGGTAGGTACACCCCAGTGAAGACCAGCCCCTGCTCGCAGCAACTAGAGAAAGCCCGTGCGTAGCTATGAAGACCCAGTGCAGCCAAAAATAAACAATTCATTAAATTGCTTACAAATGTGTATATATATACATATATATATATGTATAAATATATATAGAGAGAGAGACAGAGAGTCTGCTACAGACTGAAAGTTTGTGGTTGTTGTCTATTTCCCCCTCTTGTCAGCTTATCAAAGCTTACATGTCTAGTTTCAGGGGAGGCAAATTGGTTTCCATCAGATTGGAAAAAACAAGCATGATCCCTCACAAAAAGTGTCAAGTCCCTTTATTCCATTTGATATTGTCTGAAGAGCTGATCCTTCAAAGGGAAATATCCATTAATTTCAGCTCCCAATGACACACAAAACTGACCCCACAGGACTTGAGGGCTTCATTTATATGTCTTATATAAACAATGCCTCCCTCCCCTCCTGTTGCTACCTGAATTTGGTGCCATGGCCTACGGAGCTTGGGAATGCCTCTCTTCCCACAGATATTCTGCACGCAAATCCCACAGTCTTGCAGACTTCTCCTAACCCCCATAACCCAAACGCCTAATGCAAGCTTTTCTGACAGTTGTGAAATTGAAAAAAAGAAAACAACTTGCCATGCTTGCTTAGGACTCTACAACAGAATCACATCACACTTCCTCTTCCCATAAGGCTGGTTCACAAAAGAAAGGGAACACAAAATGTAGTTCCTGTCTACTGTCAACCAGAAACACACATACATGCTTCATGCATACCCTTTTGAGGAAATACTGTTATCCATATTTTTTTAGATAAGGAAACTGAGGCTCAGAGAGATTAGAACATTTTCTCCAAGATCTTGTAGCTGTGAAGCAGCTGGGGGAGTATTCAAACAAATGATATCTGACATCTTCTTCTCTTAATTTTTTGTTTATTTTTGGCTGCACTGGGTCTTTGACACTGCCCAGTCTTTCTTTAGTTGTGACAAATGGGGGCTACTCTTCACTGCAGTGTGCGAGCTTCAGTAGTTGTGGCACATGAGCTTAGTTGCCCTGTGTCATGTGGGATCCTCCCAGGCCAGGGATCAAACCTGTGTGTCCTGCATCAGCAGGCAGATTCTCAACCACTGGACCACTAGGGAAGTCCAGCATCTGACATCTTGTGAAGTGGTACCTACAGCGTGGGGAGACCATGGGCTCTGGGCTTAGCTCATGGCTCTGCACAGAACAGCAGTGTGACCGGCTGTCTCAGTGAGACAGAGACGGTGCCTCTTTGCTTGTCATAAAACAGGGGTAAAAATAGCACCCACCCAGGTTGAATGGTGGAGGTTGGAAAAGGCCAGCACTTAAAAGATATCCAGTAACTTTGCTACTTTCTCTCCTCAACTTTCTTGGAAGCAGAGGCAACACCTTTTTTCTTATCTTGCATGCACCCAGCCCTTAGTAATTATGTGTGAAAATGACTCCTGTCATGTCTAGTGCTTTTTGGCATTTTCCAAGGCCACACTGGTATCCCCATGCTCCAAATATTAAAACTCTCATTTTAATAGACTGATTGGAAGAAACACCTCACACGACAATGCGAATAAAGTATGAAATGGATGTGAGAAGAATTTTGCAATTTATTAAACTATCAGTTCCAAAATCTTTTCAATTTTTTAAAAAAATTTACTTGTATTTTTACTTTTTTGGCCACCATCGCGCAGTAGGGATGAACCTGAGCCCCTTGTAATGGAAACGCAGAGTCTTAATCACTGAACTGCTAGGGAAGTTCCCAGCATCTCTTTCTCATTAAAAAATATATTTTAACCCAGAGGAATGTAATAATCAAGTTGTCACACATTCTGAGCAGCATCAGGCCCCTACAATAGGCATGAATGGCTAGTAAGTCAGAATTACATCCAATCCAGTGCTGTCCAGCTTCTATGGTTTTAAATCAGCTAGCTGCTCAGACACTAACCTAAGAACATGAATGCTGAAGCTACCCTCTAGCCATAAATAAAGGCTACACCAGTGTGAGAAATAGGATTGGGCCTGCAAAGACACATTTTGGCAAGAATTGGTCCACTTCTCTCCATTTCTACTCCAATAGCCTAGTCTAAGCTACCATTATCTTTAGCCTGGAATTCTGTAATAGCTTCTTAGAGGAGCTTCTCCTCATCCTGCCCTTTCATCGATTCTCATACTGCAGCCATAACTTTTAAATACCAAATCAGACTCTGTCAGTCTCCAAGTCTCCCACAGTTCTTAGAATCAAAACTAAACCCTTTTGTTAGTTTGGAGAACAGTATGGAGGTTCCTTTAAAAACTAAAAATAGAGCTACCATATGACCCTGTAATCCCACTCTGGGCATATATCCAGGAAAAAAAAAAAATGATCCAAAAAGATACATGCACCCCAATGTTCACTGCAGCACTATTTACAACAGCCAAGATATGGAAGCAACCTAAGTGTCCATCACAGAGGAGTGGATAAAGAAGATGTGGTACATATATGCAATGGAGCATTACTCTGCCATTAAAAAGAATGAAATACATTTGTAGCAACATGGATGGACCTAGAGATTGTCATACTGAGTGACGTAAGTCAGATAGAGGAGAAATATTGAATGACATCCCTCATATGTGGAATCTAAAAAGAAATGAAAGAAAACTAAATCCTTCATTATGACCTATAAGGCCTAATGAGATCTGGCTTCTGCTTATCTTTTTATTCAGTGAATGAATGAATGTGTAAGATATAGCAATGCACCATTTATCTAGCATGAAGCTCAGAATGTCTTGTATAGGACAGGTGACTTCATTGCTCTCAATTAAACTTTATGGAACCGGGGCACTTCCCTGGTAGCTCAGACGGTAAAGCGTCTGCCTGCAATGCAGGAGACCCGGGTTCGATCCCTGGGTCGGGACGATCCCCTGGAGAAGGAAATGGCAACCCACTCCAGTATTCATGCCTGGAAAGTCCGATGGACAGAGGAGGTTGTTGGGCTACAGTCCATGGGACCGCAAAGAGTCGGACACGACTGAGCGACTTCACTTTCACTTTCAAACTTTATGGAAGTCCATTGTTCCATGTCCGATTCTAAATGTTGCTTCCAGCTTAGACAGAGAAAATGGCATGTAGAGAGCCATGAAGAGTTGTGAAAGAGAAACTAGGAATCTAGGGAAAAGTAGATACAACCACTAGGAGGAAGAGAGAAAAAGAAATCAGTGAAACAATAAAGAATGGGGCAGGGAGGTGAGAGAAGGGAGGAAGTAAGGGGGAAGCCATATGTGGCTCTTGTCTCTCCCTGCCTGAAACAGCTGCTGAACTGGAAAAAACAGAAATTAAAGTAAGTCCCTGTGACCTTAGACAGACCTGTGCATCCAGGAATGATCTGCAGTACCTAGAAGAGCATATATGTGTACTCGGTTCTCTGGGCTGGTGGACAGAAAGAAAGAGCTACTGTTGGTTAATATTCCACCATCACTACCTTCATCTGCATTTCTGAAAATGATTTTCCTGTCACTCCCCAAATTTCCATAGACATTGACTCACAAGAGCAACACTGCATGAGCAAAGAAGTAAGAGATGAGCAAGCCTTCTTCCATTCTTCTCATCCCCTCTCTCATAGGGCTTGAGTCACTAAATGAGAGGAACAGACTATAGGTATATTAGCTATTTAAATAATCCCACTGTTCCTTTCTCTAAACTACTAAATCTTTAGGAATATATGTATTATATGTTGTTGTTGTTTAGTTGCTCAGTCATGTCCAACTCTTTTGCCACTCCTTGGACTGTAAGCTGCCACTCTCCTCTGTCCATGGGATTTCCCAGGCAAGAATACTGGAGTGGGTTGCTATTTCCTTCTCCAGGGGATCTTCCTAACCCAAGGATCAAATCTGCATCTCCTGCATTGGCAGGCAGATTCTTTACCACTGAGCCAACCTGGGCTTCCCCATATGTATCATATACTATCTTATTATTTCCCTGATTCAAGGATGCCTTGTCTCTAATACCAAATGGTCTTACGCAAATGTGGAATCTAAGGAAAACAGAAAAAAACAAACAAACAAAACAAGCTTACAGATTTAGAGAACAAATTAGTGGTTGCCAGAGGTGGAGGATGGTGGAGTGAATGAAATAGATAAGGAGGATAAAAAATACAAACTTGCAGTTATAAAATAAATGTCATTAGAATATAATAAATAGCATTGAGACTATAATTAATAACACTGTGTCACGTATTTGAAAGCTGCAAAGAACATAAAAGTTTTCAATATAAGAAAAGGCAATTTTGTAACTACATATGGTGACAGAGGGGCTTCCTTGATGGCTCAGCAGTAAAGAATTCGCCTGCAGTGCAGGAGATGCAGGTTCGATCCCTGGGTCTGGAAGATCCCCAGAAGAGAGCATGGCAACTCACTCCAGTACTCCTACTGGGAAAAATCTCATGGACAGAGGAGCCTGATAGGCTACCATCCATGGGGTTGTAAAGAGTCGGACATGACTGAAAAATGACTGAGCACAATGGTGACAGATGTTGACGAGAATTACTGTGATGATCATTTGCAATAAATACAAAATAAATACAAATATATAATCATTATGTTGTACACCTGAAACTAACATAATGTTGTTTGTCAATTATACCTCAATGCTTTTAAATAATAAAAATAAAACAACCCATCTTTTGAAAAAGTGGGCAAAAATTTTGAATAGACACATGACAAAAAAAAATAAAAGATGCCTTGTCTCTCAATAAATTATAAGTTCCTTGAGGTATTCTCTTCATTTCTGTGGTATCCACCACAGCACTCAGCACACAGTGTCAGAAACACAGCAAACATTCAAGAAAAAATCGTTGCACTAAAATGTCATTTAGTGCTCTGTTGTCTTCAAAAATCTTCTCTCAAGAATATGAGAATTTACAGTCTGACATTTGAGAAAAAATTAAGAATCACAGCTAAAATGTCAACAGTAATTCCAATAAATCAATGCACTCAACTTTTCCAGAAAAAAAAAAAAAAATCAAAAAACAATCTGTATAGCTGGTCTACCACAGCAAAATACATTCTGATACCCCATGATGTGAGCAGCACTAATAATAGCTCATCCCGTTGCCATGTAAACACTGAAGAGCTAGCCCATCAATAAATGTGCTGGAAATGCTGATCCAAGTCTAAAAATATCACTTCCTTTTCTCTTCAAGAAGCAATTTTCCAGGTTTATACAAATATGCAAGGAGGATACTTAGTTAGGGCATTCCGTGCTCCTGTAGAGTCATAAACTCTTGTAGATTCATTAACGAGATCTCCCAAGCTTTTCTCACTCTTTTCAGGACTGGACTGGGTTGTCACTGTCACTGCTGATCTACTTAATTCTCAAAAATGCAGCAGAATCTATGGCTGCAATGACTGACCGCTTGTTCCCCTTGGACCTGTGGCAGAAATCATTAAATGATGGAATGCCTTCCCCTGAGTCTGGACTTGGCTTCAGAACTTCTCCTTGAGCCAGCACCCCAACCCAAGCAACCTCAATCAAGCAGAGTAAAGACTTGAGATGAAGCCTTTTCCCACACACAGGCAAAGGTCTTCTAATCTCCCATGAAGAGCTACTGTAAAGACCAAATTCCAAAAACGTATAGTAAAAATGGAAAATAGAGTTTAAAAAGAGATTTTTTAAAAAACAAAGAGAAACAAAAATAAAAGCATAAAAAACAAACTTTAAAAATTGAAAGAATAATAGTAAAAAGAGCAACAGAAAAAGAAACAAAAAATAATAGTAATAACATTAATAATGTCTTCCTGATGTTCAGCTATCAATGTCCTTGCCCCCACAGTGAGTCATAGCCAATCCCTGCCAAGTGGGGATGGGATGAATGGGGATATTGGGATTGACATATATACACTATTCAGTTCAGTTGCTCAGTCATGTCTGACTCTTTGCGACCCCATGAGCTGCAGCACGCCAGGCCTCCCTGTCCAACACCAACTCCTGGAGCCTATGCAAACTCATGTCCATTGAGTAGGTGATGCCATCCAACCATCTCATCCTCTGTCGTCCCCTTCTCCTCCTGCCCTCAATCTTTCCCAGCATCGGGGTCTTTTCAAATTTTGCATCAGGTGGCCAAAGTACTGGAGTTTCAGCTTCAACATCAGACCATCCAGTGAACACCCAGGACTGATCTCCTTTAGGATGGACTGGTTGGATCTCCTTTCAGTCCAAGGGACTTTCAAGAGTCTTATCCAACACCACACTTCAAAAGCATCAATTCTTCGGCACTCATCTTTCTTTATAGTCCAACTCTCACATCCATACATGACTACTGGAAAAACCATAGCCTTGACTAGACAGACCTTTGTCGGCAAAGTAATGTCTCTGCTTTTTAATATGCTGTCTAGGTTGGTCATAACTTTCCTTCTAGGGAGTAAGTGTCTTCTAATTTCATGGCTGCAATCACCATCTGCAGTGATTTTGGAGCCCAAAAAAATAAAGTCTGACACTGTTTCCACTGTTTCCCCATCTATTTCCCATGAAGTGATGGGACCAGATGCCATGATCTTAGTTTTCTGAATGTTGAGCTTTAAGCCACATCTATAAGTAAATAAGTGAAAGTCACTCAGTTGTATCTGACTCTGCAACTCACGGACTGTACAGTCCATGGAATTCTCCAGACTAGAATACTGCAGCGGGTAACCTTTTCCTTCTCCAAGGGATTTTCCCAACCCAGGGATCGAACCCAGGTCTCCCACATTGCAGGCAGATTCTTTACCAGCTGAGCCACAAAGGAAGCCCAAGAATTCTGGAGTGGGTGGCATATCCCTTCTCCAGCAGATCTTCCCAACTGACCCAGGAATTGAACGGGGGTCTCTTGCATTGCAGGAAAATTCTTGACCAACTGAGCTCTCAGGGAAGCCCAATTATCTATAAAGTTGATAACTAATGAGAACCTACTGTATAGCACAGGGACCTCTACATAATGTTCTGTGATGACCTAAATGGGAAGGAAATTCAAAAAAGAGAACGCATATATATACATATAGCTGATTCACTTCGTTGTACAGCAAGAAACTAACGCATTGTAAAGCAACCTCAATTAGAAAAAAAGATTTTCTTTTCTGGAAAAATTAAAAAACAAACAAAAACACCAAACATCAATTCAGGTTGTAAAATAGGTTGCATTTGTCTTCAGGGATCTTTAACCTCCTTATCAGATTTACTCCATTGTTTCTATCATCCTCCACCCCAACAAAGCCCCCACATCTAGGACGCATATGCTAAATCAAGCTGCCAAATTTCCGTGCTTTGTGCTTACCCCTGGCCTCCCTTCCACAAACGTTATTATATTCTCAGGACCTTTATTCCTCCAACTTCTTTTCTATTAACACCTAGATATCTATCATCCTACTCCTCCCGGACCTTTCTTTCTTTCTTAGTTTCATAGATAACTGCTTAGTTGGTCAGACAAAATCACCTCAAATAGTGTGCTAACACTACAAAGGGACATCTTTGAGTTTTAGCAGGGTTCTTCTTGGAAATAATGCCCTGGGATGGGGCATTTTTAGAGCTTAGTGTTAACTGGCTGGAAGAGAAATTTGGGGGCCTGCTCCCTCTCATTCCTCTTTGATTTTCTGAGTGCACTCAAGAACCGTTTGTCAATCAGTCACTGCCCTCGGTCTTTTCTAGATCTATTTCAGCAAGTCAACTTAACCACTGCATAAGTACATAGCCCATGATAGGATATATAATACTAGGTAGCTATTAAAAATCATGCTGTAGCACTGAATTTGTTTAAACAGTAAACATTTGTTAAATTACTAATGTGCCAGCTATCGTGTGAGATTGTAGGAATAAAAAAGTGGATACAATACACTGCTCTCCAAGGAGGCAATCACTCATGAAAAGAAACTACAATGAAACAGTATTGATTATGATCCATGTTCTAACTAGTTATAATTTTGGCACAGAGGAGGAACTGATTCAGGGAGGGTGGTATGTCAGGGAGGTCTGAGCAGAAGTGATGATTCTTACAGGTACATATGTGCATGCTAAGTCACTTCAGCCGTGTCCAACTCTTTGCGCCCCTATGAACTGTAGTCTGCCAGACTCCTCTGTCCATATGATTCTCCAGGCAAGAATACTAGAGTGGGTTGCCATGCCCTCCTCCAGGGGATCTCCCCCATCCAAGGATCAAACCCGAGTCTCTTATGTCTCCTGCATTGGCAGACCTGGGAAGCCCCAATTCTTACAGGTAACTCTACTCTATCCTCTGTAATGACCTATATGAGAAAAGAATCTAAAAAAGAGTGGTATTATGTATATGTATAACTGATTCACTTTGCTATACAGTAGGAATATAACACTGTAAATTAACTATACTCCAATAAAAATAAATTTTTAAGAACCCAACCCAGGAAACATGTAAAAATTCCTAAGAAAACTTAAAGTGATTGGAAATTTTAAAAAGCACTGGATTTCTGTGGGTCTTTGGGCATGTGCTACCTAGAAGAGTTTGCTAGCACCTTCCCCCATCCTCTCAAATTTTAAATCCTGTCTCTATAAGCATCAACCTGCCAGAAGCTGAATAAATTAGCTATCCAATACCACTTAGAGTAAGTGGCTTAATGTTTTCACCAGATCTGAACAGGCCTAGACAACAAGGAGTGGGTAAGGATGAGCATGTATTTTCATTTCTTTCATAAGCCTTATTCTCTGTAGACTGGTTGTTTCTAAAACTACACAGAGAAAGCTTTAACTGCATGAGTAATTTTTGTTTTGTGGTTTATTATTCTTCACTTTCAATCATGCGACTCAAAACTGACTTACAGGATTACAAGAGAGTAGTATAAAGTTTCTAATACAATTCAATGGCCCTTAAGTAAAAACATGAACACCATCAACTGCCGTTATCCTGTGCAATGGCAGAAAACTGTCAAGCTCAATTATGTGAAAACGCCAGAGAACTGTTCAGACAAGCTCCTCACCAAGCCTTGCCATTGCTCATACGATGCAGGATGCTTAAGATCAAAACTTTAATGATGTTACATCGGTTTTCTGAATATAAAACATGCTTTTCAAGTCAGTTCAAGGTAGCATTCTCTGTCCTGGTACATGTATTAGGATAAACATTCTAATAGTTACTCCTAGGAGGAAGATCACAGAAGCTACTTTCCAATCAAGATCTGTACATTCCAGGTGAAGCTGGAGAAAATTCTTGAGGTAAATTCACTAACGAAGAGTGATTTGAAAATGCAAAATATTTGAGACACACACGTGTATCCCCAGCTATCCATCCTGTTTTATTAAATGTAAATCCATTTCTTTGTATACTTGTTCAATTGAAATTTAGGAAAACTATTAGATTAATATTTGGCACATAGTAAATGCACCAAAAAATGTTTGATAAATGAATGACTTTTTACACATTCTAAAGAGTTCCAATAAATGTAGAAAATTCATACATGGAACCATATCTCATTTTCCTCAAAAATGTTATTATTACTTTTCCGTGTTAATTACTCTCCTTAAGGAAGTTTCTCTTTTTGAAGTGTTTTAAGGCATTTATCTTCCCAGAAATGAATTAAATATTAGTTAAGCATCTGCACATTTATAGTATTTAGGTGTAGCATGTATTTTTTCCCTGTTTCACAGATGTCCTAAAATCTAGACTGCCAGTGTTAAGTCATTAGCAGACAAGGATAAAAACTCACAAATTTTGTGCTTTAGTTTATCTCATAGTCTGCTTCACAGCCCAACCAGGTCTCATAATGAAAACCCCCCTCAGCCAGTGCCTCCAGCACTTAACTTTTCAAATACAAATGATTTGGCCAATATCACTATGATTTAGAAATGTTTTCCTCCCTGTTGGTCTCAGCCATGATCTCCTCTGGATATAGTTCAATTAGATGCCTTTTCACTTTTTTCACAAGCAGCCTGTTTTTGTAAAAGTTTGAAAAACTTTGAAAAAGTACTATAAAACGTTTTCACTGTCAATAGGGAAAAAAAATGGATTGCTGGAGGCAGACACAGCTCCCCGTAGAGCTAACCTTTTGATCCTGGAATCCTTTCATGCACTTAAGTCTTCTCTAGAGTCAATGGGAGTGTTGTGTATGCAAGGGCTGCAGGATCAAGTTCAGTCTCTTCTTTAGTACTCTGTAGCCAAGTGGGGTAGCCAGCTGAATCTGGTTTAGTTAAAAAAAAAAAAAGAAACTTTCCTGATGCTTTGAAGTTTTTTGGGCGGTGTAATAATATCAGGATTTGTAGGAGGTTATTTTGCATAATCCTTAATAAGATATTCTTATGGCTTCAAAAAGTTAGTGGGATAAGAGATGCAAGATGAAGTTTTTTTTTTTTTAAGTTTTCTGTAGAAATGACCCAAATGCATTTCAGGAAGATGTATAAAGTTTAAGACTGTCCAACTGTGTGTCTAGGCAGGAATGCACCTAAAACCATTCCTGAAAAGATGGATTTCTACCCTCTTTTTAAAAGAAAGAGATATAATATCCCTCAAAAAGTCTCCATGAAATAGAATGGTGGTTGCCAGGGGTCAGGGGAAAGGGAGAATGGGAAGTTTTTGTTTAGTGGGTACAGGGTTTCAATTTTACAAGATGAAAAGAGTTCTGGAGATGGATGGTGGTGAGAACCACACAACAATGTGAATGTATTTAATGCCACTGACTTAACGCGCTTAAAATAGTTAAAACAGTAAATTGTATGTTATGTACATTTTAATGACAATTTAAAAAATATATTTAAAATTTAAAACTGACTCAATGGACACGATTTTGAGCAAACTCTGGAAGATAGTGAAGGACAGAGAAGCCTGGCGTGCTGCAGTTCATGGGGTCCCAAAGAGTCGGAACACCACTTAGCAACTGAACAACAGCAAACGCTTATACAATTTAGAATCAGGAAAATTGCAACTCTGTTAACTGGACAGTTCCTCCATAGTTTGCATTCACTTGTTCATTTTTTTCCTCTTAACTAAGTGCAAAATACTCTGATGAACAAAAGCAGTTTGCTGGAGGATTCTACTATGTGTAATGGATTAAGTATCCCTGTGACTAATGCAGTTATTTGAATTGAAACAAAGCACTCTTTCCTTTAATCCTTATCAGCCTAAACCCACAAGTACTCACTGATGAGGATGCTTTTCCAAGCAAGGCGAGAGGGCTGAGCAAGGTGCGCCAAGTGGGAAAAGCGAGAGGGCTGAGCAAGGTGCGCCAAGTGGAAAAGGCGAGAGGGCTGAGCAAGGTGCACCAAGTGGAAAAGGCGAGAGGGCTGAGCAAGGTGCGCCAAGTGGGAAAGGCGAGAGGGCTGAGCAAGGTGCGCCAAGTGGGAAAGGCGAGAGGGCTGAGCAAGGTGCGCCAAGTGGGAAAGGCGAGAGGGCTGAGCAAGGTGCGCCAAGTGGGAAAGGGAGCTGAAGAAGGCGGAAGTACAGGGCCACGTCCCAAGCCGCAAAATCTCTCTGCTGGAAGTGAGTTCACTTTATTATTACCAAGAAACCGAGCTTCCTTTTCTGGCATGTTGGTCTGGAAAATTAAGAATTTAAACTAACCCCACTGGACATAACCTACCTACTGTTTTTAAAAACAAGCACTTTATTATCACTCTGTGGAAGGGTACTAAAACCCTTGTGATTTATTCATATTGGGAATTCAGCAGCAACTTCAGTCTGAAAAAAAATAGCCTCACTCAAAAAGTGATTGTCTCAACACTATGTATGAAATTAGGAGGGAGTTTTTCTCTAATTAAATACACACACACACACACACACACACACACACTACAGAACCCTGATGATAAAGCTGAAAAAAACAAACAGAAGAAAAGTAAACATTTTTTCAGCAGTTGGAAATAAAGTGTTATTTTAATATGCATAAATAAGAAACTGATTTTTCCCCACTTTTTTGGAACCCAGATATTAAACAACATAATCTTTGCTCCAGATGACTGCTGTCTCTTTAATAAATTCTTAAAACTCAGACAAAAAGACACTACATTAAGAGGTAAAATCTCCAAATTCTCTTCTTTGCTATCTCTGACAAATGAGGACTATGGGTCTATATGTTCACTTACCAGTATACCTGACTAAAGAAAGTATTTTGTCACCTGTTTGGGATACAGTTTAGGATTATAAAATTAGATGACTTCAGCAGAATAAAACAGGTCTCTCTCTTTCAAGAAAAACCACTGGACAAAGAACACACAATGAATAATGGCCAATAATTATGCAAAGACATATTCATATTCAGTTTTGCTTGTGATGTAAGCCGTGCAAATAAATCCAGTAGGGCAATTTTTCTATCAAGACGGCAAATTTTAAAAGACTGACGATAAGAGCATGGGGAGAATGTGTGAAAACAGATACCTTTGTGTATTATTGATGATGGTATCAGTTCAGTTCAGTTCAGTCGCTCAGTCGTGTCCGACTCTTTGTGACCCCATGAATCGCAGCACGCCAGGCCTCCCTGTCCATCACCAACTTGAACAACTTGAGCATAAATTTAGTGACTCAGCAAGTTTATCACTATCAAACTGTAAAATATTTCCATCTTTTGACCCAGCAATTCTAAGCAATTTGACCCGCTTCTAAGAAGTTTCTTTAAACAGATCATTGTACATGGGAACAAAGACAATACAAAAGGATATTCATTGCAGTGTAATTTACTATAGTGAAAAATTGGAAATAAACCATGTCTATTAATAGGAGATTGGTTAGCACTGCTCTGGCGATCCAGTGGTTAAGACTTTGTACTTTCAATGCAGGGGGCATGGGTTCAGTCCCTAGCTGGGAAAAACTTAAGATTTCATGTGCTGAGTGGCATGGCCAAAATAATAATAATAAAAATTAAAATTAAAAAACAGGAGATTAGTTAAATAAATTATTGTTCATCCATTCAACATCTATTGGTTAAGGGCCTATTCAGGCCCCCAGGCAGCATTCTATACACATTATATACATAAGACATCCAGTAAAATAATGATGAGATCTGTAGTTATTAGTATAGGAAAAGATTACAAAGCAGTTTTTTGGTATTATTTCATTTATGTAAAAGGGCATGTAAAAGTACATATTTATATGTGAACATAAGTATATTGAGAAACATCTGTAAGGATGATCACGAATATGTTACCATACTACCAGCATTATCTCGAGGTCTTTTTTGTTGTTAACCTCCATACTTTCCTATACGGTTTGAATATTTTCTAACAAAGCTACCTTATTTTTACAATCTAAAAATATTAGGAGTATATTCATTTTGAAAGGATCAAAAGAGAACCATTGGTACAATTTAATCATATTAATATGCAGAAGAAAATACCAGACAGCCACAGAATTCCAGAATCCAGCTGCAGTCCTAAGAAGTAAGATGAAAAAGCAGATGCTTGCCCACAAGGATGAGGTAAATAGGGATGAAGCACAAGGGGTCCATAGAACTCAAATGCACGATGCAGCTGAATGTACTCTACTAAACTAGAAATCCAGGCCAGCAAAGTCCCCAGAGACTATAAAGCCTAAAAACTAGTAACAATAAACATATCATACACAGGGCTTTTATATAACTTGCATGTTATTCGTGTTGAAACCATGGTCCTTTAGCAGTTTATAATACTGCTTTTTAACTTGATATATCACTTTTTTCCTTTAAAAGTGATCTCTCATGAACCCTCCCCTTCCCTTTAATCCTCCAAAACAGTGTTTAGGCTGGGCAGGTAGGAAATGTATATCTTAATTAAAAAGCTAAAATATTCTTGCCTTTACCTGCCTTTTCAGTATCTTAGACAAAGTATCGATGTATATCAACAATGCAGCCATATTCCAAAATAATTCCTTTTTACCTTCCTGAGCAGAATCAACAGGATGTGCATCATAAAAACAGATAGAGAAACCATAACACAGAATAATATACCAGAACTCCTGCTAGAAATTCTCCCATGAATCTGCTGCATCTGAATATATGAATAGCAGGCCACATGAATAAAAGGACAGGAACATATGAGCCCGTCAGATCTATTAACTGTTAGGGACCAACGTTCACAGATATCTCATGTTATATGCATATTGCAGTTACTTAAAAGTCTGGGCTTCTCTTGTGAGGTGTTCTAAGTATTCAACTTGGGATTTTTTTGTTATTGTTATGTTGCTTTTTACTCTTACTGGGTTACTTTGCATTTTTATACCTTGTACTACACATGCATCATAAAACACCAGCTTTCTGAATCCTGTATAAAACTTCTGCTCCAGGTCTTTAAGATGGAATCAAATCCCAACAGTAAGCAAATACCTTGCCTTCACAGTTTTTACGATAAAAATTGAAAATGAAACTTGAAGACGTTTAGTTCAAACAAAACAAACAAAGCAAGTACTATAGTCTGGTGTTCTGGGCCAACTTTGAGTTCTGAACAGCAAGCTTTCTTGACCACATAGAAGACTTAAGAATAAGTATATGTGTGCACATGTGTCAAATGCTACCATGAACCCAGAAGATGTATCTAACAGTCTAGCTCTGCTCAAAAACTGTATCAAGAAATCAGGATAACCCACCAGCAAGTTTTGAAGAACTGAAAAAGTATTCTGTAACATATGACCTTTCCAATTAGAGAGAGGGCACATACGGACTACTGACCAAACCCAAGCTTCTGGCTGTCGCTGTTAGCAAAGCTGAAAGACTTGCTGACTTAACTAAGTTACCTGGGCCGGAGGCATCAAGCTTTCTCTTACTTCTTGCCCTTACTTCCTCATTTGTTATATTCTTTAGATGAAAAAATCCAACTTTAAGCAGCCTGCTGGTGTTCCTGAATAAATTAGGTTTTATAGACCTAAATCGAAGAAGGCGATGGCACCCCACTCCAGTACTCTTGCCTGGAAAATCCCATGGACAGAGGAGCCTGGTGGGCTGCAGTCCATGGGGTTGCTAAGAGTCAGACACGACTGTGCGACTTCACTTTCACTTTTCACTTTCATGCATTGGAGAAGGAAATGGCATCCCACTCCAGTGTTCTTGCCTGGAGACTCCCAGGGACGGGGGAGCCTGTTGGGCTGCCATCTATGGGGTTGCACAGAGTCGGACACGACTGAAGTGACTTAGCAGCAGCATAGACCTAAATATCTTGCAAGAACAAAGAAAATTCAGCAAGCCCTAAAACTATTAGGCTGACCGATTAAATTTTTTTGGATGCTGACCATGTTAATATGAATAGGTCTGGTTACCCCTATCGGGGAAGAGAAAGGTAAGAGTTCAGGTTTCTGGACTTTATATTAACAGTTCCAAGCTAGGCAGTGGGGTGGGAAATTGAGCACAAGTCCCGCCTTGCCTGCCAAAGCATGTCCTCACTGCAGTTGCTTCTTTATGAATCTTTGTGAATGGGGCATTAAAGGCAATGACTAAAAGAGAAAGAATAGTCCATGTTCATTAGTCTGATGCTGCACGGTAAAATGTTACTTTCGTTTTCTTTAAAGACATTTTTGTAAAATGATGTCAGAAGGAAATTTTAAAACACAGTTTTAATCTCAAAACTTCTTAAAACCGTTGAAAGAGAGAAATCTCTAGGCTAAAAATGCAGTAGTATAATCTTTCATCTGAAGTGTTCAGTTTACATTTGATTGTGAATGTGTGCACGTGTGTGTGGTCGTAATCAGTTATTAGTATTGATTCAATCTCTTATTGTAATTCTATAGCAATAACTGTGTTTGAAGCAACCAAGAATATTTTATTAGCCAGTATGCAAAATTTTAGTACTTAAAACTGAGTAAATATTGTCAAATCTCTTAAGTTGTGTCTAAATGATAAATTTTTAAAAATAGAACAATTCAGTAAAAGTATCATACTAGCAGTTTGGTTAAAAATAGCACACTGAGTTATTTTGGCTAATGTGATTTTACTTAAATTCTTATGGTAATATGTGTAGTATTTACTACTGTCATGGCAACGCAATTTAGGGATTATTAATAAGCTTAGAAAAACTCTTCCACAGTTTTAAATGAGATAGCCACTCCAAGATTTCAAGCAAGCCTAAAAATCTAAAATTCTAATAAGTTTATTAACAAGAACTACATGGAATGCTTCTTTGGACACACACACATATTTCTGTATTTCAAAAATTTTAAGAAAGAAGCAGTTTTAATGAACACACAGAAATTATATTGCTGAGGAAAAAATAGTATTTGAGGCAAAGAAAGAAAGAAGAAAGGAAGGAAAGAAAAAAAGAAGTTACAAGGGTCCCTCACACTTCATAGACTTTTCCCTTATTCACTCAGAATTCTTTGAAGGGGGCTTATGTATATTTTTGCCTGTGACAAGGCAGCATTCTTTACCTCCTTCCACTCCTGGCCCAATCACTACTTCCCACCAAGTAATAATTAGATACCAAGAAAACCAAGCCTGTGGCAGTGTGAACACTGGCTCAGCATCCGCTAAAACAGTAGAAGGCAAAAGCTAACCTGGCACTCTTCCATACCTTGTCAGACTGAGGTCCAGCTGGCTTGGTGTAGGGACCAGCAAGGGGCAGATCATCTGGTTGATTCTCCAGGGCCCTAGGCAAGACTTCACCTCTTTAAACCATTCCTCCCACATCAGTTTCTGACTTATTTGCAAACATCTCCAGAACGAGATTTCACGGTAATCCATTCCAATGCTTAGCAAACCTCACTTTAGGGAAATGCTTCCCTGTGTTCAACCTAGCCCCCCTCTGCTGAAGTTAGAGACCTTTTCCTTTTGTTCTCCTCTTAGCAGCAAAGAGAACAGCTGGTCACCAGTTTCCATACAATAACCCTTCATATGCCCGAAAAGTTTTATTCAGCCACCCACAAGTTTCTCTCTTCTAAGCAAAAATAATCCTGGCTCCTTTAACCCTCATATAGTCCTATTTTGTCAAACTTTTGATTAATTTCTTCTTTCATCTGTATTCTCTTCCTGCTATAATTTATACAATAAATTCCTAGAAAAGAGAAAGTGAAATCTGATAACATATACACACTGTGTGTGCTGTGCTTAGTCGCTCAGTCATGTCGGACTCTTTGCAACCCCAAGGACTGTAGCCCACCAGGCTCCTCTGTCCATGGGGATTCTCCAGGCAAGAATACTGGAGTGGGTTGCCATGCCCTCTTCCAGGGGATCTTCCT
The DNA here is from genome assembly GCF_029407905.1 of Bubalus kerabau. Lineage (NCBI taxonomy): Eukaryota > Metazoa > Chordata > Mammalia > Artiodactyla > Bovidae > Bubalus > Bubalus kerabau. Next base: position 20,285,152 of record NC_073635.1, on the reverse strand, counting down.
GACCCAGGAATCAAACTGGGGTCTCCTGCATTGCAGTTGGATTCTTTACCAGCTGAGTTACGCACTGCTGCTGCTGCTGTTAAGTCGTGTCAGTCGTGTCCGACTCTGTGCGACCCCATAGACCGCAGCCCACCAGGCTCCGTGGTCCCTGGGATTCTCCAGGCAAGAACACTGGAGTGGGTTGCCATTTCCTTCTTCAATGCATGAAAGTGAAAAGTGAAAGTGAAGTCACTCAGTCGTGTCCGACTCTTAGCGACCCCATGAACTGCAGCCTACCAGGCTCCTCCGTCCATGGGATTTTCCAGGCAAGAGTACTGGAGTGGGGTGCCATTGCCTTCTCCAGAGTTACGCACTACTATATATAAAAGATTGAAGACAGAAGGAGAAGGGGGCAAGAGAGGATGAGATGGTTGGATGGCATCATCGACTCAATGGACATGAGTTTAAGCAAATTCCAGGAGATAATAAAGGACAGGGAAGCCTGGTGTGCCACAGTCCATGTGGTCACAGTCAGACACGACTGAATGACTGAACAGCAACAAATATATAAAAGTTAATTAATAAGAACCTACTATATAACCCAAGGAATTCTATTCAGTGCTCTATCTATAATGATCTATATGGGAAAAGAATCTAAAAAAGAATTGAGATATATATATATGTGTGTGTATATATATATATATGTATGTATAACTGATTCACTTCGCTGCACAGCAAAAACTAAACAACATTGTAAATAAACAGTACTTCAATAAAAAATTAATTAAAAAGTAAATAAGAAATAAAAATGAAATCTGAAAAGTTGAGTCCATTAAAGTGGACTGAGGAGTGAGTCTGAGGATTGTAAAACAAGGTGTGGGGATGGTCAGAAGGGGTGACAGACAGAAAACTGGAGAAAGATACTGAAATGTAATTCCTAAAGCCAAGATAGTCTTAGAAATGTCTTAGTCATTCTAAATTTTCCACCAATATTTCTTAAATAAACATAAATGTTCCACAATTTCTTATAGAGTCACTGCATTTTCCAGACTAGCATTGGATAACTTTTCATTCATGTTGCAAGTTTTTTGAATGTCAGTCTTGTCCAACACTTGGAAAACATGCTGTCGGAGGCACCCTTCCACACCATGCTAGACTGCAGTTAAACAGCTAGATAATATCGGCTGTCCAAAAGAATGCCAATCTCCAGTAACTCATCAGCTAGCAAATGCTGAATGCAAATGTTAAATCACACACTGAAATGCATGGTTTGACGCTATCCCAATCTTTCATCAAGACAGATAGCATGATTGATGCCTGACATGATCATTCCTTGTCCTAAGGTGGTCGATGTGCCTTGCAATTTTGATCTAAGTCCCAGATGGCAGAAAATGTGAAACTGTTTCTTAGAGCACCCTGGGAGTGCCTCAGAGAACGTGCCATACTTAGTACCCCGAGAGTTCTCTTTACAAGTCTTTTTCTCAATTTTTATTAAAAAAGAATACAGTAAATGCATTCAAGTATACAAAGTTAACCTTTTTATTCTTGATTATGACAGGATACTTAAAAAAAGAAAAGCAGTTTTTGGAAAATTGAAAATGAAACCTGCCTTACTTCATGGCCTCGATAAAGTGAAATAAGGAGCTTCCCTGATGGCTCAGTGGTAGAGTCTGCCTGCCAGTGCAGGGGACATGGGTTTGAGCCCTGATCCAGGAAGATCCCACGTGCCGTGGAGCAACTAAATCTGTGCACCACAACCACTGAGCCTGTGCTCTAGAGTCTGGGAGCCGCAACTATGCAGCCCACGCACTGCAACTCCTGGAGCCTGTGTGCCTAGAGCCCCGTCCTCAGCAATAAGAAAACCCACTGCAATGAGAAGCTCACTCACTGCAGCTAGAGAGTAGCCCCCGCTCTCCACAACTAGAGAAAAGCCCTCTCAGCAACAAAGACCCAGAACAGCCAGAAATAAAAATAAATAAAATTATTTTTAAAAAATAAAGTGAAATACAGATTATGTACACTTTGTCAAGATGCTGCTTCTATCATGCCAGTTTTGACAAAGTGTGGTGTTCTGCACGTTCTTGTTTCTCAGATACCACATTTCTGCCTCAGAACTGTTTTTTTCTTAAGGTGTAATTTTTCCCAAAATAAACGTGGTTCCATTTGTATTCCCCAACTGTAAGTCCAATTCTGTTCTCAAGAATCAGTAAGGCAGGGCACTTTAATAGTTGTATGCACGCTCCTGCATCCATCAGTGAATTGTGTATGTGAAAGTGTTTTTGGAATGTGTCTTTAATTTACCATCCTGTTGTGTGGACACGTTGGTCGGTCACTGGTTGAGAAGGTATTGAGCTACTCCTCAAAAACAAATTGTTGCCATCTGTAAAATAAGTGACTAAAGATATTAGTTCGACAATGAAATTCAGGAATTCAAAATCTTTGAGGCAGAGATACTTTTAATATGCAAATTTGGCTTTTTCCCCCTCCCCGCTTCCAATCTCAGCATACTGAAGAAGGATCAAACAGCAATAACTGCAAAGATGAGTTCATACCTCCCGCGGGGAAGCCAGCGATGAAGTTCTCAAGAGGCCAGCGCATCTGCAAGGCATGCAGAGCCCAGGGGTGCCCGAAGTAGGGTGGGCTCCTTTAATGTGTGCCTTCCGGTCAGAACCCCCTGACTCCCACCGCTGTGAGTTTAAGGGAGTAGCACAGGACCTGACACATAGAGTCAAGAAATCTTTGCTGAATAAATGAATGAAGAAATAAAGTCACAGATTCTAAGCTATATCTCACTGGTACCAATATTTTACTACAGTGGAGAAACTCAGGCAAAGAAGAAGAAAAGGCCTGTCTGTATGGGCGAAACTGAACTTGGTGGTTAGGGGTTCTTTTTTCCCACTTGTATTTTGACCACTGAAATTAGTGAAGATACCATGGAGTGTTAGGACCCTAAAATGAATTGCTCATTCACAGTTATTTATTAGTTGCCTATCCTGTTATGGGGGCTTCCCTGGTAGCTCAGATGGTAAAGAATCTGCCTGCAATGCAGGAGACCCTGGTTCAATTCGTGGGTTGGAAGATCCCCTGGAGAAGGGATAGGCTACCCACTCCAGTCTTCTTGGGCTTCACTGGTGGCTCAGACGGTAAAGAAACCGCCTGCGATGCGGGAGACCTGGATTCGATCCCTGGGTTGGGAAGATCCCCTGGAGAAGGGAACAGCTACCCACTCCAGTATTCTTGACTGAAGAATCCCCATGGACAGAGGTGCCTGGCAGGCACACTGCATTGGGTGGAAAACAGTTGTACACAACTGAGCACCTAAGCACAGCCCAGCACAGCACATCCTGTCATGAGCTATGTTACCCGTCCAGAGTTATGCGGGTTATTTAATTCCTCCAGGGCCAGGAGTCAAACACAAGTATCCTGGCTTAGGGTTGAACCTGCTCCCCATTACACCATGACCTCAATTCCTTTGTGACTAGTTACTGCATTCCATTGTCATAAACAGAACCCCCATGGAAGAGTGCTATATTAAAATGTTGTTGGCTGTGTTTCAAAACATTGCCCATTTGGGAGCTCTCTTTTCTAGGAAAAAGGCATAGCAATAACTCCAGTGTATCTCCAGTCACAAAATCTAAAGACCAGGAAAATATTCAACTAAAATGTAATACATTTCTTTAAAGACTGAATGAAATTGTGGTTTGCAACTAATGGTTACAGCTTGCTAAAACCTAAGTGCTAACGTGTGTTGTTCAATGCAAATAAAATATGGTTACCTTTACTGTTAATATTTTTAAAAGGCTTTGGATCTTGGTAATTTTTAACTCCAATGTATTTAAATTGCTATTCATTACACCAGCTCTCCATTGGTCCCCTGGCCCTCCAACAATGACCCTTCCTCTAGGATAACGTGCCCTGTCCTCCAGTCTTGGACTCTCTTTCCCTTCTACTGACAAAGATTTTTAGAAGCTCAATCAAACCAGAATCTAGTTCTAGAATATGAATGACAATGTCCTTTAACAGGTTTCATTTCCAAAGGACTTTATATTTTAATAGAAGAGGAAATCTAAGCCAGCCAATTTCAAAATTTAAAAGAAGAAATATATAAATTATTAATCTATGAGTCCTTCATACTAAATAAAAATAGAAATATAGCATAGTAAAACTTAAAATTCCCAAGTGTCTTCTACAAAGTCTCAACAGAAGAATCAAAGATGATCAAGACACCAGAGATTTTGATTTACTTTTTTTTTCCCTATACTTTTTGTTAACCGACACTTTTTATTTATTTTATTTGGCTGCACCACAAGGCATGTGGGATCTTAGTCCCCTGACCAGGGATCGAACCAGCACCCCCTGCACTGGAAGCACAGAGTCTCAACAGCTGGACCGCCAGGGAAGTCCCTTTTTTTCTTATACTTTGAAAAGAATGTCCTGAACTAAAATTGAGGTAAAAAATGGCATAGTGATGATGAAATATTTGCTTTAAATTTTGACAAGTTCTGAATTGGAAATGGACAAAGCTTCTCATATATGGTTTTCAGGAATATAAACCAAAATGATCTTTCTGTAGGAAAACTGTCAATAAGTGCCAAAAATCACAGGGCCTTCCTGGTGGCTCAGACATTAAAGAATCTGCCTGCAATGTGGGAGACCCAGGTTCAATCTCTGGGTTGGGAAGAGTCCCTGGAGAAGGGAATGGAACCCACTCTAGTACTCTTGCCTAAAGAATCCCATGATTAGAGGAGCCTGGCAAGCTACAGTCCATGGGGTGGCAAAGAGTCGGATACACTGAGTGACTAACACAAATCAAAATGACCTTTCTGTAGGAAAACTGTCAATAAGTGCCAAAAATCACATTTGACCCAGTCATTTTACATCTAGGAATTCATTCTAGGGAAATAATCAAAGACGACCCCAAAATTTGGGTATTAGATATTTATGCAACACTTTTAAAAGCAACATAAAATAATTTAAAATCAACCACAATGTCCATCAATAGGAGACTGATTAAATAAAATTGGTTAACCCCATGGATGGAATCACTGTGAAGTCACTGTGGTAGGGTAATTCTGGCTATACATACTCTAGAAAATATCCACCCTGTTGACCATTTTGAAATGTATAGAAATATTGAATTACTATGTTGCATATAGGAATTAGCATAGTGTTGGAGATCAATTATATTCCAAAAACAAACAAACTCACAGAAAAAAAGAGACCAGATTTGTGGTTACCAGAGGCGAGCATAAGGGGAGGAGAGACTGGATGAAAGTGATCCAAGGGCACAAACTCTAGTCATAAATATACACTAGGGATGTAGTATCCAACATGATAATCAACACTGCTTATGTTACATACAAAAGTGATTAATAGAGTAAATCCTAAGAGTTCTCATATCACAAGGAAATCTTTCCTATTCCTTTACTTTTGCATCTATATGAGATGATAGCTATTCACTAAACTTACTGCGAAGATCATTTCACAATGCATGTAAGTCAAATCATTAGGCTGTATACCTTAAACTTATACAGTGCTGTGTGTCAATTATACTTCAATAAAACTGGAAGAAAAAAATAAAGAAACCATGCACCCGTGATGCTGCCAGAAAACTCACAAAGTGTAAAGTGGCTTGAGTAAAATGACCTTATTAAGAAAAAACTCACATAAACATACATTTATATACTTACATTTTTTAATGACCATAAGAATATACCCCAAGCTTTAAATATAGTTACCTCCAGGGAATATGATGGAGACAAAGTGAGTTGGCAGTGTGTGAAGAGAGTTTAATTTTCTGCTTTATGAAACTAGTTATTGCTTAAATCTTTATATCTGGCAAATATCTGTTTTATAGTTCAAACATGAAAATAAACAGATTTCAAAAATTATGTTTCAGAATAAGGACATGGGAAGCAACTCACAATGTTTTCTCAAGTGAAAAAAAACACAAAACAGCATAAACAATGTAAAAATACTTTACAAACTTTGTAAAAATAAATCATATATGGCATAGAATGTAAGAGAAATATAAAGAGCCAAAAGGAATGAAAATATATCAAAATATTATTGGTTAGTTCTGAGTAGTGATATTAAGATTCTTTTTTTCATTTTTATGAATTTCATAAATGTTCTGCAATGAACACAGCATAACAGAAAAAAGTAAATGTTATTCTTAATACATTAAAATTTTTTTCAAACTGTCAGTTCAATAAGTTAATGGTATTTGCCTTTCTAATGCTAAGATGTATATACTCTGCCAACACTGACACTCACTTTAAAAGCTAAAGCAGTGCTATTCTGAAGCTTGAGATGTCAAATTTCTACAGATAAGCATCCTTGTAGCTTGCTATAATGTGCTTGTTCTAATAAAGACATAAAATATTAGACAAAAGAAGAGACCTTACGCAGCTGACCAACATGCAGCTAGCGTAGCTGAGGTCCAAAGAGTTAAAGTGGTTTTCCAAAAGCTCAAATCTTTTCGTTTAATGGAAGGACTGAGACAAAAATTGATTCTCCCAGTCCAGTGTTTTTCCATGACATGAGACTGCTATGTTTTTGGATGAGAATCACTAAAACCACAACAAAAATAGCACTTTAAGAAATATACAGCAAAAGGGCAAATGAACAAAATTTGTACGTAGCTTCAGGGAGAACTGTTAAATCCAGCAAAACTCCAGGTTCCACTCTCAAAATGCCATTGGCCTTTCTGAGAATTCTATCTAGGAAAAAAAAAAAAAAAAAGATTAGATCGGACCTAGAAGAATACTTAAAGGAAACTTGATTTTTATTTTAATAGTAAGACAATTCAAAGCTTAAATGAAAACATCTGGTTTCACTTTCTTTACTGATTATGATAACTAGAGATTCTGAGACATCAAGCATGACTCTGTCGTTTATTTGATATGCAAATAAAGTTCTTGGCTTGAGTGTAAATCTCATACTTTCAGTTGTGCCCCTTGTAGCTAATTATTTTTTATATTTCCCCCTTGGGTCCAAAAAAGTTAGAGATAGAGTTAGTCATTAAGAAATGCATCATTCCCACAAAATGCCTACAGGCACTATTCCCCCCTACCAAAAAAAAGTAGACTTTAATTAATTAGAATCCAGATCACTGGGATAACTGCCAATTCTACTTTTTTCCACCCTTCCACAAAGGTTGTGACCCAGATCTCAAGAGGAAAGGCCAAATTTGGGGGCAGGGGGTAGAGACAGGGAAGAGGCAACCACGTGGCAGAGGCATCAGATTATACCACAGCGAGGAAACAAGCCACTCGTTAGGAGCCGAGTACTGTGCTAAATGAGAGTCAAAAATTACCAGGTTCAGATGAGAAACTTGGGGTTGTTCCCAAAGGGATCAGACCCCCGGAACTGTTCTCACACTGCCTGGCTCTCACCAAACACCCTCTACACATACACACACAACAAAACAAACAAAAACATCCAAAACTATCAGCCCTCTCATTAACCAGATAGGTTTGGGCACTTTCACCCCGGCTAGTGAAAACCTTGCTTTGGTTCTGTGTATCACAACACAAAATGAGTAATTCTGGATCTCAGTGATGAACTACTACTTCTGGGACTTGTTGCAACACATCCTCATACTTCGAGGGCCTTAGGCCTATCTTTTTCTCCTAGTTGGGATCTGTGCCTATATTCACTGACAGTCACAGGGTACAAGAGTATGACTGTGTATTCATTCACATCAGGCAACATGACATTTCAGAAAATGGGGGCCTAGAAGGGCTCTCTCCCTCAGTTTCTATTTCACCAGACCTAGATATAAAATGGATAATTCCATCTGAACCAGAAAGAGACACTGAGAAGAAAACCCAGATAATAGAGTACAAATATATACCTTTCCATAGTCAGTCACAGTCTCACTTCACAATACTCCTCAATTTAGTGTAAAGGAGGAAATAGCCAAAATATTCCTTTATTTATTTAAGCAAACAGATACTAAAACAATGGGGGAAAAGAAATGACCCACAAATCACAATTAATTATTATTTAACTTTAAAAAAATAAACTAACCAGTTCATGTAGCTAGAATTTTTAAAAATATGTCCTTCAACCTCCTTTTATGAGATAAAGGCAAATGAATAGTATTTCAACTGGCAACAGGATATTATAATAGGCAACTGCCAGCTTATACCAACTAAATTTGTATATATTAAGCCCAGTCCCCACATTTCCATGTCTGATGCTGCACAATAGCAACTGTTGCTTATAATCCATTGAAGTTCACAGTAATAGCTGTGATGTGCTAAAATGGCTACTAAATAAATCAACTAGCTTAAATCCTATTAGTATCATCATGCTGCTCGAGAGAACCCATATTTTTTCTCAGATTTTAATTGATCATAAACTGGCAAACCACATACGATAACAAAGTCCTATTAGTTTAAAATAGCCCCGTCCTGAACATTTAAAACCACACTGACTTAACCTACTACGAATATGACAAGTAAAACAGAAAAAGAGACCAAACCACACCGACAAACCAGGAAGCTATATTCACTGCACTGTCTCATCATCTAATATTACACGCTGAAATATTTAAGTATGTCCCGACTTTTACATCTGTCCAGATCTCATATCCATAAATAGACATAAACTATTTTCCAAGTGCAGAAATCAAGCTGGTTTCTTTTATTCTAGCTTCCTGAGAATTCTGACCACTACTCCCCACGTCCCTCAACTACTCATACATTTTCACCACTTGAGACATTGCAGGGTGAGGGAAAGAGAAAGAAAGAGAAGTCTCATGACTTCTGAAATTGGAAAGAGGAATTAAGTTCTAAAAAGGAGAAAGAGAGTGGCAGTTTTGCTTAATTCAAGGATTGAGTAGAATATTGTTGTTTAATTATTTTTCAAAAGATACACTCCAGTATAACAGATAACTGAAGCAATTACTTTTTTATTTCAATGACAGTACTTTTCATTTCTAAGATTTATAATCAATTCTATTTTGTATTTACCTATTTTTTTTTCATTTTTGTCTGGTGTCAATTGATAATTTGTTGGTGTTTAAAAATGGGGGAAAAAAAGATACACTCTTTTTGGCCATCTCTTTATTTGATTTATAAGAAATGAAACTGTAATGTAATGAAACTTGACCACACAAAAATCACTTTGCTTCACACACCTGACAACATCCTACCCCCCTTACCCCCCAAATCATAGCTCGAGTGATAGAACCTCCTTTGTACTCTTAAGTATGAAGCAAACTAAATGTTAAAATGAGGAGTCTAACACGGTGGAACCGGGAAAAACACAAAGTGGAAATTTATCCCCCTTGCAAAAATAAGTAAAGTATATGTTAAGGAAATGGGTAATTCAGGGAACCAGAGTATTTAAATAAATTCCCAGATGTTTGTGCTACTGTCTGAACATTTTAAAAAGGAAAGAGCTTTTCATGACTTCATGACTCCTCTCATTCTGAAGATGATTTCAAAGGCCCCAGCATTCAGCAGAGAAAGTCTGTTCTCAGAGCCGTCAGGTTCCTGCCGCGTCTCGGGAACCACGAAGGTTCCAAGAACCCACAGAGAAAGCTCAGGCCTGAAAAATGTCTAATTTTGACCTCCCAATCCCCAGGTCTGTGTTTACATAATTCACGATTAAGGTGGATTTATGAAGCTCAGATAAAGTCACATTTCATATTTCCCCAATTGATATTTCAAAACAAGTAAACCAACAGTACTTTTAACATTACCTGCATGGACAGGACAGTCATAAATCCTCACACCTTCCCCTGCACCTCACATGCCTCCACTGGGAAGCTTTAACTACCTCTGGCATGCCAATGGATGTGGTTAAAAATCAAGCAGAAAACGCCCAAGTGCGCACACTCGGCTACATGATGTTCACTGTCTAAGACTGAAAAAATTTTTTCTCAAACAATTTTCACCCAATTGAGCTTGCCTTTCTTGCCTGTAAATTGCAATACTGCCAAGTTACAAGTTAAAGGTTCTGCCAATCTTTCAGTTTTGCAAGCAAAAAAAAGAAAGTTAGTGTACTTTCCCTAAATGGGTAGTGTGTGTATATTGAGTTAACACTTGGTTATAGCAGTATACCACAACTACATATGGAAATCTTGTTCAAATTTTCCAACACACACACACACACACACACACACCACTTTTGTGTACAGATCATTAAAAAAAAAGTCAAACCCAGACTGAACTGAGAGGACTGGGAAAGATATTGTTTGTATTGTTTGTGTAGCTGTAAGTGATAATATCCACTGCCATTATTGATGCAATTTAGGCAGAACAATTTACCACCCTCCTAGATCTTTATTCTAATGTGACTCATATCACACATGTGGTCAAATGACTAGTTTCAACCTCCACACAAACAAATTTAACTTCTAGAGAAGTCCCCAAAGCAAATTCACAGCCAAAGACAGACTCAGTTCAGAAGTGGCGGTGGTCATGGCGGAAGAAGTTCTTCTGGGGTAATGTCTCATTTAGGCCCAAGCATGAAGCTCTGAAATCAAGATGAAAACACTCAGAACACCCTGCAGGCATGTGGCAGCAGCCAGAGCCAGCTAATCAGCCTTCCTCAGACAATGCTGCATTTTAAGAAAAAGCAAAATATTGAGATAGATTTTTAACTGTAAATATCTGAAAAATATCTATACTACATCCAGGGCTTTAATACCCTCCCTTTCTTCCCAAAGCTAGGAGAGTGGTGTGCTCACTATCAAATAACCAGTACAGACCATAAATAGCCAGACTGTCATTATAGGGTGAGTAGCAAGAACTTGCATCCATTGTTAGCAGGAGTCCAACCATTCCGGGGGGTCAAAAGCCTTATAAAATATGCATTCCTTAAATACTGAGACACAGACACACAAAGATTAAAGGATACTCAGTGTCACACTCTTCAGACTAGTGAAAAAATGGAAAACAATCCAAATGTTCAACAATTAAAAATTAGTTTGACAAAATGTGATACTTTCTTCCATAGATTATAATGTAGAAATTTTAAAATGATGTTATAGAAGAATACTTAATGACATACGAAATATTCAGGTACATTATTTAATGATAAAAGCAAGTTTAAGACACATTAGGATGTGATCCTAATTTAAGAAAAAAAGACTACTGTATAGGGCTTCCCTGGTGGCTCAGTGGTAAAGGGTCCAGCTGGCAATGGAGGAGACATGGGTTTGAATCCTGGTCCAAGAAGACCCCACATGCTGTGGAGCAGTCAAGTCCGTACGTCACAACTACTAAACCTGTTCTCTAGAGCCCATGAGCCCCAACTACTGAGCCCACGGGCCCCAACTACTGCAGCCCAGCACCCTAGAGCCCCTGCTCAACAACAAGAGAAGCCACTGCAATGAGAAGACTGTGCACCACAACTAGAGAAAAGCCCACACAGCAACAAAGACCCGGCATGGTCAAAAATAAATTAATTAATTAAAAAAAAATTTTAAAGACTACTGTATAAAGATACGCTTAGAATGATAGATATCAATAATAGCATTATCTCTGGGTAATGACAGGGAAAAGTGATTTTTTATTTCCTTCTTTGTGCTTTACTGTATTTTCCAAACTTTTTACAGTGAAAATATATTATTTTCATCATCAGATAAAAAACAAATTTTATTTTTAAACTTAATCATGTGAGATTCTTACAGAGAAACGGTTTCCTTGCTTCCTTTCTGTCCTATGCAACTGCCACCCTCGTATACAAAGCAGCCTGCATTCTGCCAGGTTTCCTGACTTCACCTGGGTTCTTTTCATGACTAAGTCAAGTGGAAACAGTCCTAGAGGAAATTAGACTGTAAAAACCAAATGCTTCATAAATTCATGTTCAAAGAAGGCAAGCAGGACCATTTCGTGGCCAAAAGAATTTGCAGATGAAAATGAGCCACTACATGGATTATTTACTTTAGTCTTTACTGATTAAAAAAAAAAAAAATTGGCAAGATTTGCATTTCTCAATTACATTTTGAAACAGAAATGATGACATTTTACTCATTTATTCACTCAGTCATTGTCTTAGTCCATTTGGGACGGATATAGCAGAATACCAAATGCTGGGTAATTATAAACACAAGAAATGTATTTCTCACTGTTTTGGAGACTGGGAAGTCCAAGGTCTTGGTGCCAGCAAAGTCAGTGTCTGGTGTAGGTCAGCTTTTTGGCTCATAGACAGAAGTCTTCTGACTGTAGCTTTGCCTGGTGGAAGGAGCAAGGAAACTCTCTGGGGTCTCTTTTACAAGGGCACTAACCCCATTCATGAGGGCTCCACCCTCATAATATCATCTCCTAAAGACCCCATCTCCAAAATACCCATACACTGGTGTGGGGTTAGGTTTCAACATAGGAATATGACAGAGAGGATAGATTTAGTCCATAGGAGTCATCAAACACTGTGCACTTATGTGCCCACACAGTGCCAGGGTTGGAACACAAGCCCAGTCCTTGGCTTATGTCCCTCACAAGCTGCTGAATTCGCAGCTGCACTTGCGGTTTTCAGAGAACCCACCTCTTCCTCACCCATCCTTTTCTTCAACCACAGCAGTTCTTTATACGTCAGCCTCCCAATTAAAGTTTCATTGGAATAAAAAGATTCCTTGACCTAAAAAAAAATAAAAGAGCATTTGGAACTCTCTACTCTACTCTTATTTAATCAACTAGATGGAGTTGAGTGGCATCCACTCACAAATTTTAAATGAACTCACGGGTAAAACTATCAGCCAGAATGTTCCCCAATATAATGTGTTATAATCGTATGTCATCATCATCATCTGTTTTGAAAATTTCCTGTCAAACTTTCCTATGCTTTAGCACACTGAATTCCCTACGTGGGTTTGAATTCTTAACTTTTGATGGTAAGGTATAACCACATCCCAGTTAGGCACTGGGGGACTATTTTCCTTTAGGGCACTTTGACTGTAATCAAGTGGTCTAGTTATTTTCTCCAAATTCTGGTCTAGAACTAGAATAAGAGCTATTGGAGAATTTGTTTAAAATGAAGCATCAGGCCCCACTTCCAGAAAATCTGACTCTACAAAAGTGAGTGGGATTTTATGTTTTTAATGAGCCATTTCAGTATTCTTGCCTAGAGAATTCCATGGACAGAGGAGCCTGGTGGGCTACAGTGCATGGAGTCGCGGAGTAGCACATGACTGAGCGACTAACACTTTCACTTTCACTTTTCAATTAGCGGCCCAGGTGTCTTCTAGATTGACAAACACTTTGGGGAGACAAAGGTTCTAGCCTTGGTGAGGGAAGTGCAGAATATTGTTAGATCTCAAGAGACCTTGGGCCTCTCTTTTAGCACATTTTCATAATCTACTGCTTATATATTCTCTTTCACCCACTAGATTTGAAGCCCCTTTCTGAAAAGTAACTTGCCGCAGTTTCTGTGTCTACAGGCTCAAGGCAATTGTCTATGTCCAATAAATGTTTGGCATTAACAGTAATTAATAAAACAAAGAACAGCAATAATTCATCAGATTCTGATCCTATTAGGCTAGAAGCTTTTTTTTTCCCCATCAATAGATTATTAATAATAAACTTGCTATTAGAGTTTATATTTTTCTCTTGTGAGAGTCAATTAAGCTAAACAATTAGGATTAGCTTTAAGAAAAAAAAAATTCTTACAGTGCTTTTGAGTTTTAAGAGTACTCCATGAAGTAAACAGGATAAGAATAGTTATCCAGCTGTTTTAGTTGAGGACATAGGCCAAGGAGGGATAAAATGACTAGCAAGTACTCACAATTTTTAGTATTTGCACAGTCAAAAATGCAGTGTGTTTTAGTGAAAATACATACTCTTTATTGTTGTGTTTGAACTGGAGCTCTGCCATTCACTAGCTGTGTAATCCTGAACAAATTATTTAAATTTTCTGAGCCTCTGTTTTTTTGTGCAGGCACACTATACACAGGGGCAAAGAGCAGGCTTGTCTGAAGGAGTAAATATGTCTAGGAGAGTGTTGGGCACATCAACCCAGGGAGAGTGACCTAGAGACTACTAACTGGGAAACAAAAAGAGAGTTTCCATTTAAATACAAGATAGAAGACTATACATATGTGTTTCTCTGTATAATAAAACAAAATTAATACATCAGCATCTCTATTCTGAAATTTTTCTAGCAAACAAAGATGGTAAAAACAAATTAATCACATGTGTGAATTCAATCTGTATGAAACATTCCTACATATTGTGATCTCCTTAGATACTATAAGTTCACCCAACCCTATTTTTTTCCACAGGGATTGAAAGCCCTCAGATGTGAATTCTCTTAATATGATTTTCTTTTCAAGGCTCATCACCCTCCGGGTTGGAAAAAGACCTCATGAGAAGAGTAAACAGAACACAGACTTGAAGTCAGTTAGCTCTGCAACTTACTTGCCAAGTGACCTTGCATAATAAACTCACTAGGCCTCAGTTTCCTAATCTATATAATGGAAATATAAACACCTACTTCATGGAGTTGTTATGTGGGTTAGAAAAGGCAATGTACGTGACGTGCCTATGAAACACAGCAGGCACTCAAAAAGACCATGATGCTGGGAAAGATTGAGAGCAGGAGAAGGTGACGACAGAGGATGAGATGGTTGGATGGCATCACCGACTCAATGGACATGAGTTTGGGTAAACTCTGGGAGTTGGTGATGGACAGGGAGGTCTGGCGGGCTGCAGTCTATGGGGTTGCAAAGAGTCGGACACGACTGAGCAACTGAACTGAACTGAACCTGCCCCTGCCAAAATGCTATGAAAGGATTCAGTAGCTCCAATTAAAGGTACAACATCTAGGTATTTTCATAATTAAGCACGGGGACATTAATGTAACATTTCTTAAACTCTAGTTAGTTGCAAGACTTTTCCTTTGTCCCTCTACAGCAGAGTCATTAGCTTCAAGCAGTCCTGAGACTCCCAAATGTCAGGAAGGCTCCAACATTTTCTGAGAGGACAAGGACCATGTCAATCCATGAAAGCTTTCTCTTCCTATGAATATTATCCAAATTTCTCCATGGGACTTCTCTGAACTACTCCGAGCTAACTGCCCCACTCCATGATCTGGTTTCTGAGAGTTCAAAGCCTGCCCTGTCTGCTGCCCTTTATATATCAGAGATGCAGAACAGCTTGTATTTATTTCTCTGTATCTTCCATTGGATTGAAAATTCATGTGGTTAGAACAGTGTCTTCCTCACTATTTTAGGGTTCACCTCAAATATAAATTTTCTAACTGCAATATTGTCACAAAATTTTATATTAGATGAGTTCTCTTAAAATCAGTTTTTAAGGGGAATTCCCTGGAGGTCCAGTGGTTAAAACTCAAAGGCCCAGGTTCAATCTTTGGTCGGGTAACTAAGATCTCACAAGCCTCAAGGCATGATCAAAAATAATTTTTAAAAAATTTTAGTTTTAGGGGCTTTTTCTTTTCAAGGTCTGAAATATTAACTATGCAGCAGAATAGGCATAGATATGTTTTATTTATCTATATATGCACTTATATTGGGCTTCCCTGAAGGCTCAGATGGTAAAGAATCTGCCTGCAATGCAAGAGACCCAGGTTCAATCCCTGAGTGGGGAAGATCCCCTGGAGGAGGAAATGGCAACACACTCCAGTATTCTTGCCTGTAGAATCCCATGGACTGAGGAGCCTGGCAGGCTATGGTCCATGGGACCACAAAGACTTGGCCGCAACCCAGCAATTAACAGTTGCACTTTCACTTGCCTCAGCAGATGATAGCACAGAATACCAGTCCCCTTAATAAAATAGAAGTGAATCTTTCAAATCTTAATACCAGAAGGGAAATGTAGAGGGCATCTGATCTAAAGCAGCACCAAGGCCTCCTCAGCATCATTTCCTGTGCCACCACCAGGATGGCCCCATGACGCACTGCTCTCTCCCTTTAAACTCCTCTCTTGGGTCCAGGCTAATCACCCACCCAGTCCTCTTCTCTCTATGTTCCAGAAATGTTGAATTTCTTGTTGCTGTTGTTCAGTCACTCAGTTGTGTTAGACTCTTTTGTGACCCAATGAACAGTGAAGCCTGTCAGGCTCCTCTGTCCATGGGATTTTCCAGGCAAGAATACTGGAGTGGGTTGCCATTTCTTTTTTCTGAATTTCTTACAAACAGCCCTAAATTGTCCTGCTCCCTTCATCATATATGCGCCCACGTGTTCCTTTTCACAGCATATTTTAATTGCCTGTCTTTTTCTCTATATAGAGAAAATTGGATGGTAAGCCCTGTGAGGACAGGAACTGTCCTATTCATTATCCCATTCCTGCTCCAGGCATATAGTAGGCTCTCAATAACTATCTGTTTAAACGAATGACATCCTTTTGGCAAGATTTTCAGAAACACTTGACTAAAGAGTAAACAGAAAACAGATGGGAAGGGATTAAAATACAAGAAACAGCAGGAAAACAGAGATTTGCCATCCTGGTTTGGTCTCTGGGAGCTGGGGCCTTGCCCCACCCACCTTTAGACTGGGCATATCCACCTTGTCTTCCTAGTCCAAGTAGCAAAGCTCCACAGGCCTCTTTTTCTCAGGGAGGAGGCTGCCCTTACCACCCCCAGCCCTCCACACACAGCTCAGGCCCTCCCCCTCCTCGCCCTGCCTCCCTGCTGTCTTCCAGGTAGGCCTCTCACTCGCATCAGACGTCTGGCAGAGAAGCCCACCTCCCCGCACAGTGCCAGTGCCGGACCTCCCCAGCAGGCCCAGCAGCGTGTGGGACACACAAGGCCCCAAGAAGGAGGCACAGACCTAACAGGGGGCCAAGCGTGAACAGGCCTGTGGCCAGCTCACGTAAGGTTAAAGAGGAACAGCTCAAATTCACTTCTACAGGCAAACATACCTAGAGGATCCTAAGAAAGCAGTCGGCCTGGAGTTCACATCAGATCTGGGAAACTTGTGTCATTCTTTTTTGGTGGAAGCAGAAACCTGACTCTAAACTAACCCCTGCCCAGAGGCCACTGGGGCCTGGAAATACCCCCTGTGAATTCTCCGCGTCTAGGCCGGGGCCTGGGGGTTCCCTGCCGTTAGGCCATCTGCAGGGGCCTCCCTGAGAACCAGGTCGGCCGCGACTGGACGACCTGCGGCCAGACTGCGGCCCGCACCCCGAAAGCAGAGGCTGCCGCGTCGCTCGGGCTGGGAGCGCCTCGGGGTCGCTCGGGCCAGGCCCGGCGTGGCCGCTGCAAACTCTGACGCTCCTGCGACCCTCACCCAGAGCGCCTCCGCTGACCCTCCGGACCCGTAGGAACAGAGAGCGCCTCTCCGCCCCTCTTTCCCCTCCCCTCCAGACTGGCCTGCGCCTCGAAGCTCGAGAAGCGGTTCCCCCTGCGCGCCTCTCACTCCAGGCCGAGCTAGGAAGCGCCTCCGACTTTGCCGTGGCGCCGGAGCCCGCGTGGGCTGCCCTCGGCCGCCGCTGCTCTATGACCCCGGCTCCGCGCGCGACGCCGTCCCCGCTGCCCCGCGCCCCTCAGTGCGAGGCCCGGCCGGGACCCCGAGGGTCCAGAGAGCCCTGGCCCGCCCGACCCCATGACCCTCCAAACCAGAGAGCCCTGGAGTTATTCCGGGCCGCGGGGGTGGTGGAGCATGAGGGCTCCATTCACGTCTCGGTTTGCAACAGTAAGGACCTGTCCACCCCAGCAAAGGCCAGCCAGTGACCCCGCCGGCCCTTCAGGCGCGGCGTCCAGTTTGCGCGAAGTCCAGTAACCATCAACTGCTACGTTCTGTGAAGGATTTTGAGTAGGTGCGGGGCTGAGCCCCAGACAGCAGCTCCGGGCCGGACTACAAATCTTTTTTATCCGATCTGACCTGGATCCGTGGCTCTGAACTTAACGTGACCTCGGCGGCTCGCCCTGGGCTTTGCACGAGCGGGAACCCCGGTGCAGGGGAGGGGCTTGCAGACCACTGGAGGGCAAGTAGGGGAGGTATTTGTATGGTGGGCTTCCGTACAGGGTATTTTTCTAGAACGAGATATATAGATCTCAAAAGTAAAGACCTGGTCCCGAAGCACGACCGCGCCCCTAGGTCTCTCCACAGATCGCCCCTAGCGCTTGTCAGAAGAGGAGACTGGTGCCCCAAGTTTTCCTCCCGCGCGGCGCGTTGAACTTGGGCGCAGCGCTGGAGAAGCGCACGCTGTGCCCACGCGCTCACCTCGGCGGGAGCCACGGACCAATTCGGCGCCCAGGTTCTCCGGCTCCGCCGACGGGGCAGCCCGGATCCAGGAGGCTGAGACCTGCCGCAGACACCAAGGTCACCCGTCGTGACCCGCCTCGTCGTCATGTAGGAGAAAGGGCCAAAGGGCTGCTCGGGACACTTTTTAAAAATACTTAAGTTGAAAGAGGAGCTTGAAAGCGGAGACTAACGTGCGGGAATTCTCTGTTGTTTAAAGAGCAGTGCAAACTTGCTAGGAAACTCACTACGATGTGCCTGTTTACTCCGGGCGAATGGGCCCCAAAGGAAATATGCCCGGACCAGATGACCGGGCGAGATCCCCAACGCCAGCCGCTCCCGGCGACTCTCCTCCCGAGAGTCCGACACCAGGGAGGGACGTGCGGGCAGGTGGGTTTCCTTCGTCCGTGAGTGCTACAGCCTTCTTCTCTATTTTCTCATTTTATTTTTTTAAATTAAAAAGAGAGAGAGCGCACAAGTCTTAAAAGTGGATAGTCGAGCAGCGTCCGGTAAAATTTGCGCTATGAAAAATATGAGGTCTAGATAGATTAGTGTGTGGGTGAAGGCTGCTCTAGCAGAAACACGAGAAATGAGCAGGAGCCCACAATTTTCGTTTTTACTGTAGAAATCGGTAAACGAAATCGAATGGTAATGGTTTGCCTATTACGGCCACTGAGAAAGTTCGAAATAATTTAATGTTTCGGATTTATACGTATGTAATCACTATACTTTTTATTTTGTCTAGCTATTTCCATTAAGTTTTAATAAGCTGTTAAAGTTCCCTGGGTAAATTTTGTGAGGGTTTTTTTTTTTTTTTTGAGTGAGTGGAGATTTCATGAACCAGAAGCGAAGTTTGAGCATAATTTCCTTAGCCACTGGGAAGTCTGTATCTCCTGCCAAAATTTCCAAGGATGTGGAGAAGAAAAGAAGACGAAATACTCATTGAGTACCTACTATGCGCAGACACCCTGGTAGAACTGGCTTTACAAATTTTATTTCATAGTAATAATTGTTGATCAATAGGTGCTCTTTTCAAAAAGACCAAACCCTTTCTTCTGCATCCAAGACCTCAAGTGGACAGCTACCATAATTTTATTTTATTCGCAAGAATTTCGTTTTTATTACTTCCTTCTTCGAAGTGACATTATTGCCAAGGTTAATGGAGAGATCCATGTTTAATGATATTAAAGTCTGTTGGTTTAACTGATTACATCGTTTAGTGCTAATCCTGTGGGGGAGGGGGGAGTAAAGGTGAGTCAGCACTCACCGAATTTCTCCTAACTCTTTAGGTCCGTGTAAAAATAAAGAAATCTTTATTATGTTTGGCAGGAGAGGGAACTTGTAACTAGGAAGAGAGCGCCGTCACTGAAAGCAATGGGGGGTGGCGAGGGAAACATGCAAACCAACACTTTTCCGTCTCTGTGGATCAAAGGAACCGAAAACATGACTCGTTTTGTAAGGACGACGCAAACACTGTGGCTTATGCTGACCATTGACAGAGGCTGAGTTAGACTAGAGGCTTCGTGTGTTACAAAGGATATGATGAAGTTGAGTATCAGGAGCTTTAAAAAAGAGAGAGAACCGAGTTGACAACCAGATGAAGTGGGAAAGAAGGGGAGGAGAATACACCCAGGAGCCTGAGCAGGCAGGTAAATCATCAAAAATTCAGTTCCTGCAACTAATGAAAAAACCAATCTCACTGTACTCCAGGGGAAATGGTTCGCTGACGCAAGGCTCGATGGTGAGTCTATTTGTCGTGCTTCTTTTCCGGACTATCAAAAAAGTTATTTCGAGATTTAGCCAAATGTTTTGACTGGGAGACTGAAAACGGGACGATAAGTTTCCTGCCGTTACGTCCGAGCCCGCAGCTGGGCCCAGCGCCGAGCGCGCCCCGAGCCGCGCGCCTGCCGCCCGGGGCGGCTCAGAAAGGGCGCTCCC
This sequence comes from Bubalus kerabau, assembly GCF_029407905.1. NCBI lineage: Eukaryota > Metazoa > Chordata > Mammalia > Artiodactyla > Bovidae > Bubalus > Bubalus kerabau. Next base: position 20,265,081 of record NC_073635.1, on the reverse strand, counting down.
CGCTGCCCTAGGAAGAAGCGAGCCCGAAGTCAGCCGGCGGGGGCTGCTCGGCTTCCCCGCGGGGCCTGAACTGCAGCCTTCCTCCGGAGGAACGCTCCTCTAGTTTTGTTCTGGAAGGGGAAATGGGCTCAGCTCTTGGAGAGCTCTCAGGATTCCCTGTCGCTGGACAAACCTGGAAACTTTGGGAAGTACTATACTGAGCTTCTCCGGTTCCTGAGTCCCTTTCTATCTTCGTTTCCAGGGCTAAAGGGCCGCTTGCGGAGGAGGGGTGCTTCTTTAGTTTTATTTTTTTTTTCCACGTAGACTGGAGAAGCGCCGCCGCCAGCTCCGAAGGCGACTTGCCGACCTCAGCGCCCTGGGCTCGCGCGGCGCACCGCCCGCCCCTCCGCGCCCGCCCGGCCCCGCTCGCGGAGTGCGCGCGAGGGGGAGTATCGTCTCCTCGGGCTGGAGCTCGGTGCCAGGACGCTTTCCTGACATAACCCTGCCCCAGGGCGGGCCAAGACGGGCACTAACCATTGCTTAGCTTCCCTACTGCCGCTCAGGTCCCCACTACGACCGGCAACTGCCTTGAAACCCACCCCCAATGGCAGACACTCTGGCCTCACACCTCCCCTTGGTCCCCGCTTTCCCGGCCCTTTCCGGGGATCCCACACCCTCACCCCATTTCTCCCGCCCGTCGGGGCCGAACACTGGCACCTCTCCTCGCGCGCATTCCGCCGCGCCATTTTAACCCCTTCGACGTTTCCGCTCCGGAGGGGGCGGAAACGGAGGAAACCCATCCTCCCCACCTCACCCCACCCCGCCCCACCCGCGCGGGCCCTCGCCTAAGGCAGCCCGGAGGGGATTGTGAAACAACACGGTGGCGGGCGGGGGTGGGGGACACGCTACCTCCGGGCTCTCCAAACTTTGGCAAAATCTCGGGAACACTGATGCTCCCCCAGGACAGTCTTCTTCGCCTCGCGGCAAGCGCGGGGTATCCGAGTTTCTCGGCACCAACGGCGAAGAGCCTCTCCCTTTCCCCAGCCCCTTTAAGGACATCTGATCTTCAGTCTCGTAACTTTCTCCTCGGGTCTAACAGCTTCTTCAGCCGCGGAGAGCGACCCCAGGCGAAGCCGGAAAGGGAGAAAGCCAGGGTGTGGGGCTCATGCAAACCTGGGCGCCCAGAGGTTGGCTGAGGCCCTGCGGGTCGAGGCCCCGCGGGCTCTTGAGCAGGAGGAAGCCCCGGGAGATCTGCGCGGGGCACGTTGCCGCGCCTGAAACAGGCGTTCCCTTTTCCAGATCATATTCCCCATAAAATCTAAAGCCAGATGCATCACTTGGGCAAGTTCCCATTTCACCGCGAAAAGCACGGATTTGTTTCCAAACTGGACTCCAAATCGAGGTTTCTGGTGCGGGTTCCAGTGGCCTGCGCAAGGTTGGGGTTTCGATGCCTCAAGGGACTGCCCGGGCGGGTAACGTTTTAGATATTCTACCCCAGGCAAAGCATCATTTGCGAATGCGGAGATTTAATTTTAAAAAAAGGGGGGTGGGGGTGGTGCGAAGTAAACACAACTACGGGCTTTCAAAGCCGTGTGTGTACTTTTTAAGTGAGGTGGAGGATAAAAGATCAATTTCATCTATAGACGCCCAGTTTAGCAAGATAACCTGATGGAATCTCTGTTTCACAGAAATAAGTTACAAGGGGGGAAACTTGCAAGAAAGTGCGAACAGTGGCCACATATGAAACCAAAGGGCGAGCATGGTGAAAGCAGGCATTTTAATCACCCTGTTGAGTCAAAAAATAGCTTTTGCTGAGTTGGGTTTTTTTTTTTTTTTTTTTTTTTTTTAAGAAATAGAAGACTCCTTCCCAAAGAAATAGCCTACGGGTCTATTTCACCTGCGAGTTTCCTCTCATTATTGTATAAAGAAATTTGGGTGTAGTGGGCCATGTTTTTCACAGAACTTTCTGGTATTTGCAGTTGTGGTGAACAGGAAAGGAATAAAAACGAACATAATTAGTCTGGGATTGACTACTGACTATTACCGGCATAACATCAGCAGGAAATTAAGACTGCCTTCCCGAGGTTCGCTTATAATAATTCAATTTTGCATCTTTTAAAAGTATAGCCGTTTTTGAGTCCTTTGGTGAAATGAAAAACCAGCGATGCAGGACCTAAACAATGCACACAAGCACACAATTCCAAGTCTACTTATTTAAGGAGTGAAAAGGTGCGGCGCGAAAGCGCCCCTGCACGGGTTGAGGTGTCACGGCTGTGGGCTGCGCAGTGTATTAGGTGCCAATGAGAGAAAGCACAGACTCAAACTACTCGCACAGAAAACTGTTTCCACGTTTGACTCATTTAGGATCAAATGGTATTTTTAACACTTGCCAAAACCCACAGCTATTGCGACAAAAAAGGTGCCAGGCAAGAATGAAGTTAGTTGTTTATTAGGGCAAGGTGGGGCTTTTCGCGCTTTTGGCTACATAAGTGTACCCGAGTGACAGGGTGAGCATCTTGCAGGCCACTCTCCCCGTGTTGGTTCATTGCAAGGGAAGGTGGGGGGAACGGGACGCCTTTTAGCAGATCAGACTCTGGCTGTCACCCGTGAGGGGTGGTGGTGGGGGGTGGTTAACTTCACTTCGTAAAGATACTCATCCTCTTCTTAACTGAAGAAGTCTGAGGCCGCGAAGGCCGCCCACAGAGGCCGCGCCTTGTCCAAATCTGCTCAGGCCGCCTTTGTCCCCGCAGTGACTACCGAGAGGGAGGGGGGCGGGGGCGGAGGTTGTCATCAAAGTTTCCTCAAGTCTTTATACGGCGAAGAACTCTGGGTTTTGCGGGTAAGCAAGCTGCCTATCCAATCTGAATGGAGCGACAATTCCGTGGGCCTCCGGTCCCCGGAGGCCTCCGCGCGCCCTTGCCCGCCCCAGCCTCTCCCCCGGATCAATCGCCAGGGGCCAAAGCTCGCCCCCGCGCCACACTCCTGGGCCTCTGGGTCCCCTCCGCACGGTCCCAATCAGTCTCGAATTTCAACCCAAGACCCAGGCCAAACTTTCCCTTCGGGGCTGGTATATTCTCACACGCGGACGCCTTTCCCAGGGGGAGGAGGAGCGATGGAGCTCCGGGCAGCTCCCGGGGACCCTGCGGGGACCACCCGCCACCCAGTTTCCACGCAGCCCCCGCGCCCACCCTTGCCTCCCGACCCCAGACCTTGACCTCCCACGGCCGTGCTCAGGGAAGCCGCCGCGACTGATGCGCCCCGGGTGCTTTCGTTTTGCTTTCGCTCCCTTCTCTCCGCAGCTGGGACGACTGCGGAAGAACAAAATGGGGATGGAAAACTCGTGTCCTGACAAAAGTGATGGGGACACCGCGGTTCCGTCCCAGGCTGGGCGGGGAGAGGGGGAGGCTCAGGCTGAGGCCTGGGTACCCGTGTCCCTTGCATGGGCGAAAAGGGCCAGGAGGCCCTGGCTTGTTTTCTTCGTGTAAAGAAACGTGATTTGTAGATACTGAAGCAACAAAGTTGGCGCGGAAACGAATTCGCCTGCTTAGGAGGACTGTGTCTTGCAGATACAGACGAATAGGCAGGGTAGAAAGGCCGGAAGAGGGGCGGCCGGAGCCTTTCACTAAATTGGAAGGAAACCGAGAGAGAAGGTTCGAGAGCCGGGATCCGGCTCCCACCCCAAGCTCTGAGTAACATCAGGTGTGAGGGGGCACTAACGCCCAGTCCCATTTGCTGCTCGTCCACTCAGCTCTGCGCTTTGGAAAAACCCAGCAACCACTGCACAGGCTCGCTTCACTTTATCTCGCCTCTCTTTATGGTGAGCAAAGCGCATGTATCCTAAACTGATGAACTCATGGCCTAAGGTCTCCCCCTTAAAAAAAAAAAAAAAAGCCAAACCTGGAAAGATTTCTCAAATAGAGGCAAACTTGTTGCTGCCCCGAGTGGCCCATGCGAAAGCTCTCCTAGGTTTGCACGCGCCCAGCGCAGGGCCGGGAAGTGCCGCTCCCGGGCAACGGCCGGGGCAGAGTCCCGCCCTCCTCCCCCGGCGGCCTGCACTTGAGCCCGAACGAGGGTGAGTGCGAGGGAACAGTCTCTCCAAACTCCTTAGAAAATAACTCTTGCAGACTGTTTACCACACTGTCCAGCTGCCCGGAAAGGTCCGACGCGTTTCCTGCACTCGTCCCAGCTCAGTTCGAACTTTTCTCCACCCGTGATCTGAAGGGCTAAATTATTTTTATTCCGACTCTGTAAAGTTAAACTAAGATCTAAATAAATCACTAAGGGAAATGACCGGAAGCTGCGAAGGTAAATTACACTCAAACCAGCTACTTGCACTTGTTTTTTTTTTTTTTAAATAAGGCCTTCCTCTAGTATTGGCCGCCCTCCTTGTTTACATCGAGCTCAGGAACAGACGCTTTAGGCCAGCAAGGGAGCTCAGTTTCATTTCGGGGCGTATGGCGGGGCCTATCACTTCGTCATCAGGTTTGAGAAGAAAGTTCGAATGTTTTTTGTCACAGATTTAACTTCCAGTAACTCCTCAGAAACTCCAGTACCCCCACGGCGGCTCAGGTCTGCAAAACTCCTCGGTCCGCAGATGTCCGGGAGGCAGTTAAGTTGAGCTCGCGCGACGCCCCGCTGCACCTGCGGAGGAGGCAGGGCGTCTCCGCGCGTCTCGGAACGGCCGCACCGTACTTCCCGCGCTCCGCCCGCCAGCCTTCGGGCGGCCGCCAGCCACCCCGGCGTCCCTCGGTCCCCCGCCCGCAACCGATCGTGCGGGGGAGAAAAAGGGAAAGGGGGACTGGCACCCCCTCGTCTGGGGAAGCGGCCGCGCGAGGGCCCAGTCGGGCCCCCGGCTCGCAGCGAGGCCCGAACGCGCGCACACTCGGCGACCAGGGCGGTGGCGCTCCAGAGATCGGGCGGGGTGGTGGTGGCGGGGAGGTTTGCGGAGGGCGGAAGCGCCGATGGCTGGCGAGCACTCTCGAGAGTCGCGGACCCCGGGTTTCCCCGGGTGACTAGGGTGCGGGTGCCCACGCTGTGCGCGACGCCTGGGTCACTGGCTGGAGCCCACGAGCCAGGCGCACAGCTGAGCTAGGCGGCCGCCGCCACGGAGCCTGGTGGGCGGCGCGGAGCCCCGGGGAGCTGGTTTTCCCGGGCGGGCACGTGACGGGGTTGGCAGCGCTCTGGCCCGGGCAGGGAGGAGGGGGAGGCGGCGAGCGGGAGGCCGGGGGGCGGGCGGGCGGCTGGCGCGCTGTGTACTTAGGTCGTGTGCTGGGGCTTTTCTCTCCCAGGAGCCGGCTGGAGGAGGGGAGGGGGGAGGGGCCACCGCTCCGCCTTCTCCTTTTCGCAATGTTGACGCAATCTATAAATAGTGGAACAAAAGGACCAACTTCCTCGGAGCTTTGCTGAAACTGCACAAAAAAATCGAGCTGGGGGGTTCCCTGATCCCTGGCGATGGGGCGGGGAGCGCGGCGCCCGGGGGAGGGGGCGGGCGCGGCAGCGCGGGCCCGGCCGAGGGGGGACACCTGGCTGAGGCATTGCCGCCGCCGCCGCCGCCGCCGCCGCCTCTCCGGCGAACCCAGGGCTCCGGTCCCTGCGCGGGCTCGAGAGCTCGCCCGGATCGGGGGGTCTTCCTCCTCCGCCGTTGACAGGTCAGTCCGCACCGCCCCTTTCTACACTGGGTTTTCTCTTTCCTCCCCCAAGCCTCTACTTTTAGAAGGGAATAAAGGGGGAAAAAATTAGAGCGAGGCGCAGCAGTGACAGCCACCCAATCTGGAAGCCCAGCAGTGCACGGCGGGGTGGCCGAGGGGCTCCGGAGACGGTCAGCGCCTGGCCCCCCAGTCGTACAGCCGGTGGCCGCGCCGCGGCCGGAGACGAAGCCAGGACTAGCTTGCGCCGCCCAGGCGGCGAGGAGTGGAGGCGGGAGCGCCGCGGGGGCGCGGGCGGGCGAGCGAGCGAGCGGTTGACGGCGGGCTCCCTGCTGCAGCTCCTGCCTGGGATACCGAACCCCCAGGGACGACGCGCCAAGACCAGGGGGCTGCTGAGCCCAGCTCGCCCCCTCGGAGCTCGGACCTAGCGTCCCCACCTCGTCCCGCGCAGCTGCCGTGGGAGGGCTGAGCGGAGAAGCGCTGTCGCCGCACGCCACCGCACACCCCTGGCTCCGGTGCCCACGCGACCCGCCGCGCCGGCGATTGAGGGGAGGGGGGGCGAGGTGAGGACAGAAGGCAACGCTTTCCTCCGGGGCGCCCGGACCCGAGCGCGAGCGCCCGCCGCGCCGCCGTGGCGGTTACACTGGGCGCGGGGGAGGGGGCGGAGCTGGCGCTGTTGACAGCCGCGCTGGAGCGGGGAGGGCGAAAGCTGGGGATAAGCGGGTGGGGGAGGGAGCGCGCGCTCGCGCGCGCGGGGTTCGGCTGGGATGGGGGGGTCACGTGATGGGCAGACGCCCCCGCTACAGGCTGACAGTAGGGGTGACGTCACCATCCCCTGACTGCAGGGGGTGGCACTTCCGTTCCCCGCCCTCCCAGCCCCCGAAGCGGCGGCTGCAGCCATTTCGAAGTGTGGGAGTGGGCGGGCGGGAGACGGGCGGAGGGGGTTTTCGTTGCCGCCCCAGCTCCTGGCTGCGTCCCCAGCTACCCGGAGCCCCGGGCCCGGGCCCAGAGCGGTGGCTGAGGCCGCCCTCCCCCGACGCGCCCCATTGTGTGAGCGGGCGGGCGGCACCGCGCGGAGGCTGGTGCCGGCCCCCTGCGGCTCCCAGCTCCGGAGGGGGCGGGGACGGCCCCGGACGGTCAAGGCCAAGTCTTGGCCGCGTCCCGAGAGCGCCCGGCGCGCTCCTGAGGTCCGACTCTGAACTCCAGGCTGGGACATAGGCTGCCGTGCCCGCGTTCTCAGACAGCCAGGTGTTTGGGGACCCCGCTCAGCGGCGCAAGCCTAGCGTCCAGTCTTGCGGGTGTGTGACAGGCGTTTGTCACCGTTCCGTAGGACTCGATTCCAGCAGTCGTTATAAAGCTATTTGGGGAAACTCCGGGTTTTGGTGACTCAGCGCGGTAAGCGCTATTTATAAGTTGATGCGTTAGTAGCAGGGAAATATACTTCGCTCAGATCCGTCCACCCGAGGAGGGAAAAGAGCTCTTGTTTCGAGGCAGCAATTAAGGCTTTACTTTTTCTGAACGAGTAAAAGGGTTGACTTTAAAAAGCCTGTGCTGTGAGAGAAAGCAGACCTCACAAGTACACAGTGTATCTCAAAAAGTAGGAGCGTCTTCCTGGGTAGATGGAGAATTTTAAGGACACTTCACGATGTGTTTGACCTTTTTTGGGGGCGGTGATGTTGCGTGAACCAAGGAGAAACAATTCAGATAAATGACCCAGCAATCCTAGTAGATGGCAGAATATCAGAACTGTTTATTAATTGCAGTATTTGTTAAATACACCATTTGTGGCTGGGCATAAAATAAAAGAAAATGGGATGATGCTGAAAATTCCTGTAGGAAATTCTCTTAACAGGAAGGTGTCTGTTGTATTTATCATCAAAACTCTGGGGCAAATATAAATTACATGTTTGCTACCCAATCGCTCCCTCCTAAGAAAGCACTACAAAAGTGTATACTACAGCCTGGGATGATTGTTCAGTGTAAGTGCTGCACAAACAATTTTATTAGTCACTGCTTGTTTTACAGGTTTTACTTCACGGTTTTATTTTCTTCCCACCTCCACCCCAGTTTGGAAATCCAAGAGGTAGACACTAAGAGAAAGAGCAGTTGCTAGCCTGGCTTCAGGAAGGCAGGAATTCACACCCAGCTTGCTTGGCCTGAATAGCTTTCTGTAGGTAGCTGACCCGAGGTGCTTCTTAAAAGAAAGAAGACAGTTTCCTGGATGGGCAGAAGTTAGACCAGCTAAGGAAAGAGTTTTCCCAAGCTGAACAAGCGAAGTAGCAGGTACAAAGGCCTGTAGTGAACAACTACAGCCAAGTAAGAATGGGTGGGCTGTGAAAAGGGAGAGAAGGGAGGCTGGACGAAAGGCCAGGTCACACAGGACTTTGTAGTCCACGCTGGGGAGTTTGGAATGTAGCTTGAGACCTACAAGTTTTTAGCTTTTGGGGGCACGCATACCCTTTTGATGGAGAAGGTAATGGCACCCCACTCCAGCACTCTTGCCTGGAAAATCTCATGGACGGAGGAGCCTGGTGGGCGACAGTCCATGGGGTCGCTAAGAGTCGGACAAGACTGAGTGACTTCACTTTCACTTTTCACTTTCATGCATTGGAGAAGGAAATGGCAACCCACTCCAGTGTTCTTGCCTGGAGAATCCCAGGGATGGGGGAGCCTTGTGGGCTGCCATCTATGGGGTCGCACAGAGTTGGACACGACTAAAGCGACTTAGCAGCAGCAGCAGCAGCATACCCTTTTGAGAACCTAGGGAAAGCAATCTGGTCTCTCTCCAGAGTAAAAAGCACCTACAGACCTCAACTACAATTCAGCATACAATCTCAAGTGTTTACTCTGTGTGTAAATGATTGGGCCTCAGGATTTAAACCTACAGAAAAGGGAAAACCATAAAAAGATTTTGTTTTTTTTTAATGGAGATGCATGGTCAGGTATGAAAAGAATACAGGTCCTTGAAAAAAATTACACCAGTTGGGGTCCTGGAGACAGGAAAATGGAAAACAAAATAGCCTGTGATCTAAGAGTCAACTAGGACCACTGCTGTATACCTAGTGGCACTGGGGATAGGAGAGGCGTTCAAGAAAGCTAATTTCAAAGAGTTGGTGGAATGGGAAAGTGACTGACAGATCAAGGGATCCCCATTCTGGTTTGGGCTGTGGACTGGGAGGAGAAATGGGCCTCTGGTGCAGGAGGAGGAACTCTTGTTTTGCTTCCTTGAAAAGGAATGAAAAGCTGTGGCTGAAAATCCACTGAAAAGGCTGTGTACCCTTTCAGCGAAAAAGCACCTTCCCAAAGATTTGAATTCAGAAGGGACATGAGGGCAGGAGAGGATAAAATCTTGCTTTCCTCTCTTTTTAAAAACTGTGGATAGCTAGAGAAGAAGAAAAGGAGAGATAGATGGAATCCAGCTTTGTTTTTGCCCTGCTCAACCACTAGACCTTCAAGGAAAGGGACATGAGCTAGAATGAATTCCCATAAGGGTGGTATTCGTTTCTCATGGCCCTTCAAAACCACACTTAATCATACACAGTTAGTACCCAGAAGTGCTTAAGATCTCAGTCTGGCTAGGGAAACAACAAAAAGTGAGGGGGAAGGTTTCCCAGTTGTCACAGCTAACCTGAGCTAGAGATTTAATGGAAGCAGGAACTCAGATACAAAACAAACCACCCCCAGAACGTAATGGTTTAAAAACAACACTTGCTCATGAATATGCAGGTACGGGTAGGGCTCTGTAAGACAGCTTGTTTCTAGTCCACAGGGAGTCAGCTGGGGCAGCTCATAGGCTAAAGGCTTGCATCATCTGAAGGCGTGTTCACTTTCCCATCTAGCAATCCCTGCTCACAGATGGCTAGGATCTTAGCTAGGGCTTTCAGCCAGAACACCTGCACATGGCCACTCCCTGTGGTCTGGGCTTCCTCACAGCATGGCTCTGGGCTCCAAGGGTCCCAAGACAGAGCCAAGTGAAGCTGTAGAACCTAATCCTAGAAGTCCTATCCATCATATTCTGTTCATCTGAGGTGTAGCACTTAAGCCATACAGATTCTAGAAGGAGAATTAGACTCTGCCTTTTACTGGGAAGAGCGTCAAAGAATTTGCCATGTGTTTAAAACCACCACACATTTTAACTTCAGATAAACAGATTTAAACAATACGTTGTATATAAAAACTGTTCAAACATATCAAATAAATATCCTTTTTTGATATTAGAATGGAATATAAAAATCCAAGTATTTCATCATTACAGCAAAGCTAACTGAGAGCCAGTCTAAGTGGGCAATCTCATAATCTTCCCCCCTTTTTCTCCTCCATGACCATTCCCCTCCCCTCCAGGTCAGGCCTCCATATACAGACTCCTGTCTCTGCAAAGCTAGGTAGGACACTCCCAGTGGCTGCACTTTTCAAAGAGATGATCAGGTCCTAAAAGTTTTCCACTGTCTCCTTAAACTGTCCCTGACTTTGGACATTACTGGCTTACTGGCAAGACCATCAGTGACTTCTCAAAGTTTAAAAGTAAAATGCTATGGAGATTATTCCATTAAGTAATTTTATAATAAATTCATGTTATATAATTAAGACAGAATGACAGTTCTTAAAAAGGGTTATATGTTTTTAGATATCAAGATCTTTTTTACTTGGGCTTGTTGCTTCATAAAACTCAGTATAATTCTAAAGTGATGGTTGAGATTTTAGGTATAAGAATCTGCATGTTTCCTTGAAGTGACAGAAAACTTGATTATGACCATACAAAATGTGAATAGCTCTTCTTTCACTTTTACAATGCCTACTGCCTGAACTGCATGACATACTGTTATTTGGTTGGTAAAGGAGCTTAAGAGTTCTCTAAGGAACTGAAAATACCTTTCTCTATTTGATCAAGATAAAATAGTCTTTTCTTATAACCTGGTATCCTTTAAAATTCTCCCAAAGCTGATATTATTACAGTTTATATACCTTTGATGTTCTCATAAAAACTTCCTTTATGACTTAGAGAAGGAATAGTGCTTAGGCTGTTTTAATAATTCATACTCTCCTAAAGGGTGTGCTCTATACATTTAGGTAATTTTGCATAATTATTTATAGTTCTATTGGGTCAAAATCACACTGTGAATTCATGATGTACAGATTTTAAAATAAGCACATTTAGGTAATGAGCAAATGTACATTTATGATTGCTTTGTGTTATATTTCATAATTTTTGAAGTAGCAAGCACTTTTAAAAAATAAAATGAATCAATATCTTTGTTTTTAAACTTCTTTATATGGCAATGATAAAAAAAAAAATTGACAGTGTTCACATTAAACTAATAGACTTTGTTATCAGGCCCCAAACTGTTCCTAATTCTCAGTGACTTCATAGCTACCATGGAGGCAGCCCAAAGGAGCTTAAGTAAACACTTTAAAATTACGTAATGCAGTTCCGAAGGAGGAACAACCCCAGCCAAACTGTGCCATATAGTTTTACAGATGCAATTTTGCTGTATGCCAGAATGCTTATTAACCTATCTATAGAATGACTTCATAGCAAAGATAACAAGTAAGGAAGTTGGAAGTGAGCCAGTCTGTTTCTAGGCCTCTTGAATGAAGGCAGGGTTGTGGAAATTATTTCAAAGTAGTTATCCAGAGAATGTTTTTCTTAACCTTATAGACTAAGTATTTCGAAGCATTCTGAAAAGTTCTGTAGTAAAAATGGCACCTTAAGCAATAAATTCAATATGATTTCCATAAATAAAATACAAGTTTTTATTTTACAACATAATACAAGATGTTGCTGGTTGATAGTAATATTGCTCTACTACTACATTAAGAATTGAAGACTACATGTGTCTCTTCCCTCTTGGACCTCCCTCCACTCTACCCCTACCTCCAATCCCAGCCATCTAGGTCATCACAGAGCATTGTTTTGTGGTCAGAATATGGCCTGTACAATTTCTCCTTTCTTGTACTGTGTTGAACTTCCTTTGTGCCCAAGAAATAATTAATTGCATATATATTTAATGGAAATGTAAAAAGAAGCAGTATTCTCCATTTCTATAATGGAAAATCAACAATATTTATTAAGCTTCTTAAATGATAATAAAACTTTCCTGTTTCTAAAAAAAAAAAAAAATTCAATCTTACTTTTTATTAAGTAAAATAATTTGGATCCTTTTTTATGTTCCTTTTTCCTCACCTTTCTATGTGTTCAAATATAATTTATCTTAAATGCTGCCAAAGCCAATAACAAAATATATTTTCTTCAATATCTTGGCAAAGCTCTATAAAAAACTGTAAGTCCCTAAAATGGTAAAGTTATTAATATGAGTGTATGAGCAAAATGCAACTTTATCTAAATCACAGAAAGAGTCTTTCCATCAGATTGGCAGAGACTGAAAATAAGTGCTAATAACTGTTACTAAGAATGTAATTTACACACACATCTATTACTATATTACCTTTCTGGAGTCAAAAATGTCCAAATCTTTGATACAGTAGCTTCACTTACAGGAACCAATCCTGAAAAAAACAAAAAATCATATGAAATCAAAGATTTATATATGCTTATGACAGTATCTATAGATAGGAGACCATCTGAATATTCAATAGTAAAGGAGTGATAAACCAAGGTACATCAATCTAATGGAATTTTTGTAACCACTAAAAATACTGAATACCACAGAGAAATGCTAATGTTTAATTTAATGTACAGATAAATCTTTTAGGTTATAAAACTATTTCTCCTCAAGGGTTGGAGGGAAAATATACCAAAGTATATTATGTAATTATAGTAATTTTTACCATTTTTTTTGCATTTTCTAAAATGAGCATATATTTTAACCATCAGAAAAAAATCATTAAAAGATTTCTTCCCAAATACATAAATCAAATGACACATATTTACATTCTTATAACACTAAGATATTTAATAGTCATACAACAGTTACTTTTTACATGCATCTTTTTATTTTGCATATATATAACAACATCTGCCAGTGAATGATCTCTGTTTCTAAAACTAAATCAGATAAGATATAAGCAAATACAGGTATAACTTGAGGAGTAATGTTTGGTGGAAAAGTTTATTTGGGGAGAACTTTGGATAGTCAAAATCCATCTGGAAAGCCATAATGGCTGGACCAATTTTATATCATAACTTTTATAACAATATTTTTTATTTTCAATTGTGGTAAAAAAAAATACAGTTAAAAAAACACATAACGTAAAATTTACCACCTTAACAATTTAAAAATGTACAGTTCAGTAGTATTAAGTGTATTTGCAGTGTTGTATGTAATAGTATTTTAAGGATAGTGTTTCTATTGGTTTCATAAAAACAATACATGTTCATTTATAAATAACTCAAACAATACAGAAAGTTACAGGAAGATTTTTAAATCTCTTCAGATCCCAGACTTTACCATCAGTATTAAGTGATCATCATGGCAGGCATATTTCTATGCACTTATACAAATAGATAATCTTATTTAAGATGAGAATGTGTACACTTTTAAAATATTTTAAATATTAAATTTAAAATTATTTGAATATGGTAGTACTATGATAAACTGAAGGAATTGCTGAACTTCCAGAAAATATGTTTCTTTGCAACAAGAGATCTTATTTCCTAAAATATCCAGTTTAAAAAATTAAGAGTTTGGAGATTTTTTTATCTGTATGTTTTCAATTTAGATACACAAGTTGACTGCTGTGAAAAAATGTATTATTTTGGTCATTATTTTAAGTGAAGGTTTTAATGTTTCTGTTTTGTAACTTTAACTTCCTTTGGTCATTTGGTCATGACCTCTATTTTAAAATCCAGTGGTCACAACACACCTCAATTCTTAATTCCTACTTACTAATTTTGATTCATCACTTATCTGCTCTTCAATAAGTAGTTTTGTTCTTTTTCCTACCAGGGATTCATGGATGCTATATTTGCCTTTCTCAGTCAATTTCCGAATGACACTTATTTAGATATCATAGTTTGGGGTCTTGCTGGCTTTGCCTTAAAACTGCAAACATTTTTGCTTTGAATTTTGCTTAGAGGAAGTCTAAGGCCAGCATGATTTCCTCCCTCTTATATGTTACTTAGTTTTCTAGCCTAGAGGTCTTAAGTTCTTCCTTCATTCTTCATTGTTAATAGCTTAACCAGTATATATCTTGATAGCGAATGTTTATGTCCCTTTTTCTTTGAATATGTTATTCTGCATATTCAGTTCTTTCATAATTTTGTGGAAATTCTCTTCTGTTAATCTTTAAGTGGTTTTTCTGATTCATTTGTTGCATTATGTACTCAGGGAGTGGAATCCAGCTATATTGTGTTGTCTTTGTCTCAGTTGCATACTATCTTCTTTGCAATTACCTTGGTCCACTTTTCTTCTGCATTTTCACTGCAATTCACTATTAAATTCATTTGTCAACTGGAATGTATTGAGTGCCAGCACCAGTGGTAAATGAGATCACATCCCTTCCTTAGTATGAAGCAATGGAGCTTTTACTTGAGAATAGGGAAGGGAGAAATAAATATAACAAAATCAGGTAATGATCATAATAAGAAACCCAAGTAAGGAAAGGGAGGGTTGTGGGCAGGAATCATGCATTTTAGATAATGCAGTGAGAGCAGGTCTCTCTGAGATGACACTTGAGAATAAACGTGAATGAAGCAAGGCAGTGAGCTAGGCAAAGACCTGGGCAATGCAGAGGCAGAGAACAGCAAGTGCAAAGGCCCCATGGTGGAAACGCAGTGTGTTCAAGACAGAATGATAAGAGCCAGATGAGAAATCAGAAACTGGTGAGAGATGAGATCAGAGAATCACACTACGTCACAGAAGAGGCTGGAGGCCTGAGAGAGGAGGCTGAATTTTGTTCTGTGACAAGGAGAGGGGGACCATATGTGCTTTAGAGCAGGGATCCCAAACGTCTGGGATCTAATGCCTGATGATCTGAGGTGGAGTTGATGTAGTAATAATAGAAATAAAGTGCACAGTAAATGTAATAAACTTGAATCATCCCCAAACCACCCCTCACCCCTGGTCTGTGGAAAAATCATCTTCCACAAAACTGGTCCCTGACGCCAAAAAGGTTGGGGACCACTGCTTTAGAGGAGGCACTCTGGCCTTTTGCTAAGTATTTCATCAACAGTAAATTGAGCATAAAAAATTGATCAAGTGTTGTCTAACAGAAAAAGGAAAAGGGGAGCACTAAGATAAGAGAGTAATAACTTCAGGAAGTCATCTAGTCCTGGATTAACCGAGAAAGACCTGAAGTTACTAGAACCCAGCTTCCCAGTTGGTGCTAAGGTAAAGAACCTACCTGTCAACACAAGAGACGTTAGAGATGCGGATTTGATCCCTAGGTCGGGAAGAGCCCCTGGAGAAGGACATGGAAACTCAATCCAGTATTCTTGCCTGGAGAATCCCCATGGACAGAAGAGGCTGTAGGGGGAACAGTCCATAGGGTCGCACAGAGTCAGCCACGACTAAAGCGACTTAGCTCGAGCACGAATGCACAGGAACCAGAAGCAGGGACTCACAGAGCTGGAACCCTGGCCTGGGGTAGGTGTTGCCCACTTACTAGTAGCTCTGAGAGGGTACGCTGATGCTGCTTCCAGGAGAGTGGAAAATCATTGAAATTTGGAGCTAACTGCTGCTGTCAGGGTGAAGGTCTACAGTGGGCAATGCCGGCAGGTATGGAAAGCCAACGAGGAGGAGCAAGTTCTTTTTCTGTCTTCTTACTTTTAGTCTTTTATCTAATGCCTCTTATAGACTATAGCAAGAATTCAGCTGAAAAAAGTAAAAATGTAGCTTGCAGAGGCCCAGCCACAGCAGCACAAAGCAGAGTAGGGAAGGGTTTATTGCTAAAAGTTAACAGTCTAATAACTGGAACAGAGAGAAATTCAGGATGACCTCTAGGTTTCTGTCTTGAGCAACTGGATGAAAATAATGCCATTTATTGACATGGGGAAAACTCAGGGAGAAGTAAACTGAGAGGAAAAAGAAAATCAATGTTTGGGTATGTTATTGCCAATTTACTATTTAAATACAAACAAATGCAAAATTTATCATTTTTCCCAAGTCTATTTCCTTTAGCCAGACTATTCAGATCTCTCCTTCATTAATCTTTGTATTCCTTTGCTTTTGAATTTCTTCAGTTTTTGATTGGAGGATAATTGCTTTACAATGTTATGTTGGTTTCTGCTGTATAACAACATAAATCAGCTGTAAGTATACATACATCCCCTCCCTCTTGAGCCTCCCTCCCACCCCCACCCCCATACCCTCCACCCCCACGCACCCCTCATCACAGAGCACCAAGCTGATATTTCCCACAAGCTACCTATTCTACACAGGGTAGTGTATATATGTCAAGGCTACTCTCAATTCATCCCACCCTCTCCTTCCCCACCCCGTGTCCACAAGCCCATTCTCTACCTCTAACATGTTTGTTTTGAATGAATTAATTTTGAGGTCCTTATTAGATATATGAGTGGAGTTCCTGGGAAGGGAATTGGATATGAGTTTGGAGCTCAACAAAGGTATTAAGGATAGAATACAAATTTAAGGAGTCCTAAAAACACAGACAAACAACATTTTAAAACCAGAAAAACTGAATAAGATGACTCAGGGAGGGGCAGGGAATGAAAATTGATAAAGAAAAAAAGAGGGGTGAGGAATATGCATGCCTGGGAGTCCCAAACATTTGGGAAGAAGAACATGATCTGGCAAGAAGTTAATTGGTGATCTCAACAAGAACAGTTTAGGTGGAGCTATGGACACAATAATCTAATTGGAATGGATTGAAGAGATGATATACAGTGAGGAAGTGGAAACTGCAAGTACAAACAACGTTTTAAAAGTCTACTATAAAACACAGCAGAAAAAAATGGGCTCCTACTCACCATGAAAGCAGAGGGGGATATGAGATCTAGGGTGATAGTATTTTTAGAAGGGGAAGTAGTATAGTATGTTTGGAAGTGGTGGTTTAGCTGCTAAATTGTGTCTGACTCTTGAACCCGCCAGGCTCCTCTGTCCATGGGATTTCCCAGGCAGGAATACTGGAGTGCGTTGCCATTTTCTTCTCCAGGGCATCTTCCTGACAAGGATCGAACCTGTGTCTCCTGCACTGCAGGTGGATTCTTTACCGCGGAGCCACCAGGGAAGTACTGATTGGAATAATCCAATAGAGAGAGAGAAACTGAGGATGCAGAAAATGGAGGGGATAGTCATGGGACACAATCCTTGACTGTGTAAGAATGGGTGGGCTTCAGGACACTAGTGGAGGGGCTTGCCTTAGTTAAGAGCAGGGCTCGCTAACCCTTTACAGAAGAGAGAGTTTATTTGAGTACAGATGAAGACAGGTCGATAGGTACAGTGTGGGAAAGATGAGTTTCTCTTGTGAGAGCGTCTATTTATCAATAAAAGCAGAGTTTGAAGTGAGGAGCAGGGAAATGTGGGAGATGTAGGAGAGAGGAGAGGAGGCACCATCATCTTGATGAACTGACTAGGGGATGTGCTCCAGCTGCCAGTCTGTTTTTGGTGATTCTGATTTCCAACCATGCTTATTTCATTTCTTGCTGTTCCAAATTTATTTGTTTTGAAATGACAGTATTACTTTGGCCTTCATTGGCTTAGGTAGCAGACATTTTCTTTTTCTTGCTACTTCTGGTAATGCTTTTAAAGGAGTTTTTATTGTTCTTTCTTTTGCACAAACTGTTTTGTCAAGTATTTGGGGAGGAAGATTTTGTGATCTGCCTTCACTCCCCCATCTTTATCTGAAAGTCTAGAATGTTTTTAAGTAGACTGCACTTCATGTTTTTTCAATTCACCCTATATATAGTAATGTCACATAAGAAATCATAGTAATATTACATATTGTATTATTATAATAGCCACTGTTTACTGAATGCCTGTGTGCCGTGTACTATACTGGGCATTTACATACATGATTTCTAAACCATAACAACCCTACAAGGTAGGTATTGTCGCCAGTTATTTCCACAAGAAACCTTTTTTACTGGTGGTGTCAGATCACAGAATCTTACTTGAAACTCATAGCTAGCCAGTATAAACAAGGTAAGAACCAATTTTTCTCCCTTTGTGTCTGTAAAAAATTAGCACTTAAGAGGCTGTTCTTTTTGAAGTACAAAATAATACTTTGCAAAAGCGCACCACACAAACTAAGGGAGATGTTATGGACAGCTTTTTGACACTAGACTTTATCACTAATCTCTTGGTGGGAGAGTTGCTAACTGACAGATTCAGGGACCCTGGTAAAGTAATTGAGGCGTCCCTTCTCTAACCATGTCATCAGCAAACATACTGAGAGCCTGCTATGTTGAAATAACTAGTAAATTATACTAAACCACTATAATTTTACAAGTTATAGGATATGTATCAGTGTTTGTTTTGGAAACTCCATTATTTGGATTTAAGTAATATCAAACTTTTCTTCTGGCAACAATATTTATATTCATGTGATGATACTGAAAACATATCACTGGGACATAAACACATTATCTATGCCAAGTAATAGGTTTCTTTTTCTGATTATAAAAGTAGTACAAGTAAAGAAAAATTTGAAATTATGTTTAAAGAAAAAATATTTTTCTTTATTTTAGGAAAATATAGATAAAATAACCAATAATTCCTTTATTTAAAGGTAACTGACTTACAGTTGACATATTTCCATGAAGTTTTTTAAGCATATGAAGTTTAAACTTTTTTCCTCAGTCGCTGACTTTTTTCATAACAATTTATCAGAAATGCTTCCTCAAGTCATTTAAAACTCTTAAAATTTTCAATGGCTGCATAAAGATCCTTATGTGGAGTAGGGTTTCGTTAGGTGGTCACTTACACTATTTTCCTTACTTATAAATAATGTTGCTGTGAACTTTTTATGCATAAATATATTTTAGCATTTCAGATTATATCTTAAATTAAGATCAATTCTTAGAAATGATCTTAGACTACATGGCCAACATTTTTAGGCTTCTTCATCTATAAAAATTTTGCTGTTTAAAAAAAAAAAATCTCTTAATTCTCTACATACATGTATATTGAAAATAAGCCTGAGGGAAAAATGTATGAGGCCTACCTTTTAAAATTGAGATTAATATTTAAATTTAGGCTCAGTGTTTTTGTTTTGCTTTGTTTTTAATATCTTACCTTTAAGGAAAAATCCACTCTTCAAAATATTATTTACTTCTTTTCATCAGGTTTAAAATTTACACAATTTGAGATAGGAGTTTAAATATTTACTTTTTTCAGCCTAATGCTTCTATTTTTCAAGGTATTACCATTTCTTTTTTCCTATTTCCAAATATGTTCTCCCAGCAGTGTTGCCTTCAGACTCATCAGTTCAGTCTCACATTTGACATTGACATTGACATTGACAAGTTGCTCGGTCATGTCCGACTCTTTGCGACCCTATTGACTGTAGCCTACCAGGCTCCTCTGTCTATGGGATTCTCCAGGCAAGAACACTGGAGTGGGTTGCCATTTCCTTCTCCAGGGGATCTTCCTGACCCAGGGATTGAACCCGGGTCTCCTGCATGTACACCACTAATTCATGGTATAAGTGTACACATGCATCTGTGGATAAAAACCTAAATAAAATTACAGATCATGGTCATTCTCAAATCTAGCAAATTTGGCACAAGAGTTTAAGAGTAGCAAAATTAGTATTATAAAACAGTTCAAAGGTATTAGACTGAAATGCAGAGCTATAAATGGGGCACATTCACCCAATTCTAAAATTAATTTACAGTGGTGAAGGAATCACAAAATTTGGAAAAACCTCCAGAAGAAATCAAAGTAAATAAGGAGTACTGCTTTTTAGTACTACCATTTATTAATTCACTTGACTAATTAAAGATGTTCAATACTTACTGAACATCTTTTATATGTCAAACAGTTGCTAGGAGGGAGCAAAAAGATACAGGCCTGCCTTCCTGGAAGATATATCCTAGTGGAAGAGACAGGCAAAAGCAAATGAACAAATAAGTAAAGGTCGTAAGTTGTAATCTAGTCACTTCTGTTACTCAGTATTATTCCTGTAAGACAAGAAGTGATCTGAGTTTCTACCCCCCAAAATTTTTAAAGCAGTACTAAGTTAAAAAATTGAAGATTTAGAATTATTAAGAAATGGATCTCTACAGATATTTTATGACTCTTGTTTATGATTCATCTTATTTAAAATATTTTAGATATTTTATGACTCATTCCCTTGTACCCTACACACTCCCTTGCCAAAAGTATCTAGTCTGACTCTACCTCAGTTGTAGCGTATTACAGTAGAAGGTGTGTGTATGTGCTCAGTCACTTAGCTGTGTCTGACTCTTTGTGACCCCATGGACTGTAGCCTGCAAGGTTTCTCTGTCCATGGAATTTTCTAGGCAAGAATACTGGAGTGGGCTGCCATTTCCTTCTCCAGGGGAATCTTCCCAACTCAGGGATCAAACCCACGTCTCCTGCATCAGCAGGTGGATTCTTTACCACTGAACCACCTTTAAAATGTGCCAAATCTAGGGAGCAAGGAAACCCAGGTTTTAGCAAGTAGCAATGCTGATACTGAGATCTTTGGTAAGATGTTTAATTTTCTGGTGTCAGTTTCCTTTGCAAAATGATGAATTTTTACTAAATGATGGCTAAAATCACTTTTGGCTTTAAAATTCATTGTCTATGCATCTGTCCTTAAAACCTTTCTTCTGTTATGCTCCTATTTATACAGGGGATGGGGGAGGAAATAGCATGAAGAATACAGAGGTTGGAAAGAATAAGATTGATTCCTGTTTGATAGCAATAAAGAATCTATAGTTTATAATGATCATTTCCCCATGTTATTTAATTTTTTGAAAACATGTTTTTAACATCTGCACGACATTCCAACATATGGATATACCAAAATTTATTTATGTATGCCTTCGTTTTAAAAATTGTTTTCCTAATTTCTGCAATTATCTAAAGATATTTAAAATCCATACTTTACTGGTACTCAAAAGAGTATGGCCGGCTCTCACTCTGTCTTGTTCCTTTTGCAGAAAAAAAAGTTACTGTGATTCCTTCTCATCTACTCCAGCCTATACATGGCTTTCTCTTAACATAAAAACTCCACTTTAGACAATGATCTACAGCCTGTCCTTTCTCCTTTCTAAAACAGCATCACCCCTGAGTGAAGGCCGTATTTCTGCAGCTCTCCCAAAGCAAAAGAATGTGAATTAAAGCCAATTCTGTGCCTGCATCAAGTCTGGATAATGTATATTTTTAGTTTTAACGAAAACTTAGATCCATGAGATTAAAATCCCTACCAGCAGACAAACAGGTAAAGATTCATTTTTGTCAGCTATAGCAAAAACATGATTTAGCACTAAGTCACATATGACTTAGTTAACTCTGGCAAAAGTTAACTGTGACTTGGGTGATTGGCCATGATCCTGAACTTGTTAAAGCATTAATTGTTATGTCGAAACATTAGAATGTAAGTATACAATTAGAAGTAAAACTTAAATTTTTAGCTGCTAAATTCAGCAAACAACTGCACAATCTGCTATTTAGGGTTGCTATTTTTTTATAATATGGTATATATTATTTCAATAAATGTCAAATTCTGCACTGCTTTGATACTTCACCCACAGAGTAAAGGAATCAGAGAGGTGACAAAGTGCTTTATAATTACTCTAAAAAATATCCTGAGTGAGTTAAAAATCTTTTCAATTTAATAGTTTTTGTTTGGGAAAAGAGTAGAACCTTTGTTGTACCTCTTGGATTGTGAATTGCCACAAGTTAAACAATCTTTTTTATAATTTCAAGTTACTTTTAAGCACCTATATAGTATCAATTTGGAATCTGAAAGAATACTGACATTAACAATTATTTCTACCAATAGCTATGGACATTGTAGTTATAGATAGTAGAATTTTTGTGAAGGGATCTTTGGGGTCTTATAATCCAGCTGTCATCTTACAGATAAGGAAAATGAAGCCCAGAAAAGTTTTTATAATTCGTTAACAGTAAGCTTGGCAAGCAGAGGGGAAGAAGGCTCCTAAAACACTCTTTTGGCCTAATGCATGCCAGAGGGTAACAGGTTATAAGAAAGTCTGTAGTTAGCTACAGTTGAACAACTCTAAGAAAAAGACCTGCTTTGGTTCCTAAATACACATTTTCCCCTTAAGATTCTTACTGGATGATCCATTCCACCTTAATTTATTACCACAAACACAAAAGGGAAGTGTCTTTACACAAATTAATGCGCCTACAAAATAAAACCCAAGAGAGAAGCTGGAGTTAGTTTGGCAGAGCTACAGTGTTACACAATGTCTGGGGAGGACGTTTATACATATCCATATGTATACATACTGTAGCCTCTTAATTGTGCTTCAGGAAATGGCACTGACATACATTGTGGGTGTAAACGTTGCCCGCAGGAGTTGTACATCACACATGGACACTGCAAATATAAGTTTTGTATATTGAATTAATTAAGGAAGGCTAATTGCCAAAACAGATCAACACCAAAATATGTCATGGCTCAAGGACATTTCTTGCTAAAATAAACAAGCACTACAGTAATTACTTTTCAAGGTCTTTCCGTACCGTCGCTTTCAGAATCAAAGTTCCAAGGTCACCCTAAGGGTCTTTTCTCTTTCAGCCTGTAGGAAAGTGAGTTTTTTAGGGGAGAGGCTTCCCAAGTGACACCAGTGGTAAAGAATCTGCCTGCCAGTGGAGGAGATACAGGAGACGTGCGTTCAATCCCTGGGTCGGGAAGATCCCCTGGAGTAGGAGGTGGCAACCCACTCTAGTATTCTTGCCTGGAAAATTCCATGGACAAGGAGCCTGGAAGGCTACAGTACATGGGGTTGCAAAGAGTTGGACCATGACTAAAGCACACATGCGTGTGCAAGCACGCGCGCGCACACACACACACACACACACACACACTCCAAGTAGTACACGTTAACTTCCATTCTCATTCTATTGGCTGTAACTTAAGTCACATGTCCACAGCTAACTGCAAGGGAGGCTGGAGACAGACTTATGTGTATGGCCCAGAAGTGAGAGCATGGATTTTGATACTAGTTAACAGTCACTGCCCACTTGGGTGCTCACTCCACATATATACATACACAAATTCTAAAGTCATCACCAAAATTAAATTAACTCATATAATTATGCTTCAAATAGAATAAGTTAGTAGTGGAAGAAAAGGCCTTTTACTTAAGAATTAGATTCATCTCTACCCTTTCCCTCCTTCAGTTCAGTTCAGTCGCTCAGTCGTGTCCAACTCTTTGCGACCCCATAGACTGCAGTATGCCAGGCCTCCCTGTCCATCACCAACTCCTGGAGTTTACTCAAACTCATGTCAGTGATGCCATCCAACCATCTCATCCTCTGTCATCCCCTTCTCCTCCGGCCTTCAATCTTTCCTAGCATCAGGGTCTTTTCCAATGAGTCAGTACTTCCCATCAGGTGGCCAAAGTATTGAAGTTTCAGCTTCAATATCAGTCCTTCCAAAGAATATTCAGGACTGATTTCCTTTAGGATGGACTGGTTGGACCTCCTTGCTGTCCAAGGGACTCTCAAGAGTCTTCTCCAACACCACAGTTCAAAAGCATCAATTCTTCAGCGCTCAGCTTTCTTCACAGTCCAACTCTCACATCCATACATGACCACTGGAAAAACCATAGCCTTGACTAGACAGGCCTTGGTTGGCAAAGTAATGTCTCTGCTTTTGAATATGCTATCTAGGTTGGTCATAACTTTCCTTCCAAGGAGCAAGCGTCTTTTAATTTCATGGCTGCAGTCACTATCTGCAGTGATTTTGGATCCCCCAAAAATAAAGTCTGTCACTGTTTCCACTGTTTCCCCATCTGTTTGCCATGAAGTGATGGGACCAGATGCCATGATCTTAGTTTTCTGAATATTGAGTATTAAGTCAACTTTTTCACTCTCCTCTTTCAGTTTCATCAAGAGGCTCTTTAGTTTTTCTTCACTTTCTGCCATAAGGGTGGTGTCATCTGCATATCTGAGGTTATTGATATTTCTCCCAGCAATCTTGATTCCAGCTTGTGCTTCATCCAGCCAGCATTTCTCATGATGTACTCTGCATAGAAGTTAAATAAGCAGGGTGACAATATACAGCTTTGATGTACTCCTTTTCCTATGTGGAACCAGTCTATTGTTCCATGTCCAGTTCTAACTGTTGCTTCCTGACCTGCATACAGGTTTCTCAAGAGGCAGGTCCCTCCTTCAGGCAGAACTAATTGTTAATTAATGCATAACAACAGTCAACTGAAATCTCAAAATGAGGGAAAAAAGCAAATGTTTGCAAGAATTACCTTTTTTATACATCTATATGTATCAAGACATATATATGTATGAGATATAGAAGGAGGTTGGCTTGGTTTCGTTATCCCATCACCTACTCAAATTCAGGACTAAGACTTACAACTGGGCTGTTTGTTTTAAAGGCACAAAGCCATCAAGTTCCCTTTTAATTATGAATTAATGATGTCTGAAGATATTCAGCTTTTTTTACACAACACAGATAGTAATTCTATAAATAGTAAATTTAGTGTGTGTTTTTTTTTGTTTTTTTTTTTTGAGTAAGTTGCCATTTTAATCCTCAAAACTGTTCCCAGTTAGTTTTTCACAGAAGCACTGCCTGGCTGCAGTTCTGAAATCATAAACAGGAAGTATGATATATAAATGTCAGTAAAACTAAAACTCAATCCTATGGTTTGATATTTTTCTTCCTCTCATATTACCACATTAATGTCTGATTTTATGTGTATTGTACTTAGACCAATTACATGAAGGCAAACAGTAATTCATTACCTGATCAGTTTTCTTTGGCAACCTAACTGTTTTGGGGGGCATGGAAAAAAACACGTGGAATAACCTAAATGTTGTTCATTTTCATGGAGGAGGGAATGGAGATGACCGGGAAACTGCTGTTGATTTTGCATTGTTAGAAACTGCTTTCATGCACAGGTTGCACTTTATTGTTGCCAGAAGACAGTGTGGATGGAGGAGGAGACCAGAGAGTGAATGACTCTTTAAATACTTGAAAACCCATTACAGAAAGCATTTTTACAGTTTGCACCATCTTATTCTGATCTTCAGTAACTCCTTGAATGTGTTTCCCTACATTAATTCTGTTGTGAGACAACTAAGGAGTTGTTTAAGTAGTACAAAAATTCAGGATATTATCTCTGACTTCCCTATGAAGAAACTATGGTTCTTTCTATAGTTAGTATTTTCTATGTAACACTATTTCAGTGTGTCTGCTACCTGAACTTTTCTATGGAAATTCCAAGAAAAAGATTAAAATTGACCAGTTTGTGTATTACCTTAAATATTTCTGGAGAAATGTTACCAACATATAAATGCTGCTGTAAGTCTAAAATGTTTTTCTTTAGGAAACCACTCCTGACCTTGTTCTTAAACCAAACACTGAAGGAATGAATTGACTCAAAGTCACACAATATATGAGAGAAAAAAAAAAAAACAAAAACAGAACCTATGTATCTAAACTTCCTTTCAAGGCAGATCACACAGACCCAGAGAATATGTCTCACAAGGAGGCAGCCTGCCTGTCTCTTGAGGGTCTACCTTTCTGTAGCACACAAGGCCCTGCTGAATTGCACATATGGTATTTGACACTTGAGGCATTATCTTCTAGTTGAAAATACAACATACATAGAATAGATACAGGAATATGTGAAAAGTAACATAATAAGAATATACTAATCAAGTACAAGCTACAAATAATTGCTATGGGGATGTGGAAAATGAAGTAACTTAAAACTAGATGGATAATGGACAGAAGTTTAGTGGAATCAGAAAATCTTACATAGATGTTTTGAAAGTGCTGATGGGTTTGGATTCCCAGAGAGAAAAAATAACCATTCATTTACTCATCAAATACCATATTTACTAAGTGCTTCCTGTATGTTATATGCTAGGCACTGTTCAAGGCACTAGAGATGCAACACTATACAAAACTGCTACAGAGCAGGACCAGGCAGGTCATCTCACAGACATGATGGGAACAGAGAACACAAATATGAGAGTAGAGAGAAATTAAATACTGGGTCTGAAATACTCAAGTAAAAAGTATTTAGTCACTCAGTCATATCCGACTCTTTGCAACTCCATGGATTATAGCTGGCCAGGCTCCTCTGTCCATGAAATTTTCCATGTAAGTATACTGGAATGGGTTGCCATGCCCTTCTCCAGGGGATCTCCCCAACCCAGGGATCAAACTCAGTCTCCGGCACTGCAGGCAGATTCTTTACCATCTGAGCCACCTATGTGCTTAAAGAAAGTGAAGTTGCTCAGTCATGTCCGACTCTGTGACCTCATGGACTGTAGCCTACTAGGCTCCTCCGTCCATGGAATTTTCCAGGCAAGAATACTGGAGTGGGTTGCCATTTTCTTCTCCAGGGGATCTTCCCGACCCAGGGATTGAACCCAGGTCTCCCGCATTGCTGGCACACACTTTACCATCTGCACCACCTGGGAAGCCCAAGTATTTATGTGCTTAAATACTAGGATGTTTCTAAATGGGAGAAAGATGTTTGGTGCGCCTTGAACTCCTTTTGTCATTATGGTCAGAACAAACTGCTTTCCCTTCTCAGTTGGTCAGCTCTCTTAGCCTCTTAGATATAACTTTATTACAACCAGAATAACACAAGTCAAATAACTACTACCTACATAAAGATTCCCAGCTGAAGTGTGCAGAGAGCAAAAAGGGAAAGAATGGCTAGTGGGAAGTTCAATTTTATGGCTCCTTTTATCTTTCCAGTGGTTACTATCATATATTATCAGTCTCTTGCCAGAAACATCTCCCACTTGGTGTTTGTCTGAGTTGTGATTCAATTCCTGAAGGTTCTGCTCTCCTCCTTTCAGGTAGAATCGCTGAAAGGAGACTCCATGTAAATTCCTTTTTGCTACTGATACTTAAACAGGTTTTCTTTCTTCATCCAGCAATACTTCTTTACAGACTGTTTGATGGAAAGTATTCTGTGTTTTATGTAAGCTAGTGGGGAAGAGGATAAGATGGGATGGGGGGCTAGGGAGACTACAAGAGGCTGCAATACAAGAGGCTACAATATAAATGACAATTAAGAGCTTGGATTAAATGGGCAATTTTCAAAATGCAAAGGAACGTATTAAGTACCAATGTAGAGAAGTACTAGAAGAACTAACAAGTGTAGCAACTGTTTACCTATGGGAAGTAAAGAAAGACATAACCTAAGATTGCAGGTTTGAAGGTTCCAAAATATGTGTTATCACCAACAATAGCCAAGAAATTTGGAAAAAATAGCTTGAAGGAAAAAATGAAACTAATGTCAGATCTAAGCAGGATATCACTAGAAGACAGAGGACTCAAGCTTTCTTGATAACCTATTGGGCCTGTTGATGTACATGTGAAAATCATTATTATATAAAAAACAGATTGAAACCCTATGGGCTAAAAAGGGAATGCAATAAACAACATCTAATGGCTGTGTATGATGAGGTAGCAATTTCAAAAGAAGTAACCCAGCTTTGGAACTCTTTCCTTCAGGTCAAAGATGCCCTTTACTAAACATTCTCTCCCTTTAAGCAGACCCCTTAGTGAGTGAGAATAATAAACTTAATGAATAAAATTAAAAGACTTTGTTTCCCTGGATTATCTGTAGATAGTAAGTAGGCAGAGCTAGGATTTAAGTCCACATCTGTCTGATTCCAATGCTACTTTTCTTAACTAATCATCTACTTTGCCTCCAAAAGTTATCTAAAAACAATACATAAACAAATAAAAATTGTTTGGCTATCCTAGATCTTTTGCATTTCTATATGAATTAATTTTAGAATCAGCTTAACTTTTAAGCCCACTAGAATTTTGATTTGAATTGTATTGAACCTTTAGATCAATTTGAGAACAGACATATTAATATAAACCCATGAGTCAGGTAAATCTCTCCAGTTACTTAAGTCATCTTTAATTCTTCTTAGCGCTATTTGCTCTTTTCAGTTTTTAGGACTTTCATGCTTTTTTTCAGATTTATTCATAAGAACTTATTTTTTATGCTACTGTAAATGCTGTGTATTTTTTACATTTCCATTTTCAATTGTTTGGTGCTAGAATGTGGAAATATAAATGATTATTATATATTGATTTTATATCCCAGTGTCTTGCTGAACTCAAGTTATCCTAGTAGCTCTTCATCAGTTCCACCAAGTGGAAGAGATGCATGATTTATTGTTGTTTAGTTGCTCAGTCCGACTCTTTGTGACCCCATGGACTACAGCCTGTCACGCTCCTCTGGCCATGGGATTTCCCAGGCAAGAATACTGGAGAGGGTTGCCATTCCCTTCTCCAGATCTTCCCAACTGAAGGATCAAACCCGCATCTCCTGCATTGCAGGCAGATTCTTTACCACTGAGCCACCTGGGAATCCTCCTAGATGGATGATTATATCAGTTTTATTTCCTCTTTTCCAATCTGAATTTTTTTTTTTCCTTCCTGATTGTACTGGTCAGAACTTCCAATACTGAGTAAAAGTGGTAAGGGCAGAAGTCCTTGTATTGTTCCTGATCTCAGGGAGAAAGCATGCCATCTTTCGTCAGTAGATATAAGGTTATTTTAGGTTTTGTGTAGATACCTTTTATCTGACTGAAGAAATATCCTTGCATTCCAAGTTTGCTGAGTTTTTTAAAATCAGGAATGAATACTGGGTTTTGTCACACGTTTTTTCTGCATCTATTAAGATGATCAGTTTTTTTTAGTTTAAAATGGTGAATTATACTCATTGATTTTTGAATGTTAAAACCAATCCTACATTCTTGAGATAAACCCAATAATAATACTATCCTTCTTATATATGGTTGGATTTTATTTGATGAAATTTTGTTTAGGATTTTTCAGTTTATGTTTATGAGGAAGACTGGCCTGAGTTTTCTTGTTATGTCTTCATAGTGTTTGAGCATCAGGGTAATGCTGGCCTCCAAGAACAAGTTTGGAAGTATTCTCTCCTCTTCACTTTTCTGTAAGAGTTTATGTGTAACTGGTATTATTTTTCTTTTCCTAAATGTTTTGGAAGGATTTGTCAGTGAAGCCCTATGCACCAGTTTTCTTTGTAGGAATGCATATATATAAAGTGAAAAGTGAGTAAAGTGAAGTCGCTCAGTCATGTCCGACTCTTTGCGACTCCGTGGACTATAGCCCCCAGGCTCCTCCATCCATGGAATTTTCTAGGCAAGAGTACTGGAGTGGGTTGCCATTTCCTTCTCCAATATATAAATTATTTATTTATTTGGCTGCATCAGGTTCAGTAGTTGTGGTGTGGGCTTAGTTGTTCTGAGGCATGTGGGATCTTACTTCCCCAACTAGGGACTGGACCTCTGTCCTCTGCATTGCAAGGTAGATTCTACCACTGGACCACCAGGGAAGTCCCTGTAGGAATATTTTAAACTAATAATTCAACAGAAAAATTACAATTCAGGTTATCTATTTCTTCTATTGTATCTATTTCTTCTTGAGTAAGCTTGGTAATTTGTAATCTTTCAAGGACTTTGGCCATTTCATCTAAATTGCTATTGTTGTTTGCCTAAAGTTGTTCATAATATTCCCTTATTATCCTTTAAGTACCTGTAGAATTTGTAATGATGTCACCTCTCTTATTCCCGATTACCAATCTTCCTGATATGTCTCTTATCTTTTTTTTTTTTTCCCCGACCAGTCTGGCTAAAGGTTTATCAGTTTTACTGACCTCAACGAACCAAGCTTTCATCACACAGATATTCTCAATTGATTTTTGTTTTCCATTTCATTGACTTCCACTTCAATCTAATGTATTTCGTGATTTTTTTTTTTTTTTTTTTTTTTTGCTTCTTTGTGTTTAATTTGCTCTTCTTAAGTTGAGGTCATTGCTTTGAGGGTTTCTTTTTTTGGTATATTCTAATACAGGCATTTCATTTATTCAGAATTCGATAATGTATTTTTATTCTCCTTCAGTTCAAAACACTTTCTGATTTCACTTTTGAGTCCTTTAATCAATGGATTATATTTGTTTCAAAATACTAGGGGTTTTCCAGTTAGCTTTCTGTTACTGATTTCTTATTTAATTCCTTTGTGGCCATAATATACTTTGCATGATTTGGCTCCTTTGAAATATACTGGGACATATTTTATGACCTAAAACAGAGATCAGAAAACTCATTCTGTAAAGGGTCAGGAAGTAAATATTCTAACCTTTGCAGGCCAAAAACTCTGTCAAAATTTTTTTGTTTTTCCAAGAAACCTTTCAAAATATGAAAACCATTCTTAGTTCACAGGGCAATATAAAACCAAGCTAGATTTGGCAGTATGGCCGATAGTTTGCTGACCCCTGGCCTAGAATATGCTCACTCTGGGTAAACATTTCATGTATACTTGAAAGGGAATGTGTATTCTGCTATTTTAAGTGGAATGTTCTAGGAAATCAATTAGGTAATATTGCTGGATAGCGTTATTTAAGTTTATTACATCCTTGTTAGGCTTCAACTTTTTCAAGCAATTATTAAAAGAGGCATACTGAAATCTCTGACTATAATCGTAGATTTTTCTTTTTCTCCTTGCAGTTCTATCAGTTTTTGCTTCATATATTGTGAACCGACTGTTATTTAGGGAATAAACATTTAGGATTGTTATGTATTCCTGATTAACTGGCCCATTTATTATCATGAAATGACACTCATTATCTCTTGTAATATTTTTCACTTTGAAATCTTACTTCTTTTGCTATGTTAATCTGGCCACACCAGTTTTCTTTTGACTAATGTCAGCATCAGCATGGTATTTTCCATCCTTTCATTCTTAACACTGTTTTGTATATAAAGTGTTTTGCTTTTATCCAATCTGATCATCTTTGCCTTTTAATGAGGATTTTTAGATCACTTACATTTAATGTGATGATTGATATGCTTAGATTTAAGTCTATCATCTTGCTGTTTTCTGTTTGTTCTATTTACCCTATGTTCCATTTGTTTATTGTTCCTTTTTTCCTTTTTCTGCCTTTTTTCAGATTGAATTTTTTATGGTTCCATTTTTTCTCATTTGTTGGCTTACTATCTAATGTTGTTTTATTATTCTACTGGTTGTTTTAGGGTTTAGAGTCTGTATATATAACTTATCAGTCTACTTCCAAGTGATATTACACTACTATATGTACAGCAAATATCATCCTCTTATTTTTCCCTTCCTGGACTTTATGCTATTATTGTTTTCATATGTTTTACTTGTGCATGTTGTAACCCCCATAATGTATTATTTTTTTAAAAACAGTTGATTATCTTAAAAGAGAAGTAAATAGAAAAAAATCTTACGTAGTTACCTCTTCCAGTGCTCATCATCCCTTTGTGTAAATCTGTATTTTCACCTGGTATCATTTCTCTTCTGTCTGAAGGACTTTTAACATTTCTTGTAGTGTAGTCTGTTGAAATTTCACTCTGTGAATTTTCAGTTTCTGTAACACTCTCAGTTTCAATGTGGGTAAACATTAATTAATCAATTCCCTGCCATATACTACTATAAATAGCCTTGGCTAAACTGTAGGAGAAAGAACTGAAAACGAATGTATTGTACAACCATGAAATAGCCTAGAACCTTGCCTGTATAAGTCCAGCTTTGGGCAATTGGAACTTTAAGTATTCCAGGGTTTTAAAAGCTGAATAAACTTGGATCATCTTCTAAAATATCAATTTTACTCAGAGATTTTGAAAAAAATTATAAGCATTATATTTATATTAACCATAGGACTATTATGGTATATAATGCACTTTCATTTTAAATTTAAGACCAAGTGCAAAACTAAAGAAAATTAAAAAAAAAAAAGAAAATTCTATCTTGGGACCCAGATTTTGGGGCAGGTATTCACTCTTCTCTGCTATTAACCAAACTTTTGTGGAAAAGTCTGAGGAGCAGTGACTTTGATATTATTCATGATTTTTTAAAACCTTTCCTAAAATTGGATGCTGTCAACAAATGTAAGTTATTCACAGACATTTTTATTTAATTTGAATATGTATTTCTAAATTGACCACTATATCCTGTTATTCAGCTCATGAATCATTTCTTATTGTACTCATAAAAAGTATACTTGATTCCAGGTTTTTAAAGCACCCGTCACTATCCCCGTGAAGGAGAGCTTTTACTCACCGGTTCCCACTTTGGCTGTCAGTGTGCCTGCATCAATCAGAACCTGCAGCATTTCCAGTCCAGGACAGAGTAAGAATGCACATAAACAAGCCTGTTAGAAATAGGCCTAAAATAAAGATAGAAAAAGTGTTAGTCGCTCAGTCACGTCTGACTCTTTGCGACCCCATGGACTGTAGCCCACCAGGCTCCTCAGTCCATGAAATTCTCCAAGCAAGAATACTGGAGTAGATAGTCATTCCCATCTCCAGGGGATCTTCCCAATTCAGGGATCGAACCCTGGTCTCCTGTATTGCAGGCAGATTCTTTACCATCTGAGCCACCAGGGAAGCCCAAAAATAAAAACGCTCATTATGAAGACCTACCAGAAAATCCAATTCTAAGATTGCATCCTAAGGAAATAAGTCAAAAATTTAATTATTTTATTGTTCCTTTTAGCAGTAGAGAAAAATTGGCAGGAATCGATAAAGACTCCCAAATAAGAAACTGCTTATTTTACAACCTAATATTCTATAAAAGAATACGTATTCAGTCATTAAAGTATATTATAGTTGAATACCTTTTGCTCAGAAATACATATGAACAAAAAACAGGTGTGAAAATTTATTCACTACATGTACTCCCTTAACACCTGCTTTTTACCTTATTATAACCTCAATTCTCAACCATTCCATTTTCCTTCAAACCACAATCTTTCACGTACCTTCACATCATTTCCTATCCAGCCTAGATTCCCAGGCTCATCAATCTCTCCTGCTTATAACCTTGCTCCCTCTCCCATTCTTTACAGCATGTATTATATTTTTACTCAAACTCACCTATGCATTTATCTTTTATGTATCCTTTATCAGAAAAAAAAAATCAAAAGTATCAGCCATGAATCTCCATTTCAGTCCCACAATTTAAGTTACACATGTAACCATCTTTGCCTCCTCTCTAATCTCAGAGGAAGAAGTATTCTTCCTTTTCTTTTCCAGCTCAGTTCCTCTACTTACACCCTTGATCCCGTATCAGTATTGAATATTTCCTCATCTCTTAAGGTCTTGCTTTACCTTTATCCCTCCTATTTTTTTTAATCCCTTCTCTTTTTAATCTCTCCTCTCTGCTGTCTCTTCCTCACATTTTATAAATATGTTAAACTCTTTTCACTGTAGAATCTCCTCCATCTTTTAACTTCCTCCCTACAACTACCATTCTTTAATTCTATTTTGAATGAGATGAAAAGTTTTGGAAATTCCCTGGCAGTCCAGTGGTTAAGACTCAGAGCTTTCACTGCTGGATCCCTGGGTTTGATCGCTGCTCAGGGAACTAAGATTCCTCAAGCTGCATGGCGTGACCAAAAAAAAAAGAGAGAGCGCAAGCTGAGGAGACTTGGAATAATACAAATTTAATATAACCTCTCTCAATTTTAATATACTTTTAAACTCAACACAAGCAGAATTCTGCTACCATCAGCACACTGAATGTGCACTGCAAACGTTCTGGCAAACAATACTAATGACAAAACTGCTGTCCTGGTTTTCAGTTTATTCCACTCGTGTTTACTGTCTGACCCTCCTGACTTCTTTCCTTCTGAATCTTCTCGCCCATCGGCTTCACAAGCACAGCTCAGTTGGTGCTCCCTTCCCTTCCTCTGCTATTTTTTATTGGTTCTTTATCTTCCTCCTCTTAATTTGTCCATTTATAATGCTGGTTCTCATTTCCTCTCCATATATTCCATCTCTGTGAGCAATGGCATCCCCTGATTTTAACTATCACCTATTTAATGATATCTGCCTTCAGCCAGGCCTTTCTCCTCAGCCTCAGACACACAGATGCCGAGCTCCCTAGTGAACTTCTCTAAGTGGATACCCCACTGGCATTTAATCTTCCATATTCAGTATGTCTTCACTGAGTTTCTCATCTCCCTCCCCTTTCCTAGTTTTCCATTTCACACTTTTACATATATACACATACATAGAAGCCCCATTCTTCCTCCATTTGTCTCTATTCCAGTAAAACTGTACTGTACAACCAAGCTGGGGACTAGGGAGTCGTTCAAGACTCTTATCTCTATTCCAGGCATAACATCCCAGCACAAAATCTCATTATTTCCCTCCATGCCTATAAAACTATACAAAAATACTTCCATTTATTTAAAAAATAAAATAAAAGCACATTTTCTAACACTCCCTCTAATATTTACACTATGGAACAACAATCATGTTATCTTAGTAGCAAACCATGAAGGTTTTATGTTGTTAGTCACTAAGCCATATCCTTATCCTGGTGGGCTGCCGTCTATGAGGTCGCACAGAGTCGGACATGACTGAAGCGACTTAGCAGCAGTAGCAGCAGCAAGCCATATCCAACTCTTTGTGACCCCATGGACTGTAGCCCACCAGGCTTCTCCGTCCATGGGATTTCCCAGGCAAGAACACTGGAGTAGGTTGCAATCTCCTTCTCCAGGGGATCTTCCCAACCCAGGAATGAAACCCAGGTCTCCTATATTGGCAGGCAGATTCTTTACCACTGAGCCATCAGGGAAGCTCTATGAATGTTTATATAGAAACATATATAGCTTGCACTACTTCAGAAAGCCTTGTTAATACCCCTGTACCTAATGGTAGTTAGCACACAGCAGGTATTGCTTAACTCTCTGTTCATTTTTGAATAAAGTAAATGTGACATATTTGAAGTTATCTATAGTAATGATTAAGCTGCATTTTACACAGTTCAATAAATGACAGGACTCATATACTATTTTATAATTAGGGAGGAAATATTCAAAAGTAAGTTCCCAGATCCAGTTTTAAGGGCAAATAAAAGTTATACATAAAGTATCTTTACATCAAGTAATTTAGAAGAAGCTTTGAACTTTATTATAATTAACAACTAAAGCAAAGAAGAACTAAAAAGCCTCTTGATGAAAATGAAAGAGGAGATTGAAAAAGCAGGCTTAAAACTCAACATTCAGAAAACTAAGATCATGGCATCCAGTCCCATCACTTCATGGCAAATAGATGGGGAAACAGTGGGAACAGTGACAGACTTTATTTTGGGGGGGCTCCAAAATCACTGCAGATGGTGACTGCAGCCATGAAATTAAAAGACACTTGCTCCTTGGAAGAAAAGCTATGACCAACCTAGACAGCAATATTGAAAAGGAGAGACATTACTTTGCCAACAAAGGTCCATCTAGTCAAAGCTATGGTTTTTCCAGTAGTCATGTACGGATGTGAGAGTTGGACTATAAAGAAAACTGAGCACCAAAGAATTGATGCTTTCGAACTGTGGTGTTGGATAAGACTCTTGAGAGTCCCTTGGACTGCAAGGAGATCCAAGCAGTCCATCCTAAAGGCAATCAGTCCTGAATATTCATTGGATGGACTGATGCTGAAGCTAAAGCTCCAATTCTTTGGCCACCTGATATGAAGAACTGGCTCATTGGAAAAGACCCTGATGCTGGGAAAGATTAAAGGCAGGAGGAAAAGGGGACGACAGAAGGTGAGATGGCTGGATGGCATCACCAACTCGATGGACATGAGTTTGAGCAAGCTCCAGGAGTTGGTGATGGACGGGGAGGCCTGGCGTGCTGCCATTCATGGGGTCACAAAGAGTCAGACACAACTGAGTGACTGAACTGAAACTGATATGTGCTAACATTTTTCACGTATAAGGATTAAACTTTAGGAATCTCAATTTTATATAATAGGAAAGGAAACTGAGTATAAGTAGAAATAGATGAAAGGACCGTTAGATTTAGCTACATGCTATAAGAATTTCTTGTCAGGAAAAGGTTTCCTATCTACTATACTCTATCAGTGGTTTTGCAGTTTATTAGAAGTACTGCAGTTAAGTCACACCAGTTTGGGGTTGTTTTGCCAACAGCATAAACATCTAATTGTAAAAACCCCGTGTTTATAAAAATACATCTTCCAAAAGGGGAAAAAAGTTCTTTGGTTAAGTATATGTGTGCTACTTCTCTACATGGAACACTGACATGAATTTAATCTTCTGTTTCACTTCAAACATTATTTTTCTTTAAGGGTTTCTTTAAAATTAGCTATGTGGTCTGTATATACCATCCAAGTTCACTGGGTCAAAAGTTAACAGTATGGGGTCATCAAGTAAATTAAATGTTAACAGCAAAAATTAAAGGACTTAAATTAAAAACATAGGGCCTAATCCTATGATGAAGAAAAGTAAGGAAAAAGTGTTCCCATAAGAGCCATAAACTGTTCACCTATTTAAAATAAATTACTTCTTCAGAGCTGCCTTAAAAAGTTAATTTGTTTAAAACACGTAAGCATTTCTTTGCCAAAAGAGAACGTGAGGCATTTTATTCGCCTTATTTCCCTATATATTTCTTCTATAAGAAATAATTTTTTACATATTAATAATAGAAATGTAGCATGAAGCCGAACTGGTCACATGGCCTCAGTCATATCTCCTAGAGCTCAGAGAGTTCTAATTTGACTTCTGTTTACTAGAAATGAGTAAGAAATGAATATCAATAGATTCTTGTCCCCCTCAGCTTCTAGGAAAAGGTTCTTCCCAAGTCAAGAAAGCCTCTGAGAAAGCCATGAAATGTTTTTTACTCATCGTAAAGTTTACTTATCGTGTGTGCCTACTCAGTCGTGTCTGACTCTTTGCGACCCCATGGACTGTAGCCCACCAGGTTCCTCTGTCCATGGGATTTTCCAGACAAAAATACTGAAATAGGTTGCTGTTTCCTCCTCCAGGCAATCTTCCTGATCCAGGGATTAAACCCACATCTCCTGTGTCTCCTGCAGTTTCTTTACCACTTCACTCAATGTGAAGTTTATTTATTAAATCCCTTCAATTTTCCTTTGACACAGAGTCAAGAATATACCCATTTTTATTATTTACCAGTCCTTTGTATTATTTAAACTGTTCCTCAAATACACACATTTTAATGGCTAGACAAAAAGTTTACCGACCCCTGTATATTTCAGGCCATATATGGTACAAGATCTACCATTTGGGGTGTCACTTTTTAAGATGGGCTCTGTTAAACTGGAGAATAACCAGAAAAGGGAACGAAGAGTATGAAATGTTTAAAATCATAAGCCACTAAAGAAACTAAGGATGTTTGGAGAGTAGAGGTTCAGTTGTCCTCATGGTTGAAAATACTAATGGTCATACTTAAGGGGTTATCACATATAGATGGGAGTGAATTTGTTCTCAGCAGCTCCAGGGGGCAATTACAAATAGGTGTGCTTTAACTAATAAAAGTCTATGATTCCAAACATGAATAGGCTAACTTTCCTTTACTATGAAAATTTAAATTATTTTAAAACAATATTTCAGAACACTATATTTAATATATCATCTGAGGTCAACACTTTCACACTAATTATTTAGAAGGTAGATAACTGAAACAAATGGGTTTATCCCTTTCCAAGTATCCTTATTGTAATGGGTTGGGAGCAGGGTAATTCATACTTCTTTAATAAATATTACCATTAATAACTGTCAGTCAGTTCAGTCACTCAGTCGTGTCCGACTCTTTGCGACCCCATGAATCGCAGCACGCCAGGCCTCCCTGTCCATCACCAACTCCCAGAGTTTACTCAAACTCATGTCCATTGAGTTGGTGATGCCATCCAGCCATCTCATCCTCTGTCGTCCCCTTCTCCTCCTGCGCCCAATCCCTCCCAGCATCAGGGTCTTGTCCAATGAGTCAACTCTTCACAGGAGGTGGCCAAAGTACTGGAGTTTCAGCTTTAGCATCATTCCTTCCTATGAACACCCAGGACTGATCTCCTTTAGAATGGACTGGTTGGATCTCCTTGCAGTCCAAGGGACTCTCAAGAGTCTTCTCCAACACCACAGTTCAAAAGCATCAATTCTTCGGCGCTCAGCTTTCTTCACAGTCCAACTCTCATATCTGTACATGACCACTGGAAAAACCATAGCCTTGACTAGACAGACCTCTGTTAGAAAAGTAATGTCTCTGCTTTGGAATGTGCTATCTAGGTTGGTTAGAACTGTCCTTCCAAGGAGTAAGCGTCTTTTAATTTCATGGCTTCAGTCACCATCTGCAGTGATTTTGGAGCCCCAAAAAATAGTCTGACCCTGTTTCCACTGTTTCCCCCTCTATTTCCCATGAAGTGATGGGACCAGATGCCATGATCTTCGTTTTCTGAATGTTGAGCTGTAAGCCAACTTTTTCACTCTCCACTTTCACTTTCATCAAGAGGCTTTTGAGTTCCTCTTCACTTTCTGCCATAAGGGTGGTGTCATCTGCATAGCTGAGGTTATTGATATTTCTCCTGGCAATCTTGATTCCAGCTTGTGCTTCTTCCAGCCCAGCGTTTCTCATGATGTACTCTGCATATAAGTTAAATAAGCAGGGTGACAATATACAGCCTTGACATACTCCTTTTCCTATTTGGAACCAGTCTGTTGTTCCTTGTCCAGTTCTAACTGTTGCTTTCTGACCTGCATATAGGTTTCTCAAGGGGCAGGTCAGGTGGTCTGGTATTCCCATCTCTTTCAGAATTTTCCACAGTTTACTGTGATCCACACAGTCAAAGGCTTTGAATAGTCAATAAAGCAGAAATAGATGTTTTTATGGAATTCTCTTGCTTTTTCAATGATCCAGTGGATGTTGGCAATTTGATCTCTGGTTCCTCTGCCTTTTCTAAAACCAGCTTGAACATCTGGAAGTTCACAGTTCATGTATTGCTGAAGCCTGGCTTGGAGAATTTTAAGCATTACTTTACTAGCGTGTGAGATGAGTGCAACTGTGCGGTAGTTTGAGCATTCTTTGGCATTGCCTTTCTTTGGGAATGGAATGAAAACTGACCTTTTCCAGTCCTGTGGCCACTGCTGAGTTTTCCAAATTTGCTGGCATATTGAGTCCAGCACTTTCACAGCATCGTCTTTCAGGATTTGAAATAGCTCAACTGGGATTCCATCACCTCCACTAGCTTTGTTCGTAGTGATGCTTTCTAAGGCCCACTTGACTTCACATTCCAGGATGTCTGGCTCTAGGTGAGTGATCACACCATCGTGATTATCTGAGTCATGAAGATCATTTTTGTACAGTTCTTCCGTGCATTCTTGCCACCTCTTCTTAATATCTTCTGCTTCTGTTAGATCCATACCACTTCTGTATGGACATGCCATTCCTTTATCAAGCCCATCTTTGCATGAAATGTTCCCTTGGTATCTCTAATTTTCTTGAATGAATTTTAATTCAGTCCTACAATCTGCGGCCAAGAATACAGAAGCAAAACAATTTCTCATGTAGGGAAAAATCCTAACAGAATCAGAGTTGAAAATATGTATGCATCTGTCCTAAGCCACTTTCAGAAACTAGGGCTCAAAACCATGCAAAGCAAATTTCCCCAAACAGAAGTACATCTCCTGATCCATGTGTAAATTTTCTCCCATATAACTAACATGGATATACTCTAAAAAGAAACTTTTTTTTTTTTGCCTTTGATGACTTTTAAAGGGTCATCCCCAAATATTTATGTATAATAAAGTACTTATAAACTGATACCTAATTAACTAAAGCATATACTTATGAACCATTTAAGTACCTTCTGAGGAGGACTGTATCACTGTTTAATCAATTTAGTTACAAGGAAAGACTATCAAAGTTACTTCACAGAACAAAAATATTATCAATATCTGAAATAAAAAACATACTTGCATTTTAAAAAGGGAATGTAAATGGGTGAATATATGGGAAGAACTCATCACATTACCAACAAATTTCAGTGAATGTTGTACAGGTTTATGACTGGAGAACTAGATGCTATATCTAATGAAACAGCTGTTGTCCATTTTGAGGTCTGACACTTCACAGACCTAAAAAAAAGACAAACAGTACTTTCAATGAATTCGTTAAACAAAAAAGTACAGAAAATTACCTAGATTTGGTATTTTTACCAATATATACAATATTTTTATCAATGTATGTATATATACAAATATATATACACTCATCTGATTGGGGGCTTAATTTAAAATTTCCAGGTAAATATTAAATTTGAAAAATTAAAAGCTAATAGTAGAAACTAAATAGCCATGGATAGATATATGACACAGATAAGAAACATTTTCAAAGTAGCCATTATTGTTAAGCCTTATTCTCTTTTCTTTTTTATGAACTTTTTATTTTGTACTGAAGTGTAGCCAGTTAACAATACTGTGACAGTTTTAAGTCAAGAGTGAAAGGACTCAGCCATACAGATACATTTATCCATTCTCCCCCGCACCCCATCCAGGCTGCCACATGACATGGAGCCGAGTTCCATGTGCTATACAATAAACCTTATTCTTTTTGCCTTATTATAATTCTTCTAGTTTACTAGTTATAATATTCCTAACATGTTTTAGGGAAAAATTCCTAAGCATAGCTATTTTTAGCACATTTTAAATATATGATAATCATCAAGCACAAAGCAGTCTTAGAACACTTTGTCCATAAGAGTTACTCAAAAAACATCAATTTATTTCCATTAGAAAACAGACTTCAGGATGGACATGTGCACACTACTATATTTAAAATGGATAACCAACGACAACCCACTGTATAGCACAGGGAACTCTACTCAACTCTCCTATGTTTATGGCAGCCTAGATGGGAGGGGAGTTTGGGGAAGGATGGATCGTGTATGGCTGATCGTGTATCCCTTCACTGTTCACCTGAACTATCACAGCACTGTTAATTGGCTATATCCCAATACAAAATAAAAGGTTAAAAAATAAAAATAAATTTAAAATACAGCTTTTACAATCAATATAGAACAAATATTTAATATTTTATATTCTTACCATTTTAACTCACAGATTAGAAGATCACACAGAACATAAGAGAGTAAAAAAAAAGGTAATTCTCAAATTTGTTCAGGTGGCAGAATAATTGGTGCTAAGTACCATTCATTCCCATTAATCTTTATTAGGACACACAAGAGACCTGGGTTTGATCCCTGGGTCAGGAAGATCCCCTGGAGTTGGAAATAGCAACCCACTCCAGTATTCCTGCCTGAAAAAAATCCACGGACAGAGGAGCCTGGCGGGCCACCGTCCATGGGTTTGCAGAGTTGGACACAACTGAGTGAGTAAGCAGAACTGTGCTGCAGACACAGAACAAGGACACGGTCTAGGCTGTCACGAAATTCTCAGAACCAGGAACTCCATCTCCACGTGTGCATATTCACTACCACAGCCACATAACACACGCAAAGTCACTGTTTACATATAGCATTCAATATTTTCGTATTTGCTGCTTTAACAATTACCATAAATTTAGTG
The DNA here is from genome assembly GCF_029407905.1 of Bubalus kerabau. NCBI lineage: Eukaryota > Metazoa > Chordata > Mammalia > Artiodactyla > Bovidae > Bubalus > Bubalus kerabau. The sequence goes on along the minus strand of NC_073635.1, from coordinate 20,224,015 downwards.
GCTTAAAACAACAGAAATGTATTATTTTTACAGTTTTAGAAGTCAGAAGTCCCAAATGGGTCTCAGTGGGCTAAAATCAAGGTGTAGATAGAGCCTCTAAGGAAGAAATTAGGAGCCTCTCTGGAGCCTCTAAGGAAGAATCTGTTTTCTTGGCTTTTCCAGCTTCTAGAGGTTGCCTTCATCCCTTGACTTGTGGCCTGCTTCTATCTTCAAAGCCAGCAATGGCTAGTTGAGTCTCTCCCATCTTACCACTCTGACACTGACTATTCTGCTTCCCTCTTCCATATCTAGAAAAACTGTGGAATTATATTGGGTCTACTCAGATAATTCAGGATAATCTATTTTTAGGTCATGTGAGTAGCAACCTTAATTCTGTCTGCAACTTGAATACCCCTTGCCACATAACAACATATTCACAGATTCTAGGGATTAAGATGTGGACTTCTTTTGGAGAACCAGTATCCTGCCAACCATATAAATGAACCATTTTACTCTGCTTTTCTTCAGGAACTCCATCAACCATCATCTAACTCTAATAAAATTACATGCAAACAGTTCACACATGCACACAATTCCAGAGAGGGGGGACCCTGCAATTATAAACATATTCTGAACGTTTAAGAATCACTGGACTAGCTCATAGAATATCCATGTTCCAGAGAAGGATTGTTTGATAGTATCAAAATGCCAAATTTTAGACTGGCATTTTAACGTGTATATTTTTAACTTTGATCAGAAAACCTTGATATGGGTTGAAAGTTTTTTCTTGTATTTCCACTCTATGTATTTTTTAAAAGTAGTTCTAATCATCCTAATTACACCTCTACATCTTGCACTTATAAACAGTTTTCCAGTTGGTATGCATCATTTTGTGATGATGCTAATAGTAAATCCAGTCATTTCCCCACAATTTACTTAATAATCTTACTACTATTGGACATTCCAACCCAATCCTCCCTTTCTGCTACTTAGTACTATATTTAATATTCTCGGCATCTTCCTGTATAGATCTTTTCCCATAGTTCAGATTTATTTCATCTAGATTCCTGAAATTCGAATTTCTGGCAGGAAGATGAATATTTCTATCACCCTTTTTATTATTGCTAAATTACTTTTCAAAAGGCCTGCTTTAACTTACATTGCCACCAGCCCTTCCTCACTCATACCATCAATATGAGGGGTTTTTTAAATGGCTTTTGTGCACTGAAAAGAATATTCAGAGGTCATTTAAATTCTTATCAAACTTATGAATTAAAAAACTTAGTTCTTCCTTGACTTTTAATTTAACTTGAAGCTCTGGTTAGTCTTTGTAAATTTTACCAGCAATCACTTTCAAGGAGGCTTTTAAAGGTCTCTTAAATATTTAGCTTTTAGAATTTTATAACTTCTATAACTTCTGCTTTCCTTAAGTAGTTAAAGCTGGATTAATAAACAAAACCTCTCCAAGAACTTATTTAAAAAAGAAAAACAAGAAAAACCTGTATTTGTTTTTCTTCTTTTGCTGTGTATTTGTTAACTGTTCTGTTTTTCTTTAGACCTCTTATTAACACTTTATCTGCTTTATATGTTAAAAAATATTTTTTGATTTGTCATGTGTCTTTACCATTTATAGCAAAATTTTTCCTGTGTATATACATTTTTTGTGTAGCTAACAATGTTCTCCAAGATTCTGTGTTGAACCTTTCTATCATTCTACATACCTCCTGCGGTGATCTCATTCAATCCCACAGTTTAAACTACCATCTACAACTACAATTAGTCAAGTTGTAGTAAATAGATAAAATACTAGTAAATCTACAGATAAGAGCGCACACCAGAACTTCCCCTAAAGTTCCAGACTTCCAAATCAAAACACCAATCCTAATATCCAGTTCTCTCTCCAGAGGATGAGAGGATTGTACTTAACCCAGAGGCATATAAAAATCAACATTTCACATGTCAAAATCCATCAAACCTGTTCTGTTTTTCCCTATCTCAGGAAATGGTACACGAGAAACCAAGAAGCCCTACCACCATGCTTCCTTCTCTCTCTTCTCCATATACAAAGGCTCCTAAACCTCTCCAGTCTTAGCTTCAACTTTCTCCATCCTAGCTTACTCTGCTTTACCATATGGGCACTGAATTTACTGGTCCTTTTGGCACAGGACATTAACATATGCTCCTTTTTTTCCATTTTTTTGGCCTACCTAATTCCTAAGTCTCAGTTTAACTGTCCCTCCTTTGAAAGTGTTAGTTGCTCAGTTGTGTCTGACTCTTTGCAACCCCATGGACTGTAGCCTACCAGGCTTCTCTGTCCATGGGATTCTCCAGGCAAGAATACTGGAGTGGGTTGCCATTCCCTTCTCCAGGGGATCTTCCTGACCCAGGGATCAAACCCCAGTCTCCTGCATTGCAGGCAGATTCTTAACCATCTGAGCCACCAGGGAAGCCCACCCCCCCCACCCCACCCACTTAGAAAGGCCTTATTTAAATCTCCAGTGTTAAGTCCCCATTGTGTATGCTTTCATAGCATCCTATATTTTTCATGGCATCCTGTACTTATCACAATGGTAATTTGTATGATTATTAACGTAACCCTCTTTTCTCTTAGTAGACTACACCACAGAGAGAGGAACTGTGGCTGTTTTTCTCACCCCTAGATGCTCAGGACCTTAAACAATACATAACACAGTGTTAAGTCGCTCAGTCGTGTCTGACTCTTTGTGACCCCATGGACTATTGACCACCAGGCTCCTCTATTCATGGAATTCTCCAGGCAAGAACACTGGAGTGGGTGGCCATTCCCTTCTCCAGGGCATCTTCATGACCCAGGGTCAAATCCGGGTCTCCTGCGCTACAGGTGGATTCTTTCCTGACTGAGCCACCAGGAAAGCCCTACATAACACAGAATAGAGGCTAAACAGTTAACTGTAAATAGTTACACATTAAAACTGGAGAAGTAAATCCAGTTTTGTTTATACTTCATTTCACCATCATTTCTAATCTGTGCTTCAAGTACTTTTTATCTCTTGCCTGGATACTACTGATACCATAGCCTTTGTAGGACTTTCTATCACTGCTCTTGCACTTTCTAATCTGTTCTCCAGTACCCTTGTTAAAGTGAATTTCTAAAATATAAATCTGATATTACCAATTGGTTTCAGATTTTTCAGTTGCATCAATATAAAAGTGACATGTAAGGAATGGTGCTGCTGCTGCTGCTGCTGCTAAGTCGCTTCAGTCGTGTCCGACTCTGTGCGACCCCAGAGACGGCAGCCCACCAGGCTCCCCCGTCCCTGGGATTCTCCAGGCAAGAAAACTGGAGTGGGTTGCCATTTCCTTCTCCAATGCATGAAAGTGAAAAGTGAAAGTGAAGTCGCTCAGTCGTGTCCGACTCGAGCGACCCCATGGACTGCAGCCTTCCAGGCTCCTCCATCCATGGGATTTTCCAGGCAAGAGTACTGGAGTGGGGTGCCATTGCCTTCTCCGGTAAGGAATGGTAGAATCTACTAAATGATAATGTAGCAGAGAAATTCAGAATGAGACTGTAAAACTAATATAGTAACTCAGATGCTTCTTACATGTTAAGTGGAAAAAGACAAAACTATTTCACATTGTGACCTTATAAAATTATATTTATAGGCATTTATTAAGGGAACATGAAAATTGCATGTGAATTGTGATTTGACTTTATTCAGAACTTTATAAATTGCTATATCTTCTCAATTATAGTTATAATAAATTTAAAATTAAACCCATGTTATTAACAGATACATATATTAGTATATGCATATTTTAATGTGCATATACACATATATATTTCCTAACTCTGTCTCCTAAAAGGTCCAAGAAGCAGCAATGAACCTAACCTTGGTCTCTAAGACCATCTTCACTAAGAGGAAACAGGGTTATTTAGAGAAAAAGCTAACTCCAGGGTTATGGCAGGAGCTAGATTTGAAACATCTTACTATACCGGAAAGCAAGTAAGTATTCCCAGAAAATGATGTAGGCACACCACAAAGGCATGCTGCTGCTAAGTCACTTCAGTTGTGTCCGACTCTGTGCGACCCCAGAGACGGCAGCCCACCAGGCTCCCCCGTCCCTGGGATTCTCCAGGCAAGAACACTGGAGTGGGTTGCCATTTCCTTCTCCAATGCATGAAAGTGAAAAGTGAAAGTGAAGTCGCTCAGTCGTGTGCGACCCCATGGATTGCAGCCTACCAGGCTCCTCTGTCCATGGGATTCTCTAGGCAGGAGTACTGGAGTGGGGTGCCATTGCCTTCTCTGCCACAAAGGCATAGGACCCAGAATAAAGGTGCTCCCACTAGCTGAATCTAGGACAATTCAAACACCAAAACTAATCAAATACAGACTTTAAAATAGAGGTGAAAGGTCATGATGTGTGTGACTTACCTTGAAATGGTTCAGAAAAAAATGTACAAAATATACACATACAAATATAGATAGAACACAAGGAAACGAAATACAGAAGTGGAAAAACACAGGAATTCATAAGTTAATTGCAGATAATAAATAAACAAAGGAGAAGAAAGGGCCCTCTGTTTGCAGTAGAATGCTGTGGACTGACTGGTCAATATCAAAGGACTTAACAGATTTGTTGAATCATGTTACAACCATCATTGTAAAACTATATTGGTAGTAACATATCCTAAATTTAAATGGGAACTTTGATGAGTAAGATGTATCTTCAAGTATTTCCCCACAGATTGCTTATTTGCCAGGAAGAAAAAAAAAAACCCAGTTAACCAAACATTGGAAAATTCTAGCCACATGAAGACCAGATAATCAAAATGAACATCATCAGTGAGGGACATATGGCTATCACATGCTTCCAGAAGTAGTACTCAGAAGGACACAATATCACCTGTGCCATAGTCTAATTAAGAATGCAAAACCTCAATTTAACTTAATGAGGATGCATCAGACAAAAACAAAATAAGGAATGTTCTCTCTAAAAGGAGGGTGGAGAGAGAAACTATATTCTTTAAGAATGTCAAAATCATAAAAGATAAAGAAAGGCTGTGAGAGTGTTCCAGTAAAAGAAGCTAGAATCAAGACCCACTAAATGTAGTACCTGACCCCAGATTGGCTCCTATATTGAAGGGGGAAGTGCTACAAGGACCAACCTACAAAACGCCTGTATCAATGGTAGATTGAAGTATTTTTTCAATGTAAATTTATGAAGTTGATAGGAAATACAAGTATTTAGGGATCAAGGGCCAAGATGTATGTAACTTAACCTCAAATGGTTCAGAAAAAAATTGCATATAAAGAAACATATATATTTGGAGAGAGACAGAGAATTTGCAAAAGAGAAGTAAATGATACCAGTGTTCTCTGAACTATTTCTATTTTTGCAACTTTTTGTAAATTTGAAATCATTTCCAAGTAAAAAAAAGTTTTTTTAAAAAATTAAGTCCACCTCAGAAAAACAAGACCAACAGGAAAATAAAAGCTATTTATGTAGCTTTTACATCTGTGCAATTTGCATCTATGCAAATTGTTTTTAAAACACCACCAGAGTATACTGAGTTTTCAGGTTACTGTTCACAGTGTTTTAAGAGGCTTCATTCTTCCTTAAAAGATGAACAGACCTGTAACTTTCACAGTTTATCTAAATAAGCTAATATGTTGAAGCCAACATTCCATCAGTTGCAGTTTAGGCTTAAAGAAACAGCAGGAGGGGAAAAAAAAAAGCATCGAAATTACAAGACCTCTGCTCTCCACACTACCCATATTTACCATTCATTTGCTGGTGATTGCATGGCAGTTTCCAAAGTAAAACCTCAAATTTTAAATTATGACTTCAGTTTTATGACAAGTCAAGAAGAGTATGCAGAGAAACAAACTAGGTGGGTGGAAAGGGGTGGGCGTAGGGTGGCTAATCCTTCCCTGTATTGAAGATGAAAGAAAGCTGCAAACTTCTGCCCCAATTGAGTCCCTAAATAATTGAGTCCGTTCTTCTCATCAAGTATTAAAGTTCAAGGAAGGTGTTCTTAACTAGTTTTTTACCTGTGAATCTGAAGATCTGAAGTAAAAGTGCTCTTTTTTTCTTTGCTTTCAAGTTCAGTTCGGGAATTTGCACCCCCTTGTGGTCAAACATAAAATTATTCATTTTCAAAACCATTTTTTTTTTTCCCCAGTTTGGTTTTTTTTTGTTCAGGCATAAAAACCAAGTTACTTGACTTTGTTTTCTCCCATGTTAGTGCATCAAGAAACTTTAATGAAGGATTTTAAAATCCTTTTTTGTTAAATAGGATCTGAAACAAACAGGACTTAATTCTTCTAAAAGTGACCTCTATATAAACTTTAGTCTGTGCAAAATGGAGACAATAATTACACCTACCTCATGAGTTATTATGAAGATTCAAGGAGAAAATGGATATACATGCTTAGCTGACATACAGTACCTAGTAGGTACTCAATAAATGTTATTATTTATTAATATCAGCACTTTAGAATTCTCCTGACAGAATAAATCTTAAAAGTGGATGGACTGGATAAAAATTTTACCAATTCATGATGTTCTAGTACAGTCTTGCAAATAAGTTCCCCCAAATATACCACGTATCCAGACTGCAGCTAGCTGATTCTCTCCACAGGTATATTGTTAAATTACAAACAATATGTGTTTATCTCTAGATGATATAAATTTGGATGGTTTTTATAGAGTGGCCTGATTTTTCCCCTTTTCTCCCTTTAATAATTAGAGCAGTAAAACTATTCCATTTTCATAGGTTACTCTTATGAAATGGCAAAACAAATTAACATCTTTATTCATCTGACAGAAATTATCACTCCATTTGGCAAAAATAATTTGCCTGGCTGATTTATCATTTTAAGAGGCTCTTAAACACAAATGCTAATTTCCTAATGGCCCTAACTGTAATCTGGTCTTTGAAACACCTCTAAAGAAACCATCTTCAAAGATTAGTGTTAATGACTGACCCACAACAATAGCTAACATTTACTAATATACCATGCACTGTTCAAATACCTTTAATATATTAGCTCATTCACATCCTTAAAACAACTGGATGAAGTATTAGCATTAATCCTTTTACAAAAGATCAAACTGAGAAAAAAGTAACTCTTGTAGGGTCACAAAGCTAGTAAATAACAGATGAACTCCAACCCAAGCAGTTTGGTTCCAGAGTTCATTCACTTAACCAGTGCACAAAAAGTACCATAGACATGTAAGTCACATACTATGCAGCCATGATACTACTTGATGATGTCAAATTATTAAATTATTAAAATCCATTTCTCTTCTGATTGTACCTCAGTAACGCAAACCATGCTACCTTCTCCCATTTCCTTCCTTCTTAGTACTTGAGGCATTTTCACACTCGTCTAATTTTAACTCTCACAATGATGTATGTCTTTGCATACTCAAAACATTTATGATTCATCACAAGTTGTTTTACAATAAAAACTAGGAAAAGGTGTAACAATGCCCCAGATTTTTAACTGTTGGATTCTTTAGAGAATTCATAATAACTTGGGATCAGGAAAAAAGCAACCAGTTTTAAAATAATCTTAAAATGTAATCATTTAAGATCAAAGGGAGTCTTTTTTTTTTTTATCTTAACTAGCCTGGCAACAGGTGAAATAATTCTCTCAAGCAAATGAATAGTTAAAAGGTTTTTAAAGAAGGCATTCAATATTGACAGCTTATCATCTTTTACCGTCCTACTACAGTGCCCAGTTTTTTTGACATGGGATAGATCTGCCTAGGTCTTGTGCTTCTGTTTAGTAGTTTTAAGACTTTGGGGAGAGTTTCTTAATCTGAATCTCACGTATCCTCTTGTGTAAAATAAAGATAATGCCTACTTCACAGAGCTGTTGTGGGCAATAAACATGATCATTCCGTAAAGCGTTTAGTTAGCACCATGACTGCCCAGAGTAGTCAATACAATGTATCTAGTTGTTATTACTTTACCAATGCGTGGCACAATAGAAACCCATCTTTGCTAGATTAAGCTCCCTTACCAACCTTAAAAAAAAAAAAAATCCCACTAAGTGATCCCCAAAACTGCCATAACCCATTCACCTTTCCAAACCCCGGCAGAATGTTTACGAACGAGAAGACAGTGAGACTAGATTCAATCAAAAGTTGCACAGCAAGGTAGAGAATGACCCGGCATCCAGAATCTGACAGATGCGGACTCGTTCACGTGCTTGCTACCTGTGCTACCTTAGGGAACTTAAACTCTTTGGGCCTTGGTTTCCTGGTCTGCAAACGGAGAATAACAACAGTACCTACCTCACAAAGTTGTTTTGAGGCTTAAGTGCGATAGCTCCCGTAAAGCGTTGACTTACAGCAAGAGCTCTGCAAACAGGCGGGGCTGCTCTAAAGTACACGTGTATCCATACACACGCTCCCAGACACATTCCGTTGTTAGTTTAGACACAGGCAATAAGCTGTTTCTCTTTTCACCTAAGCTGTACCCCTGTTTGTTTTCGTCGAACAGTAGAATAAATGCCTACCGACTGATAATGTCACCCATGGACCCTCGGGCCCATAGTCCCCACGGCCCCTCCAGCCCCGCGGCTGAGCACAGGAGCTGCACGCACGCGCAGGAAAAGAGGTAGGACTACCGCGGCTGAGGAGGCGAAGGGAGATCGGCGACCACGCGAGGATTCTGCGCATGTTCAAGGCGAGGGGGTAGGAGTAGGAGTTTGCGCATGAGCAGAAGTGTCGGGAAAGCTAGCGTAGTGGGGGTTAGGAGGCGGTATTGACAGCTGTGGAAGCAGCCCGCGTTCCCGGCATGCCCCGGGGCGGCGGGGTTGGCTCTAACGAATTTGAATGAGGAGCCTCAGCGCTTTCGGCGCCATTTTCGAGTGATGCCTGATCTCATCAATCTAGCGGGAGAGACGGACTAACCTGTCCGAGACTACAGCGCCTTTAAGACTCGGCCGAAAAATCACTAAAAAAATCCCAAAAATTTACTTAGAGCAAAGGGCACTTGGCGGAGCCTCGTCAGGGTTGGCGCAGCGGGTAAGAGCCTGTAGAAGTAGCAGAGCGGGACTCGGGAGGTGGCAGTGGTGGGACCGGCAGGCGGTGGGGGGTGCAGGGAGTGGGGCAATGGGTCCCCTTCATCTTAATCGCAAAAAAAAAAAAAAGTGCAAGGAGATAGGGTTGAGGGGTAATTGGGTTGTCTGAGTGGGCGGCGGCGGGCGGGATGTGGCGGGAGCGCGGAGAGTCGCGGGCGTGGGGGGAGGGGAGCTGCAGTTTGAGCGGGACGCGGACGCGCTGCGGCTCAGCGGCCGCCGCCCAGCGGATCTGTCAGCGGGACCCCCCGCCCGGGGCCGGGGCCGCGGCGCGCTGGGGCTCGGCCGGCCGCGGCTCCTTGACAGGAGGAGGGGGACGGGCGCCCCTTCCCCCGCCGTGGGCGAACCGAGCCGTCTTTTATCGCAGTTTCCCCGGCCCGCGGCGGCCGTCTTCCCGTGACAAGAAACTTGAGGTCGGGGGAAAATTGAGGACCCGGCGTAGCGGGTGCCTCCGGTCCGACACGCGGACAGTCCTCCCCGCGGGACCCAACCGTGTGTATTGTCGTCTCTGACGCCAAAGCGGGAGATGCCCTCGCGATGTGAATCTGTCCACGCCGCCCTCCGGCTCCGCGCCCCTGGGTCCCGGCAGGGGTAGCACTGACCCGGGTCTGGCTTTTCCAATTTGGGCAAGATGGGGCGGGGGCAGGCTTTTGAGGTTTTAGCGGGCTCCTAGGAAAGATGCTGGACTTTCGCTTTTTGCTCGGGATTTTGGTCGTTTGCTCTCACGGTGTCGTCCTTTCTTGGGGGGGGGGGCGGGGGGAGTGTTCTTGGGTGAGATGAAAGATGGGGCTTCGACCTTGCGATTTCCTTCTCCCAGCCGCACTTTTCTTAGAGGACTTTTTCCTTCTCCAGCCTTTGAAACATGTCGCAAGGGGAAAAAGGCAATCTTTGAAACTGTTGATGTTTTCCTCCCGAAAAGTCTTTCCCCGGAGAACTTAACGGTAATTTTGCAATCCCCACCTTTTCTTGGGAGCGCTCTTGACTTCGAGGCGGAGGGGAAAGGGCTGTTATTTGCCTTTCCCTTTAGTGATTTTTTTTTCCTCCTCGTAGTTTCTACCAATTTTTGCTCGACTGCACTTGAATGATTTGAGCCAGTGACGGCTTTAACTTTAATACTTTATAGGTGGATAATGGCCTTTGTAAAATTCCTCATTAAAAATGTACTGGATCTTAAATCCTTTCCTGCGCTGAAGGCACCCTAGATTAACCCTTTGCTGGTGTGATGTATTGCGTATGGGGCGCGCGACTCTGGGTTGCGAATATGCAGGAGTTGATTTTTGCAGCAGCTATTCAATTGTTCGAAAAAGAGGAATAACGCTTTCAGTCACACACTTCTTAGGACTGCCTGCCTAAAGTTTACCTCCCCCACCCCGCCCCTGGAATTGATGTAACGATTGATTGAGTTCTTATTTCTGTAAAGATTGGGGGACCCGCCCTCACTTAGAATCTTTCCCCGAAGAGAATAGGAGAGCGCAATGTGATGTTTTTCAAATGGTGTCTAACGGAGCTCCCAAAACACCGAACTTGTTACCCACTGATTGGCTGGAAGGAAGCGGGACTGGGGGGTTTGAATGTTGAACACTAGATTATAATTCTTGACTTTCCAAAAAATTACACTTTTAGAAAACCACGTAATGAAACGTTAAGACGAGGAATTCAAAAGCTGGTGTGTAGTATTTTTTTCGTCCATAAAGGATTTTCGAGTGATTTTTAAATGTATATTAAAAGTAAAACCTGGAGAAGACAATTTTCGCAAAATTGTAATTCTGCTGGCTGAGATTACAAGACTTTTATATATTTGCCCCTGTTCTCTATTGGTTAAAAACTGAGTTTGGGTGTTTTTTTTGTTCCTCTGACAGAAAATTTTCATCTTAAGCTACATGCATTTGTCAGATGCAGATTACGGAAGAATTGTTTCTTTTATTTCCATGAAAAGAAACTTTAATTTTCTTAATGTTAAGAACTAGCTTTTCCACATTTCCCACAGAAATTGAATACATTTTTTAAACGTTTCACAGATAATTTTAAATATATAGGTTTTGCTAATTTAGCCATTGCAATGGACTTAAAACCTTATTTACAAGAAATATATGTTGCTTAATTTAGACAATACAACAGGTAAGTAGCACAGGTGCAGTGTATGATTTCATTCATAAATTCATTATGAAGAAATGTATGGCATACAACACTGTGGATGTGTTGTATTTGATTTTCAGTTGATTTTTGTTTGATGTTGCTTGAGACAACCGTCAATGTATTTCTATTTATTACAAAGCTTGTCATTCCGTTTAATTGTATCTTGATAAAAGGCGGGTGTGGTTTACAAAGAAAATCGGTAAACTCACTGATAAACAAGATAGCCATAGATGGGCTTTGAAAGATTTTTTAATAGAAATTTATACTTTTTATGAATAGTAATTGAAATTTTGAAACTTAAGAGTTTGTATTCTCACATTAGGTCGAATATACATTGTTAGAAAATATTCAGATGAAAAGATCCTAGGACTTTTTTTTATAAATCTCTGTAGATCTATAAATATAATTTATGTTAATAAGTGGAATAGCTGAGTTTATAAATCATACTATTTTATAGTGCCTTCAACACGGATTAGAACGACACAACCTATGTTAATTACTTTTTTTCAGAGCTGTTTATTTTGAATCATCTGTTGAAAATTTCATAAGAGATGCTAATTATCCTCTCTAAAATTTGCTTTAATGAAATTGTATGAAACTCTATTTCTATTTTTAATGTAATTTTACCTAAAATACCAGAGTCAGTAGGTTTTGCTGTTTTAGGTTTTGAGCTTTAATTTTTATTCAAATTATTATGTGACTTGTAGAGTTTTGAGGGTGGGGTGGGGAAAGACTTTATAAATTACACCAGGCTGGTTAAATTTAACCATACTTTTTAATGTTTTGGTTTATGGGGTTTTTTGTTTGTTTTAGGAGGTGATAGGTGCGGGATTGTTACATTTAATACATCTTGAAAAGAAGTGAAGAGATTCCTTTATTGTAAATACTACACTGAAGCTTGAGAACACACTAGCACCTAAATAAAATCCACAGCATTCACAATATTTTCCCATTTACGTGGTGCTAGTAAGAGGAAGATTTTGGTTTTAGGCTTGTGGGCATGTAGATAGTAGTTCCAACAGATGTATATTAAGTATATTAACTATATTTCTCTGCAAAAATGGACAGTTCTAATTTATTTTTTACTGTAAAGACTAGAAAAGTCTTACAATACCACAGGAAAACAATGGTGAGGAAGAGTGTTGATACTGTCACTCTGCTCTTTTTAAAGCTATGTTTGCATGTTTTGGGGCAGAGGGAACTAGAGAAGGCAAGGTATCAGTCTTCCTGGTAGCATTGATCTTCATTTGTTTGCCCTTCATTCTGTTTTATAAAAGTCCAGTTTTAGACTTTGTGTTAATGCTGATAAGTTGTCTTAGTTGTACATTTACAAAATGTAGCCTCAGGTGTTTGTGTGTAACACAGCTTTTTTCCTAATCAAATTAATAATCACTTTTAATGTTCATCTAGAGCTAAGGATGAAAATTTCAAAATAGCTTTCATATTCTGGAGCCCTTCTTTCATCATGCTTTGTGTACTGCGTTTTTGTTTGTTTTTGGTTTTGTGGAGACATACATATTTTTATCTTTATGTAAAGCAATATGTAGTAACTGTTCAGAATGTCACAAAATAACTTCAATCAGAAATACTAGTCAGTTGATTTGGTTTACAAAAAGAAAAAGAATGCCCAGTGACTATATTAGATATTTCTTCTACATGATACATAAGCTTTCTCCAGTTAAAAATATCAGTATAAACTTACACACGATTTTGAAATTTTATTCTATAAAAAATTTGTCTTACTCTAAAATACTGGCCTAAAATTGACTGTCCTTTTTTTTTCCTTTTGTTAAATGAAGCTTGAGTAATCGTCACTGATTTCTCTTTAACCCTTTTTTAGAAGAAACAGATTATGTGTCTGATTATAACTAGAAAACACCATCTTAGAAAGAATTGTCAGAGTATTACTATACATGTAGTTTTACTTTGTTTTAATTCAGCAAACTTAGAAACACTATGTGCCAGGCAACAATTTTGGCATGTTGTTAGAATTCAGACTATGACTTTCTGAGATTTGGTAGCCCCAAATCCCTTAAGACCAAAGGAAATCAGTAATAAACTACCACTTTTCTTTCAAATAAGTGTCAAAATGAGATTAAGCCACTTTTGCATTTTTTACAAGTGACAGTACTAGAACTTTAAAATCATTATTAATATTAACAGAAGTAAACCAGTTGTAGAGTATCACAATACTAATATGTGTTTATGGATTTTTCTTATTAATTGCATGAACAAATGACTCTAGAACCTTCCTAAGAATACTGCTTTCTGGTAGGGAAATGATTTTCTCTTGCCTTTTTTTTTCTTTGCCTGTATTAAAGATACTTTAAAGCATTTTTCTTTTAGAAGGATAAGTTTAAAGTATTAGAATTGATATTAAATAGATATGTGAATTTTAGTCAATATTTTTTATCAAATTCTGAGACATTAAATACACTTTGGTTTAATCCTGTCCCATTTCACTAAAGAGTCTTTGTACTGGAAAGACTTGTTGCGGGTTCAAAGTGTAAAAAGCTGTGTTTTGTAATAGATTTGAATTTTAGTATTTCAAGATTTTTTAGCATCTTTTTTATCATAAACGTTTGGTTTAATATTTGTCTTCTGTCTGAACCTCTTTGTACTTTATTATTTAGTATTTTTTCTTTCCCTACTATTTAAAATCTTAACATTTGGCATGGAATACATATTGGCTTCTTCTATTATCCTGTGATTTTTAAAATTAAGATAGCTTCATTTTCTATATACTCACGTATAGAAAACTGTATCTTTTGAGGAACACTATGTAGAAATTATTCTAGTATTTTTAAATGTCATGGTTTCAGGATTAGTGTTTGCGAGTTATATATGTGTGTCTTTTGTCATTAAACAATCAGATATTTGGCTTCAGAGGATTAAAGGATTGTTTTATTTTAAATAAAAATGGAAAACTCAGTGTTGTGGTTCACATATATGTATTATAAGCCTTTGGTAATTAACTGATATTTGTATGCAGTTGATCATCACTAAGTTATTAAGATTCAGGTAAAACAAATGAAAACACCCTTACATACATATAGTTACACCACCTCTACTTGGACACATTAAACAAAACAGTAGCTCAACATTCATCCATTTATTACTTACAAATATTTTAATTTGTCTTAAAAGTAAATTCTGAATTTTCTTCTGTTAGATGTAACATCTTAAAACATTTGGAAATAGCAGTGTTATTATTCACTCAGGCTTGACAAAAGACTAAAGTTAAAAATAGTGGTAATTTCTGTCATTAAAACATAATTTGGGAAGAAAAGTAGTTAAAAATTTGTCTCTATCCCTTGAAAACTTTTTAAACTGTGTGGATTTTATGAGTTTAAGAAGCATAGACAAACTGTATTTCTATTTTCTTTATGGAGTCTTCTTGACCAGTCCTCTAACAACTACCTACATAAATACACTCATCTACACTGCTTTCAAAATGAATGCCCTAAAGAGAAATGAAAGCAGAAACATATTAATCTGATTTGTTTGAAGAGGCTTCGGATGATAAAGCATATCACAGGTGTTTCTAATCAAGATATTTCTATTTTTAAAACGTTATTGTCAAGTTAGGGTTTCTTTGAACATAGGCAAAATTGGGGTTGTTTTGAAGATCTTACCTCTGTGTTCAGGGATCAACTGTGAAACTGCAGGAGGCGGAAATCTGTTGAGTGTCTTCATGCTATAATACATGACATTTTTATTGCAGGTTTTGACCTTTAGGAGAGAGCCAGTTCTGGAGAACAAGCTAACCTCTTTGATTGAACATATAATGCATTGGAACATAATAGGAGATTAAGGTATACTAATGAATTTTAAAAGCATACAATTTTATATCCAATATAATTGAGCTAGACAGTTTGTAAAGCTAGAACTTTTTGCTAAGCTAAAATCAATAAAGATTTATTAATAGAAATCATCCAGTGAAGTGGCCACAGTTGAGTGCTCTTGATTTATTAAAACTTCAGGTTTTTTTAATGTATATATAATTAATGTTCTTATCATTTGGTCTTTAGTCCAACTCCAAGTGAATTTACTTATTCTAAAAATGAATGTATATATATTTTTTCTTTTTTCTTCTTAAGGTTATTATGACATTGTTTTATGTAAAAGACTTAAATAGTGGATTTTTCATATTATAAAATGGTAGATTTAAATTAAATGGAATTTGGTGCTTTGCTTTGCTCTTTGACAGGTATAGTAGTAGATGGAGCTGCAAAATCAGATAATGAAAATATTTTAAGAGATTTGAAGTATTCCAAGTACTGTCCTAAGCAAAAGTGGCAATTTGGTTGAAACTGAAAAACCCACTTTCCTAAGCAGAAACTAGCCTCTTACTCATAGGACTCTGAGTAAAATACCTAAATTGTTCATATCAAAAGTTGCAAACGGTTTAAAAATAAACTGTAGGATTCCAAAACTTCCAGTGACTTGTTGTCTTTACCTCCAAAATACTTTATCACAGATAAAATGATTTATACTTTTCTAGCATGTTTATTTGCTTTGAAAGAAGATTTATTTTATAGTTTTAACTGAAATTTTCAGATACTTAGCTAATAAAATTTTGGCTGTCTTCTGAATTGTAATCTGGTGTAGTGATAACTCATTGAACAGTATTACAGTGTATTCTTTGGTTAATTTTTGAGTAGTAAAGTATTACATGAAAAATTATTAGCCATAATGTTTTTTAAAATTCTATTTGCTAAATAAAATGAGGTTTACTAAAAAAAACACACACTAATTCTTTTTTTAATTTTTTCACCTAAAAAATGCTTGCTTTATGTATTTAAGACACAGGAAATTACAAAGTAAGAAAAGTGTAATTTAGTTTTAAGAGTGAAGTGTATTTATCATATGGTCCTAGAACTGTTTTTATCTTTAAAATGTGTTTTTAAAAAAATGTTTTAAGTATATTATCAGATGTGTGTTTTAAAATGTTTGAACATTGAGATACATATCAAAATAAAAAATCAGATATTTGTTTCATTTGATAATCCAGGAATGTGAATCTGTTAACAGTTATCTTTAAGTAAAATGTTAAAATTTGATAGAAATCAGTTTGATATAAAAGTGAAGTTCAGATATTGGTGTCATTGTACTGTAAAGTGGTTGCTTGAGATAAATGCAAGATGCAGAAAGTCTTTGTACCTTTACTTTGAGAATGTGATTTTTTAAAAAGCAGCTTAATTTGGATAGAATGAAAATGACTACAGTTTTTTCCCCTTTATCTTAACCAGTGTATTCTAGGTGAGAGAATATTAAAATGAAAAGTAAAAAATACAATTTCTGGGGAAGAGTGAAAAAATATAATTATCTAAGAGGGGAAAAAAAATCCAAGTTCAGCTTATCACTTTCAATCCAGATATCTTTATACACAGCCTTAAATGGGGGAAGAGAGACAGCTTTTGAATTTATATTGTGAAAAAGATGTAAATCCACACAGTTATTCCTAATTTAGAGAATTTATGATTTGTGATCTCTGAAATTGTCAAAACTTACTCTTTGGATACAAGTATTTAAAATTAGAAAACTGTCCCATCTATATAGCTTATAAACTTCCAAATTTTTAGCTTAGTTAAGAATATCTAAAAGAATTGTGCAGATATTAACCGTTTTATTTGGTCAGTTCTTCAGAGTAAGAAACTTTAACATAATTAGTAGTGTGTGTTATTTTAGGAGACAGGTTAATAAGGGCTTTTACTGCTGTATGTGATTGGCTATCCCTTAACTACCCCTGAAAGGACATTTTGTAAGAATTTTGGCTGTTTTAAATTTACAAACCTGGTTATCTAACTAAGCCTTAACATGTAGTTCTTTATAACAAGATATGATGAAAAGGATTTATCCTGTTATATTTTTTCAGTGATTTGTCTTATTTGTGAAATATTTATAGTTTTGGTTAAATGCATTTTCAGGATTAAATAACGTTTTTTTTAAGGCAAATTCTTAGCTTTTCATAAAATACAGTTACACTGTCAGTGTTCTAGTTTTATTGAAAGAGTTATCCTTAGGGGAAAAGAATATTTGGATAAACTAGAATAGAGGCAATTTAACGTATCTACATATGAAGGGACTTGAAATTATTCATCATTTGTTACTGATGTGTACAATGCTGGTATATAAGGACAGCTTATATTTTAAAAAGTTTGTCAGCTGTAACCATTTTCTTTGAGGTCTACCATGTTGCCAAGGATTCATTAAAGAGTAGATAGAATTTCTTAATGAAAAAATTTTTAATGTTTATTTGAAGTAGTTTTTGTACGTGTGTGTATGTTTTCTTTTTTGACTAGTAAATAGATCCTTAGTCTGTTTGTTTTCTTAATACAGACCTAATGCATCAGAATTGTATTTTCTGATGAGTATTTTCAAAAAGCACTGTTTAATTAATGTCTGGACTTAAATTTTTTTTTTTAATAGCATTTTGAAGTAAAATTTCAGTTCTCAGCACCACAAACCACTTTTTATATTTCATTAACATATGTGATTTGGCTTAGTTTTACTTTCCTATTTTCATGGTTAGAGTCACTTGGAAGAGAAAAATGCAGCCTGATTCAAATGTAGTTACTAAGACTGATTGGGTAATAGTTTTTTTAATTTATTAGTTTCTAAATGTCTTAATTTTTAAAAATTGTTAATATTTGCTGTTATTCTTTTTTATTGAAAGCTTTCATACTAAACAAATACATTTAATAATTTTGTTATCCTGTGATCCTCAGAATTTTTTTAAAATTTTTATTAATATTGTTATTGAGCTGCTGCTAAGTGGAAAAATTACTTTTTCTATTTTGATAAAAATTAAGATTGAGGTTTTTAATAAAATATCCAAATTGTAACTATTACTTTATCTTATACTTTTATTTTAATCTCACACCTAGCCTTTTTGACTAGCTATTTAAACTTACCAGTCAATTCTTGTATCTAAAAAATTTACAAATGTCCTAATTTTTCTGACTTAAGTATTTTTCAGAATCAGAAATACTTAAGATGTTAAAGAATAAAATTTTTTTTAATTTAAAATTATGAGTCCATAAATAGAATCACATTTAAGTTTAAAGATAATTTGACAGAACAAATATTTCTGTTAGTCATCAATTGATATTACGTACTTACTAAGTTTTTAGCTTTGTATTACACATTCAAAGGTTAATTACATGTGGAAAGTTTTTTTTTAATAATTGGAGTTTTTTTAAAAACTTTTGGGGTAAAATCTTACTTGCTAATAGTATCTGATGTCAAACATATGATGCTGATTAGATATGTGGAACCTGGGAGACTGGAGGAGCTCTTTATAGGCATAATATAATTTCATCTCTTGATTAAAGTTTAGATACTTTCTTATATTCTAGAATAACAGGTAGGGGAGATATTCTTTATGAATTCACCCTGAACCTTGTTCACACTCTTCTGAGAATTTTGATAATTAAGCAGTTAAATCTAAACTAGGAACTGAAGTGTCATTAAGGAAAAAAATTAATGATGCATGTAGATACATGACAGGTTCCCTTTCTAATCAAAACACCAATTTTGTCTTTAATTCTCTCTCCATCCCACTTTTTAAAGAAAAAATTCCTTCTTACTGATATTATCATGTAGTGATACAGGCAGACCTGCTAGATAGGTTGAGCTGAACCAATTTTTCCTTCTGTGTGCTAAAGTTGCATGTGCTTTTCTCAGCTTGCTGCTTCAGTAGCAGCAACAGTGAATAAGTATCACCAACAGCCCTTGTTCTTGCTCTTCACAGTTTGGAGCAGGGACTGGGAGATTGCTGCTGCTTGTCAGCTGTTGTACAGAATAGCATCGATATGTAATAATGGTGGCCAATGGAACCTGCACCCACCAGCTTTTACAGACCAGGTGGGAAGGGCCCAACTATCAGTGTAACCCATATATAGTAAAATGAATACATTCTTTGACAAAAAGGTATTTTCTTCCCAAAACAACTTAAAGAGAACAGTTAAAGGCTTATAGTTCTCAAGACATTTTATTTTACTGTTTACTCTGGTTTTATTTTATTTTATTTTATTCAGTTAATTACATGTGTTTGAATGGAAAACTGTCTTAATTCTGAAAGTATTTATGGTATGTTTCATGCTTTTCACTTTTAAGCTGGTAGGCTAGAATAAATTATTAATGGTTGTTGATGACCCAAGTTAGGTAATACACTGAGGAAAGAAAAGTTGACTGTGGTGTCATAGGAGTGTTTATTTCACTTTGGGACCATATTCTAAGCCCATAATGCCTATATTTTATAGCCCAGTCTAAACAAGGCCAAATTTTTTTTGATCTCACTGTAACTAAAAAGAACAACAAACTGTACTGCTTGGGCACTGTGTATACAGACAAAGTGGGCTACAGGTGGAAGCCCATAAATCTTCACTGGTTTGTATTAGTAAAATAATGTCTTATATCTGAAATTAGTATTTGGAAAGTTAAGATAATTCTCAATCTTTTGGAAATAAGACTGTAATTTCAAGTAGTATAGAAAAGTTATTTTTACTTTTAATTATTTGAATTTGCAAATGTGCATAATCTAAATGCTATCTATATATTTTTCTCTTTTGTTTCCAAATTCCAGTAGGTTGTAGCTAAAGGGAAGTGAATATTGGATTTCTATTAAAGTTCAGATTTCACTTGTAACATTCTTGGAAAACTTATAAATGAAGGTTTTAGCATATAAGCCTAGTGACCCAGTTCTTAAAGTCCAGCATTTACATAGCATTCATTCTTTTGAAGATAATCATGGGGTATCTTTTTGTTTGGTTGGTTGATTTTTGGGTTTTTTTCCCCCTAATACTACAGTGTTGCATTAATATGTTGATGTAATTTAACAGATAACATATTAATTACTATTACCTATCCTTAACCAAAAAAGTGAGTTACATAATGCTTTATATTGGAAACATCTTGTTATTACTACTAATTACTGTATAAAGTGTCTGTGGACTACCTATACCAGAATAACCTAGAATAAAGCATTTTTCCAGATGTGTTGAACCAGAATCTGTGGAGCTGGACTTAGGGATCTGTGTTTTTTTCAAGTGCTAAGTGAGATGTTTTGTCAGGGGGTTTTTTTGTTTTGTTTTCAAAAGTATCACATGTGAGAACACTGCCCAAAATTATTTAGGGGAGGATTCTTCACACCAATGAGCCATTTACATTATCTGCTTTTTTTTTTCCCCCTCTAAGCTCAAAAACTAATTATGAATCTTATCATTTCTTACACAGTAGCTCTAAATTAAGTCTTGGTATTTCTTCCATTGTTAGATTTTTCTTTCATATCATGAAAACTTAATTTTTGTTCAAGTACCTTGGGCCAAATTTTAAGTTTGTTTGTTGGTATATTTAGTATACTTGTATTTAACCTGTACTTGATGAAAACAGAAGGAATTGATCACTTGAATTTTTTAAATTTCCATGTAGGTAGTAGCTGTTTATCTTAAATGTACTTCTAAATATGTATTGGAGAAAATTCAGAAAGGGAACCTTTCATATGCTGCTTGTGGGAGCATTTGGCAACACCCTGCTAAAGGATGAAAATATACATAGGCTTTAGCTCAACACTTGCATTCCTACATGTTTTATATAAACTCAGACATTTGTAGTAAAGGCTTATTTATTTTTACTACTTTTAATATAAAAAAATTGAAAGCAATGTAAATGTTAAGCAACAGAGAATGGCAAATTGTGACATAGTCATGTGATGAAAAATGTTTGTTATCCAGCTATTAAAATGAGAGCCATGTGGATCACCACAGATGAATGTCTTCTAATACTTGAATTTGTAGTAATAGTGTAAAAGGATGCATAGGAATTAAATACCAAATTCAGGATTATGATTATGTCTTAGGGAATGGAATCCAAGGTATGGTACAAAAGGGACTCAGCTATATGTAAAGTCTTTTATTAAAAAAAATAAAAGCAAAGTACGCGTGACCAAATATTAGAATTCAATACAGCTTCATTGGAAGGCCAAGGGTGGGATATGGGGATTCATTTTACTATTCTGCTGACTTTTTTGTGGATTTGAAGTATTTATTTTTCAGATAAGTTTTTAATATGTACAGTCATGTTTGGTGAAGATACTCTATAGTAAGATGTACAGTTGGAATACTGCATTAAGAACATGGATTTGGGTTTATTGTATTCTGTGTCTTTTAAGTGTTTAACAGTTAGTTGGTGTATAAACTACAACTTATAACCATGGCCCACAGAAATCAAACATTCTAACCAACTTAAGCTGCTAGGATATTTTAAAATTCTTTTATTTTTAAAGATGAGCTCTACTGTTTCCTTTCTTTGCCTGCTGGCATTTAATCTTCCTACTCTTATAAGTAAAGGACGACCATGGAAACAGTTTCTCTTTTTTTATCACTACTCTTTCATTTACTCTTTAATTCAAGCAATTTCATGACTGTGTTTTCTTTGGTTTTGACCATAGATCATAGCATACTGTTTTCAGAAATTTCTTCATGCATCTTAAGCTCCAACTTAAGCTTAGTATTTATAGTGTATTACAGTAGAATTCTTGGAATTGGGTAATATATGGATTTGTACTTTTCATGTGTATGTGTGTGAGAAAAAGAGATTGTTAAGTGTGGAGGTATGGTACTGAATTTATCTTAAAATATCTGCAATTATATGATGTCCTCCAGAAGCCTCAGTGTATTCCAAGTTAGACATTAAAGTATGAGTTTTAGTTACATTTACAGATTCAACTTTTAAACTTCAAGAGGGTAATAGTAATAGAGAAATGAATTTTAAAAATTAGTGATAGTACTCTGAAACAAAATATTAATATATAAATGCTGCTAGGTATTTCTAACCTGTATTTGTCCTGTGATACATAAGGACTGAAAAACGATGATTGTCAACTTGCTGAAAATTTTCTAACTTATATAATGTGATCAAAGTTTTTTGAGGCTTTCTTGGTTTTTTTTTCCTAGGTTATTAACAATAAAATGAAGACCATAATATAACAAGCCCCCTACTTAGCCCTGCAGTTCTTACCTTGTAAGTATTAACTGACAGCCCTCCTACCATTGCTATAAAAAAGTTACTGTTTTGTCATTATGCTTTGGTTTATTTCTGAATTTTTTCCTACTATCCTAGAATGACAACTTTCTAACTTTTTCTGGCCCCCGACATGTTGAAGTTTGATACAACTTTCTCCATTTTAGAGCACAAATAATGCCATTGCCTTGGGTAAGTTTTCTGTCTTGGAAAGGATTTTACAGCTCGGCCCTCTCATCTCTATATCTGAGAATCATAATTTTAAACCCTTTTCCTTCAAAGGAACTTACAAATAAGTAGTAGTCTACTTACTGTCATCATTATTCAGGTTTACTAACAGTTATTTTGTGGTTTTAGAAATTGGAATGTCCTCTCCACCTGAGAGTTATTTTCATTTATCTTACATTTCACTAGATTATACTTCTGACTTCTTGTGACGTGCTTAAAATTTAGCTGTTGAACTTCAAGAGGTGGGAAAAACAGGAAGGCAATCCCTTTTCCTTCCTTTTATATATACACATGCGCACCTCCTTCTTAGAATAAGAAACATTTTTACCTTGATTCATTTTACTTTTGGGAAACTTACAAATGCTAAGGGAATAATTCTAATAGATTAGCTAAAATTAATATCATATCCCTAGAAAAACTGTCGAAAACAAGGTTATGATAAATGCCCAATATACTTACTTCCTTAAATTTGAGACACTGAAATCAGTTACCAAAAAGGTTAGTTATCATGTATTCCTTCAGTTAATTTTACATTTGTAAACAAAAAATTCAAGTGCTCCTGTTTTTGTTCTTGATATTGAGGGATGGCCCTATTTAAATGAAAACTAGTGCTTCAGATGCTTTTCTTACATTACCTCGTATCATTGCATTAATGACCCAGTAAATAACGTGTATGTGTCAAGGAGTGACTTTTTATCATAGATCAGCCATTGAACTCAGTAAGTAGTTTTTAGGGTGGGAATGAATTAAATATTGAAAATATAATAATAAGCCAGTTTGAAGAGTAGTAGCCAAATGCCATAGATCACTTCTTTTTCTAATTTTTTCCTTTTATATTTTTGTTTCTGGAAAACTAGAATGGAAACCTTTGCAAATCCCCAAAGAATCCTATATAATCCAGGCTTGGGTTTCATAATTGGTCCCTTGGAAGCCAGCTCAGCTTTTTCTTCAACTTAACTCTTAGGAAAAGAAATCTTTTCAATTGGTATTGCACTCTTACTGTAGAGTGGAGGGCAGTACACTTTTCAAAAGGCAATAGATAGCATTTAATTTCCAGTAGATTTGTAAGTACTGATGATGTCACATTCTTAAGCTCATTTCATCTGTTTTATTAATTTCTAAGCAAGCAGCTTTTCTTGGATACTCTCCAGCCTCTAAACACAGGTCATTTGCTATATTTCATAGTTGGAATGCTTTCTCTTGTTTCTTTTAGGTAATATGCCTGGAGTTCCCTTTAGTCTTAGATACTAAAATAGTGATGTTTCCAATTAAACTATACCCAGAAAAATAGGCCCATAGTGACAGTGGTCATTGATTCTTCATGGTGGTGTGTGTATTCCTTCTCTCTCTCAAGTTTATTTTAATGCCATTGTTTCTTTAAGATATGTTTTTAACTATTTACTTGTGGAACATAGATGTTCCAGAAGTTATGGAATATTATTGTTTCATATGTTTGATACTGTAAAAAATGATAGTGTTTTGGATTCATTTCTACAAGTTGAGTAGAGATTAAATATTTTTCAAGTTTGGTTTTCAATTTTAAACTCTTAAACTTCTGTTGCTTAACATAAAATATTCAGAAATAGTCACACTTCTTCCTACTTTTTTCCTTTCTTGAGCTATGTTTTTGATTTTTATATATTTCTGTTTTGTGAATTTAAAATAATATATCATTTGGTGCAAAATAAAATAGCATCTTTAGGTTCATTGTCAGCAGTTAATATTATTGCTTCTGTCTCTTTAATCTACCACAAAAAATTTTGACCTTGACTTCGTAAATTAGGAAGATCTCCTGGAGTAGGAAATGGCAACCCACTCCAGTAATCTTGCCTGAAGAAATCCCATGGACAGAGTAGCCTGGCAGACTACAGTCCATGGGGTCACAAAAGAGTCGAACACAACTTAGCAACTAAACAACAACAAATACCACTCATGAGGAAATTTTAATTATCTTGAATAATTTTGCAATGTGAATATTTCTGGGAGATGTGTGCCAAAAGAGGAAAAAAACAAATTGCTCTTTTGGCACTTGGATTAGTAAAGGATATTATAATCTGAAGCAGAAAATGTTATAGGGTGCTAGGTACTGTCAGCATTTGGTGGTGAAGAAAGATTTGCAAACTTAATATCATCAACTGATACTTAGTAAACATCAAATCTAAACTTTTAAAGCTATATATATTGTTTTATAATTTGTGAACAGAGATAGTTCATGATATGTAACAGCCATTTTCCAGTCATTGTTCAAATAACTTTGTGAGAAGCAGACAGTGCTTAACCAAATGCCAAGTGTTCCTGTTCTCAAATTTTGTTTATTTGACATATATATGTTTAAGAGAATGGGTTAAATTTGAGCTTTAATGATTAAGGCAATGCTTTGTTTTTTATCTCACTAGAATTATAGCTAAAATTTGAATTTTAACGCCAAAACTATAGAAAGGGAGTAAATACATTGTTCTCCCACCCTGAACAACTTCTCAGTTTTTATCTCACTAGAATTATAGCTAAAATTTGAATTTTAACGCCAAAACTATAGAAAGGGAGTAAATACATTGTTCTCCCACCCTGAACAACTTCTCAGCTCAAGATGGATGACTCAAAGAAGAATAATAGAAAACATACTATTTATGAACTGACTTTGGATGTTTTCTTAGGAAATGAAGGCAAGGCAGAATTTAATAGCGCAAGCCTTGATTTAAGTAAGAAATAAGTATACAAATCTAATGAACTCTATTAGTATAATAGCTAAAATATTAGTATAATAGGGATTTCAAGTTCTAAGCATAAATATAGTAGGTAACATCCCAGACTGTTCTCTGCAGTTTTACCATTTGCCTATTTGTCTGAAATTTGAGTCTACAAAATTACCTCTCTGTAAAAATAGGAATAAGTTGAATGCAGATTGACATAATCATATATCCAGTTGTCTGCAATCACACCTGACTTTTTGCCTAGATTGTCAGTTGTACTCTTCCTGTTACTTCCGATAAGTTTATTAAAATTGCTTTCAGTTTTATTTTCCTTAATTTGGTTCTGCAAGTTGTTTCTTATGCCTCTGGAATTTGGTGCCCTATAGTCAGAACTTAAAATTGGCAGTTTGTCCTCCAAATCCTTAATAAGACAGGTTAGTAAAATGCAGTGAATTTTTTTATAAGTCAGTTTTTAAATTGATCTGTATTCATCTTACTTTAGCCCTCAGAATATTAGAATTAGAACATAATAAATAGACTTCTTCCTTAGTGTTATAAATTGTATTTATATCTGTAATAACTCTGTGATAATAGAAAATAAAAGTCTCGTAAGGGAGCAGGTTTCAGTTTAGCATATAACTTAATTTTGGGCCCTGATTTGTCTTCTAAAAATAGTTTTTGTATTTTGAGCTAAACATTCCCATGTCCTTAGACTGGTTCTCACAATATGAATTCTAGACCATTAGTATCCTGAATATTTCACTTTGGATCTGCCACATTTTGGCAGTATTTCTTTAAAAATACTGTCTATAGAACTGAACCCAGTATACTCAGTGTGGTTTGAGGTACAAAATACAGTATGTGTCTTATGAATAAGATACTTAACTAATGTATCCTGATTCCACTTTCTCTTTGTCATCAGTACTGTTGGTTCATGTTGAATTGTAGGCCACTGAATCCCTAAGTCGGCCAGAAGTGTGTTTCAAATCCTACTGTAAATTTGGATTCAGCAGGTTTTTGTTGAATACTTGTTCACTTCTCGATGTGCTCATTAAAGTTTAAGATTTTAGAGTCTTAACACCAGGTTCATGAAGTAGCCATTAATAGGTCCGTTTTACAAAGAGGAAACTGAGGCTTTGTGTACTGAAATATTTTATCCAAGATCTTGACTTATAAGGGACAGAGCCAGAGTTCCAACTTGGGTCTTCTGGCTCCAAATTGACCGTTCTATTTAGTTGCTGCCTCAGTAAATTACTTCTAACTTTATCAATGAAATTGCTTATTTCATTGATAAAGTTAGAAATGTAGAAATTGACCAGTGACTAATACTGCAGGATGATTTAAGAGTTTAGGAGATATGTTTAGCACTTTTAATATCTTTGTTAAATACAATAATGCTTTATGTAAAAACTGTATGAATTGAATTTAGAGCAGTGTTAGATAGAAAGTAAATGTACCTAAGCAAAAATATTAATGAAAACAAAATATGAGACGTGAGGGGAAACAAATCATTAACTTATGTTAAAATGCATAATTTTTGTTCTTTTGAAATTCTTGTTGTCTGTTATCTAATATTAAAAGAAAGCTAATTTAAGTTATGTAAATATTCCCATTTACTCAGATTCATTTTCAGATTGACTTAAGCGAGACATTTATTTTACCTCACCTTTCAAAATGACTTTTTTTTCTTAGAAGATCATAAGAATGAAAAGTTGATACCTCAAAAGCCAGTAGAGATACTTAAGAGCCTGCAGGCCAGAATACAAACAACCAGACTTGGAACTGAGAAGTATTGTGTAAAGATTAAAGGACAAGAACTGAATGGTTCTGTTTCCTGAATTTTTTACATTTTTTTTGGTTCTAAGTTTAGTCATCAGAGTTCCTTTCGTAACTGCTTGGTGAGGATGTAGGCACTATGATGTTTCCAATGGACTGGGATATAGGAGTGGAGGAATGGCATGGTTTGTACCAGCAAGCATTGCCACGTAGCTAGTCTTAATTTGCAAGGAGGATAAGTATGAAATAATGAAACCAATTATCTGCTCAGCACAGTATTCAGTCCTGGGAATAATTGTCTGGATTTAAAACTTATTATAAATGGATAGTTCAGTTCTTCAGAGAGGCTGAAGAATCCACTAGAGAAGAGAGACTTAAGTTGTCCTTAAAAGTAGGAATAAATGGAAGGGAGTTTAATAAGTATTTTAGCTTCCATTAGTAGGTTTGATGAAGATTCAAAGAGCAGGTAGGAATGTTCTCCTTAGCGGGGGAAAGAACTGGAAAATAATTTATTACAAGCGTCTCAGTTCTTCCGGGAGCCTTCACATAGTGGGAGAGGATAGTCACTACTCAAATGATGAGTAATTGTGTGTTTTCCACTTTCTACTCAACTGGTGACCACAGTAGCATCAGGCTTGATTGGTCTTTTGTCTACTCAAATAGTTGGTACGCTTCTCTACTTATAGGGACCCCTTTCCCCTAAGTATATAGGCTCCATACTTAGAACACACTAACAAAATTATTAATAACTTCTTACTATAATGATACCTAGCTTAAAATTTCTGGTTATTTCAAAAATATCCACATAAAGCATTTGGTTGTCACGGCTCTTAAAAGAAATGTTTTAACTTGAATTGTGGAGTGTTTTCATTGGCGAAAAATAGGAAACGCTGGAGAGGGCCTGGTTATACATTGACACTGGGTAGAAAAGTGGGAGAAGGCAATGGCACCCCACTCCAGTACTGTTTCCTGGAAAATCCCATGGATGGAGGAGCCTGGTAGGCTGCAGTCCATGGGATCACTAAGAGTTGGACGCGACTGAGTGACTTGACTTTCACTTTCCACTTTCATGCATTGGAGAAGGAAATGGCAACCCACTCCAGTGTTCTTGCCTGGAGAATCCCATGGACGGAGAAGCCTGGTAGGCTGCGTCCATGGGGTTGCACAGAGTTGGACACGACTTTAGCAGCAGGCAGAAAAGTACACACTCCACTTGGGAAACCACAGATATATTCTTGAATGTATGAGTTTTAAGAAGTTGTGTTAGGTAACCAAAGACAGGAAGTCAGGCTGAAATACAGTTGTAGATATCTTGTACCTTGACCTCATTTTAAGGTGTGAAATTATGAATGGCAAAGAAATTGATGAACTATAATCTCAAAGAAAGAGCCAGTTAGTTTTACTGACCAACTGAATAGATTGACAGAGGATAAAAAAAGGATAGTAATGGGTAAATATTCATAATTTGAATGTAAAAGAGTAATGAAAGCAAGTTAAGATAAACAGCATATTTATTTGTGTTCTCATCAAACTTTTTATATTGCATTCTTTGGCTGACATGGTATATTTATAATTCATATCTAGGGAGTAGAGAGAAGTCAATCAAAAATTAAAAACTATTTAAAAAACTAAAGATATATAAGTATATAAAGATACTATTGTTAGTATAATGATAAAATGATAATATTTTGAGAATACTATATATATGGGGCTTCCCAGGTAGTGCTAGTGGTAAAGAACCTGCCTGCCAGTGCAGGAGACATGAGAGACACGAGTTCAATCCCTGGGTCAGGAAGATCTGGAGGAGAGCATGGCAACCCACCCCAGGATTCTTATCTGGAGAATTCCATGGACAGAGGAGCCTGCAGGGCTACAGTCCATAGGGTTGCAGAGAGTCAGACATGACTGAAGCGACTTAGCGTACATGCACTATATGTATATATGTATACTTACATATATATAGTTCTTGTATAAATACATATATCTCCTGACTTTTTTGGAGTAAATTATTTAGATTGAAATCCACTTCATACACAGTTTCTAGGTAATCATTAATTTCATCGGAAAAAGGTGGCAACAGTACAACTTTATATTCACTTAAACTGAGTTTTCTTTGGATTATAGAACAGGCTTTCTGGATTATATTGAAGCAATGTCTAAATATTGCTTCATTTCAAACCTGTTCTCAACACTGAACTTTAAATGTATCTTATCTAGTTAATAAAATCTTTGTTTTTAAGCATTTGTATCCAAAAAAACAAGAAAAGCAAATTTTAATCTGTTGTCTGTGAATTTTATCTTCTCCAGGTATAATCTATATATTATGCCACCTGTGTAGTATTCCACTGTCCTGAGCAGGAGAGTCAGTCTGTGCACCAGGGGCTAAGTAACACCAGCTCCTTAGAGGTTTATATGCATAATCTGAAGCATACTTGAAGTAATTACTATTATAAATTGTGTTAATGCCAGATTAAAAGTAGAACTATTTGAAAAATCTAAAGTATTTTAGTGACACATAAAGAATGTATATAAACAACAAAGTAATATAAATATTTCCATGACACGTATTAGCATCTGAATGTCCCTAACATGTGACAATAGAACCCAAAAAAAAACCTTGGCAATTATTATAAATGGAAAGGAAAAAATCAGAGCTTATCCGCCTAAGAGATTATTGTTGCTGTTGAACACAAGTAAAGAGAGATGTACCTTCCCCTGCTGGAATTGCTTCACTGGAATCTTTCACTTTATGAATATGTTTAAATAAAGGATTTCCATATTTTTCTGGCATGTGGAAAGAAATGTTTTCTAATATTTTAAGTTTTTCAGGCTTTCAAATAGAAAGCTGTGGTTTTTAATTATCTCAGAATTAAAAATAGATAGGAAAAGATCTTTGTGTTTATTAAAACATCAGTGATAAAATTGCAGTATTTTCACAGAAAAGTAATAATTTTAAGAGGTGAAATTGAGAGAAATTGCAGAGTTGGTTTGCTGATAGGAATGATCCAATAGAGAAAAAAATTAAGGATGTAAGGGAAAGTGCTACAGGAATATCTTTAAGTTATCAATAGAGGATAAAATCTATGAAAGGGGCAGGATTGGTCGTATGAACAGTGATTGTTCATCCATAATATAAACAAGAAAGAGTTACATGGGCACAGGCACATATATGTGTATTGCTGTGGTGGAAATTGGTAGAAATTCTCTTCTGATAGTTCCTGTTTTCTGAATGAAAGTGAGGATGAAAGGGAGATGTTGGAGGTTTGAAGGGAGAGACGAGACACCTGTCTGATGTTTTTCTAGAAGAACGAAAGAACCAAGATTACCAGATAGCTGTGAACCAATTTTAGGTATAAAGAATTTAGTAAGTAAAATTATTTCTGTTCACAGATGACATGATATATGTGGAAAAACCTTGATCCTAACACACAAACACACACACACAAACCTGTTGTAATAAGCAAAATCAGCATTCAAAAATCAGTTGCATTGCTATGCACTAACAATGAATAATCCAGAAAGGAAATTAAGAAAACAGTTCCATTTACAGTAACATCAAAAAGAATAAAATGCTTAGGAATAAAATTAACCCCATTGATGAAAGACTTGTGTACTGAGATTTATATAACATTGCTAAAAGAAATTTAAAAGATACAAATAAATGAAAAGATATCCCATGTTCATATATTGAGAGTCTTAATTTTGTTAAGATGAAATGCTACCCAAAGTGATCTACAGATTCAGTGCCATGTGTATCAAAATCTCAATGACATTCTTTGCAGAAGGGGAATAGCCAAAAGAATCTTGGAAAAAAAGAACAATGTTGACGCTCTCAGAATTCCTGATTTCAAAACTTAATATAAAGCTATGGTAACCAAGAGTATGGTACTGCTGTAAAGTCAGACATATAGACCAATTGGAATAAACTAGAGAAACCCCTAAAAGTAAACTAGAGGCCCCAGACCCCTTGTACATATATGTTCAGGTGATTTTCAACAAATTTGCTGAGACCTCTAAATGGGAAAAGGGCAGTCTTTTTAACAAATGGTTTTAGCAAAACTGGATACCCAAAAGAAAAATTAGATACCTCACATCATATACAAAAATTAACTTAAAATGGGTCAAAGACTAAATGTTAGAACTAAAACAATAAAACTCTTAGAAGAAAACAGGGGGAAAGCTTCATGACATTGGACCTGTATTTCTTAGATGTGACACCAAAAACACAGGTCTTGTGCAAAAGCTAAATTGGGCTTTCATCAAAATTTAGAACTTCTGTGTGTTAAAAGATACTGTCTATAGAGTGAAAAGGCAACTGACAAAATAGAAAATATTTGCAAGTCATGTGTCTGATAAGGGTTAAATATCCAGAATATATCAAGAGCTTCTGCAACCAAAAAGATAAACAAAAACCCCAGTTAAAAAATGAGCAACAGACTTGAAGAGACATGATATGTGTTGGCAAAGATGTAGAGAAATTGGAACTTTTGTACAGTGCTGATGGAAGTGTAAAATGGTACAGCACTATGGAAGACAGTATGGCAGGTCCTTAAAAAATAAGAATTGCTATATGATCCAGTAATATATAATGGGGTATACACCCAACAGAATTGAAATCAGAACTCAAATAGATATTTATATACCATGTTCATAGCAGCATTTATCGTAATAACCAGAAGATAGAGCAAATATCCATAGATTCAGTTCAGTCACTCAGTCATGTCCGACTCTTTGTGACCCCATGAATTGCAGCACGCCAGGCCTCCCTGTCCATCACCAACTCCCACAGTTCACTCAAATTCACGTCCATCACCAACTCCCTCAGTTCACTCGAATTCACGTCCATCGAGTCAGTGATGCCATCCAGCCATCTCATTGTCTGTCGTCCCCTTCTCCTCCTGCCCCCAATCCCTCCCAGCATCAGAGTCTTTTCCAGTGAGTCAACTCTTTGCATGAGGTGGCCAAAATACTGGAGTTTCAGCTTTAGCATCATTCCCTCCAAAGAAATCCCAGGGCTGATCTCCTTCAAAATGGACTGGTTGGATCTCCTTGCAGTCCAAGGGACTCTAAAAAGCCTTCTCCAACACCACAGTTCAAAAGCATCAATTCTTCGGCGCTCAGCTTTCTTCACAGTCCAACTCTCACATCCATACATGACCACTGGAAAAACCATAGCCTTGACTAGATAGACTTATGTTGGCAAAGTAATGTCTCTGCTTTTGAATATGCTGTCTAGGTTGGTCATAACTTTCCTTCCAAGGAGTAAGTGTCTAAATTTCATGGCTGCAATCACCATCTGCAGTGATTTTGGAGCCCAAAAAAATAAAGTCTGACACTGTTTCCATTGTTTCCCCATCTATTTCCCAGATTAGTGGATAAATAAACTGTAGCATTTACCCAACGGAATCTACTCAGCCATAAGAAGGACATAAAGTCCTTATAAAGGACATATGCAATATGGATGAACCTTGTTAAGTAAGTCAGACACTAAAGGACAAATACTGTATGATTCCTTTTATACAGAGTACCTAGAATAGGCAAATTCAGAGAGACAAAAAGCAGTGGTAGTTTCCAGGGGCTGAGGTAAAGAGAAGTGAGCAGTGTTCAGTGGGTACAGTTTCAATTGGTTCTGGATGAAAAGGTTCTGGAGATGGATGGTGTGATGGTTGCACAACAAAGTGAATGTACTTAATGCCACAGAAGTAAAATGGTAGAATTTATATTTAAAAGTAATTTTTAAAAATGGTAAGTGAAGACATTCTAACTGAAGTTTTTTAAAAGGTTTGTAATATTGTTTACATTTTGCAGTATTCACACTTACGTTTTTCAAGTTTGGCACACCTGGCTTAGTTTCAAATACATAGTTTTAGGGGAATTCCCTGGCAGTCTAGGGGTTAGGACTCTGCTCTCACTACTGAGGCCCCAGGTTCATTCCCTGAACTAAGATCTCATAAGCCATGTGCAGGCCAGAAAGAAGAAATTAGCTACATATACTTTTAATGGGAAAAGATTCACAAAAAATGTGAAATATGTGATGGTTATGCTTTGTATATACAATTAGATATTATTAGGGAGGGGCACATTTCAAGTGCATATCACCTGTCCAGAATAGATGTAGTATGGCTTTAGCATAGACATTTTAGTGATTAGAAAACTGGAGTAAAAGAAGTTGCCAGACCTTGAGCCAGAGTGGTGGTAGTTTTATGATATCTTTCTGAGAGAAGTAATTTCATATGTATGTGGAAACTGTTTAGGAGTATACTTCCTTATCTGGTGAAGAGTGAGAACCAGAGAATAGGAAAATCAACAACCACAGGTTTCCTGTTTTATTTCTCATCTCTGGATACAAAATGAACGCGTTTTTCCAAGACTTCATTTATTAAAGTTATTTCCTATATAAAGTGTTATCCAACTCTAACAGGATAACTAATAGATAAATATTCAAGGTAAAATAATATTTGGGTTTTTTAAAACAAATTGAAAGAAAGTTTTAGGCCTCCTGTATATTTTTACTGTATTTATTACTAAAATATTTCACATGATCTCCTTTTTTCTCTTTAAAAGTATGTTTGCATTTGACTAGCTTAAGTTTATTGAAGCTTAGCTTTTGTGTGTCATTTCTTATTTTTCCTTTGACATGAAATCTTACCTACTTGATGAAGATGTCGTTTGAGAGGTGTACTGCAAGGAGTTAAATGCTGTTTGTAAAATAATGCTTTTACAAAGGTAAAGACCAAATTTTATGAATTCGCTTTCTGTTTATAAAAGAAAAATAAAACTTCATATATTTTAATGCATTCAAAAATCTGACTGTTTAACTGTATTGACTTAGTAAGTTGACACAGGAAAAAAAAATGATTTTCTGTTTCTCAATTATACATCTTTGTGTTCCTAACTTACAGCAGTGTGCTTCGCACATATTAGGCTTTCCTTAAATATTCAGTGTAGGAATAAGTTTTATTATGCTGCTCAAAAGCATCCAAGAAATAACTATTTATATCTGCTATGTTAATA
This sequence comes from Bubalus kerabau, assembly GCF_029407905.1. NCBI lineage: Eukaryota > Metazoa > Chordata > Mammalia > Artiodactyla > Bovidae > Bubalus > Bubalus kerabau. Next base: position 20,190,093 of record NC_073635.1, on the reverse strand, counting down.
TTAGAATCTTTAAACATGGCTTTTTCAATGTATTTATCCTCTTTTTCTGAAAGAAACATTTTTTCATATCTTTAGGTGCTCATGTGTTTAAAAAAAACAAAACCTTGGAGTAAAGTAGCAGCACATAATGGTTTGTGGATTTTGAAAAGGTGCAGGCCATATTGTGCTGCCTCAAAAATACAAGGATCTGATCTTCTGAAGAAAATATATTTCTTTTTATTCATAGCTTTTATGATAGCAATGTCAGCAGTGCCTTAGCAGCACGTAAATATTGGTGTTAAGATTCTAAAATTATCTCCAGTATTAACTGTGCTGCTGAAGTAAGGTTGGCCATACTCTACAGTCATATTTCAGCGTATATTAATATTACCAATGTATTTTCAGCTTTATTGATAATTAATTTTCAGTATTATATTCTTGTTATATTTTATATGATTGAATAAAAATAAGTTAGTACTAACTTTTAGATGTGTATTAAAAGTGTTTTGTAATTTAATAATTGTGTTGAATGCCATCAAGAGTTTATTGAAAGCTCATACAGCATCAAATAAATTTGTTTTAATGTATATTTATATTCAGTTTAAATATTTTTATATTTAAATATTTTTACTTCAGAACAGAAATACTACTTTTCCCTTTCTGTACTTAAATTAAGACATTTGCTTATCTCACGGATAAATATATATTGTAAAATATACATTTTTGAACAGAACTTAGAGGATAATTTTTAGTAATAAATATTCTGTTATAAGGGAAAGGGGAAAGTATCCAAATATGTGAATTAAATTCCTGAAATCCTATGTTTCAAAGATGCACTTAATCATAACTTTAAAGGTAGGAAAGACCTTACAAATGACCAGTATATTTGTTGGATAGCTCAAGAAATGGAAACTCAAGTAATCTGCTACACTTGCAGATTAAGATATTAAACCTGTGTCTTCTGACTTTATACTGTCATATTGGTTTTTTCTTGTTTTTACTAAAAAATTTTGTTTATCCTTAGCCACAGATTCTTGTTTGTAAGTAAAATAAAAAACATGAAGGCCTTGTTTGGCCTTTTTAATATCTAGTATTTAACTTTAGCATAAGACCTACAAAAATTATTATAGTTACTAATTTTATAGATGCAAACAATCAAAATTTTAATTAAAATTTGAAGGAAAATGTTTTCTTTACCTTGTTCCTTATTTGTTGATGTTTAATAAGTCATTAAACTAAAAATTGATGTTCAGGATAAGAAGAGTGTGTTTGTGTAGGTACCATACTCCTGGTCTTATTTTCTACAAGAAATATCTCACTCCTTTAAATTGTAACCCAGCAGAAAATCTATAAAATACAAGCAGTTCTTAGAAAATCATTTCAATTTTAATTGTCTATTTTGGAAACCCTTAAAGTATTTCAGATGTAACTTAAGGAATTGTGTTTGAGCATCTTCTGTTTAAATTACAATTTCAAGGTAAAGAAAATTACTTATTATAAGAGAGTTCTCATTTTTAAGAAAAGTCTCACTGTTTCTCAGCAAAATTTTCCCCCAGAATAAAGAAGTAATACACTATATTGGCTAGAATCAAATGCCAGCTTTTACATGGAAGTAATGCTGCCTTAGGGCTTTTAAAAATCATTCATCAAGCTTTTAACCTGTTTCCTTTATTTCATCTCAGCCATTTCATGAATGACTGTTACAAATATATAATTTTTGGTTCCATTAAAAATATTTCAGGAACTAATATGTAGATACTTAGAAATATTTATTGAATGAGTTTCAGAGTTGTTCTGTGTTTTACAGAACAACCCTGGAATTAGATTTCTATTTTGATTTTATTTTCCTTAATGTATTTGAAGTCAGAGTTTAGAAAATTGTATTTTGTCTAATCTGCCTTCTAAATGCATTTTACTTTTACTAAGTAAACCTTTATATCTAGGTGCTCAAGATGTGAAAAAGGATCATTTGGGGCTAAATAAAAACTTGAATCCTGAGAATGGATTAAAGAAAAAATTGAAATATTGGGAGAGTAAGAAAGTATAGAAAAACTGTTGCATTGAAATTTATTATAGCAGTATGCAGCTCCTTTCCAGTCTCTTAATAGAGAACAGGAAATAGCCTGTCGATACCTAATGAAACACTCATTTAGGTAACTCAACAGGACTTAAAGTCTTATTTATAAGGGTTAATATACTTCCATCTTTGTGTAATTTTGAAATACAAAGAGCAAATGGTAAAATGAAAGTTATACCCTTTCATGTTAGTCTTAATATGGCCATTTATTTTGCAGAGAAGAAATAGTTATATATGTGTGTATATTAAGATTTCATTTTTTCCGTCTTCTTTGGAAGAAAATTCTAATCTTTTTCATTCAAGTTTAAGTTGATGCCAAATAATTCCAGTATTGAGCATCTTAAATCTGTTACTTGGATTATGGATTGAGTTTGGGGCTAACTCAGAGGACTACAGGCAAGTATTCAGGAGATAGCCAGAGGGATATTTTAGTAGGTGAACAATTCATTTCACATACTGTGTTCAAATTCAGGTATCTTAAGATCACATATATGTAACATAGAATTGAAAATTTGATCATAGACTAAATGTCATATTTAAAGATTTTCTTCAATTAGTCATGTGTCCTTTTAATTGTTAGAATTAAAAGTGTTTTTAAACCACCAAGTATCATTAATGGTATCCTTGGTTAGTCATAACTGGATTAAAAGGATTACACTTTAATAAACTTTGACCTCTAAGTGTTTTTATTTATTTAGAAGTTGACATTCTAAATCATTTTTTTTTCCTTTTGCAGGTGGATATTACTAGCCCTTATTCATGGAAAAAGTTTTATGCTAAGTGTTGTTTCTCATTGAGTATTAGCAAAAAGGAGAAAAATTAATATTCTAATCTTTTGAGATTAGATTTGGCTCTAGTAAGTAATATTTAGACCAATTATTGGGTTGGCCAGAAAGTTCGTTTGGTTTTTTCTATAAGCTGCTTCTAGTAGCACTTGTCTTTAAACTTCATTTGAAACAACTTCCTTAGATTGTATTGTATACAATTGTCATATCAGAGTGCATTTGAAAAGAAACAACGAAAATTGGCACATTTTTGTGTAGCTATTTTAATACTGAAGATGGAAGAAAACAACATTTTCAGCATATTGTGCTTATTTCAAAAAAGGTAAAAATGCAGCTGAAACACAAAGGTTTGTGCAGTGTGTGGAGAAAGTGCTGAGACTGATTAAATGTGTTAAAAGTTTGTGAAGTGTCATGCTGTAGATTTTCTCACTGGATGATGCTCCACGTTCAGGTAGACCAGTTAAAGTTGATAGTGATCAAATTGTGAACAATCAGTGTTCTACCATGCAGGAGATAGCCAACATCCTGAAAATATCCAAATCAAGCGTTGAAAATCATTAGCACCAGCTTGATTATGTTAATCGTTTTGATGTTTGAGTTCCACATAAGTTGAGAGAAAAATCTGCTTGACTGTATTTCGACATGTGCAATTCTCTACTGAAACATAACGAAAACTGTTTGTTTTTAAAACAAATTGTGATGAGTGATTAAAAAGTGAATACCATACAATAATGTGGAATGTAAGAGATCATGGGACAAGTGAAATGAACCATCACCAACCACACCAAAGGCCAGTCTTCATCCAGAGGTGATGTGTATATGGTGGGATTGGATAGGAGTCCTCTATTACGAGCTCCTTCCAGAAAACCAAACAGTTAATTCAAAGTACTGTTGCTAGTTAAACCAACCGAAAGCAGCACTCAACGAAAAATGTCCAGAATTAGTCAACAGAAAATGCGTAATTTTTCATGAGGATACTGCAAGACTGCATGTTTCTTTGATGACCAGGCAAAAACTGTTGCAATTTGGCTGGAAGGTTTTGATTTATCTGCTGTATTCACCAGACATTGCACCTTTTTGTTTTCCATTTAAAGTTTTTACAAAATTCTCTTAATAAAATTTCAGTTCCCTGAAAGGCTATGAAAGACACCTGGAACAGATCTTTGCTGAAAAAGATAAAAAAAATTGGGGAAGATGAAATTATGAAGTTGCCTGAAAAATGGCAGAAGGTAGTGGAACAAAATGAGGAATACATTGTTCAGTAAAGTTCTTGGAGAAATGAAAGATGAGTCGTTTTACTTTGAAACCGAAGGAACTTTTTTGGCCAACCCAAACACTTGCATGTCTGGAAGACCATCATCAGTACATTTCCAGCTAAACATTTTTATTTTCTTACCTCTTATCAGGGATTTCTTATTTTTGTTTGAGCTCCTTTAATGGAGAATTAATTTCTCCAGTAGAATTTAAGAATTTATGTTCTTACCTGGCTTATTTATAAAATGTATCCCAGAGATTTCTGATATCTTTTTTTTTTTTTTAGGCTATTTGCAGTGAAAAAAATGTTGGCAAAATAAATAAGTTTAAACTTGCTATGTTAAAATTACTGTGCAGTGTGATAAATTAGTTGATGAGTTTTTGTTTGTATTATACTGAAACTAAATTCAACATTTATAACTTCTATATGGGTCTGTTTCTTGATTATTAATACATGGGATTCATATAAAAATACATGAATAATACATTTATATTAGCATATTGATGAGTATAGGTTCCCCTTAATTCTGTTTAACTTCAATAATCTGATACTTACTATATTCTTATTATAAGACTATATTATTACTTAATAAGAATTATATTACTATATTCTTATGATTACATTCATGTTTTGCAAAAATGTAAACTGTCTAGAGAATCTTGTTTATGCTATAGGATTAGATTTTGAGACACTAAATGTTCTTCAATTTAATTAACTTGTTATTAAAGTTATTCTGTATATCATTTTATAGTTTAACCGCTTAGCATTAATTAATCTTTAGGAAGTAGTAGAAATTTTAAAATCACTCCAAAGTTTTCTTATTTCCACATCTCATTATTTTATAATCTTTAGAAATGCTTATATTTATGAAAGTAATATTTTCAGAGATATTAATTCTTACAGCACCACTAAAACTTTTTTTTTCCTTTGGACTTTAATACATATGCTAGTAAACTATGGGATATTTTTGTTTGTTTGTTTTCTTTTTTTTTTTTTTTTTTAAAGTTTCCATGTGATCACTTAAATGCCATTTTAGCGTGAAACAACAAAGCGTTGCCCCATAGTTAGAAGTACAGAAAGTGTAGGTACATCATTTCTTAAGATAATTTGTAGATTTTCACATAGTCTATGCAGATTTTTATATTGTATTTCCATAAATGTCTTTTCTGTCTTATGTTTAACAAAGAGCATTAAATAGATTTGAAGCATTTATATAGAGAGGACTACAAATTTTATTACAGGCACTGAGGATCAGCACTGAACAAAGCAGATAAATTCCAGCCCTTATAGAGCTTACAATTTTGGGAGTGAGGCATGGGTGATAGAATACACAAAAAACTGATAGGCGCTAATATGTGGTATGTCAGGTGGTGGTAAGTTCTATGAAGAAAAATAAAGCAAGGGGAGTGGGAGGAATGGGTTAAACAGGTTTGGAAGGCAGGCAGGCAGATGTGTTTTTCAATAGTGTGGTCAGAAAATTCCTCACAAAGATAACATTTGAATGAAGACCTAAAAACTAAAGGAGCAAACCTCTAGGTTTCTGGGAGAAGAGCCTTTCAAGCAGATGAAATAACACCTACAGAGACCTTGAGGCTGAAACGTTTTTGGTGCTTACTAAAAAGAGCAGCAAGAAGGTTTGGATGGCTGTGATCAACTATACAAGAGAGAATAATAGCTCATAAATTAAAGTTTCTAGGAGCCAAATTTTACAGCTGTTTAAGCTCTTAGCTTAACATATTTTCCTTCCTTCTTTAAAACTACCTTGAGGGTTATGTGAGCCTCAGCCTATTTGACCTTTGTAGATAAGAGTATTTTTTTTAAAATCTGATTCAGAACCTCCATGTGAGACCATTTAGAATGTAAAATGTTTAAATGGTTGGTTAATAGGTATACGTGTGATGATAAGGTTTTTATGAATTGTGTTTTGATGGCTCTGAAATTGTTTTTACTCGCTCAGTTTAGCCTAGTCAAAGCTAGCTAAATGAGTAAATGACATATTTGTAATTTACTCAAACGAACCAAAATTGATTCCTCCATTCTAGTAATTGCCACCATTTTTCTCACTTATTCCAACTCTGTTAGCATTTTAGCTAAGGACTTAACTTGCCTGAAAGTGTTCATCCCCTATGGTATGTCCAACTAATTTAATCTTCCTAATGCACAGCTTTTGCATATATGATAAAATTCAGACTTATTGTACCTCATGATCTTGCCCTAACCTTGAAGTTTTTCCATTTTTTTCAAGCAAACTAGTCCTGCTCCATCTGTTTTTCTGTCTCTAATTTCAGTGCCCTTATTTATGCTGTTTCACCACCCCAATTCTTCCCCAATTTATTCCTGTACAGTTTTTAAATGCACTATGTTGAATGTTCCATGAGTTTAATAGTTTGGCATTATCCCTCCTTCCCATGTTACAAAAAATTTATCCCTGTAGCTCTTAACCTTTTTCTCTCACTTAACAAAGAAATACAGCATTTCTATCATTAATTTCACCTCATTTATTCATGTATATATATCTTTTATAAACGTATTGACAATATGAAGAAAAATATTTAAACTTAAGAAACAAAATGAAAAAAATTTAAACTTGAGAAACAAAACAAAAAGCAGGTAGACTAAGACATCCAGAATTTCAGAACACCCAAAGTTCAAATATGAATTTTATGCTGACAAATGATACAGCTGATTTTTTTCTCAGTTATATGAAAACATATATACCACATACAGTGTGGACTAGTCATATTTCTAGGATTTTAGCACACTAAAAGGATTAATTCTTAAAAGTATGGATTCTCTATTTCACTTTGCTAATATGGTAAGCGCTGTTGATAGAGCGATTTAAGAAGAAGTCCATGTGTTTATGTAGTATTGTTTATAATATTAGAGGATTGGAAGAGTTTTTAAAGTGTCCAGTAATAAACTGATTAATATGCTGAGTGGAATACTGTGCAGCTATTTAAAATAATGTAATGAGTATTTAATGAGCTAGAAACTTCCTCGTTATGTGAAAAACGTTACCACATAGTATGAATCATTAGAAGAATACATATGCTAAAACGTTACTACTGGTGTATTATGGTGTGAGGTAAATCTTATTTTTTTATATTATAAATAAACATGTATGATTTGGGGAGTGGTGTTGGGAAAAGATTCTTGAAAAATCAAAATACTTGAAGCAGCCTTACCACTTAATCATCTGCTTTGGAAGTCCATAAATGGAAAACCTAAGTTCTTATGGGTTCAGGAACTTGAGAAGTGAAAATGAAGAATTAACTATTTGGGGAAGAACTACAGGTAATTTCAAAAATCAAATAAGTTTTAAATCTGCCTCGGGGGAGCAGTCTACTCTGTTTCTTGAAAAGCTTTGCTGTCATTTCTCCAGTCTTCCAGCCCCCAAAACCTGAAAAGGTAAGTATAAGAAAAGGAGTGGCTGTCTATTTTAATTTTGGAACTATATTAATAAACTAAAGAAAAACAAATCTGGTTTATAGAGATTTAATAGCACAGCGAAACTGACTTTCTGATCTTAAAAGGATTTTCTTTTTTAAAAAGTTTTTAGCTTTTTCCCACCATAGAACTAATGTATAGGCATAGAAACCTCAAAAAAGGCAAAAAATTCTGTTTAAAAAGTATATTTCTATCATCCAGTGAGAATTACTATTATTAACAGTATGTTATTTCCTTCTAAATGTATAGTTGGATTAGCAAATTTATTTCCTAATTTGTAACTATGCCAGGAGCTGGAAAGAACATCACCCTCTAGAAGAGAGACGAGATATGCTGCTGGCTCAGAAGGTTTTTCTTGACGTTTATCTAAAATACAGTTGACCCCCAAACAATGTGGGTTTGAACTATGGGAGTCTTTATTTTTCTCAATAAATACATGCTATAGTATTACACGATCTACAGTTGTTTGAATCTGAGGATGCAGAACCGTGGGTGTAGAGGCTGACTAAAGTTATGCAGGTGGCACTAGTGGTAAAGAACCTGCCTGCCAGTGCAGGAGACGTAAGAGACGTGGGTTTGATCCCTGAGTCAGGAAGGTGGTCTGGAGAAGGGCATGGCAACACTCCAGTATTCTTGCCTGGAAAATCCCATGGACTGAGAGGAGCTTGGTGGGCTACGTCGGACACGACAAGTGGCTTAGCACACAAGCACGTACGTGGATTTTCAGCTACAAGGTGGGTTAGCTTCCCTAACCCCTTTGTTGATCAAGAGTCAACTATATAGGTAAAAACCACCAATCTTATCTCTTCCATAATATTTTACTGTAAAAATGCTTAAGTTTTTGAACTTCCTCAAGATACTTGAGGAGAAAATGCATCTTGTTTGCCATCTGGCTTCCTCTTCCACACCTGCCTGTCATCCCCAGTACCTTTCCATTGTTTGAGAGCCTTTCTGAGACAGGGGAGGTCATTGAAGGATTTTAATTGGGAGAGAGAAATAATTACTAAAAATTGTACTGTTCAAGATTTGCTGAAGAAAATCTAAGACCAGTATAGTAATTAAATCCTGTGCTGTTTGTACCCCAATAATTACATCAAATTTATCAAAAAGCTGAGCTGGTGTTCTAAAATTATGAGATTCACATTCGATATTCACAAAACACTAAAATTTGGATTGAAACATGACTATGGTTATCAGAATGTAAACATGACACACAAATTCATAATGTATGACCTGTTACAGCAACCCGTTGAGAGAGCAAAAATTGTCTCAGTCTGTTTTTCTCACATTTCAGTATTTTATAATTTAAAACTCTTAAAAGTAGTTTAGAATATGACAATTTAGCTAGTCAATTAAAGAAACTTGGGAGTTTAAAATCTGCCTGAGAGGAGGGCTGTTTGCTCCAGAACTCACCTGTGGTGCAGGTGTCACGTTAGACCCTCTGTTGTGCTAGTTTTGTCACCACTTCAGTTGGCATTGTATCCTTGAAAAAAGGGAAAGCACCCAAAAATGCTCAAGTTCATCATAAGCCCTCAGGCCAGTTTTTAAAATATAACTCTTTAGGTGTATTTAGTTATAAAACTCAAGGGATTTGGATTTTTTAAAATTGATGACTAAATTTCCACAGTTATACTCTTCAGAAAACATTTGTGATGAGTTTACTTCTCTCTTAAGATATTAAATTCTTTTAAGACAGTAATAAAGGGAATTGCAAACGTTTTTGGGGGTAACCAAATTAGATGATTTGGAATTTAGGCAAAAGTCCAACAAGTTTCAAAACTAGCATGAAAATTCTTCATTTATTTAGGCTTATAATTTATTGCTGTATGCTAATAAACACTTGTTCCCCCAAACCACTGTTGATTGAAAGTCTTGGTGCATGTGGCTTGTGTAGGCCTTATGCAGAGATAGCAAATGTCCTAAGGGGTTCTTGAAGGTATTGAGAAGCTTGCTTGAAAAAGAACAATATTGAGACCTTTTTATTCTGTATTGCAAAATACAGAAGGGCAAAACTGAGGAGATGAAGTTTCAAGGGGGTGCAAATGTAAACTCTTAAGTAAGGATTTTCTACCAACTGTTGAAGTGTACATAATGGAAATGGACTGCTTTACCAGAGACCCCAAGAGGGATGAAATTGGAGGGAGGAGTAGGATTTAAACATAACGTTTGAGATGAAGAAAATCAGTACATCAGCTTGAACAAACTTGCCTTTAAGAGCACATGTGCTAACTATCTGACTAAAGGACACTAGGGAAATTTCTGGATTCTTTTTAGGACAGTTTTTACTGAAAACCATTATCTTAACTGAGTATATAAGAAAAGTTGAAGATCAAGGTTTAGAGAAATATGTCTCACTTGTCTTAAAACTATGAAAATGTTAATGAGCTACTAAAGTTGGAACATAAATTTTAAATACTAAAAACAAGTTGGCATTTGTTTTCAAGAAGGAATACTTTATCAAGGCTGTTGAATAAATCCAATATAGAACTGGATCATTAAGTTTTCATTTTCCTCTTAAAACTTCAAAGGAGAATAAAGTTGAAGACGTTGGATAAACAAGAAGGGGCCAATTCTAGAGAAATTCTTAAATCACAGTTTTGAGAGGGCAGTTAACTCAGTGTCAATGGGACATTCTTTGATGTCTATTTCCTAGGGTGCTTGGATTTTTCATAAGACTGCAGAGCCACAACTTGGGCTTAGAATCACTGCTTTTGGAATTCTTTATATGTACCTTCAACTGGAGATTTTATTACCTTACCAGACACAGTAGGTGCTCAGTTATTAGGTGGAGTGTTCCCAAGGAAGATCAGTCTCTGAAATTGGCACTGGATTGAGTTGTCATCTGTCATCAAACATACAGGAAACAATTCTGTAGTATAGTTGCTAATCTTTTGAGCCCACATCATAGTTGAGGCTTGAGTAAATAGTGCTATGAATTGGCTGAGATGATTTTTACAACATCTTTTAATGCTGGCTTCTTAGTTTTTACAATTCAATTAGCTTTCAGACTACTATGGTTTGCTTCCAAATTTATAGAGATTCTTCATAGAGAGTTAATACAATAAGGAACATCAGCCTTTGCACACTTGTTAATGTTTATTTGTCCCTCTGGGAAATAGGCCAGTAAATTTTTATTTTGAGTGATTATTTCAGTAAAAGTAATCCAAATCAAATCAAAACATTGAAATATCTACCCCTTGGGTTGTAGATACGATTTCTTTTTAACTGCATATGGAAACCATTCAAGCTTTAGGTGCTAAGAGTGACAGAAATTACACATTGTTTTTATCCTTTGCCAGAAACTTTTAAAAATCCTTTCAATTCTCATAAACCACCTAATGGAGGAGATATATTGTTTCTCCCACGTTGTAAGGAAACTGAGTCACAGGCAAATAGATTGCGTGCTGCTGCTAAGTCGCTTCAGTCATGTCCGACTCTGTGCGACCCCATAGACGGCAGCCCACCAGGCCCCGCCGTCCGTGAGGTTCTCCAGGCAAGAACACTGTAGTGGATTGCCATTTCCTTCTCCAATGCATGAAAGTGAAAAGGGAAAGTGAAGTCGCTCAGTTGTATACAACTCCTAGCAACCCCATGGACTGCAGCCTACCAGGCTCCTCTGTCCATGGGATTTGCCAGGCATGAGTACTGGAGTGGGGTGCCACTGCCTTCTCCAAATAGATTGCCTACTGTCACATAACTAGTTAAAGGGGGAGTCAGAATTGAAGCTCAGTTTGATTGCAGAGCTCATACTTAATGAACTACAACTTCTGTCCTATAGTTAACAAGAGATAGAGGAGACAAAGTGGAAATTAAGCCCTAAAAGGCTCAAAATGACAGTTACACTTTCTGAAGAATGTTAAGATAGATTTGTATGTGGAAGTACTATACTAAGCACAAAGGAACTTCTGAAGTACTCCATGATGCTGCTACTATCACACTGCAAGACACATTCTCTGAGAGAGGTGTTCTGGTAACACTGGACCTGGGTTTTTGTGTGTCAGCCCTTAATAGCAGTGTCCAGCCCTGAGAAAACTGCCCCACCTAACTGTCCAGAGCAAGTCTGCAAATCTATAGGTCATATTTGGTTGTACTGCTTTTAAGGCATCCTAGCATCAAAGAGCATTGTTATCTCACTTCATGTGTCTCTTTAGAAGCTAATCAAAATCTAAGAGAAAATAGAACTTTTGTAACTAGAAGGCTGCAGAAAAATTATACATTCAAGTTGTAAACTTATTTTGCAGATTACCCTAAGCTGTGAAACATACCATTTTCTTTGTATTTCATGTCAATTTAAAGGGCTTCTGTCTGGCTTTATCATCATTAGCTTCATCCTGTCCTATAGAGCAATTCTAGGCAGTATCACAGGTTCTCACTGAGCCTTCAGAAATACTCTGGGGTATTGTCTCAGAAGGGCAACCTGCTCCCACCCTCTTCACATACACACAAAATTAACTCCCTTTTCTGTTGTCATCCCTATAGTCATTTCATTATTGCTTATGTTACATCATATTGTGATTATTTTCCTTATTTCTCTATGATTAGCCTATAAGCCTAATAGCTTGAGCCCAGACTATCTTAGCCCATTTAGTGAGCCCATAATCTCATGGAGCACTCAATATCATGTTAATTCCCTTAATAACTGTTGAGTGCATTGATAACAATAATGCATTGATACCAATATTAGGATGACTACTAAAAACAACTGGCTTGTTAGATAGCCAGAAGTTAGATCCTTTCAGTAGAATTTTCCTAAGATCAATTAGATCAAATCTATTTCCAGATCACCAGTATCACAGTTTCATTGAAGGACCACAGGGAAAGAGAAATGAGAAACATGAAATAGTTCTTCCCAGCTAATAAGTTTTATACATAAAGTAAGTCTGTGAAGGCTCTTTATCTCTTACTGAGATGATGCATTAGTTAAGGCATAAAGAATTTCACAGAGTGTGTTTTGTCTTCTAGGTAACAAACTTTGACAGTATACCTGATGTAAGTCTTAGGAAAACTGTGTGTGATAGGTTGAAGTGGCTTCTGAGATGTTCTTCCTGAAGTGTTACAAGAAAGCATTATGGAGGTCAGGAATTACAGTTAGCTCTGTTTCCATCTCAAGATTTGGGGTTTTATAAAATATTAAGTAGTTTTAAAAGTATGAAAATTATTTGATGGCTATTTTCCCCACTTTATCATTCACCTGACTGACCCTACGCTCCATTGCTTAAGACAGCCAAATCCAAATCAACTTTGCTTACACCAGTGAAGTTATATTAGCTTCTATGTAAGAATTCAACCAGAACAACTATTTATGACTGTCTCTGTTTCTCATCAAGAAACAGTTTTCACTTTCATCTTTGCCACTGAGGTCATAGGGTGTGACCTTTTTTCCTAGCACTGTCTTCGTGTTCTTTTCTTGCTGATCTCCCAGACTCTAACTTTAACCAGCTTCCTGAACACACAGTACCCAGCCTCTAAATGCTGCCTGCCTAAATTCATGGCATTCAGCTGCTTGACTGTGAATTGGGAAATCATCTGACTTCTGGACTCTACTTTCATTTGGAGGACCCAAATACATTCCCAAATTAACTGAAGTTCTAGCCTTATAATACTCTGCTTGCTCTCAGATTGATTTTGCATGATGGTCTCTCACTCTTCATGGTTAAAATGCCTTCCAAACTAGGCATGACCTACCAAATACTTGGGTGTTTTATAATTAACAGACCTGTTCGTTGATAATATTCCTGATAGGTCTGCACTCTGAGATTGTTTTATTTTTAAGATGCTTTCTAAAATTAATTGCTCACTGCCAATAATACTCTCATTTTTAAATAAGGAAAAAGCCTAAGATACTGTTGCATTAGTTTAGGATTTTGACATCAAGATTCTAAATACAACACATGGCAACCGTTAGTTACCTTTAAATAGATAACTGCTCAATGGAATTTATCCAGAGACCTGTGTTACCTTTAAATAGATAACTGCTCAATGGAATTTATCCAGAGACCTGCGGAAGGAAGCATGGGAATGATGAAATCAGCATATAACCTTGTCTTCAATCTAGTATGAAAATTCCTTATTTTGGCAAAGTTTACTTTTCATCTTGTTTCATTTCCTGTCTTAGTATGATAACCTTTTTATATGAAACTGCTATTTAAATTTTTGTAGTTTTCATTTGTTCATGTGTAGAAATGTGTAATTTTATTATTTGTGATATCTGATGTATTTCAAGTAACAATTTCCTTATGCATATAAGAACTTTAAAATTAAACTGAAAACATACCTGACATGGAGTAGATTTCCCATAAACATTTAAATTAATATTGAATCAATCTGATTTGTTTAACATGGTAAGTCAAAATTTTTAGAATTCTGTTATCAACAGTCTTACAACTTTACAACCTCTGTTTTCAAAATGTTTACTTTTAATATTCAGTAGTTTTGTATTTAATTTCTCATAGTTGAAAATATGAAACTTCTAGAAACAAAATTTTTCTAGAGTAAATCTTCTTAGACTATGTGTTTGGTTCTGTTACTGGCTCCTAAGGAAAAGAAACTGCAATAATCTAGGTCTTTCTAAAAAGAAATAATTCAGGATTAGGATTCCTATAAGAATTAAGAATAATGTAGAAAATCAAGAAATAAATTAGGGGTGAAAATGTCCATTAGATTAATTTGATGATTCTAGACATGAGAATCTGTAAGTTATTTTCTCTCATTTTGTCCTCATTTTTAAGTCTCAAACAATGAAACTTCCATCACTTGAATCTCATTCAGTAATGTATGTAGTGCTATTTATTCATTCAACAAGTTATTTTGTTCAGAGGCATTTGCCTCTGATACTAGTCTCTTCAGTGTCATCAAAATGAATTTGATTTAGATGATAATTAAGCATGTAGGAGAAACATAAGTTTTCCCACTGATTTAGAAGATCATGAAATGAAGCAGAACAAAAAGTTATAATTTAGTATAATAAAGTTCCTATTTGTGAATGTTGTCCTGAAGAAGTGTTTAGTATCGCTTGGTTATTCTGCCAGGGGAATGACAATGTAAACAGAAGCTTAAACTGTCCTATCCTAGAGAAGTTAAATGTGGTCATAGTCAAATACTTAAAAATTGGCTTGGCTTTAAGTTGTGTGACCTTAAGTAAATTGCTCTCTTCAAGTCTCACTGTAAATTTTTTTTTTCTCACTGTAAATTTTAAGTAAAAGGTCTGTCTTGTCCTAAATTTTTATAATCCTAGGACAGAGTCAGTCTACAGTGTATTTATTTTATAAATAATTCTGTACACTGACATGTTACTCATTAATCTTGCAGACTTAGGTGGAAACCTCAGTTATCACCTTAGAATTTTGGATATTATATATTTACCTTTTCCATTCTAGGAAAAATTTTAGATTTTTTTCCCCATGCTTTGTATCCTTGACTATATGAAACATAGCCAACAGAAAGAAATACAGCTCCATGGAAACTTGGATAAGGAGAGGCACACACTCATTCTTATTTTTGAAAAATAAGAAAAAATTTTAATGTTTATCAGATACAGCATTTAATTGAATTAATGGGACAATATGAAAGTACTGGATATTTAGTCAACTGGCATTTACAATGACCTTAAACCTTGTTTGAATATTTTGTAAAGCAGTAATAAAAATTATAAAATTTCAGTATATTTTGATTTAAGCAATATGCTGAATGTTAAATTTTATGTAAGGATCAAGTCATATAAAATATTATAATAGGTATAGAAGTTTCAAGAGTAGTATTTAATGTGTTTTAAGCGATAATGTCCAAAGGGTGTTTGGTTATAATTTTTCTTAAAGTTGACTTTTTTCTTGAAGTAGAGTGCAAGAGACAAATTCAGGTGGATTCAATTTGAAGAATTCCAGTTCCCTTTAAGCAAAATTTCACTTTATTTCAAACTAAACAAAATTATATAGTATTCGTAATTTGACAACACACTTGAAATGTGTACAGTCTAAAGGATTCAAATTTCAAACCTTTCGATTTAATCTATTGGCTGTAAGCAAGGCCACAACCAAGTATTAATACTTGTAAATCTCTCCTATTGCAAGAAATTGTATCAGAAGGGATTGGATTATCAAGAATGGCTGCTATGTTTTGTTTTGTTCTGGGCTGTGTGGCATGAAGGATCTTATTTCCCCAATCAGGGAACCCATGGATCGAACCCCTGCCGCCTGCAGTGGAAGCACAGAGTCAAAAGCACTGGACCACCAGGGAAATCCCAAGAATGGCGACTGGTTTTGATCATGGTTATGTACACAACATGTTTATGTATGTTATATACCTTATCAAAGTAGAGCAGGACAGTTTTATCCATATGCAGATCTATTTTTGAATAGTGTAAAAATCTGACATGGTGATAATTTGAGGTCTATGCTGCTGCTGTTGTTAAGTCGCTTCAGTCGTGTCCGACTCTGCAACCCCATAGACAGCAGCCCACCAGGCTCCCCCGTCCTTGGGATTCTCCAGGCAAGAACACTGGCATGGGTTGCCATTTCCTTCTCCAGTGCAGGAAAGTAAAAAGTGAAAATGAAGTCACTCAGTTGTGCTCAACTCATAGCGACCCCATGGACTGCAGCCCACCAGGCTCCTCCGTCCATGGGATTTTGGAGGCAAGAGTACTGGAGTGGTCTGCCATTGCCTTCTCCGTGAGGTCTATAAATAAGAGTGAATATAATTTCATCCCATCAAAAAGCTATTAAAATAATTCTTAAAATGCCTTAAAAGTTTTCTGTTTACATTTTTCAAGTGAGATGATCTTTTATTATTAAAGACCTATTCTATGCCCAGTACTTCACAATAGTCTAAAAAAGATGGTCACTGTCTGCAAAGAACTTTTAGCCTAGCTGGTAATATAGTACTGACTTACAAGAAACAACTAGAGAAGAGTGGAGTGTAAAGTCTGTCTTACGAACTTGAAATGCACAGTAGAACCTCAAAGAAAATGTGGATCTAGACAACGGAAAAGACTTCTTAGAGGAGGTGGAAAATAAGTTCCTATCTATTGAAAAATAGGATTAACTCAATGAAATGAAAGAATTGGAGACTTAGTACAGAAAACATGAAGAAAGTCATGATCAGGTATGGAAGAGTAGTTGCAGTTTTAAAACAGATTGGTCTTGGGGAGATGGTAGGGAAATAAGTGTACATGTTTGAGATTGTTTTCCTTCCTCTGCATAATGTGCCCTAATTTCTAATTGAAGAAAATGAGAGTATTCAGATTGCCTGCAGTCTCTTGAAAAATCAAAATGTGGTGATCTGAAGGAAAATAAAACATGAGTTGTAAGAAATATTAGAAGGAAGCCTAGGCTTAAGTTAAATCAGATTACCTGAAACATTGGGCAGTCTAGGCCTTTAACTCAGCAAGTCAAGTGAGAAATCTTGAGAGGAAGGGGTTGCATGGCCAAAAGCCTACTGTCTGGGATACTTTTTGCCCAGTTGAGATTGACCTTACCACTACAGAAATGATTATGAGTTAATACTGTAGTACTGTTGTTAAGCCAAATAAAAACATTACTCCTTTTCCAAACCTCTAATTTTCATCCACCCTTAGCTCAAATTATTTACTCTTAGGATGTGCTTTCCCTCATCTTTAGCTATCTAAATATTTTTAGGGTATCTAGCCCCTGCATGAAATTTTCCCAGTTCACTTTTCTCCTCATACAGAAATACTGTTTCTCTCTTTTGTGCTCCTTACCTGCCCTAGAACAATTAATACATCCTTCTTTATGAGCAGAGGCTTTTTTTTTTTTTTTTAAACACATTAGCACAGATTAGTTTATTTGGCACCTCTCCCAGGTAACATCCTAACCCAGTTAAAATGCCTAAGAAGTGATTCTAATGAAATCTGATCATGGGAAGGTCCATCTAGTTTATTTTCCATTATATACTCTGCAAGATGCTTGATAAATGCCAATTGATTGCTGAAAATCAGTAGTAATTTGGAGACAATATGTTCTGGAAAGGCTGAATACCAGCTACATAAATATAAAAATGCCAAGGCTCTTACCTGGTAATTTAGAAGTTCTCCATCTTGAATTGTTTCACATATCAGAGCTCCTCTGTTCTATGCTGCCTATTAACATTCAAGCATTAATTAACTACCTTGAAGAAATTTCCTTTTAAAATTTTAAAGCCAGAAACCTATGCATGGGGGAATGAATAGTTGGAAAGCCTATGAAATTTTGAGGCTATTAGTGATCTAGCTGATCATCTAAAACTTTCCAAGAAAGTATAATTTAACTGTATCCTATTGGCTTTTATTTGTTGTCTCTCTGAGGAGATGGACTTCCCTGGTGGCTCAGCTGGTTAAGAATCTGCCTGCAATGCAGGAGACCTGGTTCCATCCCTGGGTTGGGAAGATCCCCTGAAGAAGGGAACAGCTACCCACTCCAGTATTCTGGCCTGGAGAATTCCAGGGACTAGTCCATGGGGTTGCAAAGAGTCAGACACGACTGAGCAGCTTTCACTTCACTGAGGAGATGAGGCTCTCCCAGTGGCTCAGCAGTAAAGAATCCTCCTGTAATGCATGAGATGCGAGTTTGATCCTTGGGTCAGGAAGACCCCCTGGAGACAGAAATGGCAACCCACTCCAGTAGTCTTGCCTGGGAAATCCCATGGACAGAGAGGCCTGGCGGGCTACAGTCCCGTGGGGCCTTAAAAGAGTAGGACACAAAACTGAGCCACTAAGCACACATGCACAGCCTGAGGAGACGGGAGATGCAAGTAGAATGAGAAGTCCTTACATTAAAAGATACTTCTCAGAAAAAAGAATTCCGAGAGCCAGCATTACTATAATCACAAAAATAACTATTGAACATCTGCTACAATGCTTTAAAGTGATTAGAGTTAATGGTATGCTTCTGAATCCCTCTGCTTACTAGAGCTACCTTATTGACTGAAATGGGTTTTCTTACAAACTTTCTTGGACAATTTTATAAAAGACTATCCAAGTCACTTGAAAAAAGCTTTCAGAAATAAAAGAAAAAATTGTGGATCAAATATGGAACTTGTTTGTTTTCTGCTAGGACATTTAAGTTATAATGTGATAAGGATTTATTTTTATGTACCCTTAGAGCTTTTATATAAAATCTATAGGACATTTTTGTCTGATTTCCAAAACCTATATATAAATTACATTTTTTGAAAAGTCTAATGTTGCTTTTGGGTTTGATTTGGCTTTGAGGGAGGTTGACATATTTACCAGACATATTTAGCCAGCAGTCAGGAATTCAACCAGCAATTAAATAATGATTCCCATGGTGAAGCAGTTTCCCCTCTATACTGATTTGCTTTATGACCTGTTTTCTAGGCACTTATTTTGACATCACCACTGCCCCCATCAAAAAAAAAAAAAAAATCGTATCTTGTGTACCTAGACCAAGTGGAGAAAGGACTGAGACCAGAAGCAGAAAACAGACATTGTCCATACAGAGCAAAGTGCCAGACAACAGCTCGTTCTAGTAAAAGGCAATAAATGCCACATGTGATGATCTCCTCAGTTCAAAACTGTAAGTAACTAGGGAATTGCAGGGGCATTAGACAGATGTCTCTGCTGACTCAGTAAAAAATGTCTTCATTTTGTAATTTGTGGCCTGTACGCTTGAAAATTAAGATGCTTTGAGTTGTCAAGTACTGGACTTTTCTGGTTTGTGGGTAAGATCCTAAGCCAAAATAGGATGCAGTATTCCCCCAAAAGTAACTTGGGCCCTTTGCCTTAAGACCCAAGGCAAAGGTCACATGAATTTAGATAACTAGGTTAGAACTAAGTCATTGGGCCTTTGTCTAGATATTAGGCAAATTAGGGGACTTTAGTCTTGATAGAGCAAGGAATAGGGAGATGTTACGGCCTCTTGAAACCAAAATAATAAAAACATAAAATAATGGAATTTTTGGAAATTAAATCCAGCTATACCGTATACAGAAGGATTCTAAGAAAGTCTGTTGGCAACAAAACTGGGCATGTGACTACTGTGGTGATCTAGGAGTGAAGAAAACCTGAACAGAATACTGACAATGGAAATGGAGA
Source organism: Bubalus kerabau (assembly GCF_029407905.1). Taxonomy (NCBI): domain Eukaryota; kingdom Metazoa; phylum Chordata; class Mammalia; order Artiodactyla; family Bovidae; genus Bubalus; species Bubalus kerabau. The sequence continues at coordinate 20,170,507 of NC_073635.1, read as the reverse complement.
TAAGAGAATAAATTTAAGATATTTCAAAAGAAAAAAATTGCACAACATCATAATGAGTTGAATAAAAGTGGGTGTCAAAAGTAACATTTCCTGTCCTGGAAGACAATGATAGTATCACTGAAAGAAGAGAGTTAAGAAAAACTAATTTGAGAAGGAAAGATGTTGAGTCCCATTTTTGTAATATTGAATTTAAAATGATATCCAGGCATTCTTTTGGAATTGCTTTGATTAAAAGTCACTGAATATACAGAACTGGAATTCTGTGTAAAAGTCTGACTGGAGAGGCAGTGTCAGTTACCCATTCAAAGCTGATACGGGTAGACAAGCTAACTAAAGATCTTTATTAAAGACAATATATCCCTTTCTTTTAAAAAGAAGTACATAAACACCTACATTTATGTAAAAAAAAATATTTGGGTATGTAGTCTTAAATAAACATTTCCAAAATGGAATTAAAACCTTTTTTTTCTTCGAGTGTTATATCTCAAGCTTCTGCCTTTAGGAAAATTCCTACACTTGTATCAGTTATGAAAGTCAATAACTAAAATGTGTTCATATTCTTGAACCTTCCCTTTGCTTCTATTCACTAAACAAAATCTTTCCCACTGTTAAACTGAAGGAATGAAATGGAGAGCTTCAAGTCTAAACAATTCAGTCAGTTAAAACTGTAAAATTGACATAACTTTAATTTCTCAAATGGAAAAGCATGTAATTAAATTGTGGGAAATGTGCTGGTCTCCAATTTCAAGAAACAGTGCAGCACAAAGGCCTGGCATTCTGGCTGAAGAATTGTAATAATAAACAGAAATTTGAAAACCAGGAAGATGAGTTTTCCAAGACAGCAACTGTGGCATTTCAGAAGAGATATAACAAGAAATTCCAGAAGATGGTCAAAATAGGTTTAGATAATTGAGATTCCATATTTAAATACTTGTTTTTGATGGAGAAAAACAGTTAAGAGGAGATTAAGCTAAGAGGTCAAAAACATTTTCTCCTTTCACCCTAAATTGGGTTTGCTTCTGAAGAAAAGCGTTAGCCAAAAAAAATCAAATAGAGATTCAATACTGCTTAAATTGTACCCAGAAATTTAAAAAGTGACCAAGCAAAAAAATTTTTTTAATTAATTGAAAGTAGTAATCTGGTTTTCTAGAAGTTAGACCTTGCTTTATAGGATTCCTATTTAGAAAGTCAAAGTATCTTGATTGGTTTCTCTAGTAATTACATGCCCATCATGAGACAGAAACATATAACTCTACATTTTAAATTTCTAATATATTCTACTTTAATGATATGTAAGGAAACCTAAAGTATTAACATGTGCTTCCAAAATAGCCTTTTAAAAACTCAGTAATATATCTTATGAATATACTAGAATCTTTTAGACCCTTTTACCTAAATCTTTGAACCGTTTGATTAATCCAAATTCAGTGAACCTATGTCTTCAAGTCAAGTTATCCAGAACTGGGAACATTTGTTTCTATGTTTCCATCCTAGTTACATCTGACTTACGTGCCAGGTCTGATGACTTCTACTATCTTTTCATGACTTCTAAATTATGGAGGTAAGTCAAGATTTAATATTGACTGTAGTCATGTAACATTCATTCTGAACTTGTATTCCTTTAATATTTATTTAATTACTAAGCATTCTTGTAGCATTACACTTTCATTAGCATATTATGGTATATCCTAGTTTGGCTTGGCTATTTTAAATGTATAATTTTGCATAACCTTCAACTACTTAGTATTTCTATATACATCTATATATATCTATATACATCTCGATTTTTGTGTGGTTACCCATATAAACTCATAGACAAATACCATGGGTTTCTTTCTGTAGTCTTTAACTTGAATCAGCTCATTCAGACTCTTCATGTAAAATATCACTTGTCTTTGAATCTACTGTAATTCTTGTTTTTCCAAGTGGATGTTTACTGAGACTATAGTGTTCCAAATTTTTCACTTGAGTTCAGTAAGAGTGTTAGATGTCTATCACTGTTGTTCAGTTGCCAAGTCATGTACGAGTCTTTGCAACCCCATGGACTTTTGTTAGCTGCCTCCTGTACAGTATTACAAACCTCTGTCCATCGTTCTTCAGGGACTCTGTTCACTGGATCTAATCCCCTGAATCTATTCATCACCTCCACTGTATATTCACCTCTACTGTTTGGCACTGTGGGGGAATATAAAGACCAGTATGAAGCACAATCCCAGTCCTCATCTTAAAAGAACTCATGGAACCGCAGACATTGCAACCAGACTTTCTTGGGGCGTTTTTACAAGAAGGGTAAGATAAACCTCTCCTATTTGGCTTCCAACTTGGGAACCCAAAGATATTCAAATTCTTACCAGAGTGTGAAATGAGAAAAGTAACATGAAATACAAACACTTGGTAGTTGGTGTGTTTTACTCAACTGACAGAATAAAAAAAAGCCACTTTAAAACAATGATTTCTGGATTTGAGGTGTTGGTGTGAAACCTGAAGGTACAGAAAACTCGGTGATTAAGTCTTAGGCATATTTCAGTTTGGGGAGTTAAGTCCTATTTATTCTGCTGTATTTTGTTGCTTATTTATTGTGTGCCATGCTTAATACTCATTTCCCATTCACCATGTAAGGGGTTAGCTTTTTATCTATTAAAATATTTGGGGGGTTGGATTGACCTCATTGCTTAGATAAATATTAAGGCATTTTCTAAGCTTAATAATTTTGAGATGATGAGTCTTTTGGTGAAATTTGTACAAAACTTTTTATCTCTAATAAATCCAATAGAAGACCTAACAATTCAAAAAGTGTAGTTCTGGGACAAAGCTGGTGAGCAATTATGTTTTTATGATGTTGTTGATATTCCAGAAATTAAGTAATTTATAGTAATATATTTTCATCTCATCTCTTTACTTCTTAAACTTTTGCTTAAAACACTAAGTTTGATGTTACACTGGTGTTTTCCATGGGTTCAATAGCTCCAGGAAGGTAATAAAATTTCCCAAATTTCCTTTTAAAAATTTCCTCTTACTGCCTTCTGCATTGCTCAATGTGCTGTTACAGAGTCAACTTCCCCAACACAGAAGAAAAATAACAGTAGAATATGGGATATTTAAAAGTCTTAGCAAGTCTTTTATTATTTCACCAAGGTCTCTGGTAATGTGACCATTTCTGTTGTTCATGATAGAGAACCAATACAAAGATATATATAACTGAGCTGACATTTGTTAGATATAAACAGCATATAAGACAAATTAGAAACAGCTTACAATTCCCTAAGTCATATATTTCTCAAACTGCTTTCCCTTGACCATTTATATTACTTCAGACTCCTGATTTCAGGTATATTTTGAAGTGAAAGTCACTCAGTCATGTCCAGCTCTTTGCGATGCCATGGACTTTACAGTCCATAGAATTCTCCAGGCCAGAATACTAGAGTGGGTAGCCTTTCCCTTCTCCAAGGGATCTTCCCAACCCAGGGATTAAACCCAAGTCTCCCACATTGCAGGCAGATTCTTTACCAACTGAGCCACAAGGGAAGCCCAAGAATACTGGAGTGGGTAGCTTACCCCTTCTCCAGTGGATCTTCCCAACCCAGGAATCGAACCAGGGTCTCCTGCATTGTAGGTGGATTCTTTACCAACTGAGCTATTAGGGAAGCAGCTCAAATTAAGTTTGACTTTAACATAACTCAGAATTCTTTGCAATTATGACTTGTATGTTAAATTTAAGAATAAAATCAACACTAGAGCTCCTTTTCAGAAAATCCTTTTTAGGAAGAACTTCCAGCCACTTAAAAGTTTACATTGTTGAGATTCAAGAATAAGCTAAAATCCTTAGTGCCTTATCAGAAACGAAAGTTTAGGTGATAGAAAGAGGCTGAAACAAACGTAAGTGGGAGAATAAGGGAAGCCCAACTAGATGGACAAACCATGCTTGGTGATGATTCTTCCCTATGTATCTGAGATGGACGATTACGAGTCTGTGATTTGATCACCAGAGTTTTCAGTTTGGTTGACCAACACAAACTTCTGCCATTATTTTCTTATAATTTCTTATGATTTTCTTTTGATCAGTTCAGTCAAGAAGTTAAGTGATACCCATATGAATATGTTAAAGTCTTCTATTTCCCCTAAATCAGGCAAGAGTTTGAATTTGTCTGTGGTGCATCTAACACATCCCTGTTTGCTTCCAACCATGTGCCTGCCCCCCTTTCTAAAACAAGACCCAGTTTTTTGTGCATGTTGATATCTTACTCATCATGCCCCACTCTTTGTTGGAGTGAAGACAAGAGACTCACTGAGATAATCTTGACAGACGTGGCTCCAGATATCATCTTTAAAATATTTACTAAAATAAGAAACTCAATCCACTCTGAAAGTACACTTTTCCAAGTCAATAATATATAATTTTTAAATTTTGATAATTTATCTCATTCTAAAAACCTCCAGATTGTGAACCCCTGTCTTTTGAGGAACTATTTAATTAAAAGCCTAAGTTAATTTAAACCCATCGTCAATGTTATGACTTGTATTGTAGTAAGCTCTAGAAGGGAAGACCTTGTTTTGCTCCTTGCAGTATCCTCAGTGTCTGGAAGAGTATTTAGCATACAATGTCAATAAATATTTTCTGACTGAATTAATTAAATATATGTATATTACATGTTTCCATGGGTAATGTTTCTATTCAGTTCAGTTCAGTAGCTCAGTCATGTCCGACACTTTGCAACCCCATGAATTGCAGCACGCCAGGCCTCCCTGTCCATCACCAACTCCCGGAGTTCACTCAGACTCACGTACATCAAGTCAGTGATGCCATCCAGCCATCTCATCCTCTGTTGTCCCCTTCTCCTCCTGCCCCCAATCCCTCCCAGCATCAGAGTCTTTTCCAGTGAGTCAACTCTTCACATGAGGTGGCCAAAGTATTGGAGTTTCAGCTAAAAAGAACATTTTATATCTCATCTCAAGCTAGTTTCTATAAGTTTAATGACTAAGAACACATTAATAGCAATTTAAACATTTCCTGTCTTATTCTTTGCCAATCTGTAGTCACAGTATTTTTGCTTCACTATTCTTTTAACCAGTTATCAGTCTTTAATAATCCTCTCAGCAAAACACTATAGAGAATTAAACAGTGTTACATATATAACCATGCCAACTTTACTCAGCTAGTTAAATCACACACTCCCCAAAACTTAGCAGAATGGAAATATTGTACTCTAGAATATGATGCTAGTGAGAAAACCAGACCAGATATATCCCCAAAACTAAGATGGCAAACTAAAACAACTAAGTTGACTTTTCTGCGGTAAAGAAAAGAGTGCTACCAAAAACAAAACACTCATTCATAAGGCTTTTTTTTTTCTTACTTGGCTCATTATTTTCAGTTGCTAACTTTAACGTTACTCGTCTTGAAGTATTTTTCTCTCTTCCCTTATACATAACCTCTTGAGGTACTACTAGGAGACTTTTGAAAAGATCTTTCTTCCCTATAGCTTAGTACACAGATCTATAAATAATTACTAGAAATTTCTGGAATGTAATTCCTTTGCTAAGTGTAAGGATTTCACAGGAAAGATGGTAGGGTAAAATTTGGATCAGTATGAGATAATAGGCCATCCTGTGCCAAAGCAGTCCCCTAACCCTGGTATCTACACATAATCTTTCAGGCATGGCTTTTCTTCCCTTTTTAAGAAAGACCTACCTGGTCTGGTGAAAAGTAAGTCTTCCTCCTACATTTAAACCACATTCACTTAGTTGTTTCTCCACAGGTGACCATATCTTTGCTGAAAATTCCTGAAGATATATATATGTATGTATGTATGTATGTATATTTTTCTACAAATGGAAACTACATACTGTACATAAAGTAGAAATATATTTTTTCACTTTATACATTGTCTTACGCCTTGATTTTCAACTTATAAATGTTTGATAATCCTTCCTTCTTAGTTTATAAATTGCTGTCTCATTCATTTTAAAGGCTGCACAGTATTTCACTGTGGCCCATAATTTATCCATTCTCTATTGATGAACTCTGAGTTTATTTCTAATTTTTGCTGTTATGATGATACAGTTTCTCACTTGAATGTAAGTTCATTAAGAATAAGGATTTTTGTTTTACCCTTGTTTTAAATCTGAAAACTTAGTGTCCAGCAAATGTTTAACAGATGTTTTTGAATGAATGAGTTTGTACTTTTTAAAATGGTGCTCAACTGCTTCCACTCAACATTTTTTAATCCTTTTATGTGCAAAGTACTTGGTGCTCTATTTTTTAGTTTTTTGGGGTTTTTTTTAGTGTTTAAATTATGAAAGTATGACACATTTACAGGAGACTTGGAAAAAGAACAAGTTACATATCAGTTCAGTTCAGTTGCTCAGTTGTGTCCTACTCTTTGCAACCCCATGAACTGCAGCACGCCAGACTTCCCTGTCCTTCACCAACTCCCAGAGCTTGCTCAAGCTCATGTCCATTGAGTCGGTGATGCCATCCAACTATCTCACCCTCTGTCGTCCCCATCTCCTTCTGCCTTCAATCTTTCCCAGCATCAGGGTCTATTCCAATGAGTTAGTTCTTCGCATCAGGTGGCCAAAGTATTGGAGTTTCAGCTTCAGCATCAGTCATTCCAATGAATATTCAGGACTGAATTCCTTTAGCATGGACTGGTTGGATCTCCTTGCAGTCCAAGGGACTCTCAAGAGTCTTCTCCAACACCACAGTTCAAAAGCATCAGTTCTTCGGTGCTCAGCTTTCTTTATAGTCCAACTCTCACAACATGACTACTGGAAAAACCATAGCTTGGACTAGATGGACCTTTGTTGGTAAAGTAATGTCTCTGCTTTTTAATATGCTGTCTAGGTTGGTCATAGCTTTTCTTCCAAGGAGCAAGCATCTTTTAATTTCATGGCTGCAGTCACCATCTGAGTGAAAAAGTCTGTTACTGTTTCCATTGTTTCCCTCTATTTGCCATGAAGTGATAGGACTGCATGCCATGATTTCAGTTTTCTGAATGTTGAGGTTTAAGCCAGCTTTTTCACTCTCCTCTTTCACTTTCATCAAGAGGCTCTTTAGTTCTTTGCTTTCTGCCATAAGAGTGGTGTCATCTGTGTATCTGAGGTTATCGATATTTCTCCCAGCAGTCTTGATTCCAGCTTGTGCTTCATCCAGCCTGGCATTTCACATGATGTACTCTGCATATAAGTTAAATAAGCAGGGTGACAGTATACAGCCTTGACGTACTCCTTTCCCGATTTGGAACTGCCTCTGTTGTTCCATGTCCAGTTCTAACTGTTGCTTCTTGACCTGCATGAAGATTTCTCAGGAGGCAGGTAAAGTGATCTGGTGTCCCATCTCTTTAAGAATTTTCCACAGTTACATATAGTTCCACTATATGTTATAATTATTCTTTTAAGTAGATAATTAAGATTTTTAGTTGGAGCTTCAGTATCAAACTCTCAAAAATTAATAGAATGAACAGACAGAAAAGTAGAAGAATATAGTAGACCTGAGAAATACTATGAACCAATTCAACATAATTAAGATTTATACAATTTTCACACAACAGCAGGATACAAATTCTATTCAAGTTCCCATAGACTATAAACCAGGAGACACTGGAACATATTCAGGGACATAAAACAAGGTAACAAAATTTAATGGTCTGAAAGTATTGAAATCATACAGAGTCTGTTCTCTTACCACTGCAGAATTACGTTCGAAATCTATATCAAAAGATATTTGAAAGTAACCTCCATATTTTCAAGTGTAATGTAACAATTACCAAGAGAGATCTTTGACTTAGCCATTGAAAGCCTCAATAAAGTTAAAAAACTGAAAAAACACAGAAGGTGATTGCAGAGAAGAAAGCATTTAAATGAGAAATTAATAGCAAAATGAGTAATTAATATCAAAGATACTTTGATAACTCCATGTGTTTGGAAAATAAATGTCCACTTTTAAAGGATGAGTGTATCTAAGAAGCCATAACAAGGAAAATTAGAAAATATGTGTAACAGAATAAAAATGAAAAGAGAATTTGTTGCATGCAACTGAAGCTGCTCAATGCAACTAAATACAATGTGGAATCTTGAATAAGGAATGAAAACAAATAATGAACATTAGCATAAAATTGTAAAATTTAAACAAAATCTGTACTTTAGTTAATAATACTGTATCACATGTTAATTTCCTGGGTGTTTTATACAACATAGTATTTCTCTATATTCTCAGAATTGAATTAGAAGTTTCAAGCCTCATTCAAAAAAATTTCTTAAAGCACTAACATAGTAAGCTTTCTAGGCTTTTAGCAGTAGTACTAGATGCCACAATAAATGGAACTCTCTAACCTTTGAGTGAATATAAATTAGGAACCTAGCATTCTATTCATACTTATTCAAACAATTGGAACCAAAATGTCATAAACTTTTTAGCCAGGCAAAATTTCATAAGTTTTCTAAAATATGTATATTATATATATATTGTATAATGTATGTATATTTTATATATATATACAAAAGAGCTTTTCTACTATACTTGATAAAGGCTTGAGAAAGAATAAGAAATGGAGAAGTTAGAAAACATAAACTAAATTATATGGGAGCACTGAAATAGAAAAGGTGAAACAAACTAGATAAAAGATCATATAGTCTAGTTGTTTTTAAACACGGCTGCTCATTAGAATCACATCTAGAGCTTTGGGGGAAAAAAAACAATACTTGGGCATTTGTATTTTTTTTTTAATTCCAAGATAATTCTAATGTGCATCTGGATTTAAAAAAATGATTACAGGTTTTTCTGTTAAATGGTAGTTTTAGTGAGATAGAATTCTACTATTTCCTGTTGACCAATCATGATACAGTGGTCTTAAGATGAGTAATAGTTACATAATCACAATAGTAAAAGATGTTTATCAGTTTTCAATCAATAACCAGACAAAAAATTAAAATAATTGCAATTGGAAGCCATAATGGAAGCATGATTAACCTAACAATATAAAATAATTAACAAACAATTTAGCGAGTAAGTAGAGCGAGTGACCCACTCCAGTACTCTTGCCTGGAAAATCCCATGGACGGAAGGGCCTGGTAGGCTGCAGTCCATGGGGTCGCTAGGAGTTGGACACGACTGAGCGACTTCACTTTCACTTTTCACTTTCATGCATTGGAGAAGGAAATGGCAACCCACTCCAGTGTTCTTGCCTGGAGAATCCCAGGGATGGAGAGCCTGATGGGCTGCCGTCTATGGGGTCGCACAGAGTCGGATACAACTGAAGAGACTTAGTAGCACCAAGTAGAGTGATGTGATAACTGAAGGTGCATACATGCACCTGTTTTCATCCACCCAGCCAGTCTATGTCTTTTGGTTGGTACATTTATTCCATTTACACTAAGGTAATTATATATATGGATGATTTTATTACCATTTTCTTAATTGTTCTGTTTATTTTTTGTAGGTCTTTTCCTTCTCTTGTGTTTCCTGCCTACAGAAGTTCCTTTAGCATTTGTTGTAAAGCTGGTTTGGTGGTGCTGAATTTTCTTAACTTTTGCTTGTCTGGAAAGCTTTTGATTTCTCCATCAAATCTGAATAAGAATCTTGATGGGTAGAGTATTCTTGGTTGTAGGTTCTTCCTTTTCATCACTTTAAATATATCATGCCATTTCTTTCTGTCTTGTAGAGTTTCTTTCAAGAAATCAGCTTATAACCTTATGGGACTTCCGTTGTATATTATCATTTTTCCTTTGTTGCTTTTAATATTTTATCTTTGTCTTTAATTGTTTTCAGTTTGATTATTATGTGTCTCGGTGTGTTTCTCTTTGGGTTTATCCTGCCTAGGACTCTCTGTGCTTCCTGGACTTGGTTGACTATTTCCTTTCCCATGTTAGGGACATTTTCAGCTATTATTTCTTCAAATATTCTCTCTCTCTTCTATTTCTGGGACTCCTACAGTATGAATGTTGGTACATTTTATGTGGTCCCAGAGGACTGTTAGACTGTCTTCAGTTTTTTTTCATTCTTTTTTCTATATTCTATTTTGCAGCAGTGATTTCCACCATTCTGTCTTCCAGGTCTCTTGTCTGTTGTGCTGCCTCAGTTATTCTGCTCTTGATTCCTTCTAGTATATTGTTCATCTCCATTTGTTTTTTAGTTCCTCTACGAACTAAAAAAGTTTCTCTAGGTCTTTGGTAATGGAGAAGGAAATGGCAACCCACTCCAGTGTTCTTGCCTGGAGAATCCCATGGACGGGGGAGCCTGGTGGGCTGCCATCTATGGGGTCGCACAGAGTCGGACACAACTGAAGCGACTTAGCAGCAGCAGGTCTTTGGTAAACATTCTTGCATCTTCTCCATTCTATTTTTGAGATCCTGGATCATCTTCACCATCATCATTCTGAATTCTTTTTCTGGAAGGTTGTCTTATCTCTACTTCATTTAGTTGTTTTTCTGGGGTTTTATCTTGTGTCTTCATCTGGGACATAACCCTCTGCCTTTTCATTTTGATTAACCCTCTGTGATAACCCTCTGTGATTTTTGTTCTGGCTGGCTGCAGGATTATAGTTCTTCCTACTTCTTTTGTCTGACCTCCAGAGGATTAGGCTAACAGGCTTGTGTAAGCTTCCTGATGGGAGGGACTAACAGTGGGAAAAACTAGGTCTTGCTCTGGTGGGCAGGGTGTGCTCAGTAAAACTGTAATCTGATTGTCTGCTGGGTCTGTGCTCCCTCCCTATTAGTTGTTTAGTCTGAGGAGACCCAGCCCTGGAGTCTACAGGCTCTATTGTAGAGTTAATGGTGACCTCCAAGAGGGCTCAGGCCAGGGGCAGCACTTCCAAGGACTGCTGCTGCCAGTGCCCCAGTCCCTGTGGTGAGCCACTGCCAACCCACACCTCCACAGGAGACCCTCCAACACTAGCAGGTAGGTCTGCTCGGTCTCCTGTGGGGTCACTGCTCCTTTCTCCATGGGCCCTGGTGCATGCAAGATTTTGTTTGTGTCCTCCAAGAGTGGAGTCTCTGTTTCCACAGTCCTGTGGAAATCTTGTGACCAAATCCTGCTGGCCTGCAAAGTCAGATTCCGTGGGGATTCCTAGGCATTTTGCTGGATCCCCAGGCTGGGAAGCCTGATGTAGGGTTCAGAACCTTCACAACAGTGGGAGAGCTTATTTAGTATTATTGTTACCCACTTTGTGAGTTGCCCACTCAGAGGATTATGGGATTTGATTTGATTTTGATTGCATCCCTCCTGTCTCATTGTGGCTTCTCCTTTGTCTTTGGATGGGGGCTATGTTTTTTGGTGGGTTCCAGTGTCCTCCTGTTGATGGCTGTTCAACAGCTAGTTACAATTTTAGTGCTCTCATAGTAGGAGATAAGTGCACATTCTTCTACCCTGCCATCTTGAACCAATCCCCTCTCTTTATTCTCTTTCATTTAATGACTTCCTTTCTAGATGTTTATCCTAATATTTTAAATGACATATATATATGAGGATTCCTACAAAAGGATTCATTAAATCAAAGTAATATATGAACACTGAATGTTAGTATTAATAGAAGTTATATTCAAAAGCTTTCCACCAGAGTAGGTGATAATTGTTAACAAAGGTATTTCTTTGTTTAGCACCAAGTGTTTAGCACAATGCTTTTACACATAATAGAATTAAAACTGAGTGGATCAAGCTCACATTCAAGTGAGAAAAATTTGTTTTTATGATGGCATGTAAGTCTATACAGAGAAAAGGGCTGCTTTCTACGCCTAGGAAAAGAGGAAAACAGGCCTCCAAGAAGAGGTGCAATTGAAAGTGGGTCACCCATCTTCCATCATTATCATCACTGATAGTTATAGAGTGACTTCCATGTGCCAGGTAATGTGCTGAGTATTTTACATTATCTCTTTTAATTTTCACATATCCTATAAGGGAGATATATTATCCTATGAGTTCAGTTCAGTTCAGTTTAGTCGCTCAGTCATGTCCAACTCTTTTGCGACCCCATGAATCGCAGCACTCCAGGCCTCCCTGTCCATCGCCAACTCCCGGAGTTCACTCAAACTCACGTCCATCGAGTCGGTGATGCCATCCAGCCATCTCATCCTCTGTCGTCCCCTTTTCCTCCTGCCCTTAATCCCTCCCAGCATCAGAGTCTTTTCCAATGAGTCAACTCTTCACATGAGGTGGCCAAAATACTGGAGTTTCAGCTTTAGCATCATTCCTTCCAAAGAAATCCCAGGGCTGATCTCCTTCAGAATGGACTGGTTGGATCTCCTTGCAGTCCAAGGGACTCTCAAGAGTCTTCTCCAACACCACACTTTAAAAGCATCAATTCTTCGGTGCTCAGCTTTCTTCACAGTCCAACTCTCACATCCATACATGACCACTGGAAAAACCATAGCCTTGACTAGACGGACCTTTGTTGGCAAAGTAATGTCTCTGCTTTTGAATATGCTATATAAGTTGGTCATAATTTTCCTTCCAAGGAGTAAGCATCTTTTAATTTCATGGCTGCAATCACCATCTGCAGTGATTTAGGAGCCCTAAAAAATAAAGTCTGACACTGTTTCTGCTCTTTCCCCATCTATTTCCCGTGAAGTGATGGGACCAGATGACATGATCTTCGTTTTCTGAATGTTGAGCTCTAAGCCAACCTTTTCACTCTTCTCTTTCACTTTCATCAAGAGGCTTTTGAGTTCCTCTTCACTTTGTGCCATAATGGTGGTGTCATCTGCATATCTGAGGCTATTGATATTTCTCCCAGCAATCTTGATTCCAGCTTGTGTTTCTTCCAGCCCAGCATTTCTTATGATGTAATCTGCATATAAGTTAAATAAGCAGGGTGACAGTATACAGCCTTGATGTACTCCTTTTCCTATTTGGAACCAGTCTGTTGTTCCATGTCCAGTTCTAACTGTTGCTTCCTGACCTGCATATAGTTTTCTCAAGAGGCAGGTCAGGTGGTCTGGTATTCCCATCTCTTTCAGAATTTTCCACAGTTTATTGTGATCCACACAGTCAAAGGCTTTGGCATAACAGAAATCAATGTTTTTCTGGAATTCTCTTGCTTTTTCTATGATCTAGCAGATGTTGGCAATTTGATCTCTGGTTCCTATCCCTTTTCTAAAACCAAGGATATTTATTTATTATCCTCATTTGATAGATAAAAAAAAGCTGAGGCACAGAGAGTGACTTGCCCAAGCCATGTAGCTAGTAAGTGACCTAGTTGGGATTAGACATCAAGCAGTCTAGTCCAGCGTTCTGGTCTGTTCCCACCCAGCCATCTGCCCCAGACTCAGCGCCTCCATGCCCATGTGCCCCAAGTGTGACATGGAGGTATACTTTGGTGAGTGGGTGACCTCCCTGGGGAAGGACTGGCATCAGCCTTGCCTGAAGTGTGAGAATGTGGAAAGACACTGACCTTGGGGGGGTCATGCAGAACATGAAGGCAAGCCCTTTGGCAACCACCCCTGCTACACAGCCATGTTTAGACCCAAAGGCTTTAGGCACAGTGGAGCTAAGAGCCACTCTTTCAAGTAGACCCAGGTTTTGAAGATCCTATCTTCAACTGCCTGCTGGGCTGGTGCCCTCCAGGCTGATAGCAGGCCTTCCCCACAGGCACCTGGGGCTCCCCTGCAGACCCTCATCCCCTCAGTAAACCCAGATATTTGGGAGGGGGGAAGACATCAAGCAGTCTAATTACATAGCCCCATTTTTTTTTTTTTTTTTTTTGGCTATTGGGTCTTCATTGGTGCACATGGGCTTTCTCTAGTTGCAGTGAGTGTGGGCTACTCTCTACTTGTGGTGTACAGGCTTCCCATTGTGGAACGCAGGCTCTGTAGTTGTGCTGCATGGGCTTAGTTGCTCTATGACATATGGGATCTTCTGGAACCAGGGATCAAACCCATGTCCCCTGCATTGGCAGGCGAATTCTTAACCACTGGACCACCAGGGAAGTCCCTCAATAGCCCCTTCTTGAATGCTTTATGTGTTCATGAAGAAGAGAAAGGGAAAAGAGGCACTGACGGTAGAAAGAACATACACCAAAGCACCAACTGCACCATGTTGTTAGAGAGCAGCAAGTAGTCAGTGTGGCTTGAGCATTAAGGTATGCTTGCCCAAAGATGGCATGGTGGAAGGCCAGAAAGATAGACTGAGCACATATTTGACTAACATATGTTCCCTATATATGGAATTTCCAAACAGGAAGATGGCTATTGCTCTGGTATGAGGGTAGTCTCTGATTTCAGTGTTTTGTTCATGGCAAGAGCGTCAGGCTTTTTTATCCTTTCGAAACTATAGCATTCAGTTCTGTCTTCAGAGGATACTGTTCTGGTGCCGACCAGATGGAAGCCTTCCATCAGTAAAGTGTCAATCAGTAAGCCAAGAACATTAGTTCCGTTGGCCAGTTTTCGGTTATCAGGTTTTATGGAGACATACCTAGGACACACAAAAATGTTCAGTTATGAAATATCCCTTTAATAACTAGCAAAACTAAATATATGTTTGATTTATAACTTCAAATAAAGGCATAATACCACTTTTATCAGGTTTTTTTAAAGACTTCATTTATAAATCTGAGCCAGTAATTTCAGGCTACTGAAAACAGAGACCCTACTGTAATCTCCAAAGTCATTTTAATTCCACATTTAGGAATATAGCTAACACTGATGAAGTCTCACTAAGCAATTATTTCCTGGAGCAAACAATTTCATCAAACAATTAAATTAGCTTTTGATTGTTATATAATTTAACTATTTCCAATTTTTCTTTTTGACTTGCTAAATACTGTTTTAATTTAATTAATTGATTCAATCATTTTGATGAACACTTGATCCTTTTACAGTTTCCCCCTAGATTTAATTTTACTCATTATCAGCACTGACATTACAAATTTTCTCCTGTGACTTTCTGTTATCGAAAGCATTTTTTCAGGTGAGGTTTTGCAGATATTAAATGTCAAGATTTTATTGTCAATTTTTCTCAATAACTATCCATAGTTGAAGAGCAAAACAAAGGATCTAAAAGGACTCTAGAGTCAGTGACAAAACTTCCTATTTCCTAGAAAATTCAATAAAATCAATACACATAAATCAAGAAAAAATATATACCTTAACTTTTCAGATTGTGCTGTGCTTAGTTGCTCAGTCATGTCTGACTCATTGTGACCCCATGGACTATAGCCTGCCAGGCTCCTCTGTCCATGGGGATTCTCCAGGCACGAATTCTGGAGTGGGTTGCCATGCCCTCCTCCAGGGGATCGCCCCAACCCAGGAATCAAACTGGGTCTCGTGCACTGCAGGCAGATTCTTTAAGTATCTAAGCCACCAGGAAGATTTCTTTAATAATGTCAACATAATAATACGTTGCTTTAATAATGTCAACATAACATATCCACAAAGATACAGCTATATTGCCCCTTATCTATCATCCAGGATGTTTTTTATGTCTTTGTGTCCTCCCACATGACATGAGTCTGAATAAGCTCCGGGAGTTGGTGATGGACAGGGAAGCCTGGCATGCTGCAGTCCATGGGTTCACAAAGAGTAGGACACGACTGAGCGACTGAACTGTCCTCCCACCATTTGTTTATGAAATGTGGGGGAAAAAAAAGGCTAACTTAAATTAGTTCCAGGCTGCCATCTAAACTGTCTATGGTTTTATGGGATAAAAAGAGCCTTGGGGACACCGCTAGCCTCCTTTTAATTATGATTGATAGACTGGTTACTGTAGCTCACATTTAGAAACTCGTTCTAGACAAAGAAAAGAATTCAATAATAAAATGTAAGAATTATGAAACTACAAAGTACATACCCAAAAAATGTTTATGTTTAATACAGCAAATTTTTAACATTAGTAAATGATTTCATCTACCCACAAGCCCCAGATCTTGATTGTAGAGCCTAGAAACATTTGTCAAAGAAAAAAATGTTACAGAACATCTGACAAAATTAAGATGCAAGTAGTATTGTTGTTCAGTTTCTAAGTTGTGCCCAACTCTTTTGCAACCCCATGGACTGTAGCCCTCCAGGCTCCTCAGACCATGGGATTTTCCAAACAAGAATACGGGAGTGGGTTGCCATTTCCTTCTCCAGGGGATCCTCCTGACCCAGGGATCGAACTCACGTCCCCTGAATTGGTAGGCGGGTTTATCACTGAGCCAAGTGGAATGTACTTGCAAGAAATCACTGGGCCTAAATACCAGATTCCCTAAGATGCCAAATTGAGAAATGGAAGATTTCAAGGCACAAGAAAAAGAGAAGAAAAACCAATGGGAAATGGAAAATCAAAACTTCTTTTAAAAACTTAAAAGGCAACTACGCGCCTCCATTTGAGCTAGTTTAAAAAGGAAAAGACAGATAGAATATGCTACCAAAGACTCTAGAGTCCTGTGACCATAACTTGAGCTTGATAATGTGGTATCATGAATGGCCCTCTGCAAGACGCATGCCAAATATTTTTAGTACTGTGAACTTAAGAGATAATAACTGAGCAACTTGCTAGGTTACCAAGACCTCAAAGTGATAAATCATATTAGTAGAACATAACTGAACAGCTGGATGATATATCAGACTCTGAGGAGCCATTCAGGCTTACTTCTCCACTTTTCACCTTCAAAAAAAAAACCTCTGAATGGACAGATTCAGACCAAGGAGTGAGCAGGAAATAAAAATGATTGCCAGCTAAGTGGGATATACCTAAGGTGGGCCTCTTAAGACCAAGAATTTTCATCCGATGACGTAAACTCCCAATAATGTCACCGGATTTGGGTTATCTCGGTTTGGTTCAGTTCAGTTCAATCAGTTGTGTCCAACTCTGCGACCCCATGGACTGCAGCACTGCAGCCAGGCGTCCCCGTCCATCACCAATGGCTGGAGCTTGCTCAAACTCATGTGCGAGTCAGTAATGCCATTTAACCATCTCATCCTCTGTTGTCCCCCTCCCCTCCTGCCTTCAATCTTGGGTTATCTACCTCTACTTTGAAATTGGAGTTATAGAAAAAAAAAAATCACAAACTACTTATCAGCTGAAAAAATTCTAAACTTCAAACACTGAAAAAATAACCAAATATGGTGATGCATTTAAAAATCTAATTTTAAAAATCGCTTCTAGTTTTAGAGTTATCTATTTTGGAATTTAAGTATAATGCCATTCTCTTATTAAGATGAAAAAAATCTGATTTGTAAAACACACACAGTAAACGAGAAGGGGAGCTACTGTCACTGTACACACACAAATATCCCAACTTGAGTTTCTGTTTTTCAAGATTACAAAAAGATTACATTTCAAGATTACATTTTCTCCAAATGTGTAGTTTTTAAAGATCATTTAGTATTTCCAGGATATCTTTTTACCTTGCATGTTTCTTCTTGAAATCAATTATACCATTTTTCCTTATGTTTTTAACTTTTTAGAAAGGGATCCTCAAAGATCTTAATCACACAAATTTTTAAATTAAAAACTGGTAATTCCCCTTCTGCTTATTTTAGTGTCCTACCAATTGTGCACAGAGCTATCTTAAAACATTTTGAGGTGAAGATAGGGTCTTAGGTTTTCTCCACAATCAGCATGTTAATTTAACTGGATCCCTTTCCCCAAAATGACATTTCATGAAAGATTATAAAGTGTGAAAACTTAAGAACTGTCATACTGCCCAGAGTTTTTAAGCTGGTATGCAGGACCACGGGGTATGTTGTGGGAGAGGTAAACGTTCATTCCTGGTGTCTACTGCAAAAGTTAATATCCCAAAATATCTACCTTTACCCCCAAAAAAGTATATTTTATTTAAATACTATCAGTAAAGAACATATACAGACTTTTTTCCCCTCCTGAAAATTAAAGCCAGCTTTCACAGTTAGTAAAATAATAGTGGGACCACATTAAGACATTTTTAAGGGGGAAAAGAAGTGTCCGTGACAGTAGAGTGAAAATCAGCCTGAGGGTCCAGCCAAGAATAACAGGGGGAGAAAGTGAATAACTGACTCAGAAGCAACTATCCTTAATATACTGACAGCCTATCCCAATATTTTGAGTTGTGCAAGAGTGCCAACGATGTAACAGGAGACCAGATTTGCCATGGGATATATCTGCCTTAATGGTGTTTAAGAAATAAAGTGGAATGGAGAAAAATTAGTAGCCAAATCAGAATGGCTGAAAGAACAAATATACATCGAGTGTAAGGAAATCAGGACAAACTGTTGAGCCTTTACTATATGCCAGCAACCAAAAGAAACCCTTAGGGTAGAAAAAGGCATCTCATTCCATGGGGGTGGAACATAATCTATGAAAATTATTTCCTCCTACAACTTGAATGACCATAGACCCAGTTTTCCCTGAACTACTTTGATTTATTCCTGTTGTCCCATGTAATAACAATTCTTTCTTTCACTCTGAAAAGTACCCCAATCTGGACAATAATTATCTGGTCATTCCACCCAACTCTACTGATTCCCTCCCCCACTCCAAAAAAAATTATTTTCAGTCATCATTTTTTCTAAGAAAATTCAGGCATGAGAAAATTTCAGTTTTGAGGGGAAACATTAGGAACTGGTATAGAACAGAGGCTTCAAAGTACAAAATACCTGATTCTTGTTTGGTTATCAGTAGTGCTGTCAGAGCCGCACTGGAAAACCAGGTCATGGTAAGATGGTCTTTGTGGAGGCAGTGGAAGTAAGGTCATCTGAGGGAAAGAGTTACTACTTGAGGCTGGTGCAGAAGGTTGTTCTATAAACACTGTAATCCTCCCAGTTAGCATCTCAATTGTTTTGCTGCAAGAGCCAAACACCCTGAAGAAAGCCTGAGTATTTCGGCTTAGTAAATGTACCTCCACAAGAGCAGGTCTTGGCTGTAACATGTGTTCTTGGCTTAAGAGGTCCACCAGAGGATTGACTTCATAGAATAGAGCCTCTCTCTGAAGTCTAAGATGGTCTGAAAAGTCAGTGGGTAGTAGAAGTTGCCGAGTTCTCAAAAAATCTAAGATGAAACTAAATAAAACACCATCTCTGTCCACAAAAATCTGGCCATCAACCATCTTGAATTCTTTGTCTCTGCCATCTAACATTCTCATCAACCGAGAGCCAGGAAATTGCTGTAAGGTGGAAGACCGTGTGGTGAATACCTTCCCTCCCACGTTCAAAGTGACCAGTTCCTGACCACTCATTCTTCTCTTGCTTCCAAGTGAAGGCCACAAACCATCAGACACAGTCTTAGGAACCTGTAAATCAACC
This sequence comes from Bubalus kerabau, assembly GCF_029407905.1. Classification (NCBI taxonomy): domain Eukaryota; kingdom Metazoa; phylum Chordata; class Mammalia; order Artiodactyla; family Bovidae; genus Bubalus; species Bubalus kerabau. The sequence continues at coordinate 20,151,319 of NC_073635.1, read as the reverse complement.
TTAACCACAATGTTAGTTATATATGATTAAGAAATCCAGGGGAAGGGAAAATAACAGAAACAGAGACCTAAATTTCCAGGTAACTACTGTTAAAGCAAATAGTGTGTCCATAGCCGTGTTTACAAATTTGAGAGTTGCTTGGGAACCTGCAGTATACAAAGTGAAAAAGCAACAGATGAGAAACTGGATAGTTCAAGGAAACTGCCAATAGGCCTGAGAACAGGGGACAGTTACAGTATCCCATCTAAAAATAAAAATCCTTCATAAAAACCTCTTGTAAATATGTATTAAAATATATTCTGGAACCAGAAAACCATTCAGCCTCTCCACACCACATATCTACTCTTGAGTCCTCATGACAGAGACACTTTCTAGAGAAACATCTTAATTTCTTACGACCCCTGTAGAAATTTAGTGGCTAAATCCTAGATTGACCGTTGGGGATGAGGCAGTCATTACCTCAACCAGTAGCTGAAGGTGACTCCTCTTCTCGTAACTGCAAAGATTCTTCTGTACCTGAAATTTAGTTGCCACCTTTTTTTCCCATCCCTGCTTGTATTACCTCCTCTTAACCAAATGAATGTACTGGGGTGAACACCCTCTGGGCTGTCAAGGAATGTCTTGCCCCTTGACAGAAATAAGTTTGACTGAAAGAGGTTCTAAGTCACTTCCTGTTTTCATCTGAAGCCTAAACAAGGTGAAAAAAATTACGTATTTTTCTTCTGTGGGAGATAGGGCATCTTTATCTCATGTGAGCAGACTGGATAGTACTAGTGTTGAGCTGATTACTTTGTACTTTGTAATAGCTGATACACTGCTTCATCTACTGTCAAGTGAGTCTCACTAAAGTTCTTTAAACAAGTGGACTGGTTGGTTGTACAGTTGCCATTATATTTTGGAACAACACTTAGTTGCCAGTAAAAAGAAGGCCTTCCCACATCCTGCTTTTACCATGTGTTCTTTTTAACCCATGCCTTGGCTTACACAGTCACTAACACTTCTGTAGTTTACCACCAAATTCCTTTGGTGATAAATTTACAAAACTTAAAAGCAAATAAAAGGCAAACTGAAATAAATCTCCACCCTCCTAAAAATGTCAGCTTAGCATAAGAAAATGCCAGTTTTTGTTTACATGAGATTTACATTGTATTGAAAAAGGAAATCAACCGTCTGCAGAAAAAGCTGCAAATTCAATCCATCTTATCTTATTCCTTTTTTAAAGAATGTTCACTCTCAAAAAAACAAAAAACAGTTGTTTTACAAGAGTAGTCTTTATTACATGCTTAAAAACAATCATTATTACACTACCTCATCAATACAGTATTAAATCATGTACTCTCTTACCCCCTCCTTTCATAGCACAAACATAACCAATACTGGGGATAGGATGCTAATTTCAAAAGCACCTTAAAAAGGAAGGCGGGCTGGAGACTAAACTATTAAATTTCACTTTTATCTTTATGCTACCTAATTTCAACATGTGTAAGACATTATTTTTGAAAAGAATATTTTTAGAGGGCGATATCTGACTGGAATTTTAACCAAATCCGAACTACCACTCTATTCTAACAAATTTCTAACAAAAGACACAGAACTGTACTTCAAACAGATTTTATAATAGTTTATATTTGCACACAAATTCTGCCACATTGTTCAGCACCACCAAAGTAAAACTCTTCAATCTTTCACTGAAAATGAAAAGCCCATCTGTCAACTGTTCCCAGTAAAAAACTGATTGTTCTACAAAATCAGCTGATCTAGTCAGGTAGGAACTAAAGTTTGAAAGATTATCTTTCCAAGTTGCGATTTCATCAAATAGAGACCATTCTAGGAACATGGTGGGACTGAAGAAAATGAGAAGGCCAAGCAGAATGACCACCACAAATAAAGGATAAAGTCTCCAGGGAATCTTGCTAATGAATGTGCCAGTATCTTGAGGCAAGGAAAGTTTATCCACGTCCACTAGTTTTATGTCTTCCCACTGACTGGTATCAAAGTTCTTCATCAAAGGGCTTGAGGGCAAATTTGAGGGAGGCAAAGGAGTTTCCTTGATGACTTTTATTTTCTCCCTGAACTCCTGCATCTGCTGCAGAAATATGATGGGTTCTGACACATCTTTGAAAGCCTCAGCAATGTTAAAAGCCATTCGCTGTTCCTGCAAGATGGTGTTGAGTTTGTTGATCTCTGGGTCATAGGCCTGCATCACTGCAAGTTTCATGGTCTCAAAGTCAGACAGGATTTCATTCTTCTTCTGATCTAACGTGTATTGTAACTTCTCAAAAAACTCCTTCACTTTATCCGAATCTTTAGTCAGCAACTGTAGAGACTTCCTTTTGCTAGTTTCCAAGGTATCCAAGCGAGAAAGGGCATCTCCCCTACGCCAGGTCTCAAAGCTCTGGAAGAGGGACTCAAAGGCGTCCCTTTCCTGAGCATAGGCATCTTCAATAGAACAGAAGACGTGCTTGGTGTGCTCACCCCGAGTCGCACAGATGCCACAGATCAGCTGCATGTCAGTCAGGCAGAAAATGTTGAGAGGCTGTCCCAAGTGTCCTTTGCACACTGGCATTTTGGGAGAGACCTTAATCTTGTTATACTTTTCCACAATACCCTTCAGGGAGTAATTAACCTGCAGGCTGTTGACTCCTGTCGCTGAAGTTTCCTTCCGGCACGTGGGGCACTTAAATGGAGAGGATCTCCACAGGGAATTCCGCACATTCCCCTCTAAGATCCCTTCTAAGCACTTTTTGCAAAAGTTGTGTGAGCAAGGCAAAACTCGGGGATCATCAAACAGACTGCAACAGATTGGGCATGTGAGGTCTTCTTCAAGCAGCTCCATCACATCTCCTACCAGAGAGAGAGAAACATTTTATTTTACGCTGGGAATCCCCTCCATTTGGACTATGAAATAATTAGAAGAAACTATCTTCACAGCCATTAAAAAATGCTCTTGTCACAGAAATAACTGGTCAAGCAAAGAAAATAAGAGAAATTTGGGACGGGAATGCACACCAAAGCAGATTTCATCTGCTGGGACAAGAACACACTCCTTATCAGTGGGGCTCCCTGCACACAAGGCCTTTGTGTGGGCTTTCCAACAACAGGCATTGGCTGAGACAGGGCGAGGACTGGGACAACTGCAAGTTGAGCCAGCAGGGCCCAAATGCTTGTTTTAAAACAGAGCTGACTACTAGCTGTCAGAAACAAAGCCACTCAGTGTCTGAGCAGAATGAGCTCTTTAGTCTGGGCCCACAATTATAAAATGGTATGCTATTTAAAGAAAGAAGCAGAGATATAAATCCAAGCATGTTCTCTCACAGAGACTTTTATTAAAAACTGGCACATTTTCCTATTTCAAAGGCAAGATTACAATTATTAAAATCAGGGGTAAAAACATAAAATGAGAGAGCTGCAATACATTCTTCCCTAGAGAACTAAATGGATATTTTTTAAAACCACTGGGACAGTAATCAAAGCTGTCTGCACTGTCTGGAGCAATCAGTTCTCAAGGTGCAGTGGGGAGAAACCTGGGCGACCCTAAGGCTCTTCCAGGGCACCTGTGAGGACAATACTATTTTCATAGTAATACTGAGATGCTATTTACCTTTGGCACAGTGTTGACACTGCGCTGTTAAAAAAGCAATGGTAAGCAGACACAGCTGCGGCCTTAGCAAGAACCAAACAAGACCACAGGTAGCCCCCAACTGGATTCCTAATGTATTCTTCACCACTACATACCCACAGCTGGGGCAAAGGTGAGGGCAGCCAGTTTCAGTTTAGAATGTTCTTGATGAAACGGTAAAAATTATTCATTGTACTAAATCTTAATCCTTGTGTACATGTCTTTTTAAATCTTTCATGTAACAAAATATGAAGTAACCACAAAGTATTTCTATTGCATACCAGCAGATACTGTCTGGAGCAAAAGCAATTAGGTAATTTAGCCACAAGCTAATCAGCTGCTTTTTTCAGGAAACGCCATTTTTATAGTTGAAACAATGAATGACAAACTGTGGGTGTGGAGACTTAGGTTATCTGGCAGACATTTTTCTGAAAACAAACAAAATGAGCCCATCACTTCAAGGGAAACAAATGACAGTTTCTTGCCAATGATAAAAAGTTGAATTTTTAAGTGAAAACTGGATTTGGCAAACATAGTTGCCACTTAAGAGCTTGACAGCTTACCATTAATTAAAGACTTTTCCAATGAAACAAGTGGTAATATTAACATGCGTATTGTTTTACGACAGAGATCTCTGTATAATGAAATATGTCACTGTTTGGAGATCTACTGGAGAAGGAAACGGCAACCCACTCCACTGTTCTTGCCTAGAGAATCCTGTGGATGGAGGAGCCTGGTGGGCTGCTGTCCATAGGGTTGCACAGAGTCAGACACGACTGAATTGACTTAGCGTGCGTGCGTGCATTGGAGATCTACATTACACAGTGAATTAACTGGTTCAAATCACCAATGCATGTTACAGGTCATGCCTGGGTAAAAGATCAAAAGACCAATATGTTAAAAAAATATGATTTCAGATTTCATACTTCAACTAACTTTTAACAAACTACCACTTGTTGAATTTTGGTATAGTATCAAAGAAGAGTGCTAGTTTTCCGAAAAGGGCATTAAAATATTCCTCCTTTCACCAACTACGTATCTGTGCCAAGCCAAATTGGATTTTCTTTGTATATTTCAACCAAAATAACTGATTGTAATAGATGTAATGCAGAGATACAGAAAAGATTCCTGTTGTTGTCTACTAAATGGCGATTCTTGACAGAGATCTCTAAATATGTAAACCAAGGCCACCCTTCTCCCAGTTGTTCTGAAAAGTTATTTTTCACAAATTATTTATGTTAACATGTGATAGGTTTATTGTCATTTTAAATGAATTACCTTAAATTTTTTTCTCAGTTTTAATTTCAAATACACATGTAAATAAAAGCTCTTGGGAGCTTCAGCTTTCAAGTGTAAAGGGGTCCTGAGACCAAAATATTTGAGACCTCTGAACTAGAGAATACTAATTCTCAATTCAAGTTTATTCTTTTAAAATGTATATTTTAAAACTTTTATCCCTCAAGTTTTAGAAACAAAAATAGCACTAAATATGTCCCCATTCAGTTCACTAAGATAAATATATCCTTCAGTATTTATCACATTACCACCAAAGTAATATAAAATTTATAAATAATAAATAAATAAAATAGGGTCTACTAATCTCTATATCGAGGAACCAGAGATCAAATTGCCAACATCCACTGGATCATGGAAAAAGCAAGAGAGTTCCAGAAAAACATCTATTTCTGCTTTATTGACTATGCCAAAGCCTTTGACTGTGTGGATCACAATAAACTGTGGAAAATTCTGAAAGACATGGGAATACCAGACCACCTGACCTGCCTCTTGAGAAATCTGTATGCAGGTCAGGAAGCAACAGTTAGAACTGGACATGGAACAACAGACTGGTTCCAGATTGGAAAAGGAGTACGTCAATGCTGTATATTGTCACCCTGTTTATTTAACTTATATGCAGAGTACATCATGAGAAACGCTGGACTGGAAGAAACACAAGCTGGAATCAAGACTGCTGGGAGAAATATCAATAACCTCAGATATGCAGATGACACCACCCCTATGGCAGAAAGTGAAGAGGAACTAAAAGCCCTCTTGATGAAGGTGAAAGTGGAGAGTGAAAAAGTTGGCTTAAAGCTCAACATTCAGAAAACTAAGATCATGGCATCTAGTCCCATCACTTCATGGGAAATACATGGGGAAACAGTGGAAACAGTGTCAGACTTTATTTTTCTGGGCTCCAAAATCATTGCAGATGGTGATTGCAGCCATGAAATTAAAAGACGCTTACTCCTTGGAAGGAAAGTTATGACCAACCTAGATAGCATATTCAAAAGCAGAGACATTACTTTGCCAACAAAGGTTCATCTAGTCAAGGCTATGGTTTTTCCTGTGGTCATGTATGGATGTGAGAGTTGGACTGTGAAGAAGGCTGAGCGCTGAAGAATTGATGCTTTTGAATGTGATGTTGGAGAAGACTTTTGAGAGTCCCTTGGACTGCAAGGAGAGCCAACCAGTCCATTCTGAAGGAGATCAGCCCTGGGATTTCTTTGGAAGGAATGATGCTAAAGCTGAAACTCCAGTACTTTGGCCACCTCATGCAAAGAGTTGACTCATTGGAAAAGACTCTGATGCTGGGAGGGATTGGGGGCAGGAGGAGAAGGGGACGACAGAGGATGAGATGGCTGGATGGCATCACTGACTCGATGGACATGAGTCTGAGTGAACTCCGGGAGTTGGTGATAGACAGGGAGGCCTGGCGTGCTGCGATTCATGGGGTCACAAAGAGTTGGACACGACTGAGCGGCTGATCTGATCTGATCTGAATCTCTATGTCATCTTATAACCAAAAGTAAGTAAACACTTATGACAGTAATTTTAAGAATCACAATTGGACCTACAATGTAGAAGACTTAAAAGATAAGCTGAACTTGCAGGACTAATTGGTTTATGGTCTTAGGTTGTGAGAGATATATGTATAATACATATATATGTGGGACTGGGGCTTCCTTGGTGGCTCAATGGTTTGATCTCGGTCGGGAAGATCCCCTGGAGAAGGAAATGGCAACCCACTCCAGTATTCTTGCCTGTGAAATCCAATGGATAGAGGTGCCTGGTGGGCTACAGTCCATGGGGTCAGACACAACTTAGCAACTAAACAACAATGTAGAACTAAAGTAGAGTATTCTGTCAAAATGTAGTGTTATATGGCAAAAATGGTGATGAGCTTATTTTTCTGAAAAATCTTTTGTGACATGACAAATCAAATAATCTTCGAAAAGCACTGGAAAGAGAATGGCTTCAGAGACTGAGGTCAGTGTGCTGAAAGGTTATCAAGCAGTTATAAAACACTCTCTTTAGAGCAAAGAAAGAAAACTTTTCATGACCCTCCACCACTAGTTCTGGTTCTGTCACCTCCCCTGCTCTCTAACATGTTTCACCTAGTATATTTTGGAGTAAGCAGTAGAAACAGGAAAGTAGCAGTGGCAGCATTCAATAAAGTAAACCTAATTTACTCTTCCTTGCCACATTAATATTTCCAGAGAATCCTATCTAAGCACGTTAAATAACTAAAAGGAAGAACAAAGGATACCAAGTTTTGTCATGAGAAGGAGAAATGGGGACCCAAGACAAAGAAACTTTGAAGAAAACTGAGGATACTGCAATAGCGGCCAAGAAGAATTTTAAGGCAACCAAGTATGATCAAAAAGAAAAAAGGAAAATGTCACACACAGGAAAATTTAGAAATAATAGTCATCCCAAAGCCATAATCAATTTATAGCTCTTAAAATGAACCAGAGAAAAATGTTATTTGGAAAGTCCCTTTTCTAAAAAAATTGCATCAAAACCATAGTAGAACCTGTTGTTCCACTTTTAGTGATACAACTTATAAATTTTAGTTCATAATTTAAAGATTTTCATTTTAATCCACATTAAAACAATTTTATTTTCTTAGCTTTATACTCAAAACCTTATGTCAAAACTCTGTGAGCAATTCCCTAGCTAACTTTTAGAGGAAACTGAGATATATTAGCCTAACAACCCAAGAAAGCATGGCAAGTTTGTTGCCTTTAAAGTTTTAAAGGAAAACAATAAGGTTTTTAGCCTAAGAGAAGGGTATGCTTCACAGTAAAGGAACTTATAGATTCTTTTCTTAAAAGTGTGCTAACACATAAAAATCTAAATAAATCACCTGAGCTTACTTCTTTGACAAAACTAAAATATACATCCCTTTTTTGGGGGGACAAATATAAATGTTAAGAAACTTTTATTATGTGAACAAAATTTTTGTTCACCAGTCATAAAATTTCAACTTAACCAATCTCAAACTAAGTATATAAAGGCAAACAAGTTTTCCAAGATTCATTTCTTCTTTTGAATTTAAAACTTCCCAAGTTGTTTATTTTGGCTGCTCCACACAGCTTGTGGGATCTTAGTTCCCTGACTAGGAATTGAACCTGGGCCTGTAGTAAGGAAATCGCAGAGTCCTAACCATCACACTGCCAAGGAATTCCTAAAAATCTCCCAAGTTCTATACCAACAAAGAAAGTAGCTGAGTATATAACTAGTTACCTACCACCTCCTCTGGTTTTCAACTTCATTTGTCTACTGTATTTATACTTTAAAATATATTTTTTAATTTATGGAGAATAAAACTCCTTTTGGTACATACTTCTATGAGTTTTGACAAATGCAGTTGTATACCACCACCACAGATTTATTTTTAAGCAAACTTTCAAAATATCCACTCAAGGAAGACTATAAAAACTGTTTGATCAATACTACCTTGAGTAGGTATATATTAATAGCAACAAGAGTCTTTAATACACCAACCAGAATACTTTAAAAGATAGAAAAGCTAACAGTTACAGGCTTCCCTGATGGCTCAGACAGTCAAGAATCTGCCTGCAATGTAGGAAACCCAGGTTCGATCCCTGGGTCGGCAAGATCCCCTGGAGAAGGGAATGGGTACCTACTCCAGCACTCTTGCCTGGAGAATCCCATGGACAGAGGAGCCTGACAGCTACAGTCCATGAGGTCGTACAGTCGGACACAAAGGAAAGGAGTCATAAAACACAATTAAAAGTTGACTTCTCCCTCCTGGAAGCCTTTTTGTTTTTATATGCTCAACTCACAATGATTATAAATGAAGAGGTGTTCATTTTATTCACTCTTAAAAGGTAATTTTAATAAAACCTTTTAATTAAAAGAACCTTTCCTATTAAATCTTGGCACTTCATTAGTTGACAACAATATAAAGTTCAAAATAATAGCCATGATTTTTTCCCCAAATCCCATTAGAGAATAAAAAGATTATACCTTGTATCTTAGAAATTTAAACCTGATTTCCATCCTGCTTTGATCTTTGAATTCAGAGATTTCAAAGCAGTATCTAAATACCTAACAAGTAACTAGATAGAAAATATTGAAACTCACTTCACAGACAAAACTAAATTATGTGAACTCTACTAAACAGCCAGTCATCAACCAACCTTATTTTGGAACAAAGTATAGAATAAAAGAGCTCACCTTTTAAAAACTTATGTCCTCTAATCCCACTAGTTAATTTTATTTTCAAATAGTATACTGATAATTTAGTATGAGATCCACTAAATGGTTTCCTGAAACTTACTAAAGATGTATTAACAATAATTGAATCTAGGTAGAGGATGTAAGGATATCTATTGTAGTGTACTTTTAATTTTCAGTATATTTGAAAATTTTCACAAAAGTTGGAAAAAAAACTCGAACAGTAAGACCAGTTATAAGAAAATCATATTGTGCTAAGAAGGTAAAACTTTAGAAATACTAGCTATGATAAGCCTCATAAAGAGCTTAATCTGCTATAATATTTTTTTATCTTTTATAAAATAAAAAGTATCTTACTGGAAATCTCTGGATCCAGGCCTGTGAGTAGACTGACATACTCATTTTGCTCTCAATCTATGACCCTGGACAAACCACTTACACATGTTAAACTGTGTAAAACCTCATTGAAAAACTGTTTTGAAAGTTATCTAATATATGAAAACTATTTACCAAGTTTTTTTTTTTTAAAGTACTCTTTATTAGTATGTTATTAACACTTCATTCTGGCTTTTAGAGACTGTGCCAAAACATGATCCAAACAGGATAATGTGAGATTAAGAAAAAAACAAAATTTCTGATAACTTAAAAAAGGAATATGAAAATTAATATACCAAGTATAGTATCTAAAATAGCTTATCTAATTGTTACATGGCCCTTGCAAACACCATATAATTTACCTTTGTGTCTATATAAGACATACCTTTTCTGGCACTGTCCTAGAACAAGTGGCAATATAAGTAAGTAAGTAATAATAAGTAAAATTTCCCCCACAGTATTTCTAATAGGATTCCTGATTAGGGCAAAATAAACCTAGTACAGAAGGTCTAGCAGCTTAGAAGCCCTGCCTACTCACAATGTTCTCAAGTTTTTGGACTAAGATGACATCTCAAAACCCAAAAACTAGGTCATTACCTTCATAGTCCAGACAAATTTGGAAAAAATTATTTTCCTTTCCTTCATTCTCTTTTCTATGCCACTCTTTTTCCTTGACTCCTTTGTTTATTCTTTTATCTCATCTTCCCCATTCTACTTCAAGGAACATAATCTTTTTTATTTCCTCTTATTCCCTCCTTATCTCACACCTTCTCTCTCTTACCTGATAGTCACCCAAGATATTATTCTGTAATCCTGTTAATCAGTAGCATTAAATGAATAGTTCTAGGACTATGAGCTAGATCAGGTATCACTATCCTATTTATGAACAACTATTTAGAAATCTATGAGGCCATCTAATGGTATGGAATCCCAGTCTCTGCCACCCAGATGAAATCAATTAGAATAAAATGAGGGTCTGAATTTCAAGGAAACATAACATATGGCCTAAATTATTCTCCTAGTCTGGTACCAACCAGATTCAGATTATTTATCTTTACCTGTTAAGAGTTAAAATTAACTTAAATTGGAACTACCAACAAAGGTTTTATGAACCAGATGTGTCTGGTTTCTTTTCTCCCAAATAAATGTAAAGAGGTTTAAATGAAGGTGAAAAAATTTTAGAACAAATCTTCTTTCGCAACAATAAACTTGGCAATCACTAGCCTAAATTATTATCCCCAACTGATTGGTATCTACTAAAAGTTTTCATCATCTAGCCCTGCATTTGAGGTTAATGCCAGCTTTCAGAAAAGTACTGTCAACTCGGTACACAGCAAGCTAGATCTGGTAAGTGAAATCACATAGTGTGTAATACTGCGCCAAGAGAAAAAGGTTATTTTGTGGCTAACTAATCAGTACTACCTACCAATAAAATTGGTCTGAACCAAGTTCCCTTCGTTCCGTGTAGAATTACATACACATTTTATTCTAAGTAAAACTCATCTAGAAAATATTTCAAAAAGAAAGCTGATTATGCTAAACTTTAAGCAATTTCCAGGTTGGCTATATTCTATCCACTTTGCTGACACTCCGCCCTCCTATTCAGTATATGTACATGTTCAGGGAAACAAAGAAAGAGCTCCTCTGGGAATTTTAAAGGGTTGGCCAGGCTATTGCCAAATAGGATACACTTGTGCTTATTCCACAGGAAAGACAATGATTTAAACTACTGGCAAAAATTTTCAGTTCCACTTTTCCTTAGAAATGTATCTACATCTATAATGCAAATGAATTAGAAAGCATCCACATTAAGGGAATCTGCTTGGATTCCCTCAAGGGCTTAACTGGAGTGTAACTATTCTCTATGTCAAAGGACACCTGTTTTTGGTTAACTGTTAGGGGTGCTATTCCTCTAGTACCTACGAGTTTCAAGGCAAGGTAATGACAGTAGCAGTGTCCTTCATGAATACAAAAATGGATATTCCAACGATCTAATGCTGTTTTAAAAGATGAAATATTAAGTAAAAAAGCAGTTCCTGCCCTAAATTCCAAAATATAGCACATTTACAGAGGTATTATCATACAAGGTGTGATAAATGCCTTACAAAAGGACATAGAAAGCTGACACCATACTAATGTTGGAGACGTTATCCATACAAGTGGATTTCGTTTTTCTAAAATTGTAATTTGTGATTACAGAAAATTCAGGAAATATAGGAAAAAAATTACCCATGGTCATATTGCCAAGAAATAACCATTATTATTATTTTGGTGTATTTCTTCTAACATTATTTTGGCCTATTTCTTCCAATCTTGTGTGTGTATGCACACCATATTTTAACAGAACTGGAAGCATAACACAACTCTGTGTCCACTTTTTCCACTTATTTTATTACTTGCATTTCCCCTATTGTTCCCCTATTCTTTTAAAAGATGATCATCTATCTTATGGATATGCTATTTCCTACTGTTTATTTTGGGGGATTATAACATTTTAATGAACAATGTAGCAAAGTCTTAGTCCAACACTCTAATTATTTCCTTAGATGGTTCCTTTAAGTGTATTGTCAGGTGAGTCAAAGAGTAGAAACATTCTCAAGGCTCCTGAAAAAACCACCAAGTTTCCCTCTAGAAAAGAGTACACCACTTTCTGCACTCTGACCAATGATGTATGATGGTGCTCTACCTCTCGAAGTAGTTCCTGACCTTACAACAGAACCATACTTTTATAGAACTTAGTTAAAAAAAAAAACCAAAAAGAAGGAAAAGGCATACTTTACCATGCCTACCTAAGTTTAAAGTATAAAACAGTTTATGGCAGTTAATATGTGTCTGCATATCACCAATATATAGTATATGGTGCTAAAAGTTATGGGGTAAGAATAAAACAAATACTGGGCTTAAAAACATCTTGGCAGTCATTTAGCTAAACACCTAACTTCACAAGTGAAAACAGAGCCCCACCCCACCCTGCAACTGTACACAGCAAGCAAGGCATAGGACCTGAGTTGCCCAATTATGAGACCTTAGCACTATCCGAAAAGTGGGTCAAGAATTCAGGATCCTCACTCATTAAATGGAGACATCTAATCATGAGTTCTCTAAATCCCTTCTAAAATGCTATAATTTTTACAAAGTAGGTTGTAACAGATTCTCCAGTGAAGAAGAGTAAAGAGCACTGAAACTGCAACTACCTAGTTTTCCAAGCACTAGTTCTCCCCTTCATGGAATCAGGATTTTTACAATACCTACCTCATGTTCTTGGAAAGATTAAGTAATGTGTGCCAATCTTGTAAACTATTGACCTACATCAGTGTAAGGTGATTTAATTAACGTGTGTGTATAGATACTGTAAAAACTATAACTACACACACATTTAGTGTTGTTAGAGCATGAGTGTATTAACCAAGAAGTCCTAAGACAGTTGGACTCTTTTGAACTATAATTTTAAGGGAGGGCAAAGTGTTACATAGCATAATAGGTGCAAAGCACCGTTGATGGAGATGGGCATAGCTGTGGGCATAGATGAACAGCTGTGGCAGAAGTAGAGCCAGGTAACCAATACATGTAGAGAATAAAAATAACCTGGTGTTACAGAAAGACTTGCCAGAGAGGCTTAGTATGTCAGCTGGTGCAAAAAAAAAAAAAAAGACAGTATTTTTAGGGAAAGACAGGAGAGTATGAAGAAATATATCTTCTTACTGTTCAAGACAGAAGTATAACCAGTTAATCAACAACTCCATCAAGTTCTACCAGAGGGACTGGCTATGTAAAAGAAATTCTGCTTTTAAAATACCTATTATATAAAGGTCTCTAGGGTCAGAAAACTCAAGCCCTGTCGTACAAACCCAAGCAGTGACACAGGAAATGGAAACCTATTTAAAAGCAAAAGTGGTTGTAGCCTCTTTTCCTTTGCAATACAAATCTTTGGATTATGTTTCAAATAACTGTCATATAAAGAATGTCTAAGTATTTAATCTATTTTTCTGGGTTTTGACAAAATATGAAAAGAACAAAGACCATTTATTAGGATGGGAACACATACACTCAACAGAGTTCGATTTTGAAAGGTTCTGGGCCTGAAGACATTGGGTGCTTTTTTGCTTAGTGTAGGGAAAAGTATTGTAGTTTACCTCTGTCACTGCAAGCCAGGAATATTGGTCAGGGTTACTGTTTCCCAAGGCAAAGCAATCAGGTTTTGGTTTGTTTTTTCTTCAGGTCGTGACTGGTAATCAAAACGAGGCTACTGCAAAGAAAGAACAAAGAAAGAAGAGTGTTATGCATTTATCTGCACAGGATCCTTAGTCTTGACCCTTACTTTTTTTTTCAATCATCCCCCCACAAATAAAGCCAGCCGGCAAGGACCTGGTGAAAAAGCCATGAGCCTGGGAGAACCTGGCGATCTTTTGTGCTAAGGAGCTTCACGGCTAGGGCGCCCTCCCCCGGCACCAGGCAGCCTCCCCACTCAGTGCCAGAGGGTGGTGGTCGCGCGCTCCGACTCTGGTTCATGGTCGCCTCTTCTTTTGTAGGCGATCCCGAGGAGCCTGCGGTGAAGCCAGGAGCGCCTGGTAGCGGAGCAGGTTTCCTGGAGTCCGGCCATACTGGACCGGCCGCCCACCCGCACGCCGTTCCCCCCACCTCCGGTAACCGGGCCCGGCTGCTCTCCGCGGAGACCAGGCTCTCCGCCAGCCCCCACGCACGCAGGTGCCCGCCCAGCCAGGGCAAGACCCCACCCCGCTTCCCCAGGAGAAGCCGGCCAGCGCGTACTTATCTCGGACCTCCGGGGCCGGTGGAGGGGAGCCGCCGGGAGCCGCGCAGCGGCCAGTCCTCCGGCCGCGGGTACCGCGCGTTTTACGAGGCGGGAACGGCTGCAAAATGGACTCGCGGCGCCGACGGGCCCCGCCCCGACTCCCTCCTTCCCCCGGCACTTCGGTCCGCCTCCCCCGCCGAGCCGCGCCTTTGTTCCGCCTTCCCCGGCTCGCCTTTCCCCCGGGGAGGGAGGCCGCGGGTGAGGGCAGGCGGGAGCCCTTCCGGTATCTCCAACCGCCGCCTGTAACCGCCTCCGCGCGCAGCGCGCGGCGCGCGGGGCCGAGGGGCGGGCTCCCGGCGGCGCGCTCCTCTCTCTTCATCAGGGATCCGCGCGCCCGCGGGGCGCCGTGCCCAGGGCGCCGGGCCGGGGACGCGGATCGCGCGGACCCGCGGGCTGGGCCCGGGCCGAGCGCGGGCGACGGCAGGCGGCGTGGTCCCCGGTGGAGCCGCCTGGGAAGGAAGCCGGCGCACAACGAGATGGTTGGGTTTGGATTGTTGTACTTTTTTTTTTGTTCGTTGCATTTTTAGGAACAAAAAAAAAAGCCCAACCCTTCACACCGCTTCATCTGCATCTCTCACGACCAGAAGCTCGCCTCAGCGGCTTGGGGGAGACTGAGACGGCTGTCCGCCTGCACCCCACAACCCGGGGTGGGTGGGACGGGCACTTGCGCTGAGACCAACGCCAAGGCTGTAGCCAAGGGCTCCAGCCAGAGCACAGTCAAAATACTTAACTATTGCCGCCCCCGTCCTCCCCATCTATTTCTTTGCAGGCTTTAGGCTGAACACGAGGGACCCAATTCAAGGTTTCTTTTTAGGGAAAACACCACTGTCCCTTCCTTTGGAGAGAAAGAACTTAAATACAATTAGCCGCTAGCCTGACTCAGTATTCTGACGTCCAGCCCCCTGTATAGGGACATTGTCTAATAGCAAAGGCGTTAAGCACTTAAAAACGAGCAATTACAAGATTACAAATGTGAAAGAATGGCTTCTTCCAAATTTGCAGCCTTGAGGGATGTGAAGCAAGGACAAAAAAAAAAATCACAGAATATCCCCTGGGGTTGAGTTTGTCTGTGCACAGGAAGTCTGTGCTTTGGAAGTAGAATTCCTGGAGAAAAGGGTGGGTGCTTGGGCCCAGTAACTAACACTGCTTACTTAGCTCAATCGCTATAAAAAGCTCCTCCCCACTCCCTTCTAAGATGTCCAGTTCTGACCATGCTTAGGTCCCATAAAACCCAGTTTTGTGTGTATCTGTTAAACCCAATTTTGCCTTTGAAGAATATGTTGCCGTCAAATATAGTCACAATCTGAAAGTTGAGAAATATGATTTATTCAGTGGGAATTTTTAGGACTTCAAGCCTGGGAGACAGCATCTCAAGTGACCCTGAAAGAACTGCTGGGGGTGGGGGAGGGTAGGGAGGTCAAGTTATAGAAATTTGCAACAAGGAGCAGATAGTCTGAACATCAGAAGAATTGTTGTGAATTAAAGAAAACCAAGGAATTTAGTGTTCTCTACGTACCAAAAGATGCAAGCGTCTGGGCTCACTGAAATCATTCTTTTCATATGCATCTCAGCTATCTGGGGCCATATCCTGTTTTTTCTCAGTGCTCACCATAGGGAACAGCTGCAGCCCAATGGCTGCCCTGCAGCAAGTATTATTTTCCTTCCTGGTTGCCCTGGATGGCTGGAATCACTGATAACTGTGACATCCTTGCTTATTGATATGGCAGGAAATACTCCATTTCTCAAAGAGTTCCTATATTTATGGCATTTTGTCTTCATAAGAACACTATGGAATGGCTATTGTGATCTGCAACCTATAGATGAGGAAGCAGAAGAAGTGATAATTCCAAGACAAAAAACAGACAGAACTGAGTCTCTGAAGTCATATTCCAGGTACACAGTCTTTCTATAGCAAGGTAACTGTCAGTACGAAAACTGCATCCCAGTCTCCTACTAAATAAGTGTTATTTTAAAAACCCCTGTTTGTATAAACATTTTCAATTACCCTAATATTAAAATGATAAGAGTGAAAAGTTATTAATTCATAAATCAGAAGTTATGTAATTATATGATACTCATGTGTATCTGGTTGGTGGTGGTGATTTAGTCGTTAAGTCATCTCTGACTCTTGCGACCCCATAGACTGTAGCCCACCAAGCTCCTCTGTCCTTGGGATTCTCCAGGCAAGAATATGCCATTTCCTTCTCCAGGGGATCTTTCCCACCCAGGAATCGAACCTGGGTCTCCTGCATTGCAAGCAGATTCTTTACCAACTGACCTGTGAGGTAATCTCTCTGGTTAGTGGTAGATATTAATAAATAAACTTCTGGCCAACTAAATGAACACATTGGTTAAATCTGTGTAGAAATGCTTAGATTGTCTTAAAAACTAACTACTATGAAAGCGTTGTGTATTAAACTCTCAAGTGTAGAAAAACAGGGAAGGAAGAATAACCTATTTTCCCTCCCATGGCCCTAATTTTGTAAAATAGACAATCAGGCAATCACTACATATAATACTACTAGAAAAAGAGAATTACTGTTGGATTAAAACCTACATACACAGCACCATCTTTCCTGGAAGAGGATAATGTAACTAGATCCCACTGGAGATAGCACTAAGGGATTGTCAGAATGCTTGTCACACTGGAATTTCCTTCTATTGACTGTTCTTCCAATAAATAGACTAAGCTTAAGATTGGAATTCTTATGTTAGCATAGCAGTAAGATAGAGTCTTATGTAGGTTGATCTTTCATGAAGAAAAGGTATTTTTACAGGTAGAATTCCTTTCTGCCTTTTTTTTTTTTTTTAGTATTTTTATTTATATTTACTTTTTGGATTTTCGTTGCTGTATGGGCTTTCTCTCGTTGCAATTGAGTGGGAGCTACTCTCTAGTTGCGGTGTGCAGGCCTGCGGTGGCTTCTCTTGTTGTGGAGCTGGGGCTGTAGGCACACGGGCTCGGTAGTTGTGGTGCATGGGACTAGGTGCCCTGCAGCACGTGAGGTCTTCCCAGACCAGGGCTCAAACCCATGTCTCCTGCATTGGCACGTGGATTCTTAACCGCTGGACCACCAGAGAAGTCCCTAGAGTTTCTAATGTTATATATTTGAAATATATAAATAGTCTTATTTTCTGTGATTTATTTCATGCTGTTGCTTTTGTCCTGAGCCTTGGCGAAGTTAAAATTCACCAGCATTCCTTACACCTTTCAAGACATGTGATCAGATGTTAGATAACAAAAGGGACAGCACCAAATTTGGTGTACACCGAAGTGTAAACTGTCAAGAGTTGGGAACATCTAATAGTTAAGACTGGAGCAGTTATGTGCAGGAGAGGGGCGCTGGTGAGCCTCCTTGGATATACTGGAACATTTCATTACTATTCTATCCTTCCCTTCCCAACAGCCACCGAAGTCATGAATGCAAGCCCCAACATTCCCCAGCAAGCATTCCTGGCAATACAAGGCACTGACATTGCAAGGTGTAGCAAAAAGAGCAGTGACTTTGGAATCAGTTGTGCATCCATACTCGAGCTCTGCTATATACAAGTTGTTCAAATTACTAAGCATCTCTAAGCCTCAGTTTTCTCTTCTGTAAAATGGGGGTCACGTTTCACTTGATTGGGAAAATTAGATAATGTACAAAGCAACCAGCATGGTATCTGACATATAAGAGGTGCTTAATAAACAGCTGCTACTGCCATATGGAAGAAGAAAACCATGCCAGTTTTGAATAACAGTTACTTTGGATTTGTGAGCGTCAAGCACAGCAATCTTAAACAGAGGTAAACTACCTTTACAGTAGAGGAAAGTAAAGCGTTAGTTGCTCAGTCATGTCCGACTCTTTGAGGAAGCTGGTACCATAATTTCTGCTTTTTTACACCCAGTCCAGGATGGTCTTTTAAAGGCACAGATCCTTCTACTGCTGTATCTTCTTCCTTGTGCTTAGGAAAAGGAGAAGAAAAAGAAAAAAAAATATCACTTAATGAAAGGAAGACTGCAGTGTTTTTTAAAGCTTTACAATTTCAGTGAAATTGTTGGAACATCCAAAACATTCCATTAAAAGGAAAAAAAAATCTACCTGTAAACATACATTTATCACCAGAGACAGAAACTTACCTAAGACTTGGGTGAAATTAAAGGAATTAGTCCTTGGTTGGAAGAGAATTCCAGGCTCCATGTATTTCAATTGAACAGTGAAGATGGTGCATTAAATGCAGCAAACACCAAGACCAGTTAGCTTTGGGAGAGAATGAGAGATACTTAAGCAACAGTAAACTTAGCTTTTAGTTGTGCCATTTCTTTAGATGGAAAGATAATTTATAAGAATAAAGTAAAATGTCAGAGGTAATTAAGATGATATTAACGTTTATGGGCTTCCCTGGTAGCTCAATTGGTCAAGAATCTGTTGCAATGCAGGAGACCCCAGTTTGATTCCTGGGTCGGGAAGATCCACTGGAGATGGGATAGGCTACCCACTCCAATATTCTTCGGCTTCCCTGGTGGCTCAGCTAGTAAAAAACCTGCCTGCAATGCGGGAGACCTGGGTTCGATCTCTGGTCGGGAAGACCCTGGAGAAAGGAAAGGCTACCCACTCCAGTATTCTGGCCTAGAGAATTCCATGGACTGTATAGTCCATGGGGTTGTAAAGAGTCAGAAAGTGAGCAACTTTCACTTTATAATTTTATACTCAGGACTGTGCTGGGCAGCAAAGGCAGTAAATGAGGAATTTCCCATTGGTTGAAGACACAACTCTCAAAAGCATGAACTAGTCTAGTAATAGTGGCTGCTTAGGAGCCGATGTAAGTGGTGAAAACAAGATCAGAGGAAGGCCTGGAAGCATCATAAAGATTTCAGAGGGGAGGTGGGAGTCCAACAGAACCTTTAAAGATCACAGGATTTGAAGACGAGAAAGAGGAAGAGCATTAGAGGTAAGGAACACTTCAGGGTGGGAATGAACTTCACTGATACTAAGTCAGTGAGGGGCATGGCTTAGTTTGGGGGAAAAAAAAATTCTGAGGCCAAATTGTGGAATCTTCTGATGTCAGAGTTGAACTTCATTCTGTAGGAAACGGGAAGCCGCTGGATAATAGTATATGGCACTAACAAGATGAAAACAGAATTGTAGGAAGACCCATCTGATAACAGGAGCCAAGACCTAAGGTAGAAGAAGTTTCCTTTATTTTAATACTTTTGAGGTTATTGAAAATTATAGATTTTCTAAAAATGCAGTTGGGTACAACTGAGTGACTAAACACCAATAACAATGTATATAAAAGTGCAACATATGTTAAAAAAAAAAAGGCAAGTACAACATGTGTGCCTAGGTTAAATCCCATTGAACCATTTAATTTCAAATATATTGCTTATTAAAGTTCTCAATTTGTAAATAAAATGGAAGAAGAATTAACCATGACAAATATCCTCCTAAAGTCCTCTGAGGGGAAATTATATGTGTATATATATATATTTATATATCAATTCTATATAATTTATCTTACTATAATGACCTTAACTATATTGTATGACTAATGTTAGTATATTGTAAATATTAATTACACTTTAGAGTATTCCACATTAGAGCTTTAAAAATCATTACTTTGAAGCATAATGCTCTATTTTGATATTTTAACAATGATTACATTCAATTATGTTAATTTTTTATAAATTTAATTCCTATACATGTAGAATTTTTTTCTTGATAAAGAGTTATTTTATGGGGGCCTTAAGAAATGATTCATTCAGGTAAATATTTGCAGTTTTTAAGAGAACTTGATTTGCAGAAACTGTTCAGTTTGGAATTTTTGTGTTGAGTTCATTAATCATCATGTGCTCTAGTTTTCTCTTGAAAATGTCAGTTATAATAAGAAATTTTATAATTTCAATTTAGGAAACTACTCTCACCCTGTTCTATGAGATATTTTTAGAATATGTCTTCCACAAATAAGGGTACAATAGCTTTATATTATAATTTTAAATAACTGGTAGATTTCTGTAGTTCCAACACACTTTCTTTATCTCAAGTAAAGGCAGTAGTACATCTCACAGAACTTTGGCTCAGAAGATCTAAATTTATCAGGTACCTACCTATACAGCACTGCATGAGAAATACATGCTTCTGTTTTTTTAATGAGTCCAGTTAAGTCTCTCTGATATCAAAGCATGTAGTAATAAATGCCTTGTCAAAAATGTATTTATCTTATTGGTTTCCCTAGTGGCTCAGTGGTAAAGAATCCACCTGTCAATGCAGGAGACAGGGGCTCGAGCCCTGAACCGGAAAGATCCCACATGCCGTGGAGCAACTAAGCCCGTGTGCCACAACTACTGAGCCTGTGCTCTGGAGCCCGGGAGCCACAGCTGCTGAAGCCCACATGCTCTAGAGCCTGTGCTCTGCAGCAAGAGAAGCCACCGTAACGAGAAGCCCGTGCACCACAACTAGAGAGAAGCGCACGCAGCAACGAAGACCCAGCACGGCCAAAAATAAATAAATAAAATTATTTTAAAAATATATACATATATTTATCTTATAATGGTCTTGTTGTTTACAACACTATCCTGGTGTGACTAGAATATGGCCAGGTCTCCAGGAGCTTGCGCTGGATCTAAAGCAGCCCACACTCCTCCCAGTCACGGCAAAAGACAGACTGTCCAGAAGACGCATGAGACTTGTCAAACGGTATGAGCCCAGGGTGGGCATTTGGGGAAGGTCACTGACCTCTGGGTTGTGAAATTCAACGGACAGTTTTTTCACTTCTCATTTGCTTTGGTCTCTTGGCAGTTCTCACTTGACTCTTCCTTAAAAAGCCCTCTTTCCCTGGCCTTTAGTAACATCATGTTCACACCCAGTTTTTCTTTTTCCAACTCCTGCTGGGTTGTCCTTTTGTATCCAGAATGTAAGTTCTAGAATCCTTTGAACATTCAGGTTCAGGACACTCTCCAGACTTCAGCTATCACCTAATGACTCTCACGTTCCCTGCCAAGCAGAGATCACAAACCGATAACCCTCAGTCTCATCTTCTTAAGTTTATATACACTTTAGGGAGATGTGGCCCTTTTTCCTCTCCCACAATCCTCCTCTCTGCAAGCGTTTGAGTTAGCCCTTGTGTTGCTCAAGGTTCCTCCTGTTCTTCCAGATTCACAGTTCCTGCTCCCCCAGTTCCTTGTCTCCCTAACAAATGCCCCTTGCTGGGCCCCACATTCCTCCTCCTTGTCCTCATCCTTCAAGGTTAGGTCTCCAAGATTTTCCAGGCCAATGTCAGATCCCTCTTTTTTTTTAAATCAAATTTACTTATTTTTGGCTGCACGGGGTCTTCATTGGGGCGCATGGGCTTTCTCTTAGTTGCAGCAAGCAAGCGTTACTCTGCATTGCAGAGTGGGGGTTCCTTCACAAGAAAAGCCACCACAATGAGAACCCGAGCACCGCAACCAGAGAGTAGTCCTTGCTCACCACAACTAGAGAAAAGCCCTCGCAGCAACGAAGACCCAGCATAGCCAACATTTTTAAAAACAAAATTTTTTTAAGTTGTATCACGATATACAAGGATGCATATTTTTAAATATAACATGTCAATCATAGAAATACATGCTGTCAACTGCTAGTTGGGGGATGAAACTTTCCAATCTGTCTTCCTCCTTTCCCCAGGAAGGGGTTATGATGAGGGGTGAGAGCTGAGACACTTGAGAGGCCTTGCCTGGCCTGGAATCCAGAATCTTCTAATCACCAGCAGTGGCACATTTAACAAATCACTTATTCTTGGTCTTCAATTTCCTCATATGTAAGACAGAGGTAATCACAGTCCCTATTTCATAAAGTCATTTGAGTGTAAATTAAGGCCATGCCTGGGAAGCACTTGGCTAGTATGGTGAAGCACAGTGCCCAGATGTGTTCAGTTAGCGTTTATCATCATTGTTGTCATCTTTATTATTGCAGATATGAATCTAGACATCTCTGTCTCTTCCTATAATGCTCTAGAGTGCAGGCTCAGACAAGTTTAGTTGCCTCAAGGCATATGGGATCTTTCCAGACCAGGGATCAAACCCATGTCCCCTGCATTGACAGGTGCATTCTTAACCACTGGATCACCAGGAAGTCCCACCTTACCTATTTTTAAGTTGTAGTATTTTGCATTGCACTCTTTCTATTGATACTTAAGATGTTCAGGTAATCATTTTATCATCTTTCCACAGTTTTATAGATACCTTCTGATGGCTGCATAATTCCATTAATACACCTAACTGTTGAGTTTATGAAAGGAAAAATAACCAGGAGGCAAAAACCAGGAAAAGGAACATAAATGGAAGAAAAAAAAAGAATCTCAAGAACTGAGTATACTAATAACTCTTGACAAGAAAAGTAAGTTGAGCTCTGAAAAATAACCATCAAATCTTACAATTAGGTTTCTAATGCTCTCAGGAAAAGAAGGTTCACCTCTGGACGTGGGGCAGAGGTGGGTAGGAAGAGAGTAAAGTGCCTTACCTCGTGTAGAAGGTGCAGTGGAGAAACCGAGGCTGGAGTGGTTCACTGACCTGCTCAGGGCCACACAGAGCAGATCACCCAGGCCAGGCTTCACCCCACCGTATTCGGGAGTGAATGAGAATTAAGGAAGTGCACACAGGAGGTATGAACGATTCTTTCTGGAAGCAGGATGGGGAAAGAAGACAAAGAGCAATAACTAAATAGAGTATAGGGACACGGAATCACTGCTTTTTAATAATAAATTTAATAATATTTAATAATAAATATAGGGCTCACTGGGGCTTCCCAGGTGGCGCTAGTGGTAAAGAACCTGCCAATTCAGGAGATATAAGAGACATGGGTTTGATTCCTGGGTTGGGAAGATCCCTTGGAGGAGGGCATGGCAACCCATTTCAGTCTTCTAGCCTGGAAAATTCCATGGATGAAGGAGCCTGGCAGGCTACAGTCCGTAGGGTCACACAGAATCAGAGACCACTGAAGTGACTTAGCACACACAGCATGCATAGTGCTCACTTCCTCCTAAGTTGCATTGAAAAAGATCCCAGTGAGGGCAGGGCCAGAAGCAGACAGACCACAGAACCCTAAACCCTGTCCTGGAGATGTGTCTGTATTGGAAGTCTCACCCTGATTGTCTTAGCTCCATCAGAGCCTCCTCAGATTCATCCCTCCTTTGATAGCTGAGGCCCAAACATGAGATGACAAAAGGCATTTCTTAATATCTTATGGCACAACCAAGTCAAAGCCAGAAAGTTTAAATGGCTTTTCTCAAGGCAAGAGCAATGTTTCCTGACCTTGCCGGTCACAGAAACCGTCCCAGACTCTCATTTAAATATACAGAATGTCAAGAGATTTGGATTCAGGTCCATGTTGGTGGAGGATGGGAGCAGGAGCTGAAAGTAAAGTCAGTTACCCTTAAATTCCGGCAGTTTTGGGTATCACTGTACTGGCAAGTAACATAGAGAAATAAACACAGTGGCATAAATCCCCATGGTTCAGCTCACTAGAAAAGGCTTACTCATAACCATGCTGGAGGTCCTCACCCTGCCTCTGTGGTCTGATGCTATCTTGCACATGCTGGCTTAATCTCCAGCCCAATCTGGGCGCAACAGAGGGAGGTTCGTTGCCAAAATTATAAAGTGGCAGGAGAGGAGGGAAACGGGGCTTCTTCTGTTCTTAATCTTTCGAACTGACTATTAGTTCCTAACCAGCACACCAATCCAGACAAGGCCTGTCCTTGCCTACCAACCAGGTTTCCCTGGTTGCTCAGCAGGTAAAGAATCTGCCTGCAGTGCAGAAGACCCGGGTTTGATCCCTGGGTTGGGAAGATCCCCTGGAGAAGGAAATGGCAACCCACTCCAGTATTCTTGCCTGGAGAATACCTTGGACAGAGGAGCCCAGAAGGCTACAGGACGTGGGGTGATAAAGAGTTGGACATGACTGGGCAACTAATATCGCCTACCTCATCCCCTTCTTCTCTGTCCCTCCAGCAGGCACTGGTGGTGGCAGCCACCCCCCCTCCCACAGGCTTCTCAGTCTTCGGGAGGGTGACCTGGGAGAGTCCCAACCTACTCCTAAGAGCCCAGAGTTCTCTCAGGTTTGGTGTCCGCTTTTATAGTCAAAAGGGCCCCAGTGTGGATGATAAATTCCATGTTCATGCTGCCTGTGAACAGAGCAAGAACAAAAACACAAGTGCATGAAAGCAAGAAGGAGTCTGCTAACAGTTTACAATGACTTCCATTTATCAAGCAAATCACTCAGTCATCTCAATTAATCTTCACAGCCACCCCATGAGGGAGCTCTGGGCACAGGGGTTTTTGCAGATGAGGAAAGTAACAGGGTTAAATGACTTGACCGGGGTCACCCAACTAGGAAGAGCAGAACTGGACTCAAACACCTATCTGTGCGACCCCAGCTTATGCTCCAAAAGGGGACTGCCTGCCTCCTCAGGCCATGTGGACACCAACCCACAGATTTCTGAATGTGTTAAGAAACAGAACTTTACCCAGAAAGTTGGTCGGTTGGTTTCAACATTAAAGGAGCTCTCTCAAGTTTCCTATTTTTCATCTTACATTTGCAAGTAGAAATCTATTTCTGCAGCTGTGTGTATAATTCAGCTCTTGTTTCTGTAACCTAATTTGAGAGAACACGTCCAAAAGCAGCAATGACATCTACCAAAGCAGTTTGACTCAAGTGGATTCAACCGATTTGCAAATGGAAAATAACACTGAAGAATAAGTTTTACATCACAAATGTGGCTGCTTCAAGTCATCCTTTCTGAAACTAAAGATGTAAGTGTAACCCAGAAAATGGTTCAAAATCTTTGCTTTACATATGCATAGTTTAGTCTTCTAAACCAGTTGCTCTCCCAGAAAAGACAACTTAAAGTTGCACCCTTTGCTTTCACCACCAGATTGTCTGCAGTTTCCCTTTCTTTTTTCCTTTAAAAAAAATTTTTTTTTTCATTTTTAATTCCAAAGCACTGCCTTTTAAAATATACACGTATATATTTATTTTTTGCCTGCACCAGGTCAGAGTTGTGGCATGTGGGATCTTGTTCCCAGACCAAGGATCAAACCCAGGCGGGAGCTCCGAGTCTTAGCCACTGAGCCACCAGGGAAGTCCCAGCAAAAGCATTGCTTTAATGCATTTTCTTTGGAAAAAACAGACAAACTTCGATCAGTACCCCAATTTCAGACCTGTACATTGTACACTGTTACTAGCTTGTTTTAGTCCTTCTGTTTTTCTATCCACTATCTGCTAGCCTACATATTTCTTTTTTTTTTTTTTAATTGAAGTTTGGTTGAGTTACAATATTGTGTTAGCTTCAGGTGTACAGCATAGTGTTTCGGTATTTTTGCAGATTATGCTCCATTATAGGTTATTACAAGATAATGCATATCGTCCTACATATTTCCTTGATTATTGCAAGCTCTGGACAGAAACAATTCGCCCAGCATTTAGAATAGTGCCTGGCACATATGTAGTGCGTGCTAAGTCTCTTCAGTCATGTCTGACTCTTTGTGACACTATGGACTGTAACCCGCTAGACTCCTCTGTCCAAGGGATTCTCCAGGCAAGAATACTGGAGTGGTTTGCTATGCCCCTCTACAGGTGATCTTCCTGACTCAGGGATCGAACCCATGTCTCTTGTGGCTCCTGCACTGCAGGCTGATTCCTTACTGTTGAGCAACCAGGGAAGCCCTCAATAATTCTTTGTTAAATGAATGAAGGCTTTGCTCATGGCAACCAGGAACCAGATCATGTAGGGCCTTGTAAGTCCTCCACTTTATCTTAAATGTGAAGGAAAGTCATTGGAGAGTATGTGGTCTGACTTACAGTTTTAAAAAATTACTCTAGGACTTCCCTGGCGGTCCAATGCTTAAGATTTCGAGCTTCCAATGCAGAGGGCATGGGTTAGATCCCTGGTTGGGGAGCTGGAGAACTAAGATCCCGAATGCCATGGGGTGTGGCCAAAAAATAAAAATAAAATTAATTAATTAAAAAGACCATGCTGGCTGTAGTGTGGAAGAAAGATTATATCAGGGGTAAGAGTGACCTGGGGGCAGTTAGAGGCTAATGCAACATCCAAGCAAGAAAGATAATGAGGACTTGAGTTAGGGTGAAAAAAAGGTCAGATTTTTAGATATATTTTGGTGTTACATATGGCAGAACTTGTTAATAATGAGGGTCTGGGAGAGGAAAGAGGAATTGAGGATAACATCTAGGTTTTTGGTCTCAATACTTATTCTTCCTGAGCCTGTTTCCTCTTCTGTAGTATGAGGATAATTAGAGCATCTCTCTGTTGGGATTATTGTGAGAAAGAATAGAGGACCTTGATGGCTCACACAGCACATGGTAAACCCTCAGTAAATGTTAGCTCTTCTATTGCCTTAAAGATAAGCGTTTCCTAGGATTGCAAAAATATCCACCCCCACAGAGACTGAGGGAAAAAAAAATTGTTTTGTAGAGTGTACCCTCCCCTCCCAAGGGACAGATATTTATTTAACAGAATA
Organism: Bubalus kerabau; assembly: GCF_029407905.1. NCBI lineage: Eukaryota > Metazoa > Chordata > Mammalia > Artiodactyla > Bovidae > Bubalus > Bubalus kerabau. The sequence goes on along the minus strand of NC_073635.1, from coordinate 20,124,544 downwards.
CTTAGCATTAGTGTTGGAACAATTTACTTGCACACAGATCCCTAGAAGAATTCCTCATATCTCAAACGGCTCATAATTCTCCTTTAAGTAGTGCTGTCCATTTAACATTTAGCAAAAAGAGTAAATAAAAGGTGAAATTACAAACATCTGCTGATTAAACAATCAATCAAAATATAACAAAAAGTACATCTGAAATAATAGTGATTAAAAAAAAAAACTATTTGCTGCATTTTAATACACCAGAAACTAAAATACCACACTGTCTGGTTCAGCACAGGACACCTGGCAACCCTCTTTGTCAGTTGTAACTTTCTGCAAAGCCAACAACCAACTCTTTTTGGCTGCATTGGCCTGTCCTTATTTCCCCCTGGAAAATTGTTTTAAACTTAGCACAGATAACATTTTGCCTCTATTACAATTAGCAGCTTCTCTCAATGGGTCACCTGGCTTGGCAAGTGCTTGTGTGGGGTGACCCAATATCTTCTTTCAAAGCCTCCCAGTGGTGGCCTCCAGGTAACATGTGAAGAGATATCTGTGGGGAATTTAGGGGTTCCTTCATGCTCCTCAGGGACTTTCCTACTGGCATCTTCTGCCTCAGCAGATCTCCCTGATTATTGGTTATCTGAGCCCTCCACCCAACTAGAGACCAGCCTTTCTTCTTCGCAGACAGCCTCTCAGCCCTGCCCCCTCATAGCCAAGGCCTTTCAGGGACCCTTTTCTCTTCCTGAAGACCTCCACTCAGTCCTCTCCTCAGGTGAGACCCTAGGACATTTCTTCCATGTTTTCCTGCTTTATTGACTACGCCAAAGCCTTTCACTGTGTGGATCACAACAAACTGTGGCAAATTTTTAAAGAGATGGAAATACCAGACCACCTTATCTGCCTCCTGAGAAACCTGTATGCAGGTCAGGAAGCAACAGTTAGAACTGGACATGGAACAACAGACTGGTTCCAAATCGGGAAAGGAGTACGTCAAGGCTGTATATTGTCACCCTGCTTATTTAACTTATATGCACAGTACATCATGCGAAATGCCAGGCTGGATGAAGCACAAGCTGGAATCAAGACTGCTGGGAGAAATATCAATAACCTCAGATATGCAGATGATACCACCCTTATGGCAGAAAACGAGGAATTAAAGAGCCTCTTGTTGAAGGTGAAAGAGGAGAGTGAAAAAGCTGGCTTAAAACTCAGCATTCAGAAAACTAAGATCATGGCATCCAGTCCTATCACTTCCTGGCAAACAGATGGGGAAACAATGGAAACAGTGACAGACTTTATTTTTTGAGGTTCCAAAATCACTGCAGATGGTGACTGCAGCCATGAAATTAAAAGATGCTTGCTCCTTGGAAGGAAAGTTATGACCATTCTCGACAGTATATTAAAAAGCAGAGACATTACTTTGCCAACAAAGGTCCATCTAGTCCAAGCTACGGTTTTTCCAGTAGTCATATATGGATGTGAGAGTCAGGCTATAAAGAAAGCTGAGCACTAAAGAATTGATGCTTTTGAACTGTGGTGTTGGAGAAGACTCTTGAGAGTCCCTTGGACTGCAAGGAGATCCAAGCAGTCCGTCCTAAAGGAAATCAGTCCTGAATATTCACTGGAAGGACTGATGCTGAAGCTGAAACTCCAATACTTTGGTCACCTGATGCGAAAAACTGATTCATTGGATAAGACCGTGATGCTGGGGAAGATTGAAGGCAGGAGAAAGGGTGACAGAGGATGAGATGGTTGGATGTCATCACCGACTTGATGGACATGAGTTTGAGCAAGCTCTGGGAGTTGGTGATGGACAGGAAAACCTGGCATGCTGCAGTCCGTGGGGTCACAAAGAGTCAGACACGACTGAGCAACTGAACTGAACTGTTTTCTTGCTATCCTTCTACCCAAGTAGGGGGAGCTGCCCCTTCTGCACTCTTGGAGCTGCTTTGATCTGTCCAGCGACAGCCCCTGAGAGCTGGGCCTGACTGCCCCAACTTGGTTTTCAGCTGGATCCTCGTGGCCTCTCACGGGGCAGGGACCCCCCTACTTCTACTGGCTGACCCTGGAGTCCAGATGTCCCACGTGGCCTGGACAGACTATCCTTGATCATCTTTCTTGCCAGCCACTCCCTGCAGCCCCCACAGACAAGCCGAATACAACAGTGGCTGGCTCAGATGGAGGCACTCAGGAACAAGGGAGGAAGCTGATGAAGAATTAGCTCCAGAAAGAAAGTTGTGGTTCCTCCGAAACAGCAGACTACAAGGGGGCAGTTACATTTAAAGTGCTCCAAGCACATGATTCTCCGAAGATTTGGGCATTTGAATTTGGGATTTCTGTTTTGGGGTTTTTTGTTGTTTGTTTGCTTTTTTAGCCGCGGCACACGTCATGTGGAATCTTAGTTTACCTGACCAGGGATGGAACATGCGCCCCTGACAGTGGAAGCCCGAAGTCCTAACCACTGAACCACCAGGGAATTCCTGGGGTTGTTTTTTAGTTTTCCAAAATGAGAAAAAAAAGATGGTCAGATGACTTTTCTGCACCCTGGAAACCAGAGCCTCACCTGGAATCATAATGTAAAGCTTCAGACTCGATCTGGTGGACAGGTTCATGATAGATTTCCCCTAAAAAAGATATTATTAAAGGCCAACTTCAAACCTTTTAAAAAGTATCTATGAAATGTGATCTACATTCATGATTAAGATAATGTTTTCAAAATTTTATGAATTTTATTTAACAATTATTATAGTACTTTTTAATGTACCAAGTATGATCCTAAGAGCTTTACAAAATTAACCTATTTAATCCTCAAACTAATGAAACATTTACTATTATTAACCTCATTTATAGGTGAGAAAATTAAGTCACAGAGAGGTTAAGTAACTTGCACAAGGTCACACAGCTAATAAGTGACAGAACCAAGAATTCAAACCCAGTGACCCTGTATGCTGAGGTCACTAGGCTATGCTGCCTCTATAAAGGGCCTGAAAAATAGATAGATAGGTAGATGTGCTGTGCTGTGCTGTGCTTAGTCACTCAGTCACGTCTGACTCTTTGTGACCCCATGAACTGTAGCCTGCTAGGCTCCTCTGTCCAGGGGATGTCCCAGGAAAGAACACTGGAGTGGGTTACCCTGTCCTCCTCCAGGGGATCGAACCCAGGTCTCCTGCATTGCAGGCAAGATGGATAGATTTTTAATATATATTTATCATATATAAAATATATACTGTGTGCTCAGTAGCTCAGTCGTGTCCGACTCTTTGCAACCCCATGGACTGTAACCCTCCAGGCTCCTCTGTTCATGGAAGTTTCCAATGGAATGGGTTGCCATTTCCTACTCCAGGGGATCTTCCTGACCCAGGGATGGAACACACATCTGCATTGGCAGGCAGATTCTTTACCACTGAGACACCTGGGAAGCCCCATAAAATATATACTATATGAATATATTTTTGTGTATAAATGTTATATTTTATACAGGTACATATGTATGTGTGTGTGTGTGTGTATGTATATATGAGAGAGAGCAGGATTGTAAGTGCAGTTTTCCAAATGGCCCTCTTTTGGGGTGTTTTTCAAAGCATGGCTAAAACCCAGAAAAGTTCTATATAATTTTTCTGTAGCTACATCCTCTTGAGGAGACTAGGGGACTGGATTCGTAAACGTTGGCTTCTCTTCTGACAAATGAGGTGGCTAAATCAGAAGAACTAGTTTGTCAAGTGAGTGTAAGAAGCGTCCAAATGCAAAATTATTCAAATTTCCTGGAAGGCTGACCAGGTAATTTTCCTCTTTAGATCTGACTCTGGGAGGTGTCCTGACTCAGTATTTCAGTAAGCTAACTCTGGACACAATTCCAGATGACACCACCCTTATGGCAGAAAGTGAAGAGGAACTAAAGAGCCTCTTGATGAAAGTGAAAGAGGAGAGTGAAAAAGTTGGCTTAAAACTCAACATTCAGAAAATGAAGATCATGGCATCCGGTCCCATCACTTCATGGGAAATAGATGGGGAAACAGTGGAAACAGTGTCAGACTTTATTTTTCTGGGCTCCAAAATCACTGCAGATGGTGATTGCAGCCATGAAATTAGAAGACACTAACTCCTTGGAAGGAAAGTTATGACCAACCTAGATAGCATATTCAAAAGCAGAGACATTACTTTGCCAACCAAGGTCCATCTAGTCAAGGCTATGGTTTTTCCAGTGGTCATGTATGGATGTGAGAGTTGGACTGTGAAGAAAGCTGAGCACCGAAGAATTGATGCTTTTGAACGATGGTGTTGGAGAAGACTCTTGAGAGTCCCTTGGACTGCAAGGAGATCCAACCAGTCCATTCTGAAGGAGATCAGCCCTGGGATTTCTTTGGAAGGAATGATGCTAAAGCTGAAACTCCAGTACTTTGGCCACCTCATGCAAAGAGTTGACTCATTGGAAAAGACTCTGATGCTGGGAGGGATTGGGGCAGGAGAAGGGGACGACAGAGGATGAGACGCCTGGATGGCATCGCTGACTCGATGGACGTGAGTTTGAGTGAACTCTGGGAGTTGGTGATGGACAGGGAGGCCTGGCGTGCTGCGATTCATGGGGTCGCAAAGAGTCAGACACGACTGAGCGACTGAACTGAACTGAACTCCTGACTATTCTTGTGCCTTTTGGACTAAATATAATGCGAGTTTGTTCTGTTCAATAGTTCATATTCTAATACTTATGTGCAGGTTTAAGTTTAAATTTCTAGGGTCTCATGCCTCCGGATTCACCAAAAAAGTAACGCTCAAGTAAACAAGTGGGGCGTTCTAGCTACTGGTGCAACTGCGCCCCCTGCCGGCCTCATCAGGGGGCCTCTCCCGCTTCCCCCAGAACAGCGCAAACTTCAGCCCTTCCCCTCTTTTGCAGCTTTCCAACCAAGCCAAACTGGCTTAGCGCTGCCCCGAGCTAAACACAAGTGCACTTAGCGCTGAGTATCGAAGGTAAATCAAAGCCTCGCAGCCTTAAAGTATCTCACGGTGTATCGGGGCACACCCGAAGCAGCCCATTAGAATGCAGCTGCAGCCAGCCTCCTGCCCCATACGTTTGCAACCACAAGTGGCACGCCAGAGCCTGAACCAAACAGCATAGTACAATGCCCTTTTGTTGGAAAGGAGGACTATGACTCACCCCATCATTTTCTGTGTGCGCAGAAACCACGGCCTGCACAGGAGCGACCAGGCCAATCGGTCGGTGCTTCGCTGAAGCCCCAGGTTACCTGGACGCTGTCCCGATAGCGAGCTCTCTAGGGTGGGCGCCAGAGGGACTGCACAGAAAACTCACGATTAAGGTTAACAGGGGCCAGGAGGAGATCTATGCATTCAGATATTAAATTAATAAGTAACAAGTGCATTAAAAATATGTGACCAAGACCTCTGATGCATTAGTAACAAGATGCTAGCTTAGCTTCCCAACTAGACTTTGTTGGATTTTTTAAAAACAGAATTTTATCTGTGTTTTTCAAACTAGGCCAAGAGGCCTCCTCTATTTCTAAAACACAAAAATTCTTTCTGTTCCTCTTCTCAAACCAAATCAGACTCTGGACACACCCAGGAGCTCACTGTGTCTTTTAGTTAACTCTCTGTCGCCTTTCACTTGAGAGAAAGTTCTGCCGGTAACAAAACCTGCTATACTAGCCAAGAGGGAAAAGGACTTGAAGGAAGAGGAAGAACACGTTTTTAATAATTGTTCTCAAATCATATGAGGATAAAAAGTAAAAGAAGTCGAGAAATATGCCACTCCATGCAGGAGTCACTCTGGACAAGTGTTTCCAAGCTATGGCCTATAGGTCAGCCATCATGGCAACCAAAGGAGAATGTAATTACAAATGAGGACCTGTGAGGAGTGTCTAAGACAGTTCCCACAAAGGGTACAGTGGAGAAAAAAAATCTGTGCAAACGAAGAAAGGCGACACTGGAAACTCATGAGAGCAGAGAAGAAAAAGGTGAGTAGGGAGAGAGAATGAGGTGGGAAGCAGAGAGAAGGGATGAGTGTGGGTAGCCACGGGCAGGCTGCATCAGGGTGAACATCTCACATTTCTAATTTAATGTAAGTAATGCGTGGCTTTGTAAAAAAGCAGGCAAGGAAAGAAGAACTTCAGTGTTCTCATACACATAGAGTAAATATGTGAAAATGCAGACAGTGCAGAAGAACATAATGTAGAAGTGAAAGTCTCTCCCCCACCAACAAACAGCTATTAATGGTGGAGCAGAGGTGCAAGGGGTGGGGACAGGCAGGAGGCCAGGCAGCCCTGAGACAGCAGCTAGAGGCCAGCCCTGGACATTGTGGTTTAAACCGAAGGTTTTCAGCTAATGGCTTCACAGGAAGCCCTTACACAGGATTCCCCCACCCCTAAAAATCCTCGCCTAATTCTCAGCAAATGTGAGAACTGTGGCCAAAAACAACAGCCACCTCCCTATTTGATTTAATCAGAAAAAAAAACAAACACAACACCTCTATTTTTATGCATGCCTGAAATGTTAAGAATGTACCTGTAGCAAATTTGAACAGAGAGCATTAAGCTTTGTTATGTACTTAAACTGAGTGAAAGTATGTATGACAAATATACAAATGTCACTCTCAGGACCTGGGTCAGGTGGTGTGTGGTAGTAAAAGCTGACCAGTTATGTCATATTTATATCTCTGTCCTCTGTCCTAGTTCACAGGAGGTGACAGTGGGAATGAAGATGAGGCTGGAGAGGAGGAGGTGTTGGAGCAATGTCTTATGCCTGGTGATAAATGAAAATGCTGAATTTCCACAGGTATGTTAGGATTTCACACATCCCATAGAGAGGTTAAGATAGCATCTTCTCATATAGTGTTAACATAAAATAGTTATCCTAAAGAACGATTAACATATTACATATTAAATAATAATACTATTTATGTAATAAATCATGAATAATAGATATTTATCAGAAACAGAGTCTCCTTTATACAGTTATAAATGAGTTCTAGTTGTTATTTTAATAATAATCCTTTATATAATAATTCTTCATGAATTATTAAAGTACCAGTTTGACCTTTACCTGGAATATCTAGCGAAGTTAGGACTTGAGTAGTCCTCACTGTATTGTACGTACTGTATCTCTGTATAGTTTCTGGGGCTTCCCCGATGGCTCCCCCAATGGTAGGCGGATGGTAAAGAATCTTCTACAGTGCAGGAGACATAGGAAACACGAGTTAGATAAGAAGATCCCCTGGTGGAGGAAATGGCATCCCACTCCTGTGTTCCTTGCCTGAGTAATCCCACGGACAGAGGATCCTGGTGGGCTACAGTCGATGGAGTCACAGAGAGTCAGGCCCAACTGAGCACATGGCACATAGTTTGTTAGTTGGTTGATTTATACCCTGCTTTGTTGAACAGAAGATTTAAGATTGCCCAGTGCCCTTCACATCAGACGTGCTAAATAGTCTCCAACTGCATGCTGTTAGGCTGTATAGAAGTATATATATCACCAATGCAATGAACATGAACTTGGGCAAACTCCAGGAGATGGTGAGGAACAGGGAAGCCTGGCACGCTGCAGTCCATGGGGTTGCAAAGAGTCGGACATGACTGGGTGACTGAACAAGATCATAATGTTAGATGACTATATTTGAATAATATTAAATACTAAAACACATGGTAACTGAAATGGTTTCTCTCTCTCTCTCTCTCTATCACACACACACACACACACACATTGTTTTTAACCCCATAGCTTTTCTGAACAAAAACAGAAGAAAAATGCAGAAAATATAAAGCCAAGCTGGAGTAGGTCCTATGCAGTGAGCCCTTTGGGGTCCCTAGCAGAGACATACATCCCAGTCTGTTCACAGTCATCCAGAGTAAGACAGCTCAACAGGGACGTGAAGACTTGAGAAGACTTGGTCTTCTCAGCGTCGTCCTTTCAAAGAGCTATCATCAGACTCCTTTTGATTCTAAAGAGAAAAGGATAATAACACTGTTCTTCTTAGGGAGCTAATTCTCTCTGACTGAAGTAGTCAAACCACATAGCTCTTTCTGTTTATTTACAGTGTTGTAATTGTATAACAGGATAGAAGTACCAATGCATTCAATAGATAGAATACTCTTTATTTAAAATAGGGAAGGATTTCCTAGAGGAAGCATAAAATTAAGAATGTTATGATAATTTTGTAAACTATCCAGGTGTAATTACCAACCAATAAAAATAAAATATTTCATAATACTCTTAGTTTTCACTAGATATTGGTTTATAAGTCGTGGTTCTATTGTTTACCTTGTCACAACAAAGTCCTTAAAACCAATATTCTTTATTTGTTGATATGTACTAGGTGGAAATCTTTATAATCCTGGGATTTTATGTGCAAAAAGCTGCCCAGGTAGGCCCCAGCTCCAGGTGTGCAGTGCGTACAGGCCGCAGGAGCATCCATGTGATCCAGGGGCCTAGGTTGGCTGGACCTTTCCCAAGGGGACCCTGAAATAACACAGCTAAAAGTGGAGAAACAGGAGCTAAGATCTCAGCTGATAAGATGGGCCTTGCATGAGGTCAGAGGACAAGTAGTCATCAGTAAGAGAACAGTAGTGATTAGAACTGGAAGTTGAGAAAAAGAACAAGGCTTTATGAGGGCTAAATCAGCTAAAACAGTTCAAAACTAAGGCTCTGAAGGACAAAGAGTGTAAGAACATTCCCCATCCCCTGTTTTTAGTCACTGGTTTAGGGGATGATTTAGGGGGTTCCCAGGTGGTGCTAGTGGTGAAGAACCTGCCTGCCAATGCAGGAGACATAAGAGATTCAAGTTCAATTCCTGGGTGGGAAATATCCCTGGAGAAGGGCAGGGCAACCCACTCCAGTATTCTTGCCAGGAGAATCCCACAGACAGAGAAGCCTGATGGGCTAGAGTCCATAGGGTTGCAAAGAGTAAGACATGACTAAAGTGACTTAGCGCACATGCAAGCATTACTGATTTAAATTTACACTGAGAAATTCATGGCCACAAGCAACCAAAATGATGGTGATGATGGTGGTGGCGGCATGATTGGTGTATTTTCTCCCTGAGTTCCAGACCTGGGATGCAACAGCTCTTCATCAAGAGTTGGTTGCTTTTCTGGTTTGATTGAGAAATCGCTGTCACAAGCATCAGAAAAACTTAAATAGTGCATTCTCTCCGCGGGCCTACATGGGAATTAGAAGGTAGCCCGATGAACACGGAATCCAATGGCATAAGGTGATGATAGTTTAAGGGTCCATCTCTCTGTTGGAGTATCTTACTCCCCCACAGCATCTGCTTTAGAGCTGGATTTGCCACTGGGACCAGAAATGCTGGCTGTTAGTCCTTTGGGATCTAAAGCTGAAAAAGGGAGAATCAAGGGGACTAGGAATTGTTTCTGCATTCTAGGGAATGTGGAAGATTTTGCAGTTTCTTTTTTGTAAATTGGAGATATGACACCACCACCACCATCACCCGGCCCTCCCCCTCCCCCCACCAAAAACAAAAACAGAAACCTCCTAGGCTCTAGGAGTGGAGTCTTATAGTACTCAATGGATAATATGGTCCTGTCAGTTTTAGCCTCAGCCAGAGATGAAGGAACTAGCATTTCTGATAGAATTAAGAGATCGAAGATACTGTTTACTGAAAATAAGCCATGGATGGAGGATTCAGGGAAACAGGGACAAAACTGTATCCTCTACCTAACAGGGCCTGGTTCACAGAAGGTGAAGATAAGCATTTGAAAACGAATAAACAAATAGATAAAACAGAAAATCAAAATACAGGTAACTAGTTTTAAGTAATAAAACCCCCGAGAGATCAGAATCCAGGAAATTAGATTCAGTCTAAAAGGCTATTGAGCCCGGAAATCAGAATACAGGTCTAATCATAACAGTGGCTTCTTTTGCGTTTCCTGCTGAACTAGGATGGCATTAAATTTATAGATTTTTTTCCCCCAAACATTTTATTATGAAAATTCACAAATTTACAGCAAAGTTGAGAGAATTTTATAGTGAATACTGGTAATTACCACCTGGATTCTACCATTAATATTTTACTATACCTGGGTTCTTTCAGTTCAGTTCAGTCACTGAGTCATGTCTGACTTCTACCCCAGGGACTGCAGCACACCAGGCCTCCCTGTCCATCACCAACTCCCGGAGTTCACTCAAACTCATGTCCATTGAATTGGTGATGCCATCCAGCCATCTCATCCTCTGTCGTCCCCTTCTCCTGCCTTCAATCTTTCCCAGCATCATGGTCTTTTCAGTTCAGTCAGTTCTTCGCGTCAGGTAGCCAAAGTATTGGAATTTCAGCTTCAGCATCAGTCCTTCCAATGAATATTCAGGACTGAATTCCTTTAACATGGACTGGTTGGATCTCCTTGCAGTCCAAGGGACTCTCAAGAGTCTTCTCCAACACCACAGTTCAAAAGCATCAAGTCTTCAGTGCTCAGCTTTCTTCCTAGTCCAACTCTCACATCCATACATGACTACTGGAAAAACCATAACTTGGACTAGATGGACCTTTGTTAGCAAAGTAATATCTCTGCTTTTCAATATGCTGTCTAGGTTGGTCATAACTTTCCTTCCAAGGAGCAAGCGTCTTTTCATTTCATGGCTGTAGTCACCATCTGCAGTGATTTTGGAGCCCCAAAAATTAAAGTCTGTCGTTTCCACTGTTTCCCTATGTATTTGCCATGAAGTGATGGGACAGATGCCATGATCTTAGTTTTCTCAATGTTAAGTTTTAAGCCAACTTTTTCACTCTCCTCTTTCATTTTCATCAAGAGGATCTTTAGGTCTTCTTCACTTTTTAAATCTTTATTCATCCATTTATGTATTTTTGGCTGTGCTGGATCTTCATTGCTGCCCACAGGCTTTTCTCTAGTTGCTGAGAGTGCTCTCTAGTTGAGGTGCTTGGGCTTCTCACTGCAGTGGCTTCCCTTGCTGCAGGGCTTGGGCTCTAGGGCTTGGGCTTAGTAGTTGTGGCACACTGTCTACTTGCCCCTTGGCATGTGGAATCTTCCCAGACCAGGGATCGAACTATGTCCCCCACATTCACAGACAGATTCTTAACCACTGGACCACCAGGGAAGTCCTGCATGCAGTTCACATGCATGCTAAGTCACTATAGTTGTGTCCAGCTCTGTGCAACCCTAAGGACTGTAGCCCACCAGGCTCCTCTGTCCATGAGATTTCCCAAGCAAGAATACTGGAGTGGGCTGCCATTTCCTTCTCCAGAGATCTTCCTGGCTCAGGGATCAAACCTGTGTTTCTTTATATCTCCTGCATTGGCAGGTGGGTTCTTTACCACTAGTGCCACCTGGAAAGCCCAATATAATCTGCTGCTGCTGCTAAGTCGCTTCAGTTGTGTTCAACTCTGTGCGACCCCATAGATGGCAGCCCACCAGGCTTCCCGTCCCTGGGATTCTCCAGGCAAGAACACTGGAGTGGGTTGCCATTTCCTTCTCCAATGCGTGAAAGTGAAAAGTGAAAGTGACGTCGCTCAGTCGCGTCTGACTCTACGTGACCCCATGGACTGCAGCCTACCAGGCTCCTCCGTCCATGGGATTTTCCAGGCAAGAGTACTGGAGTGGGGTGCCATTGCCTTCTCCGAATATAATCTCTATATACCCTCAAATGCTGAAAGATAACACTGGAAGAACACCTGCTTTAGAAGCAAATAGTCCTAATATCTGGTTCTAGCACTTACTAGTTATGCTTTTGCTTAAGTTACTTAATCTTTCTGAACCTCCATTTCCAGATCTTATAAATGCAGATCATAATTTTTACAGTGATGTTATGTGGCTTAAGAACAGATGAGAAACATTGGTGTCTTCGTGATTAGTATTAACTCACATCCAGTTGCATTAGCCAGGATAGTTTACGTTTTTTATATTCATGTGAATTTCTTAGATGAACAACATATATGCATATGTATAGTAAATATATTCATATATGAAAAATCTTAGTTGGCTATTATTTCAAAATGGCTAATATATAAAAGATATGGTAATATTCAGTTGATTATTTGAAGTTGTGTTCCTAACTTTGCTCACAAATAAAGTACCCATTGTGCCAATATGCCTTTCTAGTGAAGCAAAAAAACCATCATATACATTTTATAGGAAATATTGATAAAGTTAGCAAATTATATAATATTTCTATTATTTAAAGGAATGTTGTTATAAAGCCATCATACTCTGATTGGGATTAGAATAAATCTTCTAATTAAAAGGACAAAAGTCTTGTTGTCCTTTATAGAATGGCACAATCACAAAATGTGATTGTTTGAGCCACATAATGTTGGAGAAGAATTTATTTCTTTATCATTGCTTATTTCATTAAGCAATGATACAGTTTTGATATAAACCATTAAGGTAGTAAGAGATGTCAAAAATCACCTGTGTGATGAATTATAGTAAATATATTATAGGCAATATAGTCAATATATTAAGTCAATATATTATTATTACATAATAATATGTACATAATTACAGAATGTATGTATAATAATATACACATAAAATATGTATACATGTACATAATATACATCTATCACATAATTATTACATATATTACATATATAATACAATTATGTGTGTAATTATATAATAAATACAATTATTACATATATTATGTGATATATGTATATTACATAATATACATATATTACATAATAATATATTGACTATATTATATAATATATTAATATATTATTATAAGGGGCTTCTCTAGTAGCTCAGATGGTAAAGCATCTTCCTTCAATGCAGGAGACCTGGGTTTGATCCCTGGGTTGGGAAGATCCCTGAAGAAAGAAACAGCAACCCACTCCAGTATTCTTGCCTGGAGAATCCCATGAACAGAGGGGCCTGGGAAGCTACAGTCCATGGAGTCCCAAAGAGTTAGACACAACAGACTGACTAACACTTCACTTTACTTCACTATATTATAAGCATATGAAAGTAACCTATGTGATTATCAAGTTTTACTGCCTATATATAGAAAAAGAAATGTCATTTAAAAAATTATTGACAATAGATACATAGGGATTACCAAATGGTGGAACCCTTAAAAATCATTTCATAGAAAAAGTATATCCTTTTGCAATGTTATTGTGTACGCAGCAAATAACATACTAAGCTACTTTGATCAGCAATCAAAGCAGGATTTATAGCTAACCTAAAATGTAACACTGGCTCCTTCAGGTAATTCATTCCAGTGTTTATCAACAAAGCTTATTAGCCAAAAATCCCAGTGAAAGAGTCCATAAATCAATGAATGTGGCCGTCAATGCTGAGAGATTTCTTGAACAGATACAAAAGACACTCACCGAAAAGGAAAAAATTGATAAATTGGATCGAATTATAATAAAGAACTTCATCAAAAGACACCACTAACAAAGCGAAAAAAGAAAAAAAGCCACAGACTGGAAGATGTTACTGATGCAAGTTCACAAGTTGTGTGCCCAGTTCACAGTGAGGCCAAACAAACCCAAAATGTCAGAGTTTGGAGCAGAGAAAGTGTTATTGCAGGGCTATGCAAGAAAAACACGTGGCTCGTGCTCATAACCCCCCAGACTCCCCTGGTTTGGGGGGAAAAGCTTACATGGGCAAAACTTGGGGTGAGGGCTGCTGGGTATGAGGCTTTCTTCTGATTGGTTGGTGATGAGGTAACAGGGTGGTGCTCTAGTAATCTGGTACTCTCCCTGAAGTTGCCAACCTCCACTGGGTGGGGGTTTTGGTTCGAGTAGAACTCAAAGATACTGTTACCTATGCCTCTTGAGGCACCAGGGTCTTGCACTATAATTTTCCGATTGTTCCTCCTTTGTTTCTACATCCCCTTACTTCCCTGATTAGCAACTGTTTGAATCTGCTCTTTGGTATTCAGGAAGGTCTAGGAGACAGAAGCCCTTTTCCTGCAAATAAGAAAACAGGGGACACAGAAAGGCTTTTGTGCGCAGGAGGGCCCCACAAGGGTCCTGCTTGCTTTCAAGATACTCATAATATCTTATATCTGACAGAAGACTTTTATCCAGAATATATTTAAAAACTCTTACAAATCAATAATGAATAAACAACAATTCAGTTGTTTAAAAAAGGCAGACTTAAATAGGCACTTCCACAGAAGAGAAGGGGATTAAGGTACACATCTTCTAGGTTGAAAAAAAAGTAAAAGGGTTAATTGCTCAGTCATGTCTAATTCATAGTGACCCCATGGACTGTAGCCCGCCAGGCTTCTCTATCCATGGGATTCTCCAGGCAAGAATACTGGAGTGAGTTGCCATTCCCTTCTCCAGGGGATCTTCCCAATCCAGGGATTGAACCCTGGTCTCCTGCATCGCAGGCAGGTTCTTTACCATTTGAGCCACCAGGGAATCCAGGTTGAAAGATTTTGGTAAATCACATTTTTTTTATTCCCTGGCATCTTATTTATACAGCACATGCTATTGGTTTTTTTTTTTCCTTCCTTTTTAATATTAAAAATTGTTCTGCTTTATCCCCTATTATTCTTATTTTCCTGTACTTTTATGAAATACCTTTATTTTACCCCATTTTATTTTCCCTTCCTATGTCAGATCTCTATATTTCCCATCTGCATCCTGGCTTAAGTGTCTTAGAAATTTAAAGTACTAAATATCCTTTTCTTTGGGCCATTTAGAGACATCCTGTGAAGGACCCTGCTGGAAAACATTCAGTGGTGCTGCTGACAGCAAAGCTGCAAGATGACTAGTGTCCGTGTGTTGGAAGTGAAAGGTTCTCCGTGTTATTTGTCTTGTTTTTGGTTGTTGGATGTAGGTAATACACCTTATAATTCAGCAAACCCAGATTGGATGAGTGCAACTAATGCCACATAAATTTAAACATCAACTTCTGAGGTAAGGAAGAGAAGAAAGTAAATGAAAACGGGGTATTGACTCTTAAATGTGACACCCTAGGGAGGCAGTTTGCATAGTGGTTAAGAACACAGACCAGATTTGCCTGCATTTGAATCTAACTTCCTTTTTTGACTATGTGACTCTGGGCACATTTCTTATCTTTTCTTTGCCTCAGCTTTCTCATCTTTAAAGTTGGAGGACAGTTTGACCTCATGGGGTTATTACAAGGATTAATTTAGTTTATTAACAGTACTTAGAACATTGCCTGGCAATAGTAAACACCACATAAATGTCAGTTACTATCACTCAAAATTATAATAATGAATAGATGAAGGCTCCAGAAACATTTTTAGCTTTTAGAAGTCTGAGGTTTGTTTGTTTTTTTTTTTTGTAGTGTTTTTGAATTTTAAAAGATCACCAATGGGGCTTGGATTACTCCAAGAAAAAAAAAGTGTGGCTTCATACACTGATAAATGAGTTTTTTTTTTTTTTTTTTTTTTTTTAATTTTATTTTATTTTTAAACTTTACATAACTGTGATAAATGAGTTTTTAAGAGAGAAACCATTTTGTATGACCCAGTACAAGGAGTAAAGTTGACTCACAGGAGATGTCTGGCTGGCATGAAAACCATTAAAGAAAATCCTGAGCACGATGTTGACCTCAACTCAGAAACACATGCTTTACATTATCATCCTATCACTTATTGAGCTCCTGGCATGTGTCGCTGAAACAGACAGACTTGTTGTTTTTGTAATTTTTTTCAAGTAGTCATTCTCTGTTATTGCTTTTGATTTAGATAAACGACCTTCTAACTAACTACTGGGAAACCTTTTGTAGACTTTATTTGTGATGGTTATGTAAAGTGATAGCTGCGAAAGACTGTCAAAATCGCTCTTAACAGTGTGCTTTTCCAAAAGAAAGGCCAATTTCTTTGAAAGTAATAATGAAAGAATAATACAATCCCAGATATAAGAAGGAATAAGGTCTGTGAGCTCATGGATGGCATTCATCTCCGAAGACAGGAAAGTCTGTCTCAGGAGCTAACCGGTTTTGCTTGCTTCCTACCGCTGAGTACACTTGAGTAGCTACAATGGGAGCAAAGTACACTGGGCAGTGCCCCAGCAAATGACTTTTCTTGCCAGGAAAGACTAGGGCAATTCTGCCTCTACAGTAAAGGCTGATTCACAGCTGTATAAGAGTCTGGCTTTTCACTGAAGATGTGACTACCTTGAATGGCCTGAATGTTCATTATATATTCAGTATATGTACTACTTTTAATAGGGCTTCCCCGGTGGTTCAGCGGTACGGAATTGGCCTGCAATGCTAGAGACACAGGAGACATGGGTTCCATGCCCTGGGCTGGGAAGATCCCCTGGAGGAGGGCATGGCTACCCGCTCCAGTATTCTTGCCTGGAGGATCCCATGGACAGAGGAGCCTGGTGAACTACAGTCCACAGCATCGCAAAGAGTTGGAGATGACTGAGCACACATGCACGCACGCACTACTTTTAATAATATTTCTGAATATTTTACCTTATAACAACTAATTTTATTTTATTGTCTAAACACATGAGTTATGGCTGCTTATGGCCAATTCAGAGATTAATGAAACATACAAAAATAAAGTACACACCTGCCTTTTGAACTGAGAGCACATTTAAGAGGATTGTAGCCTTAATTGCAAGAGTCAGAACTTCAGAATTTGAAGCAGCATGATCTGGTGGAGCAAATACAGGCTTAGGAGTCAAACTGATGGGCTTTGAATCCCACCTTGTTTATTTCCTAGTCATCTGTGTCTACCCAAATTATTTAACTCCTCCAAGCCTATTGCTTCATCTGGAAAGTAGAGGCAATATTCACTCTCAAAGGTTTCAATAATTCAATTAGATATACATGTGAAAGAGTGCCTGTCTCACACACAGACAGAAAATTTTTGTCTCTGCAACATTCTTTTCAACTCCCCACTCCTTCCCAATGGAAAAAAACTAGAACACTAACACTTCTCAGAATATTGGTCAAAGTTTTCAGTAAAAGAAAATTTCACGTGTAAAATGACTACCAAGAAAATAGTTTATAGGCAGTGAGGGGTTCAATCATCATCTTGATTATTAATCCTACCATAATAAATCTCCAAGTACAAAGTGCTCAGTTGCTTCAGTCGTGTCTGACTCTTTGCGACTGTGTGGACTCTGGCCCTCCAGGCTCCTCTGTCCATGGGATTCTCCAGGCAAGAATACTGGAGTGGGTTGCAATGCCCTTCATAAGTATTATAATGAAAACACCATTTGTATAAACATCAGAGACACAGGCCCCTGAAAATTTTCTCCATTAAGGATATTTGTACTCGGGTCACCAAAATGTTGTCTAGAGGAACCCATTACATTGTAAGAGGGTATTCTGCGTCGGAGTTTCCAGGACTTGAAGCCTAGGGAAGCCTTCAGGAAGGAAACCTTGTTTGGGAACAGAGGTTTGAGCCAGATTAATTTCAGGTTAATTCTAGATAGTCATCCCACACCATCTCCAGACGCTAAGTGGGATCTGAAGATGGAAAATAGATCGGGGCGGGTGATCTACGTAAGCACGAAGATGACGGGTAATCACCAAGGGAGATTCCTGTGTGGAAACAGGAAAGAACAAGCGGTAGAAATTGAGTACTTCCCTCGGAGGCCCCGCATTCTTCCCACTACCTCCAGGTTCCCATCACACTCATCAGAACTCCATGCCCACGAGGAGGATGAGCTTGGAAGAGGCAGGTCAAGGATCGCCCTCCCACCCTGCCCAAGGGGTCCCTCCCAGAGTAGCCTCCTGCGCGACTGCGACCGCGCGGCACCCGAAGGTCACGACGAAAAGCTCATCTCTGTACTTAAAATGCAGCAGGACCAACGACTCAGAGCGCAGGTTGTATATTCACAATGCAATCATTATCAGCCATTAATCCTGGGCCCTGTGCATCTGTTTAGGATTTGAGAACACTCTTCAGAAACCAGTCACGGTAAGGAGGGTGGGGGTGGGGGGCGCGTCAGAGGCTCTCGGGTGGAGGCATAGTTTTCTCAGTCCTGGGTGCGCGGGGACAAGCTTGGGGCTCTTCTAAATCGGCTCCCGTTCCAGCCAGATTTGCCTCTGTCAGCTCATCACTAAAGATAATGTTTAAGGTGAGGGGAGCACAATTTTAAAGATACAGCACCCCAGGACCCCTTAGCGTACAGTGAAGCCGGCCAAGCTCACGCATCCCTCAGTTATCAGGGCACACAAGCTGGGCTTTGCAAAGGAAAAAAATCCTCCTACGCGACCGCGCGCGCCGTCCCCCTGTAGTCCGCCAGGCCACCACCCACTTCGCCACGCCACGCCACGCCCCTAGCCACGCCCTCCTCGCCATAGCCCCGCCCTCCCCAGCTCCGCCCCGCCCCGCCCCGCACGCTGGTCTTCCGTATCTTCCGCCCAGGCAGGCTTCTCCTCAACCTGCGCTGCGCCCTCCCGGCCTGGGGCGTCGCGGTACCCGCCTCCGCGCTGCGCACACACCTCCCCCACCCCCGCCGCACCTACTCCGGCGCTCGGGCGCGGGCGGGAGGCGGAGCGGAGGGGTCGGGGGCGGTGTCGCCTCAGCCCAGGAGCTGCAGGCAGCGGCGGCGGCGCCGGAGGTCCCCGAGATATGGCCGCCTCGGTGTTTTGCTGCCTGCGGTGCTGCAGAGATGGCGGGACGGGCCACATCCCTCTGAAGGAGATGCCGGCCGTGCAGCTGGACACGCAGCACATGGGTAAGGGCCCTCCCTTCCCCAGACCCAACGGCCCACCCCGGGTCGGGCGCGGCGGGTGGGGGGCAGCCGGGGGCGTCTCGAGGAGCCCCGCACGCGGCCGGGCCCCTGCGGGCTCCGGGCGTCGTCCCCTGCCCCTCGCCCTGCGACGCTGCCGAAGACCCGGGTCGGCGTCGCGGATCTCCTCCGCACTCTGGCCGACCGCACCTTGGCCTGGTGTGTTCAAGCAGCCCGGTCCGCTCCTGTCTTGGGGAGATACGGGCGTCTGGACCTTCCCGTTCCCACAGGAATCTCCTCTGGGGCGCCTCCTCCCGAGACTCGTCAGACGTCCCCGGCGAGGGGCGCGGGGGCGACTCGGTTCTCCTATCCCGCCGTCGAGCTTCAGTCAAATACGCACATGTTGAGAACACTTAGCTGTCCTCGCTCCTTCCTCTGCCCTGACAGCTTTCTATTCGCCCGTCAATTATCGGTTGTTTGCTGTCACCTCCTAAAGTCAAGACAAGGCAAGTTGCAAAAGCCTAAAGTCACAGCTTAGCTCAGGACATGTCATTTCAACAAAAACCTCCCCTGTGCGGCTCCTCCTGAGTCATGCTTAGAGGTGGTGTAATTTCACCTGGCTGGCTTCTTCCTAGCAGGTCAGGCTATTGCAGAAATAGCGTGTTGCTTCTTCCCATCTATGGTTTTTCCCTTCAATTTCAAATGAGCCTATAGCTTCTCCTCCTATAACATTCTCCTCCTCCCCTCTATAGCCTCTCGCCACCTTATTATTTCTTTTTTAGACTTGTCCCATGTAGTTCCATGCTCCTGGAGTGTGGTTCTAGGAGGTGACATTTCCCACTGTAATTATTTCAGAGTACTGTCTTTTTGCCGAATTATTCTCTTCTAAATATACATCTTCACTTTTAGTTTTTCCCATATCTCTCTTTGACTAAAGGACAGTGCACTGAAATAACAAAGGGAATTCTTAAATATTTGTAGCAAAACCCTCTCCGGCCCAGATTCTTTATACTCTGAAAATACTCTGCTCATGATATTTTTCTTTTTTTCACTTTCTATAGCATGTACTGAATAACAAATGTGATAATCATTTACCACTTTGTATGTGGGTTTTTACTTTTCATTCTTAGATCCCCAAGTGTAATATAGAACCCCAGTACATAAATACGTATGTAGGTGTACGTATATCTCCTTGAATTATTTCTTATTCATCATCACTTATAGACAGAGGTCCAAATTCTGTGATTTCCCTCAGGAAATGTTTCCATTTCATGTATTCATTCACTCAACTGATATTTATTGAGTGACTGTCAGATGGCAGGCATTGTTTTATATGCTGCTGCTGCTGCTGCTAAGGTGCTTCAGTCATGTCCGACTCTGTGCGACCCCATAGACGGCAGCCCACCAGGCTCCCCCGTCCCTGGGATTCTCCAGGCAAGAACACTGGAGTGGGTTGCTGTTTCCTTCTCCAATGCATGAAAGTGAAAAGTGAAAGTGAAGTCACTCAGTCCTGTCCGACTCTTAGCGACCCCATGGACTGCAGCCTACCAGGCTCCTCCGTCCATGGGATTCTCCAGGCAAGAGTACCGGAGTGGGGTGCCATTGCCTTCTCCGGTTTTATATGCTGGGAACACAGTAAAGAAAAATCACACATAGTTTCTTTCGGGAGGTTATTATCAGCTTTAGTTCTTTCTGTCTCTACTGCCAAACTCCTGAATTACTACAATCTACTCTTTAAAGTATGACTTCCCTGGTGGCTCAGTTGGTAAAGAATCTGCCTACAATGCAGGAGACCCGGGTTCCATCCCTGGGTCGGGAAGATCCCTTGGAGAAGGAAATGGCAACCCACTCCAGTATTCTTGCCTGGAGAATCCCGTGGTTAGAGGAGCCTGGTGGGCGGCAGTTCATGGGGTCGGAAAGAGTCGGACACGACTGAACAAATTACTCTTTTAAGTATTTGTTTTCTCTGGTCTCTTCTCCACGGAGAGCTGGTCACTGGTACTTGTTCCACTATGTTCTCCTTTTTCCAAAGCTGCCCCGCATCTTTCAGTAGAGTAATATTATCCCCTGATTTTCTTCCTGCATGGAAACTTTTTCTTAACCTGTCTTCCAAAAACTTCAAATTCTTCAATCACAGAAAAAGCCTGATTTTAGAAAACAAATAAGAGGAGAGGCTTATCAAGTTAAGAATAGGTTTCAAGCATGAATTGATCTTAAGTTGAAATATGAGAAGCCCACTGAGTGAATATGCATGTATTTGGATATGTGAAAGGTTAACATGATTGCCTTTTTTTTTTTTTTTAAGTCTCTGCGTTTCATATGCAAATAAGTGTTGTCTCTTTCAAAGTTGTCATTTATATTGGTAATGCTACATCACCTAAAGTGATTTGAAATTCCTCTTGGGATTTTCTGTGATGTAGTTTTTATAAATATCTTCTTTTTTACCACAACCTCCATATTTAATTGTGATTTGGTTTTTTAGAAATATAGAACTTCCCTGGTGGCTTGGGTGATAAAGAATCTGCCTGCAGTGTGGGAGACCCGTGTTTGATCCCTGGGTCAGGAAGATCCCCTGGAGAAGGGAATGGCAGTCCACTCCAGTATTCTGGCCCCGAGAATCCTATGGACAGAGGAGCATTGTGGGGTACAGCCTGTGGGGTTACAAAGAGTTGGACACGACTGAGTGACTAATACTTTTTAGAAATGAATGTCTTCCAAGGTAGCTTCCTTGAAAGGGATGTTATTCATTTAGAAATGTCTAATGCTTTTTAAAAAATACTCTTTGGCTATGTTTGTATATTTTCTGACTGTACTCAAATTTTCCCTGACTCTCTAAACAATCTTGATAATAAAACTGTACAAATCACACAGATCCAAATATAGGATATCTTTGTACTTAAAAAAGAGAAATAGAATAGGCTTGAAATAATTCCCTAATGATTCACAAGCACTGTAGAATGTTCTCTGAATATATCCATCTTTATGTATAAAACATCTCAGTACCTAGCAGAATGCCTTGGAGATAAGAAATGATATTGAAGTAAGAACATAATAGCATATTCAGATTTGGTTGTTTGGGTTCAACTCAGAGTTACATGTAAGAACCATAGCGTATTGCTGGGTTTAAAAAATACCATGTATTTTCATAATTCTTGAAGTGTTTTTTCACTTAGGGTGCTTTCAGTTACAAGCAGTAAAACCTACAACTCAAAAATTGTTGAAAAATGAAGGAAATTCATTGGTTTGTGTAAATTTAAAAAGTAAAACGCAGCACTAGCTTCAGAAAAGACTCAGTGCTGCCAAGGACTGGACTCTTTTTATCTCTTTCCCCCATCAGCTGTTGCTTATTCGTGAAGGCTGGCGTCCATGACAACTTGCAGCCTCTCCCTGTACTATCGGCTTCCTCATGCAAATCCAGCAAAAGCAAGAAAATCTTTATCCCTTTTTTCTCTCTGCAAAAGACTTGAGACTATCTCTGATGATAGTGGCTTAGGTCACATAACCATTTTTCACTCAGTCACTGTGGCCAAGAAATGTGGAATGCACTGATTGACTTAACCCAGGTCAAAGCTGTACCCCTGAAGCCAGAGATTGAGTCAGCTTCCTTGGAACTGTTTTGATCTCCAGAGAGAAGTTCGTTGGGAAAGAGAAAACAGATGCTACATGTCCACGACAAGTACTTAGCAGAGCATATTCATTCATTTCCGTATCAGTTATTTGTCCAGCATCTGCTGGATGCCAAGCACTCCATGGTCTTTGCTATTAAGGAGGAGCTGGGCCCTGGTTGCTCACCAGCAACTGCTGGAGATCTGTGAGGCAGCTAGATGTAAATTATGTATAAAGACACTGTCCCAGAATTTGCAGTTTAGCATTTTGTAATTAGGAAAAAAAAGAGGATGCTAATGAATTTTTAATAATCATATAATAGGATTTTGTGGGCTTCCCCGATGGCTCAATGGGTAAAGAATCCAATTACAATGCAGGAAACCCAGGACAAGCAGGTTCAATCCCTGTGTCGGGAAGATCCCCTGGAGGTGGAAGTAGCCACCCATTCATTCCATTATTCTTGTCTAGAAAATTATAGGGACAGAGGAATCTGATGGGCTGCAGTCCCTGGGACTGGGCACGCACTTAGTGCAATACAAAGGATCTTTGTTTTACCTTCTATAAGAGTGTCTTTAATCAGCCCATTTAGAATTGTGGTAAAGTCTTGAAAATGTGGTATTTCTCATGTGTATTTGTCCCAAATAAATTTTTGTTCAAGTATCAATTCAACAGTGAGTTGAGAGACCTGACTCTCTGTTAGTACATTTGTTACTATTTTCTAGTTTTATTTTACCCACTCTGGAAAGAGGAGTTCCCTATAGTTCCCCTAGCCAGATCTGCTTGGTTTGTAAACTTATTAGCAGAAAAGTTATACTGATTACAGATCTTGGGAGTCTGTCACGGGATAGTTATGGGATATTTCTTACAGATAAGCATTTTGTTAAATTTCTTCATGTTCTCTGATATGCTTTCCTAAATCAGTGTTTGGAAAAGAATTGGTATTGGAGTCACATGATCAAGAGATTGTTTTTCTCACTCTCATCTATCAAATGTTATTTGAACTAAACTAAGATTTTCCATGAGAATAAAACGCATTTAATGATGTTGAAACCTTGTTTACATCTTTTCAATGTGATTAACAGCAGCTATTTTACAGATATTTTTAAGATCCTAAAATTGGGCATTTTTCCATGTCAGCTATTTCGAAAACATAGATGTATGTTTCTTTCCATGGTTCATTACTCTTCAGTTCTTAATTGACCAATGCACTTGCATAAGACCTTGTACATACATTCATTCAGCTTTTACCAGGTTGTTTTGTTTGGATTGAACTGAAAATTGTACTAATTTCCCAGCTTCTTTTAAGTGTTTCTGTTTTTTTTTAAATCAAGAGATTTATGCAGTCATCAAATTGATTCACTGGCTAAAATGGAAGAAAGTCTACTTCAGGGAGTTCCCTGGTGGCCTAGTGGTTAGGACTGTGGGCTTTCACTGAGGTGGACCCAGGGTTCAGGGAACTGAGATCCTACAAGCCGCACAGCACAGCCAAAAACAAAAATAAAGTCTATTTCTACCTTAAAAGTGTTTAAAATATTCAGTATGTATATAAAAAAAATTCAGTATAATTCAAAATTACTGTTTATTTGAAACTAATTAAAATTTATAGCCACAAATTAATATTAAATATAAATGTTCTCCCAGAAGAAAGTGAATTAAATATTTTAAATAATTTATCATTATTTCATATTTCGAAGTATATATAGCCTTCCTATTTTTTGGAGACTAAGAGTTAAAAGTGAAATAGAAATTAACCTTGAGGGACTTCCTTAGTAGTCCAGTGGTTAGGAGCCCACCCTGCAACGCAGGGGACACAGGTTCCATCCCTGGTCAGGGAACTAAGATCCCACATGCCATGGAGCAACTAAGCCCGTGGGCTGCAACTAGAGAGTCTGTGGGCTGCAGTGAAACATCCCACATGATGCAATGAAGATCTGTTGCGCCACAGCCAAGACTCAACACAGCCAAATAAGTAAACAGTAAATCAATAAATATCTTTTAAAACTTAACCTTGATTGTTGGGTAAGAGAATACAAAACTTTACACAGTGTCTGTATTTTTTGTTTAGGAACTGACGTTGTCATTGTAAAAAATGGAAGACGAATATGTGGAACGGGAGGTTGTTTAGCCAGTGCACCTTTACATCAAAACAAAAGCTACTTCGAATTCAAAATCCAATCCACAGGTTGGTATAATGGTACTTGACTGTTAATACTCTGAATGTGAGGAGGAATCTTCAATATATGGAAAAGATTAATGAGATAATTAAAAAAAAAAACAACTCTTACTTAAAGACCATTTTCACTCACATCTTCTTGTGAGATCCTGGTTTCATTAGTTAATTTAGTTATATTAAGTTCAGTTTTCTCATCTATAAAATGGATTACAGGAGCCGCCCTTCCTGCTTTCATGCATACAGCTCCTAACTGTATGCATGAAAGTGTTTTAACAGCAGTATGTACTGGTTCCATTTAACACACAAGCATTATTACTAATATGGTTAATTAGCAGGAGCTAGACGAACCATTTCATTTGGTCAAGTGTGTAAGGTGTAGACTCTTGCTGTTTTATCTTAGGATAAAATTAATCTTATGATCCTAAGTTTTTCTCTTAACTCTTGTTAAGATTCCCTGATTCAGTGTCTTCTGAAGCAATTGGCAGATTTAGAATTTTGGTAGAAGTCTAAAGTCTCTTTAAAATTTTTTGAATATGTACACCTGAAACTAACACAATACTGTAAATCAACTACGCTTCAATTAAAATTAAAAAATTTTAATTATAAAGTTTCTTGACTTGTATGGCAGTTCTACATGAGTATTATAATAGTTATTATTAGTTAACTTGTGGCAGTTTTGAGTGTGGGGAAATTTTTTCAAGGCTTTATTAGAAAGAAACCTGTAGTAAAATGTGGCATGAGTAATACAGGTTCAGAACAGGGAAACTAGAGTGGAGTAAATTAATTCTGCTCTTACGTGAAAGACATAAAATATCCCTCTGGGACTTGTTTTTTTAAATTGTTTTAAATACTAATTTTTCTTAAGTGTGTAAAATAAATATAAATCTGTCCTCCATTCCATTCTTTTGTAAGTTAACTCACTGGCTGCAAAATATCTCTGGTTACCGTAATTTTCTCAAGTATAACATACCTTTTCTCAAGAGAAGTGAATATTTCCTTGAGCCTTAAATGCACTACAGATTTCTTTGTGGATTTTCTGTAAAGGATTCTGTCCTCAAAGATATTTCTAGAATAGTGTGTTGTTGGAGTTTGAGGCTTTGATCCCTCAAGGAAAGCTTCAGGCAGCGTGCCACAGGGTGTCACCGTGCGCAGTTCCTCAGGAGGAAGAGGACGCTGTAACCCTGTCTAGAGCTGTTGTCACGTGAAATTAGTATCATCCCCTGCTGGCACTCTTGTCTCACCTTGGAGGATAAATTATATAATCAAATTATTTAGGAGGCCAAGACAGTGAAGTCCAGACATGCAGCTTTCTGATGGCCTCACTCAATCCAGGAAAATTGATTGACAACATGGTCTTCAAGCATTCTTTAGAATTTCCCCTGATTTTGATAAAAACTGAGAAGGAAACAGTTTGAGATATAATCAGGAGCTCTACATATTCTGTTAGACTGAAAAGAAGAGAGCTGGTCTCTTTAAAAGTCAACTTAGACCAAACGGTTTTAAACTCATGGATTTAAGGTATTGGATAAGAAAATGATTTTACATTTTATCATTAATTTTCTCCTCTCCATCGTACTGACCAGGTCATACATTATTGGTCACATATTACAGATGCAAAAACTAAAGAATTAATTTCCTGCTTCTCAGAGGTGGTGCTTGAAATAGAAGCCGAGGCTATTTAAATTCAATGTGTGGCTTTTTAGTAATATTTTGGGGGAATAATAATAATAATAATGACAATAGCTAGCATCTTTTTAAAAAATATTTCCTCTGTGCTATACTTATCCATTAAAAAAAAAATACAGTGTTCAGTTATTTTACTTAGATGATCTTGCTCTATCTTCTGATAACTTTAAGAGGCAAGTACTGTTAGACTCCATAGTTCACAGGTGAGGAAACAGAGAGAGCTTATGTAACTTGCCCAAGATGACATAGCACAAGCAGGATTTAAACCAGGCGGTACAACTCCAGGGCCCACTCTTATCTCCCAGGCTGTACTACATCTGCAGAGATGTAGTACATCATTTGCAAACTACTTTAAAAAATTTTTTTGTTAAGATTAACAAAAAATAATAATTTAGTGATAATATGCCACTTTATTTATAAACAATTGACACTCTCTTTTAAAACAAAAACTTTCTTATTTGTATTCTTCAGATTTGGGGAGCATTTAAATTATTATATTTTTCAGGAATCTGGGGTATTGGTGTTGCAACTCAGAAAGTTAACTTGAATCAGATCCCCCTTGGCCGAGATGTACACAGTCTGGTGATGAGAAATGATGGAGCCCTATACCACAACAACGAGGAGAAAAACAGGCTGCCAGCAAACAGTCTTCCACAGGAGGGAGACGTGGTGGTGAGTTTCCTCGTGGACTTGTTTTCCACCGTGAAGTATTCAACCTGAACTGCTTTTAGTATTTCGAGTTTTGCCTGGGAGTTTGTGGTCCAAATTCCAGAGCACGGGGATTGGATCTCATGAGGTAGTTCATTTTCCAAAGAGAGCCCTTGATGTCGATGCTGCTGTCTTACGTAACTGCCTTCTTTCTAGAGCTGCAGTGGCCAGGAAAATCACCACCAACCCTTATTTCCATTTAGGAGAGTTTATGACTGGTTGGCTGCCAGTCAACATCTCCTGCCACTCTCACATAAAAGAAACCTTGGCCCACAATTTTAAAAGAACGCTGACCCTTACGTTAGAAAAGATTAGGTATTTTTGCAGCTGGAGATCTCTTAGAGAAGACATTTATTACTTAATTTGTTAGGAACTTCTGTTAAAGAATTACCGCATTTTTATCAGGAGTGTTGGTCCTTGTTAAACTTAACCTGGTTAAACTTCCTTCACTTTCAGAACTCTTTCAAGAACTGGCTCAAAATCCTAAGGCTTGATTGTGGAAAAGTTTTTTTTTGTAAAGCAGGGGATAGAAGTAGTTACATAGTATGAAGGCTTCTCGGTTTTTATTCCCAACTCGATATATTCAAGTCTTTGCCAAAGCCATCCTATTGAAAATGTAATACAGAGATCCCTTTCTGTCTTTTTCAGATACTTCTTCTCACAGTGTTTTCCAAGAACCTTATACATTGAATTCAGGCCATTAGCTGTTGAGAACTGAGTTCTTGGGTCTCCTTTAGCAAGAGTGTCCTTATACACAGAGCCTTGGGTTCCTTACTATTGTACCAAGTTGAAAGGAATCTAAAGAATGAGAGTTTCTAATACTTAGATAACAGACAAGGTAAATCCAGGTTACTGAATTAAAGAAGTATACACTATTTGGAAGAAGGTGAAAAATAATGAGGAAATGAAAGCTTTTGACTATGGTCTGATCTTTCTTCTCTTCAGTTAAAAAAAAAATTTGTGAAGAACAGTTTTTAAATAGGTAAATTATAGAAAGTGGTTTCTCTCCCCCCCAAATTAACTAAAGAAAACAAGGAAACCAAAGACATAAACCATTTTTAAAATCTGCTTTTCCTCGTTCTTCCTTTTAAATAGTTGGTTCTGTGTATATAGATCATTGCCAGATGTCCGTAATGTGGAACACCCTATTCAAGGGGTTATTTCATGAAAGAGAATCTTGAAGTCAAGTTGATGCTGTCAGCCTGCTTATACTAAAAAATGAAATTCAAACATAAAGGATAATCTGGGTAACTCCCCGGTGGTTAGGACTCTGTGCTTCCGCTGCAGAGGCCCCGGGTTCCATCCTTGGTCAGGGAACTGAGATCCCATGTACCGCATGGTGAGACCAAAAAAGGAAGAAAGGATAATCAGTAACAAAAGTTTTTCTTTGTTGATGTACTGACTTGTACTGTGTGTTATTCTTTCTTTCCTATCTCGTTCCTTAAGATGATTGGTACTTCATATCGACAGACTTAAGAATGTCATTTTTAGTCTGTCAGCGTTATTAAATTAGACTTTGAGTTTTTATGCCCATTCTGATAAAAGGAGGGTTCAAAAAGATGAAAGATGAGCAGAATCCTGAAAAGTAAAGCAGTATCCCACGCTAATGGCTGTATCTTCCTAGTTCAAACACTTGCAAACAAATTTCACCAAATTGCTGACAATAGCATAGGAAAGCTGGAATGAATTATGACAGTAAAAACATTCTCATATGAGAGTAGAATTTCAGTCATAAACCATTCTCTGAGGAAAAATCAAGAAAAATAAGCTTTCAACATCCAACCAAATGATGATGTTTCTGTAATAACCACACAGGATCAGCAGGGCCTACTGCAGCACCAGGGAGGCACACCTGAGACAGCTTATGCGTAGTTTTACCTTTTGTATATAGTTTTGAAAAGTACAGATTACATTTTAAAATTGCAGTTTTCAGTTTAATTTCAGAGAAGGTGAAATAGGTGGTACTATTATTATCATTTTACAGACCAGAAGTTAAGTAATTGCTTATTCAGAGTGACCCCAGGATTACAGTCTAATTTCAGAGTCTGTTCACCAAACCTGGAAATATTGATAAATCCTTAGAACACATCGGGTTTTTGGTATCATTATGAGAGAATCAAACCTAACATCTAGAACAGATAAAAGGGCAGATTAAAGGAATTCCCTGGCAGTCCCGTGGTTAGAACTCTGTGCTTCCACTGCAAGGGGCACTGGTTCAGCCCTGGTCAGAGAACTAAGATCCCGCGGTGTGGTTTCTCACATCCTTCCTAACGTCTTTCTTTGGTATTGTCTAGTTGCTTTCGTCTAGTCGCTCAGTCGTGTCCAACTCTTTGCGACCCCATGGACTATAGCCCGCCAGGTTCCTCTGTCCATGGGATTTTCCAGGCAAGAAGATAGGAGCAGGTTGCGATCTTCTTCTCCAGGGAATCTTTGATACTGGGTATTGGGTATTGTCCCCTGGAGAAGGGAAAGGCTACCCACTCCAGTGTTCTGGCCTGGAGAATTCCATGGACTGTATAGTCCATTTGGGGTCACAAAGGGTCGCACACGGCAGAGCTTCACTCAGTCACTCGCTCGTGGCGTATTGACGCTGGAGGGTGGGGTTGAGAACTTGCAATAGGTTATGCTGCCACCAGGTGGGGAAGGTGCCCAGATGATAACCTGTTAGTCTGAGCTGCTGGATTTCCAGTAAAGAGGGTTACATGCTGCTTTTTATGTAATCAGGTTTTTACAATGAAAACACGTTTCTTCACTAAAAATCGAATCCTGGTGATCACTTTATTATTTAAAGTATTTAAAGTATTATTTAAGGTATTTAAAGTATTTAAAGTATTATTTACGTATTTATATTTAAATACATACACTGAAATAAAGCAAAAGCAGTTTTGTTTATCTTTCTCAGTGTTTAGTCTAACCCTGGCTTTGCTAAGATTTGAGGAGAATCTTTTATAGTACTTAACCTGTTGACTTATCTGGGCCTTTGCTGTCTTAACTGGAAAGTGAAGGATTTAAGACTAGATCATCTGTAAGGTCTTTTTCTATCTAAAAGCTTTTAGGTTCATATAATTTATCCACAGTCAGAAATCCTTCAAGTGGTTGCTTCTTAATCTATGATGATTTCTCCATTGAAAGGTCTCTGCTGTCATTCTTGAAAGGAAAGCTCTCTGTCTTCAGCTAGTAAATACTGTACAGAGTTTTAAAGAGTTTTAAAAATGTAAAAGTCTTACAAGCTTTGAATTGCGTGGCAATTAAGAATAAGTTTTCCAAAGCCATACTGCGTCAGTTTAAATTCCAGCTCTGCCACTTCCTAACTGTGCAACCTTAAATAAGTTATTTAACCTCTCCTATGCTTTAGCTCGGAGAAGGCAATGGCACCCCACTCCAGTACTCTTGCCTGGAAAATCCCATAGACGGAGGAGCCTGGTAGGCTGCAGTCCATGGGGTCGTGAAGAGTCGGACACGACTGAGCGACTTCACTTTCACTTTTCACTTTCATGCATTGGAGAAGGAAATGGCAACCCACTCCAGTGTTCTTGCCTGGAGAATCCCAAGGACGGGGGAGCCTGGTGGGCTGCCGTCTATGGGGTTGCACAGAGTTGGATATGACTGAAGCAACTTAGCAACATGCTTTAGCTGCCTCATCTGTAAAGTGGAGATAATAAAAATACCTAGGATTAAATGAGTAAATATGAAGTGTCTAGGGTTTGGTACATAATACAGGTTGTTTTCCAGAATGTCAATAATAATAATTGTAATTTTGTACCATTAATAATATACAAAGTAATATATTTTTATTTTGCTGTCTTTTTAAAGTCTTTTGAGCTGTTGTTTTTCTGTTTTCCACTTGATACTAATTATCAGTTATATGCAGTTGTAAATACCCACCTTACCTTAGTAATACATTTCACGTATTTGAAACCAAGGTAAAGAGATAGAGAAATACATTATTTCTTTTTGAAAATAAATTGTATAAAGACAGTTCATCACAACTGAAAACAATGATGGGTAATAATTCCTAATGGTGAAAACTTCACTGTTTCCCCCCTTTGTTATCAAATTCTACATAAAGCAGTGTTTTCTATATGAGTTTAAAAGGTCTCTGTGTTTACAGTATATAGTACTTATATCATCTTAATATTCAAAATATAAAACCCAGATTATCTGAATAAAATACTAGGATTTAGTTTGACCCCTCGAATGTGGACTCATGGGATTTTACTTTCCCCTCCCCCCACATAATCACCACTACTTTTTTTTTCTAGCTCAATTCAAATAGATTTCTACCAGATTGTAAACCCTTAATAAAATCTGTTATGGAAAAAAAAATCTGTTGTGATCTTTTGCTTAGTTTTTTGTTTCCATGCTCCCCAGTTAGTGCTTTCTGACTGTTCAGGTTTTTATGCAACATATGTATTTTCCCTCTTTTTAATATTTACTTTGCTTCCTAGGGTATTACATATGACCATGTAGAATTAAATGTATATTTGAATGGAAAAAACATGCATTGTCCAGCATCAGGTATACGAGGGACAGTGTATCCAGTTGTTTATGGTAAGTGAAAATATTTCTAAACATTATTAAATGTATGTTAACTTTTGCTTGGCATTTAACTTTGTAACTATCATTCAGAAAGCTGGACAAATTAATAAGGACCTTTGTATATGGAGTATACTCAGTAGGTTATCACAATCCCTCTTTGCAGGACTAAGGAAAGTTTTTATTTCCTTTGTATTAAAAAAATAAACTTGCTAAATACAATGATTATTCTTAAATATGCAATAGCCATATTCTCTTTTAGATCATATAGTCTTATATTCCAGAAAGTTTCAAAAACTTTACAGAATTTTCAAAAAGGTATTCCTGCCAGTTGTTAGAAAGGGTTAGATAAACAGAAAATGTAATTGTAAAGAATATTTTGAAAGTAGAGATGGGAATTCCATGTAGATTGAACATTGGTTACCTTTACAAAATCGCCTAAATGTTAAAACTCGTCTACTTTCAAAAGAAGTAAAAAATGAAGAAGAAAGTGATAAAGGCACTATACTTAGGGACGTTTCCTATAAAAAGAGACACCTTATTTTTTAGGGATACATATAAAATATTTCAGAATAAAATGGTATAATGTCTGGCATTTGCCTCAAAACAATATAAGGAGGGGAGGTGAAGAACAGAGGACTGACTGTAGGGAGGAGATGAAACCTGTCTGGCTATTAGCTGACAATTGTTTGAAGTTAAGTAATGGATACATGAGGGTTCATTATTCTATTCTGGTTACTTCCACATGTTTGGAATTTTCTGTAATAAAAGTAACTGAGTACAGAGTCATCTCTAAGTAACCCTGTTCTTGGAGGTGTACTTGTACAGAAACTATACTTACACATACATGGCTCAGTTCAGTTCAGTCGCTCAATCGTGTCCGACTCTTTGCGACCCCATGAATCGCAGCACGCCAGGCCTCCCTGTCCATCCCCAACTCCCGGAGTTCACTCAGACTCACGTCCATCAAGTCAGTGATGCCATCCAGCCATCTCATCCTCTGTGGTCCCCTTCTCCTCCTGTCCCCAATCCCTCCCAGCATCAGAGTCTTCTCCAGTGAGTCAACTCTTCGCATCAGGTGGCCAAAGTACTGGAGTTTCAGCTTTAGCATCATTCCTTCCAAAGAAATCGCAGGGCTGATCTCCTTCAGAATGGACTGGTTGGATCTCCTTGCAGACCAAGGGACTCTCAAGAGTCTTCATTACTCCATTACTTAACTTCAAACAATTGTCAGCTAATAGCCAGACAGGTTTCATCTCCTCCCTACAGTCAGTCCTGTTCTTCACCTCCCCTCCTTATATTGTTTTGAGGCAAATGCCAGACATTATACCATTTTATTCTAAAATATTTTATATGTATCCCTAAAAAATAAGGTGTGTCTCTATAGGAAACGTACATAAGTACAGTGCCTTTATCACTCTCTTCTTCATTTTTCATGTTATCAACTTTAAATCAACAAGTGTATGATTTTTCTGCCTGTGGTATTAGTGGATTGCAAACCATTTTCTCATTTAAATTACTTTAAATAATTAAGGATTTGAGCCATAACAAAAACTAATTGTAACTTTTTTATAGTAACTTACCAGAAAAGTAACAGACTTTGTTCAGAGTGGCAGAAAAGTATACAGTAGCAAATATAAATATTTAATAATTTGATAAAACAACCAAAGCCTGTGCTTTAAAGTTTTCCTTTATCTTCTTTTTTCCTAAATACTACTTTTCAGTCCTTCTACCTTCTTTATCTTTGCATATCTTTGCATGAAAGGTGAATTTTTAAACTTGATATGTTAGTTTGCTTGCAATAATTGATAACCCTAAAAGTAATGTCTTTATTTACTTAAATAAATGGAAATGTAGCTTAATATTTGAAACAGTTTAGTCTGAGAAATAAATATCAGTAAAATTTTAGACTGAGTTACACAAATGAAGATAGCAAACGAGATTTTTATTCTAAATTGTTTCTTTGATTTGGCATTATTTTTAATGCAGTGAAGTTTATGTAGTAATATATTTTATAAATTGAAATTGATAGCCAGATACTTTCAAAGATAAAAATAAAATTCAAATTCCCTTGAGTGAGTGAGTGAAGTCGCTCAGTCGTGTCCAACTCTTTGCGACCCCATGGACTGTAGCCTACCAGGGTCCTCCGTCCATGGGATTTTCCAGGCAATAGTACTGGAGTGGGTTGCCATTTCTTTCTCCAGGGGATCTTCCTGACCCAGGGATCGAACCTGGGTCTCCTGCGTTGCAGACAGACGCTTTACCCTCTGAGCCATCAGAGAAGTCCCAAATTCCCTTACCCTTTGCCTTCTATCCTATACCGAATCCTAATTCTTTCCAGTTGTTCATACTGTCAGTCCTTATATTCAACCTGTGGAGAGACAAAACTGAGTAACAGTGAAGAAAAGTTTGTTCATAGTTAGGACTTCCAGCTTCATCTAAGTTCTCTGTGTTTTTTACATCTCTGCACCTTCTAGACTTTCATTGTTCTTGAATTCCCTTTTCATTTTCTATAGATCCATCTTCCACTTTATA
This sequence comes from Bubalus kerabau, assembly GCF_029407905.1. Lineage (NCBI taxonomy): Eukaryota > Metazoa > Chordata > Mammalia > Artiodactyla > Bovidae > Bubalus > Bubalus kerabau. The sequence goes on along the minus strand of NC_073635.1, from coordinate 20,090,711 downwards.
GAGAAACAGTCCATCATGGTGAACTCCAGCTTCCCTCCCCCACCTCTTAAAGGTTTTCTCTTCCCATCTTGTCTCCTTCCCATACCATTTTAGAGGAAGTGGTGCCTTTCATGTTTAAAAAACTCAGTCTAGATTTCAAACTTCCCAATTCTGGGACTTTATTGTCAGTTATTTTGTCTGTATCTCATGTCATCAACCTCGTTCTTCAATGCCTGTAAACATTCTAAATCATTCTCATTCCAAAATACCGTCCTTTAAACTTGTACCCCTCACCAGGCCTGGGTTTACCCTTCTCTATATGCCTGCATTTCCTATAAAATAGCTTTTGTCTCTGTTTATATTGTATCGTCAACTACTGTGGCTGCCTTACACCACTTCACTGAAACCACCTCTGTTAAAAATTACTAGTGATTTCATGAATGTCACATCTAGTGCTTAACTTTTTTCCTGCATTGATAATGAAATATAAATTATTTAGTAATGTGCATTAAACATATATACGCAACTTAACAAGTAGCTATAAAGTGAAACCCACATCATCACTATAGTCAAGATAATGAACGTATTCGTCACCCCTAAGTTTCCTCCTGCCCCCTTGCCATGCATTCAGCTCCCCTCTCCCCACCCCATCCCCTTGTAGTCACTGTCTGCTTTCTGTCACTGCAGATTATCTTATGTTTTTAGAGTATTGTATAAATCATACAATTTGTATTTTTTTAATCTGGCTTCTTTTACTCAGTGTAATTAAGACTCATCCATGTTGTAACATGTACCAAGAATTCATTGATTTTTATTACCAAGTAGTTAGTTCATTGTGTGGATACATCACAATTGATTTTTTCCTTCACCTATTGTTGGATATTTAGGTTGTTTCTAGTTTTTGGCCATTACAAATAAAGCTGCTGTGAATATTCATGTATAAGCCTTTGTGGAGATATATGCACTCTTGGATAAGTACTGCTTAAAAAAAAAAAAAGGAAAACAAAAAAACATATAGAAGCTGAATAAGGCCTGCAGGCTAATTAACAGTATTGTATCAGTGTTAGTTTCCTGGTTTGGACATTGTACTGTAGTTGTGTGAGATGTTACCACTGGGGGAAGCTGGACGAAGGTTACCCAGGAATTTTTGTATTGTTTTTGCTACTCTTTGTGAATCTATCCTTTTTTAATAAAATATTTTTTAAGAAGTAAATTATCTTAATGTATAAAATTGAGAAAATACAGGTAGGTAAGTAAGGAAAAACTCAAATTACCTATATTTATATCATCTAGAAGTAATCATCGGAGAAGGCACTGGCACCCCACTCCAGTACTCTTGCCTGGAAAATCCCATGGATAGAGGAGCCTGGAAGGCTGCAGTCCATGGGGTTGCGAAGAGTCGGACACGACTGAAGCGACTTCACTTTCACTTTTCACTTTCATGCATTGGAGAAGGAAATGGCAACCCACTCCAGTGTTCTTGCCTGGAGAATCCCAGGGACGGGGGAGCCTGATTGGCTGCCGTCTGTGGGGGTCGCAGGAGAAGGCACTGGCACCCCACTCCAGTACTCTTGCCTGGAAAATCCCATGGATGGAGGAGCCTGGAAGGCTGCAGTCCATGGGGTTGCTAAGAGTTGGGCACGACAGAGCGACTTCACTTTCACTTTTCACTTTCATGCATTGGAGAAAGAAATGGCAACCCACTCCAGTATTCTTGCCTGGAGAATCCCAGGGCCGGGGGAGCCTGGTGGGCTGCCGTCTTTGGGGTCGCACAGAGTCGGACGCAACTGAATCGACTTAGCAGCAGCAGCATGGGGGTCACACAGAGTTGGACACGACTGAAGCGACTTAGCAGTAGCAGCAGCAGAAATAATCATCATAATATTTTGATGTATTTCCGTTCAGTGTTCTTGACAGATTTTATTCTTCACTGTGGCTGTTTTTAACCAGTAGGATCATGTTTTGTAACCTGGATAGCAGATGTGTTTCTTCTTCTTGCGTGTTAATTTTAGGCATTATGGAAACAGTTAATAAGTATTACTCATTCAACTTTAGGTGTTTGCTTCTGATCTGTTGTCTCTCTTTTTCTGTCTCCAGTTGATGACAGTGCAATTTTGGATTGCCAGTTCAGTGAATTTTATCACACTCCTCCACCTGGGTTTGAAAAGATATTATTTGAACAGCAGATCTTCTGAATGTATTTGTTTTTGAAACTTGTATTTCTGCACTGTTAAAAGTGTTTATCATTTAATAAAGCTTTACCTGACATATAAATGAAAATATATTCTTAAAAATATGCTTGTTAATATTGTCTAAGGAACCAGTGTATACACTATACCACCCTGAAGTTGTGATTTAAAATACTTAGGTTTTGTGATATGAAATCAGCATTTGGGGTGGTTTATTTAACTCTTATTTAAATAAGTATAACTGTGGGTTTAATTAACAGTATTAGGTGGAAATATGTATATAGATATTTAAAAGGGAGTCTTTCTTAGTGTAAAATATTTGTATTGATAGAGACAGAGTTGGGTGGGTTTTTTGGTCATTCTGATGTTCAGACCTCATTAACTGTTTTAAGTCTGCAGTCCAATAATTTTGTGTCTCAGTGTCTTTTTTATATAGAGTATAACAAAGTGACAAATTTATATTTATATTATTGGCAACTTCAGTTTTGGCAATTTATTTACTGTAAAATGTACCATTTAAAAAATGTTAATTGCTTGTTTTGTTTGTATGCCGTTGTTATTAATTTCCTTTGTGAAAGGAGATAAATGTGGTAGTAATTATTGGAGCATTTTGTTGAAGACCATCATGCTGTGTTACTTCAATACCTGCGTAAGTGGTGGTTGACTGGTGACCGTGTACACAGCAGACATTTAGAATAGTATGATGCCTTCAATTTAAATGGAAATGAGGTTATTCTTTTAAGGATTTTAATTTAAATGTGCATTTTTCTGTAAGGAATAATAAAATAATAGTAATTAAGGTCTATTCAGTACTATATTAAATACATGTTCTTCCTGTTTTGTTTAATTATACTGTAAATTCACTTTGGCCTTGATTATTCAGAAGTTCAGAAATAAGTGAATCCTCTCCATGACCCTGACTGAGCCTTTGCTTAGTTTTCAGGAAGAATTGCTATCCTTCAAATAATACCCTACAAAGCTGAACAAATCACTGTCCATATCTTTGGGATAGTCTCCTTTCCAGATAGGCCAGGCCCAGGATGCATGCATTTCACTCATTTATCACATGGGGAGCAGTATGTCGTACCAGAAAAACATGGCTTAAAAATCAAAGGAGATCTGAATTGTAGTTTTGCCACTGGATCCCATTAGCTCTTCAGGCAGTTTCCTCAGTTTCTCTGGATGCAGATTCCCCATTTATAAAAGGGATAGTCAGACCATATTGGTAAGATTCTGTAACTGGTTAAAATTACACATGCAAAACACCCTCATCATCATCTGCACGTAATGAAGCAGCGTCCTTGTTGACTGCGCTCAGTGGTTTTCATAGTGGGGCCCTTAGACCAGCAGCATCAGCCTTACCTGACAACTTGTTAGACGTGGACACTCAGGCCCCACCCCAAACCCATGGAATCGGAAACTGCTGGGAACGCATGCAGGAATCTGTTGGAACAAGCCCTTGAGGTGATTCTGATCCACGCTAAAGATTGAGAACCACTGCTCAGGAGAGAATTCTTCAAGAACGATTGCCTACTATAAATTTTCTAAGGATTTAAGACTATTGTTGACACATAGACAAGAGAGTACTGCACAATATTTATTGTTTATTTGATAGATAAAAGTAGAACAATTGTTTTTAAAACATAGATATATTTGAGTAACATATTTACATAAATCCCAGATTTAACTCTGTAAATACACAGAATTGAACTAACTTTATGTATTTTTGCCTTTCTGACCTTGTAATTTTAATTAGTAAAGAACATGGTTATTTCAGAAAGAGATTTAATATAACTACTGCTTGCGTTCTTTATAATGTTAACTACCTCTAAATTATTTTTTTAAGAGCTAACCTTTTTTTTTAATGATCGTGTTCTTTTCTCAAGACTATCTTTGCTACCTCTAATCACACTGAATAGATAACAGTACTAAAATCAGTATATGAATTACATCCATGACAACAGTTTGATGAAGTCTAGATGTGCTTTTAACCTCTAGCTATCTAATTTCTCGTAGGAAAATTACCTATAACCTCAGTCTTACCTTGAGAAAAACATCAGATTCCTAAAGGGGCATCCTACAAAATATTTGAGCAGTAGTCTGCACTGTCATGGTCATCAAAAACAAGGGAAAAAAACAAGTCAATGTAATGTGCACAACAGGAACAGAAAAGGATATTAAGTAAAAACTAAGGAAATCTAAATACATCATGGACTTTAGTTAATAATGTATCACTATGTTTATTGTAATAGATGAACCATAAAAATGTAAGATGTTATTAATGGGGGAAATTGGAAGAGGGGACATATGGGAACTCTGTACTATTGTCTCAATCTTTCTGTGAGTCTAAACTGTTCCAAAAAATAAAGTGTATTTAAAAACCTACATTCAGCTAGAAGAAAATTAAAGGCTTTCTTGAAGACAATAGGACATTAGTATGGTATATACTTATAGCACAAGTATTCGGTGATAGCTAAATATAGATATAGATGGGACATAAAACATCCTTGTATTTTAACACACAAAAAAAACCTGCATTTGTTCCTGGCTGAAGAAACTGTCCATTGTCTTGATTCTGTTTTTCACAGAAATCCACTTGTTCACACTGATGTAGCTTTTTATACTCACATTGGAAATTAGTGATTTATTATCCATGTTATTTTTTCAGTGATTTAAACATTGCAAGGGACTTGTAATGGCATATATGTGAAACAATGAACATCTCATAAATAATAAGTTTACATTATTAAAAACCAGAAGAAGATACTGGCTTTTAACTGCTGTCAGCTCACTGGTTAAGATTATTTGAATATATTTTCCACTTGGATTACAAGCTATTATCATTTAAGAATGATACAAAATATAATTTAAGGCTTTTAAAAATCATTAACAAAATCAGAAACATGTATGATAGTGTTGCTCACATCTTTATTTTTTCTTTTAACTGCATATTTACTTAACGTAAGTCTAGGTATGGACCAGCAAAAGCATAGCTGAAAATGCAAGTGAAATCTTAGACTATTCTTGATAAGCTACATTAAATCAATCATTTCTTTTGATGATGTAAAAACACTAGATACTGTGAGAAGAAAATTTATAGTCAAAACTGTGGGAACTTTCCTGTACATAGTACTCATAGTGAAAGTGAAAGTCGCTCAGTCATGTCCCACTCTTTGCAACCCCTGGAGAATCTCATGGATGGAGGAGCCTGGTGGGCTGCGGTCCAGGGCGTCGCGAAGAGTCGGACTCGACTGAAGTGACGCAGCAGCAGCAGCAGCAGACTATACAGTCCATGGAATTTTCCAGGCCAGAATACTGGAGTGGGTAGCCTTTCCCTTCTCCAGGGGATCTTCCCAACCCAGGGATCAAACCCAGGTCTCCCGCATTGCAGGCAGATTCTTTACCAGCTGAGCCATAAGGGAGGCATAGTACTCATAAGTGGAATGTAATTACCACATATTAATTTGCAATATTTATGCAATCTGATAGAGAAATACTTTGGAGCTAAATGGGCTGTTCTCATGAATGAGTGGAAATATAATAGAATCAATCAATTATCATCCAATAGGATATGAATAGGAGAAGGCAATGGCACCCCACTCCAGTACTCTTGCCTGGAAAATCCCATGGACGGAGGAGCCTGGTAGGCTGCAGTCCATGGGGTTGCTAAGAGTCGGACACGACTGAGCAACTTCACTTTCACTTTTCACTTTCATGCATTGGAGAAGGAAATGGCAACCCACTCCAGTGTTCTTGCCTGGAGAATCCCAGGGACGGGGGAGCCTGATGGGCTGCTGTCTATGGGGTCGCACAGAGTCGGACATGACTGAAGCGACTTAGCAGCCAGCAGCAGCAGGATATGAATATCCTTCAACTTGTTCTTTTAAAAAAACCAGGACCAAATTATTGAAATAATCAATATAAACAACAATGTTAGATACAATTAGCAATATAAATGAATCACATACCATCCAAGATTTCTATAGAAATTTGAAGGAAAAACTGTCCCAGTATTGGCTGAAATGCATAATCTGTAAGTCCATAGGAATCATTACAATGTAGTCATTCAAATTGAATCATTTATGTGTTGTGTTTCATAAATACTCAAAGGCAATATTCTGTGCCCTCAAGGAACTCTGCTAATTGTAATTCATTCATAAGTATGGCTCTACAGTACCCAAGATATACTAGTAAAATTTTTCCCATAGAGCCATACTTATGAATGAATCATTTCTTGTATCATATTTATGAATGAATTACAGTTGTATGTATAATATGATCCACAGTCCAGTAGGTGGGACCTCGCTCTTGCACTGCTGGGGCCTGGGGTTCAATCCTGTCAAGGAACAAAAATACATTACTCAAGTGTGGCATGGCCAAAAAACAAAACCCCAAAGGCTTATGCATAGGAAAAAATATATACTATACACCAAAATGGGAATAAGATTACAGGGAACTAAGTCTTTCACTGCAAATTTATCTGACAATTTTTTTTTTTTTTACAATTAACATATTATTTGGGGAAAAAAATAATTTTAAATAAGAGAAGAGAAAAGTGACTCTGGAGGAAGCTCTGCACTAGAGAACAGGGGATTTTACATTCACACTGAAAAAAATCTAAAAGGCTACAGTAAAATCACAACTCAAGTACAGGATATAATGTGTTTCGTGACAATTCATCTTAAAAGATGCAGAAAGTTTAGTTGATGCCATGCCTGGCACCACTATAGACCAGGTCCCCAGGCCCATGGAAATAAGTGAGCGGGGAGCCACACGCGGAGTAGACCAGTTCCAGCAGACACTGCACTTGAAATCAAGGACAGGGAGAAGCCAGTGAAGGCCACCGGACTGCTGAGCAGCTGCTTAATTAATCCATGCATCCATGAATGAATGGTCATTGAGGATGTTGGAAATGCTGGAAGACTCTAATCCACTGAGCTATTGAAACCAAAATGACTTGTGAAATACTAGTCATTTGAAGGAGACTAGAAATAAAGCCCCCCAAAATCTACAGAGTCACATCTGTGACTCTCACACATGTATTTCAGCAGACAATCATAGATGTGTTTCAGATATCTGATGGTTCATCTCTTTAATTATGGGTAGATTTGTTTTCTATTGTCCTGCAGGCAGAGTTATTAGAAGGTAGAAGGAAGCAGATTTCCATTTAAGATGGAAAAGAACTTGCCTATTTAGGTGACTATTGAAACTGCTGCCTTGCAAAGAAATGAACTTCTTGTCCCTGAAATTGTTTTAACTGGTGTTTTTAAAATGTAAGTTTTGTCCTTATTCAGGTATGGTGAGCAGGGGACTACTGCCAGTGAAAAAAGATAGTTTGTTACGGTTCCGAAGAGGAGAGGGCACGCCATGCCACACAGGGACCCACAGGTAGGCAGAAGGAGCATGGGGAGGTGTGGGCATCAGCCCATGTGGTTCCCATGGGCAAGGCAGGGTAAGCACACTCAGGATTGTGTGCTGTGTGTGCTCAGTCGCTCAGTCGTGTCCAACTCTGTGTGACTCTCCAGGCTCCTCTGTCCATGGGATTCTCCAGGCAAGAGTACTGGAGTGGGTTGCCAATTACCTTCTCCAGAGAATCTTCCTGACCCAGGATCGAACCTGCATCTCCTGTGTCTCTTGCATTGCAGGTGGATTCTTTACCCACTGAGCCATCGGGGATTGGCTAGTGTGAAGAATTTCAGCAGGCTCTAGGGTATAGGGGCTGTCCCAGCTGTCTGGTACCTGGCCCTGGGGTGAGTAGAACAAGGGAATATTGATTGACATGAATGTAAGAACCAGTTGGGAAAGTGGGGCTCTGGATTGGTTGGCTTGCAAATCAAAGGCAGACTCCTGGGGTGAGTTGTTTGCTGTCTCCAGGAATTAACTAACCGTGGGTGAAGCAGTCCCTCCTCTGACAGTAAGGCTCCAGGAAAGCATCAGGAATACAGAAATAAGAAAATATAATTAATACAGAGGCTAGAGGATTATCCCAGAGACCTCATAAATATGGCTCCTCCTGGGTTAGAGACCAAACTAGATGCTTTCTAAAACTCTGTGATTCTGATTCACTCAGACTATTGCTGAGTCTCCAGACAAGTTAAACTGAAAGCAAGAAAATAGGAGATGCGGAATCTCCAGAGATTATGTAAGGATTCGTCATATTAAAATCTGTGTTAATTCTGGAAAGCGGTGCTGCTGTGTGCTCAGTTGCTCAGTCAGTCATGTCCAACTGTGACCCCCATGGACTATAACCCTCCACTCTCCTATGTCCATGGAATTCTCCAGGCAAGAATACTGGAGTGGGTTGCCATTTCCAACTCCAGAAGATCTTCCTGACCCAGAGATCAAACCCGCGTCTCCTGCGTCTACTGTGTTGGCAGGCAGGTACTTTACCACTGAGTCACCTGGGAAGCCCACCCCTAACAGTAGAGGCATCCTGTTTGTCTTGGATGATTAAGTGCTTCCATTACTTCTGCCACTCTGAGATCCAGTATCCTCATTAGAATCGGAGAGACTGTATCAGTGGTGGTATCTTTTACCTGACTTAGCAAGGGGAGCAACCACAGAGCTCTCCTTTGAGAGAGCTGGCAGGGGTCCACTCATGAAAGCATTCATTCAATGCTTTCGCAAAGCGGATGCGCTCTGGGCCTTGTCATGGAGCAGGACTGAACAGCAATGTGATGAGAACAGTGAAGAAATATTTTGTACCATCTTCTGGGCTCTGTTCACAGTTGAGTAACTTTTCCCTAATATTATGGGCTGTTTAGATGTCGTAGACTTTTTAGAGCATGGCAGAAGATTACAGAAAGATATTAGGATATTTCTTGAATCAAAGCTTCAGGAGGGCCAGAAACCACAAAGGTTTCTGGATTCTTCAGCTGCCTTCATCCATGTCTCTCCTTTTTAAGATTCTGCCATCATTATGCCATGTTTCCCATCCTCAGTCTTGGGTCTCCCCATTCACATTCTAGAAAAACAAGCCAGTTTCTCTTCTGTTTTAATCAGTTTTCCTGGAGCCTCCACTGACCAAAGCCAAATTCAGTTTCAGATTCAAAGGCATGCTTTTAACTGGCCTGCTGAGCAAGTATTTTGAAGAGCAAAGAACTTTCACATCAGTTTCCACAAATGCATCCAACATCATGCAATAAGCTGGGAACAGTGCTTGGGGAATTACCCAGTGGTATGTATAAACCTGAACAGGCTGTACTCACAAGGAAAAATATGTGATTTATCTAAGCACAGTAAATACTTCAGAGTTTAGATATCAGAAAAGGAATGTCTCATGTAAACAGTAGCAGTGGCTATCCCTATAGCAAAATTTCTAAGCATGAGAATACATCAGATTTTTCTAAAGAACATTTGCTCAGTCATAGAAGAGGGAAGAAATTTGAAAAACATATTGCCCTTTCTTTTCTCATGTCCTTTTCTTTACCATAAAATTACTGTGCACTGGATTTCAAGACCAAGGCCATATCATTAAAGCTGTCGGATTTTGCAAATTCATACCATGACAGTTTGATGTTCCTCTACTGGCAGACTTCTCTCCGGCCAGGGATGGAACCCAGGAACGCTGCACTGGCGGACTTAGCCACTGGACCACCACGGAAGTCCCAGCCACACCTTTAAAGGAAAAACGTAGTCTTCCATGCAGTCAGGTGAAACAGAAATGTGCTCTGTTAACTCTGTCTTCACTTTTGCCTACAGAATGTGGGGCCCTTGAAGTGCCTGGCATATATCATTTTTAAACCAGCTCCGTCATTTCAAAAGCAGATGGTAGGAATATTTGCCGAGAAGCACATACCTGAAACATTACGTTTTGATCCATGAGCAGTGAAGATTCCATTTGCCTGTTCTCTTCCACTTGGATTTTGGGCCTTATTCCTGTTGTACCCCCTGATTAATACTTATTTTCTCAGGGTTGTGGTTTCGTGGCTTTTGGATGTCACCTCTTCCCAAGTGACTTGCTATCCCTGCATCTCTAAGAGAATCCCAGCAACTTATGCCCTTCCTTTTTTCCTTTTCCCATCTACTAAATGGCTCAGACGGTAAAGAATCTACCTGCAATGCAGGTGACCCAGAATCAATCCCTTGGTCCCAAAGATTCCCTGGAGAAGGAAATAGCAACCCACTCCAGTATTCCTGCCTGGAGAATTTCATAGAGGAGCCTGGTGGGCCACAGTCTTTGGAATTGCAAAGAGTCAGACACGACTGAACAACTGTGACTTAAGTTAACTGCGCTTTAACTCATTGGTCTTTCAGTCCCTGGATTCCTTTGTTTCAATCAGTGGAGCTTCCAACCAAATTGGCACACTAATTCCTAAGCAAGCCAACCCGCATGCTAGTCATAGAGTTAACTTGGAAATACTGTTCTAACTTCCAGACCTTTATGAAAATCAAAGTGAGTTAGACATTCCTGTAGATAAACCATCTTTATTTTGATTAGTATTTTGCTGGTATATCCTTTTGCATTCATTTACATACAGCCTTTGCATTTTCCTTATGCTTTAGGTTCATCTCTTGTTAACAGCACATACTTGGATTTTTTAAAAAATCGAATGGTCAGTCAGTCTTTTTCTTAAACTGATTAATTTAGTTCATGTATATTTGCTGTAATTATTTATATATTTGGACCTGTTTCTGTGATCTTAGTATTTTATTTCAGTCTGACTCACTTTTTCTGTACTTCCTGTTAACCCTTTCTTTAATAAGTATATATTCCCCCCGGTGACTCAGATGGACGAGAATCTGCCTGCCATGTAGGAGACCCAGGATCCATCTCTGGATCAGGAAAATCCCCTGGAAAAGGGAATGGCAACCCATTCCAGAATTCTTGCCTACAGAATCCCATGGACAGAGGATCCTAGCAGGCTACAGTCCATGGGAATGCAAAGAGTTGGACACAACTGAGCGACTAACACTTTCACACCCCTAATAAGAGTAAGGCTTTACTATACACTCATCTCTCTTCATTTCTAACCCCAGACCTACATTACCTTACTCTGTGTGTGTGCTAATTTGCTTCAGTCGTGTTGGACTCTTTTGTGACCTTGTGGACTGTAGCCCACCAGGCTCCTCTGTCCATGGGATTTCCCAGGCAAGAATATTGGATTGAGTTGCCATTTCCTTCTCCTGGGGATCTTCCCCACCCAGGGACCGAACTTGTGTCTCCTGCAGGTTACACTGATACATTGGCAGGAGGGTTCTTTACCACTAGCACACCTGGGAAATCTACATAGTGTTACTACCTACACTTTAATGCCAGTTTATGAGAAATATATATTCTTTTTTTCGGAGAAGGCAATGGCAACCCACTCCAGTACTCTTGCCTGGAAAATCCCATGGATGGAGGAGCCTGGTAGGCTGCAGTCCATGGGGTCACGAAGAGTCAGACACGACTGAGTGACTTCACTTTCACTTTTCACTTTCATGCATTGGAGAAGGTAATGGCAAACCCACTCCAGCGTTCTTGCCTGGAGAATCCCAGGGACGGTGGAGCCTGGTGGGCTGCTGTCTCTGGGGTCACACAGAGTCGGACACGACTGAAGCGACTTAGCAGCAGCAGCAGCAGTTATTCTTTTAAGTCAAACAAATTTTACTCGTATCTCTTGCAGCACCTACAAGATTTTCTCCCCACTTATTTTAAGCTCTTTGTCCAAAACAGTTTCCAGTGTAGTCTTTGTGTGATAAATTTTCTGGGGACTTCAATGCCTGAGAATATTTTTTAATTATGCACTGCTTTTGGTGGCAGATTGGACAAAGGAAAGAGGCTGGCTCTAATTTCTGTCCCCTCAATATTTTGAAAATACCACTCCACTATTTTTTTTTCTCTCTCTTTTTTTTTTTTTTTTGGCATGTGGGATTTTTCCCTGACCAGGGATTGAAACCATGCCCCCTGCAGTGGAAGCGCAGAGTCCTCACCACTGGACTACCAGGGAATTCCCTCCACTATTTTCTTAATCAGTTGTTGCTATTGAAGAATTTGATGCCATCTGACTTCTCTTTTTGAGATATTCTCTTTCCCTCTGCCGTACTTTAGAATTTTCTCTGCTGCTTTGAAATTCTTAATTTTACTGTAAAATATCCTGGTGTGGAATTTTTTCATTATTTCTCCTCTATTACTCTTTCAATCTTTCATCATTTATAAGTTACAAAAAATTATCTCAATTTCTCCTCGAACACTTCTTCCTCTTCATTTTCTTTTTCCTCTCTTTCTAGGACTCTTATCAGTCACATGATAGTATTCAATACGTCTACTTCCATCTTCCAAATAACCTAGCTTTTAAAAAATATTTTATATCTCTTTGTAAAATAAAATTTAAAATAGTTTATATTTTATATCTCTTTCCTCCTTCCTTCTGAAAGATTTCCTTCACCTCGTCTTCCAAGTTGCTAATCTGTTCTGCAGCCCTATCCATTCTGTTATTCATCCACCTGATATGTTCTTTTCAACTATTATTGATATATTTTTCACATCTAAGATTTCTTATGTTTGTTTTCTTGTTTTTGTTTATATTGCCATATATTCTTTTATCTTTTTTGAAGGACAGTTTTGCTGGATATGGCTTCCCCAGTAGCTCAGATGGTGAAGAATCTGCCTGCAATGCAAAAGACCCAGGTTTGATCCCTGGGTCAGGAAGATCCTCTGGAGAATGAAATGAAAACCCACTCCAGTATTCTTGCCTGGAGAATTCCATGGACAGAGGAGCCTGGCAGGCTACAGGCCATGGGGTTCCAAAGAGTCAGACATGATTGATAGACTAACACTGCAACTACTACTAATCCAATATGACTGGTGTTTTTAAAAAAGAGGAAATTGGGGGACAGACATGCATACTGAGTGAAGACAGTCATCTACAAGCCAAAGAGAAAGGCCTGGAAAAGATCCCTCCCTCAGGGCCCTCTCAGGAAGAACCAGCTCCATCTTATTTCAGACTTCTGTCCTCCAGAATTGTGAGATGATAAATTCTGTTGTTTAAACCACCCAGTCTGGGGTTTTTTGTTATAGGAGTCTTAACAAATGGCCTCCCTGGTGGCTCAGTGGTAAAGAATCCACCTGCCAAGGCAGGAGACACGTTCGATCCCTGGGAAGATCCCCTGGAGGAGGAAATGGCAACCCACTCCAGTATTCTTGTCTGGGGAATTCCATGGACAGAGAAGCCTGGTAGGCTACTACTGTCCATGGTTTCATAAAGAGTTGGACATGACTGAGCAACTCAACAACAACAAGCAGATTAACACAAATCTCAATTTTGGCATGTTTCAACTGTGCAAATACCTTCTTTTAGGGTGCTTCAATTACCTCACCCGAAAAACAGAGGATAAACCTTCCCTCGCAGGGCTGCTGAGAAGTTTAAACAAGATAAGGTTAAGTGAAGAGCACCCAGTTCCCACACTGGAACAGGGTGAATGCTGGGTAAATATTACTTGAGCCTCTCCTGCTTGAAAAAACCAAGTATTTCTTTCAGTTTACCCGACTGTGGTCAGCTCGGCAGCCTGGGGATGCAGCCTGGTACAGTCGACAGAATCCGCACGAAGCCTTCGGAAAACACAGAAAAAGGTTTTGATAGCTTTGGGCGGCCTCTCTTCACCCTGTGCCTTTGGCCAGGGGTGCCTCTAAGGTTTCTATTCCCCGCTGTGTAGGAAGAAATCTGTTCCGGAAGACGGCCTCTAGGGGGCGCGCTGTCTTCAGAGCTCGAGCCTGGACTCGCCCCTCGAGCGAGGCAAGGCGGCTCTGAGGCCTCGCGGAGGGCGCGCCCCCAGCTGTCCCCCTCCTTACCCGCGCAGTTTGCTTGCAGTAACTCCGGGAACCGGAACCCCCTCACTTTCCAGCCCTTCGATGAGCACGCACTGAAGCCCCGTGTGCTATATCACTTACTCTGGACAAACCTTTCTCACAACTAAGGCTCAGAGAGGTTAAGTAACTGGCCGAAAGTCACGCAGCCAGCGGACTAGAACCCATCTCTTCCCGACTCCAAAAGCAGCAAAACATCTTTGTGGCCCAAGAAGCGCCAAGTGTTCAGTTCTCCAAAGGGAGTCAGGTGACTTGCAGACCTAATCATGAGCCCACCAAAAGATCCCAGGGGCAAGAGAACCAAAACAGCCTTTATTAACACTGTCCTTTTCTCCTTGGAACTTGCTGTTGCTTCTGCAGCCCTGTGTCTCTGCCTCTCTTTGCATCCAGTGGTGATTTTTTTATTTTTTATGTTTTTAAGCTGCCCTGACTCATTCTGAAAGTGAAGTCATTGGAGGTTAATTCCTTTTCCTTCTCTTCTCCTCAGATGGTTGATTTTCATAGCCACTCCAAACGAGTGTTCAGGACAGTGTAAGAGCAAATGTTTTAACTGTTTATTGCCTCGACTGAAGGAGTCAAGACACATTAAAAAACAGCAGTAGTGACTGCATGTAATTGATGGCTGATGTCTACACTGCTGGGCAACAGCAGGGTTTTTCCTCCGAGACATAGTCTCCCGCGCCAGAAAAAATAACCAGTGTAACATGATGTTCCTTGACACTGAATTTGTACTCCGAGTCTGTCCAGGTGATATTCTCCAGCTCCTGCGGGCAGTTGTTTGTTCACCTACCCACCCATCCATCCTGCCAACAGTTGGGAGCCCAAAGCACGCACACCACGGAGCCCTGAACCTTGACGGTATCTGCCTACAGGACCATTGTGATCCAGCAGAGCAGTGTCATGGGAGAACTGACACCAAGCCCATATTCAGGAAACACTCTTTAATGAAGACCATGCTCATGCAAAAGATGTCAGTTCTTTCTGGACTTTTTGTTGTCTGGTCTTGTGTCAGTTCTTTAAGAGTATAGGAGTGGGACTTCCCTGGTGGTTCGGTGGTTAAGAATCGGTCTTACAGTGCAGGGGACGGAGGTTCAATCCCTGGTTGTGGAACTAAGATCCCACGTCCCACGTGCCTTGGGAGCAACTAAGCCCATGCACCGTAACTAGAGAGTCTGTGGGCTGCAAAGAAAGATCTAGCATGAAGCAAGGAAGATCCCGAGTGATGCAACTAAGACCCAATACAGTCAAATAAATAAACAAATATTTTTTTAAAAAGTATAAGAGTGAAGAGAGGAGCAGCTGGGAGGCTGGAATTCTGTTTCTCTCTGTTACACTCACCAGTCCCAGTGTGGTCCTGTGGACAAAGCCCTGGCTTTTTGTGTTTGTAAAGCAAGGAACACAGGCTCCTTTCTAACTCTGCTAGACTCTCATGTCACAAACTGGCATCATCAACTGCCGCAGCCTCCAAACAACTTTAGTGTCTCTTCTGCCCACAGCAGAGTTCACAAGCCTAATGCTATCTGTGTGCAAGATGAACTGCATCTCAGTGAACCCCTGGAAAACAGACTCCTGGGCCAAGACAGCCTGCCTGCCCCCCATCCTTTGCTATGCATTTATTCTGTAGGTTAGTGGACTCAGGGAGGCCAACCTGCCTCAGAGGCCCTCCCCAGGCTCTTGTTCAAACATGCCACCAACAATATCTAAGTAAAAGTGATTGGGTGTCATGGAGAGCAAAGACACTTAGAAGGTGCTTGAAGGTCATAACAGAAGAGCAGAAAGTCTTCAGAACAATCCTGGTGCCTTGGAATCTTGACATATAGATACCAAAATGTCGATTGAAGGGAGGTAGAGGCTGGAGCTCACAGAGGTGGGGTAACTTGCTGAAAAGCGACTAGAACCCAGGGACCTAACTCCTCTGGATTCCAAACTCAGTGCTCTATCAGGCCACCAACTACGAGTGTAAAATACTGACACTTAGCCAGACCGTTGGAGCTTCCCTGGTGGCTCAGTGGTAAAGAATCTGCTTGCAATGCAGGAGACCCCAGTTTGATCCCTGGGTCAGAAAGATCCCCTGGAGGAGGGCATGGCAACCCACCCCAGTATTCTTGCCTGGAGGACCCCCATGGACAGAGGAGCCTGGCGGGTTGCAGTCCATGGAGTTGCAAAGAGTTGGACACGACTGAAGCAACTAAGCAGCTGCAGCAGCAGCGGTCAGACTGTTAGAGAGCCACGGATGACACGTCACATGACTCCCGTCCCATGGGGCCCTGTGCAGCAATCCTGCATGAAGGCATCTCCAACTTCCTGCTGAGAACTACTGTGGTTTTTACCCATACTTCACTTCCCACCAGAACTTCTCCAGAACACATTTACCCTGTACTACGGACAGACCTGAACTTTTGATCTTACCGGCAAATTGGCTTCTCCACCCTTGCCTTTCTTGTGCATAAGATTCCATCTATGCTTTGCCTTCTCCCAGAAACCTGCCCCCTCACACACACATCCCATACTCTGTCCTGGTCCTTCCTCTACCAAAATACGGCTCCATCCTCTCTCTCTCCACTGCCCTAATCAAATCACTGTGTTCTTTAGTCTGATTTCAACTGACATCTAATCACTGGGAGAGTTTACATTAAAACTCAGGTTGCAGGGCTCCCAACCCTAGAGTTTCTGATTCAGGGGCCCAAGAATGTGCATTTTCACAAGTTTTTGGTGAAGCTGAAGCTCCTGAAGTCCACTCTTTGACAAACGGAACCTCCTTCCAGTCCTTTCTCTGTATAGCAGTCCGAGAAGTCTTTGTGTGAAAATCACTCAGTCGTGTCCGACTCTTTGAGACCCCATGGAGTATACTGTCCATGGAATTCTCCAGGCCAGAATACTGGAGTGTGTGTAGCCTTTCCATTCTCCAGGGGATCTTCCCACAACCCAGGAATTGAACCCAGGTCTCCCACATTGTGGGCAGATTCTTTACCAGCTGAGCCACAAGGAAAACCCAAGAATACTGGAGTGGGTAGCCTATCCCTTCTCCAGTGGATCTTCCCAACCCAGGAATCGAACTGGGGTCTCCTGCATTGCAGGTGGATTCTTTAAAAACTGAGCTATGCAAAATCTCATTTGGATCATGTCACTTTCTTTGCTCTGTTAGCCTGGTCAGGCCACTGTAACAAAATACCATAGACTGGGTCACTTATAAACAAAAAAATTATTTCTGACAGTTCTCAAGACTGAGAAATTCAAGAACAAGGTGCCTAGACACAGATTCTGTGTCTAGTAAAGGCCCACTCCCTTTTCTCTTACCCTCTGTCTTTTCTCTTACCCTCATGTGTGGAAAGGCCAAGGGAGCTCTTTTATAAGGGCTACAATCCCATTCAGGATGTTTCAGGTGACTCAGTGGTAAAGAACCTGCCTGCCGTTGCAGGAAATTTGGGTTCGATACCTGGGTCAGGAAGATCCCGTGGAGAATGGAATGGCGACCTGTTCCAGTATTCTTGCCTGGGAAATCTCATGGACAGAGGAATCTGGCAGGCTACAGTCCATGGGACACAGAAAGTCGGACACGACTTGGCAACTAAACAACAACAACAATCCCATTCATGAGGGTGAAGCCTCATCACCTTCTGAGGGCCCCAGCCCTGAATACTGCCACATTAAGGGTTAGGACTTCCACATAAGAATCTAGGTGGGACACAAACATTTGGTCTATATAGCAGTTGAAACTCCAGTACTTTGGCTGCCTGATGTGAAGAGCTGACTCAATGGAAAAGACCTTGATGCTGGGAAAGATTGAGGGCAGAAGGAGAAGGGGGCAACAGAGGATGAGAGAGTTGGATGGCATCACTGATTCGATGGACACGAGTTTGAGCAAACTCTGGGAGATAGTGAAGGACAGAAAGCCTGGTACACTGCAGCCTATGGGGTCACAAAGAGTCAAACACAAGTTGGCCACTAAACAACAACAAACTGGTCTAAAACCCTTCATGGTTCTCATCACACTTAGGAGAGGGAACTATGTCTGTCTTGTGTCCCTGGCCAGCTGCTGGCACAAGTTCCTTCAGAGTCCATGCCACCAGACTAAACCCCTGGCGCCCTCCAGTTGCCTTCACGTTCAGCCTCCTTGTTCCTTAAGAACTTGAGTACTGAACTCACCATCTTCATCTTCACCAACCCCTTCTGTCACTATTTAGGGAGCTTTGGCCTCTATGTTCCTGACCTCCTCACCTTGAGTGGTCTATAACTTTCCACCCTGGTGGACCTTGTCGTCAAATGTAAGTCTCGATTTGAAGCCCCCACTTCTTGAGCACCTCTTCCTCTCCTTCTCGCTTATTGGTTCTAATGCTCTCATCCCAGCGATTCTCTGACGTCATCAAGGCCCCTGACACTGGCCTTATCATTTTTTCATCCCCATCAGAGCTTAGTTTTTCACCCCCATCAGAGCTTAGTTTTTCACATCCTTCCTGACTCAGCTTAGGGTAAATGGCATATTTTTTAAGAGCACTTCCTCATAAATACCACTAACGCTCAGCTATCCCCTGCTCTATCCTTGTACCCAAGCAGCCAGAAAAGAACACTAGCTGGGGTGAGTGTTCTCACTTTAATTCCTGGCCACAGACCCTAAAGGTCCCATCACACTGCCCACAAGTCCGATCTATTTCCCTTCCTGGACCAACGGCACAGATGTCACTTTTGCACATGCAGAAGCTCAGGCCCCACCCAGACCTCCTGAATTAGGATGATCTGCACTTTAACAGGAGAAGGCAATGGCACCCCACTCCAGTACTCTTGCCTGGAAAATCCCACGGACGGAGGAGCCTGGGAGGCTGCAGTCCATGGGGTCGCTGGGAGTCGGACACGACTGAGCAACTTCACTTTCACTTTTCAGTTTCATGCACTGGAGAAGGAAATGGCAACCCACTCCAGTGTTCTTGCCTGGAGAATCCCAGGGACGGGGGAGCCTGGTGGGCTGCCATCTATGGGATCGCACAGAGTCGGACACAACCGAAGTGACTTAGCAGCAGCAGCAGCACTTCAACAATGTCCCCAGGTGATTCATTTCTGCATCAAATGTTCAGAAGCACTGCCCTGGTGGTTTGTTTTCTGAAATTCATTCATCATCTTTCTCTTTCTCCTCAAACCTCCTGAACCCCTGTGGCCCATCACTCAGCTCGCAGTCCACTGAGAATGCTGGACACAGTCGTATGAATTCAGCTGTCCATCACATCCTCAACCTGCTTCCATCTGTAGGGTCCCAGCTCTGTAGGGGGACTTCTCTGGTGGTTCAGATGGTAAAGCATCTGTCTACAAAGCGGGAGACCCGGGTTCGATCGCTGGGTCGGGTGGCCTCCAGATTTCATCCCTTTCTCTCCTGCATCCCTGAATCATGAGATGCGTGTGCTATGCCACTTCAGTCATGTCCAGCTCTTTGCGACCCCGTGGACTGTAGCCCGCCAGGTTCTTCTGTCCGTGGGATTCTCCAGGCAAGAATACTGGAATGGGTTGCCATTTCCTCCTCCAGGGAATCTTCCCGACCCAGGGATGGAACCTGCATCTCTTACATCTCCTGCTTTGGCAGGCAGGCTCTTTACCACTAGTGCCGCCCGGGAAGCCCACTCCTTGGCTACTGGACATGTTCTCATCCCTTGATCCCACATCCTGCTCCTACCGCCCACCTCTTAGCTTCCCAGCAAATCGCTCAGATTCCCTTTCCTGCTACGTTCTCATGGCTCACTCGCTCTCTTCACTTAGGTCTTTGCTCAGCCACCCTTTATAAAATCTCTCTCACACACACATTTTAATTATTTTTATAATGTTTATCTCCGCCGGCTATGTTCTCTGTTTCTTTACTGTCTGTCTCCCCACACTGGAATCTCAGCTCCAGGGCATGGGGTCTTTTTCTGTTTTGTCTGTGGCCGAATCCCAGGGCCTGACAGTCACTCATATTGCATAAATGAGTAGGAGCTAGGCTGGAGTGTCTCACACCAGAAAGAGACAGAGGCTACCAAGAAGGGCCCTGGAAGCCCAAGACCTCAGGGACCCCTTCATTTGACAAGAGGTGATGGGACAAATAATATGTCATTTTCCGCTCTTCATTGCTTTCTTAGGACTGATTTGTTGCAAGGATATAGAAATGTACTTGTCATCTCCAGTGAAAAGGAGGGAGACAGTTGTTGTAAGATAAGCAGAGTCTCACTGAATCCCAGGGGAGAATTCAGAGGGGCCTCAACTGATGGAAGGTCAGCAGGTGGTCCCAGTAAGTCTCCCCTCCCTATATTCCCGTCCTGGTGCACGGTCCTCCTACACCAACCAGGCCTGACGTGTAAGGAACGAACAGGATCGTGGAAACAGCGGTCTATGTGTGTGGCTTCTGAAGTTAGATCATAAAAGACACTGTTTTAGGTCACTCGCCCCAGGGGAAGCCAGCTGCTGTCTCCTGAGGACACTCAGGAGTTCCCGGGGAGTGGGGGCTAGAGAGTCAGTCCACACGAGGAACCCAGGCCACAGCTGGTGCTACTCAACAACCTCCAGAGCAGCCCTTGGAAGCGGACCCTCCAGTCCTCCCTGAGCCTCTGTCTCTGCCACTCCCTTCTCTGCTGTCTCGCTTTCTGTGGGTAAATGCCCAAAGAAATGTTTAAACCAGTCTCCCTCTTGTCTCTGCAGGTGAGCCTTCTTCCTGCTTACCTTGTGACATACAAATGGCAAAAAAAAAAAAATAGCTGCCAGTTGTTGGTCTACTCCATGAATAGGCCAGCTTTTACTCTAAAGGGCCAGGTGGTTAAATAATCAGACTTTGCAGATTCTGTTGCTTCTGTTACAACTATTCACCTCAACTCCACGTCTGTAGCACAGAAGCAGCCATGGACAATACCTAAGTGAGTGCGTGTGGCCGTGTGCTGATAAATTTTATTTACAAAGTCAGGGGCAGCGAGCTGGATTTGATTGGGGAGTTGTGGTCTGCCAACTTCCAGTCTTCAGGACATCACCGTTCCAGGGCCCAATACCATCTGATGGGCTAAGCCTGAGGCTGGTATCCCCTGTGTGTGAATCAGTTTTGGCTGAATAGCAACAGTGAGACCAGATGAGTTAAGGGAGGAACAGATTTTCTAAGAAAGAAATGGTGCTGATCAGCAAATAATGTGCATCTTTTAGCGCAATCACATTCAGTGAGTTCATTAACTGACCATCTACATCGTGCTGAGCAACTTTGATTGGATATGGGAATATGAGTGATACATGCCCCACAATAGGAGCTATTATGTATCTCATGCTTAAAAGTGCCAGACTGGCCATTAAGTACTTTATACATGTTGTCTCCTATCACCCTCAAAGCAAAAAATGTGAGGAAGTTAAAGCTCAGAGACATTAAGTAACTTATTTAAGGCCATACAGTAACAGGGGAGCCAAGCTGCCCTTGACTGTAGAAGCCAGAGCTCTTAACCATTATGACTTGGGCTCTTCAATGCTGCCGCTCAAGTTCCTTGAATTCTTGCTCTCTGAGAAGAGCTCGTAGTTGCCTCGGACTTTTTTTTCTTTTTTGGTAAATTCTCTATTTTTTTGCAAATTAGTTTTGAATCCTTTGGGCTGTTAATAAAACCAATTATGTAATCATGCCCTCAATTGTTAATAGAGTGACTCTACAATTAAAAGTGACGTTGAAGGGGGCCCTGTCAGTTGGGCAGAGCCTGCACCTGGCCAACTTCCTGGCGCGTGGGATTTGTGGGTCACATACAGACTGGCAGTCCTTGTGGCCTGCAGCTGCCGTGGCGTCTCACAAAGGCCCGTTTAGGAGCTTTGTTGAGGAGGCTGGGGATCCCGCCCCAGTTCATTTCTCATTGTCTCCCTAAACTCTCAAAAATTGCAACATGAATAGACATTCTAATAGTTCACTTGCATTATTTTTCAGCGAATTAGAAAGCAAATTGCAGTGAACTAAATATGTAATTTCCCAGAAGAGTCTCCCTTATTCTTTCAATCATGGAACATTTACATTTTTTTTTTTTTAGCTGCTCTTTCAAGGAGCCAGTTAGCCATATTAGAATTTAAATCTTAGAGATTTACATCGTTGTTTTTCTATTTAAGTTCTAAATCCTCATTAATAATATCTACTAAGAAAAAAATATCCCAGAACACTGTTATATTTGTAATAATAGCATTTTTGTTTCATAATTCTGAAGTTACAGATCAACGTGTGTGTGTCAGTCGTGTCCAACTCTTTGCGACCCCATGAACTGTAGCCTACCAGACTCCTTTGTCCATGGGATTCTCCAGGCAAGAATACTGGAGTGGGTTGCATTTCTTCCTCCAGGGGATCTTCCCGACCCAGAGATCGAACCTGAATCTCCTGAATTGCAGATGGACTGTTTACTGCTTGAGTCATCAGGGAAACCCCTGCAAATCAATAATAAAGAATTATACTATGTCATTTAACTTTTTTTTTTTTTTCCAAGATTTGACCGTGTAATTGTGGTTCTGTTTCAAAACTAGAGGTTTTGTCTTGTAGACACTGGCGGGGCTTCCCCAGTGGTCCTGTGCACTCCCACTGCAGGGGGCACAAGGTCGATCCCCTGTTGGGTAAATGAGATCCCACATGCTGCATGGTGAGGCCAAAAAGCAAAAAGCTCCAAAACACCGAGTCTTCTCTGGAGTAAGAACATTCCCCCAGAGCCTTAAAAGTTGTCTCTCCTTGTATAAACGAGGTCCTGAACTCAATAATATAATAATAATTGGGAAAAAAAGTGCTATGCTAAGTTGCTTCAGTCGTGTCCAACTCTGTGCGACCCCATGGACTGTAGCCCACCAGGCTCCTCTGTCCATGGGACACTCAAGGCAGGAATACTTGAATGGGTTGCCATGCCCTCCTCCTGGGGATCTTCCCCAACCCAGGGATCGAACCCATGTCTCTTAAGTCTCTGGCATTAGCAGGCAGGTTCTTTAGCAGTAGTGGCACCTGGAAACCCCGCCCCCCTTACACCCTCTTAAAATGCTGCCATTGCCACAGAAGGAAGCCAAACTTTGGAAAGGTAAGCGGTTACATGGAGAGAGAATCCCAGCTGACAGCCACACCAAGTCCCCTGACAGTGAGGCATCTTAGGTTAGACCTGCCCACCACACCCAAGCTACTTGATGACCTTGGCTGCATGAATCACTTGGGGGAAACAAGAATCGCACAGCCGAGCTCAGCCTGAATTGCAAAAGAAGGAGCAAATAAATTGTTGTTGTAAGCGACTATGTTTTGGGGTAGCTTGTTATAAATGGATACAAGCAAACGTGTGTGTGTGTGTGCGTGTGTGTGTGTGTTAAGTTGCTACAGTCGTATCTGACTCTTTGTGACCCTATGGACTGTAGCCCTTGGAATTCCTCCCTCCATGGGATTCTCCAGGCTATACTGGAGTGGGTTACCATGCCCTTCTCCAGGGCATCTTCCTGACCCAGGGATAGAACCCACATCGCTTACATTTCCTGCATTGGCAGATGAGTCCTTTACTCCTAGCACCATAGCAGACATACTGAAATATTTATGGATAAAATGACATATCATCTTGGATTGACTTAAAAATATTCTGATGGTAGAGAGAAGTTGGTGAAGGTGTAGTTGAAGACTGGCTGTGAGTTAATAATTGTTAAAGCTAGATAATAGATGTTTAGGGGAATTCACTGCTTTATTCTCTCTCCCTTTAAAACATATCTGGATATGTTTGAAATTTCCCTGATAAAAATTTTTTTAAAATAAGTCAGTTTGTAATACTGCAAACCAAATAGAAAATTACCTATGTAGTATTATAACTTAAACTAATTTATTTTAATTCTCAGGCTCACCTGCATTGGAAACATGGAGTCTTAACCACTGGACTGCCAGTGAGGTTCCATAAACTTAAACTTTAATGTTGAATATTAGAAGACTTCATGTCAGATTTCATAAAAAAAAAAAATTAGGATCAAAACCAAAGAAATCAGGCTAAGAGGAATATAAGGTGCAAAGAAAGGGCAGAAAACTTAAGCTGTTGGTTCTTGAGTCATCAGAGGCTGAATGGGCGCTGGAAATGTGCATGGTTGCTGCTGCTGCTGCTGCTAAGTCGCTTCAGTCGTGTCCGACTCTGTGCGACCCCATAGATGGCAGCCCACCAGGCTCCCCCGTCTCTGGGATTCTCCAGGCAAGAACACTGGAGTGGGTTGCCATTTCCTTCTCCAATGCATGAAAGTGAAAAGTAAAAGTGAAGTCGCTCAGTCCTGTCCAACTCCTAGCAACCCCATGGACTGCAGCCTACCAGGCTCCTCTGTCCATGGGATTCTCCAGGCAAGAGTACTGGAGTGGGGTGCCATTGCCTTCTCTGAATGTGCATGGCTGCCATGTTTTTTAAGCCTTTATTGAATTTGTTAGGGCTTCCCAGGTAGCTCAAATGGTAAAGAACCTGCCTGCAGTGTGGGAGGCCTGGGTTCAACCCTTGGGCTGGGAAGATCCTCTGGAGAAGGACATAGAAACCCACTCCAGTATTCTTGCCTAGAGAATCCGGTAGACAGAGGAGCCTGGCAGACTACAGTCCATGGGGTCTCAAAGAGTTGGACAGGACTGAGTGACTAATACTTCACTTGAATTTGTTACAATATTGCTTCTGTTTTATGTTTTGGTTTTTTGGCCCATGTGTGATCTTAGCTCCCAGACCAGGGATCAAACCTGCACCCCCTGCCTTAGAAGGCGAAGTCTCAACCACTGGACCACCAGGGAAGTCATGGCTTCCAAGTTTTACAAGTAAATGTTAAGAAAGAAGCATCAATCCAAACTATTTTGCAGTCACCTGAGTGTCAGACTCTATGCTGAGAACTGGAGTTGTATCAAAGGGCTCATCCCAACCTTCCCTATCTGCCCTTGGACACACTGTAATTTCTTTTTGTGAGAAACTCAATGCCCAGGGTCTAGTAAGGTGCATGCACAAGTGAGGTGGCTACAAGGCGAGGGCTGTGGAAAAGCAGACTTTCTTCTGTCTTCTTTACTTTCACTATTTATCTTCTATATGCCTTATATGCCCCTCATTTTCTGCATTGCTGTTTTCTTTTGTATTCAGTTTTTTCTTAAACGGAAACATTTAAACTCCTTTCTCATTTCTTTTGTGTATATTTTTCAGCTATTTGCTTTGTAGTTGCCATGGAGATTACATTTGACATCCTGAAGTTATAACACTTTAATTTGAATTTATGCCAGTTTAACTCCAACAACATTTAAAAAAAACTCTGCTCCTGTCCATCTTCATCCCACCGCCTTTTGGTTGTTGATGTCACGAATTTATACATTGTGGTGGTGATGTTCATTCCCTCGGTCTCATGTCTGACTCTCTGCCACCCCATGAACTGCAGGATACCAGGTTTCCCTATCCTTCACTGTACCCCAGAGTTTGTTCAAACTCATGACCGTTGAGTCAGTGATGGCATCCAACCATCTCGTCCTCTGTCACCCCCTTCCCCCTCTTGTTTTCAATCTTTCCCAGCATCAGGGTCTTTTCCAATGAGTCGGTTCTTTGCCTCAGGTGGCCAAAGTATTGGAGCTTCATCTTCAGCATCAGTCCTCCCAGTGAATATTCAGGGTTGATTTCCTTTAGGATTGGCTGGTTTGATCTCCTTGCTGTCCATGGGACTCTTCGTTCTGTAGCTGACCATGATGTAATTATTTAATATAACATTCATGTCATAGTCAGAGTTTAATTTTAACAATTCTCCTCTAAGGACTGTTGACTTGTAATCTTGAAACCGTGCATATTTACTGCATTTGTTAAAGATATTTGTGGTAAAGAATGTGCTTCACTTAAAATTATCACCACCATGGTTTTTCTAGAAGGTTGAATTTGCTCACCAGCTTCATCATGAATATCTGCTGAGTAGTCCTTACTGATCTAGTTCCAGTGTAAGTTCAACAGAAAGCTTTCGTAATTAGATAGGTGAAGTATCTCAGAGTATCTTTCTTGTCTGCAAAGGGAATTTTGCAGCAGCAAAAGTAAAGTAAGTCAGTGGTTCTAATAGATTATTGTTAAAGCACAAATCAAACTGATCCATCTACATCAGTGTAGATAGTTTGTGTGAGATTGCTCAAGAAGGGTGAAGAATGAGAGGAAAAGAAGGCCTTGAGCAGAGCGTGAGGAACAGAACCTGCGAAAAATCTGTTAGAGACCTCTGTGCCTGCCTTGAATTCTCGTGGCCCATCCTTTCTTATAAACTTCAGTCATTTCTGAGGCAAACAGTTAGGCACATAGGTCCCAACAGACCCTCCCCTCGGCTTCCAAATGAATCTTTGGATTTCTATGGGGATGGAGGTGAGGACTGCCACCCCCCATGGCATGCCTGTGGGGACCCACTGAGCCAACCAGATCTGTGTGAAAACTTGGAGGTACAAGGAGTTACCCATCTTTAGGCAACCTTGGGGTCTCTGGAGGCAGCCTGACAGTTCTGAGGTCCATTCTCCCTAGCAAGTCGGCCTCCCCAGTGGGGTCAAGTCCCAGTTGTCCACAGCAGTGACTGGCTTGACAGCCACTCTCTCCCAAACCCCACTCTCGTTCCTTGGGGCCACTTAATTTTTTTAAGAATTTATTTATATATATATATATTTATTTTTATCTTTGGCTGTGCTGGGTCTTTCCTGCTGTGCCCTGGCTTTCTCTAATTGCAGCAGATGGCGGCTACTTTCTAGGTGAGGTGCTTGGGCTTCTCATTGCAATGGCTTCTTTTGCCATGGAGCGCCGGATCGAGGGCACACCGGCTTCAGTACTTGTGAGGCATGGGCTTAGTTGTGCCCATGGCATGTGGAATTTTCCTGGACCAGAGATTGAACCAGTGTCCCCTGCATCGCAAGACAGATTCTTAACCACTGGACCACCAGGGAAGGGAAGCCGCCTCCTTGGGGCCACTTTACAAAAAAAAAAATTACATGTGTATCTGTCTCAGGGTCCAAATAGGTTAAGTAGAAAGCACTGTGTATTCTATTCTAATGCATATTTATTTATTTTGATGGCACCACAGGGCATGTGGGATCTTAGTTCCCCAACCAGGGATAGAATCCGTGCCCCCTGCAGTGGAAGTCTTAACCACTGGACTGCCAGAGACGTCCCAGCACTGTGTTTTTTAAACAGAAAAAATTTATTCAGAGAAATGGTCTCATGCATGATAGAAGAAGCTGAGAAGCCCACAGGGGTCGGGGAGAGGGCAACAGAGAGACCACAGTCTGAAGCCATTGACACCTCTGGGCAGGAGAGACAAAGTACTGAGGTGATGGCAGTGGGGTCTAGAAGACAGAGCATCACAGGGGGCCTGTCCAGCAGGGGCCGGGGCCCTAGAGGACGCACCTTTGCTGCCGGAGGTGCTGCCCTCCACTTGCAGCAGGCAGAAGCTGGCTGAGCTAGGAGCCGAGGAAATGCAGCCTTCAGGGGTCAGCTCACTGCAGCAGAGAGAAGAGCAGGGATAGGCAAAGAGGGGAGGCAGGACAGACCGATTTGGACTGCAACAAAGGAACTGGCAGGGAGAGACAGTGAAAGAGCCTGAGACTGAATGGCCAGGGAAGCCTAAATTCCTCCAGTTTCTTTTTTTTTTTTTTAATGTGCTTTGTAAGATTAAAAGAATCTTCCCATATGTTTCTTGCTGCCAGCTGAGGGGGCCTGGGAGCCACAACACTCCAGTGATGGTGAGCATATCGAGCGCCTAGGTCTTGGTCTATAGTATGTATGTACCATTCTTCAATAAGAAGAACTAGGGCTCCTCAGAGAAATGGCTGATTCTCGGACTCAGGCAAGAGCTATACAGGGTGAGCCTGGAGCATGTTGTAGGGCTGGAAAGTAAAGTGTCAAAACAAACCTGGGACTTCACTGGTGGTCCAGTGGTTAAGACTTTGGGCTTGCAACACAGGGGGCACATGTTCAGTCCCTGGCCAGAGAACTGAGATCCCACAGGCCATGTGGCATTGCCGAAAGATTAAAAAGAAAACAACACACACACACAGACCAAAATAAAACAAACTGCATGATGATGTGGGTATGTGAAAGGGACAAAGGAGTCAAGTGAAAGAGCCTCTAGGGACTTCCCAGGCGGTCCAGTGGCTAAACATATGTCTTATCATGCAGGGACACAGGTTGAATCCCTTATCAGGGAACTAAGATCCCACGTGCTGCGGGCGACTCAGCGTATGGACCACCACAACTACTAAGTCCGTGTGCCACAGCTAAGACCCAGTGTGGCCGAAGAAATAAATAGATCCTTTCTTAAAAAATAGACTTCCCTGGAGGCTCAGACGGGAAAAGCATCTGCCTACAATGCGGGAGACCCGGGTTCGATCCCTGGGTTGGGAAGATCCTCTGGAAAAGGAAATGGCAACCCACTCCAGTATTCCTGCCTGGAAAATCCCATGGATGGAGGAGCCTAGCAGGCTACAGTCCATGGGGTCGCAAAGAGTCAGACAGGACTGAGCGACTTCACTCACTAATGGCCAAAGTTGGAGCATTTGAGCAACAAAATAAAGTGGCACTGGATTATAACCCAAAGTATAAACTAAATATCCAGGAGTCTGTACTGATGTAAATACATGATTGAGTAAATAAACACGGGAGTGGAGAGACACATCTCCCATGCAGAAGAATTCCCCAAGAATTAAGTAGATACTCAGCCCTCCAGGAGGTGGAGCATAACTCCCACTCCTTCAAAGTGTGCTCAACTCTGACTTTCTTCCAAAGGGTGCAGTGTGAGAAGGGTGGGGGTTGGGGGGATGAGCACCTTTAGAATGGAGAAACCCGGCAAACACTGCCTTCACGAGGTGATCAAGGTCAACATCAACGGGGATAAATCCCATTGAGGGTCTGTATGCTTGGTATGGCCTGATGAGAAGGACACTTGATCTCTCAGTCTTCTTCCCCAAAACCCATAACTCCTGTCTAATCAGAAAAAAAAAAAAAAAATTTAGATGAATCACAATTGAGGGACATCCTACAAAAGAGCTGACCAGCACTGCTTAACAGTCAAGGTCATTCAGGTCAAAGAAATTATGGGAAACTGTCACAGCCGAAAGAAGCCCAAAGAAATGTGGCAACTACATGTAATGTCAGATCTTGGACTACAAGAAAGGACATAAGGTAAAAACAAAGAAAAATTGGAATGCCGTCTGGACCTTAGCTAATGATAATGGATCAATATTGGTTCATTACTTGTGACAAAATGTCATATTAACGTTAGATGTGAGCGTCAGGAACACCAAGCACAGGTCGTGTGGGAGCTCTTTGTACTATCTTTAGATATTTCTGTAAATCGAAACAGTTCCAAAATTTAAAAATTAAAAATAAGGCCCGCCTAAGTGTAAAACTGTGTATCAGTTGGTTCTCCAGGTGTTAATTGAATGCCTTGTCTCGGCAGACCGGGGATGCAGGATCTGATAACATAACAGATTCCTTCCCTCAGTAAACACACAGCCTGGTATGATGCAGGTTGTTGTTCTTCAGTGGCTAAGTCCACACCAGGCTTCCCGGTCCTTCACCATCTCCCAGACTTTGCTCAAGCTCATGTCCATTGAGTCAGTGATGCCATCCAACCATCTCATCCTCTGTTGCCCCCTTCTCCTCCTACCCTCAGTCTTTCTGAGCATTTCTCAATCTTTCCCTATGCATTTCTCAAGTCTTATTTGGGTAACAATTTTTTCTTCTTCTGATTCAATCTCTCCTTCCTCTAAATTGTTTTATATTTCTATTATCGCATATTTCTAATATTTTATGCCTTATGTGTATTTCTGTATTGTTTTATGCCTTCTATGTATTTCTATTATTATTTGATACATACCAAAGTTAATATATATGAAATTTGATATATATATATATATATAAATATAATTTGGTATATTCCAAATAACATATATATATTATTTGGTATATACCAAACAATGTATCTATTTTTTGGTATATTGTATATATTGGTATATATCCCAAATAATGTATCTATTATTTGGTGCATGTGTGTGTGCTCAGTCGATTCAGTTGTGCCTGACTTTTTACTACCCCATGGACTGTAGCCTGTCAGCCTCCTCTGTCTATGGGATTCTCCAGGCAGGAATACTGGACTGGGTTGCCATGCCCACCTCCAAGGGGATCTTTGCCACCCAGGGATCGAATCCTAGTCTCCTGCATTGCAGGCAGATTGTTTACCGCTGAGCCATCTGGAATTCCCTATTATTTGGTATATATGTATTATTGGTATACACCAATATTTATCTATTATTATTTGGTATATACCAAATTTGATATATAAACTCCAGAGAGAGACTTTCCAAGCGTGAGGAAACTCCCCACAGTATAGGAAGGGAGCAGGAAGGGACACAAAGAAGCAGAGGCAAACCAAAAACAGAAACAATAGCAAACTCAGTTATGCCAACTGCTGCCAAGGAGAAAAAAAATCAGGGATTAGTGAATATAATTTGGACAGATTGCAAAAGAACACAAGACTGGGAGGCAGAGGCTTTAATGATTTGAGTGAGGACTTATTATCCTGAACACTAAGTTCAAATAATGATGGTGAAATTGATGATATAAGACTTAGCTTATTGGGTTACATCTATTTGAATCACCATCTTTATTTTTCTCCTCATTAGTTTTCAGTTTAGATTATTGGAAACTCACTTTACTTTGAAAAGTATCCCTTTTGCAGGGGGGGAGATACCCAAAAAGGGACAGAATATGAAGCCCCATGAGGCTTGGCATATCTTTGGATCTGCAGTGCCTGGCTTAATACTCAGCTCTCTTGGTTCAACCCTAATCCTTTTGACCCTTTTTCCTCAATCATATTTTGCTGCCTGCTCTTCCATCTACTAAGTTAGGAGTCAGAATTGATGGAAGAGATACACAGAAATGTGGGAAAATCTGTACAACACTCCGGTAATATATTTGAAAATGTAGAGGAAATCCATGACTTCCTAGTAAAATATAAGTTACCAAAATTGATCCAAAAAAAGAAGAAAATCTAAACCAGTCAATACTCACGGAAGAGAGTAAAAGAGTGATTTCAACCTAACCTTTGAAAAAGCAGTGGGCTCAGGAGATCTGGGTCCTATCTACTCTTTAATACAGAGTTATTGCAAAGTAACCAGTGATGTTACTGGCCTGCAGTTACTGGAACCAGTTATTGGAATGTTACTGAAAGAGTCTTCTGAGGATACCCAGGGATGACTGTATTTCACAGAAAAAAAAACTAAAAGTCTCAAACATTTTATGAACTGATCATAATCTTAAAATACAATTAAGATACCCACCCCTCCCTCCTGAAAAAAATAAAAAGAAGGAAGGAAGAGGAGAATTCTCGGTGCAAGAGGCCCAGCAGGGAACACGGCAGAGATGGTATAGTAGACTGTGTTCTAGAAGAGGGGAACTGACCGTAGTATACAAACAAAGCACAGACACTGAGAAGTTTAACTGGAGCAACGCAGTGGAGAGTTCCAGGGCTGAGGGCGAATCTGCTTCAACTGCTATTAATATATATATTTTTAATCCTCTGCAAATCTGCACCCTTTTTCCCCCAATCAACCCACAGTTTAGCACTTCCTTCTCAGATTGTCTCTGAAGCCCTTTTGTTACCATAAAGTTGGGTTTACCTCTTGATGGATATTGAGCCGATAGACACAACCAAGCCAAAGAGTGGGAGAAGGAAGGACTTATGGTTACCAGCAGCAAATAAGGCTTCCCAGGTGGTACTAGTGGTAAAGAACCTGCCTGCCAATGCAGGAGACAGAAGAGATTTGGGTTTGATCCCTGGGTCGGGAAGATCGCTTGGAATTAGAAATGGCAACCCGCTCTAGTATTCTTGCCTGGAGAATCCCTGGACAGAGCCTGGCAGGCTCCACCCCGTAAGGTTGCAGAGAGTCAGACATGACTGAAGTGACTTAGCAAATAAGAACCCTTTCCCAAAGCAATGTCTCCCCAACAGCAACACTGAGGAGGTTTTAAACTAAGGGTATATGCATATTCATAAGTGGGCTTGAGCAAAGGGCTTCACCTGGTGCCTCAGATGGTAAGGAATCCGCCTGCCAATGCAGGAGACCTGGGTTTGATCCATGGGTTAGGAAGAGCCCCTGGAGAAGGGAAATGGCAACCCACTCCAGTATTCTTGCCTGGAGAATCCCATGGACAGAGGAGCCTTTGTGTCCATGGAATTGCAAAGAGTAGGACATGACTGAGTGACTAAGCAGGCAGGCAGACACATGCATATTCATCATGCGGATTGAGCAAAGAAGAATTCAGCACAGAATTGGAGCAAAAAGGTTGACAGTGTCTACGCGTGAGTTGATTGAAGTAAAGGGTCAGCATCATCATTCTGTCCTCCCTCTGGGTTCAGTTCAGTCCATCTGGGTGGGGGGCCTTAAATCCTGCAGAATATAAAGGTGTATTGTTATGCATATTCCTTGAGGAACAGGACAGTGCCCCAGGGCTGCCCTATTGTTTCTTGATTGCTTCTCCCCTGTTTGCACCTCCCCTCTCTTAAGATGATTAATTACTGAGACCTGTTCAAGGGCAAGCATTGTGGCCAGGCTTAGATCCCAAAATGGCTTTATGTCAAGAAAGCCATTCCTGGTTCTCTTTCTTCAAGGATCCTCTCATCTATCTCTTACACTAGAGCACAAGGACTGCTTTAGCCCTCTTCCTATCACATGATAATTGCACAAAAATTGCTAAGTTCCACAAAGGCTCTCATCTGACCCTAACTAGAGCACTGAAGCAGCCGTTAGTGTTTCCCGTTACCAAGGAAGAACTGGTTCAATTTGCCCAGGGCCGTTGAACTAAATAATGGTGGAGATGAGATGCTAACCTGGGTCTTTCCTACTCAGTAACTCCAGGTCACTAGAAACGCTGTTGATAGGAGGGGTAAAGTGAAGAACAAGCCATGAGCCACCAGTGATTTGGCTTCAGCTAGTATCTTTCCCGCCTTTTCTCTTGATCTTTCTCCATTCAAAGCTAATGGCCATTTTGGTTTTAACACGATTAAAGCAATTCTAGAATGAACTACCAGAAAGTAGCAACTGAGAGAGGCTGCTTTCCAGAGTAAGATTTTATTAGGATTAAATCCCCAATTCAGGCGGACCTGACACTGTGGTTTATTCATTTCCCAGAGAAGAGACCAAGCTCCTCTCAATTTCCTGCTCCTCACCAAGAAGGCAAGAATTGGAAATGAGATGTTGCAGAGGTGGGGACCCAAAGCCTCCAGCCCCTCGTTTTGCTGGGCTCTGATCCTCTGTGCCGTCTCCCCAGCCCCCTCCAGAAGACAGGCAACCTTTGTTGAAAATTTGCATGGTGATGCCACAGCCCTCCAAGACCGCAGCGGAGACTCCTTGGACCGTCTCCAGAACTGGAGGTAAGTGCCCTGGGCATTCTAAACCAGCACATTCTCACTTCCATAATGGTGTCACAGCTAGGATGTAATTCCTAAGTGTCAGGGAACTTAAGTACTTCACAAGTTCTTTCAAGCGCGATTGTCTCTAGGTGTCTATTGACACTTTTTCCAGTCTCCTCCCAAGCCCGCCCCTGGCTTTAAAACCTTCCCTAGATCGATGTATCCCTCTGAAAGCCTTCCCACCTTCGATTCTCATCTGCAAGTCCTCCCGGGAAGGCCAAGATCCGTCAATCAATTGGATAGCATTGATTTTCTAAGTGCTTTCTTTAGTTTTTTTTTTTTTTAATTAATTTTTGAATAGATGATTCATGTACATTCCAATAACTGCAAAACAACAATAAGGTATGTAGGGAAATGCATGTTTCTTTTCTCTCTGTGTACCAATCTGTTACAGATTCAGAGACGTTCTGTGCCCTTCTTTTTTTTTTTT
Organism: Bubalus kerabau; assembly: GCF_029407905.1. NCBI lineage: Eukaryota > Metazoa > Chordata > Mammalia > Artiodactyla > Bovidae > Bubalus > Bubalus kerabau. The sequence goes on along the minus strand of NC_073635.1, from coordinate 20,056,942 downwards.
TTTCTGTTGTTGTTCAGTTGCTCAGACGTGTCCCTTGCCACCCCATGGACTCAGCACGCCAGGCTTCCCTGTCCTCCACCACCTCCTGGAGCTTGCTCAAACTCCTGTCCTTCAAGTCAGTGATGCCATCCAACCATCTCATCCTCTGTCGTCCTCTTCTCCTCTTGCCCTCAATCCTTCCAGCATCAGGGTCTTTTCCAACAAGTAGGCTCTTCCCATCAGGTGGCCAAAGTATTGGAGCTTCAGCTTCAGCATCAGTCCTTCCAATGAATATTCAGGGTTGATTTCCTTTAGGATTGAAGTGGTAACATAATGAATACTCTGTTTTTCACCTCAAATGCCTAGGGGACAGGTCCAAATCCATTCAGGTAGATTTGTCTAAAGGAATTTGTGGCTGGAAAACATAGTATTTTATGGATGAACTTGTTACCAAACAAAGTTCATGTGCTCAGGATACAGTGAGGTCAAACAGACTGAATTATGGGAGTTTGGAGAAAGGTTTATTGCAGGGCTAAGCAAGGAGAACAAGTGGCTCATGCTCAAAAACCTTGAACTCCCTGATGGTTTTCGGGGAAAGGTTTTTATCAGCAGATTTTGGGATGAGGGCTGCAGGGTGTGTGGCTTTGTTCTGATTGGCTAGTGGTGACGTAAGAGGGCGGTGCACTTTTTTGATGGTAAGAGGCTCAAGGAGATAGCTCTGGTGAAGGGATAGGCTGTCCTTTATTTGACATGAAACTTCATTAGGCTTGAAAGCAGAGACATTACTTTGCCAACAAATGTCTGTCTAGTCAAAGCTATGGTTTTTCCAGTAGTCATGTATGGATGTGAGAGTTGGACTATAAAGAAAGCTGAGTGCCAAAGAATTGATGCTTTTGAACTGTGGTGTTGGAAAAGACTCTTGAGAGTCCCTTGGACTGCAAGACGATCCAACCAGTCCATCCTAAAGGAAATCAGTCCTGAATATTCATTGGAAGGACTGATGCTGAAGCTGAAATTCCAATACTTTGGCACCTGATGTGACGAACTGACTCATTGGTAAAGACCCTGATGCTGGGAAAGATGGAAGGTGGGAGGAGAAGGGGATGACAGAGAATGAGATGGTTGGATGGTGTCACCGACTCAATGAACATGAGTTTAAGTAAACTCAGGGAGTTGGTGATGGACAGGGAGGCCTGGCATGCTGCAGTCCATGGGATCTCAAAGAGTCAGACACATCTGAGCAACTGAACAAAACTGAACTGAATGGTCCCCTTTCCCCTTGCCCACCTCTTTAGTTCTGGAGCTTACAGGCACTTAGGCCCAAGAAAACAGGCCAGGTGGGGAATTGGAGGTGTTCCACTAAAGGAGAGATTTGTCTCAATCTTTCCCTTATAGCTCAGTTGGTAAACAATCTGCCTGCAATCCAGGAGATCCTGGTTTGATTCCTGGGTTGGGAAGATCCCCTGGAGAGGGATAGGCTACCCACTCCAGTATTCTGGCCTAAAGAATTCCATGGACTGTATAGTCCATGGGGTCACAAAGAGTCGGACACAACTGAGCAACTTTCACCCTCACCCTAACCTGTATCAAAGTGATTTGTTTTCAATTATTATGAATTCGCTTTAATTGACCTTTTTGTGCCCCGAGGAGAAGCTGAGGCAGTCAAAGTTGGGGAAAAGTGGGGTCGAATGAAGATGTGAGGGGGACGTCTCCTAGGTAGGAAGGCTGACGGTTCTGACATGAAGGGCAATAAGAAAGTGGGGAGAAGTGGATATGAGGTAGATTCCACCTAGGATGACTAGGGCCCCAGCCCCGCAGTTACTGCCACACCCCCACTTTAAGGCAGCCCATTCCCCTGCACCTGTCAGCTCTGAAGCCACCCTTTTTGCCCTTGACACCCAAGTGAGGGGGCTGCCCTGGAGTGATATTTCCTAGGAATGAAAAACACTTCCCTAACCCTGCCTAAGGGAATGCTCTGGTTTCCATGCTGAGATGACCTGAGTGTTGCCCTGAAGATCAGAGACACAAAGCTGCATGCCCCCCATTCCGGCCCAAGGAATATTGGGGCCATATTGTTTGCCCCCCATCCAGTAAAATGCAGCACCCGGAAAAACCTTTATTGTTTATGATTTACTTCAAGATAAATCTCCCTGGGGACTGGGGTGTGTGTGTGTGTGTGTGTGTGTGTGTGTGTGTGTGTGGTGGTTTTGATTTCTCCTCTAGGCATGGCTAGTTACTCTCTTTAATCTACTGGTCATCCTACTTGGAGCTTTCTCAGTGGCTCAGTGGTAATGAATCCACCCGCAATGCAGGAGACATGGATTCGATCCCTGGGTCAGGAAGATCCCCTGGAATAGGAAATGGCAACCACTCCAGTACTCTTGCCTGGAAAATCCCATGGACAGGGGAGCCTGGTAGGCTATAGTCTATGGGGTCGCAAAGAGTCAGACACGACTGAACGACTTCACTCACTCCAGTATTCTTGCCTGGAGATCCCATGGACAGAGGAGCCTGGCAGGCTACAGTCCATGGAGTCACAAAGTCAGCCATGACTGAAGTGACTAAGCACACATCTTACTGGACCTATCCTACTTCCTTTTAAGGCAGTTGCTCACCCTGTCCTCCTTGAAACACTTTCTTTTCTGTTTTTTAATGTACTGAAGGAAATCCATGTTATGTTTGGAGCTCTTTTCTTTATAATTTTACTTATCTAGTTGTTTTTGGCTGTGTTGGGCCTTTGTTGTTGCTCCGGGCTTTTCTCTAGTTGCAGCAAGGCGGGGAGCTATTCTCTGGTTGTGGTGCTCTCAGGCTTCTCGCTGTGGGGGCTTCTCTTATTGCAGAGCACAGGCTCTAGGGTGCTTGGGCTTCAGTAGTTGTGGCTCCCGGGCTCTAGAGCACTGGCTTAATAGATGTGGTGCACGAGCTTGGTTGCTCCACAGCTTGTGGGATCTTCCTGGAGCAGGGATCAAACTCCTGTCTTCCTGCATTGGCAGGTGGATTCTTTACCACTGAGCCACTAGAGAAGCCCTGGAACACTTTCAGGACACCACGTTCTCCGCAGTTTCTGGCCGTCTGCCTGGGCACTCCTGGACCTTAAAGCACCGAAGGATCAGTCCTCAACCTTCATCCCCGATCTGCCTCATCTCTTCGTGTTGTCTCAGGGCTTTAAGTACCGTCTCTGTACTGAGGACTCCCACATTTATCCATCCAAGCAGGACCTCTCCTCTGAACTTGAAACCCTTCTATGTAATTGCCCACTTGACAGCTCCAGTATCTTATTGGCTGTCAACACCAACAGGATTTGTCCCTCAAAGCTTGCTTCTTTGGTTTTCTCCCCTATTTTAGTAAATGGCAATGCCACTCTGAAAGTTTTGGTTTGTACCAAAAAAAAAACCCCAAACAAAAACAAAAATGATACAACCCTGGAAAGTCATCCTTGACTCCTATCTTTCGTATAACCTGTCTCACTCAGCTTATAAACCACAGTCCTTCCAGTGGCCCATGAGTCTGACAAGTGTGTGACTAAATTAGCCCTGTTTCCAGGGCTATTTGATCGGGAAATAATGGGGTAGGGTGAGCTTACATTCCCCACACAAATCTAATTTTTGGAGTCTACAGATGTTTGCCAGAGGCATCCAATAATTGAAAGACTAGATGGCTTAGGTCGGTCACAATAGGCTTATTTCCCCTCAGTTCATTTCTTCAACAACTATTTACTAAGCAGCTACTCACAGCCAGACCCTGCTCTAGATGCCACCGATACATCTCTGAACAAAACAGAACTCTGTTTCTCGATAAAGGACAGAAATGGTATGGACCTAACTGAAGCAGAAGATATTAAGAAGAGGTGGCAAGAATACACAGAAGAACTGTACAAAACGATCTTCATGACCCAGATAATCACGATAGTGTGATCACTCATCTAGAGCCAGACATTCTGGAATGTGAAGTCAAGTGGGCCTTAGAAAGCATCACTACGAACAAAGCTAGTGGAGGTGATGGAATTCCACTTGAGCTATTCTAAATCCTGAAAGATGATGCTGTGAAAGTGCTGCACTCAATATGCCAGCAAATTTGGAAAACTCAGCAGTGGCCACAGGACTGGAAAAGGTCAGTTTTCATTCCAATCCCAAAGAAAGGCAATGCCAAAGAATGCTCAAACTACTCACAATTGCACTCATCTCACACACTAGTAAAGTAATGCTCAAAATTCTCCAAGCCAGGCTTCAGCAATACGTGAACCGTGAACTTCCAGATGTTCAAGCTGGTTTTAGAAAAGGCAGAGGAACCAGAGATCAAATCGCCAACATCCGCTGGATCATCGTAAAAGCAAGAGAGTTCCAGAAAAACATCTATTTCTGCTTTATTGACTATGCCAAAACCTTTGACTGTGTGGATCACAATAAACTGTGGAAAATTCTGAGAGAGATGGGAATACCAGACCACCTGACCTGCCTCTTAGAAACCTATATGCAGATCAGGAAGCAACAGTTAGACGTGGACATGGAACAACAGACGGGTTCCAAATAGGAAAAGGAGTACGCCAAGGCTGTATATTGTCACCCTGCTTATTTAACTTCTATGCAGAGTACATCATGAGAAACGCTGGACTGGAAGAAACACAAGCTGAAATCAAGATTGCCGGGAGAAATATCAATAACCTCAGATATGCAGATGACACCACCCTTATGGCAGAAAGTGAAGAGGAACTCAAAAGCCTCTTGTTGAAAGTGAAAGAGGAGAGTGAAAAAGTTGGCTTAAAGCTCAACATTCAGAAAACAAAGATCATGGCATCCGGTCCCATCACTTCATGGGAAATAGATGGAGAAACAGTGGAAACAGTGTCAGACTTTATTTTTCTGGGCTCCAAAATCACTGCAGATGGTGACTGCAGCCATGAAATTAAAAGACGCTTACTCCTTGGAAGGAAAGTTATGTCCAATCTAGATAGCATATTCAAAAGCAGAAACATTACTTTGCCAACAAAGGTCCATCTAGTCAAGGCTATGGTTTTTCCAGTGGTCATGTATGGATGTGAGAGTTGGACTGTGAAGAAGGCTGAGCGCCGAAGAATTGATGCTTTTGAACTGTGGTGTTGAAGACTCTTGAGAGTCCCTTGGACTGCAAGGAGATCCAACCAGTCCATTCTGAAAGAGATCAGCCCTGGGATTTCTTTGGAAGGAATGATGCTAAAGCTGAAACTCCAGTACTTTGGCCACCTCATGCGAAGAGTTGACTCACTGAAAAAGACTCTGATGCTGGGAGGGATTGGGGGCAGGAGGAGAAGGGGACGACAGAGGATTAGATGGCTGGATGACATCACCAACTCAATGGACGTGAGCCTGAGTGAGCTCCGGGAGTTGGTGATGGACAGGGAGGCCTGGCGTGCTGCGATTCATGGGGTCGCAAAGAGTCGGACATGACTGAGTGACTGAACTGAACTGAACTGATGTATAAAATAGTTAACTGGTGCGAACCTACAAAAAACAGACAAAAGTCTCTGCCCTCTTGAAACATGCATTCTAGTGAGTAAACAGACAGCAGATAAAATATCAACTAAATTACATAGAATTAGTCAGCACGTCCTGGGAGAAAACTCAGGCAGGGAGAAGTGTGGAGAATACTGGGGAGGGCAGGGGTACCATGTCCCATGTTGGATGAGATGTTCAGAGATGGCCTCACCGAGCAGGTAACATTTGAATAAAGGCCTGAAGGACATGAGGAGTGAGCAGCGGTGTTTGGAAGAGTGAGTGACAAGCGTGGGAAACACCGAAGGAAAAGAAAGGGCCCTCGGTAGGAGGTTCTCTGTTCTTTTTAGCGGAGGCTGGTGTGCCAGGAGAGAAGTGAACCAGGGCAGTAGGAGGAGATGAGAGCAGAAGCGGGGCCTGTCTGGCTCTGGCCATGGAAAGACCCACTCACATGGCAATCCAAGGAGCAGGAAGCACTCCGTCACCCGGCATGTGGCCACTCAACTGTGGTCACTAAAGGGAACCAGGGCTTCTGTGGGTCATCACTGATTCCAGATCTGGGGCAAGAAATGAGCACTTTGTCCTTCTAGAAAGCGAGGAGGCTTTCAGAGATGACAGTTTGTTGTTCTTCAGTCTCTCAGTCATGCCCGACTCTTTGGACCCCGTGGCACGGCAGGCTCCTCCCTCTATGTGATTCTCCGGGCAAGAATACTGGAGTGGGTTGCCATTTCCTTTTCCAGGGGGTCTTCCCAAACCCAGGCATCGAACCCTGAGTCTCCTGCATTGCAGATAGATGCTTTACTGCTGAGCCACTGGGGAAGCCCTTAGAGATGACTGGGTTGTATCCAAAAGACTCATGTCAGGAGCCAGTGAGGTTAAAGAGACTCTCAGCATTCAAAGATGGAATAATTTGAGCATCTCCAATGGATTGAGATTCATCAAATATATTAAAATTTGTGAGTTTATAATTATACCAGGAGAAAAAAAAACCTCCTCATAGGTCACCTTTACAGGTTGCTAAGGAACCGACTCATCACTCTGAATGCTGGTTTAAAAAGGGAAAGCTGAGCATTTGCCTTGTTTTTTTCTATATGAACCATATCTCAGGATAGCTGAATTGTTGTTGAGGAAAAGTTCTTGTTTCAGAAGCTTTCCAGCTAGTAGATGAAGGAGGAATGCTGGGATTAGAATACCATACGTCTCTAATCGCTAATGAGATAACAGATCTAAGCAATGATCATCAGTGCCTGTTAAAAACTCTCAGGGGAAAAGCTTATGGGGCACTTTTAAATGGACGGATCAAGCTGGCAGTGCCTGGATTCACTTGCCAATCCTAGCATCACAAAAGATGAGACAAGCAGACAACCATGTGATGCTGATGCGACGCAGTCGGAGGTTCACAGCACCAGCTATGAAGTATCCTTGTCAAAAAATGGACCCTGAGATAGTTATGGACTTTGGGAAGGTCATGTACACACTGCCATATTTAAAATGTGTAACCAGCAAGGACCTACTGTGTAGCACAGGGAACTCTGCTCAATGTTGTTGCCAGTGGGAATGGGAGGGGGATTTAGGGGAGAAAGCATACCTGTGTATGTATGGCTGAGTCTCTTCACTGTTCCCATGAAACTACCATAGCGTTATTAATCGGCTCTACCCCAGAACAAAATAAACAGTTTAAAGTTTGGGGGAAAAAGAAATGGACCCTGATCTAGTCACGATGTAACCAATACTTTTCAGGAAATGCAGGGCTTAGGGAAACACGTTGAATGTTGCCACAGGGATGCAGTCAGCAAAATGCAGAATGTAGGTAACTGTAAAGTATCCCAGTTTTCCCAACAAATGAAAGAAGAAAAGAAGGCAAGACAGTTTATTTAAGTGAAAAGAGACGTAGAAGATATTTAAACTGACTGCAATGTATGGACCATAAAATACTAATTTTAAAAAGCTGTTAAAAAATAATGAGAAATTTCGAGTATCTGAACACTGATTGAATGTTTGATAACATCAAGGCTTTTTAAGGTATGATGATGACATTATGGTCATGATTTTTTTTTAACATTTATGTGTTTATTTGGCTGCACCAGGTCTTAGTTCTGTCTTCACCGTGGTATGCGGGATCTTTAACTGCAGCATGTGAGAGCTAGTTCCCCGACCAGGGATCAAACCCCGGCTGCTTGCATTGGGAGTGTGGAGTCTTAGCCATTGGACCACCGAGAAAATCCCAACGGTTATGATTTTTTCTGAGTCCTTATCTTTTAGAGACACACTACTAAAATATGTGTGGATAATATGATGTGAAATCTGGGACTAATTTCAAAATAATCCAGTTAGATAGAGGAAAGTAGGATTTCCACATGTAAATAATTGTTGAGGCTTGGCAGTGATCCATTACATTATTTTCTCGGTTTTGTATTGTTTGAAAATGTTCCATAATACAAAGTAGAAAAGGAAGGGGGGATCATGTACAGAGGAGTCATAAAGAAAGACTTTCCATGACACATGGGGATAATGATCCCTATTTTCTAACTGCAGTGCCAGCCCGTAAGTCATCCTCCAGTATTTATTATTGTTTAGTCACTCAATTGTGTCTGACTCTTTGCAACCCTGTGGACTGTTGCCCACCAGGCTCCTCTGTCCATGGGATTCTCCAGGCAAGAATACTGGAGTGGGTTGCCATTTCCTATTCCAGGGAATCTTCCCAACCCAGGGATTGAACCCATGTCTCTTATGTCTCCTGCATTGGCAGGCAGGTTCTTTACCACTATTACCACCTGGGAAGCCCAATTCAGCTTTAGTAAACGTTAAGTAATATTAAAAGCAAATGAACAACAACAACAACAACAAAAAACCAATCAGCATTACTTTTCTCCTGGAATTAAAAAAAAAAAAAAAAGTTTTGACCAAACCTCCAGAAATGTTCCTTAAGCAAAATATTTTAGTTTTCCCACCCTGTATGTGTGCTTTCGTGCTGAGTCGCTTCAATCATATCTGACTCTGTACACCCCTGTGGACTGTCGCCCACCAGGCTCCTCTCTCCGTGGGGTTTCCCAGGCAAGAATGGAGTGGGTTTCCATTTCCTCCTCCAGGGGATCTTCCCAACCCAGGGATCGAACCCTCATCTCTTACGTCTCCTGCGTTGGCAGGCGGGTTCTTTACCACTAGAGCCACCTGGGAAGCCCCCCTGAGGATGTCAGTAATAGCATTTATAATCTGCTGCAGTATATATCTTTAATGCTTTTATCTTACACCCCTGCTTCCAGATATTTGTCTTGAATAAATCCTGCAGCATAGTGAAGTGCCTCAAAATCACAGATTATTTTTCATTCCTTTGCAATTCTCTACACTGTTGAAATGTTACTGGCTCAAGCACGGCCACTGATTAAGGCTGGTGTCGTCAGGTTCTGTTTTATTTGACTCCACTCATGTTAAACCACTAGCTGTGCTGTGTTGTGCTTAGTTGCTCAGTCATGTCCAACTCTTTGCTAGTCCTGGTATTAAAAATAGCCCAGATTTATCTTTCAGGATAATCACCTAACTTTGACATGTCTACTGTGCTTCACAGAAAGAGCTTCACATAAAGAAAAGTGAGGCAGGTTTGGGACAAGAATCGTGTTATTTTGCGGCTATCGTTTATCATAGGTAAAGTATGATGATTTAATGAAGATACTCTCTCCAATAGGGCTTCCCAGGTGGCGTGGTGGTAAAGAATCCCCCTGCCTATGCAGGAGATGCTAGAGACGAGGGTTCAATCACTGGGTCGAGAAGATCCCATGGAGGAGGAAATGACAGCCCTCTCCAGTTTTCTTGCCTGGGGAATTCCATGGACATAGGAGCCTGGTGGCCTACAGTCCATGGGGTCCCAAAGAGTCGGGCATGGCTTACCAGCACGCAGCCATGCCTTCTCTCCAATTCTAGCTTAAATTTCGTCTGGAAGAGCCTAGTAGGTTCTGTCTGCAGGAAAAGGGCTCTCTGCTTCTGCTTCTGCAGCGGCCCCTACTGGTGCTCTAGTGCAGAGTGGCTGAGACTTCTGTTCCTTGCCCTGGGAAAGAAAGGATGTTCTGTTTTGTAAAGTACTGAGGGACCTAGATGGGTCAACACTGCTCTATTAATATAAAATGAGATTATTCACCAGCTGTTGTTTCACTTCTTTCATCAGAGCCATTGAAACGTTTGCAAAATAGCAGAGGGTTTCTGATGGGAGGAATCATTGTTCAAAAGCCAGACCACCCAGAGGTCACTTCATGTAGTAGGCTTTGCACCCAACCTTTGCAGAAATTCAGTAATGTATTAAAGAGTTTTTTATGATGGGTCTGTGCCATGGGGAAACCACAGCTCCCTCCTTTTTCTTCCCACTGACTTCTTTTTCCCTGTTATTTCCCCCTTTTTTCTAGTATGACCATGTGTGTGCATGTGTGGTAAGTCACTTTAGTCATGTCCAACTCTCTGAGACCCTATGGACTATAGCCTGCTGGTTTCTCTGTCCATGGGATTCTCCAGGCAAGAATACTGGAGTGAGTTGCCATGCTCTCCTCCAGAGGATCCTCCCGATCCAGGGATCAAACTCATGTCTCCTGCAGCTCCTATATTGGCAGGCACGTTCATTACCACTAGTGCCACCTAGGAAGCTCTGTATTGCCATGCTGCTGCTGCTGCTAAGTCGCTTCAGCCGTGTCCGTCTCTGTGTGACCCCATAGACGGCAGCCCAACAGGCTCCCCCGCCCCTGGGATTCTCCAGGCAAGAACACTGGAGTGGGTTGCCATTTCCTTCTCCAATGCGTGAAAGTGAAAAGTGAAAGTGAAGTTGTTCAGTCGTGTCGGACTCAGCGACCCCATGGACTGCAGCCTACCAGGCTCCTCCCTCCATGGGATTTTCCAGGCAAGAGTACTGGAGTGGGGTGCCATTGCCTTCTCCGTTCCTTCTCCATAGGTCTCCCTAAAAATCTATGGAAAGGAGTTACTAGATCAAGTAAAAACAAGTCCAGTTAAAGAGATAGTAAATGTTTGGATATAAACTTTGTCTTTTTGAGTCCATCTCATGACCTACTGTGTTCTTGACTCATAGACTCAGAATGTTATCCAGGATGGGAGGGAGGAGACCAGAGAAAGAGATCCACGAGGAGAAGCATGCGCCTCAGGCTCCATGTGCACTCGAACCACGTGGGCATCCTGGCTTCCCTGGCGGCTCAGTCGGTAAAGAATCCGCCTGCAATGTAGGAGACCAGGGTTCAATCCTTGGGTTGGGAAGATCCCCCGGAGAAGGAAATGGCAACCCATTCCAGTATTCCTGCCTGGAAAATCCCATGGACTGAGGAGCCTGGCGGGCTACAGTCCATGGGGTTGCCAGGAGTTGGACACAACTTAGCAACTAAACCACCAACCACCTACCAGGTCTGGAGAGGGGCCTGAGAACCTGCATTTCTGAAAAGCAGTCAAGGGGATAGACAACTCTTTGAATGCAAGGGTCTCAGTTCAGTGGTGTTCCCATTTACATTTTTCAGTGTGTCTGTAAATTTGCCCAAGATTTAGAAAATACAGCCCAAACAGATAGTCAGAGTGGCAAAACTATTCTCCCTAAAACTGAATTCCTTAATAAATACTTTGTTGTAAAAATACGTGTGAGAATAGAGCATCATTCAGTATCCATTTAAAAAAATGGTTCTCCTCTCCTTTCTACTGATGGATCATTCAACCTCGATGGCCATTTCTGTTGCTTTTCTGTTGAAGTGTGAATACAGGACGCCTATTCTGTACTTGGATCCAGTGTGCTAACCTATAACTACCTTTCTCATGAAATAATACTTTCCAAGAATGAGTTTCCTAGACACATCTTGATCACATACGTGACAGGGAAGGTCAGGATCTGGGTCTGTTAATTAGGAGCTGAATGACCTTGGACAAATTGCTTAACCTCTCTGATCCTTAGTTCCTGCACCTAAAAGAAGAAAGGAGAGTGGAGGAATTAAAAATGTAAAAAGAACATTTTTTTTGAGTGGAAAAATAGGACTACCTATCTCACAGGATTATTGTAAGCTTTAAACAAGATTATGTATGCAAATTACTTGCTACATTATTCGAAGTAAGTACATGAGCCACGTGAAGTGTTCCATAAGCCGAGCTTCAAGACAAATGAAACCCTGAAATTTACATTTAGAATTGCTAAAATGTTTTCCTGTAAACCATTTTGGAAGGAAATCTTTCCAAAACATTTCTCGTACCCCTATCTTGTGTTACCGGCTTCCCCTGGGGCTCAGTGGTAAAGACTTCTTCACCTGCAGTGCAGGAGCCGCAGGAGATTTGGTTTCGATCCCTGGGTTGGGAAGATGCCCTGGAGGAGGTCATGGCAACCCACTCCAGTGTTCTTGCCTGGAGAATCCCTGTGGACAGAGGAGTCTGGTGGGCTACAGTCCATGGGGTCGTCAAGAGTCGGAGACGACTGAAGTGACGTAGTGTGCACGCACGCACCTTGTGTTACGGTGTATTCCGAATCCAGTTTAGCTCTTCCCTCGTGACTCAGGGTCCTGGTTTTGAAAGTGAGTGACCGCCCTGTCCCGGAACACAGGCATGGCCTCAGTCGGGGCGATGACGATCTTGGCCCTTCTCACAGCCACCCTCCTGGCCCTTTCCCCTGCTAGCACTCCCGAGCCTTCTGTTCATACTTCCACAATAGCTCTTACCACATGGAGACCAAAATATCTGTCTATTCAGGTTTTTGGCCTCAGACCCCGTTGCTTGTGGCCAGGGCCGGGCCTTCAGTAAGTGTTTGCTGTTGAACCAAGAGCTCCCTAGGCCCCACTTACAGGGTTGGATGTCAGGAACTCAGAAGCATGGCTTGTGTTCATTTATTCAGACACTTTAAAACGCCTCCATGTCCTCAGCCAAGAGCTGAAAGCGCTGCTCTATTTTATCTTTTAAAGATAGCCAGGGAGGGACAGAAATTGTATTCCTCCTTAAAACCTTGTGATGGTTTTTAATTATTGCAGGGCCAAGAAGTTATTTATCCTTCTGGTAAATTTTAAACCGATTCTGTTTTTTTGGTTCTTTGAAGATGCTTCCCTGGTCACTCAGCAGTGAAGAATCTGCCTGCCAAGCAAGAGACGTGGGTTTGTTCCCTGGGTCAGGAATTTTTCCTGGAGAAGGAAACGGACAAGCCACTCCAGTATTCTTGCCTGAGAAATCCCATAGTCAGAGGACCTGCTGGGCTGTAGTCCATGGGGTTTCAAAGAGTCGAACACGATTGGGTGACTGAGCACTCTGCACGCGGCTGCTGCTTTCCTTGGCAGCAAGGCCACTGAAGCCAGGCAGCCCAGGATTTGAACACTGATCTGCAGTTTGACTCCTGTTTGAAGCCTGTTTGACTCCAGGCTTTGATGCTGAATTTCCAAATCTGTACGAGGTTATAAAAGTTTGCTGAATGGCTACGTGTGTGGAGATGGCAGTAAAGATATTTCCAGAAGTCCTCTTAGGGAGGAGTTTTAACATTTTCTGCTTTGAAAATCCCACTAGGGTTAGGGGCAGGAGTGGGACTCTAAAGAGCCTCCCTGCGTAATACTTCCTAGGCTGCTGTGAACTGGAGTTGCAGGGAGCTTCACCTTTTAAACAGTCGGGCATTTTACTTTGCAGAGCACAGAAATGAGCAGGATACCGAGCTGCTTCATATGCACAAGACTGGTGGATAATTTCTCAACAACAACTCTCCCTCCCCTTTGACCTTACTGCCAGAACCGTCTTTCCAACTCTAGAGGCTAAAAACACCAGTATTAGTTACTACAGGCCTGTGACTCAACCCTGGTGGATGAGTTTAAAGATAAAACTTCTGAGATATTTCTGGGAAACGTTTTCTCTTCTGACTTAGGGTGGGAGGCCGGGGATGTGGTGAGAAATGCCACTCTTTCTACGTGTAAGTGTAGTTATATGCAGGTAGAATTCCTCCAGCCATGGCAGCCGTCTTGTGACCATGGGCAGCAACTCTGAGGATGAAAACATTCTGTGAATGGCAAAGGAAAAAGGCAGGAAGCCCCTGGGCTGGTGCTTGATGACATCGTTGTGCTTCTGAATTAACCAAAGCTAGAAATGATATTTCCAGTGATAATAAACTTTATTGTTTAAGCCATATTTATATTGCATATTCTATTACCTGTTACTTATTCAGTATAAAATTGAGGCGGCTGAACCTTGGAGATGGGAGAAGAAGAAGGAGACTTGATGGTAGCACAGCAGGAGAGGACATCAGAGAAAAGCCACTTGTGTTGAGAATTTTGACATCTACTGGATGTGCAGTGTAGAACTCTGTTTCATGTCTTTGGGGAGGCATCAGCAAATTTATATTGCTTGCGAATAGTTTTGGTGCTAATGGATTGTTATGGGGGACTTGAAGAAGGGTTGAAATCTACATCAAGAATGGTGCGTGATGGTAAATTCCCTGGTGGTCCAGTGGTTAGGACTAGATGCTTTGAAGGAACTAGGTCTGGGAACTAGGATCCCACAAGCCCAGTGATGTGGCCAATAAAAGAAAAAAAGAGTGGTGCTTAATGAAAACAAAGACCTGGGAGTAGCCTTCATACCTTACATAACTTCTGGGTTGTGTAGGGATTAGAGATCCATCTGTCAAACATCTAGAATGATGCCTAGAACTTGGACATATATAATAAATTATAAATTATAGATAAATTATAAAATATAATAAATTTATTAAATTATAATAAATTATGGACATATATAATAAATAATATCTATAATAAATTATAGATGTTATTATTACCTTGTATTTTTAGTTTTAATTTTATTTTTTGACTGAGCCACGTGGTTTATGGGGCCTTAGTTCCCCCACTAAGGACTGAACCCGGAGCCCTTGGCAGTGGTTAGGGAGGTCTAACCACTGGTTTGTCATTGTTTAGTTGCTAAGTCGTGCTTGACTCTTTTGAGATCCCATGGACTGTAGCCTGCTGGGCTCCTCTGTTCATGGGATTGCCTAGACAAGAATACTGACATGAGTTGCCATTTCCTTCTCCAGGGGATCTTCCCTACCCAAGGATCAAACCTACATCTCCTGCTTGGCAGGCAGCTTCTTTACCATTGAGCCGCCTGGGAAGCCCCTTGTGTGTAACCACTGGGCTGCCAGGGAATTCCCACTAGTGTTATTATCTCAGCTCCTATATATGTATCCAGAAAGGAGGCAGAAATTAGATGCTCTTGGGTGGAGCTGTACTGGAGGGCAGACACGTGGTCAGCTTTGAGAAGAAGGTCTGTGAAAACAACAAGGAGCTGAGCATCCCTGGCAGGAGCCCTGGCAGGTGGGCAGGGAAGTCCCACAGCAGAGCTACTGTGACCCTACAGGTGGGGCAAAAGGCTGCATGCAGAGGCTAGAGGTAGAGGCAGATGGGGCATTATTACTCAATGGATGTAAAGTTTCAGTTATGAGAGATGAAGACGTTTGGGAGATCTGTACACAGCAAGTGCACCTAACACTATTCTGCTGCACACTTGAAAACGGCTAAGATGGTAAATTTTGTGTTATGTGTTTCTTACTACAGTTTAAAAAAAAAGGAGGGGAGGACCCAGTTACTAGAACTAAAGCCTACAATCAGAACAGGCTCAACAGAAGCCTGACAGTTGTTTGGAGAGAGGCTTCCTGGATTTCCCCTGATTAGTACCGAACGGGTTCCAGAGCTTACCCTCAAGCTGCCATGTAGAAGTCAAGTTTCCTCAACAGTGGAATAATACTTTAAGACTCTCTGTTTCCACTCCAGGGGATCTGGGTTCCATCCCTGGTCCAGGAACTAAGGTCCCACATGCCATGTGGCATGGCCAAAAAAAATAAAAATTAAAAATAAAGGGTGGTATAATGCTGTATGGGCTTCCCAGATGGTGCTACTGGTAAAGAACGTACCTGGCAGTGCAGGAGACACAAGCGACGTGAGTTCAGTTCGTGGGTCAGGAAGATCCCTGGAGGAGGGCATGGCAACCCACTCCAGTATTCTTGCCTAGAGAATCCCATGGACAGAGGAGCCTGGTGGGCTACAGTCCACAGGGTTGCAAAGAGTTGGATACAACTGAAGTGACTTAGCAAGCAAGCAAGGATAATACTGTGCATGTTTGTGTGTGTATCTATACATACAATATCTCCTTCTCTCTGTGCTTTTGTGTGTGTGCATGTATGTATCTCCTTACCTTATTTAACCTCTCAAAAGGGCCTTGGGTGTCAACCTAACTTATCTGGACAGCTATGGGGAGCCTTCAAAGCTAGGGAGTTGCTTTGGTCAATGTGTTCTGAAAGGACATAGCATAAACACCACTCGAACTGAGGCTCTAAAGGTTATTGTGGACGTTTGCACCTACTTTCTTGCTCTTCTGTTCTGGCACAGGACTGGCACGTCTCACATAGGAGCTACTCCTGCAACCTTGGTCCCAGATTGTGAAAAGACACGGAGCAGAAGCAGAGCCTTTACCAAAGTGGCAGCAGACATGATACCAGAGTAAGGAACACTGGTTGTTACAAGCCACTGGGAGTCAGGGAGTCCTTTGTTACTATACATCTGGACAATCACCTTTTGCGAACACACAGGATGGAGAAAAATAATGAATTGTTATTTTAAGCCACTACATTTGTTGTTGTAAGGCAAAAATAGATAATTGAAGCATTCTATAGAGAAGGAAGGCTAACTTGATCCTAGGCAGGGTAGAAAGAGAGAAGATAAATTTGAGGAATATTAAAAGAGTGTGTTTGAACTCTTTTGATCACTAATGATAAAACTTGAGCAAAAAGAAGAATCTTATTGGCTAAAGTTACTGAAAAGGAGTGAGGATCAAATGATGTCATGGGGTTGTTTCTGTCCATCTCTTGACTACCTTCCTTTGGTTGGATGGGTACCCTGCACTCTGAACAGCGGATTCCAGCAACCCTGAGTACAGCTTCCGCAGCCTCATGTCTTCCAAGGTTCAAGTTCAGTTTTCTACTGACCTTCTTGTCTGGTCCTGCCCACAAAGGTCCTGAGATTCACTCTGAATAGACTGACTGAGGTCAGAGCCCACCGCTGAGACGATCCCTATGGCAGTGGCTGCAGGAAAGGATGTATTTGTTATGGGTCTTTCTGTTGAAACTCAACCAGGTTTTTTTGAAAGGAGAATTTATTCAATAATATAACTTAAAAAAAAGAGAGAGAAAATTTCATTAACTATTCCAATTTCAGGTGCAGTTTGAATTAGATCCAAAAGAATGTGTCCAGGATTTATTTCTTGACTTTTAAAAATTATGGCCAGCTGAGATACTCTTCCTACAGAGGATTTTGAAAGCCAAGGAGAAGTGGGTTTGATGACAGTAAGAGGCTACCATCAGGTGTTTGTTTTTTTATTTTTTGGTCGCACTCTAGGGGTGTGCAGGATCTTAGTTCACCAGGGATCGAACCCACACCCGCTGCAGTGGAAGCATGCAGTCCTAACCACTGGACCACCTGGTAAGTCCCTTGGAGTTCTTCTTCCTAATTGATTTCTACAAACAACCATAGCTGTATTAGTCTTGCTGTATCATCACAGGTTTGTGTATAGTAAGGAATTGTTCTTTGTTTAAGTTCATTCGTGTTCCAACTGCCCTCAGAGGCAAGATTGTAAAATGAATCCAGATTGCCTGAGCTTAGATCCTGGTTCTCACACTGAGTAGCTGTATGACCTAAGGAGACTCTCTACTCTATGCCTCAGTTGATCTGTCTGTAAAATGGGATCAACCAAAATCAACCCTGAATATTCATTGGAAGGACTGATGCTGAAGCTGAAGCTCCAACACTTTGGCCACCTGATGCGAAGAGCCAATTCACTGGAAAAGACCCTGATGCTAGGAAAGATTGAGTACAGGAGGAGAAGTGGACAACAGAGAATGAGATATTTGGATGGCATCACCGACTCAATGGACATGAGTTTGAGCAAACTCCAGGAGACGGTGAAGGACAGGGAAGCCTGGCGGGCTGCAGTCCTTGGGTTCACAAAGAGTCAGACATGACTGAGCAACTGAACAATAAAAATGGAAAATGGTATTATCTACTTACCTTGTAGGCTTGTCAGTAATATATGTAAATCACTTAGGACAGTGCTTAGAACATGTTAAATGTAAATGTTAGTTGCTTAGTCGTGTCTGACTCTTTTGAGACCCCATGAACCATAGCCCACCAGTCTCCTCTGTCCATGGGATTCTCCAGGCAAGAATACCGAAATGGATAGCCATTTCCTTCTCCAGAGGATCTTCCTGACCAAGGGATTAAACCCAGGTATCCTACATTGCAGGCAGATTCTTTACTTATTCTCATTTTCATAATAAACAAATAACTACTAATGAAGACAGGTTTTCAGAATTATGGCTATTTCAAATGGCAGGGCTTGGCTCGGTTCAGATTTTCCTTTGGTAGTAAGAGACTGGAATTATATCTGCTCATACTGTGGGTCAGAAGACATTCTTATGGTATTTTTCTATGTATTTTTAATGTATTCATCTGTCCCATCCCTTTTCCCATTAGTTGGGTTGTCTAATGTTACGAGAGAGAAACAACTCATTAGACTTCCCGGGTAGTCCAATAGGTAGAAGCCCTCCTGCCAGTCTAGGGGGCGCAGGTTTGATCCTTGCTCCAGGAAGATCCCAGGTGCCGCAGGGCAACTGAGTCAGTGCCCAACAACTACCGAAGTCCGAGCTTTAGAGTCCATGCTCTGCGAGGAGAAGCCCACGCACCCAGTGAAGAGCAGATCGTGCTCGCTGCAACTAGAGAAAGCTTGCTTGCAGCAATGAGGACCTGGCACAGCCATAGGTAAATAAATACATTTTTTTTTAAAAGAGAGAGAGAAATAACTCATTTCATTGTGCTCCTTTAATATGAAAGAAAACCTAAGCAAAGCTCTACTGAAGTCTAAAGAGAAACAAACTAAAGATTTCTTTAATTAGAATATTTTTCAGTCTGGCTTTGAACAATAAGGACCAGTTATTGTCCCCTATCTTTTTATCTTCTCATTGCATAATCTCACTTCTCCTTTTTCTTTTTTACTTTGAGAAGCTTAGAAAAACCGGAATTTCCAAATGAGTGTGACGTTAGCAATTCATATCATGGTGAGTTGTAAGTTACTCATAGCTTCTCCTGGTTATTTTTGTTTGGGTTGTTCTGTGTAGTTGTGGTTGATAGAACAATTGTTCTGTGAGTCTGGAATTATCTTGGCTCTAGCAGCTCACATTCCTATCTGTGATGTGTCCCTCTGTGAGAGTGGCAGGGATTAAGTTCTGTGGGGACATTATCCACAGCTCTCGGTTTTGGAGGGTGTTACAGCAGGCTCCATATTGATCTGAAAGTAGGGCAAGTGGATGGGGCTGGAGAGAGGCTTAGATAAGTTCAAGTACTTTCAAAAGTCCTGGAGTGTGCAGTTTGCATGGGTTTTATCCCCAAGCTAAAGGGTGGTGGGGAGAGGGAAGTGTGAATTTTGTCTCTTTGCTCTGGAAGGCAGACTAGGATCACCAAGAGGATTCTGTTCAAATGCGAACATCTGCTGAACCTGTTCCTGAATTAAATTTTAGGGATGGTTTGGGAATCAGAAATCTCCTGGGTCAACTTATGGGTTTAAATAGCTACCTACATCTTAGGTTTCTCCAGGGCAATTCAACTTGTTTTCTCTTACAAAAGTTTGATGTCATAAATGAAGAAACAAAAATATGTGTCTGAGGACTTCCCTGGAGGTCCAGTGGTTATGGCTGCGCTTTTACTGTAGGAGATGTGAGTTTGACCCCTGGTCAGGGAACTAAGATCCTGAATGCCTTGTAGCACAGCCAAAAATTAAAAAGAAAGAAAGTGTGTACTGTGATGTTTTTAATTTTTAAAATCTTTTTAAAAATGTATTTTAAATTGGAGAATAATTGCTTTACAATGGTCGTGTTGGTTTCTGCTGTAGAGCATGAATCAGCTCTAAGTATACATATATTCTTTCCCTCTTAATTTTAAAAATCTTTTTGGATAGCCAGCAAGATTTATTGAATATTCTTGGCATGAAGAAAATATTTGTTGGTGTCAAATTAGAGTCTCAAAAAACTTGTATTTTTGATCCCTATACACTAATAGCTTTTTTAAGCAATTAAAATGTGCTGGACATTAACTGACTATGGGTGTAGGTATTAATATTTCTAGCTCTACTTTATAATGGAAATAGCTGAAGCTTTGGAAGTTTAAGAACTTTCTTGCGATCACAAGTCTAATAAAAGTTGGGAATTGAACATGATTGCTGCGTGGTGCTAAGTCGGTTCACTCACGTCCGTCTCTTTGGAACCCTACAGGCTCCTCTGTCTATGAGATTCTTTAGGCAAGAATACTGGAGTGACCCACCAGGGTCCTCTGTCCATGGGGTTTCCCAGGCAAGAATGCTGGAGTGGGTTGCCATTTTCTTCTCCAGGGATCTTCAGGGATCGAGCCAGTTCCCTGTCGCAGCAAGTGGGTTCTTTACCACTATCACCACCTCAATATTGCGAACAAAAGTCTGTCTGTTGCTAAGTCTACGTCCATTCTAAGGCAGGGTTGTCTCATGGAATTTTCTGTGGTGATGTTCTATGTCTCTGTGTTCCAGTCTGGTACCCACAGTATTGGTGGCTTTTGAGCACTTGAAATGACATTTGTGTGACTGAGGAAATCAGTTGGTTTTTTTTTTTTTTTTTAATATTTCTTTCTGTATGGCTGTGCTGGATCTTTGTTGCTGCGCTTTCTCTGGCTGTGGCAAGCAGGGGCTGCTCTCTAGTTGCGGGGTGTGGGCTTCTCATTGCGGTGGCTCATCTTGTTGCAGAGCGTTGCCTCTAGGATGTGTGGGGTCAGGAGTTGTGCACGCCCTTAGCTCCCAAGCAACTTGTGGAATCATCCCAGACCAGGGATCGAACCCTTGTTCCTTATTTTGGCAGGCAGAGTCTTAACCACTGAATCACTAGGGAAGTCCAGAAATCAGTTTCTATTTTTATTTAATTTTAATCAAACAATTAAATTTGAATTTAATAGCCACATGTGTCTAGTGGCTACACATAGCTGTAGGACATCACCTTGTTTGGTCTATAAACACAGGCTACTGTGGACTCACGCATAGTAGATGTGGATATCGAAGACAGCAAGTGAGCAAGTAGTTGGAGAAAAAAAACAACCTTTTATGCAAATCAAAGTCATTTAAATTGCAGATTTTAAAGGAAGGTAGACCTCAAAGTTAAAAGACTCACAAAATATAAGTAGGGAAAACTTCTTTTGGAAAGCTTTGATAGTATATTTTACTTTGTTGTTGTTTAGTTGCTAAGTCGTGTCTGACTCTTTGCAACCTCTTGGACTGTAGCCCTCTAGGCTCCTCTGTCTATGGGATTTCCCAGGCAAGACTACTGGAGTGGGTTGCTGTTGCCTTCTCCAAGGATCTTCCTGACCTAGGAATGGAACCTGCATCTCCTGTATTGGCAGGCAGATTCTTTACTGCTGAACCAACGGTTATTAATATATTGGCAGTGTTGATTATAAGGGATATCAGTTCAGTTCAGTTGCTCAGTCGTGTCCGACTCTTTGTGATCCCATGGACTGCAGCATGCCAGGTCTCCCTGTCCATCACCAATGCCTAGAGTTTACTCAGACTCATGTCCATTGAGTCGGTGATGCCTTCCAGCCATCTTATCCTCTGTTGTCCTCTTCTCCTTCTGCCTTCAATGTTTCCCAGCATCAGAGTCTTTTCAAATGAGTCAGTTCTTCCCATC
This sequence comes from Bubalus kerabau, assembly GCF_029407905.1. Lineage (NCBI taxonomy): Eukaryota > Metazoa > Chordata > Mammalia > Artiodactyla > Bovidae > Bubalus > Bubalus kerabau. The sequence goes on along the minus strand of NC_073635.1, from coordinate 20,035,768 downwards.
AGGTGGCCAAAGTATTGGAGTTTCAGCTTCAGCATCAGTCCTTCCAATGAATATTCAGGACTGATTTCCTTTATGATGGACTGGTTGGATCTCCTTGCTGTCCAAGGGACTCTCAAGAGTCTTCTCCAACGCCAACTTGGAAACAGGGAAGAAGTTCTGCCTAGAACTGTATCCATACTGCAAGATTCAGTCCTCTAGGTGTTTTCATTTAGGGAATCATGACTAACCCAAATATCATAGTAAGGACAGAGGAGTATGTTTACAGTCAAACAATTTAACCAAGCTTTTTTGACTTTTACTTTCAGGCTTCTCCTGCCTCCAATTATCCTGTTTTCCATGAATGGTTTTAGAGCTGAATATTTACAAATTGGAGCCTTTGCTGCTCAATATTAACAAATAGACTAGGTCTCCTACAAAGAGTGATATACAAACAAAACATAGATGCCTACTTAGTAAAAGTCTACGTGATAGCCCCTTTTCTATCTGACCCCTGGATTTATGTTTGTTACGAAAACCTTGGCTTCTTTGTACACTAGTGCTGAGTCAAATCCCAGAGGCAGAGTTTTGGGTGAAGTAGAAAAGTATATCTTTATTGCTTTGTCAGGCAATAAAGTTTTTTTGATTACGTAATTAATTTGGGTGCACCTGGTCTTGGTTGTGGCAGTGGGATCTGGCTCCCCTTCCAGGGCTGGAACTCCAGGCCCCTGTCCCCTGCACTGGGAGTGCAGAGTCTTTGCCACTGCACCACTAGGTAAGTCCCACATGAGTTCCTTCTTGGATCTGTTGTGTTTGTGTTGCCCTTTGCATATCGTCACCTGACTGTCTACTGGGAAGGCAGGCAGTGGGTCAGAGGAATAAAGAGAGTGTGACCGACTCTCTAGGCAGAGTGCCTTTCCCTCCTGTCTCTGCTCTGCTCCCTACTCCCCTGTCCATTAATGCAAGTGCCTGATGAAGACACTGTATGGGAGGTGGTGGACACTCAAAGTATGTTTGGAACAGAAATCCATTTGAAAGAAGAATTGTCAAAAAAAAAAGTTGTCAGAAGTTTTAGGACAAAGAGGAAGAGTAGAATGGGGGAAAAGAGGAGATGGTGGCTGACAGAGAGACGCCCCAAATTTGAGTCACTGGTGACAGTCATTTCCCAGAGAGTAAGGACTTCAATGAAAGGACCTCTTGACGAAAATGAAAGAGGAAAGTGAAAAAGCTGGCTTAAAACTCAACATTAGAAAAACTAAGATCGATGCATCCAGTCTCCATCACATCATGGCAAATAGATGGGGAAACAATGGAAACAGTGATAGACTTTATTTTCTTGGGCCCCAAAATCGCCACAGTTGGTGACTGCAGCCATGAAATTTAAAAATGCTTGCTCCTTGGAAGAAAAGCTATGACCAACCTAGACAGCATATTACAAAGCAAAGACATTGCCAACAAAGGTCCGTCTAGTCAAAGCTATGGTTTTTCCAGTAGTCATGTGTGGATGTGAGAGTTGGACCATAAAGAAAGCTGAGTACTGAAGAATTGATGCTTTTGAACTGTGGTGTTGGAGAGGACTCTTGAGAGTCCCTTGGACTGCAAGGAGATCCAACCAGTCCATCCTAAAGGAGATCAGTCCTGAATATTCATTGGAAGGTCTGATGTTGAAGCTGAAACTCCAATACTTTGGCCACCTGATGGGAACAACTGACTCATTTGAAAAGACCCTGATGCTGGTAAAGATTGAAGGTGGGAGGAGAAGGACAGAGGATGAGATGGTTGGATGGCATCACCGACTCGATGGACAGGAGTTTGAGCAAGCTCCAGGAGTTGGTGATGGACAGGTGTGCTGCGATTCATGGGGTCGCAAAGAGTCGGACACAACTGAGCGACTGAACTGAACTTGTTCTCAAGGTCTGTTCCAGTGTGGGGTGGAGCCAGGACAGGGAAAAGAAGGGAAACAAAAAGTGGGCGAGGGTCTGGCTACCATGCTTCTTTACACAGACACATTCTGAAGCAGAAGTCCAAAAAGGCAGGAAATTTAAATTCAGACTCAGACTTCCAGGTTGTAATGGAAGCACATTTGTCAAAGTTTAGAATATATTTTAAGCTTGGAAGCTGGATTTTTAACTTTAAAATTGTAGACATGTGATATGTAGACTTCTGTTTGGGATCTTGTCCTTGTGTATTAGGAATCAGCAGCTTATAAGGGTCTTCCTGCTGTGAGCCTTGACACCCATCACACATTTGGGGGATAACTTTTTTTATTGTCTGTCTACTCCGATAGATCTGAAGTTTTGTGAAGGCAGGATACCAGGCTGTCTTATTTACAAATATATCCCAGTGTTAGTACAATGACTAACACATGGTAAGTACTCACTAAATATGCCTAAAACTCTAAAATGATGACTTACATGGTTGGTGATAGCAAGTAGGGTGAAGAGAAGAGGCAGAAATGGGCAAAGTAATTGGAAAAGAGAAGTTTTTGCGTGCTGCGATTCACGGGGTCGCAAAGAGTCGGACACGACTGAGTGAACTGACCTGAACTGAACAGAGCTTGAACAATAGCGTGCAAGTTTCCCTTCAGTCAGAGGAGTGGCAAACATGCAACATCTACTGCCTTAAGAACTAGAGTAGCAGTAATCTATTTATTCATTCTAAGCTTTTGGTGTTTTTTTTTTTCCTCCCCATTAAATGCGCGTTTGGACCATTTGGCCCACAATGTGAGGGCCTAGAGTTTTTAAGTGACTTATTCCCTAAAGTGCATTAAAAAACATGAATCTACATTTTTAAAACAAAGGAAAAAAGAACCCAGCTTTTTGGTTTCCCTTGAAAAATTGGACCTTTGGTAAGCCTGACCCACAGTCCAATATGGCAAGAATGGTCTGAAGCCTTTAAATAAGCCTGTGTTTATCAACAGGCTAATATCCACCACTTACAAAAATGGCCCAGACATAGCCAGGCCAACAAAGGCCTCTGAATTCATGACCTCTGAACCTCAGGTTCTCTGCTGCTGCTGCTGCTGCTGCGTCGCTTCAGTCATGTCCGACTCTGTGTGACCCCATAGACGGCAGCCCACCAGGCTCCCCCATCCCTGGGATTCTCCAGGCAAGAACACTGGAGTGGGTTGCCATTTCCTTCTCCAATGCATGAAAGTTAAAAGTCAAAGTGAAGTTGCTCAGTCATGTCCGACTCCTAGCGACCCCATGGACTGCAGCCTACCAGGCTCCTCCGTCCATGGGATTTTCCAGGCAAGAGTACTGGAGTGGGGTGCCATCACCTTCTCAGGTTCTCTGCAGCTGCTGCTAAGTCACTTCAGTCGTGTCTGACTCTGTGCGACCCCATAGACGGCAGCCCACCAGGCTCCCCCGTCCCTGGGATTCTCCAGGCAAGAACACTGGAGTGGGTTGCCATTTCCTTCTCCAGTGCATGAAAGTGAAAAGTGAAAGTGAAGTCGCTCAGGTGTGTCCGACTCTTAGCGACCCCATGGACTGTAGCCTACCAGGCTCCTCCGCCCATGGGATTTTCCAGGCAAGAGTACTGGAGTGGGGTGCCATTGCCTTCTCTGCTCAGGTTCTCTAAGTCTCCTTTATTTTGAAAGAGTATCTTCTTCAATCTTTGCATGGTTATATTTCTCCCAACCTTTGAATGACCTCAGTGTCAAATGTCGCTTGTATCTGCCAGAGATTCTGAAACTAAATTATTTCATGTACATTCAAAGAAGGGCACCTGCTCCAGAAAGCAACTATTAGTGTTATGGATTCAAATTTCCCTTAATCAATTCCTACGATGACTCTAAAGGGAGATGCTAGACTAGAGAGTCTATGGATCAGGGCTTGACTACTTCTTGAACGCTGATATTATGTATGGTGGTGAAACAGAGGTATTCAGTTCAGTTCAGTCGCTCAGTCGTGTCCAACTCTTTGCGACCCCATGAATTGCAGCACACCAGGCCTTCCTGTCCATGACTAACTCCTGGAGTTCACTCAAACTCACGTCCATCGAGTCAGTGATGCCATCCAACCATCTCATCCTCTGTCGTCCCCTTCTCCTCCTGCCCCCAATCTTTCCCAGCATCAGAGTCTTTTCCAGTGAGTCAACTCTTTGCATGAGGTGGCCAAAGTACTGGAGTTTCAACTTTAGCATCATTCCTTCCAGAAAAATATCTATTTCTGCTTTATTGACTACGCCAAAGCCTTTGTGTGGATCACAATAAACTGTGGAAAATTCTGAAAGAGATGGGAATACCAGACCACCTGACCCTCCTCTTGAGAAACCTGTATGCAGGTCAGGAAGCAACAGATAGAATTGGATATGGAACAACAGACTGGTTCCAAATAGGAAAAGGAGTACGTCAAGGCTGTATATTGTCACCCTGGTTATTTAACTTCTATGCAGAGTACATCATGAGAAACGCTTGGCTGGAAGAAGCACAAGCTGGAATCAAGATTGCCAGGAGAAATATCAATAGCCTCAGATATGCAGATGACACCACCCTTATGGCAGAAAGTGAAGAGGAACTAAAGAGCCTCTTGATGAAAGGGAAAGAGGAGAGTGAAAAAGTTGGCTTAAAACTCAACATTCAGAAAACGAAGATCATGGCATCTGGTCCCATCACTTCATGGGAAATAGATGGGGAAACTGTGGAAACAGTGTCAGACTTTATTTTTTGGGCTCCAAAATCACTGCAGATGGTGATTGCAGCCATGAAATTAAAAGACGCTTACTCCTTGGAAGGAAAGTTATGAGATATTGGGGATACATAAATACAGGAACTGCCAGGGTGGAGGTTGCAGAACGGGGCCTGGGACGATGGTGAAAAAACAGACGCCAGAGGGCTAATCAGTTCAAGTAATTATTGGTTATTCATGACGTGCCAGGCACTGTATTAACAGAGGGCTTCAGCAGTAGACCCACCACTGTCGCTACTTTTATTGCGCTAATTCCGATGCGGCAAACCAGGTAACACACACACACATAAACACACATATAACATACATATGTATGTGTGATGTGGAGATAAATGCTAATTATAAAACCAAAGCAGAGCAAGGGAACAGCAAGTGAAGGTGGGTGCTGTCTTACGTGACCCCGGCCAAACAAGCAAAGGAGCAAAGTAGGAACCGTGGATCCGTTTCTAATTTTCTTGGAAGCCGCCTTCGAAGCCCCGCCCCCTCCCTCCCAATAAGCGCAAGAGCCGTCTCCGGGGAAGCTCCTCCCACGCTCCCGCCCAGAGGCGGTCTTGGGGGCGGAGCCCCGCGCCCAGGCTCTCCGAGCGCCCCGCGCAGAAAGCCGCGCGCTTAGGGTTCCCGGCATTCTCTGGGTGCTTTGCAGGCTTAGAAAATTACCCCCGCCGAAGAATGGCATTCTGGGAACTGTAGTTTCCGGCCGCAGCTTCGCGTCTGAACGGGCAGTAAAAAGCCGCCAAGTCTGGCTCCATTCGTGGCACAGGACTGGCAGCTCCGAAGGGTTGTAGGAAGGGCCCTCTGGAGGGTGAAAGAGTGGGAGGGGAGGTCACCCCGAGAACCGTCAGGCAAGTCCAGCTGGCTGAGCATCCAGGCCGGAGGCCGTCACGTGACTCCAGCCCCCTCCGGCGCCCGCGGCTCTCTTCAGCGCTGTTCCCGCCCCGCCCCGCCCCTCGCGTCCATCGGCCCGAACTTCCCCCGGCGCTGCTGCCACCTCGCGCTCGGAGGCGTCACGGAACGTGCTCGCCTCTCCCCCTCCCCCGCCCTTCCCCTCTCTCGCCCTCCCCCACCTACCCCTCCCTCGCCAAGACTCGCCGCCGCCGCCGCCGCAGCCGCAGGAGTAGCCGCCGCCAGAGCCGCGCGCAGCCATGGCCGAGAACCCCGGCTTGGAGAACCACCGCATCAAGAGCTTCAAGAATAAGGGCCGAGATGTGGAGGTGAGTGTGTTTCCGCGGCGGGGGGGGGCCCGCCCGGCTCGCCCGCCCGGTCGCGCCGGCCCTGAGGCGGCGGGGAGGGGCGGGGGGCCGGCGCGACCGGGCTGGTTCTCGCCGGCCCGCGGTGGGTCGGAGTTGGCCGCCGCCTCCCGTCCCTGCGGCCGAGGGGCCGGGCGGCGGGAGGCGGGCCGGGCTGCAGCCGCCACTGGCGGCTGCCCGCTGCGGAGACCGGGAAATGCCGGGGTTTTCGGCCCCGTCACGCGGGCGCGGCCTGCTGTCGGCGAGGAAGAGGTGTGGAGCTGAGGCGGGGTCCGCGGGCCGGGGCCTCGCGCGCCGGGGATGCTGCGGCCGCGGTCTTTCGATCGCCGCGCTGAGGGGGCGGCGCGGCTCTCGCCCGGCTCGCGGTGCAGCCTCCCGCCCGGCACGGCCCCCTCAGCGCCTCCAGCGCTGCCGCACATGGAGCCTCGGCTCCGCCGGTCCCCGCGCCTACCTTCGGCGAGCCGGGCCCAGGCGGGCGGTGGCGGCCCGCAGAGGGGGGTGGGGACCAGCTGGGTAACCGACTTGTTTGAGGGTGGCGGATGGGGGAGGGTAGGATGCGCCAGGACCATTTTCTTATAACCCGGTGCGGTTCCCCGGAGCAGTCGTGCTGAGCTTCTTCCAGCTCGTACTCTCGTTAACCTCTGGCATTTGGAGCATGCCGAAGGTGGACAATAGTTTCCCGTCTATTGTGTGGAGGGCTTTGGAAGAGACGTTGTTCCGACCTCCGCTCCCAGGACCTGTTTTCTTAGCCTTTTCTTGTAGCGGAGGGGGTGTGCATAGAAGGATCATTCCTTTGACACGTTGTACTGAAATAGAGAGGCTTGGAGGGCCTCTTGCTGTAAGCTGGTAGAATGTCCAAGTGGTTGCAAAACTGTAAACATTCATCGCGGTCACTCAGTTCGTTGCTACTCAGCATGTTGCCATTGTCTCATTAAGGTGACATTAGCAGGTACTGTTTGCAAACTCGGCTTCTGCAGGCAGCGCTAGAGGTCTCTCTGCAGCTACTGAATGCTGTGTAGTGTGGTGCACAAACTTCCCTGGGACTCTGACCTCTGGATTTGCTAGGGGGAAGGTGTTTCAGGTCCACAGCCTCCTTTTCTAATACCTGGTGACACAATTTGCAGTTTTGTCATTCTTGCTCAGAGGCCAGAGTGACTTAAGAAAGTGTGCATTTTATCCTGTCTTAGAGAAGGTGGTGGTGGTGGGGATACGCCATTCAACGTTCTGTTTTGTAGAAAAACAGAAAACTCAGGCTATTTTTCGGAGCTGCCAAATTAAATACTAATTAGGAAATACCGTGGAATTCCCATTTGAATGAGACAAATAAAGGTCATCTATGTCTGTCGTGATCATGGTTAAGCTTCTTTTATGAGAAATACTTTTAAGCAAAAGTGAAAGTTAGGAATAGCAACAAGAAATTTGGGGACTGCCTCTGATTTTTGGTCCACTTGATGATAGGAGTTAACTTTGAACTTTTCCCATCAGTATTTGTTCTTGAAGCTTACACCAGTTATAAAGCAAAGCTTAATGTAGTTTGAAACATTCCGGTATTGTTTGTATCGAAATAATTAACAATCTTTCCCCTTTGGGGTGTTGGTACAGGTTTGTTTGTTGTTGTTTTTTTTTTTGCCTCTGTTGTATTCTGGGAACTCAGTGATAACCTAGAAAGGACTCCTGCACATAATAGGCACACGGTAAATGGCTGCTGTTGATCAGACTGTGACCACTAACTTCTCAATGCATGAAAAAGATACCTGGTTGCTAACTAAGCCTTCCAGCCTGTAAGTATTGATCACAGCATTAGGATTCCCAGGATACAGGAAGGAAGCTAAGGCATGAAGTAGCAGACATTGAAAGGGTAGTTCCACATGGCAGGCACTTTACTAAGAGCTTCATTGATAACCACTTTTAGTTCTTAGGACAACTTTGTGAGCAAGGTGTAGCATTATCCCCACCTCACAGAAGGAAGTACTTAAGATGACGAAGCTCAAGACTGCTTGTGCAGGCTGCACAAGGTTATGGAGTGGGTATGAGCGTTCATTCATTGTCTGTTGGGAATATAAGGTTGCTCAGTCTGTACCTCGAGGAGTTTACTTTGACAGTTCAGCAGGAGTGTAGGGAAGTAAACCGGTCACTACAGTGCAGTAACATCAGTAAGTGTATGCTGAGAACGCCGGAGGAGATCCTGACTCGGAGCTGAGCAGTCAAGGGAGATGTTCTGTTGATTCCTAGTGGATGAATGGGAGTGAGTAGATCCTGAAGGATGCAAGAAAGTTGGCCTGGGAGAGGGAGAGGGCAAGGAAGGGGCGTTTCAGACGTCAGGGAGCAGTAACTGAAGAGTCCCAAGAATGTAGGGCTCTTCAGTTACCATTGTAGCTGGACTGCTAAGAGAGAGGGATGCTAGAAATGTGACTAAAGGGTGACCTGGGGTCAGATCTGCTCAAGTGCCTTTATTGTGGAATTTGGTATAACTGACACTAGACACCTTATCTAGTTTAGTCTTATCCTTTTTAGAAACTATTGCCCTAGAAACTTAGGTTGCAACTTAGCTCTGTGACTAAATAGTAGTGATTATCAGTCTGTTTAAAAAACAGTGAAATATACTTTGATGAGCTATTAATCATTCCTATCTTTTCTCCTACAGAATAGATAAAAGATAAAACATTATAGATTATATAGCCAGCCAATACACAAGTTAAGATGCTAGGCGCAAGAATAAAACACATATTTTCTTTAAAAAAACAATAAAAAAAGTGTGGAGTTATGCCAGGGAATTGTGACTAGGGAGGGGGTTGAAGAATGCAGTTTCATAGTCATTCAATTGGGAATGGCTTCATAGACGAAAGATTGGCGAATTTTATAGAACGGGTGTGCTAAACTTGCACTGGACACACAAGGAATTAGTGAATAAAGATCTGGGTGAAAAAAAGAAAAGTTAGATGAAGGAGGGAAGAGATGGGACTTTAAGGTTGCCTGTCGGAGCAGGCAATGGCACCCCACTCCAGGACTCTTGCCTGGAAAATCCCATGGATGGAGGTGCCTGGTAGGCTGCAGTTCATGGGATCGCAAAGCGACTTCGCGATCTGAGCGACTTCCCTTTCACTTTTCACTTTCATGCATTGGAGAAGGAAATGGCAACCCACTCCAGTGTTCTTGCCTGGAGAATCCCAGGGACGGGGGAGCCTGGTGAGCTGCCGTCTATGGGGTCGCACAGAGTCGGATACGACTGAAGCGACTTAGAAGTAGCAGTAGCAGTAGTGGTTTGAGAATATTTTTGTGGCAAAAAGTTGTTGATACGAAACTTCTTGATAAGGAAATCTGAAGAAATTTATTTCAGAGTAGGGTCAGGAGGTGTAACATGATAACAGCGATGGAAAAAGGGCAGAGATAACTAGAATAAATTTTGGAGGAAAGGTTCTGTTACCCATATGTAAGGAGGAATTTGCCAAAAAATTAAGATCGGGGATGGTCCTAACATGGAATGAAGATTTGAACCTCCTCCCCTTCCTTTCTCTTCTTTGTAAAGCTCGGTGGAGAGAAAGGAGATAAAGGTTATCCTGAGTTTTATAGATGGAAGTCAGGGAGGGAATAATTTTCATGGTCAGCAGTTCAAGGCTTGGGTTGGGGGAATGGATTTTGTATCTAAAACTAGGAAATACATAATGAATTCCATTTAGTGAATACTTATAAATCAGACTTGCAGGTAATTGCCACCTGGGTCAAATGTTCACTTCAAGGATGTGATATTTTAATCTGTGACAGAAACGAATGATTATTTAAAAATTCTTAACGTTTATTGAATGCTTACAGTGTACTTGTTGAGTTCAGTTCAGTTCAGTTGCTCAGTCGTGTCCGACTCTTTGCGACCCCATGAATCGCAGCACGACAGACCTCCCTTGTCCATCACCAACTCCTAGAGTTCACCCAGACTCACGTCCATCGAGTTGGTGATGCCATCCAGCCATCTCATCCTCTGTCGTCCCCTTCTCCTCCTGCCCCCAATCCCTCCCAGCATCAGGGTCTTTTCCAATGAGTCAACTCTTTGCATGAGGTGGCCAAAGTACTGGAGTTTCAGCTTTAGCATCATTCCTTCCAAAGAACACCCTGGACTGATTGATCTCCTTCAGGATGGACTGGTTGGATCTCCTTGCAGTCCAAGGGACTCTCAAGAGTCTTCTCCAACACCACAGTTCAAAAGCATCAATTCTTCGGTGCTCAGCTTTCTTCACAGTCCAACTCTCACATCCATACATGACCACTGGAAAAACCATAGCCTTGACTAAACGGACCTTTGTTGGCAAAGTAATGTCTCTGCTTTTGAATATGCTATGTAGGTTGGTCATAACTTTCTTTCCAAGGAGTACCTGTACCAAGTATCAATTCTTTATATGCATTATTTAGTCTTATGAAGTATATATGTATTATTATCCAAGGAAGCTTGAGGCTTAACAGTTCTCAAGTAGTTAGCCCCAGGGCCTTGGATGGTTTATGTGACAGTGTGTGTGCAACTCTTTGTGACCCCATGGACTGTAGCTCACCAGACTACTCTGTCCATGGGATTTTCCAGGCAGGAATACTGGAATGGCTTGCCATTTTCTTCTCCGGGGATAGTCGCAATCCAGGGACCACTGCGCTTTAGGCAAAACCTAAACTTATAATGAAGCCACGTGACACTAAAGCCATAACTCTTGCTTACTGTGCTTTACTGTCTCTTCACTGAGTAGAACCTAAGACTTGACTTGTATGATGCACATCTGAAGGTTAATAAATGGGGAAAATAATTAGGAAATCTTAACTATACCAGAGAAATCCCTGTTCTTCCCAACCCAGGAATCAAACCCAGGCCTCCCACATTGCAGGCTGAGTCTTTACCAGCTCCGGCTTTACCAGAGCCACAAGGGAAGCCCGAGAATACTGGAGTGGGTAGCCTATCCCTTCTCCAGGGGATCTTCCTGACCCGGGAATCAAACCAGGTTCTCCTGCATTGCAGCAGATTCTTTACCAGCTGATCTATCAGGGAAGCCCTTTTCATTATTTTAAAACCTTGCTAATAAATTTTTTTGACATTCAATTTATCATTTTGATTTATTTACCTTTTATTTATTTTAACTCTTGCAAAGTTTGCCTATAGTAAGAAGCCAGTTTGTTGGTTTCACTGAAAAATAGTAACTCATGTTCTTGGCCTTACCACTTAAACTTTAGGCTTCTGTTTCTTTTGTTTATTTTAAAATTATTTTTTAATTGGAGGATAATCACTCTAAAATGTTGTATTGGTTTCTGCCATACATCACCATGAATCAGCGATAGGCATACATGTGTCCCTTCCCTCTTGAACCTCCCTCTCACCCCATCCCATCCTTCTAAGTTGTCACAGAGTACCAGGTTTGAGCTCCCTGCATCAATCAGCAAATTCCTCACTGCTCTCTATTTTACGTCTCATAACGTATATATTTCAGTGCTGCTGTTTGTTTGTCGCCCCGCTCCTTCCCACGCTGGGTCCACAAATCTGTCTCTATGTCTGCGTTTCCATGGCTGCCCTGCAAATAGGTTCATCAGTACCATCTTTCTAGATTCCACATATATGTATCTATGATATTTGTTTTTCTCTTTCTGATTTCACTCTGTGTAATAGGCTGTAGGTTCAGCCACCTCAATAGAATTTACTCAAATGTGTTCCTTTTTATGGCTGAGCAATAGTCCATTGTATATATGTACTGCAACGTCTTTATCCGTTCATTTGTTGATGGCCATCAGTCTAGGCTGCTTCCATGTCCTGGCTATTGTAAATAGTACTGCAGTGAACACTGGGGTACATGTGTCTTTTTCAGTTATGGTTTCCTCGGGGAATATACCAGTAGTGGGATTGTTAGGTCTTATGGTAGTTTTATTCCTGGTTTTTTTTTTTTTTTCCCCAGGAATCCCCATACTATTCTCCATAGTCGCTGCATCAATTTACATTCCCATCAACAGTGCAAAAGGGTTCCCTTTCCTCCACACCCTCTCCAGCATTTATTGTTTGTAGATTTTTTGATGATGGCCATTCTGACTGGTGTGAGGTGATACCACATTGTAGTTTGGATTTGCATTTCTCTAATAATGAGCGATGTTGAGCATCTTTTCATGTGTTTATTAGCCATCTGTATGTCTTCTTTGGAGAAATGTCTGTTTAGGTCTTCTACCCACTTTTTAATTGGGTTGTTTGTTTTTCCGGTATTGAGCTGCATAAGCTGCTTATACCTTTTAGAAATTAATCCTTTGTTAGTTGTTTCATTTGCTGCTGTTTTCTCCCATTTTGAGGGTTGTCTTTTCACCTTGTTTAGTTCCTTTGCTGTACAAAAGCTTGTAAGTTTAACTAGGTCCTGTTTGTTTATTTTTGTTTTTATTTCCATTATTCTAAGAGGTGGGTTATACAGAATCTTGCTGTGGTTTATATCAAGGAGTGTACTGCATATGTTTCCTCTAAGAGTTTGATAGTTTGTTTATTTAATCGGAGAATAATTGCTTTACAATGTTGCGTTGTTTTCTGTCACACAACAGTGTTAATCAGCTATAAATATACATATATCCTTTCCTTCTTGACCCTCCTTCCTTGGCTTCAGTTTTTAATATTAGGGCTAAATAAATATTTTCTTATCCTCAAATTTAACTAGCACTAATAAACTTGTTTCTTTCTTTGAAACCTCTATTGGCAAGAGACATACCTACCTAACTGTTCAAGCTTAAAATCCTTATCCTCGACTTTGATTCCCTTCTTCCTTGCCTTCACTTGTCTGTTAGTCGTCTGACGAGCCCTCATATTTTTGTCTTTGTTTTCTGCCCTAGTGTCGGCCGCTGTAGTCACCTGCACAGCTGTGGCAGTGCCCAGGTTCCCCTGGGTCTTCCCTCCCCAGTGTAGCTTATGGATTGATCTTTCTGAAGTCTTTCTGTAGCACTTTTCTGGCAATTCATCCCATTGCATTCAGGATAAAATTTAAAGTCCTTAGTATGCTACACTTAATTTTACAAAAAATCCTGCTTTTTCTACCTTACCTACCACTTCTTATACTTCCTATACATTTTGTACATTTGTATACATTGCTGTATACTTGCTTTTGCTGTCTGTTTAGTGGGGCTCACTCTGACAAACTCTTTCTTCACTCAGACTCCTCCATACTGTGAGACACCAAGATTGCATTTCCTCCAGATATCATTATAGTTCAAAAAAAACCCTTCAGCAATTCTCCACAGGGTCTTTCTTGACCAGTAACATACTTAGTACTATTATTCTCTGTTTTTTTCCTTCCCTCTAGTGCTTTTCTCTGAGTTTTCCTTTACCTCTTTGGTATAGACTGCTGTGACGTACAACAAATTCTCTTGTGTGTATAACAGCTGTTAAAGTGGTGTCTGTCAAGAAGCCCACTGAGTCTAGGGACCTTGGGTTATGACTGGTCATTTGTTGACTAGCATGGACAATTTATTTAATAAGCACTCTTTAAGAAAGATTAGATAATATAGTTGGGAGTGGAAAGTACAGTCTAAGATATTAATAATTTCTTTTATTATTGACTTTATGGCATTAATACTGTTGTCTGACCCTCCATTGACAGTCTATTCTACTGTAATGTATTTCTGTAATGTAAACTAGTTCATATTTGAATGTTAAAGAGAAATGATGTTAGTTCATGCAAAATTCATGTAGGCTAATCCTTGATTTTTACCAGCACATGAACAGTTTAGCCCTCCCAAATAACAGGAGTTGAACACAAGTAGTTGAAGTACAGAAACAGTTGAACATAGCAAGCCCAGGAGTATGCCTGTTGGCTCCCATGAGATGTGTGTTCTGTCTTAAAGGTGCTTATTGTTCTAACTGTCTTGGTGTATTTCCCTCTTTCTTCCTAATTTTGCAGAACATGAAGTTTTTCAGAACTCTATATGTCCTATAGCAGATACACTATAATATACTATAATTATCTTTTCTTGAATTCACTCTCTGGACATATAATCTCTCCTGGTCGTTCTGCCTCATTGATTATTCTTTTCGGGTCGTCTTTGCCAACTCTTCTTTCTACCCAGAGTATATGTGTGTCTTGAAGTTCTGTCCATAACTCACTTCTCTATGGACTTTTTCTTGTCCACATCAGAAGTTGCCTTAGTTTTAACCACCATTTCATTGTGGGGAGTTTAAATATGTTTTAATCATCTACTGGAAATTAATCATATGAGTATCACATCAGCTTCTTAAGCTCAAAGTGTTTAAAGCCTTTGTTTTTTTCTTTTTTCTGTTTATGGCATCATCACTCTCACCGTGACCTGAACTTGAAATTTGAGAGCTTTCCTGGACTCCTTCCTCATCTTCTACGTTCAGTCAGATGCCAGTCATGTAGCTTGAATCTCTGCTGTCTCAGGATTTGGGCCCTGCCTCTATTCCCCTGCCTCCAGCCTACTTTCAGCCTTGTTACTTCGCATCTAGCAGTTTAAAAGTTGTCTCCAAAGTGGGGTTCTTCAATTCACGAGGCTTTTCAGTGAGCCTGACACCTGATTATTTCTCCAGGTTCTGTGTCCGTTCGTCACCCCCCAGCCCCACGCCTTTAAGCTCTGGCAACACTGAGCTGCTTATGTGCTTATGCGTAATCTGGACTCCTGCCCTCCCCTGCTTGCCCTGCTATTTCTATTCTAAGGGCTATCCTGCTGACTGGAGTATCCTTCCCTGCCTCCTGTTGGCCTGGCTAATTCCCACCCCTCCTAAATACTCATCTCTTCTGAGAGATCTTTCTGAATCTCCCTTCATCCTCCAAGGTTGTTAGCAACTTTTCTTCCCTCACTGTGCTTGGAAAATTTTTTTTTTGTTTTTACTTTTTTAATGTTTTTATTATGTTTTATTTGTTTCACCTCTATGTACCTCCATTGCATTGGTTGGAACAAAATAAACATTAAAATGTCTCCTGAATGAGGACATTCATTGTAATTTTCCTAAAGTATGTTTTCTTTTTTTTAACTGAAGCGTTCAATCTTTTAGTGTGTTTTAAAAAATTACTTCCCCACAAAAGCCCAAACTTTTAATTTGATAGGTTAACTCCAATACTGTGGCTGCCTGATGTGAAGAACCGACTCACTGGAAAAGACCCTGATGCTGGGAAAGATTGAAGGAGGGAGGAGAAGGGGACGACAGAGGATGAGATGGTTGAATGGCATTACTGACGTGATAGAAATGAGTTTGAGCAGGCTTCAGGAGTTGATGATGGACAGGGAGGCCTGGCGTGCTGCAGTCCCTGGGGTCGCAAAGAGTCAGACATGACTGAGCGACTGATCTGAGGTGAAAAAATATTGAGAGATTAAGACACATGCATAGTAGAATTTTCTTATACATCAGACATGATAATTTATAATTTATTCCCAAAGACTTTGGCTACTTCTCTAAAAGATAATGCATTCTTAAATAAATAGCACATCACCCTGACACAGTTAATCATTTCCTGATAATGGCTAATGTAATCTGCATTTAAATTTCCCCAGTTGTCCTTTAATTTTTTTAAAAAAACATTTGATTGTTAGAACCATGATTATACAAGATCTGATCACATTTGATTATGTCTCTTAAGTCTCTTTTAATCTAGAACAGGCATCTCCCACTGCGCTTTTCATACATAATATAAAATTTACCATTTATATATATATACATAAATATAAAATTTATTGTTTATATATACATAATATAAAATTAACCAATTTAGTGTACCTTCTGTGGCATTAGGTACATGTACATTGTTGTATAACCTTTCCCACTGTCCATCTCCAGGGCTTTTCATCTTCCCCAATTGGAACTCTGTGTCCGTTAAACAGTAACTGAAATTTCCCGTCTCTCCAGTCCCTGGCAACATCTCTTCTTTCTGTCTTTATGAATTTGACTGTTTTAGGAACCTCGTATAAGTAGAATCATATAACGTTTCTCCTTTTGTGACTAGCTTATTTCACTTGGCATAATGTCTTCAGGTTGATCCATGTTGCAGCATGTGTCAAAATATCCTTCCTTTTTATGACTGATTAGTATTCCATTATATGGACACACCACATTTTGCAACATTTATCCACTGATGGATTCTTGGATTGCATTTACCTTTCCGCTGTTTTTCCCCACCATTAAAAAAAAATGGCGTTAATTTGGTGAAGGAAGAAAATCAGATCCATTTTCTTATATTTAGTCAAACCACATGAAATTGCCATTTTTACAGTTTGAAGCTGCCAAGTATCATCAAATTCCTATGGTTCAGCTTATTAGGCTGTCCTAATTACTGGCCACAATGGGCCCCTCCCACAAGCTACAACTGTCTAGGAGCAATCCTAGTGAGGCCATTCAGCCAACCTTCAGCGGAGTGGTGGTCATCAGGCAGAGAGTAAGGCATATATATTTAGGCTTGGAGAAGCTGTGAGAATAAGTCAAGTTCACACAGTTAGTGGAGAAACTGGAACATGAACACACAGCGTTTGGTTCCATGATATCTGACCCATGGTATACATGTGTCTCTAGCCAGTCACATGTATCTAGCCGTGAAGATACCCCACGTCCAAGGTAAGAGAAACTCAAGTAAGACGGTGGGTGTTGCAAGAGGACATCAGAGGGCGGATACACTAAAACCATAATCAAAGAAAACTAATCAAATTAACACGGACCACAGCCTTGTCTAACTCAGTGAAACTAAGCCATGCCTGTGGGGCCACCCAAGATGGGCGGGTCATGGTGGAGAGGTTTGGCAGAATGTGATCCACTGGAAAAGGGAATGGCAAACCACTTCAGTATTCTTGCTTTGAGAACCTCATGAACAGTATGAAAAGGCAAAATGATAGGATACTGAAAGAGGAACTCCCCAGGTCGGTAGGTGCCCAATATGCTACTGGAGATCAGTGGAGAAATAACTCCAGAAAGAATGAAGAGACGGAGCCAAAGCAAAAACAATACCCAGCTGTGGATGGGACTGGTGATAGAAGCAAGGTCTGATGCTGCAAAGAGCAATATTGCATAGGAACCTGGAATGTTAGGTCCGTCAATCAAGGCAAATTGGAAGTGGTCAAACAGGAGATGGCAAGAGTGAACGTCGACATTCTAGGAATCAGCGAACTCAAATGGACTGGAATGGGTGAATTTAACTCAGATGACCATTATATCTACTACTGCAGGCAGGAATCCCTTAGAAGAAATGGAGTAGCCATCATGGTCAGCAAAAGAGTCCGAAATGCAGTACTTGTTTGCAATCTCAAAAACGACAGAAAGATATCTGTTTGTTTCCAAGGCAAACCATTCACTATCACAGTAATGCAAGTCTATGCCCCAACTAGTAACACTGAAGAAGCTGAAGTTGAACGGTTCTATGAAGACCTACAAGACTTCTTTTTAGAACTAACACCCAAAAAAGATGTCCTTTTCACTATAGGGGACTGGAATGCAAAGGTAGGAGGTCAAGAAACACCTGGAGTAACAGGCAAATTTGGCCTTGGAATACGGAATGAAGCAGGGCAAAGGCTAATAGAGTATTGCCAAGAGAATGCACTGGTCATAGCAAACACCCTTCCAACAACACAAGAGAAGACTCTGCATATGGACATCACCAGATGGTCAACACCGAAATCAGGTTGATTATATTCTTTGCAGCCAAAGATGGAGAAGCTCTATACAGTCAGCAAAAACAAGACTGGGAGCTGACTGTGGCTCAGATCATGAACTCCTTATTGCTAAATTCAGACTTAAATTGAAGAAAGCAGGGAAAACTACTAGACCATTCAGGTATGACCTAAATCAAATCCCTTATGATTTATACAGTGGAAGTGAGAAATAGATTTAAGGGACTAGATCTGATAGAGTGCCTGATGAACTAAGGATGGAGGTTCGTGACATTGTAGAGGAGACAGGGATCAAGACCATCCTCATGGAAAAGAAATGCAGAAAAGCAAAATGGCTGTCTGGGGAGGCCTTACAAATAGCTGTGAAAATAAGAGAAGCGAAAAGCAAAGGAGAAAAGGAAAGATATAAGCATCTGAATGCAGAGTTCCAAAGAATAGCAAGAAGAGATAAGAAAGCCTTCCTCAGCGATCAATGCAAAGAAATAGAGGAAAACAACAGAATGGGAAAGACTAGAGATCTCTTCAAGAAAATTAGAGCTGCCAAGGGAATATTTCATGCAAAGATGGGCTCGATAAAGGACAGAAATGATATGGACCTAACAGAAGCAGAAGATATTAAGAAGAGGTGGCAAGAATACACAGAAGAACTGTACAAAAAAGATCTTCATGACCAAGATAATCATGATGGTGTGATTACTCACCTAGAGCCAGACACCCTGGAATATGAAGTCAAGTGGGCCTTAGGAAGCATCACTACAAACAAAGCTAGTGGAGGTGATGGAATTCCAGTTGAGCTCTTTCAAATCCTGAAAGATGATGCTGTGAAAGTGCTGCACTCAATATGCCAGCAAATTTTGGAAAACTCAGCAGTGGCCACAGGACTGGAAAAGGTCAGTTTTCATTCCAATCCCAAAGAAAGGCAATGCCAAAGAATGCTCAAACTACCACACGATTGCTCTCATCTCACACGCTAGTGAAATAATGCTCAAAATTCTCCAAGCCAGGCTTCAGCAATACATGAACCACGAACTTCCAGATGTTCAAGCTGGTTTTAGAAAAGGCAGAGGAACCAGAGATCAAATTGCCAACATCTGCTGGATCATAGTAAAAGGATGAGAGTTCCAGGAAAACATCTATTTCTCTTTTATTGACTATGCCAAAGCCTTTGTGTGGATCACAATAAACTGGAAAATTATTAAAGAGATGGGAATACCAGACCACCTGACCTGCCTCTTGAGAAACCTGTATGCAGGTCAGGAGGCAACAGTTAGAACTGGACATGGAACAACAGACTGGTTCCAAATAGGAAAAGGAGTACGTCAAGGCTGTATCTTGTCACCCTGCTTATTTAACTTATATGCAGAGTACATCATGAGAAACGCTGGACTGGAAGAAGCACAAGCTGGAATCAAGATTACCGGAAGAAATATCAATAACCTCAGATATGCAAATGACACCACCCTTATGGCAGAAAGTGAAGAGGAACTAAAGAGCCTCTTGATGAAAGTGAAAGAGGAGAGTGAAGAAGTTGGCTTAAAGCTCAACATTCAGAAAACGAAGATCATGGCATCTGGTCCCATCACTTCATGGGAAATAGATGGGGAAACAGTGTCAGACTTTATTTTTCTGGGCTCCAAAATCACTGCAGATGGTGATTGCAGTCATGAAATTAAAAGACGCTTACTCCTTGGAAGGAAAGTTATGACCAGCTTAGCATATTGAAAAGCAGAGACATTACTTTGCCAACCAGGGTCTGTCTAGTCAAGGCTATGGTTTTTCCAGTGGTCATGTATGGATGTGAGAGTTGGACTATGAAGAAAGCTGAGCACCGAAGAATTGATGCTTTTGAACTGTGGTGTTGGGAAGACTCTTGAGAGTCCCTTGGACTGCAAGGAGATCCAACCAGTCCATCCTAAAGGAGATCAGCCCTGGGTGTTCTTTGGAAGGAATGATGCTAAAGCTGAAACTCCAGTACTTTGGCCACCTCATGCGAAGAGTTAACTCATTGGAAAAGACCCTGATGCTGGGAGGGATTGGGGGCAGGAGGAGAAGGGGACGACAGAGGATGAGATGGCTGGATGGCATCACTGACTTGATGGGTGTGAGTCTCAGTGAACTCCGGGAGTTGGTGATGGACAGGGAGGCCTGGCATGGCTGCGATTCATGGGGTCGCAAAGAGTCGGACACGACTGAGCAACTGAACTGAACTGAATTGAACTGAACTACTGAGTATGTCTTTCTTTGTGGTGTTGATTAACTTGTTTTTCTTATTTCTTACTACCCTCTTGAGTTTTCTGGAAACTGGAGGTTAGTTTTAAAGGCTTAATTATCTTTAAGCATTCTTGATTTTAAAAAACTCGTCAGTTGGTGATGCTGCGTTATATATCCCAATAGTGATGTTAGACTGATCAGGTAGTTCGGATGATAACGAGTAGTTTTATGTTATTATGTCAGAGTTACCATAATTGGCGAGAGGAATTTTAGTTGTTTGGGTGAAATATGATAAAGACTTGGATGTCATTTGAAGTGAAAACGTCTCCTGACTTTTTGGGTAGTAAAGGAGTTAGAAAATGTAGCTAGAGAATCTCACTTCAAGCTCAGTGATCTTCTTTTTCCATGATGGCAGCACTCCTACATTCACTTTTTTCCTTCTTAATATAAGGTCTGGCTGCATTCTCATTTCCAAGTCTCTGTTCCTTTACTTTGAAAGTAAAACAGTATTAAATAGTTAAGGACAATGTAGCTATCCTTTGTGGTAGTTTTGCCATTAAGAAAAAAATTGTCACAGCTTAGGATACCAACATAAACAATTAAAACATGGTAGAATAAATCATGACTATATTTACTTGGAATTAATCATTCCGAACTGTTGAGTTTTAGGGGTTATGAGTTATTTTTTTTTCCTTAGAAAAGTTTTTTTTGGCTGTACAGAGTGGCACGTAGGATCTTAGTTCCCTGACCAGGAATTGAACCCGTGCCCCCTTCATTGGAAACTCTTGAGTCTTAACCACTGGAGCGCCAGGAAAGTCCAAATTCTATTTCTTTACATGCCAGGTTTTTTGTTTTTTTGAAATACTGGTGTTTCTAAAAATGTTCTATGCATGAAATTCTAGGAAAGTTTGGTTTGGTAGGAGAGACTGGCATCTAAGTATATATACTTAGTGTGCAGTATAAGTTCTGTGATACAGGTACAAAATTTGCAAAGTACTATGAGAGCATGGAGAAGGGGAATGACTTTATCTGGGGAAATTGAGTAAGGTTACACAGAAGGTCACTCTTGAGCTAAGTCTCGGAGGAGGAATTTGCCAAGACGTAAAGAAAAATAACATGAATAACAGTGATTACATTATAAAGTGTTAAAACGCATGGCACGTTCAAGCACCAGTTGGTTTGGTGATCTTACATCTATTCTCCCTTCTTCTGGAAACAACATTCTGATTTCACCTTTGAAGCTACTCTTCTTTCATTGGATACCTCTTGGTGGAAGTTTTAATCAAAAGCTCCTTCTTCCTTTGGTTAATTAAAGTGTTTCACTTTCTGGATAACACAAAATTAGCCAATCATATGCTATCCCCTGGCATGTCTGGTACTGGAACCTAAGTGATTTATCCTAGTGAAAGTATTGTGACGAAATCTTCCATTAATTCCTGCCACCTACATCTTTGGAGGTGCTTTCATCCTGATTTGTTCATAGATCTCATTCTTTAGCTTTTCCTTTGGTTCTTTGAATTTTTCTATATTTTTCCAGTAACTTCTCTTCTGTCTTTTTGCTTCTCTTTTATATCTTAAATTAACTAAAGTTGTTTTTTTTTTTTTTATTGTTCGTAACATATCTAATTTAAGGTGATGACTGTCCTGGTTTGGTTAGGACTGAGGGAGTTCTCAGGACACAGGACTTTCAGCGTTGAGACCAGGAAAGTCCTGGGCAAACCTTAACAGATTGGGTACTCTAACTGAAACAGTTCAGGAGTAGGGATAAGGAGTTTGGGGAGTCAAACATTGTTCAGATGGAAATAGTCAGTATGTAGCTGAGAATCACCTGTGCAGAACTAGCTTGCTTCACTTATTTCAGTCAGCAGTTATCAGAATTCTGAACTGTGAGGGATAAAACAATGAAAATATTGATCATGAAGTATTGTTGAGCATTTACTATGTACAGGGGACTCTGCTTGTAAGAATAATCGTAAATAACCCTCACAAGGTTGCCATTATACAGATGAAGAAAACGAGTTAAGTCATTCATTTAAGAAGATACAACTAGGACGAGGCAGGGCTTGCGTTCAGTTTTAGATTTCCTAACTGAAAACCCTGTGCCCCTTAATGACCATTCTCCTACTCTGCCTCAGGGTTCCTGCTCGAGGAGACTAGTATGCAAACTGTAAAAGCAAACAAATGATTAAAAGGAAGTTACATGGACAATGCACTGGGCACGCAGGGGACGAGTGTGCGTGAGTCAGAAGAGGCTGCATGGAGATGGCTGCTTAAGCTGAAGCTAGAAAAGTGTGTCATTATTTGGTAGTAAATCTTGGGTGGTCCTGAAAGTAATAGACAGCAGCATATGCTCTGGGGAACTAAACTCATTTAGTATTTCTTACAGGTGGAGTGATTAGAAAGCTGGAAAAGATAGGCTGGGGCCAGATTGTGAAAAAGGCTTCCCTGGTGATTCAGTGGTACAATCCGCCTGCCAGTGCCAAAGACCCGGGTTTATCCCTGGGTGAGGAAGATCCCCTGGAGAAGCAACCCACTCCAGTATTCTTGCCTGGGAAATTCCATGGACAGAGGAGCTTGGTGGGCTACAGTCCGTGGGGTCGCAAGAGTTGGTCGTGGCTTAGGGACTAACAACAGCAAGATTGTGAGAAGGCTTTATTGTGGGGAAAATTTTACATGGGGAGGTGAGTTTTGTGCATTGAGAAGCATTGCTTTATTTGCACCATAGGAGATGGATGGGTGAGAATGAGAAGAGAGCTTGGAAGGAATAGGTAGAGAACTCTCAGGGGTCTCAGAGAAGGATTGTCTGACTGATAGCCCTGACATTGGGTGGCAAAGGCAGGAAGTTGTCAGGACTATTTACCTTCTAGAAGAGAGGTTAGTAAACTTTTTCTGTTAAGGGCCATAATGTTTTTAAAAGCCTAAATACTTTGGGCTTTGAGTGCCGTAATGTTTATGTCACAAGTGTTCAACTCTGCTGTGAGCATGAAAGCAGCCGTAGACGATAGGGAAACAAAGCTTATTTACAAAATCGAGTGGAGGGCTGATTTGGTTCATAGGCCCTAGTTTGCCTACCCTCTATTCTAGGACGATGTGGCAAAAATTTGGAAAATAATTCAAATGGTGATTAGAGTGTTTAGGATAATGTATTAATATATGTGGGCTCATAGGGATAAGAAGAAAAGAGGACTTGAAGCAAAGAACCCCAGGAACCACATCATTTTAGAGTACTAGTGAAATTGCCACTGAAGAATGAGTCTGCAAGAGACTTCCAGCAAAGTGTGGCATCACAACTTTAGGGGACAAGAGTCTCCTGAAGGAAGGATATCTATTGCAGTATTAAATGCTGCAGAGGACAGGTATGATGAGGACCTGAAATAAGCTGTTCATTGTCATTGGAGACTAGTTACTAAGTGGAAAACTCCGAGAGTGGTGGAGGCTGGGAGCTGGATTATAATAGGGTGAGAAGTGAGTTAGAGATGCAGTAGATAGAATCAGTCAGTAGAAACTCAATTTAAGAAGCTTGGTGCTCATGGGAATGAGGGACCACAGGTCATCTTGAGGAGGCAGTATGGGAAAAGAATTATTTTTGTTGTTTCTCAGTTGTTGAGAAGTGTGGGATTGGCTACTGTTTGTAGGCTAAATGGAAGAAACCAGAGCAAAAGAGATTTAGGGACCTAACTAGCTAGAAAAGGAATAAATGATTGAGTCTGGCATACTGGGGAGCCATTAGGAGGTAAAGTAATAGATACATACTGTGGTTAGGTTTGGAAGGGCTCTCAGTTGGAAAGAACTTGGAGAACTAGAGCTAGAAGTGAGCGTGGGCTGCAGTAGGGTGGAACAGATTATGGCTGATGGCCTGTGTTTTCTTTGACAAAGTTACCTCCAGAGAATAGAGTCTAAGAGAGGTAATACTTGAGGTTAAAGATTTTGGGGGAGTGCAGACTACCTGGCAATGCAGGCCTAGCTGAGATAAGTACAGTCATCCCTTGGTATTGCAGGGAATTGGTTCTAGGAGCTCCCTGAGACACCCAAATCCGTGAATACTCAAGTCCCTTTGTAAAATGGCGAAAGTAGTGTAATGAGTACGTTTGGCCCTTAGAATCCAGGCAGACCGATGGTACTAGAGTGTATTTTGGTAACAGTTGTGAACGGTTTTCAGTTGATTGTGTCAGATTTAGCTACGAAAGCATCCTGAGTTATAGTTAGAATTGTTAGTTAAGCCAAATATAAAGTGTAGAAATCATACTCACTTGAATCATTAAAAAACTGAACTAACAAGATGCAGAAATTGAGTCTGAACCATTTTTCCCACAGATATGGAAGCTGGGGGTGTAAAGAAGTAAGGAATGTTGTTCACTCACCTAGCTGATAACCAGGTTTTCTGATTCCAGTACTTGGGTAACACAACATGCTTAAAAACAAAATCTGTAGTTTAGAAAACTTGAAAACATACAATAGTAGAATAGTTTATGGAACTCCTGTATACCACCTTAAAACAGTTAATTTTTGGCCAGTCTTATTTCATTTATATTCTTACCCACTTTTACCCTTCCCTGGAATATTTTGAAGCAAATTCCAGATATCCTGTTTTGTTTATCAGTACTTGACATGATCATGAACTCCTTATTGCAAAATTCAGGCTTAAATTGAAGAAAGTAGGGAAAATCACTAGGCCATTCAGCTATGACCTAAATCAAATCCCTTATGATTATACAGTAGAGGTGATGAATAGATTCAAGGGATTAGATCTGTTAGAGTGCTTGAAGAACTATGGGAGTTGATAACATTGTACAGGAGGCAGTGAACAGAACCATCCCAAAGAAAAAGAAATGCAAGAAGCAAAGTGGTTGTCTGAGGAGGCCTTACAGTTAGCTGAGAAAAGAAGAGAAGCGAAAGGCTAAGGAGAAAGGGAAGGACATACCTATCTGAATGCAGAGTTCCAGAGAACAGCAAGGTGAGATGAGAAAGCCTTCTTAAGTGAACAATGTAAAGAAATAGAGGAAAACAATAGAATGGGAAAGACTAGAGATCTCTTCAAGAATATTGGAGCTACTAAGGGAGAATTTCATGCAGAGATGGGCTCAATAAAGGACGGAAATGATATGGACCTAACAGAAGCAGAAGAGATTAAGAATAGGTGGCAAGAATACACAGAAAAAGAGGTGGCAAGAATACACAGAAGAACTGTACAAAAAGATCTTAATGACCCAGATAACTGCGATGGTGTGATCACTCATCTAGAGCCAGACATCCTGGAATGTGAAGTCAAGTGGGCCTTAGGAAGCATCACTACAAACAGAGCTAGTGGAGGTGATGAAATTCCCATTGAGCTATTTCAAATCCTAAACGATGCAGCACTGTGAAAGTGCTGCACTCAGTATGCCAGCAAATTTGGAAAACTCAGCAGTGGCCACAGGACTGGAAAAGGTCAGTTTTCATTCCAATCCTAAAGAAAGGCAATGCCAAAGAATGCTCAAACTACCACACAATTGTGCTCATCTCACACGCTAGCAAAATAATGCTCAAAATTCTCTGAGCCAGGCTTCAACAGTACATGAACCGTGAACTTCCAGATGTTCAAGCTGGGTTTAGAAAAGGCAGAGGAACCAGAGATCAATTCTCCCCTACCAGCTGGGTGTCCTAGAGTTCAACAAAGTCCTGATGCCACCTATCTGGAGATAGCCTCAGATTCAGTGGGCTTCCCTGGTGGCTCAGAGGTAAGGAATCTGCCTGCAATTCAGGAGACCTGGGTTTGACCCCTGGGTTGGGAAGATCCTCTGGAGAATGGCTACCCACTCCCGTGTTCTTGTCTGAAGAATTCCGTGGACAGGGGAGCCTGGTGGGCTACAGTCCATGAAGTTGCGAAGAGTCTGGCACAACTGAGTAACACACTTCACTTTCACTTCCAGTTTCATTGATTTAGTACAAGACTGCTCCCCACCCTCATCCCTGCCTGTTTTCTAATCACCTGGCCACAAAACTTGTGTTGGAATACTTTGGCATACAGAACCCAGAAAAACATTTTACTTACTAGATTATTGGTTTCGTATGAAAAGATATAACTCAGGAACAGCCAGAGGTAAGAGATGCATTGGGAAGGTCTGGGGGAAGGAGCAGACCTTCCATGGTCTCTCAGAGCACACGGGTCTCCAGCTCCCCATGTGTTCACCAGCCTGGAAGCGGTCCAGACCCTGGCTTTATATGAGAACATGATTGATTAAATCATGGACCATTGATGATGGTATTGGATCTCCAGCCCCTCTACCCTGCCCTGAAGTTTGGGGGGTGGGGCTAAAAGTTCCAACCCTCTAATCATCTGCCTGGCATCCAGCCCTCAACCTTAGGTTACCTGTACCTCATTAATATGACTGAAGACACCTTTACTGCTCTCTTCAGTCTTCATTTGTGTCAGCTCTTTGTGACTCTATGGACTGTAGCCCTCCAGCCTCCTCTGTCCATGGGATTCTCCAGACAAGAACACTAGAGTGGGTTGCCATGCCCTTCTCCAGGGACTCTTCTGACCCAGGGATCGAACCCTCGTGTCTTTTGTCTCCTGCATTGGCAAGCAGGTTCTTTACCAGTAGTGCCACCTGGGAAGCCCGCTTAATGCTCTCTTTATTTAGGAAATTCTAAGAGTTTTAGGAACTCTATACCAGGAACAGTAGGTAAAGACCAACTATATATTTCATATTATAAAATCACCATATCATAGTCAGATATATTATTATATTTAAAGAGCCCAGAATAATAATTATATACTTAGTTAAAAACACACTTTTTATATGAAATTTCAAAGTAAAAATACCCAGTATTATACCACAGATTTATAGACCAAAAGGAACCTTCTTGGTCAGTTGTTTGGGGTTGGGATGTGACAAAGGAAATTAATAATATTTTTAATAATTTTTTTTCCTCTTTTCAACTAAAAAGTAAAGTAGAGGAATAATCCTATCTGTCTCAAAATAGGTTGATAATAGCAGGTGTTACAGAGAAGGCAATGGCACCCCACTCCAGTACTCTTGCCTGGAAAATCCCATGGACGGAGGAGCCTGGTGGGCTACAGTCCATGGGGTCGCTAAGAGTTGGACATGACTGAGCAACTTCACTTTGACTTTTCACTTTCATGCATTGGAGAAGGAAATGGCAACCCACTCCAGTGTTCTTGCCTGGAGAATCCCGGGGACGGGGGAGCTTGGTGGGCTGCCGTCTATGGGGTTGCACAGAGTCGGACATGACTGAAGTGACTTAGCAGCAGTAGCATCAGCAGCAGGTGTTAACTTTTAACTTCCATAGATGGTATATAGATTATTATGGAATGAGGAAACTTTATGGAAAGAAAGCCTTTTTCATATTTTCAGTATTTTAATAGTGAATATTTTGTTAAAATGAAAATGACTCCAATGCATCTATACATCATATGAAAGATGTTGAAACACTTTGTGTCTCTGAAATAGCCTTTGATGTATTCTGATTTATTATTCCTTGACTGCAAACACACACACACGTTTTCTTATTAAATATAGAAGCATTAAATCACAGAGTCAGGTGGGACAGCAGTGAACTTGGGTTATGGCCCCTTTCTTTGTTGGAACAGTGTATGCTCGCTCTTTGCATTCCCTGTCTCAGAATTGCAGAGGGAAAGATTCGTATTCCAAACATCTTTGCAGTGTTTCCAGAGGATATTCGGGTTGACACTGTTGTCATTTTTCTTTAGTTAGGATAGCAGCAGAGAGACCGAGATAGAAAGCTGAACAGAGTATGGAGGAAGGTAGCTGGACAGGCATTGAAATAATTAGGTTCCTCTATAAGTTCCTCTCAGAAATTCAGATGTGCAGGAGAAAAGTAGGTAGCCTGAAAAGGATGATCATGTTGGCTAAGTGCTGGTCTGTACATAGACAGTACAGATGCATACGTAGATGGTAAATAGCCTAGATGCCGGATACTGCATGATGTGTGTAGCAGAGAGCCATGGACTGTACTGTACTGTACATGGACTGTGGTATCTTCTTGTAAATTTGAACTAATTTTGTTAACTTGAATCTAGTTCCGTGAGTGTCATGTGTATGTATATCTTAGTTTTGGAATAATGTATAATTAGTATTTATTGAGACCTTTTTTCTTTTTAAACTTTGCAAAAATAAATTTTTAATAACTAGCAACTGGTGTTTTAAAACGTAAGTAGAATATTTTGGGAATGGTGCTGTGTGATATTAATTTGTGTACTAATTTGTATTAGTAGTTAATTATTCACTTGTTAGTAAGTATATTCTACTTACTATTAAAAATTAAATACATTTTAAAGGAGAAGATGAAACATAAATCATGATTCTAAATATTAAGGCTCTCATACTATTTAATAATAAAATACAAATTCATTCTTGTATGAGAATAAATTCTCACTGCCCAAAATCCTTTGGTATGAGTGACAATTTAAAATGCTTCCTAATCTCCACAGACAATTTAAAGTTACTGTTATGGTCTGTGGCTGGTAGCAGCAGTATTTTCAGTATTGTGCTGAATTCTGGGAACATTGTTTTTGATTGGAATAAAAGAGTTGATACTTGGATGTTAAGAGTTCTATAGTAAATGGGCATTTTCTTCTGTTTTCTAAGTTTTATGATGTAGGGCTCATGCAAACTAACATTTTTGTGTATCCTTTGAAACTTTGGGAAAGTGGATAATTGAGTGTTGAGCTAAATTAATCAAATTTTGGAATACAGAAGGAGAAAGTACCTGGACCATACACTGATTATGGTAGTGCAAACAGCATTGTCAGTGAATATGACTCAACACAAGTTCAAATTTAATGTTAGTTATTCAAAGTGAAGTGAGTTGTGTAAAGTTTAAAAAATTAAATTAAATTAAAAAAAATAAAATAAAATATGATGGAATTCCTTTGGGTCATTAGTACCCATGAGTAAAAAAAGAACAAACAAAAAAAACAAAGTGAAGTGAAGTGAAAGTCACTCAGTCCTTGGAATTCTCCAGGCCAGAATACTGCAGTGGGTAGCCTTTCCCTTCTCCAGGGGATAGTTATTCAAACTACCCTTTAAAAGCAGTTCTAAAAAAGATTTATTTATTTATGGCTGTACGCAGGCTTTCTCTAGTTTTGGCAAAGCAGGGCCTACTCCCCAGTTGCTGCCCAGGGCTTCTCGTCACAGAGCATCGGCTTTAGGGCACTAGCTCAGTCATTACGATGCACAGGCTTAGTTGCTTCTAGGCACGTGGGATCTTCCTGGACCAGGGATCTAACCCATGTCTCCTGCATTGGCAGGTGGATTCTTAACCACTGGACCACCATGGAAGCCATGCTTTTTTTTTTGGTATTATGGAGTAGAGGGAAGTAAAACTGAATGAAACAAGTTCTCTGCCTTCAAGGGCAATTTAATCTAAGAAATAAATACAGCTGTTGGTAACTATAAGATTGTGATTGTTTAATAAAGTGAAGGTGTTTTGGGTACACAGGAGGGACAGGTGAATGCTGGCCTTAAAAGATTTGACAGAACTTCATAGTGGAGATGACATGAATGTTTCCTGGTTTGCACAAGATGTGTAGGTTAGATATATGTTTAGCAGAAAGAGTTTTTTTTAATTAAGCTGATTTCTTGATGACAGTGTACGTGTGACCGTCCCTCTAGTTTGTTTCAGTGGCCCCGAGTGTCAGCATGGCGCTCTGTTCTCTCAGTGTTTCTCGTCTGTTGTGTTGTCCTAGGGGTGCCAGCTAGGGGTCTGGGTGGTGGAGCCCTTGTGGGCTTGTCCCTTAATCTCACTGCTTCACAAATATGTTTTGTGTGTGTGCGTGCACGTGCGCGGGGGTGACGTGCCATAATGTGAAGGAGGCTGGGAAGCACTGTTTTAGATTACTTAACTATTCCTCTTCTGGTAAGGAGTTCTTTGGTATATAGTTTTGCTTTTGTGAAAACAGCTAGAATAGTTTCGTAATAAGAACACATTCTAGATAAATGATATTAGGTACCAGTGCAGACAGAATCTTCTAGTAAACCAGATATTAGTTCCATGCAGTGATTAGGGGGCCCTAATTCTCGGCTTTGTATTTATAAACAGGATGGCATTAAGTGAAGATTTGATGTTTGTGGGCATGGCCACACTTTAAGTAAATGTGACCGAATTACAGTATACCTCCATGTGCTTTTCTTCTGGTAAACATAGTAGGTATTGGGCCTATTTCTGAGAAAACTATACTCCTCTGAGCAGGACAGGTACTTCGCAGGAAGGGAAGTTGGGCAGATTTGCTTATGGTAGGGACAGCCTTGAGAGGAAGTCCAGAGCTCCTTTCCAGTAAGAGGTGGAAAAGGGAGAAGGAAGCAGAAGGGAAAATTCTGAACTTATAGCCTGGAAGAAGGCAGGCATCTGGACACCCAGTCCTAGGTGTTACGCCCTAGTTGTGACTGCCTGGAGCTGTTGAATTCAGGATAGAACTGTAGATTTTGGGGGCTAGTGTGACTTGAAATACACCCCCCATATTAAAGAGGAGAAATTGGGGTCCCAACTTTCTTATCAGCGAAAGGGACTAATATATGGTAGCAAAGGGATAGTTTTGGTGCTGGAGACTTTCAGAGTACAGTTACTTGTTGCTTGTTTTGTTTCTTGATAGTGAAGTAGAAGATACCTGGTGTCTGGAGGGTAGTTTAGGGATCTTGAGAAAAATTCGCCACCTTCCCAGTCTTCTTACTCAGTTCCTCCGCCTGCTGCTGCTGCTGCTGCTAAGTCGCTTCAGTCGTGTCCGACTCTGTGCTAGCCTGTAGACGGCAGCCCACCAGGCTCCCCCGTCCCTGGGATTCTCCAGGCAAGAACACTGGAGTGGGTTGCCATGTCCTTCTCCGCCTAGTAAACTTCAATAATGTGTCTTTGGCTATATAACAGTACTGGTTAGCCATTTAAAGAATAAGAAAAGATTAAAGAACAGACCATACCAGCACTCTTTTAAGCTGGACTGTTGTCTTTTGGTGGGATAAAATATGTATCAGAATTTACGGTTTCTCTGCAGCTAGGGAGCCAGCCTACATTCAGCCTGGAAGTTGTTATTTTCCAGCATACATGTAAGGAGCTATTAATGGCCTTTCACCATGAAGATAATTTTATGTGCTGGTATTTAAATTCTAAGTAGTTTGTTTTTAATTACTATTATAGAAAGATGAAATATTTCCAATTTTGAGCACTCCCTCTAGACAGGAAAGAAACAGGGAAGTCCTTTTATTCCAAAATTGGGATGAGGAAATAAATCTATTACTGGTAATGTGCAGATACCAAAAATAGTCTTAAATCTCCTAAGAAATTCAGTAATAGAGGTATCAGAGAAAGACTATAAAATAAATATTTTTAAATGAATGAATCATATAAGAAAGAATCAGAAGCATTAGGGGAAAAAACCCAAGATATTACCAGAGTAGATCAGGCATACTTGAAAAGGACTTAATGTAGCTAGAAATGAAAGAGGAAAAAAAGAATCAGTGGCATTAGGTACTCAGTGGACAGAAGTGACAGGATTTAAAATTGGAAATGCTTATTACAACCTATAGAAAAGGGAAAGAGGACATACATGACTGCTTGCTTAGTGATACAAACTGTGCCAGGTTCTTCTGTTAATGTTTATCTCATTTAATTCTCAGAACCACTTTTTGAAGTAGTTTTAATATCCCACTTTTAAAAGAGTACTGTCGTTTACAGATAAGGTAAAAACAGTAGATGAAGCAAGATCAGTGAGGAAAATGATGAACTCTGCTCTGAATATGCTAAGGAATTTGTGGGGTGTTCGCTGAAGTGATCCAGAAGACACTCAGCTCAGGAGAGAGATCTGGAATTAAAGTTTTAAGCTGCTTCATTTCCCAGGGTTATTGGACTTGCAGAATATACCAAAATCTGTTTATTTCCTAACACAGTTGTTTATTTAAAGGATGCCGGCTAAAGGGAACTATAGTTGAAGGAATGACTCAAGTCTGACATCGAAATTTACTGTCTGTTGGCCACCTTTCCTTCTGTGAAAATAAGCCTCCTTTCAGGTATTTCCTCCCTGCCTCCGTCGTACATTTTATTCATTTCTCATGGGTAGCTGCTTAAAAAAAATTTAGTTGTGCATATAAACTGTCATCAGCTGATGAGAATAGTTTTTAATGTTATTTTAAACTAATCTGATGTTTTCGTGGGGGATTATGCTTGAAATGAGGTCTTCACATATGATTAGTAGTACTGTTTTAACAATTGATCAATCAGAGTACTGGTTCATTGATTAAGACTGTGGTACTGGTATAAGGAAAAACATACAGATCAATGGAATATAATTTAGACTCCAGCAATAAACTTCCATTTACAGTAAATGGGTTTTCAACAAGGGTGCCAGTGCCGTTCAACAGGGGGAAAATGGTCTTTTCAACCAAAAAATATTGGGACAGCTGAGCTGGATATCCTCAAATCAAGGAATGAGGTTAGGCCTCTGCCTCACACTCTTAGGTGGATCAAAGACCTTTATGTAAGAACTAACATATTAAAAAAACTTCAGGAGAAAAAAGGTAGGTGTAAATCTT
Organism: Bubalus kerabau; assembly: GCF_029407905.1. NCBI lineage: Eukaryota > Metazoa > Chordata > Mammalia > Artiodactyla > Bovidae > Bubalus > Bubalus kerabau. The sequence continues at coordinate 20,003,509 of NC_073635.1, read as the reverse complement.
TGTGATCTTAGATTGGGCATTAGTTTCTTGATGACAACATCAAAAGAACAAGCAACCACATAAAAAATAAACTGAACTTCATTAAAATTAAATATTTATGCTTTAAGGGAGATCATCAAGAATGAAAACAAGCCCACAGAAGGAAAGAAAGTATTTGCAAATCCTCTCTGATAAGGGACTTATATCAAGAATATATAAAGCACTCTTAAAACTCAATAATATAAGACCAGCCCAATTCAAAAGTAGACAATAGACTTGAATAGACATTTCTCCAAAGGAAGTGTGGCCAGTAAGTAAAAAGATGCTAAACACCATTGGTCACAGTGGGATGCCACTTCATGAAACCCACTAGGATGTCTAAAATAATAAGAGCAGATTATAACAAATGTAGTTGAGAACGTGGTGAAATGGAAACCCTCATCACTGTTGGGATTGCAAATTGGGCTTCCCTGGTGGCTCAGATGGTGAAGAATCTGCCTGTAATGCAGGAGGTGAGGGTTCAAACCTTGTTTAAGGAAGATCCTCTGGTGAAGGGAATGGCTACGTACTCCAGTATTCTTGCTTGGAAAAGTCCATGGACAGAGGAGCCTGGCGGGCTACAGTCCATGTGGTCACAAAGAGTTGGACATGACTGAGTGACTAACACTGTCTCTTATAACTGCCGTAGAAAACAGTTTGGCAGCCTCTAAAGGTTGAACCGGAGAAGGCAGTGGCACCCCACTCCAGTACTTTTGCCTGGAAAATCCCATGGACGGAGGAGCCTGGTAGGCTGCAGTCCATGGGGTCACTAGAGTCGGACACGACTGGGCAACTTCACTTTCACTTTTCACTTTCATGCATTGGAGAAGGAAATGGCAACCCACTCCAGTGTTCTTGCCTGGAGAATCCCAGGGACGAGGGAGCCTGGTGGGCTGCCGTCTATGGGGTCTCACAGAGTCGGACACGACTGAAGCGACTTAGCAGCAGCAGCAGCAAAGGTTGAACATTAAGTTACAGTATGATCCGGCAAGTCCATTCCTTGTTTTATACTTCAAAGAAATAAAAACATGTTTCTCCACAAAACTTACCCGTAATAGTAAAAAAGTAGTGACAGTGAAACTCACTCAGTTGTGTCCGACTCTTTGCAATCCCATGGACTGTACAGTCCATGGAATTCTCCAGGCCAGAATACTGGAGGGGGTAGAAATAATCCAAGTGTCTCATCAGCTGATGAGTGTATAAATAAAATGTGGAATATATCCTTACAGTGGAATGTTATTCAGCAACAAAAGAAAAGAGGTACTGATAAAGGGAAACAACATAAATAAACCTTGAAAACATGCTAACTGGAGAAACCACCCACCAGAAAAAAAGCATATACTGTATAATTCCATTTATATGACCACTTATATTCCAGAAGAGACAAATCTTTAGAGCAAGAATGGGTTAATGTTGCAAAGGACTGAGGTGAGAGTTGTGTAGAATCAGGAGGTGACTGCTAAAGGAAATAAGGTTTCTTTTTGTAATGATGAGAATACTCTAGGGACTTCCCTGGTGGTCCATTAATTAAAACTCTGTGCTTCCACTACAGAGGGCCTGGGTTCGATCCCTGATCAGGTACCTAAGGTCCTGCAGGCCATGTGGTGTGGCCAAAATTTTTTTTTAAAAAGAAAATGCTCTAAATTTGATTTTGGTGATGGTTGCACAACTCTGATTGTACTAAAAACTGTTGAATTTGTACACTTTAAATGGCTCAGTTATGGGCGTGTGAATGATATCTCAATGTTGTTGTAACCACCACCACCAGAGGAACAGTCGTTCCACTGTGGAACCTAGACTGTATGCAGGCAGGCAGAACAATATACTGTACTATTTTAAACACCGGACAAAAACACTTTCCTATAAAGATTAACTGGATGTTTCCTAATACAAATGTTCATAACCTTGCTGAAAAGTTACACACCATACATGCTTCAGAATTCATCAATAAACAAACCCAGATGATTCAGAGTTAATAATATAAAGTTGGTAATTGAAGCCATGGAATATAATATTCTAGAAGGGGTTTGTAGAGGAAGTAGATGAATGGCCTGCAAGGTTGTAGACAGAGCCTACAGGGAGAACTCCATAGAGGGACAAGGGAAGGAGGCCACGGAGGAGGGCGGCACGGAAGTCGAGGGAATAGGAACGAATGGGTAACAGTGTGCTCCTGCAGAGGCGCCACAGACGGATTTGTTTCACGAATAGAAGATTGCTGATGATGTTCGCAAAAGCAGTGTTAGTGAAATTTTTTTGGAAGCTGGCTAAGTGAATGGAGTGAAGAAGTGGAAAACACTGTAGACTGTTCCTTCAAGAATTTTGGCTAAAGGAAGACAGTTGTCAAAAGAAAATGTAGAGTGAGGAAGAGCTTTTTTTTTTTTCATATAAGATGAGAGAGACTTGAACAAACTCATGATGATGAGAAATAGAGCTTGGAAAAATGGACAAGGGGGTAACTGATGAAGAAAGACGCTGTGGTTGTGATAGGATGAAAGAAGAATGTTCGAGGATGCAGTTAATTGGGGATGGAATTGAGATTTGGATGTGCAGTGCATGATAGGAAGTTGAGAGAATTGCTACCATCTCATGGTTCCTGTTTTCTTAATAAATAGAGAGCCTGGTTTTCTTCAGAGAGGAAGGAGAATATGGAAAAGGGGTCTTGTGGATAGTAGCTTTTTCGTGCAAAACCTACCTAAGGAAGGCTGGAAAGCTATCCAAACAGCAAGCATTGGGAGTTTAACTGAGATTAGGGACCTGGAATTGGTAATGCCCATATTGGAGGCTGAGGTTTGTTTTTGTATTGTTTTTTTCTCTTGCAGCGCTTACTAGCCTGGCTTTTGGAGTAAGACTTGAAGTGAGTCAAAGTTAGCTTTTTATCGGGGGAACAGGATAGAAATTCAGGGGGCAGAAGTGTTGAAGAATGAGGACTGTGTAAGAAGGAAGCAAAACAGGAAGGGGTTAATAAAGTGGGGGAAAATCAAGGGCTGAGGGTCTAAAGTAATTTTTGTGGATCTAGGTCAGTCTGCCCAGTGACTAATTAACGGGAAGTTGTCTAGTGCCTTAATTGGACGTTTGGAGTGTTTTGCTGCCAGGGTCAGAGATTCTTCAAATTAGAGGTCAGTGCACATAGTGTTTAAGGGGAAGTCTACCCATTTCATATTAAAATGTTGAATATTCCAGAGTTTATGAATGAAGTGTCAAGCATCCAAAATTTATTCTAATTTGACTGGCAGATCTGTGGTTGGTTCTTGATGAAAGGATTGCTGGAAACTTAGGAAAAAGAAGAACTGGTGAGCCCCAGGAACAGGCTGTTAGAAGGGTTGTTGAAGATACCAGGAATGTGGTCAGGACTTGGTTTGAAGAGGAACACTAAACCAGCTTCTCGTCTTTGCTGATTAATAAGGGCACTGGTGACATGAAAATGGGCACAAAGTGACGTGGTACATGGTGTAAGTTCTTCTCCACAGCTCCGCGGAAGCAGTGGTCTTGAAGTGTGTGGAGGTAGATGAGACTGACTGACACATGTGGGACATGGGGACAGCGTTAATAATGACGACGGTAGCTAATGTTCCTGCGGGCTCTCTGTGCCAGGCACTGTCCCCATTATGCAAACTTTTAACATGAACTTATTTGTCGATGTAATCCTATGAGGCATTGTTATCATCATTTTATAGATAAAGAAGCTAAGATGGAGAGGCCAGTAACATTTCGAAAATATCATCCAGTTTGCATGGGGGAGCCTGAATTTAAACTTGGACCACTGACTCCAGAGCAGGTGTTTCTAACACTGTGCTGTGCAGTTATAGGGTAGTGCTCTAATGTCATTTGTATAATGTGTATTCAGTGTGTGTTGAATAATTTACATGACACCTTGGAGGAAAATTGTTTGGTATGATATGGATGCTTTCTAATTTAGTGATAATTTTGTTGGTTATTTTATGAGAGAATTAAGCAAGAGCAGTGGTTAAGAGTGTGGTTCCAGCAGCATCAGCATCGGTATCATCTGGGATCTTGTTGGAAACAAATTCCTAACCCTTACCCCAGCCCTGCTGCTTGAGAAATCTGGGAGCAGAGCCCAGCAGTCTGTTGGTTTTTTTGTTTCTGGCCTCACTGAGTCTTCATTGTGGCGCTCAGGGGCAGTGAGCGGGGGCTTCTGTCTAGTTGCGGTGTTCAGGCTTCTGATTGCGGAGGCTTCTCTGTTGCAGAGCACGGGCTCTGGGGCGTGAGGGCTCAGGAGTTGTGGTGCAGGGGCTTAGTTACCCCAAGGCATGTGGAATCTTCCCAGAGCAGGATCGAACCCCTGTATCCTGCATAGGCAGGCAGATTCCCAATCACTGGACCACCAAGGAAGTCCCAGTTTGTGTTTTAACAAAGCTAGTTTATTTTACTGGAGGCTAAAAATTTGAGAGCTACCAACCCAGAGCAGAGCATCGTATCAGAAGGTAAATTAGAATTTGAATTAGCCTTAAATGATACTGAGATTGTCAGTGTTTTCTGGATCACATTCTGAGGATTGAAATCTGATGCGGATTTATTAGCATTAGATAGTCCCTGGTGTCTTAGACGGTAAAGCATCTGGCTACAATATGGGAGACCTGGGTTCAATCCCTGGGTCAGGAAGATCCGCTGGAGAAGGAAATGGCAACCCACTCCAGAACTCTTGCCTGAAAAATCCCATGGACAGAGGAGCCTGGTAGGCTACAGTCCATGGGGTTGCAAAGAGTCGGACACGACTGAGCGACTTTACTTTCACTTTTCACTTTCATGCTCTGTGATTGCAGTTTGATATGTTGATTCTACTGGTCACAAGTGAAATGGAAGCAAAATGTCCGTGGATCACAGCTGTTACAGCTCACAATGCTTGGTTATATATCAGTAGTGCTATTTTCTTTCCTTTAAACATTTAAAAACTTGTGTAACATTTGATATACAAAAATAGATACTGCAGATATGTTTTGAAGAAATAATAAAACAAATATCTGTGAATCCAATACTAAGTTTAAGAACTGGAAACAGAAGCTATCTCTCTGATCACATCCCTAGCTTTCTATCAGAAGTAAATCCACAGTCTAAGCAGTGACATTCTTGTCTAATTCTTCTGTCACTGTACTGCCCATGACTGGGCTGAGGGACTTGTACCCTAGACTTTGGGCCTCTGTGTTGTAATGAAAGTGCATGTGTGACTCCAGAGCCAGAGCATGTATTTCATTCCGTATATATACACACATATACACACATATATAAAAAGTAATCCACTGTCATAAATGTGTGTAAATCATTACTTTGTTTTTCCTGATTATCGTACATGTCTGTATCCTGAAATAACATAGTATTTACTTTTGCTTGCTTTTTTTATAATATGAAATACTCATACTGTTTAATGTGGAAAATAAAAAATTTTTAGTTGTTTTGTTCATGTAACGTTAACAGTTCTAGATTCATTTGTGTAGCTGTAGTTCATTCATCCTCATTGCTGAGTAATGATTGCCTCACAATTCATTTATTTTCCTTTTAATGAACATTTGAGTTGCATTCAGTATTTTTGTTTCTTGCTATTATTTTAAACCAGTGATGCCAGAAACCACTTACATTGATCTCATGATGAGTATATGCAAGAGCCTCTGTAGGATTTATACCTTGAAATAGAATTGTTGTGTACTTGAGTATTTTCATCTTTACCATATTTTAAAAATGCCAAATTTTCTCCCCAAAATGATTGTACCAACTCACCAGTTGCTCTACATCTTCATGAACACTTGGTGATATAATACCTACTAACGTTTTGGCCACCTCATGTGAAGAGTTGACTCATTGGAAAAGACCCTGATGCTGGGAGGGATTGGGGGCAGGAGGAGAAGGGGACGACAGAGGATGAGATGGCTGGATGGCATCACTGACTCGATGGACGTGAATCTGGGTGAACTCTGGGAGTTGGTGATGGACAGGGAGGCCTGTCGTGCTGCGATTCATGGGGTCGCAAAGAGTCGGACACGACTGAGCGACTGATCTGATCTGATCTGATTCATGCTCCAGGTTTCTTTCCAGTTTGGCTTCTCTTTTCACTTTCTGTGTGACATCTTTCAAAGACCAGAAATACTAAATTTTAATGGAGTTATTCTTTTGATTTTAACATTTTTGTGTTCTACTTAAACTTTTCTCCACCCAGGGACTGTAAAGTTATTTTTCTGTAAAAACTTAAAGTGTTGGTTTGATAAATTTTCAAACCATCCGGAATTGATTTTTCTGTATGGTGATATAGTAGGCATCCAGTTTCTTTTTTTTCCCTCACATGGATAATTATTTGGCTCAGGACCATTTATTAAATGGCCTGTCTTTTTTTACTAGTAGTCTGCAATACCATCTCTATCATATCAAGTCTCCATGTATGTTTGGGTTTATTTGAGGGATCTTTTCTTGTTTTGGTGAATTTATTTTCTGCTTTAATCTGTATATACTTTTATATCTTTAAAAGTTAAAATACTTTAAAATTACAGCTAAACATCATTAATAGAAGTAGCTTTGTTTAAATGTCCAGTGTTCAGACTTCCCCAGCGGTGTTTTATGTGGCATACAGGCACACATTCTGGTGTATGTAGTGTTACTGTTCAGTTGCTAAGTCGTATCTGACTCTTCGTTAGCTCATGGACTGCCGCTCTCCAGGCTTCCCTGTTCTTCACTATCTCCCTGAGTTCGCTCAAACTCATGTCCATTGAGTCAGTAATGCCATCCAACCATCTCATCCTCTGTTGCCTGCTTCTGCTCCTATCCTCAGTCTTTCCCAGCATCAACATCTTTTCCAGCGGGTTGGCTGTTTGCATCAGGTGGTCAAAGTATTGGAGCTTCAGCTTCAGCATCAGTCCTTCCAATGAATATTCAAGGTTGATTTCCTTTAAGATTGACCGTTTTGATCTACTTACTGTCCATGGGACTGTCAAGAGTCTTCTCCAGCACCACAGTTTGAAAGTATCAGTTCTTCAGCACTCAAGCCTTCTTTATAGTCCAACTTTTTCACATCTGTACATGACTACATTATAGTTTGTTTGGATTAGTATTCATATAAGTTCTATGTTCTGTGATTGGTTGACATGTCTCTTAAATCTCCAATCTGTAGGTTCCTGCTCCATTTCTCAAGCCACCACCCCTCCCCCTTTGCTTTGTTGTTGTTTGAGAAATGGAGTTGTTTATCCTGAATTTTGCTGGTTGCAACTTCTTTTTTTTTTTTATTGAAACTTAAGTTTTATCATGATATTTTATATACATGGTGGGAAAATGGGAGACACATATCAATTACATATCAGGAAAAACTATTTTAATAGTGTTGTTATATAGTGTATTGGCTAGTTCCAGTGGATCTTTATCTCTTACTGCTGACATTATCTCCAGTATTTGAATTATGTGGCAGGGTTCATTTCTGTCTTTCAAACAGTGCCTGTTTTCCCACTTCTTTTTGGTAGGAAATGAAGTTTTTATATACTTTGATCCAGCATGTGTACTTTTGAGTCCACACCAAGGTGCATCAGTCTCAATCATTAATTTTCACTAGGTGTTGACTTTAGAACTTCCAAATGAGCCGCAGTTTTCAGTGGGCAACCATTAAACCGTATAGAGACTCAAGTCCATCAAAGCAGCTGCTGCTTCCTTGGTACCATCAAATGAATGCACCACTCCACCTACACACCGATCTCTGTTTCTTCTCATTATGTCCAAAAATTCAGCATGTGAGTTCCAACAATGAAGAAACATGGGTAATTTCGTTTGTTCTGACAGTTCAAACTGTTTTTCAAAATACTTGAGCTGAGTATCTTTGGAACAGAACTGTAGTCGGTCAAAATCAAGTCCACATTCCCCTATGGCTACAACTTTCCCCTGTTGCGTTCAGCAAGATTCAGCAACTCCATCAGGTAATGATCAGGGTCATTCTTTTCGAATTCATCACATCTTGTAGGATGACACCCAACGGTGCTGAAAAACATATCATTTGCTTGTGCCAAACGCAGTGCGTCTTTACTGTCCTGTAGATTCCAGCTGTAACCATAAACTTGTTAACACCAATCTGAACAGCTCTCTCTATTCCGTCCTGTAAGTCATCTTGATGCTTTTGAACCCACCTATAAATTCTTCTGAATGTAGGATCTGTCAAGTTGATACCAATATCCACCAATTTGAAATGACTCATGACTGCAGCCCCAGGTTCTCCTCGACATGGTTGCAACTTCTTGATGTTTAGTATGTCCTCTTGTTCTTTTCATTTCCTGTAAATTGGTTGTTAAATGTAAAGGCTTGGTATGTTTTGTTTATTAATTAATCTCTTTGCAAAGATTGATTTGTATGTGGTATTATATACTACAAAAGAAAGATCTTGAGATAAAATTCACATACATTTTCACATCTGCTCAGTGGCTTTTAGCATATTCGTACTAAAAGTTGTACAGCCATCTCCATACCCAATTTCAGAATATTTTCATTACCACAGAAAGAAAGAATACGACCTTTAGGAGTCATTCTCCATTCTCCACCCGCCTTCAACTAATCCGCTTTCCATCTCCATAGATTTGCCTATTCAGAACATTTATATAAATGAAATCATATAGTATGTGATCTTTGGTGACTGACTTAATTTCATTCAGCATAATGTTTTCAAGGTTCATTCATGTTTTTAGTATATGTTAGTAATTCATTCCTTTTTATTGCTGAATGATTTTCCATTGTATGGGTATACCACATTATATGTATCCATTTGGTGGGGCGTCTAAGTGACTTCCACATTGTGGCTATTGTGGATTGAGTTGCTGTGAACATTCTGGTACAAGTTTTTGTGCAGGCTATGTTTCCATATCTCTTGGGCATATTCTAGGAGTACAGTTGCTAAATCATGTGGTGATTCAGTGTTTAAATTTTTGAGGAACTCCCGGACTGTTTTTCAGACTATTGTGCAATCCCACCAGCAGAATGCCAGAGTTCTGATTTCTCCACATTCTCACCAGTACTTATCTGTCTTCTTTATTTTATCCATTTTAATGAGTATCTCGTGATTTTGTTTTCTATTTCTCTGATAGATAATTATGTTCAACATCTTTTCCTGTGCTTATTGGCCATTTGTTTATCTTCCTTGGAGAACTGTTTATTCAGATTCTTTGCTTACTTTAAAATTGTGTTGTTTTATTATTGAATTGTATGGGTCCATTCTGGGCTTCCCTCGTAGCTCAGTCGGTAAAGAATCTGCCTGCAGTGCAGGAAACCCGGGTTCGATCCCTGGGTTGGGAAGATCCCCTGGAGAAGGAAATGGCAACCCACTCCAGTGTCCTTGCCTGGAAAATCATGGACAGAGGAGCCTGGAGGGCTACATTCCATGGGGTCCCAAAGAGTCGGGCACGACTGAGCGACTAACACTTACTTATTTATTCCAGATACATGTCCCTTATCAGATATATAATTTGCAAATCTTCTCTCTCATTCCACAGGTTGGCTTTTCACTTTCTTGGATAATACATAATTTTTATTGTTGTTGTTCTTTAGTTACTAAGTCATGTCCAACCCCATGGACTGCAGCCCGCCAGGCTCCACTGTCCATGGGATTTCCCAGGAAGAACACTGGAGTGGGTTGCTATTTCCTCCTCCAGTGCGTCTTGCCCACCCAGGGATTAAACCTGCTTCTCCTGCACGGGCAGGTGGGTTCTTTACCACTGAGCCACCAGGTGGTGGTGGTGGTGGTTTATTCGCTTAGTCGTGTTGGACTCTTGCAACCCTGTGGACCGCAGCACTCCAGGCTCCTCTGTCCATGGGATTTTCCAGGCAGGAATACTGGAGTGGGTGGTCATTTCCTTCTCCACTGGATCTTCCCAACCCAGGTCTCTTGCACTGCAGGCAGATTCTTTACCCACTGAGCTACCTTTTTCCTGCAGGGAAGCTCATAATTTTTATTAGGTGATGCATAGTGAAGGGCAGGAAAGCCTGGTGTGCTGCATTCCATGGGGTCACAAAGTGTTGAACCCGAGTTAGCGACTGAACCACAAACAACAGTGCTGGCTTATTTCATTTCCTGATATTAGCAACCGTTGATGATCACTGCCTAGGTCCATTAATTTGTTAATTGTAAAGTCGTGTATTTGAATTCTACAGTTCCTTCTTTGTAAGAACTCTGAGATTGAAGTTAATGTTCCTTCAGCTCATTGAAGATACTAATTTCACCGCTCTGGGGCTTCTGTTGCTTTTCAGAAGTCAGCTTTGTCGTGAATACCTTGAAACATGGATGACTCAGTTGGTGGCAAATTTAGTTATTATAGTCCCAGAGCTATTTTTTTCTAGTTTTGTCACTACTCGACATGTCAATTTTATATCCTTATGTAGTCCCCTACCTCCTCCCCAAATAAAATTTATACATTTGCTTCAATTACTGTATTTAGAAGGAGCAAGTATATAAATACCTGTATTGCAGAGGATTTTAAAAACAGGTTTATGTTAGTATGGTTTATATCCAGTATAATTTACTTACTGTTAGTATAAAGTTTGATTTTTAGTCAATTGTTCAGTTGTGCAGCCATCACAAACATCTAGTTTTAGTCTACTTCCATTAACCCCCAAACTCCCTTCCTGTCCTTTTCTGAAATTATCTACTTTTAATGTAGAGATTCGTAACCTGGAGTTGATAGAGGCTTCTGATGGCTCTAAAACAGCATGAAATTATATGTAAACCATATGTCATATAGGGCCTGTTTTAAAAAGGCAAAATTTTAGTAAAGTAATAATTATACGAGTACATTTTAGAGTTGTCTGGGGATATACAAATTACTGTGTTGAAGGTTACAGGCGATAGTATGACTGTGCCACTAACTGGATGCACATTTAGCTTCATGATTTTTTTTTTTTATTACTTTTCTTGAAGTTTCATTTCGTCATACACATATATAATTCATTTTCATACATTGTGAAGTCATAGGTAGCCTAATTTCCTTGAGCTCTCTACCTTATTTCTTCCCTGTTCCCATATATTTATGTGTGAAATAGTTCTAGGTGATTCTTTCTGATATTTTATAGGTTTGTATTTTTGTTATGGTGGCTAGTTAGCTTTATTTGGTTTCTTCTATTTTAGTTATTATCTATTGATTCCCTGTTATGTACAGTTCGGAAATTGATTATGACTTCTTCCCCTCCTCCTCCTCAGCATCTGATGTAAAATATATCTTTTTATTTTTTAGTTTTTTTTTTGTCTATTGATCTTTTTTCTTTTTTGGTAGTTTGTGGCTGTACCGCATAGCTTATGCGATCTTAGTTCCTGGATCAGGAGTCTAACTCACGCCCTCAGCAGTGTAAGCATGGAGTCCTAACCACTGGACCACCAGGGAGTTTCCTTTAAAGGTTTAAAAAAATTGACCTTTATTTTGAGATAATTGTAACATCATATGCAAATGTAGAACATAATACGGAGAGACCGTTTATTCAGTTTCTTCCAATGGTAACATATTGTAAAACATTGATATATATACAGTCAAGAGCTTCTCCATCTTCAGCTGCAAAAATTGTAATCAACCTGATTTCGGTATTGACCATCTGGTGATGTCCACATGTAGAGCCGAAGATGGAGAAGCTCTATACAGTCAGCAAAGACAAAACCGGGAGCCGACTGTGACTCAGATCATGATCTCCCTATTGCCAAATTAAGACTTAAATTGAAGAAAGTAGGGAACACCACTAGGCCATACAGGTATGACCTAAAGGAAATCCCTTACAATTATACAATGGAAGTGATAAATAGATTCAAAGGATTAGATCTGATAGGTGCCTGAAGAACTATGGACGGAGGTTTGTAACATGGTACAAGAGGCTGTGATCAAAACCATCTCAAAGAAAAAGAAATGCAAAAAGGCAAAATGGTTGTCTGAGGAGCCCCTACAAATAGCTGAGAAAAGAAGAGAAGTGAAAGGCAAAAAAGAAGAGGAAAGATAGCATCTGAATTCCAAAGAATAGCAAGGAGTAATAAGAAGACCTTCCTCAGTGATCCATGCAAAGAAAGAGGAAAACAATAGAATGGGAAAGACCAGAGATCTCTTGAAGACAATTAGGGATACCAAGGGAGCATTTCATGCAAAGATGGGCACAATAAAGGACAGAAACGGTATGAACCTAACAGAAGGAGAAGACAGTAAGAAGAGGTGACAAGAATACACAGAAGAACTATACAAAAAAGATCTTAATGACCCAGATAACCACAGTGGTGTGATCACACCTAGAGCCAGACACCCTGGAGTGTGAAGTCAAGTGGGCCTTAGGAAGCATCACTATGAACAAAGCTAGTGGATGTGATGGAATTCCACTTGAGCTATTTCAAATCCTAAAAGATGATGCTGCAAAAGTTCTGCACTCAACCTTCCAGCAAATTTGGAAAACTCGGTAGTGACCACAGGATTGGAAAAGGTCAGTTTTCATTCCAGTGCCAAAAAATGTTCAAACTACCACATAATTGCACTCATTTCACATGCTAGCAAAGTAATGCTCAAAGTTCTTCAAGCCAGGCTTCAACAGAACGTGAATCCTAGAGATTCATCCAGGCTGTTGCTTGTATCAATAGTTCATTCATTTTTTAAAAATATGTTTATTTTGGCCACACCACGTGGTGTGCAGGATCTTAGTTCCCTAACTAGGGATCAAACCCAAACCCCCTGCAGTGATAGCGTGGAGTCTTAACCGCTGGACTGCCAGAAAAGTCCCTCTTTTCTTTTTATTGTTGGGAAGCATTTTGTGGTATGGATGTACCAAAATTTCTTTTAAACTACAAAGGATGTCTGGGTTCCAGGTTTGGGCTGTCATGAATGAATAAAGCTGCTACCAACATTTGTGTACATTTATGAAGTATAAGTTTTCATTTCTTTGGGATGAATGTTTAGTAGTTGCTAAGTCCAGAGTATTTGCGTGTTTAGTTTAAAAAAAAAAAATGATTTTCCGGATACTGCTTTACATTCCACCAGCAGTGCATGAGTTTCTCTGCATCTTCCTCAGTGTTTGGTATTGTCTCAGTTGTTTAATTTAGCTGTTCTGGTAGGTGTGTAGTAATATCTCATTTGGTTTTAATTTGCATTTCCCTAATGGTTAATAATATTGAACATCTTTTCATGGATTTATTTGCCATCTGTATATCCTCTTTGATGTAATATCTCTTCATTTCTTTTGCCTATTTTCTAATTTAATTGTTCTAATATTCTAAGAGTTCTCTATAATAGTGTCATTGACAATATTTCATTTTCAGTTTCTACATGGAAGCTTTTCATCCTTTCCACATGGAAGCTTTCTAAGAGTAAAATTTTAAATTTTGATGAAGTTCCATTTATTGGTTTTTCCTTTTATGGATCATGCTTTTAGGGAAAGTCTAAGAATTCTTTGCCTAGTTCCATATCCTAGTTTTAAATTTCAACATGATCAGTTTGTATGAGGTATGAGTCTTCAAGTTGAGGTTCATATACTTGTCTGTTAACGTCTACCTGAATACCATCATTTGTTGAAGAGTCTAGCTTTCCTCTGTTGAATTATTTTCATGCCTCTGTCAGAAGGCGATTCAGCATGTTTGTGCAGGTCTGTGTGGGGTCCTCTCTTCTGTTCCTTTGATCAGTGTATGGATCTCTCCACGTGTATCACGCAGTGTTTATTACTGTAGCTATATCATAAATCTGGAAGTTAGATAGACTAATTCCTCTCACTTTTTTCTCCACAAAATTGTTAGCTGTGCTAATTACTTTGGCTTTCTACATAAGCTTAGAACAGTATTATCGGTATTTGAAAGGAATTGTGCTAAATCTGTATATCATTATGAGAAGAATTGACATCAACTTGAGTCTACCAGTCCATAAACACAGTATGTCTTTACATTTTTAAGATTCTTAAATTCCTTCATCAGTGTTGTTTCATTTTAACATCTGTATCCTGTACATGTATTGTTAGGATCATACCTAAGTATTTTTTTTTGAGAAATTATTAATGATATTCTTTGTATTTTTCATTTTGATGCCCATGTGTGCATTGTTAGTTTATTGCTGGAGGAATGAGGCTCCCTGACTTCAGACTCTACTACAAAGCTGAAGTAATCAAAGCAGTATGATACTGGCACAAAAACAGAAATATAAATCAGTGGAATGGGATAGAAAGTCCAGAAGTAACCCCACACACCTGTGGTCAATTAATCTATGACAAAGGAGACAGGAATATACCATGGAGAAAAGACAGTCTCTTCAGTAAGTGGTGCTGGGAAAACTGGACAGCTGCGTGTAAAAGAATGAAATTGGAACAGTCTCTGAGGTAGTTTTGATGCCCATGTGTGTAGACATACAAACTGACTTTTGTGTTTTTATCTTGTATTCTGTGACCTTGTTGAGCTCATTTATTAGACCTACCCTACATAGAGATGTCCAGAGGCATTTTTCTTTTCTTTTTTTGAAATCCATTAGTCTTTCTAATGTATCTTGGTATTGGTTTTTCTGGATTGATTTCCCAGTACTTTGTGTGCTTTTTCAGTATTTTATTTCAGGTCTTTTAGTTTTAGAATTTTTCTTTTTTAATTATTGTCTTTATTGTTATTTCTAATAATTTTCACCTTCATTTCTTTTTTATTAAAATTTTATTTCTTTGCACATTCTGTATCTCTTAAGCATTATCTTTTGTATGATTGTTCGTGGCCAGGTTTTCTTTCTGAAATTTTCAAAATTTTCAAATTCTTTCATTTCTGTTACCTCATTTTTTAGTTTTTCTGAATAATAATGTTCTTCCACGTTTTCTGTCATTCTCTAGGATGTAATTTTTACCTGTTGTGTTTTAATGGGTCATTCTGTTCCTTGTGTCTTATGACGTAGAATTTGATCCCAGTCCTTTCATGTTGTTCATTTTATGATACGTTTTCCTGAGCTTTTCAGAGTGAGGGAGGGGTCAGGGTAGCTTTTCTAGCCATGCTACTCTAGACCCCCTTCTTTTTTTAAAAATGGTTTTATAAATATATATATATATATATTCCTATTTTCTGAGATCTGGCTCTTTTTCACTCACCCACTTTCTTCTGGATCCTCTCTCTATTTTGCCCTAGTTGTGCCTGTCTTAATCACTTGGAATTCTTCTCCCAGAAATTTCGTTTCAGTTACAGGGCTTTTCCCAGGAAGGAGGACTTCAGCCTCTCGTTTGAGTCTGCTCTCGTCATTTCTTAGACTGTTTTGTCCCTTTCATTTGCAGCTATCCTCAAACTGCCTTTCTAAATTCTAGAGATTCAAGATTTGGGGTTCTCCTCCTTCAATTACCCAGTTACTTCTGCCCATTTCCTTCGGCAGATATGCTAAGAACATGTCAGTCCTATAGTTGGTGATTTAACCAGATTTAACCTTCTTGTATTTGAGAATTCATGGGTGTGCCTTATCACCCATTGTTGTAGATTTTGTCCGTTGGGTTTTGGTTTGACTGTCCTGGTAACTTTTTTTTTTTTTTTTTGGTGAAGTGAAAGATTCTAGATTAAAAAAATTCATTGAAAGATTTTATTCAAGAGAATTAGAACACAGGTTTGCATTAAAAAAAGAATGCTCTGGCTACATTATGGAAAACTGGTTCAGTGCATAGAAGGAGACTAGTTAGGAGACTAGTAATGATCCAGTTGACATGATGGTGGCTTAGTAGTCTAGGATGGTGGCGGTAAGGCTGGAAGGTTTGAATCCTGTTTTGTTGACCTTGTTGGATGTCAGAGAATTGCAGAGTGAGTAGACATGGACGATCTACCAGGATTGGGGCTCTTGAACTGTTTGGGTGGTTGCACTGTTTCCTGGTACTGGGAATATTCATGGAAGCGTAAGTGGTGGTTTTTTCTGTGGGGGAAGATCAGGGAGCAGGTGTGGTATTTATAAGCGCTGAGTTTGAGGCCTTGCAGTAATCTGTCCCCTATCCCTAAATTTACACATAGGCACACATATTTTAATTCTTCATTGAGCCCTTTCCTGACCCTCTGATCATGTCTCTTTCTGATATAGAACTTTATTATTTATTTTCCTATCTTAACAATTAACACATTTGTATTACTGCGTGTTATTACCATCTTTTCCCCTAGACCAGCTGCTGGCAAACTTTTCTTAAAAGGACAGGTAGTAAATATTACAGGCTTTGAGGGGCCAAGAGACAAAAATAAAGGTATCATATAGACATTTACTATCCTTTATACTGTAATCACTTAAAAATGTACAAACTATTCCTGTGGGGCCCTGCAAAAGTAGACAGCTTGTCAGAATTGGCCCACAGGCTACGGTTTGCTGACCACTGTACTAGACTATCGGAGAAGGCAATGGCACCCCACTCCAGTACTCTTGCCTGGAAAATCCCATGGATGGAGGAGCCTGGTGGGCTGCAGTCCATGGGGTCTCGAAGAGTCGGACACGACTGAGCGACTTCACTTTCAGTTTTCACTTTCATGCATTGGAGAAGGAAATGGCAACCCACTCCAGTGTTCTTGCCTGGAAAATCCCAGGGACGGGGGAGCCTGGTGGGCTGCCGTCTATGGGGTCGCACAGAGTCGGACACGACTGAAGCGACTTAGCAGCAGCAGCACTACACTATAATTGCTATATTTGCCTCCTAGTTGCAGGCATGTTGTGTGGAGCATTTAGGTTGGATTTAGTAAATTTTTGAAGAAAGAGTGAATATTGTACTTACAGATTTGAAGCCCAGGAGAGAGAGCAGAATAGATACTTGGGAGGGGTCTTCAAATTGTAATTGAAGATGTAAGAGTAGATGAGATCACTTGGGAAGAATGTAAGGAAGGAGAGGCCCTAAGATGAAGCCTTTTTCTATAACTTAAACAGAGTGGAGAGTAAATGATGACTAATTCAAAGGTACTTGTGCCATAGATGATAGTACCTATTGCTGACTGACCTAAGCCATTTGGCCATGTACACCCATAGGTTCTTTTGGATGAATAGAAGGCCTTTAACTGTATAGATAGGTAAGGGTAATAGGTGATTTTCCTTAGAAATCTTACTACCAGTGAGTTATACTATTATTATTATTGTTTTTGACCATGCTGTATGACTTGTGGGATCTTAGTTCCCCAATCAGGGATTGAACCCAGGTCTTCAGTGAAAGTGCTGAGTCCTAACCATTGAAGTGCCAGGGAATTCCCAGTGAGTTATAATAAAATAAGGCTTAGACAGAATTTGCTGTTAATTCTTACACAAGTGTGTCTTGGCTAGCAGTCACAAGAGTCATGGAGCTTGTTTTATGAGTTTAGCTCTTTTAGATCCTGAACTACCACCTAGCAGTAAAACTTAACCCTGCAGGAGACCTGGGTTTGATCCCTGGGTTGGAAAGATCCCCTGGAGAAGGAAATGGCAACCCACTCCAGTATCCTTTCCTGGAAAATCTTATAGACAGAGGAGCCTGGTGAACTACAGTCCATGGGGTCGCAAAGAGTCGGGCACAACTGAGCGACTAACACTAAGACACCAGGAAGATCTGACTAGAATTAGGGAACAAAATCTTTCAAGATGAGGTGGGCTACAGAATCACTTAGACTCAAAAACTTCTCTGTAGGGCTTGTCAGATTCTTAAACTGCAAACAGGTAAGACTCAAGGCACTTGTACAGTATACCTAGTTAATCCATATGTCTTGAACAAATCCAGTTCAGCAATAAAAAATCATTTCCAACATCTCTTACATTAATTAACAAACAAGTGTCTAAATTCAGAAGTTGATATTCGAAGCACTTACTAATTGGGAATTAACTCCTGATTTGGGCACTTCACATGCTAACTAACTTCCTCTGAAGTGTAGATTCCTCATTTATTTAGAGTACTTTAGAAGTTAACCCACCACTTCTAGCCTTGCTGAAGTAGTATTTTAATGGAAATTACAGTGTGGCAGTAACTTGATCATACTTTTCGAAGAGATAGGCTGCCTGAGACTTTTTTGTTGTCTACTATCTTGTTTTTTTAACTGTTTTTAACTGCGCTGGATCTTGCTGCCTTCAGGCTTTCTCTGCTTATAGAGAGCGGTGGCTACTCTCCAGTTGCTGTTCATGGGCATCTCGTTGCGGCGGCTTCTCTTGCTGCAGAGCACGTGCTCCAGGGCTTCAGTAGTTGCAGCACGTGGGCTTAGTTGCTTTGCTCCAGGTGGGATCTTCCTGGACCAGGGATCGAACGTGTCCCCTGAGTTGGCAGGCGTATTCTTAACCACTGGACCACCAGGGAAGTCCTTGTGTACTCTATTTAAACAGTTGTAAACAATTGAGTGTAGTAGTTATTGCAATCAGAATACCTTTCTCTTCCAGTTTTAGTAATGGTAGGATTAGGCAAACAGTTTATACAGGCAGATTTTGACAATTGGTAGTTTTTCAGGTGAATAAAGACAGCTTTCTTTACAGAGTGATCAGATAACACTTCATTAATATTTGTATTTGTTCAACATTTATTATAATTTGTATGATTAATCAATACATAAAGCATTCTCTGTATTAATAGTGTTGAAGCCTAACCCAGAAACATTAAATATAGAATTATATTCAGGGCTCTTTTTACTGTTGAACCCTATTAGAAGTAATAGTTTTAGCAGTTCCTCTTTCCATCACATCAAATAAATGTTACTAATTTGAATTTTGTTTGGCAGTTTTCTTTACATTAAATATATATCTGTCTTTAAGCATGAGTTTATATCTAGATTAATATTTCAGTGTATTTAACAAAGTTTATAATTTGGGTTCCATGGGATTCTTTTTCCTACAAAGAGATTAATTTATCACTGCAGTTTAAGAAAACTTGACAGAGGCACAATAGCAAAAGATCATTAAATAGAATAATATTAATAACATATTGCGTCTAGCAGTGTATTAAAATAATACATCATGACATGTGGCCTTTATTCTAAAAATGTAAACATTTACTGTATTTGTATGTGTAATCAAATAATCCATTATATCACTGTGTTAAGGGGAGAAGGGATATATGTGCTGTCCTTAGTTGCTCATTCATATCCGACTCTTTGCAAAACCATAGACTGCAACACGCCAGGCTCCTCTGTCCGTGGGGATTCTGCAGGCAAGAATACTGGAGTGGGTTGCCATGCCCTCCTCCAGGGGATCTTTCCAACCCAGGGATTGAACCTAGGTCTCCTGCGTTGCAGGCGGATTCTTTACCAGCTGAACTACCAGAGATATCTAGTTATTTTAATAATTGCTATTAAGACATTTATGAAAGAGCCTCTTAGTAAACTTAGAAGGATACTTCTTTATCTTTTGATACAAAATACCTGTCTAAAGTTTATTTTCATTTTTATGTGATTTTTAAGGTCATAACAATGACTAATTTACTTTTTTGAAATATTAATTGTTTGAGATAGAATACATTAGTTGCAGGCATAAAAAATTGGTTCTGGCTGACTTAAAAGCAAAACCATATTGGAAGACTATGAGGTAGTTCATCGAATGAGTAGAGACACCAGATAACTAGGGATATAGCAAGTTCAGAAATAGGCATGGCTCACTGCCTTATCCAGATACTTCCTTTGGTAATTAACATGCTTTTAAAAAAAATTACCCCCTTTCTATTTTGCTCTGGGTTCAGAGTTACAGGGAAGAGTTCTGTTGGCAGAGTTGGAGCTCATGCTGTTTATGCTAGGAGAGAGTGAGATGATTTTCTTTTTTCTTTTTTTGGAGATGCTTTAATAGATGGTTCCATCAAGACTACAAAGTGGAGAGTATATAATTCCCCATAGAAACCTGGGTGCAGTTAGGACACGGGCATGGGTCTTAGGCGGCTGAGCTCTGTCTCCCACTCCCCACAGAACTAAGCAACAGGTATCCAGTAAAATAGACAGGAGTTTTGACTTTTTAGCTTCCTATAGTTCATCATTTAAAGTCTAAAACTGATTAATCCTTAATCTTTAAGAATAAAATCTAAAAAAAATAAATGCCAGAGACCTTAATTTATACTAGCAGTATCAATATTTAGATAATGAAATTTTTGTTTTTCTTACAGACAATGCGAAGACACAGAAATGAAGTGACAGTTGAATTGCGAAAGGTAAGAGTGATTTGTGTTTAATTAAAAAGTAGATTTTTTTTCTGATGTTAAAACTTTGTATAACTTGAATAATGAAAATACTATGGCAGATTAGTGGGCATCCCTAAAACTATACAGCATAAAAACATATGGTTAAATAATTTATGATGGTATACATTTTTAGTACCTTCCATTTATTGAGGTGTTAGGTACTGTGTGAAGTACTGTCCCACTGTCATTGAAATTCTCATAACATCTGGTGAAGTTAGATACTGTTTGTTAAAGACACTTTAGAAAAATAAATAACAATAGAATAACCTTATATTCTACTAGTTGGATGCAACTGCTGTTAAAAATTTGTTTTGTTTTCTTCCATTACTTTTGAATTGCCCTTGATTAGATTGTGTTCTTATGCAAGCACATTTTATTTTTTTAAGCACATTTTCTTTTAAGCAAATTTTAATTATCAATTAAGAAAGTACACATAATAAATTCTGTCTATATACCCACGTACATTTAAAAAATAGATTTGAAACTTACTTCTAAATCTTTGTGTTTGTCTTAGGTTAGATTTTCTTCATCTGATTCACTCCTAAAACTCACATATTATCTTAAATCTTTCCAGTTTCAGAGAGAAAGACTATCTTGATTCAGAGAGTACACACTCTCTTAGTAAGTCACTAAAATTAAATGGACTTCCCTGGTGGCTCAGACGCTAAAGCATCTGTCTACAGTGCGGGAGACCTGGGTTCAAACCCTGGGTTGGGAAGATCCCCTGGAGAAGGAAATGGCAATCCACTCCAGTACTATTGCCTGGAAAATCCCATGGACAGAGGAGCCTGGTAGGCTACAGTCTATGGGGTCGCAAAGAGTTGGACACGACTGAGCGACTTCACTTCACTTAGTACATTTATTTACTCAGTAAGTCTTTAATACCCACTTTGTGTCATGACTTTTTACTCAGCATTGATATTATGCTACTTGGTATAGTATACAGTTCCTGAGATCTATTCTTCCATACCCCTTCTGACCCATTTTTTATTAAATTTGAAAAATACTTGCTAATCTCAGTTCTTTCGACTCCTTAGCTTCATGGGTACTCAGAGATTAACCTCAGTGATTTGTCAGTTTTCAGATCGTTGGGTCATTTGGACCAGAGAACTGAACTAAGCTTTAGCTTTTAATAGAGTGAGGTGAGCTCCTTGCCAATCTTAACACTTTGGACTTAGTTTCTTTTTCTTTTTAACTTTTTATTAGCACATACATACAAAATATCAACACAACTTAAGTGTACAGCTTGATGAATTTTCACAAAGTGAACACATCTGTATCCTAAGGCCCCTTCACAGTTGGTGCTATGCCCCAAGGTAACCATTACCCTGATTTCTAATGTTATAGGTTATTTTGCATATTTTGAACTTTATATAAATGGAATAGTATGTGTCCTTTTGTATTTGGTTTTTCATTCATCTTGTGAAGATCATTCTCTGTAGGAGAGCCACTAGGAATAAAATGGAAATTAAATAATTATTCATTTTTTGTTAGCTCTTCATATTACATCAACTCTCTCCCCAGATGTAAGCCTTCGTTTTCCCTTAACTTTTCATGTTTGGAATACAATTCTGAGACTTTTGTATTGGTCTTGGTATTATTCAGAATTCTCTCCTGTTTTAAGCTTTTTAGCTCTTCTAATATGCTTATAAATCTAAGCTCTCATATTTACTTGGTGATTTGTTTCTCTTATATTAATAGTTGTGCTCCCTCTGTATTTAATTTATAGAATTAAAGTTTCTTCCTTGCCAGAGTACATCTTTTCTTAATATCCACCTTGGTTTCTTTAGAGATCACTTTTTTTTTTTAAACTTTTATTTTATATTGGAGTATAATTGATTAACAATGTTGTGTTAGTTTCAGCTGTTCAACAAAGTTATTCACTTAAACATATACTTGTATCTGTTCTTTATCAAATTCTTTTCCATTCAGGTTTTTAAGAATACTGAGCAGAGTTCCCTGTGATATACAGTAGGTCCTTGTTGGTTGTGTGCTCAGTGGCTTTAGTCCTGTCCAACTCTTTGCAACCTTGTGGACTGTAGCCCACCAGACTTCTCTGTTCTTGGGATTTTCCCAACAAGAATACTGGAGTGGGTTGCCATGCCCTTCTTTAGGGGATCTTCCTGACCCAGGGATCAAATCCGTGTGGTGGTGGTGGTGGTGGTTTAGTCTAGAGACCTCTTTCTTAGCTCTTCATTTTTTCCCTTCTGGATAACATTATTTCCTTTCTAATTGCTCTGATTAATTCCTGAAAAAAATGCTTGTAGGATGATCAAAATAAAATTAACTGAAGAAATTTCAGGCAGTTCCTTATTTCACATTTCCGAATTCCTTGAGTAAGCAGCAGAAAGTGACCCCTTCCTGAAACAAAGCATAGACTTCAAAGCTTAATTGATTTTGATGTACTTCTTCAGAGGTGTGAAGAATCCTTCAAAAGAAGATTCTTCCACTCTTTAAGGACAAAGTGTCTGTCTTTGATTTCAGCCTTGTTATCTCTATTGCTCCATTGAGGAGAAAAATCACAGCATTGTTATTACTGACACTGAGATTGTTGAAAATACAAGGGAGCTAGTTCCCAGAGTTTCTTAGATTAGCTCTACATGTTTCTACTAGATGGTCAGCTTTTAAATTGAATATGTTAACCACACTCCTCCCATCCAACCCCAGCTTCCCTCACCCCAGTACTCCTAGGTCTCTTCCCCAGCCCATCTCAAAATGCTTAGTCAGATTTTGGACATGTAGTTGAAAGTGTTAGTCACTTCATTGTGTTCACCTCTTTGCAACCCCATGGACTGTAGCTCCTCTGTCCATAGAATTCTACAGGCAAGAATACTGGAGTGGGTTGCCATTCCCTTCTCCAGAAGATCTTCCCAACCTAGGGACTGAAGCTGGGTCTCCTGCACTGCAGACAGATTTTTTTTCCTACCGTCTGAGCCACCAGGGAGGCCTGGCATGCTGCGATTCATGGGGTCGCAAAGAGTCGGACACGATTGAGTGACTGAAATGAACTGAACTGAACTGAGCCACCAAGGAATCGCAGACATGTAGTTGGTAAATGAAAGTGAAAGTCATTCAGTCATGTCCGACTCTTTGCAACTCCATGGACTATGCAGTCCATTCTCTAGGCCAGGATACTGGAGTGGGTAGCCTTTCCCTTCTCCAGGGAATCTTCCCAACCCAGGAATTGAACCCAGGTCTCCTGCATTGCAGGTGAATTCCTTACCAGCTGAGCCACAAGGGAAGCCCAGGAATACTGGAGTGGGTAGCCTGTCCCTTCTCCAGTGGATCTTCCTGACCCAGGAATCGAACCGGGGTCTGGAATTGTGATATCTTAAATTTTTACTTAAATTTACATTGCTTATTGAAATTTTATGAAAAACACTTTAGTTATAGAGTAGTGCTATTCAGAAGACCTGATCTGTGACAAGTCAGGGAGCTTGTCTCAAAATAGTAAACAAATCTAAAGCAGAGGAACGAATCAGTGAGCTGGAAGATAAAATGGTGGAATTAACTTCTGAAGAGCAGAATAAAGTAAAAAGAATGGAAAGAACTGAGGAAAGTTTCAGAGACCGCTGGGACAATATCAAACACACCAACATTTGAGTTATAGGGATCCCAGAAGAAGAGAAGAAGAAAGGGTATGAGAAAATTTTCCAAGAGATTATAGTTGAAAATTTCCCCAGCATGGAAAAGGAAATAGTGAATCAAGTCTAAGAGGCACAAAGAGCCCCATACTGGATAAACCCAAGGAGAAATATGCCAAGACACATACTAATCAAACTAACAAAGACTAAACACAAAGAAAGTATTAAAAGCAGCAAGGGAAAAGCAACAAGTAACATACAAGGGAAGCCCCGTATGTTTAACAGTTGATCTTCCAACAGAAACTCTGCAGGCCAGAAGGGAATGGAAGGATGTATTTAAAGTACTAAAAGGGAAAAATCTACAACCAAGATTGCTGTACCCAGCAAGGATCTTATTCAGAATTGATGGAGAAATAAAAAGCTTTACAGACAAGCAAAAGTTAAGAGAATTCAGTACCACCAAACCAGTTTTACAGCAAATGTTAAAGGGACTTATATAGTCAAGAAATACAAAAGAAGAAAAAAGATCTACAAAATCGACCTCAAACAATTTAAAAATGGCAGTAGAAACATATATATCAATAATTACTTCAAATGTAAATGGATTAAATGCTCCAACCAAAAGACACAGACTAGCTGAATGGATCCAAAAACAAGATCCATATATACACTGTCTACAAGAAATGCACTTCAGACCTAAAGACACATATAGACTGAAAGTGACAGGATGAAAAAATATATTCCATGCAGATGGGAAGCAAAAGAAAGCTGGAGTAGCAATCCTCATATCACACAAAATAGACCTTAAAATAAAGAATATTGCAAGAGATAAGGAAGGACACTACATAATGATCAAGGGATCAATCCAAGAGGAAGACATAGCAATTGTAAATATCTGTGCACCCAACATAGGAGCACCTCCATACACAAGACAAGCACTAACAGACATAGAGGAGAAATTGACAGTAACACAATAATAGTAGGAGACTTTAACACCCCACTCACACCAATGGACAGATAATCAAAACAGAAAATTAATAAGGAAACACAAGTCTTAAATGATACAGTAGATGAGATGGATCTCATTGATATCTTTAGGACATTCCATCCAAATGCATAAGAATACAAGTGCACATGGAACATTCTCCAGGATAGACCACATCTTAGGTCACAAATCAAACCTCAGTAAATTTAAGAAAATTGAAATCGTATCAAGCATCTTCTCTGACCACAATGCTATGAGACTAGATATCAATTAACAAGAAAAAGCTGTAAGAAACACAGGGGAGATTAAACAATGCGTTTCTAAATAACCAGCAGGTTACTGAAGAAGTCAAAAGGGAAATTAAAAAATTTCTAGAAACAAATGACAAAACACGACAAAACCTATGGGATGCAACAAAGCAGTTTAAGAGGGAAGTTTATAGCAATACAATCCTACCTCAAGAAACAAGAAAAACATCGAATAGACAACCTAACTTTACACCTAAAACAACTGGAAAAAGAAGAACAAAACACTGCCAAAGTTAGTAGATGGAAAGAAATCAGAAAGATCCAAGCAGAAATAAATGAAAAAGAAATGAAAGAATAGTAAAGATTAATAAAACTAAAAGCTGGTTCTTTGAGAAGATAAACAAAATTGACAAATCCTTAGCCAGACTCATCAAGAAAAAAGAATCAAATCAACAAAATTAGGAATGAAAAAGGAGAGGTTACAACAGACAATGCAGAAATACAGAGGATTATAAGAGACTATTATGAACAACAATATGGCAATAAAATGGATAACCTGGAAGAGATGGACAGATCTTAGAAAAGTTCGATCTTCTAGGACTGAACCAGGAAGAAATAGAAATTATGAACAACCCAATTACAAGCACTGGAATTGAAGCTGTGATAAAAAATCTCCCAAAGAACAAAAGCCCAGGACCAGATGGCTTCACAAGAAAATTCTCTCAAACATTTAGAGAAGAGCTAATGCCTATCCTTCTAAATCCTTCAAGAAATTGCAGAGGAAGGAATACCTCCAAACTCAGTCTACAAGGCCACCATCACCCTGATACCAAAACCAGACGAAAACAACACAAGAAAACTACAGGCCACTATCACTGATGAACATAGATGCAAAAATCCTCAACAAAATTTTAGCAAACAGAATTCAGCAACACATCAAAAAGCTCATACACCATGATCAAGTTGGGTTTATTCCAGGAATGCAAGGATTCTTCAATATACACAAATCAGTCAGTGTGGTACACCATATTAACAAATTGAAAGATAAAAACCATAATGTAATCTAAATAGATGCAGAAAAAGCCTTTGACAAAATCCAGCACCTATTTATGATTAAAACTCTTCAAAAAATGGGCATAGAAGGTACCAACCTCAACATAGTAAAGGCAATATATGATAAGCCTGTAGCAAACAGAATTCTCAACGGTGAAAAACTGAAAGCATTCCCCCTAAGATCAGGAACAAGACAAGGGTGTCCACTTTCACCATTATTCAACATAGTTCTGGAAGTCCTAGCTACAACAATCAGAGAAGAAAACTAAAAGGAATCCAGATCAGAAAAGAAGTAAAGCTCTCACTGTTTACAGATGACATGATACTGTACATAGAAAACCCTGAAGATAGTATCAGAAAATTACTAGAGCTAATCAGTGAATTTAAAAAAGTTGCAGGATACAAAATCAATACACAGAAATCACTTGCATTTCTATGTACTAACAATGAAAAATCAGAAAGAGAAATTAAGGAATCAATCCCATTCACCATTGCAACAGAAATAATTAAATATCTAGGAATAAACTTACCTAAGCAGACAAAAGAACTGTTCACAGAAAATTGTAAGACACTAATGAAAGAAATCAAAGACAACATAAACAGATGGAGAGATACTCCATGTTCCTGAGTACGAAGAATCAATATTGTGAAAATGACTATACTACCAAACACAATCTACAGATTCAATGCAATCCCTATCATTACCATTGACATTTTTCACAGAACTGGAACAAAAAAATCGCACAATTCATATAGAAACAAAAAGACCCTGAATAGCCAAAGCAGTCTTGAGAAAGAAGAATGGAGCTGGAGGAATCAACCTTCTTGACTTCAGATCATACTACAAAGCTATAGTCATCAAGACAGTATAGTACTGGCACAAAAACAGAAATACAGACCACCGGAACAAGATAGAAAGCCCAGAAGTAAACCCATGCACTTATGGGTACCTTATTTTTGACAGAGGAGGCAAGAATACACAATGGGGCAGAGATAGCCTCTTCAATGAATGGTGCTGGGAAAAGTGGACAGCTACATGTAAAAGAATGAAATTTGAATACTTCCTAACACCATACACAAAGATAAACTCAAAATGGTTTAAAGACCAGAAACTATAAAACTCTTAGAGGAAAACATAGGAAGAACACTCTGACATAAATCAAAGCAAGATCCTCTTTGACCCACCTCCTCAGTTCAGTTCAGTCGCTCAGTCGTGTCTGACTCTTTGCGACCCCATGAATCGCAGCATGCCAGGCCTCCCTGTCCATCACCAACTCCCGGAGTTCACTCAGACTCAAGTCCATCGAGTCAGTGATGCCATCCAGCCATCTCATCCTCTGTCGTCCCCTTCTCCTCCTGCCCCCAATCCCTCCCAGCATCAGAGTCTTTTCCAATGAGTCAACTCTTCGCATCACCCATCTCCTAGAGTAATGGAAATAAAAACAAAAGTAAACTAGTGGGACCTGATTCAACTTAAAAGCTTTTGCACAGCAAAGGAAAGTACAAGTAAAGTGAAACCCTAACCCTCAGAATGGGAGAAAATCATAGCAAATGAAGCAACTGACAAAGGATTAATTTCTAAAATATACAAGCAGCTCACACAACTCAATGCCAGAAAAACAACGCAATCAAAAAGTGGGGAAAAGACCTAAACAGACATTTCTCCAAAGAAGACATACAGATGGCTAACAAACACATGAAAAGACGCTCAACATCGCTCATTATTCAGTTCAGTTCAGTCGCTCAGTCGTGTCTGACTTTTTGGGACCCCATGAATTGCAGCACGCCAGGCCTCCCTGTCCATCATCAATTCCTGGAGTGCACCCAAACTCATATCCATCAAGTCGGTGATGCCATCCAACCATCTCATCCTCTGTCATCCCCTTCTCCTCCTGCCCCCAATCCCTCCCAGCTTCAGTCTTTTCCAGTGAGTCAACTCTTCACATGAGGTAGCCAAAGTATTGGAGTTTCAGCTTTAGCATCATTCCTTCCAAAGAACACCCAGGACTGATCTCCTTTAGAATGGACTGCTTGGATCTCCTTGCAGTCCAAAGGACTCTCAAGAGTCTTCTCCAACACCACAGTTCAAAAGCATCAATTCTTCATCACTCAGCTTTCTTCACAGTCCAACTCTCACATCCGTACATGACCACTGGAAAAACCATAGCCTTGACTAGACGGACCTTGGTTGGCAAAGTAATGTCTCTGCTTTTTCAATATGCTATCTAGGTTGGTCATAACTTTCCTTCCAAGGAGTAAGCGTCTTTTAATTTCATGGCTGCGATCACCATCTGCAGTGATTTTGGAGCCCCCCAAAGTAAAGTCTGCCACTGTTTCCACTGTTTCCCCATCTATTTCCCATGAAGTGATGGGACCAGATGCCATGATCTAGTTTTCTGAGTGTTGAGCTTTAACATGCTCATTATTAGATAAATGCAAATTAAAACTACAGTGAGATATCAGATACACCTTGCACCAGTTAGAATGGCCATCATCAAAAAGTTTACAAACAATAAATGCTGGAGAGGATGTGGAGAAGAGGGAATGCTCTTGCACTGTTGGTGTAAATGCAAATCGATACAGCCACTATGGAAGATGGTATGGAGATTCCTTTAAAAACTAGGAATAAAACCAGCATGTGACCCAGCAATCCCACTCCTAGGGATATACCCTGAGGAAACCAAAATTGAGAAAGACACATGTATCCCATTGTTCACTGCAGCACTATTGGCAGTCGCTAGAACCTGGAAGCAACCTGGATGTCCATCAACAGATGAATGGATAAAGAAGTTGTGGTACATATACACAATGGAATATTACTCAGCCATAAAAAGGAACACATTTGAGTCAGTTCTAATCTGATGGATGGACCTAGAACCTACTACAGAGAATGAAATAATTCAGAAAGAGAAACATAAATATCATATTCTAATGCATATATACGGAATCTAGAAAAATGGTATTGAAGAATTTATTTACAGGGCAGCAGTGGAGAAACAGACATAGAGAATAGACTTATGGACTTGGGGAGAGGGGAGGAGAGGGTGAGATGTATGGAAAGAGTAACCAGGAAACTTATATTACCATATGTAAAACAGATCAGTTTAGTTCAGTCACTCAGTCGTGTCCGACTCTCTTGTGACCCCATGAACCATAGCACGCCAGGCCTCCCTGTCCATCACCAACTTCCGGAGTCCACCCAAACCCATGTCCATCAAGTCGGTGATGCCATCCAACCATCTCATCCTCTGTCGTCCCCTTCTCCTCCTGCCCTCGATCTTTCCCAGCATCAGGGTCTTTTCAAATGAGTCAGCTCTTTGCATCAGGTGGCCAAAGTATTGGAGTTTCAGCTTCAACATCAGTCCTTCCAATGAACACCCAGGACTGATCTCCTTTAGAATGGACTGGTTGGATCTCCTTGCAGTCCAAGGGACTCTCAAGAGTCTTCTCCAACACCACACTTCAAAAGCATCAATTCTTCAACGCTCAGCTTTCTTCACAGTCCAACTCTCACATCCATACATGACCACTGGAAAAACCATAGCCTTGACTAGACCGACCTTTGTTGGCAAAGTAATGTCTCTGCTTTTGAATATGCTATCTAGGTTGGTCATAGCTTTCCTTCCAAGGAGTAAGCGTCTTTTAACTTCATTGCTGCAGTCACCATCTGCAGTGATTTTGGAGCCCAGAAAAATAAAGTCTGCCACCGTGTCCACTGTTTCCCCATCTATTTGCCATGAAGTGATGGGACCCGATGCCATGATCTTCGTTTTCTGAATGTTGAGCTTTAAGCCAACTTTTTCACTCTCCTCTTTCACTTTCAACAAGAGGCTTTTGAGTTCCTCTTCACTTTCTGCCATAAGGGTGGTGTCATCTGCATATCTGAGGTTATTGATATTTCTCCCAGCAGTCTTGATTCCAGCTTGTGCTTCCTCCAGCCCAGCGTTTCTCATGATGTACTCTGCATGTAAGTTAAATAAGCAGGGTGACAATATGCAGCCTTGACGTACTCCTTTCCCGATTTGGAACCAGTCTGTTGTTGCATGTCCAGTTCTAACTGTTGGTTCCTGACCTGCATCCAGATTTCTCAGGAGGCAGGTCAGGTGGTCTGGTATTCTAATCCCTTCAGAATTTTCCACAGTTTGTTGTGATCCACACAGTCAAAGGCTTTGGTGTAGTCAATAAAGCAAAAGTAGATGTTTTTCTGGAACTCTCTGTCTTTTTCGATGATCCAGTGGATGATGGCAATTTGATCTCTGGTTCCTCTGCCTTTTCTAAATCCAGCTTGAACATCTGCAAGTTCATGGTTCACGTACTGTTGAAGCCTGGCTTGGAGGGTTTTGAGCATCACTTTACTAGTGTGTGAGATGAGTGCATTTTTGCCGTAGTTTGAGCATTCTTTGGCATTGCCTTTCTTTGGGATTGGAATGAGAACTGACCTTTTCCAGTCCTATGGCCACTGCTGAGTTTTCCAAATTTGCTGGCATATTGAGTGCAGCACTTTCACAGCATCATCTTTTAGGATTTGAAATAGCTCAAGTGGAATTCCATCACTTCCACTAGCCTTGTTGGTAGTGATTCTTCCTAAGACCCACTTGACTTCACATTCCAGGATGTCGGGTTCTAGGTGAGTGATGAGACCATTGTTTATCTGGGTCATGAAGATCTTTTTTGTATAGTTCTTCTGTGTTTTCTTGCTACCTCTTCTTACTGTCTTCTCCTTCTGTTAAGTCCATACTGTTTCTGTCCTTTATTGTGCCCATCTTTGTGTGAAATGTTCCCCTAATATGTCTAATATTCTTGAAGAGATCTCTAGTCTTTCCCATTCTATTGTTTTCCTCTACTTCTTTCCATTGGTCACTGAGGAAAGCTTTCTTTTCTCTCCTTGCTATTCTTTAGAACTCTGCATTCAAATTTGTCTTTTTTCCTTTTCTCCTTTGTCTTTCATTTTTCTTCTTTTTTCAGCTAATTTGTAAGGCCTCCTTAGACAACCATTTTGCCTTTTTGGATTTCTTTTTCTTGGAGATGGTCTTGATCACTGCCTCCTGTACAGTGTCCGAAACCTCCGTCCATAGTTCTTCAGGCACTCTGTCTATTAGATCTAATCCCTTGAATCTATTTGTGACTTCCATATATTTGTAAGAGATTTCATTTAGGTCATTCCTGAATGGTCTAGTGGTTTCCCCTACTTTTTTCTGTTTAAGTCTGACTTGGGGCTTCCCTCATAGCTCAGTCAGTAAAGAATCTGCCTTCAGTGCAGGAGCCCTGGGTTCGACTCCTGGGTTGGGAAGATCCCCTGGAGAAGGAAATGACAGCCCACTCCACTATTCTTACCTGGAGAATTCCATGGACAGACGCAGAGTCAGACACAACTGAGCGACTAACATTTTCATTTTCATTTTGCAATAAGGGGTTCATGATGTGAGCCACAGTCAGCTCCCAGTGTTGTTTTTGCTGACTGTATAGAGCTTCTCTTATCTTTGGCTGCAAAGAATATAATCAGTCTGATTTTGGTATTGATTATCTGGTGATCCCCATGCGTAGAGTCTTCTCTTTTGTTGTTGGAAGAGGGTGTTTGCTGTGACCAGTGCATTCTCTTGGCAAAACTCTGTTAGCCTTTGCCCTGTTTCATTTTCTAGTCGAAGGCCAAATTTGCCTGTTAGTCCAGGTATCTCTTGACTTCCTACTTTTGCATTCCAGTCCCTTATAATGAACATCTTTTTTGGGTGTTAGTTCTAGAAGGTCTTGCAGGTCTTCCTCAAACCATTCAACTTCAGCTTCTTCAGCATTACTAGTTGGGGCATAGACCTGGATTACTGTGATATTGGGCTGCCCTTATAGCTCAGTTGATTTATCATCTGCCTGCAATGCAGGAGTCCCAGTTCAATTCCTGGATCGGGAAGATCCCCTGGAGAAGGAAATGGCAACCCACTCCAGTATTCTTGCCTGGAGAATCCCATGGACAGTGGATCCTGGTAGGATGGCAAGAGTTGGACACAACTTAGCAACTAAACCACCACCATCACTACCACTGTGATACTGAATGATTTGCCTGGAAAACGAACAGAGATCATTCTGTTGTTTTTGAAATTGCATCCAAGTACTACATTTTGGACTCTTTTGTTGACTATGAGGGCTACTCCATTTCTTCTAAGGGATTTTTGCCCACAGTAATAGATATAATGGTCATCAGAGTTAAATTCACCCACTACAGTCCATTTTAGTTCACTGATTCATAAAATGTCAATGTTCACTCTTGCCATCTCCTGTTTGACCACTTCTAATTTACTTTGATTCGTGGATCTAACATTCCAGGTTCCTATGCAGTATTGCTCTTTACAGCATTGGACTTTGCTTCCATCACCAGTCACATCCACAACTGGGCGTTATTTTTGCTTTGTCTATGTCTCCTCATTCTTTCTGGAGTTATTTCTCCACTGATTTCCAGTAGCATATTGGGCACCTACCGACCTGGGGAGTTCATCTTTCAATGTCATATCTTTTTGCCTTTACATATTGCTTATGGGCTTCTCAAGGCAAGACTACTGAAGTGATTTGCCATTCCCTTCTCCGGTGGGCCACGTCCGACCGTCTTGGGTGACCCTACACAACATGGCTCATAGTTTCATTGAGTTAGACAAGGCTGTGGTCCATGTGATCAGATTAATTAGTTTTCTGTGATTGTGGTTTTCATTCTTTCTGCCCTCTGCTGGATACGATAGGAGAGACTGACTGAGGGGGAAACTGGGTCTTATTCAGATGTGTGAGGCTGAGCTCAGTAAATCTTTAATCCGGTTTTTTGTTGATGGGTGGGGCTGTGTTTCCTCCCTGTTTTTTGACCTAAGGCCAAACTATGGTGGAAGTAGTGGAGATAATGGTGACCTCCTTCCAAAGGTCCCCTGCAGTCAGTGCCCTCGACCCTGCAGCAGGCCACCGCTGGCCCATGCCTCCGCTGGAGACTCCTGGACACTCTCGGGCAAGTCTGGGGCAGTCTCTAGCTGAAAAATGGCAGAGCTGAGTTTTTAACGATTGTGCTATAATGCCTCTTAATGTAAATGTTTAAGTTTTTTGATGTACTAAGTGGCCGTTCCATGTGGTTCAAACAGTTGTCAGAAAACAGAAGATCTAAGAAGTATTAAGTACATATATGAGGCAACAGATTAATAATGGATTTCTAAAGGAACTTTAAAATGGATCTAGTCTGTTGTGTATGTGTTTGGAGATAAAGTAGGTATTGAAACTAGGCCAGTTTCCATATCCTCTGAGCTCCCCTCCCACTTGATTAAAGAAAAAGATACCTTTTATAGATGCCGAACTTAACTATAGCACAGTCTCTAAGAGGGTAAAGATCTCTAAGTGACAAGCAAAAGGACAGTTGAAGTTGCTGGTTTTGGTGATTAATCACATCACCAGCAGTCTGCCCGTGGATTGATCATCTGAACTTTGGTTGTACATATTTTTTGTTAAGAGTAAACTATAACTTTCATGCCCTAGGGTGCCCAAAATGAACTTTGTTAGGATGATTTTAATTTGGCTATGAAGGTTGTTACTTAATTCTTGATAAAAGAAGCAACTTACTAAGAAGCTGTTGTTCAGTCACTAAGTTGTGTCTGACTCTTTGTGACCCCATGGACTGTAGTACACCAGACTTCTGTATCCCTTAGTTGTTATAACTGAGAAGCTGTAACAACACTGAACTTGGGTATGCCCAGATATTAATATATGTAAGCCAGAATTGACACAATCACAAGGAGAAGTTTTTCCATTGTTGGAGAACTTTTAAATACACCAGTTAATAAGAGATAGGTAAATAACTTAATTTGAAGTGTTAGATATCTAATATACACATATGAAGCCACATGCATATTTGAATATTGCTTTTGTGAATAGTATGTAGCCTTAGTTGCTGCACTGTGCAGTGAGGTACCATGGAACTGTAGTGAATCAGAGGAATACCTTTGGATATTCTAAATTTTTATGAGAAACACAGTGACACTTAACATTTCAGATACCACAGAATCATTTATTACCACAGAACTGAAATAGTTCATAATTTGACCACTAGATTGCACTGTGTTTTTTTCAATTACATATTTTGTCTAAGTGAAATAAAGATATTTTCTTTAAACTTACACGTGCCTTGGCACACCTCCCCTCCCAAATTACTATTAACTTGTTTGGACCTAACTATTTGATAAAGAAAACTGTTGGGTATTGCTTTTGGCTTATACTACGTACTGAAAAAGTTTTGGAAACTGTGTTATAAAGCAAATGTCAGCTAATTTCAGTGTTGTACAGACTTTGTTCTCTGATCATGAGACAATTAAATGAAAAATCAGTAAATGAGAAAGTTACCAAAATCTCATAATTGTTGGGGAAAAGTAAGCACTTCTCAATACCTTGAGCATCAAGAAATCCTAATGGAAGTTAACTAACACCAATATATGACCAATAGGAAGATGTTACCTGTCAGAACCTGTGGAATTGAAGACTTACCTTTATAGGAGAAATTTATAGCAGGTAGAGTGGAATGAATGGAATTTAAAAGGCATGTTAATTCATATGTAGCATTATTTTTTAAAAATATTAGTACATTACTTCCCTGCATAGTATAGATCCCCTGGAGAAGGGAATGGCTACCCACTCCTGTATTCTTGCCTGGAGAATTCTATGGATAGAGGAGACTGGCGGGCTACAGTCCATGGGGTCGCAAAGAATCAGACACGACTGAGCAACTAACACTTTCACTTTCACATCACTTAGTTTTTACTGCATGAGAATACTCTTGAGAGTCTGTTGGCCAGCAAGGAGATCAAACCAGTCAATCCTAAAGGAAATCAACCCTGAATATTCATTGGAAAGATTAATGCTGAAGCTCCAGTACTTTGGCCACGTGTTGTGAAGAGCCAACTCATTGGAGAAGACCCTGATGCTGGGAAAGATTGAGGGCAGGAGAAGAAGGGGGCAACAGAGGATGAGATGGTTGGATGGCATCACCAATTCAATGGACATTAGTTTGACCAAACACTGGGACATAGTGAAGGACAGGGAAGCCTGACATGCTTCTATCCATGGGGTTTCAGAGTCGGACACGACTTAGTGACCGAACAACAATGAACCACTCTGAAGCCTAGTGGCTTATTAACAAAATAGCCATTTTATTCCACTGACAATTCTTTGGGTTGGCAGAGTGGTTCTTCTGGTCTGGGCCAGTTCACCTGATCTCTGCTTGGGCTCCTTCACTCAGCTCTGGTCAGCTGGTGGGTTAGCTAGTGACTGGATGATCTAAGATGGTCTCATAGAAGTTTCTTACTATTGACTGAGACCTTAGTTATCTTCCACATAGGCTCATCCTGCAACAGGCAAGCTCACAGTTGTTCACCTGGTGGCTCTAGAATTATATAAGCAGCAAGAGAGGACATGCTTGGATGTGGAGGAGCTTTTCAAGTTCATTTACTAAACTCAAGTCCATTGCCAGAGCAAGTTACATGGTCGTACCTGGAATAAATACAGGACCAGATTATCCAGAGTCATGGATATGGGAAGGGGAATGATAACCATTTTCTAAAACAACCACAATTTGAATATGAACAATTTTATGCCAATAAATTTGAAAACTTAGGTGAAACAAACAATTTCCCAGTGGAAAATTTTAAAATAATTTACCCAGCTTACTTAAGAAGAAACTTAAAAATCTGAATAGATTTTAAAACAGTTAATTAAATCAGTAACTAAAAATGTAACCTCTCTTATTGCCCTGAATAGAAAAAGTACTCACAGAGAGAACTCCAGCAAACATTCAAGGGACTGACAATTTCAATTTCAGCTTTAGTGATTTCAGAGAAGGTAGAGGGAACATTTCTCAACTCATTTTATAAGGTTAACAAACCATAACACCAAGAACCAGGCAAAGACAGCATGAGAAAAGATGTATATAAGCCAGTTTCACTTATGAACATAGGTGGGAAAAAATCCCTCATAAAGTATTATTAAATTGAATCCAGTAATGAATATACATACATATTTTAATTCCAAGACAGGTTTATCCCAGGTTATAAGTTGAACATTAAAAAGTTCTGAGTTTAACATTAAAAACTCACAATTTACCACATTTATAGATGAAAGGAGAAAATTATGTGGCCATTTCAATAGATTTTTTTAAAAAGCACAGTTTAATAAAATTGAGCACCTATGTGTGTCTGAAAAAGAAAAAGAAAATTTAGCAAATTAGAATTAGAAAGGAGCTTCCTTACAGCAGACATATAATGGTAAAATGCTATCCTGGATTGGGCATCTGTGTACAGAGGAGGATTTAGTTGTGCTTATGCTTTTGTATTACTTTTGTGCCTGAAATACCTGGGAGAGTAGGAGGAATAGGGGGAGTAAGATCCCTGAAAGGCCTTCGGAAGCTTAATTATTCAGACTCTGGTAAAGTTAGAGAAAACAGAGGATGAAAATAGAACCAGGATTAGAATAATTTTTGTTTTGTTTATCTGTCAAATCAATCAACTTTATTGAAACTTTTTAAATGGCTTAAATTCCAAGAAGTGTTAAAAATTACCATATAATAGATGTTGTTGTGAGCTACACAGTCAAAGGCTTTCTTGTAGTCAGTGAAGCACAAGTAGATGTTTTCTGGAATTCCCTTGCTTTCTCTATGATCCAACGAATATTGGCAATTTGATGTCAATTTTTTGGGCTCCAAAATCACTGCAGATGATGACTACAGCCGTGAAATTAGAAGACACTTGCTTCTTGGAAAGAAAGCTATGACAAACCTAGACACTATATTAAAAAACAGAGACATTGCTTTTCCAACAAAGGTCCATATAGTCAAAAAAGCTATGGTTTTCCCAGTAGTCAGGTACAGATGTGAGAGTTGAACCATAAAAATAACTTTAATGTCAAAGAATTGATGGTTTAGAATTGTAGTGCTGGAGAAGACTCTTGGAGTCCTTTGGACAGCAGGGAGATCACACCAGTCAGTCCTAAATATCTGATGAATATTCATTGAAAGGACTGATGCTTGAAGCTGAAGCTCCAATACTTTGGCCACATGATGCCGAGAGCTGACTCATTGGTAAAGGTCCTAATGCTGGGGAAGATTGGAAGCAAAAGGAGAAGAGGGCAGCAAAGGATGAGATGGTTAGATGGCATCACTCACTCCATGGACATGAACTTAAACTCCAGAAGATGGTGGAAGACAGGGAAGCCTGGTGTGCTGCAGTCCATGGGGTCGCCAAGAGACAGACAAAACTTAGCGACTGAATAACAAACAATAATGGATTTTAGGGTTAACTGTGTTGTAAGTCACAAAGTGAAAAGCATACATTTTTAATTTGGAAAAAATTTCATACTTGCAGTTTGAAATTCAGAGTTTCAAGAATAGTACCAAAAACATACAGCACTCAGCACCCAACTTCCTTGATTCTTGGCATTTCCCCATATTTGCCTTAATCTTACTTTCTCCCTGATAAATAAATATATATATTTATATAACCCCCCCCCCCCAACCAGTTAATTTGCAGCATGGTGCCCCCTTACATACACCCTTAGTACATTATTTTCATATATCTTCCAGTGTAACCACAGTTCTTTTTTCAGGTTCACATAAATTTTTATCTAATCCATAGACCGTCACTCATACTTTGCTAGCTTTTTCCAATAATATTCTTTTATAAATCCAAGATCCAGTCTAGGATTAGACATTGCAATTAGTTATATTGTCTTTTAAGTTTCCTTTGATCCAGTAGTTCTTCAGTCTATATCTTTCGTGACAGTGTATTTGAATATATAGACTGATTTTTTAATAGAATGGCCAATTTAGGTTTGTCTGACTTTTCTCAAATGGTTGTTATTACTACTATTATTTTGCTCAGGAGTACCATCAAGATGATACTGTTTTCTCAGTACATCAATGAGAAGGCATACTGTGTTGATTTTCATTTACTCTTTTTTGTTTTTAAACTGTATTTGAAATTAAAAAAAAATTTTTTTTCTTGGCCTGCAAGGAGATCAAACCTGTCAATCCTAAAGGAAATCAGTCCTGAATATTCACTAGAGGACTGATGCTGAATCTGAAGCTCCAGTGCTTTGGCCACCTGATGCGAAGAACTGGCTCATTGGAAAAGACCCTGATGCTGGGAAAGATTGAAGGCAGGAGGAGAAGCAACTGATAGCTGATTCACTTTGCTGTATACCTGAAACTAACACAACATTGTAAATCAACTATCAGTTCAGTTCAGTCTCTCAGTCGTGTCAGACACTGCAACCCCATTGACTGCAGCATGCCTGGCTTCCCTGTGCTTGCTCAAACTCATGTCCATCGAGTCAGTCATGCCATCCAACCATCTCATCCTCTGTTGTCCCCTTCTTCTTCCGCCTTCAATCTTTCCCAGCATCAGGGTCTTTTCCAGTGAGCCAGTTCTTCACATCAGGTGGCCAGAGTATTGGAGCTTCAGATTCAGTATCAGTCCTTCCAATCAGTGTTCAGGACTGATTTCCTTAAAGGATAGACTGGTTGGATCTCCTTGCAGTCCAAAGGACTCTCAAGAGTCTTCCCCAACACCACAGTTCAAAAGCATCAATTCTTCGGCACTTAGCTTTCTTTATAGTACAACTCTTACATCCATACGTGACCACTGGAAAAACCATAGCTTTGACTAGACAGACCTTTGTTGGCAAAGTAATGTCTCTGCTTTTGAATATGCTGTCTAGGTTGGTCATAGCTTTTCTTCCAAGGAGCAAGCATCTCTTGATTTCATGGCTGCAGTCACCATCTGCAGTGATTTTGGAGCCCCCCCCAAAATAAAGTCTGTCACTGTTTCCATTGTTTCCCCATCTATTTCCCATGAAGTGATGGGACCAGATGCCATGATCTTAGTTTTCTGAATGTTGAGTTTTAAGCCAACTTTTTCACTCTCCTCTCTCACTTTCATCAAGAGGCTCTTTAGTTCCTCTTCATTTTCTGCCACATGGGTCGTGTCATCTGCATATCTGAGGTTGTTGACACTTTCCCCGGCAATCTTGATTCCAGCTTGTGCTCCATCCAGCCTGGCATTTTGCATGATATACTCTGCGTATGAGTTAAATTAGCATGATAACAATATACAGCCTTGACACACTCCTTTCCCGATTTGGAACCAGTCTGTTGTTCCATGTCCAGTTCTAACTGTTGGTTCTTGACCTGTGTAGGGATTTCTCAGGAGGCAGGTCAGGTGGTCTGGTATTCCCATCTCTTTCAGAATTTTCCACAGTTTGTTGTGATCTACATAGTCAAAGACTTTGGCATAGTCAATAAAGCAGAAATAGATGTTTTTCTGGAACTCTCTCTGTCTTTTTCGATGATCCAATGGATATTGGCAATTTGACCTCTGGTTCCTCTGCCTTTTCTAAAACCGGCTTGAACATCTGGAAGTTCACAGTTCACGTACTTTTGAAGCCTGGCTTGGGGAATTTTAAGCATTACTTTACTAGTGTGTGAGACGAGTGCAATTGTGTGGTAGTTTGAACATTCTTTGGCATTGCCTTTCTTTGGGATTGGAATGAAAACTGACCTTTTCCAGTCCTGTGGCCACTGCTGAGTTTTCCAAATTTGCTGGCATATTGAGTGCAGCACTTTCACAGTATCATCTTTTAGGATTTGAAATAGCTCAAGTGGAATTCCATCACCTCCACTAGCTTTGTTCATAGTGAAGCTTCCTAAGGACCACTTGACTTTGCATTCCAGGATATCTGTCTCTAGGTGAGTGATCACACCATTGTTGTTATCTGGGTCATGAAGATCTTTTTTGTATAGTTCTTCTGTGTTTTCTTGCCACCTCTTCTTCCTGTCTTCGCCTTCTGTTAAGTCCATTAGGTTTCTGTCCTTTATTGTGCCCATCTTTTCATGAAATGTTCCCTTGGTATCACTAATTTTCTTGAAGAGATATATTTGCTGTTTAATATTTTATTTTCCCCCATATAGGCCATTACAGAATTTTGAGTAGAATTCCCTGAGTTATATGTATTTTTCCTTTACTCGATTATAATCTTTGCCATTTGATCAGGACATTTATCTGCCCAGTTTTCTCTCTGTAAATTAGTAAGTATTCTGTGGGGAGCCACTTGAGACTATAAAATATCAGTGCATTATTTTCATATTTGTGAGATGCATCAATTTGAAAATAATGTAGAATTAATTATTTGAGTACATACTAAAATGTGCTGTAATATAATTTGAAGTTGGTAATCTCTTAAGCATTAGCATACATGTAAGTATCTAGTTTAAACATGCTTGCTTATACATAGCGCAAAAGTAAATACCATGCATATAACCCAGTAAGCCTCATCTGTCTCTAGTTTTTCTAATTGATCTGAGTTTTAGCATCAGTATTAATACATCTTCAGTACCTTTCTGTTGTAATCAAACACTCGTGTAAATATTGAAGACCAGAAGGTAAAGCCTTGAAAGTTTTAAATTGAAAAGAATCTTAGATATCATACAGTCTTTTTATCTATTTTTACTTAATTCTGTAGACAAACTAAAAAGAAAAATTGTCATTTACCCAGTTATATATTATGTAAAATGACACACATTGCCATTACAAAGAGTTTAAATCCCATAAAATGTAGAAATAAGAGTTTAAAACTGCTAAGGTAATAGCAAGTAGATGACATTTTTGCTAGTGAATTCCCGTTCCTGCACTCCCAATAAGTGGGATACATACAAATCTTAACATTTGAGCAATAAACCCTCATTAAGCTGGCTTCTTAATAAATGCATTGCTTCAGGCAACCATTAGCAGTAAGTTGATGAAAGCTAGTATACTAGTTGAAATATATTTGCTAGACCTTTATAATAAGAGAAGGAAATGGCAACCTACTCCAGTATTCTTGCTTGGAGATCCCAGGGACACAGGAGCCTGGTGGGCTGCCGTCTGCGCGGTCGCACAGAGTCAGACACAACTGATGCAACTTAGCAGCAGCAGCATAATAATTTAAAATTTGAATCTTTATTACAAATTAGGAAGCACAGTATTGGTGAAGACAGTTGCTGCCTAATAAATTGTGTCTGTGTATGAGTGCTGGCCTTTAAACCAGTTAATTTTTCTACCAAATCCAGAATGTGGCCTGTTATTGATTTGTAATCAGTTCAGTCGCTCAGTCATGTCCGACTCTTTGCGACCCCATGAATCGCAGCACGCCAGGCCTCCCTGTCCATCACCAACTCCCGCAGTTCACTCAGACTCACGTCCATCGAGTCAGTGATGCCATCCAGCCATCTCATCCTCTGTCGTCCCCTTCTCCTCCTGTCCCCAATCCCTCCCAGCATCAGAGTCTTTTCCAATGAGTCAACTCTTCGCATGAGGTGGCCAAAGTACTGGAGTTTCAGCTTCAGCATCATTCCCTCCAAAGAAATCCCAGGACTGATCTCCTTCAGAATGGACTGGTTGGATCTCCTTGCAGTCCAAGGGACTCTCAAGAGTCTTCTCCAACACCACACTTCAAAAGCATCGATTCTTCGGCGCTCAGCCTTCTTCACAGTCCAACTCTCAAATCCATACATGACCACAGGAAAAACCATAGCCTTGACTAGATGGACCTTTGTTGGCAAAGTAATGTCTCTGCTTTTGAATATGCTGTCTAGGTTGGTCATAACTTTCCTTCCAAGGAGTATAAGCGTCTTTTAATTTCATGGCTGCAATCACCATCTGCAGTGATTTTGGAGCCCAGAAAAATAAAGTCTGACACTGTTTGCATTGTTTCCCCATCTATTTCCCATGAAGTGATGGGACCGGATGCCATGATCTTAGTTTTCGGAATGTTGAGCTTTAAGCCAACTTTTTCACTCTCCACTTGCACTTTCATCAAGAGGCTTTTTAGTTCCTCTTCACTTTCTGCCATAAGGGCAGTGTCATTTGCATAGCTGAGGTTATTGATATTTCTCCCAGCAATCTTGATTCCAGCTTGTGCTTCTTCCATTCCAGCGTTTCTCATGATGTACTCTGCATATAAGTTAAATAAGCAGGGTGACAGTATACAGCCTTGACGTACTCTTTTTCCTATTTGGAACCAGTCTGTTGTTCCATGTCCAGTTCTAACTGTTGCTTCCTGACCTGCATACAGGTTTCTCAAGAGGCAGGTCAGGTGGTCTGGTATTCCCATCTCTCTCAGAATTTTCCACAGTTTATTGTGATCCACACAGTCAAAGGCTTTGGCATAGTCAATAAAGCAGAAATAGATGTTTTTCTGGAACTCTCTTGCTTTTTTGATAATCCAGCGGATGTTGGCAATTTGATCCCTGGTTCCTCTGCCTTTTCTAAAACCAGCTTGAACATCTGGAAGTTCACGGTTCACGTATCGCTGAAGCCTGGCTTGGAGAATTTTGAGCATTACTTTACTAGCGTGTGAGATGAGTGCAATTGTGCGGTAGTTTGAGCATTCTTTGGCATTGCCTTTCTTTGGCAATGAAAAGTGACCTTTTCCAGTCCTGTGGCCACTGCTGAGTTTTCCAAATTTGCTGGCATATTGAGTGCAGCACTTTCACTGCATCATCTTTCAGGATTTGAAATAGCTCAACTGGAATTCATTCATATTATCCTTATAAAGAAATTTAGTGTTTATTTCACAGTTGGCTGATAAAGTTGAAACAATTTTAATGATGTTTTCATTAGCAGCAGCCTTTAGAACTTAACTATTTTATTGGTTGTCTTTCAGAACAAAAGAGATGAACACTTACTGAAAAAAAGAAATGTTCCCCAAGAGGAAAGTTTAGAAGATTCAGATGTTGATGCTGATTTTAAAGCAGTAAGTTAACGTTGCTTATAAGGTGTTGTAAAAGTAATTTTTATAATAACTAGAGAACTTTATTCTCAATCTTAAGACTAATTTTACAATGATAATTAGGGTATATTGACTCTTTAACTTCAGTAAATACATTATAATTAATGTAATTTTGCTATTAAACTCTGTGCTGAACTATCTTTTTTTCTTTTTAAGCAAAATGTAACACTAGAAGCTATATTGCAGGTATGTTATTTTAATATTCTCTTTTTGAAGTTTTTTGAAATTGATTTTTTTTTTAATTTCTGAAATTTACATTTGGTGTTGCAGAATGCCACAAGTGATAACCCAGTGGTCCAGTTGAGTGCTGTCCAGGCTGCAAGGTAAGGACGAATTTGTCCAGAGAGAGAATTATGTCACACCTGGTCTAGAAGTAGTACATTGTTATTTTTGTTCATAGTTTGAAACTTATAGCAGTTAATTTCTCATACTTCTTTTTCTAGAAAGCTTTTATCCAGTGACAGAAATCCACCAATTGATGACCTAATAAAATCTGGGATTTTACCAATTCTAGTGAAATGTCTAGAAAGGGATGATAAGTAAGTATGGATTTGACTCCCTGTTCACTTTTTTCAGCCAACTGAAAATTTGGGATTATTATTTAACTAATGGGTTCCATTTGGTTTTGCCTTATCACATTTTTCATTTGTCATGTATTTTAATGTAATTTTCTAAATACTGTGATAATACTCTGCAGACCTAAGTGCTTTTCTTTTTAGTTTATGAAGTATGTGTGTGTAGTTTCTAGGAAAATTTTAACGTCTGTTTATTGTCTGTTCTAAATTGTCTCAAACATTTATAGTCTTTATTTGTTAGTTGGCTTTTTCTTCAGTAATGTTTTAAAACAACCCAAATAGTGTTTGAGTCATTCTTTGCTTATGAGTCTATATATAGATTAACCTCATGACTTGAGTCAACATGAATGGTTTCCAGAACTGAGTAGCTCTTTCTTACCCTGGGAATATTCCAGCTGATCCACTGATATTCTGTGAAGTCCTTAACAGAACTCCAGCCATGATTAGTTGTCTATCATCATGGTTTTTATTTGTGGTAAATTAAAAATAAGAGGGCAGATAATAATTTCCCAAAATAGAAAGAGAAAAACACCAGTTGGTATCTTTTGAGGTACTGGCCCCATTTGTACTAGTGTTTGAAGAGATCTTGGTGTGCTGGATCTTAAACCTCATCAGTTTGAGTTAACTGGGTAGAATGTAAGTCTGAACCCCAAAATACATTTAAACAGAGGCTCATTTTTCTTTTAAGGAGCATTTAGACTAAAACTTGGGGGTATTTTGCTAAATATTGTCTATGAGATTTTCAGGTGACTAGATTAAGATAGTAGCATTATAAATGTTTCCACTAAGAGTTTTTATTATTTTAAAATACTTCATT
Source organism: Bubalus kerabau (assembly GCF_029407905.1). Classification (NCBI taxonomy): domain Eukaryota; kingdom Metazoa; phylum Chordata; class Mammalia; order Artiodactyla; family Bovidae; genus Bubalus; species Bubalus kerabau. The sequence continues at coordinate 19,959,353 of NC_073635.1, read as the reverse complement.
CTTTTTCTATTACGTGCCACAACCATCTCTCCAAAAGCCCTCAACACTTTTTAAATACTATCATATTTATTTTCTGTAAGATTTATTTAAGCAAAAATAAGTTTTATTTTAGTTATTTAAAAAAAAATTGCCTCTACCTTTAGGGCCCCCTTTCTTTTTGGCTCGAGCTGCTTTTCTTTTTTCTTCTTTTCTTTTCCATTTATTTATTTATTTTGCATTTTTGTCTTTGTCATGGGCTCATTTGTATGGGTGTGTCTGTGAAATGTAGCTTGTATATATAACAGAAGAGTATGCTGAAATATATACAGACATGTATAACTACCACTGAAGGTAAAAATAGAAAATTTTCAATGGTTTCAGTCTGACTTAATCGATTTGTTATGGGAAATTGTGTCATAATATAAAAGACCGAGAGTGAAGCCGAATAGACCTTGGTTTAAATCTAGGGTTTGCAGCTGACCTAAACCCAAATAGCATTTGATGCTTAGGTACCTAATCTATAAAATGTAGGTGGTTGCAAGGAATGAAAATAATATGTACAAAATACCACATAATACTGAGCATATAATAAATGTTTCTTTATTGTTTACTTATTGCGCTCATTTTATTACTTATTTTCTCTATCTTATCTCTCTCTTTTTAAATGATATCTTAGAAGACTTTCCCTAGCTTTGTAATTGTATTTTTTACATCTTTCTGTTTTCTCATTTCAGGCCCTCATTGTCAGTATTTTGCCAAACCATCTATCCTAGTTTAACTCTTTCTCCTTCCAGTCTGAAACAACATAAACTATCTCATCATCTTTGATCTTATTATTCCTTTATTTCTCCTCAACTTTGATACCCTCTTATTTCTTGCCTTTTGCCACAGTTCATCGTGTATTGATAGTTCTTGTCTGCTACTTCATTGTCTGGTCTGTTCCATCTTTTTAACCTCACTGCTTGCTATTATCACTGAAATTTTTTCTTCTTAAAACCTTTTCCTTCTCTGATCTCTCTAATCTTTTGATATTAACAACCTCACTCTGTTTCTTTGATATTTATAGAGTTTCTTCTAAGTTCCTAACCTTTGGCTTTCCTTGGTTTTTGCTCATTCCCACCTCCTCCCACCTTGGCATTCAGTTTGAAAAGAAATGATGTTTTTCAGCTATCCACCCTAACTTAACATAGATAATTTCTTCTTAACAGATTTTTCCTACATCAGCCTTTGACCGTTTTTATCTCTTCTTCATGGACTTCAACATTGTTTTCTTTACTTCACTTTTCAGTAGCACTCTACACTTGGTATGTCTGTAGAATAAATTCTAAGTCCTGAAGCCTGAGGTTTGAGTCCTGCTCCACACACACACATTGTGACTTGCCCTTGCAGTTTTACCCCGTGTCACAGCGTTGCGTACCTTCTTGGCTTCAGCTCTCATGGTCTCTATGTTGTCACCTGCACACATCATGATCATCCCAGCCATGGTGGTTTTATCTGTATTTCCAGTTGTCAGTGCCTTTCTTTCTTTATCACTCTTGGAAAACCTAGTTCAGTTTTCACTTTCTTTGTGAAGTCTTCCATCACCATTCCAGATTATAATGATCTTATCCTTTCAGCAAAATTATGTAGCCTTGTAATATCACTGGTATGTGAAGCAGGTGATGTAGTGGAGTCAGAGCTTTAAGACCTGGCTAGAGGTTGTGGCAGTGATTCAAATGAGATGATGAGGGCTTCAGCTACCACAGGGATATTTTGGATGTCACTATAAATATAAAAAATATTTAAGAGGTAAAATTGATATGACCTATTGGTTAGATATCTGTGGGAGAGAAAGGGGTCAAGGAAAATAATGACTGGCTAAATGTTGCAATACCAATGAACCTGAAGAAGTGAGTTAATATTGACTGACTTTGAGAGCAAATGAGACATTCAAGTGGAAGATATTCAACAGGCAGTTGGACGTAATGAGGCGAAATTCAAGGACAAGGTAAAGGAGATAACCATGTAATCTGTAGGTCTTAAATGGTAGTTATGTGTCTAAAGATTTTTTGTTGTTGTTTTTTGCAGTCCTTCATTACAGTTTGAAGCTGCATGGGCATTAACTAATATAGCATCAGGAACCTCTGCACAGACTCAAGCTGTTGTACAGTCTAGTAAGTAAATTAACTTATTTACTTGCTGGACCTTCTGTCATCTGTATGAAATGTGCTGAACAGGAAAATCTGTAGAGACAGAGAACAGAGTAAATGGTTGCCTAGGGCTGGGGGAGAAGGTAAGAGGATTTTCTGGGTATGGGATTTCTTTTGGGGGCAGTAGAAATGTCGTCAAATTAGATTGTGGTGATGACTACACAACTCTGTATGAACTCTAAGAACCTTTGAATTGTACACTTAAACAGATAAATCATATCTCAGTAAAGCTGTTAGAAGTTTGAGTCAGTTTTAATTTAAACATTCAATAATACAGGTCGTGCAGAGATACAGCTAAAAATCCTAGAGGTAGTATACAACATACTGAAATTTTAAGAAAAAGTGATCTGCCTTATACTTAGTTCTCACCTGAAATGAATATGATACCAGTCTTTTGGAATTTGAGTTAGTTCATAAATTATGTGTAGAGTAAGAAGTATAATGATAAATTATCTTGAAATATAAGGTAGGCTTGATATGGGTATAATCAGTTCTTTAATCCCATATCAACAATTGGAATCATATTGACTAAAGTATTCTATGGTAGAAACCTTTTTTAATGAATTGCAGGAAAAGCATCATGCTGTTGTTTTCATTTAATATAATCGCAGCTCTAGGTACTGTCAATAAGTCTGTTGCTTGAGACTAGAGGAAACAGTAAAATGTAGCATATTTAGGGTAAAGGTATTTGCTACATTTATTCATTCACTGAACTATAATTGAGCAACTCTAGTGTACCAAACTCTTATGTATATTTCATCAACTTATTTAGGCTGAAACCTGTGAACTCTTCAACATTTTGCAGTATAAATGTTAGATTTTCTTTATTATAGATGCCGTACCTCTTTTTCTAAGACTTCTCCATTCACCACATCAGAATGTTTGTGAACAAGCAGTATGGGCTTTGGGAAACATTATAGGTAAGTTGAAATTAGGTTTGAAAACACTCCAATTAAGTATCTTAATTAACTTTTTTCCTACATTGGCCATTACATACTATGTTTCCTCTAATTTTAATGTGGGTTGACTATCTTCTTGCTTCATAAATATTAACTTAAGATTGTACCTCTTTAGATGGATATGCAATTTGTTATCCAGGACTGGTAGGTTGAATTTGTGTTCCCCAAATCAAAATCTGGAGAAATAGCAACAGTTGATGCCCTTGACTGATGGTGAGGAAACATAGAACATCAGTGTCCCAACATGAGCCATTGCATACATTTCAGACTTTCTCATCTTGAATGTAATTTTTTTTTAAATACAATTTTCATTTCTGTAGGTGATGGTCCTCAATGTAGAGATTATGTCATATCACTGGGAGTTGTCAAACCTCTTCTGTCCTTCATCAATCCCTCCATTCCCATCACCTTCCTTCGGAACGTCACATGGGTCATTGTCAATCTCTGCAGGAATAAGGACCCCCCACCGCCTATGGAGACAGTTCAGGAGGTAAATGAAGAATTGCAAAGGCCAGATGGTATATTTTCCCTATGTTTATGCTTTAGGTTTTCATGTACAGGGAATGAAATAACGCATATACTGATTTCATTGCAGGTATGAGATATTTAAGTAATGTATCATAACTTAATTTTTGACTTCTGTGAGACTTGTGGCACCTGACCAAATACAGTCCACCTTAATTTAAGAAACCATAAATTCAAGCAGAAAACTACAAAGGAAGAAAATAAAATCTCAGTTTTATTACTACATTGAGTTGTTGATTTAACACTAAAAAATAAGGGATGGCTGCTGATAAAACTAGTGTACTTATATGCAAATGTTCTAGAGTTAAATTGCTGTGTTAAATCTGCTAATTACATCTGATTTGTAAATGGATCTGAGTATTTTAAGTTTTATAAAATCCTATGTAACCTTTAATCACTTGACTGTATAGAGAAATGTTGACTGTGAATCTGTAATCTTTATGATTGGCATCATTCACCATCTTCTGCCACCTCTTGCCCGTATGGAAAGGGTACTTAGTAATTCCCCCTACTCCCTCACAGATTTAAAGAAGAGATTTGAAATGTCTGCATTCAACAGACTTTATACTGGGCATACTTTTCTTGACTAAATCTGAGGTCAAAAACTTCACTTTGACTCAAGTAGTTCATTAAATAAAATCTTAGTTTTAAGCAGGTAAGTGGGACAGTGAGATCAGTTTTAAGAATGGCTTTTTAAAAATAACTATATACTCGCATCTCCACTGTTTCCAGTAGACATATATCATAAAGAATGTTATTGAAAACAAATGTTTTTCCTTTAAGGTACATTAATCTCTGTCAGACTTACTTGATTATTTTAATTAAACATTTGAAATATTTTTTGGTGTTTCAGGTTGAATTTATTGTATTTTAGTTTTCCTAATAGAGATTCAAAAAACTTAATGTTGTTTTTCTTGCCCTCAAATAGTATTTACTGCTTTTTAAAAAAGTCAACAGTTACTTGTTTTTGCAAAGACATTTTCGTCCACTCTAGAGTTACTTATCATTTGTTTTCTTTCCTCAGATTTTACCAGCATTATGTGTCCTCATATACCATACAGATATAAACGTAAGTAAAGCAGAACCTTAGTTTTGGAATTTGGTTCTTAATGAGACTGAAAGGGTTATTTATTCTTATGCTTTTAATAAGTGTCACCATATATCTTAATAATTTGTCAAGCTTCCACAGTGTATGTGGAAGAAATGTATGTTCTGTTTTCAGAAATAGGATTAAGGTTAAACTGAGTTTATATCTTAAATCATTCAGATAACAAAAATACTAACATTGGAGAAATTATCACATATGTAGTTAATTTAGTTATTTATATCATAATAGTATTTTTAAGTATCAATATTTATTAAGTGGTAAAAGCTTTATAAAGCTCCTTCATACTTTAAAAATTTTTTTATTTGATTTTTGTAATTGGTAGTCTAGATATTATTATCCCTATTTTTAAAGAATAAGAAACAGCTTCAGGGAAAGGTTAAGTGACTTATTCAAAGTTGCAGAGCTTATAAGGGTCAAGTGTCGATATTTAAAACTGAGATCTTCTGATAACAGATCTTGTTTACTTCCTATGAAACCATACTAAACCCTAGGCTATAACCTTTTGAGGTACAGTATTGAAGAATATCAATTATCGCTTTAAATGCAAAGGTATCTTTAGATTATTTGTTCATTATATGAGGTTTAGTTAAGCACTTACTGTATATATTCTGGCGCAGTTTGTTTCAGGCAGTCTGAGAATTCTCCTGATTGTAGCAAGGCTGAATGTCAATTCTTCCACAAAGTAAAACAATGGATACATTTTAGAGAATTCAGAACTGACTCTAATGTTCATCCAGCGTGAATTTGGCTTCTAATATTTCAATTAAGATCTATTCCGATTTGTATGTTTGTGTTTTTGTGTATCTTTGTTTACACATAATATTTATGTGTGTGGGTGTCAGAATTATGTGTGATTTATCATTGAGATGAAGAAAATACATCTTTGTTAACATTTTTCAAGAAGCAATATATAGTTCCTATATAAGTACTGAACCACACATTTCCCTAGTTAATTTTAGGACTTTAAGTTCTTGGGAAGGAATCTTTTAAAGGTAACTGAAGTAACTTTTTATTTGTGAAGTGTTAGCCTGAACTGTCATAACAATTAAGTGAATCCTGTTTAGTTATATACTGTCCTGTTTTCAAAATGGATATAAAGGTGACTTAGCAATAGACATAAGATAATAAGTACCTTAGAAGAAAGGAGGAGGAGGTAAAATTATTTTTAAAAGTGTATTTGTTGTTACTGAATGCTAAACTTAGTCCTAAGCTTTCTGAAAGCCAAAATTAAAAGGAAAATAAGCAAGATATCTGATGTTTCCACCAAGACTTCCCCCCCAGGACATTAGGGAATTGATTGTAGGCGAATAAAAGCTTCCACCACCTATTGGTCTTGTTTATTTGAAAGCTAGAGGTATTAAAGTAATGAAGTTCTGTAGTTTTAAGTATATTTATCGAGTTTAACAAAATAGATTGTCCCACTTAGGCAGAATTGTGCAAAGAATTGTAGGCACAAAAATGAAGAAGACATGGAGACTCTGCCCTCTAAGATGTCAGCATTAGCAGCAGGTAAAAAGAGTGAACGAAATGGGCTTTTGTCAGTTGCTTGCTGTACTAAATCTATTTCTGTAATCTCTTTTGATCTTACCAGCACCCTTATGAGATAAATTTTGTTCTCTTATTTTACTAGTAAGGAACTAGTAAGGAAATTAAAACTCAGTAAAGTAAAATAACTTAAGGGTCATATGATGAATAAAAGCCATGGCTGAGAATTAAAGCCGAGTCAAGGCCTATGCTGTTTTGTACCATGATCACATAAGGATACAATATGTGTGCAAACAAACAAGAAAAGAAAACAGAGAAACCACCAAAATGAATTATCAAAGCACATGTTCTTTCTGGCAACCAGAAAGCTTCACTGAGAAAGTAACATTTGAAATAAGCATTATAAGGAGAAGGATGGTGGTGGAAGTGTTGTTAGAGGTGAAAAAAGATAGCATTTATTAAGGGTTTTAAGTGTGCCAGGCACTGTTTTTTAGCATTTTTTCATATATTTATTCCTTAGAAAAATCATGTGATTGGTTACTAAAATTGTCTTCATGTTACAAATACGGTTAAAAAAAAAAACAAAAAAAAACAGCTAACTAATTTGTGTGTAGTCGTACAACTAGGATGAGAAGGATTTTGTCAAGTTGAAAAAGTTGTTTCAGGTACAAGAGGAACTATATTAAGAATTAAAGAGAATACATGAGCATGTGGAGAATCCAGGTGGTTAATAAACCGAAACATTTGCTTAAATTACAGGGTTTTTTATCTTGTGTTAGGGAGTTTGGACTTCTCTTGTAATCAGTGCAGAGTCACTAAGATTTTCAAATAGAGGAGTGATACGTTCGTGTCTGTTATAGTCAGATACTTTGAAAGCGGTAAGGAGGATCTGGAATAGGGCAGGTTTGAACATAACCTGGCCTATTTTGCTATCATAGTAGGTTTGAGGGACTTGATGAAGGTATGAACCCAAAGTGGTAATGGGTAGGAAAGATAAAGTGAGTAGAACTTCAAGAGGAAAGAATCAAAGAGGAGAAGTGAAAAAGTAAAAGAATAGCATTAAAATAAAGACTTCATTTGTGAGATCGTCATTTGTGAGACTGCTGGAGAAGCTGCGTTGGGGTGTAGAGAGAACTAGGTGGCTTATGGACATTAATATGCTTATATGACAGTAGAAGAACTACGTACTGACTCGGAGAACTAAAGAAGAAATCTGGACTGATTCAGGTCAATCTGTGTTCATTTTCTTTCTAGTTATTCTTCTTCTTAAAGTCAACGTGCAGTTGCAGTGATTCTGCAGCATTTGGTTTTCCTGTCCTTTTTGAAGTTACTCATCCATGGTTTGATATGTCCAGACAATTTTGAGTGTTGCCTAACATTTGATACAGATCTACCTTGCTTTGCTGCTGGTACAAATGAAATCAGTCGGTTGTGGCAGATTGGTTATATGCTGAGACTTGATGGGTAGTGACACCTGATGATATGTCAGGGGTCCCTGAGACCACCTTCAAGTTCAGTGACTTGCTAGAAGGAATCATTGAAAAGCTTTTACACTCATGCTTATAATTTATAGCAAAAGAATACAGATTTGTTTAGGGAAAACTGTCCTTTCCCTCCTGTGTAGGAAAAAACCCCAGCTCTTCCCTGTGGGTCTCTCTCCTATGTCTCTCCTTTACTGCAACACAGAACACTTCACTTCTCATACTTCTGGTCGCCAGATGTGTTGCAGTAGGGATTTGGGGGGAGATTCCCTACAACACCAAGTGAGTATCTGCAATCCACTGGATATCCTACAATTTAATTCAGTTCCAGCACTAACCAGAGATAGTGTCAGATCTCACAGGTCAAGGATTCAGTCCCACGTGGTGGCCACCTCTTCCCCTAACCCACAGGCACACTTCAGTTGCCAGTCACAAAGTCAGACCAGTGCTTCTGACCAGCCAGCTTTAAACTGGAGGTTTAATGAATAGAACCAAGACCCCCTCCTTGGGTTCTATTAATTTGCTAGAGCAGTTCAAAGAACTTAGGTAAACAGTTATATTTACTAGTTTATTAAAGGATGAAGCTCTGTACAGTCATCAAAAACAAGACCAGAAGCTGACTGTGGCTTAGATCATTAGCTCCTTATTGCAAAATTCAGACTTAATTTGAAGAAAGTAGGGAAAACCACTATACCATTCAGGCATGGCCTAAATCAGACCCCTTATGATTATACAGTGGAAGTGACAAATAGATATAAGGGATTAGATCTGATAGAGTGCCTGAAGAACTGTGGACAGAGGTTCATAACATTGTACAGGAGGTGGTGATCAAAACCATTTCCAAGAATAAGAAATGCAACAAAGCAAAATGGTTATCTGAGGAGGCCTTACAAATAGCTGAGAAAAGAAGAGAAGCAAAAGGCAAAGGAGAAGGGGCAAGATATACCCCGCTGAATGCAGAGTTCCAAAGACTAGCAAGGAGGGATAAGAAAGCTTTCTGAAGTGAACAAAGCAAAGAAATGGAGGAAAACAATAGAATGGGAAAGACTAGAGATATCTTCAAGAAAATTGGAGATACCAAGGGAACATTTCATGCAAAGATAGGAATGATAAAGGACAGAAACAGCAAGGACCTAATAGAAGCAGAAGAGATTAAAAAGAGGTGGCAAGAATACATAGAACTGTACCAAAAAGGTCTTTAAAAATAATTAAAATACCTCAGGAATGCTGAAGACTTCATTGACACATGATTAATCTGATTACTAGCTGAAACGAAAAGAGTATAGTCATTGACTGTTAGTGACTGTAAAAGCCAGGCATATAACCATAGAAATCTAGAAAATTGGCGGGGGTGGGGGGGTGGGGGAGGATATTAGATGGAGGAGTTGTAGAATAGCAGAAGCAGTTCAGATGGGAAAAGGCAATGAAAGGTACAATTACAAATATTAAAGCAGCTGTTAGTCTGCTTACATAGGTGAGGAAAGCAAACTGCTGAAAACAAACTTGAATAGTCTGATAATCATGTGCTATGAATTCAAATTTTTAAAGCATTTTAAAAATGAGATTTTCATTGAAGGTCCAATATATTATCAAAAAGAAAAATTAAAGGGTGACTAGAAGAGTCTGCAGTTTCAGGGGACCTGAGACCTAGCTGTAGCTTACTTTCTCCGACTAGCCTCTGAATGTTGTCATGAGATCCCACCAAAAGCCTTGAATTGATTTCAGCTTAGAAACCTTAAATATTTCATTTTTCTAAGCTACTGTGTATTAGGAAAAAAACGATTTTCTCCTAATAGAAGGGGGCTATAATGGAGGGAGCAAAGTTAGATTTCATTTAGCAACCTCCTAAAACATCACAGGCCAAGGCAACCAGTATTTTTATGCACAGTATTCGATTTTGTGGCTAAGGTTTATTCAAATATCCTACTTGGGGTAGGCAGTTAGTCCATTTCTTGAATTTTGCAAATATGAATTATGTAGCAAGGATTAATCTTGTGTATTTTCATGTTGCTGGAGGTGTATTTCAGGGTAAATTCCTAGAAGCAGGATAGCTAGATCAGAGAGTGAATGCACCGTAATTTTTGTTATGTACTACCAGATACCCTGCATTAGGGCGGTGCCATTTGCATTCTCAGCAGAAATACATAAAAGTGACTTTCTCCCTAGCCTTGCCCATAGAATGTACTGTCACATTTTAAATTTTTGTCAATCTGTGAGAAACGGTATTTCATTTTTAGTATGTGTTTCACTTTCTGTAAGTGAAGTTGAACTTGATTTTGTTGAAGAGCCATTTTTGCATCTTTTCAAATAGCCTGTTTATCTTTTATTGCTCATTTTTTATCAAATTTTTGGCCTCTTTTTCTTAGCGTATAAGAGCTCTTTATGTTTTAAGGACGTTAGCTCTTTACTTTTGATATATATTTCAAATATTTCCCTAATTTGTCCTTTGTCTTTGATATATTTTGCCATGCAGATTTTTTCTTTTTATAATAGTCAAATTTATCAGCCATTCCTTTTGTTGATTTAGATTTTTATTCCTCGGTTACAGATGTTTTATCATGTTAAGGAAATGTCCGTAAAATCCCATTTTGAGTGTTGACGTCAGAAATGAGTGTTGGAATTTTTCAGTGTCTATGAAGATGATTATATGATTTTCTGTTTATATCTATTAATACGACATAGATAGATGTTCCTAAAATTGAATCATCCTTGCTTTCCTTGAGTAATTCCACTTGATTATCATATATTATTTTCTTAAGGTAGTATGAGCTCCTGTTCACTAATATTTTATTCAGAATTTTTAAATCACTATTTACCTGAATGATATTGGTCCACAGCTTTTTTAATGGTGTCTTCATTATTATATTTTTACCACATTTAAAAAACATTATTCTTCACTTATTTTCTGTGCTCAGCCTAGGGTCTGTCTGATCTTTGCAAACTTGGTAGCTTTTCCTGTTGAAGCCTTTTGGGTCTGGATACTTTGTGGGATTAGTTCCTTGATAATTTTCTCTCGCTATTGAAATTGGCTTAAGTTCTCTTGTCTCTGCTGTGGTCAGTTTTTTGTAAACTGTTTTCCTAGAATATTATTCATTTCTTCTCAGTTTTCAACTCTGCTTGTATGTAAGTATGCAGAATAATTGTAAGATTTTTTTGAGGGGTTTAATTTACTGTTTCAAGGGTTATTTTCTTCATCATTTCTTATTTTGTACATTTGTGCTCCCTCCACCACTTTCTCTAATTAAGTTAACAAGGACTTTTCAAAGTTTTTTCAAAGAATCAGGATTCCAATTTTTTAATTAGATCTGTGGTTTTTCTTGTTCTTTACTTCATTTCTTTCTACTTTTGTATTTGTTGTTTCTTTTTACTTTCTTTTGGTTTACTCTGTTCTTTTTCTAGCTTTTTATTTGGAATCGATTTTCATTCTTTTTAAGTTCTGTCATATACATTTTTAAGGCTGTGAACTTGCCTTTGAACACTGCTTTACATAAATCCTGTAGCTTCTGATATATGGTATTTTCATTATAATATTCTAGAAAATTTTTTGTATTTTTTAATCCAAGAGTAAGACTCTTAAATTTCCATACAGTATTTCATATTTATTAATATCTAATTTTATTGCCTTGTAATAATAGTATTTCTGCTTTATGTAATTGATGTTTACTTTGAACCTAATTTTTTTGTGTCCTGTCTGCATGTTATATTATCTATTATCAAGGTTTGAATTTCAGTATATATTTATAAAATCTGTATCCTCATTTTTTTGTCTACTTGACTTCATACTGACAACAGTGTGAGGTCTTTCATCAGTATATTTTTATTTTTTCTTGCATCTTTTTAGTTTCGCCTTTATAGTGATATTTATAGGGTTATTTGGTAAATAGATGTCTTTAACAGTTATATCTTCATTGTAAATGGTGGGATTTTTAGCTTTAAAAAAAGTAGCCTTCTTTATTCTTTGTAATGATTTGTAGAATGAATTACACTGGTCAGCTAACAGGCTTGCAGTCTCAGCTTTCTTATAATTTACTTGATGTGCCTTTGCTTGTCCCTTTATTTTTAGCCTTTCTGAATGACTTAGGTGTGTCTCTTGTATACAGTATAGAATTGGGTTTTGTTATAGGATCCAATTTGAAAATCTTTTTCTTGTTGCAGGTGAGTTAAGCCTGTTGATGTTTGGTTTCAACTCTGTCCTGTTAAACTTTGAGTTATAATTTCTGTGTCTTATTTTCTACTTAGTGTTCTTCTCTCTTTTAAAAATTTCTTTTGGTATTTAGGAAAGTTTGTTTTTCTTGCAATGTTACCTTTATACTTAAACCTTTTATAAGTCCCCCCCCCCCCTTTTTTTTTTTTACTGTCTGGTTTGACAAGTTTCAGTGGTATTTTTTGACTCCTGTCTTTACCCATAGAATAAGTGACTGGCTTATTCTACTTCACTTTTCTCTCACCTCATTCTCCCATTTTTGAATCTAGGTTTGTGGCTTTTGCCCAATTTGGGAAGTTTTCTGTCATTATTTCTTCAGATACTTTTTCACCTCTTTCTGAAACTCTACATCTTTTGTTAATCATCCTACAAGTTCCTAAAGCTCTCTTCATTCTTTGCCATCTTCCCCTTCCCCCCATGGATGATTTATATTGATCTGTCTTTGAGTTAGTTGATTTTTTTTTTCTCTTTCTCTTCTACTTCCAGTGAGTTTTAAATTTTGATTATTGAGTTTGTTAATTTTAAAATCCATTTGGTTCTTCCTTATGTCTCCTTTTTATTTGCTGAGATTTTCTATACTTTGTTTCAAATGTGTTCACAATTGCTTGGTGAAGAATTTTTATGACAGTTACTTTGAAATTCTTGTCAGATAGTTCCAACATCTGCGTCATCCCAGTATTGGCGTCTGTTGACCACCTTTTCCCTTTGCAGTTTAAATGATCTTGGTTCTTGATATGATGAGTTATTTTCAGCTGCAGCCCACATTTTGGGTGTTGTTATGAGACTCTGATTTCTATTTAAATCTTGCTACCTATTAATGCCAGACTGAGGAGTAGACAAGCTCTGCTCCACACAGCATCTTTTCATACCCTCCAGTAAGGAGGTCTTCCTTGTGGGGGTAGGATGGTAGATGGATACAACTCTCGGGCATACCTTCTGTCCTCTCATTTTTGAAGTTGCAATATTTCTATTTTTCTGAAGCATATATCATTTAAAAAGTATTCTTCTAATCTTATCTTCCCATTTGTGTTCATCTTTGATCTACAGTGAAATATTTCTTCACTTATTTCTTAGTTGAAAGAAGCTTATCCTCTGGTAAGGGTGTCAGCAGATTTTTCTGTAAAGAACTGATAGTAAATATTGTAGGCTTTTTTGAGCCACATGGTCTCTGTCCCACTAATGTGGAGTAGCAAAGGATATGTTACTGTAAGCTCTTCACTCCCCTCTCCTCTTCTCTGAAGTCTCACATAAGCTTAAGACGGGAGGTCCAGACAAAGGACAGAATTCATTTTTTTTCTCTTTTTACAGGTAATTTGACATTTGTAGCATTCTCAGACTCCTAGTAATGTTGAAGGTGTGGGCTATGTGTGGTTTTACATGCACTTATTAAATAGTATACTTTTTTGAAGGATACATGGAGAGATTTGAATTGAGACCACAGTATTTATTTTAGAGCAACAAATGTCTTATAATAGGAAACATCTCTGGATTTCACATGAGATCAGACCTGTGCTTACATTCCTCTGTCAAGACACCAAGGAAAACTACTTATAAGCTCTCTGACTTTGAATGAGTCAACAAACCTGAGCCTGGTTTTTGTTTATTATTTGCAAAGTTAGATGGGTGTAGTGTATGGTTTATACTGTGTGCTCTTCTGCTGGGACATTTTTCAAGAGATTTGCAAATAATTAACTTTTTTCCCCTAAAGTTAAAATGCCAAGTCATTTATCTCTTTAATAGTCTGAAAAATTACATTGTCAAACGTGTTTGAAAACTAACATGGATAAATGATCTTTGGGGGCTCTTCTAGAGTTGAAGCAGCATGGCATACTGGTTTCATTCTGTATATAAAGTATTTCCTTATGATTATTGGGTATTCAGTTTGTGGGAGCAGGAAGAATTCCTTTTCTGCCTATTTTTAAGTTTGTCTACTTAATATATAGATGTAGAAGTTGGCCCGGACTTCTGTGCCTCATTTTTGTGAAGAATGACCTGAGGTAGCCATTGAGAGAGTTTTACCTTGTATCAGCTTAGCAGATATTTTTGCTACCAAGCTAAAACAAAATTTAATTACTTTTTATGTCACCATTTCCTAAGTGTGTTATGTATCTTAAGTATTCAAACAAATATATTAAGTGGCCATTCTTTTTTATTTCCTGCAGATTCTCGTGGATACTGTTTGGGCACTGTCTTACCTGACAGATGGAGGTAATGAACAGATACAGATGGTTATTGATTCAGGGGTTGTGCCGTTCCTTGTGCCCCTTCTGAGCCACCAGGAAGTGAAAGTTCAAGTAAGTGTTAAGTATTTTTCTTACTTGTATAAAATTTGTACTTTCTATAACCAGTTAACTTATACAGTCAGGCTTCAGTTCTATCTGTATGCACATTTCTTCAGTGTTTCTTCTGCTGTTTTACTGAATCTGATTTTGTTGATTTCTAAATCTTTATCTCATCCAGATTCTTTGCTGAGTTTCAGACTCATATAGCCAATTGTATTTGAGTCCTTAGACATAACTGCCAAGAACCTCCTTCAGTAATATTCTGTTATTATTTCAAGCAGGCAAAAATGAACATACCGTCTTCTCCCACAAACCCACTCCTCTTCATATATCCCCTATTAATGGACAGCATAGTCCAAGCTAGGAACCTTGGTATTCCTCCTCTTGTCTCCGCTCCATTTCAAAACCTGTCAGTCCTTACTATATAGTTTTCACATCTGGCTTCTCCTTGTATCTAGAGCCACTCATTTAGTTCAAGGTTTATTTTCTTTTCTCTGGATAACTGCATTTCTTTCTCTTTCACTCTCTTCTCTCATCTCTCATCACATCACTGATAGATCTGTTCATCCCACTTCTGCCAAAATGACTTGAGATAGAAATCTGTACCCATTCCAGGCCTTTATTAAAATCTTTCTGTGGTGCCAGTTTACTAATAGATAAAAATAGCTATGAAAAAAACGGACCTTTACATTTTTTTATTTTAATCTTTTCTCCAACAGTTTTTCACATAATTTTTCCTATATAATTCCAGTTTTCACAAAACTGTTGTTTAAAATTCAGAATTGCTTCTCAGTTCTATAAAATGCTTTGTGTAAGTATGCAGTAAGTTTTAATCATTCACCGCTTGCATTTTTACATTTTCTCAGGATTATAAAAAACATAGAATCAGTTTCATCATAAACAAATTTATGGAAAATATTTTATCCCCACCCAGACAGCAGCACTCAGAGCGGTTGGCAACATAGTGACAGGTACAGACGAACAGACCCAGGTTGTTCTCAACTGCGATGTCCTGTCACACTTCCCAAACCTCTTATCACACCCAAAAGAGAAGATAAATAAGGTAAGGCATATAACAGCCCCACCAATGCATTTCTTTCTCTTTGTGTATCTCATTTTTAACTACCTTCTTGTTTCGATTGCTTTTCATTTGTGATTCTCTTCAAACCACTCTGGTTAATTTCAGATCACCTCTGCAGTTATTTTCTTTCAGTTATTAATTGCCTGCTGTAAGTGCTGCCATGATCATCACAGAATAAAATTATTTTCATTTTAACCAGTGTTTTTATTTCAGTATATTGAGCAGTAGCAATGATCAACAAATTAGTAGCCACTAGGTGGAAAGAACATATGAAATTTTCCATTGTTTCCATTGCTATTATCTTTTTCTTTTGCTGGTGTTTTTTATAAACAAATAGATCATAATTTAATTTCCCTACAAAATTAGATTGAATGTAAAACTACAGTGCCTAAATTAAAGGATCATTAAAATTGTTTTCTGTTTGGTTTTTGTTTTTTTAAGATTTTAAGCTTATGATATAAACTTACTGTTAAACATGTGCTGGAGTACTTTAGTCTTCTTGTCTAGCTTATTTCACATTGCATGTTTTCAACATTCATCCATGTTGGAGCTTGTATCAAAACTTCATTCCTTTTTATTGCTGAATAGATACTGCATTGTACCTATATACCGTATTTTGTTTATACATTCATTTGTGGATGTACACTTTTGGATTGTTTCTGCCTTTTGGCTCTTGTGAATAATACTGCTGTGAACATTGGTTTGAGTCCTTGCTTTCAGTTCCTTTGCATGTATATCTTTATGAGTAGAATTGTCCAGTCATATGGTAATTGCATGTTTAGCTTGTTGAAGAACCGTCAAGCTTCTTTCCATAGCAGTTGCACCATTTTACATTCCTGTAAGCAGTGTTATGAAGGTTTTAGTCTTGTTTTATATATATATATATATATATATATAGGTTATTTATTTATTTATTTGACTATGCCAGGTCTTAGTTGCAGCAGGTGGGATCTTCAGTCTTGATGAGAGCATGCGGGATTGTTCATTGTGGCATGTGAAATCTAGTTCCCTGACCAGGGGTCAAATCCAGGCCCCCTGCATTGGGAGGGCAGGGAGTCTTAGCCCCTGGACCATGAGGAAAGTCCCTCCAATTCCTTTTTTTAATTATTATTGTAGCCATCCTACTGTGAAGGTAGTGTCTGCTTGTTTTGATTTACATGTAGTATCTGCCTGAAATGCCACCATTCCTCAGACTAACAAAACTTCTATTTATATAGTTCCTTGACTAAAGTTTGATAGTTGAATTTTTACAGAAAAGTGTGTAGTCAGAAATTACATTTTGTAGGTGCTTTTGTTCCAATGAGCTTCCCTGGTGGCTAAGGTGATAAAAAGAGTCTGTCTGCAATACTGAAAACCCGGGTTTGATCCCTGGGTCGGGAAGATCCCCTGAAGAAGGGATCTTCTGAAGAATGGCTACCCACTCCAGGATTCTTGCTTGGAGAATCCCATGGACAGAGGAGCCTGGTGGGCTACAGTCAGTGGGATCGCAGAGTTGGACACGACTGAGTAACTAACACTTTCACTTTCAATTTGTTCCAATGAAGGGAAAGAAGCCAGAGTCTTTTAGACTCTAGGCAAATATACGTGATTTTTACAGCTGAATGTATTAGTGTTCTGTAATGGGAAGCAAGGCTGAGAAGTGAGGAAACTGGACAGGAGTTAGGTAGAGAGGTTCTGGCCTGGGATCTGATATACTCTGAGTGAAGGTATCATAGGGGAAAGGAAAAGGGTTTCTATAGATAGATATCTCCTCAGCTTCAGCAAGGAGGTAGTTGTTGCAGAAGTTTTCCACCTTGAGTGTTTGTGTTATTTGCGTGTTGGTTACATCATAGTTCTTTGGAGGTGTAAGTTAACAACTCGGTTTTTTTTCCCCCTCAACCTTATAGTTTGAAAATTTTCAAATGTGCAAGAAATTTGCAAAAATAGTGTAGTGAAACACCCTTGTACTCTAAAACACCAGTTAACCAGTTATTGATATCTCACCACAATTGGATGGCAAAAAAGTGTACAGTCTTTTTCTTTATTTATTATTTAGGCCATGTGCCAGGGCTTGTGGGATCTGAGTTCCCTGACCAGGGATTGAACCAGGCTGTGGTGATGAAAGTGCTGAATTGTAATTATTAGGCCAATGGGGGCTCTCCTATAATCTTTCAGTTGTAGAGGAAGAAGAAGATAGTACTTTAACACTAAACTTAGAAATAAACCTGTTTGTTCATGACATAAAGCCTCTAAGGTTACAATAAAATTTGTCATATAGATCATTCTAATATATTTTGCAAATAAGTATTTTTACAATAAAGCAATTCATCTTTCTTAGAAGTAGTTTTAACAAAGTATTAGGAAATTCTATCTTCTATTTATTTCTGTCATTTGTCTTTTAGAGCAGGGATCCCCAACCTCTGAGCCAAGGACTAGTACCAGTCCCTGGCCTGTTTGAAATTGGGGCTGCATAGCAGGAGGTGAGCAGTGGGCCAGCAAGCAAAGCTTCATCTGTATTTACAGCTGCTCCCCATTGCTTTCCTTACCGTCTGAGCTCCACCTCCTATCAGAAGAGTAGCGGCATTAGATTCTTGGAGCTTGTACCCAGCTGTGAACTGTGCATGCAAGAGATCTAGGATGTGAACTCCTTATGAGAATTTATTGCCTGTTGATCTGAGGTGGTGGTGCTCAATAAATACAATGCCCCTGAATCATCCCAGTTGCCACCCCTGTCTGTGGGAAAGTTGTCTTCTACAAAACTGGTCCCTGGTGCCAAAAAAGTTGGGGATCACTATTGAGAGGGAGCTCATGAAGCAAAAATGTGAGGTCCTTGCGTAAAGATTTATTGTCTGTTTTGTTCACTGCCATGTCACCGCTGCCTGAAAAAGTGCTTAGGGTATAGTCCTAAGCATCTGTATTATTGAAGGTTATGCTAGGTAAATGGGCCAAGGTATTCTGCTAAAAAGTTTCCTAATAGGTTTAAAATGGAAGATACTGTATTGCCTAATCACCTTTAGATGCATTTGCCTTATTGTAACTGAGATGGTTTTGTTATTGTGTATGTAAACCACATTAAAGTAAAAGCATAAGCGCATTAAAGATACAGTTTTTCAAATAAAGGTGCCTTGTATTTTATTTAATTACAGGAAGCAGTGTGGTTCCTTTCCAACATTACAGCAGGCAACCAGCAACAAGTTCAAGCTGTAATAGATGCTGGATTAATTCCTATGATTATTCATCAGCTTGCCAAGGTCAGTCATTGTTATGAGTTTGTCATGTCTGTTAATATGTTATAACCAAGACTTTTTGAGCAAAAAATTCATTTCAGCATTTCTTTTTAAATCTTCAGGGGGACTTTGGAACACAAAAGGAAGCTGCTTGGGCTATTAGCAACTTGACGATAAGTGGCAGAAAAGATCAAGTGAGTCTGGAAAAAAAAAATGTTATGATTGTTAATACTGGGAAGTGCACTACTCTCTTGTGTTTAGGAGGTTTTGATTGTTTATAAGCCCTGTCCTGTATTCCTTTGGAGGAAGAGGTAATTATATAAATAAGAGTATCTCTTCTCTTTTGTTGTCTAGGTTGAATACCTTGTACAGCAGAATGTAATTCCACCATTCTGTAATTTATTGTCAGTAAAAGATTCTCAAGTTGTTCAGGTGGTCCTAGATGGTCTGAAAAACATTCTGATAATGGCTGGTGATGAAGCAAGCACAATAGCTGAAATAATAGAAGAATGTGGAGGTAAGAGGGTTGATTAAAGAAAAACAGTTGAGCTGTGCAACTCTGAAACATTAGTTCCTTTAAAGACAGTTAATTTGAAAGAAAAGTGCTAGGATACATTGCTATTAATATCATTTGAGGATGTTGCTGTTCTTTATTTGCTATGTTAGTAATCCAGGAAGATTTTCCAGAACACAGCTGATTGTGAAAGTCACTCCATAACCTTCTTAAGAGTTTTACAGTGCTTTTTAGGAAACACAATTACTCCTCTTGAAGTCATGTTGCATAAGATTAAGTGAAAACAAATGTGATAGCATCACTGAATATTCAGACAGAAAGTGTTTTCTTAATAACAAGAAGAAAATATCCTAGAGATGTTAAGGAGTCTTGTCCATGGTCAGAGAAGTAGTTTGTGGTAGGAGCATAGTTAAAAGCCAGATCTTCATACTGTACTACTATTAATTCACTATTCATTTTGTTTTTAAGATGTCTTATTAATGCATATATATAGAATTTAGAAAGCTGGTAATGACGATGCTATATGCAAGGCAGCAAAAGAGACACAGATGTAAAGAACAGACTTGGACTATGTGGGAGAAGGCGAGGGTGGGATTATTTGAGAGACAGCATTGAAACATGTATGTTACCATATGTGAAACAGATGACCAGTGCAAGTTCGATGCATGAAACAGGGCACTCAAAGCCAGTGCCCTGGGAGAACTCAGAGGGGTGGCGTGGGGAGGGAAGTGGGAGGGGGGCTTCAGGATGGGGGGGACACATGTACCCATGGCTGATTCATGTCAATGTGTGGCAAAAACCACCACAGTATTGTAATTATCCACCAGTTAAATAAATTAATTTTTAAAAAATTAATTCAAAATTAAAATAGGAATAAATAAAATTAATGGAACTAATTTTTTAAAAAAAAAAGATGTTTTACTTTTTAAATAATTTGAAACGAGCACTGTAGTCTGATTCAGAACAATTTAACCAGAAAGTTTGAGCTATAGAATTGTTACTCCAGCTTTTTATCAGTATAGTTGCTTCTGTCTATGAGATAAATACTTATAATTAGGGTACATAGTTACTTAGCATTTTATGATTTTATAAAGCACTCTATATACATTATCTTTGATACCCATTTTCCCATTTTTCTGGTTTGGATGTTACTATAGAAAAAAGTTAAATTTTTTTATATAGTAACTTAGATTTGTTACTATATAAAAAATTTTAAAAAGCAGTTATTTTGAAACTACTTCAAAATAACTTAGCTAAAAAGACATTAAAGGAAGAATAGTATTGAGGATTTAATGGAGTTGCATCTGATATATGGACTAAATATTTTGGGAATATAAATAAAGGCATTCTACAGTTAACTATTCTGAAAAAATATTCCCAAATTGATGTGGCTATATAGGAGAGAAGCACCCTATTTCTTTCTTTCTTTTTTTTTTTTTTTTTTTTTTTTTTCAAGAAATCACTTCTGAATTTAAAGTTTTATCTTCTATTTATGTCAATCTTTGAGTAACATTTGGAAAACAAAAAGATAAAAAAATTATTGTATGCAGCAGTATGATTATACTAAAGGAATCTTAGGCTGGGGGAGATCTTGATTCTAGTCCTGTCACTCACTCGCCATGTAACCTGAAACAAACCCCTTTGTATCTGTGCCACACTCCCTCATCTGTCAAATGGAGAGTTTAGGTGATTTTTAAACTGCTGGCCTCAGGGAACAGGGTACCTCAAGGGCTTCTAAAGAGGCAGAAATTAGTGGGGTGCTGGTTCTCTAACCAGAGCAACTCAGGATTTTATCTGTTTTTTTAGATGAACGATCATCTTTGGAGGGTGGTAGGGAGGGTATTTTTAGTTCTTTAAGATGTTTCATGATTAAATGAGCACAGTTTCTTTATTAGTATGTATTTAATTATTTTAATTATTATCAGGTTTGGAGAAAATTGAAGTTTTACAGCAACATGAAAATGAAGACATATATAAATTAGCATTTGAAATCATAGATCAGTATTTCTCTGGTGATGATGTAAGTATATATTAAAGTATAGTGTGTCTGCATGTACATTAAAATCTATACGTAAAGTAAGTTTACTAAGAATTAATTTTCCATGACTAAATTGATACTGTATTTCTGTCACCTTTGCTTTTGTAATTTGTTAAATGGGAAGAAGTAGTAATTACAGAAATGATGTATGTTCAAATAGGTAAAATAAATCTACAGATATAGGAACTTAAGAATGGGGCAGTTTTTCAATGTTCAGTTTTAAATCGTTGAATCTCTTTTTATTTTTGTCTGTGCTGGGTCTTTGTTGCTGTGCAGGCTACTCCCTGGTGGTGGTGCACGGCTTCTCATTGCGGTGGCTTCTCTCGTTGCACAGCACAGGGCTGTGGGGCATGTGGGCTTCAGTAGTTGTGGCTCCTGGTCTCTAAAGCACAGGCTCGGTAGTTGTGGCACACGGGCTTAGTTGCTGCACAGAGATGGGATATTCCCACATCAGGGATAGAACCCATGTCCCTTGCATTGGCGGGCAGTTGGTGTCTTTACCTTTGAGCCAGCAGTGAGGCCCTAAGTTGTTAAATTTCTTAATAGCATTGTTGATTTTCGTAAAATATTTTTAGGTAATAAAAACATACACACAGAATTCTTTCCTAAGAAGTAAATCAACTCTGCTTACACTGTAATGTATAGTATCTTAACATAATGAAAATTCTTTTTCTTGCTTCTTGTAGATTGATGAAGATCCTAGCCTCATTCCTGAAGCAACACAAGGAGGCACCTACAACTTTGACCCAACGGCCAACCTTCAGACAAAAGAATTCAATTTTTAAATTCAGTTGAGTGCAGCATCTATCCCACATTGAATACGAAGCACCACCAGATGGCTACCAAAATGACAAGAGCAACAGCAACTACCGAAGGCTCCAAAACATACATGCCTCTTTGTTTTGATGCTTCTAAAGCAAGCCATGTCTCAGTCACTTTGCAGTTGCCAAAAGTCACTATCCACATGGACTGTAAATGCATATGCATGATTTCCTAAACTGTTTTAGAATTCTCCTTAACAATCTTGACTACCCTATTTTCCCCCGTTCCCTGGTGCCACACGCTGACATCTGCAATCTCCAGTTTAGAATATTCCATAGTGGTGGCATGTCAGCTGCCCACTTGATACTCCTTTGGAAAATGGTGCGCTGTGGATCAAGACACTTTGGTATGACACATACACACGTTGGAAGACTTTAAAGAGGTGCAGTCTGATCTGAGCCTCCATCATTGTCCTCCACAAACATATTTTCATACTCTTTATGTGGAAGAATAGATTTTAAAAGTACAAGCCAAATGATTTACATTGGTGGAACTGACACAAACAAAAAGTAACTTAAAAAAAAAAGAAACTTGGTTATTGATTAAACAGATAAGTTTTAAAAAACTGTGCTTCATCTACCAGTAATTGATGTGTTTATTATCTGCCTCAGAAGCCAGGGTTGGAGGAAGGACTTTAGCTATGGATGGTAACGCTTTCGCCATTATACCTAATTTTTGAGAACAGCAAGCCCTATTTGACCACTCACTTCAGCCTGTGTGTTCCTGCTGTTTTGAAGTAATCAAATGCTGTGCATGGTATTTTACCTGAGCTGCAACCTGTTACGGACTTGAACTTCTGTTTAAGTTGAAAGCAAGAATCCCTGACCATAAAGAAAAATAAATAAATGAAACCAAAAAACACAACGGTCTAAAGTACCCATTGGTGATATTTAAAAAGAAAATCTTGCTTTCAGCTTTCAGGAGTTAACATTTTTCATTTTAAATTGATAATTGGATATGGTTGATTTATATTGGGTTTAAACTGTGGAGCTTTCATGTTTACTGTAATTTAGTCTTAAAATATTTTTTACTTCGTAACCAGTGCTTTTGATAATGTGGTTGGCAACAAACCAGCAACTATTAGAAGTGTCATAAAACGTCATTCTTGGAGTATTGGCAAGTGTACTCGGATCCTACTCTAAAAGCATATTCACATATAAAAAGATGCAGACAAGCATCTGCCTAGAGGAGTAATCTGCAGTTATTTAACATAAACCTGATTTGCAGTGATCTTCAAGTAATTCTGAAAAATCTGGTATTACTGTGTAAAGTCATTGCTTTTGGTAAATTGTCCGACCCAGTTATTAACGAAAGAATATGGATTTGAAATTTTTTAAACTGAACAGTTTGTGCTGTCACAGGAATGGTTTTGTTGCTATTGTTTACTGGGTATAATTTCCCAACGCGTTGATGTGAAGGGATAGGAAATCTAAACTAATTTAGTTGTCCGATGGGAGGGGGGTGTATTTACTGTGATGAAGATGAGACACGTGCCATCAGAGCTTTGTGAATCAGCGGGGTGTTTTCACTGGTAAACAACACATAGCAGGTGTGCATTCATTACAAATATATGTATCTGCCAAGGTGGAGCCACTTTAAAGAGTGAGTTTTGTCTTGTATCTAAAGTGGATACAAGCGTATGTTTAAAATGCAAGATTTTTACTTGCTAGAGAATCTGTTTTAATATAGTGGTTTGGCCTCTGATTATTTATAGGTTTTATAAATTTTAGAATCAATTTCTCTTTAAGGTGGCTCAGACTTTTCAACTCTTGTGCACATAAAATTGAGTTGAAGTTCATTGTGCCTTTTTTTCTTTATCCAGATTTTGAGTTAAAGCTTCATATGGTAACTGCATCCTGTTCAGATACCATGGTCTAAATTTTTGAAACTGTGTGGTGTTCACTAAAAGTAGGAGTAATAAAGTCAAAGCTAATTAAGGTCACAAACTTCAGTGAAACCCTTCAAGTCCAAATCTTCTTGATATTGTGAATTATACCCCTTCCGGTTTACTTCCTTGGACTCCCCATAGTGACTGACAGTTACCTTTTAAATTTTGCACACATTGAGACTGAATTGGGCCTCTACTGTGCCGACTCCTATTTCCTCTTGTGTTTAAGTGCAAACTAACATAAGTGAACGTTAGCATCAAGTAGTGCAGACGTCCGTGTGCATTGGCTTGATCCAGTTTGTTGTGACCTATCGGTTTGGAATTGGAATTGCACCATTTCATAGACAAAGGAAACTAGGTATATTGCTGCACTTTTACGTTTTCAAAACAGTGTTGAAAATTTGCATTGTTTTTATTTTTTTTAAACTCAGTTAAAAAAGACTAAAAAACGTTCTTTCAAAAGAGGCATCTAAATGTGTTCCTAATTTTGTATATGGGCTTAGGTTTTGTAACCAATAAAAAAGCTGCTATCAAATATGATAAAACATCGAAGAACTTATTTTTGAAAGTATCTGAATTTCCTAGTTTTGTTTTCTATGTGGTTAAATTTAAATTTGGAATTATTTTCCAAATATTAGCCCCAATGGAGGTGAATCATGAATTACTCTTTCAGTGTATTTTAATATCTCCTTTCCACTAGAGCAAACTAGGATGACCAGCAACAATGCTAGATTTAAGAATATTGTGTAACATAAGAAGTACCAAAATCTACACTGATTTCCAAAGCTGCTGTAGACAGTGACAGAAACAATAGAAACTTCTTGTTGCACAGGCTTGAGGCCAGAAGTCAGGGTGGTGGCTGGGGCTTGCTCTCTCGAGGGAAGGATCTTCATCCCTTCCTGCTTCCGGTGGTCCTCAGCTGGTAGCTGCATCTCTCTAGTCTCTGCCCTCGTCAGCACAGGGTGTTCTCTGTGTGTCTCTGGTTTAAATGCCGTAACTCATAGAAAGCCATTTCAGATGATTGTGTAATTGTGACTTTCATGAAACAAAAGGTGAAACTTAAGGCTTGTCTAATCCTTGAAAACCAGAACTTTGCAAGATAGTAATTGAAGTAAGCCTAACAGTTTTAACCTGTTAGATAGAGGTTGTGGCTCTAAATGAAATCTTGGATTATTTAAAAGAACAAAGGATCAGCCAAACTTTACTTTTGTATAATGACACTTCAGATTATTTTTGGACAAACTCAGTGTATGAGAAAATAAATTACACTACTCCTATTTAATCTTGCCATCGTGTACTTCACAAGGGTTGTCCTTTTGAGAAGATTAACTATTGCTGGTAAAAATTTATGGATGTCAGTTGTCTAACAGTTATGAATCTTCTTAACCCTAGTTGACCTGGGGGTTTAAATCTATTTGGAGAAAGGGAGTATAATTTCTGTACATTAAGCTGTACGTTTCAAGGCATATATAGGCCAAGGAGTGCTGTCTTTAACCTACCACTCATTTGTCCAAAGTGTAAAAGGAGCTCTTCACATAAATGATGTACTTTGTTAAATAAATGAAAAACACTGGTAGAATGAATCTCTAAAGCACAGCATATAGATGAGGCTCTATCTATACATACTTGTATATGACTGACCCTGGAACAACATGAATTTGAACTGTGTGGGTCCACATGTATGTGGAGTTTTTTCCATAGTAAGTACTGTAGTACTGCACGATCTGCTGTTGGTTGAATCCTCCGATGTGGAACCACTTACACAAAGGAACTGCTCTATGGAGAAACTCTGTAAATGGAGGGCTGACTGTAAATTCTAGGCCGATTTTCGAATATTCAGAGGGTCAGCACCCCTAATCCGTGTTGTTCAAGGGTCAGTTATATAGATGGACTCAGTACTTAAGACAAAGTGTTTAGGAATAGGAGTATTCACATCCATCGTGTTCAGTCCCTAAGTCGTGTCCGACTCTTTGCAACCCCATGGACTGTAGTGTGCTAGGCTCTTCTGTCCTTCACTATCTCCCGGAGTTTGCTCAAATTCCTGTTTATTGAGCTGGTGATACTAGCTAACCATCTCATCCTCCATTGTCCCTTTCTCTTCCTGCCCTCAGTCTTTCCCAGCATCAGCACTGTGCTGTGCTTAGTCGCTTCTATCATGTCCAACTCTTTGCGACCCCATTGGGATTCTTCAAGCGAGAATACTGGAATGGGTTGCCATGCGCTCCTCCAGGGAATCTTCCCAGCCCAGGTCTCCTGCATTGCAGTCAGATTCTTTACCATCTGAGCCACCAGGGAAACCCAAGAATACTGGAGTGGGTAGCCTATCCCTTCTCCAGGGGATCTTCCCGACCCA
Source organism: Bubalus kerabau (assembly GCF_029407905.1). Classification (NCBI taxonomy): domain Eukaryota; kingdom Metazoa; phylum Chordata; class Mammalia; order Artiodactyla; family Bovidae; genus Bubalus; species Bubalus kerabau. The sequence goes on along the minus strand of NC_073635.1, from coordinate 19,933,239 downwards.
GGAATCATCTGGGTCTCCTGCATTGCAGGTGAATTCTTTACCATCTGAGCCATCAGGGAAGCTTCCCTGGTAGCTCAGGTGGTAAAGAATCCCTCTGTTACTCCCCAGTAAACTCAATTTTGCTGGCTGCTGGCATAACCTTTAACTCTATGTTCATTAATGGGTTGACTTGGGATTTTTTTCAATCTTTCTCAGCATCAGAGTCTTTTCCAATGAGTCAGCTCTTTGCATCAGGTGGCCAGAGTATTGGAGTTTCAGCTTCAGCATCTGTCCTTCCGATGAATATTCAGGATTGATTTCCTTTATTGATTGACTGGTTTGATCTTGCAGTCCAAGGGACTCAAGAGTCTTCTCCAGCACCACAGTTCAAAAGCATCAATTCTTTGGTGCTCAGCCTCAGCCTTCTTTATGGTCTAACTCACATCCATACATGACTGCTAGAAAAACCATAGCTTTGACTATATGGACCATATGGACCTTTGTAGGCAAAGTAACGTCTCTGCTTTTTAATACACTGCCTAGATTTGTCATGGCTTTTCTTCTAAGGAACAAGCATCTTTTAATTTCATGGCTTCAGTCACCATCTGCAGTGATTTTGGAGCCCAGGAAAATAAAGTCTCACTGCTTCCACTTTTTCCCCATCTGTTTGCCATGAAGTGATAGGAATGGATGCCATGATCTTAGTTTTTTGAATGTTGAGTTTCAAGCCAGCTTTTTCACTGTCCTCTCTGACTCTTATCAAGGGGCTCTTTAGCTCCTCTTCACTTTTTGCCATAGAGTGGTATCATCTGCATATCTGAGGTTGTTGATATTTCTCCCGGCAGTTGTGATTCCAGCTTGTGAGTCATCCAGCCTGGCGTTTTGTGTGATGCACTCTATTTACCCATGAAATCCCTCAGCTAACTTTAACGTATATCCGGGTTTCTCAGACCCTTCAGTATTGACATTTTAGGGAATTCCCTGGTGGTCCAGTGGTTAGGACTCTGCACTTACACTGCTGAGGGACCAGGTGCGATCCCTGGTCAGGGAACTAAGATCCTGCAGGCCTTGAGGTGTGGCCAAAAAAAAAGAGAAAAATGGACATTTTAGGCTGGGTAGTTTTTGATTGTGGGAGGCTGTCCTGTGTATTGTAGGGTGTTTAGGTGCATCGTTAGGCTCTGCCCACTAGACGTTGTAGCACCTCTGCGCTTCCCAGTCAGGACAGCGAAAAATGTCTCAAGACATAGCCACGGGTTTCCTGGGAGCCAGAACTGCCCTGGGTGTGAACGATTGGCCTAAATCAATTCAGCTAGGAAACTTCTCCACTCAAATGAGACAGCCTAAATCATGCCTTCTGTTCTATGAACAGTGCCAGATCTTTCCCCCACCCCCAAAAACAGAAGATAAAAAGCGGAAACCCCCTCCCCATCCCTGCCAAAAAAAAAAAAAATGTGCCTGTTCTTTCAATCTCAGTTTTAGGAGAAATCAGCTTAGCACATTTCCCAGATCCCATATGAGGACTCCTGGCAGTCCTGAGCCTATCTACTGCAAAGGGCTTAGGAGGATGGGAATGTGGAGTAGTTACTCTCTTACATGCCTCCTGTGGCTAAAAGAAGTTGTGAGTGTGTGCGCACACCACTAGGGAAGCCCAGTTCACCCAGTTGCATCCAATTCTTTGCCACACTGTGGACTGCAGGCCACCAGGCTCTTTTGTTCATGGAATTTCCCAAGCAAGAATACTGGAATGGGTTGCCATTTTCTCCTCCAGGGGATCTTCCCAAGCCAGGGATCCAAACAGCATGCCCTGTGTCTCCTTCATTGAAGGTGGATTCTTTACCACTGAGCTACCAGGGGGAGCCCTAAAAGAAGTTGTGTGAAACAACCAAATGTGTGGATTGCCCTTTGTTTTTTCAACACTTCCTGTAGCAATGTGTTTGAAACATTTTTAGTTGAAGAGCTTGAAGTTTTCTGGGAAAGCTGGGGTTGGAGCAGAGAAATCCCTAGCATGGTTTGTAAAACACTGCTTTGAAGCATTATGAGAGATTGGCCTCATCAGGATACTTCACAGGTTTATTAAAAATGATTAAAAGCAGGGGATCTATGGCTGTTCTATAAAGTATGTGTTCCCTGCAGGGCCTTTCTTCTGCTACATCTGTTTTCCCATCCCTGAAGAACTGCCTACCATCTGCCTTCTTGAGTAATTCTTCTTTAAAACTGTGGTTCCCGGAGATAAATGGGGCCTTGTGCCAAGTGATGTGTGAAGCCTCAAGGGAAACCAGGCATCTTCACAGGGCAGTGGTTTTACTTGATGTAAGAAAGACAGTTTTATGGTACTACAAACCTAGGTGTGAGAGAGTAAAGGACACATTTTGCATAATGTTTTAAAGACAAAATCAGGTTTTGTTTTTGAGAAAGACCATTTTGTGGACACATTTCTGCAGGCTAGGAGTCAGAAGAGTTGGAGACGCAAAGGCACTCCCAAGTAGATCTACTTATGGACTAGCTTTCATTGTGACTGTGTCTTAATATTGAATAGAAGTCACCACTCTTAAAGAACCATCATTACAAATGAACTGTTCTTGATTTCGAGTATAGACTTTTAATTATTCCCATATAGCAGAAGAGACAGATCTGTTTTTATTAACTTCCTTTCTCAACCTGAACACTCCATGCATTTCAGCCATCCTGCTTTAAAGTCCTTCCTGGACCTGGTTCCTCTTGGCTTCGTGCATTCCAAGGACCCTGTGTATAAAGTGTGCTTTGGCTAGTTTCGGGTACAATGGAATGGGAACATTCCATTATCTGGCCCTTTAATTCTGTTAACATGGAGGAGACTTTTTCAGTTACTTTACCAGCTTCATCATCATTAGATTTGTGATCAGGTAACAGCCTCAGTTCCCTTTGTTTTCAGCTCTTTTCAATCCAGTAGTTTGGTGTTTACAGTTTTCAAACCTTAATAGAATTTATAAATTTCACTTTATTTGATTTCAGCTCAGTTTTCTTCATAATAAGAACAGATTCCATATCTGTATGCATCCTTTCCATGGCTTCGGTCATTTTTTTTATAAATAAGAATTTTGAAACTAAGCCTTTAAGAACATTCAAATACTTCTTGAGCATCCTATCCCCTGCCAGGTCCCGTGCTAGGGTGCAAGGTCCACACACACGAATAAAAGTAAAAGCTGGGACAAATGTTATACAATGATACGTAATAGAGGGAATTGGCCTGGTTAGGAAGGTGATAATCAGGCTGGCAGTGAGTTGTCAGTAAATGCCAGCCTCTGGCATGAGTGCTTAAGAAGTACCAACTCGGCCCTCAACATGTCTGTGATGAAGATTCTTATTATCAGGCAGACAGAAGTTCAAGTCTCCAAAAATTACACAGCTGATAGTGGTGAAGGAAAAGCAGGAGTTAATTGGGCAGATTCATTGGAAAAGCTTTTCTGGCAGACGGAACAGTACAAAGTAGGAAGAAGCATGGGAGTCCAGGTAGCGAAAGGAAGTACAGCTGGAGCCAAAATGATAGTGAAGGGGAGGGCTGAAGAGATAGGCAGGTGCCAGACCCCCACCTGTAAGGCATACAAAGAAGTTTTGATAGTCTACAAGCAATGGTAAATCATCTTCATTAAATAAGAGTGATGATAGAAGTATTGTGTTTAATAACAATCATTGGCTGGTAGGGCAAGGACAGGAAATGTACTTTGAGTTTAGTAATGTGTACAGGTTGAAATAGTGAGTGTGAAGCCCTGAAGCAAGAGATGGTGAACAGGTTGGTCCATGAAGTGGTAGAAAGAAAGTGTCCAACTCTTCGCAACCCCATGGAGTGTAGCCAGGCTCCTCTGTCTGTTGGATTTCCCAGGCAAGAATACTGGAGTGGGTTGCTATGCCCTTCTGCAGGGGATCTTTCCAACCCAGGGATTGAACACGGGTCTCTGGCATTGTGGGCAGATTCTTTACCATCTGAGCCACCAGATGGAATCCAGAGATACTGGCAACTGAAACAGGAGCAAGCGAAGCTTAGATCAGGAATTGGAGGAGAGGAAGATATCAAGGATGATTTCTGTGTTTCTGGGTTGCTATAACTGATGAATATTAAGTGGCATAAAAGATAAAAAGCAACACTGAGGGGGGGTTCCCTGATTCATTGGTTAGGACTTGGTGCTTTCACTGCTGTGGCTGAGGATCAATCTCTGGTCGAGGAACAAAGAACATGAAAGCCTCACAGTGCAGTCAGAAGAAAAAGGAAAAAGCCACAGGAGAGAGTCAGACTCATGGAGTAGAGGGTGATGAGTTCAGTTCGGGTTGAGTTGAGTGGAGACACGCAAATGATGGTCAATGCTGTAAATACTGGTCTGGGGCTCAGAGGAGAGGGCCAGCGCTAGAGATCTGAATCCTTGTTTTGGGGATTATTAAAACGGGAAGTGCAGGTCATCCCTGGGTATCCATGGGGCATTGGTTCCAGAAGCCCCTGTGTGTACCAGAATCCATGGATGTTCAAGTCCCATTAGTTTGCCCTTCCTATCTGTGGATTCAAGGGCTGACTGTTCAGGTCAGTTGCTCAGTCGTGTCCAGCTCTTTTCGACCCCATGGACTGCAGCATGCCAGGCCTCTCTGTCCATCACCAACTTCCAGAGCCTACTCAAACTCATGTTCATCGCGTCGGTGATGCCATCCAACCATCTCATCCTCTGTTGTCCACTTCTCCTGCCTTCAATCTTTCCCAGCATCAGGGTCTTTTCCAATGAGTCAGTTCTTTGCATCAGGTAGCCAAAGTATTGGAGTTTCAGCTTCAGCATCAGTCCTTCTAATGTACATTCAGGAGTGATTTCCTTTAGCATTGATTGATTGGCTCTCCTTGCAGTCCAAGGGACTCTCAAGAGTCTTCTCCAACACCACCGTTCAAAAGCATCAATTCTTCAGTGCTCAGCTTTCTTCATAGTCCAACTCTCACATCCATACATGACTACTGGGAAAACCATAGCCTTGACTAGACAGACCTATGTTGGCAAAGTAATGTCTCTGCTTTTTAATATGCTGTCTAGGTTGGTCATAGCCTTTCTTCCAAGGAGCAAGCGTCTTCCAATTTCATGGCTGCTGTCACCATCTGCAGTGACTTTGGAGCCCAAAAAGACAGTTTGTCACTGTTTCCATTGTTTCCCCATCTATTTGCCATGAAGTGATGGAACTGGATTTCATGATCCTAGTTTTCTGAATGTTGAGTTTTAAGCCAACTTTTTCACTCTCCTCTTTCACCTTCAAGAGGCTCATTAGTTCTTCGCTTTCTGCCATAAGGGTGGTGTCATCTGCATATCTGAGGTTATTGATATTTCTCCCAGCAATCCTGATTCCAGCTTGTGGCTTCATCCAACCCGGCTGACTGTAGTTGTCTGTTAAGCATCTACTCAAGAGTCAAAAAGCAAAGGCCTTGGGGACACTCACTCGTGGGTTCTGGCCTCGGCCCAGTCACTGAGAGTCCTTAGACAAGTTATTTAAATCTGTTATTTGAGCCTGTTTCCACATTTGTAAAATAGGAGGACACACACAGAGTCCCAGGGTTGTAAAGAAACATAAAATACCACATGAGCTGGCTCAGCTGTAAAGAATCTGCCTGCCAATGCAGGAGACAGGTTCCATCCCTGGGTCAGGAAGATTCCTCTGGAGAAAGAAAAGGCAACCCACTCCAGTAGAACAGAGAAGCTTGGTGGCTACAGTCCCTGGAGTGGCAAAGACTCGGACACGACTGAGCAACTAAACAGCAACACAGTAAGTACAACATAAAACACCACAGGTAAACTATCTGGTACCACACTGCTGTGACCTACTGCTCCTCTCGCCCATACTTACTTTTTTTTTTTTTTTTTAATTTTTTTTTTTTTTAGCAACCTAGATGTCCATCAGCATCATACTTACTTTTGGATCTTTACGGATCATACGTGCTTTTGGATCTTTAAGGATAGTGTTAGAGTAAGCCATAATGTCTACTGATGGTTGCTTGCAAGGGCTTAATTAGAATATTTTGTCCCTAAAATTCTACCCACCCCCCCACCCTCTACCTCCTCCCTTCCCCCACCGCAGGCTATTGGCAAAATTTCCAACAGCTAGACTTCACTTCTTGGCTTAAGGCTTTGAACCCTGTTAACAATCACACTGCATCAAAAGGTGTGGCCCTATCGCCAGCCTTTTGGGCGTGGTCTGGGAATAGGTGGTTTACGCTTACTCCTTGGAAGGAAAGTTATGACCAACCTAGACAGCATATTAAAAAGCAGAGACATTACTTTGCCAACAAAGGTCGGTCTAGTCAAGGCTATGGTTTTTCCTGTGGTCATGCGAGAGTTGGACTGTAAAGAAAGCTGAGCGCCGAAGAATTGATGCTTTTGAACTGTGATGCTGGAGAAGACTCTTGCGAGTCCCTTGGACTGCAAGGAGATCCAACCAGTCCATCCTAAAGGAGATCAGTCCTGGGTGTTCATTGGAAGGACTGATGTTGAAGCTGAAACTCCAATACTTTGGCCACCTGATGCGAAGAGTTGACTCATTTGAAAAGACCCTGATGCTGGGAAAGATTGAAGGCTGAGAAGAAGGGGAGGACAGAGGATGAGATGCTGGATGGCATCACTGACTCGATGGACCTGAGTCTGAGTAAACTCCAGGAGTTGGTGATGGACAGGGAGGCCTGGCGTGCTGTAGTCCATGGGGTAGCAAAGAGTCGGACACGAGTGAGTGAACAGAACTGGGGATAGGTCTGGTTTCGGCAGTTAAGAAAATTGGTGAGCATGTACCTGAGTTGAGAAAACGTCTGGCTCTGCTGTCTAGGGACTCCGCTGTCTAGGGACTCCGCTGGGCAGCGGGGCGAGAGGGGGAAGCCTTCTTCCGCCCCGCCCCCTCGCCGCGCAGCCCCGCCTCCTCGCCGCGCAGCCCCGCCTCCTCGCCGCGCAGCCCCGCCTCCTCGCCGCGCAGCCCCGCCTCCTCGCCGCGCAGCCCCGCTTTCCCGCTCCCTGCTCGCGGGGCGATCCCAGCCCAGGTGCGGGCAGTCTGCGCTAGGAGTAGGAAGCATGCACGCGGGCGGGGAGCTGGGCGCCGCGGCGGGCGGCTCGCTGCTGCTGTGCGCCTCGCTGCTGGCGGTGGGCTGCGCGCTGGGCCTGCGCCTGGGCCGGGGTCGGGGGGCGGCGGACCGCGGGCTGCTCGCCTGGCTCTGCTTCAACGCCCTGGTGCATTTCGCGCTGGTAAGTGAGTGTCCTCGCCTGGGCCCCGAAAACGCGGGTGGGCGCCGCCTCTCTTGAGACCCTTCCCCCTAGCTTCCAGGAAAGGACGCGGACGCCAGGGACGCCTTGGCCGCCCCGGGCCTTATGGCGGGAGACCCGGGAATCACCTGGAGGCCGTGGTGCCCGTGGCCTTTGGCCAGATACTGCATCTCTCCGAGGTCCCAAGGCCGTAGCGCAGCTTCCTTAGTGGTGCCAGTTTCTCTACCAAATTAAAACTAGACCAGGAAAAGCCGAACATTGTTATCCCTCTATGGTGCTCTTAGTCGGATTGTAAGTTGTCGAAAGGCCTTGGCTTGCTTGACTTCGTAACCTGCACATAGATGTTTAAGATAATTGAGAGTTTTTGAATGACCCAGAGGCAGCAGGGAGGGGTGATGAGGTACGCTGGGGCCTGAACCAAAACCCCAAACCCTCTCCCAAATACTAACCACCATTTATTGGGTAACTACTGTATGCAGGCCCAGTACTGTGTTTAAAATTTCTGACCTGCGAAAACCCCATAAATCACTTATTATTGTCCCTATTTTACAGAGAAAGAAGCCCTGCAAAGTTAGATGACTTCACAGTGCCACACAGCTGGCGTGATTTTCGGCATAACTTTTATTAATTAGTCTGACTCCAAAGTTTGCACTTTATTTCATGCCAGGCTTTAGGAAACTTGTCCTTAAAACTTCAACTCACTTTTTGTATGGCCAGGACGGTTGTTTTTAAGGGAGTCTATTGAAAATGCCCCACTTCCCATGCACACACTCTTCTTAAAGCCTTTTGTTAAACTAGGCAAAATATCTTTTTCCTTTTTTTGCCAATTTGACCTTGGTTAAATCTAGGCAAACCCAAAGCTAATGTGAAGCCAGGGTCTCTACAATCAGTTCTCCTCCCTATCCGGTGGTTTCAATCAACGGAGGATAGAAAATACAAGAAAAAAAAAATTCCAGAAATTTCCAAGATGAATTTGCCCCCCCCCCCCCCCGCAACTCCCCCTCCTCACCCACAACTAGTTACATGGTATTTACCTTGTATTTACAGCTACTTATGTAGCATTTATATAGTGTTGGGTAGACGCTTACTCCTTGGAAGGAAAGTTATGACCAACCTAGATAGCATATTCAAAAGCAGAGACATTACTTTGCCAACAAAGGTCTGTCTAGTCAAGGCTATGGTTTTTTCCTGTGGTCATGTATGGATGTGAGAGTTGGACTGTGAAGAAAGCTGAGCACCGAAGAATTGATGCTTTTGAACGGTAGTGTTGGAAAAGACTCTTGAGAGTCCCTTGGACTGCAAGGAGATCCAACCAGTCTATTCTAAAGATCAGCCCTGGGTGTTCTTTGGAAGGAATGATGCTGAAGCTGAAACTCCAGTACTTTGGCCACCTCCGGCAAAGAGTTGACTCATTGGAAAAGACTCTGATGCTGGGAGGGATTGGGGGCAGGAGGAGAAGGGGACGACAGAGGATGAGATGGCTGGATGGCATCACTGACTCAATGGACTTGAGTCTGGGTGAACTCCGGGAGTTGGTGATGGACAGGGAGGCCTGGAGTGCTGCAGTTCATGGGGTCGCAAAGAGTCGGACACAACTGAGCAACTGAACTGAACTGAACTAAACACCATTTTTACAGGAGTGACTTGAGCTTTTGTGGGTTTTGGCATGCTTGGCAAACAGTCCCTGTCTGAGGGAGGACTGGAATATTGAGAAAGAGCAGAGTTTTGGATAACCACCTAGGGCTGCAGATGTTTTTCAGTTGGATATGTGCACATATCAGATACTGCTGGAGTGGAATGATGAAATTCCTTCTTTCCTAATAGTCAACTTATGGAGGTTGTAGATAGTAAATAGTTCCCTCAACTCCTTTATTTATAGAATTGATTTTTTTTTTTGCTGTGCGGGGTCTCAGTTGCAACACATGGGATCTTTGGTCTTCGTTGCAGCATGCAGGATCTTTAGTTGCGACATGCGGGATCTAGTTTCCCGACCAGGAATCAAACCGTGGCCCTGCATTGGACCACCAGTGGAGTCTCTAAAGAATTTTTAAGCCGTGGCTGAACACAAGGTGTCCAAGGGACAGGGGCAATAAAACAGGTTACAAGGCCCACATAAAGTGTATTATATTTTAGACACACAAAAAGGGTATCAAAACACTAAAACATACACCCACATGTTCACCACCTGGTTTAAAATTAAAGCCTGCTTTTTAAGCACTGACTGCCAGGAAGCACTGGATACATCTCCACTTGGCACCTTGAGGTGTAGCCCCATGTATGCCCCACTCTCCTTTATTCTGAAGGAAATTCTTCCCCACACCACCACCCATGGACCCATCTTGTGCTATTTACCTGTCTCAGCTGCAAAACATCCCACTGTTTGAGTGTACCATACCATACATACCTTGAAGTGAAAGTGTTAGTTGCTCGGTCGTGTCTGACTCTTTGTGACCCCTTGGTCTATAGCCTGCCAAACTTCTCTGTTCTTATAATTCTCCAGACAAGAGTACTGGAGTGGGTTGCCCTTCCCTTCTCCAAGGGATCTTGCCAACCCAGAGATCAAACCCATGTCTCCTGCATCTCCTAATTGTAGGCAGATTCTTTGCCATCTGAGCCACTGGGGACCTGAATACATACCTTGAATACATACAATAATCCCTTAATTCTAAAAGGCACTTTTTTTTTTTTTTGGTAGGTTACAACAATCAGTGGCATAACTACTGTGGGTTGTTTTATTGATGTATTAAAATATATTTAAAAAAAATATATATATATATATATTTAAGCTTCCTTATGGCTTAGTCAGTAAAGAATCTGCCTGGAATGCAGGAGACCCAGATTCGATCCCTGGGTCAAGAATATCCCCTGGAGAAGGAAATGGCAGCCCACTCCAGTATTCTTGCCTGGGAAATCCCAAGGACAGAGGAGCCTCGTGGGCTGCAGTCCATGGGGTTTCAAGAGTCCGACACAATTTAGCTACAAAACCACCACTAAAAAATATTTATTCATTTGTTTGACTGCACCAACTCTTAGTTGCAGCACCCGGAGTCTTTTACTTGTGGGATTCGAACTATTTGAGCAGCATGTGGGATCCAGTTCCCTGACTAGGATTGAACCTGGGCCCCTTGCATGGAGAGTGCGGAATCACAGCCACTGGATCACCAGGGAAGTCCCTGATATTTTATGTCTCTGGAATTAGGTTGTATCTTTCAGTTGATAATGAAATATGATAAATAAAAGCACACCCATTAATAATGTCTGGTTAAGTTGACTATTTACATACAATGCTTCAACCAGCGTCTTGGTACACATATCTTAGAGACTGTGAGAAGGGCTCTTAAGTGGTTGAGGCCTACCAGGCAAATGCATGTCCATATTATCTTTGAGATGATTGGGAGTTTGTTTTGAGAATACCCAGAAATGTGGGTGGACCTAAGATTTGAATAGAAAGACTGAAGGAGGTCTGAAACCCCAGCTCACTTCTTCCCGCTGGAACCTGAGCTGTCTCTCCTCACCCCTTTTGACTTGACTTCTCAAGTTGAGGCGCTGTCTGGGTCTGCTGGCCAGCATAAAATGCCCAGCTCCCCTGTTGCAAAGAGATTCAACCAAGCATTGCCAGAGATGGTTCAGCTCCCTGATGTCCAATCAGACACTGGTTACCTGGGGCTGCAGCTCAGACCTTCAGTTCATCAGTTATGGCTGGGATGGAGGGCTGGTTGGTTTCCTGTCTGATGGGAGCCGTGGTGACATCCATGAAGAAATCAATGGTTTGGCTCACCATTGCTCAAAAGGTGCTATGGGTGTTTCTTGCCCTGGTGCTTCATGGGTTTTCCCTCATCTGTGATCTAAGTATAGCATTCTAGGCATGGCCAGGGGCTTCCCAGGTGGCACTCATGGTAAAGAATCTGTCTGCCAATGCAGGAGACTCAGATCCAGGTTCAGTCCCTGTGTCAGGAAGATCCCCTGGAATAGGAAATGGCAACCTGCTCCCATATTCTTTCCTGGAGAATCTCATGGACAGAAGAGCCTGGTGGGCTATATCTATGAGGTCGCAAAAAGCTGAAAACAACTGAGTGATTGAGCACAGGCGTGGCCAGAGCTGGAGGCAGGGTGTGTATGCCTGTTTGGGGAACCTGTGGAAGTCCAGATTGATTAGAATGGAAGATTTACATAGGGTAAGACTCTAGCAATATGTCTCTAGCTGATGTCTGCAGACCTAGATGATTATCATCGGCTTTGATTTCTCTCTCTTTGTCATGACTGTAGTCCTCTGTCAGTATTTATGGTGGATTGCTTCCATAACCCCCTGGGATACTCAGATCCACACATTCTTAAGTCCCTTATATAAAGAAGGGGGACAAACTGGAAAGAGAACTTGAATTACAGATACGGCTTAGAGTTTTATTCTGTGGAAGGAAGCCATGGAAGTGTTTCAGTCAAGGAAGTAAGGTGGCCAAAGCGGATCTTTCAAAACATAATTTGTTGGTGGTGTATTACGTCACAGGGTAAGGGGGCTGAGATTTTACCTTTTCAGGTGAAGTTAGCCTTGTTGATTGCCCAGGCTCCACAGGACAAGGCAGTGAGGGCCAGATGGTACTTGCACAGGCCGGGGGCGCATTACAGAGAGGAACAATCCCCAGATTAGGTTCCCATCTTCTGTGGAGCTGCTGGTGACCTGCTCCTACTTCTCTCTAGAGAAAGACCTTATCTTTACTCAGGAATGTAAACAGATCCTCTCTGAGGAAGAGGAGGTGAGGGCTTTATCTTCACTACCCTGAAACGTCTCAGGAAGGAGAGGTCTCTAAGCCCTACTACTCTGGAATGTCTCCTTACGTGCATATTCTTTTTTTTTTTTTAATAGATTATTTTTTTTAATATGTTAGTTTTTCTTTTTAGAATAATTTTATTTATTTTGGGCTGTTCTGGGTCTTTGTTGCTTTGCAGGCTTTTTCTCTAGTTGCAGTGTTAGTTGCTCAGTCATGTCCAACTCTTTGGACAGTCCGACCCCATGGACTATAGCTACCAGGCCCCTCTGTCCATGGGATTCTCCAGGCAAGTATACTGGAGTGGGTTGCCATTACCTTCTCCAGGGGATCTTCCCGACCCAAGGATCTTGGTTGTGGCGCGTGAACTCTAGTTGTGGCTTATGGGCGCCAGAGCCGTGGGATTTAGTAGTGGTTTAGTGCTTAGGCTCAGAAGTCGCGGCACTGGGCTTAATTGCTCCACACCATGTGAGATCTTAGTTCCCTGACCAGGGATCAAACCCACATCCTCTGCACTGCAAGGCAGATTCTTAAGCATGAGACCACCAGGAATATTCTTAAACTAGTGTGGATGCCTGTGCTTAGACACCCCAGCCAGACATTGCAAGAATAGGAGATCTTTATGGAAAATTATCTCCTAACAGATGCAGGGTGAATTGGAAAGGATAGTTCAGGGCAAGAAGATCAGCTAAAAGTGACTGCAGTATTTTAAGAATGAGAAGAAAGCTGAGCCTGGGTGGTGATGAAAGTGAAAATGAGGAGGAAAGCGAAATACAAGAGACTTTGCAGGGAAGAATTTTATGAGTCAGAGTAACCAGTTATATATACATCGGGAGTAGAGATTATCTTGGGGTTTAGAATTTGGCTGGCTTGGATAATGTTGATAATGTTAACAAGGACAAGAAAGTCTGATTTTAGAACTGTGAATCTGGGACTCCAGGGTGTAATTGAGGGGAAATGGTTGGAAGGTGCTGAAAATGTAAGACCCGTTGGAGAGGCAGAGTCAGGGTGGAACAGAGAGTTGGAAGTTCTTCACTGGACTGGAGGAGCGTAGGAAGCCCTGGGGAGAGTGACTTCCGAATAAGAGAAAACAGAACGGTGAAAAGCCTGCGGAGGACAGCAGAGTCTTTTGATATTGCTATTGAACAATCAGGAAGAGGAAGATCCAGGAAGAATCTTGGGGGCAAGGCCAAGAACAAGATAAAGTGCTGGGTCCTGGGAGCTAAAGAAGGGAATTTCAGGATCACAGTGAAATGTGCAACACTGTTACAAAAATAAAAAGTTCAAAAAAGGTGAAGGCTGAACCTTCTGGGACCAGCCATCAGGAAGTAGATGTAGATGGCATTGCTTGAATGGGGGCACCAGCAGCCAGGGGCAAGGGCTTAGCAGGTGGGGCAGAGGGGAAGTATATGCCAGACTTGGAGGAGATTTGGTGGTGGAAGGAAGGACAGTGCAGGAGTGTGCCGACTTGAAGAAAAATGGACAGACTTAAGAGCTGTGAGTGTAAGTTGCTTTTTTAAAAAATTTATTTAATATATAGAGGTATTTTTTTAGCTGCACTGGGTCTTTGTTGCTGCGTGGGCTTTCTCTAGTTGCAGAGAGCGGGGCCACTCTAGCTGGCGTGCTCAGGCTTCTCTTACTGGGGAGCTCGGGCTCTAAGCTTGTGGGCTTAGTTGCCCCACAGCACACGGCATCTTCCCCGACCAGGGATCGAACCCATGTCCCCCGCATTGACGGATGAATTGTTAACTGCGGGACCACCAGGGAGGTCTGTGAGTCTAAGTTTTAATTCAGGGACCTTACTGAGGACTGTGAGTGGCCCAGGAGACAGCCTCTCAGGAGCTCAGAAGAAGCTGCCCTCAAAAGATAGGGGAAAAGAAAGAAGAAAGAAAGTTAGTCACTCAGTTGTGTCCGACTCTTTGTGACCCACCAGGCTCCTCTGTCCATGGAATTCTCCAGGCAGGAATACTGGAGTGGGTTGCCACGAAAGAACATATATATGGGTTTTGGCTAGGGAAGACATGCAGTCAAGCACACGTCCTCGATAAAAAAAATCACTGCTGGTCACAAAAAAACAAGATAGCTCAAGGTAACAGTATCAATGCTTGTCCAACCATACATGTGAAGATGCTTGAATCCAGACTCATGAGAATTCCTCCTGAGACGTGCATCCTACAATCTCGGGGGCCTGTTTTTCTGAAGCACAGTGTGTCTCATGCTGCATTTCACCCCGAGTTCCTCTCAGGGAGCGCAGTCCGTCAGCAACTGCAGCCGCTGTTGACTTCATCCTCACAGAGCTGGGTGCTGAGCAACACCCTTTATTCTTCCTTGTTTACAAAGAAAAGTTCAAAAGGTGTGGCAAGAGCCAGGGACTTGGGGTTTAAGGTGGGAAGGTCTGAGCGCATGTGTGAGCAGGAGCCTGGTCCAGGGGAGGGTGGATGGCAGAGCTGTGTGCGGGCCCACGTGTTGCTGGGGTTGCCCAGCCACATGAAGCGAGGGGAATCGGATGGGCCTGACTCTGCCACTGGTCCTCTGCTCAGACCCCTAGGCTAGCCATTCCCACCCTCATGACTGTGGAGCAGCACTTGGGCTTGTCCATCAGGATGCAGGACGGTTGTCACAGAACATCTGGGCTCTGTAGTCTCTCCATTCATTCTGCCTTAACGCCCAAGCGTCATCTTTCTTCAAGAAATCCTGAGGCTGCTTACCTCCCTATTAATTGGTGTATTTTGGACATTACCCTTTTCTGTTTCACGTTGCCATCTGTTCTTTGCCTTCACGGCAATAACTTCAGCCTCTGATCTTGGGACTTTCTAAAATTGTCTTCCTCCCACTACTTTGTCATGAGGTCTGAAGTTGCCTTTTAATTCGCCGTCTGTTGCTGGCTCCTGTTTTCCTTTCCATTTTTGGCATCATTATCTTCATCAGTTTCGCTCTAAGATAGATATCCTCTCTGGTAAATGAATTCATAGTCCTGTGCTGTTGGCTAAGCCTGGTGAGTCACAGGGGTTTAGCTGTGTGTTAAGAGTAATGGTTCACTGGTTAATTTTGTGTGTCACCTTGACTGGGCCATGGGGTGCCCAGATATTTTGACAAACGTTATTCTGGGTGTTCTGTGAAGGTGTTTTGGATGAAGTTAATACGTACATTGGTAAAGCAGAATGCCCTCCGTAACACGAGTGGGCCTCATCCCATCAACTGAAGGCCTGTTGTCGTCCAGTCGCTCTGTCGTTCCGACTCTGCGACCCCATGGACTGCAGCATGCCAGGCTTCCCTGTCCTTCACCATCTCCTAGAGTTTGCTCAACTCATGTCCACTGATTCAGTGATGCCATCCAGCCATCTCATCCTCTGTCATCCCCTTCTCCTCCTGCCCTCAATCTTTCCCAGTATCAGAGTCTTTTCCAGTGAGTCATTTCTTCATATCAGGTGGCCAAAGTATTGGAGCTTCAGCTTCAACATCAGTCCTTCCAATGAATATTCAGGATTGATTTCCTTTAGGATTGACTGGTTGGATCTCCTTGGTGTCCTGACTGGAACAAAAACCTGGTCTTCCCTCAAGTTAGAAAGAAAGCCTCCTACCTGGGAGACATTCACGCTGGGACATTGGCTTTTTACTCCCTTTTGACTCAAACTGAAACAAGGACTTTTCCTGAATCCCAAGCCTGCTGGCCTTTGGACTAGATCTGTACCATTGGTTCCGTCTCTTCTCAGGCCTCTGCTTGGGTTAGAGCTTCACTGGCTTTCTTGGGTCTCCAGCTTGCTGACTCAACCTCAGGTCGTGGGACTTGTCAGCCTTCGACAATTGCTTAAGCCAGTTCCTTATGATCAATCTAGGTAGATACATAGACATACATACACATAACTTTAGTTACAGATATAATCTTCTGGTGGTTCTGTTTATGATGTCAAAGCCTAAAGAATAGCGCCCAGAATGAGCCACTATCCATTATTTAGGGTGGTAGACAGTCCTCGAACTTCTACAGATCAGGATTCAGTCTGTTTTCTAACATGATGAAGAATGTTCCTTAGCAATTGGGATAGCTGTCCATGTAGCCACATCTCAGAATGACATATTGTTCCTCCTTTCCACAAAATTTGAGTGCCTGCTGGGGAACCTGTGTCTAGATACAAACAAATTAGATGACCCTTGTCCTCTCAGAGTTTATGGATTAGCAGATTTTTTCTTATTATTTCATGTGGAAAATAATATTTGTTAATATAAATATTAATAATATTTATTAATGTCACTTGATATGAGAAATTTCTTATATGAGAAATTTCCTTTGCAGATAAGGGCTAGGAGAAGCTTAGTTTCTTTTTAAAAAATTGATCTCTTTCTCTCTGACGGCAAGAACAAAATAAATGTTTCTCCTTTTCACTTTGGCTGCTTGGATGCTCAGAACCATATTTAAGCTCTATAATAACAAAAGATAGTCTACATATGGATGTTTTTATTGTCCCCGATCCAAATTCTTATGTATATTTTACCATTTAGTGGAATGTTTTGTTGTAATTAACCTAAAATCTTTTGTAAAAGGAGAAAGCCTGTAAATATTTCAAAAAATTTTAATGCAACTAAACTTACTTCCTTTGAAATAAAAATATTCCAGGGAAATATCTTTTTTCTTTTATAACACTAAACACAATTTGTAACTGTTTTGACTTCTTCTATCTCGAGAACCTGGCCTGGTGCCTGGTTTGTAGGAGCTATTCTGGAATATTTGTTAATACTGAATGAATGAAAGAGTGATTCTTTTCATTTAATTTTTAGCAGCATCTACCATTTGCATTTTAAGCCTCTGATTGCTCAGATATCTAAAATGTCAGTTCTGGGACTTCCGTCATGGTCCAGTGGTTAAGACTGTGCCCTCCCAGTGCAGGGGTCATGGGTTCGATCCCTGGTCAGGGAACTAAGATTCCATATGCTGCTAAGTCACTTCAGTCGTGTCCAACTCTGTGTGACCCAATAGATGGCAGCCCACCAGGCTCCCCCGTCCCTGGGATTCTCCAGGCAAGAACACTGGAGTGGGTTGCCATTTCCTTCTCCAATGCATGAAAGTGAAAAGTGAAAGTGAAGTCACTCAGTCATGTCCGACCCTTAGCATGGACTGCAGCCTTCCAGGCTTCTCCGTCCATGGGATTTTTCCAGGCAAGAGTACTGGAGTAGGGTGCCATTGCCTTCTCTGAAGATTCCATATGCCACAAGGCAAAAAGAAAAGTGGTTAAAATGTCAGTTCTTTTTCTATGTCAGACAGTCTTTTAAAACAAAATTTGTTTATTTATTTCCACAATAATTGTAAAAAAAATAACATATCTACAAGGAAGAAAAGTTAAAATTACCTAGAGATAATTATTGTTACTATTCTTAAAAATTTATATGAATATATATATACATACAAATATTTTTCAGGATCCTTTTTGAAAAAATGGGATCATATTATTCATTCTTTGTTGCTTTTTTTCCATTTAGCTGTGTTCAGTGGCCATCTGTATGAGTCTGTTGAACTATTAATACCTCATAAATTTAAATAACTGCTTAGGATTCCATTATACTTCATGTATAATCTTTTTCACCAATCCTAAATTGTTGGACTTACAGGCTTTTCCCAGTTGCTGGCAATTATATAGAATGTTCTCTGTACATTTTTATGCACTTGTTTTAAGTGTTTACCCAGAATGAAGCCTGAAAAGTATAGTTGCTTACTCTAAGGGAAGCTAAGAGTTTCCCTGGTGGCTCAGTTGGTAAAGAATCTGCCTGCAATGCAGGAGACCCAGGTTTGATCTCTGGGTTGGGAAGATCCCCTGGAGAAGGAAATGGCCACCCACTCCAGTATTCTTGCCTGGGAAACGCCCTGGACAGAGGAGCCTGGTGGGCTACAGTCCATGGGGTCACAAGAATCGGACACGACTGAGTGACTAAACCAAGGGAAACCAGTGTTGGAAGATCCCAGAAACGTGATCCCCATTTGTAGTTCCATCAGCTGCTTTCCCCCAGTCGTCCAGTAGGAGATAGCAAGATTGTATCAGGTACCTCTCAGATCTTCTTGGCTTCATCTGACCCTTGACTGTTTGCTCTGCTTCTGCCACCATGACGGCTACCAACTCCAGCTTCACCGGGTCCCATCCAGGCAGCTTCTGCTTCCAGCCCCTGCCCCAGGCCCCTCACATGCCACTCAGGTGTGGGGTCTTGGGGTCCCACTTGGCTCCCACACCCCTGCCCACGGGCTGAACCTTTGACAATGATTTTTGGGAACCACAGAATAAATTCTTCCTCCTCACCCAAGAGGAACTCCCCAAAGAAGCAATAGTTCATACAGTCTTTGGACAAGTGTAAGAATGAGACATCAGTTAGCTTGTTACTAAGCAGCTTTACTAAGTTGCTAAACCCACTAAGGTAGCCTCCTACCTGATTCATGCCTCTCCTTGGTCCCATTTCCCATTTCTCCCCTTCTACCTCCTTGGGATAGCGATCCCCGTAAAAGTAGAACACAGTATAATACTTCCTCGCTTAAAGTGAGGTCATGAGCATGGACCTTCTCCCAATAATGACTGGTTCCTTATAAAGGAGGGAATTTGGACACAGGGAGAGAACGCCACGTGAACTTGAAGGCATCGATCAGAGTGAGGCTCCTTCACACCAAGGCACACCAAAGAGTACCATCAAACCCCTGGAAGGTATAGGGGAGAGGGGTAGGAGACAGATTCCCCCTGCAGCCCTGGGAAGAAGCGGCCCTGCTGACAGGTTGATCCTGCACACCAGCCTCCAGAACTGAGGCACAGTTCAGTGCTTGCGGTTTTAAGCCACCCGATCTGTGGTACTTTTCTGTGGCAGCCCAATCCAACAACTACACCGTGCTTCCTGGCAGCTTGACTTTATTCAGAGTGTTGACTTGATCTGGGCCTCTCCTGACCTCTCCTACATACTCATTGTCAGAATCAGATTGGCTTCACGCCCTCTTTCTGAATTGGTGCTCTCGGAGAATAAGGATGTTGTCACGGGCCCAGGTCGGGTCCGTTCAGGTTGTGATGTTTTGCAAGGGCTGCTTCGTAGGCCAGCCGCCAGCCTGTGCGCTGACTGCCTCCTTGTCGCTCCCGATCCTTGGATCCGGGCACCCGCAGCCAAAGGAGCGGCTGTCGCAGTGTAGACCCTGGCCCAGTCCGTGGCGGGCACAGGGTGCATCGTGCCCCACACATCCAGAGGAACGCCCGGTACCGCGTGTGGAAAGTGAGAATGCTGCCATAGTCTGGGAGCGGCGTTCAGGAGCCAAGTAGCCCAGTCTCCCCCTGAAATAGGACTTCTCTCATAGTCCAGACAGATGTCCTCAGGTCAGCCACCTGTGCTTGAAAACATTCAGTGGGTGCCATCTTTCCCAAATGGAATAGCTCTAGTTACAAGAAAATGTTGCCTTATGTTGAGCTGAGACCAGCCCCCTTGAGATTTCTTTGGGTCCTACTTGTGCCGTCTTCTGTAGCCCAAAGGGAGGCTGAGCCGCAGCTCCGCCGTTTCCCACGGCGTGGTTTCCTGGCTCTTTTCCGCCCTGTCACTCACCTTCACTCACACCACAGGCTGCCTTTCAAGTGCTGGTTACTCGGCGCTGTTCCAGAGGAGCTCTGACTCAAGAAGCCTGGGGCGGAGTGGGAAGGCGGGGGGAGCATGGGCTTTGGGGTCCGACAGGTGTGCTGGTGCGGCTGGCTCTGTCTCTTCCCACCTGTGAAATCCTGGGCAGCGCCCCATTTCCTGCTGGAAATCCTTTCTGTGATGCAGAGGGGAAGGAAGAAAGATATGTGCATTATGAAATAATCGTGGTGGTTTAGTGACTCAGTTGTGTCCGACCCTTTGTGACTCCATGGACTGGAGCCTGCCAGGCTCCTCTGTCCATCGAATTTTCCAGGCAAGAGTACTGGAGCAGGTTGCTGTTCCCTTTTCCAGGGGATCTTCCCAACCCGGGGATCAAACCCAGGTCTCCTGCATTGCAGGCGGATTCTTTACTGACTGCACCACCAGAGTATGTGCATTAAATATGTGTGAGACATACAGGCTGAGGAGGCTTTGCAGAGCATATACCGAAAAACCAAAATTCTCACTACAGTGCTTTCCCCTCTTTACTGCTGCTGCTAAGTCACTTCAGTCGTGTCCGACTCTCTGCGACTCCATGGACTGTAGCCTGCCAGGCTCCTCTGTCCATGGGATTTCCCAGCCAAGAATACTAGAGTGGGTTGTCATGCCCTCCTCCAGGGGATCTTGCCGACCCAGGGATCAAACCTGAGTCTCCTGCAGCTCCTGTATGAAAGGCAGATTCTTTACTGCTGAGCACTGGGGAAATTATTTATTTCATTGTTTACTCATACTTGTATTTTGCATTAAACTCTTTTGGCAGCAAAGAGAAATAAAAAGCAAAATAATGTTTTTTGTTTTTTTTTTAAGGGAGGGAGGGAGAAAGGAAACTTTCTTTCTGGGTTTCCTTATTGTGTTAGTCTCTTTAGGCTGCTGCAACAAAATGCCACACACTGGGTAGCTTATAAACAACAGAAATTTCTTTCTCACAGTTTTGGAGCCTGGAAGTCTGAGATCAGGACCCAAATTTGAGATGTCTACCCCAAATTTGTAGACATAAAATATGGAACTAATGTTTTTTTCGAATGGTTGTTGAAAGGATTAAATAAACTTGGTAATTTAGGGCAGGTCTTCTCAAACTTGACTGTGCCCAGGAATCTCCGTAAGTCTGGGCTAGGGTCTGATAGTCCACACAAGCTCCCAGCTGGTGCCTGAGCTGTGGTCTGTGGACCATATATGAATAGCAAGGATGAAGGGCACTGGGCACAGTGCCCAGAGCTTAGCAGAGTTCAGTAAATGTTCATCCTTCCTCTGTCCCTTTTGTGACCCCTCCTCACCATCCTTCTTACTTGGATTAAGTTTTAATTTTCATCCAATCCCTAAGTAATCATGTAATAATACACATGACCAATAACGATGAGCCTTGGAAGGTTTCAAATCTAAGAAGTAACTGCCTCAGCAAAGGAGGGTATATTCTTTAAAGGGGAGAAGTGGTTTTTAAGTCCTAAAGCAAACACTAAGCTGCCATGTTGTAGGAACAATAGAACTTGTGTGGCTGTGTGGTACCCGAACTTCTAAAAGGGCCAGCATGGTCCATTGTTAATATCAGGCAACAGCCCGCCTGCTAGGACCGAATGGAATGGTTCCATCGAATGGAAGTCGTCGCCTCATTAAGCGGATGACAGCTGGGCAGCATATATTTATGAAGTCAATAAACCTTGTCATTGAGGGGCTGTAGGAGGCTGAAGCAGCTGATCCTTCCAGAAACAATGGTGTGTGCTGTTGCCATGACATGGAAAAATCAAGTCCGATTAGGCTGAGGTTTTATGAGTCAGATCAGTAAATGCTAATACATTTGGACAGGATTTATGTATTGATTCTATTCTTACTCCACTTTATTCTCCCATTCTTAATGCATTGCAGTTTTTCTGGCTCTTCATTCAAACACTTTTTTTTTTTAAACTTTGCAAATATATTTAACTATAAATTCAGCCTTTACAAATACAAACACAAATTACAAGAAGAAAATGTATGTTCTCTTTTATTTCTATAAAGCCTATAAAGGCTTATAAAAATTTTTCTTTAAGGGTGAAATGAGTAAATTGAGCATTCTTTACCAATTGGTCATTGAGTTATAAATAGCAGAAACTTGCCCAGCTCAAGCATGTTTTTAAAATCTGAGCTTTGACTTGTAGCTGTCTCAAAGTCTATAAAATGCATTGTTAGAACTACATGTCTGGAACACATTAAGTGAAAAATGAGATGAGACCAGCCTTCCCTCGCCCCCCCCACCCGCCCCCCCCAACTTCAAGGCACGTGAGATCTTAGTTCCCTGACCAGGAATTGAACATTGGAAATGCAGAGTATTAACCACTGAACTGCCAGGGAAGTCTTGCCTTTGTTTCTTAATTTATTTGCCATGATTCATTTTAGCTTTTAAGTTGATTTTGTTAGCAGCTCAATTAGACGGTATAGTCCAGTCCCATTTTGGAGCATTTAATATGAATTAAATGGTTTTTAAACCAAAATTCCTGATACATTGAACTTAAAATCTTTTAAGTCAATAAACATTGTGGAATTGTCCTCATCACCCTCTAGGTTGATAGTAGGAAAACTAATGGCAGGGAGAAAGTATTTTAAATATTTGTAGCTATATAATAACATATACATGAAGAATTTCCTGAAGGCTACCGTGGAACTCAAGCAGTGATGTCTTTGGCAGGTGGGATTGGGGATTGGGAGAGAAAGAGACTTTTACCTTTTACCTTATAGCTTTTTGTAAATTTTTTTTAACTTACAGCACGTATCACTTCAATAATTTTTAATAGTTAAAATGGTAAAGGTACACCACCAGAAAGGATGTCGGAAGAGTAAAGAAAAGTGTGACGGAAAGTCAGCATGCTGTGGGGGTTGGGAGCACCGATGTGGGGCAAGGACAGGTGAGTTGTAACAGGAAAAGAGCCCTTATCAGGGTGAGCCCTGGCAGTAAAGACCTGGCCTGCCAGTACAGGAGATGCAAGAGACGCGGGTTTGATCCCAGGGTCGGGAAGATCCCCTGGAGGAAGGCATGGCAATCCACTGCAGTATTCTTGCCTGGGAAATCCCACGGACAGAGAAGCCTGGTGGGCTACAGTCCATGGAGGCACAGAGTCGGACGCGACTGAAGCGACTTAGCATGCACACACAGTGAGTGGAAGCCCACTCTGCAGCTTCTCTGCAGACTTAACCGGACAACGTGGAGAATTCACTCAGCCTGTCACCCGGAGCCAGGAGGACAGGGGCCTAGCATGTCGATGGCTGTTCGTTCACCAGAAGGGCACAGGTAATTTGAAAAGGGAATGCAAACACCAAGACCGTTTTCCCTTTCTTTTTGCGGTCATGGTCATTGGCTCTCCTTGCTTTTTATCCTTGTGTGTATGTGTGTGTGTGTGTAGGACATGTTGGGGCTGGTGAGAAGTGTGAGGACAGAGGACCTCTGGGACCATAGGGTCCTGAGTCAGGAACCCAGAAACGCAAGGGACAGCAGTTCATTTTTGACAAAGTGCTGTATGTTGTTGTTGTTCAGTCAGTCATATCCTACTCTTTGCAACCCCATGGACTGCAGCACGCCAGGCTTCTCTGTCCTTTACCATCTCTGGGAGTTTGGTCAAATTCATGTCCAATGAGTCAGTGATGCTATCTAACCATGAACAGTTTGAAAAGGTGCTATATATATATATTTTTTAAGTATTTATTTTATGTATTTGGTTGTACCAGGTCTTAGCTGTGGCACGTGAGATCTAGTTCCCTGCTGCTGCTGCTAAGTCACTTCAGTCGTGTCCGACTCTGTGCGACCCCATAGCTCACCAGGCTCCCCCGTCCCTGAGATTCTCTAGGCAAGAACACTGGAGTGGGTTGCCATTTCCTTCTCCAGTGCATGAAAGTGAAAAGTGAAAGTGAAGCTGCTCAGTCATGTGCGACTCTTAGCGACCCCATGGACTGCAGCCCAGCAGGCTCCTCCGTCCATGGGATTTTCCAGGCAAGAGTACCAGAGTGGGTTGCCATTGCCTTCTCCGCTATTTCCCTGACCAGGGATCAAATCTGGGCCCCCTGAGTTGGGAGCGTGCAGAGTCCTAGCCCCTGGACCACCAGGCAAGTCCCATGTATCTTTTTTTAAATTAAGCTCTACTGTGAAAAATTTTAAACATGCACAGATGTAGAGAGACTAGTGTAATGAGCAGGTTTGGTGTTTTCAAATTTTGCTGCACTTGCTTCATTTGTCACCTTTTCCTTTTTCTCCCTCCCTCTCTTCCCCCTGCCCTTCCTTTTTCTTTCATTATTGCTGAAGTATTTTCAAGGGAACCCAGACTTCCTGTCATGTTGCCCCTGCATCCTGAGTGAGTTTCTCTGTAAAAATTCAGGCTGTGCTTCTTAGGGGACAGGTGTCTGCCTCTCAGACAGTGGTAGGAATAATTGCACTCACTCCGAAATTCTTGGCGACAGCCTCAAGCCCAGTCAGTCAGGGAGTCTGCCCTGGGGGCTGCCACGAGCTTGGCCTTCCCGTGACTGATGACCGGTGGCAGGTGTGGGACGCACAGCCCACTCCTACTTGAAAGGCTGGGGCTTAGAAGGCTCTGACCCCACAACCCTCAATGGGGCCCCCTTCCTCCGTGCCTGGCCCTCCTCTGACGGCACTCCACCCGGGCCACCGCTCAGCGAGGTCAGAGGACCAAGTGCCGCACTCAGAGTTTCCAGTCAGTAAGAGACACTCTGCGAAAGGTGAAGATCTAGCCTAATTCTGCTCATGACTCGCTCATTCATTCAGTTCTTCATTCATCAAACATCTGTTGAGAGCTTTACTCTGTTGCTTTCTATCGATGAGGGAGTTGAAACTCAGAGAGGTCAAGGTAGCAGGGAATATAAGAAATAAAATCTGCTTTTTTTTTTTTTTTTTTTTTGCTCACGCTCACCCAGATCTCCAGCCTGCAGCACAGGGTGCTTACCCCTCCACCTGTTCAGGCCCTCCTTCCCAGTTAAGCAACACCCTACTGATGGCCTTTGCTGCTTACCAAGCACCTTTCATCTGGTCCTTAAAATCTCCAGGTAGCTGTTGAGCTCAAACATGAATTTTGGTTCTGGATGGCTAGTTCTTCACCATATAGTATGATTAAAGACTTTTGGAGCTGATAACCTTCCAAGTTTATTCTGCAAGTTAGTATAAATTTCATCTTCCAGAGCCTGGAAATAATTTTAACAGGGAAGAAAAAGGGCTTTGTGGTTCATTTGATATAAAATATGAATTCATGGGAGGAAGTAAGTCTGCTTCCATTCTCTAAAATTCTACAGGTAATTTTGGCTCTTGGCAAATAGTAACTAATGTTTCCAGTGACTTTGATCTTGATCTTAGATCCAGGTCCCCATCCTGCATTTACCCACAGAGTTCCTCCTGAAGAAAGAACCAGATAGGATGTCAGGGTCCCGGTTTGCAGATGGCTCAGTTGAAGAGGTTGCTCGTGGAAGTCATGAGATCAACAGTCTAATTTTGGGAAGTCCTTTATCTCACAGATAGGTGGACTGAGCCCCACAGAGAGTCATATTCAGCTCAGCTTCATTGCCCCTACTGGCCAGTCCAGCAGATGTATTTTTGTCTAGAAAGTTCCCCAGCCATGCCAGGGAAGTGATGTGGACTTCCTATGGCTCTGCTAAAAATAAAAAAATCAGCTGGTGAGAATAAGGAGCTACAAAGTAGACAGGGAGTACTTCTTGTTTAAAAACATTATCTCATGTTATTTTTTTTATCTCCTTTAAGGAATGGGATTTTCATATATGCTCTGAAGTAAACCACACTTACCTATTAGGTAACTTACAGAATGTTAAGAAAAGGGAAAATATAGGGCTTCCCTGGTGGCTCAGTGGAGAAGAATCCGCCTGCCAATGCAGGGACACCGGTTCGGTCCCTGATCCAAGAAGATTCCACTTTGCCGTGGAACGACTAAGCCTGTGTGCCACGGGTGCTGAGTCCACACACTGCAGCTACTGAGGCCCGTGTGCCTACAGCCTGTGCCCCACAACAAGAGAAACCGCTACAGTGAGAGGCCCTCACACCTCCAGAAAGAGTAGCCCCCGCTCGCCGGCAACTGGAGAAAGCCCGAGCACAGCAATGATGACCCTGCACAGCCATAAATAAATACATAAATAAATCTTTTAAAGGAAGAAAAGAGAAGCCAGCTTCAAGCCTCTGTTCAGCAAAGAGTGGAATGGACAAGAAGCTGTAAGATTATGTTAATGAGATGGGGAGAAAGTAGGGTTTCTTCTCTCAATTAGAGAAAAAGAAAGGCAATTACAAACTGTGGCATAAACCAAAATATAAGAAAGTCCTGGCCCAAAGTCGAAGGAAACTAAAATGTAGCATCATTTTGAGAGATGTATGAAGGTAAGAAAGAATATTCCATTTGCCACATTCTTCTTAAGTGACAGAAATACCGATTTGTAGAGTAAGACGTTGTGGCCTCTTCCAATGAACACTGATTATATAATCACCATATTGTCAATAGAGCATTGATTGACTTTTCAGCTTTGAGAATCTACTTAACAGATAAAATGAGGAAGACAAATACATTTACAGAACAAGAATGGAAATGCGATCAATCTCAGCAGTGTACAAAGTGAACAGAGGCTGAGAGAAGTGGGGAGGAGTGGGAGAGAGCTTGCTGGGGGTTCTCATACTCGCCTGATATCACAGAAGTCCATATACTGCACAGCACTGATGAAGGAGTCAGGTGAGGTTTGAAGCTTATTCCTGAAGTTACAAGTTCAGAATAACTAACAGAAGAATTAAAGAGAACTTGGAACACATGTATACCTGTGGCGGATTCATTTTGATATTTGGCAAATCTAATACAGTTATGTAAAGTTTAAAAATAAAATAAAATTAAAAAAAAAAAAAAAAAAAAAAAAAAATAAAGAGAACTTGGCTACAGTCCATGGGGTCGCTAAAAGTCAGACACAACTGAGCACCTTCACTTTCACTTTTCACTTTCATGCATTGGAGAAGGAAATGGCACCCCACTCCAGTGTTCTTGCCTGGAGAATCCCAGGGACGGGGGAGCCTGGTGGGCTGCCGTCTATGGGGTCGCACAGAGTCGGACACGACTGAAGCGACTTAGCAGCAGCAGCAGCAGCATGTAGCTGTTAAAAGAGTTCAGAACACGCCACTCCAAATTATTGCCACTTTGGCACGTTGATGATTTTGAACAGAAGACAATTGAGAACAATAGATGTGGAAGGGCACTCTGATCTCCCCTCTTTCTAGCTCAAATCAGGTCTTTGAATTTCCCTTGAGAAAGGTGCTCTCCCTTTACCAGGAGAAAAAGAACGTTCATTTCACTGGGAACTGGGAGTCAGTGCTGAAATGGTCTTGTGCAAAGAGCCCGACTCAAATAACCCTTGTCTTCCGTTAGTTTCTCCCCATGTATTTCCTGGGGACAGTACTCCTCAGCCCAAGCCCCCTGGACTCTTCACATCCCTGCAGTTACTGGTCTTTGGGTAAAAAGGCGTATGAGTTTTGGGGCCTGACAGCTTATTCAGGTCATTTTCCTTTTGAAGATTCCCATGTACATGTCAACATAGTAAATCAAATGTGTATGCTTTTCTTTTTAATCCATTTATGTCAATTAATTCTTAAACCAGCTTACAGAACCTAGGAGGGGAGGAAGAAGTTTTTCCTCCCCTACATTATCAAAAATTGGATGGAGGGAAGGGAAGGGGAAACAGTATAATTTATATTGTAATTTTTCAGGATGGGCAGTTAATAGTGGGCCTTCCCCAGTAGCTCAGCTAGTAAATAATCCACCTGCAATGCAGGAGACCCCATTTAGATTCCTGGGTCAGGAAGATCCCCTGGAGAAAGGGTAGGCTACCCACTCCAGTATTCTTGGGCTTCCCTGGTGGCTCAGACGGTAAAGAATCCACCTGCAGTGTAGGAGACTGGGTTCGATTCCTGGGTTGGGAAGATCCCCTGGAGGAGGGCATGGCCACCCACTCCAGTATTCTTGCCTGGAGAATCCCCATGGACAGAGGAGCCTGATGGGCTACAGTCCATGGGGTCGCAACGAGTCGGACATGACTGATCGACTAAGCACAAAGAAATAGTAATAGAAATAGTAATGTAAGTATAAAGATTGTTGCCAGAACTACAGTTAGAAGTGGTTAAAACTGGTAGCCTCTGGGAAGTTTTGTACTAGAAGTGAGCTTAGGGTTTAGGCAGAGACACTGTTTGGATGTCATATAAGTGATTGTTTTGGTAAAAAGAAACAACAAAAAAAAAGTTGTATTGACCAGCAACAAAATTTTTTAAAGGAACATCATCAGATATCTTAGAGAATCCTAGTTAATCCAGTTTTTGAAATTTTAGGCAAAGGAACATTTCTCTGATGAGGAAATGCTAAATATAATTGCAGAGATTTCCTTACCCAAAATTTTAAGTATAGCCTGTAAGCATTTTTAATTTTCCTGAATTTGCTCTTATGCAGGAGGAATGATCTAGTTCCTGCTCTGATAGTGAAACTTAAATGCCACGTTTGTTAAGAGAGATCTTGGGTTTTTTGGAGGTGAAACGCAATGAAGTACTCTGAAGTACTTCTGGATTAATCCAGAATTCAGCTTATTTACTATAACATTTAGACTCTTGGACAAAATTTTCAGCTTACTTTTTTTCCCCATCTGAACACACCTCTGATTTTAGAATGCCAGTCACTGAAAACTAGCACTTCCTATATGAACATTCACTTCGGATGGATTCATTTCCAAGGTCAGCCTTCACCCGCCCCCACCCATACACACTGGGATTGCGCGGTGCGGGGCTGAGGGTGCCGGCCGGGACGTGTGCTCCTGCACGCTGGGCAAGGGGTGCTGCCCGCACAGGGGTGTACCTCCGGTGCCATCCTGTGGGTGTGATGCTGAATTAGAGCATGTTTTCCTTTTCTTCTCTCCAGGAAGGCCCTTATGTCTACTTGTCTATGGTGGGAAACATCACAGACTCAGATGCCTTGATTGCTTCACTGTGTGAGTAATGTAAAACGCTGGCACTGCCACATGTGAGGGGTCAGTTCCAAGTACGGCTGTCCATTAAATGAGTACCTATACCCCACGTTGTGTGATTCTGTTTGCATGAAATGTCTGGAAGAGACAGATCTATGGAGACAGATGACAGATTAGTGGGTGCCTAGGGGTGCAGGAAGGGAGCGGGATTTGGCCAGAAATGGGGAATGACTAACAATGGGTACAGGTTTCTTTTGGGAAGTAGAAACTAACATAAAGTGAGGTTGTGGTGATTCAAATCTGGGAATGTACTAAAATTTGTTGAATTAATATACTTTAAACAGATTTAAGAAAAAACAGACCTGGCACATGGGTTCTATCTCAATAAAGCTGTATTTTAAAATGTTTGCAGTGAGTGCAGAGTGAGGAGTCTGCAGTATTTAAACTGGGTGTTTTCCATACCTTTAACATTTATTTGTATATAAATGTATATATATTGTATGGGCTTCCCAGGTGGCTCAGATGGTAAAGAATCTGCCTGCAATGCGGGAGACCTGGGTTCGATCCCTGGGTCAGGAAGATCTCCTGGAGAAGGGCATAACAACCCACTTTAGTATTCTTGCCTGGAGCATTCCATGGACAGAGGAGCCTGGTGGGCTACAGTTAACATATATACATTCTTGTAGATAATCTCCAGGACTCTTCCTGCTCTACAGAGATATTAACTAGTTTTCCTTAGTGATCCAGTGGTCAAGAATCCACCTTCCAATGCAGGGGACACAGGTCCGACGCCTGGCTGGGGAACTAAGATCCCATATGCCTCAGAGCAACTAAGTCGTGTGCTACAACACAGACCCAGCACAGCCAAACAGAAGGACACAGGTTGCTTGGGGTTCTTGTTAAAATGCAGATTCTGATTCAGAGGGTCTGGGGTAAGGCCTCCTGGATATTGATCTGTGGACTGTCCTTTGATTCACCAGGGTGTAGAACTTGTTAAAGATGGTAAGGAAGACTTGATTCCGCAGAGACCACAGCAGTGGGAGAGAGATTGGCTCAACCCTTAATACAGGGACATGTGTTCATGTTCAGTCGCTCAGTCGTGTCCGACTCTTTGCAACCCCATGGAGTATAGCCTGCCAGGCTCCTCTGTCCATGGGATGCTCCAGGTTAGAATACTGGAGTGGGTTGCCATGCCCTCCTCCAGGGGATCTTCCCAACCCAGGAATCGAATTCACGTGTCTTACATCTCCTGCATCGGCAGGCAGGTTCTGTCCCACTAGTTCCACCAGGGAAGCCCCCAAATGGAATTCTCCGGGCAAGAATACTGGCATGGGTTGCCATTTTCTTCTCCAGCGGATCTTCCCAACCCAGGGATGGAACCCAGGTCTCCTGCAGGCAGGCGGATTCTCTACTATCTGAGCCACCAGGGAAGCCCTAAATACAGGGATAGGTAGGGATTTTTAGGCTGGGAACAGGGTCGGAGTCAGTGGATGGAAAATTATTAAGAAGAAACATCAAGGCTGGGGGACTGATGATAGACTCAACAGGATCCTTGCTAAAGGCAGGCCAGGGTATTGATATAAAGGGTGGGGGGTGAGGAATTAGATTCGATATCAGGAGTGATTGGTAATCTACACTTCTTATTTATAGCAGCAGTATCTATTATACAGCAGCCAAGACATGAAACAACCTGAGTGTCCATTGACCGATGAGTAGATAAACAACTTGCATTGTATTTATCCGACTTTTCAACCGCATGGACTGTAGCCCGCCAGGCTCCTCTGTCAATGGAATTCTCCAGGCAAGAATACTGGAGTGGGTTGCCATTCCCTTCTCCAGGGGATCTTCCCTTCCCATGGATCGAACCTGGGTCTCTTGCATTGTAGGTGGATTCTTTACCACCTGAGCCACCAGGGAAGCAGAATATTATTCAGCCATAAAAAGAAGGAAATCCTGCAGTTTGTGATGACATAGATGGACTTTGAAGAACGTTATGCCAAGTGATACAAGCTAGACAGAAAAAAATGAAAACTACAATATCTCATTTTTATGTGGAATTTGAAAAACTGAAACTCATTTTAGAGAAGGATCAGATTTGTGGTTACCAGAGGCAGGGGCTGGGGAGAGGTGGAATTAGATGAAGATGTTCAAAAGGTACAGACTTTTAATTATACAATAAATTCTTACTAGGGATGTAATGTATGACACAGTCAATACAATTAACACTGCTGTGTGGCATTTATAAAGCCGTTGAGAGAATAAATCACTAAGGTTACTCAGCAGGATTCTTGGGCTGAGCCCAGAACCCAAGGTGCTGGGGCCTTTTGGAGAAAGGGTTTCGGAGGAGGCTGACTTGAGTTTGGTTAAGAAAAAGAGTCGCCGCCCCTCGCGTTCTCATCTCTGCCCTGTGGCAAAGGCCGCGGCCGTGGCTTGGCTCCTGGATGCCTCCTCCAGCTCTGCTTGTGCCTCTTTCTCTAAACCTCTGCCCGAGCCTGGCGGTCAGTCACAGGAGAAAGGACGAAGATCACATTAGGTTTGTTAATGCTCTGCTTGTCCTTTCCCTCCCTTTATAGGCGTTGAACCTGCAAAGAGATGGTCAAAGTTAAGCGGTAGATGAGATGCCAGAGGTCTGATCCACTGGGGCGGGCAGATAGCAGGGCCTGCCGCTCCCTTGGCCCCCACTTTCACACGCACGCACGCGCGCGTGCGCACAGACGTTCGCACGCACGCGCACACATACCCTGTCTCCTTCAACTTGCTGAATTACCTCTCGTTTCAGACACACCAAGCGCGCTCAGCCCCAGGCTTTTGCTCAAACTTTTCCCCTGAAACACCTCTCCCTCCCCTATTCAGGGCTCGCCTCCTGTGATTTAAGACCTGAGATTTTTGTTTGTTTGTTTCTCCATTAAATGCACTTTATTTCTGTAATGCAGATTATTTCTTAGCACAAGTTCCATAAGAGGCCGTTTGATTTAGGGAGTGAGAGCTGTGTTTCAGTTCATACACACTTCCGCAAGATGGGGGCAACTGACGCACCACTCGAGGGTCTGTGTGGGGCTCGTGTTAAGTGACCCCCTCCTCTAACTGGCCCTTGAGACTGGACCGGGCACCTTTTGGGACAGAAATGAATGGTGGGCTGGCCACTGCTCTGTGGGGTGCTTATCCTCACTTCATCGCCTTGATTGCTGGCGGTTGGACGGCATCCTCGACTCGATGGACACGAGTGTGAGCAAACTCCGGGAGATGGTGAAGGACAGGGAAGCCTGGCGTCCTGCAGCCCGTAGGGTCGCAAAGAGTCGAGCGCAACTGAGCGACTGAACACCAACAGTGGAAGGTCTGGGAGTACAAGAAGAGCCTGAGATTAAGATCCAGGGTTGCATGTGCCTTGACTCCTGGTAAAATCCAGAGGCCCTCAAATGCCCTCAGCGCACGGTCCCTCCCCACCCTGCTTGCCCATCTAATGGAAGTCTAGACAAGCAGCCCTCACCCCCACGCCCTCCGGGCTCGCGGACCAGCACGGCGCCTGTGTGTTCCTAAGGAGCCGGCTTCAGTGCCCTGCCAGCGCTCAGAATTACTCCAGCAGGCCAGCCACGTTGCCCGTGGGAGCAGGGCTCACCCACCCTTAGTGCAGAGCCCGCCTCCCACGGCCCCTCCCTGTTCCCTCTGTGTCCTGGTGCGGCCCCCCTATGGCCCCCCGTGGCCCCTGTCCTCCTCTCCGAGCCTGTGAGTCTCACATCACCGAGGAGCGGCCGTCAGCTTCATCCGTCCAGGGTCGCCCGCCTGTTGTGTGCTGAGCCGCCCCATGAGCCCAGGGTGGACTCTCTCCCTCCCCTGTAGGGTGAAGAGGAGGTGATCCGAACCCCTCATCTCCTGGTCTGTGCAGTGCCTCCCTGGCCCCATTCTCTGCCCCCATCACTTACTGCGTGAGCCACCAGCAGGCAGACTTTGTGTTCTGTGCTAGGCATTCTTGAGGTCTAGCACAGAGGCGTCTATATGCTACTTCCTGGTGGTCCAGTGGCTAAGACGCCCCACTCCTGATGCCCTGGGTTCAATCCCTGGTCAGGGAACTAGATCCACATGCTGCAATTAAGAGTTCCCGTGCTGCTCCTAAAGATCCTGCGTGCTGCAGCAGAGACTGAAGATCTCTCGTGCCACAGCTAAGACCCAGCACAGCCAAATAAATAATTTTTTTTTTAATGAATGAATAGGGTTATTTTTGTGAATGTCTGAATACCGACTAATCTCTTCGCTCCTAAAGCACTGACCTTGCACTTGTGATATTTTCTTAGATTTTGGGTACGCTAGGAGCTGTATCCCACCTGTTGTATCTCTGTTTAAAGGGAAAACTTTTACTTTCGCTGTTAGCTGTTTTCTGGTGAGGTCACGGCTGGCAGTCAGCTAAGGACAGGCTGGACACCTCTGCCAGTTGCATCTGCCTCTAACAGACTCTCCGCTCAGCGTGTCCCTCTGTGTTATCTCATTTAATAGCTCACTCTGTTTACTGGCCTGTCCTTTCCCTGAGGACAGCCTTTCATCAGAAACCTCTGTCCCCAGCCCCGGAGGGACCCTAACTCTAACCATTAAGAGACTGTTGTTTTGTGCTGTTCAGACCAATCAATCAGATCATGTAGCTAATTTAGGACCATTCATAGCTTTCCTAAGTTATGTGAGAACCATAGTGGAAGCAAAGAGGTGGGGGCTTTGGGGTATTTTTTTCCCCCACTGGTTATGTGAGATCTTAGGACCAGCATGTATTACTTTGGCAAACAGAAAAAGAAAGAAATAAAGACAGAGAAAAAGAGGAGGGAGAGGAGGAGGAAGGAAAGAAGAGAGAAGGAGGGAAGGAAATATGACTTCATGCAAGGCCCGCGGTCCAGCACTAAAAAGACTCTCTGACCTCATGGTGCTTTCTGGAAGAAACCATCCTGATAATGGGGTCTGAAAAGATTTCTTAGTGCACACCTACCCCCGGGTCAGCACAACTGAGGCTTTTGTGGTGGCTGTTGTTAGTGAATACTGTGTCTGTAGCAGACTGAAATGCCCCCTTTGTCCATTTCAGATTCATTCTGTAGTCCAGGCTGTGTTGCTCCCCTCCCCTCCTTGCTGGCCCCTCAACAATCAATTCCTCTTCAGTTATTAATAAACGTGTTTTTATAAACATTTCCTGAACAGTAATTTTCCCACGTCTGACTAATACAAACTTTATATTGAAATTTTAAAGTTAGGAATTATAATGCATCTACCAAGATAATTATTAAAGATTACTTTGCAAAGTCTGACTGTGTCAAATTGGTTTAGAATTCTGCTGCTTATGATGAAAAAGGAGGAGGTGAAGAAGCCACACCTGTGAAAGCACTTTGGAAAATGCGAATCATTTTACAAATATAATGTGATGTTGTTATCATTACTTGTGTCCGGTGGTAATGGGTTTTTGTCTCAGGACCCCTCTTTCATTCCACTAAGGCATCATGAAGATTGTAGGGAGAATGGCAGTTCAGTT
Organism: Bubalus kerabau; assembly: GCF_029407905.1. NCBI lineage: Eukaryota > Metazoa > Chordata > Mammalia > Artiodactyla > Bovidae > Bubalus > Bubalus kerabau. The sequence goes on along the minus strand of NC_073635.1, from coordinate 19,899,181 downwards.
ATTCTTTTTACCTCCTCCAAATGTGGCAGGGGATGGTCATTTCCACCTACTGTCGTAAAAATAATTGCCAGATGAGTAACAGAGTGTTTTGTTTTTAGGGAAAGAATATGGCAAAGCTGATGCAAGATGGCTTTATTTTGATCCAACCATCGTGTCTGTGGAAATTCTGACGGTTGTCCTGGGTGGATCTCTGGCACTGGTCCTCGTTTATGCCATCGTCAAAGACAAACATTATCGGTAAGTGCTCTTCCCTATCCGGCTGGAAAGAGGAGAAACACCAGCTGTCCCGATGCCAAAGTGACATGTGGAGTGGATGATGACCACCGTTCTTTGTTAGACGAAAAGTGGAGTAGACAATCATCTGATATAGTTTAATTTGGGATCGGTCAAAATAAAAAACACTAGAAATATGATGGTAGTGACAACCTCGATCCTGTATAGACAAGCACAGTGTTAGCAGCTTTGGGTGACTGGCCACCAATATTGTGGAAAATCAAAGAGTAGTTATTTTCATCCTCCACCCCCAAATCATTCTAGAAACTTCTCTTCCACGTGTCACAAAGAGAAGTCTCTTATGTAATTCTGAGCTGGACATGCAAGATAAATAAGTCTTTTCAGAAGCAGCTTATAGAAGGTATGAGGAAGGCAGAAGAGCGGGGAGATGGAGGAGAAAGACGGCAGATTAGCCATCCATCAGTCAGGCCCTGAAACTGTGGACTGTGCCCCCTCCCTCCATTTCCTTCCTCTCCTCCTTAGGGACAGAGTGACCTGGAACGAACAGATTGCTTTCCCGGGAATGATTCCCAGGGAATGGTTTTAGACTCATGTCAGCTGGGCACAGTGGCATTCCATTTTCTACCATCTTGTATCAAAGAAGTCTGTGTAAAACTTCGTCATGAAATTTCAGACTTGAAAGAAACATCAAAAGTCATTTAATCCACTTGCCCCCACCCAATTTTACATAGAGAGTTGGCAGGAAAAATTTCCTTCTGGGTGCCTTGTAGTTGTTCAGTCGCTCAGCTGTGTCCGACTCTTTGTGACCCCGTGAACTGCAGCGTGCCAGGCTTCCCTGTCCCTCACCATCTCCTGGAGCTTGCTTCTGGGTGCCTTACATGTCCACGATCGTGGCTGTGGGTCTGCTACGTTTACCCATGCGTTTGTTATTTCAAACACTTTCACACATACGCATGGCTGAATATGCACCAGCCACAGTGCTTTATCTATATATCTCATTTAATCTCCACAGTATTATTTGAGGTGGTTGTCGTTTAGTCGCTACGTCATGTCCGACGCTACAGACCCCATGGACTGTAGCCCGCCAGGCCTCCTCTGTCTGTGGGATTTTCCAGGCCACAGTATTGGAGCGAGTTGCCATTCCCTCCTCCAGAGTATCTTCCCGACCCTGGGATTGAACCCCAGTCCCCTGCATTGTCAGGTGAATTTTTTACCACCGAGCCACCAGCGAAGGATTATTCAAGGAAGGGTCTATTATTAGCCCTTTTCCAACAGGGGAGATTGGAGCTCATAGGTTCACATCCAGGTCTCTCTTTCGTGACTTCACTAAACCTTCCAAGATACCCAAGAGACCTTCTTTAACTCCAAGCATAATCTAGAGAGGACACTGTTGCTTCTCCAAGGAAAGTGTCTCTTCATTGTGTCCGACTCTTTGTGACCCCATGGACTGTAGCCCGCCAATTTCTCTGCCCGTGGGGTTCTCCAGGCAAGAATACCAGAGTGGGTTGCCATTTTCTTCTCCAAAGGAAAAGGAAAGCATGGGTCTTCATCAGTGATCAACTTGCCCCATCAAGGGAGCTCCGTGCGAAACCTGAGTTCCCACTTGAGGGAGGTGTTCTGCTGTGGGAGATGATGTTGGTACAGCTGGCAGTTTCATCACTGTCTCTTTCTCTCTAACAGGCATTTCGTACAGATAACCCTGTGCGTGTGTGAATTGTATGGCGGGTGGATGACCTTCTGCCCAGACTGGCTTATGGGAAGCCCCAACCTCAACACCAACAGTTGGCTCTACTTTTGGGTCTATCTGGTATTTTTCAATGGTGTTTGGGTTCTGATCCCAGGCCTGTTACTGTGGCAGTCATGGGTAGAACTCAAGAAAATGCATCACAAAGGATCTAATTCACGCAGAAAGTTTCAGTGAATTTTCAAAGTCATAAACACTGTCAGCTTGCTTTATGAGATTGAATCCTTTTTTGTTGGGCCAAAATGGAATGCATTCCAGTCTGTGCTTTTCTTTTTCTATTGTCATTTTGGAACAACCTAATTGATTTCAGTGGAATCAATTTCAAATGGACTGTAAGCTTGACGAATTTTTGCTGTTGTTGTTTTTTCCAATTAAATGGCAATACAGGGAACAGAATAAATTTTAAACAGAATAAAACACATTTAATTATATCCTTTTATGGCTAACATTAATTGTTCTACATTAATAAAGCCAATTATCGTGAAATGCCGTAGAGCATGTTATATTAATTTTTTATTTCAAAGAACTTGTTGCTTCCACTTCTGATCTTCCCACCAGTCTTTTGGTTACTAAAGTGAAACCAGAAATGAAATGAATGCTTCTGTTTTGTGTTTTTACTGTATCAAATTTGTGAAGCCAACAAAAAAGTGACAGTAGAAGGAGTTTATGAGTGGGTTAACTCCTCATGGGTGAACACTGGGGTTTCACTAACAGCTGATTAATTTATATCTGTTCTCTTGCAAGGAGGAAGATTTGAAATAGCTTACAAAAATACGATAAAAAGTAAATCAGGAAATAGGAACATAGGGAAAGTAAGAGTGAGAAATAATAAGATGAAGGTAAAGTTAATATGCAGAAAAGCATGCCATGACGTCGTGTGTCATTGATACAAGTGATACATTTACCTTCAGTACCAAGAGGGAAACACTACCACACGCGTTGCAGGAAACACTTGTTTTGGCAGATGTAGCAGTTCTGTCAGAGGTGGCGGGCGGGTACCCACCTTAACTCGTTCAGCACCTGCTTTTCTTAGAGTCTCGTAGCTCACGGATGTATTCTCTGCCTAGGAGGGTTGCCTGGCACATACGTACGCCGGGCACTGGCTCGGCCATTGTGGATGCTGTCGCTCAGCTCAGCCTTCGTTCTGCCTCTGCCCAGGTTTCCCCTTATCGTGCAGAGAGCTGCAGTTATGGTCCTGGAGGCCAAATTGGTTTCACCTTTGGAGGTATTTGTGAGAGGTTTGAAGGGTGAAACACGGAGACTGTTTTCAACTGTTCCTTTTCGTTGTTGTTTTTCTGTTTTCCGGTGACAGGGAATGTCTATGGAATTCTCCTGTTTAAAATACCTAGAGTAATCGCTGTTTTCTAGGCTTATATCTTGAATGATACTTGACTATGATATTTGTTGAATACTGAATGAATATGGGCAAGTACGCTTGAGGAATATTATATTAGCACATTAAAGACTTTAGAAGTTCTGCAGTAAAGAAGCGAGATTAATTTGTTAAGCCCAACTTTCCCCAACATATATCAGACCACTTTAACAAGTGGGATGGTTGTTTCATGGAACATCAGGTAGGGGGAAGCTCTGAGTAACAGAGTCCAATTTTCATGGGATTAAAAACAAACCAGTAAATAATTAAAGTACCATTTTAAAAAATGTCATTTGGTATAGCATTGTAATATTTAGGGGAAAACAGAAAGATATTCAGGTCTTACACAGAAAACAAAGACAACTATAAAACACTGAGAGAAGTTAAATAAGACCTAAATAAGCAAGAGAGATATGCCATGTTCATGGATTGGAAGGCTTAATATTGTAAAGAAGTCAGTTCTCCCCAAATTGATCTATAGATTCCATGTAATCCCAATTAAAATCCCGACAGATTTATCTGTTTGCCATTTTTTAAATAAGTTGATTTTAAGATATTTTATGGCACTGCAAAGGGCCAAGAAGGCTAAGACAACGTTGTGAGAGCTCAGAGCTGGAGGACTCACTCTACCAGACATTAAGTCTTAGTGTAAAGCTGCAGTAATTATGGCAATGTGGTGCTGGTACGGGAAAACCAGTGAGTAGACAGACCCATGAAGCAGACTAGAGAGACCAGAAACAGACCTTCCTGTATGGACTCTGGATTTAGGACGAAGGTACCACTGTAGAGCGATGGGGAAAGGATACTCTTTTCAGTAAATGGTGCTGGGTCAGTTGCATATCCATGTGGGGAATATGAATTTTGATTCTTACCTCACACCATGCATAATATCAACTCCAGGTGAATTGTTGATTTTAATATTAAAGGCAAATAATAAAGCTTCAAGAAGAAAAAATAGAATATATCCTTTAAAAAGATTCAAAACCAGTGATAAGTTTGACTACTTTAAAATCAAGTGTTGATACTTTGGATTATCAAAATCCACCATTAAGAGAAAAAAAAGGAAGCCAGAAGGTGGAAGACATTTGTAGTACATATAGCTGACAGAAGACCTATCCCAATGAGTAAATCAACTAGACAAAGACATGCAGTTTAATAGAGAAAAGTTGATGAGATAATCTGACTAAATACTTCACAAAAGAGAAGGGATTTGGGGGAATGATAATTAAGGCCACAAGATGTTGCTCTGTGCTGCTGTGGTTGGCCACTCAGTCGTGTCTGACTCTTTTCAGCCCCATGGGCTGTAGGCCACCAGGCTCCTCTGTCCATGGGGATTCTCCAGGCCAGGATACTGGAATGGGTTGCCATGCCCTCCTCCAGGGGATCTTCCCAACCCAGGGATCAAACCCAGGTCTCCCACATTGCAGGCGCATTCTTTACCTACTGAGCTACCAGAGACCTGTTAAAATGGCTAAAAATGAAAAGACTGAAATGATGAGTGTTGGTGAAGACGCAGAACCACTGGACTTCTCATACCCTGCTGCTGGAATGTAAAGTGGAAAACTGTTGTGAAGTGGAACTGAATGTGTGCATGCCCTAAAACCCAGCTTAGGTATGCTTCACAGAAGTGCTTACTCTGTGCACCAGAACGGCAGCATCATTCATTATGACCCCAAACCAGAACCAACCTAAATGAATAAACTGTGGTATATACATATAATGGACTGTAGGTACATACAGTGAAAATTCCAATATGAAAACTTAACAACCTACTTCTCATAATAACATGGATGCATTGCACAAAAATAGTTATAAGTAAAAGAAGCCAGAGCAAGAGAGTACATATTGTATGATTCAACTTCTGTAAGCTTCAAAAGCAGATAAGTAGGGGAATTCCCTGGCGGTCCAGTTGGTTAGGATGCCTTGCTTTCACCGCTGAGCTGGAGGGTTCAGTTCCTGGTCAGGAACTAAGATCTCACAAACCACACAAGGAAAAAAGTGTTAAGAAAAAAGTATAAAAAGAAAAAAGTGTATACATGTCAATTCCCATCTCTATGTATAAAAGAAATAACTAATGAGAACAAAGAACTCTATCTACATAGAAGGAAATCCTGAAAAAGAGGGGATATATGTATGTGTATAGCAGATTCACTCTGCTATACAGCAAAAACTAACATTGTAAAGCAACTATATCCCAATAAGAATTAATTTTTAAAAAAATGGATAAAACTGTGGTATTGGAAATCAGGACAGAGGTTGCCTCTGGGGAAGAGGGTGGAGATAGTGATGGGGAGAAGTCACGAAGGGGCTTCTGAGATGCTGGTAATGTTTTATTTTTTTCATTTGAGTGGTTGTTATAATTTGTGATAGTTCATTCAGCTGTACCTGTATGAATGGTGTACTTTTCTCTATGTATGTTATACTTCAACTTAAAAAGTTTATTTGTTGAGATTACTGGTATAAAGACCTGAAAAATGTCTCTCCCAGGTCCTCGTGAAGAGAATGCTGTGTCCTTGACAGCAGTTTGAGAACGACTAGGGCTGTTCTAACAGTGTCCCCCACATGGGCTGAAGGCAGGATGCCAGAGAGAGTCTGGATCAGCCTTTCTATGAGGGATTACTAGTTGTTTCCAGTACTTTGCTCTCTGCTGATCTGGCTCAAGCCACGGGTAAACAGAATAGAGAAAAATGGACGGGCTTACATATGATGCAGGCAGTCCTAAAAATACAACTTTTCTCAACTGAGCTTTTGCTGAGTATTGGATGGGAGAGAAATGGAGGTTATAGACTCTGACAGGACCTTGGGGGACAGATAACATTTTACTGCCAAGTAAGGACCTGAATCTTTCAACCCTTCAGTGAATGGGAAGGATTGGTGTCCCCCTATGAAGTCTTAACAGGTCACTGAACACAAGTCTGTCTCCCTGTGACGGAGCTAGGGGCACGGTGCCACAGGTAATACTGTATTTCTAACTCTAAGATAGATATTTTCCACCCACATTTTAACATTTTAAAAATGAGAATGCATTTTACAGCTCATGTGTCATAATTGAGTTGGCCGTGTTTTTTGTTTCAAAAATATAATCATCTATAATTGATCGCATCTTGAAAGTGAAAGTCGCTGAGTCATGTCCGACTCTTTGCGACCCCATGGACTATCCAGTCCATGGACTTCTCCAGGGCAGAATACTGGAGTGGGTAGCCATTCCCTTCTCCAGGGGATCTTCTCAACCCAGGGATCGAACCCAGGTCTCCCACATTGCAGGTGGATTCTCTATCAGCTGAGCCACCAGGGAAGCCCTATGGCATCTTAGAGTCAAATAAGTCACTACCTTCAAATTGTTCCTCTCTTCAAGTGTGAATATCTCCAACTACTTGGATTCAAATATGTCTTAAGTCTAAATTTTACTTGGGACCTTAGGAATCATTTACTCCAGTATCTGCCCCACCCCAGCACCCCCGTTCCATCACATTTGTTCCCTAGGAGCTGGCCACAGAAGGCATATTTTGATGATTTGCCTATCAAATGATTTGCAATGAGTTATGAATTGCTTATATTAAAGGCAGCTAGATTCCTGCAAACCCTAACCCTAACCCTTTCTCAGTGTTTACACCATAAATTTCCTATGCTCACTCTTCCTTTCCATGCTGAGGCAAATATCAGCATAATCCATCCAAAATCAGAGTCTAAATGATGACGTTTTCTTGTATTTAATTATGTCAGCTCTACAATCCTGAAGTGCTAGCCCTGAGGCTTTAGGAAAGGTCTACAGGCTGCAGCGTTGTTCAGTCGCTGAATCGTGTTCGACTCTTTGCAACCCCACAGACTGTAGCCCACCAGGCTCCTCTGTCATCCACTGTCTCTGAGATTGCTCACGTTCACGTCCATTGTGTCGGTGATGCTATGTCAGTTCAGTTTAGTTGCTCGGTCGTGTCCGACTATTTGCAGCCCCATGGACTGCAGCACCCCATGGGGTCGCAAAGAGGCTATCTAACCATTTCATAAAACTTTGTCCAAAAAAGGCTTGACGGAAACCAAAATGCACAAAGTTTGGAGAAGAATCCTTTGTTTTCTTTCTTTTCAAAGTATTCTTAAAATCCATGTACCGTTGTTCGTTATGAAAGCTTGGATCTAAAAATAATTTTTAATGAGAATAATTGGATAAAGCTTTGAATGAGAAAGGTTAACTGTTGCTGTCCTTACTCTTGTAAAACTCCCTCGAGGTCAATAAACACCCTGGCAGGCCTCCTCTACTCACTGTCCTTTTAGAAACTCTACATCTTCTCTCCCTTTCCACTGCCTTGACAGTCCGGCTGACCCAACATAACAAAAACACTGCTTCACTGTAGGATGCAGATTACATCCATTAATTCATATTAAGGTGCTAGTAACTGATAGTGGTTAGATGTATCATCCTTCCCAGATGTTTTTGCATTAAAAAAAATACAATTGATCCATGCCTGTTGATAAAAATGGAAAATCCAGATAAGCAAAAAGAAAAATAACCCCCAGTATCATCAGACAGAATTGCTATTACAAATTTAGTTTCCATTTCTCAAGCTGTTGCCTGTGCATGTATTAACATAGGTGGGAGAGGATACTTTTAACATGTGAAGAAGGGTTTTAACCTCCCCGCTCCCTTCCTCTCTCTCCCTTGCCCCAGATTTATCATCCAGGAACTAGCAGGATACTATACTTGTCCACACAGAACCAACTGGATAGAATTACAGAACATGCCCCCATCCTTGAGAAATTCATGCGCTCACAGAGGCTGATAGGTAGCAGTTATCATTTATTTTTGGAAACCAGTTTCCTTAGATGTTTATGTCCACACAGATCAAGTTGACATCTTAAAATATTGGATTGGCCACCTCCCAACTCTTCAAGGGAGGGATCAAGTGTGCTGAGTGTGCTGCAGTGCTGGGTTTTAGGTGTTTAATCCCTTCCCCTTTGGAAGCCTCTCTCAGTCCCCCAGTCAGAAGAGGAGGACTCTGCGTTCTTGTAGCCCTTGTCTGTGTCACTTAAGTGGCCTCGTATTGTTTTGTTATTTTTGATATCCACCTTCCCAGCTGCACATGGGCCCTTCAAGGCCACGCTTAGAATCCTAGAATCATATATTGTTTAAAGGGGCCTTGAGCAGGGAGTAGGGGAGGATGAATTGGGCGATTGGGATTGACATTTATACTCTTCTATATATAAAATAGATGACTGATGAGAACCTACTGTGTAGCATGGGCAACTCTACTCAATGTTCTGTGGTCACCTAAATGGGAAGGAAATCTAAAAAATGGATGTGTGTATATATATGTGTGTGTGTGTGTATATATATATAACTGAATCACTTTGTTGTACAGCAGAATCTAACACAACATTGTAAAGCAACTATACTCCAATAAACATGTTTTAAAAGGGGGGTGGGGCCTGGGTAGGTTCAGTTCACACACAAGGAGACTAAGGCTCAGAGAGGTTGGATAACCTGCCCAAGTCCATATAGCTTTTTAGTGAACTAGAACCTAGGTCACTTAAAAGTACTTTTAGGGACTTCCCTGGGAGTCCATTGGTTAAGTCTTCACCTTCTGATGCAGTGGGTGCAGGTTTTATCCCTGGCCTGGAGCTAAGATTCCATGGGCCTCCTAGAAAACATAAAATGAAGCAATTTTGTAACAAGTTCAACAAAGACTTAAAAGATGCTCCACATCAAATAAGTACTTTTTCAAGTCCAACCTGTTAGACATGTTGCTGGAAGCCTGCAAGCTATGAAAACCGTTCAGTTGTGTGGATTTTTTTTTTTTAAACACTTCCAAATTTTAGTCCCAGTTTTTTTTTTTTTAATTTAATTTTATTTTTTAACTTTACAATATTGTATTGGTTTTGCCATATATTGAAATGAATCCGCCACAGGTATACACGTGTTCCCCATCCTGAACCCTCCTCCCTCTTCCCTCCCCATACCATCCTTCTGGGTCGTCCCAGTGCACCAGCCCCAAGCATCCAGTATCGTGCATCGAACCTGGACTGGTGTCTCGTTTCATATATGATATTATACATATTTCAATGCCTTTCTCCCAAATCATCCCACCCTCTGGATTTTTTAATGGTCAAAAAAATTCAACCTCAGTACATTTTTGATCATCTGGGTCTATTCATTATACTTGAGGAGCCTCTCAATTTCATTGTTCTGTGTTTGCTGATGATGCATTTTAGTTAAAAAAATAAGTATTTTGTCTTGGCCTATCATTTTCTGATTTGCTGTTTTGTGCTGAAAGGAACCATGCACAGATTTTTGGCATTTCTTGGTTACATTCTGGGGGTCGGACTGCTTTTGGTCCCAGGGGTGCTGGAGGTGGGGTTGGTGCGATCTAATCACTAACAACTGGAAGCAGGGTCTCACCCAATTGGGTCGCAGGAATTGGGTGGGTCTCATGTGCATCTGAGCGCCCACAATTTGAACTGTCTCGGTAAAGTCATTGCCTGTAGGGAGATGGGACTGCAAATTCATGCTCCCTGCAACAGCGACATCTGGTGGCCGTGGGGTAATTTGAGGGGCTGATCTGTGGGTTCTGACGGGATGCCCTGATTGTATTTATTAATAGTAAAGCAATTGTCGCTGTGGAAGCCACTGCCCTTTCCCAGGGAACCCCGTTTCCTCCCATGACACGCCCACCTCTAACCACCCCACACCCAGGACGCACCTGCAGCAGCTTCCTGCCTCCTGGGGGCCTCTCTCCTCCTAGCCCCACTGGCTGCCTGGGTGCGAAGAAGTGGACTTGGGCCATCTGGCAAGGGTCAGCCGCCCACAGCCATGGTAGGCCAGGCCTGGCCTGCATTCTGGAGCTTGAAGGCCAGTGATTTACTGCCCACTTGGGCATCAGGTGGCTGGGGTATTTTTAGTGTCCCACTCTGGAAAGTGTCAGTAGTTCACTAGCCCGAAGCTCTGTGTAGAAAGGGTTCCGTGATCATGACTGAAATCTGTACACTCTAATCCTGCCTGCCTTGCTTTTGTTGTTCCGTCGCTCACTCGTGTCCGACTCTTTGCGACCCCATGCACTGCAGCATGCCAGGCTACCCTGTCCTTCACCATCTCCCGGAGCCTGCTCAAGCTCATGTCCATTGAGTCAGTGATGCCATCCAACCATCTCATCCTTTGTCGTCCCCTTCTCCTCCTGCCCTCAATCTTTCCCAGCATCAGGGTCTTTTCCAATGAGTTGGCTCTTTGCGTCAGGTGGCCAAAGTATTGGAGCTTCAGCATCAGTCCTTCCAATGAATTTTCAGGGTTGATTTCCTTAAGGATGGACTGGTTTGATTTCCATGCAATCCAAGGGACTCTCAAGAGTCTTCTCCAACACCACAGTTCTTGCTTAAGAGCCTGGCTATTCCTGTCATCATATTAAGGGCTTTGAGATGTCCTGCAGTGGAGAAACCTGTGTAATTTCATTAAACCTAACACCTCCCAAGCTTGTTGGACCATGGAACCCTCTTTTCAGGCCAACAGCCCTTCACAGCCTTCAGAACCGGTGGTTTACAGATCCCAGCTTGGGGAGCGCTGGCCCACATGCCACAGCCACATCGTGAGAGCTGTCAGCTGCCTTGACTCGTGGCTGCATCCGCACCCCAGATGGCATCTCCTTGGACGCCAATTGCTCCCAAAAGTGAACCTGAGCTCATCGTGAGTCAGCCCTGCCTGGACCATTGCCCCAGTCCTAATCCCGCTCCGCCCTAGCTCTCCACCACCTCCCAGCCTGCCTGGTAGCTGAACCATTGGGAGGCAGCAGGGGAGAGAGGGGCCCCCCCACGCCTCCACATCTGTTGCAATCCTCTTCCTCGTGCCCCCCTCCCTGCCCCCGCCCCAGATCAGCACCCAGAGGGTGCTGCTTGCTTTGAGGCCAGAGCCCCTTAGACAACAGTCTTGCTTTTTCTTGCTTTCTGCCTTCCGAGTCCTCATCCTGTGTTCCCCAACATCTGCTGGGAACGCCCTGGGCCTGGGAAAGAAAGTGAAAGTGTTAGTTGCTCAGTCACAGCTGACTCTTTGTGACCCCACGGACTGTAGCCCGCCAGGCTCCTCTGTCCATGGGGATTTTCCAGGCAGGAATACTGGAGTGGGTTACCATTCCCTTCTCCAGGGGATCTTCCCCACCCAGGGATCAAACTTGGTTCTCCTGAACTGCAGGCAGATTCTTTACTGTCTGAGCCACCAGGGGAGCCCCTGGGCCTGGGAGGAGACTTTTATTACGTGACTCAGTCCCACAGTCCTGATTTGGAAGACTTCAGCCCTGGCTACCCTGGCTGGCATTCTGAGAATGTATTACCCTGTTGTTTTTTTTTTTCCATTAAATCCAAGCAAGATGTGAACCACAGCCTTTGAATCTGTGAACTGGTCCTTCATCCCTGGTTTCCCTCCTCTTCACATCCCCAGACCCCCATGTTTTTGGTTGAGTCCCTCCCACTTGGCAGCCCCATTCCAAGCAGAGATGGTTCTTCAGGAAGAGCGAAGGTGGTTTGCTACAGGACTGAGTGCGATTAAATCCCAGGGGTCCTCAGCTGAGGTACATTCCCCCTCTGCTGTGTGCTGTCTTCCTCCTCTCTGCTTTGATCAACATTGTATAGGAATCTCTGTTTCCAGAACCCATTGCCTGCTCTCCATTCTTAACTAAAACCTGCTCTCAGCATAGCATCTAATCTGTATGTTCACATTAAGTTAGAATCAACTGAACACCCACAAGATGGAAGACAGTTTTATGGCCAGGCACTCCTCCTGGGAGCATGTGAAATCGGAAAACCAAGGAATCTTAAGAATTCCAAAAAGCAGTTTCACACAAAACTGAGAAGTAGCCGTTATCACTGCATCTTCCCTCTCAACATCCATATGCCCCGGGCGTGACCATGTTTATGTCAGACTGTCCTCTGTAAAAATGTCAAAGCACACGCCAAGTTCGTAGGACATTTGTCATCCACCACCCCTATCTGAGGTTAGTTCTTTTCTTAGCTCGTAAATGATTCAAGACTCAAGCTCTTTTTATGATTCGACCTTGGGATACCACCCTTGAGCATTATTTTATAAACCAGTGAAATCATGGTATAAAACTATAGATAGGTGGTTTCCAACATTTAGTGCCTGTATTAGTCACCCAGCACCACAAAGCAAAAACACACAACAGTCTTCTTAGTGGCATGCAGTGGTAAGCGTTTGTCTTCGGAGCCCTGTGGGGGACCAGAATCTGGCTGATCCCAACTGGCCTCAGCTGGCCATCTCTGCTTGGGCTGCAGTGGCTTCAGGTCTCTGGACTACTTAGTAGGTTTTTGTTTGTTTCAAAATTATTTTATATTTGGCTGTGCTGGGTCTTTGTTGCTATGCTCAGGCTTTTTGCCAGTTGCAGTGAGCAGGGGGTACTCCCTGGCCGTGGTGTGAGGGTTTCTCACTGCGGTGGCTTCTCTTGATGCAGAGCGTGGTCTTGAGGGCACAGGCTTAGGAGTTGTGGTCCATGGGCTTAGTTGCCCCTTGTCATGTGGGATCCTCCCGGAACAGGGATCGAAGCCACGTCCCCTGCATTGGCAGGTGGACTCTTAACCACCAGGGAAGTCCTTGGCGGTTTTGCTCTCCATGCTTCTCATCCTCTCCTCCTCGGACAGCAGGCTAGCTGAAGCTTGTTCTTCTGATGGCAGAGTCAGCAGAGGGAAACCCCCGCGTGCAAACACTATTCAAACCCCTGCTTGTGTCTATCTGCTGACAGCCCATTGGCCAAAGAAAGTCACATGGCCAACCCCAGTGTCGACAAAGGACACTCCATCCACGATGAAGCCATAGCAAACGTGTGGATGGAGAAAGGAGTGAAGAGTCGGGGCCAAAAATACCACCATGCTCACCGGTGGCACACAAGAAAACGATAAAGGGCTTCTTCAGCCAGTTGCTGCCAGCAGCGTTTTGCAGCAAAGGTGCGTCAAGGAGCCCAGCCAGTCCTGAGAAACTTCTGAAGGTTAAACAGCTCACAGGCTCCCTGTGGTCAGAGAACCAGGTGACCACCCTGCTTAATCCAGGTCAGCTTCTGGTGGGAGAGGGCAGCCCTGGAGGCCAGATGAGGAGGGAGCGGTCAGCAGAGGTGTAGAGAACAGAGCAGACAACCAAAGAACTCTTCCACGGCTCAAGGGTGTAAACCTGTATGCTCTGAGGCATGGAAAAGCAGAGGAAAACAGAGGGCAGAGTCTTTGGGCCAGCCAGGTGAAGGTCAGCGCTAGCCGAAATCTGGACAAGAAGGAATACCAAATAGGCAGGGTTAAGACCCTGACTCGAGCCCTACAGTTAGTTGGGTTTAGATGCTTAAATTAAGTGGCTGACTTTATTTTTGGGGGCTCCAAAATCACTGCAGATGGTGACTGCAGCCATGAAATTAAAAGACACTTACTCCTTGGAAGGAAAGTTATGACCAACCTAAACAGCATATTAAAAAGCAGAGACATTACTTTGTCAACAAAGGTCCGTCTAGTCAAGACTATGGTTTTTCCAGTAGTCATGTATGGATGTGAGAGTTGGACTATAAAGAAAGCTGAGTGCCGAAGAATTGATGCTTTTGAACTGTGGTGTTGGAGAAGACTCTTGAGAGTCCCTTGGACTGCAAGGAGATCCAACCAGTCCATCCTAAAGGAGATCAGCCCTGGGTGTTCTTTGGAAGGAATGATGCTAAAGCTGAAACTCCAATACTTTGGCCACCTCATGTGAAGAGTTAACTCGTTGGAAAAGACCCGGATGCTGGGAGGGATTGGGGTAGGAGGAGAAGGGGACGACAGAGGATGAGATGGCTGGATGGCATCACCAACTCGATGGACATGAGTTTAAGTAAACTCCGGGAGTTGGTGATTGACAGGGAAGCCTGGCGTGCTGCAGTCCATGGGGTCGCAAAGAGTTGGACATGACTGAGCGACTGAACTGAACTGAACTGAAACAAAGTTATCCGTGATGTTCTGGTTGCTCTTGCCTTATTTAGTATTTAAAATGTAGTTTTCATTTTTATAAAAAGCCATACAGGTGTCTAGTTTAAGAAGTGAAATAAAACCCAGAGGCCTATAATGGAAAACAGCAGTCTACTGCTTGGGGCTTCCCTAGTGGCTCAGACAATAAAGAATCTGCCTGCAATGCAGGAGACTGGGGTTCGATACCTGAGTTGGGAAGCTCCCCTAGAGGAGGGCATGGCAACCCACTCCAGTATTCTTGCCTGGAGAATCCCATGGACAGAGGAGCCTGGCGGGCTGCCGTCCATGGGGTTGCAGATAGTCGCACATGACTGAGCCTCTAACACACACAGTCTCCCAACAAAGTCTTAATTACTTCTCCCCAGAAGCAGCTATTTTAGCTGTGTCTTGTCATATTTTCTATTTTCCCCCAAATTTATGTTGCTGTTCCTTGATTTTTCAACCTTACACATCTTTGGAAGAGAATTATTTAACCCTCTCACACTCTCCCCCATGCTCCACCCACACACATATTTTCCTTCCTCCATCCTCCCAGTAGAGCCATTTTGGTTAAATGAATATTTTAGTACTTATATTATTACGACTTCCATTGAGTATACTATATTTCCTTATGGTGCAACTTTTGTTTCCCCAAGATTTTTTTTTTTTTTTTTTTTTGGTCTGTTTGCTTGGTTTTCTCTTGATAAATGCTTATCAATAATACAGCCCTAAACTGTCAGAGCTGTGGATTTCACTGATGCGATCGAATAGATAAGAGGAAGCCACTGGGTTTTTTGCTAGGTTTATCTGCAACATCCTTCTAGGAACCACGCATTCTCTCGTTCCCTTCTATACTAATTGCTCTGGAGGCCATCACAGAGCTGGTTTCTCAAAACTCCTCTGCTTCCCTCTGGTGGTGAATCTCACAATGCCTACATCCCTGGTCTTCATTTCAGGTTATTCTCTTGAAGGAGCGTGACGACCAGTACCCTTCCAATAAAAGACGCACGCATTCTCGTTTATCTGAAAATGACATTCTGTCCTCATAAATGATTGATAGCTTGATTGGGTGTAAAATTCTAGGGGGAAATAATTTTCCCTCTGTTTTCTCTTAACTTTCCATTTTGAAATAATTTTCAACTTACAGAAAATTGCGTAAACATTACAGAGTTCTAGCTAACGCCTTTACCCAGCTTCCCCTGATTCTAAGATCTTACACAGCCGGGATGCACACCAAAGTCCACATCCAAAAAAAAAAAAAAAAGGCAGCTAAGCAATTAACTTCAGTACACTATGTTAACAAAGTGGCAGACTGTGGATCTCACCAGTTTTTCCAATAATGTCGTTTTATTTTCCAGGATCCAATCTAGGACCTCACGTTATACTGAGTTGCTACATCTTCTTAGTCTCCTCCATCTGAACCGGTCCTCAGTCTGTCTCTTTCATGATCTTAACAATTTTGAAGAATACTGGTCAATTATTTTATAAAATGTCCCTCGGTTTGGATTTTTCTGATGTTTTATCATGATTCGGTTGAGCTTATGGACTTTGGGCTGAGAATGCCACCGAAACGACGTGCCTGTCTTCCTGCCTCATGTCAGGGCTCCATGCTGATGCTATACTCTCTCCTCAGGATGCCCACCTTCATCACTCGGCTAAGTAGTTCATGCTAGGCTTCTCATTCTCATTATTATTTTTCCTTTTATAGTTAGTAAAAATATTGGTAGACATTCTCAAAGATAACACAAATATCCTGCTTGTCCTCAAACTTTCTCTTATCAAATTTTAGCATCCACTGGTGAATCTTACCTATAAATAGTTATTAATATAATGTACTTAATAGTAATTTTCTATTTGCCTCATTCCTTTTACAGTCATTAATGAAATTCTGTTGTAAGATGAAGCTGTTCCTTCTCCTCCATGCATTTAGTCATTCATTTAGTTATCTGTCTCAGCATGCACTCATCGATATTTCTTTGATCCTGGGGGTTATCATACCATTTTATTGTTCAAATTGCCCTCTGAATATTGAAGGCTTTGTTCCATTATCCTTCCGGTTTCAGTATTGCTGTTAAGTTTAATGCTATTCTGGTTCTTGACCTTTAGTATGTGACCTGTCTTTTTTAGGATGTTCTGAAATTGAACAGTATTGTGCTCATGTTTATAACATGCATTTGTATTGGGCAACTCCTTAGACTTTTTCAAGCTGGAAACTCATGTGTTCTGAAAAATGTTCTTGTTTTATTTATTTATCTGATAATTCACCTCTCTGCTTTCTCATTCTCTCTGAGTTTTCTGGGGCATCATTATCCCGATGCTAAACTTTGAGACTAATCCCCTAGTTTTCTTATGTTTTATTTCCCAATTTTTCCTCCTTTATCTTTTTGTTCTACCTTTTAGGAGATTTCTACTTCTACTCTGTCTTCCAACTTTGTATTGGATATTCAGTGTAGATTTCCAAGAGCACTTTCTTGGTTTCTAAATGTTTATTTATAGCCATCTTGCTTCATGGATGTGAGATCTTCTCATATTTCTAAGGAGATTTATCATTTGGGGGAAGTTTTCTTTTACTTCCTGCAATGATCTCTCTCTCCTCTTTCCTCTGAGTTTTTTCCTTTCTCTCTCTCATACTGGAGACTTTTTCTCAGATGTCCTGTCGTCCTTTATTATCTGTTCCTATTTGAGTAAGGCATTATCACTTCTTCCCACTGGAGCGATCCATCACTCACTGCCTTCAGCAAGAGATGGAGCTTTGCTTCCTCACTAGTGAGATAATCAAACGTTGTCCCCTGATGAGATGCAGCATGAAGTAGAGAATGTCACCTCCCTGTGTCACCAAAAACATTTGATCTGAATCTCATCGCACCTTTAGACCTGACTTCCACTTGACAGCATTTACAAGTGATATGGGGACCAATTAAATGATGCACGACACAGTCAGACACATCAGCTCTGAGATGCTTCTTTAATGAATGACCTGGTCCCTTCAAAATGTCACCATTGTGGGGCAAACAAATGGAAGGAGGGCTGTTCTAGGAAGGAGAATAAAGAGACATAATAACCAGATGCAATGATATTCTAGGGACAGTGCTGGATTGAATATCAGAATGTATTTGGGAACTATTTTAAATTTTCTCAGGTGTGATAATGCATGTGGGTTAGAGCTGATGAGATCCTTATTCTTTGAATAGAGATACTGAAATACGTATAGGTGAAATATAATGTCTGCAGTCATTTTCAAATGGTTCAGAAATATACTATATGTACATACCTTTATCTAAAGATGAAGCAAATATGCCAAGGTGTTAGCAATTGTAGTACTTAAGAGGTGGGCATATGGGTGTTCATTATAGTATTTTTTTTTCAGCTTTTCTGTATGTTTACATTTTCCATAATAAAAATGCAGGTGGAGGAAAGAGAAAGATACCAGAAAGCTTCCAGAAGCTCGTATGAGTCCTGGCTCATGGGAGGCAGGGCTGATCAACTGGTGAGCCAGCTGGTTCATCCGGGGACCTTCAGATGCCAATGCTGTATCTTCTCTCCAGCCAGCCAGTTCCGAGAGGGGGGCTCCCAGTTCCCACTTCCCTGTGTAAACCTCGCTGCCAGCCCCTGGGCACTGGAAGCGGGAGGGTCAGGCAGCCTCACTAGTCCATTCACACACTTTCAAGGAATTTTTGAATAGATGTCTCATCTCATCCTCAACTGGTAACACCTCCAGAGAATAAACTGAAAGCATCCAGTTGTCCAGACTGAATAAAATAGCAAAGGAGTCTGAGGATATATCTCTCCATACAGACTTTCCACAAATTATGTTCCCTTTGTTGCTTCATGAGAGCCGAAGTCCTGAGATGTCCTGGGGTTTGTGTCAGAAGGACTTGCTTGTGTGAGGCTGTGTAGACCAAGGTTTCTGGGCCACACTTCTGCAGAGGTTCAAATTCTGCTGTGTGACCTGGGACAAGTTGTTTAACCTCTCTGTGCCTCATCCCCCAGATCAGGTTGGAAACTCTCACATTGTTGGGGGATTATGTAGGTTAATACACCTTCAACACTTAGACCAGGGCAGTACAGAGTGAGTCCTTCGACTGAACACACACACACACACACACACACACACACACACACATACATACATCCCAACCCCCAGCAACTTATATTTCCACTTTCTTTGGTCTGTGAATCACTTTCTGTCTTCTGTAATCTTAGTGCTACCTCAAGCCTGCCAGATTCACTTCTGCTTTCTTTGTCCCTATGGGCTTTGGAGTTTAAAAAAAAAATCCCTTTATTGTCCCTCCTGTCAGGTATGGGGAGACAGTAGAGTCACGTGTCTATGCATTTCACAACGTGGAACCACAAGTCTCAACAGCTTGCTTGCTTTCTTTGTCTCTCCTGAAGCAGCCCCCCCAGGTAGTACATTCGTCATAGTCTGGCCTGAGCTCCGAGTGTAGCAGGCAGAGCCGGGGGAGCAAATGCCAGGCTTCTTACTGATGTGGATACAGCTCTTAAAGTTCTGTCTAGAAAACGCTGAGAAGCGCCTCGGGATGAACCTGCTGGTTGCATGTCCCATGAGCTCCTTTCTGAAATCCCCTGAGTCAACAACACTGACTGAGGGGAAGGAAGGGTGTGTGATGGGTCCAGCCCGAAGCTTGTGTAAAAACCTCGTGACCCATGGCTGTGACAGAACCTGACAGCCAGCCATCTGCTCCGCCCCACCGCCCAGAGCTCCTGATTCCTGGGGATCACCTGATCGACCCAGAGAACTCGATCTTGTCTTCAAAGTAGTAGAAAGGGGCACCTCTGCACATGACTTCTTGAGGAGTTTGGAATGCTCTTTTAATAGAATTTCTCCC
The DNA here is from genome assembly GCF_029407905.1 of Bubalus kerabau. NCBI lineage: Eukaryota > Metazoa > Chordata > Mammalia > Artiodactyla > Bovidae > Bubalus > Bubalus kerabau. Next base: position 19,880,043 of record NC_073635.1, on the reverse strand, counting down.
CAGGCAGGACAGTTGTTAAGTCACTAAGTCGTATCTGACTCTTTGCAACCCCATGGACTGCAGCACGCCAGGCTTCCCTGTCCTTCACTGTCTCCCGGAGTTTGCGCAAACTCATGTCCATTGAGTTGGTGATGTTATCTAACCATCTCATCCTCTGTCACCCCCTTCTTCTCCTGCCTTCAATCTTTCCCAACCTTGGACTTTTCAAATGAGTTTGCTCTTCTCATCAGGTGGCCAAAGGATTAGGCCCACAGAATTTTGATCTTTTTCTGCTTGGGTCATGACGTTATCCTTTTACACGCAGAAGCCCTGCTCAAAGTGTACGATGTGCTAAGTTGCTTCAGTCGTGTCCAACTCTTTGCGACCCTCTGAACTGTAGCCCACCAGGCTCCTCTGTCCTTGGGATTCTCCAGGCAAGAGCACTGGAATGGGTTGCCATGCCCTCCTCCAGGGGGTCTTCCTCCCACTCACTCAGGGACTCTCCCATCTTGGCTCAGCCTCTGCAATGAGAGGCGTGGCCTGAACAGTCTCATCATTCCTGCTGTCTGACTTGCATCTGTCTGTCTGCAGGGGCGGGGGCTTCTGTGTGGGTCTTGAGTTGCATCAGGTGGGCTCTGAAGGAAGACAAGTCTTTATAGAGGCAACTGCACCGCATGACCTGAGGTTGCAGCTGGGACGCTGGGGGTGGCAGAGGATGAGAAGGAAGGCAAGATCCCGGCTCATGCATGTGCTCAGAAGGGGGGCCTGGCCCACTTTAGAGGACACAGCTGCCCCCAGCCCCAGCAGGAGGAGGCGAGTGCAGAGATCCTTGAGGATGGACAGCCCCAACCTTAAAACTCAGCAGAACCAAATCAAAACCCAACTCCCATGGTTTGTAACTTTCACCGAAGGATCACTTCTGTCCAAGAGGGGAGGGAGAAACATCTTCAGAATCTGAGTCAGAGAGGCTCCCCTGACGACTCATTGGTAAAGAATCCACCTGTCAGTGCAGGAGACAGGGGTTTGATCCCTGGCCTGGGAAGATCCCTCCTGTCTCGAAGCAACGAAGCCACAACTGTCGAGCCTGTGCTCTAGAGCCCATGATCCATAACTAGAGAAGCCCTGCAATGAGAAGCCCGTGCACCACAACTAGAGAGTGACCCCTGCTCACCACAACTGGAGAGAAGCCTGCGCAGCAAGGAAGACCCAGCACAGCCATAAATAAACGTAAAAATCAGTGAGTCAGAGAGGGAGAAGCTCAACCCATATTCAAAGAGGTAATCGGCTCTCCAACATGAAATAAATCTCACTGTATACAGTGTTTGCAGAAAGAAAAAGTTCATTTATATATAAGAAGGCAATAGACATGTGCTTTTCAGCCATATCAGCTCCTGCACCTCCTTACTCCTGCTCATGGGTTAATGGAAGGCAGGTGGATCTGAAAGGTGTGGGTGATTTGAAACACGCAAAATACCTCTCCCATAAGGAGAATACCTTTTAAACAACAAAATAAAACAGAAGGCACAGTTTGTTTTTTCCTAAGGTTCCCTGTGTTGTAGCTCTGTGGTGTAAGTACATGTATATACCCATATGTGTATCTGAGCAGAAGATCAGGAGGGAAGCCCCTCTGTCTGCCCTCTCCACGTCCCTGGTGGGCTCCAGCCTGACTTGGGAGGGGAGCCAAAGGCTGAGGCCATCCGACTGGCCACACTGCCCCACCTTCCAGTTGCCAGCAACCAGGAGAGTAGAATCCCCAGTCCTACCGGCAAGATTCTAAAGGAAGAGGGGGTTCCACCCTCCCTCCAGACCCGCCATGGTTGGAATGGAAGCAGGGGGAAAGATGGGTAAACCTGGAGAAGGCAAAGCCAGCCACCACCTGTGTGCCTTAGGCCATCCTGCTCTCCTCTCAGCCTTTACTGGGACCCTGGCAGGTGCCTAGCAACATGGCAGATGTTTTCCACTATGGAGTCATAAGTGTTGGGTAAACTGTAGTCAGAAAAAATGTTTTAATGTAGCCTATCATTGAACATTAAAAAAAGAGAGAAATCCAAGTGGTAGAAATGAAGGGGAAAAACCATAGCCAAAGCAGTTAAGTGAAGCCTGGAGTCCAAGAGCATCTTAGAGAAGCCAAACCGAGATTCTAGGGACTGGGCTGCAGTCGTAGCATCTGCATGGGGATGGGAGATGTGGCCTCACTCTTGTTTGGAGGGGAGAAAATTTTGCTCTGAGCTCAACAGAAAAGCAAGAGCATTAAAGTGGCACCCACCTCTTAAAAGGAGATTAGAAAAGTCTGCTCACCAGCTCAGCCAGGCATGTGAAAGCAGATGGTCTTATCTTGGGATATGAATGCAAAGAAAAACAGTCGTCTGTCAGAAACTTCATCTCTGGGGCCTGGCTTGTGAATGAGTAGAGTTCAGATTTCTACTGCCTGGGAGGTCTGTGAGCCCTAAGCGGAGAAACTAACATAATATCTGGTCTCAAACAATCAAAAGCCCCAGCATCTAGTAGACAGCTGATGGGGAACCCCTCTGTGTAGAAACCCTGTCACAACCCAGAGCACAAGGCAGTCACATGGGAAAAGCACACCCTGCTGAAGATGAGCTCACAATGAAAACAGGACAAATCACCTGAGGAGATGAGCTTCCATGAACAGAAACCAGCAGATACCTCCAGGGGGTCCTGGGTGCCCCAGGGTCTGCAGATAATGACAGTGTGAACAGAGCTATAAACACATTCTGACCCAGCAGAGCCCAGCGGTTCTGACCCCTTCACAACCTGCTCCTCCCGTGTCCACCTTCTCAGTTCATTCCAATCCCACCTGCCACATAGGCTCAAAACCTTGAATGTCTTCGAGTTCTTCCTCTCTCAGCCTTTTCTCTTAAAAATGGCTCTCAGTGTTCTTGTCTTCCTCTCCTCTGTGACTATGACAGGCACCCACCGGGTTTCCCTGCCTCTCCATTCCCAGTGTTCACGCTTCTCTTTGTTTCACCCCTACACTGCCACTAAATTAGCCTCTTAAATGGAAGCCAGACAGTTTCACTTCTCTGAGACCAACTCCTGATGATGAAAGTCTAAGCCTTCTCGTGTGTGTGTGTTAGTCACTCAGTTGTGTCCAGCTCTTGGTGACTCCCTGGACTGTAGCCCACCAGGCTCCTCTGTCCATGGAATTCTCCAGGCAGGACTACTGGAGTGGGTTGCCATTTCCTTCTCCAGGGGATTTTCCCGACCCAGGGATGGAACCTGGCTCTCCCACATTGCAGGTAGATTCTTTACCATCTGAACCATCAGGGAAGCCTTCTCAACTTGGATCTGAAATTTCTCTCCATTAAAAAAAAAAAAAAGTAACATGTATTCATTTATTTGGCTGTGCCAGGTCATCGTTTCAGCATGTGGGATCTAGTTCCCTGACCAGGGATAGAACCTGGGCCCCCTGCATTGGGAGCGTGGAGGCTTAGCCACCGGACCACCAGGAAAGTCCCTCCTTTTGGTTTTGTTTCCTTTTATAATACATACCACCTTTCACCCCCAACCTCCTGTTTCTGTTTTGTTTTGTTTTGTTTTGGCTTATTCCTCATGCCTCCAAACAATCTCTTTCCTCTGATTAGACTGCTCCCCCATCTCATCTGCCAATCAAATGTCAACCTTGGCTTAAACCTCCTAGAAGCACAATGTCGTGGAAGAACGCAGGCATCATCAAGGGCTAGAACATCTGGTTCAAATTCCAAAAGTGTCACTTAAGAGCCATGCCTCAAGCAAGTCACAACCTCTTCGAGCCTCAGTGTCTAATTCTATAAAATGGGAAGGATACCTACTTGGCAGAATTGGGAGAGTTAGAGATCATCTCTTGTAAGGGACTGAGCACAGAACTGGCCCCAGCACATGCACAGTAAACTCCCATCCTCACCTTTTCAAGGGAATCATGTCCTCTGCTTCCCCACCCAGAGCTCCCTGAGCCTGGAGGTCTTGTTCCCTTTCTCTTTGCATCTTTGTACTTTCCTGTGTCCAACACAGGAAGTCTTGAAACACATCAACTGGCAAGAGGTGGAAAAGGCCAGGCGCATCTAAGCTGCTGTTAGAAGGGGAGACTTTGGGTAGAGGGACCTCTCAGACATCAGAGGGGTGTCGAGGGCCAGTTGTCACGTGTCATTCCACAGGGGGCAGAGCCACTGTCAGGAGCTCTTAGGAGTCTGATGGAACCCAAGAGGGAAAGAATATCCAACATTTAGAGCTGTTTAACACGAGAGCAGGTACCAAATGGAAGCAGCTTGCTTTTAAAAAACTCAGATTATAGGAAGTATTCCTGGGTTGGATGAAGGATAAGACCAGATTGGTGCTTCTTACCTTAGGGAGTCACAGGTGCCTTTGAAAATCTAATGAAAGTTTCTGATCTTTTTGGAAATAATTTCAGGAGCTTCAAGGATCCTAGGTAAAGATCACCACCCCCTCTCCGAGGACCCTTCTAGGATGCTATGTTCAACTTCCTCTTTCCCTGTAAATAGGGAGAGGTACATTGCTGCTCTTCATATCTTCAGAATTCACGCCTCCCATCTGGAGGCCCCGCTTCATATCTAAAACTCATTGCCCTTTGCCACAAATTCCATGCTCGACATATTTTTGATTAAGTGAATGAATAAATGGATGAATGAAACTGATTGATCTTTAAGGGAATCTATACAAGACAAGGAGAAGAAAGAAGGAAAACAGAAAGAAAACAACGAAGGGTTCTGGAAAAAGACCAGCACAGGATAACAAAAAGGTGGAGAAGGGCTGTGCATCCATGCATTCATGCTCAGTCGCTTCAGTCATGTCTGACTCTTTGCGAGCCTATGGACTGTAGCCCGTCGGGCTCCTCTGTCCATGGGATTCTCCAGGCAAGAATACTTGAGTGGGCTGTCACGCCCTCCTCCAGAGAATGACTAGTCAGGGTCAGAGAAGGTGATTGATTTTGGAAGGTCTGAATTCCCAGCCTCTGTCCAGGGCTGAGTGCCCCAGCCAACTTCTAACCCGAGGTCCTTTGGAAGCAGGCTTGACCCTGCTGGCCCTGACTGCTTGCGATTTAGGGGGCTACTAAGGACAATAACTCATAAGATCGTGAACATGTCCAAGTCGGATATTCTGATCTGATTTTGAAACCTCTTTCCCTCTGTGAATTTAGGTCTTAATTATTCGGCAGCCACTTGTTCTGTTATTACAGTTTCTCAGTTCACACGTGGTAATGATGAATTACTAAACAAATTATGTTGAGGTATTTTTTTTTTCTTTGTTGTCGTTTAGTCGGTAAGTCATGTCCGATTCTCTTGTGAGCCCATGGACTGTAGCCCGCCAGGCTCCTCTGTCCACAGGATTCTCCAGGCAAGAATACTGGAGTGGGTTGCCACTCCCTTCTCCAGGGGATCTTCACGACCCAGGGATCAAACCCATGTCTCCTGCGTTGCAGGCAGATTCTTTGCTGCTGAACCACCTGGAACACTTAGAGTATCATTATTCCAAGAGTAGCTGATTTGCAACAGAAACACCGGTGACAATAAGTCCCAAGACTTAAATATTGTGTCTGAGCCTAGGAGGGTTCCTTGTTTGATAAACAGAACTTGAGGTTCTCTCCAGGATTAGCTGGTGTTCCAGTCTGTAAGAGCAGAGAAGACAGGCTGCTCTGCCCAGATCGAGGCTCTCAGGTCTCCCGACGGCCGCCCCCTGCACTCACCTGGAGACTCGGGGGGCTGCGGTAGCTCAGGAGACGCCTCAGGCTCCCCAGGGCCTCGGGCAGCCCCTCGCCGGTGAGGGCACTGCAGGCCCGCAGCTGCCAGCAGAGTCCCGGGAACCTCTGCAGGCCTAGCCTGTCTCGGATCTCGGGCAGCGGCAGGGCGTGGGGTGCCTCCTGCTTGTTGGCCAGCACCAGGAGGGGGACGCCGTCCAGGTGGGGGTCCTCCAGGACCTCCGTGAGCTCAGCCACTGCCTCAGGCAAGCGGGCCTCGTCTGTGCTGTCCAGCACAAACACGAGGACGGCCGCACCCTCCAGGTAGTCCTTCCAGCTGGTCCTGAGTGAGCTCTGCCCCCCGACATCCCAGAGGGTGAGGCACACCTGCCCGGGGGCCTCGAGGGGCTCCACGTTGAAACCCACGGTGGGCAGGGTCTCCACCAGCTGGTGGCCCTTCAGTTTGTACAGGAGCGTGGTCTTGCCGGCCGAGTCCAGGCCCATCATCACCACCTGGGCTTCTGCCCTGTGACTTCGGGAACTCACAGACCCCATGGGGGCCACTGCCAGACCCTAGGGGAGAAAGGCCAGGTGCACTCGTCGGAAGGAACACAAATCCGTGTGGGCCATGGGAGAAGGGCTTCTACACCCAAGGTAATGTCCACAGTGTCATCTTTCAAACCCCCGGAAGTAGGGCTGTGTGAGTCGGCATCAGCTGACCTATCTCTGGGGGTCGGGGGGGAGGGGTGCCCGCTGCAGAGAAGAGACCAGGGTCTCCCCCTGAAGACATGGAACGTCAGCTCCCATTCCTATGTAGTTAAGGCAAGGAGGCACAACCCACTTCTGTTAGACAAACCTGGTTGAGTAGAAGTGACTGAAGGATGTCTTCGATTCTTGCTGGTCCGTGGCTTCAAGCCTCTGGTGTCCACCTGGAAGCCTAAACCCCAAGGGGAAGTTATCTCGGGGTCAGTGCACTGAGAAAAGTGGGCAGGGGGCTGGTGGTGACTTCTGCAGCCTTTGGAACATCCGTGCCCCCGCCCCACCCAGGACCAGGCTGCCACCCCGTTAAAAGTGCCTATTTATAAATCCTGCTGACTGCAGGCAAAGGAAGCGGTCAGAGCAAAGTGGTTTCCTCCAGTGGCTTACCGACATAAATCACCTCCAGAACATTACACACGTTTTTGAAGAATCTCAAGTGTTAAGACCAAGGCCTGTCCCCACCTTAAGTCCCAGGAAACCTTGGCTGGAACAGGGGAAGGGACATCTCAGGCCCAGGAATAGATTTCAGCTGCCCCGTGGAGGAAAATGAGATGCCCTCAGTTCAATCCTCAGGCCAGGGGTAGAAGCGTAAAAATGACAATTACCTCAGAGTTTCTAGGCTGCCCCTCTGTGTGGTCCTCCCAGGGCAGCGGCTTTCAGTCCTGAGAGGCTAGTTTAGTGTGAGAGGATGGGCCGGTTCCCCTTTTTCTTCTTCCTTCCCCTGGGGGGCGGGGGCGGGGCCGGCTCTGAGCCCCTCCCCCGGCGCTGGGGCTCCCGGAGCTTGGCACCCTGGGTGCCGCCAGGATGCTCTCTGCCCTTCAGCTCTGCCCTAGGAGCCCCGACGCAGCTCCCGCGTCTCTGCAGCTCAGACTCCATAGGCAGGAGGGCGGGCGCCTGGCTTGGAACCGGGTCGTGTTCAGCTGCTTCTCTCCTGCTCTTCCTCTCAGGATCTCAGATCCCCTCCAAGCAGAAAGCTGAGAACTGGACCTTTTCTTTCAGCTCATGCCTCCCTGTGTTTCTGGTGCCTGGAGATTCTTTCGTTTGCTTGGAACCATATGTGCTTAAGAACTGCCTAAATAGTATTAAAACAGTCTTAAAAAATAGGTCTAAAGTGTTGAAAGTAAACCTATATATATATATATAATATATATATTTAAATATATAAAATATAAAATTATATACCTATAATTTATATAATATAGATATATAATTTTATGGTTTACCTTATATGTGAAAGTGTGAAAGTGTTTAGTCACTTAGTTGTGTCTGACTCTTTGCAACCCCATGGACTGTAGCCCACCAGGCTCCTCTGTCCATGGAATTCTCCAGGCAAGGATCCTGGAGTGGGTTGCCATTCCCTTCTCCAGGTTTAACCCAGGGGTTAAACCCGAGTCTCCTGCATTGGGGGCAGATTCTTTACTATCTGGGCCACCATATATATATATATGCATATATATATAAATGAGTTTGAGCAAGCTCCAGGGGTTGGTGACGGACAGGGAAGCCTGGTGTGCTGCAGTCCACAGGGTTGCAAAGAGTCAGACATGACTCAGTTACTGAACTACTACTACTATATTAAAGTTAGAAGTTTAAAATTTTATTTAAAAATTATAAAGTTAAAATTAAGGACGATTAAGCAGCTTTTTTAATTTTTTTTTTCCTGAACAGTGTCACTATATTTTTCCCAGTAGAAATGATGCCCCCGGAAAATAGAATTTTCAAAACATTGGCCAGTCAGAAGCCCTTGCTTCTGTAGCAGATCCTGATTTGGATCTGGAGCATCAGTGATTTGGCTCTCATAATGGGTGACAACTCGGCTTTCCGGCACATTCTTTCATTAAAATGTCAGGAACCAAGCTGGGGGTTGTGAGTCTCTCATCTTACCAATGAAGAAACAGGCTCAGACGGGATAAATAATTCGCTCATGATCTTGCTGAGGTTTATAATTCATCTCTTTCTTTTTTATCACATCGTGTTACTCACCAAGGAAGTGCTTTGTAAATGGCAAGCATCTTATTGTGATGACTGATGTCATCAGGCTGCTCTATTTAATAGGAGGAAGCAACTGGGAAAAATGAGAAAGCTAGGCAGCACTGTGTTGTTGAGGTTACTGTTGTTTTGTTCGTTTGTGAGTCTGTGGTTGTGGCTACCGTGGTCTTCATGGGCTGTGTGTGTGTGGTAAGGGGTACCACACCTTCCTTGTATCAGGAAGGAAATACTCCCCCAAAGCCTCCCAGTCAGTTCTAATATCTCATTGTCCGAGAGAATGAAATGACTTGGTTGGGCCAGGCAGGGTTCACCTCTGAACATACTGTCTCTGTTTCTCAATAGCTGAATAAAGTTGCACTATTCTAAGCAAGAAGGAAGTGAGAATAGTGTTCAGTGAGCAGCAGTGTCTGCTGTATTTCCCCAGCATTCCACGGTAGAAGGTTGTCTTCTTCCAGCACATGCTTTGTTCCAAGATTGTCTTTAATGAGAATTATCAGTGTGTGTGTGCGGGGGGTGGGGGGAGGGCATGTCCCAGGTGCTCATACTTGGTTGCTTAGGTAGCTCGGTCGTCAAGTCCAAAGAAAAGAAATCAGAGGAAATGCTGCAGTAATTCTTGCTTGCTGTCTAGCAAATGAGAGAGAGCAGAAGAGTGAGCCTGGAATCGTGAGGCACCATCATATAGTAGGAAGAAGGCAGATTGATGAACTAGAGATCTGAATTCGGGGCCCAGATCTGCTGCTTCTATCTATGTTGCCTTGGGTCAGTTATTTAATCTTTCTGAACCCCATTTTCTAATCTGTAAAGCAAAAAGGTAGGACTAGGTCATCTCTAAATTTCATTCTGCTCTAATATTCTATAAATACAGTGCGATTTTTTGAACTTTTTATTTTACATTGGCATGTAGGTGGTTAACAATGTTGTGATATTTTCAGGTGGACAGCAAAGGAACTCAGCCATATATATACATGTATCCATTCTCCCCCAAATTCCTCTCCCATCCCGGCTGCCACATAACAGATTCAATGCAACACTTTACTGAGCAGCTATGAGCAGTGCTCTGTATAGTCTATCAGGGTTTTTTTTTGTTGTTTTTTTGGCTGTACTGTTCAGCATGTGGAATCTTGGTTTCCTGACCAGGGATCAAATCCAGGCCCTTGGGAGTGAAAGCATCCTAACCACTGGACCGCCAGAGAATTCCCCAATTAAAAAAAGTAAATCTTTCAAAATGCATCTGCATGCTTTATGAATGGGAGAGGTCAATGTTACTCATGCTTATGGAGACTAGGATATCATATAATAGAATTAGATACAGAGTATAATATTGTAGACTCTTTAAATGTCTGTATTTAGCATCACAAATTGTACTTTGAGTTATTATCACTTTGGCTGACTTGTGTTTTACATTTACAGCACAGCTCATCTTCCAGACCTTTTCCATGTTTCTAGTTTCCATTTTACTGAAAACACCATCTCTCCACCATGGTGGAGCTGGGGGAAATTTTTGTGCCTGTCTCTCTTTGCTCTCTCTCGTTGGCTCTGAACAGAAATAGTATCTTGGCAGTGGATCTTTGTCACTTAAAAAACACACAGGAAAAGGAAACAGCAGTGGGTGATCTGCTCTTTGAAACTGAGAAAGATCCGAAGAATGTTAGCTTTGCACTCAAGCTCCTTCAGCTTCTGCTTTTACAATATTTGCAGGAAGTTTCCTGACACAGTGGCCAGAGGCTGTCTTGTGAAAATACACAGGAAGGCTAATGTGGAGGCCAAGAGAGACGTGTGTGATAAGCTTCAGCCTTGTTCAAACAGGAACTGATGACAGGGAGGTTTTGCTACTTTTCTTCTAAGGTTGTTTTAATATGCAAAGTAGGTCCTTGGCAGCAGCTGCTATTCAATCAGCCACATTTCCTGAACTGGCGAGTGTATTTTTAGTTGGCAGGAAAAAAATCACTTGATTAGAAAGGAGTGTGGAAGGTCACTTCTCAGAAACTCCAATCAGCACTTGAGACTTTTCTCCATTTCCCAGATGACTTTCTGTCACTCTGGGCAGTAAGCAGCAAAGTATTTACTTCGATTTTCTTCTTTCTTAAAAAGCATTACCTAAGTGATGGTGAATATATTCTTCTGTATGAGAGTCAAACAATATAAAAGTCTACAAGGTGTAGCTCCTAAATTCAACCCCCAAATCACTACTCCCCTTCTCAGAGATCATTAGAATCCGCAGTTCAGTGTACGTTTTTGCAGTTATCTTTCTATGATATGCTTATGTGTTTTGGAGCACACTTCTATTTTATTATTTATTTTTGTTTGGTTGGGTCTTTTGTTAAATGTAATTGTGATGTCTGCAACTTATTTATTTCATCTAACAGTGTGCCTGTGATTTCTCCATGTTGGTACATGTACCTAATTATCTACTCGTTAGTCCATATACCTAGTTGTCTGCCTAATTATCTTCTGTTATTATTTTAAATAAGAATTTGTTAAATAATGAGAAGGCTGTAAGAAGTATAAGACGAAAATGCAGGAGAAATTATGTGACTCTGAGATTTGCTTGTCAAAGGAGAAGAAGTGGCTTGGAATATAAATATAACAAGATTGGCCATAAATTGAAAATTGTGAAGCTAGATAGGTCAGGGGTATACAGTATTAGTCTTTGCATTTTGCATACATTTGAACTTTTCCATAGTAAAATATAAAAAAAATAGAAGAGGTATAAGTTATATAAAATTATATAAGAGATACAAAACCTCTGATTCTGCCATAGCTCAGAAGCTTCTGGGACCTTGTCAGTCTCACAGTTTTTTTCTGCAAGAAATTGAAAGTTGCCCTGTCTGGAAGCCTCTGTTACCTGGGCAGATGCACATTGCCTTTGCTTTTCCCTCATTGTGCTTTGTATGTACAACCCTAAACACACACAGCATAGTCACTCATATACTCACACCTCAAAGGAAACATCGTCTTAAACTGAAGTTTTTTAAAAAAGAGGTATCACTGATTAAGCCCCTCACCTGTATCATACATGATATCTACATTAGTTTATGAAACAAGCGCAGATCTCACTAAGAAGGAACATAGATGAGGGCTCCCAGGGAAAGATGAGCTATGGAGTTTCTGAACCTGACTTTAGCTCCCTTGGGAGTTTTGTAAGAGCCCCTTCTGGGGCAGCTGGTGGGCACAGCCCTTCTTGGGAAGCATACGACTCACTGTGGTTGGGGTAGCTGGCAGGCCTTAAGTACTGGTCATCCGTGGTCACTAGGAATGGACTGCTCTGTAGTTTGAGTTCTCAGGAGCTGGCGAATCAGAATGCCTCTTGGGGTAGGTCCTCAGGGAGTGTCCTCAGCTGATCCTGCCTGCGGGGCGTAGAGAGAAGAGGAGAGAGACTTCATCAGCACGCATTTGAGCCTAACAGGTACAGACATGAATCTGAGCCAGGGTGGCCTGGGAGCGTTTTCCTCCAGGTAAAGAGAGTGTGATGGCTGCAGAGAGCTTGATGGAAACAGCCCTCACTGAGCCTCTAAGTAACGCCACCTCGGTTGAAACTGGTCACTCTCCACATGGTCCACACATGCTCTGCGAGATCCCCTTGAACTCACTCCTGTGTTAATCCTCTGCTTTGGATTCTAGGTTTTCCCCTTTCTTGGGTCAAGTCACTCTGTTGTCTTGATGGAGCACATTTTCTTGGATGCGTGGGAGGTACCATTTTATGAGACCTTGAATCTCTGAAACTATCTTTATTTTACTCTAGCAACCGATTTGACAGTGTGTCAATGGGTATGAAAGTCTAGGATGGAATTATTTCTTCTCAGGACTTTGTTTTTTTGGTTTTTTTGTTTGTTTGTTTTTGGCCACGCTGTATGGCATGTGGAATCTTAGTTCCCTGACCAGGGATCAAACCTGCGCCCCTTGCATTGGAAGCAGAGTCTTAACCACTGGACCACCAGGGAAGTCCCCCTCTTAGAACTTTGAAGGCATTGCTTCTTTGTGTTCCGGCATCCACTGTCACTGTTGAGAATCTGAAACCAGACTGACTCTTGATCCATTAAGTGTGACCAAGATCCATTAAATGTGACTTTTTTTCTCTCTGGAGATTCATAAAATCTTCTCTTTGTTCCAGGAATTCCAAGATTTCATAATCGCGTCTGGTGATATGAGTCTCTTTTCATCCATTACACGGGAAACTTAGCAGGTCCTTCACTCCGCTACCTCCTCCTACAAGTGAGTTACTCTTAGTTCTGGGACATCTTCTTGAGTCTCCTCGCCAGTTTTTATGTCTCTTGCTGGAAATCCTATTATTTAGTTGTTGAGCTCTGACTTATTCTCTAATTAAAAAAAAAATTTTCCTTTTCTACACCTTTGCTCTTTTTTTGGCCGTACCACGTGGCGTTGGGAATCTTAGTTCCCTGACCAGGGATGGAACCCGTGCTCCCTAAAGGGGAAGCTCGGAGTCTTAACCACTGGGCCACCAGGACAGTCCCTTACACCTTTGCCTTTCCATTCTACTTCCAGGAAGATTTCTTCAACATTATCTTTTAACCCTTCTGTTATATTTTCTGGTTTTATCCATGATTTTTAAAAATATTTTCAAGGGCTCATTTTTGTTCTCCAAATTTTTTAAAATAGCGTGCTTATTTTGCATCATCTCTCTGAGTTCCCATGGAACCAAGCAGAATGACAACAGGAGACCCTGAATCAGAAGACAAATGGGGTAACAAGCAGAAGGATCATGTTCTTATTTTTTGAGTTGGGGTCTGATTCCTTTAAGGGAGCATGCAGTCTGTTTCCTAGCAGGGAGCCTGCTTCTACCTGGATCCTATTTGCCACTTTGGAGCAGAATGCTGTCTTGCCAGTATGTACAATAATTGCATGCGGACCAAGTGAAGGAGCACAGAACGCTCACCAATGTAGCCTCTATGGTGGGCTATTAGAAAAGTCTCAATAGTTATAAAAGAATTGGAGGCTTCCCTGGCAGTCCTGCCTGGGAGAAGGCAATGGCACCCCACTCCAGTACTCCAGTACTCTTGCCTGGAAAATCCCATGGATGGAGGAGCCTGGTAGGCTGCAGTCCATGGGGTCGCTAAGAGTCGGACACGAGTGACTTCACTTTCACTTTTCACTTTCATGCATTGGAGAAGGAAATGGCAACCCACTCCAGTGTTCTTGCCTGGAGAATCCCAAGGACGGCGGAGCCTGGTGGGCTGCCATCTATGGGGTCACACGGAGTCGGACACGACTGAAGCGACTTAGCAGTAGCAGCAGCAGCAGCAGCTGGCAGTCCAGTGATTAGGAGTCTGCACTTTCACTGCCGAGAGCCTGGGTTCAATCCCTGCTCTGGGAACTAAGATTCCACAAGTTGTGCCTTGCAGCCAAGAAAAAGATGATAAAAGAATTGAAATCACACTGAGTATACTCCTTAGTGTGACCACAGGGGAAGTAAGGTAGCATTCCAGGTGGCTTAGTGGTAAAGAATCCACCAGCCATCGTTCGATCCCTGGGTCGGGAAGATCCCCTGGAGAAGGAAATGGTAACCCACCCCGGTATTCTTGCCTGGGAAACCCCATGGACAGAGGAGGCTGTCGGGGCTACAGTCCATGGGGTCACAGAAGAGTTGGACACAACATAGCGATTGAACAACAATAAGAAAGTAATGGGCGGATATGTAGAAAAGCACCCCCCCCACCCGACATTTTTGGAAATTAAATAATACACTTCTGGGACTTCCCTGGTAGTGCAGTGGATAGGAATCAGTCTGATCCCAGATCTAGGAAGTTCCCACATGCCGAGGAGTAACTAAGCCCCAGCGCAACCACTTCTGGGCCTATGCTTGTGAGCCTGCAAGCCGCAACTACAGAAGGCCATGAGCCCAAGTCTGCTCAGCAACAAGAGAAGCCACCGAAATGAGAAGCCCATGCACTACAACCAAGAGTAGCCCCTGCTTGCTGCAACTAGAGAAAAGCCCGCGCAGCAGTGAAGACCCAGTGCAGCCAAAAATCAGTAAATGAATTTTTTAAAATGGAAAATAAATAAATAATTCTAAAAAACCCATGGACCACCTAAGAAAGTGCAAAAGAAATTAGAAAATATTTTGAGCCAAATGAAATACAATATATCAGGATTTGTGGGTTACAGCGAAAGCCTTGGAAAACTCTTACACTTAAATGCTTATATTAGAAAAGAAAGAAAGATGTACAAATCAGTGATCTGAGTGCCAATCTCGAGAGAAAAAAATAAAAGCAAGCTAAATACAAAATAAGTAGGAGGGATAATAAAATTAGAATGGAAATCAATTAAATGGAAAAAACAGAAAATTGAGAAAGTTGAAAAGATTAATAAAGTAAATAAATTGCTGATAAGACTGATGAAGAAAAAACAAAATTATGAGGAATGAAAAAAGAGACATCACTGTAGATTTTAGACATTAAGAGAACTGATGAGAATTTTTTCTAATTTATTTTTAATTGAAGGATAATCCCTTGGGCTGCAAGGAGATCCAACCAGTCCATTCTGAAGGAGATCAGCCCTGGGATTTCTTTGGAAGGAATGATGCTAAAGCTGAAACTCCAGTACTTTGGCCACCTCATGCGAAGAGTTGACTCATTGGAAAAGACTCTGATGCTGGGAGGGATTGGGGGCAGGAGGAGAAGGGGACGACAGAGGATGAGATGGCTGGATGGCATCACTGACTCGATGGATGTGAGTCTGAGTGAACTGCGGGAGTTGGTGATAGACAGGGAGGCCTGGCGTGCTGCGATTCATGGGGTCGCAAAGAGTCAGACACGACTGAGCGACTGAACTGAATTGCCTCACAATGTTGCGTTGGTTTCTGCCACACATCAACATGAATCGGCCATTGGTATACATATGTCCCTTCCCTCTTGAAGCTCCCTCCCACCCCATCCCACCCCTCTAGGTTGTTACAGAGCCCTGGTTTGAGTTCCCTGAGTCATAGAGCAAATTCCCACTGGCTGTCTATTTGCATGTGGTACTGTATATGTTTCCATGCTTCTTTCTCCACTCGTCTCACTCTCTCCTTCCCTGCCATGTCTACAAGTCTGTTTTCTATGTCTGCGTCTCCATTGCTGCCCTGCAAATGGGTTCATCAGTACCGTCTTTCTAGATTCCATAGATCTGTGTTAATATACGATATTTGTCTTTCTCTTCTGACTTACTTCACCCTGTATAATAGGCTCTTGGTGCATCCACCTCATTAGAACGGACTCAAATGCTTTGATGAGGAGAATATTATGGACAACCTTATGCCGATAAAATCAACAACTTAGATGAGTTGAATAAATACTATTTAATGAATAAGCTCTCTTTTTTTCCTGGCTAACTTAAGTATCACCTTTGCTGCTGCTGCTGCTGCTAACTGGCTTCAATTGTGTCCGACTCTGTGCAACCCCATAGACAGCAGCCCACCAGGCCCCGCCGTCCCTGGGATTTTCCAGGCAAGAGTACTGGAGTGGGTTGCCATTGCCTTCTCTGAAAGTCTCTATCGTTTTCTAATTCATATATTGACATGGAAACATGGGTTTGAATGTTTCTGCCTTCTGTATTCCATTCCATCATTTGATTTCTTCCAAGACCCAGAGTTCCAGGGAACAAGTAGGCAGCTGTATCACCCTTTCTAACCCAGCCTGAGAAGTCACACTAGGCCACTTCTGCTTTTTATTGGTTACAAGCAAATCATAAGCCTACCCAGTTTCCAAGTGAGGATACACAAACTCCATCTGTCCATAGGAGAGGTGCAAAAACATTTGTAGCTTTTTTTTTAAATCCATGCTATCTTTAGTGGTAATACATCTAATGTTTTCATTCACTATAATATTTTCTGTCAGTTTTGCACAAATATCCTTTTAGTAAAAAATGGAGGACCTCTCAGATTAGATTATGGTCAAATATATACATAAAAATGGTTATCATTTGTTTTTCTCATAGAGAAGTTAGCGTAATTCACAGAGAATAGGTTTTTTTAACCATCTTATTTATTTATTTATTTTTGGCTGTGCTGGGTCTTTCCCTAGCTGTGGCACGTGGGGGCTACTCGCCAACTCTGGTGCTCAGGCTTCTCGTTTTGGTGGCTTCTTTTGTTGCAGAACACATGCTCTAGGTACACAGGCTTCCGAAGTCGCAGCTCGTGGGCTCAGTGGTTGGCGCTCCCTGGCTCCAGAGCATGCAGGCTTCAGTATTTGTGATATATGGGCTTAGTTGCTCTGATGCATGTGGATCTTCCCAGAGTGAGTGAAGTCACTCAGTCGTGTCCGACTCCTTGTGACCCCGTGGACACCAGGCTCCTCCGTCCATGGGATTTTCTAGGCAAGAGTACTGGAGTGGGTTGCCATTTCCTTCTCCAGGGAATCTTCCCGACCCAGGGATCGAACCCAGGTCTCCCACATTGCAGACAGATGCTTTACTGTCTGAGCCACCAGGATCTTCCCAGACCAGGGATCAAACACTGCACTGGCAGCCCAGTTCTTACCCACTCTACCACCAAGAAAGTCCTAAACAACTTTAGATATCATTTTTTTAGATATCACTTTTATTTTGATAAATGCAGGGACAGGGCAGGGAAATGTCTGCTTGGCGAGTTACAACATATAAAGCTTGTATACTGCTAAAACTCTAGGAAATGGTGAACTCTGTCTAAATTCTGGCATTCCTTCTTCCTAGGGATGTGTTATCCATATTCAAAGAGTCTTTAGAAATCCCCATTGCATGATCGGGAATTCTGTCTTCTGATCTGGCTCATCGATTCACTTCTGAGTTGTTGTTGTTCCCTTGCTAAATCGTGTCTGACTCTTTGCGACCCCATGGACTGTAGCACACCTGGCTTCCCTGTCCTTCATCATCTCCCAGAGTTTGCTCAAACCCAAGTCCATCGAGTCGGTGATGCCATCCAACCATCTCATCCTCTGTCGTCCATCCCCTTTTCCTCCTGCCTTCACTCTTTCCCAGCATCAGGGTCTTTTCCAATGAGCCGGCTCTTTGCCCCAAATGGAGTAGACTGAGATAAATTTTCCTAGTTGTTAAATTTGTTTCTTTGTTTGTGAACACCAAAGTAAGTAATCCTCTTGTGAGAGTGCCTAGGCCATGTTTTAAAAGTTGGTCACCCCTGTGGTAGGATCAGAAATATTGCAGTGGTTTTTAGAATTGAATGAAGAAATGTATCCCGAAATTAAAAAGTACTTAAACCTATAGCATTGACAGAGCTGAGTGTGAATTTCTTATCAAAAGCATCATCAAATCTAGGTTGGTTAAATAAACTAGAAGCAAACACAGTACATGGGAATAAAGTGTTTATTTAACAAACGTTGAGTTTGGGCCCGTGCCACACGGTGGCAGGCTTACTCTGTGTTATACTTCCTGTTCATGAAGCAAATCTCAATGTTTGGATTTAAGTCCAGGAAACCACATCTTCTGGAGAAGGCAATGGCAACCCACTCCAGTACTCTTGCCTGGAAAATCCCATGGACGGAAGAGCCTGGTAGGCTGCAGTCCATGGGGTCGCTAGAGTCGGACACGACTGAGCGACTTCACTTTCACTTTTCACTTTCATGCATTGGAGAAGGAAATGGCAACCCACTCCAGTGTTCTTGCCTGGAGAATCCCAGGGACGGGGGAGCCCGGTGGGCTGCCGTCTATGGGGTCGCACAGAGTCGGACACGACTGAAGCGACGCAGTAGCGCAGCAACCACATCTTCTAGGAAGTTAACTTTTAGAAAGAATGGCATAAGTTATTGATTTGTCAAGACTATGTTTTCTTATAAAATGTTCTTTACAACCTTCCACAGGACATTCCGCCTCTAGACCTCAGTTTCTTCATCACTAAAAGTATGGGTTTGGGTTACTTACAGTTCTAAAATCATCCTTTTCTTTTCTTTTTTTTTAAGTCTTCATTGGATTTATTCAATATGGCTTCTGTTTAATGTTTTCGGGGGTTTTTTGGCCACTAGGCATGTAGAATCTTAGCTCCCTGACCAGGGATCCAACCTGCACACCCTTGGAAGGCAAAGTCTTAACTGCAGGACCACTAGGGAAGTTCTAATCAATTGCCTTTTAAACAAATGTAGATACCTTTTTTATTTTGATAAATGCAGGGAGAGGGCAGGGAAATGTCTGCCCTTTTATAACCTCTCTTAAAACTAAAAATAGCCTAAACATTTTTAATTTCATCCATATTGTCATGGGGTTCTCAAGGCAAGAATACTGAAGTAGTTCGCCATTCTGGAAACAGTGACAGACTTTCTTTTCTTCGGCTCCAAAATCACTGCAGATGGTGACTGTAGCCATGAAGTTAAAAGATGCTTGCTCCTTGGAAGAAAAGCTGTGACCATTTTAGACAGCATATTAAAAAGCAGAGACATTACTTTGCCAACAAAGGTCCATCTAGTCAAAGCTATGGTTTTTCCAGTAGTCATGTATGGATGTGAGAGTTGGACCATAAAGAAAACTGAACACTGAAGAATTGATACTTTTGAACTCTGGTGTTGGAGAAAACTCTTGAAAGTCCCTTGAACTGCAAGGAGATCAAACCTGTCACTGCTAAACGAAATCAGTCCTGAATATTCATTGGAAGTACTGATGCTGAAGCTGAAGCTCCAAAACTTTCGCCACCTGATACAGAGAACTGACTCATTGGAAAAGACCCTGATCTGGGAAAGACTGAGGTGAGAGCAGAAGGGGACGACAGATGGTTGGATGGCACCACCGACTTGATGGACATGAGTTTGAGCAAACTCTGGAGTTGGTTATGGACAGGGAGGCCTGGGGTGCTGCAGTCGTGGGGTCGCAAAGAGTCAGACACGACTGAGTGACTGAACCGACTGAGCGACTGAACTGACTGAACTATGTCATTTATTAACTGTGAGATAAGGGACCTGGCCTATCAAAATTCCAGCTTCCTCATCTTTAAAGGACTATAAATTATACTCCTTTCGGGTGGATTTGTTAGGATTATATGGGGGGAAATGTATGTATGGCAGAGACTGGGCAAACTGTTCATTAAATCATTCTTTTTGTTCCTGGGCAACCAGCTAAACCACATTTCACATCATCACCTGCAGTTAATTGTGGTTGTATGACCACATTCTGGCTAATGGAATGTAAGAGGAAGAGGTTCCTGCTACTTCTAGGCTCAGCTCACAAAACCTCCCATTGTGATCCTCACTGTACTTTCAACTTCTGCAGTTTCCAGGAAGCTACTTCTTAGATGACAGAGCTATCGCCTTTAGGAAACGGGAGGGAACTTGGTCCTGAAACGGCGTGGAGGAGCGCTTCATGCCTATTACCAACACTCATTAAGGACTTTACGTGACTGAGAAATAAACCTCGATTTTGTTCAGCCACTGATATTTCTCTAATCTGGCAGCTGTCATTAACTAAAATAGCACTTAAAGCACTTATCACAATACCTGCTTAATTAATATTCAGTTCAGTTACTCAGTCGTGTCCGACTCTTTGCAACCCCATGAACCGCAGCACGCCAGGCCTCCTGTCCATCACCAACTCCCAGAGTCCACCCAAACCCATGTCCATCGAGTCGGTGATGCCATCCAACCATCTCATCCTCTGTTGTCCCCTTCTCCTCCTGCCCTCAATCTTTCCCAGCATCAGGGTCTTTTCCAATGAGTCAGCTCTTCGCATCAGGTGGCCAAAGTATTGGAGTTTCAGCTTCAACATCAGTCCTTCCAGTGAACACCCAGGACTGATCTCCTTTAGGATGGACTGGTTGGATCTCCTTGCACTCCAAGGGACTCTCAAGACTCTTCTCCAACACCACAGTTCAAAAGCATCAATTCTTCAGCAGTCAGCTTTCTTTATGGTCCAACTCTCACATCCATACATGACCACTGGAAAAACCATAGCCTTGAGTAGACAGACATTTGTTGGCAAAGTAATGCCTCTGCTTTTTAATATGCTGTCTAGGTTGGTCATAACTTTCCTTCCAAGGAGTAAGCGTCATTTAATTTCCTGGCTGCAATCACCATCTGCAGTGATTTTGGAGCCCCAAAAAATAAAGTCTGACACTGTTTCCATTGTTTCCCCATCTATTTCCCATGAAGTGATGGGACCAGATGCCATGATCTTCGTTTTCTGAATGTTGAGCTTTAAGCCAACTTTTTCACTCTCCTTTTTCACCTTCATCAAGAGGCTCTTTAGTTCTTTTTCTCTTTCTGCCATAAGGGTGGTGTCATCTGCATATCTGAGGTTATTGATATTTCTCCTGGCAATGTTGACTCCAGCTTGTGCTTCCTCCAGCCCATCGTTTCTCATGATGTACTCTGCATATAACTTAAGCAGGGTGACAATATACAGCCTTGACATACTCCTTTTCCTATTTGGAACCAGTCTGTTGTTCCATGTCCAGTTCTAACTGTTGCTTCCTGACCTGCATATAGGTTTCTCAAGAGGCAGGTCAGGTGGTCTGGTATTCCCATCTCTTTCAGAATTTTCCACAGTTTATTGTGATTCCCACATTCAAAGTCTTTGGCATAGTCAATAAAGCAGAAATAGATGTTTTTCTGGAACTCTCTTGCTTTTTTGATGATGCAGTGGATGTTAGCAATTTGATCTCTGGTTCCTCTGCCTTTTCTAAAACCAGCTTGAACATCTAGAAGTTCACGGTTCACGTATTGCTGAAGCCTGGCTTGGAGAATTTTAAGCATTGCTTTACTAACGTGTGAGATGAGTGCAATTGTGCAGTAGCTTGAGCATTCTTTGGCATTGCCTTTCTTTGGGATTGGAATAAAAACTCACCTTTTTCCAGTCCTGTGGCCACTGCTGAGTTTTCCAAATTTGCTGGCATATTGAATGCAGCACTTTCACAGCATCATCTTTCAGGGTTTGAAATAGCTCAACTGGAATTCCATCACGTCCACTAGCTTTGTTCCTAAGGCCACTTGACTTCACATTCCAGAATGTCTCACTCTAGGTGAGTGATCATCACACCATCGTGATTATCTGGGTCATGAAGATCTTTTTTGTACAGTTCTTCTGTGTATTCTTGCCACCTCTTCTTAATATCTTCTGCTTCTGTTAGGTCCATACCATTTCTGTCCTTTATCGAGCCCATCTTTGCATGAAATATTCCCTTGGTATCTCTCATTTTCTTGAATAGATCTCTAGTCTTTCCCATTCTATTGTTTTCCTCTATGTCTTTGCATTGATCTGTGAGGAAGGCTTTCTTATCTCTCCTTGCTATTCTTTGGAACTCTGCATTCAAATGGGTAGCTTTTCACAGCTATTTGTAAGGCCTCCTCAGACAGCCATTTTGCTTTTTTGCATTTCTTTTTCTTGGGGATGGTCTTGATCCCTGTCTCCTGTACAATGTCACTTACCTCCATCCATAGTTCATCAGGCACTCTGTCTATCAGATCTAGTCCCTTAAATCTATTTCTCACTTCCACTGTATAATCATAAGGGATTTGATTTAGGTCATACCTGAATGGTCTAGTGGTTTTCCCTACTTTCTTCAATTTAAGTCTGAATTTGGCAATAAGGAGTTCATGATCCGAGCCACAGTCAGCTCCCGGTCTTGTTTTTGCTGACTGTATAGAGCTTTTCCATCTTTGGCTGCAAAGAATATAATCAATCTGATTTTGGTGTTGACCATCTGGTGATGTCCATGTGTAGAGTCTTCTCTTGTGTTGTTGGAAGAGGGTATTTGCTATGACCAGTGCGTTCTCTTGGCAGAACTCGATTAGCCTTTGCCCTGCTTCCTTCTGTACTCCAAGGCCAAATCTGCCTGTTACTCCAGGTGTTTCTTGACTTCCTACTTTTATTAATTAATTTTATTATTTTTAATTTATTTTATTAATTAATATTAGATATTATTAATATCATGACTCTTAATAATCGACCAAGTGGATTCAGGGGAGGAAGGGGAAGGTTCTTCTGGAAAATGCCTTTTCTTGGCTCCAACATTTGTGATATTTTAATGCTTTTGCTCATGCCTATTCCCAGTTTTCTCTAATGAAATGCTATCTATCTTAAAGTCCAGATTAAATGTCGCATATTCAGTCAAAGACTTCCAAGGCATCCTGGTTGGAAATGATCCTAGTTACACTGAACTGTAACAGTTATACAATACAAGCCTCTTCACCTTTGCTGTCTTCTATAGTAGGATGGCATCACCAACTCGATGGACGTGAGTTTGAGTAAACCCCGGGAGTTGGTGATGGACAGGGAGGCCTGGCATGCTGCAGTTCATTGGGTCACAAAGAGTCAGACATGACTGAGCGACTGAACTGAACAGTAGTGTTCGGCATCCCTGGTGGCCCAGTCAGTAAAGAATCCACCTGCCAATGCTGGAAACATGGGTTCCATCCCTGGGTCAGGAGATCCCCTGGAGAAGGAAATGGCAACCCACTCCAGTATTCTTGCCTGGGAAATCCCATGGACAGAGAATCCTGGCAGGCTACTATCCATGGGGTCGCACAAAGTCAGACACGATGTACTGACTGAACCTCTACCACCACAGTAGAGTTTATTTTCAGGTGGATTTATATAGCTTCAGTTCAGTTCAGTTCAGTCGCTCAGTCGTGTCTGACTCTTTGCGACCCGATGAATTGCAGCACGCCAGGCCTCCCTGTCCAACACCAACTCCCGGAGTTCACTCAGACTCATGTCCATCGAGTCAGTGATGCCATCCAGCCATCTCATCCTCTGTCATCCCCTTCTCCTCCTGCCCCCAATCCCTCCCAGCATCAGAGTCTTTTCCAATGAGTCAACTCTTCACATGAGGTGGCCAAAGTACTGGAGTTTCAGCTTTAGCATCCTTCCTTCCAAAGAAATCCCAGGGCTGATCTCCTTCAGAATGGACTGGTTAGATCTCCTTGGAGTCCAAGGGACTCTCAAGAGTCTTCTCCAACACCACAGTTCAAAAGCATCAATTCTTCGGCACTCAGCTTTCTTCATAGTCCAACTCTCACATCCATACATGACCCCTGGAAAAACCATAGCCTTGACTAGACAGACATTTGTTGGCAAAGTAATGTCTCTGCTCTTCAGTATGCTTTCTAGGTTGGTCATAACTTTCCTTCCAAGGAGAAAGCGTCTTTTAATTTCATGGCTGCAGTCACCATCTGCAGTGATTTTGGAGCCCAGAAAAATAAAGTCTGTCACTGTTTCCACTGTTTCCCATCTATTTCCCATGAAGTGATGGGACCAGATGCCATGATCTTCGTTTTCTGAATGTTGAGTTTTAAGCCAACTTTTTCACTCTCCTCTTTCACTTTCATCAAGAGGCTTTTTAGTTCCTCTTCACTTTCTGCCATAAGGGTGGTGTCATCTGCATATCTGAGGTTACTGATATTTCTCCCGGCAATCTTGATTCCAGCTTGTGCTTCTTCCAGCCCAGTGTTTCTCATGATGTACTCTGCATATAAGTTAAATAAGCAGGGTGACAATATACAGCCTTGACGTACTCCTTTTCTTATTTGGAACAAGTCTGTTGTTCCATGTCCAGTTCTAACTGCTTGCTTCTCCCTAATTAGACTATAAACTACCTGGTAAGAGAGACTGTGTTTTTCTTTTTTCTTTTTTTTTAATTTTGTATTGCCACCAGGAAAGAGTAGAGTATTGTGCAAATAATTATTGATACTTGACTCATTGGTGAAAAATAAAAGCCCCAAGTAGTAAATGAGATTCCTTCTAGCATTTTTGTTTTCTTTTGGCCACTGTGCAGCATGTGGGATCTTAGTTCCTGGACCAGGGATGGAACCTGTGCCCCCTGAATTGGGAGCATGGAGTCTTAACCACTGGACCACTAGGGAAGTACCCCTCCCCAACATGTTAGTATATATCTTTCATGGAGTTTTATAAGAATGAAGAACAACAACTGAGCACTAATTCATCGTTCAGGGACAATAGTGGCAGATGTGGGTATTTTATGGTCAGTGGTTTTGGTTAGAGGAAATTTATAAAGAATAAATTAGTACCTGATTTTCCATTTTGAAACAAGGATGATTTTATATATAATACTAGTTAAACTTATTTTGGTTATTTGTGGGGGTTTTTTGGTCATTTTTTCTTTTTTTCATATTCGCTTAAGATGTTTTCCTTAAAATTTTTTAAAGTTATAGGTGAAATTAAGATTGTATATGCATCATAAGGAACTTAGAATATTTAATTCTGAATCCGCCTTTCATCTTCAATTTGATTGCTGTGTAATATTCTAGTTTCACCCTGTGCTTTATCCTCTAAAAATTAGTAATTTTCTATAAGTATTGTTCACTTGATTTACCAATGTAATCTACTAATTTCTTTACTCATTATTGATTCTTGTATTCGAATCCTTCCTCCTCGATTTATTTTTCTTCTTTTTGCAAGGGTCTGTGAGTGGAAAATTTGCTTAGTCTTAATTTGAACGCGTCTGTAGTTTTTTATCTTTATTATCTCCCTCCTCACTGTCAATTATCACCTGTGAAGGTTTAGGTGACTTACCCAATGGAGGGACTCAGACTCTCAAAACTCATGAGTTCCTGTTACTGTTTATCACACCCTTCTCAGGCTGTACCCACTGCTCTTGTCCATTTCTTATCAGAATTTCCCAGGACAGTAGTAAGAGAGGTTCAAGTTGATTATCTGGGTGCCCCAGTACAGGCTTCCCTGGTGGCTCAGACAGTTAAGAATCCGCCTGCAACGTTGGACACCTGGGTTCAATCTCTGGGTTGGGAAGATCCCCTGGAGAGGGGAATGGCAACCCACTCCAGTATTCTTGCCTGGGAAAACCCATGGACAGAGAAGCCTGGCGGGCTACAGACCATGAGTCGTAAAGAGCGACTGAGCAACTAAGCACAGCACAGCACATTGTGTAACAGCAGAACACTAGCTCCATTGCCTCTTGGTGATTACTTACCCTCACCAGGACCTTACTCTTGCCTGCTGGTCCCTGACACAGGGGCCCAAAGTGCCTGAGCGGTGGTGTAGCTTAAAGATCAATGAAGACTCTTGCTGTGTTCCCTGGTAGAAATGCTCCCCCTCTGGGAACCAAGACCTTCAAGCCTGTAGTTACAGTTGTGAGGATGAGAAAGCAGAAATTCCCCACATGGGTCACCAGAATCAATGGTAAAGAGGGCCACTCCCTATTGGATCTCATTGGATCTCATTTCCAGGTTTCCTATTGAGGATAACAGCACCATATAATGGTGATTGATTTAGAGCATTTTACATCCTGGAGGGGGTAGCACCCTGTCCTCATAGGGTATCATCTCCAAGATGGCAACTCAGCCAAGCTTTTGGCTGGCTGTTCTGTTGTTGACAGAGTGCTATACCATGGGATAGGTCCACTGGATTCCATGCCCTTGTGCCTGCTGGCCCGCCTCCTTGGCTATAAAGTGGTTCCTGGATTGGATTTCATATTTAAGAAGCTCTTTCATCTGACTAGGGACAAGGAAGAAATTCTAAACAGTGTGTTGGGTCACTTGTATACGCAAAGGTGATCTTGTGTGGGAGTGGTGTTGAGACCACGAGAGCAGCAGTCTCACGCCTGGCCTCATGGCTGGTCCAGGGAGCGAAGCAGGTTTTATCTTTTTATGCCACCTGTTCAGCAAAGCATCTGCTTCAGCACAGGGGAAGATATGAATCAGGGGAGCCATCTCCTTCAGCCAGGGCTAAGGTGCTTGTTTGTTTATTTAACGTGTTTGCGTGAGAGTCACAGGGAATTCGTCTGGTTCCTGGGGTGAGGGCGAAAGGGAATTAGAATTAAAATTCTTTTCCAGGTCTCCATTACCACTTCTCTCAAGCTTTTCTCCCCATTGTATGCCATGTTTTTTCATCCCAACTGTAAGAGCAGAAATTATCCCCAAGGTAGTTTGATCAATAAGGACTGAGGTTGTAGAGCTTGTTGTCACTGATCACATTCACCTGCTTGGTTAAGCTCATTGAAGAATCTCCCTCTAGATAAATTCTACCTTTTATTACATTTGCACAATCCTAGAAATTATGTCATCTTAAGTCTCAAAAACAATGATGTTGAGAATGCCAGACAGATTTTCTGACTGTGTATTATATAAACAGGTAAGCAATCTTATATAGTGATCTAAATGTTCCCTAGTTAACCTTTATAAGAGTTGGTGGTTCTCTGGTTTATTTCTCTGAATCTTGACTAACCACGAGAAGAGAGAGGGGCAGAGAAGAAAAGGCGGAGATGATCTGAGTGCTCCCAGCTGTTTTCATTCTCTCAGGAGAAATAATATTCAAGTGTTTAAGGAAGTAAGTGAAATCCCTTTTAATTTTGCTTGCTGAATATCAAGAACTTCCCAGTGACCTGTGAAAGACACGTATCCACCTAGGGAACCTTTAGAAGACTTCCTTGGCCAAGAAAATTGTGTAAGAGGTGCATTTAGTCATGCATTAGATAGCCCAGCTGAAGGAAGTGGGGCTGGTTTGGCTGACCCACGCCTGACCCAAATGACACTTGGAGTAGAGAAGCACAGTGGGGGGAAGGGGGTAAACGAAAGATGATGTTCGGAGTTTGCATTTACCGAGAGATTAACTTTTGAAATGAAATTCTGCAGCCTCCGAGAGTGCTTAGAATGGCTCTCCTACGTCCCATCCCACCTTAAACCTTACATTAACTATATTTCATTAGTTTACTGACAGACACTTCTTATCAGCATAGTCCTATATTAGCACAAACACCCGGAAGGGGTATTCCCCCCTGCCCCCACCTCTGGAGATAAGTGCCCAGTTTCTTCATTAAAGAACTACTGGTAAATGGAGTTCTTTTGCCCTGCAGGCAAATTTAGAGGGCCCTAAGATAATCTCTTTTGGAACAAGTAATTTTGCTGTTTTTAGATAACAGTTACAGAGAGCTTTTGGAGCTGGAAAAAAAGAAATCACCCAGCAACAGTGCACAGGCTGATTTTAGGTGAAAAGACTATAATTTGTCTGATGGAAACTTACTCAATCCAATAAATAGTCCTAATAAATATCTGATTCTTTCAAGTACCTTAACGTTAACCTAATTAGGTGTCCTTTGTTCCGGGTGTAAACAAGGTCATTGAGTCCAGCTATGCAGGGTGACTTGCTTTTCTTAAATAAATAACACAGTTTCAGGCCTCCCTATCTTTGAACACATTGCTCTCTCTTCTGGAAGGGCTTTCCTTCCCTTTTTCATCTAACTACTTCCTGTCCACCTGAATTTGGTCAAACTTTTTTATTAACCCCCTGTCTAATTCTTGGTGCCTCATTTGTGTTCATTTAGCATTCCGTATCACACTTTCATCTTGGACTGGAATAACCAAACTACACCTTCTTTGAGATCCACAAGTGGTCTTACTAAACTTTTCATTCTCCAAGATTCTGCAAACACAGCATCTGGCCCATGATAAGCAGTGAGTGCTCAGGAAATATTGATAACCCAAACCCCAAACTCCCATTTTTTTCTCAAACACGTTTTACATGAGAAACTGACTTCAGGGTCTTTGAGGAAAGTAGACCTCTTTTAGAACACTCACTGAGTGGCTGCTACCTTGGGGTCAAGCCACTTCATTCAGTGCAGATTGAGGGTCTTTATATAAACCTTCACTCCATGGTATTGAGGAGCTACCACACTGATCATCACTCAGGGGATACTGAGGGCATCAAAGTAAGCCCAGAAGTCTTGTTTTAAAAGAGTTTATAATCTAGGAAAGAAGATAGGGATAGATAATTTACTTCTTACCAGAATTGAATGAAACCTTCCTGAGCAATGTGAGATGTACATATCAGAATAGGTACACTGTCCTAGAAACTACAGCTGACACCTCTGCGTGAACTTCAGTTGCTGCTTCATCAGGGGGAGGATGCAGGGTAGGAAGACAAGAGTGGGTTTTGACCTGGATTTTGAAAGATGAGTAGGAGACTGATACATACTGATATGGGTTGTTAAAGATAACAAGAACTGGACGGTGGTTAAGGAAGTAAGAACAAGAGTTTATTCAGCAACTACTGCAAAGCGGAAAACAAACCTCACTATAGAACTGGACTCAATTCCCTTGTGGCAATAGCTTGTGATCAAAATCTGTTTTTACTTCTTTAACTACTGTTGGGCTCTGGTTTTCTTTATGGGAGGACAGGGCATTCAGGGCATCTCAGACTGAGGCCAAAGAATGAACAAACAAAGAGGAGTAAAGCAACTTGGGGAAAAAAGTAAGTAATCCAAAGAAAATTGAGCAGCCAAGGGAAGCAGGAATTCTCTGCACCCAGAGCATGCCGTCCTGTTGAGTTAGCCCCGGAAGATGAGGAAAAGTAGGCATCTTTTAGTAGATTAGCTGAGCTGTTTGGTGATGCTTAAAAAATGGTATGTTTTCCTATTTAAACGGGAAAAGTAAGTTTGAACAAAACTGCTTGAAAAGTTATGTTGTGCCAAGAAGTTGGGACTTTATATTGTGGAGCCAGAGAGTTTCCCCAGAGCTGCACAGTACTCTGTAAAGGTGACTGCAGTCTCCATGCCTTTCCAGGTGGCTCGGTGGTAAAGAATCCGCCTTCCAATGTAGGAGATACGAGTTTCGGATACCTGGGTGGGGAAGATTCCCTGGAGAAGGAAATGGCAACCAATTCCAGTATTCTTGCCTGGAAAATTCTATGGACGTGGCAGGGGTGGGGTGGGGGCTACAGTCCATGGGGTCACAAAGAGTCGGACAGTCTGAACTACTGAGCATGCACGCGCGCGCACAAACCACAGACCTGGTCACAACGGATGACAGGCTGGATGGAGCAGCAGGTCGCATACTCACTTTCGGCCTCAGTTTTTTTTTTTTTTTTTTCATTTATAACAAAAATAAACAAAGAGACATTTGCCATCTTAGGTCCCTTCCCATCCTGACAGCCTGCATCCGAGGTACCTCTGCCTTCCTTCCATTACCGGGGCCCTGTACCTCCTCCCTCCCTGCTTCCTTCTGATCTTGGTGCAGGGGCCACTTTCTCTATTCCTGGGCCTTAGGTGCTTGTCCACCGGTAGATAAAATGAGAGACGGATGTTCGGGGTTTGGGGGGTGCGGGGGATAGACATCTCTGGCCTTTTGCCCCTGGCAGCACCCCTAAGTAATGCCCCCGTGGGCAGACGCGCTTTGGGGCCGGGAGAAGGGTTTCCAGCCGAATATGCCCTTCCTAGGTCCCTTTCGGGTGGCTGGACGGCCCCCTCCCCACGGCCAATATCCAGAGCGAGGGCGGCGGGAGCAGAAAGGCAGGACAAAGCCGCTGACAGTGCCGGGACCGGGACTCCCCGCAGAGCCTGAAGGCCCCACTCGGCTTCTCGGGGAGGCCCCTGCCCGCTGGCCCGCGCCGAGAGCTTCGGGGCTCCCAGCCCGCCCGGATCGCGGATTTGCCCGAGGCCGGCGGGCGGCGGCGTCACGTGAGGCGGCCCGGGCCGCGTGACCCGGCGGCCCGGCCCCCGGCGCCCCCTCCAGCTCCGCCCCTTCGCCCGCCACTCGGCGGAGGTTCTCGGGCCCCGACGTCTCCGAGGTCCTGGCGGCTGGGCCTGGTGGGACGGCGCGCGGCCGCGGCTGGCCTCCCAGGTACCCCGGCGGAGCGGGGAGGCTGGGCGCGGGCCCGAGCGCACGGAAGCCCCTTCCCCTCGCTTCGCCTTCCCCGAGGGCCCGGCCGGCGCGCCCCGTTCCTCCTGCGCGCTCCCCCCGGCCCGGGTCCCCAGGCGCCCGGTCCATCCGGCGCTGCGGCCAGGCGGGTGATGGGGCGGCCGGCTCCGCGCCGTTAGCGCCTCTGCTAGCGTTTCATCCGAGGAGGAGGAGGGACGGGGTGGGGGAGAAGCTCTGGAAAGTTTTCCCGGGTCCCTCTCTTTCGGGCGCTGCGGAGACGACGTTTTGCTCGGAGCTGGAGTCTGGCACTGCTCTGGGCGCTGGTCTACGCGAGAGGAGACCTCCCCTCTGACTCTCCCGGTTCTCCCTCGGCCCTTGCCAAGATCTTCGCATCTGCTTCTAAGCCTCAGTAGGTCGCCATACTCTGCACCGTCTCCCTTTCCTCCGCAACACGGAGTCCACCAAAGGGGTTTTATTTAATAGGGACTTTGGTCCAGGAGTGCGATGAACTGAGTGAAAAGACATTTCTCTAGTCCTGCCTCGGTTAAGCTGCCTGCTCTATTTAAAATGACCGTCTAGGCACTCTATTCTGCTCTTGTAAGTGACTTTTTATGTTTATTTGCACGTGAGACACTCCGAAATCATCTGCTGCAGAACTCTGCATCTGAGGATTACAGTTTTTTTTTTTTTTTTTTTGATTACAGTTTTATAAAGCAGTTTCATAACACTTAAGAAAACCCAGATTCATAGTCTTATTTGGTTTGGGCTTATTCTTTTTGGAGGGAGGATTATAGCTCTCGGAGGCAAAAACTGAGTTTCTGAAGCTGGTGTATGTTGTGGACTAGAACATGAAAATATCGAGGTGTATAATGCTGAAAGGAATGGGGAAAATGATTTGAACCTGACAACAGTGTGTGGTGTGCTTTAAATTTTAGCAAGTGTCTGTTTGTAGTGAGCACAGGTGAATTTCATCTCTTTGGATTGCCTTCAGGGTTGAATAGGTATATTTAGAGTCTGTTAATATGGCAGTTAATCTGTGGAATGGATATCTTTTAATCCATTGTGCAAATACCAGTCCATTTATTAATACTTCTAGACTAGTCCTTTTTTCCTACCCTCCCGGCGTTTCTGTTGAAGAGGAAGGGTATTCATCTTTAAAGAGATTTCTTCTGCAGTGATTTTTATGTGATCCAAACGATCAAGTTCTGAGAACTTCAGAAAGCAGGTAGCTATAAAAATCAGTGCTATCAAGTTTGCGGCTTAAAAAAAAATTCTTTAAAATTGTTTAAAGAGTTGCCTCTGTGTTCTATGTCCAACAAAAGCTTGGCTTCATTTTAATAATCAGCAGTTCAAACTGGGAAGTCCAAGACAGTGTCTTCCTTTATCTGAAAGTCAGAGTGGGAAAAATGAAACCGAAGGGAAGTGAAAGACCTTCATTATCATGATTACGCTGTTTGTTCTGTGTGTACTGCATTAAACAGTAAGACAGGCAGGGAAAACAAGGTTTGGACCCTCAAGGAATGTCGAGTGCAGGCAGACATTGAATGTACATTACCTGTAATTCATATCATCTAAAGAGAACAAGTTAATATTTGGGGTGTAAGTCCTTTTAAAAAAAAAAAAACTTTTTTTGAAGTCTAGTTGCTTTATAATGTGGTGTTAGTTTCTACCATACAGCAAAGTGAATCAGCTATATGTATACATATATACCCTTGTAAGTTCTTTTTACAAAAGAGGTATACTGGATTGCTCTGTTCAGATAGTGAGATTTCATATTGTAAAAGGTACTGTGATACTCAAATTGAGTCCATTCCTGAGCCTAGAAGAGCCAGTAGCAAGGTTGAGTATTGAAGTACTTAGCCAAATCTATTTGATTCTTAAGTTTGGATAGAAAGAGTTAAAATAGCTGAGGAGACCTCTCTTCATATATATATTTAGTATAGATATGTTTTTAAAAAATGAGATCGTACCCATGCATAAGTAATATATTGTAAGTTGTGAAATGACTTCAGAAAATGATGAATCCCATCCAGGGAAAATTATACTCAGACCATTCCATAAGTCTGATGGTCTGTCTCCATCCCACAATCCCAGAAGAGGAGATTCCATGGCTTTTGTGAGCTTAGCATCCCAAGGGGGAAAAAAGAATATTTTTGCCCCAATATTCTTTTTCATGCTTAAGAAAAAGTTTGAGTTTTGGAAATAGATAAAGTCTGTATCCTCTCTAGTGCTTCAATCCTGAATTCAAGTGGTATCTTGAAAACATTCAGTAATACTGTCTACAGCTGTGGAAGAGTGTTGCAGAGGTGACTGCCAGCAATTTCTCCCATCCCTCCACTACTGCCCCTCCTCCCCTCAAGAGATGGAGTCTGTTTCTGCTCCCTCTGAACCTAGGCTTTCCATGTCACTTGCTTTGACCAGTAAATGTGGTGGAAGTGCTGTGAGTCAGTTCTGGACATAGTCCTTAAGAGCCTGGCAGCTTGAGCATTTACTCTCTTGGGGGCCAACAGCTGGTATAGAGACTTGAGCTAGACTGGGTGGAGAAAGACCACCTGAGAAGGTTTATGTGAACAAGGCCTGGCCTGTTTCAACCCTAGTTAAGCGCCCAGTGCCTGCGATCCCAGCTGAGCCCACTTAAAACACAGAATTGAGTGAAATAACAAATTGCTGTTGTTTTAAGCCACTGAGTTTTGGGATGGCACATTACTCAGCAACAGATAACTGAAACAGCGTAGCACCTTGTGCAGTGAAACCCTGGGTATGGATCCGGTTCACGTGGAAGGCCGTCCCAAGATGGGATCCATGAGCACACGATTGTGGTCAATATATGCAGTGGCATGCTTTAAAGATAAGTCTCTCAATTAACTACATCTTTCTTTCATATTACATAGGGATGCACTAGTTGAATTAAGTACAGTTTAATGAAGACTCTGGCTATGTCTGGTTGCTCAGCTGGTAAAGAATCCGCCTGCAGTGCAGGAGACCTGGTTCAATTCCTGGGTTGGGAAGATCCCCTGGAGAAGGGATAGGCTACCCACTCCAGTATTCTTGCCTGGAGAATTCCCATGGACAGAGGAGCCCGGTGGGCCACAGTCCATGGGGTCGAAAAGAGTCGGACACGACTGAGCCACTAAGCACAGCACGGCACCTGGCTGGCTATGTCTTGTACTCTCCTAGATGATGGTTAAGTCAAAAGACAGTTTCTTTTGTGTAATTGGTTATTATTTGTATGCTGCTGCTGCTAAGTCGCTTCAGTCCTGTCTGACTCTGTGTGACCCCATAGACGGCAGCCCACCAGGCTCCCCCGTCCCTGGGATTCTCCAGGCAAGAACACTGGAGTGGGTTGCCATTTCCTTCTCCAGTGCATGAAAGTGAAAAGTGAAAGGGAAATCGCTCAGTTGTGTCTGACTCTTGCTGCTGCTGCTGCTAAGTCGCTTTAGTCGTGTCCGACTCTGTTCGACCCCATCCCTGGGATTCTCCAGGCAAGAACACTGGAGTGGGTTGCCATTTTCTTCTCCAGTGCGTGAAAGTGAAGTCGCTCAGTCGTGCCCGATTCTTCGCGACCCCATGGACTACAGCCTACCAGGCTCCTCCATCCATGGGATTTTCCAGGCAAGAGTACTGGAGTGGATTGCCATTGCCTTCTCCAATTATTTGTATATATGATTGTTATTATCAGTCTTAAGTTAACACTTGGTGATAGCAGTGTCTGACATGTTTCAGAGGAACTGCCCATTGTTGAGATGTCGGATGTGTGGTGTTCCTTGAAGTTTGCCACTTGATGAATGTAGCATCATCATCATGATTGTAGTCCTAAGTGCAGATGTAAGATCTGCTGCAGTGAACACAAGTCTGGGAAGTGCTTTGCTTTCAAGAGTCAAGCAGAGTGAATTGTATGCAAGCTGTCATTTCTAATGAATATGATATAGGACTTCAAAAAACCACAGATGGATTTTTCAGGGGCAGTTCTTACTGCCTTTTAAAAAAATTATTTATTTATTTGGCTATGCAAGTTCTTAGTCTTGGCATACAGGATCTTAGCTGTGGCACATGAAATCTGTTAATAGTCCCCTGACCAAGGATGGAACCCCAGTCCTCTGCACTGGGATTGGGAAGTCTTAGCCACTGGACCACCAGGGAAGTCCCATTATTGTCTTTAAAAAAAATCATCTGAGCAGCTTTTCATTCCATTTCTGATTTAGTTAAAAACAAAAAAATCCGAAAAACCCTCTCTTCTGGAGAAGAAAATCTCATTGGAGATCAGATGAGTGCTTTTATAGACTTAGAGTCTCCACCTCCGCTGGACTCTGTATAGCATCTTTTTAGGTTTCCCTGGTTAGTGTTCTTTTCCATCCTCCCCCCTCCCCTGCCCCTTTTTAAAACATTTTTTAATTTTTTTGATGTAGACCTTTTTTTTCCCTTAAGTCTTTATTGAATTTGTTACAATATTGATTCTGTTTTATGTTTTGGTTTTTTGGTGATGAGGCATGTGGGTCCCCGGCCAAGGATCAAACCTGCACCCCCTGCATTGGAAGGTGAGATCTTAAGCGCTGGACCTCCAGGGAGGTCCCGCCCTTATTTTTTATTGGTTTGCTCCATCTTTTGTTGCTACCTCCCCTCTTACTCTCAACAGAAAGCCTTCCCTCTTCGTTCACAGGGAGAATTTATGAAAGAGAATGCGCTCAGATACAAATCAAACCCACAGTGAGATACCACCTCACACCCACTAGGGTGATTATGATGACAAAGACAGACAATAAGATGGAGAAACCGGAACCCCCTACATTGCTGGTGGAACTGAAAAATGCAGACTCTCAGTAGCCAAGAGAGAACAATAAAGAAGGAAATTACCTCCAATTTTTTAAATTCCTTTTCATCAGATCTGTCCTTCACTTTTCACATGCTCTCAAACTGTTGCAACCTGGCCTCCCTGAGGCTTCTTCTTAGAGTTGCCAATAATTTTTGGTAAATGGAACAGACGTTTCTCAGTCCTCACCTTGTTTGGCCTCTCAGCAGCATTTGACCCAGACACTGCCTCCTTTGTGTCCCTAGGCTCCCGTGACACTCTTCTCTTGGTTTTCCTCCTGCTCTGCCTCTTCCTCCCGCCTCTGTCACGAAGCCCTGCTTGTCCCTTTGCTGTTGGAGTTCCTTTGAGTTCTGTCCAAGACCCTCTTCTTACTCCACACGCTTTTTCCTGAGTGATCTCATGCCAGATTTCCAAGTCTCCAATCCAGATCTCTTGCTTTTTAAAATTATTATTGTTATTTATTGAAATAGAGTTGATTTGCAGTGTTAGTTTCAGGTGTACAGCAAAGTGATCTGGTTATACATTTGTGTACATATCTATACAGCTCTCTTTCTTGATCTTCAGATTTATGAATCTGTCTATTCTACATACCCACTTTGATATCCTACAGGTAGCTAAAATGCCCAGAGTAGAATTCCTCATCTCCCCCTGTAACTTGCTGTGTTCTCTCCCATCGTGAGTGGTTGTTAAGGATCCCCCACTGCCTGAGCCGAGCGCCTGAGTGTGAGCCTTGGCCCTGCCTTTCCCTTGTGTCGCTTCCTCCTCCCATTCAGTCAGTTGCAGAATGCTTTTGAATCTGTCTCTGGGTTGTTTTCTCCACTTCTGTTTACCTGGCATAGACTTCCATTCTTTCTTCCCTGGTTACTGCAGCCACCTTAGGCCCTGGGTATGTCTCCTCCGTCATCCCCATCTAGTCTCTGCATTCTGTCGAAGTTTCCTTCACAGACACCCATCTGATCGTGCCACTTCCGTGCTTAAGTTCCTTTGGTAGTTACTTGTTGCTCTTTGGATGGACTAAGCTTTTTGGCCACACTATACGAAGAGCCGACTCATTGGAAAAGATACTGATGCCTGGAAAGATTGAGGGCAGGAGGAGAAAGGGATGACAGAGGATGAGATGGTTGGATGGCATCACCAACTCGATGGATATAAGTTCAAGCAAGCTCTGGGAGATGGTGAAGGACAGGGAAGCCTGGCCTGCTGCAGTCCATGGGGTTGCAAAGAGTTGGAAATGACTGAGTGACTGAATAGCAACAAGCTTTTTGCAGCAAGCATGGCCACGCTGTGGTTAGCATCTATTTCTGTGCCTCGAAACCACCCCCCCTGCCGCCCTGATGCCATGAAGTTCTGCTGGGGGCGAGATTGGCTCTATGTCTTGTTTACCTAGAGGACATCCAGTAAACACTTACAGAGTGAATATAGTGTGCTTCTGCCCATCCATTGCTGGAATTGTAGTTTGGCTTTAGGCCATCACAGGGCACAGGGATACTCTTCATGCAGTGGAGAGTAGTCAGTGAAATCATTTTAGAGATGTCCCCGGAGGAGGGGTTCATGACACCAGAAATAGATTTGAACTTGGGCCCATCCATTTTTTTAACTATTCACGTGTCTATTTTTATGTGGCCTATTTTGCTAAATCTGCATGCTTGATGCAACAAAGAATAGAAGCATAGAAAAAAATTATTTGTAGTCATGGAGATTTCTGGTTTCCTTTTGAAAATAAAAGTATGTCATAAAAGCAGCATAACTTCACAATCCTGAAGTTATCCTCTTTTGTTGCTAGTGCTGTGTCCACTTGGTTGGTTTGCTTTGCTAACCTGAGCATGTGGCTTCTGTAAAATGATTTCTTCACTTACAATGAAGGGGCTGTCAGATTCCCAGGTGTCCTAGAAATGCCTCAAGCTTCTGTGCAATGACATGAATGCAGCCTCTTGGAGGATGAAGCTTAAGAATCGCTTCCTGAGGCCATTATTGCACATTGACCTTCAAATCAGGTAACCTGTTGGTAGGTGAGAAGTAACAGTTGTCTTCTTCAATGAGTAATGGACTTGAATGAAGCTGATGAGGCCAAAGGGAATTGCAGTAAGTGTTAGGAAATTGTAAGAGAGCAGTCGAGCGGCCTTTCAATGAAGGTAGGAGGATTACCGTGTCACCTGCACAGAGGCATCTTGATGAGGGATGGCAGAAACTCCTTTGGAGAACACTTCATTCTTAGGGTCCCATAGTCTTTGTGGAATTTATCAAGTATTCGGGGCATTCTTTCTTACTCTCATTCGTGAGTGAGAGTCACTCAGTTGTGTCCGACTCTTTGAGACTCCATGGACTGTAACCACCAGGCTCCTCTGTCCATGGGCTTCCCCAGCCAAGGATACTGGAGTAGGTTGCCATTTCTGTCTCCAATTTTCATTCTTGCCATACAGTAATACTGAAGAAAAGAGAAGGAACGACAGTTGTTCCAGCTGTTTCAGTATCAGTGTCTCAGCCAGTCTCTGAAATTTTGCTGTTTTGCAAGACTTATATCAGAGAATAGATGAAATAGTTTAAAAGTGTATTTTTTTAAAGGGTGAAGTAGTAAAAAAGAATACCAATTTATTATTTTAGAATTGTTTTTAATTTCTTATTAATTTGACTTATTAATTAGCCAGTGCCCTTTCTTTCCCAGGATCAAGGCACCTGGGAAAGGTAATTATTAATGTTTCTTATGTGTATTATCTTGTTGTATAGGGTTTTGTGTGCAAATAAATTTGTGAAAATCTGAGTTAAATGATTTTAAGTAACTTTTTTTTCACAGAAGTAAAAGATACTTAACCAGTTTTCATCAATTAATAGCCAGACAAAAAAGTAAAAGGTAATTACAATTGCAAGCCATGATGGAAACATGATTAACCTAACAGTATAAAATAATTGCATAACAAAAGTGTTTTTTTATTTAAAAGATTTTTGAGCTCATTCTCTGGAGGCTTGTCTGGACCTGGGAAATACATTTGGTGTCGAGATCAGTGTTGTAGCATCTGCTGGGTCTCAAAAAGCTCATCAGAATAAGTGCGGAAGAAAACAGTAAGAGTAACATGGGGCTCTTCTCTAACTTGAGAGGTTTTTTGAATTGCTTGTGTTGTAGCATAGCTATAAGACACAACAAGTTATAAAATTGTGCTTTAGAAAATTTTACCCCGAGCCCTAGAATTCCTCTGTTAGAAAGTCTTCCTTGAGTTGAAATATAATGTACTCCAAAATGGGGAAAGATGGCCACGCCCTAAATCTTTTGTGTTCAAATGGGAACTTACACCGATGACAAAAGGAGGCTATAAAAAAAACACTTGTTCCTGCAGGAAACCTGGGTGAGCTTCACTGAGGAAATGCTTTCATGTTGTCATGCGCTGGAGAGAATTTGACTTCTGGAACTTCATATAACTGGTTTCTGGGAGATGTAATTTTTATATAGTTGTAACTGTTGTGCGCATAATTTTTTTCCATTTACAGGTATCACCTGGCCTGTGTGTTGGCATGTTTGTCTCATTGCTTACTTAGTTCTTCCACTTATATTTGCATTTTAGTTTTCCACTTACTAGGATTGACTTTCTGTTAGTCCTAGAGTTTCTCAGAGGCAGGGGTCATAATTGTATTGCTTTATGATCTTCCCCAGCATTATTGGTATGTGGGGTCAGAAGAATGAATATATATTATCATTTTGTTGACATTATCAAGTGGTAGTGCTTTCTTGTAAGACATCGTAGACTTTATCAATAGCTCATTAACTATAAATAAAGCCCTATTTTAAGATGGCCTAGCAGCTAAACTTGGAGAAGGAAATGGCAACCCACTCCAGTATTCTTGCCTGGAGAATCCCAGGGACGGTGGAGCCTCGTGGGCTGCTGTCTCTGAGGTCGCACAGAGTTGGACACGACTGAAGCGACTTAGCAGCAGCAGCAGCTAAACTGATAATTAAAATCATTACCCATCCAGTTTATGAAAATAGAGAAACCTTTACTAGGGATCTTCAGTTTATATTATAAGCGCTCTAAAGTTTTTTCAGTTAAAAAATCATTTTTCGTATTGGCCATGACTGTTTCTGGATGTTGTCTAAACCTGGCTATGGCTGGTATGCTGAGGAACACATAGGGCATTTTAGATGGATTGTTCCAACACTCAGAGTCCTTCCTGTTTCCTGTGAGGATATCAGCTTCCGTGATAAAGAGTGATACAGTCTCACTTCATGCCCCGAGGATGACACCAGCCAGAGGAGTCAGAGTCTAGGAGCTAAGCAGTTCTGCTGGGTGTCTCACTCTGTTATAATCTCTTTGCCTTAGCAAGCTTTCGGGTGAGCAGAAGACGGGTTGGGCGGGGTGAAGTCCCATCGGTGACATCAGTCTCTTTTGTGCCAAATACATCTGGGTAGAGTTCGGGGGGTGAGGTCTTTGTGGACGCCAAGGGCTGGCTTACAAGGCGACCCTAAATTTCTGGTATCGTTTAGTATTGAGACCATTATTTGATCAGAAACTTTCAGTATGAAAGTTTTCCTGTATTATTTTCCTCCATTTCCTGTTTTTAAAAAAAACTCTGAACATTTTCAAATATATTTTTGCTAGATCAGTAAAACAGTGCCTTCCCCGCACCCTCCCTTAACACTCGGTTCTTAGGAGGATCAGAAGATTGGCTGCTGCATACTCCTCAGTCTCCAGGTCTAATGCAGGTTTCTATAATTGGAAGGTCTGTGTCTGTCCTCTTGATTGAATTTGCTTTCAGAGAGTACAATGAAACAACCTTTTCTTCCCCATGCCACCAACTCTGAGGGACAGTGCCAGTTGCTAGGAGAAGCCAGCCCAGGGAATGTGATACAGATCTGTGGTCCTCGTGCATACAGAGTCAGTCTGTGGCAACACAGGATGTATATTCGTGTTTTTTTTAGGATGTATTTTCTAGTGGCAGAGATAATACAGAGATCTGTGTGGGTTGGCATATTATCCTTTGAGAGTGTGAAAGTCGCTCAGTCGTGTCTGATTCTTTGCAACCCCAGGGACTATACAGTCCTTGGAATTCTCCAGGCCAGAATACTGGAGTGGGCAGCCTTTCCCTTCTCCAGGGGATCTTCCCAACCCAGGGATCAAACCCAGGTGTTCCGCATTGCCGGCGGATTCTTTACCAGCTGAACCATAGAGGAAGCCCTTGAGAGGGTTAAACTCTTTAATAATCTCTGTTTCCATTTGTCTTTTTTGTTCTTTCATGTTTATTTTATATCCATATAGCAAAAAACCCCCAAAACATTGATTCACCTATTAATGTACAATGAATGGTAATTCATGCTGAACATATCAGTGCTATTTATGAGACAGTATTTCCTAAAGAAAATAATGGCTAAAAATAATGTTGCCAAAAAAATCACTATCTTGTTGAACTTCATGAGTAACTGTTTAGCATAACGGGCATGCTAATTACAACTCATTCTTTATGATTATCAGTCAAGTCCTGGAAGGACCTGTTCATCATAGGAATTAGTTTGGTCTAGTTTGAATTGCTGTAAGTACTGGAAAGTTCTAAGGTTATATTTCTTTTATGAGTAGAAATGTTCCATTCAGAATTTCCCTAATCTGAGCTTGCTTTCCCAAGACAGAATTATGACTATACTTCTCCTAAATTATTTTTTAGTTCTGAAACTCTTCTACATTTAACTTTTAAAAATAACATGCTTGAGTTTATTAATACAGGCTTGGTAGAAGCCCATGGGACCTTTCTTTGATTTTTGATTTTGAAAATTGTGGTTAAAATATGCATGACATTAAATTTAGCATTTTAAAACCATTTCTGAGTATACAGTTGAATGACATTAAGGCCATTCACGTGCTCATGCCCGTGTCACCATTCTCACTCTCCAGAAGTTTCTCGTCATCTCTCCTGAAATTCTGTATCCTATTTACTAACACCCCATACCCACCTCCCCCAGGCCTTGGCAACCTCTTTCTACTTGCTGTCTCTGAATTTGAGTACTCATTTATTCTTTTGTGTCTAGCATATTTTGCTTAGCATAATGTCTTAAGGGCTCATCCTTATTGTGTGTTAGTATTTCATTTTGAGACTGCATAAAATCCCATTGTATCCATGTTTATTCATTCCAGTGGGAACATATTTTGTCTATCTGTTCATCTGTTGATAGACATTTGAATTTTCTATCTTTTGGTTGTTGTGAATAGTGTTGCTTTGAACATTAGTGTACAGCTGCCTGAGACCCTGCTTTCAAATCTTTGGGGTATACCCTAGAAGTGGGGTTGCTACATCATATGGTAATTCTGTGTTTGATTTTTTGAGAAACTTCCATAATGTTTTCCATGTTGGCTGTTTAGTCGCTCATTTGTGTCTGACTCCGCTACCCCATGGCCTGTCCACCACCAACTCCTGGAGCCTACTTAAACTCACGTTGGCTGTACCATTTCACATTCACACCTTCTACACTTAAGTTTATATTAAAAATTCATTTTACAGATTTGCCAGAAGCATTCTGTCCCCCTAGGTAGTGAATTGAAGGTACAAATACCTCTTAAAACTTGTAACAGATTAGGAGGATAAACATAGTTAAGATAACTAAACTTTTATTTTCATTTAAAGTGCTTGTTTATTTTTTGTCACAAAATATGTATTACAGAAATTTGGAATATAGTTAAGCCAAAAAAAAAAAAAAACCTCTTTCTAGAGAAGTACATTATACATGATACTTAAAAAATTGTATTCTTTTTCTATATACATTATACTTAAAATTGTATTCACATAGTACATATTGTTTTATTATATACCTAAGTCTTCCAGAGTACTTCTGGTTTTTGTGGGTTTCTTGGTTTGTTTTTGTTTTTCTCTTGGAAAAAAGCACATAGTTGAGCTTTTTGTTAGCATCTTTCCTTGTAGTGCCCACTAACGCAGGACGGAAGAGCACTGGACTGTTGGCTTTAAGACACCTGGTTGTCATGGTTGTTCAGTCACTGAGTTGTGTCCAACTCTTTTGAGACCTCTTGGACTGCAGCACGCCAGGCTCCTCCGCTGTCCCAGAGTTTGCTCAGATTCATGTCCACTGAGTCAGTGATGCTATCTAACCATCTCATTCTGTCATCCCCTTCTCCTTTTGTCTTCAATCTTTCCCAGCATCAGGGTCTTTTCCAGTGAGTAGGATCTTCGCACATCAGGTGGCCAAAGTGTTGGCACTTCAGCATCAGTCCTTCCAATGAATATTCATGGTTGATTTCCTTTAGGATTGACTGGTTTGCTCTCCTTGCAGTCCAAGGGACTCACGAGTCTTCTCCAGCACCACAGTTCGGAAGCATGAGTTATTCAGCGCTCAGCCTTCTCTATGGTCCAGCTGTTACATCTGTACATGGTTACTGAAAACAACGATAGCTTTCACTAGACGGACCTTTGTCAGCAAAGTGATATTTCTGCTTTTTAATATGCTATCTAGGTTTGTCATAGACAAGGAGGAGGTAATGGCAACCCACTCCAATATTCTTGCCTGGAGAATCCCATGGACAGTAGGAAAAGGCAAAAAGGACAGCCTGGCTAATCACCGCTGAATACTTACCAAGGTACATACTATCCAGGGTGGCTTAGGTTGAGTGGACCTAGTGAACCTAATAATGTGTGAAGATTCTTCCCTGTTAGTGTCACATCTTCAGTACATTCA
The DNA here is from genome assembly GCF_029407905.1 of Bubalus kerabau. Lineage (NCBI taxonomy): Eukaryota > Metazoa > Chordata > Mammalia > Artiodactyla > Bovidae > Bubalus > Bubalus kerabau. The sequence continues at coordinate 19,837,645 of NC_073635.1, read as the reverse complement.
TTGGTAGAATAACTTCACAAGTTGCTATTTGAAGCATTTAATTTGTTTTTGAAAACTCCAGAGTGATGATTTAAATGAAACATAGTTAAACTATGTTTATGTTTCTCTACAGTGAAATCCATACAGTTAGATGAAAACTGTTAATACTTTGCTTCACATTTAGGCACAGTTAGTAGATGTCATAGGACATCAGCATTGTTCTAACTAATTCCACTCTTCCTGTGATGGATCCTTGTATTTCCCAGTCATTGAAAGTCACAGGGTTCTTCAGTCTGATAAGTGCATGGGTGCTAAGTTGCTTCAGTCATGTCTGACTCTTTGTGACGCTATGGATTGTAGCCCATCAGGCTCCTCTGTCCATGGGATTCTCCAGGCAAGAAGACTGGAGTGGGTTGCCTTGCCCTCCTCCAGGGGATCTTCTGACCCAGGGATCGAACCCGTGTTTCTTAGTCTCCTGCACTGACAGGCAGGTTCTTCACCACTAGCGCCATCTGGTATGTCTGATACAGATTTCATAAAAAGTTAACTGGTTAATTTTTAGTGATTCTGCCTGCTTTGGCTTTTTGGATTAACACTTTATAGTTTTGTGATAGAGGGTGGAATGTTAAGTCTTTGAAGTTGATAGAATTATGCTTCTTAGTATGATTTTCTTAATAACCAGTGAAGATACCACTGCCCCCAGGAAGAAGAGTAATTAAATGTCTCACCACAGTAATCTAACTAATGACGACGGTGGTCATTCTGAGCTAATCAGAAAATTCTAGTGGTATTTATATTTGCATTGCGCTGCCTCAGTAAAGACACACCCCGAGCCCAAGCTCAGGACTGATTTGTGTCATGGGCAGCACAGGACAAGTGCTGGGTTTTGATAGCTCCACAGAGCTCTTAGAGAACCTTGTTTCGGTTCTGAAGATTCATGTTATCAGTTGGCCAGGTTGAGTCTAGTCTAATGAAGACCCACTCCGTGCCTTGGTCCACAACCCAAGAGTATACTTTGTGTCACATGCTCTTGTGACCTCTCTGAGGATGAAGGACACATGTAGTCTTCAGGGCCTGCCTTCTCAGTGGTTTTTGGGAGAATGAAGGTACCAATGACATTCCCAAGGTTTAACCAGGTAAATCCAGACAGAGGCATTTTGGGGAACTGGGGGATGGATTTTTATTTTTTATTTTTTGGAGGTAAATTTCTTTTATATTTGAGGCATTTTGAAAAGATGCTGGTGTACATGTCTAAGACAAGGTAAAGTCAGAAGGAAGCCGTGTTGGGAGCAGTTCAGCCTTTGAAGGACTGATTGATGTTCTCTGTAAGAAGAGTCTCAGGAGTGGGTGTTGAATCCTGACTGCCCCGTAACCTGGGGAAGTCATTTCACCTTTGAACCTCTTTCATTACCTGGTAAGCGTGGATTATGGTCTCTTCCTTGTGAGGAAATTGTGAAGATTAAATGAAGTAATGCCTGTGAAGCTACCTAGCACAGAGCAGGTCCTTGATCCTTATTAGTTTCTGACTCCCTGCTCTTGCTGGTTTCATTACCAGGAGTAAATTGCTTGCTTGGCTAGTGTCACTGCCTTTGTTTTCTCATGTGTTCAGAAATCCCTGGAGCTTATTCTTTGCATCTTGAACTGTAGATTTTTGCAGAGCAGCTTTTTGGAAAACCCAGGCTTAGTAAGGTTATCACATCCCATGGATTGATTAAAAGTAAACCTGGGACTAGAACCCAGGCCTCAGGGCTCCAGTCCTTTGCACCAGGCCAGGGTTATTGGTAATGCTTTCTGCTTTCCTGAGGAGTGTGGGCATGGAAGATATATGCTTTGACTTTTTTATTGGCTCTCAAGTTACCAGCATTTGGAGCAGTATCTCATAAAGCTTCAAGTCATTTAGCATGCATAAACTCAGTTTGTATAATGAGCTATCATTATGCACGTTAGCTTGATTTTTTTTTTTTTTTAGCAGATTACCAAACCCTTAGGGCAGAGCTGCCTGTAAACTGATTAATGACTTCAGAATAATTGCGCTGCTGTCAGGAAATTGTATGACTTTGAATGGTAACATCCTTTTGTGTTATAATTTTAAAGGTGGTGAATCATATTTTTGGCTGATATAATAATTCCCCATTTAAAATGTAATTGTATGTTACCATAAAGTATTAAATTTTGACACAGTTTGATAAAGGTTTTGATTTAGTTCATATTCTAGAAGAATGGTGTTTGGATTTTCTTGGAGTTTATGTACCTGCTTGTAGATATCCCCACTGTTTCATTTCTTGTGTTTTCTCCCCTTATTTTGTAAGAGGCACAAGGCAGACCATTTGGGGGGGCATCTTTCTGTTACTTCTAAAAGCCTTTAAGACTGTCTTCTTGACATGCAAAGAACACTTCTAAATCAGGAACTAAGAAAAGAATGACAGTCCAGTAGAAAAAATAGTGACTTTATGTAATAGGATGACACCTGGTCTCTTAATCATATGAGACCGAGAGGTGAAGGGTGCACACGCTGGCTCCGGGTGGCATGATTTCAGGTCCTGAACTTCCACTTACTAGTTTGAGCAAACTCTTAAAATCCCTTTGTCTCCATTTCCTTGTCTATCAAGTGAGGATTAAATGAATTAATAAATGTAAAATAACTTGGGACAGTATTTGGCACACAATACTCAACAAGTGTTAGCTGTTGCTATGGTTGTGATTATTTAAAAAAAAATTGTCCCAACCTCACTCATCCTAAAAGAAATTCAAGTTTAAACAAAGCTGAGACACGTGAAAACACACCGTGAGCAAGGGTGTAGGTGAAGGGTGGTGCCGTACATGGATGACTCTTTTATATTAATATATTGGTACTGCTTTCAGTTCAGTCAGTTGTCGTGTCTGACTCTTTGCGACCCCATGAATCGCAGCACACCAGGCCTCCCTGTCTTATCACCAACTCCTGGAGTTCACTCAAACTCACGTCCATCGAGTTGGTGATGCCATCCAGCCGTCTCATCCTCTGTCATCCCTTCTCCTCCTGCCCCCAATCCCTCCCAGCATCAGAGTCTTTTCCAATGAGTCAACTCTTTGCATGAGGTGGCCAAAGTACTGGAGTTTCAGCTTTAGCATCATTCCTTCCAAAGAACACCCAGGACTGATCTCCTTCAGAATGGACTGGTTGGATCTCCTTGCAGTCCAAGGGACTCTCAAGAGTCTTCTCCAACACCACAGTTCAAAAGCATCAATTCTTCGGTGCTCAGCTTTCTTCACAGTCCAACTCTCACATCCATACATGACCACTGGAAAAACCATAGCCTTGACTAGACGGACATTTGTTGGCAAAGTAATGTCTCTGCTTTTGAATATGCTATCTAGGTTGGTCATAACTTTCCTTCCAAGGAGTATAAGCGTCTTTTAATTTCATGGCTGCAATCACCATCTGCAGTGATTTTGGAGCCCCCAAAAATAAAGTCTGACACCGTTTCCACTGTTTCCCCATCTATTTCCCATGAAGTGATGGGACCAGATGCCATGATCTTCGTTTTCTGAATGTTGAGTTTTAAGCCAACTTGTTCACTCTCCTCTTTCACTTTCATCAAGAGGCTTAGTTCCTCTTCACTTTCTGCCATAAGGGTGGTGTTGTCTGCATATCTGAGGTTATTGATATTTCTCCCAGCAATCTTGATTCTAGCTTGTGCTTCTTCCAGCCCAGCGTTTCTCATGATGTACTCTGCATAGAAGTTAAATAAGCAGGGTGACAACATACAGCCTTGATGAACCTCTTTTCCTATTCGGAACCACCATATCTACTACTGCGGGCAGGAATCCCTTAGAAGAAATGGAGTAGCCATCATGGTCAACTAAAGAGTCCGAATTGCAGTACTTGAATGCAATCTCAAAAACGACAGAATGATCTCTGTTCGTTTCCAAGGCAAACCATTCAATAGCACGGTAATTCAGGTCTATGCCCCAATCAGTAATGCTGAAGAAGCTGAACGGTTCTATAAAGACCTACGAGACCTTTTAGAACTAACACCCAGAAAAGATGTCCTTTTCATTATAGGGGACTGGAATGCAAAAGTAGGAAACCAAGAAACACCTGGAGTAACAGGCAAATTTGGCTTTGGAATATGGAATGAAGCAGGGCAAAGGCTAATAGAGTTTTGCCAAGAGAACGCACTGGTCATAGCAAACACCCTCTTCCAACAATACAAGAGAAGACTCTACACATGGACATCACCAGATGGTCAACACCGAAACCAGAATGATTATATTCTTTGCAGCCAAAGATGGAGAAGCTCTATACAGTCAGCAAAAACAAGACTGGGAGCTGACTGTGGCTCAGATCATGAATTCCTTATTGCCAAATTCAGTCTTAAATTGAAGAAAGTAGGGAAAACCACTAGACCATTCAGGTATGACCTAAATCCCTTATGATTATACAGTGGAAGTGAGAAATAGATTCAAGGGACTAGATCTGATAGATAGAGTGCCTGATAAACTAAGGATGGAGGTTCGTGACATTGTACAGGAGACAGGGATCAAGACCATCCCCATGGAAAAGAAATGCAAAAAGGCAAAATGGCTGTCTGAGGAGGCCTTACAAATAGCTGTGAAAAGGAAGAGAAGCGAAAAGCAAAGGAGAAAAGGAAAGATATAAGCATCTGAATGTGGAGTTCCAAAGAATAGCAAGAAGAGATAAGAAAGCCTTCCTCATCTATCAGTGCAAAGGAATAGAGGTACTGCTTTAGCAGAGGATGATTTAAAATAGCTGTTAAAGGTAAAAGAGCTATTAGATTTTGACCCTGCTGTTCCACTTTTAGGAATTTATCTTAGAAACATACATTAAAAAGACATGTATGTATGCAAGCAGTAGTTTCAGTGTTGTTTATGTTAGCAACAGACTGGTAGTGACTTATTTCTGGTGGGAGACATTTAAATTGTTAAATTCATATAATGAAATGTGCTTGTGGAACCACTGAAGAGAGATGATGTACATGTGTTTATGATTCCAAAGATGTACTATTAAGGGGAAGGGGGAAGCTTTTACCCCCACACCTGCCATGTAAGTCTGCACTGTCTCTGGAAGGAATTAGAATCAACTGTGGTAGCGGTTGCCTTTGAAGAGAGGGTCAGGGAGGGGTGGTAGGGAGACTGACTTTCCTGTATCCTTTGGTACCATCTGGAACAGAAAAATGTTAACATGCCTAAGTGTTAGTTTTTCCCCTCTCTGAAGTCCTTTATGTGCTCCCACCAACACACACACACACACACACGTGTGTGTGCATGTACATATACCCTCATGCACACTTTTCAGAACAAATGTTAGTCCAGGGGTCCGACTGTGCAGAGATAAGAACCAGCCTGTGCTGGTGGTGGTTAATGCTTACTGAATATGCACTGTGATCCTTGGGGCATTGCAAGCATCTTACCCTTCTCATCCAAGCAGGTGCTGATGAGAAAAATCTCCCTGGGTGGTGGAAACTGAGGCCCTGGCTAAGTAAGCCCAAGACCCAGGGCTCTCCTATAGTTGCTGGCAGAGGTGCTGGGGCCAAAAAGACCTTGACTCATGTATCTGTTTTTAGAGACCTAAGAGAGTGAGTTGGAAGGACCATCAAGAGTTCTGAAAACTCATTAGAAAACCCTGGATGTGTCTATCAACTCTTTGATTCTATTTCAGTTTCCAGAGGCGAGAGCCAGAATGGAAACTCACCTGGCTTGATAGATTTTTGTGCTTCGTGCAGCCCCCTGGAATTTATAGAAATACTTTTGAACCCTCAGAGGATTGGAGCTATGACCAAGATTCTTTGTGTGAAACTTCTTGAACAGATCAAATGTAGAGTTTTACGGAAATTGGTAGATATCTCGACCTTGTATAGGATGCTCTCTAAGCCAATTGCTACTTGCCTGAAGGCTGTAGTTATCAACTCTGACGCCATGATGAGGGTGAATTGGCTTATCCTTGTGTGTGTAACATTTCTCAGTGTGAAATGCAATGTGGTCTGTATATATGTAGAAAAGGTAGTCATATAACTTATGCATCAAATATGGTACTTTTCTTTTATGGTTTCATCCAGTAAATCTTAGGCTACTGCTTCTTCATATTTTTGCCACTCCAGGCTGTTGAGGGATGTTCCATTTCTATCAGTAAACAGTGGCTCATTGGGGCAGTGGTTTTTCTACAAGGGACCCAGGGGTCTTTTAGGGTATCCTGGGGGCTGTAGTGGAGAGTGGGAAGGTAGAGATAAATGATCCTGATTTTTATAACACACACACACACACACACACACACTCACTCTCCTAGTTGGGATGAGAATTAACTCTCTTAGCCAAATGAATATTGTAAGCTTTAACTTTATCTCATTACCCTGGAGGCAGAAATACCTAATGAGACCTTGATTTCGCTGGTTGGCATGTCTTCTCTTCATTTATATGCTGTCAGATTGCACGTAAAACATGTTCGTGACCAATGAGCCCTGACTTGTAAGCAGGCACGACAGACAGCTGGTTCTAGCCGGTGGTTCTTCTCGTTACAGGAAAAGGCACAGCTTTGAAGGTGGAGGAAGGATTGGACACGGTGCTGGGGAACGTGAGCCGTCCATTTAACCGAAAGTAGGTGGTTTATTCCGAAATCAGCTTCTGTTTCTTCTTTATCAACGTGGTCTTTTTCTGTTTCGGTGAGTGGCTGTTTAATCTCTTCTGGAACCCTCTTTGTTTGTTACAGCAGAGATGTCGGCTCCTTTGTAGGAATTACTTGAAGTCAGAGTCATGGTGGACGTGGGAAAGTGGCCCATCTTCACTCTGCTATCGCCTCATGAGATCGCGTCCATCCGGAAAGCTTGTGTCTTCGGCACCTCAGCCAACGAAGCGCTCTACGTCACTGACAGCGATGAGGTGGGCCTCTCCCAAACCCCAGAGCTTCCTTCTAGGGCTTTCTGGGAGGTTGAGTCTGCCATGTTCAGACTGAGAGAAAAGGAGGGCAGAAGGAGAACCTGAAATCCAAAAAGATGCTGTGTCTTTGATGTAATTTGTCTTTTCCTTCAGTTTCTTGATTTAATACCCCTCATCCCTGCTGCCCTTCGAGTTTCATTGCTTGTTGTTGCCCAGTAGCTTAGTCACGTCTGACCCCCTGACTGCCACACGCCAGGCTTCCCTGTCCTTCGCCATCTCCCGGAGTTTGCTCACACTCATCTCTATTGAGTCAGTGATGCCAACAACCAACCATTGAGTTTCATGGTACAGCCAAATATTATAAAACTTAAGTAGGCAGCAGCAGTTGCATTTTAACAGCCGTATCAGTCTCTACCTATCTGCTGAGCGGTCAAGCTGAGCTGAAGCGCGTCTTATGTTCAGGGTGGAGAAGGGACGCTTTGTGTAGCTGAAGGCCAAGTGACTCAGAGAGAACTGTTTGTCTCCCAGGTCTTTGTATTTGGACTGAACTACAGTAGCTGTTTAGGAACTGGAGATAACCACAGTACACTTGTACCCAAAAAGCTGGAAGCCTTATGTGGAAAGAAGATTAAGAGCCTTAGTTATGGGAGTGGACCCCATGTTCTTCTCAGCACCGAAGGTAAAATGGCAACAAGTTCAGCTTCTTCAGTTTGTGGGAAATTGAACGGTTAATTGTAACCTAAGAGGAGGTAGGGCTGTGCTACATACTGAGTTTCGAATGCTTTGTTTCTTAATTTCTGAGAGGAAGTACATAAAGCAGGTGAAAGTTATTAAACACTTCAGGCTCCCCCTTGGAACAGCCGTCGGATGACTTTGATTTTAAGCAAACTTCTGAGGTTTTAGACGACTTCCGTAAAGTTGTGGAAGATGACCCACAGCAGACGAAGTGGTCCTTCAGCCCAGTTTTTCAGTGAGTTTTGTTGTAGCATGGCAACGTCCAGGTTTTACTTGGTACGTTTTTATAAACACAGGTGATACTGGTTTTGCTTTACTAGTGTCATTTCTGTATCTAGAATTCAAGAAGCCTCAGTTCATTTCCTGGCATTCATGTGGCCGCCATATAGAGAAAAGCTGGGGTAGATTCTTTGTGCCTCCCTGAGACCACCAGAGAGGCCTCTGCGTTCTTCCTAGGCTGTTGATCTGCACCGTGGGCGCCCGGAGCTCCCTGAGTCTGTCATGCATAACCCGGCCTCTTTCCTTCATGTTTTAGGCACATGGGTTCCTGCTCTCTAGCTGTTTGTTGGGTAAACTAGGGTGCACGCGGGTGCGTTTGCGTCCCTGCCTTTCTGTCTCTAGCCTGGGGAATCACGGCTTCCTTGGGTGTAACCACTGGTCTTAGTATTGAGCTTTTTAGTTGCCTTTGACTGCCATTGGAATCCAGCCGGGTTCTCGGCATCTTCCTCAGGCTGTGAGGTCCAGATGCGAGCATGACTGTCTAGTAAGAGTGTAACTGGCATGGAGCATAATGAGGTGATTATTCCGCCTCTGAGTTGTGTGATCCTGCCTTCTGGCATCACGTGGGCCCTTTCAAGCAGCTGCTGCTTTGCTGGCTGGCTCAGCTTGTCATCCATTGTGACCTAATGGTTTAATGTTTTTCTAACACATTAATTTTTTAATGCGGCAGTTGACTTCCTACCATTAAGTACTGAAGCGTTTTTTTTTTTTCCCCCCCCAAAAGCAAGCATATTAAAACATATGCATGACCTTGGGAGACTTAACATTTGGAATTATTTTTGGAGTTCAGATCCTGCAGTTTTAAATATCTTGAATGTTATAATTAAGATATAAATAAGCAGAAAGCACAAATATAAGTAACTGATTTTCTTGTGGGAGTGGTCTTCTTTTTGTTTTTAATTCAGTTTTGATTGTTGTAGTACATTGTACATAACATATATATGATACGTGATATATAGCATGTCTAATGTATGTATAATATATACATTTGTGTGTATTTTGTATCTATTTCAAGTAGTCATATAGTTCAAAAACAATTTAACACTTTAAACCATCAAACATTGTATGACTTTTAGTAAAAACCAGCACGCAGCTTCATCCATCCTTACTCTTAAAAACCACTCCTTTTTAACTCCTTCAGGTGTGTTTTTCTGACTTTTAATCTCATGTTTTTAAGTTAATATGCTTATGCTGTTGGTTTTGAATGTTCATTTTAGGCCTTCTCCTGTGACTTTCTGTAGCAGCAGATGGCATTGGCACTCTCTCTGATGAGCCTGATCAGCCTTCCCTCTGCTTACCCTGTCAGTATAGTGATGTCACCACGTGTCCACGTTCAGTTTTCACATTCCCAGGACTCGAACAGTGTTATTCACAGCTGAGCCATTCTCCTTTCTTCCACAGCTGTCTGCTTTCCTGGGCTTACTTTTCTCCCCATCTGTCATTAGCACGAGCTGGAACTCCGCTGTGTCGCAGCGTTGCTTCTGGGCACCTCTGAGCCCGTCAGGCCGCTCCAGGTCACCCTGTCCCCCGGCTCCAGCCTGGACTGGTCACTCTAAGCTGCTGCACACCTTTCGTCCTAGATCTTCATTTCACCGTCATCCTTGGAAGTCTCTTCACCTTTGTCCTTTCTGAATCGCCTACGTTTTGTTTCCCGTGTCTTCCTCCTTGGATTATACCCTCATATGGGTGAGACACATTTTCTAGTAGCTTCCCAAGAAAGGGATATGAGAGAAGTCTTTGAGACACCGTCTTAAAACGCCTTTATCTTCCCCAGGCAATTGATCCCTGACTTGTCTGCACAAAAAAGACAAAACAACAACAAAACAGCATTTTCCATGCCAATCCTTTAATAGTGTTTTGAGCATTTGCCTCTACTACCTGGTAGGCAGAGCTCAGTCCAGAGTAAAGGGTCTCTTCCTGGTCAGATTAGATCAGATCAGTCGCTCAGTCGTGTCCGACTCTTTGCGACCCCATGAACCGCAGCACGCCAGGCCTCCCTGTCTATCACCAACTCCCGGAGTTCACCCAGACTCACGTCCATCGAGTCAGTGATGCCATCCAGCCATCTCATCCTCTGTCGTCCCCTTCTCCTCCTGCCCCCAATCCCTCCCAGCATCAGAGTCTTTTCCAGTGAGTCAACTCCCATTTATAGCCCTCGAGGCTGCTGGCATTGTTCCAGTGTAATCCCCTTGCCAGCTCTGTTCGGGGGCATTTTTCCCATAGCCTTGTAGTCTCTCTTCTTGACAGAATGGTTCTTGTGCCTGCATTTTGTGGCTCTCAGGTGCAAGAGGAAGATGTCTAGATTCAACCTGTCTCCTCATCTCTGCAGGCCCCAACACCCACTCATTTCATGGCCCCAGGAGGCCACTCCAAGAGAGTGCACCAGAGGTCACTTAGTGGTTCCCATCACCTTCTTGTGATGGGCATTGACACGTCCTACTTTAATGCGCCTCTTTAATTCCTAGAGTGATCGCTTAGGGCCATGCCCCATGTGGGCATCCCTTTTCCAGTCCAGTTTCCATTGCCCATCCACCTGACCACACAGCCAGGCCATTGGTTGCAGCCGGTGAGTTGGTAAAGACCCAACCACAGGGGCTTTTCCGATTGCTCAGTTCTTGCGTCACTGCTGGGAAAACAGCCTGCAGTTCAGCCACTGAGCTGATTGTTCTTACCTCCTTCAGTCAGTCTTGCCATCCACTGGTTTTAATGTGGCCACTTTCCAAATGGGAGAGTGTCCATTTGCCTTGGAACTGTGTCTGTAAGGCCAGAAGCTCTTGGTCGCTTGGTTAGAGCTTCACAGGGCACGTCCATAAGGCAGTGGGTTCTAGCAGCTTCTCAGCCGGCTCCAGAGTTGGTCCTCGATGAACAGAGGCTGCCTGCTTCATGATACAGAAGGCACCTCCCCACCTTACCCCAGCAGTATGCCCCCCGGGTAAAACATTTCTGTTTTATTATGAAACCCTCTGGGCACTGCCTTCCTTACTAGAGTGCTTCTCCAACGCCACCCAAGATGTTGTGGGTATCTCAAGTTTCATGATTATTTTATGTCCTTCAGTCATTGAGGGAATCTCAGTTACCGCCCAGGCTACTGATTTCCTCTCAAGTGGTGGGCAGCATCTGGGAAATTTCTGGTCTGAAATCCCAGTGGTCACTGCTGGGAGGTGCTCCAGGTTGGCTGTAAGCTCCTGGTGCAGAGTGCGGGTGGCGGATACTCTCAAGGTCATGTCTGAGTCAGTGCCTTTCCACCTTTCAGCAATGGGAGAGCTGCCACCCTCTGCTAACTCAGACATACCTGCTCTCATGCAGGACCCCACTTGGATCCAGCTGTCTTTCGGGCAGTCTTACAGATGGGGCTTCCCTGCTGGCTTAGTAGCGAAGAATCCGCCTGCCAAGCATGAGATGTACGTTCAGTCCCTGGGTTGGGAAGATCCTGTGGAGAAGGGAACGGCAACCCACTCCAGTATTCTTGCCTTGGAAATCCCATGGACTGAGGATCCTGGTGGGCTACAGTCCATGGGGTTGCATAGCGTCGTACATGACCAAAGTGATTTTAAAAAGCCTGCTGTTAGTCCCCAGAAACCATCTGCCTTTCCTGCAGGCCACTGGGCAAGCTTCAATCATTCAGCAAATACATTGGTCCCAGCGCCCCAGCTTGAATTACAGTGGTGAGCTCTTCTTGTCCACGGGGTGTTCTCTCTTTAAACACCTGTTTGGGCTCAGGCAGTTCTAGGGGTTCCCAGCCAGCGCCCAGTTAAAACTGGTCTGAGGGTGGATTTCCACGCCTCATGTTTTAGGTAGGGGAAGCAGTCCCCAGTCAGAACTAATATCCATCCAATAATACCTTCAGGTAAGAGAGATGACACCACCTCACCGAGTCTGTTCCAAAACCCCAGTTTCCATCCAGACTGTCACTTGACTCCTGTCCACTGTTGCCCGTCTGCATCCTCCATTCTAAGCTTGGCTGTTAAGACTTTACCCACAGGCTTTGGAAGCACAGTGCGCTGGTCCTCTCTCCCCCTGGCTGTTTCACCCACACAGGTGCTTATGCCTTTGGGTGCCTGGCCAACGGTGGGGCCAGAAGATCCTGGCCTTTAGGTCAGTCTTTATCGTGATCATCTTTCTTATCCTCACCCCAGGGCATTCCGGATCAATTTTCTTATCTTAATCATTACCTTCTAGCTTTTTGAAAAGTGAAAAGTTGCTCAGTCGTGTCTGACTCTTTGCGACCCCATGGACTGTAGCCCACCAGGCTCCTCTGTCCATTGGATTCTCCAGGCAAGAATACTGGAGTGGGTTGCCATTTCCTTCTTCAGGGGATCTTTCCGACCTAGGCATTGAACCCATTGGGATTGAATACAGGTGCCTCCTGTATTATAGACAGATTCTTTACCATCTGAGCCACCAGGGAAGAAGCCCTTCTAGCTTTTTAAATGCCTTTAAAACTGGGATAAATAGAGTTGACTTGTTCGGGGCCCTTCGGTGTTAGAGACCAACATGGGGTCCCTTTGCTCCACCAGACTGTGACAGTGCCATGGGCGTCCCTTGGCTTCAGTTCCATCAACATCTCTCTTATTGATCCCACTCGGTAATTGAAGACTTTTATTCTGCTGGGTTGGGTCCCTTGATGCTCTCCCTTTGTCTTTCTCCATTTTCATAATTCCTTTCATGTTCTCTGTAAGATCCATATGAGGAAGTTGAGATAGCATATTGGATAAGGCATCTCAAACTATTTGATTTTGTATTCAGAGGTGAATACCCCAGGTATCGTAAAGCCAGTCCCACACGGCTTGCATCTCAGCTGCTTCATGTGGGATGTTCCATTTGCCATTAGTAGGGGAGTTGGGAAATCCCTCTTCTCAGGATAAACACACTACTGTGGCTTTTATCCAGTCCACCACCCTGGCAGTCTCCTTGGGAATAACCTCCTGGGTCACGCACAGCCACGTGTGATGGTTCAGTAGAGAGCAGTAGGTCCTGCCTCAACCCACACGTGCTCCTCCAGCCTGCAGTCTTGAAAACCACAGACACAGCTCTTATGTCAGTTGCACGCACAGCCCGTGTCAGTAAAGGTTCCTCAGGAAGCCCGAGACATCAGCCCTCAGAATGAGCCAGTTCCTGCACGCTGTACCCCCTGCCTTCGGTTGTTTCTTGGTTTCCCCTTCCCCTGCTGCTGCTGCTAAGTCACTTCAGTCGTGTCCGACTCTGTGCAACCCCATAGACAGCAGCCCACCAGGCTCCCCCGTCCCTGGGATTCTCCAGGCAAGAACACTGGAGTAGGTTGCCATTTCCTCCTCCAATGCATGAAAGTGAAAAGTGAAAGTGAAGTCGCTCAGTCGTGTCCGACTCTTAGCAACCCCATGGACTGCAGCCTACCAGGCTCCTCCATCCATGGGATTTTCCAGGCAAGAGTACTGGAGTGGGGTGCCATTGCCTTCTCCGCCCCTTCCCCTACGTTAACTATTTTCTCAGTTGACTCAGAGGTATTAGAGGTAGTTTCTGTTGCTCCTGCATAATTTTCTTGGCAGCTTTGAGGGAAATGGCTGAAGCTCAGATTGACCCAAATCTGAGCTTGAATCAACATCAAGGGCCCAACCCAGCACTTTTATTTTCATTTTGGTTGTTATATATGAAATAAGCCGGAAATTGTTCATTTAGCATGCTGCTTATTTTGCATTTCCTTATGTATCTGTTGAGCCAGTAGTTCCTTAGGAGTTGGCTCTACTCCCATTTCTAAATTGCATTGGTAACTTTGACCTTTAGTAACTGATCACAGCATGGCTGCAGTCTCGTACCACGGTGACTAGGTAGCTATCCAGGAGTCAGAGTTTCCTCGTTCTTTGCTCTTTAATCTCTTTGTCTTCAAAAAACAAATGTCTGTGAGCCATTTGCAGGCTGTTCTGCAAATCCCATTCCTGATATCAACTAAATAGAGAGTTCTTGGTTGCAGCATGTGTGTGAGAGAGAGACAGGCAGAGAGAAGGTGTTAATTAATTCCTAGACCCAATCTGTGTGTGCGTGTATGTATATAGGCATTCCCACACCAAGAAGTTCAGTTCAGTTCAGTCGCTCAGTCATGTCCAACTCTTCGCGACCCCATGAATCGCAGCACGCCAGGCCTCCCTGTCCATCACCAACTCCCGGAGTTCACTCAGACTCATGTCCATCGAGTCAGTGATGCCATCCAGCCATCTCATCCTCTGTCGTCCCCTTCTCCTCCTGCCCCCAATCCCTCCCAGCATCAGAGTCTCTTCCAGTGAGTCAACTCTTCGCATGAGGTGGCCAAAGTACTGGAGTTTCAGCTTCAGCATTATTCCTTCCAAAGAAATCCCAGGGCTGATCTCCTTCAGAATGGACTGGTTGGATCTCCTTGCAGTCCAAGGGACTCTCAAGAGTCTTCTCCAACACCACAGTTCAAAAGCATCAATTCTTCAGCGCTCAGCCTTCTTCACAGTCCAACTCTCACATCCATACATGACCACAGGAAAAACCATAGCCTTGACTAGACGGACCTTTGTTGGCAAAGTAATGTCTCTGCTTTTGAATATGCTATCTAGGTTGGTCATAGCTTTTCTTCCAAGGAGTAAGCGTCTTTTAATTTCATGGCTGCAGTCACCATCTGCAGTGATTTTGGAGCCCCCAAAAATAAAGTCTGACACTCTTTCCACTGTTTCCCCATTTATTTCCCATGAAGGGATGGGACCGGATGCCATGATCTTCGTTTTCTGAATGTTGAGCTTTAAGCCAACTTGTTCACTCTCCTCTTTCACTTTCATCAAGAGGCTTTTTTTTAGTTCCTCTTCACTTTCTGCCATAAGGGTGGTGTCATCTGCATATCTGAGGTTATTGATATTTCTCCCAGCAATCTTGATTCCAGCTTGTGTTTCTTCCAGTCCAGCGTTTCTCATGATGTACTCTGCATATAAGTTAAATAAGCAGGGTGACAGTATACAGCCTTGACGTACTCCTTTTCCTATTTGGAACACCAAGAAGTAGTGCTTGGATATTATCAGGGTGTCTAGGAATTGCACACAATTCTGATGCTATCTACTGAGAGATAGAATCAGATTGCACAGGTAAGAGGCTCAGTCCCACGACACCACCCTCCACTTGAGATGCTGGTCTCGAGCCCAGGTTGTTACCTGTGCTTCTGATTAACCTGCTGCAAATCCCAGGTTCCCTCCATCTCTCCTCGGGCTTTGTGGGTTTTTGTTTTCCACCATGCCATGTGGCATGTGGGATCTTAGTTCCCGACCCAGGGATCAAACTCAGGCCCCCTGCAGTGGAAGCACAGATTCCTAACCACTGGACCACCGGGGAATTCATGATTTGGATTGGATTAATTCTCTGGAATGACTCAAGGAACTCCAGAAAATCGATTTACTCGCTAGATGACTGATTATTATAAAAGGATATGAATCAACAGCCTGAATAAAAGAGCCTCCATCCTTGTAAGGCTTGGTGTCTAACACAGTGGCATGTGTAAGTGTTCTGGTTCTTCAACATGGAAACACTCTGAAAAGGGGCCAGAAAACTGTCCCCGGAGGTTCTTACGGAGGCTTCCTTACATAGTCATGACGGCTAAGCCATCGGCATTGGCAGTTGATTCAGCCTCCAGCCCTCTCCCCTCCAACCCACTTACCTTGTGGTTGGTTCTCCTGGCAACAGAGATGCCAGGAGATAATGTTCTTGTTATCAAAAGACACCCTCATCATTGTCAACTCTAAGGAGATTCCTCCGGTTTGGGGAGCTGTGAGCCAGGGACTGTGGATGATGACCAAGTATACAAGAGCAATGTATTTTTGTAATCTGGATGACCAAATTCATATTTCTTACAAATCACAATGTCACTAAAAGAAGTAAAGGTTAACACGAGTTGTACAGAGTCTGGGAGGAAAGTTCCGGGTCGGCTGTCTCTTCTCTGAGCTGACTGTGTGTGTGTGGCCTGCCTTGTGTAGACGGAGTTGTGTATGCCTGGGGCCACAATGGCTACAGCCAGCTTGGGAATGGGACGACCAACCAAGGCCTGGCACCCATCCAGGTCTGCACCAACCTCTTGATCAAGCAAGTGGTTGAAGTAGCTTGTGGCTCGCATCATTCAATGGCTCTGGCAGCTGATGGAGAGGTAAGTGCTCTGCTCTTATGCTTTATTGTTACTTTAATTTTGGGGGGCCATTCCTCAAGGTATGGGAGATCTTAGTTCCCTGACTGGGGATCATGCTCCCTGTAATGGAGGTGCGAAGTCTCAGCCACTGGACTGCCAGGGAAGTCCCTCGTTCACTTGCCTGTAGCTCGAAGGGTAAAGAATCTGCCTGCAACGCAGGAGACCTGGGTTTGATTCCTGTATTGGGAAGATTCTCTGGAGAAGGAAATGGCAACCCATTCCAGTATCCTTGCCTGGAGAATCCATAGACAGAGGAGCATGGTGAGCTACAGTCCATGGGGTTGCAGAAAGTTGGACATGACTGAGCAACTAACACACAGAAAAGACATGTAAAAGTTACCGTCTTAACCATTTTTAAGTGTTCGGTTCAGTGACATTAAGTATATTCATGTTGTTTTGCAACCATCACCGCCATCCATCCACAGCACTTTCATCTTGCAGAACTGACCTCTGTGCCCATTAAACATGAACTCTCTCCTTTCTTTTAGTTCCAGCCCCTGGCAACCCCCATTCTGCTTTCTAAGAATTTAACCCCTCTAGGTACCTCATATGAGTGGAATCACACAGTACTTGTCCACTGTGACCACCTTATCTCACCTGATATCCTCAAGGCTCATCCATGCGGCCGCATGTGGTGGATTTTCATCCCTTTTTAAGGCTGACACTGTTTCATTGTTTATCTGTTTTGTTTATCCATTTGTCTATTGATGAACATTTGGATCATTTCTGCCTTTGGCCATGTGAAAGTGCCTTGCCTTTTTATTTTTTTTTAAAGACCATATTTGTACTTGAACTGAATATCATGTGAACATAGCTGCCCTGGGTACATAGCTAAAACCACCGTGAGAACAAGCTCCTTCTCTAACACAGCCTATGTTGTGGGGTCTGGAGCACTCTTTTGAAGACAGTAGACTGAATTCTTAAGGCAGTTAAGTCTCTTGCTTTTTGCTCAGATTACAAATCAGATGTATATGACAGCGTTCTGTACTGTCGTTTTTTTAATGACCTCTACCTGCACCCCACCCCCAGGTCTATTTTGTTTTTCAGTAAATGTAGTGATGTCATAGCATCACTACCAACATTCCAATAGGTTCTGTACAGCTTGATTTCCTGTCCCCCCCGGCCAAGTTGCATGCATATCTTAAATGTTACTCATCCCGCTGGTTCTATCGTCTGGTGTCTTGTGTCATTTCATTCCTCTCCATCTCTATCACCTTAGGTCAGGCTTTGCCATCTCCTGGACTGCTGCCATGGGCTCTTCTGTTTCATAGCTTTTTTTTCCTTTTTTAAAATATTTATTTATTTATTTGGCTGTGCCGGATCTTAGTTGCAGCATGCAAGGACTTTAGCTGGGGAATGTGGGATCTAGTTCCCTGACCAGGGATCAAAGTCAGGCCCCCTGCGCTGGGAGTGCAGAGTCTTAGCCACTGGCCCCCGGGGCAGTCCCTATCCCATAGCTTTTACATTGGTCTACACGGTGCAGTATAACTTCTCTGTCCACTGTGTCCTTGGAAATAAAAGTCAGATTCTGTTGTTCCCTGTTTAGTCCTTCAGAGACTTTAGAGTGATTTCACTAAGTGGGGTGAGCAGCTCGGTGAGATAAAGGTTTCGTGGCTGTGATGTGCTGGAGCCAGGCCTTGCACACAGCCCTGCTGCATGGAATCTACTGTTCCCAATCTGTTTCTTGGTCAGTGGAACCCCAGTCCCCATTTTTTAAAAAAACAAACGGCAACTGCATTGGAAGAGAACTTGGGCTATTTGAAAAGAAGTGCAAAAGAGTGACAGTTGAAATTAGAACTTGCTAATTGTGCAGCCTGCTTTCCTGGTTTATTGTAACCTTAAGCATATGCTACTCTGGGACACTGGTAAATATAAATATTTACACTAGCTGGTCCTGTGAATCCACTTAGTGAAGTGAAGTGAAGTCGCTCAGTTGTGTCCGACTCTTTGCGACTCCATGGGCTGTAGCTTATCAGACTCCTCCGTCCATGGGATTTTCCAGGCAAGAGTGCTGCAGTGGATTGCCATTTCCTTCTCCAGGGAATCTTCCTGACCCAGGAATTGAACCCAGGTCTCCCGCATTGCAGGCAGACGCTTTACCGTCTGAGCCACCAGGGACGCCACTTAACAGAGTGTAATTACTTTTCTTTCTGTGCCTGTGAAATGAACCTGTGCCACATGTACTTTTTAAGATATCAGTGTGAGTTTTCAAGACAGTCCATGGGCAGCCTCAGACATGTGATCTTAGGTAGAAAATGCTGACAGAGGAGAGAGAACAGAGACTCATGGAAGCCAGAACTCAGGATGTGTGAGGACCGCTTGTCACAGGCAAGTGAGGGGGTGAGAGGGTTCCTCACAGATCTTCCTAGTGATGGAGGAAGTTATCTCCTCTGCTGCCAATATCTGCCCTCTTGGCTCGTTCTTCTCTCTGGCCACACTCTTGTTTGACAGGCTCAGTTAATAATTAACTTGAAGGGATTTTTCATTTTGTTTTTCATCTTTAGCTTAGAGATCCATTTGTGTCTCTCTCCATTAGAAATATGGTTTTCAGGCTGTGGCTGATCACAGGCAAAAAGTAAACAGGATGCAGTTGAGGAGGGGAGCTGCTTGGAGATGACAGCCAGTGAGGACTCAGAAAACATTATCAAGCACAACTCAACATTCTAGAGCAGCAGTCCTACAGTTAAAAATAATTAAAAAAAAAAAAAGAATTTCTTAACAACCCCATGTCATTCCTGTAGGGAGAGGCATCTCCTTAATACTTGTGAGTGTGACTGTGTTAGGAAGTGGAACTGTGATTAATAATTGTAATGATGGTGGGCTTGTGTCATCAGGAGGGGTCTATAGTATCGCCCACTGGTGATTAATGAGATAGAGGAAAATAAGTATTGTTTGAAGGATTTCCATGGGGAAAAAAAAAAGACTACACCCAAAGAGTTAGGCTGATTTTTGTTCATATCACTGATACTTACGTGGCACATACCTCATTTCCTTTGGATGCCAGATTTAAAAACCATAAAGAGCTACTAAAATTATTGTGGCTGTGTAACAGTGTGGAGAGTACCGCTCGACTGCTTGGGTTCATATTAGTAGTAAATCGTACTTACTAGCTGTGGAATCTCAAGCAAGTCACTTAACCTCTCTGTGTTCCCATCTACGTGTATACAGTGGGGATGATAATAGTATTAATACCGACCCCAGGGTCGTCTTTCAGGCTTCCTGTGAGGGTTAGATGGGTTCCTGTGTGTGAAGCGCTTAGGACCATTAGCACACTGTAAGGACTCATCCAGTGGGTTTGTTTTGTTTTATGATGATTATCGTGTGTGAGAATTTTCACCCTTACTCTTCTTTCTTCTTCTTTTATCCTTCTCTTGTGTAGGTATTTGCTTGGGGCTATAACAACTGCGGCCAGGTGGGGTCAGGGTCCACTGCAAATCAACCAACTCCTCGGAAAGTGACGAACTGTTTACACATTAAGAGGGTGGTTGGCATCGCCTGTGGTCAGACCTCGTCCATGGCTGTTCTGGACAATGGTGAGGTGAGCGGTCTTCGCACCCCCCTTTCTCCTGTCCTTTTCTTTATGAGGTACGGGCTTAGATCATGGAAGGAAGAGTGCTCTGATTTGATGGCTCCATGGATAGTTAACTGATAGAGGTGCAACCACAGGCTGTTCGCTCCTCATTATGAATTTTTAAGTTCCAAGGTTTATCTGCAAGTAGAAGTTGAATGTGTTTTTGCCAGGTCCACATAGCCCGATGCTTACAGGCATTTGTTTGTGATTTAATGTAGTAGATGAAAGAAGTTGATGTTACCTCTTCTAATGAAAGAGGACTCTTTTTTTTTTTTTAAGTGAAAGCTGGTTTATTTGGAGAGATACACATTCCATAGACAGAATACAGCCTGTCTCATCGAAACATTCTGCAGACAGAGTGCGGGCCATCTCAGAAGGTGAGAGGCCCTGTGCGCTCTTTAAAGTTAGCTCATGGTGTTTATAAGCACTGATGCTAATGGGCATGAAGGCTCTGTGCCTGCTGGTGTCTGCAATGCTTGCCCCTAAGAAGAAGCAACTTGCAAATGCAGAATTTTTCATCCTGATGGTTATTAGCTACTCTTAAAAAACCCACCTTTCAGTGATCCTCGACCACGGTCACCTTTGAGCTGATGGTTATTTCTATAAAATTGTTCTGGTTGCAGCTTCTACTTAAATGGACCTGTTACCACTTGTGTGTGTCCCAGTGCACAAACTTTACTCCAGGATACTTCTCTGAATGCAAATGTACGGCATCCTGCATCGGGGTGTGAGGGTGATGTAGAGTTTACTGAGTACTCAGCTCTCTTAGCTGACTTTCTGAATCAAGCCTGATACTATGCTGGATGACTTCTGAATTCCTTGAGATAGTCATCTAACATCCTCCATCCCAGTATTTTCCACTTTTTTATTTATTTATTTTTTGAAACACTTTTTTAATTTTTAAAAGTAAATTTAATTTAAAAATTATTATGTGATTATTTCAACAAAGGAAAACAAATAAGACACATGAAATAAAAAGTGAATGCCTTTCCCTCAGTTTTTTAATGGCTTGATGTATATCCTTTTGGACCTTTCTCTATAAATAGTTACATACGGGTGAGTATAATTACCTACCGCTCTTCTCTGCCAGTCTGCACCTTTTCTGCTTAACAGCATAGATGTTTTACCTGGATCCATTGGCAGACCATTTATAGTTGCTTCCATTATAACCATTATAACAGTTGCTTAATTTTCTTTGTATGGATGTTCATTTTCCATGACCCATATCCAGAACTCTTCTGATGGGCATTTCAACTTTTTTTTTTTCATATTTGGCTATTAAAAACACTGTTGCACTGATTTTCTCTGTTACTGTTTGTGTGTATATCTTTGTACACACAAGTATTTCTATAGAATAATTTTCCAGAAATAGGGTACATTTTTTGATAGCTCTTGCCAAATTTCTCCCCAGAAGGTTCAAGCCTGTTAGACTTCCGACACTGAACGTGCTTTTGGCCATCTCTTGCTAGCACCCTGAGCTCTTTGTCCCCTTTTCCCCTTGTCACAGGGGCGTGGAAGGCCCTCAGCCACGCCCGCTTGCCCTGCGTTGCCCTGGGGTGTGTTGCCACCACACCGTGTGTTTCTGATCTGAGCCAGGCCTTCTGTCTGTTCCTGGCCAGGACTTCACCCTTCACACGCTGGCTGTTCTCAGCCTTTAACACTCGCTGTCAGACCTGCCCGGCTCTGCTGCTTTGAGCGGTGACCCCTCTTGCTGCAGGCATCTGAGGGGTCCCCACATTCTCCCGTGTCTCCTCCTTACACCTCTTTCCTCTGTCCCCTCTCCTGTGGTCCTGCCGGCACTGCCTTCACTGGACCCCCATCAGAGCTCACGGTCTGCCAATGGGAGATGAGTTTATGTCTTTGAGGTTTTCCTGCCTCTGGTCTTGCTCACCACAGTCTGCAAGATCGCTCCAGAATACAACTTTAATCATGTTAATCTCTGCTTTGGTATAGGAATATTTCAGTGGCAGATCCATGGATACATCTAATGTTCCTTGGTCTGTGTTTGGGCACTTCATCCCTTGGCCCTTACTTTTCCTTCTGGTCTTTTCCCTACCACCACCCAAGGTGGGTCCAGCCAGCCCACCTGCTTGTCTCCTGAACCTACCTCTCCCTGGGATACCTTCATCCCCATCTACCCTTTAGCCAGATCTGAGCATCTCCCCTGCTCAGATTTCTGCTATCTGAAAAAATCTTTCCTTAACTTTCTTCCTATGGCTAAGTCTTT
Source organism: Bubalus kerabau (assembly GCF_029407905.1). Lineage (NCBI taxonomy): Eukaryota > Metazoa > Chordata > Mammalia > Artiodactyla > Bovidae > Bubalus > Bubalus kerabau. The sequence goes on along the minus strand of NC_073635.1, from coordinate 19,815,820 downwards.
TCTCCTCTCTACCTGTAGTGCCTTGATTATATCTCTACCCCAGCACTTGCTGTCTGTCTGCAGAAAAATTGCGTATGTCCATCTCCCCTGTTCAACTGCTTCCAAAGACTTAATTCCTAGTACTTTTCAAAAAATCCTGAAATACAGTAGGTGATTAATAGTTGTTAATGAGCCTTAGGTTCCTTTTGTAGCAAGCAAGAATTAATGACTCGCCCAAGGCTATCCAGCTAGTAAGCTCTGGAGTAGAAGCTGCCAGATTCTGTCATCCCCACGCCTGAAACATCTTCTGTTTGGAGATCAGTTGTAGGACCTCATTCAGTAGAATATGAGTGTTGGAAGTGAAAGAAATCTCTCGTTTAGAAGGATTTCATTTTTATCTCTTTCCTCCTACCAGCAGTTTTAAAACCCTCTTCTCCCCCTTTCTCTAAGGTGTATGGCTGGGGCTACAACGGCAATGGTCAGCTCGGCTTGGGAAACAATGGCAATCAGCTGACTCCCGTGAGAGTGGCAGCTTTGCACAGTGTGTGTGTCAACCAGGTACGTGTGGTGGGCTCCTAGCTGCTGCTCCCCGTCTGTCTTCCCTGCTCCAACTTGGAACATCTGTGAGAATTTAGATCCTGGACCAGGGATTGAACTTGTTCCTCCTGCAATAGAAGCATGGAGTCCCAATCATTGGACCGATAGGGAAGTCCCAGAGATTCACTCTTTTAATCAGACTTGTTGAACAGTACCCTGTGCCTTCATCTGCCACATTTAATATTCTATCCTCCCTAAATTCCCATGATGAGAAGCAAGACCATGGTGCTGGCACACTGGTCTTGATAATTTGAAAAGCTACTGGGAAAAATCCAGTAGTCTCAGGTATAGGCTTTTCTAGTGCTTTTTTAATGTTCCAGAGAATGTCAGTCCATACCTGATGATGAATTGGCATTCTGCAAGAGCTGGCTGTAATCTTGAAGTTGATGTTTCCCCTGCCCTTCCTGTTCTCCTGTTGATGGTAACCATGTAAATTTACTTGCAGATTGTCTGCGGCTATGCACATACTCTAGCACTAACCGATGAGGGCTTGCTCTATGCCTGGGGAGCTAACACGTATGGGCAGCTGGGAACTGGCAATAAAAATAACCTGCTAAGCCCAGCACACATCATGGTGGAGAAAGAAAGGTAACTTGGCGGTACCATGTCTTGGGATTGTGTGTGCATGGGGACTTGGGCCTGTGTGCTGGAGCGCTGGTGTTTGGCTTTGTAGCTCTTCCGTTCATTAACGTTCTCATTGTGAACAAGAGTGCTGTACCAGTCAGCGTGAACGTGAAGTTGACATGATTCTCTTGCAGCTTTCTCAGATGACCATCCGACATAACCACCGAAAGGCATTCATGCATTTTGGTGTATTGCCTGCAGACTTCTCAGTAGGGTCTGTCCCCATGTTGAAATTTAAAACCTATTATTTTCCCTTTGGGCCAACTAAATTTTTAAATAAAATCTGCCCTTGAAAGGCCATTATCTGTTTAAATATTGATTTGATTTAATGTGTGTTACTGGAATAGATGCTTAAATGTTTGTTGAGCCATATTGTGAGTTCTTGCCCACTAAAGCTTTAGGATGTTGACTTCTAATTCTGGGACGCCACTTAAGAAGCATGCAGAGAAATGTAGTAAGTTTGGCTTGATGTCCCTTTGGATTGGGATATTCAGAGTCCATGACCCCTGGACCACTGCTTAGTCAGCCTAATGAGCGTTCTGAGCCCCAATTGGGGGAAAGAGAAAGTTGTATGTGTAAGGAAATGGTTTATTGAATACAGGATTTTTTGCTACTGGGTAAGCCCCCAGAACTGCCAGGACATTTTTTTCAGTGTCTACTTTACTCATTTACTGTGGTTGCTAGTCCGTTTTCCCAGGTTTTCCTCAACAGTATGCATTACTTGTCCTAACTTAGAATGAGCTTCGGGTGAGAACGGGGCACCAGGATGAGCGTAACCCAGAGCTGTTGCTCCAGTCTTTTGGTTTTGTCCGTATGACCTGACAGCTAACTTTCCTGGATCCTGGGCTCTTTGAGGTGTTCGGAGCGCAAAACTTTTACTTACCGTGTGTGGTGCGCTTGGGCTTCTGCGAAGCAAACATAACGTGCGTTTTTCTTAAAACTCTCCAGGGTGATAGAGATCGCGGCCTGCCACTCGGCGCACACGTCAGCCGCCAAGACGCAGGGCGGCCACGTGTACATGTGGGGCCAGTGCCGCGGCCAGTCGGTGACCCTGCCGCACCTCACGCACTTATCCTCCACCGACGACGTGTTCGCCTGCTTCGCCACGCCCGCCGTCACGTGGCGCCTCCTGTCTGTGGGTGAGAGAGAGCTCCGGCTGCCCGCCCGGACGAAGGGCACCGTCAGCGGAGCGCTGTGCCTGCGCGTCTGCTGGCTGTGGGCTCCGTCCGCTTCAGAATGCTTTATCCTCCTTCAGCTTTAAAACCCTTCCCCCAGTTAGATTTGCATGGTACTGTTTATTAAAATGCTGTGGAATATTATATGAATTTATTATTTCCTCCTCTTGGGTGTTTTCGGTTTGAGGTGAAATTCACATACAAAAATCAACCATTTTTAAAGTATACAATTCAGAGGCATTTACTGCCTTCACCATGTTGCTCAGCCAGCATTTACATCAAGCTCTGCAGCATTTCATCACCTTAGAAGAAACCCCTATACCCATTACGCAGTCACTCCCCATTCTTTCTCCCCCCCAGCCACTGGCAACTACCAGTTTGTTTGGTTTGTTTTGTTTCTGTGGATTTACCGGTTCTGGATGTTTGCCTTAAGTGGAATCTTACCATGTACAACCTTTTGTGTCTGACTTCTTTTACTCAGTGCTTTTGAGACCCATCCAGGTTGTAACGTAATACATGTCCAGTACTTCTTTTTATGACTGAATAGGAGAAGGACATGGCAACCCACTCCAGTGTTCTTGCCTGGAGAATCCCAGGGACGGCGGAGCCTGGTGGGCTGCCGTCTATGGGGTCGCACAGAGTGGGACACGACTGAAGCGACTCAGCAGCAGCAGCAGTGTCGTATTATATATACAGACCACAGTTCGTTTGTCGTCTATCTGTTGATGGACATTTGGATGGTTTCCACTTTTTGTCTATTGTGAATACCTGTTTTGAACATTCATGTACAGATATTTGAGTGTGTACAAATATTCTTAAGGGCTTTTGTAACACTGAATTTATTATATAATTTAACGTGAACTTAAAAAAAATGAAGAACTTGTTAACTTTGTGGAGTTAATTCCACTTTTTTTTCCTCCTTTTTTCCTTTCAACCAATCTCAAAGTTTTTTTTCCTTGGAGGAGAGCTAAGGAGAGATATTATGAAGGATAGTGGGGGACTTAGCTGGTAGTTAAAGACTCTGTGCTCCCACTGCAGGGGGCCCGGGTTCGATCCCTAGTCAGGGAACTAAGATCCCACCTGCCACACAGTGTGGCCTGAAAAAGAATAAAAGGATAGTGGAATTCAGGGTGATCTTTGGTTACGTCCGTCCCTTTTCTGAATACTGTCTTCCTTCATGGGCCTGTTGTTGATCGAAAATGTGAAGCTGTCATCAAGCTGAGTAGCCATTAGCAGGATAATCTTAGTCTCTTTTTATTTCTTTTTTGTACCTTTTGGCCAGTGTATTTCTTCTTTTTTTTTTTTTTTAGTGTATTTCTTCTAAATGTATTTTTTCTAAATTGTTCTTTTGTTTATAATGCAGAGGGAATAGTGAGTCAGGAAACCCTGTGCTTGAAAATGAACACAGCTGTGACAGCATGGGGTTCGGGTTGCTCAGCAGTTGATACTGAAGGTCTTGTAATACACGTCCGGCTCAGGTGTGTCAGGCGGCTGGGGCTGTCCCATCAACAGGTGACCCGTCTTTGTGGTCACGGGGGCAAGATGTTTAGGAAAAGTAAAGCTGCTGCTCAACTTAAAGAAATGGAACCTTTCCAGGTTCTTTTCCAGGTAATTCAGTGATTGTTTGCAGTGAATGTTGTGATTAGAGAAAATTTAGTTCATAGGACGGGACTCCTTGGCCATACTCACACATATGTATAGACCTGTACACATCTTCAGAGTCTCATATACCTGCCTAACCTGGACCTGTTTATGAAAGGGTTCTTGCATCTTAAAATCCTCATCTTGAAAAGATGTTCTTTTCAGACCAAATGTCCTACCATTTTCTATTAAGTTTGGAAAAAGTACAGTCACTAAGTATATCTCCCAGGTGACCTCTTTTCCTGTCCACCCTCTAAACGTCAGAAGTGTTCGTTTCCTCGCAGTTTCTGATCTCAGCAGAGTGCTGGGAAGAAAGTCAGAGGACGAATGGGTGCCTCTGAAGAACAGTTTCTTCTCTGGAGGGTGGTACTAGTTGCCAGAAACCAAGGTGGTCAGCCCTTAGGACGAGATGCAGGAGTTGAGGCGCTGAGAAGAACTGTGTTCTGGGTGGGGAGGGTGGGTAACAATCTAGGCTCTTGGACTCTTTGCCCATCTTAGTTATTTCCCGTCTTTTCATTCACTGGGGATTCAGATTACAGGGTCAGATTTTTGAGAGAATATCCACCTTTCCTCCACAGCCAAGAGAGCTCTGCATCATCAGGGTCGGAGGGGAGGCTGTAGGTTAGAGTAACAGGACTTAGGCAAATGGTATTTCCTTAGGAGAGTCTGATAATAGAGCTCATGGAAAGCTCGTTGTTAGGTTTCAGCCTAGCTTTTAGCAGTTGTCCCTCTGTAAGAGTTGCCCTGGTAACAGCAGCTGCTGCGAGTCTTGGGGGAAGTTCTCATGTTGGGGGAATTGGAAATGGGTCTCCTGCCTCAATAGTACCTTCATTCAGCAGTGCCAGTGAGGGTCTCTGGAATTTGTAAGTTTCCCTGTTAGCCAGCTTCTTCCTCTTTTCCTTTGTTCACACATGTAAAGCACAAGAAAGTGTTGCATGAGTTTGTACGGATGCCTTTTGTTTTCTTCATGATGACACGGTTCTACTTACATCTAAGAATTAAATGTCCTTGCATCTTTTTATCGGGCAGTGTGACCACGGTTTTGTAACGCCACTCCTCTTAAGTACACATTCCTACTAAGTAAATTTGCTCTGCTTTTAGATAGTGTGTGAGGATTATTGTTTGTGCAGCATTAATTTTTAAGGTTAAGAAGGATGTTTAGATGCCAGGGAGGGAGGGAAAAGGGTCACCCTGGGAAGGAACACCACTCCAGCATGACCACTCAAGTGAGGAATGTGTTTCTTGGGACTCCTTGAATTGAATTTACCAACTCCTTGAAACTACCCTAAAAGCAGAGCAGGTGTCCGAAAGTGCTTCAGTGGAGGAAAACTGATCAGTTCTCAGCCTTAGATGAACACTGCTCAAACTTTGGAGAGAAGAGTTTAGGTAAAATGACAATCTATAACTTTTTCTTTTCAAAAAGATTTTTTTTTTAAAGTGGACCATGTTTAAATGTGGACCATGTCTTGATTGAATTTGTTACAACAGTGATTCTGTTTTATGTTTTGGGTTTTTTTGGATTTTAGCTTCCCGACTAGGGATCAGACCCACACCCCCGAGCTAGAAGGTGAAGTTTTAACTACTGGACCAGGGAAGTCCACAGAATACACATTTCTAATGTCTAGCTTAGTTTGGAAGACCGGTTTTTGGCCTTTCCAAATATACATTTTTTAAAAATTAATTTTTTTTATTGAAGGATAATTGCTTTACAGAATCCAAATATATACATTTTTTTTCTTATAGTTTATACACTTGGTGACATTTAGGTATCACCAGCTGCTGAGACTCACCTTCTCATCTCGGGACATCAAGTTATCTCCTTTGTCTGCAGTACCTTCATTCAGTGCTGACGAGGGCCCCTGGAATTTTTTGTCTCCCTGTTAGCCTGTGAAATTTAATTTCTGTGACATTGATTTTAATACTGGAAAGTTGATTTGTCGAGTAAGGTGTGAACTCTTCTGAGAAAAATCTAATGGAATTATCCATCATGCTAATCACTATCTTTGTAAAGTCTTTCAAAGCTTGAGCACCTGTGTTAATGTGCTTGCTTCCTTCAGAGCATGAAGACTTTCTAACAGTTGCAGAGTCACTGAAGAAAGAATTTGACAGTCCAGAAACTGCCGATCTGAAGTTTCGAATTGATGGGAAATACATCCATGTCCATAAAGCTGTTTTGAAAATCAGGTATTTTCTCATGAGTTTAGACTCATCAGTAACCTTACTCTTTTGCAGTCTCCATTTCCTTGTTATTCCACACAATGGAGACTAATAAGAACTAATCTTGGGAGTAGAGTGAAACAGCACACTTAATAATTTTGCACGTAGTATCAGTCCACTCATTATTGAAAAGTTTTGCATGTATGTTTGTGTGTGTGTGTGCGCGCGTGTACACTCATGCGCCTTTTAGAAAAAGCATAATGTGGGAGTATTTTTCTGTATTTTTTGTTAAATGAAGTAGCTCGTACATAATTATTTCCATCAAAAAAATTGTATATAGCTTTAAGAAAATACAAAGGCCCATCAGTGAAAAGTGTATATGTCTTCTTTTAGTTAAAACTTCCAGAGAAGGCAGTGGAAACCCACTCCAGTACTCTTGCCTGGAAAATCCCATGGACAGAGGAGCCTGGTGGGCAGCAGTCCATGGGGTTGCAAAGAGGCGGACATGACTGAGCGACTTCACTTTCATGCATTGGAGAAGGAAATGGCAGCCCACTCCAGTGTTCTTGCCTGGAGAATCCCAGGGACGGGGGAGCCTGGTGGGCTGCTGTCTATGGGGTCACACAGAGTCGGACGACTGAAGCGACTTAGCAGCAGCAGCAGTTAAAACTTCATTTTCCACAAGCAGAAAACTTAGGAATACTGGACTTTCTGGTCCTGAGAGACATCTAATTCCCGGTTGAAGAAACGTTCTCTAAATACGGTGCATGGCAGGAGTTCTCTGTATAAATGTGAGGGAACTTGTGTTAATTAATAACTGGATGATTGGTCACCGAGGCTGCCATTCGAGAGGGAGGCACACAAAATCTGACCATTGAGAGGTAAACTGGCCATTTACGAGTCTTTTTTCAAAATTTAGTTTAACATCTATTTACAAAACAACATGTTTTTAGGGAACTAAAATGCTGTGTCATTCATTACTTTAAGGGAGTAAGTGTCTATACCAAAGTAGTCATTGAAAAGGTGAAGGGGAATTGTTTCTGTCTGAATACCTGTGGTCAGCCCATGCATAGTGTTCTGACCGAGTTCATCTATTAACCCTTGCCTAGACAGTAACTTTTTCCCTCCCAGACAAGGTAATTTCTTTTGTAAGTGGAGCCATTCTTTTCAGTATTCTGAATGGATATTGAACATATATTTGTGTTTTTCTACTGTAACTCATTTTAAAAAGGATTTGAAAAGATGATTTAAAAAAAATTATGAAGTATGTTACACTTAAAGAAAATCAAATATTCAGAAATCAGTTCCTCATTTAGGTGTATCTGTATATGTAAATACAATACAAAAAGACCTATTTAGTTTTTCTTCAAATATGTGACTATCCTAGTGAGTGTCACAAATAAATTGGTAACAGGCTTGGAAGGAGAAGAAGGGGAGCAGATGAAAGAAAAGGAACAAAGTTGGGACGGTGGCTGTTTTGAGGATGAGTCAAAAAAGAAGGAAAGTTGTCATGTACGGTAATGGAATAAAAATCCTTTTGAACATAATCCAGTTAACTTTTAAAACCATTTTAAGAATGTGCCGATTACAAAAATGCTGATTGCAAGAATGTGCTGGTAACATACAAACACTGAATCATTTGAGTGGTATTGATACATATCGATATGGCAATGGCAACCCACTCCAGTACCCTTGCCTGGAAAATCCCATGGGCAGAGGAGCCTGGTAGGCTGCAGTCCATGGGGTCGTGAAGAGTTGGACATGACTGAGCGACTTCACTTTCACTTTTGACTTTGATACATTGGAGAAGGAAATGGCAGCCCACTCCAGTGTTCTTGCCTGGAGAATCCCAGGGACGGGGGAGCCTGGTGGGCTGCCATCTATGGGGTCGCACAGAGTCGGACACGACTGAAGCGACTTAGCAGCAGTTAGCAGCAGCAGATACATATCAAAAGTTTGAACAGTCACTTTTGAATTTCTTTTCAATTTCATTGTTTGAAATGCCCTTCTGTATAACATCTTTTAAACAAAACAGGTAAGCAAAAGCCTTAATCTGAAATGAGGTCTGTCAGATGCAAACAGTGGTACTTGTTGAAGCGCTGGCTACTTCGAGGCTATGTATAGGTCTTACTGTTTTAATAGGCAATACCTTAAAGAATGAAAGTGAGTGTACGTAAAAGGTGAATATAAAAACCCTTGCATGTGGAACATATTTTGGTTCTTGTACGTGGAATGAATGTACTACTCAAATAGAGTAAACATCCCTGTAATACTTTTTTATCCTTGCTTCCACCGACTTAAGCAGGTGAGTTTTGCTGTTCTGTTTCAGGTGTGAGCACTTTCGATCCATGTTCCAGTCTTACTGGAATGAGGACATGAAGGAGGTGATAGAGATAGACCAGTTCTCCTATGCTGTGTACCGTGCCTTTCTCCAGTACCTCTACACAGACGCAGTGGACCTGCCCCCTGAGGACGCCATAGGTACCAGCCACGCTGGGACTGGCCAAGGCACAGGGTCAAAAATATGTCTCCCCAACTCTTACTGGGCTCACCTTGTGACTCAGCTGGTTAAGAATCTGCCTGCAATGCAGGAGACCTGGGTTCCATCCCTGGGTTGGGAAGATCCTCTGGAGAAGGGAAAAGCTACCCACTTCGGTATTCTGGCCTGGAGAATTTCATGGACTGTATAGTCCATGGGGTCACAAAGAGTCAGACACAACTGAGCGACTTTCCCATACTCTTATAGTTCAGTTAGTTGCTCAGTCATGTCTGACTCTCTGCGATCCCATGGACTGCAGCACGCCAGGCCTCCCTGTCCATCACCAGCTCCTGGAGTTTACTCAAACTCATGTCCATCGAGTCAGTGATGCCATCCAACCATCTCATCCTCTATTGTCCCCTTCTCCTCCTTCCTTCAATCTTTCCCAGTATCAGAGTCTTTTCCAGTGAATCAGTTCTTCGCATCAGGTGGCCGAAGTATTGGAGCTTCAGATTCAGCATCAGTCCTTCCAGTGAATATTCAGGACTGATTTCCTTTAGGATGGACTGGTTGGATCTCCTTGCAGTCCAAGGGACTCTCAAGAGTCTCCTCCAACACCACAGTTCGAAAGCATCAGTTCTTTGGTGCTCAGCTTTCTTTATAGTCCAACTCTCACATCCATACATGACTCCTGGAAAAACCATAGCTTTGACTAGATGGACCTTTGTTGACAAAGGAATGTCTCTACTTTTTAATATGTTGTCTAGGTTGATAATAACTTTTCTTCCAAGGAGCAAATGTCTTGTAATTTCATGTCTGCAGTCACCATCTGCAGTGATTTTGGAGCCCCCCCAGATAAAGTCTGTCACTGTTCCCATTGTTTTCCCATCTGTTTGCCATGAAGTGATGGGACCAGATGCCATGATCTTAGTTTTCTGATAGTATTGAAGGGTAAAAGGTTTCAGATTTACTGGTTTTTAACATGGTTTTTAAGAATGATTTAAAGTAAATGCCTTTAGAAATAGTATTGAATTTGGGTGAGAGATAAACTTCCAGTTTGGGGTTAGTAGATGTAAACTATTACATACAGGATGGATAAACAACATCCTAGTGTATAGCACGGGGAACCATATTCGAATGGAAAAGAGTGTAAAAGAGAATACCTTGTTCAGTCGCCAGGTCATGTCAGACTGTTTACAACCCCATGGACTGCAGCATGCCAAGCTTCCCTGTCCCTCACAGGGAATATGCATTTGTCTTATGATATGCTCCAGGAGATGGTGAAGGACAGGGAAGCCTGGCATGCTGCAGTCCATGAGGTCGTGAAGAATCAGACACAACTGAGCAACTGAGCAACAGGATGGTAGAGTATATAAGTGGGTAACGGAGTCGCTTTGCTGTGCAGCAGAAATTAACACAATATTGTAAGTCAACTATATGTCAATTAAAAAAAAATTCAGAAAGTATATATAGATATCACAGTTAATAATTTTGGACACAGTTAATTTATGACTGTGGTCTTATTTTACTCTTTTAATCTTGAAGTATAAATTGCTAATGAATTAAGCATATCATTTTGGAAACACGGGACAATTCGATTTTTTCCTCTTCCTTTGTACTATAGAAGAAATTGTATAAACTGAGTTTAGGAGAGGTGTGTTTGGGAGGTGGGGAAGGGACGAACTTAGAAAGAGAATTTATTTAGTAAGATTGAGAGTACTGTTCCCTAAGAAGCTCCTGCTGACTTATCTGTATAACTCTCTTCACCAAAATGAAATGTCTGTAGATGGTTGGAAACTATTATGAGCTCCATTAAGCATCCCATACTTTACTTTCAGGTCTTCTGGACTTGGCGACATCCTACTGCGAAAACAGGCTGAAGAAACTTTGTCAGCATATCATCAAGCGAGGAATCACCGTGGAGAACGCCTTCTCACTGTTCTCCGCTGCGGTCAGATACGATGCAGAGGTAACGTAAGCCAGCGCGCAGAAACACGCCGCCCATAACTCCCCGTGGGCACCTTTCCCCCTTTTTTTCTCATGGGACAAGGAACATGATGAGTGACTTCACTTCTGTTTAGGGAATCACTGAATGGACTGACCCCTAAAAAAATGAAATCTGGCTTGCTTTATTCTCTGTTTACAGCTTCAAAAATGGTTGTTTCTCCTGTTTCTACCTAAGATAGGAAACTGGAGTCCCAGCAGCCCCACTGCAGGTTGGAATATAAAGAGCCACATCTCATGGGACTAGCAGACGGCATGTGATATTTCAAGTATTGCTCCAGGCGAGCGTAATATATTTTTTCTCAGGACCCACTGTGCTTTTGCCCCACCGTTGCCCTGTCATAAGCCAGGGCTGCCCTGTGATTTATCCCTGTGTTTGCTCTGAAGTTCTGTCATCATCTAATTGTCACTCACGGTTATTCATGGATGAAGAGCCTGCTCTGGACTCCTTTTTGTTCGGTGGTTTTTTATACAGGATTGATTCATGGATCTCTGGAGAGTCCCTGAGTGAATGGGCTGTTGGGAGCCTTCAGTTCTTTGTGTGCATTTTCTGGAAGTGAAGAGCCATGGTACCATCAGAATGTCAGCTCCCTCTGTACAGGAGCTGTATTCCATTCATCTGTGTGCCTTGTGCCCAGCACATGGGTGGCCAGTGTTTGTTGAACTGAGTGAACACGGGAAGGATGCATTAAGGATATTTAGGGAACTGAAGGCTGAGATGGTTGGTTTTATGTCTTCATGGAGAATAAAAGTCAAAGAGCAGTAGCTTTGGCATTTGAGGTGTCTAGCTAAGGTTTGCACCCGAAATGACACAGTCAGTCTTTCATTTTATCATCATGTGACCAGGGAGATCACCTGGTGTCAGAATTTACCAGACTCATGCAAAGATCTGCAGCCGCGGCCTTGGAGATGTGTCAGAGGACAAACTGCATCTTTGCCGCATTTGGGGATCGAAATGGACCATTATGTCTTGGGTTTTCAAAATGCATCCTATTTTTATTTGAGATTATATTATGATTATAAATATTTGATAAAGTCAGATATAGCTGATTTTCTCTGTGGCCTTTTCAACAGATGGGATGATGATCAAAGTAGATCATTTCTAATAGGAAATGGATGTCTAGTTTTTTTCCTACCCTTTCTTTGTCATCATGAACATCTCTATTAGCAACGCTGTTGCTTCAGATTTTATTTCCTCTCAGTGATACAATTTTAAATTGGTCCATGACTTTTCACTTCATTTGGCGATTGACTTTGAACCTTCTGTGTCTCTCCATACTCCTTCTCAGTGCTAATGAAGTCTTTGTTCTTGGGATAAGGAGCTTGCTGACCGAAACCAGTCAGGACCACCTGTACTGTGCTACGTTGCTTCCGTTGTGTCCGATTCTGTGCAACCCCATGGACTGTAGCCCCAGGCTCCTCTGTCCATGGGATTCTCCAGGCAAGAATACTGGAGTGGGTTGCCATGCCCTCCTCCAGGGGACCTTCCCCACCCAAGGATTCAACCCGAGTATCTTTTGTCTAACCTGCATTGGCTGGCAGGTTCTTTACCACTAGCACCACCTGGGAGCCAGGACCACTGGGGCAGCAACTCGACTCTCGTTGCTGGAAAGTTCTTTCTCACCTTCAGCTAAAATCTACCCCAGAAAGTTTACGGAAGGTGCCTTATGCCTACCCAGGCCAGGTCATTTCCTTCACTAGTTTTCACTTTGCTGACATCAAGCACATTAGAAGCTGTCCCTTGTTTGAGACCACAAACGTGCTTCGCCAGAGTCGGTCCCATTGCTGGTGTGTAGTTGGCACTCGGAAGTACATGCTGAGTTAAGGGAACAAATGAATGTGTTTGAAACATGTCACCATAAAGTTGTACTTTAAAAAAATTGTTAAACAATAACTCATAATCCTGTAAATTATATGTATTCAATGTAGAGAAATTAGAAAATAGAAGGCAAAAAGCCTTCTTTTTAGGTTGAATTATTTTTTATTCTGTTGGGAGTTATATAATTGACTAATGTACCTTTACGTTTTATTTCCTTAATACTGTAGAATGTAGAAAGTAAATAAAGCTTTAGAATATAAAAATGAAGCCCACTTACTCTATCTGTAAGTTGATGGGAAGCTGCTGCTAAGGCAGATTGGAAATTAGCTGCAAAATCTGTTATTTTCAGTAATTCAGCTTAGGGACCCTATGTGACTTTTCTTTCATTCTGTGAAAATGGGAGGGTGGAGACTCCCTGCCTCTCATATTTCTTTTTTCTATAAAAATTACTGTGGTTCCTCCACGCTTCCTTTTGACAAGAGAATTTTGAAGCAAATGTACATATGTTAAAAGAACAAAAATATATTGACTCAATAGTTGTGACGATTTTTGAAAGTAAGCTAATTGTTGTGGAACCCTTATATTATAGATGCATTGTGAAATTTTCTGCAAATTTTTAAAAAGTAAAGAAGGACTTAGAGAAAGAAGACTTAAATATTCCTATAGTACAAACCTGAATGAGTATTGATATCAGGGGAGAAAATGTGTATAAAACATTGTCTCGTGATAGTCCTGATCATGTTTTAGGTATAAACATTTTGAAATGCTTCTATTTATACTGTTTCTTTTCAGGAAATTTTTGTTTTCTGTGTCTGGTTGAACATTAGAAGAAACAGTTGGGGAGTTTTTTTTTTTGTTTGTTTAATCAGATTAGAGAACTTTCCAGAAAATACTACTTTCTGAGCAGCTATGTCTTAAAATTTTGCTTTTGGTGGGTAGAAATAAATATGAGCCAAGAATCTAATTACAGAACTGATTTTGGGACATGATTTTTTTTAAAACTTAGTGCTAATGCCAGATGGTCAGCATTTACTTCTTTTCTTAGGAGGTTAATTAAACATTTTTGTGATCAGTAGACTACAGAATATTTTTTGAGTGTATGTTCAGTCACTCAATCATGTCCGACTCTTTGTGACCTCATGGACTGCAGCTTGCCAGCCTTCCCTGTCCTTCACTATCTCTCAGAATTTGCTCAAACTTGTGTCCATCGAGTCGGTGATTCCATCCAGCCATCTCATCCTCTGTCGTCCCCTTCTCCTCCTGCCCTCAGTCTTTCCCAGCATCAGGGTCTCCTCCAGTGAGTTGGCTCTTTGCATCAGATGCCCAAAGTATTGGAGCTTCAGCATCAGTCCTTCCAGTGAATATTCAGAGTTGATTTTCTTTAGGATTGACTGGTTTGATCTCCTTGCAGTCCAAGAGACTCTCAAGAGTCTTCTCCAACACCACAGTTCCAAAGCATCAATTCTTCGGCCCTCAGCCTTCTTTATGGTCCAACTCACACATCCATACATGACTACTGGCAAAACCGTAGCTTTGACTCTACGGACCTTTGTCAGCAAAGTGATGTCTCTGCTTTTTAAGATTTTTTTCCAATACGGTGAGACACTGAAATACTTTCTAAAAAAGAAAATCAAAACCCACTTTGATATGGAATGTTTTTGTACTTGATGTACAGTTGATCCTTGAACAGTGCAGGGGTTAAAGGTGTATAATTTACAGTCAACCCTCCATATCTGTGGTTTGTCCAAATCCCTGGAGTCAGTCAACCTTGGATCCTGTACTGCAGTTAGTATATGCTGTTGAAAAATATCACCCTGGCCGAGTAGTCCTTCTGCAAAATGTCTTAGCACTCATGTATTTTAGCCTTGGGCTGTTAAGACTGGATAAGAACTCCATTGAAAGCTGCAACATCATTTTAAAATGTGGGTTTTAAGACTGTCGATCTTCCATGTTTTGTTACTAAAGAAAATCTGTGGAAAGAAAAACCAAGTTATTTTCAGAGTGTGTACAGTGATTGGAATAATGGGATGTTTAAAGATTGAAAATGAATTTATAAATGTAGAATAGCAATATTGTATTTGATCTTCCTTCCTAATTAGAACAAATCTGCTATTTGATCTGCTTCAGATCGCTTTATAATAATTCCACCACAGACAGTCATAAACATGGACTTTGCTTTCTGAAACACCAAGACTACCATAATGAGATTCCTTGAATTTACACCCTTGCCCACTTTCATATTCCATAGGCTTGAGAAGGCACTTAGGAATTTTTTTTACCTCCTGGCCAAATACTCCTTGTCCTTCTTAGAATTTTTTTTTTTTTTTTTTTTAAGTCCAGCAGTCCTATTATAGTTGACTTATTGGGTAAGAGTTGCATTTTTTTCCCTAGGTAATTGAAGATCTGATCATTTGCATATTGAGCTGAACAAATCATGTACGTTCTTACACTATTTAAGAATTCTCAGAAGGGCATTTTTCTAATTTTTCTAGTTCACATATCACCATCAGCAGCACACGGGCTCAGGTTGCTGATTGAATCTGCTTGACTGTGCAGCTCTCTGGTTCATGGAAGTGAACGTGCAGATTTTAATTCCGCTCTTCAAGTGCGTTCAGCGCTTCCTTTTCTGAAGATCTGCCTTAACCACAGTTTAATTAGTTATTTAGACAACTCAGATTTAGATTACTTTCAGTATTCTTTGGAGAGGGCAATGGCACCCCACTCCAGTACTCTTGCCTGGAAAATCCCATGGACGGAGGAGCCTGGAAGGCTGCAGTCCATGGGGTCGCTGAGGGTCAGACACGACTGAGCGGCTTCACTTTCACTTTTCACTTTCATGCATTGGAGAAGGAAATGGCAACCCACTCCAGTGTTCTTGCCTGGACAATCCCAGGGATGGGGGAGCCTGGTGGGCTGCCGTCTATGGGGTCACACAGAGTCGGACACGATTGAAGTGACTTTGCAGCAGCAGCAGTATTCTTTAGTTAAGCCTTTCAGCGTTTGAAACTATTAAACATTTGTTGAATGCGGCTGACCCTTGATCAACGTGGGTTTGAACTGCATGGGTCTACTTATACATGGATATTTTTCAATAGTAAATACTACAGTACCGTTAGATCCGTGGTTGGCTGAATCTGCAAATATGGAGGGCCAACTATAAATTATACTTGGGTTAACCCCTATGTCGTTCAAGGATCAACTGCACTGAGAAATCTCACCAAACTAAATGGAGGGGAAGACAAAGCAATTTGATAAAACTATTTTCATAGAGTTGTGAACTGACAGTTTAGAAGCCCCATTTGTATACCTGGGGCTTCCCTGGTGGCTCAGACGGTAAAGAATGCCTGCATTGTGGGGGACCCAGGTTTGATCCCTTGGTCTGGAAGATCCCTTGGAGAAGGGATTGGCTACCCACTCCAGTATTCTGGCCTGGAGAATTCCATGGACAGAGGAGCCTGGTGGGCTATAGTTCATGAGGTTGCAAAGAGTTAGACATAACTGAGCAACTAACACTTTTCACTTTGTATGCCTGTGCTATATAAAAAAGTTCTTAACAGTTTATACCCCAGGTAATCTATACAATTGATAAACTGAATAAACTCACTTTTTCATTATACTACAAAGATCTTTAATTCCAAATTAGCAGATACAGGAGAGGTTAAGTTTTTTTTTTTTTTTTGGACTTTTTATTTTGTATGGGGTTATAGTAGAAGGGAGTGGCAGAGGATGAGATGGTTAGATAGCATCACCGTCTCAGTGGATATGAATTTGAGCAAACTCCCGGAGATATGAAGAACAGAATAGCCTAGCGTGCTGCAGTTCATGGGGTTGCAGAGAGTTGGACACAACTTAGTGACTGAACAGCAACAACAAATAGCCGAGTAACAAGCGATGCTGTGATGGTTTCAGGCGGACAGTGACGGGATTCAGCCATACGTGCACATGTATCCATCTCTCCCAAACTCCCCTCCATTCAGGCTGAGAAGTGGTACAGTTTTGCAGTGTCAGAATTTAATTTCACCTTTGAACTTGAAATTGTATAATTAAAATTTAAATACCTAAAGATCCATATCTGATACATGACATGGTTTGAAGGACTTTTTATGCTATGACTGGGTCCTTCTTTCTCATTTATATGTAGATAATAAACGTTACATATTTTTGATAAATTAAAATGTGATTTTCATCTTTTTATGGAATGTAATTTAGTCCCTAGAGCTGTTTATTAACCACTGAGTTATAATACCAGGAGTAGTGCTTTTTCCTGAATAACAATGTGAGAGAGAATGTTTTATGTTGTAGGGCATTCAGCTGTCCATTTAGCTCACCAGGAATCTCTTACTTTAAAGCAAAACAAAACCAAACCATGGATCCAGAGACTGCGCTAACAATCTAAATGTGTTTTCAGTTATCTGGGAATAGAACTCTGGCAGCAGCTGGCTGAGAGACTTAAGATGTGGTTTCTCTCTTCCTGGTTATATGACTGGAGAGCCTGCTTCTTTTAGCAAGGGACAGAGAGACTCGTAGAACGAGGAAGCATTTGTTTGCAAGGGTCTGAAAGGGGCATTTCTGTGTGGAAAGCAGCCCTTCCCCACCCTGCCTGATATTCTCATTTGGTGGGAGCTGGGATGCAGGAAGCCAAGACCCTACAGTTTAACTGTTGCTGGGATCCTGGTCTGGTAGAACCCTGAATATTGACCTTCAGTATTGCTGGCCAGGTTACAGAAACCGAGCTGTTAGACTTCACCTTTGTATACATTCCAGGTTACCTAATTGATGTAATAAATGTATGTTCCAACATTTGAAGGAACAAGGTCACAGTAGCATTTTGCTGGGGGTGAAAGCATGTCTTAGCACAGGCAAAAATCGGTTCTTAAACTCTTGGTTTGCCACTTGTGTATGAGACTTCCCCTGTGAATGTTGGTAGCTGGTGACTCTTCTCCTCTGATTGACTATCTGAGAAATTAGTGTGGTGGAAATTATAGTGTATTACTCCTTGTGGCTTTAAAAATGAAGACATTTTTATATAGGAGAGCATGAAAGTGATTTTAAGGTCTTTGGAATTTTTATTTAAAATTTTTTAAAATTGTTTTTTTAGAATTTTTATTTTTAATGTGTCACTTTAGGTTGATCATTTCATCATTTTTCTGTTTCTTAAAAGTCTTTTCTTCCCTTGAACCAAATGACCCACATCTTAATGCTTTTCCCTGATGCTTGAATGTAGTAAAACATATTATATGGACTTAAGTTGCTTTCAACTTTTTAAAACCATGTCTTCAAGTGACTGGATTATGTGATAATTGTGAAGAAACTGCACCCCTACATCCCACAACTCTGTGTGTGTTTTGAAGAGTCAGACCTGAGTAAGGGAACCATTGCTTTTACTGTGTGATGAGAAAATAGTTTGTATTTTTTCTGCCTTGTACCTGTGGTCATGTGTTTGCCTAGTTTGAGGTTTCTGGCCTCAAATCTCTTCTAGGGGAGGGTGAGAGCTTTGGGGTGAGGGATCTGGAGAGAAGGAATTCAATCAAAGTTAATTAAAAAAAGGCCTCTTCTTGTTTTTATTTTTGTTGTGTGTGTCCAGGATTTAGAAGAATTCTGCTTTAAGTTTTGCATCAATCATTTGACAGAAGTCACACAGACTGCAGCATTTTGGCAAATGGATGGCCCTCTCCTAAAGGAATTCATTGCTAAAGCCAGTAAATGTGGAGCCTTTAAGAACTGAAGCCCAAGACTGCTGGGTTTTGTGTGAGTGCTCTGGGGCTGGTGAAGGCGTGTCGTTTGTGCTCTATGAGGGATGTAATTCTGCAGGTAAAAAATAACAAACCATCACATGTCGTGCTCACATTGGGATACAGTTCTCTGTGTAGGGATATGTGAAGAGTGCACGGCTCTTCCTGTACCCATTTTAAACTATTTCCAGATGTGTGTATTTTGAATGTGACCTTAACATTTGGCTGGGACATTGTAAAGGGGTGAAAGTTTTGCTGGTTGGTTGTTTTTTTGTTTTTGTTTGTTTTTGATTAGAGGAACTTCTAAAGTTGGAAAGTGGACGTTTGTGGCAACTCTCCTGGCTCATGTATCAGCAGCCCTTTTGCTCCCAGGAGTTGGGATAGTGCACGAATTGTGAGACCTGTAGAGGCCCCCCCCACCCCCCCCCAGAATGAAAGGTGCTGACTTGGGACTTGGCTGAAGAGCTGCATTAGTTGCCAGGTCTGTAGCCTCACTTTGAAGGGATAGTTAAGATCGTTTGAGGTTTTGTTTGTGTTTTTGCATCATTGATGACTTTTTTTAACTTCAAAGTGATATTCAATTTAATATAAACCTATTGAAATGGTAATTACACGAAGACGAATTTCTCGGTTAGTCAGGGTTTCTCTTAAGGCTTAAGTACATGCAAGAGTAGTAATGTAGAACTATATGAAAAATTAATAATGGAAGAAACTTCACTTGGGTGAAGGTGAATATTTTATAAATCAGAGTCTCCTAAACACTTCTAACAGTGTTTTATTAAGGTTAAATTTGAGAACCCAAATTTAAATGCCCCCACCTTTTCCCCTATAAATGCTAATCATGTAAGAGGATAATAGTGATATATTCATCATTCTCTTGCTTCCTTAATCATGGTTGCTGAATCATCAGATTTGCTATGTCTGACTCAAATAAGTAGTTCTTAAACCCAAGTTTCTTACAGGACTTAACAGAGTTTGTTTTGATTGGTTTTTATCTGTGCCAAATACCACCATACATTTTGCTTATTTGAAATTTCACCAGCTTTCACATTTGACTTTCCTTTTGGTTGTGTTAGGTATAATATTTAGCACAACTTGACTTTGAAGAAGGATCTAAATTAGGGGGCGGGTGGTCTGGTTATGAAATGTGGCTCTGGGAGTAAGAGTGTTCAGTGTGTGTCTTTGAAGCTTGCTTCATGTGTGTCTGTGGAGCTTGCTTGGAGAGCAAGGCTTTGTTTTTCTCTCTGGCCAACAGATTCATTTCTCTCTGTGGAAGCTCCCCTGGTGAACTGTTTGCTGTTTGGAAGCTCTCCCATCTGAATTGAGACTAGATACATTTTCAGGCTCAAATGAACAAGAGGGTGAAGAGATGCTGCAGCTACTGTTTTTAGCAAAGTTTCTGTGTGTGTGTTGGCGGGGGAGGGCTCAAAGATGGAAATTCATTGATGGGGGCAATAAACACAAGCCCAGAAATCCCAGCCCCCTTTCCTTGACCGTGTTGCAAGTGATCAAAGCCCAGTGAGTTACTACATTAGGATTATTACTGCAGCATGATAGAATTTTCTTACTAGGTTGAGAAATGTACATTAATTTGATTATTAGCCATGATGGGTAGTATTTATAACAGTCACTGTCAGAGGTTATGATCCGGGCAAAGCAAGAACTTCAGTGTATTTACTATTGCTCTTACTTGAAAAAAAAAAACACTTTAACAAAAGCACAAATTAACGTAGTATATCCATTTCCATAGATAGTTCATTCATTCAACAAATATTTGCCGAGTTCCTAATAGGTGAAGAACCAATTCTCAGATTACTGAGTTATTTGTATGAGTATGTATTCAGTGAAGAGACCAGGAAAAAGTCCTTCAGAAAGTACTTGTGTGTATGTGTTTTTTTTTAAATTATGCTCTCTTATTTTTCTACCTGGTTTTGTTAATCACGGCAGGAGACAAAAACTATTCTTTGAGTTGTTTTCTTCATCAGACATAATTATGAAAGCCGAAGTATTTGTATTTCTTAAAATAGCCCTAAAATGTACTCTTGAACTTCTTACTGGAACATTTGATACCCTAGTTATACAGGTTGTATTTATGCAGTGTTTAGAGTGACATGTTAATAAATAAAGCAGTCTGTTAAAATGGGCATCTAGAGTTATCTTTTCCCTCTCAAAAATCAATAATATGCAGCCTTAAAAAGAAAGAAATTGTGACACATGCTGCCACTTGGATGAACTTTGAGGGTGTTACGCTCAGTGAAATAAGCCAGTCACAAAATGACAAGCCCTGTATGATCCCACTTACATGAGATCCCTCAAGCAGTCAGGGTAGATGGTTGTTGCCAGGAGCTGGGGGGGAAGGGGTCCAAGGGGTGATTACGTAATAGGTTCAGAGTTTCAGTTTCGTAAGATAAAAAGTGTCCTGTGTGCAGATGGTACACAACAATGTGAATGGACTTAATGCTGCTGAACTTAACCATGGTTAATACGGTAATGTGTATTTCGCAATGAAAAATTTTTAAAAAAGCAGTACTCTGATTCTTGGATATTAGGCTAAAAGCAGGTACCACGGTGAGCATTTCCCAGGTAAAGCGTCTGCCTACAGTGCGGGGGACCCGGGTTCAATCCCTGGGTCAGGAACATCCCCTGGAGAAGGAAATGGCAACCCACTCCAGCATTCTTGCCTGGGGAATCCCCATGGACAGAGGAACCTGGTTGGGCTACAGTCCATGGGGTCGCAAAGAGTCGGACACGACTGAGCGACTTTCACTTCAGCATGAGCATGCTGTGTCTCAGCTATGCCCCAACCCCAGAAACAGGCTCTAGTTTTATTCCTGCTGAAAGACACTAGAGTTGAGCCATCACAGCGGAAAAATATTAATATATCCGGATCCTTTGGGGGACTAATAAATGAGGGGTGAGACATAGTCCCTGTCCTCAAGGAATGTAAAAATTGTTAGAGAGGAGCGAGATTTAGGAGTAAATACCGTAACATTTAGAAACAGCTTCTCCTAAGTCATTGAGAAGAAACCCAGTCGGGTTAGTGTGCGAAGTACTCATTCTGAAGGCCCTGTTGGTGCGGCACGGGGGCACACACACACTGTCCTTTTGTCTCATATCCAAAACAGGTGAGCGGCCCAAGCAACAGCGTAGAGGTGGGGGCTAACACACCTTCCAGAATGTTACCGTAAGCAAGCTCGTTTGGTCAGAATGGAGAAAATAAACCAGGCCTCCTCAGGCAGCAGTGTTGGCAAGGGGAGGGCGTGTGGACACGTGTGGTGTGTGTGCACGTGTGTGATGTGGATGAGAACAGTTATTTCCCACGATGCCAGGCCCTGTGCTTCACAAATATTTTGTTTTTGTTTTCTGGCTGCGCTGAGTCTTCGTTGCTGTTCGCGGGCTTTCTCTAGTTGCAGCGCGCGGGAGCCGTTACTCTTGGCTGCGGTTGCACGGGCTTCTCATCACGGCGGCGTCTCTTGTTGCAGAGCCCGGGCTCCAGGCGTGCGGGCTTAGCAGTTGGGACACTGGCTTAGTCCGGCGTGTGGAATCTTCCCTGGCCAGGGATCGAACCTGTGTCCCCTGAACTGGCAGGCAGATTCTTATCCAGTGCACTACTAGAGAAGGCCCCTATGTTTTCTTTTTTAATGCCCACATTTTTGTACCATAGACTAGGCAGAATTAGGCTCAGATTAAATAATTTTTCCAGCAGTAAGTGACTCTGCGAAAGTACAAACCCAGGTTCTGTTTTCACTTGTCCAACATTTGCCACCTGATGGCTGGCTCGTTCTTGTTGCTCTGTTGTGCTGAGTTACCACTGTGAATGCCCAGTGAAATCTGAAAGTAAAGTGGAGGCCAGAGGGTGTTTTAGAAATAAACGTCATGACATGAGAACTGTTCCTCGGATAAGCTCTGCTATAGGATGTAACATCGGGGAGGCAAGCTGAAGTTACAGCAGCATCTAGACCGGGGGAAATCTTTCTTCAGCAGGTCTAAGACGGAGCCTTGGCTTTTTTATTCATGTATGCTGCTGCTGCTGAGTTGCTTCAGTCATGTCCGACTCTGTGCAGCCCACCAGGCTCCACCATCCCTGGGATTCTCCAGGCAAGAACACTGGAGTGGGCTGCCATTTCCATCTCCAGTGCATGAAGTGAAAAGTGAAAGGGAAGTCGCTCAGTCGTGTCTGACTCTTCAAGACCCCATGGACTGCAGCCCACCAGGCTCCTCTGTCCATGGGACTTTCCAGGCAAGGGTACAGTTGATTTATAATATTAGTTTTAGATATACAATATATTGATTCAACATTTTTATAGCTTATACTCCATTTATACTTATTATAAAATCTTGGCTATATTGTGGTACAGTGTATATCCTAATAGCTTATTCATTATAAAACATAATAGTTTGTAGCTCTTAATCCCCTAACGCTGTGTTGTGTCCAGCCCCTTCCCTCACCCCACTTGTAACCTCTAGTTTGTTCTCTGTACTTGTGAGTCTGTTTCTTTTCTGTTAAATTCACTAGTTTGTTTTAATTTTTAGGTTCCACATGTAAGTGAAAACATTACAGTATCTGTCTTTTTCTCTAACTGATTTCACTTAGCATAATACCCTCCAAGTCCATCCATGTTGTTGCAAATGTCAGAATTTCCTTCTTTTTGATGGCTGACTAGTACACACACCTCCCCCCTCCCCGCCACAACTTCATCTGTTCATCTGTTGATGAACACTTAGGTTTCTTCCATATCATGGCTGTTGTAAATAATGCTGCTGTGAATCCTGGGGGATTGAACCCGGGCCATGGCAGTGAAAGCCCAAGTCCTACCCACTGGATCAACGGGGAACGCCCCTATTCATGGTCTTGAGGATAGCCATTCCGACAGGTGTGAGGTGATACCTCATGATACTTTTTGCATTTCCCTGATGAGTTAGCGGTGTTGAGCATCTTTTCGTGTGCCTGTTGGCCATCTATCTCTATGTCCTTTTTAAAGAAATGTCCCTTTTGGTCTTCTATTTTTCAATCAAGTTGGGTTTTTGTGTTTTTTTTGATGTTGAATTATATGAGCCATTTACATGTTTTGTATATTAACCCTTTATCACTCATATCATTGGCAAATATTTTCTCCCATTCTGTAGGTTGTCTTTTTGTTCTGTAGATGGTTAATGTGTCATTTAAGATCAGTGTTTCCTTATAGACTTTCTGTCTGGTTAATCTGACCATTGATGTAATTGGGCTGTTAAACTTCTCCACTGTTATTGAGCTGTTGTCAGTTTTTCCCTTTATGTCTGTTAATATTTGCTTTATAAATTTAGGTGGTCCCATGTTGGGTGTCTATATTTCCATTGTTATATCTTCTTTGATCCCGTGATTGTTACGTAATGTCCTTCTTTACCTCTTTAACAATCTTTGTTTTAAAATCTATTTTGTCTGGTACAGTATTGTTTTCTTTTGATTTCCACTTGCATGGAATGCCTCTCCTTCTTTTAACTTTGTCTACATGTGTCTTTAGATCTGAAATGACTTTCTTGTAGGAAGCATGTTGTTGTATCCATTCAGCCAGTCTCTGTCTTTTGATGAGAGCATTTAATCCATCTACATTTGTAATTATTGGTATGTTTGCAATTATTGCCATTCATTAATTGTTTTGTAGTTCTATTTGTAGACTGTTTTTGTATTTATTTTTGTTTTTTTTTTTCCTTCTTTTGTTCTCTTCCCCATGTGATTTGATGACTATTTTTAGTTTATGTTTGAATTTCGTTCTCTGTTACTGTTTTTTGGGGTTTTGGTTTATGGGTACCATGAGGTTTTTGTATAAATGCTGCTGCTGCTAAGTCACTTCAGTCATATCCAACTCTGTGTGACCGCATAGGCAGCAGCCCACTGAGCTCCCTGTCCCTGGGATTCTCTAGGCAAGAACACTGGAGTGGGTTGCCATTTCCTTCTTCAATGCATGAAAGTGAAAAGTGAAAGTGAAGTCGCTCAGTCGTGCCCGACTCTTAGCGACCCCATGGACTGCAGCCCACCAGGCTCCTCCACCCATGGGATTTTACAGGCAAGAGTACTGGAGTGGGGTGCCATCGCCTTCTCCTTTTGTATAAGCAATGTATGTATATGTATATATGATTATTTTAAATTG
This sequence comes from Bubalus kerabau, assembly GCF_029407905.1. Lineage (NCBI taxonomy): Eukaryota > Metazoa > Chordata > Mammalia > Artiodactyla > Bovidae > Bubalus > Bubalus kerabau. The sequence continues at coordinate 19,791,485 of NC_073635.1, read as the reverse complement.
TTGATCTCTTAATTTCAGATGCATTTTAACAGCCCTCCAATTGTACTCTCCTCCCCTCATGATGACTGTTTTTGACGTATATTTTGAATCTGTTTGTCTTGTCTGTCCCTTCTTTTTGTAGGCATAAATGATTTTACTGTTACTTTTGTCTTTTCTGGAGAAGGGCATGGCAACCCACTCCAGTATTCCTGCCTGGAGAATCCCAGGGACAGAGGAGCCCGGCGGGGCTACAGTCCCCGTGATCACAAAGAGACAGGACTGAGCAGCTAACACGAACACTTTCACTTTTTGTCTTTTATCCTTCCTGCTAACTTTGTTCATGAATGATTTACTGTCTTTGCTGTATGTTTGCCATTACCAGTGAGTTTTTTCCTTTTATAATGTTCGTGTTTCAGTTGTGTGGCCTTTTCTTTTCCACTAAAAAGTTTCCTCCAGCATTTGTCGTAAAGTTGGTTTGGTGGCACTGAACATTTTTAGCTTTGGCTAGTCTGTGAGACTTTGGATTTTCATCAGATCTGAACGAGAGCCATGTCAAGAGGAGTATTCTTGGTTGTAGGCTTTTCCCTCTCATCACTTTAAGTACGATCATGCTACTCCCTTCTGGTCTGCGGAGTTTCTGCTGAAAAGTCAGCTGATGTCCTTATGGGAGTTTCCTTATAAGTAACTTGTTGTTCCCTGTTGCTTTTAATATTCTCTCTTTATCTTCTGTTTTTGCCATTGTAATTACAGTATGTCTTGGTGTGGTCCTCTTTGGGGTGATCCTGTTTGGGACTCTGTGGTTCCTGGACTTGGGTGACTGTTTTCTTTCCCAGGTTAGGCAAGTCTTTAGCTTCTGTGTCTTCAGATGTATTCTCGGGCCCTTTCTCTCTTCTCCTTCTGGATTCTCTATAATATGAATGTTAGTGTGATTGTTACTGTCTTAGTGATCTCAGCTGCCCTCTTTCCATTCTTCTTTTCTGTTCAGTGGCAGTGATTCCCACTACTCTGTCTTCAGCCCATGGACCTGTCCATCTGTATCATCTTAGCCTGCCATTGATTCCTTCTAGTGTGTTTTCAGTTATTGTATTCGTCATCTTTTGGTGGTTCTTTATGTTTTCTCTTTTTTAAGAACTTCTGATTTCTCACTCTGTTCATTTATTCTTATTCTCAGTTCTTTAGTCATCTTTATGATCATGACTTGGAACTCTGCCTCTGCTTCGCTCTAGGATTGTATCTTTCATCTGGGATGAAGTGTTCCTCTGTCACCTCATTTTATTTAACTTACTGTGTTTATTTCTGTGTATTGGGGAGATTGGTTATGTTTCCTGACTTTGGAGAAGTGGCTTTTGGTAGGGGGTGCCCTTCTGTGTGGGTCTTTCTGCTGTGGCAGGCTGACCACTGAGGGCTGTCTGGAAGGTGTGGCTGGCCTCTGGTCTGATGGGTTGCCAGGCCCTGCCTTGTACAGAGGCAGCTGACCACTGCTTGGCAGGTGGGTCACGAGGCTGTGGAACTCTGTGAGGCTCGCCCAGGGGCTGGTGCTGGCTCATTGGAACCAGGAATTGGGTCCAGGAGATTCTGGAGCTGGTCCTGCCCCCTGGTGGATGAAGCCAGGTCCTGGGATCTTGCTTCAGGGCCCTGGGCTCCCAGAACTGGTGTCAGACCCCTGGTGGGTATGGTCAGTTCCTGACACAGCTGGCTACAGGGTCTGGGGTGTCTTTTTTTTTTTTTAAACCTGTGCTGGGTCTTAGTTGTGATATTCGAACTCTTAATTGTACCATGCAAACTCTACTTCTCTGACCAGGGATTGAATCCAGGCCCCCTGTATTCGGAGTGCGGAGTCTCAGCCACTGGACCACCTGGGAAGTCCTTGGGTCAGGGGTGTCTTGAAATTGGGTTTATCTCCTGGTGGGCGGGGCTTGGGCCCATCTGGTCCCGGGACTGGTACTGGCCTGCTGGGGGGCGGGCTGTGGTTGTCCTGAGGAGGGTGAGGCTGGTCCCCAGGCCGGAGAAGGCTCACTGGTGAGTGGGCTGGGGCTCCGGGGAGTCTGGGGCTGATGTCTGCCCACTGGTGGACAGAGCTGGGTCCCAGGGTGGTCAGGTCTGCTGTCTCTGCACCGGGGCTTGGCCCTCTGGTGGGCAGGGCTGTGTCCGGGGTGGCTCTGGGCTTGGGGGTCTTAAGGCGGCAGGTCTGCTGGTGTGTGGGGCTCTGTCCCCACCCCAGTTGTTCTGCCTGAGGTATACCAGTTGCTGCTGCTGTTTAGTCGCTGTGTCCAACTCTTGCAACTCCATGGATTGTAGCCCGCCAGGCTCCTCTATCTGTGGAGTTCTTGAGGCAAGAATATTGGTGTGGGTTGCCATGCCCTCCTCCAGGGAATCCTCTCGACCCAGGGATTGAACCCACATCTCCTGCATTGGCAGGTGGATTCTTCACCACTGCGCCACCCGGGAAGGCCAAGGTCTCCCAGTACTGGTACCTGTAGGCTAGTGAGCAGGGGCACAGCTCTTACTGAGGCTAAAGCTAGAGGATTCCAGAATGGTGTAGGCCACTGGTCTACCAGCAGTGTCCACGTGGTAGAATGAGCTCCCAGAAACGGCCGGTCTCTGTGTTCCAGGTGAGCTCCAGTCGCCTCCCAGCTCTCAGGGAGACGCTTCACGATGAGCAGGCAGGTCTGTCCCAGGCTCTTTTCAAATTCCTGCTTGTGCCCTGGAGCATGAGTTCCTGTGTGCAGCCTTTAAGAGTGAAGTCTCCATTTCCCCCTGCCCCCTGGGACTCCCAAAGGCAAGCCCCACTGACCTCCAAAGCCGAATGTCCCGGAAGCTCAGACTCATTGTTCCTTGGGGACAACCTGTCGGTAGGTCACTCACCCCCAAGTGTTGGTCTTGACTATATTGTGTTTTTGCACCACCACATATCTGGTTATGGTTCTTTCTTTTTATCTTTAGTTGTAGAAAAGACTGTTAGGTACCTTCGGTCTCTGATCCATAGCAACACATAGTTGTGTGTGTGTTCTTGTGTTCACTCAGTCTCTTTGATCCATAGTAGTTCTTTGTGTGTGTGTGCACACATGCTCAGTCGTGTCTGATACTTTGTGACCCCAGGGATTGTACCCTCCAGGCTCCTCTGTCCATGGAATTTCCCAGGCAAGAATACTGGAGTGGATTGCGACTTCCTTCTCCAGGGGGTCTTCCAATCCAGGGATCGAACCCACATCTCTTGTTTCTCCACCATTGGCAGGCAGATTCTTTACCACTGTACCACTGGGAAGCAAGTTGTAATTTTGGTATGCCTGTGAGATGAGGTGAGCTCAAGAGTCTTTCTACTCTGCCACCTTCTAATCTAAAGTGTGTGTATATATATATATATATATATATATATTTTTTTTTTTTTTTTGGCTTCTGTAGTTTGTCCTCTGATGATTCTGATGTGTAGCCAAATTTGGAAACCACTGAGATTTTGCCCCCAGTTATTAGTGACTTGGGCTGGGGTTGCCATTACAGCAGGGATGGACATGTTCTTCATTTACATCATACTCTTCAACAGATATTTTTTGAGTGTATTATGTGCCAGATACCATGTTGGGGACTCAGATCAAACTCATGCTGAAATGTAGCACTGTTGTGGATCAAATAGTGTGGTAAAAAGGTAGAAACATGAATGTGAAGTTTTCAGAGGTCAGACATGAATAGGACATAACATCTGAACTGTATATTGTTAGGTTGAGAAAAACCTCCAAAGAGGCCCGTTTTAAATGTTTATTTTGAAGATGATATTGTACTCACGTGGTGACTGTGGATGAAGAGAAATTTCAAAAGCAGACAGGTTTGGTAATGTATAATATTAAAATTTATTATATCAAAGAGGCATTATGGGCTGGAACTAGTCTCAAAAGATAAAAACAGTCTATGCATTTAACGTTTACTGAGCATGCTAGCTGCTGGAAACGTGACAGGGAGAAAAACAGGAATGGGAGTTTCTGCCCACAGGCTGCTTACACTCCAGTGGTCTGATGTGCGATACAGTGGCTTACACCGAGAAGAGACGTGAGGAGAAAGGATGATCTCGGTGACGACCTCACAGCAGAACGTGCAAAGGCCCTGGGGCAGGAGGACCTGGCATCCACTTGGCTCACTGGAGTGGGGGAGGGGAGGAGGCCACTAAAAGATTTTTAAGAGCCATGGGAAGCATGGTCTAATTTACTCAAGTAGACTCTGAGGAATATTTTACTAGTGGGAGAGAGGTAGAAGATGACAGTAAGGAGGGGGAGGCAGATGTACCCATCAGCAAGAACAGGTAAGAGCGGGCAAGGACCAGAGACTCCCTGGGGGCCTGGTGCTGAAGGTGTGTGGCTTTCACAGGCCGGTCTCCAGCTTTCACCCTGTTTGCAACTGTGCTCGATTCCTGGCTTAGGAAATGGTGCTTCTTAAGAAGACAGGGAAGAATCTGAAGTGGAACTTGACTGAAGCCCAGAGCACAAGGTTTGTTTTAAGTCCTGGAGTAGCTCAATCTCTTCCTTCAGCTGCCGTCGCCTCTCTTCAGATTGATGAATTTGATTCTCTATTGCTGTGAGAAGGAAGGTATTCAGGTTACTCAGTGCTTCTGCACATAATGTACTGTTTCTGGCCGCTTCTGAAAGTGCTCAGTGCACAGCACTGTGCCCCAAATGAAAAGGGTCCAGTGTCTCGTGAGTTTTCATGCCTTTGCTTCCTCTTCTAGTTCAGGATCGAATTCTAGTATTTATCACACTTAAGGCGGGCCCATAAATCTTTAAAATTTTGTATACAATTAGAAAAGGTAGCTTCTGTATATCTTTGAGGACTTGAAAGCAGCGACTGTATAACCTTCATGCTGCACATTATCCATTTATTGGGAGAGGATGTGGTTAGACTACCGAGGGTAAGGCAGATCTTTCAGACAAATGCATCCTAGTTTTAATGTTACATAAGAGCTTCTGGCTTTATTTAGAAATAGGAGTGCTTTTATTGTGGCAACTTAGAAGCTACTTTAGTTAGGCTTTATGAATTTATACTACTACTCAATGGCAATGTCATTTTTTTAAAACGTGAAAATGGAAGAATATTAAAATATATACATACACAGAGTATCTGTATATCTGTAGTTAACTTTCTGGAACATTGGAAAGGCTGAATTAAGCATGAGAGTTACCCCTTGGAGCGTCAGAAGTTAAATCTTCTAAGTTGGTTCTCATGCAATTCCAAATAGTGTCTCCTCCTAACAGTCTCTCTTCCTGGTGCTCACAGCCCACAAACAACACACTGTACTGCTCCCAACTGACTCACCTCGGTGCTAACATGTGCTAAACATGTCACTTTAATACAAAAGAAAAATAAACACAAACGAAAGTCAAAATACAAAATTGAGTGCTTTCAAAAAAAAAAAGGTACTCCCATTAGAAGTATGCAGACAGTCTCGAGAGACTGGTAAAAAAAAAAAACAAAACAACATTGTTGGTAAATTAAAAACAACATTTTCCTGCCGATTATAAATGTAACACAAAATTCAAGCAGAAATGTGTATTATGAAAACAAAAATGAGAAAGGCTTGTGCATACTGAGAGAGGAGTATGAACTAATATTTTCTTCACAGGGAAAGTATTTTCTTAATACATTTGCTGAAAAGACAAATACATCTCAGGAAAAGAACAGAGTGTAGGCCATTGTTCATTTTCAACTTCAGGGGGAGCCCTCCGCTCCTGCCTGGGATGTGCCCGGCTGTGTGTGGCAGCCTTGTGGGGAAGTCAGGTGAGACCCATCAGTGTGGAAACCTAGGCTCTTTCAAAGGCATCTGGAGCAGCGGTGAAAGGACCCGTGCTCAGTGTTTTATGGAAAAATTATGTCTCTGTTTCCAGCAGGTTTTTTCAAAAATTTCTTGGCAGTTCTTTTTTGATGATGAACTTTAGAATCGATCACAACTTTCCCTCTCCCCCATTAGATTTGAAGGTTAATGTTGGCAGAATTGAAATTTATATACATCACACCAAGTGAGAGGGAGATGGTGGCATCATGATTTATATCACAGCCTCACCCATTCCTGCTGACGTTCAAACATGGTGCCCAAATACTTCCATTCTGCGGTCAATTTTCTGTTGTTGTTTCTACTTTTTTAAATGAGTTTTTTTCTGATTAGGAAAGTATTTTGTGTCTGTATTAAATGTGGAAAATACAATGAGCACTAAGACAACAGAAGTTACGATAGTCCAGCCACTTACAGATACCTGCTGCTTCCATCATGGGCAGGTTTCTGTGCACGTGTGTTCCTTCTGGGTGTGAGGGCTCATGTCTGTAATGGGCTTTTTAATTGAATGAAACTGAACTGAACAGTCTTCTAGAATAGGACTTTTATCACCTGACTAGTGTTATATTAATTTCAGTATGGAAGTATTTATGAACTCTGCTGCTCAGTTATAACTCACATACCTGCTTGAAAGTTTACAAGTGTGTCTTCAAACAATCTACAGTCAAAAAGTGAAGTCCCGATTTCTTCATAGTCTGGAGGGAGAAAAACATTTTCAGTTTTATATAGACAGAAACACCTCACAGAGTAACCCCAAATAAGGAGCAGCACACAGAGCAGGCACCCCCTGCAGCAGCCTCCCCAGGGAACTTGCTGGAAATGCAAACTCCTAGCACCTTCACTGGATCAAAAAGGTCCCTGGCCCCTCCCAGGAAGGGGCCACCGTGTTAACAAGCTCCCCAGGTGGTCCTGAGGGGCATGCTCAAGTTTCACATGTGCTTGATCTAGAGACAAGAATAAGCAAACAAAAGAATTTACTGGGTGATCTTTGGCAAATGTTTGCTTATAACTTCACTTTTTGGTTTTGTCCTATAGAAAAAAAAAAATCCCCTTCAAATAATCATATATTTTACACTGTTCCCTAAAATACAGTCAGGCTTTTCCTTTTAAGACAGCTATGCTGCTAACCACCTGTGCGGTCAAAAATCCAGGCTAAACTTTATAGCCAGCCCCCCAACTATGCAGTTCCTTGATCTGTGGTTTTGCATCCACAGATTGGGTAGTATTTTATCGTATAGTATTTACTGAAAAAAAATCAGGTATAAGTGGGCCTGTAAAGTACAAACCTGTTATTTAAGTGTCAGCTTTATTTATAATAAAGCTTTTAAGCTCCTAACACAGCTTATAAGAAGGGTACGTGGCTATATACCTGCGTGTACAGATGGAACTTAAGCTGCCAAAAGAGCTGTTTTGGAAAGGCATCTTTAAACCCAAATCAACAAAAACGTTAAAATTTCTTTATGTTTTATAGTTAAAAAAAAAAGGCAAATAGCTTTTTAATGAACAGAATCTGAGTCAAATCAAAACTAACATAATGAATGCCGTTCTCAGATCTTAGTAGTGAACATGCTTAGTTGCGGGGAGGGGGCAAGTGTGTGAGTGAATCTAGTTATGAACCTCTGGGAAAAACACTAAAACTTCCAGGGCACCAGGCTATTTTTTTTTCTTTTACTACATTAATGAGTTTGTGAATTACTTACATCCTGTTGACTTATAGAGATCTGGATCAATAAACTTTATTAAAGAATGAGATAAAGAAGGAAAAGAAGAAACAGCATAGAAAATGTGTACTTTAGGAGGGTGTTTGTTTTGTTCACGATGTAGGTCTGTGAGACATCTCTGTATGTAGAAAATTTGTTATTTCAGTACCTGATTCTGCAGTGGTCTCATCCATGAGTCTTTCCTGAATCAAATGGAGTTTGTCTAATATTTCTTCAAATAAAGTGTCAAGAAGCCCTGCTTCTTTACATTTCTTGAGAAAAGCAGCTTTCACAATTGCATCTAAGAATAAGAAAAGAATTTTAGAAGGACATGGTACGTCTCAGGGCAGCCATCCCACATCCACTCACTTCTTCAGACTTTCCCTAGTGGTGGATGAGCGTTATCTGGTAGCTCAACTGGTAACGAGTCCGCCTGCAATCTGAGAGACCTGGGTTCGATCCCTGGGTTGGGAAAATTCCCTGGAGAAGGGCATGGCAATTCAGTCCAGTATTCTTGCCTGGAGAATGCCCATGGACAGAGGGGCCTGGCGGGCTACAGTCCATGGGGTCACAAAGAGTTGGACATGACTGAGTGACTAAGCACAGCACAGCACCTGTATCTTTTCTATTAATTTCACCATAGCTCTTTTTTTTTCAAGCTGAAACAATGAAATGTTATAAAAAGGGAAAACAACTTCTCTGCTTAGAATAATGATGTAAATAGAATTTTCTAAAATTTAGCTTCAAATCTTTGAGATAGTAGTCTCATTTTTTTTCTGTCACAATTGACTGTTTATCATTATGGAATATCTATTTCCTTAACTGGATACTGGAGTGGGCAGCCTTTCCCTTCTCCAGAAGATTTTCCCAACTGAGGGATCAAACCCAGGCCTCCCGAATTGCAGGTGGATTCTTTACTAGCTGAGCTGCAAGGGAAGTCCATTTCCTTAACAGAAAGGTAAAATTACTGGCTCAGCCTCCTGGGGTGTGGGGAGGGGATCACAGGGTGAGGGGCATGTCACTGGACTCTGAACTCGGGCAACCCTGGCTTCTGTATCAAGAACTGTATCCTTTCCTAATACTGAAGAGCAGTGGACCATCCCACCCTGTTACCTTGATCTGTTGAGATTTTGATGGAGTGGATAGTCATGACAGAAGATTTCTACTCTCACAGTTCACTACTACAAGTCCAGAAGAATAAAGTGGGATACCAACTCTAAAATTCACAGTAATAAGTACTGTAAGTCATATTTGTTACTGAAAACTTATAGCAAACCTGTGTGTCTGCCGTCCTTTTCCTTCTTCAATGCCATTCTCTCAGGTGGCTAGGAGAGAAGAATCAAAACTACTTTACACTGATTTTTTACTGCTGATATTTAATACAGTAAGTCCTCTACATATGAACAAGTTCCAGTCTGAGAGCACGTTCGGAAGTCCAGTTTGTTTGTGATTCCAACACTAACCTAGGTACCCAACTAACACAATCAGCTGTACGGTACTGTAATGGGTGTATGATACTTTTCACAGAAATAATACAGAGCACACCAAAAGCATTTGTAGTGGCACAGTACCTTGAAAAGTACAGTAGTACAGTATAGCAGCTGGCGCACGGGGGCTGGCTGAGTGGGAGGAGGAGCTACTGACTGGAGAAGGGAGAGGAGGTGGGAGATGCTCTAGAGCTGAAGGGTCGGCAGCGGTAGGAGGTGGAGGGCAAGCCGCAGCTTCACTCACGCCTGAGGTTGAGGGCACAGGTTCTGGTTCCTTGCTGGATTCAATTCTATCTACCCTCTTGAAAAAGCGATCCAGTGTTGTCTGGATGGGAGCTCTCTTTTTCTCATCACAGGTGACGGGGCAGCACGGGACTGCGTTCTGAACGGCTGCTGCAGCCTTCGCATGCCGCTCTACGTTCGGGTCCTGTGCTTGAAATAAAGATACTGTACTACTGTGGTCTCTGTACTGTAAAATGCACAACAGAACCACCACCTGTAGAGGGTGCACACCGGTGACAGCGTATGCCAGCCAAGTAACCGGCTTATGTGACTGGACGTGCGAACACACGTCCGCGTCTTCGAAAGGGTGCAACCTGAAGGTTCATATGTAGGGGACTTACTGTATTGCATAAAATGAGAAGTTTTATCAAATTCAGTGATATGCCTATGGTGAAAGTCACGTCTGTAGGCGTAAACATCAAATGTATTTTTGTGTTGTCTAACAAAACCGTAAGAGGTGTAACAAGCCCCTCTTGTATAAAGGGTGAGAGGTGAAGGCTACTGGCTCATATTAATTTAGCTTATATGAGCTACTGCAAATCCCCAAAACATTTTCATATGCTTTACCCATAACAGGAATCCAGAAAATTATGAGTCACGTATTAGGGCAAATATGGATCCTGTAGCTAGGAAATACTTGGCTAGGTAAGGATGTTCCATGTACCACGTGTGCTGATTTGGTACCAGGGCACGTATTACAGGAGCCACGGGATGGTCACCTGGAGGTTATGTACTTGCACACCCAAGACACATCCGACTTCTCTTTTGTATTCATCTTATCATCTATCACTGTGTCACCCAAAATTCAGAATGGTTTAAAAGACTGTAGGGAGAAAATTAAAGCTGTAATAAAATGAAGTCAAATTACCTGTACATGATGACGTTTACTTCTTCCTCTTTTTCTTTTCACTCCTGAAAAGCAGGCTGAAAAACAAATTATGTAGACACTGGAATTCGTAAAGGAAAAGACTAATGCTTGACTACATAAAGTGTACAAAGTCAAACTTGGATATGTCAGACTTAAGACTAAATGTCTGCAAAACAAATGACAAAAGGGCAAATTTTAAAATATAAAAAGACCATATAAATCAATATGAAAAAGGCAGCTTAGGTAGAAAAATGGGCAAATGGGGAGCTCTGGAGAAGAGGGTTCATTAAACAGAAAAACAAATTAGGTCACAGGACTGACCAAAAGATAGAGAAATACACTCAATTTCACCCAAAGTAAAGATATTCAGAGGAAAACAATTTTTCACTGGACAGATTAAGATGAAGATGTTTAATATATAAAGTTTGCAAGGATTTGGGTCATTGTGTGTACTGCTGGTGTGGCCTCTAGAAGATAACTAGCCAACAGTTAACCCAGAGTTTCACTCTGCATACGCTTTGACCCAGCTATCTACTTACAGGAAGTCAAACAGCATTGTTAGATACCTGCACAAGGATGATTCCAGAAGAATACTACAGTATTTAATGTGATAGAAAAAGCTGGAAACAAGTGGTTCAGCTATACAACTGAGTAAGATACACAGTGGAAGACTATGAAGCCTATTTTAAAAAATGAGGTAAGATCTACTCACAGCCACTGACAGGGAAGAATCTCTAAGATACATGAAGTGAAAAAAGCGAAGTACAGTAGTAGATATGTTTGTATACACAGAACACTTTTGGAAGAATTAAAAAAAAAAGTTTTCATCCAGGGAAAGGATTCATTACAAATGGTATTACAATTTGCTTTTTGAAACACATTATGGTCATCTTTTCCTGTCAGTAAACATTGATTGACAGTATTTTTTATAGTATATCTGATAAGTTGAAAGGCTAATGGTTGAAGAATGAGGGTAACTCTTGGGTTTGGAGAGCACTGTTTAACACCGCACAGTGCAGCTGGCAGGACAGGGAACTAAGCCTTTACCCCTGAGGGCTGACTCCCACGCACAGACCGCAGCCCGGAGAAGCGCGGGCGAGACGGCTGTTGCAGCTGCGCACAAAGGCTGCCTAACGAGCGGCCAGGGCCCGGCTGTCCTCGGAACGGAAATGCTAATCATGCATTCTTAGGAAAAGTGCTTTCAGGGAACATACAGCAATTGATACTCATTTTAGAAGACAAATAGTCACAAAAGCCACAGCTTTTTACCGTGTCTTGGTTTGGTCTGCTCACTGTAGTGAGAATGGAAGACACCAGACAAAGGCTTCACCGATGGTAGATCTAGTTACAAAGAGAAATTTAGTCCATTATGTACTGCACACTGCACAGGGACCAACAACTTAATTTTAAAAGTATTTAACATTTTAACTCAAAAACTTGTATTTTAACTTACTGAGGCCAGTACATCAGATTATTCCACATCTCACCTAAATGTTTACCTTTTTTAAACCCACAACACTGAATTTTAGATACTTACCCTTTTGAGAGTCAGCATGTTGTTGGCAAAACACTCTGAAAACATGAAATTTCAGAGAGTCAGATATTTTGATTTATATTTTTCAAGTATTATGCCTATTGCTTTGTAACTTAAAAGGGAACTAACCTGTTTTTCATGAGGGCTTAACCCTAAGTATTTATTTTAAAAACAAAATTGCTGGGCTTCCCTGGTGACTCGGTGCTAAAGAACCTGCCTGCCAATCCAGGAGACACAGGTTTGATTCCTGATCCAGGAGGATCCCACGTGGCCTTGGAACAACTAAGCCTGTGTGCACCACAACTACTAAGCCTGTGCTGTAGAGCCTGGGAGCCGCAGTTACTGAGGCCATGTGCCCCAACTGCTGCAGCCCGCTTACCCTACAGCCTGTGCTCTGCAACAGGAGAAGCCATCACAATGAGAAGCCCCCGCTTGCCACAACTGGAGAAAAGCCTTTGCGGCAAAGACGACGCAGCACAGCCATAAATAAATAAAATCATTAAAAACAAAATTGCTGGGATTTCCCTGGGTGTCGAGTGGTTAGGACTCTGTGCTCCCAATGCAGGAGGTGAGGGTTTGATCCCTGGTCAGGAAACTCAGATTCCACATGCTACATAGCATGGCCAAGGGAAAAAACCCCCAAACAAACAAAAAAGCGCTGCTCAAGCCTGCATTCATGATTGACACACATCAGGTAGCCCATACCAGCGTCCCTGGTGCCCTTGAACCACGTGGACCATCAACATGTTCTCTGCAGGGGTGAGTGCTGATGACATATTTCAAACAATATGTTTATTACATAGGGGTCAGTGGGATTTTACTGTATAAAGATCCTGAGCAATCCAACAGCTAAGGCACAAATTTTCATCTGACTATACAAAGTTGCTTTTCCACAATAAGCACAAAATTGGACTTCCCTGGTGGTCCAGTGTTTAAGAACCCACCTGCCATTGCAGGGGACACGGGTTATTAATTCCTGGTCCAGGAAGATCCCATGTGCCACAGGACATCTAAGCCAGCATGTCACAACTACTGATCCTGTGCTACCCCAGCCCACGTGCTCCAACTGCTGAGCCCATGCGCCCAGAGCCCGCGCTCTGCAACAAGGGGAGTCACCGCGATGAGAAGCCCGTGCTCTCCACAACCAGAGAAAAGCCTATGCAGCAACAAAGGCCAGGCGCAGCCAAAAAGAAACAAGAAACTGAAACCGCAAATTGCATGCATTAATCTGCGGAGTGAGTAGTTCTCTAACTCCACAGGCATCGCCCCCAGATCTTTGATCGTCACAAGCCTGGAATTGATCAGCCATAGAAGAGAAGGAAGAAGTGTAGCTGCAGCAGAGGAGTGCTCTGAGTGAAGGAGCTGCCCTGGACCCGGTTTTTTCTGCAGCCTTTGTTCCTCCTCTGCCCCCAGATCTTTTGTCTTTAAGGTGCTGACCCCCAGATGCAGGGTCCCCCACGCCTAGGAGAATGTATGAATTCTTCCCATCTTATACCAGTGCCCGCCTCCTCCATGCAGTTCTCCCAGCAAACCACCCCCCATCCCCAATCAATATTAATCTCCTCATCCTTTGGATTCTGGTATCTCTGAGCACTTTTGTTTGCCAGGTACACTTAATTTTTTATGGAAATTTTCAAACAGAAGTGGAGGAGATGCGATGAACTCCCATGCCCCCACCCATTTTCAACAATTATCAACTGAAGGCCAAGCCAGCTTCACGCAAGTCCCCTCCTGCTCCCATCCTGCCACAGGCTGATAGTTCTGACCTTCTGGTCCTCCCGTGAGGTGATGGGTTTAGTCCACATCTTGTTCCTCTTTATATCACAGCACATAACAACAGGTCTTGTGCATGACAGGCACTCTGAATGTTTCAATTCAATAAAAAATCGATGAAAGTTCACCTGGTACTTGATAGTGTTAGTCGCTCAGTCGTGTCCGACTCTTTGCGACCCCAGGGACCACAGCCCTCCAGGCTCCTCTGTCCATGGGATTCTCCAGGCAAGAGTACTGGAGCAGGTAGCCATTCCGTTCTCCAGGGGATCTTACTGACCCAGGGATCAGACCTGGGTCTCCTGCATTGCAGGCAGATTCTTTACTGTCTGAGCCACCAGGGAAGCCTGATACTCGATAAAAACTATGACAAAAAAGGATTATTTTATGGAGTCTCTCTTCAGTGGTTCTAATATATGATCAGTATTTTTTCAGACTTTAAGGTATAGCAGGAACTTCTTTTTGTTTGACCTTGGAGCTCTGCTAATAATAGTCTTTCACAGTGGGTGTTTCAGGACTTTGGAGAAGTCATAATAAAACAAGCTCTTTGGGAAGGTAAGTAATAAAAGTGAAATAGAATATTACAACCCATGGGTTTCTCTGTAAATCAAATATAAAAAGAATATAAAATTAACATATTCATACATTTCCTGTCTAGTCTCAAGCAAGAAAATACCTATGGAACTTGTAAAATCAGAAGTCAAATTATTTTATAAATTACTTTAGACTTTTTGGAATGTTAGGTTTGCCCATATTTTGGCATATATGGCCCCTAAGCTTAAAGAGGATGTGGTGGCAAAGAGCAAAGTCTCTGGAGCCCTTTAGCCCAGCTCTGCTACTTGCCAAAAGTGTGGCCTGGGTACAAATTACTGTCCCTCAGGGCCTCAGTCTCCTCATAATAGTATGGGAATAACAGTATCTACCTTACTGGACTATTATATGAGTTTTAAATGAATTAATCTTTGCAAAGTACTTTGAAGTATTCCTGGCATAAAGTAAGTGGGTTATAAAGTTAGTGTTGGAAGACTTTGATAAAATTGGGGGGGGAAGTCTACCCTCCATATGGAATTTTAAAATATCATTTAGGAATGTAATAGATATTAAAAAATCGTACTAAAGGTAACCCTCTGGGAGGGATAAATTAGGAGTTTGGGATTAGCATATATATACTACTATATATACAACAGATAGCCATCAAGGACCTACTGTATACCACAGGGAACTCTGCCTAGTATTATGTAACAACCTGTAAGGGAAAATAATCTGAGAAAGCCTGAGCTGAATCACTTTGCTGTACACCTCAAACTAACACAACACTGTAAATCAACTATACTCCCAATTATAAAATAATAATCCTCTCAACACGGATCCTATTATTCAGATACTATGACTGAAAAAAATGTATATATTTCACTGAACTTTAAAATGTCCAGGATTTCCTTGGTGGTCCAGTGATAAACAATTCACCCGCCAATGCAGGGAACACAGGTCCGATCCCTGGTCTGGGAAGAGTCCGCATGCTGAGGGGCAACTAAACCTGTGCGCCACAACTGAGCCTGTGCTCTAGAGCCCGCGTACCCGGGGCCCGAGCTCTGCAACGAGAGGCCACCACAAAGAGCAGCCATCTCAGCAACTCGAGAGCGGCCCCCCATCGTCACAACTAGAGAAAGTCCGTGCGCAGCAACGAAGACCCAGCGCAGCGAAAATAAATAAAATGTCCAGTTCGATCAGAATCTATTCACATGCCCCGAAGAAGTGACAAGTGTCTGCCCGGCTTGTCCACGCTAGACCATCAGTCTCTGTTTTACTCCATCTCATAACATTAAAAAGGTCAATACTGTTAAGACCATTATATAACTTTCTTCACCTTTATATAACATATTCTACACTGCATCTATATATGAAAGAGTTCACTTACAATGACCTGAATCAATTAACAACTGGCTTACTGATTTCCTCTGACTAAACTGTATAATGACTTAACTGACATCTTTCATCAGAAGGAAGATCAAGTTTCTCCGGGTAAAACAAATACACTTGTAGTAGACTTGAAATACGCCTCACTGCGTAAACATTAACACGACAGAATTACTGAAAGACAAGGAGCAGGATCTCAAAGCCAAAACAAGTTTTTCTTCAAGGACTTGATGTCTGATAACTGTACTTGCTGCCTACTTTGTCCTTTTCAGAGGCTATAGTGAAGAGGGTGGTGACATCAGTGGGGAAATGCATCCACTTGGAGACCAGATGGTATAGGGCACCTGTGACTAAGAAGGCTCCTTCCTGTTTGCAGACGAGAGCGAGTGTGGACTGGTTCCCAGCCTTGTGGCCACCTATTAGGTCACTTGCACCCCTATGACAAGCAACACTTTCTGCCAGGAAAGACACGGTGCAGGGAGAGCAAACTCCAGACAAAACCAACCCTGCTTTCCTTCTTACAACTATTGTTGCTGTTTAGTCGCTAAGTTGTGTTCAGCTCTTTGTGACTCCGTGGACTGTAGCCCGCCAGGCCCTCTTGTCCGTGGGATTCTTTCTCCAGGCAAGAACACTGGAGTGGTTGCCATGCCCTCCTTCGGGATCTTTCTGACCCAGAGACTGAACCCACTTTCATGCACTGGCAGGTGGGTTCTTTACCACTGAGCCACCTGGGAAGCCAGGTTCCTAACTGGGCATCTCCCAAACCACATTCCTACTTGGAAAGAATTTGTATAAAACTAGCTTTAAAAAATCTTCTCTTAATCTAACCATTCCATATTCCAATCCACCCCTCCCCCAAATGTGGCTTTAAAACAGTTTTATTAAATACTTATAAATTCCTGTACGTCCATCAACTTGCAGAACTGCGTGGTCGTTCTTGGCACAGAAAAAGTGGTAATTCTTGAAACAGGATTTTAAGTCACATCCCACGGTGGCTCCTTTTTTCCCACAAAACGTGCATTTCTACAGAAGAGGAAATTTACTGAGTAAGCACCTGCTTTTTCAGAGTTTTTGTTGAAAATTAAAAGGCAAGAGGTCATCAAGTGCTATTTTTAAGCTGGCTGCCCTCATGTCCTCAGTTACAAACACTGGGTCCTGACATCTGGCTGCTCGTTTTGGAATTTCAGCACAACCTCAGCTAACTGGAATGTTTTGTAATGATCTGAGTAAAAGAAAACTCTTGTTTCCAGCTCCTGTCCCCTCTCTTTAAGAGATTTCTAAAAAGCAGGGCTGGCAACACTGCCTGGCTCTAGGCAAGAGGTTCTGCAGGCGACACTGAGCCTGTGGCCAAGGGCAGCTCCAGGGGGTGCCCTAACAGCTGTGCCATCTCGAGCAGGCCCCCTCCCCTCTCCTGGACCTACATTCTTCCCTGGGGATAACAGCGCGTGTCTCACAGACGCTTGACTGAGGAGACATGAGAGAAAGGAAGGGAAACCTCTTTAGCATCTATGCAGAAAGGCCAAAAATGTAAAAAAAACAAACATAAAAAAGCTTCTGAAGAGTAAGTTTTTTCCTTACTTCAATTCATTTGATCTCTTGCCTCTGTATTAGTCTATTGGCCTGATAGGAAGGTGGGGTAGAGATGGCTAGAAGGACAGAAACCTAACCATTTGGGGGAATCCCAGCCATGACCAAGGTTGGTTTATATCACACTCTGGCTGCACGAAGTACAAGCTCAAGGTAACCACCTAGCAGAACAGGAGAAAGCTCACACAGTATCCCAAGAGCAGCACAAACAACTCTAAATAAACAAAATGCAAATATGGGAGAGCAATTAGATTGTGCGAAAGGCAGGATGTGAAGTCAGAGTACAAAGAATGATCAGTTAACGCTGGGGGGGCATCTAACTAGATGCACAGAAAAGAAGTAACAGTAAGATCCCTACCTCACAATATATTTCTCAATAAATTTCATGTGGAATAAGGCTTTATATAAAAAATAGGTTATTTTTAAAAACCTACTGAAATCTGGAAAATATGAGAAAAGAAAAAAGTATAGTACTGAGGTGAGGAAGGCTGTCTAAGCAAGGCAGGAAACTCAGAAGCCACAAAGAAAAAGACTGATCTGACTACGTAAGAAAATGTAAGCGCCACCTTTAAGGTGATAAGATACCATAAAAAGAAAAGAGGAGGACTGTTTGCTGCATAGTTAAATGGGTTAAGAATCTACTAATGCACAGAAAAACGGGAAGAGGCAAACCACACCAGAAATACAAACAGCCAATAAACATCAAATTAGAAGATGCTTGCTCCTTGGAAGGAAAGTTATGACAAACCTAGACAGTGTATTAAAAAGCAGAGACATAACTTGGCCGACATAGGTCCACATAGTCAAAACCATGGTTTTTGCCAGGAGTCACGTACAGATGTGACAGGTGGACCAAAAAGAAGGCTGAGTGCTGAAGAACTGATGATTTCTAATTGTGGTGCTGGAGAAGACTCTTGAGGGTCCCTGGGACAGCAAGGAGATCAAACCAGTCAATCCTAAAGGAAATCAACCCTGAATATTCATTGGAAGGACTGATGCTGAAGCTCCAATACTTTGGCCACCTGATGTGAAGAGCTCACTCATTGGAAAAGACCCTAATGCTGAGAGAGATTGAGGGCAGGAGGAGAAGGGGACGACGGAGGATGAGGTGGTTGGATGGCATCATCAACTTAATGGACATGAATTTGAGCAAACTCCAGGAGATAGTGGAGGACAGAGGAGACTGGTGTGCAGTTCATGAGGTCACAGAGTCAGACACGTCTTAGCAACTGAACAATAAACACTGCCTCACTGAAAGACCACAGGGTAGCTGTTGACCTGGCAGGCTCTCTTCTAGGACAGGGGAAACAGGAGTGGATAAGGTACCTGCCATTACGAAGTAAACTTTGTGGTGGAGACAGACAATGATCAAATAAAGCCAACTTTAAAACAATGACATACGCTTTGTAGAGAATTAAGGCCAAGTGATAGAGTGTCTCTGGTTCCCTACTTCAAATTGGGTGGTCAGTGATACCCAAGGCCTCCCTAAGGCGGTAACATTATAAGGGCTCCTGCTGCTACTGCTAAGTCGCTTCAGTCGTGTCCGACTCCGTGTGACCCCATAGACGGCAGCCCACCAGGCTCCCCCGTCCCTGGGATTCTCCAGGCAAGAACACTGGAGTGGGTTGCCATTTCCTTCTCCAATGCATGAAAGTGAAAAGTGAAAGTGAAGTCGCTCAGTCATGTCCGACTCTTAGCGACCCCATGGACTGCGGCCTACCAGGCTCCTCCGTCTATGGGATTTTCCAGGCAAGAGTACTGGAGTGGGGTGCCATTCCCTTCTCCGATAAGGGCTCCTAGCCTACATCAAAGCAGAGGTAAGGACATTGTCAGCAGAAGGCCTTGTGTTCTTGTGACAGGAATGAGCTTCCGTACTGGCCAGCTTACAAGAGGGACGGGTAGTGTTACTGGAACAGGGGGGAGGCAAGGGGGAGAGTCTGAGCTAAGATCCAGGGGCTAACAGGGCTTGGACATATGGGCCTTATGAACCACAGTGATGAGCTGGGGTTTTATCTTCATGCAAGGGGAGCATAAACTGACTCGTAAAGACACTGTTCTGGCAGCTGTGTGGAGGATGGGCTGGGAGGGGTGGGCAGGAGAGAAAAGCGGGACAGGTATCCACGATGTTCAGCAATCGTCCGAGAGAGTGGGGTCAGACCCCACCCTGGTGGATGGGTGGTGGTGAGAGAGAAGAGGAGGGCGCAAGGTCTATAGGGTGACGCTGATGGGCTTGATGCTGGGATAGGGCTGTGGAGCAGATGATGGCGGACAAGCGATGTGCTGTTTGCAGAGGAGAAGCGGAAAGGTGTGGATGGACCGTGTGCAGATATGTGCAGGGGATGGAGCTATTTTTTTCTGGGCCAGTTTAACGGGAGATGCAATTAGACATCCAGGTAAGTATGTCAGGCTGGTCTTCAGGGCTAGAGATAAAAGAGTCCAGGGATAAGAGCTGTCCTGAAGCCACGGGAACTGGATGAAGTCATGGAAGAAGGATGTTCAGATTGATGGAGGAGCCCAGGACAGGGCCTCGGGCACTCCAAACCACAGAGGGTGAGCAGAGGAGGAAAAACAGCCCAGGCACCTGGGAAGCAGCAGCCCGAAAGGTAAGACATCCCGGCAGAGTGTGTCCAGGATGTGAGAAGAAGGAAGTGCTGCAAGATGCAGGGCAGGGACCAGTGTGTGAGGGTCCTGCCGGAAGGTCACCTAAGTCAGACAAGTGACCGTGTAACTGACCAGCTTTTGGTGTATGAGGGAGGATTTTTTTTTTTTTTTTAAATGACATGATCAGTTGATCATGTTTATATGCTGACGGGAATAATCAAGTAGAAAGAGGGGACACTGATATGAAGGGGCGGGGGAGGAAAATGCAAGAGCCTAGTCCTTGGGGAGCGGGTGGGGGAAGCGGCCCCAAAGCCCAAGTGCAGGGTTAGCTTTGACAGGCTGGAGGTCTGGGGCAGGTAGGTGGAGTATTCAGGAGGAGTTCCTGTCTAATTGCTTCCACCTTCTTGGTAAGAATCAGGCAAAGAAATGTATACCACCAGGAGGGAACCCTAACTTCAGTGATGGCCTCTGGGTGTTTCTGATGTATCAGTGTTGTTCATCAGTTGTAACAAATGTCCCCTCTCCAGAGGGACGGTGTTGATAAAGGGTGGGGAGGGATATGGGAACTCTGTACTGTCCCCTCTTTTTTTGTGAACCTAAAACTAAACTCTTATCAAAAAGAAAAACAGAACCAGGACTTCCCTGGTGGTCTGGTGGCTAAGACTCCAGGCTCCCAAAGCAGGGGGCCCTAGTTTGATCTCTGGCTGGGGAACTAGATCCCACATGCTCTAACAGTTCGCACGGCGCAACTAAGACCCGGTGCAGCCAAATAAATAAATATTTAAAAAAAAAAAACCCACCAAAACCCAACAGGCAGAGTCATCATCTTGGGAATGAGAAGTTGGGGTGGGGCAAGATTTCAAAGACAGATGAGAGGACATGAATCAGTTCGTGCGGAGGGTGAAGTGCTGACGGTTTGTTTGAGGTTTATGGCTGTGAATCTAAGATCAGTGAGAACGTCTGGGTTTTCTCGGGTTAACTGCTCGGCTGCCAGCGCTACTGAGCTCCTGCAGACGTCATACAGACGTGCTTCCCCAGGGAGGGGTTCTGCTCCGTGAGCACGGAGGGCGTCCGGCAGGGCGGGGAGGGCCGCAGGGGAATGACGGCTATGTTAGCCCGTGGCCAGGGATGGCCGAAGAGCCACTGCAGATGGGCGAGCCGGGAGGCCAGGACGAAGACTAAGCAGGGGAAATGGTCAGCCTCTCCAGGGGTCAGGGAAACGCAATGTAGCACTTGGTGAGACTGGCAAAAATCAGCAAGGTCTGTGACACTCATTTTTGTCTAGGGCTGGGAGAAGCGCTCTTTCATCCACTAAGAACAGACATATAAAGTGGTACAGTCTTCCTGGGGGTCATTCTGTCAGCATGTTTCAAAGATTTTAAAGGGAATTCTCTCTGACTCAGCTGTTTCTAGGACTGTGCCGTACAGTACCCCTCATACCAGCACATAAGGGTAATGCACAAAGACGTTTACTGTGGCTTTGCTGTTCCAGTGAAAACTAGAGTCAGCTCACTATCTAAGGGCAAGGGAATGGCCTCACACCTTCTATTACATCTATATAATTCTGTGAGGTCAGTAAAGAGAATGCCAGGGAGAGTCCTATGCTTGTGGTTCTATGAACACACCACATCTTCTTTCCGGCCTTCCATAAGCTTTTGCACACCCTGTCCCCCCTCTCTGGAATTCCCGGTCTTCATTTTCACCCCCACCCCCAGCGTGGAAGGCTTCCTGAGCCCCAGCTGTGCTGAGCTGCCTGCTCACTGAGTGCTCAGAGCAGGCACATCTCAAAGTGCATCGGGTGCTGCGGAAACTGCCCCCGTATATGCTGACATCGCACAAGGACTAAAAGAATGTTTGCTCTGGATCACTAACCTGACTGTGGGTTGTGGTGGTGCTGAGCGTGTCAGTGCTTACGCTTACTGTACTGCTGACTAAGCTGTGAAGGGTGCTGTCACTGGGGGAGTCTCCTGCAGCAGCCCCGGGAGGGTAACTGCCCAGGGTGCTTCCTTCCCAGGGAGCTGACCCCAGCTCCAAGGGTAGATCCTGATTACGTACGGTCGCCTCTAGCAATTGGTGCAGAAAGAGAAATGTGGCCTAACTCAGCTTTCAGGAGGGCTCTTAGGCCATGCTTGGGGAAGAAGTTTTTACAGACAGGAAGACAAAAGCTTGATGCTTCAGCAGCTGCCTGTGGCCACCCTAAGATCACAAAGGGACCAGCTGATGCTGTGGACAGCAGGGTGGAAAGGATGATGGGCCCTTGATGACGTCACTGAGCCCCTGAATCAACCAACTCTGAAGCCAGTTTTTCCTCTGGCTAAGTGAGAAAATGAGCATTCTTTTTTTTAAAAGCCAGTCTCAGCTGGAGTTCCTTCTACTTTTAACCAAAGCATTCTGACTCATTATCTATTGATACTTTGCTGATGAAACACATTGTAGCTTATTTTAAAATATTAATATATTCAATTGAATGTAAGTTTCCAATACAGATCCTACTTCTTTCAGCTCTCCAAGATACATCTGTATCCCTGGTTTATTAATCAAATAGACATTCTTTTGAAGGCATCCCCAAGGGTCTGTTCATCTTCGTAAGAAAATCATTCATACTTACCAACTTCCTTCCTCTCTTGATTTCTTTCTTTACTGATTCCACATCAAAATTTCTATCATTATTAGATGGATCATAGTCCTCACATTCCACAAGTGCCGAGGAATACAGCTGCAGATTGGGAAAAGAAAAACAATCCAGATCATGTACAAAGAAATGTTGAGAGCTACAAGTCAGAAAATGGTACCAAAAAAGTGTTCATCCGGAATGGAAGCTGACAACCTTTTGGGGTATGTGAGCAGACCTCAAGCCACCCAGCTTTTCTCTGGGAATAGTCCTGATCCCCGGGCATGTTTCACACTGCCTAACCCTGACCCTCAGTGGCTAAGTGGACTTGGTCAAGGCCCAGATCCCAAGCTGGGCCAACCAAAGTTCCTATTCTAGGAAAGTTAAATAGGCTCTGAGGCACACAGTCAGAGAAGAGAAAGTCAGTCTACTGAGAGAGGGAAAACAAAAAATGAGGGCTAGACAGGACATCCAAGGTTCCTAAGGGCTTCTCAGCTCCTGTTTCTTGGCCGCGCCTCTGGACCTGCCTTCAGGAGCCACAGAGTAGCCCTGCAACTCATTACAAAGCCTCTTGTGTATTCAGGTTGGCTTGAATTTCTAAGAGCTTCTTGAGACCAAAAAAATCCAAACTACTTCCTAATTAAAGACCAACATTACAGTATACTTAAATTATAAAGCGCATGAAAAACATAAGAAAAACATTCTGACCTGACAAGGCAAAGATTTCTAATAAAAGCAGAAACTATAAAAAAGTTGTCAAGTTGGTTGGGACTTCCCTGGTGGTCCAGCGGTTAAGAACCCGCCTTCCAATGCGGAATGTCCTCTGAGGACATGAGTTCGATCCCTGGTCAGGGAACTAAGATACCACATGCCATGGAGCAACTAAGCCGGTGTGCTGCAAAAAAAGACTCCACATGCTGCAACCAAGACTCAACACAGCCAAATAAATAGATAAATATTTTTAAAAGGTATCAAGTTGGAATTCATCAAAATTAAAAGTTTTTGCTCTTTGAAAGACATTGCTAAGAAAAAAGAAAGGCAAGCCAGAAATTGGGAGAAAATATTTGTAATTCATATGCCTGACAAAAAACGTATATCTAGGATATAGGAAAAACTGTTGCCACTCAATAAGACAATACAATTAAAAATGGCCAAAAGATCTGGACAGACACTTCAGAAGAGAAGAGTTACAAATGGTGAATAAGCACATGGAAAGATGCTCAAAATCGGTAACCCGCAGCCACAGCCACAATGAGATACCAATACACACTCACCAGATTGGTCAGAATTAAAAAGACTGAAAAATAACCAAGTGTCAATGCAGGTATGGAGCAAATGAAATGCTTACACATTGTTGGTAGAAGTGTAAAATAATGCAGTCACCTTTAAAGTTAAACATACACTTACTTTATGACCCAGCATTCCTCTTCTAGGTATTCATCCAAGAAATAAAAGCGTATGTCCACATTTAAAGAAGGCAAGAATATACAATGGAGAAAAGACAGTCTCTTCAATAAGCAGTGATGGGAAAACTGGACAGCAACATGTTAAAAAATGAAATTTGAACATCTCATCATACACAAAAATAAGTTCAAAATGGATTAAAGACCTAAGTGTAAGACTGGGTGCCATAAAACTCCTAGAAGAAAACACAGGCAGGACTCTCTTTGACAAAAAGCAGTATTCTTTTTTATCTCCAAATGCAAGGAAAATATAAGCAAAAATAAACAAATAGGACCTAATTAAACTTAAAAGCTTTTGCATCAACAAACCATCAATAAGACAGAAAGACAACCTATTGAGTGGGAGAAAATATTTGCATATGATATGACCAGTAAGGGGTTAATATACAAACAGCTCATAAAACTGAAGATCAAAAAACAACCTGATTAAAAGATGGGCAGAAGATCCGAATGGATATTTTTCCAAAGAAGACATGCAGATGGGCAAAAGGCACATGAAAAGATGCTCAGCATCACTGATCATCAGAGAAGGCAAATGGAAACCTGAAAGAGATGTCGCCTCACACCTGTCAGAATGGCTGTCATCAAGAAGACTGCACACAAATGCTGGTGAGGATGTTGAGAAAAGGGAACTCTGTTGGATGTTGGGAATTTAAGTTGGTGTAGCTGCTATGGAAAACAATATGGAGGTTCCTCAAAAAAAACCTAAAAATAGAACTATCATATGATCCAGCAATTCCACTCCTGGGTATGCATCCAAAGAAAATGAAAACACTAATTCAAGAAGATGCACGTACCACAATGTTCATAACAGTGTTATTTACAATAGCCAAAGTATGCAAGCAGACCAAGTGTCCATCAACAGATGGACGGATAATAAAGATGTGCAGTGTGTGACTCTTTGTGACCCCGTGGACTGTAGCCCGCCAGGCTTCTCTGTGGAATTCTCCAAGCAAGAATACTGGAGTGGGTAGCCACTTCAGAAGATCCCTTCTCCAGGGGATCTTCCAGATCCATGGATCAAACTCGAGTCTCTCTCACTGCAGGCAGATTCTTTACTATCTGAGCCACTAGGGAAGCTCCTATATATATATAATATATATACACACACATATATATGTATGTATGTATGTGTATATTTAGTATGCACACACACAAACACACAATGCAATACTATTCTGCCATAAAAAAAAATGAAATTTTGCCATTTGCAACAACATGGATGGATGTGGAAGGTATTATGCTTAGTGAAATAAGTCAAAGACAGTACTTGTCATCACTTATATGTGGAATCTAAAAAAAATAAACTAGTGATATAATACACAAAAAACATGCCTACATGAAGACACATATTCAGATGTGCACAGCAGAGTTATCTTAAAATTCCCAGGTGGTGCTGGTGGTAAAGGACCCACCTGCTAATGAAGGAGACACAAGAGAAGCAGGTACCATCCCTGGGTTGGTAAGATCCCCTGAGGAGGGCATGGCAACCCACTCCAGTACGCTTGCCTGGAGAAATCCCATGGACAGAGGAGCCTGGCGGGCCACAGTCCAGAGAATTGCAAAGAGACGGACACGACTGAAGCAACTGAGCACAGCACACAGCATAGCCCCACAATGAAAATAATACATATGTCTATCAACAGACAAATGAATAAACAGATTAGGACAGATCCATACAATGGAATACTGTGCGGAACTAAAAAGGAACAAAATACAGATACAAGAAACACCATGGAAGAATCTCCAAAGACTGTTAATGAGCAAAAGATGCCAGACACAAAGCATACATACTGCTTCCTTTCATATGAGATGAGAAAGACAGGCTCAACCTAGAGGTGCTGGGGCTGGGGGGGAAGTGGTTACAAGGAGGCATGAGAGAACCTTCTGGGGTAATGGAAATGTTCTACATCTTGATGGTGGTAGCGGTTACATTGGCAAATACATGAATTAATACTCTCTGAACTGTACACTTAAAATGAGTGCTTTTTAATGTAAATTGTACCAACAAAGTTAACTGAACATACAAAATGAACATTAAAAGTATATTAGGATAAACATCACAATCAAACAGTGTTATTCTCAGAATGGCTTAACAGCAGAAAATAAACAAGCACATATCTTATAGTAACAAATTAAAAGGAGAAAACTTGAGACATGAAAACCAAACATATCAGAATCTTCTGCTATAAAGAAAGTTATTGGGACACTTGAACCTGAAACCTGAGTGGTCTGAGGATCAGGTGATAGTAATATATTAATGCTGAATCCCTGATTTTGATGGTTACATTGTGATTATGTGAATATCCTTGTTTGTAAAAAAGACGCACTAAGTGTTCAGGAAAGATAAGATATCGTGTCTCAATTTCCAATGGTTCTGTCAATGAAAATAATCAATGAACAATCTATAATAAGAATGGATTTGAGCCAAATGAAGGCCTAGCCCGGAAGTCCATTTCCCAGATTACTCTAAGAAACTGCTCTGCAGAAGCACTGTTTCTAGTACAGTTTTATACCTTGTTAGAACAAAGAACGTTAAACAAGTCAGCGTTACATTTCTTCAAAATTATTTTAAAAAAAAAGAAGAAGAAAAAGAACAGACCAGCACGTATGCAGTGAGTCGGTATGACCTTGGTACCTGGGAAGGGAGGTTTATCCTCAAAGAAGGACCTGTGTTGGCATGCCAGGAAGAGAGGCATTTAATCTTTATTTTTAACATGGACTTTCTTTACCTCTGGTCAATGTGCCCTTATTTCTAACAAATAAAGCAGATGTACAATGTATATTTGATAGGCCACAGAAAGACTATTTTAGTTAGCATAAAATTCAAGTTAACTCATGTATAAGCCAGAATGACTTTCCTGTATCTCAATATGTGAATATTTCTTTGATCAGTTCCAACAAAAAAGATTCTTTGTACTGTATGTGCAACTTTTCTGTAAGTTTGAGATTTAAGAAAGTCAAAGTATGTATATAAAAAAAGAAAGCATCTAGCATTGTGCATGGCCAGAGAAAGAGAGGGAAAGAACCCAGAAGATCATTACAATAGATGCAGAAAAAAGCACTTCATAATATTCAATACTTTAACTTGTAGAAAACTAAAAATAAAAGGGAGCTATCTAATTTTAATAAATTGGAAGTATTAAAAACTTAAATACAAATGTAATGATAAAACCTAGAAGCATCCCAGTAATATAAGAACAATCAAGGCTCACTAAAATGCTTCTAATCACCAGTATAACACAATGTTCTATAAAAATGTGGTAAAATAAGAAAAAGAAATTAAGAGGCCCAAAAATTTATAGGAAAAAAAAGTCTTCACTTATAGATGAGGACTGCCCAAATAAAATATCCAAGTAAATCTGATTTTTAGATGCAAGAATTTGGCAAGATTTTTGGATGAGTTAAAAAAAAAATCAATAGTGTTTGTGTATATCAATTATGTTGTTGTCTAGTTGCTAAGTCATATCCGACTCTTTTGCAACCCTGTGAACTATAGCCTCCTCTGTTCATGGGATTCTCCAAGCAAGCATATACTGGAGCTGGCTGTCATTTCCTCTCCAGGAGATCTTTCTGACCCCCAGATTGAACCTGCATCTCCTGTATTGGCATGTGGGTTCTTTACCACTGAGCCACCTGGGAAGCCTGTATACCAATAATAGTCCATTTTAAAAATGTATTAACAAAAACAAAACAAAAACCAATGCAGGAATAGACCTGACCCAAAGTTCTGACAAAAATTGTTGGGCATTTTTGAAATTCATAAAAGATCTGGCTAATTGGAGAGACACCCCTGTTAATGGAAAGACATATTGTGAGGGTGTCTATTTTTCCTAAATTTATCTATAAATTCCATAGAATTCCAGTTAAAATTCCAATAGAAATTTCTGTGAAAACTGATAAGCTGATCTCAAATTCAAAGTGCAAAAAAAAATAACTAAGGCTTATCGTAAAATCATAGTAATTAAGAGCATTGTACCAGCTCAGGGATACATAAGTGACCAATGGAACAGAATGGACAGCCAGAAAGATATCTGTGCCCATATGACAATACTGTTAAGGGCAACAGGTAAGGATGAAGGTTCAAGAACTAGACATCCAGGTGAGAGTCCTGGCTCAGTCACTTACAGCCCTGCAACCTTGGGCAAGTCACTTAATCTCTCTGTGCCTCAGTTGTTCCACCCTTAGTTTGGGCGTAATTACAAAACCTCCGTCTTAGGGTAGTGGTGAGGATGAATAGTTCAGCACAGGTAAGCTCCCAGAGTATTACCTTACACATAGTGGACACCAAATCATAATAACAATAACCATTATTATCACTACAAATCAGTAAGGAAAGGATAGTTTGTTTTTTTAATAACAGTGCAGGAAAGTGAAAGTGTTAGTTGCTCAGTTGTGTCCGACTCTTTGCCATCCCATGGACTGTAGCCCACCAGGCTCCTCTGTCCATGGGATTCTCCAAGGAAGAATATTGGAGTGGGTAGCCATTTCCTTCTCCAGGGGACCTTCCCAACCCAGGGATCGAACCTGGGTCTCCCACACTGCAGGTGAGATAGAGCTGGGGGAAGTAGTTAATCACATAGAAAAAACAAAAAAAAAGTGAGAGAGTCAATTCCTAGGTAGGTTGATAAGAAGTCCAGGGTACTCAAGGAGGAGAGAGGGGGCTGGAGTTCCCAAAGAACAGAAAAGGACAAATGTTTTTTTCTACACTGCTTTGTCTTAGTCAATATAACAATGAATCTTGCTCAAAGACATGTTTCTCCTTAACAAGAACCTTCTGACTAATCTTGTTATCTTAAGATGTATGTTGTGGGAGTGCATCTGTAAGACCCTTTATTATAATAAGGTATATAGTGCCCTTGCAAAGACCAGTGAGCGGGGTACTCTCCACCCCTCTTCTGATGTCTGTGTCAGAAGCTTTCTCTGTCCCTTTTTCACTTTAATAATACTGCTACACAAAAGCTCTTGAGTGATCAAGCCTGGCTCCTGGTCCCAAAGCTAAATCATCTTCAGATACCATGAATCTGGCATTGTTCACCATAAGCTGTCAAAAGTAGATCCCTGCTTTATATGGTAATCCAGATAAATTCAGTTGCATCAAAAATATCACTTCCCTTAATTATTTCAATCTTTCCTTTAGCTTTCTAATTTGTTGTTGTTTAGTAGCTAAGTTGTATCGAACTCGTTTGTGACCCACAGACTCTAGCCCAACAGGCTCCTCAGTCCATGGGGTTTCCCAAGCAAAAATACTAGAGGGGGTTGCCATTTCCTTCTCCAGGGGATCTTCTCAACTAGGGATCAAACCCACATCTCCTGCATTGTCAGATGGATTCTTTACCAGTGAGCCACCTGGGAAGCCCATAGCTTTCTAATTTACCTCAGTCCTAAATGAGCTGTTTCTAAATCCAAAGGCATTCTTATTATCAACAATAAACTGATTAGCATAATTTAAAAAAGAAACTAAATGAGAACAACACAATTTTTAAACTTTTTGGGAAACAGAACCTTAATATGGAAAAGAAATTTTTAGGGTGAAAATCCTACAAATTATAAAGGAAAATGATGAATGTTAATTACATTACAAGCTTCCATGCAACAGGAAGCACCATAAATAAAATCAAAAGCCAAATATACGATAAAGCATTGAATGTATTTTTATGTAAATAAACATATGTAAGTGAAATTAAGATCTCAAAAATAAAATGTAGTCTCTGAACAGAAGTCATAGAATCAACAAACAGAACTGCAAAAAGAAAGCAAATAGAACCACACAGAAGAAGCACAGCAAGGGAGGTGCAAGCCCACTATGTCATCCAGGAACTGCAAATACAAACAAGAGACTATCTCACACCCATCTGAAAGGAAAACATTAAATTCCATAGGATCATGCCAGACACCAAACCACAGACCCAAGGAGGAACTGTGAAGAGAAAGAAAAGAAAAGCTGCAGGCTGGGAGAAAATACATCAAATATATCTGTCAAAGGACTTCTATCCAAAATATAAAGAGCTCTTAAAACTTAACAACAACAAGCTAATTAAAAACTGGACAAAAGATCTGAACAGACAACACCAAAGAAGATATACAGATGGCAAATAAATACATGAAAAGATGTTCAAAATCTCATGTCATCAGGCCATTACTGATTAAAATACGAACAACATGAACTCTCACTCATTTCGGGTGGGAATGTAAAATGGTACAGCCACTGTGGAGGACAGTTCGGCAATTTTCTACATAATTACGCACACTTTTTACCAGATCTAAATAAATAAATAAATCACACAGCATTATGTGTTGACAAAGACGCAAGAACAGTGGAAGTCGAACTTGGCGCAATCCCTTTGGAGAGCAGGTTGGCACATTTCCTGAGGTGCAGAATGCACTCTTCCTGAGTCCAGCAGTTCTGCTTTTTGCTAAGTGCCTCCCAGATCAGAGGAAAGCTCCCATGAATTAGGAGACCTATCCAGGGAAGGACTTCCCTGGGGGTCCAGTGACTAAGAATGTGCCTGCCAATGCAGGGGACTTGGGCTCGATCCCTGATCCGGGAAGATCCCACATGTCTTGCAACTAAGCCTGTGCACCACAGCTGCTGAGCCTGCGCCCTGCGGAGCCTCTGCCCTGCAACAAGAGAAGCCCCAGCGCTGAGAAGCCCACACACCCCCAACTAGAGAGTAGCCCCTGCCTGCTGCAACTAGAGAAAGCCCAGGCGCAGCAACGAGGACCCAGCACAGTCAAAAGATAATAAATACTGAAGAAAGAAAAACAAAATCATTTTAAAAAGACAGTAATTACAGTCATAAAATGGAATACTGTAACATTTAAAATTAAAGATTAGAGCTACTATCAACATGGATAAGTCTCAATAATCCACAGAATTTGATAGAAATTCTGTAGAGTCCAAGAACATGTAAAACAATATCATATTATTGTTTAGAAATACTTAAATATGTGGTGGAAGCATAAAATTAAAAACACAAGATAATAATAAGTACCAAATTTGTGTTGGTGAAGGAATGCCACGAATGGGACAGAGAAGGGAGAGTCCTTAACTATCTACGTTGTTTTTCCTTAAAAAAAATAAAAGCTGAAGTGAGTATCATATAATATCATTTAATAAATCTGGGGTAGACATTTTATAAATGTCTATGGGTATCTGTTACATTTGAAATATTTAAAATATCTTTAAAGAAGCTTCTTCACCATAATTCCTTATGTTTGATCAGTTATAAATAAAACCAAAAGTAATCAAAAAATATTACTATCTGAAACTTTAAAATGAGAAAAATATGCTCCCTAAATCCCCACTTAAAAGCCCAAACCATGGGCAGCCAATGTGTTGTTCTTTGTTGTATTCAAAGTACATTTATATATTTCAGGATGTCCTTCCCTGAAGGACTCATGTGTGTTCAAACTTACCAAACAGTTTTCATGAGCAGCTATATTCTCTGACTGTGCAAAGTACAGGACACTACACTCGAGGTCTTTGGGGCAGAGCGCGCATATCCTTTTTTGCAACCTTTCTGCAACCTGGAAGACACCTACAAAGTAACATCCCTCATGAGAAATGGAAAAGTGGAATTTCTTGGTCTGTAACTCCTCCACCCATCTGAAAGGAGAGGGCCGGGCACTTGTTTTTAGAAGAGAGTTTTAGCTCCCAGGGAGAAAAAATTCAGGACCCAAGTAGAAAAGCACCTTTGCAATTTTTTAAATTTTACTTTTGCATTTTTTAATGGCTTAATGAAAAAAAAAATGTTTTATTTAAAATGTCCAGGAACTTTCTAAAAACTAAATAAAAGATCTAAACATGAGGGACAATGGGGTTCCCAGATGGCGCTAGTGGTAAAGAACCCGCCTGCCAATGCAGGAGACATAAGAGACGCGGTTTGACCCCTGAGTCGGAAAGATTCCCATGGAGGAGGGAATGACAACCCACTCCAGTCTTCCTGCCAGGAGAATCCCATAGACAGAGGAGCCTGGTGAGCTAACAGTCCACAGGGTTACAACGAGTCAGACATGACTAGAGACACTGAGCACACACAGACATGAGGAAACCCTTTGCCTAACAAACGTAAGTAGGAATCTAAATACAAAGTTCTCACATCACTTCCCTGCCCATAGGAAGTTCTCGATTATAATTACTGACATTATAAATCAGTTGTATTCAAGAAATAATGCTCTACCTACCTATAAAAAAGAATTTAGATCCTTATACTATATTAAAAAATAAATTTGGGGTGAATTAAAGAAGTAAAGGAACAATGTACTTAAATGTGATGTAATCTAGCATTATAATAAATTAGGAGAGAAAGATACATGATAGGAAGCAGATTTTTTTTTTTTAAGAGATGAAGAAAGGAAAGAAACAAGAAGGAGAGCTAGGAAGAACAGGGAAGAGTCAGAGACGGAGAAAAAAGCCAGCTGTTTCCAGCATTCCACTTGGACACACCAGTGGGAGACAACCTTTACTCTAATCTATTAGTTGCTGTGAATTTGGCCACAAGCATCCATGTAGTATTTCTTTGCCCTTTCCAATGCTCATCCTCTTTATTCATCTGGTTTTCCATAGCAGAAGGCACTTTCAATTTTACCTTCAAATTTTAGTTCTGAAACAAAACTTCATTTAATGGTGAAAGGGTTTAATTTAGATGAGGTTAAACTGCTTAAGTGCTTCTTAAAAGCGCTTTTGGTTTTTTGGTTACTCCAAAGTGGAACATCTCTGGGCACCTCTCTTAAATTAGACTCTGCATCTCACGCTGTCTGAAGACCTCACTTTGGAGCTAGCATTTGTTTCACGTTCAGATGAGTTTCTTCTTTAATTACCATCTGTTTCCTGGATTGGAGTCCTGCTTAGTGGGGCTACAAATGAGTGATCCTCCTGCTCCTATCAACCAAGAAAACAGGAGTGGGGGAGACCGAGAGAAAATGCCTCAGATGAAATGCAACCGGCGAACTGCTGCTTTTCATTCCTCTCCAACTACCACCGAGTTGGGAGCGCCTCTTTGTACAAGAGTCACCGTGTTGAGGGCTCTAGACCAGCGCTGATTGTAGAAACACCATGTGAGCCACAGGTGCAGATGAAGAATTTCTAGAAGCCTCATTTAAAAAGGCAAAGGAGGGACTTCCCTGGAGGTCCAGTGGTTAACACTCTGTGCTCTCCATGTAGGGGGCATGGGTTTGATCCCATTGGGGATCTAAGATTCCACATGCTGCATGGCAGGTCCCCCCTCAAAAGGAAGGTGGTGAAATTAATTTTAATAGGCTTTATTCCATCAAATATATCCAAAATACTACCCTTTCAACATTTAATCAATAAAACAATTAATTCATCCTTTGTACTGAGTTTTGAAGTCCAGTGTGTTTAGTGCTTACTGCACATCTCAACTGGACAATCCACATTTTCAATGCTCAAGAGGCAGAGGCAGATGGTGGCTACCATATGGAAGATATGGTACAGATGGAAGGTACAGCAGAGGATATAAAAGAAACATGAGACAGATCTGTTGCCTGCAAGAAGCTTACAAGGTAAACAAGGAGACGAAGTAGCGACTAGGAAAGTAAAATAACAGAATACCTGGCACAGAGTAATGTAGCTGCTGAGCAGGAAAGACCTCACTTTGGAGCTAGCATAAAATACGTGCTATGGTAAGAGGAGGAAGTGCTCCCTGCGGGATGGGGTGCTGGCAAGGACATGGATTTGAGCTGGTACAACCTGGAGATGAAAAGGGGAGTCAAGGTGGGAGGGACATTGCAGACAGAAGCACAGACAGGGGAAGAGGCCAAGAGGTCTGACTGGGAGACAGCCGATCAGCGGGACTGAAGAGCAGAGTTCGTGCAAAGGAAGCTGGAAAAGAATTTGAGGAACAGATGGTGAAAGGCTGCAGGAAGGATTTTTGAGGAGGGGAGTAACATGATGAAAGCGCTGTCTTAAGCTCCATTTCAGTACAAGGAGAGAAATACGGTGCACCTGGACAGAAGGCTGGATGTCATAATGCTGTCTGTTCTATCTCAAACAAGGGCAAACAAAAACATGCTGCCTGCCATCAAGCCATCAGCCACTGCAGCAATCCCCACCCCCCAAAAATGGTGTGCCCTCAGGGGAATTCCTGGAGAGGGAAATGGCACCCCACTCCAGTGCTCTTGCCTGGAAAATCCCATGGACGGAGGAGCATTGTAGGCTGCAGTCCATGGGGTTGCAAAGAGTCGGACACGACTGAGCGACTTCACTTTCAAGTTCTCCTATGCCTGCAGTGACGGAGGCACTTTGAGCTTGCGGTGGTTTCCTTTCTTTTGGTTCTGCTTGGTTTGACTGTGTAGGGAGGCGAGGCATGTTTTTGTACCTTCAGGAATTTACATGGGAGTTCTTTGTTTTCTTTACTTCTGATTGCCACATTTTCTAGATATCCACCTCTGAACAGATCTCCCTTCCCCAGGACAATCTGCTGAAAGTCACAGCCTGACTGGCCTGGGGGATATAACCCAGTACTACCTGAGAGATGGCAATACTTTTAGAATAATATTGAATTACAGAAGACAAGTCCTTCATTGGGATGAAAGTGAAGGTGTTAGTCACTCAGTGATGTCTAACTCTTTGTGACCCCATGGACTGTGGCCCGCCGGGCTCCTCTGTCCATGGAATTCTCCAGGCAAGAATACTGGAGTGGGTTGCCATTTTCTTCTCCGGGGAATCTTCCTGACCCAGGGATCAACCCCTGATCTCCTGCATTGCAGACAGATTCTTTACCATCTGAGCCACCAGGGAAGCCCCCATAGGGTGAAACAGGTGCATTTTCTTGCAATTAATTTCCCAGGTTCTTTCAGATAGGATGACAGTTACATTAGCCACTGTTCCTTATTTTTCCTTTTTTCTCATGCAGTTGTTAAAAAAAATTAAATTTAATTAAGCTTAAAAAAAAAAATCAGTTCACCCATTTCTTCCACTCTCACGCTCTTCTCTGGCAATCACCAATCTGTTATCTGTATCTTTGAACTTGTTTTTAGTTGTTCAGCTTTTATTGTTGTTAAGATTTCACATTTAAGAGAGAGCATGCGATATTTGTCTTTACTTATTTCATTTAGCTCAATGCCCCCTAGGTCCCAGGTTGTCACAAATGGCAAGATTTCATTCTCTCCAGTGTCTCTTCTTATCATTTAGCACAGAGCCCCTCAGGGTCCCTTGGGAATGTTTGCCTACTGTGATCAGGTTTCATCTGCCCTCTACAGGCTTCCCCGATCCATCTCTACATCCTCAGAGCTCACTGTCATGTTTTCACTGTTACAGTGCCCTGTACACATTCTGATCACTGTTCATCGCACTGAATTGTAATTATGTTTGCAATTCCATTTCTTCCTGTAGATTGTCACCTCTTTGGTGGAGGGGTCCTCAGCACAGGGACCAGAAGGTCTTGGGTGCACAATATACTTTTAACTCAAGTTAGTTTCCAAAGTCTCCTTCTCCCAAAGGATAGGCTCCCTACCCCACACAACAATTGAGTAATTTACTAATTCATGTATTTCAAAGAAGCAATTAAATATGTGAAAAGGTCTGTCTTCAGTATAAACGTAATTTTTATTTTTAGTACTTGAGATATTTTGAGAAGCTAGGCGATGGCATCCCACTCCAGTACTCTTGCCTGGAAAATCCCATGGATGGAGGAGCCTGGTAGGCTGCCGTCTATGGGGTCGCACAGAGTCGGACACGACTGAAGCGACTTAGCAGCAGGGGAATTCAGGATGGTGAAACCAGAATACTTGCTCTAAATACTTACAGTGCCTTTCTAAGGAATAATTTCCATGAGCCCAGATTCTTGCATCTTCCCATACTTAGAAAAGCTCTAAAATCATTAACTTGAGATTTCGTTATTAGCAGTAGTCTTCTGATGTTCAACCACATGTTTGTTTTCAGCAAAATCTACATATCCTGGCTCCTCCCTCACCTCTTCAAAGCAGTTCCTGAGTCTGGCTCCCAGGCTACAGTCCTGAGTAAGGTCCCCACATGAAACAAAACTTGCAATTTTTAGGTTGTGTTTTTCTTTGGTTGGCATAAGTTTTAGATTTAATGCCATTTCAAGTTAAATCTCAAGAAGGTTATTTTAAAGAGGTTTAAAAATGTATTATTTGGAAGAATAAATGATTACGGGCAGTGAACAAAACTCAGGGAAAAATGAGAGAGTGTCTGTCTGATTTTAAAACATACTATAAAGGTACAGCTGGGACAGAAAGTTAGATGACTGAGTCAAAAAAGAATACAAAGTGCAGAGAGAGATGAATCATCATCTCTAATTAT
Source organism: Bubalus kerabau (assembly GCF_029407905.1). Taxonomy (NCBI): domain Eukaryota; kingdom Metazoa; phylum Chordata; class Mammalia; order Artiodactyla; family Bovidae; genus Bubalus; species Bubalus kerabau. Next base: position 19,755,588 of record NC_073635.1, on the reverse strand, counting down.
GAATATAGGATATCACAAGGTGGCATTTGCATTTCTTCTCTGGCACTGACATCCTTAGCCCATTTTTCTACTGGGTTATTCACTATTTCCTTCCTATTTCCTGACTTATAAGAGCTGTACTGTCTCCTGGTTTATCCAGGCTCACCATCACACACAGGAATGACCCCCAGCAGACATGCTTGTACTATGTGATGCTTTCCCTATGCACAGCTGACAGTCCTAGAGGACCTACCTGCCCGTCCCAGATATACAGAATTCAGAATAGAAGATTTTAGTTCAGACTGGGCTGGCTTCTTGAAGAAGGAGATGTAAAAAACTGAGAAGCTGTGAGTGTGGCCATCTTCTATCCCATTAGCAGGAAAACTGGACCAAAGAAAGAGAAGAACAAAGCAGATATGCTGAGTGCTGTCAAAGTTTATGAAGACTTTTCAGGCCCTGGTTCCTGGCTCTTTCTGGAAAACACAACAGCATCCATGCTCCTGGGATGAGTCTGGTCTCCCTGCTTTCCAGTAATAAGCATCCCCTTTGCTTAAATGGTATCAGGTTGATTTTGCACTATTTGTAGCCAGCAGGCCCTAGTGAACACTGGCACTAACATGGCCTGATCTCTGTGTGCAGGCACATGTGCACCTGAGAGTGAGCTGTGGCAGCAGTGTGGAAAAGTGGACTGCCTTGCCCTCACTGTCTTTTATTTGGTCCATTCTGATAAGCTCATGTCCCTCCTCCTGCTTTCCCTTGTCACGCCTCCACTTCCTTCTTCACATTACTGCCAGAGTGGGCTATCTACAATGTCCACTGTCTGTGTTTCTCTCCTGCTAAAAACCCTTCTCTATCACCCAGAGAATAGAAATCAAGCTCTTTACATGCAGACTCACTGGCTTCTTCAGTACGTGATGAGCACCTATTATGCATCCTTTTAGGCACTAGAAATAAAGCAGGGAATAAGATGTGAATTTCAACACTCATGAAACTTACATCCTAGTAGTAGAGACAGACCCTCAAACACATTATTTTCAGGTAGTAGTAAGTGCTATGAAGAAAAGCCGAGCAAGGGAAGGAGGGTGAGACTGATGAGGGATGGGGGAGGGCTCTTCTAAACAGACAGGGTGGGCAGGCAAGGCTGTCTGTGGAGGTCACCGCTGAGCAGAGATTTGAATATGGTGGGGGTTTAGAGGACTCACAAGGCAGCGAGGGGTGGCAGGCATCAAGATGGGTAGGGACTGGATCAGATCAGGACACGGGGTACACGGTAGCCACAGTAAGATTATTCTGGAAGCAATGAGACTACTGGAGGGCTTTGAGCAGGAGAATCACATTTGCTTTTTGTTTTATAAGGTCCTTTTGGCTACTGTGCAGTCCTGTCTGTACGAGAGGCTAGAGTGGAAGCCAGGAAACCCACAGTCTAGGCCTGAGATGATGGTGGCTTGGATGGTAGTGATAGAAGTGGCAAGAAGAGGTCAGGCTCGAGATACATTTTGGAGACACAACTGACTGGTCTGCCTAACACGTGAGGTGGGAGGCAAGGAGGAAAGAGCGGCACAGAGTGTGGCACTAGGGTCTTGGTCTGAGCACCTGGGTGAACGGAATGGGGAAGGCTGCTAGTGGTTGAGTAGGTCTGGAGAATGTGGGTATGCGCAGGCAAACAGGAGTTTGAGATCACTCCAGGCATTGATTAAATTGGTTATAGGAGTCTGGAGTTTGGGGGAAAGGTCAAGAAACAACCTCATCTCCAGTAACTCATCTTGCATTCTGTATGATCACTAGTGCTAGTGTTAAGTCACTCAGCTGTGTCCAACTCTTTGCAACCTCATGGACTGTATGTAGCCCACCAAGCTCCTCTGTCTATGGGATTCTCCAGGCAAGAATACTGGAGTGGGTAGCCATTCCCTTCTCCAGGGGATCTTCCCGACCAGGGATCAAACCCAGGTCTCCTGCATTGCTGAAAGAGTCTTTACCGTTTGAGCCACCAGGGAAGCCCACTAGCTAAATGCTCGCTGGCTAAAATGAAATAGTCAACATGTTGCTTCACTTGTGGCTGCCACATTTGATGTTTTGTGGCTGGCGCCTTTATTCGAGTCTTTATCTCTGGACTGCCCTTTCACCCTTTCTACCCCTGGGTGACTGACTCTTGCCTTTTAAAATGAAGACAGGGTGTCCCCTGAACACCAGGCTGAGCTGAAGGAGCCCCTCATTTGTGCCTCTGTGGTTCTCAGCAGCTCACACACGAGTTGCCTATTAGATTCTCTAGGGCAGGGTCTGCCTAGCTCATCTCTGTATTCCTGGCACCTGGTCCTGAGCCTGCACTGGGAAGAAGGTCTACACGGGTTAGAAGATCCACACCTGTTGAACTGCAAGAAAGCTGCCCCCTCAAGAGGCTGCTGTCTCACTTAAAGACAGGGCCACAGACTTGAACTACTAAATGGAAAGGAGGGCATGGTTCCAAAACATTACATTCTCTGTGGAGTTTCCAAACTGCTTCCTCAAACCCAGCCAGCCCCACCCCCTCTCCCCGCCCGGCTTCTCCGGTGGCTCAGCGGTTTAAAAATAAATAAATAAATCCGCCTGCCAATGATCCGCCTGCCAAGACACCCTGGAGGAGGGCATGGCTACCTACTCCAGTATTCCTGCCTGGGGAATCCCTTAGACAGAGGAGCCTGGCGGGCTACAGTCCATGGGATCACAAAGAGTCGGACGCGATTTAGCGACTAAACAACTGATCCTGAGACCCAACTGACCAGTCCCTTCAAAAGGGGTCCACCTCCAGCCTAGCTCCCCCTTCCCCGGGGCACTTCTCCGATCGCATTGTTTTAAAAGCGGGTGGAGCCGCGCTGGGAAAGGAAACCCACAGGCTTTTCTTTCGCTTTCCCCAGCTGGCTGCATTCCTAGCGCTGTAGGACCGCAGCAATGGGCTGTCCCATCTGCAGTTGGGGAGGCAAGGCACACGATAAACGGAGGCAAACGATCGCCCCTCCGAGAGGCCCCGGGTAATGGTCTGGGCGCGGGGCCGCCGGCGGTGGACGCCCGGGGGCCGCGAGGCAAAGACTTCAGCGCGGTCTCGGAGGGGGGCTGGCGACTCCCGTAAGGCGGCGACCGGAGAGCGGCCCTGGGCCCCTACCGAGCCCCACCCGACCGCCCCCGGCGCGGTACTCACCGGTCGGGAGCGGGACTATGTCCCGCGCGGCCTGGGCCTCGGACCAGCAGGCGCCGCGGGTCGACTCGGGCGCGGAAGGCCCCGCCGTGTCCATGTCTGCGCGCTGCGTCCCCGCCGCCGGAAGTCCGCTTTGGCGAAATCAAGCTGATGGATTTCCCCTGCCGGGGAAGCGCACCGAGGCTTTGCAGACGGCTTCTCTACCTCCGAGTCTGAATTTGAACTACTTTAAAAAAAAAACAAACAAACAAACAAAAAAAACGAATCACGCCAGACGCTCCCCACCCTGTGCCCACTTATCCGATGGTCGGAGGAAAGGTGGCCGAAGCCCCTGGACTCAGCTGGAGAAGTGATGGGTCTTCCTGAGGGATTACCCGTTATTTTCAAAAAGCCGTTATCACGTGGGGCTTCCCTGGCGGTCCAGTGATTGATACTCCACACTTCCACTGCAGGGGGCCCGGATTCAATCCCTGGTTGGGGAACTAAAATCCCACATGCCATGGGGCACAATCAAAACTAACACTCCACACCTCCCCCCCCCCCCAAGTATTAACTGAGTGCAATGCCAGTTTCCAGTGGTCAGCCATTATTTCACTCACACACACCCCAAGTTTGGGCTGAATAGGTCTATCATAAGCGGAGGCGGAATTAACAGTACAATGCCAGTTTCCAGTGGTAAGCCTTTATTTAGCACCCATAATGTACACAGCACCGTACAAGATGAGGTTACTGGCGCACGGAACAAATACACAAAAAGAACATAGTCGCGGGTAATTAAATCGCAGTTACAAAATAAGTTGCTCTGTAAAAAAGAAACATGTAATAGCTGGTGGTTTGCTGAGGCAATCAAAGGAAAAACTTCTCCAAGTCTTGCTTTTTGAGCAGGTTTTGAAGAGAGGAAAGGAGGCAAATTGGGGATAGAGAAGAGAAACTGTTAAAAAGGATAACTTAGTCTTGACCCACACACATTAATTACAGAAGCAGGTGTGTGCAGCAGCAAAACGAGAGAAAAGGGCAGGCTCTGGCAGCAGTGTTTTGCCTTCAAGCGGTAAGACTGACTCATTGCCAGGCCAAAAAGTCCTAAAGAGACTGAATAAGAGATTGAATAGCTCAGCTGGGCCAAGTGAAGCAGGTGAAGGGCCCCTTCCCCCATTCTCAGATCATAATCTCAGCTTTTCAGTGTTCCACTCCTGAGGAGGAGCAGACTGCCAAGATCACTAAGGAGAGCCTAAAACCTGAAAGACAAAGACCAAAGGAAACATAGAAAAACAGAAACCTTGCAGGTCACAGAATATTCAGGAAGAAAATATAGGCATGAATGCCTGTGTGTGATGTACTATATAAATAGTATTTTCCAAGAGATAAGATACTGCAACCATGAACCAAAAATAGGATACTATTGAAAAACAAAATGTTCAGAGAGCTCTAGAAATAAAAAAATGAGACCCCCCCCCCTCAAATAAACTAAGAAACCAAAAATCCCACCACAATAGACAAATTGGAAGATTATGTTGAGGAAATCTCCCAGAAAGTAGAGCAAGAAGACAAAGCTGGAAATTAACAGAGAAGGTAAGAAAATCAGAGAACCAATCCTGGAGGTCTACTGTCTGGGTAACAGGAATTCTAGAGAGAGAGAACAGATAAGTTATCATTAAAGAAACACTTCAAGAAAAGGACCCTAAGAACAAAGTTTTCAGATTGAAAGATCCCACCAAGCACCTAGTATCAGGTATAATAATAGACCTTTACTGGGAACAGAACACTGGGTCAGAGAGATTGCTGTAAGGTTCAAGAGAGAGAAAGACTGGTCACGAATATAAGAGAGAAAGAATGGCCTCTGACTTCCAACAGTCACTCTGAAGGCCAGAGGTGAGAACGTTTTCAGATTTCAAAGCAGCAACACTGGAATATAGTAGGTATGTTCAAAACTGGGTATGAAAGCTACTCACGAACTCACTGCCCTGCCAAAACAGCAATCAAGTGTAAGGGCAAAAGAACATGTTGAAACATATGGTCTCATTTTTTTCCCTTTCAAAAGGTACTGGAGGATGTGCTTCACCCATAAAGTGAGAGTCATTCAGTTGTGTCCAACTCTTTGTGACCCCATGCCCATATGTGGCAGTAAATCAATGAAAGGAGAAATAAGGGGATTTAACTAGAAATAGACCTGACGTCGGAAAGACAAAGGGAATCTCTAGGACGCTGACAGGAGATGACAACTGGGAACCAGTACAGATGAAGGAGATCAAGATGTCAGATCTCTGTACAAATCTCCCATACTTTTCAAGTGCCATTTCATTTCAGTGCGTTGCCTAAAATTCCTGTATCTTTACTGTGAATAAATGAACTTCTCAGCTTTCCCCATTTGTCTATGGCTGTCGGGTTACAATTTCTTGCTCACTTTCCTAGCTCTTTGGTTTCCCACTCTCTAAACTACCTTCAAGTTAAATTTTTATTTACTTCAATATTTTCAAGAAATTAAATCCGGTACAAATTTAGATTCTTGTTTGAAAGGTGCTGCTGCTGCTAAGTCACATCAGTTGTGTCCGACTCTGTGCAACCCCACAGACAACAGCCCACCAGGCTCCTCTATCCCTGGGATTCTCCAGGCAAGAATACTGGAGTGGGTTGCCATTTCCTTCTCCATTGTCTGAAAGGTAACCAAAGGTAATTAAACCCAGAAGCAAGCTGAGAAAAAAGAAAAAAAACAAACCCTAAAAAACCCAGAACTACTTCAATTACTCCTTTTTGAGCTAGTATTCCTATGCTGGTTCCAAGGGTGGGGAGAATTTCCTGACAGCCAAATGTACATCTTTGTTATAGATAAAGTTAGTTTTAACTCTTGGAGGCTCTCACCCCCTTTTCACTAGATGATCATGGTCAGGAAACCTACAACAGAGTAAATCTTTCCCTTTTTCTCTAGGAAAATAATTTGCACATCATGCCCAGGAAACTCCAACAGTCTGTTTCAGACTTTTTCAACAGAATTGTTGTAAGTGAAATTCTTACCCAGGACCATCTCTTCTGGCAATAAATAAGCCACGTCTGACTATTCTCTTAAGTTTCCTTTTCTTACGGTTCTACTCTGTCTAGAACAAAAATATTTCAGCTCCTCCAAGTTTCTATTCCCTCTTTTCCTGTGTTTGTATAGAAGGAGTGAAGAGAATCTGTGGAAAAGAAGTTTCATTTCAAAAAATGTGCCAAAACTTTCCCCTAGGAGAGTTTTCTCTTCTTTCTCATTCAAGTGGACTGACATTATTTCATGGAGCTTATCCAATTAATTTAAAATACTTGGAAGTAATTTGCATAATATTAATATTCTTCAGGCTCTGATGCCCATCTTATGGCTCACAATGGTAAATTATTCACCAGGAATTAAACATAAATAAATTTTGCAGGTAAAGAGGTGAAATTTGGCCCTGTGGGGCCCTGAAAGTCAAAGATAATAATTACAAAAGCAGTAAGAAGTGCTGAAATTAACTGTGACATTTGTTCTTTTGAATACATAATTTACAAATAAGTTACAAATTATATAGTGGTATTTCATATAAAATATATACATCCATTCTACTCATGTATAGTTGAAGAGCAGTAAGAATAAAGAGATAGACTATGCGTATGAAAATGTCCCTATTTTGTTCCAAGCATTTCTAAGTAATGCAAATAAACTCTCCCAATAAGGGTAAACTGAGAGGAATTCTCTTGACAGATCGTAATGTAAATTAATTCCACTGACCACAGGGGTTTCTTTTGCATGGCCCTAGGTTCAGCTTGATCAGCTGATTTCATGAGCAGGTATTAACTACAGATTTATAATATTTTTCTTCTACATTTATTAACCCCACATTGGCAGAGGATTTCTTTCTCAGGCATAGTCCCAGCTTCATAACCATAATCCCATGTTAGTTCTGTTCTTGCTTTCACATACCTAGAAAGTAGAAATTTTAAAAATAATCATAAATTATCCTGAATGAACCAAATTTGATTATAATCAATTTTCATATGAACATCATTAACCCTCCTCAACAATACGGTTTTCTCTCTCCAACATCCACTACTTAGGAATGCTCTCTTTATTTGAGTTTTATTTCAAATCTACTAAAATCCCAAATAAGAAGAAACTTGTCAATATCCACAAGGGAGGAAGTGTGTTTTTAAAGAGTGGGCCCCAGCAATGCGCTGAGGCCCAGGGAAGTAACCGGGGGTAGTTTTGACTTAAAAGATGTAGCATTCAGCATCATTTATTCTCTGAACTGAACTGGCTGAGACCTGCCATTTTTAGCCTTTTTGGACATTAATTCTAAGAGGAAATAAGAATTAAAATTTCAACTATTTAAAATTTTATGGCCTCTAAACAGTTTGGGATGACTGAGTATTCTAGGGTACCAGAGAGTTGGGGCTATAGCATGTATCTTCTTTTAATATTTTTGTACTGTTATTTTTATAGTCACAATTTCAAAATTAATCATATTAAAAATTTTTTCAAACCTGTTGGTGAAGAACGCCACCAAGGGAAAATTTCTGTCATGTGTTTCTACAAAAACATTCTGTACCAAAAGATTTGGGCAACAACTATGCTGTCAACAAAAATAGACAAACACATGTTAGATATAGCATAAAGCCTGATACATTGTTCTCTGAAGCATTAGAATACCATTCTGTTTCCAACACATCTTATTTTTCTTTTTTTTTTTCTGACTAGTATGCAAACTATCATAGCTCATTACAATTTTGTTGATGGCAGGAATTCATTCAGAAAGCCCTGTTTTGACATTCTTACATCTTGCCAGTAGAAATGCAAAATAGTAAAAACTCCTATTTATCATTATTATAAATGCATTTATTTTTGGATTCAACAATCCAGTATCTGGGAGTGTATTCAACAGATATATCTGCATATGTATCCGCATAAGATTATTTACTGAACATTGTTTTCAACAGTAGAGGTTTTGAAGCAATGCAAATGTCTATCTAAAGAGGATTATTTAAACTTCTGGATAGCCACACATTGGAATCATATGCACCTATAAGCAAAAAAAAATGAGGAACTCTGTGTACTCATACAGAAAGATCTCCAGGGTATATTGTTAAAACACAAGGTGTAGGACACTGAATGTAATATGCTATCTTTTAGGTAAGGGGTAGGAATAAGAACACATCCTTACATTTACTTGTATTTGCATAAAGAAACACTATAATAATATACCAAAAAGTAATAAAAAATGATTTACTATTGAGGGTGAACAAGGGCAGAGTACATTATTTTTAAAACAAAACAAAAAGTTTAATATGAAGAATATGCTATGACCTGAATTTTACATCAAACAGATCCTTTGGAAAGGGTATCTATGTAAGTAATTGATTTCTCTGCTGAACACAATCATTATTTATTGTTTTTCCAAGGCTTCTAACATGGTGATAACTATCTCCTATCACCACCATTTCAGTGTTATTTTGCTACACATGAGCTGTTATTGCTACACAGTCATCTATCACCAGATTCATAAAGGGATCGAATCCCAGGAATATTCCTCAGACACATTTACCACTGTTAAGACTTCAATGATAACTTCCCATCATCCATACATTTTTTTTCAGTTTGAGCCTGGTGAGCTTTACACAGGGTACCTACTTGGTAGGGTCAGAGCTGCTGTGAAACAATTCTGTTTGTATGTATTTTCTAAGGTGTTTTATTTTATGTAAGTTTTTAAATCATGAGAATGGATTATCTATGTAGAAAATTAAATTAAAAAAGACAGAAAAGCCTTTTTTTCTCCTCCTATTAACAAGGGGGGATCCAGCTCATGAGACCAACCATATCATTCCAGTGCAGCCACTATTCAACATAACTGACTGGAAAGAAAGCCACAACCAGTCTTTTGCTAGGGATCATTCTTTACTGATCTCCTGGCTCTCCTGGCATGTTTAGTAGCTTCCAGCATGTCTGGCAATAGTGTAGAAGTAGTGAAAGTGCAGGAGACCCAGGTTCGATCCCTGGGTCAGGAAGATCCCATGGAGAAGGGAATGGCAACCCACTCCAGTATTCAGAGAGGATTCTCTTGTTAACCAAGTGTCCTTCTAACTAGGAGAGAGAAAAAGAAAAAGGCCAAACAGATTTCTCTAGCAAGGAAAAAAAGTTCTTTGGTTTCAAAGATTTTCTGACTTAAGAGTACTTTTTCTTCTGATGGCACATGAATTACATGTAAAATTATCACGAAACATCAAACCATTCAAATGTCACATTTTAAAGAGGTGTTGAGAGAATTCCCTGGTGGTTCAGTTCTTAGGACTCTACTTTCACTGCAGAGGTCACAGGTTTGATCCCTGGTCAGTGAACTAAGATCCTGTGAGCCAAGTAGTACAGCCACAAATAAATAAATAAATAGGTCTTGGGTTTAGCAAAAGAAATACATAAAGGACTCTTGGGCTATGCATGCTTCCCATTATTTTAAGGGAAAAGTCAAAGCTGCCCATCCCACTAACTGAACCCCACAGAGAGGAAGAAGAGCTCTGATACAGAGCAAAGAGAAAAATTAAGGCCATATCCAGAGATCAGTGAACCTGAATGGACCTTTCCAAAGGATGTGCGGAGGTTATCATAAAGTTTCCGTCCTGCTTCCACGACTCCTTGTCACCCTTCTGGGTAGGATAAGTCAGAACAAAGTGGAGCCCAGAGAGGAGGAGGAATGCAGGTGGCTTCTGCACGGTCCGGCTGGCCAAAGACAGGACAGTCTATACAGACACTGGGACTAGTGGTGAAGGTATTTTTCTTTTTTCCCCTGGAAAATTTCTGGGATTATACATTCTTTGAAAAGCATGTATGATGGTAGGAGGCAGGAGAGACGAGACTGGCAGTCTGATGGGAAAAGCTAACTCCAATTCCACCATACACAGTAGTTATGGCCAATAATACAAAGTATCCCTCTCATCATGAAGATGCCAGGAGTCTTAAGTGTCAATGAACCTTGTGAAGTGAAAGTCGCTCAGTCGTGTCTGACTCTTTGTGACCTCATTGACTATACAGTTCATGGAATTCTCCAGGCCAGAATACTAGAGTCGGTAGCCTTTCCCTTCTCCAGGGGGATCTTCCCCACCCAGGGATCGAACCCAGGTCTCCCGCATTGCAGGCAGATTCTTTATCAGCTGGGCCACAAGGGAAGCCCAAGAATGCTGAAGTGGGTAGCCTATCCCTTCTCCAGCAGATCTTTTCAACCCAGGAATAGAACTGGGGTTTCCTGCACTGCAGGCAGATTTTTTTCCAACTGAGCTATCAGGGAAGCCCAATGAACCTTAAATCAGAGAAATCATAAATATTCCTCTATATAAATGAAAATAAGTCTCATTACATATATCCCAAACATATACAGAAACAGCAAATGACTATGGCTTAGGAATAAAAAAAGAGTAAGATAGTAAAATGCAATATTCTGATAAATAGTTTTCTGTACTAAGCCACTGCTGCTGCTGCTAAGTCGCTTCAGTCGTGTCCGACTCTGTGCGACCCCAGAGACGGCAGCCCACCAGGCTCTCCCATCCCTGGGATTCTCCAGGCAAGAACACTGGAGTGGGTTGCCATTTCCTTCTCCAATGCATGAAAGTGAAAAGTGAAAGTGAAGTCGCTCAGTCGCGTCCGACTCCTAGTGACCCCATGGACTGCAGCCCTCCAGGCTCCTCCGTCCATGGGACTTTCCAGGCAAGAGTACTGGAGTGAGGTGCCATTGCATTCTCCGGTACTAAGCCACTAAATCAATCAAAATTTAGTGAGAGCAGTAAAACATAAGTGCTCCCAACTAAATTTTTTTAATAGAGGCATTTCTGAATAAGACATTCTATTATATGACACAAAAGAAAAACTTATTCTATGTGCCCCATTGTTTTTTTTTGAAGGAATGCATCTTAAAAGCCTTTCAGTAAATATATATATTTTCTTACTTATAATTTCTTATAGTTTCTTTAAGCAAATGTTTACCGTGTGCTAGATACCGTTTAAGCACTTCATATATAATACATTTAATCTTCACAACACTCTAGACAGTTATTAACTCCATATTATTGAAGTGGGAAATACAGCCTGGAGAGGTCAAGTAAGATGTCCAAGGCCATGTAAGTAGAGGCCTGGCATTCTAATCCAGGTAGTGTGGCTTTGGAACCCGTCAGTCACATTTTCCTCATGATTTTGTGAGGAAGCCTAGGGAAAAAATGTATTTAGATATAGGAATCTCAGCCCACATACTCACATTAAGGAAGCGGCCCACATTTCCTTCTTTTGTGGCATCCAATAGAAACACATTCCCTTTATTGAACTTCTCTAGAGAATCAGATGAAGCATCCTTGGTTTCATTCGGCAACTCTTTACCACAAAAGACCTGCTGGTTTTGACATGCTGGAGATTTTTCCTCTTGGGGCTTTTGTATTTGAACCTCATTCTTATTATCCAGTGTGACTGCTTGGTGACATGTGTCCCCTGGCGGAGTGTCTTCTCTACACTTGGTTATATCTATCACATCGGAATCAATCACAGGGTTGTCTTCACAATCTTCAACTTGGTTTGAACTTGAGTCCTCTAATAAACATTTTGGAAGGAATTGTCAGGGAATACAAATGGCTGAGCAATACTGCTGAGAGTAACAATACTAATTAAGTGCAAGTTGTGTTAATTATTGCTAATCCGTACAATGTATTAAGGTACACAGTACTTCAATTTTACAAATGAAAACTCTGAGCTTCTGAAGGCTTAAGGGATTCACTCAACTAACTAGCAATAATAATGAGAACCAGAAATATCTGATTCTATAGTCTACCTTCTTTTTACTACCCAACAATACCTTTTTATGAATCTGTATACATGTTGCTTCCTGTTACTATAGTTAAGCTCTACTCCTTACAAATTGACTTCTCTTCAACTTTGGACTCTGCATTTAAATATATTCTAAACAGCTGTAACAGAGAGGGTTTAGGGAGCATTTTAGGCCTTTATGATACCAATGAAAGACTGGGGAGACCCTGATTAAGAGTCAGCCGCTCTAAGGTCCAGTAGCAATAACTACCGCTATGGGTTTTGTATATGTGTTTTTGCTAGAATTACACTAGCAATTTTTGCTGTAATTACACAGTAATTACACTTTTACAAACAACAATACTTTAGAAGATGAACTGCTTATTTTTCTTATCCAGTAATGCAAATAATTTTCCAAAATATTCAAAAGCATGAATGCATGTCAAATGGAATAAGTAAAATTATTTATTGTTAAAAAGTCATTTGTGCCTCCCAATTCAGTGGCAGAAAGAAATTATACTTTTCTAAAATTAATGTTTTTGATGTAATCATCACTGTTTCTGGCTGCTTTTTCCTATCATAGGTTACTTGCAGTAATATTAATAACTGATTTTGTAGTGCCTGCTATATGTACTGTAGTGGTCAATGAAAACAACAAAAGAACCAAGAGCAATAGTACTCAGATGACTTTCATGCATTAAATGGTGATATATGAGACTGTTGTCCCAAAATACACATCTTTGACATAAGAACTATTTTGAGCTAAGGGCAATTTGAGCTAAGCAGTAATACAGGAAAAGCTCTCAGTCCTCTCCTCTCTCTGCCTAAAAACAGGATATAAATTTACAAAGGTGTCCCTCTTTCTATTAATACTAGGAAGGTGGGGAGTTGGGGGTATATATGTCAAGGAAGCCCAAAGGGAGAAGAGGCCACGGTCAGTCAGTTCTTCACAAAGGGTCATCCCTCTCCACTGAGGGATATACTGAAATGTCAATATACTAAAGTCCAGTTTTGTCAGGTTTTAATATTAAATTGGGCTTCCCTTGTGGCTCAGCTGGTAAAGAATCTGCCTGCGGTGCGGGAGACCTGAGTTTGATCCCTGGGTTGGGAGGATCCTTGGAGAAGGGAAAGGCTACCCACTCCAGTATTCTGGCCTGGAGAATTCCATGGACTGTATAGTCTATACCATGGCAAGACTGGTAACACTGAAAGATGAGCACTCAGGGTAGCAATATTTTCACTTTTTGCTAAGCATCCTCTGGGGCAGCACTGGCTGGAATACTGCAGGAGAATGTCATGTCTTTATTTTAAAAGGAGCCTAAACAAAGAATCAGGAAATGGCTGCGCTGGGCAGGGCTTCCAAAGCCAGAGATGGACTGTGAGTTGTCCACGCTATTCTCCTGCCCAGCATCAGGTCACGGCTGGCATCTAGACCAGGGGTCAGCAAACTTCTTCTGTAAGGGGCCAAACAGTAAACACTGTGGTCTACCGTCTCTGTGGTGAGTGTTCAGCCCTGCCACCATAGTGCGAAAGCAGAGACAATACTAAATCAAAGAGTGTGGCTATCTTCCGATACAATTTATTTAGTAACACTGAAAATATAATTTCCTGTAAGTTTCGAGTGTCACAAAGTATTATTTATCTTCTCATCTCTTCTCAGTTATTTTAAAAGGTAAAAATTATCTCAGCTTACAGGCCATACATAAACTGGTGGTGGGTTGGATGTGGCCCACAGATCACGGTTTGTTGACCTCTGATCTAGACATACAGAAAGCCCTGTGATGAATGCAGCATTTTTGTAATAGTGTCTGAAAAAATGAGCTACGAGTATTGAGCATGAGAGACAAAAAGGCAGAAGCAGGCAACCACAGAATGAAACAAAGCCTACTTCTCGTTTCCTTGGCTTTAGAGTTCAGATGTACTTGAGCTGGATTAAGTTCCCCATTATCTTCTGAGGTGACAGACTCTGAGGAAGTAAATCCCTTAAAAGAAAACAAGGAAGATGTCTTTACTTTCTAGGTTAGGAAAAAGAATTTAAGTTAGCAGTAAGGCCTCTTTCATCAAGTATCAATCTTCATAGGCTGCAGCAATTAGATTAGTTTTCAAAGACTCAAAGCTGATACCCTGAGGAATCTCTGACAGGATGGAGCCCTTTGAGCTGTGTTCTACTCCCAGGCACTTTCATGAGCCACGGCTATGAAAATTATAAGGACTGTCAAGACATTCTTGAGGCATTATAAATTCAAAATAAAATACAAATATATCTGTCAGTATCCCTCAATTCTGATACCAGATGATAAATTTGGCTTCCACTATAAGATGTGCAAAGATTAAAAACACTCTTTGGGTAATTACTTGAAAGAAAAGGCTAAAGGAGCTGCTTATCTCCATGAGTTGAGGAGACTGCAATCACTTTATATGGTAATGATAACTTTCAAAAAGGGGTATTAGGTTTAGCACAATGCTTGGCACGGAACACATTTGACCATTATTATTCTTTTCCATGGACTTCAACGTTCAACATGTGTTGAGCACTTAGCTGGGTGTCAAGCATTGTGCTACACTAAGTTTCTGACATTATCTCATTTAACCCTCTTAATTCTGACATAGATATTATTATTCTAATTTTTCAGAAATAGAATTGTAGACAGAAGATGTTAACCAGCTAGTTAAGGTGCAGTGTTGGAGGGCAAACCAGGTCTATGTGATCTCCTGGCCCAATCTTCGCATGATGATGTGGTATTAAGGAGTTATCTTCTGTATGTTACTAGGCAGAGGGCAAGTATTTGTGTACCACCTACGTTAGAATTTTTTTTTCACCAACAAGCCATGAACTACCATTTTGTCTGTCTGTTCCGTTTCTTGCATCATTCTCTTAAGTTACAGTCTCTGACTAGTTATTCTTCTCAGGACAGACTGCAAAGTGTATCTTCACAGGCTATCATGTAAAGTGCTGCTTTCTGGATGACTCTCTCATTAGACTGCTTCTGTTCTTTCTGCTACATCTCACAACCATATCTCCTCAACCTAAATTACTCCATCCTTCTTTCTTATGTAACACTAACACTTTAGCTTCTTCCATGAATTCTTACACTGTATAGCTCTAAGTCTCAGTAGAATACACTGTCAGATCATGATCAACATTCTCCTTCTGTATCTAAGTTGGGAACATGCCAACTGTTACTTAGGATACAAAGTCATTAAAAAACATAGTCCTAACACTTCAACAGCACCACATTACAAAATAATAAAAGAAATCCTACACATCATTAACTAACACAAACAATTTGAATTAAGTAGTAGTTCATGTTCTCAGAAGGGCACCATCTGTGTTTTACACTTTTTACCATATTTTTCCCATTGTGTTGAATAATGACCGTCTTGGTTTTAGGACTTCTTATGACTGAATGATATTGAATTCTTGAAATGCTGTTATATTTCATTCCTCTGAAAAGGAAAACAAAGTTATTCTGTAAATCACTAAAAATGCTCTTTACTGTGCCCTGAAATATAGACAGCATCACTGTTATGTAAATATTCATTAGAAATTAATCTAAGCTATAACACCTATGCCTACTCCTCACTAGAATAGGCATATTTTAAAGCAAATCATTCTGGAAGTATATTTAAAAAACGAAGAAAATCTAAGAAAACCTTTGCAAATAAAATGGTCATATAAAATAAAAAGAACTGCCAAAGTCATGACATCCATAAACAATCTGATTAAAGTCAAAGTTTTTAAAGATGAAGTTCCACAGATGGAAACTGAGGAAATACAGTATGTTGGTTAGATTTTTAAATTTAAGTGCCCTAGATTTCTCAGTGTGAAACTTACAACTGGGAAGCAAATTGATATATACGAGATACAGAAGTTGGAGTGGAAAGTAAGAAAGAAGAAAAAGAAAGAACTACTCTTAATTGGTATTAAACAGTATAGGTCAGTCTTGACTGGGTTCCTATGATCTCACTCACGTAATAGGCTCTTTGGTATTATGATGGAGCTTAGGTGGATACTCCTGAGTCTCCATACTTCTAGGACGCGCTTCCAGTTCTATTGGGATAACTTCAACCTCACAATCTGCAACTTCTATTTTCCTCTTTCTGGAAAACATATTTTTCATAATATTCTCTTCTTTTCCATTTTCATCAATAGCATCAGGTTTCTCAGTGTCAGATCTGCTTAGTAATCTTCCTAAAAGAAAAAGTAAAAGAGCTAAATATGACAAAAAGTAATACAGTTACTAAGCAACAAAAGGGCATCTCTTCTGCTCTATTAGAACCGTGTATGGAACCTCATTTCTAGAATGAAGATAAACATTAATTCATCCCAGAAAACTACTGTGAGAAATAATAAAAATAAAAGACCAAGAAGAGACTTCGTATCTTCCAGTACATGAAAAACGTAGGAACAAGTATTTGTCTGAAGTGGAGTAACACAGAAGACAAGAGATTCAGCTACAATATAAAACAAAAATACAGATCAGAAAGCACTCTAGAAAATTAGAGAGGTGAACTCTAGTCTTACAATTATACCTTTTGTGTCTAGTTATGAATGCTTTATCATTTAAAAACTTTATTTATAAAGTGATGTATTTAAATCTGTGGTGATATGTGCCTGTTCTCATCTTAAGCCTTAATGTAATCAAAATGTTAGTCTGAAGTTTATGCATTTTCTTTCAAGGAACTTAAAATTACAGTTAACAAGTCAAAATTAACAGCTAGATTAGAGAGATACCCTTAGGTGCATTTTCTAGCAATGCAGATAAAGTCAGTAAATGATACTTCCTGGACACCATCTGGCATTTTATGGTAAGCTAACTTTTATCAAAGAGTTATTTTGAGAAATATGAGAGACAAATGTCTAGGCAAGTTGTGCAGTATTTGTGTCTGTAAGTGGGATGTGGCAGGGATCCAGCTGTGACCGTTCTGAACTCTGAGGATTCTTGCCCTCACTAAAGTGAACCTGGAATTCCAGATGAGGAGGACTGCTCTGGTCCCTGCTGCCTGGCACATTTCCTTCAGACTGCCTTGAGAGCCACATTTCACCAACCGTTCTCACTTCGTGGTACACACAGAAAGTGAGGACTTTTGCCTAACACTCTGGGGTAAAAGGAAGAGACTACTAGAGATGGACCTGTCTGGGCTGTGGGCTATAGCCTGAAAGAATCAGTAATTTGCACAACCGTAACACACAGAGAATTGATGCTTTTGAACTGTGGTGTTGGAGAAGACTCTTGAGAGTCCCTTGGACTGCAAGGAGATCCAACCAGTCCATTCTGAAGGAGATCAGTCCTGGGTGTTCTTTGGAAGGAATGATGCTAAAGCTGAAACTCCAGTACTTTGGCCACCTCATGCGAAGAGTTGACTCATTGGAAAAGACTCTGATGCTGGGAGGGATTGGGGGCAGGAGGAGAAGGGGACGACAGAGGATGAGATGGCTGGATGGCATCTCCGACTCGATGGACGTGAGTTTGAGTGAACTCCGGGAGTTGGTGATGGACAGGGAGGCCTGGCGTGCTACAATTCATGGGGTCGCAAAGAGCTGGACACGACTGAGCGACCAAACTGAACTGAACTGAACACACGGTGGGGAGGCTTTGCTCATAACATGGGCAACTCTCTATAGAATCCCTGAAATGGAGTGAACTGCCTTGACTGACTTGGAGAAGGCAATGGTAACCCACTCCAATACTCTTGCTTGGAAAATCCCAGGGACAGAGGAGCCTGGTGGGCTGCCGTCTATGGGATAGCACAAAGTCGGACACGACTGAAGCGACTTGGTAGCAGCAGCAGCAGCAGCCTTGACTGAATCATCACCTAAAGGTATTCATTATAACATTAACTTGTTAAATTCTAATAGCTCAAGATGTTGACGAAGACAGTCTCTGACCAATAATCTTTACCTTAGTAAATCATTTATTTTTCTATTTAAAAGTTTTCTTACTTTACCCCGAAGCATCTGTAGCCACAGAGACCAAAAAACACATCTCATGCAGTAACCCAAGTTTTATCCTTTAGCCTTTCTTTTCCGGAACACCTGGTACCTCCTAACGCATGTCATCCCTTCAGTGCTCAATTTCCCAGTCACTTGCCTTCCTCTGATACTCCTCCTATATTGTCGCTCTTGTCCTTGCTATAAGATCTCAGTAGCCTTGACTAGTAAAATGGAGATTCAGAAATGTAGATCTTACCAAAGCGTAATGTGAAAGTAAACCTTTGCTTTACCTGAATAAATGCAAACAAACGTCCCTCTGTCAATGTCATCTAGACAGCGCACTCCCCATCCCTTCTTCTCAGTTTTGAACACTTGTAGCCTCACTTGAGGTCCGTGCTGGACAACTCGGTTTTGACATATTCGTCGATCACACTTGCATAATAGGCTGCATTCATAAATGCTTGTCAATAAAATATACAAGAGAAAATCAATTAGACAAATTAAAAGCAAAAGCACTTTCTATTGCTACCTCGCTAATAATCACTGAGGGAAAGAGACTGAGTGTGAAGGCTCCCAGGGCTAGACTGCCTAGTTCCCATCACAGCTCCAGCACTCACTAGCTGCGTGCCCATGGATTTAATCTCTTTGTGCTTCAATCTTCCATTTTTAAAATGGGGATTATATGGTACTACCATACAATATGGATTATATGGCATAGGGTGGTTTTGTGAAGATTAAATGAATTGGGTAAGTCAGACAGAGAAAGACAAGTATCACATGATATTGTTTATACGTAGAATCTAAGAAAACGGTATAAATGAACTTATTTACAAAGTAGAAATAGAGTCAGAGATGTAGAAAACAGACTTAAGGTTACCAAAGGGGAAATTTGGGGAGGGGGGGGATAAATCGGATCAGGGTTGACATATACACACTACTATATATAAAATAGACAACTAATAAGGACATACTGTATAGCACGGGAACTCTACTCAGTACTCTATAATGGCCTATATGGGAATAGAATCTAAAAACAAGTGGATAGATGTATAACTGAATCACATTGCTGTATAGCCGCAACTAACACAACATGGAAATCAACTACATTTCAATAAAATTTAATTTTAAAAAAGATTAAATAAGTCAGTATTTACAAGGTGCTTGAAACAATGCCTGGCACAGAATAAGGGTTAGCTCTTTTAAAATGTCTCCCAATGTCTAAGAAGGGAAAATCGAGTAAGAATACTTTTCTGTTTGTCTTTTAGTAATAACCACCTTGAAAAGATGAAAATTCCCAATTCTCAGATGACCTCTGCACAGTATATATCTTAATGGGGAAATGTCTACCCAAAGTAAGCTAACCCAACAGGGGTAAGAGTCAGAGGCAAAGCAGATGAGTGTCAAGTACAGTCTGCATGTTACATGTGTGCACTCTGACTTCCATTTCCAAAAATGATATACAGGCCTTTAAAAAAATTCTTTAATTTAGATTTTTGGTATAAGAAATTAATTCCAGCTGAACTATTTAAAATCCTAAAAGAGGATGCTGTTAAAGTGCTGCACTTAATATGTCAGCAAATTTGGAAACTTGCCAGTGCCACAGGACTAGAAAAGGTCTGCTTTCATTCCAACCCCAAAGAAGGCCAATATGAAAGAATGTTCAAACTACTGTACAAATGTGCTCGTTTCACATGCTAGTAAGGTAATGCTCAAAATCCTTCAAGTCAGGCTTCAGCAGTACAGGAACCAAGAACTTTCAGATGTATAAGCTGGATTTAGAAAAGGCAGAGGAACCAGAGATCAAATTGCCAACATCTGTTGTCAGAAAGCAAGAGAATTCCAGAAAAACATCTACTTCTGCTTCACTGACTGTACCAAAGCCTTTAACTATGTGGATCACAACAAACTGGAAAATTCTTAAAGAGATGTGAATACCAGACCACCTTACCTGTCTCCTGAGAAACCTGTATGCAGATCAAGAAGCAACAGTTAGAACCAGATATGGAACAATGGACTGGTTTCAAATTGGGAAAGGAGTACGTCAAGGCTGTATATTTTCACCCTGCTTATTTAACTTATATGCAAAGTATATCATGAGAAGTGTCAGGCTGGATGAGTCACCAGCAGGAATTAAGAATGCCAGGTGAAATACCAACAACCTCAGATATGCAGATGATACAACTTTAAAAGCAGAAAGCAAAGAGGAATTAAAGAGCCTCCTGATGAGGGTGAAAGAGGAGAGTGAAAAAGCTGTTTTGAAACTCAAAACCCAACAAAGATCATGGCATCTGGTCCCATCACTTCATGACAAACAGATGGGGAAAAAGTGGGACCAATGACAGGCTTTATTTTCTTGGGCTCCAAAACCCTGTGGACAGTGACTGCAGTCATGAAATTAAAAGATACTTTCTCCTTCAAAGGAAAGCTGTGAAAAACCTAGACAGTGTATCAAAAAGCAGACATCACTCTGCTGACAAAGTCTGTATAGTCAAAGCTATGGTTTTTCCAGTAGTCATGAATGGATGTGAGAGGTGGACCATAAAGAAGGCTGAGGGCCGAAGAACCGATGCTTTTGAACTGTGGCGAAGAATTGATGCCTTTGAATTGTGGTGCTGGAGAAGACTTGAGAGTCCTTTGGACTGCAAGGAGATCAAACCAGTCAAATCCTAAAGGAAATCAACCCTCAATATTCAATGGGAGGACTGATGCTGAAGCTGAAGCTCCAATACTTTGGCCACCTAATGCAAAGAGCCAACTCAATGGAAAAGACCCTGATGCTGAGAAAGACTGAAAGCAAAAGGAGAAGGGGGCAGCAGAGGTTGAGATGGTTGGATGGCATCACCGACTCAATGGATATGAATTTGAGCAAACTCAGGGAGACAGTGAAGAACAGGGGAGCCTAGTGTGCTGCAGTCTATGGAGTTGCAGAGTCAGGAACAACTTAGCAACTGAACAAGAACAACAAATAAGAAATTAAGCATTCAGTTCAGTTCAGTCGCTCAGTCATGTCCGACTCTTTGCGACCCTATGAATCGCAGCACACCAGGCATCCCTGTCCATCACCAACTCCGGAGTTCACCCAAACCCATGTCCATCGAGTTGGTGATGTCATCCAACCATCTCATCCTCTGTCGTCCTCTTCTTCTTCTGCCCTAATCTTTCCCAGAATCAGGGTCTTTTCAAATGAGTCAGCGCTTCGCATCAGGTGGCCGAAGTATTGGAGTTTCAGCTTCAACATCAGTCCTTCCAATGAACACCCAGGACTGATCTCCTTTAGGATGGACTGGCTGGATCTCCCTGCAGTCCAAGGGACTCTCAAGAGTCTTCTCCAGCACCACAGTCCAAAAGCATCAATTCTTCGGCAGTCAACTTTCTTTATAGTCCAACTCTCACATGAACAATATTTATAAGACTAAATAGGCCACAATGATAAAGCACCCTTCTTCAAAGATATAAACACCCTGCAACAAATCCACAGCGTATCTTACCCAGTAGGTATCTGTCTCTCTAGTCTTTTATATTTATATCCAGTGGTTATTTTATTATTTGACAAGGGGCAAGTCTTGGCATTCCTTGCTGTCAGTTGAAGACATGCACATTTTGTTCTAGGAGGAAGACAATGGATGGAGAAGTCAGAATAAAAAAGCATCAAGTTAAGAGACTCTCTTGACAAAAGTGTAAAGAATATAATTGTATTTAAAACAGTTGTTTGGCTCATGGACAGTCAAGACTTCTTCCCTAAATAAAATAGACCTCTTTGAAAAACAACATTTACCAAAAGTTTATAAATAATTATAAACTGCCCTGTACCTCGACTTGCTCATGAAATAGTTAACTATATGAGTTTTAACATTTCAAAATGAATTCCTTTCATTTCCTATTTAGCAGAAGCTTCATTGTGAGAATTCTCCCAGGTTTGCCCTCCTACAATGGATACACTAAACGTGTCAAGCTCAGAAGAGCTTACATAGTTTGGTGTATGTTTTATATTCTCTCTCTCTCCAATGACATAAAAATAGATTGAGGAGATGGATGCCATGCATCCGGCTGTTTTTCATAGCACTGCTAAGCAGTAAACATGAAAACCTAAAAACAAATTTCCTCTCTAACTACTGAGATGACTATCTAACGTGACAGGGACTTAACACTCGATAGGCGTGAGGAACCTGGGTGTCTCAGTTACAAACCAGATGTGTGACTACTGGTTAAAAATCTCTGACTCTCATCTCCTGTGTTAAATGGCAAGTGACTTAGATCGTTTCGTCTGTGATTCACTTCAGTATTTTTCTGTATATATACATGTCAGAGTGGTAACTACTGTTTGCAACAGAAAAAATTAACAATATATTGATTGACTTGGATTCTATTTACAGATGTAGAAATCTATTGTTGCTTTTTCAATGTAAGTTTGTTTACAAAGTACAGACAACACAAACAATAACAAACACTCATTTTGACCAGACAGAATCAGCTGTCATCGTTTTGTCTAGTCCTTTCTCCGATGTATATACAGCTGACCCTTGATCAGCACGGGTTTGAACTACACAGGTCCACTTATATGTGGATATTTTTCAATAGTAAATAACAGTACTACATCATCTACAGTTGGATGAAAACTTGGATGTGGAATTATGGATGTGGAACCGCTTATGTGGAGGGCCAATTATGTTACATGTTGTATTTTTGAGGGCTGGCACCCCTAACCCCTACATTGTTCAAAGGTCAACTATAATTTACAACATATATACTGGATATATGATCTTCCTTAAAAAAAAAAAAAAAAAGATAAAACTAAGCTCTCAAGAGGTTTGGTGAGGCATCCTTTATACTTTTACATATATATTTACCCACAAACAATACAATGTATTGTTTTAAAAAATTACCATAGTTATTATCCTACAACTTGTCTTTTCATTCAATATAATGCTTTTGAGATCTACCTTTTTAACTTTTCAGCATTTAGAATCACAATTAAACTGCTTCTCGTTTTCAATACAACAATGCTGCAACATCCTTATTCTTATGTCCCTGTCTAAGCATCTTTTAGGTAGCAGCTTTCAAATATTTTTGACTATGACTCACAGCAAGAAATGTCTTACATTTCTAAGAAAAGATCCTACAGAGGCATGCATATTTATATGTGTGTATATGTAAAGTAAGAAATAGCAGTCACATATAAGTACCTTATCACTGTACTTCCTGTACACATGGTACTTCCTGTACAATTTAATTTTTAAGATTCTAGTTACAACCCTTTAAGTGATTTTACATCCTACTAAACGTAGAGCTTAATGATGCTAAAGCTGAAACTCCAGTACTTTGGCCACCTCATGAGAAAAGCTGACTCACTGGAAAAGACTCTGATGCTGGGAGGGATTGGGGGCAGGAGGAGAAGGGGAGGACAGAGGATGAGATGGCTGGATGGCATCACTGACTCGGTGGACATGAGTCTGAGTGAACTCCGGGAGTTGGTGATAGACAGGGAGGCCTGGCGTGCTGCGATTCATGGGGTCGCAAAGAGTTGGACACGACTGAGCGACTGAACTGAACTGAACTGAAACTTAGAGCTTGGAAAACAATGCTCTAGGTATAAAAATACTATTGCTGAAAAACAGGAATGCATATGTAATTGTTTGAACACCCTCTTAACACCCCCACCCCCCACCATATAACTGTCTGGCTTTTTACAGAATTCTAGATTTATATTTATTTTCCTTCAGCATTTTAAGCTAATATGCCTTTTTGTCTTCTATTATTTTTGATGAAAACTGCCTTGTCAATGTATTTTTTCTCTTTTCCATCTGCTAGCATATTTATTCTTTACCCTAGATACTTGCGAAGTTGCATCATGATATATTTAGATGTACAGTTATCTTATTTTCCCTTCCTAGTACACAGTAGGCTTTTTCACTCTGAGGACTCCTGTCTTTCTTCAGTTCTGGAAAATTCTCAGCTATTATCTCTTTGAATGATGCTCTCTTCTCAGAGGTATGTTGGAATTTCTCATTGACCTTTCATATTTTTCAACCTGTAAGTTTTTTTTCCTCGTATCTTTATCTCTTTGCATTCTGAGAGAACCCTTCAGTTTTGCTTTGCTATTCACTGATTGTTTCTCCAGCTATACCAATGCTACCACTTAGTCCCTCTACTTAGTTTTTTATTTTCATAACCATATGCTTTATTTCCCGTATTTCTAAATGGCTCTTTTACTTATATAGTATAGTTAAAAATAATCACCTCCTCATTTTATCTCTTTGGACATTTTAAACATACCTATTTTAAAGTCTCCTTCAGTCATATTCTACATTTATCTCTGATCCCGCAGGTGTGAACTCTGCCATTTGTTGGAACTTACGCTGCCTTCATGGCCCTAACTGCCTCTGTGTGCTCTGGCTATGCGAGGTTGCACTTCTGTACAGGTCACTCCTGGTACTCCTCTACACTGGCTGCTCTGGCTCCGGCCTATGGGTTTCACACTCTAAGCCTGGCTGTTATCAGTACAATTCTACAATTGCAGGCCCTGTTATTAGCCAACCTCCTAGCCTTGGGTAGGTCCCTGTTTCTGCCCCCTTTCCCTGAGAGCTCGGTGCCCACTCTCCACCATACATGGGACATGTTTAATTCCCATTCCTGTCAGTATTAGAATCCCTGGCCACAGTGCTCGTGTCCAATTCCAGATTCCCGTGAGCCTCAGCTTTTTTTTGTGACTTCTCTTCTAATTTGTGACCAAAAAAACGAACATATGTATGCTGGTGGTGCACGTTACATGGGGATTAGTTTCTATGGTCTAAGGCAAAAATCATACACCATCAAAATTATTCTTGAAAAAAACCTTGTTAAACTAACCATAAAGTTCAGTAAACACTCTCCAACCCAACAGTTAGTTTTTTCCTTTAGCACTGAAGGAGACTGGGCTTCGCCAGATGTAGACAGGTTAGAGGCAACGCTTAAAAACAACCTATATTTAAACAGAATAAAACTTGGCACAGTGAGAGGTTTCCTCTATGACAAAACCTAAAGCAACTGGGCCAAACTGTATTTATGTATCTCATCTCACACTCCTAACTGACAGGATGGTTAAAAACTACTATCTATACAATTTAAATTAATTCTCTTTATCTCTCTCATGCATTTTCTTTTTCCTAGTATAGGCAGCTAAATTTGCATTAAGTTAAATGTACATATTGCCTAGGAAATCCCATGGACAGAGGAGCCTGGTAGGCTACAGTCCATGGGGCTGCTAAGAGTCAGCACGACTGAGCGACTTCACTTTCACTTTTTTCTTTTCTTTTTTTTTCCACTCTCACTTTTCACTTTCATGCATTGGAGAAGGAAATGGCAACCCGCTCCGGTGTTCTTGCCTGGAGAATCCCAGGGACAGAAGAGCCTGGTGGGCTTCTGTCTATGGGGTGGCACAGAGTCGGGCACGACTGATGCGACTTAGCAGCAGCAGCAGCAAATGTACATATAATGCAACTCTGCTCTACCGATGCAAACCTACGAATACCAGTAAATTATACACCTTTAAAACAAAATGGTTTTCAAAGTCTTAATATATTAGAGCATGTTTTCATTTTTTTATGGAATGTCAATTTTAGGATCAGGACAGGCACCATTAACTGTCTAAAAAAGGAGCAAGGAAAAGACGTGTGAAAAGTAAAACATGACATATAACAGTTAAGAGCATAGGAGAAGGAAATGGCAACCCACTCCAGTATTCTTGCCTGGAGAATCCTGTGGCCTGAGGAGCCTGGTGGGCTGTTGTCCACAGGGTGGCATAGAGTCGGACACGACTGAAGCGACTTAGCATGCATGCTTGCACTGGAGCAGACAATGGCAACCCACTCCAGTGTTCTTGCCTAGAGAATCCCAGGGACGGGGGAGCCTGGTGGGCTGCCGTCTGTGGGGTCGCACAGAGTCGGACATGACTCAAGTGACTTAGCAGCAGCAGCATAGGTTCAAATCGTGGTGCTTAAATTTGTTGACCTTACATTTGGTTTCTCAACTTCCTCATTTGTAACATGGAAATAATATTAACTACTCCATAAGACTTTGTGAGAACTAAACAAGAAAATAGAGGGAAAGCACTTGTCACAATGTTTGGCACAGTTACACGGCATTAGCTCTAATTATTGCTATTAAGAGTTACAGTAACAGATTAAGGGGAAAACTTGTCTCTGCAAGAAATAATTCCCAAATAAATAAAATAACAGGTGAAGAGTTTCCTTCCTATTGCTAAAGAGAGAGTGCATCTATTTTCAATTCTTGATGAACTGGTTTTAGATAAGACACACAGACAAACTGATACACAGCAGGATTTCTTGACAAGTGCCCCTACATTCAGAAGATTTTTTTGAAATGCCATGTTCTTCTACTCACATGTCTACGCAGCCCTCAGAACAGTCACATGAATCAGTAAACATGTTGGAAAAGCTGTTTAGATAATATGCTCGTGGCCACATAGTCTTTCTGTACTTAAACTGTGGAAGTTTTCTATTGTCAATTTCATTACAGAAAGAAATGGGCACCGATTCCACGCCATTGCTAATATCCACATCAGAAACAATTTCTTCTTCCTTTGGGTAATTCCGAGTCAACTGAGCATAGGTATTGAAAGAAAAGTTATCTGTAAATAGAAAGTTACACTCTGTCTCAAGCAGGTAACGAAAAACTTCCTCCATGTTTCGTAGACTCCTTCCACAAGGGGTTTTATAACTCACGTGGAGTGCTGAAGAATGAGAGTTTGTCTTCGCGTGTCGTCTTTGGAAATGGCATTTGATTGGTAGCTGCAGAGGGTTTTCCCCCTTGGAGGTAAATGGCATTTTCATCAGACAGGAGCCAGAGCACTGATGCTTTTGGTAAGATAAATTTAAAGAAGATTCTTTTTCTCTAAAGTCTGCAACTTTATTTTCCATAGGGGGAATTTCCTGGTTTTCTGTAGATCTGTTTAAAATTAATTATTTATTAGAACCTCAAATTTATAGCACAATTCCCCATATTAAAAAAAAAAACCACTACGATGATATTTAATTCCTATATTAGTTTCTTCTCAGACAACATGAAAATAAGCCAGACCCTGAAATAAAACATCTATGTTTTGCAGTTATAGAAAGTTATGTAAGTGTTTTTTTTTAATCTTCTTCTGAGCACCTAATACATGGTATTTTTTTTCCAGCACCACTTCTTCAATGAGTGTCCAATAACTCAGTTCAATTCTGGCATTATCTACCTGGAGTCAGCATCAGATTCCACAAATTAAAGGGTCTAGTCCCATAAAACTGCCCCCAATCCAGATGGGAAATGCAATTTCCAGGTCACCACACTTCTGACCAATCCATGAGTTCCCACAACCTCTTCCTCTTTGTTAATGGGCTGGAAAGACTCACAGACTTCAGGAAAGCACTTTAACTACTATTACCAGTTTATAATAAAAGA
The DNA here is from genome assembly GCF_029407905.1 of Bubalus kerabau. NCBI lineage: Eukaryota > Metazoa > Chordata > Mammalia > Artiodactyla > Bovidae > Bubalus > Bubalus kerabau. Next base: position 19,728,294 of record NC_073635.1, on the reverse strand, counting down.
TGCACTCAGGAAGAGCCAAATGGGAGAGAGGCATGGGGCAACGTAGGTAAGAAAGGGCATGGAGTTCCCATATGCCCTCCCCTCAAAGCGTCTGCCAACCAGGAACCTCCAAGAGCCCTGCTGTTTTTTATAGTGGTTTAACTGCTTAAGCATGAAAGATTAAATCACTTGCTACTGGTGATTATCTCCACCTGCAGCCTTTCTCCCCTCCCTGGAGGCTGGGAGGTAGGGCTGCAAGGGCATCAAAGATTTCTTGAATGCCTGCTACTTGCCAGGTGCTATGAAAACAAAGATGAGAGCTCTGTAATCAAGGAACTTACATTCGCGGCAGAGAATTAAGTATTTATAATAAAGTATAAATGATATTATGAATAATGCCATGTTAAATAATGTTATGGAAAGACATCTCATCTTTTATTTTTCTGATTTTAAGGGTTCTAATTTTATAATTAATTTTTTAGGTTTGAGAGTTCAATTTCATCTGGAGTTTATATTGATGTAACATGAATATCTAACTTAAATTCTCCAAATGATATCCAATTGTTCTAGAGTCTTTTACTGAATACTGTAAAGAGTCTTTTCACCTAACTTTGACTTACTAGCTTAATATCTTAAGTTTTTATAAATACACAAAAGTGTTCTCTTATTTTCTAGACTCATTCTGCCTTTCGATTGAATTCTTTTTTTTTCTTTTGGCCATGCTGTATGGCATGTAGATCTCAGTTCCCCAATCAGGGAAAGAACCCATGTCCCCTGCACTGGGAACATGGAGTCTTAATCACTGGACAATCAGGGAATTCCCTAATAACAAATTTGTAAATGAAAAACATGTATTTTCATTTTCTAGTTGCTGGAACCATCCTGAAGCCTAGTTTAGATATTGTGATCTCCTTCACTGGAGCTATGAGCAGCAGCACAGTGGCCCTAACTCTATCGTCTTAGCTTGAAACTCTTAACATTTCCTAAAAAAAACATTATAACGTATGGATAATCCAGAAAATATTTCTATAGTGTTCATTAAAATCATTGGTTTTCTGGTAATAGTTTCTTTTTTAAGAACACTATTCATCATTCTCTTCTTTCTCTCATCCATTTGCCCTTTTCTTCTACATTTTGGGTAATCTTATATATTCCAGACTATACCTTTGAGTTCCTTAATAGCAACTTTTACAATGAATACTTCCTTAAAAGAAAGTTTGGGGTAAAACTGATCACTGTACTACTATTTACATTAGGTAATATTTGGAATGATCTATCCATCCTTAAAGGGATGAATAAATAAAATGTATTTTCACATTATGGAAATCCAAACAACAGTTAAAGGGAATGAAACAGATCTATAACACAGCAAACAACATGATGAGATCTCAAAACTAATGCTGAGTAAAGTAAGAAGGTACATATACGAATATTTATGTAAAATTTAAAAACTATAAGTAACAGCACTAAATATTACTTATGGCTATGTAAATATTAAAAAAATGAACTAGAGAAAAAACTGATGACAGTGACTGCTCATAGAAAGGCAGAGAGGAGAACAGAACTTTGTCAGGGTGAGAAGTCAGGTATGGCTCAAAGAGACTACAGTGTTTTGTTTTCTTTTAAAAAAGACACTGGAAACAAATACAATGAAATGTTAATAGCTGTTAGTTCTGGCTGGTGTTAGTCTAGTTTTTGCTATACTCTTTTATATGTTTTCAATCTTAAAAATTCTCAAAAAGATAGTAAAAAATATTGAATGAGAATGCAGCTAAAAGATCAATGCAAATCTATCATATCCATGGACTACAATGCAATAGCACCTAATACATTAAAAACGAGGGAAGAAACAAACAAAAAAAGAGGTAAGGTTATATTTTCCCTTAAATAACTTCAATCTATTTTAGTGGTTTTTAAATAATAATGGGGGTACATTCCATAGTAAAAATATAGTCTATAATGCATTTTTTGCTTTGTTCTTCCATTTTGCTTTGTTTTTCCATTTAACTTCTATCTTCTTAGCCTAGTCCATTTTAATAAGTTTTTGATTTATTTATTTACTTTGGTATTCAGTATTTCCTTCTTTTTTAAAGACTGTGCCTGGAATTACTCTTTCTTTATTATTAACTGCCAAGTTCCTTTCTACCACTTTTTCTTATAAAGCATTATAGTATATTCTGAGCTATAAGCACTACTATTTGTCTACCTGGGATATATATATTTTGGCTTTATTCAGTACTTACTGAAATAAATTATCTTAAGCTCTCATAGCTTTGTTCTTTGTTTTGTTCTAGACTAATTTACTCTTGAGTGATTTACATAGCTACGGTGTGGCTCAGAGGATATAGTGTCTGTATGCAATGCAGGAGACCTGGGTTTGATTCCTGGGTCGGGAAGATCCCCTACTACTACTACTACTACTACTACTACTAAGTCGCTTCAGTCGTGTCCGACTCTGTGCGACCCCATAGACGGCAGCCCACCAGGTTCCCCCGTCCCTAGGATTCTCCAGGCAAGAACACTGGAGTGGGTTGCCATTTCCTTCTCCAATGCATGAAAGTGAAAAGTGAAAGTGAAGTCGCCCAGTCGTGCCCGACCCTCAGTGACCCCATGGACTGCACCCTACCAGGCTCCTCCATCCATGGGATTTTCCAGGAAAGAGTACTGGAGTGGGGTGCCATTGCCTTCTCCAAGAAGATCCCCTAGAGAAGGAAACAGCAACCCACTCCAGTACTCTTGCCTGGAAAATTCCATGGATGGAGGAGCCTGGTAGGCTACAGTCTGTGGGGTTGTAAAGAGTCGGACACAACTGAGCAATTCCACTAGTGTTGTATAACCAGTAAACTGAGTGTTTCATTTCCCTTTTCAACTTGATTTTGAACTTTAAAACAAATAAATTATGTTTCAAGCTGGGTTCTGTGGCATTCTTTTTAACAAAATGTCATCAATTTATTTCTCCTATTTTTGGGGAAGGGGAATATGAAATACTGATGATTCAAGAAGTTCTTTGTTATGAAGGGATTAACTCAGCATATATTCAAGAGACAAAATTGTATCTGGGGTATCCTTAGTTCTAAAGTTTATTAAAAGATTTTATTACTTACAGATTTAACAAATAACCTATGTAGAGAATTATGACCCTATATAAAATACACAACTTTTAAAACTTTTCCAGAAGGGTAGGGGAAATGGATGGTTAGAGAGTTTGGGATGGACAGGTATACACTGCTATATTTAAAATAGATAACCAACAAGGACCTATTGTAAAGCACAGGGAACTCTGCTCAATGTTATATGGAAGCCTGGATGGGAGGGAGTTTGGGGGAGAATGGATACATGTATATGTATGGCTGAGTACCTTTGCCGTCCACCTGAAACTATCACAGCATTGTTAATCGGCTGTACTCCAATACAAAATAAAGAAGATCTAAAAAAAAAAACTTTTCATGGGAAAGAATCCTTTTTTTATATATTTTCCCCTGGTGGCTCAGACAGTAAAGCATCTTGTTTACAATGTGGGAGACATGGGTTCGATCCCTGGGTCGGGAAGATCCTCTGGAGAAGGTAATGGCAACCTACTCCAGTACTATTGCCTGGAAAATCCCACGGACAGAGGAGCATGGTAGGCTACAGTCCACGGGGCTGCAAAGAGTTGGACACAACTGAGCTACTTCACTTTATCTACTCTTACGTCAAATGATTAGCAACAGTAAATCGCTTTCTGGGAACAAAAGCACTAACAACATAAATAAATTTAACTTTTATACATACAGAGAGGTGCAGTCTTTTGGAAAGAAGTCTTCATATGATGTCGAGGGCAATGAACTTGATTTGTTTTCTTCTGTGTTCTTGGTCACAGATCTATGATCTACGTGAAAAAATTACAAACAAGTTAAAAATGAGTCACTGTAATATCTAACTAATAACTCTATTAACTAGAGATATAAGGAGCCCTTAAATCTGAAACCATTAAGGTTTCAAAATTGAGGCAAAAATTAGGTATCAACATTTTCAAAAATATTAAGAAAATAAGATAGGATAAAATAAGACATAGAAGAAATTTCTACTGCAGAAATTCTAATTTGGCCCAAACTTTATCTGAATTTTAATCATCCTTTAAAGCAAACATCAAGTATCCCTATTTCTGCTTGTATTTTACAGAAAAAATAGTGTAACTCTCAGAGACTCTATTAAGGTCGCAAAATGGGAAACCTTTACATTTCTCTTGCTTTCTCATTATTCTATTACTTTCTATTTTTGTAGAGGAGGGAAAAGTATTTGGGTTGCTCTTTTTGTCTTTTCATTTGTTCATTCATAGTTCTCTTAGTCTCCCCTATATTTTTCTGCACTTAATTTCATCTTGAGCCAGGATGTCCCTGGTTCGTTCTTGTCTCTGTGTTTTCCAACTTCACCTATTCTTACTCTCTAACATGACTTCACTACACAAATAAGCTATGCAGTTAATGAAAAAAAGTCAGAGATTTCCTGCTCTTATTTTGGAGAAAAAAAAAAAGCGAATATGCAGAACAGTCTATGTTTGTTTTTTAAAAAATTGTTTTTAATCATGGTTTTTCCTATGCAGTGGTAGACCTTAATAAAAAAGTGATTCTCTTCCTGCCTTATTATTAACTTGCACTGGTCCTTTAGTGTAGACCAGTCTTATTAAACAGAAAAAAAAAGTTTAAGAAAATAAAAGAATAGTTTAAGTTATAATCCAGGGTCATGTGTGTAGATGCATGTGTTGCTTCAGTCATGTCCAGCTTTTTGTGATCTTAGGCCACCAGGCTCCTCTGTCCATGGCATTCTCCAGGCAAGAATACTGGAGATGAATACAAGAATATTTGCCACGCTCTACTCCAGGGGATATTCCTGACCCAGGGATCAAACCTGCGTCTCATGTTTCCTGCACTGGGAAGCAGGGTCTTTACCACTAGTGCCACATGGGAAGCCCTAATCCAAGGTCATCCTTGGCTAACTGGAAAACAAATATCCCTCTTTAGTTATTGAGGTAAAGAAAGAAGATTTAAAATCTGATAGATGAAGAGAGCTACAATAACTGATTAATAAATAAGTTTCGGCCAGTGGCTAAGACTCTGTGCTCCCAATGTAGTAGGGGGCAAAAGTTCAATCCCTGGTTGGGGAAGTAATAACCCAATGCCACATGGCACAGCCTTTAAAAAAAAAAAAGTGTAAGTTTTTCAAATTAAGAATTTCTAATTTTTCCCAGCAAATTTCTTTGAATGAGCCATATAACGCCATACTAACAGATACAAATATAACAAAGGTATATAAGCTCAGTCAGAAACAAGATTTACTAAAAAACATGGAGATTTTATACTAACCATTAGAAAAGAGGAGAAAGGAGAAATAATAATTTCTTTCAAGAAAACAGTTTCCAGTTCTTGGTATAGGGATACATCAAATATTTATAGAATTATACACAAGCAAAGAAAAATCAAACGTAAATGACTGGTTTGGGGAATTCAGGCTGGATCTGGGATGGCTTGTTTTGACCTCAACACCGAATCCTTTTGTTTCTCCCAGTCTTAGTATTCCTTTCAAAATAAATACTAATATGAAACCTAAAGTTTAATAAAGTTACTATGAAGTGTTTAACCCCTACATTTGCTAGTAATGTCACTACATAATTCCCTGATTACTTTAAAACATTTGCTAGCTCTACCACTAGCAAACATATACTTCTATTTTGATAAATTCATTATACTTCAGATGAACATATAAAAATATGAAACTAGAATACTCTGCATTTCTACTAATGAAATCATTATTTTAAAAGAACCAAGACAAAAACCCAACTTACCTTCTTTTACTGGGAAAGATTATTTAGAAAGAAAAAAGTTGTTTAGAATTACTTCTTCTTACCACCTCTTGCACTTATAGGGTTCTCTCTTAGAAAACTAATCTAACCCCTTAAGGGTATGTTGATTCTAAGTACTACTGTAGGCCACTGGGAGAAAGACTGTTTTCTTGAAAGAATGTACTCTTTTCTAAAACTTTACATTAGCTACTGAAACTGAAAACATTTCTGAATAACAAAACCTTTCTTTAAAATAAACTGATGCATATACACAATGGAGTATTACTCAGCCATTAAAAAGAATACATTTGAATCAGTTCTAATGAGGTGGATGAAAACTGGAGCCTATTATACAGAGTGAAGTAAGCCAAAAAGAAAAACACCAATACAGTACTGCATATATATGGAATTTAGAAAGATGGGAACGATAACCCTGTATGAGAGATACAAAAGAGACCAGTCTTTTGGACTCTGTGGGAGAGGGAGAGGGTGGGCTGATTTGGGAGAATGGCATTGAAACATGTATAATATCATATGTGAAACGAATTGCCAGTCCAGGCTCGATGCATGATACAGGATGCTCGGGGCTGGTGTACTGGGATGACCCAGAGGGATGGTACGGGGAGGGAGGTGGGAGGGGGGTTCAGGATGCGGAACATGTGTACACCTGTGGCAGATTCATGTTGATGTATGGCAAAACCAATACAATATTGTAAAGTAATTAGCCTCTAATTAAAATAAATATATATTTTAAAAAATAAAAAGTAAAATAAACTGATGATGTTAAACCATATTTTCAGAGATTTAAAACTCTAAGGCTCCAAATTATGACAGTTAAAATGATTACAATCTGTTGAAAATATTTAGCAGTATTAATTAAAATTCAGAAAATGTATTTCCTCAATGCTTTAGCAAATTGGTGATAGTCTAAGATTTATAAGCTAGTGATTCTGATAACTTTTTAATTAAAAAGTTTTTAAACTGAAGGATAATTGATCGACAGTGTTGTGTTTGTTATACAGCAATGTGACTCAGTTATACACACACACACGTATGTTCTTCATATTCTTCTCCATTATGGACTCTTACAGCATATTGAACATAGTTCCCTGTACTACACAGTAGGACCTTGTTGTTTACCTAAAGTAGCTTCTCAATTTTTCTTTTTCTAATCCTAGTACATCATCTTTGTTCAATTCCTTTAAAGATGATACACCGATGTTCTAATAATAATCTAGAAATGAAAAAAGTTTCCATCAATTTATCTATACCAAAATATATCTTTCTAGTATTGTTCTTTACACAAAGCAGGTTTACAGTGGTTTGGAGTCTTGGAATTCTGTTTGTGCTTCTTATAAGAGAAGCTTTTTTGAAGAAGAGATACATTTGTTCTTCCTGAGAGGTTTAATAGAGTGTGCATTTCCTATTCTGGACGGGCAGGACTTTTCATTGACTAGGAACACTGATTTCCATAACTGACCTATATGGATCTTGCAGTTTTATCTTAAACTGTCTTTGCTTCATGCAACATAATTAAGGCTGGCTTGCTTCAAAGCAAGAAAACAGCAGAGAATATTCTAGGTTAGGATTAGAAATGTACATACCCTTTATCAATGTTGAATTGTGGTTTATAATTGCATCTTTTACTAGAATCATTGCTTGGATGTATTCTGTTAAGGAAGGGAAAAAAGAATGAAAACAATCAGCAGCAGCATCACCTTTATTCAAGATGTCAGCTCCTGTGCTATGCAATTCACTGACACATACTTTATCTCATTCAATCTTTGGAACTCCTCTGAGAGATTTTTATGAGTATCTGCTTTAAAGACAAAGAAATGGAAGCTTAGAGGTTAGTAGCTTACTGTTTACTTCAGGTTAATCAGATAGGAAGAGGTAGAAGTGAATTCAAACCTAGATATATTAGATTCATGAAGGAATGAGAATATTAAAATGAAAGACAGTATTAATTTTGTAGACAAACACACAACAGATTAATATCATAGAATATCCAAAAAGAATTAAGAATATCCTGGGGAAAACAAAGAATAGGAGGGGGTAAATTTTGTTTGAAAATCATATATTTTGATGGAATGAAGGAAGTTTCCATATAAAAGTCTATATTCTACAACTACCTGGGCTGAAGACAAAGAAACAGAAAAAATAAAAACCTGGATGACTGAACTGAGTACCTATGTAAAACACAAGGTTTGCTTTCTGAAGACTACTAAGGCAAATTCTGTTTAAAGCAGGCAAAACATATCCATATATGTCTAAGCTGTCTCTGAAAGACTGGATGATGGATAATCTGTTACATTTTTCTGTATGTACCAAATGTTCTACAAGGAGCACATACTAGTTTTGTAATACACCCCTTCCACCCCCACATAAAGATAAAGTGAGGGAGAGAAAAGTAGCCTGAGATAAAGAGAGATTTATTTATTTATTCATAATTTATTATTCAAAATAATCATCTTCATCCGCTTTTACAAGAGTTCATGCTATGCTATGCTAAGTCACTTCAGTCGTGTCCGACTGTGTGCGACCCCATAGACGGTAGCCCACCAGGCTCCCCCGTCCCTGGGATTCTCCAGGCAAGAACACTGGAGTGGGTTGCCATTTCCTTCTCCAATGCATGAAGTGAAAAGTGAAAGTGAAGTCGCTCAGTCGTGTCCGACTCTTAGCGACCCCATGGACTGTGGCCTACCAGGCTCCTCCATCCATGGGATTTTCCAGGCGAGAGTACTGGAGTGGGGTGCCATTGCCTTCTCTGACAAGTGTTCATAGTATGATAAAAATGAGTTTTTATAGAAACAGAACATACACACAAAAAAAGCAAACAGAACTGATGTCAGGTTCTTAGAAAACAAAATAAAATATTTTGACCTTTAAAAACAAATAGCAATACTGGAATTAGAACTAAACTGTATTGCCAGTGGGTAATATTTAGCATTAAATGTGTTGAAAGTTTTTATTGCTTCATACCTTTATTTGTGGCAGACCCATCTTTGATCTTTTGTTTCAGTGACTGCAGCACATTTTGCACTTGTTCAAATATGAAATCCACTTTCCCATCATCTTCCAGCTCCATCCAGAAAGTTTTTGCATCACCTAAAGAAAAAATAGGTGAATAGCCTAAGAGCTCAACAGACATAGACTGTAAATTTTCTAAGGCACATGCTATTAAAAATCCACCTGGTTTCTAAATAAAATCAAGATTTAACTGGGCTATTACTTTCCTTTAGGAAAAAGATTTTCGTCACCGTTTCTTCTTTTCTCTTTTGGCCACATGATCTTAGTTCCTTGACCAGGGAGTGAACCCGGGTCCTTGGCAGTGGAAGTGTGGAGGCCTAACCACTGAAGTCCTTGGTCACTATCTCTTTAGAAAGAATGAAAAACGAAGAAGATGACCTAGACATCTCCCTTATTTCTGCTAATTAAAAAAAAAAAAAAGTGTTGAAAACATTAGTGAAACTATTTCTTGACTGGAAAACAGAAGGAATGATTTCATTCTGGGGTGGAAGCGGGCGTACTTATGGACAACTATACATTTAAATTTTTTCAAGGACGTAACCTCCAATAAGTATGCAAGTGGATGGTTTCAGAATGAAACATCTCAACAACTGTTGAAATAATGAAATATCTAACACTAATGCTTTTAAAAATATCTTTGCTATCAACTTTTTAATAGTTATGTTGACTGAAGAAAAACAATCTAAAAGTTGCAAATTATGTTTTATTTGGGCAACTACTGAGGACTACAGTCTGGGAGACAGCCTCTGAGATAGCTCTGAGAAACGGCTCCCAAGAGGTAAGGGAGGAGTCAGAATAAACAGTTTTTGCTGAGAGGAAAAAATAAAACATGTAATTAAAGACTGAATGATTACTGCCAATCACAAAGAACAGACGTCTCAATTTAACGATGTTAGTGCTTTTTTACGTCTAAGGAGATACAAGAGTCTGGGCTCACTTAAATTATTCTTCAGATATGCATCTTAACTATCTACGTCAGTATCTAGTTTTTCTACCTTCTGAATTCTCCTCAGGGAGTGCCACTAGGGGCAGATGTAGATGTTGGCTTGATGGCAGGCAGCACTCACTATCTTCTGAAGTGGCAGGCAATATTTTTTGTTCACAGTGACATGAGGCAAAATAATGTTTAAAGCTTTTATAAAGTTATATAGATAAACCAACATTTCAGATGCTCAGCAAACTAACACTGTAATCAAAAATTTCCATCCTTTCACAGTTGAAAACAGAAATATGAGAAACGCGATGAAAATAAACTGACAAAAGTCAAATCTCACACCATGTTTCAAAGTAATAAAAATATCCAAAATGTTAAACACAAATTATTTCTAAAATAGATAACATTAATGTATAAAATGCTTAAAATGAATTGGGCCTTAAGCAAAGGAGGAAATGCACTGTAGACAGGTCACTTGAGAAGCCACTGGGAGGATTAATGAGCAGAGAGCACAGTAAGTTCACCAAAAAATACATTTTCCTTCATAAAAATTAAACCCAGAACCTCCCAGTTAGTAACGGTGGGGAATTCTTCAAAAGAGGCTTAGACTTCAAAGTCCCAACCCTCCTTGGCAGTCATCTTACCCAAAGGGGACCTCTGGCTAATGAGGGCTGCTGCTCTCCAGCAGCCTCAGGAGGAGCATTGCTTCCCTGTTAACTCTCTGGCCTATTGTGTACTACACAAGACTAAGCCTACTTTTAATTCCCCAAAGCACAGTTCAGACAAAGGTTTCAACACTTGAAAAAAGAAACACAATGTGAAAAGGCAAAAGGGATGAGAAGTGATGTTTTAGAGAAAGGTAGGGGCTGTGACATGGAGGGCCTTGTGTGCCATACTAAGCAACCTTATTTTTACATGGAAGGCAATAGGGAGCCACTTACGAGGCTTAAGCATCTTATCATTATGTCATTAATTTGTTTTTAAAAATCTCACTCACGGGGCAGTGGGAAAAGGGAGTCAAGATTGATTTCTCTGTGTCTGATTTGGTCAACCATATGTATAATACTGGTATTATTTGCAATAGTGAATAAAGGTAGAGCAACAAGTGAGAAATTCAAGCAGCGTAGGTAAAGTGGATATGTAGGTTCCAGAGTAAGATCTGGTCCAGCTATACAAGTTAATTTTGGAGTCAATAATACAAAAATTCTTGATTGAAGCCACAAAGGAGATGTGATAAGAGAGAATGCGTAGAACGAGAAGGGTTTTCTGTAAAACATCAACATGTAAGTGATGAGAATAAGAAAAAGGAATCATGGAGACTGAGAAGAAATATAGCAACAGATACTTGAGTTGAAACTCAAATCAGTAAACTAATACTGCTGCTACTTGCCTCTAGAAATGAAGAATATCATCTTACAACTCCACTGTCTATCCAAGCTTGCTCCATTATTCAGCTAGATATTAAGATTTATTGCAAGAACATAATCATGAAGCAAGAGGTACACACCATTGCAAAGAAGGAAGACAAGCAAACTATACAGTTATACTATATGCCTTCCAATCTCACATGAGCTAGAAAGTCTTTGTAAATAGGCAACGCTCATGAATCACATTGACCTGAGCTCAATTAGTAGATGAATATTTATGAACTGCTTCCTAAATACACTGATAATGACCTAGGTACATGTATATGTATGTATTTGTATTTCTCCATCCATTCCTTGAAGAGCTTCAGGGCAGTGGTCCAGAGAATCTCTAAGACACCTTTGAGCCTGTTATCAGCAAAGTATAGTTTATAAATTCTTGGATACTGGGGCTTCCTGGATGGCTCAGATGGTAAAGAATCCACCTGTGACATGGGACACCTGGGTTTAATCCCTGGGTGGGGAAGATCCCCTGGAGAAGGGAATGGCAACCCACTCCAGTATTCTTGCCTAGAGAATCCCCATGAATAGACAAGCCTGGCGGACTATAGTCCATGGGTCAAAAGAGTTGGACATGACTGAGCAAATAAGCACAGCATAGCACAAATCCTTTCAGACAATACACTAGGTCAAACTATTTTAACAGTAATACATTATTTGCCTTTTTCTTCCCTATATTGACATTAGCTGATGGTTCAAAAGCTCTGGTGAATAAAAGTGCTGGAGCCTTAGTGTGAATCAAGGCAGTTGCACCAAACTACCAGTTAGCCATTGTATTGTTTACCACCAACTTAGGGTCCTTGATCAGATCAGATCAGTCGCTCAGTCGTGTCCGACTCTTTGCGATCCCATGAATCACAGCACGCCAGGCCTCCCTGTCCATCACCAACTCCTGGAGTTCACTCAGACTCATATCCATCGAGTCAGTGATGCCATCCAGCCATCTCATCCTCTGTCATCCCCTTCTCCTCTCGCCCCTAATCCCTCCCAGCATCAGAGTCTTTTCCAATGAGTCAACTCTTCGCATGAGGTGGCCAAAGTACTGGAGTTTCAGCTTTAGCATCATTCCCTCCAAAGAACACCCAGGACTGATCTCCTTCAGAATGGACTGGTTGGATCTCCTTGCAGTCAAGGGACTCTCAAGAGTCTTCTCCAACACCACACTTCAAAAGCATCAATTCTTCGGCACTCAGCCTTCTTCACAGTCCAACTCTCACATCCATACATGACCACAGGAAAAACCATAGCCTTGACTAGACGAACCTTTGTTGGCAAAGTAACGTCTCTGCTTTTGAATATGCTATCTAGGTTGGTCATAACTTTCCTTCCAAGGAGTAAGCGTCTTTTAATTTCATGGCTGCAGTCACCATCTGCAGTGATTTTGGAGCCCAGAAAAATAAAGTCTGACACTGTTTTCACTGTTTCCCCATCTATTTCCCATGAAGTGATGGGACCGGATGCCATGATCTTCGTTTCCTTGATAAAGCAACATAAATAATTACCACAGTACAATGAATGTCTCTTTCAAAGAAAACCACTAGTGAGACCGTTTTGAGTGGTAAGATAAACTAGCTTTCTTATTCCCCATCAGTTCAGTCACTCAGTCGTGTCCGACTCTTTGCAACCCCATGAACCGCAGCACGCCAGGCCTTCCTGTCCATCACCAACTCCCGGAGTCCACCCAAACCCATGTCCGTTGAGTCAGTGATGCCATCCAACCATCTCATCCTCTGTCGTGCCCTTCTCCTCCTGTCCTCAATCTTTCCCAGCATCAGGGTCTTTTCAAATGAGTCAGCTCTTTGCATCAGGTGGCCAAAGTACTGGAGTTTCAGCTTCAACATCAGTCCTCCCAATGAACACCCAGGACTGATCTCCTTTAGGATGGACTGGTTGGATCTCCATGCAGTCCAAGGGACTCTCAAGAGTCTTCTCCAACACCACAGTTCAAAAGCATCAATTCTTCAGTGCTCACCTTTCTTTATAGTCCAACTCTCACATCCATACATGACCACTGGAAAAACCATAGCCTTGACTAGATGGACCTTTGTTGGCAAAGTAATGTCTCTGCTTTTTAATAGGCTGTCTAGGTTGGTCATAACTTTCCTTCCAAGGAGCAAGTGTCTTTTAATTTTATGGCTGCAATCACCATCTGCAGTGATTTTGAAGCCCAGAAAAGCAAAGTCAGCCACTGTTCCCCCATCTATCTGCCATGAAGTGATGGGACCAGATGCCATGATCTTAGTTTTCTGAATGTTGAGCTTTAAGCCAACTTTTTCACTCTCTTCTTTCACTTTCATCAATAGGCTCTTTAGTTCTTCACTTTCTGCCGTAAGAGTGGTGTCATCTGCACATCTGAGGTTACTGATATTCCTCCCAGCAATCTTGATTCCAGCTTGTGCTTCCTCCAGCCCAGCATTTCTCATGACCATGGAAAACCATTTTTACTTAAAAGAAACACTAATAAAAATTATGGTTTTCTGACTGGGTGTTTGGTACACATTTTCTCAAACTTGAAGTACAAAACTAACGCCAGTCATTGCTAATGATAAAATTCAAGCTACCAAATTAAAATTGAAAATTTAGAAAACTTGTATCTGCCATAAGTTTGAAAGGTTCTCACTAATTCATCAATTTTTGATGATAGCAATATTAAGAAATGTAATTTTAAAATATTGTGATTAAATGTGTCAACATTTGGAAAAATCTGCATAATTCATTGCACCAATGTTTTCCAAGTGGCCAATGCATGATGTTATAAAATCATACATGTGTAAGAGACCCATTCAAAGTGCAAGACAAATCAATGGATTTTAGTGTAGCAGTGTACAGAAAGCTCACTGATATGAATTCAGATTCCACACTATAACTAACCTTGAAGGAATGACTACTTGTTGAGTTTTGTAGTTGTATCAAATAAAAATTTCCACGATCATCTGAGAGGCTATTAAAAACTTCTTGTCTGTGTGAAGCTTCATTTTCTTTATACATTTACACCAAAGCCTCATATCACAACAGACTGAAGGCAGAAGCAGATATGAGAATCTCTCTTCTATTAAGCCAACTATCAAAGAGATTTGTAAAAATAAAAAACAGTGGTTTTCTGATTTTTTTGTTTCAGAAAATAGTTCTCTCTCACGTAATTTATGTTAACATGTTGGGTTTATTATTTTAAAAATATAGGTCAATTACCATTTTTGAAGCTTCTCAATTTCTTAATATAGTAAATATGAACAGATATGAACCACATAAACAAAAGCTATTGAGGGTTTTAAATACTTTTAAGAGTATAAAGTAGTCCTGAAACCAAAAGAAGGCTTGAAACCACTGGTCTAGATAACTGTCCAGTGAAATAGGTACTACAATCTGTGTAACAATTCACCTATTACACACATGTTAAAGGGTGGTGAAACCATTCTGTACACTACTGTAATGGTGTATACATGACATTATGCATTCATCAAAACCCACAGTACTTGAAAGCACAATGAGGGAAGCTTAATGTACGCAATATCATTTAAGAGATCAGGGATCCCAGGAAGGCATGTATACACAACTTTGCTGAAGGGCTGGGTGGAAAAGATGCTGACTGAAACAACTTTGGAAATAAGTGGACTCTGTAAAACTACCGGCAAAAGGAACTTGCACAAGCACTGAGGTTTCCCACGACGGAATCAGTATATACTTCTGATACTGCTATACATATATATTGGAATTAAGCAAATAAATAAGTGGATAACAGATAATGGGAATTTACGGATAAGCAAAGAGACTAGGTTAGCATACCCATGTGGTAATGGATTAGAGCCAGAAACATCAGTATAAACTCATGTTTAACTTAATATAGTTAGAGATGGTTACATACAGAAATATTTATAGATACGTGTAAATACAATTTATATATATCTTGCTCTGTCAGTTGAGAGGGCCTATAATCAAGACACCCCAAGAGCAACAAACACACCTACTGCCCAGATCTTGGTTTGTAATACCATCCTCCAATAAAAGGAACCAGGTAGGCTCATTCAAGAAACGGCTCATTCTAGGAGGATGGCAGGAAATATATGAGATCAACTTGGGGCATCTTTTAGTACCAGAAAATAAGAAAGTGCTAAAAACAAAAACCAACTGCACTGATGGGGTATGTCAAAGGGGGAGGAGACTGACTGAAAGAGCTCCAATGCCCAATCCTGGGATAATTTGAATAACAAAATAAAAAAGTACTGGATTATAACCCCAAATATAAAATATGTACCCAAGAATCTATACTGATATAAATACATGACTGAATAAATACATAAATTGGGGAGAGGAGACCAATCTCCCTTGCAGAAGAATTTTGAATAATAGTGTGAGTATCCTGCTCTCAAAGAGGAGGAGTATGACTTTCTACTCCTTAAGTATGGGCTGTACATAGTGATTTCCTGTCAAAGAGTAAGTAGGGAAATGGAGGGAAAAAGAGAGCAGTAATTTACAGTGGAGAAATCACTGAACATGATGTCAGCCAGGCTGAATAGCAACAGGCGAGAAATCATGTTGATAACATGTACCTTGACATCATTTGGTAAAAAATGACACTTTACCTCTATGGTCTTTCTCCCCCAAATAAACAACCCCAGGTCTAATCATGAGAAAAAGAAATATCACTTAATAATTCCGATAGAGGGGCATCTTATAAAACACTTGTATACAAAATCTTACAAAAACAATATATGTCTGAGAAACTGTTATATCCAAGAGGACCCTAAGGAAACATGACAAGTAAATGTAATGTGGTATCCTGAATGGGACCCTGGAATAGAAATAGACATCATGTAAGGAAATAAGAATAAACTATGAACTTTAGTTAACAATAATGTGTCAGTAACAATAACTATAACAAATGTTATCAGCCAAATGTTAGATTTTAATCATAGGCAGAACTGTGTGCAGGGAACTCTGTACCAGCCTTTCAATTTTTCTGTAAAGTTGAAAGTTTTCTAAAAAATAAAGTATAGTTTTTAAAGTACATTAAAGTACTGACTAAGCATTACAGATAGACAATTAATTATAAAGAGTCAAAACTGTTGTTCCATGAGAATAAATCCTTAATTGTAATTCAGGAAAGTCCATGCAATGAAAAAACTTGAAAATTCAACAACTCAACTTCATTAAGTAGTCTATATACTTTTAAATATAACTTTTAACAATGGTTTTTCAACCTACCATTTTTTTCTCCCATCTTTTGGCGCTGCTAACAAACATCAAATTCTTTGAAATTAATTTTATCAAAGAACTGAATCACTTTGATTGTAGAATATAACTGGAATCCAACTGTGGTTTCTGAAATTTGCAGTACTCAAAAGAAAATGTATTATACTGTTTTAAGCCGAATATTCTTTGACACCTGAATTTTAAACAGTGCTTGAAGAAACTTTCAGAAATGATTACTAGTCCAACTTAATGATCACTCCATGAATCTTTAACAAGTGAATACATACAGTTGTATCAGATCATCAACAGTATCTTTTTAAAAACAAAAATCAACTCCATCTTTTGGTCCATGAATACATGAAACATTCTGTAAGGAAAACAATAAGGAATGGTAAATGGCATATTTGAAAATAATAAAATATATCAGAAAAACAGGGCTGTTGTAACAATAGCTCTATCTTTTAAAATAGCATGAATTATCATGAAAAAAGAATACATATTAACTGGAAAAACATGCAAAATATCAATATTACAAATATTATAGAAAAATTCAAAATTACCTATTTAAAATATGTTAATTAATATAAACTATCTCCATTTCATAAACCTTTAAAAACTTTTAAATGGGGCTAATAATGTTAATTACTTCAAAAGACTGTTGTGAGGCTGACTTAATCCCTTAGAATAATACCTGGCACATTACAAAGGACTCAATAAATGCTAACAGTTATTATTATTCTTTCCGTATATATACTTTAAAAAAAAAATTTGAATTTTAGTATATATAAATTTTTATAATTTTCACTGATAATATATCTTGCACTTTCTCTCATCATTAATGTTTTCCTATAATATGACCTTTTAAGTGACTGTACAATATACTTTGGTCAATAATCCATTAAGTTAAATTATACTAAAGAATTTTAATAATTAAAATGTAGTAAGTTATTAAGTAAACCTCTATATCAGACATTTAGATTATTTCTATTTTTCCAATACAATAAATAATGATGGAATATACTTTATGCCTATCCCTGATTATTTCCTTAAGATACACACCTAGAGGCAGAACTAAAGGTCAAAAAGAGGTCAGCACTTTTAGTCTCAGGATGTTAGTCAACACATGATAAATTCTTCTCTTACTCCCACACCGAATTCACAGAAATCTTAATTTTTTTAATTAAAAATATAGAATCATGCTGAAAATAAAAAGGAAATTATCTATAGACTGAGTCTGTGGGACCTCTCTGTGGAAAGGAAACAGATGGGAAGTTGCAAAGATAATGCCAACCACAAACGTACCATGGCAAAATAAAGAGCAGATTCTCTCAGAGGAGATGAGTATATACAACCAAGAGTCATCAAACATCTGAAAAAAGTTACACCATGGAAGAGACTTAACAAGCCCACCAAACTGATGAATTGAATTGAATTAAAGAGAATTAACGGAGCATCCTGAAAATAATTTTAAAACAAATATTATTGTATTTAATATAAAAGAACTAAAGAAATAAAATACAATTACAAAAAATAATTAACTGGATATCTTGGATATAAAAGTAGTTGTTAAATAAACTCAATAATTAACAGTCACAGTAACAGATTCAGATGAAGAGCCAGTTAGTAAGCTAGGAGACAAAGTTGAGTAACTCACTCAGAATACAGAGCAAAGAACTGGCAAAAAAAGGGGTAAGTAGAAAGAAGACAAGGCAATAATGATCAAAAAATGCTTATAACTGGAAAACACATAGGCCACTAATGGTCCACTGAGTAACAGAATAAACTTATTAATACAAACCATGGGTAAACTTCAGAACATCAAGAATAAAGACAAAGCCTCAGAAACTTTCAGAAAATCTAGATGATTTAAAATGAATGTTTATCAAACTGGTACAGACTTCTCATCAGAAATGTCGATGCAAAATGTTAAGGGAAAATAAGTCTGAATCCAGAATACTATTCCAGCCACCTTATGTTTCAATAGCAAGAGTTTAAAAACAAAAAAAGACTCTTACAGACACTCAAAGAGCCATTCAGAGACTCTGAAAGAAATGAAGAAGTACTTCATTAATAAAAACTAACATAGAAGGAAGTACTGAGTAAAAGAAACAAAAGTGAGCAAATATATAAATAAAACACATTAATGCTAGATTAAAAACAGATTAAAAGTGGGTTTTAATGACAAATGAAATAATGCTAGAAAATAAAACCACAGGAAACGGGTTTTTTTGGAGGAGGGATGGAAGGGGATTGTAAGATTACAGAAAGTAAAGTAAATCATACTAAGTTCTTTGTAGAGAGGATATCAATACGAACTAAATGTATGAATTGCATTAAAAATATAAAAGTGACACACTGTAAAGCAACTATCCTCCAATAAAAATTTTAAAAAATGTAAAAGTACAGTACGAAAAAGAAAACCGAACAAAGAAAACTTGGGGCTAAGCTCATTTAAAAAGAAAAATGGAAAAATACAAAATACAAAAGATAGGAATAGAAACATCGTAAAAAAAGAGGATGTGAAAAAGGCCAATTATGTTAGTAATCACAAAAAAGGTTTTCAGTAAATCTGCAGAATATTGTAAAGCATAGAGAAGAAAATTTAAATCTTTCACAATCTCATCATCCAGAGACTACCAATTTAACTTTAGATTGTAACAGTATTTAAAAATTTGTTCATATTTTCCCTTCTTTTTCATTTTGGCAGGAAAATACTGTTTCGCTTCGATTTATGGTTCGTTTTCACCAATAGGCTTTTGTGAAACTGTGACCATTTCTTCTGTTATGTTTTAACAGTGATGACAGTAATGAACATTTATTGAGTATAAATCATGTGCCAGGCAGGCCTCTAAACACTTCCTGTGTTCTGATTAACCTGCATAACAATCACGAGGGACAAATTGCAGCATGCCTGGTTTTTCTCACAAAGAGGCATGTTACACTGTACATAGCAAAGACAAACTAAGGAACCAAGCAGCCTGGTTTCTGAGCCCGTTTTTGATCCTTCTAATCTACCGCCTCATTCTTAACACACAGAGAACTCACTCCAGGATTCCACTTGCTGATGAGCACAATTACATATTGTTTATTTCCTACCTATTGGGGATAACTACCTATCGGGTTGTGGTTAATGAGAGGAGCTCTGAGCATCTGCTCTCAACTCCGTGATCTTGGGGAAATGATTTTACTTATTCAGCGTTTCTGTAGTCTTACCTGTGAAATGGGTCAGTGGTTAAACCATCAAGTTCTGCTTCTGGATTTTGGACTGCAGTTCATTTTCCGCAGCCCCCATTACAGCTTCAGGTTCCCAGCTGCTTTAGGAATCACCTCTCAAGAACGTGTGCAACCGGATGACAAGAGACTGAAATGCGGGGGGGGTGAGAACTCAGGGCGCCGCGGTCACCCTCTTTAGCTCGGGACTGAACACGCGTAAAAGGGAGAAGGGAGGTCCCAAGGGCTGGGATCCAGGCGGCAGAGTTCCGCCGCGTTCCCTGGTCCTGGACCGAAAGAGCCTTCGGGAGGGCCACCCACGGCAGTTACATTAGCTCAGCTAACGCTTTCCACGCAGCCCGCGACAGCCGAGAGCTGCGCTCAGCCCGCCCCGCTGGCGAGGCTGAGTTCCCCGCGCGTCGGATTCCTCTCCCACTCCAAGCCGCCGAGAACCCGCGGCCTCAGGTGCCCCCTGGCCGGAAGTACTTCACCGTTTACTAGACCTCACCTCAGCCAACAGACCCGCCTCGCCTCAGCTGGGTAGGGAGGACCGCCCATATTTCTAAGGTCCGTGAACCCGAAATGGGAGGAGTAGGACACCGACCGCTCCCACTTCCCAGCCCCTAGCTCATTGGCTGCACACCCCACCGGGTTCACGCCTTAGAGGTTCCGAGCGCGTACAGCCTGCAACGCGGCGGCTCTTCAGCGCGCCGCCTTCCGATTGGCTGTCAGAGTTCTCGGGTTGTCTCGCGCGCTCCGACTGGACCAATGCGGATATCCACAGTCGAGAGGCCGGCATCGCTGGAGTGGTGGTTCGTCTGTTTCCTCTGGTAGGTGTTTGGCTGCCATCTTGTGTGTGGCTGGGACTGGGCTGCTGGGCTTTTGGAACCTTACTTAGCGGCTCAAGCTGTTGAGATGTCCTGAAGAAGCAGTGGAGGAAAGAAGGGGCCTGAGGAAACAGACCTGGAAGCTTCTTACCTCCCTGAAGGGGAAAGGTTTTCCTGATCTGAGTCTCAGCCCTGACTGGAAAGAGAGAGAAATGATGGAGGTGATTAGGATCACAGACTTTGGTTTGTTATTGTCAGGGCTTGGCGTGGACTCTGATGCTTTAGCAGTGATCCCTTGGGTTCCAGGGAACTATTCTAGTAATCGTTGTCTGCGAAACATTCTGACCATCAACCCTCTATACTGACAAGGAAGGTTGTCTGATGGACTGTCTGATTGAGAAAGGAACAAGACTGGTGATGGAAGAGGAGAAAGGAAAGAGACGTCTTCGTTTTCTGTCGTTTGCGAGGGAGTGACTACTCATGTGTTTTGCTTAACCTCTAAGGCCATCCTTTGGAAGCCGTGAGCCCCAGCTTCTGCGTTAGGGCAGTTTTATTCATTAGTGTACAGCCGGCACTCCTGCAGTGGTTGTTTTTTTTTTAAAGCTAGAACGTGGATGGCCTTTGGGAAGAATTTTGTCAAATCTTGGTTTTCCTGATTACGATCTGCTGAAGATTTGGGAATCTCAGGGTTAGCTTTGGCATGCTTGGTGGCTTCGTCCTGGGTAGGCAGAGGTTTGTGTAAAAGAAAGCATTTTTAACTCCCAAGCTCTATGAGATGGGAGGACAGAGGCAGGAATTACCTCCTTCTCCTCTTTATTATTTTTAAAAATCAAAGTAGAAAGCTTGCTTGGTTATTCATTTGAGGGGGAAATTATCTCAGATCCGAAAACCTAGCTAAAAGGCTAGTATTTTATTATTAACGTTAGCAGTTTTGATACTGAGAAGAAGCGAAGATACTGCCTTGAGTTTAGAAATCATTTATCAAGGTTAACTGGTAACCATCAAGTCAACAGTGCCTTGTATTTTGTGGCAGGAGTATCAAGGAGAACAGCAGCAAAATGTAAAATAAACAATTGAAAATTAATTTTCTTTAAAAATTTTACTTTTTATCCATGAATCTTAAAAACTTAAGTTATAAGAGTTCAAGTATCAGTCATTTATTATGGAGTTGATGGCTTAGGTACTAGGTGCCTAAGGAATTTTGGTATCTATGGGGAGTTTTGGAACCAGTCCTTGGCTCTGGAGAACTATATAGGCTATCAAAGGGACTGGTGGCTAACAAACACCAGTAACAAAGTAGATGCTCAGTAAATGTTTATGAAAGCCTTTGGATAACGATAACACGGTAATAGTTCTTGGCATATATTCAAAAATGGTTGAATGAATGAATTAAATAATACAGCAATTGGGAGGTATGGATATACTTTTTTTTTTCAGTTCAGTTCAGTCACTCAGCCGTGTCTGACTGTTCGACCTCATGGACTGCAGCACGTCAGACGTCCCTGTCCATCACCAACTCCCAGAGTTTACTCAAACTCATGTCCATTGAGTTTACTCAAACTCATGTCCATTTTCTTTTCTTTAGCCTAACTAAAAAATAACTTTTTAGTCTGCTTTCCAGAAAACTTGACCTTCAGTTTGTTTTTCTTTTCCAGTTTATACATTAGAATAATACTAAGGACAGGTTCATAATCCTTTTTTTCTGAGGTCTGTTTTTGAGATCCTACAGTAGAGATAATGAAAATGAACCTTTAAGTAATAATGCTCTATTTGCCATTTTTTTCTTGAAAGTATCCAGTCTCAGTAAATGATGCCAAACTTATTGCTTTCAGTCTCTTCTGCTGAAGAAAATTTATTACTCTTCTACACAACTTAAAGTCAAAATACTGTGTTTGCATTTACTATAGTGCATAAATATGTTCTGTATATAAGTAATTTTAAAATAACAAGGTAGGTGAGTATCTGCAGACTTTTGTTTGAAGAATATACTTCTCTAGATTTCGTAATATATAATCTGAAGATCCATAGAAATGTTTTAAAATAACACTTTTGCGTGAACAATGTCAAGTGATGTTAAGTAAAAGTGATTTAACTTTGATATTAGAGATTATTTTTTAACGCAGTCTCATATATACAAAGGAGAAGGCAATGGCAACCCACTCCAATACTCTTGCCTGGAAAATCCCATGGACGGAGGAGCCTGGTAGGCGGCAGTTCATGGGATCACTAAGAGTGGGATGCGACTGAGTGACTTCACCCACTCCAGTGTTCTTGCCTGGAGAATCTCAGGGATGGGGGAGCCTGGTGGGCTGTGTCTATGGGGTCGCACAGAGTCGGACACAACTGAAGCCACTTAGCAGTAGCAGTAGCAGCAGCATATATACAAATTTAGATTTTTTCCCATTATCAAGTGATACATAGTTTATAAAAGAAAATTTGATGGCACCTTTTAAATATGTTTTGTGACTGAATGTGGATTAGAATCTATCTAACACGGCATTTTAAAAAGTCAATAAAAATTGTTTTCAGAACCTGTTTGGAATTCTTTCTTTTGGTACTTAAAAATGCCAGAAGGTTTTATGTGTGAAGGTTTTAGAGTGATGATAAGCATTTCTTTTATATTATTATTAGAGTTGACTTAAATATTATATAGTTTCAGGTGTTCATTGCAATTCAATATTTTTATATATAATACTTAATACAAAGTTAATATAAAATATTGACTATATCTTTTACTGAACCAAACGTGAGTCTGCTCACCTGCCATACAGCAAAGCCAATTTATTGACAGTGCCTATGGTAAAGGAACAGAGAAGGCAATGGCACCCCACTCCAGTACTCTTGCCTGGAAAATCCCATAGACGGGGGAGCCTGGTGGGCTGTAGTCCATGGGGTCGCTAGGAGTCAGACATGACTGAGCGACTTCACTTTCACTTTTCACTTTCCTGCATTGGAGAAGGAAATGGCAACCCACTCCAATGCTCTTGCCTGGAGAATCCCAGGGATGGGGGAGCCTGGTGGGCTGCTCTCTATGGGGTTGTACAGAGTTGGACACGACTGAAGTGACTTAGCAGCAGCAGCAGCATGGTAAAGAAAAGTGCAGCGATTATTGCAGGCCCTAATAAGAAGTATGGGCAGCTCATGTTAAAAAGAGCCAAACTTCTGTGTGGTTTTCAGGGAATCGGTTTTAAAGACAGCATTTCAGGGTGAGGGCTGCAGAATTCATGACTTTCTTCTGATTGGTTGGTAGTAAGGTAACAGAGTGATGCTTCAGAAGTCTTAATCGTCAACCTTCTGGCCCTAGCTCATCTGGGGTCTAGTGCTTGAGGATGTAGTCACCATCCTCCACCTGGGTGGGGAGTTGGGTGGGGGGCTTAGTTCCCTATAAAGATATCCGTCAGATTGTTATGTCTTTATCACTGATTTATTGTCATTACTTTTCTTGTTTAACTGCTTTTCCTTTGTTTCTGCATTCTC
The DNA here is from genome assembly GCF_029407905.1 of Bubalus kerabau. Taxonomy (NCBI): domain Eukaryota; kingdom Metazoa; phylum Chordata; class Mammalia; order Artiodactyla; family Bovidae; genus Bubalus; species Bubalus kerabau. Next base: position 19,704,405 of record NC_073635.1, on the reverse strand, counting down.
TCGTTTTCATAATTAGTAACTGCCTGTGTCTGCTCTTTGGAACTCAGGGAAAGCCTGGAAGACTAAAGCCTTTTTCTATAAACACAGAAATGGGGAACACAGAGGGGGCTTTTGTACCAAGGAGGGCCCGCAGGAACCTGCTTTGTTTCAGTACCTCCTTTTCTTTGATACTGCTTAATCTTGAGGGGAACAGGTGGGGACAAGAAAGGAAATAAAGTTCTGGTGGGAGAGGTTAATCATAAACTCAGTAGAGGAACTCAGTTTTAGGGGGACTCAGTTTCATATTCCCTGTGCTATGCATTACGTTCTTGTAACTTTTTAGTTTTATACTTAGCAGTTTGTACCTCTCAATCCCCTTCACCTGTTTTGCCGCTTACTTATACCTCTCCTCTTTGGTAACCACTAGTTTGTTCTTTGTATATTATCTGTGAGTCTCTTTCTGCCTTGTTACATTTGTCTTATTTTTCGGATTCCATATATAAGTGAAAATACAAGCACTTTTTTATTTAAAAAAAAACAAACATTAAAATGTGATAGGTTTTCCTCTCTGTAACTAAATTGCATATAATCATCCTTTTAAAATTTATTTTGAAGTACCGGAAATACTTTGATGGGCTTTGGAATTAGTTTTGACCATGTAGATGTCACTTTAGGGGGAACATTTTGAAATTTTCAGAAAGATTTCTGTATTCTTCATTAATTTGATGTGTTTCACCATTATTTTTCTGATATTCAATAAGGTCCATTATGGGAATAAAACAATGTGACTAAAAATAAAAAATTATTTAAAACTTACAAAGATCATTCTATTGTATAGCTCAGAGAGCTATATTCAATATCCTGATGTAAACTGTATTGGAAAAGAATATAAAAAATGTATACACATATAGCTGAATCAATTTTCTGTATGACAGAAAGAGACACATCATTGTAAATTAACTATTTCAATTTAAAAAAAGAAAAAAGAAAACCTGTATAAAAATCAAAATGACTACCGCAGTTTGTGCTTTTCAGCTGTCAATGGAATTGATTGGATGTCTGAATCATGAGAGTGTCTGTTAACTACTGAATATGCTTCTGCGGTAAACACATGGTACATTTATATTTCACTTAAATGAAATGTTTAAATTATTATATATTTAGGGTTTTTTTAAAGCATAGGGGAATTGAAATACTACTTCTTCCTTTGAAATCTCACTTGTTCCTGCTGTTCATTTTTGTGTAAATGAGCCCTAATTCTAAAGTTCTGCTCTCTAAAGCACTTAACACACGTCTCACAGCCTTTTGACAGTTAGATCTATTCAATTTATGTACTACTCACCCTCTTTCATGTTCCTATCTTGATTAATGGCTTTTCAGTGGCTCAGATGTAGAACAATATTCTTATGTCTCCCTTTTGCCCAATTTTATAATCTGTAACTTCAGCCTCCAAATGGCTTTCTTCATTTTCTACTATCACTGCCACTGTCCTGATTTATTTTAGGTCTTCCTTTTCTTTTTCTTAACATTTCATATGCCATGGTAGTATTGCTGCTACTGCTGCTAAGTCACTTCAGTCGTGTCTGACTCTGTGTGACCCCATAGACGGCAGCCCACCAGGCTCCCCCGTCCCTGGGATTCTCCAGGCAAGAACACTGGAGTGGGTTGCCATTTCCTTCTCCAATGCATGAAAGTGAAAAGTGAAAGGGAAGTTGCTCAGTCGTATCCGACTATTCACGACCCCATGGACTGCAGCCTACCAGGCTTCTCCATCCATGGGATTTTCCCAGCAAGAGTACTGGAGTGGGGTGCCATTGCCTTCTCCGATGGTAGTATTGACAAAGCCCATACTCCTTAACCTTAAATTTGTATTAGTTAAGACATAAGTTTGACTTCCATGACTGCACGCATGGAGAGTAGACCAAGTAAACTTGGAAAGAAAATCAGATAGGATTAGATTTTTTTAGCAGTGATATTTTATGTCAGATGTTAACAAAGCATGGTGGTAGCTCAATGGTAAAGAATCCTCCTGCCAATGCAGGAGATGCAGGTTCGATCCCTGGGTTGGGAAGATCTCCTGGAAAAGGAAATGGCAACCCACTCCAGTATTCTTGCCTGGGAAGTCCCATTGACAAAGGAGCCTGGTGGGCTGCAGTTCACGGGGTTGCAAAAGAGTTGGACACAACTTAGCTACTAAACAATAATAGCCCAACATGTTTTAAAAATTCAAGGAAATAAATATTCCATTTCTCACCAAACTATTAAGAATTCAGGACATCAACAAGCATTTACAAACATGAAACAACTCAAGGAATGTTGTTCCTAGGAACGCTTCTTGAAGAATATGCTGGAGCATTTCATACATAATAGTGATAGGAATCATAATATAGTGATAGGATGGTATGTAAATGTTATATAATCTGATGTTGAAATAATACAACCTACAGAGAAAGGGAGGAGGAGGTGAGTGGAAGTGCAAAGTAGAATAGTGGTTGCTTGCTTCAAAGGAATTAGCTATAAGGAAAAGGATAACGCTTGAAGCTGACTGATGGACAGAAACATATTATAAATAAGTATACATACTTAGATGTGAAGCACTCATAAAAGTGTTACAATACCAAGTGGAGAAGAGGAAGTTACTAATTTTATTACTGCTAATAGCAGGGAACTAAGGGTATCTTAAAAAGGGCGGGGGGAAAATGAAGAGTATTGTATAAAGCTATTACTATAGAGTTAACCCCTGATAACAAAATACACAACACTCCCCTAAATGTTAAAAGAAATACCTACCCTAAAAAGAGCAAAGAGAACAGACCATATAATGATGTGAACACATATTCTATATATTTTTATCTGTACACACACAAAATGAATATATCAGATGTATTAATAAATGTGTATGGCTCAACTTAATGATTGTTGTATATGAAAGATACAGTTGTAAAAATCATAAATAAAGGGAGTTAGTAAATGAATAATTTAAAAATAATAAGAGTGTAAGACATCAAATAAAGGCAAATTTTTTAGAAAGCAGGGTTCATCATCTTAGTATTAGACAAGGCAGAATTTAATTGAAAAAGTATTAAGATGAAGGATATTATAAAATAGCCCTTATAAAGCTAAGGGCTATATTTACAATAAAGATTTTTTAAAATATCTATTTACCAAATGACACATCAATAGATATAAAGTAGAAACTGCTAGAGATGTAAGAAGGAACATAAGCCTGCTAATAATAGAAGACTTTAACACGTGTCTCGACGTAAGTCAGGTTAAGTGGACCAGAAAAATCCTTAAGGTAGCTCTTACAGATTTGTATCAAAGTCTGAATCCATTAATAGAGAATATATCTTCTCAAGTGCACAGAGGACAACTGTGTCTAATATAGATGAAAATCTATATTAGACCACAAAGAATATCTTGGTTCCAGAATACAAAAAGTCAAAATTTTGATCACACATAGTAAGTCAAGAAAATAATTCAAAAATTAAAAAAAGAAAACCTGGCTCAAAGTTTTTGTAGGATACTGTTAACTTTCTAAATCCAAATCTCTCCATATATCCTTTTTGAAAACCACACAGATCTATAAGGAGCGCAAAGTAAACTACCACCACCCTTGCCTAACTATGCTATGCTATGCTAAGTCACTTTAGTCGAGTCCGACTCTGTGCAACCCCATGGATTGTAGCCTAACAGTCTCCTCCGTCCATGGGATTTTCCAAGCAAGAGTACTGGAGTGGGGTGCCATTGCCTTCTCCGTTGCCTAACTAACATAATTTCAAATTATGGTTATGTAGGCAAGTTAACACTGAAATGAAACAGCGTCAGCTCTAGAAGCTGTGCTCAGAATGACAAGTGAAGTTGAGACTTCAGAACAGAGGAAAGGGAAGCAGGACCTGGGGTCAGTAGAATGCAAGTAGAAGAGAAAAGCCTACCTTAAAGAGGAAAATCCTTGGTGGCTCAGTGGGTAAAGAATTCACCTGGGCTTCCCAGGTGGCACTAGTGATAAAGAATCCACCTGCCAATGCAAGAGACGCAAGAGACATGGGTTCAACCCCTAGGTCGGGAAGATCCCCTGGAAAAAAGTCAAAATTTTGATCTTTTGCCTGGGAAAGGAAATGGCAACCCGTTCCAGTATTCTTGCCTGGAAAATTCGGTGGACAGAGGAGCCTGGTGGGCTATACAGTCCATGGAGTCGCAAAGAGTCTGACACATCTGAGCATATATGCATATTGCAAAAACAGCAAAAAATGATTCATGTTGACATATGGCAGCACCAACACAATATTGTAAAGCAGTTTCTGTTCAGTTAAAAATAAATAAAAATTTTAAAACAGCCACAAATGATTATCTTAAAAAAACCTTTCTCACCCAAATCCAAAGTTACCTTTCTGGTAAGAATACAAAAGTGCAAAGCCCAGGAGGGAATTTGACAATATCTCATAGAATTACATATGCATGTATCTTTTGACCCAGACATCTCCCTTTTAGGAATCTGTTCTAAGGACACATTGGCATAAAATATAAACTGGCATTTGTATAAATTTAGTCAAACACAATTACTTGTATTAGCAAAAGATTGGCAACAATGAAATAATTTCCAGGTTGATGGTATCCCTTCCAAGCCACCCTTTTCTTCAGAAGGCATAAAGAGAATGCAGAAAGTCTCCATGCATCAATATAGGGTGATCTGCAGAGTATATTTTGAGATGGAAAAAGCAAAGGCCCAGAAGAGTCTATGTTGCTGTTGCTAAGTCACTTCAGTCGTGTCCGACTCTGTGTGACCCCATAGACGGCAGCCCACCAGGCTCCCCCGTCCCTGGGATTCTCCAGGCAAGAATACTGGAGTGGGTTGCCATTTCCTTCTCCAATGCATGAAAGTGAGAAGTGAAAGTGAAGTCGCTCACTCGTGCCCAACTCTTAGCGACCCCATGGACTGCAGACCACCAGGCTCATCCATCCATGGGATTTTCCAGGCAAGAGTACTGGAGTGGGGTGCCATTGCCTTCTCCATAGTGACCCCATGGATTGCAGCCTAACAGGCTCCTCCATCCATGGGATTTTCCAAACAAGAGTACTGGAGTAGGGTGCCATTGCCTTCTCCGGAAGAGTCTATAGATTAATCTATAAGTAAAAGGGATGGTGCCAATGATGGAGAGATTTCTCTATAACTTGTTTATGTAGTTTTGATCTTAGAATGACGTATGTTTACATATTCAAAAATAAAGAGGTAGAGAAATCTGAAAAGGAAATAAATTTATGTAACTATAAAGAATTTTGATGACATAGCCACTCAAGAAAAGGAACAATTTTAGTAACTTTATCTTTTAAATTTATTTATGGCTGCACTGGGTCTTCGTTGCTGCTCAAAGGCTTTCTGTAGTTGCGGTGCTCAAGCTTCTCATTGTAGTGGCTTCTCTTGATGCAGAGATGAGCCGTAGGGTGTGCAAGCTGAGTAGTTGCAGCTCATGGGCTTAGTTGTCCCACAGCATGTGGGATCTTCCCAGACCAGGGATCGAACCGATATCCCCTGCATTAGCAGGCAGATGCTTAACCACTGGACCACCAGGGAAGCCCTAATTTTAGTGACTTTAGAACATAAATTCTGGACTGTACCTTGGCCCTCTGCATCTGCAGTGTCAACCAACCACAGATTGAGCATGTTCCGGGAAAAAAAAATTCAAGAAAGTTCCAAAAAGCAAAACTTGAATTTGCCCCAATTTATAGAGCATGTGCATTGTTAAATAATATAGAGATGATTTAAAATATATGTGTAATGTGCATATGATATATGCAAACACTATACCATTTTATATAAGGGATCTAAGCATCCATGGATTTTGTTGTCCATGAGGGGATTGGGCTGGAACCAGTCCCCCATGGATAACAAGAGATGACTGTACCTTAGTGGAATATATTCAGTAGTATAATTGTTGCATTGCTATTTTTGAAGTATTTTATGTCTATTGTTGGGTAAAATAAGTGTTGCAAAATAAGTGTTGCTGCTGCTGCTAAGTCGTGGCAGTCGTGTCCGACTCTGTGTGACCCCATAGACGGCAGCCCACCAGGCTCTGCCGTCCCTGGGATTCTCCAGGCAAGAACACTGAAGTGGGTTGCCATTTCCTTCTCCAATGCATGAAAGTGAAAAGTAAAAGTGAAGTTGCTCAGTCATGTCCGACTCTTAGCGACTCCATGGACTGCAGCCCAGCAGGCTCCTCTGTCCATGGGATTTTCCAGGCGAGAGTACTGGAGTGGTGTTACAGAATATTAATTCTTGAACAGAGCCACAGTAGTTTATCAGGGCTGTGACTTAGAAAATTTAGCTTGGAAAGTCCTTTGCTAGATTGAGCAAAGTGGAAATGAAGTGCAAAATTACACAGAAAGACAGCTAACATAACAAAGTGCAGGTCACAAGGCAGGCTTTGTGCTAGGCACATATATATATAAATTTGACTCTTAACAGGTGTCCTTTGAGATTTGTGATACTATTTTCATAAGAGGATCAGAGATGTTGAGATTTAAACCCAGATCTATGTGATTCCAAAGCCTGTGTTTTTTCTACTACATTATTGCAGGATATATACATCAACTATTGAGAAGAAAGAATATCAAGAGCTAAATGTTCTATTTAAACTGTAGTTGCTGCTCAGAAAATAAAGATGCAGACCCAGAGTCAGTGGTTTGTACGTTCTTCATGCAAGAGCATTATACTAAAGGAGAGAGTGTAAGTTTTCTCTTATTTCTAGTGGGAAAATGTAAACATACACACATGTACACGTGTACACCATCATATGGATATTGAGAGAAAAATTTTATAAAAGTTGCCATTGATGACTGAAATTAGTGAAAGAAATGAACTAAAGCTATGGCAAAGCAGAAAAGAAAAAAGAATCTAGTAGTCATGGGTTTTCATGGTGCTTTTATCAGCAAAAAACCTTTCAAAGCTTCCCTTTGTGATATTTCAGAATCTTCTAAGCTTTGCACAACCTTTTTGTACATATTGAAGATGTGTAGTTTAGAAAATACTAGTTTAGATAAGGTTGTTTCCTCCTGTGTAAGGTGAAGGCTGATAGAGATTTCAGCCGTGTTAGAGTTCCTCTCATCCATACCACCCTTTCACATTTCTACTTATTTCCCCCAATGTTGAAATATTTTTATTTGGTTCAGTACTACTTTTTAAAATGTCTACCAGTTAAAGTAATCGGGGTAGGTTATTTTGATTTGATTTTTTTGTATTGATCTATGGTGATGATGAAAATTCAATTTATAATTCTGTGTACCTGATAACAATAAGAAAAAACTGTTAAAATTTCTATAAAGATTTTTTAAATTAAGTTTTTAGCTTTTCTTTTTGTCAGAACCTGTGTTGATCAGTGACTGTGGTGAAGGCTGAGAAAGTTGAAGCAAATCTGCAGATGATACAAACTTCTAAGGTAAGCTAACATACTGGATTGGCCAAAAGTTCATTTGGGTTTCTCCATATCATCTAACAGAAAAGTCTGAATGAACTCTTTGGCCAACCCAATAATAACTCAGTCAAGATTATAGGTGCCCTTGATAGACTTGTAGACTACCCTAACACACTAAAACAAGATTTATCAGGAATAATTATAATATTCCAATTTAAATTGTACAAAGCCATTGCAGAAGTATTAAATAGGTTTCCATTTCTGAGAATATGATAGAGAAAAGAAAGTGAAGTTGCTTAGTCGTGTCTGACTCTTTGTGACCCTATGGACTGTATGCAGCCTGCCAGGCTCCTCTGCCCATGGAATTTTCCAGGCAAGAATACTGGAGTGAGTTGCCATTTCCTTCTCCAGGAGAATCTTCCCGACCCAGGGATCGAACCCAGATCTCCTGAATTGCAGGCAGACTCTTTATTGTCTGAGCCACCAGGGAAGATCATGATAGAGAAGACATCCATAAAATATGTAAAATAATAGATTCCATATTAAAAAATCCTTTAAAATAAATGGATGAACCTATAAGAAAACAAAGGAAACTTTCTGGGGCTAGAAACCAAGCAAGTCTATTCTGTGAGGTAAACAAGTGCTGAAATCACTGAATTCTTTGGCGGCATCCATCAATTTCTGTTGGCATAGAAACTTGTACATGGAGAAAAATGGAGACTTGGGGAAAATCCCTTGCATTCAGCAAAGTGTAGGGGGCCTGTCAGAGACCATCCTGGAGAGGCATCAGGGAGTTAAAATCTTCCTGAGCAATTCCTGGTTGCTACTGCTAAGTCACTTCAGTTGTGTCTGACTCTGTGTGACTCCATAGACGGCAGCCCACCAAGCTCCCCCGTCCCTGGGATTCTCCAGGCAAGAACACTGGAATGGGTTGCCATTTCCTTCTCCAGTGCATGAAAGTGAAGAGTGAAAGTGAAGTCGCTCAGTCGTGTCCAACTATTCTCGACCCCATGGACTGCAGCCCACCAGACTCCTCCATCCATGGGATTTTCTAGGCAAGAGTAGTGGAATGGGGTGCCATCGCCTTCTCTGGAGCAATTCCTGGTTACCAGCTCACATTTACTTGGATTTGAGGCCTTATTTTACACTATTTTCATGGTCTCTAAACTCTACAAGTAGAGAGTTTTAATTTATAATAGACTTGGGTCTGTGACAGTTTTCAGAAACCATCACAAATCCTCCATAGAGAGGATTATCAACCTAGTTATCAAATAATCATAGTTAAAATTCTAAACAATAAGCTCATACACATTTTTTTTTAGATCACAAAACACATGGGAGAAAAAATAAAAATACGTTGATCTAGAGTCAGCAGAAACCAGAACTAAAACTTATCTACAGATATTTCAGCTATTAGAAGTATCCAATATATAAGATAAATATATTTAATAAATAAAAGAGGGATTATAAAATATAAAAAGTAACAGACTATAAAAATGGCCAGGCATACTAAAATAAGAACAAATTAGGATATTAGAAATGATAAACCCCATAATAAAACTAAGAAGTAAAGATGTTAAACCCAGCATATAAGGCACAGTTAAAAAGAGAAAGAAACTATAGTTGATCTTGTGAATTTTTTTCAAAAAGTACCTACTACAGTACTACATGATCTGTGGTTGGCTGAACCCACTAATGTGGTTACTGCAAGTACAGAAAGCTAATTGTAAAGTTAAACATAGATTTTTGACTGCATGGTGGTTAGTACCCCTAACCCTCCATTTGTTCCAGGGTCAACTGTGCATAGAAGGCCATACACAAAGAAAAAAGATACAGAAAAAAATAAAAGAAATTGTGAGATGAGTTAATAGAATAACAGGATACAATTTGTGCAAGAAAGTTAATACTAAAGTAGAAAAGATGAACTTCTCTACAGAGAAAGCATCATCCCCTTTGTAAGGGGATAAAAGAAAAAAAAAAAAAAGAACTAATGAGTTCCCCAACTCATCACATAAAAGTCAGCACTTCCTCCTTGTCTTAGTTTTTGATTCAAGACAAAGAACATAGTAGAACAGGAAAGTGATTCCTAATTTAAAAAAAATCAGTTGTAGATTTATTCACAAATATTTGCTGAGAATAAAGCAGAATAAAGCAGTGAACAAAACACACAAATTCCCTCCCTTCAGATTAATTTATGTTCTAGTGTCCTTAAAATCAGTCAGGAAGTCAACATCAAGACAACAGCATGCTTTTTCCTTTCGTTTTCATTCATAACTTTCCTCAGCATGGGATTATAATGGAAATCCAGGAGTCTGCAGACTGTATCATATTCAGAGGATACAATAGTGTAGAGTGTGTACATGATGTGTATCAGAGCCTACGTTTTTTTAAATGCCTATTTAAAGAGAAACATAGCTGCTACTTTTTAAAAAATGAAACTTTCTACTTACAAATGCTATGGTAGAAAGCTCAGTGTTTTTCTTTTTAAACTAGAACATTTATTGAGCAACTAATTATCGAAACCCTTAAGACCAACTGGATGCTGCCACAGGTCCTCTTTTGGGATTCAGTTCAGTTCAGTTCAGTCGCTCAGTCGAGTCCGACTCTGCGACTCCATGAATCGAAGCACGCCAGGCCTCCCTGTCCATCACCAACTCCCAGAGTTCACTCAAACTCACGTCCATCGAGTCGGTGATGCCATCCAGCCATCTCATCCTCTGTCGTCCCGTTTTCCTCCTGGCCCCAATCCCTCCAAGCATCAGTATTTTCCAATGAGTCAACTCTTCACAAGAGGTGGCCAAAGTACTGGAGTTTCAGCTTTAGCATCATTCCTTTTAAAGAACACCTGGGACTGATCTCCTTTAGAATTAGGTGATGTTATTCAGGAATTCAAGCCTGAATCTGCTGTATACAACTTTTAGGTGCCTTATTTAACTAGTGCCAGTGGCATCTCTTTTAGCCTCGGCACTCCAGTTATATTTACTCTTGCACTTGGCAGGGTAGTCACATTTGCCACAGATCGATTTATGTCAGTGATAGGACTTAGAGCTACGACAGCGGCACAACACGTGTCTTATTGTGACATTTTCCGAACAACGACGTTGCCTTCCTCCTCGCTTCTGGTTATTACAGAAAAGAATAGAGAAAAAAATAGTAATCCTAAAAACAAAGAAAATTACTCTAAAATTTTCCACTGTATTTCCTTCTAGTTTTATCTGCATAAAAATTATATGTGTATGCTGCTGCTTGGACATGGAAATGGCTGTGTATATTGTGGTTGTTCAGTCACTTAGTTGTGTCCAATTCTTTGCGACCCCATGGACTGCAGCCCAACAGGCTCCTCTGTCTGTGGAGTTCTCCAAGCAAGACTAGTGGAGTCAGTTGCCATTTCCTTCTCCAGGTTGTATGTATATATGTAATTAAAAGTGAATTTGATGTGTGTATATGGGCTTCCCTGGTAGCTCTATCAGTAAAGAAACTGCCTGCAGTGCAGGAGTCCCAGGTTCAATTCCTGGGTCTGGAAGACCCCCTGGAGAAGGAAATGGCAACCCACTCCAGTATTCTTGCCTAGAGAACCCCATGCACAGAGGAGCCTAGCGGGCTCTAGCCCATGGGGTCGCAAGAGTCAGACACAACTTAGTGACTAAACCACCACCACCACCATACTATATGACAGCTGATTCACTTCATTGTGCAGCAGAAACTAATACCATATTGTCAAACAGTTGTATTCCAATAAAAAATAAATTTGAAATACTCATATATTTTATCATTTAATTTTTATTTAGCATATTTTTCTTATATGAATATATGAGCCTTTCAAATGTTTTCACAGTTGAAAATGTCAAATGTCATTTGTCAAATATCAAATGTCATGTCAAATGTCATATCAATTTGTCATGTCAAATGTCAAATATTTTGACATTCTATTAAATTCTATAATAAAATGGTATCATAGCAGAATTTATTCAACCATTTCTTTTTTGTAGCTATTCCAGGCTTTCCTATCATAAATAACATTGTATTACATCACTGAATATCTGGTCATATTTCTGATTACTTTCTCAGACTAGCTTTCTGTTAGTAGAAATGGTGTGTTAAAGAGCATAAATCTGAAAAATTGCTTCCTAGAAATATTCTTAGTGATTTTATTTTGCACAGCAGCATATGAGACTTTGTCTCACCGCATGGCGGTAGTCTATGTTTTAAAAAATCTTTCTTCTATTTCTTAGGAAGATTCTGTTTCTTATAACAGTTATGCTTCTTTTACTAACGTGAAAACTTTCATCTACATTTTTGATTCTGTATTGAAATGGAGAAATTGTCCATCTTTTAGTAGTTGGCACAAGAATTAGTTCACATTTTCTTTGTAAAGCAAGAGACCGTTGTGTGTTTATATTTAGTACAGATTTTTTTTTCCTGTGGTCAGTAGTTATTTATAGATTGTAATTACTTCTCCTGTTCTAGATCATGTTTTAGAAGTCTTTAGAGTTATGGTAAAATGTGTTTTATAAAGAAAATGGAATCCAACTATAGTTACCGAACCAATTCCATAGAGATTTTTCCATTCAGCATGTATGTTTTATTATAAGTTCTATGTATTTGTTTGCTCTCAATGGATTTGTTGGAATCTGAAAATTAAATATCTTGTTTAAAAGGACTTTCCATTATTAACAAGCTTCAAAACATAGAAAGGGACACTTTGAGACAAGTTTCCCTTGACATTTTAGACTGAGTAATTTATAACTGAAGGTTTTCTTTCTCTTCATTCAGGCTTATCTTTCTTTGTCCTTTCTGTGTTCTTTTTAAATCCTGTTTTCTCCTTGGCTCTAGAGCACCAGCTTACAAATTGTACTTTTAAAGATTTATAATAGAAACTATATGATTTTTCAACATAGAATTTTTCATGTAGCTCTGATTTCAATAATTTGTAGCAAAGTGAAAGTTTGTAAAAACTTGGAAAATTAGAAGATGACATACTTTATAAAAAGAGCAAACATGGGCTGAGAGTTGTTTAAAAGCTATGTTGTGTTCGTAACTGACTCAAGAAAGAACTTTTCATTGAAGTATCAACTGTGGAAAAAGTAGAAAATGGCTCCAGCACAGAAGGGCAGAGAAATACGAGACTCATCACCATCTGACCCTAGTTTTATAGCACTCAGCCCATCTTTGTTGGTTATGATGCTATTGTACATTATACCTGAGGGTTCCATGACTTCTTTCTTATGTCATTCTCTCTTAGTCCTTAAATTGGAAGCTGGAAGAATACCATAGCATGTTTCTTACCTAGTTAGTTTTTGTGGTGTAGTTTTAAGTGAAGTTGTAACCATTGCACGTAGAATTGTATGTACATGAATTACAGCCTTTAGCTTTTCTTCTTACTGCATTTATGTGTTTTTGTAACCTCACTTTTCACTCTGCTCCAGTGCACATTCTGTGACTTCACTCTTACTCTCCTGAGATGATTTTGAGTCCTTCTGAGAAAATGGAAGCAGTCATGTGCTTTGTAACTTCATTCCTCTTTACCTGGACAGTTTCTTTACTCACTTTCTCTTCCTTTTTCATTTTAGAAAGATATATATAATTCTTTGTGGGGGTTAAACTTTCCACTTACGGTCTTGATTCCATCTTCTGTTGTGGGCTTAAGACTCTTGCCTCATTAATTGTCCTCTTCTTATCTTGCATCTTCCTCCTGTCTGTTCCACCCACTCAGTCTACTGAAAGTTCAAAGTTAACAACAAAAAAGCAACAAAAGTCCCTTCAAGCTCTCCTTCTGTTCCTTATCAAATGCTTGGAAACAGTGTTATATGCTAGTGCCTTCATCAGCTCATCCTTAACCTCTTCCAGTCCTACTTTTGCCCTGGACTTCTTGTTGTGTGTCAGGAACTGTGAAGACTCTGACTTTGCTGGGTGAGGCAGCTGAGCCATGCTACCTAGATGTGAACCACTATTACCAGTTTCCCAGAAGGGCTGGCTAGGAGTCCTCGTCCTGCTTTACGCTTTGCTATAGTGCCCATATGGGCTTCCCAGGTGACGCTAGTGGTAAAGGACCTACCTGCCAGTGCAGGAGACCAAGGAGATGCAGGTTCAAGCCCTAGGTGGGGAGGATCCCCTGGAGGAAGACATGGCAACCCACTCCAGTATTCTTGCCTGGAGAATCCCACGGACTGAGGAGCCTGGCGGGCTACAGTCCATGGACTCGCCAAGAGTCGGACACGACTGAAGCGACTTAGCACGCATGGTGCCATATGATCTGGTGATCACAACCTGGCTTTGACCTCTCTATCAAGAAAAACACAAAAAGGCAAAATGATTGTCCGAGGAGGCCTTACAAATAGCTGAGAAAAGAAGAGAAGCTAAAGGCAAAATAGAAAAGGAAAGATATACCCATTTGAATGCAGAGTTCCAAAGAACAGCAAGGAGAGATAAGAAAGCCTTCCTCAGTGATCATGGCAAAGAAATAGAGGAAAACAATAGACTGGGGAACTCTAGAGATCTCTTCAAGAAAATTAGAGATACCAAGATTGCTGGGAGAAATATCAATAACTTCAGATACACAGATGACACCACTCTTATGGCAGAAAGCAAAGAAGAGCTAAAGAGCCTCTTGATGAAATTGAAAGAGGAGAGTGAAAAAGTTGGCTTAAAACTCAACATTCAGAAAATGAAAATCATGGCATCCGGTCCCATCACTTCATGGGAACTAGATGGGGAAACAGTGGAAACAGTGTCAGACTTTATTTTTTGGGGGCTCCAAAATCACTGCAGATGGTGACTGAAGCCATGAAATTAAAAGATGCTTACTCCTTGGAAGGAAAGTTATGATCAACCTAGACAGCATATTCAAAAGCAGAGACATTACTTTGCCAACAAAGGTCTGTCTAGTCAAGGCTATGGTTTTTCCAGTAGTCATGTATGGATGTGAGAGTTGGACTGTGAAGAAAGCTGAGCGCTAAAGAATTGATGCTTTTGAACTGTGGTGTTGGAGAAGACTCTTGAGAGCCCCTAGGACTACAAGGAGATCCAACCAGTCCATCCTAAAGGAAATCAGTCCTGAATATTCATTGGAAGGACTGATGCTAAAGCTGAAACTCCAATACTTTGGCTATCTGATAGGAAGTACTGACTCATTTGAAAAGACCCTGATGCTCAGAAAGATTGAAGGCAGGAGGAGAAGGGGACGACAGAGGATGAGATGGCTGGATGGCATCACTGACTCAATGAACATGAGTTTGAGCAAGCTCTGGGAGTTGGTGATGGACAGGGAGGCCTGGCATGCTGCAGTCCATAGGATCGCAAAGAGTTGGACACGACTGAGCGACTGAACTGAACTGAACTGATCAGCCTATATTTTAGGATTTTAGGGGAATATGAATACTTAAAGGTCCCCTTCCTTGTCCTACTTCTTTGGATATCACTATTTCCCCTAATACTTTTGGTTTGTAAGAATTGAAAGCGAGCCTTGGCAATTAGATTACAGGGGTACGCAGGGTGCTCTTCACTGCTCTACAGTGTTCAGTACTGTTATTGCACACTTCATATTCTTGATGCTCTGATTTTTGGTCATAGTGATGGTATACTCTTCTGGTTCTCCTTTCCTTCTCTGACTATGATTTCTTTAGTCACTGTTTTTTTCTACCACCACCTGTAGGTGTTCTTTATTTATTTATTTTAGGTGTTCTTTAAAGGTTTGTTCTTGTCTTTCTTGTTGGTCTCTCATATTGCATTGACTTCCCAGGTGGCACAGTGGTAAAGAATCCACCTGCCAATGAAGGAGACATAGGAAATGAGGGTTCGATCCCTGGGTCAGAAAGATCCCTTGGAGTAGGAAATGGCAACCCATTCCAGTATTCTTTGCTGGAAAATTCCATGAACAGAGGACCCTAGCTGCTAGCAGTCCATGGTGTCACAAAGAATTGGCCAAGAGTGAGCAGTTGATGAGCACACATTGCATAGGCAGCATGGGTGATCCCCGATGTATATCTCTGGCTCTATTTTCTCTCCTAGTTCTGTGTGTTCAACTGCCTCTGTAAACATCTATATCCAGAAGTCTTGCTGGCATCTCAAACTTGTTACATAAAAGCAAGTTGTTATTGTGTAAAGATTTGTTTTTTCTTCTTTGGCCCGTATTTACTTTGAAGATATTACCCATCTGCTCTCACATAGGCATGGAAACTCATCATCTTGTTTGTTCTCTCCATTACCACCTACATTTATTCAGGTGCCAAATCTATTGTCTCTGATACTCATGTAGTCCTCTCCTTCCCACTGTGTAGTTAGTTTCATTGTCATCCTGCTGCTGCTGCTGCTGCTGCTAAGTCGCTTCATTCGTGGCTGACTCTGTGCAACCCCATGGGCTGCAGCCTACCAGGCTCCTCTGCCCATGGGATTCTCCAGGCAAGAGTACTGGAGTGGGGTGCCATTGCCTTCTCCACATTGTCATCCTGCTGCTGCTGTGGCTAAGTCGCTTCAGTCGTGTCTGACTCTGTGCGACCCCATAGATGGCAGCGCACCAGGCTCCCCCGTCCCTGGGATTCTCCAGGCAAGAACACTGGAGTGGGTTGCCATTTCCTTCTCCAATGCATGAAAGTGAAAAGTGAAAGTGAAGTTGCTCAGTCGTGTCTGACTCTTCGCGACCCCATGGGCTGCAGCCTACCAGGCTCCTCCACCCATGGGATTCTCCAGGCAAGAGTACTGGAGTGGGGTGCCATTGCCTTCTCCACGTTGTCATCCTAGACTACTGCAATTGCCTTTCATTTCATCTCCACCTATTTCTCTACCTTGTTGATTCTTTTTTACTCTTCTAAATTCATATTCATGAAAGAGTTTGATTACCTCACGGCTCTCCTTTGCCCACAAATTAACAGTTAAACTCATTAGCCTAGTATTACAAACTCTTCATAATCTGGTCCCAATCTGTTTTTCTTTTTACTGTCATTCACATAGCATTTGCTTCTGATAAACTAAATTATTGTTTGTTATTTACATCTTGCACTTCCTAAATCCTCTGTTCCTATCTCCATGTGACCAAATGGTTCCCATCATTCAGAACTGGGGTCAGTGCACCTTTTCTCTGAACCCTTCTGTGATTCCTCAAGATACAGGTATGGTTTGGCTCTCCTGAATGTTTTGGCATTTCATTAGTCTTTTCATTTGTGATTCATAACTTTTTGCCTTACACTGTAGTGATTTTTGGTACATGTATTATACCCCCTAAGAGAATGTGAATTCCTTATTTCACTCGGTATCCCCAAAGAGCATATTTTCCTCAGATGGTTGGATGAATGAATCCTACATATGGACATGATAAGAAAGTTGTAACAGGGCCTTGCCATTGTGTTCAGGGCCATTGCATATTAGTTGTATGGTTTGTCCACTGCTCAAAACTCCTGGCTAGGGAAGTGAGTAGGGCCTGGAATCCAGCTCACATTCCCCCTTCCCTCCAATCAAACTACGTGCCAGGCTGATGCAGGGGTGCATCTGCCTGAAGAAAAGAATACTTGTTCTTTGCATGATGGTGCTATAGTCTGGTTAATCTGTGCACCTGCCTGATTGCACCTGTCCCTTTTTCTGACTCTTACCAAAGTAAGCTAGTAGCAACCCTGAAAGTACCGACAGTACTGATTGAATTCATTATGGAAACTACTTTGGGGACTTCCCTGGTGGTCCAGTGGCTAAGGCTCCCCGCTCCCAGTGCTGGGGGCCCAGGTTCAATCCCTGGTTCAGAAACTACATCCCACATGTGGAAACAAAGAGGAAAGATCCCACTTGTGGCAACTAAGACCTGGTGCAGCCAAATAAATAAATAAATATCAAAAAAACTCTGCTTTGTGTCACATAGAAAGTACCCCAGATTTGTTTGTTGAAATGAAAGATGTGGATTAATCAAGTGTAAAATAAAGCATTGTTATAGACAGTCTCCTTGATAATTTGCAATTACTCTCAAATTCATAAATATTCTGGAACCCCCTGTGATAGTTCTAGAACCTTTGAGATTTCTTGTACTATTTTACTTAGATCAATTGGCTAATATCCCATTTCCCTTTCCCCCACCTCAGCTCTATCTTTTGGTTAGAGTAAATTATACTAGACGCCAGAGTTTCTGTACTCCTGTCCTGTGCTTTTTTAAAATGCTGCATCCAGGGAATTTCTTGGTGGTCCAGTGATTAGGAATCCATGCTTTTAATGCCAAGGGCAGGTTCAGTTCCTGATGGGGGAACTAAGATCCCACAGGCCATGTGGTGTGGCAAAAAAAAAAAACCAAAAAACCTGCATCCAGAATTCTTTTTTTAATTTTAATTGGAGGCTAATTACTGTTCAATTTTATAGTTGTTTTTACCATACATTGACATGAATCAGCCATGGGTGTACATGTGTTCCCCATCTGGAACCCCCCTCCCACCTCCCTCCCCATCCCATCCCTTAGGGTCATTCCAGTGCACCAGCCCTGAGCACCCTGTCTCATGCATCAAACCTGGACTGGCAATCTATTTCAGAATTATTTTAATTGAGTTATTTTGGCCTGGTTGGTGTATAAGACTTTTTTTTCTTTTTTGGACTATGCTATGGCAAACTCAATGGACATGAGTTTGAGAAAACTGCAGGAGATAGTTAAACACAGGGAAGCCTTAGGGTGCTGCAGTTCATCAGGTCACAAAGAGTTGGACCCACCTGAGTGACTGAATAACAAAAGTGTCATACAGGATCTTAGAACCTCAACCCAGGATCAAACCCACCCTTCCTGCAGTGGAAGCACAGAGTCTTAACCACTGGACTACCAGGGAAGTCTCAAGACAAATTTAAAAGTCCTTAAACACAGAGTTAATGACTTGGTGTGTGGGTTATGTGTATCTCAGGGGCTCCTACTGTAGCACTTTGCATCTACTAAGTGTTTCATGAATGAGGTTGACTACAAACTACCTGTGACCCCCTCCAAAGGATCTGCCTCATCTGAGAGTAGTCACAGAGAAACTTCAAGTTGGATGATGTACTTTTAGAATATAAGAGTTTTGTGTTTTTTTTAGTTTTGTGAGTGGATCAGTGTCTAACATTTAACAGTTAACTAGATGCCAGACATGTATGTATATTATATTTCACTTGATCCTCATAACTAGTGCTGGAGTGTATATGGTTGTATCCAACTTAAAGATAATATTGCTTATATACAATCTGTTTTCATTCAAGTCCGGGTCAGCCTAATTCCAAAGATTCTGTGACCTATGAAACTAGCCACTTGATATAAGAAGAATGTTCACAGTAGTTTATCACATAAAGCCCTTCAGAGGCTATATAGCTATATTCATTTATTAGTGAATAGATGTACATAGAGATATATTTTATCCTGGCATTAGGGAAACAAGGTGGGCCTTCCTTAGACTGGCATGGTAGAGCTCCCTGCTGAGACCTGAGTATTTTAGCTGCCACTGCAGCGCTGTACCAGCAGGGGGCCAGAGTAGTGCTCCAAATTGAGAAAAGGTCTGATGTTCTCAACTTGGAACGACTGCTCCAGCATTTAGGAAATACAGCCAGTGGGCAGGACTGTCACCTAAATTCTCTAATCCAAGCTTCCTCCTTCCTAAAAAAAGCAGGAAGAGATGGAAGCAGAATTAGCATGACAACAAAAACAGACTAATGAAGCTTTGTTATCTTGCTGAAGATCTTTTAAAGCTTTCCAAATTGAGCCAAGGATTAGCAATTAATGGATAATTGGAAATGTGTTTTCATTCTATCAATTAACCCCATTTCACTGCAGCTTGGATACCTCTAAAGCATTTATCATCTAGCATTTCTTCTATATTCTGCTTTTATGAAAACAATTTGAATATCTTTAAGCAAGTTCCAGGGAATTATGAAAAGTATCTGTGGTACGTGGATAGCATGACAAACTCCTAAGGTAGTAAATAGATTCTTTGCTTTGGGGCTTTCTTTTTGGCTTAAGACCATTGAAGAATAAGTCAAATGTTATTCCTAGGCTACGTGAATGTGTAGCTGTGGTATTAATATTTTGTATCTACACTGTAGTCTTTAAGAAGAGAGAAAAATAGAGAAACAAAAGCATAAATGAGAAGTGAGGGGGGGAAACAGAGAAGTAAATACCACTTAAAAAAATCTTTAGTTCTCCAAATTAGCAAAATAATAGCAGTAAGTTCACAATACTTGTTAGCATATTCAAATATATATATATATATATTTTATGGTGGTGAAAGTAACAGTCATTTCTGCTTTAACACGTTTTGAAAACACAGATTTGTTCCAATATGATTGATGTATTAGGAAACATTTGAACATAATGCAGATTTCTCATTTGCTTTTGTACAGTTTCATGAATGCAGAAAGCCAC
This sequence comes from Bubalus kerabau, assembly GCF_029407905.1. Taxonomy (NCBI): domain Eukaryota; kingdom Metazoa; phylum Chordata; class Mammalia; order Artiodactyla; family Bovidae; genus Bubalus; species Bubalus kerabau. Next base: position 19,684,677 of record NC_073635.1, on the reverse strand, counting down.
CCAGCTGAACCAAGCCATGGAGAAATACACAAAACACAGACATGCACACATCTCAAACACATACCAGCCATCTCTGTATACCTCATATTATGTGAGTCACATTCATCCACCTTTGGTGTTACAACTTTTCAGCTGATAACAGACAATCCTCCCATCCAAGTACTAACCAGGCCCAACCCTGCTTAGCTTCCAAGATGAGATGAGATCAGGTGCATTCAGGGTGGTATGGCTATCAACAAGATAAATCCTATTTCCACTTTTGACATAATTCACAAGCTATAAGTCTTCTAACATCCACCTCCACAAGCAAATATCAGGTCTTTTTCAAGGAAAAATGCCATATTTATTGTGGTCTTTATTTTATGTATTTGTTTATGCCATATTTATTTTATGTATTTCTTAAACCACTTGCTGTAAAAAAATGTGTTATTTTTATTATGTTTCTACTTTAAGAGAAATAAGTATGTTTCTTATTACATTATTGAGTATTGAGCTCCAACCCAGTTTCCCCCACAATTTCTGTGGTTCTTACTACATGATACAGAGCTGTGTAATGTGGTGATTTTTAGGAACACTTACCTTCTTTTGTAGTGAAACTGATTGTACATGTTAATTATAGAATATTTGGAAAACACTGGAATATATGAATGTAATCACCAGTGTTCCAGGACTTCCCTGGTGGTCCAGTGATTAAGACTCCATACTCCAAACACAGGGGGCCCAAGTTCCATTCCTGGTCAGGGAACTAGATTCCACCTGCTGCAACTGAAAAAACAAAATTCCCACATGCCACAACTAAAGATCACACATGTGGCAACTAAGACCTGGCACAGCCAAGTTAATATGCAAATAAGTAAATAAAAAGAAATATTAAAAGAAATTTTTTAATATATTTTTTAAAATTACCAGTGTTCCAACTAACGTTAACACTTGGTATTATTTCCATATCCATATAAAAAGAAATGTTTGTGGAAAAATTAGAACAAAAATTGGGAGCTCATATTCTTTATTAAGCTTAGGATCTTGGATTTTTTAACTTGATATTATGCAATAAATATATCCCCATTTCTTTAAATATTCTTAAGCAGTTTGACGATGATATTCTGTATGGATGAATGAACTCCACTCAGTATTCAGCAGGTATGCTGAATGGCCTGGGACTATGCTAATTGTTTGTACATTTGCTTCAATTGATCAATGCCCATGCTACATGGAATCCAATGATTAAATATAGTCAATCACGTAGTTTTGGACTTTCTGGGGAGGGGTGTTTGCTGTCCGTAGTAGAGGTGGCTCAGTGGTAAAGAATCCACCTGCAATGCAGGAGGTGCGGGTTTGAGCCCTGGGTCAGGAAGATCCCCTGGAGGAGGGCATGGCGCCCCAGGCCAGTATCTTGCCTGAGAAATCCAGTTTACAGAGGAGTCTGGCGGGCTGTGTGTCCATGGGGTCACAAAGAGTTGGACATGACTGAAGCAACTGAGCACGCACGGTGTAATAAATATCTCTGTATATGCTTCCTTGCATATTTGTTATTCTTAGAATGAATTTGTAGACATTGAATTACTAAATGAAAAGGAATATGAATAGTTTAAGCCTTTTGCAACTTATTGTTAATATCCCTACAGGGAAAAGTTATATTAGTTTACACTCTGTGTTAAAGTACTAGAGTTCTTGTTTTATTTTACCATCACCAACCTTAGAAGTATAATTAAAGCAAACACAAAATAAACTTTCTTATCTGTTTAGGTAACTACAGTGTTATTGATCAGGAGGGAAGATTGTGAGGAAAATAGAGGCTGACCCCTTTCCATAGAGAGTTAAATACAGAAAGATGTGGACCATGGGAAGTGGAGTGATGTACAGAACTAATAAATAGGAATTTAGTTAAGTAATAAGAGGTCTTTTAGAAAAATGCATGCAAGATAAAGTGAAAGGAGGCTGTAAAATGTCTGCCTTCTTGCAGTAAAACTTGTTGGCTGACCCAATGATACAAATAAAGTAGAAAAAAAGAGAAAGTCTTATTTAAGACCTTCCAGATATCACTTCCAATTGCCAGATTTTAAGCCACCCTCCTCATAATATTGTAAATAAGCAAAGTTGCAGGTAAATGAAATGATCATAATCACCGAAGTGGAGTAATATGTGATTTCACAGAGTTCTACCTGGGTAGAATTTGAGTCACAGGATTTTGAGTAAAAGATAATGAACTCATATGAGAAATTTGAGCAATTGTTTTGTGTGTGTGTGTGTGTGTTTAAATTTTTGGCCACACGGAGTGACATACAGGTTTTTAGTTCCCTGACCAGGAATCGAAACTGTGCCCCCTGCAGTGGAAGTGAGGAGTCTTAATCACTGGACTTCTGAAGAAGTCCCTGAACAATTGTTTTAGATTTGTCTTATATGTTGTTACAGGGCTTCCCAGGTGGCTCAGTGGTAAAAAAAAAAATCTGCCTGCCAAGGCAGGAAACATGGTCCCTGGATTGGGAAGATCCCCCAGAGAAGGAAATGTCAACCCACTTCAGTATTCTTGCCTGGGAAATCCCCCAGACAGAAGAGCCTGGCAGGCTACAGTCCATGGGGTCACAAAAGAGTCTGACACAACTGAGCAACTAAACAACAACATATACCATTGCAGATCCTCTGGGACTTGCTTGTCTCATTTCAGCTCTGTGCAAACCCTCATGCAGGTACAATCTCACAGCTTCATCTCTCGTCCTTCTGCAAGCCCTCTGCTACCTGCCCCAAGGCTTCCCTGTGGCCACTGCTATGAGGTCTCCTCAAGGTCCAGACCCACACTTGTGCAACCCAGAAGAACAGAGGAGTTAAACTCAAGGGTAGGGGATTTAATGCCCTTTGGGGAAAGCCTTTGATCAAGAAAAGATGAGAGCCATAGGTAAATTCTTCCCCTTCCTTTTCCACCCTCCCACCCCCAAGCCCTAGGGGTGATCCTGAAATGCACTTTATATGGCTTCTAAGAGGCTCAGTCTGATGGATTTAACAGGTGGCCAGCTTGGTGAGGCATTGTCACATTGGCTGTCCTCCTTTGCTTTATTTCCTATTCCCTCACTCCTGCTCACTGTGATTGGATTTCTTATTAAAATAATATTGCATGAGCTTTTTGCTTCAGACCATGCTTTTGGTGGGGGCAAAAACACAGGCTACACGGACAGCAGCCAAAAGAATAGTGCCTGAATAATAATTGACTGAAGCATATTGAATATATGAAAATTTGTGAACCTAATAGCGATAGTCAAAAGAAAAGAAGGAATTCCCCTACCAAAAAAACCCAGTCTCTCATTTGCCACCATTGAAAGTGAATATTATGAGCCTCCTTCTCTCAAAATTGATGATCAGGACTTTCCTGGTGGTCCAGTATTTAAGATTCCATGCTTCCACTCCAGGGTGTGATCCGTGGTCAAGGAACTAGGATCCCACATGCCACACAGCATAGCCAAAAAAAAAAGATAGTTTGCTCTATAATTATACATGTATAATAATGAAAAAATGTTTTTTGTACCTTTAGCTTTTAAAATTCTCACTGAAGGGGTGTTACATATCCTGACCGATAATGCTTGTTTGTGATGAAGTGGGGAGGGATGGGGAGCGTTTGGTTTGCGCATAAATGGTATAAACCATTTTGTGTTTGGTGTTGTTCTCTATGTTCTATGTAATTTCCTTTGTATAACTCATATTGATGCTAAATTTCAAAATATGCCATATTTTTTAAAATTTTTTCACAAAATTACATTGGAATTATGAATACTCATTCTAACACCTCCCTTGCTTTTTTAAGAATCTTCTGAACTATATAGTTAGATGCATTATTCATTGCATCACTGACCCCCTATCTCCCTTGCTTTTTAAATATCAAGATTAAATTGCTAATATTGGTGTATTTACTTCCTACACTTTCTTATTATGACTGAAAATAGCATCTGCCCAGAGGAACTAGCATATTGGCAGATAAATCTGTTATTACTATCAACATGCCTTTGTTATTTACATTTTGAAACAAGATGGTCAGGGCAATTTAATCTGTTGACAAAACCCCATGCAAGTATAGGACTTAGAGGGGAAAAAATGTGATGAGAAAAAAATTTTGTTTATCCCTAGACTTTTTTTTTTTCTTGGCCAAGAATTAAATTTGCCTCAACTTAATTGCTTTACGCACATTCTTGTAACATTGCATGATTGGGAGAGAGGGAGAAAAAGATGGAGCTGTGACTGTGTGGTATGTGTCTAAAAGCGTGCATTAGAGGAGAGGAGAAAGCACAAGCAAGCTGGTTTGACCAGAAACAGAACTGCCTGTGACAGATTAAGAGACAAGCAAGGCTGGGAATCTGAGAGCAAGTAAAGAGAGTGGAAATTTACAGCTGCCCGGTGTGAGTGTTCAGTGAGCATTTTCTGCTAACGTTTTCCGGTGGTAACTGTTACTCTTCAAAGAGAGAGACAGAAAGTCAAGACAGATCGTGGAAAGTCTTTTCTCTGCCATGCTTTGGTAATAGGAGGCACCCTCTGTTAAATGGAAGATAAAGGCTGCTTCATCTAAAGTGCTTTGAGCCCCAGAGAGAGCTGTCTTCAGCACCTCACCATGGGTCTACTTTTCGCTGCTTAGACAAGCCTGGATTTTTCTATAACATTGGGTGAGTTATCAACCAGGTTACTTATCCTGGTTCACAGAAATGGAATTAATATGATAAACTTTCGTTTAGTTGAGGTTTTACAGTTACTGCTTATAAATTTGTTTTATAAACCAAGCTGTTACCTCGTTTCTTTGTGCATGATGAACTGCTGTTACTAGGAGAGGTTTAAAAAAACAACAACTACAAAACAATACTTCTCTGTTGCCTAAGGCACTTGAATCATTACCAACTATTCTGTGTCCATGGAATATCTTATTTTGGAAATGGGTTTTTATTTACAGTGTTTCCAAAAATAAAACAGTGGCAGGATACCATTTTTCATGTTTCTCTTTCAACTGAATGAAAATTCCAGTTACCTCTATCTGTTTATTGTCAGTAAATTTAATATGATCATTGTGATGTTTGATAGTGTCAATTATTATAAATTGCAGTATTCCCTCATAATTCAATTAGGAATGTTAATGATGCCATTAATTAAAGGGATATGAAATTTGAATGTTGAATGCTTCAGTTAGACTCAAAGTTCTATAGTGAAAACAAAAATTAGATAATTTACATCTCACACTTACCATTTGATACAAAATGAATGCACATTTCAAATTAAGGAATAAGGAATAAGAACAGTTATTTTGTTCTCATAGATGGTACCAAACTCTCATATAATATTGTTATTCTGGTAAAGAACTGTTGTAATCAGTTGCATTTATGTATGTAAGCAGTAGAGCAGAGAAAAAAAGAGGAAACTCTTGAAATATGTATTCACATTCCAATAAACTTCATTTTACAATCTTAACAGAGGAGATTGTATACTAATTTTACACGTCTTTTTAAAGGCATCCATGGAAGGCATGTAATCGTTCTTCTGTGGGAAGAAGGAAGTATATATTGTTAGCTGCTAAAGTGAGTCATCGATTAAAGATGCATCTAAGCAAAGTTTCTAATCTACTCTGCCAGCCTCAAAAAAGATGTCCTTAGTTACTGATTCAAGTGAGTCCTTTAAGGCAGAACAACTTAGCAGAAGTGAAAACTTAAGCAGAATGTCAGTCAACAATTAAAAGGGTTTGTACTCGAGGTATAATGTAAACTGGCTGTACTTTCTCTAATAGTTCCTGTATGTGTTCAGAAGCCTGTAGAACAGGTTTTGTTTCATGGGTTTGTGTGTGTGTATGTGTGTGTTTAAACCTGTTGACCTGTGTATAAGAAAAAACTTAGCTGGTCTGTGGAAACCTTTTCCGAACTAGTATCTTGTTCTTGAAGTCAAAAGTAAATTCAAAGCAATTATATTTATATCACAAACCAAGTTTTACTTCTTTACAGAATTCCCCACACTCAGTGCTTAGACTGATAGAATTGCACATAGCTTTACAATCTTCAGAATAAGCTTTTATTTTAAACTAGTATTTCATTGATATTATCTTAGTAGTGGCATCATTTCTTAAGCCTATAGGATTGTAAATATATAGAAATAGAGAATAAGTCATCCTCAGATTCCAAGTGTTTTGTACCTTAGAAATTTATTTGTGAGTGGGTTGTTGGGAATTTAGGAACCATCTTCCCTGGGAAATGATTTAACAGATTGCTTGATTTTATTATAGTATAAGATTATATTTTATTCACACTATAGAAAAACCATTGCCACCCTGAAAAATATTAGAAAATCAGTTATTGCAAATATTTGGACATGACTTAGCAACTGAACAACAACAGCAAAAAATGATGAAACTAAATCTAAAAACAATTCAGGGTTGAATAAGACATTTTGTTTTTCCTAAATATTAATACTTGAAGAAAAGCAATATGTTTATAAATAGCATTTCTATGTACTTTTAAGAGCTTCTAAAATTAACTGCACTGTTTTTGAGACCTAATCTTTCATTAAAATCCGTGATTTTTCTTTTCCTTGTTACAGAAATATTTCTAGCCATTGCTTTTATACTTATCAGCCATTTCTAAGATCTAGCCCAGTATCTGGCACATAAGTAGGTAGCTAATAAGTATTTACCACATGGGGACTGAACTCTTTCTTTGGTTCACAAAAATGGAACTGAGCAGTTTTTCCAACGTACCCCAAAAAGGAAAGGGGTTTAGGGGCACACAGTTTTCTTTATGAGAAAGAGATGGCCCGTCAAGAATTGAATTTTAAGAAGCAGACAAAGCAATAGTAGTACAGAATAGGCCTAACTGTTAAAAGAAGAAGAAAAGACCATGGTGTCACTTAGTGACAACCCTGAATAAGTAGGGATGGTGATGAGGGGGGTAATTTACAAGCTTGGTGTCTTGAATACATGGCACATTCTGAAGTAAGGTGTCAACTTCAGACATATTACTTATTACATAAGTATTATATATCACTCTTACTTCAACTCAGCAAATAATGGCATAATAACAATAATGGTGTGCTTTGTAATTTATTATATCTGGGAAGGCAATTCTAAGTTATGATTTTGCAGTAGGGAGAGGCCTATTTGGGGTATAACAAATACAGTAGAACTCTTATGTGAACTTTTTTAGTTTAAAATTTACATTTATTCAAATGTACCCATTTTAAGACAATGTTTCACTGAATGTTGAGAAATATATATACTCCTGCAATCTCCATTCCACTGATTTTTTTAAAAAATATTTGTTTATTTATTTTTGGCTGCATCCAGGTCTTACTTGCTATGCATGGGATCTTCTCTGTGGCAAGCGGGATCTTTCAATTTGGTCAGGTTTAGTTGCCCCGAGACATGTGAGATCTTAGTTTCCTGACCAAGGACCAAACCCATGTCCCCTGCCTTTGAAGGCATATTCTAAACCACTCAACTCCCAGGAAAGTCCCCATCCCATTGATTTTTAAAAATGAAACTTATTGGCCCAATTATTTTCCCCCATACATGTACTTTTTCATTGCATTATTTCAATCTGTGAGTTGTATATGGAATAAAAGATAAAAGAATGGGAATTTCTGAACTTTCCTGAAATTTTCTTTAATGTGGTTGTTTAATTTTTTTTTTAGTTGAGAGAAGGTTACTGTGACTTAAGTTTAAATTAGCAAGCTCTATGGAAGACTTTTGGAAATGTTCCCCTTTTAACTTATCACTGATTATAAAAGAAACCTATATGAAGGAAAAAAAGGCTCATTTTTTTAAAAAAATTACTTTTAACTGGAGGATAATTGTTTTACAGTGCTATGTTGGGTTCTGCTGTACAACAAATTGAATCAGCTATATACTTTTATATATCTATCTATCCCCTCCCTCTTGCACGTCCCTCCCACACAGCCCCACCCCACCCCTGCAGGTCGTCACGGAGCGCTGGGCTGAACCCCTGTGCTGTGCAGCAGCCTCCCACTAGCTGTCTAGTTTACACATGGTGGTGTCTGTCTATACGTCAGCGCTACTCTCTCAGTTCACCCCACCCTCTCCTTCCCCTGCCGTGTCCACAAGTCCACTCTCTACATCTGTGTCTCTATTCCTGCCCTGAAAATAGGTTCATCAGTACCGTTTTTCTTGATTCCATATATATGCATTGATATGTGATCTTCATTTTTCTGACTTATTTCACCCTGTATGACAGACCCTGTGTTCATCCACCTTACTACAACTGAATCAGTTTCGTTCCTTTTTACGTCTGAGTAGTATTCCACTGTATATAGGTACCACAACTTCGTTTTTCATTCATCAGTTGATGGACAGAAGATACGGTTTTACCCATGGAAATCCTGAGACTTTTCTTTTCTTTAGAGATAAATTTCCCACTCCCTTAAGATTTCGTGGAAAACCTTTGAAGTTAGAACTGTTATTGAACAGTACAGTTGGAGATTAGACATAAAGGCCTAGAAATTCTCATTAGCTATTTCAGTTCAGTTCAGTCGTGTCTGACTCTTTGCGACCCCATGGACTGTAGCACGTCAGGCTTCCCTGTCCATCACCAACTCCTGAAGCTTGCTGAAACTCATGTCCATTGAGTCTATGATGCCATCCAACCATCTCATCCTCTGCCGGCCTCTTCTCTTCCCGCCTTCAGTCTTACCCGGTGTCAGGGTCTTTTCCAATGAGTCAGTTCCTCACATCAGGTGGCCAAAGTATTGGAGCTTCAGTTTCATCATCAGTCCTTTCAATGAACACCCAGGACTGATCTCCTTTAGGATTCACTGGTTTGATCTCCTTGCAGTCCAAGGGACTCTCAAGAGTCTTCTCCAATACCACAGTTCAAAAGCATTAATTCTTCGGCGCTCAACTTTCTTTAATGGTCCAACTCTCACAACCATACATGACTACTGGAAAAACTATAGCTTTGACTAGACAGGCATTAGCCATTTATTCCCCTTTAAAATACTTTAAAGGATACCATGAGGGCATTTAAGGCCCCAAATGACCTCTTCTTCTAGCTTCTCCTTCCCCCTTTAAATGCAGTCCTCTCCACTTACATCATAAACATGTTTAGATGAGTCATTGGAGTGACTGACATTGGGTCATCTGTAGAGGTGCACACACGTAAATTAGGAATATGAAATATTTCACTGTGTCTTAGGAAAAGGAATGCTGCCAAAATCTACTAAAAGTCTACAGGGCCTGTGTTGCCTGGGAGCAGAGCTGAATAATTTTTTTTGGCTTTCTCTCCAGGATCTAAGCCAAGTACAACTCTTTAATGAAATTTCATAGCCAGAGTAACAGAAATCATTTGTTTGACTAATGCTTTGAAAAGACATGATGATCAAATATTCCACAGTTTGAACTTTAAAAAACGGTTATTTAGTCATTAAAATTTTCATTTATGAGAAGGTGTTTCCATTGTAAATGCATTTGCATGATCTATTAAACAAAGTTTGAAGAAAAAAAGAGAAAATTTTAAGGAAGAAGAAAATTAAATATTCATAATCCAGCTACCCAGAGGCAATCACTGTTAACTTTTTAAAATTATTTCTTTCTGCATAAGTGTTGTGTATTTGTGGTTTTGCTTGCTTTTATGTAGTTGTTGTTAGACTCTATATTATGGGATGGTGCTTTTAGCAGCCTGTACATTTTATTTCACATTCTTTGTAAACATTTTCATAGCCATATACTGTATTCCATCAAATCTAAGAAGTCATTGGTTGTAAGGCATACACTTTATGTACCACATACAAATGAACAAAAATACCCTGCCAGTTAGAATAAGGTTCCATCAATTATTAAGAGACATGCACATTTTAGAGATGTTGAAATGTGAGAAAAAAAAAAAAAGAGTTGTAAAAATAACCATTATTAGTTTATTTTCTTAAGACAAACTGATAGAAACAGAATTACTGAGTCAGAGGTTATGATATTTAAAGGCTCTAGATCCATGTTGCCCAATCCCACCAATAAGAAAAGAGAGAGCCTGTTGCATCTCACCATCAATAGACAGAATTTTCTCAAACCAACAAAGACACTATGTTACATCATGAGCAAAACAGTCCTTCATTTTTTAGCTTTGCATGTTCCCATTATAGAAAATAAACATTTACTATGTGTTTAACTATATATCCTCCTTTGTGGCTTTCTAATATGTATACATTATTTCTTCATGATTTTCTTATTTGTTTTAGATCTCCTTTTATAATGATTTTAGCCCTCTGTCTTTCATATTCATGTCACATAATTCTCTTGTTTTTTGCCTGTAATGTTATTATTATTATATCCATAAAAATTCAAAAAGTTTTGATTAAATTTGTAGCATATTCATATTAACTGATTTGTCAGTCTTTTTTTTTTTTTTGAGATTTACTTCATCACTTGTAAAATTTGAGAAATTATTTTGTATCCAGAAGTTTGAAAGTCACTTACAGTCACTTCTGTATCTGGCCTGTTTTGTTCCATTGGTCTGTTTTTCTTGTCTTACTGTTTTACTTACAGCACTTTATAACACTTTTAATTTCATTCCCCCGTAAGAAATCTTCCATTTTAAAATTTGTTATCCTTGTTCTTTTATATTCTTGACTGAATTTATTTACTAAAAACTTTCTTGGATTTGTGACTGGAGTTGTATCAAATTATGGACTTTAGGAGTAATTGACATTTTAATGATATTTAAATATTTAATATTTGATTTTTCTGTTCAAAAACAAAATAGGTTTTTCTATTCAGTTCCTTGCTTAGTTAGATGGATTTTTTCCCTCACAAATCTGTTTATTGTTTCAGAAAAGAGGAAATATGCTCATTATAGGTAATACAGAAAAACATCAAGATGACAAATCTCATTCGGATAATATGAATTAATGTTAATTGAGCCACATTCCAGAAATGATTCTGTGGTTGTATACAGTTAAAAAGGTGGCTTGCTGAAGGATTGACTAGATAAATAGACATACCTTGTACATCTTTAAGTACATCTTTCATTTGTTAGTTTTCTGCCTCAGGAACAGTAACTATCCTTATGTTGGATTATTGCTGTCAGTTTTCCATAGTGATAGATTCTTTACTTTTAACTTTTTATTTTGAGATAACTATAGATAAGAAACAATACCAAGACATCCTGTATACCTTTCATCTAGTTTCATCCATAGTGACATCTTGCATGCTAATTAGCAGTTAGTAAAGTGAAGTAAAAGTCGCTCAGTCATGTCCGACTCTGCCACTGCATGAACTGTAGTCCATCGGGCTCCTCTATTCATGGAATTCTCCAGGCCAGAATACTGGAGTAGGTTGCTGTTCCCTTCTCCAGGGGATCTTCCCAACCCAGGGATCGAACCCAGGTCTCCCACATTGCAGGCAGATTCTTTACTGTCTGAGCCACCAGGGAAGCCCAACTAGCAGGTAGTGAATTAATTTAATGGATAATGATCAGGACTCTTTTTTTTTTTTAATGATGTAGGATAGAACAGATAGAATGGAATCTATCCAGAGTTCAGGTATTGTTTCATGAGACAATTATACAACCATTTATATACTCCTTTGCTCTGGGTCACAATATAAAGTGCATTTTTTTACTATATGTCACTATTTTAAAAGGTGAGGGAGTTTCCTGGTGATCCAGTGGCCAAAATTCCTTGCTCCCAAGACAGGGGCCCGGGTTCAATCCCTGGTTGGTAAACTAGATCCCACATGCTGCAACTAAACATCCCCCAGGCCACATCTAAGACCTGGAGCAGCCAAGTAAATAGATAAAAATTAAAAAAAAATAAACAATTGAAAACAATTAGAACTCAGAGAGTGAGTGAAATTCGCTCAGTTGTGTCTGACTCTTTGCGACCCCATAGTCCAGGGAATTCTCTAGGCCAGAATACTGGAGTGGGTAGCTGTTCCCTTCTCTGGGGGATCTTCCCAATCAAGGGATGGAACCCAGATCTCCCACACTGCAGACAGATTCTTTACCAACTGAGCCACCAGGGAAGCCCAAATTGTGATATAGTCATAAGTGCATGCTAAGTCGCTTCAGTTGTGTCCAGCTCTTTGGGACCCTATGAACTGCCAGGCTCCTCTGTCCATGGGATTCTCCAAGCAAGAATAATAGAGTGGGTTGCCATGCCCTTCTCAAGGGGATCTTCCTGATCCAGGGATCAAACCTGCATCTCTTGCATCTCCTACACTGGGAGACAGGTTTTGTTTTTTTTTTTTTACCGCTAGCGCCACCTGGGAAGCCAGTGGGATGCTCTGTAGCATGTAAGATAAATGTGAGATTTGTATCAATACACAAATCTCATAAACATAATGTTGGTGGGGGAAAGAAACTGACTTGTAGTACCATTTCTGTAATGCTTCAAAGCACACACAACAATATCACATATTATCTGTAATATTAGTAAAAGTGTGAAAGTATGTATAGCTAGGGTACATGATAAATAGATACAGTACAAGCCAGAGGTGAATGGGATCGGAGAACTGAAGCTACCAAAGTGGTAGCTTGGGTTGTTTTAATTTTTGAGCTGGGTGGTAAATACACAGGAACTTGTTACATTGTTCTCTATTTCTTCTTCTAGATGCCCCAAATATTTTATTTAAACTAAATTAAAACACCTAGGGGGAAAAGCCAAGTTGAAGCATATTTTGATTAGCTTGGTGGTGTCTCAATCCGTTTGTGAGCCAACTGCTAGAGCCAGGGCAGTGGAAGAGATACTCGGCCCTGCCTGGGTCCTGTTCTCACCCTTTTGCTAGAGTAGGTGGGGTGGTGTGTGTGAGGTGGGGTGGGAAGGAGAGCAGAGAAAAACAGGCACCCAAAGTACCAGAGATTTTCTTTTCCTTTTCTGATTCAGTTATTTCTAATTTCATTGTTATTTCCATTCTTTTTCTTTGAGATTTTTGAGGCAATTTCCTTTTTGACTTATTTAGTTCAGTCCTTTCTTCTTTTTCTTCCCACATGAATGAATTGTAGATTCTCACCCTCCCACACCAAGGCTCTCTTTCAAGAACTATTTCTGGTTTTGTTGAGCTTTTGTGGGTTTGACTCCATCTCAACTTTTGGTAAAAATTTTACAAAGTGTACACAGCCTATTTGCACATAAATATGATGGCCAGAGATTTAATTATGAGGTTATAGACTTTCCTTTCAGGACTCTAGATTCTCTCCATGGCTTCATGACATGTAATTTTATGAAAGTCCAAAGACAACTTAATTTTGATCCTTTTTGTTGTTAGTCATTTTGTAGGAATGAGTTTTAAGAGAAAAGTGTTGGTTTCTTCTGAAAGCCACACTGAGTTTTGTTGATGTTGTTCAGTCGCTCAGTCATGTCCGACTCTTTGCAACCCCATGGTCTGCAGCACGCTGCCGCACAGTGAGTTTGGGGTCTCATTATTAGTCTCAGCTAGAAAAATCCTTTCAATGTTCACATTTAGATCTCTTTTCTACTTAAGCTGTTTTATCTTTGTTGCTTCTACTCCATGTTTTAGTTCCTTTTGCACTTGTTGGCTTCCTCCGCCTCTTTTCATTGTCATAATACGTGTTTTTATAGGATATAACACTGTATCTTCTCCATATTTCTATAATACTGGGTTGGCCAAAACATTCATTCAGGTTTTTCCAATGCAGGATACACTACACACACACACACACACACACACACACACACACACACACGAATACCTTATCTTGATCCATCATTTTAGTTTGAGCTTTTCTGGTGTTCTGGCCAAACCCTTCTGTGTGGCTGTCTCCCACTACATCGAGAACTCTCTGAGGCTTATTAACTCTTGCATTTAGTAGTGCAAGGCCTCGAACCTTACAGGAACTCAGTAAATATCTTTTGACTGAATAAATATGGACTAATTGTGTACCTTTCAGTTGTCCTCAGTCAATGTTCCGTGGGGTCACTCCTGCCCTGCACAGATCTGGATTGCCATGCTACCTCTGGGGGTGTCTCTACATGTGTGTGTGTATATTATGTGTTGCTCTTTTATCTTGACCAATTCTCCTCTCTTTTTGTCTAGGTCCTTTCCTTTCCTACCTCCCCACCCCCAGTTATCTCTGTTCTGTCTCCTACAGAGAATGAATTCTGGAAGTAGCCTTTCCAGTTGGAGTCCACAGGACACTTATCCCCTTTTCTTGTACTGCTTTAAAAAAAAAAAAAATACAACCTGTGTTATTTGTTGTTTGTTCTGTTTACTTACTTTGTAAATGGGAAAAGTACAGCAGGGCCTGTGTCAGTTATCTGGCATTTGCGTTGCTGCGTGGCTTACCGTCACCACTAACCTGGAGGGCAAGTTGATTTTCAGTGCCCCGGGGGCATTCGTCTGGGCAGTGTTGGTCTGTTGGACCTAACATGGCATCTTCTCTTGTTCCTGCTTCTTGTGTTGCTGAAATATAATGCATGTTCTAGAAACTCTGAGGTAGAATTTATGGGAAAATTACTAGTACCACGTTATCCCAAAGAGGCACCATTTTCAGAACTCCCCCTTACACCCTTTATCTTTGGCCTTGATAGATACTAAGAATTAGACTCAGAATGGGTGTGGGCCAGTGATGAATAAGCAAGAGCTCACTGTATTTGGCCTATCTAATTTGAAAATATGATGCTCTATCTTTGTTTATGAATCAACCTTACAATATAAAGGTTCCTCAAAAAATTAAAAATAGACTGACCATATGGTATAGCAATTCAACTTCTGGGTACTTATCTGAAGAAAATGAAAATGCCAATTCATAAAGAACTATGCATCTTTATTGCAACATTATTTACAATAGCCAAGATAATGGAGACAACCTCAGTGCCCATCTATGGATGAATGGATAAAGAAATGCTCTGTGTGTGTGAGGTGTGTGTGTGTATAGAACAGTATTATTCAGCCATAAAACAGTGAAATCTTGCCATTTGTGACAACAAGGATGGAACTTTGAGGGTATTATGCTAAGTGAAGTAAATCAGAAAAAGACAAATACCATATGATCTCACTTATATGTGGAATCTAAAAAACTAAGAAACAGAAGCCAAGCTTATAGATACACAGAATGGATTGGTGGTTGCCAGAGGCAGAGGGTGGGGTGTGGATGAAATGGGTGAAGGGGGTCAAAAGGTACCAACTTTCAGTCATAAACTAAGTAAGTCATGGGGATGTATTAAAAAATAAAATAAGGTAACTTACTTGGTACTAACAAAATGTATGTGGGCTTTCTCAGAGCCTTTGGCAACATTTGTCCTGATATCTTCATGAGTGAAATAGAAAAAATATGAGTTAAACGTTATGACAAGGTGAATTCACAGTTAGTTTAAAAAAACACTTATTAAAAACTTAAATGACATGTAAACAAGCATGATAACTTTTGAATCATAGTGGATCAGTTACCAAGTCAGAACTAGATTAGGATTTAAATACTTCATGTTTGTTTAGCAGATACGTTGAATGCCAGCGTTATAATTCTCGACCACAAACAACAAATACTGAAGAAAATTTTTGGAAGGATTCAGGTAACTTAGAGATTTGACAGAAATCCTAGGGAAGCAGATTTGGGAAGTAGGAATCTAGGGGGTGTAGTGTTTAGAACCGTAACCAAGGTTATGCTGGATCCATAACTGGTTAGAGTATTGCTATCAGTTGCTGTTATATATTTGTGTATAATATTCTTCATCGATTAATTGCATTATTGTTAATAAGAAAAATATGAGGAAAAATGGAGTTAACCCAGAAGTCTTTCTATAGAGGTATTGGTAAAATAAAATTTAATAAGAAATTACCAAATACTCATAGTAATTATATGTCTGTATAATGGATGTTGTTGTTGTTGTTCAGTCGCTCAGTTGTGTCCGACTCTTTGTGACCCATGGACTGAAGCACGCCAGACTTTCCTGTCCTTCACTATCTCCTGAGTTTGCTCAAATTCATGTCCTCTGAGTTGGTGATGCCATCCAACCATCTCATCCTCTGTTGTCCCCTTCTCCTCCTTCCCTCAATCTTGCCCAGCATCAGGGTCTTTTCCAGTGAGTTGGCTCTTCACATCAGGTGGCCAAAGTATTGGAGCTTCAGTTTCAGCATCTGTCTTTCCAATGAATATTCAAGGCTGATTTCCTATAGGATTGACTGGTTTGATTTCCTTGCAGTCCAAGGGACTCTCAAGAGTTTTCTCCAACACTAGAGTTCAAAAGCATCAATTCTTTGGTGCTCAGCCTTCTTTATGGTCCAGCTGTCACATCCATACATGACCACTGGAAAACCATAGCTTTGACTAGACAGACCTTTGTCAGCAACATGATATCTCTGCTTTTTAATATACAGTCTAGATTTGTCATAGCTTTTCTTCCAAGGAGCAAGCATCTTTTAATTTCATGGCTGCAGTCACCATCTGCAATGATTTTGGAGCCCAAGAAAATAATGTCTGTCACTGTTTCCATTGCTTCCCCATCTATTTGCCATGAGGTGATAGGCCCAGATGCCATGATCTTAGTTTTTTGAATGTTGAGTTTTAAGCCAACATTTTCACTCTCCTCTTTCACCAAGAGGTTCTTTAGTTTCTCTTTGCTTTCTTCCATTAGGGAAAGCCTAAAAAAATACTATAGCCCGAAAAATACTGTTTTTAGTACTCTTATATTTTGGTTTTAAAAATATATTTTTAAATATAGAGAGAAAAATTAAGGAGGAATATGTATAAAATCTGCTAACAGTTGTTACCTCTGGATCACTGGTTAATGGGAGCTTTTGATTAATTACATCATATTTCTGTAATGTTTGACATATTTTTGCTAATTCATGTAGAGCAAATGAATATGTTTCTCTTAACTGGAGCCTTTAATTTAGATCTTTTTCCCTAGCACATTTTTAGTATAAACAGGGTGATAATAGCTATATTTGGCTTTTTCTGCTCTATGCAAATAAATGTTCTCAAAAAGAAGAACTGATTTTTCTTTTCCCCTCCTCCTCACCTCCCCACTCCCAGCCATCATGGTAATCCTCATTTCATCAGTGAGTATGGCCAGCTGAATATTTGAAGAGTAAAAAAAAAAAAAAATAAACGGATTCTAAATAATTTTACATTGTAATTTTGTTATTGCTATGGAGTGGAATGTTTTAAAATATTGCTTTACCAGAGCTTGTGGATCTTAGTCTGACTTTTGTTTTACATGTTCTATTTTATTTATCATCATTAATATCACCATATTCCTCACTCTCTTTAGTCAAAATATCTAGTTTTAAGTATCAGCTTATTCTCTAAGAATACTCCTTTTCCTATGCTTGCATAAATCTTTAATTTCTCTTATAAGAAAAATATTAAACTCTGAGTAAAAACTTTCAGGTAAACCTTTAAAAATATCTTTCTTGAAATATTTTACACTAACTTAAATTTGGCATGAAACTTAAAACTTGTTTTAGTTTGATCGATTTTAATGTTCCATATTACTGAATTGGTTGTTGAAAATATGACATTTTGGTATAACAATTTAATCATGTTAAGAATTAAAATCATAATTTTTGTTTGTTTACTTGTTTTTAGCATTCTATATTGCATGAAGAGATTTCTATAGATGAAAAAATGCCTCTGTTTAGTAAATCACACAAAAATCCAGCAGAAATCGTGAAAATTCTGAGAGACAACTTGGCCATTTTGGAAAAGCAAGACAAAAAGACAGATAAGGTATGAGCTAAAACAATAATGTTGTTATTAAAATACATGAATAGACCAGAAGCCAATGTAAAAGCTTAATGAAGAATCCTAAACATGGTCTGCGATGCACTCTCAGGGTCTTTGTGAATACATTTAAATTGGTTTCAGGTCTTATGCCATTGATAATTATTGAATATGTTGTCTTGAACTCTTCATTGATTTTCTAGAGCCTCAGACCAACCTTGGATCCTCTAGAGTTAAGGAGTAACAGAATATTACTCAGTCATAAAAAGGAAAGGACATCTTGCCATTTGCAACAACTTGGATAGACCTAGAGGTTCACTATGCTAAGTGAAATAAGTCAGAGAAAGACAAACACTGTGCAATTTCACTTATATGTGGAATCTAAAAAACAAAATAATATTAAGGAGAAACAGTTATTGTCAGAGGGGAGGTGGGGTTGGGATTGGGGGAAGGAATTGATGAGGGAGATTAAGAGGTACAAACTTCCAGTTGCATGGGTATGAGACAGTGTTGAGAATATAGTCAATAACCAAGTAGTGTCTTTGTATGGCCACAGATCGTAACTAGACTTATGTATTTTAGAAATGTATAGAAATGTAGAATCACTATGTTGTGTAACAGAAACTGACATAGTGTTACAGGTCAATTATACTTCAAAAATATATCAACAAACAAACTCAGAAAAAGAGATCAGATTTGTGGTTAACAGAGGCAGGGATGTTGAGAAGAAGGAATTGGATTGTAGTCAAATCTTCCGGTTGAAAGGTAAGAAAGTACTAGAAATATAAATGATAAATGTGATTAACACTGCTGTATGTTATATATGGAAGTTATTAAGAGAATCCTGAGTTCTCATCACAAGGAAAAAAATTTTTTTCTCCTCTGTTTCTTTAATTTTGTATCTGTATGCAGTGATGGATAAACTTATTGTGATAATCATTTCATGATGTATGTAAGTCAAATCATTATGCTGTACACCTGAAACTTATAGGACTTTATGTCAATTATATTTCAATAAAACTAGAAGGAAAAAATTCAGAATGAAAAAAAAAACATCTAAAGGGTTTTACAGTTAAACATCTAACAGGTTATACTGTTAATACTTACACTGTGTATAATGTTATACATGAAGGGTAAAAAGTTTGTGTTTAAAGATCATCTGACAGCTTCTACTACGATGCTGCCTTTTTTCTCTTTTTGGCCACACCACAGCGCCATGTGGAATCTCAGTTCCCCAACCAGGGATTGAACCTTGCACTGGAAGCATGGAGTGGTAACCACTGGACTGCCAGGAATATCCAGTGCAGCCTCCTTTTAACATTGTTTTAAAGTCCTACTGAGAAGCACTTCCTCAAAGGAAGGTCTTTTTAGTATCTTAGATATTCCCTCAAGGGACATTGAATCTGACATATTCAGTTTGTCTCTAAAGTGACTGGGGCTTCCCTGGGGTCTCATCGGTAAAGAATCCACCTGCAATGCAGGAGACGCAGGAGATGCGGTTTGACCTCTGGGTGGGGAAGATCCTCTGGAGGAGGAAATGGCAACCGACTCCAGCATTCTTGCCTGGAAGATCCCCATGGACAGAGGAGCCTGGCGGGCTGCAGTCTATGGGGTCGCAAAGAGTTGGACACGACTGATCACACCTGCACCCCTGCACCGACTGCACGCATGCTCTAAGACCCTGCGGTTCCCTCCTAGTGTAAACTCTAGAGATGTTCTTGCACACGTGCACCAGGATGCGTTGTCAAGGTTGTTCATAGCATTGTTGTTCATAGTAACCCATCAGTGGAAACACCTCGATGTCCATCAACAGTGAAACTGAGAAGTTGCAGTCCAGCTATCAATAGAATACTATAGCACAGTGAATTTAAAGAAGTGCTGCGACATAGAGCAGAAAGAATGAGCCTTACAAATACAGTGTTGAGTGAAAGAAACAAATCATAAGAGGATACAGGTGCTATTCCAAGTCAGCAGAACTAAGCTATGTGTTTTGGGAAACAAACATAGATTTTAAAATAACCTGTAAAGAAAAGTAAATAAGTGATTGTCATCAAAGACATAAAAGGATTTACTTCTAGACTGAAAAGCGGGCATTCAAGGTGGCTTCTGGGATGCTAAAAATGTTCTCTTTTTTGACCTCTGTTTTGGCCACACAAGTGTTTGCTTTATAATTATTCTAAACTCTATATATGTTTAATCTTCTATAGGTATATATCACAATTTAAGAAAACTTCTTACCTTTAATAAATTAAGGATTTCTTCAGTCATATCATGAAATGTATCTGGAAATTCATTTTTTAATTAACAACTACTATTAGTTAGTTTTTTATTATTTTTGCCTTATTCTATTTCCTTCTTTAATTATAATGATTAGAGTACAATATTTGAAAGTACTAAAACTATACCTACTTTAAAATATTCAGCAAAGTGTTAACTAACTTGCCTGTTTGTTTTCCTTACCTGTTTTTTAAATTTTTTTGCTATAATTTCTTAGTATAATTAAGATACTACACAATCTACCATTTTAAAGTGTGCAATTCAGTGGTTATTAGTTTATTCAGAAGGCTGTGTACTCATCACCACCATCTAATTTCAGAATGTTTTCAGCACCTCATTCTGCCCTCCCCAGGCCCTACTCACTGATATACTTTCTTCCTCTGTAGGTTCTCCTGTTATTCTTCTAATTAATTAGTTTGGCTGCACTGAATCTTAGTTGCAGCACATGGAGGTTTTAGTTGTGGCAAGTGAACTCTTAGTTTCAGCATGTGGGAGGGCCCCCTGCATTCGGAGGGTGGAGTACTAGCCACTGGACCACCAGGGCAGTCCCGCTCTTGTTTTTCTTTAGAATGTAGTGAGATTTTATGCCTTTTTTTTTAAGTTTCATAGATAACAAAATGATAATGGTTATGTGTGAGGGATCAGTGGATTGACAAAGGTTATGGGTTTTGACAATATATGATTTTGTACCTGTTCCATTTAAAAAATAAGAATCATAGGGATTTGTTGAAAATCATTAACAAAAGCTTTAAATAAGACTACTTGCTACTGATAAGTCTTCAACATGGATTGAATTTAATTTCCAAGAGTTAAATTTATGATTAATTACTAGCAAAGTTCACTATGAATATGATTTAAAGAAAGATCATTTCAATTATATTAACCAAGTAGAAATACTAAAGATCTCTCTTTTATAAATTAATTTCAGTAATATTTTCAAAAAAAACAAAAACAGTGCCTACTACATGGCTTTTGTTTGTTTATAACTGTATTGAGTTCTTTAATCACAAATAAGCAGAAAATAGGTAACTAGTGGGAAGCTGCTGTATAGCACAGGGGGCTCAGCTGAGTGCTCTGTGATGACCTGGAGGGCGGTGGGGGAATGGGGTTGGCGGGGTGTTGGCGGGTAGAAGGGAGGTTCAGGAGGGAGGGGATATATAGCTGATTCATGGTGTTGTACAGAAGCAGCTCACGCAACACTGTAAAACAGTTATCATTCAATTAATAAAAAATAATAATTATACAGAATTTTAAAAGTAAATAAGCAGGGCTCAAGAAGTGGTTTTTGTTTGTTTGTAGCCTGAAATTTTTTTTTTCACTCTTAACTATTAGCGTATATATTGGTCCCTAGGCTTCAGAAGAAGTGTCAAAATCACTGCAAGCAATGAAAGAAATTCTGTGTGGGACAAGTGACAAGGAGCCCCCAGTGGAAGCTGTGGCCCAGCTCTCACAGGAGCTCTACACCACCGGGCTGTTGGTGACACTCATAGCCGACCTACAGCTGATAGACTTTGAGGTACACCATCTGCCAAAGGATGACAATTGTGCTCTTCAATTTTTATGCACATGACTACCAATATTTGACTGTCACTTTTTGTTACCGTTGTTGTTGTTCAGTCGCTAAGTTGTGTCCGACTCTTTACGACCCCATGGACTACAGCATCCCAGGCCTCCCTGGCCCTCACTTTCTGCTGGAGTTTGCCCAAGTTCATGTCCACGGAGTTGGCGATGCCATCCAACCATCCCATCCTGCTGCCCTCTTTTCCTTTTGCCTTCAGTCTTTCAGGGTCTTTTCCAATGAGTCGGCTGTTTGCATCACATGGCCAAATTGTTACTATTTATATATTATTTAAAATCCCATTTTCTCCACTAAAACTTCTAAAATCACCTTAATCTTTTTTTTTTAAAAAGCAAAAGGTATACCATAGTTAAGTTTTATGCAGCTAAGTAGTGAAGTTAATGGTCAATAATAATAAAAGATAACTTGAGTGCTTACTGAACGTTGTATAGTTTTTAAGCACTCTTCTAGTTTAATTCTTTTCTTTTTAAGTTTTAAAAAATATTTATTTATTTGGCTTGCCAGGTTTAATTAGGGCATGTGGGATCTAGTTCCCTGACCAGGGATCAAACCCTGACCAGGGATTGAACCCAGACCCCCTGCATTGGGAACATGGAGTCTTAGCTACTGACCACGAGGGAAGTCTCTCATTTTATTCTTAAAGCAACCTGTATAGGATCAGTACTATATTATTAGCCTTGATTTATAGATGAAGACCCTAAAGTTTAAAGATATTAATTTCCCCAAAGTCACTCGGTCACTAAGAGCCTAAGCTGAGATTCAAATGTAGTATCTCCCAGGCCTGTTTCTTTAATTAAAACATTTATACCAGTGATTTAAGAATTTTGTTAAATGCTACTAATATAGGATATTTCTCTCATTTTTTGAAAGCAGTTATACCTAATTACTGAAATAATATGTAAAACAATAATCTAGAAACATAAGGGGGTGAATGTGTGTAAGCATTTTATTATCTATGGTATGTCTAACTTAGAACAGTGGTTTCTCAATGAAATGTGTGGTTGTAAGACACATTTCATGATGGAAATCTTGGTTTTGATTTGATTGTTGTTTTGCTACTACTATCAGGCTTTAGATACTGTCAGGTAAGCACTTGGATCTCCATTAATTCTCAGAGATAGAAGGGAATGGAGATTTCTGAAGTAAATTGCTTTAGTTTTGTCACCGAGGAAGTAAAAGGAGACTCATTACAGTGATGGACCAAGATAAGGTCGGGGCTCTGGGGATGTGTGGAAATACTAGCTCACGGTTCTCTGGATGGCTTAGATGGAAGAAGATTTTGGCCAACTAGAGCTGAGGAGCGGAGAAGGCAATGACACCCCACTCCAGTACTCTTGCCTGGAAAATCCCATGGATGGAGAAGCCTAGTAGACTGCAGTCCATGGTGTCGCTAAGAGTCGGACACGACTGAGCAACTTCACTTTGACTTTTCACTTTCATGCATTGGAGAAGGAAATGGCAACCCACTCCAGTGTTCTTGCCTGGAGAATCCCAGGGACGGGGGAGCCTGGTGGGCCGCCGTCTATGGGGTCGCACAGAGTCGGACACAATTGAAGCGACTTAGCAGCAGCAGCAGCAGAGCTGAGGAGGAGGAATGCAGGGCAAGACTGCTCTGTGTGTTTGACTAGAAACAAGACTGTCTGAGGGCCCCCCAGGGCCCAGATTTCAACTCAGCCTCCCTTTTAGAAACCTCTGTCTTGTCTATGGCCATACCACTCTGAACGCGCCCAATCTTGTCTGATCTCCGAAGCTAAGCAGGGGTGGGTCTGGTTAATACTTGGATGGGAGAAACATGTGTCTTTTTCTTCCTTCCCTCCCTTATCTGTTTCTCTAACTTTGACATTTTCTGCTCAATTATCTCCTTTCTTAGTTTTCCCTCTTGCTTGTCTTGTCATTCTTCCTCCCCATCTTACTCCCTATTTCCCTTTTTAAAAATAGTTTGTTTAGTTATTTATTTTGGCTGCACTGGGTCTTAGTTGCAGCATGTGGGATCTAGTTCCCTGACCAGGGATCAAACAAGGGCCCTGTGCATTGGGAGTGTGGAGTTTTAGCCACTAGACCGCCTAGGAAGCCCCTCCTCATTTCCTTTTTTAAACCAGACTTAACGGAATTAAAGTGTAGTTTTATCTTTGTGTTTATATACTTTCATGTTTCCTTAATTTAGTTTAAAATGAGGTATTATGGACATTTGTAGGAGCTGTGCATAGTGGGAAAACCCTTGACTTAGATTTAGAATTGTTTATGGAGTCCCTGCTCTGCCATTTGGTAGTTAGCAACATAACCTCTTTGAGACTAAACTTTACCATCTATAAAATAGGAATAATATCAACTTACAGCATTGTTTTTAAATATTAAACTAAGTAAAATATATATACATATATGTGTTACGGAAGAACACTTAAATATATATGCAAATATATAGATGCCAAATAGTATATTCTCATCTTTTCTCCTTCTCAAACTTAAGTTAAATATAATCTGGTTTATTTTTGTTATAACCCTTGATGTCTGTTTCTTTGTTTATTATTTTAGTTTTAAATTTGGTTGATGAATGACCGTAAATGGGAAACTCCCCTGCTCTTGGAATATGGTGTTAGATTTCTGTAAATCTATTGTTTTGTGTGTTTCCCTGAAAGCAGCAGTGTATTAAGCTATTATCATCATTAATTTAGCTTGAGTTAGTTTATGAGATTAACCTAATCTGCAGTGGGATGCTGGAAGGACTATGACCAAGGTTGGTTATGTTTTGAAGACTGAGTCAAGGGTGAAATATTGTCGGGTCTGGTGACCTTGTGAAGCCTTGAGCAACCACAGAATAGATAGGCTCAAAGCGCTCGCCAAGAATTGAGGAGATGGGAGTAGACCAAAGAAAAACTTTGTATGTTTCACATCTTTGTGCTGCATTGACTTAGGTAACAAAAGAGGAACAGTAAGAAAGTTTACTTTAAAATTATTTGGGAATTAAGTCATTAAATTGCTTAAAAATGGACTTCTACATTATCAAGTAGAGTAAAATTTTATTCTCTAAAATCCTTGGGGAAAAATATTTATCTTTCTGAATATTTGAATTTTCCATGTAGCTGAAGATTAAGTTAACTCTTCAAATGGAGAGAGATAAGTAGATAAGTAGTACTTTTGTGGCTTACTTTACATTTTCTTTATAAAATGCATTGTAGACGTGCCTGTCTTCCAAAATGATGTACTAGATGTAATAATTTTCCCTGGTGACTCAATACTATCATTACAAAGGCTTGCTGTCGTGATAATTGCAGGCAGTTTTTTTTTTTCCCAGCTTTATTGAGGTGTAGTTAACCAGACAGCTCTTGACTTTGTTCATTCAGTTGTCACCTAGAACATAGTTATAAATGAATGTGATATTCAATAGGTGAAGCCATCCTCCTCAATCAAGCCCACAGAAAATAAATACTTATAAATGCTTCTTGGTTGAATGAATGAATGAAAAGCAGTTAAAGTTGAAAACAGTTTAGTTTTAAGCATTCCACCGATTACATACAGTATTTTCAGAAAGAACGCACCATTACGAGCATTATTAGACTACTTGCAGAAAGGTACTATCCATTTCTATGGACTAGAAGTGTTAAAGATCAGCCTGCAGGCAGCAACTTTTCTTCTCACGCTTAAAGTATCCACATTAAAAAGTGTGTTTTGTGTGTTAAGTCACTTCAATCATGTCTGACTCTGTGTGACCCCATGGACTGTTGCCCTCCAGTCTCCTGTGTCCATGGGATTCACCAGGCAAGAATACTGGGGTGGGTTGCCATGCCCTTCTCCAGGGAATCTTCCCACCCAGGGATTGAACCTGCATCTCTTCGATTGTAAAATCTTTGGTGTATTTTTATAACAGGAAAGGAAAATTATTTCTTTAGGGATGGGCTGCAGCTTTTGCCCGATAGCCTAAAAAGATAGAGCATTGCTTACAGAGAAAAACAGACCTTTTGTTTAGAAGACACCTACATGGGCTTTTTTATTCACTGTGAAAAGTGAGGTCTCCAGGCAGTGTTTGAAAGGAAAAGACTGCAAGAAAAGAGCTTAGATTCCTTTTGCAGAGTAAAATAACAGAAATTTGAGAAATGTCCTCTCATTGGCTAACTTTGATAGTAGAAGGAAATAGGAGATAGGAAAAGGGTATAGAGTAAGGGCAATTGAAGGCTCCAGAACCATGACAGAGGAAGGGGCTTAAGGAAAAAGATAATCAGAAATGCTGAGGAATCTTTAATAATAGTGATGTGTGGGATTCAACTGGAAGTTGTTTCTGCAGAGTGCTGTAATTACCCTTTGTTACCCTTAAACCCTTGATAAAAGGAACTATGTACTAATAATATGTTGAATGAAGGAGAAGAGGCGGTTTTCTACACTTGGGATAAACCATATATAAAATAGCTAGTTGAGGAAATAACTGGTTGTAGAAGGCAAGACAATGGACAAGGGTTGAGAGGAGCTAGGAGCAGGGATTTGAAATCCAGAGCTGACATCAGTGGTGGTGGCCCAAGGCGTTGGTTTAGATTGAGCTGCTGCTGCTGCTGCTAAGTCGCTTCAGTCGTGTCCGACTCTGTGCGACCCCATGGACTGCAGCCCACCAGGCTCTTCTGTCCATGGGGTTTTCCAGGCAAGAGTACTGGAGTGGGGTGCCATAGCAGAGACCAACTCAGCAATCTGTGTGACAAACCCACTTCCTTCTTCAGAAACCAGGAGGAAAGTAGTCCAATGGGCTGAGCAAAGTACTGGAAGACCCTGCTGGGATGTGAATAAGGGCTCATTAGAAGATAGACCTTTGGGTTACAGTTGTTTAAAAAGAAAACTCGTTACTTTATAACCATAAATTTTTGTCTAATCCTTTAAGCCTTAAAGATGCTGACAGAAAAAAAAATTACTTCAGCATATTCTTATGAGTTCCAAAAAAAAAAAAAAAGAGTTATGGCTGAGATTGCAAGCTTTCTGCTTTATGGGCTCAGGATCAAACTCAGAGCTATGGTTTTTGAGGTTTGGCCAGTATTCAAGACACAGCCCTAGACTCTTTGATGTTTTGAAACACAGTGTGATAAGAGATCAAAGGATGAAAACGTATTGTATGTAAGAGTCCATGCATTCATTTTAAAGACAGGTGTGCCTTGCAGAAATAGGGTGGATACAATCAACTGTTCGGGTTGAATTAGAAAGCAGCTCCAAAATGCAGAAAACTTCCTACTGTGATATTAATCACTAATGATTATTTCTTGCTACATTAAAAAACTAAAAGCAAAAAAAGCCCTCTAGAATCAGCTTCTCAATAAGCCAGTTTATGGTCCTAAGTTTTTGAAACTTTCTATCCCCTTAAGACCTTTTTCTGTTCCCCAACCCTAATTAAAAAGTGGTCCTTAATCTTTGATTTTATTACTGTAAAAATAGAGATCATAAAGCCTTTAGACACAAGCTTTGACTGTACTTCATGCATTTAATGATTTGAAATGCTTACTATGTGTGTAGGGCATTGATTTTATTTGGACTTGACTCTGGTTGTTTGTTTGTTTTTGTACCCATCTTTAGACAGATGAAGTCAACGAATGCACAGGTGGGAAAATATCATATTAAATGGACTGAGTATGTTTGTATATAAACAGCTTTTGAAATAATGTACATGCCATACAATTCACCCATTTAAAATATATAACTTAATGGTTGTTTCTTTAACAGGGAAAAAAGGATGTGACCCAGATATTTAACAACATCCTGAGAAGACAGATAGGCACTCGGATTCCTACCGTGGAGTACATTAGTGCTCATCCTCACATCCTGTTTATGCTCCTCAAAGGGTAGGTGGATGCTTTCCTTTAAAGTAGGTTTGAGTCTGGAGAAGTTGTTAAAAGTAGATAGCGTTAGCATCATTTCAGATATGATCGATTCCCTTTTGGATTCATATTTGCTGTGCTTGAAGTCAGCCCTCCAAATCTATGTCTCTGTGATTGTTCAGGCTGCAACAAAATGCTTTCTAAGTAAAATTCCTTCCACCTACTGCCCCTCTTTCCTCCACTTTCCTGTCTTCTCTACCTATTACATTATAGCTTACACTTCCCAATCCGCCCTCTTTCTGGCTGCCCACTTACCCTCTTTGCTTCACTAGGGGCTCAGATGGTAAAGAATCTTCCTACAAGAGACCCAGCTTCAGTCCCCAGGTTGGGAAGATCCCCTGGAGAAGGGAATGGCTACCCACTCCAGTATTCTTGTCTGGAGAATTCCATGGACAGAAAAGCCTGGTGGGATACAGTCCACTGGGTTGCAAAGAGTTGAACACAATTGAGCAACTAACACTTTCACATTCACACTTTACCCTCTTTACATAAAATTGAATCCCCTCATTACACAAATATACACAGACACGGATGCATACATACAATGTCCTTTCAATGGTTATCTTCTACTCAGGTGACATGCTTTCACGTGGGGATAGAATAAATATCACTGTACATATATGGCACCACAGGGCAGCCAAAAACCTAAAGTCTAGTCAGGTAATGAAATCCCCGATTATGACTTTTTTATGTTTGCTCATTTACAAAGGTTTCCTGGGCATTGTGAGGCTACTGTAACTCCTAGGATCAGAAATATGGATGTAGAAGGCTTGGGGATAGTAGCCTTTTGTCTTTTGTCTCCCCTTCTCTGTCTTTCTACTTTATCATTTTGAACTTCACATGCTATTCCATACCATCTGTTTGGTCCATCTCATCTGTTTTCAGTTCCCAAGTCCTTGTGCATTTTAAAATATTTAATTGTATCAAAATAATACATGCCACATAGTTGAAAAACCAGATATAGGGACTTCTTGGTGACCTGGTGGCTGACTCCGCCTTCCCGATGCAGGGGGCCCAGATTCAATCCCTGGCTAGGGAGCTAGATCCCACATGCCGCAGCCGAGACCCGGTGCAGCCGAATAAATAACCAGACTCAACAACAAACAGCGGCTCTTTGCTTTTTCCTTCTCCATCCCTCAGTCCCATTTACCAAAGACACCCACTTTGATCTTTTTTATTTGTTCATCTGGTATTTACCTCTATATTATGAATTAGGAGCTTTTACTAAGTTTTGATTTGTCCATTTGAAAAATATATCTGTTAAATTTCTCATGGACTAGGTGACAATTTTGTTTTTCCACCACCACCACTACTCCATTTTCCTTCCCCTCACCTTCCCAATATCCTTTATCACAATTTTTTATTTCATTAAAAAGGCACATTTATATTATTATAGCTATGTAGTGTACTATTACTTTGTTTTTCTGTACAAAATATTGTTTTTACTGGAGAATTAAGTCTTTAAATTCTGTGAAGGGCAATATACTTGTATCATGTATTAGGGTAGTTTAAAAGTATAAGAAACCTTAAGCTTTATAAGAAATATACCCCACAATGTAGTGGCCCCACTACAAGGTAAATGTATTTTTCACATAATAGAGAAGAACAGATGTTCTAGGTCAGCAGGGGTTCCTTCAAAGTGTGCTTCCTAAGATCACTTTGTTGATTGCCAGTTCAGCCCACAGGAAGGCAAAAATACTTGGGAGAATCTATGAGCCAGGCCTGGAAATGGCTTGTGTTACTCCCACTCACATTCCATTTGAGAGCACTTAGTCACTTGGCCTCTTAATTCTTAAGGGAACCTGAGAAATGTAGTTAGCGCCCAGGAAGAAGAGGAGAAAGGATTCTGCAGACAGCCTACAGTCTCTGCCCCTTAGTGTTTCTTTGAAAATGTATTCCCTTCCATATTCTCTGTCCTTACTTTCTAGACCTCCTGTTAGTCAAAGCAAAATCTCTGAGGTTGATTTCTTAATTCTTCTGTTTTCTGTTTGTCTTTTTGTCTCACTAGTCAGAAGATATTCTTAATTGTATCTTCCATTGAAGATAAACTCAACTGAACTTTCCTTTCAACTACCGTATTTTTAATTTATAAGAACTCTTTTTTGTTCTCTGATTATTCCTTTTTCTGGTCTCTTGCACTTATCTCTGTGACCTTGGGCAAGCCTCTGCAGCTTTCTACCAAGTCTCAGTTTCCTTATCTGTAAAGTAAGAGTAAAATTTATAATATTACCTTTGCACAAAATAATGTTACATTATATGCATTGTCAGACAGATTTTCGTGTCCAGCCAGGGTTCTGCTATTTACTTGCTAAGACTTTGGGCAAGTTACCTTCCTTAAGTCTTGATTTCCTCATTGCAATCTGAAGACAATAATAATACCTACTTCAGTAGGTCATTATGAGTCTTTTAGTGAGGTAGTTTCTGCAGAGTTTAGCACTGAGCACATGGTACTCTACTTGGTAACTACTAGTCTAAAAAATTATTATTACTATCCCTCTTAAGAGCTGTAGTTCACACTGAGTAAAATTTTGAACAAATATAATTAAGACCATACATAAGTGTCAGAATAATACTGTAAAGGGAAGTGTTCATTTTCAGTTCAGGTAGATCTTCAAGATTTAATGGGATATGATCTGCATACCTGGTCATTGGTGGAAAACACTGAAATGATCAGTTTGTACCCCCATCTGGAGATTCTAAAATGTTAACCTAAAGCATTTAACATTATCCTATAGGAAATGGGAAGCCATTGGATTGTTTTGGGAGGAAAATATCAGATTTGTGTTTCAGCAAGTGAAGACAAATTAATAGTCATTTGAAGTTGATTTATAGGACTTCCCTGGTGGTCGAGTAGTTAAATTAATCTCTGCATTAAATTAAATCCAGAGATTAAATTAACTGCCAGTACAGGCAGGAATCTGTCTGCCAGTGCAGGGATCCCTCCATGTTCGATCCCTGGCCCAGAAAGATTCCACATGCCATGGAGCAACTAAGTCCATGCGGCACAGCTGCTGAGCCTGCACGCCCTAGAGCCTGTGCTCCACAGCAAGAGAAGGCACTGCAACGTGAAGCCTGAGCGCTGCAAACAGAGAGTAGCCTGTGCTTGGCGCAGCTAGAGAACACCCAGGCACAGCAATGAAGACCCAGGGCAGCCAAAAATAAATAAATTATTTTAAGTTCATCTCCTTTGAAAAAATAAAATGGAGTTAGCTTGTAAATAAGTGATCCCTTGACAATGCTGAAATATGTTGTCCTCCTAAAATATGTTGGAGAGCACATCAGCTGATGTGGAAGAGAAGTGGTGTGGATGGTTTAAAACGGTATCTTCCGCAGTGAGATCATTATGTGAAAGGAGACATGCAGCTCCACAAACTGCATTCTTGGAGTGGGAATTATTTGTTTGGAGGATCTCCTTTCTGTAGTTGCTGTCACTGAATAGCAGTCAGATGATGGCAACTGTCTCTATTATAATGATTCTTCCTTTATTTTGTAACCCAAAGTTTAAACTCATTCCTTCACGTCCTGCTTTATAGACACCACTTATTGAGTGTTTGCTATGTGCCAGGTACTACATTCAGTGTCTTTACTTATGCTGTTTCATTTAATCCTTCTATCAATACGCTGAGGACTAGGTATTATCCTCACCATTTTACAGATGAGGAAATTTAAACTTAGAGTACGGCTATTGCTCAAGGTTATATATACAACTGAGTGACAGCCAATTTTTCAGTCCAGGTCTGATTCTAAATTCCATTTTAACCATTAATACATCCTTAAAAAGACTCGAAGCCCTTCAGATAGGAAGGAAGAGGGAATTATAGAAGACCCTGAGGACAGAGTAGACAAAAGGAAGCCTCAAATGGAATCACTGCACCTGAATCAACTTTCCCCATTACCATTTTCTAGGTTAGCTTGAAATGCCTGCAGTTTAGCTAGCCGTTTGGTGAAGGTCAGCATTTTTACTGAATTATCTCTTGCAAAGTTGCTCGAAAACTTAGAACATAACTTTACTGGTGCACTCATATATCAAATAATGTTGTTATTTAGGGATATGGTAGTAACATGCTATATTGGACCTAAGTTGAACCATAAAGAATGTAAGAAAGAAAGAAGTTGATTCTTGTCTATCAAGGAGAATCATTTGGATATGGGATACAAAACTTGGTAAAAGGATTTGGAGCCCAAAGTTTATGAAAAGATTATTTAAAAGGACTTTCTCACTTTAGACAAACTTTTCTCCTGCCCCATGCAAATGACATTCCAGGATACTGAGAGAATTTGAGAATGAGGTTGCTAAACTGCTCTCGGTGAGTAAGGAACCACTGCCAGTGGAAGATGTTTCAAGTCCAATATTAAAATAATAAATTTCTCCTAATAATCTTAATTTTAAAAATTTTATTGCAAAACTTTTTTCAACCATATACAAAAGACAAAACAAAGAAATCCCATGTTCCAACCTTCATAACCATTGATATTTTGCTGTGTTTTTTTCCCTCTATCTTCCCAACACCCCTCCCTTATTTTTTCTGGTTTTTTTTTTTTTTTTTTTTGTAGTATCATTATGAACTAGTGGACTTAGTATGTTTTCATACATCTTAAATAATTGTACTTTTAATCAAGCATCAATTTTTTTTAAGTATATCTATATAAGATGTATAAAAAACACTAGGAAAAGTTTTATAAAGTATCTTTCAGCAAACACTTGGCCTCCTCAATATAATCAAGAAGTTTTGCTTCTAATATAGAAACATTTGCTAACTTTAAAAATAACAAGCTAACACTGTCCACTGAAAAGGCCTAGAAGCAGTAACAACCCAATGTTAATGAGTATCCCTAGCATTCAGATTGTAGTTTCTAAGAACCATTTCTAACTAAAAAGAGCCAGAGTCCTTTGTTCAGTTCAGTTCAGTTCAGTTCAGTCGCTCATTTGTGTCCGACTCTTTGTAACCCCATGAATCGCAGCACGCCAGGCCTCCCTGTCCATCACCAACTCCCGGAGTTCACCCAAACCCATGTCCATCGAGTCGGTGATGCCATCCAGTCATCTCATCCTCTGTCATCCCCTTCTCCTCCTGCCCCCAATCCTTCCCAGCTGGGAGGGATTGGGGGCAGGAGGAGAAGGGTCAGCTGACCAGAGTCAGCTCTTCGCATGAGGTAGCCAAAGTATTGGAGTTTCAGCCTCAGCATCAGTCCTTCCAATGAACACCCAGGGCTGGTCTCCTTTAGGATGGACTGGTTGGATCTCCTTGCAGTCCAAGGGACTCTCAAGAGTCTTCTCCAACACCACAGTTCAAAAGCATCAATTCTTCTGCACTCAGCTTTCTTCACAGTCCAACTCTCATATCCATACATGACCACAGGAAAAACCATAGCTTTGACTAGACGGACCTTTGTTGGCAAAGTAATATCTCTGCTTTTCAATATGCTGTCTAGGTTGGTCATAACTTTCCTTCCAAGGAGTAAGCGTCTTTTAATTTCCTGGCTGCAATCACCATCTGCAGTGATTTTGGAGCCCCCCAAAATAAAGTCTGACACTGTTTTCCACTTTTTCCCCATCTCTTTCCCGGGAGAAATATCAATAACCTCAGATATGCAGATGACACCACCCTTATGGCAGAAAGTGAAGAGAAACTAAAAAGCCTCTTGATGAAAATGAAAGAGGAGTGTGAAAAAGTTGGCTTAAAGCTCAACATTCAGAAAACTAAGAGTCCTTTGTAGAAACGGCTAATGCCAGGTCTGTGTTAGGAAATGTACAGGATGGCCAGAGAGCAAGGAAATGTTCACAAACTAGTGGGAGTGATATCAAACGGACAGGGGTCATCTGGAAAAGGCCACTTTTGCTTTTGATGCTTTTCCTAGCGCTGGCTGCCCTTGTTTCTTCTATCAGGAGCAACAAAAGTCATTTTTCTCCTTACACAATATAATCTGCATTCTTAAACTGAGATATTCTTGCACAGGATCTTTGTTCAAATCATTTTATGTGTAATATTAATTTTGCTCACCACCAGATGAGGTAAGTGCTCTTACACTTTGGCTTTTATTAAATTTGAAACAGATCTTCTGTGCTATTATTTGAATAAGCATGCATATAAAATAGTGTGCCTTCTCCACACTGACACAATTAACTATACGGTCCAGACTTCCCATGTGGTTTCCCAGATAGCTCAGTGGTAAAGAACCTGCCTGCCAGTGCAGGAGATGCAGGAGACTCGAGTTCAATCCCTGGGTCAGGAAGATCCCCTGGAGTAGGAAATGGTAACCCATTCCAGTATTCTTGCCTGGAAAATTCCATGGAGAGAGGAGCCTGGTGGGCTACAGTCCATGGGGTTGCAAAGAATTGGATATGTCTGAGCTACTGAGCATGCATGTGTGCATATTATCTAAACAGCAAATCAGTAGGAGGATATGGTTCAGTTCTATAAAATAATGATTTACATTTATTGGAATAACTTTTATCAGCAACCTGCCACTAGGTTAGTTGTTGTGGAGAACATAGTGATTTGTCATGGTCCTTGTCCTTGAGACCCTTATCCACAAGTAGAATAAAATAGATGAGGTAAATATTGATTCTTTAACAAAACCTAAGGATATTAATGTTCTTGGGATTTGAAACTTAAGGTACTTAACTTATGGAGCACTTCTTTATAGAGCAATCAATAAACTATCAAAAGTCAGTATCCTGGAGGATAGTCAGGTTGAAACATGTGAATTACAAGTTCCTTAAAGGGTACTGAGGAAAATTGGAAATTTCTTTATATATCCCAGTATATTCCTAACTGTAAGAAGTTGTCAGCTCAGAGGAATGACCGTTCCACTCTTGGGTGCAAACCACTAGGATGGAATGACCAGTGTTCTGACCCAGAGTTGCATTTTGAAAAATACTCTCTTGGTTCTCAAGAATAAATAGTCTCTGCATCACAGATGGTTCGGATAAACTTCACCTAATGAAACAAACAAAAAAAAGGAACTAATTATACATAAAAGTTGCGAGTAGAAACTTTTTTTCTATAGTTTCCATTTGATTAGTTAAGAAATGAGAATGGCTAGAGATCATACAGTATTTTCTATAAGCCAAAGTTTGTGTCTCATTAGAGACCTAGTATTAAGAAGTTTAATCAGAGTTTGAAGTTTACTAAATTCTTTATACACCTTTGTGAAAGACATTATGCTAAGCACTCTCTGGAGACTAGGGTAAGGATAGAGGCAGGTACCAGTAAGACACAGATACCCCATGGAGATTCACACAGAGGAGGAAAGCAAGTAACACAATGAGTAAAGCGTATCCTTAGCAATTGAGCTGTTTGTGATGAGGTAAAGAAAACAAATGTATAACAATTTATTGCAATGGGCCATACTGAAGAATGAGAAATGTGTTAAAGTGGAATTACAGACAAGCTATTTAGGAGTCTGAAGGCGGGGAGGGTGACTCTGAATGGTAGGTGATTGGAAACACTTCAAGGAGGAGGTGGCATTTGAACTAAGTTTTGAAAAATGAGAGAGAATCTTAGAGGTGAAAACTTACGGAGCAGGGCATTCTAGGTTGAGAGAAGGCCATACCCCAGAGAATTAAGGGAGGTGATGGGAGATGAAATTGAAAGGTTAAGTTTAAAGCAAAATTATGAACGTCCATAAATATCTTACTAATAAGTCATTTTAGGATTTTAATTTTGTGCCCCTTACGTTTTTTCTCTAGGTCAACAGTCTTTTTTTTTTTTTTTTTATCACTTCTTCAGTGCTCTATTAGTAAATGACTGTTCTTCTCCTTCACATTTCAGAAAATGTACCCCTCTATGAAGGGGTACATCTTTAATAAAACCCACCTTATAACTCTTCCATGCATGCCAGTAGGCTGATTTTCAAATTCTTCTGATAAGAGAAATTACTAATACTATAATTTGGCATTTTTTAATATTCTACAAAGAATCGTACCTATCTGAATATATTAGCATTTAATGTTAACATGAGTTTTTCAGGGACTATTCAGATGATATTTGTGAATATTATTCCACATAAAAATGGGAAAAAATGAATAAATACCGCCCTGGTTTAATGACTTCTCTCAGAGACCTTTCTTTGCTGTTTTCCCTACTATAATTATAAATTTGAAGTTGCCAAGTAGCCTGTTTCCTAAATTGTGGGAAAGAGGTTTTATTCTTGAATCTGAAGTTCATGTAAATATTCTTTTGTTATTCTTGAATCCTCAATTTCCCTCAGCCCAAATTTATTCCTCAACCTACCCCAACATCTACAAGCTCTGTTGACTCTTCCTCTGAACAATATCCATGACCTACCCACAGTCCTCTATTCTACTACCATTGCCCAACCCAAGCCCCCATTGTCTCTAGCTGGGCTGCTGTTCCTCCTCACTAGCTAGTCTCCCTGATTGTCCTTTAGCTCTGCAGCCCATTTTTTCCTGTTTTACAGAATTCTCCACAGGGAGCCAGAATGATCATTTTTAAAGTATCTGATCAGCTGTGTTAATTGCGTACGTTAAACTCTGCAAAGGCTTCCTACCACATTTACCTTGGCTTACAAAGCTGCTGGTTCTTTCCTTGGACCCTTTGCACTTTTAGTTCCTTTTCCTGAAATGCTTTTCTCCTTCCAGGACCACTTAGTCTAAAGTAAAACAAATTAAGGAGTCACACTGTCTAGAGTACCTATTTTATTTTCTTCAGTTTCATAGCCCTGAAGTATATGAAATTACCTGGTCATTGTTTATAGTCTGCTTCCTCTCCCACCAGACGCATTTTCACTAAATTGTGAATGCTAGGAAGGCTGTCTGCTGACTGTTGTATCCCCAACAAAAGATACTGTTGTATCTTTTCTAATCAATTCCAAGATTTCTTTAAGTATGTTGAACATGAACATTTGATATCGCTTCAGATGCCTTTGCTACTTTTAAGGTATCCCCAGCATCTGAAATAGTGCCAGGCACAGTGTAGGTATTTAGTGGGTATTCAGTGAGTGGTGTTTGAATGAACTGTGACAGATGGTACCTATGCTTCCATTAACAGCAGTATTGAAATGGTTCTTTTAATACATAGTTCTCTCTCTCTCTTGTTTGTGCTTTAGCTATGAAGTCCCACAGATCGCCTTACGTTGTGGTATTATGCTGAGAGAATGTATTCGACATGAACCACTTGCCAAAATCATCCTCTTTTCTAATCAATTCCAAGATTTCTTTAAGTATGTCGAACTGTCAACATTTGATATCGCTTCAGATGCCTTTGCTACTTTTAAGGTAATTCCCTGTCCACCTCCCCGCCAACCCCTGCCAGAATCAGCAGGGTTATTTAGTTTCAGTACTTAAGTCACTTGGCTCTAAGAGGCAGTTTAATTTTAAAAACCAGAAAATTGTGTTTCTTAGACCTGAGCATAGCCAACCGTGTATGATATGGATCGTAAGAGAATTCAGTAACAGAATACAATCTACTAGACCCGTCTGTCACATTGTGGAAAGAGCAACTCAACATGCTTGTCATGGGGCTTCCCTGGTGGTCTAGTGAGTAACAACCCACCTTGCAATGCTGGGGACTCTGGTTCAACCCCTGTTTGGGGAAGATCCCACATGACATGAGGCACCTGGGCACATAAAAAGTCTCACCTGGCCAAACAACAGTTGTACAGTGGCTACAGATGAAGCCCTCAAGAGTCTATCCTAGAACACATGGTAAGAGGGGCCTTGGTGCGTCAAATATGAAGAAGGACATTTAACACAAAGGACCGTTCCATTTCTTTCTAGCAAATATTTGTGCTGAAATAATTAAGAAGGTGTTCTCTATTAGTAAATCCTGTAGTGCCTTTTTTTTTTTCCCCTTTTCTATCTGATGACCCTTCACCATCATGGAAACAAGTTAGTTCCTTTTTTGAAAAACCATCAATAAGACTTCACAAATAGCTGTACACCTACAACAGCTCTAATGAACGGGAGAAAAGCAAATTCAATTCAGCATTCATTTCTGAAAATTTCCCCAAAGATTTTTCAACATTTAATAGAATAAACAAATGTGATAATAATGTCTTGACATCATATGATAGACCCAATTTAACTTTCAGCACAATATTGAAGCACAAAGATAAATTACGACAGTTTGTACTTGAGCGTATTTTTTGTTGAACTTAAGTCCCTGAGAATCTAAATAACCTTAAAAAAAAAAAACTTTCCTAGTATGCTACTGATATTGAAAATGCCAATTTTCTACATTTTACCAAAATGCTGTGTTCAATATAATGTAATGAACGCAAGTCCCTTTTTAAAAATCAATTAATTAATTTGTTTTTGGCTGTGCTGTGTCTTCATTGCTGTGTGTGCAGGCTTTCTGTAGTTGCAGCTAGCGGGGGCTACTCTTCCTTGTGGTGTGAGGGCTTCTCATTGGAGTGGCTTCTCTTGTTGGGGAGCACAGTTTCTAGAGCAGGGGCTCAGTAGTTGTGGCACACGGGCTTAGTTACTCCGAGGCATGTGGGATCTTCCTGGACCAGGGGTCGAACCCGTGTCCCCTGCATTGGCAGGTAGATTCTTATCCACTAGGCCA
Organism: Bubalus kerabau; assembly: GCF_029407905.1. Taxonomy (NCBI): domain Eukaryota; kingdom Metazoa; phylum Chordata; class Mammalia; order Artiodactyla; family Bovidae; genus Bubalus; species Bubalus kerabau. Next base: position 19,646,807 of record NC_073635.1, on the reverse strand, counting down.
CTAGGGAAGTCCCATTTTTTTTTTTAAGTAACTGCTTTCAAAGGGATTTGTTTGCTCGATTGGTTGGCTGGTTTGGGCTTTTGTTTTTAACTTCTTAGGCTTAGCCTCTTTTTTTGACCTGTAGGATGACTGTTCTTCAGTTTAATTATTGACGTTTTACCATTATTGGATTGTATTTTCTCATGGCCTTGTCTGCAAATTTTCCATTCCCCAAAAAGATTCCTTATAACCACAGTCTCTTCCATGCCCCCCTCTAAGAATTGACATGCTAAAAAGTGGTTTGAATTCCATCTCTGTCTGCACCTGATTTGCTGTACGTCCTTGAGCAAGTTAGTTAACCCTTGGTCCTCATTTTCTTCATCTGTGAGATGAGGAATATAATCCTTGTTTTTGCAGAATTGTGCAGATTAGAAATAACCTATGTAAAGTGCGAAGCACACTCTCCAGCACGTAGTAAATGCAGCTGTTCTGAGCTGCTGTGATCTTGGGTCCCTGCCAAGGAACGTGTGTCTCTGTCATTTCACCCCGAGTTCTTCCAGGCTGTGCAGAATTCACTAAAATACCAATATCGATAATTTTTAGCATAAGACTTAGACCGTGCAGAAGCTAGTCCTGTCAAAACAGAATTCTTAGGAGGTGGGATGAAATAATACACTATTTTGAATACTTTTTAAATTTTTAAAAATTTTTTAAAATTTGAATTTTAGTTTTCTTGGCAATTTCCAGGCTTTTTCCTTTTTTGGGGGGATCCTAGCTATTTTTTTTCCCACTCAGTTCTTTGATCTTTAATAATGCAACAACTGTATTTGTCTATATATTGTGTATATATACATGTGTGTGTGTGTGTGTGTATATACACACACAGACACACATATATAAGATATTATAGAAAAATCCAAGTGAACATTTTGGCCCACCCTATATATGTATACGGGGCTTCCCAGGTGGTGCTAGTGGCAAAGTACCCACCTGCCAATGCAGGAGATGTAAGAGACACAGGTTTGATCCCTGGGTTGGGAGGAGGGCACAGCAACCTACTCCAGTATTCTTGCCTGGAGAATCCCATGGACAGAGGAGCCAGGCAGGCTGCAGTCCATGGGGTCACACAGAGTTGGACACAACTGAAGCGACTTAGCGTGCATATTTGTATATGGGGCTTCCCTGGTGGCTCGGACAGTAAAGAATCTGCCTGCTACGCAGGAGACCCAGGTTCAATCCCTGGGGTGGGAAGATGCCCTGGATATGGTACAGTCCCTCCAGTTTTGCATTATTATGTGTATAAATTTGAGGGTATATCTATATGTATAATGTGTACACACTCACTTATTGTCTCTATCCACACACATATGTGCTGGAGGAATTTTTTCCTACCCTATCATATATTCTATTGTTGGAGTTTAAAGTTATTTTTTCCCTTAGATTTGAAGGAGCGGCTGCTCACAGAACCCCTCCTTATTTCTCTTTCTTTTGTGTAGCACTAATGGAGGGTGAATGGAAAGCCTTCACAGGCAGCACGTACCCGCCGGTGCTCGTTCCGGTGTCACCATGGTTGCAGGTGTAGGGCCCGAGGCCATGGCAGATTGTGAGCCTTGTACTCAAGGCTGATGGCGTCATAGATGCAGAGCTCCATGGGTGCAGCCATCCAGAGTGCCTGCTGCAGCCCATGCAGAGACCTTTCTAACCTGAGTCAGCTCAGAAAGCCACTAGTAATGCTCAGGAGATGGGGGACGTGAAAACTGGGCATTCCAAATATTCACTTAGAAGAAGGCTAAGGACTCCAAAAGTATGCTGTGGAACTAGGGGGTCCCTGATGTAGCAACTAGTTTGAATTTTGACTGGGATGAATTCCTTAGAGGGTTTTCCCATTTTAAAATCCCAGTTCCAGAACTGTACTGTTACATTCTCCTGGGGAAACAAGTACATGTCTCCATTGATAGGTCCGGTGGTCAAACAAGTTGTGATGATAAGTAATAGGAAATGAAGTTAATAGCCAGTTTCATTATTTTGGGGCTTGAAAATTATAGTGCAAGCTGATGAGGACCTACCATATATCACAGGGAACTCTACTCAGTACTCTGTAGTGACCTATGTGGGAAAAGAATCAGAGAGTGGATATATGTGTACATATATAACTGATTCACTCTGCTGTACAGCAGAACCTGACACAGCATTATAAATCAATTATATGCCAATAAAAATTTTAAAAAAGAAAACTGTAGTGCAAAGTACTTTAAATATTTAACCTTTTATTGAAATAAAAATAAGTGAGTTTCACAACCCAGGACTCAGTGGCAGCCTGGAGGGGTGGGATGAGATGGGAAATGGGAGGGAGGTTCAGGAGAGAGGGGACATATGTATACTTGCGACTGGTTCATGTTGATGTACGGCAGAAACCAGCACAATGTTGTAAAGCTATTATCCTCCAATTTAAAAAATTGTTTTAAAAAGAAGTGAGTTTTACTGTTGTGGCTGCCTTCTTTTTCTCTGTGAGGTTATGTTGTGTATCTTGTATATACTGTTAATTAAATTAGAAGTTTTAATTAAATATGTATTAAAGCATAAGAATTTATTTTGGAAACTTGAAAATTCATGTTGTTTTTAATTAAATTCTGCATAGTACCTAGGCAAGGCATTTAACCTTTAAGCACATCAAGAGGATTAGCTGGGGCTTGTTTTCTTTTGACATCAAGGTGACTTAAGGTTATAATTTAGGTGTGGATTTCCAATCAAACGTTCCTTTATGCTTTTGTTCAGTTTCCTGGGAGTTACGTCTATAATTAGATCAGGCTGCTTGTCCTCAACTTTGAAAGGGTGCGTTGTGCTGCTTAGTAACTGCACAACACTTCACAGCCCACTAACCCAAGTGCAGGACTAGGACAGTGCTGAGATAAATGTCACCCTTGTGGGACTTCCCTGGCGGTCCAGTGGCTGAGACTCCATGCTTCCGATGCAGGGGCCCAGATTCCATCCCTGGTCAGGGAAATAGATCCCACATGCCATAACTAAGGGTTTGAGTGCTGCAACTAGAGATCCCACGTGCCACAACTAAGACCCAGTACAGCCAAATAGATAAGTAAAATAAATATAGTTTTTTAAATGTCGTTCTTGTGCTTCCGAGAACCCTAGGCACCTCCATTTCAAAAGTGATTTAGAAGAAAACTAAAGGTCAATCATTGAAAATCTGTTACCTTGTGAGATACGGTTTTAGTCCATTCAGAGTTTTTTGCTTTTAATAGTTATTAATGACATTTTAAAAGATCATCATAAGCTTTATTTGAATATTTATTGTATCATATTTACAATGTATAGTTATGGGCTTGAAGAAATATAATGTAAGTTTGTCTCTTTGGTGGCATTTGTTTCACTAGTTAAATTATTTCTGTAATCTAACAATGATACGAATTTAAAGCACTCTTTGTTGTTTTTACCATGAAACAAATTGTATTTCACACCTTAAACTAAGAAATGGAAATAATTCTGGGATGTAAATGAAAATATTCTGAAATTGTTGTGCTTCAAATTAATTGACTTAGAAAATCTTAGAAGAAAAGAATAGATTTGTAAAATTTATTACCTATAACAATTTTGTTTCATTGACTGTTCTTTTTCTAGGATTTACTAACCAGACATAAAGTGTTGGTAGCAGACTTCTTAGAACAAAATTATGACACTGTAAGTAGAAGTCATTTTTAAGTCTCTATCTCATTCTTCCTTTCTCTCTCTCCTTCTTAGATCTCTTAGCACTTACTTCTATTTATGAGAGAAGTTGAAACCAACCATCCAGCCGCTTGGTTTATTACCCGGAAGTCAGATCATTAAGAAACTATGAAAAATAGAGGCTAGCAGGAGATCAGGGCGTCCTTGTTTTTCTTATCTCTTCCTGTTGTGCTCTGGAGCTCCAGGAAACAACCAGCACCAGCTCACTTTGACCTTGACTTAAGAGCATCCACGTTGCCCTTAAGAGGCAGTGCATATGTACGTGCTAAGTCCCTTCAGTCATGTCCGACTCTGTGCGACCCATGGACTGTAGCCCACCAGGCTCCTCTCTCCATGGGATTCTCCAGGCAGGAATACTGGAGTGGGTTGCCATGCCCTTCTCCAGGGGATCTTCCCACCCAGGGATCGAACCCATGTCTCGTACGTCTCCTGCATTGGCAGGCGGGTTCTTTACCACTCGTGCCACCAGGGAAGACCCAGAATACTGGAGTGGGTTGCCATTCACTTCCCCAGGGGAATCTTCCTGACCCAGGGATTGAACTTAGGTCTCCTGCATTGTACCAGATACTTTACCATCTAAGCCATATAGGGCACCCCACTGTTAATAAAATGAATCCTTTTACATGGTTGATAACTAGTTTCCCTGACTAGTAGAAATACCAAAATATACATCTGTCTTCCAGCTCCCTTCTCTAAGGGTGAATCCATCTCATCCTTTTGATAATCAGCTATCATTGTTGCTGAACCAAACTTACCCAGCATTCAGCAAAGCCAGTCTGCTGACACTGGGTTGTGGTGAAGGAAAGTCCAGCATTTACTGCAAGGCAATAAATGCTCAAAAGACTCAAATCCTGAATAGTTTTCCAGGAAGGGGTGAGGGTTGTGAGTGGACCGTCTTCTGACTGGTTGGTAGTAAGGTGACATGGTGGTATATCAGAGGTTAACCTCATCAACCCCTTCGTTTCAACCAGTATGAGGTCTCCATACTTGTGGTCAGTGTACAGTTAACTTCTTCCACCTGGTGGGGATTTCAGTCTCTCTTAAACAACTCAAGGATATGACTCAGGATATTATCTATAGACTTTATGGAGGAACTAAAGATCCCTGACTTTGTTTTTGGCTAAACTATTACTGTTTTGTCTGGCTTGACTGTTGTTCTTTGTTTCTGCATTTTCTTACTTCTCTGATTAAATTTGCTCTTTGGAACCTGGGCCTTGGAGGGTAAACCTTTCCTAGAAACAAGAAGTGGGAGACTCGGGAAGGTATGTCCCTGGGACTGCCCTCAGGGTCCTGCTTGGTTTCATCATGTGACTCTTCTAGGAAGCTTTCCCTAACATACACCCTAACCCCCTCACCCCCAAACACACACAGACACACACACTCTCTCTCTTTCCCTCCCATTCTCCTTCTTTCTCACACGTTTTCCACATTGTATAATATTATTATGGTGTGTCTTTATATCTTTTTGTCTGGTTCATAAGCTCCCTGGGAGGCAGGAACCTTATCTGTCAAACACAGGGGTTCAGAATGCAGTACAGATTTATGTCTAGTTGCTTTGCTTCAGAATCCTGCTGAATCTCTTACTAATTATGATTCTGAACAAGTTACTGTGCCTACTAAAAAATGAGGATATTAGTAATAGCTACTTCATAGGGTTGTTGTAGGAATTTGACAAGATTTAAGGTTTTGGGGATAGCACCATGGATTAATTTTTATCATGATTACTTACATCCCTAATACCTAACTCAGTACCATATATTTGGTGGTGTTAAATGAACATTGAATAAACAGACCCAACCAAGAGCTGCTATGCTTTTGCTAAGTGTATCAGCAATAGAAACAGCATTCCGTTCAGTTCAGTTCAGTCTCTCAGTCGTGTCCGACTCTTTGCGACCCCATGAACTGTAGCACTCCAGGCCTCCCTGTCCATCCCCAACTGCCAGAGTCTACCCAAACCCATGTCCATCGAGTCAGTGATGTCATCCAACCATCTCATCCTCTGTCGTCCCCTTCTCCTCCTGCCCTCAATCTTTCCCAGCATCGGGGTCTTTTCCACTGCGTCAGCTCTTCACATCAGGTGGCCAAAGTGTTGGAGTTTCAGCTTCAACATCATTCCTTCCATGAACACCCAGGACTGATCTCCTTTGGGATGGGACTGGTTGGATCTCCTTGCAGTTCGAGGGACTCTCAAGAGTCTTCTCCAACACCACAGCTCAAAAGCATCATTTCTTCGGTGCTCAGCTCTTTTTATAGTCCAACTCTCACATCCATACATGACCACTGGAAAAACCATAGCCTTGACTAGATGGACCTTGTTGGCAAAGTAATGTCTCTGCTTTTTAATATGCTGTCTAGGTTGGTCATAACTTTCCTTCCAAGGAGTAAGCATCTTTTAATTTCATGGCCGTAGTCACCATCTGCTGTGATTTTGGAGCCCAGAAAAATAAAGTCAGCTACTGTTTCCACTGTTTCCCCATCTATTTGCCATGAATTAAAGTAAAACATAGCACAGGCTTAGAGACAAAACTTCACATGATTTGTTGCAGTGTTAGTTTAGCTGCTCTAGACCAGTATTGTCCAGTTTAAACATAATGCAAGCCCCTGTGTAATTTAAAATTTTGTAGTTAGCCACACAAAAAGATACAAGGAAACAGATAACTCTGGGAAGTTATGGAATACCCTACCCATATCCTGTGTTTTCACACATCCAAATCATAGAAATTAAACTATGGTTTTCTTCTTCATAAATTGTTTGCTGCTCTTCCTTTGAGATTAAGAATTATCAATGTAATCATGAAATCAAAAGTGATTTTCATACCCTAAAATTATCAAGAGAAAATCCATGGAATCAATGGGAGATCTTTGATCAAAGTATAAAATATGAAGGGAGAAAAAGATTACTGCCAGATGTATCCAAAAGCTTCAGGACCAGAAGAGACTCATATATTTTTGAATTTAGGGAATAAACTGCTATTATAGTTTGTTCAGTAACTGTAGATGCTGGATGGAGTGTTAAAGACTCATTGTTGTTCAGTCACTAAGTAATGTCCAAGTCTTTGTGACCCCATAGACTGCAACGCACCAGGCTTCCCTGTCCTTCACTATGGAGATAGTGCATAGTTTTTTCAAATTCATTAGATGTAATATTTATAATAAATGAAAATAAGAGGACAAAGATAGCTTATGACAAAACCTGTGTATCAACTACTCATTTTTTCTATAGAATGAGTGAAATAATGTGCTGTGCAGTTTGCACTCAAGGATAACAAGCAACAATTTGAGAGACCGTAAGCTCATTCTCTTTGATGGTTGTTTACCTAAATTTGTCTTTATAGTCACATCTTGCGTAATTTAGTAGTCTCACAGATACTGAGCCTATTGCACCGACCTGAGCATTGGCTTCAAGAACTCATGCTCCTTAAACATTTCCTACTTGTTGAGTTTCTTATTTCTTTAGTAGTAAACCTGAAGCTGGAGAACATGATATACGACCTAAAATAATCAAACTGGTAGCCTAGGGAGTCAATAATACCTTATATGCATGTATTTACATTTTATGGTTACAAGTAACATTTACCACGATGTTTGTCTGATACATTTAGTGACCCACAAAGTCCTTCTTGTGTTCCATGACAATCAGAATAAATAATAAGTCCTTCAAGTAAAAGAAAAAAAAATTACTGTGACTTTAACGTGAGCTCCATGATTTTGTTTTCTCAGTTTCTGAATTCCTCTTGGGTATTCTCATCAGTGTGCACAGCTTGTCCTCATCACTCATACCTGGCATTTGGTCTTCCAAGGACCCTTTGCTACCCTCCCCAGCCCCTAAACTCTCTTGCCTTCAGTTCTCTGCCAGGCTTGCCCTCCCACCCCAGTGGCCTCTGAGCGTGCCTATGTGTGACCAGAGGCTGACACTGGACTTTCCCAGCTGCCAGAACTCTGTGTTCAACCGAAGGGCCTAGACTGTGTTTGATGACTAATCACACTAGGAAATGGGCCACGTCACCAGTGTCCCCCAGCTTCTGGGGAGAGTGGAAGTGCTCCCAAGAGGCCAGTTGGGATTCACACGGCCATCATGTGGCAGAGTGGCCCTATTCCTCTACCTGTTCATGCTGTGAGTTTGCCAGTTTGATTTTTTATGAGTTGCTAAGTGTCTTCAATCTTTTCTCAAATTTTCCAAAGACTAATAGCTACCAGCAAGACCGCATCAATGCATTTCTTTAAAATGGCATAAAATGAGTTATCCTGCAGCTCATTAGATGAGTTAATAGATGCTTTCTTCAGGACTTCCCTGGTGTTCTAGAGTTAAGAATCTGCCTGCCCATGCAGGCAGTATGGGTTCCGTCCCTGGTCTGGGAAGATCCCACATCTGAGGGGCAATCAAGCCTCTGCTCCAACACTACTGAGCCCATGCACTGCAATGAAGACCCCACACAGCCAAAAATAAAATAGGTGTTTTAGTCAAAGTAATTTATTGGGAGGACTCAATTACTCCATTTTCCTACTCAATTTCTAATTTGAATAACTAAAATAAAACAGAGGGAAGCATGTCTCTGGTGTCACCCGCCTCGTCGTCCCCCAGTATCTCTATGAGTAAGTGAGGATGGAGAAACGGGGAAGCTTCCCCATGGACAAAGGCAATCCGCCCAGAGATAAACAGCACAACCGCTGGGCTGGGCTGAAGGACTGGGGATTTACTTCAGAAGCAAACAGACTTAATGCAGAGAAATCACTGCTGGGTTTACATTCTTAATATTTCTTTTCTTTTCATTAGATTTTTGAAGACTATGAGAAACTGCTTCAGTCTGAGAACTATGTGACTAAGAGACAATCTTTGAAGGTAATGTCAAATTTCTTTAAGTTAGAGTCTCCAGAAGTTGACATTCTTGTTCCTAAACGACTGGTTTAGTAGTGGACGAGTAGGAACTTCTCCGGTGGTCCAGTGGTTAGGACTCTGAGCTTCCGCTGCAGGGTCAGGCGTTTGATCTCTGGTCAGGGAACTAAGATCCCTCAAGCCATTCGGCACCACCAAAAAACAAACCAAAAAACAGTGGGCAAGTAAATACAGAAAAAGTATTCTCTTTTTTTGTAACTTGAGAAGTATTTTCTATGTTATGACCGTGTGTGTTAGTCACTCAGTCGTGTCCGACTCTTTGTGACCCCATGTAGCCTGCCAGGCTCCTCTGTCCATGGAATTCTCCAGCAAGAATACTGGAGTGGGTTGCCATTCCCTCTCCAGAGTATCTTCCCAACCCCGGGATGGAACCTGCATCTCCTGCACTGCAGGCAGATTCTTCACCACTGAGACACCAGGGAAACCCATATGTGTGGGTATATATTCAGATAAATATATATGTATGTATATCTGTATATATATCTTTAGAAGCTTCTTGTCAGTTTTACAACCAAGCATAATTTTTTTGAGAGTCTGGGAGCCATCCCCCTGGAATGTGAACGTTTAGGAAGATAGCACTCCTGCCTCTCCATCACTGGAGAATTTAACCTTGGTCCTGCTCTCCAAGCTGTAACCATTTGCTTGTCAGAGCGATAAGAAAAGATTTATTATCCTCTTCATTAGTTGGATAAAGGCAGCTAGGTAAAACAAATGGCTACTTCCATGGCCGGGTGAATTCAGAGTGGACTAGGAAAGAGTGCTGTCAAGCCCTCTTATAGGGGAAAGAAAGGAAAGTGAAGTCGCTCAGTTGTGTCTGACTGTTTGTGACCCCGTGGACTGTATGTAGCCTGCCAGGCTCCTCTGTCCATGGGATTTTCCAGGCAAGAATACTGGAGCGGGTTGCCATTTCCTTCTCCAGGGGAATCTTCCCGACCCAGGGATCGAACTCAGGTCTCCTAAATTGCAGGCAGATTCTTTACTGTCTGAGCCACCAGGGAAGGTCTCTTGTAGTGGGGTGACCAGAGTATATATATATATATGTACTGGATTATAACTGCCTATATAAATGAGGCAGGATTGTATGTCTTTGTAATGTCTTCTGTGTAGAGTGCCTATAGTGTCATGCTCTGGATACACATATTCAGTAATAAAACTGCTTTCTTTCTTTTCTACACTTTGTGGAGAGGATTCTGTGTTGTTTGGACTTTATTTCCCCAACAGTATCCACACACCTCACACAGGTTGTCAAGGCTCCTAACGTGAGCAGGATTTGACACATGCCCTTGTGAAGCTTGTATTCTAGATAAGTTTACAAGTAACTCTGTTCTGAAAAGCAGAGTAAGTACAACTAGGAAAAAGCAAAGAGCACAAAGGCAGGAGAGGAGATTCAGCTGAGGAAAAACTTGAGGTTGAGCTATAGAAACAGAAGGTAGAATGGTGGTTATAGGGTGAGGGGCAGGGGGATGGAAGATGTGGGTCCAAGGGTACACACTTCTGGTTATAAGATGAATGAATTCTGAAGATCTAATGTACAGCATGATGGCTATAGTTATTAATACTGTATTATAGGACTTCCCTTGTGGTCCAATGGTTAGGACCCCAAGTTTTCAACGCAAGGGGTGCAGGTTCCATCCCTGGCGAGGAACTGTGATCTCACATGCCATGCTTGCAGCCAAAAAAAAAAAAAAAATTCATAGTAATATTGTAGTGTATGCTTGAAAGTTGCTGAGAGTGGATCTTAACTAGTCTCACCACAAAAAGAGGAAAGGGTAACTACATGAGGTGATGGATGTGTTAATTCAATTGATTGTGGAAAATATTTCACAGTATGTACTCGTATCAAATCTTCATGATGTACACTTTAAATGTATACAGTTTTGTCAATTACACCTTGCTAAAGCTGGGGGGAAATTGGAGCAAGGGGAGTTATGCCACAGAAGCAGAAGAATGAGAAAAAATAAGTGAGGTGGTGGAGGGAGGGATGCAGTAGCAATGAGTCCAGTCACAGTGGGTTTTGTTTTGGATTTTTAAAAAATATTTTTATTTGTTTATTTGACTGCACTGAGTCTTAGTTTTGCTGTCCCTATGGTGAAAACAAAAGTTCAGCTATTTCCTGCCAGAGGGTCTGCAACTATTCTCGCTTTTGGCATTTGTTTTGAAGTGTCTTAGTCTGTTTGGAGAAGGCAATGGCTCTCCACTCCAGTACTCTTGCCTGGACAATCCCATGGACAGGGGAGCCTGGTAGGTTGCAGTCCATGGGGTCACTAAGAGTCAGACATGACTGAGCGACTTCACTTTCACTTTTCACTTTCATGCATTGGAGAAGGAAATGGCAACCCACTCCAGCGTTCTTGCCTGGAGAATCCCAGGGACGGGGGAGCCTGGTGGGCTGCCATCTATGGGGTCGCAGAATCGGACACGACTGAAGCGACTTAGCAGCAGCAGCAGCAGTCTGTTTGGGCTGCTGTAACAAAAATACCATAGACTGGGTGACTTAAAGAACGCACATTTATTTCTCACAGTGTGGATGCTAGGAAGTCTGAGATCAAGGGGCCAGCAGCAAGAAAGCTCCCGGGGTCGCTTGTGTAGGAGCACCAAACCCATGCATGGTGGCTCCACCTTCATGTCCTGTTGACCTGCCCAAGGCCCCACTTCCTAATACCATTGCGCTGGGGATTATGATTCCAACATATAGATTTACAGGGACAAAACCCTGCAATTCATAACATGGAGTAGTGCTGCATTTTAGGAATTATTGTCCCCAGAAAATGTTCTATTTTACTGTTTGATAAAAACTTGCTATACGTATTAAATTTCATACGGACTCAGGGTCAATGAATTTTTTTTTTCTGGCTCTATATTAGGTTTTGTCATAAGATTTAGGGAGAAGGTAAGAGTCACTTAATATAGTCTGTTTTTCCAGTAAACTACCAAAGTATATTTATTCAGATAAGGGAGGTATCATTGTTGAGTCAGTTTTATTATTCTTTCCTATCTCGGTGCCTAAGGAGCAATACGTTAGTGAGAATCACATTAAAGCCAGGGATAAAAATTATAAACTAATTTCTGGCTAAGTCTTGATGAAAGCTGCAGAGAGAGCTTTTGTTTGTCTGCACTGGGTCTTCGTTGCTGCGTTTCTCTAGCTGTGGCGAGTGGGAGCTGCTCTCTAGTTGCAGTAGGCGGCCTTCTCATCACAGTGGCTTCTCTTGATGCAGAGCACAGGCTCTAAGGTGTGAGGACATAGTTGCCCCTGCGCATGTGGGATCTTCCCGGACCAAGGATGGACCCGGTGTCCCCTGCTTTGCAAGGTGGATCCTTAACCACTGGACCACTAGGGAAGCCTGAAAGAGCTTTTTTTTAAGCTGCAACAGTGAATGGCATTAAAGAAAAACAAAAGACTCAGAAATGCATTAAGCACTGACTTTAGCAGGATGGTATGAAAAGTTTAAAAATAACAAGGATAACTACAGCCTCCATGCCTGTGCTTTAAGATGCACTTTAGGACTCTGATTTTTTTTTTTCTCATCAACATTCATAACTTACATTTTGTTTTCTGGTGAGAAAGGAGTGGGATATATTTTGAATAAGAGGACTCTCAGATTCTACTTTGATTTTGTGTTTTTCTGTAGCTGCTAGGTGAACTGATCCTGGACCGGCACAACTTTACCATCATGACCAAGTACATCAGCAAGCCAGAGAACCTCAAACTGACGATGAACCTCCTCCGGGATAAAAGCCCCAACATCCAGTTTGAAGCCTTTCACGTCTTTAAGGTAAACAGCACCCTGCAGAAATAATGTGGACATTCCTTTTCCAGTTTCAAATGGCAAAATCCCATTTTGGATCTTCCTTTTGACTCGAGAGAACATGAACTAAGCAATCTGTAGGTTTTGCATGACTTAGGTGAAATTCTAGAGTTATTTGAGTGGATGCCTATTTGTTTCAAAAAGATTTGCTGACGAATCTGTATCTCGAAATATTTGCATCTTTTTCAGTAAGAAAATAGGTGGATACTGTTTCCCAGGAGTTACTAAGATAATCAGTGATTGAGCTAAAACCCAAACCCTGAGTGTCAGAATTTGAATGTTTCATTTCTGCCTTAAATGTTCCTTTGAACTTTAAATGAAACCGAAAGAAACACAGTGTACTACTCATTCCTAGCTTAGAAATATTTTAATGCATTTTAAAAGAACACTAGTCTATATAATACCTGCTTTTTCGAATATTTTTTCTGTGATGTAAGAGTAATAAAATCATCTCCTAGAAACTTTAAGCAGTAGATTTGTTTAAAAGTAGAGTAGGAGCTTCCCTGGTGGTCCAGTGGTTAAGAATCCACCTGCCAATGCAGGGGCTGTGGGTTCAATCCCAGGTCGGGAAGATCTCACATGCCGTGGAGCAGCTAAGCCTGTGCGCCAGCCAGGACGCCCTAGAGCTCGCGCTCCACAAAAGGAGAAGCCCCTGCAGTGAGAAGGCCGTGCACCGCAGCTAGAGAGTAGCCCCAGCTCACTGTGACTTGCAAAAGCCCATGCGCAGCAGTGAAGACCCAGCACACCCCAAAATAAATACATAAAATCTTTTTAAAAGAGTGAAAAGAAAGTGACGTCACTCAGTCATGTCCGACTCTTTGTGACCCCATGGACTGTATGTAGCCTACCAGGCTCCTCCGTCCATGGGATTCTCCAGGGGAGAGTACTGGAGTGGGTTGCCATTTCCTTCTCCAGAAGATCTTCCCAACCCAGGGATTGAACCTGAATCTCCCGCATTGTAGGCAGATGCTTTACCATCTGAGTCACCAGGGAAGTCAAATCTTTTTTAAAATAAATTAAAAAAAATAAAAGTAGGGTAGGTGAGAGAAATCTAATCTATAATGCACTAACTGTGACTTAACTCTTGTAAAGATTTTAGTAAATTTTATTTTCCTGTGCACGTATGTAAACGTTTTTTTCTGCAGCTGAATTCACATTGTACACAGTATTGATACACTAATTTTATCACTTAATACTATACCATATGTGAACACTAATTCATTGTTGTTATATATAGCTTTTTAAAAGAGTCAATAGTTTTACTGGTATCATAGTTTTTCACTGAGTATATTTAGTTTACTTAAATATTCCCATGTTGTTTATAGTTAGGCTATTTTCAATTTGAGGCTACAATGAGCATTTTATGTTTCGAGCTAATTTGTTTCCAATTTAAGGATTATTTTCTTAGGATCAGTATCTAGAATAGAATTAAGGGTGGAGAGAGTTTCAACTCTTTTTCTTTTTAAAATCTTTGTAAGGTATATTCTGTGATTGAATTTATATATATAAGTCAGAGACACAGCAATTTTTAAGGTGCGTAATTGTTGCTTTGAAAGGTAAAAAAAAATTTTAGTTCATTTTTCAAGCCATCAGATCTTTATTGTGCAAAAAACCACTAGAGCCATTCGAATCCCATATTAATTTATAAATTCTATTTAATTGCATTCAGAATCCTAGCAAGTCTTTTTCTGGAACTTGACTAGCTGATTCTAAAATTTGTATGATAGAGCAATGGCCTGGGATTATCTGTGACAATTTTCAAAGAAAACAAGGTAGAGAAATCCACCCAACTATATATTAAGACTTCCTCTGGATTTATCATAAATGGAAATAATACTGTACTGGCATGGAGACAGATAAATAGAGCAACAAAACAGAGTAAAGCCCAGAAATGAGCCTGTGCAAATATGAAAATTTGATATTTGGTAGTGGAGAAATTATAAATCATTAAAGAAGGGGTTACTGTTTCTTAGTTCAGTTCAGTCGCTCAGTCATGTTGACTCTTTGTGACCCAATGGACTGCAGCACGCCAGGCTTCCCTGTCCATCACCAACTCCTAGAGCTTACTCAAACTCATGTCTATTGAGTCAGTGATGCCATCCAACCATCTCGTCTTCTGTTGTCCCCTTCTCCTGTCTTCAATCTTTCCCAGAATCAGGGTTTTTTCAAACGAGTCAGTTCTTCACATCAGGTGGCCAAAGTATTGGGGTTTCAGCTTTTGAGCATCAGTCCTTCCAGTGAATATTCAGGACTGATTTCCTTTTTTTTTTTTTTTAATTTAATTTTATTTTTATTTCCTTTATGATTGACTGGGTTGATCTTTTTTCAGTCCAAGGGACTCTCAAGAGTCTTTTCCAACACCAAGTTCAAAAGCATAAATTCTTCAGTGCTCAGCTTTCTTTATAGTCCAACTCTTAGATCCATACATGACTACTGGAAAAACCAGAGCTTTGATTAGATGGACCTTTGTTGTTAGAGTAATGTCTCTGCTTTTTAATATGCTGTCTAGGTTGGTCATAGCTTTTCTTCAAAAGAACAAGCGTCTTTTAATGTCATGGCTGCACTCACCATCTGCAGTGATTTTGGAGCCCCCCAAAAATTGTCACTGTTTCCATTGTTTCCCCATGAACTGATGGGACCAGATGCCATGATCTTAGTTTTCTGAATGTTGAGTTTTAAGCCTACTTTTTCACTCTCCTCTTTCACTTTCATCAAGAGGCTCTTTAGTTCTTCTTTGCTTTCTGCCATAAGGATGGTATCATTTGCATATCTGAGGTTATTGATATTTCTCCCGGCAATCTTGATCCCAACTTGTGCTTCATCCAGCCCAGCATTTGGCATGATGAACTCTGCATATAAGTTAAATAAGCAGGGTGACAAGATGCAGTACTTGATGTATTGGGAACCAGTCTGTTGTTCCATGTCCAGTTCTAACTGTTGCTTCTTAACCTGTATACAGATTTCTCAGGAGGCAGGTCAAGTGGTCTGGTATTCCCATCTCTTTCAGAATTTTCCACAGTTTGTTGTAATCCACACAGTCAAAGGCTTTGGCATAGTCAATAAAGCAGAAGTAGATGTTTTTCTGGAACTCCTTTGCTTTTTTGATGATCCAGTGGATGTTGGCAATTTGATCTCTGGTTCCTCTGCCTTTTGTAAATCCAGCTTGAACATCTGAAGTTCACGGTTCATGTACTGCTGAAGCCTGGCTTGGAGAATTGAGCATTACTTTACTAGTGTGTGAGATGAGTGCATCTGTGCTGTAGTTTGAACATTCTTTGGCATTGCCTTTCTTTGGGATTGGAATGAAAACTGACCTTTTCCAGTCTTGTGGCCACTGCTGAGTTTTCCAAATTTGCTGGCATATTAAGTGCAGCACTTTCACAACATCATCTTTTAGGAGTTGAAACAGCTCAACTGGAATTCTATCACATCCACTAGCTTTGTTCATAGTGATGCTTCCTAAGGTCCACTTGACTTCACACTCCAGGATATCGCGCTCTAGGTGAGTGATCACACTATCATGGTTATCTGGGTCATGAAGACCTTTTTTGTATAGCTCTTCTGTGTATGGTTCTTAGGATAAGGGATTATTAATATAGAAAACTCCCATCCACTATATTCAGAAATAAATTATCAGTAGAGATCTACACTTGAAAAGCAAAACATCTTTTAACTTTTAAAAGAAAAAATAAACCTTTTATGACGTTGGGGAAGGAAGAATTTTTAAAAAGAATTTGAAATCACAAAGCATAAAAGGAAAGAATATTTGACATTTAAATTTAACACCTATTTGAAAAGACATCATAAACAAAGTGAGAGAACAGGACAGAATGTGACACATAGAGTTGACAAATCATTTAGAAAAAGGCAAACAGTTAAATAGAAAAATGGGCAAAGGATACAAGTTGGTAACTTACAAACGAGGAAACCTGTTTTTGTTGTTTTTGTTTAGTCAGTCAGTCGTGTTGGACACTGTGACCCCATGGGCCGTAGCCTGCCAGGCTCCTCTGTTCGTGGGATTTCCCAGGCAAGAACACTGGAGTGGGTTGCCCTTTCCTTCTCCAGGGGAAACCTGATTGGCCAACAAATAAAGGGGAAACCTGATTGGCCAACAGATAAGTAAAGATGCTCATCTCAGTGGCAATCATAGAAATGGCCATTAAAATATCAATGAGATGTCACGTTACATTTTTCATATTGCCAAAACTGTTTAGGTCTGACAATAGCAAACTGTGGTAAGGCTGGGGGAACACTAGCTTTGTACACTGTAAATTAGTATTAATACAAGTACTTGGGAGAGCAGTTTAGCAAAATAAAGTACTGAAAGTGTCCATTCTCTTCATTCCTAAAATCTCATTTCCTGGACAGTCTTGCTCACAGGCATAAGGAATTCTGTACCAAAATGTGTATTGCACATTGTTTAGCATGTTGCAAAATAAAAAAAAATGGGTATCTTCAGAAATCTAGGACAATAAATTGTGATATGTTTATCTAATAGCATATAGTAATGGGTTAAAATTAATAGAGTTATATGGGATCAATGTAGGTAAGTCTCAGAAACATTGAGTGGAATTAAGCAAGTATTAAAAGGATTTTATTTATTTAAAGTTTAAAAGCATGAAAAACTATACTATGTATAGATTCATACGTATGTAGTTAGTGTCTAAAAACCTGCATGGAAATGATAAATAGCAAATTCAGGATAGCAGTCACCTCACCGGAGGGAGAATGACGTCAGGAAAGAGAATGACATCAAGAAGTGGCTGATGGCCTTTAATTTTATCTGTAATGTTTTATTTTATTCAGATTCTGAAGGCACATATGGCAAAAATGATAGAGCTGACGGTGGGAACTTGAAATCTGCAGTGTTACTGCTGTGCTCTTCTCTGTGTTTGGATTATTTCATAAGGAATAAGCACAAATTGGATGGCATAAAAATAGGCTCTTGTAGGACAGGAAAATGCCTGCACAGTGTAAAATGACAGACTCTTTTAAGATCCTTCCTTTCTGACTGAGGAATTACAGGCTTGCCACTGTTTGTCATCCCAGCTCCCACAGAGTTTTACTATGCCATCGTAGGTAAAAACATGCTTCATATAATTTTGTTCCAAAATGCAGTATTATAGAAGTATTCAGTGGGTGGCAAAATAGAAATAACCTACTTCCACCCTGTGAGGTCAGAATTGGATCGTCTCATTATTGGACAGAGTAGGCACATTTAAAAGTAGTTGGCCACTTGTTTACTTGCATGTGTGTAAACTGGACGTGCCCCGGACCCTGACTTTCCTCCTCCCACTGAAGTGCACACTGAATTGTTTACTTGCCAAAAATAATATTTTGTTATTTAGAAAAAGAAAGTTATTTTTCAGGTTTGTTTGTTTGTTTTTCAGTTTTTTCACAGTTCTTTATTAATAGTCTCTTTCCCCAAGTACCTCCCATAAGATACAGAAAATGTGGTCTAAAAATGTCTTCACCAGATTATTAATGGCCAGTTTTCATTAGCTTGCTTGAATCATCCAAGGACTTGAATGAGATGCCATTTCATGTTTTCTCTGCTATTGACAAACAAGATTGTATGATGGGAAAGGACTGGCTGGAACACAAGAGACCTGGGTGTTTATTGTGGCCCAGTTGCCATCAGTGACTTTGGGCAAATCCCTTCGGATCTGTTTCTTCACTTGCAAAATGAAGTGGTTCAGCCTGGTGGTTCAGTGGCTGAGACTGCAGGCTCCCAGTGCCCTGGGCCCGGGTTCGATCCCTGGTCGGGGAACTAGATCCCATATGCCGCAACTAAGAGTTCACACGCCACAACTAAAGAACTAAAGGTCCCACGTGCCACAACAAAAATCAAAGATGCCACACGTGGCAACTAAGACCCAGCACAGCCAAGTAAATAAATAAAAATTTAAAAATGTTTAAAAGTTACAGTTCGATTAAAATGAAAGAAATCTGGACAAGGTGGAAGGGAGGCTCAAGAGGGTGTGGATGGATGGATGTATTTATACATAGAGCTGATTCATGAACAGCAGAAATAATAAAACATTGTAAAGCAATTATACTCCAAGAAAAAATAAATAAGCATGCAGTATTTTTTTTTTAAGTGTAATTCCAGGATACTAGGTTTAGGAGACCTTTGTCTCTATGATCCTGCCTCTTCCAGAGATGCACCCAATATGAATTTAGGAATCCACTATGAGCTGGTATCTCTTTCCTTTCCCTGTTAGCCTCCTTAATAGCGAAGGACCAGACTGCCACTTTCTACTAAGCCATGTAGAGGATGGGGGTGGTCAGTGCCTTTTGGCTCACCACTCTCAGAGCTGCTGGAACTTGAGCATATGTGTGGTGCTTGAGTGAGAAGTCGCTTCAGTCGTGTCCAACTCTTCGCAACCCTATGGACTGTAGTCCCAGGCTCCTCTGTCCATGGGATTCTCCAGGCAAGAATACAGGTGTGAGTTGCCATGCCCTCCTCCAGGGGATCTTGCGGACCCAAGGATTGAACCCCTGTCTCCTGCTTTCCTGCATTGGCAGATGGGTTCCTTACCAGTAGCACCACCTGGGAAGCCCAGTTTTGTCTCAATTATTACATTTAGCCATATGCACAGAAAAAATGGGCTTCCCGGGTGGCTCAGCAGCAGAGAATCTGCCTGTCAATACAGGGGACATGGGTTCGATCCCTGGGTTGGGGAGATACTCTGGAAGAATAAGTGGTAACCCACTCCAGTATTCTTGCTTGGAGAATCCCATGGACAGAAGAGCCTGGTGGGCTACAGTCCATGGAGTCGCAAAGAGTTGGACACGACTGAGCGACTGAGCACACAGCAGGCACTAGTCACGTTGCGGTTTCCATTTGTGTTTCCTAGTGATCTAATGATGTCACACTTTTTTTTCACATTCATATTGATAATTTATATATTTTCTTTGGGGAAATGTCCACTCAAGTCCTTTTCCCCTTATTTAAAAAGCATTGTGTGTATTTTTGTTGTTGCATTGGAAGAATTCTTTATATATTCTGGATAATAGACACTGGTCATATATACGATTTGTAAATATTTTCTAACAATTTTTATGTTGTCTTTTCACTCTCTTGATAGTATCCTTTGATGCACAAATGTTTTAAATTTTGATGAAGTTTGCTTTACCCATTTTTTTCTTTTCTTGCTCTTGCTTTTGATGTAGCTATGAAAACACTGTTAAATCCAAGGTCATGAAGATGTACCCATAAATTTTCCTCTAAAAGTTTTATTAGCTCTTATATTTAGGTCTTTGATCAATTTGAGTTAATATTTGTTTATGGTGTGAAATAAGGGTCCAACTTAATTTTTTTTTTTTTTTTGCATGTGGATTTCCAGCTGTCTCATGTTGAGTGTTTGCTTTTTTTAAATTATCATGAAAAGGTATTGGAGTTTGTCAAATACTTTTTCTGCATGAGTTAAAATGATCATATGTTTTTCTTTCAATGTACTTATGTGTCATATTGACTTCCTAGAGCTGCTTTAATGAAGTACCATAGGCTAAGTGTCCTAAAACAACAGAAAGTCGTTGTCTCTGCATTCTGTCGACTAAAAGTCCAAAATCAAGGTGTCAGCAAGCTTGTTTCCTTTTAGAGCTTTCAGGGAAAATCTATGCCTCTCTCCTAACTTCTGGTGGTTGCCAGCAGTCCTTGGCACTCCTTGCCTTATAGATGCATAACCCCAGTCTCTGTCTCCATCTTTTTTGTTTTTCTTTTTAATTCAAGTTTATTCATTGTGTCTGAAGTAAAGCTGATTTTGCAGCATTTCTGTCTGTCTCCATCTTCACATGGCATTTTCCTCTGCATATGTTTGTGTGTTTCTGTGTCCAAAATTTCCTCTTCCTCTAAGGATACTGGTATTAATAGTGGGGTTCAGGCCCAGTCTAGCCCAGTATGAACTCATCTTAATTTGATTACATCTCTTCTTCCAAATAAGGTCATATTCACAGGTACCGAGGGTTGGGGCTTGAACATTCATCTTTGGAGAGGATGCAGTTCAGTCCAGTACATCTGGTGTATTACATTGATTGATTTCATTATGTTGAGCCATGCTTGTATTTCTGGGATAACTCCCACTTGGTCATAGTGTGTAATCCTTTTGCTATTATTCTGGACTTCATTTGCTTGTTTTTTGTTGAGGATTTTTGTATCTTCATTCAAAAGGATATTGGTCTGTAATTTTCTTGTGGTAGTTTTGTCTGGCTTTGGTAACAGAGTAATGCTAACCTCATATAACGAGTTAGGAATTATTCCCTTCTCTTTTATTTTCTGGAAGAATTTGAAGTAGATTGGTGTTGATTTTTCTTTTTTTTTTTCTTTTTTTAAAATAAATTTATTTATTTTAATTGGAGGTTAATTACTTTACAGTATTGTATTGGTTTTGCCATACATCAACATGAATCCGCCACAGGTATACACATGTTCCCCATCCCGAACCCCTCTCCCTCCTCCCTCCCCGTACCATCCCTCTGGGTCGTCCCAGTGCACCAGCCCCGAGCAACCAGTATCATGCATTGAACCTGGACTGGCGATCGTTTTAAAATGTGTAGAATTTACTGTGAAATCATCTGGTTCTGTCTGGACTTTTGTTGAGAGGTTTTTGGTTCCTGATTCAACCTCCTTATAGAAATAAAAGATCATAAGAGAATACTACAAATAATTGTACATCAATAAATGAGGTAACCTAGATGAAATGGACAAAATCCAAGGAACATACAATCCACCAAAGAAGAAAGAGAAAATCTGATGCATGGACTCATGTCACCTATACCATGATTTTCTTCTAAAAGGGAGTAAAATCGCGGGCTTTCTGTGTTCAATAACCCAAGTACCGAATGAGACGCGGGAGGGACCGTGTTCCTAGGTGTGCGTCCATTGACCTAGGTGTGTTTCTCATGCCTCAGGTGTTTGTGGCCAGTCCTCACAAAACACAGCCTATTGTGGAGATTCTTCTGAAAAACCAACCCAAACTCATCGAGTTTCTGAGCAACTTCCAAAAAGAAAGGACCGACGACGAGCAGTTCACTGATGAGAAGAACTACCTGATTAAACAGATTCGTGACCTGAAGAAGGTGGCCCCTTGAAGTCCCACCGAGTTTCCTGCCACGTCACCGCCTCGTTTATTCAGTTCGTGTGACAAGTGTTATTTCAAAAAGTAGCCATTCTTGGGAAGGCTGTGGAGGTGCCTGTTTTTCCTCAATCTGTCATTCAGGGTAGGTGGAACATAATCATTTGAATGAAAAAAAATTAATTTAGAATAATATATTCATTTTAACCTGTGATTATTTATATGAAATCAGAGCCATTGTATTGGGAAATTGATGAAAGCAACTTTAACCCTTTCTTAGTGAAAGGCAGCAAGGCTGTGGGCTTGCAGATGAGCCCTCAGTCACCACAAGCCACCAAGTACTGGGAACTCAAAGGGTGGATGTCACCCAGTCCTCAAAGAGGATTAAATTCTCAGAGGAGAACTGGGAGTTGGGGCAAGATGCACAAAACTGTTTTGCCCATCTGCAGCTGGACCCACAAATTTCTTAAGGCACTAAGAAAGTAAGATCCAGTATTTTCAGCCATTCTACATTCTATTCCCTGCCCACATCTTTTAACCATAATCATTCATTCTTAACTTCCTAGGAAACTGATACCCTCCTTTCTGCTTATGACCTCACATTCCATCTCAATGAATCTCCTCTGCACACCTGACTCATGGTACACACACACACACACACCCCCCCTACTCTGACCAGGTCAGTATGGAACCAACTAGGTATAAGCAGGGTGGTCTAACAAGGATCACAGGCATGGAGGACCCACCGGGTAGGACCTGCTCACTTGAAAACTTGTAACAGACGGTTAAGAACCACAGCTCTAGCAGAAGTAATTGCTGTTTCACAGACTTCTATAGGGTTAGTGAATATTTGGAATATTTCATTCATGCTTCTTTTTTTTTTTCCATACTTCTTAATTTGGAAAAGAAGTTTTATGGTGAAAGTGTTTTTCAGAGTAAGAATCATTGCATCGAGATGCCTAGTGTGTGTAAAACCACAGGTCCAGAGGGTCACACAGGGCTTTAGACCACTTATACATAAGGGAACACTGCAGTTGGAAGGACAAATGATTACATGCATGAACCATCCTCAAAGGACTAAAAAAAATTTTCACTCTAATTTCTGATCTGTCATTGTAATTTTACATCAGATTCTTCACTGAAAAGGTTTCTGTAAAAATGTTGGTCTCAAATACTCTCTTGCATACTAGGATGATTTAGGAATTAATTTGTGTTTTCTTAAAATAAAGGTCACGGTTTGTTTTCAGACAACAAGTGGACAAAATGGAATTTTAAAGCTATATTTACGAGACATTAAAGGTACAATTGTTAGTCTGTATTTTTTTTTAATGATTCTGTTTCCAGATCATGAATTAGTGCCTTCCATAGGAATCTTCACTTTTTACAATGTAGGGTACTGTGTTCTTGAACCAGATATTTCTCCAGCCAGAGAGGGGAAGATCCCTCTCCAGGATCCATGCTCTTGTAGATTTAGCATCTGAAGCATCACCTGGCGTGGTTTGATCCTTCTTGGCTACATTTATCCCCGCCCCCAGCCCCAGCGTTGAATTCTGAGGCAGATGCTATTGGGTCTGCGGGAGCTTCTTGTAGCAGCCCTGACCAGTGCTGGACCATCTGATGGCCTTCAATCTTGCATCGCTGAGGTCAGATTATTTTTATAACATTCCCTGACAGTCCAGAGTCTCTTTGAATCTGACTTTTCTGGTTTTGTTTGTTTAAAAGAGATGAGTGTAAATATTAAAAAAAAAAAAAAAGAAAGAAGGCCCAGCACTATTGGAAATTTATTTCTTTGCTTAAATACTGTCCCACACATCATGGGACATGTACTTTCAAGTGGAAAGCAAAACCTTGTTAGAATTCTTTTTTTGATAAGTAAAACATATTGTATTTCCTCTGAGCTTGAATTAGCTCTTTCCTAGCAAACCCCCGTATAAATGAAGTAGCTGGGGTTTTGCTGTGATACAAATTTGTAAATTATTAACGTGAGAAAGAGGGAGCCAAAAGCTCACGGTTAAAGTACGTTTGCATAAAAGTCACTGTAAATATTGTGAGATTTGAGTTTCGAAAAGGTCATATTTAATAAGCCATTTCAAAAGCACACATTTAAATAAAGACTGACTAAATGAAAAGGTGCCACATGCTCCTTGGTCGGTTTCATCTCTCTCTGCGTGTCCCGCCCCTGTGTTCTTGTCACCGCTCCAAACAAGGAAAGCACCGGGCTGCCCGGAGGCCCCGCGTCCCCAGCTGTCCCCTTCCGCGCTGTCCCGCCCCGTGCGGCTCACTGCCCTTGACCGAGGGCTGCCTGTCAGGCAGCAGGCATTTCACAGCTGCCCCACTACAGCCAGAGTCATCCCCATTTTACATTCGAGGAAACCAGGCGCTGAGGAGTTTATCCCAGACAACGAGCACCAGAGCTGGGGAACAGAGCCACGGTGGCCAGAGGCCAAACTCCTACTCTTACTCTTACCAGGGCTGTGAACGAAGGGCGGTCCTGGGGGTCTGCACTCATGCTATGCCCTCCCCGACTGCCGCCGGGTAGGCTCCCAGGGGTGAAGGTTCTAGAATGAAGCCAGGATGGATTGAGATCATATTGTTTTTGGATGGGGCTCTGGCTCAAGCCAGGCGTTTGCCCAAATGTTAGGATTACTTATAGTGGGAGGAAAGGCCAAGAGGCACGCGGTCCTTGAGCAACCGTTCTGACTGCCAGCCTCTGTGGCTGCCCGTCTTTGGAGGGCTCTGGGGAGCAGTACCTACTGGAGGGGGGTGGGCAGCGAGCTTCCCAATGCCTCTGTCAGCGACCACACTAGCTGGTCCATGTGACATGCAGCTGCTCTGAGCCACGGTGCAATCTGGAAATGACATACGACCTGAAAGTGACTGGAATCATGTGAAGGAAAATGAAGTTGAAAAATCACTAGGATTTTTAAAATATGAAATGATAGTTATTTTAAAATAACTTGACGGGTCTTTCTAGTCTTAGAGACTTAAGATCTATATCTTTTACTTGTTTTTTTCTGTGTTATCCAAAAGAATATTGTATGTATGGATGAATCACCACCATCTTTTCATGCCTGTTCTTTCAGGAACGTTTTGGCTATTTTAATGAGGGCCCATAACGGAGAAGACAATGGCACCCTACTCCAGTACTCTTGCCTGGAAAATCCCATGGATGGAGGAGCCTGGTAGGCTGCAGTCCATGGGGTCGCTAAGTATCGGACCCAACTGAGTGACTTCACTTTCACTTTTCACTTTCATGCATTGGAGAAGGAAATAGCAACCCACTCCAGTGTTCTTGCCTGGAGAATCCCAGGGACAGTGGAGCCTGGTGGGCTGCCATCTATGGGGTCGCACAGAGTCGGACACGACTGAAGCAACTTAGCAGCAGCATACTTAGACAAAGCCCGAAACAAAAAGAGACCTGGAAAAGCTAGACTTAGTCTTCCTAAGAAGATTGAAAAGACAGAAGAGGGCTGTGAACACGGATGTGATTGTGTATTTTGGGTGGTTTTTTTTTTTTTTTAAATAATTTTATATATTTTTGGCTTTGCTGCGTCTTCATTGCTGCGAGCAAGCTTTCTCTAGTTGCCGCAAGTGGGGGCTACTCTAAGTGCAGTGCCTGGGCTTCTCGCTGCGGCGGCTTCCCTTGTGGACCACACAGGCTCAACAGTGGGGGCACTCGGCTTAGTTGGTCTGTGGCATGTGGGATTTTCCCAGACCAGGGATCAACTGCATTGGCAGGCTGATTCTTTACCACCCTGAGCCACTAGGGAAGCTCGTGATTTTATTTTTGATGTACAGAAAGCGCTGTTATGGGGCTTCCTTGGCGGTCCAGTGGTTAAGACTGTGCTTCAGTGCAGGGGGCGTGATTTTGACCCCTGGTTGGGGAACTAAGATCCCATATGCCATTTGGGGTGGCCAAAAAATTTAAAAATACTAAAAAAAATTATTTTAAAAAGAAAGTGTTATTATATGACTACCTAATTAAAGCAAAGTACAGCAAAATGAGCAGCCTAGCCGGCGCTAAGCCTCTTCAGACAGCCCTTTGTATCAGTCCCAGAGTTGATGGAGGAAGCACTGACTCATAGAAAGGGTGAGTAACTTCACCCGATCAAACGGCTGCAGCAGAGCAGAGCCGGGATTGAGGGCTGACCCCCAAGTCCAGGCTGCACGCCTGGGCCGCCTCCCTCCAAGCCTGCTCTTCAGCTCCACCCCCAGGACAGACACATCCTTCATCATGGCCCCCAGGGAAAAGAGGAAATCCTGCTGAAGGAGAACTCAGCAGGAAGATTTCAAAAGCTAGCTTCATTTCAGAGGGTAGCTTTGTTCCACGTGGTTGTCTGATGTTGGAAGAAGACATTAGACCTACATGTGGGACAAGAGATTCCATCTTGAACTTCTGGATCCTTTTGAGCAATCGCTTGACTCTGAAAAACGAAAGTGAAAGTGTCAGTTGCTCAGTTGTGTCTGACTCTTTGCGACCCACCAGGCTCCTCTGTCCATGGGATTCTCCAGGCAAGAATACTGGCATAGGTTGCCATGCCCTCCTCCAGGGGATCTTCCGACCCAGAGATCAAACCCGTGTCTCCTGTGTCTCCTGCATTGGGAGGTGGGTTCTTTACCACTGGCACCACCTGGTAAGCCTGTGGTCAACTGCAGGATGGCGCAATTCACTGTAGAGCTCCCCTGGCTGAGCCCAGATTTGGAGCAACTGAAGGAGAGGGTGCCTGGCTGGGGCTGGACCCCGACGACAGGCCCAGCCAGGAGGCCTGAGCTGTCATGGCTCCACCTGCCCAGTGAAAGGGTGTCTGCCACCTCACTTCCATTTGCAACGCTGCCAACTTTCTTTTGAGCCCAACCAGGCAGGAGAGGAGACCCTGGAAGCCTGTTGCAGCTCAGTTAAATGGACATGTTCCAGACTCCCCGTGTAGGTGCTGTACTGGGGGCTGTGTTCTCACATCCTCTTAGCATCTTACCCCCTTGAGGACCTCTGGCTGGTTTTCCCTCTTAAATGACACAAAAGGGTTGTGTGGAGTTGCTGGAACTACACAGACAGCAGGGACAACCATACCTGGACTTCATCCCAGCTCCACAACAAGGATTCGATCTTGGGAATCACTCACCTTCATTTTCCTACCCGTAACACAGCGGGGAAAGAGAAGCTGATTCACAGAGAGTCAACGAGATAAAATCTGTGATGTGCCAATCCAGGGTCACTCCCATGTTGACTCCCTCAGCTAGCCCTCGGGGTTCACGGCCAGTGGGAGAGGGAGTCACGCTCCAGTGTGGAGTCCGGGTGGAAGGGGCCACGGGCAGGAAACACACGTGGCCAGAGATGACAGGTGTGTGCCCTGAGCACTGAGCGTGTGGACACGGGGAGGGATCTCAGAGGGGAGCCTTCAGTGGCGCCTCAAGGGTTTAGGGCCATCATGGAGGCAGCTGGCGTTTCAGCAGGAAGTGACCTGCATCCTGCCTGTCAGAGCAGTGTTGGTCTGGAGGGCAGTGGCCTGGTCTGGGGAGTGCTGAGCGAGGGGGTGCAAGACAAGGAGGAGCCTCTAAGAGCAACTATGGCCGATCTGAGCCTTCTCTGGGTTGACCTGATTCCAGGTGTTTCACAGATACTAAACTCAAACCTTAGAACCTCTTGTGAGGCAAGAGCTCTTATGATCCTGACTTTACAAATGCGGGAACCAAGGCTGAGAGAGCGTGGGTCACTGGCCAGGCCTTGCCGGTAAGCACGTGGTGGGGCAAGGTTCAAACCCAGGGGCCAGAGGCAGGAGCCTTGGAACCTGTGAGAGAACTTAGGACTTGACATTGACTGGGCTTAGTTCCACATCCCTTCTCAAAGATCACGGCGTTAAGAGCACGCGAAACTTGGCTAAAAGGATTCCTGGGAGATGGCCTCTCAGGGGACAAATAAGAGACTGCTGTTTGAGGTGACAGCGAAGAGGAGGTTCAACTTGCTAGTCCAGCTCCTTCCTCCAGGTGCTTCTTTCCAGAAAAATATCTCCTCTAAAAAGTCACAGTCACCTGGCCCAGTGTGCCCCGTGCATAGAGATGCCATGTGAAGGACCCCACGACGCCCAGGTCAGCTGGCAAACTGCAGCTTTTATGGAAGATGACAAATGACCATCTAGCATCATACGCCTTCAGGTTGGTTTGTTTGCGCTTTGGGATATGCCCACGTGACACAGAACACTTGGATAAACATATAAAAAAACTCCCCGTGAACCAGAGACGCAGGTGTTCGATGTCGAGAAGACAACACGGTCAGATGACTGGCAGCTTCTCTTTCTTCCTGCTTCTCATCCAGTCCAGTTCAGTTCAGTCGCTCAGTCGTGTCTGACTCTTTGCGACCCCATGGACTGCAGCACGCCAGGCCTCCCTGTCCATCTCCAACTCTTGGAGCTTGCTCAAGCTCATGTCCATTGAGTCCAGATGCCATCCAACTATCTCATCTGCTTCTCATCCAAGGACCTGCTGTATCTAAAACGCACTTAACCTTGCTTCAGCGCCCTTCCCTGCCCCCCACCAGTTCACTGGTTTCTATAAAAATAAAAGGAGATCTGGACTCATTGATCATCTGCTGAGAATCACATCAAGTTACATCAGCTCTGATTAGATGACTTGACTCAGTAAAACTTAACAAAGACCATAGAGCATTCAGAGTCAGTGCCTCTGGCTGAACAACAGTGGACCATTTCATACCAAAGGAATGTATCTACCAGGCCTTCTCAGGCCCATTAGACAATATAAAGGATGGGAAAGAGGAGAATTCCAGTCATTAGCCCACTATTAAACACGGTTCTGCTGCTAACATTACAGAAAAGCTGCCAGCACTTGAGTCCAATTATCCATTTGCTTCTGTTACTGTTTCCCTGATAGCTCAGTTTCTCTGCTAGCTCAGCTGGTAAAAAATCTGCCTCCTAATGCAGGAGACCTCGGTTCGATTCCTGGGTCAGGAAGATCCACTGACAAAGAATAGGCTACCTACTCCAAGGCCCTTCCTTGGGTTTCCCCGGGGGTGGTGTTTGCCCCCAGGAAACCTGAAAGTAAGGCATAGTCACAAACTTTCAGGAACTGTATCATTTTAAAATATTTTTTTGATGTGGGGCATTTATTAAGTTTGTTACAAGATTGCTTCTGTTTTATGTTTTGATTTTTGGGCTTCCAGGCATGTGGGATATTAGCTTAGTGACCGGGGACAAATCTACACTCCTGCATTGGAAGGCAAAATGTTAACCACTGAATCGCCAGGGAAGCCCCATGAACTGTAACTTCTAAATGCTCTTGGCTGGGATAGAGACCCTTTGGTGACAGTAAAGCCACCACATCTTAGTTCGTCCTGCTTACCTGTTGCTTTTCCTTATCATAAACACACACACATGCACACACGTGTAAAAAAGGGGGTTCCAGAGCAGGTCAGGCTTATATTTAGAAAGCCATCATCACTAGAAATACAGGCCAAGGCTTAAAAGAGACCCTCATATTAAAAAATAAATAAATAAAAGTTTCTTCATTTTTGATGACTACAAAAGTCATTAAAACAGGTCAGGGCTCAGAATCTAAGAAAGATGTTACTATTTGCAGCCTGGTTTAGTGCAGTGGTTCTCATTTCTAATGCAGTAAATATTTTTATATCTTACACAGTAAACATTGATAGGTGGCTCAGACAGTAAAAGAATCCGCCTGCAATGCAGGAGACCTGGGTTCGATTCCTGGGTTGGGAAGATTCCCTGGAGGAGGGCATGGCAACCCACTCCAGTATTCTTGCCTGGAAAATCCCACGGACGGAGGAGCCTGGTGGGCTGCAGTCCATGGGGCCGCTAAGAGTCAGACAAGACTGAGCAACTTCACTTTCACTTTTCACTTTCATGCACTGGAGAATGAAATGGCAACCCACTCCAGTGTTCTTGCCTGGAGAATCCCATGGACAGAGGAGCCTGGTGGGCCACAGTCCATGGGGTTGCAAAGAGTCGGACATGACCGAGCAACTAAGCAGCAAACATTAATAGATTTAACCCAAATAAATGAATCATTTGGGTCTTTAATAACTTTTAAAATGGTTTTATTTATTTATTGGCTGCGTTCTGGGTCTTCGTTCCTGCATGGGCTGTTCTGTAGTTTCACAGAGTGGGGGCTATTCTCTAGTTGCAGTGCTCAGGCTTCTCATCGCGGTGGCTTCCATTGTTGCAGAGCACGGGCTCAAGAGTTGAGGCGCACGGACTTAGTTGCTCTGTGGCATGTGGGATCTTCCTGGATCAGAGATCGAACCTGTGTCTCCTGCACTGGCAGGCAGATTCTTTATCACTGAGTCACCAGGGAAGCCCGGGTCTTTAATAATTTTTGAGAGTGTAAAGAGGTCTTGAGACCAAAAATTCGAGAACCTCTGGTTTAGCTGAAAAACGGTACATTTTGGAGTAAAATGATTTTTTAAGTTTGTTTTATCTCCCACTAGCTAGGTAACTTTAGAAATTTAACCTCAGTGGCCTTCCACTTTCTATGGGTCGAACTAATTGCCCTTGCAAGTATCTGCTCAAGCATGTTTCCCTGATTGTTTCTGTAGGGTTGGTTCCACAACCCCAGAACCTAGCACAGCATGATGCATGATACAGGACAGGGCCTCAGTAAATAACTATGAACTGATCAGTTGATCGGTGGGGCAGATATGAGGATTACATGGGGCAATATGTGCAAAGTGCTGCTGAGGCACCTGCCTTTGGGCACGCTAAGTCGTGTCTGACTCTCTCTGACCCCATGGACCATAGTCCACCAGGTTCCTCTATCCATGGGATTCTCCAGGCAAGATTACTGGAGTGGGTTGCCATTTCCTCCTCCAGGGGATCTTCCACAGCCAGGGGTCGAACCCAAGTCTCCTGCATTGCGGGCAGATTCTTTACTGTCTGAACCACCAGGGAAGCCCCAAGGTACCCGGCACAAAGCAAGGGTCATAGGTACTCAGTAAATGTCAGATCTCTTTCCTCACCACAAGGCTGTCCTCTGTTAATGCGCGGTTCACCTAAATAAAGTGAATATATAAAGCATTGGGTCTCAAAGTGTGGTTCCTAAACCAGCAAACAGCAGTAGCACCTGAGAAATTGTCAGAGATACAAATTATTTGACTCTTAACACTAGACTCACCCAGTCAGAAACCCTGGAGGTGGGGGCCCATGGATCTACATTAAATATTGTTGCAAAGTATTGTAAGGGAGGAAGGTGGTTAGGCGGCTGAGAGGTGGAGTTCCCCCTGCTGCAGGCCCTGGGACCGCACAGAGCCTCGCCTCTCCCATAAGACGTGGGAGCCAAAGTTCTCCTAGACTAAGACGCTGCCAGCAGCTCTTCCTAAAGAGGAAGGCGAGGCAATTGGGGCGGGAGAATCAGAAGAAGTGAAGTGACGTGGAAGTCGCTCAGTCGTGTCCGACTCTTTGCGACCCCATGGACTTATACAGTCCATGGGATTCTCCAGGCCAGAAGTGTCTGGTAACCAACTCCGCCTCTTTGGGGAAAGGCTCCACCAACCCCATCCCTGAACCTAGAGGTCTGAAACCGCCGGTGCTCTGGCGCCCTCTAGCGACCCATCGCTGTGGGGTCAACTCTCGCCTCTCCCCTCTGCCTCGGTTCTCAGCCCGGGGCCCGCTAGGGGCTTTGAGCACCTTCCAGGCTGATGCTGTTCCTCCTCTCCCTCAAAAGTGCAAACAAGCGTCCTCCGGAGGTTTAGGATCTGTTGGAAAAGGAAGCTCTTTTGGTCAATACGCTTTAACTCTGAGAAGGTGGATTTCTAGAATGAACCTGAAATACTGTGTTTTCCTCCCGGTGTTTGCAAGAAGAAACAACCCAGAGTGCAGTGTGCTTGCTGGCCCCCTCGCTGACAGCAGCCTCTGGACATCAGGGGCCCAGGAAAGCCCGTCCCCCCTCTCATGGCAGCGCCCTAGCTTGTTAGGCAGGGAGGCTCCCAGCCAGGAGGCCTGGGCCTCTCCGAGGGACCCTGACGCATGGGATCACCATGGCGCCTGGGAAGGTGGAGAGAGTGAGAGCTGGGCACCTGGCCTGCATCAGCTGTGTGATCTGGAATCATTTCCTGACCACTCAGTGCCTGGCTTTCCAAGCAGGACATAGAGGAGGCCCTGAACCAGAGGGAAGAGTCAGTCTCCCCAAAAAACCTCCTTTCCCACGGGCCCCAAGCCAAGCACAGGTGCCACACGTCATGAGCTGATGTGCGACAAGCCAGGGAATGCAGTCCAGCACCCCGGCCCCCGGCCCTGCCTGAGGGACCCCCCTTTCCCTCTTCCGTGACAGCAACTCAGAGCCGGTCCCAGCATCCTGGGATGTCTGAACTGCGCTGGTGTGGCCTGCTCCACACAGCTCAGTTTCCAGGTCATTCCGACAGGGAACAAGAGCACCTGCCGGGTGTTCCAGCTGCAGGGTCCCCGCTTTACAAACTGCCCCATGACTTTTACAGTTGGGAGAAGTGAACATCAAAGCCCAAGACCAGCAATCTTATGCATTGATGATGCAAGTAGAAACTGGGGTAACCTCTTTGAGGGTACTTGATAATATTCAAATTTCCTCAGAATTTTAACTTCTGGATATTATTCCACAGATATCCCTGTGAAATTATTTTGACACACAAGATATTTGTGCAGAATATGGCGAAGGTACAGGACTGGAAATGACTCACATTTCCATCAACAGAGACTGATTCAGTAAATTATGACAGGGCCATAAATTCAAATACATGGTTGTATTACATATGTGTATGTGTAAAATATAAATACATATGTATATATTTTAGTTTTGCACCATGTGAATGTACTACAGATTCTAGATACTAGTTTTCAAAGTACAAAGCATCACATCTACCCTTTTAGAATGGAAATTCTAAAACTGAGGAAAAAGAGATAAATTATCTGCTAGTCTTAAATAGTAGGATATGTGCACAGAACTCAAAAACTGTGTGTGAGTGTGTGTGTGTGTGTGTGTGTGTGTGTGTGAACTTGCCTAAATAGAACTGTGCTCTTGGGAACACTTCCTGGTACTTTCCTGTGAAATAAAAACTGTTATCTTGCTGATTGAGCTCATGGGGGTCATGGGATTTAAGATGACTGATTTAATCAAAAGGGTCACTTTGATTTAAGAGGGCTGATTGATCAAACGAATTTTGTGAAGAAAAATTGCTCATGCGCAGTTTTAGCTTTCTCTTTCAAATGTCACAGCTGAATCAACCAAGTCCACAGAGAAATTGCATGTATTTACATTTCAAAGGATCTACAGGGGAATCTTTTATTCTATCTTCAATGAAAGATCCATTCAAAAGGAACAAACTTTCTAAAGTGTTAATTTTACAGTCCTGGCTCAGAACATCAAAAATACATTATAACTTTGTCTTTTTAACTGTGTATTTATTTGGCTTTATTGGGTTGCGGCCCGGGGCCTCGTCACTGGGTAATGTGGGAATCTCTCATAGCTGCCCAGAACTCTCTAGTGGCACGCAGGCTCAGTAGTCCCGTGGCATGAAGGATCTCAAATCCCCGACCAGAGAGCAAACCTTCATCTCTTGCATTGCAAGGCGGATTCTTAACCACTGGACCACTAGGGGCGTCCCTAACTGTATATTTCTTATAACTTGGAAAACTAGAGCTCTTTCTCCTTGGAAATACATGGAGAAAAATAACAATAACAATAACAATATTTCAGGTTTATGCTTGAAACCACCTTCGCAGGGTCAAGGTGCATTGAGCTTCCTACTCTCAAGAGATCCTAAACGTCTGTAGGGCACTTCACGGCGCTTAGGGGGAGCGGAGGAGCGCAATCAGGCTGGCAGACGGCCGAGTGCTGGGGATGGAAGGCAGGAGGAAGGGTCGAGCGTCGGCTTTAGAGAGGACGGCCTCTAGAGGGCGCCGGGCACCAGCGGAGCCCACCTGCTTCTCCTCAGCCAGACCTCCAGGCTGCGAGATGCGGCTGGTGGAAGCCCAAGGATGTGCCCAGAGAGCAGAGGTTGGTTCCCGGGCGCCTCTGACTCTCCGGCCCAAACTGCTTGGCCTCACAGAGGCCCCTTCGGCATCCGATGGGTCACTTCCCCTCTGATCGGGTGGCTCAGGGGCTAGACAGGCTGACGGGATGTTTCTGAAGAGGCAGGGCGCTGGATCCAGAACTACCTGGCTTGACTCTCGGACTTGCGGCTTGCCTGTTGGCATTTGAAAAAGGAGGGATGCGGGGATGGCGGTCCTGAACGGGCAGCCTGTAAAGGCGGCAGTATTTTGGCGGGTGGGCTGTGCTCATCCCTGCGCCCTTTCTCTCGAGAGATCCCCCCCAAACTTCTTTTGTTTTCCATCTGAGCCTCTCTCCTGTCCCCACACCCCTTCTTCCCTCAGCAGAAGGGTCTCATGTATCCATCTGTTGCCCAATCACTGATCCTAGACTTGGCGTCAAAAGCTATGTGAGGTGCTGGGATCAAGGAAGCCTCCAACTTTTGAAGTTGCAGGCTTAAGGGGCAGACGGAGCGGTGGAGCTGGGTTACGTGACTAAAAGCCGCCCACCTGCCTTCCATCCCGGACACCTGGCGTTTAGCGCCCGGGGCGGGGCGGGGCCTGACAACAGACCCTGCAAGTGACTGGGGGCCCAGCGCCCCGCCGACCGGAGTGGAGCTGGGGGTCACTGCGGAGCCCGAACTCCTTGCGCCGCGACTCTGCTATCCGCCCCCGCTGAAGCCCAGACCACACCTGGGGCCGCCCTCCAGGTGCGCTGGCCCGGACCCTGCACCGCGTGGGTCGGGGTGGAGGTGGGGGGCGCGAGGCCGACTTTTGAGGCGCAGGGGGTTCGCTCCGAGCTGCGGCTACTCCTTCGGAAGAGCGGCCCCGCAGCACCTTCCGTTCAGTTCAGTTCAGTCACTCTAAGTAGTGTCCGACTCCTTGCGACCCGGTGGACCGCAGCACGCCAAGCCTCCCTGTCCATCACCAACTCCCGGAGTTTACTCAAACTTGCGTCCATTGAATCGGTGATGCCATCCCACCAACTCATCCTGTGTCGTCCCCTTCTCCTCCAGCACCTTAGTCCAGGGGAATGTGGGTCTCTCTTTTCGCCCCTTTGCCCTCTGCCCGGCTGGCTCGGGCCCGCGTGGAATCGGGGAGCGGGGGGGACAGAGTCCAGGCTTGAGTCGCAGAGCCCCTCCTCCTGTGGGCCGGGAGTGTGTGCGGGTGGGTGCGGGGGTCCTGGGTCTGCACCCCCGGGGGCGGGATTCAGCTTCCTAACCTGCCCCCACCTTACAGTGGAATTTCCAGTAATACTTAATTGCCTCTCGAGTTCTCGGGCTTAAAATTGATCCATAGATTCGCAAGTCCCTTGTTTTAGCCAAGTGCCTCTGTGCTCCTTCAGCTGTTAGATCCAGTACCAGCGGGGAGGGGCCAGCGGATGCGACTGGAGGAGCCCCCGAAGCCCTGGGCTCAGCAGACTAAGGCCCGAGCCGCGCTGTCACAGAGGGCCTTGGGGTGATCGAGGATGATAGTTAATTGTAAATGGAATTATTTTATTTCTTTATAATATTTGGTCACTATTGTACTGTGATGCTGGGCAAGATTGAGGGCAGGAGGAGAAAGGGGCGACAGAGGATGAGATGGTTGGATGGCATCACCCACTCAGTGGACCGGAGTTTGAGCAAACTCCAGGACATGGTGAAGGACAAGGAAGCCTGGCGTGCTGCAGTCCATGGGGTCGCAGAGAGTCAGACACCACTTAGCGACTGAATGATAACAGATTGTATTAATATGTAATGCAGCTGACTTTTGTATGTTGATTCTGTATCCTACAACCTCATTGTACTTACTACTACTATTAATACCATTGGGGGCGGGGAGCCATATATAAGGTCACGTTTTCTGAAAACAGAAGAAGCTTTACTTTTTCCTCTCCATTTTGGATGCCTTTCTATTTCTTATTTTCTGTCCGATTCCTCTGCTTAGGACTTCAGTACTGTCTGTAATAAGAGTCGTGAGTGTGGATAGCCTTATCTTGTTCCTGATTTTACAGGAAAAGCTCTGAATTTTTCACTTGGGATGGAACCCGGGTCTCTTGTATCTCCTCCGTTTGGCAGGCAGATTCTTTACCACCGCACTACCTGGGAAGCCCATATATCTGTTAGGTTTACTTTTCTAAGGCTTCCCTGATGGTTCAGTTGGTAAGGAGTCTGCCTGCAAGGTGGGAGACCCGGGTTCAATCCCTGGTTGGGGAAGATCCGTGGGAGAAGAAAATGGCTAACCCACTCCAGTATTCTTGCCTGGAGAATCCCATGGACAGAGGGGTCACAAAGGGTTGGACATGACTGAGTGACTAACACTTTTTACTTTTCGAAAGCGTTATGCAGGTCAGTGTTTTTCATTAACTTTCTGCCTGGAGATCTATCCGTGTTTACAGATGGGATATTGAAGTACCTTGCTATTCATTACTGTTCCTTTGTATGTAGTTTTGTTCATATTTGCTTTAAGTATCTACATGTTCCTGTGCTGGGTGCACACATATTTGTAATAGTCTCTTGATAATTTGACCCCTTTATCACTGTGGGGTAACATTCTTTGCCTCTTGTAACTGATTTGGATGGAAAACATGTACTAAGTACAGTTACTCCCGCTGTCTTTTGGGCTGCTATTTGCATGGAATATATTTTCACATCCTCTCACTTTAATCTATATATGTCCTTATGTTGAATTAAGTCTCTTGTAAACAGCATGTTGCACGTTCTTTTTAAAATTACTGTTTTATTTTGAACATGCCGCTTGGCCTGCAGGATCCTTGTTCCCCAACCAGGGATTGTACCCAGGTTCCCAGCAGTGAAAGTACAGGAACTTAACCTCTAGATCTCCAGGGAATTCCCTGTAGGTTCCTTTCTTAAATTAATTCAGTCTCTTTGTGTCATTTAATTGGAGAATTCTATCCATTAATGTTTAAGCTGTTGATAAGGATTTTCATTGTTTTCTGTCTGTTATTGTTGTTGTTCTGAAGGAGGAAACAGAACAGGTTGTCTTGAAAGCAGGACTCCACCTAGGGCCGGACTGTGGACTTTGAGCTATATGCACAGTATCTATGGAAATGACATACCAACTGGAAAACCAGGCCCCCAGAAGGAAGCAGCCCAGGGCTCTCCATCGCCTAAAAGAATACCCTAATTATCTGTGTAACCGAATAGAATCATACATTCTATTATGCTTATTGGGGTATGACCACAGGCCTACTGATAATTGTCCACTGTTAACTACCTAGGCTTAAGGCATATGAATCATGGGTTAACTTTGATTTTATCTTTCTTTTTCCTTTGTTCAGACTAGTTTCAGGGAATTTGGGGTATATAAGGTTTTCACAAAAACTGGTCGGGGTCCCTGCCTAAGAGGAGACTCTGCCTCGGGCCTGCAGGTGTAATAAACTGCACTCCACTATCCGCATTGTCCTGAGTGAGTTTGTTTTCCGGAAAGCTGGCTGCAACAGTTCCTTTAGGGGTTTTGTGGTTTTTTTTTGGATATGGTATGAATTAATTCTTTGTCTTTTGTGTAACTATAGTCGATTTTTCCTTTGTAGTTTCCATGAAATGTATGTAAAGTATCTTGTATGTAAAATATATTTAAGTTAATAACTAACCTTTAATTTCATAAAATATTTCATGTA
Source organism: Bubalus kerabau (assembly GCF_029407905.1). Taxonomy (NCBI): domain Eukaryota; kingdom Metazoa; phylum Chordata; class Mammalia; order Artiodactyla; family Bovidae; genus Bubalus; species Bubalus kerabau. The sequence continues at coordinate 19,609,668 of NC_073635.1, read as the reverse complement.
AACCATAAATTATCCTCAGAAAAATACTTATATATGTGTTTGTATATATATACACACACAGACATACACAAATATCCATTACACATTTGGATATTGGTATATTTTTCTTTACATGTAAGATTTCTTATTATATTTAAGGAAGTCATTTTTTCCTTTTCTTCAGTTATTTTTTCCTGTTTTATCTATATGAGGAGTTCACGATAATTTTATTCATATGAGCACTTTCCACATGTGGTATTAGATTTATTTTTATTTTCTTTTATACTTTTAAAATCGCAGCCTCCCTTTTAATATACCTTTTAACTGATGTGTCTATGTGAACTGTGTACGAAATACTTACGCTATAGTCTTTAAAATATTTTGTCTTATTTTCTGTAACAAATTTCCATCGGTTATTCGGACTTATTAGATATAGATCCATGTGCTCTACAAATGGAGATGACTTTAATTCTTCTTTTCCAGTAGTAATTCTTTTACTACTCAAACTGTTGTTAGGGATTCATGTCTACTAGTGATCTTTCTGACAATTACAGGAAATTAATGTATAGGTGAACTCATGGGTATTGGAGATTTCTTTGGGTACATAAGCGTTAATATCTTTTTTATAATTGTTCCCTGTAATATTCTACCATGCTACTTTGTGTCTATCAAGTTGATCACATGCTTTTCCTAAATTTATAAGTCAATTAGTTATATTAATATATTTCCTAACAACCGAAACATTGGATTCTTTGGTGTTGGACTCACTTAATCTTGGTATAAAGTTTTTTCCCAAGTTAGCTTTGAAAGTGAATGTCAAAGTCACTCACTAGTGTCCGACTCTTCGTGACTTCCATGGACTGTAGCCCACCAGGCTCCTCTGTCCATGGGATTCTCCAGGCAATAATACTGGAGTGGGTTGCCATGCCCTTCTCTGGGGAATCTTCCCAACCCAGGGATCGAAGCTGGGTCTCCCTTATTGCAGGCAGATGCTTTACCATTTGAGCTGCCGGGAAGCCAAAAGTTAGCTTTATTAAGGCATTATTCATTTCTTCAAGTCTAATTGAGATATCAGCATACCGCATTGTGTAAGTTTAAGGTCTACAACACAGAAGAACTTTACAAAAAAGATCTTAATGACCCAGATAATCACAATGGTGTGATCACTCACCTAGAGCCAGACATCCTGGAATGTGAAGTCAAGTGGGCCTTAGGAAGCATCACTACAAACAAAGCTAGTGGAGGTGATGGAATTCCAGTTGAGCTATTTCAAATCCTGAAAGATGATGCCGTGAAAGTGCTGCACTCAAATGCCAGCAAATTTGGAAAAGTCAGCAGTGGCCACAGGACTGGAAAAGGTCAGTTTTCATTCTAATCCCAAAGAAGGGCAATGCCAAAGAATGCTCAAACTACCACACAATTGCACTCATCTCACATGCTAGTAAAGTAATGCTCAAAATTCTCCAAGCCAGGTTTCAGCAACAAGTGAACCGTGAACTTCCAGATGTTCAAGCTGGTTTTAGAAAAGGCAGAGGAACCAGAGATCAAATTGTCAACATCCACTGGATCATGGAAAAAGCAAGAGAGTTCCAGAAAAACATCTACTTCTGCTTCATTGACTGTGCCAAAGCCTTTGACTGTGTGGATCACAATAAACTGTGGAAAATTCTGAAAAAGATGGGCATGCCAGACCATCTGATCTGCCTCTTGAGAAACCTGTATGCAGGTCAGGAAGCAACAGTTGGAACTGGACATGGAACAACAGACTGGTTCTAAATAGGAAAAGGAGTATGTCAAGGCTATATATTGTCACCCTAGTTATTTAACTTATATGCAGAGAACATCATGAGAAACGTTGGGCTGGACGAAGCACAAGCTGGAATCAAGATTTCCGGGAGAAATATCAATAACCTCAGACATGCGGATGATACCACCCTTATGGCAGAAAGTGAGGAAGAACTAAAGAGCCTCTTGATGAAAGTGAAAGAGGAGAGTGAAAAAGTTGGCTTAAAGCTCAACATTCAGAAAACGAAGATCATGGCATTGGGTCCCATCACTTCATTGCAAATAGGTGGGGAAACAGTGGCGGACTTTATTTTTCTGGGCTCCAAAATCACTGCAGATGGTGATTGCAGCCATGAAATTAAAAGACGCTTACTCCTTGGAAGGAAAGTTATGACCAACCTAGACAGCACATTAAAAAGCAGAGACGTTACTTTGCCAACAAAGGTCCGTCTAGTCAAGGCTATGTATGGATGTGAGAGTTGGACTATAAAGAAAGCTGAGCACCGAAGAATTGAACTGTGGTGTTGGAGAAGACTTTTGAGAGTCCCTTGGACTGCAAGGAGATCCAACCAGTCCATCCTAAAGGAGATCAGTCCTGGGTGTTCATTGGAAGGACTGATGTTGAAGCTGAAACTCCAATACTTTGGCCACCCGATGCGAAGAGCTGACTCATTAGAAAAGACCCTGATGCTGGGAAAGATTGAGAGCAGGAGGAGAAGGGAATGACAGAGGATGAGATGGCTGGATGGCATCACTGACTCAATGGACATGGGTTTGGGTGAACTCCAGGAGTTGGTGATGGACACGGAGGCCTGGCGTGCTGCGGTTCATGGGATCGCAAAGAGTCAGACACGATTGAGCGACTGAACTGAACTGAACTGAAGGTTGACAGCATAATGATTTGATGAACATATATCAGGATTATCCCAATCAGTTTAGTGAACATTCAACACCTCATATAGGTATAAAATTCAAGAAATAGCAAAAAATTTTGAGATAACTCTTATGTACTCTCTTAACAACTTTCATATATAACATAAAGGGGTGTTAATTATATTAGTCATGTTGTAGCTTAAATCCCTAGCACTTATTAATTTTATAACTGGAAGTTTGTAACTTTGGCTGCATTCATCCAGTTCCTTCTCCACCCATACACTGCATCAGTCAGTCTGTTCACTCAGTCGTGTCTGACTTGGCGACCCCATGGACCGCAGCATGCCAGGCCTCCCTGTCCATCACCAACTCCCAGTTTACTCAAACTCATCCATTGAGTCGGTGATACCATTCAACTATCTCATCCTCTGTTGCCCCCTTCTCCTCCTGCCTTCAATCTTTCCCAGCATCAGGGTCTTTTCCAATGATTCAGTTCTTTGCATCAGGTGGCCAAAGTATTGGAGTATCAGCTTCAGTATCAGTCCTTCCAATGAATATTCAGGACTGATTTCCTTTAGGATGGACTGGCTGGATCTCCTTTCACTCCAAGGGACTCTCAAGAGTCTTCTCCTACACCACAGCTCAAAAGCATCAATTCTTCGGCACTCAGCTTTCTTTATAGTCCGACTCTCATATCCATACATAACTGGTGGAAAAACCATAGCTTTGACTACATGGACCTTTTTGGCAAAATAATGTCTCTTCTTTTTAATATGCTGTCTAGGTTGGTCATAACTTTTCTTCCAAGGAGTAAGCATCTTTTAATTTCATGGCTGCAGTCACCATCTGCTGTGATTTTGGAGCCCCCCAAAATAAAGTCTGTCACTGTTTCCACTGTTTCCCCATGTAATTGCCATGAAGAGATGGGACCAGATGCCATGATATTAGTTTTCTGACTGTTGCATTTTAAGCCAACTTTTTCACTGTCCTCTTTCACTTTCATCAAGAGGCTCTTTAGTTCTTCACTTTCTGCCATAAGGGTGGTGTCATCTGCATATCTGAGGTTATTGATATTCCTCCCGGCAATCTTAATTCCAGTAGTTTGAACATTCTTTGGGATTGGAATGAAAACTGACCTTTTCCAGTCCTGTGGCCACTGCTGACTTTTCCAAATTTGCTGGCATATTGAGTGCAGGACTTTCACAGCATCATCTTTCAAGATTTGAAATAACTCAGCTGGAATTCCATCACCTCCTCTAGCTTTGTTCGTAGTGATGCTTTCTAAGGCCCACTTGACTTCACATTCCAGGATGTCTGGCTCTAGGTGAGTGATCATACCATTATGATTATCTATGTTGTGAATATCTTTTCTGTACAGTTTTCTATGTATTCTTGCCGTCTCTTCTTAATATCTTATGCTTCTGTTAGGTCCATATTATTTCTGTCCTTTATTGAGCTCATCTTTGCATGAAATGTTCCCTTGGTATCTCTAATTTTCTTGGAGAAATCTCTAGTCTTTCCTATTCTATTGTTTTCTTCTATTTCTTTGCATTGATTGCTGAGGAAGCCTTTCTTATCTCTACTTGCTATTCTTTGGAATCTGCATTCAAATGGGTATATCTTTCCTTTTCTCCTTTGCTTTTTTGCTTCTCTTCTTTTCACAGCTATTTGTAAGGCCTCCTCAGACAGCCATTTTGGTTTTTTGCATTTCTTTTTCTTGGGGATGGTCTTGCTCCCTGTCTCCTGTACAATGTCATGAACCCCCATCCATAGTTCATCAGGCGCTCTATCAGATAATCCCTTGATTCTATTGCTCACTTCTGTATAATCGTAAGAGATTTAATTTATTTCATACCTGAATGGTCCAGTGGTTTTCCCTACTTTCTTCAATTTAAGTCTGAATTTGGCAATAAGGAGTTCATGATCTGAGCCACAGTCAGCTCCTGGTCTTGTTTTTGCTGTGTAGAGCTTCTCCATCTTTGGCTGCAAAGAATATAATCATTCTGATTTCGGTGTCGACCATCTGGTGATGTCCATGTGTAGAGTCTTCTCTTGTGTTATTGGAAGAGGGTGTTTGCTGTGACCAGCGCATTCTCTTGGCAAAATTCTGTTAGCCTTTGCCCTGCTGCATTCTGTGCTCCAAGGCCAAATTTGCCTGTAACCTGGAGTACACCGTGTCTGGTAACCACAAGTTTCTCTTACTCTGAGTTTGTTTGTTGAACTATAATTGACCTATGGCACTGGTAGTTCTGGTTGCCCAATGTAGCAATTAGATATTTCTGGACATTTCAAAATGATCAAGTAAAAGTCTGTGTATGTCATCTTATATAGGTAAGTATTACATAACTATTAACTACATTTCTCAAATCTCATACCCAAGACTGTTTGTTTGCAAGTCTGTACCTCTTCATCTCCCTCACCTTCTTCCCTCCTCCCACTCCCCTCCCTGGTGACTACCTACTCTTTCCTCTGTATTTACAAATTTGTTTTGTTTTGTTATCTGTTCATTTGCTTTGTTTTTTAGATTACACCGATAATTGAAGTCATACAATAATTGTTTTTCTAAGTCTTATTCACTTAGCATAGTACCCTCTAGGTCTATTCACGCTGTCTCAACTAGCAAGATTTCATTCTTTTCTATGGCCGAGTAATATCCTGTTGTGCATAGGTATGTATGTATTTATCCATTAATGGGCTCTTGGGTTGGCTATTGTAAATAATGCTGCTGTGATTGTAGAGGTGCAGATATATTTTCTTATAATTGTTTTGATTCTTTTCAGATAAATAACCAGAATTGGAATTCCTAAAATATATGGTAGATCTATTTTTAATTTCTTTTGAGAAATAGCCATACTTTTTTTCCAATTTTTTCCACAGTGACTATACCAATTTCCTTCCCACCAAGAGTGAAAAATGGTTGCCTTTTCTCTGTTGTCATCTGTTATTGTGTTTTTGATAACAGAATATTCTGACAGCTGTGAGATGGTATCTTCTTGTGATTTGATTTGCGTTTCTCTGATGAGTGATCCTGAGCATCTTTTCATGTGCCCATTGATCATCTGTATATTTTCTTTGGAAAATTTGTCTCTTCAGATCCCCTGCTCATTTTTTTAAACTGGGTGCTTTGTTCTATTTAAGTTGACTTTTATGAGTTCTTTGTATATTTGAGGCATCAACTCTATCAGATAATATACTGTGCAAGTAAACTTGAGCCTGAAGCCACCTAGTGGACCAATTCCAGCAGATGTTTAATATGAACCAAAATACATGTGTTTTCTGTTTTCAAGCCTTTTAAAATATATAATCAGAAATAACAAATAGAAAGACACCCAAATGCTATAGTGGTGTTGAATAGATTTTAATTCTTTATCCCCAAAGATTGTGTTTTAGAAAATCTGTATTTCTCAGGTATGCCTTCCTCACCTTCATCATCTAAAAAATAGCCCTCAGCAGAAGAACACATACTCCTCTGACACAGTATCTTTGGGGCTTATCCCCAGGGGAAAGAGACATAATATTAGAGGGTGGCTATTTGTACTAAATGGGCTTCCCCAGTGGTTCAGCGATAAAGAATCTGCCTGCAATGCAGGAGACGTGGGTTCGATCCCTGGGTTGGGAAGGTCCCCTGGACAAGGGCATGGCAACCCACTCCCATGGAGAGAGGAACCTGAAGAATCCCATGGACAGAGGAGCCTGGCAGGCTACAGTCCATAGGGTCGCAAAGAGTCAGACACGACTCAAGCAACTGAGCCCATTTATACTAAATACATTAATTTTTTTAAATGACTGCAGGAAAGGAATTTCATGCTTAAAGCCAAAACATTACAGAAAATATGAAAGCAGAGAAGTAAACATATTAATTTACCTCTGTTTATGCCCCTGAAATCATAACATGAGAGTGAAGTTTTGGCTTTCTCTGTTAAACATAAGCTCAGGACAGACAGAACAGAGGACTCAGTGAGGACAGTCAGAGGCTCTGCCCGGGAACGCGCTGCGTTGCACGAGGCTGTGCTCTGCTCTATACTGTCCTGAAAGATGTTGCCCAGCAGCCCTCGTTGAATCTCGTGAGTCTGATTGACAGCCCAAACCTTGAAACTCATTCCAGTAGTGTAACCAGGATCATGAAACAAGGCCTTCAGAATTGTGAGGTGGGGTGCGGGGCCGGGCGGGGGTGGTGGTTATTCTAGAATTCTACACCCAACAAACTATCTAAATTGAGGGCAGAATAAAGACATTCACAGATACTCACAGCATTGAAACTGTTCCCCAGCAACATCTGTTCTGACAGTCATCTCACCATCATGTACCTTTTCTCAGGGACCTTCTGAAAGATATGCCCGCCCAACTGAGAAAAAGTCTGGATTCTGGGGGTACCAGTTCAAGAAGGTGGAGGATGCCTCCGTCCCCACCCTCCCCCACCCCAGGAGCGCCGCGGAGGGAGAACCCGGGAAGACAGCAGTGCAGAAGGTCCAGTGACTGATCAGCCAGGTGGGAGGTGGTCAGAGGCTCTGGGAGGCACTTCTTCAACAAGAAAAGCTTTTTAGGATGCCCAATGTGCTTGAGTAGGGAGAGAAGGTTACACAGCTGGGAGAAGGGTTTGGTTACAGGTTAGCAATGAAATATACAAAACCAAGGTCCCCACAGCCCCACACAGAAAAAACAAACTTGAAATGCACGAAAATACATTTTATCCAGAAAGTCATCACAGTACATAACGTGATATAGCTGTGCGTAGCACTTACAGCCATAATACCAAACGATGAATACTGATGCAACCAAATTGAAAGAATATTAGGAAGATGGAGAGATGGAAGTGTGTGCTGAGGAGAAGGAGGTGAAAGCAAGCCCTTCCATGATGGAAATTCAAAAGAAAATACTTAAAACTGAAACACTATTAAGAAACATGTGATTTGGAGACAAATACAAAGTCAATCAGCTAAAATCCTTGAGCCTGGTGGCCTCTGGGGAGGGGTGATACAGAAGACAGAGGGGGTCTTACTGTTCCAAAGAAAGGGTCAAAGCTCATTTTAAATGTGTAGGTGTAATTTTACTTAAAAAATGACTTAATTTACAACGATAGAAGTCTTTTATTACTGTCACATACATGTTAAAATCAGCTAATACGTCAACAGGTACAGGACAAATGAGCACGGACATTGAAAACAAAACTGAAAATGTAAAGAGAAAAAAACCAAAGCTGATATGATTTTAGGCCCTTGTGACATCCTGAGCTAGACTTTAAGAAATCATTCACCTTCTGGACACTTGTGCTTCCAGTTCTGCAGAGGAGTATTCTAAATAGATGAGATCTAAGTTCCTTTGAAATCTGAGTCTGTTTAAGTGCAGTAGTTGAATAGGGTAAACACATTTTATGGGCGCATTTCTAAAGGGTATTCCATTTAAACAGGCCTTGTTTTCAACTGGTACTGATTATTAGGGCTTTTCACTTTTCTTATATGTAAAAAATATGTAATAATTTTAAATGATCACAGAAAAACCCCTTAATATAACACATGAAATGAAGGTTCTAAACTGTTCCTTGACTTAAGAAGCAGTAGTAACAGCCGCAGCTCAATGCTAAGCGGCCACTCTTGGCAATACCAGAACTTCAAAACATAGCTCTAAAGTGGGTTAAAAGCAGACTGCTGTGGTAGATCTGAAAGCTCAACTGTTCATGCATAAACCGAGGAAGATTTATGAGAAGGTATATTCTCAAACTCATTAAGTAACCGAGGAAGAGAAACCCATGGAAAAGCCGAATAAAAGAAAAAGTGCTGGCAGTGATTAGATACAGGTGAACCCTCACACTCCCCACCTGACAGCCGAGCGCCGAGCCAGACCTGCACTCACCCCACCTCCAGTCGGCGTGGCTGCTGTCCTTGGCAGTAATCAAATGTAGAGCTCTTTTTCAAATTATACATTTACTCTTGTCTTCCCAATCTTTGAAATTAATGGTGATGTATTTTTAAGGGCAAGTTCCGATTTCTCAGCCTGAGGGGTGAGCCCTCTTGACTGTGGGTGACTAGGTTCAGGCAGCGCTGTTGCTGACCCAGGGGGCTCCTGGTGCAGGTTAGCAATCTTTGCATGAGTTCCCAATCGCTTCCCTTTCCTACTTCCCAGGGTGACCACCCATCTCCATTACTTTCTCAGATGTTCATCTCACCCCCACTGTTTGCCGGCCCACTCCCTGCAGCCCCTTCAGGGCCTCCACTTCTACGCAGCCTCCACTTCTACAGGCCCTTCTCCCGTGACTCACCCGAGTGTCTGCCTGTCCTCCTGTGTGTTCCTTCCACCACTGTTCCTTCAGTTACATCCACAGGGCAGTTTTCAACCTTGAAGGTCATCAGAGTCACCTTCAGGGAATGCTGGCTGCAGCCCTGGTGTTTGATTCAACAGGTCTGGGTTAGGGCTTAACAATGTGCACTTCTAACAAGTCCCCAGATGAGGCTAACGCTGTTGGTCCAGGGACCCCACTCTGAGAAGCACTATTATTAACACGTGACTTTACGCTTACATCTGTCACTAGACTGCAAGCTTCTTGAGGTCAGGGAGCATTTCTTACACGTCTCATCTCCAGGGTCTAGCCAGTGTCCAGCAGTCATTCAGTCAACAAATATTTATTGAATGCCTGTCACGTGCCAGACGCTGTTGCAGGCACTAGATTCAGCAGTTAAAAAAAAAAATTTACACACACAACACAGGCTAAGCGGGCTGCTGTCCAAACAGGGGCACCGGCCCACATGTGGGGTGGCCTGTGCACTCTCCTAAGGCTGGTAGGAGGCCCTGTGAGGATACGAGAGGCCCCGGGGAGAAAGTGGGTGACAGCCCAGGTGAAGCTGACTCCCCGCACAGAACCCATCACACCCCAGGGCCGCCTGCGGGCCACCAGCCATGCGGCTCCCTCCCTATCTCCAGGAAAGTACAAAGCTGTGCCTTCATCTTTGGGCTAATTTTCTGAAAGTTTCCTCAACAAATAAAAAATGAGAGGACTCATGAAGAGCAATCTGGAAAATAACTGAACTGACTGTCATGTTCACTGACAAGGCTTTCAGTATTCTTAAGGTTTGCAAATGTTTTTATAAGGCCTTCCATTCAGAGCCCTGAAACGCTCTAATTATATGGAGGGGATAATGGGCAGCATTTATGAATGAATTCCAGACTAAAATATTTCTTCTCTTGTTAGTGGTTTCAAGAGTCAGTGAGATCAGAGAATAATATTGTCCAAGAATAATGCTATCTTCCTATTGCTGCCCTGAATCAGTCCAACAAGTGATCATGATTTTTACACACTGAAAGACTGAAAAAAAAAATGAATAACCTTGTTAGGAATACACTTTTATAATGGAGAGCAGGTCCACCAAATTCATTTTTATGACTCCAGGCTAATCAAGTAAATTCTGATTACCAGAAAGCTTTGGGTATAAATGGGGCCTTTTGGTGAGTCACACATTGACTTAAAAATGGTCAGGTTGCTGTTTATTTCCCTGGAGTAGATTACTAATTATCACCTTCATAATCCAAAGGGATTAATATTTCTGAAAAGGTGTGTACTTCTCTGCTGAGATATGACCTCCAATGAACCAGCCCCTTTCAGACTGGATCCCCTAAAGCTAAGACCAGGAGAAACCAATCCCTGTAGCCGACTGAACTGGTCTCTTGAAATGATTGACACCTGCTTCAGTGTAAGAAAAGAACACATCACTATACTCTGGAAAACATACAAATAAATCTAAATAAAAATATTCTCCTTAGTATCATTCGTATGCTAATAATAAATTAGCTTCCTTTAAAAATTTTTTTCAACTATTTACAAAATCCATTCTTATTTTCTGAGTTAACAAGGCTGGATTTTAAAAGTGCAATAAAAATTCTTGAGGCCTTCACTCCTTGTTCAGACAAGACTTCTTAGTGGTTTGCAAGACGCAGCTTCTTGTTCTGGTGCGGTTCTTCATCCAGGGCTACGGACCCCAACACGCCATCTGACGGTCAAGAATAACTTAACGTCAGGAAAATGTCACTTCAAAGAAACGAGCATTTGTTAAAGTCAGAAGCTGTAAGATCAAAACAATGCTTAAGCTAAAGAGGAATATTTAAAAAATAAAAATTTAAAAGGGCATATTGATTTTATCTTTAAAATTCTCAACTGTTAAAGAACAGATTCTAGGTAAGTCACTCACAGCTGACACAATGTATCTGACCTTTTACAAACTGGATTCATCGACAGTGTATAGACAACAATTCACAAAACTTTTTGGGGGGCAAAGTTATTACTGTTAGGCTGGAGAAGACAAAATGACCCGTGTGTTGTCCAGGGAGAGAAGGGAGTCGTCTGTGGGGCAGCGAGGTGTGAGCGGACACAGCCCCCGCCGGAAGGCAAGCGGACTCACCGCCTTGGTCATGTGGGAGACGGGCCTGGCTTCCACCTCGCCCCATGACCCGATTTCCCTGGCTTTCCTGGGACCACACTGTGTGCGTGTAAAGTGCACAGTGTGATGGGTTTCAACACAAGCACACATCTGAGAAACCACCACCACCCTTAAGATGGTAAGTATACCCACCACCTCTGAGAGTCTCCTTTTATCCTGCTGCTTTCTGTCTTTCCAGGGATCTGCCTGCCCTCCAAGCCTCTGTGCTCACCTCACTCTTCCTAGTCTTAAGGACACCTGCATCAGGGTGCAGGGAGAATAGATCTGGAAAGCTTTCTCTCTTATTATGTAATATTGGAAACATTAAAAAAAAGAAAACTGTGTGTGATACAGATGGGAGTCCTAAAGCCTAATAATAAATTAACACTCAAGAACCTACTTTGTTGGTGCTCAGTCGCTAAGCCGTGTCCAACTCTTTCACCCCAGGCTCCTCTGTCCTCCACTCTTTCCCAGAGTTTGCTCAAGAACCTACCACCCAACCCCAAAACTAGAATGGTACCACCTCTCGGGTGCCCCCCAGCCTAATCCCATCCCTCTATACCCCTTATTTAGAGGTAACCACTGCGCTGAATCGTTGATCATTCCATTGCTTCTTAAAAATAATTCTGCCACATGTACTAACCAATACACTGCCTTCTTGCTGAACTTACATAGACATTGCCTTATAATGTATTTAGTCTTCCGAAACTTGATTTTTTCATTCAGCATTATATTTCTAAGATCCACCCATGTTTAAGAATGTAGCTGTAGTTCATTTTACTTTCACTGCTTTATAATATTCCACTGTAATATTTTAATTTCCACAGATAAATTTTTGTGGTAGTTCCAGTTTTTGCTTTTAAGAGCAATGTTGCGATGAATTATCTGTCTCTGTCTTTTCTACAAAACATGTAAGAATTTTCCTAGGGTATATGCTTAGAGGTCAGATTGCTGGGTCATGGAATAGACACATCTTCAGTTTTACAAAGATAACATTAAACTGCTTTCCCAAGGTGGCTGTATGCATTTTCAGTCCAACCAGCAATATACAAAAGTTTCTAAGGATCCACCTCCTCACTAGCACTTGGTGTCCTCAAACTTGAATTCTGCAACTCTGGCACCCCACTCCAGTACTCTTGCCTGGACAATTCCATGGGCAGAGGAGCCTGGTAGGCTGCAGTCCATGGGGTCGCGAAGAGTCGGACACGACTGAGCGACTTCACTTTCACTTTTCACTTTCACGCATTGGAGAAGGAAAGGGCAACCCACTCCAGTGTTCTTGCCTGGAGAATCCCAGGGACGGGGGAGCCTGGTGGGCTGCCGTCTATGGGGTCACACAGAGTCGGACACGACTGAAGCGACTTAGCAGCAGCAGCAGTAGGTACAGCAGTAGGGGTGTAAACATTGTTGCAGTGATTTTAATTTGCATTTCCATGACTGCTAATGAGCTTGAGCATTTTTTCATGTGTTTATTAGATGTCTGTGTTTCTTCTGTTGTGAAATACCTGAAACTATCTTGTACCCAATTCTCAAATGAACTCAACCATTAATCAACTGTATATAATTGACAGCCATGGACTACTTCATCCAACAATAGCAGAATACACATTATTCTTAATCTCGCATGGAATGTTCACCAAGAGAGACCACATTCTGGGCCATAAAACACACCCTAATAAATTCAAAAGGATAGAAAGCATACAGTGTCTGCTCTCAGACCACAATATAATTAAACTAGAAATGACTAGTAGAAACATAACTGGAAAATCCCAAAATATATGTGGAAGTTAAATAATACATTGCTAAATAACAAATGAGTAAAAAAAAAAAGAAAAAAAAACAAAAAACTCAAGATCAATTTTTAAATATTTTGAAATTTTGAACTAAATAAAACACAACTTATCAAAATTTGTAGCATTCGGTGGAAGAAATGCTAGAGAGAAATATACAGCAGTGAATGTATATATGAGAAAAGAGGAACGATCTAAAATCAATGGCCAGAATATATGAATCCAAATAACCAAAGTAGATTCGTGGTAGCCTGGGGCTGGAGGTAGGAGGAAACAGGGATGACTAATAAACGGGCAAGAGGATTCTTTTTGAGCTGATGGAAAATTCTGAAATTAGGCAGTGGCGATGGTTATAGAACTCTGAATCTACCAAAACCCACCCAATTCAGTACTTTAAAAGGGTAAATTTATGGTATATAGATTATACCTCAATCAAGCTCTTATAAAATTGAAAAACAGATAAGGATATTATTTACTGATATAAAAATACATACAAAAATACATTATATATTATATTAACAAATTTTTTTAACAAATATGTATTTGTTAAAAAATACATACAAAACACAAACCTGCAGTTCAGTGGACGGTCATAAAGCAAACACATTTAACCATCACCCAGGTCAAGAAATAAAGCGCTGCCAGCAAAATGAAAGCTCTCCTCTCACCCCCTCACCACCACGACCCCTCCTTCTCGTCTCAGGACACCCCCCGATAGCACGTCTCCCCTTCCTTAGTGATCTAGGGACAGGGAATCCTGGCTACAAGACTCTTGATTGTAAGTGGCAAAAACCTCCTCTTTCATGGCTTGCCTTTGTACTCTTTTAATGCTATCTTTGACAAACAGATATTCTTTATTTTAACACAGATAAATGAATTCATTTTTTATGTTTAATGCTTTTTTGTGTCTTCTCCCTAACAACAGGGAATTATTAACTCACCCCGCTCGAACACTATTATTGAATACATACTCTTCAATCAGATCCATATTTTTTCATTTCCTTTTATCTTTAACCACTTTTTTTCCCCCTGATAAATTTTTAAAAAGAAAGTTGGAGTGGATATATACTTTTTTTCCTGACTGCAAATTAAAATTTCACTACTTGAATAAAATAAAGCTAAGTTAGAACACAGAAAATCAGGATATTCACATAGACATTATTTTCATAAAGACTTTCATATTTACTGATTTTTCAGAGTAATCAAATCATTGTTATTATCAAGAAAATTTTACTTATTATATTGAACTTCTACTTACCTTGAATCCAAACAAAGATAACAACTAATATTTTAAAATAATATTGTACAGTAATAATTAATATTTAAAATAATATGCATGAGGAATTGCAAGGTCTCCTAAAGACTATATTGCATTAAAAATATGTGTTAATATATAAACAGTAAAACTCTGAAGACTAGTAATTCATTTATGGTAACTGTGATGACTCTTAATTAGATTATTAAAATAACCAGGATATTTCCATTCTCTGGCCAATCTGAGCTAATGTGGCTTTACTCTAACAAGAATGTACAAAGCCTCATAATTTGGCCCTGGTTCCATCTGTATTAATTAGATGTATTTTTTTCTTTCTAACTGCCCAAAAGGCTTTTGTTTTGGTATAGAAGAGCACTGTTGCCTATAGTCTCATATAAATTTAACTTATAAATTCAATTTGTGCATGATTATTTGTATTAAACTGCAGAGTCCATAGGACTACTCATTCATCAGCACTTCCCATGACATCTAGCATATAGTCGATACACAAGTGTTTGTGCACAAACTGAATGGCAAAAATCTAATCTGCAAAAAGAATATGCTCCACCTCCAACCACAGCAATTTCCAACACCTGATCATTATAAGTCACTATTTTTCTTTTCTTAGCAACGAAGTCAACCTCAATAAAGGACTTGTAGATACTTACTCTCTCTGCTTTCAGGCTCATTTTGCTCAAGAACACCAGTTCTTGATGGATTCAGTTGCCACTATAAAAGGACACAAACATTTTATGTATATGTTTAAGAAGGTTTTAATAAGTAGCATTTCAGCATTGTGCTTTCAAATATCAAAACAACTTAAAACAGTGAGAAAAGTAAGTGTGTCATACCACCCAAGCCCTAATAACAACTCTGGATGACCCTGAATGATATGACTGCTGGATTAAGGATCAATATTCTTAGAGACTCTTATATATATGGTTTAGTGAGTATTTTTTAGGTACTTTATATATTCCAGGCACTCTGGACACAGAAAAGTCAAGTTGAAATCTATAAACAGTACTATTATATCTTTTGTACTTACTGCAAACTATAGCATATAAAAGTTATATTAAGTGCCAGAATTATCATTAAAAAGTAACACATAATTCTGGACAGGATCCTTTTGCTATAAAGAACTTTATTGGGACAACTGGTAAACCCTGACTGAACTCTGTGGATTAAATGGTAGCAACATATCAATGAAAATTTCCTGAGTTCTGTGGTTGTATTGTGGTTATGTAGGATAATCTACTATTTCAGGAAATACACAAGAAAGTATTTAAGAGTGACTTGGCATCATGGCAACAACTTAACTCTCAAGTGTTTCTGGAAAAAAATTCTTTGTAGTATTTTTGTCACTTTTCTGCATGCTTGAGATTATTTCTAAAAAGAGAAAGGTTTTTAGAAACAAGAGTAGTTAAAAATAACCATGAGGAATTCAAGTTCTGAGTTTTCCACAAAACAATTACCACCTCAGCAGTTCTTTGGAAATATCAAATACTAGGCTAGGCTAAGTCACTTGAGTCGTGTCTGACTCTGTGCGACCCCATAGATGGCAGCCTACCAGGCTCCCCCGTCCCTGGGATTCTCCAGGCAAGATCACTGGAGTGGGTTGCCATTTCCTTCTCCAATGCATGGAAGTGAAAAGTGAAAGTGAAGTCGCTCAAATCGCTTCTAATTTTTTCCTGATTTTTCTCTGAGAAATGCATGTGTGTGTGTGTGTGTGCACATGCGTGTGTATGTGCCCCCTTCTTTTGTGTAATCTTAAACTTTAAACTATGTTCACCTCTATCTACTACTATCTACTACTGAATTTAAGTTGGCTTAAAGCTCAACATTCAGAAAACTAAGATCATGGCATCTGGCCCCATCACTTCATGGCAAGTAGATGGGGAAACAGTGGAAACAGTGGCAGACTTTATTTTGGGGGGCTCCAAAATCACTACAGATGGTGACTGCAGCCATGAAACTAAAAGACACTTACTCCTTGGAAGAAAAGTTATGATCAATCGAGACAGCATATTAAAAAGCAGAGACATTACTTTGTCAACAAAGGTCCATCTAGACAAGGCTATGGTTTTTCCAGTAGTCATGTACGGATGTGAGAGTTGGACTATAAAGAAAGCTGAGTGCCAAAGAATTGATGCTTTTGAACTGTGGTGTTGGAGAAGACTCTTGAGAGTCCCTTGGACTGCAAGGAGATCCAACCAGTCCATCCTAAAGGAAATCAGTCCTGAATATTCATTGGAAGGACTGATACTAAAGCTGAAACTCCAATACTTTGGCTACCTGATGTGAAGAACTGACTCATTTGAAAAGACCTTGATGCTGGGAAAGACTGAAGGTGGGAGGAGAAGGGGATGGACGACAGAGGATGAGATGGTTGGATGGCATCACCGGCTCAATGGACATGAGTTTGAGTAAACTCTGGGAGTTGGTGATGGATAGGGAGGCCTGGCATGCTGCAGTCCACAGCGTCGCAAAGAGTCAGACACAACTAAGCGACTGAACTACTGAATTTTAAAAAAAGGCTGCGGGAAGAGGTGGGTCAGGTACTTTCTTTTGTCAGCCACCAGATGGCACTATAGAACCAACTAATTCAAGGTCTGTAAGGTCAAGTTCTTCCCTGGTAGCTCAGCTGGTAAAGAATCCACCTGCAATGTGAGACTTGGGTTGGATCCCTGGATTGGGAAGATCTGGAGGAGGGCATGGCAACCCACTCCAGTATTCTTGCCTGGAGAATCCCCATGGACAGAAGAGCCTGGCACAGCACAGCACAAGGTCAAGGTAAAATTCTCTCTCTAGAGATATATATTCATAAGGCAGATCCCAAGCTGAACATCTGTGACTAGGCAAGTGCTTGCGCATAAAAATAAACTCAATGATAATATTTTGTTGAAACTCTTTAAAAGGGCAAGAATCACTAATTTAAAATATGCAGCAGAGTAACTTAACAACATGGGCTTCCCAGGTGGCTCAGTGGTAAAGAGTTCGCCTGCCAATGCAGGAGACAAGGGTTCGATCCCTTGGTCGAGAAGATTCCCTGGAGGAGGAAATGACAACCTACTCCAGTATTCTTGCCTGGAAAATCCCATGGACAGAGGAGCCTGGTGGGCTACAGCCCATGGGGTCACAAAACAGTCGGACATGACTTAGCGACTAAACAACAGCTATCAACATAATACAAAGTATATTTGAAAAAAATGTGTATCTACTTACTGTAAATTTGCTGACACCTTCAAGTTCCCCAAATCTCATGTAAGAGATGTCTGCCTTCTTTTTTCCAACATCTACATCCCCTGCATAGATTTGTTTTATGCCTGCACCTTTAATTAAAGGTACACATTCATCACAAGGGCACTTGGTCACAAAAATCATACTTCTTTCTTCTGGCTTTATTTCTTGACACCTACAAAAATATATATACGTATGAAAAAATTAGGAAGGTAGTTTCTAAAAGGGTAAGTTATGTTTTAGAAAAATCTTTGAACATTAAAACTGAGCCGTTTTGGAAATATATTTACAACATTATACACAATAATGATCAAGCCTTATTCTTGCTGAATTAGTCAATGCCAAGATTTTCAGTATTTAGACAACGAAGGAAATGAAAACAGAGGGAATAATGCTTTCTAAGTAGGAAACTCTTTATAAAGCCAGAATTACGGGCCAGAACTAATGCCTTCCCTGAGAATGTGCCATGTGTGATGAGACATTAAGTCATCGTGGTAGCCCGAAGGTCTACCTCTCATCTGGTGCCTGAGAGATATTTAATAAATGCTTACTAAATGGATTAATGTTAGAGTTCTGTTTTGAGTTATAGTTCCCTTACTGCTTTTACCTCACGTAGGATAATTTAACAAACACTTGGATTTGACAAAATGAAGCAAGTAAATCTGTAATGAAGAGTTCAAGGAAAAAAAACCTGTGTAGTGAAATTTTGCATATGCTGGGGTAGTTTAGGACTGAGGATAGAGGAGTTGTACTTCCGGGTTCTGTGGTTTACAAAGCTCTGGGTTGTATGCTCCCCAACCAGCCTTCCGCATACATGTCCTCAGTTTAGAGTCTCATTCTCTTCCCCTGGACCAAGGAAGCAGAATTGTATGTATCTAGCCTGTTCAAACTGTATACCTGCAACCTAAGTAATCATTACTGTAGCTCTGTCAATGTCTTTCCATTTGTCCACTACTACCAAAGGAAGTCTAAACTCGAAGTCCTTGTCAGTCCCAAGCTGGCCCGCAGTCCAGCCTAACTGGAACATCTATGTTCCTAAACACACAAGCATTTTCTGTCTTCTAGCCCACTGCTATGCCTCAGGCAAGAATGGTTTCCCTTCAGGTAAGCATCTTCAATTGCCACAATCCTACCAAAGCTTTAAAGCTCAGCTCAAATGCCAGTTTCTCCATAAAGGTTTTCCCTCACACTCCCTCTCCATCTATTGCAGCCCCTGAATTTCCACCCACTTTGTGTTGGCCCTTCCCACACAACTGACCATGTTAGGTTGAGTACAGTCTTATATCCCACACTGGACTATAAACTCCTCAGGACAGAAACCATGACTCATACAGATTTGAATCTCCCAAGAGCACCCACTGAACGGTAAATGCTGAGAAATATTTGTGGAAATTATCTAAATTAACGTTAGAAGGAGGTAATGCCAGCGATAAGCTCTAACAAAAACTATGTTAAAGCAATTTGGTTCATAATAAAATCTATATATTCATAAATACATGTTTAGAATTTAGAAAACAAAGGTGATCTTATAATGCAGAAATATGCAAGACCCTAAGGACACACTTCAAGCAGTTTTATCCTGGAGAGAGAAGGAAGAAAGGAAAAAAGATTTTCTTGATAAATCTGAAGGCCTGGAGGATCCCTGACAGTGGCCTCTGGTCACATAGCAAAACCAAGTACGACCGGAGCTATACTTCTGAAAAGGATATGTCTTGGAGTTTTTAAAAAGGCAATAAATTACAGCAAAATGAAAGCTAATTTCAACTAACCCTTGCTACATTTTATACAATATACACGCAAACGGATTCCATACCTAAATGTTAAGGCATTCTGTTCCGCATGTACGATGTATCTGAATTTCCTTATTTCTCTGTCTTTCTGTTTGTCGTCCATGTGCGGGAAGTCAGCATACTCGGATCCAACAGGAAAAGCGTTATAACCGCATCCTATGAAGTACATGGCGCCTGTCCCATCACAACTTCTCTATGGAAAGTGAGCGAACCAACAAAGCTGTGTTCAACATTCTGAAAAGGCATCTTACATTGTATCTTTAAAGCCTAGCATCACACTTTGTATAATGGATTCACTTTTTCATAATACACTATAAAGCTATGGCAAACCTAGACAGCATATTAAAAAGCAGAGACCTGGCTGACAAAGGTCCGTCTAGTCAAAGCTATGGATTTTCCAGTAGTCATGTACGGATGTGAGAGTTGGACCATAAAGAAGGTTGAGTGCTGAAGAACTGATGCTTTCAAACTGTGGTGCTAGAGAAGACTCTAGAGAGTCCCGTGGACAGCAAGGAGCTCAAACCAGTCAATCCTATAGGAAATCAATCTTGAATATTCATTGGAAGGACTGAAGCTGAAGTGCCAATACTGTGGCCACCTGATGCAAAGAGTAACTCATTTGAAAAGACCCCAATGCTGGGAAGAATTGAGGGCAGGAGGAGAAGGGGACAACAGAGGATGAGACGGCTGGGTGGCATCACTGACTCGATGGACATGGGTTTGAGCAAACTCTGGGAGATAGGGAAGGGCAGGGAAGCCTGGAGTGCTATAGTCCGTGGGGTCGTAAAGAGTTGGACATGACTTAGTGACTCAACAATGAACAACAGTGATAAACTGAGCCATCAGAAAAATACAGTATTGGATTTTCCTTCAGCAGGGTGATCTTGTCAAAGTTAAATTTCAAGCAGGCTGATCATCTCTAGTATATAATATCAAGACAGTCCTTCATTTTAGCAGTTAGTTAAATACTAGCTTAATTCACAAACTGTTTCACTTGACTCAGCCATCCCTCCTTGATTGGTTATAAGGCCCTAGAGAACAGAAACCATGTTTTATACTGTCTTTCTGGCCCTTGCTGCTGCTGCTGCTGCTAAGTCGCTTCAGTCGTGTCCGACTCTGTGTGACCCCAGAGACGGCAGCCCACCAGGCTCCCCCGTCCCTGGGATTCTCCAGGCAAGAACACTGGAGTGGGTTGCCATTTCCTTCTCCAATGCATGAAAGGGAAAAGTCAAAGTGAAGTCGCTCTTAGCGACCTCATGGACTGCAGCCTACTAGGCTCCTCCGTCCATGGGATTTTCACCTATTATATTATAGTGGTCCATACAGAGCAGGTACTCTATATTATTATAAATTATTGTTGATTTATTATATGCTCTGTGCTGTGCTACTGGTTAGCAAGTCAGAAATTCCAAAAATATTTTGAACAATTTCTGTTTGGGGTTAAAAATGTGCTATTATATATATAGTTGGAAAATCAATAATGTATTTTCCTTTCATCTTTATGTTTACTGAGCCTCTATTGTGTGTATGTGTGTGTGTATATATGTGTGTGTATGTGTGTATATATATATATATAAATAATAGAACTTCCTACATAAGTGGCATTTTTCTTTCTCCTGGTCAGTGGCATATTAGGTGTTAATATGAATGCTTTATCAACTCTAAGAGTAAAATATTTAATAAACCAAACCTGTTCATAATAGTTTGGAAAATGCCATAAACCTCACTAAATTTCAATATATTAATTATAATTACTCATGTGATAGTATCAACAGTATCATATTTACTGTCTCCTAGCTCCATTCCTTCTCAACACATACCCATAATTTCAAGTCCTCATCATCTCTTTTCTTAATCTCCCTACTTCCTGTCTAGCCCCACTTTATTTTTAAAATGCAGATCTGGTCATTTTCCCACTGAAGATGTTCTTGGACTGCACTGTCCAATACACTGGCCATTGGGCACACGTGGTCAGTGCAAACTGAGAGGGGCCAGAAGATGCCCCGGAGAAGGAAACAGCAACTCACTCCAGGGTTCCTGCCTGGGAGACTCATGGACAGAGGGGCCTGGGGGGCCACGGTCCATGGGGTCGCAGAAGAGTCTGACACGACTGAAGTGCCTGCTGCTGCTGCTGCTGCTAAGTCGCTTCAGTCGTGTCCGACTCTGTGCGACCCCATAGACGGCAGCCCACCAGGCTCCGCCGTTCCTGGGATTCTCCAGGCAAGAACACTGGAGTGGGTTGCCATTTCCTTCTCCAACTGAAGTGACTAAACAACAACAAATAAGTATAAAACACACACAGAATTATGAAGACTCAATACTCCCCTCAAATGCAAAATATTTTATTAAAAATATTAACCAATATTTTTATATTGGTTACATGCTGAAATGGTAATATTTCTCAACAGGTGATTAAGTATATTCCTAAAATTAATTCACCTGTTTCTTATTTTTTTTAATGTGGCTCCTAAGAACTTTTAAATCACATATGTGGCTTGCTTTTTATTTCTACTGGTTAGTGCGATGCTAGGGCATCCCCACTGTCTAAAAGATAAAGTCTAAACTCTCCATGGTATATGAAGCTCTTCACGGTGCAGCCTAATGTTTTTGCTATTCTACTAGACACAGGACTCTGGACTCCAATGTACCAAATCGCTTGCATTTCCCCGTATTCTTACGCACTACCTCTGCGTGTTGCCCTCCGAGTCCCACTAACTTGCTCTGCTGATGAACTCCTCCTCATTCTTCAAGACTAATAGCACCCGACCTCCTCCAAGAATGCTTTACTTATTTCTCCAAGCAGAGCAAGAGGCCTCCTCTATGCTCTCACGGCGTCATGTTATGATTACAGTTATATGCCCGTCTCTTTTTCACCTCTGTCTCCATCAGTAGACTGTGTAAGGCCATGAAGGGTGGGAGTGTGGCCTGTAACTCCCCACTGTTCACGGGGGCACAGAGTCTACCCTGTCCTGTGGTCTCTTTTTCACCTCTGTCTCCATCACTAGACTGTGTAAGGCCATGAAGGGTGGGAGTGTGGCCTGTAACTCCCCACTGTTCACGGGGGCACAGAGTCTACCCTGTCCTGTGGAAGTTGAATGAAGGTTTACTAAATGAATGTATCTATCTAGAAAACTGCTGAAAGAAAGCGCAAATGTTTTTAGAACTTAATAAACAAATACCCTAATAAGAAATATGAATCCCCATGGGTCAACAAAATGTCATGCACTTAATATCAAAATATGTTAAACAAAATCAAGTTTAAATTATAAAGAATTAATTTCACACTTACAGATTTTCCTTCCGCCCAGATGACTGCCCCGACTCCTGTTTTATGATCCTCTGAAAGATACATGGCATGTGACTCAGTGAAAACCAATATCTGTTAGTTTCAGAAATAGATTGTTTTTCCAAAAATAATAAACATGTATTTATTGAAATACACTTCATAAATGTAGCGGCAATCCTTGACAACCTCACTAATTATGGAAAAGTATGAGAATACTGTCAAGCATAGACTATGGGAGCTAGGTATGAACTCATTATAGACAGTATCACTGCCAACCCAGTCACAGACGATGCATGTGCAGAGATCACTGCAGAAGCAGTGCCCACACTCGGGTGACTTCAAAGCTGTAACCAGACTTTAGGGTAACTTTACTGAATCTCCACCAAGTCAGGTTTTAAATACCTATTTCTAATAGATGATGAAAGTAAGACAGAAGTTCCTGAACTAATGGATTTGGTGTAATATAATAACCATTTACAACAATCAAATCTGTCTTCTCCTAGCATTTTTTGCACTCTATCAAGGAAAACACATTTCATGGATGTGTTCTTACTATGAAAAAAGTTCAAACTCATAAACATATATCCTTATGGGCCTTCACACACACACACACACACACACACACACATATATTGCTGGAAGGTACACGAAAGGAATTTTAATTTACACAAAATGATGTCCTTTCCCTGACCTTCAGAGTTTACTTTGTGGGGAGAAGAATGCCAAGTTGTTGACATGATGCTCGTTTCTAAATCAAGTGGTAGAAGTTATAAATATTAGATTAAAATTTCCCTACAGAACCAATTTAATTACTCTGCAACAGGCAAAGCTGTATTTCTTTAAGCTATTAACCTTAAACAGAAAATACAAAACCAAAATACAAATTCTACATATTCAAAGTGAGTGATTAAGATTTAGGTCTCTTCACCCAACCTGCTTGCCTCCCTCTGACATGAAGAATTTCATAACCAAGACTTCCGTTTCCTGCATACCTGAGTCCCTACACTCATGAAGCTCATGTCTGGTGTGGGAGGAAGGTGGTAACAAGAAAGAGTCTAAAAGCAAAGACAGTGTGCTGGGCTAAAAGGAAAGGAGCGTGATGCCGAGGAACAGGGTGGCAGGAATGCACTTTAGAGGCGGAGACTGTCAGCAAAGGGATTTGGGGATAAACAAAGTCTTGTGCCTTCCAAGATCTTCAGAATATAACATGGTGAGAAAAGAACATAATTATGGCTTTATGCTCATTTCTAAGGCAAGTTGCAGAAGCTAAAAATGAAAACCTCTAAGTAAAATTGTACTTAATACATGCATAAATCTGGAACAAAAAATGAAAAACTCATAGAAATTCTTCAAATCCCAAGTTTTTAATTTTAAAAGTTAAAAATATTAACTTTATCTAGAGAGCTCAGGGCAGTGACTAACATGGTAAAAGCTCAAAAACCATTTGCTGAATGAAAAAAACAGAGTAATATGATTTTAATGAAATAAGAATATCTGTTTGCTGGGGGGGGAGGGCGGAGAAATTCTTCATATCAAGTCTACTTTTCCTACCACTGATGCTAAGTATTCTTCATATTATTATTTTTTAGTCCAGGAGCCACCTTTTCTGTTTCAGTCTAAGGACAGACTAAATCTTGTCAAGAGGGGGAAAAATGTGATTTAAAAAAAATTATTATTATTCTTTTTTTTAGAATTTTATTTATGGCTGTGCTGGGTCTTTGTTGCTGTCCAAGCTTTTCTCTAACTGCGGTGAGTGGGGGCTATTCTCTAGTTGCCGTGCAAGAGCTTCTCATTGAGGTGGCTTCTCGTTGCAGAGCATGGGCTCTCCTCTTGGTCGCCCAGGCTTCAGGAGCTGGGGCACATGGGCTCAGCAGCTGCAGCTCCCGGGCTCTACAGCACAGGTTCAATAGTTGTAGCATACGGGCTTAGTTGTCCCAAGGCATGTGGATCTTCCTGGATCAGGGATTGAAGTCGTGTCTCCTACATTGGCAGGCAGGTTCTTTCCACCGAGCCACTTAGGGAAGCCCCCCAAAACATGATTTTTAAACTAAGCTCCACTGTTTAGCTAAGGTTAGTTTCACCAAGAGAATATACTTTACTACATGTCTTTTGAAATCGGAATAAAATTTCATCCATATACAATGGAGTAGGTTTCACCCAGCCCTCAAGGTTGGATGACAGATGAGGTAATTTCTCAAAAATCTTTTCACATCTGTAATTTTTATGTAAAACTTCTTAAAAAAAAAAAATCTTTCATGTCTATAAATTGCTACCCAGGATCTGCTCATTCACAGGGTTTTCTCTGTATACCCTTGAAGGAAAGGTCAACTTGTAATCACTGAGCCAAACTCCTCGGACCCTTTGATCACCAAAAGTCAGAGGACTCTTTATGCTATTGTTCTGGAACACAAGTGTGGTTATTTTCACTCCCAATACTGTGGTCACATCAGGGTTTGTCCAAGTGTGGTCCACAGACCAACTACATCAGAACCATTGGCCGCTTGTTCAAAAAGCAGACTCCTGACTCCCATGGAAACCCCCTGAATTAACCTTGCCAAGGGAGGCAGCAGAGTTGGGAACCTAGACTTCTCATGAGCATCGCCTCAACTGAAAGTTGAGAACTGCTGAGTTATGATTTGAAACAGTTAAGCCTTCTTGGCTATGTCACCCTACTTTCATCATCAACATTGTGTGGTTCAGGAGGAAGGCATGATTGTCCGCTTTGGAAAACACCTAGTGTAACGGAAAACAGGACATAAAAAGAAATCAAAACTCACACTTAAACCAGATAGATAAGATTAGACGCCCTACCGTTGCTTGGCATCATACACTTTGTGCCTGTAGCAGAATCAAATTCTTTTAAGGTGATGATTAACCCTGTTGAATGTTGGAATCCCTTGCAGAATTTTAAAAATTCACAGGCCTAGGACACACTCACAGGGACCAGGCTTAGTGTGTCCGGGTTAGAATTTGAGCATTTGTACTTAGAACTTCCCTGGTGGCTCGGATGGTCAAGCATCTGCCTACAATGTGGGAGACCTGGCTTCAACCCGAGTCAGGAAGATCCTCTGGAGAAGGAAATGGCAACCCACTCCAGTATTCTTGCCTGGAAAATCCCATGGGCAGAGGAGCCTGGTGGGCTACAGTCTGTGGGGTTGCAAAGAGTCAGACATGACTGTGACTAAACTTTCACTTTTAATAAAAGTTTCTATGGTGATCCTGACAAGCTGCCTTTTGAAAACCTCCATTTTACTGAAATTACTTCAACCCGAGGTCTCTGTTGAGCATGTACTGCAGACCAGTGTGTCTGTATGGACTTTTTCTGAAGATTTTCTCTATCCTCCTTCTCTTCTTGGGATAAATTTTAAAATTCCTACTACAGCCCACTCACCAGGCATTCCTCTGCTGCTCCTCCTGCCGGCATTTTCTTTTCCCTATTCTAAAGTCGCATTTTAAAAAGTGATCATCATTCTACTTTCAAAAATGTTATGTCTGGTAAGATGTAAAAACACTATTCTGTAACTGGAAATATAGATACCACCCTTTATCATGGTAAGGTAAAATTCCCAAGTTATATTTTCCTTCTTCACATACATACTCATGTACAACTTAATAAAGTTAAAAATGTTTGATTTCTCCCCTTGCTGTTTGAAAACATATCAGAAATTGGAAGAATCTGCCAAATTTTCTTTGATTCTACTGGTTATTTGAAATTCATATTTTAAAGATTTTTCTAAGTTTTTACTAAATATTGAATAGATATAGAATATTGAGTAGTTAAAAAAAGAGGAATAATTCTGGTTCTCTCTCTCTTTTTGTCCTTTCTCCAGTGGAGGGCTCATTCAACTGGGAAATGATAAAAGCAAGCAGCAGAAAGGGCTGAATTAGATCCTGATTTATAAATGCAGCATCCAATATAGGCCACAAGAAATCCTAAAACTGCTCTAAGAAAGAGTTGTCTACTCAAGGGTCTCACTAACTTCTCTATATTGGTATGAGCAGCAACACTTTAGTATCTAAGAGTCAATAAACACTACCAGAAGTGAAATGAACACCACTTTATGTCTGACACAAATACGACCCCATCAACCCCGATTTAGGAACTAAGCGTGTAACTCACCAGTTCGATATGCCAGTAACCTGGCCTGAATCATGCAGTGCCTTGCAATTTCTTGTGGCAAACTTTGATTGTGAATTTCATTACTGTGTTCGGTGTTGCCACAATAAAATCCGTAGTGTTTAAAGTTGGGCACGCTGGAAGCTACTGCGGCCAGGAGAAGGACAAGGTCTTTCATGTTCTGCCTTAGATTGCTAAAGTACGGATTCTCACACAAGTTCTCCAAACCTATAGTCATCAGTATTTGCTTATGCATTTCTTCATTGGAAACCAAAAATATCATTTCATATTCTTTTATTCTCTCTTGTTTACATTCAGAATAAAAATCAAAGTTAGTGTCTGGCAATGTTTTGGAAATTTTTTGAATAAAGTCACATTTGTAAGAGGTCTCCTCTAC
The DNA here is from genome assembly GCF_029407905.1 of Bubalus kerabau. Taxonomy (NCBI): domain Eukaryota; kingdom Metazoa; phylum Chordata; class Mammalia; order Artiodactyla; family Bovidae; genus Bubalus; species Bubalus kerabau. The sequence continues at coordinate 19,582,754 of NC_073635.1, read as the reverse complement.
AAACTGCACCATGTAACACACCAAAGGCTGAAGTAAGACACACACGTGGGCCCGACTGTTTGACTTCAGTCTTTCCACTGCTTTGGCATCTAACTTTGCGTCTTCGAAACCAGAAGCCTCAGTGAGCAAACTTATTTCTGGGTCAGCAGGCCAATATGAAATTCGATTAACTCCAGCTAAAATAAAAAATATGCAAGGTAATTAGCAGATGCCCGCCGAAATTAAGGGTTTTCTTGATAAATCCATCATATCATGCAGTTGATCCTGAGGTCCCTGTAGCCCGAGTGTTCTGACCTGCATCAAAACCAGAAGCCGGATCAAACCCAGCAGTACTGCAGGTGGGTTCTTTACCACTGAGCCACCAAGGAGTCCCATCTTTAACATACAGAGATCAAAATTCTTGAGAGCACATGTGAATTGACAAGGGAGAAAGTAAATTTACAAAAGAGAAAGCAAAACTGAATAACAAACATGAAAACAGTTTTAAATTTGTGTTTGGAACTGAACAACAAGATGCCGGATACAGAAACACATAAACGTTCATCAATTAATTAGTATTTAAAACAAAGAAACCCCTTTGCTCATGTCTCATATAATTTCCATTAGAAAAGGCATTTATTTTTTTATCATTGTGCCCAGAGGTTTTCTATATTCAAAATAATAAACATCTGAGTTGAACAAATGCACATTTCTATCTACTCCTTGCTACTACAGACTCTTACTGTGGCTTGGGCTGGAAGGTAACTGTGAAGGCCTCCTTTGAAGGAGGCTCTAGCCGTGTGACCACTTCTTCTGGAAGTGCCTATAGCTCAAGGGAACTCCCCTTACCACCAATCTGATCTTTACTCTCCTGCACTGGCAGGCAGATTCCTTACCACTAGCCACTTGGGAAGCCCATGTAAAAGATATACCATTTTTTAAATAGGAAAATGGTCTGGATACATACCTAGGTGCAAAACAGAATCATAAACACAAAGATTAGAGAGGAGCCCACTGTGTATAGATAGCTATACATTAATTCTTTGTGTTCCTCCTTCCAAGGGGTAGAGTAGTCACTGGAAGGCAGCCACCCAGCCAGGAATTACAGTTCCCACAATGGACACGAACAAAAATGATGTCTGTGACTTCCAGGCCAGGGTTTTTAAGAAACAGGTATGCTTTCTCTTGCTTTCCCTAGTGGCTCAGTGGTAAAGAATACGCCTGCCAACACAGGAGACTCGGGTTTGATCCCTGAGGTGGGAAGATTCCCTGGAGAAGTAAATGGCAACCTACTCCAGTATTCATGCCTGGGAAATCCCATGGACAGAGGAGCCTGGTGGGCTACAGTCCCACAAGGTCGCAAAAGAAGCAGACAAGACTTAGAGGCTAAACAACAATAACAAAGCAACATTTTTTAAACATTCAAAGAGTCGGACACTACTTAATGACTAAACAAAAACATGCCTGCTCTCCTCTGTCTCTAGATACGGGAGAGGCCAGTAGGGATTCCAGGAGCTTACAACAGAAGATGCTGAGGCCCACACATCAACCACAGAATAGCTGGCTGCTGTTTGATAACACCTGCACTGGACTATTACATGCATGATGAGTGTCTAATATATTAAGCCACTGAAATGTTGTTGGTGTTTGTTAAAGTAGCTAGTATTAGTCTACCAGTACACTGAGGGTCACCTAACTAGTGACACAGCTGAGACCAGAGTACATCTTTTCCGATTCTTCTTCTTACAGTATATCAAACTATCTTCAGATACATATGTATATTTTAAAATTATATTAGGCAATTTGACTTGTTCTCAGATAAATGCTATTAATCCCCAACAAAGCCTTATCTACACTTACCATTTACAATCATTTTCAAACAAGCAGAACATGGCTTTCTGGAAAAATAGAGATCACAGTTTTTCAGCTTTGACCCATGTTTTATCAGAGCAATTTTCCCAGCATGTAAATCTTCACTTGAACAGTGGAGACCAACAATTTTCATATTTTTCACCACCACAAGACCAGTTCTCTTCACCTATATTAAGATATAAAATAGTAATTTATTTTATAATATCTAATGATCATCTCATGGATTATACTTGATGTATGAATAAAATGAAAGTTTAATCTTCATCTGAACATAGTTTGAACAAATACACATTTCTCATTAGGTCCAAAAAATTTTCTGAAGGTTTAAAATGTTGACTTTATACCAGAAGTCTTCTAAATCTAGGCTTTCTTAACCAAACAAGCATTTAATTATCACAAATTTATCCTAGTAAAAAATGAATTACTTTTTACCCTAGTAAAGGGCTATAATGGGGTTGATTTGACTTGTTTCTTATAGCATCTAGCCTAAGACTACTTAGTATTAAGGTTCTAGATAGTAAGAAGGAAAATTTTGGCAAACCCTGTGATTTTACACATGGGTAAGTGAAGCCCAGAAAATTTACATGACTTTCTGAAAGACTCACAGATGGTAAAAGCCAGAACTAAATCAGAGGTCATCTTAAATTAAAAAAAAAAAAAAATTTTTTTTAATTGAAATATAGTTGATTTACAATGCTGTATTAGTTACTGCTGTAAAGCAAAGTGATTCAGTTATACATATATACATTTATTTTTTTATATACATTTTTTTCCGTTATGGTTTACAATAGGATACTGAATATAGTTTTCTATGCCAATTAATAGGACCTTGCTGTTTATCCATTCTATATAGATAAAAGTTTACATCTACCAACTAAAAAATTTTTAACTTATCATATTTTACTTTTTATTCCTATTTATTTACTTATTTGGCTTCGGCATGTGGGATTTTAGTTCCCTGACCGGCGGCTGAACCTGTGCCCTCTGCATTGGGAACACAGTGTCTTAACCACTGGACCACGAGGGCAGTCCCTAAAATACTTTAAATGCTGACTAAAATAAGATAATTCTCAACTTCTTTCTAACTAATGATTCTACTGATTTTTAAGACTATGGCAGTCTAAACTAATGTGGTTAGGATTCACCTCCCACAAAAATATAGGTTATTTATAATTTTTAAAATGTTTAAAAACATATATTCAAGCTCAAGGAAAGGAAGACATAACCTCGGGTGTTAGAAAGGAGAGAGAACTCAAAGCAAGAGCAGTCAGCCACAGCCGTCTCAGCGGTCTCCCGCCCACAGTAAGGGCTGGGCTGACTTTTATTTTTCAGTCCCAAAAGCTGGGCATGGGCTGCAGGGCTAAAGAGTGGTTCCTTTAAACCTAAGGTGACCTAATTTATACAGATACTAATCAAAAAGGCAGCTGTAACAATATTACATCAGATAAAACACATTAAGGTTAAAAATTAGTTCTGCGTGTGCCACAAAATAGCTGTTTTCACAGCAAAAGATTCTGAAGGAAGGGACATAAAACTAATCCTTGGGTTCATAAGGGATTTCACAATATGAGGGGGACTTGGGCTGAGAACACAGTGTCCATTATTCCCTATTCCCTTTCAAAAGATTCTACTCTAAAGTTATTCCCAAGAGGACACGTTTGAAATCACTTTCAAGACGAGACCAAACTAAAAGAGCCAAGTTTCGGTTTCAGTTATGAGTATAAATTTCTGTAACAGTGGAAAATGAGACTCAGTGAAATATCTAAAAATCATTCTTAAAAAATGAAGCATTACTCATGTTAGTTTTTTTATTGGAACAATCTTTTAGGCCACATTTATCACTTTTTTGTTGAGAGTACTTTTTACTTTCGAAAATATCTTTTTTTTCTTCCCATTTTGTTTCTAGCCAGGGCCAAAACCTCAAGTTTGAGACCAGGATTCTTCCATCCCAAATTTAAAGCCAATAAAGGCCTCTGTTGCCTTCCATTCTGGGACTTCTGCTTACTCCGACTCCCAGAACTAAATCTGTGCAGTGAGTCACTGTTCTGGATCCTGATTTTGCTTCACTTCACTAACATCTTGACAAGTCATCTATGTAAACCTAATCACAGAGTTTTACAGTAAAACAGAAGTGAAAGAGGACAGTCTGTTTTGTATATGTTCACTACTTTTTTCCTTTTTCCTTTCTTGTAATTAAAAACATCTACATATTCTAAAACAAATAATTTCTATATTCTTGTTGGGCATTTTCGAGACTCACTCTCAGAAACAACCAGAAGTCTCCAGGAATGTACATCAAGTAACTTTTTTGAACAACAAAAATGTACAACAAGGTAACTTTTTTCAAAATATGAATGTTTTGTCTCCACTCCACACCCGATGAATCACAGAGTCTCTGGAAAACTCAAAAGATTAAGATGGCAAGGAAATACTAGGCATATTAAAAAGAATGAGGCTCATCTGGTCAGGTCTGGGCTTTGATGTTACTCTACTTATAAGCTAGTAAGTCGGCCTGGTGCCGCTTCACAGATGCTAGCAGAAGACACCCTACGTCAGAAAGATGGCTATGCTTCACGCACAGCAAGCGGGGCGAGCATCACATCTGCGATGGCCCCTTGCCCACAAGGGGTCATGCGGACGGGCCTATACGGATTTCTAGACACAGAGTGAGCGAGCTGCGTCACAGGAAAGGAACACTGCACTCGGGAATTCTGCTGTGTTTTATTGAGAATAGTGCAAACCTGTTCTATGTCCCAGAGAGAGACATTACTTCAACCCTCAAGGTTAACTGCTGCAAACTCAACTCCTGAGAAATGGCCTGGGCAAGGCAAACGAGGGCCTTGCATTCTTGCCAAGACCAGCAGGATGTGTTGGAGTTTGAGAGAATAGGGAAGAGTGTTTCTCAACACATTCTATATGAACTCACATGGGAAGGTGACGAGAGTGAAATTTGAAAATGTGAAAAAAAAAAAAAAGAGCAAGATGTAGGAACAGCTTATAGATTATATAATCCTATGTGGTCTCACCTCCCCACCCCGAGCCTTTGGAGAAACATACATAGTCTTGTAAATGTATGATTTTTAGAAAGATACACAAAAACTCTCCTGGAAATGGGAATGGGGAACTTGAATATAAAAGAAACTTTTTTTCTACTTTGTATCATCCCTTTTGCTTTGTTATTATGAACATGTCCTTTTTTAAAATCATAAAAATGCACCTGTTTTTTGTCAGCAGATATTCTGGACATCTCTTCATTGTCTCCTAAGGGTCCATGCTTTCCTTCCTCCTTTTCCTAATTAAAAGCAGATTAAGGCGGGAGGGGGGGGGAGGATTAGTACATAAAATGTGATTAATTCAATATTTCCTATGTAAAGAACAGGAAGTGGAGGAAGCAATGATGTTGGTAATGAAATGATGGGGGTGTGGGGGGTGGTGGTGGTAATGCTGACTGTATGTACGATGCTAATAATAATACCTAACAGTTACCATGTATCTGGTCCTAAATCACCTTCTTTAATTTTCCCAGCTTTTACAAAGTAGCTATGATTATTCTCATTTCCCAGATGAAGAAACTGTGGATAGAGATAAAATATCTCAACCATGGTCACAGAGCTAATAAATGGGTAAGCAGGGATCTGAGCCCCTAATCCATTGTCTTCACCATTATGCTACATTACTTCTGTCCTGGAAAGATATGTGAGGTCTTTCAGCATAAAGATAAGGTCCCAGAGGACACCATGGGAAGAGCTGGGAGAGAAAGACAATACATGATGTATACAGAAACATGAGGGAACAACGCAGTTATTCTAAAGTCTTAATAAAGTAATATTCGGGAAAGTTTAGATAAGTCTTACTTAACTGAAATTTAAAACTATGAACCAGTAGGACATATAACTATTTTTAAATGACAGCCATGTTCAATAGTATTCGATTTCTATTCCAAAATTTTTTTTTTTAATTTTTTATTTTAATTGGAGGCTAATTACTTTACAATATTGTGGTGGTTTTTGCCCTACATTGACATGAATCTGCCCCGGGTGTACACGTGTTCCCCATCCTGAACCCCCCTCCCTCCTCCCTCCCCATCCCATCCCTCAGGGTCATCCCAGTGCACCGGCCCTGAGCACCCTGTCTCATGCATGGAACCTGGACTGGCGATCTGTTTCACATATGGTAATATAAATGTTTCAATGCCATTCTCCCAAATCATCCCACCCTCGCCCTCTCCCACAGAGTCCAAAAGACTGTTCTATACATCTGTGTCTCTTATGCTGTCTCGCATACAGGGTTATTGTTACCATCTTTCTAAATTCCATATATATGCGTTAGTATACTGTATTGGTGTTTTTCTTTCTGGCTTACTTCACTCTGTATAATAGGTGCCAGCTTCATCCACCTCATTAGAACTGATTCAAATATATTCTTTTTAATGGCTGAGTATATCCCATTGTGTATTATTCCAAAAGTTTTAAGTACTTTTGGTGGTTTTTCTTTTCCTCAGAAGTCCCACTCATTTATCTAGTTTTAGACTGGATAACTAAAAATTCTTACTCTTTATACTGTGTACACTGCTGAACAAACCTCAAGACACATTCATACAGTGTAAATATTTGACAACACAGAAAACTCAGATAGCAGTTATATTCAGAAATGGTTGTAGTTAATAATTCCCTAAGGTTGGCAAAAGTTATAATTTAAATGTCCAATAATAAGGAAATAGACATATTACATTGATAGAATGGATTGTTATGCAATCATTAAGATGACAATAAAATGATAAAAACCTAGAAGAAAATAGGTGGTAAGCTTCTTGACATACGTTTTGGTAATTTTTTTAATCTGACACCAAAAGTAAAAGAGCAAAAGCAAAAATAAACAACTGGAAATACAACAAACTAAAAAGCTTGTTGAGTTGGAGAAAATATTTGCAAATCACATATCTGACAAAAGGCTAATATTCAAAATATATAAAGAACTCACACAACTTAACAGCAAAAAAAAAAAAAAAAAAATCCAATTAAAAAATGGGCAGAAGCTGAATAGACATTTTTCCAAAGATATACAGATGGTCAACAGGTAAACAAAAAGATACTCTACATCGTTAATTATCAGGGAAGTGCAAATCAAAACCACAATGAGATATCACCTCACACATGTTAGAATGGCTATCATCAAAGCAGCTAGAATTGACAAGTGTTAGGGAGGGTGTGGGAAAAGGGAACCCTCATCCACCGTTGCTGAGAGTGTAAATTGGTTCAGGCACTATGGAAAACAGTATGGTGCTTCTAAAAATTAAAAATAGAACTGTAACATGAACCAGCAATTTCACTTCTGGGTATTTATCGAAAGAAGATGAAAACACTAACTTGAAGAGATATATGCACTCCAGTGTTCACTGCAGCATTATTTACTTACAACAGCCCAAATATGAAGACAACCTCAGCGTCCATCAACAGGTGAATGGAGAAGAAACACTGTGTGAGTATTCAATACACACAATGGAATATTATTTAGCCAAAGAACAGAATGAAATCTTGCCATCTACAACATAAAGGGATCTCAAGGGCAATATGCTAACTGAAGTAAGTCATACAGAGAAAGACAAAGACCATATGATCTCTCTTATATGGGATCACAAAAGAAACAAACAAAAATCCCCAAGTTTTTATAGACACAGAGAATAGGATGATGGTTGGCAAAGATAGGGGTGAGGGTGGGAGAAATTACTGAACCACTGGCTACTCTGAAAGCACCAGACTAAGTCGCCACTCCAGTGTTTATAACGGTATTACAACATGAGCATTTTCAATATTGTTAAGTCAAAAGGGCAGCATCCAGAATTAAATGATATCCAATGAATAAAGGAAATAGATCAAAAATATTGTGAAACAGCACAAAAATGTTAGTAGTCTCCAAGTGGTGCAATTATGAGGGATTTTTTTTCTTCTATTTTGTAAATAATAAACATGTATTATTTTTGTAACACATAAAAATATTTTATTTTTAAAAAGACAAAGATTTTTAGAGTGTCAAAAGCAGTGTTTCCAATACAAGTACATATGAAATTGCATCTTAGAGTTTCTGTGGCTTACTATCTATAGCAAAAGCAAGATAAAGAATTTAATAAGTGAAACAACTTTATTACTTTAGAGAACATTTTTCTTAATAGGAAAAAGATCTTATCAAATTTGTGAACATCATGTGCAATTAACAGTGGAATTATTTATATAAATTAATGTGCCTGTCTGATGAAAAAGAACAAGATATATTTTGGGGTGTGTGTGTATGTGTGTGTGTGGTGTGTATGAATGAATTAAAATGATATCAAATCTTTATATTAAAAAAGGTTCTTCAAAATTATTACTCAATTTGTAAAAAGCCCCACTTTTAATTAATGTTTAATTGAAATACATTTGACATATAACATTGTAAAAAATTAAGGTGTACATTAATTTGATAAATGTGTATATTATAATATGATTGCCATTATAGCAATAATTAGCACCTCAGTCATATTACTCAACTACTCACTTCTTTCTAGTAGTTGGAATAATTAAGTCCTAGTCTCAGAATGTTTGATGATTATAAAATAACATTGTTTTCTGCATTCTCTGCGACTGGGCACTAGATCTCCAGGGCTTATTTACTACTCATAAGTCCGTACCCTTAAACAACATCTCTCTTGTCCCCTCAGCCCCCAGTAACCACCATTTTACTCTCTCCGAGTTTTGCCATACAGTACTTGTCTTTCTCTGTCTGACTTACTCATTTTGCATAATGTGCTCAAGGTCCATTTATTGTGCTGCAAATAGGAGGATGTCCTTCCTTCTTACAGCTGAATAACACCGCAACCTAAAGTCCAGCTTTTAAATGCATTTTAAAAGGCTTAAATCTTAAACATTTGCTTCTGTCTTTTTTAGACAAATTTCATCAGCAAAAAAAAATCCCAAAACCAAAAAAACCAACAGCTTGGCAATCTTCTATTTTCATAAAATAATACTAAGCTATTAACAGCTAGGAAGAATAAAGGACTTCAAAATCCATGAAGAAAATGAAGAACTTTCTCAAAGCCAATAATAGTAAGTGGTTGAAAAATAGGAAATAAAAATGCACAACATCTGAAATAATGTTTTATTTATAAAACATTTCACATAGGTATTGGGAGAAAACCACTCTGAGAACTATCATTTTATCATAAAAATTCCCTATCTACACATAGACCTTACATTCTTCACAAAAATTAACTTAAAATGAGTCACAGACCAAAACTATAACACTCCTAGAAAATAACCATAGGAGAAAACCTAGATGATTTTGAGTATGGCAATTTCTTTTTAAATACAACACCAAAGGCAAGATGCATGAAAGAAATCAATGGTAAGTTGGACTTCATTAAAATTAAAAGCCGCTCTGCAAAAGACAATGTCTCAAGAGAATGAGAAGACAAGTCGCAGACTAGGAGAAAATATTTATAATAGACACATCTGATAAAAGACTGCTCTCCAAAATACACAAAGAACTCTTAAAACTCAACAATAAGAAAACAGACAACCTGATTAAAACGTGGGCGAAAGACCTTGGCAGCCAGCTGACCAAAGAAAATACAGATGGCAGTCTGAGAGGGTAACTGTTAATATTCTATTTTTACTCTGGAAAGCGAAACCATCACAGCTATGAACTACAAGCATCACACTAAACCACGAGAGTGTTTTGCAATTTGAAGGCTTGTTGAGTTTGTTTTTAAGTGTGAAGGAAACTAGAGCAATAAAATCAGATTTCAGACCACCGCTTGTCTAAAGGTTGAAAAACTATCTACGAAAAAAATTATACCTGAGATTTCCGTCTTTGGGTTTTCACTGCTGGGAAGAGTTCCATCCAGAGACTGAGCAGAGTGAAAAGGTTGACTTTAGAAAGCCTTGGTATTTCACCTATAAAAAAAGAGGGCAAACACTTAAAGCTTTTACTGATGATGAAAATAAGAACTAAGCTCGCTGCCACCTGGGTGCTGCAGTCTGGGCTTCGCTGTTTTAGCAAGAGGCAGAGAAAAAGGCGATGGCACCCCACTCCAGTACTCCTGCCTGGAAAATCCCATGGACGGAGGAGCCTGGTAGGCTGCAGTCCATGGGGTCGCTAAGGGTCGGACACGACTGAGCGACTTCACTTTCGCTTTTCACTTTCCTGCACTGGAGAAGGAAATGGCAACTCATTCCAGGGTTCTCGCCTGGAGAATCCCAGGGACGGGGGAGCCTGGTGGGCTGCCGTCTATGGGGTTGCACAGAGTCGGACACGACTGAAGCAACTTAGCAGCAGTAGCAGCAGAGAAAAAGGATTCGTGTGCAAAAGAATCAAAGCACTTTCTTATCAGAAAGTTTCAGCCTCAGCACCTTCCGAAGTTGGGCCCTCTTTCACCCAGCAGGAAAAAAAAAAAAAGTACAAGTGATGCACGTAGCTATGGGAATTATATATATATATATATAGTTATGAAAAATCCTTGCATCAGAGATCACGGTGGAGCAACCTTTACTCTGAACTGTGATGAGGCGCGGCAACAAGGGCAGGGATTAGAACACAGAACTAAAAATACGGTGACCTTAAAAGGTAAGGGAGCTGAAATACAGGAAAGCGCCGCGTGCGGTTAATTTTGGAATCAAATTTTAAAAACAAAACAAAACACGGTTTAGGGAATTTTCAGGCTCGCCGATCCCCAGAAATCCCAGCTCCAGGTCCTGGGAGGAAAAAGTAAAGGGGAGTGAGGAATGACCACAACTTCAGAAGCCAGTGCAGCCGGGCCAGGAGATCCCGGTGACGGAGGGGGTGACGCGCCCCGGGCAGGGATGGGACACCCAGGAGCAGAAACGCAGGCGAAGAAGAGCAAGCAGGAAACCCGGAGTGAAACGGCGGGAGACGCTCAGAGCCAAGCGAGAGGCTGACGGCGGGAGCAGGATTCCGGGCACTCACCGGTCATACTGCCCGTCTGGGTGCTGACTGACCGTCCGGCCCCCGCGCTCTCCAGATTTTGCATCTGCCCGGCTTCTCTCATCCCCAGCCTAGCGGCCTCTGCTGCCCAGGAAACCTCTCGCTGTCGCTGTCCTGCATGATCTTTGCCCCAGCAACCCCACCTCTCGCCTCCTCCCAGCAACAGACAGGACGGCGACAGCTAACTCGGCGCGGTCAGATGACGCACGAGCTCGACTGGCATTTCCGGGCGCCCTGTGTGACGTCACGGCGAGGCGCGGCAGCGGTGGCTTAGGGGCTATTCCTCCCTCAGCAACTCGGCGAGTAGAAGGGACACGGAGCCGTGAATCATTTGACGCTCGTGTTTGCGTTCTTAGGACTTGCTGAATGAAGTCTGGTCGCTTGAGGATGTCTTGGCTCGAAGTCCCAAGTTGCGCACACTCGGCGAGGGCGATGAGGGTTTCGCATACGTGAGGGTAGGCCCGAGAGTGAAGGAGAATTGAAGTGGAAGTCAGTGTTAATCACTCAGTCGTCTCCCACTCTTTGCGACCCCATGGACTGTAGCCCGCCAGGTTGCTCTGTCCGTGGGATTCTCCAGGCAGGAATACTGGAGTGGGTTGCCACTTCCTCCTCCAGGAGATCTTCCCGACCGAGCGATCGAACCCAGGTCTCCTGCATTACAGGCAGATTCTTTACTGCCTGAGCCATTAAGATGGAAACTAGCCCCCATACAGTTAGCGGTCAGGGTCTCAGAGAGTTTGAGAGGCGAATGAGGTGGGAGCTGGGCGGTCCCAGGTGGTTATCCTCTAAGATTGGCCAGTCTGTGCAACTTAGTGCCAGGGACCGCCACAAGAACATTCTGCTGCTGCTTGAACACATGAAGACATTGAGGGTAGAACTGTCCTCAGGAAATTGATGGAGGAAGTGGCCCTTGGAAAATCTGAGAGGTATCAGACATTGTGGATTTGTGCTCAGTGCAATTTAGTTTTATTATTTTATGTGTCCTAGGCATGACTCAGAATGAAGCTCCTCCCTCCCCCCAGTGACTCAGCCCATTTTCCGTCACCAACCTAAGCTGTTATCATAATTTGAAATATTTAAAAAATAGGCACAAAACCCGCTCCAAGACTATGAAAGCAAAAGCCAGCGTTATGAAAGTACATTATTTTGTAAAAGACTGAAGAGAATTTTCAGTGTTGATGGATATGACGGTGGTTCATTGATTGCCACTGTTGTGTAGTATTTCATTGTAACTATATACCACTATTTATCCATATTTGAGTCGAGACGTTTGCTCTATCTCTAGCTTTTTGCTATTGCAAGCAATGCTGCTTTAAACTTTTTTGTATATATTTTCTTATGTTCATATGGATGCGCTTCTTTAGAGACTACACTTAGGAGTAGAATTCTTGAGTTGTCAAGTTTTCCAGATACTGCTGAAAAGTTTTCCGGAGAGATTGGACCAATTTACATAGCTCTGTATCCCCACTAATTCTTGGGTGTTGTCAAACTTTTAATGTTTACCAGTCCGGTTGGCATAAAATGATATCCTGTGGTTATGATTTTCTCTGATTTCTACTTAGGTGCATTGGCCATACATGTGTCCTCTCTATGAAATCCCTGTTAACCATTTTTCTATTTGGTAGTTATTTCTTATTCATTTGTAAGCATTCTTTATATATCCTCGATACTCATTCTTGGGTGGGAATGTGTATGGTAAATATCTTCTCCCCATTTGTCACTTGCTTTTTCACTCAATTATTTTTTCAGTGCATAGTTCTTTATTTTAATGTGCCAAACATACGAATAATTTTCTTAGGTGGGTTTTGTATCTTTTCAAAAAGCATTTTTATCCGTTTATAAAGATATCTTTTATTTGTCAATTATATCTCAGTTTTTTAACAGTAACTTTTATATTTCCTCTAAAAGCCATAAGTTTTTCCTTTCATGTTTATATCATCATTCATCTAGAATTTAGTTCAGTGTATGATGTTAGGTCGGGATCCACTTTCTTTTCCACTTGGATGATCAGTTAGCCCAGCATTATCTCCTTACTGATCTGCAGTGTCGCCTCTGTCATGTATCAAGTTTCCATATACACGTAAATCTATTTCTGGGTTCTATATTGTATATTATTGGTTTATTATATCTCTGTCCCTTAACTCCCCCTACCCCCCAAAAAAAGCCACCTTATTTTCTTCAGGAGTATCTTGGTTAATCTTGACCCTTTAATCTTCCATGTAAGTTTTATTTATTTTTAAAATGCTTATTTATTTCTTTGGCTGTGCCGGGTCTTAGTTGTGGCATGCGGGATCTTCAGTTGCACATGCAAAATATTAGTTGTGGAAAGTGGGATCTTAGCTTTCCGACCAGGGATCAAACCACACCCCCTGCATTGGAAGGGCGGAGTCTTAACCACTGGGCTGCCAGGGAAGTCCTGTCAAATGACTTTTTGACCAACTTATTCAGAGAATGGGGAAAGAAGGAGGGAGAGACAGATGGAGGGGATAGAGGAAGGGATGGAGGGTTATTATGTTTATCACAAATTTTCTTAAAAACTCAATGATCCCAGGTAGCGCGGTACCTGTAAAGAATAGGTGCTCAACATCACTAATGAGTATCCTTCCCCGCTTTGTGTTTCATTTACTTATTCTTTGTAGATAACCCAGATCTCTTCCTTTTATTCTAGGTCCTGTTGATTGGGAACATTGGTCCCAGCAGTGTGTGTATTTGGATAGAATCCTCTTACAATAAAACATGCTGAGGTGTCTGTGATGGATTTGTTGGTACTGGTGAAGTTTGGCAGAGACTGAATACCTGGCTTGTAGAAGAAAACCTACCTCACCCTCGGTCTTGCTCTGGTATGTAGAAGGCATACCACAACCAAGGACCATGCCTCCTGCACGCCTGGAGATAAGGTCGCCGCAGGACTGACAGGGACCCCTGCTGGCCAGTGCGCCCTTGTACAGAGGATCGGCCCTCATGTGGTCATTTTAGGCAAGGATGTAACCATAAGCACCACCCTGAATCCAGAAATTGAGGTTTCCTAAAGAGTTCTTGGAAGGCAATTCCTGGCAGCACTTCAACCTCAAAGAAGCAAAGAGAAGCCAAAACAAAGTCCAGATGCCCTTCATGGCGCATTTGCTTTGTTATGGAGGGCAGAGCTGCCAGAGAGAAGTCACTTCTCAAGTTTTCCATATGTTGTCCCTACTGGTATCCTCAGAAAAGTAAACTTGGTGCCACATAGATCAATGTGCTACAAAATAAGACTGTCCAGGGACCCTGAGGACGTCTGTGCCTCACGAGGTGGGAAGGACCGGCAGGCCCGCCTCCTGTGATGTCCATGACCATGCTTCGTGAGGGTCCCCATGTGTGCAGCACCGTCTGGACTGGGTTTGGGCGTTTCTGAATCATCAGCTGAAGAGGTTCTCTGATGATTCATGTTAGAAGTCCAGGGACTGGAGGGAGGGGTAGGAAGGAGAGGACAGGTAAGACAGGGAATAGGGAACTAATGCTGGTGGAATAGCTACTTGAATCAACTTTATAACAATGATAGTGGTAATAATAATGGTATCTTACAGTATAGAGGGTTTTCTACATTCCAGACTCTGTTCTAGCCACGTTGCATGTGTTCAGTGCTCAGTCACTCAGTCATGTCCAACTCTTTTGCGACCCCATGGACTATAGCCCACCAGGCTCCTCTGTCCATGGATTTCCCAGGCAAGGATACTGGGAATGGGTTGCCATTTCCTTCTCCAGGGGATCTTCCTGATCCAGAGATTGAACCCACGTCTACTTTGTTGGCAGGCAGGTTCTTTACCATTGAGCCAATTGGGAAACCCAGTCCCTTTTACACATTCATTCACTCCTTCCAACAACCGTATGAAGTATGTATTTTTATTTTTATCCCTACTGATAGGAACTGAGACATTGAGTACCTTGATCAAGCAGACTCAGCTTGAGGGGTGGGAGAAAGATATAAATGCTCATCACTTCATTTAATACAACATCTATGATGCAGATTTTCATCATCTCCATTTTACAGGCAAGGAAGCTAAGGCCCTTGGACCAGCAACATCAGCATCATTTAGGAGCTTATTAGGAATGCAGAACCTTGGGCCCTACTTCAGACCTACCAAAGCAGAATCTGTACAGAACCACCTTTTTTTTTTAATCACCTGAAATTCTGCAGGCCTTTCTGATGTCAGTGCTTTTATTGGCCTGTGAGCTGAATCTGTGGTTCAGATGTATGACTGTAGATGATACAGTCATACATTTCAAGGCCAAAAAGGCCATTCAAAAGTCGAGATGATTTCAACCCCATAACATGAACTAATGTTTCTAGAGTATTTTGCCATATACTTTGCTCAGTGAGTATTTGTGGAGTCAATTAATGAAACACAAACCCTTCCCCAAGGTTGGTGCCTCACTTGAAAAGAGCTGGGGGACTCAAAGAGAGCTCTTTCTGGGGTCAGCGAGAGTTCCCAGTCAGGGCATCCAGGACACCACCTGCAGGATAGAGGGAGGCCCAGGACTGAAATCGCAGCCACCCATCGCTCTCCAGTGACCCTTGACTTGAGACCTGTGAGGCCACTCCTCACGTCTTCCCATGATGCCTCTCCCTTTTACAGCTAGTGGTCAACTCAAGAGGACACTTTCTGCTGTGCTAGAGAACACTTTGGGGGTTCCCAGGTGGTGCTAGTAGTAAAGAATCCACCTGCCAATGCAGGGGACATGGGTTTGATCTCTGGGTCAGGAAGATCCCCCTGAAGAAGGAGATAGCAACCCACTCCAGGATTCTTGCCTGGAAAATCCCATGGACAGAGGAGTTTGATGGGCTACAATCCATGGGGTTGCAAAAGGTTAGACATGACTGCTGCTGCTGCTAAGTCGCTTCAGTTGTGTCCGACTCTGCGACCCCATAGACAGCAGCCCACCAGGCTCCCCCGTCCCTGGGATTCTCCAGGCAAGAACACTGGAGTGGGTTGCCATTTCCCTCTCCAATGCATGAAAGTGAAAAGTGAAAGTGAAGTCGCTCAGTCATGTCTGACTCTTAGCAACCCTGTAGACTGCAGCCCTCCTCCATCCATGGGATTTTCCAGGCAAGAGTACTGGAGTGGGGTGCCAGTGCCTTCTCTATAGACATGACTAAACACAGAACAATTTTAGACCTTAGAACAACTTTTCAAATATTTTTGACTATGACCCACAATGAGAATACATTTTATGAACCATGAAAGATACCAACCGATATATAATTGCAAAAAAATTTTCACAACATAACAGTTGGCCTTACTACACATGATACACTGATTATTCTATTCACATTCCAATAAACGTGTCAGACTGCACTTATCTCACAATCCGCCAATGGATGAGGTGGGCATTTTGAAAGCAGGTGCCCAGCCATCCAGAGGAGTGATGGCGTTCAGAGACTCCATCTCAGGGACCCAGTGGTAAGGAAGGGTGATGCTCCTTGTGACACCTGGAAACACGCGTCTGTCACAGGACAGTGTGATGCAGATCCCTCTTTTCTAGAATCTGAACAAGAAAGCTCAAAGGAGAGCTCTTTGCTTCTAAACTTTATACCATAAATAAAACATTATAAATAAAAACATAAAAGCATTATACTATAAATAATGTGTCAATTCTTAGCCATGATCTTCCACAGGGAAGAAGCCACTCCTGACTGCCCCAGAGAGGAACTCCCATGAGAAGAAAGACTGTGTGGTTGCAGCTCCGGCACGTGTCCACTTAGTGCCACCAAACAAACGAGGGGTGGAGGCACAAGGCTGCACCGAGAGCACGGTGAGCCCCCCAAGCAGTGTCCCCAGCAACAACTTCTCAGAGCCTCCGACATGATCTTTTGTGATGTGTGACTCTTGGGAAGGTGGGTACAGCATGCAGTGTTTTTCTATCATAGCTGACCACAGAATCCTTTTTTCAAATGCTCTCTTAAAACCCACAGAACACAGTTTAAGGACTGTTGCTCCAAGTGACCAGTATGCCTCCTCCACTAGTTGGAAGAAACAGTGTAGACGGGAGGCTTCCTCGCTGCTGCATGAGGGCAGGGTCAGGGCGTTAGGACGCTTCAAGGGGACTTGAAGGCATCACGTATATAGCTAATCACATGAAAAAGCATGAAAAAGGACCTGGTCAGCATGTGGAGCAGACCCTTGTTTATGGAGTCAACATTTGTAGCTCACAGCTGAGCTAGTTGTATCCTGCCTACCTCCAGGGGCCACCATTCATAAGACCGTGGCAGTGGCTGAGGCCCTTTGGAGTTCCCAGAGGCAGCAGCAGCCCTCTAAAAACAGGTTTATGTTTCAAACTGTAAAAAATGTTACACAGTTGTTGGCCAGAATATCCAGTACAGTCTCACCCTGACTGCATGCATTGTTGCTGTTCAGTCACCCAGTCGAGTCCGACTCTTTGCGACCCCGTGGACTGCAGCACACCAGGCTCCCCTGTCCTTCACTGTCTCCTGGAGCTTGCTCAAACTCCTGCCCATTGAGTCTGTGATGCCATCCAACCATCTCATCCTCTGTTGCCCCCTATCTTTCCCTTGACTCATGTTTTTCTGTAAGTGTAGCTTCTCAGGGTGGGAGTGGGTAAGGCTCTTAAGAGATTAGACTCAGAGGAAATGCTTTCAATTTTTCACCATTGAGGATAATGTTTGCTGTGGGTTTGTCATATATAGCTTTGATTATGTTGAGGTATGTTCCTTCTATTCCTGCTTTCTGGAGAGTTTTTATCATAAATGGATGTTGAATTTTGTCAAAGGCTTTCTCTAGATGCAGAGAAAGCCTTTGACAAAATTCAACATCCATTTATGATAAAAACTCTCAGGAACAAGACAAGGGTGCCCACTTTCACCATTACTATTCAACATAGTTTTGGAAGTTTTGGCCACAGCAATCAGAACAGAAAAAGAAATAAAAGGAATCCAAATTGGAAAAGAAGAAGTAAAGCTCTCACTGTTTGCAGATGACATGATCCTCTACATAGAAAACCCTAAAGACTCCACCAGAAAATTACTAGAACTAATCAATGACTATAGTAAAGTTGCAGGATATAAAATCAACACACAGAAATCCCTTGCATTCCTATACACTAATAATGAGAAAACAGAAAGAGAAATTAAGGAAACAATTCCATTCACCATTGCAACGGAAAGAATAAAATGCTTAGGAATATATCTACCTAAAGAATCTAAAGACCTATATATAGAAAACTATAAAACACTGGTGAAAGAAATCAAAGAGGACACTAACAGATGGAGAAATATACCATGTTCATGGATTGGAAGAATCAATATAGTGAAAATGAGTATACTACCCAAAGCAATCTATAGATTCAATGCAATCCCTATCAAGCTACCAACAGCATTCTTCACAGAGCTAGAACACATAATTTCACAATTTGTATGGAAAAACAAAAAACCTCGAATAGCCAAAGCGATCTTGAGAAAGAAGAATGGAACTGGAGGAATCAACCTGCCTGACTTCAGGCTCTACTACAAAGCCACAGTTATCAAGACAGTATGGTACTGGCGCAAAGACAGAAATATAGATCAATGGAACAAAATAGAAAGCCCAGAGATAAATCCACGCACATATGGACACCTTATCTTTGACAAAGGAGGCAAGAATATACAATGGATTAAAGACAATCTCTTTAACAAGTGGTGCTGGGAACTCTGGTCAACCACTTGTAAAAGAATGAAACTAGAACACTTTCTAACACCATACACAAAAATAAACTCAAAATGGATTAAAGATCTAAACGTAAGACCAGAAACTATAAAACTCCTAGAGGAGAACATAGGCAAAACACTCTCTGACATACATCACAGCAGGGTCCTCTATGACCCACCTCCCAGAATATTGGAAATAAAAGCAAAAATAAACAAATGGGACCTAATTAACCTTAAAAGCTTCTGCACATCAAAGGAAACTATTAGCAAGGTGAAAAGACAGCCTTCAGAATGGGAGAAGATAATAGCAAATGAAGCAACTGACAAACAACTAATCTCGAGAATATACAAGCAACTCCTACAGCTCAACTCCAGAAAAATAAATGACCCAATCAAAAAGTGGGCCAAAGAACTAAATAGACATTTCTCCAAAGAAGACATACAGATGGCTAACAAACACATGAAAAGATGCTCAACATCACTCATTATCAGAGAAATGCAAATCAAAACCACTATGAGGTACCATTTCACGCCAGTCAGAATGGCTGCGATCCAAAAGTCTACAAGTAATAAATGCTGGAGAGGGTGTGGAGAAAAGGGAACCCTCTTACACTGTTGGTGGGAATGCAAACTAGTACAGCCACTATGGAGAACAGTGTGGAGATTCCTTAAAAAACTGGAAATAGACCTGCCTTATGATCCAGCAATCCCACTGCTGGGCATACACACTGAGGAAACCAGAAGGGAAAGAGACACGAGTACCCCAATGTTCATCGCAGCACTGTTTATAATAGCCAGGACATGGAAGCAACCTAGATGTCCATCAGCAGATGAATGGATAAGAAAGCTGTGGTACATATACACAATGGAGTATTATTCAGCCATTAAAAAGAATACATTTGAATCAGTTCTAATGAGGTGGATGAAACTGGAGCCTATTATACAGAGTGAAGTAAGCCAGAAAGAAAAACACCAATACAGTATACTAACGCATATATATGGAATTTAGAAAGATGGTAACAATAACCCTGTGTACGAGACAGCAAAAGAGACACTGATGTATAGAACAGTCTTATGGACTCTGTGGGAGAGGGAGAGGGTGGGAAGATTTGGGAGAATGGCATTGAAACATGTAAAATATCATGTATGAAATGAGTTGCCAGTCCAGGTTCGATGCACGATACTGGATGCTTGGGGCTGGTGCACTGGGACGACCCAGAGGGATGGAATGGGGAGGGAGGAGGGAGGAGGGTTCAGGATGGGGAACACATGTATACCTGTGGCGGATTCATTTTGATATTTGGCAAAACTAATACAGTTATGTAAAGTTTAAAAATAAAATAAAATTTAAAAAAAAAAAAAAAAAGAGAGATTAGACTCAGACCTGAGACTTGAATCCATCACTACTTATCCCGCCAAGCCAAGGCGAATAAGGCATATTAAAGCTCTTATCAATGTGATCAGCAGTCTCTTTGTGGAAGCCAAGTCCTGCTGCAGCTCCCTGCCCTCAGACTTCAGTGACTAGGTTCTGAACAGAGGGTACTGTGCCTAAAGTAAATGATTTTCTCCGAGCCTGAGAGAGGTGAGACCCCTGATCACTGGACTCTACCCAGAATTCCTTTCACTTGTTTCTAAACATTTTTGCTGCCATACGTAAACATTAAGTAACTTCTTGAATCAAACCCTCATTATCCTGGATTCCTTGTAGATGCACCATCACATTTATCTAAACATAAAACAAAAACAACACACAGCACATATATCTAAAACAAAATACACCTCTGACCTCACAGGTGACAGTTTTTATGGCAGCGTCTGTCTGGATTACTTGTTAACTGGAAAATGAGTGTCATATCCCGAGAATAGGAGAGTGAGGACTTAGAAAACCTCTCCAGAGCACATTTTGTGATGTGGGATTTTAGGAGGATGAAATGAACTTCCCCAAGGAGGTACATGAAAAGAAAGCCAGAGAGATTGGTACAGATACATCCCATACCTTTGTTTAAAAAAAAAAAAAAATTCATGCTAAGTTGCTGACAAACAACCATTCTTGTTGTTTAGTTGCTAAGTTGTGTCTGACTTTGCAGCCCCATGGACTGCAGCATGCCAGGCTTTCCTGTCCTTTACCATCTCCTGGAGCTTGCTCAAACTCATGTCCATTGAGTCAATGATGCCATCCAACCGTCTCATCCTCTGTGGCCCCCATCTCCACCTTTCCCCAATCTTTCCCAGCATCAGGGTCTTTAACAGTGAGTCAGCTCTTCTCATCAGGTGGCCAAAGTATTGGAGTGTCAGCTTCAACATCAGTCTCTCCAATGAGTATTTAGGGTTGATTTCCTTATATTGCAAAATGTCAACTACTCTTTCCAGTTCTCCCCGTTCCCCCCTCCAACATCCGTTCCCCACTCCCGATTCTTTCCTCCCTACAGACCTGTTTTCCCTTAAGTCCCAGAACCATGGGACAGGGCGCTGGGTTTGGCAGTGCTGGTTGCTGATGTCTGCATGTTGGCGCTGTTCTCCGTGCAGCCAGCCCTGTCTCCGTCGCGGTTCCCTTCGGCCTCCCTGCTTCTGCAGAAACCTCTCTGTCTGGACCGTCTGGCCAGCAGCAGTTTCCAGGCCGCTGCTCTATACTTCTTGGAAATGAGGTTGTAGAGGATGGGGTTGATGGAGGCGCTCAGATAGAAAAGTTGCAGAGCAACGATGTTAAAGTACTGAGAGAAGTACATCATCTGGGAATCTTTGGTATTTATGTAAATGATTCTGCCAACGTGGAAAGGCAACCAGCACACTATGAACGCCAGAACCACCACCACTGCAAAACAAAACACAGGCACCAGAATTAGCTAAAGCATCCGAAAACAAGAGTTCCCACTAAAGCAACAATTAACAGCGAAATAAATAAAACTCTTGCCTAGCCAGATCCCCACCCCAGAAAAACTACCAGGTTACAGACAGCATCGATGTTTGCTTTGAAATTGAATATTCGAGAACAACCAACAACAACTGAGTATTCAGCTCATACATGCACTAGCAAGGCCGGACATAAACTAGAGTGATTTCTACTAATAAGTAGAAATCGTTTCTTTCCACAAACCTATTTCAGAAACATGTTCTCTATTTTCCGTTGAAAAGAAGTATGCAACGTCTGCACGATCTTTATTTATTTATTTGTTTATGATACGGGCACGATTCACTTTTGTCTTCAGAATAACATAACATTTAGTCAAGAAACTTTATCTTAACGTGAGGTATCCCGTCTACGCCAGGGTTCTGTGAATAATTCCACATTTGTGGCATCTAACGGACACAGGCAGTGGGCTTAAGAGCCTGCAGTCATTCATCTTGGATCAGTCTAGCTCTCTGCTCACAGAAGCTTTGGAAAATAATAGTTATTTACCAGACCTGGCTATCCCACCGTCAGGGGGCTCCCTGGGTGACACAGAGCTCCTAGAAGACGGGAGATGGTTTTCTACGGAGACTGGAGGGACAAGCAGGTGGAGGCTGGGGTCGAACCACAAAAGGAAGCGTGGCCAGAAGGGGTGCCGAGGGCTGGGAGATCCGGGGAAGGGGCACCGCGCGGTTGGGGTGTTTGGAGCACAGGCGGCGCCACTTACGCAGGACGCGGACCGTCTGCCGGTGGCCCTTCTCCCGGCCGGAGGTGGCCGGGCCTCGCAGCTGCCCGCGGCTCCTCCACAGCTCGCGCCCGATGAGCCCGTAGAGGACGCTGAGGCATAGGAAGGGCAGGAAGAAGTAGGCGGTGGTGACCCACAGCATGACGCGCAGCGCGCCCAGCTGCGCCGGGCTCGGCCGGCACTCCCGGCTGAACAGCGCGGCGGCGTCTGCTTCGGGCCCCGACGGCGGGGACCGCGGGGAAGCCAGAGAGGACTCCAGGAAGGGCGGCGGCAGCGGCGGCAAGGGGGAGGGCCGCGCAGTGCCGTTTAGGTCCTGGAGCGCATCGTGGCCGGCGTCCTGTTCGACGCCCACCAGAAAGAAGAAGGGCCCAGCGGAGAGCAGCGCCACGGCCCAGAGCGCGGCGATGAGCGCGCGGACGCGGCGCCGGGTGACCAGGACGCGCGCCCGGAGCGGGCGGCAGACGGCCAGGTAGCGCTCCACGGCGAGCGCCGTCATGTGTAGCAGCGTAGCATAGGTGCAGCCCTCGCCCACGTAGAGTGAGAGGCGGCAGAGAAGCTGCCCAAACACCCAAGGCCGCGAGCGCCACAGGCGGTACAAGTCGAAGGGAAGCCCGAGCAGGATGAGCAGGTCGGACACGGCCATGCTGCCCAGGTATAAGTTGGTGGTGGTCCGCATGTCCCGGTAGCGCCCGATCAGTAGCACCGTCACCACGTTGCCGCTCACCCCGACGGCGAACAGCCCCAGGCACACGGCGGTCACGGGCACCAGCGCCCCCAGGGGGAAGGGCGAGCAGCGGCGCTCGTCGCACGGCAGCAGGGCGGCCCACGGCGGCTCTCCGGCGCCCCGCGAAGCGTGGCTGCGGTTCCCGGGGCTGCCCATGGGCGCGGCGCGCGGGGCGGACGCACGGGCGCGCGCGGTGTTCCCGGGGCAGGGCCGTGTGCCTAGCGCCTGGCCCCGCTGCGAAAGCGCTTCCTTCGGCGGCCGGGGCGCGAAGTGCGCGCGGAGCTCCCGCCGCCCGAATAGCTCGAGCCCCGCTGCACCGCGCGCCGGAACGCGACTCCGCGGGGTCCGCTTTGAGGGCTGCAGAGCGGGTGGCGCGCAGTCCCCGCCCCCGGCCGCCGCCCGGCCCGCCCCGGCCCCGCGGGCGCTCCCGCTCCCCGGCTCGTCGTGTTCCAGGCTCTTCCCTCCCCAACTGAACGCGGGAGGCGGCCACCCCGGACAATGCCTGCCCCGACGCGGGAAAGCGATTTCTGAGCCCCCAACCACGTAGGTTACTGCACCCAGCGGAGTGCGGGCGCTTTTTTTGGGTTGGGTTCTGAGAGGGACCTTCTGAGGGACCTCGGCTGGTGGCTGCGTCTTGATGGCTCGGGAGGGAGCCGCAGGACTAATAGCGGGAGGGGAGCTTAGACTAGAATCTAGAGCCCCTCCTGGGTTCTGATAGTGGCTCGACAGCCAAGTCATCTCAGGTCAGCCCCAGCCTGAGGGGGCAACAGCCAGTTCTCCTCGTCTAGTAAATTTTCAAATGGTGATGGAGTTGACCAAGTAATTTGAACGATCTCTTATGACTGAAATCTATGGACATGACCATGTCTGGTCATTTTAAGGGGCTTCCCTGGTGGCTCAGACGGTTAAGAATCCGCCTGCAATGCGGGACCCCTGGGTTCGATCCCTGGGTCTGAAAGATCCCCTGCAGAAGGGAATGACAACCCACTCCAGGATTCTTGACTGGGGAATTCCATGGACAGAGGAGCCTGGCGGGCTGCAGTCTATGGGGTTGCAAAGAGTCGGACCCCACTGAGCGACGGTCACACAGGAAGAAATAAAATCCTGGGGGAAAGACTGAAAACAGTCATGAGCCCATTCATTGTGGTCTTGATGACAGTAGCTGACGCTGAGAGCTCAGGATGTGTCCGGTGCTGTGCTTTCCATTTAATTTGCAAGTCATTGGAACTGAGTTCTTTGTGGATGGACACCGTCTAGCGATTTTTCCATCCATCCTACCGTGGTTTAAATCCTCAACTTCTTTTCCCGAGTTCCCTTCCTCTTCCTAGAACTGAAAGCAGGCTTTGCTCTAGTCTGGCTCCCCCTGCTCCGCTCAGCCCTTCAGAGGAGGGGTACCGGTCACTACCCTCATCATCACTGTCCTCGTTGTCCTAAAGCCTATCTTTAAATCTAACCTCCTCACACTGTGCCCTCTCCAGCCCCTCCCCCCTCATTCATCCTCATTCTTGAGAATTTTAGTGCCAGACCTTCATTTTCTCAAGAGCTCCTGATATTAATAAAATACACACCCCTACACAATTCCTCTGCCTCTCCTTTCTATCCGTGGTCCTGTCCTCCACCTGGCCTCAGGCAGTGGCCCCTGTGAACACATCCCTTACGCCTTATCATTCCCAGGACCTGGGGGCTTGCCTTCATCTCAGTTTCAGCCACCCCAGATTCTGACCTCCACCCCCTGTCTTTCTAGCTCACTTTCTCTGATAACTTCTGCAGTCCTCCAACTGCAGGAGTTCAGTGGGACCTCCATTCAGCCTCTCCTCCACCCTGTCCCTCACGAGCCTCAGGTCCACCCTTACCGACTGTAACGAATTTAAACTCCAAGAGCAATATTAATGGCTTCCAGGAAAATACTCTCAATGCCTGTGTTCTTTTCTTTCTGGTCCCCTTGGCCAGAGTAACCCTGGTGAAGCTGAACCCTCTGCTTACTTTGTGCAGGCTTCCAAGTATCTTGAGTAGAGTTGCATGTCTTGAAATTCACAGCCTTTAGCTGGGGGCTTAGTTTTCTCCCGCCATCCTCATCCTTATCCTATTTCATTTACTTTTCCCACCCTCCAGACCACTCTGTACATCCTCCTCTCTTCTTGATCCTCAAGACTTCCTTCCCATCCTCACGCTCAGGTGGTGACCTTGTACTTTAATTCCTGGGAAGAATATAAGCAGTTGGAATAGAACTACATGCTCCCATCACCACAGCCACCATCCCCCCAATCCCCAGACAGATGAATGAGTGGACGTTGTTGTTCAGTCACCCAGTCTGCCTCTTTGAGACCCCATGGACTGCAGCATGCCAGGCCTCCCTGCCCCTCACTATCTCCCAAAGTTTGCCCAAGTTCTCTTCCATTGCATCGGTGATGCCATCTGGCCGTCTCATCCTCTAACGCCCTCTTCTCCTTCTGCCCTCAATCTTTCCCAGTATCAGGGACTTTTCCAATGAGTCAGCTGTTCACATCAGGTGACCAAAATACTTGAGCTTCAGCTTCAGCATCAGTCCTTCCAATGAGTATTCAGGATTGATTTCCCTTAAGACTGACTGGTTTGATCTCCTTGCTGTCCAAGGGACTCTCAGGAGTGTTCTCCAACATTACCGTTTGAAGGCATCAATTCTTTGACACTCTGCCTTCTTTATGGTTCAGCTCTCACAACAGTATGTGACCACTGGGAAGACCATAGCCTTGACTGTATGGACCTTTGTTGGCAGAGTAATGTCTCTGCTTTTCAATACACATACCCCCTTCCACTCCCTGGACAGATGAATGAGTGGATGGTACTTGTACCTGAACTGAACTCTGCCCCTCGGCACTTCATTCACCTCCTCTAAATCCTAGAAATCACTCTGGAAGTTCTCTCTCACACACATCATCAGATTTTCCTCCCTCTTCTGGATCGTTTCCATGTTTTCAGCAAAACTCAAAAGAGTTTCTGCATCCACTGTCTCCCCTTTTCTCCCTTCCCCCTCCCTCTCTGCCTAAGCAGCGGAAATGTAATTTCTCCATCTCTAGTTGATCTGAACTCTCCCTTCTCCCTCGGGTAGCAAGAAACAATTATCTAGCCTGCGTAAAGCATTGTCTGGTTGAATGAATTAGACAGCTCCTCTCAGCAGTGCTCGGCCCTCTTCTCTCTGATGGCTTTCTCCTTCTGCCCCATCTTTCCCTAAGAGGGCCCAGGTGGGCGGGAAGCGAAGGTCAGGTGGCTTAAAGGGCCTTAGGAAACCAGGAGGGAGGGGGGTGCCTAGCTTTGTGTTGGTTCCTGGGGGGCTGGCATTTGCTGGACTCCAGCTCAGGGTCCTCGTCCCCCTTGGTCACCAGGCACTCTGCTGACTTGAAGGCAGAGGTCTGTGGCTCGTGAACCTGTGGTCTTTTTCTTGCTCCCAGAAACATGTAGGTACCAGCTGATAGGTACCAGCTGTCGGCTGTCACAGGCTGCAGCCCCCACAAGTCTCTGTCCTTGGGTCCTTTCTGCTCCTTAGCCTGGTGGTCTGCCCACATCTGCTGAAAGGCTCCCTCACCCGTCTCCGCCACATGACAACTCTGAGAAAGACCCACTGGGGCTCAGAGCGTGTGTGCACATCAGGCTCACAAAAGCCAGCTCCATCTCGTCTGTACTGCCCACCTCCGATCAGACCCTCCCCTGCCTGCTGTATTTTCTCCATGGAGCTTATGACCAACTGACCTGCTATTGAATCTACTTAGCTGTTTGTTATCTGGCCCCCTCCATCTCCCGACATCACATGCTCCGGAAGACAGGATTTCATCTTTCCCTAGTGCCCGGGACCAAGTGAGAATTCAATAAATATTTTTTAATCTCAGAGCATGAATAAAACTCTGCAGAACAGGGCACCAGCTATTTTCTTTACAGTTCCTGGCAGTTGAGAACAGTACTCTGATTACAGGGGCTGTTCAGCAAGCACTCCTTGATAATCTGGTTGGAGATGGAATACTGATACGGAGAATTTGATTCATGGACAGGTTTTTATTATGTTTTGGCTCAAGTATGACTTGGCCCCTGGGGCAGATCTGAACCCTATTATGGTGGCTTGGCCTTCCATGTTTTAGGAAGAAATGGGGCCAGATATCTGAAGAATGACTAAACCCTCTTTCTACTTTGTATTTCTAAGTCATCCACCAGCTCATGACGTTGTATTGCATTGGAGGAGAGGGAGAATTTTCAGTTGTCCAGGTGTCTGGCTCGGAGAAGGCAATGGCACCCCACTCCAGTACTCTTGCCTGGAAAATCCCATGGATGGAGGAGCCTGGTGGGCTGCAGTCCATGGGGTCGCAAAGAGTCGGACACGACTGAGCGACTTAACTTTCACTTTTCACTTTCATGCATTGGAGAAGGAAATGGCAACCCACTCCAGTGTTCTTGCCTGGAGAATCCCAGGGACTGGGGAGCCTGGTGGGCTGCCGTTTATGGGGTCGCACAGAGTCAGACACGACTGAAGTGACTTAGCAGCAGCAGCAGCAGCAGCAGCAGGTGTCTGGCTACCCTCCTCCTCTACCAAATGTGAAGTATCCACCTTCACATTTGCTGCTTGTTGTGGCGGAGGGTGGGGGCAAAACTGAGCCTAGGTCTGACCCAGATCTCCCCTTGCTTCCCTGGAACCAAGGGCTGATGTCCTTAATAGGCATTTCACCCCTGGCTGGAAGCCTCATGGGCTGGAATATTCTGGAAAAAAAAAATAGGGTGCATTTTCAAGTACCTGCATATGGTAACTCATTGAGTCTTTAACCACAGCCTTTTGAGCAGGTGCTTTCAGTATGTCCATTTTATAGATGAGGAGACCAAGGCACAGAGAAGCTGCCTTAGGTCACGCAGCGGGTGAGTGTCAGCTTCCCAAGGCTGGAGGCACGACCTCTGTGCCAGGGCCTCTCTCTTGGTAGGCCATAGCACAACCAGTCTTAGGAATGGTTCGTGTGATCGGCTTCTGCTCGGAAAGTATCTTTTAGTTCGTATTCTATAAACCAGATTTTTGTGGACAAATGGAAACAGAAGTTTTTTTTTTTTTCAGTTGAAGTATAGTTGATTTGGGGTTTCCCTGGTGGTTCAGCAGTAAAAAATCTGCAATGCAGAAGACTTGGGTTCGATCTCTGGACGGGGACAATCCCCTGGAGAAGGAAATGGCAACTCACTTCAGCATTCTTGCCTGGGAAATCCCATGGACAGAGGAGCCTGGCAGGCTATAGTGCAGGGGGTCACAAGAGTCGAACATGACTCAGCGACTGAACAACCACCGCAGCTGATTTACCATGCTGTGTTAGTCTCACATTTACAGTGCCATCTCCCGCGCTCCTGGAGCCCTTGTAGGGTTGAGTCATCACTGAGCAGGCTCCTGCCACTCAGCTTCATCTCACTCGGAGCTGCCCTTGGGCTGCAGCCTCTCCTATCTGCACAGGTACCTGGAGACTGGGCCACAGTAACCCAGCCTGGTCCTCAGGCAGAGTGAGGGGTCAGCGTGGAGGTTCTCTGCTCAGCTGTAACAGAGTAGAACCTTTGTATTCTATTACAGGTTAATCACTAAAGAGATGTTGCCTGTAAACGTAAATGGCCCACCTCTAAGGAGCCCTGCCTCCCAGGTAATGAGCATTAAGCTAAAACACCTTTGGGTAGCTGAACCACCCTGACCAGGCCCACCTGTGAATGACTGCAGGGAGGAAGAAATGAACACATCCCCTTTGGAGGCTGACCTGGAACCGGACGTGTTTGTCTTTACTTCCTACGCTTTTAGCAAAAGAGAAGCCTGAATTCTGACTCAGGCAAGATGGCTCCCCAGCTTCTTGGTCAGCTGGCTTCCTGAATAAAGTTGCTCGATTGATTTGGCCTGTCGTGTGGCGAGGGGTACCAGCTTGGATTTGATAACAAATTTTGGTGCAGTCAGCCAGGAGCCTTGCTACTCATGGCTAGCTGGTCCCCTTTGGGGAATTTTCCGGTAAGGCCCTAGCAACTGCTGGGACCACTTGTCTTGAAAAATTTCCCTCAGAATGGCTCTGGCTGCCCCAGCGCTTGGCAGTTGGAGCAAGGAATCAGCATTTGGAGGCTGACAGGCTCCATATGGTAGGGTAAGTTGCTCTGGTGGGTACAGCCAGAAAATTTATTTCCTCTCCGTTTGGGGCTTTTCTCCAGAATAAGCCAATTTGTTTTGTATTTGAGTGGGGAACCCCGCTGGAGAAAGGAAAGAGCTGTTGGGCTTTTACCTGATTTATGAGCCCGTTCGTTTGTTTCTTTGGGTGCTAGTGTTCATATGTGCTGTTTGTGCTTTGTCTTTTTTTTAAAAAAGTTACTCACCTTTTAATTGAAGGATAATTGCTTTACAGAATGCTTTGTTTGTCTTGAATTTCTGTCTTTCAAAACGGAGAAATGTTTCAACTATCCCCGAAGAAAGTCCTCTGAAGTGCGTTTTGGATCAGTGATCTGATTACAGCTGTGAACCCATGAGTGACAGGAAGATATTTTATTGAAACAAGGTGTGGCCACAGTGCCTGTTAGGATCTCCAGGAGGGGTTGAGGCAGGTTATCTGGGGACCCTGGGCGCCTTGTACTGCTATCCTTGTGTTAATTAGGTCATTTAGGGTCTCCTACGTCATTGGCATATGTAAAGCCCCCAAGACCAAAATTGAGGGTTTATTTAGATTTTCTGATTGTCCTTTGGGTTTTTTCTTTTAATTTTGCTTTTGATACTCTTTCCCCATTTATAGCCAGCCTGCTTTTGTGATATTTAAAATTTTTTTACTGATGTCAAGTGGAGGTAAGGAACAGGAAAAAAAAGCAAAGAGAAAACAAAGTCTTTTTTTTGTCCAAGAGTGGGATATTCCCAGGAAGAAGAGACATCTTCCACTTGGTTCCTAAAATTACCGAAAGCTACAAATAGAAATAGATGTGTCTTTTCCATGAATATTAGTAAGGGGTTTTGCCATCTAGACTGCTGCTGCTGCTAAGTCGCTTCAGTCGTGTCCGACTCTGTGCGACCCCATATGTGCAGGAGACATAGGTTTGATCCCTGGGTTGGGAAGATCCACTGGAGAAAGAACTGGTAAACCGCTCCAGTATTCTTGCCTGGGAAATCCCATAAATGGAGGGACTATAGTCCATAGGGTCCCAAGAGTCAGACATGACTTAGTCACTAAACAACAAATAGGAATAATTATGTTTTGGGAATATCTATCTAGAATAGTTTCTCTAGATTTATGTAACTAGAAATTCAACAAAGTTAAATGAAGAGGATCCATTGAATATCTGGGTCATTTCCAATGGGATAAAATATTAGGGCATTAATTGCTGGGCATGTCTAAGTTTACCTACCTTTGCCTTCTCAGGAGAGGAAGACTAAAGCTCAAGTTTGTCAGGAAATGCGGTATGACAGTTTCCAATTCCTTGCTTCTTGGTTCTTCACTAGAGGTGAAGGTTTTAAGGTTCAGAATTGCAAGCTAACATTTCAGCATGCGAAGATATAGGACATGTGTTTTCAGCAAAGAAGGTATGAGGAATGAAAATGCATTTTGCTAAAGCAAAAAAGGTGGTTTTGTCTTAGAGATGACTGTTTCTTTTTAATACATAAGTTTATTTTTAAAATTTTGGCTGCACTGGGCCTTCATTGTAGCATGTGGGCATCTCTTGTTACAGTGTGTGGGTTTAGTTGCCATGTGGCACTGACCAGGGATCGAACCTACCTCCCTTGCATTTGAAGGTGGATTCTTAACCACTGGACCACAGGAAAGTCCTGAGCTGATTGTGTCTGAATGGAAAAGAAAGGGAGGGATAGATTAATACAGATACATAAATTGTAGAAGGTTCTTAGAGCAGGAGCACTGAAAGAGTTTTGTGCATGGTCAGGACTGGCTAAGATAACACTGAACTGAGTTAAGAAAATGAATTTTAAAAGTAATGTACAAAACCTGAATTTCGTTCTCTAAAGAGGACAAGATTTTCTTAACATATTGAACTGCTTTTGATAATTATGCGTTTCCTTAAGTGTTCTGTATTTGTCATTGAGATACTTTTTTATCACTGGTTAAAACTTTTGATATTTCTGACAAACTGCCCAAAGATCAAATTCTAAATGAAGTTCATGTGACCTCAAGCTAAGTTTGAGGCTTTCCAAAGGGTCCCTGGAATACCTCAAATTATTGTCTCCATCTCAGAGGAATATCAAGCTAATTAGGCTTGTTTGGTATGTTAAACTACATAAGAAGCATTGTCAAATAAATGGTGATGAAATAGATTTTATCATAGAACTTCTTAGAGTGTATGTATGGGTAAATGTTAATATACACATTTTAGAAAGGTGAGATTCCTAAAATTCTGATATATCCTGGTAAATTATAATGTTATCATTTTAGTAATTATTTTAAATTGTATGTCACAGAAGTAGCCAAGTGTCTTTTCATCCACTTTGTAATCCTAATTGGTTGATGCCAAAGCAAAAAAGCATCTTTTTAATAGTTCAGTTCAGTTCAGTCGCTCAGTCATGTCCAACTCTTTGCGACCCCATGAATCGCAGCACACCAGGCCTCCCTGTCCATCACCAACTCCCGGAGTTCACTCAGACTCACGTCCATCGAGTCAGTGATGCCATCCAGCCATCTCATCCTCTGTTGTCCCCTTCTCCTCCTGACCCCAATCCCTCCCAGCATCAGAGTCTTTTCCAATGAGTCAACTCTTCCCATGAGGTGGCCAAAGTACTGGAGTTTCAGCTTTAGCATCATTCCTTCCAAAGAAATCCCAGGGCTGATCTCCTTCAGAATGGACTGGTTGGATCTCCTTGCAGTCCAAGGGACTCTCAAGAGTCTTCTCCAACACCACAGTTCAAAAGCGTCAATTCTTCGGTGCTCAGCCTTCTTCACAGTCCAACTCTCACATCCATACATGACCACAGGAAAAACCATAGCCTTGACTAGATGGACCTTTGTTGGCAAAGTAATGTAATAGTTAGAGATGAGCAATTGCTATTTATGGCTTTACAGTGGCTTTTGAATGACTCTGTAGCTATATCAGGGCTTCCCTGATAGCTAGCTGGTAAAGAATCTGCCTGCAATGCAGGAGACCCTGGTTTGATTCCTGGGTCAGGCAGATCCCCTGGAGAAGGGGTAGGCTACCCACTCCAGTATTCTTGGGCTTCCCTGGTGGCTCAGTCATTAAAGAATCTGCCTGCAATGCAGAGACCTGGGTTTGATCCCTGGGTTGGGAAGATCCCCCAGAGGATGGCACGGCAACCCAATCCAGTATTCTTGGAGAATCCCCATGGACAGAGGAGCCTGGAGGGCTACATACAGTCCATGGGGGCTGCAAAGAGTTGGACATGACTGCGCGACTAAGCACAGCACACATACCTATTTTGTGAAGAAGCAGGATTTCATCAGATTCAAATAGTTGTAGATAAAAAAAAAAGAATTGATTAGAGATTCTAAGAATATTCATCACCTCCATTCAGTAATAAG
Organism: Bubalus kerabau; assembly: GCF_029407905.1. Classification (NCBI taxonomy): domain Eukaryota; kingdom Metazoa; phylum Chordata; class Mammalia; order Artiodactyla; family Bovidae; genus Bubalus; species Bubalus kerabau. The sequence goes on along the minus strand of NC_073635.1, from coordinate 19,550,408 downwards.
TAGCCTGAACCATCTTCATCCTTTTTCCCACAAGATTCTGGAACTGACATTGACACTGGGGAATTGTAATAGGGAAGAACCTGTGTATCCTATTACAAATTAATCACTAAAGGGATGTTGCCTATAGGCTTAAATTATACATAAATGGCTCATTTCTGGGAACCCTGCCTCCCAGCTAATGAGTATTGAGGTAAATACCTTTGTTCAGCTCACAGGAAACATCCTGACCAGGCCCACCTGTGAATGAATGCAGGCAGGAAGTAAGAAACACGTTCTCTCCAGCAGCTGGCCAGAACCAGGCAAGGTTTGACTTGATTCCCTTCCCTTTTAGTATAAGAGAAGCCTGAATCCCAACTCAGGCAAGATGGTTCTTTGGGACCCTAATCTACTATCTTCTTTCTCGGTCTGCTGGCTTTCCAACTTAAGTCGCCGTTACTTGCCCCAACAACTGGTCTCTCAGTTTACTGACCTGTTGTGCAGTAAGCACTGCAAGCTTGCACTCGGTAACACAATCAACAGGCTGACACCCCAAAGGCTGGGAGATACCTGGGGAATGGCATCGCGGAAAGCTCATTCTCTCATTGTCTGGCCTGGATCCAGGAAATTTGAGGACAAGGGCACCTGACCGGAGTGCCTGCATTATTCTGCACTTTGTCATTTAGCTTAACGATTTATCTTGGCGCTCTTTCCAGATCAGTCAATGGGAGGCTACCTTAATTTCTTTTGCTATAGCTGCATATGGTATTCCATTGCATTGGGTGTACAATGTATTTAACTAGTCTCGCATTGTTGCTCATTTAGGTCATTTCTGGTCTTTTGCTGGTACAAATGGGTCTGCAATGAATGGTGCTGTCCAGTGTGTCATGTCTGTAGATAAATATTTGTTAGTGGACTGCCTGCTCAAAGAGTGTAAACAGAAATTTAATTTCCCTTCATATGGATTGTATAGCTTAAGCTCCACCAGCACGATCTTGTTTTTCTATAGTTATCAATGGTGTGTAATCAAAGCTTTGCATTTTTGCCAGTGAGAATGAAAATGGTTTTTCTGGGTTTTTATGTTTCTTATTTCATTTCCATATTTCAGAACTTACATTTTCCTTATTAGAAAGATTACATTAGCCCTTTTCTGGGATATTAGTGCAGATATTTCCTGGTTGGCTATTTGCTATAACTATTTTTGTTTGTTTACTGCTATACAGAAGTCTCTACTTTTATGGCATTACAATGATTAGTTTTTGTGACTTCTATGTCTTGAGGCACAATTTGAAAGGCCACCACAACTCCAAGATTATAAAGGAATTCTCCCATATCTTCTCATTTATTTAGTTTCATCATTTATATTTATAATCATTTGGAATTCATCCTGGTATAAGGTGTGAGATATGGCTCCAACTTTAATTTTTAGGTGGCTACCCAGTTTTACCAATATCATTTGTTTTGGTGGTTTAGTCGCTAAGCTGTGTCTGACTCCTTGGGACCCCGTGAACTGTAGCCTGCCAGGCTTCTCTGTCCATAGAATTCTCCAGTCAAGACTACTGGAGTGGATTGCCATTTCCTCCTCCAGGGAGGAGTTGGATCTTCCCAACCCAGGGATTGAACCCGTGTTTCCTGCTTGGCAGGCAGATTCTTTACCCATCATTTGTTGACTTGTTCATTTTTACTCTACTGATTTGAGGCACCAGCTTTATTAAACATGAAATTCTTCTATGTACTTGGGTCTATGGGCTTTCCAGTCAGTTCCAAACAAATCTTTTCTGCTGGTATTATTAAGGCTTTATAATTTAGTGCAGCTAGTCCCCTCTTATTGCTCTTTTGCAGCATTTTTCTATTTTTGTTTTCCCAAATGAATGACAGTGTACTTATTTACAGTAGATTTATACTATCTTTTAAAATTTGGTGTCCCTTTAAAATGTTATTGATGATATTGTTGTAAACTGTGTGTGTTCTTTCTAGAATAATGTGTACTCCCTGGATCCTTTGTAGTTTTATACTTGTCACCCCTCTGAGGTAATTAAAAAAATTTTTTTTGGTTAATTCATTAGACTGCTTCACATCTCAGTTGAGGTACTCTGATCTTCATTGTCAAGTGGGCTCTAAAGTTGTGGCATGCGGGCTGTTACTCCTTGGCATGTGGAATCCTAGTTCCCCAACCAGGGATTGAACCCGTGTCCCCTGCATTGCAAGGTGGATTCTCAACCACTGGATCACCATGGAAGTCCCCCTCTGAGGTCATTTTGAGCCAGATTTACAATGATTGGAATCCATGTTGTTCAAAGCATGATGGGATACTAGATTTCATGCTGGTTTTAAAGGTCTGAATCACATTTAGAGAATCATAAATTAATTCTATGAGTATTAGTACTTGAAAAAAGTGGAAGTCGCTCAGTCATGTCTGACTCTTTACGACCCCATGGACTGTAGCCTACCAGGTTCCTCTGTCCATGGAATTCTCCAGGCCAGAATACTGGAGTGGGTAGCCGTTCCCTTCTCCAGGAGATCTTCCCAACCCAGGGATTGAACCTGGGTCTCCTGCATTGCAGGCAGGTTCTTCACCGTCTGAGCCACCAGAGAAGCATTAATGCATGAATTTTCCTCACATGATTTTTAGCTTGCTTTTCAGAATACAGGCTGTAAGGAAAAAGGTCTTATGCTACCCTATATGAACTTCTTACCGCACACCTACTGTCATCGGTAAAGTGAAACTGTAAAATGTAACTTCCTTTCCAACATCATGGGGTCATCCTAGAAATGGAGCTGGTAACTAGTGGGCAGGCCAAATCATTTAATAGCTATTAATGACATCCATAAAAGACTCCATTTTGCCAGGCACAACCCACCAACTAGAGGGGATGGGAACACCCAAGGACATCAGAGAAGTTGGAAAAGGAAGTGAGAAGTTGGTCTCTGTCCTTAAAAACGTGGACTTAATGACTAGGTCAAGTTATTTTATTGACTCAATGTCCAGGATTCTCTAGTCATGTGCTATCTGTGTATCAGTCTTTAGGAATGTCTTATAGTGCCTTCTAGAAATTGAGGTAAAAAAGTCACTGAAAATGAACCATCTTAAAGTGAGCATTTCAGGGGCTTTTATTTTTGTTTATTCGACTGTGCCGGGTCTCAGCTGCAGCATGTGGGATCTAGTTCCCTGACCAGGGATTGAACCCGGGCCCCCTGCATTGGGAGCATGGAGTTTTAGCCACTGGACTGCCAGGGACTTTTAGCATAGTCACAATGTTGCGCAACACCCACCTACTTCTATCAAGTTCCAAACCATTTCCCCAGTAAAACACCATACACATTAAGCAGTTACTCTCCATCTCCTCCTTCCAGGTCCTGGCAACCACTCATCTTTCTATCTATATGGATTTATGTAGTCTTGATGTTTTCAATGAATAGAATCACACATGTGACCTGCTGTGTCTTTCACTCAGCCTGGTTTCAAGTTTCAGCCACATTGTACTGAGTTTATCAAAAAGTTCGTTTTTCTGTTAAGATGGCACGGAGAAACCCAGATGAACTTTTTGGCCAACCCAATAGCTATATTCCCTTTTTGAACAAATGAGCTTGTCTCACCTGTGGATGAATGAGTGTTTAAGAGAATGAGTTAAACCTAGGGCAGGGTGGGGGCTCAAAATGGGAATCAGTGTATCCAAGGATGAAACTTTGGAGGAAAGAAATTAGAGCTTTATGTTTGGTCTGAAATGCCTGTACCAGATTCTCTATGTACTTGGGACTACGGGCTTTCTATTCTTTTCTGTGTATGTGTGTGCCGGTATTGTAAGTTCTTAAGGCTTTATAATTTAGTGCAGCTAATCCCCTCTCATTGCTCTTTTTCAGGGTTTTTCTGTTTTTGTTTTGTACCAGATTCTCCTAGTCTGATTTTCTGTTCAGTTTTAAGAGGACTGTGAGCTGCTTTGGATGTGGTGAGGTGTTCAGCTTGACATTCAAGAAGTACTCAATAAATGCTATCATAAATGCAATTCAGTTCAGTTCAGTTGCTCAGTCATGTCTGACTCTGTGACCCCATGAATCCCAGCACACCAGGCCTCCCTGTCCATCACCAACTCCTGGAGTTCACTCAGACTCACGTCCATCGAGTCAGTGATGCCATCCAGCCATCTCATCCTCTGTCGTCCCCTTCTCCTCCTGCCCCCAATCCCTCCCAGCATCAGAGTCTTTTCCAATGAGTCAACTCTTCGCATGAGGTGGCCAAAGTACTGGAGTTTCAGCTTTAGCATCATTCCTTCCAAAGAAATCCCAGGGCTGATCTCCTTCAGAATGGACTGGTTGGATCTCCTTGCAGTCCAAGGGACTCTCAAGAGTCTTCTCCAACACCGCAATTCAAAAGCATCAATTCTTCAGCACTCAGCCTTCTTCACAGTCCAACTCTCACATCCATACATGACCACAGGAAAAACCATAGCCTTGACTAGACGGACCTTTGTTGGCAAAGTAATGTCTCTGCTTTTCAATATGCTATCTAGGTTGGTCGTAACTTTCCTTCCAAGGAGTAAGCGTCTTGTAATTTCATGGCTGCAATCACCATCTGAAGTGATTTCGGAGCCCAAAAAAATAAAGTCTGACACTGTTTCTCCATCTACTTCCCATGAAGTGATGAGACCAGATGCCATGATCTTTGTTTTCTGAATGTTGAGCTTTAAGCCAACTTTTTCACTCTCCTCTTTCACTTTCATCAAGAGGCTTTTGAGTTCCTCTTCACTTTCTGCCATAAGGGTGGTATCATCTGCATAGCTGAGGTTATTGATATTTCTCCCAGCAATCTTGATTCCCGCTTGTGCTTCCTCGAGCCCAGCGTTTCTCATGATGTACTCTTCATAGAAGTTAAATAAGCAGGGTGACAATATACAGCCTTGATGTACTCCTTTTCCTATTTGGAACCAGTCTGTTGTCCCATGTCCAGTTCTAACTGTTGCTTCCTGACCTGCATATAGGTTTCTCAAGAGGCAGGTCAGGTGGTCAGGTATTCCCATCTCTTTCATTATTTTTTAATTAAAGTCAATTGTTATCTTGATTTCCTTGAGTTTAGGGCTTCTCTGGGAGACAGCAGAGGATAGTGGTCAAGTTTGGGGGCACTAGACCAGTCACACGGATTCAAATATCTAATTTTGGGTTTCTCACTTATTAGCCATGTGCTCTTTAGCAGATAATGCTCTGTGCTTCAGTTTATTATACTTAACAGAGCAATTAAGAGGACTGTGAAATAACTAAGGTAAAACACTGAATACAACATCTTTAACACACTTAGTGGTCAATAGATGCTATTATGATTTGAATGGGTCATGTGGCTTTAAACTGTTTTTGAAACTTTTCTCTTGGCAAATTTCCCACAGCGTCCTGTTATATATAAGATGAAAAATAGTCCTTATAACATCTAAACATCTGAAGGCACCACTGCAGACACTCAAGGTTTGCTGACCCCAACTATTAAAATCTTAGTTCTTCTTTCAACTTCTCCTTTAAGAGAGTCAGGGAGAAAACAAATGAGTAGAGGGACACGTACAGATTATTCTCAACCTGTAGTATTTAAAGGCTTTCCTGGTGGCTCGGACAATAAAGACTCTGCCTGCAATGTGGGAGACCCGGGCGTTTAAAAAACACAAAGCACTATCTATGGTCACCTATGTTGATGGTAGGTGTTTAGATTCTAGGATGACAAGTGTTAGGTTTAGGAGACCCATTTCCTTTTTGCAGTCTGTTTGCATAACTGAGCCACCACAGACATGGGATCCTCCTGCAGAGAATCTGTTGATGATGTTAAGGTACATACACGTGTTGGAAACCAACCCACAAAATGCTTAAGCACAACATGTAACATTCCTATTTCCAATCTATACGGGAAAAAAGAAAAAAAAAAGCGAGGTGCTGTGGAACCGTGAATCCAGCATCCTATTCTTCTCAAGGGTGGATTGCAACTCTGGCTTCCATGCAGCAATGCCCCTACGTCGTTTCTCCTCTTCCCCAGCCTAACATTTTAAACTTTCTCATGGTGCCTACTGTTGCAGCAATTATAGATCCACTTGGATTTTAAAAAGCAATGTATCCCTGGATGAGGTCTGTGGGATGGAAATTTTGAGATAAATGAGAAGAGATGTTGAATGTCCTGGTACCTGTGAGAACTTTATGGTATTAAGTAGGAGGGAATGTTGAACCTTCTGGTGGAAAGCCAACCTAGTTCTGGGCCCCTGTAGGTGGGAAAGAAGGCAAAGAATGCAGGATAGGTGAGGAGAGGTCCGATTTTCTTTCCAATGGCAAGTTTACCTCAGACCCATCTTTATTCATTAGATATCTTGTTTTCTTTATATATAGATATATAATGAATTGCACAAAATCAGCTCACCAGGATAAAACTTGACCTTCTTGAATATGGATCCTCTCCTGTTGAAGATTTAATTATTTTGGGAAAACTGTTGTAAGCCAATTGCAAGAGGGGAGACCTTAACATTTCATTCTCCAAAAGAGGCAGCAAATAATGTTTATGAATACAATAAACATATCTCAAAAAAAGAATGATACAACTTTTATTTTCCATGGATTTTAAAGATATTTTTGCTACATAGTTTATGTATTTTTATGAGATTATATTTTTTCATCTGTATGAAGTTCATCCTTACACAATTTTAAGGTGATATGTTTGGTAGTGTATCTATAATCTTTAAAAAGTTTAGAGTTTTTGGAATGTACAGTATATGAGGTAAAATCAAGATTACATTAAAAATTGTTTCTCCTCTGCACTCATTTTGCAGTGAGGCTCAAATGGCAAGTACACTATTAAATGACATTTACTATCAAAAATAGGAGTTCATTTGAGATACTATGAAAAACATAAGCCACTGTAACTGCCACAGTGGCACATTTTACCATTTTAGACATTCAACTATATAGAAATCTCTGGGCTGTTACACTCAAACTCATTTGTACTGCCACATGTGGCACTTTTAAGAAGTTTCTAGAAAACAATCACTGTTTCGGGGGAAGTTATCAGCCTACATATAAGAGATTAAATTTAAATAAAATGTAAACATACAGTATTTTATAGTGACAGATCATTCTTACCACTTGGGAAGGCCAAGTTTATCCATTTCTTTTTTGAACAAAAGTTAATGTTTTTTTTTCTACAGCACAGATCATTTGACATAAAACAATTACAATACATGCCCATTCTAATAGAAGAAATTCTTCAGAGATCTTCAAAGCACAAAACATACGTCCTTTTTTTCAAAGACTGACAGAAGTGCTTAGTAATCACTAAAATGCTAACCTCAGCAACTAAAAATTAGTGATTCACTATCCTAAAATTCAAATAATAAATTAAAAAGGCTAGTTACAAAGTGTTTTACAGATAACAGATGTGATAAAACAAGAATTTTAGATAGTTTCATTACAAACTGTATTATTACTGGCAGTCATGGACATCTATGCAAGATGTACAATGTGATACTTGACAAGATTCAATCTGATCATCCAATAACTCACAAATGCAAGCTCACAAAACATTAATGAATTATGTAACTGCAAAGTGCTCTAATGCAACATTAACCACATGCAATCAACAACTGGAACAGTATCCAAACAGACATTACATTAAACATTAGTTTTTCAAGAAAGAAAGCAGCTTGAAGTTTACTGGTGCAAATTAATTTTGTCTTCAGATTTGGTGCCCCAAACAAAAAGGTTAGGTTTGATTATGAATTCTGATGGTGATGGCAGCAGTTATGGGAGAAGCAGCAAAACTTACGGGAGTTCTTCAAAATTAGCCTATACCAGATAGATGGAGTGAGAGAGAGTGTGTGTGTGTGTGTGTGTGTATATTATATATATATATTTCTACACTTGGTATATATAAAGCCATATGTACGTGCATGTCCTTATACACACACGTATAGTTCAAAGGCTCAAAAATAAAATAAGTCTGAAATTCAGGATTGATTATGAATTACTTTTAAAAAGTTAACTATCTAAAAGCCCTCTGTTCTTTTCCATGTTTTCAAGACCTGAAGATGTGTTTCTGAGTAAACGTTAAAATATTTTTAGGCCAAGTAAACTGTCTGTGCTTTCTTCAAGTGACTTATCTGTGAATTCATGAATATATACTTGTAATGAAGAACTCCACATTTATCAAACAAGAAGCTTTTTTCCATGCATATTCTTTCATCCAGTTTTTGTCTGCTAAGCCCCTCCAGTTATTCATCATAATCCCACTTACCAAATTAAGACAAATGAGGAGGTAGAAATATAGCACTAGATTGCTTTCACAGCGTCATCATACTTTAACATTTTTATATAGCGTGTTAGTGTGAATTTTAACCATTCTGAATTTTTCACTAGGTAATAATCTTTAGAACAAACAGATCAGGATGTCACTGTTACACTCATGCCGACTGGTCAAAATATCAATTATATATTGTATTGTTGCCTCTCAGAAATTTTGTTTCACAAGAAGGCATGTCAAAAAAAGAAAAAAAGCAAGAAAGAAAGAGGAAAAAAAAAAAAGAGCCCCAACCAAACAAAAAGCCAAAAATTGCTATTTCTGTGGCTTGCATTCTTATAAGGTGCCAGCCTCTACCTAGCAATATAAAGCATTAAAAATGGCCAAAATGATGTACTAGAGTCTCAATGCCAGTGCTTAATGCCACTGTTTTTGTAAAAGCAATACAGAAATAATTTTAGTACATGACAAAATAAAATGTAATATTAAAAATAAAGTTATATTTTCACTTGATTACAAAGTACTGAATGATAAAGGCAATCAAAATGGAAAAGAACGCAAAGAGCACAAGGATGACGGCCGCGCACTGCTCGTCGCTGAGCGCCCGCCCGGGGCTTGTGCTTTCCACAGTGCCTCTGCTGGCGCTGGCTGGTGGTTCAGTCCTCTGAGAGATGAAGAGCACTGTCGTGCTGTAGGGACCGACGAGGTCCTGATGCCCCGCGGGGTCTTGGCACTGGCGAATGGCACACACGCGGAAACGATATTCACAGTTCAGCTGAAGGCTTGAATACCGGAATGCAGAGTCAGGACCTCTGTAAATCTGATAGCAAGGCATGAGGAAAAGAAGAACTGTATGTGAAGGCTGGGTAGAAAATCTATGTTAAAACTGGCTAGGTTTAGAGTTATTTTTGACACGGAAGCTTGTGAGAGCCACCGCCTGGCTCTTTTAAATGAGATTTTAAAATACCTATATATTAAAGAACTCAACTGTTTGCTGTATAATGGCAGGGGAAATCTGAAGAGTCAGGGTGTGCTCTCTGCCCTCACAGAGCTTACAGACCAGCTGAGAGGGAAGCTGTGCCCCCGGAGTAGCTAAAGAATAAGCACAGTCAGTCCACAGCATTTCTCTGGTTTCACCAGATGTAAGAAGTCAAACTTGTGTGAAACCATTCCATGAAAAGAAGAAGTGTCTGATCTTCCTCTCCCATGGTATCTTTGTAAAACTGGTTTTCTGTAATGTTTCAAACAGATGTGATGAATGAAACAATAAATGAAAAAGGAGAGCTCCCTACAGGTGTCTGTGGCAAATCATTTTATAAACTTTAAAGTGAGAGACCACTTAGAACCAAAGAATTAGATCTTAAAACCCAAATCCTCTGCTCAATCCTCCAGAAGGGCAATAAGAAGAATGGAATTCCACAGATTTTCAAGGCAGAGTGCCAGTGGCTGCAGGGACTGGGCTCCGAGCTCTGCTCTACCCCTGCACACGCCGTGATGGTGTGACAGCAGTCATCCTGAATTACGAGAATGAGGTCAACAACATGTTACGGCACCGTGCCCAGCATATAGCGAGTGCTCAATATACGGAAGCTCTCACCTCCACTACTGAATCCCTTCACTCATTCTCTAAATGAAAAGACCAAGACTCAGTGGTTTCCCAGTTGAGATTCCCCAGCTAGTTGGTGGGTTACAAGTAAGGTCAAGCAATTTTAGCTGCCTTGTTTGTATCTGTGTTATAAATCTAAATTTTTACATACTGGTTTGCTCCCAAAGGAGCAAGGTACGATCTTTCCCTCAATTTTGTGTCTCTAGCATATAATAGGTACTTATTAATAAAAGGCCACTATATTAGTACTGACTATGTATATATCAAATGTATATTGGTAGATACTGAAAAGATATATAAATGAATTTTTATTGAAAAATGAATCTTTAAAAAATGCTGAATATGCCTTAGTCCTAAAGATGCAGATGAGCATTTCAGGGAGTGGGAACATAGAAATGATTTATGTCTCAGTGATGGTAAAAGGATGAAGTTAAGTAAATCAGAACACTGTATTAGAAAGCAGTGTGAAACAATATACATACAGTGGGTCAATTTAGTAAAAGTTAAAAAATATGTATTTGTCCTATAGGTACAGTGAATGATACTCATTTTTGCCTTTGAAGTTTTCTTTACTTTCCATTTGTCTCCAAATGATCATGGTAAAATGATTTGGGAAAAAGCCTCAACAAATGGCATGAGGGTGACAGGTGAGGCGATTTGACACCGGGAAGAGGACCATGTTAATACACTAACTGGAAACTTAGGGCCACCTTACTGTGTGTATTTAAACAGTGTTTAAGGAATCCTGATCATAAGGTTGAGTGAGGGATTGAGGGAATTGGGCATGACGGGGGCTCTTGGTGATAAAAGCACAAGGTTTCAAGTGAAAGTGTTAGTTTTTCAGTTGTGTCTGACTCTCTGCGACCCCATGGACTGTAACCCGCCAGGCTCCTCTGCCCATAGAATTCTCCAGGCGAGAATACTGGAGTGGGCAGCCATTCCCTTGTCCAGGGGATCTTCCCGACCCAGGAATTGAACCAGGGTCTCCTGCATTGCGGGCAGATTCTGTACCACCTATCAGGAAGTGTTTATGGATACCAAAGTGTTTATGATAGTGATAAATTAGGAGGAAGCTGGAGAGAAGAGACTGGGAAGGAAGATGATAAGATCATTTTGTTTTAGATGTCGGGAAGATGTCTGAACAGGGAGACATCCTATAGGTAACTGTAGATACAGGACTTCGCTGAATGTGAATAAGCAAGAGTTCCCCGTGGCAGGCAAGGAACACTGAGAGAAACTATGTCCCTGATGACTGCATTAAGCTCCTGGATCAACCTGTCTACCTACAGGGTTCTCTCTAAGAGAATTTATACTTTATACGCCAATTTGAATTAATTTTCCTGGTACTTGTAACATTAATGAGCTTGGACACAAGAACTGTCTCAGGTATAGACTCCCAAATGGGAATTATCTACTTTGAAGGTGGTTCTACTGTCCCCCAATATTTTTACTTCACCCTGTTATACCACTTGAAATGCTGCTTTGGTTAAAAAGCACTTACTTTAAAAAATGTATACACTGCTAGGAGGATCAAAGAGCCAGCAGACACTTGACTTTTGATATGAATTTTCCCAAGCAAAAAGTTTTTCTCCTAATGCCCATAAGGTCACTTATACTGTGGAGATGCGAGTTACAATGTATGTGAGGGAGGAAGGCAAGAGTCAGGGCAAGAGTGTAATTTTAGAGAACTAGGCCAAGCCTTGGTGAGGTGCTACCGAGTGGGAAGTCTGGTCAAAGCCAATGACTGATCAAACAGGGCAGAAAAGGAAGAAGATAAACAACTCTAAGTGCGGTCTAGGGTCAGAAGTACTAGTTGCTGCCACGCTGATTTGCTTTCAGATCCCTCAAACCAGCAACATTACAGGTTAAATAGGTTTTTATAGGCTCGCCTAGAAAGTCAACCGCCAACTTTTAAAAAAATAATCCCCTTCTTAAAAACATCAACAGTTCCTACTGCTGTAGAATAAAGACCCACCAAGACCTGGCCTCCTCCACTCCACACTCCATTCTTGAGCCTTATTCAACTCACACTTGAGAGGTAACCAGCCCCCTCAAGAGTCCCTTCAGTGATAATCCTTTTGGAAAACATTCTAAAGTCCGGGGGTGGGGGGCGGGGAAATAATTCCTTTTTATAAAGTCATGTTTTATCTTTATTATGACCTTTTATTTGTTTGCTTACACAAAATGTCAATTATAGTATTTCTGCTTGCTTGCTAATGTGTAATAAATGGAAAATAAGAACAGTAATATTAATAATGTATTTCTTCATATGTAGTATTTCTACAAGAAATACAAGAAATTTCCTCAATTTCTTCATATGTAGTATTTAATACATGTGTGTTGAAGATCAAGTAAATTTTAAGTAAAATACTAAATTCCATGAATGAGATCAAACTCTTAAAAAATGACCTTCAAACTTTTGGAATTTGTCAGTAAATTATAAAATTATATAAGCATTTAAAAGATTTAGATGAGCATATGCACATGCATATATATGATGAAGTTCTAAGGAAATCAGTTTTACAGTATGCTTACAATCTAAAGAGTGTTGATGGGGATAATTTAGCTTTTAAATTAGAATTAGCACTGCTGTTTCATGTAGTGATGTGTTCACATACTACTCAATATGGGATCCCTATTTCCTTTAAACATGTAGTGCAATTACATTTTCTTTAGTATTAATTTGATTTCTTCCTTGGAAGGAAACCTGCTTATCTGTAAATTATATTCAAATCCAATTATCATGTCAATTTGCAGATGACTTAATAAAGAAAACAACCACATTCCAAATTTAATCTGACCCTTTGGGGCCTTCTGTAATTCTGGTTAAGAAATTATGCTTCCATATTTAGCAAAACTTGAAAGGAAAAAATTATACCTATATTGAGAAGTAATCTATTATTAATAATTATAACAGCACAAGAGTGAAATAAAATAGATGAATGACTGGTTTTTCTCCTGGGAAAAGAAAATACAAGGTAAGATACTAAATTAAAAACAACCCAGTTTAAAAGCCCTCAAAAATCACGAAGTTTGACAGCAAAAAGGGAGAAGCAGATGAAATGCCTAAAAGAAATAAGGCCTTTGAGCTGCATAAAGACTTCTTTTCTAAGTATAATGAACACTGACAGCTCCTCACTTCATCGGCTGTTCACTCTCTACCAGGAATCCGTCTTTGAAATTTCTTGGCTGGGAAGGGGATAGTTCCTCTAGGCTTCCATACGGCAACTCTGCACTCTAACTAGGACTATTACCAACACTGTCCAAGCCTCCTCAGTGGTGTCTCTGCATCTGTCCACATCCAATGACCTTGTGTCTGATCATGTGACTATTCTGGTCACAACCCTCCACTGGCTTCTCATTTCACGTGGAGTAAATGCTGAAGGGTGGCCTGTAACACCCCGCATGACCTCCATGCCACTCACAGACCCTCTATGATTAACTCCCTGACCTCATCTATTATTCCTCCCTTTGGTCACACTGCTCCAGCCACAGTGACTTTCTTCTTGTCCATTAAATGTAACAAGCATGCTCCTACCTCAGGGCCTTTGCACCTACTGTTCCTGCTTTTTGGAACACTCTTCTCCCCATATTCACTTCCTTTGAGTCTCTGTTCAAATGTTACCTGCGGTCCTGTATGAAACAGCACTAGCTGTCCCTTGCCCTAGTTCTCCCTACTCCTTTTATCCATTTTTTTTTCTCCATTGTGCTCATCACTATCTAACACTGATACAGTGATGTGTTTATCTGCTTTTAGTATCTCTTTTTTTCTGCTAGAATGTAAGCTGCATGAAGGCAAGGACTTTCTGTTCTGTGCATGTCCTGAGTGACTGGCACAGAGTTCAATAAAGCCTATCAAATGAATGCATACTCTGTTTAAGTACAGCTCACACCTAAAAGATTTTGCATCCTGATATACTGTGTAGTTACTAATCTTTGGAACATAGTAAGCACTGAACAAATGTCTCTGAATTAGGAAGATAAAGGTTAGTCAAATCTTGTACTGAAAACACGTTAAAGTGAAAAATGGTAAAAACATGTATCTACAGAATTATATTTTGACACATACCTGTTTGAACTCTGAATCTTTTCCCACCATAACCTGGAGACTGTAAATAACTGGATCACCTTTCATTGGCTGTAAACACTCCCATGTAATATCACAAATGTGATCATTTACTTTCTCTATTTTGGGGGCTGTAGAGAAGAAATATAAATAAAATCTGCTTGACTTGGTTTTTCACTTGGCACATCACACAGACATTTGTTTTAATCAAAATCAACAGACTTTAAAACCTAGTTATAAACTTGAAGTAAGCATCAGTGAATGTTTGAAATTTGCCGAGAAATGGTCAATGGCTCACTCTTACTATCCTCCAGGCCATGCAATCTATAAGCATTACAATGCAGACTGATTAAAAGATCTGTCAAGAGAAGTACTGTTTTCACTGAGCTAAAGAGCTAGTGGTAGTTCTACAACATCTTTTATGGTACTTCAAAGAGCATAACTAGAACATGAAATTTTATAATTTAAGAAATTTCCTAAGAGAATGAGTTGAAAAACACCCCCAAATTCTTGACCACACATATGACTACCTCACTCAGTACCAGGGTAGAAGGTGTTAAAACCAGCATTCTTCTTAAGGTTAAGAGACAACTAAACCAGATGAAGGAACAGAAAAATAACTTCGTGAAATCCATCAACATTATTAGAAGGCGTATTATGGGTCCGGTTAACAGATGGTGCATTCAAGTATACGATCCAGGACGCTGTACTAGAAGTGTTTGTGATTTGTCCTCAGAGGGAAAGGAATTTTAGTTTTTTCTTGGCTAAATGCACAAAGTACAATACTTGTCAGGGTCATTTTAAAATAAGAACTCTGCTGAAATTAATCTTAAATATATAATACATGCACAAATGTGTGAATGTGTATGTAAATTTGACTTAAAAATTCAAATTAACTGAGTATTAGGTTTTGCTAAACAGATGACCTCTCCCCCTGAAATCCGAATGAAACAGCAATGACTCAAAACAACAAGAATTGTGTTTTTTTTAAAATAGTAATAGTGAAAATGGTAAATGGACCTATTAGAAAACCAGCCTATCTATTCAATTTAGTACTTTTATGTTTATTTAAAAGATGAGTGACAAAAAACAGCAGTGTCTGATTATCAATATGCCAGATAAAATAGCTTTTATTATTAAGTGAAGCTCCCAGTAAGTAAGCTTGTCTAGCTCATTTCCTTTTTATAATTTAAATGTTAGACACATACTAGATGATAAATTTTAATTGTACAAAAAGTACATTATGAAAGAACATTTAAAATTAATTTACTATTAAAGAAAGTAACTTGAGGATGGAGAACTTACCTTTCAGGGCAGCTGGGACAGATTTTGGAGTAGTGAAAATATATTCTTGGGAAAGAGGACCTTCCCCTGCTTCATTACAAGCTTGAATACAGAATTTATAGGACGTCGACTCGTTAAGTCTTTGTACTTTGTATGTATGACATGGACCTCTGTATAAGGATACAAACCTAAAATGGAAATGACTTATGAAAAATAAACCTTGACTACCTTATGAAAAATGTTTAAAAACCACTGAAAAAGAACAGTTCAGACATTATTTAGCAGCAATAAGTTACTCCTAGAATTTAACGCCACAGTGTTTTGTCACTCAATAAATCCTTATTTTTCATCAGATGAAAAATCACAGAATTAGTTAATTTCCCAATTTGCCATAGTTTCCTGAAAATTTATTGCAAAATTTCATATCCAATCACAATAACTGTTTCTTTTTAGGCTTCTGGTATCGCTTTGCTTCTGACTGCTGTTTTTTAATGTATACATCTTAAAAGATACTCAGAACATCACAATTTTCATTATCAATTATTTCTAACTAGAGTTATAGGCATACAGTTTGTCACATAAAAAAGGTAATTCCCTTTCCTAGGCATAATTTTAATTGATTTAGTGAGGTTTTCTTAATATTTACCCAATAGTATGAGATAATATTGTATATAATTTCCCATAAATTATCCACTTGAACTGTTCAATGCAAAGTTTAGTGTCATATATGACATACATATGCTGAATGTTCTCCAAAATTTTAATTGGCTGTTTTAAAAATTTTTGGAAATTGAGGAATGAGTTCTACATTAGAACTTATGTAGTTCTAATAGTCTGAAAATTGTAGTTAGTTTAAAATGAAGGAATACTTAATGATCGTTAGTAACACTGTTTCCAAGAAGTAGTAATTGGATAAGCCTTGCCTTTTGAATCTCCATTTTTTTTTTTTTTTTTTTTTTTAAACTGAGAGGATTAAAAAACCAGTGGCAAAGCCACTGTTGTAAAAAGCTGAACCACGATAAAAAACCTGTGGTCAGGGAACAGATGAGGTAGCATTCTGACACGATCCCACAACAAATGTGAAGAGTTGTGAAAAATCAAAGGAAAGTAACTAAAGATATTAAATTGATCTATGAAACTTATGTGGTAAATTTACAATATCATAAAACACTTTAATTTCTTTATTTTCCACGAAGACCATAAAGCCATACCCCACACCCTGCAACAGTTCTTTAGATGCCAGCTAAACATTAATCATGCTTAAAGTTCTACAATATAGAATAATATCTACAATAATATCTACAATATAGACTAATATCATCTATACTTCATAGAATCTTTGTTCTATTATTTTTCAACCAAATACCAATTAAATCTGTTTCTAGTAAATCTTGCACAACCCTAAATATAAATTAATTAATTCACCTAACAATAACAACATATATTAAAGATAAATAGCTATACCAAAAATGTGCAGCAAGGCAAAAATCTTCCTTCCAGATATAAGGTTACAAAGAGTACACAAATTCTGCCAGGAGCAAAAGCTAACATTCAGAGAGGCACAGATTTCAGGAAATAAATGATCAATACTATTTGCTCTGTGTAATGCTCTTATGATTGATACAGGATGTTTAATTCTATACGCTATTTTAAATGCATAATTATTTCTGATAAGGAGTACTGATATACAAGTACCCTGAGTATTCCATTATTGAATATTTGGCTGACATACAAACCCAATGCAAAAAAAACAAAGTAACCTAGGGAAAAATTGTCATTAGTACTCTGAATCTATCAGACATACAAATTTATTTCTAACAAATTGAGTGAAACATAAAAAACAAAAACAAAACAGAATTCTTAAAAGATTAAAGTATCAACTGAGGAAGATATATGGCATTGTTTATTTTGGATTTAATATCAATATACTGCCCCAGATTGGATTTTGAATAATTTACACTAATTACTTTGAATAACACTATAATTCAAATGCATGATTTAGTGGAATAAAACAGCACACATATAATGAGATGGCAAAGGACAGAACAGAGAAGAACCTGAGTAGCCAGGGGACTGGACTATTTATCAGAGGGTCTAAGATCTGATGGTGAGGAAGTGAACTCCTGCATTCACATGGTGTTCACGCCGTGAGAGTGTGGAGGGTGAGACATAACCCTCAAGGATCTCAAAAATCTTATGCTAATCAACTGTTTACTGTAAAAACTACCTCTTGCTGGAAATCAGCATTGATGAACTTATTTTGCAGTAAAGATCGCTCCTTTCACTAGCTTGAAGAGAGTGAATGGGTTAGAGAGCCAAAGAACAGATCCCCTATTTTCTTTCTTCACTTTGTCTTCTGATGTTTCAAAAACGGCATACTTAAAAATTATTTCTTAGGAGAATTGTTTTTGAAAATAATTTATTTCTAGTGTTAAAAAAATTTATATACTTGAGACCTAAGAGACAATATAAAGAAGCAATTAGAAACACCCACCTTCCATTCTTATCCTCCATCTGAAGGTGGTACTGAACCGAATCTGTCGACAATGTCTTTGGGGTTCCTTCTCCCCACTTCAGTTTAAGGTTTTGGTGGCTGAAGGCAACGCATTCCAGACGAGGTGGGTCAGGAGGGAGGGGTTTAGTTTTTAATTTTATCATGTGGCTGAAAGGACCAGCTCCAAGGCTATTCAAGGCTTGAATTCGTATTCTAAGTGCCATGTTAAAAAAAAAAAGGTTTAGTTTATGATTATTCTATTTAAAGTGTCTCTCTGGTCTAGGCAAAAATTAAGATAGTTTTTACTGTGTACCTGTATGTTGTATCTGGCTGCAGATTGTCTAGAATGTAGTTTGTAACCTTTCCCACTGTCAAGGGCTGTTTATCTCCAAAGTCTATGCTGTAGGCAAGAATTTCTGAACCATGATCACAAGGCTTTTCCCAGCTTATTGCAAGGCATGTAGATGGTGAATAATTGGGATTTTCTATATCATCATCACTTATTTCTTGAAGACAAGTCACAATAGCAGGAACTGATGGTGGAGTCATACAGGCTACTACTTCACTAAAAGGGCCTGCACCCACAATGCTCAGAGCCTACAAATTGACAGAGCCCCAAAGTTAAAGACATAATCATGCAAATGCTCACAAAACACAAAACTCTAGAGTGACAAGACCCTGACCACCTTTACCTGGACTCTGCAATAATAGGTGGTTGCTGGTGAAAGTCCTTTTAATTCGTAACTGAGACCGGGCCCGCAGTAACATATCTGCATACTTCCTTCAACTCCTCCCCATTCCAATCGGTATTCAGTGACATCAGTTCCATTACTCAAAGGGACCTTAAAGTTAAGAAAAGGGGATAAAGTCTTTTGTCTTAAGTTCTGATAATGATTACATAGTTTGGGGGCAAAAATGTTATTTACCCAAGCACATAAAAAAGTGAACTGTTTTTGGATTTCTAAAAAAATGTTTAACAGAACATAAACTGTTTAATATTACATTTTTATTCATTAAGGCCACCTGAATTAAAGATCTGTCAAAAAATATAACTGTTTTCAATCAGACACAGAAATATGATTCAATCACTTTAAAGAGTATCTTAAGGTAAATACACTTTAAATAATTCTATTAAGTAATATAAATGTTAAATCATACAAGGATATTTTGTTAAATTTCAAAGGAAACAGAAAATGTAATTATCATTATTGATTACTACTATATGCAGTAAGTATACTGGAGATAATAAACATGAGAGAAATAGTATACACTAATTCCTATGAATGTCTGTTCTGAACATTAAGTGCACCATGGGTAAATATCTCAGTACTGAGATGGGGCACCATCATGAACAAGAATCTAAACACTTGTAAACATATACCTTATTTAAATACTTCAAAGAGAGAAAAGAATTTACTTTTTACCAAGTGGATTTAACTAGGACTTTACTCTTTGTATAATTTATGGAGATGAAATGAATAGTATCTTCATTCTCTTTTTTAATCATTTAAAGCAAATATAAGTGAAGGAAATTACAATACCTCCCAATTCACTTGTGCACAAGTTGCAGATCTGCACGTCACTTGAGGGGGCTTACACTGATCTGGTGGTCCAGGGGCTGTAGTAATATCATGTTTTTCTGAAAATGGCCCAAACTAGAAAAACAAATATTAATCAGTGTTTTCATTTTTCACCTACCAATTGCACAGCTCTCTATAAATATTCACAGATAATTAAATTCATCATCCTTTTCCTTTAAGACTAATTAGTCATAATAAAATTCTCCTAAAAGAAATCACAGAAAGTAAAGATTTAATTAATGATCATGGAAGTAAATATGTGAGGTATTTTAAAGTTTCCTTTACTGTAGTTTCTTCTCTTGCCCCTTATTCTTTAATGAATTGGTTTTTTGTAAGAACGGAGGGGAATTTAGGAATTAGGTCGAATAAAAAGAAGAAATCATGTCAAGAGTGAAGAAATGAATACCAATTAAAAGCACGAGAGATTGCAGGCATAAATTATAACTTAAACTTAAGTAACAGCTTTAATAGGGTATAAAAATGCATTCTGTGAAAATATAGGGAACAAATATTTACTTGAGATGATTCTGACAAGTTATCACAAACCTGAAAACACAGATTAAAGACACTAGTATTAAAGATGCTACCCCGTGTCCTGCAGCCTTGAGGGGCTGCCAAGATCATCAGAGTTTACTAAAGTCTGAAGTAATGGGGAAAGACTTGTCAGTTTAATTTCATGAAATTTTAATTATACCGTAGTTTTAAGAAACACAGTGCTAACTCAAAGTCAGAAGTGACTGGTTGGTCCTCAGAGAACTTTTAATTCAGAGAGATGAGAGATGTCCCAGTTGAGCGGAAAGGGTTTTGGCTCCAGAGTTGGACAGAGTGACTGATGTCTCCCACTTTTTAGTATGTGTGAGTGCTGGGGCAAGGAGTTTAGCTTTCCTGAGCCCCAGCTTCCTCAGCTGTAAAATGGAGATATCACCTATTCTATTTTATGGAGTTCTACAGGTACAGAGATAATTAAAAACAAAAACAAAAAAATACACAAAACCAGAAATGCTTAGAATATAAGTTTTTTCCCTTAGGTAAAAAAAATAAATCACGAGTAGTTGTCAACTGGAAATAAACACTGCGTACAACCAGCCTCAAAACACTTACTTATTTCATCTTATGATCATGTTTCTCCTCTTCTTACTAAGTAAACTCCATTAGTACTGCCTGAAAGGCTCAGCTCAAGGTCAAAGTGTCACATAATAGTAATTGGAGTTTTAAAGTACTGATATTCTATAACTGTTAAGCTATGGTAAATACTGAATTCTCATTTATCAACAGAGGCTTATTAAAAATTATAAAATTTGGAGTCACATGTTGAAAGCAAAATGGTCAAATAATGGGCACATTGACATGTTATATGAAATACCACTGGGATTTATAATTCAGTCAGCTCGGTTTTCCTACCCCCATTTTGTTAGCTGCACGTAGTCTGAAGCTGTAAGTCTTTCCAGGAAGAAGGTTGCTCACTGTACACTCTACTTCAGGACCTTGGTAAACTTCTCTGGGTTCATCTCTTTCTACAGGAGACATTTCCACCCCATAGCAAGAAATGGGTGATCCACCATTGACCAGAGGGGGTCCTAAAGGTGGAAAGATTCACACAGTTAAACAAGAGGAATATATTTAGTACCAACTTAATTATAATTTATTACCAAAATGAAAATTACCCCATCGTAACTGTATTTCTTTTGCTTTGGGTCTACCCTGTAATCTGGGAGGGAGGCATGGGCCAGGAGGCACAGCTGGAGTCTGCACAAGTAAAGATTCAGATACCTGCCAAAACAAAAGCAAAAACAAAACAAAAATGCCCCAAGCCAAATAATCAGACTGCTTTTGTTAAAGGAAAATAAGACAAACACAAAGACTGTACCAATATTTTGCATCTGAGTATCAAAAGAAAAGGAATAAAGTTCTGAATAAAATCAAATCTAATTAAATCATTAAAACACAAATTTTATATAGGCAAGTAAAATAAGGACAAGTATTACGTGCCTACTAGATATAAAGTTACCAGAAAAAAAAAAAAAAAAACCCAACAAAGAACTCTTTTCTTCTTTCCATAATTAAAAAAAAAAAACTTTCCTCATAACCTAATGGACATTATTTCTGGTGTCCAAAGGGATCTACAAATCTCTTCTAAAGAATGTTCTAACATTCTATAAATGCTGTTTGCTGTGTTTTTAGGAGGTTTAGACTATTTTGACCACTTGACTGTATTTTTTCAACCTAAACGCTAATTTAATATTAACAAAAAAAAGTCTTTTCTTTCATCCTAAAAATAATTTAAAAATCAGATAAGTGTTCTCAAGTATTTAGCATCTTTCCAGGTATTTGGTATTACTTTTCATTTCTATGCTACTAAAAAAACTTTTAGTTTTATTTTAAAAGACATTCTCTTAAAAGCACTGACACAAACTCAGTGCTATATTCATTATCTGCACAGTACTAAGGTTTATACTTAACATTTTATAAACAGTAAGGTTCACACTTAAGATTTCATATTAAAGAAAATGAAGCAATTGGATCCAAAGCCTGTTGCATAGGACTTGCAACTCAACTTCACTGTACTCTTATTTTCAACAAAATGCTCCTAATTCATAAAAAAAAATTACTTTCATTGCATTAAATCTCATTTGAAAAAAATAACAATTATGAATGCTCTAAGATACATTATTGGTTGAATTCATTAAAAAATCACTCCTATTAAAAAACATTATACTTTTCCAGAACATTACAAATGTCTCATATATAATCAATGGCACATTTAAGTCCATTTCTGTCTCTAGTAAGAAATAAAATAATTGCCAAACTTTTCTGAAATAAGTGTGTATTTAGAATTTGTGTTTAAATAATGATTTTGTTTCTATTTCTGTTAGGTAGGGTTAATTGAGCATCATCCTAAAATTTATCTTTATAAAATTTTCTGCAATGTTTTTGTATACCTATTTTTTCCAAAGCTAAACAGCAACCAGACAACAGATATTCACAAAAGCTAAATACTACATTAGTCTAGTCTGGTCACTAAAACTTAACCATCTGGGTTATACATTTTATGGATGTACTTCAATATTTGAGGTGGCATCGGATGATTTCATCTCATTTGACCAAACTTGAGAAAAAAAAATCTACACATAAGTATTACCGCACTCTGTCCTCCGTCACTGATGCAGTAAACTCGAAAACGATAGAAACAGCCTGGATTCAGTCGATCACAAAGATGTTCCCTAGTAGCGCCACTGTATATCATATCCCATTTGTTTCCTGTAAGATGGAAGAATCATGCTCCATCAGCGACAAGGTAATTTTTAACATTTTGGTATCAAGGACATGGCAGGTATCCTAGCTTCACTTCACTAAGTAAGCGTTTATGTAATTTGTCAGAAATGATTTAAGCCTGTTTTTTGAGTTTCCTGGAAATGATATAATTTTCTTTATGTGTACAGCTTCCTAGACAAATTTGCATGGCTTTGTTGAAGTGAAATCTCTCTGTAACTCTGTACAGACTCTGACTTAGATCGATAATTTGCTTTTAATTAAACATTTTAAATGTGCTTACTGGCCCAGTAATAACATTATAACACACAAAGAATAGAAAGAACCAATACCATAGGAAGTTTAGTCTTAATTAAAAGACATCTTAATTTTTTGCAAGGAAATAGGCCATTTGATATAAAGATAAAAATGTGTGATTCAAGAATAAAGATCACTAGACAAAGAACTTATTATTAAAACTACTATAAGTTAAATTTTAGAAGATTTTTCTGATACATCTGGGTATAAATCTGAGTGAGCTAACCTTCAGAAGACTTTAGGTATACTAATTGAGCAATGCAAACCAATGAGGAAAAAATAAGAAAATGTAATAATGTAAGTATACAGCAGTCTTACATTTGAGTCACTGTATATCTGGAGATTACAACTTAGAGTGGGTCATAACAGGCAAAATCTTATCTGCTACAAACAAAGGAAAAAAATCAAGAGGAAAGAAAAGACATCATGTAAAATTTAGAACCATGAAGACTAAAGTTTTAATAGTTATTCTTACCGTTAGAACCTTCTGCCATCTCCACTACATATTTATTGATGGCTGCCCCTCCATTGTCTTTTGGTGGGTCTATCCAAACAAGCAAAAGTGGTATTAGGCAGAGTATATACAATTCAAAAAATGACATAAACTCATAATAAACAGAACACCAAACTCAGGATTGCTCTAAAAGAAAGAAGAATCACCTGTAATGACTTTTTAAAAATTAATACCAGCACCTTATTTATTCTTGTTTTTACAGAAGCAGATTCTCAATAAATTTTTGTTTTAAATGAGTAAGTGATTTTAATTTCTCATGAAAACCAGAATGAGCCATGAAAACTTTAGCTATGAATTCAATACTCTTTCATCTCACGCAGGTGGCCCCTGTTCAGAGTTCTACAGGTGACCCCAAGTTCTTCCTCCATCAAACCTGAACTTAGTATGTATGAGTACAATGCTCTCCATAAAGCAGATCATCAAACAGTGAGTCTCACATTTCTCACTGAGCTAACAAATCTACTCAAGTATCTTAAAAATGATCTAAATATTCAAATCATTTAAATCAAATATAAAAGTAATGACATACAAATATGCATAATATCTTACCCCAAGTTATTTTAAAACTATGTGAATGTATCTTTCCTTTAACTGAAGGCTTTACAGGGACTCCGGGTTTATCAGGACAGGTCGTAAACTCGACGACTTCACTTGGACTACTTTTACCTTCTGAGTTATAAGCAATAACCTATGATGAGAACACCAAGACATAATTAATGTCTGATACTTAATGATACTGGCTTAATGAACAAAGTGATGGGAGACAAATAGGGTCAATCAAATGATTTATGTGAGAACTGCTTGTCTGCAAAAGGAACTCAGCACATATGAAGAGAATTCAGGTATAATCCCCTTTCAGTCAGTCCTGAAAATACAAGTGAGTCTAACATTTTGGCACTAAACAAGAGTCATCACTGGAACAAGCTATATAATCTGATCATACTTGGCGAGGCTTGATTTAACTTATTTTTTTAACAGTCTTCAGGGATTTAAAAAAATGTCAGATTCTCTGAATTTCCTCTCTTTAAAAGATAAAGGTTAACTCCTCCTCCTTTTGAATTGTCCTTAATAACTTGCTTCTAACAAAGTGTGTAGCAGAAACGATGATGTATGTAGCTTCCCTATGGAGAAGCCCATGTGGTGAGGTTTTATAATTGTTAACTGAAGCAAAAATGCAATCCAACATCGTAAGAGGAAAACTGGAATAAATGTACATCTTCCTTAGATACTTTGTAAATTGTGTCAATATAAAAACTGTATTTGAAAATTAAAATGACCCAGTGCTATCAGAAGTTTTGAAAATGAAGCTAGTATACAAAATAAGTATTGCAGGCATACTCCTTACTGTCTGAGCCACCAGGGAAGCCCCAAATAAAACATAACAGATATAATTATGCACTACATAAACAAATTTCCTATTATCACTAAAATTTTCTTTCTTAGGTTCTCAAGGAGTAATAAAACTTTTCTTTTTAATAGTGAAAACACTTTACAATGGCTTCTATCATTTATTTGGAATAATGTGTTTAAACAAACAATGGTAGGAAAATTCAAATGTTGAATTTGTCAACTAGTAAGCATCCTGTTACCTTTTTGGGAAAACCCCTGTACGAAAATGAAGGTTGGCTTATATTAAATTGTATGTTAGCTAATTCAAGGCCCTGTCTGCCAAGCAATAGCAATGTGTATCACTGACCAAGTCAAAGATAGACTATATCCTAGAATGGATGCTTGGAAAGATTCAGGATTTCAGAAGAATCCTGAAAATTCTCACAGGAGAATTTTCAAAGCTTGCTATTGCTTCAAGTGAGCAAGAATGATATGTAGAGTCTCCTCTCCAGGCCTCCAATGAGCAAGAATGACATATAGAGTATCTCTACTTTCATAAAATAATTAAGTCTGAAGGCCATCAGATGGGACAATGAGACGAGCACGTGTGCTGGAGGATGGACAAAGGTTGGGCAGAGGCAGCAGCATTCACCCTGCACAAACTCAAGTGCTCTGGATACGACTTTCGGGAAGGCTATGAGGGCAAGAGGGGTTTCATCCAGTAAGTAAAATACCATGAACATAAATAGGGAAGAGTTTCTCACTGATGATGATGGGAGTTAGAAATAAGGAAAGTGAGAAAATTAGAATTAATCTGTGGCACTAGATCAAATGGAGGTATAGGGTGCAAACTCATGATTTTTAAAAACAGATATATATGTAGAAATATGTGTTCCTGCATGTAAAGGGTCTACGTGTGTCTACACACACACACACACAAAACATACACACGTACATCTAGTTCTTGGCTTTGTCCACTGAGAGGAGGCCTCGGAGTGACAAAAATCCTATAGCATTAAGTATACTTACTACCCAGATCCTGACTTCTAAACACCACTGTCTGCTTAAAGGACCCAGGTGCTCTGAGAAATGGTCAATGTCAAATTTGAAGAAGAGAAAGTAAATGATGAGAATGTAGTATGTGCCAGAAAGGAGGGGCTCAAAGAATGATGGGGTGGGGACATGTCAAAAAAATCAGAAGTCAGCTTGACAAGGGCTCCCAAAATCTAAGACAATTTGAACCTCATAACTGATAAGCACAGTAACAAAATATAACCCACTCAGTAAACAGGAATCCATGAGTTCATACTAATATAAATGAGAAGACAAAGCTTTTCCTTTTAGTATAATGCCAACTAATCAATGTAGAAGAAATTTTAAAAACCACCACTTGGCAACCATTAATCATAGTTACTGAATGATTCAGGGCAAGAATAATCAATGGATGTTAAAACTAGTGGGTGAGACTTTGATGAGGGACAAGATGTCTATACAGTATTTACAAAATACTTATTACAAAGGGAGAAAGAACAACTTTACAGCAAAGAAACATGGTAGATATCACCTTAAGTAGCTACTAGTAAGTGGACCACCACTTCAAAGAGCATAACAGCATTACTTTTTTCTGATACACCTGCCAAAAAAGCATATTCTGACTATGCTCAATGACACCCACATTTTAAAAGATGTTTTGTTCACATTTTACAGAGTCTTGTTAAACATTAAGACTGCTTTGAATTTAAATACATAAAGTTTGAGAAGCATTATTATATAGTAAGAGAGTAAAACAATAAAGCTCACTAGAAAAGGCCAAAATATTTTAAGATTTAAAATTATGAGAATGAGGCATGTACTTGGTTTTAAAACAGAACAGTAAGAACAATAAACCTTTCAAGGGCTTTCAAAGCTTACCTTAAATTTATACTTTGTACTGCGTCTGAGATTTTTCACCGTGTAAGCAAGGTCTTCCCCGTCATATTTAGGCTTAAAACCATATCCCTGGAAAGGGAAAAAAAGTCTTCATTAGATGGCTAACAGCAGAAATATGGTGAATAAGCAATATGTGAAAAGATTCAGGCCCTCTTCATCTTCTGCTGTGTGCAATGTGAGTAATGGCCTGGTTGACTGTAATCTTCTCCTTGATGTTTCTATCTTGAGAAGACAGATCAAGAAATGCTGCTGACCATTTGTAGGAGGATGAAGACCAGCACTTATTCTCAGTAAATACAGTAACCAAGGGAAGCTCTTTGTGTTGAGGGAAAATCAGAGGCAATGGTAACATCACCATCGGTAAGCTTATCCCTAAAACTAAGGTGACTTTCCCAGATGGACGTTGCAAGAATTAAACAAAACTGTAACTATTTAACATATTTAACTCTCCCTGAACACACACTTGTGTTTCGGTGAAAGATGAGTGATTGGTTGGGCTGGCAGGTTGAGATGTTATTTAGATTTGGCATTATTATTTCTAGCCCTAGGGACAATGCTTCACTACTTTCACAATGTTATTTTTAAAAGTTAAAAAAAAAACTGGTATAATTCACAAACCATGAAATTCCCATTTGATGGTTTACAGTATATTCATAAGCTTGTAAAACCATCATTTAATTCCTAGTTCCAGAATAAAGCCTAAATAAAGTACTTTTACTTTCTGGTTAGCACTCACTTCCTCTCTTTTCTTATACACTGATATACTTTCTGTCTCTCTGAATTTGCCAATACCTATGTAAATGGAATCACATGGTGTGTGGTCTTTTGTGACTGTGCTCTTTTATTTAGCAAGACGTTTTTAAGGCTCATTCATGTGTGGTACTATGCATATGTCAGTACTCTATCCCTTTATATGGCTGAATGATATTCTACTACATGGATATAGTACATTTTGTTTATCCAATTCTTAACATTAGTTGACGGATATTTCAGTTATTCCCACTTTTTGGTTATTATGATTAATGCTGCTATGAACACTGGGGTACAGAGTTTTATACAAACATACTTTCAATTCTTCGGGGTATATATCTAGGATGGACCTTTTCAAAGTAACTTTTCAAAGTAACTCTGAAAAGCTATGGAGCTATAGGTAACTAACAGAGGACAGTCTAACACTTGTTCAGCTCTGTGCTATCTCACAGGAGATGAGACACTAACTGGATAGTATCATGTGAGGCTCTTCAAAGTCTCTGTGGCACTCGGGGAGGCAGCGTTTGCACACAGTTGGAGAATGCAGACACACTCTTTTCTTATCTTTTAGAGTAGCTTGGTCTAAGGCTGTGATGATCTTGCCCTCTCTTTATTCTCCTTAAAACATATATACTTACATGGGGTCTGTGTTGTTCCCAGGCACGAAGTGCATATATACATACACACATAAAAAACAAACCCCCCTCCAACATATTGAGAAAGCAAAAGACTGAGCTGTTCCTCACTTCCGGTCCTTTCCAAACAGTAACCAACCAAGGTTTCAAAGGGCCTGGGGAAGGAGCTAGCTATTGTGGCAGTATTTACTGTATCAGGATTAATGTCACACTAAAATGTTCTAAATATCCTATTTAAAATACATATACTTACTGAAGTTTCTTCCTCCATCTCTAAAATGTAAGAAATTCCTTCATCTGATGGTGTTCCTGAGGGTTTACTCCATTGTAAGGATAACCAAGTAACCCCAGCTTTAGTTAATACAGGACTTGATGGCATAGATGGGGCACAGCCTGAGGTGTAATATAAGACTTCTTCACTAAAACCGCTGTTGAAACAAATGGTTTTTAAGAAGGAATGAAAAAAAGTTAATTTTCTAAAGCCAAAGAACACAGTTTTGATAAATGACATTTTTGGTGAAAATGATAAATTTGATAACATTATTGGATTATCTTTGATGTGATAATATCTTTATGGTAACTAGGTCAGATACCTAACGATGAATTATTCTTTTAAAACTGCCATTTACATAATTAAATTTCTCTTATAGCTTTTGCTAGGTTAGTAACACGTCTTAACTGTATCAACAAAGTGATAATACACTAAGGCAGAATTTTTAGTGGTTAATTTGGACTGTAAATAATTTATACAAATGAAGTCTAAAATACCTATATTAAAATGTATCTTACCTTGTACCATAGTCATTTTTGGCTGACAGTCTAAATTTACAACCCATTGCTGGTGACAGTTTAGTAATTTTAAATTGCTTCTGTAAGCCCATATAACACTGACAAAATTCTCCATTTCCTTTTCCCTAAAAGAAAGTTTTTATACATCACTGTACATTAATGTAAAAAGAAATCCACATTAATTCCTGACAGTAACATATTAGCTAGTATACATTTAAAGTCATCTTTGTTACATACATGTCATGAATCTCAAGAGAAGGTTGAGATAACACATCCTTTATACGATACTCATTGTTCATTAATGCAAATTAAAAAACCAAAGAGTAGGCATCTCTGTATAGCTTCTTGAACTAAACATACGATTTTAGAGCTGATGCTAAACCTCTGGCTTTTAATAAAAGAAACTCTTTCTGAGTATGGACCCCACAACTCTATGGGGTGACTGGTAGTGGCAGAAATAGGTTGATCTTCAACATAAGTATCTGGCTGCTCTCCTTAACCTATGAAAAATTTTATGCAAACAGTTTTAAAAAAGGTCCCTCCTATGCATCTTCAAACCACCTGGACAGCTGCTAAATGTCCTTAAAGTAAACGCTGATGCTACTACTGATTAGATTTAACACTGAAAAAATATAAATAGATAGAAAAACTCCATTATATGTATTAAGATGGGAGAGAGAAAAGCTTGCAGTTCAGGACAAGTGAAGAGTTTCAGAAATTTGTGTTATATAAAATTGACAAATTTCTCATTTTCTACCCATTTCTCTTTGTTGTGTGGTAGAGGTAAAGGATAGGGCTTCCCAGGTGGTGCTAGTGGTGAAGAACCCGCCTGCCAATGAAGGAGACATAAGAGACGTGAGTTCAATCCCTAGGTCGGGAAGGTCCCCTGGAGAAGGGCGTGGCAACCCTCTCCAGTATTCTTACTTGGACAATCTCCTCAACTGAGGACCCCTGAGGGTGGGCTACAGTCCATAGGGTCACAAAAAGTCTGAAGTGACTTAAACACACACACACACACACACACACACACGTAAAGGGTGGTTACAGTGACCTCTGTCAGAGAAAATCTTTAGTCTGAATTTGGTGCTTTGTTTAACTCTCATGTTAGTTTTAATAATGTTTATAGTTTATTCTATTAAGTTATCTAAATAGAAACTCATATCATCTCTAAACAATGATAATTTTGTCCCCCAGGCCAGCCACCATAGCTCTACCTCCTTTTTTTGATACTATTTAGCTATGATTTCCTGAGTAATGTCAAATAAAGGTAGGAAAAACTGGTAACTTTGACTTATTTTTGTTTGGCTGGAAATGCTTTTATTGTTTACTGATAGTACTTCACTTAATACAAAACTATCAAAAAAGGGATTACCCTTTTATTCCTAATTTGAGTTTTAAATGAAACTGGTAATAAATTTTATCAAATACTTGTCATAATTTATCAAGATGATATGGTTTTTCTTCTCAAGTACTCTGATACTGCAATAGATTGCCTAATTCTGTATTCACTTAGAACTTCCGGAATAAAACTTCCTTGGGTTGCGCCTCATTACTGTTTTAATATATGACTGGAATTTCTTCTACTCCCTCTGGCCCCTCCTCTTTGCTGCAGTGAAGCAGCAGGGCAAAAGAGAGCATGACAAATGACAGTAAAACAAAGTACTAAATAGCAAAGCCCAGGATGCTTGCTGTGGTAGGCTCCCAAAGATACCCAGATCCTGACCCCTGGGACCCATGAATATGACTTCAGATGGCAGCAGAGGCTGTATAAATGTGGTGAAGGTCAGGCTCCTGAGATTGGAGAGATTATGCTGGGTCATCTGGGTGCATCCTCAATGGAATTACAAGTATCTTTTCTAGAGGAAGGCAGAGAAGGACCTGAGATGGTCATGTGATAAGGGCAGTAGGGGGAGAAAAGGCAATCTGATGTGGCCATGAACCAAGTAATGAGGACGCCTCCAGGAGCTGGAAAAGGCAAGGCAATGGGTTCTCCTCTAGAGTCCCTGGAGTAAGCAGGGCTCAGGTGCCACCCTGATTCTGGCCCAGTGAAAGCCAGTTTGGATTTCTGATTTCCAGAATTATAAGAATAAAAGTGTTGTTTTGAGGCGCCCAGTTTGTGGTAATTTGTTAAAGCAGTCCTTTAAGGCTGATGTGAAAGAAAATACTCCATCAAGTTAATTAACCAAGTGATTGCTTTGCGGTTGGTTTAGTTGGAAAAAACTCAAACATCAGGAGGTCTGGTCAGTAACATTTTCTAAGAACACCATCAACTGACTCAAGCACCACATGAAATCATTCATATTGTTTTTAAAGAGGAAAAAAATTAAACAGAAAGCTATTTCTGCCTGAAGGTATACATACATTTTAGGCTAATTTTAAAAGTTCAAATGTACTTACCTCATCCCATTCTAAAATAAAACTTTGGATTTTAGAGCCATTGTCACTAGGTGCCTAAAACAAACACCAAAAAAACCCCAAATGAGTACAAGTTAGTACGTGTATAAAAGGTATTGGTGCTGATCTAATCTAAGGCATCTATTGTGCTATAGATGTTCTCTGGGATTTAGCCCTGAAAAATCTGCACAGAGAATACAGACACAG
Organism: Bubalus kerabau; assembly: GCF_029407905.1. Lineage (NCBI taxonomy): Eukaryota > Metazoa > Chordata > Mammalia > Artiodactyla > Bovidae > Bubalus > Bubalus kerabau. Next base: position 19,519,037 of record NC_073635.1, on the reverse strand, counting down.
ATGTACATCCTATAATCCTTTTAACTGCCAGAAAAGAAAGCAAAGCAGGAGGCTACTCAGATTTCTCTAAACTCTGAACAATCTTTTATCAAGAACTATCTTTTATCAGAAGGTTTTTATCATCTTTAAGCTTCTGGGACAGATCCTGTCATTTTCATTAAAACTCAACTTATCAATACAATCTGCAAGTGATACCATGTAATACACTAAAAAGTAAAAGAGCAAGAGGAACTTCAAGGGTGCATACTATCTGGATCTCCACTTCTGGGCTCCATGTGTTGATTGCCTAAGACTGTTAAATCATCAATCTGTTAAATTTTCAATGGTGAAAATTTCAGTTCTAGTCTTTCTCCCAGGATTTGGTCCCTCTAGAACTAAAGAATTTCACCTTTCAGAACAATGAAAAATTTTATTTTTTTCTCCAGGACATTTTTTTTTTGAGAGCCTATGATAATTTAAGTTTTTTCTATTTCTTTTTCCATCCTCTTTTTGGTAATTTCTTTAAAATTTATTTATTTTTAATTGGAGGATAATTGGTTGGTTTCTTCCTCCAGGACTTGTGAATGTATTCCTGGATATCCATATAGATGAATATCTGTTTACAATTATTATAGCCTAGAACTTGATTCCATTTTCCAAGGTATCAGTGGTATAATTTTAACAGTGTATTCCCCTAAATGCAACTACTATGCAATTTGGGAAAGACTGTACTTAATTTTCGGAGAAGGCAATGGCAACCCACTCCAGGGCTCTTGCCTGGAAAATCCCATGGATGGAGGCGCCTGGTAGGCTGCAGTCCATGGGGTCGCTAGGAGTCGGATACGACTGAGCGACTTCACTTTCACTTTTCACTTTCATGCACTGGAGAAGGAAATGGCAACCCACTCCAGTGTTCTTGCCTGGAGAATCCCAGGGACGGGGGAGCACACAGAGTCGGACACGACTGAAGCGACTTAGCAGCAGCAGCAGTACTTAATTTTATTCAGAAATTTACCAAGACCTATGTTAGGATTTCAGAAAATCATGTCACCAATGACAACAATGCCTGTTGTATCTAGGATCCAATTCTATCTAGTGTCTATCCACTTTATTACATCTTCTTGTGTAATATTGGGTCCAAATATTTATACACTAAAAAAAATATAAAGAAACTGCCTGTTGATGCAGGAAATGTAAGAAATGTGGGTTTGATCCCTGGGTTGGTTAGATCCCCTGGAGGAGGGCATGGTAAACCACTCACTCCAGTATTCTTGCCTGGAGAATCCCATAGACAGTTCATGGGGTTGCAAAGAGTCAGACATGGCTGAAATGACACAGCATGCATTCTATTAGAAATAATTTTATTCCTCCTTTATGGCATCATATTAATATTTGGGTTAAGTTATTATGAATCTCATTTTAGGATACAATTCAGGACATAAAGGCGTTATTACAAAATATAGAAAGCAGTAAGTTTGAGAAACACACACTGCAGTGTCATCACACATTCAGTATAAGGACTGCTAATTATAAGCCAATCTTTTCTGTTATGTTTATGTTATGTAAATGTTACATTTTTATGTTTCTGTTTATTTTTATGTTTCTGTTATACATGTTATATATAACATATTTTATGTTTCTGTCATAAAAACATGTCATAAATATTTATCTTTCATAAAAGTATGTCATAAAAACATATTTTATGTTTCTGTTATATATATGTTATATATAACATATATAATTTATTTATAACAATGTTTCTGTTACATTTATATTTGTGTTATATAAGAAAAACTGATAAGAGTGTTATTTTCGGATATAAGGAACAAATGCCTCTTTAATATATGTGAAGAGCAAGAGCAAGTTAGCTTAAACCTCCTTTTGTCTCCGAAAACAAATGAAGTTTAATACTAAAGGGAAAAAAAAAAAGGAAACAAATGTCCAGTTGGAAACACTCTAGTCTTACCTTCCACTGCAAAGTAAGTGAATTTTTGGTCCGGTTGGCTATCCTTGGTGGGTTAGGTATGTCAGGTTCACAGCTCAAGGTGGTAAAGGTTTCAGCTGCAGAAGGAGTTCCCTTTATAGAATTGTATTCTGCCTGGACTCTGTGGTGATAAAATAAACTGTGGTTTTATCCTGCAGAATCACTGTATCCTACCATTCTATAACATCACCTTTAAGTATGTGCAAGTCAGTAAAGTGCCCTCTAAATGTTCTATCGAGAAATACGCATATCAGAAATAAAGGGTAACCTTTAAAAAAAAAAAGAAAAATAGAATAAACAAGTGGCTTTCATATTTTTCTAACTGCTCAAAGAAATACATTTTACACTATGACTCTGTCTCTGCAATATGTATTTATACATACGCACACATATACATCATACACACATATACACAACAAAAGTAGTATTCTGAAACAATATCCTTAATTGGGTAATATACTGATATTTTCTATTCCATTTGATTATATTAAAACAATTCTGACTATAACCCACAAAATTAGTTTCATGATTCAACAGTGGTTACAATCCACAGTTCGAAAAATATTAGGTTGGATAATACTTAGGGTTCATCCACAGGGAGTATAATTGAAGACAGTTTAATAGGATAATCTCAAGTACAAGTGTTCTTTTTAAAAATAGGTGACTGAATAAACTGTTACATGAGTCCCAGCTGGGGAGGCCCTATAGTCTAAAAAATAATTTTGTGAAATCATAATAGAAGAACTGTGCAGAGTAAAACAGTAGTATCTAAGCTATCCCAATTAAATGTTACCAAATTCTAGGAGTTTTAATATTCCAAACTCTTACAAAATAGGATGGAATAAATATACATAAGTGGAAATTATTATTTATGATTTTGCTTTGTAAAAATTTCAAAAGCTGGCACAGTCTTCCAGTGCTAAATCAGGTATTACAGATACAGTATACATATTATCTGTCAGTTCAGTTCAGTTGCTCAGTCGTGTCCAACTCTTTGTGACCCCATGGACTGCAGCATGCCAGGCCTCCCTGTCCATCACCAACTCCCTGAGTTTACTCAAACTCATGTCCATTGAGTCGGTGATATATATTCATTCTAAATCCCTAAGTCGTACAAACCAGGCCATTTACCCTTCAATATAACATTTGAGATAAATGTTTTTTTGGGGAATGTGTTGATAATTATAGCAAAAGAAAAATCAAAATCCACAAACTCCCATGTTTTTAATCCAAAATTAATATTGAAATTATAGTCTAGACTTTTAAGGAAATCATTAAAAACAAACCCTATGCTACAATACATCACATAAAAGTAGCATATAGGAATTCCTTACTTTGCATGGTAATCTGTAGCTGGTTTGAGATCATTTAAAGTGACACTGGTTTCTTCTCCTCTGGGGGGAAAAAAGGTAACATATCATTATTTGATAAATATAGCATTTTTAGAGAATGTGTTATGTATACTACAGTTTGTGGAATTTTATGAAATTATACTGCTTTTTACTTTCTTACTTGAAATTATACTTGCTTCTTACTTTGTGGTTCCCAACTGTAACCACATTCAGACTGTATCAATAAGCAATTTGCGTATTTAGGCTATATGCCACACTTAGGTATGTACCTGCATAACACTTGAAAACAAAAAAGTGTGCTAAGTAAATGGACTGTATAAGCAAGACTTTGTGTGTGTATGTGTGTGTGTGTGTAGTTACGATAGCTATTTAGCTTAACTGAAGAAATAGAACCATTTTCAATTACTGGCATATAGTTAAAATGCTAAGTAACACATGAAATCAAAACTGAAATCAAAACTATCAAATTTTTACAAGGAGTCTGCCACTATTGGATTTTATTTAAAATATAAGGTGGAACTTTATTTAAAATGTTAGAATTTAATGAGTAGGTTTCTAAAAAGTGAATCACAATTTAAGGTAAAGCATTTTTCATAGCCACTATTACATTTTCAAATATAACAGCACATATTTTCCTAATTATTTGCTACCACTATTATTTGGGCATATAGCCAACAAGTTAGCCTGTTTTCTCTTCCTTTTCTTTTAAATCACTGTTCTCTGTTCCATTTCCTTCAGTCAAGTTTCTCTCCTCTCCACTTAATGGACTTCTTCCTCCCGTCCCCCTCCCACTTTCCTTCCAGGTATCCTGTTTCTCAAATCAAAGCCAGTGAACAGTATGAAAAAGGAAACATATCTCACTGATGGAAGGACACCTTACTGAATCTGGGCAGTTGCAGTAGCAGCCTCAGAAAGAGACTTTAATTGGTGCAGGATAACGAGATGACTGAGGTTGACTAATGTCCCTCTTGTGTTCTCTGGTCAGGCTGCAAATGGAGATAAATTCTTTCCCTTAGGAAGCAGTCATATCAAACTAGAACAGCCATTAACACAAAAAAGAAACCTTTATGTTGATGGTCCTTTATTTAGCCCGTAGGTACGGTTTGCTCTTTTAAGAAAATGAAATAAAATACACACAAGGGAGTCTCAACAAAGAGGAGGAGACCTTGTTACTAGATGGCAGTCACTGAAGCAGTTTCACTTTCCTTTCTTCCCCATACTAGCTTTTTTTTTAAAATACACCAAGAAGGTTGATTTATCCAGTGTTTTGTTAGTAACGATCATTCAAATGGCTAACCACGTCCTCTTTTACAATCTTCCTGGTGAAGTTATACAACAGTTATCAATTTTACTCTTTTTCACCAGAATAAACAATTTCTATATGAACAAGAACAGAAAAATAATTTATTTTACAGCTGTCAATCAAAAAGTCACAATTTTAGCCACTGAGACTTTCTAAGGTTTGTTGGAGTATAATACACTTTTGAACCAAGAAAAGAGAACTATGGCATTTTCAACACACAAATGAGGAACAAGGATACTAAATTCATTTCACAATAGGACATGAGGTTGTATATGTAGGAATGAAATCCAACTCCCTAGGGGAGCAACACTGCATGAGTTCACAATGTAAGAGTTCTCCATTTCTGGTCCTGGCTTCTACATACTACAATTTATATTTATGTCTCAGGAATATGTGGATAGTGAAATATCTATTAGGGAGCCTACTGAAAAATAAAAAAGCTGAATGTGGCCAATGAAAGTGAATTATTCCAAGGGAGTTGTAGACAGAAATGTGAACCAGCTGGCATGTGGACTATTTACATTGAAATGAGAATCACCGGTCAACTTATAGATTCAAAACAAAAGCATGAAGAGGGAAAACAGTACAGAATTAGTATTAAGCTCTTTAGGATAAACCATTAACTTATATAACGGGAAGGAGTAAAACAAAACAAATACCTACGCAAAAACACTTTTGTATTTCCCATCTTTTCCAGTGCTTGAGACCAGAATTTCATAACCATAGAGATCTGGTACAGTGGTCTCATCTGTTTCACCATTTATGAGGCTGGAAGGTGGTGACCAGGTAAGAACCACTGTCCTTGCCTGGATGTCTGAGGCCTGCAAAAACATAACATTTAAAAGCTCTCTGAAACAACTGTAATGTGCGCAACAAACACCACAAAATCTAACAGGGTTTCAAGATTAAATAAAATTTATCTGTAGTTACTTACATAAAATGACTCACCAATAGAAACCTGCCCATTTGTAAATGAGATACAATCTGCCATGAAAGGGTAGATGGGTTTGACCAAGTTCAAAGACCATTTTTTTGGCTGTTTAAAATAATTACTGTAAACATCATATACAGTTTAAAGAATGGCAGAAAAAAATCACTTGTAACATACTTGAAAGGATTCATTTCCTCACTTTAGAAAGTGTCTAACAATAAGAAAAAGATCAAAACCTTAAGAGAAAAATTAGCAAAAGACTGGGACTGTCCAAAGAAATATAATTGAATCATATTTAAAAAACAAAAATGTATCTAACTACCTTCATAATTAAACAATCTGTACAGAGCATAACTTTCTCTTCTTTTCATTTGTGTAAGTTTTTTACTGAAAAATAAGACCTCACCATTTGAGAAAAGTTTATATTTCTTTTAATCACTAGTGAAGAACACTTTGGGGTCTTAATGGGTCTAAAAATTCAGTTTGTATGAGCATTTTACTTAATATTAATCTTTTATCTGATGGAAATATTTTTCCTATCAGAATGATAGCCTTTATTTAGGCTATTTTAAAACACACAGAAGCTTTCCAGATGGCGCTAGTGATAAAGAACCCACCTGCCAATGCAGGGATGCAGGTTCGACCCCTGGGCCAGGACGATCCCCTGGAGGAGGGCATGGCAACCCACTCCAGTATTCCTGCCTGGAGAATCCCATGGACAGAGAAGCCTGGTAGGCTATAGCCATAGGGTTGCAGAGTTGTACACGACTGAAGCGACTTAGCATGCATGCATGCAAAATACACAGAAAATTTTATGTAGCCAGTTTTGCTGTCATACATTTTTCTGACTTTTTCTATTACATCTGCACACAAATAGGATTGGGGACTATTAACTTTCCTCTATGGTTTGATTTTAACTCTTTTTGAAACTGGAGTTAATTGGATGCATTTTATATGGAAATAACAATTTTTTTAAAAAATGATAATCAGTTGTACCTACACTCTTCATTAGATCTTTGCCTGGTCCAGTGATTTTGAATGTCACTGAGCATGTACTAAAACCTTGTTTAAAAAATGAACTGCTGGTTGAGTATTCTGCCACACTGATTAACAGCTTTGCTCTCCTTATGTCAGATCTGTATTGATCTATTATTACTGATCTCACATTCCTGACATATAGTTAAATTGTAAGTAAGCCCTGAACCTACCAAAATCCTTTGTGAATATACTAAATGTAAATGTCAAGAAAATACATGTGATACTTACCACTGGTTTGACAATGTTGGAAAGAAGTGCTTCAAAAGCTTTAGTTTCTTCATCTTTTTCTTAAAAAAATAAAATAAAAAATTTTTTGGAATAATAAAAGAAAAACTTAAATGCAATCATTCTGCTCCCTTCACAATATGTCTTCAAAACATGTAACAAGAGGTTGGTATTTGAGAATTTTATTTTCTAGTTTTTACTCCTTTAGTTCATATTCAGCAGTTTGTGGCTTTTTATAGAGTTGTTCTGCCTCAGTTTCTATTTCCCTTTTAACCATAATAACTACTTATAGTACTACTATATATAATCCCTTTAAAAAAATAAAGTACTCTCTCTTAAAAGTCCTTATTTGCCGATCTCATACCTCTTAATGACAAGTTAACTAAGCACTTGTTTCATATATGCCTTAATTGTGGTTCCCAAATAGGAATATAATTGACTTGACCATAACTTAAAACCACCATTGAAGTATCTGAAACTTTAGCTTAACTCCTCTGAAACATCAGTGCTGAAAAGAATGATCAGAAGGTCTCAAAAATATGGGAGAACATTTTAATAAATGTTTATATTACAAGCCAAGAGGCTGTGAAAGCACTAAATTGATGGGAAATAGAAATTTTAAAGAAAAGGAAGTAGTGCTCAGAGTTCGTATAGTGGAAGTCACAGGTTAGAGGAAGGATCTAAGGGAAACAGAAAAGAACTTTTGAACAAAGAAATGGACAAGACTCTATCCTAACTATAACATTTATAGAGTACATAAATGGATTGGTGAACTACATAACTAGTTGCTATCAGGGACTTGTATAAGAAGAAGCTGGGAAGAGTAAGAGTTTTGATTAAAAACCAGTTTAGCCTTATTTAGGTTCAGAAAGAAGGAATCTGGATGAACTTTGAGTTTTCCTATCAAACAGAAATTTCCCGTGGTTAGTAAAATTTGATATAGGTGTAAGTGTTAACTGAGCTTTCCCAAAATGTAAAAAGAAATACCCTAGTAACAATTCAGGTTCTAAAACTTACCCCTCACATTTAGACCGTGTTATGCTATTAACCTACAGTTTATGTGAAGCATGATGAATGACTGAAAGGTCAGACTATATACTTTTAGTAGGTTAAATGATGATAAAAAGACAATTAGAATATATAAATAGTTACCTTCTATTTCTGTATCAACTTGTGCACCACCTTTCCCCTTTCCTGACTTGTTCTTCACTGATCCTGTGTTTGTACCACTAGCATTCTGCCCTTTTGTAAGCCCATTATGTTCACTTATAGGAGAAGGGCATTTCTGGGGTGATGATGGTGGACTGCTCATCTTATCTTTCTGTGTTCCTTGGCGATCCTTTAATTTTTTCTGCAAACGTTCATATGTTTTACTAGATCTTTCATCTCTAAAGTTGGACCTTCCATGTGAAGAGTGAGCATCTAAGAAGAAATAAAGTAAAAATCATTTAGAAAAGGTTGCTTTCTCCAAACACATTTATGGCACGAGAAAAGAGTAGGAAATAAATCTATCATTATATAAAACTTGTACTTCAAAGAAAAACCTTGCACAACACAAAGCTATTTCTGTGTCTCCACTAACTGAAGAGAACCAAGCTTTATGACTTGATTATAATTATAATCTTACAGATATTTCTTTCCTTCTTCTTTTCTCAAGTATTAATCTCCATAGAAACAGCTTGGTCCTAAGCTGTGACTGTCACAGGAGTGGAATAAGACCTGAACAGAGCTGTGTAGAGTTCTTTTATTCTACATTAATTTTAGCATCTCTTTCAACTTCAAACATCTCCTCTGACTAACAGTGGCTTTTAACAATGTAAAATAGTAGTATACTGTAATAGCTAAGATTTTTCTTATAATTTTCTCACATTAAAAAAAACTACGTCATAATTAGGACTAAAAAAATTTAAAGAGACTGATTTGTAGTATAAACTCTTGCTATCAGAAGTATGTTTATTGGGCTACCGCACGAGACTTATCTGGGAATTTGTTAGAAATGCAGAAAAACAAACCACACTCAAACCACACTCAGATCTACAGAATTAATACGCATTACTTGGGCAATAGAAATAAGTTTGAAAAAAAGGTAATATATGACATAATATGTAATATATCTACTACTTACAGGCTGTGTTGCATTATTTAAAATTTGTATTTAGAGTTATTTCTTCTACAAATTTACTAAGCTTGAATGACAAGTACTGATTAAGTGCAAGGAAAACAGTGATTAAAAAACAGATTCAGTTCTTCAGGGGTTTACAGTTACATAAGGGAAAAAGACTTCTAAATAAACAAAAATAATCAAGTTGTGTTCAATTCTGTGAAAGAAACAGGTTTCAGAGATTGACAAGGAAAGGTTATGGGAAGATCTCTGAAAGCTAACATCTAAAGCAAAAAAAAAAAAAAAAAAAACAAAACCCAAAGCAGCAGCAGCTTGCATGTAAAGGGGGGAAGAGCACTTCTGGGACAGAGACCACCATGTGTACAGGCATTGAGGCAAGAAAGAGCTTGGTTCTGAAAAACCGAAGGTGGGGTGTGTGCATGGGAACAAGTAAGACTAGGCAGACTGAGGCCACAGAACAGGATCTTGTCCAAGGCAGTGGTTGGCAACCAGGCCCAACTGTGGCCCCCAGGAGTCATCTGGCAGTGTCTGGAGATACTTCTCGTTGTCACAGCTGAGTTGGATGAGGGTGAGGGTGGAGTTGTGTGCTACTGGCATCTAGTGGGTAGAGGGCAGGGATCCTTCTAAACATCCTACAAAGCCAGTTCTGTCCTCCACAGTAAAGACTCATCCTTCTTCCAAGAGTGCTGAAGTTGAGAAATTCTGGTCAAGGGGAAGGGTTTAGGATTTTATTCTAAATGTAGTGGAAAGTTACTGAACTCTATTAACCAGAAGAATGGTCTGATTTATATTTTAAAATGATTACTCTGGCTGAGTGTGGATGGTTGCGGGCAGGAATGACAGCGGAAAACCCACGGGAAGGCTGTCGTTCCAGGCGTCCTGACCAGAGGTGACGGGGGACTAAGTCTGAGTAGCAGTGGAGAAAAGCAGTCACATCTGGGAATCTTCTGAAAGTAAGATATCAACTGATGTGGGGGTTGAAAGAGGAGGAATCAAATTTGGTCATCTGGTTTTTAACTGTGCAAACTGAGTGGACAGCGGTACCATTCATAGAGATGAAGATGACACAGAAAATCAAGTTCCATAACTATGTTTAAAAATACTATAACTGAGATGTATGAGACACTTCAGTGGAGTTATCAAGAAGGCAGTTAGAGGAGTAACCTGGTGGCCTAGTGGTTAGGATTCCAGAGTCCAGGCTTTTAATTCCATGGCCTGGATTTAATCCCTGGCTTGGGAATGCAGCACAGTCCAAAAAAAAAACAACCACAGACAGAAATAAAAGCCTGGGGCTCAGAGGAGAGGTTTTTGACTGAAGATACAAATTAAAAAAAAACTGTCAGTCTATGGATGGTATTTAAAGCCACAGGAAAGAGTAAGATGATTATTTTGTGTATATGTAGCTGTCTAGTCTTCTCAACAATTTATTAACTCCCTGAGGGCAGAGATTATGTTTCGTTTTTTTCCCCCAGTATCTTATAGAACCTAGCAATGTTAGTGGCATCAGAGGCTTCAAAATTTAACAGTAGCATGATCACCCCTAACTAAAAAATTTCCTCAGAGAGCAGCGGGACAGACAAGTAGACCTCTTGTTTGAGTGCGTCCCCAGTGAACGCTGCTGCACGATCTAAGTTACTTTCCCTTTCTGATTTTCTGTTTACTCACCTGCTTTGAAGGGTGGGCATGAAGATGAAACATTTAACATGTTTTTTCAAGTTAATTTTTACTGGAGCATAGTTGATTTACAATGTTGTGTTAGTTTCTGCTGTATACCAAAGTGAATGGGTTACACATATACATATATCCACTCTTTTTTAGATTCTTTTCCCATATAGGTCATTACAGAGTACTAACTAGAATTCCCTTAACACAGTGTTTGAGTGATAGAAAATTATTGTGATAGTTACCATTTTTTGGTTTCTTTTATATAATGTGATAATAGCACCTATTACATCCAAGCAAAGACCAGCAACTCCACAAAACAAGAATGCTTTCTACATGTCTTACCTACATCTCCATATACTTGTGAAGACTGATACTGTGGCATATACTGCGTTGCCATGTCTCCGGCTCCGGTTACCGGTGAGTACATGTGGCGTGGTGGGGGGGGCATGATGGTTGGGACAGGAATGAAACCAGGCAGAGGAGGGTGTGGAGAGCGGTGGATGACTGTGTGACCACCAGGATGAAACTCTGGTGCCTGAGGAACCACAACAACTCTTCGAACACCATTGTCTTCAATAACCTATAAAATGAACAACAGATTAAAAGTTTCTTCCATAGGACGTATGCAGTTTTTTCCAGATATGTGACAGTAAAAATTATTACACTGATCAGGAGTTAATTAAGAAATTTTACAGAACCAACATGAAAAGATTTTATTAAATACATTACATACATATGAATTAGCACCGAACAACATGAAGTAGTTTTTGTTATACAATGCAATATAAATCTTAAAACACTGACAAGATTGGCTAAATAATAATATACACAGTGAGTTAGGATATTCGGTATTTAGGTGTGACATGCATTTAGTGATACAGTTAAAATGTAGCAATGGGACCAAATGTCTCAAGGGACCTTCTGGTTTCAATATAACAGGGTCAGGAATTTCTTTCTTTTTGTGAGGTAGGGGAAAAATAAGATATGGAAAGAACAGAAATTGTGAAACAGCAATGGGGAAAAAAACCGGATCCAAACTCCCCAGATTAACTGTATACTGGCAAAAAATTTAGGCATAAAACTCTTAGGACCATGACCAGAACAATTTTAATAGTTGAAGATCATGTCAAGGGAGGCAAAAACACTCCCAGTTAAGGAAAATATCTGTGGCTCTAAGTCTTAGAAATTACACATTTCTACATAGGGGTCACACTGTGCAAAAATATTTTTTAAAATGACAGATTTCCCTTTGAACCTCACTGGAACAAGAACAAACAGGAAGGACTAAAAAGATACAAGATTTTACCTCAAAATTAGAAATACTTCTAAAAGAAGAGTTCTTTATCTTTTAGACTTAAATAATCACTACTGAAGTATAACAAACAGCTAATAACAGAAAATGATTAAAATGTAAAGTAGTAACTTAAAGGCAAATCCTAATATTTTCGCATTTTACTATGGAAGAGTACGTTTTACTACGCCTAAATGAATAGCAAATTTTGTTTATAAACAAACGTGCTTGGTAAGGATGTTAGAAAACACAGTTACTTGGATACAGATAAGCCTAACTTACAAATTAATTACTGCTTTAGGAAGAATATAGTTGCTATTAAATAGGTTATTAAACTTTCCCTGATGAAGTGTGAGATGACTTGTGAGATAACACGGAACCAGAAAAGCAAATGAATCACTGTCTTGATACACTCGGTGAAGACTACAACATTTGTTTCCAGCACAGTGGAGACCTCATATCCCATGTCTCCCTATTTAACCCAGTTCTGGATTCAAGCCTGGACAACTGCCTATGATTGGTGGAAACAACACCCTATCTGGAACCCTAGCTGAAGATAATCTGGAAACTGTTTACCATTTTTCAGCCTCTAACCTATAGGAAGGGACCTGAGAGGAAGTCTGAAATGGATTCTGAGTGAGCCAAACCACAGTGTCCGCCATTAACACACCACTTTCACCTTTATCAACTGTCTGACTCAAATCTTAAATGACCCCCACTGCTGATAGGACTGCATGGTGCACACTCTTCAACCTAGTGTTCCATCTGGTTCCAGCCTCTCATTATAGCTGTTCTCTTTCTTCCACACCAAGCTCTGAACCCTTCATTCCAGCCAGGCTGATACACTAAAACACACTAAAACACCTATCTTCATACTTACCTGCATATTTCTTTATCTTGTACTTTGGCTTATGCCATCTTCCCTCTTCATTTTACTTTCCCCCAGTCTGTACCTATGAAAGTCCCATCTATCCTTCCAAATCTAGCACTAACCACACCTCCATTCATTAAAACAAAATTTGTTTTTGAACAAGAAGATAGTGGTAATTTAGGAAAGAAAAAACCAGTGACACGTTTGTGTGGGCACACACATTAACAGGGGCAGACGAACATGACAGCAAGAGTCAGTCATTTAGCACGCTGCATGGCGATAAACACGACGGGAAAAACCGCACACCAGGGGAGGGGGATAAGAAGTACGGCAAAAGGGGGACGGTTGTAGTAGAAAAGAATGATCAGGATAGGCCTTATTGGTAAAGTGAAATTTGAGCAGAGATGTGAAGGAATTGAAGGAATTAGCCAGGCAAAAATCTGAAAGACTGTTCTGGAAAGAGGGAACAGTCAGAACAAAGCCTTTAAAGTAGGACTGGCTAGGAGGAAGCCAGTGTGACTGGATCAGCGTAAAGAAGGAGAAAAGACAGAAGCAGATAAGATCAACAGACACAAAATGGTAGAGATGATGGCCAAGTCAGGCAGGTTGTACTGTATAGGCTATTAAAGACTATATGTACTCAGTGAGATGCAGGACCATCACAGAAACAAATGGTTTTCATTGAGGGGTGATTTTACTCCCTAGAGCAACAGTCTCCAACTTTTAGGAAGACTGGTTTTATAGAAGACAGTTTTCCCATGGACTTAGGGTAAGGATGGATTTGGAATGATTCAAGTGTATTACATTTATTGTGCACTTTATTTCTATTATTATTACATTAGCTCCACCTCAGATCATCAGGCATTAGATCCTGGAGGTTGGGGACCCTTGCTGTAAAGGACATTTGGCAGTATCTGGAGTCATTTTTAGGGCTTCCCAGGTGGTGCTAGTGGTAAAGAAGCTGCCTGCCAACGCAGGAGACATAAGAGACGCAGGTTCAATCCCTGGGTTGGGACGATCCCCTGGAAAAGGGCATGGCAACCCACTCCAGTATTCTTGCCTGGAGAATCCCCATGGACAGAGGAGCCTGGTGGGCTACAGTCCATAGAGTTGAGCATGAATGAAGCGACTGAGCATGCTTGGAGTCATTTTTGGTTGTCACACCTGGAGTTGGAGGTACTATTTAGTGAGTAGAGGTCAGGGATGGCGCTAAATGCCCTACAACACAGAGGACAACGCCCCCCCATAACAAAAAATTATTGGCTTACAATTGTTTATTGTACCAAGATTGAGAAATCCTGATATACCTTTACATTTACTAGGGTTACTCTGGCTGCTGAGTTGAGGATAGATTGTAGGGCAAAGCCAAAAATGGGGAGATCATTCAGGAAGTCATTGTAGAAATCTAGGCAAGAGATGGTGGTGGCGTGGGCCACGGTGCAGCAGTGCAGGGAGTGAGAAGCTGCCCACAGCCTGCATATCTTTAAAGGCAGAACAACAAGCTTAGCTGATAATTCCACTGGAGAAGTGTGAAAAACTTTTGGAATCATGGTATTTCACCAACAGTGAAAGGGAAAGCTATAGGTTAGAACAAGTTACTTTAGCAGAGTAGGGAGAAGATCTGGAGTTTTAGGTTTTGCACATGTAAGTTTGGTAAGTCTGTAAGTGGAAATGTTGAGTAGGCAGTTAGATAATAGTGGCCTGCAGTTCCAGAAAGATAGGAAAGGACAAACAGGTAAGGGAGGAAGAAAACTTAAGAGTGTAGAGTTTGGTTAAGTATATCAGGGAGAATGGATCGATTTTGTTAAGTGTCGATGACAGGTTCAATAAGATGAAGACCAAGGACTGACCCTTGGATTTAGCAATTTGGAAGTCATAGGGACCTTGATGACAGCAGTTTTAGCATAATCATAGGGGCAAAGCCTGAGTGGAGCGGACTGAAGAGACAAAGTGAGGAGAATTAGAGAGCTAAATTTTCTCACAATTTTGGAAAGTTTTCCTATAGAAGGGAATATGTAGGGTGGTAAGTGACAGAAGAGTCAAGCAGCTTAAAAAATCTGTTGCTGTTTTTAGTGGGAGCAATTACAACATGCTGATATACTAATGAGCATGATCCATCAGAGAGTAAGAAACTGTGATGTAGGGGAGAGAGAGAGAGCTAGAGTAATGTCCTTGAGCAGGCAAAAGGAGAGGACAGTCAGGACTCCAGCTGGGGCACAGGATTTAGATAGGAGCAGAAAAGTCTGATCTAGATGAAAGAGAAGTACAGACTGATGAGATGAGAAGGTAAAGAATGTAACTTCAGATGCTGAAAGAGATGTGGGGTTAGCAGCTTGTAGTTTCCTCGACTGCTCTCTGTGAACCCTTTCCTAGATACCAGAATCTCAGTGTTCTCTCTTTCCTATCACTTCTATTGCATTTATTCTCTATCATCTGTTTGGTATCCCTAACACTGTAGTATTTGTTAATTTTCCAACATGTCTTACTCTATAATTTAACTGTAAGTTTCTCAAGGGACATGTGTTAACTATTTAATCCTCAAAACAATGCTAAAATAGGTAGCATTATTATTTCCATTTTTTTTAGACAGGGAAACTGAGGCATAGAGATGTTAAATAACTTGCAACGTCACACAGGCAGTAAGTGGAGGAACTAGTAACTGAGCTCAGATAAGCTGACTTCAATTCCATGGTCTTATTCACTTTGTTAGCACAAAATCCACAAATACCTGCCTCCTGGTGCCTTTTTAAATTTCACAAACACAAGTGAGATCTCATCAGTTAAAAAAGAAATGGCTAAATTGCTTATGAAATTAAAACCACTTTTCTGCTGAATAAGAACATTTCAAATATACAGATAAGCTGAGGGAAGGGAGCCTGGGGAGTTAATTGTTTTAAAAGGTTGTGAAATGAGATTTCAACAAGAAACCTGACTTAAAATAGTCTGGAAGCCCTGAAGAGGGGAAACTCTCATGCACTACTGTTTGCTATCCCTTGCAGACTCTGGCGGGAATCACATACCTTGCATTTCCCAACCGTAAGGAAGCTTACTTTACATACCCCAGCTGGAGGAAGGAAAAATTTTCTCCTTGCTTAGTATGGCCAATGAGAAACTACCATAACTAGCCTAATCAGAAGCAGCCATAACCCTCAACTCTCTTTCCTCCAATGGACTTTGCTCAAAAACCACCCCTTCCCAACTCCCCTCCTTTCTTTAAGAAGGGTCCTCTTCTTTATTTTGGGAACTTGCCTATGGTTTGCCATAGTTTGCATGTCCTGCACTACAATTTCTCTGCTATTCATGAATAACATCATTTTGCTGTTAACTATGTATTTTATTTTTAAGGTTGATAAGGTACAGAGTTCAGTTTTGCAAGAAGAGTTCTGGGGATGGATGGTAGTGCAACAGTGTGAACGTACTTAATACCACTGAACTGAACCTTTAAAACAGTTATATTTTTAATGTGTATTTTACAATTAAAAGAAAAAAAAAAACAAACAAAACTAAGATACAGAGATTAAAAAAAAAAAAGAGCCAGATCAGGATCAAGAGGGTGTGGAGAACTCCACCACTTCAAGAAATCATCTGAGCAGCCAGTAATGTTAGAGTGAAGCCAGAGACCTCAAACTATCCGCCTAGTCTCTAGCTGCCGAGAAATAGCCAAGACAATGAATTTTACACCAACAGGGTACAATGATGGCAGAGATTAAGATAAAATCAACAAGTTCTGAGAAGGAAAAAAAGGTAAAATATAATCCAAATTAGTCTATGTTAAAGAAATTAAAGACGATGAGATAAATGGAAATATCAACACAGTCTGACCACCTAACCACATACACCATGCAATATCTAATTAGACAAAAGCCCTGTTTTGTTTCCTTCACTGAACACAGACATAATTGAGAGGGGCTGCAGAGAAAGGAGGTTGTGTTTGCTATCTGATATTTTATATCGTGCTCCAGAATGGACATTCCACGACAGATCTGTTCTGTATCCTGTTTTCTCCCCAATAACTGGTACGGTACATGCAGTGTATGACAGATGCTCAAAAAATGTTTGTTTGATGACTGATATGACCGGAAATATATGCTATTAGTTCTACTCAAATCTCCCACCCCCCTTAAAAATAGCTAACTACTAGGGTTTTGTGACTTCTTCAATTCCTACAACCTTTGCTTCCCTGCTACTTCTAGCAACCTACTTCTATCGCACCATTCTGAACAACTCCAAATTTAAGCTATTGAACAGTATTACAGATATTTCTGGCCATTCATCTGACAGATTCATCCAACATCTAATCAAGCACACAGCAACGTAAGCAACTACAACCTTTCTGTCCAGCTCTTACTGTGTCTTTTCATCCTCATCTAAACCTCTAAATCCCCTTTCAGTCTCTTACACTGCTGTCCATCTGTTTTGGTTGTTCTTTCCAGGAGAGACAAAGACTGAGATCAGACTTGTTTGTACAATCTTTGAAAGATTTACTAACCTCATTGCTGTGTGCTGACATAAAGGCACAGTGAAATACCAAGTCCAGCTCAAAGGAGTAATCTGAAACTTTTCATGAAGCTGACACAGGCCCTTTCCCCACATTATGAGATCTACAATCCCCTCCCTGTTAGGTACCCTCTCATCACCATAACAACCCACATTCCATAAAAAACAAGGAGCCATTACAGAAAGGCAGAAGGAAGAAACTTTTGGTATTACCTTTCAGGAGTCCCATTCATAAGTCTACATTATTTTCTTGATAATTCATTAACTTCATCACTAAAATATCAAGTGTTATTCTGAGCTGCAATGCCCTTAGGGACTACAAGTTGTTATTATTTGCCAGGAAACTAAGTTCCTTCTACACCCGTCACCATATGCTTTCTGCGTCATCATTTGTTTTCACTGTTTTTGTTTACTGTACTGTTTCTCCCTTTGGTGTCTGAGTTCAGCTGGCACATATTTCTGTCTCTATGCAGTATGTCAATCACTTATAAATTTCCCTTTCTTATTTGTTAAACTGTAATAATCAAGTTCCTTAAGGTTATGTCTAAAATTATGCCTGTAATTAGAGAAAAGGCTAAGGGGAAACATACTAAATGTTTACAGAGAGTATCTCTGGGTTATAACACTCGATGGAATTTTTCCCCTACCCTCTTACATGTTTTCCAAGTTTTCCATATAATAATGATCAGAAAATGTACAACTCTATTTGTTCTTTATCACTAAATATATTTCCCATTGGCTTACTTGCAAAATTAATATTCCTTGACATTTAAGCTTCTGGTGAACAATTACATTTTCAGTTCAGTTCAGTCGCTGTCGTGTCTGATTCTTTGTGACCCCATGAACTGCAGCACGGCAGGCCTCCCTGTCCATCACCAACTTCCGGAGTCCACCCAAACCCATGTCGATCGAGTCGGTGATGCCATCCAACTATCTCATCCTCTGTCGTCTCCTTCTCCTCCTGCTCTCAATCTTTCCCAGCATCAGGGTCTTTTCCAATGAGTCAGCTCTTCGCATCAGGTGGCCAACTATTGGAGTTTCAGCTTCAACATCAGTCCTTCCAATGAACACCCAGGACTACTTTATGCATAAAATTTTAATTAACTTTAGGCTTCCCAATCATATTGCAAGTACCTGATGGTTAATAAAAAATTTTAAAAAATGATGATCCATTTTTCTGATCCAACAACAAAAGCTATGCAACTAAAAAATTAAGACTGACTATTTTCATTACTGCTATGTAGAATGCTGAAGTATCAGAGAAATAAGGTACAAATATAAATTAACAATATTATAGAACTCTTAGATAAAAGAAGCAAAGAAAGTATAAAAAAATTGGCAATTTTAATGGCAACTTTGGGCTTTGCAAATTGCAAATGAGAAAAACAAAACCAATGAATCCCCAAATTACCTAATATATAATACCCTGTCTGTTATTCTCAAAAATCAAGTTAAAATATATGTGAATTATTGATAAGTGCTTCTAAACTTAATGGCATTCGTACAAACAAAAAATTTGAAGGTTGATTTATCCTGGGTAAATCATGATTTCTTCATTTCTACTTAAGTACTTTGTTAAATCTTGATCTTCATCTAAGATTATTTATCTTTTGAATCTTTAATTTTTCCGCCTCAATATGCTCTTTGGTTTGTAGCATGATTACTTCCTCAGTGGTAGAGCTAGAGAGTCCCAACATTGGATTTCAATTTTTTAAAATTAAATTTATTTATTTTTAATTGGAGGATAACTGCCTTACAACATTGTGTTAGTTTCTGCCATACTGGATTTTAGTTTTTGCAGTCCTTGCTTGTCTGACCAAATGTTTTAGGATATTTACATTTGCTGAATCCTGTTAGTGTATGTACTGAATTACATGATGGTATAGCAAAAAACACTGCTGGGAGGGACTGGGAGCAGGAGGAGAAGGGGACGACAGAGGATGAGATGGCTGGATGGCATCACTGACTCAATGGACGTGAGTCTCAGTGAACTCCGGGAGCTGGTGATGGACAGGGAGGCCTGGCGTGCTGCGATTCATGGGGTCGCAAAGAGTCGGACACGACTGAGCGACTGATCTGATCTGATAGCAAAAACATTCTTGACCCTCCTTCGACCACTGGCCTTCAACAACAGATACACAGAAGGCAGGGATGGAGTTGATTAAACTGCTGCCCCAAGGGGAGAACAGTGTACAGAAGTCTAGAAAGAGACTGCAGATGACAGCTATTCCTGGATTTAGTCTGTGTGCTCCTTAGTTCCCACCGAGCCGAATACAACATGCACCTTCTAACAGCCATCCACGTGTCTTAATGTTTGGTTCAACTCCCAGCTTTATTTTTGCTAATATAATTATGTTTGCTTATGCGTCAAATTTTGGACAATTACCAAGCTCTTAGCTGTGCCAAGAACTTGGCTCTTGGTAAGTATTTTCTAACATGAGAAATTGTGTATGTCAGGCAATAGGGGTTGTACTTCAAAGGTGATGTCAAAATGTTAGAATTCATTCTTACACACTAGGTACTTAAATTATTTCAATAACGATGAGAATAGATTTTTGTCTTTGGATTACCACTGTGTGCTTAAAAATGGTACATTTCCTAGAGACAATGATTACTGTTAAAGTTCATTCACTTATTTGACAAATATTTATGAAATACATACTGTATTTGAGTTACTACAGAACAAAAATAATAAAAGGTACCTCCATACACTCAAGGAACTTAAAATCCCATTTAAGGAGAATATATAGACACAAAATTATAGTATCAGGTACGTATATGTAACTAAAGAATGGTACAAATAACTCGATCTAGGTTCTCAAAGATGGGTAGAATTTCAAAAGGCAGAAATGAGGGAATGAATAACATTCCCCGGATAACAGCATTAAGAAAACCATGGAGAAAGAAGAACATCAAGTGAGCATGTGAGTAGTCATGTTTGGCTGAAAAAATAGATAGGTGATTACATTTACCAAGAGAAGGGTACAGAGACAAACCAGAACAGAACCATGTTAAGGCCTTATGTGTCAAGAAATCTAGACCGCACTGAGTGGACAAGCCAACTAATGAGCACAGAAGTGAAAAAATTCAAGAAGTTATATAAGAAGATTATTTTAGTGGCTCTTGCCCTAAAAATACAGCACTTTGGACTTCCCTGGTGGTCCTGTGGTTAACACTGTGCTTCCAATGCAGGGGGTGTAGGTTTAATCCCTGGTTGGAGAACTAAGATTCCACATGTTGTGTGGCATGGCAAAATAAAATTTAAAAAAGATACAGAATCTTAACTTGGATGACCATTTGATTGATTTACTAGTATTTACTGAGCCCTTAATACATGACAGGCACTGTACTCAGCACTGAGGAAATAAAGATGAATGAGAATTCTGTATGATCTAGTCTTACTATCTCTCTGACCTCATGTTTACTATTATCGTGCCTTAAGGACTCAGTCCAGCCGCAACGGCCCCCTTGTTCCCAAGCATGCTCTCATCTTAGGCCTTTTGCACCAGCTGTTTCTGTTCCCAGAATCCTCTTTCCCTGAATAAATGCATGGCTAACTCCCAACTGTCCTTCAGGACTTAGTTCAAAGGCACCTTTCCAATGATGCCTAGTCTGACAACCCTATCTTAAAATATAACTAGCTCCGTTTTCTTTCTTTTCCCCCCATTTTACTCACCACCTAATACATTATACAATTTATGCATTTATTATGCTTATTGTTTCCTTTTTCCCACAGAATGTAAACTACAGAAGTACAGAGGTCCTTGCCTCTTTTTATTCAAGCACTGAGTGCTCCTAACATGTAAGAGCACTCAATGCATATCTGTTGACTACTGTTAAATACAGGAACTGTATGAATTCATAATCTTCTCTTCTCAGGAAAGAGAATTTATTAACTAAACAATGTGAAAAATTTGTTAAAAGACGGATATACATAATGTGCTATGAGAACCCAAACAGAAAGGCACGTGAAAAGGTTCAAGGAAAGTTAATTCTAGAAGGTCATAATTGAGTGAATTGAGAAGAGTAGAAATTTGCCATAAAAATGAAAGATACTGTTAGCTGAGAGAACAGCAGAATACCTACAGCTGCCTTTGAATAATGTATTAATCATCTTTATGTCACTAGCACCCAATACAGAGCTTGGCATATGATGCCATTCAACATGCTTGTTAAACTGAGCTATGCTAGAGAGAAAAGACTACGTAATCCTCTTTAGGGAGATGGAGAAAGGTCTGAAAAGGAGCAAACAGAAGTAGGAAGAATCAGGATAGCATTACTTCAAGAAAATCTGGGGTAATCTGGGGTAAATCATATGAATGTTGTTTAGTTGCTAAGTAGTGTACAATCCTTTGTGACCCTACAGACTGTAGCCCGCCAGGCTCCTCTGTCCATGGGATTTCCCAGGCAAGAATACTGGAGTGGGTTGCCATTTCCTTCTCCAGGGGATCTTCCTGACCCAGGGATCAAACCCAAGGCTCTTGCATTGGCAGGCGTACTCTTTTACCACTGAGCCACCAGGGAAGAGTCAAATGTTCAGAGGTCAAAGAGGACTGTTGCTGTTCACTCACTCAGTCGTGTTGGACTTTGCAACCCCATGGACTGCAGCACACCAGGCCTCCCTATCCTTCACCATCTCCCAGAGCTTGCTCAAACTCGTGTCCATTGAGTCAGTGATGCCATCCAACCATCTCATCCTCTGTCGTCCCCTTCTACTCCTGCCTTCAATCTTTCTCAGCATCAGGGTCTTATTTTCTAATGAGTCAGTTCTTCACATCAGGAGGCCAAAGTATTGGAGCTTCAGCATCAGTCCTTCCAATGAATATTCAGGATTGATTTCCTTTAGGATTGACTGGTTGGATCTCCTTGCAGTCCAAGGGACTTTCAAGAGTCTTCTTCAACAACACAGTTCAAAAGCATCAATTCTTGAGTGCTCAGTCTTCTTTTTGGTCCAACTCTCCCATCTATACATGACTATGTTTTTAACAAATGTTTGGAGGTCAAAGAGGATTATGCTGGAAGAAGGCTTTGGTTTGGTGTATACCAGAGAGTAGATTTAGTAGGGTAAAAAAGGCAGGCAGGCTAAGGAGTCAGCGTGCTAAACAAAAGCAGAAATAATGAGCGGATTATTCTTCTGGAACGCTTACAAAGTACTTTCAAATATGAAAGAAAGTGAAAGTATCAGTCACTCAGTTGTGCCTGACTCTGCGAACCCATGGACTGTAGACTGCCAGGCTCCTCTGTCCATGGGATTTTCCAGGCAAGAATATTGGAGTGAGCTGCCATTTCTTTCTTCACTTTCAACTATGTTATGTCATATATGTTATCATCTTATCTTACAGTGAGGACACTGAGGCTCAAGGAAGTTAATTTGTCCAAGGCCATGCAGCCAGCAAGGGTTTTAAACATGATATGGATCCAGCTTTTTGACTCTAGTTCTCATACTATTTTCATTCTCCCCAGCATCATGGTCCTCTTTTGCTGTCAATCATATAGTGGGGTAGGCTTCACATAGTGGCCAGTGAAACTACCACAATAGCCCACCAGTATTTTGGCATAATCAGGGAGGATATGAGAGAGGAATTTTCTGAAGAAAATTCCAAGTATAGGGGCTTCGCTGGTGGCTCAGTGGTTAAGAATCTGTCTTATTATATTAAGATATATTATATCTTAATATAATTATTATGTATTTAATATAATCAAATATACATTAATTATAATATATTTAATATATTAATATATTATATTAAGATTCTGCCTTATTATAATGCAGGGAACATGGGTTCAATCCCTGGTCTGGGAAGATCCCACATGCTGCGGGACAGCGCATGCAGCCTGTGTGCTGCAACTACTGAAGCCTGTGCCCCTGGAGCCTGGGAGCGGCACCAGGAGAAGCCACTGCAAGGAGAAGCCCGCACACGGCAGCGAGCAGCAGCCCCACTCACCACAACTCGAGAAAGCCTGCGTGCAGCAACGAAGACCCAGCACAGCCATAATTTAAATAAATAAATACATCTTAAAAAAATTTTCAAGTATATATTCAGTGCTAGGATAAGACACTGGCTATTTCCAAAAAGCTTTTGAAGCAATGAGTGCTGACTACGTAGGATCTCAGTAGCAGATATTGACACCTATAGATTTTACAGTTTTACTAAGTTTGCTTGTGCAAATAAGTAAGCTAAGTCAGAGCTTTTCAACTTGTATGTAAGAAAGAGCTACAGGTGTGTGGTGATAATGATCCCCTTAGCCCTTAGGGTTGCAGGTCTACAGGTCTAAATTCTCTTGTACAGACCAGAATGTGCCATGCAATGATCATGGGCACCTGTGAATAAGTGTAAAAAAGAAGTTGGACGCACTGGCTTGGATTACTTTTAAGTAAATGGTTAATTTTAAAATGTTAGCATGGGTGCCTTTAAACCTTATGATATTAATTATATTATTCATATATCCAAGGAGAAAAAACTCTAAAATTAATTCTTTATTATAATTCAACACCCAAAGACAAGGCCAAATGATGAGTGCTATTAACTTAATTTTTCCTCCTTTCCAAATAGCACTGAATGTGCTAAAATATTTGAAATAGATTTACCAAAGATATACTATACTGGGTAATAAGCTTTGGCACCTAAATTTTGTTTGCATTAAATAGTAATGTTACGATCACTCACACACACATATATAGACAAAAGTAACACAAAACATACCTGTGGGGCATAGCCAGGAGGCACATAAATCGGAGGCACAGAACCATTTGGGGACATCATTGGAACCTGAGCAGGACCTGAACAGATCACAGAAATCATGTATTAATCCTGGGTTACTTAACAAGCAAAAACTGAAAGCAATTTGAATTACATTTTGAATTTCTTCATTTTAAACTAAACCCTTAAACTAATAGTGTATAACCATGAAAGGAAATTCAGATGATTCGCCTGCTAAAATAGAAATGTTTATCTTGTAAAGGGCACTGACTGCTCTTTACCTACAGTTGTGTTTTTCAAACCTGCCTGGTGATCATAACAGTCACCTGGGGAGATTTTTAAAGCACAACTTCTCTGGCAGTCCAGTGGTTAGGACTCTGCACTTCCACTGCAGGGGCTGCGGGTTCAATCCCTCGTCAGGGAGCTAGAGATTCTTGTTTAGTATGCTTACAGTGGGGGTCTTGAATCAGTGTACTTACAAATGTCCCAGGTAATTCCTGTGCAAATTGTGCAAATTAAGAAACAATGACCCACTGGAAAATCAAACCAAACTTTGCATATAAAATCAATGAAAAATACAAAAGGCAAAATTTGAAAAAACAATAGAAAAAATCAAGAAAAAGTCAAGAGGAAGCAGCAGTAAGAGGAAGGATAGTTAGAAATTTGGAACTTGTTTTCTTAGGGTTAAAAATCTCTTTTAACCCTGTAATGCATTAAGTCATGCCTTTGGGGGCTTGAGAACGTTACAAAAATGGAATATACGAGTATTTACCCAAAGACACCTTTTTTGTTTCTTACACTGAAAAGTCCTTTTAAAAAAAAGAAAACTCAGCTTGTCTTATTCTACATTTCCTTTCATTTTTATAGTAATATCCTTTCCCAACAACTTTTTAAAAAGTTGTTTCATATCTAAGGATATATTTCTACTATGTATTTAGTAAACACTAAAATATTATGTATTTTTTAGCAACTGATGTAATGAGCTTTAAGAAATATGCTCTGATGCTTCTAAGAACAAGTAAGGCCTTCTTTATTTTCATATCCTTGGAAAACAAAAACAAAATTTTTCTACATCTAAGTCAACATTACCTATAAATTTACTAAACAATACTTGTGAAGTGCTTTACACCTCTAGGCAAGAGAGGCTTCATCCAAAACTCACCTTTCAACTTCTATATGCTGGACTCAAGAAATGACAGCAGTTTTAAAGTTATGCTGGTTTACTTCTGTTAGCTAATTTATAGAAAACTATAGCAAGCTAGCTTTCTGAATCCTGAGGTCTGGCTTAGAGATTATTCAGAATGTGTGAAATTTAGCTGAGAACCAGAAAGAGAATTCACTGAAAACTATTATCTATAATCTTAATAAAGGAAATTACTTTATTGTGTTTCTACTGTATGTGCCAGAGACTGGTTCCTTGCATATGTGGTCAAGTTTAATCCCTATTTCAAGTTATCAGAACAAGCTTTTGTTTTTTAGCCATCAGAGTAAAAAATAAATTATTACCAATTACATTTAAACTTATAAAACTACATAACTGCTTTGGGTTGCTCTTCTTTCACTAAAGATATGAATATATAAATACTAAGTAGTTGCAATTCAAACCATAATATACTTTGAAAGCTGCTAAGTGTTTATAATTTAGTAGTACAAAATTCTACTTTATTCTTTAATTATATCTAAGTGTGATTACTGAAGAGAGCTCAAAACAAACCTAATCTCAAATAAACCAGCAGTAAACCCATAACTAGATGCAGTCCAGGAATAATCATTAACTCATATCCCTATGAAGTAATCTTTTCACTTTAGCAAGTGAATTTTCTTACCCTGAGGGAAAATGGTGCAAGGTTAGATTTTTTTCTTAAAACAAAACAAAACAAAACACAACAAAAAACACACACACTTCATGTATAGCATTATTTAATATCTAAAATACTGGTGTGAAGTAACATGCAACACAACCTATAAAACTCCCATTGTATAAACAAAATAAATGTAGATATTTATTTTGTTGCTTAGAACTACAATATTTACAGCACCATTTCTGTTGCTATTCCTGTCTAGAGCAGCAAAACTCCAAAACCTCGCATACTTGATGATGCAGTTCCATCACCTCCTTAGTTCCAACAATACTTTTTAATTTAGGAGGTATGAAAAGATTAACTACAAACTCTTGATTAAGGGCAGTGACGGAGCTCCTGTCCCAGTGAAGAAGCTAAGTCTGTTACAGACTGTACCATTAAACACACATCTGGCAGGAGAGTAGCTGTATCTGAATCACTGTAGATCCACCAAGTAACTCCTTAATAATATATACGATTTGAGCAAAATCTACCACAAATCATATACCTATTGATTTTTAAGGGCATGTTTCCTTTTCTAAAATCTTGCATAAGAGTAAACAACTCTATTTACCAATTGCCTTAAGAAATTTGAGAAGCCTCAATTCCTTAAAAATTGCCATCAATGATTTAGTAAAGACGGTATTTCATCTAGTAAAATGTCAACTCTTTTAAAATTTTTTCTTTATTAGCAGACATTAGATTAAAAAATAAAACAAAACGAGAGATCTGTCTGGGTTCAAATTCTTAACATTCAACGGGCTGCTGACGTGCCACACATTCTCTCTACAAGCAAGCTTTCACAATGGCTTCCAAATAATCTGATGCCAAATTGCAGATTTTAGTTGTAAAAAGAAAATCCTAGTAAAGGCTCTGGAAAGGAATATTCTGTGGAATATAAAATCAACCCAGCTCTAAACAAGAGTCTAATCTTTTTATAACTACATGGCCACAATGTAAAATTTTTACAGAGACAGATCTGGCATCTATTGAAAAAACACACGGCATGACTTTAGAGTAATACAATACTTGCTACGTTTTAAAATAAAAGCAGAATGTTCAAAACCAGTAAATCTTACCACTCATTTTGTTTTTACAGTAGCAGCAGAGAACAAGAAAATCCAGCAAGGAAACAGCGTAGTACACGTTAACAGCTTTAATTGGAGAACCGCGGCTGCTGCTTTTTTTTTTTTTTGCAAAGCTACGAGGAAAAGATCCTTTGACCGAGTCACGTGATACTGACCACGTGACCTGCAGTGACCCGCGGAAAGGGAAGGGGGAAAAAAAAAAAAAAAAAGGCAAGCGTTCCCTCTGGCAGTGTTTGGCATACAGTAAATGATTAAAAGATTTCTACTGATTCTGCCCTGAATTTGAAATTTTTCAGACTGCTTTATGAACCAACTCAAAAGCTCATCAAGATATTCATGGAAACATAGATATCTGATGTAAAATAATTCCCTTTGTTCTCATTTTCCTCTTATAACTAATAGGCCTGTGTGCTAAGTCGCTTCTGCCATGTCCGACTCTGCGACCCTATGGATTGCAGCCTGTTCTGCTCCTCCGTCCATGGGCTTCTACCGGCAAGAATACTGGAGTGGGTTGCCACGCCCTTCTCCCGGGGATCCTCCCAACCCAGGGATCGAACTAGCGTCTCATTAGTCTACCTGCATTGGCAGATGGGTTCTTCACCATTAGAGCCACCTGGAAAGCCCTACACACTATCTACTAATTCAAATTTTATTACCCCAGCCGGCTGCTTTTCATTTATAAATTTTAGGACACATATAACACTAATTTAGAAGATTCACTCCTAAATGTCCTCGTGTAACCTGATGCACTCTCCATACTCATCCCTTAAAATTCTTGTGTGTATTGTGGGCAACCCTTAAGAAAAGCCCACAGTACACAAAAGAATTATATACAGAATACAGGCTTGATCAACTTGTTCCTTAAGCATGGGATTTCTATTTCAGACTGGCATTTAACATCTCGTTAATAAACACTACCTTTTTTTTTTATTACTGGTTTTACTTTCTTTTCTTCTGATTTTTTCTTGTTGTTTCTAAAGGTTTAACCTGGACACTAATACAGATACTTGGTAGATGGTATTCTCACTCATGCTCATGAAATCTGAAAAGACAGGTCATGACTGGGGCTTACTTTACTCAAGCATGTGTAGAGACGAGGAAGAAGACTAAATGTTCAGTTGTAAGAGAGGGGAATAAGACTGTAAGAACTTTGGAGGGCTTTTCATTACTTTATGGTGCTGTGTAGTTAAGTAAATTTATTTATAGCTAATACAAATATACAGGTAATGATAATGAATGTGATTTGTAATAAATTGAACAGTGGAAAGAAAGTGGATTTTGGTATCAAAGATGTAAGTTTTAATAACAGTATCAATATTTATTAGCAAGGCAATTTACTGCTCTTCTCTGAGACTCAGTTTCCTTCTATAAAATGGTTAAAACAATCAACTTCACAGCATTGTTGTGAGAATCAAACTAGATAAATTTTTTTTAAATTTTATTTTATTTTTAAACTTTACATAACTGTATTAGTTTTGCCAAGTATCAAAATGAATCCGCCACAGGTATACATGTGTTATACATAGATAAATTTAAAGTACCAAGTACACTGGCTGGCACCACTTAATAAATGATAGTTATTATTATAAGAATGGTCACTATGGGGCTTCCCAGGTGGCTCAGTGATAAAGAATCTGCCTGCCAATGCAGGAGACAAATGAGACATGGGTTCAATCCCTGGGTCAGGAAGACACCCTGAAGTAGGAAATGGCAACCTGCTCCAGTATTCTTGCCTGGAAAATTCCATGGACAGAGGAGCCTGGCGGGCTACAGTCCAAGGGGTCGCAGTCAGACATGATTGAACACACACACACACACACACACACGTTTGAGAAAGTAATAATGGACAGGGTACTATTCAATGTTTTACATGTGTTAACTCAATCCTCACAATAACTGAAATAGGCATCACTTATAGGTAAGGGAATTGAAGCAGAATGCAATTAAGTAACTTGCCAAGAGCACACAATGAGACAAAGCCAGGATCATTTTAACAATAAGGCAATATTTTAAACATATATAAACCATGTTCAAAGACTCAGTCTTCCAAAAAGCTGGAAAAGAACTGGCAAGGGATAGCCTGGAGGTTTCAATAAATACACGCCAGACATTTCAGAGGAGATAAGACACTGAAGTATCATTCTCACTAGTGGGGAAGGATAATTGTTACCTTCTAAGTCTCACTAAAAGGCAAAGCTGCCCTGAAGAGCATAGCTTAATACCTAAAAGTCTCCTGGTCTCAACAGAATCTTCTCATAAATGTTGGATTCAGGCTCCCAGTAAATCCAACCATGCCTCTGATCTTTAGCCCCTAAACAAAAAGCAAGTCCCGGCAGCCCACTTCCTCATTTTGGCTCATGTTCTCACACAGCTGTGTTTCCGTTTCTCGACTTTCTTTAACGGATGATCTTCTTATTTCTTCCCATTGTGCTCACTGGAACATTTTCCTTGTTATAAATTCCCCTAGATCCTCAACGTTTTCACAGAACACCTGCTCATGGGCTTTCTTTAAATGAAACCCAGCTCGCCTCCAGGACAGCTTTTCCAGTAGCTGGTGGGAGCAGTGGCTTCTCATTCTCTCCTGAGGCAGGCTCCAGACACCGGAGGGCTGCTTCCCAGCGCACTACTGTTACTGTTTCATGCTTCGGTTTCTTTTCCCTTGAGATCATGCCATAGTAACACAGGGTAACACACTACCCTCTGCCCCTTCTCACTGCTGTCATTTATTGAGAACTTCCGCACCATGTTCACAGTGTTTTTCCCAGCTCTTGCCCATCAGCAAGACGACTTCCGTGTCCAAGAAAACCTAACTTATACCTTTCTTGAACTCTTCTATTCTGTTTTTAGTAATGCATGTTCAATGATATATCTTAGAATTTATCACTTAGAGTTCCACTACAGGATCTCATCTTTGAAATGTTAAAACTTTCATGTTTCAGTCTCTGGTCCCTGTATCTATCATTTCACTAGCTGTCTTTCTTCTACGACATCAGGTCTTCCTCATAGTGATCTCCTATTTCTCCTGATCCACCTGTGTCTTCATGGCCTGATCTTTTTTCCCATCCATGTCTTCCTTTTACCTTGCCTTCACTAAAAATACCCAATTTTAATAAATCAGATTTAACCATTTTCTCATAGACCTGAACTGTAGAAATCAAATGTTATGTGGGCTGGCATGTTTATGAATTTAATTATATCCAACCTTAACTCAGCCATCAGCACTGCTCAGGAATCCTTTCAGGAATTTATTCCTGGCTAATAAACTTATATGCTGTTTTCTACAGGGATTATCAGAGATCCCCACCACTCTTTAAGGATGTCCCCCAATTCAACCTCAACTACATATTTCAGCATAAAATTGAACTCTTTCAATGTTTACAAACTCTTCTCACCTCTTCTATTTTCTGAAGAATCATTGTCCTTTCACACTGTATTAAAGCTATCTCCCCCCTTCTAGTTTTGATCTGATCTCCACTTCCTCCTCTACTGGGGTCTGCTTCAGTTCAGTTCAGTCACTCATTCATGTTCGACTCTTTGCGACCCCATGAACCACAGCACACTAGGCCTCCCTGTCCATCACCAACTCCCAGAGTCCACCCAAACTCATGTCCATTGAGTCGGTGATGCCATCCAACCATCTCATCCTCTGTCGTCCCCTTCTCCTCCTGCTCTCAATCTTTCCCAGCATCAGGGTCTTTTCAAATGAGTCAGTTTTTTGCATCAGGTGGCCAAAGTATTGGAGTTTCAGCTTCAACATCAGTCCTTCCAATGAACATCCAGGACTGATCTCCTTTAGGATGGACTGGTTGGATCTCCTTGCAGTCCAAGGGACTCTCAAGAGTCTTCCCCAACACCACAGTTCAAAAGCATCAATTCTTCAGCGCTCAGCTTTCTTTATAGTCCAATTCTCACATCCATACATGACTACTGGAAAAACCACAGCCTTGACTAGACGGACCTTTGTTGACAAAGTAATGCCTCTGCTTTTTAATATGCTGTCTAGGTTGATCATAACTTTTCTTACAAGGAGTAAGCATCTTTTAATTTCACGGCTGCAATCACCATCTGCAGTGATTCTGGAGCCCCCCAAAATAAAGTCAGCCACTGTTTCCACTGTTTCCCCATCTATCTGCCAGGAAGTGATGTGACCGGATTCCATGATCTTACTTTTCTGAATGTTGAGCTTTAAGTCAACTTTTTCACTCTCCTCTTTCACTTTCATCAAGAGGCTCTTTAGTTCTTCTTCACTTTCTGCTGTAAGGGTGGTGTTATCTGCATATCTGAGGTTACTGAATATTTCTCCCAGCAATCTTGATTCTAGCTTGTGCTTCTTCTAGCCCAGAGTTTCTCATGATGTACTCTGCATGTAAGTTAAATAAGCAGGGTGACAATATGCAGTCTTGACGTGCTCCTTTTCCTGTCTGGTTTACCACCAGCACCACCTGGGAAGCATGAGGTCTGTCTTCAGTACCCTCCTAACAAGATTCAGCTCTATCCCCCCACTATCCTCAACTACAGGAAAACATTTTGCAGTGGTGAATACATTTTTCATTTTCCCTTTTGTACCTGATTATATGACAATTTTAACAAACAAAAGGCTCATGGTTTTTATTTTCTCAACACTGCCTCAATGTTTGCAGAGGGTTACTGGAGGCCTGGTGACACCAAGTGGCCATCAGGGGCATGAGCAACACATACTGCTGTGGCCACCGGCAGGAGACTGGAAGGAGTTCTGTCCTTAGCCCTCCTTATCAAAGACCACTCTGCTCTACTACTAGGTACCTTAGCTGCCATGCTTGACTTACTTCTGACAGGGGTCACGAAAAGCGAAATGGTTTATTCTAGTTGCCTTTAAGTATAATCACAAGTTAAAGTAAAAACAAGAGATAGACAAGCTGCTTAGAGGAGATCATGGCAGAAACTGGCAACACAAAATGATGGCTGATCATATACATCAGAGCTTATTTTAATGGAACTATTAATTATACTCTGTTAAAAAATGAAAAGTCTGGAACAAATGTTAAACCAGTTAGATATCAAGATGAGAGGAATAAACTGGGATTGTCCTAGACAAAATGGGACATAAGGTCACCCTATTAATAAGCGATGCTTATTTGTTAAGGTTACAAAACACCTGATAATTTTTTTTCACATGAGGCTGGCAAACAACACAAGCCTACACAGTCTTGGAACGGAACTGAGTTAGTCGACTGTAATTTGATTGTATGTGTTTTTTTTTATCATATTTTCCTTAGTGTAACTGAAAGGTCCTTGCAAGTATGGACTCTAACACTAATCCCGCGCATTAGAAGTGTGTGACAACTGTAATCTGGGAAAAGAGTGAAGTAGGAGATTAAAGAAAAAAGATCAAGGAAATTATTATTCACTGCTGTAGGGGCCTTTCTTTTCCTTGAAAATTTATTATTCCTTTTTAAGGCTGGATGAAGTAGACTATTAAAATCAGGAGTCTAAGGATGATTCAGAATTATGGGTAATTTCATTTATCTGTGAACAGGTAACTAAAAATTTCTATAATCAGACTTGCTAAGCATTCAGATGTATCAGTGACAAGCATATCAAGTAGGAAAAGCATGAAGAATGACTATCATACTATGGTTAGAATGTATCTTTAGCACTAAATCAAGCTGTATATAGATAGAAAACAGTAGATATGTTTACCAAGCAAGCACCTGCTTCTAAACAAGAGTTATTTTTAGGGCTTTTGTTTAGAAAGCTACTAAGGCTCTGATATTAATGTGCGTGGATGCAGCAGGTTGTGAACATCACTATTTTTAGCACCAGTCCAATGTGAACAACCATGAATCATTCTTTGTTATCCTAGTAGGAAATAGCGCTTGGGATTTACTACAGCACATGAGGTTAACTAGGTCTCACTAACTGCACACCCACATGCTGACATCACACAGGCAGTGATATGGATCAGTGACGCAAATCCTGTAAGGATCAAACATTAAGGCCACAGAGGTTAAAAAAAAAATAGTGCCTGCATGGCAGGGCAGACCCATCATCCAACATGTACAGACTGCATTAAATCAGGACTGCTGCTGATGAAGAGGCTTGTGTTAGTCCTTTTTATACAACAGTTTAACTTTTTTATTTTAATTATAGATTTCCCACATATAGACTCTATATTTATCTTTAAGTTTCCTCACAGCTTCTGTGGTTTAAGGTCTGGACCTTTAAAACATATGTTAAGGCTCTGCCAGCCACATGAGTTATCTGGAAAATGGCCTCCATAGCCAGGCTCTTTAGACCAATCTTTTGAAGACTACACCACCACTAAGTATTTTATATAACACATGCCTAACAAACAACACTCAGATTTAGATGTGAAGCACTACTCCGTGGCCTCAGTGTTTGCTGCTCCCTCAGTCTTCTTCCCACCGTCACCTTCCTCTTTGAGCAGTTACTGTTTTCAGTTTTATTGGCATCCAAATATTAATTTCTTATAGTTACAGATTGGAAAACATAGCTTATTAAGAATAACCATGTATCAGGTTTCAAAATACCTTCTCTTTGAATTATGCGTACCCACCTGGAATTAGAGATTTCATCTCCTGTAACAGGAACAGAACCTATCCCTGGAGATGTGCCACATTCCAACGTTCAGGTTCTTCTGAAAAGGAACTTGGTCTCTACACGTAAAGCATCACCCTTCCTTCTCATTTCTCATGTTCTCCTCAAGGACTGTCACTTCCCAGGAGAACTGGAGGGCCGGAAGGAGATGAGAGCTGGAGGTGTTTCCTTCTATCACTGTTTGACATAATCAGGCTAACATGAAACCATGTCTTTCCCAAGCTCTCAGGAACCTGTTTTCATGTTGTTTCCTCAACTTATGGTGCTTTTTATGAGAACGTAAAAAAGGCTGGTGAGTTGTTGTTGTTGTTTTAGTGTTTGTTGGAGTATAACTGATTTACAGTGTTGTGTTAGTTTTGCGTTTATTGCTGTATAGTTGATTAACCATGCTGTGTTAGTTTCGAGTGTATAAATCTTAATGGAGGTATTTAATGCATACAAAAGCAATTATGTGTCTACTCTTTTAAAAATACAAGTGACAGGACACTACACACATTGTTCTGCACCTTAATAATATAGTTTGCTCAGAGAGGTTTCCATGTGGGCATATGCACAGGCTGCTCCAGTCTCTTAACGGCTGCATAGTACTCCACCATAACAATGTCCCATAATTTAACTATTTCCCTACTGATACTCAACTTATTTTCAATATTTTGCTATTACAAACAATGATGTAATGAACATCTCTGCACAAACATAATTCATAGATGTATCAGTATGTCAACAGGATAAATTACTAGACGTGAAATAGCTATATCAAAGAGAATTTGTTTTTCAAGTTATCAAATCTCAGAGTTTGTATTTATATTCTTATCAACACACCCTTACCAGCAGTTATCAAACTGGGACTTCCTGGAGAGCCCTAAGACACATTACAAACCTTTCTTATGAGAAAGAGCTATAAAACCAAAAAGCATTTTGAACCTAACATGCTCAATAATAAATTAATCATCCCTATCCTTCTACCCAAACCAATTTTTTTTTCTTCCTTGTATATGTTGCAGCACAGTGAAAGACACTGTCATTTATCTTTATGCTCAACTGACTATGAAATCTGTAAATCATTCTAGTTTCTTCTTACCCTCCACACTGAGTGCCTAGGTCTTATCCTTATTACTTATTTGCTTTTGTTGTTGCTATTTTCCTGTTTAAAATTAATCCTTCAGTGGCTCTTTGGTCCTTTCAGGATAACACCTGAACTCTTTAGCATGCTATAAAGGTATTTGTAACACACCCTATGGGGCTTCCCAGGTGGCACATTGGTCAAGAATTCAGCTGCCAGTGCAGGAAATGCAAGAGACGTGGGTTTGACTTTGGGTTGACTAAGCACCTATGTTTCCATTTTTAGTCTCATTTTCAGATACTCCTCAGTGTATTCTGTTTTCCATTATATTTCTTTATTCATACCTTTTCAGTCTCCTCTAATTTCTCTGTGCTATGCATTTGCACATGCTATGCATTTGCACATGCTATTCCTTCTACTTCTAAGATATTTCTCAGTTATTTTTCCTCTTGGCTAAACAACTATTTCTTTAATCATCATCTTTTCCTGCACATGCCTGTCTGTGTCCTCAGTCACTCAGCTGTGTCTGATTCTTTGTGGCCGTAAGGACTGTAGCCCGCCAGGCTCCCCTGTACATGGAATTATCCAGGCAAGAATACTGGAGCGGGTTGCCGTTTCCTCCTCCAGATCTTCCCTACCCAGGGATCAAACCCGAATCTCTTGCATCTCCTGCACTGGTAGGTAGATTCTTTACCATTGTGCCACCTGGGAAGCTTTTTCCTGCACATGTGTGTGCCTAGCCGCTCAGTCATGTCTGACTCCGTGCAACCCTTTGAACTGTACTCAACAAATATTCCTAGCTGGGTTAGGTATGTCTCCTCTGGCCTCCCACATATATCTGGGGATACTTAATTCCATCATAGTACATATCACCCTTTCGGTTTTAACTGTAGATTACTTGCCTTTCTTCCCCACTATGCTGTGAGGCAGGGTCTAAGTCTTTCAAATGGCTGTCAAGAATGAGCTGTTCTTCAGAATAGTTAGAGATTTGGGCAAAGTCTCTTTCCAGGAAGAGAGCATGCACACACTTTTAGGTATCATGTCTTCTGTATTCCGACAACACCCAAGCATGGGAGACTGAGAACAGGATGGTGAGAAATTCCAACATATTAAGACTAAAAATTAAGTAAAATATTGAAATATGATCTTTCATTGTAATGATAAAGAGTTTTTCCCCCAAAATTGAGGGATTATATGATAAAATGAAGCAGAAGAGGATGTCAAAGACAAGAGAACTTTGCTGATCCATAAATAATGGGAACAGGATTTGACTAAAGTTCACCTTCTAAAAGTGAATCAACATCCTTAAATAATGTTACTGCACATATTTTGAGATCAGAGTCCTATGTTAAAATTATGACTCTGGCAGACAGTAACTTTGCCTCTGGAGCCTTAGAGAAACTAATACAGACTTGCAAGGAAAACTTCTCCCACCACCCTTATTATGTTGTTGCCTGACTCTTACGGTTAATGGCAGCATGTGTGGATGTGCCTTAATATAACACCATAACCACAGTCAGAGGCAAAGTCATACTTTTATAAATATAAGAAGGGTCTGTACTAGATATGAAATTATGCCTCGTGTTAGCTGCTGTGACACAGGAAAATGAGAATTGTGAAAGAATGATTTTTTCCAGCCCTTTATTATCTAGGTAGGTACTAAAAATCACATTCAATATTGTTGCCATATAAAGAAAGGAGCCAGAAAAGATCTTTTCTTTTTCCTGGGACAGTCTCTGCAATAGGTAAAAGGATATATAAATCAGATTATATAATTAATTCATGGTAGTCTCTTTATAACTTTATACAAATGTTATTGAAGATTGTAGCCTTGTGTTGTCCCAGCTACGCTTTGGGGGCAAAAAAACAGAAATGTTTATGCCTAAGTTAGACTGCTTAATTAACACTTCCCTGAGTCCAAATTCGTGGTTGCAGTCACTACAGGGCTAAAATAAGATAACTCTCTGTATCAGTTTGTATTCAGTTGCTCTTCTCACCAGGAGATCCTTCCAGTGATGCTAACTTTAGAGAGTCTGGTCTTTATTTTTAATAAGGAAAGTGATCTTTCTAGACATTCTGACATAAGGTTAAGAAAAAGAATGCAAAGCACAAAGTAGGTCTGTAGTCAATACATGTTCCTTTTCTAGCATCCCTTCACAGAATGATTTGGTTAAATAGAGGGGATCCAAACAAACACTTCTCCTTTCATAAATACGGACTAGCCTACTTATACTGGTACTTTTTTGGGGCTGACAAAAATCCTCAACGTTTAATGGTTTTTGCCCTGGGTTCATATCTGTCCATTTGAATGTCAGAATTCTTTAAGCCAGTTCTAAATTATGGTATCAAATTTACACATTTCTTTTTTCCACCCCCTTGATTTCAAAAATTGTCAGACTATTATTAATACTATATACTTGTAAGCTTGGTATGTCCCATATTTTTAGCTTTCACTAGTTAAAAAATCACTTATCTGCACCAAAATGGTCCACCATTTTCCTTAATAAGCTCAGGGTCTCAGCTTAAAAAAAACCCAAACTCTAAATTTTATAAAATAAAATCAGGACTAAATTTTAAAAGAGTTACAACATTTATATGGTTATTTAAGCAATTAATATTCATCAAAATTATCAAGTTATACAGAAAACATAAACAAGGAAAGACATTCCTATAATCCTACCACATAGGGGCAGGCACTTGAAGGAAATGTGCTCAAATTACTTTTGATGCATATGTACTCATTAAAAGTAATATTTTTCCTTATTACAAAAAAGCTAATTATGTTGACACACTCAGTAATATATAATCAATAAAGAGACTTCAAGATTCAAGTCCTGATTAAACAAAACTACTAATTAATAATCTTTTTAATCTTCCATTTTGGGGAGATAAAAAGCAAAACCAGAGCTTATCCTTGTGTGTCCCTCAGGAAGTCTTTCCTAGTCCCTGGGCTGGTTTGGATGTTCCTACCAGAGCTTCTATAGCACCCTTCCTGTTTTCCTCCACCACAGCCCTTGTCTCATGTTACTGACAATCTCCCTACGAGATCACAAACTTTGTGGAGGGCAGGGATAGGGTCTATCTTACTCACCAGTAAATCCCCAGAGTTTTGGAATAGTGACTGTTCATATCGAGTTCATAATAATTTGCTAAATAAAAGAATGGCTTTTAAATGAAACCTAATATCCTAATCTAGACTCAGCAACTCAATCTTCTAAATAATCTATGCTATACCACCATACAGTTTTAATGCTTATAATGATTTAGGGCACTGGAAGATTCTAAATTATTTTCAGTACATTCTGTTCACTAAGGCTAAATTTAAGTGTTTATTTTGTAAATATTTTCAGTTACATGATTTGGAAAAAGATTTTCTGGTTTTCAGTTAATCAGAAAGGTATTTTAACAAGAACACCTTGCCCCAGGTTAAAGTTTAAGGCATATGCCTTACACCATACTAAGTTAGACTGCTTAATTAACACTCTAATAATATCATCTTTAGCAAAAATACTTAAATCCAACTGATGAAAATTTCTTCCCCAAAAGATGAGAAGGTAGAATTGAAAGATACAAATCTTCCTGTCAACCATCCCCATCATTTTAGGGTAATAAAAATTAAGATCTTTCTCAAGTATAAATGAAAAAGAACCTTTTCAAATTCTAGTATTTAGAGAGTTTGAATTCGCTCAGTCGTGTCTGACTCTTTGCGACCCCATGGATTGTAGCCCACCAGGCTCCTCCATCCATGGAATTTTCTAGGCAAGAGTACTGGAGTGAGATGCCATTTCCTTCTCCAGGGGATCTTCCCAACCCAGGGATCAAACCTGGGTCTCCCTCATTATGGGCAGACACTTTACTGTCTGAGCCACCAGGGAATCCCAATATATAAAATACAGTACTATTTACTCCTTAAAGTTCTTATGGTAGATTCTCTCCTCGAAGATCAATAAATGAAATGAAACATGCTTTCTCAGTGCTCTGAGGAAAAAATTATATCTTACAATGAAAAGTAAGAGGGTTTTCCCCCCCCAGCATCATGTAGTACAACATACATAAAGCTATGTTGTACTTTTTGATAGGGTTGGTCTTAGGGTTCAGAGATGAATCTATAAAGTTCTTAGGGTATAGTAATTTGGTTTTGGATCTTTTGAAATAAGACACTCCCGTTTCTAGAATAGAATTTTGAATGACTTGTAGTAAACATATGAAAATATTTCGGAAAAAAGTATGTGGTTGAGAAAAGCTAACTATTGTTAAGTCATGAGTAGAGTGCCATCTCAGATACTTATGTTTGAGAAATGGCTGTAAAGTGTGGATTTTGCAACCAGACTACCAGAGTTCAGGTCCCAGCTCAGCTGTTCAGTCACCCGAAACTGGGCAAGTTATTAACCTAGGTCTCAGTCTTCTTGTCCATAAAATGAAGGCAGTAATAGCTATCTCACAGGGGTGATAGGAGAATTAAATAGATTAATTACATTCAGAATGTTTACAAAAGGAACTGGTACAGTAATTGTTCAATAACCATTAGATAGTATAATACATGCTAGTTAAATTATAAGTCACTTTCTGCCCTTTTAACCATTACTTGCAGTTCTATAAAGCATTGGTTTTACAGTTAGAAATAAGTGCTGAAATAAAGACAACTTTGTTGCTTATTCCTAAAATAAGTCAAATAACATTTACAGTTTCTATAAATGCAAGGGACAGTTCCAGGTACTAATGGGGAAGGAAAGGAGATCTAGACACAATATGGTCTGTACCATAATCATTTGAGAAAGGCTAATGTGGGTCTAGACACCTGCATGTTTAAACTTCCCTGTTGAGTCTGATCCCTTGGTGGAGGGATGAAAATTATAATCTTTACAGTCAGAAAGACCTTCCTTTGAGTCCCAGATCTTTCAGTAACTAGCTATGAGACTAATGAGCCTCAAGTTTCTCACTCTGTTAAGGTTTAATAAGATTAATTGTACACACCACAATGCTGTCAGACAATGAGAACTCAATTACATGATTAGTGGTGGACTCTAAAACAGAAAAAAGACAAAAACCAGTAAGTGACATATAAACCAATAAAAGACATACGCCAAGTTAGAGATATAGGCCAGACAATGAGTGGAAAAGGAAACTGAGGAGTACTTTTTAACCCTGGGGTGGTCAGAAAGAATCTCAAGAGATGGGGAACTAGTTTGTACTGCGTTTTGAAGAATTGCAAAAAATTCAGAAAGCTCTTGTGTGTACACATGTGAATGCACACTCTTACGTAATTTTTAATGAAGGGGCAATGTAAACAAAGGTATGAGAGGGGTCTCTGTAAGAAATATATGGAGACTGGTACTGTGCTTAGTTGTTCAGTTGTGTCCAACTCTTTGCGACTCCATGGACTGAAGTCCACCAGGCTCCTCTGTCCATGGGGATTCTCCGAGCAAGAATACTGAAATGGGTGGCCATGCTCTTCTCCAGGGGTAGAAACTGCAGTATCTACTAATTCTAGTATATCTGGAGTAGAAATTTCTGAAACTAAAACTAGAAAGAAAGACTGGAATGAGTTGATGGAGTGCCTAGAAAATGAGGCTAAGAGCCCTATGCTGTATGAAATGAAAGAAGGCAAGGTTTTTTAGTTTGTTTTTAGCATAATAATAAAAAAAGTCATGCTTTAGGAAGGCCAAACTTGTAGTTACAGAAACAAATATGGAAAATAACATTTCTGTAAAGAAATCTGAATCCAAATCAATGTGGGACTAATGTGCTTATTAAAAGACTTCCCTTGTGGCTCAGCTGGTAAAGAATCTGCCTGCAATGCAGGAGACCTGGGTTTGATCCCTGGGTTGGGAAGATCCTCTGGAGAAGGGAAAGGCTACCCACTCCAGTATTCTGGCCTGGAGAATTCCATGCACTCTATAGTCCATGGGGTTACAAAGAGTTGGACACGACTGAGCGACTTTCACAGTAACGTGCTCAAAAGGGCATGAAACTACTCAATTAGGTATGCTGCAGCTAAGTCGCTTCAGTCGTGTCTGACTCTGTGCGACCCCATAGACGGCAGCCCACCAGGCTCCCCCATCCCTGGGATTCTCCAGGCAAGAACACTGGAGTGGGTTGCCATTTCCTTCTCCAATGCATGAAAGTGAAAAGTGAAAGTGAAGCCGCTCAGTCGTGTCCGACTCTTCTCGACCCCATGGACTGCAGCCCACCAGGCCCTCCGTCCATGGGATTTTCCAGGCAAGAGTGCTGGAGTGGGGCGCCATTGCCTTCTCCGTCAGTTAGGTATAATACATACTTAAACAGATTTCTGTGACAAGTTTTAATCAAATCCAGTTAGAAAGTATAGCTCTCTAATGTGGCTATTTGTGAAAATTTCTCCAGTTTATCAAGGGCTTTCCTGGTGGCTCAGATGGTAAAGAATCTGCCTGCAATACAGGAAACCCGAGTTCAATCTCTGGGGGAGGAAGATCCCCTGGAAAGGGAACGGCAACCCCACTCCAGTATTCCTGCCTGGAGAATTCCATAGACAGATGAGCCTGGTGGTTACAGTCCATGGGGTTGCAAAGAGTTGGACACAACCGAGCAACTAACATTTTCACTTTCCCCAATTTATACAGCTAGTCAGATTCATTTGATAAATTACAGTATCATCAGCCTTGGTTTCCTCATGTAGGAAGAAGCTGCTTCATACCAACAGTACTCAACTTATTAGAAAGTCAACTGGCAAAATAGGTATTTCAAACCCAGAATGTACTACTCCATGCTTTCAAGTTTATAAATGGTAGTAAGGCTCTGCTATAATTAAAAACTCACAAAATAAGTACTGATATGGCCTAAAAAGTAGTTAAAATATTGTGCATGTGCAATGACAACAGAGTAGAATGACCTTTTTCTATTACTGTAAAATATATCAGAATGTATCAAATACTTAAAAATACCTTATATACTTAAGGTATACATATATATATGTATATGCAGTGTATATACATATATATATGTGTGTGTGTGTGTATATATATATTTGACATGGCCTCCACTGGGCTGAGGTCACTGACTAAACAAACTCCAAATGATGAAAATCTCAAGAGGGACAAGGAGGAACAGTGGAGAAATACTAATCACATCGGGACAGGTAAAACGTGGCTGAGGGAAGGTAGACAAGTATCTTTTGGGTAAAAAGAAAGGGGGGCGGTTCTTATATACAACTCTTTTATTTTACAAGATTCAAAAATGAAAAAGTATAAAAAAGAAGAGAAGAAAAACTTTCCCTTCATCCCTGCTCCCAATTTTATGCACCCCACTCCATAAGCAAACACTGTAATTATTTTTGGAGGATCTTTGAAGCTTTTCAATTATTATTATTATTTAAAATAGCCTGTGGCATCTATCAGTTGTTTTCTGGTATTTGTTCTTCACTTCTTCCATAGTAATAATCTTCTGAGTGTTAGCTGGATCCATGGGCACCTCATCCAAAGGCAACTTTTAGTTTTCTTATTTAGTTAGACATGATCAGCTAAGCTATGGCCAGTGAGCATAAGTTACCTGTATAACCTCCAAAGTATGTCCTTAAAGAAAGAGGGCATATCTTTTATCTCTTCTTCTCTTCCTCTTTTCCATTCTGTCTGGGCCATGAACACTGGTGGTGAGCCACCATGGATCATGCAGACGAGTGTAATATTCTAGGGATGGCAGATCAAGATGGAAGTAACCTGAGTTCCTTTACTACCTATGGGGCAAAGAACTCCATACAAATACTAACAGACCTCTGAACATGACGCATGAGAGAAAAAATGTTCACATTATTATTGTCATAGTTTTCTATTGCTCTTTTAACATTAGCACAAACAGTGGTTTTAAGAAACACCCATTTATTAGCCCACAGTTCTGTAGTTCATAAATCCGTATGTTGTATAAACTGGGTTTTCTACTCAGGGTCTCACAAAGTGAAAATCAAAGTACTGGCTAGGGTGTGTTCTCATTTGGAGGCTGGAGTCCTTTTCCAATCTCATGAGGCTGTGGTGGAATTGAGATTCTTACGGCTCTAGGACTAAGATTCTCATTTCCTTGCTAGCTATTTTACGCAATTATATTTCTAGGTCTTACGTTCCTTTTGCCATCACCACTCATTAAAGTTTTTTTAATTGAGATTTTTCTCACTTAAAAAAAAAAGAACTCACTGAACTGGTTGAGATTTCCTATTTTCAAGAGAACAACTTTAACAATATTTTATTCATTAGGAACATAAAGAATTGAAGACAACTTAATTTGCCTGAATTTTCCTTTTTAGCATAAACATTGCAGTTTTATCTTAACTAAGTCATATATAACACAGTTTCTCTTGAAAAGTAACATTTAATAGCATTTAGGGACAATCTGGGACTATTACACAAAGTACTCAGGATGAATCATTCACTTAACCTAAAATGGGCTGAATTTATGAATGGATGACCCATTATGTTTCATTTTAAAAAACAAGACTCATTAATATTTCAAAATGAGTCTTTTGAACCTCTCTAGGCAATGGCACCCCACTCCAGCACTCTTGCCTGGAAAATCCCATGGACGGAGGAGCCTGGTGGGCCGCAGTCCATGGGGTCACTAAGAGTCGGACACGACTGAGCAACTTCACTTTCACTTTTCACTTTCATGCATTGGAGAAGGAAATGGCAATCCACTCCAATGTTTTTGCCTGGAGAATCCCAGGGACGGGGGAGCCTGGTGGGCTGCCGTCTATAGGGTCGCACAGAGTCGGACACGACTGAAGCGACTTAGCAGCAGCAGCAAAACTGATATTTTCATTTTAGAAGGAAAAATGTAGAGGACAAATTTTTTAATAATGGGTTTCCACCACATAGTTACTTATGCTTTTAGAGTATTTCCTAAGGGTAGTTAAGCCTTCCTAAGTAATGTATAAAAGATATAACTTCTCCATGATTTAGTTTGTTAAATTATGAAAAAAGTAAATAACAGCTAATCATATGGTAAAGAGACTACTACATATGGTTTGGACTTGACTTAATTACAATTTCCATATACCTTAAAACTTCATTTAGTTCAGTCATATTTGTAGTAAAAAAAAAAAAGCCCTTAGTCCAAAGATAATCAGTGGTCTTTTAAAAAATTCTTGGAATACTGATCTCAGTTTAGTTCAGTCGCTCAGTCGTGTCCGACTCTTTGCAACCCCATGAATCACAGCACGCCAGTCCCCCCTGTCCATCACCAACTCCCGGAGTTTACTCAAACTCATGTCCATTGAGTCGGTGATACCATCTAGCCATCTCATCCTCTGTTGTCTCCTTCTCCTCCTGCCTCCAATCCCTCCTAGCATCAGAGTCTTTTCCAATGAGTCAACTCTTCCCATGAGGTGGCCAAAGTATTGGAGTTTCAGCTTTAGTATCAGTCCTTCCAATGAACACCCAGGCCTGATCTCCTTTAGAATGGACTGGTTGAATCTCCTTGCAGTCCAAGGGACTCTCAAGAGTCTTCTCCAACACCACAGTTCAAAAGCATCAATTCTTTGGCACTCAGCTTTCTTCACAGTCCAACTCTCATATCCATACATGACCGCTGGAAAAACCACAACCTTGACTAGACGGACCTTTGTTGGCAAAGTAATGTCTCTGCTTTTGAATATGCTATCTAGGTTGGTCATAATTTTCCTTTGAAGGAGTAAGTGTCTTTTAATTTCATGGCTGCAATCACCATCTGCAGTGATTGTGGAGGCCCCCAAAATAAAGTCTGACACTGTTTCCACTGTTTCCCCATCTATTTCCCATGAAGTGATGCCATGATCTTCATTTTCTGAATGTTGAGCTTTAAGCCAACTTTTTCACTCTCCACTTTCACTTTCATCAAGAGGCTTTTTAGTTCCTCTTCACTTTCTGCCATAAGGGTGGTGTCATCTGCATAGCTGAGGTTATTGATATTTCTCCCGGCTATCTTGATTCCAGCTTGTGCTTCTTCCAGTCCAGTGTTTCTCATGATGTAATCTGCATATAAGTTAAATAACTAGGGTGACAATATACAGCCTTGATATACGCCTTTTCCTATTTGGAACCAGTCTGTTGTTCCATGTCCAGTTCTAACTGTTGCTTCCTGACCTGCATACAGGTTTCTCAAGAGGCAGGTCAGGTGGTCTGGTATTCCCATCTCTTTCAGACTTTTCCACAGTTTATTGTGATCCACACAGTCAAAGGCTTTGGCATAGTCAATAAAGCAGAAATAGATGT
Source organism: Bubalus kerabau (assembly GCF_029407905.1). Lineage (NCBI taxonomy): Eukaryota > Metazoa > Chordata > Mammalia > Artiodactyla > Bovidae > Bubalus > Bubalus kerabau. The sequence continues at coordinate 19,474,278 of NC_073635.1, read as the reverse complement.
TTTTCTGGAACTCTCTTGCTTTTCTGATGATTCAGGGGATGTTGGCAATTTGATCTCTGGTTCCTCTGCCTTTTCTAGAACCAGCCTGAACATCTGGAAGTTCACGGTTCATATATTGCTGAAGCCTGATCTACTTATTATTAAAATAAATTTAAGATATGGCATAAGATATTACCATAATTATGAATATCTAAAAAATTGAGAGCTGGTAGAAAAATTGTTGAATCTAATTCACACTAGTGCATCCTCATTTCACAGATGTGCAAAATAATGGGCAGAATTTAAGTAATCTACTGAAGGATATAGAATCAGAACATTTTAGACTTGTGAAGAACCTTTAAAGGCATTAACTCCAACCATCCACTGAAGAGAAATTAAACCTGCTAATGGCCCCATCAAGTGAAGACTCAGTAGATGCATTACCACCTACAAAGGCAGATGGGAAACTGATTGCTCCTGAGTCTCTCTGACAGCTCTGTTTATTACAAAGTTGTTCCTTGTATTAAGCTAAATCTGTTTTCCTTTAACTCCCACCCACTAGTCCCAGAACCCAGGCTGACCTACTCCCAGACTTGTACCTTTAAAAATACACCATTAAGTAATTCATACATTTTGTTATTAATATTTCTTTAAAGTTTTATTGTGAATTTAGTAAGAAAAATTATATTTCATTCTGTGAGTTATAGTAATATAGCAAACAATATAGTGACCATGATATATAAAACAGACATTTAACTTCTAATAAATTTCAGGCATTTTTAATATCAAAGATCTGACAAATCTAACAAGATTCACAGGGCCTAAGGTATAGTTTGTACACATGTCTCAGGGATTCTAGATTATCAGAGCAGGTCACTAGGGATCCTACTTGGATGAAATCTTCCTCTCCCATCCCCAACAAAGACATCCTGGGAGAAAACGGCCCTTATTTAAAACACGAATATTCGCAACCATTTAATTTATGTTAGCCAAAATCTGGAAACAACTCAAAGGTCCCTCAACAAATGATTAAACAGACACAATATGTGGGTGTTCATGCAATGTAACACAACTCAGCAATAAAAACGAGCGAACTAATGACACATGAACAACACGGACGGACCTCAAAGTTGTTATACTAAGTGAAAAGAAGCCAAAAGGAAAATTCTGTATATGCTTTCATTTATGAGCTACTACTAGCAAAGGTAAAACTATAAAGACAAAAGCATTCTGAACAGACCTAACGAGCACAAGGATTCAGACTAGAACACAGAGGCCAGAAGTGCCAACATCTGGAGTGCAGAGAACTCACTCTAGGGTAACAGAGTTGGGATAATTGGGATACAGAGCTTGTAAGTATTTAACAAAATGTTGTTTTACTAAGGACCTAAATGTCATGTGGCTCAGTTTAGGAGAGACTTACTAACACAATGCTCTGCAAAGGAGATGGCAAATACGAAAGAGCTGACCACGTGTGTGCTTATCCTCACCATAATCCCAAAACACATGGAGAACAGAGTGGTACTTCCTGGTGGGGACAAACGTTCCCTAACGTCAGAAGCCCCTATAAAGGCAGGAAGAGTCAAGATCAGGTGTATGAGGAGAGAATGTGAGAGCAGAAAAGCAGTAATCAAGAGCAGCAGCAGTAAAGGGAAGACAAACAGGAACAGCGGTGCTGACAATAACCGCCCGGGAGCAACAGTGCTGGTCACTCTCTGAGTTAGATGGCAGCAGGAGCACCAAGGGTCCAGCAACCTCCCACCGGCAGACTAGAAAGAGACACCAGCAGCAACAGTGGTGAAACACACCAGTAACTACTGAGAAGCTGGGCAGAGCTACCTGGAAACGAAAAGGAAAGCAGGAAGATTTAGAGGCAGCGGTAGCATCAATGGCATACTAACTCCAGTGGGTGAAGGGGCGCGGAATCAACACACCGGGGAACTGTCGATTAGCTCCTGACTTCTCGAGGTAAGGTGAGCTACTGCTTTCAACAAACCTGAATTCACTTTAACAATTTTTTTTTACACTTGAGAGTCAAATCATAAAAAAATAGCCAGAAATCCAGGATTTGGCTAAATGATTAACATATAGGCATTACTTATGGCTCACTACATTTATATTTTTACATTAAAATTTCCATATTACCATGCAATCTTAATTGGTGCTCATATTGAAAACTCTAAGGCATTAAAATACCTCTGAGTATAAAAATATATTTTCAGTACATAGTGGTTACCAAGGCAAACAAGCATACCAATATACTTAAAAATATTTTAGCAGTTAGTTTTAATAAATATCAACAGCACACCTACTAAGCAAAAGGCATTATTTTAGCACAGAGAATCAAAAGTAAAAATGACACAGTTTTTGTTGTTAAGAAATCAAAACAGAAGGAAGCGAATACTCCTTGAACATTTTTATTAAGTAAGGTTTTATGTACCAAGCTAAAGACAGCATCATTATTTCTATAAATTTTGAAGTTTAGTGGAAGTTTCTCTTACAAGTGTTTATTTCATTAGGAATTTGAATTAGTAAATTAGCTACTGGGCATCCTATTTATACAGGTCTATTAGGAGCAATAACTATTCACTAGCTCAATTACTCTTTGAAATGTGCCTCTGCACAGGTATACTTGTTAAATTTAGGACTCTCATTCAGAGTACTCACTTCCAAAATTAACTAAGATTTTAGTTTAATTAACAGGTTACTTTGGAATCAAGGACTCTTCAGTTAGAATGAATGCTGGAACTTACACAACCAAAATTCTTTTACTACACAAGAATTATGTAGTAATTCAACCAACCAGTACATGAGTACACATAATGATGGGTCTTTATAAAAAAACCTTTTAAAGATAAGATCTGAGCTCAGCCTGGAAGCACTTGGATAGGCTGGAGGTAGTGGTGATATGGATAAACTGTAGATAAGAACAGTACAAAAAGTATTCAATATAAAAAGGGTTCAGAGAGAGCAGATAAGCCAACTTAGCAAGACTAAACGAAAACAGTATTGAAAGGAAAGTGGGGAAAAAAGCAAGCAAGAATGATGAAATGATCTTTCAAAAAGACTAAGGAAACTGAACTGGATTCACCAAAGATTTTTGAGCAGGGGAGTGACATGAAGACCATTACAGTATATTAACCAAGAAACCCTGGGAAAGAGACTAATTAGGATGCTACTACAATAGTTAAGCCATAAAGTCTGGAAAGTTCGTGCCTTGGTGTGGTGGCAGTCAGAAAGAAAGGAAGAAACCACAAGCATACAACACTTGTATGTTATCATAAACTTTACTCTTGTCTCAAAAGATAATAAATTACCATTCTTACCTGTAATGCACTGAAACTGTCCATCTTCTCTTCTTATTGTAAATGCTTCCCCTGGGTTAACTTGTACCAGAATAACCTTAAAATGAGGGGAAGAAGTATTAATTATAAGAACAGCAGATCAAATCTGCATATCAAGATGTTAAATGTTGCAAGAGAGTAGATGTATGCTATTTAATAGGGAAGGAAAATGGGGACTACACATTTGCTGAAAAAATTAATTACTTCACTTTTCTGGAGATCAGACTTAAGCCAAAAGTAAGGGAATAAAAAAAGACACTGCACTGCTGACCTTCTAATTCCTAACCCCTTTAGAAAACCAGAGTTCAGATCTGACAGTTACACTACTCTCTGTAAAATTGCTGAATAAGTTCCCTTCTCCATTCAGCTTCTTCCATTTCTTACATCCCCGTATCCATGCTGCCATGCTTGAGACCTCACTCAGTTCGCAGGACAGATCAGCCGGGCAGTTTTCTTTTGTCACTCTTTAGAGAAAATGCTTTTAATGCCTGGTTTCAGTTAATACTGTCAACAGGGGGTGAGTGGACAACTGATAAAGGTAACTGCCTGAATATTTGCCAATAGTTAACTTCTAGCTCTCTTACCATTTTGAACAGAGATACATACAGCTATTGAGCATTAAGTATTCTGAACTTAAATATTACTAATATTTATATTACTTCCTAAATAACAGATAAAACATATGCTTGAAATATATGTTTTGGATAAGATGGCTACCACCAAAGGGCAGATTAAAGTTGACAATGACTGTAAATAATGCCATATCATGGAGACTTTTAAATTATTTTTACAAGTAGGCTATGATGATACATGGGCTTCCCGGGTAGCTCAGAGGTAACAAATCCATCTGCCAATGCAGGAGATGTGGGTTCAATTCCTGGTTTGGGAAGATCCCTGGAATAGGAAATGGCAACCTACTCCAGTATTCTTACCTGGGAAACCCCATGGACAGAGGAGCCTGGAGGGCTACAGTCCATGGGGTTGAAAAAGAGTCAGATATAACTGAGCGACTTAACAACAACATGATGATACATGCAAATACTAATACAAAATGGTACATAAATGTAACAGAAAAAAGTGTAATGAAAATGTCCCTGATTAAAGTTATAACCATGCTTAGTATATACACTAATGAAGACCAGAAAAATCTAAAAAATGTAATTAACATTGAACATTTCTTAAATTTCCTAATAAATAATAAAAAAAAAATACAGTGGCTTGGTGAAGTTATGGAAGAAAACAGATAAAATTTAAGAGGATCAAATGTAAAATTATTTTTTCTTTTTTTTTTTTGTTCTACTGCTTTTATTTTATTTTATTATTTTTAGAGCTTTTTTTTTTAAATTTTATTTTATTTTTAAACTTTACATAACTGTATTAGTTTTGCCAAATATCAAAATGAATCCGCCACAGGTAAAGAAAGAAATAATTTTCAAAAAAAGCAAGACAGCAGAAAAAGACATCTCTGGAATGAGAAGGAAAGAGAAGGACCAAGATGCATTGATAGATAACAGAAATCAGGAAGCCTGACATGAATACCTCTAAACAAACAGGGCATACAGCCTGGGGAAAGTCAGAGCTAAGGAAACCTGAGGTATCATTTAGTCCGACGCAGATTTTTTTTTTTTTTAAGTAAAATAAGAGATTATTGTCGTTACTGAAAAGTTACTTCATTTTACAACACCATTCAAACAAACTTTCTCTTAAGGTAAACTCCCAGTGCAGTGGACTTAAAACTTATCAATTAACTACTTAAAGTGAGGCAATTTCAAATGGACATTTACCACCTTGGAATCTGAACTACTACATAAAAGTGCCAAACTTTATCCAAATGTCAGGGCATAGTCATTTATTAGTAATATCTACGTGTATTTTAAAGGAAACACAATAATGAGTGAACAATTTTTTATTATTTTTATCAGGGCAGATCTATTTTGCTTTAAGGATATGCCCTCTAGCGTAGGAGAAACGCACAAATTTACAGGACAGAGAAAGAACATACACTGGACACAATGTTTATAAGATTTCTCCTGAACTGATGCTGGACACCTGCCTGCCTCTTACTTTCCATATTTTCCTGTACTGACCGCCCTATAGCTTTTCAGCTATCCGTCTGCTCTATTCCGTTCAATCTAGTATTCCATAGTCAGAAGTTTCATCATCTTCATTTCCTGGCCTATGATTTATTTACTATTCTCCAGCACTATCTGATACACACTTGACTTCTGCTGACATTTTCCTATGAGGAACTACTTTCTTCTTCAGGAAACACTACTCATCCTTCAACAAGTTGACACCCTAAAGCAGAGTTAGGTAATTCCTGTATTAGAGACATAGCACTTTGTATATCCTTCCATTAAAATACTTAGTACATGACTGTATTCACTTGTTTGCATGTTGTCAACTCTGCTACAACACACATGAGCCCTTTACTTCAGTCTATTTATTTTTATACGCAGAGACTACAGAAGATGAAGAAATGTTTGCTGAATTAACTACTGTTCAGTCTCTAAATAGCTCCTAAATCTTTTCTTCTGGCTTTGAGAACAGGGCTAGCTGATAAAACTTTCTGTGATGATGAAAGTATTCTATAATGGTGCTGTCTGATAATAATAGCCTGTAGCTATATTTGGCTATACATGGCCTGAAAATGTACACAAGTGCTACTGAGCATTTGGAATGTGACCAGTGAGAATGAAGAACTCATCTTCTTTAATCCTCTTAATTTTAATTAAATAGCCACATGTAGTTAATGGCTACTGAGTATAGCTCTAGATTCCCCAAACTCCAAAATTGTATTTCCAACTAATTTCTGGATTTATTTACCTTGATAAAATGCAGATACCCAATCTTATTACATCTAAATTTAAATTCATTATATGATTTTCCTAAGAAATTAAGCCAGGAAATTGATTTCACAAACAAGTATGAACTACTTAAACATCAAAATGTTATTAAGCTGACTTCACTATTAAGAACTTTGAATCATGCTTTGTTCTTCACTGGATCCTGTCAATCTGTAGGGGGGCTGGCTGATGTAACACATTTCAGCTGAAGTCTACAAAGAGATTAATAACTGTAAATAAAAGGGCAGCTATCAAACTAATGAATTTGAGTTTAATTCTTAGTCCTATGAAGGACTTTTTAAACTCAGGTAAGAATACCAGCATATAGAGAAACAATTGAGATCTGTTAACCATTTACTCTTTTAACTGACAAGTAATTAATGAGCAAATACTAAACATTAGGCACGTTTTGCAGAGCTGAGGATATACGGATGAATCATTAAGGGAAATTAGTTACAGCCAATTACAATGCTAAGCTAGAATACAAGGTATGCAATATAATATGTGATAAACAGAAAATACTTTCTATTAGGGTCATCTGTCTTCACAATTGCTTTTTTAGAAATAAAGCACTATAATAGAAAAAATATGAATTTGGAATCAGACAATTCTATACTGGAATTCTGCTCTATTGCTTAATAAATGTGGTTTTTAGACAAATTATTTAAACTCCATGAACTTTAGTGTGCTCTTCTAAAATGTAGTGTTTTTGAAGGATTAACAGAAACACTGTATGTAAAATGCCAGCACAGTGCCTGACATACAGCAGACCCTCAAAAACAATTAACTTTTCCTTTAATTAGGATTCTTTTTGTTTTGCATTTAATCTTTTATCTAGACTGTGGAATACTTCATTACAGTTTATGGCAGAATAACATTACACTGTATCACATTTCGTTTATTCATTTGTTGATGGACATTTGGATTGTTACCACCTTTGGGCTTTAATAAAAAAGCTGTACAAATTTTTATATGGACATGTTTTCATTTCTCTTGAGTAAATACCTAGAAGAACTGCTGGGTCACATCATCGCTGCATGTTTGATTGGGAAATTGCCATATTGTTTTCAAAGTGGATACACCAGTTTATATTCTCACCAGCACCGTATGAATGTTCCAATTTTTCCATGTTTTTGTTAACACTTGCTACTATTTGACTTTTATTCTAGCCATTTTACTGGGTATGGTTTCATTTGCATTTTTCTAAACATTAATGACAACATTAGTTAAATTAACTGAACATTAATGCCAACAAAGGTCCGTCTAATCAAAGCTATGGTTTTCCACTAGTCATGCATGGATGTGAGAGTTGGACTATAAAGAAAGCTGAGCGCCAAAGAACTGATGCTTTTGAACTGTGGTGCTGGAGAAGATTCTTGAGAGTCCCTTGGACTGCAAGGAGATCCAACCAGTCCATCCTAAAGGCAATCAGTCCTGAATATTCATTGGAAGGAGTGATCCTGAAGCTGAAACTCCAATACTTTGGCCACCTGATGCAAAGAACTGACTGTTTTGAAGAGACCCTGATGCTGGGAAAGATTGAGGGCAGGAGGAGAAGGGGACGACAGAGGATGAGATGGTTGGATGGCATCACTGACTCAATGGACATGAATTTGAGTAAGCTCCAGGAGTTGGTGATGGACAGGGAGGCTTGGCATGCTGCAATCCATGGGGTCACCAAGAGTCAGACACGACCGAGTGACTGAACTGAACATTAATGAAACATTACTGAAACATTAATGATGTTGAACAACTTTTAATGTACTTATTGGTCATGTACATACCTTCTTTGAAGAAATGAGCATTCAAAACCTTTGCCCAGTTTTTAATTGGGCTAATTGTCTTTTCATTGCTGAGTTCTAAGAGTTCTGTAAATATTCTGAATACAAGATCTGACAGATTTACAATGTTCCATCAGAAGCTCTTTTGAAAAAAGAAACATGTTTATAGTTAATTTTTCCCTAAACTTGTGGTGTATCTTTTTCATTTTTGTTCAATATTCATGTTTGTATATATCTAATATTAGTACTGATACATAACTATTGATTTGTAAGGCTTTTTTTTCCAGTTTACGTCAGTGGCATCATTATATTAATATAATGATCATATATAATATCCCTCCTCTAATTTGCTGTTTTATGCACCTTTTTACTTTTTAAGATTTATCCATAGTAGAGGTTCATACAATGGAATACTGGTAATCATATTCTAGCATTCCATCATATGAGGGCTTCCCAGGTGGCGCTAATGGTAAAGAACCCACATGCCAATGCGGGAGACATAAGAGACACATGCTTGATCCCTGGGTCAGGAAGATCCCTTGCAGGAGGGCACAGCAACCCAATCCAGTACTCTTGTCTGGATAAACCCATGGACAGAGGAGCCTGGTAGGCTACAGTCCATGGGGTATCAAAGAGTCAGACAGGACTGAAGTGACAGCACGCACACAGGCATTCTATCATATGAATCCTCTAAATCCTATTCATGTCTCCGTTAGATATTTATATTACTTCTTGTTTTCTTGTTATTACAAAGCAATGAACAGGCACGCACATGTGCCCTTGTATACACGTATACGATTTTCTGTAGGAGAACTACCTAGAAGAATATTATATTAGGTTTTGGGTCTGCACTTTTTCAGTTTTATTAAATATTGCCAGGCCACTTCCAAAAATAGTTGCGCCAGCAGTGCATGAAGGATTCCACTGCTCCACAGACTTACTATATTTCAGGTTTCTTAATATTTACATTATCACTAAGGTTTTAATTAGCATTTCCCTTCTTCAAAACAGTTCCAAACTCCTTTTTCTCCCAAAACCCTTAATTAGTCCAGTGAATCATCCCCAAGAAGATAGGGTACTTTGTTACATACAGGCACTTTGTTGCCAACTTTGCAGCTAACATGAAATTCTTTCCTTATACACTAAGCACTCATTAATGTGCCAGTTAAGTTTATCAATGGTTTTAGTTTTAAAAGATCAGTTTTTATATTACATAGGCATGTGTTAAGTCGCTCAGTTGTGTCTGACTCTTTGTGACTGCATGGACCGTAGCCCACCAGGCTCCTCTGTCCATGGGATTCTCCAGGAAAGAATACTAGAGTGGGTTGCCATGCCCTTTTCCAGGGGATCTTCCCAACCCAGGGATCAAACCTGGTTCTCCTGCACTTCAGGCAGATTCTTTACCGACTGAGCCATTAGGGAAGCATACATAGGTACACAGACCAATAAGCGGTCAATTATATGTTTACAGATACTTATGAGACACTGGAATTGATGTTTACTAATAATAGGTATTTTATTTAGATATTCCCCAAGTGGAGGCATATCTATTTTTGTTCACACAAGAGGCATGTGGATATTTCCTTTAAAATTCGAATAGTATATATATCTATCATGATAATAGATAAAATGAAACAAACAGACAATTCCAAATGTTGATCTGACTGCAGAGCAAACGCAAAAAACATACGCTTCTGGAACTGGTGCTGCCTCTTTGGAAACCTTTTTTTTTGCCAATAGCAGGACAGGAAAAAATAATCTTACCCTAGAGGGAAGCAGCAGCTATTTGGGGAAAATAATAGTACTCTACAATAAGGAAAAACTGAAGCAGTAATAAAAGCTTGGTGATTGAGGGAATATGAGAGGAGTTCAATTGTATTTGAGGTATTGGGGATGTATAAGTAGAAATAAACAAACAAAAATAATAGCAGTTACTACTTGAACATATATTAATATATTCCCTATGACCCATGCACTCCATTACTAGGTATATACCCAAAAGAAAAGCATACACATGTGCAGAAGTTGTGTACAGGAATGTTCTTGAAGAATCACTTGTAGTAAGCAAAAACTGGAAACAACCCAATTTTCCATCAACAATAAATTGAAGCAACTAAGGCATATTTATAGGATGGAATATTATACAGCAAATACTATGTATAGCTATGAATGGTAACAGGAATGAATGTCATATGTTGACCAAAATAATGCATACTGTATAATTCTACTTATGTAAAATTCAAAGACAGGGAAAACTAATCTTTGGTTTGGGGAAGTAAAAAGGGATAGATATTCTTTGGGAGAGAGGGAATACTTCTAGGAAGGATTAAAAGCATAATCCTTCCCAAGAGACTTCTTGGGATTACCTTTCAAATCCTTCCCAAGAAGCCTTTTGGGAGTGCTGGTAAAGTTCTATTGCTTGACCTGAGGATGGTTACAGGGGTTATGCTCCTTTTAGTTTTTTTAACTGGCCTGTACAGAAATGATTTGTGCACTTCTCTGACTTATGTTGGTTTTAAATAAAGACATTCTTAAAATCTTCAACAGTTCAGATAAAGCAAAATTTTAACCTCTTGCCAACAAGCTTCTCTTTCCTAAGAAGAACCACTGTTAATAAATGGATATATATGTGTACAGAGCTTTTCTTCCTGTGATATATATTTATGTACACTTGCATGGCTTTTTTCCTTTTTTAAATTGTTAGAACTTTTTTTTTAAGTTTAAAAAGTAATAAATCCACAAGATTAAAAAAATACTCAAACACTACAAAATGTTGTATAAAATGTAAACTCTTTTTCTGGGGTCAGTCCCTGCTTATAATTTCTTGTATAATTTTCTGTCATGTGTTTATATACGTGTGCATATTTGATTTTCAAAATGTTCTTTTTTGAAATATCACATAAATGCATTTCAGGAATTTGACTCCTGGGCGTTTTATCTGGCGGTTAAGTAGATATACAACAGTACTTGAATATAAAACAACCATAAGTATATTATTGAAAGGGAAACATTATGAGAACTGAAAAAGCAGAATTCAACTTCTAGTTCTACAAACATCTGTATAGTTTTTGACAAAAAAAATCTTGCTTTGTATTAAGCTAACGTAAGAACATACAAAAGATCATGGGAAAAATCATCTTTGTAAAAAGTCTCCTTTTCATTTAGTGTCTCTTATTACAGAAGTTTACAATCAGATTCACTTTAAAGAATTTTCAGTATCCCATGGATAAATTTCAGTTGAATGCATTTCCTTATTTATTTAGTGCTGCTTACCAGTTACTCTTTATTTCTTCCTCACTTCAGTCCAACTTACATTTCTTAAAAGTCAACAATTCTTACATGATTCTGGGGCACAGGAGCTGACTAAGTACAGAATTCCTTAACTAGAGAATTAGGAATTATTCTAACTGTATACTATCCAGGAGTTAATTTAATAGAATATCTATTGTTTTTAGATCAGAGTCCATCAAAGTTCCATGACCATTATGCTTTATTTCACTAAGATGCTGTTCCCTTTAGATTTGATGATTCTGTCTTCCACAACAGGTTTAAGTGTATGTATATACTCATAAATATTTCACTAAAATAATGTAAAAATTTTAATGTTTTAAGTTATAGAAACAGCTAAGTGTCAATACATTGCAGGGCTGCAGCAAGGTTTCCTAGGAGGTGGCATATGCTCTAAATTGGTGTCCAATATATGTTGCTGTTTCTCTCATAGCCAGTCCAAGTCCAAGAATCAAGGGATAAAAACGAGAGGGATACCACTCTCTTGCAATAAAAATATAGTAAGAGATTATTATCCTGCAAGGTTGCTAGATATTAAAGCAATATACAAAAATAAGCTGTGTTTCTATTTACCAACAACAGAACATGAAATTTCATACACATGGATACAATTTATAATAGCTTAGATATACCAACTTGAACTTTAAGGACTGAAAAATTCGATACTGTAAAGATGTCAATTCTCTCCTAATTTGATCTACAGATGCAAAGTAATCCAAATCCGAATCTCAGAAGGTTGTGTCTGTGTATACTGAGAGGCTATTTCTAAAATTTGTATGTAACGTAAAGGCCAAGCATGTCAAAACACTCTCAAAGAACAACAAAGTGAGACAGTTTGCCCCACCAGGTTCCAAGACGTTATTTAAAGTATTGGTGTGTTCTTGGCATAGGGATAATCAAAACAGATCAACAGAATAGAATTAATAATTCAGAAAAGATTCCACAGATTTATGGTCACTTAATTTATGGCATAAATATCACTGTGAAGCAACAGGAAAATGACAGTTGTTTCAATAAATGGTGTGAGATAATTTGATATACCTATGGAAAAATAATCAAATTAACACAATTCACAGAAGAAAACTCCAGTGGATTTTTTAATAAGATGTTCAAAGTGAAACCATACTTTTTAGAAGATAATGTAGAAAAACATTACCTCAATGTAGGGAAGAATTTTTTAAACAAACAAAAAATACAAACTCTAGATAAAAGAACTGATAAATGTGACTACATTAAAATTAAGAATTGTTCATCAAGATACTGAAAAGTGTGGTTACAAGGATAAGAGAAAACATTCACTACACTGCTGCTGCTAAGTCGCTTCAGTCGTGTCTGACTCTGTGCGACCCCATAGACGGCAGCCCACCAGGCTCCCCCGTCCCTGGGATTCTCCAGGCAAGAACACTGGAGTGGGTTGCCATTTCCTTCTCCAATGCATGAAAGTGAAAAGTGAAAGTGAAGGCGCTCCGTTGTGTCCAACTCTTAGCGACCCCATGGACTGCAGCCCACCAGGCTCCTCCATCCATGGGATTTTCCAGGCAAGAGTACTGGAGTTGGGTGCCATTGCCTTCTCCAATTCACTACACTGGTGCCTGATAAAAGGTTTATATCCAGAATATATACAAAGGGTTTTGACAAATCGAAAGAAAAAAACAGCAACAAACTAGGAACTGCCTAGATGTCCATCAAGAATAGAAGAGATAAATCAATATACTGTTGTAAATTCATACATGGAATCCTATACAGCAAGGAAAAGAACACATTTCAGCAACATACAACAATAAATGAAAGACACAAAAGATCAGTTATAGTAAAGATTACTTTAAAGATCAAGAATAGGCAAATCTAAACCATTATTGCTTAGTGATATATACATACATAAAACTATAAAGAACAGTCTGGCAGTAATTCCCATAAAAGTAAAGATAATGGTAACCTCCAAAAATGGGTATTGTGATGTAGAAGGAATACACAGGGGATTTCTAGGATGTTGGCAGTTAGTCTGGCTGGCAGTTATAAGAATTTATGTTTTATAAATTATAAAAAATATATAAAATTATATAAATATAATAAATATATAATAAATAAAATAAATAAAAATATATAAAATATATAAAAAATTATAAAATATAGCACGTTTTATTCATGTGCTATATTACATCTTTGTTTTATGTACTTTTCTATATATATAGGTTGTAACTTACAATTTAAACAGGTTTTGAAAAAAGTAAGCTGAGGGTATGTTCCCTGTTTTCTTAAATTCTCTTTCTAGCATCTGTTCATCACAGGACCAATTACTTTAACCATATTTTCTTATTTTGTGTGTTCTTGATGCTTTGGCATTTATGATTGAGCTGGCTAGGGAAGAGACTGCCCATCCCAGGGCTAACCAATTCTTAGAAGTGGCAAAGGGCTCAGTCAGGAGCACACCCCTCACATGCAAACCAACCAATTACAAGTCTACAGATCCAACTAACCCCCTTACTGAACTCTTACAAGCCAGTATTTCTGCTGCTCTAAGTCATCCCAGGGCCAAGTAACAGGCAACTAAAGACCACCTGTATAGCCCCAAATCTGCCAGAATCATTTTTTTATTTTCTTGAGATTTAATTGACAAAACATTGTATTGGTAGTTTTAAGTGTACAGCAAGATTTGATATGAATATATTACAAGATAATTACCACAGTAAGTTTAGTTAACATCTACCACCACACAGTTACAAGTTTTTTCTTGTGATGATAACTTTTAAGATCTACTCCCTTAGCAACTTTAAAATATGCTGCTGCTAACTATAGTCATTCTGCTGTACATTACATTCCTAGGATTTATTTATCTTATAACTGGAAGTTTGTACATTTTGGCCATCTTTACCCTGCTTGCCCACCACCCTAATTTCCCACTCTGCAATAACCAATCTGTTCTCTGTATCTACGAGCTCATTTAAAAATATATTCTATATAAATATTACTCAGCTATTAGAAAGAATGCATTTGCATCAGTTCTAATGAGGTGGATGAAACTGGAGCCTATTATACAGTGAAGTAAGTCAGAAAGAAAAGCACCAACACAGTATATTAATGCATATATATGGAATGTAGAAAGATGGTAATGACAACCCTCCCAGTCCATCCTAAAGGAAATCAGTCCTGAATATTCATTTGAAGAACTGATGCTGAGGCTGAAACTCCAATACTTTGGCCACCTGATGTGAAGAACTAACTCATTTGAAAAGACTCTGATGCTGGGAAAGATTGAAGGCAGGAGGAGAAGGGGACGACAGAGGATGAGATGGTTGCATGGCATCACCGACTTGACGGACATAAGTTTGGGTAAATTCTGGGAGTTGGTGATGGACAGGGAGGCCTGGTGTGCTGCAGTCCATGGGGTTTCAAAGAGTCGGACACAACTGAGCAACTGAACTGAACTGAATGACCCTATACATGAGACAGCAAAAGAGACACAGATACAAATAACAGACTTTTGGACTCAGTGGGAGAAGGTGAGAGTGGGATGATTTGAGAGAACAGCACTGAAACATGTATATTACCATATGTGAAATAGATGGCCAGTCCAAGTTCAATGCGTGAAACAGGGCACTCAAAGCTGGTGCACTGGGATTACCCAGAGGGATGGGATGGGATGGGGAGTTCAGGATGGGGAACTCATGTACACCCGAGGCTGATTCATGTCAATGTATGGCAAAAACCACCACAATACTGTAAAGTAATTACCCTCCAATTAAAATAAATTAATAAAAAAATGTATATTCCATATATAAGTGAGACCATACCATGTCTTTGCTATTGCAAACAATGCTGTAACAAACACAACACAGGGGTACATATATCTTCTTTGAGACATGATTTCACTTACTTCAGATAAATACTAGAAGTAAAATTGCAGGATCATGTGGTAGTTCTATTTTTAATTTTTTGAGGAATCTCCATATTGTTTTCCATAATGTCTGCAACAATTTACATTCCCATCAGCAGTGAACAAGGGTGCCCTGTTCTCCACATCCTTCAATACTGATTTCTTCCCTGCCACAATTAATGAACAGCCAAACCAAAGCTGTTTACCCTGTTGTGTCTTTCCTGAGAAAACACTAATTAATGGCTTTGGTCTAGGCTTTCTGCCTGTTTCTGCTTCCGCTTCCGGACCAAAATCTGGTGTTTTCCCTGTGGTCCAGCGTGGCATGGCATGCTCTCTTCTTTCAGGAAATATAAGTAACACAAATTTAGTCTCTCTATGTCATTACTCAAGTCACCTCCATAAATTAAAAAGCTGCAGGGACAAGTGAGATAAAATAGTAATGGAGATTTATAAAATAACAATTAAAAAATTAATGAAATGGAGAAGATTCTGATAAAAACACTAGACAGGCACTGAGTTTTGAAAGACCTTAACCAAAAGTGGCAGTTTAGTTCAGTCATTCAGTCGTGTCCAACTCTTTGCGACCCCATGAACCGCAGCATGCCAGGCCTCCCAGGCCACCAACTCCCGGAGTCACCCAAACCCATGCCCATCGAGTTGGTGATGCCATCCAACCATCTCATCCTCTGTTGTCCCCTTCTCCTCCTGCCCTCAATCTTTCCCAGCATCAGGGTCTTTCCCAATGAGTCAGCTCTTCGCATCAGGTGGCGAAAGTATTGGAGTTTCAGCTTCAACATCAGTCCTTCCAATGAACATCCAGGACTGATCTCCTTTAGGATGGACTGGTTGGATCTCCTTGCAGTCCAAGGGACTCTCAAGAGTCTTCTCCAACACCACAGTTCAAAAGCATCAATTCTTCGGTGCTCAGCTTTCTTTATAGTCCAACTCTTACATCCATACATGACTAATGGAAAAACCATAGCCTTGACTAGATGGACCTTTGTTGACAAAGAAATGTCTCTCTGCTTTTTAATATGCTGTCTAGGTTGGTCATAAATTTCCTTCCAAGGAGTAAGCGTCTTTTAATTTCATGGCTGCAATCACTATCTGCAGTGATTTTGGAGCCCCAAAAAATAAAGTCAGCCACTGTTTCCATTGTTTCCCCATCTATTTGCCATGAGGTGATGGGACCAGATGCCATGATCTTAGTTTTCTGAATGTTGAGCTTTAAGCCAACTTTTTCTCTCCTCTTTCACTTTCATCAAGAGGCTCTTTAGTTCTTCTTCACTTTCTACCATAAGGGTGGTGTCATCTGCATATCTGAGGTTATTGATATTTCTCCCGGCTATCTTGATTCCAGCTTGTGCTTCTTCCAGTCCAGCGTTTCTCATGATGTACTCTGCATAGAAGTTAAATAAGCAGGGTGACAATATACAGCCTTGACGTACTCCTTTTCCTATTTGGAACCAGTCTGCTGTTCCATGTCCAGTTCTAACTGTTGCTTCCTGACCTGCATACAGGTTTCTCAAGAGGCAGGTCAGGTGGTCTGGTATTCCCATCTCTTTCAGAATTTTCCAGTTTATTGTGATCCACACAGTCAAAGGCTTTGGCATAGTCAATAAAGCAGAAATAGATGTTTTTCTGGAACTCTCTTGCTTTTTCCATGATCCAGTGGATGTTGGCAATTTGATCTCTGGTTCCTCTGCCTTTTCTAAAACCAGCTTGAACATCTGGAAGTTCACAGTTCACGTATTGCTGAAGCCTGGCTTGGAGAATTTTGAGCAGTACTTTACTAGCGTGTGAGATAAGTGCAATTGTGCGGTAGTTTGAGCATTCTTTGGCGTTGCCTTTCTTTGGGATTGGAATGAAAACTGACCTTTTCCAGTCCTGTGGCCACTGCTGACTTTTCCAAATTTGCTGGCATATTGAGTGCAGCACTTTCACAGCATCATCTTTTAGGATTTGAAATAACTCAACTGGAATTCCATTACCTCCACTAGCTTTGTTCGTAGTGATGCTTTCTAAGGCCCACTTGACTTCACATTCCAGGATGTCTGGCTCTAGGTGAGTGTGAGTGATCACACCATCATGATTATCTGGGTCATGAAGATCTTTTTTGTTCAGTTCTTCTGTGTATTCTTGCCACCTCTTCTTAATATCTTCTGCTTCTGTTAGGTCCATACCATTTCTGTCCTTTATCGAGCCCATCTTTGCATGAAATGTTCCCTTGGTATCTCTCATTTTCTTGAAGAGCTCTCTAGTCTTTCCCATTCTATTGTTTTCCTCTATTTTATTGCATTGATCGCTGAGGAAGGCTTTCTTATCTCTCCTTGCTATGCTTTGGAACTCTGCATTCATATCTTTCCTTTCTCCTTTGCTTTTTGCTTCTCTTCTTTTCACAGCTATTTGTAAGGCCTCCTCAGACAGCCGTTTTGCTTTTTTGCATTTCTTTTTCTTGGGGATGGTCTTGATTCCTGTCTCCTGTACAATGACATAAACTTCCGTCCATAGTTCATAAGACACTCTATCAGATCTAGTCCCTTAAATCTATTTCTTACTTCCACTGTATAGTCATAAGGGATTTGATTTAGGTCATACCTGCATGGTCTAGGGAAATTTCTTCAATTTAAGTCTGAATTTAGCATAAGGAGTTCATGATCTGAGCCACAGTCAGTTCCCAGTCTTGTTTTTGCCATTGACGTTCATTCTTGCCATCTCCTGTTTGACCACTTCCAATTTGCCTTGATTCATGGACCTAACATTCCATGTTCCTATGCAATATTGCTCTTCACAGCATCAGACCTTGCTTCTATCACCAGTCCCATCTACAACTGGGTGTTGTTTTTGCTTTAACTCCATCCCTCATTCTTTCTGGAGTTATTTCTCCACTGATCTCCAGCAGCATATTGGGCAGCTGCCGACCTGGGGAGTTCCTCTTTCAGTGTCCTATCATTTTGCCTTTTCATACTGTTCATGGGGTTCTCAAGGCAAGAATACTGAAGTGGTTTGTCATTCCCTTCTCCAGTGGACCACATTCTGTCAGATCTCTCCACCATGACCCGTCCGTCTTAGGTGGCCCCACACGGCATGGCTTAGTTTCACTGAGTTAGAAAGGCTGTGGTCCGTGTGATCAGATTACCAAAAGTTTACATGCATTCAATATTTTTGGAAGGTAAATGAACAGAAATTAGAGAAGGTAAAGTTAAAATAGGAAAGTGTTGAACCACACAAGAAACCAAAATATCTGAACTTTCCTTTTGTTGGTACCAATAGTGACTAGAACTAAGAGCATTTCATGTACTTTAAAGCTCAAATTCCCTAAAGCACACGTGGGGGTTCTAACAGGGTAGGAGGAACACTCATAAGGGCTTTACCAAGAAAAGATACAATCTCAGATCAAGCAGGTGCCTGAAGATGTGAAATGACACACAGCCACTCTGGAAAACAGCTTGTCAGTTTCTTATAAAGCTAAACATAGATCGAGCAATGATGTTCCTAGATATTTATCCAACTAGTTGAAAACTTATGTCTAACCAAAAACCTACATATAAATGTTAAAGCACTTTTACTTATAATTGCCAGAAACTATTAACAACTAAGCTGTCCTTTAATAGGTAAATGAATAAAGCAGTACATTCATACAATGAAGTATCATTCATATAATGTATTATTCATACAATACAATCATACAATGAATGATACAACAGCATCATTCATACAATAATAAAGAGAAATGAGCTACTGAAACAGCCACAAAAAGAAATTTTCTAGATCATATTGCTAAGCGAAAGAAGTTGGTCTGAAAGGCTACATACTGCATGATTCAAACTATAAGATATTCCGGAAAAAGATAAAAACTATAGTGACAGTAAAAATACAGCTATTTGCCAAAGTTCCAAGGGTGGGGAGTGAGGGAGGAATAATGGAGCATTGGGGAGTTTTAAGGAAGTTAAACTGTTCTTTATAATACTATAATAATGATACATAGTATTACACATTTCTCAAAACCCACAGAATTGTACAATGCCAAAAATGGCACCCCACTCCAGTACTCCTGCCTGGAAAATCCCATGGACGGAGGAGCCTGGTGGGCTGCAGTCCATGGGGTCGCGAAGAGTCGGACACGACTGAGCAACTTCACTTTCACTTTTCACTTTCATGCAATGGAGAAGGAAATGGCAACCCACTCCAGTGTTCTTGCCTGGAGAATCCCAGGGACGGGGGAGCCTGGTGGGCTGCCGTCTATGGGGTTGCACAGAGTCGGACACAACTGAAGCGACTTAGCAGCAAGAATGAACCCTAATGTAAACTGTGGAACTTAATAATGTATCAACATTGGTTTATTGATACAATAATGTATCAATATTGGTTTATTTATTGGGCTTCCCTGGTGGCTCAGATGGAAAAGAATCTGCCTGCAATGTGGGAGACCTGGGTTTGACACCTGGGTTGGGAAGATACTCTGGAGAAGGGAAAGGCTAACCACTCCAGTATTCTGGCCTGGAGAATCCCTGTGGACAGAGGAGCCTGGCAAGCTACAGTCCATGGGGTCACAAAGAGTCAGACACAACTGAGCAATTAAGCACATTGGTTTATTAATTGCAACAAATGTACCTATAAGATGTTAACAACAGGGGAAACTGTGTGTAAGATGTAAATGAGAAAACCTCTCAGCTCAATTTTTCTGTAAACCTAAAACACTCCAAGAATAAAAAAAAGATGAATAAAATTTTTCAAACACAAAAAACAGTAAAGGTGCTGCCAGTCAAAATTAAAGATAAATGTCTATCACAGCTTCCCTAAAAGCAACACTAGCAGTAATGATGTCAGGAGTGATTCCTTCCAGTTTAATTCATAAGCCAAAAGACCCACTATGTATGTGACATTGTATAAAATGTGTTTGCTATAAAAAAGTGAGAAAATATTGATGAGTATTTTAGATAATCTGGATGGTCAACCATAAGAAAATTAATTTGATCTCAAGAGGTAGAACAGAAATCATCTCATATTCCCAAAAAGAAACAGAATGATATTCCCAAGACAGTAAAGACAAAGGACAACCGATCTGTTATCCTAAACTGTTAACATCATGCACGTACACGAGACTTCCTTCTGTCAGGAACTGTCTTCAGCTTGCCTCTTTACTCTGGGCACCAACCCGGTGGTGTCATATCACCACAGGCAAGCTCTTAATTTGGCCATGCTTGGCACAGCAGTAAGTTCCTGAGTTAAGACAGAGGGGTGTGTTGTCAACTGTTACCTACTTATTGCTAGCTTCAGCTCCTTACAGTCTACCATAGCTATGGGCCTATTTTGTTACACCTATACTCAGCATCAGTCGTAATTATTTCTCAGCTTACTATATCTGTTGACTTAAGTCCTGACTGACATACCTATAGAGTTTCTTCAGTCTTTTAAGCATTCATTGAGTGCTTCAATTCAAATTCAGCAAATATTTACTGAAGCTCATTTCACCCTCAAAGGTACACCTACTGTAAGCAGTTATTATTACCTCTCTCTCAGAGAGAAGTGATTTGTCTTAAGTCACCGAAATCAAATCTATCGACCAATCCTATGCTCGTTCCATTCACTGATATCTCTCCCCTAACTAGCAAAGAGTGCTAGTTAGAATTTAAGGCTTTATTCCACCTCTTGACACCTGACTTTTCAAAGCCTACATAGAAACCTGTCTTCTAGAACTACTGACTCCACCCGATCCTTCAAATCTTGCTCTAGTAAGCTCTTCTATTCCCAGCTCCTTTCTCTGTATCCGTCTACACAATCACTACTATATGCTAGCCATGGTGCTCTTAAGCTCTCAAGAAAAATTCTGCCAAAAGAATCTCCTTTTGAAAGAAAAGAAAGAAATAAGTCTTAAGAGGGCATTCTGGTCTTGATTCAGCCTTTTGTCTTCCCTTTAACAGACTATACACTATAGGAACTACATCAGTGTACTGTAATTAACTGCTTCAGAGATTCTTTCTTGTATTACACTATAAACAACTTGAAGCCAGTGATTTGCCTAAGGCAACAATGATAAAAGGCACTCCCAGAGCCTTAAAGTAAACGAATATCTGCCACATCTATTATTTTTAAGGGAGAAAAAAACCTGTTTAACAGACTTGAATTTTATCATAAAAAGCAACTTTAGTGAAATGAAGTTGCTGCTAAAAGCTATCAGAGCACATGTGAAAATAAAAACCAGTGTATACTTTTCATACCACGTTTATTCAAAACAGAAAAGCTCATCACTCAATTTTTCAATAGCAAAGTGAACAGAGTAGTTCATTATCTGGTAAGCAAATAATTGCCCACTGTAGATACTATGTTTATAAAGTAACAAAATACAATTATATTTCTCTTAGTTTCCCAAGGAAGCAATATGAATAATGGAGCAAAAAAGCTTTGTGTGATCTTGGGCCTTTCTGAAACTCATTTCATTTCATCTGCAATAGGGACAGGATTGCTGAAAAAATTAAATAAGATCATAAAGTTCTTAGCACATGTTTTTTCCCATAGTGAGAACTCAAATTGATCCTTCTCTTCTCTCATTATTATTTATTATCTCCTTAATCTTTGTTTCCTTACTCACAACATTAAAATCCAGACCATACAAGGTAGCCGTGAGAATTAAGTACATCGCTTGGCACATCACAAGTACTTATGAAAGCCCATCATTCTCATCCCTTTAGGACTGCTGAGGGAATGAGGCATCAACGAAATAACAGAACTTTATTTATAAAGCCCTGGGAGAAAAACACACCAGGAATTGTGTGTTTGCTTTTAGAGGGGAGGGGGATTCCGGTGAGAAGAAAAGATTTTAATATAATGCAGGCAGTCATTTAACCATAAAATTAAATCATGATTTCATAGTGATTTGAAGTAATGATCTATAATAACCATTGAGGCACAAGGTTAAACTTAGTTAAAAAACGTTCAGGGACTAGTATACTGTTTGCCTAAAGTAAAATGTTAAAAACAAGTTCAGTGGCAACTAAATAGAAACACAAGCAATTGAACGATTAATTAGTTAGACATTTTAGAAGCAGCTTCAAAAACAGTCTCATTTCATTTTCCTATGAAACCAGAACAACAGTGTGAACTGGATTTTAAAATATTAACAGGAACCCATTGTTGTGATGCCTCATTCTGTTCTAAATTTTGCATTCTTCTGAAAGAAATACATGTGTACTAGACATCAGAAATAAACATTTCAGTTTCCTTACCTGTTGTGTTCCATCTGCACTTACAATAGGGGCAGACAGAAGAGAAATATCACTACTTAAAATCTGAGTTGTATCCAGTAGTGGTGGATGTTCTGCCATTATCAGTAAGACATTAATATACCGGATAACCCTCCAACTCTGAAAAACAAAAATATATAGCCATTTGTATGTACATCCTTAAAAATACACTAAAATACAACACATTCAAGATAAAGAGATGTTCTGACTCTTTTTTCTGTCAACAGATCATTTAAGGAAACACATTTCTTGTTTACCAAACATCTGTCAATGTAGACAGCAAATCAAGATACATTATCAGGAGCTTCTATTTAAATGCCATGTCTGTCTTGTCTGTCTCTCTATTCCTTCCATCTCTACATACCATTTATTTAATTTAACCGCCACTACTTTAACTAAACCCTGGAATAAGAATTAAAATGCATGACTGAGTGAGGCAACTCTATCACTGATTCTTTTTAATTTGAGCCGAGAAGGTGTTTATGAAGAAATAATTAACTCTCATCACCCTATCAGTCTCTAGGAATTACACAAGAACTACAATCTTTTATTGATTCCTCAGAGCAAAACGGTAGAAAAATTTCTTCAGGATTAGAAAAAGAAACTTCAAGTGTTAAGTTCTGGCTTTGGTCTTCTGTCATTCTGGTTTTATTGTTTCTTCCTAAGAACCTTACAATAAGCCAAATCATTTCAGTGATGAAAGCTCATACATTTAGAACACTTTAACTGTATACACAGTATCACCTGTTATATATTTTAAAAAAGTAAAAGATTTGAGGTAGTATCAATCTAC
This sequence comes from Bubalus kerabau, assembly GCF_029407905.1. NCBI lineage: Eukaryota > Metazoa > Chordata > Mammalia > Artiodactyla > Bovidae > Bubalus > Bubalus kerabau. Next base: position 19,451,129 of record NC_073635.1, on the reverse strand, counting down.
CATGTATAACATCAACCAATGTCAGCAAATTACATGTCAAAATGAGCACAACTGAGGTCAATCATAAATTTTATCAAATCTATACTGAAAGGTAAAATAAACATTGTTGGATGCTTGTAGTAGTCTACAATTCAGTAGGGTCAAAATGTTTAGCTTTTTTAAATGGAATTTTGTTTTTACTTATTCATCACAGCTGTGCTGCACGGCATGTGGGATCTCAGTTCCATGACTGGTATCAAACCCTCGCCCCCTGCAGTTTTCTTGGATTGCTTTCTTGTATGGCCATATTCACACTACATGCAAAGCAATTGGTTTTATTTCAGCTTGCAAACTGGAAACTTCAGTCATGCAACTAAAATGTTGCATTTGGAAACCTAAAAGTTCCTTTCATTCCTGCCCTGCCAGCTTCTTTCAATCAATTTCTTTTAATTTTGCTACTACTCAGTTTCTATGTTCTCATTTTGTGACCACATTTACCCATTTGTTTTAAATTATGCATCTATTTTCACTTTTTTTTTTTAATAAATTTGATATGTGAAAAAAAAGAGAAGTGATTTGTCACACTTGCTAATTTCTATGGAATGAATACACATTCCCCCATGGTCCATTCCAAGCCACCATGGTTTAAAAACTGACCTGAAAATGCCTGAATTTTTAATAATCACTTTTGTACATAAGTACAAGATGGCTCCAACATATCAGTCTCTATATCCATATGTCAATATTTGCCCATCTATGTGATAGTAATTTAATGTCTGGCAGTACTACTGCAAATTTTTTTTCTAACTACTGTCAAATTAAACAATGTTTAAAAAATTGATGCCAGATAGATTGCATATCTGAATGCAAAAGGTAAGACAAAAAGCTCCTAAAGATAACACAAAAGAAAATCTCATAACTGTGAGACAGAGAAAGGTTTTTTAAACAGGGAATAAATTATGTTTCTTAAATCATAACGTAAAAGAATGACATACTGAACTTCATTAAGTACTATGATTCATTTAAAAAAAATCTTTAAGAGAATGAGAAAGCAAGCCACAGAATGAAAGATATTTACAACATATATAACTGTAAAAGAGCACATATTTAGCAAATTCAGGCCTCCTAACAAATTGAGTTTTAAAAAAAAAAGAAAAATGAGATGAGACCTGAATACACTCTTCACAAAAATGGAAATTCAAGGTACCAATAAACGTATGAGAAGATTCTCAAGTTCATTATTGAGAAAAAGTTAATTAAAATCACAATGAAATGCCTACCGCATACTAGGATGATAAAAATGGAAAAGACTGATGATATCAAGTATTAACGAAGCTACAGAGCAACTGACACAATCATAAGGAATGCGAATGAAAACTCATAAAAATCACTTTGGAAACCAGTTTGATATTATCTACCAAAATTGAACATGAATATGAATATTCTATGACCTGGCTATGATTCAGCTATTAGACTCCTGCTGCTAAGTCATTTCAGTCGTGTCTGACTCCGTGCAACCCCAGAGACGGCAGCCCACCAGGCTCCCCCATCCCTGGGACTCTCCAGGCAAGAACACTGGAGTGGGTTGCCATTTCCTTCTCCAATGCATGAAAGTGAAAAGTGCAAGTGAAGTCGCTCAGTGATGTCCGACTCTTAGTGACCTCATGGACTGCAGCCTACCAGGCTCCTCCATCCATGGGATTTTCCAGGCAAGAGTACTGGAGTATGGTGCCATTGCCTTCTCCAATTAGACTCCTAGTATACACCAAAAAGAAATGCATGAGCATGTGTATCAAAAGATAAGTACATGAAGGTATATACAGCAGCATTCATCTTTAATAGCCCCAAACTGTAAGTAATCTAAATGTCCCTCAACAGTAAATGGAACACTGTATCTGATTCATCCAACTCACTACTATACAGCAATAAAAATTTAATGGACTAGTGATACAGAGAACAAAAAAAATGAATTTTACAAATACAATGTGAGTGAAAAATAGACACAGAAGAGTACATACTGAACAATTTATAGAAAGTTTAAAAACCAATTAAATTTGTCTGGTATTAAAAATCAGGTAGTGATTGCCTTTGGAAAGGAAGAAAGGATGGGGACCAGGAGGGGCAGGAAGGCAGTTTTGGGGGTGCTGCTACTGTTCTACATCTTGACCTGGGAGGCTGTTACATGGTAATTACTAGAGTGTTATAAGCTTCCCTGGTGGCTCAGAGGGTAAAGAATCTGCCTGCAATGTGGGAGACCTGGGTTCAATCTCTGGGTGGAGAAGATATTCTTACCTGGAGAATACCCATGAACAGAGGAGCCTGGTGGGCTACAGTCGATGGGGTCACAAAGAGTCGGACATGACTGAGCAACTTCACTTTCAGTGTATTATAAATTTAGCTGTATACTGTGTATGTACTTCTCCGCATATACTTCAATACAATTATTTTTTAAAGTTAAAATGAACACATGATCACCTCAATTGATGCAAAAAAAAAAAAACACTTGATAAGATTCAACACACTTTGATGATAAAAATACTCAACAAACTAGGAACAGAAAGAAACTACTTCAACGTATTAAAGGCCATGTGTGAAAACGTCAGGGCTAACATTACACTCTGTGGTGAAAGGCTGAAAGCTTTCTTCTAGTCAGGAAAAAGGTTAGAATGCCCACTCTCACCACACCTATTCATAGTATTGGACACAGTACTAGAAGTCATAGGCAAAGCAATTGGGCACGAAAAAGAAATAAGAGACATACAAATTGGGGATAAATAAGTAAAACTATCTTTGTTCACAGATGACAGGATCTTACATGTAGAAAACCCTAAAATTTTTTAAAAAAACTATTAGAACAAATAAATTTGGTAAAAAAACACAATGCAAAAATCAATGCACAAAGATCAGCTGCATTTCTATACACTAACTGAAACAATCTGATATCTGTTTCAGGTACTTTTAAAAAGAATAATTAGGAATAAATCTAACCAAGGAGAACAAAGATTTGTATTCTGAAACCATGAAATATTGCTAAAAAAAATTAAAGAAGACACAAATAAATGGAAAGATACCCTGTGTTCAGAGTTAGAAGGCTTAATATTGTTAAGATGTCCATAATACCCAAAGCAATCTACAGACCAAATGTGAAAGTGAAAAGTGAAAGTGAAAGTGAAGTGGCTCAGTTGTGTCTGACTCTTTGCGACCCGTGGACTGTAGCCTACCAGGCTACTCCGTCCATGGGATTCTCCAGCAAGAATACTGGAATGGGTTACCATTTCCTTCTTCAGGGGATCTTCCCCACCCAGGGACTGAACCTCAGTCTCCTGCATTGGAGGCAGACGCTTTAACCTCTGAGCCACCAGGGAAGATCACAGAGCAAATGTAATCTCTATCAAAATCTCAATGGCTTTTTTTTTTCCCCCCAGAAAAATTCATTCTAAAATTCCTATGGAATCTCAAGGAATCCAAAACAGAAAAATAATTTCGAAAAGTACAAAGTTGGACGACTCAAACTTTCTGATTTCAAAAAACATACTACAAAGCCATAGTAATCAAACAGTGTGATAATGGCATAAAGACAAATACACCAATGGAATAAAACAGAGAGCCCAGGAACAAACTGTCACGTATATGGTCAAATGATCTTTGACAACAATGCCAAGACCAGTCAACAAGGAAGGGCAGTCTCTTCAACAAACAGTGATGGGAAAACTGCATATTCACATGCCAAAAAAAAAAAAGTTAAACCCTTGTCTTGTACACCACATTCAAAAATTAACTCAAAATGAATTAAAGACCCAAATGTGAAACCCATAACTCTCCAAGAAGATAACAGGGGGAAAGCTTCAAGACACTGGACTTGGCAATTGTTTCTTAGATATAACACCAAGAGTAAAGGCTACAAAAACAAAAATAGACAAATAGGACATCAAACTCAAATACTTTTGTGCATCAGAGGACACACTGAATAGAGTGAAAAGGCAACCTATGGAAATGGAAAAAAAAATTTGCAAACTTAGCTCCAGTTGCTACAAAATACCACAGATTGGGAGGCTTAAACAACAGACATTCTCACAATTCTAGAGGGTAGGAAGTCTAAGATCTGGATGCAAGCATGGTCAGGTTTTTGGTGAGGGCCCTTCTCCCAGCTTGCAAAGGACTATCTTCTTTCTGTACCCTCACATGGCCAAGAGAGAGAAAGCCAAGAGAGAGAAAGCTCTGGTCTCTCATCCTCTTCCTGGATTTAAAGGGCACTAATCCCATCATAGGGGCTCCACCCTCATGAATCACCTACCTCACAAAGGCCCCACTCCTTAATATCAACACATAATGGTACAGGGTTATGACATATGAATTTTGGAAGGACACAAACATTTAGTCCATACTAAATTCTGCCCCTGGGCCCCCCCTCCCCCCGGCTCTTTTCATGTAAATTTAAACACACACACACACACACACACACACACAAACAACACATTCATTCCATCCCAATAGCCACAAAAGTCTTAACTCATTTCAACACAGAGTCTAAAATTGCATCTAAATCAGATTTGGGTGAGACCTGAGGTACAATTCATCCTGAGACAAAATTCCTCTCCCACTGTGAACCTGTGAAACCTGTTAAATTTCATGCTTCCAAACTACAACAGTAAAATAGGCCTAAGATAGATAGTCTCATTATAAAAGGAAGAAATCAGAAGGAAAGGGTGACAGGTCCCGAGGAAGTTCAAAATCTAGCAAGGCAAATACCATTAGATTTTTCAGGCCAGAGAATAAGAATATCTTTGGTTTCAGGCTCTGCCCTCTGGACCCTAAGAGGTGTGCTATCACTTCCAAAGACATTCCTTTCGCTTGGCAGAGTCTTGCCCATGTGGCTCTGCAAGGCAGAAGTTCCATTCTGTGAAATCAAAGTGGAGGTACCCTGCCCTTCAGGCCTGTGCACTCTGCCCTGATGACCCTGATCCTTTGGGATACTTCTCTATTCTTGAAGAGTAACACATGTTTAATGCCTTCCTTCATTGCATTCTCCTTGCTTCCTTGAGTCTCACACCTGGCCCTTTAGCCCCACCTGGCAGTGTTTTTAATGGTATAATTCCATCTCTTCCTAGCTTCTGTTGAGATGCTGATTAAGTCCTTGGCTCAGGTCCACACTAATATCCTTATTAAATGGTTGGTGAGCCACACTCTTGGTGTCTTCTTCTGAAGGTGCTTTCTCATTTTTGCAACCTGGATAGGCTGAGAATTTTCCAAATACTTTTTAACTTCTGGTTCTTTTCTGCTTCACAAACCCTTCTTCAATTCATTTCTCTCTTTTCACATTTTGCTATACACAGTCAGAAGGAATCAAGCCACTCCTTCAACACTTTGGTTAGAAACCTCCTCAGTTAAATATCTAGTTTTATCACTCACAAGTTTCACTTTCCACAAAATGTTAGAACATGAACACAACACTGCCTAGTTCTCCACTCCTTTATAACAGGGATCACCATTTCTCCATTGTCCAATAACAAGTTCCTCATTCTCATCTGAGACCTCATGAGAATGGCCATTACAGTCTATATTTCTACCAACATTCTGTTCATGATCATTTATGAATTCTCTAAAATATGGAGCTTTTCTCCTCCAGCTCTCCTCTCTTCTTTCTAAGCTCTCACTATTTGCCTTTAGCAGTCCCTTAATGACAATTCTGGGCTTCCCTGGTGGCTCAATCGGTAAAGAATTTGCCTGCAAAACTTAGGCAACACTCCATGAACCTGGGAGTAACTAGTTAGTGCAGTAGTTCTCGGGTTCCTCAGACTCAGAGGCTACCTTCATATAATCACATATTTTGAGATATCCCTTTTCTATTCTGAAATGAAATTCACAGGTAATGCAATCTAACTATACAGATAAAAAATAAATGTGAAATACCACCTGTCATATGAAAGAGAAATCTAAAGAATATAACCTGATATGTATGTCAACACGTACATGGTTAAACTGGAAGATAAATTCTACAAATTTCCAAAACACTTCATGGGGAGGAGAACTAAGCTGGGTGAGACCACTTAGTGCTCTGTTCTCGCTGGTGCTGGATGGTGCAACAAGTGATTGACAAGTAAGTTCTTTGTGACTTAGAGCAGGTTACTTTTTCTCTGAGCTGGAGTGTCCTCATACTGAAATTAGAACACTGCTTATTTCACAGGAATGCTGCCTGTATCACTTACCATCACATGAAGCACTTAGGACCACATCTAGCCCATAGTAGGATCTCAATGAATGTTGATTCTCATCATTTCTTTCTTGGAGGGGTCAAAGTTACTGTGGGTCCAAGGGTTATTTGTCCTCTTTGCAAGGTATACCTGATTGGGCTTAGTGTTCTCCTACTGGGGGAAATGAGAAGTGGGAGTAATTCAAAGACCAAAATGTTAAAGAAACAGTGACTTTTACTGCTCTCCACTGCTCCCGCCCCTTCTCCAAGCAGGTGAAATTAACATGGGTCAAATTGCCCTTCCTTCTCCCCAGCTCAGTCTTTTCATGCTGGGGACCTTGGTTCCATTCAGTTGCGTCCAACTTTTTGCAACCCCATGGACTGCAGCACAACTTTTTCTGGCACATACGTCAAAAGTTTGTCCAGCCTCTACCCATTCAGTTCAGTTCAGTCGCTCAGTCGTGTCCGACTCTTTGCGACCCCATGAATCGCAGCATGCCAGGCCTCCCTGTCCATCACCAACTCCTGGAGTTCACTCAAATTCACATCCATCGAGTCGGTGATGCCATCCAGCCATCTCATCCTCTGTCGTCCCCTTCTCCTCCTGCCCCCAATCCCTTCCAGCATCAGAGTCTTTTCCAATGAGTCAACTCTTCGTATGAAGTGGCCAAACTCTACCACCCATTACCCAGTTCCAAAGCCACTTGTACATTTTTAGATAAATATGTTACCATTGCACTCTACTTATCATACCAATTACTGTCTTAGCTTGTGCTACTGGAACAAAATACCATAGACTGGGTGGCTTAAACACCACACATTTATTTCTCACAGTTCTTGGAGGCTGAGAGTCCAAGATTAGGTGCCAGCACAGATTCTTGGTGAGGGCCCTCTTCCTGGCCTGCGAATGGCTACTCTCTTGCTGTATCTTCACATGGCCAAGAGAGAGAAAGCTCCGCCCTCTTCTGTGTCTTATAAGAATTAGTGAATCCATCATGAGAGCTCCAGCCTCATGACCCCATCTAAGCTTAATAATCTCCCAAAGACTCCACCTCCAAAAACAATCACACTGAGGTTTAGGGCTTCAAGATATGAGTTTGTGTGGGTGGGTGGGGGGAGGAGATATTCAGTTACAACACTACTAGGTTTAGAAACAGCACTGTTTTCTCACTCAGTCCCTGTCGTAATTCTGAAGCTGTACTAGTTTCCTTGTGCATACACTTTATTTCCTAACCTTATTAACAACCATCCATTCGACATGAATTTGTTCTATTTTAATGATGCTGCTGTCATAATGATAACAGTCGAGACCTAGAAGCCAAGGTAGATAACTCATGGAAATAAGCTTGGCTGGGGGTTTGAAACTTCAGCTCTACTTGTTCAAAAAGTATGTGGGAAAATACAAAGAAAGATCCTACTTGGATTACAGCCAGAGTGTAATTGACAGACACATAGGAAAATTATGTACATTTATTAATATATTGAGAAATTCAATATGTTTTTTTGGTCTTTTGCCTTGTCTAAATCAATGAAACTAAAAATTATAGGATTCCAAGGCCACACATGATATCACAAGACTTTTATACACTCCAAGGTAGATTTAGTACATTTAAATCTACATTTTAGGATTACTTGAAAATATACATATGAAAAAACATTAGGTAAAAGTATTAAAATTACAGTAGCAACTATATTAAGATAGTGGAATTACAGTATAACTGTTTTGTAATGTGGCTATGGTTATATCACTTTTATCAAAATTCTGATTTAAAAATGAACAGTCTCAAGAAGCCACAACTTCTCAAGGCAACTACAGAGTCACATCCAGCTGTAATAAACTATCTAAATACCCTTTCAGGGAAATTTCAAGAAATTCTGCTTGAACTTGGACTTTTATCCAAATTACTAATTCATCTGAACTGATATCCTAAAATGTATTTTTCCAATTTAGATCCTATTTTTTTTTTCAAACGTCTGGACTTTTTACTTTCTAAACTTGACTGCTGCTGCTGCTGCTGCTGCTAAGTTGCTTCAGTCGTGTCTGACTCTGTGCTACCTCATAGTACATTAGATTAAAAAAGAGGAGGGGGAGCATTTTAAAATTCCTCTGCAGTGAAACTTACCAAGATGAAAGTCACAGAATCACTATGCAAAATCTTATTATTTCTTACCAGAACCCCAAAACAAACATTTCACAGATCTAACAATAAGTACATGATGTTAGATTATATTTTTCCTAAGACTAATTAATTAAATTACCCTGTTTAATGTTAATGGTACTCCAGAAAAATGACTCTTAAAAATATATGTAATTTGGGACTTCCCTGGTGGTCCAGTGGTTGAGAATCCACCTTGCAACGCAGAGGATGCAGATTCAATCCCTGGTCAGGGAACTAAGATCCCACATGTCGCAGGGCAACTGAGCCTACACATGGCAACTAGAGAGTCTGTGCACCACAAGTAAAGATCCTGCAAGATGCAACTAAGACCTGACACAGCCAGGGCTTCCCTGGTGCTCAGTGAATGCAGGAGACACAGGTTCGATCCCTGGTCTGGAAAGATACCACGTGCCACGGAGCAGCTAAGCTCATGTTTCATAACTATCGGGGCTGTGGTTAAAGCCTGGGAACGCAACCACTGAAGCCTGTGCACCAGTGTCTCCTGCTTGGCAAGCAGATTCTTCACTGCTGAACCACCTGGGAAGCCTGGATGAGGTTTAGGGGAGTGGTTTAAATATAACTGTATAGACTGGTAAGTGTCTTGCTTTTTCACATAAAATGTCTTAAGAGTTTTCTAGAGAAGTGTATCTGTATCTACTCCATCCTTTTTCATGACTATCTAATATTCTACCAGGGGGTACACTGTAATTTATTCCAGTGATGAGCACGACATGCTTTCATCTTTCTTCATGTATTTCCCTTTCTTCAAGGAAAAATCATGTTATATTCTCTATGAACCTATGATATTGTTTCTGTATTACAGATACACAGAAATGAAACTTTCGGTTTAGAAGTATACACTTTCAAAATTGATAGATACAACTAAACTTCTACCCTAAAAAGATAAAACTGTTCATACTCTGTTCAACAGTTTGAGTGGCTACTTTCCAATTTGATACTTAGCTAAGGTTTTCCAATTTTTGCCAATTAGCAAAGATTTAAAAATATCTTATCTCATCGATGTTTTACATTTCTCTTATTATTGGTGTTTGAGTATCTCTTCAAAACTGTATAGGCTACATTTCTACTTCTATGAATTTCCTACTTACATCCTTTCTCGTTTTCTACCAGGTTGATTTGTAGGCACACCTTGTATACCTTGACTATTAACTTTGTCTATTACATGTCAAATATTTTAGCCCAGGCCATCACTGCTTGTCTTTTTTAATGCCATTTAAGTTTGACATCTCATTTGAAATGGCTTTCACTGCCCTGAAATTTTTTTTAAATTCATGTCTTCCAAAATTTTTGCCATTTTATTTTTTACTTACTGAATGTATTTAGTCCAACTGGAACTTAGTTTTGAGAGTGCCACAAAGTGAGTACTTAATTATCTTTACCTCAACAGGATAGCCAATTGTCTAACATCATATATAGACTAGCTCTTCCATTACTCACTTGTTTATCATATAATAAATTCTTCTGTAACCATGGAGCTCCTCCTGAATTCCTTATTCTGTTCCTTTGATCAACATGCTCATTCCTACTCCAAACTCTTATTAATAATTATAATTTTATGGTATGTTTTTTATCTTTTTTTAAATTTTTAATATAAATTTATTTATTTTAATTGGAGGTTAATTACTTTACACTATTGTATTGGTTTTGCCATACATCAACATGAATCCGCCATGGGTATACACGTGTTCCCCATCCTGAACCCCCCTTCCACCTCCCTCCCCATACCATCCCTCTGGGTCATCCCAGTGCACCAGTCCCAAGCATCCTGTATCATGCATCGAACCTGGACTGGTGATTCGTTTCATATATGATATTATACATGTTTCAATGCCTGTTTTTTATCTTTGAAAACACAAGGTAAATTCCCTTTTGTTATGCTTCATGTTGAAACTTAACTGTCCATTCTGGTGCACTTTCTTTCTCAAAACTTGAAACATCAGTTGGTCAAATCCCATTTTAAAAATTCTGTTGGATTTCTAATTAGGATTACACTGTCTTTACTGATTAATTTGGTAATTAAGTTCTCACATTCAGGAATATACTATTCTATCAATTTAAGATCTTCTTGTACTTTTTTTCTTCAGATGGTACAACATATTTCTAAAAATTTCTTAAGTATTTTATAATTTAGGCTTCTACTTTTCTTACTGTTTTTCACAGTTGGTTATTGCTGGTTTATAAGAAAGCTAATGAATCTAAGTTTATCCGATAGCCACTTGATTTACTGAAATCTCTTTTTGATTCAAATAATTTTCTGTTGCCTGTCTTATATTTTCTAAGTAGATAATCATATCAATTGCAAATAGTAACCATAATATATTCCACCTCACTCCTCTTCCCCATTATTTAGAGGTTATTTTTCTTGTTTCTTAATGTACTAGCTACTTTGACCAATGTTCCTTTCTTTTAATGAAAGTACTCTAATAGTTCACTATGACATTTAATATAGGTTTCTGGTAGTCTCTTTACAAGATTATTTTTGGTTGATAAAAAGCTGTCAGGGATAACTGAATTTTAGAAAATGATTTCTTTTTTTTAACATCAAAGAGAGAAACATACTTTCCCCCATTAACCTATTAATATAGTGAATTACATTAATATATTTCCTAATACTGAATCAATATTACACTCCTGGAATTCTACATATCAGAACTGGTATGATTCAAAGCTAGGCTCTGGAGTCAGATGCTGGGTTCAAATCCCAAATCTTTCACTAACTAGTTACATGATTTTAAGCAAAAATGCTTATATGATTTAACTTCTTTGTGCTTCAGTTTCTTCATTTTAAAAATGATGACAATAATATCTACCTCAAAGAATCGTTTTAAGGATTAAGTAAACTAATATATATAAAGTTGTTTACAATAGTATACAGAATACAGAAAGCATTTAATACATAAATAATTATTATCATTTACTGAGTGCCTTACATTCGCCAGCCAAAAGGTATGCAGCATTATAGGGGTCAGCAAACTAAGACCTGTGCACTGAATCTGGCCTCCTGCCAGCTTTTATTGGAATGTGGTTATACCTAATATTTACAATTTATCTCTGGCTATTTTTAAGGCTTCTAAACCATAGTTAAGTAGTTGCAACAGAGTTCATATGGCCACAAAGCCTAAAATACTTGCTATCTGCTCCTTTACAGGAAAAAAAACAAAACAAAATTGCCAACCTGTGAAGTACTCCTCAAACTCACAGAGTTCAGTCTAACAGATGAGACATATATATATATATATATGAGATGTATATATATATACATGCTACAGTATGTTATGTACACATTCATGATATTCTGAGCATACTGTGGAAGCATACAGCAGTTCAGTACTAAACTACAGAAAGGATTCACACAAGAAAAGAGAGATAAGAGAAGAGGTATTTTATTTACTTTTCATTTTAAAATATTTTTATATGCCTTTCCCTTTTATCCAAGTGTGTGAATTGCTACACAAAAGGAATACAATGTTGATTTCTGTGACATTCATATTCTAAGTATCCAAAACATTTAAGCTTTTTAACAAATGATAGATATATAAGTAAATGGTGAAAACAAGAATTTGGATACCTAACAATGACTAGAAATACCTATCAAAGGTCTAGATATATGTATCCCACGGCAAGTATTTTACTTGCCATGTTAAATAGGCTCTTTCTTTTTTAATCCCTATAACAGCTAATTCTAGGAGACAGATCCCTGTATTACCCCTCTTTAACGTGAAGAAACTAAGGTAAAGTAATATGTTCATGTTCATAACAGCCAGTAAGGGAAGAAGTCAACAAACCTATACCTGCCTAACATAAAACACAGGCTGTGTATACTACAAAGCTGGCAAGTGATGGGAAATAGATAGAGTCAAAGAATTTGTTGTTGTTTAGTTGCTAAGTCATGCCGACTCTTTGAGACCTCATGGACTGTAACCGGCCAGGCTCCTCTGTTCATGGGATTTCCCAAGCAAGAATACTAGAGTGGGTGGCCATTTCCTCCTCCAGGAGATCTTCCCGACCCAGGGACCAAACCTGCATCTCCCGCACTGCAGGCAGATTCTTTACCACTGTACCACCCGGGAAGCCCAGCTACAGGATATCATCAGAGTACAAACTCTTAAGATAAAGACAGAATACATTATAATTGACACAGCAGGAAATGTAGTGTAGTTTAATTTCTAAAACTGAGCAATGATTTAAATAAATTTGTATTTTTGAAGGAACAGTCTGGAAGCAGCCTGAAGATGAACTAGAGGGACAGCTGCCCACACATTCTACCCAAAGTCTACTCTGTCACACACATTAGACCAGTTTTGGCTAGGTTCAAGTAATCGATAAAAAAATATAATTCTAGGACACTATGGCATTTGAGGAATAATGATCTGAAGTATTGGAAAGAGCTAGTCCTAATACAGAAGAAACAAAAATATATTTCATAAACTACTAACTAAAATGTAAGGGAAAATATATATTGCAAATGAAAATATTACATAGAAAAAAATCAAGTCTAAGAATGAAACTGTGACTGAGAATGGCTGTCACAAAAAAGACTCATAGACTTAAGAGAATGAATTTATGGTTACTGAGGGGAAGGGTGGGAGGGAGAGATACAATGGAAGTTTGGGACTGACATGTATACACTGCTATATATAAAATAGATAACCACCGAGGACCTACTGTACAGCAAGGGAACACTGCTCAATACTCTGTAACAACCTAAATGAGAAAAGAATTTGAAAAAGAATAGATGCATGTATAACTGATCTCCGGAGAAGGCAATGGCACCCCACTCCAGTTCTTTTGCCTGGAAAACCCCATGGACGGAGGAGCCTGGAAGGCTGCAGTCCATGGGTTCTCTAGAGTCAGACACGACTGAGCGACTTCACTTTCACTTTTCACTTTCATGCATTGGAGAAGGAAATGGCAACCCGCTCCAGTGTTCTTGCCTGGAGAATCCCAGGGACGGGGAAGCCTGGTGCGTTGCCGTCTCTGGGGTTGCACAGAGTCAGACACGACTGAAGTGACTTGGCATAGCATAGCATAGCATAATTGATCTCTCTGCTGTATATCCGAAACTAACAATGCATGGTCAATCAACTATACTCTAATAAAAAAAAAAGAAATCTTTGGAAAACAAAAAAGAATGGCTATCACAAGCCAACCAAAAAATTTAGAGAATGAAAACATAATAAAAATCACAAAAAATTATGTCCTCACTTTTATTTTTATTTAAGCCAATCTTATGACAAATGGATTTTGAAGTAAATGAAATCATTACTCCCTTCAAGCTAGATCTCAACAAAAGTACACAGTTGTATTTGACATCTATTCCTGCAAAGAAAGCATATAATTACTTTTTAAAGAAAAGTCTTAACTGTGCTTTAAAATGTACTTAAACATCTGTTTAGAACTGCCAGAGAAGTAGGCAGATTTTTTTTTCCTCCTCACTAGGGAATTGGATTTCACTAAGAAATCACTTAAATTGTTTAAATTATTCTGTTCAAATACATGTTAAAATGTGGATTCTGAAGAAGGAAAGCAGAACACAGTGACTTTCAGACATTTTTGATAGAGGCTGATGAACAATCTATCAAATTTAGAGATCTTTTACGCCAAGGTTTATTTCAAAGCACATATCATACTTACTTTGTATTTCTAACAACTAGCACATAAGCAATCTCAAGAAGTGAGGCAGGAAGAGATGAAAGTCAATCAGAATAGTTTCATCTGTAAAATGAGAGTACCACCACATATCTGGCAGTCTATATAGGATTTTAAAAAATATAATCAACTTTCCAGTCAGAGTTCAAGTGGATCTTATTACTATACATACAGAAATAGTCATCTACTTGAAAAAAAAAAACACACACACATAAGGAATTCACTTTTGCATATTTCTATCCCACTGTGGAAAGACTAGCTGAATTTCCTTGGAATACATCAGTATTCTCCTGCAAAGAGGAACACAGGCGTTGGATAGGGACAATGAAAGATTAATAAGAATGGAAAGAAAGCTTTTAAAATGTGCACCCTCTTTGCCAAGAAGGCAGTTAAAAGTTTTGAGTAAACTAAATGTTTACTGGAATACTACTATTTACAGAACTTTGGAGGATAAAGCTTGAACTCGTGATTTCTGGTCTTACTAAAAATAGGTTGCACTGCTTCCAATGTAGTAGTATTAATGTAAAAACATATGGTACATTAATACCATCATGGTTTCCAACATCTCTTTGGATGCTCACAATATTTCTGTGGGGAAAACAGGATATATATTACTCTCCATTTTAAGAACTGGGAACCCAAGACTGAAAAAAAAAAAAACACCTAATCTGAAATCATATGGCTAATAAGGGTAAGCTGGAACTAAAATCCAAAGTTCTTTATCTCCTATCTAGGAAACGGAAACAGCTGGAATAATGAAGCTGTTTCAAATTCTGACAAAAGTGGGGTGGCAGAGTGAATTGTTAATTTCTCCTTAAAGTGAAATTTAAAAAGCTGAACTTTTATTATGTAGCAATTCATGAAGGCTTGAAATTTAGTTCAAAAGGTCTATAATGCCTTAAAACTGAAAACAGTACACACATACACAAAGTATGGAAAACGCTAGTACAAGTAAAAGGGCAAGAGTTAACTTCAGTTTGGGGGTTTTGTTGGTTTGTCTGCTTTTAATGTCTTTAAGAGGAAAAAAAGAAACTCTACTGATTTTACCCAGACAGCTCTCCATCTTATATATCTTTACTTTTCCCAACACCTAATGCTATCTCTGATATACAGAATGTACTGATTCAAAGAAACCTCTCATGCTATATTCTTACTTTCTTGATAAGACAAAATACAGAGTAACCCAAGCCAATTTTATTCATGCAACCATAACCTGAAGCACCACTATTTAGCTGGTAATGGTACATGAAACACAATGTGCTGAAGGAAACAGAACTGCCGAAACATACACCTATAAATTTAGAAACTTCAAAAGAGGTATTTCATGTACAGGAATCTTCAAAATAACCGATACTTACCCTTTAAATCACTGTAACTTATCTCTAAACAATCATAATGAAAATATTTTAAAAGAGACGTCTAGGTCTTTTTTCTCTGCCTCAATCTACATGTGATACAATCTTTTCTTGATGACTCAAGCTCATCAATGTGAATGTCAATTATGTGACTCTTGGAGTTACTGAGTGATGTTGCAACTGCTCTCCTCTTTACTAACTCCTCATCAACTACTTTTACAGACGCTGTTTCCTGCTGCCTGCTCCCCAATTGTCACTTGCAGGCCACCAGCATCCTAGCCAAGGCTTCTACAATGACAGCTGTAGTTTACAATATACACAACCTGAATAGGCAGTTGATATACTTAATCTTATACAGATTCTAAATCAAGCCCTGGAGTAGCTATTTTCACTGCTCTAAGGACTAGCTCAAAGGCTTTTCTTCTTTCACTTCCTAGTTGTGAAACTCAGTCTAGGCAGTTGCTAGAAGTCTGGTCACAAAATAACAATTACAATAGAAGTTATTTCTGCATGTTCTCTTTATTTTTATCTTAACATATGGAAAAAGATAAATGATACTCAAAACACACAAAACAACCATGTAGACAAATGATGTAAGGCAGCTCACATTATGTGCTATATGGACAATTAACTAGCCAATTATTAGCCAACAGTCAGCAAAGTAGGCCCGCTGGTCAAATTCTGCGATTGGAAGAAAACAAATAAAAAAGGATATTCAATAGAGACTATAAGTGGCCCACAAGGCCTAAAGTATTAGCTATCTGGCACTCTACAGAAAGTCCGCTGATCCCTGATCTAAGCTATAAACACACACATATAAAATATATAAGCTATTCTTCAAACATAAAGCTTAAGTTATTAATATGTCAAAGTAGATGCAGCACTCTTTCAGTGATGGCTTCACAATGATACGGGCAAACTGTCCTGTCCAGCCTTGCCTGTTCCTTTCTTGACCATGTCATGGCACTTAGCCAAAATCTTGTCTTTAACCTTCTTTTCATCTTCCTCCTGATACTTACCCTCTCAGACTGGTCTCCTTGAATGTCCTTCCTTTTGCTTGATCCCGAAATCCTTCCTAAGATTCAAGTCTGACTTCTTCTGAATGCCTTCCAGGATCATTCCTGCCCTCAGTAGCCTCACTTTCCTTTAAATTCCAGTCCTTACCACATAATTTAATAAGGACATCTTGTATTTTTTGTTAAGGATTTCTTGTGTGTTAGTCTAGTATCCCCAACTAGTCTGTAAACTACTTGAAGGAAGGAAACACATCCCATTGCTTTTGTATCCCCACTCTAATAGCTCACCATCGTCTGAGCATGTCATCTCTCCAGAGATGACACATGCAACTCTCTATCTTGAGAAAAAAAAGCCTGAGGCCTGGTAATGGATGATAAGTGATTGGAAATATCAAAGGAAGACACATACAAAGGAACTTGATGTAAGACCATAGATTACACCACAAACTTATAAAGTATATGTGAAAGGTAAGCAAAACTACCACAGTGGGAGGATGGAGATAAGATCAAGGGATAAGGAGGCCACAGCATAACACTCTGAAATAAAATGAGGCCAAAATATTAAGAAAATACTAAAAGCTCTCAAAACAGGTTAAAAAAAACTGTCTTTCACCATTATTGGTCATTCATTTCTTTCAAGCAAGCAGCTCTCGACACTGATATCCACAGGGGCCATTTTTCTTTTTCTTTTTGCAATGTGATAAACAGAAGCACTGAAAAAGACTCAGTGGAATTGCAGGCAGAGCATTCTAAACCCTTGGATTTACAATATTGTGAATTTATTTGAAATCTGCTAGAGACTGCTCGAGGGAAGAAAGCAATCATTTATCTTTTGATCACCTGGCTAATAAAACTGGAAATCATATGCACAGCCCTACATCATTCTCAAAGACATCATCTAGACTCATTTTCATAAAAAAATGCACCAAGAACATTAAAAAAAAAAAACCTTTAGGTTACCTCATCAAACTGTACTTTAAAAATACAGGCAAAATAGAAGATGCACAAGCCTTGGGTATATACACATTAAAATAATCAAATATTTTTTAAACAGACATAACTATTAACCATCAATCTAAACTAAAATTATAAATTAAATGCTCTTTACCCAAGTAAAGCTACAAAAGATGATGAGAATATTAATCATGCATCCCTGTTCTTTTCTGCGTTTTGTAGCCTCTCAATCCTGACCTCTGCCTGGCTGGTCAGAGAAGAGGAAGAAATTTTTCCTTAATCAGTAATAAAATATGCTCAACATTATACCATAGAACTTAAAAAATTAGAACATAATTATTAAATGCAGGAGAAAATAAATCAGCTTTCAGTTACTAATATAAAGGGGGAAAGTGATGACACAGATGACATCAAAAGATAATTCTAAATCTGGTTTTTTGAATGCATACCATTAATTTGTGAGAAGTAAATTACCCCTATGTTTGATTGAAACCAATGTTAACTAGCAGTTAATTTTTCCTAAACAATGATTTTTGAGGGTTCAGACAAAATGGAAAAAGAGGGAGTTCATTCAGAAGCATACAGGTGGTTAAAAGCAGCCAGCCTGAGATAAAAAAAATTTCAGTTAACCTACCCAAGAAAACTGAGACATGTTCTCTGAAAGGAAAAAAGAAAATTTCATAAAATTTACTACGATAGTGCTAAAATTCTTAAACAAAATTATTTATAAACAGTTTAACAAAATTTTTTTTTTCCTGTCAAGTCAGTACCCTCTCTTCCCACTAACTGGTATAAGTGGTGATGGCAAGAATTATCAGTGGGTTAAGAAGCTGAAAGCAAAATTTTAGGCACTACATTATAGAAGATGTGTTACAACCAATCCTTTTTATCACTGTTTTAAGTCCACCATCTGTCTCAGTGTGCACTTTTATCTCATTACTTGAGCAAAATCAAATCAACCGAGAAAATATCAAAAAGGCAGGAGACTCATTTCTCTGGACTATTTTTAGGTGATTTAAAAGCTTACACGATGGCAAGAACTACAGATTTAGCAAATACACAAAAACTAAATATTTATCCAAATACAAGATCATAGCCATAAGACTCAATTAGTTTCTGCCTAACATATGGCTCCAGCTCCTGGGTGGCATATGTTTAGCAGTAGTGCTGGTACTATCATGGTGATAAAATATTATAGTAACAGTTCAACTTTTCATTCTTATAGTACAGAAAAATACCAATTTTGCTTTCAAGAACTAAAAACACGGAAAGAAGCAAAATCGTTTTGCCGCTCAATTTCGAGTCCACAAATTACATGCACATGAGCTTTACAGAGCCAAAAAAAATCCTGTCAGCCTGGTATTCTTAGTTAATAGATGCTCAGACGCAAAGGTGTTCAAAGGAACTTACATGAAATTTCACAAAAGAAAATCCCGAATTGACGATTCCTAGCACCCCCACTATCCATTATCCACCCCCTACCCCCACAAAAAAAATCCCAAGGTTTTTTTTTTTTTTTTAACGCTAACAATTTAATAAAAGAACGACTCACATTAATTAAAATAGCCCCTTTTCTGCCCGCGATTTTACGGCTAAATTATGAGTTCATTTTCCTTTACCTAACACATGACGTCCTTCCACCGCCGTGTCAAAAGTTCAAAGATCCAGGTTGTTAAACAGGGCGAGGACTGCAGCCTGGAGTCCAACCCCCCCGCGACTGAACAGGTGGTTAACTCAGCCCGCTGAAGGAACGGCCAGGTACCGGGACCAGCCAAACAAGATCAAACACACCGGGGCGGATTTTCGAGGTTTGAACCCCAACAGGCGCGGGGGGAAAGTCTCTTCAGAGGGGCGTTCAAGTTCGGCGGCCGCCGGGCGGCCACAAGCCCGGGCGCTGCGGACGCTCGGCGATCCTCTCCTGGAGGGCTCCGGCACTCGACCCCCGCGCCGCCAGGAGAGGCGCTGCTCGCCGCGGGCCGCCGGCCAG
The DNA here is from genome assembly GCF_029407905.1 of Bubalus kerabau. NCBI lineage: Eukaryota > Metazoa > Chordata > Mammalia > Artiodactyla > Bovidae > Bubalus > Bubalus kerabau. Next base: position 19,431,819 of record NC_073635.1, on the reverse strand, counting down.
GAGGGGCGGAGGGCGGACCGCCCGCGTCCCCGCGCCGCCTCCGCGGGCTGGTGGCGGGGCCGTGGCCGCGCCCCCGTGAGCGCCTCCCGGAGAGACTGGGGCCCGGCAGGTGCCCGACAAGCGGATGCGTCCCGCCCGCGGCCCACTCCCCCCGCTCGGCAGACCGCGCGCCCCCAGGACGGGGTGGGCCGCGCCCCTCGACGGGCCCGAACCCCCTCTCGGCGCCCCGGCCCTTCACACACAGCCTAACGGATTCCGTGACGCCTGCCCCGGGGCGCGACGCCCGCCTTTCCCGAAGGGAGCGCCCGCGCTCTCACCTCCGAGTCACGCCGCTCTGAGGCGGAGGAAGGCGGCTACCCCGGTGCCTCCTCTTCGGGTTCCTGATCGTCCTCGCTCCACCTCAGCGGCAGAGCCAGCTCTCGGGGCCGCCGCAGCCGCCGGCGCACTGACTGTTGGGGTGGTTTCCCGGCAGTGACGGCGCCGCCTCAGCCCCGCTCCTCGCTCCCTCTCCGCGTAGCTCCCGCTTTCTGTTTCACCCGAGGGACCGCGAACGCCGCCGCCGCCATGCTTACTACGGAGCCGGGAGGAGGAGCCCGGAGTCGGCTCGCCGAGTGCGGCTGCGCGAGCCCCGCCGACGGCGCCCCCGGCCGGCCCGGACCCCGCGTTCCCGCCCCGCGCCCGCCGCCCCGCCGGTCTTTCCCCGGAGCGCCGGACGGCCGAGTAACCCCACCTCGCCGCAAGCCGGGACGCCCACCGCCCTCCCGGGCTCCGGGCTTTTTCCCGAGGCCCGACTGCGCCCGAGTCGTCGTAGCCGCCGCGGCGGCCAGGCTGCTGGCGACACCAGGGAAATGAGGAGTTAATAATGGACGTTCCTGGGACCACTCACACAATTTCTCAGTCCAAACTGTAAAAGGCTCCCTGTGAGGCGCACCGGGTCTGCCTCTTTCCGAAAGCGCAAAACTTAATGCCGGCAGGTGCTTTTAAAGACACTCCCCCGAGGAACAGGAAGCCAACCGAAGTGGGCTTGGATGTTTTCAATTCCAAACGCTTTAGTGCCCGGGATCTCCTCAGCAAGCAAAAATACTTAGATATTTACTGCAGTTGAAAATGTGGGGGTTAGTTTTTTAGCCTCTTCCCCAGTCAAATCGCGTGGAATCCCATTACCTTAATTTGTGCAACAGCCCGAAGACCTGGAAGGGAACGCAGTCGAGATTTCCCTGAACCTCCAGCGACTGGGGGCGCTGCAATAATGCCTGAGGGCTGCCCTGGGCTGCTTCCTTTTGCGGGTTCTTCTAGAAGACTTGGGATGGGGGTAGTCCTTGGGACGGGGAGTCTAACCCAGGAACTGCCCCTTCAGAAACAATGGTGATGTAACCAGGCTTCTTTGGCTTTATTTCGGTTTATTAATTGTGCTGCCTTTCAAAAATAGCAGTGCTTTTTTCCTCCACCTTTTAACAGGAATTCTCTGAAAATGTATTTATTCCCTACCTTTTTAAGGAATACAGTGGTTAATGAAATCCTTTGTTGACGACTGGCCATCAGATGCCATACCTTGGCCATAACCTAAAGTCCCAAAAGATTGCTGAGGTATATAGGGTCTCTACTTAGGTGATTTCTCTTTTTTTTTCTCTTTGGAATGTTCTCATCACCTTTTCTAATATCTGTTACTGCTGCTCCTCTTCTCATCTGCCTCTTGAACCACTCAGATCCTTCCTCTCATCCTTTCTACTTTACTGTTTATTTTTTACTCTTTTCTCCTTTCTTGTGTTCTTTATGGCTCCAGGTAATGATTGTTGAGGTGTTTATATCCACAATCAGCCAATGGGAGATTTGGTTTCTTCCTCTTCTTCCCATCAGTAAATAGGACAGTGACTCTATATAAAGTGGTATCTTGAGATATTTTCATTGTTGTTCACTCTCAAAAGTTCTTTTTCTGCAAGAGAGAGAGGTGTTTCCTTTTCTTAACTTCCAGATTTGGCCCTCTTCCAGACAATTGCTGGAAAGCTGATCTCTGAATAACTGAAGCGTAACTGTATGTTTTAAAATAGGATTTATCAGACTGTGGGTGAGTTGGGTGGCTTCTCCATATTGCTTCCCTAGCTCTATTTGGTCTGAGACTAAGCTACTGCTGCTGCTGCTGCTAAGTCGCTTCAGTCATGTCCAACTCTGTGTGACCCCATAGACGGCAGCCCACCAGGCTCCCCCGTCCCTGGGATTCTCCAGGCAAGAACACTGGAGTGGGTTGCCATTTCCTTCTCCAATGCATGAAAGTGAAAAGTGAAAATGAAGTCGCTCAGTTGTATCAGGCTGGTAGTGACCACATGGACTGCAGCCTACCAGGCTCTTCAGTCCATGGGATTTTCCAGGCAAGAGTACTGGAGTGGGTGCCATTGCCTTCTCCCAAGACTAAGCTGCTGCTGCTACCGCTGCTGCTAAGTCGCTTCAGTCGTGTCCGACTCTGTGCGACCCCATAGATGGCAGCCCACGAGGCTCCGCCATCCCTGGGATTCTCCAGGCAAGAACACTGGAGTGGGTTGCCATTTCCTTCTCCAATGAGTGAAAGTGAAAAGTGAAAGTGAAAAGTGAAAGTGAAAAGTGAAAGTGAAGTCGCTCAGTCGTGTCAGACTGGTATCCGCCGCATGGACTGCAGCCCACCAGCCTCCTCCATCCATGGGATTTTCCAGGCAAGATTACTGGAGTGGGGTGCCATTGCCTTCTCCGCAAGACTAAGCTAGTGGTTTCCAAAGACAACTCTAAGTAATTTCCAAAGCTTCCTATTCAGGAGCTTTTTAAAAAAAAACAGAATCTTGTAATCTATCCCTCAAAATTTAATTCCTTTGGCATTGGGGTAGGGATGAGGGGGAAAAAATGTCATTTAAAAAAACTATATTATTAAAAATTATATTTGGGGCATACCTACATGTATAGGCACAACAAGAAAGAACAGCTATTTTGGAGGAGACTAAGACATAATTCAGAATACCATTGAAGTAGACATAGATTAGTCAACAATATGCGATGCTGTAAGGTTGAGTCAAGTGAGGACTGGGGAATTTATGTTCTGTGGAGAGAATGAATCACACACATAAATAACCCTAGCATGGCCACCAGTATGAATTCTTTGGGAATCCAGAGAGGGACACTAATTTACACTGACTGAACAAGTCACTGAGAAGTGCTTCATTTTCCTTATCAATAAAAGTTATTTAAAATCCTCATCTTTCTTGAGCTCTGAGTAATACCCAACACTTGGATCACTTATTTCCTCAAATAGTTCTTCTTCCTTTGGCACTATACGCTCTTAGCTTTTCCCGATACCTTTCTGGGTATCGTTTCTCTAATTCCCTCACAGATTCCTTCTCCTCTCCCTAACTGTTAAATATAGGAGTACCTCACAATTTAGTCTGGGTTCTTTTCTGTTTTCGTTATAATCTCTTGGTCTGAACATCATCACCCACCCCAATTATTTTAGTTACCATCAAAAGTTGATGATTACCAGGTATGTGTCTCTAGCCCTGACCCTTATCCTAAATTCCAAATCAACTGCTTCATTAACTTAGTCACTTAAAGTCTCAAAGTTACAAAGTTTAGACCAACTTAGTTGATAAACTCTTCTTGTTTTCCTTTCCCCTCATCTATGTGTGTGTATGCACATTTTAGTCGCTCAGTTGTCAGACTCTTTATGACCCCATGGTCTGTAGCCGGCCAGGCTCCTCTGTCCATGGGATTCTCCAGGCAAGAATATTGGAGTGGGTAACCATTCCCTTCTCCAAGGATCTTCCTGACTCAGGGATTGAACCCAGATCTCCCGCATTGTAGGCAGATTGTTTATATTAGTGTTTATTATCTGAGCTATCAGGGAAGCCCTATCCTCATCTATCTAGTTGTTCAAATCAGACAGGCAGTAGTCACCCCCTGACATCTCCCTTAGATTCATTGCAACACCAAGTTCTGGCAATTTTCTCTCCAAAATCTCTCAAATTGGCCTACTTCTTTCCTGTTGTCACCAATCTAATCTGGTCTCACTGCATATGATCTGAGCCCTTCCACCAGTTCTCCACTTTGCAGTTAAAACAGTTTTACTAAAAGCAAGTAAGACTATTCCTCTTCTCACATAAAACCCTTAAACAGCATCTCCCTGCTCTAAGATAAGACTAGCATTCTTAAGGTGACCTAACAGAGCATGTGAGGTCTTGCCTTTTCTAGTCTGATCTGATACCACTCTCCCCTGGCTTCCTGTGTTGAAGACTTCCCCACTACCTTTTATATTTTCAAACATGCTGCAGTCTCAACAGCACAGGCTCTGTGCACATGACCTTCTTCTCCCTTTTAACTTGAGTATGGAAAAAGCATTTCTAACTTCCCAGACAAGTTCAAGACCCCTTGTTGATGAAGCCCTTCTACAACTAATGTACTTTTCCCTCTATGACTTACCTCAGTTTTTAGCATTTGTTTGGAGAAGGAAATGGCAACGCACTCCAGTATTCTTGCTGGGAAAATTTCATGGACAGACGAGCCTGACAGGCTACAGTCCAAGCGGTTGCAAAGAGTCGGACACGACTGAGCACACATACGTAGCATTTGGTATGCGTATATACTGCATATGTGTCTGTTGTTCCCTTCAAGAGGAGGACTGAACCTACTTTTGCTTACACAGTGCCTGGCATTTAATAGCTGCCCAATAAATATTTCTTAAGTGAATGTTGTCCTCTGACGTTCGTTATGGCATTCTGGAAAGTTGAATCATGCAATTAGGAGATCAGAGAGGAAACGTTTGTATGATTAGTAGAAAGAGATATGGTATACGTTGGCAGACAATTCTTCACAGAGCTGTCATACTTCAGTTACATCTAGTAAGCAGAGACACCAGCGCTTTTTCTCTAGACTATCTTTTCCAAATGTTTGTATATCAGATTTAGAAGGTTGAGATTGTGTTTCCCACTGGAGCAGGAGGCACACCTTATTTACCATCCAATATGATAACTTCTCCTTCTGTAGTGAAGGTTGAATGGGTTTACCTGTTCAGTTCAATCGCTCAGTCATGTCTGACTCTTTTCAACCCCATGGACTGCAGCACGCCAGGCTTTCCTGTCCATCACTGACTCCCAGAGCTTGTTCAAATTCATGTCCATCGAGTCAGTGATACCATCCAACCATCTCATCCTCTGTTGTCCCCTTCTCCTCCCGCCTTCAATCTTTCCCAGCAGCAGGGTCTTTTCCAATAAGTTAGTTCTTCGCATTAGATGGCCAAAGATTGATTTTGAAGTGAAGTGAAGTGAAGTCGCTCAGTCGTGTCTGACTCTTTGCGACCCCATGGACTTTAGCCTACAATGCTCCTCTGTCCATGGGATTATCCAGGCAAGAGTACTGGATTGATTTTAGATATAAGTAAATGGACACAGGGAGAAAAAATAAGTGGAGAAGTAAACTGAAGGTAGGATGTCTTAACTCACACAAAGATAATGCAGTTACTGGAAGCGACAAGAAATTCCATCGTATTTAAAGGTTAAATATAAAGAGGGCACTTGAGTGAACAATCACTGTTCCTCCTTCCTAATGCCCTACCCTACCTATCCCCATTCTCTTAACTCAGGACCAGGCTTATTTGACACTTTGATCTAAGTGTAGTCATCTTTTATTTTCATATAGTCTATCTATGGGCTCCCCTGGTGGCTCAGTCAGTAAAGAATCTGCCTGCAATGCAGGAGAGGTAAGAGACCCCGGTTCAATCCCTGGATCAGGAAGATCCCCCCGGAGGAGGAAATGGCAACCCCCTCCAGTATTCTTGCCTGGGAAATCCCATGGACAGAGGAGCCTGGTGGGCTGCCGTCCATAGGGTCTCAAGAGTCAGACACAACTGAAGCAACTTAGCATACAGTGCCAGAGTTAATTAAAACAACTATCCAGATTCTTTATTCAACAGTTCCTTAATTTAGAGAAGTAGTTGTCAACCTCAGTAATAGTTGTCTTAGCCTTCATAGACCTCCTTTTTTTTTTTTTTAACTGCAAATATTGGAGCTTCAGCTTTAGCATCAGTCCTTCCAATGAATATTCAGGGCTGATTTCCTTTACGATTGACTCGTTTGATCTTCTTTCGGTCCAAGGAAATCTCAAGAGTCCTCCAACACCACAGTTCAAAAGCATCAATTCTTTGGTGCTCAGCTTTCTTTATTGTCCAACTCTCACATACAGTCGTGACTACTGGAAAAACCGTAGCTTTGACTAGACAGACCTTTGCTGGCAAAGTGATGTCTTTGCTTTTTGATATGCTGTCTAGGTTGGTTATAACGTTCCTTCCAAGGAGCAAGCATCTTTTAATTTCATGGCTGCAGTCACCATCTGCAGTGATTTTGGAGCCCCCCAAAAAAAAAATCTCTCACTGTTGCCATTTTTCCCCCATCTATTTGCCATGAAGTGATGGGACCAGATGCCATGATCTTCGTTTTTTGGATGTTGAGTTTTAAGTGAAAAGCCAACTTTTTCACTCTCCTCTTTCACTTTCATCAAGAGGCTCTTTAGTTCTTCTTTACTTTCTGCCATAAGGGTGGTGTCATCTGTGTATCTGAGGTTATTGATATTTCTCATGGCAGTCTTGATTCCAGCTTGTGCTTCATCCAGCCCAGCAATTCACATGATGTACTCTACATATAAGTTACCTGTAACTTATCGTAAAAGATGTAGGCTTCTTGAGCTTGAGGTTCTTCAGCTCTGATGCAAACCCACTGCATGTGCAGCATCACCTGGGTTACTCCGTATTTTCCTGGCTGAGACCCGGGAGGCAAGGGAACTGTTATGAACAGGAAGCTGGTGCTCCTTGCTGTGAAAAAGTGAAAATCAAAGTCACTCAGTCATGTCCGACTCTTTGCAACCCCATGGACTGTACAGTCCATGGAATTCTCTAGGCCAGAATACTGGAATGGGTAGCCTCTCCCTTCTCCAGTGGATGTTCCCAACATCCCCTGGGATCGAACCCAAGTCTCCTGCATTACAGGCTGGTTCTCCAGCTGAACCACAAGGGAAGCCCATGCCATATGTATTACACTCCTTTCACCCAGAAGATTCAGATCTTCTGCTAGCATCCAAGAAACTGTAGCAGGCTAAGTTATTAGCTTGCAAGGAGCGTAAAATCTCAGACCCTTCACAGCTCTTAACAAGCTACAATGCGTTGAAGTGAAAGAAAGAGATGAAAAGGTCAAACAGCAGGTGGAGATTTGTCTTTTGGGAAATTGGGGGGAAAGTCTCGTGAGGAAGAGAGCTGGGACAAGAGATTGAAGTGGGAGCATTTTGCTGGTCAAACCTGAGCAACCCTGGGAGTCATAACTCAGAACAGAGCCAGAGAGAACACTGATTGTCATTTGCTCCTCTTTGGATAGGGAACTGTTGCAAGTCAGGAAGAGGAAAGGGAGGTAAAAGCAGTTGATCTGGAGGTACACCAGTTAAAGCAGCCTGAAGTTTTTCATTTGTCTCTGAGGGGTGTGATGTAATGTGGAGGAGGAGATAAAGGCTTATGTGTGAGAGTGCTAAGTCACTTCAGTCATGTCCTACTCTTTGTGACCCTATGGACTGTAGCCCACCAGGCTCCTCTGTCCATGGGGGATTCTCCAAGCAAGAATACTGGAGTGGGTTGCCATGCCCTCCTCCAGGGGTCTTCCTGACCCAGGGATCAAACCCAAGTTTCTAATGTCTCCTGCATTGGCAGGTGGGTACTTTTACCACTGGCGCTACCTGGGAAGCCTGAGAAAGGCTTTGGAATCAGGTAAATCTGGGCTCAAATCTCAGCTCTATTTCTGACTGATTGATCGATCTTGGGCATGTTATCCTCCAGAGCCTCAATTCCTCACCTGTAATCTTAAGATAAAATATCTACTTTGCAGGAGTAAGTGGCATGATGCATGACAATGCCTGGTATATGCCCGGTGCGCAATAAATAAGTAATATTACCAACTGTATGATTAGGATGTCCTGGATAATTGTGTCCTGGTGAGGGTAGGAAAGTTCAGAACCTTCCTCAGTATTTCCAAAGACAGGAATTGGTCAGAGTCCAATTTTGCTTCAAATTCTTGATCCTATTGCAATTTCCATGCTTCACTGCACTTTCCCACCCATTCTTTCCTGTGTGGATGAAATAGCTGCTTCCCTAAAAGCAAAGGAAACACGGAATAAAATAGAAAGCAACTTGACATTGAACGCTGGCCATTCTCATCACAGGAAATTTCTCACAGGCCATCATTCTCCTCAGATCCCACTCTGCCACTCTGTTACCTCGGATTCTCACTCTGCTAAGAACCTCCCCCACGATTTTTTAAATTTCTGGGACCCACCCCCCAAATCTGTCTTGGGACAATTCCCAAATTCTTGTTCAATTTATTACTCAGAAATTTTGCTTTTTGTTTTCTGGTCTTCATTTGTATCCCAAATAGCTTTGGAAGCCTTATTTTCTTTTCAAAAAATAAAAAAGATCTATTCAGTGATTTTTGATAAAGAGTTAACTCTGTTTTACAGAAGTAGTTCTTAAAATTTGGCATGAATGAAAAACACCTGGAATGCTTACTTAACATATAGTGGTTCTACCATGTGTCCTCCACACAAAGATTTGGATTCATGAATCTGTATTTTATAAGCACTCCAAGAGCTTCTGAAAAAGGCAGTCCATGGGCCATACTTTGAATATCTTAGAACACCTCAAACAGCAGTCAGCTTTCACAAATGAGATGGTTTTTCTGTGACATGGAGTTAAACTAGGATTGACTTAGTTGTTCAAGAAACCTGATCGTCTATGGTTCAAGTCTTTCATGTTGTTTCTTTATAGAGAGACCAATTAGGAAAGACTAATTCCTAATGCCTTAATCACAAAATGATATCCTAATAGTCCAAATTTGTTAATGTTAGTGATATGATTTCAAAGCAATGCTACAGGAGACAGTCTTACTTCCAAAGAGGGAAAAGTCTTATCTGATTACTGGCCAGGACTTATTGAATAGGTTCCTGATTTGAAGGGGCCGTACAATAATAGCCAGATTATAAGGATTTTCTCTAGGTTGAGAAAATAAGGTTTTTATATCTGTCTTTTAGACTGTCAACGGGTCTTTGATGTTTTGTACAGCTTTAGGAGGCAGTGATAGCAGACCTGGAGTTGAACACACCACAATCATTATCCAGCATAACCAGATGACATATGAATCAGTTTTAAAGACAGAAGAAGGAGATAGCCATCTATAAGGATAATAAGGCCAAAGATGACTTAGGATTCAAAAAAAACTATCTCCAAACTACCTACTTTTTGTTTCTCAAAAAATCAAATTTCAAAACCAGAGCAATACTTTATCAAGATAACAATGGGATGTTAATCTGGAAAAAATAAAAATAAAATTTAAAGAAATTAAGAAATGAAAATTCAGATAATCTGAATGCAATTGTCACCAAAGTTCTTCCGCAAACTTCAGAAGTAAATATTTAAACTGAGTTGCATTTTCAAACTAACAGGCAAATCAACTATTCGTGGTAAGTAGAGCAAATATCTTTATATAATAAGTTATCATTAATTTTTACATATACAAGTGAAACAGGCATCTTTTAAATAAGGACAATGAGGTATAGTAATGGGAAAAACTGCTGCTGCTGCTGCTAAGTCGCTTTAGTCATGTCCGACTCTGTGCGACCCCAGAGACGGCAGCCCACTAGGTTCCCCTGTCCCTGGGATTCTCCAGGCAAGAACCCTGGAGTGGGATGCCATTTCCTTCTCCAATGCATGAAAGTGAAAAGTGAAAGTGAAGTTGCCCAGTCATGTCCGACTCCTAGCGACCCCATGGACTGCAGCCCACCAGGCTCCTCTGTCCACGGGATTCTCCAGGTGAGAGTACTGGAGTGGGTTGCCATTGCTTTCTCCGAATGGTAAATAACTAGGGAAATTGTTTATAAATTGAATACTTTCAATGAGGTAAATAAAATACTAATTTAATTTCAAATTTTCATTATAAAGTTTTTAAAAATCAAGACACATTTGACCTTTGATCTTATTTTCTCTTTACAGTGTACATCCAAGATATAAATCTAGTACCATTCTATTGAAAAGACAAAAACTAAAATGAATGACTAGAAGTAATTACCATTATTAAAATAAAGTAAAATGAAGAGATTCACTTTAAAAAGAATGAAAGATGACTTCACCAACTACATATTTAGATTCAAATTAGAGAAACTACTGACTTAAAACATTAGAAATTCAGATGTAGCCCATTTTCTCAAGTTACAGCAAACTAAAATTAAAAACGGAGCTGTGGTAGAACTCGCAGAGTAGTCTCACACTCTTCTCCCGTCCACCTGCAAATTTTTTCCACAGGATTCTAACAATCTCCAGGGATTTGCACAGGTACAGTCCAAGAAATTAGTCCTCTGAGAAACCCCATGGCATTCACTGACTTCCTCCTTCCCTCCCCTGATGTACTGAGGTATTTTCTCCTGTTATTTCCAAACCCAACAAAACTCCCCTGCTGCAGTTCTGTCTGTGCCAAAGGGGCCAACCCCTAACTTGAAGGGCGCTCATGTCTGTACCAAGATACAGTTTGCCATTGGCACTATTTCCCCTTGCTCTTGTCTTTAGCTCCCTAACTCCCATGTACGTTATTGCAAAACATATAATTATATAATTTATTTGTAGCTCTAGGACTTAGGCATGAGTTCATGGAATAGACAACATGTTCCACTAAGCCTTTTTCTCTAACACTGGGCAATTGACCTTAAAGCGAACTTTTCGTACTTCTCTTCACTTAGGGTGAGCTGCTTTTTCCCTTCCTCTGTAAATAGACTGCTCTACTGCTTTGCTAATGTGCCCAAACATGCTCAAATCCTAGACCAAAAAACAGCTTAGCTCAAACTGTGACCCCAGCTACAAAAACAACTTCTGAAGAGGGTCTTGGATGTTTAAGAGATGATTTACTATATTAATATTCTTTTTTTTTTTTTTCTTTTTTTTTTTTTTTTTTTTATTTTAAATTTTATTTTATTTTTAAACTTAACATAACTGTAATATTCTTAATAACAGCTTCTATTGAACATTGGACTTCCCTGGTGGCTCAGATGGTAAAGAATCTGCCTACAATGCAGGAGACCCGGGTTCGATCCTTGAATCGGGACGATCCCCTGGAGGAGGGAAATGGCAACCCACTCCAGTATTCTTGCCTGGAGAATTCCACAGACAGAGGAGCCTGGTGGGCTACAGTCCATGGAGTCATAAAAAAGTCAGACATGACTGAGCAACTAACACTTCACTTTCATTAAACATCCATATTAGACTAGGCATCTTACTCAACATTGAAAAAGAACAACTACTTCCTCCTAAGAATTTAAACTGATAATCCAAATCTGCTTCAGAGAGAAGTCCATTGCAAAAAAGTGAAGTGAAAATCACGTCCAACTCTTTGCAACCCCATGGACTATACAGTCCATGGAATTCTCCAGACCAGAATACTGGAGTAGGTAGCCTATCCCTTCTCCAGCACATCTTCCTGACCCAGGAATCGAAGCAGGGTCTCCTACAGGTGGATTCTTTCCCCACTGAGCCATCCAGGAAGCTCTCCATTGCAAAGGAATCAATCAAGAAATATTTATAGAATACCTTTTATATTAAAGGCTCTGTACAAAGACGAAATGCCTTGACCTTAACAAATTTACTTCTTGTGCTGATTATTTATGTTGTGCTCTCAGCTCCATGCCCACCCTTTCATATTCTGCTCTGGGATGCTGGGTCTGGGTCTGGAAACTACATTTCCCAGACTCCCTTACCAGTTACCTTCATCTTAGGGTCACCTAGTGGAGGCTGTGGTAATTAAAGAGATATTGGAAGGGTGGTAAAGGGGAGACAGGGCTTGCTTTCTATTTGCAATTCCTGTCAAAATATAACAGCTCCAAAATAATTTCAATATCTTTGGGCATATTTAGACCAGCGATGCCACACCTCTCCAATGCTGCTAGGACTAGTCAACTTCTGCTTCCTTATTAGTGTAAACACCAGCCATACAACACCTCCCTCATCAGTTCGGTTCAGTCACTCGGTTGTGTCCAACTCTTTGCGACCCATGGGCTGCAGTGCACCAGGCTTCCCTGTCCATCACCAACTCCTGGAGCTTGCACAAACTCATGTCCATCGAGTCGGTGATGCCATCCAACCATTTTATCCTCTGTCGGCCCCATTTCCTCCTGCCTTCCATCTTTCCCAGCATCAGGGTCTTTTCCAATGAGTCAGTCCTTCCAATTAGGTGGCCAAAGTTATTGGAGCTTCAGCTTCAGCATCAGTCCTTCCAATGAATATTCAGGACTGATTTCCTTTATGATTGATTTGGTTGATCTCCTTTCAGTCCAAGGGACTTTCAAGAGTTTTCTCCAACACCACAGTTCAAAAGCATCAGTTCTTCAGCTCTAAGCTTTCTTTATAGTCAACTCTCACATCCAAACATGACTACTGGAAAAACCATAGCTTTGACTAAATGGACCTTGTTGGTATGCTGTCTAGATAGGTCATAGCTTTTCTTCCAAGGAGCAAGTGTCTTTTAATTTCATGGCTGCAGTCACCATCTGCAGTGATTTTGGAGCCCCTCCCCTCCAAATAAAGTCTATCATGATTTCCATTGTTTCCCCATCTATTTGCCATGAAGTGATGAGACTGGATGCCATGGTCTTAGTTTTCTGAATGTTGAGCTTTAAGCCAACTTTTTCACTCTCCTCTTTCACTTTCATCAAGAGGCTCTTTAGTTCTTCTTTACTTTCTGCCATAAGGGTGGTGTCATCTGCGTATCTGAGGTTATTGATATTGCTCATGGCAGTCTTGATTCCAGCTTGTGCTTCATCCAGCCTGGCATTTCGCATGATGTATTCTGCATATAAATTAAATAAGCAGGTTGACAATATACAGCCTTGACGTTCTTTTTTTTCTCATAGACCCAGGTATTAACAATACAAAGACTTCCTATAAGCAAGAAGTTTTTTCATTTAGTTCTCTGTCCTGCCCCAGCCCAACCCAGCAGTTTCTAGCTATTAATTCTTTCAGCATTCCTGTCGCCCTTTCAGTTTTTCAATACCCCATGTGAGTGTGGTTTAGTCACTAAATCATGTCTGAGTCTTGCAAGCCCATGGACTGTAACCCACCAGGCTCCTCTGCCCACAGAATTTCCCAGGCAAGAATACTGGAGTGGGTTGCCGTTTCCTTTTCCAGGGGATCTTCCTGAACCAGGGATTGAACCTGGGCCTCCTGTATTGCAGGTAGATTCTTTACCATTCCTGTTGCCCTTTCAGTTTTACAGTATCCATGTGACTAATTCCTTGAATTAAATTCCTCCATCTGAAATACCTAGCATGGTTTCTGATTTCCTGCCTAGACTCCTATTGGTAGATTTTAATCAGGCAGATTTAAAATATCTGGTCAAGGAGACAATATTTACTCATGCCAAGAAAAAAAAAAAAAAAGAAACATTCAGAAAAATAACCTTTGAAATAAACTATTCTGATAAAATATCCTTCTGGGATTCAAAAAAGCAGCCAATCAGTTGCTATGGGTTGATCAAACACAGGCATCATGCCTTTTCTTTCTTAAAAAATAATTTTATTTATTTGTGTGGCTGTGCCAGGTCTTAGTTGCAGCATGTGAGCTCTTAGTTGCAGCTTGTGGGATCTTAGTTCCCTGACCAGGGATCAAACCCAGGTCCCCTGCACTGGGAACAAGGAGTCTTAGCCACTAGACCACTGGGGAAGTCCCATGCTTTTTCAATTAATTTTTTTTGGGTTTAATCTTCAAGAGTGTGATCAAAGTACTATTAGTTCTCATTCTATAGATGAAAAATACTGGTTCTGAGAGGTTAAATATATGCTCACATACAGCTAAGATGGTAGCAAAGCTGAGATTCATACCTAGGCCTGTGTATCCATCCTTTCCATTATTCCATGTTAGTTCAGAAGGGGTGATACTTGAGGTGGATCTTGAAGAATAAGCTTCAGATAGAATGGTCAGAGGAGAGCATTTTAGTGGAAACGATAGCTAACAAAAGGCATGAGATTGGGGAAATGCCAAGTATTCCTGGGGATAAGAAATAAAACTTGTGCAAAAGTTTGTGATGAAAGCCATCACACAGGGCAAAAAAAGTAGGTTGGGGCCAGATTAAGAAGGACCTTGGGTGGCACATGAGGAATTTAGAAACCACATATTTTAAATCAGGGATCAGAGAAGTGAAATGGCAGAAGTGAAAAGCTGTTTGGTATTGTTGATTAATGGACTTCATCTCTGTTACTTGTCAAGCCGATGTTGTTACCAAAGGCTTTTTAAAGAATCAACAAATAAAAACAAGACAAGAGAAAAACCTTTATGGATTAACCATCAAAACAAGTGATTAGAAAAGGAATTTTAACTTTGCATAGATTTCAGGGTTAGCAAAAAAGCAAACATCAAGCAAAAAAAAAATAAAATAAAAACTTGTAGAGAACAAAACTGGTTTTTATCACAGAGGAAAAAGAAGAGTACTGTTTATCCTTTGCTGTAAGATAAATCAAAGTCCTAAAATAATCTACATGGCTATGAAAAATGTTAAGTACTTTTTGTAGAAAGGTATTATTATTTGACTAATACATTTTTCAGGGATAAAATGAAGAAATATTAAAATGACAAGTCAGCAACCCTAAATTGAGAGACACCAATAAAGTGGGCCACCCATCAACCTGTCAGTGGACTATTACGTTCTGTTACAAACCTCTCCTTGAAGCAATTGGATTCAGACACATTATGGGTTAGATAGACTTTTGTGGGCTAGTCTGGAAATTCAACTGTCATTTATAACTTTGTTTCCATGGCAAAATGCCTTTACAAGTTCTAAACAGCAGACTTTCAAATTAACTTTTGGAATATAACCCATTTGCAACTTAGGGACTGCCTGTGCTTTGAATGTAGATTGTCTATTATAACACGGTTTTAACTCTACTGAATCTCAGAGGATTTCAAATTAGTATCTTTCTTTCAAATCCAATACCATATTTGGGAAAAGGGGATTTAAAATCGCAACCCACCTAGTGTGAAGAAAAGGCAAACCCAATGACTTTTTTTCCATTAATGGTCTGATTATAAGGAAGCAAGCATTTTGTCTATAAGTAGAAAGAGTAAAATGATGAATTAAAAAAACACCTGAGCATTTATCTCATGAAGACAGTATTTGTTATCTTTTTGCATAGCTTTTCTCTACGATACAAAGGTAACTCAAAGAAAAGAAATGCATACATTAATCTTAAAAAGCCTGCTTAAACTATGCTTAATGATGATCTTTGTATCCTGTAGGTGAAAATTTTCTAGACTAGAACTGTAGGGATTATTGCAGGAATTTTCCATTGAATACTACACCAAAAGATGTAGGCAAACACGTGTAAATGAAACCTGGTGTTAAATTTTTTCTTTTCCAGGGAATGAAATATTTGTTGTTCAGGAAAAGGATATAAAACATTTGCCTGGATTTCCAGTTAATTTTACTCTTTCAGCGATTTCTTTTTTCCTCTTTAGAAAGAATTGAAATAGATACAGCAAAATGAGATATTTCTCTTTTCTTTCAACTTGTACTTTATTGAAGACATTTATTTACTTAAATTTATTTTTAATTGGAGGATAATTGCTTTACAATGTTATGTTGGTTTCTGCCAAACAACCTGAATCAGCCATGTGTATACCTATATCCCCTTCCTCTTGAGCGCCCCCATCCCACCCCGCTAGGTTGTCAGAGCACGTGGCTGAGCTCCTTGTGTTATACAGCTGTTTCCCACGAGCTATCTGTTTCACACATGGTTGTGTATATATTTCAATGCTACTCTCTCAACTGGAGACTTCTTTAAGCTTTTTAAATTCATAGCTGATAGTTTTGGGACAGTATATGATATGAAGTTCTGATTTGCCATCAGTTAGAATGGTTTCCATTATCATTCTTAATGGTGGCTTATTTGTTTACCCCTGGAATTTTTGTTTGCTTCTTTTATAAACCAGATTTCTTCCTGGTCTATTTATCATGTAGGTGGTAGGGATAATACCCTTTATGCTGCTAAGTCGCTTCAGTCGTGTCCGACTCTATGCGACCCCATAGACAGCAGCCCACCAGGCTCCCCCATCCCTGGGATTCTCCAGGCAAGAACACTGGAGTGGGTTGCCATTTCCTTCTCTTTATAGTGAGATCTTAATAAATATATCTTATATTTAAATCTTTATATATAAGATTTATATAAATATATCATATTTATATATATCTTATATATAAAGATCTTATAAATACCCTTTATAGTGAGATCTTAAAAACATTTAAATTAAAATTTAAATTAAAAACATTTTTGTTTCATTAGATACCCTAAGTATCTTTAGAAGCCAGCCTGACAGTTTGAAAATTGTTATCTTTTTTATTTAGAGTTTACCTGGTCCTTTATTTTCATCTGTTGTTTTCAAAATTCTTAATTTTGTATTTTTCATAATAACACTTGAAAGCCACCAACCTGGGAGTCAAAAATTCTGGATACTAGTTACTCTTTCAACAAGTACTTCCTGAGGGCCTTTTTGTGTAGTTCATCCATTGCCATTCAGTTCTACAAATGTTTTACTTCTTATTGTGATTTTCTCTATGATCCATAGAGTTTTTTAGGAGTACTTTTTGTTCTTTCCAAACATTTTAAATTCACGTTTTATTCTTGAATTTTAATATTTTTTATCCTGGGCCGAGAACATATTTTATACAATAGTTGATTCATTGAAGTGGTTGAACTCTCTTTGGTGATGTATATGTAGTCATTTAAAAAAAAACATGCACTTGAAAAGAATATATATTTTCTATTTGATGCAAAGATCTATTCATATCTATTGGCTTAAGCCTTTTAGTTTTGTTGTTCAACTCTTGAAAATTCTTATTAGTCATTTTGAGTTTGAGCTCTCCATTTAAAATCTCCCACTGAGATTATCAATTCATTCATGTCTCCTAGTAATTTAGTAAGATATTGCTTTAGAAATTTTGGAGCTATGTTTTAAAGTACCCATTGGTTTCCCTGTTGGCTCAGATGGTAAGGAATCCTCCTTCAATGCAGGAGACCCGGCTTCTATCCCTGGGTCAGGATAGAAGGATAGAAGATCCACACTTCCCTTGGAGGAAGGCGTGGCAATCCACTCCAGTATTCTTGCCTAGAGAATTTCATGGACAGAAGAGCCTGGTGGGCTACAATCCAGAGGGTCGTGACTGAAGTGACTAACACTTTCACACTACATGTTGAAGGTTGTTATATTTTCTTGGTGGATCATTCTTATTATTCATTGTCTCTTTTATCTTATTAATACCTTTGCCTTAAATTCTCTTTTGGCTCATTTTACTTTTGCTATTAAATGCTTTTCTATTTGTCTGATTTAGCATACATCATTTTTCTCTCTCTTTATTTTTTTGTCTTTCTGTGCAGTTGTTTTATTTGTGTCTTGTATAAACATCTAGAGCCTATATTTTTATACATTCTGATTATCTCTATCATTTTATAGGTGAATGTAATTTTTAAATATTTATCGTGATTACTCATCTATTTAGACATATTTCTACACACTAGTTGTATTTTTTAAATTGTATTTTTCTTTGCTTTCTCCTTTTGTGCTCTCTAATGGGTTAAACAAAGTTTTTCATGTGCCCCATAATTTTCTCTGCTGGCTTGGAAATTGCAGATTATTTTTCTGTTCTTGAGTGGATTGATTTATTTATTTCTGTTTCTATCCTCTCGATGAGCACAGTTCCAATTTTGGCAGACCTTTTGTGCGTGCTAAGTTGTTTCAGTTGTGTCCGACTCTTTGTGACCCTATGGACTGTAGGCTACCAGGCTCCTATGTCCATGGGATTCTCTAGGCAAGAGTAATGAAGTGGGTTGTCATGCCCTCCCCCAGGGGATCTCTCCAACCCAGGGATCGAACCCGTGTCTCTTATGTCTCCTGCATTGGCAGGCTGTTCTTTACCATTAGTGCCACCTTGAAACAAACTTTCAGTTCAGTTCAGTTTAGTTGCTCAGTTGTGTCCGACTGTTTGCGACCCCATGAATTGTAGCACGCCAGGCCTCCCTGTCTATCACCAACTCCCAGGGTTCACTGAGACTCACGTCCATCGAGTCGGTGATGCCATCCAGCCATCTCATCCTCTGTCGTCCCCTTCTCCTCCTGCCCCCAATCCCTCCCAGCATCAGAGTCTTTTCCAATGAGTCAACTCTTCTCATGAGATGGCAAAGGACTGGAGTTTCGGCTTTAGCATCATTCCTTCCAAAGAAATCCCAGGGCTGATCCCCTTCAGAATGGACTGGTTGGATCTCCTACTCTTTAGTAAATACAACTCCTCTGCCTTCTTAGTGCTCCCATTTTGTTACTTTTTTTTTGGTTATATCTAAAGTTTTAGTGTATTTCTTAATTGAGCAAAATACATATTTGTGCATTAGTTTATACTGTTATTCATATTTACTGGCATATTTTTAGCTATTTCTGTTCTCCATGTTACATCTCATATCCTAGACTTTCCCTGTAAGTTCATTTTTCTTCTAGTGGAATGAAGCATGTACTTTAATAGCTCTTTTGGTGAAAATTTTGGTCAGGATCAAATGATTCTTAACCATATCTGACCTAGATACATCTTTTCGTAATTAGTATTTTGTAGTGCCTTCTTGACTTCATGAAATAAAATACATAGATAATATAACAGCAATACATAAAAATTTTAAGCAATCAATATAATGTCGCAACTGCTTAGTAAAAGGAAAGTAAATTATAAAAAATAATGTGCTTCCTTGGAGGTCTTCCTTGGTAGTTAAGAATCTGCCTGCCAATGCAGGGGACATGAGTTTAATCCCTGGTCTGGGAAGATCCCACAGGGTGCAGAGCAACAAAGCCCATGTGCCACAGCTACTGAGCCAGTGCCCTAGGGCAGAAGAGCCACAGCTACTGAGCCCACACTCCACAACTATTGAGTACCGGGTGCCTAGAGCCCGTGCTCAGCAACAAAAGAAGCCACTACAGTGCGAAGCCCTAGAACCGCAAGGAAAAGTAGCACCGGTTTCCCACAACTAGAGTAACCCTGTGCACAGCAACGAAGACCCAGTACAGCAAAAATAAACAGATTTTTAAAAAGTACTATTTTTTTAATGTAAATAAAAGTTTGAATACAACCACTAGAAAGCATGATGAAGTAATCACATGCTTACATATACTTATCATGTTTAAGTTTGCATTTAAGGGAAGGAAAGCAATATTTAACTCAATATTATCAGTATTTTTATTTCACATTTTAATTTTACATTTTCTTTTTTTATGTTATTTACTGCTTATTTTATATTTTACTTCATATTTGACATTTAAATAAAGAGGCTAAATACGTGTGCACATCCATGTATGCACGTCCATGCATAGAACCATATGACTATGATAGCTACAAGGTGCAGATGTGTTGTTTATTGGGACTCAGATTTCTTCAATGGCCTTGCTATTGGTGACATGGTTTTCCAAAACAGTGAAAAATCTTTAGTACAAAGTTTTAAATGACACAAATTACAATGGTCCCTCTCTGAATTTGCATCATAGTTGTTTTTCTGGGTAATTCAACATATATTATTTTTATGATGCTTTTGAATTGTGGTACTGGAGAAGACGGAGAAGGCAATGGCACCCCACTCCAGTACTCTTGCCTGGAAAATACCATGGGTGGAGGATCCTGGTTGGCTGCAGTCCATGGAGTCGCTAAGAGTCAGACATGACTGAGCGACTTCACTTTGACTTTTCACTTTCATGCATTGGAGAAGGAAATGGCAATCCACTCCAGTGTTCTTGCCTGGAGAATCCCAGGGATGGGGGAGCCTGGTGGGCTGCTGTCTATGGGGTCGCACAGAGTCGGACACTGAAGTGACTTAGCAGCAGCAGCAGCTGGAGAAGACTCTTGAGAGACCCTTGGACAGTAGGGAGATCAAACCAGTCGATCCTAAAGGAAATCAACCCTGAATATTTGTTGGAAGGACTGTTGCTGAAGCTGAAGTTCTAATTCTTTGGCCACCTAATTCAAAGAGATGACTCACTGGAAAAAACCTTGATGCTGGGAAAAATTGAAAGCAAAAGGTGAAGGGGGCGACAGAGGATGAGATGGTTAGATAGCATCACTAACTCAATGGACATGAATTTGAGCAAATCCCAGGAGATAGTAGGGGACAGAATAACCTGGCATGCTGCAGTCCATTGGGTCACAAAGAGTCCGATATGACTAATCTTATGAACAATTTTTGTGTTCCTATGTAAAAATGGAGATAGGTCTTAGGTTCAGAAGATTATAGAGAGGATTTTCACCTCTATGTATATATGGTAGAACATTAGAGAGTCATTCAGGACAGAACAGTATTTTGTTGAATGGGACTTCCTCAGCATAGAGCTGACCATCCAGCATTCTTGGCCCGCCTGTCTTCTAATGACCAATAGTATCTTCCCAATTACTGTGATAACTCAAATTGCCTCCTCACATTTCTCACATACACCATAAGGGCAGTAGTGCCCCATTTGAAGCCAACTCAACTAGTTAATCTCCTGCATAGTGGTTCTTCACGTTGGGTCCGCAGAAGCTCATGTGATTTCAGGAGATCCATGGACTCCAAAAAAAAATACATAGACTTTCACACTTGATACAACATACTTTGTTGCTTTGTCAAAGACCACCGTTAACACTCTGTTCAAGCCCAGCAACAATAACCTTCACATATAACGTGAGAACTTACAGACCCCATCTATTTATCACTGTATAACCTATATAACTTATATCTTTCTGCATATAATTTATATACATTTGCCTGTTATATAGAACATTAAGAAAAGCATATAATGGTAGGGCAAATTTACTTCCTTTCAATATGGTGATAACTATTTTTCAACATAATTGATGTACTTTGTTTTATGTGTTTAATTTTATGTATTTTAAAACATTATTTTTAGAAGTGAGTGCCATATCTTCACTAGATTACCAAAGGGATTTTTCACCCAAAAAGTGGATAAAATCTCAGACCCAGGGCTTTAACATCTTCAAATTATTTTGCATACATTGGCTCCATGGTAGGGGTTCAGAACCAAGACCTCAGTGAGGGAGTGTCCAAGAATGAGTCAGAAGTCAACATAACTCAGAAATATAGTTAGACTGTACAAGATAGGAATACAAGAAGCTACTGATAAGGTAATAGTCTCTTTGACCCAGTTTCTGTTCCATCAAGCTAGACCTAGGGTTCTCAAACTTTGGTGTGCCTAAGAATTCTGAAGAGTAAGTTCAGAAACACTGAGTTAGTAGAATCAGAATCACTAGGGGTTGGAGTATCATATTGGTGATATGGGTGATTCATAGACCAAACTCTGAGCAACCCGGGATACACATGGACTTCTTACACAATATTTTAAAGGGACTAGTCGGAACCTGATATACATTGCATTTTCCCACTCCATTGCCCTGAAAAGTCCTTCTCTTATTTCATCCCCTTGATGTACTTTTACTTATCTGTTAAGCCTACTGCACAGGGAGACCCTATCTTTATTCCTTTCCAAAGTTCTCCCACCCCTCACATATTCCTTTATACATTTCTCATGCAAAAGGGGTTTTTATATTAAATTATTTATTTGAACACCTGTGTCACTAGGCTAAGATCCTTGAGGGCAGGGAAATATTTCTATCCATCATGGGTTTTTTCCTTCTCATATCTTAGATATTTGTTAACTTGAACTGAAAATGAAGAAATTCTCTTTTCATTGAAAATTCTCATAGACTTTATTCTAAAATCAATCTCATACTTTCAGACTTCTCTATCTATACGAAAGTTTTATTCATTTTGGGGCACTTTGTGCTCCAGGAAAACTGGTGGAACAGGTCTTTAGATAGTTAGATATTTTCAGGAACTGATTTCATGATCCCAATCCTTGCATCTCCTCATATCTAGAAGAGCACTAAATCCCTTCATGGTGACATCAGCTGTTTGTGACTAGCAGAAAACCTTTGTAAGATAAGTGCTTAATTATGTGAACTCCTCCTTCACCAAAATCACATATATTGATCTCCCACTGCCTCCTAGGAGCCAGCTTCACAGAGCTGTCTGAGATGCTGCCTCCAGGGCTGCAGTCCTCATTTTGCCCCAAATAAAACTTGACTCGCAAAAAAAAGTTTTATCCATTTCATCTTTTCCTTTCTTCGATCAAGTTTCTTGGGAATATGTACATATACATTCACCAACGTGTATTGAAAATACCACATATTAGTTATTGTGGCAGAGATAGTTGCCCTCCTAAAGTGAGAATGCCCCTTCTTACAAGCAAGCTGCCAAGACAAAACAAAAACCATATTTCCCAGTCTTCCTTGCAGAAGAGGACAATCCTGTTCCCAATGCTGAGATGGGAACATAAATTATTGAGCAAGACCTCCAGGAAAACCCTTAGAAGGAGGACAGGTTTAGCTGGTTTGAACATTTTTGCCCTTTCCCTTTAGACCTTCAGCTTCCTTCCATCAGGAACATGGACACACTGTTGGGAAGTGAAGTGGCCATCTTGGGAGCCCAAAGTGATGAGCAGAGTAGCATGGCTGAGTAAAGGATACAGCAACCTGGACACTGATTACATCATGGAACTGCTGACCAGCCCTAGAATTTCTATTTCTCGATTTCTTGCAGCTAGAGAAAAATAAAACCCCAATTTATTCAAGTTATTCTTCCCTTTCTCTCTTGTTTCCCCCCCTTCCTTCCTCCTCACACCCCTCCTTCTTTTCCCCACCTTCTATTTTTTGGGGGGTTTCTGCAGTAGAATGCAAACACTTGGCTGATAATTACCTAGCCTCATCAATGAGTAAGGTTGCATTCCTGTGAACCTATGTTAGCGCAGCAGGACACTGAAAGAACTTGTTATTCAGTTCAGTTCAGTTCAGTCGCTCAGTCATGTCCGACTCTTCGAGACCCCATGAATCGCAGCACGCCAGGCCTCCCTGTCCATCACCAACTCCCGGAATTCACTCAAACTCACATCCATCAAGTTGGTGATGCCATCCAGCCATCTCATCCTCTGCCATCCCCTTCTCCTCCTGCCCCCAATCCTTCCCAGCATCATAGTCTTTTCAAATGAGTCAACTCTTTGCATGAGGTGGCCAAAGTTCTGGAGTTTCAGCTTTAGCATCATTCCTTCCAAAGAACACCCAGGACTGATCTCCTTTAGAATGGACTGGTTGGATCTCCTTGCTATTACTTGGTTGTTTATTTGACCACTATAGAGATCAAATGGAGAAGGCAATGGCACCCCACTCCAGTACTCTTGCCTGGAAAATCCCATGGATGGAGGAGCCTGGTAGGCTGCAGTCCATGGGGTTGCTCAGAGTCGGGCACGACTGAAGGACTTCACTTTGACTTTTCACTTTCATGCATTGGAGAAGGAAATGGCAACCCACTCCAGTGTTCTTGCCTGGAGAATCCCAGGGATGGGGGAGCCTGATGGGCTGCCGTCTATGGGGTCGCACAGAGTCGGACACGACTGAAGAGACTTAGCAGCAGCAGCAGCAGAGATCAAATATATATTCCATCTGCTTTCTCCATGACTAATTTATAAAGTGGCATTTTTTTCGGGGTTGGGTCTTTGTTGGCATGGTCAGGCTTTCTCCAGTTGCAGAGAGTAGGGGCTCCTCTCTAGTTGCGGTGCATGGGCTCCTCATTGTAGTGGCTTCTCTTGTTGTGGCAGCCAGGCTGTAGGACACAGGCTCAGTAGTTGTGGCCCTTGGGCTTTGTTGCCCCGTGGCATGTGGCATCTTCCTGGACCAGGGATCGAACCCATGTCCCCCGCATTGGCATGCAGATTCTTACCACTGGACTACCAGGGAAGTCCTAAAGTGGCATTTATAAAATCAATGTCATGTTTATAAAGTCACATATGGTGTGTGTATATACAATAAGTATATATGTATACAAATACGTAGCTATTTAGAAAGATGTTTACCAAAGCCCCCGATAATTGACAGTGGTGGGATTTTAGATTATTTTATTTCATTTCTTGAAATTTTATATTTTTCTTGCATCTCTTACATGACTGTGGATGTATGAACTTTTAATACCAAAAATAATAACACAACTTTTAAAAAGTTAGATATAATAGTAAGAACATTTGTATTATTAAAAACAAAACATCTTTGCTAAGAGTATTAGTTAATTAAACAACAACTGTAGGGATGAAACAAAGGACAGCTTTTAAGTCATCAGAAAGGATTTGGGCTCTTGTACTTGGGCTCCAGGGGTACCCTGGGAGCCCTAAGCTGCCACTGAAAGTCTGGCTGGACCACTGTGATGGAAAGGCCACATATAGGTCCATGCCCTACTTGAGCCCAGGCTTCTAGCCATTGTCACCAAGGCACCAGGCAGTGATGGAAGCCATCTTGGACCCTATCAACTCCACGTGGAAAAGAAGAATCACCTGGCTGATCCCTGACCTACAACATCGTGATAGATAATAAAATGATTTTTGTTAGAGAAAAAGAGAAGATCTTGAGTTCTCACTATTCTCTTCTCTTGGGATAGTGGTCTTACCTACCCTGGAATCCACTTCGAAGGCTGGAGACGTACTGTCTAAGGGTGACTCTCCCCCACAGTGTCCTGGCCCTGCTTGGGACTGAGGGCATTGTGCCAGCGTTACTTTTTGTCCTGTCCCACCTGTTTTACAAGCAGCCGTCTTAAAATCTTTCTATAGTTAAACACAGGAAGCTACAAAGTGATCAGTATGTTTAAGAAGAAGAATGGGGACATTGGATAAAGTAGACAGGATTTAAAGCAGTTCTTTTTTTTTAGTTTATTTAAAAATTATTCATTGTTAATTTTTTAACTGTGCGGCATGGCATGTGGGATCTTAGTTCCCCAACCAGGGATTGAACCTGTGCCCCCTGCAGTGGAAACAAGGAGTCCTAACCTCCGGACCACCAGGGAATTCACTAGAGTAGTTCTAAAGAGAACATGTACTAGCATATACAATCATCACTGTGAAAATCTCCAGGGCTACAGTGTTGCAGCTTTTTAGGATTTTATGTAAACAGAATCTCCTGCAGTTACATAGCAACAGTGGTTTGGGAGGTACTCTGGGAAAATACAATGAAATGTAAGGGATACAGCTGTATGAGGCAGGGTTCTCCAGAGAAACAGAACCAACAGGATATATGTGGATGTATAGATATAAGAAGAGATGTATTATAGGAATTGGCTCCCATGGTTAGAGAGGGCAAGAAGTTCCATGATCTGTGTCTGCAAGCAGAAGAACTGAAAGCCTGGGTGTAATTCAGGCCTGGTCTGAAGGTCTGAGAACCAGGGGAACTGATGGTGCGGCTCTTGGTCTGAATCAAAAAGTACCAGAATCAGGGGCACCAGGTGTGTTAGGACAGGAGAAAACAGAAGTGCCAGCTTTAGCAAAGAGAGAACAAATTTGCCTGCAGGTGGCACAGTGGTAAAGAATCCGCCTGCCAACTGCAAGAGACACAAGAGACTCGGGTTTGATCCCTGGGTCTGGAAGACCCCCCTCTGGAGTAGGAAATGGCAACCTACTCCATTATTCTTGCCTTTAAAATCCCATAGACAGAGGTGCCTGGAGGGTTACAGTCCATGGGGTTGCAAAGAGTCTGACGTGACTGAACGGCTTGCATCATTTCATCATCCACTCACATGGGTGACAGCGATCTTCCTTATTCAGTCTACTGATGCAAATGATATTTGTGATGACCTGAGGACAAAAGAGCAGATAAAACCCAGGAGGGTCTTGGAATGCCAGGAACAGAAAAACCAGACTCTTATTGACCTTCCCTCCCATCCCCAATGATGTAACTATTAATGAATTTTAGGTCCTTCTGACCAGTATAACCTTCCCCACCCTTTCCCCATATAGGGAGAAGGTATTTGCCTTACTCTTCACCCCCCACCCAACATACCTACCTCATTCAATCAGCAAATGACCCATAAGACCCCTTTCCCACTCCTTACACCCAGGGTATAAAAATGAATCAGGAACCCCTGTTCACTGTCGGCTGTCCCTGACTGTCAGGAAGCCGGTCTGCTGTGCTGCCAGTGACTTGCCCCTCCCCACTCTAATAAACTTTATTCTTCTTTCATTTTGCCTCGTGTCTGGAAATTCTTTTCCAACCCATGCCTGGACCACGATGATAACGTCTTCCAGAGATACCTTCACAGACACACCCAGAAATAATGAGTTTTTTTGGCTTGTTTTAGTAACATTAGCCATCACAACATTTCCTCCAAGGACTTTTAATCCGGCTTGAGAGGGCAAATATATTCAAGCAGCAAGATAACCAATAAGATTTCTGTCTTATATGCATATCTTATGTACAACACACGTATAATAAGTGCCACAGAATTTCAAGGATAGAAGACAATCACATAGGCCAGCATGATCTAGAAAGTGCCTGGAAAGAGCATCATCCTGTTGGTCCTTGAAGGTAGGCAGAAAATCTTACAGGCACACAATAGGGGAAAAGAACACCTTCCCTATTCCAAAGGAGCTCATTGAACTAGAAGTTCTTTACTTATTAAGAGTTAAGTAAAATGTTTTTACCCTTAAAAATTTTCCTACCCTATAATTTATATAATGTTTCTCTTAGCAGTGAAATTCACATTCCATGAAGTGTTATATATGAAGCACAGTAGGTAGTTTCTCAACAGAGGACACAGGTCTATGTAGTTTAGATAAGGCTCAAGTATGTAGTCAGAGAAGGCAATGGCACCCCACTCCAGTACTCTTGCCTGGAAAGTCCCATGGACGGAGGAGCCTGGTGGGCTACAGTCCATGGGGTCGCTAAGAGCCGGACATGACTGAGCGACTTCACTTTCCCTTTTCACTTTCATGCATTGGAGGAGGAAAGGGCAACCCACTCCAGCGTTCTTGCCTGGAGAATCCCAGGGATGGGGGAGCCTGGTGGGCTGCCGTCTATGGGGTCGCACAGAGCTGGACATGACTGAAACGACTTAGCAGCAGCAGCAGCAAGTATGTAGTATGAAAAATAAATCCTTAAATCAGCCTGATCTAGAATCTGTTGTAAAATATTACATTTAAAACAAAACAAGAGAAATCCGAGACCTTTAAAGATTTTTATTTTCTAAATACTTACTCAAATCTTTCTTTCTTATGTTAGTATTATTTACTTATAATGTTAAAAATTAGATGAATCCAATTCAGGGAACAAGAAGTCAGATTCTCAGTTTTTTTTTTTTTGGCTTAAATACCTTTTTCAGCTCCTGGCACAAGCTGTTCACACATGATAGTCTCAGTACTTAATTGCTGAATGAATAACTACATGAATAAAGAACAAGGAAGATTCAGAGGGGAAAAAAATTAGCAAAACCTGATTAACACATTCCAGTAAATGTTTTGGCTGTTGAAATTGAAACCAAAGCATCTTGTTTAAGAATAGCTGGCTTAAAATTACATACAAAAAAAAAATCAAGTTGCTTGATTTAAATGTACCTTGCTCTTTCTCATTAATGTACATACTCATTGTTTTCTCTAGTTTCATTGCAACTGCTTTCAGGTTTAAACCTTCAGTCTTTTATTGTGATTCATTGTATGCGTGTGTGTGTGTGTGTGCCTGTGTGTGCTCAGTCTCTCGGTTGTGTCTGACTCTGGATTGTAGCCTGCCAGACTCCTCTGTCCATGGAATTTTCCAGGCAAGAATACTGGAGCAGGTTGCCATTTCCTACTCCAGAGGATCTTCCTGACCCAGGGATGGAACCCACATCTCTTGTGCTTCCTGCGTTGGCAGGCGGATTCTTTACCACTGAGTCACCTGGGAAGCCCATTTGCACTTTTTTTTAAAATTTTATTTTATTTTTAAACTTTACAAAATTGTATTAGTTTTGCCAAATATCAAAATGAATCCGCCACAGGTATACATGTGTTCCCCATCCTGAACCCTCCTCCCTCCCCATACCATCCCTCTGGGTCGTCCCAGTGCACTAGCCCCAAGCATCCAGTATCGTGCACTTTTTAAAAACAAAAAAGGGACAAAAAAGGGTCATGAGGCCAACCATCACAACATATAAAGTGAATTAGCAATTAACTAAGCTTTTTTTTCCCCTTGCTTGAGCTTCTTAAGTTTTTTGCAATAAGCATATGTTCCTTTTGTAAAAAGAAAAAAAAATCCTAAATGTTTATTTGAAAATACAGTAGGTTTGAAAGGATATAAAAGGGTTCAGGATTTTAACCAGTCACTCTATGATTTTATGGTATGGGGTGATTGTAGATCAATTATTTCCTACCTATTTCCCACTCTCACTGCACTTTAACAAGTGCCATTCAGCAGTTAGATGAGGTTGGAGGTAAGAGGCTCCCCTGGCCTGCTGGGTACAGATTCTAGCAGGTAGTTACTGTATTTAAAACTCTTTGAAGAAGAAAGGTATTATTTAGGTATTAAGCATTATTATGAACATCCTGTTTTTTAAGAGCTCAAAGGAAAAGACAAAAGGACCTGTCCTTATTAGTACTTCCAATTAAACTGGGAAGGATAAATTATTTCCAAACCATCTAATCTTTCCTACGAGTCCCCACTACCCCCACTGCTACATTTCAGTCAAATCTACACGTGGAGAGAGACAGGAATCTAACCTCTAATTTTCCTCTTAGCTCTAATAAACACAGTTTATTACAGGGCTTCCCTGCATGTTTGTTTGTATCTTCGAGGAGTCAGGTTGCTTCTGCTAATGAGGTTTAACAATAGTCTCATAAGTGGTACTACTTGCCCCTTTCCCCCCAGTTGAGTGAATAACACAAGAACATGTGGCTGTTTAGCTCGGGGTCTCATAAAGCATTGTGCAGGCCCTTTAACTGCAGTATGGTGATGTAAATTTGTCTGGGTATTCCTAAAAGAGTCATATACTTCTAGAGATTAGTTACTGGGAAGTTTTTACCCTTTTCAGGGAATTAACAATAGTCTTCAGCTCAGTTCAGTCACTCAGTTGTGTCTGACTCTTTGCGACCGCATGGACTGAAGCACACCAGGCCTCCCTGTCCATCACCAACTCCCGGAGCTCACTCAAAATCACGTCCATTGAGTCGGTGATGCCATGCAACCATCTCATCCTCTGTTGCCCCCTTCTCCTCCCGCCTTCAATCTTTGCCAGCAGCAGGGTCTTTTCAAATGAGTCAGCCCTTCGCATCAGGTGGCTAAAGTATTGGAGTTTCAGCTTCAGCATCAGTCCTTCCAATGAATATTCAGGACTGATCTCCTTTAGGATGGACTGGTTGGATCTCCTTGCAGTCCAAGGGACTGTCAAGAGTCCTCTCCAACACCACAGTTCAAAAGCATCGATTCTTCAGCGCTCAGCTTTCTTTATAGTCCAACTCTCACATCCATACATGACTACTGGAAAAACCATAGCTTTGACTAGATGGACCTTTGTTGGCAAGTAATGTCTCTACTTTTTAATATGCTGTCTGGGTTGGTCATAACTTCCAAGGAGCAAACGTCTTTCAATTTCATGGCTGCAATCACAATCTGTAGTGATTTTGGAGCCCCCCAAAATAAAGTCTATCACTGTTTCCATTGTTTCCCCTTCTATCTGCCATGAAGTGATGGGACCAGTTACTTTTCTGAATGTTGAGTTTTAAGCCAACTTTTTCACTCCCCTGAAAGAGGAGTGAAAGACTTTCATCAAGAGGCTCTTTAGTTCTTCTTCACTTTCTGCTGTGAGGGTGGTGTCATCTGCATATCTGAGGTTATTGATATTTCTCCTGGAAATCTTGATTCCAGCTTGTGCTTCATCCAGTCCAGCATTTCTCATGATGTACTCTGCATATAAGTTAAATAAGCAGGGTGACAATATACAGCCTTGACGTACTCCTTTCCTGATTTGGGACTGGTCTGTTGTTCCATGTCCAGTTCTAACTGTTGCTTCTTGACCTGCAAACAGATTTCTCAGGAGACAGGTCAGGTGGTCTGATATTCCCATCTCTTTCAGAATTTTCCACAGTTTATTGTGATCCACACAGTCAGAGGCTTTGGCATAGTCAATAAAGTAGAAACAGATGTTTTTCTGGAACTCTCTTGCTTTTTTGATGATCCAGCGGATGTTGGCAATTTGATCTCTGGTTCCTCTGTCTTTTCTAAACCAGCTTGAACATCTGGAAGTTCATGGTTCATGTACTGTTGAAGTACTAAAACTGCAACCACAGAAAACTAACCAATCTGATTACATGGCCCACAGCCCTGTCTAACTCAATGAAACTATGAGCCCTGCCATGTAGGGCCACCCAAGACAGACGGGTCATGGTGGAGAGTTCTGACAAAACGTGGTCCTCTGGAGAAGGAATGGCAAACCACTTCAGTATTCTTGCCTTGAGAATATATGAAGAGTACAGTATGAAAAGGCAAAAAGATAGGACACTGAAAGATGAACTCTCCAGGTCCGTAGGTGCCCAATATGCTACTGGAGATCAGTGATCAGCGAAGAAATAATTCCAGAAAGAATGAAGAGATGAAGCCAAAGCAAAAACAATACCCAGCTGTGGATGTAACTGGTGATGGAAGTAAAGTTCAATGCTTCAACAACAGCCTTAACTTGCCAGTTAAATTAATTGAATTATCAGACCCTTTGTGTGAAGTCAGTTTTGACTTGGATGCTTCCCCAGCAATCTCCCATAGCTTTCAACCTCCTGAGTTATAATTCCAAAGTCATCCAGCTTTAAACTGGCCAAAGAGCTCATGATTTGATAGAAATGATATTTCGAGGGATATAAATTGAATTTCAAAATGACGTTAAGGAGTTCCAAATAACAACCTGAATATCTGTCACAAGTACAATGATTCAGAAAAGGGTGTCTAAACAGATTAGAGACTCAATAGAGAACATCATAAATTTAGACCAGATAATTAGAGGATATAACTTTTAGCCTAGAGAGATGTGTTTTGAATTCAACACCAGCTAGTTTTGGTAGAAGGTTGAGTCTGAATATTTCAAATGAAATGGCACCACATTAAATTATGTGTTCTAAAATAAGGAACTTTGTCCTCTTCATGAGATTCCCTCTTAGAAGTACAGTGTAATAAATTAAAATTTGAACTGCATACTAAATTGAAAGCATGAAATCCCGTTTTTAATTACTTGAGAAATCAAGCGTTTGCAAAATCATGGTATCTCAGAGGACTATTTTGCTTCCACATGTGTAAATGAATTGATTTCATAAAGACCCAGGAGGAGGAAATGGTGACCCACTCCAGCATTCTTGTCTGAAAAATTCCACTGATAGAGGAGTCAACTGGGCTACAGTCCATGGAGTTGCAAAGGAGTTGGACACTACTGAGCGACTGAGCACGTGTAGAGACCAAATTTCTTGCCCCATTGCAAAATAAAGAGTTTCAGTCAAAAATATAGCTTCTTTCTGTATGTATGAATTTAAAAGCCTGAATGCATTTGCTAGTAGTCAGGCGGTTGTTACAGCAGTCTAAAATGAAGAGCTCACTGCACCCTTCCAGAAGGATCATCAGGAACCTGATGACATCATTTAGACTATCTAGAGGGTCTCTTGAACCATGTTCCTGTCACCTGGGAGCTCTATTAAGGTGATGGAGACAGTCATCATGAGTCATCAAACTTATTGATCACAAAATATATGAGAGAGTAATGTTAGCATTCACCCTGTTAATGTGGGAAACCTACTCTTAAAAATAATTTGGGAGCCAAGGGTTACCTAATGCTAATAGACACTCTCCCAATCTTGCCCTCATACTTTGATCCCCTATCAGATTCTCTCTTCAGGAATAATACTCTCATCCCCCAGCTGCTGGGCACACTGGCTGCTTTCAGCTCACTCTGTATTTCTCACTGGAACTGCCCCCAAAGATCTGCTGTCACTAAGCAGCGGCTTGTGACAATGACTGGAGGATATAGAGAGAAAAGGACCAGCCCCCACGCCTCAGTATGGAACCACACCCAGCCCCAGAGCCCTTTAAAGGGTTGGCTGAGTGGCCAATAAAAGTTCGTCTAGTCAAGGCTATGGTTTTTCCTGTGGTCATGCATGGATGTGAGAGTTGGGCTGTGAAGAAGGCTGAGTGCCGAAGAATTGATGCTTTTGAACTGTGATGTTGGAAAAGACTCTTGCGAGTCCCTTGGACTGCAAGGAGATCCAACCAGTCCATTCTGAAGGAGATCAGCCCTGGGATTTCTTTGGAGGGAATGATGCTAAAGCTGAAACTACAGTACTTTGGCCACCTCATGCGAAGAGTTGACTCACTGGAAAAGACTCTGATGCTGGGAGGGATTGGGGTCAGGAGGAGAAGGGGACGACAGAGGATGAGATGGCTGGATGGCATCCCCGACTCGATGGACGTGAGTCTGAGTGAACTCCGGGAGTTGGTGATGGACAGGGAGGCCTGGCATGTTGCGATTCATGGGGTCGCAAAGAGTCGGACACAACTGAGTGACTGAACTGACTGAACTGAACTGAGGACTCAATTGCAACAACTTTGCATGTCAGCTCCTTTGCTTTTCATTTCGTTTTTCACTCCCTTATAGGACAATGTCCTGAAAGCACTCTCTAAGTGAAGTTTTTGCAGTTCACACCTCATCTATCCCTCTTCTCAGGGAAGCCAATTTAACACAGAGATAGTCAAAATGCATGCATGCATGCTGCATGCTAAGTCGCTTCAGTTTTGTCTGACTCTTTGTGATCCTATGGACTGTAGCCCACCATCCTCCTCTGTCCATGGGATTCTCCAGGCAAGAACACCAGAGTGGGTCACCATGCTCTCCTCCAGGGGATCTTCCCAACCCAGGGATCAAACTCAAGTCTATTACATCTCCTGAATTGGCAGGAAGGCTCTTTACCACTAGCGCAATTTGGCCAGTTGTGTTGGCAAAAGCTGTGGCTACTTAGATTGACTTTCTTGTCAAAAATATTACTACCACCAACCTGTTCACTCTGGTGTTCAATATTATCATGGTCAAACCATTTCTTTGAATTAGTCATGAAGGCATGGGATATGTGGGAAAGTTGTGTAGCAGAAAACAATACCCACCGTGGAAGATAGTCTAATGTATAGTAAGATTGGATGAAATATAGGAAAAGAAGAGGGAGGAAAGATCTCATGCAATCTACTTTGAAGAAGAAGTTCATAATGGGCTTCTCTGCACCCACTGGTGCTGGATTTATATGTGATTGAGGGAGGCATGAGGAAGGTGACAGGAGGGAATGGGTACCTGGAGGCAGGGGTATTGAAAGGAAGGCAGTGGAAGGGAGCAACTTCTTCAGTTCATTTCAGTCGCTCAGTCATATCTGACTCTTTGCGACCCCGTGGACAGCAGCACACCAGGCCTCCCTGTCCATCACCAACTCCCAGACTCAAACTCATGTGCATTATGTCAGTGATGCCATCCAACCATCTCATCCTCTGTCGTCCCCTTCTCCTGCCCTCAATCTTTCCCAGCATCAGGGTCTTTTCAAATGAGTCAGCTCTTCGCATCAGGTGGCCAAAGGATTGGAGTTTCAGCTTCAGCATCAGTCCTTCCAATGAACACTCAGGACTGATCTCCTTTAGGATGGACTGGTTGGATCTCCTTGCAGTCTAAGGGACTCTCAAGAGTCTTCTCCAATACCATAGTTCAAAAGCATCAATTCTTCAGCACTCAGCTTTCTTCACAGTCCAACTCTCACATCCACACGTGACTACTGGAAAAACCATAGCCTTGACTAGATGGACCTTTGTTGGCAATGTAATGTCTCTGCTTTTTGATATGCTGTCTAGGTTGGTCATAACTTTCCTTCCAAGGAATAAGCGTCTTTTAATTTCATGGCTGCAGTCACTATCTGTAGTGATTTTGGAGCCCCAAAAAATAAAGTCAGCCACTGTTTCCACTGTTTCCCCATCTATTTGCCATGAAGTCATGGGACCGGATGCCATGATCTTAGTTCATTATCTTGGCTTTAAGATGACTCTACAATGAAGCTACTCTAGACCACTCCTGCCCACACACATAGTTTTCTCTTTTGAATTCCTTTCACCACTCAGTTTATTGCTAAATTTTTGTCTTATGTCACTTAAATATTTAATAGGAGTGTGCCTTTCCTCATGCTTCTTTTGAAGGACTTATGGCACCAACACAGAACTATATATATAAGTACTGTTGAATGGATGAATGACTGGATAAACATTAAGATGGAAAGTTTAACACATTAGAAACAAACACTTGTGATCCAAAGGTCCTAAATATACTGTTTTGGAAACTTTTAAATGTGGGCTTTAACACAATGTTTTGGGTTTTTTTAGCACAATGTTTTTGATAGGGAACAAGGGATAGACATCATTTTATGTTGACCAAATCCAAACAGTATTTTTGAGAGGGCAATTTCAATCTCAAAATCATAATGATATCAATATCTTGTCACAGGAAATAATAGATTCATGTAATTTCAGTATCTGCCACAGCTCAGTGAGAGCAAAGAGACTGACTGAAAAGTTACATGCTTTATGTAAACGCTGAGCAGTAAATGACTTCTTTTTGTTAGGGTATCTCCAGACACCCCCTCCTCCTGTTGAACACAAGTTTCTGCCTTGTAAGAGAACAAAGGTGCGGATGGCAGAGCACTTCTGTCTGGAGGCTGACCTGGCTGTAAACTGACTCCATTTGCAGACGAAATGACTCGGATCCTATTTCTCTTGGACAAAGTCTTGATACATTCCTTTCTTCCCCTTAATCCCACTGACCAAAATACTCAGGTGAAAACATTTCTAGGAATAGTTTGAAATGAGGATAATGACCATTTGCTTCTACCACACTCCACTTTTCCAGGAAAGATAATTTCTTCTTTAATTGATGCTTATTAAGAACACTCCACAGTTACTTCTTCCTCCAAATAAAACATCGAACTAAAAATATTGAAATCAGTTTGCACGTATTCATAAAGTAAAAAGCTGTGGGCTAAAGTCTATCGTAAGATTGTTTAAAACAGACAGAAATGTGAATGGCTGTAATAGAGAACCAAATAATGAAACATAAAGCATTTATGTTTGAAGAAACCTCCTTTGAACTGCAGCCACAATCCTTGAGGTGGTCTGCAATGACATTATTCATTTGAAATAGGACAAGCTATTTTGAAAAGGCATTTTTAAAGTCACATTCAATACATGGAATCTATGTTGAAAAAATTATTAATCATTTATAATAGTAAGAGCTCAATTATCTAGAAACATCAGTTAACCTGAAATGCATTTGTTACACTTTTTAGTTGGGTGATTCAGACAAGCTACAGGAAAAGCTGGTGAAGATAATAATTTAATATCGCAAGCAACTTTGAGAGGAAAAACTTTCTTCAAGAAAGAGTGAGCCCTCTTAGGCCCATGAAAAATATATGATTGAATTCCTGAAAGTTTTAACCCATTGAGCATGACAAATAATTTTGGCCAAGAAAAATCTCAGTAATGCTCCCATGGAATATTTCTTTTTTTAAACAAAATAGCTTTCTGATGAACTCACCATGTAATTCAAGTTACTACATGGATTAATGTTTTGCCTGGAATCAGGAAATATGAGTCAATTACCCTTTGGAGGACATATTTTAAAGATAGTTTTAGTTTCAGGGACTTATATGAAGTCTTTTTTTTTTTTTTCAGAAGATAATCAGGCATCAGAAATAGTTAAGTAAAATAAACAAGTGAACAAGTAGAATAAAACAAAACAAAATGAAAATATCACTAGGTTTACTAGAGGAGAATGGAGACCATGCCTTCAAATAATTGAAATAAAAGTTGAATTGTTCTGTCTGCACTGCAAGGGTGTTTCCCATTTGGCCATAAATATTATAGTACAGACCAGTCTATGAGGATCAATAACTGAACTTGTGTTTGTGCTGCGTTGTCTGTAACCAACTCTTGTTTCTCAAATGAATGCAAGTAAAGATAACAAAATGTTTACAGATTCATGTGATTCTTGACAGATTTCTCCACAAGGTAAATAATATGACAATAATCAGTAAATGTCTAATTGTACCTGAATCCTTTTGCTCTTTGGTGTTAGTCCTTTAGTCGTATGGCACTCTTTGTGACCCCATGGACTGTTGCCCGCCAGGCTCCTCTGTCCATGGAATTCTCCAGGCAAGAATACTGGAGTGGGTGACCATTCCCTTCTCCAGGGGATCTTCACAACCCAGGGATCAAACCCAAGTCTTGTGCATTGCAGACAGATTCATCACCATCTGAACCATCAGGGAAGCCCTTGAACAAGATGATGAGCTGAGAAATCCAGATTGGTAGTTTGAGAAGGGAAGCTGGTCGAAATTTTATACAGCATTCAACAAACTGACACATCTAAATTTGGGGGAGAATAGGGAACTTACTGAAGAACAGAAAGACCACATTTGCATCCTTGTATATGTATCATGCCTGTGAAGGTAAACAGGTGAGTCCTACAGTCCCCTAATTAGAGCAGGCTTTGACTAGTTCTGAGAGACAGAGGTCTTTAGCCATGTGTGCTATATAATCTTAAAATTTTAGCCAAATGAGAGATTAAAATGACTCTTTTAAAATCAAATTCATTATTTGCCAAAAATCTCAATTCTTATGTGATTGTTCAGAGTATAAATGTTATTTTAATAATGTGTAAATGAAGTTACTCTCTTCACTGTGATCTATAAAATGCCTTCCACTACTTATTATTCATTACCTGGGAATAATTTTCTTCTCTATGTGGCTCTATACCTTTTCTATCTTTAATCTAATTGTTCTGGCCAGCTGCTGTGATCTGTTGTGTCATGCGGATGGGGAGAATAATTTCTTAATTGGGGTCTAAACTGAAAGCAACTTTTCCATTAGGCAGAAACATGGGTGCCATGGCGACTTCTGGGTCAGATTATTAAACACAATTGCGGTTACCCAAGGACGTTTATGCTTAAACTTTTCCATGGCCGATGTCACTCACAAGGTCAATGTGTTATGAATCTTTCTTTTTGAAGCATTTCCTGAATAACTGTATCTCCAAATCTGTGTCATTAATTGCTTCTAATGGTCAAAGCCAGGACCTCCCACACTGACTTATTACAGATCTTAGTGGATGATAATGAGATTCAAATTTCATTAGCATGGTCCATGGGCTGTATCCTCTACTAGAAGCTGGGAACACAAGGACAGAAAGGCTTGTCTTGAATTGTCTCTTTCAATTCCCATTTCACGTGCACCTTTGCTATGTTGACTTCTATCAGGCTTTATATTCAATAAATATATTTTGAAATAGCTCTGCAAAGCTTATATTTGGGGGCCAGGAAGGAAGCCTCTCTCTCAAGGCAAGCAAAAAGGAAACTTCAAAAGAAGCACTGCCAAAGTCATACACTTATACATTTCTGATGGACTTGGAGAGCTCTTCATTTCAGGACAATGTTTGTACATTAATGCAAGACAATCAATAAAGGGTTCAGGTATATTTCCTGTACTCTGTTCACTCACGAAGAAAATCATGTATACATAAAATCCCAAGTGATTATCTTCTCCCAAACCTGCTCTTTTCCCCATAATCCTAACTCAGATAATGATACCAGCGTCCCATAAAACCCAAGTCGTTGCCTCTAGCATTGGTCTCCGAGTCATGTGGATTCTACCATCCAACCATTTTTTGAATCCATTCTCTGTTCTCTACCCTCACTGCCACTGAGAAGCTTCGAGTTTTCATCACCTCTGTCATGAATTACTGCACAGACCCAGGATTTCCTCATGGGCCCCATTACCTACAGTATGTCTCTCTTCAGTCTGTCTTCCTATACTCAAATTTGTCTTTTTAAGATACAAGTGTGATGGTGTCCCTTTCCTCTTTACAATGTTCATTGGCTCCTTGAATGATGTAGCTCTTCATTTGATCTTTTATCTTCATCTCCCATTTCTTCCCTGGTGGCTCAGATGGTAAAGCATCTGCCTACAATGTGGGAGACCTGGGTTCAATCCCTGTGTCAGGAAGATCCTCTGGAGAAGAAAATGGTAATCCACTCCAGTACTCTTGCCTGGAAAATCCCACGGACAGAGGAGCCTGGTCCATGGGGTCGCAAAGAGTCGGACACGACTGATCAAACTTTCACTTTTCCCATCTCTTCCCATAGTATGCCCTTTGTACTTCTCTGCCCTTCCATGTATACCTCTAATCTATGTGCAATGCCTTTGACCTTGTTTGCCTTGTTTTGTTTTAATGTTTCAATGTCACAGCCTCTAATTCTTTTGCCGTTTTCTCTAACCAGAGAAGATTGTACTTTTCTCTGTACTTTCTGGTTACTTGGTATGTATTTCTAATTTAACTGATCATTTTATCTTCCAATTATTTGATTATGTTTTGTTTCTCTCTCCTACATGCTAAGCTACTAGAGACTTGTTGTTTAGTTGCTAATTCATGTCTGACTCTTCATGTCCTCGTGGACTGTAGCCTGCCAGGCTCCTCTGTCCATGGGATTTCTCAGACAAGAATACTAGAGAGGGTGCCATTTCCTTCTCCAGGGGATCTCCTGAGATCAGGGATTGAACCTGTATCTCCTGCATTGGCAGATGGGTTCTCTACCACTGAGTCACCAGGAAAGTCCCTATTAGAGAGTAGGGGTTATCTTATTTGTTGTTGAATCTCCAGACTTAACTCATTGATTGATCCAAAGTTGCCACCCAATCAATGTTGGATGAATGAAGAAACAAGAATTGATATGTCCCTGAAATTTATTTATTAGGTGTGTATGGAATATGGTGCCATCAGCAATGTGCTGGTAATGCATGATATTGATAGCAATAACATAGCCAGACTTTTCTTACTATGCTTTGCACTCCATAGAGGAAAGCCACAGATATGCATCTAATTTGCTTGAATTCTGGAGATGAAGTGCCATAATTCCCCAAAATATTAGATGAGAAAATTGTACATGGCTCAGGAGAACAATGTATTCTTTGACATTAGCTATGAAAGCTTTCAAAACAAAAATATAACTTCTCCTCACCTCTGAGCTGTTTTCCCTGGTCTCTTTCCTATGAGAGATCACATTTTTCTTTCTGTATGCACAGTATTTTTAGAGCACTCTGCTGTTACGGAGCATTCTGCAAACCCTAGTTAACCTATTTAGATCTCAGTGTTCTTATCTGTATGATGAGGCTAATGGTACTAAGCTGCTCTATCAGGGATGTTTGATTAAATATGTTTCTTGACATTGCACAGACCCTGCATACATCAGCAAGGGTTTTCAAAATAAAATGTTCTATACGCACAGAAAATTGTTTCATTTGGCATTGTCTTAAAGGCAAGCACATTTCCAACAGGAGTGTTTGCATCATCAGCAAACATTTCAAAATGGATCTAAGGTAAAAATTGTTATGGCTGCACTGAACGTTTTATTTGGATGATAAGATAGGCAAGTATTTCAAAACATCTCCACCCATATTTTTTTGTGGGAAAAGCAAGGCTTGGTGGACTGTGAGGTAGTTTTTGCTCAGCATGCTGGTTCTTACAGGGAATTTTCTAATATTTTTAACTTCAAGACAGGCCTATGTTGGGTCATGTCTTTGTACAATGCCTTGACACTTCAAATAGGAATGGAGCCCAGAATTGCTGATGGCATGCCGTGCCCTGGTGATTTTCCTGTCATTTCACGGGGGCAAGAAGGCCTGCATTCATCTCTCACATGTGCAGAGCAAGATTGGCTTAGGTAGATAGAATCTCTTCTTTTACAACTCATTTTCCTGTCCATCTGACCTCTTCTTTACTTCTACCTTTTTTTTTTTCTTTTTTTTTTGCCGTACCACATTGGCACTTGGGATCTTAGTTTGCCAGCTGGGGATTGAACCTGTGTCTCTTGCAACGGAAGCATGGTGTCTTAACCGCTGGACTTCTAGGGAAGCCCCTACTTCTACTGCTTTTTGTGACAATGGCCAGTCTTTCTCCAAGTGAAAGGTAGCCCACACAGAGGAGAAGCCAGTAGAGAGAGGAGAAAATGAATGGAAATCAATAAAAAATATAAACAAAACATATCCTAGAATGCTTCCTAGAGGCTGAAAATTGGTAGCATGAACTCAGATCTTCCCAAAAAATGCAGAAGAATATTCCAACTCACATTCTCCTATCATCTGTTTCAAACCTACATTCAGTTGTCAATATGTGAATAAATGAGTGCCTCAGTAAAATTGGTGTGAAAAATAATGGCAGTTAAGCCAGGAGAAATAGCATAGATAAAGGTTCTGATTCCAGAAACTAGTTATAGTCAAGTTTTGATTAAGCTTCTTTTCTGTGCTTCCATAGCTTGACATGCAACAGAATCGTCTGGAAATATTTTTAAACATTAAGAGAAACTCTTTTTATTGAAGCATAATATATATTTAAATTTTTTTATTAGAGTATAATTGCTTTACAATGTTGTGTTCATTTCTGCTGTATAGTATACATCTTAAATGCATATATTTTAAGGAGAAATGCTGAATTTTCACAAACTGAACACATTCATTACCAGGTCTCCCACACACTGCAGGCAGATTCTTTACCAGTTGAACCACCAGGGAATCCTGATTACTTATTAACAGAATTCTAATTTTCTGTTAGGAAAATTGTCAGAGAGACATACAGTTACCTAGAATCAACACTAAATCTTGACCTCTCTTGCAGTTAGATGTAGGCATGTAACTAAAATATAGCCAATGGGATTTAAGCAGAAGTGTCATATGTGACTCCTGGGAAATCTTCACAGGCTTGTGGTGTTCTCTTCTTGATCCTTTCCCTTTAGCTAGTGGCTGGAATACGGAAGCATTGGCTGGAGCTCAAACAGCCATTTTGACCCAGGTCAATAAAGCCCATATGTTATGGTTGGCAGAGCAGAAAGCTGGACGGAACTTATGTTCCTTAGAACTTTATGGATTTCATACCAACTCTGTAGTTAGTATCAATTCAGAAATTTAGAATAAAGTATTTCACGTTTTGGCTACTATTAATGTGAGTTTTCTAATACTAAAGCTGAACCTAATCCCAACTGACTCAGGATTTTCCTGTTCTATATGCACATGTCTGAAGGATCCCAAGAAGAGGTGGTGATCTCTCAAGAACATGGTGTTCTATTACTTGCTAAGAAACAACTGAGAGCAAATTTGGGTTTTGATAATCAGTTCTTAAATAAGACAAATGTGTGCAATTTTGTACAGTAGGACTTTCTTTCCAGGAGCTATGTTAGTGATTGGTCTCTTTCCATAGTCTTCACAGGGCTCATGTCTTCTCTGGTATCTGGAGCTCTTGGGTGACATTCTCCAGAGAGTGGTTCATTCTTTGCAGGTCAGTGTTGGCCTTAACGTATTGTAGTTTTAGGGGAATTCTATGGGTTAGGGCTTCCCAGGTGGCTCAGTATTAAAAGAATCTGCCTGCCAATGCAGGATACATAGGAGATGCAAGTTTGATCCCTGGGGTGGGAAGATCTCCCAGAGGAGGACATGGCAACCCACTCCAGTATTCTTGCCTGGAAAATCCCATGGACAGAGGATTATAGCCCATAGGACTATAGCCCTATCCCTGGCAGGCTATAGTCCATGGGGTCGTAAAGAGTCTGAGACCACTGAGCTCACACACAGACAAGATAGATGGATTAGAGCAAGTTTCCAGCAGCAGTTAAGGTACTGGATTCAATTCCTAAAGAGATGAAGCTGGCATGAGTTTGGCATATTGTCAGGTTTTAAGCCAAGGCGAGCGGGAGTGGGCTGTCACTGTAACTCCAGTACCAGGGGGAGAACTGAGATGGGAACCAGGTTCTGGGATGGAGCTGAAGCAGAGGCAGGGAAGAGTAGCAGGTCCCCGGGCATCAGAATGCCCAGGATTGGCTGACTCTGGTGTGCACCAAGACCAGCTTCAAACCTCTATTGATCAGTGCCTGAGGTTCCTAATGTTTGTATACCCTCTACCTTGGTTAGAACTCAGACAGGGCTGAAGTTACTGATAAAAGATAGCACTGCCTGAGGCCGAAATGCATGAGAAAGATCATTGTCTGACTTTTTGCAACTTACTTAACTCTTCTTGGGCTTCCCTGGAGGCTCAGACACTAAAGAATCTGCCTGCAATGCAGGAGATCCCCGAGTCAGGAAGAGCCCTTGGAGAAGGGCATGGCAACCTACTCCATTATTCAGTCCATAGGGTTGCAAAGAACTGGATATGACTGAGTGACTAACACTCTCTTCTTAGCCTCAATTCTCTCTTCTGTAAAATTGGAGCTAATAAGACCTGGCTCAGAGGTATTCTGTGATAAATTAAAAGAAAGAAAGCTATGTGCAAGGAATTTGCAAATTGTGAAAAGTTATACAAGTGTAAATTATTATTACTCTCTGGGGAGAAGGATGGCAGCAATTTAACTGTGCAGAGCAAATCTCCCTAGCATTTAAGATGAGATGAATATAATTCATCTCATCTGAAATGAAAGGGGGGTAGATTTATAGCATCAGGATATAATTACTAGATTTGTAATCTGGTCAGGAAACTTATGTCAAAGACATACTGTATTCTTATTTGAGAAAAATGCAAGGCTTTTCAAGAGATCACACGATGGACTTGTTTACCTTTTAATCATTTCATAGGCAATATGGTTTATCTTAGTGAAGCCATGATTCACAAAAGTCCAGCTTATGATCTATGTGCATCAAGAACAGCCATGTTGAGAGAGATTAAATGTTGTGTGTTATTCAAGACAACCATTCAGCATCAAATACAAGAGTCAAGAGTGCTTGCTTTTTGCCATAAAACAGCATTGGGGTGTATAGGTTTACAACTGTATTTGTTGTAATAAACCATATTTTATAGGCAACAGGTGTAGCTGACTTACATCCTAAATTGTGTAAGGCTGTGCTGTCAGGCAGGCTCTAAAGGGATTTGGAAAGATTTATGAGACTGAGTGACAGCCAAGGTGATTCTTGAAATTGACTTTTTTAAGGTGTCATTTTGGTGAATGACAGGTTATAGTTACTAAAAAAAAAAACACCCTCATAATAATAAGGAGTTTGTCTTTAAATGGCAGTAAGGCTGTTTAGTGGGGGGGGGGGGGGGACTCATTTTTAAACTAGAAATTGCTACATTTTGGACATCCGGCAAATCTAATTGGCTCTGAGCATGTGGCCTGACTTGCTCAGCCATTCAGAATCACTTCTTCCCCCAGCCAAAGGCCACATGCCTTCAAACAGGGTTATAATCTACTCGCCCTGCTTAAACAGAGTTTGCTCTTAATTAGGATCTTTTCGATTATTGCAATTAATTTTAAGACAAATGAATCAGCTATGCATCAAAGAGAAAGAGGAAAACAATAAAAGAAGGAAAAATGTATTCCATGGTCTTGTCAAATGAACTTCTCTTTCCTTCTGTCATCCTGCTCAGGGGCCCCTATGCTTGCTCCTCTCCCTGAGATAAATCATTTAATCTTTACCCTCCTCTCATGTTTCAGACCGGTCAGCTAGTCTCACAAAGCTTGTCAGCATTTGAACTTAACATTTTCAGGTTGAATAAGAAGCATTTTTTTTTTCCTTTCATTTTTGATTGGTTGTTAAATACGATATCATAACTGTAGAGAAAATTTTAGAGGAAAAAAAGGCCTGTCATTCTCCTTAAGGTAATTGTTTCTTTTGTATTTTTGTTACTAAGTCATTTGTTTATATGAC
Organism: Bubalus kerabau; assembly: GCF_029407905.1. Taxonomy (NCBI): domain Eukaryota; kingdom Metazoa; phylum Chordata; class Mammalia; order Artiodactyla; family Bovidae; genus Bubalus; species Bubalus kerabau. The sequence continues at coordinate 19,388,167 of NC_073635.1, read as the reverse complement.
AAATAATTATTGCGAGCCTTCAATAGCCCGAGCTCTATTTTAGACTGGGGATATAACTGGAAACAAACCACTCTGCCCTTCTGGGATTTTCATTTTAATGTGGGGAGGGAGAAACAAACGAATATTATGTCAGATGGTATTGAGGTCTAAGGAGACAAAACAGGGTAAGTGTTGGGAGTGTGAGGTTGGGTGGGGAAGCTATTATTTCCTTTCTATTTTCTTTCAACCACACACATACTCCCTCCGCACTCTGTAAGACCATGTAGAAAATGCTAACATGCTCCACCCCTCCCCCACAAAAAACCCAACCTATAAATATATATTTAGAGATACAGTCTAAACTTTATTTTTTTGTAGCATTCATGTGACATTTAACGTGACAACACAAATAAGAGTCTTCCCTGGTGGCTCAGATGGTTAAGAATCTGCCTGCAATGAAGGAGACCCAGGTTCAATCCCTGGGTGGGGAAGATCTCCTGGAGAAGGGAATGGCAACCCACTCCAGTATTCTTGCCTGGAGAATCCCATGGCCAGAAGAGCCTGGCAGGCTACAGTCCATAGGGTCACAAAGAGCTGGACACGACTGAAGCAACTAACACTTTCACTTTCTTTCAACACAGAGAAGAGGTTTGATGCTAATTCTCAAATGGAGAAACTTGGAAGAAATAGACATAGAGAGATAAAGCATCAAATAAAAGAGGAAATTGGCACGAGACAGAGGAGAAAAAGTTCTAGTCATTAAAAATTTGCATTCATATCAAACTCTGAGAATTTGGGGCAAGACCAAATTATAGGGTAGAGAAATCCTGAGATAAAGTTAGAAACAAATCAAGGAAGATTAAAAGCAGTTTATGTCAGGGGCTTCCCTGGTGGTCCAGTGGTTAAGACTTCACACTTCCAATGCAGGGGGTGTGGGTCGATCCCTGGTTTGGGAACTAGGATCCCACATGCTGGGAGGCCAAAAAACCAAAACAGAGCAAACAAAAAAGCAAATGGAATGCACATAACAAAATTTTTTTAAAGAGCAGTTTATGTCAGAGTCAACAGTCTTGTCCAACCTGTGTACACTGATTGTTTCTGTTTTGCATAAAGTTCCTGCATCCCCTCTGGTCCTAGAAAAGAGTCAGAAGGTTAAAAATATTAAGTTCTGCCTAGTTAGAGATGTTAGGACTATTAGCAATTTGAGAGATGCACTAACACCTTAAAATTGAAAAGTCTAAAATCAGAAGATGCTAAGTTCTGATATGGGCTTTTTCAAGAGTCTACGCCAAGTTGAAAGTTGAGTAGTTCAATTTTCCCTGCCCCCTTTAAATGCAAGTATATTTGTATATGACTAATTTTCATTAAAATAATTAGAATCATAAAAATAGTTAGAATCATCACATGTAAAATTCAATAGCCCCCTTTACTCTGGGAGCCACTAAGGACCAGCAGAATGAGCTCAGCATTGGCAGTAGGCAGATTTGGATTTAAATCCTGGCTTTTCCAGGTATTCATTGACCTCAGGCAACTCAGTTCACCTCATTGGAACTATTTGCTAGCCAGTGGGGACATTTATGGTGCTGAAAATGATATGCATTCAAGGATCTAGTCTTGACTTGCACACACGAATGCTCAGTTGTGTCCGGCTCTTTGTAACCGCATGGACTGCAGCCAGGCTCCTCTGTCCATGTATTTTTTCAGGCAAGAATTCTGGATTGGATTGCCATTTCCTTCTCCTGATATAGTGAGTATTCAGTTAAAAGTAACCATTATTGGGACTTCCCTGGTTGTCCAGTGGCTAAGACTCTGTGCTCCCAATGCAGGGGGCCTGGGTTTGATACCTAGTCAGGGAACTGGATCCCACATGCTGCAACTAAAAATCCCAAGTGCTGAAAATAAGACCCCACACTGCCAAATCAAAAATTGCCATTATTATTGCCATGCTCATTCAGTATTTTAAAGATTTATTTTCTTGAAAAATCTTACCATATTTGTATATTGATGAAGGCTTTTAGGTGTCCAAAGGACAGTCATATAGTTTTTTGTTTCACCAGTAGCTTTATTGGATGTAATCCACGTTTCATAAAACTGATCCTTTTAAAGTACACAAGTCAGTAGTTCTTAGAATATTCACAGAATTATGCCACTCTCACAACTAACTTTAGAAATTTTTATCACCCCTTGATGAAACCCCATAACTTCTAGCTGTCACTTACTGTTCCCTCTCTCCCTAGCCCTTGGCAACTACTTATCTACTCTCTGTGTCTGTGACTCAGACTATTCTGCACATTTCATATAAATGGAATCAGATAATATGTGGCCTTTTGTGATTAATTTATTTCACTTAGCATAATGTTTTTAAGGTTTAGACATGTTAGAGCATATATCAGTATTTCTTTCCTTTTTATGCCTGAATACTATTCCACAGGGTATTCCATTTGGTTTACCCATTCATCAGTTGATGGGCATTTGTATTGTTCCACTTTGGGGCTATGTTGAATAATGCTGCTATGAACATTTGCATACAGGTTTTTATGTAAACATATGTTTCCATTCTCTTACAAAGGAAACTGCTGGGTCATATGATAACTATACGTTTAATGCTTGAAGCTACTGCCAAGCTGTTTCCTTTATTCCAAATGGCTAAGAAGTAGATGATTCTAGCAGAGAAAATACAAGATGAGCTTGGGGCATCTGTAGTGCAAGAAAGCCTGGAAGTGCTAAAAAAAAAAAAAGATGAAGGCATATTAAAGGGACACGGGAGCCAAACTAAAGGAGCTACAAATGACCTGGAACAATTTGAATGGCAAAGGAAACAGCACAGTGTTAGATCACAATCCAAATATAAAATAAATACATGTTGGTTCACACTGATATAAATAAATGATTGAATAAACAGAGACTTCCCTGGTTGCTCAGTGGTAAAGAATCTGCCTTCCAATGCAGGGAAGCTTAAGCCCAGGTGCCACAACTCCTGAGCATGTGCTCTAGAGCCTGGGAACCGCAACTACTGGGCTCAAGTGCCGCAACTGCTGAAGCTGTCTTGCCTAGAGCCCGTGCTCTACAAGAGAAGCCACGGCAACGAGAAGCCCAAGCACAACAAAAAGGAGCCCCCACTCTGTGCAACGAGAGAAAGCCCACGCAGCAGTGAAGACCCAGCACAACCAAAAATAAAGAAATCAGTAAAACTTAAAAAGTAATTGAATAAACAAATAAATAGGAGAGAAGAGACAAGTCTTCCTTAATGAAGAATTTCAAATAATATAAGTAGATATTCCCCTCTCCATAATGTGAAGTTTGAGTGTGGACTGAACTTAGTGACTTGTTGCCAAAGAATAGAGTATGGAAAGGAAAAAAATAGTAACTTTATGGAGATATCTGGCAACCCTATCTTAGCCAATGATCCAGGGTAGCATCACCAGCAATAAGTCATGTTGAGATCGTGTGCCCAGTGATACGATGTGATGAGAAGGGCACCTTGCCTATGAGGTATTCTTCCCCAAGATCCATAACCCTGATTTAATCATGAGAAAACATTGTATAAATGCAAATGGAGGCACATTCTGCAAAATGCCTGATCAATACTCTGCAAAACTGTCAGGGTTAGGAAAGAAAGCAAAAGACTGGGAAACTGTCCTAGAGCAGAAAAGACAAAGGAGACATGATTGAATGCCAAGTGGCAACTTGCTTGGGATTCTGGGGCAGGTAAATGACCTGAGTTGAGGGACTTCTCTGGTCGTCCAGTGGTTTAGACTCTGAGCTTCCACTGCAGGGGGCACAGAATCAATCCCTGGTCAGAGAACTAAGATCCCATATGCTGTGTGGCACTGCCACAAGTTAAAAAATTTTTTTAAAAAGGATCTGAGTGGGGAAACTGATGACATCCAAATAAAGTCTGGAATGTAATTAAGAGTGATGTACCAATGTTGGTTTCTTAGTTTTGGCAAATGTTCTACTATAATGTCATATGTTGGGGGTTCCCTGGTGGCTCAGTGGTAAAGAATACAGCTGCCAATGCAGGATATGTGGATTTGGTCCCTGGATTCGGAAGATCCCCCGGAGAAGAAAATGGCAATCCACTCCAGTATTCTTGCCTGGGAAATCCCATGGACAGAGGAGCCTGGCGGGCTACAGTCCATGAGGTCACAATAGAGTCAGACACAACTAAACAATAATAACAATGTCACATGTTAACATCAGGGTTAACTGAGTGAGGGGTGTATAGGAACCATGTACTATCTTTATAACTTTTCTGTCAATGTAAAATCACTCCAAAATGAAAAGATTACTTAAAAAAATAAATCCATTACATGTAAACGTAAGTAATACGTTTTATTTGAAATATAACTATATGTGTCAACACACAAAAATCCTTTAATGAAAAAAGTCTAGTGAGTATAGGAATGGTTAGCCAGGATATTCAGATAAAAGAATTTGTCACTGAGAATGAATGCTAAGATTGATCTGAACTGGTGGCTTGCATGGATTAAATTTGCCAGGGAATTGCTTATCTTTCTATCAAACTTTCTCAAGTTACAAGGTTGGCTGCCTAAAGCAGCAGCAGCTACTGCGGCAACAAAGATTTCGAGCATTTGATCCCTGGCATGGGGCACGTGGGGCACAGATCTGTTGTCTTCTTCTGTGGGTTAACTTCTATCTTTTCTTAAGCAGTATCAGCATTTACTGAATTAGTGAGTTAGGGTTACACCAAAGAAGATATTCATTTCTCTTGGCCTCCTTTGCCTGGGGTTGCTGAATACACTTTGCACATGCCTGCCAGGAGATCTCATTCCTAGTTCAGGACTCAGGACTTGTGTAAACTGTGACGACTCCCAAATCTGGATTCTCACACTTCCCCCTTGACTTTCCGTATTCTGACTTTTTCTCGACGTAAACTGGCTGTCCCACTGGCACACAACTGAAAAGACTGCAAAGTTAAACCTATTCTCTTGCTACCTTTCATTCCTGTTAAAATTGCTCCTCCACCAATATTCCCTTCCTGAGGTCTAACGACTCAGCGCTGCTGTGGCAGCACAAAAACAGCCATAGACAATACGTAAGTAAATGAACGTGGCTGTGTTTCAATAATACTTTATTTAAACAAGGGCAAAGGTCAGATTGGGCCTGGGAGCTATAGCTTGCTGACGTCTTGTTTAAACCATAGCATTGGGTGAGATTGCCTGGGGCGGGAGGCTGCAAAGGCCAGAAGCTCTGGAAAGAATCCAGAGGAACATCAGTGTTAAAAGTTGTTGACTTGGGAAAGAAATTCAAAGGAGGAGAATGAAGAAGAGTAGTCAGAGAGGCAGGAGAAAATTAGAATATATAAGTCTCCTGGAAGTCAAAGTAATAGTGTACCTGCATCATTAACAAATGCTTTCAGAGAGATGAAGGGCTTCTCAGGTGGCTTAATGGTAAAGAATTGGCCTGACAATGCAGGAGATACAGAAGACGTGGGTTCTATTTCTGGGTCAGGAAGATCCCTGGAGAAGAAAATGGCTACCCACTCCAGTATTCTTGCCTAGCAAATCCCGTGGACAGAGGAGCCTGGCAGGCTACAGTCCATGGGGTTGCAAAGAGTCAGACATGACTTAACAACTAAACAAAAACAACATAGAGATGAAGTAGGAATGTTGGATCTGGGTGAAATTGGACATAAAGCATCCTGAGACCACTGTGCTTTGTAACAAAGGTGAACAAAATTTTGGAACTGGGATAATGCAAGCTGAAGTTCAACCATGAGTCCCAGACCATTCAAGGAAGATTGGGGTGAGGAGAAAGAAGTCAAGTTCTCGATGTATCTGAGATCCAGGGCTTGCTCAGGATGCATCAAATATTAGTTCTGGATAGCAAACGTGTGCTTTGGAGTGGTGGAACTGTGAGCTCCATGGCTTTACTTTTTAATTTTAAAATGTGGATAACATGTCTTAAAGAAGCATAAAGACATTGACTTAATAAGTTATCACTGTAAGACATCATTTCTCAGTAAGATAACAGTGTCTGTTGGTGGTTGGCCGTTTGGTCGCTAAGTCAGTACTATTCTTGCAGTTCCACGGAATGTAGCCTGCGGGCTCCTCTGTCCATGGAATTCTCCAGGTGATAATACTGGAGTGGGTTGCCATTTCCTTCTCCAAACACTTTCTATTGGCTTGGTCAAAAAGTTTGTTCGGATTTTTCTATGGAAAAATACCCGAATGAATTTTTTGGTTAAACCAATTCTTTCTGGTGGGGAGATTGGAAATAGAAAGTTTCTGGAAAGCTTGACATCATGGATAAAAGCAAGCAAGCAAGCAACCGACCAATCCACCAGTTCCTAACTGTGTCTCTCGATTTCCTTCCCCAGCCCTGCTTTTGTAGGGGTGAGGAGGCAATCAGACAATTTGAGAAGAATTTAATTCCATACCACATAGCCCCCAAAATAATTTTCCATTGTCATCCTCTAAGAACATGATTGCACTTGACATATCATAATTAGAAAGATAGCTCACAATAACCTATATGCACTAAACTGACTTTGAAACGGTTTTACTGACTATGGGAATACAACATGCCTCCTCAGTGTACAAATACTGAGATTACCTCACATGGTTAATGATTCTGAACCTAAACCTTTCTTTTCATAGATTTGAGAAATCATCTCAAAAAGAAAGAGCTGATAGCCTTCACTGGTAACCTCATCTCAAACATTTTATTCATCATTCACATGACCACATTTTTCAATTAAAAAGATACTTAGGATGGAATTCTTGTTTTTTCTTTCTCGTCTTTTTTCCACGTCTTTTTTCCACTTCTGGGACACAGACATGAGAGATTAACCACCTCAGAAACATCCTGAGGCTCAAATCACAGTAAAGCCCAAGAACACCCCATGACCCGGCTACCTTTTTTGTTCTAGGAACTCTGCTCTCTAGTTCTTGGAAAATATGAGAAGTGGATTAGTGTTACAGTCCAGTGTTTACTTGAGAGTCGAAAACAGAGACGCCGAGAGAGGCCTGTGACTGCTCATTTGCCTTTTGATCAGTGGGAATAAAGCCTGGTACTGACCATTTCACCTCATTAGTGGGGTTCACTGACCACACCTCTCTCTTTAATTCTTTCCTGAGTGAATTTGTAATTTGCCTTTGGTTTCTGCTTTTAAAAGAACAGATTGTAAAGGATCAAAGAGGAACTGGATAATGACAAGGAGGAAGTGGCAAGTTAGTGATATCTTTGTAGAAGGACTAGTAACTATACACAGTGTGATTAATCAGAATCAGTGTTCTGAGAAGTGACCAGAGATTAAATTCCAGTACAACAAACTCTAAGACTAAGTATCTTATTTATTCTTTATTTCTTGTCCAGCCATGAAGCTTTTATTGAGCATCTACTATATGTAATACTTGGTAAAAAAAAAAGAAGTATAAAATAATGGATAAGAGACTGAGATCTTAAACGGGACTGTATATAAGTCCCTGATTCTACTATTTACTAATTGTACTGGGTTATGTCAACCAGAAACTTCAGGAAGTGACCTTATTTGGAATAAGTCTTTCAGATGTAATTAAGGTAAGGCTCTTAAGACGAGATCATCCTGGATTAGAAAGTGAAAGTGTTAGTTGCTTAGTCACGTCCAACTCTTTGCGACCCCATGGACTGTAGCCCACCAGGCTCCTCTGTCCATGAAATTCTCCAGGCAAGAATACTGGAGTGGGTAACCGTTCCCTTCTCCAGGGGATCATCCCGACCCAAGGATCGAACCTGGTTCTCCTGCATTGCCCTAAATCTAATGATGATTATCCTTATTAGAAGCAGAAAAAGAGAAGAGACAGAGATACATAAGAAGGCTACATGAAGATGGAAGCAGGGACAGGAGTTCTGCAGTCCCAAGGCCAAGAACACCAAGGGCTGCAGAGAAGCTAAGAGAGAGGCATGGGAGGGATTCTCCCTCAGAACTTCCAGAGGGAATCGTCTCTGCCAATGTCTTGATTTCTAGACTCAACACAAAAAAATTTGTGTTGTTTTGAGCCAACAAGTTTGTGATAATTTGTTATGGAAGCCCTAAGAAACCAATACACTAGATGTGACTTTGGGGTTAATTAACCCTTTATATTTTAGTCTCTGCCTCTATAAAAAGAAGAGGATATTATTACCTACTCCTAGAGTTATTGTGATGACTCAATGAGATAATACTTGTAAAGTGCTTCTGGCACACACTGAGAGCTCCATATGTGTTGGCAATCATTATTACCATACTTATGGTTCACGTTGATTTCTAATTTATCAATATTGTGATTACTTGCATAATTACCTCCCTTGCCTTTTTTATTAGGGAGATCTTTTACCTTTAAAAGGAGTAGAAGAGGGAAGGAGAGGGCCCATCATGCAGATGAATCACTCCTCCCAATATTGTTAGTTGCAGAAACCATATGGACCCCAGAACTTCTGCTTCTATGGCAAGAGCAAAGTATACATTCCTCGAGGGGCTGCCAAAGGCTTGGTTGGAGCAGTAAGGACTTTAAATATTGTTTACAGACTATAACTTTTATCAAGCTAGGTTATTTATGTCTCTCCAAGTTGATGGAAATCCCAGCAGTCCTCCAGGGCAAAGATTCATAGAACCACGCCCCTTTCCCCTCCAAAAAAAAAACATCCCTGTCTTAAAATTGTGCTTGGGGGAACTATTTCTTTAGGTCTTTTTAAAGAACATTATATTTAATAACAGTCTAAAGTTTTTTTATAAAGTTCTTATAGATATGTATTACATTTATTCTTAAGTTTCAAGCTTGCTTCTATTTCTACATTATATTTTCTGGTTTGCTGAAAATTAAAAACTTTTTTTCCTTTTTATTGTTTTTGTTTTTGCTTTTATTTTTATTGAAGTACAGTTGATTTGCAGTGTTGTGTTAGTTTGCAGGAACTAAGATCTGGTGCAGCCAAAAAAAAAAAAAAAAAAAGTGGTATAAATTGCCTCCAAAATCCAAAATAAAAGCCCACCACGTGTCGTGCCACTTTTTTAGTGGTTGGTGGTAGAAGGTGCAGCAACTTGTTTTTCTTTTTGGCCTGGATGGATGTCTCAGCATGTTCTAGTTCATGGGAATCTGGAAACTTTACTGAGGAGATGGGTGCCTGAATTTTCATGGGGTTCATCTTTCACCTTCTGGTTTACATTCTCACACATTTTCTCCATGTCTATGTCAGCACAATCAACAACCCTTGCACTTCTTTAAGCCATTTTCTCCTGAATCACCCTATGTACTTTCCCCATTTGAACACAATGAGATCTAACCTTGTAGGTACCTGGTGACAACAAGGAACATTGAGGCAAATTCTTCAGGAGGATGAGTGCCACTTTATAAGGCAACTGCCTCAGATGACGTTATTATGGGGTATTCAAGCAAGAAATAGAGGGTTTCCTTAGACAGGAAGGGGCTTCCCTTGTGGCTCAGCTGGTAAAGAATCACCTGCAGTGCAGGAGATCTGGGTTCGATCCCTGGGTTGGGAAGATTCCCTGGAGAAGGGAAAGGAGTCACACTCCAGTATTCTGGCCTGGAGAATTCCATGGACCGTATAGTCTATGGAGTCGCAAAGAGTCCGACATGACTGAGCAACTTTCGCTTCACTTTAGACATGTAGGGACGGCTCCTTCTACTGGCGAGAGAATCTCAAAGTGATTTAGTAATGGTGATGGTGGGGCCTGTGCGGGGGAGCTGGTTAAAATTCTCATCTTCTGAACCCAAGCAGACATCTCCATTCCAAATCTCATCTTATTCTTATCCAATCAATTCCTTCACTTTTACATTAGAGACGTAGGCCGACTATGAATTCAATTTACATTGTAATTCTGCAACCTGTATTGTTAAAATTTGCGTTCAGTTTTCAAAGATATTTGCCTGTGGCTACCAGAGGAAAACAACAGAATGTGAAAGACTAGAGATCTCTTCAAGAAAATTAGAGATACCAAGGGAACATTTCATGCAAAGATGGGCTCGATAAAGGACAGAAATGGTATGGACCTAACAGAAGCAGAAGATATCAAGAAGAGGTGGCAAGAATACACAGAAGAACTATACAAAAAAGATCTTCACGACCCAGATAATCATGATGATGTGATCACTGACCTAGAGCCAGACATCCTGGAATGTAAAGTCAAGTGGGCCTTAGAAAGCATCACTATGAACAAAGCTAGTGGAGGTGATGGAATTCCAGTTGAGCTATTTCAAATCCTGAAAGATGATGCTGTGAAAGTGCTGCACTCAATATGCCAGCAAATTTGGCCACTCAGCAGTGGCCACAGAACTGGAAAAGGTCAGTTTTCATTCCAATCCCAAAGAAAGGCAATGCCAAAGAATGCTCAAGCTACTGCACAATTGCACTCATCTCACATGCTAGTAAAGTAATGCTCAAAATTCTCCAAGCCAGGCTTCAGCAATACATGAACTGTGAACTTCCAGATGTTCAAGCTGGTTTTAGAAAAGGCAGAGGAACCAGAGATCAAATTGCCAACATCTGCTGGATCATGGAAAAAGCAAGAGAGTTCCAGAAAAACATCTATTTCTGCTTTATTGACTATGCCAAAGCCTTTGACTGCGTGGATCACAATAAACTGTGGAAAATTCTGAAAGAGATGGGAATACCAGACCACCTGACCTGCCTCTTGAGAAACCTGTATGCAGGTCAGGAAGCAACAGTTAAAACTGGACATGGAACAGCAGACTGGTTCCAAATAGGAAAAGGAGTATGTCAAGGCTGTATATTGTTACCCTGCTTATTTAACTTATATGCAGAGTCATTATGAGAAACACTGGAGTGGAAGAAACACAAGCTGGAATCAAGATTGCCGGGAGAAATATCAATAACCTCAGATATGAGGATGACACCACCCTTATGGCAGAAAGTGAAGAGGAACTCAAAAGCCTCTGATGAAAGTGAAAGTGGAGAGTGAAAAAGTTGGCTTAAAGCTCAACATTCAGAAAACGAAGATCATGGCATCCGGTCCCATCACTTCATGGGAAATAGATGGGGAAACAGTGGAAACAGTATCAGACTTTATTTTTTTGGGCTCCAAAATCACTACAGATGGTGACTGTAGCCGTGAAATTAAAAGATGCTTACTCCTTGGAAGGAAAGTTATGTCTAACCTAGATAGCATATTCAAAAGCAGAGACATTACTTTGCCAACAAAGGTTCGTCTAGTCAAGGTTATGGGTTTTCCTTTGGTCATGTATGGATGTGAGAGTTGGACTGTGAAGAAGGCTGAGAGCTGAAGAATTGATGCTTTTGAACTGTGTTGGAGAAGACTCTTGAGAGTCCCTTGGACTGCAAGGAGATCCAACCCGTCCATTCTGAAGGAGATCAGCCCTGGGATTTCTTTGGAAGGAATGATGCTAAAGCTGAAACTCCAGTACTTTGGCCACCTCATGCAAAGGGTTGACTCAATTGGAAAAGACTCTGATGCTGGGAGGGATTGGGGGCAGGAGGAGAAGGGGACGACAGAGGATGAGATGGCTGGATGGCATCACTGACTCCATGGATGTGAGTCTGAGTGAACTCCAGGAGTTGGTGATGGACGGGGAGGCCTGGTGTGCTGCGATTCATGGGGTCGCAAAGAGTCGGAACGACTGAGCGACTGAACTGAACTGAACCAGATATAAGAGATTCTTTCAGGGATAGAACAGAAATTACCTGATAATCTGTGACAAGCTGGAGTGTGTAGAGACCTGGAGTTGTAATTTTCTTTCTGTAACTGCTCCCTTTGCACTCAGAAGAATCCATTCAATGCCACAGTCGTTGTAGTCAGCATAACAATCAAGCGAAGCAATCATTTGTGTCTCCAAAGTACTTAATCCATTGAGAACTTATCATAACCAACCACAGGTATAATTTGATTAAATGTACTACCAATGAATGAATCACTAGTATTCACTCTAGGCACTACATTCAAGCTCAAGGACACAACCAAATCAGTCCCCAAAATCATAGTTTTAAAAATTTCCCTTAGAAATTTATGGTATTAATTCATGTGTAGTTGATGTCTCAGGAGACAGACTTTATACAAGTTATTTTAACAGAGATAATTTAATATAAAGAGTGATTAGGTATTAAATTGATAATTAGGTGGGACTTCCCTGGTGGTCCAGTGAGTAAGACTGCCTTCCAATGGAGGGGGTGTGGGTTCAAGCCCTGGTCACGGGAGCTAAGATTCCACATGGCTCTCCGCCAAAAAAACCAAAACATAAAACAGAAACAAAATGTAACAAACTCAATCAAGACTTTAAAAATGGTCCACATTAAAAAAAAAACAAACTTAAAAAAATATTTATTTATGGCTGTGTCATGCCTTAGAGGCAGCACGAGGGACCTTTGTTGCGTTATGTGGAATCTTCAGTTGCTGCCCATGGACTCTCTAGTTGTAGTACAGGGGTTCCAGAGCACACAGGCTTGGTTGCTCCGAGGCACGTGGGATCTTAGTGTCCCCACCAGGGATCGAACTCACATCCCCTGCATTGCAAGGCAGATTCTGAACCACTGGACCACCAGGAAAGTCCCAAAATAATCTTAAAAGAAAATTTTTATAACTAGGTAACAGAAGAGGTAGAACGAGAACACTAATACATCGTGAAGACAGCAACTGTGGGGACAGTTCCCATCTTTGTGGCTGGGCAATCAAAGGGAAGAAGCTGGAGTTATTAAAACTCAAAAATTTGGAGGAGACGCCTCCCACCCTCCCAACTGTGAATAGGAACTCACACCACTGGGAAGGGGACACAGTTTGTCTGTGACGTCTCTGAACCTGAAGGAGAAGCCCTGTGGAGGTGGGGCCCAGACTCCTGAGGTGGGGACACTAGCCAGTTGGTGCTCGTGTCTCTAAGGGAGTGTAATGAGGTTTGTCTGTGAGTGTTGGAAAAATTGCAAACTCATTGAACTACTGGGACGGGAAGGGACTGAAGTTGCCAGGATGTAGGATGATAGTCACAGGAACCGGAAGCAGACAAGAAGCAAAGAGGACGCAAACAGGAAGTGCAAGTCCTTTCTTCTTCCTCCAGCCTTGCAGTCTCCCTCTAGCGCTGCCTTATGGTGTGTCTGACAGGGAACTAGGTGGCAAAGCAGAAATGTGGTTTGCAAGGTCCTGGCATGGGCACTACAAAGCAGAGAATGGAAGGATATGTTCGAAGTTATGGGACAACTGTTCAGACCCCTGTTTGACTCTCTTTCTTACAATTTTCTTATTACTCTAAGTGAGTAATACTCTGAGACAGCAAAGCAATGACAGAATTGAAGAAACATTTATTTACAAACCATTAGCAATAATTATCACTTTAGTAGAGGCAACTATTTACTCAGAAATCCAGTGTTATAAAACAAAAGCCTTTAAAGGATTGTGCTTATTGCTTATAAGAACTGGAATTTATATCCCAATGACAGAAGTCTTGAAGGCTGGAAAAAAGGTAGAATTGAATGGTTTAATTAGAAGGAAAAATAATAAAGAAAAATGCAACTTGGAATTTCATTTAAACATAGATTTATTTGTGTTCTTATTGTGTAATTTGCAGCCATTTGACATTCTACTGATTCCTTATAAAATCTTGAAACTTATTGTGAGAAAACTCTTTTAAAAGGCAAAATTCAAATTTAATTGATACCACACTAATAGAAAAAGGCTCTCATTCTTTATAACTTAAGATACATTTGTTCCAATTCAGTGATTCATAGTAGATTCATGGCTGATGAAGTTCGCCTTAAAAATAAGGAACAAAATATGGAAACATTTTAGTCAGAGAGAAGTTTCCTACAGGGTCTAATTGCAAGGATTCTCTGTAATTAAACTCTTCTGAATGTTGGCTTAAGTTTTAGTAAGCTGATGTCTAACTTTCCCATGACTATCCTTACTCAAAACAAATCAGACTTAAGAAAAATGTTTTTTTTTCCCCCTGAAACTGCAGTGCATTTCAAAGACAGATATACTTAAAATGTATTCAAATTATAAAATGTAGTACCAAGTGCTGCATTTAGCCCTTAATGCATTTAGTATTTCCAAAGCAGTCTTACAACTTTTTTTTTTAGCATTGTCATAAATCATAACACAGATGGTGTTTCTTGATATCTTTCAGTCAGATTTCAGTCCTGTGTAATAGCAGCAACCTCTATCAATATGGTTTTTTGGTAACTGGCTTCATTTTGCTGTTGACAAGGCTGATATAAACAAGCTGTGTAATTTACTCTACTACTGAATAAATCACACGTGAACATTTAAGTTTAGCTGTGCCAGCCTGATAGTCTGGCAAGTGTTTTTGTCTGCATAGAGAATATTTGACATTTCAGCTCAACCCAGACAAACAAAATAAATGCTTGAATTTATTCTCCTGTGTCTGGAGAAGAGTGAAATGTGGTTTAGCTCTAAGTTCAATAATGAGGTTAAGGAGTCATACTTTCTATGGGTCTTTCTAGGCAAGTTGTTTTTGAGGAAACCCCAAGTCTTCTCCTGATAAGGGAAATGATATCTTATGGTGATTTTGATGTAAGCATGAGTCTGTGATTGAAACCTAAGGATGCTTGATTACCTATTGGTAAAATGTGTACATCCTGAACTTCTCTTGCTAGGAGGAATTAGTTAAGCACCTCCTGGGTATAGGAATGACACAGGACAGGTATGCCCAGAGTCTCTTACATTATTGAGGAGATGTTTTTGTCTTCCTCATTTCTTTAGATTCTAAGGTGACGGTTGGGTGATGAGTGTGTTGAAAAGATGCACATGAAAATATGCTCAACATCATTAGTCATTAGGGAAATGCAAACCAAAACCATAATGAGATAATACTTTACACCAGCTAGCTTGGCTATAATGAAAAGGAAGGAAAAATAAATGTTGGTCAGGATGTAGAGCAATTGGAACTCTCATATATTGCTGATGGGAATGCAAAGTGATACAGCAGCCCTAGAAAACACTTTGAAAGTGAAAGTTAGTCTCTCAGTTGTGTCTGACTCTTTGTGACCCCATGGACTGTAGTCTGTCAGGCTCCTCTGTCCATGGGGATTCTCCAGGCAAGAATACTGGAGTGGGTTGCCATTTCCTTCTTCAGGGGAATCTTCCCAAATCAGGGATTGAACCTAGGTCTCCTGCATTGCAGGCAGGAGCCTGCAATTTACTGTTTGAGCCACCAGGGAAGCCCAGAAAACACTTCAGTAGTTTTTAAAAGGTTAAAGATAGAGTTAGTATATGATTCTTTGTACATACCCAAGAGACCTGAAAATAAATATACACATGAAAGCCTGTACATGAATGTTCACAGCAGTAGAATTCTGAAGAGCCCCAAAGTAGAGACAAGGGAAGTGTTAATGGATGAATGGGTAAAGAAAAGGTAGATCCATACAATGAAACGTTATTGAGCAAGAAAGAGGAAAGACACATGTATGTGCCAATACATGCGGCAGCATGGTTGAACCTTGAAAACAGTAAGCCAGCTGAAGGAAGCCAGGTAGATTGTCTGATTCCATCTATATGAACTGTCCAAGTTGGCAAATTCATGGAAACAGACAATAGGTTAGTGGTTGACAGAGATTTGAGGGTTGGTTGGTGTGAGATTTCTTTTAGGGTAATGAAAATGTTCTGGGGTGAACGGTAGTGGAGACAAAACTTTGTGAATAATACTGAGAATTAAAGTTCGTAGTTTAAGAGGATGAACTTTAGGGTACTGAATTATATCTTAATAAAGCTAGCACTTTTCCCCTCCACTTTTTTCCTTTTGTTTTGGCTGAAAATCTTACAGGATCTTAACTCCCTAAAGAGGGTTTGAACCCACACTCTCAGCAGTGAAAACACCAAGTCCTAACTATTGGACCACCAGGGAATTCCCAATAAAGCCATTATTTAAAAGAAAAAAATAAGGTGGCATTCATTTCGGGTGTGAACCCCACACTTGCATGAGCCTAGAAGTAAATGCCTCATTAAATTTTGACCCCTGGGTATCTTGCTTGCCTTTCCCTAGTCTAGGCCCCACAGAGACACGATGGAACTCTGCCATTGGCCTGGTCTTACGTTTTGAGTCTTATCCTTTGTTTACTTGTACTGATTCATTTCATAACGCTAATTCCCCGCATTGCTATCCACTGACTGGCCCTCCCCAAAAGCCTATGACCTCCTTTGCCAATCCTGATTGGAAGGTGAGGTCTGCGTCTGTCTTGTTCCGAGGCAGCCAGCATGCCTAGTGTGTAGTAGGTGTTCCAATACCTGTTGAACAGAAGCCATTTTCTTAGAAAATGTCATCCAATGACTTCCTATCACTTTCAAGTTAAAATTCATACTTCTTCCTGGGTTGGCATGTAAGGTCCTTGGGACTGTACCCTTATCAGGCTGTTCCATCTCCTGCTGTCTTGCTATTCGGAGCTGCTTGCATAATATTCCTGTTACACTGAACCTTTTGTAGGTTGCTGAATACATCATACTTTGGCCACTTGATGAGAAGAGCTGACACTCACTAGGAAAAAAAAAAAAAAAGACATGATGCTGGGAAAGATTGAGGGCAGGATGAGAAGGGGACCCCAGAGGATGAGATGGTTGGATGGCATCACCGACGCAATGGACACGAGTTGGAGCAAGCTCTGGGAGTTGGTGATGGACAGGGAAGCCTGGCGTGCTGCAGTCCATGGGGTTGTAAACAGTCAGACACAACTAAGCAACTGAATGACGATGATAAATGCTTCATAAGCTTTCCTTTCTGCCTTTGTATTTGTTCCTCCTTTTCCTGGAACATTCTCCCCCAGTAGTAGCTCGGATCTTACTCAATCCTTCTTCCTTCCCCCGTCCCTCATGGATGTCAGATCTGCATCGGAGTCTGTCTAAGGTTCTTTCTGCTGTCTCTGACTTCAGGCTTGTTCTCTTTCACAGACTTTTTCTCCAGCAAACCTCTTGTTTTCCTAATCCTCTTGTGGTATCTGCTTCTCCATGAACTTGAAGTAACAGACTAGCTTAACAGTCACACCTTCATTTTTATTCTTGCACTGGTTTTCACTCCCCCAGAAATTATACCATGGGCCCTAACTGACATCATTCCAAATTTAATAGCTTAACTTTCTTTCCAGATAACATGAAGACTTCTGATTCTTACACTGCATTTGTTCACTTTCCTCACCAATATGGTATAAATGTTAAATATGTAATTCTTACTTTGTTTTAAACATTAATAATATAGTATTATTACTATTAGTAATATAGTAATTATTACTATATAAGTATTATTGTTGTTTCATATGATCTTAATTTACATTTATGTACATATTTATTATTTTCAGTGCACTTCTTTTCTTCCATTTGCAATCACTTTATTTTGGCCTGAAGTACATCCTTAAGCTTGGACTGTGAGGAGATCAAACCAGTCAATCCTAAAGGAAGTCAACCCTGAATATTCATTGGAAGGACTGATGCTGAAGCTCCAATACTTTGGCCACATGATGCGAAGAGCCTACTCATTGGAAAAGACCCTGATGCTAGGGAAGATTGAGGGCAAAAGGAGAAGGAGACAGCAGAGGATGAGATGGTTAGGCAGCATTACTGACTCACTGGACATGAATCTGAGCAAACTCCAGGAGATAGTGAAGGACAGAAGAGCCTGGTTGCTGCAGTCCATGGGGCTGCAAAGAGTTGAACATGACTTAGTGACTGAACAACAATAATACCTTAGCATTTCCTTCCTTGAGGTCCTGCTAGTGGCTGACTCTTTCTGTTTTTGTTTATATAATGTCTTCATGTTGACTTTGTTATTGATAGGTAATTTCACTGGATGTAGAATTCTAGGATGGTAGTTATTTTCCACAACTTAAGGATGGTGAGAACTGGAGAGCTAGAAGGGTGTGTTTGTTGACTGAATAATCCAGTGAAGCAAAGGGCTTGTGATAGAGAAAAATTTATTGAAATCAAGGAAAATCGGCAATGTCAGTTAGTTAGGAAATAGGGGGAAAGTAGGTTACATATTGGAGTTGCTGTGGGCAGATAAGAAAAACCTGCTTGGGTGTGGGTGGGTGAAGGAAAAGAATCAAAGAATTTCAGTAAGAGATGTTTATCTATTCTTAGAGTGGGAAGATAAGAGCCCAGCTGGAACCTAACTACCTGCACACAGACCTCCTCCCCTCCTTCCTCTTCAGGGGTATTTCTCTCATGTATCATCAAATTTCCCCTTACCACTGGATAATTCTCAATGTTAAAATTTCTTTTTTTTTAATTATGCATTTATTGTTTTTGGCCGTGCTGGGTCTTCGATGTGGTGCAGGCTTTTCTCTAGTTGTGGCTAGCGGGGGCTACTCTCTAGTCGTGGTGTGCAGGCTTCTCACTGCAGCGGCTTCTCTTCCTGTGGAGCACGGGCTCTAGGTGTGTGGGCTTCAGTAGTTGTGGCTCCCAGGCTCTAGAGCACAGGCTCAGTATTTGTGGAGCAT
Source organism: Bubalus kerabau (assembly GCF_029407905.1). Lineage (NCBI taxonomy): Eukaryota > Metazoa > Chordata > Mammalia > Artiodactyla > Bovidae > Bubalus > Bubalus kerabau. Next base: position 19,369,786 of record NC_073635.1, on the reverse strand, counting down.
GGGCTTAGTTGCTGCTCAGCATGTGGGATCTTCCTGGACAAAAGGGATCAAACCTGTGTCTCCTGCATTGGCAGGTGGATTCTTCACCACTGAACCACCAGGAAAGCCCTCATTCTCATTAAAAAAAAACACACACACACACACAAAACTTATTTATTTATTTGTCTGTACCAAATCTTAGTTGCAACATGTGGGATCTAGTTTCCTGACTAAGGATCACGAACCCAGGCCCCCTGAGTTAGGAGCATGGAGTCTTAGCCGCTAGACCACCAAGGAAGTCCTGGATCATTCTGATTAGCATTCAAAGAAGTGATAGTGTCTTCCATCAAAATAATTGCCCTATAACTTCCCCATCCCTCTCGAACTACAGCTATGTTTCTCTGTCCCATTAATAATATTTGACAGAATTGTCTCCACTCACTGTTCCTATTGATACTTTCATTTCTTCTCATCCTCCTTTGAATTTATCTCAATCAGGTTTTTGCCCCATTACTTCACTGGAACAGTTCTTCTAAACACTGTTATCGATCGACCCACAAATTGCCAAATCTGCAGGTCAATTCTCAGTCCTTATTTTACTTACTCTCTTAGCAGCTTTTGAAAACAATCTTCCTTCCTCCTTGAAACAATGCCTTACAGCACACCACTTTCTCAGTTCCTCTATTCAACACCTCCTCTTAAAAGACTAATGGGTGTTTCACATGTAATATGTACGATATTTAACTTCTGATTTCCGCCTACAAACCTCATCTATCTCTATCCTTCCAGTTGCTCAGGCGCTCAAAGTCAACTTTAAGTCTTTCTTCATCTCACATCAAATCCATTGGCCAAATCCAATTGGTACCATCTTCCAAACAAATTCAGAATTTGACCACTTCTTCACCTCAACTGATGCCCTGACTGCAGCCACCATGATCTCTTCCCTGGGTTATTGCAAGTGTCCCCTAACTCTTCTTTCTGATGTTACTCTTGGCTCCTTCCAGCTCCTTGTCTTAGTCTATTCTCAGCACAGCAGCCTTTTAAAACCTAAAGATTCTTTTAAAATCAAAGGTTATGTCTTTTCAACATTTTCCATTGGCTTCCCATCTACTCCAGAGCAAAAGCCTCAGCCCCCCCAGCCCCTATTACCTCTTTGACCTCTCCTACAGATCGCTGCTGGTCTCTCTGATCATATTGGTCTCCCGATTGTCCCTTGACCACACAAAGCCCACTTTTGTCCTAGGACCTTTGCATCTCCTTTTCTCTGTAAGACACGCTTTTTTGCCCTCCAAGAGCCTTATAGTTTACTCTCTCACTCCTTCAGTTCTCTGCTCAGATGTCATATTGTCAAAGAGGTCTTGCTTTTTAACCCTTTCGAAAATGGTACCTCTTCCCTTTACTCTCTTACATTGCTCCATACTCATTTTATCATTGCCACATGTTATATTTGTATATTATCTGACTCCCCCTTCTACTATGACTGCGTCTTTCTTGCTTACTGCTATGTTTCCAAAGCCTAGAATAGTTTGAGGTACATTACTGGATGCTTTAAAAGTATCTGTTGTGTGAACAAATGATTCCCTTCAGAGAGGAAAACAACATTGCAAAGGTCACTGAAGTCCTTTTAGGTACAGTATCCAGGACAACATCCATGGTGTAAGCTTTCCAGCCATGGCCAAGGATTTGGAATCCAGCAAAGTGAACTAAGAGCATGAGCCCCCGAGGTAGTGGGCTGTCCAAGTGTTAGTAAAATAGCTAAAGCTGAATCAGCCCAGTAGAAATCTGAGGAGCTCATGCCAGCCTGTCACTTGTGTCCCGTGTGTGTTGAGTGTGGCTTCTGAGATTCCTCCCTGCAGAACCGGAGTTGCTCCTGCTGTGATGTAGGGACGTTTGGTTGCCAGTACCACTTTGTGTAGGACTGGGGAGATGGGTGCAGTGGGATGCAGTTGAATTGCTCCCAAACATAGACTCTTCTGTGTTGCTACAGTGATGAAATAAAGAAACCAGCAAAGAAAGTGAACAAGGTAGTTTATTTTTAATCAAATAAATATGCTGATCCCTCTGTCTCTTTTTAACATTTCAGCACTATATCTGAGTGCCTTTGAAAATGATGAAATATTATTGGAATTTGACAGCTTAAGGCAACTAATATTTATTGAGTAATTAGCCTTCATCTGGATATTACAAGAGTAGGAATTGAATCAATCAAAATCACTAAACGTTGCCTTGAACAAAGCAATATGGTTAAATGTTTTAAAAGACAGAAATAGAACCTGGGTCATTGGTTCATGTAGTCATTGGATGTCCACTGTGGAGACCTCTGTAAGACTGACTGTTGACTTTCTGCATTCCTCGTGCTCAGAGCCTGGAATACTGTAGAGTTCTTTGTGAAATTGTTTTCCAGTCTCCCCTGCTGGTAGGGAGGCTGTTAGACACTAAAGCCAAACTCTGCAGTGGAGAATGGTTTTCTCTCTAGAATTTTATGGCTTTGAGCAAATAAACCAATACTCAACATTTTCTTTTGTTTCTCTGTGATTCTTTTAGAGATCTACCAACATATCTTTTTGATCTACTGATAACCATTCAATGTATTTTTCAGAAATATCAATAGGCTTTCCAGAGAGTCTACCAAGTTCTTTTCTGAGGCTGTTGATAAATAATCAAATATCGTTGTTTATGGCCACCTGATGCAAACAGCTGACTCGTTGGAAAAGACCCTGATGCTGGGAAAGATTGAAGGCAGAAGGAGAAGAGGGTGACACAGGATGAGATGTTTGGATGGCATCACTGATTCTTTAGAAATGAACTTGGGCAAACTCCTGGAGATGGTGAGGGACAGAGAAGCCTGGTGTGCTGCAGCCCATGAAGTCGTGAAGTCGGACAACATAAACAAATTCCATCTCTAGCTCATTCCACTCCCAGAGAAAGGTCTAAGGAACTACAGAATAGACAAAATCTGGTCTGGTGAGGCCAAGAAAAAACTACAAGCAGGGAAATAGCTATTACCTGAATTCGAAAAATGTGTGCCCTCTGGGTAAGAATTAGAAAACCGTCCCATTCTTTCTCCAAGATTGACAGAGCTGAGCCTGGAGCACCCAGTTTGGTGAGTGGAGCCAGACCCATACTTGGCAACCCTTCCACCCTTTCTGGGCTCCTTGAGATCCCTTTGCTTGGGTGTAGTCACATGGTGCTGTTACCAGACCGAACTGGGGTCTGCGTGTTCACTAGGCAGCCAAGTCAATTTACTCACAACAGGTTGTGGTGAAGGAAAGCACAATGTTTATTGCGGGGTCAAGCAAGGAGTACGGGCAGTTCAAGATCAAAAGATTTGAACTCCTTGATGGTTTAGGCGGAAGAATTTTTAAAGGCAAAATTTGGGGTGAGGGTTGTAGGGTGTGTAATTTTCTTTGGATTGGTTGGTGGTAAAATAGTGGGGTGGTGCTCCAGGAATCTTGTCCTCAGCTTGAAGTTACCATCCTCTCTCTGGGCGAGGGCCTTAGTTCCTTTAGAAAAATTCAGAGACATATTTGTATGTGTATCTCTTGAGGAGGAACCAGGACTCTATTTTATTGCTGCTCTATTGTTGCACAGCTTTTCCTTTGTTTCTGCATCCCCTTATTTCCTAATTAGTAACTGTTTGAATATACCCTTTGGAACTCAGGGAAAGTCTAGAAAGCTGAAGCCTTTAACCTACAGACAAGAAATGGGGCTTTTGTATTGGGAGGGCCCCCCAGGTTTCAGTGGCTGGAAAGTTTGAGTTGTTGTTCAGCTGCTAAGTCTCCTTAGGGCTTCCTAGGGGGCTCAGTGGTAGAGAATCCACCTGCCAAGGCAGAAGCCACAGGAGATGCAAGTTTGATCCCTGGGTTGGGAAGATTTCCCTGGAGGAGGAAATGGCAACCCACTCCAGTATTCTTGCCTGGGGAATCCTGTGGACAGAGGAGCCTGGTGGACTTCACAGTCCACGGGGTCACCAAGAGTTGGACATGACTGAACATGCACGCAAAGACAAATCCTTGGCTGGGGAACAGATAGCTGCATGTTGACGCTCCTTTGCTGCATTTTTCTCCAACAAAAATCCCGAGTGGGAGACTTCAAGTTGCAGGGCCTTGGTGTGTGCAACACAGGGTGCAGTGATGGAGGGAGTAAGATGAATGCTTTGTTCTCAACACCATGTTTAAAATAAGATATCAGTTACTGTCTTCTCTAGATCTTTCTTGCTTGATCTTCCCATTGCACTCCTCTATTGGATGGCCCACCACAGTGGTTCGGTTTCATAGCTTCTGCTTTTTTTCCGGTTTCCTTATAGGTCTGAACAGGTATATTTTAATAGACAAGCACATGGCTTACCAATGATCATACACCTAACGAGTGTACAATCCACAGGAATGGGCGCTTGTTCTCTTACGTCTCTTTTCAGAATATCAAGAAGTGTTTGATCTAAAAGCAAGGGTTCTTGATGAAACAAACCTGAGTTCAAGTCTAAGGCCTTTCCCTTACTAACTATGTGATTCTGGGAAGTTGCTAACTACAAGAGCCTCCTTTTCTTCATGAGGATTAAATAAGAAAGCATGTAAGTGCTCTATTAAGCCCAGGGCCTGATGTACAGCAAGCATTCAAACTTTAGAAGCTCTCTCTGTCATCATAGTTAATATAAAAAGTACCCTGCCCATGGCAGATCTTGCCAATCATAGTATGTACTACAGCTTGGGCTCAGAATACTTTCCAAAAGTAGATTTTAAGTAGTCACTACTAAGGGGTTGGCCTGGTCAACCAGGCAAGGTTATTAATACTTGTGTAAATGTAAGGTATCCTGTTGTGGGGACAGTGGGGTAGGGTGGGCCAAGCCAGGAAAGGTTGGGGCTAGAAGCCCACTCAGGGACAAGAAGGTGTGTTGGAACAAGAGGGAGGAGACAGACTTGGTACTGTGAGTCAAAAGTATGAAGCCACATCCTTAAAAAACCAAAGACAGAGCTACTACATGATCCAGAAACTCCACTCCTGGGCATATATTCAGAAAAGATGAAAACTCTAATTCAGAAAGACACATGAGATATATATGTATGAAAGTGAAAGTTGCTCAGTTGTGTCCAACTCTTTGTGACCCCATGGATTATACAGTCCATGGAATTTTCCAGGCCAGAATACTGTAGTGGGTAGCCTTTCCCTTCTCCAGGGGATCTTCCCAACCCAGGAATTGAACCCAGGTCTCCTGCATTGCAGGCAGATTCTTTACCAGCTGAGCTACAAGGGAAGCTTAAGAATACTGGAGTGGGTAGCCTATCCCGTCTCCAGCAGATTTTCCTAACCCAGGAATCGAACAGGGGTCCCCTGCATTGCAGGTGGATTCTTTAGCAACTGAACTATCAGGGAAACCTGATATATATGTATATACCACATCAAAAGGAAGATGTGATATATGAGTTGAGTTGAGTTGAGTTGAATTCAGTCACTCAGTTGTATCCGACTCTTTGCGACCCCATGGACCACAGCATGCCAGGCCTCCCTGTCCATCACCAACTCCAGAGTTTACTCCAACGCATGTCTATTGAGTCAGTGATGCCATCCAACCATCTCATCCTGTCGTTCCCTTCTCCTCCCACCTTCAATTTTTCCCAGCATCAGGGTCTTTTCCAACAAGTCAGTTCTTTGCATTAGGTGGCCAAGTATTGGAGTTTCAGCTTCAGCATCACTCCTTCCAATGAATATTCAGGACTGATTTCCTTTAGGATGGACTGGTTGGATCTCCTTGCAGTCTAAGGGTCTCTCAAGAGTCTTCTCCAACACCACAGTTCAAAAGCATCAATTCTTCGGTGCTCGGATTTCTTTAGAGTCCAACCCTCACATCCATACATGACTACTGGAAAAACCATAGCCTTGACTAGATGGACCTTTGTTGGCAAAGTAATGTCTCTGCTTTTTAATATGCTGTCTGGGTTGGTCATAACCTTGCTTCCAAGGAGCAAGCATCTTTTAATTTCATGGCTACGGTCACCATCTGCAGTGATTTTGGAGCCCAAAAAATAAAGTCAGCCACTGTTTCCACTGTTTCCCCATCTATTTGCCATGAAGTGATGGGATCAGATGCCTGGATCTTAGTTTTCTGAATGTTGAGTTTTAAGCCAGCATTTTCACTCTCCTCTTTCACTTTCATCAAGAGGCTCTTCTGTTCCTTTTCACTTTCTGCCATAAGGGTGGTGTCACCTGCATATCTGAGGTTATTGATATTTCTCCTGGCAATCTTGATTCCAGCTTGTGCTTCATCCAGTCCAGCATTTCTCATGGTGTCCTCTGCATATAAGTTAAATAAGCAGGGTGACAATATACAGCCTTGATGTATTCTTTTTCTATTTGGAACCAGTCTGTTGTTCCATGTCCAGTTCTAACTGTTGCTTCTTGACCTGCTTACAGATTTCTCAGGAGGCAGGTCAGATGGTCTGGTATTCCCATCTCTTTAAGAATTTTCCACAGTTTGTTGTGATCCACACAGTCAAAGGCTTTAGCATAGTCAATAAAGCAGAAGTAGATGTGATATATATAATGGAATATTACTCAGCCATAAAAGAGGATGAAATAATGGCATTTACAGAAACACGGATTGGCCTAGAGAATATCAAACTAAGTGAAGTAAGTGAGACAGAGGCAGCTATTATATGATATCGCTTATATGTGGAATCTAAAAAGCAATACAAATGAATTTATTCACAAAACAGAAACGGATTCACAAAGAAAACAAACTTATGTTTACCAAAGGAGGATTAATTAGGAGTATGAGTGTAACAGATATGAACAACTACAGATAAAATAGATAAGCAACAAGGATTTACCATACAACACAGGGAACTATATTCTATATCTTGTAATAACCTATAATGGAAAATAATCTAAAAAATAAAACTAAACTGCTTTTCTGAAAACCTGAAACTAAAACAATATTGTGAATCAACTATACTTCAATTTAAAAAAAAAACCACAAAAAAACGAGTATGAAGTCATGCTGTTGCTGCTGCTGCTAAGTCACTTCAGTCGTGTCCGACTCTGTGCGACCCCATAGACTGCAGCCCACCAGGCTCCCCCGTCCCTGAGATTCTCCAGACAAGAACACTGGAGTGGATTGCCATTTCCTTTTCCAATGCATAAAAGTGAAAAGGGAAAGTGAAGGCGCTCAGTTGTGTCTGACTCTTCGAGACCCCATGGACTGCAGCCCACCAGGCTCCTCCATCCATGGGATTTTCTAGGCAAGAGTACTGGAGTGGGGTGCCATCGCCTTCTCTGATGAAGTCATGATCAGGGGCCAAACCAAAGGGAAGAAATTAAAAAAGAAATCTGAGAAGGAGAGCCAGAAAGAAGTTTAAAAATTCCTATGATGACTGGGAGTCTGGATGTTCAGTTAAATGCAGGCCCAGGGGAGAAGGAGGACAGTGAAATCCAGACAAAGGACTCCTAGAATGGTGACTTGCAGTTGTTGACATGAGTGTGAATCCTCCCAACAGTGCCCCAAGCTATAACTTGGCTTATAGACAGGTGCGGGTAGTCTTCTGACCTTGTTTGCGACTGTGTGAAAGTGAAAGTGATAGTCGCTCAGTCATGTTCAGCTCTCTGTGACCCCATGGACTGTAGCCCACCAGACTCCTCTGTCCATGGAATTCTCCAGGCAAGAATACTGGAGTGGGTTGCCATTCCCTTCTCCAGGGGATCTTCCGGATCCAGGAATGGAACCGGCATTTCTTGTGCCTCCTGCATTGCAGGATTCTTTACCTTCTGAGCCACTGGGGAAGTCCTTGTGACTATGTATTACTCTACAATATAAGACATGGCTACTCCCATGACCGGACTGCTGTTAACCCATTTTCTGGTACATAGATGAAGATAGTATTTGTTTAAGGTAAATGTTCCCTTATCTATCTGGATCCTCAGTTCCAAAAGGAATCCATACATCTGGTAAACAATCCCACTTTGAATTTCACAGGAGATTGAAATGTATTTTGGTCTTTTGAGCTGGACTGCAATGCGTTTTCCTATAGGCATATGCTTTACTTGGGAGCAAATGTAATCTTAGTGGAAGGATTCTACATTTAAAAATTTGAAGAAGTGTATAACTCAAATATTTTGTCCTACTGTCCTTGAGAATTCTAAGGAATTTTGAATATTCCAGTTCAGTTCAGTCATTCAGTCATGTTCGACTCTTTGCGACCCCATGGACTGCAGCACGTCAGGCCTCCCTGTCTATCACCAACTCCCAGAGTTTACTCAAACTCATGTCCATTGAGTCAGTGATGCCATCCAACCATCTCATCCCCTGTCGTCCCCTTCTCCTCCCGCCTTCAATCTTTCCCAGCATCAGGGTCTTTTCCAATGAGCAGCTCTTCGCATCAGGTGGGTAAAGTATTGAATTGAATATCCCAGATTATTTTAAATCCTGAAGAGGTGTGAAATTTTTTTGAATATAATTACTATAATTACAGTTTAAAAGGATACCTGAAAAATGTTTATGTTTACCAATGTTTATTTGGTAAGTTAACCATTGCACAATATCGGTTCTTTGAAAGAATGACCATGAAGTCGTGAGCAACTGATTTTCAAAGAAGCATTGTTCATTTAGAGAAGATAAACAGTTTGTAGAAAAACAAAGAGTTCCTCTTATAGGCTACATAACTCCATCTGAAGCTAGTTTATTGAAAATGCGGCAACAGCATATGAGAAAGAAACCTCTAACCTGTGCATCCTTATCTGTCTTGAGGACAGTTTCTTTCCTTATAAGTTAGAAGGTTCTAGGGAGCTGGCCATGGCACAGAGCTTGAGTGTATCCTAGACTAGGTTGCTCTGCCCTTTTCCTGTCCAGCTCTGTTTCACAGGGGCTGATCCCTGAAGCCTGCATCTCCCAGGCTTTCTTGCCTTTTGGTGTCTGACTCGATTTGGCCAAGGGGAGGCTGTGGTGGGAGATAGAAGAGCAGGAAGGAGACGCAAGGCTCTCTTCTTCATCTTTTTTTTTTAAAACATGTATTTTTAAAAATTATTTTCTCACTGCTGTGGCTTCTCTTGTTTCAGAACATGGGCTCTAGAGCACTGGATCAGTAGTTGCGGTGCATAGGCTTTGCTGCTCTGAGGCATGTAGGATCTTCCCAGACCAGGGATTGAACCCATGTCCTCCTCATTGCCAGGCTGATTCCTTTCCACTATGCCACCAGGGAGCCCCCTTCTTCATCTTGACAGCGTCTTCTTTCTCCTCTCCTGGCATAGAAAGCTCTCAGCCTCTTCCTGCTCCCTTGCCCCCTTATTCTTTATAAGCATCTCCTTCAATAAATATTTGCATCTCTGATTCCATCTCAACCCCTGCTTTCCAGAAAACCCAGACCAACACTGGTATCTTCAGAGACCAGCAACAGGTCAGGGTTGACATTTTTGCTAGGAAAAACAAAACTTAAACGTCACCATTCTTTTAAAGAAAGGCTTAAGATTTCACTTATTTTGGTACTTATGTAACAGAAGGGAAAGGGGCAGGGCACAACTGTTGAAAGAATGACGTAGCCCAAGGATACAACATACACCCATTAGAATCAAACGGGACCAAGATGGCAGACAAGACTAGACCTTGATCCTCAATCAGCAAGTGAAATGACACACCCAGAGGCGTCATGACAGTTCCAAAGTGAAAGTCGCTCAGTCATGTCTGACTCTGCGACCCATGTACTATATAGTCCATGGAATTTTCTAGGCCAGAATACTGGAGTGGGGAGCCTTTCCCTTCTCCAGGGGATCTTCCCAATGCAGGGATCGAACCCAAGTCTCCCGCCTGCAGATTCTTTACCAGTTTAGCCACCTGGGAAGCCCAAAAATCCTAGAGTGGGTAGCCTATATCTTATCCAGCATATCTTCCCTATCCAAGAATCAAACCGGGGTCTCCTGCATTGCAGGCGGATTCTTTACCATTTGAGCTATTGGGGAAACCCATGACAGTTCCAAGGCACTATCAAAAGACCAGGGAGTAGGCGGTAGCCCAATTCCTGAAAATCTCCACCCTTTCTCCAAAATAGATGGAATAACCCTCACACTCATTAGCATATTTTACCCAGCCTATAAAAACTAATCACACCACATTTTGTGGCTGCATTTGTCCTCTGTGATGGCCCACACTCTGTGGCGTGTGCTTCTCTCTGAATCTGAATAAATCCACTTCTTACCTATCACATTGTCTCTCACTGAATTCTTTCTGCAATGAGGCATCAAGAACCCGAGCTTCATTAGGTTCTGAAAACAGATACCATGGATTTTGGTTGGGTTTGAGTCCCAGCACATGTGTTCAAGTCCCAGTCCAAGGTAAACAGTTTCAGTTAGACCAGAAATACCCAGATAAAGTGTCATGTTGTTTTATTTTTGGTTTATCTCAGGTCCTAAAGTGTTTAATTTTTCCTCCGACAGTGGGTTGTGCTGTGCACACTTATTGCACGAAGACACGAGGGCACAGCACAGTTTCTACGAGTTCTGCTTTCACTCAAATTGCCAGAGGTGTTGTGAGCAGACATTAGAGGAAAAAGGCAGCTCAGTCAGTGCTATTTGTCCCAAAGGTCTTTGTGATAGGTGGAAAAAACAGCCCCTCAAAGATCTCCATGTCCTGATCTCTAATACTTGTGAATGTCACCTGCATGGAAAAGAGACTTTGCAGGTGTGATTACATCAAGGAACCTAAGATGAGGAGATTATCCTGGACTATCCAGGTGGGCCAGTGAAGTCACCAGGGTTTTATTAGAGAGGAGGGCCAGTCATGCTACGCTGCTGGTTTTGAAGATGGAGGAAGGGTTCACAACCAAGGGATACAAGCAGCCTCTAGAAGTAGAAACAAAGGCAAGGAAGTGGCTTATCCTCCAGAACCTCCAGAAGGAGTGTGGTCCTGTGCATACCTTGATTTCAGCTTCAGTTCAGTTCAGTTGTTCAGTCGTGTCCAACTCTTTGCGACCCCATGAACTGCAGCACGCCGGGCCTCCCTGTCCATCACCAACTCCCAGAGCTTATCCAAACTCATGTCCATTGAGTCGGTGATGCCATCTAACCATCTCATCCTCTGTCATCCCCTTCTCCTCCTGCCTTCAATCTTTCCCAACATTTCAGCTTAGTGAGAGTGATTCTTGACCTCTGACCCCCAGGATATTAAGATAATAAATTTGTGTTGTTTTGAGCCACTGCATTCGTGGTGACGTGTTAGAGCAGCAATGGGAAACAAGTACAGTCCTATTCAGGCTTGTAATTTTATCTTCTTTGGCACGTCCTGACATTCAGCATTTACTCACGGGCTCTGAAAAGTTTCATACCAAAGATATCTCTTGGGTCCATCTCTATGTCATAATTTCATTCATTAACTCAAAAATGTCGATGTAGCACAGTTGATTAAGACTCAACCAGGTTTGAACTTTATGGGCTTCCCCAGTGGCCCAGTGGTAAAATTCCACCTGTGTTGCAGGAGATGCTGGAGACTCGGGTTCAGTCCCGGGGTTGGGAAGATTCCCCTGGAGAAGGAAATGGCAACCCACTCCAGTATTCTTGCCTGGGAAATCCCATGGATAGAGGAGCCTGGTGGGGTCACAAAGAGTCAGATATGACTGAGCACACACGACCACTGCCATTTCTCAGTTCTGTGACATTGGGCAAGTTACTTAACCACTCTGGGTTTCAATTTTCCCATCTTTGTAATGGGAAAGGGTTTAGAAAATTATGGGCTTTAGCAGCCTGGATGGGAGGGGTGTTTGGGGAGAATGGATACATGACTCCCTTTGCTGTTTATCTGAAACTATCACAGAATTGTTAACTGACTACACCCCAATACATGGAGAAGGCAATGGCACCCCACTTCAGTACTGTTGCCTGGAAAATCCCATGGACAGAGGAGCCTGGTAGGCTGTAGTCCATGGGGTCGCGAAGAGTCAGACACAACTGAGCGACTTCATTTTCACTTTTCACTTTCATGCATTGGAGAAGGAAAGGGCAACCCACTCCAGTGTTCTTGCCTGGAGAATCCCAGGGACGGGGGAGCCTGGTGGGCTGCCGTCTATGGGGTCACACAGAGTCGGACATGACTGAAGCGACTTAGCAGCAGCATACCCCAATACAAAGTGAAAAGATAAGAATAAATAAATATTCACACACACACATACACGTGTGTGTGTGTATATATATATGTATATGTATATGATATTACGGCTTTGGGGCCAAACTCATCTTCTTGTCTCTTTTTACAAATACAGTTTACCTGGAACACAGCCATGTAATTTGTTTACATATTGTCTGTCTATGGCTGCTTCCACACTATAACAGCGGTGCTGAGTAGTTGTGACAGAGATCATTTGGTTATAGTACCTGAAATATTTACTATCTCACCCTTTAATAGAAAGCTTGCAGATCCCTGAAATAGAATAGATATTATGTACATCATGGCATTTTTATGAAGCTGAAGTTAGGCATGAACTCAAGAGGAGTTCTTGACACATAGTAAGACCTTAGTAAATACTAGCTAGCGTTTTTAATACCATCATTGTATGATTTATTATTATCACCATCATTGTTGGGCAATTCAGCACCAACTCGACAGCAGACATTGTGGGTCCCCACTACCCCTGCGGTCACTGCTGGGACTGACTCCTCCTTGAGTCTGAGCTACAGGGTTTCTCCTGGAGTTCTCTCTGTCCACACCAATGCCCACTTCCAGGTTTTGGGCTGCCTTTAGCCTAGACCAGGGGAGACAGTAGGGGGAAATATAAGGGAAATATAATGAATTCACTGTGGATTTGAGGGTACTTTGAAATTGGTTTTCTCCCCTAATCTGCCTACCACTCTACAGAATCCTCGAATGACTGCCCCATGCATTCTGTATTCAGTGGAAGAAACAGGTAGCATGTGCTTATTCCATCTTACCTGAAACTAGAACCTCTCCATGCAGTTTAGTATCGTAAATTTTAAGGCAAGATGCTAATTATTTCTGGGATTATTAAAAAATAGTATGACTTGGTTCCTGTCTTTAAAAAGTTTAATGGAGGGATTTCCCTGGTGGTCCAGTGGTTAAGAATTTGCCTTTCAATGCAAGGTCGAAGGTTCAATCCCTGGTGGGGGAACTAAAATGCCACATGCCAAGAGACAACTAAGCTTGAGTGCCACAACTAGAGAAGCTCACGCAATGCAAGGAAGAGCCCACACTTTGCAACGAAGACCCAGTGCAGCCAAAAAAAACAAAGCTTGGTGGAAGGTAAGAGGTCAGGATAATCCCCATATGTCAGAGTTTGGTCTTTTTTTTTTTTTTTCCCTGTGTATATGTGGGGAAAGGTTAAAGAGTGGGTTGAGCTCTCAGCCAAGTGAAACTAGTAGGGAGCAGGTCAGGGTTAGGGCTATAGTCCATGGGGTCACAAAAGAGTCGGACACGACTTAGTGACTAATCAACAACACAATGAACACCCAACATTCTCCCAAGTAGGGTTCCCTAGCCAAAAGCTGTGTTTTCAAGTGTGGCTTAGACTGGGAGGCTCCAGCAAGGCTCTGGATTCATTTCCGCTTGAAAACAGAAGGGCAGTGTCTCTGTTCATTTGGAATAGAATAGAATGGGCCTGAGAGAGGCCTTGACTGGGCTGTTTCAGCAGCAAACCTTGCAGGCTAGCTTAGCTCACAGGTTCAGCAAGAGAAAAAGCCGAGCATGACTATCTATCTTTTATATCGCACAGTAAGTTGGCCCACTATTAAACACAGTGCAGTTAGCATTTAATCTCTAATCAGATCGGCAATTCTCCTTCCCTTTGGGGAGGAGCTTGTAATAAACTGGAGAGAGGAATAAGAAATGTTATTGGACACTCCTTTATCTATGGGAGAATTTGACTTCCCAAAAGGGATGAAAGTGATTTTGTACATTTGAACAGAGAAACTCCAAAGGATATTAACCCATGTTAATACTTCCTGGATTTATGGTAGTAAACATAAATGAATGTCTGTTCCCCAGGCAATTTTGAATAGAGTCCAAACTTCCTCTTTAATACCTATGCTTGCCCAGAATTGTTTTCATAAAAGAGTGACAAACACATCCCTTGGTTGGTTTTCTCAAAAGCCCTCAAGTGAACTTCGATCTCCTCTGCAGGTCTCGTCAAAGACAGCTGAAACCTTTAAGCCTTTCTGGAGCTCCTCAGGGCCAAGCTGAGGACAATTTGCGCAGCAGAATAAATAATGATAGTGATTGATTATAATGCATAAAATAAGACAAATAACCAAGAATCCATATTGATGTTAATAAATAATTGAGTAAATAATGAGAGGGAGAGAGAGAACTGCTCTTCCTTATGGACTACCAGTTAAAGAATGGAGAAGGAATGACTGAAATAGAAAAACCACTCTTTTGCAAACAGTTCTGTAATAGTTGTTTCAAGTACCATCAGTGGATGGTAAAATCAGCAGTGAAGACATCATGAGAAACAGATATTTGTACAATTTCCCTCTCAAGATATTCTTAATGTAAAAGGAAAATAGTAACTTTTATTTATTTTTTTAAAGACTTTTTTTTTTTTAATGTGGACTATTTTTAAGGTCTTCATTGAATTTGTTACAGTATTGTTTCTATTTTCTGTTTTGGTTTCTTGGCTTCAAGGCGTGTGGGATCTTAGCTGCCCGACCAGGGATGGAACCCACACCCTTTGCATTGGAAGGCTAAGTCTTAACCACTGGACCACCAGGGAAACCCCACATAGTAACTTTTAAAAGCATAAACCTGGCAGAAATCCCTTTAACCAAGTAATCAAAGTTAACATCACCACAATAAGACATGCAGATATCAGGTACCTCCTGGTCTGATGCACTAAGAAGGTTGAACTTCTGTATTCTTGCCCCCAAAATGCATAAACTCAACTAATCATGAGAAAGATCAGACAAATTTAAACTGAGAGATATCCTACAAAATAACGGACTCTATTGGACACTTTCATAAAAGTCTGAATGACTTTTCCAAATTGAGGAGACCAGGAGACATGACACCTAACTGTAGCATGGGGTCCTGGCTTGGTTCCTGAACCAGAAAAAGGACATAGGTAGAACAACTGGTGAAATTGAAGTAAGATCTATGGATTAGTTAGTTTTATTGTACTAGTGTCAATGTTCTAATTTTAACCATTTTATTATAGTTATGTAAAATGACAAAATTTGGGGAAGCTGAGTGTAGAGGATATGAAACTCCCTGTACCTACAGTCCATGGAATTCTCCAGGCCAGAACACTGGAGTGGGTAGCCTTTCTCTTCTCCAGGGGATCTTCCCAACCCAGGAATCAAACCCAGGTCTCCTGCATTGCAGGCAGATTCTTTACCAGCTGAGCCACAAAGGGAAGCCCTTCTTGAAGTCTAAAATTGTTTTAAAATTAAAAGTTAGAGAATAAAGTCTTTCTGAATTCTGTGACGATATTCCTTCTCCTTTAGATTTATGCAATGAAGTAGGGCAGAAATTATACAGAAGATAAAAATTTGGTATATGCCATTAAATATTTTGTAGCATAGATTAGGTATATAATTTGTAATTGATGAAACATAGTCTATAGGTTCATTTTAAAACAAAGTTGGATATTAAACCTTTAATTAGGAATTTAATGCCCTAATATGACTTTAAGTCTGTGAAGAAACAATTTTAAGCTTACATAATTTTGACTTAAGCCACTGTTTCTAGAAAAGCAATCCTCTGCAAAATGGGAGTGGTCCACAACGAATTGTATTTGTCAGAGACTAAGTAGATTGATAGAGTCTGACTTGCAGGGAGGTTCTGACCATCTTGATTTTTTTCTTTCTGATTACAAATCATCATTGATTTCGATAGATAAACTTAATTGCAGCTAAAGTGTGGCCATCATACTGAAGGACTTTGGGGCATATATCATTATGCAAGAATGCTTTGATTAAAAACAATGGAAAAGAAAGACAAAACCTAATTCAGTTCTGGCTTCTGAGAAGAATTTTTAATCTGAAGGTCTCAGAATCAACAGGGACATTCTTTGGGAAGATTCATTACCTGAAAGGACACTTTTGTTCATTCAGGAGCATGTATTACAAGAACCAAGGAAGACGTATGAGAACATGCCAAGATTCTCCAAAAGGAAATGACATTGGGCATAGACGTTATTCCTGTCTGCTTTGCATGATGAATGTATTCCCAGATCCTGTGCTACAGAATACCAATCTATTGATTTTGGGAAGCACAGAGCCCTTAGTACTGGGTAACAGGAATGGAAATGGTGTGATAGTTCGTGTGATGGTCAGTGTGTATGGAGGTGGAAGTCACTTGCAAATACTCAGGTGAATTTGTGAATTTTGTAAAAATGCTGCTTTATTTTCTTGGGCAACACTAATCATGAGTAGAAGCTAACTTACAGAGTGCTTGCTACCTGTTAGGTTCTGTGCTGCACACTTTCTGCGTAATTCATGTAATCATCACCGCAACCCTACAGGGTAGATACTAATGGAGAGCTCTACTTTACAGATGAGGAAACTGAGATCTGGCAGTAACTTAACTTGCCAAGTGGGTGAATCTGGGTGGCCTGAGTTATGCTTTTAGCCACTGTACTATATTTAATGTAGGGCTTTCCAGGTGGCACACTGGTGAAGGATCCACCTGCAAGTGCAGGAGATGTGGGTTTGATTCCTGGGTTGGAAAGATCCCCTGGAGAAGGAAATGGCTTCTCACTCTAGTATTCTTGCCTGGAAAGTCCCATGGACACAGGAGCACGGTGGGCTACAGTCCATGGGTCACAAAAGAGTTGGGCATGACTGAGCGACTGAGCATGCATACTTAATGTAGTTTAGGGTTTTGCTTCCTTGGTTTATTATGTTCACTTTTCTCTTCTGACCATATGCTAGCCATGTTCTATTGGTTTTGGATATATAGTAAGTACAATCAGCATTTTATAAGCACTTAATAAAAATTAAATCATTTAATTCCCATAACTAACTGGTGTGTGAATTTCAATGTCTTTGTTTCGCAAACTAAGGTTAAGTAAAAGTCCTAAGTCCCTAGCAATTCATTAGCCAAGGTGAGAGTGGCTATTAGAGAGACAGAACTTCTATTCTTCCCTCTCCCCTCACTTTTTTTTTTTTTTTTTTGCACGTGGGATTCTACTTCCCCCACCAAGGTCTCAATCCAAGCCGCTGGCGTTGGGAGTGCACAGTCTTAACCAGTGGACGGCCAGAGAAGTCTTCAGGGCTCCTATTCTTTTTTTCTTATTTTTTTGGCTGCATGTTTTGACATACAGGATGTTAGTTCCCCGACCACGCACCAAACCCTCGCATATTGGGAACATGGAGTCTTAACCACTGGACTACCAGGAAAATCCCCAGGGCTCCGATTCTCAAACGCTGCTCTGTGCTAACTTTGGAGGATGTGGCAGATTGCTTTTCCTCACAACCCAAGTTTGTTCTCCCCCTTCTTCCCTATTGTGGAGTTTGGGGTGAATAACAGGCCCCTCTGTAGGGGCTTTGTTAACCAGATGCCCTTGAAGTTAGATTTGGCCATTCAACTAAGCTCTAGCCAATGGAATGTAAGCAGAGGCGAGTCTTAAATTTCCATCAAAAAATTGGCCGGACTTCTCTCTTTCCTGTGGGGGAAAGCAGAGTTGCCAAGCTGGTCTGGATCTGCTGGACTGTGACACCAAATTTGTTCTGACTGAGGATAAGTCATAGCTCTTAAACAACTACTCTCTCCCGCATCATCTGAAGTATTCTAATGACAAATGTTTCCTGCCTTCTGACAAAGATGTTTTGTTTTTTTTCTTACAGCAGCTCAACTTCTACCACAACATCAAATGGTTCAATAGTCATGTACCAGAACCGAATATAATATTCCAAGCAGTCACCTATGAATTCGGGATCTAAGCATTCTGAGAACAACTGCTGCCTAGAGATGTTCTAGGTTCATTAGTTTGTAGACAGAAATATTGCTTTTCATTCGACTGTGATTTCCCAATGACCTGTGTAACTTTTATCATGCATCCATTAAAAATTATGGGGCAGAATACTACTTAATGACACAGAAGGGAAGATGTTCATGATATTTTCTAAGTGAAAAAAGTGCCTTCCAAAATGATAGGTCAAGTATGACCCCTGGTTTATAGTAGTAGATCTCATTACGTTGAGTAATTACAGATTTTTATTTCCTCTTTCTTGACTTATTTGTATTACAATATTTTTTCAATAAAATTATATTATTTTTATTAAAAAATTTAAAAGATGAAATAGAGGTGGAATGTATAGTATATATTTGTGTGTGTGAATATGTGTATATGTGCTGTGCTGTGCTAAGTTGCTTCAGTCGTGTAGAGCTCTTTGCAACCCTATGGACTGTAGCCCACCAGGCCCCTCTGTCCATGGGATTCTCCAGGCAAGAACACTGGAGTGGGTTGCCATTCCCTTCTCCAGGGGATCTTCCCACTCAGGGATCGAACCTGTGTCTCTTATGTCTCCTGCAATGGGAGGCAGGTTCTTTATCACCGCTGTCACCTGGGAAGCCCCATTTGTGTGTGTGTGTGTGTGTGTGTGTGTGTGTGTATATATATATATATATATATATATATATAGCAGCTCTTTATGGAAAAAAATTATATATATAAAATTATGTATATAATATATATGTAATTATGTGTATTTACATGTGTATATATAGATACACCTGTGTGAAATAGAGATGCTCTAACAAATTAAACTGAAAAATATCCTGGCTTAGAGAACTAGAGTTTCAGTTCTTGCTCATGTAACGGAGCAGAGAGCAGGTTCCAAGGTGGCTGGTGGGGGCTCTACTCCCTGCAAGTCATTCAGGGGCTCAGGCTGCAGAGGCTCTGCTTCATTGAACAAGCGGCTTTCAGGTCACCATAGTCATCTTCATTCCCACCAGCAGGAGTGAAGAAAGAGCCCAGAGAAATGCACATGGCAGGTTTTTTAGGGTCAGGCACACATTCTACTCACATCCCATTGTCTAGAACTCAGTCTTGCCACATCCAACCATGCCCCGTCGTCATTAACCTAAGACGCAATATCATAGTTCCCAGTTATTCACTCAGGTTGAATAAATAATTGAACAATATGACTTTTTATTTCTCATTGTTAGATTATTTTTTGGTTCAAACTTAGTGCTGCTAAAAGATAATTTATCAATTTTCCTGTCAATTTTTTTTTTCCATAAAGAGCGGGAATAAGAATCTTCTCTCCCCAAAGATTCAGGACCTAGCCTGTTGTACTTCAGCTTTGTAACAATCATATTGATTCACTTTGGTATATGTTCTAACTAAGTTTCATTTCAGAGCAAGTGGCACCTATTATTCACAGGTCAGGAAAATAGTTGACATTCAGTCCCATCTCTGGGGTGAAACTAATGAATTGTGAGATTGGGTCATGGTGAATACATTACTCTGAAATTGTGGAATTCAGATGTTTGATATTTTCTTTTTTGAATCTCAGTTTGCTCTCTGTGACTCCCTGCTGTTTGCCTTTTGATTTTATAAATTGTATGAAATAAGCTCTTTGCATCCTCATATCTACCCTCGTCTTTTCTAACCTCTCCTCAAGTAAAAGGGTAGTTTGTTAAATACTGAACATAATCCAAAGAATCAAGTGAGATTGATTTGCTTGAGTGATGGTTACAATAAATTTCTTCTGATCAAGGATAACTCCCAACTCCTTAAGCAACTTCTCCCTCTCACCCAGTCTGAAATATTCTGATGACAGAAATGTTTTCTGTATTCTGATCATGTTATTCTGATATTGAAAGAGAGGAAGCAGTTAGGAGATGTGAAATTCTGAGTCAGAGAGTAAGAGTGATGGATAAATAGCCTTGAAGCTTTAAGAATTAAGGTTAGGAAAAATTATGAACAATGTTTTGAAAGCTAATTCATGTCTCAGAGGACAGTGAAGAAAAAGAACCAAGATCTGAAATGTACGGATGTGAGAGTTGGACCATAAAGAAGGTTGAGCGCCGAAGAATTGATGCTTTCTAACTGTGGTGCTGAAGAAGACTCTTGAGAGTCCTTTTGACTGAAAGGAGAGCAAACCAGTCAATTTTAAAAGAAATCAACCCTGAATATTCATTGAAAGGACTGATGCTAAAGCTGAAGCTCCAACACTTTGGCCACTTGATGTGAAGTGATGACTCTTTGGGAAAGACATTCATGCTGGGAAAGATTGAAGGCAAAAGGCGAGATGGTGAGATAGTATCATTGACTCAATGGACATGAATTTGAGCAAACTCTAGGAGATAGTGGAGTCAGAGGAGCCTGGCATGCTACAGTCCATGGAGTCAAAAAGAGTTGAACATGACTTAGCAACAGGACAATAATAACAACTGAAATGTATGGTTTAAACAAATAGAACTGCTTGTAAAAGTGGGTTTTCCAACACTCAAGAACCTATCAAGTCTTGTCTTCCTTCTCATGGCCTCCTTTTCAACATATCCCTCTCCATCATTCATAAATTCTCTTTCTTTTCTCTCCTTCTCCTTTCCCAGACTTTCTTACCTGTTCCTTTCACACACCTGTTTTTTCCTGGTACCATCCTCAACTCTCTACACCTCTTTCTCACACCTTAAGGTAGCCACAAAATGGAATGGTATAATCTAAAATACATACATTTATTTACAAATAATTTTAAGCTCTAAATGTCAGTGTCCACATTAGGATCCGGACATCCAAAGATGAACAAGGTATATTAATGATTCCTGATCTCAAATAACTCATAGTCTATGTGGTCAAATGCATCCACTCTTTGGGAGTATGAAAGGCAGAAAAGATAATTTTACCAAGGAAAAGCTTCCCTGATTCTCCCTGGAAAATAAGGGGACAGGTAGGCTTAACAGATAATTAAGATTTTCCTAGGTAGAAAAGGAGGGAAGACACTTTCAGGCAGAGGGAACAGCGTATAAACTCTTTTTTATTTTTCTTTGAAAAGAGATTTCCCAGTACTGAATGAATTTCTTCAAAAATTATCGAAGAGAAAGGATTTCCTTTCTTATCTATTCTGAGATACGTTACACTGACTAGTGATGTCAAAGCAAGATTTTCCTATCTATAACCCAGTTATTTAGAATTCCTATCTCTTGAGAACACAGCTGAACATCAAGCAATAAGCAGACAAAGATATCAGGGTAGCCAAGAGTTTCGCTGCAAAGTGTCTTGGCTTAATGAAGAACCGTTCAGTCATCCTCTTTCTGGTTATTACAGACATCGTTCTAACAAAGCAAATCAGACAGTCATATGGGGTGAGATCAGAGAAAGACCTGAGAGTTAGACCTATTTCAGGCAGACTTACTAGGAGTTGTTGTTTAGTCACTAAGTGATGTCTGACTGTTTTTGCAACCCTATTAACTGTAGCCCGCCAGGCTCCTCTGTCCATGGGATTTCCCAGGCAAGAATACTGGAGTGGGTTGCCATTTCCTTCTCCAGGGGACCTTCCTGTCCCAGGGATTGAACCCATATCTCCTGCACTGGCAAGCAAATTCTTTACCACTGAGCCACCAGGAAAGCCCTTACTAGGAGAAGTAAAAAGTAATGGCGAGAACCCTGAGAGTCTGAAAAGAATCATAAAAACTAGCAGTGGGTTCCGAAGCGTCAATCACAGCTGCCCTGAGACCACTGCATGAGAAGGCAAAGAAGCTGGCCTGCTTTGGTCCGCTCTGCACAGTTAGCTAGTTGCACTGATGTTCTCAGTGATGATAATGGGTCATGTACAAAGGAGGTTAAATTCAGTTCCATGTGCTCTGCCTTAGAAAGCAGCTTATGATTAATTTTAGAAAAACTGCCACCTAAGGTAGCTAAAATTTTCTTTTGAAATGTACTGCTGTATCCTAAAATAGTCTGCTCTATTAATTCCTTGCAAGGTTTTCTGATCTTACTATATATTCCTTAAAAATCACTACTACGTACATTTTGCCTTAAAAAAAAACAACTCCTATCTTAAAAAAAAACTCTTTTAACTGTCTTTACAACTTTAAATCAAGCAGTTAACTGGCAGGGTTGGGGAAAGATACAGGCACCAGAGCCTTCTTCCTGCCCGTCGGAGTCACCACCAAGCTTGGGTCTGCACAGAGATGAGCCAGAGCATGCTGCCTAGGAGATGGGTAACATTCTAGGGGAAGGACCACATTAAACCAGATAGTTCAACATTTAATTTCAAATGAAAAATTAGAGCATATTCAAAGCCCTGTTTACATTTAACCACCATTTGTTTATATAAAA
The DNA here is from genome assembly GCF_029407905.1 of Bubalus kerabau. Taxonomy (NCBI): domain Eukaryota; kingdom Metazoa; phylum Chordata; class Mammalia; order Artiodactyla; family Bovidae; genus Bubalus; species Bubalus kerabau. Next base: position 19,347,596 of record NC_073635.1, on the reverse strand, counting down.
GAATCACTGGCAGGGAGCCATCTTGGGTTAGATTGAATCCCTGAAGCCTTAGCATGGCCACTTCTGAATATTTTGCTGAAGATCAGAGCCTCCTTGACCACTTCTTTCTGGATTGTTTTCTGCTGCTCAGTCTTTTGACTTGACTAACTTTAGGGACATGCAACCCATAATTGGAGCTTCCCTGGTGGCTCAGATAGTAAAGAATTTGCCTGCAATGAGGGAGACCTGGGTTCGATCCCTGGTCAGGAAGATCCCCTGGAGAAGGAAATGGCAAACCGCTCCAATGTTCTTGCCTGGAAAATCCCATGGACAGAGGAGCCTGGCGGGCTACAGTCCATGGGGTTGTAAAGAGCTGGACACGCCTGAGTGACTAGCACTTTCACTTTCATACAACACATGTTCATTTGGGGCTCTAAAGGAGACACAGGCAAGGAAACTGGGGTCAGGGCAGAGATGAAAGGCATTTGTCTTGCCCCTCCAAGAGTTTGGTGGGGCGCAAAGGATGTTCACAGAGAATTCAGGTCAAGGTATAATGTGAAGAGCTTGATAAAAACTACAAACAAATGGTATTACAAGCATTGGTGGAGTGAGATTATTTTCAGCCCAGCAGTCAGTGGCTTAGGGGTTGAATCAGGGAAGATTTTGTAAATGAAGAATATGGAAACTTAGTCTTAAGGCTAGGTATGATTTCAAAGGGGAAAGATGACAAGGAAGACTTCTCTGGGTGCTAGAGGGGACAGTGTGTGTGAAAGCATGGGGTTAAGAAAGCACATTATTATTAGAGGCTTCCCTGGTGGCTCAGTGGTAAAGAATCCACCTGCCAATGCAGAAGAAATGAGTTTGATCCCTGGGTGGGGAACATTGCACTTGCCACAGAGCAGCTACTGAGCCTGTGCTCTAGAGCTGGTGAGTCCTGACTACTGAACTCACATGTTGCGGCTACTGAGCCCATGCACCCGAGAGCCCAGGCTGCCCAACAAGAGAAGCCCCCACAACAAGAAGCCTGTGCACCGCAATTAGAGACTAGCCCCCACTTGCAGAAACTAGAGAAAACCCTCCCACAGCAACGAAGACCCAGCACGGCCAAAAAAAATAAATGGATAAATCTTTAAGAAAGGACACGTTAGGTTTTCGAGAATCAGGTTTTGAAGTGTGCAAAGATGGAGAGGGATTGGTATCGGAAAGAACCCTAGGCAGGGAGCCCGGAGCTAGGCTGTGCGGTGCTATGTCTCGGGCCTCACCTGTGGGCAGTGAGATGTGGGGGAGGAACAGTTTGTGGCGCCTGCGTTATAGCCAGTGTTGCCGCCCAAAGTGGAAAAGCATCTGCTCCTTCCACGTGATTGGAGAAAGCTGGAGCGGGGAGCTCGAGGCTCGGAGCAAAAAGTGAGAAAGAGCAAAACAAATATTGCACAGCAACACATATATGTGGAATCTAGAGAAATGGTATAGACGAACCTATCTCCAAGGCAGGAGTAGGGATGCAGATGCAGAGGATGGATTTGTGGACATGGTGGAGGGGAGGGGAAAGTGGGACCAGCTGGGAGAGCAGGACTGACATATATACTACCAGGGAGAAAGCAGATAGCTAGTGGGAACCTGCTGCAGAGCATAGGAAGCTCAGCTCGGTGCCCTGTGATGACCTAGAGGGGTGGGATGGGAGAGGGGAGGGAGGGGATGTATGTATGCATATGGCAGATTCACATCATTGTATAGCAGAAACTGACACCACATTGTAAAGCAATTCTATTTCCATTTTTTAAAAAGAAGAAGCTCTCTCAAGCACCCCTCCATCTCAAGCCTCCCTTCTATCTCTTGAGGCCCATAGCTGAAGACCCCAGAGCATGGCCTGTGCTCAGCTTCTTCGAAGCCCCTTCTCCACTATGTGCCCCCACTCCAGGAACACAATCACCTTCATTCTTGAGCCCCATCAACACTGGCCTCTTTGATCACTACCTTAGGGTCTTTTGCTTCATGAATGAACTGATTTCAGCTCCCCTGAACTAGATATAAACTCCTGGAAGGCATGAATCGGTTCTTTTGCTTCTTTTGTTTACCCCTATTTTGTGACAGGTGCATAGTAGGCTTGCAAGAAAAAGGTCTTATTTTCTATACCAGCCCACTTTCCTCCCCACAAAATGGCTGAAGAAAGAGTATTAATATAGCAAGCTACTTAATCCTTTAAAGATTCCCAAGAAGAAAGCTATAGTTGTCAAATAACTTAGATGGTTTTCCTTCAATTAGCAGCTTTGATTGCATGCATATTTTTAGATTTCTGTTCAAGGTATAGAAGTCCCCAGAGTGCCAGTGGCCGCTTACACCCACTTCTTGGCCAATATTTTTTTTACCAGGCCCTGAGTCATAGCTCTGAAATCAATTCTGCCCTTTACTGCAAAATCATTACAGGGCCAAGAAAAATGATCCTTGCTGTTTAATCAGCGGGGGTGCTGGAAAATCAGGAGACATTGATACTGTACCATGTGATAAAGGTCTGAATGAAGTATGCCACCCAGAGACGTGAAGGATGTGATCATGTTCAATCTCAAGCCTGGCTCTAAAATGAACTCAAAGGAAATGGTGTTCTGTTGCACTCTGTGTAATGCACAGAATCACAAATTTTTTGCACATTCAATTTCTCTCAGAGTCTTTTAAATCTTTCTTACCCAAATAAAAAGAACATTCTAAAGATGAAGCATGATCATAAGAAACTGAACCTAGGTATAAAATGATGTCAATCTACTGCCAATTTTTTTGGTGTGCTATCCTCCTTAGTTTAAAAAATGAAGTTGGACTCCAAGAAAACGATGAGAGAGCAAAGATAAAATATTCCCCATGCAATCAGAAAAATCACAGAACTGAGGAGACTCCAGCAGGAAGACATCACTGTTCTTGCTGTATCATACAAGCCAACAGCTATAAGACTAAGGCTCGGGAAAGATGGGAATTCAAGAGTTGTGGGGACGAAATGGGTCATTTCTTCATCTTTTCCTGGAAACCCTGATGCCTTTACTGGAGACCCTAAATGAAGGCTTGGTCACCAATTCCCAACTTTAGTACGTCAGAGCCAGGATGGAAGGGACCATAAGACATAAAGCCTGATAGTTTAAATAAGGACCTGCTTCTGGCCTCTTTATTTGGGGGTAGTTTTGGGGCCTGTAGAATCAGAACCTCTGAGCCCATGGTCAGTCTACAACTTCAGGTTCATGGGATTTCCTGCTGTTTGCATTGTGAGTTACTGAGATCAGAGCCCTCTTTACCAACCATGGCAAATAGATGGGGAAACAGTGGAAACAGTGTCAGACTTTATTTTGGGGGGCACCAAGATCACTGCAGATGTTGATTGCAGCCATGAAATTAAAAGACGCTTACTCCTTGGAAGGAAAGTTATGACCAACCTAGATAGCATATTCAAAAGCAGAGATATTACTTTGCCAACAAAGGTCCATCTAGTCAAGGCTATGGTTTTTCCGCTGGTCATGTATGGATGTGAGAGTTGGACTGTGAAGAAAGCTGAGTGCTGAAGAATTGATGCTTTTGAACTGTGGTGTTGGAGAAGACTCTTGAGAGTCCGTTGGCCTGCAAGGAGATCCAACCAGTCCATCCTAAAGGAGATCAGCCCTGGGTGTTCATTGGAAGGACTGATGCTAAAGCTGAAACTCCAATACTTTGGCCACCTGATGCCAAGAGTTGACTCATTGGAAAAGACCCTGATGCTGGGAGGGATTGGGGGCAGGAGGAAAAGGGGACAACAGAGGATGAGATGGCTGGATGGCATCACCGACTTGATGGACATGAGTTTGAGTAAACTCCGGGAGTTGGTGATGGACAGGGAGGCCTGGCGTGCTGTGATTCATGGGGTTGCAAAGAGTCAGACAGGACTGAGCGACTGAACTGAACTGAACTTTCTGGATTGTTCCCATCAATCAGTCTCTTGCTTTGACTAACTTAGGGCCATGGAACGAATACTCATTTAGTACTCTGGGACACACATACTAGGAACTGGGTTGGGGGGAACTAAGGTGAATAAGATATTTTTTGTTTGTTTGTTTTTGCCCCTGGGTAGGTTTGGAGTTGGGGATGGGAAAGGATGATCACAGAGAAATCTGTACAAATACCTCTGTAACTAACCTGTGCATAGGTTGCTGCTGCTGCTGCTGCTAAGTCGCTTCAGTCGTGTCCTACTCTGTGCGACCCCATAGACGGCAGCCCAGCAGGCTCCCCCGTCCCTGGGATTCTCCAGGCAAGAACACTGGAGTGGGTTGCCATTTCCTTCTCCAGTGCATGAAAGTGAAAAGTGAAAGTGAAGTCACTCAGTTGTGTCTGACTCTCAGCGACCCCATGGACTGTAGCCCACCAGGCTCCTCCATCCATGGGATTTTCCAGGCAAGAGTACTGGAGTGGGGTGCCCTAATTAGCCTATGCATGCTCTCTTGCTGGGCCAGTGGAGATACTCTCTTTGAGGATCTTGGCCATGGAGCCCATGGAGAGAGAGGCACAGTAGGGTGACCAGGGAGCTTGTTTATTTCCCCTCCTTGACAATAAGGTACTAATCTTGTTTCTCTTTATGGGTCTTGATCTGTGGGCAGTGACTGCACATACTGCTCTCTCAGCAATTATTTGCAGTTGCTGCTAATAATAATGGGGCTTTCCAGGGGGCGCTAGTGGTAAAGAACCCACCTGTCAATGCAGGAGACACAAGAGATGTGGGTTCCATCCCTGGGTCAGGAAGGTTCCCTGAAGGAGGAAATGGCAACCTGCTCTAGTATTCTTGCCTGGAAAATTTCATGGACAGAGGAACCTGGCTGGCTACAGTCCACGGGGCCACTGAAGCACAGCCAAACAACAACAGTAATAACCATTTATACGCACCCAGAACTTTTCATACATTATTTTCAGCAAATCATTATGAAAATCCTTCTGAAGTAGATACCACTATTTTCATTTTTCAGACGGGTCTTTCAGAGATCAGAAGCCCTACAGAGTATCTGAATAGTATGTCCTTGTCATCACAGACAGACAAGGCTATGCTTTGGATAATTAAAAAAAGCATTGGTTTCTAGTCCTTTCATCAATTTATCCATTTAACAAACTCTTATTGAGTGCTACGACTATGTGCTAGGAGGCCCCAAGATAAGAAATAGATGCAGAACAAAGTGTTTGAAGACATAGTTCCTTGTTTTGAAAAATTCCTTTTTATGCAAAGGAGATAGACACATGAACCAACAATTTTATTTCAAAGCCCTTAATGGGACTATTGAGCAGAACTACCTGCCTAATTAACAGGTTATGAAAAACACAGTATTCTAAAACATTTGTGATGCTAATTATAAGACTATTTACAAAAGTATCTGAAAATGGTTTAGGTGTAAGGAGATAAGCCTTTATTCTAATTATAAATTTTTTTTCCTGTGATACCGTTTTCTAAGATGATAGTACCGCTGTTGACGTTTCGTTCCCCCAGTGTTTTTGTTTTATTGAAACAACTTGATGGAAACCTAATAGCTCTTTCGAAACACTCTTTAAATTTTCTTCTTGTCATTCTTCCAAATACTTTCTCTCAGCACATTTTTTCTTTCAGATATTTTATGGTCAGCATTTTAGAGACAGCTTCCTTTTTAATTTGGATCTTGGCACCTTAAAAATAGGGCTTGATAAAGGAACGTGCTACAGTTCCTCCCGCAATCTTGAACTGCCTAAGACTGCCCTCTTAATAACGCTTCACATTTATCTTAGTACTTAAGAGTTTGCAAAGTGCTTTCCTTTGCATTATCTTAATGAACCTTCTTGATTACTTGATGGGATAGGCTAGAAAGTATTCTTATTGCCATTTTTATTAGTGCTACAAAAACAATAATGAAGACAGAAAACCCCCCAACAATACAGACAATTACAAAATAATTTTTTTTTTTTTAAAAAAAGGGCTTCCCTAGTGGCTCAGATGATTAAAAAAAATCTGCCTGCAGTGCGGGAGACCAGGGTTTGATCCCTGGGTTGGGAAGATCCCCTGGGGAAGAGAATGGCTACCCACTCTAGTATTCTTGCCTGGAAAATTGCGTGGACAGGAGTCTGGTGGGCTACAGTCCATGGGGTTGCAGAGTCTGATGACTGAGTGACTAAAAAAAAAATCTCTTGCCAGACCTTTCCTCATATGTTACCGTTTTTAACTGCTTTTCTTTTCTCTTCTGGTACTTTTCTCTATAATTTCAAATAATAGCATCTGGTCATTTCTTTGCTTGTCAGCCTTAGGTAGAATCTAAGAATCTAAATGGATTCCTTTCTGTGAAAGTGAGAAATTTAGCTTATTTATAATACCTTCCTCTTTCACTCAACTTTTTGTTAGTTATATATTTATTTTAGTTCTTCATTGCATATCTTTATAATACTAAATAACATAGTGCTTAAAGTCTGGAATGCTTCATATTTCAATTTTAGAAAAAATATATTTACCCATTTTATGGCAGATGAAGAATTTTCACTCTTTACCTCATCAAAGAATATTATCCTTTACCTCATCTCTCTCCCTTTTACTCCAAACTTCTATCAGTCCTATCATTACTTTGTATGTTAAGGTTTTAAATTTTTACCTTGTGTCCTGTAACTATAATTAATTCTTACATGCTTTGTCTATGGGTTGATTAAAAAAATTAAAACATGATACTTATTCTAATATGATTATGAAAATACCATGCACTATATATAGTCCATGAGGTCAAAAAAGAGTTGGACAGGACTTAACAACATCTAATTAGTGATTAGCTACACAGCGGTGAAAGTAGTCTTGTAATTAAACCTATGTAATTTAAAGGAGAATGTTTAAGTGTCAAAGTCAAATGAGATGTAGGTGATATTGATTGTCCAAAATTGGACTACAATGCCACAATTTGGGTCACATTTGGATCTATTGTTTTCTGTTTTTTTACAGCTTTTTGTTTTTCCTAGAATTTTAAATTGCTTAACTTTTCCCCTATGTTGTCATTTCACTTTACAGCCATGTCTCAGCTGCAATCAGCATTGGCTTCTAAGAGCTCATAAATGCCCACTTTTCCAGAGAATTGTCCTGGGCCTAATGGAAGCTGCCTTTCCAGGGAGGTTACCCCTTCTCACACAAGCCTGTAGCTGGTTGACTGTCTGAATGACTGACACCGGGGCAGTAGACCAGTTTACTGCGAGATGGGGCCCATTCTCTCCTGCAATTTGTGATCCCTACTTCCGTGTGGAGGTACTATACAGCTTGTATTGAGCAGAGCCACATTTTTGCTTAGTTTTTTTTTTTTTTAATCTTTTATTATTTCCCTCATTCTCCTTCTCCAAAGAGCGTTTCCTCAATAAATCACTTGTAACAGAATCCTCGTCTTAATCTCTGCCGGCATTATCAACTAAATATTTTTCCTCCTCAAAAATTTTTCTTTTGAAGTCCTGATCCCTACTGTGATGCTATTAGGAGGTGGGGCCTTTGGGAGGTAATTAAGTTCAGTTGAGGTCATGAGGTTGGAGCCCTCATGAAGGGATTAGTGTCCTTTTAAGAAAAAAAAAGTATCCAGAGCCCTTCCTCTCTCTCCATCCAAACACACCACAAAAAAGCCAGTGAGCAAACAGCAAGAAATTTTATCTGCAAGCCAAGAAGAGGACTCTCACCAGACACCAAATCTGCCAACACCTCAATCTTAACTTCCCAGCCTCCAGAACTGTGAGTAATAAACGTCTGTTGTTTAACTCACCCGGTCTACGATTTTTTGTGATAGCAGCCCAAGCTGATGAAGACAGCTAGGATATCCAGTCTAAGACGGTTTTGATAGAAGATCACAAGTCCTAACCATATCACTTACAATTACATAGTTGTTTTTTTTAAAACCTTACTATGTATTTTAAAGGAATCCACTTTCTTCTTGAATACATTTTTTGTTAGAATCCTCTGACTTCTAAGTTTGGATCAACTGCTCTCTAGGTATACCGTGGATCTAAAATACTGAAATTTCTTTGCCTCACTTCTGGGTTATATCCCCTAATATTTGTATCATACCGTACAGTTTCCTATTTCTTGGATTCCCTTTTGTGTTAAAAGAACACGTAATAAGATTTACAGCAATTGTCACAAAACTTGGACAGGGGCTTAATTTTGTGAGTCATAACAAGTATGAAAATCTGTTTTCACCGACGTTATGATTGACAGTTTGGCCAAACATATAATTCTTGTTTCAAAATAATATTCCTTCACCCTTTAAAAGGCAATTCTGCATTGTGTTTTAGTTGCTAAGGTTGCTGATGAAAAATCCAATGTCAATCTGATTCTCTGGGGGTGGGTAGGAAATCTATTATTTGTCCCTGAAGTTTAAAGAATTTTTTTTATCCCTTTAAGTTTCCTGAACTTTCATCTATTTGGTCACTCAATGGGCTTTTTCACTCTGACAGCTCCAGCCTTTCTTCAGCTCTAGGAAGTCTCCTTGAATTATTTTTTTTAATTGTTAAAGCTCCTTTGTTTTTTTCTACCTCTTTCTGGATTTCCTCTTAGATGCATAATGACTCCCCTGGATTTATCTTTTGTATTTGTCTTAGTCCCCACCTCCACTCTATATTTTAAAATTATGCTCTACTCTCTGGGAAGTTTTCACAGTTTCACCTTCATCTTGGTGTCCTTCTTTGGGGCTGTTTTGATTTTTTTCTCAATTATGAGGACTCCTTAGCTTTCCATTTATATTTATGAATAAAGTACTAGATTATTATTGTGAAGATCTGGTACAACTTGCCCCTGGGGTATGTGAGGTTCATGGAGAGGGAGAAAAGTAGTCTGCTTCTATAATGGATATTTAGTGTGAGCATGCTCAATCACTCAGTTGTGTCCGACTCTTTGTAACCCCATGGACTGAAGGCTGCCAGGCTCTTCTGTCCATGGAATTTTCCAGGCAAGAATACTGGAGTGGATTGCCATTTCCTTCTCCAGGGGATCTTCCCCACCCAGGTGAATCATTCTTATTGTCGTCTGCAGCTCACTTTTGTTCTCATATCTGCTAACTCTGGGCTTAGAGTTTCTTCTGATCTTACAGGGAGGGACAATTTCAACTCCTGTCTCTGCTGCAGTCTCCTGTGTGGGTCCTGGGCTGTGACTTCCTCTCTCAACATGAGTCATTTCCAAGGCTTTAGTTTTTGATACTGTTATGGTTGTATCCTCCTCATACATCTTTATTATTGATCTAAGGGATATCTGGGAGGACAGCGAGGTCATCGGGTGTGTGCCTTCTACCCTCCCGATTGAGATCTTGATCACTGCCATTTTCTAGTTCCCAAAACATGGGCACTGAGTGATTAAATGCTTTGTCTAATAACTAGTAAGCTGTGGTGAAAACTAGAATCCCAGTTTTCTATCACCTAATGTTCTTTCCATTTCTCTGTACCTTTTTACCACCTCTTGTCCTCTCAGTCCTTATCAGTGGAATTCGAGACAGCTGAGCAGGAATGTTTACAAGCAGATTTTTGCCCATGTATCTCATTAGAGCCAGATGTGAGAACAGATAATGTATTTGTATTTGCTCTGAATGTTTTTCCCGAGTCAGTGTTGCTCTCACTCTCTTCTTGGGCTTATGCACAAACGTCAGAGATAAAGAGATATGGAAAGTTTTTAGTTTTAAAATCAGTGTGAGTCACTTGCAATAAGAGCTTTAAAATCAATTAGTTGACTGGGGGGAAAATCGCTTTAAAAAAATCCTTATTATGACCTGTGAACATCACATTTATTAGGGCCTAGTTTGGTTCTAATTTCTGAAAACTAGCTTTGTGTGGGATGAAGGAAAGATACATAAATTACTTTTGTCCACTGGGTAGTCAAAGCATACAACTCCCTTAATTTCATTCAGATCCACCTAATATTTTTCCTCTCGCAACCAGTTTTTATACCCATTAATTATTAAAAAATGAAAGCTGGAACATGGAATTATGGCTGTTATTAGACACACAGGGCCTATTAAACAAAGTAGATTAAAATTTCTCACCTTCATTTTGAGAAAACTATGGTTAATATGAAAGAAATAGTGGATAAAGTAGGGATTCCTTTTCATCAGGGAATGGGAGAGCAGAGAGTAACAATTCACTCATTCAATGAATGAGTATGTATTGTGTATCTCCTACTATATTCTATCTCCTACTATATTCAGGCATTGTTGGAAATTTGGGATAAAAACAGATAAAATGGTGAGCATCTAGTAGAGAAGGCCTGTGTGAAGCAAATAATAGAAATATATGGTAACTAATGAACTGGGAAGACACCATGAAGGGAAAGTCCACACACAGAACCATGGATAACTGGGGGAAGGCAGTCAGAGAAGGCTTTTCTGAAGCAGGGACTAAATGAGTTCTAAATGGGAGGGAGCAGGGTCAAAAGGGAAGAGCATTTTAGGCAAGGGAACAGAAGATGAAAGGGCCCCACAACAGGAGGGGGCATGGTCTAGACTGAGAAGAGCCGGAGCAGCTGTAGAAGGGAGAAGAATCCACAGCACAAGAGCCTGTGAGCTTGGGCAGCAGGGAAAGACACTGAAGATGGTGTGGGGGTCTGACTGGATTTGTGCTCAGAAAAACTGTTCTGTATCATGAGGTACAAGCTGGGGATGGGCTAGAGAGGACCTAGCAGGTCAGCTGGAAGACCATACTAGTAATCCAAGTGAACAATGGTGCTGACTTGGACAAAGGTCTTGTAGTGGAGATAAAAATTGGTGGATTCAAGCAATATTGAGACAATAGAATTTCTGGGGCTGGTGGTAGATTGAACACAGAGACAGCGTGCATCTGGACCTCAAGGATGACTGGTTTCTCACAGGTGGAGGAAACACCATATTTTGGGAATATGGTGATTAAGATGAGCTTGAGAATGGGTTCTGTACCAACAGTTCAGAATGAGGGTTGGACTGCTATATTTAAAATGGATAACCAACAAGGACCTACTGTATAGCACAGGGAACTCTGCTCAATGTTATGTGGCAGCCTGGATGGGAGGGAAGTTTGGGGGAGAATGGATACATGTATATGTGTGACCGAGTCCCTATCATATCATTGTTTATCGGCTATACCCCAATACAAAATTAGAAGTTTTGTTTTTTTTAAAGGATGAGTGTTGGGATGAGAAATGGCTTTTTAACGTAAGGGAAAAGATGGAAACAAAAGATACAGGGGTAATATAACCCAGGGTACAACAAAAGTGGAAGAGCATGAGGAAAGGATTAGGGTAGGTGGGAGAAGAGAAATGTGAATAAGAAGTTAGAAAGGCTGGAAAGATAGGTTAAAGCTAGATTTTTCTAGAGCTGTGAGGGCCATCTAAGGAGTCTTGGCTTTATTTCTAGACAGTGGGCTCCAGAGATTGAGAAGATTAAAGTGAATGGAGCCATGGCTCTAAGATTTCAAGCCTGAGTGGGTAGAAGACTAGTGGGCTATCCTCAAGAATGGATAAGACAGCAAAAACACATGATTTAGAGGCGCTGATAGTGCTAAAGAATCTGCCTGCCAATTCAGGAGATGTAAGAGAAGTGGGTTCGATCCCTGGGTCTGGAAGATGCCCTGGAGGAGGAAATGGCACCCCACTCCAGTATTCTTGCTGAGAAAATCCCCTGGATAGGGAAGCCTGGTGAGCTACAGTCCATGGAGTCACAAAGAGTTGGACATGACTGAGCATCTGAGCCCTAAAGGGGTTCTCAAGATAGCTAAGGAGAAACATTTACCAGGCATTTGAAAATACATGACTTGAAGCTCAGGATTGGAGGAGTGTATTTGGAAGTCATCTCCAAATAGTTAAAGCTGGGATGGGGAAAGGGGAATGTTGATGAAATCACTAAGGAATTAAGAGTAAGGATTTCAGAAGACAGACCCAGATGAGAATCTCAGGAAATGCATCATTCAAAGGGCATAAAGAAGAAGTGTTGTCAATAACAGGAGTACGGATGAAGCCAACGGAGAGGCAGGAAATGAGTGGGAGGGGAGTGACGTCAGTCAAAGCAGGGGATCAGCTTTGTAGGATGGGGATCAGAATTGTAGGAGGGACAGGGTTAATAGTGTTAAATGACTGTTCAGGTCATAAGATTGAGAAATCTGGGAAAAAGCTCGTTAGGCTTGAGGCAGAGAAGCAGAAAAGACAGGACCAATCAGAACTGAAGGGAGATAGGGACTGGCTCAGGAAATGCTTGTTGAATGAAAGAAGGCTGGAAAGTGGGCCGGCCTCCCTGCCAGGGAAAGCTGTCAGTGGTACCTCTAGAGCTTATTTTTTAATATTTTTCTTACTAATTGTATTTATTTATACTTGGCTGTCCTGGGTCTAAGTTGCTGCACAGGCTTTTCTCTAGTTGTGGTGCATGGGCTTCTCATTGTGGTGGCCTCTCTTGTTGTGGAGCACGGGCTCTAGGGCACAGGGGCTTCAGTAGTCGCAGCAGGTGGTCTCAGTAGTTTCAGCTCCCGGGCTCTAGAGCACAGGCTTAGTAATTATGGTGCATGGGCTTGGTTGCTCCATGCATGTGGGATCTTCCTAGATCAGGGATTGAACCCTTGTCCCCTGCATTGACAGGTGGACTCTTCACTACTGAACCACCAGAGAAGCCCTAGAGTTTTAATTTGTAGCTGCGCATCTTCCATTGTTTTTAATTGTGTTCTGAAGACCATAAAATAATGCAGCCGGAATGATTATTCACCCCTAGGTCTTTTCTGGTCATTGTTTGATATTCAAGGTAAAGTTATTGTAAAAGTTGTATTTAATCCACTGACTCAGTAACCTGGGAAGTTTGGCTTCCATTTAATGGCTGCACGAATGACTGATTGGGCTCCAGGTCTTGATACGGTTGACATACTGATGCCTGGCGCTTCCTCCCACACAGCCTCCTTAGGTAGCACAGGAAACAGACAGGGATCTAAGGTACCTGTGAAAGGAGGGCTTCTCTGACCGTTTGTACTCTTTGGGGTGGATTACAGAAGCAAGGAAGGGAACTTTCAGATGTTACTAGATTACTTTCAGTTTAATAGAGAGTTCTTGTTGGAAATGCATCCAAAGGACTAGGATGAGTAGCTGGCCTGTTGTCAGTAGGTGATTTGGTGGCTGCACAAGCTGCAGAATCTGCATAGCTACACAATAAGACATACTTACATTTCTCTATATGTTCTAGAAATGGAAATCTGCAATGGAAATGAAAGAGCATGGTTCTGCTGTAACATCTTCCTGACACTCCTAATCAAAGCACATCATTACAGCTGCAAATATCCATGGAAAGGGCAAAGACAGGGGATATGGGGAAACTAGTGTTTAAATCTCTGCCTTGCACCTATTAGTATGACCCTGGGCATGTTACTTCACATTTCTGGGTTTCAGATTTATCATTTAAAATCAGGAAGTATGGGACTTCCCTGGTGGTCCAGTAGTTAAGAGTCTGCACTTGCACTTCAGGAAACATGGGTTCGATCTCTGGTCGGGGAATTAAGATCCCAAATGCTGCATGCAGTTCAGCCAGTTCAGTTGCTCAGTCTTGTCTGATTCTTTGTGACCCATGGACTGCAGCACGCCAGGCCTCCCTGTCCATCACCAACTCCGGGAGCTTGCTCAAATTCATGTCCATTGAGTCAGTGATACCGTCCAACCATCTCAAACTCTGTCGTCCCCTTCTCCTCCCGCCTTCAATCTTGCCCAGCATCAGAGTCTTTTCCAATGAGTCAGTTCTTCCCATCAGGTGGCCCAGGTATTGGAGCTTCAGCTTCAGCATCAGTCCTTTCAATGAATATTCAGGACTGATTTCCTTTAGGATGGGCTGGTTGGATCTCCTTGCAGTCCAAGGGACTCTCAAGAGTCTTCTCCAACACCACAGTTCAAAGGTATCAGTTCTTCAGCACTCAGCTTTCTTTAGAGTCCAACTCTCACATCCATACATGACCACTGGAAAAACCATAGCTTTGACTAGATGGTCCTTTGTTGGCAAAGTAATGTCTCTGCTTTATAATATGCTGTCTAGGTTGGTTATAATTTTTCTTCCAAGGAGTAAGCATCTTTTAATTTCATGGCTGCAGACACCATCTGCAGAGCTGCATGGTATGGCCAAAATATTTATTTTTTTCACTTAAAAATAAAAACAAGAAGTAACATGTTGATGACTCCCAAATCTACACTTCTCCCAAGCTCCCTACCCTGATATTCAACTGCCTCTTGGACATTATGTAGGTGTTTCATGGGCAACTCAATTTGTTTGTCCAAAATCAAACTCATCTTTATCCCTACCCTGGATAAAACAAAGTATTGCTCTTTCTGCAGGTTTCTAACTAATTTCATAAACTGGAAACTTGAGTGGCATCTTTGGCATATCTTCTGCCCCTCTCCATTTTCAGTTCATCACCATGTCTTATCAACATCATTCTCCAGTTGTCTGTCCATCCTGACTTTCACTATAATACTGATGTTTTCCTGTCTGGACCTCTCATCTCCTGCCACTTGCCCTCTTGTGTCTTATACTGCAGCCACACTGAGCTGCTTTTAGTCCTTGAGATGTACCATGGGCTTACTTTCCACTTGACCTTTGAAACAGTGGTTCTCTTTGCCTGGAATGCTCTGGCCATATTGCATCCTGTTCTTTCTTCTGCTTAAATGCTATTTCCTTTGGGAACCTTCACTCATCCTCACCGCCCTCTGGACCAGGTTCGGTGACCCCACTCACCAGTTCCATAATACTTGTGATACTGCCCCTACTATAGCACTTGTCAAAGTCTATTTTGGAGACTTGACTAATTACTTATTTTCGTCCTAAACCCTTAGTTCAGGAATTGTATCCATCTTGTTTACTAGTGGGGCTTCCCTGGTAGCTCAGATGGTAAAGAATCCACTTGCAGTGCAGGAGACCCATGTTTGATCCCTGGGTTGGGAAGATCCTGTGGAGAAGGGAATGGCTACCCGCTCCAGTATTCTTGCCTGGAGAATCCCATGGACAGAGGAGCCTGGCAGGCAACAGTCAATAGGGTTGCAAAGAGTAGGACATGACTGAGTGACTGAACAACAACAGTGGATTGTAATAATACTAAGTAGTATTTTTTGAGTACTAAGTACTTTACGTGCATTATCTTGCCTAATTCTCATAACAATCCTATGAAACAGACATATTATTACTGTCTGTATTAGGCAAATAAGGAGAACAAGGTTTAAAGAACTAAAAATAAAAACATTGTCCAAGGTCTTCTCAGCAGTGATTTTCCAAGATAGCTGCCAATGATCCTTCCTTCTAGTGGTAGTACTGTGGTGAAGTCCCCTCTCACACTGAATCAGGACTGACCAGTGTGACCGGTAGAAAATGGCAGAGGTGATGGTCATGCAACTTCCAAGGCAAGATTGTTGTGGCCTCTGCCTTGCTCCCTTGGCTCACTTGCTCTGGGGTAAGCCAGTTGCAAAGTCATTAGATCACTTAAGCTGCCTGGGGAGCCCATATGGAAGGAAACCAGTCTCCCTGCCAATAGCCTACAGCACCTTGCCATATGAGTGAGCTACCTGGGAAACAGAATTCCCAGGCCCAGTCTAGTCTTCAGCTGATTGCAACCCTATGAGAGACCTTGGGCCAGAATCACTTAGCCAAACTGCTCCCAAATTTCCAAACTACAGAAGCTGTGAAAGATGAAAAACAATTATTACTGTTGTAAGCCTGACAGTTTGGGGGTAATTTGTTTCACAGAAGTGGATAACTCGTAGACAGTTCAGTGGCACGCGTGTGTGCTAAGTCACTTCAATCATGTCCAACTCTGTGTGACCCCATGGACTGTAGCCCACCGGGGTCCTCTGTCCGTGGGATTCTCCAGGAAAGAATACTGGAGTGGGTTGCCAAGCTCTCCTCCAGGGGATCTTCCCAACCCAGGGATCGAACCTGCGTCTCTTATATCTTCTGCGTTGCAGGAGGGTTCTTTACCACTAGCACCACCTGGGAAGCCCCAGTTCAATGGCAGAACCAGGATTTTCTCCCAGGTCTGACTCCAAAATGCTCTTAACCATGAGTGCTCTATTTTCTTACACACTCATTTTTAACACAAAGAGTTAAAAATGATAGTTATGCAAGCATCTCACAAACTCTCTGTCACAGATGACAAAACAGAGGCACAGAGAGATTTAGAAATTAATTGGCGAATTCAAGTTTTGGCATCAGGTGGTCTAATTTTAAGACCTGTGCTTTTTGTTACCATACTGAGCTAACATTATAATCAGAACAATGTTTCAGGAAAATTAATCTGGAGTTGGACTGCTAGATGGAATGGAAAGGAAAGAGCATGAAAGTGTGGTCCTTGACTGGGAGGCTACTGTGATTATCAAAGAGAATATTATTGGAGAGAAATCAAGACCTCTGTCATGGAGAACAACTCTGAAACTATTTCTCAAAGTATCTTTGAGTACTATTTTTAAAATAAAGCTTTAATCTTTCATTGATATTATTTTTGTTTTGTTTCTTAAAGAATTGTTTATTTGCTTATATACTTTTGGCTATGCTGGCTCTTTGTTGCTGCGTGCGGACTTGAGTTGTGGCGATCGAGGGCTACCCTTTGCTGCGGTGTGAGGGCTTCTCATTGCACTGGGTTCTCTTGTTGTGGAGCATGGGTTCGGGCTCAGTAGTTGGGGTGCATCAGCTTAGCTGCCCTATGGTAAGTGGGATTTTCCTGGAGCTACGATAGAACCCGTGTCCCCTGCATTGGCAGGTAGATTCTTAACCACTGGACTTCCAGGGAAGTCCTCTTTGATTACTGTTATTGCCTATTAAAAATTTGGATGGGCAGGTCATTGATCTTTAACAATAAAATATTTCTCAAATTGCAATAATCTCTACTTATCACTCAGTATTCTAGAAAGAGATTAACCGTGATCATTGTCCAACCGGAGAAGGCAATGGCAACCCACTCCAGTACTCTTGCCTGGAAAATCCCATGGATGGAGGAGCCTGGTAGGCTGCAGTCCATGGGGTCACGAAGAGTTGGACACCACTGAAGTGACTTAGCAGCAGCAACAGCATTGTTCAACCTGACCTCCCAAATGGTGGGAGTTGGGCCAGCTGAAGACTGTTGTCAGCATTCTCTATAATGTGTAATTTCTATTTTCCTGCAGCATTCGATATTTATTATTAG
Source organism: Bubalus kerabau (assembly GCF_029407905.1). Taxonomy (NCBI): domain Eukaryota; kingdom Metazoa; phylum Chordata; class Mammalia; order Artiodactyla; family Bovidae; genus Bubalus; species Bubalus kerabau. The sequence continues at coordinate 19,330,505 of NC_073635.1, read as the reverse complement.
CTATATTTAATTTATTTTTTAATTGGAGGATAATTGCTTTATAATGTTGTGTTGGTTTCTGTGGTACAGCAATGTGAATCAGTCATAAGTATACACATATCCCCTCCTTCTGGAGCCTCCCTCCCACCCACCTCCAATATTAATTTTTATATCAAAATATTTGTACTGCTGTTTTTAAAAAAAAAAATTTTAAGTTTTTATTTTGTATTGGGTATAGCCAATTAACAATGTTGTGATAGTTTCAGGTGAACAGTGACGAGACTTAGCCATACATATATATGTATTCATTCTCCCCCAAACTCCTCTTCTATCCAGCTTGCCACATAACATTGAGTAGAGTTCCCTGTGCTGTACAATAGGTCCTTACTGGTTATCCATTTTAAATATAGCAGTGTATGCACTCTGTTTTAGATTCTTTTCCCATTAGGTTATTACAGAGCATTGAGCAGAGTTCCCTGTGCTCTACAGTAGGTCCTTGTTGGTTATCCCAGCTCCCCATCCTGCCTCCAACACCCCCTGGCAACCATAAGGTCATTCTCTAAGCCTGTAAGTCTCTTTCTGTTTTGTGGTTCCACTGTTTTTAAAAGAGGAAGGAGAATGGACCAAGATTTTCTGCCTTTAAGGTAAGCTAACAGATCAGTGATAATTGAAATGAGAAATCCTGGTGCAGGAAGAGAACTGATTGTGCTCTGTCCTTGGTAGAGTTTTGAGTCATTCATGCAGTATAGTGTCTGGAGAGTTCTAGTGAGTCATGCATTGCTAACTATGGAAGAAAATGTATTTTCTAAAGCTGTCTGTTATGACTCATGTCTTTCAGTGAGCATCAGCAGATGTTGGTACCCTATTGACCGGTGATCTGATAGAAAGTTTCTCAGAGAGATCTGTGACACAATTTCCCTCTTGGATCAATCTGGCACGGGTCCTTTCATTCGGCTTGCAAGATGCTTGTATTAACATTATTTTTGGCTTGGTGTTAAAAAGATTGTTTAGTAACAAAAATGGAGCATTTGGATATTGTGGCAGCTGGGAGGAAGGCTCTTATTTTAAAATGAAACAACCGAATGAATGTTTTTTACAGCAATTCATTCTTCATGTGGGAAACATATCTTTGTATATATATTCTCTCTCTATTGGATACGTGAAGCTATTTTACCTTCAATATTTAGGCAGAATTTCCTAGCGAGCGATTTGGGAACAATATCTATAAATGATAAAGATAGGTTCCCCTGCAAAATAAGCAGTATGGAAACTATTAGGATTGAATGTTAGGAACCACTTGGATTCTACTCCTAACTGGGTCAGAGTCTGTGTATAACCTTAAGCTATTCACGTAATCTTTTTTAAACTTAGGTTTTCTGTCTGAAATAGTCAGAAAATTGCTTACCTATTTAGCCAAGGCAGAAACAATTTCCTGATAGGAAGATGACTCAGCAGCCTGAGGAGGCAATGTAGCCTCTTGTCCTGGAAGCCTTCGGGGAGACGGAGGCAGCCAGCTGCCTGGATGGATTAAAGTGTAGTGCTTGAAGACTGGAGACCAGAACACGCAAATGAAGCCTGACCTTTAGGAACAGTAAAGAGATGTAGTCATTAAGGTCATGCGGTTTGCCAGGCACTGAGCTAGATTCTGAGAGATAATGGTGAACCAGATGTACCCAAAGTTTCTGCCCTTATGATGTTTATTGTTAAAGCTGCTTTGTGCATGTTTGAGATGATTCAGAGAGAGGTTCTATTATTTTTATTATTTTAGTCTCTGGATCTGAGGCTTTTTTTTTTTCCTTTTAAAATATGGGATCATGCAGGGTCACTGCTCAAGAAACACAGTTGTGGGAGTCTTACAGGAGAGGAGTCTGATGTTGTGTGGGGTATTGTTAAAACAGGCCTTGTTAACACAGGGCTTAACTGCCGCAACTCAGGTGGGAGTAATGGAGTCACACTGGCATTGCCAATTACCTGAGATGAGAGTGTGGGGAGAGTTTAACATATATCACAGGGACTTTCGGGTCAAAGTTAATGGGGTCTCCACTGCCCCCAGAGGGGCTTTTCACCAATGTGCTGATGTCCAACTTAGATGATGATTATGGGGCTGCAGTAATTAAACCATGGATTCTGAACACACGAGCCGTTCATTTTCAGTGGTCAGGAGCATGTCCAGTGGTGGTGTATAGATGGTGTAGTGGTATCACTGGTCTTGCACCAAGGTTTTGTTTAGAGCTCACATCTTACAAAGCAGTAGTTCTTCCTACCTTAAGAAATTTGAAAGCTCTTTCTCTTGCCATTGTGCCTGTTGCTCATGCAGGGGAAAGCTGCCACAGGGGCTGAGATTAGGATGGTGGAGAGAGAGCTGCAGCATCAGACAACAGGTCCTTTGAACAGATATCAACTGGCTGGGGTATCCCAAGTCTTTCAGTGTTATTGGCTCATTTGTTCCATTATAGTTTTAATTTTTTAATGGCAATATTTGCTTTACTGAAGTGGTCAGAACCGAACCCATTGTATCTCAGAGGTCTGCCTGTACCCCAAAGAATGGGAAGCTGAGTCTCGAAGAGATACTTGTAAACTCACATTCACAGACCGCTATTCATGATAGCCCCAAAGTGGAAGCAGCCCAAGTGTCGGTGGACAGATGCTTGGACCAGCGAAATGTAATCTAAACATACAGTGGAATATCACTCAGCCCGAAGTGTCTGACTCTTTACGACCAATGGAGGATAGCCTGCCAGCCCCCTCTGTTCATGGAATTCTCCAGGCAAGAATATTGGAGTGGGTTGTCATTTCCTTCCCCAGGGGATCTTTGTGGCCAGGGGTCAGGGACGGAGAGTTAGTGTTTCCTGGGAACGGAGTTTCAGTTCAGGAAGATGAGAAGGTTCTGGAGTTGTTGGTGGTTTGTGGCGGCTGCCCAGCAATGTCAAAGTACTTGATGCTACTGAGCTGTGCACTTAACAATGGTTAAAATGGTACATTTTTAAAAAATGTGTTTTTATAGTTGAAAACTGCTGCCTTCTGTAGTTCTTCTGGCACAGGTACCCTGGGAGGAGCCCAGCTGAGGGGCCCAGTGGGGCCCTGTGGACCGCTGCTCCCTGCTTGGCTCCCACCATCCAAGGCCATGGACTGGCTCCTGGGGGTGCCAGCTCCCTCCCTGGCCTAGTCTAGCAGGATGAGGCCCGCTGGGGTTTGACTGCACCTTGATGTTGGCCTGAGACACCTAGATGCTGATGGCGCCTTGGCCCTTGGCAAGGACATGCTCTGCGAGGCTAGTCCCAAGAGGCTGTGGCCAGGCCCTGAGCCATGGCTGCTGCTGGATAAGCTCACGGGGGAGGTGGCAGGCAGCATGCTCTGTTCAGCCTACTGCATGGACACGTGGCTCGGATGGCTGTGCATCTGGGCCATGCCCACGGGATCAGTGAGGCTGCCCTGGGGAGTGCAGTTCCTGCGCAGAGCCACTCGGGGACACACCTCGGGGGCCCAGCATCGTGCTCCGGGTTGGCTGGGCAGAAGCGGGGACTGCATGTTCTGACTGGAGTCCCATATTGTGGCCAGGTAGACTGGGTTCCTGTGCAGGATCTCCTGGCACTGGGTGCACTCGCTGCCTTGCCCTTGCTGAGGTCGTCCAGGGAGCACTGGGTCAGGTGGAGGTTCTTCTCCAGCACCTTCTGGATGGTTCGCTGCATGAAGCCCTCCCCTTTGCCTCTTGGCCTGGCCAGGGACACGGCGGTGGATGCCCCATTATAGTTTTTCAATTAAATGATTTTTAATTATAATTTTTAAGTGAAAATGACTCCAAAGCCTATCCTACTTCGAGGGATGTCCCAGCAGCCATGGAATATCGCTCATGATTCTTTTTTTAAAAAACTGAAGTGTATAGTTGATTTACAGTGTGTTAATTTCTGCTGTACAGCAAAATAATTCAGTTATACATGTATATTACATTCTCTTTTATACTCTCTTCCATTATGGTTTATTTAAGGACACTGAATATAGTTTCCTATGCTGTACAGTTGGACCTTATTGCTTATCCATTCTATATATAATAGTTTGCATCTGCTTATCCCAAACTCCAATCCATCCTTCCCCAGCCCCCTTCCCCCTTGGCAACCATAAGCTGTTCTCTACGTGAGTCTGTTCCATAAATATGTTTGTTTGTACCGTATTTTAGATTCCACGCATAAGTGATATCATATGGTATTTGTCTTTCACTTTTTGGCTTACTTCATTTAGTATGATAATATCTAAGTCTCTCTGTGTTGCTGCAAATGGCATTATTTCATTCTTTTTTTATGGTTGAGAAGTATTCTGTTGTGTATGTGTACCACATCCTTCTTATCCATTCATCTGTTGATGGGCATTTAGGCTGTTTCCATGTCTTGGCTATTGTGCACAGTGCTTGTGAACATAGGGGTGCATGCATCATTTTGAATTAAAGTTTCGTCTGGATATATGCCCAGAAGTGGGATTGCTGGATCATATAGTAATTCTATTTTTAGTTTTTTGAGGAACCTCCATTCTGTTTTCCATAGTAGCTGCACCAACTTGCATTCCCAGCAACACTGTAGAAGAGTTCCCTTTTCTCCACACCCTCTCCAGCATTTATTTGTAGACTTAATGATTGCCATTTGGACTGGTGTGAGGTGGTTTTGATTTGTATTTATCTAATAATTAATGATGTTGAGCATCTTTTCAAGTGCTTTTGCTCATCTGTATGTCTTCTTTAGAGAAATGTCTGTTTAGGGCTTCTGCTCATTTTTCAACTGGGTTGTTTGTTTTTGTGGTGGTGGTAGTGGTTGAGTTTTATTCTGTTTGTATCTCATGATTCTTAAGGGTTTACATTTCTGAGATCCTATAACAAATGGTGACTATCTGATACAGGAATGTAAAAAAATCAAATCTCTTGCCAGAAATAAAATATTGAACTGTTATCAAGTCTTTATTCTACACTGTCTTCCTGCTTCTTCTACAATTGGAAACACTAGCCAGTTTCTGGTGTTTGGTGTAAGCGTCCCCAAAACTGTACGTAAGACTAGATTAGGAAAAGTCACCCTCACATCCGCCATCTTTAGAGCTGATGCATCCTGAGTAATGATTTGTAACTGTGAACCTGAAAATTTGGGGATGTACTATGCTAAAGTAAGGCAATCAAACTATAAACTCATCAGATTTGTTTAAACTATAAACCCATATTAGCCTGTTTGACGATACAGGCTAGTTCGTTGGCATTTGCACTGTGTAAAGGAAGATGGTTTACACGAGGAAATACATTGCAAAGAACTCAGAAAATATTTGAAGGGAAGTTGTTGAGTTTGATAATAACAGCCACCAAAATCATCTCTCTTATTCCTTTGTCTTTGGTTCCCGGATAACAGTAATTTTCCCACTTAAATCTGACTCTCTAGGTACCACACAGAGACCAGTGGGAATGGGAATTCCAGTGTTCTTGATGGTTACATTTCTCAATGAAAAATAATAGATGTTCCAGTTTATATATTATTCTTTTGTGAATTTTATTAATGTTAACTGGAACCCTAAAGCCTAACAGTCTCTAGGCATACCAATAGAACAGACCCTTTAGTCATCAAGTTGAGGACTAGACTCTAAATGAGATGACCAAAGACACTGTCATCCCCAGAGACCCTGCCTGGCTCCTAGCCTAGACAAGAGCTCTGTCTCAGCTTTCTTTTACTGCCACATGTTGGATTGATAGCATGCTTTGAGAAGGCAATGTCAGAACCTTAATGTTCTGAGCCAAAATCATCTGGTGGCACAGGCTGGCAGCCTGAATACGTTTTTCAGATGAAAGTAGCACGTGGTCGAAGCAGTCACCACAGCAACGGTGTGGCTGGAACCCTTGGGGATTTTTGACTGAGGAATAAGGCTTCTACTGGAATTAATGGTGACTAACTGCTTTTTTTTTAGTAGACATAAATACACACTGTGATTGTTCTTCAACATGAAACACTTCTCTTGACTTTCATTCGATACTACGACTCTGTTTCCTCTTCTAGATTTTACAAATGTTAAGTAAATCTTCATAAGGGGCTCCAATTTAAAAAGAGGGAGAAAGGTGAAGACTTTGTTTTAGGCTACAGAAAAACATAGGTTTTATCTCATTTTCAACCCTGCATTCCTGAGTTTTCCTTTTGTTATCTACCTACTGCATTGTACTTATCTTGATTGAAAGAAAGGCAAAAAAATGATGTTAAGGGGAGTAGAACAGTGAACTTGAAGAGTTGTTTAGAATCTATTCTATGAAATCAGAGTCTTTTATGTTTTTTTTTCACACTATAGACATACCAGTGCTAACATCAAATTGATAACACTTAAATTCATATCAAAAACCAAAGACTGGGGGAAGAAATCAGGAAAGCTTTATAACAGATTTCAGACATGTATTCAAAATTTTCCATAATGGCTTACTATTGGGGAAAAAAGAAAGATAAATAAGATAGGTATCTGTCATGAGAGTGGTGGCTACAAAATTATATGAGAATAATAAGCAGTATTTTTTAATAGATTAGTGTTTGGAAATATATATGGAGTATATTGTCACTGAAAAATATATTATGTTGGAAAGTTATGCTTTTTATGCAGCTCTAAAGATAATTATGATTAGAATCTAGAAAATAGAAAATAACTTTGTTTTCCCCCCTGGCTTTGTTGAGTAAAATTGGCAAATAAAAACTGTATGTATTTAAGGTGTGCAATGTGATATTTTGATATATGTATATCTTTTGAAATGATTACCACAGTCAAGTTGATGAAGATATTCATCATTTCATATAGTCATTACTTTTTGTTAGTGTGGTAGGAATACTTAAGATCTATTCTCTTAGAAAACTTTAAGTATGCAATGTGTATCATTAACTATAGTCACCGTGCTGCACATCAGATCCTCAGAAATGAAGTCAGTGAGATAACCATTTGCTTATTGATTGCATTTAGAATTCAGTCATAACAACCTTTTTGGTTGTTAAGGTGCGGTGATGTTGCAGGTATTACTGTAGTGGACGTGAATAAAATATGCTTAGCTGGTACTCTGGGCTTCCCGGGTGGCTCAATGGGTAAATTATCCACCTGCAACGCAGGTTCAACCCCTGGGTCAGGAAGATCCCCTGGAGGAGGGCCATGGCAATTCACCCCAGTATCCTTACCTGGAGAATCCTGTGGACAGAAGACCCTGGCAGGCTACAGTCCATAGGGTGGCAAAAAGTCAAACATGACTGAAGCAACTTAGCACGCACACAATTGGTACTCAAGGAATGGTTCAAATTGTTAAAAAAAAACAAAAAAAACTTCAAGGAGCACAGATCTGAGAATGAAAGGTAAGGACATCTAGACACAGGGCTTATTGATGGTGTTTATCACATACTAATGTAAGTTCATAGACTGAAGTGAGGTGCCATCTTGGTGAAATAGACTATGGTCAACAGGGTAGAGCCAAAGATGGTGACTTATTTAAGGTGCTTGTGACTTAGAGCAAATAATTGACTCACCATGTGGGCTCTTAGTTCCCTAACCAGGGATTGAACCTGTGCCCCCTGCACTGGAAGTGTGGAATCTTAACTACTGGACCACCAAGAAAGTCCCTATGTACTATTTGGAAAGGCTTCAGTTTAGTGATTAAAGAGATAGCCGTGGGGCAGGATAAAGGTCTGTCCATAAGGACTAGCACTAATGATGAATATGGCCTGTTTCCTAGTTTAGCCTGGAAACGTGGCTTTCAAGTCTCTTGTTTTGTTTTATTTAGCATTTAATTATTGCGCCTCTGGAGTAAAACCTCTTTTAGCCCCGTCAGCAGTTGGTGACTAGTTAGTATATCATACATTGCTCAAATAGCATTCCCAGAGATCAAGGAATTTGCACAAATACAAAATTAACAGGCATCTGTACTGAAAAGTTCACTTACCTGACACTTTCAGAGAATGAGATGGGTTTTCCAAATAAGGTCAGGACCTTCCCCAAGGTGAAGGGCCTTGGGCAACCCAGTCAGTGTAGGTTCCTGAGATAATCAATCACACTGGAAAGGAGACCCTCTGCCAGCATCTTTCGTAGGCCTCTTGGATTATCTTTATTCAAGACAGAAATTTTTACATTGAATTTTAAAATGTTCCAAAATAGAAGAGTATGGTGTAGCACCACCATGGGACCGAGGAAAACTGGGTCCATTGCCCTCCCCAAGGCATGGATCTAACTGGAATTTACCATGTAAAAGGCCAAACTCATTTTAATTTAGCCATTGTTGTTCCAACATTTGCTCCCACTTCCTGTTAATTGCCTCTTTTCTAGGAAGAAGTGTCCTGAGAAGTTGAAACAATATCGTAAGTCCAGTTTCACTTGAGTAACACAACTGCGTGTGCGTGCGAAGTCTCTTCAGTCATGTCCAACTCTTGGCGGCCCTATAGACCACTGCCTGCCAGGCTCCTCTGTCCTCGGAATTGTCCAGGCAAGAATACTGGAGTGGGTTGCCGTGAGACATAAATCAACCAACCTCACCCCCAAAAGGGCTTACCACTGATTCTTCCATAATTCCAGTTTCCACACGGAGAACTACTTTCAGACATAAATTGCATTTTAACATGGGTTTTATTCATGGTTTTACTCTTTTTCTTCATCTTAGATTACTAATATGAATGACTTCAAGTACGTAGTCACTCTTTCAACCATTCGTCTTTGTCTTTCCCAGGTGTATCTAAAGCTGTGAGGTGAGAGAATGAAATATTTGTGGGATGATGACTTGTTCTGTGCTTCCTTTTTATCTAGCCCAAGTTCTCCATCAAAGGATCAGAAACAAGCTTTGAGGAAAAGAAGAAACAAGCTCTGTTTGTTTCAGGTATTTAATAGTTCTTTGTTGGTTTGCACGATGAAGGATGTCAACAACCAACTGTTGTATTTTTGTAAAGAAAATTTCTTCGAGTTAGACTATTTGATACTGGGTTGTCGATGGTGGCGGTGGGGGGTGGGGAGCCTGTTGTGGCCCCTCCTCTGGGGAGAAGTGTGTATTTCAGCTCCCCTCAACCCCCATACTACAGTCTATGATTTAAGAGTTTCAGATGACAGGAAGAGAAAGAAAAACGTCTGTTCTTTTCTCTCAGGTATTCTTAGAAATGCCAACTCATTTTTCTGGAGTATATATAGCACAGGTTAACAAGAAAATGAGTCACTTCCAGCCCTGCGTGGGAACTATGACACAGTAGTAGCACAGCTTCCTTACTGTAGCCCGGGAGCAACATCCTCTTGAGTTTTTAACGTCACAATTGAATTACCAAATGGAGAGAGAGGCTAGGAGAAGGGTTGTCATCAAAGTTAATTGGATACACATTTATTATTTTTTAAATAAATATTTATTTATTTTTCTTTTTTTAAAATGGATACACATTTAATAATAACATAAGGAATTATTGTGCTGAATGGCAATTAAGTATAAATGGTGCTCAGTCTATAGAACTGAGCTCAATTCTGAGTATACAGTGGGCAAGTGGGGCTCAATAGCCAAGGATCAGGGTGCGGGGGTCAGTAGATGGAAAATCACCAAGAGGAAACATCAGGGGTACAGAGGCATTCTGAATAAACCAACTTGATAATATTTTTGCTGAAGGCAGGGCCCTGGGGATGAAGAATTTGTTCAGACATGGAGGGTGAGGTTCTTGGTCAACTGACATGGCAGGATTTTTGCTAAAACTGGGTGATGAAAAGATGGACACAGAATTTCAGTGGTTGGCTCCTGGTTGAGAAGAAAGTTCTAAGGAACCTGATCAAAGTTGGGTCAAGGAAATAGTCTCTTTTTAAAAAAATTAAATAATTAATTAATATATATTTGTGGCTGTGCTGAGTGTTCGTGGCTGTATGGGCTTTCTCTAGTTGTGTCCAGTGGGAGCTTCTCTCTAGTTATGGCGCATGGGCTTCTCATTGAAGTGGCTTCTCTGGTTGTGGAGCACAGGCTCTAGAGTACGAGGGCTTCAGTAGTTGTGGTGCATGGGCTAACTTGCTCCACGGCATGTGGGGTCTTCCCGGACCAGGGATCGAACCCGTGTTCCCCACATTGCAAGGCAGATTCTTAACCAGTGGACCACCAGCGAAGCCCGAGGAGATAGTCTTTGTCATGCCTCATGTGTCCTGCCACAGTTCTCTTTTCTCTGAACCACTCACCCATTTCTGCTGACGGTCCCCAGTCTCTATTCAAATCTAAGTCTGGACAAAAGCAATCACAAGAATGGCAAACAGATTTCAGAGATGCTTGCCCTGCTTGATTGGCAGTAGCTTCCAGCTCAGATGAAGAGATGCCATAGGATAGGAAAAGATGCTACAGCCAGCACCCCCTGGGACATACCAAGATTGATAAAGTTTAAGATTTGCACAGCTTACAAACAGACATGACCACATGAACAGATTGTCAGGGCCTTGGAGGGGGCCTTTGCAAAAGAAGGGTCTTAAAGCTTAGCTTCCTGGTAGATCTGCCTCTGATTGAAACACAAACATTTCTCACTCTGATCCAACACTCTAGATCTCAGTGGCCCATTGTTCTTGCAACTAATCCAAATTATCTTTCCTTTATGGCTAGTGCTCCTTGTGTCCTCCCTGAGATATCTTTGCCTATCGTGATGACATTTTCCTTTCCTCCTCTCTAATAATCAAGGTACCCAGACATCATTGTCATCCTCCTCCTCCTTGTATTTATTAAAGCCCTGGTGTACACCTGGCAAGGTATTAAGAACTTCTACTGTGTTCTCTCTTTTAGCCCTCATAGCCACTTAGGCAGATACTATTGCAGTCATTCCTACTAGACTGAGTTGGGCAATGAGGTTTAGAATGGTTGGCCACTTGCTCAGGGTTAACTCGCTCAAGAGCCAGTAAGTGGCAGAACCAGGTTTAAAACCCAAAGTCTAAGTTCTTAACCCACCACAAAAGAATTAGTACTTCCAAAAGAATTAGTACTGCCAAAAGAATTAGTACTGCCAAAAGAATTAGTTTGGATTTATGGAATCTGTCTGCAATGCAGAGACCCAGGTTTGATTCCTGGGTTGGGAAGATCCCCTGGAGAAGGAAATGGCAACCCACTCCAGTATTCTTGCCTGGAGAATCCCGTGGACAGAGGAGCCTGGCAGGCTACCGTCCATGGGGTTGCAAGAGTTGGACACAACTTAGCAACTAAACCACCACCATGAAATTTAGGGCAAGAGAGAAGAGAGAAGAGATGTGATAAGTCTAAAGTCCTTCCTTATCACTACATTAGTGGCTGTTTCCTTATAAGACAGTTTGGCCACACTTGAAATCGAAAGTACTTCGCTACCATGAATCTCAGATATGGCTTCTATTATTTAGTATTACAGTTTCAGTTTCTGTCTGTCCCTTTTGATAAATCTTGAGCTCCTTGAAGGAGCTCAGTTATCCTCTTTTATCTAGTGGAGGATTTGGCATCCAGTAGGACTCAATAAAATTTTGTTATAAGAGGGCAGCTGGGGAGTTTACAAGGGTTGCAATCAGAACATGGGTTTTGATATTTAATCCTGCTGCCTACAGGCTTTTTGATACTGGGCAAAGCATTTAACCTCTCTGAGGGTCTGTGTTGCTCCATTTCTAGAATATGGATGATTATTTCTTTAGAGCCTTAGGGGATCTAAATGACCACATATATGTGAAGACCTTTTGAAATTTGTAAAACTACCTAAATGTGAAGTGGGCTTTCCAGCTGGCTCAGTGGTAAAGAATTCACCTGCCAATGCAGGAGACGAGAATTTCATCCTGGGTTGGGAAGATCCCCTGGAAAAGGAAATGGCAACACACTCCAGTATTCGTGCCTGGAGAATCCCATGGACAGAGGAGCCTGGTGGCTTATAGTCCATGGGGTTGCAAAGAGTTGAACACGACTGAGCGACTAAACAATTAAAATGTGAAGTATATCTGAGTATTGCTCCTGTTTTCAATGTCAGCTGCTGACAGAATGCCTTTTCTGGCCCAGCATCCCGGGATGGTTGAGTCTCCTAAGCTCATTTGTCTCCCCAGCACCCGGCAGTGTTCCTTCAGGGTGGTAGGTGCTACTAATCAGTATTGCCCATGTCATACAGAAAATCTGCTTCATTTCGAGTTGACTGTAACAAAACTGATGAATTTGAGGTTTATATTCTTTCATGTCTTCTGCCCACGTTTGCTCTAGGTCCTAAGGAGATGTTAAATGAGCATAAATCTGGGTAACTATTAGGAAGAGGAAAGAAAGTAAGGGTCTACACAGCTCAGGTTGCAGATAATTGGCTTCTTAGCTATTGAAGGTTAAGTATAGTGACTCACCAAAGCACAATGTTCTTCCTAACAGTCTTTATCATCGACATTTAACCGGGTTTGCTAAATGCAGCAGAGAACATAAAAACCTTAGGAAGCTGACATCTGAAAAAGCTTTTAGAAAGGAATGAATCAAAGATTCAAGAATTTCTTCAAATTTAACATTCATCACAAATTCAGCCTTCTTGTGCTTTTATTTTTTCTTATAATCAACTTTTCATTTTGGAAAAAAAGACTATATCTTCAATCTTAACAAATTCTCTCAAGATATTCTGAACACCTACTACTCTGCAAAGATAGGTATGATTTGCAACTGTCTTCTTTTCTTTTTAAAGATTTATTCATTCAAGTCAAGATGATGGTTTTACCAAAAGGATTTTAGCTATACAAAGCTAATAATGCTATATTTAGTATAAGCTTGACACTTTCTTTTGGACAATCATATAAAGAACAATAGGAATACTGAGAATCATTAAATTGTATGTAGGAAAAAATGTTTACAAAATTATAAAAGTTCTCTTGACTCAGTAATTCTGTTTTTAGTAAACAATCTTGAGGAAATATTGAGGGAGATGGCATTTCTCATAACAGTGAAAAATTGGGAAAAACTGAAAGGCCCAACTTTAGGGAGATGGTTAAATAAATTATTGTTTATTGAATAAACTGCAGCCATTAGAATGCTATTTTCCAAAAAATTAATTACAGGAAAAAATGCTGGCTAACATAATATCTAGTGAAAAGCCAAGTATATGTATTTTTATATTATAGGCATCCTACTTAGAAAATATATACATATTTATGTAGAAAATAGACCTCTGTCCATGGGATTTCCCAGGCAGGAATATTGGAGTGGGTAGCCATTCCCTTCCCCAGGGGATATTCCCGACCCAGGGATTTGACCTGGTCTCCTACATTGTAGGAGGATTCTTTACCAGTTGAATCACCAAGGAAGCTCAACTGAAAGGAAACCCACCAATATATTAGTGATTGAGGTTAAATTATTATATAATATAGTGATATTATATTATATTGAGGTTAACTGTGTGTAAGATTCATTTTTGGTTTAATTAAAAACATTTTTTTTGTATTTCCCAGATTTTCTGCAATGAGAATGTTTTAAATTTGTAACAGACACATGTACCGGGGGAACACAAGTACACCCATGGCTGACTCATGTCAATGTATGGCAAAACCCATCACAATATTGTAAAGTAGTTAGCCTCCAATTAAAATAAATAAATAAATTAAAAAAATTTACAATCATAAAAAAGAGTTACTTTAAACATGCCTAACACAATATTTATAGTTATTACACAGCAGATGGTGACTGCAGCCATGAAATAAAAAGACACTTGCTCCTTGGAAGAAAAGTTATGACCAACCTAGACAGCATAATAAAAAGCAGAGTCAGTACTTTGCCAACATAGTTAAGGCTATATGGTCTTTCCAGTAGTCATGTATGGATGTGAGAGTTGGACTCTAAAGAAAGCTGGGCGCTGAAGAATTGATGCTTTTGAACTGTGGTGTTGGAGAAGACTCTTGAGAGTCCGTTGGACTGCAAGGAGATCCAACCAGTCCATCCTAAAGGAAATCAGTCCTGAATATTCATTGGAAGGACAGATGCTGAAGCTGAAACTCCAACACTTGGGCCACCTGATGTCTTGGAAGAACTGACTCACCTGAAAAGACCCTGATGCTGGGAAAGATTGAAGGCGGGAGGAGAAGGGGATGACAGAGGATGAGATGATTGGATGGCATCACCAACTCAATGGACATGAGTTTGAGTAAACTCCAGGAGTTGGTGATGGATAGGGAAGCCTGGTGTGCTGTAGTTCATGGGGTCAAAAAGAGTCGGACACGACTGACCGACTGAACTGAACTGAACTCAACACTGTCAGATTCTTACATTATGATAAAACATTGAAAGCTTTATATTTCTCCTGAGATGGCTTCCTATACATGTTTATTTCCTGATTTTGTATGTCCACTTGACTGGATAGACCACAGAATTTTCTGGAAGAGTTCCATAAATCCTTCAGACTAATAAAGCACTTTCCATGTCCCCCTTTGTTGGGTCCTCAATCCCAATTAGACTGGGGCTGTGTGTAGCGAGGGCAGGAGGGACTGGTGACCTAGTTTAGTGAAGAGAGTTTAGTAGCTGTGGTTATGGCAGGTCATGGGTTTCAATCCCAACTGCATCTGTCACTAGCCACTACCTCTCTGCAGCTCTGTTTCCACGCGTGGGTTAACCGACATAATGGAGGTTAGCGTGATGTCTGGCACTATAGTAAGCACTCAGTAAAAGTTAGCTTTTGTGTATGTGTTGCGCATGCATACTCACTTGGTTGCTTAGTCGTGTCTGACCCCCATGGACCAAAGCCCTTCCGGGGGCCTCGGTCCATGGGATTTCCCAGACAAGAATATTGGAGTGGGTAGCCATTCCCTCCTCCAGGGGATATCTTCCCAACCCGGGGATTGAACCCCCCATCCCCCTGTCTCCTGCATTGCAGGCAGATTCTTTACCACTGAGCCACCAGGGAAGCCCATAAAAGATAGCTTTTACTGAACTTCAAAAGAAGTAGAACCCTTTCATCAACTCTGCAGGCAAGAGTTAGAACAATCTCAGCAGATGTAGTCAACTGGTTGCCCTCCTGGTAGGAAGGAAGCAATTAACAGGGTGGACTCTGTGTTTTGTTGTTACTGCGGGTGGGGAGGGAGGCGGGGCTCAGAAAGCCCCATAAAGGCTGTGCCCAGGGAAGCACAGAGTTGGAGGCGCCAGATCAAGTGTTGTAAAAGAAGATTCGATTTTGGAGGGGCAGTTTAGGGACAGAATTGGGCAGAGCTAGGTGACAAGTGTTTTAGGGACAGCTGACTGGGAGTGTGAGAGCTGCTCACGTTCCTGAGTTTTCCAGACATCTTGGCCCAATGCACAAGGAGAGGAGGCCACCCCTGCTCTGGTCACTGTCCCCTCCTCTCCAGCACAATGCTTCCTTCTTCTGAACCTGCCTCTCAGGGAGAGTGAGGAATAGATAATTCTGGT
Organism: Bubalus kerabau; assembly: GCF_029407905.1. Lineage (NCBI taxonomy): Eukaryota > Metazoa > Chordata > Mammalia > Artiodactyla > Bovidae > Bubalus > Bubalus kerabau. The sequence continues at coordinate 19,315,201 of NC_073635.1, read as the reverse complement.
CACACTGATGAACTACTTAGCCTGGGGGGAACCCTCCTCCCACCCCTCACCAGGGTGGAGTATCAGGGACAACAAGCTGTGGAAAGCGTCACTCCTCCACTTCTTGCTGCCAAAGGTGATAGATGCTGTTTCATTGGTTCAAAAGTGTGTTCACGTGCACTCAGGGGAAACGAAGCGGCGAGAAGTGTCCAGGGCGGCAGAAAAGTCAGGGATTTGACATCTGTGGTTTTGAACTGCTTAGAAAAAAATTAGTTCCCTGAATGGTTTGTAAAAGAGGATCCTTGTCCTCTGTGATAGGAAAATTCGAATTAAAAAGAAAAGTGACATGCTTTGGTAATACAGCATTGGAGAGTGAATTTTTGAGAAATCAAATTTCCTTTTTAAGGATGTCTGGGGAGTTCCGCTGGTTCTCGGCAGACCCAAGCAGCAGAATGAGGCTAAAATCAGTCTAATCATTTGCCACCTGACTGGCAGCTCAGCGGGACCGGAGAAAGGTGGTCGGCTCAAAGCCACCATTTGGCTTGGCTCATATGCAGTGGGTCAGGGACAAATTTCAGCCTGGGTTGACTTTATTTATATAATTCTTTTTTATCTTTGTTTTTACATTTCTTATTGAAGTATAGCTATACAATATTATATAAGCTCCTGCTGCTGCTGCTAAGTCACTTCTACAGGTGTACAGTAGTTACAATTTATATATTTATATATAATTTATATATATTATAATTTATATTCTCCATTTATAGTTGTTATAAAATAATGGCTATATTCCCTGTATTGTACAGCATATGCTTGCAGCTTATTTTATACCTAACAGTTTATACTTCCTGGTTGACTTTAAATAGTGCCTGTTCCAGCTGCCAGGCACCAATTCTCATTCTCATCTGAATTTAGTTGTAGTATCCTTTTGTGTGATCAGTTGCTCAGTTGTCTCCAACTCTGCGACCCCATAGACTGTAACCCACCCAGCTCTTCCGTCCATGGGATTCTCCAGGCAAGAATACTGGAGTGGGTAACCATTTCCTTCTCTGGGGGATAATCCTGACCCAGGGATCGAACCTGCAACTCGTATGTCTCCTGCATCTTTTTACCTCTGGTAAATAAGAACTGTTTCTCCAGTAAGAATCTGACATCAAAGGCCCGGATAATAATCCAGGAAAACTCAGGCCTCTGATGGAAATTGTGGAGAATTGGTAGAGGAGGATATTTACTTACAAAAATATCTTCTTTCCGTGGTTTGTAAATTGTGAGACAGGCAAGGTCTTACCTGCTCCCTGCCTCCAGGCCTTTCCTTTCATCTGGAAGTCTCCCTTCAGATTGTAACGAAATACTTTGCATTTGAAAAAGCTCATCCTACTGAATACTAACTTCTTTGGGATTTCAAGGCTTTTTCTTTAAGAACTCTCGGTTAAAATGCATGGAATTCCCAGGTGGCTCATTGATAAAGAATCTGCCTGCCAATGCAGGAGACTTGGGTTCGATCCCTGGGTTGGGAAGGTCCCCTGGAGGAGGAAATGGCAACCCACTCCAGTATTCTTGCCTGGAAAATTCCATAGACAGAGGAACCTGGCGGGCTATAGTCTGTGGGGTCGCAAAATTGGATATGACTGAGCATGTTCGCACATTAAAATGCAAGCATTCCAGGAAGGAGTCAAGTCTGCCGTGCTGACAGTTAATACTTTATCACCATCAGTCAGAATCACTTTAGCAAACATTTACTGAGTCCTTCCTACCTACTTATTTATATGTTTATTTGTTTATTTAAAAAGTCAGGTTTATTGAGGTATAATTTACATACAGTCAAGTTTATGCTTTTTAATGTACAGTTAGTTCCGTGCCTTTTGGAAAAAATACAGCAGTCATGTAACTAACCCTACAACCGAGGTATTAAACATTTCACTTTGGGGATGGTCCCAGCGCCTGGCAACAATGCACCTGTTTTCTGTCCCCTTTAGTTTTGCCTTTTCCAGTCCTTATTATTATTTTTTTTAATGTTTTATTGGAGTATAGTTGATTTGCAGTGTTGTTAGTTTCTGCTGTACAGCAAAGTGAATCAGTTATATGTACACAAATCCACTCTTTTTTAGATTCCTTTCCCATACAGGACATTACAGAGTACTGAGTACAGTTCCCTGTGCTATTCAGTAGATCCTTACTAGTTATCTATTTTATATATAGTACTGTGTATATGTCGATCCCAAACTCTCACTTTATCCATCCCTTGGTACCTCTGCTCTCCCCCTGGATAACCATAAGTTTGTTTTCTGTTAATACATCTGTGCCAGTCCTTATTATTTATAAAAATAAAACACCCTTTCCTTAAAAAATAACCCCAAACTGTATTCGACTCTGTTTGCAGTCTAGGTTATTAACCATTTCCCCTGAGGAGAGTATGGATAACCTTTCAGACTCATTTCCAGTCTCTATAGCCAGCCAAACACTTGTTAACCGGGGAGCTAGTGAATGGGAGCTGGGGAAGGAGAGAAGAGAACCAGGCAGGGTGGGCATGTTGGGGGCAGAGCCATTGACTTAGGAAGTACACAGTAAGTCCCTACACACTAACCTTCAAGCTGCAAACTTTCAAAGATGCAAACATGCGTTCCATCAATGTCAGGCATGAGTGAAATTCCAGCTTACCCTCCTATTGCTGACGACCCTTCAGCTCTACCATCTCCCATCTCCTCTCTCTCCTCCAGCTCTTCTTGCCTGTTCACTTGATGCCAGCCCCTATACGCCAGCTGTTGTATTGTGCAACTATACTTTTCAAGGTACTGTACTGTAAGATTAAAAATGTTTTCCTTATTTTTTATGTTTGTTTTTTTTTTTTTCTGAGCATTTGCTATGTGTGCAGCGCTCTTTTACGTATCTTACATGTAGCAATAGTACTGGTTCCCAAAACAGCCCCTGGTGTAGGTACTATGGTCTCTTCTTGTGCTTGAGGATTAGTGTGCCTGAATTTTGCTCAGTCATGTCCAACTTTGTGACCCCATGGACTGGAGCCCTCTGTCCATGGGGATTCTCTAGGCAATAATACTGGAGTGGGTTGCCATGCCCTCCTCCAGCAGATGTTCCCAATCCAAGGATTGAACCCAGGTCTCCTGAATTGCAGGCAGATTCCTTACTGTCTGAGCCACCAGGGAAGCCCTGGTGTTCAATTCAGTTCAGTTGCTCAGTCATGTCCAATTCTTTGCAATCCCATGGACTGCAGCACACCAGGCTTCTGCTCCAGGCTTCCCTGTCCATCACCAACTCCCAGAGTTTACTCACACTCATGTCCATTGAGTCAGTGATGCCATCTAACCATCTCAACCTGTTATCCCCTTCTCCTCCCACCTTCAATCATTCCCAGCATCAGGGTCTTTTCTAATGAGTCAGGTTCTTCGCATCAGGTGGCCAAGTATTAGAGTTTCAGCTTCAGCATCAGTCATTCCAATAAATATTTAGGACTTATTTCCTTTAGGATGGACTAGTTGGATCTCCTTGCAGTGCAAGGCACTCTCAAGAGTCTTCTCAAACATCACCGTTCAAAAGCCTCAATTCTTTGGTGCTCAGCTTTCTTTATAGTCCAACTTTAACATTCATACATGACTACTGGAAAAACCATAGCTTTGACTAAATGGACCTTTGTTGGCAAAGTAATGTCTCTGCTTTTTAATATGCTGTCTACGTTGGTACTAGCTTTTCTTCCAAGGAGCAAGCATCTTTTAATTTCATCGACTCTTTCAGCAGTATTTTAAAAGATAAGATTTTTTAAAGTGATACCTGGTGTAAAGCACTTTAAAAAATTCTCTTTTAAAATACTGTTGAGAGAGTTAATTGCTGGGCAGGTTGATAAGTCCGGGATCCCCAAGGAGGAGAAAGGGGTCTGGGGCTCTTGAGGAGATAGGGATCTGGAATTCTCAAGGAGGAGGAAAGGACAAATGTCTTTTTTTTCTTCTACATTCCTTAGTCTTAGTCACATAAATGGTTTTTTATCTTTTGTTTGTTTTTTAATGTATTATTTGTGTGAAAAGTATTATAAACCCATTACATTACAGTAGTATGTAGCCAATTGTGTTAGTTGGGTACCAAGGCTAACTTTGTTGGACTGAATGAACAAATTGGACTTATGAACGCACTCTGGGAATGGAACTTGTTCCTATGTAGGGAACTTACTGTATTCATCTGGCCGCCAGCCCTGCAGGTGGGCAAGTCACAGAGCGCCCTTCACCCGGGCTCCTGTTGGCCCTCTCATCCAAAAAAATAAAGCCAGGTCAGAGGCAGACTGTCAGCTTTATGAGGATGGATCCCCTCTCTTGGTCTCTATCATCCCCTGTACCCATTTGGTGGCATCTGCTGTGAGTGACTCTGGCTGTGGTGGGTCAGGGACAGAGGAGGGTAGAATCATTCCCACATTTCTGGCCGCAGAGACTGGGTAGGTGATGGTGCCAGGAATAAGGGAGGAAAATGAGGAGAAATAATATTTTTTGCACTTCTTCCATGTCCCAAGCACACATGATTTCATTTAGTCCTCTCGTGCATCAGATGAGCCTCTGAGCCAGAGGCCAGTCCACGCCAGCTCTGTTCTCCCACCCCACGTTGCGCAGCATCGATGGTGACTGTGACCGTCAGTTTGCCGCTTAACTCCTTCCTCTCCCTCCCTCTCTTTCCTCCTCACTGCTCTGTCTTCATTCAGTCTCATCATCTCTTGCCTGGATGCTTGCAATCATCTATTAGGATTCTCTCCACTCCAGCCTGGTCCTCATTTATCCCTTTTGTGGCTACCAAGTTATTTTTCCCAAAAGCAAATCGGATCTTATTTGTTCCCTGCTTAGATTTCCTCTGTGACTTCCCATTATCCTCAGCGAAAAGTGACAACCCTGACTCCTGGTAAACAAGGACCCCTGATCCAGTGCAAGCCCCTCTCCCTATCTCCTCTATTGCACCCAGAAATCTGCTGGTGGCCCTAGGCGACCACACTAGTTCATGCTCATCTTCTTCTCCTCCCTTTCCTAGTCGTTCCCTGGACTGCACAGGTCTTTCTTGTCTAGACGCAATATTACCCTCTCCTGTTCCCTCTCCAAACATACTGTTGACCTCTCCTTCCCTTGTTCTTCACGGCATCCTGACAATGTTCTATTACAGCCTTTGTGTGTGCGTGTGTTTTCAGTTACTTACGTCGTGTTCCACTCTTTGCGACCCTATGGACTGTAGCTTGCCAGGCTTCTCTGTCCATGGGGATATTTGAGGCAAGAATACTTGGGTGGGTTGCCATGCCCTCCTCCAGGGGATCTTCCCAACTCAGCGAAAGAACTCGAGTCTCTTATATCTCCTGCATTGGCAGGTGGGTTCTTTGCCACCAGCGCCACCTGGGAAGCCCCATTACAGCCCTTACCAGAGTTTATTGCACTCATGTGCTCACAGCTCTGCCTTGTGATCACTCTTTTCCCTGCCTTTCTTACAGTTCTTAGTAACTGGCAAAATATAATTCTTAGTAACTGGCAAAAGTCCACTTGGTTTTACTTTTTTTAAAGGATTTAAAAAAAACACTTATTTTTATATATTTATTTGGCTTTGCTGAGTGTTAGTTGCAGCACAAAGGACCTTTGATCTTTGTTGTGGCATGCAGGAATTTTAGTTACAGCATGCAAACTCTTAGTTGTGGCATATGGCATCTAGTTCCCTGACCAAGGATCAAACCCTGTCCCCTGCATTGGGAGCGTGGAGTCTTAGCCTCTGGACCACCAGGGAAGTCCCTCAAGGACCCATTTAAATTCTTGCTTTCCACAACATGACTATCTCAAAGAGTTAAAGCTTGAACATAGAAAATTGGCTGATACTCAAGCCCATGCTGCTTCTACAGCATAAACTGTAGAGGCACATTTGGGAAGAAAGACGATTTTACTGGGGGTGTGTTGTATTTGAGATGCGTGGAGTCACTGAGGGGACTGTGTGTAGTAGACAATTGGAAAGGAGAACGTGTACTCGGAAAGCAGTTTGGGGTTGGTTTTCAGTAAATAACTCTGTTTGGTAGACCTGAAGCACTCTTAGCTTTGGAGGTTCTTTTCCACATCATATAAAATATATCAAAGTAACTCATGTACAATATTTTAAATAGGTAATCATATGAGTTACATTGCAGACCACTCACACGATTTAAAAACTGTTGATTAAACATTAATTTTTTTTTTCTCGTGTTTGGCTGCACTGTGGGGGCATGCAAGATCTTAGTTCCCTGACCTGGGATTGAACCTGTGCCCCCTGCACTGGAAGAGAGTTGTCTAAACCTCTGGACTGCCAGGGAAGTCCCTGACTAAACATTTATTCATTTCAGTTTTCAGTTTTCCCGCCTTCCTCTTTCTTTTCCTTCCTCCTTCCCCTTCTCTCTCAAATATTTCCTTGACATTTGAAAAGATACGGTACTTCTTATACCAGGACCCAATAAGCTGTCCCAAATAAAGAGAGTTATGCCAATACAAGTATCTAGATTCCTCTGTAAACTCAGCCTCAAGGCAAATCTCTACTTCTCCCTGTAGAGAAATTCTGGTGTCTCTGCTGGGTTTGGATCAATGATGTTCCTTTATCAAATGAGAAGATGGCAGAGAAAATCCAACAGAACCCTAACATTTGAAGTATCTGGCAGAGGAATAGGGGTCTGGAGAGAGGGCCAAGAGCCTAGAGGTATACCAGATAGTAAAGAGTGGAGGGTTTCTAAAAAAGAAAAGGTCAATTTCCTTTTTAGAAAGAGGGAAGAGGGGTTTGCTATGAAAAAATGGAAAATAGTTCATTGACAGGCAATTTAGGAGCCATTGGTGGGCAAAGCTAGGTCATCTCAAGATGACACAGGAGAGGGAGCTAATTGAGCAGACCAAGTGTAGACAATATTTTAAAGACACTAGACTGTTAAGGAAAGGAAGGAGAGATACAGGGCATAACTAGATGCAATTGCAGTTTGCTTTGATTTGCGATGGGGAAGCCAAAAGATTCTTAAGGAGGCTGAGGGGAAGGAGCCAGTGGAAAGCATGAGTTGTCCATACTCAGCGCAGGCCAACCCATTTATTTCTACTCAGTCCCATTGCTCCTGTACTCAAGGACATTGCTCCAGTAATGTTCTTTTTCTGTTACCTCCCAGTAAACCTCTTTCAAGGTGTTGTGTTGAGGAGGAAAAGAGAAAGCCAGGCAATGGCTTGAAAGGGGAACATGAATTTCAAAAATTTAGTTTTTAAGATGAGAGAAAACTCCATGGGTTTGTATGTGGCTGGGAAAGATCCAGGAGAAAGGAAAAAACTTGTGAAAAAAAGAAAAGTGAAAGTGTTAGTCACTCAGCTGTGTCGGACTCTGCAACCCCACGGACTGATGCTTCCCTGGTGGCTCAGATGATAACGAATCTGCCCGCAATGCAGGAGACCTGGGTTTGATCCCTGGGTCAGGAAGATTTCCTGGAGAAGGGAATGGCAACCCACTCCAGTATTCTTACCTGGAGAATTTCATGGACAGAGAAGCCCAGGGGGCTACAGTCCATGGGGTTGCAAAGAGTCATACATGACTGAACAACTAACACTTCCACTCTTCATTTTTTCACAAGTTTTTTTCATTTTTCCTGGATCTTTCCCAGCCACATACAAACCCACTAAGATTTCTTTCATCTTAAAACCAAAATCTTTTGAATTCATGTTCCCCTTTCAAGCCATTGCCTGGTTTCTCTTTTCCTTCTCAACACAGCACCTTGAAAGAGGTTTACTGTATTTATTGTCTCTAACTCCTCATCTCTCATTCTCTCCTGCATTAACTCTAGTAAGTGCTAGTGGGGTCGGGAGGTGTGCCCACCTTTCTATTGAACGTTCCCCGTCAAGGTTATTGAAGACATCAGGTGGCTAAATTCAGCAGTCAATGAACAGTCCTCATTTCCTGCTGACGTATTTGCGGCATTTGAGAGGTGTGATCACTCTTATCCTGACACACTCTGTTCACTTAACCTCCAGTCTTGTCTTTTTTGGTCTATACTCACTTCTATGGTGATTTCACCCTAATCTCCTGATTTAAATACTAGTCTGGACTTCTCCCCAGGGTTCCAACTTGATGTTCAACTTCTCCACTTGGATGTCTAATGAGCATTCAAAACTGAGCTCCTGAGAGTCTACCCCATACCTGATCCTTCCAAGACCTTCCCCATCCCAGCAGATAACAACTCCATTCTTGCAACTGTCAAAGCCCAAAGCTTCAGAGTTATCTTTGACTCTTCTCTTATTCTCATTGGAGAAGGCAATGGCAACCCACTCCAGTACTCTTGCCTGGAAAATCCCATGGACAGAGGATCCTGGTAGGCTACAGTCCATGGGGTCACAAAGAGTTGGACACGACTTATTCTCATGCCCTGTGTCTATTAATTAGTAAGTACTGTTGGTGTCCATTCAAAATATATCCAGCATCTGATCACTTCCTGCCACCTCCACTGCTAACACCCTAGTGACTAGGGACTTTCCAGACCACCATATCTTTCACCTGGATCTGCTACATCAGCCTCCTAGCTGGGCTCCCTCCCTCTACCCTTGTGTTTTTCAATCTAGTCTCAGCACAGCAGCCAGGATGTTCCTATTAAAGTGTAATTCAGGGACTTCCCTCATGGTCCAGTGGTTAAGAATCCACCTTCCAATGCAGGGGACATGGGTTCAGTCCCTGGACAGGGAACTAAGATCCCACATGCAATTAAGGCCACATGTTGCAACGACTGAGCCTGAGTTCTGGAGCCCGAACCACAACTAAAGAGAGTCCTGAGCACTGTAACGAAGAGCCCATGTGCTGCAACTAAGACCCAAGACACCCAATAAATACATAAATACATTAAAAAAATAAAAGTGCAATTCAGATCACATTACTTCTCTGGCCAAAACCTCCCATGGCTTCCCGGATCACTCAGAAGAAAAGCCAGCTTTGCCATGATTTCCTTTCATTGGCTCCTTCACATACCTTGAGCGCACATTTGTCTGACTCCAAGGTCTTTGTACTTCTGCCTGAAATGTTCACTCCCTTGCCTCCTTCAGGGTTTTAAGCATCACCTTCTTAGGCTGACACCGACCCCTCTATTCAAAGTTGCAGCATTCTTTCCTGGATACATGACTTTCTATCCTTTGCTTTGTCTTTTCCTCCGGGAAAGGACTTCTATTTTATCCCCTGTGATTGATCCAGCACCTAGGCCCTTGCTTGGCACTTAGGATATTGAACGAATGAGAGCGATCCCACTGGAGGACAGAGGGATTATTAATAGATGAAGGCTCAGAAGGGAGCACGTGGAAAGACAGATGTAAAAAAAAACCACTACATTTTTATCTAAAGAGACAGGGCAGAGTAGGGAACCAAGAAAACTCCTGATACCATCATTTGCACGTCGACTGAAGCAGATCAATACCAGTATGTCACCTTTCCTATGCATTTCTATTTTTTTAAGGCTTTTATCTCTAATTGTTGTGGGACAAAAACTTTGTCCCTCTGTTAAAGGAATTGCATGTGCTATTAAGAAGATTGGTGGAGATTTACTCACAAAGCACAGAAGGCTTCTGGACCTTGACATTGTCTTACACCTGAGATAAACCAGCTTTATTCTTAAGACCTGTCATCCTGAAGCATAAAACAAGTCTTCTTTTTATTACCATTATTAGTAGTAGTAGTAGTGTTGGCTTGCCCAGTTGTGAGTCTGAACTCTGGACATTCTAAGCACTGGTCCCATTGTATCCTTTCCAGCTTTGGACCCAAGACTCATCATATCCTGAGGAATCAGAGCTAATGTTGCTAAACTCTTTTTCTTCTCTGAGTGTCCCTTTCTTCCTCTTCAACATGAAAATCCTGCTGATAATCCCCACAAACAATCACAAGCCCCAAATCACAGATTTTCTTTGACCTCAGGTCTTTAACACTTAACCGTAAGGGAAGCGAGCAATTACATAACCGCTCAAGGACAACTGTAGGGGTAGGGATAGCAAAGATGGAAGGAGAGACGACCCTGAAGAGGACTCATGCCTAAAGGAGTAAGCAGGAAACTGAGGAAGCTTGTCTGTGCTTGATTTTCTTTATCAGATTAATTTTGTTCTAAGTTTTATCTAAGTATAACCATGAACCCTCTATAAGAGCTAAGCATATATAAGCCACTTACGATATTGGTTTCATTACTTTGCACTCATCCCTCATATTCTTGAGACTGCATACTTTTTGCAACTAGAAAATAAAGAGGGAGTATTTTCAGGAAACCGAAGACAAGCATGGTCTTCTGTGGGTGAGGTGAATTCATAAAGTTCAAGGGATTTTAACCCTTGCTTCATCAGTAGATTACCAAGTACTTAGCAGGTTTCTGCTGTGAATGACTTGTATTGCTACCGAAGATAGATCACTTTGACCTTTTCATGCTTCTGTTTGTTTGAACATAGTAACAAATGGGCTTCCCTGGTGGCTCAGTTAGATCCCCTGGAGAAGGAAATGGCAACCCACTCCAGTATTCTTGCCTGAAAAATTCCATGGACAGAGGAGCTTGGTGGGCTACAGTCCATGGGGTCCCAAAGAGTCGGACACGACTGAGTGGCTTCACTCACTTCACTGGTGGCGCAGTGGTAAAGAATCTACCTGCCAATTCAGGAGACACAGATTCGATTCCTGGGTCCGGAAGATCCCCTGGAGAAGGAAATGGCAATCCAATCCAGTATTGTTGCCTGAGAAATCCCATGGAGAGAAGAACCTGGTGGGTACAGTCCATGAGATCACAAAAGAGTCAGACACAACTTACAAACTAAACAACAACAAAGGAGTAGCAAATAGGGATGAGATGACTGTGAGAAGCCATGGTGGTAAAATAAAGCAAGAGATAAGCAGGCACCCTCGTTGAGGTTGGAAAGAACGGAAATGATGCAACATCAAAGTTCTAAAATTCTCATTGTCTTTTGTTGATGCACCATAAGGACCTATATTAAAGGACTTATAAATGAACTTGGTTTGGGGTCCACTCTAGTAGTTTTGATGCCAAATAGATTTTGACCTTTAGGTGTCTCCATTTCAGAGAAGAAAATTCTTGGAAGAGGTACCCTCAAAAGGATCAATTAGACAACTTGGGCTACACATCCTTTCTTTGAATTCCAGTAATATCACAGGAACACCCTGTGATTGCTATTTGCTATGCAAAGCCTGCATGGTAGATCTAAGAAGATTGGTCTATTGACAGTACAATGTGACCATCATAGCCAAGTCCCTTAAAAACATACCGGATCAGAGTTTTCACACAACCCACAATTTATTACTCTGTGCTGCCTCTTTTGTGGAAAATGAGAAGTTTATTTTTAAAACTCCTAAGTATAAAGGGTTATAAAGGTTGTATATTTCAGTTTTAAATACTGAGATTCTATTCTGTAATAGGATACAGAACAATAGTCTTAAGCCTCTAATTGTATAAAATGGAGGCATATTAAAGATTAACCTCATTTGCTTTCCTTACTGTGGCCCGTGTTTTATTTATAATATTCTTTCCTAGTTAGATGTGGTCAAGATAGTAGAGTTCATTCTATACCATGTAGCTGTAAGCCCCACAGTTGTTCCCACTGGCAGTCTGTGGCTCTGTGTTACTGGTTTTGGTCACTTCATACTCATATGTAAGCTGTATTATTAATCTCAAGACGATATGAGGTCAAACACACACATTCAATGTTGGATTTGGACCTTGGGTCCTCTGCAGGATTTGAAATGTGAAATTTAATCTTTTAGTATTCTATAAAGGAAAAACAATATTGTTTTTTGTACAAATACAGCCTGAATAAAATTTGAAACTTCAGCTTCCTAGCACTAAGCACCCTCCCTCCATTAAAACATGGTTTCTTATCAAAAGAAATAAACTTGGAAAAGTCAGTTTGGTTCTAGAGAAATCCCGTGGTTTCTTCTTATATTGTATACGTGTTGAATGAGGGACTTGTTGAAAGGCATTGATCCCAAAATAACAAAAGAAGAATGGAGGAGAATTTATTATTCCCAGTGTTCTCTTTACTCTTATTTCTAAGAGTTGGAGGGAGGGCAGTTTCTGTCTGCATCAGACAGAAAACCAAACAGGTAAATTAGTTGGACATGCTTACTATTAATACTTTAAAGTAGCCCAAAGTCCAGGTTTCCCTGGAGAAATGCCCCAGTGAATATGTTAGGACTCTACAGACAAGTGAAATAGGGAATCCCCTTTTCATGGCTCTGGCCACAAGAGACTTAGAAACAACAGCAAAATGAGAAGCTACCTCTTGTCTCGTTTTCCCAGGGCTAAATGAATCCTATTTCCAGCTTTGTGTATAGCACCCACTCTGTAGCTATTGCCCTCTAAGCAGTCTATCCTGTCACCCCTACAGGGCAGGGCTCTAGGCTTGATTTCTGACCCTAAATGAGCATTTGAGATGTGAAGGACAATATATCACAGAAATGGACTTTCCAGTGAAAAGGAAACTTATCCTTTCAAATGAATTTGGATTTTACTTTCCTCTCCCCTGTCTCTGTTTAGAAATAAGTTTAGTTTATTTTAAGAAACTTTGCACTTGTATGTCAGTAACAAAGACTCTCAGTTGAGACTTGAAAAATGCTTGCATGTCCCAACTTTTAAAGGAAATTTAGAGTCAACTCTCCATGAACTTGGGAGTAGCTAGTTAGTCCCGTGGTTCTTGGGTTCCTTAGACACAGAGCCTTCCTTTAAAGAACCACGCATTTTGAGATATCCCTTTCCTATTCTGAAATGAAAGTCACAGGTAATGCAATCTAACTATACAGATAAAAAATAAAAGTGAAATACCACCTGTCATATGAAAGAGAAATCTAAAGAATATAACCTGATATGTATGTCAACATGTACATGGCTAAACTGGAAGATAAATTCTACAAATTTCCAAAACACTTCATGGGGAGGAGAACTAAGCTGGGTGAGATGACTTAGTGCTCTATTCTTGACGGTGCTGGAAGGTGCAACAAGTGATTGACAACTAAGTTCTTTGTGACTTAGAGCAGGTTACTTTTTTCTCTGAGCTGGAGTGTCCTCATATTGAAATGAGAACACTGCTTATTTCACAGGAATGCTGCCTGTATCACTTACCATCACATACGAAGCACTTAGGACCACATCTAGCCCATAGTAGGATCTCAGTGAATGCTGATTCTCATTGCCTTCTCGGAGGAGTCAGAGTTACTGCGAGTCCAAGTGTTAGCTGTCCTCTTTGCAAGGTTTACCTGGCTGGGCTTAGTGCTTTTCTACTGGGGGAAATGAAAAGTGGGAGTAATTCAAAGACCAAACTGTTAAAGAAACGGTGACTTTTACTGCTCCCCACTGCTCCCGCCCCCTCTCCAAGTAGGTGAAATTAACATGGGTCAAATTGCCCTTGTGTCTCCCCAGCCCAGTCTTTTCATGCTAGGGACCTTATGCAGATTCCAACTACCTGTCATGGGAGGTAAGGGCACTTTGCAAGCTGTTGTTAGGTGGTTGAGGCCTGGATTGTGATTTGGAAAGCAATCTGAAGTCTCTGCTGCTCTAGGATAAAGGTTTATGAGGGTGAGCCATTTGTAGGGGCAGGTAGAGCTGGTGGAGAAGAAGAGAGGTGGTAAATAGTTCCTCCATTCTCAGCTATTTATGCTGTTAGCACCCTATGCTAACTATAAAGCAGAAACCAAGGAGGCTTTCTTTTTAATCTCTAGAAACAACGTGCCAGTTCCTTTTTAAAACTAGTAGCCTCCAAATAAAATCCTCTAGAATATTTTGGAGGTGAAACAAGCAGCTCTCTTAAGAAAACAATCCAGGCTATAGTCTATGCTTGCAGTTTGGGAAAAGATTATTTTTGTTGTTGTTTAGTGAACAGAGAGGAGATTTTAAAGTAGATGTTCCCCCCCTGTTCATTTAGAGATCCCTGCAAACAATGATGTTTTAACCATCGTGTTTTCACGTTTTAGAAAGCATTAGCAGGATGAAGTCCTCATTCTGCGTTGCCAAACAAGATCCTTTAAAAATTATCTGGACCAGCAAATGTCATCCTGTATTTTATACCCTCATAAACAACCTCAAATGGATGAAAAGCACTTGTTGGGGGTGGGTGGAGGCAGGCCTCTCTGGTTACTGCCTCTTCTCGGTTTCCCTTCTCTGTCTGATTCTGCTTTTTGATAAGAGATCAGGTAACCATGACAACGCTGCACCGTGGAAGTCCTTTCATTTCTGTGCTTTACATAATTCTGAAAATAAATCTGCTACCTGTTTGACATTTGCTTCCTTTTCTTACAAACTTTATTATTTTTTTTTTTCCTTTAATCTTAGCACAGTATCTCCTGAAAGAAACTTGCTACTTCAGAGGATCTGCTCCCACCAATATACTTCCTGTTGGTAGCAGGGTTGGCTTTGCATTCTCTGGCGCTTGGATTCCCACTGGAAATTCTCCCCACACACACTTCAAACTAAATTGTAGCTCTATTATCCAGTTATTGAAGAGGAGCAAGATTGTGATGGTTCACGGGGATCTTTTCTGATTTAAGACTCACGCAGTTCAAGTCTATGTCATCCAAAATGGCAGCTGTTGTTATTAGGACAGTCCCTAGAACTCAGCATCACAGGGCTGGTTTCATAATGGATAATTCTCGTAGGAATCTTCCTAAAGTCCACGGTGGATTTGAAGCATTGGTTTTACACTCAGATTTTGACAGTGTGAAAAGACAGTTTAACCTAGTCTTCCTTGAAACATCAAGACTGGAATATAATTTAATATATGATTCTTGACCATCTGCCCTTCCATTGAGAGCGTGTATTGTACACATTTGGAAATGTTAGAAAAATTTTTTGGAAATGTTAGAATTTTGTTGTTGTTGTTGTTGTTCAGTTGCTCAATTGTGTCTGACTCCTCGAAATGCTATGGACTGCAGCATGCCAGACTTCCCTGTCCTTCACTATCTCCTGGAGTTTGCTCAAACTCGTGTCCATTGAGTTGATGATGCCATCAACCATCTCATCCTCTGTCATCCCCTTCTCCTCCTGCCCTCAATCTTTCCCAGCATCAGGGTCTTTTCCAATGAGTCTACTCTTAACATCAGGTGGCCAAAGTATTGGCGCTTCAGCATCAGTATCAGTCCTTCCAATGAATATTCAGGACTGATTTCCTTTAGGATTGACTGGTTGGATCTCCTTGCAGTCCAAGGGACTCTCAAGAGTCTTTCTCCAGCACCACAGTTCAAAAGCATCAATTCTTTGGTGCTCAGCCTTCTCCATGGTCCAACTCTCACATTCATACATGACTACTGGAAAAATTTTGAGCCATCCCCAAAGACTGATACCTTCTTTTTTCCTCTCTCCCTCCCTCCCTTCTCTCTCTCCTATCAGTGAGAAGAAAGATTTGATTCCATGCTGTAAATTCTGAAGACTTCCACTTTAATGAAGACTTCTCCTATAATAAAGGAAATGATTCAGTTTTTTTTTGGTTTTGTTTCCTACATTAATGGCTTCATGGAGATTCAGAAATTTGAATGCTGTATAGCTCTTGGTTGGATGGGAGGAAAGTATCATTAGGGTCAGAAGCAGGTCATTGTTTTGAAAGCAGACCTGGTTCTTACCGTTACACACTGACTTGGATTGTGTGCAGGCGAACTGTTATTGATTGGGTTTATTTCCCTAATGGTTGCGTTCTGCTCTCTCTTGGGATCTTTAATGTACAAGACACATAGAGCTTCCCCCTGCATGTCTGCCGATTAAGTGTTATTGAGTTTAATGAGTCTATTCAACAGCACCCAACTCTCTAGTCTTTACTCAGACAATCTCCTAGGAGTTGGAGCTCAGAGAAAGGACTGCAGAAAGAAACCTACTAATTTGAATAACCTTATATTTGCTTTTAAGTTCAGGCTTGTTCTCCCTGGAACATAAGACAGTGGGTGTGTAATTACATGAAGTGTAATCATATTGCTGTCATTCAAAATGACTGGATATTCAAACGACCTTTATTCGAAACGACTGGGCTAACCTCAGGGTCTCTGTGCATACTGCAGAGGTTGTGCCTTGGCTAAAGGTGGTAGCAGAGAGTTAGAGCGAATCTAGCCTGTGTCAGCTCAGGGGGAAGGTGCCTTTTTCTAACTCCCCCAAAGACTCTGCCTATGATGGATTTGGATGAAGTGGTTTTGGTACCTCACTGTTCACATTCAACCACCTGGGTGAACAATGTCTCACTCTTCAGTTCAGTTCAGTCGCTCAGTCGTGTCCGACTCTTTGCGACCCCATGAATCGCAGCACGCCAGGCCTCCTAGTCCATCACCAACTCCCGGAGTTCACCCAAACTCATGTGCATCGAGTCAGTGATGCCATCCAGCCATCTCATCCTCTGTCATCCCCTTCTCCTCCTGCCCCCAATCTCTTCCAGCATCAGGGTCTTTTCCAATGAGTCAGTTCTTCGCATCAGGTGGCCAAAGTATTGGAGTTTCAGCTTCAGCATCAGTCCTCCTAATGAACACCCAGGACTGGTCTCCTTTAGGATGGACTGGTTGGATCTCCTTGCAGTCCAGGGGACTCTCAAGAGTCTCCTCCAACACCACAGTTCAAAAGCATCGATTCTTTAGCACTCAGCTTTCTTCACAACCCAATTCTCACATCCATACATGACCACTGGGAAAACCATAGCCTTGACTAGAGGGACTTTTGTTGGCAAAGTAATATCTCTGCTTTTGAATATGCTATCTAGTTTGGTCATAACTTTCCTTCCAAGGGGTAAGCGTCTTTTAATTTCATGGCAGCAATCACTATCTACAGTGATTTTGGAGCCCCCAAAAATAAAGTCTGCCACTGTTTCCACTGTTTCCCCATCTATTTCCCATGAAGTGATGGGACCGGATGCCATGATCTTCGTTTTCTGAATGTTGAGCCTTAAGCCAACTTTTCCACTCTCCTCTTTAACTTTCATCAAGAGGCTTTTTAGTTCCTCTTCACTTTCTGCCATAAGGGTGGTGTCATCTGCATAGCTGAGGTTATTGATATTTCTCCCGGCAATCTTGATTCCAGCTTGTGCTTCTTCCAGCCCAGCGTTTCTCATGATGTACTCTGCATATAAGTTAAATAAGCAGGGTGACAATATACAGCCTTGATGTACTCCTTTTCCTATTTGGAACCAGTCTGTTGTTCCATGTCCAGTTCTAACTGTTGCTTCCTGACCTACATATAGGTTTCTCAAGAGGCAGGTCAGGTGGTCTGGTATTCCCATGTCTTTCAGAATTTTTCACAGTTTATTGTGATCCACGCAGTCAAAGGCTTTGGCATAGTCAATAAAGCAGAAATAGATGTGTTTCTGGAACTCTCTTGCTTTTTCCATGATCCAGCAGATGTTGGCAATTTGATCTCTGGTTCCTCTGCCTTTTCTAAATCCAGCTTGAACATCTGGAAGTTCACGGTTCACGTATTGCTGAAACCTGGCTTGGAGAATTTTGAGCATTACTTTACTAGCGTGTGAGGTGAATGCAATTGTGCGGTAGTTTGAGCATTCTTTGGCATTGCCTTTCTTTGGGATTGGAATGAAAACTGACCTTTTCCAGTTCTGTGGCCACTGCTGAGTTTTTCAAATTTGCTGGCATATTGAGTGCAGCACTTTCACAGCATCATCTTTCAGGATTTGGAATAGCTCAACTGGAATTCCATCACCTCCACTAGCTTTGTTCATAGTGATGTTTTCTAAGACCCACTTGACTTCACATTCCAGGATGTCTGG
This sequence comes from Bubalus kerabau, assembly GCF_029407905.1. Taxonomy (NCBI): domain Eukaryota; kingdom Metazoa; phylum Chordata; class Mammalia; order Artiodactyla; family Bovidae; genus Bubalus; species Bubalus kerabau. The sequence goes on along the minus strand of NC_073635.1, from coordinate 19,297,508 downwards.
CTCTAGGTGAGTGACCACACCATCGTGATTATCTGGGTCGTGAAGATCTTTTTTGTGCAGTTCTTCTGTGTATTCTTGCCACCTCTTCTTAATATCTTCTGCTTCTGTTAGGTCCATACCATTTCTGTCCTTTATCGAGCCCATCTTTGCATAAAATGTTCCCTTGGTGTCTCTAAGTTTCTTGAAGAGATCTCTAGTCTTTCCCATTCTGTTGTTTTCCTCTATTTCTTTGCTTTGATCACTGAGGAAGGCTTTCTTATCTCTTCTTGCTATTCTTTGGAACTCTGCATTCCAGAGTTCCAAAATATCTTCCCCAAATGGGAATATCTTTCCTTTTCTCCTTTACTTTTTGCTTCTCTTCTTTTCACAGCTCTTTGTAAGGCCTCCTCAGACAACCATTTTGCTTTTTTGCATTTCTTTTTCATGGGGATGGTCTTGATCCCTGTCTCCTGTAACAATGTCACAAACCTCCATCCATAGATCATCAGGCACTCTGTCTGTCAGATCTAGTCCCTTAAATCTATTTCTCACTTCCATTGTATAATCATAAGGGATTTGATTTAGGTCATACCTGAATGGGCTAGTGGTTTTCCCTGCTTTCTTCAATTTGAGTTGGGCAATAAGGAATTCATGATCTTGTTTTTGTTGCCTGTATAGAGCTTCTCCATCTTTGGCTGCAAAGAATATAATCAATTTGATTTCAGTGTTGACCATCTGGTGATGTCCATATGTAGAGTTTTCTCTTGTGTTGTTGGAAGAGGGTGTTTGCTATGACCAGTGCATTTTCTTGGCAAAACTCTATTAGCCTTTGCCCTGCCTCATCCCATATTCCAAGGCCAAATTTGCCTGTTACTCCAGATGTTTTTTGACTTCCTACTTTTGCATTCCAGTCCCCTATAATGAAAAGGACATCTTTTTTGGGTGTTAGTTCTAAAAGATCTTGTAGGTCTTCATAGAACCATTCAGCTTCAGCTTCTTCAGCGTTACTGGTTGGGGCATAGGCTTGGATTACCGTGATATTGAATGGTTTGCCTTGGAAACGAACAGAGATCATTCTGTCATTTTTGAGATTGCATCCAAGTACTGCATTTCTGACTCTTTTGTTGACCATGATGGCTACTCCATTTCTTCTAAGGGATTCCTGCCCACAGTAGTAGATATAATGGTCATCTGAGTTAAATTCACCCATTCTGGTCCATTTCAGTTCGCTGATTCCTAGAATGTCGACATTCACTCTTGCCATCTCCTGTTGACCACTTCCAATTTGCCTTGATTCATGGACCTGACATTCCAGGTTCCTATGCAATATTGCTCTTTACAGCATCAGACCTTTCTTCTATCACCAGTCACATCCACAGCTGGGTATTGTTTTTGCTTTGGCTCCATCCCTTCATTCTTTCTGGAGTTATTTCTCCACTGATCTCCTGTAGCATACTGGGCACCCACTGACCTGGGGAGTTCCTCTTTCAGTATCCTGTCATTTTGCCTTTTCATACTGTTCATGGGGTTCTCAAGGCAAGAATACCCAAGTAAAACAGTATGTGTTGAGAGGGCATCAGAGGGCAGACACACTGAAACCATAATCACATAAAACTAGCCAATCTGATCACACAGACCACAGCCTTGTCTAACTCAATGAAACTAAGCCATGCTGTGTGGGGCCACCCAAGACGGCCGGGTCATGGTGGAGAGGTCTGACAGAATGTGATCCACTGGAGAAGGGAATGGCAAAGCACTTCAGTATTCTTGCCTTGAGAACCCCATGAACAGTATGAAAAGGCAAAATGATAGGATACTGAAAGAGGAATTCCCCAGGTCTCACTGTTAGGATGCTATAATAATGAGCAGGGGAAATGAGTAAAAAGATATAAGGTGGAGGTAAAAGGAAAAATAAATGCACAGACATCTGAATATCATAACACATTATAGATTGGAGACATTAACGCCGCAGGCATTGGTTTCTGCAAAAATCCCCCAGTCAATGGTGTGTTAACCTGATTGTTAGATAACTGATATCTGGTTGAATTCCAGATTTGGTGTGACCTAGGGGGCCTCTTTGTGTTACATATGTCTGTGACTTTGATTCCTCATCTTTCCTACCTTGTGGACCTGCTGTGGGGCTTCCCAGGGGGCACAGTGGTAAGGAATCTGCCTGCCAATGCAGGACACACAGGAGATTCAGATTCGATTTCTGGGTCAGGAAGACCCCCTGGAGTAGAAAATGTCAACCCACTCCAGTATTCTTGTCTGAAAAATCCCATGGACAGAGGAGCCTGGCGAGTTACAGTCCCTGGGGTGGCAAAGAGTAGGACACAACTGAACACACACTCACCTTATAGAGCTGTTGTGAGGATTCCTTGAGACAATGAACACAGAGCTCTTGGTGCAGTGCTCAGCAAACAGTAAGTGCTCAGTGAAAGTTTTCAGGATTGCCACTCCCCTCTCCCAGTCCCTGACTGTAATTTAGTCTTAACTGGCCACTTTGTAGGAGCTGATAGTCAGTCTGTGATGCCACATGGAGTACAGGGAGAAGAGGAAGGGAAACGAGTGTGGGGAATGAGTACAGCATATGGGATGGGACTCGCAGCATGTCGGGCTACAGGGGGATTTAATCAGCAACACATTTAACCAGGAAGAATCTTTAAAACTCAGACTAGGTTTATCTAGGTTTTTGTTCTGGTTATTTTTGTAAATCATATCTTATGATTCTAAATACACAAGAAATCTGCAGATTTCTCTGAAGGTGGTAAAGAGTTTGCTTCTGATAATTACTGCTTGTGAATTCAAAAAGTAGAGGGCAGGTTATATTTACATCTCTGTCTCTGACTACCAAGACTATCGCTCACATCAGAGGAGGAGTAAATCTTCTGTCCCCTGTTGTCCAGTGTGGTCATCTGACCCCAGTGTCCACTATGGGCAGCGACCATATAATACTCAAGGAAACAGGGCCGAGGCCCTCCGCTGTCCACATTTAAATACAGCGTATGTATTTTTGTCTTCCAAACCTAACTGGAAACCAACTGGCTCTACAACCGGATATTTAGCCTTAATGGTTTCCCATGATCACTCTCAATGCTGTATTTATATACTATTTACTTTCTCTAGTGAGGGGAAATTCGAGGCTCAGAAATATGCTTACTTGCTCTAAACAAAATGCCACAATGCCATCTGAAAACCCTTTGAGAACCATCTGAAGCAAATGTGTCTAACTTGGTTGAGTTCAATCCCCGGGTCAGAAAGAGCCCCTGGAGAAGGAAATGGCAACCCACTCCAGTATTCTTGCCTGGAGAATCCCATGGACAGAGGAGCCTGGTGGGAGCCCCTGGTGGCACAGAGGAGTCCATGGGGTCGCAGAGGTCACAGAGTCAGACACAACTGAGGTGACTGATTACAGCACGTAGGAATCCCTAGTTTTAAGCTAATTTGGTTGTTTTGGGATTTTTTTTTTGTTTGTTTTTCCCAGCCTCAAGAATGACAGGAAGAGCACTGGCCCAGAGTTGGACCTGAGCTGTAGAACCTGATCTGTTTCTAACTGATCTTGGGCACAGTGTTTTCCAGCCTCAGTTTTGTCAGACGTGAAATGGGAGGTTGAACAATTGTCTTTAATAGGTCTGGCTTCACAGTGAGGCCCAGTGTAAAATGAAAATGTAGGACCCGTTGTTCAAATGGCAGGAGCTATGAAAGGTATATAACATGGCACATTTCCTTTCTTCCAAGTGTTCTCGAGTTGTCATGGTGGTTTTTTTATTGCTGTTGTATCATGCTTGTTGTTGTTATTGCACTGCATGGCTTATAGGATCTTGGTTCTCTGACTAGGGGTTGAACCTGTGCCCCTTGTAGAGGAAGAGTGGAGGAGTCTGAACCACTGGACCACCAGGGAAGTCCCAGAGGTTTAAAATTTGCTTTTAAATTTGCCATTTAATGTCATTCTAAGTGAAATCAGAATTTTAAATTATTAATGTGAATTTTATCATTCGTCTTTACATTATGCAACTTTTAAATACCAATGTGACAGCGTTTAACTTCTGTGGACTCACAATAGCAATTAGAACATAGGGGTCCATGCGTATGTCTTTCATTCTTAGAATGGTGGGTACAGGGCACAGACCACACTCAGCTGTTTTCATCTCACTTCTTGATATGAGTACCTCCGATTAACACCTTCTATCTCCACTTCACTGATGAGTAAGAAAGGATGCAAAGGAAAGGGACCCAGGGAGGCTCCTGTCTTTCCCTTTCTTCTATGTCGTCATCTTCAGCGGAAGTAGTTAGCTGATACACGGAAGTTACGCAAGTCTGAGGGGATGGGATAGTTTTTCTTGGTTGTTCCTACTTAGAACTCCTTTGCCATCTCTCTGTGTTGGAAGCGAGTTCCATTTCAAATAAAAAACGGTGGTATCTCGGGGGCTGTCATTCCCCTCCCCTCACCTACTTAGTTGTAGAAGGAACCCACTTACCTCCTGGTCCTTCTGAGCCTTGCAGAACCCCCATGCGTCGTGGGTCACCAGAACTCTGTGCTTATGGGATATCAGGAGTCTTTTTGCTGTGTGTGAAGGGGGCGGCAGGGGACTCTGGGCACATATACTGCACGTCCCCCCTCTGCTCCGATATCGTGTGGCCTTCGCTTACAAAACACAAGTTAAAAGATGAAATAATTAAGATGGATTGCAGTCAAGACGGATGGCAACCACGGCATAAAATGGAGGGTGGGGCCCTTCTGAGCAGCGGGGCTTTGTGTGGCTCCGCAGGTCTCCCCAGCCCCAGGAGGCGGCCCTGATCTGGAAGTCTCTAGATTTCATATAATCATCTGATTGCATCATGACTTTGTTCATTCCTGGAGATGTTCTATCTTTGCAGAGTGACTGTTTAGAGTGACTCCAACTTAAGGAATTGCCGATCTGGTCATCACATTAAAGAAAGTCAGCCTATTAAGGTATACTTTATGTAACTTTGTGTGTGTTAGTCTCTCAGTCCTGTCTGACTCTTTTTGACCTCATGAAGTGTAGCCTGCCAGACTCCTCTGTCCGTGGGATTCTCCAGGCAAGAATATTGGAGAGGGTAGCCATTTCCTTCTCCATAACTTTACATAGGTGTAATTCACCCACTGCAAATGAACAGTTTGATCATTTTTAGCAAATGTATCCAGTTGTGCACCTATCACATCAATCCAGTTTGAGAACACCATCATCACCCCCTAAAGTTACTTGTGCCCACAGCAGTGCATTTCTGTGCCCACCCAAGCCCAGGCATCACTTCCCATCATGAAATATTTATAGAGCAGCCTTTTTGGACGAATTTGCAGTGGCAGTTCTGTGTCTATGAGGCAACTAGTGATTCAGACACAAGGGCATTACAGAAACGTTGGCTCACATAAGGATACCCAAGGCATGGAAATGGATTGGAGAGGTTCTTGTGCCACTCATGAAGTACCTTTCAGTGGATTTAAAAACCGTGCCTGAATGCCACAACTAAGACCTGGCTCAGCCAAATAAATAATTAAAAAAAAAAAAGTTTGCCTCTTTCAGACAGCCAGCTCCATGGCTTGGAAAGCTTAGCCTGGGCTACACTTTTATCTCCAATTCCCCCACGACCTACACTCGAAGCTTGGAGCTCCTTTGTCAGATACAACCTGCAGGTATAGCCCAGTGGTCTTAGGAAAAGTACTGTTATCAAGAGTGGGGAATGACAGCTTAGACCCCTTCTCAGTACTAAACCTGGGTACCATATTAACTTTTCTGAACCTCTGTTTCCACATCTACCCAGTGAGGACAGTAGAATTTACCTTGCTGAGTTGTGGGAACAGTGTGGCAGGCGGCAATATACATTTAGAGGCTCCAAAATGTGCAGAGTGCTCCAAACTGTTAGCAATTGTTTTTACTGGCTGAAAAGTATTACAGGTGCTGTTATTTTCAGCACTGTATCTCAGGAGCAACAGCAATCCAGGAGTGTCTGGTTCCCTCTTTAACTCTTAAATTACCAAGTGTTTTCTTTCTTTTAAAAAAAAATATTTATTTAGCTGCACCAGGTCTTCGTTGCAGCACAGGGGATCTTTAGTTATAGCATTTGGGATCTAGTTCTCCAGCCAGGGATTGAACCCAGGGCCCCTGCATTGGGAGCGTGGAGTCTTAGCCACTGAACCACCAGGGGAGTCCTGCAAATGCTTTCTGCTGAGTTCATTGATAGACTCTACTCTCAACTCTATTTCCAATTATAGAACAAAACATTAACGGGTACCTAGAATTTCATTTTAAAAATTCAATCCATGGACAAGTGCTGAAATACAGGTACTCCAGGAATTTACCCTTCACTTTCTCCTTCCTATTTTTCCTTTCATTTAACCAAAAAACTTTGAAAATGCAAGAAAGGTTCTGCCAATAGCTAGTTTTTTCATGCTAGCCACATCATTTACCTTCTCTGGGTATCAATTTCTTCCTTTATGAAACGAACAGTATGGACTATAGATATTCTAAGGGTTTCTTCCGGTTCTAAAATGCTGTGGTCAGTGCTTACCTCTGGGGAAGAAGGAAACACACTCATACAAAGAAAAGCCCTGGTCTATTTAAATCGAATTTCTTTTTGCCATGTCTTTCTGTTCCTTTTTTTTTTTTTTTCCTATTTGCAATAAAATTTGTGGGTATTGTACCTGATCAGATCCCAGCTGTGATGTCACAGCAGGAAGGAGCATCAATCTTTGGGTCCCTCTCACTCCCAGTCTTTGCAAATTGTTGGGAAGCAGCCTCCTGGCTCAGTGTGGCTCCTGGGTGTCATCATGGAGTAAGTAGGGCAGGTTTGCTGTGAAAAGGGGAGAAGTGAGGAGTAGAGAGGGCAGAGTCTACACTGGGCAGATGATGCCCGCATGTACATCCTGACAGATGGAAGTGCTGTAAGCGTTTATCATTCTTGACTCTGAGTTGTAACAGGATGTGATTGCATTTATTGCTTTTTCTGATTAAAAAATAATTAAGGAAAGTTTTGCCCTTTTTTTCTTTTTAATTTTTTAATTGAAGGATAATTGCTTTACAGAGTTTTGTGGTTTTCTGTCATACATCAGCGAGTATCAGCCATAGGTACACCCATGTCCCCTCCCTCCTGAACCTCCCTCCTATCTCCCTCGCCATCCCACCCTTCAGCCCGTCACAGAGCCCCAGTTTGAATTCCCTGAGTCATACAGCAAATTCCCATGGGCTATCTATTTTACATATGGTAATGTAAATTTCCGTGTTATTCTTTCCATACATCTCCCCTTCTCCTGCCTGTCCTCCCCCATGTCCATAGGTCTGTTCTCTGTGTCTGTTTCTCCATTGCTGCCCTGAAAATAAATCATCAGTGCCATCTTTTTAGATTCCATATATGTGTATCAGTATATGGTATTTATATTTCTCTTTCTGACTTACTTCACTCTGTATAATAGTTCATCCACCTCATTAGAACTGACTCAAATGTATTCCTTTTTATGGTGGAGTAATATTCCATTGTGTATATGTACCACAGTTTCTTTATCCATTCATCTGTCGATGGACATCTAGGTTGCTTCCATGTTCTAGCTATTGTGAAGAGTGCTGCAATGAACAGTGGGGTACATGTGTCTTTTTCAATTTTGGTTTTCTCAGGGTATATGCCTAGGACTGGGATTGCTGGGTCACATGGTGGTTTTGTTCCTAGCTTTTTAAGGAATCTCCATACCATCTTCCATAGTGGCTGTATCAGTTTACATTCCCACCAGCAATGCAAGAGTGTTCCCTTTTCTTCACACCCTCTCCAGCATTTATTGCTTGTAGACTTTTTGATGATGGCCATTCTGACTGATGTGAGGCAGTATCTCATTGTAGTTTTGATTTGCATTTCTTTAATAGTGAGTGATGTTTAGCATCTTTTCAAGTGCTTGTTAGCCATCTGTATGTTTTCTTTGGAGAAATGTCTCTTCAGGTCCCTTTCCCACTTTTTGATTGGGTTGTTTGCTTTTCTAGGTTTTGCCCTTTTTGTGAATGACATCTCTGCCTTGGTTTTTATAATGTGTATGTGTTCAGTTGTTTGTGTCCGACTCTTTGTGACCCCATGGACTGTAGCCCACCAGGCTCCTCTGCCCATGGGATTCTCCAGGCAAGAATTCTGGAGTGGGTTGCCATGCCCTCCTCCAGGGGATCTTCCTGATCCGGGGATCAAACCCTTGTCTCTTTATGTCTCCTGCTTTGGTAAGCGGGATCTTTAGCACTAGAGCTACCTAGGAAGCCCTTTTTAAAATGAAAAGTAATTAAAAAATAAAGATGGCATGTCTGGAGAAGTGAAAAGAACTTTGAAAAGGATTCGTGTGCACTTCTTTCTTTTTAAAACTTTTTACAGTGGAATACACAAAAGCAGAAAGAATAACATGCAATAACAATTACCCATCACCCATAATCAACAGTTATTCACTCTGGCCACTCTTGTTTTTTTCTGCAGTGTTCCTGCTACTCACTACCACTCTGTAGATTGTTCTGCAGTAAATCCTACACATCATATCAGTTCCACTCTAGTGCTTTAGTATGTATCTCTAAAATGTAAGTACTTTTTAATAAAAGCACGATCAGAATATAATTATCATGCCTAAAGAAGAGAACAATTGATTAATGTTAGCAAATAGTCACTAGTCATATTTTCCCAATTATCTAAATTTTTCCACAACTTGTTTAGGGTCCATACTGGTGCTAGTGGTAAAGAACCCACCTACCAATGCAGGAGACATAAGAGACACGGGTTCGATCCCTGGGTCTGGATTATCCCCTGGAGGAGGGCCTGGCAACCACTCCAGTATTCTTGCCTGGAGAATTCCATGGACAGAGGAGCCTGTCCATAGGGTTGCAAAGAGTCGGATACCTGAAGTGACCTAGCATGCATGCATGCAAGGTCCATATATTGTAATCCGTAAATTGGTCTCCTGAGTCACTAATCCAGTGGTTCTCAAAGTGTGGGTCTCAGACAAGCATCATTAGTACCAGCTAGGGTCTTCTTAGAAATGCAGTTTCTCTGGCATTAGTAGCCAAGACCTACTGAGTCAGAAACTTTGAAGGTGGGACACTGCAAGCTGCCTTCTAGGTGATTCTGATATAAAGTTTGGAAGTGCTGCTCTAATCTTTAAGTTTCTCTCTCAGTAGATCTGTTGAAAACACTGATTGTGTGGTCCTATACACTTCCCCATAGGTTGGATTTTGCCAGTTGTGTTCCTATAGGAATGCAACAATTGTTTTTTAAGCAAACGGAATGATAGTCAATGTGCTGTCTCCATATGGATCAATTCATATAAGGTATCACACCAGTTAGCATAATGAGCCCCTATCAGCTGACGGTATTAGTTACTGTTTGTTCTGCCAGTTTGAAAGTGTGACTAAGAGAAACCAATGGATGTTTTGAAACTATTTGGACTTTATTTTTATTGTTAGAATTATAAATACCCCATTGTTGGACTTGTTAGCATGCGTGTTATGCCAAATAGCAGACTTATTAACACATATTAAAAAGCTGACACATCCAATGGCATGATGGTAGGTCAGCTGTTTGGCTCCCCGATCCCCACCTCCCTGCTCTCCTCCCAGTTTATAGAGTCCCTTGCCCATGGATGATTCCATGCTACCAGAGTGACGTCATTGACTTGACGTCGCTTAATTGCTGGCACAGTCAGCAGTCAAGAGCCAATAGGAGCTGGCTCCATCACACCACTGGCTCGGCCTTTTAGAATCTGGTCTTTATGGCCACAGTAACTTGTGTAGTTTAGGCAAAACCTACTATTTTCCTTCATCTGTGTGAATCTAAACTAAGGTGCATGTGATCGTTGATTTTACATGTTAACTTGGCCGGGCCACATGTCCAGATATTTGGTTAAACAGTATGTTAGGTATTTCTGTGAAGATGTTCTATGGAGGACATTAACATTTAAATCAGTGGACATTTAACATTTAAATCTGATTGGAGTAAAGCAGATTGCTCCCTGCAATGTGGGTGAGCCTCATCTAATCAGTTGAAAGTCTTAAGTGAAGAATGACTTTCCCTGAGGAAGAGAAAATTCTGCCTTTAGACTCAAACTGCAGCATCAGTTCTTCTCTGAGTCTCCAGCCTGCTAGCCTGTTCTGCAACTTTTGGTCTTACCAAGCCTCTACAATCTTGTGAGCCAATTCCTTAAAATAATCTCTCCCCTTCTCTTTCTCTCTCTCTCTCTGACTCCCTCTTCCCCTGCTCCTTGATTTCTCTCTCTCTCCAAATGTATATGCATATACATACACATACACTCTGTTGGTTGGTTCTATTTATGTTCCATAAAGCTAATTTTCCATAGAACTTATATATTTTTTTAAAAAATTGGGTTGACCAAAAAGTTCATCCCAATAAAAAAGTTAGTCATAACTCTAACTTTCAGTTCAGTTCAGTTCAGTCACTCAGTCGTGTCTGACTCTTTGCGACCCCATGAATCGCAGCACGCCAGGCCTCCCTGACCATCACCAACTCCCAGAGTTCACTCAGACTCACGTCCATCGAGTCAGTCATGCCATCCAGCCATCTCATCCTCTGTCGTCCCCTTCTCCTCCTGCCCCCAATCCCTCCCAGCATCAGAGTCTTTTCCAATGAGTCAACTCTTTGCATGAGGTGGCCAAAGTACTGGAGTTTCAGCTTTAGCATTATTCCTTCCAAAGAAATCCCAGGGCTGATCTCCTTCAGAATGGACTGGTTGGATCTCCTTGCAGTCCAAGGGACTCTCAAGAGTCTTCTCCAACACCACAGTTCAAAAGCATCAATTCTTTGGCACTCAGCTTTCTTCACAGTCCAACTCTCACATCCATACATGATCACTGGAAAAACCGTAGCCTTGACTAGACAGACCTTTGTTGGCAAATTGGTCATAACTTTTCTTCCAAGGAGTAAGCATCTTCTAATTTCATGGCTGCAGTCACCATCTGCAGTGATTTTAGAGCCCCAAAAAATAAAGTCTGACACTGTTTCCACTGTTTCCCCATCTATTTCCCATGAAGTAATGGGACCAGATGCCACGATCTTTGTTTTCTGAATGTTGAATTTTAAGCCAACTTTTTCACTCTCCTCTTTCACCTTCATCAAGAGGCTTTTTAGTTCCTCTTCACTTTCTGCCATAAGGGTGGTGTCATTATAACCCTGTAATAGACTGAGATCTGTGATTGGACAAAGACTAATTTAAGGGTCGTTTTCCCCCAAGCATCTTTCTATTGGCTTTTCTACAGCACTTGAAACTCCTACCTCATTTACATAAGGTGAGGCCTTGATGCTTGCATGCATCAGATCAGATCAGATCAGATCAGTCACTCAGTCGTGTCCGACTCTTTGCGACCCCATGAACCGCAGCACGCCAGGCCTCCCTGACCATCACCAACTCCCAGAGTTCACTCAGGCTCACGTCCATCGAGTCAGTGATGCCATCCAGCCATCTCATTCTCTGTCATCCCCTTCTTCTTCTGCCCCCGATCCCTCCCAGCATCAGAGTCTTTTCCAATGAGTCAACTCTTCGCATGAGGTGGCCAAAGTACTGGAGTTTCAGCTTTAGCATCATTCCTTCCAAAGAAATCCTAGGGCTGATCTCCTTCAGAATGGACTGGTTGGATCTCCTTGCAGTCCAAGGGACTCTCAAGAGTCTTCTCCAACACCACAGTTCAAAAGCATCAATTCTTCGGCGCTCAGCCTCCTTCACAGTCCAACTCTCACATCCATACGTGACCACAGGGAAAACCATAGCCTTGACTAGACGAACCTTTGTTGGCAAAGTAATGTCTCTGCTTTTGAATATGCTATCTAGGTTAGACATAACTTTCCTTCCAAGGAGTAAGTGTCTTTTAATTTCATGGCTGAAGTCACCATCTGCAGTGATTTTGGAGCCCAGAAAAATAAAGTCTGACACTGTTTCCACTGTTTCCCCATCTGCATACTCAGGTGCTAATTCGTGTCTGACTCTTTACAACCCTGTGGACTGTAGCCCACCAGACTCCTCTGTCCATGAGATTTCCCAGGCAAGAATACTGGAGTGGGTTGCCTCTCTAGGGGATTTTGGAGATTTCCTCCTCCAGGGGATCTTCCCAGCCCAGGGATTGAACCCGCATTTCTTGCATTGGCAGGCTAATTCTTTACCACTGTGCCACCAGGGAAGCCCCTAAGGCTTTGATAGCTCCTGTTAAAATATGGAGCAGGACAGCAATCAGGCTAGTATCAGCTGTCAGCATCTTAATGGGCTATATGTGCAGATTTTTTGTCCAATCACCCCTGAGAAATCTGTGCAGACAAGTTCTAAATGTGGTCCTCTGGCAGCTAGAAGTCCTCATGAAGCCCTATCTAGGACACAGGTGGGCCTCTGTTCACTAATTTATGTACTTAAGTACATCCCGACTAGCTCTGGAAAGGATTTAAGATGGCTTTCAAAGAAATAAGTAATACAGCAAGGCCAGAGGGATTGAAAACAAGTGAGGCAAAGGGAAAATGATGGTAGAAGATGGAACCGGGAGCAAGGGAAATGTGCAAATTAGATTTCCTGAAAGCTATGTGCTTCCAGAGGTGTGTTATACAATTGAGTTAAAAACTTCTAGGAGAATGTGTGAAGGGGGCTAAAGGGAGTCATATAACATAAAAGATAAAGAGTTAATCTGTTGCTTAGATAAGTCCAAGTCCTTTGGTCATTAAGGCCAGAGTGAGATTTCTTCAGTAGGTCTTCCAAGAGAAAACTCTGGATAATGTAAATAATTATGTCTTTGCAACATCTTTGGACTAAAGGAAGTGACTCACTTCAAAGGACCCCTTTTGATCATACTCTTCACTTAGCCAAGAGGATTATATCAAAGTGCAATTCAGTAGAAGTACTTTTCAGGTACCTGCCATGATACATCCCAGGTGTAAAGTCACTAGTGATCTGGTTTCATCCAGGGATAAGTTATAAATTATCTAGCTCTTCTCAAATGCCAGTCTGGTAGGCAGTGATGAAAGTTCCATGGGTTCATGATGAAAATTAAAAAAACAGTGCAGTCACTAGTGAATTTTCCATAACACTAACTTCCCATAAGACTTCAGTTTAAAATACTGTCCTTAAAAGAAAAAAAAAAAAAAAAAAAGACAGTCCTTTTGTTATATCCTTACTTGATAAAAATAAGTTAGCAACCTATGTCAGTAAACAGCATTAAAAAAAATTTTTTTTTAAACTAGCCTGTGAAATATAAAAATCTGGGAAACCACTGACCTAAGAGAATGGAAAGACACACAATCCTCCATGAATATTATTTTTCTCAGCAAGGCTTTTGGTATCTTCATAACTTGTAGCAATATGCTAGAAATCATACCCTCCGATGGATATCTGGAATGCAGCTCTCCAACGTTACAAGTCTAATACAAAACCATACGTTTTAAAAATCAGTCAATCTGGAGGTAGCACTGATATACTGTTACAAACATTTAGGAACCAGACAAGGACCATACCTAACTAAAAAACACCCCCACTGTTGCTTTGAGTTGAACCAAGGGAGGGCTGGGCCAAGAGTGTCCTTGGAATGTTATTTTGAATGTTCACTACCTCACGGGCATATAGATGAGAGAGAGTCCCAAGTTTTACACCATTGAGCACTGCTGCAATAATTCTAATTTGAGAATTATTTTAAAGTAGACATAACCAAGTAGACTGTTAAACATCTGAACCACACAACAGCAACAACCAAAATTGCCAACAAAAGCTACACAGTAATAAAACCTACAGAATCCTTTGCTTTGAGTCACTGGGCTTTTTTAGTTTCTTGAGAAGTAAGCAACTGTGTGTTAACAGATGATATCATCTGGTAGACGGGACGTGGTCCATATATAGATAGTTAATATTTCTTGGGGCTTCCCTGGTGGCTCAGAAGTTAAGAATCCATCTGCAGTGCAGGAGATGCAGGAGACTCAGGTTCAATCTCTGGGTTGGGTAGATCCCCTGGAGAAGGAAATGGCAACCCACTTCAGTATTCTTGCCAGGAAAAGCTCATGGACAGAGGAGCCTGGTAGGGTATGGTCCATGGGGTTGCAGAGTCAGACACAACTGAAGCAACTGAGCAATATTTCTTGAGCACTGTTTTAAACATTTTATGTGTAAATACCTTCAATCTTGACAACAACCTTATGAGATATGAATCATTATTATTATATTCCCAATTTACAGATGAACAAACTGAGGCCAAGAGCTATTAAATAAATGTCATCCAATGACTACGAGGTAGAACCAGGTTTCAAACTCTGGTAGAGTAACCCCAGAGACCATACTTAGAACAAGATGCTTCATTGACTCTGTAACTAGCTAATACATCTGGAGGAAGCTAGGCGTTGATTGCTAGAAATGATGCCCTTGATCTTAGGACAGTTCATTTGTGACCGTTCTTTCTGGAAGTTACCAAATGACAAGGACAATTTTCTTGGAAGGCCATTTCTAGCATGTGTTAATAAAATTGTATCATCTTCAGATAAGAAGGTGCTTCTTGTACTGTTCTTTAGAGTCCTTGGCCTCAAGCTCATTAGAAGCAGCATCAAATTGTTTCAGTATGAGCTGAAAACAAGGGGGATGGGGAGTGGAGTGTGACTGGTGCTCAGAACATATCTTCACTCTACACACAAATTTTTTTAAATTTTATTTTTAATTGGAGGATAATCACTTTACAATATTGTGATGGTTTCTGCCATACATCAACACAAATCATCATCGGTATATACTTGTCCCCTCTCTCTTAAACCTCCCTCCCACCTCCCTCCCCATCCTACCCCTCTAGGTTGTCACAAAGCGCTGGTTTACACACAAAATTTTATTGGTTTGGCCAGGTCACCCCTGAATCTCTGGCTTATAGAAGGTACTGGGCGGCAACCTCTGTGTGAACGTCAGTATCTGTGGTGTCTCTGTTGAATTCTGGTACTCTCACCCACATTGAATTCTGTCCCACTGAGTCAAAGACCTAAGAAAGATTAAAAATAAATTGCAATCTCTCTTTTATTAGGCCTACCCAATGTCTTCCAAGAAAAGAGCATAAAGAATGGTCAGCAGCAGTTAGCTGTGCCTACTGCTGACCTCCTGGGATGGAGGCAGAAGCAGCAGACAGCTCATTATCAGTGTGTTCCCCAGAGCGCTGGGGGCCGCCATGTTGTGCTTTCAGCCTGGAAGCCCTCCAATCTCTCACCCCAACCCCCAAATCCAATTTGTAAGTTGTCATCATGACAATACTCACTCCATGCCCTTCTGGTCTCTGGTCTGCTGTAATACAGGCTGTCTCCAGCCAGTGAGTCAACAGAAGTTCAAAGTATTTACAAGTGAGGAAATCATGGTTTCCCAGAGCCGGTAAGTGTCTAGCTTTTGAGACCATTCTCCCCAATTTCCCTGAGTCCAAATATCTTTTTTCTTTCATTTGGCTGTGCCAGATTTTAGTTGTGCTGTGTGAACTCTAGTTGCAGCATGCATGATCTAGTGTCCTGACCAGGTATTGAACCTGGGCCCGATGCACTGGGTTTTGCAGAGTCTTAGCCAACGGAGCACCAGGGAAGTCCCCTAATACCATGCTTCTGCCTGCAACCTTTGGGAAGAGTTTAATCTCTTTGTTTTGGGTTGCTCAGGGGATCTGTTCTCCTTCTACTTCAAATGCTTCTTTTTCAACTCACACTTTTCTCTGATTTCCTAACCTAGGCTTTCTTTCTTTCTGACCAGCACTGTGGCATCTTTGTTCTCTTTGACTGAAAGTCCTAGAAGTCTCAGAGTCCCTCCTGGGGAAAACGATCTTGTTTATCCACAGTTATCAGTCCTGTCATTGATGCAGGAACATGCAGTAAACTACCCACAAGAGGCCAGTACGCACGGTGGATGCTTCTCACCACAGGGGAGGGACAGGGATCCAGAAATAAAGCTACAGGGGCACAGAGGACAAATTTGCCTGGTCCCCAAATTGTTACTTTTGACTTGCCAGAGGAACATTAAACATTCACACACAGACTCATTCAACAAATGTTTATTGTCAAGCACTGTGCTCAAGCCAGTCATGGAGTTACCTGGGCTCTGCCTTTAAGGAGTTTTTGGTCTAGCAGGAAAGCTGTGGCATGCATTGTACAACACAAAGATTATATTCCAGGGACTTCTGTGGCAGTCAGGAGCAGTCCCTGTCTTCCAGTGAAGGGGGTGCAGGCTTGATTCCTGGTCCCAGAGCTAAGATCCCACGTGCCTCATGGTCAAAAAGCCAAAACATAAAACAATATTGTGACAAATTCAATAAAGGCTTTAAAACATGATCCACATTTTTAAAAAGTCTTTAAAAAAGAGATTATATTATAGGCAGAAAGTGATACAGCTCTAAGAAATGTACAAATAAAGTGCTGTGGGTGCCTAGATCACTTCACTGAAAAATCTGAAATGAATCAAAATTTTAAGAAGTAGGAATAAGGATTTATAGTGGGAGTGAATTTAAAGGTCAACCAGTTCATCTGATTTACTTTGTAGATGTAACAAGCTGTCAAAATGCATTTTTTAAGAAGCTAGACACAAACCCAAGTTTATTAGTAATTATATTACAGAGCAAATGCACTAAGTTAAAAAATAAAAGTATGTTAAGAATGGATTTCAAATACTTAGGTATTTTATTTTGGATTTTATTTTTACTTTTGGCTGTGGTAGGTCCTTGGTGCCTGCGAACGGGCCCTCTCCAGTTGCCAAAAAAATGCATTTTAAAAAGTAAAAAAGGAGATATACAGTTTAATTGTGACAAAATTGGTCTAAAACATAAGCCCCTGCATTTCTAGCCTGGAGCTATTTTCTTTACACCAAGCAGCTTTCCCCAATAAGCCAAGAACATGTGGACCACAAATTGAATCTAAATTAGCAATAGCCAGCAAAGCTGTTGTTTTAAAAATGGGGATGACCATATTAATTGGAGAACGTCTCAGAAAATACGGGAAAGAACTCTCTGGTTATATTTGGCATTGATTCATTTCTTGTTATAAGAAACTACATCCAAAAGAGAGCTATAAAAATACAGGAATAAGAAATGAGACCCTAAGAAAGGTTATGGAAATCAGAGTTAGTCTGAAAAAAAGAATGTTAATGGGGGAATTCTTCAGCCTTCAGGGATCAGGCGGTCCCCCAACAGCTGTTCTCCATTTCTCCAGAAGGTAGAAAACAAGAGAAAATAGACTTGACTATCAAGCAGAAAAGATGAAGTCAGAAGTAAGGAACAGGCCCCTGATCTGAAGATTCTAATACACACAGACAGAGGAAACTGCAGGATCCTGTGGCTTGTCTTTCTCTTTCAGTCTCAGGAAAGGGAACCAACGCCTTTCCTAGAAGTTCTGTAGACCTGGCTGCAAGTGAGGATGGAGTCATTTAAACCTTTTAAGGATTCCTCCCGGTATTTGGGAGATTATTCCAACTCCAACACCCTTACTCTATTTGATCTTACAAATGAGGGGAAAACAAAAAGATAAAAATAAAATGCTGCTTAATATTTCCTGGCAATTATAAACAGAATTGTGGTGGTTTAATTGTTAAGTCGTGTCTGACTCTTTTGTGAACCCATGGACTGTAGTCTGCCAGGCTCCTTTCTCCATGGAATTTTCCATGCAAGGATACTGGAGTGGGTTTCTATGTCCTTTTCCAGGGGATCTTCCCAGCTCAGGGAAGAAACCCATGTCTTCTGTACCTCCTACATTACAGGCAGATTCCTTACCACTGAGCCACCCGAGAGCTGCTGCTGCTAAGTCACTTCAGTCGTGTCCAACTTTGTGCGACCCCATAGACGGCAGCCCACCAGGCTCCCCCATCCCTGGGATTCTCCAGGCAAGAACACTGGAGTGGGTTGCCATTTCCTTCTCCATTGCATGAAAAGTGAAAAGTGAAAGTGAAGTCGCTCAGTCATGTCCGACTCTTAGCGACCCCATGGACTGCGGCCCACCAGGCTCCTCCATCCATGGGATTTTCCAGGCAAGAGTGCTGGAGTGGGGTGCCATTGCCTTCTCCAACCCAAGAAGCTGGAGCTACACAAATAGAATGGGATCAGACATTTCCATAAGGTGTCTGATCTAAAATTGCTAAAGAGGGGTCTTGTTTTGCAAATAGCCATTTTGAGTCAAGGCTAAACATGAGACTGAGAAGGAGCCATGCTAGTTTCTCAAGCCTTTCCATGGAATTCCAGAGCCTTCCCATTCTCGCTCTTTCCTTTCCCAGACTATCATTTCTGAAAACATCTCTCAGGTGTTGATGAATCCTCAGAATTATTAACTGAGGATGGCATAAGTCCCTGGTTCCAAAACCTGGGCATAGAATTATCTGGAAAGTTGAAAATAAAATATAAAAGTCTAGGTCTTACTCCAGAGCTTCTTACTTAGTAGGTGGGGGCGGGGGGGGGGGGGCAGCGGGGACTCTCCAGGTGGTCCCAATGACCAGGTCTAAGGATAATTAACTTGTGATATTTTCCTCTCCTGAGGTATTTTCACTTTAAGAAGGATCTCTTAAAGACCTCAGAGAGTTTCAAATCCCCAGTAATTCCGAGATGGTGAAATCCCTGCTGCAGGTGGTCAGAGAAGTGATTTTGGGGATTTCATCCCCTGAATTGTTCCACATGGACTCCACCTCCTCTGCAGACTTGGTCGTGACCTTGGCTTTGCAAAGGGGAGTGTCGCCCTTGCATGGGAATAATTCTAAGGAAAGGAGCAGAACCGAAAATCCTGGGACAAGTGACAGCAGTCCTTAGGGAGGGATGAAGTGAAATGCAAGGCAGGCAGACCAGCAGACTGTTTTGGGGGCTCTGCATGGGTTGTGTAAACCCCTCTAGCCTGCTGTTTTGTATTCTTTTATGAAATGGCCAGTTAGGTGTGGCCAGAAAAGGTGACAGCAGAAAGGCTCAGGAAAAAATAAAGTTTGTTATACTCACAGGTCCATAAGAGCACAGCACGCCACGCAAGGCTACATGGGAAAATCATCAGGGTGGCCAGGAGGCAGAAGGCAAGAGGGAGGGGAAACTTTAGCCCAGAGACTTTATTGGCGTTTCCTTGGCAAAAGCAACACAGAGCAGGGTCAACAGTTTAGGATTGGCTACTTTGAGTAAGTTCTGAAGGCTTTGGGCTCTTGGGGTGGTCCCTAGAAGCCTGGAACTTGGCTCAGGGATGACGAAGGCAGAGGAATATTGCCTCCTGGGGCCTGTGGGCCCAATAGAGGAAGTAGAGCTCTGGACCGGTTAGTTTGCATAACAAGGGCATGTTCCTGACTGGGTCCTTTTTCATGTCTCTACAAATTAGCTAGCCCAGGTAGACAGTCTCTCCCCAGCCAGAAAGGTTTTCTAAAGATGTCAAAACATTATAATAAACCAAAAATTAAAAATATTTACAGGACAGTTGGTTTCCTATCTGAGGGACTGTATCACTATTATTTTTATTTTATTTTTTACCATACCCCGGGAGCTGGTCCCCATAGTGTGATAGGTTGCTGAAATTGTTGAAATTCTAGATTTGCCAATTTTCCTCCCATCTTGAGACATTAAAAAATAAAAAAATTAGCTAAGGAAACTAAAGGACAATAAGAAACAAGCCTAAAAGGAAATAGACTATGAATTGTTTACTGACTCTTAAAGCTCAGACTTTCAGCACTGATCCTCAGCCCAGACAGATAATCAGAGCTGTTCTGAGAAATTCCTTGCTTCGTAATTGGAGTACTTGAGTATCACACTGACAGGAACTCAATATTTTTCTTGGAAGGATTTGGTCAGCCTAAACTGGCCGTTCATTAATAAATGGAGTCATGCCCAGGTAGTGATTACCAGCTAGTGTTTATCTCAACTACAGTGTGGCAGAATCTTAGTTTTTCTTCTAAAAATCTCTTCTTCCTTTCTTATTAACTGGTCACCTAACTGCCTAGTTAGAGACTGAATTTCCCAGTCAACTTTGCAGCTAGCATGACTATGTGATTCTATTGTCCCTCAATCAGTAAACTTGGGGATGATCTGATGCTAGTGACTTCAGCTTAAGCTAATTGAAAGAAAATTGCTTGCCTAGGACTCTCTTTCATTAAATGGAAAGCACACCTACCAGAGAGTCAGCTGCAGTCATGGAGAAGAGGCTAATGCCCCACGGGAGCAGAGCAATGAGATGGAAGGAACCTGGGACCCTGAGGCATCTCCCAGAATCCAGCCAACCTAGCAACCGAAGTACTCCCCTTGGGACTTCTACAGAAGAAATAAACTTCTGTTTTATTTAAACCTTGTATTGTGGATCTCTTTGTTATGACTGCAGAGTCATTATCTAATTAATATACATAGTTATAAGTTGCCACTTTTTTTTTTTTCTAGAAGGAATTATGGTTTTCACAGAAACAGAGAATCTTAGAATGTAGAATAGACTCCCATGCAGGAGTCCCCTCTACACTAAGCCTTCAGGAGGTCACTCAGGCTCTCTAACCCTTTTGTGATGGGATCTATACCTCTTCACCAGGTGGCCCAGACCATGGGGCTGCTTTGTCTATACTGTGGATGAAGAATGTTGCCTCCCATGTCAGTAAACAAAGGATGTTGTAGCCATCAAGCCACCAGCCTCTGCAGCTAACCCCAAAGATGTACCCTGAGGGGATTCAGGATGGAGAAAAGCAGGATACTGGCCTTAGATAGTTAAGGTGCTTATCAAAGGAACAAGGTCAATAAGCCCTTGCTCCGGTATCTTCCCATACACAGGAAAGCACTAAATCTGTTAACTTGAGATCTAGTTTTCTTTAATTGACAATAATCTTTTATAATGTTCCCACTACCTGCTTTTTCGTTTGTTTGGTTTTTTGCAAAATTCCTATATATCCTGGCTCCTCCCTGATCTCTTCCCTAGAGCAATCTGAGAGGCTGTCTCCTGGGCTTAAGTCCTCAGTAAATCCACTGAATGAAATGTAATTCTCAACTTTTAGATTGTGCAGATTTTCAGTACACAATACTTTTATATCTTCCTCCTGTGGCCAACGGTGTAGTGTGTTGCTGCAAAACTAATTGGCCTATGAAACACATAACCCCTCCCTCCCCTAAGTATGGTCTTGTAACAACCATTCTAGGAGATGTTCCTCAGATACAGCATTTTGGAGCCAAATAAATTTTGAAAATACCTACACTATACCTACCTCTAAAGAGTATATATTAATATTTCAGGTGTAGAAAAGTCTGAAATAAATTTGTTTAACTTGATTTAATCCAGATTTTATTAAACATATTTGGCTATAAACCATCCCTAATCTAAAAAATTAATTTTTCCTGAATAATATCCATCTCTATCATGTAAAACTAATGTGTTCTATAAAACACATTTAGAAAATACAGATCTAACCCATGACCTGGCCTTAATTGGCACTGTTTCCTAGACCACTGAGCAGGTCAGTCATAGACACATGGAATGTTAACTCCACACTGGATAGAAAAATGTTGGAATTTGTTTATATTGCTTGGTTATTGGATGTGAGCCCAGTCAGTAGTAAACAGGAAATGTTTTTATTTGAGAATATAGCAAGAACTCCAGAGACAAAGGAAATACACACCCCAAATAAAATCCTTACCCAACAAACCATGAACACACAACTAAACTCTTCCTTCCCACAATTCCCTTTTACAGGGCTTACTAATAGAGAATCTAATCTTTACTGATAAGAAAACCTAGGTTGTCTTCTGTGTAATCTCAGCCTGGTTTAGTAGGAAGTGTATGGACTCTGGAGTCAAACAGCTTGATTTGAATCCCACTTACTGTCTTTGTGATTTTTAGAAAAAGTTGTTTATTCTAACTGAGGCTTAATTTCCTTTTTTATAAAGTGGGAATAAAAATACCTCATTATGGGGGACTTCTCTGGTGGTCCAGTGGTTAAGACTTTGTCTTCCAATACAGGGTGTGAGGGGTCGATCCCTGTAGGATCCCACATGTCTGGTGGCCAAAAAACCAAAACATAAAACAGAAGAAATATTGTAACAAATTTAAAAAAGACTTTAAAAATGGTCCACATCAAAGAAAATCTTAAAAATATCTCATGTTTGCAGGGATTAAGTGAGAATGCCAACAGAGCCCCCACACAAAGCACCTGGCAAATAGTAGGATTTAAAAAAAAAAGAATTATGTCAACTTCTCTATTCTTACCTCACCCTCCTCTTCGTAGATATTTCTATTTCAGATTGACCTTTCCATATATTTCGTAACTATAGGATGCGTGCCATATTCCTTAGCCAAATCCAAGAAATTTATTTAACATCTGTTTAAAATTAATAAATATAATTTGTTCATCTTGCTGCCCAGATAAAGTCTTTCTCTTCCTGATAGTTGTTATAGGATATGAATAGTTAGGCCCCCCTCTTCTGTTCAATGAAATTTTTGAGTTCTATCATTGAGGGCACTATGGTGCCTTTTTACTATAATAATTGATTAATACTTGAAGAATATCAAAGACAGACACATTAACATTTTTCAACTAAATTGGATTTTTCCTCTTTATGGGGACAGGATATTGTGTCTATAATTAATTTTTCATTTATTCCCCTACAACTCTATTTTAACAGATGTGAGCAGTAAGTGCCACTGAAAGTCAAAAGTACACTTTGAGTAACCAAAGAATTTTTCAGGAACTGAAAGAGGTCAAAAGGTTAACTAATGGTTAGGGATTTGTTTGAAGTTTTGTTGGTTCATCACATTTGTAAAAGGCAAAAGTTTTGTTTGTGGCTATCATCGAGTAGCTTATGACAGACCCTCCCCTGAGCACAATTATAAGAGCTGAAGAGCAATTTTTAAAAGAACTCAGCTATTTGAAGATACCAGAAAACAACCATGGCAGCCAGGACTTCAAGGGCCAAAATTCCAGAGATAGCCCTTGACATAAGAATCTGATAAAAACGGAACAAGAAAAGAATGTTATAGGCTTTTCACACTCATAAGCCTAGTTGCAGAAATCATAAACAAAATATTTACAAATAGAATTCAATATTATATATAAAATGAATTAATTATCATGACCAAGTTGAGCTTATTCTAGGAATGCATGATTGTTTAACATTAGAAAAATCAACCAATGCAAATTTCTGTCTTAACAGAATAAAGGGGGAAAATTATATGATCATCTCAATAGATGCAGCATAATTATTTGGTAAATTTCAGCTTCCCAAAGGACTTGCAGAAAGCTAGAAACAGAAAGAAATTTCTTTAATTTAAAATTAAAAATGTTTCTGCAACAACCTACATCAAACTTTGTACTTAATGGGGAAATATTAAAAGCTTTTCTCCTGAGATCAGTAATAAGTCAGAGATGACTGCATCAGTTCTAATCAACATTTTATTAGAGTTTCCGGGCAATGAAATCAGGACCAAAAAATAAAGAAATATCATAAAGACTTGAAAGGAATATATAAAACCATCATGATATGCAGATAATATAATTTAGTACATTGAAAACTCATAAAAATAAACTTAAAATTAAAAAATGAATTTAACAAAGTCTCTGGATACAAGGTCAATATACAAAATTCAACTGTATATCTGAACATTAGAAAGAAACAAGTAGAAATAAAACTTTTTAATGATATCATTTATATTAGCATAAAACATACTTATTCAAATATGTGTTATACCTCTATACCCAAACCCACAAAACACTAGGAACAGAAATCAAAGAAGACTTAAATAATAGATTTAAGTCTTCTTAAATATACCATACTCATGGATTGAAAGACTCAAAACTGAAAAGCAGTTCTCCCCAAACTGATTTATAAACTTCATGGAATTTCAATCAAAACTCTGCAGAGTTTGTGTGCACATATGTGCGTTAACTGATAGATTGCTTCTGAATTTTACAGGGAACAACTTAGGGCCAAGAATAATCAAGACAATCTTGAAGAATCAAATTGGGAACTTATCTTGATGAATATAAAGACTTATACAATGCAACAGGAATTACGGGGGCTTTCCAGGTGGTGCTAGTGATAAAGAAGCCGCCTGCCAATGTAGGTCAGACGTAACAGATGTGATTCCGTCCCTGGGTCGGGAAGATCCCCTGGGGGAGGAATGGCAACCCACTCCAGTATTCTTGCCTGGAGAATCCCATGGATAGAGGAGCCTGGTGGGCTACAGTCCGTGGGGTCGCAAAAAGTTGGACATGACTGAGCGACTAACACACACAGTAATTAGGACAGTGTGGTATTATGCAAGGAGAGACAAACAGGCTAAAGGGGAAAAAAAGGGTTCAGAAATAGAGGAACACCTATTATGCCGTTTGATTCATAACAAAGATAACTACTAAAAAACAGTGGAAATGTATATAGTCTTTTCCATAGATAATACTAAGCCAATTGGACATCTAACTGGAAAAAATAAATATTGATTTCTACTTTGCACCATTCATTACACCAATTCTAAGTTGATTGTGGACTTAAGTGTGAAAATAACATAGGAATGTAACATTGGAATATGCAAAGATATCTTTCATGGATTACCAAAAGTATTAAGCATAAATGAAAAAATGGATAAATTGGAATTATTAAAGTTAAGAACTTTACTAAAAAAAAAGATGAGAATGAAAAAGCAAGCCTCAGATATGGCTATTTATGATACATATATCTGATATATCCAGACTTGATGTGTGTGTAATCTCTTCAAGAAAATTAAAGATACCAAGGGAACATTTCATGCAAAGATGGGCTCTTTATTGAGACAGAAATGGTATGGACCTAACAGAAGCAGAAGATATTAAGAAGAGGTGGCAAGAATACACAGAAGAGCTGTACAAAAAAAATCTTCATGACCCAGATAATCACAATGATATGATCACTCACCTAGAGCCAGACATCCTGGAATGTGAAGTCAAGTGGGCCTTAGAAAGCATCACTACAAACGAAGCTAGTGGAGGTGATGGAATTCCAGTTGAGCTATTTCAGATCCTAAAAGATGATGCTGTGAAAGTGCTGCACTCAATATGCCAGCAAATTTGGAAAAGTCAGCAGTGGCCACAGGATGGAAAAGGTCAGTTTTTATTCCAATCCCAAAGAGAGGCAATGCCAAAGAAAGCTCAAACTACTGCACAATTGCACTCATCTCACATGCTAGTAAAGTAATGCTCAAAATTCTCCAAGCCAGGTTTCAGCAATATGTGAACCGTGAACTTCCAGATGTTCAAGCTGGTTTTAGGAAAGGCAGAGGAACCAGAGATCAAATTGCCAACATCCGCTGGATCATGGAAAAACCAAAAGAGTTCCAGAAAAACACCTATTTCTGCTTTATTGACTATGCCAAAGCCTTTGACTGTGTGGATCACAATACATTGTGGAAAATTCTGAAAGACATGGGACTACCAGACCACCTGACCTGCCTCTTGAGAAACCTATATGCAGGTCAGGAAGCAACAGTTAGAACTGGACATGGAACAACAGACTGGTTCCAAATAGGGAAAGGAGTACGTCAAGGATGGATATTGTCACCCTGCTTATTTAACTTATATGCAGAGTACATCATGAGAAATGCTGGGTTGGAAGAAGCACAAGCTGGAATCAAGATTGCCAGGAGAAATATCAATAACCTCAGCTATGCAGATGACACCACCCTTATGGCAGAAAGTGAAGAGGAACTAAAGAGCCTCTTGATGAAAGTGAAAGAGGAGAGTGAAAAAGTTGGCTTAAAGCTCAACATTCAGAAAACGAAGATCATGGTGTCTAGTCCCATCACTTCATGGGAAATAGATGAGGAAACAGTGTCAGACTTCATTTTTGGGGGCTCCAAAATCACTGCAGATGGTGATTGCAGCCAGGAAATTAAAAGACTCTTACTCCTTGGAAGGAAAGTTATGACCAACCTAGACAGCCTATTAAAAAGCAGAGACATTACTTTGCCAACAAAGGTCCATCTAGTCAAGGCTATGGTTTTTCCAGTGGTCATGTATGGATGTGAGAGTTGGACTATAAAGAAAGCTGAGTGCCAAAGAATTGATGCTTTTGAACTGTGGTGTTGGAGAAGAGTCTTGAGAGTCCCTTGGACTGCGAGGAGATCCAACCAGTCCATTCTGAAGGAGATTAGCCCTGGGTGTTCTTTGGAAGGAATGATGCTAAAGCTGAAACTCCAGTACTTTGGTCACCTCATGCAAAGAGTTGACTCATTGGAAAAGACTCTGATGCTGGGAGGGATTGGGCGCAGGAGGAGAAGGGGACGACAGAGGATGAGATGGCTGGATGGCATCACTGACTCGATGAATGTGAGTCTGAGTGAACTCTGGGAGTTGGTGATGGACTGGGAGGCCTGGCGTGCTGCAATTCATGGGGTGGCAAAGAGTCGGACATGACTGAGAGACTGAACTAAACTGAATAACTCCTATAAATCAATAAGAAAAGATGGATATTACTACTCTCTCTTCTTTCCCCAAAAATGGACCAAAGTTTTCTGCAGGCATTTCACCCAGGAGGATATCCAAATGGTCAACAGATGTATGAAAATGTGCTCAACATCATTAGTTATGAGGTAAATGCAAATTAAAGTCATGGTAAGAAAGCACCCCCCATGTACCTTTTCTTAGGAATATTCTAGAGGAAATGTTCTGCTAAAGTTAGAGATTAATCCAAGAAAGAGGATCCAGAAAACCAAAGAGCCTACACAAGATGGGGTGCCGGTTATTCCCGGGAGAATGGTCAATGGGGAGCACAGTGGAGACCAGTGTATAACAGGTTGTGAAAACAGCTGGTCCAGATGTAAGCAGCTCAGAAGTTTCTGGGAGATCTGTCTTCAAGAATATGAAATTTGTTCCACACCTTTAGGAGTTTTAAAATATAATATAGACACAACTATAGGGAATTTGAGTTGGATTTGTGATTATGCATGGAAAATTGGTCTTCCCAGGTGGCTCAGTGGTAAAGAATCTTCCGGCCAATGCAGGAGATGCAAGAGACCCAGGTTGTATACCTAGGTCAGGAAGATCCCCTGGAGTAGGAAGTGTCAACCCACTCCAGTATTCTTGCCGGGTAATTTCCATGGACAGAGGAGTCCATGGGGTCACAAAGAGATACGACTAAGCAACAGCACACATGCACACACATAGAAAATTAAGCAAAATAAAAACATAGTAATTGTTAACTTCGGGGAAAAGAAAACAGAAAGGAAAAGCAATTATGATACACTTCATAGTTCAACTGTAAATAATATTTACATCATCAAATTAAATATTGATTACCGATCTAAACAGAATTATAATATAACTACACAGAGAGAAGAGAGGATTGGAAAATGTGTGTTTTCTGTTTCAAGCTATACCTGAGATTGAAACAATAAAATATTTAGAGATATTAAAGTAAATAATAGAATCAGTTAAAAACATTTTTAAAAGTAACTATTTTGGGGGATTAGGAAAAGGAGGGCGGGTGAGAATGGCTATTTTTCGTAATAGTCTTGTAGAGCTATTTGACTGGAAGCATGTTCAGTTCAGTTCAGTTCAGTCGCTCAGTCGTGTCTCACTCTTTTCGACCCCATGAATTGCAGCAGGCCAGGCCTCCCTGTCCATCACCAACTCCCAGAGTTCACTCAAACTCATGTCCATAGAGTCGGTGATGCCATCCAGCCATCTCATCCTCTGTCGTCCCCTTCTCCTCCTGCCCCCAATCCCTCCCAGCATCAGAGTCTTTTCCAATGAGTCAGTTCTTCACTGAGGTGGCCAAAGTACTAGAGTTTCAGCTTTAGCATCATTCCTTCCAAAGAACACCCAGGGCTGATCTCCTTCAGAATGGACTGGTTGGATCTCCTTGCAGTCCAAGGGACTTTCAAGAGTCTTCTCCAACACCACAGTTCAAAAGCATCAATTCTTCGGCACTCAGCTTTCTTCACAGTCCAACTCTCACATCCATACATGACCATTGGAAAAACCATAGCCTTGACTAGATGGACCTTTGTTGGCAAAGTAATGTCTCTGCTTTTCAATATGCTATCTAGGAAGCATGTTGAGATCAGATCAGTTGCTCAGTTATGTCCGACTCTTTGCGACCCCATGAACCGCAGCACACCAGGCCTCCCTGTCCATCACCAACTCTGTTAAATTGTGATAAAAATAGAAACAAACAAAAAAGAAAACTATGGAAACACTTGAATTTTCTGTGACCTGTAACTTCTCAGGACATGATTTGTAAAATAAAGGGATAAGTAATCTTCTATTCTGGATGATCTCTGGCCCAATAAATTTGTGTTAAGCTGCTTAGTTCTAACTTCAAAATGCTTAACATCCCAGGAAATGACTTCAAATTTTAGACTTGGAAGGGTTAATGACATCATGGAGTTAAATCCCTCAGTTTCCAAACAGGAAACCCTGAGAAGCCATGTCTGTGCTTTCTTTACAGGCAGCCGCTCCTGAGTGGCTGGGAACACACTGGGACATGAGTATTCATCTCTTGATCCAAACACCCTTTCTATTTTACCCCAACACCAGTGAGAGACCAAAAAACCAGAGAAGCATAACTGCCCTGCCCCGCCCTGCCCCGCCCCGCTGCCCCCAATTCTTAGAATATCATTTCCTGTGGTTGAGCAGGAAAAGTCATTTGATTGAAACCTCTCCCATCCACCCCACCCACCTCCTTCTTGATAGATTTGTGTGTCTAACTCTAATTGCATCAAAAGGTCAAAGGCCAGAGAAGCCCATTTCTAATACAGAGATAAATCCAACTTCCCAATGCAGAGATTACACCAGAACCAATTTTACTGTGTGTCACCAAGCCTTCCCTGAGGCCATTAGTAATTTTCCAGACTTCGGTCCCACACTGAGTCTGCAGCTGAATCAATGCTGGGGTTAAAACAGAGATGCAGAGCGAGCCCATAAAGCACGAGCCGATCCTCAGACCGTGTCACAGGCGACATTCTGCCTAGAGCACACTCTGTATGCGGTGAACCTCTTCCCTTCCCCCAGTCAATTTGCTGTGCTCGCCTGGATGCAAGCATAAGAGGGACATCTAAGAGCAGTTACTAAGGAGACAAAACAGGTGCTTGGCATGAGTCATCCTCTTTGGAAGGAATCTGGGTAAATTTTCTAGGGTGGAAGCTTCAGTGGTGATTAATTCACTTTTGACATCCATTTCAATGCACAGGGGCTGAAGAATTAATTTCAAATTAAACTGTACTTTTTTTTTTTCCCCACCACATTGGCAGGTGAAAGTAGAAAATGATTCACTGCAGTCTCGTCTGGGGTTACAAGAGTCCCTCTGCTCTGCTGGGGGAAGGAGCGACAGAGGCAGAAGCTGCTGGTTGCCTAGATGGCTCTGCCTCTGGGCTGAGGAAAAGCGTGGGTGAGAAATCAGTCATTTGGCTCAGCAGAAAGAGCCGGGGAAAGGACCGGATGTTAAAATGCTCCTAACCTGTGCTAAGCCCTACAGGACAGCCAGTCCCATTCAGGCAGTCAATCTTGATAAACCAGGTAAAGGATTTGGAATGGGAGACAGGGCTTCTGTGGTGGCACAGTGGTAAAGAATCCGCCTGCCAGTGCAGGAGACGCAGGAGCCAAGAGTTCGAGCCCTGCGTCAGTAAGATCCTCTGGAGAAGGAAATGACAACCCACTCCAGTATTCTTGCCTGGAAGATCCCGTTAACAGAGGAGTCTGGTGGGCTACAGTCCTGAGGGTCGCAAGGAGAGAATACAATTTAGATTTGACTTTCCTCCTGGGAGGCAGCACAATCAGATCAGTGATAATTACCATCCCAAGAATGCCAGGTAATGGCTCTGGGTCCTCAACCTTTCTGAGCATGGGTAATATGGGAACAATGCCTGCGTCAAAGGTTGTTGTAAGGACTTACACAGAGCATGCTCCTAGAAAATTGTGGTATTTCTGTCCCTTCTCCTATGAGTTATGAACACAAGTTTAGATAAAAATCATAAACCCACCTCTAGAAAGGGGCATTTGGTCACTTGGAATGCTTAAGGAAACTCTAACCCCCCTAAAAGGAGTCCAAAATTTCTGCTCAAACACCTCTAGTAAAGAGGGAATTTCCATTTCCAGAAGGAAGTCCTCTTTTAAAAAATTTTTTGACTGTGCTACATGGCATGTGGGATCATAGTTCTCCGCCCAGGGATCGAACCTGCAACCCCTGACTGGAAGCACAGAGTCTCAATCACTAGACCTCCAGGGAAGTCCCATAGAAAGCAATATTTTAATCTTCTGATAATTATTTTGGAAAGTCCTTTACCTGTATGTCTCAGTTTGAGCACCTAGGGCCATAGAGAATAAACTAGTCTAATCACTTCCACGGGAAGCACAACACTTTTCTTCCTAACATGATATGCAACTTTCTCCCATCATTCTCATGGCTGTTTCTCTAAGAGTTTATAGCAGAGAACTGTCATCTAGCTACCTAAATTCGTTCTTCCATCCCTTTGTTACTATAGAATTATAGTTAGGAGATTTAGTTAATTAGCTGAGCCACCTAGTTGCAATTCTTGGTCAGCACTTGAAAACGGTGAAAATGTCCTTCCTCTGCTCCCTCAGTTGTAACCTGGTCATTTTAGTAGTGATCCTGTTTCAACATCATTGTTGTTGTTGTTGAGCCGTTAATTCACGTCCAACTCTTTTTGTGACCCCATGGCCTGTAGCCTTCCAGGTTCCTCTGCCCACCGGATTTCCCAGGCAAGAATACTAGAGTGGGTTGCCATTTCCTTCTCCAGGACATCTTCCCAACTGAGGGATTGAACCCACATCTGCATTGGCAGGCAGATTCTTTACCACTGAGCCACCAGGGAAGCCCCAGTAGATGATAATGCCCTGGTGGATGACGAAGCAATGATTGTGGAAGGAACCTGGTTCTCCAAATGACCACAGGGAACAGAGCCACTTACCATCTTAGAATACTCACCTGGGGCTGTTGATGCGAGAGAAGCAAGTTTCTTTGTTCCTTAAGCCATTGACTCAATAGATCTCATTGTATCAGCAGCCTGTTGTTCAGTTGCTAAGTCGTGCCTGACTCTTTGTGACCCCTTGGACTGCAGCACACTAGGCTCTCTTAGTAGACCCTAACTAAGACAGATCCTCTCCAGGTGTTCCCAAGAAATGGGTGCAATAATCAGGTGGTGGTATGGTTTCACTAGAGAAAAGACACTTATTTTTCTTTTGCCAGATACTATTGCATTTTACGAAAGGAATCTAGGACTAATTATTCTTGTGTAGTCACATCATATTGGCTGTGAAAAGTGAAAGTCTGACTCTTTGCGGCTCCGTGGACTATATAGTCCATGAAATTCTCCAGGCCAGAATACTGGAGTGGGTAGCTTTGCCCTTCTACAAGAGATCTTCCCAACCTAGTGTTTGAACCAAGGTCTCCTGCATTGCAGGCAGATTCTCTACCAGCTGAGCCACAAGAGAAGCCCAAGAATACTGGAGTGGGTAGCCTATCCCTTCTCCACCGGATCTTCCCGACCCAGGAATTGAACCGGGGTCTCCTGCATTGCAGGTGGATTCTTTACCAACTGAGCTACCAGGGAAGCCCTGGCTGTACAGTAAGCTAAAACCTTACATTTTTTCCTGTGTTGTTGCTGAACTACATAGCCTCCAACCAATACTTGTGGAATGGGTTTTTGAATGCAAAGGAAATCCCTTATACTTATCATCCTTATTAAACCTCAACTTGACAGATAGAATCCATCCTCTAGTTTGCCAAGATCCTATTGTTTTCTGGTTGTCAGCCACTGTCTTGGTTCCTCCTCTCAACTTCCATTGATCCATATTTTTGAGCACCATGCCAGCTATAGCCTTTGATTAGCTTCATCTTTTGATACTTGGGTTAAGGAATAAAATACCTTACATATATTTTTCCTGCAAAAATGAACCTAGAGTTCTCAGTCTACAGCTTAACAATATGATTATGATCCCCTGTGATGCAAGTAATAAATAATACTCATAGGGTTGCCCCTGATATGGTGCCTTACCAGACAGTACAAAAACGCCGTGAGCATCACCATGCTGGGACCATACTCAGTTCAGAGCCTCTCTTTCCTCTCTTGCAGGTGATGTCAAAACCTTGTCCACCCACAGGGGTACACTGCTTATTTCTAAATGGAAAAATGGTCCAACCCTGAGTTCCTTTTGTTCCTTTCTCACTTGTAGACATACATCTGCAGACACAAACTTATTAAAAAGTGTGTTACCATTTTAATTATCTGTCATCTGTAAATGGATACGTTAATGTAGCAAGCTAATTAAAAATTAACGACGCAGCATCACTCTGAAGCTAAAAGCCAAGTTTTAGCTTCTAGTAACTGTTTGAGATTAGAGTACAGTTACTGAATAAAAATAGTCTGATTCTGTTTAATTTAGTAGAAATGAAGGAGCTGATGATACTTGCCAGAGGTAGCTGGAATTAGCACATAAGTTACCTTACATTTCTGTGTGTTTCTGTTGCCAAACACAATGCCAGTGCTGACCGAATACTGGATGGGAGGCGCAGTCTTAGACTTGGACCTGTTCCGAGACCCCTGCTAGGCTCTGTGCTTCTGTAGAACCACTGCCTTCCCTTGCCCTTGGGCCCCACCATCACCTCTTGAATCCCCAGGCTTATTAGGAAGTTTCCAGCTGGTTGTGCCCAGGACTCCAATGCTAGGCTAACTTAAGCTAGTGGCCTTCAGAAGGTAGATGTGATCCATACCCAGAGGATCAAAAACATACTGAGCCATCAAGGACATGATGGCCTGTGTTTTGAGTCCTGTTGGAGTGAATTCAGCATTACCAAATTTTAGGAGTCCCACATTGTAGACAGACGCGTTACTGTCTGAGCCACCAGGGAAGTCATAAATTTTAGGAGTAGAATGAACTCCAGAGATCCTGGAGGGATTTGGTATGCTCCCATAAACTAAGAACCTTATCAACCATGCCTGCAGCAGCGTGGAGGTTCCATAAAGCATGACCTCTAAACTCCAGCTGTCATCTGTTAGATTCTTCTAGTTTCTCTGCCTTAACCTCAGAGAAAAACACTTAAAAAATTGACCCATGGTGACTACTTAGGAAGTTCTTTCCATTTTAGGGCCTCTTCCACATTTATCTGCATAGCTTCTTTATGTGTCTTATTTTGTTATCTGAATAAAAAATGGTGTGGGAAATAGTAACTACCAGTGGTTTCCATTGAAGCTGTACCTTTTGCCACTAGCCCATCTTTTCTTTGTCTTGTTTTCCCATCCAGTTCCCATATGCTTCTCTGTAGACTGGGCAAAACCACCATGGTTCCTTCCCAGCCGGAAGAAAACATTTCATCTTTTAAAGTTTTTCCATCGGATGATGTACATATCCAAAGCCTAATCTGGTCCTCCTCCTATGTTTGCTTGTCTTAGCGAATGGCACTATTATGGGTTTTTAGCTCAGAGATAATTTATTCAGCCATGTCCAATCTACCAATAAGCCCATCAAAGGCATTCTTCATTTCTGTTACAGTGTTTTGTTTTGTTTTATCTCTAGCAATTTTTTTTTATTCTTTCATAGGATTTCCATCTCTCTGCTTACATTGCCCATCTGTTCTTGCGTGTTGTCTACTTTACCCATCAAAGTCCTTAGTATATTAATCATAGTTGTTTTAAATTTCCTGTCTGATAATTTCAACATCCCTACCATGTCTGATGTGTGTGTGTTTTGCTTGTAATTTTTCCTTGGTGGGTGGACAAGATGGACTGGGTAAAAGAAACTGCTGTAAATAATCCTTTACTAATCTGATGGTGACGTGTGTGTGTGTGTGTGTGTGTGTGTGTGTGTGGCGGGTGTGTTCTATCATCCTGTGATTACGTAGATCTCAGTGTTTTTAGTGCCTGTGTCTGCTAACTGTGAACTTTGCAAGTGTTTCTGCTTTTTCTTCCCCCTTTAGTGTGACCGAGTGGCTAAAGCAGTCTGGAGTTGGGTATTTCCCTTCCCCCAGATCAGTTAGGCTCTGAGCGCATCCCAGCAGGTTAGGTCTGGTTAACTAGTTGCCCCTAAGGGCAGGCTTTGTTGAGAACACAGTGCTCTGACTTGTTTCACAATGGTTTCTTTACTCCTCTGGCTGGGGGCACAAGGGGATTTTTTTTTTCCTCTGATGTTTATTGTGGGAACCTGATCAAGCTCCTGGAGGTAAGTCTCACCATAATCGGGGCCCCTGTGTGACTGGCTTACCCTGGAGTTTTTAACTCTTGGAACTGTTCACTCCACATCTCCAGCAACTCACTTATGACAGTTCAGATTTTCTAACCCCACTACTGGCTTCCATAGGTTTCTTTATTTCTTCTTCTTTTCTTCCTATAATTTACTGAAAGCTGTATTATAAAAAAGAATTCTTTTTTAAAATTCAGCTTGATATGGTGGATTTATGTTTTTATTTTTTATTGCAGAATGATCGCTTTACCGTGTTGTGCTGGTTTCTGCCGTACAACAACGTGAACCAATGTTGACTCAACAACGCGAGTCAACCATAACCATATACATATAGCCCCTCTTTCTTGAGTCTCTCTGCTCCCCCGCCACCATCCCACTCCTCTAGGCCATCACAGAGCGCCAGACTGGGCCCCCTGTGGAAGCGTCGGCTTCCCGCTGGCTATCTGTTTACACAGGGTAGTGTGTGCATGTCGGCGCCACCGCCTCAGCTCGCCCCGCCCTCTCCTTCCCCTGCTGGGTCCACAG
This sequence comes from Bubalus kerabau, assembly GCF_029407905.1. Classification (NCBI taxonomy): domain Eukaryota; kingdom Metazoa; phylum Chordata; class Mammalia; order Artiodactyla; family Bovidae; genus Bubalus; species Bubalus kerabau. The sequence continues at coordinate 19,262,917 of NC_073635.1, read as the reverse complement.
TCTCTTCTCTGTGTCTCCATTCCTTCCCTGTAAATAGGTTCATCAGTACCGTTTTGCACAGGTTTCTGCTCACAAGTTTCTGGCCCGGTAAGCCGAACTGCTCTGTGTTCTCCTGTCTCTGTAACCTTGGCGCAGCAGTTTGCGCTGTGTTCCCCTCTCTCATATGGATCCAAGGAGAGTTGGTGATTTTTCAGCCTATTCAGCTTGCTACTTGTTGTTAGAATAGACTGGGAACCCCCAAACTCCTTACATGCAGAACTGGAAACTGACAGTCCTCCTGTTATGAGTTTTTAATGAGTTTGGAAATCCATCTAGTTGTGTGATTCATAAACTAGAATCTCATCTCCACATCACCTCCTGAGCCTGTTGACACTTAACTCCTAAATATCCCTTGGACTGTTCCCTTTCCCTCCTTTGTTGTCTCCACACTGGTCCAAGCCACCTCACCTCCTCACTGCTCTCAGCAACCCCCACTGTGGACCTCCTGTTCCACACACTGGAGCCAGAGCAATACTTCCAGAGCAGAAATCTCTGTATTACTAACCTTCTTTCGAAACCCTTGTGGCCAAAGGACAGTGAGGCCTTGCCCATGGAAAGCCCCTAAATGGACAGAGAGAATTTCCAGATTCTGCAACAAAGATGCAGAAAAGTCTTAAATATAGCCCAGCAAGAATTTCATCACTCAGGATGGGTAATGTGGACTTCTGAGTGGGCAGAATTGTTTCCTTAACCTGGGTGGGCAAATAAATACCGGAAGGCTCACAGTTCAGGGCCTTTCACACTTAAAGGACTGACCTCTCTGATAGGCTGCTGACCACAGCTGATACCCTGAGAAGCAGAGAGGGAGACTCAGGAGGTGTCTTTTTTTAAGTCTTAATTGAATTTGTTACAATTTTCCTTCTGTTTTATGTTTTGACTCTTAGCTCCCGACCAGGGATAGAACACATACCCCCTGCACTGGAAGGCAAAGTCTTTTTTTTAACAAATAATTCAATTAATTTATTATATATTTTGGCTGTGCTGGGTTTTGGGTGCTGCGTGGGCTTTTCTCTAGTTGCAGAGAGCAGGGGCTAATCTCTAGTTGTGGTTCACGGGCTTCTCGTTGCTGGGGCTTCTCTCATTGCAGAGCGTGGGCTCTAGGGTGCCCAGATTTCAGAAGCTGCAGCACGTGGGTTCAGTGGTCGTGGCACACAGGCCTAGTTGCTCTGTGGCATGTGGAATCTTCCCGGATCAGGGATGGAACCTGTGTCTCCTGCATTATTAAATGTGCATTAATTTTTTTAAACACCATCCTTGTAGAGAAGGGGGACAAAAAGAAGCAAATGTAGACAAATATGGGAAACGTATTGAAAATGTGTTCATTTCCCCAGTACCCCTCGACTCCCCCATCCTGCAATACAAAATTAGTGCAGCTCACATTTTCATCAAAATTCGGCTGTAACTCAAAAAGCATTGGTAGGTGGATTCTTTACCACTGAGCCACCAGGGAAGCCCCCAGGAGGCGAAGTCTTAACCACTGGGTCACCAGGGAAGTCCTAGGAGGTGTCTTCTGTCCATGTTGTTCTTATATGCACCATGATGCTTCAAAGTGCTTGTGAGGGGAACTGGTTGAGGCCCACAGGTTTCATGGTTCCTACCCACAAGCCCAGCTCTCGTTCCAGGGCCTAATAAACCTTTCAATGGTTTCTCATGACTCTTAGGATAAGGCAAACTCCTCAACTGTGGTCCTTGGCTGGGTTTTCAGGTTCCTGTCCTGCCCTACTTCTCCTCCCTTCCTCTCTCCAGATTCAGTGACTTCCTAGTTCTGTGTATCTGCCACTCTCTCCCACCCCAGAGCTCTTCCTTTAGTCAGGGATACTTTTTTCTGCTTTTCTCAGCTACATCACTTGCACACATCTTCCTGATCTTAGCTCAAGGACCATCTCTTCAGAGAAGATGTTCCTGAGCTGTCTAACTACTCAAATCCCAGTGTAGGTTTTTATAGCATCTTGTATCTTTTCCTAACATTGGTCACCATTGTAGTTTGCATGTGTGTGTGCTAAGTCACTTCAGTTGTATCTGACTCTGTGTGACCCCATGGACTGTAGCCCCCCAGACTCCTCTGTCCATGGGGAGTCTCCAGGCAAGAATACTGGAGTGGGTTGCTGTGTCCTCCTCCAGGGAATTTTCCTGATCCAGGGATTGAACCCATGTCTCTTATGTCTCCTGCATTGGCAGGTGGGTTTTCTACCACTAGTAACACCTGGAGAGCCCCGTAGTTTGTATGTCTGTGTAATTATTTGATCAGTATCTGTTGCTCCATGAAGGTAAAGACAATGGCTTGTTTTGCTTATTTTCATTTTCTCTGTGCCTGGCTTGGTGCTTAGCCATGGGAGGCACTCAATGAATGTAATAAGTGAATGAGTGAATGCTCGTGTATTGGTTATAAAGAGGAATCATTGCGTAACTGACATTTTCTTTCCTTTTTTTGGATGGGGTTTGGCTGTTCATCAGCAAGTATTTATTGAGCTTGTATGAGGCAGAGAGTATTGTTTGTTGCTCTATTTTGTAATAGTCCCATGGTATGTGGTATGTGAATTCTGTGCTGTGATTCCAAGGAAGACAAATAAGGTATACAAATAAGGTGTAAGAGGCTGATCTTCTTCATCATCTTTATGCAAAATGCTAGCATAAAAGAAGTAACCAGAGACCAACAAACAAGCGATGAAATTGCTTCCAAAAATAACACAAGTCAGTGATGGAGCTCAGAGTGATGGAAGGAAAGTTACCAACCGCTCCCTCTCCCTTCAGCCACTTTGTACATTTCTGTTAAGAGTTTCTCTGTTCTAGGTAAGTGTAGTGTGACCTGGGGACACATGGTAAGTAGTACGGAGTGAGCGTTACATAATACATCACAGGCAGCCAGTGAAAGTTGCTGTAAGTTTCTCTCACCGGGAGAGAGAGAGAGAGAAGCCATTCTCCAGCAGGGCCCTGGAGAGGGTCCCCATCTGCAGGCCTGTGACCCAACACAAAGGGAACAGTTGTCTCATTCCCCTTCTATAGGCTGCTGCTGGTTTAGAGGCATGCCCTGTTTTCACCACTCATTAGTGTGGACTGCATGTCCTTACTGAGTGGTTGTGTAACAGCAAAAGTGATTCAAGGGGAATTTAAGGCAGAAGGCTTGTTTACCAAACGTTAACTTTGGTCCAAGTACCGAGGCACTGATGTGTGCCATATGCAACAACACAATTTTGTTGGCCAGAGCCGGCACTGTGTAGACAAACCTCCTCCTTCCTGGGAAGGAGGTTTAGCTGGTACAGAAGAGCCTGGAGTGAAGGCTGAGCTTGAAGCCCTCCCTGATGGCCAGGGGAACTATAGTGAAGCAAGGACTCACTTTGTAAATATCTGATGCCTGTTGAACAGCATGTGTGTGTGTCTTACTGGAGAAATACTGTGCATCTTAACAGCATTTTTTGTGGAGAACATGCTGTTTTGCTGATTGTTAAACCAGTTGCATAAGAAAACACACACACACACTTATTTATTCCAGATGTCTACTGGAAACCCAGTGTAGTCTCATTTGGACCTGATTTCCAGGGACGGTAATAGACCATCTCTTCACACTTCACCTTCATTAAGTATTTTGGAGATCATGAAATTAACTTCTCAAATAGTTTGTAAAAACCCCAAATCACTGATGATTCAGCCCCAGATTAATACCCTTTCGAAAGATGTGGATGAAGAAGTGAACCAAGGGAAGTGGGAATTGGTGAGGTATCGTGGAAATGTGGAGTTGTGAGAATTTTTATATTAAAAGGATCAGTCATGGGTTTGAGAATATTTGTAATAGATTCTATTTTGTAGTTTTAGGTTCATAGCAAAATTGAGCACAGTTTTCCCATATATCTCGAAAATACAGAGCCTCTATCCTTCTGGATTAGTCATGGATTTTGAAACATAAGATAATGGGTAGGAAATGGCCATTTATTGATTTTGGCTGTCCAATATCAATGCCCTTCCATAGCATCCTGGTTTCACTGGAAAGAAGTGTCCTTCCCCCATGGATATTGTCCTCATGGCATAGAGAAGACATCCCTTCCTCTAAGCCGCAGGGGTCCCCAACCTCTGGCATCTAATGCCTGATGCTCTGTAGTGGAGCTGATGTAATAATAATAGACATACGTGCACAATAAACATAATGCACTTGAATCATCCCAAAGCCACCCCCCACCCCCGCCCCAGTCCATGGAAAAACTGTCTTCCACGAAAGTAGTCCTCAGTGCCAAAAAGGCTGGGGACAACCGCTCTAAGGAACCTGAAAGGAACCTACGCCTCCCTCTCCCTCGGGGTCAGATGGCACGTGATCTGGGCTCAACCGATCTGACTCACTGTCTCAGGAACTGGAATCTTGACAAAGTGTTGAAAGGACACGAGAAAGGGGCCACAGGGACCTGAAGCAGTGACCCACCGCACTGGGTGGCTGTGGCCCTTCTGGAAACCCTCAGTTTCTGCTGATTTTAATGGTTTAATGCCTCAGCCCCTTGTGGATTCTTGAGCCCTCACGTCCTTCCAAGAAATGCCTTTGGCTTAAGATTGCCAGAGTTGTTGTTCAGTTGCTAAGTCATGTCTGACTCTTTGCGACCCCATGGACTGCAGTGTATCATGCTTCCCTGTCCTTCACCATCTCCTGGAGCTTGCTCAAACTCATGTCCATTGAATCAGTAATGCTATCTAACCATCTCATCCTCTGTTGCCCCCTTCTCCTGCCTTCAATCTTTCCCAGCATCAGGATCTTTTCCAATGAGTCGGCTCTTTACATCAGGTACAAAGTATTGGAGTTTCAGCTTCAACATCAGTCCTTCCCATGAATATTCAGGACTGATCTCATTTAGGATGGACTGGTTGGATCTCCTTGCAGTCCAAGGGACTCTCAAGAGCCTTCTCCAACACCACAACTTGAAAGCATGAATTCTTTGGTGCTCAGTCTTCTTTATGAGTTGCTGACTAATACGCAAGTGGTAAATTAGTAAGAAGGTTGTTGAGATGGTAAGACATTAAAAAACGACTCAAGAGTGTACGCTCAGGAGGAAACGGTAGGGCTGGGGAAATTCGGGGCCAGAGTCAGAGGGCGCTTTTGGGTCAGGTTTCCACGAAGATGAGAGAAATGAGAGATGGGAAACTACTCAGGTTTCAAGGTAGACTTCAGAGTCAGTATAAAGCTACCTTACCTCCCCACACTGAGTCATCAAGGACATAAAGGAAAACAGCACTACTTTGGCAGCAAGACAGAAAAGACATAGTGGAATCAATATGGAAAAGGATACATCGTGTTCAGAATAATTCAAAAAGTGAACCACTTCCAAAAAAAAAAAAACCTAAAAATAAAAAAAAAAGGACTTCCCCCAAGGCTCAGTGATTAGGACTCCGTGTTTTCATTGCCAAAGACCTGGGTTCAACCCCTCATTGGGGAACTAAGATCCCACAAGGTGCGAGGTGTGGCCAAAAAAAAAAAAAAGTGAACAGAGGAAGGTGAGGGAAAAGACATAAGCAAATAGGAAGCAGCAACTACCTCCCACCTTTGTCTGGAAGGACAAAAGAAGGAGGTGGTAGAACTATGGTGGTAGGTGGGTGGGACATGGGTGGGGGAGATTCCTGCACTGTGAAGGCAAGAACTTTGGAGAGACCTCCTGACAGGTGGGAGCCGGAATTGCAGTATATGTAGCAGGAGATGTAGTAACTCCCAGAGGTACCGTTTCCGTGGTCTGGAGAGAAGGTAGGAAATGCACTGGCTTCTCCTCCCATCCTGCCTGCTGGTCTTCTAATGCCTGCCATTGGCTGAACCCTGCTGGTAACCAGGTGATGGGAATCTGGAAATTACAGCCTGCAGGGAAAGGCAGATGAGAGCCAATAAACAATGACCCCACTGAGTAGAAATGTGGTTGTCTAACTAGAGAGGCCTCATAATATTCAAAGACAAGATCTGGAGAGGAGTCATATAACATGACTGAAACTAGAGCTGTCTGGAAAAGACTGCTCCTATTAATTTCCTAACAAATGATCACAAATAGATTGGCTGAAACATTACACATTTATTCTTTCACATTCTGGGAGTCAGAAGTCTAAAATCAGTTTCACTGGGCTAAAGTCAGAGTGTCACCTGGGCTGGTTTATTCTAGAGGCTTCAGAGGAAGATCTCTTTCATTGCTGTTTTCAGCTTCTAGAGGCTGCCTTCATTCCTTGGCTTGTGGCCCCTTCCTCAAATCACTCCAACCTCTTCCTTGCATCATTACACCTCTTTCTTTGGCACTCACCTTCTGCCTGCCTCTAATAAGAACTATTTGTAATTCCATTGAGCCTATCAGGAAAATTTAGGATCATCTATCCATCTCAAGACCCTCAACATAGTCATATCTTCAGAGTGCTTGTTGCCATATAAGGTCACATATTTGAAGTGTCCAGGATTAGGACATGAACGTCTCTGGGGGCCATTACTCAGACTACCACATGTGATTACTTGGAGCTGAGTCAAACCATGGCATGGGTCTTCCTTGGGACTGGGAATAGTCATTCATTTTACAGCTCGAGTCCTGAGACCTTGCTCATCACAGTGAGACAGGACACACTGCACTTTGCACACTTGCTGTACTGCTGTGGAATTGACATCTCAGCAGAGAAGGAGGTTTGAGTGGGACTCTCAGAGGGAGGTTGTTTGGAGTAAACATTGTCTTTGGTCCCTCTTTGGCTGAGTCACCCAGCTCAACACCAGGGACAGAATGAAACCACCTGCAAGGCCACCTCCTTTGCTTCATTTCCTCTTGTCTCACACCAGCTGTAAAGTTGCAACCACATGGCATGAAGAAGGTGTGAGAGGAGTGCAGAATCTAATTGGATCTGCCAGGAAGTGGTGTGGTCTACAAATAATCAGAAGAGAACCTACCATTCAATGAGGTACATAAAAAAATAGCTTAGCCTGGGTAAGGGTTTGAAAACTTGAGATCATCACATAAGGGGATGACATAAAGTATAACTTTAAACCTGGATCGACTCAACTCATCTGCAGGATATAGGATTTGACGTCTTTTATTGTCAAAGAGTCTATCCCCAAAAGGCTCAGGATGTCTTTCAGTGACTCAGAAAGAATCCTCTTAGATTTATTCATCCCCTATTCCTGCCTACTGACTTCAGATCCATGATCAATAAGCAATCTCAGGCTGCCTGAGATGATGATCCTGTTGTGGTCACTGGCAAGGCAATTGCCTCAACTCTCTATAGGAAACTATAAGATAAGAAGAACTGAAAGCAGAGATGACAAACCCATATATGAACACATGCGTACTAAGTATGGGAGTATTTCATGGATGCTTGACAATAAAAGTACGTGTGATACCTTAGAGAATTTAGCATATTAGAGAAACTGACAGCTTAGTCTTATGCCCTTGATTTAAAATGTATAATTGGTTTTAGGCTTGTGTTTTAAGCATAAAGCATAAGAAAAATGGACCTCGCCTGTAAGTGGTATTATACTGTTTAAAAGGACTTACATTTTAATTCACTAGATGGACAAAAGTTTCTAATAATACTTCTTCTGGTTGTAAGTTCTTCCCTTTAGGCATTTGAAGGGCTTAAAAAGCAATCAAATACAATACTTTTAAATTAACTTCTTTAATTAATTTCTTCTATAATTAATGAAGTTTAAAATTTTAAAAGGGGGAATTTCCTTGTTGTCCAGTGGTTAGGTCTCGGCATTTTCATCTCAGGGGGCATGGGTTCGATCCCTTGTCTGGAAACTAAGATCCCATAAGTGGCAAGGCATGGCCAAATAAATAAGTAAAATGTTTAGAGGGATCTGATTAAGTTTGTAAATGGGATTTATTGTTAGAATGTTCAGTGTGAGTGGATCAAGTACCCATCAAAGGCCTTCTTATTTTTATTTTACTCAATTTGCCAGACTTATAAATAGCCTAATAAGATTTTTAAGTGAAACCTCAGGCCATAATGTAAACAACATTTTACATTTATCAATCAACTAGTTTAATTTTATGGGCTTCCCAGGTGGCTCAGTAGTAAAGAATCTGCCAGCTAATGCAGGAGATGTAGGAGACATGAGTTTGATCCCTGGATTGGGAAAATCCCCTGGAGAAGGACATGGCAACCCACTCCAGTATGTTTGCCTGAAGAATCCCATGGACAGAGGAGACCGGCAGGCTATAGTCCATGGGGTCTCAAAGAGTTGGACATGACTAAGCATGCATGCACATCAGTAGCTTAATTTTAAACTTGATAACTATAAATATTATTTTCTGTGCACCACTCCAATATCAGAATACTCACACTGACAGTTCACAAACCTATATGGGAAGCTCAGGGCTGGGTCAGCTCGGAGTTCTCTCCAGCAGAAAGCAGCTTAACTAGGATTACACTGATGGAGATTTTGAGAAGCCTGCCCAACACATAACATTTCATGTTGGAGATTTCTGATATGCTGCAAATCACATATCTACTCCCAAGCGTGGCCTTCAATTCATCCTTACCATTGCCACCTCTGTGTTAAGACCTGCCATTCTGTTCTGAATTGATCTGTTTGGTTGGTTTTGCAGCCACCCCCAAAACAAACTTGGTTCTCAAACTCTCTCCTTTATGGACATACCTCATCATGCTTCTACTCTGTGGGTCTGGAGCAACTGTTTGCTTTTCAGTTTTGCTTTGAAGTCTGTAGCACAGAGATTGATTCAGTTTGGCATCTCTCTCTCCAAGTTTACAGCTTGTTTATGATTTCCTACTTTGCATCTATTAGATTGTTGTCTTTTTTCCTCATCCTCCTGTCTGATTCATGACATTTTGCTTGGCTTTGGAATCAATCTCTCAGGAAGTACTTGGTGAGGTTTTGTGTTGATGACATAAGATGAACATGAATGGCATTTTGTGTTGCAAAGGAAAAAGGATTGCATTTGTGTATTTTGGAGTAATGCAAGGAAAGGGAGCTTCTGTATGATTGTGGGGAGAAAGTGACAGGATCTTGTCTAATTTTTAAGGCAGCAGGGAAAACAAATTTAGACTGAAATAGGCAGAATGGAGCTGAAAGGCATCCTATTACCTGAGCATTAGGGCAGAGAGCTAATCAATCTCAGACAGCCCCGCCAGCTCACATTTTCCAGGTCATCTGTCTTATCACTCCATTGTGTAACTCAGGACAATTCATCGCCTGCTCATGGTCATTTTGTGTTTATGTTTTTCAGAGTATGTGCTGAAAAGCTCAAATTCAGCTGATTCTGCTGAGTTCCTCATGTGTGCATTTGTCTTCTTTTTTGCCTTGATTATTTTGCAATAGGAAATTTACTCTGACTTTAGAATCCCATCTTAGGCAGGTAATAGTTGTGGATCTCACTTGAAATTGATACAAAATATACAAATATAAAGGGGCTTCCTCTATGGCTCAGAGGGTAGAGAATCCATCTGCAATGCAGGAGACACAGGAGATGTGGCTTTAACCTGTGGGTCGGGAAGATCCCCTGGAGGAGGAAATGGCTATTCACTCCAGTATTCTTGCCGGGAGAATCCCATGGACAGAGAAACCTGGTGGGCTACAGTCCATGGGGTCGCAAGAGTTGGACATGACTGAATACACACATACACACGCACACACACACATACAAATATAGAATGAATGATGAAGTCTTAGGGGCATTAGCTTCATCTTCATCTGGGAAAATTGATCCACATTATTTCCACACTCAGGAGACCCTCACATTTATGATAAGGCACCCCCAGATGAACTGCTTTTTCACAGGGAGCTTGTGTTTACATATGAGACATAAATAGTTCAGGAGATTGTTGTTCAGTTGCTCAGTCGTGTCCAGCTCTTGCGACCTCACAGACTATAGCCAGCCAGGAATCTCTGTCCATGAAATTTCCCAGGCAAGAATACTGGAGTGGGTTGCCATTTCCTCCTCCAGGGGATCTTCCCAATCCAGGGTCGAATCTGCATCTCCCACACTGGCAGGCAGATTTTTTTTACCACTGAGCCACCAGGGAAGCCCGGGAGAGAGCAGGGACTGCAGATAGAACAAGAAAACAAGATAGGCCATGAGTTAATAAATGTTGGAGCTGGGTGATGGGTTCATGAGGGTGCATTATACTGTCAACTTTTGTTTACACCTGTAAGACTCTGATGCTGGGAAAGACTAAGAGCAGGAGAACAAGGGAGCGGCAGAGGATGAGATGGCTGGATGGCATCACCAACTCAATGGACATGAGTTTGAGCAAACTCTGGGAGTTGGTGATGGACAGGGAGGCCTGGTGTGCTGCAGTCCATGGTGTCACAAAGAGTTGGGACATGACTTAGCAACTCAACAACAACATCATAATAACATAAACTTTAGTTTTCCCTACTGCTCAGAATATAGTCTAAACTCCCTGACAAAATTATCACTCTAAGCACTTCTCTGGTGCCCAGTGGCTAAGACTCCATGCTCCCAATGCAGGTGGCCCAGGTTTGATCCCTGATCAGGGAACTAGATCCCACATGCCACCACTAAGATCCAGCACAGTCAAATAAGTAAACAAATATTTTAAAAATAGAATAAATGAAAAGTCAGTTTCACCAAAAAAGTCAATTTTGTTTAAGAAAAAAACAAACAAAAATTATCACTTCATGTACTTGAGAGAAGGTATTCTTTGGGCAAACCATAAATCATGGTTTAAAATTTTAAAAATTATAGCCCATAACTAATTTACAGTCTTAAAAATAATTTGCAAATGGTAAAGAAAATCTGCATTTTAAACAATTCTTATCAAATCTAAAAATTTTCTCTAACCTCTTGTTGGCTGTGGCAAAAATGGGGTAATTTTTCACTAAAATTCTCATTCTCTTCTTCCTTGGCTACATTTCCTGGACTTTTTGCCTCTGGGTGGGGCAGTATGACTAGTGGCCTTTGAAGGAAATAGACGTGTCACCCACAAACCAGGCAGTTAGAAGTTGGGGTGCTCTTACTGTGCAATCTTCTTTCAGTTCAGTTCAGTCACTCAGTTGTGTCTGACTCTTTGCGACCCCATGAACCACAGCATGCCAGGCCTCCCTGTCCATCACCAACTCCCAGAGTTCACCCAGACTCATGTCTATCGAGTCGGTGATGCCATCCAGCCATCTCATCCTCTGTCGTCCCCTTCTCCTCATGCCTCCAATCCCTCCCAGCATCAGGGTCCTTTCTAATGAGTCAGCTCTTCGCATCAGGTGGCCAAAGTATTGGAGTTTCAGCTTCAGCATCAGTCCTTCCAATGAACACCCAGGGCTGATCTCCTTTAGGATGGACTGGTTGGACCTCCCTGCAGTCGAAGGGACTCTCAAGAGTCTTCTCCAACACCACAGTTCAAAAGCATTAATTTTTCAGTGCTCAGCCTTCTTTATAGTCCAATTCTCACATCCATATATGACCACTGGAAAAACCATAGCTTTGACTAGACAGACCTTTGTTGGCAAAGTAATGTCTCTGCTTTTTAATATGCTGTCTAGGTTGGTCATAACTTTCCTTCCAAGGAGTAAGCATCTTTTAATTTCATGGCTGCAGTCACCATCTGCAGTGATTTTGGAGCCCAGAAAAATAAAGTCTGACACTGTTTCCACTGTTTCCCCATCTATTTCCCATGAAGTGATGGGACCAGATGCCATGATCTTAGTTTTCTGAAGGTTGAGCTTTCAGATCCAGTGCTGAACCTGAGAGCTCTTCTAAGATGGCAGAACCTTTGACTCAAAGCAACCTGGGCCCCTGAGTGATTGTGTAGAGCAGAGCTCCCTGCTGACACTCACTGGAGTGTGAAAGTGAAATCACTCAGTCATGTCTCACTCTTCGTGACCTAGGGACTATACAGCCCATGGAATTCTCCAGGCCAGAATACTGGAGTGGGTAGCCGTTCCCTCCTCCAGGGGATCGTCCCAACCCAGGTATCAAATCCAGGTCTCCCGTACTGCATGTGGATTCTTTAGCAGCTGAGCCACCATGAGCAGTAAAAACATCTATCATGTTGAGCCACTAACATTTTGACGTCATTACTGCAGTTATTTTGCCCTGATTAAGATATTGTATAAGCATTAGTACTTGCTTAGGAAAATGACTCTCAGCTAACTAACTGGCATTTTCCCCCTGCAGAATGGTTTCAGTGGTCTTATAGCTCTGACAGTGCATGGGGAAAAAAAAAGTTTACACACGTCCTTGCCAACATTGACTATTATTCTATTTAAATTTTTTTGCCAACTTATGTTTAATATAAAGAAGTATTTTATTCTTTGATTTTGCATTCCTCTCATTATTAATGAGGTTGAATATCTTATTTATATACAAGTTAACCATTCTGATTTTCCCTTCTACACATTGTTCGTTCATATGGTTTGCCCATTTTTAAAATTGGGATCCCGAGTTTTTTCTTATTATTTTACTAGTGTTCCTTGAAATACTAATCTTTTATGATTTTTTGACTTGCAAATATTTTCTCCCAACCTTACACTCAATTATTAAGTTTTTCTATTGTGCTGTTTGTTGAAAAGATTTCCTTAACTTTGATGTAGTCAGATCCATACTTTTGGTCTTGTGTTTAGTACTTTTGAAGTCTCTCCTGGGAAACTATTTGTACTCCAACGTGACAGAGGTAGGATCTGACATTTTTCCATTTATATTTTTAAGCAATCTGGAATGTTTCTTTGTACACAGAGTGAGTGAGGTAGGAATAAATTTCCTTATTCTCATTATGTGAAAAAGGCCAGAATTTCCCACAGTATTTCCCATAGAAGATGAATCATGTGAGATGTTAAGTGGGCAGCAGAAGAAAAAGAGTTCCATGGTTAAATACATTTGAGATAAATCCGATTAAACAATGGCAAATACACTTTTACCCTCCATATCTTTTCCAAGTCTTTAATGATTGCCAGGAGAAATATCAATAACCTCAGATATGCAGATGACACCACCCTTATGGCAGAAAGTGAAGAGGAACTAAAAAGCCTCTTGATGAAAGTGAAAGTGGAGAGTGAAAAAGTTGGCTTAAAGCTCAACATTCAGAAAACGAAGATCATGGCATTGGGCCCCATCACTTCATGGGAAATAGATGGGGAAACAGTGGAAACAGTGGCAGACTTTATTTTTGGGGGCTCCTAAATCACTGCAGATGGTAATTGCAGCCATGAAATTAAAAGATGCTTACTCCTTGGAAGGAAAGTTATGTCCAACCTAGATAGCATATTCAAAAGCAGAGACATTACTTTGCCAATCAAGGTCTGTTTAGTCAAGGCTATGGTTTTTCTAGTGGTCATGTATGGATGTGAGAGTTGAACTGTGAAGAAAGCTGATCGCCAAAGAATTGATGCTCTTGAACTGTGGTGTTGGAGAAGACTCTTGAGAGTCCCTTGGACTGCAAGGAGATCCAACCAGTCCATCCTAAAGGAAATCAGTCCTGGGTGTTCATTGGAAGGACTGATGCTGAAGCTGAAACTCCAGTACTTTGGCCACCTCATGCGAAGAGTTGACTGATTGGAAAAGACCCTGATGCTGGGAGGGATTGGGGGCAGGAGGAGAAGGGGACGACAGAGGATGAGATGGCTGGATGGCATCACTGACTCGATGAACATGAGTCTGGGTGAACTTCGGGAGTTGGTGATGGACAGGGAGGCCTGGTGTGTGATTCATGGGGTCGCAAAGAGTCGGACACGACTGAGCGACTGAACTGGACTGAACTGGACTGAATGCGCTAGCATACATTTTGAACATTAAGGGAGAATCCATAGCAGGGTTAGGCAAACTACCCACCAGTCCATGGGCCAAAACTGGCCCGTGATCTCTTTTTTTGTACAACCTGCAAGCAGTATTTGTCACATTATAAAAAGGTTGAGAAGAAGGTGCAGCCAGGCAGGGGGAGGAAGAGAAGGAAGAGGGAGGCAGGAGGGGGAAGAAGGGGAATATGTAACAGAGATCATACGTAGTCCATGAAGCCTAAAATATTTGCTGGCTGGCCCTTTCTAGGAAAAGTTTGCCCATCACTAGTCTAAAAGGTGTTCAACATAAACTGACCCCAGAACCTTTAGGATGAAGGTGGTCTCATGGCACTTGATTTCTGCCACACAAATACCAGGCAGCACTGACCTCAGCTAGGTTGAAACCATATTAACAAAAGCAAAAAATCTGGTGATTTTCCAATTAATTTGAATGCTGTAGAGTCACACAATTATTAAAGATTTAGTTGACCTTATTGGTCGTTCAGTCACAACCTTCTACCCAAAGTGGGTCCAATCAATAAAAACATGGCTGCAGAGCAGAAACACATCTGGAGGCAGCTCCACACACATTTCTTTCCCCGAAGCCATTCTGCCACCTACACTGCCACTGAGGTCTGTCTGTGCTTCTGCTTCACCCACTCACTCTGAACTCTAAATTCTATTTTTATTTTTCCATTGCTTCGAGGTTGCTGAAAATATTGATAAACCTTCCATTTCACAGCCTTGCACTCCTGCTTTTTTCCTGAAATTGTTTCTTAAGGGATCTATCTAAGGTGGTTTCCTTTCTATATATATTTAAAAACACTTTGAAAGAGACAGATTAGAAATTATTTACTATGTGAATTTCTAATTACTGCAAAACAGTTATGGGGTAGGACAATGGGACAAGAATCAACACAATGGACCAGTGGATAAGGTGCAGAAATTTTAAAGATGTTTATCCTCCTCTTGACTGAATCTGTATAAAAGGATTCTCTGCCTTTTAGAGATGAACTTTGGGAAGAGACATGGAGAATTTAGAAAGTTCCCCCAATATGCAGCCAAAATAATTAGGTGGTTAAAAAGGAGTGTGAGGGGTACTTTGAATGTGAGCTAGACATGTATCCAAAGAATGAAGTTGCAGTTCAGTTCAGTTGCTCAGTTGTGTCCAACTGTTTGCAACCCCATGGACTGCAGCACACCAGGCCTCCCTGTCCATCGACAATACTTGGAGCTTACTCAAACTCATGTGCGTCGAGTCAGTGATACCATCCAACCATCTCATCCTCTGTCGTCCCCTACTCCTCCTGCCTTCAATCTTTCTTCGCATCAGGGTCTTTTCCAATGAGTCAGTTCTTCACATCAGGTGGCCAAAGTATTGGAGCTTCAGTTTCACTATCAGTCTTTCCAATGAATATTCAGGACTGATTTCCTTTAGGATAGACTGGTTGGATCTCCTTGCAGTCCAAGGGACTCTCAAGAGTCTTCTCCAACACTACAGTTCAAAAGCATCAGTTCTTCAGTGCTCAGCTTTCTTTATGGTCTAATTCTCACATTTATACATGGCTACTGGAAAAAACATTGCTTTGCCTAGATGAACCTTTGTTGGCAAAGTAATGTCTCTGCTTTTTAATATGCTGTCTAGGTTGGTCATAGCTTTTCTTCCAAGGAGCAAGCATCTTTTAATTTCACGGCTGCAGTTACCATCTGCAATGATTTTGGGAGTCCCCCAAAATAAAGTATCTCACTGTTTCCATTGTTTCCCCATCTATTTGCCATGAAGTGATTGGGACCAGATGCCATGATCTTAGTTTTTTTAATGCTGAGTTTTAAACCAGCTTTTCACTCTCCTCTTTCACTTTCATTAAGAGGCTCTTTAGTTCCTCTTTGCTTTTGCCATAAGGGTGGTGTCATCTGCATATCTGAGGTTACTGATATTTCCCCCTGCAATCTTGATTCCAGCTTGTGCTCATCCAGCCCAGCATTTCTCATAATGTACACTGCATATAAGTTAAATAAGCAGGGTGACAATATACAGCCTTGACGTATTCCTTTCCCAATTTAGAAGGAGAAAAATATAAAATTTATAGTGGTGAAAACTGGCAAATACTACCTTAACCAGATGAATAAGGTTAACTTTACCAGTGATGTCCTATAACTGATGTGTACCCCCATTACGATATGATGAGAAAGGTACTTCACCTCTGTGGTATTCTTTCCAAAATCCTATAACCACAGTTTTCTCTTAAGGAAAGCAACAGACCAACCCAGATAGGGGGACATGCTACAAAATGCCTCAAAAACTATCAAGGTCAAGGGGGTGGAAAAAAAAAAACAACAAGGAAAAACTGAGAAATTTTCAGTGGAAAACAAGAACATACTAAGGAAACATGACAAGTAAATGCAAAGTGGTATTCCAGATTGGTTTCTGGAACAGGAAAATAACTTAAAGGAAAACCGGGTGAAATCAGAATAAGATTTGGAGTTCAGTTAACAGAACGTGCCAGCGTTGGTTTCTTAATTTTCACTAATGGAGTCTCATTGTGTGGGATGGTAGCGAGTGGGTGCTGGAACTGGGAGAGGGGAGTGAATATAGGAAACCTCTGTAATATTTTTACAATTCTCTTGCAAATCTAAAACTGTGCTAAAGTATGATAAGATGTTTATTTAAAAAATGAAATTGGAGGGGGAACAGAAAACATGTGAAACAGTGGTGAATGGTGATGGTATTAGGAAGTGTTCAGTTGTGGAGTGCAGATTGAATTCTTCAGGCGTTCAAAGCAGAGAGAGAGAGTAGTAAGGGCTGAGATGGAAGGTTTCATGGAGCATTGGATGGGAAAATGAGCACCTTACAGATGACAGGGGCAACATGAGTGGACAGAGGACTGAAGGAGTCCTGCTCAGGGACCAACGCAAATGAGCTCACCAGAGCTGTGTGGGCAGAGGTCGGAAGGAGATGGGTTTGGACAGGTAGAGTGAAGCCAGGCAGGGCTGGAGCTCCTGGATAGGAGGGGCTGCTCAGAACAGATGTGTCTGTATAAAACCACTGAGTAATTATTGGAAAGAAAAAGATCTTTATTGGCCAGAGGAGAGAAAGCATGGTTAATAGTTCTCTGCAGGCACCTTAATCATTTTAATAACTGGGAGGTGCAAATTATAAATGAAAAATAAAAGTCTTGTAATAGGTAAAGTGCTTTTTTTTTTCTTCAATATTTGGCTGCACCTTGAGGCCAGTGGGATCTTAGTCCCCTGATCAGAGATTGAACCTGTGCTCTTGGCAGTGAAAGCATGGAGTCCTAACCACTGGACCACAAGGGAATTTCATAAAATGCATTGCTATGAAGGAGAATAAGCAGCCCTTTTGCATGGGCGTGATGATCTGATTGTGTGTGGTAAGGGAGACTTAAATTAGACAAGATACAGTGCCTTTTGACTGAGAAGCCATTAAGTCTTAGAATACACCATGAGGGCTGGCATAGAATCTCTTACAGAGATGGGAATACAGATCAGGCTGGAGGGCTGGTGTACCTTCTCGGCAGGATAACCCTTTACTCCAGGTTTCTACCAGATCTATGGCTCTGTGATTTGAAAAACAGTTTTGAAGACCTGGGTCATGGCTCCTGGTGAAAAAAATCAATGGCTGTACAGGGCTTTCCCACTTAGCTTTTCATTTTTACATTCTTAGGTCAAGCTGGTGACTGTAACACTCAGGAAAATGATAGACTGCCCTGCTCAGAGCTCTGGGAAATCGGAGGAGAAATAGAGTACGTTCCTTTGGGTGCCTGGTTCTTTGGGGCCTGGCCTATTGCATTCCTGCTAACCCTCATGGGCCTCACCAGCTGTTGATATGATGAATCCATTGCTTCTGATTCTCAATATGCTCTTTGATCCAGTCACTCTTGGCTACATGCAGTCTGTTACAAAGAGCAGGAGCAGGCTTTCAGAGACGCAGAGAAGCTTCCATGAACATCTGCTGAGTCTCACAAGCTTCCGGTCCCGGGGGAAGGACACCATTTCTCAATCACAGCCTCTGAGATTTTTTTGCATCCATCCCATACAAACAAGAGTTTTTCTGGTAGCTCATTTCCCTGGTATGCTTTCTGGAAAAGCAAATAAAACTCTCTTATCATCTCGACTTACACACTCTTCCTGTTATCCACATGTTGCTGCTGTGAATAAGACATAGCTTGGGTTCCTACAGATACAGAGAGCCATGGAGAAGATGGGGGCCTTCTGGGCAGGAGCAGATGTGTTTATGTCCTACCTGTGTCAGACTGATGGGGTCCTTGAGGCTGTCAATAGTGACACAAGCTGATTTTTTCCCCTTATCACACTGAGATCTCCCCTCCTGCCAACATAGCATCCTCTGGCCATCACAGCAGGCAGACAACACTGTTATCTTGCCTCCAGTCAGAGTGCTCTTTCACTGGCTCCCTGGGAAATGAGGTCTACCTTTACTGGTACCCTGATGTCAGGGGGAGGGTAGGTAGGAGAGGGGTGGTGGGGTCAGCAAACTGAGCTGCTTCCATAGGCTCCAGCTTGGAAGAGGGGTTCAGGCTCACCATTCCCCGTGGCTCCTGAGAAAACAAAAAGTGAAAGTTAAACCACCACCTACTACCCATCACTGCTTCTGTGATTCATAGAAACTGTAGCCTGAGAGCAGCATATATACATCAATCACTTAAATGGAGGGTAGCATTTCAATGTTTTGTTTCATCTCTAACTTCTTCTCTACCCTCTTCCTCATCCCCACTTCCAGATGACGCTTTTGCCCTTCTCTTATTACTGACATTCTCTACACAGTGTCTGAGACGATGCTCGATAAATGGAGTAAGGTTGACTCTCCATGAGAAGAGAGATGTCTATTAAGATACAGCTATAGAATTCAAGCTCTTGAGGGAAATGGAACAAAATATCAATAGAAGATATTGACCACTGAATTCAGGGACCATATAATTTGGCAAGATGGAGGCTGTAGGTGGCCTTGCCTAGAGTAGTCACAATGGAGTGCTGGGGAGAGGATCTCAGTTAAGTTGGTTTGAGGAAGGAAAATGTAGGAAGGAAGTGGAGACACTGACCATGGGCTAAAGGTCATGTCAAAGGGCATGAAGTCAAGGGAGGGTTTTAGAGGCTACTAAAGCATGCCTGTCTGCTGGTGTTGATGCTGTTTGCTGATCTAGGGGAAAAGAGAGAACTGATGAGACCCATTCATTTCTTTTTCTTACTTTTAAAAAAGCAAAGTCCATTGTGAAGGATTCAATTTCACTTCATGGCCACTGCTCTTTCTACTAGTTTATAACTCTGTCAGGGTGGAAATCATATCTGATTCACTTCTGCATTTCAAAAAGTGCTTGGACATCAGGTCCATCGGGGCAGGGATCAGGACTGCCTTTATTCTCATTGTGTCCATAGTGGCCAGCACCATACTTTGAGCACAGTAGGTGCTCAATAAACTGTTGTGGCATTGAGCAGTTGCTTAAAGGATGATGGCATGAGCACAGGCATGAGCGGACTCGACTATCTACTTTATGGAGTTTCTGTCGGAAATTTTGAATCATGAACTGCCTTCTTTTCTCTGCCTCTGTCAGTTCTAATAACTTGCTCTCTAAAACACAGACTCATACTCAGGAAACATTAAATTTAATTTACACCTAGAAAAACAGGTTTGTTGCAAAGGAACCTACCTGTAAGTTTCAAGTTCCCAGTAGGACTGATTTTGGGGGGTTTTCCTCCATTTTGGAATATCTTTTAGTTACAGTTTTCTGTTGTTTGGCCATGCTGTGTAGCTTGTGGGATCTTAGTTTCCCGACCAGGGATAGAACCTGGGCCCCTGCAGTGAAAGCAGCACATCCTAACCACTGGATCTCCAGGGAACTCCCTCATTATAGTTTGCTTTATAAAGTGTGTTCTCACCTGTCATCTCAAGCTTTTATCAGTCCTGAAGCAAAGTGAGGGTCGGATATGATTCCCATTTTAGAAATGGGGAAGCGGAGACCCAGAGGACTTCAATTTCCTTGAGTTCACACAGCTCATTGCTGCAGATCAGGAACTTGACCTCAGATATTCTTGCCCTCCGTTTAATGAATTAGTATTTAAGTTCTCAATTTAGTAAGAGCTCTTCACCCACATCCTGTGACTCAGAGGACCCACTCCTGTTTTTCTTCCACTTGTTTCATTTCTGTGCAAAGCAATGACAAATCTGTATTTCTCCAGGGCAGGCCGTGGTTCATCAAAGCTTCTGCCAAGTTTTAACCTTTTCTAATACTTGAGACAGATGGGACAGGCCATAATAAGGCTGACTTTGCTTTGTGGGAATTGCTGGGTTGGACCAGATGCCATGCATCCAGCCTGGAGGCCGAATCCTCCAGTGGCATTTAGGGTTTTGTGATATGTGGGCTTCTGAGCAGGCAGGCAGGGGCTGAAGCACTACTGTTTACCAAATTGAAGCAGATGTTCCACTCTTTGAAAGGTGAGGTGGAGGCCCCTCCCCTCTGAAATCTGTTTTAAAATGTGTCAATCTGGGAAAGGTAGGCTCCAGATACATACACCTGAGACTCTGTTATGAGACAAGCTTGACTAACAGGCTTCCCTGGTGGCTCAGCTGGGAAAGAACCCACCTGCCAATGCAGGAGACAAAAGAGACTCAGGTTCAATCCCTGGGTCAGGAAGATCCCCTGGAGGAGGCAACAACCGACACAAGAGCCTATTGTATCTTCTGGGAAATGAAATAAACATAATGATAAAGTAAAGACAGTGAATATTAGATGCTGAGTTGAGATTCACTCATACATGTGTCTAGGACATACTCTTGGTTAAGTGTTGGGCTGACATATGAGCATAATGAAGTGAAAGTCGCTCAGTTGTGTCTGACTCTTTGAAAGCCCATGGACTATAGAGTCTGTGGAATTCTCCAGGCCAGAATACTGGAGTGGGTAGCCTTTCCCTTCTCCAGGGGATCCTCCCAACCCAGGATCGAACCCAGGTCTCCCACATTTCAGGCGGATTCTTTACCAGCGGAGCAATGAGGGAAGCCTGACATATGAACACAGCAGATTCAACCCCACAAGCCATCCAGTGTTTACAGACCAGCCAATTAATTAAAAGACTCAAAATGTGAACAACTGGATTATATTGCTGCACTCTATCAACTCCTAAAGGGATATGTGGTTCTGTTTCTTTTGTTTTTCCTTTTCTTAATTTTAGTTTTATTGAGGCATAATTGACATAAAATTGTAAGATGTGCATAGTGTACAGAATGGTGATTTGATATACATATACATTGCATGGGGCTTCCCAGGTGGCTCAGATAGTAAAGAATCTGCCTGCAATGCAGGAGACCCAGGTTTGATCCCTGGGTTGGGAAGATCCTCTGGAGAAGGGATAGGCTACCCACTGCAGTATTCTTGCCTGGAGAATTCCATAGACAAAGGACCCTGGTGGGCTACAGTCTAGAGGGTCGAAAAGAATTGGACACAACTGAGTGACTAACACTTTCACTTTTCATACATTGCATTGTTTCTTTATTTTTAATCTATCATAAAATAGAGTTAGCTGAAGCATTTGACATTGTCAGAAGTTGACCACTTCAGTGAAATAAGGATGTACATAAGAATATACATGCATTTCTATATACATTTTGTCTTCACCTAATCATGAAGGAGTTTAGTGGAAGAGTTGATGATTATGGAGCTTGGATCGACTTATTTCCTCCTTTCACCCTCTTTCCTCACACTGAACACACACTCTGTATTAGACCCTTCTCTAAGTATTGGGGATACAGTAGCAAATACGGTGGACATGGTCCTTGGCTTTACGGAACTTACAGTTGAGGTGGGGAGAGTATAGTAGATGGGTTGATTGGAATTATGTAGATAATTAATTATAGTGTTTGTAAAAACTGCATAGAAATGTAAAGTGCTTGAACGGGGAAGACAGAGAGCAATGGATACATTCAATGTCCATTCAATGGATATGTGAGCTGAATCAACAGGGCTGGTGATTCATTCGATATGGGTGGGGGTGATATTTGATATGGGAGGGTAGGTGAGGGGTCAAGGACAGGACTGGACGATTAGCCGGATGGATGGTGGGAGAAGATGGAGGAGGAACAGACTAGTAAGAAAAAAATCCAAGGGAAACTGGATTTTTTTCTGGGTGAAGATATCCTATACCGATTTCCCTTCCTCTCTCTCTCTCTCTTTCTCTCTCTCTGTCTCTCTCTCTCCAGTATCTTCATTCCTACCCACCTCCACCCCACAAAGAAAAGAGAATTTCTGAAAGTCCTTTTTTGATTCCCCAAAAGAAAATTATTATCTCAATGAGCCAGAAAGACAGGTCCAGAAAAAGCCTGTTGTGCAGGCTTTTTCACTCCTGATTGTAAATGGCACTCTAATCTCACCCTTTGTAGGAACCATGATGGTGATCTGCTTCTCCATTTGATGGCCTGCCAGCCTGTCTTTTCCTTGTTATGTCCTATATTGTGAGCTTCCTGAAGGTCAGGGTAGTGTTCATTTTTTTTTTTTTTTTTTTTGGTCTCCCTCCATCTAAATAGAGCATGGCATTTAGTAGGTAACAATAATTATTTGTTGAATTGAATGATAAGACAGTTGTATGAATGCTGGCTACAATGAACTTGGGTTCTTTTATGCTTGCCTAGACTTTATGTGATCTTCCTAAGCACTGTGTATTTCTGCGTGTGGCTCCTTTTAAGGAAGAGGTGTGTCTATCTTTCCAACCACTGCCTCTCCAATCCTGATATATGGTTAAGTTCAAAAATACTTGTTCAAGAGCGGTGGTTGCCAGAGGGGAGGAGGGTTGGGGATGAGTAAAACATGAAAAGGGTTTTAGGAGGTACAAGTTTCCAGTTGCAAACTAAATAAATCACGGGGATATAAAGTATGGCATGGTAACAAGGGTCAATGAGAGTGGAGAGCGTACTTGAAAGTTGCCGAGAGAGTAAGTCCTCAAAGTTAACTTTGTGCAGTGACAAGTGGTAACTAGACTTACTGTGGCAAACATTTCACAATATCCACAAAAATAAAACCTTTACGTGGTATACCTGAAACCAATATAATGTTATATGCCAGTTAGAACTCAGTAAATTTGTTTTTTTTTTAATACTTGCTCCGTTTTTGAAAAGAAGAGGGCAAAGTTATTAAAAACCTCCAAAAGCATTCTGCATATTACGCGGGTAAGGAAACGACAACAGCAACAAAGTACACCACTGATGAAACTGAAGAGCCTCAGAAGTACTGCTGAGGTTTATTTTATATATTTAATTAATTTATTTATTTTTTGGCTGCACTGTGAGACATGTGGGATCTTAACTCCCCAACCCAGGACAGAACTGATGCTCTGAAATGAGGAGTCTTAACCACTGGACTGCCAGCCAAGTTCCCCCTATGGTTCATTATACAGTCGAGTGTTTTTACCCACAGGCGGACCATCTTTAGATTAGACGAGTTTGATTCAGATATTAGACCCTAAATTAATTTTCACAGTCAACAAGATTGGACGAATTTGACATTTTGATTCTCAAACTAGAAAGGATGGTGGCTTTTCTTCATTGGTTTTCAATGATGTTCCGCAGAGTCTTTGGGGTTTCTTGGAAATCTTGAGCAAGCCAGTTGAATGGGGCTCTGACCTGTTACTTCTGCCTTCACACCGTGCACCTCATCTGTATTTATTTTGCTTACGTACCTGTAAAATTTCCTTTGAAGAACAAGTTCAATGACTTTAAAGAAAAAAAAAAAAACCCAATGTCAGATAACAACCTAACACTGTTCTCAAATAATAATAATATTCCTATATGTAAATTTCTTACCTGAGACGTGATGGTGGCATCTGCTTGTCTTTGGGAAACAACAGCTTAGTCTCCTAGAAAGTACGCAAATCAGTATCAGTTCAAACATCAGAAAGTTACAGATGCTTGTAAAATGCACATCTTTTCCTTTTTTTTTTTAACTTGCCTGTTTTCTGGTGTAGGTTTCCCAACGGCTTGCCTCTTTTCTTGTGTCTACTTTCCATTGTGAACTCTTTGAGAGCAGTAGCAACAACTTTGGTTTCTTTTGAGGTTACCACAGTGCCTAGCACAATAAAGTTATACTAAATAAATAAACGGATGTTTGGATGCATGAACGGATGGATGGACTAGTAGAAGAGTGACTGTGACAGAATACAAATGCCTGAGACTTGGTAACTTTTTTCTAATCCTGTCTCAGCAATCCTGTTTGGTAAGACCCTGAATACATTGATTTTGTATCTCATTATACTAAATATAAAAATTAAAAATAGAGTGTGTTTTGCAAATTAAGGATAATGAGTCACTGTTTCTTGGGAATAGAGAGTGCATGAACAAATTAATTACAAAGTCTTATGTTATTATCATTATAATGTTAATTATAAGATGTAGCTGCTGTTGAGGAAACTAACCCAGGAAAGAGAGGTTATATGAGCAGTTGGTTCAAATTTTGGGCCAATATTCTGGTGAACAAAATTATTGTTTATAACACAGAGGACCTCAGACCAAAGTTTGACAGAATATAGGCTGTATTGGGTTTCTGCAGATTCAGTAACAGCGATGACCTAGTAGCCAAAGGAGACATTGAAAACCAAGGCAGATTTGAAGAGGAAGAGCCAACAGTTGTGAAGGGTAAAGATTTCCATCTCTTGTCAACTGCTATGCTGGATGAATGTACGTCTGTATGAATAAATTTAGTAGAACTTATTAAGTTGTTTTCCTGTGCAAGAGCTGGTGCTGAAGGAAATGAGAGATGAGTTACTAAGTCAGGGGAGACAAGACATAAACATATAACAAAGGAAGTATGAAGGCCACAAGAGAAATAGTGTTCAGTGGGATGAGAATTCACGAGGAGGAGAACAATCTTACTCTAAATATTGCTTATTACTTGGATTACTTATGCCTTGGTTTTCAAATAAAATAAAACCTTTCATCTTCTCAATAGAGCCTTTAGAATAAATAAATATGTAGAAAGTATTTCTGGCAAAGGTATGCATTCCCCAAAGAAGGAGGCCATTTTCATACACAATTGTGTTTCTTCGTTGGGACAGCCGGCTCCATTTCGCTTCCATCATGTCGTGAAGGCTCTTGACGTTGCAAAGTTGTCCCTGATTCTGAGTCAAAATTGAATCATCAGATTGACTGACCTCGCCACACCATGTGTTTTGAATTAAAAAATTTGTGTGTGCATGTGTGTGTGTGTGTGTGTGTGTGTGTGTGTGTGTGTTTAGCACATGAAAACAAGGACTCCCCAGGCCCCATATTCTTTGTTATTCCTACATTTACCAATGTTTTCACAATTCTGTGAAAACAACGTATCTCTGATATATTCAAAGTACCTCATTTTTACAAGGCAGGATATTAATATAATCCGGAAAGACTAAGAATAAGTTGATACGTGTACTCCTCCAAAAAACAACAGTAACTTTTGACCTTCATGCAAATCTTTCGATTGGAAGGGGTTAGTTCAGTTTTCAATTTAGAAAAAAAAAGGATAAATAGATGATAGATCTAAAAGAAAGTTTGAAGAAAAAAAGACATATATAATCTCATTCTAACTTAATACACAATTTTTTATTTTCATGCATTTCCTTTCAGTTATTTTTTTCTTCATGTCATTACCTTCCACTCATTCCTAACTCACCCTACCTGATTCTACTGCCACCGGGCCACCAAAATTGCTCCTATCAAGTCACCAACGGCCTCAGCAGCTTGCTTTCAGTCTTCATTTGCCTGATCTGCCAAGAGCCTTCAGCACAGTCGAGGCCCCATCTCTTTCTTCCTTATTCTCTGTGTTCCAACACGTTGGGTTGACTGACTTTGGGTCCACTGTGTTCTTTTCTGTTAATGGTTTCTGCCCTCTGTGTTCTCTGTTCTGTCTTACTTAGAACTCCTACTATCAGATCTCCTGGATTAATTCTCTAGTTTTCTTACCTTTAATGTCTGATTTCCTGTCCCTTTTCATGGCTGGGATATTCTCTTATCTCTCTGAGGATATCGATGATTTTTTTTTTTCCTTCTCCAAGCATAGTCTTTGTTTTTTCCAAGTTACTTTTTAACTGAGTATTTATTTTGGTCTTAGTCTTTCAAGATAACGACTGTCCAGATGTGTGCTCACGTAAACGTTTCAGTAAGTTTGTTTGTAACTGAGAGATTGGGAGCTCTGAGAATGTGGATGGTATTGACAAAGCATTGTGGTTTGCCTGGGACTCCTAAGTTTTAATACTAAATGTCCCTTGAACTAGGGAACCCCTCAGTCCTAGTTAAGGTCACCCCCTGGATGTCAGATCATCTAGAGGGTGAACTGTCTGGAAAGTTCCTAGGGAGCCCAATGTCAGTGTCTTCATTTCCTTTTTCCGTGAGTTGGCAGATTCCCCAAAGCATACTTTTCCAATTTCCTGCATGGAGGTCAAAGCCCTGCCTTCGAACGTTTTTGGACTTTAGTTGAGGGAGTGCAGCAGGGATTGTCAGCTTCCAATATGAAAATAGCCTCTTAATCTCACTTCAGCTGTGTCTGGATTTTCCTGTTCACTGTTTACTGAGTGCTTGCCATGGGGCAGGCACTGTTTTTAAGCACGGGAGAGGCTACAGAGGATAAGACACAAAAATATCTGCCTCTGTGATGCATGTATGAAAACAGGCAATCAATCAGTTAATTCTTAAAAATTATGATTTGTCAAAAAGAGATAAATGCTTTGAATTAAAAAAAAAAAAACAAAACAGGAGTGAAGGAAAGATAGAGCTAGGGTGAAGTGAAGTGAAAGTCGCTCAGTCGTGTTGGACTCTTTGCAACCGCATGGACCGTAGCCCGTCCACTGGCAGGCAGGGTCTCTACCACTAGCACCACCTGGGAAACCCCTTATTTTATAAATAGTAGTAGGTATATTGGACACAACTGAGCGACTAATACTCACACACGCATATGAATTTAGGGCTTCCCAGGTGATGCTGAGTAAAGAACCTGTCTGCCAATGCAGGAGACATAAGAGATGCAGGTTTGATCCCTGGGTGGGGAAGATCCCCTAGAGGAGGGGATGGCAACCCACTCCAGTATTCTTGCTTGGAGAACCCCGTGGACAGAGAAGCCTGGCAGGCAACTGTCCAGGGAGTCACAAAGAGTTGGACACGACCGAAGCAACTTAGCACACACACACACATATGAATTTAAGGCTATTTTAAATAGAGTGATCAGAGAAGATCTTACTGCGAGGATGACATTGAGCAAAGACCTGAGGGATGTAGGTGGTGCTGGAGGAAGAGCCTCCCAAGCAAAGGGAATGAGCAAGGTCCCTGAGGCAGGAACGTGCCTGATATCTTTGGGTATGGTTGTAGCATAATGTGTGGGCTTCCCTGGTAGCTCAGCTGGTAAAGAATCCGCCTGCAAGGTAGCAGACCCCAGGTTGATTCCTGGGTTGGGAAGAGCCCCTGGGAAAGGGATAGGCTACCCACTCCAGTATTCTTGGGCTTCCCTGGGTGGCTCAGAGGGTAAAGTTCCACCTGCAATACAGGAGACCTGGGTTCGATCTCTGGGTTGAGAAGATCCCCTGGAGGTGGGCTTGGCAACCCACCTCAGTATTTCTGCCTGGAGAATCCCCAGGGACAGAGGAGTTGCAAAGAGTCGGACACAACTGAGTGACTAAGCACAGCACAGCATTGCATAGTGCGAAAGGAGGTGACTAGTCATTTTAATTATTATGTGTAAAATAGACTGCATAGGCTAAGAGAAGAACAAGTAACCCAGTTAGGAAACCATTGTATCACTCCAGTCAAATCATGGTGGTGCCTTGGACCAGGACCAAACTGTGACCAAATTGCTGCTGAGAAATGGCTAGTTTCCAGATATGTTTTCTGGATTCACGAATGGATTGGTTCTGAGGAGACAGAGAAAGGAAGGAATCAAGGATTGACTCCAAGGGTCTTAGTCTGAGCATCTGGAAGAATGGAATTGCTACTTGCTGACACGGGGGAGACTATAGGGAAGCAGGTTTGGAAGAGACATCATGAGTTAGGTTTTACACGCCATATTTGAGACATCTATGGAATGTATGTGTGGAGTAATAAGTGGCTGTAAAAGTCTGGTGTTACGTGGTTCTGCACCCAATTCCAATGCGTGGAGGGGCAGCTCCCCCAGCCCTCCCACATCGTCAAGGAATGCTGGGGGCATCAGCTGGATGTACTATATCCCAACTCAATTCAGACCCCATTTTTGCAGAGGTGACTCAGGCCATAAAGAATCTGCCTGCAATGCAGGGTTTGATTCCTGCCTCAGGAAGATCCCCTGGAGAAGGAAATGGCAACCCCATCCAATGTTCTTCCCTGGGAAATCCCATGGCCAGAGGAGCCTGGTGAGTTACAGTCCAAGGGGTTGCAAAGAGTCGGACATGACTGAGAAATAGCATCAGACTCCACAGGCAAAGTGTTCAATCCCACAAGACCACTTTCCACTTCAGGTACCAATCACAAGTCCAGTTTGGTCCCTGTGCTTCTGACTAACTGGCCATAACTGAGAGGTCCTCATGACCCTGCTGCTGCTGCTGCTGCTGCTGCTAAGTCACTTCAGTCATGTCTGACTCTGTGTGACCCCATAGACGGCAGCCCACTAGGCTCCTCTGTCCTTGGGATTCTCCAGGCAAGAATACTGGAGTGGATTGCCATTTCCTTCTCCAATGCATGAGAGTGAAAAGTGAAAGTGAAGTCGCTCAGTCTTGCCAGACTCTTAGTGACCCCAGGGACTGGAGCCTACCAGGCTCCTCCGTCCATGGGATTTTCCAGGCAAGAGTACTACTTGGGTTCAATTAATTTGCTAGAAAGGCTCACAGAACTCAGAAATCCTGTTTACTCACTAGGTTGCTTGTTTATTATTAAGGATATTAAAGGGTATGAATCAATAGCCAGATGAAGAGATACATAAAGGGGACTTCCCTGGCAGTCCAGTGGTTAAGACTTCACCTTCCAACACAGGGGGTGAGGGTTCCATCCCTGGTGGGGAGTTAAGATCCCACGTGGTTCGTGGGCAAAAAATAAAACAGAAACAATATTGTAACAAATTCAATAAAGACTTTAAAAATGGTCCATTAAAAAAAAAGACCTTAAAAAAAAAAAAGAGAGAGAGAGAGATACATAGTATAAGTTTCCAAACAGAGGAGCTTCTGTTCTCATGGAGTTTTGGGACCCAGGATAGTTGCAAGGAGATCCAACCAGTCCATTCTGAAGGAGATAAGCCCTGGGATTTCTTTGGAAGGAATGATGCTAAAGCTGAAACTCCAGTACTTTGGCCACCTCATGCAGAGTTGACTCATTGGAAAAGACCCTGATGCTGGGAGGGATTGGGGGTAGGAGGAGAAGGGGACGACAGAGGATGAGATGGCTGGATGGCATCCCCGACTCAATGGACGTGAGTCTGAGTAAACTCCGGGAGTTGGTGATGGACAGGGAGGCCTGGCGTGCTGCGATTCATGGGGTCGCAAAGAGTCGGACACGACTGAGCAACTGAACTGAACTGAACTGAACTGAACAGTGGCACATGGGAACATTCTGTTTCCTCAACCTGAAAACTCTCAGAAAACTTATTCTTTTTGTTTTTTGATGGAGGCTTCATTACATAGGCATGATTAATTAAATCATTGACCATTGGTGATTGATTCAGCCTCCAGCCCTTCTTCATTCCCTGCAGATCAGTCCTAATCCTCTATTTCTGGTTGGTTACCCTGGCAACCAGCATCCATTCTTAGGTGCTTTCCAGAAGTTGCCTCATTAACATAAACCCAGTTGTGGTAGAAAAGCCTTTTTTGTGTGTGTGTGTGAATTTCACCTTTACGGCTCTGAAGTGGTTTCAGGGACTGAGCACAAGAGACCAAATATAACAAAAGATGCTCCCACTGCTCTTCCAGACCAGGAAACTCCACGGGTTTGGGGAGCTGTGAGCCAGGGACTGTGGACAAAGACCAAATAAATATTAAAAATATATTTTGGTCATCTGAAGGACCAAATGCAAATTTCTTATAAATCACAATATTGTAGGTACTCAAGGAAGAGGCTGGAGATATAAATTCCAGGGATGGCATTGAAGGTCATGAGGCTGGGTGAAATTGCCTAGGAAATAATACAGATTAAGTAGTGGACTAAGCATGGAATGTACATCAACATTCAGAGGATGAGGAGATGAGAAGTAACTAGCTCAGGAAACTGAGAAGGAGGGACCAGTTAAGAAGATAGAGAATCAAGGGAGAGAATTATCTAGAAGTCAACTGAAAAAAAAAAAAATGCTTCAAGAAAGAGTGATGAACTGTTGGCAGGTGCTGCTGGAAGAGCCCTCTAGTTCAGAGATACTTTGATCCATTTGGTTCAGAGAGCTTGTGGGGCATATTCTCCTGGACCAAACTGCCAATCATCTACCAGGGTCAGAAGAGGGACAGTCACCAGCTTGAGCAGAATAGGAAAGAATAATGGGAAATGGGATATCAAAGTGCTTCTTAGATTGCTCACACTTCCCTTGTTCTAGTGGCCCCCTCCAGTCATTTCACTTTTAAGTGAATGCCACCGATTTCTGAGCCTTAAAAAGTAGCCTCCTTGGGACTTCCCTGGTGGTCCAGCGGTTAAGAATCCACCTGCCAATATGGGGAACATGGGTTCTATCCCTGCTCTGGGGAGATTCCACATGCTGTGGGGGCAACTAAGCCTTTGTGCTACGAGTACTGAAGCCCATGCACCCTGGATCCTGTGCTCCACAGCAAGAGAAGACACCACAAAGAGAAGCCTGTGCCCTGCAACTAGAGAAAAAAGCCCTCAAGCGGCAATGAAGACCCAGCCCAGCCAACAATGGATAATACATATAACTTAAAAAAAGAAGCCTCCGATGGATTGATTCATACTTTGCCCCCACTGCCTGTTTAGGAATCTGCTTTCTCTGATGTGCTATGTCATTTACTTCTTGATGATCTACTACTTTCAGACTTCGCTAATAAAATTGCTATTGTCTCCTTTTACTTTGGTCCTTGTGGACTTAAGCCTCTTAAAAAGATCCTTCCACTGTCACTTAGGGAAGGAGTAATAATGGATGCACATATCCAACCCATCTTCTTCACCTGGAAGCTGTGACCACCGTTTTTGATGGTGTGAGGTTGTCAACTATCTGGGCGTATATCATTTGCTTAACTGTTCGCCAATTTGGACATTTGGGTTGCTTCCAATGACACATAATACTATGCAGTAAATCTTCTTGCATATAACATTGTTCATGATTAGGATTTTTTTTTTGCTCTGGATCAATTCCCAGAATGTAATAACTGGGTAGAGAGGTATTAGAATTTGATACAGTAAAAGGCCATATAGCAAATAGTTCAAAGCATAGTCTCTGGCGTGTAAGTCAGAGCGCCTTTGTCTGGATACCTGATCTGCCATTTGCTAGCGGTGTGACCTTGGGCAAGTTTCTTAAACTCTGTGGGTTCCAGTGTCCTCATCCATCAAATAGTAATAATACTAGTAGTATTACTGAGAGGAGTACAGTAGGTTAACACACATAACCCACTGTGACTGATACACAGTAAGTTAAGTCAATAAGTATTCTCACTACCATCATTGTGATCACCATCATGACATTGATAAGTATTGCCAAGCTGCTCTTCAAAAGGGGATCAACTTCAATGCCATCAGCAATGTGTAACTGTGCCCATGTAAACACTTCTTTGCCAACCAAACTCAGTAATTATTGTAAAAGGTTCTTAAACAAGACTGTCTTAAATTCCTCTATAGTTTTTGTAATAAAAAAATGGACTACAGGACTTCATTGTTAGTGTTCCAGTATATACAAGGAAAATCTTAGCAAATTATGTGCAAATTCTGATACAGGGGCTTCAGATGGGGGAAGTCACATCATACTTGGATTTGACTTAAGCAAAATCAATTATATCCCTGAATAGGAGAAGGATAAGAGAAAGAGAAAAAAATTAAACCTATAGTGATTTTTTTCTAACCATTCCACTCAAAGAATATCTGTGAGTTTGAGATGTGATTTTCCTCAGTTGGTCTGAGGTTTTTTTTTTTTTTCCTAAACTTTTACTCTTGTATTGAAGTATAGACAATTGACAATGTTATAATAGTTTTAGGTGGACAGCAAAGGGACTCAGCCATATATATACAAATATCCATTTCTCCCCCAAACTCCCCTCCCATCCAGGCTGCCACATAACACTGAGCAGAGTTCCCTGTGCTCTGCAGTAGGTCCTTGCTGGATACCCATTTTAAATACAGCAGTGTGTACATGTCTAACCCAAACTGCCTAACTATCCCATCCCCCTGGCAACCATAAGTTTGTTCTCTGTGAGTCTCTTCCTGTTTTGTAAGTAAATATGCCATTTGTAGTATGAGCATCTCATGTGGATTGTGATTATACAGTTTTAGATCGATTTTCATGCTACATGCCTCCCAGAGCCAAGAAATGCGGTTGGCCACTGTTTTGAGAGCTGCTGTATCAGTGTATTCCTAAATGATGTTCAAGAAACACTTTGATCATGTGTGAGACTGTCACCACATCCAAAAGTCTGTAGACAAAAATGATGACATCATTTTTGGTCTGTGGCTTAACTTTTTTTTTTTTTTTTCTGCTTGAGGCTTTTGATGTTGAACCAGCTAGGTGATTTTCACTGATGCTATGCTGGCTTTGGATCCAGACATACTTCCTTTCTTTGTTTGCCTGGCAAATTTAAAGCCATCCTTCAAGATTCAGATCAGGCCAGAAGAGTTCACAGATGCTGTTGACGCATTAAGCCACTGTGTTCAGACCATCACGTGCGGACTCTAGTATAGCAGTTTTGAGTCATATTGTTTGTATGTCTCTCTCCACTGGTCTGTGAGCTTCTCCAGGACAGGGACTGTGTGGTAGCAATTTTTGTACCCCTGTGCTGTGCTGTGCTGTGCTGTGCTGTGATTAGTCGCTCAGTCATGCCTGACTTTCTGCAACCCCAAGGACTGTAACCCACCAGGCTCCTTTGTCCATGGGGGTTCTCCAGGCAAGAATACTGGAGTGGGTTGCCATGCTCTCCTCCAGGGGATCTTCCCAATCCAGGAATCGAACCTGGGTCTCATTCATTGCAGGCAGATTCTTTACCAGCTGAGCTACCAAGGAAGCCTAGTGAAATGCCAGGAACATAGGAGACATTCAATACAAACTCTTGATTGAATGAATGAGAAATGGAAATTGAGATAGAATGAGAATCATGTATGGATGTGTCACAACATCCAGGGGAAATGAAAACTCGTCAACAAGAGTAGTAGTAACTACTCACTATTAAAGAGTAGGGTGGTCCAGTAGGTAGGAATCTGCCTTCCAATGCAGGGGATGTGAGTTTGATCCCTGGTTGGGGAACTAAGACCCCACATACCACCAGGCAACTAAGCCCATGTGCCACAACCAGAGAAGCCCAGGAACTGCAATGAAGATCCTGAGTCACAGTTAAGACTCAATACAAAAAAAAAAAAAAAAAAAAAAGACTCAATGCAGCCAAATAGACAGATAGATAAATATTTTTTTTGAAAAACAGAGACTATCTGTATTCCAAAAGCCCCATATGAATTATAATCTTTCTTGTAAATCATTTAACTTATTTTACAGATGAAGACAAGCCAGTCTCAGAAACTATGTATCTTGTCCAAAGTTCCCTGGCTAGGAAGATGGGAGCAAGGATTTGAACCCAGTTTGTGTATCTCCATCACTCTCTCCCAATTCCCTGATTCCATCCTATCAGAGGTAGAAGAGGAATCAAGTGGGATGCTCAGAAAGCAGCCACTGAATTTGGCTATTAGGAGGAACTGGGGACCCTTGCTGATTTTAAGGGGCATACACCTATCTGTCCAACTTTATTTTGGACCCTGTGTGTCCAACTTTATTTTTGACCCTGGTAATGAAGCTCCTGGTCACAAAGCATGTTGTCAGAACCCAGCTCTTCATTAACAGAAGTGCCATTGAGTATCCTTCAAAAGATCATCATGTTCTCAAAAGGAAGCACAAGTTTACTATGGAGATACGGGTCATGATGTTGCTCAGGGGACACAGGCCCAGAACTCAGGGACAACTAGGAAACATGTCCTTGCATCAGGCTGGAAGTGAGCCAGGTGCCTGAACAGAACTTTCTGGAGAGGACTGAGGGTGAGGGAAGAATGCACAGACATGGATGTGTGTGTTTGTGTGTGTGTGGGGGGGCGGGATGGGGGTGGGGGGTTGGAGTGGGCAGGGATGGGTGTCATCCTTGAGATGAGCGCCCAAGGACTGATGACAGCAGGAAAAGCTGATCTCTGAGCTAGTGAGATGCATCTCTTTACATAGCACTGGGACAATGACTAAAGTCCACTTGCTTGCCCGATTAAAATGTGATGCAGATGCACTGCTAAATGGAAGCTTGCTAAGTGTGAGTCATGATGACAAACCACAGCAACGAGAGATACTGAAACCCTTCCCCTCCTATGCTCAAAGTCATTGTTGGCGATGATGCTTCCAAAATTAACAATCTCCCCAGTTCTTTTATATATAACTTTCCTAAATCAAATGTAGCAGGGTGGTCTTGGCTCCACCTGTGTGGAAGTTGGACTGTGGAAACAGAGTGACTCCTTTTGGACCCCAACAAGTTGTAGGTGATGGAGATGAGGACTTCCTTTTGGCTGAACGGAGAAAAGAGAGGTTGAGGGCTCGGGCAGAGTTTTTGATGCAGAAAGTATGGACGGGATCCAAGAATTTGCATTTCTCACTAAAAACTTGCCAGGTTATATTGATGTTGCAGATCCAGGGACACTTTTAGAACCATTGATCTAACCATTGCTCTTGACTCCTGAGAACAAACACAGATAAGCTTACCATAAAGATACTGCTTAATCTGTAAACCCCACCAAACTCCAAGAATTACAAATAAAGTCTTTACGTTAGCCACTACAAAAGAGTCACTGTCTCTCACTGTATTTCCAGGTTGAGACAATTTCCAGACAAGAGGTCCTTGAGTAGAAGAAGGCTGTGACCACTTACAGAAGGAACGTGCAATCGTCTGACATGTCCTTTATTGCATATGTTCCTGCAGCTTCTCCAAAGGGTCCTGTGGTCACTTACTAGAAGAAGAAAACATACCGAGTCTAACTGGAACATTAGAAACTATCTCTAAGCAACATTAATTTTCAGGGACCCAGAATGCCACTCTCATCTACAGAGTGGAGGCTTATCAGGGCCATGCAACAGATGGAGATTTAACCTAAAGTCACCTCACAGTAGACCCCATAGTTATTGCCCTAGCTTTTTAGTGTATTGTTATCATAGATTTACTTAGCAGTCTTCAGAATCCCCTCATTGGGTCCCTGACCCATGGAATAAATCTGTTCTCATTGGAAAGGTCAGTGAGAAACCTCTGACTCAGTAAATCAAATGCAATGCCTCATCCTTGATAAAACTGAACACATAAATACCATTATTATGGACCTGAAATGATATAGGAGTGGGGTTATTTTCACATTCTCATTGGATTGCCCTATTGGTAGTATTACAAGTGGTAGATTTTGGATCATGACAACAATTTGCTGTAAGCTTAATCAGGGAATAATGACAAATTGGAACTACTCTTCTGGATGTGGTCTCTTCAGGAAAGTGAATATATACATCCCAACCCATTGAAGCATCCCATCCCATTGAAGCATCCCATCCCATTGAAGCAACTTAGCAGCAGCAGCAACATACATCCCATGCAGTCAGAAGGCAGCTGTTGGTCTCTATCCCCCCAAACAGAAAATATGTGGAGTTGTATGCTTTCACCTAGTGACTCCGGGAGATAGTGGAGGGCAGAGGAGCCTGGTGTGTTGTAGTCCACGGGGTCGCAAAGAGTCAGACACGACTCAGCAGCTGAACAACGGGGAGGAGGGCAGTATACCTTCCATGTATTGCCCAGGAACACATCAACTTCCTGTCCTGTGCCTCACAAGTCAGTCTGCAGGGGCTTTGATTATCCCTGTCATCATCTTATAGAAGATCACACCATTTCACGACACTGATGAGATAGACTTCTGGGAGCAGAAAGTTTCTGGAGCTCGATATACTTTGCTATGAATGAGGGGATTGGGAGATGGACAGTCATGAAGATACTAGGCTTGAGAGGCCAGAAGGCTGAGGCAGGATGGGATACCATTACAAGTCAACACCTTGTTGCTACATCTTGTAACCCCTGCCACTAAGGGAAAAGAAAACGCTTAGCGGAAATGTTTGGATTTTGTAGAAAACATATACCACCTTTGAATGTTCTGTTTCTGCTCACTACACATGGAAAGACAAGCAGCTTTAAGTAGAGCCGGGGGCAAGAGAATTCTCTCCAGCTGATTGTGAGGGCAGAGCAACAAGGCTCCAAGGGTTTGTTGCGAATTGTCACGTGGAATGAAGCCTATAGGGAATCTCAAGGGGATTGGCACAGAAGCGCTCCCTAAGGCTTTCTAGCAAGTGAAGGCACTGTTCACCTTTGAAAAACATCTCCTGCTTGCTGGTCAGCCCTGTTCAAGACTGATAGTGGGGGGACTTCCTTGGTGGTTCAGTGGCTAAAGGACTACATGCTCCCAATGCAGAGGACCTGGGTTTGACCCCTGGTCTGGGAACTAGATCCCACATGCTGCACCTAAGAGTTCCCAGGCTGCAACTGAAAATGCTACATGCTGAAATGAAGACCTATTGCAGACAAATAAATAAATTTAGAAAAGGAGAAACACTGATAATGGGACAATAGGCAATCAGGTCGTCTTGACTCTTCAGTTATATTTTTTTCTGTATTTTCTTCACTATGGTGTCATGTTCCTATTTTAACTATTTTCCCTCTTTTCTCTTCCCACCTCCATGATTTTGAATAGAATGAATTGGTAGTGGTTGCCTTAACTATTGTGTGTGTGCTCAGTTGCTCGGTTGTGCCCAATTCTTTGTGACCCCGTAGACTGTAGCCCACCAGGCTCCTCTGTCCGTGGGATTCTCCAGGCAAGAATACTGGAGTGGGTTGCCATTTCCTACTCCAGGGGATATTCTGGACCCAGGGATCAAATCCACATCTCCTGGGTCTCCTGCATTGGCAGGCGGATTCTTTACCACTGAGCCACCTGGGAAAACCCCTTTAACTACCACTAAATCTTTACTCCTTTAATATCTAGTCCATAGGATATTATGGGTATTCTAGAAAATCACCACAGATAGGCCTCT
Organism: Bubalus kerabau; assembly: GCF_029407905.1. Taxonomy (NCBI): domain Eukaryota; kingdom Metazoa; phylum Chordata; class Mammalia; order Artiodactyla; family Bovidae; genus Bubalus; species Bubalus kerabau. The sequence goes on along the minus strand of NC_073635.1, from coordinate 19,225,981 downwards.
TATAGACACAGAAGAGTCCCACTGAGACTTCCAGGTCATGAGCTGGATGCAGTCCCTGATAAGCTTTGGTGTTGCTATCTTTCTGAGGAAGGAGTGAAAGATTGTCCGATTGTGTGAGGGATGGTTACATTTCGTCAGGTAGAAACATTTGGGATGAAGAAGAGAGTCTGTTACTGCTGGATAGCCAAAGGGGTGGACGGTTGTGGACATTTGTTATTTCTACAAACAATACCTCAGACTCTGCTTAGTGCAAAGCACAATACCTAATGCCCAGTGGCTGAAGCAGAACGCCTTCTCTATACCAGTTCTCAGGCCCATTCTGGAGCCTTGCTCTTGCCCATGTACCTGAACTTGAGTCTATAGCCAATCACAATTCCAAATGTCTAATATGATTTTAATAAATTGCTTTTGTACTTATACCCATTTACATAGTTATTTTCTACTGCATCTAGCTGAGAATCCTGTCCAATCTTCTCATTAAAACAACTGCTGGCCACCTTCATAAATTAGGAGGGGGATTTCTTGGGTAGTAGTTACAAATCTTCTTGTCACTGTATAGGGCTATCTCCCACTGCATATTAAATAAATTGACATTCTAATTCAAATACTGATCTCTTGTAAGTTTGGTTTGCATGAATCCAACCCTCTGAGTCTCGTCTGCTCTGGTTACACTAATAAAATCCCAGTGACTTTGTGACAGCTGACTATGAGGTTCTGTCTGAGTGGTTGCCTCTGATCTACTAAGATCTCTCTGTCTTTCATCTTCAGCCCCCAAATCATGCCATGACTGCCTCCTGGAATTCACATCTCCAGGGTGCATTCACGTCCTTTCTCTCACTTATTCCCCTACAACAAGACAGGCAGGCATTTTTACCTACAGCCTACAGGTGAACAATGAAAGCTAAGCATGCAACCAGCTGAGGCTTCCCTGGTGGCTCAGTTGGTAAAGAATCCACCTGCATTGCAGGAGATTGCCTGCAATGCAGGTGACCTAGGTTCAATCCCTGGGTTAGGAAGATCCCCTGGAGAAGGAAATGGCAACCCACTCCAGTTTTCTTGCTTGGGAAGTCCCACGGACAGAAGAGACTGCCAGGTTACAGGCCATGGGGTCACAAGAGTTGGACACCACTGAGCAACTGAACCACCACCTCCATCATTCAACCAGCTTGAGATAAAAGAACTAAAGAAAAGATACATCAACAAACTAGTAAGAAGATCAGAACCCAGAACTTGGGTCGTTGGATTCATGGATCAGCCTACTGCAGAGGGTGCTTTGCTTCGTTTATCAAATCCAAAGCAGGCACAGTGATGGGGGGATGCCTGTGTATGGAGCTGGTGCCATCCACGCCCATCAAAAAACACCTGTGGAGATCGCAAGAGCTACTTCAGTGAGTGTGACTTACTTCTAGGTGCCTTGAGCTTCTACACCTTGTGTGCTCTGCTTGTTTCTGTTTCTGCTGTTTTGAGCTCCTGTTATCTTTGCTCTGGTGTCCTTTGATCCTCATCTTCATGTAACTTTTAGGTTGCCCTTGCCATAGCCAGATTCATACAAAATCAACGCCACGAGCACCAGCACCCTGGGATGACACATTGAGCCCATGTGTGGTGTGGAAGATTTCACTCTTCAGAACCCAGAGGGTGAGGCACAGAGGCAAGCCGGTTCAAAGAGGTTCTGTGTCGGCTAGTGAGAGACGTTTTCATCTCTTCACAAATGATTTATGCCAAGTAGACAGTAGCAAAATTATGCAGATCACCACAGGAACAAAAGTCTCATGAAAATAAACCTCTCACTGAAAGGCTCCTTTTCTGAAAGTCTACAGAAAGGGAGCCCAAACCTTTTAGGCTGTTCAGGTGCATGCTGTGCACATACATGGTTTTATCCCTTTTGAGTTTGCTTTTAGTTTCCACTCTGACTTTATTCTGGGACCCACCTGTCTTTGAAATTGCCACTTAATTTACATTGCCACCATCTGAAATTTGCCAGCAGACCCTACATTACCTACATTATCCTTTCAGAAACTTAGAAGCCCTCAGTATTTTGTAGTTTGCTCTTTGCATAGCAAAGCATTTCCAGGTTGTTTTGTTTTTTTTTTTTAAATATTGTCTATACTTTAAAACCAAAATTACCAGGTTTCTATGACGCATAAGGTATACTGTTAACCTCTAAAGAGAATCAGTCAAGATTTTCTAGCAGCTCTTACCCTTGCTGCTTCCTCTCAGTGGCAATGTTTTTCACTTACTCATTCATTCAATTGGCATATATTAATCTTCTGCTAAGGATTCATCCCTATATAAAACGGCATTGTGTTTAAAAAGGAGACATGATGGGGGACTTCCCTAGTGGCCCAGTGGTGAAGACCCCTCACTCCCAATGCGGGAGGCCTGTATTCAATCCCTGGTTGGGGAACTAGATCCCACATGCCACAGCTGAAGAGTTCAAGTGCCTCAGCTAAAGATCCCGAGTGACAAAATGAAGGTCCAAGACCCCACGTGCTGTGACAAAGACCCAGTGCAGCCAAAACAATCAAGAAACAAAAATGAATATTTTTTAAAGAGGAGACAAAATGATGCTTTCTAATCAGGACTTACCACCTTCTTGGGTTGTGGGCCACAACTGGAGCTCACACAGAATACAATGTAATCATATAAACACATCCCCTGTGTGTTCAGAGAAATAAAAATCATCTGTGTTTGCTGGTACATAATCTGTAGGACACACCCTTTCAAGGTAGCTCTAGTGATAAAGAACCTGCCTGCCAACACAAGAGACGTAAGAGACACAGTTTCAGTCCCTGGGTCGGGAAGATCCCCTGGAGGAGGATGTAAAATCCAAGGACAGAGGAGCCTGGCGGGCTACAGTCCATAGGGTCACACAGAGTCGGACACGACTCTGAAGCAGCACACCATCACTGACAACACCCGCTACCCTGTGTTGGCTGCAAGTTCTCTGTCAACAACTGGGGGCCCAGAACTTCCTGACTCAGCTGGCGGCCTCTCCACATCCCTAAGTGCTCCAACTCTCTCCCTTTCAATTGCCACCAGGAAGGCAAACTTCCCAATCACGTGGCAGAAGCTGAGCCAGCCACAGCAGCTCACATCTATGAAATGCAGTATGACCACATGCTGTCTTTTTTTCCAATCAGAGGGAGTAACTTTCATCTTTCTAAAGAAGAAAGGAATCATCTTTGTGGGGGGATCTATTAAGAATCTTTTTTTTTTTTTTTTTTTGGTAACTTCTGGATGAATTTCTTTTCTAGTTTTACATTAAATTCTAGTATTTCTCTTAGCAGAAGTTACAGCTTCAATTTAGATAAACTGGCTTCTGGGACACATTAATAATTTGAGTTCTCTGAAATTGACATGAATGGAAGTGGAAAGATTACATATTCACATTTGAGGATTTTAACCACAAGATGTAAACAGAAAACTTATTAGTTTAAATAGGATTTTGATGGGCCCTTGAATGCTCTCCACCAATGTTGTGGGTCATCTGTTACTTTTATTTCTGACCTTATCAACCCATCCTCTTTCCTCTCCTTAAAGTTCAAGTCAAATCAAGGGGTATGTAAACTGGCTGTGGTTGACCACATGAGCCCGAGTTTCTTTTCTATGGTTGACTCATCTGGCAAGGCTAAATCATTTCAGATTTGGAATCTTTTTTTTTTTTCCCCTTCATACAAGAAAGTCTGCTTACTTTTATAGTCTCCTTGAAAATACCAATCAAATTCAGATAGGGCCCTCTGCTGTTAGGCTTTCCTTGCAAATGGCCTCAGCTCTTAGAGGCTGGTATATTCCACCTCAAAGAACCCATAGCACATGCCACAACTTCAATAAAGTGGAAGTCAGTCAGGCAGTCTATTAATCTAATTTATCTGTCTTTCCATCTTTCTATCTTCTGCTCAAACATGTATTGTTCACTTAACAAGCCATGCCAAACATAGTGCTGGGCATATAGATATACAGATGAATAATATGGAAACAGAGATACTAGTGTACTAGGGAGAGAGATGGGAAAACAGACGATGGTACGGGCTTCCCCGATGGCTCAGCAGGTCAAGAATCTGCCTGCAATGCAGGAGACACAGGCGACTTGGGTTCGATCCCTGGGTTGGGGACATCCCTTGGAGAAGGAAATGGCAACACATTCCAGTATTCTTGCCTGAAAAATCCCGTGGACAGAGGAGCCTGGTGGGCTACAATCCACTGGGTCACAAAGAGTCAGACACGACTAAGCATGAGCATGGAAAGTATAGTGTTGGTCTCTGCTTTTAACTCTGTTTTCAGTCTTACATTTTGGTGCCTAGAATAGAGCAGGCACTCAAATCATTATTGAGCAAATTGGTGACAAATCACAGAGGCCAGTGTCGTTGGAGTGAAGTGAACGAGAGAGGGAGAGCTGTGGATGAGGGCAGAGAGAAGGGAGGGTGGAACTGGGTGGGTGAGGTGTGGATGGCGTGAGGCTCTGTAGGGGATATAGGGCTATTACTCCAAGAAAGATGGGAAACAATAGAAGAGTTTGGGCAAAGGAGTGTCATGCTCTGACTTCAATTTGGAGTGTCCCTCTGGTTGCTGTGGGGAGAACAGACTGCAGTGAGAGCAGGTGAGAGGCTCCTGCAATAATCCAGAGGAGAGGGGACTTCCCTGGTGGTCCACTGGTTAAGCCTCCACACTGCCAATGCAGGGAACACAGGTTTGGTCCTCAGTCAGGCAACTAAGATCCCACATGCTTGGCAGTGCAGCTCAACAATCAGGAAAAAAAAAAAAAGACAGGAAAGAGATGCTGAGGCTTGAACCAGCGCTGCAGGAAGTGAGCAGCACTCAACTCTGGAAATGGTTTGATGGTATAGCCGATGGGATTTGCTGGTAGATTTGATGTGGGCAGTGAAAGGAAGAGAGGAGAGTCAGGATGACTCTAAGCTATTTGGCCTGAGAACCCAGAAGGATGATGTCCCCCACCCCCAATATCTACCAGCTAACCCCTTACTTTTTGAGTTTTCTGCCTAAGTGTCTCTTTATCATCAGAGGCCTTCTTTGACCATGTGTAGCAATCATCAAGGCTGTCACACACATTCAGTTCTCTCTTCTTAGGAAGATGGTAGGACTGCTCTTTCCACATCCTGTTTAACTCAGGTGTGATCACGTGACTCATTTGGGCCAGTGCAAAATGAGCAGAGAGGACTTGCATTTCACCATTTTCAGTTGAAATCCTTAGCACTGGTGCCTGCTTCCTCTCTTTTTCTTTAGCCTCTTCCAAAGCAATCTTTGCTTGGGAACTCTGCTCAGTATTCTGTAATAATCTAAATGGGAAAAGAGTTTGAAAAAGAATACATACATGTATATATGTAACTGAGTCACCTTGCTGTACACCTGAAACTAATTCAGCATTGTTAATCAACTATGTTCCAATATAAAATAAAAAAAAAAAAAGAAATGGTTGCTTGGGCTTATCTTCAGAGTGAGGAACGTGGAGCTAAGCCCTAGATGACCCTCCGTAATCAAGGAGCGTGACTAGAAGCAAATCTTTGTTTTAAAACTAAGATTTTAGGGGGCTGTTTTTTAATTGCAACATAAGCCATCTTATCCTGACTGATACATCACCCTAAATAAAACAGAATTCTCAACCCCTTCCTCAGTCCCCCAGCCCTCTTACTTTTACAACATCCTAACAATATACAGATGGCAGCCCACCAGGCTCCCCCATCCCTGGGATTTTCCAGGCAAGAACACTGGAGTGGGTTGCCATTTCCTTCTCCAATGCATGAAAGTGAAAAGTGAAAGTGAAGTCGCTCAGTCGTGTCCGACTCTAGCGACCCCATGGACTACAGCCCACCAGGCTCCTCCATCCAAGGGATTTTCCAGGCAAGAGTACTGGAGTGGGGTGCCATTGCCAGTATACACAGGCAAAAGGAGAAGGAGGCAGCAGAGGATGAGATGGTTAGATGGCATCACTGATGCAATGGACATGAGTTTGAGCACACTCTGGGAAATAGTAGGGGATAGGGAAGCTTGGTGTGCTGCAGTCGCAAAGAGTCAAACATGACTCAGAGACTGAACAACAGCATAGTATATAATGATTTTCTTTCCTTTGCTTTGCATTCCCACCCCCTTTTATTTGAATGAATGCTCCATGAGGATGGAGACACAGTCTGATGTGTTCACTGCTGTCTCCAGCACTTAGAACAGTGTCTGGCTCACAGCAGGTTGTCAGGCTGCACCCGCGGGCCTGCAAGCTCTGTCCTTGCCCAATCACAAGACCAAAGATAGAGCCCAGGGCCAGCAACAGAGACAGCAGTGACTTGATGGATGGGGGACTCTCACGTGTCTGAAGCAAAGACCTGGAGTGACACTCCACTGAGAAAGATGGTGGGCAGGATATAGCAGTAGTCTTCACTACTGGGGAAGAGGGAGATTACCTGTTATGGGGGTTACCAGGGAAACCAGCAGACCAGTGTGCCTTATTGCTAAACTATCACAGGGTAGATAGTGCTGATGTAAAGATTAGAACCATCGCCAGTTGGGGCCAGGGGCAAGTACACAAAGCATTTACTGGTTAGGCTCATGATGAAGAGGAAAGGTCCATCAGGTGAGTAGGGTAGAGGTGAAGCAGCGACTGGTTGAACAGGAGCTGCACAGAGAGCGAGAGAACAGCCATCTTTGGGTGGCCTGCTCACACACAGGTGCTAAGGAAACACTAGTTCTGTGAATGAACAAATGTCTGAGACATCAGGGACTGCTTTCCCAAACAGACAGCACAGAAATTGTATCTCCATTGATGCACAGGAGTGTGCCAGCAGAAGGAAATAGACTGGGGAAAGACTTGACCTGTCCAGGGAACCCTGAGGAGTCCAGCATTGTTAGAATGTGGGTGAGTAAAGACAGCTGTGGAAGGAATTAGGGTTTGGGGAGATGGAGTGAAGGAAGGAAGATGAGACTAGAGAGATAGGCTGGGGGTCTTCCCTGGTGGTCCAGTAGGTAAGAATCCGTTTTCCAATGCAGGGGACGTAGGTTTGACCCCTGGTGAGGGAACTAAGATCCCACATGCAGGACAACTAAGGCTGTGCTGCAACTAGTGAGCTTAAACCACAACTAGAGAGAAGCCCACGCTCTGCAACAAAACGCTTGCGTGCTACATCTAGGACACAATGCAGCTAAATAAGTAAATAAATATTCTTTAAAAAAAAAAGAGAGAGAGAGGTTGGATCTAGTTTCTGAAGGGCCTTGTATGCCCTCCTAATACACTTGAACTTCATTTTTTGAGCAGCGAAGAAACAATGGAGTTTTTAAATTAGGAAGTGACAAGATCAGTTTTGATTCTGCCTGAACAAATTACTTTCAGGGAGCAATCTCTGCCCAGATAATATTCTCATTTCTCTTTGCCCACTGCAGCTATATCACCCTTCATCAAATCATTCATTCGTTACTTCTCCCCAACAAATGTTTACTGATTGTTTATGAACAACGTACTGTGTAAGGGGCATGAAGAACAAACAGGAGTAAAAGATGCTCCTTGCTCTTAAATGAGCTTTCCTAATCCAGAGTTCAAATTTAGCAACATAAAGGGTGACTACACAAGCCATGTGAGCAAAATTCTGGGGTCTCTGGCTCCTGTGACCCTTTCTTTCCATCAACACATCCACTCTGGTTCCACATACGAAATTCTCTTAAGTTCACTTCAGAGTTTCACAACCTTCTCTTCCAAAAGAAACCATCATTGTTTCATCATTGCTATCACCGTCCTCAACGTCATATCATCCTCACAAAACAGCAGAAAGTTAGCATTTATCTAACACTTGACAGTTTACAAATCTCTTTGATATACATTACCTCATTTAACCCTGACAAGAACCCTATGAAGTATTGTTATCATCACCTTACAAATGAAAAACCAAACCAAAACTAAGCATGCGGTTATGAGAAGTGGCAACTCGTCCAGAATCACATACTCAGAAGGGCCTGAAATCCAGGTCAGGTGAACAGAGAGAAGTAAGAAATGACCCACACCGCACTTGCAGATTTTCTAGCTTCTAGTTTCCCACTTTGTTTCTCCCTCAGGACAACAAATATTTTCTGAGCATCTATGATGTTTCAGACACAGCCTTGGGGCTGCAGAGGGAATGGTAAAAGAAAACGCACAGGGTCTCTGCGTTCTTGGAACCTAGCAGCGTTTATAGTCTGGCTTTGGGGGAGTGGGATGGGGAAGCGGGGGGAGCTCTCCCTTTTACTGCCCCTCCTGACAAACTGGTGAGGGAGGGCTTTCTCCCACTTGGTCCAAGGACTGAACGGCACCTGCTCACTATTTCTCCACCTCTGCAGCGGCCCGCTCCTTAGCCAGTGTGTTTCCTCTGGATTAAGCACAAACGTGCTGGATCCTGCTGTTTCTGCACTCTCTGGCTGGCAGCGGACTCCAAGGTGTTCCAACAGTCAGAAGCTCCTCAGAAAGTCTATGTTACTGGTCTCTTTCCTCACTACGCTTTCCTTTCTGTGGCCTGAGCTACTGGAGTCTCGTAGTCACCTCTCAGGGCTGGCTATTGCGCAGCCAAGGGGTGGGGCTCGGTCACCAAGGGGTGGAGCTCGGTCACCAAGGGGCGGGGCTCGGTCACCAAGGGGTGGAGCTCGGTCGCCAAGGGGCGGGGCTCGGTCACCAAGGGGTGGAGTTCACAGCGAAAGCACGTTCGTCACCAGGCTTATTATTCTGCACTGGGAGCCCCGCCTGAAAGCATTTTCCAATTTTTTCCCGAGCTTACTGGTCAGCAAGCCTAGTTCTCTGAGCTAACAGCCATTTCTGACCCTGCCATCTCTTGCTCTTTAGTGCCTGTTCTGCTGCTCTTCCTCCAGGGCTGGGCTGCCTAGAGGGTACTACAGTCTGGAGGCACCCAGTAAACAATTCCTTATCACTAACATTCCCCCAGCCCCCCTGGAGATGTCTGCAGGTGACAGCGTAGCCTTCTGACTCCAGCCTGCGGGAGGCTTACTCTGCTATGCAGAATAATCGGCTATGCAGATTCTATCTAAAATGGGAAAAAAGAATTTCTAACCACTGACTAGACTTTTGATCTGAAGGGTGAAATTAACGTGGCCAACCAGGCCTGAATTATCAGACTATCGTAGGTCTGGCCTGGGGACCTTAAATGACAATAGCAGAGAGGATCTGTGGCAAACAGGGGATCTGTGGGTGGTCTCCCTTGTTGTCATTCAGTCGCAAAGGGTCGTATCCGACTCTTTGCGAGCCCATGGACTGCAGGACGCCAGGCTTCCCTGTCCTTCACTATCTCCTAGGGTCTGCTCAAACTCATGTCCATTGATGCCATCCAACCATCCTCTGTCGCCCTCTTCTCCTCTTGACTTCAACCTTTCCCAGCATCAAGGTCTTTTCCAATGAGTCGCCTCTTAGCATCGGGGTTCTCATAGTCATCACAGCTCACATTTTCTCACTTTCTGTTTGATCCATTTACTGACCCGGGTGACAAGGGAAGCCGGGAACTGAGAACTCAACTGTTTGGCACTGGACAGTTCCTTACAGGGGAGTTGACACGGGTGTTCGTGGGGTTCAGACCATGCCTCAGTCTAGCTCTGTACCAAAGAGTCCCTCTCTCCACCCATGCATGCATGGCCTCTGCCAGTGGGGCTAACCTGTGGGGAGCATCTGAAAATTCTCCATCCCTAAATCCTAAAAGCATGATCTTCCCCTGGGGCAGGTGTGGGGAGTGGGAAGTGAGCTGCAGTTATTGGAAGTGAGATGGAAGCAGGCAGAGAAGAGTGTAACTTGTCTGGAAAATAAGCATGGTCAAGAGGTGAAACTCAGCAAGAGTGGTGGAAGAAAGGGATGGTCGTATGTGTTTCTTTAAAAAAAAAATGAAAATAACAAGATTTCCAATTATCATTACAAACTCACTGTGAAAAATTTGGAAAATAAAAAGAACTACAAAGAAAATACTCATAATGTGGCTACCCACTCCAGTGTTCTTGCTTGGAGTTCCATGGACAGAGGAGCCTGGCAGTCTACAGTCCATGGGTTCATGAGGAGTCAGACATGACTGAGCCACTTTCGCTTTTTACTTTCATAAGGAAAATGGGGCTTCCTAGGTGGTGTGAGTGGTAAAGAACCTGCCTGCCAATGCAGGAGATTTAAGAGATGCAGGTTCAATCCCTGGGTTGGGAAGATTCCCTGTAGAGGAACATGGCGGCCCACTCCAATAGTCTTGCCTGGAGAATCTGATGGACAGAGGAGCCTGGTGGGTTACAGTCCATTAAGTCACAAAGAATCAGACATGACTGAAGTGACTTAGCACAGTCCTATGTAACATTTTGAAATTTCGCTTTTGACTTTTTTCTTAGTCCCTAAATACATAAATAGGGACTTCCCTGATGGGCCAGTGGTTAGAACTCCACCCTTCCACTGCTGGGCCTAGGTTTGATCTCTGGTTGCCCTTGGAGAAGGAAACGGCACCCCACTCCAGTACTCTTGCCTGGAGAATCCCATGGACAGAGGAGCCTGGTAGGCTACAGTCCATGGGGTCGCAAAGAGTCAGAAACGACTGAGCGACTTCACTTCACTTTGCGGAACTAAGATCCCATAAGCTGATTGCTGTGGTCAAAAAAAAAGAAAAAGAAAAAACAGAAAGAATTCATCATAAATACACAAATTCCTCTCCTGCTTTTGAATATGCAAAATATTTTCAACTTTATGATGATAGGTAACTTGGTGATGAACATTTTTGTTCCCAAATATTTCTCTAAATTATTTCATCATGGTGCCTTTCCTCATGACAGAGAATGAAAACATCCCAAGGGGAAATGAGAGTGGGTCTTTCAGGAAGTTGGATGGTGGGGAGACCCCCTGGGAGGAGGGCAGAAATGTCAGAGTTCACAGAGATCAAGAGCTTGTGTGCACTTCTGTCTCTTGTGTGCTTATACTATTGCAGTTTCAGACTATATTCTTTTCGCTTTAGCTTGATTTTATTTGGCAATTGGCCAAAGCCTTCATTGTCCGGAGTACTATTGTGTGCATTGATAAGCTCCCCAGGCTGCCCAACCCTTTTCTATCAGGGAGAGGCGGGAAGATAAAATTGACATTTCCCACACCTCCTGGTACTTAGGCTCCAGGATGTGGTTTGGAGGGTGCCAATCACAGGTAGAGGACTTCCCTGGTGGCTCAGTTGGTAAAGAGTCTGCCTGTAATGCGGGAGACCCGGGTTCTATCCCTGGGTCAGGAAGATCCCCTAGAGAAGGAAATGGCAACCCACTCCAGTACTCTTGCCTGGAAAATCCCATGGGTGGAGGATCCTGGTAGGCTACAGTCCATGGGATTATAGCCTACTGTAGATCCCATCTACAGTCCATGGGATTGCAGAGTTGGACACGACTGAGCAACTTCACTTAATAACAGGTAGAACAGAGTTTGGAACCTAATCAGGAGGCAGAGGAGGGGGAGGGGGGACGGCGAAGGAGGAAGCAGGCATTCATTTTGCATTACAAATAAGGCCTACCCCGCCATCCTCCTCCCCCTCCCCCTCCCCCCCACAATCCTGTTTTCCTCCCTACCCCAACCCAGAGGGAACCAATGCTATCAGATTGCTGTGCCCCTGGGTCGGGGAAGATCCCCTGGAGGAGGAAATGGCCACCCACTCCAGTATTCTTGCCTGGAGAATCCCACGGACAGAGGCGGCTGGGGGGCTACAGTCCATGGGGTCACAAAGAGTCAGACACGACCGAGTGACTGAGCATACACATACATACATTCTATTTTTGGTTTGATTCCCCAGTTTTTTATTATGATAAAATATGTGTATCATAAAACTCACCATTTTTAAGTGTACTGATCAACAGTATTAAACACTTTCATAACATGCCACCATCCATCTCCAGAACGCTTTCCTTCTTCACAAACTAGTACTCCTCGTCTATTAAACATTAACTCCCCACTCCCCACACTCCCTGGCAACCACCATTCTGCTTTCCACCTCTATGATTTGGACTACTCTAAGTACCTCATATAAGAGGAACCATACTGTGTGTGTCTTTTAGTGGCTGACTTATTTCTCTATGTCACTTAGCATAACGTGCTGAAGGTTCGTCCATGTTGCAGCATGTGCCAGAATTTCCTCCCTTTTAAAGGATGAATAATCTTCCATTGTAGGGCTTCCCTGGTGGTTCAGACAGTAAAGTATCTGCCTGTAATGCAGGACACCCAGGTTTGATCCCTGGGTTGGGAAGAGACCCTGGAGAAGGGAATGGTTACCCACTCCAGTATTCTTGCCTGGAAAATCCCATGGACAGAGGAGCCTGGCACACTACAGTCCATGGGATCTCAAAGAGTCAGACACACCTGAGCAACTGAACAACAATATTCCATTGTACTTGTACACCACATTTTGCCTATCTATTCATCCATCCATGGACACTTGGGTGGCTTCCATGTTTTAGCTGTTGTGAGTAATGCTCTCGTGAGCATGCTTGCAGGGCATCGCTGACACTGAGGCCTGTACTGCTTATCACAGTCTCCGGAACAGTCTTGCACATTGCCTGTGGTGACACATGGAGGCCCTTACTACTCTTACCCTGCCCTCTAAGCTCATCTATAGATGCGGTTATTCTATTACAGTCTCGTGGATTGAGATCATTTTGTCGCTACTGCAGGATGTGTCTGCTTTTGAGAGATGCCAATGCACTCCATGCTGCACTTTTTTTCCTTTAATAATTCTTTTGGGGAAATGAAAACCTTTATTTTGAGAACTTCAAGTACACAGTTCATTGGGTAGAGTCAATCTCTGTCTTTTTTTTTTTTTTGGCCCCACATGGGATTTCAGTTCCCCAACCAGGAATCGAACCTGGGTCCCCTGCATTGGAAGTTTGGCGTTTTAACCATGGACCGCCAGGGAAGTCCCTGTGCTGTATTTCTAAACGGGCCTTTTGAAAGAAGCCCACCGCACTGTGTGCTCCTATCTCATAAGACCACTTGATACTTTTAATTTAAGATGCTGAATATGGGCATAAGTTTCCTGCTAAATTTTTCCTGAAAGAACCACTTCTCTGTGTAATTGCGGATACTTCTACTTTTCAAAGGTTTTGCATATAAGAGGCGAAAATTAAGCTAATGCCCTCAAAATAGGAATTTTCAAATGAAGTGAACTGTGCTGGTTAGCATGCTCTGTTTAAGGAAAAGGAATATATGTTCCCATTTTCAAAGAGGCCTTTTGAGTAACTCAGGCTATCATAGGATGGAGAAAGAACGTGACTGGGAGTCAGAGAGCCACTCTGACCCCTGCCCATTATTAGCAGTGAGAAAGAAAGCACAGTAATATTTCTTATTTTTCTATTTACCTCTTAAGGTTGTTAAGCTTTAATAAGATCATGTATGGAAGTCCTGCACTCAGAGACATACCATTCATTCTTGTCTTCCTTCCAGTGTCATTCTAAATTCATCATCTATTTCTTGAGTACCAGATCTGTGCCAGCAGGACTTGTATAGGCTTCAGGGTAAAGGGACACGTCAGAGAGTCAGTCCCACCTTCGGAGCATTTTAATTAAATTAATTAATTAATTGGCCTTGCCACGTGGCATGCGAGATCTTAGTTCCCTGACCAGGGATCGAACCCATGCCCCCTGCAATGGAAGCACGGGAGCCCTAACCACTGGACTGCCAGGGAATTTTCCAGAGGGTTTTTTAACTAGTGAGAAGGGCTATGGCTAAGTAAAGAGAATGATAAGTACGATAACAACATTATGGCCAGGAGCCACACGTCCTAGCACAGAAAACGAGAGGGACCTTTACAGAGGGGTTGTGTGAGCTGGGTCTTGAAGAATGGAAATGAGTTCACCAGGCAGGTAAGAAGAACAGGTGTGAAAAAGCAAAGACAGAAAGAGCACGGAGAATTCTAAAACTGATGAGTATTTTTCTTTCTTCTAGAGAATGCCTGGTCCAGAATTCTCACAGTCTCTCCTCTGGCTGGCATCTGTTCAAATCTCTGGGCACTGCATTCAATGGGGAAGCCAGGGATTATGAAGGCCTGTCGCAGCTGGAGCTTCATGCATGAGCCCAGGGCTCCACATCTCCCTGGAAAAGACTTAGCTTGTCCTTTTCTCCCCGTTACCTTTTCACGGGAAAACTAAGTAAATCACCATGGTGGTGTGAGGCAGTCCTGCCTGTCACTGTTGATCATGAGAGATTTTTCTCTCTGGAATCAGATCATTTAATCTCATTTCTAAAAGTGGTGTTCAGGTGTTGGGTGGGTGGGTGCTGCTAATAATAACAAATGATCAATGATTCTTCCAGCAAAGACAGGAGGAAGTCATCTAGTGGACAGAAAAGTCTGTTCCTCCAGGTCTATTTAATTAAGAAAATTCCAGAGCATGAATCAGTTTGTCATTCAAAGTGGCCATTCCCAAATATAGTTCTTATGTCCCTATGCTCTTTTATAAACAAACCTCTGGCATCTGCCAGCTGCTGCAGGTGAGACAGGAATGTTTATATCCAGGCAGAAGGGCAAAAACATGATTGAAAACGAACAGCCTGAAGCCAGTGTGAAATACTGAAAGAAAAAGAAAAAGCACAATCAACTTTTTGCTGTGTAGTTTAAAAGAAACTCCAGTCCAGTTGTAGCTGAGAGATGACTCACCCTGTCCACAGAAGCATCAAGAGAGGCAAAGCAGGAGGGATGAACAAAAACAAGATTCTATTTTACATAATTCTCATTTTCATGCAAAGAGCTATTCCGACAGCTGATGAAATTAGCCAGCAATTTAACTACCTCATTATTTAGAGTGTCAGGCAAAGTGCACCAGATTTTTCTAGATAAGGATTATGACAGCTGGTCAGTAAGAAGACTGTCATAGGCCATATCCTACCATCCAGAACACCAAGGAGTGCCCAAGCTCCTTCAGAAGCCTGGGAGGAGCCATGCATACAAATCCTTTGGTTGCACTTGAGACCCACTCACATGACCTCAGAGAAGGGGCCCAGGAATCACTCCCTGATCAGGTGATTCACAATCTTGATTACACATTCACCTCACCGGAGAGAAGTTTTTCAAACTACTGAGACCTGGTTCTCACTCAAGAGATTCTCATTTATTCAGTGTGGAGTGCGACCTGGGGAGCAGGATTTTTTTTTTTTTTAATGTCCTCAGGTAATTCTGACAGACAGCCGCGTCTGAGAACCACTGATAGAAATATATAAGAACCGGAACTATAACAGAAAGATTCCAGGAAGCAAAACAATCAGGGCTACCCGCATCGCACGGCTTCACAATTAGTCACGAGGTGTTCTGTGTGAATGGCGCCCCCTGGAGGGCAACTCTGGATGTGTAAGCCTACAGTCGTATTGATGGTTCCTCCATCCTGTTCCTTGGGGACAGGGGAACTGATTGTTCCTCAAGTCTTGAACGCTGCCTCACGCTCTTTCATGATAGCTGTGTTCCTAGTCGCTTAAGTCTCTCCATTTCCCAATTTCAAACCTCTAAGAGAAGAGTTTAGTATAGCCAGCTCACCTTTTTAAGACAGATGACCAAAAAAATCACTTGCTTCTGACCACCCCAATCCATCACGCTGCTGCTGCTGCTGAGTCGAGAGTGGGGCAACAAGTGGTGCCGGTCATTAAGGGTACAGAGCTTTGGGCACGAAATTTTCCCTTAGGAAGTGTGGGTAGGAAGGTGATGACTGGTATCTTTAACACGGTGAGCTTGGCAGAGGCTGGCCGATTTCATTCACAAGACTGTAGAATTAATTGAGCAAATTAAGACACTTTGAGAGTGAAAGTCTGCTATTAATAATAACAACATTGGGGGACTCCCTGGTGGCTCATTGGTTAAGACTTCATGCTCCCAATGCCGGGGTCCTGGGTTTGATCCCTGATCTGGAAACTAGATCCCACATGCGACAACAATTAATAAAATGATCCTGAGGGCATAACTAAGACATGGCAGTGTTCGTGGGTGCTGCCGCATCAGTCAAGTCGGACTCCTTGCAACCCCGTGGACTGTAGCTCACCAAGTTCCTCAGTCCATGGGATTCTCCAGGCAAGAATGCTGGAATGGGTTGCCATGCCCCCCTCCAGGGGATCTTACTGGCCTTGGGATCGAATCTGTGTCTCTTTCCTCTCCTGCATTGGCAGATGGGTTCTTTATCACTGGCGCCACCTGGGAAGCCCCAAGACCTGCTCAGCCAAATAAATAATATTAAAATAACAGCAATAAGAACATTAGGGCAGGAGGTACAAACTGAACAGTTCTGGGCAAAGTGGTACATATGGTCACCCTAGTTTGGCTTAAATTTTGATAGAAAAGGAGAGGAAAGGATCAAGATAAAATTTCAGGATATGGATATAGAAAGTAATCTTGTGTTACAGTAGGAAGAACCATAGTGAAGACTATGAGGATGTGAATAAATATACTCAGGCAACTTCTAGGGCTTCCCAGGTGGCGCTGGTGGTAAAGAACCCACCTGCCAATGCAGGAGACATATAAAAAACTCCAGTTCAATCCCTGAGTTGGGAAAATCCCCTGGAGAAAAGGCATGGCAACCCACTCCAGTATTCTTGCCAGGAGAATCCAATGGACAAAAGAGCCTGGTGGGCTATAGTCCATAGGGTCGCAGAGTCAGACACGACTAAAGCAACTTAGCACAGTACAGCAACTTCTCCTATAAGGGATAGGAATTGCTGGGGAGGAGGGTCCCCTCATTAAGGTAGTTCTAGATATGCAAATTGCCCACCTAAGGTGTATTAATTTCCTAATTAACAAATTACCACAAATTTGATGGCTTAAAGAAGTAGGAATAGATTCTGTCACAGTTCTAGAAGTCTAGAAGTCTGAATTCAAATGCCCCAAACTCTAGTGAAGAAGACTCTAGGGGAGAATCCTTCCTTGCAGTTTCTGGAAACTCTTGACAGTCATCAGCTTATGGTTGCATCAGTCCAGCATTCGCTTCTGCCTTCAGATGGCCATCCCTTCTTTTCCATCCACGTTGTATCCTCTTCTGTCTCTTATAAAGACCCTTGTCATTGGATTTAGGGCCCACCCTGCTAATTCAATAATATCTCATTTTAACATTCTTAATTTAATGACATTGGCAAAGACCCTTTTTCCAAATTAGGTCACACTCACAGGCTCTAGGTGGACATTTCTTTTGGGGAGCCACCCCTCAATCTACCATAGCAGGTATGGACCTCAGAGGCAGCTTCACTTAGAACAATATGGTCTGAAGACAAACAAGTGCTCAAGAATCCATTTTCAGGCACCATATGTTAGATTCTATGTTGCAAGTAGCTGGAAACCCATATAAAATCGGCCTAAACAAGAAAGCAAACTTATGGGCTCATGAAATATCAAGATAGAGGGCTACCTTCAGGTGACGCTTGAACCAGCAGCTCAATCATGTTTCATTGCAAGCCTACAGTTTGCTCTCCATAGACTTAATTCCTTATAAAGCTAGCTTTTCACTTGTGATCCAACAATGGTAGCCTGTAACTCCTGGAGCTGCAAATATTCTTGTTCAGGATCTCCAGGAAAGGAGAGTTTGTGCATGCTTGTGCTAAGTCGCTTCAGTCATGTCTGACTCTTTGCAACCCCATGGACTATAGCCCACCAGGCTCTGTCCATGGGATTCTCTAGGCAAGAATATTGGAGTGGGGGTAAGGAGAATTTACTTTTCAGTAATGCAAACTGAATCACTGAAATTAAACCTGTTTGGCTTTCATTGGTCTGACTTGACTTGAGGTGATGGAACACTCCTATGTCAATTGGGACTCACCTCTGGAGTTGGGATGGGGTCAATCCAACCTGAACTACATGACTAAGACCTAAGAGACTGTTTAAAAGAAGGAAAGTAATAAGGATGCTGGAGACAAAACCAGCATCAGGCATCACATAAAGAAAATGAGAAACTAATGACTGGAAGTAATATTTTTGGAGTGCTTATCATATGCCGTGTGCTACACCTGAATTAGAGCCCATGTTCACAACAGCTGTAAGAGATATTGCAATGATCCCCACTTTACAGCTTAGCAAACAAAGACTTGAGGTGTTATGTAGCTTACTCAGAGCCACACAGCTAGTCAGTATATTATTCTGAAGGCACCAAGGACTGTCACAATCAAATGTATCTTAGAAATATCATTCTGGTAGTACCAAGGAGGAAGAACTGGAAGAACAAGAAGAGCTGCCGGGAGCCCAGTAATTCAGACCAGCAGCAATGAGGACCTGAACCAGAACAGGGACCAAGGAAAAGGAAAGTGAAGTCGCTCAGTCGTGTCTGACTCTTTGCGACCCCATGGACTATAGCCTACCAGTCTCCTCTGTCCATGGGATTTTCCAGGCAAGGGTACTGGAGTGGGTTGCCATTTCCTTCTCCAGAGGATCTTCCTGACCCAGGGATCAAACCCGGGTCTCCCAAATTGCAGGCAGACGCTTTACCGTCTGAGCCAGCAGGGAAGCCAGGACCAAGGACAGAGAGAAGGAACCAGTGTGAGAAATACCGAGGAAGCAGAATCAGTAGGGGCTTCCCAGGTGGTACTGGTGGTAAAGGACCCATCTGCCAATGCAGGAGACATAAGAAATTTGGGTTCTGTCCCTGGGTCAGGAAGATCCCCTGGAGGAAGGAATGGCAACCCACCCCAGTATTCTTGCCCGGAGAATCCATGAACAGAGCCTGGGGGGCTACAGTCCATGGGGTTGCAAAGAGTTGGACACAACTGAAGCAACTTAGCATGCACACAGAATCAGTGGACTTGGTTATTGTGTGTGAATGCACAGAATAGGAATCATTCATGAGCCCCAGGTCTCTAATTTGAGTGACTCAGCTAATTCACTGCCATTAACTGAAATTGAATAATAGTTTATATTTACAGAGGGCTTACTTTGTACCAAGCACTTCACTAGGACTTGCTCATTTCATCTTCACAATATTCTTCTAATGCTAAATGATAAACAACTGAAAAATCTCAGGAGACTCATCAACAAGCAATGTGTGTCTGTGAGTGGGAGACAGAGGTCAGCTAAGATATAGGTGAGGAAGTTTGGCTCTGCCTCAGCTGTTTCTTATCCTCCTTTTGGGACCTCCACTCTTACCCGATGATAGCACTTATTGCAAAGATGTACCTCCTCTAAGATAGTGTAATATTGGCTTGTTGTTGTTTAGCTGCTCAATCATGTCCAACTCTTTGCAACCCCATGGACTGTAGCCCACCAGGCTCCTCTGTCCGTGGAATTCTCCAGGCAAGAATACTGGAGTGGGTTGCCAAGCCCTCCTCCAGGGGATCTTCCTGACCCAGGGATTGAACCCATATCTCAGGTGGATTCTTTACCACTGAGCCACCAGAGAAACCCAATAGGGACAGATAAATAAAGCAAGGGAATTTTTCCCAAAAGAGAGTTGGTAAGGGCATG
Organism: Bubalus kerabau; assembly: GCF_029407905.1. Lineage (NCBI taxonomy): Eukaryota > Metazoa > Chordata > Mammalia > Artiodactyla > Bovidae > Bubalus > Bubalus kerabau. The sequence goes on along the minus strand of NC_073635.1, from coordinate 19,206,602 downwards.
AAGAAATGGAAACTTTGTCATTGTTATTGGCAGTATAAATCAATACAATCAGTTTATAAAGCAATTATACAATATCTAGTAAGGATATAGGTATCTATGACCTATGACCCACCAGTTCCACTCATGAGTGAAAAGAGCATAATGCTAGTTATATGAAAACCTGATTATGACAGAGATGGAATTAAGAATCAGTGGAGAAAGGATGGGCTCTGTAGTAAGTAACATCAGTACATCACATCAGAGAAGGCAATGGCACCCCACTTCAATACTCTTGCCTGGAAAACCCCATGGACGGAGGAGCCTGGTAGGCTGTAGTCCATGGGGTCACGAAGAGTCAGACATGACTGAGCAACTTCACTTTCACTTTTCACTTTCATGCATTGGAGAAGGAAATGGCAACCCACTCCAATGCTCTTGCCTGGAGAATCCCAGGGATGGGGGAGCCTGGTGGGCTGCCGTCTATGGGGTCGCACAGAGTCGGACATGACTGAAGTGACTTAGCAGCAGCAGCAGCAGCAGTATATTACATATAAAAAGTTGAAATTAGATACTTATCATATGCACAAAATAGATTTCAAGTGGATGAAAGATCTAAAATTATCTTTATGAGAATGTCTTATGAATTTGGGATGGGAAAGGACTTTTTGCAAAGTCACAGATTATTAAGGGAAACATTGATACATTTGATTATTAAAATTAAAAACCTCTGTTCAACAACCTACCCAAGCATCATAGCTAACATGGCCTTTAACTGACAATCGTTTAGTTTCCAGAATATATAGAGAACTTTCATAAATCTGTAAAAACAAATGCAAACTACAAAGTACTGAAACAGGCAGAAGATATTAAACAGAAAATATTTTTGATGCTTGAATTGCCGATATGCATATGAAAGTTTTCTCAACTGCACTAGGAATCAAGGGGAAAAAAAATTAAAATCACAATGAGATATTTCACTCCCTGTCAATGCGGCAAAGATGAAAGAGTCTGACGTTATCACGAGTTGGCAAGGAGAAAAAATATTAATGTCATGGAGTTTTATTTTTTAAGCTGGGGAATTTTTATGGATTAAAGGGAATTAAAGAAGACTAAAGATATATGGCAATTAAATACAATGTTCAATCCCTGATTAGATTCTGGACTGGAGGAAAAATTACGAAGAGCACTATTAGCTCAGTGGAGAACTTTGAATCTGGCCTATATAATAGGTAATAGAGTTATCTCAGTGTTTAATTTCCTGGGTGTAATAATTACATTATGTTATGTAGGAGAATATCTTTGTTCTAGGATAGATACATACATATTTAAAATTTTATTTGTATTTATTAAATATCTTTATTTATGTCTGTATACATGTGTTTCAATATATGTATCATTTGAAAACAGAACACAAAAGACCAAGAAACTTTGAAGAGAAAGGGAAAACAAATATAGCAAAATGTTAGTAACTGTTAAAATAAAGAAGATACATGTGTTCATCGTAGCATTTTGGCAACATTTCTGTAAGTTTGAATTTTTTTTCCATATAGAGGAAGCAAGGACATGAAAAAATAGAAACCTTGACATTGTTATTGGCCATATAAATTGATACAACCACTTCAGAAAACAATTTGGCAATGTCTAGTGAAGTCAAAGATATCTAATTCTATAACCCACCAATTCTGCTCTGGACATATTTTCTCAAATACACACAGTCGATGTGTATAAGACAGGTCACTGCGGTATTGTTTTTGCAGGAAAAAAAAAAAAGAGGAATAACAAAATGTTCACAAATCACAGAAAAACATAAAGCAACCATCTATTCTTAGAGTGAATGAGCTAGTCCTATGCGTATCAATATTTTAAAATCTCAAAAATAATACTATTGAGTGAAGAAAGCAATTCACAGAAAGATCAGTGCAGTAATATGTCATTTTTATACTGCTAAAACAGTTCCAAAACAGCACTAAATCTTGTTTATGGATTCGTACATATGTAGTCAATGTTTAAAACTATTGAAGATGATAAACATTAAAATTCAAGATTGTGAAGAGAGACGGGGATGAGATTTGGAGCTTTTGCCCCCAAGGAATCTTCATCCGTATCTGTAATTTACATCTTAAGAAGAAGAATTTGGGAACTATACTGTAAAATGTTAACCTGTGACAAAGTGGGTGGCAGAGGAGAGATGTTTGTTCTATTAGTCTCTCAGTTTTACCATGAGCGTAAAATATTCACAATACGTTTTTGAGATCTTTAGCAAGACAGGACCAGGAAATAGGCATTTTATTCGGCTCTTAGAGAAGGCATACTAAACGCTTGCTATAAACTCAGGCGATGGAGCTCTCAGGAGAGGCTGCTTTCGGAAGGTGTCTCTTGCCGAGGCAGCCAGTTCACTGCAGTGCTGTGGTGCCCACGGGGAGCAGTAAATTGACACTGGGAGCAGTGCTTTGACACTGCATCTCTATCATCTAAAAATTGCACACATCTATATCTGCAAGGGATTTAGGACAACGGCTGTGAGCCTCAGCCCCACAGTGCCACACACCTAGGGGAAGACAAACGGCCTGAAATAAATTGTGAAAAAGCTTGCTGACTGTGGAGTTCCTCCCTGGAAGAATTCCCAGCCCTCACTGAGAACCAGAGGGAGCATCAGGGAAGGGGCCAGAGGCACGGCCCCCAACCCCTTGCTCTAAACAGGGGTCTCTAGTCAGGCATACACAGGCTCCAAAAGAAGCCCCATGGGGGAAGTTGCCAATGTTGCTTTGACAGCCTCAGCCATGCCCACTGTCCCAGACTCGTGTCCTGTCTTGGAACATAGTTGAGCACAGGAGCTAACAACTGGGATTGCATGGACCCCCCTCCCCCAGCTCTTAAATACAGGTCAGTTGTGTGGTTTAAAGCATCGGTTCCCAACCTTTCTGGCACCAGGCATGGGTTTTGTGGAAGACTATTTTTTCCATGGAAGGCCATGGTGGTCCAGACGGTAATGCAAGCGATGAGGGTGCCACTCACCTGCTGCTGGGTGGCCTGGTTCCTAACAGGCCATGCACCAGGGTCTGGGAAAAGCGAAAAGTGTCAGTCGCTCAGTTGTATCCGACTCTTTGGGGCCCCATGGACTGTAGCCCGCCAGGCTCCTCTAACCATGGAATTCTCCAGGCAAGAACACCCCTGGTTTAAGGTGTTGCATTCTCCATCCTGAGAAAAAAAAACAGGATATTTAAGATCATTTGGTAAACATGTGGAATGGTGAGCATCTCTTCTGTGGCAGGCGCTGGGCTAGACTGCACAGCCAAGGATGAACAAGAGCAAGTCGGGTTCTCAGGAAGTCCAGTGCAGGAGGCAGACAAATGGGTCAAAGGCAGAAAGTGGAACGTTCCAGCGTTCCAGGGTTCTAGCTGTGACAGGGTCCCCCGGCAGCAGAGAAGAGAGTGCCAGGAACGCAGATGGTGGCCATCGGGGTTCCGTAGAGGAAGCAATGTCCGAGCTGATGATGCGTGGCCAGGAGCACATGGGCAAAGCCTGCGTGTGTGTGAGAGCAACGTGAGTTGTGTTGGTTTCTGTTGTACAACATGAATCAGCGAGAAGTATGCATATGTCCCCTCCCCCTTGAGCCTCCCTCCCACCCTTCTAGGTCATCACAGAGCACCGAGCTGAGCTCCCGGTGTAATACAGATAGCTTCCCACTAGCTATCTGCTTTACACATAGTAACATCTTACTATATATTGCTTTCACTCTGTGGGGCTGGAGAAGCCTCTTGAGAGTCCTTGGACTGCAAGGAGAGCATAACCTGTCAGTGCTACAGGAAGTCAACTGTGCATATTAAATACTTAATAAATGTTCATTATCGTTATTGTTGTTAATACTGTGTCCATGTTACCTTTTTAAAAAAATGTCATGTCCTGTCAATGCTTTTTCACTCTATCTTTTGCATACAGCCACTAGATAGACCCCCCTCAAAACTGTGCTTCCTGTGTTTGTATAATGAAGAACATAGGCATGGACTTCCCTGGCGGTCCAGTGGTTAAAACTTCACCTTCCAATGCAGAGGGGCCAGGTTCCATCCCTGGTTGGGGAACAAATCCCACACGCCTTGTGAAGCGGTCAAAAAGAAAAAGGAAAGGAAAGAGAAAAACAGGCATATTGGATATTCTTTCTCAAACCAGGGTTGCTCCCCTGGAGATCCTGACATCAGACTCCAGCTTCCACCCTCCCACCTCTGGTTAAGAAATCCCCACAGGGTCATTGCAGGCTTTTAAACAGGGAAGACACACAGCTAGATAAGGCTGTTTGCAGTATCACTTAATTATCTTGGGATCAAATTTATAACATGTCCAAAATAGTTTATAAGCTCTTGGGTCTTCATTTGTCAACGGCCTGAATTTTTTCTGAGGAGGAGGTGACCCTCAGGCTTCCCGGGTCTATAGTACTACTCTGGGCCCAGGGACGGTATATTTTACACGCTGTTGAAATAAGCCCTTGTCATTTTCTGGGCTAACACTCCCTGGATGAGTCAGTTATTCGTTTCCAAGCGCTGCGGCCTCCGCAAGCCCTCTTAAGGGTCAGGCCACTCTCCTCTCCGAGGGTCCCCGGCTCGGCTGCCACCTAGTGGCGAGTTCTGTAACACAGGGCTCTTGAGACACACTTCAAATGCGCCCTTGGAAACGAGACCCTCCGTTGCTGTGACTCATTCCAGGATGACAGTGCAAAAAATATTTACTCATCTTCTTGAAAGATGAGTAATCGGCTTCTGGCTGATGGGAGGCTGTCTTTGAAAAGCAATCCGATTTTGTTTTCTTCAAATATGAATGTCAGGATTTTCTAAGCAAATTAATGATTTTTTTTCTCTTCAAATCCACTCCTGCAGGGGAAGGGCTAGGCCAGCATTGGGGGAGGGGTGGGCATATTGCGAAGGATTGTCAAGCCTTTAGAACGGGCTGAGTTCTGTTGCAAGCACTCAGAACATCTCATCTGATCCTTATTTCAATCCTGAGGTAGGTCCTGTGATAAAAACAAAGCTAGTAATTATTATTTATTGTCATTGTTGTTTTATAAATGAGGGAATTAAGGCTTAGGGAGGTGTAACATTTCTTAGCTGGACTCAGTGACAAGACTGGGATTCTAACCCCGGTCTGACACCAGTACCTGTGTTCTTGACCATCCCACTCCTAGATGATTATTTTTCTGCACCTGCCTGGTTCCAACATCAGTTCATCCTGCAAATATTTGTCAGGGCTTCCCAGGTGGCTCAGTGGTAAAGAATACGCCTGCCAAGCAGGAGATGCAGGAAACACGAGTTTGATCCTTGGGTAGGGCAGGTCCCCCGGAGAAGGAAATGACACCCCACTCTAGTATTCTTGCCTGGGAAATCCCATGGACAGAGGAGCCTGGTGGGCTACAGTCCATGGGGTTGCAAAAGAGGCGGACGTGACTTAGCAACTGATCGTGCACGCACACAAATATTCGTCAAGACCCTAAATGTTTCTTCTCTTGAATGTTGGTTATTCACAATGATCCAAACACACACCCTTCCCTGATGAAGCTTACAGTCCAGTGGGAGAAAAGAGAAAATGCTTTATAGCTTGATAAGTGGTGTGATGAGCTTAGCACAGGATGCTGGGGGCCATATATTTGAGTTGTTTACCGTGTAACCTGGGGGCAGTCAGGATAGACTTCCTAGAGGAGGTGACCAAGGTAATTCTTACTGGATGAATGGGAATGGCACCCCACTCCAGTACTCTTGCTTGGAAAATCCCATGGACAGAGAGGAGCCTGTTAGGCTGCAATCCATGGGGTCGCTAAGAGTCAGACATGATTGAGCGACTTCACTTTCACTTTTCACTTTCATGCATTGGAGAAGGAAATGGCAACCCGCTCCAGTGTTCTTGCCTGGAGAATCCCAGGGACGGGAGAGCCTGGTGGGCTCCGTCTATGGGGTCGCACAGAGTCAGACACGACTGAAGTGACTTAGCATTAGCAAGGAAGGAGGGAATTAGAGAAGGATATTTCAGACAAAATAAGCAGCCAACACAAGTGACCCGAGGTCCAAGGTGGGAGAGGAGCACTGGGAGAACTCTTATAATTGGAGAGTTTCAGAAAGGAACCCAGGAGCTGGCTCATATGGGTGCTGACTTTTGTTATCTATGTCTAGAAGGATGCTGGCAACTTCATTCTGAAAGGAACACTGCTTTGCAGAGCAAAAGCTCTGAGAGAGAGGTAAGAAAGAAGCCTTCCCTTCCCCCTTGTGGCCTGAAACAGATGTGTGACTGTTGTCTTGAGCCTCAGCAGAAGCTCTGAAGAGGCCTGATAAAGATGCTCTGTGATAAAGCACTGGGCTTGGCCATGGTGGGCCTGGAGGACTGGCCCCATGTCGTGTGGCCAAGACAGCACAGCACCCCATGTTACACCCTGGGTCAACCTCAAAGCCAAAGTTTGAAAGGATGAGTCTTGTTTTCCCTATTATTTATTTTTAAAATTTTGGGCCACACCATGGGACTTGTGGGATCTTAATTTCCCAACCAGGGTTTGAACTTGAGCCTCTAGCATTGGAAGGCAGAGTCTTAAACACTGGACCATCAGGGAAGTCCCTCGTTTTGCTATTAAACATAATTGCAGAGAAGGAGAAAACCACTGTGATGGAAGAGAAGGCTCCTTGCTGTGCACCGCTGGTACCTTCCATGGATGCTGAGAACCAACTACATGCTCTTCTCTAACAGGTGAGACCTTGGGAGGCCACCCTTCCTGCTGTTTTCCCTATGGTACTGCCCCCTTAAATGACGCTTACTCCTTGGAAGAAAAGCTATGGGCAACCTAGACAGCATATTAAAAAGCAGAGACATTACTTTGCCAACAAAGGTCTGTCTAGTCAAAGCTATGGTTTTTCCAGTATTCATGTATGGATGTGAGAGTTGGGCCATAAAGAAAGCTGAGCATCAAAGAATTGATGGTTTTGAACTCTGGTGTCGGAGAAGACTCTTGAGAGTCCCTTGAACTGCAAGGAGATCCAACCAGTCCATCCTAAATGAGATCAGTCCTGAATATTCATTGGAAGGACTGATGTTGAAGCTGAAACTCCAATACTTTGGCCACCTGAAGAACTGAGTCATTTGAAAAGACCCTGATGCTGGGAAAGATTGAGGGCAGGAGGAGAAGGGGATGACAGAGGATGAGATGGTTGGACGGCATCTCTGACTTGATGGACATAAGTTTGAAGAAGCTCCGGGAGTTGGTGATGGATAGGGAAGCCTGGTGTGCTGCGGTCTATGGGGTCGCAGAGAGTCGGACATGACTGAGCGACTGAACTGAGCTGCCCCCTAGTGGCTTTCAGCATGACTAGCTGTTATTTGGATGCTTCTTGGGCAAACCCACTTTGCCAAATCATGAAGAATGTCATTTACAGGTATGCAGTGTATTCAGTCAAGCAGATTTTGTGTCATGCCATGATTGGGCTATAGCTTAATCAGTTTCTCTCTTCTGTTTACTAGCTGCCTAGTGGGGCCACTTCACTTTGGTGACACTTTTGACCTTTTTGTTAGACATTCCAGATTGAACCCTTTGACTGAGGTTGAATGGTTGTTCCATAACCTCCTGAATCCCAGCCCCGTATTTGTTTGTTTGTTTTTCCATATTTTTCTGTGTCTCTTAACCAAATCTTCCCTCCCCGGCCCTTTCTCTCCTCATGGAGAATTTCTCCCTCAGTGATTGCGTTTTCTTTAAGTCTTTGTAGCAGCAATGGAAATCTTCCAGTCTTAATGGCAGTGACAAGGGGCCATGTCATTAAGTCCCGAACAGGGGAATTTGTTATGGCAACTGGCTATGAAATAGGGAGGACTTGGCACCAACTTTTCTATTTGTGACTCATATTTAGAACCTTTTTAAACCACTTGCATAATGTGGTGGTTAAGAACAGTGACTTAAGTTCTGCCGGTTTAGACAATTTACTTAAGCTCTTTGTGCCTTACTTTCTTCATCCGTAAACTGTCCTGAGACCAGTCCCTGGCCCAGAGTAGGCACTATTGAGTCTTTTTTGGGGAGGGGATGGCGGGCCACACTGCGTGGCATGCAGGATCTTAGTTCTCCGACCAGGGATCAAACCCACGCCCCATGCAGTGGAAGCACGGAGACTATTGCACCGTTGCTACTCTTCCCTTTTCTGACTACTTCCCGTGGTCCCTCTAACCTTGATCAAATCATCACTTAATTCCCTTGTGTCAGGCTTCCCTGGTGGTCCAGTGGTTAAGAATCTGCCTTGCAATTTAGGGGACACCGGTTCTCTCCCTGGTTCAGGAAGATCCCACATGCCTCAGAGCAACGAGCCCATGCGCCACACCACTGAGCCCACGTGCCGAGCTACTGAAGCCCGTGCGCCCCAGAGCCTGTGCTCCACAACAAGAGAAACCACTGCAAAGAGACGCCCTTGTGCTTCAACTAGAGAGTAACCCCTGCTCACCGCAGCTAGAGAAAGCCCCTGCACAGCAATTAACCGTACTACAGGTAGAGAAGAGAGTTGAGAACTTAAACCAATTTTCTAAATACCACTTTAGTTAATAAGATAATTACAATTACAGTTCCTTATTTTGCAGAAAATATTGACAGTATGCCATATCTAAAATGAAATTAATTCCAGATGAAGTAAAGATTTAAATAAAGAGGGAAAAGACAAAGCATTAAGATAACATGTAAATAAACCCAGAAAATCTAGGGAAAACCTTCAAGAAAAAAAAAACAAACAAAAAAAGGACCCAGCACAGCCTAAATAAATAATTAAATTAAATATATATATATTTTAATTCCCTCATGTGGAGGTTCGCCCTGTTCATTCTGGAGTGCCGTTCCTCAGTGTGACCACCCTATTCAAGAAAGCCCACATGAAGTAGGAAAGAGCCTGCTCACACAGGCTCCCAGCTCATCCCTCCTACCCCACAAAACCATGTTCTCACCTTCTCTAGGGCCCCCTTCCAAATGCCCAGCTGTGGACTCCTCTACTTATATGGCACCCATTTTTCTCTTCCAGTATTAGTTCTGAACCCTCTCCAGTAATCTTGAGTAGTAGGGGTAAGTAATTTATACTGGATAGCTTTATATTAGAATTTGTAACTTACACAACGCTGGAGACCAGTGTCCCATGGTGTGCTATTTTACACTTTCTGTCTTGGAGTCTGCTCCGTTTATTTGTGGATTTCTGCACAGAGTTTGGATAGATGCCTACCTTGGTGTTTTCAGCATCTTCCATAAGCCTGAACAGAAGCCTGACATGATACGGCACGCCCATCACTTCCTTCCCTTCGAGAACTGCTCTGTGCAATAATAAAATGCTATTGCTTTTTAGTGATGTTTGTGACAAAAGAGCCAAAAATTATATCCTGCTGCAGAAAGATCATATTCGCCTTTAAAAACAAAATTCCATTTCTTTCAGGGGATAATTTGATTTTCTGTTTTATTCACGGATATTGCATTTTCATCTTTGTTTTCCTGAATTCTAGTATTCTAGTTCTGTTTTATTATGGAAGAGATGAGATTTTTTAAGGCAAAAACTCTCAGTGCTTGAGCTCAGTTTTACTTTTATCTTTGCAAGAGTGTAAGGGATAACATGACCTTTCCTGATGTTAGCTCCTCTGCCTGCAGTAGGGACCACCATAGACTTACCTGGAAGATGTGTCCTAGCAGCTCTGCAGCTGGGAAATGTTAAGGGTAAGTTTACAGCCACGACTATTGGCAACAAGAAGAAATACTGAGCTATTAAGAAAAAGACATGCATACGGTAGATATGACATCAGAGCAGGTTGCCATGGTGTACATTCTAGGATTGAGTCCCCTGGTCACTGAGTGATTTCAGTTCATATACCCTGCCTTCCCATAGTTGGATGGGAAACTGGGAACCTCATATAGGGCCTCCTCAGTAAACGGGATCGTGTGTTTCCTGCTTGTGAGATCCCAGGCTTCCCTGTCTCACCCTCAGCTGGTGGTGGCCCTGGGTACTCCTCGAGAGCACTATGTGTGAAATAGGTAGAGGCCACCTGGGGGTGCGTCTGCACATCTCCTGCAGGGAACCCTTTGCCCCACCCTGGGCCTGCTGCTCCTGTGCGATCTCTGGCTCCCTCGAGCCCTTTGCTGTTGGGCCTTAACCCTCGTCAACTCTCACTTCTTTCCTTTCTATCTTGCTGCTTTGGAGAGAAAAGATAAATACATAACATTTGCTTTTGACACCTAATTCCATTTCAAAGCCCTTTGTCTTTGTACTTATCTGTATAAATGATTTTAAAATCATTATATTGGATTTTTTTTCCCAATAAAATTAAACATGTATAGGACCTGTATGCTGAAACCACAAAATACTGATGAAAGAAATGATGAAAGATATAAAGAAATGGAGAGACATACCATGTTCATATTTGGAAGACTCAATGTAATAAAAATGTCAGTTCTCCCCACACTGATTTGCAGGTTTAATGCAATTCCTATCCAAATCCCGGCAATTTTTTTTTTTTTGTAGATCTAGGCAAGTTTATTTTAAAAGTGATATGGAAGGACAAAAGAATTCGAAGAGCTAAAGCAATTATGAAAAAGTATAAAGTGGAAGGAGTCACTCTACCTAATTTTAAAACTTATTACAGACTATAGTACTCAACTTCAGCCATCCTCTCCACTCGGATGCCACACAAATCATGTCTACAGCCTGGAATTCATTCTCAATTGCTTTCTGGAATCCCCAGGAAGTTGCTGGTCATTTTTACCTTTCACTTGGGGTTGTCTCACCAGACCTCAAATTTAACTTGTTTAAGCCAACTGTACCAAAAAGTTCCAGATTTTCCGCCTTCACCCTATGATGTCATTGTCTCGCTTGCTGTTTCTGTAAGCCTACTATCTGCTTGCTCTCCAACTTGCATTTATCTGTCCCTTATTTTTCTTTCCCTCTGTGGTCATCCTAGTTCCCATTCTTATGGTTTCATATCAGCTCTTTGTAATAGTCCTCAAACTACTGCCCCACCTTATATCTTCTCTCCTTAATGACAACTCCCTCTAAACACCACGACCAGTATAACTTGCCTAAAACTTCACTCTCACAATGCCATTTGTCTGCTCAAAAAACTTTCAGAGACTTCACTATTGAAAGGAATAAGCCAAACTCCTCAACTCTTCATTTTCTGAATGTTGAGCTTTAAGCCAACTTTTTCACTCTCCACTTTCACTTTCATCAAGAGGCTTCTTAGTTCCTCTTCACTTTCTGCCATAAGGGTGGTGTCATCTGCATAGCTGAGGTTATTGATATTTCTCCCAGCAATCTTGATTCCAGCTTGTGCTTCTTCCAGCCCAGCGTTTCTCATGATGTACTCTGCATATAAGTTAAATAAGCAGGGTGACAATATACAGCCTTGATGTGTACTCCTTTTCCTATTTGGAACCAGTCTGTTGTTCCATGTCCAGTTCTAACTGTTGCTTCCTGACCTACATATAGGTTTCTCAAGAGGCAGGTCAGGTGGTGTGGTAGTCCCATCTCTTTCAGAATTTTCCACAGTTTATTGTGATCCACACAGTCAAAGGCTTTGGCATAGTCAATAAAGCAGAAATAGATGTTTTTTTTGGAACTCTTTTGCTTTTTCCATGATCCAGCGGATGTTGGCGATTTGATCTCTGGTTCCTCTGCCTTTTCTAAAACCAGCTTGAACATCTGGAAGTTCACGGTTCATGTATTGCTGAAGCCTGGCTTGGAGAATTTTGAGCATTACTTTACTAGTGTGTGAGATGAGTGCAATTGTGTGGTAGTTTGAGCATTCTTTGGCATTGCCTTTCTACTCCAATGCAAAATTAAAAGTTTAATAAGAAAAAAAAAAGACACTTTCAGCAGTCGTGAAAACAAGCACTAAGTGGTCAACACTGCTACTCAAACTCATTCTCACCGAGTCGATGACACCATCCAACCAGTGGGGTCTGCAGATGAGCAAAGTCGTTTCTTAACACACACAACAGCCTTTACTTGGGAGACAGCTCCTCGGTGATGAGGTTTGGAAACTCCTGCAAGAAATGATACATGTACCAACCAGCACAGCACAAACCCTTCAGAAGGCAGAGTGGGAGAGACTCTGATCGTTAGCCTGCCCTGGCAGGCACTGAGGGTTCGTGCAGACCCTTCTCGCTCAGAGAAGGGTCAAGGGAAACTTGGCTCCCTGGAAGAGAACACGAAAGACTAGCTTCCCTGTTTTGCCTGGCACCCCACCCCAAACACACACATACTATCTAATTTAATCCCTGTTTCAATAAAAGGAAGCAGCGTCTCCAAGAGGGTTCGGAAATGAATTGTCCGGGCTGTACAGCTCCTCATGAGCAGGGCCACGTGCATGGATGCTGTGCTAAGTTGCTTTGGTCGTGTCTGACTCTGTGCGACCCTGTGGACTACAGCCCGCCAGGCTCCTCTGTCCAGGGCTGCTCAGACTCAAGGGTTCTGTCTCTAGGGCTCAGGACTGCTCTGTTGCAGATGCAACACTTTTCAGAAGAACCTATTCACCCTCCGGGAGAACTGAAGCTGTACCCTCAGCAGCCTGGGCTGGCTGGCTCTGAGGTGTGAATTTCAGAGACACTCGGAGGCTGCCTGCTGACCCCCTAGACTCCCTCCGCCACACCCCCTATTACCAGAGACTTGGAATTAAAACCAAAACCAAAGAAACAAGTCTTCCCATTCCTTAACTGGAGATGTTGCAAAATGCAAATACTGTTACAAAAGGTGGAAGCACTGATTTAAATTTGTACTAAAGGGAAAATAGGAAACACAGCCAAATGGGAAGAGCCTGGGCTTTGGAGTCAGAACTGAGTTCGAACCTATGTTTGAGCTCTACCAGATGTGAGCTTTGGAGTCAGAACTGAGTTCAAACCTATGTTTGAGCTCTACCAGATGTGAGCTGTGTGGCCTTGGGTTTGTTGATTCACCTCTCTGAGCCTCAGATTCCTCATCTACAAAGTAAGAATTGCACTACTTACATCTAAGGGTGAGCAGAAAGATTACCTGAGAAGTACACAGAAGTGACCAGTACAGGGCCTGGCACATAATATATGCAGAATCCATGATAAGTGTTCTTCTTATGACTATCACAACTTCTTGATATTTTTGAGTTCTGCAAAGTGTAATCTACAGAAGATAGAGAAAGGTGATCAGCTGACCTCAGTCCCACCATTTGGAAGCTCTGTAACCTCGGGCATATCACTTACCCTTTAAGCCCTAGATACCTTACCGTAAAACCTGATCATTGTGGGGATCAAGTGAAATAGCATGCTTTGTAACAGAACATCTATGTCAATATGCAGGGAGGGTGGCTATTTGAAAGTGAAGGGTAAACACAGTTATGTTTCGTTTATGGTTATAACCATATTGACCAGAGCACTATTTACAGGTCATAGAATGTTGATGGCAGAATCTTGCCTGAATTTTAAAGAAATTTTGCGTTAATGCTTTGTCTCTATTAGTATGTGTGTGTGTATATATATATATATATATATATATATATAAATAGACACATAAATTGTATAGACATGTAATAATAAGTTGAGTGATGGTATCAGTTTGATTATGCATCACGTAAATCCAGCAATAATTTGTCCTTTTCTTTTGAACTTTTTATTTTGTATTGGGGTATGTGGAGAGCTGACTCATTTGAAAAGACCCTGATGCTGGGAAAGATTGGAGGCAGGAGGGGAAGGGGACGACAGACGATGAGATGGTTGGATTCACCGACACAATGGACATGGGTTTGGGTGAACTCCGGGAGTTGGTGATGGACAGGGAGGCCTGGCGTGCTGCGGTTCATGGGGTCACAAAGAGTCGGACACGACTGAGCGACTGAACTGAGCTGAGCTGAACTGACAGCTGATTAACAATATTGTGATAGTTTCAGGTGAACAGTGAAGGGACTCAGTCCTACATATACATGTATCCATTCTCCCCCAAACCCCCCACCCATCCAGGCTGCCACATAACACTGAGCAGAGTTCCATGTGCTCTACAGTCGGTCCTTGTTAGTTGCCTGTTTTAAATATAGCAGTGTATACATGTCCATCCCAAACTCCCTAACTATCCCTTCCCCCTGGCAACCATGAATTCATTTTCTAAGTGTGTGAGTCTCTTTTTGTTTTGTAAGTAAGTTCATTCGTACCGTTTCTTTTTAGACTCCACATATAAGAGATGCCATACCATATTTCTCCTTCTCTGTCTCGTTTGTCCTTTCCTTTTGAAGCACTTTCTAGCACTGCCCTCGAGCCAGTCTGGGAATAAGTGCTGCTGTACATGTTGACGCAAAAATACAGCCTGACACTGCAAAGCTGGGCCACCAGACACACACTCAGATGGAGCTCTGAGGACACAGTCAGCTCTGAAGGCAGCTTGTCCCTGAACAGATCTGAAAAGCCAGGATGGGTATGAACACATTCGTAGACATGGGCTTCCTGTGAGGCAACCGGAAGCCAACTCTGAAAAAGCCATTCGAGAGCTTTCCCAGACTGCAGGCAGATGCTGGGGCTTTGGGGGTGGGGGGTGTCCGGCAACCCAGCCCCTCTTTCAGGATCCTCACAGAGTCTAAAGGAAAAGCACCCTCTCTCCTCTACCTTCTTCCATATGCTGTAGCAATGTGCTTAGTGTTCATTAGTTTGCCACAAATCCTTGGGCTGTGTTTTACTAACAGATTCTCTTCCCTCCAGAGAATTTGCTCATCTGGCCTGGCATCCCTCACAGTTTTACTCCAGAGAAGTGAATACAGTCTTTTAGGATGCAAAGAAGTGCAATGAGGGGAAACACAGATTGTTTTATGGAGCGATTGGCCAAGCGGATGTAGTTAGCAGCTATCAAGCCCTTGAAATATGAAAATTAATTAAATTCAATTTGATGAGTGAGAATAATCACTTCAACAGGCTAATTCGATAAATAACCCTTCACATAAGGGAAACAAACATTTCAATTTGGGGGATTATTTGGAGGATGGCTGAAATGCAAAACTATCCAAGTTTTGAAGAGAATGGTATTGACGATAATGAAGTGAGGCCTGAGGGTCAAACCAGCAGGACTCTTGCTTCTGACCACTGGGTGGGTTCTCCCTTTCCACCAACTAAAAGTGTTCTGATCCCCCAGAGTGTATCCCCCTTCCGGTATTCATGTCCCCTTGCTGCTGTAACAAATTACCAGGAACCTGGTGGCTTCAAACGGTATTCACTTTTGTTCTCTTTCAGGTCCATAGATCAGAAGTCCAATATGGGTCCCACTGGGCTAAAATCAAAGGTGTCGGCAGGGTTGTCTTTCTTTTGGAGATTCTAGGGGAGAATCCGCTTCCTTGCCTTTTCCAGCTTCTAGAAGCCACTGACATTCCTGGCGAATGGTCCCCTCCTCCATCTTCAAAGTCAACAGCTTCCTATTTCTCTCCCTCCGACTCCTGCTTTCAGTTCAGCACACGTGCATTTAGCTCACATACATTTGTCAGAACCGAGTGAACCCTCAGGTGAGCTGTGAATTTGGGATGGTCATGATGTGTCTATGTAGGTTCATCTATTGTAACAAATGTACCATCTGGTAGGAGATGTTGATGGCGGAGGAGGCTGTGGATATCTGGGAAAAGGAAGTATATAGGATATATCTGAGCCTTCTGCTCAGTATTTGCTGTGAACCCTAAAACCGCTTTTAAAAATTAAATCTTGGGACTGAGACAGTCAATTTCTAGGTATATTGGTAAGAAGTCTGGGGTCCCTGAGAAGGAAAGAGGGGTCCAGGGCTCTTGAAGAGAAAACAGGGGTCTAGAATTCTCAAGGAAGAGGAAAGGACAAACACCTTTTTTTTCCCCCCTCTACATTCCTTAGTCTTACTCACAGAAAATGTTTTTTTCTTTAAACCCAGAACTAATGATTACACAACAACACAACTCAGCTTAAACTCTGTATAAGGATTATATAACAACAATGTATCCTGCTTGAGGACAGTTTCTCCTTCCTGTTATCTTAAAATGTATATTATGGGAGTGGGTCTGGTTCAGTTCAGTTGAGTTCAGTCACTCAGTTGTGTCTGACTCTTTGTGACCCCATGGACTGCAGCACGCCAGGCTTCCCTGTCCATCACCAACTCCTGGAGTTTACTCAAACTCATGTCCATTGAGTCGATGATGCCATCCACCCATCTCATCCTCTGTCATCCCCTTCTCTTCCTGCCTTCAATCTTTCCCAGCAGCAGGGTCTTTTCCAATGAGTCAGTTCTTCGAATCAGGTAACCAAAGTATTGGAGTTTCAGCTTCAGCATTAGTTCTTCCAATGAATATTCAGGACTGATTTCCTTTAGGATGGACTGGTTGGATCTCCTTAAAGTCTAAGGTACTCTCAAGTCTTCTCCAACACCACAGTTCAAAAGCATCAATTCTTCGGCACTCAGCTTGCTTTATACTCCAACTCACATCCGTACATGACTACCGGAAAAACCACAGCCTTGACTAGACAGACCTTTGTTGGCAAAGTAATGTCTCTGCTTTTTTAATATGCTGTCTAGGTTGGTCATAACTTTTCTCCCAAGGAGTAAGCGTCTTTTAATTCCATGGCTACAGTCACCAACTGCAGTGATTTTGGAGCCCCCCAAAATAGTCTGTCACTGCTTCCACTATTTCCCCATCTATTTGCCATGAAGTGATGGGACCCAAGGCCATGATCTTAGTTTTCTGAATGTTGAGCTTTAAGCCAACTTTTTCACTCTCCTCTTTCACTTTCATCAAGAGCCTCTTTAGTTCTTCGCTTTCTGCCATAAGGGTGGTGTCATCTGCACATCTGAGGTTATTGATATTTCTCCCGGCAACCTTGATTCCAGCGTGTGCTTCATCCAGCCCAGAGTACATATGACATACTCTGCATATAAGTTAAATATGCAGGGTGACAATATACAGCCTTGATGTACTCCTTTCCCTATTTGGAACCAGTCTGTTGTTTATTGTAATAACTAATTTAAAAAGTATACAGCTTCCTTGCTAAGACTAGCGGGTAGGGTGCTCTCCGCCCCTCTGATGTCTGTGTCAGAAGCGTTCTCTGTCCCTTTTCACTGTAATGAAACTTTTCCCACACAGGAGCCCTGAGTGGTCAAGTCTGGTCTCTGGTCCTGAAGCTAAATCTTCTTCGGAGATCATGAATCCAACATCGTTCACTGTAAGCTATCAGGACTTCCCTGAAGTCCAGAGGTTATGACTTCACCTTCCAATGCAACCGGTGTAGGGAGCTAGGATTGCATCTGCCTCCTGGCCAAAAAAAAACACAAAAGGAATATTGCAACAAATTTGAGAAAGACTTGAAAAATGGTTCACATTAAAAAAAAAAAAAACTTTGAAAAATAAACTAAAATCTTGGGAGTTCCCTGGTGGTGCAGTGCTTAGGATTCCACACTTCCGCTGCAGGGGCACAGGTTTGATCCCTGGTCAGGGAACTAAGATCTTGCAAGCCAAGTAGCGTCGCTAAAAAAAAAAAAAAAAGAAAACAACTTTTTTTTTTTTAAGTCTTTTAAGAGAAGAATGAGCTGTGTGATGTTTGTGAAAAGATTAGAAGGTACTGCATTAAATCTACCTTATTTCAACTTTATATCCTGAGAGCTGCACAAATCCCTGCCCCTGGTGGGAGCTGAATCTACCACTGAGACCATAGGGCGACCAGGGTGTGTGGTGAAGTTTCGTGCAGCTCAAGATCACCTTCCCTGTCAGCCCAGAGCAGAAGTAGGGAACCAGAGATCAGCAGTGCTCCGCGCCTTGTCAAGCACATCTGAACTGTCCTCCTTCAGGCTCACAAGAACACTACAAGGGAAATATTAACGTCTCCATTTTTAAAATGAGAAGAGTAGGGCTCAGAGAGATTAAGTAACTTGCCCAGCTACAGGTCGGAGGGCCTGGATTCCAACGCAGGTTTGTGTGGGCCCAGAGCTTATGCCAGGCTTCACCCTCAAGTCACTAGAGAGGAGAAGACAGTCCTCTGTGGGTGATCTGAGCTCTGGATGTGGAAAACGGGCAGAAAAATGGACCTGTAAACCAGGAGCGGCCCCAAGGGCGGGGTTCAATGCTGAAGGCTGCCTTTCATAGTCGTATAAAGGTCTGGTTGCTACTGGAAGAATTCCCATCCCTTGGAAGATTCCGGGGATCTCTGTGGGCTCTCGCCGGAAGCGGGAACCTGGGTCTAAGGCCGCCGCATGACACCAAGCGGTGCTGGAGCGGAGGCTGGCCGGCAGAGGGCGCTGTGCAGACACGGTGAGCTCACATCTCAATCACAGGACCCTGCCCAGTTCAGACGCAACGAGTGCCCAGTCAAGGGTGGAGAGAGGTCACTTTGAATTGTTTGTTTCTTTCTCTTGAGACAAAATAACACACACCATATTTTTCAGAAATCTTTTGAGAGTGAAGTTTGCCTCTTGCAAAATTGCTAAACGTTGTGGGTTTCTTTCTCTTCCATAAGACTTCCTTTTGCCACAATGGATGTCGGCAGATACTGCAGAAAAGTGGGTGGAATCGAGAACGCAGGCATGTCCAATCCCAGATCTGCCCCTTGTTAGAAGTGAGGGTTTTCTCTGAACCTCTTTTGTGTCTTCTGTAAGCTGGAGAGCAAAGGCTTTATCTTACAGGTCTGTTCTGAAGACTAAAGAGCAGGCACAGAGATAAGTACAGTCTCACTCAGTTTGCAATCATTTTGGTCTTATGACCTCTTTATAGTCTTAAAAAGTTATCAAACACTCAAAGAGCTTTCTTTCTTTCTCTTTTTTTGTCGTGCTGTGAGGCTTGCAGGAATCTCAGTTCCCTAACCAGGGATCGAACCCAGGTGCATGGCAGTGAAAACACTGGACCTAACTACTGGACAGACACGGAATTTCCTCAAAGACCTTTCCTTTATATGGGTTATATCATATTTTGTTGTTCATTTGCTAAGTTGTGTCTGACTCTTTGTGACCCCATGAGCTGCAGCACGCCAGGCTTCTATCATATTTACTACATTAAAAACTAAGATTCACTTTTCAATTAAATTTCTCATTAAAATACCTATTTCATTAGAAAAAAATATTAATTTAGCAAGAAAAACTGTAAAGCAAATATTAAAAAAAGAGGAACCCAAAACATGTATGCTGCTGCTGCTGCTAAGTCACATCAGTTGTATCCGACTCGGTGCGACCCCAGAGACGGCAGCCCACCAGGCACCCCCGTCCCTGGGATTCTCCAGGCAAGAACACTGGAGTGGGTTGCCATTTCTTTCTCCAATGCATGAAAGTGAAAAGTGAAAGTGAAGTCGCTCAGTCGTGTCCGACTCTTAGCGACCCCATGGACTGCAGTCTACCAGGCTCCTCCATCCATGGGATTTTTCCAGGCAAGAGTACTAGAGTGGGTTGCCGTTGCCTTCTCTGAAACATGTATAAATATATATAAATTTTAAAAATATGGATCAATTTTTGAAGTAAGCAAAAATATATATCAATTAGCCTATCACATGCTGACTTAAAAATGTTTTGATGAAAAATAACTATATTTTCAAAATAAAAAATAGAAGAGAGATGTTTTCCATTTTTGCAAATGTCTTTAATGTCTGACATTCACACATATGTTGTACATGCAGACTGCTGTGATGTCACATGTCAGTAATCTCTAGAAAAACTTACTGTAGACTAGTGAAACGATGGGAGTGAAAAATGCAAATAACATCCAGTGAGGGCTTGCCACATGGTGCTAGTGGTAAAGACCCACTTGCCAAGCAGGAGACAGAAGAGATGTTGGTGCCATCCCTAGATCTGGAAGATCCCCTGGCAAAGGGCATGGCAACCCACTCCAGTACTCTTGCCTGGAGAATCCCATGGACAGAAAAGCCTGGTGAGCTACAGTATCAGTTCAGTTCAGTTCAGTCGCTCAGTCATGTCCGACTCTTTGCAACCCCATGCATCGCAGCACGACAGGCCTTCCTGTCCATCACCAACTCCCAGAGTTCACTCAGACTCACATCCATCGAGTCAGTGATGCCATCCAGCCATCTCATCCTCTGTCGTGCCCTTCTCCTCCTGCCCCCAATCCCTCCCAGCATCAGGGTCTTTTCCAATGAGTCAACTCTTCGCATGAGGTGGCCAAAGTAAGGGAGTTTCAGCTTTAGCATCATTCCTTCCAAAGAACACTCAGGACTGATCTCCTTTAGAATGGACTGGTTGGATCTCCTTGCAGTCCAAGGGACTCTCAAGAGTCTTCTCCAACACCACAGTTCAAAAGCATCAATTCTTCGGCGCTCAGCTTTCTTCACAGTTCAACTCTCACATCCATACATGACCACTGGAAAAATCATAGCCTTGACTAGACGGACCTTTGTTGGCAAAGTAATGTCTCTGCTTTTGAATATGCTATCTAGGTTGGTCATAACTTTCCTTCTAAGGACTAAGCGTCTTTTAATTTCATGGCTGCAGTCACCATCTGCAGTGATTTTGGAGCCCCCAAAAATAGTCTGACACTGTTTCCACGGTTTCCCCATTTATTTCCCATGAATTGATGGGACCAGATGCCATGATCTTCGTTTTCTGAATGTTGAGCTTTAAGCCAACTTTTTCACTCTCCTCTTTCACTTTCATCAAGAGGCTTTTTAGTTCCTCTTCACTTTCTGCCATAAGGGTGGTGTCATCTGCATATCTGAGATTATTGATATTTCTCCCAGTAATCTTGATTCCAGCTTGTGCTTCTTCCAGCCCAGCATTTCTCATGATGTACTCTGCATATAAGTTAAATAAGCAAGGTGACAATATACAGCCTTGACATGCTCCTTTTCCTATTTGGAACCAGTCTGTTGTTCCATGTCCAGTACTAACTGTTGCTTCCTGACCTGCATATAGGTTTCTCAAGAGGCAGGTCAGGTGGTCTGGTATTCCCAACTCTTTCAGAATTTTCCACAGTTTATTGTGATCCACACAGTCAAAGTGTTTGGCATAATCAATAAAGCAGAAATAGATGTTTTTCTGGAACTCTCTTGCTTTTTCGATGATCCATCAGATGTTGGCAATTTGATCTCTGGTTCCTCTGCCTTTTCTAAAACCAGCTTGAACATCTGGAAGTTCACGGTTCACATATTGCTGAAGCCTGGCTTGGAGAATTTTGAGCATTACTTTACTAGCGTGTGAGATGAGTGCAATTGTGTGGTAGTTTGAGCATTCTTTGGCATTGCCTTTCTTAGGAATTGGAATGAACACTGACCTTTTCCAGTCCTGTGGCCACTGCTGAGTTTTCCAAATTTGCTGGCATATTGAGTGCAGCACTTTCACAGCATCATCTTTCAAGGTTGAAAGAGCTCAACTGGAATTCCATCACCTCCACTAGCTTTGTTCATAGTGATGCTTTCTAAGGCCCACTTGACTTTACATTCCAGGATGTCTGGCTCTAGGTGAGTGATCACACCATCGTGATTATCTGGGTCGTGAAGATCTTTTTTGTACAGTTCTTCTGTGTATTCTTGCCACCTCTTCTTAATATCTTCTGCTTCTGTTAGGTCCATACCATTTCTGTCCTTTTTCGAGCCCATCTTTGCATGAAATGTTCCCTTGGTATCTCTAATTTTCTTGAAGAGATCTCTAGTCTTTCCCATTCTGTTGTTTTCCTCTATTTCTTTGCATTGATCATTGAGAAAGGCTTTCTTATCTCTTCTTGCTATTCTTTGGAACTCTGCATTCAGATGCTTATATCTTTCCTTTTCTCCTTTGCTTTTCACTTTTCTTCCTTTCACAGCTATTTGTAAGGCCTCCCCAGACAGCCATTTTGCTTTTTTGCATTTCTTTTCCATGGGGATGGTCTTGATCCCTGTGTCCTGCACAATGTCACCAACTTCATTCCATAGTTCATCAGGCACTCTATCTATCAGATCTAGGCCCTTAAATCTATTTCTCACTTCCACTGTATAATCATAAGGGATTTGATTTAGGTCATGCCTGAATGGTCTGGTGGTTTTCCCTACTTTTTTCAATTTAAGTCTGAATTTGGCAATAAGGAGTTCATGATCTGAGCCACAGTCAGCTCCTGGTCTTCTTTTTGTTGACTGTATAGAGTTTCTCCATCTTTGGCTGCAAAGAATATAATCATTCTGATTTCGGTGTTGACCATCTGGTGATGTCCATGTGTAGAGTCTTCTCTTGTGTTGTTGGAAGAGGGTGTTTGCTATGACCAGTGCATTTTCTTGGCAAAACTCTATTAGTCTTTGCCCTGCCTCATTCCATATTCCAAGGCCAAATTTGCCTGTTACTCCAGGTGTTTCTTGACTTCCTACTTTTGCATTCCAGTCCCCTATAATGAAAAGGAAATCTTTTTTGAGTGTTAGTTCTAAAAGGTCTTGTAGGTCTTCACAGAACCGTTCAACTTCAGCTTCTTCAGCATTACTGGTTGGGGCATAGACTTGGATTACTGTGATATTGAATGGTTTGCCTTGGAAACGAACAGAGATCATTCTGTCGTTTTTGAGATTGCATCCAAGTACTGCATTTTGGACTCTTTTGTTGACCATGATGGCTACTCCATTGCTTCTGAGGGATTCCTGCCTGCAGTAGTAGATATAATGGTCATCTGAGTTAATTTCACCCATTCCAGTCCATTTTAGTTCGCTGATTCCTAGAATGTTGATGTTCACTCTTGCCATCTCTTGTTTAACCACTTCCGATTTGCCTTGATTCACGGACCTGACATTCCAGGTTCCTATGCAATATTGCTCTTTTCAGCATAGGACCTTGCTCCTATCACCAGTCACATCCACAATTGGGTATTGTTTTTGCTTTGGCTCCATCCCTTCATTCTTTCTGGAGTTATTTCTCCACTGATCTCCAGTAGCATATTGGGCACCTACTGACCTGGGGAGTTCCTCTTTCAGTATCCTATCATTCTGCCTTTTCATACTGTTCATGGGGTTCTCAAGGCAAGAATACTGAAGTGGTTTGCCATTCCCTTCTCCAGTGGACCACATTCTGTCAGATCTCTCCACCATGACCCACCCGTCTTGGGTGGCCCCACGGGCATGGCTTAGTTTCATTGAGTTAGACAAGGCTGTGGTCCTAATGTGATTAGATTGACTAGTTTTCTGTGAGTATGGTTTCAGTGTGTCTGCCCTCTGATGCCCTCTTGCAACACCTACCGTCTTACTTGGGTTTCTCTTACCTTGGGCGTGGGGTATCTCTTCACGGCTGCTCCAGCAAAGCGCAGCCGCTTCTCCTTACTTTGGACGAGGGGTATCTCCTCACCGCCACTCCTCCTGACCTTGAAAGTGGAATAGCTCCTCTAGGCCCTCCTGCACCTGCACAGCCACCGCTCCTTGGAGGTGGGGTTGCTCCTCCCAGCCGCTGCCCCTGACCTCAGATGTGGGGTAGCTCCTCTCCGCTGTTCCTGTGCCGTCTCAGCCTGGCACTCTTGGCCGCTGCCCCAACCTTGGACGTGGGGTAGCTCCTCTTGGCCGCCCACGCTAAGTGTGCCGGTCGCAGCTGGTACAGTTGATAGAGTGGCAAAGACACAAACAACCAAAGCGACTTAGTACGCACACACACTCTCTGTGGAAATGGTTTTGATCCAGGTACTCATGAGTGATAGTGATTGCATTGATCCTGTAAACTAAAAAAAAAAGATGCCTGACTTGAGAGTTTCAAGTTAAGTCTTGTTTGGGGCAAAATAAGGACTGCACCCTGAGAGATAGCACCTCAATTCTGAGAGCCTGCTCCAAAGAGGTAGTAGGGAAAGGTCAATATATTGACCTTATCTTATATATAAGATTTTGGTGAAAGGAGTGTTCAGTGTAGTCAAGCACTTACTTTACAAGAGCTTTTCTGCTAGTCAGGAGGATCTGATGTCATCATGCAGGGATTTAGCGTTTTTCTAGATGTGAAGACATGCAAAGATTGAGATCATGAAATCAGTCCCTGAAAATATTTAACTATCTAAAGACCTGTCCCTCTAGATTCGCTGGTGCACAGAGTGTCTCACTCCACCCTGAACTCCTCAGGAGTGTTAAAGGTCAACAGCAGCAGCACAGGGTTCAGTCTCCGCAGAGGCAGGTGGCAAATGCCCTTGTTGCTATTGTTCAGTCACTGGCAAATGCTCTTGGCAAGTGCCAATTTGTAGTTGACCTTCCCCAAAAAAGTTCCTCCCAGTTTGGGGTGACTGCTCCTGCATGTAACACAGGACACTCTGTCCACAGGAGGTAAGCTGGTCCTTGGAGGAAGTGTCTGACACAAGGGTTATGAGAGTGTTCACTCAGCATGCAGAGCCTGGTGAAAAATTAAGTCATGGATGAAATGACTCAGATCCTGCACAGCTGGAATAAGCCTGAGTTCAACAGTGCTCCCAGTGAGTGCCAAGGTGATATCTATCTTGAACTTACAAAATCCAGAAGTCATAAAAAAAGAAAGAAATTCTGCCATTTGCACCTAAGTGTTTTGACCTAGAGAATATTAAGTTTAGTGAAATAAGTCAGACAGAAGAGGACAAATGCTAAAAATGGACCTACCATATGACTCAGCAATTTTATTCCTGGGTGTATATATCTGGAAAACAATGAGAACAGTACCGTAATTCCAAAGATACAAACATGTCAGTGTTTAAAGCAGCTCTATTTTTAATAGCCAAGACACGGAAGCAATCCCAGTGCTCACTGACAGATGATTGGATTAAAGAGACGTAGTGTGTGTGTGTGTGTGTGTGTGTGTGTGTGTGTTGGAATATTACTCAGCCATCACAAGAATGAAATACTGCCATTTGGAGCACCATGAATGGGTCTACAGAGTATCATGTTTAGTGAAATAAGTCAGACAGTGTTTGCTGTATACCACTTACATGTGAAATCTAAAAGATATTAGGTGAATATACATGCAAAACAGAAACAGAGTCACAGATACAGAAAACAAGCTAGTGGTTACCAAAAGGAAGAGGAAGGTGAGGAGAGAAAAATCATAAGTATGGAATTAAGAGATACAAAACTACTTCATATAAAATATTAATAGATAAGCAACAAAGGTACATATACAGCACCGTGAGTCAACTACATGCGTGCATGCTAAGTTGCTTCAGTGTGCCGCTTCTTTGTGACCCTTCTTCAATTAAAAAAAAAGTCAGAGAGCAACTAGTTAACCAAACATTTAATTCCAATTAACATAAAATCTGCCTTTCAACAACTTCCAAAATATTTCATTTCCTTCCTGCTTTGAATGATGAGATTGATTCACTGTGTTTCCATCTCCTCCCCAGCAGGCATCCCAGCCTGAGAAGTCCTGTGTTAATAAACTTCTGACTCCTGCTGAGACCTCTGTGACTTCTGTGGGCCCGAATCGCGGGTCTGCCCAGGTGGGCACGAGGGCTTCCGGGGCTGCCTTCCTCGAAGGAGAACACCAGCCAGTGGAGCCGGGCTTCAGCTGTGGCGTGTGTGGCAGTGTTCTGGGGCTCTGTCAAGGTCCCACTTACCTCGGTTGTCAGAGTCCTCTTCCTCCCCTCCTCCCCACTCCCTCCTCCTCACTCCTGGCCATCCTGTAACAAAACTCCCTCTCCTTGATCCTTTGGACTCTGTTAGTGGAGAAGGCAGTGGCACCCCACTCCAGTACTCTTGCCTGGAAAATCCCATGGACGGAGGAGCCTGGTGGGCTGCAGTCCATGGGGTCGCTAAGAGTCGGACACGACTGAGCGACTTCACTTTCACTTTTCACTTTCATGCATTGGAGAAAGAAATGGCAACCCACTCCAGTGTTCTTGCCTGGAGAATCCCAGGGACCGGGGAGCCTGGTAGGCTGCCCTCTATGGGGTTGCACAGAGTTGGACACGACTGAAGTGACTTAGCAGCAGCAGCAGCAGCAGTCTTCTCTATAACCCTCATTTCTCACCGAGTGAGGACATGTATCAGGCCCACCTCCTTAATATCCTCCCAGCTCCGTTGAAAAACCCCTTGACATAAGCGATCTCATTTTATTTCACCTTTCACATGGGTGAGGTCTGTCTTCCTGACTTGTAGACAATTACCTTCTCACTGGGTCCTCATACGGCCTTTCCTCTGTTTGCATGGTGGGCGTGTGTGTGGGCACGGACCCCAGCCTGAATCCTCTCCACCAACTTCTGGCTCTCTCCCTGTCCAGCCCCACCTCTCCACTTAAGCCCTTCTTACCCTCTTCTCTCTCCTCTGCTTGCAGTAGACTGCCCTTTGCATGCCAGGGCCATGCTGGGCTCTTGCATATACAGTAATTAAGATGCAAAGTGAGTAGCATTTGTACCCATTTTCCAGACCAGAAAAATAAGGCACAAATGAATTAAGTAACTTACCCAGGTTACTTTATCAAAGCTATGTTTTTTCCGGTAGTCGTGTTTGGATATAAGGAAGGCTGAGTGCTGAAGAATGGATGTTTTCCAATTGTGGTGCTGGAGAAGACTCTTGAGAGTCCCTTGGACAGCAAGGAGATCAAACCAGTTAATCCTAAAGGAAATCTACCCCGAATACTCATTGGAAAGACTGATGCTAAAGCTGAAGCTGCAATCCTTTGACCACCTGATGCAAAGAACTGACTCATTGGAAAAGACCCTGATGCTGGGAAAGATTGAGGGCAGGAGGAGTAGGAGGTGACAAAGGATGAGATGGTTGGATGGCATCACTGACTTGATGGACAGGAGTCTGAGCAAACTCTAGGAGATAGTAAAGGATAGGGAAGCCTGGCATGCTGCAGCCCATGGGGTCGCAAAGAATCAGACATAACTGAGCAACTGAATAACAACAGCCAGGTTCCTATGGCCATTACCACTGGGATCAGGCTGTGACCCTATGGCTGCCTGACTTTCCATTTCATCACGGATGCCTCTTTTAAGCAGCTCTTTCATTTGGTCACTGTCCATCTTCAGTGTATTTACCATGTGCCAACTTTGATAGGTCTCATCTCACACATACCTACCAGGTGCCCTCTAAACAAATCTTCCAACAGACTACAAGTTGATGGAGTCCGTGTGATGTGCCAGGAATTGCCCTAGGACCTGGGAGAGAGTGGTGAGCAGGCCTTCTCTCACAGAGCTTCCAGTCTCTTCCTTTTTGCACTGATCCTGGGGCTCATTCAGGTACTTTCGCTTCATCTGCTGTCTTCTGCCTTTTTATTCCAGAGGCACTTTTATCTTGGGCACATATGGACAGGACAATGGATTGCCTTGTGCTGTGTCTTTTGCAAACCCCTCCCAGCCTCTCCTCTCTCAAGGCAACACCTGCCATTGCCAGTTTGGTTCCTGGCCTTTAAGAGGTCAGCTGGCCCTGAGCCCCCTGCTTTTACTCATCCACCCCCCTACCCCCTACCATTTCAGGGGAAAGCCACCATTTCGGGGAATCTGGACTTTCTGGAACTTTCATACAACTCATGGCAGCCTGCCACCCATTGTCTGCAGAAAGCAGGAAGCTGACATGGCCCTAGAGGCTGTGGGGTGATGCTGGTCAAGGTCAAGATGAGAGAGCTCCGTGAGGCCAAGGGCAGGCCAGAGGCCCCTGAGAGCAGCACCTAAGTGAGGAAGAGCCAGCTCAGGAAACAGGAAACAGGTTAAGTGCCTCATTCATTCATTTAGTGCCTTCTTTGTCTCAGGGACTATTCTAGGCCTGGGCTACAATGAAGAGAACCAACAAATCTGCCTTTGGGAAGTTTATAGTACACCGGGGAGGACAAACCATAAACCAATAAATATATACAAGAGTGTCAGGTGGTGATAAATACAAGGAGAAATAAAGCAGTGTGTGGGGACAGAGCTGATGGACATGAGGGGAGGGTGTGGGTAATGTGGTTTTGGGTAGTGTCGTAAGAGAAGAGCCTTTCCTGGGGGGAGGGGTGGCATTTAAGTGAAGTAATACATGAAGAAGGCTGAGCGGCAAAGAATTGATGCATTCGAATTGTGGTGCTGGAGAAGACTCTTAAGAGTCCCTTGGACTGCAAGGAGATCAAACTAGTCCATCCTAAAGGAAATCAGTCCTGAATATTCATTGGAAGGACTGATGCTGAAGCTGAAGCTCCAATCCTTTGGCCACATGATGCAAAGAGTTGACTCATTGGAAAAGACCCTGATGCTGGGAAGGATTGAGGACAGGAGGAGATGGGGGCCGACAAAGGATGAGATGGTTTGATGGCATCGTCAACTGAATGGACATGAGTTTGAGCAAACTCTGGGAGATGGTGAAGGACAGGGAAGCCTGGTGTGCTGTAATCCATTGGGTTGCAAAAAGTTAGACACGATTTAGTGACTCGACAACAATAAATGAAGTAAGAGAGTGGTCCACATGAATATCTGATGGAGAGATTCCAGGCAGAGGAAATAGCTGTTGCAAAGTCTCTGAGGTGGGAGGGTGCTTGTTAGAGAGAAGAGGGGTCAGGAGTGAGGGTGAGGGAGGGGCATGGAGTCAGAGCCCCAAACCTGGAGGGGCTTATGAGTTACAGAAGGCTGTTAGGATTTGAGCCCAGGACTTCTGTTCCCAGGTAGAGGGCTCTTTACACTGTGCCATGCTGCCTCTGCAAGAAGTTATCATGGGACTTCCCTGGAGGTCCAGTGATTGGGACACTGCTCTTCCAATGCAGGGGCCATGGGTTCAATCCCTAGTTAGGGAACTAAGATCCCACATGCCTTGTGGTGAGGCCATTAAAAAAAAAAAAGTTGTCATAAGAGAGAGTCTGGCTTTGAAGAGCAGCAGAAATGATGCTTTGGACTCTATATTTTCTTCCCTTCAGTTTACTTGCAAACCAACCAACAATCAGAGTGAAAGTTATGCACAAGATCAAAAATACAAAGAACAAAGCTTTCTTAGTCTTCATAGGCTCAATAAACTGCATATCCCAAGCTCTGAGTTCATACAGCCCACGAGGAGAGTGGAATCTGCCATCAAGAAGCATCCAGAACCATTGGGCTGAGGAGGGTCCTGTTGCCTTCAGGGTCTTGGCCTCCACTTAGTTGTTGCATTCTCCTATGGATGAACTATGTCAACACCAAAATCCGTATGTTCAAGCCCTACTGCCAATATGACTTTACTTGGAGACAGGACCTGAAGGAGGTAATTAAGTTCCTAAGGGTGGACCCTAATCTGATATGACTGGTGTCCTTATAAGAAGAAGAGAGCAGAGCCCCCTTCCCACCCTATTCCCCCCACTCCCTCCCACTCTGTGCAAACAGAAAAGGCATGTGAAGATACAGGGAGCAGGGAGTTGTCTACAAGTCCAGGAAGAGAGACCTCATCAGTGTGAAAGGTGAAATAAAATGGGATCACTTATACTAAGGGGCTTTCAGTGGAGCTGGGAGGACATCAAGGTGCCTGATGCATGTCCGCACTCGGTGGGACTGCAAACTTTTGAGCTAGGCCAAGTTGCAAATATTCCAACAACTCTGCAAGAATACCTGCAACTTGCTCCAGTTAACAGGCATCTGCCTAGTGACCGCCTTAGCAACCAAATCTTGTGTAGTCAAGGCAAGCTTTCTGCGCCAACACCAATAAAAATTTTTTGTAAACAACTTATGCAAGCATTTCCTTTTGTCTGTAAAAACACCCTGACTGTCACTCCCTAAGGGGATACTCTAGGTTTCTAATCAAATCTGTGCACCCTGAATTGCAATTCTTTGATCCCAGATAAACAGTTTGATTGATCATTGCCTTCTGAGAATTTAATGTTGACACCAGGAACCAATCTTGATGGCACCTTGATCTTGGACTTCTATCTTCCAAAACTGTAAGAAAATGTAGTTTGAGGCACCCAATCTGTGGAATTTTGTTATGGCTGCCTTAGCTCATACACATCCCAGTGAGTTATTTGGGTATTTTGTTTATCATGCATCACTTGATCTCTGGCAGGCCTGGCAATGGCTTACCTCTCCACCAGATTAGAGAAGAAGGGACCCTCTGACTAATAGGAAATGCAGCTTTGCTTGCAGGAGGGTTGAGCAAGGGACTGTTTGGAATCCAAGATACTATAACTTGTTTATGCTTCTATTTCTTCATCTGTAAAACTGGAGAAGATAATACCAGTGCTTTGAGGAAAGTTATAAATATAAAATCCAGTTGAATAAATAGCTGTTGACATAATTTATGCATAAGGTCTTGTGCTGGGAAGGATGTAAGGGTAAATATGTACATTTCACTTGTGGGAAATTTTTCTTGATAGTAAGGTGCATTGTTCAGTAGCTGTAGAATTTTTTTTTAATTAATTAATTTATTTTAATTGGAGGCTAATTACTTTACAATATTGTGGTGGTTTTTTGCCATACATTGACATGAATCAGGCATTGGTGTACATGTGTCCCCCATCCTGAACCCCCCATCCCATTCCTCAGGGTTGTCCCCATCCCATTCCTCAGGGTTGTCCCAGTACACCAGCTTCGAGTACCCTGTTTCATGCATTAAAGTTGGACTGGCGATCTATTTCACACATGGTAATATACATGTTTCAATGTTATTCTCTCAAATCATCCCACCCTTGCCTTCTCCCACAGAGTCCAAAAGTCTATTCTTTATATCTGTGTCTCTTTTGCTGTCTCACATATAGGTTCGTCATTACCATCTTTCTAAGTTCCATATATATGCATTAACTTGCTGTATTGCTGTTTTTCTTTCTGACTTACTTCACTTTGTATAATAGGCTCCACTTTCATCCACCTCATTAGAACTGATTCAAATGCATTCTTTTTAATAGCTGAGTAATATTTCATTGTGTATATGTACCATAAGTTTCTTATCCATTTGTCTGCTGATGGACATCTAGGTTGCTTCCATGTCCTGGCTATTGTAAACAGTGCTTTGATGAACATTGGGGTTCACATGTCTCTTTCAATTCTGGTTTCCTCAGTGTGTATGCCCAGCAGTGGGATTGCTGAGTCATATGGCAGTTCTATTTCCAGTTTTTCAAGGAAATCTCCACACTGTGGCTGTACTAGTTTGCATTCCCACCAACAGTGTAAGAGTTCCCTTTTCTCCACACCCTCTCCAGCATTTATTGCTTGTAGACTTTTGGATAGCAGCCATTCTGACCAGCATGAGATGGCTCCTCATTGTGGTTTTGATTTGCATTTCTCTGATAATGAGTTATGCTGAGCATCTTTTCATGTGTTTGTTAGCCATCTGTATGTCTTCTTTGGAGAAATGTCTGTTTACTTCTTTGGCCCATTTTTTGATTGGGTCGTTTATTTTTCTGGTATTGAGCTGCATGAGCTGCTTGTATGTTTTTGAGACTAACAGAATTAATTTTTGACATTTTTAAGAGAATTTTTTTTCCCCATAATGTTAACAATCTTATTACTTGCTTAGTGTAAACTTAACTGATTTTTAATCACTATGATACTTTAAATATTGTCTCTTAAGGTGTTAAAACATTTACAAGTCTAATATATTTGTGACTTCAATTTAACATTTAGAAGTATTAGATTAAATAGCAATGTCTAAATATTTGAAACAATTCACTTTATTAAATTTATATATTTGATTTATTAGTTATGTAATTAGTCTGAGGATATTTAGAAGATTGTTGATTATTTAACATTCAAATAAATGGTAATCATTTAACAAATTGCATGTGTAAGATCATTTCAGGCTTCCCAGGTGGCTCAGTGGTAAAGAATCCACCTGCCAATACAGAAGATGCAGGACACTCAAATTGGATCCCTGGGTCAGGAAGTTCCCCTGGAGGAGGAAATGGCAACTCATTCCAGTATTCTTGCCTGAAAAATCCCATGGACAGAGGAGCCTGGAGGCTACAGTCCATGGGCTCAAAAAAGAGTCAGACATGACTTAGGGACTAAACTATCACTGCTACCCCAATGGCCTAAACCTAAAATTCCTGCAAAATGACTGTGTCCAAGTTGATTTATAGATAGAGGTTGATGGTATTTAGATCAGAGCATTTCACAAAAACCACAAAGGCTAGAACTTTCATCCAATGCTTGAAATGTTTCCCTTTTGACCTACAAAATGACCCCACATACTCACACACACACACACACACACACACACACTGAGCTGGGATTCTTTATGGTTCCCTCTTTCATTACTATCTTACAATACTATGAAAGTTCAAATGTTCTGACCCTGCGGTTTGATGGAATTCAGGACACAATATATCAAAATATGGCATCTTGGCATATTGAATATTTGGGGCCGAGAAAATTTGAAAGAACAGCAAAAGCAGGAAGGTCACTCCAATGCTTTCCTTGACCCCTCTTCCCTAAAAACTCCTCACAAAACTTTCATGTTAGGGTGCCCTTCTCATACCCACAGGAAAGACGCATTCTTCTCTCCGAAGATAAAGGGACTCCAAGAAGAATCTGAATAGGACTTGCCAGGTTTCTCCCAGTTTACTCCACTCATCTCATTTTCCTTAACTGCCATATTTCTGCTAGCTCTTTATCAAACCTAGCATGAAAACACTCAGGTCTAAATGTTTCTTCCAGGTCTTCAATTCCTTCATTTCCTGTGACATGTAACAGTTATATTAAATAATTGTGTATATGCTCTTTCTTGTTTATCTGTTCTAATGTGTGTTTTTCCAATACCACAAAGCAGTTAACTCAGTTCTAAGCTAGTAAAGTAATGCTAAAAATTCTCCAAGCCAGGCTTCAGCAGTATGTGAACCGTGAACTTCCAGATGTTCAAGCTGGTTTTAGAAAAGGCAGAGGAACCAGAGATCAAATTGCCAACATCCACTGGATCATCAAAAAAGCAAGAGAGTTCCAGAAAAACATCTATTTCTGCTTTATTGACTATGCCAAAGCCTTTGACTGTGTGGATCACAATAAACTGTGGAAAATTCTGAAAGAGTTGGGAATACTGGACCACCTGACTTGCCTCTTGAGAAACCTATATGTAGGTCAGGAAGCAACAGTTAGAACTGGACATGGAACAACAGACTGGTTCCAAATAGGAAAAGGAGTACGTCAAGGCTGTATATTATCACCCTGCTTATTTAACTTATATGCAGAGTACATCATGAGAAACGCTGGACTGGAAGAAGCACAAGCTGGAATCAAGATTGCCGGGAGAAATATCAATAAACTCAGCTATGCAGATGACACCACCCTTATGGCGGAAAGTGAAGAGGAACTAAAAAGCCTCTTGATGAAAGTGAAAGAGGAGAGTGAAAAAGTTGACTTAAAGCTCAACATTCAGAAAACGAAGATCATGGCATCAGGTCCCATCACTTCATGGGAAATAGATGGGGAAACAGTGGAAACAGTGGCAGACTTTATTTTTTTGGGCTCCAAAATCACTGCAGATGGTGACTGCAGCCATGAAATTAAAAGATGCTTACTCCTTGGAAGGAAAGTTATGACCAACCTAGTTAGCATATTCAAAAGCAGAGACATTACTTTGCCAACAAAGGTCTGTCTAGTCAAGGCTATGGTTTTTCCAGTGGTCATGTATGGATGTGAGAGTTGGACTGTGAAGAAAGCTGAGTGCTGAAGAATTGATGCTTTTGAACTGTGGTGTTGGAGAAGACTCTTGAGAATCCCTTGGACTACAAGGAGATCCAACCAGTCCATTCTAAAGGAGATCAGTCCTGAGTGTTCTTTGGAAGGAATGATGCTAAAGCTGAAACTCCATTACTTTGGCCACCTCATGCAAAGAGTTGACTCATTGGAAAAGACTCTGATGCTGAGAGGGATTGGGGGCAGGAGGAAAAGGGGATGACAGAGGATGAGATGGGTGGATGGCATCACCGACTGATGGACGTGAGTCTGAGTGAAGTCCAGGAGTTGGTGATGGACAGGGAGGCCTAGCATGCTGCAATTCATGGGGTCGCAAAGAGTCGGACATGACTGAGCGACTGAACTGAACTGAACTGAACCCTATCTACCTGGCTGTTGTTCAGTCGCTCAGTCATGTCCAACTCTTTGCAACCCCAAGGACTGCAGCACGCCAGGCTTCCCTTTCCATCACCATCTCCTGGAGTTTGCTCAAAATCATGTCCATTAAGTTGGTGATGTCATCCAACCATCTCATCCTCTGTCATCCCCTTCTCCTCCTGGCTTATATCTTTCCCAACATCAGGGTCTTTTTCAATAAGTCCACTCTTTGCATCAGGTGGGCAAAGTGTTGGAGCTTCAGCTTCAGCATCAGTCCTTCCAGTGAATATTCAGGACTGATTTCCTTTAGGAGGGACTGGTTGGATCTCCTTGCAGTCCAAGGGACTCTCAAGAGTCTTTTCCAACACCACAGTTCCAAAGCATCAATTCTTCAGTGATCAGCTTTCTTTATGGTCCAACTCTCACATCCATACACGAATACTGGAAAAACCATAGCTTTGACTAGACAGACCTTTATCTACCCAGAGAGAGCATCATATTCCCAGATTAAGGGCTCAGTCTCTCAAGACTGCCCTCCTCCACCCCATGTGAGATGTCAGTTGCAAATCCAAGTTGTTACCTGTGCTTCCTGTTATTACCTGTTAACTGGCTATACATTGGAGGGTTCCCTGACCTCCTCCTTCAGTTTGGTTAAGTTGCTAAAGTGTTAGCCAAGACTAACTAAAGACTTAGCTAAAGTGTTAGCTAAGTCACTTCAGTCATGTCTGACTCTATTCAACTCTGTGGATGGTAGCTCACCCGGCTCCTCTGTCCATGGGCTTCTCCAGGCAAGAATACTACAGTGGGTTGCTATGCCCTTCTCCAGGGGATCTTCCTGACCCAGGGATGGAACCTCCATCTCTTATGTCTCCTGCATTGGCAGGTGGATTCTTTACCAATAGTACCACCTGGGAAGCCCATAGTGGCTCACAAAACTAGGAGAAGCATTTACTTGTATTTACCAGTTTATTGAGTTTCTCTGGTATCTCAGTGGTAAAGGATCTGCCTGCCAACGCAGGAGACCTGGGTTTGATGCCTGGGTCAGGAAGATCCCTTTGAGAAGAAAATAGTAATCCACTCCAGTATTCTTGCCTGGGAAATCCCGTGGGCAGAGGAGCCTGGTGGGCTACAGCCCATGGGGTCACAGAAGAGTTGGACAGGACTTTGAGACTAAAGAACAACAAAGAGTTTATTAGGGAATTCCCGGGTCATCCGAGTGGTTAAGGCTCTGAGCTTTTGCTGCAGGGGCCCAGATTTAACCCCTGGTCAGGTAACTAAGATCCCACAAGCCTGACAGGGCAGCCAAAAAGCAAAAAAGAGACAGATTTCTGATCATTTGAAAAAAAAAAAAGGAAGAATATTAAAGGGTACAGATGAATGGCCAGATGAAGAGGTAGAGAGGGGTCCAGAAGGGTCCCAAGTGCAGAGTGTCTGTCCCCATGGAGCTGTGTGCACTGTCCTCTCCACACGTGTCCCAGACACTCATCACCCCAGACGCTCATCAGCTTTCACTGTTCAAGGGCATTTCCAGAGTTTCATCTGTAGCCCCACCCACCCCACCCCCGAGTCTAGTGGATGGTGCTGAAAGTTCCAACCCTTAATCACCTTGTCTTTCTAGTGACTTCCCTCTGCCCCCCTCCCAGTCACCCCAAGACTGTCTAGGGATCCTACTCGAAGGCACCTCGTTAGCATAAACTCTGTGTCCTTGAAAGGGTCACTTGTGAGAAACACACTCTTATAGCTCAGGAAATGGCAAGAGATCCCAGTTCGATTCCTGGGTCGGCAAGACCCACTGAAAAAGGGAAAGGCTACCCACTCCAGTATTCTGGTCTGGAGAATTCCATGCACTATCTAGTCCACGGGGTCGCAAAGCGACTGAGCGACTTTTCTTTCAAGCTAGGATCCAGGGACAAAGAACAAATAGATTTCTTATTTTACTGCATCCATCTTCATCAGTTTAATTAAAAAACTCTCTTTTCTCCCCTCAGGTTCACTCTACTACAATAAGCACAACTCATTGAATGCCTCCTCTGTACCCAGTACTTGGCTAGCTGCTGTCATACAGATGATCATCTTCACAACACCGTGAGATTTCAATATTTTCAGTTTTATAGATTAGAAAATCAAAGGTTCTAGAGATTGCCTTCCTTGCCCGTGAATCCAGAGCCACAGTTCAAATGCTGGTCTCCCAGACTGTGAGTCCACAACCTTCCTCCCCATCCCCACTCCCAACTCCTCCACCCTCCACCCACCCCGACTCCACCCACCTCCCCCCACACTCTCACTAAACTGTTTTTGAGAACCTTAGCCTTGAGTCTTGTATGTGACCCATAGCTTAGTCCTCACTATTCTGAGTGCAGCCTTGTGGTAAAATGAAAAAAAAAGCAACACGAAATAAACCCCATAACCTCTGGTTCAAGGTTATGCATTTCAAGCTTCCCTAAAGAACCAATAGTCAAGACTGACTTCAACCAGCTTTGGATCACTCTTGATTT
Source organism: Bubalus kerabau (assembly GCF_029407905.1). Lineage (NCBI taxonomy): Eukaryota > Metazoa > Chordata > Mammalia > Artiodactyla > Bovidae > Bubalus > Bubalus kerabau. Next base: position 19,170,351 of record NC_073635.1, on the reverse strand, counting down.
CTGGCACACAGCTTTGAGAGTCTAACCTTTCTCGTTTGAGATTATGGCTCTATTGCCATATTTCTGGAAATGGCTAACTATATTTATGAAACAAGCTGTTTATAGATGCCTGCATTTAAGAAGAGGTTAAGGAGACTCAGAGTGGCTTTGAGTCATAATACATTAAGCTCCCGTGACATAACTTCATGCATAAAGAGGACAGAAGTCGTGTTCCAGGAGCCCTTGGGGGGCACGTGGAGGCATTCCGGGAGGCTTGCTGGTCACTCATCACATGAGCTGATGCCATCATCAGAGCTCCCTCTGTCCAGCACTGCATTACGCTCAGCATAATCACTGCAATCTTTTAAGTAGGAACTCGAGTGCGCCCTATTTTCAGAACGCTCAAAATAGCAAAATTCAAAGAACAGAAAAATCAGGCACTAATGTCACAAATTAATTATTTACTTTAAGGAAAGATTCACTGCCTGGCTTCGTTTAAGGGGCAGACTCCCCAAAGGCATTTAACATGTAAATTGATTAATATGAACTCTGTTTATGCAAAACATCTAGTAGCATAGAATAGCTGACATTTCTGCGGGGGCTGGTGGGTTTCAAAAGGATTTGACGTGGGTTTTCAAGTGACAAGGATTTTGTCATCAGGATCACTTTGCAAGATGGGAGTGAGTATTGTCATTCCAGTGTTACAGATGAGAAAACCAAGCCAAGAGAGCTAAGTCCTTGGCCTGAGGTCACATAGCTGAAAAGTGTCTGAGATGATGTTAGACCCCAGTTCATGGGACTCTTCATTAAAACATTCTTTCCTTTATAAGCACATTTCTTTTTTAGAGTTATTTTTCCCTTTGTAGCAGAACTCAGAAAACTTAAGAGCTATTTTGGAGTATATTAAAATTTTAAATGGAGAACTGTTTATAATAAATTATTTGACTTGTTCCAAAGAGGGTAACGAGATCTGTGTGGTTCTGAAAAGAGGATCTAAAAATATGCTTCATCCAAATAACTGATGAAGCTTTAAAAAAAAAAAGATGATCATCCCAGACTACAATTATACTCAATAAGAATTTCCAGGTGTGGGTTTGTTTGTTTTTCTTTAAAGAGGCGAGTCAGCTACAACTAAAAAGCACAAGTTCAAATGTGGCCAGAGTGAGGAAATCTGAGGACAGCTGAAAAGACCGAGATTTTCAAAGTAAATGGCTCCTATGCTCATAGATTTATGCCATTTCCTTGTAGGAAAATTTAATAAAATTAATTTGCACTTAACTCCTCTAGCAGAGAAGAATGAATCATTTATAATTGAAGACAATCAAGAATAAGTTCTGTTTAGCTTTAGAACATGGTTCTATATGTATGCTGAAGATCTAGCCTATAAGCTACTTCTAGAGTGATGGTTCTCACACACACGTGGCTTAGTCATTATATTAATTAATATCACTTCTCTCAGAAGTTTGTTATGGTTTCCCATGGCCTCCTAAATACCTGTAAGTCCACCAGTCCACATTAGAGTGCTTACAATTTTCAAAAAGCACCAGATTTTATTTGTGTCTTTATCCATGTCCCTCAATTAAAATTCCCTTTACTTTTCTCTTCCTCGGTGTCTGCCTGCTAATTTCTGTCTGTGGGTTGACTGGACTCAGCTGGGAAGTTCTCACTTGGGGAGTTTCCTGGGGTGGTATCTGGAGGGAAGCTGAGGCTGGAGTCATCTGAAAGCTCGGCTGTCCACCGGGGAGAGCTCACTCATGTGGCTAGCAGTTGATGCTAGCTATTGGTTGGAACTTGGCCAGGGCTGCTAACCAAAACACCTTCATGTTATCTCTCCAGGTAGTTTGGTCTTCCCACAGAATGACAGTCACATTCTAAGAGTGAGCATCTCAAGAGCAATTGTCCAAAAGACTCAGGCAGAAGCCTCAAGGCTTGTCATGACCGAGTCTTGGAAGTCCCAGAATGTCACTTCTGCTGTATGCTGTTGTCCAAGCAAATTACTAAGCCCAGACCAGATTCAAGAGATAGGAAATTAGATTCCACTTTTTGATGTGATGAACACTATGCAATCACAGATCAAGAAGGACTCAATGTTGACCTTTCTGGAGAAGGTCTACAATACCTTTAAATAAAGCTAGAACACTTCTGTAAGTGATGCCAAAACTTGGCCTCTGTGTACCGGTGCCAAATTGAATCTCAGAGACAGAGTTTTGGGTGGAAGTAGAAAACAGTGGCTTTATTGCTTTGCCAGGAAGAGGGGAACATAGCTAACGCCCTCAAAACTGTGTGTCCCAACATGGCGGTTTGGTGAGGAGCTTTATAGTAATGGTTCAAGGGGGGGTTGCTGACAAGGGTCAGGGTGTGTGCAGGGCCTACATTCCTTCAATCTGGGCTTAGGTGGTCTCCTGATGAGCTTCCGTGGTTTTCAGGATTATCAGACTGTGACCTTCTCTCTGGAATGAAGGGTGCTTCATCAAGTGGTTAACATCTTCCATTTGTTGGGGGTTTTAGTTTTGCAGAAAAGCTCAAAGATATTGTTATATTTATCCTTTGAGATGGGACAGGATCCTGTCCCAGTGCTGTATTATTGTTTCTTGACTGCTCCTCCCTTGTTTCTGCATTGCCTTCCTTCCCTAATTAGCAGCCGTTTGAACCTGCTCTTTGGAACTTAGGGAAGGTCATGGAGACTGAAGCCTATTCCCTACAAACAAGAAATGGGGGACACAGAAAGCCTTTCATGCCCAGGATCCCCATAGGGTCTTACTTGGTTTCATAAGCTCCATTCTCAGTGTAAGAGCAAATAAGAAACAGACATCAGACAGAAGTAATAGACTTTGTCTGTGTGGACCCCTGAGGTGCAGGTGGAAAATTTAAATCACAAGCCAGTTCTTGGGGAATTATGGCCAGAATTTTCATTACCTGTGTGGTGTAAAAAGGAAATTCAGTAATGAATTTAATCTAATGTGGTCATAGGATTGCAATGCATTCAAGAACCTGGCAGAAAACAAGGGCAAAACCTCTGTGAAGGAAAGGCAGTATGAACCTCAAGATTTTTTCACTGATCAAAATCCAAAGTATAGGAGCCCATGGTCACTACATCCCCCAGATTACTCCCTCCCCACTCCCATTCTCTACAAATAGGACTTCTATTTTCAACATCTTTTCCAAGAAGAAAAGTAAATTCTCTATAGAAAGCCATCTCCCTTACTGATATCCCTCCTAACACATCTTTGACTAGTTTGATACGATCTCTACTCCAGTTCCTGGTGGCTCAGATGGTAAAGAATCTGCTTGCATTGTGGGACACCCAGGTTCAATCCCTGGACTGGGAGGATCCCCTGGAGAAGGGAATGGCTACCCATTCCAGCATTCTTGCCTGGACAATTCCATGGACAGAGGATCCTGGCGGACTACAGTCCATGGGGTCTCAAAGAGTTGGACATGACTGAGCGACTACCACATCACTACTCCAGTATAAATTACAAATCAGCTTAACTAAATCAAAAACAGAGAATTGGTCATTTAAAATAGTTACAAAATAGAATGCCATTTGCCTTTTAGGTCCCATGGTAAAAGCAGAGTCCCAGTATCATAATTCTACTGAAGTTTACACAGCAAAAATCTTTACTCTCCATTGAACAATATATGTACTTATTTGAGGAAATGCCTAACCGCTCAAATAAAAAGGACTGTATCCAAAACCCCAGACACTCTTGGCTTTCACTTTGGTAAATGAAGAGCTCCCTTTTATTTTACTGTTCAAGGGCAATGTCCTTCACCCCACTGGGAAAAGGAAGTCTTGGGAAAAAAGAAAAGTAAATCATTAAGTTCCTCTCTCTTATAAACACACACACACCATAGACTTAAAGATACTAACTCACAACATTTTCATCACTACTCATCACAAGGATCCTTGGTTGCTCCCAGTATCACCGGCTTTATTTAGGCTGACCCTTGGAAAGTTATTGAGATTTCTGTGCTGTGTTGTGCTCAGTTGCTTTAGACATGTCCAACTCTTTGCGATCCCATAAACTGCAGCCCATCAGGCTTCTCTGTCCATGGGATTCTCCAGACAAGAATACTGGAGTGGGTTGCCATGCCCTTCTCCAGGGCATCTTCTCCATGAGGGGATCAAACCCATGTCTCCTGCGACTCCTGCATTGCAGATGGCTTCTTTACTGCTGAGCCTGGGAAGCCCCCATTGAGATTTTTAATTGCCATTTACAAATCTCTAAGACTGTACAATAAAAACATGTGTTTTAGCTTTCACCCTTCTTTGAGAACATCATTCCTTCCACCCTGCTCAGTTGCTGGGTCTGTCGAATGGATTCAGATTATGTCCATTATAGATGGCTGGCTGGCTGGGGGTTCTCTTTCCATTTCACTTACAACACAGAATATGTGGTCTCTGTAAGCACCATTTCGACCTGTTCTCAGCTGAGATTTCAATGGGTTTAACCATAGCCTTCTGCTATGGCTCAGCGGTATCTGCATGCAATGCAGGGAAATACTGTTTGATCCCTGGGTCAGGAAGATCCTTTGTAGGAGGGAATGACAACCCACTCCAGTATTCTTGCTTGGAGAATCACTTGGACAGAGGAGCCTGGCGGGCTACAGTCCCTAGAGTCACAGAGAGTTCAGTCACATGACTGCAGCCACTTAGCATGCATGCAACCCTAATCCCTCTTTCTTTTTCCATTCATCTTTCTATTTATTTATTTTTATTGAAGTATACTTGAGAAGACTCTTGAGAGTCCCTTGGACTACAAGGAGATCCAACCAGTCCATTCTAAAGGAGATCAGTCCTGGGTGTTCTTTGGAAGGAATGATGCTAAAGCTGAAACTCCAGTACTTTGGCCACCTCATGCGAAGAGCTGACTCATTGGAAAAGACTCTGATGCTGGGAGGGATTGGGGGCAGGAGGAGAAGGGGATGACAGAGGATAAGATGGCTGGATGGCATCACTGACTCGATGAACGTGAGTTTGAGTAAACTCCGGGTGTTGGTGATGGACAGGGAGGCCTGATGTGCTGCGATTCATGGAGTTGAAAAGAGTCGGACACGACTGAGTGACTGAACTGAACTGAAGTGAACTGATACTTGATTTACAGTATTGTATAGTTTCAGATGTACAGCATAGTCATTCATTATTTTTATTATACTCAATTTAAAGTTGTTACAAAATAATGGCTATATTTCCCTGTGCTGCATAATACATCCTTGTGGATTGTTTATTTTATACGTTCAGTTCAGTTCAGTCACTCAGTTGTGTCCAACTCTTTGCGACCCCATGAATTGCAGCACGCCAGGCTTCCCTGTCCATTACCAACTCCTGGAGTTTACACAAACTCATGTCCACTGAGTCGGTGATGCCATCTAACCATCTCATCCTCTGTCATCCCCTTCTCCTCCTGCCTTCAATCTTTCCCAACATCAGGGTCTATTCAAATGAGTCAGCTCTTCGCATCAGGTGGCCAAAATATTGGAGTTTCAGCTTCAACATCAGTCCTTCCAATGAACACCCAGGACTGATCTCCTTTAGGATGGACTGGTTGGATCTCCTTGTAGTCCAGGGGACACTCAAGAGTCTTCTCCAACACCACAGTTCAAAAGCATCAATTCTTCGGTGCTCATCTTTCTTTATAGTACAACTCTCACATCCATACATGACCACTGGAAAAACCATAGCCTTGACTAGATGAACCTTTGTTGGCAAAGTAATGTCTCTGCTTTTCAATATGCTGTCTAGGCCAGTCATAACTTTCCTTCCTAGGAGTAAGTGTCTTTTAATTTCATGGCTGCAATTACCATCTGCAGTGATTTTGGAGCCCAAAAAAATAAAGTCAGCCACTGTTTCCTCTGTTTCCCCATCTATTTCCCACGAAGTGATGAGACCAGATGCCATGATCTTAGTTTTCTGAATGTTGAGCTTTAAGCCAAATTTTTCACTCTCCTCTTTCACTTTCATCAAGAGGCTCTTTAGTTCCTCTTCACTTTCTGCCATAAGGGTGGTGTCATCTGCATATCTGAGGTTATTGATCTTCTCCCAGAAATCTTGATTCCATCTTTTATAAGTAGCAACCCCTTATTTCTATCTCACCCCTCCACTTTTCCCTCTCCCCACTGGTAACTACTAGTTTGCTCTGTATACCATGAGTTGGTTTCTGTTTTGTTAAACACTTATGATTGATTTATGGTTTCCATGTAGATAAGATCCCTTAATTTCTTGTAGGGTAGGTTTGGCATTGATGAACGATATTTGCTTTTGCTCACTTGAGAAATCTTTATCGCTCCTTCTATTCTATCTTATTATTTATTTATTTTGCTGCACTGGGTCTTAGTTGTGGCATGCAGAATCTAGTTCCCTGACCAGGGATAGAACCTTGGGCCCTCTGCATTGGGAGTGTGGAGTCTTAACCACTGGACCACTAGGGACGTCTCTCCTTCTATTCCAAATGATGCTCTTGCTGGGTAGAGTATAGTAGGTTGCAGGATTTTCCCTTCAACACTTTAAATATATCATTCCACTCCCTCTGGCCTGTGAAGTTTCTTCTGAAAAATCAGCTTATAACCTTTAGGGTTTCTCTTGTACATGATTCTGTTTTTTTCTTGCTGCCTTTGGAATTCTCTCTTTATCTTTTAACTTTTGCTGTTTTAATTATTATATGTCTTGGTGTGGGTCTGTGTGGGACCATCTTGTTTGGAACCTTCTGTGCTTCCTGTACGTGGTTATCTGTTTCCTTCTTCAGTTTTGGGAATTTTTCAGCCATTGTTTCATCAAATGCATTTTCAAACCCTTTCCCGCATTTCTTTCTGGAACCATTATAATGTGAATATTGGTACACTTGATGCTGTCTCAGACTGTCCTCATTTTTTAAATTTATTTTTCTTTTTGCTGTTCTGATTGGCTGGTTTATGCATTCATTCTTCTGTATCACATAGTCTACTCTTAATTCCTGCTAGTGTGTTTTTCATTTCAGTTATTACATTCTTCATTTCTGACTGATGTTTTTCTATAGTTTCTGTTTCCTTGTTAAAATTCTCACTGTTTTCATCTGTTCTGTTCCCTAATCCAGTTACCATACTTATTACTACTCTTTGTTTCACTAGTTGTCTTTTTAGGGGATTTTCTCTTGCTCTTTCAATTGAAACAAGTTTCTCTCTTTTCCTTTTGCTTAACTTCCTCTGTCTCTGTGAAATTAGGAGAAACAGTTACCTACATGAAGGGGTCTTGAAGGGATACCCTAGTGTTGGGTCACACCTGTACCCACTGCAAGTGCGCCACTGGCTTTGGTGGGAGACCTGGATCTGAACACGTGCGTGCTAAGTTGCTTCAGTAATGTCCTACTCTGTGCGACCCTATGGACTATACCAGCCCACCAGGCTCTCCAGTCCATGGAATTCTCCAGGCAAGAATACCGGAGTGGGTTGCCAGTGCCCTCCTCCAGGGGATCTGAACACAAGTTCCATCTGCCTCAGGATGTGCTGGCAGCTATCGTTTTGGTAGGCGGTGGGGCTGGAGGTGGAGGGGCGCGAGTCAGAGCCAGGGGTGTGTGTGTGTGTGTGTGTCGGGGGGGGGGGGGTTCTTCTCTGCTCAGTGGCTGTCACTTCCCTATTGGGGGTGGGGGTGGGTCCCAAGTTGCTCGAGCGGAAGCCCTGAGGGTCGTATCCAAGCTGGCTCTATTCCCTGTAAGCGTCTGCTCTGCCGGCTCCCAGAACTAGCACCCCACCCCAGAGGGGAGCCGTGCTGGAGCAACAAGGGCTTGTGCGGGTGCTCAGCGTGGCTGGCAGCCTGGGCTGTGGGATCCAGATGCTTCTGCTGCTGCTGAGCTGCCTGTGGAAATAATGGCTGCCCCCCTGCCAACACACGCACACTCAGATACCACTGGGGGATCTGAGGCTCCTTTGTCCCTCACAGCCTACCTCTCCCTTGACCTTGGCCACCCTGCGGCCACACTGCAGCAGCCCTTGCCCCAGCGTGGAGCCGCGTTGTGAAGCAAGCCGGGCTGGAGCAATCCACGGTTCAGGCGGGGGCGACTGTGCAAAACCACCCAGTCACCCGTGCAGTTTCAACCCACCCTCTCTCTCCACCCTGATAAAATATTGTGTACATGTTTCTCACGAGTGGAGTCCAGTCTTCCCACAGTCCTCCTCTTAGTCTTACCAGGCCTCCAAGCAGCCAAAGGGATGCATCTTCCTGGTGTCCAACCCCAGGGCAGGAGTGCCTAATATGTGGTTCTAACTGCTCACTCCCCAGGGAGGGTCTCCACACACATAATCTCCCTTCTCTTCCGAGTCCCAGTAGCTTCTCTTCCCTTCCTACCTGATTCCGCGTGGATCTTTCTTATAGCTTTGATTGTAGACGAGTGTTCCTGCCAGTCTCCAGTTAGTTTTCAGTCAGAATTGTTCCATGTGTGGATGAATTTTGGATGTGTTTGTGGGGGGAAGTGAGGTCTGCATCTTCCTACTCCGCCATTTTGATCTCCTCCCCTCAACGCCCTCTTGAGGTGTAGACTCTTTGTCCTCACTCAGTCAGAGCAATCCCTTATTTCTTAGTTTATTAAGGAGCTGGTGTGTAATCTGAGTTGTTTAGTCTGACTTGTTTTTGAGCCCATGGACTGTAGCCCACCAGGCTCCTCTGTCTGAGGGATTTCCCAGGCAAAAATATTAGAGTAGGTTTGCGTTTCCTTCTCCAGGGATCTTCCCAACCCAGGGATCCAATCTGGGTCTTCTGTATTGGCAGGGGTGTTCTTTATCATGGAACCACCAGGGAAGTCCATGTCATCTGAGTAGGATTACATAGTAGGTCTATCAGAAGGAAGCTGGTGATTTTGTTAGATGACTTGGGCAGGAGATACTATTTCTTTTCTTTTCTTTTTTTTTGGAGAAGGAAATGGCAACCCACTCCAGTACTCTTGCCTAGAAAATCCCATGGACCGAGTAGCCTGGTGTCCATGGGGTCGCAAAGAGTCGGACACGACTGAGCGACTTCACTTTCACTTTCCTGGATACAAGTAAGTAAGTATGCAGCCCCTGGCTGTTTTGCAATCAGCTTGTTTTCCATGAGGTGATTCAGCCTTGGGACCAAGCCCAAACCTGAAGAGGAAGCCTCATAGACATCCTGACTGAATAGGACCTGAAGCCCAGCTTTCCTCTGTATGGTTCAGTTATGTGACATAGTGACTGTTTAAGCCCCTTGTAGTTGGGTTTTCGGTTACTTGCAACTAAAAAAAAATTCTAACATGCCAAATCACCCCTGAGCTCAGACTCCCCTCACCTCAAAATGGAGCTTCCCTTGCATGGCAAGGCTGGGTGCGCTACCCTCAGGGGCCCAGATCCAAATGTACTCCTTTTCTGCTTTCCTTTCTTCTCTCAGTGTTCAATTTTCATTTCTGGTAGCCTTTCTTTTCTTCCTTGTCTTTTTTATTTTTTAAGGCAGAATTAATTCACATTTAAAATTTTAATTTTGACTTAATTTTTATTTTATTTCAGCAATACATAGTCACAAGTTAGACAGTTAAATAGTTATTAAAAGGAAAAGAGAAATCCCCACCCTATCTTCCCATACCCAACTTCTCTCCAAAGGCAATCCTATCAATCATTTTTACTGTTTATTCTGGGCTTTAGCTTCTATTGTTAAATAACATTTTTATACAGGTAGTTATCATTCTTTAGCTTTAGCTATTATGCATTTTCTGTGATAAAAATTAGAGACATAGATTTATTATACCCCTCCCTCCACATACACAACCTCTCCCCCTCATTTCCTGAAAAAAATTATATCACAGTATTTTGCTATTTATATTCTCTATGTAAATATTGTTCACAGCTGAACCATGTAGTGTACTGTGGTTTTATTTCCATTCTTGAACATTGGTTTCTTTCCCCCTAGTATTTAATAATTGCCTTGTCTTTTAACTTGCTTATTATCCTGTATATTTTTACCAGTTCATCCCACGCTATCCAAGAAAGACATAAATCTCTCCAACATATGTAAATAAATCAATTTCTTGTTTTTCTGCTACACACCAACGTCCTAGGAATTTTCTTCATCTTTATCCTGTGTTGGAGTCTCTGCTTTCTAAATGTCATGTTTTCCTTTATCTTGGTTTACTCTCTTATTTTGGAGAAGCAAACTCTCCTGTAGGGTTCTGTTAAAAAATGCGAAGGTGTTGAAAATGTTGAGACCTTTCATACTGAAAATGTTTCTATCTACCCTCTCATTTACTGTTGCTTTTTCATGTTCTGGCCCTTTTCTCCGATGTGTAGTAGTCATTGACTGCTGTCCTGTAGAAGGACCCTCCAGGCATGTGTCTTGACAAGGTGTGTGTCTGTCAGCATTCTGGCAGCTGAGTGACCAAAGAACTCTGAGGGTCCTCTTCACTATGAGGACTTTCCCTCAGTCTCTTCCTAGTTTCAGAACACCACCTCCTTCCCACCCTCCACTCTATCTTGGGGCTAATTCCAAAGAGAGAAACTTCAGCCTTCAGTCTTTTCATGAGAGTAAGAAGGGGTAGGTACCTGATGAGGGAAGAAACCTTTCACTTAAGACAGTCAAGTAATGTCCCTGGAGGGTTGCCAGGGAAATGATGGGTGAAGCACCTAGCCAACCCCTCTGCACAGATGTTTTTAAAATTCTTGTGGCGCTCTATGAACTTGAACAAAATTCTTAATTTCTCTGGGCTTTAGTTCCTTCATCTGTAAAATGAAAATACAGGGCTTTGGTGTGAGGGCTAAGTGGGACTAATGGATGAGTAGTGCCTTGCACAGGCTTCTCTGGTGGCTCAGATGGTAAAGAATCCACCTGCAATGTGGGAGATCTGGGTTCAGTCCCTGGGGTGGGAAGATCCCCTGGAGGAGGGCATGGCAATCCACTTCAGTATTCTTGCTGGAGAATCCCCAAGGACAGCGGAGCCTGGTGAGCTACAGTCCACGGGGTCACAAAGAGTCGGACATGACTGAGTGCCGAAGCACAGCACAGCACAGTGCCTTGCACAGTCTGCCCAGCACAGAGAGGGCACTCGATTGTTGACAGTACAGTGGTCATGGTGGTGGCAGTAGGTAGTCGACTTGGTTTTGCTTCAGTGGCAGACAGGACCCCGCCTCCCACAAACCAGTGCTTTTCTACACTCTCTCAGAAGAAAGCCACCCTTCTCATGTTCTGTCAAAATGTTCATCGAATTTCATAAAATTTCAGGGGTACCACAATCTTTGTAACTTGCCTTCCAGCTTACCCTCTCTCTTAGTGCCCAACCAAACCCTTAGCACCATCTCCTTTATTCTGGAGGTTTATCCCATCCAAATGGATTAACTTGTAGGATGAGAACTGCAGTAAACAACCCGAACCCAACTCTCAAGAGTAAAATTGACCCCCTTCTTTCCTATTCTGCACATAATCCCTCCATCCCGAGGGCAATGCCCCGCATCCTTCTCCTAATCTTCCTGTCTTTCCTAAGCCCCTGACAAGAGAAAGGCATAGCTTTTGCCTTTGGATTTTCATTTTGCACTAGAAATCCTCTCCTAGTGCAAAATGAAATTCTTTTTCCCCTTTCTCTCTTGTCCCAGGGCTTCTCTCTGTTTTTCTCCCTCAGGTCTTGTTGGGGACCTTGACTCTGCTTTGTTAGAGGGCAGATTTCCTCTTCACAATCTTTCCCCTGAATTCTAAGGATGCTTTTCTTATCTGTTCTGGGGCCTCCAGTAGCTTTGTTAATTGGCTGTATCTCAGGAGAATGAGATGGTTATCATCACTGACTCAATGGACATGAATTTGAGCAAACTCTGGGAGATGGTGAAGGACAGGGAAGCCTGGCATGCTGCAGTCCACGGGGGCGCAAAGAGTCGGACATACAGTGACTGAACAACAATAACAACAGGAGATTGAAGAAGGACGAGGAACAAGGGAAGCTGGAAATGTTGGGGTTGTCTTAAAACTAAGCATTTAGAATGCCTAGTCAGCCAGAGATCTGACTGACACAGAATTTGATGAGAAGCAGCAGCCACTGTGCTCAGCATGTTCTCCCAGTCTGACATTTCTGGTTGCAAGACTCTAACGGGGATTTTTCCTGCTGTACTCCTTATTTAGGCTCAAACACTGAAGATACACCTAATGAAAGATTTGCAGTAGGTCTTATAATAAAATCATGGTCAATTAAATCTTGGGAATCGACCTTTGTTGGGAATGGTGTAAATAGATGGTCTTTTGGAGACCACATGTGAATGAAGGTGGACACAAGACATAGGAACAGCCTCGCCCAAGAACCCCTTACCCTCTTGTTTCGTTTTTCAGCCACACACAGAAAGGAAAGCTGCACTTTGGTCCCTGTGGATGATCTTTCCTGAGTGCAGACTTTAGTCTGTCCTTAAAATTCTCCCCAGCAAAGTAATAAAGCAAAGGGTTGAAGCAGCTGTTGGCTGCCGCCAAAGCCAGTGTGATGGCCACAGCTTTATGCAGCGAGTCTCTGCATGTATCCGCCTTCCACTGCAGCAGGTGGAGGGTTCTCAGTATATGATAGGGCAAGAAACACAGGAGGAAGATGACCAAGGCAATGATGATGGTGGTCAATGCCTTCCTGTGAGAAAGCCGCAGCCCTGATTCTGGGACCTCTGTCTTCAACAGGGCTCGAATGATCAGCAGGTAGCAGATGCTGAGCGTGCAGAAGGGCAGCAGAAAGCCCATCACCAAGGCAATGTAGTTCATGGTCTTCAGTTTAGGAGCTTTATTACGATTCAGCTCCAAGCACAACGTGACATTGCCCTTCAGCTCAGAGCCATTGTTCAGAAGCGTTGTTGAGGAAGCCATGATAAAGATCCATATGATGCCACAAACAATCCAGGCATTCTTGATGCTGGTGGCATGAAGGAGCCGGAAGGGGTGAACGGTTGCCAGGAAGCGCACCACACTCAACACAGTCAGGAAATAAATGCTGCTGTACATGTTGACATACATAGAGTAAGACATAATCCTGCAAGTCAGGTCCCCAAATATCCAATTGGACCCTCTGAGGTAATAGTCCACCCTGAAGGGCAGTGTGGCTGTGAACAAGAGATCTGAAGTAGCCAGATTGAGCATGAAAATGTTCACAGATGTGGACTTCCTATAAGGTTGCAGGAAAACACATATGGAAAAGCCATTTCCCAAGGCGCCCCAGATAAATATTACCAGGTACACAATGGGGTAAAATTCTCTCTTAAAGTTTTCAGCTGTGCAGTTCCTGTTGCTATGGTGATCGCTGAAGGTGCTGTTGGTTTCCATTTCTGATGCGGAGATGGATGGAGATAAGGACATAAGTTTTCTTTCCATGCTGAATCAAAAAGAAACAGATACAAAAAGTTGCTTCCTGCTCATTGCTTACATTTATCCAGGTTTTAATGAAACAGAGAAATACTAGCTTTTCTTTGAAACTTGAATCAAAAAATATTGGCTATGTCTTACCATGTGCTTATCATTTTACCATCTGTCTTTACTATATGTTTCATTTCATTTCATGATAAACTTCCAGAATGCAGAATAACCATTCATTTATTTGACTGAAGCTGAAGTCTCAGACTAGGGGAACTCTTGCCCAGGGTCCAGATGAAGATCATCTAAAGCTTGTTTGTGACCCTGGAGAAAGTCATCAATTACACATCTTCTGCTTTGGAAGCTGACAAAGATTCTCTTCTTGATGAAACTCTAGCCAGTCTCCTCTGAGCCCTCGTCAACCAGGTGTCAACCTTGGCTTACGCTGACTTGAATAACAACTAACATAAAAACACTAACATAGTTTTGAACAACTCAAGACTGCATCTCGAGGATGACCATAACCTCCCCTTCTTACATAGCCTGAGAAAACTCAAGGCTGCCAAAAGAATTCAGTGTTTGTTCCAGCCAACACTTGGACATAGGGCCTCTGCCTCAAGCCTCTGTGGGAGGATAGGAGCCTAATCTCTTAAGCACCAGTTAGAAAACCCAGATATTTTCCACCTGGACCCAACCCCTCCTTCCTATTTGTCATTTTTTAAATTCCCTGACTCTACTGAGCCCCTGCTCACTCCCTTCCCTCTCCTTTTTCTCAGTCTCTTTTTAAAATACCTAGGGACTTCCTTGGAGAAGGCAATGGCAAACCACTCCAGTACTCTTGCCTGGAAAATCCCATGGACGGAGGAGCCTGGAGGGCAGCAGTCCATGGGGTCGCTGAGGGTCGGACACGACTGAGCGACTTCACTTTCACTTTTCACTTTCATGCATTGGAGAAGGAAATGGCAACCCACTCCAGTGTTCTTGCCTGGAGAATCCCAGGGATGGGGGAGCCTGGTGGGCTGCCATCTATGGGGTCGCACAGAGTCGGACATGACTGAAGTGACTTAGCAGCAGCAGGGACTTCCTTGGTGGTCCAATGGGTAAGAATCTTCCTTGCAGTGCAGGGAATGTGGGTTTGATCCCTGTCAGGGAACTAAGACCCTACATGCCATGGAGCAACTGAGCTTGTGCCGGGCAACTGCTGAGCATGCACTCCATGACTGGAGAGTCCAAGCTCAGCAGTGAGAGATCCCATAGGATCCAACAAGGATCCTGTGTGTTGCAACTAAGACTCGGTACAGCCAAATAAATGAATAAGTAAGTTTTTTTTTTTTCAATAAATAAAATAAAACATCTAGTTACTTCTGAGTTCAGTTCATGTTGGACTAGTATATTATTGAAAAAATTGCAATAGTATATGATTGAATAAAATCTGTCTTACCACTCTTAGAAGTGTGCAGGTTTGTTTATCTTTGACCAAGCATTGGTTTAAATGTAAATTTACTAGGCACAGTTGTCATGGATAATCACAAGTTTCTTAATTTCTTCTTTTCTAGTCAAAAAGAGAAATTTATACTGAACACTTCTTGCATTACTTATGTAAATACTACAGGACAGCCCATAACTGCAGAGGTAGGGGCAGACTTCTAGATGTCTAGGGGAAAAAACAAGTGGCTTGGGGGGACATATTTTCATTGTCTGGGCATGGTAGTCCAGGTCCCTGTTTTACAGAATTTTTTATAAGAACTAATAACCATTTTTGTTTCTGCAAAGTCCTCCATTTTTTAATCTAAGCCCCAAATTACCTAACACAAGCACAATTCCTACAATAATTCTTTTCCAACACCCTCTTCCTGAGATATTCTGATTTCCCATGGTGTGCATTCTCCTTGATACAACAAGTCAATAAACACAATGGTGTCCAACTACAGGGGTGTTCCTAAAGGCCTTTGACGAGAAGACACTGACTCAGAGAATTCACAGAATGAGCTAAAGACTAAAAGAAGCATGGTAAAATGTTAGTTAAATTAACCTACCCAAATGGATGCTTTGTAAATGTATTTCCGATACGGCAAATATGTTTTTCAATTCTCCTTCAGAGACTGATGTGAAGATGCAACTCAGAAAATATGGTTGGTATGTAAATGATGTAAAAGAAAAAAAAAAGTCTTTTCTTTAGTTCAGCACTTCCCAAAGTATCTTCCACAAACTACAAATTCCATGAGATGTTCTGTGTAAGGAAAGGCTTCTGTGTTCAAATCAGCCTGAGAGACACAGCAAGCTTTAGTATCCCTCTCTTGGAGATTCGTAACACATGTCAAAGCTCTAGGAGGTCCTATAAGAAAAAAAAAAAGTCTGATTAATACAGGGTGTCCGTCTTTATTTTTTTTTACTCTGAAAATGTTTTTGCACATTGAAACATTCTACTATTCTACAGAACTAATGTTCTATAAAATCTTCCCTGTGAAATGCTGATGTTATTATATAATTTATCTAGAATATGATATTGATAGATGAAGAAGATCCCTACTTAATGGGCCAGATCAACAAGCCAGGATTCAAATGTCTGGAATTAAAGAGCTCTAAGTTACTTTGGGGGCTTCCCTGGTGGCTCAGACAGTAAAGCGTCTGCCTGCAATGTGGGAGACCCGGGTTCGATCCCTGGGTTGGGAAGATCCCCTGGAGAAGGAAACGGCAACCCACTCCAGTACTCTTGCCTGGAAAATCCTGTGGACTGAGGAGCCTGGCAGGCTACAGTCCATGGGGTCACAAAGAGTCGGACACGACTGAGTGACTTCACTTTCACTTTCTACCTTTTATGTTAGAGTCAATGAAATTTGGAAGCACTTACTATTGGTGGAATGAGCATTTCTAAGTATCCATTACTTTGTGAAATGAGAGTTGTATTAGTTTCCTAGGGCTCTTTTAACAAAGTACCACAGGGAGTTCCCTGGTGGTCTACTGGTTGCAATTCAGCACTTCCACTGCTGTGTTGCAGATTCAATCCCCAAAGCCATGCGGTGCAGTCAAAACAAACAAACAACAAACACACAAACAAAAAACACACCCACGGGGCTTTGCTGGTGGCTCAGTGGCAAAGAATCTGCCTATCAATGGTCTTCCCTGTAGCTCAGACAGTAAAGAATCTGCCTGCGATGCAGGAGACCTGGGTTCAATCCCCGGGTCGGGAAGATCCTCTGGAGAAGGGAATGGCAATCCAGTCCAGTATTCTTGTCATGGAGAATCCCATGGATAGAGGAGCCTGGTGGGCTATGGTCCATGGGGTCGCAGAGTCAGACATGACTGAGCAGCTAACACTACTACTACTGCTATCAATGCAGGAGACATGGGTTCGATCCCTGGGTCAGGAAGATCCCCTGGAGAAGGAAATGCCAACCCACTCCAGCATTCTTGACTGGAAGATTCCATGGACAGAGGAGACTGGTGGGCTGCAGTCCTTGAGGCTGAAAAGAATCGAACACCACTGAGCATGCACACACAAGGAGGAAAGGGGTGGAATGGGAGAAATTGGGAGACTGGGATTGATACATACAAACTATCAATACAATGTACAAAATACACAACTGTTGGGAACACAGTGTCTAGCACAGGGAAATCTAATGCACTGTGATGTCCTACATGGGTTGTGGTTATTTAGTCGCTAAGTCCTGCCTAACTCTCCTGAGACCCCATGGACTGTAGCCCCCCCAGGCTCCTCTGTCCATGGGATTTCCCAGGCAAGAGTACTGGAGTGGTTTGCCATTTGCTTCTCCAGGAGATCTTCCTGACCCAGGGATCAAACCCGCCTTTCCTGTATTGGCAGGTGAATTCTTTACCACTGAACCACCTGGGAAGCCCATGTGTTCTATTACCAATGGCCTTTTTAGAAAAGGACAGAGTCCTGTCCATATGGCCCTGACTTTGGAGCCAGAACTTGGACAAAATCTTAGGAAAAGTTTATATCAGGAAAGGATCTAAAATAGTAGAAATAGACTTGAGAGCAATCAAGTCCTTAAATGTTTTGACCATAAGGACCTTAAAACTGCTTCTCTCATCTCAAGACCAACAGGATCCCTGTGACTTGCGATGAGGAAGGCAGATCCCTGTGACTTGCTATGAAGAAGGCAGTCTGGCCCTCCACCCTGTCCTCTCCATCACTGGGGGCGGTGAGCCCACAAGGAGAGCCACAGATGCTGGGAGAGTCCCTTATCCCAGGCAGAACATGGCACCCAGCAGGTATGAGCATGGACAGGGGAGCAAAAAAAGATGGTAGCAGTTGCTCCCCAGGATATTGATGGCTGTGAGGGAACCAAAAAGAGCCCCTGGCAAGAGGAAATTTTTGAGCAATTGGGGAAGAAGGCAGAACTCAGGAGACATTGGCAGGCGGCAAGGTGCTTGTACTGCCAGGCCATCATGGAAAGAGAGGACTTTGAGCCTGAGAGGAGGCCTGGCCATGGCAGGCAGGCCCCAGTCATTGCGGGAGAACCTGAATGCCAGACAACACCTTGGGTGCAGAGATTTGGGCCAGGGATGCCAAGAGAGGGGCCCTTTGCCTTTGTTGAGAAGGGGACCGAATCTCAGGAATGAGAGAGATGCTCAGTTTTAGAATCAAGGCACCAGATCAGGAAGAGATCAACTCCAAGGGTAAGGAGAGTCCCAGAGTTACTTCAAGTTCTCTGCCTCGGGTTGGGATGTGTTCTGGGCCCCAGAGGGGCTGGAGGTGGGGGGGTGGGGGTGGGCACAGGCGTGGCTCAAGGCTGTCAAACTGCCCCTGTGGGAGGAAGAGGGGCTGAGGCTACAGAAGCTGGGGCTTTGATTTGAAGAGCATCTTCATCCTTGGACAGCTAAAGAAAGAAAAACGCAAACCCCCCACCTAGAGGGTCTTCTCTGGTGGCTTAGCAGTAAAGAATCTGCCTGCAAAACAGGAAATGTGGGTTCAGTCCCTGGATTGGGAAGATCCCCTGGAGGAGGAAATGGCAGCCCACTCTAGTATTCTTGCTTGGGAAATCCCATGGACAGAGGAGCCTGATGGGCTACAGTCCATGGGGTCGCAAAAAAGACACAACTGAGCAACTAAACAACAACCCCTCCTAGAAGCCTCATTTAACTAAGAGTCACAGGTTAAAAGCAGGGCCAGCTCAAATCCAAAATTCCATTCAGCTCATGGCTTTCCTTTAAGAAACCTTTAAAACACTTTGTTCTTTACTGCCCATAAAAACATGCATTTGACTACACTGTACTGCTACCTTTCATGAGACTGTTAAAAAAAAAAAAAAAGGAAAGGAAAAGAAAACCATCTACTAGATGTGGCTCTAAAAATCAGCCAGACAAATTAAGTATGTGACATGAAGCTGAGAAGAGGCAAATTCAAGGAAAATTAGGAAAAAAATTGACAGCATAATTTGCACTGCCTTAAAGAGATAGGATGGAGAAGGCAATGGCACCCTACTCCAGTACTCTTGCCTGGAAAATCCCATGGATAGAGGAGCCTGGTAGGCTGCAGTCCATGCGGTCGCACAGAGTCGGACACGACTGAAGCAACTTAGCAGCAGCAGCAGAGAGATAGGAGAGGCTTCCCAGGTGGCGCTAGTGGTAAATAACCTGCCTGCCAATGCAGGAAATGTAAGAGAAGCGGGTTTGATCCCTGGGTTGGGAAGATCCCCTGGAGGACAGCGTGGCTTCCACTCCAGTATGGTTGCCTGGAGAATCCCATGGACAAAGAAACCTGGTCCATATGGGCTCTGGGCCATAGGGTCGCACAGAGTTGGATACAACTGAAGTGACTTAACACGCGTGCACGCAGAGAGAGGAGGGCTTGAGTATGTGCATAGCTTCCTGGACTGAAAGGGGCCTCAGAACAAAGAAAGAATTGAGTCCTTGTCTCCTGCAGCTTTAATGGTACTAAAACGACAAAGAAGAAAGAGTGTAAAGCAGCAGCAGATGGAGATTCCGTGTCACAGTTATGAAGAAAACCAGACATGCTGCATGTGCGCTGATGAGGACAAAGAGCTAACCTGGATGATTGAAACGTCTTTATGGTCACTGCAAAGTTGCAACTCCTCAAAACCTCACAGAAGTTTATTTTTATTTATACTTAGAAAAAAAATCTTTTATTTCTTTTTTTCTTTGTTGGCCAACCTGCACCTCACAGCTTGCAGGATCTTAGCTCCCCAACCAGGGATCTGCAGTGGAAGTCTGGAGTCTTACCACCGGTTTGACAGGGAGGTCCCCACCCCAGAATCTTTTACTGCTTTGCCAGGAGCTTGATAGACCTGTCTCACATCCTGTCCGCACTCTCAGCACTGACCAGGACAGAGCCCACAGGTGTGCTTACCTGTGTGTCTCAAGTACGAGCCTGTGACCTGGCTGCGGACCCCAAAGACCGAGGCCCTAGGTCACAGTGACACAGTCTGCAAGCATTCTAGTCCAGCTGAGGCATGAAGGGAGGACCAGGTGGGCAGAGGGCGAGAAGAGCGACTTACCTCCACACGGAGGAGTTTGGGTTTTACCTTGAGGGCAGTGGGAGCCCTTGAATGGTGGAAAGTGGATTTGCATTTTACAGGTGTGATGGAGGACAAGCCTAGGTCCCCAGAGACTCCCGGGGATGCTCTTGTGATTGTCCAGGTAAGCCGATGTGTGTGTGTGTGTGTGTGTGCGCACGCGCACGCTCACGAACATATTTGAATGAGATTGAGAATATAAAGAAATGAGACTGGAGTTGGGGATGGGTTCCGGCTTCTCTAGTGGCTCAGACGGTAAAGCGTCTGCCTGCAACGTGGGAGACCCGGGTTCGATCCCTGGGTTGGGAAGATCCCCTGGAGAAGGAAATGGCAGCCCACTCCAGTATTCTTGCCTGGAAAATCCATGGACTGCAGAGCCTGGTAGGTTACCGTCCATGGGGTCACAAAGAGTCTGACACAACTGAGCGACTTCACTTTCACTTTTCACTTTCATTATGGGAGGTTGGGAGGTCAGGAAAAGTTCAGGTAGGGGATGGTCAACATTCTCTTATTTTGTGAGAGAATGGTGTCTTATGTTAATAAAAAGAACATGAAAGGAATAAGAGGAAGTTGCTATTTGGGAAGGGCCATGTAAAATGAGTTCAACTGAGCGTTTTGAACTTGAAGCATTTATGAAACACACAGAAGAAGTGTCTGATCGCAGTCTAGAGCCGGGGAGGAGGAGACAGGCAAGCCTGTTGGGTTTAGGGGCCACGAGCACTTGGTAATTGAAGCCAGAAAAGTGGACAAGCTCCTGTAGGGGTGTGACAGTGAAGAAGGAATTCATAGGGCCTGGACTCCATCTTAGGCCTGTTCATGCTGATCATGCTCAGCCACCCTTCCAATGGACTCTGAACTCTGTGTTTAGTGCCTATGAAAACAACAACAGAAGGATAAGACCCCCTCCAGACAGGGGAACCTTGAAGATCGTATCTAGGTTACTCATCTCCTAAGAGAAAACATACACTAATCACCCCTTCCTCCAGACAGGCCATAAATTTTTTTGTATCTATCGGAGTGTAACCTCGGGTTTATTGATTATTGGCCAATGATTATTGGCTAATTGTTTGACTGCTTGAGCACATGAGCACATAGCATGTGAATGATGGGGTTATTGGGATTGTATTTTCCTTGGTTTATGTAAGTCTCAAGGAATTTGGAGTGGTGGGTTCAGACACGTATACATGGGGTATAAAAGATTTTCACAAATGCTGATCAGGGTCCTTGGGTAGGAGGAGACTCTGCCTTGGGCCCACCGGTGTAATAAACTGCACGCCACTATCTGCATTGTCCTTCTGAGTGAGTTTGTTTCCCGGAACGCGTGGCTACAACAGCAGAGATGGGAGAGGATCAGGGACAGAACTTCGGGAAACATCAACAATTAAGGAACAGGAAGAGAGAACGGGAACCTGGAAAGACAACCGAGAAAGTGATTGAATGATAAGAGATGAATCAGAAATGCAACTTTGGGGCAGCCCTGGTGGTCTAGTGGCTAAGATTTTATACTGCCAATGCAGGGGACCTGGGTTCAATGCTTGGTCAGGGAACTAGATCTCACATGCCACAACTAAGACCTAGTGGAACTCCCCCCCCCCCCCCCCCCGCAAAAAAAAAAAATCAGAGAACTTAAAAAAGAGAGAGAGAGAACACAACTTCAGGGAGGCCAAGACTGCTTTAAGGAGTTTAAGGAGGAGGGCGTGGTCATGGGGGATAAAAAGGGTTGAAAGATTTCATAGCAAGCTTATCAGTGCTCCTGGGGGAGAGCGGGTGTGGTGGCTTGGGAGCCCAAGGCCAGAGAGCTAATAAAGGAGCAGGGGTTAAATAAGTGGCCACTCTAAGAGGTGAGAAAGTCTCAGTCAGCTTCTGTGAAGTGTTTGTTGCTGGAGGAAGTCAGGGAGGAAAGATGCATTCTTTTCTCTGCAGACACCCTCTTAACTCTCAGCCCATCTCCAAATGGGCTTCCATCTCTTCTTCTGTTCATTTCTTGTCCTATCTCCTCAAACTTCATACACCTGAACCAAGCTAGAGTAGAATGGACACTGAACCTGAAATTTGACTTCCAGCTCTCCCAATTTCTAGCTGTTGAGACCTTGCACCACTGGTCACAGTTATACCTGTATTTTTATAAATGAGAGTCAGCTAACGGAGCCATGCCACCAGGCCACAGACGGTGGAAAAAGCACAGAAGCCTGGGTCCTGCTCTGTCAGTTTCTAGATACATGTGGCCTTGGCTAACACATCACTTCGCTTATTTGGGGAAGTGTATCTGTGAAATGAGGATAATGCTCTCCACTGACTCTGTAACTGAAAAGAGCTCCAAGAGAGGCAAATGTGGGTAAAGCACTTTGCAAGCCATGAAGCTGGCATTATCGCTATTATTTTGCTGCTCCTCAGTGCCAGGAAGCTGGGGACTGGATTTGCACTTCTTCAGGTATGTACCCGTGCTGTTCACTCTGCTACTTTTTTTTCCCCTGGCCATGTCCTGCAGCATGTGAGATGTTAGTTTCACAATCAGGAATCAAACCTGTGGCTCTTGCATTGGAAGCATGGAGTCCTGAACACTGGACTGTCTACTCTGTTCTCTCCACCTTTCCCCCTCTTCTCCATCTTCCTCCTCCCCAGTCTGCAAGGTACCCAATTCTGTGTGTGTGTGTGTGTACTTAGTCACCCAGTCATGTCCAACTCTTTGCGACCCCATGGACTGTAGCCTACCAGGCTCCTCTGTCCATGGGGACTCTCCAGGCAAGAATACTGGAATGGGTTTCCTTGCCCTTCTCCAGGGGATCTTCCCAACCCAGGGATCGAACCCAGGTCTCCTGCATTGCAGGAAGATTCTTTACTGACTGAGCCACCAGGGAAGCCCAACTCTAGTCAAACCAAATCTTCTTCTTTAACACCTGCATCACCTTCTGCATGTCGCCTTACCCAACTGACACTTTTCATAGGTCTCTCTCATCACTCCTGCAGCTCTTGTAATGTCCTTGTTAAAGTTCACAGAAATGTCGGTGTAAGGAGCCAAATCTGCCACTTACAAGTTTGGGAATCTTGCACAAACAATTTATCTTCTCAGAGTCTCAGTTTCCTCATCTGTAAGTGGCATGATGACTTTAAAGTATTTCACACTTTAAAGGTGAGCACTCAATGACATCAACTACCATGATTAAATCTCAAAGTGTGGGCTTAGACCCATGGTAAAGAGATGAAAAGGATCTCAGAGCATTAGTAAAAATATGAAAGGCTGGAAGTGAAAGTGAAATCGCTCAGTTGTGTCCAACTCTTTGCGACCCCATGGACGGTAGCCTACCAGGCTCCGTCCATGGGATTCTCCAGGCAAGAATACTGGAGTGGGCTGCCATTTCCTTCTCCAGGGGATCTTCCCAACCCAAGGATCAAACCCGTGTCTCCTGCATTGCAGACAGACGCTTTACCATCTGAGCCACCAGGGAACCCCCGTGAAAGACTGAGAGGTGATTTAATGATAAAGATGATGAAAGGATAACAGGGGTTCCCCTCTACTGCAGGCAAGCAGTACTAGAGCAGCAGGTGAGAGCTAAAGCTTTGGTTTGAAACCTGGTTCTTTCACTCACCAACTCTGTGACCTTGGACCTTATTTCACTGAGCCTCAGTTCCTTATCAATAAAATGGAGATAACTAAAACAATAGTTCTTACTTGTCTGGGTTGCTTTGAGAATTAAGCAAGATAACCCATGAGGTTAGAACCTGGGTCACAGGAAACCTTGGAGAAAGCAACACTTGTTAGTGAAACTGAGCTCCCAGTGGGGCTCCTGGGCATGAAAGTCTTTCTGTCATTCCATTTCTTGCAGAAAACAGACTCCAGCCTCCATAACCTTTCATAAAGCTGGTTTTAGAAAAGGCAGAGGAACCAGAGATCAAATTGCCAACATCCGTTGGATCATTGAAAAAGCAAGAGAGTTCCCAAAAAACATATATTTCTGCTTTATTGACTATGCCAAAGCCTTTGACTGTGTGGATCACAATAAACTGTGGGAAATTCTGAAAGAGATGGGAATACCAGACCACCTGACCTGCCTCTTGAGAAATTTGTATGCAGGTCAGGAAGCAACAGTTAGAACTGGACATGGAACAACAGACTGGCTCCAAATAGTAAAAGGAGTACATTAAGGCTGTATATTGTCACCCTGCTTATTTAACTTCTATGCAGAGTACATCATGTGTACTCTGGGCTGGGCTGGATGAAGCACAAGCTGGAATCAAGATTGCTAGGAGAAATATCAATAACCCCAGCTATGCAGATGACACCACCCTTATGGCAGAAAGTGAAGAAGAACTAAAGAGCCTCTTGATGAAAGTGAAAGAGGAGAATGAAAAAGTTGGCTTAAAGCTCAACATTCAGAAAACTAAGATCATGGCATCCAGTCCCATCACTTCATGGCAAACAGATAGGGAAACAGTGGAAACAGTGTCAGACTTTATTTTTTTGGGCTCCAAAATCACTGCAGATGGTGACTGCAGCCATGAAATAAAAAGACGCTTAACTCCTTGGGAGAAAAGTTATGACCAACCTAGACAGCATATTCAAAAGCAGAGACATTACTTTGCCAACAAAGGTCTGTCTAGTCAAGGCTATGGTTTTTCCAGTAGTGATGGATGGATGTGAGAGTTGGACTATAAAGAAAGCTGAGTGCCAAAGAATTGATGCTTTTGAACTGTGGTGTTGGAGAAGACTCTTCAGAGTCCCTTGGACTGCAGGGAGATCCAACCTGTCCATCCTAAAGGAAGTCAGTCCTGGGTGTTCATTGGAAGGACTGATGTTGAAGCTGAATCTCTACTACTTTGACCACCTGATGCAAAGAACTGACTCACCTGAAAAGACCTTGATGCTGGGAAAGATTGAAGGCAGGAGGAGAAGGGGACGACAGAGCATGAGAGATGGGTGGATGGCATCACCGACTCAATGGACATGAGTTTGAGTAAACTCTGGGAGTTGGCAATGGACAGGGAGGCCTGGCCTGCTGCAGTCCATGGGGTCACAAAGAGTTGGACATGACTGAGGGACTGAAATGAACTGAACTGAGACCAGATTAGAGGAGTGTAGGCTCTGGACACACGCTAATCTTATCACCACTCCCACCCTTGAATCATTTGCTATAAATCTCCTCATCAAATCCTTCCGGGTTGGGATACACCATTTTGAGGGCAGGAGCCCATTGTGCCCCCTTTGCCTGGCAAAGCAATAAAGCTATTCTTTTCTACTTCACCCCAAACTTTGTCTCCAAGATTCATTTCAGCACCAGTGCACAGAGGCTGAGCTTTCAGCATCATTTCACCATCAAGAATACTGGAGTGGGTAGCCATTCCCTTCTCAGGGTAGCCTCCCAACTCAGGAATTATAACCAGGTCCCCTGCATTGAGGGTAGATTCTTTACTGTCTGAGTGACCAGGGAAGAATTAAAGAATTAAAATTGTTAGTAGCTCAGTCATGTCCAACTCTTTGCAAACCCATGGACTGTAGCCCGCTAGGCTCCTCTGTCCAAGGAATTCTCCAGGCAAGAATACTGGAGTGGGTAACCATTTCCTTCTCCAGGGGGTCTTCCTGACTCAGGGATCAAACCTGGGTGTCCTGCATTTGCAAGCAGATTCTTTACCATCGGAGCCACCTGGAAAGCACTTCTGTATCATTAGCTGTTATTACTGTAAAAGTTCATAGACTTAGCTCCCTGAAGTTGTACAAAGAGGACTCAACCCTCTGGATTGAAAGGTTTTACAGCCTCAGAATCCCAGAGGCCCCATAGTGGTAGCTAATATACCTCCAAAACAGAGAAGTATCAGTGAGTGCCTTGTTCTTGAAATCCAACCCTGCTAGCTCAGCCCTCAGTTGTAACAGGCTCCAAATGTCCAGGTGGAAATGTATAGCTTGAGACACTTCTTTAGCCTCCCAGAAACAGTCTTGTATTAATACTTATAGAGTTTTTCAAGGGCTAACGTGAATTAGATGCTTACAGATCAAAACAGAAATACAAACGAACAGATCTGAGATTCCTGTATCTTTTGAATGACGAGCTGGTCTCTGGGCTTCTAAAATAAACAGGGGGCAGATGAGTGAACCACTCAGAGCCTTGTTCTATGGAGTCAGCATCTTGGAGTGTTCTGCCACTCTGATTCTCTGCCCCATCTGTCCCATAGTGCCAATGCCTCCCATCCTTTCCCGTACCACCAGCCTAATGGTCTTTTGTCTGCCAAATGCCATTTTCCTCCCACACTTCATAGCTATGATGTCAGCCTGTCAGTGAAAGAGGTGCTAGCGGATCTGCTGTAAACCAGTAGGTGTTAAATAGCATTTAGGGCTTGGGAAGTTCCTCCAGGAGCAAATTCTCCAGTCTGTGCTGCCAAGATCTCTTTAACAGATCTGGGGCCCAGCGGGACCCCTCAACCAGAGTCCTGGGCCTGATAGGATGACTCTGAAGCTTCCCCTCCAGGGCCTGACTTTCATTGTCTCCTATCTGTCCTCTGCCTAGGAGTTCATGTGCACAAGTTACAAAGCTCATAAGGCCCGACCTCTCTTCCCAGATCCCAACCAAACTGTTCCAGACTCACTCCAGGGCTCGGCAGACAGAAAAGTCAGTGTGCTCTTCAAGAAATTTCCAGGAATTCCTGGGGAGCTTGAAGACCCAAGGGATAGCCTTTGGATCTGGTCTCTGTCATCAGGGGAAGAGTTGAGTGAGTCTTTGCAGCAAGGGTGGGAGTCCTTGAGGCGGAGGGCCCCTGTGGGAGACTGAAGGCCCTGAGTAGTTTTCTGCTTATAATTGCCTCCTCTCGCTGGCTTCTTTTATAAGGAAGCTGCCTGGCCTGCCTTTATCTCTCTGCAGATTTCTCAGGAACCCCACAGGATTTGGCAAATAGGAAGGGGGAAAGTGTTAGTCACTCAGTTGTGTTTCTGACTCTTTGCAACTCTCTGGACTATATAGCCTGCCAGGCTCCTCTGTCTGTGGAATTCTCCAGGCAAGAATAATGGAGTGGGTTGCCATGCCCTCCTCCAGGGGATGTTCCTGATCTAGGGATGGAAGCCCTGGGAGCCACCAGAACCTTCCTTGCCTGGACTCAGCCTCAGGCTGCTTGAAATACTGTCTGTCAGGCCCCATGGGGGTGGGGTGCATATGCAGTGCACAGGAGCTCTGGCCTGCTGCCACCGAAAGGAGAACTTGACGCAGATGCAGAGTGTGTGGTCAATGACATTCACCACCGCAAATGCACGCGGGCAGATGCAGGAAGAAGAACCTCGAGAAGAAGCGTGTTGCCAGGGCCACCATCAGGGCAAAGATCAGCACGGATGCATGACAGGTGACAATTTGGAGAGCACTGGCGTTGTCAAAACGTCAGCTCCTTTGAGTCGCAGCATCTTGCTGATGGTTTAGCAATAGCTGCCTTTTCTCTCTCTCTTGCCAGCCACTTGTCCCGCTCAGTTTGCACACGCTCTTCCAAAATTCCATTCTCGAGAATTTCCCTGTGCCCAAAGGTGCCCATGGGTTATGGACATATGTGGGGAGAACTATGCCTTAGTACTGGAGTCTCTGCACAATTTTGTTATTTGATGTGCTATTTTGAGGAGAAAATGCTCCCAGAAAACAGTTTATCCCAGGGGACTGAACCCTAGGGGAGGGTTAACACCCAAGACAGAGGCCTTTCTGCCTCTGACAGCAAGATGCTTGGCTCACATCAGTGGACTGATTCAATGGACATGAACTTGGGCAAACTCCAGGAAAGAGCGAGGGACAGGGAGGTCTGGTGTGCTGCAATCCATGGGGTTGCAAAGTGTTGGATACGACTGAGTGACTGAACAAAAACAACAGCAACAAAGCTGATTATGGATTTAATTTCATAAAGAATCTGAGCATTTAAAAAGTTGTTTTCTAATGCACTTCATCAGTCTATGATGATTGGAAGTATCTGTTATTAACCCAATTTCTGATCCAAGAAACATCCAAGAAATGTTGCAGACTCATTCTGAAGCTGAGCCTCTGATTTCCAAGTCTTCTGATTCCAAAGACAGAAAACCAGCAAGTGTGATCTCAGAGGCCATTGCCTCCTCACCTCAGTGATTTCACGGGGGTCGAGTCAGCATCAGGACTCTTGCTGTCCACAATCCAAGTGACTATGAGACACGACTCAGGGGCTCCCCTAAAGCCCACTTATTCAAATGAAAACTCCCTCTCTGTCTTTCCCCTTCCACCTTAGCATTTCACCTTCCATTATTAAATTCACTTCTTGGAGCAAAGAAATTATTGACCAAGGTAGGTAGTTAAGCATCATGATTCCTGGCAGGATACAGTGGTGGGTTGAAGTCATAGAAAAATCTGGGGAGTAAATCCCAACAGGATCCAAACCCTAGCTCTAGCTCTTAGCGGTGGCCTGAGCATTTTCAGCAAGTACTCAGCCTTTCGGCATCATTGAGAGGACCAGGGAGACAACACCGTGAAAGACCCCCCACAGCTGCACGGAGCCTGCACATCACACATTTTCAAGGCATCAGCAGCCTGTGCAAGCCCAGCTACTGCCAGAGGGAAAATAGTACACCAGGTGCAGGATACCTGTAAAGAATGGTAAGAAAACTGTAAGGCAGTGGTCTCCAGGCTTTCCTGCACTAGGGATGGGTTTCATGGAAGATAATTTTTCTGTGGATCAGGGCAGGGGGTGATGGTTTCTGGAAGATTCAAGCATATCACATTAACTGTGCACTTTATGTCTATTATTATTATTACCTCAGCTCCACCTCAGATCATCAGGCATTAGATCCTGGAGGTTAGGAGGTTAGGGTTACCCCTGCTGTAAAGGAAAGTAAGAAAGCTGTAAAGGATAAGAAGAAAATGTTTTCCTAGGTCTTAAAAAAATTGAAAATCAGAAGAATTGTCCAGGAAGGTGTCCTAACCAGCTGCCAGTAGCCTGGGGGACAGTGGACATGGGTGACCTAAAAGGGAGAGGTCAAAGGACAAAGCCTACCGCCGGCTCCCCCCACCCCTCAGCCCACAGCCCCAGATCATCCTGCCACCCAATGTCTCCTTCAAGGAAGGCCTGCCCTTGTTACCCAAGGTTCCCACCAGCCCCTCTTTCCACCCAGGGGCCCGCTCAAGGTCGCCCACGGCAGGCTGTCATCTCTCCACCGCTGTCCTCAGAAAAATCCACTCCAGCCTCATAACTTACTTCAATGCTCTGAATATACCAGACTCTGTCTTACCTACTTAGTCTGAACTCCAGTTCCTCACCTGGCCCTTTATTTGAGTGTGTGTGTGCTTAGTCATGTCTGACTCTTTGCAACCCTATGGACTGTATGTAGCCCACCAGGCTCCTCTGTCCATGGAATTTTCCAGGCAAGAATACTGGAGTGGGCTGCCATTTCCTACTCCAGGCTCTTTCTTACCAGCCTCAAGTTTCTTCCCAGAATCACTTCTAGAAAGAGCATTCTCTGAGCCTTCTGGGTCTTGGCTGTTCCAGTGCTTCCTGTCTTCACACCACCCACGGGGCAGCCACTAGCTCCTGCTTATCCCTACCCCGCTGAGTATTCGCTCACTGAAGCAAGAATACCTTACCTGTCACTGCTGTATCCTGGGCCCTGGCATAGCTTGTGGCCATAAATGTGCACAAAGAAATAAGCAGTGAGTGAGCAAATGAAGCTATGATTCACCCATTCCCTGCTCACTTTATGTTTCACAATAGATATCTTCTGGGGAAGAAAAATTCTCAATGGTCTTTTACAACAGAATGGAAGAACTGACTCGCTGGAAAAGCCCCTGATGCTGAGAAAGACTGAAGGCAAAAGGAGAAGAGGGCGACAGAGGATGAGATGGTTGGATGGCATCACTGACTCAATGGACATGAGTTTGAGCAAACTCTGGGAGATAGTGAAGGACAGGGAAGCCTGGCATGCTGCAGTCCACGGGGTCACAAAGAGTCGGACATGACTGAGCAACTGAACTGAACTGATGTCCAGGCATTTTTCCTTACAAACTTTTTGTCTCTGAAGTTCAAATCTAAGATCTGGGGACAGGAATGCATGTGAGTGCTTAGCCCCTCAGTTGTGTGTCTAACTCTTTGTGACCCTTTGGACTGTAGCCCGACAGGCTCCTCCATCCACGGGGTTTTTTTAGGCAAGAATACTGGAGTGGGTTGCCATTTCCTCCTCCAGAGGATCTTGCTCATCCAGGGATCAAGCACATGTCTTCTGTGTCTCCTGCATTGCAGGTGGATTCTTTACCTGCTGAGCCATCGGGGACAGAAATATATCAGGTCAATGGTGTATAGGCAAGAGGAAGGTTGCAAAAGACACCCAGATATCATAGGAGGTGACTCTCTTTTTATCTCTGAGGGTTGCAAATTGTCTTCCTGGCTCTGGGCCAATAACTTCCACTGCAACTAACAAGGCGAGTGGCTTTCAAAACTCGCAGAATTTGCAAGACAACAAAATTCTAGTTGAGGTAAGATTCAAAATAAAAATAACAAACTTATTTCAAAGAATCTGTGATGCCTTCAAGCATTTTGTAGATGATTGTGTTTTATGTACCAGAGGAACAAACAAGCTAAAACGATAATCCCACAGGAAGACACTTACTTGGGGAATGGTGTTTTGTTTTTTCCATGATAAACATATTCTTGTTTTCATAACATGCAATAGAAATAATAACCGTGGACTGGACCCTTTTCAATTCTCCCAGCTTGATGAACGTCCGGAGCAAATAGACTCCCCTTTCTACCCCTTCTTCCTCTCTCTTCCTTTCGCTGCTCTTCCCCTGACTTATCCACATATCCCCCCTTCTTCTTGTTCTTCCTCAGATCTGCTTGCTTCTTTAAAACCTCTTCTTGAAATACTGAAGATGCAAAAAGCTTCTGCACTAACCCTGGCTCTTCCTGAGGATGCTCCAACTTTAAGATTCTTTGGTTCCAGGTTGCTGTTCCAGCTTCCATTACTTTCTCTGTCCAAGGAGTCAGCCCTTACTGCCACCAAGCCAGAGGAGAAGTTTTCCTTTAAAGATTGTCCAAGACTATACCCATTCTCTGTGGGTCAATTCACATAAAGAAGTTAATAGGTTCAATAGAGATAAAAAGAAGCTGTTAACTAAAGTTCACATTCATTGATGAATTAATGTACTTACACCTGCCCATTTATTCTTAGGGCTTCCCAGGTGACTCAGTGACAAAGAATTTGCCTGCCAATGCAGGAGACATAGGTTCGATCCCTGGGTTGGGAAGATCCTCTGGAGCAGGGAATGCCAAGTCACTCCAGTATTCTTGCCTGGGAAATCCACTGAACAGAGGAGCCATGTGGGCTACAGTCCATGGAATTGCAAAACAGTCGGACATGACTTAGCGATAAAAACAATTATTCTTAATGGAGCCCGTGTAGTGGGCTGTCTGCAGAGACTCCATCTTCAGCTGTTCTTCATTCAGCAGAAGGAATGAGACTCACACATAAGTAATTCGAACACAAAGAAGTAGTGGGCAGTTCCATGAGGACACCATAGATACAGTGCTGTGGGTTCTGTTGTGGATTTGATAAGGCTCTACAGAAAAGCTGAAAAACCTAGGCCAGTTCTTGACTTTCTCAACATTGCCCAGCTTGGCTGCTGTATAAACCAGAGCCCACTGGGTCATTGCACAATCCCTTGTTAGGCTTCTACTGTCCAGATTTAGCCTTGGGGGATTAGCATGCCTCAGATGTCTGGTGAGCAACACAAACTAGGAAAGCAGGAGTCCCTGGGTCTGGAGCACACATGAGATACTCAAATGCCCAAGGTGATCCTGACAGATAGCAATGTTGTTCAGTCACTAATCATGTCCAGCTCTTTGCAACCCTATGGACTGCAGCACGCCAGGCTTCCCTGTCCTTCGCTATCTCCCAGAGTTTGCTCAAACTCATGTCCATTGAGTCAGTGACGCCATCCAACCATCTCATCCTCTGTCGCCCTCTTCTCCTTTTGCCTTCAGTCTTTCTCAGCATCAGGGGCTTTTCCAATGCGATGAATACACCACAAAAAATACATCACTTTCTTCCCAAATGAGTGCTGTGTACGTGATGCGGGGTACCCTTGATGACCTCGGGTCAGGGAGGAAAGATGGGATCACGAATGAAAACATGTGTTTTGAGTTAGAGGGGACCTAGGTTTGAGCCTCAGCTCTGCCTCTTGGTCACTCTTACTCCTGTGCTTCAAGACCTTCATCCACAGAGGGAAGATTGGGCATTGATGAGGAAAACTGATACAATTAACTCAATGCCTGACACTTGGTAAGTTTCCAGGTGATGCTAGCTAACAATAATAAGAACATGCTAGCTAACAACAACAGGAACATTTGTGACAAGTATGAACAAAACTCATCAAGAATTAAAAGAAAGGCTTCTTTATGGCCAAGTAAAATGAGCTGGTACCATTTCATCTGGAGAAGAGCCAACCAGAAAGATAAGAACAATTCCATTCAATTTACTTCACATCTTTATTACACAAGCAATGAATGTGGTTAAAAAAAAAAGTAAAGTAATACCAGCTGAAATAAACTTAAATTATAAGATTTACCACCAACCAGACACAAATGTTTGTGCCTTTACTTCCTTTCACTTTTCTTCAAATATACATATTTTCAAACAAAAATGAGTCCATATTTTAATGCTCTTTTGTAACCTTGCTTTTTTCTTCTTGCTAAATCATGATCATTGCCATGTAAATAACTATTACATGTCAATGTCATGTAAAGAGCTAACAGAATATGCAATTATATAGACATAACAAAATTTGAACAATTTTTTTCTACAATAACCATTACTCAAGATGTATGTGCCCTGAACTGAACCAGATTGGGCCAGTTCTGGTTCGATCCTAGGAAAGATCCTGTGTCCTCTTGGCTGCACTTTCTTATTTTAAAGTAAGAGTTACACACTCCAGCACTCATGTGAATCAAATGAACGACTGTATGTGAAGGAATTTCATAGACAGTGAAGGCAGTATTGAAAAGGAGACTTAGACAGCTTGCTTGATAGTGCATCCCCATTCCCTTAAAATGTATAGCTTTCAGGTATGGGTCAGAGAGAGAGAAATATTACAAATAACCTAGGTTGGTTGTTGTTATGCTTCTCACCCGTTAGAGCCACCTGAGAAATTTTTAAAAGTTAAAACAACAGCAACAACAACAGATGAGTGGCTCCTCACCAAAGTTAATTTTCAATTATTCTAAAGATAAGTTTCTAATCTCCCCAGAATTGAATGATTCTGATGGAATGTACAGCCAGAGTTGAGAACCACTGACTGAGGTCCCCAAAGGCTCACAAGCAGATTATAAGCACACAGTCTCATACACACCTTCCCTCCCACTGTGCCTCTCAGTAAAACTGAAACTCAGTAAAACTGAAACTCAGTAAAACTGAGAGCTGAAATCTACATCCTCAAGTTTAACCTCCTCTCCTCAAAAAACAAGACTCTGAAAGGAAAAAAAATATATCTTATGTTATCAAATGACCCACTCTATGAAAAAAGGAAAGATGCTATATGACCCTATATAGGGGAATGCTTGGGCAAAGTACAGAAGATTTCCTCCATGTAATACTATGCAGCAATTTTAAATTATGATTATAAAGCATTTACAGCAATGTGGGAAAATGTATGCTGTAATGGAAAAAAGGAATATAAACATATCTGTTGTGTACAAGCATGACTACGAAAATTAACTGAAATCATAGGTAGACGCACATAATAAATGGAAAGAAATAACCCCCAAAATATCAATAGCAGCTATCTCAGTGGTGGTTTTTGCTTCCTTCTACTTTTTTTGTACTTTCCCAGTATATTTTAAAGTACCATGTAGTAGAAAAAAGTTTGTAGTAGAATAAAATAAACTTACTTTAAAAAATTATTCTTCTTCCTATGAAGCATAGCAAAGAACAATTTTTAACAAGTTAACAGGGCAAAGATGAAAATGCTCACCTGAGTTTTCTTTCTTTCAGCTGCCGTGGCTCTGTCTCCTCTGTCTCTGCTGTCTTCCTCCTCCAAGTAATTCAGTTTGCTTGTTTTAAAAAAAAGTGAAACAGCAAATTGTATTTTATGAACAATGTCAGCCAATGGCAAGAGAAGAAGGAACTCTGGTCAGACAGCCATTTGTGCTGGAAGGAACTTTTGTGTCAGAGATGGTGCTGGCTTCCTTCTCAAGATAAAGAGTGTAAGATTTCTACTTAGGGACCACAGCTAAAGAAAGAAATCTGTATTAGCTCCTCCCCTCTCATTGTTTTTATTGGCATCTTTCACAACAAATCAAGGGGACGTGATGGGCTGGAGTCAGGAGTTTTAAGTGGCTTTAGTTCTCCGACATGATTTTTATTTCTATGATGACACAAAAATCAACACCACCTTATTAGTACAGCACTTCAAAGCTGTTCAAACAGGGCAATTCCAACACCCACTTGCTTTTTCAACTTACTTGTACTTAGGCAGAGATATTATCCATTCTGGTGAAAATGCTGTCAAATGCTGTCATGGTATCCTCACTTAAAGGTCCCGTTTTAGTCCCGTCTTCCTTCCTCAATTTGTTTTGCATAGTTAACCATTGTCAGTTTCTTGAAACTTTCTCCTCCTTGTTTCTCTGACTCTCTTGGTTCCTATTCTATTCCTTGGATTATTTCTTCTTTGCTTCCTTTCTGGTTCTCCTTCTTTTCTCCTTTTTCTAAATGTGAGCTTTTAGAAACGGGCTACAAGACCAGAAGACACAACAGTCTGTCTTCTGATCTCTTCTCATCATATTCTGTTTTTATCTATATTACCCACCTGGATGCATGCTCAGTCACCCTGTCATGTTTGACTTGTGACCCCAAGAACTGTGGCCTGCCAGGTCCTCTGTCCATGGGGTTATCCCAGCAAGAACACTGCAGTGGGTTGCCATTTCCTCCTCCAGGGCATCTTCTTGACCCAGGAATTGAACCTGCATCTCTTGTGTCTCCTGAATTGGTAGGCAGATTCTTACCACTGAGCCACTTGGGAAGCCTGTATGATCCACATTCATGGATGTAATGTGTCCAAACAGAGCTTTTCTCTTCCCTACTCAAATGCACACTCTCTCATTTACCCAATCTAATGAAATGGCACCACAGTGATTCAGCCAGCCAATCTCACATAAAGCTAGAGGCCATCCTTAACTTCCCTCTTTCTCCCACAGCCAACATGCAAGCCAACAATTCCATTTGTTCTACCTGCAATATATGTTCTAAGTCTAACCATTTCTCACTTTCCCCATTTCATTAATATCTTCAGCATTAATACTGCAATAACATTAGGCAAGAAATAAAACCCACACCAGTATTCTTGCCCAGAGAATCTCCATGGACAGAGGATCCTCAAGGGCTACAATCCATGGGGTTGCAGAGAGTCAGACATGACTGAGTGACTAAGCACAGCAAAAGACATCCAAATTGGAAAGAAGGAAGTAAAATTATGTCTGTTCATAGATGATATAATCCTACATGCAGAAAATATTAAAGATTGCACATACACAGAGACCTGACAGAACTAATAAAAAAAGTTTACAAAATGGCAGGATACACAAAAATCAATTGCATTGCTATGCACTAACAGTGATCAATCCAACAAGGAAATTTCATTTATAATAGCATCAGAAAATCCCCATAGGAATCAACTTAACCAAGGAGGTTAAACATTTGTACATTGAAAATAAAACATGGCTGAAAAATATGAAAGATGTAAATAAGTGGAAAGCTATCCCATGTTCATGAATTGGAAGGCTTCATATTATTAGTATACTCCCCAAACTGATCTACAGATTCAGCACAATCCCTATCAACGGTGCTTTTTAAAGAAACAGAAAAAATCCATCCTAAAATTCATGCTGTGAAAAAAATTCCCTGAAAATTCCAACAGCAAACAAAACCTGATTGCACAACTAAAGCTAAACTAAAATAATTTTAATTAAGCTAATTTATTTTGCAAGATGAACTTAACCTGAGTAAAATTGTTTTGACAAACTTCCCAAAAGCAAATTGTAAACTGGAGTCTTTTGGATCTGGAAGCAAGTTGAGATTTTGTAGAAGGCCCCTAGAACATCGCAAAAGATTTATCTTGTCTTTTAAAGGAGATAAGTTAAACTGATTAGGTTTCTTTAATATGTTAAATTAAGCTTTATGTTGTATTTGCATAGTTACATGCTATGTGTTCTAGGAGAAGGGGGCAACAGAGGATGAGATGGCTGGATGGCATCATAGATGCAATGGACATGAGTTTGAGCAAACTCCAGGAGATAGTGAAGGACAGGGAAGCCTGATGAGCAATGGATGGAGGTTCATGATGTTGTACAGGAGACAGGGATCAAGATCATCCCCAAGAAAAAGAAATGCAAAAAAGCAAAATGGTTGTCTGAGGAAGCCTTACAACTAGCTGAGAAAAGAAGAGAAGCAAAAAGCAAAGGAGAAAAGGAAACATACCCATTTGAATGCAGAGTTCCAAAGAATAGCGAGGAGAGATAAGAAAGCCTTCCTCAGTGATCGGTGCAAAGAAATAGAGGAAAACAACAGAATGGGAAAGACTAGAGATCTCTTCAAGAAAATTAGAGATACCAAGGGAACATTTCATGCAAAGATGGGCTCAATAAAGGACAGATGGTATGGACCTAACAGAAGCAGAAGATATTAAAAAGAGGTGGCAAGAATGCATAGAACTATACATAGAACTTCATGACCCAGATAAATGATGGCATGATCAGTCACCTAGAGCCAAACATCCTGGAATGTGAAGTCAACTGGGCCTCAGGAAGCATCACTACGAACAAAGCTAGTGGAGGTGATGGAATTCCAGTTGAGCTCTTTCAAATCCTAAAAGATGATACTGTGAAAGTGCTGCACTCAATATGCCAGCAAATTTGGAAAACTCAGCAGTGGCCACGGACTGGAAAAGGTCAGTTTGCATTCTAATCCCAAAGAAAGGCAATGCCAAAGAATGCTCAAACTACCACACAATTGCACTCATCTTACATGCTAGCAAAGTAATACTCAAAATTCTCCAAGCCAGGCTTCAACAGTATGTGAACCATGAACTTCCAGATGTTCAAGGCGGGTTTAGAAAAGGCAGAGGAATCAGAGATCAAATTGCCAACATCTGCTGGATCATTGAAAAAGCAAGAGAATTCCAGAAAAACACCTATTTCTGATTTATTGACTATGCCAAAGCCTTTGACTGTGTGGATCACAACAAACTGTGGAAAATTCTGAAAGAGATGGGAATACCAGACCACCTGACCTGCCTCTTGAGAAATCTGTATGCAGGTCAGGAAGCAACAGTTAGAACTGGACATGGAACAACAGACTGGTTCCAAATAGGAAAAGGAGAATGTCAAGGCTGTATATTGTCACCCTGCTTGTTTAACTTATATGCAGAATACACCATGAGAAACGCTGGGCTGGAAGAAGCACAAGCTGGAATCAAGATTGCTGGGAGAAATATCAATAACCTCAGCTATGCAGATGACACCACCCTTATGGCAAAAAGTGAAGAAGAACTAAAGAGCTTCTTGATGAAAATGAAAGAGGAGAGTGAAAAAGTTGGCTTAAAGCTCAACATTCAGAAAACTAAGATCATGGCATCTGATCCATCACTTCATGGCAAAGAGATGGGGAAACAGTGGAAACAGTGTCAGACTTTATTTTTTGGGGCTCCAAAATCACTGCAGATGGTGACTGCAGCCATGAAATTAAAAGACCCTTACTCCTTGGAAGAAAAGCTATGACCAACCTAGATAGCATATTTAAAAGCAAAGACATTACTTTGCCAACAAAGGTCTGTCTAGTCAATGCTATGGTTTTTCCAGTAGTCATGTATAGATGTGAGAGTTGGACTATAAAGAAAGCTGAGCGCCAAAGAATTGATGGTTTTGAACTGTGGTGTTAGAGAAGACTCTTGAGAGTCCCTTGGACTTCCAGGAGATTCAACCTTTCCATTCTAAAGGAATTCAGTCCTGAATAGTCATTGGAAGGACTAATGTTGAAGCTGAAACTCCAGTACTTTGGCCACCTGATGAGAAGAACTGACTCATTTGAAAAGACCCTGATGCTGAGAGAGGTTGAAGGCCGGAGGAGAAGGGGACGACAGAGAATGAGATGGTTGGATGGCATCACCGACTCAATGGACATGAGTTTGCGTAAACTCTGGGAGCTGGTGATGGACAAGGAGGCCTGGCGTGCTGCAATCCATGGGGTCGCAAAGAGTCGGACACGACTGAGCGACTGAACTGAACTGAACTGAGGGAAGCCTGGCATGCTGCAGTCCGTGGGGTCACAAAAAGCTGGACATGACTGAGCAACTAAACAACAACATGTTCTAGAAATTAAAAAATATAAAATTCCTAAAATTCTGATATAATTGTCAACTACAAATTGGCACTTACCAATTGCCAATGACTGAACAACAGAGGCATTTGCCATCTGCTGTGGAGATTGAACCCCATGCTGCCATAGCTGTTGACCTGCAACACCCACGCAGGGAGTTCAGGATGGGTGGAGTGAGGCACTCTGTGCTCCAGGGAATCTGGTGGGACAGGACTTTAGATAGTTGGATGTTTTTAGGAACAGATTTTATGGTCTCAATCCTTGCATCTCCTCATAGCTAGAGAAGCACTAAATCCCTTCATGGTGACACCAGATCCTCATGACTAACAAAAACCCTTTTGTAAAATGAGTGCTTCATCGTATTGAACGCACTTCACCAAAACCTTATGTATTGACCTTCCCCGACTGCAGCTTTGGAGCAGCTTTCTGAGATGAGATGCTGCCTCCTGGGCTGCAGTCCTCATTTTGCCCCAAATAAAACTTAACTCACAACTCTCAAGTTGTACATCTTTTTTTGGTCGACATAATGTTATCAGTCATAATTTTTAAATGTATGTCACAGAAATAACTAAATTTATTTGCCAATTGCCATTTTTTGTGTGTGTCTGTTTGTGCCCTTTCACTCGATCTATAACCATGGCTGTTTTTTAGTCTTTTGTCATTTGTCGATGGTTATTGCTTTACTCTGATGCTTTTGCAAAAGTGTTCTTGCAAAATTGCTTCAAAGATATTGCAAAATATCCTTGAAGAAATTCACAGAGAAGACCCTGATAAGTACTTTAGAATGAGGTTTTCTGATAACTTGAAGATCATAATAATAAACAAAGTAAGAATTGCTAAAACTCTGATGGAAAACTGATGAATTTATAAAACTGTTAATAACAGATCAAGATAAATAATAATTAATTGCTGCTGCTGCTGCTAAGTCGCTTCAGTTGTGTCCGACTCTGTGCGACCCCAGAGACAGCAGCCCACCAGGCACCCCTATCCCTGGGATTCTCCAAGCAAGAATTAATTACAGGCTACTAAATGAACTGATGAAGATGACTATAATTTTTATGACTTCATATAAAACACTGCTGCTTCTTTTATGTTTTACTTCTGGGATTCAAAGTATTCCCTTTTCTCCTCTCTTTAAAGTAATCTATCAATAACTTATGACAATTTGGTAAAGGGTATCTTTGCAACAAAAGTTAGCACACTTACATTTTTCTCCTTACCTGATCCTTCCAGAATTTTGAATTTTTTGTTAAAGATTTTTATTTTTCATGACAATGTTTGTATTTGTCTATGCTCAATAGAAATCTAATCTCCTTACTGTTGGTCATGTCCAGCCCTTTTGCAACCCCATGGACGGTAGCCTGGAGAAGGCAGTGGCACCCCACTCCAGTACTCTGGCCTGGAAAATCCCATGGATGGAGGAGCCTGGTGAGCTGCAGTCCATGGGGTCGCTAAGAGTCAGACACGACTGAGCGACTTCACTTTCACTTTTCACTTTCATGCAGTGGAGAAGGAAATGGCAACCCACTCCAGTGTTCTTGCCTGGAGAATCCCAGGGATGGGGGAGCCTGGTGGGCTGCTGTCTACGGGGTCGCACAGAGTCAGACACGACTGAGGCGACTTAGCAGCAGCAGCAGGACTGTAGCCTGCCAGGCTGCTCTGTCCATGGGACTTCCCAGGCAAGAATACTGGAGTGGGTTGCCATGTCCTTCTCCAGGAGATCTTCATGGATCAGGGATCGAACACAAGTCTCCTGAATAGGCAAGCAAACTCTTTATCATTGAGCCAGGGCACAATTGGTCAAGTTCTTACCTTGACTTCTTAGCTTTGAGAGGTTTTTTTCCCCCATCTTTGCTTTTATTTATTTATTTTGAGAGTCTTTCGAAAGTTCAAGCTGCGATTCCTGACTAAAGTTATAGCAGAGATTTAAAATAATATAGTCAATCACTATTTGTGCTGCACTTATATAAATAATCAGGCCAAGTTAATTGAAACTAAGCTTAATTTGCAAACAAATTCATCTTACTGTAATCAGCTGTGATTTAAAAAAGAGGGAAAGATTATAGAGAGAAAAAATTGTATTTTATTAATATACCTTTTTGGATATCAGATTCTAGCGCTGTCATCTTTAAGGTTTTGTTTTCTACCTATTTACCGGAATGAAAACTGAATTCTTCTAGTTTCCTCCAATATTTGGCTGCTGCTGCTGCTGCTAAGTCGCTTCAGTCGTGTCCGACTCTGTGCGATCCCATAGATGGAAGCCAACCAGGCTCCCCCATCCCTGGGATTCTCCAGGCAATAGTACTGGAGTGGGCTGCCATTTCCTTCTCCAATATTTGGCTAGAACTTCCCAAATAAACATTTCTGATTTTTTCCCATTTTGACTTGTAAACAAAAACTGTCATTTCCCCAAAGTTATGCAAGCCAAAGCTGGACAAGTTAAAATAAACTTCAGAGGAATCATCACAACAGCTCACGTGTGATCCATTTTGTTCCTGTTGCTATGTGATCACTTAGAAAAATCACCCGAGATATTCACACTGCAAACCAGGGAAACCTATTGCTGCTGCTTGCCCGCCTTCCACCTGAAGAAGGGCAAACTCAACATCTGGAAATTTTCCCAACTGGCTGCTCTCCAAACTCAGAAACTGAATTTATAATTTGCTCAGAAATGGAATTTATAATTTTATTTTAACCTTTATTTTTCTTTTGTTTCCATGGAAACTACTTTCATTAAATTACCTGGTTGCTCACACTCTGTGCTGTGTGCTCAGTCCCTTCAAGCGTTGTGTCCAACTCTTTGTGGCCTCATGGACTGTAGCCTGCCAGGCTCCACTGTCCATGGGATTCTCCAGGCAAGACTATTGAAGTAGGCTGCCATTTCCTTCTCCAGGGGATTTTCCCACCCCAGGGATCGAACCCACATCTCCTGCAAGTCTCCCTCATTGTACGTGGATTCTTTACTGCTGGGCCAGTGGGGAAGCCCAGCTTACACCCTACAGAAGCTTAATCTTAGTGGAAACTCACCTTCAATACCATCTCTTGAATTACAACATCCTCATGTTCATCTTGCAACCATGAGAATATGAGGATATGTGTTTGCTATTACCTCATGTTGAGTCCATGCAAATAAATTTAAAAATTTAAACCCAATTACACGTTATCCAAAAAATTGTAAATAGACTTAGAGGTAAAACTTGCATCTGATTATAACCCATTTGAATTATTTAATTGCTTAAATCTTGTCTCCTGGGGAATCTCTGCTTCAGGAAACTTTCCAATCCTTGGCTATTAGTTTCCTTGTAGTTATCATATTAACCTCCTGAGGACATTGCATTCTCTTGAGGATTTTTAAAGCCTGTCAGAGCCGCTCTCACGCAAAGTGGTATCCATCACAATCAGACAACCGGTGAAACCAACAATAACCTCATAAATAATGAAGATGATGACCACATGGCCCTTTGGCCTTATGAGTCAACTAATGAACACAGCGAATATGCCATTCTTTGGCCTATCTGCCAACAGTAGGTAAATGAGAGTAATGCTATATCAGTTGGTGATACTCTCAGCCTGCTGAAAGAATGATGAAAAGGACCATAAAAAGGCTGAGCATGGAAGAATTGAAGCTTTTGACTGTGTGCAGAAGAAGACTCTTGAGAGTCCTTTGGACAGCAAGGAAATCAAATCAGTCAATCCTAAAGGAACTCAACCCTGAATATAAATCGGAAAGACTGATGCTTAAGTTGAAGCTCCAATACTTTGGCCACCTGATGTGAAGAGCAGACTCACTGGAAAAGGCCCTGATGCTGGGAAAGATTGAGGGCAGGAGGAGAAGGGGACAACAGAGGATGAGATGGTTGGATGGCATCACCAACTCAATGGACATGAGTTTGAAAAAACTTTGGGAGATGGTGAAGGACAGGGAAGCCTGGTGTGCTGCAGTCCATGGGATCGCCAAGAGATGGACACGATTTAGTGACTAAACAACAATTAAAATAAAAAATAAATGGAGACCAGCCTTGAAAAACAAAACCAGTTTATATAAAGATTAATTTCATTTACTGGCAAGACTAACACTGCTAGGGTCATTTCTTGCTTATGCCTCTGGAAATCATAAGCAAAACTTGAACTATTTCCCAAGACTGGTATGAGGCAATCACTGAAAATTCTAATATTTTAACCAATCACTGTGAAAAATGAACCAATCACTGTGAAGAATGAGCAGTTACTACTTTCTCCCTATAGAAGCTGCTTTATAACAATATACTTTTGCGCCTCATTCCAGGTTTTGATTTGAATCCTCCCAGTCTGTAGTATCTTTTCAATATGTGCACAATAAACTTTTACTAATTACTACTTCAGGGATTCATTGGCTTTGCTTCAGCTATTCCTGAACATTCAAAATGGAGAATTTAAAGGGACCCCTAAAGAGCCAAAACAGTGTTTTAAAAAAGGAGAAAAAAGTTGGAGGTCAAACATTTCCTGATTTCAAAACTTACTA
The DNA here is from genome assembly GCF_029407905.1 of Bubalus kerabau. Taxonomy (NCBI): domain Eukaryota; kingdom Metazoa; phylum Chordata; class Mammalia; order Artiodactyla; family Bovidae; genus Bubalus; species Bubalus kerabau. The sequence continues at coordinate 19,127,758 of NC_073635.1, read as the reverse complement.
CAAAACTACAGTAATAAAACAAATGTTTAGGGTTAGCATAAAGACAGATATATTGCTTACTGGTGCAGCATAGAAAGCTGAGAAACAATCATTGTTTGACAAGATTGCCAAGACCACACTTAGGCCTGTGGGCACTCCAGCCTTCATGTCTGTTTTGCTGCCCCTGCAAACAGCCACTCTTGGCCACCCTAGGCCACAGAGGTACGCAAGATGTATGCTCCAACACATCCAGGGAAGAGAGCTTGCAGCCCCTGGGAATATTTTACTGGGGGATTCTCAGGAAGGAGGCCAAGGGGATGGGCACATCCTTTAGCCCCACAGACTCCCAGCCCCCTTCTGACAGAAAGGGCTGGGAGAGGACCACAGCGGGGTGGACCAAAGCCTGACACCCAGGGCAGTGTCTCTCCATGCCTTAGGCTACCAGCAGTTCCGCCCTCAAGGTCCCACCTCAGCCTTTCTTTCTGGTCACATGTCCTGTTAAGGAGCCCTCTTGCTCCTTACCCACACTCCAGTCAAACTGAACTATTTGTTCATCTCCCAAAATAAAAAGCACTATTTTCAGCCCTGAGAGGAGTGCAAAATGGTAAGGAGTTTATTGTGTTGGGTAAAAATAAATAACAAATCCTTCCTTGAACTGTAAGAAGGCTTTGGTTGTTTTGCTTGTTTATAGTTTATTTGCTGGAACTATAAAAGATCTGGGGGAAAAAAAGAAGATCATGATCCATATGAAGAAACAGAGGCTCGGACCTGCTGAACCCTTCACTTCCTCCCCAGTCCCTGCACACAGCTAGTAAATATTCCTCTAGGCCTGGATCCCAGAGCAAGGGTCTGAAAAGCTGCTAAGAGTCCATGATGGCTGCTTCCCCTTCTGCCCTCTGTTGACCTAGAGGCCATAGGAAAGACAAGCTATCTCTGGATACACGCTCATCCTTGGACTCCTCTGTCCTGGAAACCAGTCAATTCAGTACTCAGCCCCAGTCCTTCCCAGCCCTGGTCCTGACCTTCCTCATCCATTCTGTAGCTCCCCCAAAATGACAAAAATCTTGAGACTTACATAGTACATAGTGGTACATGGTGTTGGTTGCTCAGTCATGTCCGACTGTGTGACCCCAAGGACTGTAGCCCGCCGGGTCCTCTGTCCATGGGATTTTCCAGGCAAGAATACAGGAGTTGTTGCCATTTCCTTCTCTAGGGGATCTTCCCAACCCAGAGATCGAACCCAGGTCTCCCACATTGCAAGCAGACTCTTTACTGTCTGAGCCACCAGGGAAGACTTAAGGCAATGAAAAATAAGTCTTCCTTGAAAGCTCTGGGCTGCTGCTACAAAGATGGAGAGGGAGGAGGCTCCTGGATCTGTTGCCTGAATGTCCCATTGCTCTCTGGCCATGACTGTGGCCAGGACAGTGTGGTGGTCTGATCTTCACACTGAAGAACTGAGTATGAGGGCAGGCAGTTCTCTGTGCTGCTTCTTCGTGGAGCTGTGGAGAGGGGCTGAGGCCAAGCCTGTTGCTCTGAAAATAAGATTCTTCCTGAGCCTGCGACTCTATTTCTAATATTTAATTAACTCACGTGAAAATTCACAGAGTACAAATATTACAACATTACTGTTCTTACTCTTAGGGGGAAAAAAAAGCTTGAAAAAATAATTCTATAATTGACCACTATAGATTTTCATTCTTTTCCCCAAAAGTCCAATAGATTGACTAATTTTGTTGTTCAGTCACTAAGTCATGTCTAACTCTTGCAACCCCATGGACTGCAGCACACCAGGCTTCCCCATCCTTCACTATCTCCTGGAGTTTGCTCAAACTCAGGTCCATCAAATTGGTGATGTCATCCAACCATCTCATCCTCTGTCATCCCTTTCTCCTCCTGCCTTCAATCTTTCCCAGTATAGGGGTTTTTCCCAATGAATCAGTTCTTAGAATTAGATGGCCAAGGTATTGGAGTTTCAGCTTCATCAGCAATCCTTCCAATGAATATTCAGGATTGATTTCCTTTAGGGTTTACTGATTTGATCTCCTTGCTATCCAAGGGACTCTCAAGAGTCTTGACTAATGTACATCTCATTAAAATAAAGTTAAAAGAAAATTCAACCCTCTACTTCCAGAGCTAGCTCTGCATGCCAGGTTTTCAAGGAGCAGAGCAAGACTCTTTTTAAAGAATGATACGGAGAGAAAAGTTTCTTCTTCATTTTTTTTCCTCCCTACCTCAACATGTTAACCTCAGGGAAAGGAGAAATCTCTTCAAGATTTTATTTTTCGAACAGCCTAGGATTTCAAATAGCTATATAGACAGGATGAAAGGTACCCATTATAAACTCTTTCCTTGTACAACTTGATCTGAGGACATAAAGAAATAAAATCTCATTTTAATCAGATTTGCCAGGATGAAAAAATGAAATTGTTTGCAGTAGACAGGGAAAGAGTCCATGGCTTTAAAGAGAAGATAACCCTTAGACAGCAGAGAAATAAATCAACACATTTTTCAACTTGTTACTCCTGATGACCTTGAGAAATAAATAGCAACAACAAAAATGGCAACATGTTCAATATACACAGTGCACAGAGAACTTCTCTGGAACTCTAAAGGGCCAGAAGAAGTCATCAATGATAAGAATCAACTCTAATTTTGAAGGAGATCTTTAAGTTTATTCCTGGATGACAAAGTGAGTTAAGGAGAAATGGGGCCAATTTCTTGCTGGTTACATGACAACACTAGTCACAGGGTTGTTGACTCAGACTTTTAGACATAACCTTGGCTCAGTTGGTAAAGAATCTGCCTGAGTTTGATCCCTGGGTCTGGAAGATATCCTGGAGACGGAAATGGAAATCCACTCCAGTCTTCTTGCCTGGAGAATCCCACAGACAGAGGAGCCCAGCAGGCTACAGTCTATGGGGGTCACAAAAGAGTCGTACACAGGTGATCAACTAAACCACCACCACCACCGCCAAGCTCGACTCGAGCATGCATGTTCTCACAAACACAAATCTGGGATTTCTAAATAATCAGAACCAGAGAGAGTAGCTTATTTTCAGAACACAAGGGAGAAGTAAACAGGAATCATGTTTCTATTTAGGTAATTTGTTTTTGTTCAGTCTAAGTTGTGTCCAACTCTTTTTGACCCCATTGACTGCAGCACACCAGGCTTCCCTGTCCTTCACTATCTCCTGGAGTTTGCTCAAACTCATGTCCATTGAGTCGGTGAAGCCAATCAACCATCGCATCCTCTGTCACCCTCTTCTCCCGCCTTCAATCTTTCCCCGAGCCAGGTGGTCATTTCCAATGAGTCAGCTCTTTGCACCATGTATTGGCCAAAGTATTGGAGCTTCAGCATCAGTCTTTCCAGTGAATATTCTGGGTTGACCTCATTTAGGATTGACTGTTTGATCTCCTTGCTGCCCAAGGGACTCTCAAGAGTCTTCTCCAACACCACAGCTCAAAAGCATCAATTCTTCAGCACTCAGCCTTCTTTATGATCCATCTTTCACATCCATACATGACTACTGGAAAAAACATAGCTTTGACTATACTGACCTTTGTTAGTGAAGTGATGTCTCTGTTTTTAATATGCTGTCTAGTTTTGTCATAGCTTTTTTCCAAGGAGCAAGCGTCTTTTAATTTCATTGCTGCAGTCACCATCCTCAGTGATTTTGGAGCCCAAGAAAATAAAATCTGTCATTGTTTCCACTTTTTCCCCATCATTTGCCATGAAGTGATGGGACCGGATGCCATGATCTTTGTTTTTTCAATGTTGAGTTTTAAGCCAGCTTTTTCACTCTCCTCTTTCACCCTCAAAAAGAGGCTCTTTAATTCCTCTTTGTTTTCTGCAATTAAAGTGGTATCGTCTACATATCATATTTCTCCCGACAATCTTGATTTCAGCTTGTAAGTCATTCAGTCTACCATTTCTCATGATGTACTCTGCATAGAAGTCCAATAAGCAGGGTGACAATATACAGCCTTGATGTGTTCCTTTCCCAATTTTGAACCAGTCCGTGTTCCACATCCATTTCTAACTGTTACATCTTGACCTGCATCCAGGTTACTCATGAGACAGGTAAGGTGGTCTGGTATTCCCATCTCTTGAAGAATTTTCCACAGTTTGTTGTGATCCACACAGTCAAAGGGTTTAGCATAGTTAATGAAGCAGAAGTTTTTCTGAAATTCCCTTGTTTTTTCTGTGTTGCCAATTTGATCTCTGGTTTCTATGCCTTTTCTCAGTCCAACTTAGGTAATTAGCAAAGGGAAAAAAATGAAAGCAAAACTTAAAAACTCATGCAATTTAGAAAACAACAAACTCCATGTGCAGTTGGACTCATTCTGTGATAAGAGAAAAGAATTAGCCAGTGTAGTGGACTGAATGGTGCCACCAAAAACATAACATCCTAACCCCAGAATCTGTACATGTTTTGGAGAGATGTTCTAAATTTATTCTGAATCAGATTAAATTATGTTCAGTATGGCTCAGTTCTTTGCAAATCAGAAGTCTTGGATATGTGTTAAAACACTTAACTGGTTTTGATGTTTATTCCTTAGTTATACCTGATACTCATCAGTTTAATTCTACAAAAGGCAAGGCTGGTGTGCTTTACTTGATGCGATGTGTGGTGAGGAGACCCTGAGCCAGCAATTGGCGAGTGAGGAATCCACAGAAAGCCTTTAGGACCTCCTTCCTCCCAGGCCATCTCTTGAGTGCCCACTCTTCAGGCATCCCTTGATGTTGAAGTAGAACAAAATCTACAACCAGAGTTTAATATTGCAGTGACTGGGCTTGTCCCAGTAACTTAAAATTTAAAAAACAAAAGCAGCAAAAAGAAAGCATACTGACAGTTAGAGTACTTCATCCTTGGGACTTCCCTGATGGACTGGTGGTTAAGACTTCCACTGAAGGGGGTGCAGATTCAATCCCTGGTCGGGGAACTAAGATCCCATATGCCACACGACATGGCCAGAAAGTTCAAGTTCTTCATCCTCTCCAGTGTGGCTTCTCTGATGTTCAGAAAGATCACCTAATACTGCCTTCTATGGCAAAAGTTGTGACTGATATAAGGATCCCAAGAGGAGGAATCACTCCCGGATTACTCAGGTGGGCTCAAAATGCAATCACAGGGATTGTTGTAACAGAGGGGCCGAGAGACTTCTGACAGAACCCCACGGGGAGAAGGGCCCCTGAAGTGGACAGAGTGGATCCGCTGTCCTTGATTCTAACTGGAAGCCACAAAAGCTGGAAAAAAACAAGGAAGAATTCCCCTGGAACCTCCGGAGGGTGCTCTCCCAACACCTTGATGTCAGAAAACTGGTTCCGGAACTGTGAGAGAATAAATTTTTTGTTGTTTTAAGCCAAGCTAATGGCAACTTGTACGACAGTCTTAGGGAGCTCATACACCTACCTTCTCCAACCTCAAGGACCTAAAATTCAGGAAGAAAGTGGTCGGTTGCCATGAACCATCTGAAAGTTTAATCCATAGAGGACTTAGTTTTTATTAAGATAAAAATTCTCTTATTTTAATATTTTGATTTTCAGTCTTTCATGATTAATCCTCCCTTCAGAGAAACAACTTAGCTTTCGAAGGAGGGCTGGCTCCGTGGAGAGATGCTGAGGCTGGAGGGAGCATTGTGTGCTGTGCTAAGTCACTCAGTCGTGTCCCACTCTTTGCGACCCCATGGACTGTAGCCCTCCAGGCTCCTCTGTCCACGGGATTCTCCAGGCAAGAATATTGGAGTGGGTTGCCACACCCTCCTCTAGGGGACCTTCCTCACCCAGGAATTGAACCCGAGTTTCTTGGGTCTCCTGAATGTCTCTTGTGTCTCCAGGCAGGTTCTTTACCATGAGCACCACCTCGGAAGCCTGACGTGAACATTAACAGCCACTAGTCCAGCCAATCAGAGAGCAGGAAGAAGGAGATGGAGGAGAACCATGCTGCTGGTCAGTCACGTGACACATTACAGCGCCCCTTCCCCACCCCCAACACATACACACTTATCCCATTGCAAAATACTTAAAAAAAAAAAAATTTATTCATCTTTAACTGTGCTGGGTCTTCCTCGCTGCACTGTTCTCTAGTTGCCGGGAGCAGGGGGTTACCTTCCAGCCGCACTTCAGGGCTTTCTCGTTGCTGTGGCTTCTCCTGTTGTGGAGCACAGGCTCTAGGGCACAGGCTCAGGAGTTGTGGAGCACAGGCTGTGCTGCTGTGAGGCATGTGGGATCTTCCCAGGGTAGGGATCAAGCCCATGTCTCCTGCAATGGCAGGCAGATTCTCTACTACTGAGCCACCAGGGAAACCCTGCAAAGCGCTTTTTAAAAAAACGTTGAGCAAATTGGTGATGCGTTGCTGAGTTGAGAAGTCTAACAGGAGGTTAATTTTCCTTGCAGAACATTGCATGGTAATGAGTCAGGAGACTCCAGGTCTAGACATCAAGGGGCCCAGCTGACAGTCTTGGCAAAGAAGCAAGTTCGTTTTCCTCAGTATGATGTGTACAATCGAGTTTACGCAGAGGTTTCTTTGTGAAGCGGGTAAACAGTGGAGCCTGACAGGCTACAGTTTGTGGGGTCGCTAAGAGTCAGACACGTCTGAGCGACTAGCCCACGAAGATGGAGAAGCCCTCCTACTCTTCATTCCCTTATCAGACCCCCTTCCCCTCCTTTTCAGGCCCCCCTCTCTGAGCCCCTGAAAATCTCTTGCTGCCCATCCTGGACCTTTTAGAGGAAACAAAGTAGCTTTTGATAAATTAGGCCCTAAGAATATATTAGAACATAACAGCATTCCGGAAAAAGCCCATAGAATTAGAGCCTAAACAAAACACACATACAGAAGAGAATCTAAACTCACTTGTTTAGTTTCAAATCTGGAATTGCTCATTGTTGCCTTCTGGTTTCCTTTAAATCCCAACCATGCCATCATGAGCCCAGCCTGACCAGCTCTCAAGTCTCTCTCCCTGCCCTGTGTGACTTCCGTCCTGGCAACTGACTGCCTTCTTCATTCCCATCTTTGCCTGAGGTGACAGGTGGCTAGATAAGAACCCTGAAAAGAGAGTCAAGAGATAGTCTGGTCCGATGTCTTCAGGCTCTGTTGTGTGGTTTTGGAAACACACTGGAACTCCTCCCTGGGGCAAGGGGAAGAAATTGAGGATACAAAGGCAAGTATGACCAGTTACTACTGAACACAAGGATTTCTAGGATAAACTCAGTCTCCTTCCACAAATATCAGTCCTACGACTACTAGTAGTAACGTTGTGTCTGACTCTTTGTGATCCCAAGGATGGTAACCCACCAGGGTCCTCTGTCTATGGGATTTCCCAGGGAAAGGATACTGGAGTGGGTAACCATTCCCTTCTCCAAGGGATCTTCCCAACCCAGGGATCAAACTCAGGTCTCCTGCACTGTAGGCAGAATCTTTGCCGGGTGAGCCACCAGGGAACCCCACCATCAATCATTCTAAAAAGCCCCCAAACACAGCATTTTCCTGCACTGCCTTCTGGACATTTTACTCTGTTGTTTGCTTCCGTGTTTGTCATAAATTTTCATTCTACTTTTGTCATAAATTTGTCACTTCCCGTGTTTGACATAAATTTTCATTCCACTTTTCCCTCACCATACACTTTAACAGATCTTCCCATGGCAGTATACACATTTTAATGACTGAACTAACTTGTCAACAAGAGGCACTACAGCTGGGAGAATAAATTGTCTTCATTGTTATCTGTTTTCCCCTGATGCATGAAGCTTTTCACAAATTTGGGGTGATAGACCACTGCGGATGGCTCCGGGTTAGTTTCAATAACAAATATAAGGAGGGAGTTTGTAAACATTAAGCTCAATAGAGCAGATAATGGAAACACTCTTCAAATAAATGACAAATGAGCCATCAGAAAATCCTAAAAAATGTTCTGTTCTCCACATTCCCTGAGTTGCATCTGAGGCCAGGGTTTTAAGAACTAGTAATATAGGTGGCTCGGGGAGCGAAGTCTCCCCTGATACGATATCCCAAGTCCAAGAGCCCAGAGATGTGAAAAATCCTACTTCTTTCCAACTCTAGGCAGAGCGCATGCGCCGCAGGGGCATGGTGTTGCCGGAATTCCGTGTTGCTTGGCGGGCTCAGACCTTGCATGCGCGCTGACATTTAGACAGCGGTGCTGCCCTGATGGTGCAGTGGGCCTGTTGTCTATTTTCCTTTCCCATCTGTAGATGGAAGAATGACCCAGCTTGAGCAGAACACCTCAGGGACATCGGGGAAACAGAGGCATGGACAGGAGAGGAGGAGATGGGTTGGAAACAAACTCACCCCAGATGAAAAGCTGGGAGCAAGACCACTTCACTTGGTCCCTCTGCTCCAGAGGCTCTGGAGCCAGCTGGGTAACCCAGGTCCTGGGCCTGTTGACTCACAGCTGTGTTCCTGTCTCTCCCCTGTTCTTGCCCTTAGTGGGGCATGGAACTAGTGGAAGAAAGGGAGGAAAAAGCTATGGTATTTATTCTCATCTGCTCCTCATGTGACATTTCTTTCTTTTTTTTTGTGGCAGTGCTGCATGGCATGCCAGGGGTTGAACCCAACCCCCCTGCAGTGGAAGTGCAGAGTCTTAACCACTGGACCACCAGGAAAGTCCCTCAGGTAGCTTTTCTGATGGCAGCTGTGTCTCCACTGTGGCTCCAGCTTCTGCCCACCCCCCCACCTGCCATGGGTCCAACTTCTGCTGGGTGACCCCTGAGCCTGGAGAAGGCCATGTTTGCCCTCTGTCCATGTAGCCCATGATGGTCACATGGGCTGTTAGTCTCAGTTACCCTAGTCTGTCTTTTCCTCTTTTGGTCTCTCAGCTCTTGCATCACCTGAGCAAACCTTCCCTGTTTTTATTTTATTTTATTTTATTTTTTTGGTTGTCCCACGTGCCATGTGGGATCTTAGTTCCCTGACCAGGGAATGAACCCCAGACCCACAGCAGTGAAAGTGTGGAGTCCTAACCATTGGACTGCCAGAGAAGTCCCCAAACCTTCCCTGTTTTAAATATTCAGAATGGCTTCTGTGTTTCTGGTTAGTCTTTGGTGACTGTGTCACCAAGGTCCAGGTAAGCTGAGGGAGGGGCTTCCCTTCCCTCATCTTTGAGGGATGTGTTCACCACACTCACTTCTCCAGCAGTCAGCTGCTGGCTACCCTTCACGTGCCAGGCCCATGCCAGGCACTGCCACACACAGATTTCATGTAGTGATCGAAGTGACAGTGAAATACAGTCCTATCTTATAATATCCAAATGATAAGGATCCTGCATTTCAGAAAAGTTGAGTAATCATGCATGCGTGCCAAGTCACTTCAGTCGTGTCCAACTCTTTGCAACCCCATGGTCTGTACGCTGCCAGGTTCCACAGTACATGGGATTCTCCAAAGTAAGGATACTGGAGTGGGTTGCCATTCCCTTCTCTCGGGGATCTTCCCCATCCAGGGATGGAACCCGAGTCTGTTTTGTCTCCTGCATTGGCAGCCGGGTTCATTACCTCTAGCCTGGGAAGCCTGAGTAATCATGCATCCTCCTATCATTAGCAAATACTAACAATACCAACTGTAGTTCCTTTGGCTACGATAAACCCATCCTGCCCATATTAGGGAATTTATGCTTACTAACAGAACCAATAGCTTCTCTTAGCCTTGCTGAGCACTTACGTGACACTCACATTCACTGAGCATGATTGTTTCCTCAGTTAAGCAGGCTTCTGTGCGTCTTAACAGCTTGAGGATGCAAGCAGCAAGGGCCTCTTGGACAGGCTAAACTAAAATGAAACTGGGCATGTGCAACAGAATAGATGGGCGAAGAAAACAAAACAAAAAACATGTATCATGCATTTAAGTACCTAATGAGAGCTTCTCTGGTGGCTCAGTGGTAAAGAATCCAACTGCCGGTGCAGGAGATGGGTTCAATCCTTGATCAGGGAAAATCCCACGTGCTGCCAGTGACTAAGCTCATGCACCATAACTATTGAACCTGTGCTCTAGAGCCTGGGAACCTCAACTACTGAGCCCACATGCTCCAACTGAAGCCCCTGTGCCTTGGGGCCTGTGCTGCATGACAGGAGAAGCCACTGTAGTGAGAACCAGAGCTCTCAAACTAGAGAAAAACCCACCCAGAAATGAAGATCCAGCACAGCCCTAAATAAATAAATAAAATTAATAAAGTATCTCAAGAGTACTTTGCAGTACTCTAATAGCTGGAAAGATTGAGGGCAGGAGGAGAAGGGGATGACAGAGGATAAGATGATTGGATGGCATCACCGACTCGATGGACATGGGTTTGGGTAGACTCCGGGAGTTGGTGATGGACAGGGAGGCCTGGCGTGCTGCGGTTCATGGGGTCGCAGAGTCGGACACGACTGAGCGACTGAACTGAACTGAATAGCTGGAGACTTCAGAAATCTGCAAAGCCCGGGAAATTGTATTATTTCATCCAAGTCATTAGGGAGGTCCAAGTACCAAGCCCTTGGAACTGCCCAGACCAGCCAATTCACTTTGCTTCTCAGAGACAAGCCAGGAGGCTCCTGTTGATGACAAGCCAGGGTGCAATTAGAGGCTGCTTTCTGTGCTGGTGGGGAACAGGGGAGCTTGATGCTGTGGAAGGAAAGGAGCCTGGGCTCCATCCTGGTGGTGTGCAGGGAGGTGGGTTTGGTAAAGGTGTGGGTGCTGCAGATAAACAGATGGGAAATGCACAGTGGAGAAGGCATTCTTCTTGTTGCTTTTTTTTTTTTTTTTGGCCACACCACAAGGCTTGTGGGATCTTAGTTCCATGATCAGGGATTGAACTCAAGCCCTCAGCAGTGAGAGCATGGAGTCCTAACCATTGGACCACCAGGGAATTCACCAGGGAAGGCATTCTGAATTTCTCACACTCTAGGGATGTCAGTGCTTACAAATTCTTTCTGCTGGTGCACATAGAAACACTCTTCTGTTTTGATCATGTATAGTAATTAGGAGCCTGGAAGGATGAAACCCCAGAAAACCTAGCAGGGTGTGTTAAAAACCAGCTTGATGTAAGGCTTATGTTTTTTCTTTCTGTGTAAAGTGATAGAAAAGAAAAAAATGAGTTTCTTCTTATGAGCCAGAATTAGAACACCCAAGATGTCTCTCTAGCCCCACTGTCTCCTAAAGCATGTTTTTTTTATTCAGTTGCTAAGTCCTGTCCAACTCTTTGCAACCCCATAGACTGTAGCACACCAGGCTCCCCTGTCCTTCACTATCCCCAAGTTTGCTCAAACTCATGTCCGTTGAGTTGGTGATGCCATCCAACCATCTCATCCATTGCCACCCTCTTCTCCTTCTGTCCTCAATCTTTTCCAGCATCAGGGTCTTTTCCAGTGAGTCAGCTCAAAGTCTAGTAGTTCAGATAAGACACTTATACAAAAATTATACTCCAAGTAGAATGTGAAAGTTCTGCAGAGAAGATGATTAAATTTAGACTCCTTAATGTTGAATTATCTTCTAGGCAGGTACTATGGCTGATTTTATGTATCAACTTGGCTAAGTTATGGTGCTCAGTTGTTTAGTCAAACACCAGTCTGGATGTTGCTGTGATGGTGTTTTTTCAGATGAGATGAACAATTAAATCAGCAGACTTTGAGCAAAGCTAATTATCCTGTATCATGTCTGTGTGGGCCTCATCCTATTAGTTGAAGGCCTTGAGAGCAAAGACTAAGATTCCCCAGAATAGGAGGAATTTTCAAGATGGCAACACAGAAACCCTGCCTGAGATTCCAGCCTACTGCCCTGGGGGATTTGGACTCAAGACTACAACATAACTCTTACTAGAATTCCCAGCCTATTAGACTGTTTAGTGGTTTTTGAACTTGACCCCACATTCATGTGAACCAGTACCTTAAAATAAACTTCTGCGTGCCTGTGTCCTGTTGGTTCTGTCTCTCTGGAGAAAACTTGATAAGTACAACATATGACAAATGTATGAGAAATAAGTAAGATTGATATACAAGGAAGACAGTAGGCTAAAAACTGCTCTCTCTGGGGAATACAAATTCAGAGCATTTTTGAAGCGAGGTAGGGGGTATATGGGAAATGCATGGGGAAACAGTGGAAACAGGGACAGACTTTATTTTTCTGGGCTCCAAAATCACTGCAGATGGTGGTTGCAGCCATGAAATTAAAAGACGCTTACTCCTTGGAAAGAAAGTTATGACCAACCTAGATAGCATATTGAAAAGCAGAGATATTATGTTGCCAACAAAGGTCAAAAAGTCAAGGCTATGGTTTTTCCAGTGGTCATTTATGGGTGTGAGAGTTGGACTGTGAAGAAAGCTGAGCACCGAAGAATTGATGTTTTTGAACTGTGGTGTTGGAGAAGACTCTTAAGAGTCCCTTGGACTGCAAGGAGATCCAACCAGTCCATCCTAAAGGAGACCAGTCCTGGGTGTTCATTGGAAGGACTGATGCTAAAGCTGAAACTCCAGTACTTTGGCCACCTGATGCGAAGAGTTGACTCATTGGAAAAGACCCTGATGCTGGGAGGGATTGGAGGCAGGAGGAGAAGGGGACAACAGAGGATAAGATGGCTGGATGGCATCAGCGACTCGATGGACGTGAGTTTGAGTGAACTCTGGGAGTTGGTGATGGACAGGGAGGCCTGGCGTGCTGCGATTCATGGGGTCACAAAGAGTCGGACGTGACTGAGCAACTGAACTGAACTGAGGGTGTGTATAATAACCAAGTAATCAATCCAACTCTCTGCGAGTTTCTGATTTGGGGCCTCTTCAATCTCAGTTCCACATTGCATTAAATCTTGTCTTCCATGGGAACTTTCCTGGTAGTCCTGTGGCTAAGACTCCACACTTGCAATGCAGGGGACCTGGATTCGATCCCTCATCAGGGAACTAGATCCCACATGCAGCAACTAAGACCTAGGGCAGGCAAATAAATAAAATTAAAAAACAAAACAAACAAACAAAAAAGAACTCAGACCTGCAGAGACTCTACAATTTCAAACAATCCTCTCAAGGAATTTACTTCACTGTCAACAGTGCGTGCTAAGTTGCTTTGGTTGTGTCCGACACTTTGCAACCCGATGGACCATAGCCCACCAGGCTCGTTGGTCCATGGGATTCTCCAGGTGAGAATACTGGAGTGGGTTGCCACTTCCTTCTCCAGGGGATCTTCTCCACCCAGAGATCAAACCCTCATCTCTTATGTCTCCTGCATTGGTGAGATGATTCTTTACCTCTAGCACCATCTGGGAAGCCCAGCAGTGGTGTGTAAGGCTTTTTATTTACTGTTTGGCACTTCATTGAAGCTGCCTGACATTCTAACACCTGGGTTATGCCCTCTCTCCAACTACGGTATAAACTTCTAGAACCTGCCATTCCAAACACAGTGAAAGTGAAAGCGAAGTCACTCAGTCATGCCCGACTGTTTGCGATCTCATGGATAGTAGCCTGCACCAAGCTCCTCCATCCATGGGATTTTCAAGGCAAGAGTATCGGAGTGGGTTACCATATGCTTCTCCAGGGAATCTTCCCAACCCAGGGATCGAACCCAGGTCTCTCACATTGTAGACAGACGCTTTACCGTCTGAGCCACCAGGACAGTAGGTGCTCAGTAAAATTGGTCAAATTGAATGAAATCAAATAAATCTGATCTGATCTGAAATATGTCTTCCCATGGACCTCAGATTACTCTGCTCAGTTCAGTTCAGTGGCTCAGTCGTGTCCGACTCTTTGCGACCCCATGAGAGGTCGCAGCACACCAGGCCTCCCTGTCCATCACCAACTCCCGGAGTTCACCCAGACACACGTCCATCAAGTCAGTGATGCCATCCAGCCATCTCATCCTCTGCCGTCCCCTTCTCCTCCTGCCCCCAATCCCTCCCAGCATCAGAGTCTTTTCCAATGAGTCAATTCTTCGCATGAGGTGGCCAAAGTACTGGAGTTTCAGCTTCAGCATCATTCCTTCCAAAGAAATCCCAGGGCTGATCTCCTTCAGAATGGACTGGTTGGATCTCCTTGCAGTCCAAGGGACTCTCAAGAGTCTTCTCCAACACCACAGTTCAAAAGCATCAATTCTTCGGCACTCAGCCTTCTTCACAGTCCAACTCTCACATCCATACATGACCACTGGAAAAACCATAGCCTTGGCTAGACGAACCGTTGTTGGCAAAGTAATGTCTCTGCTTTTCAATATGCTATCTAGGTTGGTCATAACTTTCCTTCCAAGGAGTAAGCGTCTTTTAATTTCATGGCTGCAATTACCATCTGCAGTGATTTTGGAGCCCCCCAAAATGAAGTCTGATAGTGTTTCCACTGTTTCCCCATCTATTTCCCATGAAGTGATGGGACCAGATGCCATGATCTTCGTTTTCTGAATGTCAAGCTTTAAGCCAACTTTTTCACTCTCCTCTTTCACTTTCATCAAGAGGCTTTTTAGTTCCTCTTCACTTTCTGCCTTAAGGGTGGTGTCATCTGCATATCTGAGGTTATTGATATTTCTCCTGGCAATCTTGATTCCAGCTTGTGCTTCTTCCAGTCCAGCGTTTCTCATGATATACTCTGCATATAAGTTATATAAGCAGGGTGACAACATACAGCCTTGGCGTACTCCTTTTCCTATTTGGAACCAGTCTATTGTTCTATGTCCAGTTCTAACTGTTGCTTCCTGACCTGCATACAAATTTCTCAAGAGGCAGATCAGGTGGTCTGGTATTCCCATCTCTTTCAGAATTTTCCACAGTTTATTGTGATCCACACAGTCAAAGGCTTTGGCATAGTCAATAAAGCAGAAATAGATGTTTTTCTGGAACTCTCTTGCTTTTTTCATGATCCAGCGTGTGTTGGCAATTTGATCTCTGGTTCTTCTGCCTTTTCTAAAACCAGCTTGAACATCAGGAAGTTCACAGTTCACATATTGCTGAAGCCTGGCTTGGAGAATTTTGAGCATTACTTTACTAGCATGTGAGATGAGTGCAATTGTGCAGTAGTTTGAGCATTCTTTGGCATTGCCTTTCTTAGGGATTGGAATGAAAACTGACCTTTTCCAGTCCTGTGGCCACTGCTGAGTTTTCCAAATTTGTTGGCATATTGAGTGCAGCACTTTCACAGCATCATCTTTCAGGATTTGAAAGAGCTCAAGTGGAATTCCATCACCTCCACTAGCTTTGTTCGTAGTGATGCTTTCTAAGGCCCACTTGACTTCACATTCCAGGATGTCAGGCTCTAGGTCAGTGATCACACCATCATGATCATCTGGGTTGTGTAGATCTTTTTTGTACAGTTCTTCTGTGTATTCTTGCCACCTCTTCTTAATATCTTCTGCTTCTGTTAGGTCCATACCATTTCTGTTCTTTATCGAGCCCATCTTTGCATGAAATGTTCCCTTGGTATCTCTAATTTTCTTGAAGAGATCTCTAGTCTTTCCCATTCTGTTGTTTTCCTCTATTTCTTGGCATTGATTGCTGAAAAAGGCTTTCTTATCTCTCCTTGCTATTCTTTGGAACTCTGCATTCAGATGCTTATATCTTTCTTTTTCTTCTTTGCTTTTTGCTTCTCTTCTTTTCACAGCTATTTGTAAGGCCTCCTCAGACAGCCATTTTGCTTTTTTGCATTTCTTTTCCATGGGGATGGTCTTGATCCCTGTCTCCTGTACAATGTCACCAACCTCATTCCATAGTTCATCAGGCACTCTATCTATCAGATCTAGGCCCTTAAATCTATTTCTCACTTCCACTGTATAATCATAAGGGATTTGATTTAGGTCATGCCTGAATGGTCTAGTGGTTTTCCCTACTTTCTTCAATTTCAGTCTGAATTTGGCAATAAGGAGTTCATGATCTGAGCCACAGTCAGCTCCCAGTCTTGTTTTTGTTGACTGTATAGAGCTTCTCCATCTTTGGCTGCAAAGAATGGAATCAATCTGATTTCGGTGTTGACCATCTGGTGATGTCCATGTGTAGAGTCTTCTCTTGTGTTGTTGGAAGAGGGTGTTTGCTATGACCAGTGCATTTTCTTGGCAAAACTCTATTAGTCTTTGCCCTGCTTCATTCTGTACTCCAAGGCCAAATTTGCCTGTTAATCCAGGTGTTTCTTGACTTCCTACTTTTGCATTCCAGTCCCCTATAATGAAGAGGACATCTTTTTTGGGTGTTAGTTCTAAAAGGTCTTGTAGGTCTTCACAGAACCGTTCAACTTCAGCTTCTTCAGCGTTACTGGTTGGGGCATAGACTTGGATTACTGTGATATTGAATGGTTTGGCTTGGAAACGAACAGAGATCATTCTGTCGTTTTTGAGATTGCATCCAAATACTGCATTTTGGACTCTTTTGTTGACCATGATGGCTACTCCATTTCTTCTGAAGGATTCCTGCCCGCAGTAGTAGATATAATGGTCATCTGAGTTAAATTCACCCATTCCAGTCCATTTTAGTTCCCTGATTCCTAGAATGTCAACATTCATTCTTGCCATCTGTTGTTTGACCACTTCCAGTTTGCCTTGATTCATGGACCTGACATTCCAGGTTCCTATGCAATATTGTTCTTTACAGCATCAGACCTTGCTTCTATCACCAGTCACATCCACAGCTGGGTATTCTTTTTGCTTTGACTCCATCCCTTCATTCTTTCTGGAGTTATTTCTCCACTGATCTCCAGTGGCATATTGGGCACCTACTGACCTGGGGAGTTCCTCTTTCAGTATCCTATCATTCTGCCTTTTCATACTGTTCATGGGGTTCTCAAGGCAAGAATACTGAAGCTGGGAGGACCCCATGACCGAAGGGCTGTGGCCAAGAGGAGTTACCCCACGTCCGAGGTGAGGGGCAGCAGCCGAGAGTGCCAGGCTGCGATGGTGCAGGAATGCCTAGAGGAGCTACCCCGCGTCCGAGGTCAGGGGCGGCAGCCAGGAGGAGCTACCCCACACCCCAAGCCCGAGGCCAGGGGCGGCGTCCGAGGTCAGGGGCAGCAGCCGGGAGGACCAACCCATGCCTGAGGCCAGGGGCGGCGGCCAGGAGGACCAACCCCACATCCAAGGAGCCGTGGCTGCGCAGGTGCAGGAGGACCTAGAGGAGCTATCCCACGTTGAAGGTCAGGAAGGGCAACGGTGAGGAGATACCCCTCATCCAAGGTAAGGAGCAGCAGCTGCGCTTTGCTGGAGCAGCCATGAAGAGATACCCCACACCCAAGGGGTAAGAGAAACCCAAGTAAGATGGTTGGTGTTGCGAGAGGGCATCAAAGGGCAGACACACTGAAACCATACTCGCAGAAAACTAGTCAATCTAATCACACTAGGACCACAACCTTGTCTAACTCAATGAAACTAAGCCATGCCCGTGGGGCAACCCAAGACGGGCGGGTCATGGTGGAGAGATCTGACAGAATGTGGTCCACTGGAGAAGGGAATGGCAAACCACTTCAGATTACTCTGCTAGAGGCTATTAAAGTCTCCCAAGTGACAGCTTTCAGGCAGGCCCAAGGGGACAGGAGATGATTTAGAAACTGCTCTTCCCTCTTTTTCCCCCCTCTCCCTCCCTCCACATTCATTACTAAATCCATCCTACTCCCTCTTCCCCTCAGTACCTGGCTTCTGGCCCTTCTTTAGTCAACAGTTCCCAAGGACTGATAGAATGTAGGGCCTGGTGGGAGCAGAAAGGACCTGAACTCCAGCCTCTTGGCTTCTTGGCTGCAATGTTCACTTTCTCCACTCAGTCTCAGCCATCCCCCGGGAGCAGCCTCAGCTCCGTCTGCACCATTAACCACATGTTATCCAAATCGTTTATTTCAAACACCCTATTCATGCATGACCACCACTTCCTCAGCTCCTGACTCATTCATTCGTGTTCCTGCATTTCAGTTACACTTCAAAATCACAAGGTGCCCTGATGCTCAGTACACACATGCACACACACACGCACACACACACACGCATACACACACAGCATACAAAAGAGTCACCCTCTCCATCTCTTCCATTCCCAGCTCAGAGTTCAGCATTCTAGCCCCTCTCCTACAAACAGCCCTGGTCTCCGGTCTCTCTCATGCCATTGAAGTCACTTGGCAGAACTCCAGCCCTAATTAAACTCAACTGTCTGCCTACCTCATGTGGGCACTCCAGCTGCCAAAACCAGATGAAGAAAAGCAAACATCCTACTGCTTTTTTTGTTTTACTTTAAACTGATAGCTCTTAACTGGGTGGGTTTCCCTGGTGGCTCAGTGATAAAGAACCCACCTGCCAACACAGGAGAAGTGGGTTTGATCCCTAGGTCAGGAAAATCTCCTAGAGAAGGAAATGGCAACCTACTCCAGTATTTTTGCCTCAGAAATCCCATGGACAAAGGCACCTGGCAGGCTATAGTCCATAGGGTCCCAAAGGGTTGAACATGACTGAGCAACTAAAGAACAACAACTTAGCTGGGCATTTTGCTTCCCCATGTGAATCCAGTCCCTTCTCTTGAATCAGATTATTTGGCATCTTCTCCTCCATCTTCAAACCTCCAAGAAACTTTCCCCCTCACTTTCAGCTTGTGACCTCATTTCAAACTCTATGGAGAAAATAGATAAATTAGATGAGAACTACCTTATTTTCCCACCACCAAACCCAGGACCTGTGTTGGGACCATGCGTTTTGCCTTCTTGATTGATAGTGGGGAGTGAAGATGAGCGCACCTCTCCAAAACCAGCTCTCTCCTGTGCTCTCCTCCAACCACCTCTCTTTACTCAAGCTCCTGTTCCTACAGCATCAAGTTCTTCACCATTCCAATCAACATATTGATAGGCTTTAATAATGGAAGTGAAAGTGTTAATCACTCAGTTGTGTCTGATGTTTGCAACCCCATGGACTGTAGCCCTCCAGGCTCCTCTGTCCATGGGATTCTCCAGGCAAGAATACTGGAGTGGGTTGCCATGCCCTTCTCCAGGGGATCTTCCCAATGCAGGGATTGAACCGGGGTCTCCTGCATTACAGGCAGGTTCAGTGAATTTCTTGACCCCACACCTGGCTGCTCGTCCATTTCTCTGTTCTTTAGAGCAAAGACACTGCCTATCTTTTTCATTCTACCCTCTCATCCTCCATTCTCTTACACAACCCCCCTTCCAGCCAGGCTTTTGTCCTCATCAACTCACTGAATGACTCTTAAGAAGATCAGTAGTGACAGCTCTCTTATATCCACTGGTCAGTTCTCTGTCCACATCTTGTTCACCCTCAGCAGCACTGGCCATTGACCATCGTTTCCTTCACGGACACATTATCTCTAGGTTCCACGGCACCACAGTCTTTTCTTACACTGGTTGTCATCCTACTTGTGTGGCTACTTTCCACTCTCCACCCACCTGCATAATTTATTTATTTATCTGGCTGTGCTGGGCCTCAGTGGGCAGCATGCAAACTCTGAGTTGCAACACACGGGATCTAGTTCCCCGACTAGGGATGGAACCCGGGCTCCCTGCATTGGGAGCATGGAGTCTTAGCCACAGGACCACGAGGGAAGTCCCCTCCTGGCATTTTAAAGCTTTTTATTATAGAAAATTTTCAATATGTACAAAAGTAAACAGAAGAGATACAAATATGATTGAATCCCTTTGCTGTCCACCTGAAACTATTAAAACAGTGTTAATTGTCTCTATGGCAAGACAAAACAAAAAAAGATTAATAAAAATAAAAGTACACAGAAGAGTCTAAAGAGTTTCCATGGTCTTATTGGTCAGCTGCCCTCATGATGTGTCTTGTTTTATCTATCTCCTACCCACTTCCTCCTTCTAAATTATTTGCAAGCCCCAAACATATTATTTCATTCTTAAATATTTCAGTATTCAGTATTCTCTAAATAAGAACTGTTTGGTAAGAAACATAACCACACCATTGTTATCACACTTGAGAAAAAAATGAACAACATTTAATATCATCAAATATCAATGACTACTCCTTACTGGCTGTCTTTGCTGTATCCCCTTGTCTACCAAATCTCTCAATGTTGGAACTTCAAGCTGCATACTTTATTCACATCTCTTTTTATACTCTTTCCCTAGATGATCCCATCCAATTATAGAGCTTTAAATGCCATCTGTATGCTAAGACTCCCCTGAGTGCCACGTTTCTGTGGGCAATAGTTTAACTTAAATTTTTAAAGACAACAGCAATTTTGATATGGCAAAAACGGGATCTTTGATTCTTTCTCCACCCACCCTCTATCCCATACCTGCTCAGCTCCCAGTCTCACCCATCCTTATAAATGGCGCTGCCATCTATATTTTCTCAGGTGAAAATCAAGCAATTAGCCTTGGTTCTTTTATTCCGCTTCTATCTCCTATGATGAGGACTCCTATTTGTCTCGATTTCACCTTCTTCCATAGTAATAGAAATTCTCCCCAGGCACCTGTGCAACCAGAATGAAGACTACATTTCCCAGCTTCTCTTGCAGCTAACTGTGGACTTATGACTTAGTTTTGGCCAACTGGATGTAAATAGAAGTGTTAAGCGACTAGTTTTTATCTCCTTATCATTTCTTCTGTTTAGATGTTTTGAATAGTGGTGCTGCCTTGGACCACAGGGCTTTCCTGGTGGCTCAGACGGTAAAGCATCTGCCTGAAATGCAGGAGACCTGGGTTCGATCCCTGGGTTGGGAAGATTCCCTGGAGAAGGAAATGGCAGCCCACTCTAGTATTCTTGCCTGGAAAATCCCATGGATGGCAGAGCCTGGTAGGCTACTGTCCATGGGGTCTCAAAGAGTCAGACACGACTGAGCGACTTCACTCACTTACGCACTCTCTTGGACCACAAGGGTGAGGGTTGCACCCTACAGTGCCCTAACAGTGAGCTGTGGGTGTATAATACGCTGTCCCATCTGGAGACAGAATATGAACAGGCAACGTGTCATATAAAGAATTATTAACTATTTATGGGAGGAGGGGAGCTCAGAGCTTCTTATATCACCATCTTGTTTGTCTTCAATTTCCCTTAAAGACTTTCTGTGACTTTTCAGTAAAGTAGGAGGCTAGGTATCTTGTTTGCTGATGAAGATGGATTAGCAAAATCTTCTCTGTGACTTTTTCTAAATTGAGTTACAAGAAAAGTATTGGATGGGTATAAGAATAAAGAAATAGGGCTTTCCTGGTGGTCCAGTGGTTAAGAATCTGCCTGCCAATGCAGGGGACATGGATTTGATCCCTGGCCTGGGAAGGTCCCACATTCCACAAGGCAACTAAGCCCGTGCACCGCAACTGCTGAGCCCGCACACCTAGAGCCCATGCATGGCGACAAGAGGAGCCACCACTGTGAGAAGTCCCTGCGCTGCGACTCCAGAGTAGCCCCCACTAGCGGCAACTAGAGGAAGTCCTCAGGCAGCATCAAAGACCCTGCGCAGCCAGAAAATAAAAAGGATAAAGAATTGATCTCCACCCACTTCCATCAGGCCCTGAAATTAACTGGAATATTGCATCTTGTCAAAAGACCTTGAACCTGCCCCTTCCAATCTCCTTTTTCTTCCCAACCCTCCTTACTGCAATATTGCAGCCACATCCCCTGGATATTTTATCAACAGAGGGAAGTGCACATAGGTTTCTCCTCTGGGATGCGTAGGAACATTTTAAACCACAGGTTTGGCTCAATTGGAGGACCAAAGCCTTGAGTAGGTGTATACAGAGGGGTTTATCTAAACACAAAGGCAACAAAAATTACCATGATTATAGAAAGCTGAGATGGAAGGAAAATTACAGGTTTCTCACTTTCCTCAGCAACACTATTTCCTTTAATTCATTTTCATGTTTGTTGATCACTCTGGTGGTAAACACTTCACAGGTGGCATTTTAATCTTTTCCAGGAGTCCCAGAATAGCACTTACAGCCCATAAGTATTTTCTCAACATTCAGTGTTATTTCCTTTTCTCAACCCTATGTTCCTAACTCAGAACTGTTTGGGCCTTTTTATTTAGCCTGAGGTCTCCTAGGGCTTCACCGGGTCACTGGCTTCACCACCAAGCAAATAAATAATTCCCAAGGTCCTTGGCTGGGCCAACTGCCCATCTCACATGAATTTGGCATTCCCCGGGAGTCACTGGTTAGCCTGCAGCACAGGAGAAGGGGGATGGTGCCTTAGTCCACTCACTTCCTTCATGATCTCTGACCTCATGACCTCCTCCCCCTTCCCTAGGGGTCCATTAAGATAGAAACAAGAGTCCTGGGCTTCCCTGGTGGCTCAGTAGTAAAGAATCCTCCTGCCAATGCAGGAGACACAGGTTCGATCCCTGATCTGGGAAGATCCCACATGCCACAGAGCAACTGAGCCCAAGCACCTGCACTCTGCAACAAGAGAAGCCACCGCAGTGAGAAACCCAAGCACGGCAACTAGAGAGTAGCCCCCATACAGCACAACTAGGGAAAAGCCCACATAGCAACAACAAAGACCCAGCACAGCCACATTAATAAATAAATAGAAGCAAGAGTCCTAGAACCATTTTCAATATATCCAAATTGCTAACATTAATATAAGCTATAACACGCACTTGCACCTTCCAAGCTAAAACATCAGTCATCTCCTTAAACAGATAAGGTTAATGGTTAGTCACCATCTCTGTGGCTATTCTATGGGCTATCCACAAAATAAGCACCAACTCATAGTTTTTCCTCTGTTGCTCCTAACTCTTACATGATCCAAGTTTCACTAACGTTCCCACCTCTTCACGCCAGACCACAATTCTGAGAAAAGCCCTCTACCTAAGTATTTCCAGAAAATCCCTGGGGGTGTTTCACAGAAGTTCAGGTCCCCTCAACTCTCTGCCACTTCTAGTCTCTTCATCAGTCTCAGCTCCCTCTGCTGGGCATTGCCGCGTCCTTGGGGCCAGCTGACCTGGGTGGACACCTCTGCCTTTTTCTTTCAGGAGTGGTCACCTAACCTTGAGGGGCTTAGCAGTATGGTTGACTGTAGCCAAGAAGTGGACAATATGTCTGTTTCTATACTTCTTTAGCATGCTTAGCTGTTCAGTCATGTCCAACTCTTTGCATACTATTTACAGACCCCATGGACTATAGTCAGCCAGGCTTCTCGGTCCAAGGGATTTTTCAGGCAAGAATATTGAAGTGGGTTGCCATTTTCTCCTCCAGGGGATCGTCCCAACCCAGTGATTGAACCTGAGACTCCTGTGTTGCCGGAGTCCAGCCCCGGTGGATCCAGGGAATTTGAAGAGGGGACAGCGTTGGCGAGGATCAGGAAACAATTGCTTAATTAAATGTTAATTAAGGATATAAAGAGTGGTTAAATAAGGATAGCTCATTGAGGAAATTCAGTGGAGAAAAGAGGCTGAATAATTCAGCCAGAAGGTGAAAGAAAGAACAACATGGGGAGACCAAGTTTTGGTGAACAAGGCCCGCACTTTATTTTCCAAAGTAGTTTTTGTACCTTAAGTTGTGCATAGAGGATAATGGGGGAAGGGGTAGAGTCAGCAGTAAGCCAGGCTTTCTTCCTGCAAACTTATCATATGCAAAAGTTTAGGTGATTTACATCATCTTCTGGCCCAGAGGCCTGTTAACATTTTAAGATCCTTTTTTCAGAAAACTTATTTTTCTCTAAAGGTGATTATTCTAAAGTCAGGCACCACCCTCCGAAAGCATTAGATAAAGTTGCATTCCTATAGGGCAAAGGTGTGGTGGACTATAACAAGAAAAAGAATTAACTCAAGGGTCCAAGGTTACAAACATTAAAGCTACTACTTACATTCCTATACACCAATTATATTAATCAATACACTGCCAGGGACACAGTAGGTAAGGGATATGGAAACTTGGCAGCAAACAGTGGCCCCACAAGTGAAAAACCCTTCACCAATACAATTTCTAATCAATCTTTCAACCGCTCAAAGGAATCTGTATTTAGACAGTTTAGAACATCTCATGCCCCTCACGGTTGTGAACTAAAACATTCTTGTCATACCCAGGAACTTTACTACCTGGAGCTGTAATTTAACTCTTTTTCAGTGAGAGGTGGTGGGGGACAGCCCCCCATAAAGTCAGAGGTGTTGGTGAGAGCACAAAGCAGTAAAGTAGGCAGACTCTGGTTTTGGGGGTAGATGCTCGAGAATTTCCAGGGGGACTCCTGAGGCTCGATCCCACCTTTGCGTATGCCGAGCCTCCTTCCTCATGACCTTTGCCAAGGGCAGAGTTCCTCACGCTGGCTCCTGGCACTGTGCCTCCTGCCTTGCGTGCAGATTCTTTACCCACTAAGCCATCAGGGAAGCCCATACTCCTTTAGAAGAACACCAAACAATGATGTTCATCCCCCAATATGGTAACATTTTCAGTGAAACAATTCTTTCTGTTGGCACTTAGTGTCCACCTCCTTTCCTGTCCTGCCTGCATCCCCATGATTCCTTCAGATCTGGACATGGGAAGCAGAGTCATGCACCATATTGGGAATTACACCTCCTTCCATGGATGTGGTCCGTGTGACTGAGGCAGACTCTCCTTGCCTGGGTCCTGGGGAATTCTTGCTGAGGAGGCTTGTCAAACCTCTTCGCAAATTAAATTTTTACTGTGCCTGTCTATCAGGTTTCCAAATGTGCTGGACCTTTTGTGACCCCCATTGGTGGATAGAACTTAGGATCCTGTAAATTCAAAGCACCCTGTAAAGTTGATCCCATGACTCTCTTCTCATAAATAATGGAACAGGCTTTGGGGAGATTAAGAGATTCATTCAAAGCTCTGTAGCCATGTCTTGATTAATTTAAAAAATCAATTAAGGGACTTCCCTGGTGGTCCAGAGGTTAAGAATCTACCTTGCAATGCAGGGGTCTAGGATTCAATCCCTGGTAGGGGAGCTAGGATTTCACATACCCAAGAGCAAGTAAGCCCACAGGCCACAAATAGAGAGTCCAGGTGCCACAGCGAAAGATCCTGTATGACACAAAGAAAATTCTGTGTGTTGCAGCTAAGACTGGATGCAGCCAAATAAATAACTGTGTTTAAACTTAGCAACTTAAATAAACAAATAATAAAATGCCAATAACAGGTCACATTTTCAGGCCTAATTAATCAGTCTGACTGGACTTCAGGCATTGGAATTAAAAAAAGCCGGATAATTAATTAATACAGCTTTTGCAGTAGAAGATTTTAAAACTGGTGACTGAGGGTCATTGTAGTAGGGGGTGCGACTTTAGAGATCTGGATGTTGACGTCAGTGGGGCAATTGTCTCGACTCCGTGTTTCCACAATCACACCAGATGCTTCTACGGCTGCCAAAGCTCGGGGAGAACTCCACTGGAGGAAACCTGGTTTGTTTTCCTCTTCATTTTCAGTACAAACACACTGCTCTGAGGAACCATTGTGAGACATTTGATTTAAGGCTGAAGATTAGGATGCAGGCCTGGTGTCCAACCATGGCTCCCCGGACCCCGGCGTGAATGAAGAGAGTGATTACTCTCAGGCAGCCTATGAGGACCAAGGCAATCCACAGTCCCAGAGTCTGCTTGGAAGTAACACAGATGGGAAATAGGAAACCTCATCACTCTGCTTCTTAGGGGAGGACGATAAAAGATGGGCGAGTAAAAGGAATTCCAGATGAAGAATGTTTAAGCTTGAAAGTGAGATCAATTACTCAAAATCTTTATGAGTGTACCAGTCCACTGTCTCGACTGCAAAAGAGAGAAACCAGCTTTAGAAGCTTAAGCAGAAGGGGATTCTGTCAGAAGTCCAGCTCCCATGGAGGACCTGAGAGAATTGTTAGGATGGCTAGAGAACCAGGCTTGGAAGAAGGGCGAGGAACAAAGGGCACCCAGCCACTCATCGCATCTGGGTCATTCAGGACTGCCTGGGCCGGGGGAAGCTGCTGCCGCTGCTGCCCCTGAACATCCCATGGCACCCCAGGCCTGCCCCCCAGCCCCCGCCACCACCAGATACTGGCCTCTCTTACTGCCCAAGGGCTGCTGGGCCCTGGACAAAGGGAGCCACTACCGCCACCAGAGCTGATTCCAAGCTGCTCTTGTTTGCATACCTCACTCCACCTTGGGCCAGACTTGGGCCATGCGCCCCCCTCGGTAGCTGCTGAAGAAGCAGGAAAAGCACCCACCTGCCTTTTCAGCTCGCCCACTAGTGGGTGGAACCCTGATTCCCAGCAACATTCACCCAGCACCTAGTTCCTTTGACCTGGGAGGGGGGTTCAGACCATTGGTACCCACTGTACTCCTGTCTGGGGCTTCCCAGGTGGCAGTATGGTAAAGAACAATGCGGGAGACATAAGAGACACAAGTTCAATCCCTGGGTCAGGAGGGTCCCCTGGAGGAAGGCTTGACAACCCACTCCAGTATTCTTGGCTGGAGAATCCCATGGGCAGAGGAACCTGGCGGGCTATGGTCCACGGGGATGCAAAGAGTCGGACATGACTCAAGTGACTTAACACGCACACACATGCTCAACTCTTAGGTCTGCCATACTAGAGTACCACAGATGTTGGCTTAAACAACACAGATTTTTTCTCAAAGTTCTGGAGGCTGAAAGCCCAAGATGAAGGTGTGGATGGGCTTGGTTTCTCCTGAGGCCTCTCTTTCTCTCTGGGAACTCACTGTGCTGTCTCTGTGTGCATTCACATTTCCTCTTCTTGGCACCCCTCTGGTGGTCCAGTGGCTAAGACTCCACACTCTCAGTGCAGGGGGCCTGGGTTCGATCCCTGATTAGGGAACTAGATCCCACATGACTCAACTAAGATTGAAGATTCCGCATGCCACAACTAATACCTGGTACATCCAAACAGAATTAAAATAAATAAATTTTTAAAAATAGAAAAAAGCATTAAAGGAAATAAAACAATTCTTCTCTTACAAGGACTTCAGTCAGATAGGGTCCTTCCTAATGACCTCATTTTAATTTAATCACAGCATTAATGGCTTGATCTCCAAACACAATCACATTCTGAGGCACTGGGTATTAGGCTTAAACACGTGAATTTGGGGGTGGACACATTTTGGCCAGCTGGAGAAGGAACTGGCTACCCACTTCAGTGTTCTTGCCTGCAAAATCCTGTGGCTAGAGGACTCTGGAGGGCTGCAGGCCATGCTGTCATAAAAAGAGTCGGACATGACTAAGTGACTAAGCAACAATAATTCAATCAGCACCCTCCCAAACCAAAAAATGTCTTAACTTTGTGAGTAAAAACAGAGACAATAAGTAGGAATGGGGTTGATATGGTGGCTCCCTGGTGACTCAGATATGGCTTCCCCAGTGGCTCAGACAATAAAGAATCCACCTGCAATGCAGGCAACCTGGGTTGGGAAGATCCCCTGGAGGAGGGCATGGCAACCACCCCAGTATTCTTGCCTGGAGAATCCCATGGACAGAGGAACCTGGCGGGCTACAGTCCATGGAGTCACACTTAGCACTGAAGCGACTTAGCACACACACACACACACACACACGCACAAATACTACCTAGGTTAGTGGTTATTACTTTTATTTCAGGAAAGGTAAAAGAGGTCCCATGACTTCCTTCTTGGTTTTCTTTTATCCTTAGAAAGAGTTAACATTCAAGGACAGAATTAATTCCCTAGGACCCATCCACATACCTAAAATTTTGGCCAGAATTTTAAGTATTCACACAAGTATTTTCAAACGGTACAAGCTTCTCCAGCTTTAGGACCAATTTTTGAAAGTGTTACAGCCTGGCTTGTGAATATACGTACATGTGAAAGTTGAGTTACTGGTTCAGTCAACTCCTAGCCTTCGAGAAGAAGACAGAGTCTTGAAAGCAGGAGAGAGAAAGAGAGATCAAGAAAGAGAGACTCTCAGATCAGGAGCCAAAGGGAAAAGACACTTGTTTTTGCTATATAAACAAACCAGAAACACAAATAATTACCCGCCTTTGGTTAGTAAGGAAGTTGCCCAGCAGCGCCTCCTACAAGGGTGAAGGAAACCTGAAAAGTGTAGACCACCAAGGTGGGTGAGGAGAGACCAGCCTGGCTTCCTGAAGCCTGAGGGCCTGCTGAGAACACAGCACATCTGGGTACCCTGTTCTCCAGCGCACAGCAAGGGCTGGGCACCGTCCCATCTGAGCTGCATGGAAGACGGGAAATGTTTTTGGTAGGGTTTGGTTTGGTTTGGTTTTCCTTGAGCTCTGGAACCTCAAGAGAATGGAAAAAGGCAAATCCAGAGTCAGGTATGTCCAGAACCAGAGGCTCTGGAAGGCGTGGAGGAGGCACCAGAGGCCGGGGGAGGAGGGAGCCACCGGCTCTCTCACAGATGGCCTGAATCTAGGGACGCTTCCCTGAGAGAACAGACTGCCTTTTCAGAAATGAGTCAGATTCATGGCCATCAAATAGAATTTCTAATTTTAGGCAAATTCCTAGGAAATGACCAAGTTGAATCTTCAGTGCTAATCATCATCTTCTCTGAAACTTTTGAAGTTTTTTTTTTCCCATTGTTTTCCTTAGAAATCTGCCTTGGTGTTCAGCTTAGGAAATGGATAAAATTTCCTTCTTTGGAACCGAGCTGAATAGCTTTGGGACAGAGACAACCCCCAGGTCACTTGATGCCACAATCCTGGTTCCACTGCAGGACCAGCTCTTATTTCTCTTTTGTTATATACTGACCTCAATGGCAGGTGAAGGAAGAAAGAAAAATACAATTTGAGGGAAAGTGACACCAAAGCCAGTTTCCCTCTGCCTGGAATGTCCCTCTTCCTGCTTGATTTCTTCTCATCCTTTAGAGCTTGGTTTAAATATCACCTGCCCAGGGGACTTCCCAATTGCCTGTCTACCATAGATATATCCCCATGACAGGTGATGGTGGGCCATGGTCTCCAGATATGGTCAAGCATCATTCTGGATGTGTTCAGTGAGGGTGTTCTCGGAGGAGATGCACATTTGGCCTATGACCAAAGCAGGTGGCTTCCCTAATGCAGGTGGACCTCAACCAGTCAAAGGCTTGAAAGAGACAAAGGCTGACCTCCCAGGAGCAATGGGGAATTCTGCCAGCAGATGGCCTCCAGACTTCATTGGCATCATCAGCTCCTCCCAGTTCTAGAGCAGACTCAGATTGCAGGTCTTTCCTGAATCTTCAGCCTGTTCCTCTCCGACCCCCGACTGCATTAAATTCTGGACTCCCCAAGCCTTCACAGTTGGGTTAGCCAATTCCTTAAAGTAAGTCTCTTTCTGTCTATGTGTGTGCTCAGTCGCTTCAGTCATGTCTGACTCTTGTGAACCTATGGACTGTAGCCTGCCAGGCTCCTCTGTCCATGGGATTCTCCAGGCAAGAATACTGGAGTGGGTTGCCATGCTCACCTCCAGGGGATTTTCCCAACACAGGGATCGAACCTGTGTCTCTCCCATCAAACTTGCATTGGCAAGTGGGTTCTTTACCACTAGTGCCACCTGGAGACCCCTTCTGTCTATATGCACACATCCTATTGGCTCTGTTTTTCTGGAGAACCCTGACCAATACACCCTCTGTGCACACACACACCCTTATTCTTTTCCTCAGTCTTTGTTCACGTCCTTCAGAAGCCCGCACCAACACGCAGCTGTGTTGTTCAGTGTTTCACCTGTTTCTTCAGTGTCTTTACCAGACAAAAGCTCCCCCAGGGCTGAACAGGTCTGCCTGCTCTCCCTGCCTTGTGAACACGTCTGCCTGCCCCCCCTGCCCTGTGAACAGGTCTGCCTGCCCCCCTGCCCTGTGAACAGATCTGCCTGCTCCCCCTGCCCTGTGAACAGGTCTGCCTGCCCCCCGTGCCCTGTGAACAGGTCTGCCTGCCCCCGCTGCCCTGTGAACAGGTCTGCCTGCCCCCCTGCCTTGTGAACAGGCCTGCCTGCCCCCCTGCCCTGTGAACAGGTCTGCCTGCTCACCCTGCCTTGTGTTCTCAGAAGTGCTGGGAACACAGCAGATGTAGCAGATCTTCATTGAATGAGTGGATGGTTAAGCTTATCTGATAGACTATGGGCTAGGGGAATTCCTATATGCAAATCCAAGTTCTAACATGTGTGGGAGTATTGTTTTAAAACTACAGTGCATATTCAATAAACTACATACCTAGGGGAAAAAAAAAATACAAGACCTCTGGTGGTCCAGCAGTTAAGACTCCATGCTTCCACTGCAGGGAGCACATAGTCCACCCGTGGTCAGGGAATGATGATCCCACATGCCATGCAGCATGGCAAAAATATATTTAAAAATTTTAAAAATGATCACAACCATAGTGAGGGGCCATTTCATACCCACAAGGATGGATGACTGTAGTCTCACATACACACAGAGCTAATAATAACAAGTGTTGGTTAGGAGATCAGAATGCCAATGGTGCAGCTACTGAAAAACAACTTTTCAGTTCCTTAGAAAGTTAAACATAGAGTGATCCTTTGACCAGAAATTCCATTTCTTGGCTATACCCAAGGGAGATGAAATTTATGCACAAATGTTCATAGCAGCCTTAGTCATAATGGCTAAAATCTGGAAAACAACTCTATGTCCATCAGCAGCTGAAAGGATAAACAAAATGTGGTATATCCATATTTGGACACATCGGTGATGGTTGTACAGCCTTGTATACTTACTAGATGTCCCTGAACTGCATACTTTTAAATGGTGAGTTTTATGGTATATTAAATGTCTCAGTTAAAATAATAAAAGGCAAAAAAAAAAAATGCTCTCAAGAGATGAGCTCTGTGGGATTCATGTGCAGAATGTAGCCTCAAGTGAAGTGGAAAGTACAGCATCCCAACCACTCCCTTAAGCCCCTCTACCGTGGGGATTCCCTGGTGGTCCAGTGGTTATGACTCTGCACCTCCACTGCAGGGAGCCTGGGTTCCATTCCTGGTCAGGGAACTGATATTCCTGAGAGCTTGGGGCACATTCAGAAACAAAAAAAGACCCTCCATTGTGTAAGCAAGGGCATCTCTAAAATGAGGGTTACACTTACTGGCATAAGGATGGTAATATTCATACGATTCTCTATTTCTCGTTTTGGCCTGTGAATACGCTTAGAGGTGAGTTGTCATTCTCAAGACTCAGCCATTATTTTTTAGATTCATTTATTT
The DNA here is from genome assembly GCF_029407905.1 of Bubalus kerabau. NCBI lineage: Eukaryota > Metazoa > Chordata > Mammalia > Artiodactyla > Bovidae > Bubalus > Bubalus kerabau. The sequence continues at coordinate 19,096,795 of NC_073635.1, read as the reverse complement.
GTTTTTGGTTGTGATGGGTCTTCACTGCCATGTGCAGGCTTTCTCTGGTGAGCGGGGACTGCTCTTCGTTGCGGTGTGAGAGCCTCTCATTGAGGGACGTCTTGTTGCAGAGCAGGGGTTCTAGGAGCTGGGGCTTCAGGAGTTGCTGTACACAGGTTCAGTAGCTGAAGCTCAGGCGCCCTAGAGTGCAGGCTCAGGACTTGTGGTGCGTGGGCTTAGTAACTCTGAGCATGTGGGATCTTCCCAGACTAGGATTGAACCCGTGTCCCCTGCGTGGGGAGGCAGATTCCTATCCACTGTGTCACCAGGGAAGCCCTCACTTAGCCATTATTTAAGAAACTGTAGCTGTAGCCCGTTTGAAAACCACGAGTCAAAACCCACAAGCGAATGTAACAGTACCAAGTGTGGCTCTTGGGAAATAACGCTTTCGGCTGCCCACAAAAATAAAATGAAACTCCCCACTTTGTCAGCTTCCTGGAGGAGCACTGGAGACATTTATCACAAGTCCAACCTTGACCACAAAAGCCAGATTCCCTGCTTGTCCCCACCCTCTCCACTGCGTGCTCTGGCTACTTCCCGTTGCTAAGTCTGCCCCGTGGTACCCTGTCTGTAAAGGCAGTGGAAGACAAGCTGAGTGCAAGATTCAAATCCAAGTTTGTCTGAGGATAGGGTTGGAGAAATTGGGCACTGTGTTATTTAAGCTCACAAGTGTCTGTATTCATTTTGTAGCACTGTCCAAGGAAAGGACTTTTCATTTGGGGTACGTTTCTCAAAAACTATTACACTTCCAATGTTCTCTAATTTTGTGTCAAGCCCAAACATCTTGTTATTCCTAACTAACGATTACCCTCAACCCCTCATTTCTGACAGTGCGTCTGTGTTTCCCATAGGTGAATTTAAACCATTTTCTGTTCAGAAAGGAACACTTACCAAGCTATGACATCAGGACCCATCAGCCAGCGCTGGAGCAGATGACTGAGTGCTTGGACCCAAATAACCAGAGAAGAACAGCCTCTATCCTGGCTGAACCACCTGTCCCCAAGGCGATTCCACACCTCCAGGGCAGGTGTCAGAGCTTCAGGCCGCGGCCTCTTGGCCTGGGCTGTGGCTCTATGTTCTTTGGAGCCAATACAATGCAGCTGCACATGTTCACCAGGCACCTTTCCGTCTAGTCAACCCTGACCCTCCAGTCCCGGGCTGCACTGGACACTGCCTTCACCCTCCCTCGATGCCAGGACCTCTCATGGGGGACACAGCTAGATTTCTCAGTCTGACTTTGGCTGCTGGTTTGCCTTCACTTGACTCAGTGTTGGGTTTTCACTCACTGGTGACAGCAGCCAGCCCTTCCTTTCCCTCCACTCTCACTTCCACCCCTACTCCTTGCCTGTATACTTTTTAAGATGATAGTGATTAGCATTGTTATGACAACAGCCAACATTATTTGGTGTTAATAATGTGTTTTACATATGATTATTTCTCTAAGCCTCACGAAACTCAATCAGGTAGACATCACCTTTTTATAAGGAAATTTAAACAGAGAGAGACAACAAAAATCCCCAACGTCATATAGCTAATGGATGGAATTGTCAGAGCTTGAACCCAGGCATTTTCCCTCAAGGACTCGGGCTGCCGATCTGACTGGATTTCACCATGTACGCTCCCCTTCCCACACCCACCCCGCCCACCGACGACCCCAATTTTTCTTTGTGACAATAGATATAATGGCAAATATAACTGTTACCAATGGATGGCATCACTGACTCGATGGACATGAGTTTGAGCAAGCTCAGGGAGTTGGTGCTAGACAGGGAGGCCTGGCGTGCTGCAGTCCATGGGGTTGCAAAGAGTCGGACACGACTGAGTGACTGAACTGAACTGATCATTACAACCAGGAAATAGGTCACTACTTGTTTCTACTGCCCAACTCAAATTAGAGGCACAAGGCAAATTAAACTATATTCTGACTGTTGTGGATATAATCTACTCCTTCCTTCCTTCGTTCATCCCTTCATTCCTTCCATTTATCCTTCCAAATAATAGACTTGGGACAAGATGGTGACCTCACAAACATGGGGTCATGGGAGACTGTGTCACACAGCAAGCACAAGATCAGCTTTAGCATCTGCTCACTGACCAACTAGTCCAGATCTGGTGATTTACCAGTGGCGGATGCAGGCGAACACATCCTCAAAGGTCACTGATGGTGATGTTTCTTCACTTCTTTGGAAATGTCTAGGAAAAGTTGGTTCTCCTGTCATTCCAGTAAAATCATGCAACGTAGATTGGGACTTGAACCCATGGTCCTTTCATTGAGATCACACATCTGGTCTTAGGACTTAATGAAGCTCAGGTTCTTCATGTCTCATCACAGAAAGAATTCAGTGAGAGACAAAGTGGTAGGTAAGAAGTGGATTTATTTAGAAAGAAGCACACTCCACAGAGGAGAAGGCAATGGCAACCCACTCCAGTACTCTTGCCTGGAGAATCCCATGGACAGAGGAGCCTGGTGGGCTGCGGTCCATGAGGTCGCTGGGAGTCGGGCGTGACTGGGCAACTTCACTTTCACTTTTCACTTTCATGCATTGGAGAAGGAAATGGCAATCCACTCCGGTGTTCTTGCCTGGAGAATCCCAGGGACGGGGCAGCCTCGTGGGCTGCCATCTCTGGGGTCTCACAGAGTTGGACACGACTGAAGCGACTTAGCAGCAGCAGCAGCAGCACACTCCACAGACAGAGTGTGGGCCATCTCAGAAGATGAGAGGCCCTGAAATATGGCATGATTAGTTTTTATGGTGTGGGTAATTTCATAGGCTAATGAGTGGGAGGATTATTCCAACTATTTCAGGGAAGGGGTGCAATTTCCCAGAATTAGGCCACCACCTACTTTTTTGGCCTTTTATGATCAGCCTCGGGAAGATCCCCTGGAGAAGGGAATGGCAACCCACTCCAGTATTCTTGCCTAGAGAATTCCATGGACAGAAGAGCCTGGGGGGCTACCATCCAGGGCGTTGCAAAGAGTTGGACATCACTGAGCGACTAACGTTTTCATTTTCAGAACTGTTACGATGTTTATGAGTGTGTTATTTAGTATTTGCTGTATACTAAGGCTCAAGGTCTCCTGAAAGTTGAATCCTCCACCATCTTGAATATAGTTAATTCTAACCAGTTTTTGTCATGTCCTTTGGCCATGTCATTCTTTTAAAGGATGTTTTCTTGCACTCTTCCTGTTTCACCAATGGCTAGAATGGTCCTTAGCATTTCTATACTGGTTGGTCAACCACAAAGACAGGGTTGATAAAAGAGAGGGGGTGTGTGGTACATCTGGATAGATTACTACTCAAGACCAGTGTTTTATCCATTTTGGTTTCTATATATAACCAGTTTACCCACGAGTCTAAACTCGTGTGTCTAAAACATAAGATGATTCTATTTTTTCTAGGAATTTTGCCCAGCTGGCCTTGTCAAATTTTACCAATGGATAGCTCATTCTTTTGGGCTGCCTTTGTGGCTCAGCTGGTAAAGAATCCACCTGCAATGTGGGAGACCTGTGTTCAATCCCTGGGTTGGGAAGATTCCCTGGAGAAGGGAAAGGCTACCCATTCCAGTATTCTGGCCTAGAGAATTCCATGGACTGTATAGTCCATGGGGTCTCAAAGAGTCAGGCACGACTGAGGAACTTTCACTTTCAGCTCATCCTTTATTGATATCTTGGCTAAATTTTATAATTCTTCAGGGATTCTTGTTTTGAAGAAGTCTCATTTCAGCATTTGAAACTCACTTCTGTTCATTTCAAAATTTCTGTCTCAAAAGTCATTCCAAAAAGTCACTCAAAAAAAATTTTTTTTCCTCATCCTACTTGTACCGAATAAACCTGGCTTGGTTCTTGGGGTTTGTGAAGTTAAATGCAATTTTTACAACTGTGGTTGAGAGCAGGTTTGAGTCTCCCAGCAAGATCAGATTTTATTTATGAGACAATATTCCCAATCACGTGACCCTGTAAATTACATTAGTTCCCTCTTCTCCCTTCTCGTTGTCCCCATCCGCACCAAAGATCCATCCCATTACCTCTTGCTCCTGGGGTTCCTCTTTTCTGCAGGTTAAATGGCTTCAATCTGATATCAGTAACATGATTCAAATCTGGTGATTATCTCTAGAGTCTCTTTGTCCTACCAGAAACATATACATCTTTGCCTGGTCAAATAGTGGGTTTCTCTGGCAGTTCAGTTCAGTTCAGTTCAGTCGCTCAGTCGTATCTGACTCTTTGCGACCCCATAAGTTGCAGCACGCCAGGCCTCCCTGTCCATCACCAACTCCCAGAGTTCACTGAGACTCACATCCATTGAGTCAGTGATGCCATCCAGCCATCTCATCCTCTGTCGTCCCCTTCTCCTCCTGCCCCCAATCCCTCCCAGCATCAGAGTCTTTTCCAATGAGTCAACTCTTCACATGAGGTGGCCAAAGTAATGGAGTTTCAGCTTTAGCATCATTCCTTCCAAAGAAATCCCAGGGCTGATCTCCTTCAGAATGGACTGGTTGGATCTCCTTGCAGTCCAAGGGACTCTCAAGAGTCTTCTCCAACACCACAGTTCAAAAGCATCAATTCTTCGGCACTCAGCCTTCTTCACAGTCCAACTCTCACATCCATACATGACCAGTGGAAAAACCATAGCCTTGACTAGACGGACCTTTGTTGGCAAAGTAATGTCTCTGCTTTTGAATATGCTATCTAGGTTGGTCATAACTTTCTTTCCAAGGAGTAAGCGTCTTTTAATTTCATGGCTGCAGTCACCATCAGCAGTGATTTTGGAGCCCAAAAAAATAAAGTCTGACACTGTTTCAACTGTTTCCCCATCTATTTCCCATGCAGTTCAGTGGCAGAGAATCTGTCTGCCAATGCAGGATATGTGGGTTTGATCCCAGAGTCAGAAAGATGCCCTGGAGAAAGAAATGGCAATCCACTCCAGTATTCTTGCCTGGGAAATCTTATGGATGGGGGAGCCTGGCAGGCTACAGTCCATGGGGTCACAAAGAGTGGGACATGACTTTAAGCGACTAAACAACAACAACCCCTATACTCCCCAAACTCGTTGTTCTACTCTAATTTTTTCATCTTGCACCGCATCCTTTCACATATCATATAATTTACCAATCTATTATGTCTTCTCCCCAAGCTAGAATGTGGGTGCCTCAGAATGGGGGTTTCTGGCTGCTTTGTCCATGAAAGTTGACACACTGCTGCTACTCTACTGCTAAGTCACTTCAGTCGTGTCCAACTCTGTGTGAACCCAGAGACAGCAGCCCATCAGGCTCCCCCATCCCTGGGATTCTCCAGACAAGAACACTGGAGTGGGTTGTCATTTCCTTCTCCAATGATGAAAGTGAAGTAGCTCAGTTGTGTCCGACTCTTAGCGACCCCATGGACCGCAGCCTACTAGGCTCCTCTGTCCATGGGATTCTCCAGGCAAGAGTACTGGAGTGGGGTGCCATTGCCTTCTCCAAGTTGACACACAGAACTTAGTCAATACGTGCCGCATGAGAGGGTAAAAATGAATGAATGATTCTATTGGGACAAAACTGATTCCATAACAAGGCATTTTAGGGCAGATAATTCTCCTCCCAATGGCTTGTAAAGACTAAATTCTTTGGCCAATGTATTTTTAAGCTATATCTCCCAGATCCAATTTAAACCAGGATCTTTGCAAGTTAATCAAATGAGCCTTAAATTAGAAAATATATGTACATTCAGCTAACACTGTTCCTGGTGCAGAATAATTTCTAATAAATTAAGTTTCTAACCCCCGTTTCCTAGAAGCACCGGATTTTATTATCCTGAAGGAGGGTGGAGGGCCTCTTTAATTTGAGTCCTTCTCGTGACAAGGACAGATTTATGTGGGGCCATGGCATCAGATGGCTCCTGGCACTTACACCAGAGACTGCTCTTCCAGACTTGCTAGCCTGACAAGCTGACGACAAGAGTGAAGACATGACAGATGTTGACATGATGCAAAGGCAGAGCCATAGCTGTGATGTGTGCAAATTCTGGGTTCCTGCAGCAAAGAAGTTTTTTTCTTCCTCTTCTCCCCCTTAGGTTTTTTGTTTTTTTCCAAAAAATGCTTTATTATTTATTTATTTGGCTGTTCCAGGTCTAGTTGTAGCTTGTAGGATCTAGTTCCCTGTCCAGGGATTGAACCTGGGCCCCCTGTAGTGGGAACTCGGAGTCTTAGCCACTGGACCACCAGGGAAGTCCCTGCAACAGGCCTTCTTGCTCCACTGGGGGAATAATTTTCACTGTTAAAGACCTGGTCCTGGCCCCCCAGTGCCCTCTGGCATTTTGTGTCAATGCATGGCAGCAACATAGAGGACGCAGAGGAAAGAGACAGTGGTTGTATTCACCGCCATGTACTGACACAGTGAGGGCTGCTTGACACAGGCTCCCACCGTGGGACCCCCAGGTCCTGGGACTGACCTTTCCAGAAGGCAATGAAGTCATCCAACAATAACAGTCTTAGTGGAAGGAGATGTGTGTCTCTTGAAGGAGAGCTTAGGTACCTCACTTGTTCTGATTCATTCTTGTCTTTTCTTAGCGTTTTGCACTGAAATCATGTGAGATGTCATAGACTGTCCCTCTGAAGTTGTCCTCCATTTATGGTCACCATGTCAATAAAATATAAAACCATACCCTGGAACCCTTGAAAGCAGTACCGTACCTTGATGAAGCATTGAAATTCTTCTAGAGCTTCCCTGGTGGCTCAGATGGTGAAGAATCTGCCTGCAATGCAGGAGACCTGGGGTTCAATCAATCCCAGGGTTGGGAAGATCCCCTGGAGAAGGGAATGGCTACCTACTCCAGTACTTTTGCCTGAAAAATCCCATGGACAGAGGAGCCTGGTGGGGCTACAGTCCACGGAGTCACAAAGAGTCAGACAAGACTGAGCAACTAACGCTTTTGAACAGGAAAAAAGATATGTCAAATTAGTAAGACATCTCTCTCTAATGTGTATACATTATCTCACTCCATCTTCTCAGGCGGTGGGTATTACTATTTTATAGGTGAAAACAATGGACTGCATAAATTGAGAAAAAAGGCATGATTTTGATATATTAGCTTTTTAGTGCTCCATAGAAAATGGCCACAAACTTAGTGGTTGAAGACAACAGAGATGCATCCTCTGAATTGAGAGAGTAGCATTGACTTATATACAGCCGTTGCTATTGTTCAGTTGACAAGTTGTGTCTAACTCTTTGGGACCACACAGACTGTAGCATGCCAGGCCTCCCTGTCCCTCACCATCTCCTGGAGTTTGCTCAAGTTCATGTCCATTGCGTTGGTGATGCCATCCAACCATTTAATCCTCTGTCATCCCCTTCTCCTCCTGCTTTCAATCTTTCCCAGCATCAGGGTCTTTTCCATTGAATCGGCTGTTCGCATCAGGTGGTCAAAGTATTGGAGCTTCAGCATCAGTCTACTGCCATGTATAAAACAGAGAGCTAGTGGGAAGCTGCTGAATAGCACAGGGAGCTCAGCTCAGTCCTCTGTGATGACCGAGATGGATGGGATGGGGGAGATGGGAGGAGGCTCAAGAAGGAGGGAACACATGTATACTTATTGGCTGATTCATGTTGTATAGCAGAAACCGACACAATATTGTAAAGCAATTATCCTCCAATTAAAAAAGAAAGAAAGAAATGTATCTCCACCCAGATTGCAGGACTTCCAGAAGTCCTAAATCAAGGCATCAGCATGTTCTTTCTTGCAGCATCCAGGAAGGAACCCTTCCTTGCCTCCCTCCCAGCTTCCAGTGGCAAGAGCATCCTAAGCATTGCTTGACTTGTAGGTGCATCACTCCAGTCTCTACCTCCCTCTCCACAAGGCCTTCCCCTCTGTGTGTCTCTGCATCTGTTAAGTCTCCCTAGCCTTTCTCTCGGGACACCAGACTTTGGATTCACATCCCTCTTTGAGTTGGGATGGTTTCACCTCTAGATCCTTAATTTACTGACATCTGCATGTACTCGTACTCATGCTCAATTGCTCAGTTGTGTCTGACTCTTTGTGACCCCATAGACTGGAGCCCGCCAGGCTCCTCTGTCCATGGGAGTCTCCAGGCAAGAATACTGGAGTCGGTTGCCATTTCCTTCTCCAGGGGATCTTCCCGACCCAAAGATCGAACCTGTGTCTCCTGTGTCTCTCCTGCTTTGGCAGGTGGATTGTTTACCACTGAACAAGCAGAGGAAGACCTCATTTTTGAATAAGCTCATATTCACAGAAATCAGGGGTTAGGACTTGGACATATCTTTTCAGGGAGGACACAAATCAACCCATTATAGTCATGAAGAAGTGGCAAAGCCAAGACTCAAAACCAATTCTATATAAATTTAGCAATTCTGAGTCACATAGGCTTCTTCAGTGATTCAAGAGGAACTTGCATAAACCACTCTAGACTTACAGCTACACTTCAAGACAAGTTCCTTTTCTGGATTGTCTTCCTTTCCTAGAAAAAAAGTTTTCCTCTCTGCTTTTCCCATTACTTCAGTTCAGTTCAGTTCAGTTGCTCAGTTGTGTCTGACTCTTTGCGACCCCATGAATCACAGCACGCCAGGCCTCCCTGTCCATCACCAACTCCCGGAGTTCACTCAAACTCACATCCATCGAGTCAGTGATGCCATCCAGCCATCTCATCCTCTGTCGTCCCCTTCTCCTCCTGCCCCCAATCCCTCCCAGCATCAGAGTCTTTTCCAATGAGTCAACTCTTCACATGAGGTGGCCAAAGTACTGGAGTTTCAGCTTTAGCATCATTCCTTCCAAAGAACACCTAGGGCTGATCTCCTTCAGAATGGACTGGTTGGATCTCCTTGCAGTCCAAGGGACTCTCAAGAGTCTTCTCCAACACCACAGTTCAAAAGCATCAATTCTTCGGCACTCAGCTTTCTTCACAGTCCAATTCTCACATCCATACATGACCACTGGAAAAACCATAGCCTTCACTAGACCAACCTTTGTTGGCCAAGTCCCATTGCTTAGCTGGATTCAAGTGGAATATAATCTGAGTCAAGTCCTTCTGTGAATTTCTTGAGAAGTATGTGGGGGGTTATTCTAATGTTAAGTATGTTTGGCAGAATCTCTCCTCCTATAAGGAGCTGAAATTGTTCTGAGAAAGAATCTGGGTTCACACGACAACAGAGGCCCTGGCAGACACTGAACCAGGAGGGAAAAGACCTTATTTCCAAATAAAGTCTTACTGAATTTGTAAAGATGCTCCTGACATGGGAAGGAGTGCTTTAGAACTATCTGTTGTGTCTGATTTCTTTAACAACAAAAATTCATTTGGATGCTCTGCAATAAAGCAGGGGTCCCCAACCTCTGGGATCTAATGCCTGATGACCTGAGGTGGCGCTGATGTAATAATAATAGAAATAATAATAAATAAATAATAAATAAATAAATGTAACACATTTGAGTCATCCCCAAACCACCCCCTTCCACCTGCGGAAAAATTGTTTTCCATGAAAACTGTCCTTGGAGCCAAAAATGTTGGGGACTGTGCAGTAAAGGATTATTTCAGCAATTCTAGATTGTCCAAACCCTGCACATTTCAGAGACATTTCACTTCCAAGGTGGCGCTAAAAGAACCAGACTGCCAATGCAGGAGAATTAAGAGATGCAGGCTAGATCCCTGTGTTGGGAAGGTCCTCTGGAGGAGGGCATGGTGACCCACTCCCATATTCTTGCCTGGAGAATCTCATGGACAGAGGAGCCTGATGGGCTACAGTCTGTAGGGTCACAAAGGGTCAGACATGACTGAGGAGACTTCGCACGCGTGCAGCACACACACACCTCGGGTCTTCAGCCATGACAGATAGTTTATGCAAACAACTTGACTTAGGGAACCCTTGGGCCACATAGCATTAGCTTGGTCTCTGCAATTAGGTCAACCACACAAGCAGTCAGCCATGCCTCTGTGATAGAACCCCAATAACAACCCTGGACCCCAAAACTCAGGTGAGCTTCCCTTTTTGGTGATACTTCATGTCCACTGCCACACTTCGATGCCTAGAGAATTCAGTGTTCACGTGACCCCACTGGGAATGGACGACTGGAAGCGTATGCCTGGTCTCTCCAAGGATTCATCCTATGACCCTTTCTCTGTTGTCAATTTTAGCCTAGATCCTTTCACTGTAACAAGTCCCAGCCATGATTATAACAGCTTTGCTGATTTCTGTAAGCCCTTCTAGTGACCCACTGAACCTGATGCTGGGCCCCGGGAGTCTAAAGAGGACCCCCGAACACAGGAACTATTGTCTAATAAAAGTCCGTAATTTTTCAAATAGTGCATTGTTTCCTTTAACATTTTAGTTCTGTCAACGTCCTGCTAAATTACATCCGACACTCCATTACAGTGAGAATTTCTCCTTTTTCTGTTCATCTTTACATCTCCTTGTCCCCACAATACACATACAGAGCTTTGAATGTACTGTGTGTCCAATGAGAAGCGACTGGAAATGACGTGAAATCTGAGACCAGACTGAAGAAAGCTCTCCTATCACTGGAGCTGACTTGCAGGCCATAGGTGAGCATTGTTGTCAATACTGGGCTTCCCAGGTGGTTCAGTGGAAAAGAACACCCCTGCGAATGAAGGAGAGGCAGGAGACATGGGTTCAATCCCTGGTTAGGAAAGATCCCCTGGGGGAGGGAAAAGCAACCTACTCTAGTGTTCTTGCCTGGAGAAGGCAATTCTGGGAATAAGCAACTTCTTAAATTGCAGCCTTGAAACAGATGCCTTGATTCTTCAAGAAAAGCAGCAACGTCTTCAATGGATTTTTGTTTTACAACTAGAATTTTACTGGACTCTTTGAGGTTGGTCAAAAGTCTTAGAATAAATAAAACTGGTTGACTGAGGCAAATATTAAGTCTCTCTAGCCATCTAGAGCTAGCATACTTGTTAGGGGTCTCTGTTCTTTTGCTTTGAAAGAGAATAAAAAATTTTTAACACATAATGCCAAGTGGCAAACTGCCCAACAAATTGGGCAGTGGTCACTAAAACAGAAGGCTAGAAGCATTTTACATAGCGTGGAAGCTGTACTCTGCCATCCAGAAATACTCAGCATTGCTTCTTTGTTCATCTGTTTGTTTTTTCTCATAACAATATCTTCACTAGCAAAATTGTGGGTAAAACATTAACACAAAAGGGGTCGATTAACTGATTTTTGACAGGGACACCAAGACAATTAAAAGGGGAAAGAATAGTCTTCTCAGCAAATGGTGCTGGGGACAAATGGAAAGCCACATGCAAAGGAGTGGAGCTGGACCTTCACGCCTTCACTAACAAAAGCTAACTCAAAGGATCAATGTAAGACTAAAGCAAGACTTAAGAGTATAAAACTCTTAGAGGAAAATATAGTGGTTAACCTTTGTGACCCTGGATTAGGCAATGGTTTGTTAAATATGACACCAAAAACACAAGTGACATTCGGAAAAATTGACTCAGAAAAATAACAGCACCAAAATAAAAATTTTGTGCACCAAAGAACACCATAAAGGAAGCAAAAAGACAAGCTACAGGATGGGAGAAAATATTTGCAAGTCATACATCTGATAAGAGACTTGAATATATGCTATATAAAGAACTCTTACAACTTAATAATAAGAAGAGACAAGACCATTTTAAAATAGGAAAGGGACCTGAATAGACATTTCTGCAAAGAAGATATGCAAATAGCCAACAAACACATGCAAACATGCTCAACATCATTGGCCATCAGAGAACTGCAAATCAAAACCAGAATGAGATACCCCTTCATACCCACTAGGATGCCCAGAATCAAAAAGTCAGGTAATGCAAGTGCTGGCAAGTACATGAAGAAATTAGAATCCTCATGCACTATTGGGAACATAAAATGGTGTAGCTACTTTGGGAAATAGTCTGACAACTCTTCAAATGTTCAAAAATAGAGTTCTATGTCATATGATTTAGCAACTCCATCTCTAGATATAAACTCAAGGCAAATAAAAACATACTTTGGTCCATTTGGGTTTTTACAACAAAATCCCATAGCCTGGGTGATCTAGACAGCAAGCAAATCTATTTCTCACAGTTCTGGAGGCTGGAAGTCTGAGGTCAGGGCACCAGCATGGTTGGGTTCTGGCAAATGTTCTTTTTCTTATTTATAGATGGTATTTTCTTACTGTGGTCTCACATAGCAGAGAGAGAGAGAGCACGCGCTACAGTCTCTTCTTATAAGGGCACTAATTCCTTTAATGAGGCCCCATCCTATGGCATAATTACCTCCCAAAGGCCCCACATTCTAATACTATCACATTGGGAGTTAGAATTTCAACCATTGAATTTTGGGGGTACACCAACATTCAGTCCATAGCAACACACATCCACGCAAAAATTGGCATGCAAATGTTCATAGTGGCATGATTCTTAAAGGCCCCAAAGGAAGAACAACCCAAATTTACCATCTGATGAATCAATCAATAAAATGTGATCTATCCATATAATGGAATATTACTTGGAAATAAAAAGAAGTACTAATACATGTTGATGGCTCAGCCAGTAAAGAATCTGTCTGCAATGCAGGAGACGTAGGAGATGCAGGTATAATCCCTGGGTAGGGAAGATCCCCTGGCGAAGTTAATGACAACCCACTCTAGTATTCTTGCCCGAAAAACCCCATGGACAGAGGAGCCTGGCAGGCTACCATCTAATGGGCCACAAAGAGTCAGACACCACTGCAAAACTGAGCACTAATACACGTTAATGTACTAATACTAACACATGTGATATGGATGAACTTCAACAGCATCCCGAGTGAAAGAAAACAAAGGGCCTCATGTCATGTGCTTCCACTTACATGAAATGCCCAGAATAGACAGATCTACAGAAGTAGAAAAGAGACTAGAGGTGGTTGCCTAAGACTGGAGGCCATGGGGCAAGGGTGGGGGGTAGTGATGGCTAAGGGATGTGAAGTTTATTTTTTTGGGTAATGAAAAAATTCTGAAATTGATTTTTATCATGATGGATGCACAATTTTGTGAATATACTAAAAGTCATTAAGCCATGCACTCTAGACGGGTGAATGCTCAGAATGTGACTATTTCTCAAAAATATTTTTAAGTTGCCTATTAAAAAAATATGAAGGTTGAGAAAAATTTCAGAAACTGATGACATGCAAAAATATAAATAAATAAATCACATAGGTTAATCCCTCCTCCATATCTCCCAGCCCAGGAGAAAGGAAGCAGCTTTGCTGTGCCCATCATTGGTGCCAAACAAGTCTTGTAAGTCCGTCAAGATCACACAGCCAGTAATGGGGAGGGCAGGCCCCCTTGAGGAGGGACCTTTTTGTTGGTTTGTTTAGTTGCTAAGTCATGTCTGACTCTTTTCAACCCTATGGACTACAGTCCACCAGGCTTCTCTGTCAATGGAATTTCCCAGTCAAAAATACTGGAGTGGATTACCATTTCCTTCTCTAGGGAATCTCTGACCCAGGGGATAAACCCAAGTGTCCTGCATTGCATGTTGCTACACTGCTAAAAATGTATACTGTTCCTTTTTATCCCAGCTGTCTCCAAAGGGGTCTTTGGCTTTTTACTGAGTGACTGTGAACAGGGGAAAAGGAAATAACCAGACATTCAGGGGTCACTGGACACTCAGTTCACTTCAGTTCAGTCACTCAATAATGTCTGACTCTTTGCAACCCCATGAATCGCAGCACGCCAGGCCTCCCTGTCCATCACCAACACCCGGAGTTCACCCAGACTCAAGTCCATCGAGTCAGTGATGCCATCCAGCCATCTCATCCTCTGTCGTCCCCTTCTCCTCCTGCCCCCAATCCCTCCCAGCATCAGAGTCTTTTCCAATGAGTCAACTTTTCGAATGAGGTGGCCAAAGTATTGGAGTTTCAGCCTCAGCATCAGTCCTTCCGATGAACACCCAGGACTGGTGGACCCTAGCTCTCAGTTAACACTAATTCCGGGAGACCCAGCACCTCACTGTGGCTCACCAGTTAGAGTCAAGGCTTATGGAGGTCAGGTGATCAATGATATTTTAGCTCAGGTCTGTCTCACAGTGGGTCCCTGAACTCATCCTGTGGTCATCTCATTTTGAGGAAGCATAATTGCAATAGACGTACACAGCAGCTGAGGGAATCCCCATGGGAGTGGGAGCCCGCACTGAAATCTAGATTTGTTTGACTCCAGAATCTGTGTTCTCTCCACTCTGCCAGATGTCTGGAGGGCAAGACAGCAAATTATTAACAAGAGGCTCCAGCAGCCCTGGAATTTATGCCTACTTTCTGCATAATGGAGTTATGGCCGGTGATCTGGTTTGTCAACACAGAGCAGACTGAAGCAGCAAATTAGAAGGGATACAAATTAGGCAGAAATGTTCTGCTGACAGCCATGAGGGATGAAAGCCCTCAGTGGGAGACAGAAGCTGCAGAAAGGCGGGAAGAGCTCCTCTTGCAAAGGGCAAAGCAGTCGCTAGGTGTGGGGCAGACTGCAGCTCCGCTCCTCCCCACCCCGCCATGCCCCAAGAGCATCCTCATAGCAGCTCCTCTCAAACTTGAGTGAACTTCACAATCACCTAGGGGAGTTCTTGTTGTTGTTCAGTCACTCAGTTGTGTCTGACTCTTTGTGACCCCATGGACCGCAGTACATCAGGCTTCACTGTCCTTCACCATCTCCCAGAGTTTGCTCAAATTCATGTCCATTGAGTCGGTGATGCCATCCAACCATCTCATCCTCTGTTGTCCCCTTCTCCTCCTGCCTTCAATTGTTCTCAGCATCAGGGTCTTTTCCAATGAGTTGGTTCTTCACATCAGGTGGCCAAAGTGTTGGAGTTTCAGCTTCAGCATCAGTCCTTCTAATGAATATTCAGGACTGATTTCCTTTAGGATGGACTGGTTGGATCTTCTTTCAGTCCAAGGGACTCTCAAGAGTCTTCTCTAGCATCACAGTTCAAAAGGTGGGGAGGGTCAAAAAAAGTTTCCCAGACCCCACTCCTAGGATTTCAGATTCAGTGGGTCTCAGGGAGCTGAGAATGGGCCTTCCTAATGCATTCTGGGGTTGCTGAGGCTGCTGGTCCCAGGACAGACTTTGAGAACGGCCAACCTAAGTGTTCATTGGAAGGACTGATGCTGAAGCTGAAGCTCCAGTACTTTGGCCATCTGATGCAAAGGGTTGACTCACTGGAAAAGACCCTGATGCTTGGAAACACTGAGGGCAGGAGAAGGGGATAACAGAGAATGAGATGGTTGGATGGCATTATTGACTACTGACATGAGTTTGAGCAAACTCTGGGAGATAGTGAAGGACAGGGAAGCCTGGAATGCTGCAGTCCACATGGACACAAGGAGTCGGAAATGACTTAGTGACTGAACAACAGCAACAACCTAGAGACTAGCCCAGCTCATTACCAGGTGTTCCCAATAGTTGCATCTTTTAAAGAAAGATGTGATTATGCCAGGTTTCCGTGTTATAAAGCAGAGGTGTACAAAGCTTGTAAAATAATTTTGGTCAAAGCTAGTCAGAATAAAAACTGGGACATTTAAAGAGGTAAGGTTTGGAAATTGGGAAGATTCACTCCTCAGGAGCCCTGCACATGGATCCCCTGAGGAGGGGGAAAGACGTCCCTCATCCCTTTGGCCATCCTCTCCCCACCCCCACCCCCATCCTGCCATCCCTGGTCCCTGCTCCCCAACCTTGCTCTGCTTCATCTCAAAGCATCTCTCACAACTGGAAGCTGCATTGTGCATTTATTTGTTTACATGCTCATGGTCTTTCTCCCACAGAAAGCAAGATCCATTAAGCCAGTCTCATTTTATTCTGTTCACCAAGGGTCCCCAGAATCGAGAACAGGCCTGGAACCTGGCAGGCTCTTGTTGTTCAGTCACTCGGTCTTGTCTGACTCTTTGTGACCCCATGGACTGTAGCACACCAGGCTTCCCTATCCTTCACCATCTCCCGGAGTTTACTCAAACTCATGTCCATTGTGTCAATGATGCCATCCAACCGTCGCATCCTCTGTTGTCTCCTTCTCCTCCTGCTCTCAATCTTTCCCAGCATCAGCGTCTTTTCCAATGAGTCAGTTCTTCACATCAAGTAGCCAAAGTGTTGGAGCTTCAGCTCCAGCATCAGTCCTTCCAATGAATAGTCAGGTTTGATTTCCTTTAGGATTGACTGGTTTGATCTCCTTGCAGACAAAATAACTGTCAAGAATCTTCTCCAACACCACAATTTGAAAGCATTAATTCTTTGGCATTCAGCCTTCTTTATGATCCAACTCTCACATCCATACATGACTACTGGAAAAACCATAACTAACTAGATGGACCTTTGTTGGCAAAGTGATATCTCTGCTTTTTAATATGCTGTCTAAGTTTGTCATAGCTTTTCTTCCAAGGAGCAAGTATCTTCTAATCTCATGGCTACATTCACCATCCACAGTGATTTTGGAGCCCAGGAAAATAAAGTCTGTCACTGTTTCCATTTTTTCCCCATCTATTTGCCATGAAGTAATGGGACCAGATGCCATGATCTTAGTTTTTTGAATGTTGAGTTTTAAGCCAGCTTTTTCAGTCTCCTCTTTCACTTTCATCAAGAGGCTCTTTAGTTCCTCTTCAGTTTCTGCCATGAGGCAGGGTCTTAGTTAATAGTTATAATGAGGAAAACAATGTTTTGTGAAAATTTCGGCTAAAGGCAGGGTGTATGTGTGTATAATGTTTGTGGTGTGTGTGTGTGTGTATGTTTGTGGTGTGTGTGTGTATGTTTGTGGTGTGTGTGTGTATAATGTTTGTGGTGTGTGTTGGTGGTGCATTGTGTGTTTATGTGTATAGTGTGTAATATGTGTAGTGTGTGTGCATAATGTGTGTTGTGTGTGTGTGTGTATCATGTGTAGTATGTGTATACTGTGTGAAAAATATGTTTGTGGTGTGCAGTTTGTGTGTCTACATGTGAGTCTGCATGTCTTGAGAGGATCAGGGCCAGGAAGAGGTATAATTGTTGGGTGGCTACAAGTAAAGGAAAAGGACTCTCCTTTTTGCACCTCCTTTGAGAAAGTGACGTTTGAGGAGCGTGGGAAAGGAGTGGAGGGAAACCATGGATTGGGAAGAAGCTGTTTCTTTCTCCATCTGTTTTCTGAGAGCGAAGCCCAGCTGAAGAAGGGCAGGAACCCCTCGTAGGTTTTTCCTGGTGCTCCTCCTCCTCCCCAGGCCTGTAGTCAGGAATCTAACTCCTTTGCTCACTTTATCCATCACCCAGTTTATCCAACCCCGAGTCCAGCATCTGTTGGGGAAAAGAGAAGGTGTCTGAGACTGACTGTCAGCTCAGAGACTCCTCAGTGCAGCTGAGAAAAAAGCCAAGTGTCTGGTGGTAGAAAAATACAAAAAGAGAAATGCCCCGCACCACTCCTCCTCTCCCCTTGTCTTCCAAACAACATCCTGTTTTCCCTCGCTGTTACTCTCCAGAGGATCCCACACATACCTTCGACACAGAAAGTCAGGGGTCGGCCTTCTCTGACACAGAAGCGATCATAAAGGTCCAGGAAACAGAGGTCACTCTCCCAAGTCAGCCGCAGATCCAGGACCAGAATTCAACTCTGTCCATCAAGAGAGCTTTCTGCTACCCACCCTGTCACTGCAGACTTGGAGTGCCTGTGGAGAGAAACTGCCCCGTTCATCTGATGGGCACCATAGCTGGTACAAAATAGATCTCAAGAAGTAGCTAGGACCAAATAGGAGAAAACATACTATCTTTTCCTCCATATGCCCTGCAAGAGGCAGTGCGATTATGGATGACATAAGAAACATGTCTGGTGTGGTTAAAGAGAGAAAGGGACATGAGAGAGAAATCACAGGACATCCAAGCATCGAGTAGCTAAGGAAAATCAACAGGATGGGGTCAGCCTTTCCAGGCTCTTATACATTCTTTGTGTCTGGAAGCTCAATTTTGGGACCATCTCAAGCTAACAAAACTCACAAGAGACCAGAGGGCAGGTAATTCGTATTTAGTGTGCAGGAATGACTAGGTATCTGGATTAGTTCATCAACCGTTCTCTCCCTGTGGGAAGATTTAACTGGGAACCGTATCCCCTAGCTGTGTGTCCCAGTCCAACCCCTAGCACAGTGACTAATCACTTAAAATTATTCTTCCTGTTAAGTAAGGTCCGAGAGGCCAGGCATATTTGCCTTTCTTTCTTATCAGTGTATCCCAAGCACCTAAAAGAATGTCCATCACATAGCACATGATCAGTGAAGAGCTCTGTAATCAACACAAAATTAGGACAAGGAAATTTGCACTATTGGCAGCAAGAGGCTTATGTGGATACAGCCATGTCTGCTAAGAAAATACAGCTGCCAAGCAAACCCAATGGGTGTGTGTCCATGGGCATCTTCATTGAGGGTGTTGAAGACACTGATTAGCCCTAGCTCCCTGACCTCCCTTTACTCTGCAGATCTGCCTTTGGGGTGTCAGATTATTTCTTTGGACAAGGTATAAGCCAGTTCTCTCTTTCTTGATTACATCCACCTTCCAAGCACCTGCTGCTGCTGCTGCTGCTGCTAAGTCGCTTCAGTCGTGTCCGACTCTGTGCGACCCCATAGACCGCAGCCCACCAAGCTCCCCCATCCCTGGGATTCTCCAGGCAAGAACACTGGAGTGGGTTGCCATTTCCTTCTCCATCCAAGCACCTAGTGACTACATTTTGGCACCTGGCCACCTTGCTTGAAAGTGGGTTGAGGCTTTCTAGAATCTCCCCAACTGCTAATTTTTTCTCTTGGCAGGGAGTCAGTCCTTTTCATGTTAATTCATCCTTGTTTCCCCCAAAAAGGGCAACTGAGTTTCCAAGTTCAAAGCTCCCAGTGATCTAGCCATTGTCTGTAGCAAGTATTCAGAGGGAATCATGGGACAAGCCAGGAAATAAAAAACCCTCCAAACAAGAGATTCTCCTGAGCAACTAGCTGTCAGGTCTGCCATTCATTGTCAAGTATAATTAACCTGCTCATAATATCTTACAGTGTAACAACATTCTTATACATGATATCACTCTCATTTTTATTATTCAAGTATCACTGACACACACACACATGCACACACATCAATATCAATGTATATCATATATATAAGATGTTATGGAAAAAGTCAAATGAACATTTTGGCCAACCCAGTGTATATGGATAACCGAATCACTTTGCTGGACACTTGAAACTAACACAACATTGCAAATCAACTACAATTTTTAAATTTTAAGAAAAAAAATACAGTTGACTTACAATATTAGTTTTATGTGTAGAATATAGTAATTCTTTATTTTTATAGAGTGTACTCCATACCAAGTTATAAAATATTGGCTAGGGCTTCCCCGGTGGCTCTTTGATAAAGAACCCACCTGCCAATGTAGGAGACAAGGGTTTGATCTCTGATCTGGGAAGATCCACATGCTAAGCAGTAACTAAGCATGTGGGCCAGAATTACTGAGCCTGTGCTCTAGAGGCCCACATGCCGCAATACTGGGACCCCGGGTGCCCTAGAGATGCCACCGCAACAAGAAGCTCATGCACCCCAACTAGAGAGCAGCCCACGTGCCCCAAAACTAGAGAAAAGCCCATGTAGCAACCAAGGCCCAGCACAGCCAAAAGTGAATACATAAATAAAATACTTTACCAAAATAAAAAACAAAATAAAATACTGACTATGTTCCCTACACTGTATATTATATCTCTGAAACTTGTTTACTTGATACGTAGAAGTTTGTACCACTTAATCTCCTTCCCCGATTTTGCCCCTCCTCCCACCACTCTCCCCTCTGGGAACCACTCATTGGTTCTCTGTATACACGTGTTATCGCTTGATCTGATGCTCATATAACCACCTGTCATAGATACAGTCAGGATGGGTGAACCATTCCACAGAGGAAGACATGGCAGCAGCTTCACCGCCTGGTCTAAGCTGACTCTGCTACGGAAGAACAGAACTGGAGTCTGAGCTGACTTTGTAAGACCCCAGTCTAGCAATCTTCCTTTATGTCCTCTCCCTCTATAAATGGAGGATGTCATTAGGATGAGGGGAAGGTAGTGACTGAACCCAGCGGTATGTCCAGGTCCTAAGGAATAAAGAGACCAGCAAGATAGAAACTAAACTACCAGGTGCCCACAGTGCTGAAACCTCCATTCTGCCCCTACCCCCATCAGCATGCTCCCCCAGTCTTTGTTCTGAGAATCCCCCCAAAGTGATCGTCAAGGAATTTAAAAATTATAAATCCATGAGGATCAGGAGAACCCAAGAGGAAACAATGATAGACAAGAACTGCCCACCTAGTTTTAGAAGATGCTAAAAGATTGTGGAGATCCTGAGACTTTTATTTGTGTAGAACTTAGATCAACTTGGGCTTCCCTTGTGGCTCAGCTGGTAAAGAATCTGCCTGCAATGTGGGAGACCTGGGTTTGATCCCTGGGTTGGGAAGATCCCCTGGAGAAGGGAAAGGCTACCCACTCCAGGATTCTGGCCTGGAAAATTTCATGGACTGTATAGTCCACGGGGTCTCAAAGAGTCAGACAGTCGACTGAGCAACTTTCACTTTCACTTTAGATCAACTTAATATGATGACACAGAAAGTTGCATAATAAGACAAAGAGATATTTGAGAAGCGGTAAGAAAATTTGGTATCTGGTGGTATAATATCTGACTAATAGGACATGGGAGAAAGAAAGAACTGAGAAAACAGAGCAAGGAAATTTTAAGGAAAGAGAATAAAAACTTTTAACCAGGCTGAAGGATATAAGACTCTGGGCTGAAAGGAGCCCACTAAATATCCAACACAATAAGTTAAAAAGGACCCCCACAGCACAGCATCATGAAATTTCAAGAACTCTGGTATTAAGAGAACACCCTAAAAACCTCCAACCAAATATAAGTTCTAAGAATCAGAATGACTTTGGACTTCTCAACAACACAAGAAGCTAGGATACACTAAATATTTCAAAATTCTAGGAACTCAGTCTATCAATTGATACGTGGAATTGAGGCATTTTCAAATGCACAATGATGAGAAGTTTTGTGTCTCGTGTCTGCTTTCTCAAGAAGCTATCAATCAAAAGAGTAAATGTGAGAAGAAAGGGAAAGATGAATACAGGAAGAAAGGGCAAGGCCGTGGATACAGAAGACTAGCATCCCAGAGAGGAGAGCAGTCAGGAGGGGCACCCTGATGCTGACAGGGTGAGACCACCCCACTCCCAGCGGGGCTCCAGAGGAATAAAAGAAACAGATACATTCCCTTGTGGCTTTGATCATGCTCTACAGATTACTTGGCCGCTTTAGGAAGAATTAAAGAGTGGCACGAAAAGATAACCAAATAATAAACGGGAGACAAAGATTAACTCTGGACAATCTAAATACGTATAAGAAGAAATGCAACGGTTGGCTCAGCACGGGACGTTTACACAGCACTAATAAAGAACATTCTAAATATGTGTGTGCTCAGTTGCATCATTCGTGTTCAACTCTCTGTGACCCCATGGACTGCAGCCCTCCAGGCTCCTCTGTCCAGGGGATTCTCCAGGCAAAATACTGGAGTGAGTTGCCATGCCCTCCTCCAGGAGATCTTCCTGACCCAGGGATTGAACCCATGTCTCCTGTGTCTCCTGCAGTGCAGGTGAATTCTTTATCCACCGAGTCACCTCATAGCTAAAAACAAAACAAAAAGCTTATGATATAACCTAATTGACAGCGGGAGGGAGGAGGAGAAATAAGGTAGGGATGCCCGGCAGCTAAACCCTCATCGACTGCAACAGGACAACAATAGCTACCATCAGAAACTGACAAGTCGGGAAAGAGCTGTATATGTATATTCCTTAAAAATGTTCAGTTCAATAGCAGAAAACTAGAAGGGGCTTGGAAGGGTTGAAGGTCATGGCCTTCAAGGAGCAGAAATGGAGAGACAGAAAGACAGAAATGTGAAGTAGAGAGCCACTGGTATTTGTCTTAATCTCTTAGTACTACTGGACTTAATATGTGTGTATATATACCATGGATAAAAGTGAAAAAAGGCACAGAGATAGCTAGGGAATGTGGTGCATTATAAAGAAATTTCCTGTGAAAATGGCTGGAGTCAGCAAGCACCCATATAGAATTTAAGATGCAAGCTTCAGCTGTTTGAATAATGCCCGCTCAGGGCTTCCCTGGTGGTCCAGTGGTTAAGACTCCGAGCTTCCAATTCAGGGGCTGCTGATTAGATCCCTGGTCGGGGAACTAAGATGTCACATGCCACACAGTCCAGCCAATAAATAAATAGATAATATGAAAAATAAAAATGCTCACACCCAGTGCCCCTTGTGCCCCACACTGAGCCCAGCACTGTTACCACACGCCTAGCTCTCAGCACAAAATCTCCCCTCACACTCCACCTATTCAGTGAACAAACTGTTTGCTCTGCGAATCTGGGCAATAAGGGTTTTCTCCAGGAGATTTGTACTTTTCCATAGCAGATGAAGCATGTCTCCTACATACCCCTAAGGGGATATTTTGTTGACTCAGCCCTTCTGGTCTTTGCCAAGCATCCCAAACTGTCAGCCTGTGTGAGTTCTAGAACCTGTAGGACTGAGTTATGACTTTCATGGGCTCAAGGCACTTCACCTTTGTGGCCCCTTCCTCCATTAAAAAAAAAATATATATATATATATATATTTATTTATTTATTTATCACGCTAGTGTAAAGGTTAATATAAACAATCTAGATTCATTGTTACATGTGTTCATTAAGATTTTTTTTTTTTTTTTTTTTTTCTGATTTGAAGAGCAATGAAAACCATTTTCACTGGTCCTGAGAAATGGCAGGAAGGGATTAGCTGACCTCAACACTCTACCACCCTCTTCAGGTTCTGGGAGAAAAGTGTCAAAAGGAAATAAAAGACAAGCATCAGACGAGACAAAGTCATGGTCAAGTGTAAGCGGGTGTTTGTTAAGAAGTTATTATGTGTGTTGTGCTAAGCAATTTGCAGGCACATCTCTTTGAGGTCCCTCAGTCTTCCTGTGACATGGGCCCCATGTCCACTGATATCCCAGTGGCTCCTGAGGTTAGATTTTGTGCTTAAGTTCAACCACGCCATCAATGGTAGGCAGCCCAAGGTGTGTGGCCACCGAGTCTGCCTCTTCCCACCTTGCCTTCAACCTTTCTGGGGTGGTGCAGGTGGTGGGGGCCATGCACCTGCTCCTGTCACCCTCTGTCTGAGTCCTCCTTTCTCCACCATACACCTTACCTTGCATGGAAAAGAGAAATAAACATCAGTGTGCAGTAGGAGTGAAGCCAGAATCTGATATACTGGGAAACTCCATGAGTGCATGTTCCTTTGTATCTTCAGAGATCAGAATGTTGGTGACATTTTTTCCCCCCTCTCTATCTAAGATTCCTTATCAGCACCTTGTGTTCCCATTTCAGTCTGTATCATCAGCCGGCCTTGATGGTTGGTCACCTTTTGTGGTACCTGAATGGTAACAAGGCATTAGCACAAAAAGAGTTCCCCCTTACTCTGAGAGACAGTTTTAGATGAAGTCACAGCCAGCCAGTAATTCCAACTCCACCTTATTTTCGTTAGCTAGTACCCATGGAAGAGAAGCTATGACAAACCTAGACAGCGTATTAAAAAGCAGGGACATCACTTTGCCACCAAAGTCCATATAATCAAAGCTATGGATCTTCCAGTAGTCACATATGGATGTGAGAGTTGGATAATAAAGAAGGCTGAGTGCCAAAGAATTGATGCTTTCGAATTGTGGTGTTGGAGAAGACTCTTGAGAGTCTGTTGGGCTGCAAGGAGATCAAAGCAGTCAATCCTAAAAGAAATCAAACCTGAATATTCATTGGAAGGACTGATGCTGAAGCTGAAGCTTCAACATTTTGGCCACCTGATGCAAAGAGCCCACTTGTTAGAAAAGGCCCTGATACTGGGAAAGACTGAGGGCAGGAGGACAAGGGGGCAACAGAGGATGAGAGGGTTGGATGGCATCACTGACTTGATGGACATGAGTTTGAGCAAGCTCCAGGATATGGTGAAGGACAGGGAAGCCTGGCGTGCTGCAGTCCATGGGGTTGCAAAGAGCCGGACACTACTGAGTGACTGAACAACATTACCCATGTCTGTCTGTGAAAGGGACTCAGTGAGAAATGTGACAATTTGCATTTATATGGAATCCCAGCATTAATTAACCAGAACACTTAGCTACGTGATAAATCCTTCCCTGAAAGTCAGAAAGCTAAACCTTGTTTGAAAGAATGATTTGCGCTGCCACAGAATCTCACCACAGGACTCCTGAGCCTCACAACCTGAGGAAATCATTCTCTGTGGGAAAACCTGTCCATTTATTCCCACAAGGTGATGTTCCTTTCCACTCTGGCTACCCTCGTACCCACCTCTGTACCCACGCGCTAAGCAAAAACATTATGATTAAAAAGGAAAAAACGGGACTTCCCTGGTGGTCCAGTGGTTCGGTGGTTCAGTGGTCCTTCCAACGTAAGGGTTGAGGATTCAATCTCTGGTCAGGGAACTAAGATCCCACATGCCTCATAAACAAAAAAACAGAGCATAAAATAGAAGCAACATTGTAACAAGTTCAATAAAGACTTCAGGAGCTTCCCTGGTGGTTCAGTGGTAAAGAATCTGCCTGCCAGGCAGGAGACACTGATTTGATCCCTAACTGGAGAAGATCCCACATGACACGGAGCAACTAAGCCTGTGCTCTAGAGCCCGTGTTCAGCAACAAGAGAAGCCATCGCGATGAGAAACCCGCGCACCACAACCACAAAGTAGCCTCCGCTCCCTGAAACTAGAGAAAAGCCTGCGCAGCAACAGAGGTCGAGCACAGCCAACAAAAAAATTTTGAAAATTGTTTTAAAGAAGGAAAAAGATTTTTCCTAAAGTAAACAAGAAACCACAAGAGGGTAGGTTGAGTCACAGAACACCAGCGTGACGCCAGCTGCCACGACACACAGCGGAAAGCTGTGAGGAAATGACCAAGTGAAGGAAAGGCGGGCCTGAGGCAGAACCTTGGTAAGAGACAGAAAACTTCAAGAAATGAATCTCTGTGATGAACATTGGGGTTGAGCCCCAAACTGTTCACTGAGGGGTTACCTCAGAGAAATAGTTCAGAGATGGAGGCTGTTGGGGTTGCAGAAATCACTTCGTATTCTTCTGGAGGTTTGAAATATTTGTTAAACAAAGAGCATGTATAGGTTTGATTACTTTCAGCTTGGCTTCCCTGGTAGTTCAGCTGGTAAAGAATCCTCCTGGGTTCGGGAGGATTGGGTTTGATCCCTGGGTTGGGAGAAGGTAAGGACTACCCACTCCTGTATTCTGGTCTGGAGAATTCCACAGACTGTACAGTCCATGGGGTCGCAAAGAGTCGGACATGACTGAGTGACTTTCACTGTTAGCAGAATAGAAATAAAAGAAATTAAATGATAGCCATGGGAGGCCTCCAGGCCAAAAAAAAAAAAAAAAAAAAGAAGAAGAAGAACAGAGAAGCCGGAGACAAGGACTTGAATTCATCTTTCAGCTTTCTGCTTCTCAGAGTCTTCGTGTGAAAAATGCAGAAGTTATGGTACTTCTCTGCCAGGTTTACCACAGGAAGATTCCAGCAGGTGATAAGTGAAGAAAGCATAGGGTGTCTTTTCACGTAGCCCTTATCACTAACCCCCCTAAGTCTATGGAGGATGGAACATGCTATGTCCCCAAACACAATTTGCCAAGGATTTTCCTTCAGGCCGTGACTAGGCAATGTGAGGGTCCCAGCCTTGAGGAGCTGCCCAGCAGACATGAGATCCAGGCAACCTGTCAACCAGTAGCCAGGACAAAGCTCACAGACCCACGGACACGTCACCTACACAGGCGTGTACACACACTCACTGGTAGAGGCGAATGTGGAAACATCCCCTGACACCTTCATTAGGGCCCAGAGTGAGGCGACTGAGAGGTCAAAATGGGAGCCTCAAAGATACACAAAGAGGGGGCATGGTGCTTGGGGCGGGGGACAAGGTGTTGCCTAGAAGCAAAATTCAGCCACCAAACTATCCTGCAGAGAGAGGGTTCTCTCTGAATTCCGGGGGTCCAAGCAAAGTTGCCATTAAGCCCCAGGTTGCCCTTTTCCTTCCTTTCTCACCCCTCAGCTTCCCCAATGGCTCAGGGGTAAAGAATCCGCTTGCACTGCAGGATAACGCAGGAGACCCAGGTTCGATCCCTGGGTCAGGAAGATACCCTGGAGGAGGAAATGGCAACCCTCTCCAGTATTCTTGCTGGGAAAATGCCGTGAATGGAGGAGATGGGAAGGGCTACAGTCCATAGGGTCGCAAAAAGTCAGACATGACTGAGTGGCTGAGCACGCAGCACGCACCCCCAGCCATCCACACAGACTAAGAATCACCCCACATCTGGCTACCTCCTGAAGAGACGTAGAAGAGAGAGTTTGGGGGAAGAGAGATGGGGGTGGGGGGAGAAAGTCTAGAGTGGGGTGGTGGCGGAACCTTTCAGGCTTTCACCTAGAGCTCCGTGGGGAAATGATTTGCATCATTCCTGGTCACGCTAATGACCAGCGTTGCAGACGTCACTGGAATTTTTATTATACTCTTTGCTGCTCTGGAAAACTGTGTTTACCAGGCCTTGATATGTTGGTTCTTGGTGTTAAACCAAGTTGATTATTTAATCCTCCCCCTTGTGTAAGGAGAACAGATTGAGTAGCACATTCACGCTGTCAGGACACATTCTTCTCATCTGTAAAGGGGAAACTTCTCATAAATGAAGGCTCTGCCTTCCAAGATGGACAGGAACAAGCCAGACTGTGCTCAACATGTTCAGTCCAGGAGAAATAGTAAAAGCTGGGCAAAAATTCATAGGTTGTGTTTTGAGGTATTGCTGGCATAGAGGTTAAAAAGTTCTGACAAGTATTATTAGTATTCTAGCATCAAGGATGCTGGAAAATGTCAGGCTCTGTGGACCATCACTCAGTAAAACATCCTGAGGCTGCTTCCTCAGGTCCACATACCATGCCAGAAGCTCTGTGATAGAAATCCTCCTCATTGTGGCTTGTCTCAGGAGGTGCTGTGGAAAGCATAATGGCTGAGAAACAGCTGAAAAAGACTTCAAGAGACACCATCTGGGACAACTCCCTAACATCCAACAGACATGTGTTCTTGTCAGCGATTGTAAGTGAATGGTACCTGGGGCTGGAGAGGTGCAGTGACTCACCCAAGGTTACACGGCCAGTGATGGAGAAGCTAAGGTGAAAACTCTCATCTCTGCCTTCTGTGCATGCCCTTTCCCCTTCTCTGTGGCTTCCCTAGCCCAGAGAAAACTTGGGGGTGATTTCCTGGTCAGTGTGAATTGCTGCCACTCAGCCACTATCCACAGATTCATCCCATCCACCTACCCTCCGATCCATCCATCAACTTATCCATCCATCCACCCACCCATTCATCCATCCATCCATCCACCTACCCATTCATCTACCTATTTATCTACCCATCCATCCACTTATCTAGTTCAAGAAACATTTACTAAGGACCTACTCTGTCCCAGAGTCTGTATTCTCCAGCAGTTGGAGGTAGAAAAATAGGTAAAGAGGCATCTTCTTCCTTTGGGTGTCCGAGGCTCAGTGGGGAGGCCCACACATACTCACCCACCTGCCACACTTAGACTCAAGCTAATAAGAATAGAGGCTTGGATGAGGCAGACAAGATGGGGTGGATAAGGGAGGGGCGATGTATAAAGAGCTGGAAAGGAGAGGGCTTTCCTACTAGAGGCATGGGAAGAAAAAGCACCAGGAGTGGTCTGAGAACGCAAGAAGACCACGCTGTCTGGCTGGGTGGAGGATACAATAAGTAATCCGGGTTAACAGAAGCCCCAGTAAAGACAGATTCAACGCCCTGTGACCTCCTGGCTGACCCTGCTCCTTGGCAAGTAAGAGAAATGTGGGGGACAGGATGGGACATGAGGTTGGTGCTGGGCTATGTGGACCTTGAATGTTGGAGTTGGTCATCGAGACTTGATCCTGTGAGGGCGTCCCCTCTCCCTGTGTCGGAGTCATGAATCAATCCGGGGAGATCTGTGTGACTGATATCCTGTTCCTAAGTGCTTCTGAATTGTTCTTTCTACCTAGCTTGCTTCTAGTACTCCCCTGAGGAGGTGGGCAGGGGGCGGATTCTGCCTCCTTCATCCTTCATCCTTCACGTCTTCTGCCCCAGTGTGTACCCCTGATCACTTCCTGATTGTTGTTTACTCGTGGTTGTTTTTGAACATCGTGTGCGGCCAAGTTATAAATAACTTATTTCATTTAAGAAGTCTAAGTACGCTTATCCACCTCACTGATACACGCTTGTTTCTGATGGTACAAACACTCTCCTGTCATTATACCTTCCTGTTATGTATCCCCACGCAGCTAATCGGTGGCCCATTCTGCTGGTTCTGTTTCCTTGTGATTAGCTCCCTGTTGCCTCGCAGAGTGTGACCCCAGCTCGTGTTAGGCCAGCTAACCCAGAGTCTGTCAGCAGGTTCCAACACGGACTGCTGCAGACAGAGGCTGGCCATTGGCCGAACTCTTGGGGAGGGACTGCATGCAGCCTTCCTGTGGGCAGGAATGCTTGACAACACTTAGGGCAGAAGCCAGCCATGAAGACTTTGGTTATCTCTGATTTCAAAACCATGCCCCAGATAATTATGTTAAGTAAAGAAAAGGAAAATAAATTGCCTTCTCCAGATGCTTAAAAGGTGAGGGGCTAGGACTTCCCTGGCTGTTCAGTGGTTAAGACTCTGAGCTTCTACAGCAGGGAGTATGGGTTCGATCCCTGGTCAGGGACCTCAGATGCTGCATGCCAACTGACCCCAGAGCAGATATTACATAACACCAACAATAAACAGCCAGAGTATAAGCTACAAAAACAAAACAATACAAAAATGCAGCCGCTTGGAAACTGAAACTCTCTCTCCTAAATTTTGGATCAATGAGAAATCAAATATGTAATCACAGAACGTTTGGAAGAAAAAAAAAATTATATGAACATTTCATATTAAAACAAAGCAAACTGATAGCATTATTGTGTCATATTAAAAAACATAAAAAATAAATGTGAGGGCCACCTTTACTTCATACAAGCACCACTTAGCTACAGGGTCAATACCAAGTGGCTGTTCTATTCCTGGATTCAGACCTCATGGGATTCCATAGCTCACACAGATAAAGGGTTTGAGAACCAGTGTCCTTCACATCCCATGGCTGAAATAAAGGATTTTTTTTTATTTTTTTTTTAAGAAAGTGAGACAAGTGGGGACAGAGATGGAAGTGGGGTAAAGAGAGAAAGACAATCATTAGAGGAATTATGAGAGAAGAAAATCCACACACGTCAGGATTGTCACCAATGAGAAGTGGATCATGTGTTTTTGATAACTTCTGATGGAGGGAGAGCGCATGTTCTTTTTCGATAAGTGAAATATCTATGTACTTTATGTACATAGATACGGGTTATGTAGCCTTGTTTCCTGCTGTGAGAGAGAAACAGAATAAAAGAACGTTCCAGTGGTTATGAAAATTAGGACGGTTGAATACCCATAAGGGTTTCCAACAAGATGCCTCATTGTATTCACCTTCAGAAAAATAAGGAATAGGTTT
The DNA here is from genome assembly GCF_029407905.1 of Bubalus kerabau. Taxonomy (NCBI): domain Eukaryota; kingdom Metazoa; phylum Chordata; class Mammalia; order Artiodactyla; family Bovidae; genus Bubalus; species Bubalus kerabau. The sequence continues at coordinate 19,067,148 of NC_073635.1, read as the reverse complement.
TTTGTGTAAGTATATCCCAAATATTGTATATTTAAAATTTTTTTGTTGTTAATCTGAAATTAAAATGTAACCAGATATCCTGTATTTTCATCTGTTAAATCTGACAACCCTACTCTTGCATTAAGAATGAAAACTCTCAATAAGCTTGACATGAGAATGGTGTTTAGAATATAAGAGAAAGGTCAGCAAGAGGTCATCCGGGGAACACCACAAAGAGCTTTTATTCAGGATCTTGAATAAACACCCGGTAAACCGCGAGCTTCTTGCTCCTATGAAAGGCTGGTTCTGTTTCTTGGCAGGATGAAGGCTGCCCTCAGTAACCCCAGTTTATAGCCTGATTGGAAAACTCTCTCGGATTAGAACTGGTTTCCATGGGAACACCCTGGCTGCCCAATACTTAAGTGCCTGGCATGCATTGCTTATAGTAGGTGTTCGGGAAGAAGGGGAGGTTGGGTGAGAGAGCTGGTAGATGAATTCTCTCAACTTTAGCATCAGAAAAGTGGCTGACTTTTTAAAAAATAATTAAGCTTTATTGTAGTATAATTGCTTTACAATGCTGTGTTAGCACCTGCTGCACAGCAAAATGAATCAACCATACATGTACATATATCCCCTCCCTTTGGGGTTTCCCTTCTACTTAGGATGGGCTTCCCAGGTGGCTCAGCAGTAAACAATCCGCCTGCCAATGCAGGAGACACAGGTTTGATCCCTGAATCAGGAAGATCCCCTGGAGAAGGAAATGGCAACCCGCTCTAGTATTTTTGCTGGGAAATCCCATGGACAGAGGAGCCTGACAGGCTACATACAGTCCATGAGGTCTCAATAAAGTCAGATATGATTTAGCCACTAACAACAACCCATTAGGGACACCACAGTGCCTTAAGTAGAGTTCTCTGTGCTACACACTATATTGCCAACAGCCATGTATTTTGTACAAAGTATGTGTATTTTGCGGAGAAGGCAATGGCACCCCACTCCAGTACTCTTGCCTGGAAAATCCCATGGACGGAGGAGCCTGGAGGGCTGCAGTACATGGGGTCGCTGAGGGTCGGGCACAACTGAGCAACTTCACTTTCACTTTTCACTTTCATGCATTGGAGAAGGAAATAGCAACCCACTCCAGTGTTCTTGCCTAGAGAATCCCAGGGGCGGGGGAGCCTGGTGGGCTGCCGTCTATGGGGTTGCACAGAGTTGGACACAACTGAAGTGACTTAGCAGCATATGTATTTTGATAGTGTATATGTACCAGTTCCAGTCTCCCAGTTCCTCCCACTCCACCCCTTTCTTTCCTCCTGTGTGAGCGTGTGCTCAGTCGTGTCCAATTCTTTGCAGCTCCATGGACTGCAGCCCACCAGGTTCCTCTGTCCTTGGAATTTTCCTGGCAAGAATGCTACAGTGGGTTACCATTTCCTCCTCCAGGGGATCTTCCCAACCCAGGGACCCAACCCTTGGCTCTTGTGTCTCCTGCGTTGGTAGGAGGATTCTCTACCACTAGCGTCATCTGGGTAGCCCACCATTTCCTCCTTGGTGATTGTTTAGTAAGACTAATGAGCCATCCAAAATGTTTCTGTCTGCACTCACTGGCCAATGTTCAGTTTTTTAAGTATAAAAATGGGCAGATCTTCAGACCAGGTCACTCAGCAGCTTAGTGGCAGAGCTGGGACGAGAAGAAGAAACAATCGTGCTGTACCATATGCCTTGGCACATGTTTCCATTCAACAGTTTGCTTTCTTACTTGATAGCTAAGATTTTTCATCCTCATGGGGTCACATAAGACCACACTTTTCCATAGGCATTGTTCTTTACGCATCATGTGTAAGACAATTTACACAGCCTCCATTTTCTCAATTTTTGGCTTGTTTGGTTTGATTTATTTTGGAAAACCGTCACACGGTGGAACCATTCCAGCTACTCTTTTTATCTGCAGATTTATGAATATTTAAATGAGCTTGGTCCCTGCCAATTTAGATATGATTTAGGTAGAAATTTTTATCGCTTCTTCTAACTTCCATGTATCCAAACTCCATTAAGTGATGGTACATGACCATCATTTAAATCTAATTCACAAATTTAGTTGGGAGTTAGAATATGCTTAGGGAATTACCCTGAAGTTTGATTTTATTTATTTCATTTAATTAACTTATTTATTTGATTTTATTTATCTTATTATGTTTCTGTGACTTTGATAAAATTTAGAAGCATTCCCAGAAAACATTCATTTTTGGGTACTTAGCATGTTTCAAAATCTACATCAATAAATGAGTCTGAGTTTTGAGCAGAGTATCTCCTTGCTGTTCAGTCACTTAGTCGTGTCCAAATCTTTGCAACCCCTTGGACTGCAGCACACCAGGCTTCCTTGTCCTTCACCATCTCCCAGAGTTTGCTCTAACTCATGTCCGGTGAGTCAGTGATGCCATCCAGCCTTCTCATCCTTTGTTGCCCCCTTCTCCTTCTGCCTTCAACCTTTCCCAGCATCAAGGTCTTTTCAAATGAATCAGCTCTTCACATCAGGTGGCCAAAGTGTTGGAACTTCAGCTTCAGCATCAGTTCTTCCAATGAATATTCAGGTTTTATTTCCTTTAGGATTGACTGGTTTGATCTCCTTGCTGTCTAAAGGATTCTCAAGAGTCTTCTCCAGCACCACAGTTTGAATGCATCAATTCTTTGGTGCTCAGCCATTTTTGTTGTCCAGCTCTCACATCCATACATGACTACTGGAAAAACCATAGTTTTGACTATACAGACCTTTGTAGGCAAAGTAATGTCTCTGCTTTTTAATATGCTGTCTAGGTTTGTCATTGCTTTTCTTCCAAGTACCTCTTACAGGAGAGGAAAAAAGAAGATAAATCAGACTGAGCTTCCTGGTTTTCCCTTGAGGCACAGCCTTCCATCGCTCAACTCAGGTCTACAGACCTAGAAGCTCCAGGAAGGGCCTCACAAATGTCACCCAGAGGGTGTCATCATCATCCCTGACAAAATCCCTGATCACACTCACAACTACTTTACCTCACAGATGCCTTTGGCTGGAATTCCAGAAGAAACCACCAAGTTTCAGAACTTTTGTCATCCTTGAAATGTGTGATGAGAAGAAGTGCTTGCTTGGATCTGAGAAAACAGAATTGGGCATTTACGTGGAAGGTGTATTTTATAAACTCACACAGCAGTGGTGTGGGATGGCCCTGGGACCGGAAATACTTTCAGAGCCCATGCTCCATACCAGATATTGAGCTAGACATCTGGGAAATAGAAAGATGAATTTGTCTCTCTCTTCTCAAAGGATCATGAGACATATAGTTAATTAATTATAGCACAAGGCAAAATACAAGGCATGTCCTAAAAAAGCACAAAATATCATAGTATTAAGAGGAAGGAGAGGGACTGCCCTGGTGGTCCAGTGGCTAAGACTCCGTGCTCCCAATGCAGAGGCTCAAGGCTCAATCCCTGGTCAGAGAAATAGATCTTGCATGCCCCAACAAGGACCTTAAAAAAAAAAGTGAAAGTTGCTCAGTTAAGTCTGACTCTTTGCAACACCAATGGACCATAGCCTGCCAGGCTCCTCTGTCCATGGAATTCTCCAGGCCAGAATACTGGAGTTGGTGCAGCCAAATAAGATAAAAAATAAATAAATATTAAAATACATAAATAAAATTTAAAAAAAAAAGGAGGAAGGAGAGAGGATTGTACTGGGGAATAATCAGAAAACAGTATTTTAGCCTTGAAAGTGGCTTTTGATGACAAGACGAGGATCCAGGCAAGCTAATTTCTAACAGGGGACAGTATAGGGTGTGTGAGAAAGCACATTTCAGTCTTATCAGTAGGATGCAGAGGACAGTAGTAGCTGAGCCTAGAAAGGTAGGCTGGGGTCAGGTGGTGCCGGGCCTGGAATGGCTTAGTCTGGTGTTCAAGTTCCCTGAGGCAGAGAGTAGATTATCCTCACAATCTCACGCTCACCCAGGCCCTCTGGCTTCATCACCTATGTCCAGCCTAGGCTCTTGTCCCATACATATGTGCAGAGAAGTGCTGGACGGTGGCGTTAATTTTTGCTAACTAGCTAGAGACCAAAAGTTATCATCAAATCTTCGAGAGAGACAGAGAAGAAAGAGTTCCTTTCTAGAAACATAATCTTTAAACAGAGATATCAATCTACCAACAAAGGTCCATCTAGTCAAAACTATGAAAAACCATAGTCACGTACGGATAATAAGTTGGCTTGTAAAGAAGGCTGAACGCCAAAGAATTGATGATTTTGAACTGTGGTGTTGGAGAAGACTCTTGAGAGTCCTTTGGACTGCAAGGAGATCCAACCAGTCCATCCTAAAGGAAATCAGTCCTGAATATTCATTGGAAGAACTGATGCTGCATCTGAAGCTCCAACACTTTGGCCACAGATGTGAAGAACTGACTCATTGGAAAAAACCCTGATGTTGGGAGAGATTGAAGGCAGGAGGAGAAGGGGATGACAGAGGATGAGATGGTTGGATGGCATCACCGACTTGAAGGACATGAATTTGGGCAAGCTCTGGGAGATGGTGACAGACAGGGAAGCCTGGTGTGCTGCAGTCCATGGGGTCACAAAGAGTCAGACACGACTGAGCAATTGAACAACGACAACAGCTTTTAAACAATGACAGAGGCACATCACAAGCCTGCCCTCCAGGTGACCCCAAAGGAAAGCCATTGCCTGTAAAGGCCAGAGCAAGAGTGGAGGGAGAAGAGGAGCCAGTTGAATACGAGTGACTTCTTAGAGCCTGGCTGTGGTCAGAGTGTGGCTCTCCAGTGACTGTGCTCCTCAGGGGAATTAGGTCAACTGTCTGCACACTGGAGGACGTTACCCCTTGGGCCAGGCCACGGAAACTATTTCCCACATCCTCAACATCTCTGTTGTACTGCCCCAGAAGTAGATGTGGGAGCTCAGCCTGTGCCCTCACTCTTGTTTACGTCTCCTCGTCACCCTTCTCCCACTTAACAAAAGAGAGAGAGACACCGCCGACCATCCCACATGTCTTACCACATACATGGTCCCAGTGTGTGAAAGCATGCACCAAAAAAGCCAGCAAAAGGAAACTTCAGATCCGAGAGAGGAAAGTCCCATGAGAACAAAGCAGAAGGAGCTTTCTGGAAGGAAATTCTAGCCGGGCAGAGCAGCCACCAGCCTGCCCTCCCCAGCCGCTCACCTGCCTCGGTATCCAAGACAAGAGTGCCACGGTCACCATCACAAAACAGTTTCTTGAATGGAAAATGATTGAGTAAACTTTTTTTTTTCCTTGTCAGAATGCAATTTTAATTTGTCCACTGGCTTGACAGTGGGGGCTGACTTTGCCCATGAGGAGATTCAGGGGGCATTTTTTTATCCATTTTATTTTACTTTATTATTTCATTTCATTCATTTTTATTATTTCAAAATATATGTATTTTTAAAATGTTTGCCACCCTGCATGGGGTCTTAGTTTCCTGGCCAGGGTTGGAACCCATGCCACCTGCAGTGGAAGCGTAGAGGCTAAACGGCTGGACCAACAGGGAAGTCCCTAGATGTCAACCTTATAATGTGCAGGGGGCGCATAATTGCTCACAACTATTTTATGGAACGTAGAAAGGAAGCTTGAGGATCCCTGTGTTAGTCCCTCAGTCGTTGACCCCATGGACTGCAGCACGCCAGGCCTCCCCATCCATCGCCAACTCCCAGAGCTGCTCCAAGATGGAGGGAAGCCTGGCGTGCTGGAGTCCATAGGGTCACAAAGAGTCAGACATGACCTTGCAACTGAACTGAACTGAGGGATCTTCAGGATCTTCCCTGGTGGCTCGGATGGTAAAGAATCTGCATACAAAGCAGGAGACCAGGGTTGGATCCCTGGGTGGGGAAGATCCCCTGGAGAAGGGAATGGCTACCCACTCCAGTATTCTGGACTTGGGAATTCCATGGACAGAGGAGCCTGGCGGGCTACACTCCGTGGGGTCAAAAAGAGTCGGACATGACTGAGGGACTAACACAGGGATCCTCAAGCTTCCTTCCTAAGTCCCATAAAATAGTTGTGAGCTATTATGTGCCCCCTGCACATTTTAACGTTGACATCTAGGGACTTCCCTAGCTGTTTAGTCTCTACACTTCCACTGCAGGTGCCATGGGTCCAACCCTGTCCAAAGGACTAAGATCCCATGTGCAGTGCAGTGTGGCAAAAAAAAAAAAAAATTGAAATTGAAATAATAAAAATGAGTGAAATGAGATAAAATAGTAAAGTAAAATAAAATGGATAAAAATCTCAGTTTTAGTGATTTCTATAGATAAAGATCCCTAGACCTTCAAGTTCTCTTCAAACTAACCAGTGTTGGGAAATATATTAACATAAACTGCTGAGCTGAAATTCTAGTTTTATACTGAAGAGGGCAGCATTGCTAAAATGTTACAGAGCTGAAAAAATATTTTTCGTAATGGTTCTCTCTAAGCTAACTCATCCTGAAGGAGATCAGTCCTGAGTGTTCATTGGAAGGACTGATGTTGAAGCTGAAATACTTTGGCCACCTGAGGCGAAGAGCTGACTCATTTGAAAAGACCCTGATGCTGGGAAAGATTGAAGGCAGGAGAAGAAGGGGACGACAGAGGATGAAATGGTTGGATGACATCACCGACTCAATGGACATAGGTTTGGGTGAACTCCGGGAGTTGGCGATGGATAGGGAAGCCTGGCGTGCTCCAGTCCATGGGGTTACAAAGAGTCGGACATGACTGAGCAGCTGAGTTGAACTGAACTGAAGCTAACTCTCCTTATTTGCTTTCAGATAATAAGCATTTGAAGGCTTGAGGAGAGAGTAGCTGTCTTTTCAGAACAGAAAGGCGTCTGTGTCAAGCACATTTTTTCAAGACTGAAACAGTATTATTATTATTATTTTTTTTTTTGCTTTAAAAAATTTTTTTTCTTGAGTTCCAATAGCAAATAGGTGCTCAAAAAAGTGCTTCCTTGGTAGTTCAGCTGCTAAAGAATCTGCCCACAATGCAAGAGATCCCAGTTCGATTCCCGGGTCGAGAAGATCTCCTGAAGAAGGGTTGGGCTGCTCACTCCAGTATTCTTGGACTTCCCTGGTGGCTCAGATAGCAAAGAACCCACCTGCAATGATCCACCTGCAATGCAGGAGACCTGGGTTCAATTTTTGGGTTGGGAAGATCCCCTGGAGGACAGCATGGCAACCCACTCCAGTATTCTTGCCTGGAGAATCTCCATGGACAGCGGAGCCTGGCGGGCTACAGTCCATGGGGTTGCAGAGTTGGACACGACTGAGTGAATAAGCACAGCACAGCTCAAAAAAGTGTTTGATACTTGGATAGTCAGGCTACCTCCAACTCCAGGGAAGTTTTTGGTTAAACACGCAGGATAATTTTGTGTCGACATGACTCCCAGGCAAGGCTCACCCACGTCCTCAGAAAGCCCACCTCACTCAGATTGCTTGAGCCTAGCAGTGCCTGGAGAGGTCAGACACAGTGTGTAATTAAAGAGGACTTTGGCACTGGCTGACGTGCAATGGCTAAACATGATTACAGCTGCTTACAGTTCTCGATGTCTCCAGGAAATTGTGTTCTGATGTCATTTCACTAAGAAAATCATGTGGTTTCCTTATGGGGAGTTAATTATTGCCAGGTCTTGAATAAATTATGGTCGAAAATTTACACTGAAAGCACAGATAAAGCATGTAGACAGATAATCCATGGCTCACATTGAACACTGCCCTGTCAGGAACTGGAAGCTTCTTCAAAGATGAGACGGGGAAGCAAGATGAAGTTGAAAGAAAAAGCGTGAAGTAATGAGTTCCAACTCTCAGACTCTCAATTCCTCTTTTTTTAATTTTTATTTTTAATTGGAGGATAATTGTTTTGCAGGGTTGTGTTGGTTTCTTCTCAATTCCTTTCTCCAGTGATGCGTCCACTCCCAGCTAAGTGGCTACACACTTCTCGTTCTAGGTGTAAAAACTGCCTTCCGGCAAGTTTTAACTTGTGAGTGTTGGTTGCCTCCACTAGGGTATTTGAATATTAAATGGAACTGAATTAGATGATTTTGCTCCGAGTAGAAGGAATTCCAGCATCAGAGACAGGTGTGGGAGGTAGCTTTTCCAGAGGGTGAGTTCTGTTGCTGAGATGGCTGGGCAGGTGTGAAAGGAGCCCTCAGACTCCACGCAGCCCTTCAGACGTCTCATCAGCACCTTGGCACCGCCAAAACAGAATGTCAGGTCAAGGGATCTGCTGCTTTCAAGGCACTGAAAGTTTCAAATATAATCTACAACAATCAAACCACAAAACCAAAGGCGCAAGGTATGCATGCCTGTGTCTGTGTGTGTATATATGCGTATATATATGTATGTGTGTATATGTGCATGCATGCTCAGTCACTGAAGTCATGTCAGGTCCGTTTTGCAATGCCATGGACTGTAGCCCGCCATGCGCCTCTGTCCATGAAATTCTCCAGGCAAGAATATTGGAGTGGGTTGCCATTTCCTCCTCCAGGGGATCTTCCCAGACCAGGGACTGAGCCTGCGGCTCCTGTGACTCTTACATTGGCAGGCGGCTTCTTTACTACTGAGCCACCTAGAAACCCCTGAATGTATATATACACACGCATAAATATCATATCAATACTATATACGATATATTGGGTATACATATATTTAAGCACACAATTAATGCAAAACTATAATGCTTGCTATACCAGGAACTGTATATCCTACCAGGAAGGAATCTGTCATCACCACCACCAAAGGCAAACAGTTATTAATTAAACGTCCGTGTTCACATGGCATTTTTCTGAGCATACAAAACCTCCTGCAGCTCTCCCTGAGTTTACCATTGTGTTAAATACCAGTGTGGGCCCTTCCATAGAGGGAGAGGCAGACAGAAATGAACAACAAGGACCAGGAGTTGATCAAATTAATATAAACACATTCTGTGGTTGGTGGAGACAAGCGTGAGGACAGCATGACATCCTGGCCTTGGCTGGGCCCTATTTTTTCATTTAATACATACTACTTACGATCTTGGTTAACTGCTAACCTGACTTATTCAGGTCTTGGCTTATTCCAGACTAAACCACTGTTTTCCTGTTTCCAGATGTGTGTGTATGCTCAGTTGCTCAGTTGTGTCCAACTCTTTGCAATCCCATGGACTGTAGCCCACCAGGCTCCTCTATCCATAGAATTTCCCGTGCAAGAATACTGGAGTGGGTTGCCATTCCCTTCTCCAGGGGGTCTTCCTGACCCAGGGATCGAACTGGTGTCTCCTGAATCTCTTGCATTGGCAGACAGAGTCTTTACCATCAAGCCACCTGAGAAGGTGATGATCCAGATTTACTGGTAAGCTGGCTTATTCAGGTTCTGGCTTATTGCAGACTAAACCACTGGCTTCCTATTTCCAGATGGCAACATCAAATACACAGAATGAATATTTACGCTCTCCAAAAATTCTTGTGTTGAAATTCTAACCCTCAGGGTGTTGGTATTAGGACCTTTGAGAGATGGCATTTTTCTTGAAAGGTTATGAGAGTGGAGTCTTCGGGAAGGAGATTAGGAGGCTTATGAAAGAGACCCCTGGGAGCTGCCTCACCCCTTCTACCATGTGAGGACACAGCAAGAAGTTTTTCCATCTGTGAATAGGAAGTGAGCCATTGCTGGACATCAAATCTGCAAGGACCTTGATCTTGGACTTCCCAGACTCCAGAACTGTAAAAGACACATTTCTGTTGTTTAAGTCATGCAGTCTAAGGTATTTTTGTTATAGCAGCTTGAACAGACTAAGACCCAAGGTAAAGGCCATGTTTATTATGCATAGACTTCAGGCTCCCAGAAACTAGTATTGTCATCTGGGTACTGAAGAAAGGGACCCAGGAAACTGGTGAACTGGAAGTCTACTGGAAAATTGCTTCTAGTTTACCATTAACTGGAAAACTCAGTCCTAGCCCAGCTTAAATAGAGCTGTCGCCAGAGTGGTCTCTAAGTCAAGAGGGCAAGGGGAAGGAGGGAACAAAAGACATTATAGTCCCATTCTTCACCCTCAATAAGACTATTCCAGGGGATTAACCCCAGAGATGCCAGGAAGACAGCATCTCTGACTCTTAAGAGGGAACGTTCAAGGTTAAAAACCACATTCTAAACCTCAGCAGCATCAAGCCAGGCTCTACCCAGGATAACACATACCCCTAGGAAGAAGTGGGGGCTTCCCTGGTGGTTCAGATGATAAAGAATCCACCTGCAATGCGGGACACCTGGGTTTGATCCCTGCGCCAGGAAGATCCCCTGGAGAAGGGCATGGCAGCCCACTCCAGTATTCTTGCCTGGAGAATTCCATGGACAGAGGAACCTAGAGGGCTACAGTCCATGGGGTCACAAAGAGTCAGACACAATTGAGCAACTAACACTTTTTAACTTTTGGAAGAAGCATCGCTTGCCCCAGGAACCCAGGAGTCCACCCTTCCAGGCACTTCCTCCGTGACTCAGATCCTAGGATGTTTGGCGACCCTTGGGTGTGATAATGGCTTTGAAGCTTGTGAAAAATTAGTTGAAGAGGAAAGACGTCAGCCCCACACACCCCTCCCCACCACCCCAAAGAATGAAAGGTCTTAGAAAGGTCTCTAAAGAATACAATGACCAGACACAGAGCTAAAGAGCTTAGTGTTTTGATTCTTACTTTTTTTTCAAATAGTCATGGCTTCCTTTACAGTCTCAGAGGGAGTCTGAAATTCACCCAAATTCTTAAAATAAATACAATTTAACTTAGGAAAATTACTGTATGTCTGACATTTTCAGAAGAAGATAGGGAAGGATCTTTCTACACAAAATAACAATAATAAAATGATTGAATTCATTAAAAACCCTGTATCCGTTATTTATATGTATTATATATAGTGTATATCTATAGCTATATCTGGGCTTCTCTGGTGGCCCAATGTTAAAGAGTCCACCTGCAGTGCAGGAGACCCAGGTTTGATCCCTGGGTTGGAATGACCCCCTGGAGAAGGAAATGGCAATTCACTCCAGTATTCTTGCCTGGGAAATCCCATGGGCAGAGAAATCTGGCAGGCTATACCCCTTGGGGTAGCAAAGAGTTGCATAGGACTGAATGTCTAAACAGCAACAATAGGTATCTGTATCTGTCTAGCCTGAAGAGAAAGGATACTAATAAGCAGGACCCCAGTTATTCCTGCTAGGCATTTTGTAACATCACCTCCCTTAAACCTCCTAGACAATCACATGAGGAAACGAGGGGTTTGCCAAGATCCGGCAGCTGATGAAATCAGGTGGGATTAAATGTAGATCTGATGAGCCAGAAGCCAGTGTTCTTAGCTGACTCTGTTCCACCAACTTCCTGGTCATACTCAAAGTGGGAAAAAGAAAGGTTTCATGAAGATCTTCAGAAACAATAGAAGGCTATTGCATCTGATTGGTATCAGCCTTTGAAAGTAAGTATCACTGGTGCTTACCAGAGCTTCCCTTGTGGCTCAGATGGTAAAGAATCTGGCTGCAATGCAGTTGACCCAGGTTCAATCTCTGGCTTGGGAAGATCCTCTGGGGAAGGAAATGGCAATCCATTCCAATATTCTTGGTGGAGAATTCCACGGACAGAGGAGCCTAGTGGGCTACAGTCCATGGGGTTGCAAAGAGCCGGACACAACTGAGTGACTAACACTTACTTACTTACTATCACTGGTAAATACAATATCCATGGTTTATAGTTAACATTGTTTCCATCTGTGTCTTAAAAAAATTTTTTTTATTAATTAATTTGGCTGCACTGGGTGTTGGTTGGGGCACATGGGATCTAATTCCCTGACCAGGGATCAAACCCAGGCCCCCTGCCTTGAGAGCACAGAGTCTTAGCCACTGGACCACTAGGGAAGTCCCTCCAACTGTGTCTTAAAGGGAGGAATGGAATGGGAGAAGGAAAACGGGGAGGGGAGGCCAAGAGTTAAAGCAGCTTTGAAATCTTTGACGAGTCTACTCTTTGTCCCACTAGGCAAGTGGAGAGCACACTTTCTGGGAGAAAAGTCAAGTCATTCCCCACGGCACATCACTCCCCGAGAACAACTGGTTACCTCCTTCAGAGGGAGGCATGTGATTCCTGCTGGCAGGGTGAAGCACCTGGCTTCAGGAAGGATGAGACACTCGGAGATGTAATCCAGTTCATTCTAAAGACCTGGGAAGGGCAGCCTTTAGAAGGCCATTCCTTGCTCCACAAGCCCTGAGGATTTGAATGCCAGCCAGAATGACGCCAAGGAGCCTTCCTCTTTCCTGATGGCATGGCCGAGAAACCTCACTCCAGGGACCGGCTTCCTGGCCAGATGTTTGTCATCCACACCTGCAGACCTTAGGAAACCTAGGGTGACCTCAGTAGGTGCAGCCTTGACTTCCTTCCCACCACCACCCCTGAGATGTGGGAACTAAATGAAAATCCACACTGGGACCGTCCGCTCAAGCAAATGGGTCAGGGTGGAGAACTTCCTCGCTTTATGGCCAGTAAGGCAGGTGTTGGGCCGCCTCCTGGCACATCTGATCAAAGGACAAGACCATCCAGGCAGTGGGTCAGGCTGTTTTCTTGCAGGATGGTGTGGTGGGGCTTCTATTTTGTGGCTCATCCGGAAGCAGATAGTATTTATGTATTTATTTAGGCTGTTCCAGGTCTTTGTTGCAGCCTGTGGGGTTCTCTAGTTGTGGCTCAGTTGCCCTGAGACATGTGGGATCTTTCTGGACTAGGAATCGAACCTGTCCAATGCAGGGACTTCCAGTGTCCCCTGCATTGGAAGTCAGTTCTTAACCACTGGACTACCAGGGAAGTCCCAGATGGTTCTGATTCTCTAGTGATACTCCCAGAGCCTGTGCTAGAGCAAAGAAGCCACCCCGTTGAGTTCTTGGATGTTGGATTAAGCCAGACAATCAGACAGCCGCCTTTGTGCACTGTATTTTCTTAGCCTCTCCTAAAAGGACCATTTCTGAACTAGCCTTTCATAGACTGCCCCCTTTTGCTTTAGTGAAACTATGCCAGCTGTAGGACCATTTCTGTGATACCACTAAGTGCTAAGTCAGCTTAGTCATGTCCCACTCTTTGCAGTCTTATGGACTGTAGCCCACTAGGCCCCTCTGTCCATGAGATTCTCCAGGCACGAGTACTGGAGTAGGTTGCCATTTCTTCCTTGAGGCGATCTTCCCGACTCAGGGATCAAACCCACGTCTCTTATGTCTCCTACATCGGCAGGCAGGTGCTTTACCACTAATGCCACCTGGGAAGCTGGTGCTACTAAGGATGTGGCCCAATCCAGCTGACAGCATTGATCCCCTTTTTCAGGCCTGTTGAGAGAGATGCCTCTGGGTTTGAATAACCAGAAAAATGTGTGTTTCTCCTGAATGTGAGCTTGTTTTCTTTTCTGGGCATTATGAATCTGGTAACTTACAGAATTTCTCTCTTTACGTTGGATGTTGGGAAATTCAAAGCTAAATACGTTGCCTACTTCCAACAACTTGCACAGTCCCACAGGGCATGTATTGTCTGTATGCTCTTTGCACTTGTATTCATCCTGTTTTCCTACCCTTGCTTTCTTTTTGCCCTAATTGCTTCATCTCTTAGTTGTTGTTGATCACATTGGATATATCCTAAAGGTTCCCTGTATTAGTCAGAGTAGGCCTAACATCACAAATGGCTCCAAAATCTCAAAGCAGTAAGTGAGGATGACCTCTGACTTGGGCTTCACTGGTGGCTCAGTGGTAAAGAATCCACCTGATAAGGCAAGGAGACACAGGAGGCATGGCTTTGATCCCTGGGTGGGGAAGATCCCCCAGAGAAGGAAATGGCAACACACCCCAGTATTCTTGCCTGGGAAATCCCATAGGCAGAGGAGACCGGTAGGCTACAGTCCACGGGGTTACAGAGTGAGACACGACTGAGCAACTGGGCACACACACACGGCCTCTCACTTGACTTAAGTCTAATGCAGCTATTACGTGGTGATTCCCCTCCTCAGGAACCCAAGTCCTTTTCACCATGAGGTAGAAAGATAGGAAGCATATCAGAAAATTGACTGCTTTAACCTGGAAAGCACACACCATTTCTTTGCACTTTCCATTGGCCAACACTAGTCACACAGAGGCAAAATTTCTTGGAAATATATTTCCCAATTGGGCATGCTCTTCCTCCAAGCAACTCTATATGGGAAGGAACATGAATCCTTGATGGTCGGCTATCCTTTCTCTGCCACACTCCCTAAATTGTTCTTGGAATAAGAAAAGTAAACTAACTCAATAGACTCTAGATAAAAAGGAAATTTCTCCTTGCCAAAGAACCAATCACTCCAAAAGTAACCAGAATTGGTGAAGATCTATGGCTGGACTCTATGCTGGGTACTGTAGGTGACACAAAAAGATGAGTTAGACAGTTCTCGCCTTCAAGCGGATTGCAGTGTTTCGTGTACACCTTCTACACTTACCCTTCAATAGTTAGGAGATGTAGCCTCCCTCAAAATCGTTCTCTAGTAGAGATATCATTCTACCAGATATCCTGTCCTCATCAAACTCTGTAAAGAGAAGACTCAGACGCGACAAGGAGCTAGCTTGTTCTGCGGCATAAACCAAAGGCCTTCTGAAGCCACCTTTAGGGCAGCCAGTGAGAAGCAAGGAGGCGGGCACTCTTCATTTCTGGCCTTGGGTAAAGGGTTTAATTTCCTCTTGCCTGGATTCCTAACCTGTAAACTGGAGATAATGATGTTTGCCTACCTTGCCCTCAGAATTAATTAGTGGTTGTGTTGCGCTTTTTGTCTACAGATGAAAGGCTTTCATGTGAACATCATCATCATCATGACCATTATTACCCTGGGTCCTGAAGATAAAGTGATGGAATTCCCACACAAAGTTTCCAGGAGACTTGACCTTTCTAACCTTTCAGTCTCCTCCTCTACACTTTTAAAAAGAACTAACCCACTTTCCCCCTCTTTCTGACCTTGCTGTCAAGGACTGAGGAAATGAGAGCTAGTCCTCATTTCTTAGAGACCTGTGTTTCACACACCCCAATGACGATGACTTTCTCCCAGCAATCAAGACTATACCATTTCAACCACTCCCCGAATCCAGATGTAAGAGATAGATCAGAAGACAAGGGAAGGGAAAACACTTAAAGAAACTTTTTAAAACATCTTGGAACTCTTCAAAAAATTATTTCATTTTTTTTTTCCTCACAGGACATCTAACTACATATATTGACCTTTTCTATTTACTTGATGACATTATAAGAAAAGAGTATTATATCCTTTCTTCCACGTAGCTCAGTGGTAAAGAATCTGCCTGCCAATGCAGGAGAGGCGGGTTTGATCCCTGGGTCGGGGAGATCCCCTGGAGGAGGGCATGGCAACCCACTCCAGTATTCTTGCTTGGATAAACCCATGACAGAGAAGGCTGATAAGCTACAGTCCACGGGGTTGCAAAGAGCCAGACATGACTGGGCACGCATGCAGAGGCACAATTATTTCCTTTGAACTTAGTACCATGGGCTGGATCCCAAGTTCTAGAGAGCTTGTCTGTCTCTGAACTCAGTAAAAGGTCAAACTCTGATGTGAAAACTGGAGTCCTTCCAGGGAGATTGACAAGGCTTTGGACAACATCCTACTTTTGGAAGTGGGAGCTGGGAGCAGAGGTAGTATGGGTGAGGAAGTGATAGGAGCAGCACCAAGAAAATAGGGTTATCAGAGAAGAACCTGAAGTTTCCTTGGTACCTAGATTTAGTGTTCCTGAGCCAGTGCTGAGTTGGTATAACCCAATAGGGACTTATATACAGTCCCAGTTCCCAGGACTAGATTAGTCGGGGTCTTGATATTTCTGGGACACCAATAAAATAGAGTAGTTTGCTAAAGCAGTGTTAATCCTTTCACTTATCATCAGTGCTGGTACTTCCTCATTCTAAATGAGCCCTGAAATGTGAAAGCTGGTCGGGATTGGAAGAGCTGGAATGAGTCAGCTACCCCTGTGATTCCAGCCCCAGCTTGCCTTGTTTCCAGCGACAAGTTGCACAACGGGATTAAAGTTTTGATTCTGAGTTCTTGGTGACTCATATGCTTAGTCAGGCAGTAATAACCATAGCAAATATGTTTATGCCTCTTCCTGTGTGCTAGGCATTGTTCTACCCCCTTGGCATGAAATAAGTCATTTAAACCACCCTAGGAAGCAATTTCTATTATTACCCCTACTTTAGAGATAAGGAAACAGAGGCAGAAAGGGTTTAACTGTCTTATGCAAGCTTTCAAGGCCAGGCAGAGGCAGAGCCAGTCTTTGAAGCCAAGCTATCTATACTTGGAACCCCTAAAGTACAGTGACGCTGCTGCTGCTGCCGCTGCTACTGCTGCTGCTAAGTTGCTTCAGTCATGTCTGACTGTGCGACCCCGTAGACAGCAGTCCACCAGGCTCCTCTGTGCCTGGGATTCTCCAGGCGAGAATACTGGAGTGGGTTGCCATTTCCTTCTCTAATGCATGCATGCGTGCTTAGTCTCTTCAGTCGTGTCCGACTCTGTGCGACCCCATAGACGGCAGCACACCAGGCTCCTCTGTCCACAGGAGTCTCTAGGTAAGAATACTGGAGTGGGTTGCCATTTCCTTCTCCAACAGTGACTCTGTGAGTGTTCATTTCTGTGTTGTGAAGCATTTTTCTGCATCAGGAAGTCAGTCCCTATTCCTGGACTGAATTTAAACAATCTGTTTTTTTTCCACAAGTTGGAATTTTCATACCTACAGAAGACCTGCAAATACTGGGTTGGCCAAAATGTTTGATTCTTTGGCCAACCCAGTATGATCAACCACAAAGCAGGGAAAAGGTGGAGCCCAGCAGAATGGATGCCACTGAGTGACCACGCGGTACAGACAGAAACACACACTGGGGTGAAAGGAGGGTACTGAGGACACGGGTCCAGTCCTCCCATGGCCAAGACAGGGTTTTGTTTTGTTTTGTTTAAAAAAACACTCTAAACCAAGATGGAGATATCTGTTGCTGATGAGAAAATCTCTCAGAAAGTAGGAGAGACAAGAGGTCCTTTTAACAAATGGTGCTGGAATAACTGGAGATCCACAGGCAAAAAAATAACACCCCAAATTAATTTAAGCCTGCTGCTGCTGCTAAGTCACTTGAGTCGTGTCCGACTCTGTGAGACCCCATAGATGGCAGCCCACCAGGCTCCCCCGTCCCTGGGATTCTCCAGGCAAGAACACTGCAGTGGGTTGCCATTTTCTTCTCCAATGCATGAAAGTGAAAAGTGAAAGTGAAGTTGCTCAGTCGTGTCCAACTCCTAGCGAGCCCGTGGACTGCAGCCTACCAGGCTCCTCCTTCCATGGGATTTTCCAGGCAAGAGTACTGGAGTGGGGTGCCATTGCCTTCTCTGAATCTAAGTGTAGATTTTACACTTTTGGCAAAAATTAACCCCAGATGAGTCATAGACCTAAATGTATATGCAGAACTATAAAACTTCTAGAAGATAACACAGGAGAAAATCTAGGTGACCTTGGGTTTGGCATAACTTTTAAAATAGAACACCAAAGACACAATCCAAACCGATGTCAGACTTCATTAAAATCAATATCTTCTACTACACAAAAGACGTCGTTAAGGGAACGAGAAGACAAGTCGCAGATTGGGAGAAAATGTTTGCAAAATGTGTATCTGATAAAAGGACTTGTATTCAGAATATACAAAGAACTCAAACCCAACAATAAGAAAACAAACCACCCAATTTTAAAAAGTAAAAGGTGAACAGACACCGTACCAAAGAAGATATCCAGATGGCAAACATGAAAAGATGCCCCATATCATATGTGACTGGGGAACTGCAAATTAAAATAACTATGAGATACCACTGTACATTGATTAGGAATAGCTAGCATCAAAAAGAAAAAAAAAAAAAAAACCAACACCAGCAAATCTGGAAAAGATGCAGAACAACAGGACCCCCCATTTGTTTTCGTTGCTGGTTGGAAGGCAAAGTAGTACAGCCACTTTCAAAGACAGTTGGGCAGTATCTTAAAAAGCTAAGCACAGTTCATATGTCAGCTCTCTCTCAATAAAGCTGCGGGAGACAGTCTTGCCACAAGATTCAGCAATCATGTTCATGTTTACCCAAGTGAGTTGGAAACTTGTGTTGTACACAAAGACCTGTACACGAATGTTTATAGCAGGTTTATTTATAATCGCCAAAAATTGGAAGCAATCAAGATGTCCTTAAACAGATGAATAGATGAATAAACTGTGATCTATCCAGATAATGGAATATTATTCAGTGTTAAGAAATGAGTTATAGAGCCATAAACAGCTTTATAAGGCAGAACCTTTAATGCATATACTAAGTGAAAGAACAGAGAAGGCAATGGCACCCCACTCCAGTACTCTTGCCTGGAAAATCCCATGGACGGAGGAGCCTGGTAGGCTGCAGTCCATGGGCTCGCTAAGAGTCGGACACGACTGAGTGACTTCACTTTCACTTTTCACTTTCATGCATTGGAGAAGGAAATGGCACCCCACTCCAGTGTTCTTGCCTGGAGAATCCCAGGGACGGGGGAGCCTGGTGGGCTGCCGTCTATGGGGTCTCACAGAGTCGGACATGACTGAAGCGACTTAGCAGCAGCAGCAGCGGCAGCAAGTGAAAGAAGCCAATCTAAAAAGGCTACATACTATATGATTCCAACTATAAAACATTGTAGAACAAGGCAACACTAAAGATCTAATTTTAAAAAAAAATCAGTGCTTGTTGGAGGGAGAGAGGGATATAAATGGATCACAGGTGATTTTTAGGACAAACTATTCCTGGCACGCTGCGATTCATGGGGTCGCAAAGAGTCGGACACGACTGAGCGAATGAACTGAACTGAACTGATTCTGTATGATATGATAATGGTGGGTATATGGCACGTATTTGTCAAAACTCACAGGCCTGTACTACACAAAGAATGAACTCAGATGAAAGCTATGGACTCTAGTTAGCATGTCGGTTCATCAATTATAATAAATGTTTCACACTACTGAGAACTATTAACTATAGAGGAAAGTGAAACAGAGAGGAACAGGGAAGGTGGGTGCATATGGGAACCCTTTACACAATCTGCTTGATTTTTCAGTAACTAAATTGCTTTAAAAAGTAAAGTCAGGCTTCCCTGGTGGTCCAGTAGTTAGGAGTCAGCCTTGGCATGCAGGGGACACTGGTTCAATCTCTGGTGCAGTAAGATCCACACGCCACTTAACAACTAAGCTAATCTGCTACAGCTACTGAAGCCCATGTGCCTAGGGCCTGTGCTCCATAACAGAGAAAAGCCACGGACCACAATAAGAAACCTGCACACCACATCTAGAGAGCAGCCCCCACTCACCACAACTAGAGAAAAGCTCGTGCAGCAACAAAGACTCAGCACAGCCAAAAATATAAGTAAAAAAATAAAATGATGAAAGTTTTTTAAAAAGTAAAGTCTTGGGAATTCCCTGGTGATTAGGGCTCTGTGCTTCCACTGCAGGGGACACAGGTTTGATCCCTGGTGATTGGGTGCCTTGTTGTGTGGTCAAAAAAAAAAAAAAGAAGCGGGGGGGAGTCTTAATTATTAAAAGGGGGAAGTACAAATGATGAGAAAATTGAAGGATTAATTCAGAAAATTCAACATCTGGCCCACCATTATAAGGACGCAAGTTCAGCATTTGGAGAGATTTTGTCTCTTTGGTTCATTGTTATGTCCCAAGAGCCTAGAACTGATTCTGGTATACCAGAGCTAGGTATAAAACAATGCTGTATAAAATATATTTAATATATATTAAAATATATAAACAATGCTAGGTACTCCAGAAAGAAAAAGCAGAGAAAATGGAGAGGACAAATTTATTAAGGAAATAATACATTTCTCAGAACTGAAGTATCCTCTGAAACAGAAAAATGAGGGACCAGAGGGCCAACAAAGCATGTTACCTGCCACTTCAGAAAATCCACAATAAGAAAAGACCCTGAAAGTTTACAGAAAGGACTAAGAAAGATTTGGCATTGGGTTTCTCGACAACACCAAAATCTCCACGAGAATGGAGCGACGTCTTCCAAATTTTGAGGGAAATCTCCAACCTAGAAATCTCTGCCTTGTTAAAATATTAATTGAATATGAAGATAAAATAAAGTCTTTTTCACACCAGCAAGGGCTTCAAAATTTCTCTCCACCAGCTCCTTCTCGGGAGCTTCCCTGGTGGCTCAGCAGTAAAGAATCCACCTGCATGCAGGAGATGCGGGTTTGATCCCCTGGTGGAGAAGATCCCCTGGAGAAGGAAATGGCAACTCACTCCCGTATTCTTGCTTGGATAATCCCATGAGAGAGGAGGTTGACGATCTACAGTCCACGCAGTGGCAAAGAGTACCTCCTATTCAGAGAGTTCCAGAAGGATGTACTCCACCAAAGGAAGGAATTAAACCATGAAAAAGGAAGGCACAGATTTTAGGAAACAGAGGCTTCAACACAGAGTGTGGACAAAGGAAATTCCCCAGGTGCTGACGAAGAAAAGTCAAGTCACACTGGAGAGCAGACCCAGTGAGCAGCCAGTCCCAATCGGAGCCAGGACAGAGGGGTCTCTATCTTTTTCTAAGTATGTACATATTCATGGTCATGTAAATACAAAATGTTGATTTAACCCCAATTTCAGAAATGCCCATATAGGGAGGTAGAGAGTGAAAGTGGGAAGGTGGAAATGAACTAAAGTCTCTCTGCTGCTGCTACTGCTGCTAAGTCGCTTCAGTCGTGTTTGACTCGGTGCGACTCCATAGACGGCAGCCCACCAGGCTCCTCCATCCATGGGATTCTCCAGGCGAGAACACTTTAGTGGGTTGCCATTTCCTTCTCCAATGCACGAAAGTGAAAAGTGAAACTGAAATCGTTCAGTCGTGTCCGACTCTTTGCCACTCTGTGGACTGCAGCCCACCAGGCTCCTCCATCCATGGGATTCTCCAGGCAAAAGTACTGGAGTGGGGTGCCATTGCCTTCTCTCATTCTATAGTAAAAAGTCAACATGTAATGCTTATGATTGAAAAATTGATAAAAAGCCACACAGCCCATTTGGTTAAAATATGGAGGTTATTACTTTGAAAACACCATCAGTTTCCTGTAGAGAGGAGGCCTCTGGATGGGGAAGCTGTCTCTCATTAGAAAGAAATATTATGATGTTCTTTGTCTTTTGAAGCTATGACATGTGTTATATCTTCAAAACACAAATTCAGTTAAAAAAAAAAAAAAAAAAAGAGGAAGAAAAGTTGTAGTAGTAACTCCAAAAGGACTCAAACAGATATTTAAAATGGATAACCAACCAGGACCTACTGTACAGCACAGGGAACTCTGCTGAAGATTGTGCGGCAGCCTGGATGGGAGGCAAGTTTGGGGGAGAAATGGAAACATGTACATGTATTGCTGAATCCCTTTGTCATCTACCAGAAACTATGACAACATTGCTAATTGTCTATACTCTGAGTTCAGCTCAGTTACTCAGTTGTGTTCAGTTACTCTTTGCGACTCTATGGACTCTAGCACACCAGGCCTTCCTGTCCTTCACCATCTCCCAGAACTTGCTCAAACTCATGTCCATTGAGTCAGTGATGCCGTTGTCCCCCTTCTCCTCCTGCCTTCACTCTTTCCCAACATCAGGTTTTTTCCAGTGAGTCAGGTTTTTGCATCAGGTGGCCAAAGTATTGGAGCTTCAGCTTCAGCATCAGTCCTTCCAATGAATATTCAGGGCTGACTTCCTTTATGATTGATTGGTTGGATCTCCTTGCA
The DNA here is from genome assembly GCF_029407905.1 of Bubalus kerabau. Lineage (NCBI taxonomy): Eukaryota > Metazoa > Chordata > Mammalia > Artiodactyla > Bovidae > Bubalus > Bubalus kerabau. Next base: position 19,045,374 of record NC_073635.1, on the reverse strand, counting down.
ATCCAAGGGACTCTCAAGAGTCCCTTCTCCAACACCACAGTTCAAAAGCATCAATTCTCTGGTGCTCAGCCTTTTTTATGGTCCAACTCTCACACCCATACATGACTACTGGAAAAACCATAGCTTTGACTATACAGACCTAAAATAAAGTAAACTTTTTTTTTTTAAGGACTCAAGCAGGGTCCTTTGGGCTGTCTGCTGATTATATGAGGATGGAGAGGTAGTGTACAGGTGACCTGTCCATCCCAAATTCCTTCTTTGGGACACAGAACCCAGATTGTATCTGGGGTCGAGTAGTAGGCTCATTTTGGTATATCAGCAACATCATTTTTGGTCTTTGCTCTCTGCCTCTCTGACTTTGAATCCTTCACAGGTTTGAAAATATTGCAATCATACCTTAGCAAGAGGGACAGATCCACATTTTATGGGACCTAAAACTTATATGACTTTGGAGATCCTTGCTAAGAAAAATAATACAAAGGAATATTTACTTATTATTATTTACAATGAGACAATATATCACAATTCAAAATGTTTAAAGCTGTTGAATACCCAAAGGCTAAAAATCCAGAGAAGTGATGTTACATTTATTAATTATCTCCCTGACACACCCTTAAAATAATTTTTTCCTATATTGTTTTGGATGCATAATCTTTGATCCCTATAACAAAATTTTATCATATTTTTATGGAGAGAATAGAAACATAATTCAGTCTTCTCTCTAGCAAGGTTGATTGAAATCTTTTTTTTTTTTTTTTACAATTGGTTGCTTAGAAAATGTTTTCTCTGGTATCTAAATCATTATTGGTAAAGCCATGTACACGTTTAATGTTGTCATCTTGAATATTGAAATGTCTTTTTGTTCTTTTTATTTATGAACTACTTCAGACACCTTACTTTTGTGGTATTACTTCAGACTTGTTGCCTGCAAACAAAGGAATTCTGATAAATGTTGTTGCATGCGATTTCCATCAATACAGGAAAGGGAAAAAAAAAAAAATATATATATATATATATATATATGGGCTTCCCTGGTAGCTCAGCTGGTAAAGAATCCACCTGCAATGCAGGAAACCCCGATTCAATTCCTGGGTGGGGAAGATCTTCTGGAGAAGGGATAGGCTACCCACTCCAGTATTCTTGGGCTTTTCTGGTGGCTCAGTGAAGAATTCGCCTGTAGTGCAGGAAACCTCGGTGTGGAAGATCCCATGGAGGAGGGCATAGAAACCCACTGCAGTATTCCTGCCTGGAGAATCCCCATGGACAGAGTTGCCTGATGGGCTACAGTCCACAGGGTTGCAAAAAGTCAGACATGACTGAGTGACTTAGTGTGCACAGCACATGAACACACACACACACACAGTGTATCATAATTCTCTATGCTGCATTTTCAAGTATATTCCTGACAAGAAAGAGCATGCATTTTGACTAAACTTGTTTGAGAGCTGAATCTTGCATTTACTGAAGATTGGAAGAATGTTCCCCATTTCATATCTTCCCAACTGAAGGATGTTTTTCAGTTCCAACCTTTCAAATCTTCTCCTTCACTGTTCTCATGCTTCCAGTGCCAAATGCCACAGGACTTTCCATGTCATGAAATGGCCTCTGTCCCCTGCATCTTACTGTCACGACTCCCAGCCAGTGAACAATAGGAGTAGCCCTTAGACATATTCAGCAGAGACCACAGCATTCAACAATATATATCACTAAACCCAAACTACATGTATCTCCAGCTCAACTTCCTCCACAAAGCCCAGGGAAAGCCACAATGTCCCCACCAGATGGGAAAGAATGATGGAAAGGAAATCAGAGAAGAAACAAGGTCTTTACTGACTGGTTAAAATATGCCTTGCAAATTTTATTGTTTTTAAAAACCATATGACCATGAGGCTCTATTTCTAGAGCCTTAGAAGGCCCAGTGCAAAGGATATGCCCTGTAGTTTAAGCTTCACTCCCTCTGACTGGCAATTAGGCAGAAAAATGGCCAGCACTCCAGTCCTTCTGCCTTGATATGAAATGTCACAGCTTCTGCCCTGAGGCCAAGGAATGGGGAGGTTTGGACTTGGGGCAGGTGAAGAGGTAGGGCTCATGCCTGGCTCACCTGAGCTGACCCTGGCTGTGTGGCTTAAGGGATGTGAGCAGAGGACAAAGGAGGTCACCCTGGAAGCACTTTCTCTGCCAGGTGGCAGGGGAGGAGGCAGGGTGGGGAGTGTTAAGGGAAGGCAGGAAAGAAAGGAAAACCTGGTCCCTAACAATCACTAGCAGGCACCAGAGAAAGTCTCTTCTGGCATTGGATCTTTGATTCACATCACTAGGATAATCAATTCATTGATTATTACCATTTTTTCTGAAGACAGCCATCTCTGCTGTATTTTTTTTTTTTTTTGGAAACAATATATTTAACTATATTTATTGTTCATGCCCCTTGAATTACTCTTTAAGGGGTAGAGCATATTTAAAAAAATATTTTATAATTTGTTTTTTTTAATTAATTTATTTATTTTGGTGAGTGAAGTTGCTCAGTCATGTCTGACTCTTTGCGACCCCATAGACTGTAGCCTACCAGGTTCCACCATCCATGGGATTTTCCAGTCAAGAATACTGGAGTGGGTTGCCATATTTATTTTAATTGGAAACTAATTACTTTACAATATTGTAGTGATTTTTGCCATACGTTGACATGAATCAGCCACGGATGTACATGTGTTCCCCATCCTGAACCCCCCGCTCCACCTCCCTCCCCATCCCATCCCTCAGGGTCATCCCAGTGCACCAGCCCTGAGCACCCTGTCTCATGCATCAAACCTGGACTGGCAGTCTATTTCACATATGATAATATACATGTTTCAATGCTATCCTCTCAAATCATCCCACACGTGCCTTCTCCCACAGAGCCCAAAAGTCTGTTCTTTACATCTGTGTCTCTTTTGCTATCTCGTATATAAGGTTGTTACCATCTTTCTAAATTCCATATTTATGTGTTAATATGCTATATTGGTGTTTTTCTTTCTGACTTACTTCACTCTGTATAATAGGCTCCAGTTTCATCCACCTCATTAGAACTGATTCAAATGCATTCTTTTTAATAGCTGAGTAATATTCCATTGTGTATATGTACCACTGCTTTCTTATCCATTCATCTGCTGATGGACATCTAGGTTGCTTCCATGTGTTGACTATTGTAAACAGTGCTGCAATGAACATTGGGGTTCACGTGTCTCTTTCAATTCTGGTTTCCTCAGTGTGTATGCCCAGCAGTGGGATTGCTGGGTCATATGGCAGCTCTATTTCCATTTTTTTTTAAGGAATCTTCACACTGTTCTCCATAGTGGCTGTACTAGTTTGCATTTCCACCAACAGTGTAAGAGGGTTCCCTTTTCTCCACACCCTCTCCAGCATTTATTGTTTGTAGACTTTTTGATAGCAGCCATTCTGACCGGCATGAGACTGTTCCTCCTTGTGGTTTTGATTTGCATTTCTCTGATAATGAGTATTGTCGAGCATCTTTTCATGTGTTTGTTAGCCATCTGTATGTCTTCTTTGGAGAAATTTCAGATTAGTTCTTTGGCCCATTTTTTTATTGGGTCATTTATTTTTCTGGAATTGAGCTGCAGGAGCTGCTTGTATATTTTTGAGATTAATTATTTGTCAGTTGTTTCATTTGCTATTATTTTCTCCCATTCTGAAGGCTGTCTTTTCACCTTGTTTATAGTTTCCTTCATTGTGCAAAAGCTTTTAAGTTTAATTAGGTCCCATTTGTTTATTTTTGCTTTTATTTCCATTACTCTAGGAGGTGGGTCATAGAGGATCCTGCTGTGATTTATGTCAGAGAGTGTTTTGCCTATGTTTTCTTCTAGGAGTATTATAGTTTCTGGTCTTATATTTAGCTCTTTAATCCATTTTGAGTTTATTTTTGTGTATGGTGTTAGAAAGTGTTATAGTTTCAATCTTTTACAAGTGGCTGACCAGTTTTCCTAGCACTACTTGTTAAAGAGATTGTCTTTTCTCCATTGTATATTCTTGCCTCCTTTGTCAAAGATAAGCTGTCTATAGGTGTGTGGATTTATCTCTGGGCTTTCTGTTTTGTTCCATTGATCTATATTTCTGTCTTTGTGCCAGTACCATACTGTCTTGATGACTGTAGCTTTGTAGTATAGTCTGAAGTCAGGCAACTTGATTCCTCCAGTTCCATTCTTCCTCAAGATTGCTTTGGCTATTCAAGGTTTTTTGTATTTCCATACAAATCATGAAATTAGTTATTCTAGTTCTCTGAAAAATACCGTTGGTAGCTTGACAGGGATTGCATTGAATCTATAGATTGCTTTGGGTAGTATACTCATTTTCACTATATTGATTCTTCTGATCCATGAACATGGTATATTCCTCCATCTTGGAGAAGACTCTTGAGAGTCCTTTGGACTGCAAGGAGATCCAACCAGTCCATTCTAAAGGAGATCAGCCCTGGGATTTCTTTGGAACGAATGATGCTGAAGCTGAAACTCCAGTACTTTGGCCACCTCATGCGAAGAGTTGACTCATTGGAAAAGACTCTGATGCTGGGAAGGATTGGGGGCAGGAGGAGAAGCAGACGACAAAGGATAAGATGGCTGGATGGCATCACTGACTCAATGGACGTGAGTCTCAGTGAACTCCGGGAGTTGGTGATGGATAGGGAGGCCTGGCGTGCTGTGATTCATGGGGTCGCAAAGAGTTGGACACGACTGAGTGACTGATCTGATCTGATCTGATTTGTGTCATCTTTGATTTCTTTCATCAGTGTTTTATAGTTTTCTATATATAGGTCTTTTGTTTCTTTAGGTAGATTTATTCCTAAGTATTTTATTCTTTTCATTGCAATGGCGAATGGAATTGTTTCCCTAATTTCTTTTTCTGTTTTCTCATTTTTAGTGTATAGGAATGCAAGGGATTTCTGTGTGTTAATTTTATATCCTGCAACTTTACTATATTCATTGATTAGCTCTAGTAATTTTCTGGTGGAGTCTTTAGGGTTTTCTACGTAGAGGATCATGTCATCTGCAAACAATGCATCTCTCCTGTATTTGGCTGAATGTGTTCATTCTGTGGACTGTGACAACAACAGCTTGCCATCAATTGTACTTTGGATCTGTCTCTCCTGTCATCAATTGTACGTGCAAAAGAAATATAAAAGGATATTACTGGTAGACCAAGGAAAATATAATGAAGAAGATGATTTCAGACAGAAGGTAATATATTCTACAGTCAAACAGATATTATTCTTGAAAGTCTGTTTATTTCTGGCTCTTGGAGGAACAAGGGGCTTCCCTGGTGGCTCAGTGGTAAAGAATCTGCCTCCCAGTGCAGGAGACATGGGTTCAATTCCTGGACCAGGAAGATCCCCTGGAGAAGGTAAATGGTACCCTACTCCAGTATTCTTGTCAGAAATCCCATGGATGAAAGAGCCTGGTGGGCTACAGTCCATGGGATTGCAAAAAGTCAGGCACAAATTAATGACTGAACATGCTCTTGGAGGAACAAACATTTTTAGAGGTTTAATTTGTGCCATTTGTATTATCTCCTTTAATCTCACAATAATCCTGAGAGGAGGTGCTATTAGTTGTATTTTGTAGAGAAGGACACAAGCCCACGGTAAAATTAAAATGTTTGGGGTCTGAACAAGATAACACAAAGGTTGTCTGACTCCCAGGCTGTGTTTTCCCACCACCTCACACTGATCACAGAAAACCACCCATAATATCAAGTCCCCGGGCTGGTCAGTGTCCTCCCCACTGAAGGGATTGGTGTCTAGGCCTGTCACGTTCTGAGCATCCGGACCCTGACCAAAGCAAAGAACCTATCTTGTCCTTTACAGGCCTGCTCAGAGCTTGCAGACTGATCCTGACAACTAACTGATAGATTTTATTCTTTTCCCTGAAGAATTACCCCTATTCTCAGAAGCAAGCCCTAGAACTAAGAAAGGTTGTATAAGACTTCTTTTATTAATAGAAATAGTTAAAAATTTCATTTTCAGATTGCAGATTAGGGAGTTTTGAAAGTTAATAATGCTGAGTTGGATGAGTTTTTTCAAAAAATCCTTTCATTTTGAAGCTATTGTAAATATTATAGAGACATATTTTCACTCTATATCCTGGGAAACTGTCAACCAAACACTGGCTTCCTTCTCTGAGTTCTGGTGTCTGAAACAAAAGCTGATATTTCTTGCTTGCGTGCCTGGTTGTTTTTCAAAACGAAACCAGAAGATTCTTAGCCTTCGGGCAGCGCTAGTAGCCACAGACAGCTGGCAATTCTGCAACCACAGTGAAGAGGTTAGGGGAAACTCCCACTAGGTCCCACACACAGATCCGCTGTGTATGCATGTTTATACATATTTTTTAGTGAAGCACAAAATGTAGACTCAGAGAAGCACAACTGCGGTTACACACTGAACTATCTTCCTGTCCTACTTTGTGATTCACTGGACAAGTGGTTTGGGGGCTGAGAGAGGAGGGGGCCAGGAGCGTGAGCCCTTTGATTACATCAAAGCTTTAGAGACGTTTCTGGAAGAATAAGCAGATTGTCTTCATTTTCTAAATATGTGTATATATATATATATATATATATATATATATATATATATGCTGCTGAGTCACTTCAGTCGTGTCCGACTCTGTGCGACCCCATAGACGGCAGCCCATCAGGCTCCCCCATCCCTGGGATTCTCCAGGCAAGAACACTGGAGTGGGGTGCCATTTCCTTCTCCAATGCATGAAAGTGAAAAGTGAAAGTGAAGTCGCTCAGTCGTGTCCGACCCTCAGCGACCCCAGGGACTGCAGCCTACCAGGCTCCTCCATCCATGGGATTTTCCAGGCAAGAGTACTGGAGTGGGGTGCCATTGCCTTCTCTGATATATATATATATATATATATATATATATATATATATAACATATGTCAGGCAATGGAGACTGTTGCTTTTTCCCACACAGTCGCATGTAGCTATTTCAGTCTCCATGGCAGGAAGAGGTCCTTGAAGACCTGTATGCCTTGTCCCATAAAAGAGTAGAAGCAATCATGATGCCAGATCCATGCTGGCAAACCTCAAATGACTTTTTAAGAAATTAATTAATTTAATTGGAGGATAATTACTTGACAACATTGTGATTTTTTTTTTTTGCCACATATCAACATGAATCAGCCACAGGCATACTTGTGTCCACTCCCACCTGAGCCCCCTACCCACCTCCCTCCCCATTCCGTCCCTCCAGGTTGTCAAAGAGCACCAGCTCTGGGATTTTCCACAGGACAACAGTTATCATCATGGGGACTTCCCTAGTGGTCCAGTGATTAAGGCTCCATGCTTCCACTGTAGGGGATGTGGGTTCCATCCCTGGTTGGAGAGCTAAGATCCTTTGTGCTGCACAGCATGGCCGAAAATAAGAAATAAATAAGTAAAAATTTTAAAGTAACATAGAAACTATTTTAAAAAATGATCATCATGTTTGGAGACATCTTTCTCATGGGGAGCCCAGTGAATGATAGCCCTGTCTTTGACCTTTCCCTCTGAGTCCCTAAATCTCACTAGCCACAGAACAGTGAGGCATCTGCTCCTAAGTCTCCCTCCCTAGGGCCCCCTCATCCCACTCGATGCCCCAAAACTCTCTGATGGCTCTGGGTTGCTCAGAACCCCCAAAGTGGGGCACAACTTTGCTATTCCCTGGCTAGCAATATTGGCCTCACCTGGGGGCTGGTCAGAAATGCAGCATCCTGTGACCTAGCCCTGACCTGCTGGATGGAGTCTGCATCCTAACAGGACCCTTGGTGACTTGTGGGCATGTGTGTTTGTAAAGGGCTGGTCTACACTATTTTCATAAGGGTACAGCTGAGCCTTGTTACCAACTCACATATGACCTGGGGCAGGTCAGGACATACCTCTGGGCCTCAGTTTTCTCATTTGTGAAATGAAGAAGTAAAACCATCCTCAGGTAGCTCCAGAGTCAGGCCAACCACTCACCTCTGGGTCAAATGAGTCAACCCCCCACAAGCCTTAGTCTGTGCTCAGTTGCTAAGTCAAGTCCGACTCTTTGCAACCCCATGGGACAGGCTCCTCTGTCTATTGGATTTCTCAGGCAAGAAGGCTGGAGTGGGTTGCCATTTCCTACCCCAGGGGATCTTCCCAACCCAGGGACTGAACCCACATCTCCTGTGTCTCCTGCATTGGCAGGCAGATTATTTAACACTGAACCACCAGGGAAGTCCTTAGTTTACTTATTTGCAAAATAGCAATATTAAGTTCCCATCTGATGGGGCTATTGTAGAGAGGGGGATGGATGAAAAAAATCTGTATTTTTTTCCTGTTGCTGCTGTAGTAAGTTATCCCAAAGTTAGTGGCTCAAGGAAAAAACACTTTTAAATTACAGTTCTAGAGATCAGAAGCCTGAAATGGATGTCACTGGGCCAAAACCAAGGTGATTACCCACCAGATAATCCAAAACAATCAACCCATCTCACTGTCAACTGATTAGTAACCTTAATTCCATCTGCAGCCTTGATTCTTCCTTTGCTGTCTAATGTAACATAATCACAGACTCCAGGGATTGGGACACAGACATCTTTAGGGGGCAAATTTTGGCCACCACATGGCATTAGGGAGTTATCACTGCCTGGCAAGTAGTCAGCACTCAATAAATGTTAGGTGTTTTTATCCTGTTTTATAGGAGCAGAGCAGTGGAGTGGCTGTGTTTTCATGATGAAGTTGAAACAGAGTAGGACCCTACGGGCCCTGTCCTCCACGTCCTCAGCCTGCCCTTTGTCTGTGAAAAACTCTAGCCAAAGAATAAGTTTAATCAGAGAAGTGAGAAAATGCAGAAGCAAAGGAAAACAGTCCAACAAGACTAAATAATAATAATAGTTTGGTCATTAAGCAAAGTCAAGGACCTTTGGTTCCTCCTCAAAGGCTATAGATAAGATTCTGAGCTATGTCCTATGAGCTGTCTTATAGATATTACTGAAACCCCCACCAGGTCAAAGAAGTTCACTACACAATGACCAGACTATAAGCCATGACATAAGTTGCCGCAGTTCTGAGAACTGGCCTCAAGGAAATGGGAACAAACCAACCCTGGAACTGAAGACTAACTGTACTTAAAACAATCAAGATGACACTGGCCAGACCACTGATGACCAATTTGAAGATGACTGTCGGAGCTGACGGTACTGTTTCTGCATGTAGCCCCCTCCCTGAGCCTATAAAAGCTTTTGCCCCCTGATTGTCAGGGTAGGGAATTGACCTTTGGACAGAAGTCTGCTGCTGCTGCTGCTAGGTCACTTCAGTTGTGTCCGACTCTGTGCGACCCCACAGACGGCAGTCCACCAGGCTCCACCATCGCTGGGATTCTCCAGGCAAGAACACTGGAGTGGGTTGCCATTTCCTTCTCCATCTCCTTAGTTGCCAGCGGCCAAAATAAACAAACTTTCCTTCCCACCAACCTGGGAAGGCTTTTGAGTGTTGAGCAGCCAGACCCCACTTCCTGTCACAAACTAACCAAGACTGTTTCCATAGATGTGTCTTCTGGTTCTGGCTTGTCTTATCTGCTACAACTTTGGCTCCTGTGGTTAGACACACATCCCTAACTAGGGGGCTCCCACACCCCCTGACGAGTCAGCCACATCCCATGTCTAAAGCTTGAGAAGCTTTCATGTATACGTGTGGATAATAAGTTACAGCTTCATGACAGTTACAGAGTTCCCTGAACCCATTATCTGAGTTTTCTCCTGCAGACCACCTATCCTCTATCATGTTCATTCATTTGAGAAATACTGAGTACCTCTCAGGGGCTTCCCTGGTGGCTCAGTGTTAAGGAGTCCACCTGCCAATTCAGGAGACACAAGAGACACAGGTTTGATCCCAGTGTCAGCAAGATCCCTTGGAAGAGGAAATGGCAACCCACTCCAGTATTCTTGCCTGGAAAATCCCATGGACAGAGGAACCTGGCAGGCTACAGTCCATGAGCTCACAGAGTTGGACACGACTTAACGACTGAGGATGCATGCACCAGTACCTTTCAGGTGCTGGGCACCAAAGCTAAAACAAGGTTGAGAGGGCTTATCTCCATTTGTCAATAGAAACCTATGTACCTACAGAGGTGACATGGGAGCTGCCAACAGGGTTCAGAGGGAATCTGGGAGGCCCTGGCTTCTCCGAGCCTCACTTCAACAGAGCAGCTTCACAAGAGACTCTATGGCCATCAGTGCAAAGACTTTAGACCAATTCTTTGTATTATACTTGGTTACCTCTCAGCTATATAACATCTGAGTGCAAATCATTGAACTCTTTAACAAAGTATTGTAGAGAATCAATCATAATTGTTTTGTTTTTTTTTTTTAAAAGCAGCTTCAATTTTTTTTCTGTTTCACACAGTGGAGTTCTGTGTAGTATTTTGTTTAAAAGCAGAGTCCGCTTTCCAGGACCTGGCACTCAGTGTACTCAGTTGCTCACTGTCCGATTCTTTGCGACCCCTTGGACTATAGACCACCAGACTCCTCTGTCCATGGAATTTCACAGGCAATAAAAGTGGAGTGGGTTGCCATTTCCTACTCCAGAAGATCTTCCTGACCCAGGGATCAAACCCACGACTCTTGCATCTCCTGTATTGGCAGGCAGATTCTTTACCACTGCACCACTTGGGAATCCCTTGGCACTCAGTGGACCCTTGCAAATAAGTAAAGCTCTGTGTGTCTGCAAACCACTAATCTAGGATATGGGGCCCCTTTCCAGCTGAGTCTCCTGGGTTGGCCCCTGGGTTTGCTAATGCTGACGCCCCAAGTTCTCTGGTCCTGAGCCTGGAAATGCCTTCTCACCTCAGCTCAGTTGCACAGCTTCCCCTGAGTGCCTTGAGCTGCTCTCCCTCCTTTGTCCTCACTAGTTTTGACTTCCTCTCTTTTCTTTCCATTTCTAGGCACCACCCTCCACCATCTTTTGGTCCACTTCTGGTATTTCTGGAGCACATGTCGCCCCTCTTACCATCTTTCTGTCTCCTGTCAGTTAAATCCTGGTTTATCATCATAGTAATCAGCTCAAACCCCCGGTAATATTTGTTGCCTTCTTCTAAAAGGGATTCAACCTGCCCTGCTTCCTGGGGGAGAGGAGAAATCACCCTCCTCCCCTTTCCAGCGCTGCCCTCTCCCCCCTCATCCATACTCCACACTCCCTCCCCCGCCTTACCATAGAGCAACAACAACCCTTACACAGGGCTTCCCCCGTGGCTCAGTGGTAAAGAATCCACCTGCCAATGCAGGAGACACAGGAGACTCGGGTTTGATCTCTGGGTTTGATCTAGGCAGATCCCCTGGAGGAGGGCACGGCAATGCACTCCAGTATTCTTGCCTGGAGAATCCCATGGACAGAGAAGCCTGGTGGGCTAAAGTCCGCAGGGTCACAAAGAATCAGACACGACTGAGGGACTAAACAACAACAACCCTCATACAGCTCTTCTCCGCCCCAGGGGATTTGAAATTACTTAAATTAAGCTGTTTCATCATTCCCTTCCAATCACTTCTAATAACACCTTATATTTATAGCTCTTTTGAGTTCACAAAGCTCTTTGACATTATCGCATTTAATTTGAGCCTCAGACGCCCGTATGAGGTAAGCAAGGCGGTGACTTTTTCTTCTCTTTTTGCAGAGAAGGAAACCGGCTCTGGGTGAAACAGTGCTTTGCTGAAACCGCTGCAGTAAAACCAGCTGCAAGTTGAGGTTTGCCCAAGCACAACCCTCTCTGCACTGTGTATTCAGCCTTGCATCCAAGAAGTAAGAAGGTTCAGGGCCTGTTTCATGTTTGTTTCGGAGGTGGAATTGGCAAAGGAGCAAGTTGCTCTTGATCCTGCCTGTGGCTGTTGGAAAACTTGCCTCACCCTCCTCACATTAGTTGCCTGTTGAATTTGGAACCTGAAACAAAGAAATCTTCCGTTTGCTTGTTTGCATTTTATATTGTTTCCTTTTTTGACTTCATAGAAAGGGAAGAAGCTGGAAACTTGCATTTATGTCATAGTTAGTCACTTTAATTAGGCCATGACACTTGAAAATTAAGCCAGCTTTGTCATGAAAAGCAAGTTTCACGAAGACACATAGTTTGGCAATATTCTGCACAGCACACCCTTGACCTGCCACAGAATAGAAGGGTAGTTAAGATACCATATCTGAATTATTCGGTAACAGAAATAAATTCTTCTGGTCTCAGGACTCCAAATACTAAGAAATACAAATGTAGGCTGTAAGGGATCACTAGACAGTCAGTTCCTGTCATTTCTGTTCCCTCTCCTCTGCCTTCCTTGGAGAAAGCTGTACAATTTGGGCTGTTCTCAGAACCTTGGAGACATGTGAAGTACTTTGTATTTTCAAACTTTTTTTTTTTTTTTGGTTAAAATTCATACTGAAAGAAACGACAGATTACACCTTCAGAGCCAGGCAAGAGGGGGTGGAAACTGTTGTATTCTGCTTGGGAAAAGTGGTCACCCTAAAAGCTAATCAGTTTTCAGATCAGCTTTCCTCTTACTGAGTCAGGCTGGGAGCAGAATAAGAAATAAATGGTTCCAAACTTGAATGCAAAACAAGAAATACCTCTGACTAGATGGTACTGAATTGAATGAATGAATGTAGAATGCTTTTCCATCAAAGGAAGAACCAGGTGGTTCTGGATTAGGAAGAGAGGAGTCAGTGTGATTCAGTCATGACTTAAATAAACATATATTATAATTTTCCCTGCTGAAGGGCCCTAGAAACAATGACACCTCAGTAACAATAAACACACCATGTGTCCAGATATTGGTTTCTAAATGTCATTCCCCTGGATTTGTAATGAAAAGGAACAGTTTCAGGGCTGGGGAAGGGAATACAAGAAAAGCCTTTGATATGCCAGAAAGTAGAAAAGCAAAGACTTGCAGGTATTCATAAAAAATATCATTCAGGGACTTCCCTGGCAGTCCAGTGGTTAAGACTCCATGCTTTCATTGCATAGGGCACAGGTTTGATTCCTGGTCAGGGAACTAAGATGACTCATGCGACACAGCTTGGCTGAGAAATTTCAAAAAAAAGAGACAAGATCATACAAAGACATTCATGAGTCTTAAATGCGTATTGGTCAGTGAAAGAAGTTGGTCTGAAAAGGCTACATACTGCATAAATACTGCATAATTACATTATGTAATATTCTGAAAAATGCAAAGCTATAGAGAGGCTAAACAGAGCAATCTAGGGTGGGGAAGATTGACTGAATAGGTGAAACACAGGGAAACTATTCTGAAAAGTAAAGAATTTTTTTACAACACAAAAAATCACTTTGAGACTTATCTGTTTTCCAACTTCAGACTTTACTGTATAGAATTTTCTAAAAGGAAAGAACACACAATATACTTACATATGTATGTATTATAGAATATATAGGAAAAACTGAAAACTGCAAGTGTTGATATGTAGGGTTTATAAATGCATGTAGGCAATATCTTGGGAGATAGAGTATAATAAAGTTTCAATACATATTGCAATTTGTTTAATAGACTGATTCATTTGATTCAGACATCACCTTAGGTTCCATGGAAAAGAGAAAGTGTTACTCGCTCAGTCATGTCTGACTCTTTGCAACCTCATGGACTGTAGCCTACCAGGTTCCTCTGTCCATGGGATTCTCCAGGCAAGAATACTGGAGTGGGTTGCTGTGCCCTTTTCCAGGGGATCTTCCTGACCCAGGGGTCTAACCTGGGTCTCCCATATGGCAGGCAGATTCTTTACGATCTAAGTCACCAGGGAAAGTTTCATACTAAATTGTAAATAGACTGAATGAAGTTTAATAACAAGTGCTGCTGCTGCTGCTATGTCGCTTCAGTCGTGTCCGACTCTGTGCGACCCCATAGACGGCAGCCTACCAGGCTCCCCCGTCCCTGGGATTCTCCAGGCAAGAACAAGTGCAACTGAATTAAAAACAGAGTTTCCCTCTCCATCATGTCCTACCCCACTGCTGCAAAAAAAAGTGTCATAAAACGTAAGGGACCTATATGTCACAGACCCTGGGGCATGAAAGGCCAGAATATCATTGATGAGGCTGTCACTCTGCTTGCACCTATTCAGAAATCTAGAACCCACCTGTAATGCCTCTGAGAAGGGGACATTTTTATTTACTGTGAAGTCAAATGGACCCTGTCAAATGAGCCCATCTTTCATGGTCCCAGTTGTAAAGGTGTCTACAGAAGATGTAGAGATGGACTATCACCTGAAACCTACAGAAATTCAAGCCTCACGCTGCTCCTGGGCTAAATCTCATGGTCCTCTGAAGAATAACTTCCTCACCAGTGTGCCTCATCTAGGGTACACACCCACACACCCTTACTCACATTTACACACACTCACATACGTTTCCCCCTTTTCTTCCCTGAATACTCATTTCCAAGGCAAACTCTGCATCGCACCATTTGTTTTCTTTCTTTCTTTCTTTCTTTCTTTTTTTGTCTATGTAAGGAGCATGGGGACAAGCTTACAGAGAACTGCAAACTTGTGCAGAGTCAGTATTTGTAAAACCTCTCAAAGTGACTCTTATCACTATCAAAATAGACTAGGTCAGCAGCCCGAAAAGGAAGTAAAACACAGAGGAAGAAAGATGATCTTCTTAAACCAGCATAAACATCCTTATTTATTTGTCGTGGCCTCTTATTATCATCACTTTTCTTTGCTGGAATAGCATGAATATTTTTTTCGTGAGCTGTTATCACCAATTAGCCCAGAAAAAGGATAGCACTTATTTATCACTCTTTCTACTTTCTGCCTTTCTTGTCACAACCATTTTCAATCTCTTTCCAAGATACTGGTTGGCACCATGTATCATGTCCTCCCTTGGACGCTTTTACCAGCAACACTAAGAGAATCTATTACTTTTGTCTTCCTGGCGAGTCACACAGTTTATTAAAAGCATCTCAGGGCCAGTGTGAGTGCAGTTGACTTAATAGTTGATGAAACACAGAGGAAGTTTTTTTTAATTAGGTGAAGGCACACATGTCTTTATGTTAAAATTCTTTTGGCCACTATCCCTGGTAGTTCAAGCGATGTTTAATATGACAATTACCCTTAAACAATTCAAGCAATTTGGGTTTGGCTGCAAAGGAAGGAACTGATCACTGGAAACTTTACAAAATAATCAGGGAAAAGATTACTCTCTCTCAGTTCTCTACAGAATTGGGGAGTGTTAGAGCAGGAAGGGACTTTGGGGGGTTGTCCATTTTAATTTAATTTGATTTAATTTTAGAGATGAGGAGGCTGGGGGCCAGGGAGTTCTGATTCCTCATTGAAGGCTAGCGATTAGCGGCTGGACAAAACAAATTTGACCCAGTGTTTTTCCATTAAACCATGGATTTGTATTAGTTTTGGACTTTCAGACAAGAAAGAAATATGTTTGTTAATTAAATTGCATCCATATTACAATCATAGTGCTGAATATCATAAAGGTCTATAGAAAAATGTAACCAAAGGGCATATGGCTCTAGGCCTTAAACACTGATTTCTGGGAATATTTAAGTGCCTTCAAGTTCAGTAAGGGATTCAGAAGAAATCATAGTCGACATTTTCTAATTTCTTTGAAGAATAGACAGCGATAGAAACTGTTTTGGTTAACAGATGTGTGTGTGTGTTCAGTCATGTCCAACTCTTTGTGGCCCCATGGACTGTAGCCCACCAGGGTTCTCTGTCCGTGGAATTTTCCAGGCAAGTTTACTGGAGTGGGTTGCCATTTCCTACTCCAAAGGATCTTCCTGACCCAGGGATCAAAACCGCCTCTCTTCATTTGTAGAAGGATTCTTGACCACTGTGGCTCAGCTGATAAAGAATCCGCCTGCAATGCGCAAGACCTGGGTTCAATCCCTGGGTTGGGAAGACCCCCTG
The DNA here is from genome assembly GCF_029407905.1 of Bubalus kerabau. Classification (NCBI taxonomy): domain Eukaryota; kingdom Metazoa; phylum Chordata; class Mammalia; order Artiodactyla; family Bovidae; genus Bubalus; species Bubalus kerabau. The sequence goes on along the minus strand of NC_073635.1, from coordinate 19,029,477 downwards.
GAGAAGGGAAAGGCTACCCACTCCAGTATTCTGGCCTGGAGAATTCCACGGACTGTATAGTCCATTGGTTCCCAGAGAGTCTGACATGACTGAGATACTTTCACTTCACTTCACTTCACTTCACTTCTTTACCACTAGCGCCACCTGGGAAGCCCCTTGGCCAAGAGAGGAGACAGTCAGGTATTGCTGGGAACTAAATGTTTTCTGCCAGTTGCTCTTAGTTTCAGTCATCTTGAGATGCCACTGAAAATGGGATCTATGGGAAGAATTAAAGGCATGGAGATCATTATGGTTGAGAGGTCAACCATTCTGGATAGGGATGGAAAATGATATTTCTTAATATCTAAGTCACTGGCAAGGCCAGGAACTGTGGTCAGGAGCCCTCATTCTGCACCCTCTGTATATTAACCTTACCTGTCTTCTCCTGTGTTATATTAATATATTAATTATTATATTAATACTACCATCATCAGGCTTCTCCTGTTATCCAAGTAAAAGGAACTGTTAGGTAGGTAGAATAGGGAAAAGGAGTCCAAAATGGCGGTGGCTAAAAGACAAGGAAGGTCAAAGGAAGGTCCAAGGACCAGAGTGAAGACTTCAGGCAGAACAAACAACACTCCTGGCTAAGCCCAATTTGCATAGGGCAGGCCCAGGTGGAGGAAAAAACATATAAAAGGAGGAGCCAAAGCGCTTTCTCACAGACTCTCTCTCCCGCATGCGTGCGCTCTTTTCTTTCTCTCTCTCTCTGTCTCACTCTCTCTCTCTCCTGCCATCTTCTAAATAAAATGGAGCTGTAACACTGATTTGCCTAAGAGCTGTAGCACGGTTTGTCCAAGATCCGAGAGCTGTGATGCGCCAAGGGCTTTAATGTCCGTTGCTCCAAATCTTTGTTGTGCCGAGACAAAGAACCGAGGAACATACGCTCGCGTGACAGAACCATTAAAAAATCATTTGGGGGAATTTCTTTGTGGTGCAATAGCTAAGACTTGGTGCTTTCCCTTGTAGGGACCCAGTTCATCCCTGATTGGGGAACTATGATCCAGTAAGCCACATGGTGCAGCCAAAAATAATTATTTTGGTGTTCTCCCATACTTTGTTAAAATTTGGGCATATAGGAAGCTCTTCATTTGTGTTTTACTTTTGTTATCAATTATTTAGTTGATTTGGAGAAATTGTACCAAGTTTGGGTCCACCAATTTGTAACCATAAGGTAGACCAGTTGACCACATTGCAGAATGGAAACCCACACCTGGAACCTCTCCAGGTAGTCTAAATGTGAAGCCACACTCCTTGTGAGTAACCACCTCTGAGGTTCACCCCTAGTTCTCACTGCCTCTTATTGAATCTCTCTCATGTATGTTTTCTCTTTGTTTTTCTCTCAGGTTAGTGGTGCTTCCTGTAGATAAGGCACTAAACATCTCAAGTCAGAGTATATCACTCTTTTTGCTTTACAGGTTACATTCAGCAAACAAGACATGCTGGTCAATATAAATGCCTCTTGCATTGGATTTGGCTTCTGATTTATCATTTTCAGTGTCAGGATAATTACGGATTTGCTTTCAACAGCAGATTCATCTATCCAGTGGGTCATTAACTCCATTTCAATGAACACTCACTAAACACCTTCATTGAGCTTACTGTTCTGACAGGCACTGTAGAAAACACGGTCTCTTCAGGCAATAGAATCTAATTTATTTAACTTGTCATATTATTGTAATTTAGATGTGCTTCCTGTAGTTTGCTCATTTTATCTTCCATTTCTCAGTTTTTTAAAACATCAGAGCAATAAGTAGGGCAATAGCTGCTTAGTAAATTTTTTTATGCACATTATTCTTCTGCTTCTGAATTTGTAAACTAATCAATTCATATACTAATCTGCTATGGATCTGTGTTATTTAATAAAAAATAAACCTGAAAATAGTACATTAATATTTATCAATGTTTAACTGACTAAAGTCAACCTTATATATATATTTAAATTAAGTATCACTGTAAACGATGGAACCATAAAAAATTCCTGAACATTTTGGGTCAGATTTTTCAAATCTGAAAGGAATGAAAAAGCTTGGGTTATCAGCAGTAATCTTTTAAAACTCAGGGTGCTTGAAGGACAGCCAAAATTATAATGAGCTTGAAGCAAATTATCTAATTAATCTTGGTTGATGCAATGACTGTCCTAGCTTGTGAAGCCACCTGTCTCCATTTGAAGATGTCAACATCAAAAGTGAAACATTTACTGAGAGCCTACAATGCTTCAGGCAGTGGAGAGGAAAGCAAAATGAAAGGACCTCACTTTAGTGAGCTTATAATTACAAGGGAAGTAATGGGGAGGGTATTTTAGGGGAGAAATAAATAGAAATAACAAGATAATACTGAGCAAGAAGAAAGTTTAGGATGAGCTCAGGAAAATAATTCCTATCAAAGTTCTCAGTGTAATCACTGGAGACATTATAGTGTATAATGTTGTTGGGGTTATTAATATTAATCATAGTAATCATCATTTCTTATGAGTGCAGCATACAGAACAATTCTGCAGTGGTAGGATGATGGAACAGATAGAGCTGAACAAGGAAGGCTGTGCGGTTTATGAATTCTAAGAACAGAAGGATTTACGTACTTCATTATCAGAGGTAAGTGCTGCCTGACCACATCCAAACACGTGTCTTCTTTGCAACTCTACTCTTTTAATTAAAGAAGATGATCCTTAATGTTACTGACTCACTTGAAAAAAACACTACATCCAAGAATGTTCAGTTATCATTAGTGGGGAGCATGTGTATCCATCTTCCTGTTTTCTTTCATCTTTAAGAAGTAATCAAAATACTTACAAAATAAGTTTCTCTTGTTATTGTGCATAATTATTTGCTTATCTTGCAACTATGTGCGAGATAAATCAGGTGAAGAATAAAGAATGGAACTTTAGTAGAAAAACTAAAGAAATTTAGATGACCAAATCATTTTTCATTGAATTTTTTATTTAAAAAATTGTAGATACACATACAATTATAACAAATAATACAGAAAGTATCTTCAACTCAGTTTCCCTCAACACTTTGCAAAACTGTAGTATAATATCACAACCAGGATATTGACATTGATACAATCCACTGACACTATTCATATTTTCCTAGCTTAACATGTATACTTAATGTGTACTTAATCTTATACAATTTAATTACATGTAGGTTCATGTGTCTATCACCACAGTCAACATGTAGAACATTCCATCATCACAAGGATCTCTCCTGTTGCTTTTTATTAGTAACATCCAACTTTCCTCTCACCCTGTTAATAACCCCTGGCAACCACTAATCTATGTCCTATTTCTAAAATGTTGTCATTTCAAAATTATTGTCTAAAGGAATCATACAGAATTACCTTTTGAGATTGGCTCTTTTCACTGAGCATAATTCCCTGGAGATATATCCAAGTTACTATTTGTATCAGTAGTTCATTGCTTTTGATTGCAAAGTAGTATGTCATGGTACGTATGAACCATAGTTTGTTTAACCACTCACCTGTTGAAGGACATTTGGGCTGTTTCCAGTTTTTAACTATTACAGAACACTGCTATGTACATTCATAAACAGGTGTTCATTATGTTTGTCCAAGAGTGCAATAGTTAGATCAGATGGTTACTGCATATTTAGACTTATAAGAAAACATCAAATTGTTTTCCAAGTGGCTGTACCATTTGTAATTCCCACCAACAATGTATCAGTGATCCAGTTTCTCTGCATCCTTGCCAGCACCTGGTGTTGTCAGTATTTTTAATTTTAGCCATTATTGTGGGCGTACAGTGATATCCCATCATGGTCTTAATGTGGATTTCTTGAATGGCAAGTGATGATGAACACCTTTATATTTATTTGCCAACTGTATGACCTCTTCAATAAAAGTGTCTTCATGGCTTTTATCAAAAATTATCATGACTGACAAGGGTTTATTCCAGGAATACAAGAATGGTTTAAGACATGAAACCCTATTAAGATAATTTTCCACCTTAATAAAATTTAAAATAAGGGATAATCTCTATATATGTTCTCCTCCAATTCAATAAGATTAGACATTTATCTATGATGTTTAAATAATTGAAAAGAATACTTTAGAAATTAGGAACAGAAAGAAAATTTCTTCAAGTGATAAAGGGTAATTATCAAAAATCTGCCACAATTATAATACTTAGTGAAACATTAGAAGCATTCTATTTAAAGTCAGGAAAATCACAGAGATATCACCATTACTATTTCCATTCAACTCAGTTCTAGAAGTCTTAGTCAGAGCTAAAAAAAAAGAAAGAAAGAAAAAGAAAGAAAATGGAAGGGGAAAAAAATCAGTTCCAAAGAACTTGATTGTTCAAACAGTGCATCCAAGAGAATCTACAAATTTTTCAAGCTAATAAGATGGTGTGTTACAAGAGCAGTATTAGAAAGTCAGTGGCATTCCAGGACACTAACAATGACCAATCAGATTATAATTAAAAAAAAAATGTCCATTTACAAAATGCAATAGGAATACAACTAACATGAAATATATGAAAAAAATATGAAAAACCTTATAATGTATTACCTAGAAACATAAAAAGACCTAAATAAATACGGAAATAGACCATGCTCATGATTTGGAAGACTCACCACAGTGATGTCAGTTTTTCCCCCAAATTAATCTACAGATTTAATGTTTTATCTTGGGCTTTGACAAGTTGAGCCTAAACGTCAGGGATCGAGTCCAGGTCTCCTGCATTGTGGGCAGATTCTTTACCATCTGAGCAACAAGACAAGGCTCTTCAGGACAGCTAAAAAAATTTGGAAGGAAAAAGTAGAAGAAAGGATAAAAATATGTAAAAAGATATCACCTTTTCAAATACCAACATTTATTATAAAACTATAGAAAGGAAAACAATGTACCATTGACAAAGGGGCAGAAAAATAGGCCAATTAATCAGAAAAAAAAATGTCCAGAAAAAGAGCTTGGCAAGTGTGCAAATTTGATAGCTAACAGAGGGAGCATTACAACTCAGTGTAGACAAGATGACTAATTAATAAAGGATGCAGGAACAATATGTTATTGTAGGGAGGGAAACGTTTAGAACTTCATCTCATTTTGTACACACGCTCAATTATAGACAGATTAAACACACCAAAGCCTTTGACTGTGTGGATCACAACAAACTGGAAAATTCTTCAAGAGATGGGAATACCAGACCACCTGACCTGCCTCCTGAGAAATTTGTATGCAGGTCAAGAAGCAACAGTTAGAACTGGACATGGAATAACAGACTGGTTCCAAATCAGGAAAGGGGTACATCAAGGCTGTACATTATCACCCTGCTTATTTAACTTATTTGCAAAGTACATCACGTGAAGTGCAGGGCTGGATGAAGCACAAGCTAGAATCAAGATTGCCAGGAGAAATATCAATAACCTCAGATAAGCAGATAACACCACCCTTATGGCAAAAAGAGGGAGGAGGCAATGGCACCCCATTGCAGTACTCTTGCCTGGAAAATCCCATGGATGGAGGAGCCTGGTAGGCTGCAGTCCATGGGGTCGCTAAGAGTCGGACACGACTGAGCGACTTCACTTTCACTTTTCACTTTCATGCATTGGAGGAGGAAATGGCAACCCACTCCAGTGTTCTTGCCTGGAGAATCCCAGGGATGGCGGGGCCTGGTGGGCTGCCGTCTATGGGGTCGCACAGAGTTGGACACGACTGAAGCAACTTAGCAGCAGCAGCAGCAGCATGGCAGAAAGAGAAGAAAAACTAGAGTTTCTTGATGAAAGTGAAAGAGGAGAGTGAAAAAGTTGGTTTAAAACTCAACATTCAGAAAACTAAGATCATGGCATCCAGTCCCATCACTTCATGGTAAATAGATGGGGAAACAATGGAAACAGTGAGAGACTTTATTTTTTGGGGCTCCAAAATCATTGCAGATGGTGACTGCAGCCATGAAATTAAAAGACGCTTACTCCTTGGAAGAAAAGCTATGACCAACCTAGATAGCATATTGAAAAGCAGAGACATTACTTTGCCAACAAAGGTCCGTCTAATCATGGCTATGGTTTTTCTAGTGGTCATGTATGGATGTGAGAGTTGGATTGTGAAGAAAGCTGAGTGCCGAAGAATTGATGCTTTTGAACTGTGGTGTTGGAGAAGACTCTTGAGAGTCCCTTGGACTGCAAGGAGATCCAACCAATCGTAAAGGAGATAAGTCCTGAATATTCATTGGAAGGACTGACGCTGAAGCTGAAACTCCAATACTTTGGCCACATGATGCAAAGAACTGACTCCTTGGAAAAGACCCTGATGCTGGAAAAGATTGAAGGTGGGAGGAAAAGGGGAAAACAGAAGATGAGATGGTTGGATGACATCATCGACTTGATGGACATGAGTCTGAGTAAGCTCCAGAAGTTGGTGATGGACAGGGAGCCCTGGTGTGCTGCAGTCCATGGGGTCGCGGAAAGTCAGACATGACTGAGCGACTGAACTGAACTGAAAGACTCTAATATGCAAAGTAAAGCTCTAAAACTTACAGAAGATAAATTAAGAGAACATCTTTGCGACCACAAGGTAAAATGTATTTCTATACAAGACTCAGAAACCACAAATCATAAAGGAAGTATAATTAAATCTGAATATTTTCAAATTTAAAACAAGATATTTAAATTTTAAAAATAAGTATAAATTAAATTTGAATATTTAAATTTAAATGTAACACATGATATTGAAAGGTCAGAGATTTGGAGAAGATACTTAAAATGCATGTCTAACAATAATTCAACAGTCAAACTGTGAAGAATTTCTAAAAATCAAGAGGAAAAGTCAAATAACAATTGGATAATTGGGGATGCTAAAAGAATAAATTCAAAGAAATGTATTAACATAAATACAAAAGGATGTTCCAACTGATCAGTAATCAAGGAAATGCATATTAGAACAAGGAAGTATCTTTTTAGATCTGTCAGATTGGCAAGAACTCTCAGAATATCAAGTGCTGGTCAAGATGAGGACATTTCATATAGTGTTGTCAAACTCATGAGAAACTGACGCAACCACTTTGAAAAATAATTTTGTGTTGTCTGATAAATTAAAGTTGTACATGCCATAAAGGTCTTCCCTGGTGGCTCAGATGGTAAAGAGTCTGCCTGTAATGCAAGAGACCTGGGTTTGATCCCTAGGTCCGGGAAATCCCCTGGAGAAGAAATGGCAACCCACTCCAGTAATGTTGCCTAGAGGATTCGACAGAGGAGCCTGGAGGGCTACAGTCCATGCGGTTGCAAAAAAGAAAGAGACGCACACGACTGAGCAACTAATACTTGCACTTCACTTTTTTCATGCACCGTAAATCCAGCAATCCTAGTTTTCAGTACATAACCATGAGGGAATCTTGCACAGTATTTAAGGAGGTATATAAATGGATTTTCATCACATCATTGTTTGTAATAATGCAGTATTGAAAATATTTAAATATTCATAATTGGAAAATAGATAATTGTGATATCTAGTTGAAGCACATGAAATTGCTGCTATTCAACCATTTGGATATTGTTCAACTTAATAAATTTATAAAACTGAGTATTATACAGGAGCTAAAATGAGTGAACTAAACCAATCTGATTCACCATGGATAAACCCCTAAAACAAAATACTAAGTCAAAAATTTATGCTATAGTATTTATGGTATGATCACAAGCACATTCAGGTAAAAATTATCATCTTTCAGATAGAGGATCTATGCATAAAAATAACTAGAAGTGTTTCAAAAATTCAGAGATTTTTGAAGATGGCGAAAGGGTTCATTGAGAACTGTGTGGTTTATGCTCATACTGAAAGTAGTGATTCCCCTGAAGGAAACCATAGCATTGTTAGACAAGAAAACAGGCTCTGTGTGGCCCCAAGTTACAAATGTTCACTGTACTCTTCTAGTCCCTTACTTTATTTCAGTTTATTTCATATTTACTAGTTGATCCATTACTGGATATTAATCCAAAGAGAAGACAGTAAATGATTCTATGTAGAAGACCGAAAAATCTCCAGTGGTAGAAAATAAATAGATGTTATTAATTGAAACAGAGAAGGAAATGGCAACCCACTCCAGTATTCTTGCCTTGGAAATCCCATGGACCAAGGAGACTGGCGGGCTACCGTCCATGAGATCGCAAAGAGTTGGACACAACTTAGGGACTAAACCACCAACTACCACCATTAACTGAAAATCTTTATGACAACATGCTCCACCTGTTTCTAGAAATTCCTATGTATATCATATCAATCCTAAACTTATTTTAAGTAAAGATTAAGATTGACAAATTCACTTTCATTGTTCCCCTTCTTTTCTTTGCTCACGAGATTAGTGATCCATACATGAGATTTTAAAAATAAGTCCTCTAGTTCTTAGTGATAAAGAGAAAATGCAACAATACCACAAATGTGAATGAATTTTATTTCGTCATATCTAAAATTCACTATGTGTTCCCTACCATATGTCACTTCAGCTGTGTTGACCCAGGGATTGGCAGGCAGATTCTTTACCACTACTACCACCGTGGAAGCCCATCAGAACAATCATCTCCAAGTCCCAAGTACTGAAACCAAAATAGGGAAGCTATGGGCTTTCTCAGGATTGTCTATTTGGGGCAGCAATTTCTCTGAGTTTTTAGGGAGACGTGGGAGGCATGTCTGAGCTGTGACCTAGTTTGAGTGGCCCCACTGTGGAAAGGAAAGGGAAGGAGGATTTGAGGTCAAGGGAACCAGGAAGACTGGTTAAACCAGGGCCTGACATTCTGATGAATTTAGTAGGTGACAGAGCTCGGTCACAGATGGAGGTCACAAGAGTCAGCTCTGCTGCCAGAAATGAGTGTTGAGACACCAAAAGGACCCTGAAGCCCAGAGCTGAGCCAGAGGAGAGCTACTGTCAAATCCTAATTAGAGAGAAGAGCGAAGAGATCGGAGTTAGAAGTGGGTTGAGGTGAGAAGGGAGTTTCCGAGATTACGGGCCACAGCCAGAGGCAGGCAGTATGCACCACAAATTCCTAGTTTCTTGATGTATCTCCTGCTTCTTTGGCACCCCTGTTGTTAACCACTGACTAACAACCGATTCCTAATTTGCCTAAAGCCTCACTGTTCATTTCTCCTTTCGTGTGTATTAGTCACTCAGTCGTGTCTGACTCTTTGCAACCCCAGGGACTGTAGCCTGCCAGGCTTCTCTGTCCATGGGATTTCCCAGGCAAGAATACTGGAGTGGGTTGCCATTCCCCTCTCCAGGGCATCTTCCCGACCCAAGGATCGAACCCGGATCTCCTGCGTTGCAGGAGTCCACTGGGGAAAGGACGGATTGCCATTTGGTTTGGTGATGTTGAGACTAGGGTTCAGAAATTCATCCATAACCCAGGCTTAGCAGATCCAGGGAACAGCGCCAGAATTTTCCTACAAACTTCTCTCCTAATTTTAATTTTAGGAACCCTGAAGGTGGCCTTATCACAGCCCATTACATGGGTAATTTTATTTCAATGTGCAAAAAGAGTCAGAAAATGGGTGAAGGGGGTCAGTTGTAGGGTGATGGATGGAAAGTAGACCTTTGGTAGTGATCTCTCTGTTATAGATACAGAATATAATCACAGTGGTGTACACCTGAGACTTATGTAATGGAATATTACCTATTTTCAATTTTTAAAAAAGCTAAAAAAAAAAAGAGAGACATTTCATTGTGTTCATTTCACTATGATATATTTGAGATCATCAGGTCAGACTATACTACCAAGCCTTGGAAATATCACACCAGGCCCTGCAAAATGAGATCATGAATTGGTTTCCAAGTTTTCTCTAGTGACTTGGATCTGAGGTCCCAAACCTGAGCTAGGAACTAGCACACTAGATAGAAATCTCAGAAGGGAAGGGGATTAAATAGACACTGGTACTAAATAATCCAGTCTCCACAACCTGACTTCTAGGTGGGACTCTTAAACTCTCCCACCACTGACCCATGCCTTATGTTTTTACCCGAGGGGATGGCATTCTTGACCCAAAGTAGACCTGAGATCCTAAATCCTGAATGGCTTGGCAGGAAGACAGTCTCAGCCTTTCCTCCAAATTTGCTACAATATTTCCTCCAGGGGCACATTGACTCTGACTGCTGTGGTAATGTCAGTTTTGAGTCCCTACCGTTTAAGCGTTGTTTGTTGTTTTAGTTGCTCAGTCCTGTCTGACTCTTTTGTGACCCCATGGACTGTAGCCACCAGACTCCTCTGTCCATGGGATTTCCCAGGCAAGAATACTGGAGTGGGTTGCCATTTCCTTCTCCAGGGGATCTTTCCTACCCAGGGATCCAGCTGGCGTCTCCTGCATTGGCAGGCGGATTTTTTACCGGTGAGTCACCAGGGAACCCCAGAAAAGCCTTAGGGAGGCCTTGTCTAACTTCTGACCAGATTTCAGAACAGCCTGTCCCCTAAAAGGCAAGTTGAGTGAAGAGCCAGTGGTATAGGAAGACCCCAGACAACCAGGCCCATCACGAAGCTATAAGAATGCTCCCAGGGGAGGGTATGAGCAATGTCACCTCACTGAAGACTCAGGGCAGGACAGGGAGAAGACACCAAGGCTATAATATGGTCCTTGGATAGATGGCCTGCTGTATTTGTCCTGGGGTCAGGGCCACATCCCTGTGTCTGTGGGGAGGTGAGTTCTACTGTCAATCATCAGGTGATGAGGTGGATCTATTGCAGATATTTGCAGGTAACCTGGCTCAGAGTTTCACCACTTCCATGCTGCCTGCCAGAAGAAAGCTGCTCCTCCTTTAGAGCTCCGACCTGAGGGTGGACAGAAAAATGCTTGCTCTCTGTTACCCTTCCCACAGATGAAGTAAATTCAGCTCTGCCAAAGGCTCCATGGTGTCGAGAGAGAACAAGGGAGAGATGACCCCAGAGACCATAGAATGTAAGTGTTTGCTTAATCCCTCTTTTCTCCTCTCCATCCCCAAATGACCTCTCAAATTCATGCTTGCATTGTCTCCTCTAGACTCCAGGGGCGCTTCTCAACTCGTCCCCCTGCATTTATCTGCCCCTTCATGCCATCGCCCAGACCATATCTGATCTCTGTTAAAAATTCACCTGTGACCTCAAGAAACTGCCTTTCTAGATTCACCTCCAGCTTGTCCCCCCGCATGCCTTTGTGGTGTGTCTGCACTAGCTCATGAGGTCTGTGAGAGCAAGGTTAGCTCGTTCACTGAATTTGCCACAGCATCTATGGTAACACAGGGCACACAGCACGTGGGTCATAGATACATGCTGATTCTATTTCCTTTGTCCACTGTCATAGTATGGCCCTGGCTCCCTGTGTTGAAGGCCTGGTGGAATCAGCCATGCAAAGGGTAATTAACTAAAGGAAAAAAGGTTCTTCTTCCATTTTACTCTGGAGGCCAAGAATATTCTTAAAGCCAAAAAGATTTTAACATCTTTTTGGCTTTAAGAATATGTAATTTCTTGGGAGAATTAAAGATGCCTAACAAATACACTAGACCATTCAGGTATGACCTAAATCAAATCCCTTATGATTATACAGTGGAAGTGAGAAATAGATTTACGGAACTAGATCTGATAGAGTGCCTGATGAACTATGGATGGAGGTTTGTGACATCGTACAGGAGACAGGGATCAAGACCATTCCCATGGAAAAGAAATGCAAAAAAGCAAAATGGCTGTCTGCGGAGGCCTTACAAATAGCTGTGAAAAGAAGAGAAGCAAAAAGCAAAGGAGAAAAGGAAAGATATAAGCATCTGAAAGCAGAGTTCCAAAGAATAGCAAGAAGAGAAAAGAAAGCCTTCCTCAGCGATCAATGCAAAGAAATAGAGGAAAACAACAGAATGGCAAAGACTAGAGATCTCTTCAAGAAAATTAGAGATACCAAGGGAACATTTCATGCAAAGATGGGCTCAATAAAGGACAGAAATGGTATGGACCTAACAGAAGCAGAAGATATTAAGAAGAGGTGGCAAGAATACACAGAAGAACTGTACAAAAAAGATCTTCATGACCAAGATAATCACGATGGTATGATCACTCACCTAGAGCCAGACATCCTGGAATGTGAAGTCAAGTGGGCCTTAGAAAGCATCACTACGAACAAAGCTAGTGGAGGTGATGGAATTCCTCTTGAGCTCTTTCAAATCCTGAAAGATGATGCTGTGAAAGTGCTGCACTCAATATGACAGCAAATTTGGAAAACTCAGCAGTGGCCACAGGACTGGAAAAGGTCAGTTTTCATTCCAATCCCTAAGAAAGGCAATGCCAAAGAATGATCAAACTACTGCACAATCACACTCATCTCACACGCTAGTAAGGTACTGCTCAAAATTCTCCAAGCCAGGCTTCAGCAATACGTGAACCGTGAACTTCCTGATGTTCAAGCTGGTTTTAGAAAAGGCAGAGGAACCAGAGATCAAATTGCCAACATCTGCTGGATCATCAAAAAAGCGAGAGAGTTCCAGAAAAACATCTATTTCTGCTTTATTGACTATGCCAAAGCCTTTGACTGTGTGGATCACAATAAACTGTGGAAAATTCTGAAAGAGATGGGAATACAAGGCCACCTGACCTGCCTCTTGAGAAACCTATATGCAGGTCAGGAAGCAACAGTTAGAACTGGACATGGAACAACAGACTGGTTCCAAATAGGGAAAGGAGTACGTCAAGGCTGTATATTGTCACCCTGCTTATTTAACTTATATGCAGAATACATCATGAGAAACGCTGGGCTGGAAGAAGCACAAGCTGGAATCAAGATTGCTGGGAGAAATATCAATAACTTCAGATAAGCAGATGATACCACCCTTATGGCAGAAAGTGAAGAGGAACTAAAAAGCCTCTTGATGAAAGTGAAAGAGGAGAGTGAAAAAGTTGGCTTAAAGCTCGACATTCAGAAAACGAAGATCATGGGATCTGGTCCCATCACTTCATGGGAAATAGATGGGAAAACAGTGGAAACAGTGTTAGATTTTATTTTGGGGGGGCTCCAAAATCACTGCAGATGGTGATTGTAGCCATGAAATTAAAAGACACTTACTCCCTGGAAGAAAAGCTATGACCAACCTAGATAGCATATTGAAAAGCAGAGACATTACTTTGCCAGCAAAGGTCCGTCTAGTCATGGCTATGGTTTTTCCAGTGGTCATGTATGGATGTGAGAGTTGGACTGTGAAGAAGGCTGAGCGCCAAAGAATTGATGCTTTTGAACTGTGGTGTTGGAGAAGACTCTTGAGAGTCCCTTGGACTGCAAGGAGATCCAACCAGTCCATTCTAAAAGAGATAAGCCCTGGGTGTTCTTTGGAAGGAATGGTGGTAAAGCTGAAACTCCAGTACTTTGGCCACCTCATGCGAAGAGTTGACTCCTTGGAAAAGACTCTGATGCTGGGAGGGATTGGGGGTAGGAGGAAAAGGGGACAACAGAGGATGAGATGGCTGGATGGCATCACTGACTCAATGGACGTGAGTTTGAGTGAACTCTGGGAGTTGGTGATGGACAGGGAGGCCTGGCATGCTGTGATTCATGGGGTCGCAAAGAGTCGGACACGACTGAGTGACTGAACTGAACCAAACTGAACAAATATAAATTTCTTACATGTAGGTTAACAGGAGACTACTTATTATTTTTACCACTAAGTGAAAATTGTGCCAATTTTATTCTCTTGGTAACTGGGAAATGTCTCTCTAATAAAACGCATGTTTTTCTCAAAGTTTTTTTTTTTTTTTTTCTTCAGCAGGATAACTATGTCCCCCTGGGCTACAGAGTATTGTTAATTATAATGATAAGATACACAAAGGAAAAAAAAAAGGTCAGGAAATGCTTAAAAGTCTCCAACAAATGTTTACCAGGAAATGTTATTCCAGAATCAAAACATTTCCTGTCCAATGATTATGCCATGGAGAAAAATCATGTGATGCCAGTTATGGGGTCTTATGAAAATAATTTTTCTGATGAGATATATTTATTTGTAGCAAAATCATTACAAATAACATGAGCTAAATGAGAGTTGGTCACTTTTTTAAAAAGTTTATTATTCACATCAAAATCTAAACCTCAAACCTTACAGAAATATATAAGGAATAAATTGGAAATTCACCATCTCACCACTCAGAGATAACCACTCTCAATATTTGTCTTAATATTTAAATGAACATAATTCCAAGTGTGTGAATGCTTAGTCACTCAGTCATGTCCATCTCTATTTGACCCCATGTACTTCAGCCCTCCAGGCTCCTCTGTCCATGGAATTTTCTAGGCAAGAATACTGGAGTGGGTTGCCATTTCCTCCTCCAGGGGATATTCCTTACCCAGGGATCGAACCCATGTTTCTTGAGTCTCCTGCATTGACAGAAAGATTCTTTACCACTGAGCCACCTGGGAAGTCCTTGGACTGAAAGAATATCAAACCAGTCAGTCCTGAAGGAAATCAACCTTGAATATTCATTGGAATGACTGATGCTAAAGCTGAAGCTCCAACACTTTGGCCACGTGATGCGAAGAGCTGACTCATTGGAAAAGACCTTGATGCTGGGAAAGATTGAAGGCAAAAGGAAAAGAGGGCAGTAAAGGATGAGATCGTTAAATAGCATCATCGACTCAACGGATGTGAATTTGAGCAAACTCCAGGAGATAGTGGAGGACAGAGGATCCTGGTGTGCCACAGAGATTCTTGAGTGTCTGTGTCAGGACTGACTGGGGCCAGGACCCTGAGAGGAGGAAGATGTGCAAAGAGGAGAGGTCAAGGTCATGAATCCAGGGGAGTTCAGGACAGAGGGAGAAAAGGGTCAGCCTGGGGCTGCCAGCCAGTCCCCTTCCTGTGCAGACAGAGTGTGATCAGAGCCCAGGCCACGGCGGAGAGTCCCAGAGCTCTGGGAGAGCAAACATTCCAGTCCATGGGGTCACAAAGAGTCAGACATGACTTAGTGACTGAACAACAACCAAGACCAGGTAGGTCTTGGTGTATATATATAATAATAGGTGTATCAGCAACATACATAGATATCTTTCCCTGTCAATAAGTCTATAACTGCAGTGTGTATTCATAAGCGTGCATGAATATCATATGTATCCATTGGGATGTTCCAAGCTTCAGCAGCAGCTCTTCAAACATCAAGTCCTCAGGTGACAATATGAGAAAAGCCTGAAGGGAAGAGGGGACAGCTGAGTGGGTGGAGAGGTCATTCTTTAATGTGAACTTTCTCATAAGTGTCTACATCCAGGATTAGCCACCTGCCCACCCTAAACACTGCCAATGAGAAGGCACTGATAAAATGTGCTCACAGAAGCCAAGATTTCTTCTCTGTGACTAATTGCATTGCTACCTAAATGAAACAGGGTTCTGTGAGCAAGAAAACACATGAGCAATGAAACACATGAAGCAAGCTTAAATCCATGAATTCACAATGATACCAACAGACAAACTCATTTGATCACCGTTGGAGACTGTGAGTGAAACAGCTCATTATTTTGCAAACTAGCAAATTAAGAAAAAGAATTAAATGCTTCCCTGGTCTTCCTGTATCACTCAGAAACCAACTCATTGAGGAAAGTAGTTTCCTTTTATAAAAGTGTTCCAACTAATAGATGGAAGAGAAATGATGGAGGTAGGATTATCACCATTTATAACACTAGATGCTAATCTAATCAGTAGATTGAATTCAGTATAGTATGGATATATACACTGAGCATCAACAGTTACTAACCTCAAACACCTCTTGATGGAAGGACACAACATTATCTAAGAAGTTATCTTGCTGGGAAAAAAAAAACCTGAATCTAACCAAGACTCTAGATCAGGGGTCCCCAGCCTCCCGGATCTAATGCCTGATGATCTGAGGTGGAGCTGATGTAATAATAAAGAAATAAAGTGCACAATAAATGTTAATGTGCTTGAATCATCCTGAAACCATCCCCTCTACCCATCTGTGAAATAACTGTTTTTCACAAAACTGGTCCCTGGTGCCAAAAAGGTTGGGGACTGCTGCTCTAGATTATCAGTGACCAATTTATGGGAAGTATGAAGAGTGCATTCAGGAAAATCCAGAATTTGGAAAATCTAGAGGACAAAAGGAGAAGGCAAAAGGAAAAGAGGGTAGTAGAGGATGAGATGGTTAGATAGCATCACTGACTCAGTGGACATGAATTTGAGCAAACTCCGGGAGACAAGGAAGGATGGGGAAGCCTGACCTGCTGCAGTGCATGGGGTCGCAAACAGTGACTGAACAACAGCAACAGCAACAGAGGACAAATAACTTAAAAATTTCAAGGAAATGAAAGTAACTGAAGAGGGAACCTGTGCATTAGAAGAGACAAGACGTATCAACCAATTGCAATGTGTAGACTTTGAGTCCTGTGTCACCCAAACTGTTAAAAAAGTATATAAGGCACTTGTGAGGTAATTAAAAATTTGAACTCCGAAAGGATGTCTTCTGATCAAGAAATCTGTGAAAGGAGGGTAATATTTCAGTTACAATTTTTTACAAAAGAGTTCTTATCGTTTAAGAACTTTTACATACTTATGTATTGAAATATTTAATATTCAAATTGAAATATTTACAGATGAAATGACAAGATGCTTCAAAATAATATGGTGATGGAGAGAAGTATTGATAAAACCCATTTTGGCTGTGGATTGCTAATTGATGAAGCTGAATGATGAATGCATGGGGGCTTATTAATCATTTTTTCCATTTTTGTACATGTTTGAAATTTTTCCTAGTACAAAGTGAAAGAAAGAAATGAGGAAAGAAAGAAAAAAAAGAAGGAAGGAAGGCAAGGTGGCTTTTAGGTAGGCCACCAATAGTATTCTTTTACTTTAATTTTTCTAATTAGGCTGTTTTTCCTTTGTGATGGACTTCCCCGGCGATCCAGTGGTTAAGATTCTGTGCTTCCATCAAAGGGGGTGGAGGTTTGATCCCTGGTGGGGGAATTAAGATTGCATATTCCACTGCCCACCCCTACCCAAATATTGTGATTTATAGCCATCTGCATACATCTTTTCACATTAACAGATTCCTACACACACTACACACACACTAAGTCACTTCAGTCGTGTCCGACTCTGTGCGACCCCAGAGACGGCAGCCTACCAGGCTCCCCCGTCCCTGGGATTCTCCAGGCAAGAACACTGGAGTGGGTTGCCAATTCCTTCTCCAGTGCATGACAGTGAAAAGTGAAAGTGAAGTCGTTCAGTCGTGTCTGACTCTTAGCAACCCCATGTTCTGCAGCCCACCAGGCTCCTCCGTCCATGGGATTTTACTGGAGTAGGGTGCCATTGCCTTCTCCCAACAGATTCCTAAAGGTGGGTTTATTAAGCCAAAAATAAATTTAATACATAAAGTCAAACTGCTTTCAAAAGGGCTCTGCCAAAATACACTTTCAAATGGATTTTTAAGTTATTTCAATGAAAATATTGAGACTTTTATTAGGATAGCATTAGACTTACGAATTAATTTTAGGAAAATTGACATCCTTACATTATTGGATCTTCCTCTCTAAAAACAATACAATATTCTTCTCTATTTTGCCTTCCTTGGTCTCAGTAGTTTTATAGTTTTCTAATTTATTTTTGTATATTGATTTTGTAACTGGCTATGTTGCTAAACTATTATTTCTAAAAGTTTTTCAGTTTCTATTCTTGGCTGTTCAAGATCTATTTCAGTTAAGCCAAAAGTATGAATGATTAAGGTGGTGTTTGACAAGGAGAACCATAAAAACTCAAATCCTTCTGAACCTGCTTTTCTTTAAGGTCCCCAAGAAGAGTACATGAGCACAGACACACAAAGAAAGCAGGGCACTGTTACACTCTGATGACTTTCGCCGGGAGCCCTGAACTCAAGCAGATTAGGCTACACTGTCACACTATGGGCTTCTCTGGTGGCTCAGATGGTGAAGAGTCTGCCTGCAATGCTGGAGACCTGGGTTTAATCCCTGGGTCAGGAAGAACCCCTAGAGAAGGAAATGGCAACCCACTGTATGTGCCGACATGACATAAACAAAACAGGCATGGAACCATGATCTTGGCTCTTGCCTCTGCAATGCAGGATTAACACAAGCCAGAGCACCTGGTCAAGAAAAGCATGTACTAGAGCATTAAAGCATTTGCTCCAATGCTTGGGGAGTTGGTGATGGACAGGGAGGCCTGCCATGCCACAGTCCATGGGGTCACAAAGAGTCAGACATGACTGAGCAAATGAACTGAACTGAACTGAATAGGGTAGGGAAAAGAGGCTGTGAGCATCCCTCAGCCAAAAAAATCTAACTTCATCATCAATAAATAATGATAAATTATCTGTATCCTGGGAATTCCGTGGCATCCAGTGGTTAAGACTTGGTGATTTCACTTCCAGGGTCTGGGTTGAATCCCTGGTAAGGGAACTATGATCCTGCAAGCTGTGAGACACATTTAAAAAAAAATTTTTTTTTCCTCTGTGTCCTTTTCAGTCTTCAGTTCCTTACTTTACTTTCTTATCTAATTGTAACCATTGTTTTATTACTATATTTAACGGACATGCTGTTAGGATTTCACCATTAAACATGAAGCTAGTTTTCAGTGTGTGCGTGTAGCCTTTTACTAAAATTTCTTTTTATCAAAAATGAATATCATGATTGAATTATATCAAAGATATTCTCAGCATCAATCAAAACATACCCTATTCCTTTAGCCTGTTTTTAAAATTGCACTACACCTTTATGATGCTTTTGCAGATACCTTGTTTTTTGTTTTTTTATAAATTGAAAGTTTGTGGCAACTCTGTGTTGAGCAACTCTTTTGGCACCACTTTTTTCTTCCCAGCAGCATTTGCTCATTTTGTGCCTCTGTGTCACATTTTGGTAATTCTCACAATATTTCAAACCCTCCACGAGAAACAGATTATGACTCACTGAAGGCTCAGATGAGATTTAGGAGTTTTTGTCCTTTTTTACCCACTCCAGTACTCTTGCCTGGAAAATCCCATGGATGGAGGAGCCTGGTAGGCTGCAGTCCATGGGGTCGCTAGGAGTCGGACACGACTGAGCGACTTCACTTTCACTTTTCACTTTCATGCATTGGAGAAGGAAATGGCAACCCACTCCAGTGTTCTTGCCTGGAGAATCCCAGGGACGGGGGAGCCTGGTGGGCTGCTGTCTCTGGGGTTGCACAGAGTCGGACACGACTGAAGCGACTTAGCAGCAGCAGCAGCAGCATTTAAGGTATGTACCTTTTTAGACATAATACTATTGCATGCTTAATAGACAACTGTATGGTACAAACACAACCCTTATATGCAATGAGAAACCAAAAAACATGCAACCCACCCAGGCATACCTTGGAAGTTGGCTCCCAGATCATCACAATAAAGCAAAAATTGCAATAAAGTGAGTCACATGCATTCCATGGTTTCCCAGTGCACAAAAAAGCCATGTTTACACTATACTGCAGTCTTTTGACCTATTATTATAGAGAAATAGGTTAACCAATATTTTCTCAAAATCTTCTCAAATTCATCTTTTCCTCTGTCTTTAAGCCCACCCCACTGTCACACTGAGTTCAACTCTTCTAACCAGACTGCTGGAAAAAACCTAAAGTTCTGAGAAAGTGAAAGTGTTAGTTACTCAGTCATGTCCAGCTCTTTGCGACTCCATGGACTCTAGCCCACCAAGCTCCTCTGTCCATGGTATTCTCCAGCCAAGAATATTGGAGTGGTTTGCCATTCCCTTCTCCGGGGGATCTTCCTGATCCAGGGATCGAATGTGCATCTCTTGTGTCTCCTGCATTGACAGGCAGATTCTTTACCATTGTGCCACTTAGAAGCCCATTTAAAATATTACACAGATTCAAAACACATGGTGAAATCAGATGCCTGCCTACAGCGCTAATGGTACTCTAAGGAAGTTGGTCTCTACATATTTAATCATTTTATTTATTCACTTTTGGCTGTGTTGGGTCTTCTTTTGGGCTTTTCTCTACTTGCGGCGAGCAGGAGCTACTCTCTAGTTGCAGAGTGCAGGCTTCTCTTTGTGGTGGCTTATCTTGTTGTGGAACACGGGGTCTAGGGTGCACAGGCTTCAGTAGTGTGGCACATGGGTTCAGTTGTTCTGCTGCATGTGGGATTTTCCCAGATCAGGGATTGAAGCTGTGTCTTCTGCATTGGAAGATAGATTCTTCACCACCGAGCCACCAAGGAAGCCCTCTACACGTTTTTGATCAGGTACCATGACCACCAAAAATAGGCACTATTGTCAATTTCCATGTTAAATACTAGTAAAGTTTGAGTTCTTAATTTAGACAAAAATAGAGGTATTCTAACAATTTCTTTCCGCAATCCAACTGCTCTATGTGTCAGATTTCTTGCAGGAAATTTCCTACTTTATATTCTAGGAATATATTCTATAATCAACACTTACTGAATTCTCTGTTCTAATCATTCTTGCAGTAATCTCATCTTAACATCAAATTCCTCATTAGCAATATATTTCAGTGGCTGAAATCACAGACGGTCTCTACTATATACTTTTATTTTTTCATCATTTAGGAATAATCTCAGGACTAAAATCTTCGGGACTTTAAAGACATATGTATCTTATTTTAAAAATACCCTATCTTTTAAAAATTAGTTACTAATTTGTCAGCAGTATTATTTCTGCAGAGAAAGGACTGTTATATAGGTTGATTTGTAAATTCTGTATGACATTCCGTATGAAAGTTTTTTTTTTAATTTTATAACTTTGCTTTCTAAACAGTGACTCAAATCCCTTGCATGAGTGCTAAATCGCTTCAGTCATGTCCGACTCTTTGCGACCCTATGGACTGTAGCCCACCAGGCTCCTGTGTCCGTGGGGATTCTCCAGGCAAGAATACTGGAGTGGGTTGCCAAGCGCTCCTCCAGGCGATCTTTCCCACCCAGGGATCGAACCTACTGCTAATCAAGTCTACCACACTAGCAGGTGGTTCTTTACCATTAGTGCCACCTGGGAAGTCCCTGAATCCCTTAAAATGCCTTAAATATAGTATGGATACAGGCATAAAGAGGCAGGAAATGGCGAGTGTTTGAGTAAGAAAGAATTCCTGTTTCATGAATCAACTCTAAACTTGTTTAATGATGAATTTTAGCTTTGGTGGTGATCAAAGGAAAAGTCCTTTCCTGAACAGAAAAATAAGTGATTTTTAATGAAGACTCAATGTTATGGTAATATGCGACAAGGAAAGCAGGAGGGAGAAAACTGGTTGACCAGGTATTAAAAACAAAACAAAACAAAACGTGACTTAAAGCCTTTTTGGATTAGTATCAATCACACTTAAGACTATGCCAAAGCCTTTGACTTTGTGGATCACTACAAACTGTGGAAAATTCTTCAAGAGATGGGAATACCAGACCATCTGACCTGCCTCCTGAGAAATCTGTATAGCAGGTCAAGAAGCAAGAGTTAAAACTGGACATGGAACAACAGACTGGTTCCAAATTGGGAAAGGAGTACATCAAGGCTGTATATTGACACCCTGCTTATTTAACTCATATGCAGAGTACATCATGTGAAATGCCAGGCTAGATGAAACACAAGCTGGAATCAAGATTGCCAGAAGAAATATCAATAACCTCAGATATGCAGATGATACCACCTTTATGGCAGAAAGCAAAAAAGAACCAAATAGCCTCTTGATGAAAGTGAAAGAGGAGAGTGAAAAAGTTGGTTTAAAACTCAACATTCGGAAAACTAAGACCATGGCATCCAGTCCCAACACTTCATGGCAAATAGATGGGGAAATAATGGAAACAGTGAGAGACTTTAGTTTTTTGGGCTCCAAAATCACTGCAGATGGTGACTGCAGCCATGAAATTAAAAGACAGTTGCTCCTTGGAAGAAAAGCTATGACCAACCTAGACACCATACTAAAAAGCAAAGACATAACTTTGCCAACAAAGGTCCATCTAGCCAAGGCTATGGTTTCTCCAGTAGTCATGTATGGATATGAGAGTTGGACTATAAACAAAGCTGAGCACTGAAGAATTGATGCTTTTGAACTGTGGTGTTGGAGAAGGCTCTTGAGAGTCCTTTGGACTGCAAGGAGACCCAACCAATCAATAGTAAAGGAAATCAGTCCTGAATATTCATTGGAAGGACTGATGCTGAAGCTGAAACTCTAATACTTTGGCCACCAGATGGAAGAACTGACTCATTGGAAAAGACCCTGATGGCGGGAAAGATTGAAGGTGGGAGAAGAAGGGGAAGACAGAGGATGAGATGGTTGGATGGCAGCACCGACTCGATGGACATGAGTCTGAGTAAGCTCCAGAAGTTGGTGATGGACAGGGAAGCCTGGTTTGCTGCAGTCCATGGGGTCACAAAGAGTTGGACACGACTGAACAACTGAACTGAACTGAACACTTAAGAGGTATGTCTAACCAGGCTATCAGGTCCAGGAGAACTGGCACAAACCATCCCAAATGAAAGTAGACTATGGATTCATGTTTATGTTTAGGTCTTTTCATGTAGTAGCAAAGCATATTTGAGGACCCAAAGGCACATACTGTGTTAGTCACTCAGTCGTGTCTGACTCTTTGGGACCCCATGAACTGTAGCCTGGCAGCCTTCTCCATCCATGGAATTCTCAGGGCAAGAATACTGGAGTGAATTGCCATTCCCTTCTCCAGAGGAACTTCCCAACTCAGGGATCAAACCCTGGTCTCCTGCCTTGCAGGAAGATTCTTTACCGTTTGAGCTACAGAGAAGTAAAAGGAACATAATCAAGGTTAATTTGATTCCACAAACAATTCTTAAGCATTTTGTGATACATACATAATAAGGCAAGATCTATCCCCTCAAGGGTGCTTCCCTGGTGGCTCAGACGGTAAAGCGTCTGCCTGCAATGCAGGAGACCTGGGTTCGATCCTTAAGTCAGGAAGATCCCCTGGAGAAGGAAATGGCAATCCACTCCAGCACTCTTGCCTGGAAAATTCCATGGATGGAGGAGCTTGGTGGGCTACAGTCCATGGGGTTGCAAAGAGTTGAACAAGACTGAGCAACTTTGCTTTCTTTCTTTCTTATGCCCTCAAGAGTTTCACAATCTAGTGAGATAGAAACATCACAAGTAATTGTATAAGGAAGGTAAGTTTAAGTGATAACCCCACCTCATCTGGCCACCCTCCCCCTTAGATAAACACTCTTGAAGGAGTTCCTTTTGATTATCCTTTTCAAATCAAAATTCCAAGCTGAACTTCCCCTTACAGTTTTATTAGTTTATATCAAAAGGCCAAAAGGGGGAATTCCCCAGCATTCCAGGGCATGGAATGTGGTTAGGCTGTTGGGCTTTCACTGCCAGGGCCTGGGTTCAACCTCTGGTCAGGGAACTAAAATACCACAAGCTGAGCAGTGCACCCAAAAAAAGCAAGCCAAAGGATAACTAGTTGTGTGGTGGGGTGGGGTGGGGGGACTTTGTCTTATGCAATGTCGTCACTTCTGCTCAGCTCATATCCCATAAAATCAAATAAATGCAAGCCCCGTGTGGCTCAGAGGACTATGATCTGATGATAGACATAATGCCTGCCAACTATAGCACCTGCCATAAAAGTGGTTAGATGTTCCAGAATGATGCTTCTTCAATGATATGACAAAAGCCAAACCACACAAAAGACTGACATGGTCATTCTGAGTTGAAATCTCAGTTACTCCATGAGGCTATGCTGCTTGTGGTAAATCATTTGAACTTCGAATCTGTGTCAAACATTTCTGATGTGTGCAGCAGTAAGTGGCAGCTTGCAAGCAAACAGCAGTGAGCGGTGGCTGGAAGCAAGGTCTTCGTTTCCCAAACCGGGAGCCCTAACCACCGGACCACAGAAGCCAGGAGTTAGGGCTAAAAGTCCCTAGTCTTGCCTGCCTAGTCAAGAACAAATTCAGATGAGGAGGCAGAAGGTAAAGAGTAAAGTAAAAAGTTTATTGAAAAGAAAAATACATGCGGAAAGGTACATGGGGAGCTGAGAGAAAGAATCACGCCTTTGGGAAGTTTAAATCCTTCATAAATGAGCAGTTTTCTGGGTCTCAGACCAGTCACATTGCTCTGCCCCCCTCTGATTATTTTGTCTCAGGACCCTCCCCTGGGGTGCCCATACACACCCTAGCTAAGATGGATTTCTGAAATGAAGGCTTCTGGGAGGAGCAAGGCTCATTATGGCCTTGAAGACTCATTAGCCTCTGACTTTTGACTACAAGGAGCCTTTCTGCACATGTGCAGTGTCTCCCTTATCAGATAGGGCTCCCTTATGAGACAGGGTTTGGTTGGTTTTTTTTTTTTTCCTTTCTTTGTCCTCGCAATGATTATTCCCCTGAGGTGAGAGACAAAGACTGGCTATGTATCCTGTTTTTGTTGGATGTGAATTCCTCAACTGGAGCCCATCTATCTCTTATCTCAAAAATTGTAAGCAGAAGAGTGACTGATTGTAAATTTCCAACCTGGAGCCCATCTATCTCCTACCTCAAAATCTGTGTTAAAAAACCAGTGTAAAAGAAACCAGTTTACTTCATAGGAACAGCTTAACAACATCAGTTACAGCGCATTTTATCAATACCAAAACCCACTTAGGCCCAAAGTCACTGTAGCAAGGTGGAAGAAATTATTGCACATTATAAAGCTGTGAACCTGGCTGCAGTGCAGGAGACCCGGGTTCAGTCCTTGGGTGGGGAAGATCCCCTGGAGAAGGGAATGGCAACCCACCCCAGTATTCTTGCCTGGAGAATCCCATGGACAGAGGAACCTGGCCGGCTGCAGTCCATGGGGTTGCAGAGTCGGAAACGACTGAGCGACTAACAACACACACATAAAGCTGTGATGCATTTTACGAAAATCTACGAAGACCAAGAGAAGTGCAGTGTAATACAAGAAATGACTGCAAATCAATAAACGGAGAGCACGGTTGTTCCAAAGGACCCAACGTAACCTTAACGTACCTAGGTCACCGCCTCAGCTCGCATCACTCATTATTTCGGCCTTTGGATTAGAAAGGTATAGGACTTCAGCCCCACAGCAGTGAAGGGAAAGCAGGGAAACCGTGTAGAAGTGATCTGAACTCCCTAATGGAGGGACCACCAGTCGAAAAGCCAGCTCTGGCTTGGGAAGAGGTTGCCCCAGCATCTTTTGTGCGCCTCATCCTTCCGGGTCAGGCATCTCCGAATTCCCAAGACTTTGGGGACCAGAAGCCTGGAGAAGGTGGGGTGTGTCCACAGGGGAATCCCTGAGAAAAGGGCAGAGGTGCACACAGCGGGGTAACCGGTGCCCAGTCCTAGGGGTCCGTTCACAGGCGAGAAAGGGGGCGGGGGCGGGGGCGGCAGGGGGGCAGCGGGGAGGAGGGGCGAGGCGCCATCGCCCGGCCCCCTCCCCTCCCCTCGGGTCCGCTCCCCTCCTCTTCCCTCCGCGATCGGGCATCCGGGTGCATCCCGCCGAGGCCCAGCTGCTTCTGGGGGAGGCGCCAGCTGGATGTTGCGCCGGTCCCCCAACCGAGCAGTAACGGCGACCCGGGAGGCCGAGCGGATGTGGTTTGGGCCTGCGTTGAGGTAAGGGCAGAGGGGAGGGCGCAGGAAGCCAGAAGGGGGCGCCGGGCTCGAATCCGGCCTCTCGCAGGTCCTCCCAGCGGGAAGCCACCTCTCCCCGCCCCCCGCTGCCCGACCTCGGGGCGCGGCAGCTGTGAGAGTAGCCCCTGGGGCGAGAGCCCCGCCCGAGGCCGCTTGCTTAGGCGTCTCTGCGCGTGCGCAAGTCCTCCGGCGAGGCCTGGGCGCGGGGCTCGGGGGCGACAGTCTTGCCCAGTACTAGGGCCCAGGTGCCGGCGCGCGTGCGCACAGCCGCGGGCGGTGGCAGGTCGCGCGCCCCTGGGATCGTACCCCGACCCAGGTCTCGTACCCCGACCCAGGTCTAGGATCGAGGCGGCGTGAGGTGCGCATGCGTGAGTCGCTGGCGGAAGTGGCGCGGCTCCGCGAGGGTCGCGTGTGGCGTCTCGCCAGGGCTCATCACCCGCCTGGAGGCTTTTCCTCCTTATGCCAGCGCGGGTGAGGCAACTGCCTCGGGGCTTCGCCTTCCTTTCCCGCTCTCCGCACCTCCTTGAAGCTGCGATTTTCGTTTCCGTCACCTCAATCTTGGGTTTCCGCCCTGTACATCTCTATTTCCCCCAGCTTCCGGCCCCGAACCGGCTCGCTAAACTTACTTTGCCTTCAATGTTCGGTCCTGATGTCAAGGGATAGTGCAGGAAGTCTGAGTAAAAGCTAGGCCAAGCTGTTTGGGAACTGCTGTGGGGGGGGTGGGGAGAAATAGCCTTCAGTCTTTATTTTAAACTGGAAGATACTTGCCCTGGAAGCAGAGATTTTTTGAGACGCTGAAAACTTTCCAAGTGCTCCGCCCAGGTGGAGAAAGAACTTCCTGCCCGAGTTGGAAGGCGAGTTCAAAGGGAACTTTTTGCTTTTTGTTCTTTGGGAAATTACATAATATGGCTGAACAGCTCGAGCACAGGACTGTAACAAAACGCATGTCGAAGAACTGACTGGTACTGCGCTTGGCGACTTAATCTTTGTCAGAGCTGAGTAAAAGGGAGTAGAGTTCTCAAACAGAGCTTTGCCACGAAGATCTTTCCCCCTGACTAGGAAGTGACAGTCACTGTTTGATGTTTATTGAGCCTCCTAGCTTTGCACCTTTCTAGTACTACGTTCCTACTTGGCTTTGCACCTTCCTGGGCAGTGGTACTTAGGTCAGTTTCATGACTCCTGTGTGTTCTTGGAATGATTTTTAACAATATTGCTGTGTGCCTTGTAATCTGATATGATGTGCTGATACAGCTATTTGGAGGCTGGAATAGAAGCATTTACTATCAGAGAATCTGAGTACTCCAGGTGAAATGTAATCTCTCTTTTCGAGGGCGTTAGGCGATACACGCGTTATTAAGTGTGGGTAAAAGCAATAGGGGGCTTCCCAGGTGGCGCTGGTGGTAAATAATCCATGTGCCAGTGCAGGAGACCTAGGAGACCCTGGTTCCATACCTGCGTGGGGAAGGAAAAGGAAATGGCAGTCCACTCCAGGATTCTTGCCTGGAGAATCCCATGGAAGGAGGAGCCTGGCTGGCTACAGTCCATAGGGTCGCAGAGTCTGACAGGACTGAAGGGACTTAGCACCCATGCACGCAAAAGTAATGGATACCACATTCTTGCACACTCCACTCATTCTGCACAGGCCTTACTGTTGTTTCTGGACTTACCAAATCTGCCTCCACCCTCAGCATTTTCTCCATACTCAAAGTTCACTTAACCCTTCTACCCAAATCTGCATGGCACCCAACTTCATTAATTGGATCTCAAATTAATTGCCATCACTTCAAAGGTGACTACCTCATCTACAAAGGCACTTCTGTCACTCACCATCCCCTAGGCTTTTTTTTTTAATCCTCTATTTGGCTTTGTAGCACTTATCACTCTTTTTTTTTTTTTTTTAACATTTATTTATTAGTTTATCTGCCCTGGGTCTTGGTTGTGGCACTCTGGATCGTCTGTCTTTGTTGCTGCATGTGAGATCTTTAGTTGCAAAATGTAATCTCTTAGTGGAGTTTTGTGAGATCTAGCTTCCTGACCAAGGATGGAACATGGGCCCCCTTCATCGAAAGCATGGACTCTTAGCCACTGGACCACTAGGGAAGTCCCAGTAGATTTTGTTAACTGTGCACATGAAATTGGTATTTAGCTTTAGAATATTTTATACTGAAGCCACAATGTAGATTCATTCATTCATTCAGAAAACATTTTCTGAGTGACTAGTTTGTATAAGATTGTCTTAGGTGTTTAGAGTATGTCAGTGAACAAAATAGACAAAGATCTCTTTCCTCTGGAGCTTAAATTCTAGCAGAAAATGATTAACAACAAACATTTAATTATTTATTGTGCTAGAAAATTTTAAGTGCTATAAAAAAATGAAAAAAAGGAGAGCAGAGAAAGGGAAGTGAGAATTTAGATGTGGGTTGCAATTTTAAACAGCGTGGTTATGCTAAGTCTGAAGGATAAACTGAAGGTGACGTTCATGGTGGAGAACTGATTTTTAGCATTGAATTATCCTTCTGGGAAAACTTTTTTCCCCCACCATTCTCTACTTAGTGTTTCATGGGACCACCACAGCATGTCCATTGTGGCTAATGTAACTGTCCTTTGTGATAGGTGAAAAAAAATCTTTTTCAAAAACTTCACAATATTCATGGTTTTACAGTTTAATGCAGCACATCAGATGAAGAGAGTGGGCTTCTTGAATGGATAAGATGAGCCAAACAAATACTACAGATGGGTGGAGGAAAAATGTGTATTCTCTTCACATTTTACTGCACTTTGCAATTGTTTTCTTGATGTCCCTCTGACTATGGATGACCAGGTGAAGTTGTTTTGTATGAATAGTCATTGATTTTCTTTATTTGAAACTGTGTTGAAGAGTCACCTGATATGACATCATGCTTTAAGGTACTAAATTATTGCTCTTAGAGGTTTCTCAGTGAACCAGACAAGCCTGGCCAAATTGCAGTACATAATTAAAGGATGCTTAGAGAAAGGCTGATGGAGAGGAACAGTTTTAGAAAGTGAAGTGTTTTTCCCTTTGGGTCCTTTACTTAAGTGGATTACAGACACTGTGTTTAAACATCAAAAGCTATTAATCTAAAACTATAAATGTAGAGTACCCAGGGGATTTGCTGATGACTCTAGGAGTTTGTCATATTTAATTTTGGATTTATCACATGGCTAAAGTGAAATTAAAATGCCCCTAGGATGCTGTTACCTTTGAGGTTTACTGAAATTGACTTCCTGTAAATCAGAATTGACCAGGAAAGATTTGAGAATCTCTTTGAAAGGGAATGGAATTATGGAATGGAATGATCAGGGTTGCAGTGTGACATCAGGGACTCCTGTTCAAAGCTGAACATGGAGGGCTGAATGAGGTGTTTTGTTTTTTTTTAAATATGTTTGCTTGTTTGTTTTTGACTGCACAGGTCTTCACTTTTGTGCAGGGGCTATTCTTTGTTACCATGCCCAGGCTTCTCACAGCCGTGGTTTCTCTTGCTAGGCACACAGGCTTCAGTAGTTGTGACGCACAGGCTGAGTTGCCCCGTGGCATGTGGGCTCTTCCCGGCCCAGGGATCAAACCTGTGTCCACTGCATTGGCAAGTGGATTCTTAACCACTGGGCCACCAGGGAAGCCCTAAATGAGGATATTTACTTAAAAGGAGCAGGTAAACTTCCTTCTCTGAAAGGGATAGTCATAGTGTCCTTCAATGGAAGGCTGGTAGGATCCTCCTTGCTTTCATTATTCAGAAGGGACGTTTGTCTGATTCACGTGGCGAGCTCATCTTAACATGAAAGTCTCCAGGGAATTTAAGACATAACAGTTTTTTTCAGCATTAATCTGACATTGGAGTGTACCTTTTATATATCTCAGCCTTGCTGATCTAACCTGAACTCATATCTAGTATGTATATGTCCCCATGGAAGACATTTTGAGCTGACATGTACCAGTGGATGATAGTATGTGAGTAAATCATGAATTGTGATCACATTATAATATATTCTGTATTATGCTGAGTGTATTTGACTGAACAGTGTGAATTGCAAATGGAAATGAGCCAAGGCCAAGGGTTGTTGGCCTTGTTGAAGGCCATGTTAAAGTTACATTGTGGGGCAGAGATCTTTAACAGGATCCTATTTAATAGGCATGTTAAAGGGCTTAAAAAAATTATATTAGATCTATAAGGATCTAAATTTCAAATGGATTTACAAATGTCTCAAGTACCTGTTCATTTTAGCTAGTGTGTGAAAGTGAAAGTGTTAGTTGCTCAGTTGTGTCCGACTCTGGTTCCTCTTTCCATGGTATTCTCCAAGCAAGAATACTGGAGTGGTAGTCATTCCCTTCTCCAGGAGGTCTTCCTGACCCAGAGATCAAACCCAGGTCTCCCGCATTGTGGGCAGATTCTTTACCGTCTTGAGCCGCAATCTAAAAATATTTGTATAGTTAATGTTGATGATTTTTCATATTTGAAAGTGGCACTTTTGCCGTGCTTCTCTGAAAAGATCAATGCTGATAAGCTCGGTAATCTCTTCCAACTAAATGCAACTTTGCTTTGGATTGAAGATCTGCTTCATCACTCTTTGTGAAATTTGGAAACTGTTTACAAATGAAATCATTAAAATGGCAACTGTGTTTCTGTGTTTCATAAGTCATTTTGCTGTTTATCTTAAACATGTGGCAATACCATTCCCTTTGAAGTTGTGCTTTGGTTTTAGTTAGGCCTTTAGTTTTTCAGTCTTGTCCATCCTGTCTATAATTGACCCACTTTAGTTGGCAGTTTTATAGGAGGGATCTTACTGTCATTTGTCATTGGTTTATGACACCTCATTCAAGTGGAGGTAAGTTATGCCTACCATTCTTTTTGGCAAGGGATAATTGGGATCATGTTTAATTATCTTATATTACATTTATACATTTTTATATTACTTCTAACTTTCAGAAGACATACCATTTAAGGACTCAGGTAAGCATGCAGGTGGGCACCATCGTTACTCCATTGACATTTACTTGGTCTGGAGCTCATTAACACACTGATTCTGTAAGCTGTATGTTGGTGTCCTAAAAGACATTGGTTTTCCTTCATGCCCTATTTCTTTGATTATAAAAGCATCATCAGCTGTGTTGCCCAGATAGGCAGATTTGTTGAAAAAGCGTTGAGCATTGTATTGCAAGAAAACTTTTTTATATATTAAGTTTCTCAAGCATAGCTTTAGAGTTGATTTCATACTGTGAAGTTGAATTTTGAAAATATATGACACTGGGCTTATTCTCAGTCGTGTCCGACTCTTTGTGACCCCCATGGACTTCTCCATGGAATTCTCCAGGCCAGAATACTGGAGTGGGTAGCCTTTCCCCTCTCCAGGGGATCTTCCCGACCCAGGAATCGAACCAGGGTCTCCTGCATTGCCGGCGGATTCTTTACCAACTGAGCTTTGAGGCTTTCTCTGCAAAAAAATAATTTTCTTATTTTTCATTTTTCTTCTGGGATCACTTCTAGAGAACAGGTACCGGCATTTAGGAGCTTCTAATTAACTGCACAATAACAATTTCCATGGAAAATGCATTCTCTGATAGATAGTGTGTCTAGTTTATTAGTGCTTAAGGCCCATGCTTACTACTGGGTTGGGGTAATATTGACACAGGCAGCTATGAGCTGGAGATCCTTTTGCTCCATGTTATTTTTATTTTTTTACATATTTGCTTTCAATTTAGTGCCTCCTGCAGGCACTAAATCAATATCTGTTGAATGAATTAGGCAAATGAATGTCCATTTATCAGTTTAATTAATTAGGTCAGAGGTATTATCAAGTAATATGATACAGTGCCATATTAACAAACACTGAATAATACTGATTACCAGTAATAACATGTAGAGATTGCTTATTATATGCTTTGTACAGAAAAATGAATTATTTGATCTGTTCTTCAAGAGGATTAGGAATGAGTATGTTTATTGTGTTCAGTTACTGAAAGACTGTCGTCCTGTCCACTGATCTTTAACTGTGTTATTATTAAAAGTACAAATAAAACTCTCAAAATACAGTATGTACAGGGAGGAGTTATCTGTCCCAAACAGGGATAGTTTAGAAATAAATTATTGAACTATGCAAGTTTAGAGAAACAGCCAAAGTAGGAAATGTCATGCAAAAGATTACCTAAGTTGATATATATTTGGTTTTGGAAGTTACTCTTGTGGGAATTCACTGGTGGTCTAGTGGTTAGGACTCTGTGCTTCCACTGCAGGGGCCATAGGTTCAATTCCTGGTCAGGGAGCTAAGACCCCACATGCCATGTGTTGTGGCAGAAAAAACGAAAATTACTCTTAAAAAACTTGGAACGTTGGCTCTTGAGTGTCTTGTTTGGAACCTCTGAAGGCAGATGTCAGTAGCAGGAGCTTCTGGCTGGAAAAGGTACTTATTCTTCTATTTCTTTTTATATTGCAAGGCAAAATATCAGTATGTTAAAATTCCATAATAACATTGTTCTTTCATTACATTTCAACAAAGTGAGGAAATGCATAAGAAACTATTTTTCAAAGCACAAGGCACTTTTTAATTTGAGTAATTCAGTAAATACATGAGCCAAGTTATATATCCCAAAGTACACATAAGGAGAAGGAGAAAACAGTAAAGCAGCATATATTGTGGGTATCATATGGGATGATCTTATGCCGTGACACTGTCACTGTGAAGAAGAGCTTCCCGGTGCAAATGCCAGCCTCTGCCCTGGGGCTCCCTCCTGTTCAGAAATGGGGGAAATTTGCAAGCAGAGTGAGAGCAGAAGTAAAATCACATTGTAATGCACTTTTTTCCTATTTCAGATCCTTCTTCCCTGGCATTTAAGATACTCTCCTTTTTCTATGTTATTGAGTTAATATCTTCCTGTGCTGTTGGTAGAATTTTATCTTATGATGAAAGAAATTGTGGTTTATGAATTGTCAGTATCAAGCCTTCATTGAATTCCTATGTTCATGGTAAAGACAGTATTAGAATGGTTTATTCTGATTCTACAATTTTGTTTTCCTTACTGTTGGGTAACCGTATCCTTCCTTCATACTCCGATGATTAACTTAAGCTTAAAATCTTAAAAATTTTCTTGTCAATTGGAAAAACCAAATTACACTAATTCATTGATAGAATTACATGGCAAATTTTGCCTTTGGCATTACCTCTGGTCTGAACTTTGTTATGAAAACATTTCCATCAAAGTCCAGCCATGGGTATGTCAATATCCATTACACATTAAAATAGTATTGTTTTCTGCATGTTTAAAACTTTATCAAATAGTGTATCATATGCATTATTCTATGACAGTGATTTTTGATCAGAATTGTTTTGGAGACTAATCTGTGTTGATTCTAGATAATTTAATTGTTGTGCAGTATGTACGTTTTGTAAATTTTGTTGATGGAGCCTGTTGATCAGTTCTATGCACTATTTCTAATGTTTTCCTATTGCAAACAATTTTGTATATGCTCTAGAGTTTCATCTAGGCTAATGTTTTCCAGGATGTGACTTATTAATGATCTTGAAGTTATCTTAGTGGGCTGAAACCAACATTGTAAAATTAAATAGAAAAGGATAAATTAGGGTAGGAGTAGAACTGTTGTCCAGTCGCTGAGTTGTATCCGACTCTTTGTGACCCTGTGAACTGTAGCATGCCAGACTTCCCTGTCCTTTACTATCTCCTGGAGCCCTTCACTATCTCCCAGGTAGAATAGAATAATGTAAAATAGAAAAAAATAGGAAAGAGGATATCCCTTAGTATCTCATGTAGCAAGGGTAAGAATTATTTTGTGAAACTTTTGTTTCAGGTACAGATATGTGTCAAAAAAGCTTGAAAGATACTGTTCTGGTCTAAATATTGTTGCTGCTGCTAAGTCGCTTCAGTCGTGTCCAACTCTGTGCAACCCCATAGATGGCAGCCCACCAGGCTTCCCTGTCCCTGGGATTCTCCAGGCAAGAACACTGGAGTGGGTTGCCATTTCCTTCTACAATGCATGAAAGTAAAAAGTGAAAGTCGTGTTCGACTCTTAGCGACCCCATGGACTGCAGTCTACCGGGCTCCTCCGTCCATGGATTTTCCAGGCAAGAGTACTGGAGTGGGGTGCCATTGCCTTCTCCGCTAAATATTGTTAAGTTGCTCTAAAAGTAATTGTACCAGTTTACATTCCTTCCAGTAATATGAGTAAAATGTGCCTTTTGATCTTTATCCTCACTAACACTGTGTATTATCCCCTTGAATTTTGCAGATCTGATTGGTGAGTTCTATCTCATTGTGATTACATTTCCATGATACATTCTGTGGAAATGTTTGTTAATTTCTTCTTCTGTGCATTGCCTCTGTCCTTTTCCCATTTCTAAATTGGATTGTTTCTCTTTCCTTTTCTGCTTTTGGGTATTCTTCATATATTATGGATACAAATTATTTGCCAGCTATCAGTTATATATGTTGAAAATATGTTTTCCAACTCTGTGGCATGTTTTTCCTTTTGTTCATTTTGTCTTTTATAATGCCAAAGTTTTAAGCTTTAGTGTGGTAAAATTTACCAGACTTTTCTTCGTGGTTTGTGCTTTTGTGTCTCAGTTAAGAAATCTTTCCCTGCCCTAAGGTTGTAAAGATACTTTCTATACCTTCTTCCAAAATTTGAAAAGTTTGCTTTTTTCCTTTTCCAGTTGGTTTCCCTTGCACTTTCTGTGTTGAAATACTGTAGCTTAAACTTTAAGTGTCTTTTGGTAAGTTTCAGTGTCCATATTGTTGAAGCCTTGTCCCCAAACTTATAATATCTGAAAGTTATATTTTATAATATTAATTCTTTTTATAATTGAGCACCTCAACTGCTGACTTTCTAATAGTAAATTTAACTGATACAATTTTTAAACTATATTTTTCTCAGATAAATACTGGCTTTTTGAAGCCAGTGGTATGTTCTATGCAAGATGGTATGTTCTTTTTCTTTTCTATTTTTCTGTAATAGAATTTATTTATGTATTTTTGTTTTCAGTCACATTAACCTTACTCTAGAAGACAACTTCACAAAAATCTAGAAGGAAGGGGATTAAAGATGACTGAATACTGGGCTCCAGAAATTTAAAACAATCAGGTACAAACATTTTTTGAGGGAATATTCCCAACCAGTCAGTACAAAATGAAACCATCTGTAATGTACACAAGAAAACTTAAAATATCCCTGCAGTACAGGGGAAAGTCCCAAGATCGAAGGCATTGAAATGAATCCTGGCTCCAACCCTGCCTGGCTGGTGACTGTTGGTCAAAGTATTGAAATATGTCTGTTAAACAGAGGCAATGATGATATCTGTTTCTTTTGGCTATTATAAAGATTAAATGAGATAAGGCACTTAGTGTTTGGCAATAGTTTGGGTAACTATTTATTTTAACTATTATTATTGTTCCTGTTATTTAGAATTCATATTTATCACATCATTGATGTGGTATTCTATATGTGTATTAATGAATTTTAAGATGTATATGTTGATATATTACTATAACATTGTTATTAATAATAGCCAGGTGAAATCAAATAGATAACAAGATGAGATGATTATAATCCTCACATATATTCCACAAACTGTATTCTTCAAGTAGTGTAAACTGAGGAAGCTAGTTTTCTCTATTATATTTATATCACATCGGAATAATGTTAAAAAACCAACCAGGGAATTCCCTGGTGGTCCAGTGGTTGCGACTCCACACACTGCCTTGGGTGTGCGTCCAATCCCTGATTAGAGAACTAAGATGCTGTAATATGCGACAAGACCAGAAAAAAGAAAAACAAAACCCATTTTCCACAGTGCTACAGATTTTGACATTTTTTTCATAGTACTGCATAATAGTAATTAATTGTGAACCATTTTTAAATCTTCAAAGGCATTCTGACAAAAATGAAGTTAATATTATATTTAGTGTTAATTGAATCTTACTGAATGTGATTTCTTTGAGTATGGTAATTTTCATCTGCCATACGTGTAATTATGTCTTAACCTGATTAGTCAAATAAATGGAATGGCCTGTTTTACACCATTCCAATTTTTAAAGAGTTAAGATAGTTGCAATTAATCAAAGACACTGAGAAGAGCTATTTTTTTGTTTCCTTGAGCACCCAGGATATGCTGGTGTTTAAAAATTTCTATTAGCTTATACAGAGTACTTTCCAGGATACATTGTTAGGTGAAAAAAATAGATCACAAAAGAGTATGTGAAGTATGCTATTTTTTGTATAAGGAGGAATTGGGAAATAAAAACACATAAATATATATACTTATTTTGCAAAAAGAAACAAATTGAAACATGTAAAATATCATGTATGAAAAGAAAAAAAAAAAAAAAAGAAACAGAAACAAACCAGAAACCAGTGAAATTAGTTATCTACAGTGGTGGAAGGATGTGGTGGGGAAACAAAACAAACCCCAGGATTACTGTGGCGTGATCTCAGCATATTAGCAGGATTTCCTTCTACTAGGAACAGAGGTGTCCCGAAGTCCAGCAAGAGGCAGTCACTTCTCTAATTAGATCCGGTTTCTTTCTCTTGTTTCTTTTTTTTGCCTTTGAATTCTCTTCCTCTGCTCTTCTCCTTTGTCTTCTCTTCCCTCACCTATCTTTTTATCTTTTATTCCAATAAACTGGGGGCAGCTATGGAAAAGATCTTTCCAGTTAGGATGAGGCAAAAAGAGAAGAAACTCCAGTATAGACTGTCTGCAGTCAACAAAAGGCTGTATTCAAAAGATGCTTTCAACAAATATCTTGTGTTTTCCTCTGAGCCGCGTGTTGTGGTGGTAACAGCAGTGGCTGGCTCATGATCCCCTCCCTTTTTTCTATTTAGTTATAACTTACCTGTTTATCTTTGGCTGTGCTGGATCTCCGTTGCTGCGCAGGCTTTTCTGTAGTTGCAGAGAGCAGGGGCTACTCTCTAGTTGCAGTGTGTGGGCTCATGGTCCCCTCTCGGAAGGAGCTTGCAGATTAATAGAGAAGACAGATGATATAGGAATAACTGCCACATGAAATGATTTTTTCCATATTGGCAGCCAGATCAAATTTTAGAAATTTATAAGTGAGGAAAGTCTAAGTGATCCTTTTCTCAACAAGTGTATTTTTTCCAAACATTAGAAGTAATGATTTGTATTATTGCCATTGTTTGAGTAACTATTATTCTGAAGGTATCATTTATTATTCCGTATATGCTAAGAGACCTTTTTACAGCTGAAGAATACATAATTTTACCAGTATCCTCAAGTGAATATAAAACATCGATAAGTACACTGTTAAGAGTTACTCTTATTTTGGTGATTGCTTTTATCTATTGCTAGGCTCTAACTGCTTGTAGGTAACAAACTTCAAGAAAGATGTTCTGATGTTAGCACTTGAATTCTGGGTTTTATCTGAGTAAATAGAAGCCAACCTAGTAAATCAGAGTGTCAACATTGTTTGACATGATTACATTAAATTGCTTTTAGGGGGAGAGAGAATATTTATTCCTATTTATTTTTAGTGATAATTGTGTAACAGTTTAACCAGATTCCAGACATTCTGCATATTTTGTGACAGGGCTGCTTCTGCTGTTACTTGTATGTGGTAGAAGGTAGTCATTGTGGAGACAGTTAATTAAGGCAAGAACATTCAGTGTGATGGCTACATGCTTGGCGGCTGTTTTTTCAGATTTTTTGTTAAGGTCTAAGGTAACACAGTCACATTTGTTCATTCATCCTTTCGTCCTTTTCATTCGTTCATTTTTTTCCCCCACTTAGCAAATCATATACTCTTCAGTGAAGCTGAGAATTGATAAGTTTGCTCTTCACAGAGATTTGGAACTTTCCAGTCCCAGAGGAAGTTTGACCAAGGTCCAAAATTTATTTTTTCTTATCTCTAGGAAGTAAACTCTGAAATGAAAATTTTCTACTCATTCCCTAGTAGATGTTTATCTTCTACTAGGGAATATATGTTTATCCTGGGATTATTTTACACACCTCTGCTGAAGGATTCTCATCAGAGAACAACAGTTAAAACATTTTTATGTTTTATAGCTGTTAACGCCCATGCCCCAAACTTAATTCCCTTCACTATATTTGAACTTAGCTTCTTTTCTCTGTTAACTAGAAAAGTGAAAAGTGAAAGTCACTCTGTCGTGTTTGACTCTTTGCGACCCCATGGCTGTATAGTCGATGAAACTCTGCAGGCCAGAATACTGGAGTGGGTAGCCTTTCCCTTCCCCCGGGGATCTTCCCAACCCAGGGATTGAACCCAGGTCTCCCATGTTGCAGGCGGATTCTTTACCAGCTGAGCCACAGGGGAAGCCCAAGAATACTGGAGTGGGTAGCCTGTCCCTTCTCCAGCAGAACTTCCCAACCCAGGAATCGAACTGGGGTCTCCTGCATTGCAGGTGGATTCTTTACTAACTGAACTATCAGGGAAGCATTAATTAGAAGTAAAGTAATTTTAACCTATCCAGTTTCACTCGACACATGGTATCCTGATTTTACTACATACTTTTTCCTCAGGGACTACACAGAACCATGGAGGACTATGTGGAAGATGAACTTTTCCTTCTCTATGTTCTCTATGGAAAAAGTGGCAAGGTTAGAAAAATCATGCCCGTGGAGCATGTATTTTCTGTCATGTAAAAGAAACTTTGTCAAACAGCTGTTGGTCATTCACTAGGAAGATCAGTGAGCTCGTGTCTTTCTTCGCGGGGCTCACAGTGTAGCGGCTGAGACGCTGGCAGGTCACTGTTGTGGGCGTGCAGAATGCCTGGGGCCAGCAGGGGATGTGGGGATTGTCCGAGGGTTAGAGGAGGGGTTCCCAGAGGTGGTGACGTTTGAGCTGGATGAGGAGGAGGCCACCCCTACTTCCACAGGTAATGCTGTTTAGTCTCTCAGTTGAGTCCAACTGTTTATAACCCCATGGACTGTAGCCCACCAGGCTCCTCTGTCCATGGGATTCTCCAGGCAAGTTCTCCTGGAGTGGGTTGCC
The DNA here is from genome assembly GCF_029407905.1 of Bubalus kerabau. Taxonomy (NCBI): domain Eukaryota; kingdom Metazoa; phylum Chordata; class Mammalia; order Artiodactyla; family Bovidae; genus Bubalus; species Bubalus kerabau. The sequence goes on along the minus strand of NC_073635.1, from coordinate 18,990,932 downwards.
ACGTCCTTCTTTAGGGGATCTTTCTGACACAGGGATCGAACTCGCATCTCCTGCCTTGGCAGGTAAATTCTTTACTGCTGAATCACCAGGGAAACCCTCCACAGATAATGCTGTCCTACAGAAGGGTCTGGGTTGAACAATGTTTGCTCCACTGCCAGAGATTTAAAAAAATAATAATAAATTCAAAATAGTTAATCTTCAATGATACATCCTTAATTCATCGCAGATATTCTTTATTTCATTTCTGTCACAATCAACCAGCTTAACTCTCGTCAGTGTCCCAACTAACGTTGAAAGTTTCACATCTTTCAGCAGGCACATCCATCTCCATCTTGTGTTGATTTTATTAAATTTATGAAACATCTTTTCAGTGTTAACAGCTTAATGTTAACTGCCACCGTTAACTTTCATTTTTCTGTTTTCCACTTTTTAGAAAATATAGTCAAAATGCGGTAAAAGACGTAAATCATTATCACAGCCAGCATGGTGTACAAGACAGCACTGTGAGCCATAGACAGCAACCCCAGCCATAGTACTGCTGTGCGCTGAGTTGAAGTGCTCGTTTATGAGCTTCTGTAGGAGAGTAGCTTGAAAAGCAGTCTGTAGAACCTGAAAGTCTTACAGAATATTCATAGAAGATTTCTTTGTTGTTTTCTGGGAACAGATTTGGTGAAATAACAGGCTCACAGCATTAGCAACGAAATTACTTTATTACATGGTGTTATGCTGCCAGAAAATCCTTAAAGGGTGAGGTATCTGCTGTTATTTTTGAAGGTTTTTTTTTTTTTTTTGACTATGCATGCCTGCTATGTAATCTTAATTCTGTTTTTGTATGCTGTATTGTAAAATTGCATTGTGGCAACTTAATAATTGTCCATAGTTAAGTGTCATAATTCGCTTGTCCTTCGTATGCATGCAGGAGCAGAGTTAATACGGAGAGCACACACTCAAAGGAATAATAAAATGCATTTTGGTATCTAACTTTATGGAGATGTATTTCCTTAATTATGTTCTCCTTGAGCTAATAATAAAATTTCACCACTTTGCCTTTCCAAACAGATGCCCATGAAAGATGAGAGAGGTGACCTGGATGTGAGCAAAGTAGTGAAGGTGAGCTGGCCTAGGGTTAATTCTCACCTGTGTTGGTGAGTTGTGTGGGAAAAGGAGGGTCCAGGCCAGGATGCAGATTCCGGGGATGTGATCTTAATGATGTAAATGTCAAGCTTTCATGCCCTTGTAGTGTATTTTTCCCCTACAGATTTTTTAATTGCCCACTCTTGGCTCCTGCTCAGCCAATCCCTAACTTAACAGTTGGGTCCAGAGGTGGTTGGGTGCCTTCTGCAGAGATGCCTGCTGTCATGCAGGTTGGCCATGGTGTGATTGAGGCTCCTAAAGTGTGTGGATCCTTACGTACACTCTTACTGTATACAGTGTATGCGTGCATAGGTGCTAGGTCACTTTAGTTGTGTCCGACTCTGTGCGACCCTATGGGCTGCAGCCTGAAGTATGTGTGTGTATGTATATATATACACACACAGGGAATGGACTGCAGGAAACACAAACTGGAATCAAGATTGCCAGGAGAAATATCAATAACCTCAGATATGCAGATGATACCACCCTTATGGCAGAAAGTGAAGAGAAACTCAAAAGCCTCTTGATGAAAGTGAAAGTGGAGAGTGAAAAAGTTGGCTTAAAGCTCAACATTCAGAAAACGAAGATCATGGCATCCGGTCCCACCACTTCATGGGAAATAGATGCGAAAACAGTGGAAACAGTGTCAGACTTTATTTTTCTGGGCTCCAAAATCACTGCAGATGGTGACTGCAGCCATGAAATTAAAAGACGCTTACTCCTTGGAAGGAAAGTTATGACCAACCTAGATAGCATATTCAAAAGCAGAGACATTACTTTGCCAACAAAGGTTCATCTAGTCAAGGCTATGGTTTTTTCTGTGGTCATGTATGGATGTGAGAGTTGGACTGTGAAGAAGGCTGAGCACCAAAGAATTGATGCTTTTGAACTGTGGTGTTGGAGAAGACTCTTGCGAGTCCCTTGGACTGCAAGGAGATCCAACCAGTCCATTCTGAAGGAGATCAGCCCTGGGCGTTCTTTGGAAGGAATGATGCTAAAGCTGAAACTCCAGTACTTTGGCCACCTCATGTGAAGAGTTGACTCATTGGAAAAGACTCTGGTGCTGGGAGGGATTGGGGGCAGGAGGAGAAGGGGACGACAGAGAATGAGATGGCTGGATGGCATCACTGACTCGATGGACGTGAGTCTGAGTGAACTCCAGGAGTTGGTGATGGACAGGGAGGCCTGGCGTGCTGCGATTCATGGGGTCGCAAAGAGTCAGACACGACTGAGCAACTGATCTGATGTAACTATATATGCTCATGATTATGCCAGACAGAAGAATGTATTTTTCTTCAAAGAACAAAGCTGCTCAATTCCTTGAGAGTGAAGATAAACACTTACTTTAAAAAAGAATATTTAAAAAGTGCATATTATAAATTAAGTTATCAGTTTTCTATGAAAAAGTTTCCCCATAGAATTAGAAAAAAATGAATTTTGATGACTCACCTCCAGCAACCAGCCTTCTGGCAGAGATTTAAAAAGCAATATTCACATTTGTGTTGTATTTAGGTTATATTGTAATTATTTGTTGTCTATTAAGTTGTGAGCTCCATGAAGGGAATAACTACGTATTTTTGTCTTGGTATCTGATACTTGGTAAATGTTCATTGATACCATCAGACCCAATGTTCTCTCACCCAGTAGTCTTCTTTACCAAATGCAGGTACATCACTGCAGGTGATGTCCCAGATCCACGCACCGGAATCCCACTGGTCAGTAGAGTTATGGGTTGGGTACCATAGGTTTTGTAGAAGTGGGCCAGGAGGCAAGCTCAGAACTAATGATTTGTAGGTAAGTGTTAAAGAGCTGGCTGGATTGACAGCCAGATTCTAGGCTTCTAGTTCAGTTCAGCTCAGTTCAGTCGCTCAGTCGTGTCCAGCTCTTTGCGACCCCATGAACCGCAGCACACCAGGCCTCCCTTTCCATTACCAACTCCCGGAGTCTACCCAAACCCATGTCCATTGAGTCGGTGGTGCCATCCAACCATCTCATCCTCTGTCGTCCCCTTCTCCTCCTGTCCTCAATCTTTCGCAGCATCAGGGTCTTTTCAAATGAGTCAGCTCTTCGCATCAGGTGGCCAAAGTATTGGAGTTTCAGCTTCAACATCAGTCCTTCCAATGAACACCCAGGACTGATCCTTTAGGATGGATTGGTTGTATCTCCTTACAGTCCAAGGGACTCTCAAGAGTCTTCTCCAACACCACAGTTCAAAAGCATCAATTCTTTGGTGCTCAGCTTTCTTCACAGTCCAACTCTCACATCCATACATGACTACTGGAAAAATCATAGCTTTGACTAGACGGACCTTTGTTGACAAAGTAATGTCTCTGCTTTTTAATATGCTGTCTGGGCATCTAAGAAACCACTTGATTTTGTAGCAATCAAAATCCAAAAATCTGCTTGAAAGGAAAAAATGAGGTAGCAGTCAATCACTGTATACTACTTATGTTCTTGTTTTATGTCGCTGTCTGTCCTGTTCTTGGAAAGACAACCTGTGGTGGGCATTGCCTTGTTCACTAAAGACTTCATGAGCACAACAGCCCAGACCCTACAAGTGTGAGCAAACACTGGGTCTGCCAGGAGTGTCACTTTGTATGTGAACTTTTTACTCAGCCACAGATGATGTGTGGAAAGAAATCTGGTCCATCCACTCAAAAGCTAGTGATGTGGAGGATTTCTTAGTCCCTCTGACCCTCAGGCTCCTCCCACGTAACATGAGGACAGCGCTGTGTGTGTCCTTCACTTGTGAAGAAGAGGAGTATCAAGAATATGTAAGAACCCCTTTAACTAGCACATTAGCATGTCTCCATGAAATATTTCATGCCATATCCCAAACATTGTTCTTTCTGAAAATTAAAGACTTAAAAAGGAAAAAACATTAAAATGGAGGAAGTTAAGAGGAAGCTCATAGTAAATAAAATTCCGTCCTAGTATAATGAGGTGGGTAATTTAGAAGCTTAGATTCAAAGCTGACATATCAAGGTTCTGTCATTAGCGTCGCCGGGGCCCCAAAGATAATAGGAGACATCACTGTCCGGACAGGATCTTGCAGTTTGAGTGGCGTAGTGGAGAGCAGTGGCCAGATTGGCACTAGGGGAGGCTCTGCCGCTCGTGAGAGTGATGCTGCTGGCATTGACGAACTGCTTCCCCTCTGTGTTGGTTTCTTCACATTAGTTTCCGCCCTGACAAAGCACCACAATTCAGGTGTTTTAAAACAGCAGAAATCTATTCTCTGACAGTTCTGGGGGCTTGAAGTCTGAAATCATGGTGTCGGCAGGACCACGCTCTCTGAAGTCTCAAGGGAAGAAGTCCTCCCGCCTCCTCCCCCTTCTGCTGCCTCCTGGCACTCCCTGGTGTTCCAGGACTGTAACTGTACCACTCTGGTCTCTGCCTCTGTCTTCACATGGCCCTCTTCACCGTGTGTCTTCACACAGCTCACTATATGTGTCAACTTGAGTGGGCCCCTCGTGCCCAGGTTAAACATCATTTCTAGGTGTGTCTGTGAGGGTGTTTCCAGATGAGAATAGCACTTGAATTGGCAGACTTAGTAAATGGGTTGCCCTTCTCAGTGTGGGCGAGTTTCCTCCAGTGTGTTGAGAACCTGAATGGAACAGAAGGCAGAGGAAGGAAGAATTCATCCTTTTTTCCCTGCCTCCCTGATTTATCTGGGAGATATCATTTCATCCTCTGCCCTCGGGCTGGGGTTTACATGTTGTCTCTTCTGATTCTCAGGCTTTTGGACTTAGATTGAATTATGTCATCAGCTTTCCTGGGTCTTCAGTTTGCAAATGCAGATGTAGGACTTCTGCACCTCCATAATCTTGTGAGCCAAGTCCTTGTAATAAATAAATTAATTTCCCCTGACTCCTTTAGCTAGTCTGATCTTCTCTCTACTAGAACATATATCTGGTAAGATGGACTTAATATCTGATGGAAAAGACAGGCCTTAGAAAATTCTTTATTCCTTTAAAGGTAGAGTATGGTGATTATTGGGGCTTCCTGGGTGGCTCAGCTGGTAAAGAATCCTCCTGCAATGGTGGAGACCCTAGTTCGATTTCTGGATCAGGAAGTTCCCCTGGAGAAGGGATAGGCTACCCACTCCAGTATTCTTGGGCTTCCCTGGTGACTCAGACAGTAAAGAATCTGCCTGCAGTGAGGGAGACTGGGTTTGATCCCTGGGTTAGGAAAATCCCTTGGAGGAGGGCCTGGCAAACCACTCCAGTATTCTTGCCTGGAGAATCCCCATGGACAGAGAAGCCTGGTGGGCTACAGTCCATAGGGTCTCAAAGGGTCAGACGTGATTGAGCGACTAAGCACAGCACAGGACATGGTGATTATTGAGGGAAATGCCATTTGATAGCCCTGTTGGCCATTATGTAATTTTACTGTAATCTTAAACATTTTTGGAAGTTGAAAAGTGTGTAAGTGTATATATTTCCAGTATAACAAGTAGAGAAGGGCATGACAACCCACTCCAGTATTCTTGCCTGGAGAATCCCATAGACAGAGGAGCCTGGAGAACCACAGTCCATGGGCTCACACAGTGTCGGACATGACTGAAGTGATTACCACATAGCAAATATGTAAAAGCTCTCTTTAAGGAAGCTTCATCGTGTCCACATTGAATGCTCTTATGGGAGTGTGGCTGCTTGTAACCTTAATGGGTGCTGTGCTGGGTTTGATTTTATCCCCCCCAAATTCATATGCTAAAATCCTAACCCTCAAAGGTAATGGTTTTAATATTAGAAGGTGGGGCCTTTAGAAGTTGCTTAAGTCATGAGGGGCGAAACCTCCTGAATGGAATCAGTGCTTTATAAAAGGGGCTCCAGAGAGACCCCCAGCCCCTTCCACCACATGGGGACATAGTGAGAATACACGGGCTCTGAACTAGGAAGGGCACTTTCATCAGAACACAATCATGCCGGTGCCTTGATCTTGGACTTCCCAGTCTCCAGAACAGTAAAATACAAATTTTTGTTGTTTATAAGCTACTCATTCTATGATATTTTGGTTTAGCAGCCCAAAGGAACTAAGATACCTCATTATTCTGGAAGGTGACCTTATTTGGAAATGGGGTCACTGCAGATGTAAATCATTTAGTTAAGAGGAGGTCATGAGGGTGACCCAACTCAGTATGACTGGTGTCCTTATAAAAGGAGGGAAATTTAGACACAGAGAGAAAAAGACTTGGGGAAGATGATGTGAAAGATATTGGAAGATTCAGCCCTCTGCAGGCCTGGGGGAGAGGCCTGATAGATCTTCCCCTCACAACCCTTAGAAGGAACCAAGCCAGCTGATACCTTGACTTTGAATTTAGCCTCCAGAACTGTGAGAAAATAAAGTTCTGTTGTTTAAGCCCCTCAGTTCGTGGTTCTTTGTTACAGCAGTCATAGCAAGTGTATGCACATAGTTTCTGGGTGTTTCTTCCTACCAGCCCCCAGATCTGAGTAGGGGCTTGAGGGAACCCACCAACTGCTCCAGCTGAATGGTCAGAACTGACCCGTGAACTGAAACTTCTGGACATTTTCCTTGGTGTCACCTTTGGCATTGTCCTTTGCCAAGGGCTGCTTTTGCTAAGACTCAGGTAGCCAATGAAACAGCAGTATTCCCTCTTCTTTCCTGCTTTTACCCTCACCCTATTTTCCAAAGCTACATTAAAGACATAACTGCCACAGAAAGTACTTGCCAGGCATTCAGCTCCCCAGAGTTCAGCGTTGGATGGTTCCAGTGTCTTTGAGGAAAATTAATAGGTGAGATCTGATTCTATCCTGGGACTCTGGCTCTTGGTTGTTGTGAGAACAGTCCGAAGTGGTCGAACCTGTAAAAGCAATTCCCCAGAATAGACAGGGTTTGTTTCTTCTCACACCAGTACGCACTCTTACACAGAAGGGGGCAGAGAAAATGTGTTCTCTATGAATCATTTTTTTAATAATTAAAAAAAAAATTCTTTTTCAGCCAGTCCAGGCTACTCTGTCGTCTTTGAAGATGTTAGATGTGGGAAAGTGGCCAATTTTCTCCCTTTGTTCTGAGGCAGAACTGCAGTTAGTTCGTCAGGCCTGTGTCTTTGGCAGTGCCAGCAATGAGCTTCTGTATACTACGGTAAATGATGAGGTAATGTTGAAGAAAAATATTCAGCCACATATTTTTAGTAATGGGTTTGCTAAATTGAAGATCTTGGGGGAACTAAGGCATTAAGATTTTAAAAAATGCACAGAGTAGATCCTTATTTATTAAATAATGAAACAGTTTTCCTGTAAGGGGACTATGCCTGTTTTGAATGTAATTACAGGTTTGTCGGAAATAGAACTGCTTGAGCTAACGGTGGTTTTTCCCCACAGATTTTTGTGCTTGGCACAAACTGCTGTGGTTGTTTGGGATTAGGTGATGTCCAGAGCACCATTGAACCTCGGAGACTGGATTCTTTAAGTGGCAAAAAAATCGCCTGCCTCAGCTATGGAAGTGGGCCACACATTGTCCTTGCAACAACAGGTAACCTAGGAACAGGGTAGAATTTTAGCCATTGCTTCATTTGTTGAGGAGCAAGCCTGGGACCACCCCTTACACTGAGAACACACTGTTTGACTGGGCAAGGCTTTCTGCCTCTGCCCTGTGAACTCGTCTATGCTTTGGACTGTATGAAATATGAACATATCTGGATATCAGAGTAAGAAAAGGTAGCCGGTGGAATCTAGCAGTTATTGGCACTTTGGTTATCAGAATGACAGTGCTGTGAGCCTACTTTAGAAGTGTAATTATTTTGCATTAGAATGCTGAATCTCACTTTGGACATTTTGAACTTGAGATTCTTGATCTACAAACAAAGAGATTAAAGCTAGATTCTAAGATCCCCTCTGTCTCTTAACATTCTGTGATTCCGATGTTAAATAATGACTGATGGCTCCAGTTGGTGTCAGTAGTATAAGGACTTAAATATTCTCGTGGCTTTTTCATGCATTCAGACTGATAAGACATTATCATTAAAACATACCTTATTCAAAACAGTTCATAAAATATATATACAGTTTTATAAATAATTACAAAGTATGCGTCCATGTTCTGCCGCCCAGATCAAGAAGTAGAATCTTATGATTACCCCCAAAGCCCTGAATATGTATTGTACTGCACAATAAGTAATATAATAAAGATTTAAAAAATTAACTGGGTAACCATTTATAAATAAGGAAGTTAAGATTCAGAGAATCTTACAGTCTTGAATTTCAATCTGGGTTGTTCTTTTTTTTCTCTCTTGGTAGCCTTTTCTCTGTTATTTATCAAAAACCTATCTTCCAGTTATTTTAATTGCATCCATTTAAATTTCATCTTGTTGCTTTGAGGCAGAATGTAGTTTAACTTTCCAAATGTTTTCTTTTACAAAATGAGTTTTGTGGAATAGGGAAGTTGATTAACTTTCGCATGTGAATTTTTAGTTTCCATTTGTGGAAGTGTGTAATATATATACTTTCATATAATGAGTAGTTGTTTTGAAAGTCGGTTATGTTTCTTTTTGTTTTCAGAAGGAGAAGTCTTTACCTGGGGTCATAATGCTTACAGTCAGCTGGGCAACGGAACAACTAATGCTGGTCTAGTTCCCTATCATATCTCCACTAATCTGTCAAACAAGCAAGTCATTGAAGTGGCCTGTGGGTCTTACCATTCTTTGGTGCTAACATCTGATGGAGAGGTGAGAATAGTCAGCCTAAATCTCACTGATCATAAGGTTTCAATAAGATTATATAGATTCCTGTAGCAGACGTGGAACTATGATCATTTAATTAAAATAACCACCAACCTCACATTCATCTTATTCTTGTTAGCAGTTCATGGTCATGGTGTTTATATCATGACGTGTACCTGTATGTGGTAAGGATTTGTGTAGCTGCACAGTGTTGAAGGATGTATTGTTACTTCTCTGTTGCTATACTCAAGGGGGTTATTTGCAAAAAGTAAAATTCCCCAAATACTAGAAATTATGGCTGAGGCAAAATAGATCTTTTATAAGGATTATATGACATTTGATTATAATTATTGCTGTTTGTATAGATAATGCCAATAACCTAATTTTATAAAGTAATATATTTTATGAGAATGCATCCTGTGAAACTTCCCTGCCTAAGTTGTGAGAATTTATAGATATCAAGCACATGGAGGGCAAAGATGAGGCCAGAAGTACCACTGAGACACTCTGTATATTAGCGTGTTTCATTTACTGATCTCTTCTTTCAAATAGGTATTTGCGTGGGGTTATAATAACTCCGGGCAGGTAGGGTCTGGATCAACAGCCAATCAGCCGATCCCTCGAAGAGTCACCGGCTGCTTACAGAATAAAGTGGTTGTGAACATAGCCTGCGGGCAGATGTGCTCGATGGCAGTGGTGAACACCGGGGAGGTAAGAAAGGCATTTCATAGGTCGCTGCAAAAAGCCCTTCTGCCTTCTCAGTGTCCTGCTGACCTCACGACAGAGACCGTGACTGTTTTTCGGCTTTTGTGGGCATCGTGTCTCTCGTTTTCTCTCAGGTCTTTGTCTGGGGCTACAATGGAAACGGGCAGCTGGGACTCGGCAGCAGCGGCAACCAGCCCACCCCCTGCAGGGTAGCAGCTCTCCAAGGCATTCGTGTCCAGCGGGTACGTCCCCTTGGGTTTACGTGTGCCTGTTTTTAAACCTACGGTGGCAGACATACCAGTGTACTAAAATAAATCAGTTCTCTTAGCACGATGAAAAGTTGAAGTAGAAGTTAAAGTTCTTTTCCTGAATTTAGTTGTAATATTTATCAGAAAATTTTTATCTCCAATGCACTCTCACACGTAGCTCTTGGAATGTAAACTTTTATTGTCTTTTCCAAGGAAACTTTGGCAGTATGTATCAAGACCCTCAAAAATATTCACCCCCTTTGATCTGTAATTCTGCTCTTAGGGCATATATCCTAAGGCACCAAAGAGAAAGTGACTTAGAGAAGGTATAGTTCTTAGAGCAGACAAAACAAAAAAAAAAGAAAGAAAAAGAAAACAATGGTAAATAATAGATGTTGCATAATTTATCCAATCAGACGGTAAGTTAACGGTTAAATAAGTGATATAAATCTCTATTAACAAATGATGCTTACAAAGGATTTTAATAGTGCTATATGCACTGTTAAGTAAAAAGATACAGGACTACTTACACAGTATGATCATTTTTAAAAAAAGCTTTCAATGCATATTTCTATATATTTTTATAAATAAACAATCTTGACCTTGAGATGACTTTCATGATCTGATCTGATCTGATACCTTTTTCACATTGAATTTATGTTTTACTTTCCTAATAAAAAGAAAGTAATTCTTGAAACAGAGGAGTCTATTTCTTACTCCTTCCGCATGCCTTGATCTCTGTGAGCACGGGGAATGCCACAGGAAGGTGGCTGAACTGGGCTCCTGTCACTGCAGGGCTCCTGTTGGTCTCAGTGCAGTTTTCACTGCACGTGGGACCTAAGCTGCATCTGGAGGGGTGTTGGCTAACTTTAATGCCTGCCTCTCTGTCTGCCGTCTCCCCTTTTTCATTTTTGATTCTTAACCTGTCTTGTGGAAAGCGTGTTTCGCTCTGTTTGCGGCTTGAGTGGGTTTGGTTTTTCTCTTTCCAGGTTGCCTGTGGCTATGCACACACGTTAGTATTAACAGATGAAGGTCAAGTGTATGCTTGGGGCGCAAATTCTTACGGCCAGTTGGGTACTGGCAATAAAAGTAACCAGTCCTACCCTACCCCTGTCGTCGTGGAAAAGGACAGGTAATATGCGTATTTTCAAAATGAATTCAATGTTCTTCAGTGATTAAATAAAACTGAGGCATGATTCAGAATTATGGGCAATTTATTGCTAGTATTAAAATATTCCTGAACAAGACCATCCATTCCTTTTTAAAATTAGCTTTAGAATTTGGGAGAAGGTTGAGTGTATGTTAAATATTCTATTTTCGTCACCCATATTTCATCTATACCTGTAATAGTTACTCTCTACAAACTACAATGACTAGACCTCCAACAGCTCTTTGGCATTATTCTTCTCACTCAGAAATTTCCTTTCCCCCCATTCCCATTGTTCTCTGTTTCACCTTCCTAAGGAGTTGATAACATTTGAGGTCTGTCTTCTGAGGTTTAGGAAGATGAAAGTACCTCCGATGGGAGTATAATGCCATTCACCCAGCTGCTTATCAGATTTGCCAGTTGAAAAGGATAGGGCTGTTTCTCATGACCTCAACTCCTAGGCTCTCACTATGGGGAAGAGCGAAATGGTTATAAAATGAAAACTTAGTTTTGTGCACTTGTGTGTGTGGTTGTGTTAGTGAAGTGAAAGTCGCTCAGTCGTGTCTGACTCTTTGCAACCCCTTGGGACTGTAGCCTGCCAGGCCTCTCTGTCCATGGAATTCTCTGGGCCATACTAGTATGGGTAGCTGTTCCCTGCTCCAGGGGATCTTCCCAACCCAGGAATCAAACCCAGGTTTCCTGCATTGCAAGTGGATTCTTTACCACCCGAGCCACCCGGGAAGCCCAAGAATACTGGAGTGGGTGGCCTATCCCTTTTACAGAGGATCTACCAACCCAGGAATCGAACTGCAAAGTTGTGATGAGTGATTAGCATAACCCCAGAGTTTTTTCCCCAAATTATCCTACTATTTTTGAAGGTCTCTTGAACTTCTCAACCATGGCCTTATCACTGCCTTTTCACTCTTCATTTCTTGACAGAGAAGCATGGAACACGAACATTTCATCTTTTCTATTAAACCAGGGTTGAAATCATTGTAGAAATCAATATTGCTATTTTCATTTTTAGTATACATATAAATTTCTACAATATCTGATTTTTAAATATATGGATAAGTTATTTTGCATTTGTATGCAGTTCTTTTCTGTATTTCTGTTGGAATATTTAACAGTGAAAATGAAGAACCAGTCATTTTCAGTCCCTTGATTTTCATTTGAGTATTGTCCTCCCCGCCCCCCGCTGATCTTATCATAAGACCCTAGACTCCTTAAGAACTGGGGAGGATGGAGAAGGAAATGGCAAGCCACTCCAGTATTCTTGCTCGGGCAATCCCCTGGACAGAGGAGCCTGGTGGGTAAGGGTTGCAAAGAGAGTCAAACTAGACTTAGTGACTAAACAACACAGGGCGACAGAGACTGGCGGCAGACGGGGCGAGGGCCATGTGTGCGGGCACCCCGGGATCACAGCAGGCACCCCTGTCCTGCATCTGCATCGGCCTCCTGCAGCCTGATGGCTGAGGGGCCTTAGAGGGCCACTGGCGGGGGTCTGCTGCTGAGCTCGCAAGTGTACCTGGCATCACACCAGTGAGGGGGTCCACAGGAGGTGATCGGGATCTCCCCCTGCCCCATGCCTGCCCAGGACCAGGTGCTGGTTTCCAGTTGCTGCAGTGAACCATTCAAGCAGGAAAAAAAGCACAAAAAAGAACTGGGGAGGAGGGCAGATAACGAAGGTCCTGTGCTGAGAGGCACACAGCAAATGCAAGCAGCCGTGTCACTTTTATTTCTCTTAAAGGTAGTTCAGAGCCACTCAGTAAAAGGAGAAGAGACAGTCTTGAGGCTTTGAATAATCACAAAAGTGCCTCAGGCCAGCAAATCCAGTCACTTGGGACATTTAGTATTTAAACAACACAGCACAGAAGTGTGACAGGACCAGAGTTAGCATGGATAGAAAAACAAGCTATATCTGCATGGTGCTTTACCATTTTCCTCATGCTTCCTCGCTTCATATAAACTTGCACTCCTCTGTCCTTGGACTCATGGAATCGGCTGCCATGTGCCCACCAGCGATTTGCCCCACCTCGTGCCACTGGTCCTGATGGGCTCAGAGCGAGTGTCGGGTCTTCTCACTGTAGTCACTCTGGGACGGACAGAATATAGGGCGACTCAGTGGGAGAAAGCCAGAGAGAGGAGACGCAGGCATGGGAGTTACGTGAGTGTCCAGATACCTGGCACTGGAGAGTTACCTGTTCCTTCTTTTTAAAAAATCTTCACAACTTAAAAATATTTGTTTTTTTAAATTATATAGGTAAAAGTAGAAATTGCTAAACACGTCCATGCTTGATGTTGTCCACCTAAACATGATTTTGGCTAGAATATCAAGGATGAGTGTTTTGAATGAGATGTTCCTGCTTTTCTCAGTTTCCTGTGCTTGAATTTCGTGCGGTGATTTTGAGCCTGTGGGCTCTCTGTCGCACGAATATTGCAAGGGAGGAACCTCTAGGTTTGCTAGGACTTGTTCTGCACCTCCCCGTCCTTTTCAGTGACTGAAGCTTTGCCGGAACATTATGACTTACCTTTCAGGAACTCTTGACTCTTGGGGCTCATTGTGGGGAGGCTGAGCTAATTAGAAAGAACAGGGTTGAACTCGGGCCGGGATGGATCATCAGGTCTTGGTTGTGTGTTCCCAGAAGTGGAAAGTGAAAATCTGGCTACATGGTTTATTTGCTTAAATAACAACCCAAGAAAAACTGGATTAAAAAAATTTGTTTTCACAGAAGCCTATTTGTGATGAAGAATGCTAACATTTTATGTTCATAGAGAAGTGATTTTAATAGTTAAAATGATTCTCTTTAACTTAGTCACTCCCAGTCTTTCTGAATTTTCAATACTTTGATTTACCAGCATTTAAAGTTCCATAAAAAACATATTTTGGGTTAAATTGATTTCAAAACTCACTTTGCCTTGAATTTTTGTTAATTTGTAGCTTCTTGAGGTGTTAATTAATAGTGTGTTGGCCTCACAGAACCAGAATTGAGAAGCACTGCTCTGGATCTTGTAATGGTCATGATTTCTTCTCTGTTATTCTTCTTCTTCACAAATTACCTTATTTTCGCTCTTGGCTGTTTTCTGTTTTGCATTCTCTCACTGTCTGCTGTTTCAGTTCTAGTACCTCTTAGCCATTAAGCCATGCCATTGTGGTGGATCTAGTTTTATTGAGGTGACACCAAATCCATTTATTTTCAACATATAGTAATTTTTTTTCCAGTAAACATGGCTGGCTACAAAATAAAGTATGCAGTACTCCAGACCTCCTGGGCTTCCCTGGTGGCTCAGCAGTAAAGAATTCACCTGCCAATGCAGGAGACATGGGTTTTATCCCTAGGTCAGGAAGATTCCCCTGGAGAAGGAAATGGCAACCTACTCCAGTATTCTTGCCTGGAAAATCCCATGGACAGAGGAGCGTGGCACGCTAGTCTGTGGGGTCACTAAAGTGTCAGACACGACTTAGCGACTAAACAACAACAATGCCAGACCTCCTGACGGTAAACCTTAGCTCAGTTTATCGTCCACTGCATGTATGACTGGACAATTTGAACTTCCATGTTTGCTTCTTGGTATGAATCAGACGAAGGACAGATGACCTCAGACAAAGGCAGGGCACTTTGGCAGGTGCTGGAGTCCCAAGCCCAGACCTGAAGGTTCCCCTCAACTTTCTCCCTTCTCGTTGCTGCAGCAGCTGGTGCTGTCAGCCAAGCCCGAGCCCCACCCCTGACTTCCCTGGTGGCACTGGGTGTTCCAGGTAAACGCCCTAGCCATGCTCCGGGAGGGCCAGCCTTCCCAGCTTCTCTGTATCTTTAACCCCTGACTGTGGAAGCAGCATCCTGCCTCCTCGAATGAATGGCAGAGGCTGCTCCCCATTCTTGGAGGGTCATGGTAAGCATTTCCAAAGTGAATATAGGAGTGAAGTTATTTTGGTTTTCTGGTGTTGGGTAGTTTAGCACAGAAGTTCACGATTGTGTTCCAGTCAGTTACATTTTTCATGGAACGTTTGTTATCAGGGAAAAGAGAGGTCCACCAAAGAACATTCCTGACCGAGGACTTTGTGCATAGTGATATTGAGAGGCAGTGAGTACTTTCTGTTTGTTCAAACAGAGGGTATGTGGGCAAAGATGATATGACAAAAAGCTGGCCGTAGATGGTAGGCAGATTACAGGAGGCCTTAAGAACATGTGTCTGGATTTTGTCTTGTGGGAAGTCAGTGACGGGTTTGAAAGGAGTCATGAGAATGGGTTTTCAAGAGAATCATTAACTTGACAGCATTGTGCGATTTAGGTCAGAAGAGAGAGAAAGTCTAAGACAGGGAGACCAGGTATAGGGTGTGCTTGATGAGGCTCTGACAAGTGGGAGATATTACAAAGAAAGAATTTGTTGTCATTTTGCCAACTGGATATTCTGAAAAAAGTGCTAAGTGAGGAGGGAGGAGAAGTCAGAGATGACCCTAAAGTTCTGGGAATGCTGGTACCATTGCCTGAGGCAGAATCAAGATGCCACCTCACTTGGGGTAAAATACTATTTTAAGTCTGTGTGGTGGCTTGGTCTTAGAGAAGACAATTAGTTTGAAGTCAACAAAACAGTGGTTTCCATTAGGAAGTGTGCTGAGAACTATCTGCCTGTCAGCCATGAACTTACTGATGTCGGATCTAACATAATGTTTGGTCCCAGAAAACTGCTCTCTGGGGTTCTAGATGATACCATTCGGTGAGTCAGAACTACTGCACTTACTGCGTGCAGAGTGAGTTGGGGTGCCCCATAGCATGCTCCATGGAACCCTAAAATTGGTGAAGTTTTGATAAAAACGTTTATTGACCCTAGGTGGAGATGCCCCTCATCTTTTTGATTTGCTTTCGTAAGCAATGTTTTAAGAAAAAATTAAATTACCTTTTTTTTTTTTTTTTTTTGGTCTTTTAGTCTCTGTTCTCTTGGCTTGTACTTCAGTTTCAAAATAGGTGCATAATTTTATCGGCCTACTGGCTAGAATTGGTAACAAGAAGACCTTCATGATGTATAAGTGCTTAAATGAGACATTGCTTAAATGTAGATAACGGTTTGGTGCCTGAAAATTTACAAGTTTAGGCTTAATGAAGAGTTTGGTTTTTTTTAATCAGTTAATGCTAAGGGAAGGAAAAATCGACTTGTTTCTTCTCCTGTTTACTTGGTGTGTGTTTGTGAACCTAGAATTATAGAGATCGCGGCCTGCCACTCGGCGCACACGTCGGCCGCCAAGACGCAGGGCGGCCACGTGTACATGTGGGGCCAGTGCCGCGGCCAGTCGGTGACCCTGCCGCACCTCACGCACTTCTCCTCCACCGACGACGTGTTCGCCTGCTTCGCCACGCCTGCCGTCACGTGGCGCCTCCTGTCTGTGGGTGAGCTGGCTGCTGTCTGTCGGGTGATGGCCTGAGAGCTAGGAAGAAAACTCTGGTGCTGTTGGTTTTCAATAGTGAGGACTTTTGTTAAGTGCAGTATCAGGCAATTCACTTCCCTCTCACAGGCTCCTGTGAAAGAGAGCTCACCGGACCGATTCATTTTCCTTAAAAGTATCAGAAATCTCATACTAAAATTCAAAGAACTTCGGATGGCTTTTTGATATGACTGGGAAACCGTGGCTTTTATTTTTAGCGGGTATATTTACTCAGGCTTTCAACATGTTTATTTAGTGAGGTGGTTGGGGCTTTAGTTATTTTGCCAGATTTACAAGCAGATGTGTCTGAGGTTCTTAAGACAATTGCAGCAGCGGGAAATCTGTATTTAGGGAAAAAAGCACACTGCTCAGTTGGTCAGTTATTTTGGGAAATTGGTATTTTCATGAGTGTGAGCAAAGTGATGCTATATTTGGCCTGCATTTTCATTGGAAAACACTGGTGTCATTCCGTTAGAACCTGACGACCACCTTACAGTGGCCGAGTCCCTGAAGAGGGAATTTGACAATCCCAACACCGCAGACCTGAAATTTCTGGTGGATGGAAAGTACATTTATGTGCATAAAGTCCTTCTCAAAATCAGGTAAGGCATCATTTGAGAATTGAAATAAATATGTTTGTTATTTTCTAGTTGCAAAGACCTATGTCAGGCACTTCAGTGATTCTGAAAAAAATGTGAGGCTCTTTTCGCCCTTATGAGCAGACAGTACAGCAGGGAAAACACATTATATGTGAAAAAAGAAATCACAGAGGCCGTGGTGTGCAGTGGGTGGGGTGTGGTGCAGGGCATGCACAGTTGGCTTCCTCAGAGACTCTGTAGACAGCTTGTCCACCTTGGCACTGGAGAGCAGCCATCCGGCCAGCAGTGAACATCTATTGAGCCTTGTTCGGGCTGCTTGCCCTAAGTGAACCTCCCTGCCCAGGAGCTGAGTACAGCCCATGAGAGTCACTCTCCTTAGTCAGCTGTGGGATACTGCAGGTTTAGACCTCGAAAAAAGACAAGAGCAGCAAGGTTTGGGGTAAAACTAACAGGCAGACTTTTAAAAATTCACTTTTATTAATGGGTAATTTTTGAGCATCCATTTAAAATGTGCAGCCTGAGGCGTTTTGACATTTGTATATTCTCTGGAAACCACCATTCCACACCAGGATACAGAACGTTGGCATTGCCCCCCTCAAAGATCCCTCAGGCCCTGGCCCTGGGGCAAGCCATGATCTTCTTTCTATCAGTATAGATTAGTTAGCATTTTCTAGAAGTTGATGTAAATGTAATGATACAGTACGTATTCTTCTCTGACTGTCTTCTTTCTTCTAGCCTAATGATTTTGAAATTCATTTTGTTGTTATGTAACAGATATCCAAATCCTCCTGCAGTGAATCACAAACACAGTATAGTATTTCAGTCTCAAGTTCACTTCTTAGTAAGGCCAGGCTGTGCAATGTTTGCTCACTTCTACTGTTGTCCGTAAACCTTCATAAAAATGAGGAGGTTGTGGTTTGTTAGGGCTATTGTAACAAAGTTCTGTAGACTGATTGGTTTCAATAACAGAAATTTATTCTCTTATGGTTTTGGAGGCTAGAAATTCAAGATCTTGTTGAATGAATTGGATTGTCCCATCCTCCGTCCCACCTCTGGTGGTTTGCTGCCAGTTCTTTTGCCTCCTTGCCTTATGGCAGCATAACTCCAGTCTGCACGTGGCTTTCTCCCTGTGTCCAAACCCCCCTTTTTATAAGGACACCAGTCATGTCAGTTTAGGGCCCACCCTAATGACCTCCTTTTAATTTGATCCCTTCTCCAAATACAGTTATATTCTAAGGTTAGGACTTCAGTCTGTCAATTTGGGGATTCAATTCAACCCATAACAGGAGGAGAAGAAACAAAATTACTCAGAATTTTTAAAAATAAAGCCACCTGATTTCTGTAAATGCTGCTCCGTAGACATGGTGTGGGAGGGACCCATCTGTGGCCACAGAGGCGGCCGCCCCACAGCAGGCTAGCATTTGCAGCCTCCTCCAGTAAACCACTGTTTGCAGACTTCTGGCCAGCAGAGGAAGCGAGGGGCCCAGGCCAGGACATGAAGGTGTGTGGTGTGCGTTTTTCCTCTCTGCATGGTAGTTGTTTCCTCTTTAACCACTACGAGCACGTGCTCCTCGGGAAGGTGATTGGCTCTTGCCCAGAAGCCAGGACCTGACATCTTTCTTCCTTCAGGTGTGAGCATTTTCGCTCTTCACTGGAAGACAATGAGGGTGATACTGTAGACATGAGTGAATTTTCGTATCCCGTCTACCGAGCCTTCCTGGAGTACCTGTACACAGACAGCATCAGCCTGCCCCCCGAGGAGGCAGTAGGTAACTCCCACCTGACCTGACCAAGGGTTTGGCAAAACGGTGCTTTGTGTAGAGCCTGAAAGGAAGTCTCTATGAGGGTGGTCACAAAAGTAGTTCTGCTTTTATGTGCTGAACCCAAGCTCTCTTTCCTTCTTCCCACCTCATACAAAGGTTGACTTGGTGGAAAAAATGAGAGGTGGGTGAATTATCAACCCGTCGACACTGTGGGGTGGGTGCCATTCCTCCTGAATTGCTGGACACCGTACACAACTTTTTAGTTTCCACAACCTCCTGCCTTCAAGATATTTACATTATAAAAATGGTCAGATGCATGTAATAAGAAGCCCTGCTGGCCTCCATAAGTGTGACTGTCTCTTTGGGACAGATTGCCGTGGTCCAGCGCCTCACGGCACTTCAGGGTTACTGATGTTAAGAAAGCAGCACAGGGCATCCATTTGGACACAGGGTGAAACATATACTCGATTTCAGCTTACAGCTGTCAGTATCGTTGGCCAGTGGGACAGAAGAATTAAAGAATTGCTTCTGTAAGGAACCAAAGAGTTTAACCCTCAAATTTTTAAATTCGGTATTCATTTTACATGTGTAAAGCCAGTAACACTTTTTACCAGATCAGCATTTAATTTGCCTTGGGTGAACAGAAGTCTGATTTTCTAGTTTTCCTTCCTTTCTCCCACAGTGCTGGAGGGCCAGGGCCCATGGTGTGCCACGCTCCCCTTGGCACCTGTGGGGGAGACAGACCAAGCCCTGCCCCATGGAGCTGGTGCTCAGGGAAGGGAGGCCAGCCAGTAACAAGAAATCAAAGTGGTCAGTCAGGAGGTCAGAGAAAGCCTCCGTGAGGAAGTGTGCTGAGCAGAGAGCGGGGGGAAAGCAAGCAGACACCCAGGCGAAGAGCATGCTAAACGAGAGATGGTGTGACGGTCTGAGACAGGAGCATGGAGAGCGCGTGGAAGAGGAGGAGGGGGAGAGAGTGAGAGATGGGCAGTGGGGGTAACTGAGGCCAGGCAGCTGGGTCTGGCCAAGACCAGATGCGGCCTTGGAGGTCACGGTGAAGGGCTCGAGTTTTAGTCTTGATGTGATAGACAGCCTTGGAAGATTTTGACAATGGGGGTTGCTTATTTAGTTTTTGCTTTAATAGTAAAATGGAAAAAGGAAGTGGCTTAAACAAGGTGGTTTCTCTGTCTGTCACCCAGGGACACAGTGCAAGGCATCCTTACATGTGGCCCCTGGATTCATGGCCACGGCCACATCTGCACTGCAGACAGTGGGACAGAGGAAGGAACAGTGGCGAGGTGCCAGGGCAGACCCCGGTGTCTGTAGAGGAAGTCCCACTTCTTTTAAACCAGGGACCAGAGAGGACCAAGGCCTTAATTAGCTGCATAGGAAGTTGCAGGGAGTGGTCACTTCTAGATGGCCATGGCTCAGCCACATAGTCTAGGATTTGGGGAGAAAAGGAGGATGGGTTTGTGTATTTTATGGAGGGAGGAGGCACCCGCAGCTTTGACTCCAGGAGTGAAAAGATCAGGAGCTGTAATGGTTGAGATGTCAGGTGCTGGTGCCCTGGGTTAAGGTGGTCTAGCGTGGAGGTGTTGAAAGAGATCAGAGTCTGGACACATCTTTCATAGCGAGCTGACGGAATCTGTTGGCGGTGGTTGTGGGGTGTGAGGGAAAGAGAAGGACGGGGTGTTTGGCCCTGGTGTGGAGAGCACCAGGTTTTGCTCTAGAGTTTGAAAAATCAAAGGAGTTTGAGCTGCCTTTTAGACATCTGTGTGGCAGGTTTTCTATAGGCCCCTGGGCAAGAGTCTAAAGGAGGCCTACATACCACATGTCTAAAAATTTAAAGTTATGTGTCAAGCTAAAAGCATCACATAAAATGTGTTAAATCTTCATACCTTGAAAAATACATCTTCATTAAGAACTGAGAGGCCAGGGTGGCATTTCATCTGGAATTTAGAGTGGTAGGTCTCTTGGGGTTCCGTGCTAGGACACCACTGCATAGGAAGGCAGGCCCCTGGCCTCCAGCTTGGGCTCTGCCGCCTTTGTTTGCCCACCACCACTACCTCCTGCACCACAAGAGGTGTGCGGGCACCCAGGCTGCATCTCCACGCTCCGTCCATCCCGCCCAGCCACCCCTTGGGACTGGGGGTCTGTACCTTGGTGACAGGGTCGAGGGGAGGAAACACTTGCGTGTGTGGCCTCAGCTGATTAGGCAGGGAGTCCCAGGGTCCCTGGGGGCTCAGACGGTAAAGAATCCACTTGCAGTGCAGGAGACCCGGGTCAGGAGGATCCACTGGAGCAGGAAATGGCTGCTCACTCTAGTATTCTTGCCTGGAGAATTCCATGGACAGAGGAGCCTGGCGGGCTATAGTCCACAGGAGCTCAGAGTCGGACATGACTGAGTGGCTAGCACTTTCACACTTTGCCAGAGTCCCGGGTGCATGAAGCATGGTCTAGGAGCGGGCACATGGCTCGCTGGCCACTGTGGGGAGGGGCTGCCTGGAGCAGGTGCAGAGCTGGGCCCTCCTGAGCGGCGGATCCAGCCAGTACCTGTGAGCACACGCATATGTGAGTCTGGTGCCTGGGGTGTGGGGAGCTGTTGATGTGAATCTGAGAGTTGTTGAGAACTGACTAGAAACAATCAGGTCATTCGCAGCTCTCAAGATTTCAAAAGATTTCAGTTTATTTTCCCCAGTGGGCCATAGGCCTTTCTTCTACGATAATATTTGTCACGTTACAACGAAAGCAAGTTGCCAACTAAAATCTACCACATTGTGTAAAACTTACTGTACGGTTGAAGAAATCCTGGCTCTGTGTCCTTTGGGCCCTCCATGCAGTACCTTCCATGAAAAGGTTATCTTGAAGTAAGCATGACAACAGTCCAGTCAGGATTCAGCTGGCTTTTGATCAGGTGGCAACCAGGACTGAATTGGACCTAGCAAGTGTTCCATTCTTCCCAGGGTGTAGGACTGAGCCCATGGGGTGGATCCCATTCATGCAGGGGTGGAGGGGACTCTCACAGTATCTCTAGCTGAGTGACCTAACTCGAGTGCTGCTCACTTCACCAGTGACATACTTTATGCTAATTAACAAATCCTCAAATGGAGATTTAAATAACCATAATTGAAGCCATTTGACAAGGGCCTTTCAAATACTAACTGACTGACCATTCTTTTTTTTTTTTTTTTGGCTGCATTGCGCAGCATGTTGGATCTTAGTTCCCTGACTCGGAATTGGACCCTTGCCCCCTGCAGTCGAAGCTTGGAGCCTTAGGCACTGGATCACCAGGGAAATCCCCTGACTGACCATTCTAGATTAGAGTGCTTTTCATAGTATCCCTTGTGTGCATGTTCAGTCACTCAGTCGTGTACAACTCTTGGCGACCCCGTGGACTGTGGTCTGCCAGGCTCCTCTGTCCATGGGATTTCAGGCAAGAATACTGGACTGGGTTGCCATTTCCTTCTCCAGCAGTTAAACATCTAAATCACTCTACGTTGTATTATTTGAAAGTAGATGACAGATAATATAACAAGAATCATCAGGTTTTTCCAGACAGTATTAAAACTGTGAGGCTGGAGATCATTTAGGGAAATAAGTAAAATAAGAGTCTGAATATTGAACTCTGAGGCAATCGAGTACTCAGAAGTCAGGAAAAATGGTCCAGCCATGAGACTTAAGAGTAACTTCTGAAGGAGAAGAAAACCTGAGCAAGTGTTTGAAGAAGCTGGGTGCTCTCACAGCACGTGTGAATGCTGCTGGAGAAGGTGCTGATGCTTCGGGGGGAGGGACGACCAGAGGAAAAGACTCGAGCCGTTTTCACTTGCTGCTGCTTTCCCCACAGCTGCTTGTTTGTGTGTTGCATTTGCTCAGTGCAGCTGTGTTCTTAGATCGAGCCACACACTCAAGAGTGTGTAAGTCAGCCTGAGCTTCAATTCCCGCACCCCTTCGCTGAGGATTATATTGGGTTGGCCAAAAAGTTCGTTTGGGGTTTTCCATACAATGTTACAGACAAATCTGAACAGAAAGTTCTGGCCAACACAGTATTTAAAATAATCTCTGACGGGTTGAGTGAGTTTAAATCAGGATACTTGAAATCTCCTAATAAACATCTCTTTCTACCAGGATTGCTTGATTTGGCTACATTTTATAGAGAAAATCGTTTGAAAAAACTCTGCCAACAAACTATCAAGCAGGGAATCTGCGAGGAGAATGCCATCGCGCTGCTGTCGGCTGCTGTGAAGTATGAAGCTCAGGTAAGAAAAGCATCCTTTCAGCAAGCTCACCTTCTGGAAGAAACAGCTGTCTACTTCATGCCTTGCACTGAAAGTCTGCTTAAAGATTTAATTTAAATAAAGTACTAAAAGAAAAAATATATAAGGGAATTTTTATATAAAGTTAGGATGGACCTCAAGGGCAGAAACCATGAAGGAAAGGATTGATAGATCTGATCTCAAAAAATTAAAATGTTTACACACACGCACGCACACACACACACACACGCAAATAGAAAGTAAATGACACCGGAAAAGTGTCTTTAACACAGTGAGGCAAGTTTACCATCAGTTCAGTTCCGTCGCTCAGTCGTGTCCGACTCTGCGACCCCATGAACCGCAGCACGGGGTTTATTTTTTTGGGCTCCAAAATCACTGCAGATGGTGACTGCAGCCATGAAATTAAAAGACACTTACTCCTTGGAAGGAAAGTTATGACCAACCTAGATAGCATATCGAAAAGCAGAGATATTACTTTGCCAACAAAGGTCCATCTAGTCAAGGCTATGTTTTTTCCAGTGGTCATGTATGGATGTGAAAGTTGGACCGTGAAGAAAACAGCACCGATGAACTGGGACAACTGTTCATCACCAACTCCGGAGTTCACCCAGACTCATGTGCATCAAGTCGGTGATGCCATCCAGCCGTCTCACCCTCTGTCGTCCCCTTCTCCTCCTGCCCCCAGTCCCTCCCAGCATCAGGGTCTTTTCCAGTGAGTCAGCTCTGCATGAGGGGCCAAAGTATTGGAGTTTCAGCTTCAACATCAGTCCTTCCAATGAACACCCAGGACTGATCTCTTTTAGGATGGACTGGTTGGATCTCCTTGTAGTCCAAGGGCCTCGCAAGAGTCTTCTCCAACACCACAGTTCAAAAGCATCAGTTCTTCGGTGCTGTTTTCTTCACGGTCCAACTTTCACATCCATACATGACCACTGGAAAAAACATAGCCTTGACTAGATGGACCTTTGTTGGCAAAGTAATATCTCTGCTTTTCGATATGCTATCTAGGTTGGTCATAACTTTCCTTCCAAGGAGTAAGCGTCTTTTAATTTCATGGCTGCAGTCACCATCTGCAGTGATTTTGGAGCCCAGAAAAATAAAGTCTGCCACTGTTTCCACTGTTTCCCCATCTATTTCCCAAGAAGTGATGGGACCGGATGCCATGATCTTAGTTTTTGAATGTTGAACTTTAAGCCAACTTTTTCACTCTCCTCTTTCACTTTCATCAAGAGGCTTTTTAGTTCCTCTTCACTTTCTGCCATAGTTAATGTATAATTCTTTAAAAAAATGATAATATGAGCAGTTTGATGGAAAAAAAATGGACCAAATGGATTTATGAACAAATGAAAACTGAGAATGAAAATAAAGTATAATTTTTCAGTTGTCAATAGGGAAATCTATTTTTAGAAATAGTACAGGCTCAGGATAATGGGTATTCTCCTAAATTGCTGAGGAGAATGCAAATTAGTGTAATCAGTTGGGGCAGTTTGGTATAATATGTAATAAAAGCTTTAAAAATTTAATTCTTTTAGGAATTCACTTGTAGAAAGTTATCTTAAGAAAGTAATCATGGATTCAAAGATTTAGCTTCAAAGACATTTCCTGCAGTGTTGTTTATAATTTAAAAAAATTTTAAAAATTCAGCATAAATATATCAGTTCTCAGTTCAGTCGCTCGGTTGTTTCTGACTCTTTGCGACCCCATGGACTGCAGCATGCCAGGCCCCCCTGTTCATCACTAACTCCCAGAGCTTACTCAAACTTGTATCCATCAAGTCGGGGTTGCCATCCAACCACCTCATCTTCTGTCGTCTCCTTCTCCTCCTGCCTTCAATCTTTCCCAGCATCAGGGTCTTTTCCAATAAGTCAAGTCTTCGCATCAGGTGGCCAAAGGGTTGGAGCTTCAGCTTCAGCATCAGTCCTTCCAATGAATATTCAGGACTGATTTCCTTTAGGATTGATCTCCTTGTAGTCCAAAAAGAGCCTTCTCCAACACCATAAACACAGCATAAAGGTAGGAGAAAATTGTTTAAAAAATGGTATAGTCTTTGGGGTCACAAAGAGTTGGACACAACTTAGCAACTGAACAACAACCTCAGATATGCAGATGACACCACCCTTATGGCAGAAAGTGAAGAACTAAAGAGCCTCTTGATGAAAGTGAAAGAGGAGAGTGAAAAACTTGGCTTAAAGCTCAACATTCATAAAACTAAGATCATGGCATCCGGTCCTATCACTTCATGGCAAATAGATGGAGAAACAGTGGAAACAGTGGCAGACTTTATTTTTTTGGGCTCCAAAATCACTGCAGATGGTGACTGCAGCCATGAAATTAAAAGACGCTTACTCCTTGGAAGGAAAGTTATGACCAACCTAGACAGCATATCGAAAAGCAGACATATTACTTTGCCAACAAAGGTGTGTCTAGTCAAGGCTATGATTTTTCCAGTAGTTGTGTACGGATGTGAGAGTTGGACTATAAAGAAAGCTGAGCGCCGAAAAATTGATGCTTTTGAACTGTGGTGTTGGAGGACTCTTGAGTCCCTTGGACTGCAAGGAGATTCAATCAGTCCATCCTAAAGGAGATCAGCCTTGGGTGTTCATTGGAAGGACTACTGTTGAAGCTGAAACTCCAATACGTTAGCTACCTGATGCGAAGAGCTGACTCATTTGAAAAGACCCTGATGCTGGGAAAGATTGAAGGCAGGAGGAGTAGGGGACAACAGAGGATGAGACGGTTGGATGGCATTACCGACTCAATGGACATGAGTTTGGGTGAACTCCGGGAGTTGGTGATGGACAGGGAGGCCTGGCGTGCTGCAGTCCTTGGGGTCGCAAAGAGTCAGACACGACTTAGGGACTGAACTGAACTGAACTGAACAACAACAATGTTAATACCATTCAAGATATATCGCTGACTGAAAAACTATGGTCCTGTTTTTTAATATTTGTTAAATAAAAATATTTTAAAATTTTAAGTATAAATAGCTAAATTGAAAAAGACCAAAATTTATTATCTACATAGAATAAAAGACTGAAAAATATAGTCAGTGGTTATCTTTGAATTGGTGGGATTGTAGATGATTTTCATTTTGTTATGTTTGCTAGTTTTTCCTGAATTTTCTATAGTGACCATGTATTGTTTTGATAATAAAGAAAACTTGTCTTGGAGTTAAATCTTGAGGAAACAGGCCAGACTCCTTGGAGTCAATTTCCTTAAGGATATCCTTTCCTTTGTCAAAGAACAGGGACATTTTAGCAGTGAGCAGAAAAAAGCCTATAACTTCTTTTCTGCTTATGTAAGTAATAATATGCTTATTAAAGAAAATTCAGAAAATACGAAAAGTAAGAGGAAGGAAATGCCTCATCAACCAGAGGACACAAACATTTCATACAGCTCCTTCTGATTTTTCCCCTAGGTTATGTGTATATCTCTAAATACTAGGTTTTTTTCACTTAATATTAAAAAAAAAAAAAAAACTTCCCTGCCTTGAAGCATGGACATTTAAAAGCATAGTGAATATTTGTCTTTCATCAAGGTAATAATACTCTGGGCACTTACAACATGCAGAATGCTTCATGGCCAAATAGTAGCTATGTGCTTGGTTTCAAGAGTTTGTTACAGTCACGGCAATAATACTGGACTCTTGTGAACTGCGTCAAATCATGAGATGGCAGGCACATACTGCTTCCCTCTGAACTAGGCTTAATTTGCAAGACTTCTTCACATTTCCTATTTATGTGAATTATTTGAATGCTTACCATCCAGCCCTCTGTTTTCTAGAAAGCAAGCTCCTTGAGGAATGGCAAGGACTTTGTTCTGCCAGACCCCTAGTGCCTAGGATAGTGCCCGACACATAGTAGGTGCTCGCTAAATGTCTGTTTAATGAACGTCCAACTTTGCCTGTAGAGGTAGGCTGACTAACTGTTGTGCCCTAAATTAGCACAACAGACCACAAATAAAATTGACTCAGTGCATATGTCACATAAAAGTTTTTATAAAGAACAGTGCATTTGATGTGACTAGTAGTCTTACTTGCTGACTCTAGTAAGCAAGAAATGGACAAAAAAAGAAATGGACCTTTTCAGCAAATTATTCCTCATGCTTGACTGTACTTAATACATAATTAATACAAGCCAGGGATTGTTCGAAGCACAGTTCATATCGTGCTTAATTCTCAAAAGAACCTGATAAGAATATAGGTATTATTTTTCTAATTTACAAGTGAGGGAGCTTGAATCTGAGAGATTAAATTCTTAGTAAGCTATTAATAATAATTTTAAAGGTGAAATGCAATCCCAGATTGGACCAATTTCAAAAGCACACGTTCTACCACAATTCTCTATTGTCTCCATATTTTAAAATCAGCAGTGTTTATGCACTGGCTCAGCAGATATCCACTGAGTGCCCATTAAATGCCTGACAGCGTTCTAGGCACTTGAGGGTCCAAGAAGTGAACAAAACAGACCAAAATCTCTGCCCTCATGGCACTTTCAGGTGGTGAGGCAATAGATAAACTAATACAATATGCGTTCTGTTAGGTGGTGATAGTGATATAAAAAGTAAGTTAGGGAAGGGCAGTGGGAGGAGGCCAGACTGAGATGGAATCTGAAGGTTTAAATCTGAAGGAAGGAAGGGAGGTCTCATCACCAAGCAGAGCTGAGCACGTGAAGGAGACGCGGCAGGCTGTGCAGCCCGGGCCCGAGGCCGTCAGCGTCTCCAGGCCGGCCTTCCTTTCGCTCTCAGTTCTCTGGGGCTGGAAGTGTGTCCAGCCGCCTGATTTCTGAGTCTCAAGTTTGCAGATCTAATCAAGGGAATCACTCTGGGACTATATATATATTTTTTTTGGCCTGGCGTACATTACAGTAAGGCAGAAATCACCAATCTGTGGAGTTTCTCTCAGCAGAAAGTTGTGATTTCTTCCAAGCACTTTCCCACTTCAGACTACTGAAGCTCTGTGTGATCCGATGAAGCCTAACCATCCCAGCCTGTCTTCTTGTGAAGGAGAAAGAGCAGTGGTCTGTTCTTGACCTCAGAGCAGCAGTTCCCCAGATGACTCTTTCATGGCATACGCTTTCCTCACAAATTCTTTACAGGTAGAACTATTTAAGCCCCAGAGGAATATAAAAGAGGAGTGTTGGGCTCAACATAAAGAAAATCTCTTAATCAATTTACTCTATGCATTCACATAATAAAGAAATATTACACAAACAAAAAAGAGTGTTGTACTCTGAATAAATAGTGAAAGAGGAATGAACAGTACACACCGGTGCCTATCTCGGGGAAGAAAAAGTCTCGTTTTTTGTATTGGTTACTGTGGATGAACGTGAATGCTTCCGTTACTTACATTTTTCCAAGCATAGACTCACACCAGCTGTAGAGTTTTACAGCTGTTCTTTAGGTACTGCTGTCCCAGCATTTCTCTGTTGGCCGTCAAATCCTCTTTCCTCACCTGTGTGTTTTAGGAACTTTTGTGCTGTGTTGCATTGCATCAGGATATGCGAATTTGCTAAAACGTTTCTGTTGTCGTCCCTAGGACTTGGAAGAATTCTGTTTCCGGTTTTGCATAAACCATTTGACTGTAGTAACACAGACTTCGGGCTTTGCAGAAATGGACCATGATCTCTTGAAGAACTTTATCAGCAAAGCAAGCAGAGTTGGAGCCTTTAAAAACTGACCCTCACCTGCAGGAAAGAATTTCTACTGTTTCCACTCTCCGTGCAACAGCCAGAGAATAACTTCTCCTTAATAGTGTTGATGATGAGCTACATTTGGGCTGAAAATGTTCTGTCAAAACAAGGGGATGGTGGTGAGTCTTCCACACCTTCTGAAATCCAGTCTACAAGAGAAGGCATTAAGTGCTCTGTTCAGATGGGACTAAGCTCAAGGGGAAAAAATTGAAATGTCTTAATATATTTACCATTTCCTCTTACGAGTCACTTAAGTTGGAGACTTTTGGTACAGGGCTCTAAGTGTATGCTATTCTGGCCAAATTTCCATATTCAACAGGCTGGTGCCACACGGATAAGCGTGACCAGGGGCTGCCTCTAGCACACTTGCAGCGTCCAGCGCACTGCCTTGCGTATAGTAGGCACTCAACTCACTATCAAGTTTAATTATGCCTGAACAGCTTTTATTTATGGGACACTGGATGCAGGAATAACTTAGGCAAAACAGATGTAAAACAACTGAGGTTCCCGTTTTATGGTACATTGTTCTGAGGAATAGTGGCTACTTTAGAGCGTTAATTAGAATTCACAAAAGGCCTTGGCAATTAAATTGTTGAAGACCCAAGGGCTAATTTTAATTCTCTGTCTTACTCTGAGTCATTAATTTCTCGTATGAAATTACTGAGTATGAGATGCTGTCTGTGAGTGAGTGTGATTCCTGGGCTCATTTGCCTTTCCTGATTGCATGTCCTTCTACTTTTGTGTGAAGAGATTTGCCTCTGTAAGTAAAAATGGTTTTCTCTTGTAGTTGACTTTTATGTCACCACAAAACAGGTCTTTTAACTTGGCACAGTGTGATTATAAAAGTAGCAGCCAAAAAGGAACTAATACTTACATTTCATGGGCAGCACTAGCAAGAATGAGGTAAATTTATACTTTTTAGATCAAGTTACCCAACTGCGAATGAGAAACTGAAACAGGATGTAGGCTGCAGCGTCAGGCTCCTAACCTGTATTTCACAACATGATACGATGTGAAGAAACCTTTTTTGGAGTTAGAAACCTTGTTCTGATGCTGAACTGTTTGATAATAAAGTGCTCATTTGTAGGTAACAGAACAAATGTGTGTGTTTTTTAATTCATCAGAAGCAGCAAGATTCTACCAGCCTTATGTCTCTTAGATACACACAAGATTGTTTCATATAAGCTAATTTTTTAAAGCAGTCACTTAGATAAGGCATCATAGCAAAGCCTACCCTAAAACATAGATGACTTCTAAACAGTTTAATTACTATTCATCCACTTACCTACGAGTGAATGGTCTTTACTGGTGAGGTCACTCGAATCCTTGTTTGTTTTTATTTATGTTTTCGCAGACCTGGTCTGGTAGAGGCCAAGGAGTCCGGATGTCTCTAATTAAGGCAGAATCCCATTTTTGGAACTATACAGTATGGGTTATTTTAAAACAGCCTCACCCCATGCGTCTGAATGTTCTGGTAGGTTTACTGTTCTCTCCAGCAAAGAAACATCGAGGCTTGGGTGTTACCAGTCAGCTTCAGTTCTCACAGTCAGATGTCCACAGGCTTCACTCACTTCCGACTTCTCCTTACCCTGCTATGCTTGCTGTCACTGACCAAAAGCCTTTATGTTTTACAATGTCTTCCCGAACCTTCTCTTCCTCTTTCTTGCCCTTTTTGGACAGTCTTCTGAAGTTCCTCAGTGCCTTTTTCTTTTATGAACTCATTTCGTGGAAACATTGGACCACCCAGAGAGAAAAACAGGTAAGTTTATTTAGGGATGAAAAATAGATTACCCTTCATGAGGCTCCATAGTGGGGTCACCACTCTGCCAGAGTACATGTTAGTAAGAAGGGGTGGATGGAGTTCTAGCTAGATTTCCTCCAGAGAGGGAGAGACTACGATTTGTTTCCATATACTTGGAAAACATACCTTCTGTGCTGCCACCCCCCGCCCCCCACATATGGACTTCTGGATGCTAGAACTACAGTAGTGGGCGAGACCAGTCAGGTTGGTCCCAGGATGGGTAAACAAGCAATAGGCAAGCTGAGTAAGGTCATTTCTGATGGTGGTGATGCTGTTACACTTTCAAAGGAGAGCGGCACAGTACAGAGGAAGGATTTTTAGCTTGGGTGTCAAGGAAGACTTCTGAGCTGAGAGCCCTGAAAGATAAGAAACAAGCTAAACAAAACTGGGGGGGAAGATCACTCATGGACAGAAGGAACAGCAAATGTGAAAGCCCACGGCAGGGACGGGCTTGGCATCACAAGACAAAAAGGCCAGTGTGGGCAAAGCAGAGTGAGCATGAGGAGGAGGCAGTGACCCCCAGTGTGAGTGCCCCTAGGAGAGGAGCGCGGCCAATCCATTTACACTTTATTTTTTAATTTAAATTTATTTTAATTGGAGGCTAATTGCTTTACAATATTGTATTGGTTTTGCCATACATCAACATGAATCCGCCACGGGTGTACATGTGTTCCCCATCCTGAACCCCCTCCCACCTCCCTCCCCATACCATCCCTCTGGGTCATCCCGGTGCACCAGCCCCAAGCATCCTGTATCCTGCATCGAACCTGGACTGGCAATTCATTTCACACATGATATTATACAGGTTTCAATGCCATTCTCCCAAATCATCCCACCCTCACCCTCTCCCAGAGTCCAAAAGACTGTTCTATACATCTGTGGCTCTTTTGCTGTCTCGCATACAGGGTTATCGTTACCATCTTTCTAAATTCCATATATATGCATTAGTATACTGTATTGGTGTTTTTCTTTCTGGCTTACTTCACTTTGTATAAATCGGCTCCAGTTTCATCCACCTCATTAGAACTGATTCAAATGTATTCTTTTTAATGGCTGAGTAATACTCCATTGTGTATATGTACCACAGCTTTCTTATCCATTCATCTGCTGATGGACATCTAGGTTGCTTCCAGGTCCTGGCTATTATAAACAGTGCTGCGATGAACATTGGGGTACACGTGTCTCTTTCAATTCTGGTTTCCTCGGTGTGTATGCCCAGCAGTGGGATTGCTGGGTCATAAGGCAGTTCTATTTCCAGTTTTTTAAGGAATCTCCACACTGTTCTCCATAGTGGCTGTACCAGTTTGCATTCCCACCAATAGTGTAAGAGGGTTCCCTTTTCTCCACACCCTCTCCAGCATTTATTGTTTGTAGACTTTTGGATAGCAGCCATTCTGACTGGCGTGAAATGGTACCTCATTGTGGTTTTGATTTGCATTTCTCTGATAATGAGTGATGTTGAGCATCTTTTCATGTGTTTGTTAGCCATCTGTATGTCTTCTTTGGAGAAATGTCTGCTTAGTTCTTTGGCCCATTTTTTGATTGGGTCGTTTATTTTTCTGGAATTGAGCTGCAGGAGTTGCTTGTATATTTTTGACATTAGTTGTTTGTCAGTTGCTTCATTTGCTAGTATTTTCTCACTTTAAAAGGATCACTTTCACTCTTCAAGGAGTAGAAAGGTGAGGAGGGAGGCAGAGACCAGTTAGAAGTCTCTAAGAGTGGTCCAGACATGAGCTATCAGAAGACAGGTTTTTATCTTGAGCAAGTATGTGTTTAGTAAAATGGGGAAAAACCAGGGTAGAAACAAGGTGTTTTTGTTTGTTTGATTTTGGTTTACATTTTGAGAAACTGGGTGGGGTAGGAATTGAGTTCTTTTGGCAGTGAGAGCTCTGACTTCTATGAAGAGGTCAGGGCTGAGAAATAAATTTGGGATTCATCAGCATACAAAGCCCATCAAATGCTAAGAATAGATGAGCTACTAGGAGAGAATTTAGATACAGAAGAGACTGTTACTGCACCTAATACAAAGACCACATTGGACCACTGAGACTCTTAACTAATTTATTGAAAAATAGACAAACTATTGTTAATTGTAGAAAATAGTAATGTAGCAATTTCAAATGTACAGTTTTAACCAATACAAAAAGCAATAAAGCAGTATCTGAAGTCTTATGTAAGAAATCTCAATACACGATCTCTGAAGTTCCTTAAATTCTGACACTAATTCTAACATGAACTTATTAGCAAAAGACCCAGTAATGTGGTAAGCCCTTGACCTAAAAGCTAACTGATTTGTATGATATTCATGCAAAAATGAATGAGGAAGTGAGATAAAGCTTTCTAGTGCCTGTGTTACCAAGATAACTGTCAAAAAATAAAATTGCAACTTAATTGAGCACAAAATAAAATTTTGCTTTCTAACAAATAAGACCAGATTTCTTTTTAAAAAGAACTCTCAGTTTAAACAAAGTAATTTTCTAAAAGCTAGTAGATGCTACCTTAAATACCACCTATTTTAAATTATACCATCTCTAAATAAGTTAATCACACAAGATAGTTTAAATTACACCTTTAGGTGTCAGGGGGAGGGGGAAAGCGCCTCTTTTTCTACTGTAGCTATTTTAATTTGAAGCTTCTGCACAAAATCAGAGAGAGAAACATTAATACCTAACCCAAAGACCTCTCATCACCTGCACTGTGGCCTAGAAATAATGTGGCTTTGAATGTGCCAGTGTAAGACCATGCTGAAGTTAAAAAAAAAAAAAAAAAAAAAAGACAACTGCTAGTTCAAAAGATACATGGAAGACATGTACCATTCCAGGAAAAAAAAAAAAGCCCTCTTCCCAAATTCAGGAGAGGAGAATCATTGGTGAAATGCAATTAGGAAGCTCTCTAAGAAAAAAAATTAAGGCTCCTATAGTTAACAGTCTGTTTGTAGAGTAAAATTACTTTGTATCTTGATTCTCTGGGACCCAGAAAAGTGTCCTTGGGATGTACTGGATCCGGATCCTCGACAGCAAAGCTCTAGTTGAACACTTTATTTTCCAAGTACTAGACAGGTACTTAATGAATTCAGTGATCTGAATGGTATAAAAACCAAAAGTACTATTAATAACTTTATTTTTAAAGCATGAGTTGGATAAAGAAAAGGATCAATAAACTCTTACAAGTCCTGAGGTATGAAACCTATATCAGTAGTATGACAGTATCTCAGGTTTATACTTTTGTTTTCTGTTTGCATTTTAAAACTAAAATTTATAAAACAAACACACAGTACACCCATTTAGTTTCCTTTAGTAAACTAAACTCTAATGTGTAAAAAAATCATTTTCTCCTAAGTTTCTAGCATCTGTTTTAGCGCAAGAGTTCAGGGTCATTTGGGTGAATGGGGGCAGTCAGCCAAATTGCATTTGGAAGACAAGACGCATTTTCTAAGGGTATTCATGTTAAATTAAAAAAATAAATATAAATTAATAAAAATAACAGCAAACATCACATACGTGCCACAAGAGAAGACAAAGTACTCGGATAGGCACAGGTTGTGAGACTCACTCCTGGGGGATCCTGCCACCATTTGTAAAGCAGAACAATTATTAAGTAAGACCCCTACGTATCAACGAGTTCCATTCCAAGAGCACGTTCTTAAGTCCAATTTGTTCATAAGTCCAACAAAGTTAGCCTAGGTACCCAACGAACACATTGGCTATATAGTACTGTACTATAGTAGGCTTATAATACTTTTCACACAAATAATACATTAAAAAAACACATAAAAATAAAACATTTTCAGTCTTACAGTACAGTACCTTGAAAACTACAGTAGTACAGTACAACAGCGGGCACACAGGCTGGCACTGAGTGAACAGCAAGAAGAGTTACTGATGGCGAAGGGACAGGAGGAGGGAGACGGCAGAGCTGAAGGGTCGTCAGCAACAGGAGACGGAAGGCGAGCTGCAACTTCGTGCCTGATACTGACGGCACAGGTTCTGGTTCCTCGCTGGATTCAATTGTTCACATCTTTGAAAGTTCACATCTTGAAGGTTTGTACGTAGGGGCCTTACTGTACTTTGGAAATAGAAACATCTGGTACAGCTTTTCAATGGCAGGATCGACATAAGATTTGATCGACAGACACAAGATTTTCAATCTTGTACAATAACAATGCATGTTCTAGTGAGTACAATGTTGCCAGTGGCTTAGGAATCCCCTGCACAAATACTCAACTGTGCTATCCACAAAAAGATATGTATCATCTTCTTCACTAACTGTGGCTGTAAACAGAACCTGGGAGAGTCCTACAAGCAGATCTGTAGGAGACAAAGACAATGAAGCCGGACGTGTGTAGGCTCCCCACCAAGGTCGTGGGGTCCTCACTTTTCTTCCCTGTTTGAGGTATCCATGCTCTCATTCATTTTCTGCTTTTGCATTCGTGTTCGAGTAGATGCTAAAAAAAGGATGAAGAAATGTTAACAGCGCTGATGGTGTGGGGTACGTTGGCAAAGGGCTACCCTATTTGTTACGCTCACACCAAACTGATGGAGCCCAGGACCTCACAAGCTGTGCTTTCCAGTTTTTTAAATCATATACCCCTATCAGCCAGCTTTCTCCCAAAATATGTACCATTAAAGTATGTATGTATTTATGTAATGTGTATAAATTATAAAACACATATACCCCAAACATTAAAAATCAATGCGATAAAGATAAATAAGCATTCTAATATTGTCTTATGTATCTCCACAAGGTGATCTTACACACACTCAAGTGTGCCCAACTTTGTAGAGCACTGCTCTAGAGGTGACGTGGTTAAGTCTGGCATCTGAGCAAAGCAGAATCCTGGGCTGGTCCAGAATCTGCTGGGGTGAGTGTTATCCTTCATGAAGTTCAGCATTCCCTTGTGTTTGGAGATGCACTGCAAGTACTGCAAACACGTCAGCTCACAGCTGATTTTTTTTTAATTTAATTAATTAATTTGGCTGCTGCTGCTGCTGCTAAGTCGCTTCAGTCGTGTCTGACTCTATGCGACCCCATAGACGGCAGCCCACCAGGCTCCCCCGTCCCTGGGATTCTCCAGGCAAGAACACTGGAGTGGGTTGCCATTTCCTTCTCCAATGCATGAAAGGGAAAAGTCAAAGTGAAGTCGCTCAGTCGTGTCCGAGTCTTTGAGACCCCATGGACTGCAGCCTACCAGGCTCCTCTGTCCATGGGATTTTCCAGGCAAAAGTACTGGAGTGGGGTGCCATTGCCTTCTCTGAATTAATTTGGCTGCACTGGGTCTACTGCTGCGAGGGCTTTCTGCAGTTGCAGTAAGCGGGGACCACTCTAGCTGCAGCGCGCAGGCTTCTCACCGCAGTGGCCCCCGTGTGGCAGAGCACAGGCTCTAGGTGCCTGGGCTGCTAGTTGCGGTGCGAGGTCTCTAGAGGATGGGCTCAGCAGTTGCGGGGCACGGGCTTCCTTGCTCCTCACCATGTGGGATCTTCTCAGACCAGGGATCACACTTATGTCCCCTGCATTGGCAGGCAGACTCTTAACGGCCAGAACACCAGCTAAGTCCAGTTTATAGCTCATTTAATTTGGACGTGGACATTTTAAAATACATTATTAATTACAACATAGACAAAAACAGAAAGCTTCTTTTAAATTATTTCAAAATTCTTAACTTGATTTTAGAGGTGGGCAAGAGTTCTTTATAAAGAAGCACAAAGAACATTCACTTGGTAAAGAACAGAAAGAGTGACTCTCAGTCTCCTCTTCTGGTCCTTCTACTCTGAGCAGTCCAGCACTGTGTGATGATCTGTTTCTGAGGAAAGCTGAGGAGCAACCTGGAGAATTCCTTACCCTTATGGGTTAAAACTCCTGCCACTTCTCCATTTTCTAGCTGTACGAAGGCCCTGAACTTCAGCCTGGCAGAGGGAATTCACAGTCATTGCTAAGTGTGTCCGTGTGAAATGGACTGACCAGAGCAACTGAGCTCCTCTCTAAGAAAATACACATATTTTTACATCTTTCTACTCCTTTTAAAATGCATATCTGTGGGCTCCAAAAGGCTTCCACATGTTTTTAAGGCCTGATTTTGGTTATAAGCTTCATGTCTATTTTCATGCACTGGGGAGGAAAAGCTACAAAAAACAGTAGTATATTAATTGATGTAAAATCCAAAAAGAGATTCATTTATAAGCAAAGAACTTAAACTTTTGTTACATTTAGTTTCAATAGTATCTTCAAATAATATACATTGAAAAATGGTTTAAAATCAAAAGTAATTTTAAAAACTTTGTATCTCAATGTTAGTATACACAGAGATGTACTGAGAGAAAGCTTCTTTTTAAAAAGTCACATTTTAATTGGTATTGTTCTTATCCATATGTCCCATGACCTAAGGATGACAGTTTTAATTCTTATTATCTCTTAAATATTTGTCTTCTTTCCAAGCCCTGGCTTTGTTTCCTGTTAATAGATCTGGCACCAGATTATCAGGAAATGTCACCTTTTCCTGGTGACATTTTGTGCCTACCTCTCTATGACAGTACAATAACAGTCTGTGCTTTCCTGGTGCCTCAGTGGTCAAGAACTCATCTGCCAATGCAGGAGACCCCGGTTCGATCCCTTGGTTGGGAAGATTCCCTGGAGGAGGAAATGGCAACCCAGTCCAGGATTCCTGCCTGGAGAATTCCATGGACAGAGGAGCCTGGTAGGCTCAAAGTGTCAGACATGACTTGGCAACTAAACAACAACAAACAATTTATGTACACTGATCTTTTTCCTTTTTTTTTTTTTTTTTAATGTGGACCAGTTTTAAAAGTCTTTATTGAATTTGTTATTGTTTCTGTTTTATGTTTTGGTTTTTTGGCTGTGAGGCATGTGGGATCTTAGCTCCCACACCCCCTGCACTTGAGGGGTGTGACCTCATTGATTGAGAAGGTGCTGTCTCAATCACAGGACCACCAGGGCAGTCCCCTGATCTTTTTCTTAATGTGCTGTCTATCTAACTCTACTTGGGTTAATCTTTCACAATCTCAGATTAGGAGAGAATTCCATTTGCCTTAACATTCCAATGGAAACAGTGACAGACTTTATTTTTTTGGGCTCCAAAATCACTGCAGATGGTGGCTGCAGCCATGAAATTAAAAGACGCTTGCCCCTTGGAAGAAAAGTGATGACCAACCTAGATAGCATATTGAAAAGCAGAGACATTACTTTGCCAACAAAGGTGTGTCTAGTCAAAGCTGTGGTTTTCCCAGTGGTCATGTATGGATGTGAGAGTTGGACCATAAAGAAAGCTGAGTGCCAAAGAATCGATGCTTTTGAACTGTGGTGTTGGAGAAGACTGTTGAGAGTCCCTTGGACTGCAAGGAGATCCAACCAGTCCATCCTAAAGGAGATCAGTCCTGAATATTCACTGGAAGGACTGATGCTAAAGCTGAAACTGCAATACTTTGGCCACCTGATGTGAAGAACTGATTCACTGGAAAAGACCCTGATGCTGGGAAAGACTGAAGGTGGGAGGAGAAGGGGACAACAGAGGATGACATGGTTGGATGGCATCACCAACTTGATGGACATGAGTGTGAGCAAGCTTCGGGAGATGGTGATGGACAGGGAAGCCTGGTGTGTTGCAGTCCATGGGGTCACAAAGAGTCAGACACGACAGAGTGACTGAACTGAACTAACATTCCAAACTTACATCAGTCTAACTTGGAAAATGATTTAGTATTCTTTATCAAAATTCTGATTTCTAGTAATGGAAAACTTTTGTTTGAAATCCAGTTCTAAAACTTGCAAATTAGGAAAGGTCGGTAATAGCAGAATAAAAGATTATTCTTTAAGTAAGGCTGATGGTATTTATATATGCTAAGTTTCTAACACCCTCCCTATATCCAGCACTCAGAGAGTTCCTCATTATAGTTCTGCTATCCCAAAATATTTTCTAGCCACAGCCATCCGTAATGAAGATGTGGTTTCACTTCTTGGTCTTCCTGCTGCACAGTAGATGTTGGGATGGATGAAGATGACCTGCACTTTGCATCATACATTTAATCCACAGATACTTGTAAATAACATATTGTTGACTGAATTATATTTTAAACGCATAAAAGTCTGTTATTCTATCAATTTATCCTTTTATAATGAAAAGGCTTTTTGCAATGTAAACAATTGTTCATTTACTTACTTACTCAAATAAGTACTTACTCATTTCTGCCAGTTTCTGTTGAAATTTGGATTCCCCTGGGAGATGTTTACTGCAGATTTAAAAATTCAAAATATTTCATATGTATATGTATAAATGAAAAACTCAAATTTCCAAAAACTATGGCATTTTCATTGACTATTTATGCTCTTTAGTAAATAGCTTTTATTGTCAAAGGATTATAAATCAAACATCTAAAATACAAATGTCATAAATTTATGAGCCTAGATATTTTATCAGTGGTTCTTATAAAGTAGGGTAGCGTTTTTCAAGAGTGAGCATTTTAAACTCTAATGTTAATCAAAACTAACAAAATTCTATCCATGGCATTGTAAAGCCTGATTAGATTTGTAAACATCTGATATTTTCAATGAATTTCAGTAGATTTACGTGGTGCTTTTTTAACTTTGGGATGCAGTCACATCTTTTATTTTGAGCAAGCCTCATAATTTCCAAAATATTATTGGCATGAGAGAGACTGGCAGAAGCCAGGAGCAGAGCAGCCACTCTGGGTTCTCCCGACGACCAGCTCAGCTCCTGACACATGTGCTAACACTGTCCCTACCTTCCATCTGCTTCATCGGATCCTTCGATGTCAAAACGCAGTTTTTTCAGTGGTTTAGGAGGGTTGCTTCCTTCAGCACTTCTTTTGAGCACACGGTCACTGTTACACACCATTTGATTTATTTTCTGGAACTTCTCGGAAGTCTACAAATTATGGAATTCTTTATTTTAGATCATTTTGTAGTTAGCAACCCCAAATTGTAGGTTTGAGGTGGGTCAAAAATCAGGCAGAGGTAATATCTGCATTTAACTTCCTGCTTTTTTGGACCAAACGGGAGATATGAAAAATGTTAAAATCAGACTAACTGCACCTAACTCTGCCCCAATAAATACCCGCTCTTCTCACACCCTCCTGTGTCTTCCCAACAACTCTGACCACTACTCCGAAAGTCCTGGTTCCTCATTTTCAGAACTTACTCAAGCACAAAACCAGGGCTATTTCTCAGAAGCATGCAAAGCTGGAAGAGCTTTCTGGAACATTTTTTTTTTTTTTTTTAAAGCACAGCATAACTGGAGCAAATGTTACAAGAATTCAATAAGAGGTGTCTAGTGAAGAATAATTTTGGACTCACTTTATGAATATCATGCTGACAAGTTATACAGCTTATAAATTTGAAATCATCATTGATGTAGTATTTGTTGATATTCCTAACTCTTAAAGGTTTAAAATAAAATATTAAATATTAAAAAATAAATATTAAATTAAATAAAAATAAAAATATTAAAATAAAAATAAAATAAATATTAAAAAAAATTAAAATTGAAAAAAATCAAAGTATTTGAGTCCTTCCAAGTACTATTAGAGATACTTTGATTTATATATCTCCTGAGGAAGAATCCTTTCACAGTAAAGAAAACTCTGGTAAAAAATGCTGAAGAGGGCACAATACCTTATTTTATCCAAAGGACAAACACACGGAAAAACCGTGTCTTATCTATTTCAGAACGAGACTGAGGTGATTATCTCAGTGATGTGTATTAACATGCTTATTTGGATTCCAGAATGAAATCAGACCTTCCAATAGAAGTTAAATCTGATTTGACTGATTTGACACTGAGGATTAGCTTTGCTAATTACGCAAAGCTAATTTTCATTACCTAATTTACCAAAAATTAAATAAACTAAGTTTCCAAAAATTAAATGCAAAACCAGATTTTGATGGAAAATATATTTAGAGCACATGTATAATATGATAGAAATGAAATTCTGTACAGCTATTAAATGGATTTCCAGTTATCAGCTTTAAAATATTGAAGTATGTATAACATTCTTTCAACTCTTTCAGAGTTTATGGCAAGCAAAACAGTTTGAAGACCACTACTCTATACTTTACTTTCCTGGTGGCTCAGATGGTAAAGCATCTGCCTACAATGCGGGAGACCTGGGTTCGATCCCTGGGTCACAAAGATCACCTGGAGAAGGAAATGGCAACCCACTCCAGTACTCTTGCCTGGAAAATCCCGAGTCGGACATGACTGAGCGACTTCACTTTCTTTCTTTCACTCTATACTTTATCTGGATCCAATCCTATTTATGTGGTCCCCATCACCTTTGTAAAGCCTGACAGCTGTAGCCTGTGTTGAGC
This sequence comes from Bubalus kerabau, assembly GCF_029407905.1. Lineage (NCBI taxonomy): Eukaryota > Metazoa > Chordata > Mammalia > Artiodactyla > Bovidae > Bubalus > Bubalus kerabau. The sequence goes on along the minus strand of NC_073635.1, from coordinate 18,950,139 downwards.
TAAATGTCTTCGCATTTACCATTTGTAACACACATGTTAACATTTGGTCTTTTAGTATACAACATGTATCTCTCTCTAGTTATTTCATTGGAGGGGCAGTGCGTAGGCAGACGTTAGAACAGCTTTCAATAATTGTCTCCTTGAATGTGGGGCTGGACCTAGTGTTGTCCTGCTTCTGACAAAATAATGCAGCAAAAGTGATGGCAAGTCACTTCCAATATGACAAGAAGACTGACTTCAATTTTGCTTATCTCCCTCTTCCCCTCCCCTCCTCTCTGTTGTGAGAAGCCACTCGAGGGAGAAGCCCGGGTGTCAAGGAACTGATGTTGGCTTGAGCCAACAGCCATCGAGGATCAGCCAACAGCCATACGAGTGAGTCTGAGTGAGAAAGGTGGTCCTCCAGGTGAACCTGGAGATAACTGCAGATCCAGCTGACATGCTGACTTCAGCCTCGTACCGACAGACCCTGGACCCGGCTGAGCCAGGCCTGCTCAATGACCCACAAGGAATGAGATTAAAAAAGGTTTAAATGCCTAAGTCTGGGGGTGGTTTGTTACGCAGCAATAAATAACAAACATAGGTGGGGGGTCGGGAGGTGAAACATTCAGTATGCTCACTGCATATGGACTGTGAATTAGTGACGGTAAGGAAAGGCCAGCTAGAGTAGTGGGCTCCCAGACGAGAATAACCATTTCCAAGCTTAACTTCCCCTGGATTCCTCTGCAACAAAGACCACCACATAGCCTGTCACTTACACTAGGGCATGTAACCAATTCCTAATCAAATTACCAGGGAAGAATATCCTAGAAGTTGGAGAAGAAGGAAAAGCAGAAGTGTATATAGGTACAGAAAGAGACCACTAGGCACTGGCTGGTGACAAGGGGGCATGGTGACTACATTCTGGAGTATTTTAAATCATACTCCCAATTAGTGAAATTCAAAGCTGTTTTTTAAAACATTCCTTTGAGACTGTATAATGCACATATATATTTGTATGTATATACATTAATGTATACACACATATAAGCTCAAAGGTGTTTAGAAAGCAGTTTTGAAATACACCAATTATGAATATGATTTAAAATTAAACCTGATTTGAAAATAAATCTAATATATATCTTCTAAATTTTATGCAACATGCTTGAATGAGGTACTTGAATAGTAGCATTTATAAATTCAATTACAGAAAATTTCAAATTCTTTTATAATTATGGTATCATGCTATAGTAATTCACAGAAAAAATACTCACCCCAAATGATTCACCAATTGATACTAAGATTCTGTCAAGTTAATATAAAATACAAATTAGTAATGTAAATCATATACAACTATGCAGAGATGAACATACACACGTCATTCTGAACTCAGAGGAAGACCAAATCAAAAGTTTCTTCTACCCCTACAACCACTGACGAATTATACTCACTAAAGGCTAATTTTGGTAGTGCTAGTCTAGTCACACAATAAGCTCATTCCTTAGATTTTTAAAGCAAGACCTGTATGTCTACAAGAATATATTTTGCCATTGCTCACAAGGAAAGAGGGTAAAAAAAAATTTTAAGTTTACTCATACTTAATTCTTCATAAATCAATGAGTAAGGAAACAATTCAAATTTATTTCACATTTTCTCATTAAAATTTCAAGTTATATTTGGTAAAACTGTATAAGCGATCATCTGAATTCTATTTAGGATCTATACTGATATATGGTAAAGGCTATTTAACATGTGGGCTTCCCAGGTGTCTCAGTGACAAAGAATCCTCTGCCAATGCAGGAGACGCGGGTTCGATCCCTGGGTTGGGAAGATCTTCTGGAGAAGGAAAGGGCAATCCACTATAGTATACTTGTCTGGGAAATCCCATGGACAGAGGAGCCTGGTGAGCTACAGTCCATGGCATCACAAAACAGTCAGACATGACTCAGCAACTAAAACAACATTTAACACATATCCTAGAATCAGAAATCTCTTAAGTTTGTCCCTGTTTGAATCATATAATTTATGTACTTGATAATAAAGCTGAAGAACAACATTAGCCTGATATGACAAAGATTTGATCATATGCACATGGAATCAATAGATATATGGATTTTATTGTTCTCCAATTCTTTGATAAGTAGCCATCGTTCTATATGATTTACTGAAATACGGTGAATATGGAGAGTGTTAAGATGCTCTCTTAATAGCTGATCAGGATTTTCAGAATGTGACTTTTTTGCTAAACAATTCCAACCCAGAAGTGAATTAACTAAGATCAGCAAGTAGCTATCATTATCAGCATAATATGGGTTAATTATCATCATTAAAAATTTACCTAAGTATACATTTTCCTGTAGCAATGTATAAATTAGACATGGTGTGCACCTCAGCAGCTTAGAATGTAAATTGTAGATATGAGTACATAGATACTCAACCATAAAAACACCAAATATATAGAAAATAACACAGGGGCACATGAGAGCATTGATATCATTTGCCAGTTATTGTCTACTTTTCTTTTACTGTACAGTTTGAAATTTTTATGTGTGCATTGCTTATATAAGTAAACACACTATACTAATGTTTTCACAGGATTACTATATCCCCTTCTCCTTGTCTGTTTTTCTTGCCCATTAAGTGCAACTATATGGGCTAAATTTCTGAGATGAGACTACATTAACTTTACTAATTAATCTGCCTCCACTATTCAAATAAAGTCAGTTTCAAATAGCCCATGATAGCATATAATAAGTCCGCTGAAGTACTTCAAAGCCAGAGGGCACCCAGTGTTGAGTGCGGAAGATAACATAATGATTTGTAGGTGCACAGAGCCTTTCATCTAGAATTTAAAACAGCTTCACTCGCATCATTTACCTGAGCCACAGCAGCCTTCTGAAGCAGAGACCTGCCAAGGTAATACAAGGAGGCCGCGGGCAGAAGTAGGGATGGGCTTCTAAAGACTTCATTTACCATCATCTACATTTACTCACTCATCTACATTTCATAAGCAAGATGAACAGATCCACAAAAAGAGTTCACAGGACATTCAATAAATTCTAGAATAAAATTTCTTAACAAAAGGAATCTACTTTGTTTAGCAGGGTAGCTACTTAAAAAACTCCGCGAGTGATCTGAAACTTAGGATCAAACTAGTACTCAGATTGCTTACAAAAGACCCAAGAAGCCAGGAAAGTTGATGACTAAATTTGCAAACTCATCTAAGTGAACAGATGATCTCACCCCCAACATCCCCGATTTTTATTTTTTATCATATCACTTACTATAAATTAGGAAATTAGGGACTGGCTTGTAGTAAATGAAGAAAGCTTTATGGTTTTATGCTTGGATTAAAAAAAAAAAAAAAAAACCCTCTCATTCTTTACCGCTTTCCTAAAAAGAAAACACAAACCTTGATCTTGGAGTCATTTTTGTTGGTGTCGGCAGACCTTCTGAAATTTTATATGGATTCTTTAGGGGTGATATATAGATGTTCCCCCCAGGAATCCGTAAAGGTGAACTAGAAAACTTGTAAGGGCTTCGAGGAATGTGAGGAATCGGTGACAAGGTAGGGGGCTACAGCAAAAACAAAAGCAGGAGGTTACTTAACACTTTAGTGAGATCCACTGCTTTATAAGCAGATTTGCCCAAATAAAGGACGCCTTCAACATACCCTGGTGGAAGCGTACTGCAAAATATTTGTTTTCAGTCTCTGCATGAAGACCGAATTATAGAATACGATAATGGAATCATACTCCTCTTCTCTGATCAAAACACGTTTGAATGTCTGAGGAAGAAGAGCAAAAGTACTTGTTAAATGAATTTGGGAATTTATCTCTTTAGAGTTTCTATTGTAATAGTTCATGATACTTTTTAACAGTAAAAAGAAACATTATTTTATAGGAAAAAACAATCTAAAGAAGCCATTTTAGGCTTGGGTTATAGCTATTCTACTGGAAGTGAAAAGTCAAACATATATACTGTATGTGTTTTGTATATATATATATATATATATAAAAGTTTATTACAAATGCTCTGCTTATTGGCACAATACAGTGTTCCCTATTTATTTTATAATATGAATTTGAATATTAAATTGTTAGCTTCCCAATTACCTTTTAACTACAAATAATAATATGAAAATAAAAAGTAGATATGTAAATATATACAAATCAGTCAGAACATATGGTACAATTAATGACTAAAGTTATCCATATTATAGATATGGATATATTTTGAAAATTCTTATCATGGAAAATTACCTACCTCCTGAACAGCATGAGGAAGATCTTTGTATGCTGTGACAATGATTTTGAATTTAAGGTCTATATTCTTCACTTTGCATATGCCATACATGGAACACATCATAATCTAGTAAATAAATGTGATACAAAAACAGTCAGGGTTTTGTTACACGGTTGTGCTCAGAGAATGAGATGGTTGGATGGCATCACCGACTCAATGGATATGATGAGTGTGAGTGAACTCTGGGGGTTGGTGATGGACAGGGAGGCCTGGTGTGCTGCAGTCCATGGGGTCGCAAAGAGTCGGATACGACTGAGCGACTGAACTGAACTGTGCTCTAAAATGCACTGTTATCTTTCTTTTAGTTAAAAAAAAAAAAAAAGGAAATTTAATCTCCTACAGAATTATCTTTTCCTATCCTGAGCTCATTTGGCACTGTTTTAGATCAACTATTCTTATGTCTCATGCTTTTTCCACACTAAATGAATTCTAGTTTACAACAACACAGAAAACGCCTATGATAAAGTTTCTTCAGTGGTTTCTGCAACAAGAACTTTCATGTCATTAAATAAGTAAATACTGAAATATTCTCAAACTCTAAAGCTCTCATTTGTAAAAAATACAGCAAAAATATAAAGGGTAGCCAGTAAGCAAATATATGTTAACTAAATTGATGCAGCTTCTCATTTGAATCCAAACTTTTCTTAAGAAATCAGTACATAGTTAACAAGTAAGCAGGAGAAGAGAAGTGCATAACTTCCTTACCTGGTCCAAATGCCTGTCTCTCATGAGTTCATACTCATTTTGCAGTGTGTGCTGGAAAAGGGTCCAGATGATATGCTCTAGTTCTGGGTGGTCAGACAGAAGGCGTGCACACAGGGTGTTCAGTCGAAGATATGCTAGTCGATACACTGGAAAAATAAGGGGAATTAATCATATTTACTCTTAATTTTGTATCACAGGTAGATATTTTCAAAATATTAAACTGTTATAACGAAATGCTGTTAAATAGCATTTAACATTAACTTCATTTCTCCCACTATTTTCCTTATGATTTCTAGTCTTAGGATTGTCCTACATACATAGAAGGCAAAACAAGACTTTGCTGAAAATACTATTCAGCAAAAATAATTATTTTGCTGAATTATTATAGCATAAAGTTGAGGCAGAGGTGAAAATTAGAGGAAGAAAGATCCTAAGATATTGTGTAATTAGACAACCCAAATACGGTTTGTTTCAGTTTCACTGGTAATCACGCATCACAGATGTTGAATATTCTATCAATACTCAAGAGAGTAATTATTTTTTAAAATAACAGAATTTCTGAACTCCCTTAATTTTTTCAATCCTGAAAACAAAAAACAAATAGTGTATTTTTCTATAAAAATGCTAGACTTGTAGATTACCTAAGTGGTAATATGACTGTGATATTAAACATATTGAGCAAGTTTATTTAAAAATACTACTGGCACACAGGTTGGAGAAAAGTAATCCACAAAATTGAATTTTCTTCCATCTGGTTTAAATGCACCTGTCAAAGACTTGCATAAAATAATCAGAATTTTTTAGTTAATAATTTATCCCACTGGTCTTCAACTCTGGCTTACATCAGACTTGCACTGAGGACTTGTTAAAACAAGGATTTTTTCCTCATCCTACTAGAGTTTCTGATTGAGTAGTTCTAGCACTGGGGCTCAAACAAAAATTCTCCTATCTGCAACTTATCAAGTGAGGTGGATTCTGCTGGTTGGGGACCACACTTTGGAACCACTGCTCTAATTTAAGGACTTATATCATGCCTATAAGGACTTATATCATGCCTATAAAGCTCAGTATATTCACTTTATTCAAGTCAGAAATAAGATTTATCACAGAGGAATCTGGCCTTCTACTTTTCTTCAAAGAGATTCAAGTGGGTGTGCCCTTGCGTGTACATGCACAGACACCCAAATGACCTCCCCACCCCATCACACACACAATCAGAAAATGCTGTACAACCTGGTCACCAGGAAATGCATCTGCATTAGGCCACAGCCCATTGTATAATCTCAACTTACACACCTCAAGAGAAGAAGTAATGTTAGGGGCAAATATTTCCAAGCATAAATTTGAAAGCGTAACAGTAAGCAGCAACAATAACAACATCTGACACTTTTTGAGTGCTTACTATGTGCTAGACACTCTTGGAAGCATTTTATGTATTCATTCATTTAATTATCTCAAAACCCAAATAAGGTAGGTTATTATTATTTCCATCTTACGGATGAGGAAACTGAGACATAGAACTTTTCAAGTGACTTGCCCAAAGTCATACCTAGTAAGCCGAAGAGCCAAGATTTGAATCCAGTCAGCCTCGTTTCAGAGTCCACGCTCATGAAAGTAATCATCTACTAACCTTTTTTGTAGAAGAGTGAAAGGGAGGTAGATTTCAATGGCTTCTGAGTCTGGAAGGCTGAGGTTGCTTGTGCCTCTGAATTTGGAGTAGAATTTACACGTGGACTTGACCCTTTTTTCTTTGGGGATCTTACAGGAGAAAGATACCTAGATATATTCAAAGTAAAAGTCTTCATGTGAAGTTTTCTCAGAATCTCTCTCTTTCATAGATACACAAACACACACAGCTGTACACATGCATCCAAACACATCTTGTCTATTTAATCTACTGTTTTACACCAAAGTCCTATTTAAATACAAGTTGGAAAAGAGAGCTTAAGAGGAAAACTAGGCTTGTTGTTATCATTTCTAACCCTATTTTAATAAACGGCGTTTCCTAGAAATTACTGCCTTATTGAAAAAATAGCTATATATGTTTATATGTTCAATTTTAATAATTAAAGTGAGATTGAGATAATAAAAATGACTCCAGCTTAAAAGAACAAGCCATTGATATTAAAATATCAATTTCTCTGATTCTTCTCTTAAAAATGTTTCACTGATAACTACGGTTCATTTACATAAGACTTAAGTTACATACACATACATCTTCCTAAATTATATAGTACAGAATTATATGAATTAATATTTCAGGTAACATTATCAAGGCAGGTTTACACCCATATACTAAACATGTAAGGCATAAATCGAGACAGAGATATTAGTACATATGAACTCTCAGTTTCTGACCTATCACTGCTCTGTGTTGCCCTTTATTTCAGAGGACAGTCCAGGTCTACCTTCTGTTTTAGTATCAGACAGTAAAAGAATCCACTTGCAGTGTGGGAGACCTGGGTTCGACCCCTGGGTTGGGAAGATCCCCTGGAGAAGGGCATGGCAACCCACTCCAGTACTCTTGCCTGGAGAACCCCATGGACAGAGGAGTCTGGCAGGCTACAGTCCATGGGGTCGCAAAGAGTCAGACATGACTGAGTGACTCAGTACAGCTGAGAAATAATTCTGAGCAGGAAGTAGGATTTGTACCTTACTATGGATGTTTCTACTACATGTAATATATTAACTAGAACACTAGAAAAAGGGAACCAGTATTATGATTTTATAAGTACCAGGGTCTAATCTATCACCCTTGAATTTCCCTTCAATTCACTAGCAATACTGTAGACCGACTTAACTTGGGTAGAAGTTAGTCTCCCTCGAATTCCAGGTGAAAATATTACCTGCTGGATAATAGGTAATAACTATAATCTAAGCAGGATAATACTTCGTTTCCTGAATCTCAGACTTAAGAAGGCCAAAGTGGAGCTCTTCATTTCTCCATTTTTCCAATCTCAAGAAATGGCTCTGTATTACAACCAGTTTTTTAAATCAAAAACTTAGGAGATATTTTAAATTTTTTCCTTTTCCCAATCTTCAAACTCAATGGAAAAGAAAGTTCTCCCTCTAGAAACATACCCCAGATATTTTCCATTTCTTTGTATCTCTACTGACATATCTTAGACCAACTCATTTATTTACATCTCTCATTTGGGCTATTGAAATTGTCTCCAAACTGGGTCTTTCTATTTTCTCCCTTGCCCTGTTCTTTTCTCTCCTCCTACCCCCTCTGTACTTCAAATGGCAGCCAAAAAGTGGCCCTTTAAAAATACAAATTATAGCAAGCTGCCCCTCTGCTTAAAACCTTAATGTTTTCCCACAGCTTTTTAAAATCTGAACTCCTCTCTGTGAGTCTCCTCTCTGATGAGACTCTACAAGATCTAGCCGCAGTCTGCCTTTCCAGCCTCATCTTGCATTGCTCTCCTCTTGTTTGCTTTGGGATTTCTTTCTGTTCCTAAGACCAGGTAAGTGTGATCACCCAGGGACACTGCACTCACTGTTTGCTCTGCCTGGAATGCATACCATACAGATTTTGCCAGGCCAGCATCCGTTTGTTCTTGAAGTCTCAGGTCAAACACCATTTCAATAGAGAAAGCTTCCCTAAACATTCTATCACTTTCTCAGCTTCTCTCTTTCACATCATTCTGTGTATTTCCATTACAGAACTTACTATACTCTAAGATCAACTTATATATTAGTTTCCTTGTTCACTGTTCATTTCCTTTCTTCAGAATATAAGTTCTGTGAAGGGAAGGACCTAATCCATCTTACTTGCCTTTGTATTCCCAGTGCCTAAAACGCCTCCTGGCACCCAAAAGTCAGCTGCTTATTGAATTAAAGAAAAAGATAAGGCTTGACATATTTATATTAACGTATTACCTAGCAAGCTAAGTTATACATGAAGGCAGAGGTTCCACACACTAGAAATCCTCTGGATACAAATTAGCATGGAAATGGCACCTCTGGAAAACAGCCCCTGCACTCATCACAGAGCTCTGTAATGTCAATTCTTACACAGAACAACAGAAACATAACATTACACACATTCCTGTGAAAAGCAATGTAGCTGGAATGTTTCAGAGCGTGGGCTTTGGGGTCAGACCGCTTGGATCTGATTTCTGTTGGCTTTTGGTAAGTTACCTTATTTCTCTAATTCCTTTTTCATAGATAATGAAGGCTGCTACAATGTCTGTTGCCTTACAGGGCTGTTTGGTAATTCTCCAGCACTGAGTGGGCCCTCAATAAAGGTTAGTGATTGCGTTCTTCTTCTAGCACGTCATCAGGCACTCATCAACCATTTTAGTCTCCTATTTGCACTGCGTACTCCCTATGCCCATCCCATGGTGGTTTTAGTCGCTCAGTCGTGTCCAACTGTTTGCGACCCCACGGACTGTAGCCACCAGACTCCTCTGCCCATGGGGTTTCCCAGGCAAGAATACAGGAGTGGGCTGCCAGTTCCTTCTGCAGGGGATCTTCCCAGCCCATCCTATGCTGCATTACGAAGGCACTGAGCTGCACTTCTGAAAAATGTTTTCTGCTCTCCCGGCTGTTGTACTTTGAGGTTCATGCTCTTTCTGTCTTCTTCGTCCTCTCCCTCCTCTCTGGTTTCCATGTTGAAATCCTAGTCTACCTCTGAGGACTATCTAAATCATCATCCCTGCATGAAAACTGTCCTCATGACACTAAACTGGAGTGATTTCAGTAGCACTCTGTACCGCTGTATATGACCTTTATTTGGGTCTTGTATCTTATATTCCTGATTCTTGAAAGCAGGAACAACGTCTTATGCAAAATTCTATTCCCTGCAGCTTTTGCATAACAGCTTGTATCACACTATGCTCAGAGTCCTTTTGTGAGCTGGATGGACAACAGATTTCACTCACATATCTGCTGCAGTGTGATTATTCTGGAGAGGAAGGTTGAGAGTACAGGCAGGTTCAAAGTGATCAACTGGTCCTTCTCGGTCCTTTGCTTGTTTAATCAGATCAAATAAAGGTGAATCCTACATGAAACAAGATGACATTAAAATAACACTGGTAAGCGTGACCTTCTTATATATGTATCAAAATCATAATGTTTGACATGGTGAGCATTATTAATATAGTCGTAATTGACAATGGCAATTCTGAAGTCAGAATAAGGTTCTTGTTTCCATTTTGAAAATGATTGCCAATTTTTGTACTATGCACAAAATAAATTAGGAATATGTATAACTTCAAATGCTTATATTAGAAAAGAAATTAAAAGTTAGAGAAAGAGATACAGAAAAGACCCAAAGAAAGTAGAAGGAAGAAAACAATAGAGATATGAGCAGGAGTTAATGAAACTGAAAACAAAGATAAAATACACGGTCTGATAAACAAAGCTAATAACTGCTTCTTTGAAAGAACTAATAAAATTAAATAAACCTCCAGTCATACTGAGAAAGGAAGAGACAGATAAATAATATTAGGAACAAAAATGGGGCCACCATTACAAAGATCAGAAAGATAATAGGGGACAGTTATAAATAATTTTATGTCAATAAACTGGAAAATGTAGACCAAGTGGAAAATTCCACAAAAATAAAAATTAACAGAACTCAATAAGAAATAAACCTCAATAGTCCTATAAAGTATTAAAGAATTTGAAACGGTAATTAAAAGTCTCCCCACAAAGAAACGGCAACCCACTCCGGTACCCTTGCCTGGAAAATCCCACAGATGGAGGAGCCCGGTAGGCTACAGTCCATGGGGTCGCAGAGTCAGACACAACTGAGCGACTTCACTTCACTTCACTTCACTTCACTTCCACAAAGAAAACATTCAAGTACCTCTGGTTTTACCAGTAAATTCTACCAAACATTCAAGGAATAGATAATTCCACTTTTACTTCAACTCTTCTGAGAATGGAAAAAGTAAGAACATTCTCTGATTTTTGAGGCTAGTACAACACTGATACTAAAAACTGTCAAGGACATTACAAAAAGAAAAATTATAGCCCATTCTCACTCATAAACAGAGATATAAAAATTCTAAAATTAGCAATCCAAATCAGCAATGTTAAAAACAGAGTATGTCATTTACCAAGATGAGTTTATCCAGGTTGCAAGATTAGTTCAATGTTAGAAAATCTATAATGCAATTCACCTTACTAATAAATCTAAGGGGAAAAATATTGTCAAAATCAATGCAGAAAAAGCTCTCATTTAAAACCCCATTTATTATGTTAAAAAAGAAGAAAAGTCTTAATAAATCAGAAACAGAAGGGCACTCCTAATTTGATAAATGGCATCTACAAATAAACAAAAAACCCACAGCAAACATCATGTGTAATGGTGAAACATTAAAAGCATTCCCCTTAAAAAATCGGAGATAAGAGAAGGATGTCCCATTATCAGGCTTTCCAGTCAGTTCAAAAGATAAAGAAAAGAAATTAAAGATCAAAAGACCAGGAAGGAAAAAAGAACAAAAATACCATTATTCGCAAATGATTTATGTCAATAAGGTGGCTCAGTGGTAAAGAATCTGCCTGCCACTGCAGGAGATGCGGGTTCAATCCCTGGGCCTGGAAGATCCCCTGGAGGAGGAAATGGCAACCCACTCTAGTGTTCTTGCCTGGAGAATCCCATGGACAGAGGAACCTGGCAGGCTCCAGTCCATGGGGTCAGGAAAGAGTTGGATACAACAAAGAAAACTCAAAAGGATCTACAGAGAAATTATTAGAATGAAAGAGATTAGCAAGGTCTCAGTACTGCTATAAAACCAATACAAAATATATTTTCATATATCAAGCAGGAAGTTTAAAATGCATAATTTAAAAATCATTTATAAAAATGTAAGACCAGAAGTAAGAGCCATTAAAATAATTGATTCAAAAATTGTAACTTTTTGGAGGTGACACCTTGCAAGACCATAAAACCTGGGGACATACTTATTTCACTCTTTTAGTGCTTGAACTAAGAAAGAAAGGAAAGCAGACAAACTGCCAAGATGATAGGTTTATGTAAAAAGGAAAAGTGGTGCATCTGTAAATAAAAATACAAAACACTGTAGAATGTAGATTTTGCGAAAATATGAAGATGTCTATTCAATAAAATGTGTTTGAAAAATTAGCTAACAATTTGAAAAAAAAGGCTATTATACTTTCACAATTATAAAAATTCAATTACATTAAAAAACAAAATTTAAGTATTAGAAATACAAAAGAATATCTTTATACTTCTTTTTTAAAATCTTTTTTCACCTTTATTGAAGTATAATTGACAAAAACCATATATATTTAAGGTGTACTATGTGATGGTTTCATAGAAACACACATTGTGAAATAATCACCACAATCAAGCTAGTTAGCATTCATTACCTCAGAGTTACCTTTTGTTCTCTTTGCATCCCTTCCTCTCCTTTATAACTTCTTGATAAGGAAGGGCCTTTCTAGGTTTGACCAAAACCCAGAAGTCGTAAAGAAAAACACAAAACAACCCCACTACATAAAAAGCCTGAAAACCTCTGTGTGACTAAAACAGCAATAAACTAAGTTAAACAAAATCTTTAAAAAGTAAACAGTACTGATTTATTCTAATTGTACTAATTCCTATTGTCAAGTCATTCTTTCCTATATTCACTAGGGGCACTCTGAAGTGCAACCTCAGTAATGGCTTTCAGCTGAGTAAAGTAAGGCTGACCGTGAAAACCAGCTAATGCTCGCACGCCATAGTCAGTGTTTTACATTTTCTAGTCATTGATGAACTGAACATCTTTTCATATGGGATGAATCTACATATATTCAGCAGGAGTGGCCTTATCCCATTCTTTTCTCAAACAAAGACCTTTCAGAAGACCTTGAGACTCACAGAGATATGCAGGTAACCTTGAGCCTTTAATAGGACATAGGTATGTGGCTGATTTTTCTCTTCAAATATGGTTTAAACCCATAGATGGTTTACCTGGTTGAATTATCACAATAGGATTATACCAAAGTGAATTCTTCTTCTAAGAAGTGCCATTCTACTCACCAACGGTCTTCATGTTTCACCCAAGTATCACTTTTATTACTCCATCTCTCCCAACCCGACTGACACAGAGGTATATAGAGAATGAAGTATGCCATGAGAATAATAATAAGTATGGCGCAATGCACAGTAGCACAGACCCTGGAGTCACATCACAGGTGTTCAAGTCTTGACCATGTACTGGCTGCCTGACCTTGGAGAGAGTCGCTTGACCTTGTTATGATTCACTTTTCTATACTGTAAAGTGGAGATACTAATGACAATAATGCCTAGTTATCATGCATCCATCCACCCACTGTTTGCCATACGTCTGCTCTGTAACAGGTGCTATATTAGGAAGTAGGAACATAACAGTAAGCAATCCTCCAGATGTCAGCTACTGATAGGGTCACTTCAGAAGCCTCTGTCCTCTTCTGCCTTACTCAACATATTCATCTGAAATAAACTTTAATCATCTTCTACCACAAAAACCTCCCACTCCTAGCCAGTTTCCCCCATATCATTATCACTTATATACAGTTGTCCAAAGCAAAAAGAAATCACCTACATTATTCTTTCTCTCACTTTCCACTGGAATCCAATCCACGAAAGTTATATTGGCTCAAACTTCAAAATATATCCCAAGTCTAACTTCTTCTCCAGGTGGGACTTTTAGAGAGTTCTTAAAATCCCAGTGCCAAGCATTTAGTGGACACTCAATAAATATTTCTAGAATGTTATATGACAAAACCCTATCATGGGTTTAATTAAATACAGCAAAGCATAAAGATGAAAGTGGATGATAGGATTTGCTTTCTAATTGATAACTAAATATCAACTGTAGCAGCTGGCTTCCAAGATAATCCCATTAATTCCTCCTTCTGGGTATTTACACCCTTGTACACTTGTACACTGTACCTGGGGTAGTCTGTGTGGTCCATGGCATACAGCAGAAGTGATGGCATGCCAGGTCTGAGATTAGCTTATGAAAACCCTGCAGTTTCTATCTTAGGTTCTCTCTCACGGATCTCCTTGTGCTCTAGGGGAAAGCAGCTGCCATGGACCAAGCAACCGTATAGGGAAGTCTACGTGGCAAACAAATGAAGCCTCTGGCCAGCAACAAGTAAAGGAATGAGGGCTACTAATAACCATGTGAGTGAACTTGGGGATGGATTTTCCAACTCCAGGAAAGACCAAACCTGATGGCAGCCTTGGTTGATACCTTGAACAACTCTCCTGAAAGAACTGGAGCCAAAACTACATAGATAAACCACTCCCAGATTCCTGACTTTCAGAAATTATATGCGAAGTAAATCATTAGTTCTTTCATTAAACTGTTAAGCTGTGGGATAATTTCTTACACAGCAATGGATATCTAATACAGAATCTGACTTTTTTAATCTAAAGAAAATATTTAATGGGATATTTAACTTTTGAAAATTTATGTATTTGTATCTATAGCACTGCTTGCATTCAGGATTCAGAAGTTTACTCTTGGGTTTCAGGTAAGCTGTTTTATGTCACTGCTAACCTACTTAAATTAACTCTTAGCATAATCACTCTCTGGACATTTCACTCCATTTTGCCACTTAATCATGTGAAGGAAACCAGATTCTCCCTGTCAGCAAGATTAGTATAAATCCCACTTAATAAGTAATATGGATAGAAAAAGTAGAAGCTGTAAGTCTATTCTACCTGATCTTTCATATTAACATACATCTAAAGCAAGAGTGAACGTCTCCAGAGAGTAAAGGACTTCAAGGCTATCAGGTCAAGGTATTCCTAAAAGAGATTCTGATTATCCAAGTAAGTACAAGGTCTCCAGTGCTAGTAGAAAAGTTAACAATAGGGGAAGTGGAAGACAGGAATTGCTATTGTTTTCTGGGCATTTTAAGAAATATTATTGGCCCTACATTACAGGAAATGTTTTTGTACTATCCTAAGCCAAATCATTATAAGACCATTTTACCTTGCAAAAGGAAATTAGAATACAAAACACAAAATTGAGGGCAGGCCTTGACCTGACAGTTCTTTCCCATTTAACTTCACTACTTCTTTAACACTGATATTTTTCAGGATTCTTCTGCTAATATATATGCTGGCTGAGCCATGATCATGACTTTAGTTCTATCTCTGCTTACTCCTAAATCTATTAATACATTTCTGACTAAAACTACTCTTTCAAATTCCAGATCTAGTGCTTCCAACTAAACACCTCAGATGTCCGCATATATATGTGGCAAGTATCTCAAATGCCAACATGTTCAAATATTAACATGAACGTATTACTTTCACCACCAATCAGCTAAGACTTCTTCCATATCCTCTTTGGTTATCTGTTATCAATCACCTAATTACCCACAGAACAAGTCTTAGAATTACCCTCAGTGCCATCTCTGCACTTATCCTTTTGATTCATGTCAATTTTAACATATTTACACCTTCATATTTAAAACTGGTTTCTTGTAGATAGCAAAGGGCTAGGTCTTGTTTTTTATCCATTCTGAGAATCTCTGCCTTTTAATTGGAGTTTGGACTATTTACACTTAATGTAGTCATTGACATGGTTAGTTTAAATTCTACATCTATTTGTCCCATTTGTTCTTTATTGCCTTTTGACAAATGTGCAAAAGCAAATCAATGGAAAAAGAATGAACTTTGACCTAAATCTCAAATTTGTAAAAACAAACTGGAAATGGATCACCTAAATATTAAATATGAAGCTATAAAACTTTTAAAACATAAGGGAAAACCTTGGGGATCTAGGTTCTTAGGACTTGACAACAAAATCATGATCCACAAAATAAAAAACTGATAAACAGCACTTTCATCAAAATTTAAAATTTTTGCCTTGAGAAAGACCACGTGAAGGGAAGAGTCTACAGAAACTTTGAGAAATTATTTATAAGCCACATATCCCACAAAAGACTAGAATCTAGAATATTTATATATTCTAGAACTCTCAATGGTAAAAAACAAACAAACCAACCCACAATTCAATTAGAAAATGGGCAAAGACCTGAAGAGATACTTCACCAGAGGGAAAACACAGATCACAAGTAAACAGAAAAAGATATTCAACACTATTAGCCATCATCCTGATGGGCAATGTAAATTATAACGTCAATGAGCTATCCTTACATGATCAGAATGGCTAAAAGAAAACTGAGACAATACCAAAAAATGGCAAGGATGCCAAGAAACTGGATCACCCATGTATTGTTGATGGTAATTCAAAATGGTACAACTGTTCTGGAAAATATTTGGGAGTCCATACAACACAATAATTACATGACTTTGCAATTGCACTCTTTGAGTATTTATCCAAAACAGTGAAAACTCATATGTTTATATAAAACCTGTACACAAAAGTTTATGGCAGCCTTACTTGTAATAGTCAAAAAGTAGAATCAGCCCAGATATTCTCTAATATGTGTACAGTTAAAGAAACTGCAGTACATTCATACTATGAAATATTAGCAATAAAAAAGTATGAACTATTGATATATACAATATCTTAAATGAATCTCCAGAGAATCTGGCTGAGAAGATAATCCTATTTGATTTCATTTATATAACATTTTGAAATAAGAAAAATTTTAGACATAAAGGACAGATTAATAATGGCCAGGGGTTAGGGCAGGTATAGTCAGGCTAGAGAAATATGAATATAGTTCCTTGTGTGATGGAACTGTTCAGTTTCTTGTCTGTGAGGGTGATTATGTGAATCAGCACATCGTCCCCAGACAGGCTGCCAGGTAACTCTTAGTTGAGGGCTTTATGGTAAGTGAAATAAGTCAGACAAAGACAAATACATCTTCCATATCAGGGGATGTGGAACCTGTGGATATAGACGGTTGATTGGGCTATGCCATTTTATATAAGGGACTTGAGCATCCACAGATTTTGGTATCTGCAGGAGTGCTGGAGCCAATCCCTTGCAGACAAGGGTCGACTCTACAGTACAATCTCACTTATATGTGCACTAAAAACAAGAGCTCACAGACACAGAGAACAGATTGAGGGTTGCCAGAGGCAGAGGGTGGGCAAAAAAGGGGAAGGGGGTCAAAAAGTAAAAACTTCTAGTTATAAAATAGTCATGATAGAAGATACAGCAGAGTGAGTATAGTTAATAACACTGCAGTGAATATTTGAAAGTTGCTAAAAGAGTAAATCTTGAAAGTTCTTATCACAAGAAAAAAATTCTAACTACATTTGGTGATGTGACTCACTGTGGTGACCACTTCACAATATATACAAATATTGGATCATTACGTTATACACCTGAAACTAATACACTGTGATAGGGAAACTGTATCTCAATTAAAAAACATTTTTTAACCTGGAAAATTATAAACAGCTGATTAGAATAGTAGAGTTATATCATCTGTTCACTTTTAAGCTTTTTATTATTGCTAAGAACCTTAATAATATCTTTCCTACATTATAAATAAAAAATGTATTCCGAAAAAAACCTTAAACCTCACAGAATGATATCACATGTGTTTAGAAAGTAGCAGAGTTTAGAGAAAACTGAAGTCATGATTCCAGGTACAAGTAGGGATGGATAATGGTCATATGTCAGAAAATGACAGTAAGGCCAAGACTTGACTGTGAAGGACAGACATGGTAACCAGAATCTGAAGGTAGATTCAAACTTAGGGTACTATGTTATCAAGGAAAAAAAGACAAGTGGGATAGAACTACCTTTAAGATCCCAGATGCTCATTCAACCATACGTAGGATAATTAACAGAAGTCAAGAAAGCTAACCTAGTTGTGCCTACTTCAAAACACACAAACAAACAAAAGCACAACGTTAGAGTCAAGCTTATTTAGTATCTTACTGAGGACTGTAGGCTGGAAGAGGTAACGGGGGAGGTCGGTATGTACGTGCATTTGGTGAAGGTGAATCTTGCAACCAAGCATCCATCTGGGTAGAAGGTTAGTAGTGTCAGTGCTTTTCTAAGCACGGAAAGATGCAAGAATCCAGGTTCATAAAAAAATTTCTCCTGAAAATGCCTATCAGAAGGCCTCTTCTGCCAGTTTTCCCAGAACACATTCTGCCCTGAAGTCCTTTCAGGGGGTGCTAACGTTCAGCGACTGCACTGACCAAGGACTTAATTCTTGCAGAAACTGCTAGCAAGAGACATTTTTTAGTTGGCATTTGTATCAACAAATTAATACAGGTTGTCAAATGTCGCTGCTTTATTGGAAAACTGAACTCAGCAGAAGAAAATTCAGTCCCTTGAGGTAACAGGGTACTAGCCAAAGCACGAAGAGAAAAAGATAAAATAACAACTGCACAGGGACACAGAAGTCAGGGTAGATCTGACTTGAAACTGAACTACTGACCTGGGGCTCTTCTGATAGTTAAGTCTCCTAGAAGCATTTAGCTTGAAGAACACTTTCAAGTAGCCACAACCAAAACAATACAAAGCTCCCAGTTTATGATGTGCCATGCCAAACAAAAATCAGAAGCAGACGCACAGAATTTCGTCAAATTTAAACACTATCTAGAGATTTCCAATTGCCATGAAAACCTTGGGGACAGGAACTTGGTGAGTAAAGTCATGGAAGATAAAGCTGGGAAATAGAGACTGAGGAGAGCTTTTTATAAGATTGTTTCTCTTAATTCTCCCTCCAACACAGCATTGTAAAGCAGTTATCTTCCAGTTAAAAATAAATTTAAAAAAGAGATTGTTTAATAGTTAAAGGGTAATTCTTTAAGACAGCTATGTGATTTATTCTTCACTTCTTTCAAGTGTTCCTTCAAATGCCCCCTCATCAATGAGCCCTTCCTAAAACTCTCTACATAGAACCTCCTTTTTCCTAATAAAGGTAGTTTTTTTTTTCAGACAACTTATCACTGTATGTCCTACCCTTCCTATAACTCTCTACTAGAACCTCCTTTTTCCTAATAAATGTAGGGGTTTTTTTCCAGAGAACTTACTACCATATGTCCAACCATACAACTGTTTGCTTATTGATTGCCTGTATTCCCACAGTAAAATATAAGCCCAGGAATTCTCTTTCATTTGCTGCTATACTCCCAACACCTAGAAGAGCTCTTGGCACACAGTTTGCACTCAGTAAATATCTGTTCCTGAATAAACAAATAAATACAGCATACCAGAGATAAAGATAGCATAACCAGGAAAAATAATTTAAATGTGCTTATCCTAGCTCCCTATCCATATATCCAGGACAATAATCCAGCAATCTTGTTTTGATCAGCCTGAAACAGTTCGTTCTTATTTAACTGAAAACAACAACAAAACAAAAGGTTTGGCTTTAAAGGGGGCCCTTTTGTAGTCAGTCCTTCCGGTCTTTTGTTTGTAACCTTTCTGAGGCAGCACTGGTAACAGCTGGTATTGACAGGAAGTCCTCAAAATTCCCAAGAATGTGAAATCAGCTGATTAAAATGAACACACTGGCAAACCAATAAAAAGAAGTGACCATGAAAATTTTGTTCTGGGAATGGATTAGTAGTGGCTTAGAATCTTAGTGATTAATTCTTCCATATGCCTTTGCATTTAATATATGTTAAAGAGAAAATCTTTTCCTTTGAATTTTGGCTTGGTTAGGCTAGGTTAAAAGCAAAACATCAACATAAATGCTTAAAGTCAAATGTATTTCTGCTTTTAAATGTATTTGCAATCGTGATCACAGTATTAGATCTTAAAAATACATCATTCGTTAAAAAAAGGAAGGAAAGAAATGAAATCTATATATTCATTGCCCTTCTAGGAATTTAGAATGAAACTAGTTATGAGGCATTCTTCAGAGAACTGAGGAGACAATCACTCAAATTATCTTCTGTGTTTTTGGTTGAGAAAGACATGACTATACTAGTGAGACTATTGCTGTTTTTGTTGTTTTAGTCACTAAGTCACATCCAACTCTCTTGCAACCCCATGGACTACACTAAGACATTATCATCAGGCATGGCTCTAGTCATTAAGTCTTGAAATTTGAAACTTATTCAACTTTAAAGGCTAGCCTTCTCTAGACATCATCTGCTCTAGATGCCCTTTAACTGACTTGATTGACTCTCATCTCCATACTGTACAAAAGCTATTGTTATACTCTATATTACAAGTATTTCCTTGTTTTTTTTAAACCTAATTCAGTTATATGAATATAGTTTAAAAGTGAGACACTTTAAGTATCCTGGAAGTAGAGAAGAGGAATTGATGAGATCGAAAGGTCTCACAGAAAAATGGGATAAAGTTTTAAGAGGGGCAGATGAAGGAATGGGGAGCAGGAAGATAGGAAAAAAAGAGGAAGGGAACAACTCAAGTGTTAACAGTGATAAACATGCTCACCCAAGTAAAGTCTTACACCACATTCTTGTTTCTCTTTACTTCATCTCTTTGCTTGAACCTGCTACAACCATCATTCTTGTACACTTTTACTTTCTTATAAATCACCATCCATTAGCTTTTAAATCTTTCTTCTAATCCCACCCATCCCTACAAGCTGGTTGCACCGTTTGAACTTGCGTAGATGACTCTTGCTCCAGTAAAGAGTAACATAAAGTGTTATGTGTCTGCAGTAATAACAGAAAGGTAAATCATTTTCAAATGATATCAATTATCACAAATTTAACAAATGTTCCTGTTAGGCTAAAATATTTTTTATATAAAACAAATATATTCTATCAACATACATTATAAATGTTCTTTTTTCAAAGTGAGGAAGTTTTGCTTCTAAATCCAAATAGAAACTTTATCATGGAAAAATCTAAAATGAGAAAACTTTGGCTTTTTTCATAGGTGTAAATTTTAGATGGAAAAGGACCCTGAAGAATAACTTCTCATCAAGGCAAACATTTCTTGTATTCAAAATGAATAAAATAAATTTAGAATGTTTTTCTTACATTTAAAAACTTCACTGTTTCACACTCTTTTAAACTTGAATATATTTATTTCACATACTTTCTCATTCAATTTTTTGCATATATTTGGACTATCTTAATCTTCCAACAAATAATACATTTTCCCAGAACCAAAATTTGACATTGGGTGGTTTTCCCAAATTGAAAGCCAACAAGAATGGGATACCTTCTACCATTAGATCATGATTTGAAGTGGTTCATGTGTAAAGATTCACAATGTATTTCTGAGATAAAGCAAATTTCTTTCTTTGACACCCTGGAATGTTTTCTTTCACTAAATGGAAACTACGCAATCTACTTTATTTTCCTTTTCTCCCTTGTGCAAAATGCAGCAGCTCCCCCTCGCCTAGATTTTTCTGCCCTTCCCATTTTTCTCTTTCCCATGGTGTATTATTTTTTATTCTTTTACTAATGTGTTCAAAAATTTATGTTTTAAGATTTTTATTTTTTGCTTTTTGCAAACATTTATTGCATTCAAAAGGAATAATTTTTAGAATGGATATGACTAATATTCAGAATAATTTCTCTCACCTTTCTCACATTTAAAAACTTTTAACTGTGCCACACCAACTCCCTTTTTAAACTTTTAAAATGTAGGTATAATTTACATAAAATAAAAATCTTAAATATATGGTTCCATCAGTTTTGACAGTTTTAAAATTATAGCCTGCTTTAAGTCCTTTTTGGATGAAATGAAAGGTATAAATGAATAAATAATTAGTTGATTCATTCATGACTTGATCTATAACTTTCTGGCAGGGTAAACTGGTAGGACTGGAAATAAGACAAGTAAGACACTACAACAACCATATAGATAAGAGCAGCAGGGTCAGTTTAAGAAGACAGCAGTGAGAATAAAGAAGGTACAAGATAAAACTGATATTACTATTAAGGCTAGAAATAACCAATATGAAAAAACAGAAAGGAAGAATAGCTGAGGAGCCCACTTTACACATTATTTGTTTATAGCGGTGTTCAAGAAAGCCTATTTTGAATCAGGCATGAAAAAGTAGAAGACCCCTTGGAGAAGGAAGGGGCAACCCACTCCAGAATTCTAGCCTGGGAAATCCCATAGACAGAGGAGCCTGGTGGGCTACAGTCCACGGGGTCACAAAAGAGTCGGATATGACTTAGCAACTAAACAACAACATTAAAAAGTCAGATTTCTTGTCTTCTCACAACCACAGTTATGGCAGAAATTTAGTCAAGAACTCAAAAGTTACTCAAATCCTTACAAGTTAACAGAATTCTCTCTCAAACTGATAACAAAAAAAAAATAGTTACACAACTAAAACACAACTATATCATTACTAGAGTGATAAATAAAATATATACTTTGAAGGCTAGCTAGTTACTGACCTGACTTCTTCATAAAATAAAAATTTGAAAAGTGATGAGAAAAGTGAAAGGTAATGAGATTCATGAAACTTCAAATCAGCTCTTAAAAAACCCATAGAAGAAACCAAGAGATTCCCAGATTTAACTTTGAGAAGTCTGTTACTGTTCAGTTGCCCAGCTGTGTCCAGCTCTTTGCTAACCCACGGACGGCAGCACACCAGGCCTCCCTTCAGAAGCATACAGATCTCATAATAAACTGTTTGGTCTCCTAAGTCTGTCAAAACAAAAGCACCTATTAAATATACTCGAGTACTTAGACTTATTTAACTGCCTTTGTAAGTAGTTATTTCACAATTTTCATATCTTAATCTAAGGAATTTTAAAGTTATCTAATTTCACTTTGATTCCTTAATTAGAAGTCAAATTAAATATTTTGAAACATCTAGCATTCAATGATCTTCCCATTCAGTCATTCTGCTGTTGCTCTTCCTCAGTAGAAACAATTCTCAATAAATACCAGTTTATCAGTATAATTCATGCCTCAGTAAATATGTGAGTATCTACTAAGGGCCAAGCACTGTGTAAAACTTGGAAATACAAACATATACTAATATACTGATAATAACAGAAAGTTTAATTCAATGAATAGTGATCTATCCATTTCTAAGCAAATGAAACATGAAAAAACTATAAATGAACAGTTAACTGAATATTAAGTCAAGTGAATAACATCAGTATGTGGAAGAATATTCCAATGTCTCATTAGTTCATTTTATCGGACAATGCTATATTCAAAATGAAAGGAAAAGCAAACAAGATCAGGGCATATAACTGATTATATTTCATTATTTAACGATATACCTAAAGAGATTGTCAATTTGAAAGTAGATTACTGAGAAACTGTAACAGAAATTTTTCCCCAATGAGAATACAAACTTATTAACTACTCTCCTTATTACTGTTCACTCTAAGTTTCTACCTGTCTTCTTTTATGAACACATACTGCCTCTCTTCCATACCAACGTGATACAAAGAAATTCAGCCTTCTAAAGTTCTAAGTTTATTGAGTGCAAGTAATATTCCTATTTTTTTGTGTGTCACGATTATAAATTTCCTAGTCAAAACAACAAAAACAGACTATAATTCAGGGGATATTCATCAACAAACAACAAAAGTTGCTGATCTTGGTGAGAGTGCAGTCCAAATTAAAAAGGTTAAAAATCAGCATAAAACATACTGCAAAACATCAGTTTTAAATTAGCTATGTAATTCATGAAAGAAAAATAAATTGCTCTTAAATTTCCTTCACTGATACCCTAAAGGAAGAATTTCAGCCCTTCTACATCTAGTAAAAATGGTAATATAAAATAAGAAAAAATAAGAAAATGTGTCCATAGATTTCGTGATATCATCACTCTTTGAGGAAGTAACATCTATATTCAACTACCCCTTTCCCACATATACTTTTTTCTGATTTCTTTGGGCTTTAAAAATGAGTACACTTTAAATATACAGCGAGAAAACACTCACAGGAGCTTTTAAATGAAAACAAAATCTGACCTATAGTCCAATATATAGTTAATGTCATAAGAAATGGGGTAGAGGGAGGGCTGGGGGGGGCGGGGGAAGGTGCTTAAAATAAAATTCTGAACCTAAAATTTAGCCAAGTAGTGTAACTTTTATTTTCCAAAATTTATTTCAAGCAATATAGGGAAAAAATATCTTTGTTTACAAAGATGCAATTTTGTTCTATAAGATTAATACTACTACACCAAACAGAAACATTTTAAAATTTATTCTTCAGTAAAAGTGATTATTAAAAAAAAGGAAGTGCTATAAAATATTAATTTAAGTTTCTAGAAAAGAGGAAAGAATGTGAGAAAATTGTTTATGAAAAAGTAAAGAGATTCAGGATTGGAGCCATTCACAACCATGGCAATTAAATTAAATCTTGAGGAGCAATTATGGAAAACAGAAGCCAAGGGTGACAAAATTTGGGTCTCTCAACTCAAATCCTTTTTACGACTAAAGATGAAATTTCTCTCTTTTACAGCCAACAGATTTTTTAACGTTATATTAAGTTACCACCAACAATTTCAATCTATAAATATACCTACACATTTTAGTTCCCTCCAGCCCCCCAAAAATCTAATCCCAAACACAGAAGCAATCACATACAGATTTTTTCCCTCTCTCTCGATTACTACCAAAAAGAAAGAAAGAATTTTTTTAAAAAAAACCTCCTTGAGAGGTAGCCAACATTCCAGAAGGCAATTCTGCAAAAAAGGAGTTAAAGGGCAGACTGCTTAATTAAACAGTCAGAGGCCCTTTGCAAGCCTCCTAGGTATATCCCCAGCAGATATGGTATCAGATTAAAGGAACTGCAAACAAACTGGGCAGAAACCTTTCTTTGTTCAAGCCCAGCCTCTTCTTCCTGTGATGTCATATTACAAATCGAGCAAGCCTTTCTTTTTCTCTTCAGAGAAAGCCCGTCTTACAACACAGCTGGCAACTGAGGAAAAGGCCTCCAACTCAGCAGGAGCGAACACGCTTAGGAATTTATTTCGGAACCTTTGAAAGACTCCTCTGCTTACCCCTATCTGGGATCCACTGCAGGAATACCGAAAAGGAAAACTTCATTTAAAGTGAGATTGAACTGGGAATGTTTAAGTCTCAGAAACTTTGCACTGAAAAGCAAAATGTGATTGTTAACTTCAGCTTAAACATTCTGCAGCATAAAGAAACTTTCATTTTGGAATATTCATCTTGACCACGGAAACAGAAGTTTACAGGATGAGGAGTTTTACTCTGTGTCAGAACACAGTTTTTATTTAAACTTTATAATCCAATGGATTGGCTTCATTGTGTTTTTAATACGAAGCCCTGGGATCACAGATCTTCTGGAAACTCGAAAATGAACATTTTTTCTTGTTGAAGAATCAAGTGGAAACTTTATAGCAACAAACTTCATGTTTCTTTTGGAAGAAAAAGAAATATTTGTAAAACCTTGCAAAGATCCAAAGGATTTGCAAATACATTGGAGGTTACAAAGTAGTCACGATCTGAATATCAAAGGAGACTGTTGCTGACCAAAGGACTTCAACACTGTAAACTGGACGTGCCTTTATAATGGTAAGCAATAACAGCTCTGACTGCATATATAATGACTCCTTTAAGTACACCTTGTATGGGTGCATGTTCAGTATGGTGTTTGTGCTTGGGTTAATATCCAACTGTGTCGCCATATATATTTTCATCTGTACTCTCAAAGTGCGGAATGAAACAACAACATACATGATTAACCTGGCAATGTCAGACTTGCTTTTCGTTTTTACTTTACCCTTCAGGATATTTTACTTTGCAACAAGGAACTGGCCCTTTGGGGATTTACTTTGTAAGATTTCAGTGATGTCCTTTTATACCAACATGTATGGAAGCATTCTGTTCTTAACCTGTATTAGTGCTGATCGGTTTCTGGCCATCGTCTACCCATTTAAGTCGAAGACGCTGAGAACCAAACGAAATGCAAAAATCGTTTGTATTGCTGTGTGGTTAACTGTGATGGGAGGAAGTGCACCAGCAGTTTTTGTTCCATCTCCAGGCAGCAATACTTCAGCAACCTGCTTTGAAAATTTTCCAGCAGCTACATGGAAAACCTTTCTCTCAAGGATTGTAATTTTCATAGAAATAGTGGGGTTTTTTATTCCTCTCATTTTAAACGTAACTTGTTCTAGTATGGTGCTGAGAACTTTAAATAAACCTGTAACATTAAGTAGAAGTAAAATAAATAAAACTAAGGTTTTAAGAATGATATTTGTACATTTGGTTATATTCTGTTTCTGTTTCGTGCCTTACAATATCAACCTTATTTTATATTCTCTTATGAGAACACAGACATTTGTCAATTGCTCAGCAGCAATAGCAGTAAGGACCATGTACCCAATCACTCTCTGCATTGCCGTTTTAAACTGTTGCTTTGACCCTATCATTTACTACTTCACGTCGGACACGATTCAGAATTCAATAAAAATGAAAAACTGGTCTACCAGGAGAAGTGACTCCAGATTCTCTGAAGTTCAAGGCACAGAGAACTTTATTCAACATAACCTACAGACGTTGAAAAATAAGATACCTGATAATGAATCTACAATATAAGCTGTCTGAAATAAGAACACCAGGACTTTACTGGGACAGAACCTCCAAGGTCCTTCAACTGTGAAAAGTGTTTTCCTGGACAACAATTTTTCCACCTCAGAAAGAAAATAAACATGTGGACATTTTAAAGTTTTTAGTATTAAAAAAGTATTTGATGTGTTAAGCATTAAAATGTATTCTGTTCTTGTATACACTCAGTTTTATTTTTCTGAGCCACTTTGATTTGTACCTTTCTCTTCATTAGAAAAACAAATCTCTAGAAAAGTTGTTCAAAACATAAAAGTAATCATGATTTAAGTCATGTGATAACCATCTGTATGGTCTTTGAATATCACAGTGATTTTATACTAAATAATTAACAAATATTAAAATGTTCATTTAAGTGTTTAATACCTTTATTCAATATACATCTAATTTTGATTTCAGTCTTAACTGAAACTACTAATCATGTTTCTTAAACTATAATAACATAAATGAGAAAGTCATTTAAAGAATCTGTAAGTGTCTTTAGAGTATTTTTCAGAAAAGCAGTAAAACGTCCTCTGTGGAATGACACACCGACGCCGCTGGAGGACGCCCAGCCTACAGATAGCATTCAGGGTTTGGCCTTGCTGTGCAACTTGTAAGAAGCAGATACTGTATATATAGAACAGTGCACTTTAAAATTACTCTTTTGGTTCATTTTCTTCATTTAACAGCACTCAATTTAAAAAACGATATATGCCACAAAAAGTGATGTGGAAACCAACAACATGTTATTTTGCTAAGTAAATTTTAAAAAATACTACTACAGGTATATTTTAAAGGCATATTTATGTCACAATAAGTAACTTGTTTTTTAAGTATTTTAGATCAGAGAAATAACATATAATACTTGACACTTAAGAGAGTGCTCAGTACATATGTTTTGATCATTTAAGCCAAACAAATTTTTAAATGTCTAGAAATTTGTATTTTCCCTTTACAGTCAATTAGAACTTTTCTCCATATAGAATTCTAGGTTTACAATCATTATCTTTCTGAACTTTGGAGGCCTTGATCCATCTTTCTTTAAATTGCAAGGTTGTTAAGTCAAATATTGAATAGCTGAAGAATATTATTTCAAGTAGACAAGATGTTATTGTATGTCAAAATAACTTGTGAAGTAAGGACATAGGTCCTTCCATAAAAAGCAGCAAAACTAGAGGGTCAAATAACTAAGTACAATTACATCTTCATTTTACTAAACATAAATAAGGTATCGCGTTGAGCTAAAATTTAGATATGGAGCACTATCTACACTGAAATGCTTTCATTTTCCAACATATCTTTTCTTTCCCCAAATTCAAGCAGTTTTCCAAAGTTAACTAAAAAAATTATTTATTAGCATTCAATCTATCTGATTTTCACATTTTCAATCTTTCAAGTCCTGAATACAAATTTGGATAAACAAAACACTCTTTGATTTAAGGTTTAAGTTTGAATTTTGCTGTTCTCTGGGTTTGAGTTGCAATGTTTCAAATAAATCATAGAAGCTAAATATACCCATTTCAAAAAAAATAACAGTGGAGGATTTTCTTGTTAGTGAGTATAGTCTCCTTTAAATGAACCTACAACAAAATAAACCCTTAAAAAAGAAAACTAGTGAGGAAATTAAACATAGCTCTTTATATGCCAAGAGAAGTATATATGTTATAAAGATGTTTTCTTCAATTGACCCTGAAGTGCCTTTATTTGATACCATTCTTCAGAAAAAAACAAATATATTTAGCACTCTAAACATATATTTTTGAGTTGGAAAGCAACTAACAATTTAATAATACAGAAGAAAGGTGCAGAGTTTGTAACTGAGATTTCTCAGTTTTCTTGGATTAAGTATCTGTGAGCAAGACCTCAAAAGCATTCATATTATTTTAAAATATAAGCAAAAATAGTCATCAGATAGTTGTTACTACTGGAGAAATTTTTGTTGCCTGCTTGTCAACAGGAAGATGAATCAAAAAATTTATAAGATTCTTCTTGAATAATAACAGACAAATATTAGTTTTCCTCAACTACAGCTTCAAATCCTAGGTAAATCTTAACTACAGGGACCAAGAGGGTACAAAAGTTATTTTTCCCTGTTGGTTTTGCATTTTTAAGTAAATTATACATTCAGAGGGTTATCTCTTTCCCTTTTACCCAGAAAATCTGTATTAAGAAAACTCAGAATTTACTTTTTGTTTCCTTAGAATGACAATACTAGCCCCTCTCTCCCCCCAAACTGCCCACTGTTTTTTACATCTTTATAAAAGAGTAGATGATTTATCTAATCTTCCTTTCCGGATTAAAGTAAAAGAAGTAAGATGAAAAGTTTTGAAGTGTGTAAAACCACTTTCCAGCATCCTAAGGATTGATTTCGAACTTAGAAGTGATCTTTTCTAAGCAAATCAACCAAGTAGCTTGTTTAACAAAAGAATGTATGAAAATATATGTATTATATCCACAGAAAATACACAGAATCCACAGAAAAAGGAATTTAAGGCACTATTTTATCAAGGAGTTTTATCTTCATATCCTGCATTCAAAATACTGAGAGTCAATCTGACGTATAAACCTTAATTACGGGATTGGTATTTAAAGAATTAGTGACTCACTTGAGGAATAGAAAATGGAACATCAGCAAATTTCATAAACCCAACTGAGAAACATTTAACTTATAACTGGTATGCAGCTAGCAAGAATCTGAGGCAACTGCAATTTTAGACCTCTGATGAACAAGGTACCCAGTCTTTCATCACTGTATTAACTCCTGCCCTGCGGACTGATCTTTATTTACTATCTCCCAACACTCAAGACTTCCCTGGTGGCTCAGAGGTTAAAGCGTCTGCCTGAAATTCATGAAACCTGGGTTTGATCCCTGGGTAGGGAAGATCCCCTGGAGAAGGAAATGGCACCCCACTTCAGTACTCTTGCCTGGAGAACCCCATGGAGGAAGGAGCCTGGTAGGCTACAGTCCATGGGGTCACAAAGAGTCGGACACGACTGAGCGACTTCACTTTCACTTTCACTTTCAACACTCAAGAACTTTTTAATACCTGCATGCCACATCCAACCCCAGATATCACAAATGAGGGAAGATATGACCCTTTTATATATAACATTTTAAAAACAGTGCCTACTAGTAGATGAATCTTAAGGAAATCCTAAGGGAAATTATTTTTAAAAAGTTATTTTGAGCTGTCCTGAAAACCAAATAATCCACTTATGACTTCTAAAAAATAAGCTCCAAATTTAAAAGAATGAATGGATAAATGTAAAGACACAACATATTTAAATCAACCAGAGTATTTAATGATCAACAATATTTCTTAAATAGCAACATTTTCCAGAGGTCAACATTACACTATCCTAAAATCACTAGTTCTTAAATTTCTTTTATCTCTTTCATTTTTTTCATGATGTCTGCTACCAATTTTTTTGACAGTCAATTTTATAAAAGTATAAAGAATGTCACTTAAACAGGGCAATAAACCAGTATAATAAAAGAATATGAAATTAACTCCAGGCAAACTTTTCTAACAAGTCTTTCTCCTTCTTCCATCTCTTAAAAAGATTTATTTCAGTAACTCCTTAAAGGAGAGCAAAATTACCAGTGCTAAAAGCAGTGGCCAAAACAGAATTCAAGATGCAGGACCCCAGAAGCAGAGATAATTCACAAATTTAATTAATGGTTTTCAAACTCAAAATTTGCTTTATATAGATTCAAGCAATACTTTATGAAAATAATTGACATATTTATGGCCAGTAGGAATGTGAAAATATATTCAACATCTCTAATTAAAACAACAATGAGATATTACTGCATACCTGTTAGAAGGACTATTCTCAAGAAGAGAAGGACTAACAGTGTTGGTGAGTATGAGAAGAAAAGAGAACCCTCCCACAGTGCTGCTGGGAATGTAAATTAGTACAACTGTGGAAAACAGCATGAGATGCCTCAAAAAATTATGAATGGAACTACCGCATGATCTAGCTGTTCCGCTTCTGAGTATTTATCTGAAGAATATGAAAACATTAACTAGAAAAGATATATACATTCCTATGGTCATTGTACCATTATTTTTAATAGCTAAGATATGGAAACCACCTAACAGCCCATCATCAGATGAATGAATAAAGAGTCTGTTATATATTTGTTTGAATAAATGGTACTCAGTCATAAAAAAAAAAACAAAACCTTGCCATTTTCAACAACATGGATAGATCCAGGAGGCATTATGCTAAATGAAATAAGTCAGATGAAAAATAGCAAATGATTTCACTTGTGTAGAATCTAAAAAAACAAAGCAAATGAATTTAAAAAACAAAAACTTGTAGATACCGAGAACAGATAGTGATTACTAGAACATAAGAGCTGAGGGGTAGGTGAATTGGTGAAGGGCATCTATTGTATGGTGATCAATGGTTTTTGGTGATGATCTCTTTTTTCATAGTGTATACAGCTGTCAGACTGCAGTGGGGCACACATGAAATTTATATAATGTTATATACCAATTTTACCTAAATAAAAATAGGAATAACCTATGGAAATAAAATAGAATGAGAAACAAATATGTGCTTTTATGGCCACGTTACAGTTATTAGTCATAGGGTGAATGTGTTGAGTTTCATTATGTTCCTATCAAAATGACTGGTGGGAAATTCATAATTTAAAACTGAAAGAGTCCAGGGGTCATTTATACAACTTATTTATCTTAGGTAGAAGAAATGGAAGAAGTAAAAGGCCAAGTAACTTCATAAGGTCACATAACAAGTTAAGGTAGAGTCAGGTAAGAGTTTTTTTTTTGACTTGTCTACTCCTTTAATGGTGGTAAAGGGAGTAGCAGATGCAAAGGCCTCCTTGGAGAGAACCTGGTATGTTGAAAGGATTAAACCAAATCCACAGTGTCTGGAGATGGAGGGCTGAGATCCCTCATAAGCCATGATACAGCCATGGCAAGCTCTGAGGAGACGGGGGGCATGCTGAAGGATTCCAAGTAGAAGGAAAGACACGAGTATGCATTTCGAAAAACTCCCATCCCTCTGATTATAGTAAAGAGATGCATTTAACCTCAGGAAAAAGAAAAAAACAATCACAATAGGAGCTATATTTATTTCATTTAATTTTAAAGAGATTCTCTTATCCTCTATTTTGATTATGTCCTTTCCCCCTTATTAAAATGCTTTCTTTTTGAAATGATGGTGATGATGAGTAGGAAGACTATTTTAATGTGTGTTACTTGGAAAAATTAAGTTAGCAGTCCTGTGGAGAAATTGATAACATTCATATACTGCTGGTGGGAAATAAAACGGTGTAACGCTAATGGGTGGGAATTTGGTGCACGCACACGCACACACACTCACTCACTCACTCTTATCCTTTAACACAGCATTCTGATTTCTAGGTATTTACCTTGAAGACATACTTTCATATAATAATATAAATATACATTTTATTCATATATTCATATGAATATATTATTATATATGAATATATATTATTTATATTCATATATTAATATGACTATATTCATAATATAAAATACATATATATGTACATGATGCAGTATTATTTGAAACTGGAAAACACTGAAAATTCCCTAGATGTCCAAGCAGAGAAAATTGGTTGAATAAATTACAACACATATACACAGTGCAGTATGTTAGTTTTTGAGAATTCTTAAAGAGTATAATAAAAATCTTAAAGAGAAATTATCTGTTGTAACTTAATGGAGGCTGAAACTGAGCAAGAACAATAAAAAAATTTTTTTTGAAAGAGTGAGACACAAAACACAGCTGTTTCCTATTTTAAGTTTTCTTATCGTGTTCTAAATCTAGCATGTACAGGAAGACACCAAAAACACCTTTGATATTTTTCTATTTCTGACAGTAGCAGAAAAGATTAAGAACCAATATGCAAATTAATACAGCCACATATGCAAAGGCCACTTGAATTCATTTTAAAACAGACTAGGTTGTGACAGTTTAGTTTTTAAAACATGACATAAAAATCTGGAAAAGATAGATGTCAAAAAGTTGGTTCTATTTTTTAATTAAAAGTAACTGAACTTACACGGTTTAAGAACAATTGCCCTAGAGTGGTTCTAAAATTTTATTAAACTCACTATTAATAACAGCTTCTGATTTTGCTGGAGGAATTCAGAAACTACACTAAATAGAACTGAGATCTCATAAGATACCTCTATTTTTGTGTTCCTTGCACATCCAGATTCCAGAGTCCTTCCTCACTATTACAGTTAGGATATGACATGACACTAGTTTAGAGACTGAAAATTCTTGGACTATATTCAGGTAATTTTCTAACATCATGACCTTATAGAAGACTCTCTGAACAAGAGTACAAGTGCTTCCCTTTCAACAGGTTAAGTACAGAGGATATTTCCAAGCTATTCTTTTACAATTGCCATTTCTCTTGTTTGTACTTGACTACTGAGCACTGACCTCAGGGTAATTAGTGACATGATTCACAACTAAAGCAGCACAACAAACTCCAACGGCAGTGTAACAGAGAACACTGCCCACATTTAACAATGCTGGAGTTCAGTTACACCTCTTTTTCCCTGAACTTATTCCATCCTGAGAAGGCAGTGAGAGAGACAGAGGTACGTCAGAAGAGAAAATTTCTACATACTTGTAAGCCAGGACAAACAGATCCAATACTGTTTAACTGTGTTCTCAGTCCTCTGTTCTTAGGAAATCACTGTATAGTAGAGAAAATGAACTAAAGAAAACTAATGATTAATTGTGATATTTCTAAAAGGTACCATTCTCATAAATGTACATTTATTCCTCATGGCAACCCTGATAAGTATTATCATGCCCATTTTACAGATGAGGAAAATACAGTCTGAGCTACAGGCACATAACTTGCTGAGAATCACACCAAGAAAGTTATATGGCATCTCTGAATGAACCTCAGCTTTTTCTTGTCTGTCAAACAGGAACAGCAATGTTTATCTTCTGGGAAGATTAAATGGGATATGGTGACACCAAAATCCAGACAGAAGGATCTGCTATAGCACAGTGACACAAACACAGATAAAACATGAATAAAGAAACTAATCACAACAGTGCATACACCTGGTGGTAAATTAATATACACCACGAGGCAGCACAAAGGTTAAAAGTACAGTCTCTGGGACCAAGACAGTTTGAGTCAAAATTCTAGCTCTGCTATCAACTTAGTTTTGTGGATAGGGGAAACGTTCTTAATCTCTCTGTGCCTCCAATTTTTCATCCATGAAGTGGTGATAATGAGAGTATCTACTTCATACATTTGTGCAAAGTAAATGAGTGAACACATTTCAGCACTTTTAACAGTGCTGAATGTTACCTATCATCACTTCTACACTAGAATGCAATATGCATAAGTGAGGGTCATTTTGATGTAGGTCTGCATGATGATCAGATTCCAAAGAAGCTAGTGATGAGCTTCTTACAAGCACTGCTTCCTAAAGTAAGTTTCTGTGAGCTACCTAAGGGACATTTCTGAGTTTGAGATGTTTTATGTTCTTGAATTTCTTTAGTCCTTTGTGCCAATTCATGAACAAGGAGAATGTGTCATATGGATAATGGGGGAGGGGAAGGGAGACATGAATGGACAAGTCATGAATACTTTTCCTCCACAGTGAACTCGAGCAGTTTCTCACGTGTGTCAGGGTGTTACAAAGATTAAAAAAAGAGACCAGTGCCTAGAGAAAAGAACACACTGAGGAGTCAAGCCCCAGGCTCAAGACAAGATGGCACTTGAACAAAGGTCTAGATATGGAAAAAATTTTATGTTTAAAACCATAAACAGATCTGGATCAAGAACTCAGGTTCACATAAACATTCAATACAGGAGAAGATGTGGAACAATTTATAACAGTTATCTATCTCAGTTTCTTTGGGTTTTCTGTTTGTTGTTTTTTAACATATAAAGAACCACATAAATAAACCATTTAATGCCTCACTGCTTCTTCAATGGTTCAATTATGAAGAAGTTCTTTTATTAAATTGAGCTTACTTAGAGCTTTATAAAGCAATCACTTATTCGCATTTCAGTGGATAATTGTTCATATGAACTAAGTAACTATCCTTATTTTTGTGCTTTTTCTGTATATCTGTATTTTTTTTAACTTCTCTCTAGACTACTTCACTAGTAGAACACAAGGTCCCTATCAAAAATTTTATTTCTAAGATATTGCCTTTCTTTATTTTTCATTCTTGGACTTTACATTTTTTCATTCTTACAGAAGATGTTAGGCATACCTGAAATTTTTCATTTAAAACTCAGAAAGAACTCAGTTTTAACATTTCAATCTATAAAGAGATCTAGTTTTCCATTTCACCTCACTCTCACCCTTCCCTTCAATGTCCCTGAGAGTTGATTCAAATATTTAATTTTCTCAACCCTAAACTATATATATAACTGCAGATTTAAAAAATACTTATATTACTATATTAAAATATCATTCAGAGAGTTACATAAATGAAACATACACATGCACTAGTAACTTCTTTTTCTTTAAATCTCGTTTTCTCCTTTTGTAAAGTCTTCTAATCTTTTCTTCTGAGGAATCTAGTAGATCAACAGTGACAGCACACCACACAAAGGAGGGCCTCACAAGGGCTGCATTTTCTCCCGTTTCCAGTACCGACTAGCTCCAAGGCAAAACAGTCACCTTGTTACTCGAGATAAAAAACGTACATGCTATTTTTTTCATTTAGAATAAAATTTTATACTGTCTCCTATGCTGGACTATGGAGAAGGCAATGGCACCCCACTCCAATGTTCTTGCCTGGAGAATCCCAGGGATGGGGAGCGTGTGGGCTGCCGTCTATGGGGTCGCACAGAGTCTGACACGACTGAAGCGACTTAGCAGCAGCAGCAGCAGCAGCATGCTGGACTACATGCTACAGTGGTAATAAAAACAGTGTGAATGAATAAACAGAAATAATGTGGTACAATGAAAGGAGAACTTTACTAGACTAACACGGAATTTGGAATCAAACCAATCTGGGTTCATATGCCAAGTGGGTGACTCTAGACAAACTGCTTAACTTTCCTGAGCCTGCTTCCACTTTTGAAAAATGAAAACAGTATTAACAACATCACAGGATTATTATGACAATTAAATTAGACAAACACTTTTGATGCACAGCACACTGCAACTAGTCAAGGAGTATTAGCTGCCTTCCATCTATGGCTAATGAGCTGCTAGCTGGGACACAGATTCCTAGGTTCCTCCTCATATGGGAAATTAGACTCACGCCTATACCTACTTTGTGGAGTCAGTGTAAAGAACCAACAGAGTACTTCACTTTAAAGTCAAAATCATGTAAAGTCATCTAGGATTTGGCCACTCTAAAGAGTGGTCCATGGGCTAGCAACATCAGAACCAGCTGGGGGCCTGTAAGAAATGCTGAATCTCAAGTCCTGCCCTAGAACCACGTGATAAGAAAATTTATTTTAATAAGACCTCCATGCATAATAAAGTTTGAAAAACACTCCTAAGAAAATAATCCTCCACCTGGAAGGAAGAAAAGAACTTTATCAATATCAACTGTGCCAAAAACCCAAAAGCACAAAGGGCATTTACAATAGAACATACTGATTTAATTAGCTCAGGAGAGGAAGTTAGAGAAAACAGGCATTACGGATTGAAAGAATCTGAAATTGTGAGAAATACAGAATAATTCACAAGGAAAGGGAGGGGTAAGGCAGGAAAAAAAAAATTAAAACACTGGGTAAAGAGCACAAAATTTTCCAGCAGCAAATGGCACTCTCACCCATGAATAATACAGTAATGTCTATAATGATGTCCCTAGCTCAAAAAGTAAAATTACTTTAAATATACTCTGCCAAAGAAGACAAGAAAGCATATATATTCTCTTTCAAAATTATTTCCCTCAAAAAACCTGTGTGTTTACACACATGCACACATATACACACATATATTTTAAAGTGTGCATAAAAACAATTGAACCCTGAATATTCATTGGAAGGACTAATGCTAAAGTTGAACTCTACTTCGGCCACCTGATTGGAAGAACTGACTCACTGGAAAAGACCCTGATGCTGGGAAAGATTGAGGGCACAAGGAGAAGGGAGCAACGGAGGATGAGATGACTGGATGGCATCACTGACTCAATGGACATGAATCTGTGCAAACTCCAGGAGATAGTGAAGGACAGGGAAGCTTGGTGTGCTGCAATCCATGGGGTTGCAAAGAGTCAGACACGACTTAGTGATTGAACAACAACAAAATTATCTTGTATATTCACTTTTGTACAATATCTCATTTACCGAGAAAAGAGGGGAGAGGGGTGGAGGAAAAAAAAAAAATCTCATTTACCAAGAGAGCTAGCTCTTCACTTTTAAAGGATTAAAAACAGACTTTTGAGACTAATTTACTAGTCTTAAATCAGGACTCATGTACCATTGCCAATGTGGTTCATAATTTTCCCCCAAATATCCTTCCACATTTCCACACCCAGTTTAAGTTTTTTCCCATCCACTTACAATTGATCACTCCTTCCTTTGACCCTCATGGCTTATTTTATTTCACAGTATATCACAATGATTTATTTTCCTATAGGTTCCAAGCCTCTTTAAGGGTAGGGGCTATTTCCCATGTCATTAGACACCTCGCTGGGGCAAGTATAATTCCTTTCAAATAACTGATATACAAGTATCAGATACAATCCAAAGAGAATTGGGAAAAACTGAGGTAAAGGAGAGCAGGGAAATGAGACCTCTCTGTTATCCTTTTTTGAAAAATGTTTCTTCAACATTTTATACATTGTGAAGCAATCTAAAGTAGTGGCACACCTTCAGCAGTGGCAAATAATTCTCAACATTTAAATAGTTTTGTAGAATCATAAAATATTTGAGCTAGAAATACTAAAATCTTTTTGGTCTGTCTCAATTTACAAAGCAAGAAACTAAGTCAAAGACATTAACTTACACGTGGAAGAGCTGGGCTCTAAATGTCAGGTCTTCTGATTCCCACATTAGGCCATACTCATTCTCACTATGTCAATGTGGTTTGCTCCAGAGACCAAAGAACTCTCTGAACACAGTGTTTCACCATGTTGCAAAGGAAGGATACTCCAATAAAAAAAAAATAAGAAAAACAAACCAAAACAACAATAAACATAGGGAGTGCTTGAAGAATAGCAGAAGGCTAGAGCAGGGTCCGGAGAAGGCACTGGCGACCCACTCCAGTGCTCTTGCCTGGAAAATCCCATGGACGGAGGAGCCTGGTGGGCTGCAGTCCATGGGGTCACTAAGAGTTGGACACGACTGAGCGACTTCACTTTGACTTTTCACTTTCATGCACTGGAGAAGGAAATGGCAACCCACTCCAGTGTTCTTGCCTGGAGAATCCCAGGGACAGGGGAGCCTGGTGGGCTGCCGTCTATGGGGTGGCAGAGTCGGACACGACTGACGCAACATAGCAGAAGCAGCAGAGCAAGGTCCAATTATCAGAGTAAAGAGGCTGCATTTATCTAATGGCAATGGGGAGCTACTATGGGTTTCTGAACAGGAATATTGCATGAAAAAGCATTTAAGAATATTTACTCAGCACCAAACTATAGAATGCAGGGTAGTACCAAAGCTGGGAGACCAGGCAGGAGTCTATAATAGCATGGTCAAGGTAAGAAGGTAATGATATGATCTAGGAAAATGTAAATGAAAATAGATATTTAACATACTAAATAAATACGACACATGGTAATTTTTGTTTGTTTTTGTATTTATAATTACTGATCAACTTTAACTGATGCTTTTGAACTGTGGTTAGAGAACTTCTTAGAGAAGACTCTTGAGAGTCCCTTGGAAAGCAAGATCAAACCAGTCAATCCTAAAGGAAATCAACGGTGAATAATCTTGTGGAAGGAAAGATGCTGAAGTTACAGCTCCAATACGTGGGCCACCTGATGTAAACAGTTGACTCACTGGAAAAGACTCTGATGCTGGGAAAAACTGATGGCAGAAGGAGAAGAGG
This sequence comes from Bubalus kerabau, assembly GCF_029407905.1. Lineage (NCBI taxonomy): Eukaryota > Metazoa > Chordata > Mammalia > Artiodactyla > Bovidae > Bubalus > Bubalus kerabau. Next base: position 18,911,775 of record NC_073635.1, on the reverse strand, counting down.
GCAACAGAAAATGAGATGGTTGGATGGTATCACTGATTCAATGGACATGAACTTGGGCAAACTCCAAGAGACGGTGAGGGACAGGAAAGCCTGACGTGCTGCAGTCCATGGAGTTGCAAAGAGTTGCACACGACTTGGCGACTGAACAGCAACATTTTATATTAAGACTCTATAAAACTACAGAGAAAAATAAGAAAAAAAATGTTCAGTATTCAAGCCTCGATGACTTGAAAAGTAAAATGTAAAAATACAAATATTGGGAAGCACAGGTATATGTAGAACAAAATAATTTTAGCTTTGAAAGGTAAAGTCAAATATTCTAAATCACTTGAAAGCACCTACTTAAACAAGGGAATTAAGGGCAAGAAATTAGGAGTATGCTGGGTCAGAATGAGAAACATTATAAAACCACAGTGATGTTTTCAGAAAGAATCAAATTTTTAAAAACTAAAATGTTTTACTGGAAAAAATATAAATATATGCTTACTTAAAAAAAAACTCATGAGGAGCTTTTAAAAAACCCAACATAAAGCATTTTTCATTATAGTAGCATGGTTGCTATATAAATATAGTATATGACATCATATTACCTCACCATCCTTTTTTTTTTAAGTGTTAAATACAGCTTAATCATTGTCTTACAATTCATTTGCCTTCCTGAGACATTGCTCTTCGTAAAATATAACTGTTGAAAAAAACTAACGTCTAATGGTAAATACTAAAACCATTGTGCAAAGTGCACCAGAGGTTAATGATCTACCATCCAAATACACAACAGATATCCTTTTTGGCTTTTTCAGAGCCACAGGCTTTTCTCCCTTTTGTGTTCATTTCCTGTCAAGTTTGACATTTCAAAAGAATACCAAAGAAGCTTAAAAATTTGTTTACAAGTGTGTCATTAAATCAGGACTCTAAAAATAAAAGCTATTCACTGCAACTGTACTGATGTATAAAAGAGACCTTCATTTAAATTTTGGAAAAATAATGAAAAAGGAAACATTTCTAATCTTTTCTTATATAAAAGTGCTCTGGTCCAATATTTTTGCAACTGAATGAAGAAACTTGCTGATGTGTAGTGACTGCAAAAAAAAAAAAAAAAAAAATAGAATCCAATTTAATGAGTCAGCTATATTTGACAACATTTAGAGGAGGCTCAGCTTTCTTATGACTTATTAAAATTTAATACAACAATTAATTACTAATACTTTTACATTCTCCGTGTAATAAGTATCCTCTGAAATACTATTATTCAGAAGATGTGATGCATTTAATACAGGAAAATAGAAATGAAACCCTAAATATTCTTTAAGTATACATATTCAAAAATCTTTATCAATCACTAAATACTATACATAACTCTTTTGGCTGTGATAAAGGAACAGAGACCAGATTTGTCTTAACTACAAAATCAAACAACATAAATAATAGTTTTCAGACACTGAGTACAGGCTAGTAATAGGACAAGCAGTATAAGACAGTAATTCCTGGGGTTGGGGGAAGCAAATGCTTAAGCTCCACCTTTGCCTGGAGAGAGTTCCCAGGTTACAAGTCAGGGAGGAGAAACGGAAATAGACCTCAGTGGTCTCCCTGCTAGAAGAAACAGAATTGAGAATTCAAGACAGAGAAATTAGGAAAATTAGCAGGACAGAGTAGCAGAGGAGAGACTTACACAGAAAAGAGAGCTGCAAAGAGAGCGCTCCAGGAGTCTGCAGAGAGTTACTCTCGGTCTTCACCCCAGTCCTGATCAACGCATGCAAACTACCAGAGGCCAGGAAAAGAAGCATGGGAAGAGGCAGAACCACTCCAGGAGCTGTACCAGGGCCAAGAAGAGTTCTGATTTCCACCAGCCAGTCTGGAAAAACCTTGGAATGTATGAGACATCAGGTAAAGCACCTAGAAGGGGATTGCCTCAAGAGTGGGGGGAAAATTAGTCATAAGATTAAAGACCGGCTTTGTCTAGAAACAAGAAAAGCCTTTAAAGGATCAAACGCTCCCAAGTAACTACATTGTGTCCCAAGACACAAGAATAGTGAAAGGAATATGAAAATATCCAGGACCACTAAGGTAAAATTCACAAGGCCTGGCATCCAATAAAAAGTTACCAAGCAGCCAAAAAAAAAAAAAGACCATTCAAAAGAGAAGTATCAGTCAATAGACAGTACTAAAAAGACATAGATGTAAGAATTAGTGGACAGGGACTTTAAAATAATTATTATAACTATATTCCAGATGTTGAATGTAAAGGAAAGCACAGACATGCTGAAGAGACATATGAACGATTTAGAAAAGGATTCAAATCAGAGTCTAGAGATGAAAAATCTAATACCTAAGATTAAAAGCAGAGTAGATGGAATTAATAGCAAATAAGACATTTCAGAAGAAAAAAATTAATGAAGACATAGGTGTAATAGAAACAATTTCAAGTGAAACAGAAATAAAACATTTGGGACAACAACCAGAGCATCAGGGAGCAATGGGACAATTTTAAGTGACCTAATACATGTGTGACCAGAATCCCTGCAGGAAGGGGTGAGAGGAGTCAACAAAAACATTTTGAGAAAATAACGGCCCCAGATTTGATGAAATCTATAAGCCCACATTTCAAAGTAGAACGCCAAGCAAGAGAAACAGGAAAAAAACTGAATTAAGGCACATCTTAATCAAATTGCTTAAAACTAGAGATAAAGAGCTGCTCTGTAAGAAGGGCAACTACTTTAAAACCAAAAATGCTAAGCTGCTGCTGCTAAGTCACTTCAGTCGAATGCTATGAGATGCACCGTTTCTCATATGAGAACTCAGGAGGATAAGATGAGGAGGGGAAAAAAAAGAAAGGAAGGGAGAGGTCAGCACTTACCAGGCAGGAGCAAGGTCCTAGACTTCTAAGAAACATTTTAGTAGTGAATCTTGCCCCAGACACCAGCTGACTCCACATGGTCTGGGAGGAACTGTCCAGTCTAACTCTTCCCAGATTCCTGACCCACAGAATCATAAGCAAAATAAAATGATTGTTTTAAGCCACTAATGTGCCATTCAGCAATAGATAACTCGTCTCTATCAACATTTAATCCTTCCTTTCCCATCTTGAAAAATAATTATCCCGCTGCCTCACATACCTCCAGCTATACCTTTACTTTCCTTTACAGATAAAACTGGTAGAAACTATTTATAACCACTGTCTCCACGTTATCTCTCACTCATACCTCAGACAAATTCCACTGAGATCTACTCCTGCTCCCACATCACTTCTTCTGACAGCCCTTGCTACCTTCACCAGCGGCTTCCTTGTTGCCAAAACTAATAGCCACTCTTCAGTTGCCACTGACTTTTCCCACAGTATCGGAAATAGCAAGCACTCAGACCTTTTCATTCTCTCTTTATGACACCACTTCTGATATTTCTCCTTAGTGACAGGAGGATTCCTTGATTTGATCTCTTTTGTAGGCTTCTGTTTTCTGTCTATCCCTTAACTGTTGGTGCTCCTTATGATTCTGTCCTAAATTACGTTCTCTTTTTGTACTACACTCTCCTGTTAAGTGACCTTATTCTATTTCTTAAACTTTAGTCATTTGGTAAAACACAGGGATTTATAGTTTTGGAGCCAGAGAGACCTGTGTTCAAGCCCTAAGCTCCGCTGTTTAGCTTATATGGTTTAGGGCAAGTTATTAAACTTCTCTAAGCATTATTTCTCTCATTTAGAATAATAATACCTCATGGATTATTATAAAAGTCAAATGAGATGATAAGTACTCACCATAGTGTGGGCGACACAAGATAAATTGTCAATAAAAGGTGGTAATGTCTGTTATTACATATGTGCCAGCAGCTCTCGGGTTTCTATTCCTGGCCTAGAATTTCTTTCCTAAACTCCAGACACACATACCCAACTGCCTCTTGACACCTTTACTTGATGATCTACAGGCAAACTCAACATAATCAAATTTCACCTCCTAAGGAAATCTCATTCAATTCCGGCTATCTTTAATGAATGACACTACCTTAATGTCATAAGTTGACCCTTTCTCTGTCCTTCATTCTCACTCCTGTAATTAACTGCCATATTTTATAATACAAAGCCAGAGATGCTGTTCCAAGTGCTTTTCCCATACATTCACTCATTTAAAATGAAACACACACATGTAATAAGATACAAAGTTTATAAATGACCAGGAAGTAGTATTGATCAACACTGTAAGACTGCAAAGGAGGAAAGAATGATTATAGACTTAGGATGGTCTCAAAAGGCAAAGTGGAAGTAGACCTGAAAATGTGGTAAATAAAAAGGGGAAAGCATTTCAGGTGGAGCCTATGAAGTAAACAAAGACTCAGAGACAGGCAGAGACAAACACGGATGTGTGAGTAATAGTAAACAGAGAAGTCAGAATCGAGAAAAGAATATAAGGAAAGTATTCTCAAAATATTTTGGACTCAGCGTCTTGTAACATTCTTAAATTATTGAGGACCCAAAAGTTTTTGTTCATGTGAGTGTGTCTATCAGTATTTGAGAACCCCTGGGACAGAAGAGCCTGGTGGGTTACAGTCCATAGAGTCACAAAATGTTGGACACCACTGAAATGACTTAGTACACATGCAATATAACTGTGCTAATAATTAAATCTTAATTTAAAGTTAATTAAGAAAACTCAGATGATGGCATCTGGTCCCATCGCCTCATGGGAAATAGATGGGGAAACAGTGGAAACAGTGTCAGACTTTATTTTGGGGGGCTCTAAAATCACTGCAGATGGTGACTGCAGCCATGAAATTAAAAGACGCTTACTCCTTGGAAGAAAAGTTATGACCAACCTAGATAGCATATTCAAAAGCAGAGACATTATTTTGCCAACAAAGGTCCGTCTAGTCAAGGCTATGGTTTTTTCCAGTGGTCATATATGGATGTGAGAGTTGGACTATAAAGAAAGCTGAGCACTGAAGAATTGATGCTTTTGAACTGTGGTGTTGGACAAGACTCTTGAGAGTCCCTTGGACTGCAAGGAGATCCAACTAGTCCATCCTAAAGGAGATCAGTCCTGGATGTTCACTGGAAGGACTGATGCTGAAGCTGAAACTCCAATACTTTGGCCACCTCATGCGAAGAGTTGACTCATTGGAAAAGACCCTGATGCTGGGAGGGATTGAGGGCAGGAGGAGAAGGGGGTGACAGAGGATGAGATGGCTGGATGGCATCACCGACTCGATGGACATGAGTTTGGGTGAACTCCGGGAGTTGGTGATGGACAGGGAGGCCCGGCATGCTGCGATTCATGGGGTCGCAAAGAGTCGGACACAACTGAGAGACGGAACTGAACTCAAGTGTAATTAAAACTGAAAAAATTTAAGAAGGCAATTTATCTGAAATAACCAAAATAAGCTTGCTATGGACATGAGTTTGAGGAAGCTCTAGGAATTGGTGATGGACAGGGAGGCCTGGAGTGCTGCAGTCCAGTGCTGCAGAGTCAGATGTGCCTGAGCGACTGACCTGAAGTGAACTGAAGCTTTCTATGTGTTAACAGAGCTAACATTTTCATGAAGCCTAACTCTACTTCCCTAAATAAACAAAAAATTACAACAGTGGCAGAGGTTACAATCCTGCAAATCCCTTTAATATCTAGCCTATAGAAGAGACCTGAATTCTCATATCTGCTTCTGTATTTGCTTCACTGAAATGTGTTGTCTGTTTGAAGTATAAGAATATCTGGCCTCACACAATATGTAGTCGAAAAAAGGAGAAGTATTTTAATAGACTTTTCAGATAATAAGGGGTACTCTTTTTTGACACTACCCTAAAACTCAACAAGCAGTAGTTTCTTAAAGGTTAACTGCAATGTGAAACTGGAAGCAATTTTCATGAATTTTAATTTTCACTGAATTTTAAGTTTCATGAATTTTAATTCATGAATTAAACCACATTCTGAGACCTTAAAAACCATTGATCTATCTATCAAAGACCTTAAACTCTGAATAAACTTCTTACTCATAAATGATTTTATAGCATGATGCACTGGTCATTTGGAAACAACAGTTCACTGAATTACATAGATCTTACAATGCTGATGAATCTCTTTGTGTAATGTTAAACAATCACATGTACTAATACTACCACTGAATTCATCAGAAAAGTCTTTGATGTATTGGGAAGCTAGTCTGCTTACAGTGAATACAAGATTATCAAAATTCTAATTTTCCCTTGAGAACTCAAAACTTATCATTGGCAACATTTATTGTTAGTTGCTTTCAACCACACTGTACTTGAGAATAGAGATTATATAAAATAAATACTTTTAACTGGCTCATCATTGATGTTTTTAAATGACAACAGGCATGTTTTGCTTTGTTCTTTTTAACTGGGAGTTTGTGGTGGTGAAGAATACAGTGACCACAAGCCTGGAGGGGAGGGGACTTTGGGGCAGAATGGATACAAGCATATGTGTGGCTGATCACCAGAACCCCTTCGCTGTTCACCAGAAACTACCACAACATTGTTAATCAGCTATACCCAAACACAAAATAAAAAGCTGAAGAAAAAAAAAAACAACCCACAAACACTTTGATGCTACTGCTCTAATCCGGTGCAAAGGTTCCAAAAGTTTTGCAATAAATGTCATTGGCATAAATGTCAACAGAGTGAAAAAGAGATATAACATCTAACAGTAATATGAGAATAGCTTTCACATTCCAGATCCCCTAAAATGCTTTCCGGGATCACCAGGGGATCACAGACCACACTTTAAACTGCTGATAAGAAAAAAGGAAGAGACAAAGCTTCTAAAAGAGAGCCTTGCAGGCATCAAATAATTACTTAAAATTCCCACACTAAAAACATACATTTGATTCCTTTGACCCTCTTTGCATGCTGGATAATTACAGAACTGTATCCTGAACACCGTAAATGTTTAAGTTGTAAAGATTCTGGATTCTGCTATTTTTCTCAAATGAGTATTTTTTGTTTCTTTGTCTTAAAGCAGGTGATTATTTTTACTGAACTTGAGCTGTAAACTGTTTATTCACCAGCAGCTTCTGTTTCAAGTCACATCTTTTGCCTTTCACTAAAGCCACTTTGAGACAGGCTTCCTGGTTGTTCAGTCAGTAAAGAATCTGCCTGCAATTCAGGAGAGCTGGGTTCAATGTCTGGGTCAGGAAGATCCCCCAGAGAAAGGAATGGCAACCCATACCAGTAACTTTGCCTGGAGAATTCCATGGACAGAGGAGCCTGGCAGGCAACAGTCCATGATTGTTTCAATTTTCCAGTTTCCCTAGTCAGAAAGCCTGAGATTTTCCCACTGGCACTCAGTTAAGTTCAATTCAGTCACTCAGTCCTTTCCGACTCTTTGTGACCCTATGAACCACAGCATGCCAGGCCTCCCTGTCCATCACCAACTCCCGGAGTTCATCCAAACCTATGTCCATTGTGTCGGTGATGCCATCCAACCATCTCATCCTCTATCGTCTCCTTCTCCTGCCCTCAATCTTTCTCAGCATCAGGGTCTTTTCAAATGAGCCAGCTCTTTGCATCAGGTGGCCAAAGTATTGGAGCTTCAGCATCAGTCCCTCAAATGAACACCCAGGACTGATCTTCTTTAGGATGGACTGGTTGGATCTCCTTGCAGTCCAAGGGACTCTCAAGAGTCTTGTCCAACACCACAGTTCAAAAGCATCAATTCTTCAGTGCTCAGCTTTCTTTATAGTCCGACTCTCACATCCATACATGACTATTGGAAAAACCATAGCCTTGACTAGACGGATTTTTGTTGGCAAAGTAATGTCTCTGCTTTTTAATATGCTGTCTAGGTTGGTCATAACTTTCCTTTCAAGGAGTAAGCGTCTTTTAATTTCATGGCTGCAATCACCATCCGCAGTGCTTTTGGAGCCAAGAAAAATAAAGTCAGCCACTGTTTCCACTGTTTCCCCATCTATTTGTCATGAAGTGATGAGACTGGATGCCATGATCTTAGTTTTCTGAATGTTGAGCTTTAAGGCAACTTTTTCACTCTCCTCTTTCACTTTCATCAAGAGGCTCTTTAGTTCTTCTTCACTTTCTGCCATAAGGGTGGTATCATCTGCATATCTGAGGTTATTGATATTCCTCCTGGCAATCTTGATTCCAGCTTGTGCTTCCTCCAGCTTAGCATTTTTCATGATGTACTCTGCATATAAGTTAAATAAGCAGGGTGACAATATACAGCCTTGACATACTCCGTTTCCTATTTGGAACCAGTCTGTTGTTCCATGTCCCGTTCTAACTGTTGCTTCCTGACCTGCTTACAGGTTTCTCAAGAGGCAGGTCAGGTGGCCTGGTATTCCCATCTCTTTCAGAATTTTCCACCATTTGTTGTGATCCACACAGTCAAAGGCTTTGGCATAGTCAATAAAGCAGAAATAGATGTTTTTCTGGAACTCTCTTGCTTTTTCAATGATCCAGCAGATGTTGGCAATTTGATCTCTGGTTCCTCTGCCTTTTCTAAAACCAGCTTGAACATATGGAAGTTCACAGGTCACTTATTGCTGAAGCCTGGCTTGGAGAATTTTGAGCATTACTTTACTAGCATGTGTGATGAGTGCAATTGTGCAGTAGTTTGAGCATTCTTTGGCATTGCCTTTCTCTGGGATTGGAATGAAGACTGACCTTTTCCAGTCCTGTGGCTACTGCTGAGTCTTCCAAATTTGCTGACATATTGCGTGCAGCACTTTCACAGAATCATCTTTTAGGATTTGAAATAGCTCAACTGGAATTCCATCACTTCCACTAGCTTTGTTCGTAGTGATGTTTCCTAAGGCCCACCTGATTTCACATTCCAGGATGTCCGGCTCTAGCTAAGTGTGAGTGATCACATCTTTGTGATTATCTGGATCGTGAAGATCTTTTTTGTACAGTTCTTCTGTGTATTCTTGCCCCCTCTTCTTACTATCTTCTGCTTCTGTTAGGTCCCTACCATTTCTGTCCTTTATTGAGCCCATCTTTGCATGAAATATTCCCTTGGTATCTCTAATTTTCTTGAAGAGATCTCTAGTCTTTCCCATTCTGTTGTTTTCCTCTATTTCTTTGCACTGATCGCTGAGGAAGGCTTTCTTATCTCTCCTTGCTATTCTTTGGAACTCTGCATTCAAATGGGTATATCTTTCCTTTTCTCCTTTGCTTTGCCTCTCTTCTTTCACAGCTATTTGTAAGGCCTCCTCAGGCAGCCATTTTGTTTCCCCCTATACCTCCCAGCCCTAGGCTAAAAGCTTCCTACCCAGGCCCACAGCACCCCTACTCCATTTCTTAACTAGGCTGTCTGCTCTAAAAGGTCAGTGACTTCAGGCAATTCCTTTGGTAGCTCAGTGGAAGAGAATCTGCCTGCAAATTGGGAGACATAGAAGCTGTGGGTTCGAACCCTGGATCAGGAAGATCCCCTGAAGAAGAAAATGGCAACCCACTCCAGTATTTTTGTCTGGAAAATCTAATGGACAGAGGAGCCTGGTAGGCTACAGTCCATGGGGTCTCAAAGAGTCAGGCACAACTGAGTGTGCACAGGTTTTATAGTTGTATTTTTTTGTGAGGAGTCATATGGTATGGTCTCCCTCCATATTACCAGAGGCACAGGTCCCCTACAAAAGATTTTTCATCTGAGGAATTAGCATCATGAGAGTTGTTCTGCATTTATAAAAAAATTTCTCTGGTGGCTGTGAGAGAAACAGTATTAAGGTAGCCACAGAAGTGGGTAGATCAAGAGGAAAAATCCACAGAAGTCCACAAAAGAGACCATTTAGAGAATAAACTACCTGGTCTATTTCGGTTGACAAAGATTTTACTGAAAAAAAATCCAACACAGTCTGAATATACTGAAAGTAAAATATCCAAATCTCACCTCATCATCTACTGGCATGATAAACTGCTTAACAGATTTAAGAGGCCTAAACGTCTGTGAGTCTTTTGGTCCAATCCTTAGGCATGGTTCATTTTAAACCACACCTAATCTTCCAGATTTCCAGAGGACAAGATTTCACTAGGTTTTTCAATAGATTGTTTAGCATTTTATATTCATATATCGCCTGTTAATCTCTCTGGGATTAAAAAAAAAAAACAGAAGTGTGCTTATGCCTTCTTAAAGTTATTCTGTTCTTGATTTAGTATTTCTCAAGACTGTGCAATAAAGGTACTCAACCCTTTCCCCATTCAAAATACAACTCCTGCAGCTCAATTCCAGAAAAATAAACGACCCAATAAAAAAATGGGCCAAAGAACTAAATAGACATTTCTCCAAAGAAGACATACAGATGGCCAATAAACACATGAAAAGATGCTCAACATCACTCATTATCAGAGAAATGCAAATCAAAACCACAATGAGGTACCATTTCGCACCAGTCAGAATGGCTGCTATCCAAAAGTCTACAAGCAATAAATGCTGGAGAGGGTGTGGAGAAAAGGGAACCCTCTTACACTGTTGGTGGGAATGCAAACTAGTACAGCCACTATGGAGAACAGTGTGGAGATTCCTTAAAAAACTGGAAATAGAACTGCCTTATGACCCAGCAATCCCACTGCTGGGCATACACACCAAGGAAACCGGAATTGAAAGAGACACGAGTACCCCAATGTTCATCGCAGCACTGTTTATAATAGCCAGGACATGGAAGCAACCTAGATGTCCATCAGCAGATGAATGGATAAGAAAGCTGTGGTACATATACACAATGGAGTATTACTCAGCCATTAAAAAGAATACATTTGAATCAGTTCTAATGCGGTGGATGAAACTGGAGCTGATTATACAGAGTGAAGTAAGCCAGAAAGAGAAACACCAATACAGTATACTAATGCGTATAAATGGAATTTAGAAAGATGGTAACGATAACCCTGTAAGCGAGACAGCAAAAGAGACACAGATGTACAGAACAGTCTTTTGGACTCTGTGGGAGAGGGAGTGGGGGGAGGATTTGGGAGAATGGCATTAAAACATGTATAATATCATATAAGAATGCCAGTCCATGTTTGATGCAGGATACAGGAGGCTTGGGGCTGGTCCACTGGGATGACCCAGAGGGATGGTACGGGGAGGGAGGTGGGAGGGGGAGGGGAGTTCAGGATTGGGAACACGTGTACACCCATGGTGGATTCATGTTGATGTATGGCAAAACCAATACAATATTGTAAAGTAAAAAAATAAACAAAATACAATATGTTCTTTCTTTCATTAAATTACCAATGAGTAAAGTAAGTAGTATCTCACTTGATGTTTCCCTGTGAGTATGTTCTCATAAATACCTTCAGTTCAAGGAGAGATTCTGACTGTAATACAGAATCAAAAAACCAAGCAGGTTTGCTCTGATTCTTGATCTGGATTTTGGTATCATAGGTGTGCTCAATTGCTCTGATTCTTGATCTATATATTTAGTAACGTGGGTACATTCTATCTGTAAAAAATCCTTTGTACTATAACTTGTGATATATGCTTTTCTGTATATACGTTATACTTCAATAAAGAAAAAAATCCAAGTCTGTGAAAGCTCAAATTTATCTATAGTATGCCTACTCTCTAAAATGTTAATTATTCTCACAGGAAAGACTCACATATTATGTTGTGTGGCATGACTTATGTTCATAGTTACCCACCACCACTCTGTTCTGTTTATGATTAAAACAGCAGTCTGTATTGATTTTTTGAAAATTTAACCAAAAGTAGCCTATAATCTCATCCCCTAGAAATACCAAAGTTAGAATTTAAATTCAGAGGCTTATGAAGTCCACACTACTCTATTATTAAAAAACTGTACCCTTGACCAGACTTTGTATATGTTACTTTTCCTCCAAAAATTCTCAAAAATAAAAGAATATTGTTTAGAATCCTAGAATACCAGTAACTGAACTAAACAGGCTTGAACACAAGGAATTTTCAACAGTAAATTTCTACTACTTCCTCCATAATTTTCAGAGCTCGTGTCTTTTCTATATCCTCACAATATCTACCTCAATGCTTGGCATATAGCAGATGTGTATCGATAGAAATAAAGTCCTATAAAAGAAATAAGAATAGTCACTTTCAGATGATACAGTCATGTCTTGATTTCAATTTCTAGGAAAAGCGGCATGGCATCCTCTGAAAAGTACTCTATCTATTTATTTTGTTTATTGATCTATGTATTTATTTTTGCTACTTTCATTGAACCCCCAGATTCTGAGAGTTTTCTCCTAACTACTCCTTTTTTTTTTTTAACAAAGCAGAAGCTTTTGTATAAAAGACTTACCCAATTCAATCATAGCAATACAATGTCTATCAACTTCCCCTACTTCTCTCCTTTTCTATCCACTCTGTCTATACAGCAATACAAGAAAAGCATGAAGAAACAAGTTATCTCTTAGCCATTACATTTTTAAAATATAAAAAAATTTAAAACTATGATTACATGAAGATTAAGATTCTAATATAACTAAAGCCTTAATTTTTTCACTGTCATTTCCATATGCTGATGTAAATGAAAAGATGTAAGCTTAGCATGCAACAGTTTCAAAAGAAACCAACTGTATATCAATCTACAAACCTGATGATTAACAAAGTATTGCCCAACTATGAAGATTTAAAGAGCATAACAGAAGAACTGCATATAAATGTTTTATTATTACTATATAGGAGATATAATCTTTATTTAAATAAAGCTTTATCAATAGCTTATATGCTATAAATAGACTACCTAGAATATTCTTTTTGTCCATACAATGCTATAAGCAATAACTACACCTGTGTAGATTTTAGATTATCTTTAATGATGGGACCAAAAAAAATCAAATTAAATTGAAATAAAAATCTGCACTTTTAAATCATCTCAATAGCCTGTCAATTTTTTTTTTAATTATTCTGTTGAAATTTAAGACCAGACACTTAAATTTTCAAACCTGACACTCCTACTTTAAATAAAGTTCCCAAATACTTTACAGAATTCTGCTTTGTTTTGAAGTGCCAAGCTTTAAGAAAAGCAATTCATAATAAATTCCTATATGAGATAGTCTGGAGAGCTCAAAGACAGCATTCTATTGATAATATTCCACTTGATTCTTGGGCTCTACTTGGAAATCATATTATTCATTAAATCGCATATTTGCTCGAGGTAAATTTTAACAAATATATCTCACTAACAGATAACTGTTATCCATATGCATATGAATATCTTTAACTAGTTACTTACTGAGAGCCATGCAAGGGACTCCATGATTCGATGTTCACATCGTTCTAAATGTTTAATCATTTCTCTGGTCAGGTTGGCTTCCGCTTTGATGAAACTTTCAATCACTTTGTAAAAATCAAAAGCTTTTAAGTTAAATACATTCAGAATCCATGGGAAGGATAGATCTGTTCCAGTATCCAGGCTCTGAGACATACTTCCTAAAAATGAAAGAAAAATAACTTAGGAATGAAACAGTAAGTCTTGAATTACATTATTTTTCAATTCAAAGGTTTTATTAAACAAAAAATTAAAACACAGTAGAAAGGCTAAACAAAAAAAATTTACTTAAAACAGAATTTTTTATTTTGGGGTCCACAGACTCCTAGGAAATAGGCTTCCCAAGTCTGAGGGCATATGCATGTATGTCTCTTTTAGACAGAAGGCTCATAGCTTATATCAAATTTTCAAAGGTTTAAATATTCTAAACTTGTATCAGGGACAGGTTTAACATCCAACCAGTAATGCACTGGCATATCCATTTTAACTATCTCATTAATCGTTGATTAAGAGGGGAAGTGATTGTTTAGATTTTGATAATTTGGTTAGAAAAATCTGTTTCAATTGTGTATTTCTTGGTTATATTAGTTATGTAATATATTTGTATCCTTAGACAAATTTTTTCTTTTGTTTTTTACAAACAAAACTTTTTTGACAGTCGCAAGATTATTTGCAAAGTAATAATACATGTTGAAAATTGTATTTTAAAAAACCACTATTGGTGCCTCTGTTCCATTTATCTGGCAGATTTCAGTTCCAACCTTTGGTCTCATAACCACTGAATATATATATGTGGCAGTGCTTCCTTATCAGTGGAAGCTGCTCAATGGTACTTCTCAGGGATTTTACAATCTCCTAAGTCTTTTAAGGGGGTTAACAGGTACATTTCCTGGATTCAGTATAGACCAAAATAGAGACCTTGTGAAAGTATTCCCAAGATGATTTGAAACAATCCAAGTTCACAAGCCGTTCTAAGGTGACCAATTACATTCTTTTATATATAATGATCTAAAATATGCATTTCTTCTCCTTAACTTCTCCATCTCTGACCCCCCTAAAAAAACCCACATAACACCTCAGATAAGTTTTTTTAAACTTTAAATTGAACTAGAATGTTTATTTACTAAAATTTAACTTACTGCTATAGGTAGCCATTACAACCTCAAGAGCGCATGCCAACAAAGACATATGAAAGATGTTGTCATTCAGGAGTTTGCTAAAGGAAAAAAAGAATGATTTTTGTAACATTTACTTTTATTAAAAAAAAAAAAAGAAATTGTTTTACTAAAACAAAAATTTACCTAAAATTTTGAATGGATAATCGTTCTTCTTCCTAAAACAGATTTAAAAAATTAACAGAAGCCTTCTTTGCATTAGCAATGAATTTTTTTTTCTATTATATTCTTTTAAACTTACTGATTTAAGCATGGATTCCATTACTCGGTAATACAATCGGACTCCAAGTTTGTATCGCTACAAACAAACAAATAAAAAAAAAATCAGATCCCACTATTTTAGAAAACATAACAATTACTAATTTTTAAAAAGTTTTGCCCTGAGACACATCTCTGACCCTTCTTAGAAATATGGCTACCAAGAGAGCACAAAAGCTAGCTTGTCTAAAACTGAGGAAACTGAAAGTGTTGGTCACTCAGTTGAGTCCGACTCTCTGCGACCCCATATAAAATGATGGTTTTCACATTCCCGATAAATTTTCAAGAGGAGGGGTCCAGTATATGGTTTTCCTACATTCCTACTTCAGTCTACATCATAACAGATATATATGTACTAAGAATATATTATATGTTAGTGTTAGTTGCTCAGTCGTGTCCAACTCTTTACCACACCATGCACTGTAGCCCACCAGGTTCCTCTGTCCAGGGGATTCTCCAGGCAAGAATACTGGAGTGGGTAGCCATTCCCTTCTCCAGGGGATCTTCCCAAGCCAGGGACTGAACCTGGGTCCACTGTATTGCACACTGATTCTTTACCATCTGAGCCAATGGGGAACCTGGTACTGTTCTAACCATTTTACACATGAATGTAACACTTCTGTGACATGTATTTAAGATAGCTCTCCAGGATTAAGAGAATAGTACCTTTCCATAAAGCTGGCAAAGGCAAAAATCCGATCTAAAGGATCTTATCAGCAAAAAGTTTTAATCAAATAACTAGTTTCCATTAGTTTAAAAGACAGTCTAATTTTAAATACACACAAATATACACCATAATCCTTCATTCCAAATTATGACCAAAAGAACTTTTAAATATAATTGTTTAAAATACAGATGGTATCAAAATATAACCTCACTACACTAAAGTAAATGTGTATAGTAGATTACAGTTTTCAATTTTATGTATTACCTCAGTAATGCCACAAAGTAAAGCAAATATAGAAACCTGACAGTTCATATATGAAAGAGCCAGATATGAAACCAGGGCTTGGATCCAGAGCCCATTCTCTTGCCAAATATTAGTTTTAGATTTTCTGAAATAATAACAGCAATAGTAAAAGTAACATCATTCAATAATACCACTAATAAATGGCATGTATAATATTCCATTCATATAAGTATGTGCATACATAGTATTTCATATGTGTAAAAGTTAAAGAATACACACCAAAAACTTAATATCAACAAGATTTTGATTTTTTTTTACTTGTACTTTCTAAAATTTACACAAGTTTTCCAAAATTTTCTGCATGTTTCCTTTTGGTTTCCGTATAGAGTAAGGAAAGCTAGCCCATCAAGTTTTTTCCAAATAGCATCATACACAGCCGACTAGGATTTGGTAGCTGCCAAAATTTTATACTAGTAGATAGCATTTACACAACTTGGACAGATACTGCATTTGAAATTATTTACTATACAGTGGTACTCATTAAAATGAGTTCAAGTTACCTGTGATCCAATTTCCATACATCCTTGTCCCACAGCTTTAGCAAATTTCTCTTTAAAGACGTCCCCAATATCCTTCACTCTTTTCAGGATACTTTCCTTTGGATTCACTGTGCAATTCTTTAAGAAGGAAAAATAGAAATTAAGATAGAGGATACTGTCTAACCAGAGAATTAACACTTTCTGTTCTATAACAGCATGACTTATTACTTTCAATTTTTATACTGTGAAAACACTTCACAATAAATAAGTAAATACAACTACTGAAAATATGAGAAATATAAAGCATTCCATTCTGGGATGGTAGGGACCAGAAACTACTTGACTACAACTAAAAAACCCCTATTATCTAAATTTTCTGCTGGCAAGTTAGGAAAGATTTGTTAGCCCTTCCCTTAGCCATCAAAAAACAGCCTCATAGATTTTACAACTGATACCAAAGAAAAACAGCTCATCATAAAAGATACAAATGAAAGTACTGCATGCTCAAGGAAATTAATATTGTTAAAATATTCACACTACTCAAAGCAATCTACAGATTCAAAAAATTCCTGTCAAAATTTCAAGGTATTTAACAGAGTAGAGCAGCTGTATGTAGAACCACAGAAGACCCCAAAGAGCCAAAGCAATCTTGAGAAAGAAGAACAAAGCTGGAGGCATCAAACTATACTGCAAAGCTACAGTAATCAAAACAGTTAGCTTTGGCATAAAAACATAGATCAATGGAACAGAAGAGAGAGCTCCAAAATAAACCCATGCATATGATCAATTAATTACCACAAAAGAGTCAATAATACAAAATATAAAGTAAGGAATGGGACAATTTCTTTAATAACTGTGCTGCTAAAACTGGAAAACCAGTTTCAAAAAACTGAAATTCCACTATCTTACTCAACACACAAAAATTAACACAAAATGGATTAAAGACTTGAACATAAGACCTGAAACCATGAAACTCTTGGAAGAAAACATGGATGGTAAACTCCCTATCTTTAGTCTTGGAGATATTTTGGTATTGACTCCCAAAAAAAAGGTAACAAAAGCAAAATAAACAAGTGGAACTATTTCAAAGCAAAAAGCTTCTGCAAAGTAAAGGAAACTATCAACAAAAAGAAAAGGCCACCTATAGGATAAGAGAAGATATTTGCAAAAGATATATCTGATAAAGGGTTAATAGCCAAACATACAAAGAACTCATACAACTCAATATCAAACAAACAAAACAAAAAACTAGCTGATTAAAAAAGAGGCAGAGAACTGAATACACATCTTTCCAAAGAAGACATACAAATGGCCAACAATCACAAGAGAAGATGCTTAACAACTCTAATCATTCCCTGGAGGAGGGCAGGTAATCTACTCCAGTATTTGTACCTGGAGAATATCATGGACACAGGAGCCTGGAGGGCTACAGTCCATGGGGTCTCAAAGAGAAATGGCTAATCATCAGAGAATGCAAATCAAAACCATAATGAGATATCGCCTCACACCTGTCTAATGGTTATTATCGAAAACAGAACAAATAATTAAGTGTTGGTGAGGATATAAAGAAAAGGTAACCCTTGTACACTACTGGTGGGAATCTAAATTGGTGCAACCACTATAGAAAACAATTTGGAGACCAAAAATTAAAAACAGAAATACCATAAAATCCAGCAACTTCACTTCCGGGTATTTATATGAAGAAAATGAAAACACTAATTTGAAAAAATATTATGCACCCTTATGTTCACTGAAGCATTATTTACAATAACCAAGAATGAAAGCAACCTAGGTGCCCATCAATAGATGAATAGATAAAGATGTGGTATACAGATATTCCAAATAGGGAAAGGAGTACGTCAAGGCTGTATATTGTCACCCTGGTTATTTAACTTCTATGCAGAGTACATCATGAGAAACGCTGGGCTGGAAGAAGCACAAGCTGGAATCAAGATTGCTGGAAGAAATATCAATAACCTCAGATATGCAGATGACACCACCCTTATGACAGAAAGCAAAGAAAGAGACTCTTGATGAAAGCGAAAGAGGAGAGTGAAAAAGTTGGCTTAAAACAGCATTCAGAAAACTAAGATCATGGCATCTGGTCCCATCACTTCACGGCAAATAGATGGGGAAACAGGAGAAACAGTGGCAGACTTTATTTTCTGGGGCTCCAAAATCACTGCAGATGGTGACTACAGCCATGAAATTAAAAGACACTTGTTCCTTGGAAGAAAAGTTATGACCAACCTAGACAGCATATTAAAAAGCAGAGATATTACTTTGCCAACAAAGCTCCGTCTAGTCAAGGCTATGGTTTTTCCAGTATTCACACATGGATGTGAGAGTTGGACTATAAAGAAAGCTGAGCACCAAAGAATTGACGCTTTTGAACTGTGCTGTTGGAGAAGACTCTTGAGAGTCCCGTGGACTGCAAGGAGATCCAACCAGTCTATCCTAAAGGAAGTCAGTCCTGAATATTCATTGGAAGGGCTGATGCTGAAGCTGAACTCCAATACTTTGGCCACCTGATGCAAAGAACTGACTCATTGGAAAGACCCTGATGCTGGGAAAGATTGAAGGCAGGAGAAGGGGGTGACAGAGGATGAGATGGTTGGATGGCATCACTGACTTGATGGACGTGAGTTTGAGTAAGCTCTGGGAGTTGGTGATGGACAGTGAAGCCTGGCATGCTGCAGTCCATGGGGTTGCAAAGTGTCAGACACAACTGAGCAACTGAACTGAACGGAACTGAACTGATACAGGTGTATGGGCTTCCCTGGTAGTTCGGCTGGTAAAAGAACCCACCTGTAATACAGGAGACCCTGGTTTAATTTCTGGATGGGGAAGATCCCCTGGAGAAGGGATAGGCTACCCATTTCAGTATTCTTGGACTTCCCTGGTGGCTCAGATTGTAAAGAATCTGCCTGCTGGAGAATCCCCTTGGACAGAGGAGTCTGGCGGGCTATATCTATGGGGTCACAAAGAGTCAGACATGACTGAGCAACTAAGCATAGGACAGCACATATAAGTATGTGTATGTGTGTGTGTGTGTGTGTGTGTGTGTGTGTATATATATATATACACACACACACAATGGAATATTATTTGGTGGTAGTTTAGTCCCTAAGTTGTGTCCAACTCTTGCAACCCCATGGACTGTAGCCTGCCAGGTTCTTCTGTCCATGGGATTCTCCATGCAAGAATACTAGAGTGGGTTGCCATTTCCTTCTCCAGGGGATCTTCCTGACCCAGGAATCAAACCCAGGTCTCCTATATTGCAGGCAGATTCTTTACCAACTGAGCTATGAGGGATGACCCATTCCCTATGAGGGGATATTATTTGGCCATAGAGAAAAAAGAAATCTTGCCATTTGTGACAACAAGTATGGATGTAGAGAATATTATGCTAAATGAAGTAGATCAGACAAAGAAAGCAAATATTATATGATTTCACTTATATATGAAATCTAAAAAACAAAACAAATGAACAAATGTAACAAAACAAAAACAATCATAGACATAGAGAACGAACAGAAGGGAGGGCGTGGGTAAAGAGAGAAACATGTGAGGAAGATTAAGAGGCACAAACTTCGAGTTACAAAATACATGAGTTATGGGTATGAAATGTACAGTGTGGGGTATACAGCCAATAATTATGTAATACCTTTGTATGGAGACAAAAGGTAACTAGATTTACTGTGGTGATCATTTTGCAATGTACAGCAATACTGAATCACTCTACTGTGCACCAGAAACTAACGAAGTCTTGTAGGTCAATTACACTTCAAAAGACAAACAACCTCATAGAAAAAAGATCACATTTGTAGTTACTAGAGGCAGGGGATGGTGGGAGGGGGAACTGGATGAAGGCAGACAAAAGGTACAAACTTCCAGTTATAAGATAAATAAGCACGAGGGATGTAACACACAATACGATAAATATAATTAACACTGCTGTATGTTATACATGAAAGTTGTTAAAGTAAATCCAAAGAGTTCTCGTTACAAGGAAAAGAATTTTCTTCAGTTTCTTTTATTTTGTATCCAAATGAGATGATGGATGTTAACTAAACTTATTGAGGTCATCATTTCATGATGTATGTAAGTCAAATCACTATGCTGTATGCATAAACTTATACAGAGCAATATGTCAATCATATCTCAATAAAATTGGTAAGAAAAAATGTCTATAGCTTCTAATATTTTACTTATACAAGGAAGGAAAAATGGCACTGATTTTTAAAATGAAGAAACCAAGAAACAAATTCAAAGAAAAACTTAATGATTTTCAAGATATGCCCCCTCTGAGACAGGCAATTTGTAGTATACGCAAAACTTTGCACTTAAACTGTTGCACTCCATTTAATGTTAAACTTTAAACTAAGTTCTGGAAAATATCTCTGAGACAGAATTTTCTGCTCAATAGACATAGTTTAAAATAAAAAAGAGGTCCTACATACTTTAAATGTTGGAGGAAATACCAAAAACAATATTTAAGGAAACAGAGATTATCGTTCTTTTTACTTATATCATTATCCCTTCTAAAAGTTCTAAGTAACTGAGTACCTATGTTTGGGAACCATTGTTGTGCTACAAATTATCCAGAAATAAAAACAACCTTATGCAAACTGGACAAAGAAAATCAGTTCTGAGCCAACACAGTTATGACTATGATGACAGAAGAATACTTTGTTAATCCCTGGGGGGGCATATAAGCAAGAAGACGACAAAACCACAGGCAGCTTACGATATTAAACAGGATGTTAACTAAACAAAGCACACAGTTACTGGATAAGCCAAACTTTAATAAGTCTTCAAGCCTCATCCAGCTTCCACAGAGGAGCCTTTCAGTCAGCCCCAAGCCTCATCTAATTTTAAAGGAGGAAAGGAACAAGCATGCAATACAGATACTAGCTTTCATTCTCTTTCTTTCTCACTCCCTTTTTTTAAGGGGAGGGAGGGTAGCAGGTGCCTTTCAGATATCAAACTCAGGGTCTATCAGGAGTATATACTGTAATGCACACAGGGCCATACAGTAAAAATAAATGAAAATGGGCTAAATAAAAAAGACTGCAGAGATATGTATGACAAATATTAAATCCTATCTAATGTCGCATTCAAAGAAAGTATCTTAACAGCAGCCAGAGGGAAAAGACAGATTAACTGTAAAGAAACAACAGCTGAATTGACAGAAAACTTCTTACTAGCAACAATGAGAGTCAGGAAGTAGTAAAGTAATACCTTCAAACTACTAAGGGAAAGTAAAGGTCAACCTAAAATAGATGATCCAGGTAAACCGCCTCACAAAAAATAAGAATAAAGATATTTTAAGACAAGAAATAAAACACAAAGCTTGTAAACTCATATTAAACTAACTCTCACTAAAGGAATTATTAAAAGATGTATGGGGGCATGGAAGCTCAAGAGGGAGGCGATATACATATAGTTATGACTGACTCACATTGTTGTTCAGCAGAAATCAACACAACATTGTAAAGCAATTATCCTCCAATTAAAAAAAAATGATGTATCTGAAGAAAGAAGAAAATAAAAATGGAAGAGAGGTCTAAGCTGCAAGAAAAAATGGTGAGCAAGACAAACAGTGCACATGAGAAAATCTGAAAATAACACTGTCCAAATAAAACAATACTACTACTAATATCTAATTTGGAGAGTTAAAAAGGAAAGCAAGAAATAAGATAATAGACAACTTATTGGGAAATGGGTGTTTAAAAAAACAGTATTTTAACTTCTAATTTCAAATTTGTTTGCCAAGATATCATAATAAAGTGTTTCACATATGGCTTACATTAAAATAGGAAATCAGATTTTCCGATGGTTGATCACTTGCTGAATTTAAGATCATCATTAATTGTTGGATAGTATTCATGACAGTTCTAGAAAAAAATATGAAGAAATGTTAAGAAATGAAGTAACAAAAAGAACAAATGAAGTATATCTATGTCATAAGTTACACTTATCTTCAATCTCATTGTCTCTTGTTAATCTTTAAGTTCTCTGAAATAAGACTTTACAAATCCCTTAGTGTACTATTGTTTATAAGGAATTAACATTTTAGTTAGATCTTTAAGAATTGATATGTTCATAATATGTTTATAATTAAAAAACATATGCTTATTTACTAATAAAACTATGTATCAATAAAACAATTGATAAAAGTAATGACATGGTTTTAAGTACAAAAGGGCATCAAAATGGTAATATTTTAAGCAAAACATTATTACAATTAAATATTAAAACTAGTCAAATAAAGACTAAGATATTTAATAACTCAAGTAAAGAACCAAGTGACTCTCTTTTACAGAGATCTTCAAGATGAAGGCATACATGATTTTAGAAGTCATCATTACTAAAACGTAAACGTAAGTCAATCTCTTATAATTTTGTGTGTATGGGGGGGTACGTGGTAAATATTAACAATCCAATTTTGGAGTAGAACTACATTGCTACTCTGTATGCACTGTAGAATGCTGTAGAATGTTTATGGCCAAAAGGTTCCTTAAATATTATTTAATAATCCATGTTTGGTTCTCAGCCAAGCCTCTCGAAACTGATAGCTACAATTCCACGACTTTTAAATATAACGCTTCTATGACATGTTGTACTAATTTCTTAAGCCACAGTGACTAAAGTCATAAATGACCAACTGCTAAAACCAAAAGATCTTTCTTATTCGGTCTGATACTTGATTTTCTTGAGACATCTCACACTCTTAAACACGCTCTTTTCTGAAACTCCCTTGGCTTCTTTGGCTCCACTCTCTGGCCTCCCCAATCACACCTCTCATTCTTTTTAATCTAACTTCTATCTAGTCCTTAAATTCTAGCACTCTTAGTGTTCAGTCCTTAGTCATCCATCCTTGTTATTATAATCCTCACTTCAGAAAACCTCATCTGTTTTTCTGGTTTTAACTCTTCCTGATGATTCCCCAATCTATTATGTAAGATCCTTATGTCCTACTACTTATTACATTATCTTCTTCATGTCCCATAAATTCCTTAAGAATAATATTCTAAATTTGAATTCATCAACTATTTATCAAATCTCTTCTTGCTCTTTCATTCCCACTACCTATCTTTTGGTTTAGATCTTCAGCATCTCTCAAGTGAATTACTGCAATGCAGGATTTTGACAGGGATTTTGACTCACTATGTCTATGGCAGCAGGATCAAGGCATATGTACTTTGGGGGGAAAAAAGCTCCTCGGGGTATCTAATTTGCATCCATGGTTAAGAACCACTGTGACAGATTGATAGGTCTATTTCTCACCACACCCTCCTCAGTCCCTCTCTTCACAGGTGACTATCATGTAAATTTTCAAAAACCAAGTCTGACTTTATCCTACCCCTGCTTAATCCATGTATAGCATCGGACTATATCCTGCACAAGGTGAAGTCCAAACTTCTGAGTATGGAATAATAATAAGGCCCTTCATGACCTAGTCCCCAACCTCCTCTTCTGCCATTTCATCTTCCCATTTAGTCCGTCAGTACAAAGCTGCTTACAGCTCCCCTGACACATTGGGCTGTTTCATATGTCCATTCCTCTGCACATGCTGTTGGTCTTCTGTGACACAAACTTACACATTTCAAAATTCAGTTCAAACATCACTTCATAAAGTCCCTTCTGTGCCAAGTCTAAGTCTATTACTGTATTCAAACAAGAATGCATTTGTATATGTGTATGTAGTCATTTGAAAAAATTAATGATTGGTAACTATGTATCAAGTATTATCTTAGGTCCTAATTATTTAATTTAAGGTGAACAAAAAAGTCATGCTCCATTGCAGTATAAAGTTAAAGGTTATTATGGGTATTGACAGAAACAAGTAAATACACAGATGCATTCATAATTATAAATTGTGATACACACTATGAAGGGAAGAACGTGATGCTGTGAAAAATAATAATTCCAGAGAGAAAGACATCTGCATTATATATTTGTATATACATGTAACAGGTATATATTGAGTGCTCTTTGTGTGCCAGATGTACTACTAATTGCCAATGATATGATTATTAGACACAGGTCTGTCTGCCCTTAAGGAGTATAACCTAGAATGAGAATGTGTTCCATTTTAGTAAATAAAAGAAAAGTGTTATCATTTGCTCTGTATATATCCCAGAAGGACTAGAACCATTTTTAATGTCTTTCCCTCACAAATGATTAAACCTGAAGCACTATAAAGCACTGATTAAATAATTATAATGAAAATCAAAAGTAAAAAAAGTCATACCTAACTGGAGTCTGTGGAAGAATCATATTCACCTCTTCATCAGGGTTACTTTTTCGTGGTGTTCTTTGCATTTCAAAACTAAATAGTGATAAGCAAAGTAATTCAGACTGAAAATTTACAACTTGGGCTTTATGAGTCAAAAAAGCAGTATAATACCTTCTGTTGCCTCATGACATCATACAAAATGGTTAAGTAAATAACAGAAGTTAAAGGAAATAGATGATTCAAAAGCTGCTTACACAAATAAAATTTCTTTTTTTCATCATCTTTTTAAAGTTAGGTTTCTTTCCACTAGGTTTACAGACAAACAGGTGTGCAATCATTAAGAATTTTTCTGAAAGTGGAAGTTAGATGCTTGTTTCCTCTATAATGTTAGATGTTGATGATATTACTAGCCAAGTTGTTCAGTATTAAAAAACATTAAAGCTCAAGTTTTTCAATCATTATGCCTTCCAAAATTTACTGGCTTAAATAAAATTAGAAACATTTTACCTGTGTTTAATTTCCAAATTATATATACATATATGTATTTTAGCTAATATTAAATGATTTCATGCTTAATGACATAAAATTAATCATACAATCATTCAAAATTTTTGTACAAGCATATCCCATTTTACTGCACTTTGCTTTATTGTGATTCACAGAATTGGTTTTTTAAAACATTGAAGGCTTATAATCCTGCATTGTCAGATGATAGTTACCATTTTTAGCAATAAGGTGTTCTTAAATTAAGGTATGTACATCATTTTTTGGATATAATGCTATTGCACATTCAACAGACTATAGTACAATCTAAGTGTAACTCTTACATGCACTGGGAAACTAAAAATATTTGTGTGACTTGCTTTATTATGGTATTTGCTTTATTGCAATGATGTAGAATGAAACCCATAATATCTCATAGATTTGTCTGCAGTTATCTTAACCATTCCTATTTTACGATTCTATACAACAATTCAAGAGAATATACTTTGGTATTATTAAGTTTTTAAAAAATGAACTAGCATATCAACAAATAATATATCATGTGTAATACCTGTCTGTAGGATCAGCCTGAAGAGTTTTGTCATGATCCAGAAATAATCTTGCATCTAGATCTTTGTTTTTAAGGTAAATTTCTTCATATTGTTTAGAGAGATTTTCCACCTCAAAAACCAAAAAATATTGATGATTATCCTTTTCATGCCATTATATCTCAGTATACATATTTAAACAATTTTTGTACCTAGAATATCACCTAGTTCTACATTACATAGACTTCACATGCAATATAAACAAAGGCATATATCTAAAAGTGAAGTATTTTAGTGCAAAAATTGCACACTTTTTTCAACTCTAATTTTAAATCTTGTTTTATGGATATATCCCATACTTTATCTAGACAAGAATCACCAATGCTACAAAACAATACTGAGATGGAAATGTAGATAAAAATAGAAATATAACCACTTAATTGCCAAGATCCTCCATTCTATACATCTTTCACTTTTAATCTTCTACACTTATCAATATAAAATAATTTTTCAAACACTAACAAATCTTGCCTATCTTTTCTAAATCCTTTGGTTTACTCACGCTTTCTTTAGTAACATATCTTGGGCATATAACCTCAATTAATTAGCCTAATTAACATACGTGCACAATTTATTTCCAATCTCAGACACTTCCAAATGCTAGAATCAATAATTTTTTATCAGTCCTGGGTTCATAATTTTCCAATCATAATATAAAAACCAATGCCTGATAGATAATTATTTAACATGCCTTCTCCTGTGACTTTCTAATCTGAGAGCGCTAAAACCGCATTCTAAAAGGAGTAGTAGGAAGAAATTCATTTAAATGTAAACTTTGTGCTTGCCTGCATAAGCTTTTTAGGCAAAGCAGGCATTTCTATTTGTTTAATCATTGTTCCTGCCCTGTCTCAGTGAGGCACTAAATATCAACAGGTTACTGACTAGTAGCTGTTAGTGCTACATAATGTAAAGTTTATCTTGAATTTTCTAACCCTGTAATCCTTTCAAAGGGAAAAAAATTACAAATGCCTAAGATTCTTTAGCGGACAAGGAAATGGCAACCCACTCCAGTGTTCTTGCCTGGAGAATCCCAGGGACGGGGAAGCCTGGTGGGCTGCCGTCTATGGGGTCGCACAGAGTTGGACACGACTGAAGCGACGCAGCAGCAGCAGCAGCAAGATTCTTTAGAGTTGTAAATACCTTATTTTTTGATATATAAGTTGGTAACAGGACTCAGTAATACACCATCCGGCTCCTTCTTGCTTCTTTAGTACCATGTCTTAACCAGTTCCTGTTCTGTATCCCAACTTTAAGGAGTTAGTTGGAGTTCACTGAACAGACAATACTATCACATATCATTGTGCCCTTGAATCTATAATTTCCAACTCCTGGAGATACTACTTCT
Organism: Bubalus kerabau; assembly: GCF_029407905.1. Classification (NCBI taxonomy): domain Eukaryota; kingdom Metazoa; phylum Chordata; class Mammalia; order Artiodactyla; family Bovidae; genus Bubalus; species Bubalus kerabau. The sequence continues at coordinate 18,885,018 of NC_073635.1, read as the reverse complement.
CATAAATCTTACTCCACTCAGAAATCACATCACCTCCAAAGAATTTTGTGCAAAATCTACCTGGCCCAATTTGAATTAGGTAGCCCTCCTCTGAGATGTCACCACACCCTCTGTACACATCTATTAAACTCTTGTAGACTCCTATTAGTAATGTTCTCTGTATGTCTCTCTCGTCCACTAGCATCATAAGAACGATGACTATGAGTTAAACCTCTACAATGACGACATGTAGCACGATGCCTGGCACAGGTTAAGCACTCACTGAGTAACTGCTGAATTAATTCAAGGACTAGCTATCAACTCAGGTCACAGAATCAGCAATCTAGCTATCTGATTTCATGTCTTTTGGTCTTGGTGACTGATGCTAGGTGTGTCTAAAACACTGCTTCACCATTGAGAACTTGCTCTTCATCATTTAGGCATCCTTTTCTCCACAAGTTACCACATAAAGTTCTCAGCTGTTCTGTTCTCACTGAAGAGCAAGACATTTGAGGCAAAATGGGAAAAGAAATAGATGGATGGCAAACCACTAAGTTAAAACATGTCTACAATATAATCACAGTCATTTCAACCAAAGCTATTTCTAATTAAGTAGCCAAAAGAGGAAATTCCCTGGCAGTCCAGTAGTTCAGATTTGGTGCTTTCACCACTGGGGCCCAGATCTGATCCCTGGTTGGGGAACTAAGATCCTGCAAACCGCATGGTACAGCCAAGGAAAAAAATACTCAAAAGGATGTTCCAAAATTCAGTAATGCCAATAATGTTGATAGCATAAATCAAGGCTTCTATGTTTAAAGAAGCATAATAAAGCAAATCAGAATAAATTAGATTGCAGAAATTTAGTTTAAATATTTAAGGCATTTAGAAGTTCAAAAGCCTGTATTTTGATTTTTGAAAAATTTCAGTACAAATCAATGTCTAGTGCAAATGTTAAAATGCTGTTTATATATATACATTAGAGCATATATTACAAAGGGTTTTTCTGTTACTATATAAAGTTGATTCACCACAATTCTACTTATATTCTTTCCTTGAGTGAAAAATATTTAATATATAGTAAAGTAACCTTATGAAATTTAGACAACTCTTCTTCCCTCCCCAAAGTCCCGAAACATATTAACTTTTTATTACGTTTTCTTTCAGATTACCTCTGGAAGTCCATTAGAAGCTACAATTCCAAGAGAATTCATAAAAGGTATAAAATTTTTGAAATAAACATTTTTCACCTGAAAAAGATAAAGTTACAACATGACCATTGAAATTTTTAAAAACTGGTTTTTTAACTGCTTTTGACTGGTTTTTTGACTGTCGTTATTAATACTAGAATGAGTGAACTGACATTTTGATCAATAAGTTACATTCAACTCAGTGTGATGTTTATTTATAATTAATACAATTATTCACTTTTTAATTTATGTGAGGCAGATTCCAGGTCCTAAAATGGAGGTGCAGGGGGGAGTTGTTAATGAAATGAGATTTACAAGAAGAAAATCCATTGAAACCAACTTCAAAATCCCATATTTAACAAGTGGTGAAAAGATCGGAGGCTCAAAAAAATTAAGCAACTTGACCAAAGTTACATAGCTAGTAAGCGACAGAGATGGAATTGAAACCCAGTCTGCCTAGCATCAAAGCCAAGGCTCTTTAACTTCTCTACACTGCTCTGATTTCTCCCCAAAGAGTATTTTTGGGCCATTTCATACACATATCAAACTTAATGTATATTGAGTCAATTATTTTAGCACAAATTTAGGAAAAGGACCTGCTTTTATAAGAAAATAATTTCACATACATATACCTAACAATTCTCTTCAAAACTTAATGAAAATGCTTTGTTTGGGACTTACACAGTTTCATACAAACCCCCCCCCCTACATTTAACAAGGATAATAAAGACCATATTTGGAAAACTTGGAATTGTATCTCTGACTATTCTATACTGAAAAACTGTCACAGAATTGTAAGCAACTTACTTTTCTTCATGTAACTTCCTTTTCCAACTTTGGAGTCTACATTTGTTAAGGTAGAAATAATTTAAAATATGCCTATTAATAAGTTCCTATCTTCTACTTCACAAATAAGCTATAAGAATTAAGCTTCTATAATACTTATTAATAGTATTGTTTTCCAATTAATTCCCACTTAACTGGAATAATTATAAGATGGGTAGTTCTATTTAACCAATTAGTATGAGTAACCAATAATGATATGACCATAAATATAACTAACCAACAGTTATATAATCATAAATGCTATATGCAAATAATATTACATATTTTAATATATAAAGTATCAAATTAATTAATATAAATTACCAAAGCTATTGATCACCTACACTTTATAAGTCACTGTTACATCATAAATTATGAAAGAATTATTTAAAATAAAAAGGAAAAACATGATTTATTCCTGATTTTTGGCAAGCAATTATATAAGTAGTTCTGAAATCCAGAGATTTAACCACCAGGAATTAGAAAGCTGTCTTTATTTATATTCTTTATCTTGAAGGACTAAACAGCAGACTGGAGTTAAAAAGAAAAAATTTCAACTACATTTGTCACCTTATTAGTGAAGATAAAATGTTATTCTAGAAAAGTAAAAGAGTATATTATATGGGTAAAGTTGATACATCTACATGTCTATATCTATATATTTGATGAAATTAACAAAACTCATAGTGCCAAAATTCAGACTTGATAAATCACTCCAATACTTATTAAACTAGATTTTGATATCATACCCCCATTCTTTCCCAGAGTTGACAGAGAAATTTCAAAGATGCAACATTTCATACAGTGAATTGTGGACAATATAACAATCTATGAGAGAAAGAGCATGGCACAGTGAAAGCAGCACTGGTAGCAGATGTTCCAAAGCACAGACTTTGTTAGTAATCAGCCATCAGTCTCTAGAAGCTTGTCTGCTCATTAGTAAAAGGAGGCCGAGTACATTAATTCTAAGATTCCTTCCAGTTCTAACATTCCAGATTTTATTAACAAGATAAGTAATTCCTGGGTGTTCTACCAGTCATTAGCATCTGGTGTGATACTTGGAGTAATTATACAAGACTGAACAGAAATTTGGGCTTCCCTGGTGGCTAGCAATAAAGAATCTGCCTGCCAGTGCAGGAGACGCAGGTTTGATCCCTAAGTTGGGAAGATCCCCTGGAGAGGGGAATGGCAACCCACTCCAGTATTCTTGCCTGGAGAATCCCATGGACAGAGGAGCCTAGTGGGCTACAGTCCACAGGGTCGCAAAGAGTTGGATACAACTTAGCGACTAAACAACAAACAGAAATTTAATCTTGGTATCACTTATCACTAAAATCAGAACAACAGGGTTTTCTTAGTAGCTTACTCTAAAACATTAGGAGTATCAATAACCACAGAAGAATTAAAGAACAAATATATTTGATAACTACTGCCTTAATGATGTACATTTCAGGGATTCCAGAATGAGGGAGCTATTATTCTCTTTAAAATCAAAGTAGCTGAATATGAAAATTAAACTTTTTCTAAATATTTTGCTACTGCAAAAGAGTTGGCACTAATTACAAAAAAGCAAGCTCATCATGAAAGAATTATATATTGTTAGGAAGAACTTACATCTAAATCTACTGTAACTATTTTAAAGAAATCATGAAGTTAAATTACCTCATCTATATTACATTCATGTTCTTTACAGAGAACTTCAATAATTCTTGTATCATTTTCTAGTTGTTTTGCTATCCGTGCACTCCTGTTCTGACCTCGCCTTGGTGTTCGAGGTGAACCATTAATAGGTATTACAGCTGTTTCTGTAAAAATGGTAAATTAGATAAGAACAATTGCACATTCCACTGTATAAAATAATGAAGTATTCTAATTATAACTTGGAAGGTTGGAAATAATCTTGGTAACATTCTGCTACTTTTACTTATTAGGCTTCATGAAAAAGCTAACAGCTTCATCTATTTACTGAATATCTATTGTAAATTATATACTGGTAATAGTTTTTGCCATCCCTATTCTCTTCTGCCCCCAGCTGGTCCAAAAAGAAACCTAAAACTCCATGGACAAATATGAAAAAGGCAAGGGAAATAGCCAACTTATAAACTAATTTTAAGTGTATTTTACTCAGTTGGTAAGGGAGGGGGAAAATATTTCTTATCTTAAAAGAGTCTTCAGAATGTTAAGCATGATTTATGGATTCACTTTTGAGGTAAAGTATAAAAATAAGTTTTAAAAATTTTAGCAAATACCATATAAATTATGATGATTTAAAAAAAATAAGCATACAAATATAATAATGTGACACTAAATTGTGATTTTAGAAAAAAAATCCCCTGGATTATTTTGAGCATTTTCAATTCAAACTGAATGTGGATTGAGCTATTAAAGAGATTACAGATGACTAAGTATAAAAAATATTAACTGCCTCTAGGCCCAGCAAGAAACTGAGAGGACAGAGGAACATGTTAGACTACACCATAGGATGCAATCAGTAAAAATTAAACCATGGAAAAGTCAACAGGAAAGACCACCTGATTATTTAATAAATAAATTACAAGACAAAAAAGAGAAAGATAGATGGAGGAGGAATATTTTAAGTCTTAAAGTCATATCAATCAATCACAAAGTATAGATGTTATTTAGATTCTGATTTAGTCAACCTACAAACATTTTTAATTACTTTTATAAAACAATTGAAAACATGGGCACCTACTAGATATTTGGTGGAATTAAGGAATCACTATTAAAACTGGTTTTTAGGTGTGAGAATGGTATTGTCATTATACTTTTCAAAAAGACTTTATCTTTCAGGGATATATATTGAAATTTATAAGGATGAAATGGTATGCAAAAATGTGCTTCAAAATAATATTGCCAGTAGAACTGGGCAGTAGATAGGACTATGAGTTGATCAAAAGTTATACACTGAGGGCAGGTGATAAATACATGGGGGCTTATTATATGATTTAATTATGTTCATGGAAATTCTTAATAAAAAGCTAATTAAAAGTTTACCATAGACATTAATTCGATACCTTATCCTGGTTTCTCCTTTAACATGGCACTTGGAGAATTAACTGAACATCTGAATTATCCAAAAGCACAAAAGCTGTCAACCTAAAATTACATTCTTCATCAACTTATTACAGTTATAACATATTTTAAAAGTGAGGAAAAGGCATATAAAGGAAATTTTTAAAGATTCGGGAAGTTTTTGAATATATTATTTTGTATTTTTTTCATGTAGCATGTGGTTTCTGCTAAATGACCTGCCTTTTCTGTCAAATCATGTTCAACACATTTTCAAAATTCTGCTCCAGACTTCATTTTTCCATGAAGTTATTGCTCATGTAGATTAGTTAGGCTTCAGCTTTTCAATCACTCCAACAATACTTTGAGACTTACATGTTTTGATCTGTCCTCTATTATTTTTAGTATTATTAATACTTTTATCATTTTAGGAGCAAGGAATCAGTTAAGCCTAAGTTAAGTTCACATTTTTCTGTAGTATAACAAGTGTTTTTTAAATCCTACTCTATATGCCACCAAAAGAAGCAATTTCATTCTAAGAGGAGTATACTTATCTTTGCTTAATGCTATCTAATTATTTCAGTAATAGTTATTATTTAACTACACTTTCCATCTCATTACCCTCTGAAGTGGATCAATTACAGTTCACATGCCAAAAAACAAAAATCAGTCACATAATCATTATAGCATCCAATAAAAAAATGTAGTTAATCTGTTCCTGTAGGATGGGCCACCCTTTTCCATACAGTTTAGTTCATATCTGTTCCTTGCCTATTGATTTTCTCTTTATTGGGCATGCCCTCCCTGAACTTACCACAACCCTCAAACCCTAACTACCACTTCAACACTCAACTCAAATGCCACCACTTTGAAATGGTCTTCCTTGGTCTTTCTCAGCTGGGAAAACTTTCTCATCTCCTAAACTCTCATAGTATTTTCTGTATTTTGGCCCAGACCACTTTCAACCATATACTCTAAAAACCTGCTTACTTGTCTAATCTCTTCTTCCATATCTTATGCTACTTAAGAGCAGAGGCTATGTCTGACTTCTTTTTTATTATTCCTTTGGCTCTAGAACTGTTTTGGATCTAGGAGAAGTCAATAAACAACTTTGAATGATGAAGTAGGAGGGGTATAAATTAAAATACTCACTATATGGTTCTTTGAGCAATGCAGGAGGTGAGAGTTTGATAAAATAGTCAAGGACACACAGCATTAATTGAAATGAGATCACCAGATCATCTTCCATTTGTAATACTTGTCCTGAAAACAAAAATGGTCCACATTTTAAGGTAGAGATTGAGATATTAAGTCAGGAAAAATTGTGGACATGAGTGTATCCATATACTCATGATTCAACAATCACTAGGAGCATATTAAAAATCATTTTCTATATCCCTAGGTATGGTGCAAAAATTTGTTTATAATACACTTAGAAGTTGTTAAGAAATGCCATAGAGGTAAAAAATATCAAGGACCTCTAGCTAAAGATAGTAGAGTGAGGTCAGATCAAAGAATCTCTCTTCCAATACCTAACAAAATGAAAAGAAAAATATGTACTGGTTAAGTGCTAATAACAATACCAAATTTGAGAGATAATGACTCGGAGCATCCTTATCTTTCCCCTCTTTTTACTTAGAGGGAATAGGTATCACTGATGAGAGAGGGAAAAACGGAGGAAGTAAACAGCTACAGCAACTCTGACAAGCATAAAGACTCCAGTATAACATGCTGAATTAGGGGACAATCTGAATCCTAATACACTCCTTTTATGCAAACAGGACAAGTGCCTGTTTTACAGGTCATTTTAACCAAAGTCTCAGAACAATGACTCGTATCATTCCAGATGAGGTCCTGACTTTCTCCCTCATCCTCTGAATAAAAGTAAGTATAATTTTTTTAAAAAGACTGCTTTCATACAATAGCTCTTTGGGGAACACAGTAAGTCACAGATGAAGTGCAAAGTGAGTTAAGGGAAATGCATTCACACTACATCAAAGAAAACAGAACATCAGGTCAGAGAGGCCCAAAGTCCTAGCAACAAGGTGGATGGAAAGAGGGTGGGAAGCACAGTAGTTACGCAAACATAAGAGAGAAAATAAAAAAGAAAATTAAAAAATAGAATCACGATATAAGAAGGGGGAAAACCGGGTAGAGAACCCCATCTTGAAGATAATCAATCTATCAGAAGAAAATGTCCTGAGTCCTTGCACTGAGAACTCAAAAGAACACGAATTACATAAAACAAGGAGCTAGACAAGGTAAGGAAAAACTCAAGACCAAGTAACAATTACAAACATAGTTTAGCTCAAAACAGAAGAAAAGTTTGAAATAAAAATAGTACATAAGAAAAAGACCAAAGGTTAAAATAACATTAGAGAAGACAATAAATAGGGAGGACAAAATCAATCTAAGTAAGACAATGGATGTTCTCAAAATGTAACAGAATAATATCTTAAAATATAGCATGCTAAGATTTCCCTGAAATGAAGAGCAGAATCTTCAGGACATGATTCATAAACAGGCCAAACATAGAAAACATGGCATCAAAAAGCTTGTTTGAAAAACTCCATGGTAAAATCTAGACAGCTAAGGATAGATCAAAATAAAGAACTCAGAAATGGAGAAGCTATGATATAGGAGTGACAAAAAGCTTAGAATTCATTTAAACACATAAATGAGATAAAACAAGTGTGATAACTATAATTACAGAACAGAATATAATCTTGGATAATGTAATGATGATAAAAAAAAAATAAGCAAAAGAGAAAGGAGGAAACAGGAAGGTGACATGGAGAGGATTCTTTTTCTTCAGAGCAGACTAATATATATCGCTTTAACTTATAACACAAAGGTATATAAAGTAGACTCTAACCTCTTAAATGTTTTCATAATGCTTGAGAAATATTTGAGAAAATAATATTGCTTAAATGATAAAACATTCAGATAAATTTAAGCAATTCCTTCCATTTCTGTTTATTTTCTTCTATAAAATTTGAGTAAAATTAATTTTTACATTTTAAATAGCACAACAATATGATCTTATTTTTAGAAAATTATATCTCTTTGTGAATGCACTCATCCACCCATCTATTTTAATCAGAATGTCATTTTAGATGTATTTTGTGCATACACATAATTTTGATTATTATTTTAGGTGGGTTCTCGGTAAATTTTCTATTTTTCTTTGCATTTCACTGTATTATTGAATTCTTTATCATGAGTACACATCATTTTTATAAAAACAGTAACATTATTCTTAAAAATAGGAAAGTAGGAAAGAATGAAAAAATATTAGAAAAAGAAGTGAAATGAGACATTTTCAAGGTTGCTTCCAGTACCAGAATTATGAATTTGCTAACAGTTAAAAAAATCACAAGAATTGGAGGTAAGGAGGAGCAACATTGAACTGAATTAAAATTTTGAGCTTACTCAAAAGAAGGATCAATTATTACATTTGAAACATTATCATGTAACAATGACTTTACCTTTAGCTAATAAAAATGTGATCCAAGAAACTTTTAGCACCAACATAGAATTTATTTCAGTAGATATCCTAGTAAAGAAAAAAAAAATTAGCTTTGTAAATATACCTTTTTCCCCATGTTTTACAATTACAGACTACAGTTGACTGCATAATAGAATACAGCCCATTTTAAATGCACAATTTACACATGAATTCAATTTTGTCTCAATTTAGTTTGTGTTTTTACCAAGTTACTTATATTTTCCCACAGAGTAGTATACGTTTTCTAAAGAAAATACTGAATACCTTCTATTGTAATCTAAAAATATGCACAGGAAGTGCTATAATATGACATACTTGGTTTCCAATTAATTCTTTTCTGCTGTTTTCTAATTAAAATCAATTTTATGTAAGCAGAAAATATAGAGGTCTGGGTGACTCTAGTTTACCAGTTTAACACTATGCCCTCATAAACTTTAAATTGTTCACTTGGTGGAGTTAACAAGTGGAATTAGATTAATAGAGTTAATTAATAAATATACAATTTCTCTTTGTATCAATTGTCTCCAATATCATTATTTCACTGGGGCAGAAAATCTCATATATTACTCATTATGTTTTTTTTCAGTTTTTTCTGAAAAAACAAACTGTAGAGCTCTTACAATGTTATACTGCTGGAACATGTATCATACATTTAAAAAGACTATTTGGAAATTTAAATATAGACATTCATGTTTATTCTTACAGAAAAATTATGCTTTAAGCCTTAGTTAATAAAATGTCTGTAATACACTCTCAATAAAGATTCTGTCAACGAATTAGCATTTTTCTCAGAGTTGGTAAAAAAAACTGCTCTGAATCAACTTCTCCCTTTAGTTTCCAATTAGTTCTCCCTTATAGAAAAAGGCCAGTATTTCATACCACTTTCTTTGTGAAAAAATAAATAATCTGCACAGGGCTTAAATCTATGACCTTAATTTATGAAGTAGTGTGAAATAAGCAATCAAACCAACCCTGAAATTATCAATGTGTTTGGGATTATTTCATATATTAAAAAACCCAAAAAGTGAAAAATAACATGCTCTGAGGTACTTACGAACTGCTGGGTTGTGTCAAATATATAAGCTCACATGTCCTGAAAGGAAGAAATAATTATGTTAACATCATGGCTTTTTTGAAAGTTACTTTTAAATTTTTTTCATAATTTAGAAGTCAATTTTATAATGCTTTATTCATTCTATTTTAAGAAGGGTATGTTTTTTAAGTACAGCATTATAAAACAAAGTTAAAGTAGATGTTTCCAATTTATGCCATTTCATACATCCCTGTAATATCTAGTTACAAAACGACTGGACTCCATGTGTGCATTTGTAACTTGGAATACATTCAGTAATTGAATCTTGATCTGGTTACAATCTCACACCAGGTCATAAAAGCTTATTTAATAAAGTCTTGCTGAAATAACACAACTGAAAAGTACTACTTAACTGAAACCTACTTATTTAGGGCAGTGACTTCTGGAATGGTGGGTAGAGTAAGGATCTTTACAGACCTGTTCCCTAAAATAAAAGTTATAATTGGTAAAAACTATTTCTGAAAAACCATTTAAAGTCTCTGGAAATTTTTCTAAGGGCATACAACAAAAAAGGGAACATATCCTCAAGAAAATCTTGATGAGAACAATGAGTCCGAGGAATTCAATGCAAAACTCATTTCTTTCTCCTCTCCAGTTCAGCATAAGGAAGCTCTATGCCTGACAGGTGTAGCCAAGACACAGGGCTCTTCTCTCCAGCTCTCAGCCTGGAACTCTCTCTGGGGAGAGCAGGCTATCAGTGTTTCTCATCTCCCACAGGTCTATGTTGCAGAAGGTCTAGCCCAGGCAAGAGGAGCTGAGTGGCATGGGGCTCCTGTCCTCCACTTTGCACCCACTCATAGGGTAAAGTTTTATTCCAGGCACACAGCACATCAAAATACTGATTTGTCTTGTCTCAGCTGGCTCATGGGACAGAGTTCCAGCCAAGAGAGGCGATCTGGGAAGACTAGGGCTAAGACTGTCTCTCCTCAGTGCCCTACTCTTAAAGCAGAGGTATCCCTGCAAGAGACGAGACCACTGTCATCTTGCTCTCTCTACCACCAGCACAGAAGTGGCAGCTAGGGGAGAAGCAGGTCTCAAGAACACAGAGCCTTGAGCTCTCCCTAGGGGAATTAACTTCACCCAGAATGCTGTGGGGGTGTTAAAGAATAACAGCACGGTTGAAGGCAACGCAGATTTTGGTAAAGGCAGATAAAAAAGAAAACCAACAGATGTTATGAGAGCAAAAAGCTAAATCCTAGATCATTGAGAGGAGAACCAGGGAAAGAAACAGCTAGGAATAACTCTCCTGACATCAAAGACTACTCCTGCAAAGGGAGCCAAATTTAATTGGATTAAACTGTGAAGCAATTTGTGACTCAGAGCGTTGTGAAAAACAAGAAAGTAATCAGCAATAAATGAGAGGTAACAATTAAGTGTGATATTAACAGAGGCAGTTAGCTTAACAACAGGGGGAAAGATGGTTAAAGAGAGAAAAACCACTGTCAGCTCAGTGACTGTGCACCTGTCCAAGGCTACACTGAGGAGCAAATCAGAGGTAGCACATTGGGAGAAAAGACTTCACTGAAATAGTACCTTCCATGTCATGGATATGCCTGTTCTGGACAGATCATATAATAAAAGTATGTGGCCTTTTGTATCTGGTATCTTTCACTTAGCTCAATGATTTCAAGGTTCATCCACACTGTAGTATATATCAATACTTTATGCCCTTTTATGGCTGAACAGTATTCTACCATAAGGATATGTGTGTCAGTTGCTCAGTCGTGTCTGACTCTTTGCAATGCCAAGGACTGTAGCCTGCCAGGCTCCTCCAGGCAAGAATACTGGAGTGAACTGCTGTTTCCTTCTCCAGGAGATCTTCCCAGCCCAAGGATCGAACCCAGGTCTCCTGCATTGCAGGCAGATTCTTTACCATCTGAGCTGCCAGGGAAGCCCTCTAATATGGATAGTTCACATTTTGTTTATCCTTTCATCAGCTGATGGATATTTGGGATGTTTCCATTTTTTGGCTAATACAAATAACACAGCCATGAACACCTGTACACAAGTTCTGGATGAATGATACATATCAAAATTTGATGTTTTGGGATATATGAGTTAAATAAAATGCTAAAATTAATTTCACTTGTTTATACTTGTCATGCAGCTACTATTTAAAATATATGGCTTGCATTTTTATATTTCTAGGTAACAGCACTAATGTAGTTAGTAATAGCTTTAAAAGCTACTGTTTATTAAGCATTTAGTATGTGCTAGGAGGTGAGGTAACCAGTAATATTATCTTACTTAATTGTTACAATTACTCTGCAAGGAGAGCATTATTAGCTCTATCTTACAGATTGAAATTGAGGTTTAAAGATGTTAAGTATCTTTCTCTAGCTTACAAAGTCGGTAAATGACAAAATTAATATTCATATCTAGATCTGTTTAGCTTTTTAAAAGTTATCCTAATCACTACAGCACACTCCCATATACATACATATAGTGAACCCAGAAATAAACAGGCTTTGGCAGGTCTGTTTTGAGTGACTTTCACTTTTGGTATCACAGCTAATTTTCCCAACAGTTCTTCAGAAGAAGGTACACATAAGATAGAAAAAAAAAAATCCTGATTCACTTCAAGACCAATAAACATTAAATTATCTCATAAACTAGTCAATAAAAATTCCAAATCCCTTTAACAAAGGCCTGAGTGATCTTTTACAGGCCAAATTAGACTCTGTCACTTGCTAGCTTAAAATCAATGACTCCATCGCCTGCTGGGCAAAGTTCAAGCTCACTATCAATCTCATCCCCTCCTATCTTTTAGCCATTAGCAGTATCCAAAGTACTTTATGGTACTGCTTTGGCTCTGTACACATGCTGATCACTCTGCCTAGGATGCTCAGTCCCGGTCTCCACATATTTTGCTTGGTGAGTTTCTAATTATCCTTTAAACTCTACTCAGACATTGCCTTCTTCTACAGTTTTTTCACCCCATAATTATTCTTATTACCTTAAAAATACACAGTATTGTTACCCACTACATAATTTCTGCTTCTTACAAACAACCCTCTACAATAGGACATCAAACAATTACTGCACGTAATTTTATTAAAATATATAATTTACTTATTTAAACTTCTTGATGATCACAGTATCATATGATTTCATATTATGAGCATCTAACACATCAGATCAGATCAGATCAGTTGCTCAGTTGTGTCCGACTCTTTGCGACCCCATGAATCGCAGCACGCCAGGCCTCCCTGTGCATCACCAACTCCCGGGGTTCACTGAGACTCAGTCTATCGAGTCAGTGATGCCATCCAGCCATCTCATCCTCTGTCGTCCCCTTCTCCTCCTGCCCCCAATCAATAGTCATGTCATTAATGCCTGTGTAGTTTCTTAATTTATATGCACTAAACAGCTGATAGCCTAAAGTTTCTTAAAGGATATTGACCAAAAAAACTACTTCCTCTAAACCACCATTAATATACAAGTCATAACTTGGTAGTAAGGCCACCACTCAGTTCAGTTCAGTTCAATTCAGTTGCTCAGTCGTGTCCAACTCTTTGTGATCCCATGGACTGCAGCACGCCAGGCCTCCCTGTCCATCACCAACTCATGGAGTTTACTCAAACTCAATCCATTGAGTCGGTGATGCCATCCAACCATCTGATCCTCTGTCATCCCTTTCTCCTCTCGCCATCAATCTTTCCCAGCATCAGGGTCTTTTCAAATGAGTCAGCTCTTCGCATCAGGTGGCCAAAGTACTGGAGCTTCAGCTTCAACATCAGTCCTTCCAATGAATATTCAGGACTGATCTCCTTTAGGATGGACTGGTTGGATCTCCTTGCAGCCCAAGGGACTCGCAAGAGTCTTCTCCAACACCACAGGTCAAAAGCATCAATTCTTCGGTGCTCATCTTTGTTTATAGTCCAACTCTCACATACTCTCTGACTACTGGAAAAACCAGGGCCTTGACTAGATGGACCTTTGTTGGCAAAGTAATGTCTCTGCTTTTTAATATGCTGTCTAGGTTGGTCATAACTTTCCTTCCAAGGAGTAAGCGTCTTTTAATTTCATGGCTGCAGTCACCATCTGCAGTGATTTTAGAGCCACCAAAAATAAAGTCTGCCACTATTTCCACTGTTTCTCCATCTATTTGTCATGAAGTGATGGGACCAGATGCCATGATCTTAGTTTTCTGAATGTTGAGCTTTAAGCCAACTTTTTCACTCTCCTCTTTCACTTTCATCAAGAGGATCTTTAGCTCTTCTTTGCTTTCTGCCATAGGGGTGGTGTCATCTGCATAACTGAGGTTACTGACATTTCTCCCAGCAATCTGGATTCCAGCTTGTGCTTCATCTAGCCCAGCGTTAATATTAAGTTAAATAAGTGAACTTATAGTCACTTAAATATAAGTGACTATAAGTTAAATAAGCAGGGTGATAATATACAGCCTTTACGTACTCCTTTTCCTATTTGGAACCAGTCTGTTGTTCCATGTCCAGTTCTAACTGTTGCTTCCTGACCTGCATACAGGTTTCTCAAGAGGTAGGTCAGGTGGTCTGGTATTCCCATCTCTTTCAGACTTTTCCACAGTTTGTTGTGATCCACATAGTCAAAGGTTTTGGCATAGTCAATAAAGCAGAAATAGATGTTTTTCTGGAACTCTCTTGCTTTTTCTATGATCCAGTGGATGTTGGCAATTTGATCTCTGGTTCCTCTGCCTTTTCTAAATCTAGCTTGAACATCTGGAAGTTCACAGTTCACGTATTGTTGAAGCCTGGCTTGGAGATTTTGAGCATTACTTTGCTAGCATGTGAGATGAGTGCAATTGTGCAGTAGTTTGCACATTCTTTGGCATTGCCTTTCTTAGGCATTGGGACGAAAACTGACCTTTTCCAGTTCTGTGGCCACAGCTGAGTTTTCCAAATCTGCTGGCATATTGAGTGCAGCACTTTCACAGCATCATCTTTTAGGATTTGAAATAGCTCAACTAGAATTCCATCATCTCCACTAGCTTTGTTCATAGTGATGCTTCCTAAGGCCCACTTGACTTCACATTCCAGGATGTCTGGCTCTAGGTGAGTGATCAGACCATCATGATTATCTGGGTCGTGAAGATCTTTTTTCTACAGTTCTTCTGTGTATTCTTGCCACCTCTTAAGATCTTCTGCTTTTGTTTGGTCCATACCATTTCTGTCCTTTATTTAGCCCATCTTTGCATGAAATGTTCCCTTGGTATCTTTACTTTTCTTGAAGAGACCTCTAGTCTTTCCCATTCTATTGTTTTCCACTATTTCTTTGCACTAATCACTGAGGAAGGCTTTCTTACCTCTCCTTGCTATTCTTTGGAACTCTGCATTCAAATGGGTATATCTTTCCTTTTCTCCTTTGCTTTTCACTTCTCTTCTTTTCACAGCTATTTGTAAGGCCTCCCCAGACAGCCATTTTGCTTTCTTGTATTTCTTTTTCTTGGGGATGGTCTTGATCCCTGTCTCCTGTACAAAGTCACGAACCTCATTCCATAGTTCATCACTCTATCAGATCTAGTCCCTTAAATCTATTTCTCACTTCCACTGTATAATCATAAGGGATTTGATTTAGGTCATACCTGAATGGTCCGGTGGTTTTCCCTACTTTCTTCAATTTAAGTCTGAATTTGGCAATAAGGAGTTCATGATCTGAGCCACAGTCAGCTCCCGGTCTTGTTTTTGCTGACAGTATAGAGCTTCTCCATCTTTGGCTGCAAAGAATATAATCAATCTGATTTCGGTGTTGGCCATCTGGTGATGTCCATGTGTGGAGTCTTCTCTTGTGTTGTTGGAAGAGGGTGTTTGCTATGACCAGTTCATTCTCTTGGCAGGACTCTATTAGCCTTTGCCCTGCTTCATTCTGTACTCCAAGGCCAAATTTGCCTGTTACTCCAGGTGTTTCTTGACTTTCTACTTTTGCATTCCAGTCCCCTATAATGAAAAGGACATCTGTTTTGGGTGTTAGTTCTAGAAGGTCTTGTAGGTCTCCATAGCACCATTCAACTTCAGCTTCTTCAGCATTACTGGTCAGGGCATAGACTTGGATTACCATAATATTGAATGGTTTGCCTTGGAAACAAACAGAGATCATTCTGTCATTTTTGAAATTGCATCCAAGTACTGCATTTCAGACTCTTTGGCTGACTATGATGGCTACTCCATTTCTTCTAAGGGATTCTTGGCCCACAGGAGTAGATATAATGGTCATCTGAGTTAAATTCACCCATTCCAGTCCATTTTAGTTCACTGATTCCTAAAATGTTGACATTCACTCTTGCCATTTCATGTTTGATCACTTCCAATTTGCACTGATTCATGGAGCTAACATTCCAGGTTCCTATGCAATATTTCTCTTTACAGCATAGGACCTTGCTTCCATCACCAGTCACATCCACAACTGGGTGTTGTCTTTGCTTTGGCTCCGCCTCTTCATTCTCTCTGGAGTAAGGTCACCACTAGGAAGAATCTTAAATTTAGATGACTCTTCCATTCAGAACTACAAGTCTTCTGGCAGAGAAGGCTAAAGTGGAAACAAAGTTCATTAAAACAAGTAAAACATGAATAAAACAAATAATTTTGGAAGAAACATTCAGAATGTATATGACTGGACAAATAAGAAAGTCAAGACTATTAATGGGACAAATCTAAGGCGCAATACTTAACAATTTTACTAAGTATTTAAGAGTTCCCAGATGGAATCTAATATGAACAGTGACATGAAAATGAAGGGTGCAATCCTAATAAAATTTTTACTTTACCTTTCTAATTTGCTGTAGAGCGCACACAACACATTATACTTCTTCAACAGTCTTGACATAGCATTATCAACTTTGGTACTAGTATCGATTTCTTTTAGTAAATCAAAGAATTTATAGACACTGCAAAAGAAAGAATAGAAAAAAGTGAATCCACAATTTTAGAAATTCATTTTTTTTCATTTTCAAAGCATAGACATTTCAATTTAAAAGGCCTGTTAGCTCTGTACCAAATCACTATTATATCCTTTGGAAGGAATTAGTTTTTGCATTTTACTAGAATTTAAAGGGAAAAAAAATCAACTAGTCTCAACCTATATCCCTATATCTATACACCTAAGCCTACATCTATTTATCAACAAGAACACAGAAAAAATAAGGGTTATTACAGACATATACAAATATTTAGTTCTATATCTAGCTATATGTTTTAAAAATCCTAAGTTCACATCCATTTATCCAACACAAAAACTACCTGTTTCATTCCCATGTTTTCCTTTACATATTTATAACTCTTCTTTGACAGTGAGAAACCTGGGATCCACTTACCTCTAACTTACTCATTTAATCAATCCCCCTGTAACGACCAAGCTACCCACTCCTCCATGTTGGCACCCTCCTCTCCTGCTCGGACTGACTCCCCCACCCTGAACTGCCCTCACCCCTCCACGTACGGATCTGACCGCTCATCCCAGACAGCTCTTACCTCACATGTGCTGTGACTCCCTACACCAGCTGTCCACACACCTGCTTGGTCTGCCCTTGCACACCAAGCAGCCCGTGTCAAGAAGCCCCCCACACCCTTGGGGGATGACCTCCTCATCCCACTTTGGCTCTAACAGCCTTCTCAGGGAGCCATGGCTCTCCCTCACCACAGATGCACACACCTTCTCCCTTTACCCCACCAATGGTTTTAGGGGAAGGAAAAAGTAAATAGCTGGGAACTCAGATGGTAAAGAATTGGCCTACAATGCAGGAGACCTGGGTTTGACTCCTGGATCAGGAAGATTCCCTGGAGAAGGGAGTGGCAATCCACTCCACTGTTCTTGCCTGGGAAATCCCATGGACAGAGGAGCTTGACAGGCTACAGTCCATGGGGTCGCAAAGTGTAGAACATGACTGAGTGACTGACACTAATAATTTTTATTTCACAGGAAAGGAAAGGAACCCGAGACTTAATAAGGATAAGCAATCTATTTCAAGTCATATACCTTGTAAAATATACCCAGTCTATCTTAACCCAAATATTGATTCTCTTTCCAATCCTCTGAGGTAACTAAAACATTTGCTGATATAAAAATTTACCTCTATATTCAGATTGTTTTCAGCTATATAAAACCTATTTTGTAGTGATTTTATTTAATAAAGTTAAACTTTGAAATCTCTGAGAGGTAAACAACTTCTAATTTAATCAGTTAAATATGAACATAGAAGGTCTTTGTTTCCACATTTTATTTAGAGGTAGTAAGAAAGTTACTAAAATGTGAAACAATTTTATCTCATTTACACAAAACACCAATTATGTTTAACTCTGCTGCTGCTGCTGCTAAGTCGCTTTAGTCGTGTGGACTCTATGCAACCCCATAGAGGACAGCCCACCAGGCTCCCCCGTCCCTGGGATTCTCCAGGCAAGAACACTGGAGTGGGTGGCCATTTCCTTCTTCAATGCATGAAAGTGAAAAGTGAAAGTGAAGTCTCTCAGTCGTGTCCAACTCTTAGCGACCCCAAGTCACCTCAGTCATGTCCAACTCTGTGCGACCCCATAGACAGCAGCCCACCAGGCTTCCCCATCCCAGATGGCTTTATCTAAGAAGAAACATACTACTATCTTTTTGGCAAATTATTTACTGTTAGATATTGTAAATATACTGCAAAAGAAATGACTAGAAGAAATGACCAGAAGGCTTCTCTTGAGTTGTTGGAAACAATTAGTAAACTCTCATTAGGCTTATAAACTCAATACAGACATTAAGTAATTATAGGGGCAAGTATTATAATAGATACATTACTGAACACACAATCTCAAAACATATATAATAAAAGTCTTAAACTTTAATAAATCAACTAAATTCCTTGAAGATGGGCTCATACTACTTTTACAAAGGTTTTAATATATAATAAAGCCTATTTAATAAATCTGCCTATTTTGTCCACTGTATCAACAGCTACAATTAAGAAAGTTAACACAGTGAGAGATACAATGAAGATTTTCCCAGGACACAGACTGCTACATTTTAAAGAAAGTGCAGCATAAAGACATTAAGGGCCCCAACAGAGTAGGAGAGTTCACTAGTTGACCCAAGTTCTCTATGTTTTAGTTAATTTTGGCATTTCCCACCAATTCCCTGAAGTCTATTAAAATGATAGTCCAGGAATGGTTGTGTTTGTTTTTTTTTTTAATGGCAGAGGCCTACATTAATGCAAGAAATTTTACCTTGTTTCAATGTTTTTCTGTAGTTCAGTGAAAGTGAACGGCATCTCATCTAAGTCAACTGCTGCGATAAAGATACAGATTCCCCACAGTTCCTTTTTCTTTTGAACATAACCTTCCTGCAAACAAAACAAAACAAAACAAAAAGGTTCAAGTAATTCGTTGAATCATTTACACATAAAAACTGTGTTAAAACTATACTAGGCAACTTTTTTCTTATTGAGCATAACAAAATAAATTTGTTCCTAAGTCTTTATAAGAGTATTTAATTCTAGGCTAGTACAAACTAGTTACAAAATTAGTAACTAAATTTTATGTTGTAAAGCAAAAAAAATTACCAGATAGGTCAAAAAGTTAAACTACAACTTTTTATAAGAAATCTAGAAGCCAGTCAGTTCTCTGAGGTAAACATTTTCAGTTCTCAATAACACAACATCATCCAAGCCAAGGTGAAAGATTTTACTTCATAACATAAATTGTTTTTAAAAAACAAGCCCCTTTTCTCACTTGATTATCCTCCTTTTGCTCTAATTCACTTGTTCTTTTACCAATCTATTGATTCAAGTATTTTTTTAACCTTATGAAATTTATATCTCTCAGTGCTCTGCCTTCCTTGTAAAATGGAAATAATAATACTTACCTCACTTTGTAAGAATTAAATAAGACTTTATATAAAGCCCTTACCACAATGCCTAGCATTTAATTAGTACTCAATGAATGACAGCTATCATTATCATTAGAATATTTTTTCATTATCATTAGAATACTTTTTCCCCTAAAAATATATCTTTATTTAAATACGTGTTTTATAGGTAAAATTGGATTATATTAAATTAAAAACAAAAAAAATAACAAATTATCTAATGTTCTATCAAAGAGTTGGAACTACTTGCTTACTCTTAATTGTAGAGTACAATGGGGCTGAAAAGTATGTGATACAATTTTACATTGTTTTGAAATCTCAATTACATTAAAGTTTTAGGAAAAAGAATTATTCTAGATTATCAAATTTTAGGGATAATACAAAGCTTATCACTATCCAACTCTAAACTTTTCCTTAATTTTAAAAATCATATGTTTATCTTCATACAGTTTTATCTCTTCCAATTTGTTTTTTTAGTATCTTCTAAAATTGGACATATCTAATAATTTAGATCACCGACTCAATGGACATGAATTTGGGTAAACTCCAGGAATTGGTGATGGACAGAGAGGCCTGGCATGCTGTGGTTCATGGGGTTGCAAAGAGTGGGACACGACTGAGTGACTGAACTGAACTGAATAATTTTTAAAGAAATAATCATTATGCAACTAACACAGTTTTGTCACTTTGGGGATTCAGTGATGAAAACAGAACAAACAAAAAAATTCCCTGTCTCCCTGGGAGTTACACTTCTATTTAAGTTAAAAACATGAATTTTTGTGTCAAACATTCAAGACTTTGAACACATACCCTAGTTGTATAACTGTAAGCAACTGATTAAATCTAATTAAACCTCAGTTTTTACTAAAATAGAAATATAACAGTATCCTATCTGGGTCACTATAAAATTTAACAGTGAGGATGCTCTTAAGTAATCAGCACAGTGCCAGGCATTATACTCATTCAATAATAAACAGCAGCAGCACTATTATCAGTGAATCTAGCACTCATTCCTCTACATCATATCTGTCTCAAAAACTGTCTACAACCCAATCTTCTCCACACCAAAAATATTCATCCCTGGGAATGCTGAGGAATACTGGAGTTTTGTGTGTTAGAAATCATTTTTATTGACTTCTAGCCCCTGGCAATCACTGATCTGATTTCAATTCCTTCTCTAGAATGTCATACAAATGGAATTATATAGGCTGTAGCCTTTTTTGTCTGGCTTCTTTCACTTAGCATAATGCTTCTGAGAACTCATCCATATTGTTGTACCTATTAGTATTTATCCCTTTTATTTGTTGAGTAGCACTCCACTGTATGAATATACCACACTTTGTTTATCGATTCCAATAGCTGAATACACTGCTATGAATAAGGCTATTAAGCTTAGCCTTAAATATTCAACTACAGATCTTTAAGTGGATGCATATTTTCATTTCTCTCGGGTGAACACCTCATTGGGGAATGCTAAGTTCTGTATTAAATGTAAGTTTAAGTTTGTAAGAAACTGGTAAACTGTTTTCCAACGTGGCTGTAATGCTTTGCACCCCCGCCAGCTACAAATGAGAGTTCACGTTTCTTCACATCCTCACCAGCACTTAGTTTCTGTTCGTCTGTTTTCCAGTCATCCCAGTAGGTATGTCGTGGTACGTTTTCCCAAGGACTAACAACACTGAGTACTTTTTCAAATCTCACTTAGCATCTGGATCTCTTCTTTTGCCAATTTTCTATTCAGTTGTTTGTCTTATAAAGTTGTTAAGAGTTACTTAAACATGCTGGATTCAAACTCCTTAACAGGTATGTGTTTTGCAAAAACCTTCAACTGATCTGTAGCTTTTCACTTTCTTAAATAGTGTATTTCAAAGGGCATAAGTTTTTAATTTTGATGGAGCTCAATTTATTACTTTTATAGATGATGCCCTTGCTGGTACTATCCATGAAATCTTTGTTTAATCCAAGGTCACAAAGGTTTTCTCCTTGGTCATCTTCTGGAAGTTTATATCTATGCTTCATTTGAATTAATTTTTATGATTGGTGCAACAAAGGGACTAAAGTTCATTTTTTTGCATATGGATGTCGAATTGCTCCAGTATCATTTGTTGAGAGGAACTCCTTTCTCCATTAAACACGTATGTGTGAATTCTATTTTCTGATTCTCTGTTCTGTTCCACTGACCTACTTGTCTTTCTTTCCACCAATACTACAATGACTTGATTACTACAGCTATGTTTTGTTCTTTTTTTAGTTCAGTTTGATTCAAGACTTTTAAATCCGTAAAACGACATTTGATTCAGTTCTCATTGTGCAGATTAAGAAACTGAAGATTAGAGCGTGGAGACTTGCCCAACACAGCCTATCAATGCCACAGGCCTATAAAACCCAAGTTTCCTAACACTCAAATTAGTCTTCTTCCCTTTATTTAAGAGTATCTCCTTACTAGATTTCTACATTGATTTCCTAACATTTTCACTATTGAAATCCTTAATCTCACCACCCCACTAAGAGTCCTGTACTCTTAACTATTTTACTGTTCTGTACTCTTCATTTTTATTTTGTTTAGAAGGTTTAGAGAATCACAATTCCAAAGGCCTCAACATGTTTCTCCACATCAAATAATTTCTAATTACCATATACTCCCAATGTCCCTGCATCTAGCTTCAGGTCCTTCTTCTCTTCTGACTTTGACAAATGAACATCCTCCTCCACTCTCAAATCAGTAAATCTACTCCCTCACTTCTTCCCACTTTGTATCACCTCCTTCAAGACCTAGTTTATTAATTCCTCCCTCTGTCTTACATAATTTATCTTACAGTTCTTTCTAAACATGTGCTTCTCTTTAGCTACAAACAAGCTTGTGCTGTGGTGTGCTAAGTCACTCAGTTGTGTCTGACTTTTTGGGATCCCATGGACTGTAGCCCACCAGGGTCCTCTGTCCATGGGAATTCTCCAGGCAAGAATACTGGAGTGGGTTGCCATGCCCTCCTCCAGGCAGGGGATCTTCCCAACCAGGTCACTCCTGCATTGCAGGCAGATTCTTTACCATGTGAGCCACCACGGAAACCCAAGAATACTGGAGTGGGTAGCCTATCCCTTCCCCAGGGGATCTTTCCGACCCAGGAATTGAACCGAGGTCTCCTGCATTGCAGTCAAATTCTTTACCAGCCGAGCTATCAGGGAAGCCCCACAAACAAACTTACATCACTTAAAAAAAAAAAAAAAAAGCTATCCTTCTATCCCTGGACTTTATCAAGCCACTGTTCAAACCACACATACAAACCTCTCACTATTCACACACACACTCACCAGATACACTCTCCCAGTACACATCTACTGCACCCACTGAACACATACTTCTACTATGTAAGCGCTATTCTACTGAGGCTATTGTCTAAGTCTCGAAAGAGCTCTCTCTAAACTGAACAGACTTTTCTTTGGTTTCATCTACAAAGACCTCTATACGACATCTGACACCACTGTAATGAAACTTTTCTCCTCAGCTTTTCAAACACAATCAACATCCTCATTCTCGTTTTTATCTCTATCAACTTTTGCAGAGTTTCCTAATTCCAAAGACTTTTCCCCACCACCTTCTTTTTCCTTCTGCCGTCTGCAGCTTCATCCACTTCTACAGCAGCCCCAACTCCTCAATACAGCTGTTTCACATGACTCATCCTGCTTTCCGGCCCTCACTGCTGTCTCAAGATCTAGGCCCTATTTTCCAACGGCAATTACAACCCAAAATTTGTAACTGATTTGTTTCCTCAAAAATTTAGTTGAGAATTATGTAATGGGCTCGGAATAGCACCTTTGAAACCATTAAAACAGAGGAAAAGCAAGTTTTACTCAGCCAAAAGAATCACAAAAAAATAAATGAAAGAAGAAAAATATGAGGAAAGGATAAGAAAAAGCATTTTACATAAGAAAAAGACAGTAATTTCCAATAAACATATTTTGAATATAAGAACCTCAGAAGAGTGTTAATTGAAGGACGTTTTGCTAATTTGCATCAAGAACCTTAAGAGTTCAGTTTTATCTCTATGGATTTATCCAATGAAAATAATTACTGAGTAAGATTTAGTATGATAAATGTTCAAAGAATTACTTACAACAGCAAAAATAGTGGGAAACATTTAAACATCTTTAAATAGAATAGTTAAATAAATTATGATAGAGCTGTATCAAGAGCTACATAAAACTCTTAGAAAACATTTCAAAGATTATAAGGACATGGGGAAAAAACCAAAGACACATTACGAGAAAAAAACATCAGAATACAAAATTCTGTGTATATTTTGACTCCAATTTGTTGAAAAAATTTAAAAGAAAGGATATGCAAAAATATATCAAAATGTTAACTATTATCTCTAGGTGGTAGGATTACAAATGGTTTTCATTAATCCTAGATATATTTTCTAAATTACCTACAATTATAAAATAGAGGGGAAAGTAAGTCAATTAAGAAGTACTAAATTTATATAAAACAGGTGAGAGGAAAAATTATGAATATTCTTGAGAAAAATCTTTTTTAAAATAGTCAAACTTTAATTACATATACTACAGTTTAAATCATAATCTATAATCAACACTTAAGAGACTACTCATTTAAGCTATCATTTAGTTTAGTTTACTTAAATCACCCAACTGGTAACCCTGAGTTAGTGATATGACTTCTACTGGGTTAACCAAAAAGTTTGTTGAGTTTTTTTCTCCATGATATTTTATGGAAAATACTGAACAAAGTTTTTGGCCAATCCAACACTTGTTCTTTTACAATGCACTAACTTATAAAAGAGCTCCCCCAAGTGGTAACATAAATCATCTTAGAAACATCTGAAAAGTAGGTTATCTTACTGAAAAGTAGGTTAACATAACTAGCATGAATTTAACCTGAAATTTTAAAAGTTAAAAACACTACTCTCTCTTATCTTTACTTTTTAAGATATCAACCATGAAAATGATGGAAATAAGCCATAGTAAACATGCTCTTTATCTCAGGGTCAAAAGGATACATCCTTACACCAGATTCATGAGACTGTAATGAGTGATTAGCAATAAAGTTACAAGCTAAATGTATTACAGAAGTAGAGGGGCTAAGACCTGCCTTTATATCTTCCCCTTGGGGATTTCATTACCAAGGTTATATGTAAGAACAAAAGAAATAACATGCTAATATGCCAGAAAATCCTCCCTCTCACTTGCATAATATTAGCTGACAGCAGTGAGTGCTAAAGAAATTCTTGATGTGCTCACAAGAACCAGAAGGCAACAGTAGCACAGCCAAGAATACAAAAGCTAACTTTACTTGTGCTCGATCATATTTTTGATTCAACATGCAGAGGTAAACACCAACTGAATTAGCCATCCAGTTACACAATGCCTTTGTGGGGAAAGAGTTGACTCTGCTCCCAGAAAAATATGTTCTTGGCAAATTCAGATTCATCTAGTCTTCTGCCCAAGAGATGAGTACTTGGAGCTAAGAACTTCTACAGAATTCAGTGGTTAGGACTATTTAAGCACCTAACTAAACTCAATTCAGTTTACTAGATTGTTCAGTTGTCCCTATCTCAACTAGTTTGTAAGCATTTTGAAGGCATAATCACACTAAGTACACTGCTGAACCCCCAAGAACCTAGTACAATGGCCAGCACTAACTTGACATTAAATGTGTATATTTTTTAAAAGCAGCATCAATAGTCATACCCCAGTATAGGATAGAATGACTTTTTTTGACTTTCTCGTTTTTCCCCCTAGTAGGCTCAGAGAACTAAGCAGCAACTGAATCATGAGTAAAAAGTTTTAAGGTGAGAATATTGGTCCTACCACAATTTCTTTATCTCCTGATCACATACACATTGATCAGCTACTGAGGATCAGCAGGATTAATTCACACAAAGAAATGAATTACAGTCTTCACTTCCTAAACTTGTAATAACATAACTGACCTGGAATTTAGTTTCTAGTCAAGCTCTCTGCTTTACTGCATCAAAGGCCCAAAAAATGATCCCCAAGAAGACAGAGCCATAGAGCAGTGAAAACGGCCACCATATTAAAACAACTACTAATTAACTGGTGTCCACCCATCTTAGAAACCAAGAGTCAATTACTACAACTCAGATTTAATTATGTGTATAAATGGTATTTTTCAAAGTTAGCATGTCCATTCATTCCACCAATATCATCTGAAAAAAAGAAAACATAACTACTGAATAAATGAGTTGGCATTAGAATAAAAGAATCTCAGTTGGAAGGGAAAATGAAAGAGATTATTGATCACTGAAGTCCTGTGGTCTGGGAGTCTCTAGGGTTCAAATCATAAAATGATAATCCTTGGCAAATTTGCTTAAATTTTTAAAAACTTAAGCGAACCCATATGTTTACTTTCAATAATGCCTCAGTAACTAAAGTAGAAAGTGTTTCACTTTTGCTAGAAATCAATGCAGCAAGGTAACACAATTTACCTTTATACTGATAAAAAACAATGGCTGTCAGGCTTGAATAAAATTAGGAAAAATTATTATTTAATAAACAAAGTTTGATACACTTTCTAAAAGAGATCCAAGGTGGGGGAAAGTTTGGTGGTTTCTGACTGCAATATAAATCTGATTCAACTTATTTTAAAAATGGTTTGCAGAATGAGAAAAATCAAGGCACGTACTGAAAAGAGGTAAAACAGAAAAGGAACAGGCATTTTTGACAAAATAACTCACTTCAAAACTCTCTTAAATATCTAGGTCTCATATAAACTTGACTACTTGTTTATAGCTGAACATGTAATAGAAATAACTACCAATCTGAACATCAGTAATTATGAATGTCAGGCCTCTAAAATTATAATGTACATAAGGAAAAAAACTGATTCACTGAGAGAGTATTTATAATCATTTCTTTCAAAGCAACACCTGTTGTATCTAAATTATATAGGGCATAAAGATGTTTAAAGTACAGAAAAACAAACAGTCCTATTAAATTGAGGTTGAAGATACCCTAGCAAACCTGGAAGCCTGTAACTCTCCACAGTCATTTCAATCCGATGGGGAAAAGGTGCTATACAGTATGTGATATATTCTTCTGGTACCTACCATCCTTCTGTTATCTACTTCTAACATGAAGAATAAAGAGAGGTGAATGAATAAAGAAGATGTGGTATATATAACCAACTAAATGTCACTCAGCCATATAAAAGAAGGAAATCATTAATGCCATTTGCAGCAACATGGATGGACCTAATCATACAAAGTTAAGTCAAAGACAAATATCATATAATATCACTTATGTGTGGAATCTAAAAAACAATACAAATGAACTCACAGACAAAACAGAAAAAGACTCACATACAGAGAAAACAAACTTATGGGTTACTAAAAGGGAAAGAGCTTGGGAGAAACAAGATATTCAGTATCTTGTTATAACCCATAATGGAAAAGAATTTGAAAAAGAATATACACATATAACTGAATCACTTTGCTGTACACCAGAAACCAACACAACACTGTGAACTTCAATTAAACAAAAAAGCAGGGAAAGGTGAAGAGAAAATCTGAGGGAGAAGTAGGGCAGAGTACAGGTACAGTATTAAACAGTGCTAGGCCTTATTGGAAAAGTGAGATATCAGCAAAGTTTTATCCTATGAGCAAAGACATAATCTATTAAATTTTGTAAGTGTGAATATCTTCTGACCCAGTGGTTTCACTTCTAGGAACCAACATTACAAAAGTACTCTGTGCACTAAATGTATATATAAAGCTATTCACTGCAACAGTTTGTAGTATCAAATGTTCAAAAATAAACTAAATGTTTGTTAACAGGGGAATATATAAATAAATTACACGTCCATACAATGGAAAATACATCCACTAAAAAGATTAAGCTAAACACAGAAGGAGAGGCACTCTTCACTACATGAAAAAAGCAAGGTACAGAAAAACACAAAAACTAGAAATTTTTATTAGCTGCCTATGGAGGAGAAGTGGGTAACTTAGGGGAAAGAATGAGAGAGGTTTTCATTGCTTACATTTTTCTTTCTTTTGAATCTTAAACCATCTGAATCTATTGCCTATTCCAAAAGCATCAATAATTACTTAAATTGGTTAAAAAGTGTAAATAAATAATAAAACCTCAGTGGGAAAAAAAAAATCCTGTGTGTGTGTGTGTGTGTGTGTGTGTGTGTGAAGGGGGAAATGAGGAAGGGTTGGAGGGGCAGAATGAACAAAAATTTATCAGTGGTTATTTCTATAGAGGTGGGAATACAAAGAGAGCAATGGATATTCACTTCTCACTTTAATACTATAAAAAATTATAAAAACAAGTATATTTGAGTTTCGAATATATATGTGTGTTTATATATAAATATACATTTATATATGCATGTTCATATGTAAATATATATTTCTTTGAAGTACTGAAAGGGAAATATAGAAAAGTGGGAAAAAATGACAAGAAAGATGTTAGTGAGAAAAACTACATGCTATGCCTTGAAAGTTGGCATTCAAATCCGTAAACAGTTACAAGAGTCATAATGGCCACAAAATAAAATAAAATTGGTTCTCAGAAGCCTAGCTAGTATTCATTCAGAGATTAGAGTAAAATTCCTTCCATGGGTCCTCAGAAAAAAGAAAATATGCTGCAGTAAAAATAGCAGTCAAATTATATATTATTATAACAATTATAAATAATTACATGTTAGATATATCTGAGTAGTTCATGATGAAAGCTCATGATGAACTTTAATAAAATGCTATCTGACATATATATTAAGTTTAAGACACTAAATGGTGAAGAGGGAAGAAATGGTTTGATTAAATTTAGAGAGTATAAAAGTAGAGAAAAATCAATAAAACCAAAAATTGGTTTTTTGAAAAAAAGATAAGAGAAACTTTTAGTTAGATTGATCAAGAAAAAAGATTCAAATTAGTTAAAATTAGAAATGACATGAGGATATTAAGACCAACCTTATAGAAATTTTAAAACGAATCATAACAGGAATGCTATGAGCCACTGCATGCTGACATATCAGATAATTTAGATTAAATGGACAAACTTCTAAAAAGACAGAGATGACCAAACCAACACAAAAAGAAACTGACAATTTGAAAAGACCTGTAACAAAGTTAAGAGACTAGACTAGTAATTTTAAAATCTCTACACAGAGAAAAGTCGAGGCTCAGTTGGTTTCATTGATGAATTCTACCAAACATTTAAAGCAGAATTAGTATCAATTCACCAAGTGAACGGAGAAGGCGATGGCATCCCACTCCAGTACTCTTGCCTGGAAAATCCCATGGACCGAGGAGCCTGGTAGGCTGCAGTCCATGGGGTCGCTAAGAGTCGGACACAACTGAGCGACTTCACTTTCACTTTTCACTTTCATGCATTGGAGAAAGAAATGGCAACCCACTCCAGTGTTCTTGCCTGGAGAATCCCAGGGACGGCGGAGCCTGGTGGGCTGCCGTCTACGGGGTCACACAGAGTCGGACACTACTGAAGTGACTTAGCAGCAGCAGCAGCACCAAGTGAAAGTGAAGTCGCTCAGTCATGTCCTACTCTTTGTGACCCCATGGACTGTAGCCTATCAGGCTCCTCCGTCCATGGGATTTTCCAGGCAAGAGTACTGGAGTGGGTTGCCATTTCCTTCTCCAGGGTATCTTCCCAATCCAGGGATCGAACCCTGGTCTCCTGCACTGCAGACAGACACTTTACCATCTGAGCCACTAGGGAAGCCCATCAATTAACCAAAATGCCCCATAAAAGCTGAAGATCGAAGGAAACATTTCCCATCTCCTTCAGCAGTCAGTACTACCTTGACACTAAAATCAGACAAAAACACTGCAAGGAAAGAAAATAGAGACCAAAATCTCTTATGAACAAATGCATAAAAATGCTGAACAAAATACAAGGAAACCAAATTTAAATATATATATATAAGAATAATTACTCACCATAAACAAGTGAAACTTATCCTAGAAACACAATGTTGGTTTAAAATCTCAGAAGAATATAATACATTATAATAAGGAGAAAAAACATACAGTTGTCTCAATAGATGCAGAAAAAAATCATTTGACAAAATCCCAAACCATTTGACAAAATACTCAACACAACTGGAATAAAAGGGAAGTTCCTCAACCTGACAAAAGGCATCTCCAGAAAGCCCATATCATAGGTAACAGTAAGACTGAATGTTCTCCCACTAAGATCAGGAAAAAGGTAACAATGTATTGGAGGTTCTAGCCAGGGCAATCAGCTAAGAAAAAGAAATAAAGGGCATCCATCTCAATTCCAAAGAAAGGCAATGCCAAAGAATGCTCAAACTACTGCACAATTGCACTCATCCCACATGCTAGCAAAGTAATGCTCAAAATTCTCCAAGCCAGGCTTCAGCAATACGCGAACCGTGAACTTCCAGATGTTCAAGCTGGTTTTAGAAAAGGCAGAAGAACCGGAGATCAAATTGCCAACATCTGCTGGATCATTGAAAAAGCAAGAGAGTTCCAGAAAAACATCTATTTCTGCTTTATTGACTATGCCAAAGTCTTGGACTTTGTGTGGATCACAATAAACTGTGGAAAATTCTGAAAGAGATGGGAATACCACACCACCTGACCTGCCTCTTGAGAAACCTGTATGCAGGTCAGGAAGCAACAGTTAGAACTGGACATGGGACAACAGACTGGTTCCAAATAGGAAAAGGAGTACGTCAAGGCTGTATATTGCCACCCTGCCTATTTAACTTTTATGCACATTACATCATGAGAAACACTGGACTGGAAGAAGCACAAGCTGGAATCAAGATTGCCCGGAGAAATATCAATAACCTCAGATATGTAGATGATACCACCCTTATGGCAGAAAGTGAAGAAGAACTAAATAGCCTCTTGATGAAAGTGAAAGAGGAGAGTGAAAAAGTTGGCTTAAAGTTCAACATTCAGGAAACTAAGATCATGGCATCTGGTCCCATCACTTCATGGGAAATAGATGGGGAAACAGTGGAAAGAGTGGCTGACTTTATTTTTTGGGGCTCCAAAATCACTGCAGATGGTGATTGCAGCCATGAAATTAAAAGACCCTTACTCCTTGGAAGAAAAGCTATGACCAACCTAGATAGCATATTAAAAAGCAAAGACATTACTTTGTCAACAAAGGTCCGTCTAGTCAAGGCTATAGTTCTTCCAGTGGTCATGTATGGATGTGAGAGTTGAACTATAAAGAAAGTTGAGTGCTGAAGAACTGATGAAGAAAAGATAGAAAAGATATTACTATTACAATAATAGTGTATAACTCCACATTTTGTTTCTATATAATTTAAGAGACTGATCCATTACAAAATCATTAGTTTATGTTTTTGGACTCTCGATATAAAAAGGCATACTTTTGTGACATCAATAACTGAAAGGAGTGTGGACAGGGCTAATGAAGTATAATTCTCTATATTATTGAAGTTAAGCTTGAAAAAATTCAAATTAGAGTATAAAACTTTAAGATGCTAAATGTAATCCCCAGGGTAATGACAAAGAAAACAAAGAATAGACACAAAAGGAAATAAGAAAGGAATTTAAACATTTCAAAACAAAAGGTCAGCTAAATACAAAAGAGTCACTGAAAATAGAAAATCAACAGAAAAACCAAGGAAATCAAAAGCTGATACTTTAAAAAGATCAATAAAATTAAAAACGCCTACAGTCAGACTCTTTTAAAAAGAGAGTGAAGGAGAAGACACATTACTATAATAGAAATGCATGTGCCTCTTTTCTCCTTGCTGCCTTTTGAATTCTCTTTAACTTTCGCCATTTTACTGAGGATATGCCCTGGGTTCATACTGTCTGTGACTGTGTTTCCTGCACCTGGATGTCTGTTTCCTGTCTATGTTTGGGAAGTTTTCAGCCATAATTTCATGAGATAAATTTTCTACCTCTTTCTCCCTCTCTTCTCCTTCTGGAACCCCTATTAATGTGATTTTCAGTGCACCTAATGTTGTACTCAAAGTCCCTTCAACAATTCTCATTAAAAATTTTTTTTCTTTTTGCTGTTGGGACCAGGTGATTTCCATTATTCTATCAGATACCTCATGCATTCTTCTGTATCACCTAACCTGCTGTTCTCTCTAGTGTTTTTCATTTCAGTTATCCTGTTTTCTAGCTCTGACTGGTTCTTTTTTAATGTGTTTTCTAATCCCTTGTTAAAATTCTGTGTTCATCTATTCTTTTCCCCAGTTCAGTTAGCATTCTTATTACTATTGGATTCTTTATAAGGTATTTACCTCCGTTTCATCAGAGATTTTTTTCAGGGGTTTCTTCTTGCCTTTTCATTTGAAATATACTCCTCAGTCTTCTCATTTTGTTCAGCCTTCTCCGTCACCATGAAATCAGGTGAAAGTTACCTATTCCAGTCTTGGAGACATGGCCTCATGGCGGTGGGGGTGGGGGGGGGGTGTCCCAATAAAGTCTGCATATGCCCAGTGGCTCTGGTCTGCGAGCTGCTGGATCAGAAGCGAGCGAGCGCAGGCTCTCGTCCCCCGGGCTGTGCGGGCAGCCATCGTTCTGATGGGTTGAAGTTGGAGCAGCTACAGTCCGAACTGGGGCTTCTCTGCACAAGGGCGGTCTCCACCCTATAAGGGGTGGGGGCGGGGCTCCAGCGGCTGGAACAAGAGTACTGAGGCAAGTGGGTTTCTGCTAGGAGGAAAGTGGGTTTCTGACAGGAGTCCCTGTCTAGGTATGGGGCGCGTCCAGTGCTGAGGACACGGGGCTGAACTTCTGTGCTGGTTTCTCTCCCTCCCCAACCCCTGGCGTGCATGCCTTGGTTAGAGGCCGGGTCAGGACTTGAGCTGTCGCCCGCGCTCACTGACCCGGTTTCACTCCGTTCCAGATGTGCGCAGGGACACACAAGCCTGCAATGGCAGGCCCCACCCTAGAGCTAGTTTTACTCCCCCTCAAGTGTGTGCAAGGTCGGCCTACCAAGTGACAACATTCTCCGCCTGGGATGCGGCTTTGCTTCCTCCAGGGTGTACACTCTGACACCCAGGCTGGCAATGTCTGCCTCCACACTGGTCAGAGTCAGGGGCAGGGTGCAAGCAGGCTCGCAGCCCTCCAGGTGTGCGCACTCTCAGGAGCAGCCCGCGCCTCAGTAGGTGCAGCGCCAGGGCAAGAGGCGCTGGAGCAGGAGCCCTGAGCAGGCTGCGGGATACACTGGGATGGTCCTGGTAAGCCGGCCAGGGCCCAAGGAAGTTTTCCATCTGCTGACTCTGTGCTGTGACCGGGAGGAGGCAAGTCTGTGCATGTCCTTCATGGGCCGAGTCTTGGTTTCTTAGAGCCCTCCGGTAAGCCCCAGTGGTTTCCAAACCAGCTAAAGGGGTCGTCTTCCCAGGGTTGGACCCGTGGGCTAGGTTGCCTAATACGTGGGCTAGGTTGCCTAATACGTGGGCTAGGTTGCCTAATACGTGGCTCAAATCCCTTACGCCCCCAGGGAAAATCCCCAAGCCTGTGCCATCTCCCTCCCCTTCGGTACCCTCCACTAGCGGGTGCAGGTCCCAACCAGACCAGACTGCTTCTCCTCCCTTCCTGCCAGCCTTTGTGTAGTTCTTCCTTTACAGCCTTGGTTGTGAAAGAGCCATCTGGCTAGTTCCCAAATCAATTTTACCAAGCACCGCTCTATATGTAGTTGTGGTTTTGATGTGTTGGTGAGTGAAGGTCTACTCCATCTTGATCTCTCCTCCCCAGGTATGGTTTTTCACAGTGGACGCACCAATATACATTCTTAGGAACAATGTACGGTTCCCTTTTCTCTATATTGTCACCAACGCTTGTTACTTCTTGTCTTTTTGATAATAACCATTCTAACAGATGGGAGTGGTATTTTACTGTGGTTTTGATGTGCATTTCCCTGGTGATTTGAGAGGTTAAGCACCATGTACTTGTTAGCCATCTGTGTGTCTTCCATGGAAAAATACCTATTCAGTCCCTCAGCCCATTTTTTTTTTTAAACTGGATTATTTGTTCTTTAAGTATTTTGGATATTAACTCCTTATTAGATACAAGATTTGCAAATATTTTCTCCCAATTGGTAGGTTGCCTTTTCATTTTGTCAATGTTTCCTTTCCCATCAGAAGCTTTTTATTTTGATGTAGTTCTACTTGTTTATTTTTGCTTTTGTTCGCTCTGCTTTTGGTGTCAAATTCAAAAAATCATCACTGTCAAATTAAAAAAATCATCACCAAGACGGTGGTCAAGGAGCTTGCACCTATGTTTTCTTCTAGGAGTTTATGGTTTCTTATGTTCAAGTCTCTTAATCCAATATGAGTTTATTTTTATCTATAGTGTGAGACACTGGTCCAGTTTTCCCAGAACCCTTTACTGAAGAGATGGTCTTATCACCATTGAATATTCTTGGCTTCTTCTATCATAAATTAACTGACCATATATGTGTAGGGGTTTATTTCTGGGCTCTCTTTTTCTCTTGATCTATGTGTCTGTCTGAATGCTAAATCCCATTCTATTCTGATGACTACAGCTGTGTAATAGTTTGAAATCAGGAAGTGTGATGGCAATGATAATGATACAATACCAAAGGCATGTTTCATAAAAGAAAAAATTTATAACCTAGACTTTATTAAAATTATTTCTGCTCGCCGAAAGACACTGTCAAGAAAATGAGAAGTTAAGCCAGAGAATGGGAGAAAATACTGGCAAAAGGAATATCTAAAGAGGACTGTTTTCTAAAACACACAAACTCCTCCTAAAACTCAACAATGAGTAAATAAACAACAGATTAAAAAATTGGCCCAAGGTGTCAACACCTCTCCAAAGAAGATGTACAGATGGCAAATAAGCATATGAAAAGATGTTCAGCATCATATGCCGTTAAGAGAATTACAAATTAAAACAGTGAGATATCACACCTATTAGAATGGCCAAAATGCAAGACAGTGACAACACCAAATGCTCGCAAAAATATCAAAGCAGCAGTGCTTTCTTGAATGGTACCACCACTCTGGACACATTTTGGAGGTTTCCTACAAAAATGAACATATTCTTACCACGGGATCCAACAACAACACTCCTTGGTGTTTAAAGAGTGGAAAACTGATGTCCACAATAAAAATATATAACAAATGATATAGATATAGAAGCTTCATTCATAGCAGCTAAAACCTACAAACAACACAGCCACCTTTCAATAAGTGAATGGTTAAACAAAACTGTGGTCCAGCCATACCATGGAATACTACCAAAAAATAACAAAGAAACAAACTATTTTCAATGAGCTGGACTGTGTTCCCTCCACAAAATTCCTATGTTGAAGCCGGAGCCCTAAGTATCTGAGAACATAACTGTGTTTGGAGATAGGGTCTCAAGTGGTACATAAGTTAAAATGAGGACAGAAGTGTAAACCTAATTGAATCTGATTAGCATCCTTACATGAACAGGAAATCTGGACACCCAAAAGGGCACCAGGGATTTGTGCACAGGAAAACCATTCCAGAAGACAAGGAGAAGGCAGCCATCTGCAAACCAAGGAGGGAGGCCGCAGAAGAAACCAAACCTGCCCATAATTTATCTCGGACTTCCAGCCTCCAGAACTGTGAGAAAACACATTTCTGTTGTCTAACCCACTCAGTCTGTGGTATTTTTTATGGCACCCTTAGCAAACAAATATAATGACATTTAACATCAATGTGTCTCCAGGGAATTATGCTTGGAAAAAAAAAGACAATCCCTAAGGTTAAATACTACATGATCTGATTTCCATTTCATTCTTGAAATTACAAAATACAGCTGACTCTTGAAGAATATGGCTGCAAACTGTGTGTTATATATATTTTTTCAATAGTAAAGGCTACTGTTGTTTTCCAGTCGCTAAGTTGTGTCCAACTCTTTGCGACCCCACGGACTGCAGCACGCCAGGCTTCCTTGTCCTTCACTATCTCCTAGAATTTGCTCAAATTCATGTCCATTGAGTTGGTGATGCTATCTAACCGTCTCATCCTCTGCTGCCGCCCGGCCCCCCTTGCCTTCTATCTTTTTCAGCATCAAGGTCTTTTCCAGTGAGTCAGCTCTTTTGCAAGACTATAGTACTACACTGTAGGCATTTTTTTTTCCAATAGTAAATATTATAGTACTACATGAGCTGAGATTGGCTAAACTCTCAGATGTGCAACTGCAGAAATGGAGGAAGCATGTATATGAAGAAACTGTGTATACAGAGGGTCAACCATAAGTAATACAGACCGTCGACCGTGTGGAGGTTTGCTGCCCCTAACCCCAGCACTATTCAAGGATCACCGGAATGTTATTTTTGAGTAAAGATCTTATTAAATGTCTATGTATAGTCAAACTGGTCTATTGGTATTATAAGATAATATTAATACTTGAAAAGATGATTATAATCATTGGTCACTTTTGGGGAATGTTATGAGACAAACTCATCAGCTTGAAAACTAGTCAATAAACACAAAGAATAAAGCACTTATCCTACCTTTCCTGAATGATCTATACTTCAGAATAAACACAGTTGATGGAGGAAAGTTTCTATTTACAGAAGAATTACAACTAATAATTGAAAAGGGAAAGATTAGTTCCTCTAATGGCTCCAGTCAATGGTCATCAATAATAGCTTACATTAAAAGAGAGAGAACAAGACATTATGTGTCTACCAATAGGCATACACAACAACATCTCTGAAGCATTTCTTCTGAAAAATATCAAACCAGGATCTGATCAGGCCTCTAGAATCATTTCTAGAAAACACAGAGAATTAGGAAATATGTTAAACAATGAAGGAGGTACAATCTGTAAAATACACACAGTAAAAAATCTCACAGGATAAAAACTCCAGTTTCTTCAACAAATACATTGAAAAAAAAATTAGAAAGGAAAAGGGGGAGGGAAGGAAAAGGCAAAATCTACAGACTGAAAGAGATTTAAGACACAAATCAACCAATCACACTGTATAGGCCTTATTTAAATCCTGAACTTACTGAAAAGAATTTCTGAAACAAGATAATTCAAACAATGGATATTTGATATTAAGGAATTTTCATTAATTTTATCAGGTGTGATGAACTGTGGTGCTTCTGTGTTTGGAGGGGATTGTCTTCTGGTGCAGCTTGTAGGATCTTAGTTTCCAAATCGGGGATTCAGTCCATGACCCCTGCAGTGGAAGTGTGGAATCCTGATCAGAGGAACACCAGGAAATTTCTTGTGGTCATTTTTTTAAAGAGTTCTTTTTTTCCCCCCATACATACTGAAATATGTATAGATGAAATATCATATCTTGGATTTACTTTAAAATAATCTGGAGTCAGGGAGAAACAGAGTTTGGCCATGACTGATACTACTGAAGCTGGTTAAGAGTTATGTGAGAGTTCATACTATTTTCCTTTACCTACTTATATAAATATCTGAAACTCTCCAAAATAAAATGTCTTTAGAAATTAATCTTAGAAGTAGAATCAGAAATAAAAGAACCTGCAGATATCCTACATCTGTAATACAAATGTAACACTCACGTCCATGTTCTTTAGCAGTTCACAGTCCATAGGGTCGAAGAGAGTCAGACGCGGCTGACGACACACACACAAACATGTTCTTAAATGTATTTTGCTCAGCAAAACCCACAAGCAATCAGAATATAAGCACCATCTTCAAGTAGATAGGGTGTATATATAACTAAGGACTAAAAAATTACAGGTAAAGAAATTTTTCATTACACATAATTTTAAAATATATATTCTGCTAAGGTTATTAAGAAACCTCTTCATATTTTTGCAGCACAGCTTAAATAGAATGCCTAGTTTTACTCTAATTCCAAACTATTCTCTTCAATATCTTTCTAAATGTAATTACCTCTAAAATGCTTCTATCAAGGGTAATATATTTCAAAGCCCTTGAATATATACACACAAATAAACATACAAACATACAAATACACACACACCCCCCTATGCAAAAGCCTAAAAGGATGATATTCAGACATCATTTCTGTTTTTCAGATGAGCAAACTGAGACTGGGATTAACCAATTTGCCTAAAATCATATAGCTACATTACAACTACAATAAGAGTTTTTTGCCCTGAGGTTTATTTCTTCTCTGCCACACTGTCATTCAAGATGCAGAAAGAGAACCAATATTCCAACAACTGATTTATCATAAGTCACAGTATGAGAAGGACATCTGACCAATTTCTTCTTTTATTCATATGCTGTAAGCAGCATGAACACAATTTAATCATATGACAGCAACCACATATTACACACTTACTAAACATTTATACAAAAAGGAGAAATTTCTAGACAAAATACCACAAACCTTTCCTTTAAAAGGATTAATATATGCTTTCCTGCACGTATAAACAACTTTTTTTTACTCTCAAGAACCTAAAAATGTGAATTTTAATGAAAGTGCCACATCAGAATCACTATACATCCATTTAAAACTTAAACCATTTTAACTGATCCTTAAATTCTTTTAAAAAATATTAATATAAAATTTTCTGCAGTAGCTCATTAGTCATGATCAAATATAAGCACTCATTTACACTAATAAATGCTTTATATGCATGAATTTAATCTACCAAATAACTCCAAGACCCAGAAATTATTGTTAGTTCCATTTACAAATAAGATAATTGAGACTTGGAGATTTTAGGTACCTTTTCAAGATCACAAAGGCAGTAAATGGTAGATTTGAAACTTGAGTTAGTCCAGTCTCATGACAAATTCTTGCTCTTAACCCATCCTTTGTTTCAATAAACATTACCTATTTTCAGTTGCCAAAAATTGCCCTGAGTTACCACATTCTTCTTGTTTCAAAGAAGATGGCCAAGTACAACTAGAATGGCCGCATCAGAAACAGGTTCATTTTGTCACTCTCTGGCTTCTCAGCACTCACTGTGTCACATTCTCCCTTAGAAATTACTGTATAAATGAAGATTAAATTATCAGGCCAACTCTCAAAAACTTAACTATCACTGAAAATAACATTTCTATGGGAGAGTCTGGTGAACTGTAACAGAAAAATACAACATCATCCTGTCGTACCCAACGAAAAGATGCCCCAAATTCCAACTGTAACATGAAATTCCTTTCTTATTTTCCTCAGCACACAACCAGGAATGACTTCTCATCTCTTAGTCCCCATCAAAAGCATCATCAGGAGATGAGTTTTAAACTATGCCAGTTCCCATGGAAGGTAGGGACAAAGCCAGGAGAAAGAAAAGGGTAGGATAAAAAGCAGTAACATTTGTTTGTTTATATATGTATATATGAAGGTCCAAAGCCCAAAACTATTACTGCTAGAATTCAGTCTTTTTAAAAAAGTTTCCTGTGAACTAGCCTGCAAATCTAACTACATTATTATACTTACTAAGAGATCTGGATTCCTGGGTCAGGAAGATCTGCTGGAGAAGGGATAGGCTACCCACTCCAGTATTCTTGGGCTTCCCTTGTGGCTCAGCTGGTTAACAATCCACCTGTAACGTGGGAGACCTGGGTTTGGAAGATCCCCTGGAGAAGGGAAACGCTACCCACTCCAGTATTCTGGCCTGGAGAATTCCACAGATCAGAGTTCCATATAACTGAGTGACTTTCACTTTCACTTTCAAGAGAGCTGGAACACAACTCACTTAAAAACTGGCAACTATCTGCACTTACCAATACTGTCTATAATCAACTACCCCCTCTAAACTTTCTGAAAAGTAAAAGCCTAGTATTTATGGAAGATAGAGAAGTGAAGGAGTGATGACTCTCTTTAACAGCACACGCAAAGGAACGGCTTTGTACATGATGTACCCAAATCAGTGGAAATATATATTAGGTGCTTTGGGATGATAAAACCAAAGTCATTCATCCAAGATACTTCAAGAATGCCTTTTTAGTATGCAGTTCTAGAATATGTTCAAATCTTTGGAAACTGTGAGGTTTGTTTTCTCTTTTTTTTATTACCAGATGCTGAAGCTGAAACTCCAATACTCTGGCCACCTCATGTGAAGAGTTGACTCACTGGAAAAGACCCTGATGCTGGGAGGGATTGGGGGCAGGAGGAGAAGGGGATGACAGAGGATGGAGATGGCTGGATGGCATCACTGACTCGATGGACATGAGTTTGAGTGAACTCTGGGAGTTGGTGATGGACAGGGAGGCCTGGCGTGCTGCAATTCATGGGGTCACAAAGAGTCGGACACGACTGAGCGACTGAACTGACAGACCGAATGCTTGTGTTCCCCTCAAATTCAGATGCTGAAAACCTGATGCCCAACAAGATGATATCAGGAGGTAGAGCCTTCACGAGTGATTAGGTCAGTAAGGAAGGGCCCTCATGAATGGAATCAGTGCCCTTCTGAAAGAGGCCAGCAAAAGCTCCCACCAGTTCTGCCAACTGAGGCCAGTGACAAGGCACTATCTGTGAATTCCCTGTGAATAAAGAAGTGTGCCTTTACTAGACCCAGAATCTGCCTGCACCATGATCTTGGACTTCCCAGCTCCAGAACAGTGAGAAATAAATGTCTATTGTTTATAAGCTATCCAGTCTAAGGTATTTATTTTAATAGTCCAAACAGACTAAAACACTAGAGATTTTTTTTTAACAGTTATAAATAGTATTTTTATGGGATGTATATAAACATATTTTGCTGCGTTGATCGGATCAGTAAAAAAACAAGTCAGCAGTGTACTCTAATACAATGCTGAATGAAAACGTAAACTCATTAAAAGTGATTAGAGTGCAATTTAATTTAGCAAAAATTACCAATAGTTTTATAAATGCACATAGCTTCTGACTCAGTAATTCAAATTGTAAGAATTTATCCTAATAATCAGAGATTCATTCATTAATCCATTTAATAAATAATTGAAGACTTAATTTGTGCCAGGTATCACTCTTACAAATAAGGATGTTTATCACATTGTGTATACAGCTCCAAAAAGTTGGGGGGAAAATGTCAAATAACAGAAAGCTAACAAATCAGAATACATCTAATGGATAAAATATAACACCACTGGAAATGACATTATCAAATATATCAAAAAATATTTAACAACATAAAATGCTCATGTTAAGAAAAAAATTTTTTTTAATTTTACAAAACTACATGTAATTACATATATATGTATGATCCCAAATCTGTGTTTTAGATCTTATTAGTCAAGATCCTTAGTTAAGTTACTCAATCTCACTCAGCTTCAGTATCCTCATTTATAAAATGAAGATTTTACATTTTACATGTAAAATAAGGATTTTATACTTCACATCTTAAAGGCTTGTCAGATGAGTTA
Organism: Bubalus kerabau; assembly: GCF_029407905.1. NCBI lineage: Eukaryota > Metazoa > Chordata > Mammalia > Artiodactyla > Bovidae > Bubalus > Bubalus kerabau. Next base: position 18,844,317 of record NC_073635.1, on the reverse strand, counting down.
CTTGCAAAGTGCTTACAATATTCTCCAGTACATACAAAGTGTCAATAATTATTTGCTAGTGATATTATTATATACATAGATGTTGAATATATATGCATATGTATTCAAGAAAAAAATGGAATATCAAAATATTATCAAAGATTCTGAATTCTAAATAAATAATTATAAGGCAATCAGGAAATTTCAATACTGATTATGCATTATGATCTTAAAATTATTTTATGAGTCATTTTTTGTTTTTCAAAAAGTCTTTATAGCATAGTGAACTATTTATGAATAAAATATGAAACCTAACATTTGCTTTAAAATACTTTGGTGAGGGGCTTACATGGAGAGATGGGTTTTTAAAAAATTTTTAATGTTATCAGAAATAAACTACCTCTGGGTAATAGGATTATTAGTAGCTTTGCTTTATAATTTTCCACTTTCCAAATTTTCTATAGTGATTAAAAATTATTTCTGCAATTAAGAAAATGTTTTCAAAAAATTTTGACATTCCTTACCAATACTCCATCCACAGATGAAACTTTTTCCCAAGTTAACCAAGCTCTTTCTCTGACATGATCTGGTAGCTTTAATTTCTGACATAATGCAGTAAAATCAGGTTCTTCAGTTTCTTCAAACTCAAGCCTACCAAATGAAAAAATATATAAGAGGCACATATTTCAATCAAATTAATCATATAAATATTTGTTTCAATAGTTTGCACAGAATAGCACTATCCTGAAAGGCAGCATCACTAAATACTTTAGAATCTTATTTATCTTTGAAAAAAATTACACTTAGAATTTAAACATATATTCATCTTTTTCAGTCTTTCCAGAATGGTAATACCACACAATGAAAAATGTTTGCTGGTCTGGTGAATCACATACTTCAGAGCAGCAAAGTAGCTTAAAGTAAGTACAAGAGCTAAAACTGTTTGGGAAAGTTGGGTTAGTTAACAGCAAGAGGAAAGCAATAGATAATATTACAAAACCAATTTAATATCATTAACTTTTGCTAAAATGTGGTCTACCCTTCACAGTGTTTTATTTAATCTACTTACTAGTAGTTCTTAGATGAGGATTAAATTCAGCCTTTTCTTCCTGATTTTCCTTAACCAAGACAGGCAGTCAAAAAATTCTTCTTGGCTAATTCTTTTTCAATCAGTTAATGTCTACTTGACCTCTAACAATAATAGTAGTAGTACAAGGAATAGCTAATAATTTTTTAGTATTTATTATGATCCCACACAAAGTACCTTAGATGAAGGTAGACTGAATCCCCACATCAGCCTATTAAGTAAGTCCTCTTACCCTGTTTTACAGATAAATACCAAATCAGAGAAGTTAAAGCACTCACTTGAAATCACAGACAGTATGTCAGAAACCCTGATAGAAACCCAATAATCTAACTCTATAATCCTTGCCCTTGAGCACTATTCCAGACTGCCAACCCTTCTCTGAAACATAATTAAGTTTTGGTTATCTCAAGAATGAAGATGGTGTGCTGTTTCCCTTAAGTAAACTTTCAATTCTCAAAGTAGACATGGGCTCCATCACTGGAAATGCAGTTGGACTGGGCCCTGAACCCACCCGAGGTAAAATTCTTGGCTTCAGACTGCCAGGCAGTGGTTCTATCTCTGTTAAGTAGTTAACCCATAGTTTGATAGCCCATAAGGACACATTTTATGGGTAAGAATAATCAAGAACAGAGTTTATCTTGCATGGTTCTGACTTAAAGAATTTGTGATAGTTTCATCATTTAAAAGTATATAAAATGAAATGTTGGAAAATAGAAGGATAAAAGACTTTCTTTTCCCAGGTGATGGTCAGAACTTCAGTATTTCTGGTTACTCTACAATATTTAAGAATGCGTCCAAGCTCTGTGGATAACATAGGGTTCTTTGCAGTAGACTTCACTGCTCTTACCAAAGGGAAACTGGAAAATACTGGACATACCAGAGTTTAATCAGAAACTAATGTCTTCTCCTAGAACATCCCTGGGCTTTCTTTTTTTTTGCCCCCCACTAGTGAGAATGATTTTTAATTGATAAGACAATCATATATGAATTTCTAATAGCCTTTCACAAGCCATTTCCAAAAGCTTTTCCCAATCTTTAACAATTTGTCCCGAATTCTCTTAGTGCAGGGGGAGGTGAGAGAAATAGGACCTGCTGATGGGCTAGAACTGTGGGAAGGAGACAGAAAGGAGTCCCATTTCCCTGTAATTGATGTGCAGTCTCAAAGCAGGGCCAACTCTGACAATAATAATGGATAATTATACTCGTTCAATTTTTGGTTCTAACCATAAAGCATCACAATCAAGAAAAATAAGATGTTGCAATACATTATCTCCCTTGTCAAGTTCCACTGCATTATCGTAGACTTGCTTAAATTTAGAATCCACTTACGAGAAGAAAAATAATTCCACGTGAGCACAAAAACACTCGTTTTGTACTCCAACAAACGAAACAAACAAACAAACAAAAAACAAGGACACCAGGATCCTTGCTGGCTCAAAGCCGAAAGGCAAAATGGAAGAAATAACGAGGCACGTTGAAGCCAATGAAAATACGCAAGAAGAGTTCTAGAAAACAAGAGAAAAGTTTAGGAACTTTTAAGCTCTTGGGCTAAACGTCTCACAATATTTTTGCCCAGGCAAGAGTTCTTTCTAAAGAGTTACGTTCCACCAGTCACTACCGATGGCCGTGAATCCTCAAGAACGAAAACCCCCTTCTAAGAGAACGCCACAAGGCGCCTCAGCCGAGCTTCCTGGGGGATAACTGACACTCAGGACCCTACCCTTCACGTCCGCGGGCATCTCTGCCGCCGCATCCCAGGCTTTTCTGGCTGTCTCTCCCAGGACTAGGCTTCAGATACAGCTGCGCGCCCAGAGGGGGTGGAAAAAAAAAAAAAAAACACCAAACACTTCCAACTGTTGCATCGTTAGAGACCAAAAGAGAAAGTCAAAAGACCACTGGAGGACTACGCATCTCAACGGGGAGAAAAACCTGTCCAGCAGACACCAGTTAGTTCTTTTCTTTTTTTCTCTTTTGCGTGTGATGGGGTCTCGCAATCACCCGCCGGATGCGCAGGGCCGTCTCGCGGAGCAAAGGCGGCACCTGTCACTTCGCTCAGCGACCCGAGCCCCACCCGCCCGACACCTGTCAAGCTGGAGCCGAGACCCCCTCCCGGCCGCCCTCCTCTGGCGGCGCCCGCACCCAGACCCCTGTCAGCTCCCTCCGGGCGCTCCGCCGCGAGGGGTGGTGGAGGGGGGACCGTCCTCCCGCCCGGACCGGCGCCCCGCGGGGACGCGCCCCCGCCTAGACGCCGCGGCGCCCGCCGACGCAGCCTCGGGGCGCCCTCCCCGCTCGCCGCCCGCCGCCGGTGGCTCGGCCCGCTCACCTGGCCAGAGGCAGGTCCTCGGAGCCGCTGTCCTGCTCGGGGTCCTCCTCAGGGGGCGGCGGCAGGGGCGGCGGCGGGGGCTCCGCGGCGGCGGCGGCGGCGGCGGCGGCTGCTCTCCGGGGGGTTTTGGGCGGCATGACGCGCTAGCAGGGCAGGCGCCGGCGGGCGCTGGAGGAGGGCCGGGGAAAGGAGAGGACGCGCGCACCTCGGGCACGCCCCGTCCTCGGCCGACTCCCGTTACAAAAATAATTTGAACGTTCCCCTGAGAAAAAAACCGGGCCGGCCCTCCCCCGCCCGGCAACCGAGCGCCGCGGCCAACCGCGGGAAAACGTCACTTCCGCCCGCGGCGTCACGTCCGCGAGGCTCCCGGGCCCGCCGGCGTCGGCAGGGCACCGGGGTGCTGGGCGAGGCGAGGCGAGGCGCGGGCCGGGCGGGCGGGGAGCCCCGGGCCCGCAACCCAGGCGCCTGCCCGGAGGCAGCGGCCGCCGCCGCTGCCTCAGCCTGCCTCTCCTCGAAACTCGCCCCTGCGGGCGTGAGTGGCCGAGTAAGGGCGCTGCCCGGCCCGGTGGGTACGCGCGGGCTCCCTCGCTATAGCCGGGTGGATCCGGGGCTGCAGCCGAGGCCCCCGCCGGGGAGTATCGGGCGAGCGCACCCGGGGCGGGCACGCCCCTCTCCTCCGTGGGCGGCGCCCTCCCGCTCGCCCGCGCTTCTCCCGCTCAATCCGTTAAGCGAAGTCAGCCAAAACAAAAACAAACACCCTCAGGGACACCTATGAGGAGCTGGCTATTGCCCACTACTAGCGGAGACCAAGTATGGGACGACGAACCTGGCCTTTTGAGAGTTCTTTGAGGGAAGAGGGGTGGGGGCTGCGGGCAAAGAACTGATGACAAGGTGCTGCGCGGTTTTAATAGTAGCGTAAAACCAGGAAGCACCATCGAAACGTCGAAAGGACATCTTCAGAGGAGCAGGGGCATTTGAATAGAAGTTTGCCAGACGGACCTCACCTCTAAGGAGGACTTACTATGTGCGCAGGGGATTGTTCTGGTCATTTTACCTCATTATCTTACCGAATCCTCAGAAACAGCCCTTTAAAATAAGTTGTAGTCGTATTACACTTTGGATAGGGAAAACAGGCTCAGAAGAGTTAATTCATTTGCCCAGTACTCCAGTATTCTGGCCTGGAGAATTCCATGGACAGAGGAGCTGACAGGCTACAGTCCATGGGGTCGCTAAGAATCAGATACGACTGAGTGACTTACACACACACACACAGAGCCGATGGGTTTAGAGGTTTTGAACCCAGATTTATTTGACTCTACTAATCCATTACGTTGTGTTAAAGAAAACACCCAGAGGAGAGAAATAGCATGTGCAAGGCACAAAGACATCAGAAAAGAGTTTGCAGGAATTACTGTGGTCAAACATTGACTTAGAAACTGTTTCCTGTCTCTTGGTATTTACTTATGCTAATAGATTGCCTAGTTTGAGTACCTGCTTTTGTCTCACTGGCAGATGCTATGGGTTGCCCGCTCGGAGCTTCGAAACTGAGGTGCTATGAATAAAATACAGCTGTGCTCTGATGTGAATTCCCTCATCCTTGGAACAGCTGAGAAGGGCTGAGGCAGCCAACGCCTTCAGGCAAGTGGTAGCTCTTGGGTTTATCCCTGTGGGCCATACAATGGATTATCATTTTCTGTGTATATTATGGTGTATGCCAGAATGTGAAAAGGGGTTAGCAGTTATTGGCCTACTCAACAACAAGTTCTAAGTTCAGAAACTCTCTCTTGTGGACTCAAAAGTTTATCAGGAGTTAGGGTCCATGCCCAGACCCAACTTCAGAGGCCAAATACCATCACAGCGGTAATTCCACTCATTTTTCCCAGGATTCAAGTAGGGTAGTAAGGAACACAGGGTACAGTTTTGGTTTTTGTAAGATGCAGTTTTGGTTTTTGCAAGATCAAAGACAGTCAGCTGGGAGCCTCTAAAATGAGATACAGATGACATAGTTCTACCCCTTAATTATTTTGAGAATGTGTCACTTGCAGTTGCTGCAGCCATAGTGACTTAAGACAAGCTGACCTGAGGATGAGGCAGAAAGCTCAGTAGTAATATCAGAAAATCTGGGTCTTTGGTGACGTGACTGAGCCTCTGATTTGACTGGCCCTGGAGCTGACCTTGATGGAGCTGGGGTTTTCAGTTGTTTCCACCAAAAAGCGTCAAAACCAATAATTTTGCTCCAGTGAACTCCTTCCATATAGAGAACAGTCATTAATGTAGCCTGAGTACCTAGCATGGTGTTGAGCACACAATAAATGCTTCTTTGCTAAAACTCGGGATTGAGTGAAAGTAGAGGAAAGTCTGGGAACTGAAGTAAACTCTCTTCATATATAGATATGACTTACTTTATTAAACCCATTTTGTCAATACCCAAGTTTACTGTAATTATGATAGCTCAGAGATTTCTCACTTTACAAAAGGATGTGTATCTTACCATGGATACATTTAAAGTCCTGGGAATTCCCAGTGGTTAAGTCTCGGAGCATTAAATCCAGTGGATAAGACTCTGCGCTTCCAAAGCAGGGGGCACAGGTTTGAGCCTTGGTTGGGGAACTAAGGTCATGCACACTGTTTGATGCAGCCAAAATAAAGTCTTTATACAAAACTCGGGAGAAATTGAGTCAATTAAAATCCCTGTATTCCTCCCACAGCTTTCTGTTGCATTGCCAAAGAAGTGTTAGAAAGTCTACAGATTCTCCAAGGAAGTTCCCCCCGATCTTTCTGCACCTTCATAGTAGTTTTAAGATTACTGTAAAACCAAAAAAAAAAATTTCTTTCTTAGATTTTCTACCTGGAGACAGAACTCTCTTCAGTTTGAGGCCCCTTCAGTGATATCAGAATTTTTTTTTTAAGCCTTCCGTAGTCTAAGTCTGCCTTTGACTTTTTCTTTGATTTTTTTTTTTTTTGGCTGTGCTGGTTCTTTGTCCTGACGCACAGCCTCTTCATTGTGGAGCGTGAGCCTTCTCTGGTTGCAGGGCACCAGCTCTAGAGTTGGAGGGCTTAGTAGTTGCAGCAACAGGCCACCTGCCCCATGGCATGCGGGATCTTAGTTCCAGGACCAGGGATCAAACCCTTGTCCCCCGCATTGGAAGGCAGATTCTTAACCACATTGGCCCATCAGGGAAGCCCCTCGACCTCCTTGTAAACTGCCACACTGTCTCCATTTCTTTCCCATCTAGCTTCTTGAAAGGGTCGTCCCCGTGTGCGCTTCTCTCGCAGCTCCTCAGCCTGCTAGTGTTGCCTCCAGCGCTCCACTGAAACCACTCTCTCAAAGGTTACCAGTGTCCTAATTGTCAACTCATGGCTTCCTTTTGGTCTCAACCTACTTGACCTTTATTGCAGTTAACACAGTGAACTACTTCCTCTTAAAGCTTCCATAGTCTTCCACAAATTTGTGGTCTCCTTGTTCCCCTCCTCTCTTCTGTTACTTCATAAACTCCTCTACTAGTTCTTCTCCTCGCAGTGCTGCTTAAAGTGTGGTTCTTGGACCAGTGCCAGTCTGCAAACTACTTGTGTTTGGTACACAAGGAAATAAGGACAGAAGTTAAGAGTAAACGTTTCAGGCTTCCCTGCTGGCTAAGACAGTAAATAATCTGCCTGCAAAGCAGGAGACCTGGGTTCGATCCCTGGGTTGGGACAATCCCCTGGAGAAGGGAAAGGCTACCCACTCCAGTACTCTTGCCTGGAAAATTCCATGAAAAGAGGAGCCTGGTGGACTACAGTCCATGAGGGTCACAAAAATATAATTAGCATTCTATAAACATGAAAAAAAAAGAGTAAATGTTTCACAGCATTTATAGTTTAACATTTCAGCAGTATCCAAGCATGTGATCATTGGACACCTCTGGTTAAACAGAGTATAGAGTGGTTCAGATTTCTCCAACTTGTGTGACAAGTAGTAGGTGCGTGGCACAAATTGTAGGTCTGTGTCCTTGTCACGTGCTAAAGGACCACATTAGTGAAAGAGTGAAATTTTTAAGGTTAGTTTGTCAACTGTAAGCCAAAAGTGAATAAAAATATGTGGAAATGTAAAATTTTCCATTTACAACTAGTTATTTTTACAGTCATTTTATTTTTACAGCCATTTTCATTTTTAATCAAGCCTGTTTTTGAAATTCACAGCTAAAGTTGGGAAATAAAATTTGTGTCATTTATTTTTAACCCTAAATTACAGATGGTGAAATAAGCCTTTTCTGTCTTGTCAAGAAAAGACATGTCAGTAGTGGGTTAGTAATGATAGTAGTAAACTGAATAATAACCAGAGAAGTAATTCCAAAGAATTAAATATTTGAGTGTTTGTATTAACTTTGCTTAGAAGTGAAATTCCCTATCTACTGAGTTCACAACCATATCTCATAGCAAAGTACTGAAAGTATGAACTGACTGATGAAGCAAGAAGGCCATCAAATTTCAGTGGCATTTATACATAAAATATAAAAAAAACTATGAATTTGAGAAAACATTTTGAATTTTTATTTTATATGAAAATAGACACACATACTGCTAAGTCACTTCAGTCGTGTCCGACTCTGTGCGACCCCATAGACGGCAGCCCAGCAGGCTCCCCCGTCCCTGGGATTCTCCAGGCAAGAACACTGGAGTGGGTTGCCATTTCCTTCTCCAATGCATGAAAGTGAAAAGTGAAAGTGAAGTCGCTCAGTCGTGTCCGACTCTTAGTGGCCCCATGGACTGCAGCCTACCAGGCTCCTCCGTCCGTGGGATTTTCCAGGCAAGAGTACTGGAGTGGGTGCCATTGCCTTAGGGAATTCATAAATCCAGAATCTATTTCTTTCATTGAAAGATAATTTAAATGTAACTATTAACGTAATAGGATAAATCTTCGGAACGGCTACTGATGAAGAATTGAAAATTAATTTTTAAAATAAAGCATCATTTGCTTCATTTGGAGTAAAAGTTAAGAATGAATATCTAAGCTTACTGAATTTGCTTTAAAATCTCAGTGGTTAGGACCCAGCACTTTTGCTTCCAGGGCCCAGTTTCTATCCCTCCTTGGGGAACTAATATCCCACAAGCCTCGTGGCAAAAAAAAAAAAAAGTAAAGTCTTTTCTTCCATATCCTTAAACATACCTTTATGAGACTGATTGCTCTGCTATTAGTGTTCTTAAATACAACACAGAAACAGTTTAGGGACTTCTGTAGTGGTCCAGCAGTTAAGACTCCTCGCTTCCACTGCAGTGGGTGTGAGTTTGAACCCTGATCAGGGAACTAAGATCCCAACTGCCCAACAGTGTGGCCAAAAAATAAAAACAACGGAAAATAGCAACAACAACAACAACAAAATAGAAACAATTTAAATATACATTTTGCTAGTGGCATTGTCAGCAACCAAGCTACGTTAGAGGACTTAACAAGGAAGAAACACATCCATTTATCATGTTAAAAATTTTAAATGTTAACAGAGTTAAAATATTAAATATTGTTATAGTATTTAACATAGGAAATTGTCACTTCACTGCCAACCTTTTGTTTAGACCATGGAATGATGGAAAATTAAGGGTGTATTAGCTATTCTCTGGAGAAGGCAATGGCACCCCACTCTAGTACTCTTGCCTGGAAAATCCCATGGACGGAGGAGCCTGGAGGGCTGCAGTCCATGGGGTCGAGAAGAGTCGGACACGACTGAGCGACTTCACTTTGACTTTTCACTTTCATGCATTGGAGAAGGAAATGGCAACCCACTCCAGTGTTCTTGCCTGGAGAATCCCAGGGACGGGGGAGCCTGGTGGGCTGCCGTCTAGGGGGTCGCACAGAGTCGGACATGACTGAAGCGACTTAGCAGCAGCAGCTATTCTCTATATTGATCACCTGTCTGTACACTTTCAGTGAACAAAGTGCAGTTGTTATAGTTTTTTCCTTTTATCTTATGTTATTTTTTGTTTTAATTCTGTTTTTCGAAATGCAGTTTTATGTCTCTTTGAAATACTTGACAGTGTGAGTGAGCTTGTGTTTGGTGTGCCACTTTTGTTTTCATTTCATTTTTCTACTGCTTTTCCATATTTTACTTTCCAAAAATTTATTTTTCACAAAACATTAAAATTAGAAAGTTCATTCCTTTATGGGTAGTGTGAGATAGCACTGCCTAGAAGATCTTCATCTCTCTTCTATTCTTGCTCTATTTCATTCCCATGATTTAAGTCACCTCCCACATGTGTGTGCTTAGATACTTTCTGATTTCAAGAAATAGAAACCTACTCAGTTTACCTGAATTATTCAGGGTTTAGAAAGGCAATGCCAAAGAATGCTCAAACTACTGCACAATTGCACTCATCACACACGCTAGTAAAGTAATGCTCAAAATTCTCCAAGCCAGGCTTCAGCAATACGTGAACTGTGAACTTCCAGATGTTCAAGCTGGTTTTAGAAAAGGCAAAGAAACCAGAGATCAAATTGCCAACATCCGTTGGATCATTGAAAAGGCAAGAGAGTTCCAGAAAAACATCTATATCTGCTTTATTGACTATGCCAAAGCCTTTGAATGTGTGGATCACAATAAACTGTGGAAAATTCTGAAAGACATGGGAATACCAGACCACCTGACCTGCCTCTTGAGAAACCTATATGCAGGTCAGAAAGCAACATTTAGAACTGGACATGGGACAACAGACTGGTTCCAAATAGGAAAAAGAGTACATCAAGGCTGTATATTGTCACCCTGCTTATTTAACGTCTGTGGGTCGCACAGAGTCGGACACGACTGAAGCGACTTAGCAGCAGCAGCAGAGTACATCATGAGAAACGCTGGGCTGGAAGAAACACAAACTGAAATCAAGATTGCCAGGAGAAATATCAATAACCTCAGATATGCAGATGACACCACCCTTATGGCAGAAAGTGAAGAGGAACTAAAAAGCCTCTTAATGAAAGTGAAAGAGGAGAGTGAAAAAGTTGGCTTAAAGCTCAACATTCAGAAAATGAAGATCATGGCATCTGGTCCCATCACTTCATGGCAAAGAGATGGGGAAACAGTGGAAACAGTGTCAGACTTTTTTTGGGGGGCTCCAAAATCACTGCAGATGGTGATTGCAGCCATGAAATTAAAAGACGCTTACTCCTTGGAAGAAAAGTTATGACCAACCTAGACAGCATATTCAAAAGCAGAGACATTACTTTGCCAACAAAGGTCCATCTAGTCAAGGCTATGGTTTTTCCGGTGGTCGTGTATGGATGTGAGAGTTGAACTATGAAGAAGGCTGTGCGCCGAAGAATTGATGCTTTTGAATTGTGGTGCTGGAGAAGACTGTTGAGAGTCCCTTGGACTGCAAGGAGATCCAACCAGTCCATCCTAACGGAGATCAGTCCTGGTTGTTCATTGGAAGGACTGATGCTGAAGCTGAAACTCCAATATTTTGGCCACCTCATGCAAAGAGTTGACTCACTGGAAAAGACCCTGATGCTGGGAGGGATTGGGGGCAGGAGGAGAAGGGGACGACAGAGGATGAGATGGTTGGATGGCATCACCAACCCAATGGACGTGAGTTTGGGTGAACTCCGGGAGTTGGTGATGGACAGGGAGGCCTGGCATGCTGCGATTCATGGGGTCACAAATAGCTGGACATGACTGAGCGACTGAACTGAACTGATGATTATTTAGGGGGGAAAAGTGCAGAAGACCAAAAAAAGATTCCTTGCTGCTGCATCCATGTATTTTGTCATCCATCTTGCAGCAGGCACTGTGAACACTGCTATTCTTCATCTCTTTGTTCTGTTCTCCTGCCACAAGAACCTTCTCTCCATGCCACCAATTCACACTCTTCAGGAGAGAAAACGTGATCAATTTCCCTACTAAACTGTAATTTATATTAACAGGATCAGATAACATAATTCATGGAGCTCAGTGTCAAATGAAAATGTAGAGCCTATTGTTGGAAAATTATTGAGACTTCCAAGATGGTGACAGCAGAGCTTTAAATCAAGCTCAAGGCCCTTCTAACGTGGAGTGTTACACAGCTGCATGGTCTACATGCCCCAAAGCCAGGTCTGTCCGTGAGGGTAGATCTGGGTCTGTTCTGCTAACTAGCATATCCGCATGCCTAGCATGTGCCCACAACACTGAGCAGTCAGTTGGGTAGCCAGTTTAGTACTACACTATTATACTGGGTTGACCAAAAAGTTTGTTTGGATTTTTCCATAAGATCTTCCAAACAAACTTTTTGGCAACCCAGTATTAGTTTCCCCTCCTCTCCTGCCCATTCCCTTGTCTTCACTCCTTTTTCTTTCAAATGGCCCTCAGGCTCTATTTTCTAGAGAATCCAAGCTAAAAGACTTGGCACCAGGCTAAACTCCAGTTAGAATGGGGACCAATGGGGTTTTGACTCAACACCACATTCTGTGGTAAGTCACTGGAAAACAGAATGTGGATGGATCTAAGGGAATGAGAATAAAGCATTTCTATCTTTGTGTCTCATGTTCATTTTCACCAAAGAGCATCTACCACAGCAGAGGTCCTCAGGCACCAGGTGAACAAGATAATTGTGGTATCAGCTAGCACAAAGAGCCTGTGATAGAAAGGTCATGATGGCGGGGATGAAAGTCTTGCATGGGTCCAAAAATACGGTCTCCTCACCAGTTCTGTTCTAGCTAGATTACTAGTTTGTGCCATTGCTGAACTCCCAACTTGCTATTTGCGGAGACCAAAACTGAGCCTTTGATGAGGCATTACTCTTTGAGAAGACTGTCTGCCACTTGATGGCAGATTGATTACACTGAGAAGGAGGAGATAGTGATTCATCCTTAAAGGAGGCAGTGATTCATCTTTATCAGAACTGGTGACTAAAGTGGTTATGAGCTTGCCTTCCTGGCCCTCAGTGCCTCTGCCAGCACCACAACTCAATTTATGGAAGCCTAATATACTGACCAGTTCATCCTAAAGGAAATCAACCCTGAATATTCATTGGAAGAACTGATGGTGAAGCTGAAATTCCAATTCTTTGGCCACCTGATGTGAAGAACTGACTCATTGGAAAAGACCCTAATGCTGGGAAAGATTGAAGGTGGGAGGAGAAGGGGACGACAGAGGATGAGATGGTTGGGTATCACCGACCCAGTGGACAGGAATTTAAGCAAAGTCCAGGGAACACTGGAGGACAGAGGAGCCTGGCATGCTGCACTTCATGGGGTCACAGAGTCAGACACAACTTAGCAACTGAAGAACAACAATATATTGACATGATTTCTCTCATAATAATGGCTCAGATCAAAGAATCCATTTTATGACAAAAGAGGAGAAACAATGAACACATGACCAGGGGCCCCTCTGGTTTTACTGTGGGACACATCTATATTAGATAGATCTTATTGCATTAACAGAACACTCCAGACTTAGCACATTCCAGACTGCAGGAACCTCCCTGCAAAATACAGTATAAGCACCAAACCAACTGATCATATATGATGCTGTGGCCCCCAACAACTAAAATATAAGGGTACAAGAAAGAAAGAATGGAGATAGAATTAGCCCCTTGTGATGGATGGATGGGGCTTCTCTGGTGGCTCAGATGGTAAAGAATCTGCCTGCAATCCAAGAGACCCAGGTTTGATCCCTGGGTTGGGATGATCCCCTGGAGAAGGGAATGGCTACCCACTCCAGTATCCTTGCCTAGAGAATTCTAAGGACAGAGGAGCCTGGTGGGCTACAGTCCATGGGGTGAGGTGGATGGATGCTGTTGGTGCTTTGTTTAAATCTCCTTTCTCTACTGGCACTCATCCCCCAGCTAATGTGAGTGTTGACTGGGGATTGTCCTCAGCCAAATGGGAGTTGCCTCGTCTATGACATCTATAGTCCCTGACCCCTCATCTATGACATCTGTACTCCCTGATCTTAGTTCCCTGAACAGGGATGGAACCCATGATCCTGCATTGGAAGAGCGGGGTCTTAACCTTTGGACAGCCCAGCAAGTTCTGGTCCCAGAGTTTTTCAGTTGGCAATGAGGAATGAGATGTTGAGGGACCAGACAACACCTAGACATGCATAACCCAGAAATGTGGGAGATTTAATGTCTGAGGAGAAAAATTTTATCTCTTATTTATCTATTTTATGTATCAAACAAGGGAAAAAACAAGGGGATTTAACAGATTTTTTTTTCTTTTTTATCCTTTGACCACACCAAGAGGCATGTGGGTTCTTAGTTCCCTGACCAGTGAGCAAACCTGTGTGCCCTGCCTTGGAAGTATGGAGTGTTAACCACTGGATTGCCAGGGAAATCCCTAACATAAATTCTTTGTCTTCTTTTTCCCAGAAGTTTGTTCTGAGATTAGGGTCATTTATATTGTCTTTTGAAAGATGCTCTCATAAGACTGAGCAGTTATTACCAGTTGTGTTTAATATACAGTGATGTCAAGTTCAGGCTTCCCTGGTGGCTCAGTGATGAAGAATCCACCTGCCAGTGCAGGAAACAAGGTTTGATCCCTGAAAAAGAAAATGGCAACCCACTCCAGTATTCTTGCCTGGGAAATCCCATGGACAGAGGAGCCTGGCAGACTACAGTCTATGGGATTGCAAAAGTCAGACATGACTTAGCAACTGAGCACAAACACTCACACAATGTCCAGTTCATAGAAGAAGCGATAAAGTGCATATATTAATACATGTAGGATGAACAATAATGTGTAGACACAGGTTATCTCTCTTCATTCATTTTATTTTTATACAATAAGTTTAGACTTGTGCAATTCTATGTATGGTGTTCTATGATAAGAAAAAACTATAGTTTTAATTTACAAATCTATACAATCATTATTGTGAGATTCTTGCATTATATGTAAAGTTGTATAATATTAGTTCATCAGAGTACATATTATAATCGCAGAGCAATCAATCTCCAAAAACTGAAAAAAAAGACATAACTGAAAAAGAAATATACTTCAATTAGAAAGCAGGATACAAAAGCAAGACATGACAATATGCTTTTTATTAATATGTGAAAGTGAAAGTTGCTCAGTCGTGTCTGACTCTTTGCAATCCCATGGACTATGCAGTCCATGGAATTCTCCAGGCCAGAATACTGGAGTAGGTAGCCTTTCCCTTCTCCAGGGTATCTTCCCAACCCAGGGATCGAACTCAGGTGTCCCACATTGCAGGTGGAATTTTTACCAGCTGAGCCACAAGGGAAGTAATATAAGAGATTTACTTTAAATATGAAGACACGACTAAGTTAAAGTGATGGACATAAATATGCCATAAAAATATTAATCATAAGTTAGAGCTTCTATTTTAATATAAAAGAAAGTAGACTGGGGCTTTCTGATGGTCCAGGGGCGACAACTCTGCAGTACTAATGCAGGGGGCCCGGGTTCAATCCCTGGTCAGGGGACTAGGTCCCACATGCTGCAACTAAGAGTTCACACACTGCAAGTAAAGATCCTGCGTGCCACAACGAAGACTTGGTGTAGCCAAATAAAAACAAATATTAGGAAAAAAAGGAAGTAGGCTTCATAACAAGGAGTTTTACCAGAGATGAAAAGGATATTTCATATTGATAAAAGAATCACTCAAGAAGATATAATACTTTTAAATATGCATATGTCAAATATAACTTCAAATTCATGATGTAAGAATTGACAGAACTTAAGGAAAAGACCGTGATGCTGGGAGGGATTGGGGGCAGGAGGAGAAGGGGACGACAGAGGATGAGATGGCTGGATGGCATCACCAACTTGATGGACATGAGTCTGAGTAAACTCTGGGAGTTGGTGATGGACAGGGAGGCCTGGCGTGCTGCAATTCATGGGGTTGCAAAGAGTCGGACACGACTGAGCAACTGAACTGAACTGAACTGAAGGGAGAAATAGACAAATCCTTAGTTGTAGTTAGTGATCATAGCACTTATTTCACAGGAATTGATAAAAACAAGTACACAAAAATAATTGAGCATTTTCTAGATTTTTTTGTATTGATCTCTAATTTGAATCTGCTAAGCTCAAAAAACATACTGTTTGATTTCAGTCATTTGAGATTTATTCAGACTCGTATTATGGCCCAACCTATGGACTGTCTTGGGAAATCTTCTATGTGTCTTTTAAAAGATGTGTATTCTGTAGTTGATGGGTATAATAGTCTAAATATCAATTAGCTTAATTTTTATATAGTGTGATGTAGGAGTGATGGCTCATTTTTTCCATATAAAGGCTCAGTCATTTCAGTACTATTTGTGAGAATCTTTGTGAACAGAATGTATAAAGAACTCTTCCAACTGAACAATAAAAAGACAAACAACCCAACTTTTTAAATGGGCAAAATACTTGAAAAGACATTTGCCAAAGGAAGATATATGAGTGATCAATAAGCACATGGAGAAATGTTCAGTATATTAGACATTGCTGCTGCTGCTAAGTCGCTTCAGTCGTGTCCGACTCTGTGTGACCCCAGAGATGGCAGCCCACCAGGCTTCTCCGTCCCTGGGATTCTCCAGGCAAGAACACTGGAGTGGGTTGCCATTTCCTTCTCCAATGCATGAAAGTGAAAAGTGAAAGGGAAGTCACTCAGTCGTGTCGGACTCTTAGCGCCCCCATGGACTGCAGCCTACCAGGCTCCTCCATGCATGGGATTTTCCAGGCAAGAGTACTGGAGTGGGTTGCCATAGGGAAACTCAAAACCATACTCTCCAACAACTAAAATGCCTCGAATTTAAAAGAAGGCAACACCAAATGCTGACAAAGATAGGAAGCAACCGAAACTCTCATTCATTTATGGTGGGAGAATGCAGTCCACACACTCCTAAGGTGGCCCTCTGTGATCCCTACCCCTTAGTATCCCTGCCCTGTGTTCCCCACCTCCTCTTGAGGGTGAGTGGAACTTGTAATGGAATATGGCAATAGAATGTGACAAAGGAGATGGGATATGCTATGCTATGCTATGCTATGCTAAGTCAGTTCAGTCATGTCCGACTCTGTGTGACCCCATAGAGGGCAGCCCACCAGGCTCCCCCGTCCCTGGGATTTTCCAGGCAAGAACACTGGAGTGGGTTGCCATTTCCTTCTCCAATGCGTGAAGGTGAAAAGTGAAAGTGAAGTCGCTCAGTCGTGTCCGACTCTTAGCAACCCCATGGACTGCAGCCTACCAGGCTCCTCCGTCCATGGGATTTTCCAGGCAAGAGTACTGGAGTGGGGTGCCATTGCCTTCTCCGAGGAGATGGGATAGACGTGGTTAAATGTATTTGATTACTTGATTATGTAGTATAAGATTGTAGCACTCATCTTGCTGAGGTCTCTTGCTCCTTAGTTGGCCTTGAGGAAGCAGCTGACCATTTAAGGAACCCCACATAAGGAACTGCATGCAGCCTCTAGAAACTGAGGGCAACCTGCAGCTAAGAGCCAGGAAGAAAATGAAGCCCTCGATCCTGCAACCAAAAGGACATGAATTCTACTGACAACCACATGAGTCTGGAAGCAGGTCCTTTTCCAGTTGAGCCACCATATGAGAAACTAGTCTTGTTCAACACCTT
This sequence comes from Bubalus kerabau, assembly GCF_029407905.1. NCBI lineage: Eukaryota > Metazoa > Chordata > Mammalia > Artiodactyla > Bovidae > Bubalus > Bubalus kerabau. Next base: position 18,827,410 of record NC_073635.1, on the reverse strand, counting down.
GATTGCAGCCTTCCTTGCAAATGATCAGCTAAGCTGTAATTCTTGACCCACAGAAACTGGGAGATAATAAATGTGTTTTGCTTTAAGCTGTTATGTTCATGGTAATATTGTTAAGCAATAATAGATAACTAATACAGACTATAAAATGGCACAACCACTTTGGGAGATGGATTGGTATTTTCTTACAACATTAAACAGAAACCCACCATAAAACGCACATATTCTACAATCAAGAGAAACATCATAAGTCCTCAAAAAAGACCCATATACAAATATTCATAACTTCATTCATAATAGCCAAAATTCAGGAAAAACAAATTTCCATCCATACAAATGTAGATTAAGAAATTGTGTGTGTTGATACAATACAATGAATACTACTCAGCAATAAAATGAAATAAACTTTTGATGGACATAAAACATGCATGAATCTCAAAAATATTGTGCTAAGCTAAAGAAACAAGACACAAATGAGTATAAACTGTAAGATTCTGCCTATGTGAAGTGCTAGACAGGCAAATCTAATCATGGTGAAAGCAACTGAACCAATGATTGTCTCTGGGGGTTCAAGGGCAGGCATTGACTTGAAAAGGGCATGAGATCATCTTCTGCCCTGATGGACATACTGGCTGTCTTGATGGATTAGGCTTCCATGGTAGCTCAGCTGATGAAGAATCCACCTGCAATGCAGGCATGCCTTGTTCGATTCCTGTGTTGGGAAGATCCCCTGGAGAAGAGATAGACTACCCACTCTAGTACTCACGGGCATCCCTGTTTGCTCAGATGGTAAAGAAGCTGCCTGCAATGCAGGGAACCTGGGTTCGATCCCTGGGTTGGGAAATCCCCTGAAGGAGGGCATGGCAACCCACTCCAGTATTCTTGCCTGGAGAATACACATGGACAGAAGAGCCTGGTGGGCTACAGTTCGTGGGGTCACAAAGAGTTGGACACGACTGAGCAACTAAGCATAGCACAGCATATATTTGTTTTGAATTGTATACATAAGATCTGTGCTTATCACTATATGTAAATTATACTTTAATTTGAAAAAAGTAAACAAAGCAAAATGGAAATACCTGTTTAGTAAAGATAGTGCATATGGCAACAAATTACCCCAAGATGCTTGCAAAGATAAAGAAAAATATATAGACCATCTGCTGTGTGTAGTCTGTAAGAACATAGGTTTTCAGAGGAAAAGGCACCTGCTGATTGGTTCTGTCTTCTCAGTTGATATTTGTGTCTGGAGCTTCCTTGACTCAAACCACCCAAAGAATACCATCCCACCCAATGAATGCCATGAACTCTACAGCCCATATATAATCAATGCTGCTGCTGCTGCTAAGTCACTTCAGTCGTGTCCGACTCTGTGTGAGCCCATAGACAGCAGCCCACCAGGCTCCCCCGTCCCTGGGATTCTCCAGGCAAGAATGCTGGAGTGGGTTGCCATTTCCTTCTCCAATGCACAAAAGTGAAAAGTGAAAGTGAAGTCGCTCAGTCGTGTCCAACTCTTCGTTACCCCATGGACTGCTGCCTACCACGCTCCTCCATCCATGGGATTCTCCAGGTAAGAGTAAGAGTACTGGAGTGAGTTGCCATTGCCTTCTCCTTGGTAAGTGCAATAAAGGGAAAAAAACAGAGTATACTTTTTTTTCTTTTTCAAGTGTTAGTCACTCAGTCATGTCCAATTTTTTGTGACCCCATGGACTGTAGCCCACCAGGCTCCTCTGTCCCTGGGATTCTCCAGGCAAGAACGCTAGAGTGGGTTGCCATTTCCTTCCACAGTGCGTGAAAGTGAAAAGTGAAAGTGAAGTCACTCAGTCGTGTCCGACTCACAGCGACCCCATGGACTGCAGCCTACCAGGCTCCTCCATCCATGGGATTTTCTAGGCAAGAGTACTGGAGTGGTTTGCCATTGCCTTCTCTGATATAATCAATGAGTACTCATAATATAATCTATGCACAAACAAGTCTCCTGAAATAACTTTATCATGTGGTTACTTCAGACAGGATCTGACTTTCACCCAGTATCAAAGGTAATACTTAATTCAAAATAATATTTATTGTGGTGCTCTGCCAAGCTATATACAGAGTTAAGTTATCAAAAGACCTAGAAGCAAAAACCTATCAAGGATATCAAAAACAAGAGAAGTCTGAGAATCTGGCATCATCTAAGGAGCTTAAGGAGAAATAACAACTAAATGTAATTTCATATCCCAGATGGGATCTTAGAATAGAAAAAGGATGTTAGGTTAAAAACCAAAGAAGTCTAAATAAAGTACGGACTTCATTAATAGTAATCTGTCAATATTGGTTCATTGATTGTAAAAAATGTACTAGTATAAGATGTTAATAATTAGAGAAACTGTGTGTAGGGGTGAAAGGCTATATGGGATCTCTCTGTACTAGTTTCTCAATTTTTCTGTAAATGTAAAACTGCACTAAAAAATAAAATCTATTAAAAAGAAAAAAGCCATGAGAATGGAGTTTTGTATCATGATAGGATCTGGGAAACAAGCACTGTAAGAGACTGATCACATACAGAAGATTAGAAGACATGGGGTCAGAGGAATGGGGTAGCACCCCAGGAATAGAACAGTGGTTTTGAGTCTGTTACATTTTCTTTCCTCCAAATTGTTGCTTCGGTTGTAGTCAGCGTCAACCAGCCTCTTCTCTAGCACCTGCTGTGATTTCTGTTTTTATCCCCTGCCAATCTGGATATGCAACATCTGCATGTTCCCCCAGATAAATTACTGGCATAAAAATATTAACAAGAAATGTGGTTGTGTTTGGTGATTTCATAGGGAAAATGGAGAAGGCACTTATGTTGAACACAGCAAACAGTTTTTAAATCCCCTTTAAATTGGAGATTTAGAAGGATGTTTTTGGGATAATGGGGGAAATGTTTGTGTGTACTGAATATTAGATATTTTATTGTATCAAGTTTAAATTCCCGAGTGGAAAAATTATACTGTGGTCATATAGGAGAATGGTTTCATTCTTAGGAGACACATACAGAAGTATTTCCTGGTGAAGTTTCATGATGTCTACCTACAACTTTCAAATGTTTCAGAAAAGTGTATATATATATATATATATATATATATATATATATATATTTCTCTCTGTATCTACTTTTTATCTAACTATATTCAAAATTTGTGAATACATATATTTATAAAATGTACTCTTTGTCTCTATACATGTAGATGCAGTGGATATACTACATTGTACTATTTTTGTAACTTTTCTAAAAGTTTGGTCTTTTTCAAAATAAAACATTGGTGGGAATCTCCTTTAATATATCTGTTCTCCAAAATCCACACTTGGCTCCCCACTTCAATGGATCTCTCTCACATACTCTTTCCCCAGTCCTGCCCTATCCTTTTGATGGCTCTAGTGTTTTATCCAAGATTTCTTTCTCCCTCCCACTTCAAATATGTTTCTTCTTACTTACCTCTGCTTGGCTTCTAGTCTCAAATTCACAATCCTAAACCCATCACAATTTCCAGTGAAACCTAGGGGTCTCTAGTTGATAAGGCCTACCTTCCCTAAAAGACAGTCTAGCAACCATCGTATGCAACTGAGCATGTGTTTTTGAGCTGTCTTCCCTACCCCAGGTAGCACAATGAAATAGTCCCACTAAGTGCTACTTTGAAAGAAATCTGGGGAATGGAATTTTCATCTCATGTCGCAACTAGAGGATTCCAACACTGCACCAAATTAGGAAGACCGCATCTGTTTCTAAACTTACGGCATGTCATCCAACCTCATGTTCAGCTTTCAGAGTAAGAACAAAAGTTTTCACATATAAGTGCTGAGCTTCCAGAGATGTCTCAAAGGAAGAACAACTAGTTGAGCTAATAGCAGGGGCTTTCATGCTAAAGACTGTAACTGAGAAGGATTTCCAGTGGTTGAAAAGATTAACTCTTGGTTTCTAAAGCCCCAATTCCTGTTAAATTTCTTACACTGAAAGCTTGAGAAGTGATTGTCCTATTCCAAAACTATAAGACAGGACAATGTACCATATATTAACTGTCAGTAGATCTCTAAAATGAATGGGCAAGAGACTCTGACAGGTACTCCTGAGTAAAGAGTTTGATGTAATTACTGAACTTCAAGTCAGGATACCTGGGTTTGCCTCTGATGCCCATATAACTCCTCTCCTTTTTTCTCCTCTTCTGGACCACGTTTTTCCAGTAAACCTGATTTCTTCGTGTTGAACTATCTGTTCAGAGACTCCAAAATAGCGTGTGCCGTCTACACCTGTACACTTCTTTCCCCATTGTCACCTCCCCTGCAAAATCATACCCCATGGGGTCCAGTTTTTACCACTGTTACAAAGCTCTTTTAAAAATGTTGTATTTGTGTTTGTTTGTTTGCTTGCCCAGGTCTTAGCTGCTTCAGGCAGGATATTCAGTTGCATCATCTGAACTCTTAGTTGCAGCATGTGGGATCTAGTTCCCCTTGGAGGGATCAAACCTGGGCCCCGTGCTTTGGTAGTACAGAGTCCTAGCCACTGCACCACTAGGGAAGCCCCACAAAGCTCTTTCATGTATAGTGACTCACTTCTCTCAATAATTCAATGCTATGTGTTTTATTAAACCCTTTATACAGTTGATTTGAGGGCTCCCCTGGTGGCTCAAAAAACTGCCTTCGATACAGGTGACCTGGGTTCGATCCCTGGGTTGAGAAGATCCTCTGGGGAAGAAATGGCAACCCACTATAGTATTCTTGCCTGGAGAATGCCATGGACAGAGGAGCCTGATGGGCTACAGTCCATGGGGTTGCAAAGAGTCAGACAAGACTGAGTGACTAACACTTACAGTTGATTTGAAACTGAATTTGAAGAGGTTAAGAGATTGTCCAGGGTCACACATCTATTTATGGCAAAGCCAGAAATTCAACCTGGATTGTGATATCATATCTAACATTCTTGTTTTCTCACCTCAGATAAAATTCCAGTTTCAGTCATCTAGGTTAAAGTGTCCTTCCTGAATATGCTAGAAAAACAGGAAATCCCATGGAGTCAGTATGAATATCATAATGAAAACAAAAGAGATGTTGGATATTCATCTATTTTCTTTCTTTTTCCTCTTGACTCTCTCTTCCAGTTAGAAAGAGGATTTCTCAACCCTTCTTTCCTATTTCCTTTTTTCTTCCCCCAAACATCTTTTATTCTCCTGCTAGTTCAGTAGAGACCCACATCTCACTCAGATCTGCTTCTCAACTGCAAAACTAGGTTAGGGGATACTATTAATAAAAGTAATGGTTTCACTTTTAGCTCCCAAACCCAGCTGTGTTAGAAATAGTAACTTTATTTTCCTCTGAACTATTTTCTACTTAGAGTTCCCACCCTCTAAGTGGCAAAAATTTAAATTTAGTCAACATACATCCAAGACATATATCTAATTTCTGGGGTGCATGTGGAGTGTCAAAGCATTGGGTGTTGTGACATCTTTGGCTTGGCTTCCATTTAGCCATCCATCATCTGGTTTCATCTTTGTTTACTGGACATACAAGGCGATCACTGCATCATCCCCATGAGCCCATTAAAAAGGCCCCTGCAGGTTTGACAATTATTCTTTTAACTTCTATACAGACTCTAGGGTGCAAAAAAACTCATTCCAGTGCCAGGCTGAGTCACGGAAACTGTGGGGTGCTCCCTGAAACCCCATCCACTCCTGTGGCACTCTCAGGCCACGGAACCAGCCATCTACCACACTGCATCAGATGGGACTCTGTAAGCTGTCCCACACTTTAGACTTGTCACACAGCCCTTCAGCCTCTGAAATCTTGGGTCTTCTTGGGCCTCTTTCTAAGAACACATGTAGATTGCCTCTCCTCTTGGATCCCATAAACTTACCCGATGTTTCTGTCATTCTGCTCCTCCCCACTGGGAACAGGATCAGTCTGTCTTCAGTGACCCATAGAGCAAGTTCTCCTCTTGTTCTATTTGCCATCTGGACTTTCCCTTTCCTCTCAACCCAAACGATCTTTAATTTTCTCTGATTCATTATCTGAAGCTTTTCTCTGATTCATTATCTTCTTCTACTTAATTGCTTATGCCCTGAGTCCTCTCAGGGTTTATGAAGATTCCATGAGATAAGTAAAAAAGTGTTAACTGGGAAAATGAGTTGGGACTTCCCTGGTGGTTCAGCGGCTAAGACGCTGCACTCCCAGTGTGAGAGGCCTGGGTTCAAAACCTGGGCAGGGAACCAGATCCCACATTTACCCTTGAAAGATTCCACATGTGGAAGGAGGTCCCACATGTGGCAGAGCACAGCCCATGTGCCACAACTAAGACCCAGTGCAGCCAAACAAGTTTTTTTTAAAACATGAGTTAAAATTGGCCATAATAGAAGGTTAAGTCATAGGACTTTTTAAAAATTAATGTTAATTTTTTTTAAATTTGTATTATTTTATTTTAGCTGCCCTGAGCAGCACCTGGGATCTTACTTCACGGCCCAGGGGTTGACTTGTACTTCTTGCAGTGGATGCGCAGAGTCCTAACTACCAGGAAGTACTCCCTCACGGACTTTTTAATCCAGAGAAGCTTTCGAAAATAATTTTCCATCAAAAAGGTGCTTCCTGAATCTGTCATCTTTCCATTCTGAATAGTAACTTTTATTTACTTTATTACTCTATTTAGTCACAGTTAGCATGGCTTTTATTTCTACTAGCTAGAGTACAGCTTTACCTTCTTGTTACAGCCTTCATTTTCCTTTGTCATGTCAAGAAATATAATTTTAGAATGTACAGTTTTGTAATAACTTCTCCTAAGGGTTAGTTCATTTTCTTTCCCTTTTCAATTTAACTTCTCTTTCTGAAAGCAATTGAGAAAAAATTTGTTAAGTCCCTCTTTATGCACAGGTATGGGAAGAATATAAAGAAGAAAACCTATAAACTCTCTCCTCAAGCAGCTTATATTCTTTTAATAAAGCAAAATCCAGACATAAGTGAAAGTTAAAGAGCAAGAGAAGGGTATGAGTGAAAAACATGCCTTTAGAAGATTGTTCCAAGTTGTCTGAGTTTTTATTAGAATCTCTAGGAATTAGACTTTTGAGAAATTTACAACTCTTAAAGAAGGGCTACATTATTTTTTGATTGACATTTTTTAACAGAAGGGGCTAGTTAACAGATCTCACTAAATAAAGAAATAAGGAGGGAAAAGTATTTTTGTATATTTCAAGAAGCCAAAGTTCTAAACCTACCTTTACCATCTGTATGCTGTGTGTATGAATACGTGTGTGTGCGTGTGTGTGTGTGTGTCCACGCTTGCTTTGGTATTTTGAGTGGGCCAGAGGGGAAAAGAGAGAGACTTAAGAGAAAGAACTGGAGGAGAAGCCAGGCACCCACTCCTGCAGCTGTCTAGTATCTGCATGTCATATGCAAGAAAAAATTCATCACAAATGTGATAGAACTGTGTATTCACCAGCTGGTGAGGCCTTCAATAGTAACTTTCCCATATTTTTTTTGTTAATTTATTCATCCAGTAAATATTTACCAAGCCCCTACCATGTGGATACTCAGGGGGGGAGCCTTTATAGGCCGAGATTCTGCCTTCATGAATCTTACCAGCTGATTGGGAGGAAGACATTAAAAATTACTCAGATTTATAATTACAGACTAGGAAGGAATGGGATGTAGGGTAAAAGGTAAAATGAGGGAATTCATCGGGGGACTCAAGGGCAGCTTCCCTGAGAAAGTCACATTTGAACTGAGCTCTGAAAGATGAATGGGAATCAATAAATTAAAGAATCAAAGAGAATGGCATGTGGAAAGCCCTCAAGGCAGGAGGGAGGGTGGCATATGAAGAACTAAAAGAAAATTGGAGCACAGCACAGGAGGAAGGTGGTGTGGGATAGAATTGGAGAGGTTGGCACGGGTGTACAGGGCCTTTGCAGGCCACAGTGTGGGAGACAGGAAGGGATTTTAAATAAAGGAAGGACACAGTCAAATTTCCTGACTGCTGGGTGGAGACTTGAAAAGAGGAAAATAACAGACAGGAGGAGGTCATTTAGGAAGTCATTGCATTAGTGCCTGATGTGATAAGAGCATCCTACTGTTCTTTTGTCTGGGCCTCCAAGCTCAAGGCCTGAATGAAAGAGGAGAAGCCTTTCAGAAGATCCTTCCATCCCCAGGTCAGTCCTTGTCCACAAGTCTTTCAAGACAGTGAAGTCCCCTAGTGCACCCAGACCTCTGATGATCTGTGTGGGGCAAGAGTTCTGCAAATGGATTGCAGGAAGCACAGTGCCAAAGACAGAATGGTTCGAGGTAAGAGAGACAGGGAGCTCTGCCTTTGGAGCTAGAGCCATTTAATAGAGACAGACTGAGCCTCCTGTGGATGAATGGGCTGCATTCACTCACTCCTGGGTGTCAGATTTAGGGGAAAGAATCCTCAGAGATGGAGGGGTAGGGATGTCAGGCTTGAGTACTTGAGATCAGGATAAAGGAAACTTGAACTGATGTCAGGCTTTCACTGCAGCTGGTTTTATTGCCGGGTTCAATTAGGGAAGTTGCTGCCACTGCTGTGGGTGAGATCCATGAATCACTCCTTTGCCTTTCTTTTTTAGTATTATTTTAATTGGAGAAGAATTGTTTTACAGTGTTGTTTTAGTTTCTGCTGTACAACAACGTGGATCAGCTATCATAAATTAATCTTGAAACTACTCACATAGTAAAGTCTGTGGTAATCTCTTTTTGCGTCTGGGAGATGAAAGTTATAGAACTGTAGTGAATAGAAGCCTGGAATGTTTACCAGCTCTGATGGATCACTAAACTCCTGAAAACCCTATGTAAAGGGCTCTATCGGGAACTCTAGTTATTTCATAGGAAACCAACAGTCTTCATTTCACTCCAACAAAAGGCTGATTGTGAGACTTTGACCACAGCTGTAGGATGCAGGGCCACCTGTCAGCTAAATAAAGGAATCTGGGAGTGGCAAACTGCTCAAGACTCTACATAAGGTTTGGCTGATGGCAAAACAGCCAAGAAGTCTTGCATCAGAACTGTGGGGCCTGCGGACAAGTCTTTTCTTTGTGCCAACATGGAATTTTTCCAGCCTGTATGGTGGCTAGATATGTGATTAGCTTCTCCATTATTTTAGTGGGGAGAAACCTAGGAGTTGGTAGCGTAAGTCCTAGGAAGAAGCAGGAGCTGGCAGCATGGAAGGCAAGTATCACAGACAGAGGCAAGTAGCAAGTTCAGTCTATTGTCCAAGAAGCAGAGGAGATAAGTAGTGCAGAATGCTCTGGGCAAAGGTCAATAATCAACACAGAGCTATGCCAATTTTCCATAGTCATTCCAAGTGCAACCGAATTAAGCACTTTAACAGTAGGCATTTTGAAAAATAAAACACATCAGGGCCTCCCTGGTGGTCCAGTGGTTAAGACTCCCTCTTGCAATGTAGAGGACACAGTTTCATCCCTGCTTGGAGAAATAAGATCCTACATGCCGTGGAGCAACTAAGCCTAACTGTTGAACCTGAGCTCTGGAGCCTACACTCCCCACCTAAGGAGTCCAGAAGATCCTGCAGCAAAAAATTCCGCATGAAGCAACTAAGACCTGACCCAGCCAAATAAGTAATAAATAAGTAAAAATTTTAAAAATAGAACAGATCCATTTAGTGGCTATTTAGACAAAACTCAAAATCTAGGCAAGAGATCAAAACCTTTCTAATATCCCACACACTAGCATTACTCTGCTAGCATATGAGATGAGTGCAATTGTGCGGTAGTTTGAACATTTTTTGGAGAAGGAAACGGCAACCCACTCCAGTATTCATGCCTGGAAAATCCCATGGACCGAGGAGCCTGGTGGGCTACAATCCATGGGGTCGCAAAGAGTTGGACACGACTGAGCGACTTCTGTGTGTGTGTGTTGAACATTTTTTGGCATTGCCTTTGTTTGGGATTGGAATGAAAGCTAGAATGCGAAGTCAAGTGGGCCTTAGGAAGCATCACTAGGAAAAAAGTTAGTGGAGGTGATGGAATTCCAGTTGAGCTATTTCAAATCCTAAAAGATGATGCAGTGAAAGTACTGCACTCAATATGCCAGCAAATTTGGAAAACTCAGCAGTGGCCACAGGACTGGAAAAGGTCAGTTCTCATTCCAATCCCAAAGAAAGGCAATGCCAAAGAATGCTCAAATTACTGTACAATTGCACGCATCTCACACGCTAGTAAAATAATGCTCAAAATTCTCCAAGCCAGGCTTCAACAATATGTGAACCGTGAACTTCCAGATGTTCAAGCTGGTTTTAGAAAAGGCAGAGGAACCAGAGATCAAATTGCCAACATCTGTTGGATCATCGAAGCAGCAACAGAGTTCCAGAAAAACATCTGCTGCTGCTTTATTGACTATGCCAAAGCCTTTGACTGTTTGGATCACAACAGACTGTGGAAAATTCTTCAAGAGATGGGAATACCAGACCACCTGACCAGCCTCCAGAGAAATCTGTATGCAGGTCAGGAAGCAACAGTTAGAACTGGACATGGAACAACAGACAGGTTCCAAAATCAGGAAAGGAGTACGTCAAGGCTGTATATTGTCACCCTGCTTATTTAACTTTTATGCAGAGTACATCATGTGAAATGTTGGGCTGGATGAATCACAAGCTGGAATCAAGATTGCTGGGAGAAATATCAATAACCTCAGATATGCAGATGACACCACCCTTATGGCAGAAAGCGAAGAAGAACTAAAGAGCCTCTTGATGAAAGTGAAAGACGAGAGTGAAGAAGTTGGCTTAAAACTCAACATTCAGAAAACTAAGATCATGGCATCTAGTCCCATCACTTCATGGCAAATAGATGGAGAAACAATGGAAACAGTGAGAGACTTTATTTTTCTGGGCTCCAAAATCACTGCAGATGGTGACTGCAGCCATGAAATTAAAAGACGCTTGCTCCTTGGAAGAAAAGCTATGACCAACCTAGGCTGCATATTAAAAAGCAGAGACATTATTTTGCCGATAAAGGTTTGTCTAGTCAAAGCTATGCCTTTTCCAGTAGTCATGTATGGATTTGAGAGTTGGACTATAAAGAAAGCTGAGTGGTGAGGAACTGATGCTTTTGAACTGTGGTGTTGTAGAAGACTCTTGAGAGTCCCTTGGACTTCAAGGAGATCCAAGGAGTCCATCTTAAGGAAATCAGTCCTGAATATTCATTGGAAGGACTGATGTTGAAGCCGAAACTCCAATACATTGGCCACCTGATATGAAGAGCTGACTCATTTGAAAAGACCTTGATGCTGGTAAAGATTGAGGACAGGAGGAGAAGGGGACGATAGAGGATGAGAAGGCTGAATGGCATAACCAACTCGATGGACATGAGTTTGGATAAACTCCGGGAGTTGGTGATGGGCAGGGAGGCCTGGTGTGCTGCAGTCCACGGGGTCACAAAGAGTCAGACACGACTGAGCCACTGAACTGAACTGAACATCTCACTTGTTATTGGGGACTCAATCAGATTTAAAATGAAGAAAAGGGGATGGAATAGATAAGGCAATGAACTCTTATTTCCACTATCCTTCTCTGGGTTCCTTCAAGGTTCTTTAGTACTCCTTCATGCATGCCACATTTGAATCAGCTTCTGCTAAGTCACTTCAGTTGTGTCCGACTCTGTGCGACCCCAGAGACAGCAGCCCACCTGGGTCTGCCGTCCCCGGGACTCTCCAGGCAAGAACACTGGAGTGGGTTGCCATTTCCTTCTCCAATGCATGAAAGCGAAAAGTGAAAGTGAAGTCGCTCAGTCGTGTCCGACTCCTAGCGACCCCATGGACCGCAGCCCACCAGGCTCCTCTGTCCATGGGATTTTCCAGGCAAGAGTACTGGAGTGGGGTGCCATTGCCTTCTCCGGAATCAGCTTCTATATTTATGTATTTATATGGCCCTTCATTCAGCTATCCCATGCATGCATACATGCTGAGTTGCTTCAGTCATGTGGGACTTTGCCACCCTACGGACTATAGCTGCTAGGCTCCTCTGTCCATGGGATTCTCCAGGCAAGGGTACTGGAGTGGGTTGCCATGCCCTGATCACACCCGTGGATCTTATGTCTTCTGCATTGGCACGCAGGTTCTTTACCACTAGTGCCACCTGGGGAGCCCTAAGCTATCCCATAAGTCAATGCTAAATTTTAAGATTCTAGTTGCTTTTTTTGGCAAATGTCTAGCCTGCAGATTTTTAATTAGAGGCTAGAGGGAGATAAAGCACCTTTCAATTTTCCCTTCCACAAAGACCATAGATTGACTTGCAGCTATGTGCATTCTGATTTCAATGACTGTCTAACAAATAGCATATATATGTACTATATATAGTAGTGGACATTTATTAAGTCTATATTTATGTGTTTAATTTTTAGATTACACATCTGTTATTTAAAATAATCTTAGTAGTATTAAAATAATAGCATACATGCTATTGTTTTTGAATTTGATAAAAGTTAGCCAAATTTTTCCTAAATCTTCAAAGCAATATGACAAGCTGTTTATAAAATTTATATGGAAATGAAAAGGGACAAGACATGTTCAGATATTTTTGAAGAAGGCAACTTGTGGAAAGACTTGATTTACTAGGTGTTCAGTTCAGTTCAGTTCAGTCGCTCAGTCATGTCCGACTCTTTGCGACCCCATGAATCGCAGCACACCAGGCCTCCCTGTCCATCACCAACTCCCAGAGTTTACCCCAACTCATGTCCATCAAGTTGGTGATCCCATCCAGCCATCTCATCCTCTGTCATCCCCTTCTCCTCCTGCCCCCAATCCCTCCCAGCATCAGGGTCTTTTCCAATGAGTCAACTCTTCACATGAGGTAGCCAAGGTATTGGAGTTTCAGCTTCAGCATCAGTCCTTCCAATGAACACCCAGGACTGATCTCCTTTAGGATGGACTGGTTGGATCTCCTTGCAGTCCAAGGGACTCTCAAGAGTCTTCTCCAACACCACAGTTCAAAAGCATCAATTCTTCGGTGCTCAGCTTTCTTCACAGTCCAACTCTCACATCCATACATGACCACTGGAAAAAACCATAGCCTTGACAAGACAGACCTTTGTTGGCAAAGTAATGTCTCTGCTTTTGAATATGCTGTCTAGGTTGGTCATAACTTTCCTTTCAAGGAGTAAGCGTCTTTTAATTTCATGGCTGCAATCACCATCTGCTAGGTGTTAAAGATTACAAAGTTAAAATAACTATAACAGTGTGGTACTGGCAGAGGAATGAATAAAAGGACAAATGAAACAGAATAGAGAGCCCAGAAATAATCCAAACATGTATGGATATTTGATATGTGACAGAGGTGGGACTGCAGAGCAGGGAGAGAGGGAAGGGTGTGTGTGTGTGAGAGAGGGAGACAGTGGGGGAAGAGACTAACTAACTTCAAAAAGCAGTGTTTATAGAAGAAATTATATGATACTAAAGATTTGCTTCAAAATAATCTACAGGAAGAAGGAGAAAAAGATAAGACATGATCTCTTGTTTAATAATTGTGTAAAATGAATATTTAATTTATGAAGGTTTATTATAGTGTTTTCTTTCCTTTTCATATGTTTGAAATCTTTTACAATCAGAACTTAAATAAGGAGATGATCTGAATGTCAGGGTGAGGAGTTCTACAGACCTGCTCTGTAGTGAAACAATCCTCAATGGTAAAAAATTATATATATATTTAAAAAAAAAAACATTAAAAATCTCTGTAAATTGTCCTAAAGTCATACAGCAAATGAAATGTTTACTCAAGAAAATCTACTAAACCTCAGTAAGAACAGTCAGAGTCTATGGGACTTGAGTCACAACCCACTCCCCTCTTCACCCCTCTCCAGTTCAGTATAAAGAAATTCACTCTGAGCAGATGTGGCCATGAATCAAGATTCAACTATACACTATTTACAAGGTACTTCTGATTCAAGATACAAAGAAGTTGAAAGTAAAAGTATTAAAAAAGATATATCATGTAAATAAGCATAAGAAAGCTGGAGCAGCTATATTAATATCAGACAAAAGACACTTTAAAATTATTTGCTATTGATAAAGAGTTTTATGATGATTAAAGTGTTAATATATTAGGAAGATGCAATAATTTTAAACATGTATATTTCTAACAACAGAGCCCCAAAATGCATGAAGCAAAACCCGGCAGAATTGAAGGGAGAAATAGTCAATTCAAAAATAATAGTTGGAGAATTCAATATCCCCTTTCAATATGGATAAAACAACTAGATTGAAGGTCAGCATGAAAATAGAAGACTTGACGGACTTTGTAAACCAACTAGTCCTAACACATCCAAAGATCAACTCTACCCAACAAAAACAGAAAATACATTCTTCTTAAGTACACATGGAACATTCTCCAGAACAGATATCTGCTAGGCCATAATACAAACTCAATAAAATTAAAATGATTGAAATCGCACAAAGTATGTTTTCTAACCACAGTGGAATGAAAATAGATATCAATATAGAAAGAAATTTGGGATACTAAAAATTATGTGAAAATTAACAGTGTACTCCTATATTACCAGTAAAAGAGGAAATCACAAGAAAAACTAGAAAATACTTTGAAGGCTCTCCCTGGTGGTCCAGTGTTTAAGACTCTGCGCTTCTATTGCAGGGGGAATGGGTTTGATCTTTGTTTGAGGGACTAAGACCCCACAAGCTAGAAATAATGCCCAATTCAGTAGCAATGAGCATGTTTTGTACCCCAGATTTTCATCTCCAAATTTCTCAGTAAAACAAATTAGAGATCCTTAGAAACTGGCCAATTCTTGATCTGGAGAAGAAAATATTAATAAAAGAAGCCTGGAATAGCTTATCATTCCAGAAAGCAAGAAAGCTATCAAAGATTAATATGACTATTTCAAAAGGAATCAAGAGTCAAATTGAGAAGTCTCCCCACTGAAAATATGTGACAACTTGAGCACAAATAAAATTAATAACTAAAATGAATTGAGATACATCAACCATTTTTTTCCCATTGAATTCATGATGTCCTTGGACTTCCCTGGTGGCTCAGAAGGTAAAGAATCCATCTGCAATGCAGGAGACCCAGATTCAGTCCCTGGGTTGGGAAGATTGCCTGGAGGAAGAAATGGCAACCCACTCCAGTATTCTTGCCTGGAGAATTCCATGGACAGAGGAGCCTGGTGGGCTACAGTCCATGGGGTCGCAAAGAGTTGGACATAATTGAGCAACTAACATTTTCACTTTCATTTTCATGATGTGCTTATAGTAAAACAAAAAAGAAAACATATTTTTCACTATTGGAGGTTACTAAGGAAGTAACTCATTTTGAAAATTGTTAAATTAAGGAAAAGAATCAAATATTTATCCTATTTATGAACTCTAAGATAGTTAATTAGTTGATGATGATAAGTTTCTCTAAGCAGAATTTTTCCAATAAATAAGAAAAGGGAGTGAGAGAGTTAAAATATCACTTTTTTGGTAACCTTTATGAATGAGCAAAAGTGAAAGTCACTCAGTCGTGTCTGACTCTTTGCCAGCCCATGAACTCTACAGTCCATGGGATTCTCCAGGCCAGAATACTGGAGTAGTTAGCCTTTCCCTTCTCCAGGAGATCTTCCTGACTCAGGGGGATTCTTTACCAACTGAGCTATCAGGGAAGCCCTTTATGAATGAATAGATCCTGGTAATAATTGTTCAGTGGTGACTACCATCACATCAGAAAAGACACCAGATAATATGTGTCTCCTGATGCGTTTATATCATCTGTGAAGTATTCTTGCTAAAAAAAAAAGAAAGAAACCAGAATCAAATCACATCTTTAGAGTCAGCTACCAACTTAAGGGAAATGCAGTGAAGAGAAACAGGGAAACTTGTTAAATGAAACTACAAGGGTTCTAATAACAAAACCCAGCCTGTGGGACAAACAACTCAGTTTCTTCAACAAATAAATTGCAGGAGGGGAAATGAAAGCGATAGGCAGAGGATAGAAAAAGAGGAAAGTGAAGGATCTATGGATTAAAAGAGTTTTAAGACTCTTACTTTACACCAAATACAAAGATTAACTAAAAATGGGTCAAAGACCTAAATGTAAGAGCTAAAACTATAAAAACTCTTAAAGGAAAACATAGGGGGAAAGCTTCATGACCTTGAATTTGGCAATGGTTTGTTGGATATGATACCAAAAGCACAGACAACAAAAGTGAAAGTAAATTGGAATACATCAACATTTTAAACTTCTACAATATCAAAGTGAAAGTCACTCAGTTGTGTCCGACTCTTTGCAAACCCACGGACTATACAGTCCATGGAATTCTCCAGGCCAGAATCCTGGAGTGGGTAGCCTTTCCCTTCTCCAAGGGATCTTCCCAACCCAGGAATTTAACTCAGGTCTCCTGCATTGCAGGTGGATTCTTTACCAGCTGAGCCACCAGGGAAGCCATCGAAAGACACAATTAAATTGAAATTTTAACCTATGCAATGGAGGAAAATATTTGCAAATCATGTATCTGACAAGGTATTAATATTCAGAATATATAAAGAACTCCTACAACTTAACCACAAAAAACAAACTGTTTTAAAAATGGGCAAAGGACTTGAATAGATATTTCTTCAAAGAAGATGTACAAAAGGCCAACAAGCAAGTGAAAGGATGCTTACAATTAGTTATTATGGAAGTACTGATCAAAACCACAATGGGTTACCACTTCATGCCCATTAGGATGGCTACAGTCTAAAAAAAAAAAAAAAAGAAAATCAGAAGATAACAAGAGTTGGCAAAGATGTAGAGAACTTGGAACCCTTGTGCGTCATTGCTGGAATATAAAATGGTATGGCCCCTAAGGAAAATGGTATGGTGGTCCCTGAAAAGAAAAAAAAGTAGAATTACCATAAGATCCAATAATTCCTTTTCTGGGTATATATCCAAAAGAATTTAAAGCAAGGTCTGGAAGATATTTGCCCACCCATGTCCATGGAAGCATTATTCACAATAGCAAAGACGTGGAAGCAACCCTAGTGTTCATCAACAGATGAACAGATAGATGAAATGTGGTATATACATACAATAGAATGGTATTGAGCCTTGAAAAGGAATAAAATTCTGATACATACCACAACACGGATAAACCTTGTGACCATTACGTTAAGTGCAATAAGCCAGCCACAAAAAGACAAATGTTGTATGATTGCACTTATTTGAGATACCTAGAGTAGTTGAATTCATAGAGACAGAAAGTAGAATGGTGGCTGCCAACCAAGGGAACAGGGGAGTGGGGAGTGCTGGTGTAATGAACACCGAGTTTCAGTTACGCAAGATGAAAAGAGTTCTGGAGATGGATGGTGACGATGGTGGTATAACAAAATGAATACACTTAATACTACACAACTGCACATTTAAAAATGGTTAAGATGGTAAATTTTATGTTTTGTGTATTTTACCACAATTAAAATTTTTTTAATTTTAATTTAAAAAATATTTAAGAAACAGCCAACTGCAATGTATGGATCTCACTTGGATTCTGTTCCATACATATGAACTGAAAACAAAGGAGGAGGGATTCCCTGGTGGTCCAATGGTTAGCACTCAGCTCTTTCACTGCTGGGGTCCCAGGTTCCATCCCTGGTTGGGGAACTAAGATCTCACAAACATAATGGAAAAAAGAGTAATGAAAAAGATCTCACAAGCTGTGCAGCCAAAAAAGGAAAAAAATTTCAATAGTAACTGTATATTTAATGAATTTTTATTATCCAATTTTTAAATGAGATATAGTATTATGGTTGCTTTTTAAAAAAAGAGTTCCTGTCTTGTAGAGATAGGTGCTAACATATTTATGGATAAAATAATTTGATGTCTGGAATATGTTTTAATACAGTGAAGGCAAGGGAATAGCTGGGGACAAAATAGATCGGCTAAGAGTCGATAATTGTTGAAGTTAGCTGATAGGTACATCAGTGTTCCTTCTCCCCCATTATGTATTTTTTTAAAATACTTCTTTGAGTTGAATGTTGGTGGTAGTTGATATTATTCTTTACTACTGGATATACATATAGGAAGGATACTATTTATGCCAATTTATTCTCAGCCTTACAATGACAGGCTTGTTTTCAACCTCATCTAGCAAATCTGTTCCCTTCTGTCAAATGCTGTGGAACTAAATAGTTCCCCACATTCCAATTTCTTAGAAGCCAGAATAAATAGCTATATACCACATGGCACCACCAGTCCCTGTTCACAGTCCAGAAATATCATTAGAAAATGGGGAAGAAATGCACGTCTGTCAGCTGACGGTATCATGTGAGCCACAGTGTCAAAAACCTGTGGACTGATTATTGCCCTACACACAGGACAGCGCTGGAGACGCCAAGACTGATTTTTAGGTTAAATTTATCCATGAAGGAAACAGAGAGGCAATGTTTATACAAAATGGTAGGAAACTGGATATGAAACACATCATCTAGCTGCTTCAAACCATTGTCCCAAGAGCTTGTTATTGAGTGAACAATTAGTTATTTCCTGCCATTTATTTTTAACTTTCATGTTTGCATTTTAAAGTATAGCATAATAAAATATTTTTGCTTCAGTTTTCCCTAATGAGTTTTACATTTTTATATTTTTCTATATTTCAGTATTTCTAGAATATGATACATAATATTACAAACAAACTTATATTCTTCTACTTTTATTTGGGAATTAAAATGGCTGTAAAAGGCACATTTATTTAAACTTTTCCTGAAGAGGATTAAAGAAACTAGAAAAAAAAAATATAATCATAGCCTTATTTAAATATGTTTTATCTCCCCTCTGAAGTCCTTCTTTGTATCCTGGTCCTCAGCTTACACAATAGTAGGAAGCCATTCTTGGCACATGTTTTTGCAACTGTAGGACACCTCAGAATCCGGTAAAACCAGTGCCCACCCCAAGTGTAAGGAAAAGATTGTTCAAGCATTTCCTTCAGTTCATAGAGGGAAAAATTTTCAAAATGGGTTAAACTCACATAATGGTGATCGACCATTTTGCCTTTTTGCATTTCTTTTTCTTGGGTATGGTCTTGATCACTGCCAAAGATCTGAATTCAAATCATGACTTGATATCAAAGCAGTTGAGATTGTTTGCCAACTCCAAGCTTGCTCTACTTGCCCCACACAGGCCAATAACATCCAAGAGACAAGGTGCTGAGGCACAGAATATGAATTTATTCAGAAAGCTAGCTGATTGAGAAGATGGTAGACTAATGGTCTCAAAATAACCATCTTATCAGGGTCTGGATGCCAGGATCCTTCCTAGAACAGAGAGGGGGAGAGGTGAGGTAAAGTAGAAAGGGGCATTAATCTTACAAATATCTCCTGGAATGGCTAGTCTTGGGGAGGGGATGTGTTAATTTTGTCCTTCCTGTAGCCACCTAGAAGTGGACAGGGTCCTGAACAAAGGCATTTTGGTTTAACATTCAGACAGAGAAGCAGGGTTCCCTGAGGCAGGCCTTTATGTATGGACAATATCCTTTTAGTAAACAAAAGCAAGGAGAAGCAAAGGTTAAAGTAAAAGAAACAGATTCAACAAGGAGTCAGTTCTTCCCTGTAACAGAGTGACCCGAGGAAAGTCACTGAACCCATTGTGGCTTTAGCCTCTTTGTTATATATTAAGAATGTTCCAGAAGATGAGCTTTAAAATACCATCCAGTTCTAAAATTCTGTGCTTTGAATTAAACCATGCAACAGGTTATATATTATATATGACAAGATTTATAGATGACCCCAAACCCAGTCTCCCCCATCACAGATTTTTATCCACTTTTCCATTCTTTTCACCTACTTTAAGTTAAAGACTCTTAACTATCACTACCATGAGAAAAGATGAGTGTTACTCACTCAGTCGTGTCCAACTCTTTGCAACCCCATGGACTGGGGCTTGCCAGGCTCTTCTGTCCATGGCATTCTTCAGGCAAGAATACTGGAGTGGGTTGCCATTTCCTTCTCCAAAAGAGCTTCCCAACCCAGGGATCAAACCCAGATCTCCAGCATTGCAGGCAGACTCTTTACCATCTGAGCCACCAGGGAAACTCAAGAAAAGAGAGAAATAATAAAGATGAAGAACACAGAAAACATGTAAAACTTTTTTCTAATCTCTGAGAAATGGAAAACTTTCTGCACTTTGTTTCTGTATGCCTAAATGGGTTTGCCTTACTAAAGATCAGATAAAATCTCTCAAACATGTTAAGCAATGATTACATTTTATTGTGCCCATCAAGTACATATTTAACTGACTAGATAGAATGGCCCTGTTTGATATCAGTATCACAAAATTGAGGAAGGAAATGAATGTTTGGACTTTGGATTTGAATCAGAAGACTTCAAGAGTCTGGGCTCAGAGTTAAAGACTCCAGGAAGCCCGAGTGACAATCTCCTCTTTAGTTAAATGGGAGTATAACATTAATACCTCTCTTCACAAGGTCATTGTGACAGTAAGTAAAAAATAATGTAGAGAACACCAGCTGAGAGCGGACAGGAGTACCTGACCAGAGGAAAAGAATATATTGAACCACGCAAAACTTGGTAGCACGAAGGAACTCGGGGGAGAAATAGGAGTGTTAATAGGACTGGACCTGCTCTCAGTGGGTCAGGGAACTGAAGCAGGGGTCGGATTCCCACATTGGGACAATCACTTAAGTCAGAGGAGAAACATTTAAGGCTGAGTGAAACAGCTGATCTGTGGCAGCCTAAAGAGAATGAGAATCAGGCAGTCCTTGCCACAGCCATACCTACCCCGGACAGGGACGCAGAGTTTGGGGATTGTGGAGCCATCCCAGGGCGAGGGCTGCTGTTGACTGTGGAGAGACGGATCAAAAGGAAGTGAGGGAGGAGACTGTGGTGGGAAATGCCTGTGGAGGAAAGCTGTGCAGCCATGGAAGCAAAGCGATACTGCTGAGTCACGCGTAGGGGGTGGAGCCATCACCATAGCCTCTCTCTCCCCACAGCCAGTATCAGCAGCTGAACAACAGAGGCTGGCCCATCAAATGCCTGATGCACTGAACTACAGAGTAGGACCCCAACCAGGGGGTGCCCTCTGTGTGCCTGACTTGCTGAACAACAGAGAAGGACCCCAGGCAAGGGAGCCCTCTAAGTACCTGAACAGGTGGAGCACAGAAAAAGACTGAGGAAAGAAGCCTTCTGATTGCCAACTACAAGAGGCTTGAAAAAAGACTTTGATAGGGCCGTAACTGCTGCGGCGGAGGCAGGCCATGTCCCCACACACTTGGCGCCACCAGGGTCCCCGCAAGTCAAGCAGCTGCGCCACCTTCATGCTCAATTCTCACTGGGGCAGAGGTGCCACAGGCAAAAACAGTCTTGGATCTATGCGCACAGGGTCACTTCGGTAGTGTCTGACTCTTTGCAACCCTGTAGACTGTGGCCTGCCGGGCTTCTTTGTCAGGGAGGGGTTCTCCAGGCAAGAATACTGAAGCGTATTGGCCAATACGGGTTGCCATACCCTTCTAGAGCACCCTTCTTCTGCTGCCCTGGCCACCAACTCCCGTGAGTATCTGGTGCTGCCAGAACCCCTGCGACCTAAGCAGCTGCACCACCTCCACACCTGGCCCTCACAGGGGCAAACCCCAGTGGACAGCCCATATCCAGAGGTGGAAATAAAACCACAATTGAAACCCAGGAGCAGTGTGGCTAAGGAAGAAGACCCAAAACCTTCCCACCAGCTGTACAAGCTGCAGATTAAATCCACATGATCAACTAGGCAGACTCTGTGTCTATAGAATATATAAAATGTCATTGAAAGCTCCCACAAAAGAAAATGCACTAGTTCTGATAGCTGTGGACATTGGAGGCAACAACACATAGGAGTAGGAACAGATGAGAATCTGAGCTGCCCCCACAGAAGGTCCAGAGATGGGCGCAGTGTTGGAGGTCATCCTAGGGAAGGGAGGTGGACTGTGACTCCCGGTGAGGGAGATTCTGACAGCAGTGACTCAAGAAAAACACTTATTATTCTTATGTTTTGACTTGTTCTCTAGATTCTTTTGGATTTTTTTTCCCTTTTTTTTCTTTTTTTACCCCCTCTGTTGCAGTTGTTGATTTTATTGGAACTATGAAATCTAATTAAGCTTTTGAGCTTTTTTATTTTAGTCACCTTTTTTATTGTTGTTATAAACCTCTGCCTCTACGTTGAGCTTTTGCAGCTCTGTGGAGGTTTTTTTTTCTTTCTTTTAGTTTTAATTTTTTAAACCTATTATTACTTTTTCTACATTTATCCCTTTGTTTGTTTTTCCTACCGTTCTTTTCCCCTTGCAGTTAATCTAATATATATAAATCTTCTTTATCTACCTCTATGTAACTTTGCATATCTATTCTTTCTTTCTTTCCTTTCCTCTCAACGTATTAGTCAGTTTTATTTTCATTGCTTTATTCCCCACTTGGCACCGTGCTTTAGTTTTGTTTTCCAGTTTGTGCTTAGTTTTGTTCTAGTAGATATAATTTTTGGTTTCCTTTGTTTGCCAGGTCAATCTATACTACTTTATTTTTGTTGGACTGCTTTGATTTTGCTTATGGGTGTATATGTATATGTGTATATTCAGTCACACTTTTTATTGTTGCTATAAACCTCTGCCTCTACATTGGGCTTTCGTAGTTCTGTGGAGTTTTCCTTTTCTTTCCTTTTTTTCTTTCTTCTTCCATCTTTTTTTTCCCTCTTTTTGATAATTTTAACTTTAAAATTTTTTAAACCTAGTATACTTTTTCTACATTCATTCCTTTGCCTTTCTATTGTTATTTTCCCCTTGCAGTTAATCTTTAATGTATGTAAATATTCTTCATCTACCTCTGTTTAACTTTGCATATCTATTCTTTCTTTTCTTTCCTCTTAACATATTTGTTGGTTTTGTTTTCATTGCTTTATTCTCCACTTGGCACCTTGCTTTAGTTTTGTTTTCCACTTTGTGCTTTAGTTTTGTTCATAACTGGTAAATATAATTTTTTATTTACTTTGTTGGCTGAATCAATCTACTGTACTTTATTTTTGTTGCACTGTTTTTACTTTGCTCATGGGTGTATATGTATATACATTACATATGTATATGTAGTGTATGTTCCATATTTTAATTATTACTTGCCTGATTTTGTTAAGTGCCATTTGTCTTAGATTCATCTTTGGCTTCTCGTTTGTGGATATTTGTTTTAATCTCACTTAATGCCAAGCCAGGTTTCAGAAGTACGTGAACCGTGAACTTCTAGATGTTCAAGCTGGTTTTAGAAAAGGCAGAGGAACCAGAGATCAAATGGCTAACATCCGCTGGATCATCGAAAAAGCAAGAGAGTTCCAGAAAAACATCTATTTCTGCTTTATTGACTATGCCAAAGCCTTTGACTGTGTGGATCACAAAAAACTGTGGGAAATTCTGAAAGAGATGGGAATACCAGACCACCTGACCTGCCTCTTGAGAAACCTATATGCAGGTCAGGAAGCAACAGTTAGAACTGGACATGGAACAACAAACTGGTTCCAAATAGGAAAAGGAGTACATCAAGGCTCTATATTGTCACCCTGCTTCTTTAACTTATATGCAGAGTACATCATGAGAAACGCTGGGCTGGAGGAAGCACAAGCTGGAATCAAGATTGCCAGGAGACATATCAATAATCTCAGATATGCAGATGACACCACCCTTATGGCAGAAAGTGAAGAACTAAATAGCCTCTTGATGAAAGTGAAAGAGGAGAGTGAAAAAGTTGGCTTAAACCTCAACATTCAGAAAACGAAGATCATGGCATCTGGTCCCATCACTTCATGGCAAAGAGATGGGAAACAGTGGACACAGTGGCTGACTTTATTTTTCTAGGCTCCAATATCACTGCAGATGGTGATTGCAGCCATGAAATTAAAAGACGCTTGCTCTTTGGAAGGAAAGTTATGACCAACCTGTTGTTGCTGCTGCTGCTAAGTCGCTTCAGTCGTGTCCGACTCTGTGTGACCCCATAGACGGCAGCCCACCAGGCTCCCCCATCCCTGGGATTCTCCAGGCAAGAACACTGGAGTGGGTTGCCATTTCCTTCTCCAACGCATGAAAGTGAAAAGTGAAAGTGAAGTTGCTCAGTCGTGTCCAACTCTTAGCGACCTCATGGACTGCAGCCCACCAGGCTCCTCCGTCCATGGGATTTTCCAGGCTAGAGTACTGGAGTGGGGTGCCATTGCCTTCTCTGATTACCAACCTAGACAGCATATTAAAAAGCAGAGACATTACTTTGCCAACAAAGGTCCATCTAGTCAAGGCTATGGTTTTTCCAGTAGTCATGTATGGATGTGAGAGCTGGACTATAAAGAAGGCTGAGCACTGAAGAATTGATGCTTTTGAATGGTGGTGTTGGACAAGACTCTTGAGAGTCCCTTGGACTGCAAGGAGATCCAACCAGTCCATCCTAAAGGAGATCAGTCCTGGGTGTTCATTGGAAGGATTGATGTTGAAGCTGAAACTCCAATACTTTGGCCACCTGATGTGAAGAGCTGACTCATTGGAAAAGACCCTGATGCTGGGAAAGATTGAGGGCAGGAGGAGAAGGGGACGACAGGGGATGAGAAGGTTGAATGGCATCACTGACTCGGGTGGACTCCGGGAGTTGGTGATGGACAGGGAGGCCTTGTATGCTGCGGTTCATGGTGTCACAGAGTCGGACACGACTGAGCAACTGAACTGAACTGAACTGAATGCCATGATAAACCACTTGTGGAATCCTCGTTCCTGACCAGAGATCAAGGCCTGAGCCTTTGGAGTGGGAACACTGATTCCAAGACCCTAGACTACCATAGAACTAACCCTCCTGCTAAGTCACTTCAGTCGTGTCCAACTCTGTGCGACCCCATAGACAGCAGCCCACCAGGCTCCCCCGTCCCTGGGATTCTCCAGTCCATGGGATCTTCCAGGCAAGAGTACTGGAGTGGGGTGCCATTGCCTTCTCCTAGAACTAACCCTGCTGCTGCTGCTAAGTTGCTTCAGTTGTGTCTGACTCTGTGTGACCCCGTGGACTGTAGCCCACCAGGCTCCTCCGTCCATGGGATTTTCCAGGCAAGAGTACTGGAGTGGCGTGCCATTGCCTTCTCCAGAGCTAACCCTAGGGAGTATAGAATAGTGAGAACTCACACAAAGGGAACCACTGTAATACAACACCTGGCATCACCCAACACCAGTAGCACCCCATGCAGGACGCCTCATCTAAACAGCAAACAAAACAAAAATACAAACCAAATCACCAGCATACAGGATTACCACCTCACTCCATCTTGTCCATCAGAGGAAAAACAAACAAACAAACAAACAAACAAAAACTCAGCACAAATCTCACCCTATATGAAGCTTACAGAAACCACTGGACCAACCTTAGGAGGGCAAAAGTCAAAAGGAAGAAAGAATTCAACCTTGAAACCCGGGAAAAGAAAACCTCAAACGTAAGTTAAAAAAAAAAATAAAGGCAGAGAAATACTACACAAATGAAGAAACAAACTAGAAACAGAGAAGTTCAAATAAATGAAGAGGAAATAGGGAAACTACCTGAAAAAGAATTCAGAATAATGATACTAAAGATGATCAAAAACCTTGAAAACAAAATGGAGAAAATGAAAAATCAATTAACAAAGACCTATAAGAAGTAAAGAATAAACATACAGAGACAACACAATTACTGAAATTAAAAATACTCTAGAAGGAATCAATAGCAGAATATCTGAAGCAGAAGAATGAATCAGTGAACTGGAAGATAAAATGGTGTAAATAACTTCTGAAGAGCAGAATAAAGTAAAAAGAATGAAAAGAACTGAAGATAGTCTCAGAGACCACTGGGACAAAATCAGATGCACCAACATTCGAATTACTGGGGTCCCAGAAGAAGAGGAGAGTAAGAAAGCATATCAGAGATATGATGATTCATCTCTTCAGAGATGAAGAGATTATAGTTGAAAATTTCCCCAACATGAAAAAGGAAATAGTTGATCAAGTCCAAGAGATGCAAAGAGTCCCATACAGGATAAACCCAAGGAGAAACATACCAAGACACATACTAATCAAACTAACGAAGACTAAACACAAAGAAAGAAAATTAAAAGCAGCAAGGGAGAAGCAACAAGTAGCTTACAAGGGAAACCCCATATGCTTAACAGCTGATCTTTCAGCAGAAACTCTGCTGGCCAGAAGAGAATGGCAGGATATATTTAAAGTACTGCATGGGAAAAATCTACAACCAAGGTTACAGTACCCAGCAAGGATCTCATTCAAAATTGATGGAGAAATTAAAAGCTTTTCAGACAAGCAAAAGTTAAGAGAATTCAGTACCACAAACCAGCTTTACAACAAATGTTAAAAGGACTTATATAGTCAAGAAATACAACAGAAGAAAAAAGATCTATATAATGAACCCCAAACAATTAAGAAAATGGCAATAGGAACAGATATATCAATAATTACTTTAAATGTAAGTGGATTACATGCTCCAACCAAAAGACACAGACTGGCTGAATGGGTACAAAAACAAGACCCATATATATGCTGTCTACAAGAAACCCATATAGACATCAAGACACATATAGACTGAAAGTAAGAGGATGGAAAAATATATTCCATGAAAATGGGAAGCAAAAGAAAGCTGGAGTAGCAACCCTCAGATCAGACAAAATAGACCTTAAAATAAAGAAGATTACAAGAGATAAGGAAGGACCCTACATAATGATCAAGGGGTCAATCCAAGAAGACACAACAATTGTAAATATCTATGCACCCAACTCAGGAGCACCTCAATACATAAGACAAACACACATAAAAGGAAAAATTGAGAGTAACACAATAATAGTAGGAGACTTTAACACCCCACTCACACCAATGGACAGATCATCAAAACAGAAAATTAATAAGAAAACACAAGTCTTAAATGATACATTAGATGAAATGGATCTCATTGTTTGCTTCAGGGCATTCCATCCAAATGCAGAAGAATACATCTTCTTCTCAAATGCACATGAAACATTCTCCAGGATAGACCATATCTTGGGTCACAGATCAAACCTCAGTAAATTTAAGAAAATTGAAATCATATCAAGCATCTTCTCCAACCACAACACTATGAGACTAGATATCAATTACAATAAAAAAGCTGTAAGAATCACAAACACATGGAGATTAAACAACACATTTCTAAATAACCAACAGGTTACTGAAGAAATCAAAAGGGAAATAAAAAAATTTCTAGAAACAAATGACATTGAGAACACGACAACTCAAAAAAACAAAACAAAACAAACAAACAAAAAAAAAACACAAAAAACTATGGGATGCAACCAGAGCAGTCCTAAGAGGGAAGTTTATAGCAATACAATCCTACCTCAAGAAACAAGAAAAACATCGAATAGACAACCCAACTTTATACCTAAAACAACTGGAAAAAGAAAAACAAAACAAATAAACCCCCAAAATTGATAGAAGGAAAGAAATCATAAAGATCTGAGCAGAATTAAATGAAAAAGAAATGAAAGAAACAATAGTAAAGATTAATAATACTAAAAAAGTGGTTCTTTGAGAAGATAAACAAAATTGACAAACCTTTGGCCAGACTCATCAGGAAAAACAGAGAGAAGAATGAAATCAGCAAAATTAGAAATGAAAAAGGAGAGGTTACAACAGACAATGCAGAAATATAAAGGATTATTAGAGACTATTATGAACAACCATATGGCAATAAAATGGATAACCTGGAAGAAATGGACAGATTCTTAGAAAAGTTCAATCTTCCAAGACTGAATCAGGAAGAAATAGAAATTATGAACAACCCAGTTACAAGCACTGAAATTGAAGCTATGATCAAAAATCTCCCCAAAACAAAAGCCCAGGACCAGACAACTTCACAGGAGAATTCTATCAAACATTTAGAGAAGAGCTAATGCCTAGCCTTCTAAAACTCTTTCAAAAAAATTGCAGAGGAAGGAACACTTCTAAACTCATTCTATGAGGCCACCATCACCCTGATACCAAAACCAAAGACAACACAAAAAAAGAAAACTACAGCCCAATATCACTGATGAACATAGACACAAAAATCTTCAACAAAATTTTAGCAAACAGAATTCAGCAACACATCAAAAAGCTCATACACCATGATCAAGTTGGGTTTATTCCAGTAATGCAAGGATTGTTCAGTATATGCAAATAAATCAATGTGATACACCATATCAACAAATTGAAAAATAAAAACCATATGATCATCTCAATAGATGCAGAAAAAGCCTTTGACAAAATTCAGCACCCATTTATGATTAAAACTCTTCAAAAAATGGGCATAGAAGGAACCTACCTGAACATAGTAAAGACCATATATAATAAGCCTACAGCAAACATTATTCTCAATGGTGAAAAACTGAAAGCATTCCCTCTAACATCAGGAACAAGACAAGGGTGCCCATCTTCACCACTATTATTCAACATAGTTCTGGAAGTCCTAGCTACAGCAATCAGAAAAGAAAAGGAAATAAAAGGAATCCAGATCGAAAAAGAAGAAGTAAAGCTCTCACTGTTTTCAGATGACATGATACCGTACGTAGAAAACCCTAAAGATAGTATCAGAAAATTACTAGAGCTAATCAGTGAATTCAGCGAAGTTGCAGGATACAAAATCAATACACAGAAATCACTTGCATTTCTATATACTAACAATAAAAAATCAGAAAAATTAAGGAATCAATCCTATTCACCATTGCAACAAAAAGAATCAAATATCTCGGAATAAACTTACCTAAGGAGACAAAAGAACTGTGCACAGAAAATTATAAGACACTAATGAAAGAAATCAAAGATGACATAAACAGATGGAGGGATATTCCATGTTCCTGGGTAGGAAGAATCAATATTGTGAAAATGACTATACTACCAAATGTAATCTACAGATTCAATGTGATCCCTATCAAATTACCAATGGCATTTTTCACAGAACTAGAACAAAAAATTTCACAATTCATATGGAAACACAGAAGACCCCGGATAGCCAAAGCAGTCTTGAGGAAGAAGAATGGAGCTGGAGGAATCAACCATCCTGACTTCAGATTATACTACAAAGCTACAGTCATCAGGACAGTATGGTACTGGCACAAAAACAGAAATATAGACCAATGGAACAAGATAGAAAGCCCATAAATAAACCCATGCACCTATGGGTACCTTATATTTGACAAAGGAGGCAAGAATACACAATGGGGCAAAGACAGCCTCTTCAATAAAAGGTGCTGGGAAAACTGGACAGCTACGTGTAAAAGAATGAAATTAGAACACTTCCTAACACCATACACAACGATAAATTCAAAATGATTAAAGACCTAAGTGTAAGACCAGAAACTATAAAACTCTTAGAGGAAAACATAGGCAGAACACTCAATAACATAAATCAAAGCAAGATCCTCTATGACCCACCTCCTAGAATAATGGAAATGAACACAAAAGTAAACAAGTGGGACCTGATTCAACTTAAAAGCTTTTGCATGGCAAAGGAAACCATAAGTAAGGTGAAAATACAACTCTCAGAATGGGAGAAAATAATAGCAAATGAAACAACTGACAAAAGATTAATTTCCAAAATATACAAGCAGCTCATACAACTCAATATCAGAAAAACAAACAACCCAATTGAAAAGTGGGGAAAAGACCTAAACAGACATTTCTCCAGAGAAGACATACAGATGGCTAACAAACACATGAAAAGATTCTCAACATCGCTCATTATTAGAGAAATGCCCATCAAAACTGCAATGAGATATCACCTCACACCAGTCAGAATGGCCAGCATCAAAAAGTCTACAAACAACAAATGCTGGAGAGGGTGCGGAGAAAAGGGAACACTCTTGTACTGTTGATGGGAATGTAAATTGATACAGCCACTATGGAAGATGGTATGGAGATTCCTTAAAAAAACTAGGAATAAAACCACCATATGACCCAGCAACCCTACTCCTAGGCATATACCCTGAGGAAACCAAAATTGAAAAAGACACATGTATCCCATTGTTCATTGCAGCACTATTTACAATAGCTAGAATATGGAAGCAACTTTTATGCCCATCAACAGATGAATGGATAAAGAAGCTGTGGTGCTTGCTTAGTCACTCTAGTTGTGTCTGACTCTCTGTGATCCCATGGACCATGGCCTACCAGGTTCCTCTGTCCATAGGCTTCTCCAGGCAAGAATACTGGAGTGGGCTGCCATTTCCTTCTCCAGTGAGAAAGTATGAAGTGAGTGAAGTTAGTGAATTGAAGTTGCTCAGTCGTGTCCGACTCTTTGCAGTCCCATGGACTGTAGCCTACCAGGCTCCTCTGTCCATGGGATTTTCCAGGCAAGAGTACTGGAGTGGGTTGCCATTTCCTTCTCTGAAAGAAGCTGTGGTACATATACACAATGGAATATTACTCAGTCATAAAAACACATAAAAACACATTTGAGTCAGTTCTGATGAGGTGGATGAACCTAGAATCTATTACACAGAATGAAGTGAATCAGAAAGAGAAGGATAAATATCATATTCTAATGCATATATATGGAATCTAGAAAAATGGTACTGAAGAATTTATTTACAGGGCAGCAATGGAGAAATAGACATAGAGAATAAACTTACGGACATGGGGAGAGGGGAGGAGATGGTGAGATGTATGGAAAGAGTAACATGGAAACTTATATTACCATATGTAAAATAGATAGCCAACGGGAATTTGCTGTATGGCTCAGGAAACTCAAACAGGGGCTCTGTATCAATCTAGAGGGGTGGGATGGGGTGGGAGATGGGAGGGAGGTTCAAAAGGGAGGGGATATATGTATACCTTAGGCTGATTCATGCTGAGGTTTGACAGAAAACAACAAAATTCTGTA
Organism: Bubalus kerabau; assembly: GCF_029407905.1. Lineage (NCBI taxonomy): Eukaryota > Metazoa > Chordata > Mammalia > Artiodactyla > Bovidae > Bubalus > Bubalus kerabau. The sequence continues at coordinate 18,796,570 of NC_073635.1, read as the reverse complement.
AAGCAATTATCCTTCAATAAAAAAATAATGTAAAAACACTGCTACATAGCAGGTGTTCAGACTACACTCTTCCTGCCTTCCTTTCTTCTTTCTAATATCATTCACAATAATAATAATAGGTACCCCAAAATATTTGTTAACTGAAGAATTTATTGGATGATATTTTAAAAGGCAGCATAAGACTAATAGGGAAAGAAGGGAAAAACTTTCAAGACTGATCAAATAGAAAAAACTTAGAAAGACATATGCCAAATGTAAATGGTAGTCTTCTTTAGATTGTGGGAATGCACTTGCTTTTTATTTTTGTATTTATTGCCATCTGTATTTTCTAATTGTTCCACAGGGAATGTATTATATCATAATTAAGAATTTTAAAATAGAGTTTTATTTAAAATAAAGAATTTTAAATAAAACAAGATTTTAATTAAAAATCCACCTGAACCCATCAATCAAGCTGATCATCACTTCCTACTGACATGATGTTATAGGAAGATTACAGCACAGCCAGTGAAATGCTCTTGCCAAAATAAGTAACCTGAATTTAATTCCTCATCCAAATGTAACTCAGTTTACAAAAAATACAAGAGATACAGGAGAATTTTAAATGATTTCATGGAAATGCAATCAGAAAAGTCCAAAATTTAAGAAATACTACAGGACACTTGACCCAACTTTTCAGTCAATGAATGTTAGGAGGGTGGAGAAGGGAAAATGAAATCATATATTAAAAGAGATGTAAAGGCTATAACAGTTATTGCACAGCAGAAACTAGCACAACATTGTAAAGCAATTATCCTCCAATTAAAAATTTTTTTAAATGATATACCAATTAAATGCAAAGTAAGGACCTTGCTTAAATCCCAGTTCAAAAAAACCAACTATCAAAAGCCAGTTGAACATAGATTTAGATATACATTAGTTGATTAAAAAATGTTAGTTTTGTTGAGGATGGGGATAACAGTCTTGTGATTTTTGCTAAAAAAAGAAAAAAGAGAGTATTCATGGGTGAAATGATACTTGAGAGTTACTAAAATACTCCAACAGAAATAAAAGTAAAACAAGGGAGGGATAGATGAAATAATAAAGAAAATATTGCTAATAGGTGGTGCTGGAGAAGACTCTTGCGAGTCCCTTGGACTGCAAGGAGATCCAACCAGTCCATCCTAAAGGAGACCAGTCCTGGGTATTCATTGGAAGGACTGATGCTGAGGCTGAAACTCCAATACTTTGGCTACCTCATGTGAAGAGTTGACTCATTGGAAAAGTCCCTGATGCTGGGAGGGATTGGGGGCAGGAGGAGAAGGGGACGACTGAGGATGAGGTGGCTGGATGGCATCACCAACTCGATGGACCTGAGTTTGGGTGAACTCTGGGAGTTGGTGATGGACAGGGAGGCCTGGCGTGCTGCAATTCAGAGTTGGACGTGACTGAGCGACTGAACTGAACTGAACTGAACTGAAAGCTCAGTGATGAGCTCATGAGAATTTATTATACTTTTGTTTCTATCTTTGTATCTGTATTGGAAATTCTCCATAATTAAAAGTCAAAGATGAAGACTGGCTAAGACTCCAAATTCCCAATGTAGGGGGTCCGGGTTCAATCCCTGGTCATGGCACTAGATCCCATGTGCTACAACTGAAGATCCCGCATGCTCAATGAAAATTAAAGATCCTGTGTGCTGCAACTAAGACCCAGCGCAGCCAAAAAAACAGTCAAAGATGTATGTGATATTTAAAAGACAAAATAGTGGTCAACAGCAAAATGTCTCTTCTGTTCCTGCTCTTTCCTTGCTGTTCTCTCAGCTTGGTCTTGTGGTCCAGTCACATAGCATGTGGCCATACAATCTGTATGTCTAAGAAGGGCTGGCTGGGTCAATAATATTGAAAACTGAGTTTCAAAGTCATTTCCAAGAGATCTTAGATTTTTAATAGTCATTCCAGGAAGCCTGTGACTTCTGGGTAAAGGTGTGACTTCTGGGTAAAGATATGACTTACAGAGAAAAGGACCTTCCATGTTCTAAAGATTGATTCTTTGTGAAATAACTGGTCAACAAGCCATACCTGGTCTCAAGCTCATCTTTCTAAGTGAATTGCATTGACAGTCATCAACTTTGAAACAAGGAAGTTTCTACCAATTAGCTTGCGTTTTCCTCATGGGTTTTTGTTTAATTGTATGTTTTGTTGTTTAGGGTTTTTCTGGTCTGAACTCTTTCACCCTGTGGTTTTTCTGCTCTGGTTTAAGTTCTCCCCACCTGCAATGCCTTGTTTGTGTGGCTCTGTGACCAAATAGAGCCAGCACTCTTAATCCTTGGCCAGACCCCTCTGCCTAGAGTTAATCTATTCCAGACTTGTTTAATTTAGCGAAGTCCTTCACAGAAACCACATAAATATTTGACTTTGCACTTTCAGTTTTTATATGTACATGGCTTCTTAAAAAGCCGATTACTCTGTTTTCCATATTTATTATTTCTGACCAGAATTTGATGTGGAATGCCCTTTTCTTACAAAAGCCATAGTAACCATCTTCCTGACCATGGTCTCTGAGTATCTGGGGAAGATGAGTCAGGTATACAAGATTCACTACCCTCCCAGCCACAAGATCAATCCTTGGCTCCAAACTGAGCTGATACACCATTGAAGTGATATTATATCATTCTCATGCTGCTGCTGCTGCTAAGTCGCTTCAGTCGTGTCCGACTCTGTGCAACCCCATAGACGGCAGCCCACCAGACTCCCCTGTCCCTGGGATTCTCCAGGCAAGAACACTGGAGTGGGTTGCCATTTCCTTCCCCAATCACTCTCATAGATCCTATCAAAATCTGCAGAACAAATTTTAGCTGTTTCTGAAATACAAAAAGAGGTGATCTATAAAACAGTTTTATTAGTCAACATCTTTTCTTCTGCTAGAAAGAATGAGATTTATAGGGAAAGAGAGGGAAGCTTATCATGCTCCTTTCAACCAATACCTCCAGGCAGACAGAAATTGCAGACTCCTTTAGGTCAGAGCTTAGTGCTATAATCTGCACACAAGAGTGCTCACGAATGTACTTCTTTTCCACCAGGGATTTGGATTTTCTGGGTCATCTAGCAAAAATAGTTTACTATAGAAGCAATGTTGACTTAAAAAATAGATCACAAGTAGGATTACATATGTGAAGGAAGTCTCTGTTATACTAGACCCTTGATAAAATTATCTGTTGGACTGAATCGATGAGCAGTTACGGTTTCTGTTTTGAGTCTCCATACCACTCACACTCATTCAGACCCCAGAATATTCAGTGTTGAATAAGCAGGACCTTTCTCAGAATGTTGCTTCCAAGAGGCCTTTCATTTGTCAATTGGACTGAACTTCAGCCTTTTATTGTCCAATGTGATTCAGCCTTATCACATTCAAGGGATCCCTAGATTAGAGGCAATTTGAACTTTAGACATTAAATAAGAAAATAAATTTTCTTATACTCTGGCTGCTGAAGACACAGTATCCAGCCCACTGTCCTAACAAAACCAGTGCCAAGTCTGAGGTGTACGTAGCTTGCATTCCCACGGTCATGAAAAGAAAGTGTTAATCGGTCAGTCATGTCCGACTCCTCGCGACTCCATGGACTGTAGCCCGCCAGGCTCCTCAGTCCAAGGGATTCCCCAGGCAAGAATACTGGAGTGGGTTGCCATGCCCTTCTCCAGGACCCAGGAATCAAACCTGGGTATCCTGCATTGCAGGCAGATTCTTTACCGTCTGAACCACCAAGGAAGCCCATTCCAACCCCTAAATGACACTCTGAAACTCAAAGGGAAGAAAAAAGCCAAAAGAGAGGTTTGGTTTGACAATAACAGCCGCTAAAGTCTTTACAAAGATACCAAATTTGGGGGGAGACTACATAGAACGATGTTAAATGCATTGAACAAAATTACTTCAGTAAATCTTTATTATTTATGATGTGCCAGCTGCCATTCTAGGTACTGGGGAGGGGATATAGCATGAACAAAAAGAGTCAAGTCTCTGTTGTCAGGGAACTTAACATTTCACTTGGGGAAACAAGCAACAAATATGCACAAAAATAAAGATATAATAGGTCCGGTGATAATAAGAATCATGGAAAAAGTAAGGCATTATGGTAACTCATGGCTTCTAAGAGGACAGACCAGAAAACTCTTAGACCCTGTGGAGTGTAGGCAGAGATAAAAGGAGATTATCAAAGCCACAAAGTCACCCACACACAAGGCCCTGATGATCGGTCTCACTGTGCAGCAGCATGATAAGACAGGTGGTTTCCAGCTGCTGGATGCCAAGGGGTGAGGGGAGACGGGGAAGGCAAAGCCCGCAGTTCTGTGCTCCTCAACCCGAGTGGACATTTCACTCCAGGTGGCCTGAGCGGACCACAGAATCCCAGAGGAGCTTCCATGAGAAAACAGGGGAGGCTGTAGAGAGTGTTCCCAACCACTTTTTAAAAAATAAATTCTCCTTTTTAATATTTATTTTTATTTGGCTGCTCCAGGTCTTAGCCGTGGCATGTGGGATTTAGTTCCCTGACCCAGTCTCCCTGCACTGGGAGCTCGGAGTCTTAGTCACTGGACCACCAGGGAAGTCCCCCCAGTCACTTTCTTACTTCTTTCTTCTTTACATTACTTATTGGCTGTTTTAAGAGCACTGAGTGAAGTTCTTGTCATCATTTTTGCCCTTCCTTCAACTGGAAGCAGTCTTCGTGGTCTGGCCTGGGTTGGGTGAAGAACACAGTACAAATTGACATTGCTGGTGTTGAGGGTGGAGGTGGGATTCACTTTAGAAAAGGTGCTCAGACCAGACCTATCCAATGAAGTGACGCTGAGGAAAGACATGGATAAAGTAAGGCAGTGAGCCTTGGGCTGTATGTAGGGGCTGGAGGTAGGAAGAGTGGAATTCCTGGCCCAGAAATAGCAAGTGTTAAAGTTCTGAGGCAGGATTGCTCTAGGTAGTTTAAAGAAAGGCGAGGCAGCCTCATGACGAGAGGAGCGAGAAAGGGGAGAGAGAGCCAGTGAAGGGGAGGTCGGGGGATTACTTCTGGCCTTGCAGAACATGTGAGAACTTTGACTTTTATTCTGAATGAAAATGGATTGCGGTGACTGACGTTAACTGAGACTGGGGAAGGACCACTCTAGCTGCCCTGTTTGGCAGGGACAAAGGCTCTAGGGACCAAAGGGCCTAGGCTCTAGGGACCAAAGACAGAAGCAGCAAGACTGCTTAGGAGGCTGCTTGACTGATCCAAGCGAGAGCTGACAGTGGCTCTGACTAGCATGTTAGCAGTAGGGAGAGTGAGAAGGGGCTGGCTTCCTGACAGTCTGTATTTTGAGGATAGAGCACGCCAGATTTGCTCCTTGATTAGGTGTGAGGTTTCTGAAAAAGAGAAGTATCAAGGATGAAGACACATTTTTAGCTTGAGCAATTGAGAAAAGAGTTGACATGAGAATATGGAAGGGCTAGCTTATTTCTTTTTTTTTTTTGTGGAGGTGGGTGGGGTGGATAAAATTTTCCTTTGAATATGCTGAATCTGGTATGCCTACTGGACACGTAAAATGAGGATGTGAAAAGATAGCAACTATAGCCTTGGTGCTGTTTAGTTGCTACGTCATGTCTGACTCTCTGTAACCCCATGGACTGCAGCACACCTGGCCTCCCTATCCCTCGCTATCGGCCAAGTTCATGAATCGGTGATGCTATCCAACCTTTAGCTTAGGGGGGATTTAAATGAGAAGTTTCCCAAATGACAGATGTTTATTTGAAGGGATAAGTTATGTGCTTGCCTTGGCCTTCAGTTTCAAAACAATGGGGAACTAAAATTTATAAGTTGTTTTTAGTGTTTATGATATAAATCTAATACTGGGACTGCTATATTTCCACTCCCCCTCCCCATCCAGATGTGAGGTTTACGATAAAGATACTTTCACAATGAAAACATTAAACAAAGATTTTAAAACATGAGCTATCCACAAAGAATTGTGCTTGAATGCTCATACCAACTTTATCCATAATAGCCAAGCATTGGAAATAACTCCACATGCAGGAGAAATGATAAATTATAGTATTTATTAAAAAGTAAAATTGTTGTTCACTTGCTAAGTCATGTCCAACTCTTTGGCAACCTCATGGATTGTAGCCTGCCAGGCTCCTCTGTCCATAGAATTCTCCAGGCAAGAACACTGAAGTGGGTTGCCACTTCCTCCTCCAGGGGATCTTCCCAACCCAGGGATTGAACCCGTGTCTCCTGCTTTGGCAGGTGAATTCTTTACCACTGCACAACCTGGGAAGCCCCTAGGTAAAATACTACTCAGCAATTAAAAAGAAATACTGATTCATGCAACAACATGGATGTCAAAAATATTGAGTGAAAAAAGCCAGACTAAAAGATTACAAGTTCTATGATTCAAGTAAATATCAAGAACAACCAAAAACTAATCTAGGGTCATAGAATTCAGCAAGTAGTTGCATCAGATGGAGGAAAAATTGATTGGAAAGGAGTACAAGGAAACTCTCTGGGGTAATGAAGTTGTTCTGATGATTGTTAACCCAGACATAGAAAATTGTCATAATTCACTGTATTGAATACATGTACATTTTATTAAATGTAAATTCCATCTAAAATACACAACAGGACATAAGCCAACCATTGAAAGGGTTATATACTACTGAAAAACCTGGGCAGAAAGCAATTCATCTAACTGAGCACAAACTGGGAGCTCTGAGTTTTCCAGCAATCAAAGCAAAAGGGAAGCATTATTTAGCTCTATTATCTAATATCAGCATGCATAAAATAAAAAAAATTTTCCTATCACTGCATTTTAGAGAATATCCAGGGGAACTCCCTGGCAGTCCAGTGGTTAAGACTCAGCACTTTCAATGCGGGGGGTGTGAGCTCCATTTCTGCTCAGGGAACTAAGATCCAGCATGCCAAAGTGTAGTCAAAAAACAAAAAAGACTCTTTAGATAAAAATATATTACAATTTTTTTCAATAAAACCTTCATAAAAGTTGAAAAACATTTTGGGCTAATTTTTATTTCTGTCAGTCCTCAACAGAAGTAAGAGAATATTAAGTTATGGGTCCATGAAGGAGGGCCTCCCTGGTGGCTCAGTGGTAAAGAATCTGCCTGCAATGCGGGTGACACGGGTTCGATTTTTGGGTCAGGAAGATCCCCCGGAGAAGGGAACGGCTACCCACTCCAGTATTCTTGCCTGGAGAATTCCACGGACAAAGAGAGCCTGGCAGACTATAGTGCATAGGGTTGCAAAAAGTCGGACACTGAGCAACTTTCACTATGAAGGAATTTCTATGGGGAACCTGAAGGAGGCATTCAAGGTAGCTTTCTAGACTGCCACCTAGCTGCAAGGATAGAATCTAGGGACTCATTCTTGAGAAACAAAGGATTCTCAGATTTCATAAGCTCACTTTTCTGCATGCCTCAGCTGGGTTTGTGACAGGAGTTGGATATCAGATAATTAGGGGTTAACTAAAGTGGAATGTTCTCTGGAGTTGGTTAAAACTATATATGTGGAGTTCAGCTACTGAACTTGTATTTGGTTAATTATATGTTTAAGAACCTTTCTGGGACGTCCCTCGTGGTCCAGTGGTTAAGACTTTGACTTTCAATGCAGGGGTACAGGCTGGATCCCTGGTCAGAGGAGCTTAGATCCCACATGCCTCTCAGCCAAAGAACCAAAACATGGAAACAATATTGTAACAAATACAATAAAGGCTTTAAAAATGGTCCATTAAAAAAAAAAAAAAAGCCTTAAAAGAAAAAAAAGTTCTAAGAAGCTGCCATATTCACACCCAAATAGAAAACCATGCCTGTGTCTGCTTAGTTGGGACTTAATCGATAATTTCATCTCTGGCATTTAGGTACCCCTTCTGCAACTCCTTCCTGTGCTTCCCAGCAGTGCTGTAATTGACAAAATTAGGCAGGGAAGTACTTTGTTAGGGCTTTCATGGTGGCTCAGCTGGTAAAGAATCCGCCTGCCAATGCAGGAGACAGTAAGAGATCCAGGTTCAGTCCCTAGATTGGGAAGACCCACTAGAGGAGGAAATGGCAACCCACTCTAGTATTCTTGCCTGGGGAATCCCACAGAGAGGTGAGTCTGGCAGGTGACAGTCCATGGCGTCACAGAGTCGGACATGACTGAGCACGCACACACACACAGTACTTTGTTGTTCAGGACTCCCAGTTTTAACACATTTAGCATCCTTGGCTCCACTCAGGAAGTACAAGTAGCATCCTTAGCCTTAAGACAACCAAATAGTCCTGCTCTGTTTTTAAACTTAGCATCATGGGGCTTAAAACAAAGTTGGTATCCTTTTCAATGTGGAAAAGCATCTGATCCCAAATTCAGTGGAATCACATGACACAGAAAAAGATATAAGCTTGGTTTAGGGGAAACATTTGGGAAACATATAATATCAGTTATTCACTTCTGTCATACAAAAACTTGAATATGGTTCTCACATAACATTTTACTTAGAACAAGGCTATGTCTTTGCACGATGAGCCTACCAGGATGAAACAGCCTCCAAGTAAAATTCTCAGCAGCTGAATTAGTTGAACCCACAAAATGTTGCTCATTAAATAAATATTAATTGAATTGTCCATTCAAATGAAGATTATCTGCCCCAAATACTTTGGTTATAATAAAGTTGATGTTAAAACTTTTTGTTTTCTAGATACAACTGATCAAGAAGTTAGTTTATTCCTTCATTCAGTGTTAAGACCTATTACCCACCAAGCAGAGAGGACACAGTGGTAAGCTTTGCTGATAGTCTACTAGAAGGTTTCAGGGAAATAGATAATAAATACAGAAGTTATTAATATTAGAATTAAAGAGTTATAGTGACTTTTCCTGAGGAAATTTTAAAATTGAGATATAAAGGATGAATAGAAATTAAATGTTTTGTTTGTGGGGATCAGGAGGGGTTTAGGGAGAGAGAAAATTGTTTTAGCCAGGGGCACCAGATTATACAAAAGCCAGAACAGGTTAGCATGAACACAGAAAAGTGGTGCAGACAAATCTAGTGAGTGCAGAATGTTAGGGCTTGGAAGATTTCGACCTTTCTCCTAAGTGTAGAAAAACACCATCATAAAATTTAACCAAAAAAAAGACACCATCAGACTTACGTTTAACCCAACTCATTCAGATTCAGAATGGATAGATTGGAGAAAGCCAACTTAGATTTTGGAAGTGACATCTAGACAACTGGGTGGGCAACGTTGTATTATGTAGTAAAGGTGATGGTGGGCAAGACAAGGGAATGAAGGTGGAACAGGGAGGAATGATTGATTCACTGAGTAAATAATTAAGAGCTCCAACTATATGCAAGTGCACTGTTAAGATACTGACAAGTCATGCATGGGTTTGGATTTATGGCAGGCTCGTCTCCCTGGGCCTCTCATAGTGTCCCATGCCAGAGTAAATCCGGCCCCGAACCATTGCCTGGCCTCTGGCAGTAGACTGCAGGCACTGAAGTGGGTTGCACAGTGGAAAAAGGGGGAAAAAAAAAAAAAAAAGATACTGACAAGTCAAGTGGGGGAAATAAGCAGGAATAAAACTTTCAATCAGAAAGTTTTTCTTTTTTTCAGAGTTTTTTCAAAGTTTTTTTCAGAAAACAAACTTTCAATCATAGTACCATAAAGGAGAAATACGTGATACTATGAAGTCCTGAAACTTTTCCTAATGCTTCAGAAAAGGTCTGTTTTGAGAAAGGGAACTAGATTCTGCAGATTGACTAGAAGTCAACTACAGGGCATGGTGAAGAATGAATAGGAATACTTTTCAAGGGAGGAAAAACAGCATTTACACTGTAAGGAAGCCGGTGTGAGAGACTCCAAAGAGCAAAGGGGAGTTTGATGAAGACGAGGTTGCAGAGGTGGAATAGCACTGTATTATGCAGCAGTAAGGAATCTGTCCTTTATTCTAAGAGCTAGGGAAAGCCTTGAACATGTTTTAAAGCCGTGTGTATTATTATTAAAAACACACACACACATCAAATTTGTGTCTTGAAGAGATTGTTGTGGCTGCATTATGAAGAATAGATTGCAGGGGTGAAGTGGATATTAAGCCATCTCTGCAAAAACCATGAAGATGCTGGGAGGTGAAGGACTTGGTGACTGGGGAAAGGATGGGGTTTCTGGGTTGGGCTTCTTAAAACACGCTCCCAGTTCATGACAAGTAAGAGCACATCATCTGACTAGAAGTTTATCATTTATTTTTTAATATTTATTTGGCTGGCTATGTCTTAGCTGTGGCATGCAGGATCTTCAGTCTTTGCAGAATCATTTGCTGCAGCATGCAAACTCTAAGTTGCGGCACGTGGGATCTAGTTCCCTGACCAGGGATGGAACCCGGGCCCCCTGCACTGGGAGTGTGGCGTCTCAGCCACTGGACCACCAGGGAAGTCCCTGTTCTCACCTTCTTACTCACTAGGGCAAGAATTACATCTTGCCCTGGTCATCTAAAAATTACATGCTACATTACACGTTCAACTGTCAACAATGGTGGGAATGGGACTAAAAACGATGGTAGAAAGAGGGGCGCATTCGCTTTTTACCATCAACATTTCTATATTACACGACTTTTACATTAAAAATGTGAATACAAATGTAAGCTGAAAATTGAATATAGAAACCCCATCAAATTATTTACAAATATAAGCAAGAAAGCTAGGATTACCTTCTTTTATGCCACTTAGAAATGGATTTTGAGCTCTCAAAAGCCCACTCCCACCCATCTGCTTCTTGGGACTCATCTGCAATAGAAGACTGGAGGGATTAAGAGTCCACACCAAATAAAGGCTACAGTATGTGCAGGAGATGCAAGGTACGCGAGTTCAATCCCTGGGTCAGGAACATCCCCTGGAGAAGGAAATGGCAACCCACTCCTGTATTCATGCCTGGAGAATCCCATGGACAGAGGAGCCCGGTGGGCTATAGTCCATGGGGTCGCAGAGTCAGACACGACTGAGTACACATACGTATTTCTTAAATCTTAAATTGTGATTAATATTTTGTCAGTAAGATAAAAGCCTAACAATGATCACTAGTGAGAGAGTGGACTAGACTATGCTTTTCCCTCATGTAATATCTGAATGAGAAAGACCCAGAGAGAAGAAAGCTAACCCTGACTTTGGACAAGACATTTGACCAACTGACAGCCCTGCAGTTTTGTGGAGCTGAAATGATGTCCTTTTTATACACACACACATGAAGTCCTCACCTGGGAAGCTGAACCCCAAAGAGTTAAACATGCAAGGACTGCTGCCCGTCCTTCAGAGCAGGGTTCATATAATTCCAGCCAACAAACTCCTCTCTAGGTGGAAAGGAGGTGTCCAATAAACTATAAAATGTGCACTTAGCAGGATGTTAGCCATTCAGCCAGCATTAACTCATAACCGCATTCAAATGTGGAATCTGGACTTTTTCCTTCCAATAATCCATTTGCTTCTTGTTTTATTATTAAACTGCCTTTGAGTTTCTTTATAGTCTACACCCCACTTCCGCTGTTTGAGATGAATACCCTTGAGAACACTGTTTTGTTTTGCTTTGTTTTTGCATCCTACTTATTTTAACATGGATGTGGAGAATCTAAAATGGACACAGCAAAAGCAGAAAATTTAAAAACATGCACTGAAAAACAGGATCAATGTTTACTTGCTAACATGTACCAGTGACGGGGGTTCCCAAAAACCTAGATAGGGATTGCCAACAACTAGACGGCCCTGTACAAAGCTTTCACATTTATTATTTTGTTCCATCTTCTGCTACAGTGATCAGACCAGAGACCTAACGACATGCAGAGATTTTAATCTTCTGATGCGTGCTCTTTATTCAGCCATGCAATAGGATGTTTCTGGAAGGGAGCTGGATTAGAGCAATTGTAGATAAACAGGCACATATACAAGATGGAGAGCCTCAGGGAAGTCAAGGGGAGGGAAGCATGTATGAGTCTCCCCCGCCCCCCCAGGAAACTGGGCAGTCCTCTCTGCCTGGCTGGTTCGGTCATCTTCTCACTCACTTCCTCTGCCTTCTGCTTTCCCCAAGCTCACGACCACACCACGACTGTAGTCTCAGGCATGGCATATGAGGGTACATATGCCATGTATGGCATATGGCATGTATGGCATTCAAAGGGTACAACCCTGAATCTCAGCTGGAGCTCCAAAATTCCTGGGCCACATCTGACTGACCAAGCTTGGGCGAGAGGGACACCTCTGGTCAACTGACTCTAAATAAGGGATACACAACTCAGCATTTTTAATGGCAAAAATGTCATCCATTACCGAAATGTCCAACAAGAGAGCACTTACTAGAAAGTTACACCACACCCACAATAAATATAATGCACCCTTTAAGATGCACAATGTTCAATGACCTGGCAAAGTGCTTACATTAAGTGGAGGAAAAGACTATAAAACAGTGAAGACACAGAAGTGCACACCCCAAAATAACAACAAAAAACACAGTCAGTTCTTGGTAGGGAATAATTTCCCCTTTTCCTTGTGTTTCTATGTATTTTCCAAATCTACAAAGAGCATGCTGCTATTACAGTAAGATGATACAGTTTTAAATATACACTCAATTCCTTATTATGATTATTGCTGGGTAATGGAATTACAGAGGATCTTTATTTTCTTATGAGTTTTTTTTTTCTTTCATTCATTTGAACTGTCCACTCGTGGTAAAAAAAAAAGACAACGCTTTGTGTTCAGCACATCATTTTGGTCCTCTTCCTGGACACACCTGATGACTACATTCCCCACCTCCCTTACCACTGGCCTGAGGTCATAGGGCAGGGCTCTGGCCAATGGAAATGGGGAAAAGTGATGCGTACCCTAGCAGGCCCGCCTATAAACCCCTGCAGGATCTACCACTCCCCAACTCCTCTTCTTCCAGGGCAAGTCTGAGGATTCAAAGCTGGCACCGTCACAAGATGGGCAAGTCTGGGTCCCTGGGAACCTTTCTGCCACACTGAAGTAATGATGAAAACAGACCAAAGTCCTGCTGTCCGAAACCACTGAGATGCTGGAATTGTTACAGCAGTTCATCTATCCTATTATCCTAAAAACTAAGATGCTCCATCCAGAACACAAACCTTCACTATCAGTCCATGATCTGTTAGAAGGAAGTTCTCAGGATGGCAGAAAATGGCCACCATAACCTGGTCCCATGCACTTCACATCCCAAAATCTCACTGACCCTTCTATGCTAAGTCACTTCAGTCGTGTCCGACTCTGTGCGACCCCACAGACAGCAGCCCACCAGGCTCCCCCGACCCTGGGATTCTCCAAGCAAGAACACTGGAGTGGGTTGCCATTTCCTTCTCCAATGCATGAAAGTGAGAAGTGAAAGTGAAGTTGCTCAGTCGTGTCCGACTCTTAGCGACCCCATGGACTGCAGCCTACCAGGCTCCTCCATCCATGGGATTTTCCAGGCAAGAGTACTGGAGTGGGGTGCCAAGGCTCCTAAAACGTCTGGACTAATCTTCCCCTATTCCAGCACCAATCACAACTGTGTTACAATTAGTTGGTCATTAATCAGTTCCTTTCATGAGACTGACAGTCTCTACTAAGGTGCAGTTATCTTTGTTTTTCACAGGTATAAATTTAACACTTAATGCCATGTGCTGGGCATATAAAGGATGCAACGTTATCTGCTCAATGAATTAATAATGTGTTCCTAAGTGTTCATAGCCCCTAAAAACCATGAAATTTTAGTGTCTTGGAGGCAGGGAAAAGCAATTCTCATTTCATCAGAATATATTCTCTTCTAAAACAAATTTCAATCCCCAAGTATCTGTCTAGCCAGCCTAAAGCTTTTACAGTATTACTGAAAGGAAACCAAGAGCCAGGACTCAAAATAATATCCTTGTTAGCCTAGTACTGGTTCCTAGACTAAATCCTTTATGGGTTTGTAAAGCTTTAAAAAAGTCTGACTTCTTAAATTCAGAATTGGAATTTGTCTCAAGAATTTACAGTGAAATTACTCTTAGATATTTTAAATAGAGGTGGATTCTAAATTATTTCAGATAGGAAACAAACTTAGAAATATAAGAATCACCACTGTAACTCAAAATGCTCCGTTTGTGAGGAGATATTCCCAGGAAAGCACTTTAGTTTACGCTCCTTGGAAAGTTTAGGTTTAATGACAGCCCTTCCATTAAATACAAAAACATTCCTTCAAAATGTTTAAACAGCATCTTGAGTCTTAGATGTTACTTGAACAGCATCCATGAAGAATATAGTTATAAAACCTATGACTTTACCCACTGTATATAGAGAACTGGATTTTTAAGAAATAGTTTCTTCTTGAATATGGATCACCTCAAGATATGAAGAACCAAATTACTCTTTGTTTTTATTATATGTGAAAAACAACGCACAGTCCTTTAGTCAAACAACTTTGTGATATTTATATTCCATTGCACAGGTAGAGATTATACAAATTAGTAATACAAGTTATTTCCTTAAATTCCAAAGTTTCTAAAATGTCATTACACCAGATGCCTAGAATATTAAAACATCGAGGTGGAAATCATACTCTAAGTAGTTAAATATGACACTGAAAATATTACACATTTTAATTAGAGGAGAAAATTAAAATGTGTGCTAAAATGCTCTAACAAACTAAGTAGCAGGGCAACAGCTACAAGTAAGTCCCCGTGGTCCATTTTTACGTATGCATATATGTGATTATTAGAGAACCTCTCTTCTTGAAAATGCATAATTAAAACACAAAAATCTGGATACATGGATTAATGAAATTTAAACACTTCCTAATACCTAAGCTCTATGATGAAGTGTACTATTACCTATGACTTCATATAACTAATTCAAGAGAAAAGACACCACACTTAGAAAGAAAAAAAGATTTTTAAAGATAATGGTTTTAATTGAGTTAATGAGATGAAAAAATCGTGAAGCCCTATGTGCTACTTACATGAAAGAAGATTTTTTAAAAAATAATCACTGCACAAAATACAAAGGGTGGGGTTATGCTGCGGTATTAAATTTCTCTCCATTATGTTTTTCTTGACTGTTCAAGGGCAAATTAAAGTTTCCACGGCAAATCTGTTCTCAAAATGCCGAATCGTAACACAGGCGTCAGCTGAACGTTTCTGAATACCTGTTTGAAAGGAAAAGTTTTTAAAATTTCTGGTTCTTTGGTAATAAATATTCATATTAATCTTCACAAGTATTATTCAGACATATACAAATATTTCACTCTATCTGTAGTCCATTAACTTCTGTAGTTTGATTTAACATGGCAGAAAATAATTTCCGCTCTTTTCTAAACTAAGTATCTTTACAGAGGTTGACAACAGTTAACAATGCCATACATACAAATTTGTGACCTTGAAGGTACAGAAACATTCTATATCTTGATATGGTGGTGATCTGTTGAAATTCAGAACTACACACTAAAAAAGGGTGAATTTTATTATACGTAAAATTATGGCTTTAAAAAAATTATGAACCATGAAGTTCATTTCACAATGTAAGACATCAAGCCTCAGGTTTCAGGTAACTCATCATCAAAGTATCATCAAACAGCAGATCAGATCATCAAAAGTGCCAACAAAAAGCCAGGAATGCATTTAACCAGGTGCCACAATTTCAAAGAAATCACATCATAGTGTGTCTGCATGGCATGTCTTACTTTCTAAAGCACCGTCACCTGTACTTTCATTTTATTTTTTGAATGATCTTGAAAAGAAATGAGGAGATAACATCATCACATGAGAAAACAAAGGTTAAGCGATTTGGCAAAGCTACCTTGGTTGTGTCAATGCTTTTAATTCTTCAGTCCGGTTCCTTTCTAACTAACCTGACTGGTTATCTTCAATGTGATCCAAAAGGCACACTCTGCTTAGAACCTGAGTGCACATGTGAGAGCTACTTTAGAGACTCTTTGGGTAAGCAGAGCTTGAATAGTAAGGCTGAACCAAAGTGGGAGGATGGAAAGGCAGACAGGGGGACCATATGGAAAGTGAACTAAGTGAGCTAATGGCACATCCAGGAAATGAATTTCACATTCACCTATGCTCTACATCTGAAAAGACGAGATTTAGAATTAAGATGATTCTTCAGCAATCTAGAAATATACAGTGTACGATATAGTTTTATTTCTTACTCATGGCCAATGTATTGGTAACAATGACAAGCTTACAACTAAATCTAACTTAACACAATGAAGTGAAACAAACTTTTCTGCCAACACTCTAACATTCAGAAGTATTACCTTTAATGGTTTCTCTGCGTTGCAGTTTGTAAGTTTCCTTGTCATGGCACAGTCGATAAATATAGAAACCCAGGTGATCAATGTTTTCAATGCGATCAGTGATGACCATGTGTTCATGAATCAGATATGACTGAGGCAAGTAGGTCCCAGCCTACATTTGGAAAAGAATTATATTACATGGATATCTCAAAACATATATTGAACAGACAAGGAAAACAAATAAAATTTTTAGAGATTATAATACAAAAAAGAGATTGGCAAACTATCACCCACCATCTGTTTCTATCAAGTTTAACTGGGGACTTCTCTGATGGGCCAGTGGTTAAGAATCTGCCTGCCAATGCAGGGGACGCAGTTCGATCCCTGCTCTGGGAAGACTCCATGTGCCACAGGAAGATGAGGCCCAAGAGCCATAACTACTGACGCCCATGCACCCTAGAGCCCATGCTCCGCAACAAGAGAGCCCGCACACTGCAACAAAGACCCAAGCGCAGCCAAAAATACATAAATCAATAACTTTTTTAAAGTTTTATTGGAGTATAGTTGTGCCCATCTGTTTACATATTGTATATTGTCTATGGCATCAAAATTGAATAGCTGCAACACTGACCTTATTTCTTTAAAGCCTACTATTTATTCTCTGGCCCTATGATATAATTTAAGAAACCACATTTTAATTTCAATAAATAAAATATTAAAAGAGACAAGGGAAAAAAACCCCAAACCACCAGTCTCAGTTACTTGTCATAAGATGGTTACTAGCTATACCTAATTTCTCAATAAGGAATTCCAAGATCCTATAACAGCATCAATAAGAAGTATCTGAAAGTTTTATACCTTTATGTTAATAAGTAGCTCCAATAGGTTTTTGGGTGGCATGACAATGGAAGTGTTCAGAGGAATCACATAGCACTTATCCAGGTTAAGATCCAAATAGGCGGTAAGTTTCTGGGAAGAAAAAGATGATATTTTTGTTAGATTCATGTATAAATATTACAAATATACAAACAGGCAGCAACTGGATTTTTAAGAACAATTTGTACCATTAAAATGGGTTGGCTTTACAATGTGTCAATCACTTGCATTTCAACAAATCAAGAATTTGGTAGGATAGGAATGGAAGTAGAAAGGGGAGAGGAAATTCTGCTACTAGTCAGTATTTACATACTGATCAGATAATAATAAACTATTAAAACTAACTCCAATACCCTATCATCTGATTAAGAGACTTAGTCCCTGTACTTATAAACCACCATGCCCTCCAAGGCATCCATCTATTGTATATAAAAATTAACTTCTCTCTGATGCATCTAGAAACTATTGGCTAGTTACTACCATCCACAAGAGAACTGGATGAAACTGACTGAAATAAGTCAATTAAATGACTCTGTTCTTGTGGTTCAAATGAGAAACCATGATTGAGAAAGACTAACTCAACAGGATGGTTCTGAGGATTAAAATGAGTTAAACCAAAATATGTAAATATTTAGATTTCTAAAAGCAATTTAACAGCAGAGAAGGAACAGCATCTGGTGTGCATTAAGACAGACAAGGAAAGGGGGAGAAAAAGTAGGTTCCCTGAGGGTTGGCCTCAGACAAAGAGCCCATCAAATGTTGGAGTTTTTCTTGTAGGGCAGAAAAAACCCAAAGCCTTTTTAAAAACTTTCTTTTCAAACAGTAAACCGTAAATAGAATAAATTAGCCAATATTAAAAGTAAAACTACAAAAGCATCCATCAAGGGACCTGCATTCTTTTTACAGTTCAGGGCACCTGGCTTACCTTGTTGAAGTCATGAACGATATTGGCAGGGTCACTATCTGCAAACTCTGGGACAGGCACACTGATGAATTCAACCTCGTCTTCCTCAAAGATCTTGATATTTTCCTCAATGGTCTGGTAGCGAGAGGCTGGGGCATCTGCAGAAGGCTCATTTAAGATGACATCATCTTTGATGTACTTTATTCCACAGTAGTAGACGTCATCTGGCTATAGAGAGTTTAAACACTATTTCAGCAATGCAGTGGGAGACAGGTTTTTAAATGTTAAGTATTACTTAAGCTGCCACCTTTATCTAAATAGCATTTTGCTTGCAAACTCCTACTTTTAGATGACAAGTCAGACAGTTTAATTACAGAGTGAACACATTCTTTAAGATCAGGTGTTGAAGTATTGTAAAAAAAAAAAAAAAAAAAAACCAGTTTCAGAAGGAAAAAAGCAGTTGATTTCTCCTTTACTTTTTGTATTTGATTAAAAATAGACTATAAAAGCAATTATCCATCTGGTGACAAGTAAATTTGAAGAAACACACGCCTCTTTCTACCTGCAGACCTTAATTTTATAAAAGGAATATATTCAGAAACCAGGAATATTTTTCTTAAAGAATATACTTTTAATTTTGCTGTGATTCACTGATTACATGATTTTTCTCTTATTAGCCAAAAAAGGGATGGTTTTTCTGTCATTTCTACAGGCATACAGGTAGCTCTCATTTTTCCTTAAAATATATCACAATTAAATGGAAAATATGAGATTACAGCAAATCATTATAAAGATTTTTTTTAAGTAGGCATATATAATAAAGATTATGAGTATATAACAAAAAGATAGATCAACAAATATCTCTAGACAGTGGAACTGCAATGACTTTTTATGTCAAAAATATATTTCTTATAAAAAACTGCATTAAGAAAGATGACTTGTATTTCACTAATGTCTATCACCATGCTATTATCTCAAACATACAGAAAATGAGCAGAAAACTTATACATGCTCTATAGAATGTTTCATTATTTTAATAAAATCTATTTGTCAACAGTTTCTCTAAATTCTGGTATATTAAATGAAATAAACCTACTGGATTAAATCCAGAGAAATAAGTCACAAAAGAGAGATCATAAATCTTAATAATTGTAATCAGAAGAAAAAAAACTATGTCTCAATCCACTGGGATTCCTATCCTATAATAAATTACAAACAACTTTCATCCTAAATTATATCAGCATTATTGCCAAAGTCCCAATTCTTACGATAACCCAATGGCTGAGAAAGAGGCAGAGAGAAATGCAACAAGTGTACTCTGGGCCCAGAAGCAAAAAGCTACTGTGGGGAAGCCCAAAATGTCGATGCAATAAACTATAGTTTATCAACATGACATCTGAGGCTGGTATATTTATTCAATTGGCAACTGAAAAATCCTATAACTTAGCTATTAATTATGGTAGGAAAACTGAGGGTTAGTCAGTTTTGAAAAATCATCCAGCAATCTGTATCTTTCAGTCAGCAGCATTTCAAAACAATGTTATTCTGCTTTTAATGACTGTCTACTAGGTTCAGCGAACTTATGCTCAGGGAATTTTTGAACATAACCAGAAAACAGAACGACCACTCTGGCTAAAAGGCCACGGACAAAAAGCACAGGCTTAGAATAAGTTTGGGCCAATTTTCCAGTACAGGTGAAGGAAAGGCAGAAGTGTCCTTAGCATTTTCCCACTTACCTGAAATGCAAAGTATTTGTACAGGTACGCTCCCCCCAGAATGACACCTGCGAGCATAAATGCCAGTCCAAAGCACATGCACCAACACCAAGCTCTTCTTTGGCCAACTGGAACCACTTCATCTGGGTCCTGAAACGTGAAAGACTGATGGTCAGTATCTTATCTCCAGTCAGAACCACAGAAATGTCAGGACTGAAAGAAACCTTAAGAATTAACACTTTGTAAACAAAAATACAAAAGACCAAAGAAGTCAGATCACTACTCACAATTCACCAGGAATGATTCAGTGGTGGCACCGGGCCCCAGCACGATGCCTCCTGAGCTGAGACACCAGGCCCTTGGGAGAGTTTTCTTCTGACTTTCAGCATCCCACCTGCCACCCATACCTCTAGAGCAATCAGTAACATACTCAACAATTTCTACTTTCTGTGCATAATTTTTGTGGTTAAAATGTCTTCTAATATTTAAAAATTCAGAAAAGGCTACAACTTTGTCATGTAAAATTATGGTGCTGAGTCTTATGTATCGGGCTTCCCTTATGGCTCAGTGGTAAAGAATCTGCCTGCCAATGCAGGAGATTCAGGTTAATCCTTGGGTCGAGAAGGTCCACTGGAGAAGGAGATGGCAACCCACTCCAGTATCCTTGCCTAGAAAATGTCATGGACAGAGGAGCCTGGCAGGCTATAGTCCATGGGGTCACAAAGAGTCATATGTGACTGAGCATGCATGCACATCTTGTGTATTACAACTTCAGGGTATGTGAGGTTATTCATAAAATTATATGTCAGCCTGCTGCAGGTAGTTAATATTTCACACTAGGTACAAAGCCATTCCTAACCAAATACAAGAAAAATTAACAGGAAAACTGGGACAGACCAAATAATATTAAACAGATTCTTTAAATAATCAGAATCTCAAAGAAGTAGGACAAATATATTCAGAAATAATTTCATTAATGCATTGCTCTACCCTAAAGAATCCCAGTTTAACAAAGTTTTTCACTTTAAAGATAGAAGCAGCAGAAAATTGAGGAAAGACTCAGTAAGAAAAACTTGATGATTAAGAGACATACAACTAGTATGCAATTGTTAGAATTCTGATTCCGACCCATTCAAGGAGGTAATTTAGCCCTGAAACATCACATCACCAAGGATCAGGATATGAACAGTCCTTAGATACACTTGCCTTCTAACTCAGTCCTTCCACCCTGCCACGTCAAAGTTACAGCTAACTTATCTGTACCCAGGTTTATGTGCAAAGAGCTAACAAAAAAATGAGATTAGCTGCTGGTGTTATATAACAAGTGGCTCAAAAAACAGTACAGACAGCAAAAGAAAGGCTCCAATGGACTTGGAACCAACATAATAAAAGATGACCTAGTAAGCAGGATGTGTGTGCAGCCTCTCAAGTACTGTATGTAACTCTGACCTTTACTTGGAAAACTCACTATGGGATGGGTTAAAGGACAAAGTAGACTTGACCCCACAATTACATAGATAAACAGGATATAACTTGTAAGTTAGGAATGAAAACTGTATGAACGATGCTGGAGGGAATTCTCTGGTGGTCCAGTGATTGTGACTCCGAACTTTCAATGCCTTGGTCCCGGATCAATCCCTGGTTGGGGAACAGGGATCCTGCAAGTCACGTGGCACAGCCAAAACAAAACAACACAACAAAAAAACAACACTGGATATAGTTGAAGCAAGAGTTCAGAGAGGAAAGAATGAAAGCTAAAGTTACATTTTCAATTCTAAGATGAGGAATCGTAACTTGCTATCACTCGGGAAAAGCCCAAGCCCAGATGACCCAGCCAACCAAGGACAATTTTAAGGCACCTGGGTTGGCTGAAGTTTAAACACTAGAAAAAATGTCTCTAATTCTAGGGATTAACTCAGATGCTGTGAGATCATCACACTTTGCTGTGGTAGGTGCACCTGTCAACAGACTGTATGTATACTTAGAGGACGACACGTGCATTGCAAGGAAGTAGTGTGTACCAGAGAATAAACCTAAGGAATTTATCAGGTCAGGTAAGACATCCCATCTGTGAAAAGAATTCCATGGAGTCATCAAGCATTATGAAACTTGAATACCAAAGAACATACAGTGTTTTGCTTGAGCCCTTGTCTGACACAAATATCTAAGAAGACAGGAAACAGTTCCAAGGATAATTAATTTTAGGGTGGAGGCAGGGTGGGGAGATGCAAATGACAGATGGAAACAGTGAATTCTACACATTTGGTATCAGCTGCTGAGACCGTCAGATGTGTGTGTAACAGCCCCCTGTTTTGGCAGCCCCTCTTCAGTAGCAGCACTTCAAGGAGCAGCCAGAGAGCATGCGCAGACCCTCGTAAAGGAATACGCAGTCCCAACTGTTAATCTGATGACAAGTTTCCAGGCCTTTTGCTCTATCATTTTTAACGGGTCAACAAGCAATATTTTCAAGACTAAATTATAAATGTCTACTATGGGCCAAGTGCTATGGGTGTATAGCCACGGCCAAGAAAGAGAGCATTCAGGTCAGCCTGGAAAATCAATCTACAAAAAAGAACATAAATATGATACAAGCTCTAATAGGAGAAGGTAGAGAACACAGGAGGACTGATTTGGGAAAGACTTCTCAGGGGAGAAAATACTGGAGTGGAATGAAGGACAAATACTCATTAACGCAGAAGGTGGAGTTAAAGGGCATCATATGTAGGGCAAAGAATGAATAACCAGAAGGTGCTACTTCTCCAGAGTCACCTGGGGTATGGCTAGAGTGCCCAACGTGGTGGCAACTGATGCAGAGATGAGAATGGACAAGTTACTGGGGCAGGTCACAAAGGTACTTTATGTAATACGCTATCTCTTGTTGATTCAAAAATCACATTTCAGGGCTACAGCAATAAAAATTTAAATTTCCCCAAAGAATCTAACTTATACAATCATTTATTTCATAAAAGAGGTACCAGGTCTTCAAAGTCTAACTAATCTCTTGTTTTCTCTAAATTCCTGTAAGGTTAGTATGGTAGCACCAACCCAACCTTGGCATTTAGTTGGCACTCAATAAATAATTGATGTGTGGATAAAATTTAAAAGCTTTAAAACTTGGTTGTTTTTTAATGACCCCCAAAGTTACATCAACAGCCAGCATGGTAATGAAAGGTGGGGGCAACATAAGAATTTATTAACCCACAAGAGACTGTGGCTCTTTAGCGAAGAATAGTAGCCCGAAGTACTTAGCCCAGTTCAACATTAAGGGCCTGTTATTTGCAACGTGCTGTGCTAAGTCCTGTGGGAAATTCAAATGTGATTAAGACATGGCTGAGACCTTAAGCAATTTACAGTTAAAATTAACAGTATGCATGACAGTTAAATGATGTTCCTTTATTACAGTCTTAGTCATGGAGAAGCGATGAAAGTATACTCAAGATAGAAGAGTTTTTAACCTAAGTGATTTAAAAATGTATTTTAAATAATTAAATTTTAAAACTTAAAAGAGTAAGCTCAGAGGGAAAAAAAAGCCACATACAAGATTAAAGAAAAGCCCCATGACCATCTCAAAATACGTAGGAAATGCATTTGATAAACTCTCACTCCCATTCATAATAAAATCTCTTTTCAAACTAGAACAGTTGAAATTCATTAACATGAAAAAGGTTAATGATCAAAAATCTGTCCCAAACCTCATATGTAACACTTAAGCTTCAGAGTTAAACCATAACCTTTCAAGTCAGGAATATGAGGACGCTCACTAGAAATGATTTTTTTTGTTCGAACACTGTACTAGAGATCCGACGCAGCACAAAAATGACAGAACGTGGACAGAAAAGAAGATTAGGAAAAAGAATACAAAGCTGTCATTACGTTAAGTGATATAACTGTCTATGCAGAAAATCCGAGGAAGCCACATTATTCAAACTAATTAGAGTTCTGCAAAATTGCTGAAGATTAGTAATTAAAAATCAACAGGACAAAGACTTATACATAAATAGTCATAGCATCACTATTCATAATAGCCCCAAAGCAGAAACAACATAACTATCCACTAACTGATGCATGGATAAATAAAGTGTGGTTTAATCACACTGAATCTCAAAAACATTAGTGTGAAAAAATTCCAACACAAAAGACTAGCTATGAAAAGGAAAAACTACAATGACAGAAAGCAGCTTAGTGGCTGTCAGGGTGAAAGGAAGATACAAGAGCCATGGGGAAATTTTTTAGGGTGATGGAAATGTTTCATATCATGAGTGGTGGTGGATATATGACTTTATACAATGACCATAATTTCAATCAAATTATATACATAAAACAAGTGCATTTTTACTGTGTGTAAAGATTTTTCTTTTTGGCTGCTCTGGGTCTTTGTTGCTGTTGGTGGGCTTTCTCTAGTTTTGGGGGACGGGCTTCTCGCTGCAGTGGTTTCTCCTGTTGTAGAGTGTGGGCTCCAGGGTGCACAGGCTTAGCAGTTGAGGTGCACGGCCTTAGCTGCCCCTTGGCATGAGGAATCTTCCCAGACCAGGGATTGAATCTGTGTCCACTGCACTGGCAGGCAGACTCCCAACCACTAGATCACCAAGGAAGCCCTACTGCCTGTGAAGTTTATTTCAATATGGGGAGTGAGAGAAAAAAATATCAACTGAGTTCCTACAGTCGACAATTAAAGAAAGTCTACCACCACCGGTGCTGGAGAAAGTGTGGAACAATGGGATTTGAGAACTTTCGCACAAAGACAGGAGCTGCTACAAATGTTTTGAATGACAATCTGGCAGGATCTAATACAATTAAAGGTATGTATATCTTACAAGCCAGTAATTCCATTCCTAGCACTATAACTCTAAACACTTTTGTACACAGAAAGAGGCTCAATAATGATAACTGCAGAATGGTCATTAAGAAAAAAACTGGAAATAACTTAAATGTCCATCACGTAAAAAATAAAGTATTATAGGTTCATACAATTAAAGTCTAAATGAAGCCAACTAGCACTGCTGACTTTGAGATTAATCTTAGAAACAGAATTCTGAACCCAAAAAAGTCAAGTTGGATTAAAAAATGACACCACATATTCAACACTTAAAAAACATTTAAAAAACATAAATGGTACTCTGAACTCTTCTTTTTTTCTGGTATGTCTGGATTATTTCGTAATTAACCACAACAGTAAGAAAAAGGAAAACCACTCATGAACAAGAACATCTTCACTGAGATCTGTAACTTCACTTGGCCTAATTTAAACAAGTAACAGACATTTCCTGCCCTGGTACTGCAATAAAACTGGTACACCTTAAATTATGCTGATAAGGTAAAAGAACTCCCACAGGTGCTATACAATTATCATCTCATTAATCTTCTGAAAACCTCAAGTTTTTATCCCAGTTTATAAATGAAGATGCTGAAGCACACGCTGGCCCATAATCACCCTTGTCACCCTCCACAGTAGGAACAGAACGAAACTGCTTCAAACACATTATCACTCTGACACTACTAATCTCTGGTTCAAATGAATCTTATCACCGTATTATACAGTAAAATTATTTAACCAGCTATATCTTAAGCAAAATGAAGGATAAATTCAGTTCTGGTACTTCAATTAGTTAAGAATTAGGTCACCTCAATGAGTTCCCTAAGAGTAGCTTTAGTATATGTGCTTCAATTATAAACTGATCTCAGACAAGATGCAAGGGTTTTCATATAATTTTTATTCTGTTACACACTAACAACTCACTTCATGAGCCTTCTTTGCAGAATGAATGAGGAGACATTTTTTCAAAGCTCCCAGGAATATTACTTTGCATTATTAGAGCAAATGCAACAACAATGCTGTAAGAACCAGAATTACCAACGAGGAAAATACCTCTCTGAGTTAAAAATCATATTACAAAAAAGAAAAAGAACGTGATGGTGTAAAAACACTTTAATATAAATACTGACATTCAGGGGAAAAAAATACAATTCATTCAACTCAGAGTAGCATCAGAAGTAAATTTAGTTTATTTCAAAATATGTACTTTTTAAAACACATTCAGTAATATGGATAAACATGGGGATGCACAGGCTGGCTGCCTGGGGGTGTGCTGTTTAGCCTGTACACTGTTTTACAAAATACAGAATTAGCTGCCAACATTTAAAAAAATCTAATAATTCAAATTTTCATAAATTAACTTCTCATCTATGTTTTAGTTTTCTCAACTCCTCCTTCATCATTTTTCTTCCTCAGTTCAGTTTAGTCACTCAGTCGTGTCCGACTCTTTGCAACCCCATGAATCGCAGCACGCCAGGCCTCCCTGTCCATCACCAACTCCTGGAGTTCACCCAGACTCACGTCCATCGAGTCAGTGATGCCATCCAGCCATCTCACCCTCTGTCGTCCCCTTCTCCTCCTGCCCCCAATCCCTCCCAGCATCAGTCTTTTCCAATGAGTCAACTCTTCACATGAGGTGGCCAAAGTACTGGAGTTTCAGCTTTAGCATCATTCCTTCCAAAGAAATCCCAGGGCTGATCTCCTTCAGAATGGACTGGTTGGATCTCCTTGCAATCCAAGGGACTCTCAAGGGTCTTCTCCAACACCACACTTCAAAAGCATCAATTCTTCAGTGCTCAGCTTTCTTCACAGTCCAACTCTCACATCCATACATGACCACAGGAAAAACCACAGCCTTGATTAGACGGACCTTTGTTGGCAAAGTAATGTCTCTGCTTTTCAATATGCTATCTAGGTTGGTCATAACTTTCCTTCCAAGCAGTAAGCGTCTTTTAATTTCATGGCTGCAGTCACCATCTGCAGTGATTTTGGAGCCCAAAAAATCAAGTCTGACACTGTTTCCACTGTTTCCCCATCTATTTCCCATGAAGTGATGGGACCAGATGCCATGATCTTAGTTTTCTGAATGTTGAGCTTTAAGCCAACTTTTTCACTCTCCACTTTCACTTTCATCAAGAGGCTTTTTAGTTCTTCTTCACTTTCTGTCATAAGGGTGGTGTCATCTGCATATCTGAGGTTATTGATATTTCTCCCGGCAATCTTGATTCCAGCTTGTGCTTCTTCCAGCCCAGCGTTTCTCACGATGCACTCTGCATATAAGTTAAATAAGCAGGGTGACAATATACAGCCTTGATGTGTACTCCTTTTCCTATTTGGAACCAGTCTGTTGTTCCATGTCCAGTTCTAACTGTTGCTTCCTGACCTGCATACAGATTTCTCAAGAGGCAGATCAGATGGTCTGGTATTCCCATCTCTTTCAGAATTTTCCACAGTTTATTGTGATCCACACAGTCAAAAGCTTTGGCATACTCAAGACCAAACATACTAAGTTCTTTTCCACAAAGTCACTTAGTTTTGAACTTCAAGCTTCACTTCCATACCTATGACTAGGTATGTATGATTCCTTCTGAGTATCTAATTTTAAACCACTTCTCCACATAAAAGGATTTAGAGTTCTGGGTTTTAGAGACTAGATTAATATGGTGAATAAAGCATCTTAATCCTTTAAATGACAGAACAGGTATTCTTTGGCAAAGAATAAATCCAAGCATGAATGGCATAAGCAAAAATGGTGACAGAGAGCAGCCAGGTATTGGATAAGCTCATAGAAAGCTATGGTCCAAGAACTGTGGGCATCAAACATGTTTGAGATGGCGCCCAGTTCTCAGGACAGGAACAATGAGAATGAAGGACAGCCACTCCCAGTATAATACCATAGGTATGAGGTTCTGGAAAAGGTAAATTATAGAAACAGAAAATTGGGACAGACTACAAAATGATATGATCACACAACTGCATATCTTGGTCAAAATTAACAGAACTGTATAAAGTTCGAGGGGCTGAAATTTTCAGTATGTAACTAATACTCCAATAAATCTGAATTCCTCTCCTTTCCCAGCTTATGAGAAGCAAGGAGAGGATTTTTTCCTAAGACCCCATAAATGAAAGATTGAAGGCAGCAAGAGAAGGGGATGGCAGAGGATGAGATGGTTGGATGGCATCACTGACTTGATGGACATGAGTTTGAACAAGCTCCAGGAGTTGGTGATGGACAGAGAAGCCTGGCGTGCTGCAGTCCACGGGGTCGCCAAGAGTCGGACACGACTGAGTGACAGAACTGAACAGCAAAGTACTGAAAAAGCCAACTGAAAAAGACATTACTAGAGAGGAAAAGAAAGTGACTTCCTATTCCAATAAGAATTAAAAATAAAAACCTTGGTCATCACTGAACATCTATTTTTAAATATTTCCAAAATAATTTCCTAACTAGACCCCTCAAACCACTGAAGTAATACAGGCAATTGCTCCATCTGATTCCTATCATGTGGAACAGCAGTTTCATTCATTTACCACTAGCACTTGTTCTAAAGTCACCTGGCTTCTACATTAGCTTTCTTTCCCATCATGGAAGGATCAAAAAGACATGATCCAGCAACCTATTCACCATTAACAGCATTAACTGGTTACCAACTATATTCCACTATATGTAAAACACAAAAATCTATGGCTAAGAAGCTAAAAAAATCTATAAAGCCACCAAATATCTGTTTGCAGTTTCTGTTGCTTATTTAAATAAGTAAAACTGAATTTTATCTCATTTGATTTTTCAAGTAAGCAAGACTGCTACTATCTCAACCATGTGAGAAAGTCCACATGAGAAATCTTATGTATGAGATGCAAAAAGGGAGCAGCTTTCCAAGTGATTGGCATTATATGGATAATAAGGTTATTGCATTATTTTACACTTGAGTAGGGAGAGATTTTTCAAAACAGAAACTAATCTAAAATTATAATGTCTACAAAACCAATTTCTCTTTAATGTCCTTTATTTGTTAACAAATCCTATGACACAAAGAGCAAAACAGGAATTAAAAAATTAGCAATTTAAATCCACTGCATAACAATTTAACTACTGTGAGAAATAGGAAAATCTGAACCAAATTATTGGCATTATATAAAATTAGCACAGGCCGAGGTTAAACAAAAAAATAGGCCAGAGCTATAAAAAAGAAAAAGATCAGGCTATAAATGCTTTTAGTGATGGACTGTCACTTAATCACTTTTTACATGATTAGGAGCAAGCAGAGTATCTGGTACATAGCAGAATATTAATATAGGAATACCTTAAAATCTTCTATTCTTTTTTTCTACTTATTTTAAAAGATGACCATTTCTATATAGCGTTTATTCCATTTACACTGAAGAGAAGTGTAATATTTCATCAGGTTTTCAAATTCATATTAGTGAGATATGAAGGTAGTGGGTCGTCAAAAGAAAAACCTAGACAAGCAGTAACAGACAGACGTTTGTAAACAACACTATTATACACAAATGACATTTCCTGTCAGTAACAGTCTTTACTAGGGATAGACAAATTGGTCAAGATATATTTCTTCTGCTACTGGCTGAATCATGAGTTCATACTGTGCTTAATGAGAGTATCAACCATCTTCCAAAGATTTTCAAATATGATAGGAATGCTCTATAATTCATCATAGAATTACATGTCAAAATTAGAGGAGGGGGAAAGGAAACCTGTTCTGGACTCATTTTTGTATAAAATCTTTGATTTTAATGTCATTCAACAAGATAATTATACATTTGTATTCAAATATGAGTCATCCCATCTAAAATGCAGAATTTTTGACAGGAAAATTCCACGTATAGTCTTTTAAAAGCATAAAATAATTCAAAGGTGGAAAGCTATATCTTCCATCCAAGTTCAGAAATTCGGAAGTTATACAAAATGACTATTAGAAAAAAATAATTCCAGTCCTGAGGTCACAGATATTTGTTATCTATAGAGTGAATACACTGTAAAACGTGCTTTGCACCTATGCCTAGCACCAAATACACGTACAGGAAACATCCAGCAGTCATTTGATTTCGCTCCCTTATCCCACTACTCGCCTCACTCTTGGATCCAGGAGGGTTGTTTTCTTGTGAAAACAGATACAGATATTTAAGTAAGTTGTGATTAATTTGGTTTACATAGTTGGTCGGTCTCTCTGAGTTACACTAGAGGTTTTTTGAAGGTTGGGCGTTCAGTAAATTTTAACTTCTTAGTATAAGGTCTGGTCATGCAACAGTGGCCTCTGACTATGTGATCAGTATACTTCTTAGAAAGAAATGATCCTCTCTACAAGAGCCATGAGAGGTCCTTTAGTCCAATACGTCATTTTACAGATAAACATCCAACCAGAAATGACTGGAGTTTCTCCAGCTTTCCCTATCATAAGAGGTTCACTCAATTGAGTCCCACTCACAGGAAGCACCACGTGTTAACTGCCGCAACAGTAGTGTTGTTGTTATTAACGTGCTGATGAAGTTAACAGAATTTTTCTCTATTATTCATCAAATTCACAAAGGATAGTAAGAAAAAGTATTTAAATCATATGCACATGAAGGAAGAACAATGAAGGAAAATAACTCAGGCTCACTACGATATAAACATTTCAAAGATGAAAAAGGCAAGATGTTATTACAAAAATGAAGCTAGTAAAGTTAGAGAAATAAAGCCACAAAGCAAAAATCATGAAGTTGGCGGTAAGGGAGCTGTGTTTAAAATTACTCATGAAAAGACAATTTTGGAATATTAAAAAAGGAGACAAGCAGATGCCTCTCTATAGGTTATCCTATCAGACCTTAAACTGATGCTAATAAAAATGAACATGGTTTCCTATTATTATCTACTATTCCTATTGTTTTCTATTATTATCATTAAAATTCCATTTTCAACGTTAAACGATCTAGTAAGTCTTAAAGCTACGAAGACAGCTGAGTTGAAAGTCCTGTTATTGATTTCCAGTTAAACAGTCATCTTTACTTCCTCCTGAAAGCTCAACAGAGTGATAGTAAAGGGATAGCAAATAAACCATAAGCCAGAAAATGGACATGACAGAAGATAAAGTATGTCAATAGAAATTTTAAAAGCTGAAAACATGAGGAAAAAAAACCTCAAGCTTCCTGAGGAAAAATAAAACTAAAGTGGTCATATTCAAAGAACCAGGAACCAGAATGGCATCAGACTAGAAGATGCAGCAACGCCATTAAAATGCTGAAAGAAAATTACAGCTAACCTAGAATTTTATGCCCAGATAAATGATCAATTGAATGTAAAGACAGAATAAAGATTCTCAGACAGGCTTAAAAAAAAAAATTCATCTAAATGCTGTTTCTTGGATTTATAAAACTGAAGATCCAACCGAGGATGGAGGCCAAGGCAGAATAATTCGAGGGTAATAATTACTCAGGACATCTGTGCAGCCACATACCTAGAGTACAACCATCTGGGTGGAAAGATTGAAGAATGACAAGTGAAATATCACCAAGAAAAATAGAAAACTCGGTAAATTATCTGATAAGTTTGTAGATATGAAAGTTTGTTATCTGAAAGTTTGTCAGAGACATTGAGGATGAACTAGCAATACACAGAAAATTAAGTAACCCTCTCTCGACTCAAGAAGCCAATTATCAAATTCAGGGAAAATAATGGCTTTGTACAAGAAAGGAAGTAGAAAAAGTTATACTACATTACTCCGATCTAAGTTTCACGTCAATTACAATAAAAGCTTGGATCAGCAATTTAACCAGACATTAATTGTAACTATACCAGGAGAAGAGACTATGTATATACTATATAAACAAATAAAAAAGGCTAAATAGTCACTTCCCATTTTAGGAAGATAAATACCTACCTTTAGGAAGGTATTACCAGTAGGTAATACCAAAACTGCAAAAAACACAAATGAAAACAAAAACCATGAAATATCAAGTATTTAGAAGTTCTCCAAATGTGCTCTAGGGACAAACACCACAATGTGAGGGGGGTCCACAATGTCAAAACTAATTTCGTAATAAAAATAAGACTCCCCCCACAATTCTCATTCTCTGGACAGTGTACAGCGTAGTTTCCCAGGAGCTGAATGTATGACACAGCACAGAAGCTAACTGGAGAATTCAGCTGTCTTCTATTAAGCCACTCTGTAAAGGGTAAAAATTTAAAACGACGTTGCTCTTACTGTTCTTAAAGTCTGTTGGTTATATGGAAATTTTTATTTATAAATGTTATTTTTGCTAACATGTTATAGGTTTTGTATTATTTTAAATCTATAAATACTGTTTTAATTTTGAATACAGTTAATAAATATAACCAACATAAATCAAAAGCTCCTTGGGACCCTCAACAATTTTTAAGAATACAAAGGGGTCCTGAGGCCAAAAAGTTTGAGAACCATTAATGTACAAAGTGGGTTCCCCAAAAAATGTGCGTTCTTCAGAGATAGGGCAGGACAGTTATTTGCATTTTAAAACTAAGTATTACTTTGGTTAAACCCCAAATTAAATTTATAAAATTATATCAACATTCTATTCTGTAATAAGAAATACTTCTATACAAAAATGGACATAGCTACTGAACGCTAAGGATTTTTATGTTGCAGGAATGACTCTCTGACAGAGTATCTCAGGGGAGCAGGGTGTTACTTATCAACAATACTGCAATTTAACTGACATGTGAAGTAGGGATGAGCAGTAACTGTAACACAAGAAGTAACATTCCAACAAAAGAATGAGGAGGGGGGTAAAAATGGGACTTTTAACAGATGGCGATTTGGGGGAAAGTGCTAACATTTAATGAGTTTCTATGTACCAGGGACTGTTAATTCTACCACAAGAACACTATTTAAGGTCAGTGCCATTATATTATTTTACAAGTGAGGGAACTGGGGCTTGGGAGGTTGTAGGACTTGCCCAAGTTATCAGATCCAGGTAGTAATATTAACCTTTGCCAGTAGGCTCTGACACGATCTGAAAACAGTGTTGAATTTGAGGTATTAGTCTATAAGAAACAGTATAAAATGAGTAACTGCCCTGCTTCATTAATTTTCTTCTACCTGGCTTCCCCTATGGCTGAGAGGGTAAAGAGTCTGTCTGCAATGCAGGAGACACAGGAGCCTCAGGTTCGATCCCCTGGAGGAAGGAAGAAAGGGCAACCCACTCCAGTACCCTTGCCTGGAAAACACCATAGACAGAGGAGCCTGGCGGGCTTCAGTACACGGGGTTGCAAAGAGCTGGACATGACTGAGCACTCAGGCACATCCACCCTGAAGTCTACTTCCAGAAATCTTGCAGTGGTGCCAAATAAAAGTTTGAATCATTAAAAAAAAAAATCTGTAGCAGGAATAATAGCATCTACTGAGTCATACACCTTTCTAGGTATTGTGATACACTTTTTACAAGTTATCTTATTCCCCAGTTAGCTGATGGAGAAAGACACAGAGAGTTGTAGTAACTTCCCCAAAGTATCGCAGGAGATGGTAGAGACAGAATCTAAACCCTTCAAGTATAAACTGCATAGTCTGAGTTCTCAATAAGTAGACAGTGTGGCTTCCCAAGCGATACCCCTTTTTCGACTGTGAGGGAACTGGGGCAAATGGAAGAAATTGATTATTTCTCCCCAAACATCTAAAAATGTATTTTAAAAAAATCATTCTTAGCTCATGGGTTATACAAAAACAGGCAGTAGGCCATAATCTGCCAGTTCTGCTCTCCACTGTAAAGGAGACTGTAAAACGGTGGCCTGTGTCCGTCGTCTATGTCTGTGCATGAAATTCTTGTATGAATTAGTTGTTAATATTTAAAAATCAAGTTTTAAATGAAACCGATTCCAGCTTGCCTTTAAAACCTGGAGGATCAAGCAACATTGGATCCTTCACTTTTTAAATGAAAATGAAGAATAGTCTAAGTTGCTTAATATGCAAAAAAATGAAAAAAGAAAAAAGCTTGGCTTCACTAAAACATCTACTTGGGCCCATGAGTATTGAATTTGCCAACTCTGCTTAACATGCCTAGTTTTTGCTCTAGCTAAAACTGATAGAATTGGGAAACTCTTCCTAGCATTAAAATGAAAGCAAGGTAAAATAAATTGAAGAGAAAGCTAGAAAATGAAAAATGAAAAAACTGCCATGGTATATACAGCAGAAATGAAATACTAGAGAGGCTGGCTGGAAAAAAAAATGAATTTTAAGAAATGCAGACCTAGGTTCCCGAGTGGCCTAGTGGTTAGGATTCCAGGCTTTCTTGCGTGGCCAGGGTTCAAATCCTGGTCAGGAAAGCGAGATCCCACAAAACCCACACAGTGTCCTCCCACCCCCCAAAAAACTGCAGACCTAGATGGACTGACCTTGAAAAGTCATTTTTCCCAGCATAAAGATGATTCTTCTTCTGGATGTTGCAGTAAGTGACTGAATAATGCAACTTACCTTTTAGGTTTTTATATTACAAAATTTTAAACATCATAATCATATTTAAAACAAAGAAAACAATCCAAGATTAATTTTGGCATTAAAAGTTAAAAACATCCAAACATACAAAACTTCGTTAAACCTTCTTTTTTAAAATATGAAATTCAACTATGCCAAAAAAGGTTTATGCAAGTATTTCAGAATATGAAAGTACTAAACACCTCACACCCACTTAGCATGAATTTTGCAAATAAACTCCCTACATTTTTAATTTGAAAATGTTTAGGATTTATAAACTGTGCAAATTTAATTTCAACATTAATTATCTTCCGACAAATATATCTTAGCTCTAGCTCATATAATTACTGCTAGAACTTATCAATGTTAATATTATCATTTATCAATAAATATTGATAATTAAATAAAAGATTAGAATATCCCTCTATCATAAATACAAGAGTAATTTTGTCACTTTTAAAGAATTCTTCTGCATAAGTTTATGTTCATTTTACTTGATTTTCCCCCAAATGACAGAATTATAGAAATACTTCATTAAGTTATTAAGTTCTTTTTTTCCCTTTGATCAATTCAAGAATTCAAAAAAACTTCAATTGTTTACAATTTTGCTCAATTGTTGGTAACATAAAATAGGATTATTTAAAGCTATTAAGTATATGTATCATAAACACTGATTAAAAGGGAAAATCACAACTGAATGATTTTTAATGATATTCTTAGGGTCATATCTGTAAAAAAATTTCTAATTTTCAACTTTCAGTTGTCTACCCTGTAAAATTTTCATTATTAAGCTGTGCAAAGTAAATAGGAAAGACAGGAAATAACTCTTTACACATAAGCTTCTTGAAAACATAACTCCAGTGTTATTGCTTTCTACAGCATTTTGACAAAAACCACCACATTCAGAAATTCAGCACTGTCAAATCCTTTATTTTTAACAGGCAGCAGCTATGGCCTGAAAAAGTCCTTTGATGGCGAAGTCCTGAACTCCTTTAGTTGAAGCTCTAATAAAAAGTGACAAGTTTACCAAAAAGTTTAAGAGGATGGATTCACTGATGTCATTTTGAAAAGACAAATTTTTTTCTGGCTCTTCCTCTGCTGACACTGTGATAAACGAAAGAGTTCCTGAAGTTCTAGTTATGCCATGAATTCAGAAAGCATTTTCCTTGGGGGGGGGGGGGGGGGGGATGCCTTTTAAACAGACGTTCCAGGTATTCAGGTTAGGGTATGAAAGAACAAATAAGGAATAAAATGTCCCACCTTACATCAAGCTCTAGCAAAACACACTGAAAATTTTTAAGTTAAATTCTAAGTGAATTTAAATAGGCCTGTACCATGTGTTCCGAGAGATATTTCTGGTTAAAGTAATACTTCTATGCACCTAAATCTCTAATATGGCTGAGCTGAATTCCAAAATGTCTTACAGGTTTATGATTTTGCCAAGGATAATATATTCGGTTCCATCTAGTCCGAAGAAGATTATGTTTAAGGTGACACTGGGAAGACCCCAAGCAGGGTCTTGGGGCAGTTTTCAGCTGCACAACATACAATTTTTCCACCCTCTGGAGCAGCAGCTGCCCACGAGGCATGTGGACACAAGAGATCCTGCCAAGGTCACTTGGTATGCACAGGGGCAATTAATTTATCTCCCAGCACTAAATCCTCACTTCAGATATCAATACCCTCACGAAGAACTAAAATGCAGCGACTGTAAAGTTTTTGCTGGTCAATGGTTTACCGACACTAAATTATACAACAGGGTAATGATAGGCACTTTTGTTAAAGGGAAGCAAGCTCCCCCATCCCTTCTCTAAAGACCAAAACATTTCAGTATATGGCGTCAGATTTTATGTTCCTCCTCCCCTCTACCTCCCCCCAAACAAAAAATAAAATGAACACCAACATCACCAAAAAGCTAAATGACCAGTCCTGTTTTATGCAGAGAGAAACGCCAGAAAGTGAAAAGAATTAGGAGGGAGACAGCCGTTTTGTGATGGGAGACTCAGAGCTTACTGGGCTAGTAGTCCTTCACTTAGGCCTCCATCCTGCCCTTTCCTTCCCCCCCACAAGCATTTCACTTTTCCTTTTAAGGATGTCTACAATACGATGCACTGCAGAGAAGAGGCAACATTATCAGCAAAACAATTTACAGGGATACCTAGGAAGAAAACTTGAGCTTCTTCGAGGCCTGATACTGGAAAAGGCATTTCATAATCAGGCATGACAACACGAGTTACTGACAGCTACTTTTCTACAGTGAGGTAACCCAAAATGAAAATTTAGCTTATTACATAATACCTCTAGCCATCTCCTTTCTCCGTGACCCACAGCTACTTAATAAGAGCAAGGCATGTAACAAGCTGAACAAGGGGAGGAAAAAAAGGAACAGTCTAGTTAGGGTGAGAGGGGAACTGTTATTTTACACAGTTAAAACAATCTGACTCCTGCCAAATATAATTATGTAATTCTTGCCATTTTCATAGAATTTTAAAACTGAAGAGTCCTCTACAGACCATCTGGTCCTACCCTGTCATCTTATACATAAAGAACTCTTCAAAAAAAAACCTTAAACCCAAGATCAAGCAGTTGTGTACTGACAAAACTGGGACTTCTGACTCAGGACATTAAGTATTTTCTTTGATATTTACACATATATAACAATGTGTCAAAGTTCAAAGTAAAAACACAAAAGTTCATGAATGAATTGCTGCCTCTCACATAAAACATTCATAATTTCAAATTCACCTCTATTACATAAAACCTAGGGGGAAATGTAGAGAAAGAATAATAAACAGCAAGCTAGTTGAGACAATATAATCCACAGATGTGGCTGCTGGGATTAACAGCTGCTGAAAAGACAAATCTAAAAGACAGGACAATGCAACAGCTTCCAGAGAAAAGAGCTAAAGAAATGGCCAAAGACAGGAGCAGTGTAAAAGTACTGGAATGTGAGTTACGTAAGCCAGCCGACCGGAGGGATCAGAATTCTTTACTGCAGAAGGTCTGAAGAATATGCATTTTTAAACCAGAATCCCAGGTGATACCAGGTGATCCTTAAGGGGACATCTGGAGAAACAATGGTCTTCAGGACTCTGTGGTCTGGGAGAGTT
This sequence comes from Bubalus kerabau, assembly GCF_029407905.1. Taxonomy (NCBI): domain Eukaryota; kingdom Metazoa; phylum Chordata; class Mammalia; order Artiodactyla; family Bovidae; genus Bubalus; species Bubalus kerabau. The sequence continues at coordinate 18,759,479 of NC_073635.1, read as the reverse complement.
AAAGATACTCAAAATTCTTGTTCAGGAGTTCTTACTCATAACTAGCTAAACCGGATCCTCTAGACCAACCAGGCAAGGAAATGCCCCAGGCAAACACAGGAACGCTGATTCTGTGCAGAATTCGCAGAGTCAAACTCAGTGGTCATGATACCGTCACCCGAAGGAGTCAGAGAACATTATGTAATCACTGTCCCAGCTCTAAGAGACCGTCTGCAAATGCCTGTTACTAAGTAAGGTTTGCTTTTACTGTTAAGTGACTGACGGGTTATAATGATTCTCCTTCTAATGTACAGCAATATTCTGTCACTCACTTAAGAGGTCTTTGAGTTCACAGCTCGAAAAAGTATTAGTCATTTTGTATCTGCCAGTTCATCCATGACTGCTGTGTGGTTATAAAGGAAGACAGGCCCTCACAGCTTAGTTCCAGTATTTTTCTTTGGATATGGGGATCTGAGAAAACAGAGCTAGGAATGGTTACTTTTTTTTTTTAACTGCTGCTATGACCACAATATTTGAATATGGTGAAATTGTGAGAATCTGAAAACACAGTCACCGTTTCAGAAATGACAATAAATGTCCAAAATCTGATTTACAGCTACCCAGCAAATTATTTCTGATTTTTGTCCAGCGTTTCAAATCTCCTTCACAACAGGAACACGGAAAAGCTATCTGAAGTGACATCATTGGATCCTTTCTTCCTCTCTTTTTTAATGAGAGGAATTGTATTTGTTCATAGGATTTTTAAAAAGATATGTAATAGGATTAAAATCTACCTAATCTCTATATATGTTTTTCAGTCTGTTATGATGGGGTACTTGAATATCAATCTAATTTAGGTACAATGAATGTTAGACAAATACAGAGCTCAGATAATAATTTGCTGCTGGAATTATCTTCTGTGGATTCCAAACATTTTCTCTAAAACCTAGACTCTTTGCAATGGATTCAGGCAAACAATACCAATACCAAAACGCTTAATCCTTTTAGGCAATCTGTTCACTTCCTATTTCAAGGCAAGACAGTCATTTAAAAATCAACTCCTGACATTTGTGTTTTTAACCAGAACATTTTCAAAAACCCAGTACAGGCACGTGCAGATTAACACTGTATTTTCAAACATTTTTCACACTGCGTTTCCCAGTAGTAGTAATATATTAAAAAACAGTCCTTATATCTGCACAAGTTACTGGGTTTTTTAAAGTTAAAACTAAGTTTACCCTACTTATAGCAGGTCTTGAAAAATGCTAACAAAAAAATATAAAGTTACGAACATAAATAATTCTACAACTAATTTGTATAGGATTAAATTTTTGCAGCCTGAAGAAGATCTGGTAGAAAGGTTGTGAACCTTTCCTGTTTATTCAACTTCTGAGACAATTACAATCACATCCTAAATGAGTATTACCGTAGCACGATAATAGTTCCTCTCCGGATTTTTGCTTAGGGCTAAAAGGGGGATTTTGTAAAATAAAGAAAAGTTGTTGAAGGGACGGAGGACAATTTTAAAAGGGATGAAAGACAATTTTGAAAGAGACGTAGAACAAGTTTGTTTAGTTTCACTTAGCTTAAGGGGTTCTCGTAAAGTTGCTGATGTAATTTAAAAGTGAACTGTTGGTTTTACACTAACATCCAGATAGCTATCAGTAACCTTTACTGGGAATATTTCAGTTACAAAGTGAACAGCCAGAACCTATTCTGAGCAGACCATCACCTTGCCTTCTCCCCTCGCCCGCTTCCTCCCTCTCCAGACCCCACGGCGAAGTTCACCTGCCGCTACCAAAAGGCCGTGGAAAAAGAGAAGGTTAAACAAAACAAAACAAACAAACAAAAAAACCGCTTTTAAAATTAAGAGGCTTACAGGAGCCGGACTTAGTCCCAGTGCAGTTCAGCCTGGAAACGAAAGTAAGGAAGCAACTGCGGTTTAGGCTTGTAATGATGTCAGCCATCTTAGGGACATTATTTATACTGGGAGAACGTGCCAAACTCTTGTTGTTGTTTTGTCGTTTTGCATGTCGCCGCTGATCTCCAGGCGGAACGAACCCCGGCCAGGACGCACGCACATTCCTCGACTGCACCAAGCACCGTGCACTCGGCCCGGTTCTCCAATCCTCCTCCCCTGGAGGCCCCCAAGCCCTCGATCCCGCGCCGGGCACCGCTTTCTGCACACGCACTTTCTTACAAAGAAGCTGCGCCGGACAAGAACGGAGAGCAGCCCGAGAAAAGGGAGCGCTCGGCCCTCTCGGAGACCCCCGTCCCGCGCGCGCCCCGCGCTGTCCCGGGGCGCACAGCCGCCCTGGCCCCGCGCAGCTCTCCCGGGGCCCCAGCGGGCCCACTTCCCAGAGCCCCGGCCCTCGGACCTTGCAGTCCACGGCAACGGCATCCGGAGGGATGATGAGCGCCTCCTCGCCGCTCTTGGACTCGTCCTTCTTGGCCTCCTTCTGGGCCAGAGCCGAGTTGAACGTCACCTTCACCATGGCGCGGCCTGGGGCGCCCTCGGAGGGCGGCGGCGGCGGGCTCGGGGCACGGGCTGCGGGCTCCTGGCGGCGGCGGCAGCCTCCTCGGCCGGGCTCCGAGCGCGGCTAAGCGGTGGCGGAGGTGGACCGGCAGCTGCGCGGTGGCCGAGGCGGCGACTGCGGCACCAGTCCTGCAGCCTCGCAGCTCGGGGGCGAGGGCGGAGACGGCTCGCTCTCCGCCGGGGGCGGGCAGATCGATGTGGGCGGGGTCGGGGGCGGGGCCGGAGGCCATATGGGCGGGGTCCCGCAGTCTGACCCCCCAAGAGACCAAAAGATTGCCGGAGACGGCTAGCCCTGCTCTCATCCCGGGTCGGAGGAGGGGATCGGGCAGGGAAGGAAAGAGGGGTGCTCCTGCGCGAGGGCCTGGATTTTGCAGTTCCGATTTCGCTTCCAACCCTGTTTACCTCTGCGCACAGGATTGCAGCTTTTTAGCAAAATCAGGTGAACTTTCCTGGGTCCGCCCGGACCGTGCGTTAACCTCTGGCAGAACCAGGTCGACCCTTCCCTGCCTGCTGCCCCCCACCGAGAACCTAAAGGCTGTGGACTCTGGGGGCCTCCATACCGCCACTGTCTAACTTTATTATGGATCCGACTCAGTGGAACACAAATGTTCAGTGCTCTCTACCCTTGTGATCTCACTTATCTTTCCCGGGCCCCACCCAAGGGCGTTACCTGACTCACACTTGCCTTGTTTTCTCCCCCCGCCCCCCCCCCCCCCAACCCCGCGCCGCCCTCGCAAGGTCCCAGGCTGCCCTGCCTAGTCCCAGAGCAATTCGGAGGAAGGTTCTTGGCAGATTTGCATTTCATACATCTCACATTTCTAAAACAAAATGTTCCCCTCTTGTGTAGACTTGGACAGAACCCACATGCACACGGGGCTGATTTGTGATTCATATTCGCTGATGAGTCTTTAGCGGCTTTCTGCAAAATTAAAAAAATATATATGGATAAAGCAAATTTTGTTTTGAAGAGATTTCACTTACAACTAATTCGAGAGAAGATACGGGCCTGCAGTGATAACCAAGTTAATGACGGTCAACAGACGACCCTTTGGACTAATGGTTGATCTTGAATCCTTGTTCCACTCCACTCTGTCCACATTAAGCCAGAGATGTGGGTGTACTCTAGAATGTTTGAGCTGTGTCAGCTCTGCTCTGAGTCAACCGTGAAGAAAGTGGGTTGAGTGTGAGATTCTGGGGAATTTGGTTCTGTTCAAGGAGGGGGTTAGGTCTCTTAGACTCTCCACAGAATCAGACCATGTCTGAGTGCTAAGTCCCTTCAGACGTATCTCTTTGCAACGCTATGGACTGTAGCCCACCAGGCTCCCCTGTCCATGAGATTCTTCAGGCAGGAATACTGAAGTGGGTTGCCACGTTCTCCTCCAGGGGATCTTCCCCATCCAGGAATGGAAGTTGTGGTCTCTTACATCTCTGCATTGGCAGGTGGGTTCTTTACCACTAGGGCCACCTGGGAAGCCCATAATCAGACCATAATTCCCTGCAATCATACCAAGATCTCAGAATCTTCCAGATCATATATTTCCAAGAGTCATCCTGGACTGAGGTAGAAATCCAGCTCAAAACTTAAGTCTGCTTAAGCATTCTGAAATTCGAGTACAAATGAGTTATGTGTTCAGTTGAAAATACTAAGAGATAGGTTCAAGTCCTGGCACATATGACCTAGCTAGCCATATGACTTGCAGTGACTTATTTAAACTCACTGGGTTTCCCTGACCCAGGGATCAATTCTGTGGGATTGACTCTGTGAACTGACATAGTTTCAGAGATTTCTTGAAACTCTACAACTGAAGACCAATAAATTCTGGAAGCAAGATCTAGATAATTATAAATGGTTATACATACATCCTTCCTGCTCCTCTTTTAATACTAGAATGGTGGGAAAATACCCAAGGCATTTTGCACTATAGAGAATTGGGGAAGAAAACAAAATTATAAACAGCCCTATTAAACAAATTAAGAAACTGAGGCAAAGAAAGAACAAAGATGTTTGACGGAACCGAAAGTTAGCTAGCCCCTCCCATTTCTAGTCTAAAAACTCAGGAATAAAACACTGTTCCTTGTTTTGTGTACCAGCAGCAAGCACTAATTTAAAATCAGCTGGCAGGCAGTCTGGGAATAATCTGGTTTTGTTTCTCCACTTTATCTGGTGTGTCTATAAAACTGTGTTGTACACAACAGAAGAGATAATGAAGAAGCTGGAACAAAACCAAACAAAGCAAATCCAGTCCCGTGATTTATAAAGGGTTGCCCAATGACCCTGGAAACTGAGAGGGGAGGAGGAGTCAATGACTCGACAGAAGAAAGTTGAAAACATAGTCATAAGTTACCACTAACTACTGAATATAAAGAGAGTCTTGGAAGACCTCTGTTTTCCCTTTTCATGTTGATTTTGAGAGAGTGATGGGAGGACAAACTAGAGTCAGCAAAATAAATTCAAGGATCTTAGATCATTTAGATTTGTGTGATGTGCTGGAAAGGGAATCCGAGGGGCCAACACCCTCCCTGCCCCACCCCCTGTCCCTGCCTGCCCCAGGGTTCTTTTACATCTTCATACTTTCTGTGCACTCTCCTTCAGATTTAGCAGTTTGATTATGAAAACATTTTTGCAAATATAGGACCCTTAGTGAAATAACATCCTTGAATATGTCCTTTAAAATGTCTTCTTGACAATGTCCCTCTTAACCCAATGTGTGACTATAGCTGAACAACTTGTGGCTTTGTCTTAGCTTTTATTTATTTATTTATTTAAAGGCGTTTCTTCTAGGCAAAAGGTGAAGGCATCTACTTGCTTCTCTCTAGACTTAGGAAGCATCACTACAAACAAAGCTAGTGGAGATGATGGAATTCCAGCTGAGCTATTTCAAATCCTGAAAGATGACTCTGTGAAAGTGCTGCACTCAATATGCAGGCAAATTTGGAAAACTCAGCAGTGGCCACCAGGACTGGAAAAGGTCAGTTTTCATTCCAATCCCAAAGAAAGGCAATGCCAAAGAATGCTCAAACTGCCGTGCAATTGCACTCATCTCACACGTGAGTAAAGTAATGCTTAAAATTCTCCAAGCAAGGTTTCAGCAATACGTGAACCATGAACTTCCAGATGTTCAAGCTGGTTTTAGAAAAGGCAGAGGAACCAGAGATCAAATTGCCAAGATCCAATGGATCATCGAAAAAGCAAGAGAGTTCCAGAAAAACATCTATTTCTGCTTTATTGACTATGCCAAAGCCTTTGACTGTGTGGATCACAATAAACTGTGGAAAATTCTGAAAGAGATGGGCATACCAGACCACCTGACCTGCCTCTTAAGAAATCTGTCTTCAGGTCAGGAAGCAACAGTTAGAACGGGACATGGAACAACAGACTGGTTCCAAACTGGGAAAGGAGTATGTCAAGGCATTATATGGTCACCCTGCTTATTTAACTTATATGCAGAGTACATCATGAGAAACGCTGGGCTAGAAGAAGCACAAGCTGGAATCAAGATTGCTGGGAGAAATATCAATAATCTCAGATAAGCAGATGAAACCACCCTTATGGCAGAAAGCAAAGAGGAACTAAAGAGCCTCTTGATGAGAGTGAAAAAGTTGGCTTAAAGCTCAACATTCAGAAAACTAAGATCATGGCATCCGGTCCCATCACTTCATGGCAGATAGATGGGAAACATTGGAAACAATGGCTGACTTTATTTTTCTGGGCTCCAAAATCACTGCAGGTGGTGATTGCAGCCATGAAATTAAAAGACACTCCTTGGAAGGAAGGTTATGACCAACCTAGACAACATATTAAAAAGCAGAGACATTACTTTGTCAACAAAGGTCCGTCTAGTCAAGGCTATGGTTTTTCCAGTGGTCATATATGGATGTGAGAGTTGGACTGTGAAGAAAGCTGAGTGCCGAAGAACTGATGCTTTTGAACTGTGGTGTTGAAGAAGACTCTTGAGAGTCCCTTGGACTGCAAGGAGATCCAACCAGTCCATTCTCAAGGAGATCAGTCCTGGGTGTTCATTGGAAGGACTGATGTTGAAGCTGAAACTCCAATACTTTGGCAACCTCATGCGAAGACCTGACTCATTGGAGAAGACCCTGACGCTGGGAAAGATTGAGGGCAGGAGGAGAAGGGGACGACAGAGGATGAGATGGCTGGATGGCATCACCAACTCGATGGACATGGGTTTGGGTGGACTCGGGGAGTTGGTAATGGACAGGGAGGCCTGACGTGCTGTGGTTCATGGGGTTGCAAACTGAGCAACTGAACTGAACTGAACTGAGACTTAAGCAAGCACTGTTTTCCTCACTCCTTCCTAATTTCAAAATTGTTGTTGTTCAGTCGCTCAGTCATGTCCAACTCTTTGTGACCCCATGGACTGCAGCATACCAGGCTTTCTTGTCCTTCACCATCTCCTGGACCTTGCTCAAACTCATGTCCATTGAGTGAGTGATGCCATGCAACATCTTATTCTCTGTGGCCCCCTTCTCTTCCTGCCTTCAATCTGTCCCAGCATCAGGGTCTTTTCTAATGAGTTGGCTCTTTGCATTAGGGGGCCAAAGTATTGGAGTTTCAGCTTCAGCATCAGTCCTTCCAATGAATATTCAGGGTTGATTTCCTTTAGGATGGACTGGTTGGATCTCCTTGTAGTCCAAGGAATTCTCAAGAGTCTTTTCCAACACCATAGTTCAAAAGCATCAGTTTTTGTTGCTCAGCCATCTTTATGGTCCAAATCACACGTCTGTACAGCTACTGGAAAAACTATAGCTTAGACTAAATGGACCTTTGTCGGTAATGTCTCTGCTTTTTAATATGCTGTCTAGGTTGGTCATAGCTTTTATTCCAAGGAGCAATCATCTTTTAATTTCATGGCTGCAGTCACCATCTGCAGTGATTTTGGTGCCCAAGAAAATAAAGTCTGTCACTGTTTCCATTGTTTTACCATCTGTTTGCCATGAAGTGATGGGACCGGACGTTATGATCTTAGTTTTTTTGAATGTTGAGTTTTAAGCCTGCTTTTTCACTCTCCTCTTTCACTTTCATCAAGAGGCTGTTTAGTTCCTGTTTGCTTTCTGCCATAAGGGTGGTGTCATCTGCGTATCTGAGGTTATTGCTATTTCCCCCAGCAGTACTTCAGATAGCCTTTATTGTTTCTAAATTTCTTACCTCCCAAGTTTATATATTTTATTGCCTCCCCACCTCAATTGTTGTTGTTTGTTGTTCAGACGCACTAAGTTGTATCTGACTCGGTGACCCCATGGACTGCAGCATGCCAGGCTTCCCTGTCTTTCACTGTCTCCCAGAGTTGGCTCAAACTCATGTCCAGTGCCATCCAACCATCTCATTCTCTGTTGCCTCCTTCTCCTCCTGTCCTCAATCCTATATATGTTTTCCAATTATTTTATTTTATACCATGTAACTGCTTTCCCTGATGAACTAAATTAGTTTTTAGGGGTGTTGTAATATGCCAGTATTAGTCACTCAGTCATATCTGACTCTTTGCAACCCCATGAACTGTAGCCTGTCAGGCTCCTCTGCCCAAGGAATTCTCCAGGAAAGAATACTGGAGTGGGTTGCTGTTTCCTTCTCCAGGGGATCTTCCCCACCCAGGGGTGGAACCTTGGTCTCCTGCATTGCAGGCGGATTCTTTACCATCTGAGCCACCAGGGAAGTCAACCTGTAATATGCCAACCCTTTGGGAATTGTCTTATTTATAAATGCAGTTCTCTTTTGATTCGATTGACTGTGGCATTGACATTTTTACAGTATTTCAGTTTGATTGTGAGAAGAGTAGGTTTGTTCCACTCTGAGTGCTTTAGTTTTCTAGTTGCCATCTGTCTGTTGTCCTCCTCCAAAGCCTGGCTATCAAGTCCATTCATGCTAAGGATACGCTATGAGTCTTCACATTTAAAAGAGAGGGCTGGGGGAGAAACCATAAGAAAGCAAGTTAAAAAAATAAATGACAGAGAGGAACTGACAGATATGGCAAGAAGGCACAAAGATAGTCCAATGGACAGAATCCACTCACACCTGAACCCTACTCTGGCTTAAACTTCATCTTGCCTCAGATTTTATCAGTAATACTCAACAAATAAACCATCTGTTCAGAGTAAGAGGTTGGAAGCTGCAATGCCTGGAGGGGCCTGGTAAGTTTTCACAAAGACAAGATTTTAGTTGGAGGAATGGGAAGGATTCGGATACACGGAAACGAAAGGGAAGAGCACCTGAGTGGAGGAAACAGCGAGAAAAACACCAAGACCACTAGAAAGGACTGAACCAGGCAAAGAGCAGCCTCTGGGAGAGGGTATATGCGCAGCAAGGCGGGCATCAACAGCTGCAGAAGGTGGATGGAGCTGCAAATCTGCATGTCCTCTTAGAATAACTAGTGTGGAATTTTTCCTGAGGGGATTGCTGAACATTTCTGCAAATAACCTGTTTGAAAAAAAAAAAAAAGTTTTCTCTATAAAGATTAATCTGGCATTCTGAGCAAATAAGAAAGAAGGAAACACCAGAAACCATTCAAACAGCTTTCCAGACCATTGAATCAACTTCCCTCTTTAAAAAAAAAAAATGAGGATAAATGTGTTCCTTAATGCTTTTATTTATGTTAGAATAAAGGATACCATATAAACCAGCATAGCTAATAATAACATATGATAGAGAGTATGTGTGTTTCTAGGTCAAATAAGTTATTATAAAAGTCAGGCATGCAAAGACTAGCCGAAGACTATAGAAACTCTGCCCTGCTCTAGTTAAATTTTACCAAGCACCATAGGCCTTCCTTCATCCAGGAAGCCTAAGAACTTTCAGGCAAATGGTGCAGAGGTGCTGCTGTTGTCTTAACTATTATTTTGGCAACACAGATTGTGGGGGAAGGCGCTAATATTTCTCTGTTGTGAGTGCATGCGTACATAGCCCCCCACACAGGCAGTGTGTGTTTGTGAGAGCGTATGTGCACGTGTGTAGCCTAAACTTTGTAAGGTCCTCTATCATCGAATCAATCTAATGTCCCCAGTGAACTCTCTTCAGTCTATTCTGGGCAGTCTTCACTGCAGGAGTTTGTCCGACTTGTATCTTTATCAGAATCTTATTTCTCATTAATACCGAGAAAGCAGGTAGTTTGCCATTTTGTTACAACAAAAGAGGAATGAATACGAAATCAGTACTAATACATTTATTTTCATGAGTTTCTTAGATGTTTGATGAAATTTCCAGATAATTCCATTTTTTTTTTCGTTCACTTTTTAAAAAATTAGACACTGTATGTAGTGTTACTGATACTTTTGAGCCCCAACAAAGGTTCTCATGCCCGATGTTGCTTGAACCAATAGAACAAGACCAAGTTCAGTTCAGAAGCAAAGGAAATTTAAAACATTTTTTAATTTATAGTTTTATTTTGCTTCACCAGGTTTTAGTTGCAGCATTCAGGATCTCTAGTTACAGCATATGGGATCTAGTTCCCTAAGCAGGGCTTGAAACTAGGCCTCCTGCATTGGGAGGGTGAAGTCTTAGCCACTGGACCACCAGGGAAGTCCTGGAAACATTTCTTTTATCAAAGAATGGAGAGCCAGCTGTGAGCTTGGGCTCCCGAGCACTTAACTCCACAGGCTGTGGGCGAAGCTGCTTTACAGGGACCTGTTCAGCAGGGAGGGGGCAGGGTTCTCCCAGGAAGCTGCACCTGAGCAACACAGACTGTCTGCACACAGCCCGCCACTGCCATTTTGAATTGAGGTATCCCGTGTGTGTGTGTGTGTGTGTGTGTGTGTGTGTGTGCGCGCGTGCGCGTGCGCGAGATCTGCAGATGGCCCTCCCAGCTGAGGTGTGGAGGGAGCCATTTTGAACCAGGAACTCTGGTGTGAAGTGCCAAGTTCAAGCCCTCTGCACGTGGCCCTCTATGAGCACGTGAAACTAGACCAAGCACAGAAGAAGAAAAAAAAGGTTGGATTTTTTTTTTCTATTTTGGTTTCCTAGGAATTATTAACAGGCTTGGTCAATGATAGAGTAAAGTGAAAGTGAAGTCACTCAGTCGTGTCCAACTTTTTGGGACTCTGTGGACTGTAGCCCACCAGGCTCCTCCGTCCATGGGATTCTCCAGGCAAGAATACTGGAGTGGGTTGCCATTTCCTTCTCCAGGGGATCTTCCCAACCCAGGGATCGAACCCAGGTCTTCGGCATTGCAGGCAGATGCTTTAACCTCTGAGCCACCAGGGAAGCCCATACAAACTCCTGAAGGCAGACTTCATCTAACACTAATTTTTTTTTTTTTTTTATGTATTCATTACCCTAGGATTAACAGTCCCCATGTGATTCCTAAATATTTTTTTCTTCCTTACTTTTTGACTTTTTCTTTACAGCTGAAACAAAAACAATGCCCACTACATGAATTCTGCTGAGTTATTTACCATTCCGACACTTTAGGGACATGAAGGAAAGACTATCACTTAAACCTAACTCCAAAAATATTATTTGAAGTGTAGGTGCATTCATTATTGGAACATATGGCAACATATGTTCTCTCCTGGAAATATTTTCATAAATTTAATTGCCAAATAACTTATAAAATTAATTTGCCCAGAAGCTTTATGAGAATGGCTAAGATAGTCTAATCATGGTTTGAGATACCACATCGCTAAATATTTTTGTATATTATATCTTGTATTTAATATATACTCATTAATTACATCTAAGGTATATATACAATTTTAAATCTAGGTCAAAATAGAAAAATTAATGTTGGGCAGGGAATTTAAGAGTTAACTTGGCAGTTTGGGAGTAGTCAAATTTCTGAAAACCATAAATGTAAAATCTCATGTTCTCAAACTAAATAGCCAGAAGATTTTGCCTTGTGTTCAGTGTTCTATCTACTACAATCATAGTCCTAGAAAAGCCTTCAAGAAGTCTTCTGATAGTTCTTTTACTGCTTTGTCCAAGAACAGACTGCAATATAATCTAATGGGAAGGCCATGCTTCCTCAGACACAACGCAAAATAACTTTTCTTCCGATTGTTTAAAAAAAAAACAAATTCAAAAATCAACAAAAAACTTGAATTCGTTTGGTCTCCTGCACAACTGTTGTCAACTGAGCTATGATCACTAAAATGACATTTCCAACTTGGGACCTCAAGATACATTGCATCCAGCAATGGTTATTAAGCAAGGAAAACATTCATAAAGCAGCATAATTAATGGGGTAATAACAGTAAGGGCTTTATTCCACATTGAATCTTCATGACTTCTAGGTGGTAGTACAACCCAAACCCAGCCATAGATACTGGTAAGGAGGCTGTGTGTGTGTTCCTGCTAAGTCGCTTCGGTCGTGTCCGACTCTGTGCAATGCTATGGACTGTAGCCTGCCGGGCTCCTCTGTCCATGGGATTCTCCAGGCAAGAATACTAGAGTGGGTTCCCATGCCATTCTTCAGGGAATCTTCCTGACCCACGGATCAAACCCACGTTTCCTGCATCTCCTTTTTCCAGCGGTAAAAGGAATCCACTACCGCTGAGCCACCCGGGAAGCCCAATGAGGAGGCTATTTCCTATTTATTCAGAGATCATTTCTTAGATCACCATGACACTCTATGCCTAACTAAAACTTTCCCTGTATTTCTAACCCTTAGTAGACACAAAGACCTGGGAAAGACCTTACAATGAGTTACTAACAAACCCTTAGCACCTACTGGCACAGTTAATCTGTGTTGCCCAGTTCTGACTCCTTGCTACTACACTCCTAGGGCAAACAGAGGTGGGGCATATATTCAGAGCTGTGTTTCTTAAACTTGGTAATAATTGTAAGATCTTTGGGATGGTGACTGAATTGTTTTCTTCTCTTCAGTTCTGCCCCAGTACTCTCTAAAAATACTTTAAGGTTGTTCCATGCCCAAGAGGAGACTATTAAAAATATATCTTATCTGTAAAACAAATTATCAGACTACAACTAAAGGAGCTCAAGATAAGATTTATAACAATGAACTGTGCTGTGTGACCCATGCCAGGGACAAAAAAAGGTCTTGGGAAGTATGTTTAAGAGCGTCCCCATCACAGATTGCACCTTAAAAAACACTTGGATACAAAAGGAATTATTTTATTCCCCACCTAGGGAATATGGGTCCCAAATCACTTTAACCAACTGCAAAAGAACATGAGAAATGCAAATAAGTCCACCAGAGCAGGAGAAATCTACTTGGATTTTTACTTTGAATGTGGTATCATCAACTTCCTTCTACTTTGAATCATTGCATAAGAGGGAAGGCATATACCCAAGAGAAAAATTGTACTTTGAGTCAGAAAGCATCTAAAGGGATCATTTCTGTATAATCTTGCATTTAGTTTTCCTCTGGCTAAATTTAAGAAAAGGCAGGGGGTGGGGGGAGTTTGATTTATGAAAACTCTAGAGAATCAAGACCCAAGTATTTATTTAGAAACTTCTTTTTTATGTTTATAATTTCCTTTAAAAGATGTTTCAGGCAGATAAAATAGGAGCAGAGCTGGAATATACATTTTGAAGGCCAAGGGAAATTCAGGCATGTTAAGTATACTAAACACACACGTTTCTCCTTAGGATGTTCTTGGAGCTGGTTGATTACACTACATAATAGGCCTAAAAAATCCATCTTGAGAAATCACCTGACCTAAGCCAGAAACTGCTCATTTAGCTGCCATTTGCTTTAAGAGATTACACGAAAGGAAAAGAAATATTATAAAAGAAAATCAGATAAGATGCTAAAAGATAGACTGAGGAAGTGACCCACCTTTGGTTTTCATCAGAGACAACAGCAAAGGAATAAAGAATAGTATCTTCTTCCTCTTTCAAAGTGCTCACTCTGGGCCTTTTTTTTTTTTTTTTTTTTTTAGATGTAGAAGAATTGAAGGAATAAACACAGTAAGACATTCCCTGAAAGAACAAAATTGTGCAGAACTGCAAATAAACTTCCAGTCATACAAAAAAAAAAAAAATTCCTTGTAGTTTCAGAAATGTCCATACACTTAGGCACGTATTTAAAGTAGCCTAGTCTCAACGATCATCCTTTAAGTTACTAAAAGAAGAAGGGAGACATGGGGGCAACACTTCACTGTGGCTTGCACTATTCAGAAGAGGACTATTTGTTCTTTTTTTTAAGTTTTTTTTTTTTTTTTTTTTTGACGTGGACCATTTTTAAAGTCTTCATTGAATTTGTTACAGTATTGATTCTGTTTTATGCTTTGGTTTTTCTGGCCATGAGGCACTGGGGATCTTGGCTCCCTGAACCTGCACCCTGGGCACTAGAAGGCAAAGCCTTAACCACTGGATCTCCAGGGAAGTCCGAGGACCTTTTGTTCTTAACTCTTTCAGTGCCTCTCAGCGCTGTGGGTCAAAACATCACCTATGGAGCTTGCTGCTCTAGATACACCATACCGAGTTTTTCTTTCCTTTGGGTTATTCAGTTTTCAAAAAATTCATTTCTTTGTGAAAGTGAACTAGTTACATTTTTGCAAAAAGAAAGATGATACTTTGGAGGCATAATAAAGTATATTGCATTACAGACAATCCCAAGAAATAGCATGGCCATCATTCTAAGACACCAGACTTAACTGAATGAAAATGAGAGTGCTTATAACAGACACAAACATGTGTATGCTGCAGATGAGGAATCTTAATGGCATTTAACCAAAGCAATTCAATTCAATTTTTTAAGAAACCATTTGCCACAGTACCTATCAGTTCAGTTCAGTTCAGTCGCTCAGTCGTGTCCAACTCTTTGCGACCCCATGAATCGCAGCACGCCAGAACTCCCTGTCCATCACCAACTCCCGGAGTTCACTCAAAACTCACGTCCATCTAGTCAGGGATGCCATCCAGCCATCTCATCCTCTGTCGTCCCCTTCTCCTCCTGCCCCCAATCCCTCCCAGCATCAGAGTCTTTTCCAAGGAGTCAACTCTTCGCATGAGGTGGCCAAAGTACTGGAGTTTCAGCTTTAGCATCATTCCTTCCAAAGAACACCCAGGACTGATCTCCTTGAGAATGGACTGCTTGGATCTCCTTGCAGTCCAAGGGACTCTCAAGAGTCTACTCCAACACCGCAGTTCAAAAGCATCAATTCTTTGGCGCTCAGCCTTCTTCACAGTCCAACTCTCACATCCATACATGACCACTGGAAAAACCATAGCCTTGACCTATAGACACTTTATAAAAAGGCATAACTGAAATAATGAGGGTGAGAAAGGGCCCTTGCTAGAAAACGAGTAGATTCCTTGTTAATAGCAAGTTGGTTGCAGAACAGTGTGCAACGACACAAAGATAAAGGAAGACTTGAGTAACGAGGGTGTGGTGTATGAGAAGTGGAAGAAAGGACACGTATCATTAAGAACAAGCAGGTTCTGCGAGGCAAGAATTTAAACTAAAATATCTTGTTGTCAAATGCAATGCATCCAAAAGGAAAGTAAATGGCTGAGTGGCTGCTTCCGTCAGGTTTCCAGAAGACTTTCTTACAGAGTTCCCAAGAAAAGCCAGTCTTTTGGACTCTCTAGCACTCATGATCTAAACGGTATTTTCAAACAACTGAGGAGGGAGGCAGGACTAACATGCTTGAAGTCATGACTTAACAAAGAAGACAAGGGAGAAGAATCATTGCTAAACTGAAGTTAACCCCGAACCCGAAGGTGCAGAGCACACGAAGCTCTGTTCCCAAGGTGATGCTGCTCTCATTTGGGGAGCTTCTCCTTCCCAGCCAAACAGAATTCTTACTTGGAGCAGGCTCCCTTTGGAAGAAACTTGAGGAAGATAGAACACACACATACACACACACACACACTCACACACAACACACACTCACACACACACACACACAGAAAAGGAAGCGAAAAGAGTGTTTTTAGTCTCACACATCCTGTGCTTTTTTCAGCTGCTATTTTGAAGGATAAACATTACATTTGTGGTTGAATTTTTCCCTAGGGTCAAGAAAAACAAAACAATATGGTCGTGAAAAGAAGAGATTTGAGAGGGAGCTGGTGACCTTGGAAATGCAAGCTGCTTTCCTGGTTTTAAAAACAAAATAAAACAAAGAAACCTTTAAAAAAAAAAAAACCCAAAACATAAAGTGGCTGAAAAAGAGTGAAGACCTTGTATCTATCTCCAGTGCCCATGGGGCCCCAGGCTGGTTCTCAAGGAGCCTAAACACAAAGACACTGTCAAGTGGGAATTTCTGTGAGCGGAGAAATGGCACGCTGTACCTGAACGGCTGCATTCCATTTTCAGGTTTCATTCAACTGGCATTTTATAAGGCGGGACATTTTGCTCAACTCTGGTCTAATGGAAGCTAGAACGTTTCCATATTCTTCTCAGCCAGATAATTATAGCCAACTGTATTCAGGAAACCGGCAGAATTTTTTTCTAGATGTGAAGGAACCTACTTTACCAGTGTGTCAGTTCCATACAATCTTTTGTTTTCATATTAGATATCAAAGGTAGTTCTTACTTCTAACTCCAGGAATCCTGCTGTCATTACAAACACTGTCCTAAAGGCTAGAGTCTCCTGAGAGATGGGAGAATTTGAAAGACGACAGATCCTTGGAGATCGACCTGCACAGAACTGGTGGGGGCCTTGGGTAGAGGCAGTGCTGATCTACATACTATTGAGCTGCCTTGAAAAACGACTCAAGCTGGCTGATAACGTAAGCGTGGAAGGGTGCTATAAAGCGGCTTCTTTCACACAGTCTACAGTGTGATTGACTTGCGTGGTGCCATTAGGTCAGAACTGGAAGATACAAAGGGTTTCAGGATCCCGCAGATGTATGATTCTTAAATCTCCCTATAACTGAAAAAGCATTATTGGATGGGAATCATATTCACTTCTTATGGCGGCTCTAACAAATTATCTCACAAGTGATGGCTTCAAACAATAGAAATTTATTCCCTCACAGATCTGGAGGTCAGAAGTCCTGAACTCGTATCACCAGACTGAAATCAAGGTGTTGATGGAGCCACACGTCCTCCAAAGAGAGAATCCATCCATTGACTCTTCTTGCTTTTGCTGGTTCTTGACATTCCTTGGCCTGTGGCTTCATCATCAAATCTTCAAGTACAGCATCTTTAAATTCGTCTCTGCTTTCTCCTCTTTGTTTAGTCACTAAGTTTTGTCTGGGCTCTTTTGTGACCCCATGGACTGTAGTCCACCAGGCTCTGGCACCTCCGGGATTTCCCAGGCAAGAATACTGGAGTGGGTAACAATTTCCTTCTCTAAGGGATCTTCCCAACCCAGGAATCGAACCTGGGACTCCTTCATCTCCTGCATTGGCAGTCAGATTCTTAACCACTGAGTCATTCTGGGAAGCCCATCCTCTACAAAGCAAGAATTTAAAAGTAATGAACCACCTAGACAATTGCACATATCTCACACACTAGTAAAGTAATGCTAAAAATTCTCCAAGCCAGTACATGAACCGTGAACTTTCAGATGTTCAAGCTGGATTTAGAAAAGTCAGAGGAACCAGAGATCAACTTGCCAACATCTGCTGAATCATCAAAAAAAAACAAGAGAGTTCCAGAGAAACTTCTGCTTTATTGACTATGCCAAAGCCTTTGACTGTGTGGATCACAATAAACTGTGGAAAATTCTGAAAGAGATGGGAATACCAGGCCACCTGACTTGCTTCCAGAGAAATCTGTATGTAGGTAAGGAAGCAACAGTTAGAACTGGACATGGAACCACAAACTGGTTCCAAATCGGGAAAGGAGTATGTCAAGGCTGCATATTGTCACTCCACTTATTTAACTTATATGCAGAGTACATCCAGCACAAGCTGGAATCAAGATTGCAGGGAGAAATATCAATAACCTCAGATGTGCAGATGACACCACCCTTATTGCAGAAAGCAAAGAGGAATCAAAGAGTCTCTTGATGAAAGTGAAAGAGGAGAGTGAAAAAGTTGGCTTAAAGCTCAACATTCAGAAAACGAAGATCATGGCATCTGGTCCCATCACTTCATGGCAAAGAGATGGGGAAACAGTGGAAACAGTGTCAGACTTTATTTTCTTGGGCTCCAAAATCACTGCAGATGGTGATTGCAGCCATGAAATTAAAAGACTCTTGCTCCTTGGAAGAAAAGTTATGACCAACATGGACAGCATGTTGAAAAGTAAAGACATTACTTTGCCAACAAAGGTCTGTCTTGTCAAAGCTATGGTCACATATGGATGTGAGAGTTGGGCCATAAAGAAAGCTGAGCACTGAAGAATTGATGCTTTTGACCTGTGGTGTTGGAGAAGACTCTTGAGAGTCCCTTGGACTCCAAGGAGATCCAACCAGTCCATCCTAAAGGAGATCAGTCCTGGGTGTTCATTGGAAGGACTGATGCTGAAGCTGAAACTCCAATACCTTGGCCACCAGATGTGAAGACCTGACTCATTTGAAAAGACCCTGGTGCTGGGAAATATTGAAGGTGGGAGGAGAAGGGGATGACAGAGGATGGGGTGATTGGATGGCATCACTGACTCAATGGACATGAGTTTGAATTAACACCAGAAGTGGGTGATGGACAGGGAGGCCTGGTGTGCTGCAGTCCATGGGGTGGCAAAGAGTCAGCCACGACTGAGCAAATGAACTGAACTGAGCTGATTGATTAAACAGGGGCTTTCCAGGGGGTGCTAGTGGTAAAGAACCCACTTGCCAAGGCAGATGTAAGAGATGCAGATTTGATCCCCAGGTCAGAAAGATCCCCTGAAGGAGGGCATGGCAACCCACCCAATATTCTTGCCTGGAGAATCCCATGGACAGAGGAGCCTGGTGGGCTACAGTCCATGGGGTTGCACAGGATGGCCATGACTAAAGCAACTTAGCACACATACATTGATGAAACAGCATATATTATCAGAATCAAGTTGTATACTCTTCAAAGTGTTCAATGAACATTGTAGTTGACAGTCCAACACCTATTCCATTCTAATCACATTTAAGAGATTTGGCTATAGATTGAGAACATACCCAATTTTTACCAATGGATGTACATCTTCAAAGAAAAGCTTTTTTCTTATGAGAGCACCAGGAGAGAGATGAGTTTTCTTGTTCCTCTATATTTTGCTGTATCTGGACATGACTTAGAATTATTTACACACTATGTTACTTTTTTTTTTTTTTTTCCTTTTTGGCCTTGCTACACAGCTTGTGGGATCTTCATTTCCTGACCAGAGACTGAACCTAGACCCTTGCAGTAAAAACACAGAGTCCTAGCCACTGAACCACCACAGAATTCCCCCCACTATGTTATGAATAGAAAATCTAAGAGCTAAATAGAACCTGGGTATTTGATGGCATTACAAAAAAATATGGTAGTGAATTAGTTTATTCTTATTTTTTTTAGTTTGGCTGCAGTGGGTCTGTATTGCAGCATTTGGGTTTTCTCTAGTTGCTGTGCTCAGATTTAGTTGCCTGGAGGCATGTGAGATCTTAGCTCCCCAACCAGGGATCGAACCCATGTCCCCTGCAATGGAAGGCTGATTCTCAACCACTGGACCGCCACGGAAGTCCTCGGATGTCAAGATCGAGATAGTATACTGACCCACTGCAGATCTCACCTTACCTCTGATTAAGTTCGTTAAGCTATTTCCTTCTTAAGTCAGTTTTTATTTTGCTTTGTTTTTACCGTGTTTTCTGTAGCTGTACTGGAAAGAATCCTGACCGATACCAAGTATAAAAGTAAAGTAAATGTGTATCAGTGCAACCTTTTTGAAAAAGAAAGAAAGAAAACACAATAGAGAATATGTGAAAATATGTAACTGCTGGGAATGGCCAGCATTTAAATAAGGTTTGCTGTTGGCTGGGCACTGGGCTAGGTACTTTATATACGTTAACTCATTTTATCCTTATAATACTTCTAATGAGGTGGTTACCATTATCATCCCACTTAACAGATAACAAGCTATCTGTTGACAATTTGTAAGTGCTTGGCAGAGCCAGAATTTGACCCCAGGCAGTCAAATTCTACAATACTCATATGTTATGCTGTATTACCTCTCATATCTCTATATTTCTCTCTCTTTTTTAAAGTGGCTCTTCCAAATAAAGAGTTAAACAACTACATATCAATATTCCTAACTGCACTTGAAAAGTGGTTAAAGGAGATATGCACACTGTATCCGTTATCAACTGTTGGGTCACAAATCAGCCCCAAATTCTGTGCTTTAAAACAAAAACAATTATGTATTTTGCTTCTAAATCTTTAATTCGGGCAGTACTCAGCAGGATCCCTTACCTCTGTCCTCACCCCACAGCATCAGCAGGAGCGACTAGTTTGAGCACTAGTGAGTCAAGATGACTCATGCCTGCGGTTAGCAAGTGGGTGCTGGCTTTGTCCTGAGCTCAGCCAGGGCTACGTGTTGCAGCCCTCTGCACTGCTGCTCCACCTGGACCTCCTCACAGTGACTTGGGCTTTCTCACAGCAGAGTGGCTGAGTCCTAAGAGCAAGCATAGAATGCGATGCACTTATTTTGAACTGAAGCAGACACTGTATTGCATTTTTTTTTTTTTAACTTAGCCTTGGAGGTCACATAGTATCACTTCTGCCAGAGTCACAAGCCCACCCAAAATCAAGGGGAAGAGCATAGAGCTTATCTCTCAGTGGGAAGAGTGTCAAAGAAAAATGTATTGGATGATTAGGTTGATATAGACAGATTAGGGAAACATAATCTGCCACAAACACGTTTATGCCTGGGACAACAGAGATAGGAAGTCACTGAGTGGGAAAACATAGTCACAAATGTGAAAAAAAAAAAAAAAAAAAGCCAATTTAAAAACTTCCCAAAGAATAAAAGATTTTGTGTTTGGCAAGGCTGAAGGTGAATTGTAAATGGGGACATGTTTTTTGGAAAGCCACCTGACAGTATTCATACTCTTTGACACAATATAAAAATATTGGATTGAACTCGTGTCCCCTTGCTTATACAATTATCATACAGAATGTAAATCGCCCATATTTACGGACATCTTCTCAGTACATCATGCATTCTGTATGATAATTGTGTAAGTAAGGCTTCTCTAGTGGTGCAGAGGTTAAGAATTTACATGCCGAGAGAGAGCTAAGCCTGTGTACCACAACTGCTGAGCCCACTAGCTGCCACTACTGAGCCCGCACGCCACAACTACTGAGCCCACGCGCCTAGAGCCTGTGCTCCACAAAAGGAGAAGCCGCTGCAATGAGAAGCCCATGCACTGCAGCTAGAGAACAGCCCCTGCTCCCTGCAACTGGAGAAAGCCTGAGCACCTCAATGAAGATCCAGCACAGCCCTAAACAGATACAATTATTTTAAAAGTAATTAGGTGGGTAGTAAAAATGGCAACTTTGTAGAACTCTAAGTATAAGTAAATGCATACACTAACATAACAGCACAAAAATAGTATGTATAAAGTATTGCTGCTGCTGCTGCCGCTAAGTTGCTTCAGTTGTGTCCGACTCTGTGCGACCCCATAGACGGCAGCCCACCAGGCTCCCCCGTCCCTGGGATTCTCCAGGCAAGGACACTGGAGTGGGTTGCCATTTCCTTCTCCAGTGCATGGAAGTGAAAAAGTGAAGTCACTCAGTCGTGTCCAACTCTTCGAGACCCCATGGACTGCAGCCCACCAGGCTCTTCTGTCCATGGGATTTTTCAGGCAAGAGTACTGGAGTGGGGTGCCATTGCCTTGGACTATACCCTTGCCTGAGGAATCCCATGGATGGAGGAGCCTGGTGGGCTGCAGTCCATGGGGTCTCGAAGAGTTGGACACGACTGAGTGACTTCACTTTCACTTTTCACTTTCATGCATTGGAGAAGGAAATGGCAACCCACTCCAGTGTTCTTGCCTGGAGAATCCCAGGGACGGGGGAGCCTGGTGGGCTGCTGTCTGTGGGGTCGCACAGAGTCGGACACGACTGAAGTGACTCAGCAGCAGCAGCATGCAATATGTGTACATATATACTGACAGATTAAAAGTGAACATGGAGCAATAGAACTAGAATTTAATGGCTTTTGTGGTCTTCTGTAAATCTACTTAAACATATAGTATTGATATATCATTTTAATATACTATATAAATTAAATATATCATAAACTCCAACAATGATAAGTATAGCACATTAAAGAACGAACCCATGAAAATAGAGCCCTGCTACTTCATCATATATAAGCTAACACATAAGATTTGTTATGAATGTAGAATATTTAGTGAAGAATAACTTAGTCTTTTAGAATTTAGAAGATTCTTGGTAAATTGGAGGATTGCTGATACAAGTTAAAATAACAGTCTATGGAAGTTAATTACCACCTCAACCTCCTTTTTTAAAAATTATAGTAGACCTGTCCGTCTAGAAGATTGATTTCAGATGGACGACTATAAGGAAAGCTCTCCCTACCCACCTGTTCTAGTCCCTCAAAATTACAAAAATTATAAAGACAAAGCAGAATTCATACTATTGCTTGAAAATAACAAAATATGCCATGATTAGGTCCTTGTGTTTGAAGAATTCTAGAAATATTGAAAGCTTGTATCATTGGATTAACAGAGCAAGCATCAGCTGAAAACCAAATGCCAATTGTAACCAATGCACCACACTGAGGCGGGTGTTGATGGTGGGGGAGGCTGTGTGTGGGGTGGGGAGGGAGTGTATGAGAACAGCCTGTACTTCCTGCTTGATTTTGCTGTGAACCTAAAACTGCTGTAAAGAATAAAGTTTTTTTAAAAGAACAACAGCAACTAGACATCCTAGTGCCTCAGAGACTCTAGAGGTAGGAATGACTCGGGGAATGTTGGGATGTTCTAAGCTCAGAGGCACTGAATGAATGGAGAGTTTTTTGGGCTACAGTTTTCCAAGTAGAGAAGCTTCCCTGGTGGCTCAGATGGTAAAGTATCTGCCTGCAATGTGAGAGACCCAGGTTTGATCCCTGGGTCGGGAAGATCTCTTGGAGAAGGGCATGGCAACCCACTCCAGTATTCTTGCCTGGAGAATCCCATGACAGAGGAGCCTGGGAAGCCCCAATCCATGGGGTCGCAAAGAGTCGGACACGACTGAGCGACTAACAGTTTCACGTTCACTTTCTAAGCAGAAGGCAGTAAGAGCATTTACCTCCAGGCCACTTGGTGCAGAAAGGCAGGAATGTTCTTCAGAGCACACGGCATCAGCTGGGGGTGTGTACACTATTGCTCCTGGTGTGGCAAAAACCGATTTGGGAGTGGGGAGAGAAGAAAAACAAAAAACACCTTAAATATTGCAATAATTTGCGGCCCTCCAAAGAACACCTGATGTGAGGAGCCGACTCATTGGAAAAGACCCTGATGCTGGGGAAGATTGAGGGCAGGAGGAGGAGGGGACGACAGAGGATGAGATAGTTGGATGGCATCACTGACTCAGTTGCCATGAGTTTGAGCAAATTCTGGGAGATGGTGAAGGACAGGAAGCCTGGTGTGCTGCAGTCCATGAGGCTGCCAAGAGTTGGACACAGCTTAGAGACTGAACGACAACAAAGGACAACAATAAATAAACAGATGTACAGCACATCTGAGGTACTAAAATTCATTGAGCTTAGGCAGTGATTGGGGGGAAAGTGTCATAAAACAGCTTCTTAGAAGAACAACAATGAAAAAAGGGTTGAGAAACATGTTCCAGAGGGTAGTGAAATTGGGGGGGAGTGTCTAGGAGGAGGAAGGAGAAGAAGAGGGCTGGAGAGATCCACAGTGACCGTGACAGCTCCCAGGAGCAGAAGCAGCTCCTACAGACAGGGCTGCTCAAACACGAAGACAAGCAGTGCACCAAGAATCACCAGGCTTTTAAGGAAAACCAACACCGTGGAAGACAGGCACCAAAGGCAATAAGTATAAGCGTGAATGCCCAAGGAAACAGTTTGTAGAACAAATAATATTTCACGTTAACTGTGATCAATAACTGCAGAGATATGACAAGATACTACACCTGTAAGAGCAGGCAGTTTTAATTAAAGAATCACCTGTTGCTCTTGAAAACAAACAAACAAAAATATGATCATTGAAATAAAAGTCCTAGTAAGTAAACCAAATAAGGGCTTCCCAGGTAGATCAGTGGTAAAGAATCCACCTGTCAATGCAGGTTTGATCCCTGGGTCGGAAGATGCCCTGGAGAAGGAAATGGCAACCCGCTCCAGGATTCTTGCCTGGAGGATCCCATGGACAGAGGAGCCTGGCAGGCTACAGCCCATGGGGTCCTAAGAGTCAGACACAACTCAGCAACTAAACAACAACAACAGATAAACCAAATAGCAACATAAACACATCAAAGTATATAAACTAGTGAATTTTAAGAAATGAACCAAAAAATTCAGCCACAATAGAGTGTACCAAAGATGAAGTGTAATACACATAAAAGGGAATTTAAAGAAAATAAATTAGTGCATTTTAATCACGTTACTGTATTTTTCTGGGGGAAAAAAAGAAAGCAACTTGTATCTACATATAAATGTGGTAAGCAGTTTTCTAAAATGAATCTTAATGATCCCTGCCAGTAATGTGATCTTGTAAAGTTTTAATCTACTTTTCTATAAGAAGGGAACTTGATAGGCCAACATTATAAAGTGCTAACTTCATAAGATTGGTGGGAGAATTATTATCACAAAATAGACCTCAGTTGCACAGTTTATCAATTACCACACGTTTCCTTTCCTTTCCCTTCTGATATGGTGCTATTGCCTAACCATGACTAAGATTTTTTTGCCCCATTTCACAATGGGAGCTTAGCATCAATAAGCAGGTTTGAAATGATTCAACAACTTTCTCTAATTTTATTGGACAATGGTAGTGAGTAGAGCCCTGAGTCAGTTGGGGAAAAAAAAAAAACACAGCATATTTTAAGTCAGGTGAATAAGAACCACTTTCATAATTGTAGCCTTCAAACTGCATATTTACAGTAATTTACAATGAGCAGTTAATTGTAATAAGAAACTAATTGCCCACATATTACAGCTTAGCAAAGTAGAAAGGCAGAACTTGCATGACTTTCCAAAACCTGTGAAACAATACAATTGGAATATCTCATAATTCCTAACTTTCTGATATTCCCTTAGACTTCTACAAGGGACTTGAGGCTCAGATAGACTTAATTAGACTTAGATAATGAAAAGAGCTAATACCTACTGAGAACTATTATATTCTAGATACTATGATAAGTGCTTGATGTGTATTACCTCACCAAATCCATCCACTGGACATCTATATGAGGTAAGTATTACTACAATTACTCCCACTTTTTAAGAGAGAAAACTGACATCCAAAGATGTTTGAACAACTTGCTAAGGACTCACAGCTAGTTAGGTAGCAGAGTCCAGTGTGAACTGGGCAGTTTGGCTCCAGAGCCCACGCTCTTGACTTTATGCTTTGGGGAGACGCTTTGGGGCTGTGGACCGAAAGGGTGGAGAGCTTTGAAGAGTTTTAATGAGGTGGGAGTTGAGAAATGAAGCGTACTATTCAGCAGAGCTATTGCTGCCTGGCAGTAAATGCTGATTCTGCTTCCAACAGGCTTTTATCTTACTTGATTACTCTTTCCCTTGACATCTTTTCTTCCTTTTCTCCTGTGGATTCGTATCAAGCTTCAGGAGGGGTGGCCACCAATACGAAGCCAGCCGTCCTCATGTGCAGAACAGTGTGTACACACGGGGAAGCAGAGGGAGGCTCACATATGGTGATCTTTCAAAGCAAAATATGGGAAGCCTAGCTTCATTCATTTGCCATATTGTTTTTAAAATTACATCTGTTATTGGTTTTGTTTTTGTCAAGATTTTCATAGAAAGATATAGCTGTACTGTACTAACTGGTGACTATATTTTTAAAAACTGTGATACTTATATATACTCATCGTAAAAAAAAAAAATCAAAGAGTTCAGATTTGTGTAGAACAAAAACTTTTAACTTGGATCAGAGACTCAAATGTAAAAATGAGCCCATAAAATAAGTGGAAAAAAAATTGGTAAATTTAAATAATAATATTGGAGTGAAGGAAGAACTCTAAGTGTAAACAATACCCTGAAATGATGAAGGAAAACATCGACACATTAGATTGAATGAAGCTTTCGTGTGAAAAAATGTATCACAAACAAATAAAAATGATTAACAAAAAGCAGGAGGACAAAATTTAACACCTATCAAAAATAGCTATTTGAAAAATATATGCAAAGAGCTATCTCAAATCAATAAGAAAAATACAATTAAATAGAAAAGTAGGCAAAACATATCAACAGTTTACAAAACACAGCAACCATAAAAATATTTTGACCTAGTTCAGTGTAATCACTCAGTCTTGTCCGACGCTTTGCGACCCCATGGACTGCAGCACTCCAGGCTTCCCTGTCCATCAACAACTCCCAGAACTTGCTCAGACTCATGTCCATTGAGTCGGTGATGCCATCCAACCATCTCATCTCTGTCGTCCTCTTCTCCTGCTGCCTTCAATCTTTCTCAGCATCAGGGTCTTTTCAAATGAGTCAGGTCTTCACATCAGGTGGCCAAAGTAATGGAGTTTCAGCAACAGTCCTTCCAATGAATATTCAGGACTGATTTCCTTTAGGATGGATTGGTTGGATCTCCTTCCTGTCCAAGAGACTCTCAAGAGTCTTCTCCAGCACCACAATTCAAAAGCATCAATTCTTCGACTCTCAGCTTTCTTTATGGTCCAACTCTCACATCCATATGTGACTACTGGAAAAACCATAGCTTTGACAAAACGGACCTTTGTTGGCAAAGTAATGTCTCTGCTTTGTAATATGCTGTCTAGGTTGGTCATAGCTTTTCTTCCAAGGAGCAATCATCTTTTAATTTTATGGCTGCAGTCACCATCTGCAATGATTTTGGAGCCCCAAAAATAAAGTCTGTCACTGTTTCCACTGCTTCCCCATTTATTTGCCATGAAGTGATGGGACCAGATGCCATAATCTTAGTTTTCTGAATGTTGAGTTTTAAGCCACATTTTTCACTCTCCTCTTTGACTTTCATTAAGAGGCTCTTTAGTTCCTCCGCTTTCTGCCATGAGTGGTGTCATCTGCATATCTGAGGTTATTGATATTTCTCCCAGCAATCTTGATTCCAGCTTATGCTTCATCCAGCCCGGGAGTTTTCATGATGAACTCTGCATATAAGTTAAATAAGCAGGGTGACAATATACAGCCTTGACATACTCCTTTCCTGATATGGAACCAGTCTGTTGTTCCATGTCCAGTTCTAACTGTTGCTTCCTGACCTGCATACAGGTTTCTCAAGAGGCAGGTCAGGTGGTCTGGTATTCCTATCTCATTCAGAATTCTCCACAGTTTGTTGTGATCCACACAGTCAAAGGCTTTGGCATAGTCAATAAAGCAGAAGTAGATGTTTTTCTGGAACTCTCTTGCTTTTTTGATGATCCATTGGATCTTGGCAATTTGATCTCTGGTTCCTCTGCCTTTCTAAATCCAGCTTGAACATCTGGAAGTTCACAGTTCACATACTATTGAAGCCTGGCTTGGAGAATTTTAAGCATTACTTTGCTAGTGTGTGAGATACGTGCAATTGTGTGGTAGTTTGGCATTGCCTTTCTTTAGGATTGGAATGAAAACTGACCTTTTCCAGTTCTGTGGCCACTGCTGAGTTTTCCAAATTTGCTGGCATATCAAGTGCAGCACTTTCACAGCATCATCTTTGAGGATTTGAAATGGCACACCTGGAATTCCATCACCTCCACTAGCTTTGTTCACAGTCATGCTTCCTAAGGCCCACTTGACTTCGGACTCCAGGATGTCTGGCTCTAGTTGAGTGATCACACCATTGTGGTTATCTGGGTCATTAAGATTTTTTTTGTATAGTTCTTCTGTGTATTCTTGCCATCTCTTCTTAATATTTTCTGCTTCTATTAGGCCCATACCATTTCTGTCCTTTATCAAGCCCATCTTTGCATGAAATGTTCCCTTGGTATCTCTAATTTTCTTGAAGAGATCTCTAGTCTTCCCATTCTATTGTTTTCCTCTATTTCTTTGCATTGATCACTGAGGAAGTCTTTCTTATCTCTCCTTGCTATTCTTTGGAACTCTGCATTCAGATGGGTATATCTTTCCTTTTCTCCTTTGACCTAACCCATGAATAAAATATTAACTCACTAATGAGATGTAATGTTCATCTGATTACCAATGGTTTAGACTTTTTATAATACCCAGTATTGGCAGAGGTGTGAAGAAATAAGTACACTCACATATCCATAATAAGAGTGTAAATTAATGGAACCTTTTTATTAATGAAGTAAACTAATGAAGACAACTTAGCAGTATTTATGAACATTTAAAATTCTCAGACTTATTGACCAAGCAATTCTATGAGGCATTTATCTTATGTACATATTAATATAGACACTCCAAAATATGTGTAATTGTGCCGCCGTCTGTAATAGGAAAACCTGCAAACAACCTGAATGTTCTTCCACTGAAGAAAGGAAAAACTCTGACTTTTCCCTTTGAGAAAACACCATCCAGCATTTAAACTGGTGAAGCAGGGCTAAATGTTTTCACGTGGAAAGATGTTTAGAATGTATGACTTAGTGAAAAAAGCAACTTGCCATACAAAATCTATGATATGATCCCATTTGGGTATGTGTGTTTTACACTATAAGCATGTATTGGTTAGGATGCTTTTGTTGTAAGTAAACAGATAATCATGAAACTGATCAGATCTCATGGTTTGCAGTGTAGAGGCTTGCTGGATACAGGGTTTAGCTTCAATGGCTTAATCTGCTGGCCCAACTCTATTTCTCTGAATCTCCTGGCCCAACCTCCTCTGTTGACGTCTCAGACTAGTTCTAGCAGTTCTGGGACTTCTCCAATTATAGTTCTCATGAGAGGAACCCTGCCCCTCCCCCCCAGCAAATTTCTTCTTGGGTCTTATTGGCCTGAACTGAATCATAGCTGTGACTCATGAGCCCATTCTCAGCTGAATCCCTGGGACAGGAAAATCCCTACAAGGATAGCTTAGGCCTAGCATTCTGAACCAGGTACCAGTAAGGGATGATTTGGGCTTCCCTCATAGCTCAGCTGGTAAAGAATCCACCTGCAATGCAGGAGACCCCGGTTCGATTCCTGAGTCAGAAAGATCCCCTGGAGAAGGGATAGGCTACCCACTCCAGAATTCTTGGACTTCCCTGGTGGCTCAGACAGTAAAGGATCTGCCTGCAATGTGGGAGACCTAGGTTTGATCTCTGGGTTTAGAAGATCCCCTGGAGGAAGGGTTGGCAACCCACTTCACTATTCTTGCCTGGAGAATCCCTGTGGACAGAGGTGTGTGGTGGGCTCTAGTCCATGGGGTTGCAGTCAGACATGACTGAGCGACTAAGTAAAAACAGCACACAAGGGAGGGTTTAGCATGCTTATCTGAGACCAATTAGAGTTCACCCAAGAGGTGAGGTCAAGGTCATCCTACCTCCATCTCCCACCCTTCCCCCGCAAATCACCAAGCAAATAAATGGCAACTAGGCATAGAATGGAATGGAATTAAAGGTTATGGGGAAGAAACAGATTTCTTTTTTCACTTCTTAGCCTTCTACACCATTAATTTTTTTTTTAAACATAGCTACATGTGTCTGACTCAGGATCATAGGAATCCTATGAACAGATGACATTCTAAAGGGGTTGATGAAGAGACTTTAATAAAGAGATGATTTACACATGTATGGGTGAGGTTAAAGGAAGAATAAAAGGGATGGGAAAGCGTGCAGGGACTAGCAACAGCAGGAAGTTGTTCCTAACCCCAGGCCTATGGGCAGGGGTGCAGTCAGAGTGGGGAATGGTGTTAAGGGAGCCTAGAGTGAGCTGGTGCTGAGGAAGTGGGATGAAGAGCAGCCACTCCCTGAACCGTGCTGAGCAGGAAGAGAGTGTTTGTGCAGGGGATAAACGAATGCCCTCATGCCCTTCAGGCTCTTGATGGTGCTTCCCATGTGCCAACCCAACTGCAACCAGAAACCAGAGGGTGAGGGGGAAGGCAGTCTGTAGAAGTCAGCCTCCTGCGACTCAGCAGGGCAAGGAGGCTAGAGAATGTCTGATTGGGGGCAGGTGGAACAAACAGCTAGCACAACGTACATTACCTAATTGAAAACATCAGTCTTTTTTTTATGATTAAAAAAACCATGGGAAATCCTGCCTGTGCAAGGATGTGCATAGATGACCCTACAATGTGGATGACCCTTGAGGACATTATGCTAAGTGAAATAGATCAGTCCCCAAAGGACACACACGATTCTGATTCTCCTATGTGAGTTAACAAAAGTAGTCAGGTACATAGAAACAGAAAGTAGACTGGTGCTTGCCAGAGGCTGGGGGACGGGGAAAATGCAGCGTCATTGCCCAGTGGGTATGTAGTTTCAGTTCTGCCAGATCAAAAGACGTCTGCAGATTTGTCGCACAACAGTGTGAATAAGTACTGCCGAAGGTGTGCACCGAAAATGGTTATGATGGATGGTGGCCATTTTAATAAGCGTGAAGGGTATCTCATTGTTTTAATTTTCAACTCATAACATGAAGCTGAACATTTTTTCATGTGCACATCTGCCATCTTTTTACATCTTCTTTAGTAAAGTGTCTGTTCAAGTTTCTTGCCTATTTTTTAGTTGGATTGTTTGTTCTGTTATTGTTGAGTTTTAACGGTTGTTTGTATACTTTGGACAACAGTCTTATCAGATATATCTTTCATGAACATGTTCTCAGTCTGTGGCTTGTCTTCTCATTCTCTTGCAAGTGTCTTTTGCAGAGCAGAAGTTTTAAATTTTAATAAGGTGCACCATATCCATTCGTCTTTCACTAACAATACCAAATAGTAGTGAAGATGTAGAGCAACAGCAATTCTTATTCGTTGCTAGTCGGATACAAAATGATATAGCCACTTTGGAAGACAGTCTGACAGTTTCTTGCAAAACGAAACATTCTCTTACCATATGATTTAGCAGTCATGATCCTTCATTTTACCCAAATGAGTTGAAGACTCACATTCACACAAAAATCTGCACACAGATGATTATAGCAGCTTTATTCATAATTGCCAAAACTTGGAAGCAGCCAAGATGTTCTTCAGCAGATGAATGGATAAATAAACTGTGGTATATCCAGACAATGTATTCATAATATTAGTGTTAAAAAGAAATGAGCGATCAAGCTATGAACACACATGGAGGAACTTAAATGCATATTACTAAGTGAAAGAAACTATCCTGAAAGGACTACCTACTATATGATTCCAGCTATATGATATTCTGGGAAAAGCAAAACATGAAGACAGTCAAAAGATCAGTGGTTGTCAGAGGTTGGGGGGAAGAGGGGGATGAATAGGTGGAACACAGTGGATTTTTAGTGCAGTAAAACTACTTGACATGATCATTATGATGTCATGGTCAGGTCATTATACATTTGTCCAAACTCATGGGATGAGCAACACCAAGAGTGATTCCTAACGTAAACTATGGTTTCTGGGTGATGATGTTGCGTCAGTGTAGATTCATCAGTTGTAACACATGCAGCAGTCTGGTGGGCGATTTTGATATGGGAGAGGCTATGTGTACATGGGGGAAAGAGGCATTTGGGAAATCTCTATACCTTCACTTCAGTTTTGCCGTGAACCTAGTACTGCTCTAAAAAATAGAGTCCGTCTTCTATATTTTTATTTATTTAGTTTTGGCTGCGATGGGTCTTCACTGATGCCTGCGGGGTTTCTCTAGCTGCAGCGAGCGGGGGCTCCTCTTCATGGTGGTGCGCGGGCTTCTCATTGCGGTGGCTTCTCCTGTTGTGGAGCACGGGCCCCAGGTGCATGGGCTTCAGTAGCTGTGGCTCGCGGGCTCTAGAGTGCAGGCTCAGTAGCTGTGGCTTGCGGGCTTAGTTGCTCGGCAGCATGTGGAATCATCCTGGGCCAGGGATCGAATCTGTGTCCCCTGAGTTGGCAGGCGGATTCTTAACGACTGGTCTACCAGAGAAGTCCAATAAAGCCTATTTAAAAAAATTGGTTATAATAGTACATTTATGTTTGGTGTTTTTTAATCGCACTTTCAGAAAGCGAGTCTTTTCCTCCTCACTCCCTCCTCTCAGCAGCAACAAAGACCATTAAAGTGTCCGTATTTTTAAACAAGTTTTAAACTTCACACTCTTTTATTTTCTAAGATAATGATTTAAAAGCAATCTTATGCTCAGAGAGAGGTCCTGACTACAGAAGTATAGATTTGTTAGTTACCAGCATGGGTGTGATCCTTCTATCATGGACTGAAGGAAATCTCCAGGGACTGTGTGCAAAGCAGGTAGGAGAGGCTGAGGAGGAACCCAGGGAAACCAAATTAAAGAGGCAGAGAAAGATGGAGAAGTCAGCCAGAAAGCATGAAAAGTAAACAAAGAACCAATATGAAAGCAGGAACCAAAGACAGAGAGCATTTTAAGAACAAATGCATACATTAAAACCACAGTGAGATACCAGTTCACACTCAATAGGATGGCTATTATTTTTAAAAAGACAGAAAGAAAAATAAGTCTTGGTGAGAATGTGGAGAAAATTCACTGCTGGTAGGGATGCAAAATGTTGCAGCTGTGTGGAAAACAGTTTGGAAATTCTTCAGGAAGTTAAACATAGAATTACCATATTGTAAAAGCAAAGACCTTTGCATTCTATTACAAGTTGATCACTAAAGGGATGTTGCCCTATAAGCTTAAATTATACATAATGGCCCATCTCTGGGAACCCTGTATCCCAGGTAATAAGCATTAAGCTAAAATACTTTGTTTAGCTCCCAGGAAACACCCTGACCAGGCCTACATATGAATAACTCCAGGGAGGAAGAAATTAACACATCTCCTCTTGTCCGGCTGGAACCAGGACTTTTCTCTGTTCTCTTTTGATATAAAAGAAACCTGAATCCTAACTCAGGGAAGATGGTTCTTTGGGACACAAGTCTGCCATCTTCTTGGCCTACCAGTTTTCCAAAAAAGATCATTATTCCTTGCCCCAACAACTCATCTCTCAATTTATTGGCCTGTTGTGGGGCAAGTGGTATGAGGTTGTACTCCATAACAACATGACCCATGAATGCCACTACTCAAAAGGATTGAAAGCAGGGACTCAAATGGCTATTTGTACACCACTGTTCACAATAGCCAAAAAATGGAAACAAGCTAAATGTCCACTTTTGGATAAACAAAGTCAGTCATCAAAATTTGGTATATGCACACAATGGAATATTATCATTATAAAAGGGAATGAAGTTCTGTTACAGTGTGGGTGAATCTTGAATACATTGAAAGTGAAAGTGAAACTTAGTGTCCGACTCTTTGTGACCCCATGGACCGTAGCCCACCAGGCTCCTCTGTCCATGGAATTCTCCAGCAAGAAAACTGGAGTGGGTTGCTATTTCCTTCTCCAGGGGCTCTTCCTGACCCAGGGATCAAACCCAGGTCTCGTGCATTGTGGGCAAACTCTTTACGGACTGAGCCACCAGGAAAGCCTTTTGTACATTGCACTAAGTGAAATAAACCAGACACAAAAGGGTGAATAGTGCCCGATTCCACTTATAATACTTACAATAGGCAAATTCATAGAGACAGAAAGTAGAATAGAGGTTACCTGGGGCTAGAGGGGAGGGGAGGCCGAGGAGTTATTGTTTACTGGGTATACAGTTTCAGTTGGGAAAGATGAAAAAGGTCTGTGGATGGATGGTAGTGACGACTGCATGACAATGTGAACGTACGTAGTGCCACTGAGCTGTATACTCAAAACAGTTAGGATAGTACATTTAATGTTATGTATATTTTACCACACAAAAAAGAATAAAGGCATAAAAGAAGCCAGACACAAAAGAGTACACGCTGTATGAGTCCGTTTATACGAAGTTCAAGAACATGCACACCTAATTGGAAGTGGAGGTAGTGTCTGAGCAGCAACTACCTTAATATATGTGTGGGGGAGAAGACACAGGGAACACTTCCAGGGCCTTTGGACAGGGGACACACCAGGTAATGTTAGCTAGCAAAGCTTAGAATGAAACTTTTCTTTTTTTTTAGGAAAAAGAAAGTTGAATGTATTTTTAGTTTAAGAAACAGATGGACAGGGAAGGATGACAACACAGAGGGGAAGAGACAGGTGACATCGGAGGTGTGAAGGGAGAGGATGAAGAGGGGAACAGCAGGGGGAAGGCATAGGACACTTCTCCTGCTGTGGCTGTGGGACAGAGGGCAAGGATGGGCAAGGGTTAGCCAGTGAGGACTTGGAAGAGAAGCAGAATGAAGGATTCCAAGTTGCACGGTCTTGGTTTTGTTTTTTAAATAACCCAGTTTTTAAAAAATATTGATCTATCTTTTGGGCTGCACCAGGTCTTCAGTTGTAGCACCTGGGATCTTCTGCCTTCATTGCGGCATTTGAGCTGTTTAGTTACATCATGCAGGATCTAGTTCCCCGACCAGGGATCGAACCCAGGCCCCTGTATTGGGAGCATGGAGTCTTAGCCACTGGACCACCAGGAAAGTCCCTGCATGGTATTTGCTTCACTCCGCTCAATGGGGCTTCCCCTAGTCTGTTTGGTATTACCAATATCCCTCCAAATTCCAACTGTTCTAGTCTATTACTCTCTCTAAAGCCAAACTCTATCACTAATCACCACCTTAAAACCTTCTCTGTTGAAGTTTTCCTTGATGAAAGGTATTTGATGAGAAGACCTCCAAGATTTCTTCAAGGCACAAGATTATGTTTTACCATGGATGTGAATTTTCGAATGAAGCAGTTGAAGAATGTACGTATTTTTAATTTCCTCTGTGTCCCAAATTTAATAAATGCAGCTAAGAAATAGGCAAGAGTACTGGAAGGGGTTGCCATTTCCTTCTTCAGGGGATCTTCCCGACCCAGGGATCGAACCCGGGTCTCCCTCATTGTAGGCAGACGCTTTTACCATCTGAGCCACCAGGGAAGCCCAAGAAATAGGCACATTTATGCCAAAATTGTATTAGAGGGAGAGAGCTATCTCCCTTCCTTACAAAATTTGGTTGTATTATTATTATTATTTTAAAGTGAGAACTTCCTTTTCATTCTACAATGAAAATTGATTTTAGACTTAGATAACTAAATATATCCACTTGTATTTGCTGTATCAAAATTTGTTAGTAGGAGGTGAATAACTGGCCAAGTTTGTCCATCTATTCAGAATTGTAAAGACTTCATTACAGGGTAGCAGCCAGTGATAAGATTCTGGGACTACTCTAAAATGTGTGGTCTAATTAACTCAGAATAGAGGCCTCTGATGAAGGGCAGGCAATATTGCAGTAGGAGTTTGGCTAGAAGACCACTTCCTAAAAATCACTCAGAAAAATCCCTTTGAAAAGGCATGCAGACAATTCTAAAGGCAAAATTATAAATGACAGAGGAAAATGGAAAGCTCCATTAATATTCAAAGGGTGAAAATTTAAATGCCACCCAGATGCCATTTTATCTTATCACGTTAATAAGATTTGTAAAATCATACTTAAGGGTAAAGAGATGGGAAATCTCATTGACTGCTTGTGAGAGTATAAATTGGTTTATCTTTAAAAAAAAAAAAGAAGAATATGGATCAAAAGCCTTAACAAGTGACTCAAACAGCCATATCTTTTGAATCAATAATTTCAGTGCTAGGATATTATCCTTTAAAAACTTCAGAATAGTGGATAAGAGTATTTGCACACAAAGAAATTCATTGCAGTGCTAATTATGATAGAAGAAATTAGAAACACCTGAAAGTCTAACAATGAGGATTTCAGTTATAAAAAATTTACCTGATATTACACATTTTATGGTCATTTAAAATGTTTATGAAGAATTTTTAACTCTGTAGGGAAAATGTAACATATGGTAAGTGATACAGTGTTATTTTACTGTATTGAAATATGTATACATCAGATCAGATCAGATCAGTCACTCAGTCGTGTCTGACTCTTTGCGACCCCATGAATCGCAGCACGCCAGGCCTCCCTGTCCATCACCAACTCCCGGAGTTCACTCAGACTCACATCCATCGAGTCAGTGATGCCATCCAGCCATCTCATCCTCTGTCGTCCCTTCTCCTCCTGCCCCCAATCCCTCCCAGCATCAGAGTCTTTTCCAAGGAGTCAACTCTTCGCATGAGGTGGCCAAAGTACTGGAGTTTCAGCTTTAGCATCATTCCTTCCAAAGAAATCCCAGGGCTGATCTATGTATACATATATAATAAAAAAAGGACTGGAAAGTGTCAAAATTTAAAGTGGTTATCTCTAAGTGGCAGGGTTTTAAATGATTTTCTATTTTTTTAATACTGCTCTCTGTTTTTCACAATGATCAGCATTTTCAATCAGAATATGAAGTTATTTTTAAACTTACTTTAATTAATGTACTCTTTTTGCAAGCCATATAGTTTTTTGTGGGGGGGGTGTGCTGTGCTAGGTCATCCATGTGGTGGGTGGACTGTTCTTTGTATGACATGGGCTTGGTTGCCCCACAGCATGTGTGATTTTACTGCCCCCACCATGGATTGAATCCCTGTCCCCTGCACTGGAAGGCAGATTCTTAACCGCTGGACCACCAGGGAGGGAAGTCCCAAAGTTATTTTTTTAATAAGAGAGAAAGTTACCCTTGATCATTTTTGGTAATGGTTACATACCTGTACTCCAGTAAAATGGGCCAAGACATCCAGTGGTAGTCAGCTATTCATTCAACAATATTTATTAAGCACCTACTCTTCACCAGGCTCATGATGTGTGCCAGGGATACAAGGGGAGAGAAGACATCCAGACACAGGCTGGCCTCGAGAAGCTTGCAATCTGGTGGAAGGCATAGTGCAGTAGTTTGCCAGGGTTGCCAGAACAAAGGACCACAGACTGGGTGGCTTAAAAGGACGCAAGTTTTTATTATACAATTCTGGAGGCCAAGATCGAGATGTTGGAGGGTTGGTTTCTTCCAAGGTCTCCCTCCTTAGCTGATAAGATAATCATCTTCTCCCTCTGTGTTTAAATCTTCCAACTGAGTGTGACTGTGTCCAAAATTCCTCTTCTTACAAGTCATGTTGGATTAAGGTCCACCCTCATGACCTCATTTCAATTTAATTACCTCTTTCAAGATGCTATCTCCATTGCTTCTCGGCCTTTTGACTAAGAAAAAGAAAATGACCCTATCTCCAAATATCATCACCCTCTGAGGGATCACCTGTACTGGGTTTAGGACATCGGAGTATGAATTTAGGGGAGACAGAAGTCAGTCCATAACAAATGATAATAAAACAAGCAATTGCATCGGGAAGAAGAACTGGAAAAGTTGAGACCATAGGCTAGACACTATCATCGCACTCCAAGCACTGGTCATTCCTAGGGAAAGTGTTGCGTTTACTCTATTACAACACTTGCAGCTTTCAGTCTTCTTCTTTTTCAGTGTGTTTGTATGTTTTGGAGCTTCTTTATTTAGCAGATTGATAGGAATGAAGCAAATTTTCATCTAGTGAGGATGAAATGCAACTAACATTTTAAATTTATCTTCTCTTCAGAGTGTCAGAAAATGAATATTTATTCTTTGATGCCTTATATTACAAAGTCATTCATTATCTTTCAGGGACCAGATTGGGTCATGAATTGATACCCGATGAATTCCCAGATGAGCATATGTCATAACTCCCAAGAAGGGCTTGACTAGTTCTAAGTCTCTAAAGCTGTAAGCTTTAGAGGTCTGGGGAATAAACTCTTTCCAGTCTAATAACTTCTCTGTGACTCATTTTCAGTAATTTTCAAAATTCAGAAGAACATTTTTTATGGTATCATATATAGAGTCTGCCGAATTCACAGTTTACTTCTCATAAACCTATATTTCTTGTGGTCTTAAAGCCTTCATGGCATGTGGCCAGGCTAAAAGTAAATTTATTACATTCATTTTTAGTTCATTAAAAATACAGCAAATTCTTCTTCTTCTTCTAATATTTATTTATTTGGCTGTGCCAGGTCTTGGTTGTAGCACAGGGATCTTCAATCTGGGATCTTTAGGTTCTGGCATGCGAATTCTTTCTTGTGGCATGTGGGATCTGGATCCCTGGCTAGGGGAGGAACCCAGGCCCCTTGTGTCAGGAGCTCAGAGTCTTAGCCACAGGACCACCAGGGAAGTCCCAAATATATAACAGATTCTTGAGGTTGTGCAGCTCACAGCTGC
Source organism: Bubalus kerabau (assembly GCF_029407905.1). Taxonomy (NCBI): domain Eukaryota; kingdom Metazoa; phylum Chordata; class Mammalia; order Artiodactyla; family Bovidae; genus Bubalus; species Bubalus kerabau. The sequence goes on along the minus strand of NC_073635.1, from coordinate 18,721,834 downwards.
AATATTTTTTTTTAGATTGCATTCATGTATACACCTCATGGCTCTTCCAGTCCAGGAACAGACACAATTTCACATAATCATTTGAAAAGCAGGAGAAGGTTGGTGTAGCCAAGGGCTTAAGGGCCTGGGCTCTAGGGGCAGCGGCACCACTTCCTACCCCCAGGAGGCCCATGAAGATGAAATGAGTGAGCCCTTGGAGTAATATCCCATGCCCAGTGTCACGCGCAATCTGTAAGAGCTGCTATTATTAGACTTTGCAGAGCAGACTTTCCATTTGATGGGATCTCTTTCCTACACTGAGTCCAGACTTAGCCCAAGTCTGTTACTCAAGATCTGACTTGGACTCAAGAGTGAGTGGTCTGTGACAACTTTGAACCCTGCTGATGGTTACATTTTAATAAGGTAAGTGAAGTCGCTCAGTCGTGCCTGACTCTTTGCGACCCCATGGACAGTAGCCTGCACCAAGCTCCTCCGTCCATGGGATTTTCTAGCCAAGAATACTGGAGTGGGTTGCTGTTTCCTTCTCCAGGGAATCTTCCCGACCCAGGGATCGAACCCAAGTCTCCCACATTAACAGATGCTTTACCGTCTGAGCCACCACTTGACCTATTTCCAGGTCAGCCTTTGGCTAGCTGAATCCACACAATTGCAGTGATTCCCCTTTCTAGGACTACAACAATAAAATTTGAACAACTTTGGAAGTGTACTTTTAGATACCTTTCCAGGAATTTGCAAGTACTTCTTAGTCCCCTGAATTCCTCCAAGTCATCTGTGGATGGTCACCGTGTAGGACTAACTTGCTTCCTCTAGAAATTCTTGTGCAGGTTTAGGGGGCTTAGTTGGCTCTAATCTCTGGGGCTGTGTTGTTCTTTCCAGTTTGCAACGCTCCTTTTCCTTTTCATCTACATTATCCCTCCTTTATTTCCAAATTGGACCCCAAATGTCTGGGATCTTATTGTTTTTATTCCTCTGCCTGATCCCTGATTAATACTTACATATCTTTTACATTATGTTATGTTGCCCTTCTGAATCACTGCTTTAAAAATGTGTCTCTTTCTTATTTGTGCCTTTTGTCTCTCTGTTAGATTGTAGAATCCTTAACAATAAAGTGCATATCCTTCAATTCTTTTGTGGTTTATCCTATCAAACACAGTAAGTAACACTTACAGCCTACTATGGCCATTTTATCACTTTTTTCTCCTAATCACAGTTTTCTCTTCTCCACTTTGTAACCTAGCCTTTATAGCCGGTCTTCTTATACATAGCATTTAAATGGCCCTTCCTGGTGGCTCGGCAGTGAAGAATCTGCCTGCAATGCAGGAAATGTGGCAGGAGCCATGGGTTTGGTCCCTGGGCTGGAAAGGTCGCTGGAGGAGGAAATAGCAACCCACTCCAGTATTCTTGCCTGGGAAATCCCACAGACAGAGGAGCTTGGTACAGTCCACGGGGTAGCAAAAAGTCAGACACGTATAAAGGGTTTCCTATCCTCTTATATTTTTATATTGTCAAGTACCTTCTTTTTTAAAACAAATTTATTTACTTATTTTTGGCTGTACATGGGTTTTCTTTAGTTGCGGCGAGCAGGGGCTATTGTTCATTTTGGTGCGTGGGCTTCTCATTGAGATGGCTTCTCTTGTGCAGAGCATGGGCTTCAGTAGTTGGGGCACTCGGGCTCTAGAGCTTGAGCTTAGTAGCTGTGGGGCACAGGCTTAGTTGCCTAGTGGCATGTGGGATCTTCCTGACCAGGGATCGAACCCATGTCTCCTGCACTGGCAGGCAGATTGTTAACCACTGGACCACCAGGGAAGCCCTCAAGTATCTTCTGAGAGCTTTTTAAAAATAATAATAATTGTATTAATTATTTATTTTTGGCTGTGCTGGGTTTTGTTGCTGCCTGCAGGCTTTCTCTAGTTGTGGCAGTGGGGGCGACTCTCTAGTCCGGCTTCTCACTGCAGCGGCAGCTCTTCCTGTGGCACGGGGGCTCTAGGGCGGGCAGGCTTCAGTAGCTGGTTCCTAGGGTCTAGAGCACAGGCTCAGTAGTTGTGGTGCCTGGGCTTAGTCTCTCTGTGGCATGTGGGATCCTCCCCGATCAGGGATTGAACCCGGATCTCGTGCATTGGCAGGCTGATTCTTCACCACTGAGCCACCAGGAAAGACCCTGAGAACTTGTTTTCTCTTTCTCTGTTGCCCAATTTATGTACACATTATACCAGTGAAATTAAAGAGTCTAAATGTTTCTCAAAATATACAAAGGGAAAAATAAGCAAAATGTCCCATTCTGGGTAGAAGTGGGCCCTACTTCTTTGTGGTCCTGATGGTATTTTTTATCACACTTTTTTGTGTAACAAACAATTTTTATCTTTTCCATTTCTCTTTATCATTTATTGACTATTTAGGATTCGACTAAATTCTCCAAAAGCCATGGGTAATTCACCTGTTAGCTTTGGACCTAGGTTTGGGAATTGGCACAGAGAAGTTTTAATTCAGATAGATTTGATTTATCCATAATTACATTTTTTATTTTTTAAAAAAATTGGGAAAATGTACATAACATACAATTTACCATTTTAGCCATTTTAAAGTGTGTGGATCAGTGGCATTAAATACATCCACACTGTTGTGCAACCATTAGCATTATTCATCTCCAGAATTCTCCTCATCTTCCAGAACTGAAACTCTGCACCTATTAAACAATAGCGCCTCATTCTCTTCTCACGCCAGCACCTGGCAACCACCACCCTACTTTCATTCTCTGTGAGTTTGAGGTCGCCCATTGTATTACAAGCATTCATGCGGTATTTGTCTTTTTGTGTCTGAGTTATCTCACTTAGCATAATCTCTTCATGGTTCGTCCAAGCTGTAGCCTATGTCAGAAGTTCATTCCTTCTTAAGGTGGAACACAGTTTTTTTTATTTTAATGGTTGCAAAACATTTCCTTTCTGTTGTGTGCCTTTAGGTGTTTCCTCTTTCTTAGCAATTCTAGTTAACGAAAATCAAGCTCTGCCTTTAAATGTACCTATGTTTTTTGAGGCCTGAAAAAACGGGGAAGTGGAAGAAAACTATTGACAAGTCTAGTATTCAGGAAATCTCATTAAAAACATGTCTTCGTGCTTTCAGCGGAAACACACATATTTTAAGTTGCATTTAAGAATTTTTTTAGAAGCAGAGGAAGCCAGTTGTTCAAATGTGTGGCTTTGTTGTTTGCTTCAGCAGTGATTACCACAGCATCTTGGTCAATGTATTTACTGACCACAGAAGGAAAGAAATGTGCAATTCCTTGATAATATTGAGAATGAGTTGGCAAGTGATTTCTGAGCTCCGGGATGGGTTGAAAGGTGAAAGGGAAGATGTTTGAACCTGCCAAGACTTGAGTTAAAGCCTTTAAAACTGTTTCTTTTCCAATAATTGCTAACATTATTAAATCGCAAAACTGGGTAAGGAAGCTTCTGGCCTGTACTTTATTTCAGACAGCAAGCTACTAAAACAGTGAGAAAAACAAAAGAGGCATCAAGGACTTAAAAGGCAAAATTACATATAACAATCCTGGTAATTTAAAATATATTTTAAAAATATGAATGGAGGCTCTGATCACAAGCCTGGAACTACACCAGGTACGGATGTTCTCTTTTTCTTACAAGAAAGGAAACTTTACATTGCATTTGATTACCCCAGGAGGAAGAAACATTTTTGTATTCATTATTTATACCTTGTCTACTACAAAAATTATTTGAGGCAATTGAGAAAAAATTAAAGACTGTGGTTTAAGAAATCTGAATATAAATTCTGTCTTCTGCTTCTTATCTTTCCTTGTTCAAGCGTTGACCTTTTCTTTGAAAAGATTAACAGAAATCTTAACAAAAAAACAAACTCCAATGACGGGAAACAGTCTAGCGGCCTCTCAGATGGTGTGGCTGTGTCTCGTCTACCTAGGATTGGCGAGTTCAGCCCTCTCTTGTATTAGGTCTTTCTTGGCCCATAAATAGAGTAACCATATGTTCTAGATTTTCTGGTACAGCCCCAATTAAAAATATTCTTTCCTGTTGTCAGACCATGTGTCGAACCATGTGTCCTGATATTTTTATGGAAAATGTGGTCAGCTTCCTCAGAGTTTTCAGTGTTTCTCTAATGGGCCTTTCCTTGCCTGGTGTCCGGAGGCCTCTGCGCCTGGTATGGGCTCTACATCCATCCTACTCAGCCTGTGAGAATCAGCTGATGTCTTTGCATCTTGCAAGACCCCAAACTGCCTTTTCCAACCATGTGCAGAGACCTCCCATCTCATTTATTGTTACTTATTTTACATTCTACCTAATATTCCATTGCACGATGGTCTTATGTTTTTCTCATTGTTTTATTTGGGTTAGTTCATCTCTTCAGCTAAATTATACCATCTGGAGGAAAGGCCAAAGCACAAGAATTTCTTGCACAACCTCCATAGTGCCTCATTCGATGCTGGGCATGCTGTAGCTCCTGTGAAAGAAAGAAAGGGAGGGATGGAGGAAGGAATTATGGGAAGAAAGAAGAAAGGAAAAAAGGAAGGGAAGGAGGGAGGGAGGGAAAGAAAAGATTCATTGAATTTTTTTGTCATTCAAAGCAAAAAATTTGAGTGCTTTTTTGAAAAAATCTTTACCTGAACCCTGTCATGAAGTCATACATACATTAGACCATTGGTCTATATCCTTGTCAGAATTCAAATATAGATTTTTAGCATCCGATTTCTATTCCAAGGCATTGATAATAAATATATACATACGTATGTAGAGGAGGAGGGGTATAGAAACCCGGATTTGATGTGCAGAGTGCAAACGATAAACTTCATGGCCTCGTTAGGCTTCTCTTCCTTCTGTCCCTTTGATCTGGGTGTCCTGCCAAGCCTCGGTGCCCTACTCTCTAAGCATTTGCTCCATGGGAGTTGCTTACAAGGTAGATGCTATCAAGATGATAATATTAATATCAAATCAACATTTCTTGAAGGAGCTTTTCCCTGAGCTCCAACCTGTGATTCACAAGCAGGTTGAGGGTGCAAGATGAGAGATTATGGGACTGGAGTGAGGGAGAGGGAAATTTGCGGAGACTTGGGCAGCCTCAGGAATCAGGGAGCCTTTTCCAAATATTCACAGTATTTGAGATTGAATAGGTCTGTGCTGGAGCTTGGGCATGTGTATGTTGAAGGACTCCTGTGAGTCTAATTTCAGGGAACCTCAGTCCCAAACCTCTTAATACCAATTTCATTTTCTTTTTTTCTGGCCGTGCTACACAGATTGTAAGATCTTAGTTCCCCATTCAGAGACTGAACCTGAGACCTAGTCAGTGAAAGCACAGACCCTGAACCACTGGACTGCCAGGGAATTCCCACTTAGTAAGAATTTCTTATGGCACATCTTTTAAGGCCTTGCATCAGCATGCCTTTATCACACCACCTTCTCTTTCCGATTTCCTCATTCCTTTCAGTATTAACATTCTTTTTTCCAAGTAAGTAAAATGCCTCAGAGAATTTAATTTGCCATATTTATGCATTTAATGCATTCAATTAATAAGGGTTATTTAAGTATTTGGGGAAGCACTCATAAGGTTATAAATTTGCTCTGCAGGCTTTTTGAAATGTTTATAATAAAAATTGGCTCTATTAAATTTATAAATGCAGTTTAAAATGTTTAAGGGGATTTAATTATCCAAGCTTGTACTGATTATTTAACCTAATTTAGTTTCTTAGTGTGAGCAAACCAAATATTAATCAAAGAAAAGTGAGAGAATAATTTTAATTTGCATAACAAGATCACTAATTTAAACTCAAGGAAAACTAAAATTTTAATTTTGTAACTAAAAAATGGAGTATCAGTTTGATATCCTAGTCAGTGTAAATAGTTTTGTTCTACTCCTAAGGTTTCTTTCCTGTCCAAGACAAAACAAAAAAAACAAAAAAAACCCACCAAATAAACATCTGACAATATTAAAAGAGAGGCCCTAAATATGTTTAAAGTAAATGAAGCCTTATTCCTCACAGTCTCTTTGCTCCTTATGGTCCTGAAATTTCTGGACTATGAATGATCCACATCAGCCTTCTTTAATCTAAGGAAGGGAATTATAGCACTTTGAAAACCTTCTGTTAAATGCAACATTGCTTCAACCATTAGGCATGTAATACGCAATATGTGTTACAAAACGAAATTTGCTCACTTGGTTTGTGAATGATCTATGTTAGTCCTTGGGGCTTAATCCAAGCCTATTACTAAATAAATTACAAAAGTTCTTCTACAGCTGGAAAGAAATCTCAGACCCGGAACCTTCTCCTCTTCTCCCCTTGCCTGCCTTAGTTTCTCTTCTTGGGGGCAATTCAAGTAAAACAAAGAATTGTGATGTCAGCAGATTCGAACACAGACACAAAACCTAACGTTTTTGATGCTGGGAAAGCTGAAACTGTACACCGCTCTTTTTTCACTAGGGAGTGGACACATCCGCTCGTGTAAAACTGCAGCTGTAGCCAGGGCCCCGCGCAGGCGCACTGCATTCGATTACGTGCCTGGCTGGACTCCAGAGCATCTTCCGTAGGCTTGCTCATCTTTCCTGCGCTTGCTCTTCACACCACCGTAGTGACTGCGCTTTAGCAGACGACCTACACCATGGCCCAGCATGAAAATCTCACGCTACAGGTGTCTGCGCACTTATATTCCCTGGAGGCTTCTGGCCATTCATATTTTCGTTAAAGGAAAAAAAAAAAAAATTCTGCCACTCTTTGTGGATTAGTTTAATTGAAGAGTGCCTTGTGATGGTTTATGATGGGCTTCTCTGATGGCTCAGAAACTGAACAATCTGCCTGCAATGCAGGAGGCCCTGGTTCCCTCCCTGGGTCGGGAAGATCCCTTGGAGAAGGAAATGGCAACCCACTCCTGTATTCTTGCCTGGAGAATTCCATGGACAGAGGAGCCTGGCGGGCTCCAAGTGGGTGGGGTGGCAAAGAGTTGGACATGACTGAGTGACTAACGCTTGCGATTGCAGGCCAACTGCAAAATACAAAATAAACAAAAATTACCATATGTGAGTATTTATCTCTGTGAATCATTGTATGAGGATTTTCTTGCTACATAAAACCAAAATAAAATTCAGAAATGAATTGGACAGTTGAGTGCTAAACCTAATACAAGATGTAACTCTCTTCTCATCCCGGAGTTAAAATTTTCAGCTTTATTTAATCAACTTCCTTTATCTTTGCTTTGACATTATTATAAACATATGTTCAAAGCCATAAAATATTCTCCTAATAAAAGAACCACTTTTTAATTTTTATTTTTGCTTTATATGTTGGAATTTCACATACGATTTCATATTTAGAAGGGATTTCCTGCTAAGGAAAGTTTGAAAAGTCACTGGTTTACCTTGGGCTAACAGCTCCCTAGTTTTCCTCTGGGAGTTCAGCCCTTTCAGTCTTGTGTAACACACCACCAGCAAGAGCACATGCATTTCCTAAAGATTTCCTGGTATTTCTTGACTCTTCAAAAATTTATAAAGGCTCCTATTTGAACTACTAAACTAAGTTCAACATTTTCTGCCTGGCTTTCCAGGTGGAAATAATCTGACCTTACTTCAGTTATCCAAGTATGTTTTTTTTCAGTCACACACAGGAGAGAGGTAACCGGGGAGCCCCGCCCCCACTTCCTCACCTCCTGCCCTTGACAGATCTTGCTAATTCCCCTGTGCTGAGCCACCATCTGTCTATTAGAGTTGACATGTGAAACGGAAGCCCATTTGCCATCAGTTCTTTTCTATGCCCTGGTGTGCTCCGCATCTTGGTTCATCATGTCCTTAAGTCTGAGAGTTTTTCCCCTCTCTTTTCTTCATCCTGGACTTCCCTTGTAGCTCAGCTGGTAAAGAATCTGCCTGTAATGCAGGTGACCTGGGTTCGATCCCTGGGTTGGGAAGATCCCCTGGAGAAGGGAAAGGCTACCCACTCCAGTATTCTGGCCTGGAGAATTCCATGGACTGTATAGTCTATGGGATCACAAAGAGTCGGACACGACTGAGTGACTTTCACTTTCCCTCATCCTAATTCCTCCTTAACCTTCACAGTCCACACTAGACTCTTCATTAACTCCCTGAGTTCATGGTGATCTCTTCTTCCCACAGGTTTAGAATTTAACTTTGCCTAGCAGCTTTCTTTGTTCTATGATCTTCCCACCAGCATAACAAACTTTTATGTTTCTTCACAAGCTTCGGATAATTAATTGCAGGGAAAGCTTTTTGAAGGATGGAAAGAGTTCTGAACTGCGATGATAATGACCTGAATTCAGCTTTAATCCTATCCGTAACTTACTGATTCTGCAGTTTTAACCAGATCACTTAAATTCATATAGCCTTACTGTGCCCTTTGTAAAACAGGGATAATAATACCAGTTGTATTTTAGAAGAGGATGGAATGATCTGCTGCTTGTTTTGGCTAGGTACCTTACTGGGGTCACCATGGATGTAGAGATGATTATCAAGTTCTTTGGGTTCAGAAACCTGATCTTATTAACCTACCCAGAGTTGACAGATTGTAAGAATCTGACTCTGGAGATTCTCGTGGCTTGTCTTGTCTACGTTTTTTCCCTAGGCGAACTTTCTAATCCCAAGGTTTTAGATGCTTTTTATACACCACTGACCCTCAAATGTCCAGAAAACTGGGTCTCTCTACTAAGACTCCTTACCATATATTAAAATGGCCACTTGACACTTACTTCCCCTGGGAAATTTCACGTCCTTTTCAAACTTAACATACTCAAACCAAACTCTTCTTCACTCCCTAACATCTATGTTCTGACCCAGAGCCACATCTAATCTTTGCTCATTTTAGTGAATGGATGGCAACTCTTCAAGCTTCCCTTGTGGTTCAGATGGTAAAGAATCTGCCTGCAATGCGGGAGACCTGTGTTCGATCCCTGGGTTGGGAAGATCCCCTAGAGAAGGGAATGGCAACCCACTCCAGTATCCTTGCCTGGAGAATTCCATGGACAGGGAAGCCTGGCAGCCTACAGTCCATGGGGTCACAAAGAGTTGGACGTGACTGAGCGACTAACACGCTATAACTCTTCAACCCGATTACTCAAGCCAGAATTCTTCAGGTTCTTCCCCTACATCCACTCTTTCTCCAAGCCCTCGTAACTCTGTCTCCTAAATATATTGTACTTCTGTCTCTTTCTGTCTGCTGCCAATATTCTCATCTACGTGAGTATTGTCTCTTGACTGAGTGATTGCACATTTCTCCTACCTGGTCTCTCCGTTTCTACTTTCATGCCCACTCCAATCCATTCTTTACATAGCAACCAAAAGGGTCATTTGAAAGGACAAATGTCACCATGTCTAACATTATCTTTGTATTTTGTACTCAAATCCAAGCTGCCCCTGAGTGGCCTCTTTGGCCCTTGTGATCTGGCTCCTGCCTACCTCTCCAGACATATGGCCCTTCTCTTCCTTTACACTTCCAATTTGTATTGGCCTTTCAGAGTCCCGAACACACCAAGCCCTTTACTATCTTCGGCCTGGTAGCTTACCCTCATTCCATTGTCTGGTTAATCCCTAGGTCCACTTAAAGTGTCGGAATTAAGCCTTAATTATCTAGTCTAAGATAGCACTTAGCACAAGATGCAGTTATGTATTGTTTATGTGATTTCCTTCCTGTCTCCTCTCTGGACTGTAACAAGAAGGCAGGAGCTACCTACCGCTAACACCACTGTATGGGGCCTGTCCTACACCAGCAGCTCAGTAAGTACGCAACGGCTGAGAAACAATGCATACATTTATTCCTTAGAGTGATTAATATCCAGTTTATTCTTTTTCCTGGTTCCTGCAAAACTGGTCAAAGGCAAAATATTTGGTTGATGAGCGTGGACAATTAGAACCAAAATATTTGCCAAGTAGGAGGAGAAATTTGTTCCATGAGTTTTACCTCCCTTGCCTCACACAAGCATCTCTCTTAATTGGATTGTGCTGGATAGATATCACCTATTTCTTCCTTCCCACTTCAATTCCTCTGCTTGGCTAATAGGTCCTTGTGATTACAAGCAATTGTGTTGCTTCAGACAGTCAGATTACAATATGTACTACTGATTGGGTAATAGAATTACTCTACTACTAATAACAGTCATTACAGCCACAAACATTTATATCATACTTCACAATTTTCTAAGTGCTCCTAATGTTCATTATCTCATTTAATCTGGACCTGAAGATGCTCCCTTGATTCATTTGGATGGTTCCCAAAGCTTTATCTGTAGCAGCTGAAGGAAGGACTACTCAAGTTGAGGGCTGAATTTATGTTTTTTTATGTTGACTTTTGATAGTTCCACTTCAAGACAATGATGTTTTCCTCAGCACATCCTCAAACTCTGGAGACTCTTACTGTATATATACCTTAATTTACTGACTATAATTTTTCCTAGGATTGCTGGGACAGGCAAAAGAGATAATAATAATTAATATTTGTTAAGTGCTTACTGTGTGCCAGACAATGGCCTAAGTGATTTACACATATTAATTTATTTAGTCCCCATAACTGACCCAAGTTATGAGGAGCAGATAGCATTGCTCTATCCACTTAGAAAGATGCAAAAAGTCTAAATAATTTGTCTCCTTGCTAGTAAGTAGGGAAGTTGGGGTATGAACCCAGCAGACAGATCCCAGAGTCCATATTGTTAAGCAGCATATATGTGAATGTTTATTCTTTAAGACATTTCTTCTTTAATGACATTATTCTCTAATATATTTAATTTACTTAAAATATTAATATTAATAAAATATAACATATAAAATACAATACTTAATAGAATGGAATTTAATTTATTTATCAAAATTTTAAGGAGATCTTACTGCTTCCCTAGTGGCTTAGATGGTAAAGAATCTACCTATAATGCAGGAGACCCAGGTTCCATCCCTGGGTCTGGAAGATCCCCTGGAGAAGGGAATGGCGTCCTGTATTCTTGCCTGGAGAATTCCATGGACAGAGATCCTGGTGGGTGGGCTACAGTCTATGGGGTTGCAAAGAGTCAGACATGACTGAGCAGCTAACATTTTAACATTACTGTGTGCCAAGCATTAAGCTTAGTGCAGGGGTGTAGCTTGCTTTCTAGTAGGGAAGATGGACTTGAATAATTATGAGCGTGGTATGTGCTGTGAAAGCGAAGGAACATTGTGCTACAGGAGAACAGGACAGAGAAGCTGGTCTAATTGGGCTCAGGGACAGCCTCCTTGAGGAAGGGATAGTTTAGCTGAGGCCTGAAGGACACATACACAGAGGCTAAACAAAGGGGAAGTGAGGGCCATCAGCAGTCGGGCACACCCTTCCCCGAATGCTTGAGGAGCTAAAGGAAGTCAGTACAGCTGGAGTTTTGAGAGCCGAGAGGAAAATGAAGTGAGGTGATGATTGAGAACAAACTGGTTTCTATAAGCGAGGGCCTCCGGTGCCAAAATAAGGATTTGATATTTTGTTCTAAGGGCCTTGGGCAACTGCTGAAAAGATTTGAAGTGCAGGGTTTTTAAGACTGTTTCAGCTGCAATGAGGAGAAGGGGAAATCAACGGGAGATTGTTGTAGTCTTCCAGGGGAGAGGGACTGAGTGGGATGGGTAACAGGGATATTAGGAAGTGGATGGGGTCAAAGTGTGTCCAGGAGGTGCAATGAATAGAGATCTCGGTGACTGGATGGATGTGGAGGATGAGAGAGGAGGAGTCAAGGTTTCTGGCTTGAACAAGATTTTGATAATGGAAATAGAAATGGATAATAGGAACAGGACAGATTTGGGTGAGGGGACTGATGGCTTAAAGAATGAAATTTCAGGGGTGCTCAAATGGAGGCAGTCGTGCCCGGCAGGCAGTTGGACTGTAGATGTCTAAAGGCGAGAAAGAAGTAATGGGCTTAGAATTTAATCCTAAGATGGACATTTTGCGCATTTACCATTTCAAAAACTAGACTGGGCCTTTAAAAGTTTGTATATTAAAAACAGTGTTTTCATGGTGAATTATAACTGATGGTGTCAAACCAGAGGATGTTTTGTAAAATAAGAATAATCTGTGAAACCATAACTACTTTGTATTTCATGGTGTTTTGAGGAATTAGAGGAGTAAAGCCTTTAACACACTCTTTTTTACAAGAAAGATTGTATTTAGTGAAAGTAAAATTCAGTACTAGCACTGAGTTTTGGCACAAATGCCAAACTGGTGAAGTTCAACTTAATGAGGCTTTACCATAATTGTTAAGAGGCTTGAAGCGTTTGTTCTTTTTAAGTAAGTCCAAATCATTCCCTCCTCCATTTCTACCTCCAACACAATTTTTCCTACAACATTAACTTGATTAGCAATCTCTGTTTCCACATTACAAAAGTATGCTTTGTCAACCTTGGATAGAATAATGTGTCTTTAAATGATAGGAACTTAATAGGATTTTAATGTGGCGTATTTCCTACCCCTGAATGTAAAATGCTGTCTTCTCATGTAGTTGTGGTAGTGTTCCACATACCCATCACCCCAGTCCTTGGCCCTCTAGGTGTAGATGAGTTAAAGGAAGAGTACACCTAGTTTAGAAGAAGAAAAGGACTCATGGACACCCTTTTCTCAAATTCTACATCATTTACCATCCGTGAGGTGTTTTTTTGGCCAATATATTGTCTTCCATTGTGAATTTAATATTCATTACTGCAAGGAGATCCAAGCAGTCCATCCTAAAGGAGATCAGTCCTCAGTGTTCATTGGAAGGACTGATGTTGAAGCTGAAACTCCAATAATTTGGCCACCTGATGTGAAGAACTGACTCATTTGAAAAGACCCTGATGCTGGGAAAGATTGAGGGCAGGAGAAGGGGACGACAGAGGATGAGATGGTTGGATGACATCACTGACTCAATGGAGATGAGTTTGAGTAAACTCCAGGAGTTGGTGATGGACAGAGAGGCCTGGTGTGCTGTGGTCCATGGGGTCGCAAAGAGTCAGACATGACTGAGCAACTGAACTGAACTGAACTGTGTATTTAACCTTCAGCAACCAGAGTTGCTCCCTATAATCCTTGGTTCCAGCATCTTTCCTGGCTTCCCTCTCCTTTTCTACTAGAGCTTTCTGGATCTTTCAACTAAGGCTCTCCAGATCTCACACAGACTACTTCTTAGTACAATCAATGCTCAAGAAGACTCAAAAAATACTTTTCTTTTTATTGTGGTAAAATATACATAACATAAAACTTGCTATCTTAACTATTCTTGAGTGTAAAGTTCAGTGATGTTAAATATATTTATAATGTTGCACAATCATCAACACCATCCATATCACAAGGAAACTTTTAGAAAGTAATCTTTGCTTTCTAACTTGCTCTATGAGGCAAGCACTACCCGAATACCCACACCAGATAAAGACATTTCAAAAAAGAAAACTACAGAAATAAAAAATAACAAAAAACTGGAAAAAGAAAAAAATAACAAAAAAGAAAACTACAGACCAGTATCTTTCCTGGATACAGATGTAGAAATCCTCAACAAAATATTAGCAAATCAAATCTAACAATGTATAAAAAGAATTATGTACCACAACTGAATTGTATTTATTCCAGATATGCAAGGCAGATTCAATATTTAAAAAATCAGTCAGTGTAATCCACCACATCAACAGGCTAAAGAATAAAAATCAGATGATCATATCAATTGATGCAGAAAAAAGCATTTAACAAAATCAATACTCATTCAAGATGAAAATTCTTAACAAATTAAGAATAGAGAGGAACTTCCTCAACTTGATTTAAAAAAATCTACAAAAAACCTACAAATAACATCCACTTGGGAATCCCCTGGTGGTCCAGTGGTTAGGATTCAGCACTTTTTCTTCTGGGACCTGAATTCAGGCCCTGGTCAGGGAATTAAGATCCTGCTAACTGCATGGATAAATAAATAGCATTCCACTTAATTGTGAGAAACTACATACTTACCTTTAAGGCTGGAAAAAGGCAAGAAGTCCTCTGTCATCACTGCTATTCAATAACATACTGACGGGCCTAGCTAGTGCAATCAGATAAGAAAAGGAAATAAAAGGTAAACAGATTGAAAAAGAACTAAAACAAACCTTAACTAAGAAACAAAGATAAGCACCTCGAGTCCATTTTAGAATTGGTAGACTTTCTTTATTGCATATGTATTTTCTATTTCAAAGATTTCTACACTTATCTTTATTGTAGCCTTCCATTTCCTTTGGGTTTAATTTGCTGTTCTTTTTCTAGCTCCTTAAGATGGAAGCTTAGATCATGTGGATTTTCAGTCTTTCTTCTCAGATATACACATTTAAAGCTATAAATTTCCCTGTAAGCCTTGCATCACAAATGTTTTAATATGTCATATTTTCATTATCATTTATCTTACAATATTTTCTAGTATCATTGCAATTTTTTCTTAGACTTACAATCTATTTAAAAATGTATCCCTTAATTTCCAAACATTTGGAGATTTTCTAGTTTTCTTCCTGTCATTGGTTTCTAGTTTGATTCCTTTGTAGTTGGAGAACGTAGTTTGTATGATTTCAGTCCTTTGAAAATTTTTGAGACTTGCTTTATGGCCCAGGCTTCCCTCATAGCTCAGTTGGTAAAGAATCTGCCTGCAATGTAGGAGACCCTGGTTCTATTCCTAGGTCAGAAAGATCCACTGGAGAAGGGATAGGCTATCCACTCCAGTATTTTTGGGCTTCTCTTGTGGCTCAGCTGGTAAAGAATCCACCTGCAATGCAGGACACCTGGGTTCAATCCCTGGGTGGGGAAGATTCCCCTGGAGAAGGGAAAGGCTACTCACTCCAGTATTAAGGCCTGGAGAATTCCATGGACTGTATGATCCATGGGGTCACAAAGAGTCAGACACTACTGAGCGATTTTCACTTTCACTTTATGGCCTAACATATGGCCCATTTTGATAAGTTCATATACTTTTGAAAACAACAGTATAAGGTCATTGTTCATTTTAAATTCTATGTATGTCAATTAGGTTAATTTGGTTACTTATGTTATTCAAGTCTTTTCCCTTTTTCTGCATCTTTTTTGATTACTTGTTCTATCAGCTAATGAAAGAACTGCTAAAATCTCCAATAATGATTGTGATTTTATCCATTTCTTCTTTTAGTTCTGTCAACTTTGCTTAATATATAATGAAATTTTGCTATATTTTTTATAAATTACTTATACATTCTTTCAGTTCAGTTCAGTTCAGTTCAGTCCTTCAGTTGTGTCCGACTCTTTGTGACCCCATGAATTGCAGCACACCAGGCCTCCCTGGCCATCACCAGCTCCCAGAGTTCACCCAAACTCATGTCCATCGAGTCGGTGATGTCATCCAGCCATCTCATCCTCTGTCGTCCCCTTCTCCTCTTGCCCCCAATCCCTCCCAGCATCACAGTCTTTTCCAATGAGTCAGCTCTTCACATGAGGTGGCCAAAGTACTGGAGTTTCAGCTTTAGCATCATTCCTTCCAAAGAAATCCCAGGGCTGATCTCCTTCAGAATGGACTGGTTGGATCTCCTTGCAGTCCAAGGGACTCTCAAGAATCTTCTCCAACACCACAGTTCAAAAGCATCAATTCTTCGGCGCTCAGCCTTCTTCACATTCTTTAGTGTATTACAAACTTGCAACTATTTTATTTGATCATTAACTGACACTTTTATCATTATGAAATATCTCTTTTAATCTCTAGAAATATTTCTTCCCCTAAAACCTGTATTGTCTGATATTAATATAGCTACACTAATTTTCTTTTGGTTAGTGTTTCAGTTTAGTTCAGTTCAGTTCAGTCACTCAGTCGTGTCCAACTCCTTGAGACCCCATGAATTGCAGCACGCCAGACCTCCCTGTCCATCACCAACTCCCGGAGTTCACCCAGACTCACGTCCATTGAGTCAGTGATGCCATCCAGCCATCTCATCCTCTGTCGTCCCCTTCTCCTCCTGCCCCCAATCCCTCCCAGCATCAATCTTTTCCAATGAGTCAACTCTTTGCATGAGGTGGCCAAAGTACTGGAGTTTCAGCTTTAGCATCATTCCTTCCAAAGAAATCCCAGGGCTGATCTCCTTCAGAATGGACTGGTTGGATCTCCTTGCAGTCCAAGGGACTCTCAAGAGAATTCTCCAACACCACAGTTCAAAAGCATCAATTCTTCGGCACTCAGCCTTCTTTATAGTCCAACTCTCCCATCCATACATGACCACAGGAAAAACCATAGCCTTGACTAGACGGACCTTTGTTGGCAAAGTAATGTCTCTGCTTTTGAATATGCTATCTAGGTTGGTCATAACTTTCTTTCCAAGGAGTAAGTGTCTTTTAATTTCATGGCTGCAGTCACAATCTGCAGTGATTTTGGAGCCCCCCCAAAAAAGTTTGATACTGTTTCCACTGTTTCCCCATCTATTTGCCATGAAGTAATGGGACCAGTTTGTGACATTGTACAGGATGCAGGGATCAAGATCATCCCCATGGAAAAGAAATGCAAAAAAGCAAAATGGCTGTCTGGGGAGGCCTTACAAATAGCTGTGAAAAGAGAAGCGAAAAGCAGAGAAAAGGAAAGATATAAACATCTGAATGCAGAGTTCCAAAGAATAGCAAGAAGAGATAAGAAACCCTTCTTCAGCAATCAATGCAAAGAAATAGAGGAAAACAACAGAATGGGAAAGACTAGGGATCTCTTCAAGAAAATCAGAGATACCAAAGGAACATTTCATGCAAAGATGAGCTCGATAAAGGACAGAAATGGTATGGACCTAACAGAAGCAGAAGATATTAAGAAGAGATGGCAAGAATACACCGAAGAACTGTACAAAAAAGATCTTCACGACCCAGATAATCACGATGGTGTGATCACTGACCTAGAGCCAGACATCCTGGAATGTGAAGTCAAGTGGGCCTTAGAAAGCATCACTACGAACAAAGCTAGTGGAGGTGATGGAATTCCAGTTGAGCTATTCCAAATCCTGAAAGATGATGCTGTGAAAGTGCTGTACTCAATATGCCAGCAAATTTGGAAAACTCAGCAGTGGCCACAGGACTGGAAAAGGTCAGTTTTCATTCCAATCCCAAAGAAAGGCAATGCCAAAGAATGCTCAAACTACCGCACAATTGCACTCATCTCACACACTAGTAAAGTAATGCTCAAAATTCTCCAAGCCAGGCTTCAGCAATATGTGAACCGTGAGCTTCCAGATGTTCAAGCTGGTTTTAGAAAAGGCAGAGGAACCAGAGATCAAATTGCCAACGTCTGCTGGATCATGGAAAAAGCAAGAGAGTTCCAGAAAAACATCTATTTCTGTTTTATTGACTATGCCAAAGCCTTTGACTGTGTGGATTACAACAAACTGTGGAAAATTCTGAAAGAGATGGGAATACCAGACCACCTGATCTGCCTCTTGAGAAATTTGTATGCAGGTCAGGAAGCAACAGTTAGAACTGGACATGGAACAACAGACTGGTTCCAAATAGGAAAAGGAGTTCGTCAAGGCTGTATATTGTCACCCTGTTTATTTAACTTATATGCAGAGTACGTCATGAGAAACTCTGGACTGGAAGAAGCACAAGCTGGAATCAAGATTGCCGGGAGAAATATCAATAACCTCAGATATGCAGATGACACCAGCCTTATGGCAGAAAGTGAAGAGGAACTTGATGAAAGTGAAAGTGGAGAATGAAAAAGTTGGCTTAAACCTCAACATTCAGAAAACAAAGATCATGGCATCCGGTCCCATCACTTCATGGGAAATAGATGGGGAAACAGTGGAAACAGTGTCAGACTTTAGTTTTTTGGGTCCAAAATCACTACAGATGATGACTGCAGCCATGCAATTAAAAGATGCTTACTCCTTGGAAGGAAAGTTATGACCAACCTAGATAGCATATTCAAAAGCAGAGATATTACTTTGCCAACAAAGGTTCGTCTAGTCAAGGCTATGGTTTTTCCTGTGGTCATGTATGGATGTGAGAGTTGGACTGTGAAGAAGGCTGAGGGCCGAAGATTTGATGCTTTTGAACTGTGGTGTTGGAGAATTCTCTTGAGAGTCCCTTGGACTGCAAGGAGATCCAACCAGTCCATTCTGAAGGAGATCAGCCCTGGGATTTCTTTGGAAGGAATGATGATAAAGCTGAAACTCTAGTACTTTGGCCACCTCATGCGAAGAGTTGACTCATTGTAAAAGACTCTGATGCTGGGAGGGATTGGGGGCAGAAGGAGAAGGGGACGACAGAGGATGAGATGGCTGGATGGCATCACTGACTCGATGGATGTGAGTCTGAGTAAACTCCGGGAGTCGGTGATGGACAGGGAGGCCTGGCGTGCTGGGATTCATGGGGTCGCAAAGAGTCAGACACGACTGAGCGACTGATCTGATCTGATCTGAATGAGACCAGATGCCATGGTGTTAGTTTTCTGAATGTTGAGCTTTAAGCCAACTTTTTCACTCTCCTCTTTCACTTTCAAGAGGCTTTTTAGTGCCTCTTTACTTTCTGCCATAAGGGTGGGTCATCTGCATATCTGAGGTTTACATGACATATATTTTTTCAATTCTTTTTTTTTAATATTCTGTCCTTACAATTGTCTCATGAATAGCATAGAGATTTTAATTTTTTTTTATATTCTTTTTTTTAAATTTAATTTTATTTTTAAACTTTACATAATTGTATTAGTTTTGACAAATATCAAAATGAATCCGCCACAGATATACATGTGTTCCCCATCCTGAACCCTCCTCCCTCCTCCCTCCCCATTCCATCCCTCTGGGTCATCCCAGTGCACCAGCCCCAAGCATCCAGTATCATGCATCGAACCTGGACTGGCAACTCGTTTCATACATGATATTTTACATGTTTCAATGCCATTCTCCCAAATTTTCCCACCCTCTCCCTCTCTCACAGAGTCCATAAGACTGTTCTATCAGCAGATGAATGGATAAGAAAGCTGTGGTACATATACACAATGGAGTATTACTCAGCCATTAAAAAGAATACATTTGAATCAGTTCTAATGAGGTGGATGAAACTGGAGCCTATTATACAGAGTGAAGTAAGCCAGAAAGAAAAACACCAATACAGTATACTAACGCATATATATGGAATTTAGAAAGATGGTAACAATAACCCTGTGTACGAGACAGCAAAAGAGACATTGATGTATAGAGATTTTGATTTTTATCCAAAAGCAATTTTTTCTTTTAGTTGGAGTAATAATCTATTAACATTCAGTGTAATTATTGAAATGTTTATATGTACTTTCTTGTTTCAATTTCTGTTTTTTATTACTTTATTTCTTTCTTCTCTTTTTTGAGGGGAGGAATCAAATACTTTTTATTATTCCATTTTTCCTCCTATTTTAGCATACTGGTTTTTCACTTTTAGAGGCTCTGTATTATTTTAGGTTCCTTCTAAAAGAGAGGCAGTTAGTACAGACAAATCACCTTAATATGTCAAGGGTTAGTTTATTAGCTTCGGTCTCTTTTGGTTTTGGCTTCAGTACCAGGATGAGGTCTCTCTGAGGTCTCGATCAGAAGTCTGAGTGTTGCTGTTTCACTTTGGTGCACCTTGTACTCCCGCCTCATTAATCCCACGCTGCTGCAAGAACTTTGCGCAGTGCATCAGCCTCCCAGTTGCTGCTTTCTATTAGGTTTCTTGCAGTCTCTGCTGTGTTTGCTCAGCTTAGGAGCTGTCAGACAGCTCAAGGGGAGATTGCATCTAGCCTTTGGGTTCACGTCTCTGAAATTTCCTTCTCTCTGGGATTTTACCACCTAAGTCCCAGCAACTTTGGCAACTTCAAACTCTAATCTGGCTTCTTTGTGCAACAGACTAGTAAAGTAGCAGCCTGGTACTCTGTTCCTTGCCCTGTGAGTTGAGCCAGGGTGAATATGGAGGTCCTGTTGATGTGCCCCCCTTCTCTTAGGGATCATCTGTGTTGGTCACTCCCCAAATTCCTTCAAATGGTGTGTTAAATATTTTGTCCAGCTTTTTACAATTTTCATTTTGTTTAATGAAAACTACCATGTTATGGCTAGAATCAAAAGGTTCCCCCCCCACTTTTTTTGGCCTTGGCATGAGGCATGCAGAATCTTAGTTCCCTGACCAGGGATGGAACCCATGCCCCTGCTGTGAAAGCACAGTGTCTTAACCACTGGACTCAACGTTTTCCTTTTTTACATACAAATATTGAATTATAATGTTGTATTCAAGCTGGTTTTAGAAAAGGCAGAGGAACCAGAGATCAAATTGCCAACATCCGCCGGATCATAGAAAAAGCAGGAGAGTTCCAGAAAAACATCTATTTCTGTTTTATTGACTATGCCAAAGCCTTTGACTGTGTGGATTACAACAAACTGTGGAAAATTCTGAAAGAGATGGGAATACCAGACCACCTGATCTGCCTCTTGAGAAATTTGTATGCAGGTCAGGAAGCAACAGTTAGAACTGGACATGGAACAACAGACTGGTTCCAAATAGGAAAAGGAGTTCGTCAAGGCTGTATATTGTCACCCTGTTTATTTAACTTATATGCAGAGTACGTCATGAGAAACGCTGTACTGGAAGAAGCACAAGCTGGAATCAAGATTGCCGGGAGAAATATCAATAACCTCAGATATGCAGATGACACCACCCTTACGACAGAAAGTGAAGAGGAACTCAAAAGCCTCTTGATGAAAGTGAAAGTGGAGAGTGAAAAAGTTGGCTTAAAGCTCAACATTCAGAAAATGATCATGGCATCTGGTCCCATCACTTCATGGGAAATAAATAGGGAAATAGTGGAAACAGGGTCAGACTTGATTTTTTGGGCTCCAAAATCACTGCAGATGGTGACTGCAGCCATGAAATTAAAGACGCTTACTCCTTGGAAGGAAAGTTATGACTAACCTAGATAACATATTCAAAAGCAGAGACATTACTTTGCCAACAAAGGTCTGTCTAGTCAAGGCTATGGTTTTTCCTGTGGTCATGTATGGATGTGAGAGTTGGCTGAGGGCCGAAGATTTGATGCTTTTGAACTGTGGTGTTGGAGAAGCCTCTTGAGAGTCCCCTGGACTGCAAGGAGATCCAACCAGTCCATTCTGAAGGAGATCAGCCCTGGGATTTCTTTGGAAGGAATGATGCTAAAGCTGAAACTCCAATACTTTGGCCACCTCATGTGAAGAGTTGACTCATTGGAAAAGACTCTGATGCTGGGAGGGATTGGGGGCAGGAGAAGGGGACGGCAGAGGATGAGATGGCTGGATGGCATCACTGACTCAATGGACGTGAGTCTGGGTGAACTCCGGGAGTTGGTGATGGACAGGGAGGCCTGGCGTGCTGCGATTCATGGGGTCATAAAGAGTCGGACACGACTGAGCGACTGATCTGATCTGATACTTGAAACTAACATAACATTATATGTCAATTATATATCAATTAAAAATAAATGAAAGATAATATCTAATTTTCTTTTTTACATTTTGCATACTCTATATTATAATTAAAAAAATCTAAAAGAACTCAAGCAACTGAAATAAGGAAATTACAAAAGCATAAAATTTGAATTATAGATCATAGAACTCTAGTCCTAATCTAAGACTATCCTGAAGCCTTCTGGACTCAACATTCTGCCCAGATCAGATACTCTTCCTGTTGCATCTTTAGTTTGGTTCTTTGGCAAAAGCTTTGTACTCAGAGGAAGCTAACGCTTGTTCTCTGAACATCTATGTAAAAGTTACGTGATCCTGGACAAACCTCCTCCTTTTACCACTTTAGGTTTGTCGTTAACCAAGGAGAATCACCATCAAGGTCCACCTGCCTTAAGTCTTTCAGGAACAAGCTGGACAAGTGCTTACCCTGGCTTCCTAAACAGAGGCTGGTATGAGATCAGCATAGCTGAGAAGGCAAGGTTCACAAAGGTGCCACCCCCCTACAGATGTGGGTGCTTTAGCAATTTCCCAGCTCTTGGACAATTTCTCCTTATGCTCCATTTTTATTTTCTCCCCTTAATAGGAGTTGTAGGTTAGTCAAAAATATGATTTGTCTTTCCTTGTTCTTCTGGATCAGACTGTTCTGATCAGACTGACTCCCAGAATGATTAAGAATACAGATGTTTGAGTGGAAAGTTAGTTTGGGGAGAGCTGACTGGCCAGGTGAGCCTGACCAGAGAACATTCCTTATAGACAGGCCACAGAGGAGCTCAAACTATTAGAGAAATTTTGTTCGGTGTGTAATCTGAATAAAAAAAACCATTAATGAATGGCATTGAATTTGGACAGCCAAATGGATATGTTACGATTGGAACTCCACAGCCTAGCATACCTTCAGGACTTTCTGCCTTAATTCATGTTTCTCCTCCTAGAATTCCATCTGTCCATATTTATTGAACAGGTACTATGTGCTGAGAACACATAGGAAGACAAGAACATAAAGCCTATAATCTAGTAAGAGTGTAGATCCTTCCAGGGAAGCTAATTTAACAATATTTTTCATCTTCCAAATGTACGTAACTTTTGACCAGCTATTCTACCGATTAGTCACATGTATACATAAAGGCTATAGAATAACTAGGAAAAGTGACAAATATACAAATAAATGCAAAGTACACAACCCTGAATTGAGATAAGTACTGTAAAGGGAAAACAGGTGTGTCTTTCAAAGTTCTGTAGGAGGAAAAAAAACAGGAACACACACACACACAGATATATATATGGGAGAGGGAGGTATTTATCACAAGGAGTTGGCTTATGTGATTGTGGGGCTGGCTTGGCAGGTCTGAGATCTGTAGTGCAGGCCATCAGGAAGGGCAGGCTGGAAAATCTTGGGTAAGAGCCTATGCTGCTCTTTACAGGCGAATTTCTTCTTCCTCAGGGAAACTTCAGTTTTGCTCTTAAGACCGTTCAGCTGACTGGACAAAGCCATGCAGCAGATTGTAAAGATAATCTTCATTTACAACCAAGTGAAGTAGATGTTAATCATATCTACAGAATACCATCACAACAACACCCAGATTGGTATTTGATGGAATAACTGGGTGCTGTAGCCTAGTCACATTGATACACAAAATAAACCTGCCCAAGAGGGTTAAAAATGTGTTGCTTAAGATTCATTCAATGGAAGAAGCTGAGAAGGGCATAAATAGTGAATGTATTGGTTTTCAGCCCAGGAAAACCAGAAGTAGGATGGGGTACTTAGGCTCTGGCTTTGACCCTCCCCTCCAAACTCAGGCTGCTTGACCAGATGGCACAGCTGCTCTAGCCTCATCTCTATGAGGAAGAGAGAAACAGTCTCTTCCTGCCATTGTCTTTGAAAAGTGGGAAACTTTTGAGATGCTTCCAGCGAATGTCCTTTACATCTCATTGGCCTCAACTGGAGCTCCAGAATGCTCGGGGCCCATCTGGCGATACCAAGGGCCAGAAATCTTTTTCTGCACAGCAATGGGGAACCGCGGTGTGTTGGGTTAAACGATCAGGACACACGCGCTGGGGATCGGATCCATTCCCAAACTATGAGCGTTCTACTCAATCGGGGAGGAGTGGAGTGGCTATTGAGGCCACAATGGGCAGTAAGGAGTGGGGACAGAAAGCATTTGGGCATCAAAGATGTTTCTCGAGGTGCTAGTTTCAGTACTGGAGAGATGCCAGTTGTATAATGAAGCTGGATTGCGCTGGCTCACTAGAGCACACTGTGTGTGTCTTGTCCCAATTCTTTATTCAGTGTTGGGAATATTTATAACACAGAAATCGACAAAGGCTACAAATCAGTGTGTGTTTTTTTTTTTCCCCTAGGGACGCTTGCCTGGAAAATCCCATGGACGGAGGAGCCTGGTAGGCTGCAGTCCATGGGGTCGCTAAGAGTCGGACACAACTGAGCGACTCCACTTTCACTTTTCACTTTCATGCATTGGAGAAGGAAATGGCAACCCACTCCAGTGTTCTTGCCTGGAGAATCCCAGGGACAGGGGAGCCTGGTGGGCTGCCGTCTATGGGGTCGCACAGATTCCGACACGACTGAAGCGACTTAGTAGCAGCAGCAGCAGCAGGGAGGCATTTGTTAAACATTTACAACACATGGGATAGTACCAAGCCCCAAGACAGAGGCCTGCCAGAAGAAGACCAGGTTTGGTCTCTATTTCTTTGTCAGGATCCTGCTCATTTTTTTTTTTTTTTCCAATTAAGATGAAATTCTCAAAGCATAAAGTTACCATCCTCCTCATAATTTTTGAAGTTCACTCAAGCTCATAGGTTGTTGTCTCTTTTTTTTATTATTCTTTTAGCCATCCCATGTAGCTTGTGGGATCCTAGTCCTCCCACCAGAATCGAACCTGGGCCCCCTACAGTGGAAGCACAGAGTCCTAACCACTGGAATGCCAGGGAATTCCTATATTTATTCTTTATTATAATATTTTATTTTGAGGACAGTGATATATTTACATGGTTTAAAATTCACAAGGTACAAAAATATATCCAGTAAAAAGTCTCCCTGGTCCTACTGTCCCCCAGCCATCCAATTTCCTTCCCTAGAGAACACCAATGCTATGAGTTTTTTGATATACTTTCTGAAAATTCTTAAAGAAATAAAAAGTTCTTAGACTACTTAAACACACACATACACTCTTTGTTTTTCTTCATGTAACAAAATATGTTGAAGATGGTTCCATCCCAGTGCATACAGAACTTCCTTATTCTTTTTTACAGTTCCACGTAATCCATATACACATAAAACATTGTTGTGAATTACTTTGAATATACTTCCTTTTGTGTATATATCTGTAGGACCAATTCCTACAAGTAGAATTGTTGGTCAAAGGTTATGCCTGTTTGGAAGCTGGAAGCCATTGTTAAATTGACTTCTGTTGAAACTGAAAGAAAGTGTTAGTTGCTCAGTTGAGTACAACTCGTTGGGACCCCATGGACTGTAGCCCGCCAGGCTTCACTGTCACTAGAATTCTCCAGGCAAGAATACTGGAATGGGTTTCCATTTCCTCCTTCAGGGGATCTTCCCAACCCAGGGATCAAATCCCAGTCTCTTGCATTGCAGGCAGATTCTTCAGCATCTGAGCTGCCAGGGAAGACCTGTTGAGACAGTACTAATTTACACTTACTAGCAATGGGTAAGATGCTTGTGTCCTCACAGTTCAGCCTACAAAATATGTCATCAAACTTTTGTTTTTGTCAATCTGATGGGGGAAAAAAATCTGTCAGGGTGGTTTAAATTTCCTTTCTTTTTATTATGATTGAGGTTGAGCATCTTTTTGTGTGTTTATGAGTTATTTCTGTATCCTTTTTTGCGAGTTCTCTGCTTGTATCCTTTTTCTGTTTTTTTCTATTGGGTTTTGTTATCCTGCTTATTAATTTTAGGTATTCTTTCTGAAACAAACTTACAGATAAAGGGGCTTCCCAGGTGGCGTTAGTGGTAAAGAACTTGCCTGCCAATGCAGGAGACACAGGAGATGCAGGTTTGATTCCTGGGTGGGGAAGTGCCCTTGGAGGAGGGCATGGCAACCCACTGCAGTATTCTTGCCCGGAGAATCCCATGGACAGAGGAACTTGGCAGGCTGCAGTCCATAGGGCTGCAAAGAGTTGGACATGACTGAAACAACTTAGCACACACGCACGCACAGATAAAGAGAACAAACAAGTGTTACCAGTGGAATGAGGGAAGGGAGAGAGGCAAGATAGGGGTGAAGGTTAAGAGGTACAAATTACTGTGTGTAAAATGAATGTTACAAGGATATATTGCACAGCACAGGGAAAATAGCCAATATTTTATAAAAGTATAAATGGAGTATTACTTTTAAAAGTTGTGAATCACTATGTTGGACACCTGAAACTTATATAATATTGTAAATCAACACTACCTCAATTTAAAAAAAAAGTTAAGAGTTCTTTTTACCTGGGGGAATTATCCTCTTGTGACAAGAATTGCAGGCACTTTTCCTCAGTTTATCATTTGTCCTTTGTCTTCATCTCTGGTCGTTTTTCTCATTAATTTTTAAAATTTTATTTTATATACTTCAGTCTACCAGTTTTCTATAGTTGAACCTTTTAAGGCTTCTTGGTTTTATGTAATACTGCCTCACTCCTGAAACTATTAAAAAACCATTAAAAAATTTAAACCATTTTTCCTAGTACTTTTATAATATCCTATTTATATTTAAATCTTTGCTTCATATGGGTTTTATTCTATTTTTTTCCCATGTGGCTGTATGGTTGCCTCGATAATATGTCTTGGATAATCCATCTTTTCCGCCACTGTTTTGAAATGCCGTCTTTAGACGTTAACTTATAGAAGAGAAAGCTGGAAGGATTGGTATCTGCCATTTAGACGAAAGAGAGCTCTTTCTGTCTTTGGGAAGTGACAGTAGAGGCGTGCATTCACCTGCTTGTACTAGTAGATTTCTAGGTTTGCTCTAATTTACTGTTAAGAATTCTGACTATAGCAAGGGTAGGACAGGGGACACCAGCATTCTTAGGACAGGTGGGAAACCGAGTTCACAATTTGTTGATTTTGCTATTCTTGCTGCTCTTTTTTCAGAGAGGAGGGAACTCGTAGAAATGAGAGGAGGAATTGAACACAGAACTAAGCTACTTCCTGAGTCTCCGCTTTCAACTACTTGGTTACTTCCTCCCTTTACCAAGAAGTTCCTTGTCTATTTCTTGGGTAGCATCGATTTTGCTATCAACTATAAACACACAGAAAACAGGAATGGTGACTAATAGATTTTGTCATCTGTATCAGAGAAAGTCAAGTTCCTGCACATACAGTAAAGCATTCTGACCACTGTTTTGGTGAACGTAGAATTTTTCTCTTAACCAAAACTAAGTGTGGCTCAGAATCTGTAGATAGCGGGATGCATCAACGGTCATTGTTTATCAGGCCAGGAAAAGGAAAAGAAAGGAGGAACTCCAGACAGCTGACAGAGTGACCGGAGGTTGCGGCTCTGTCACATGCTGCTCCCTGGAAGCGGTGTAAAACCAACAGAACCAGCAAAGAGCCTCGTCGTCGTTCTGGGAAGGCGAGAGGCCCAGGCAGCTTGCTCTTTCTTCATTGCACTCTTCAGTGCACATCGTGCACTCGGGATGCAGTGCGGAGCTGCTGCCTGGAGCCAGGAGGTGTGACAGGCAGCCTACACAGCACACAGAGGGGAAGAGGACTAGGAAAATAAAAGTAACTTAATCCTCTAAAGTTCTAAATGCCTAAAGAACCTGAAATAACCTTCCGCTTCTTCTAGCCAGGGGCTCTGCCTGCATGGGCCTGTGTAGTTTCTTTACCCTTTGTGGGGTCCTTGGTGTTAATTTCAGTTTAATTTCACCTGCCTGCGTAGAGGTGGGGAAAGGGAGGCCAACGGGCAGGAGAGGCACAATTATGTTCTCCCAACCCTGGACAGTGACTCTGGGCTCCAAGCACATCTCCACCCGAGGGAAATCTGAGGTAGGGTATAAGTAGTGAGCAACGTGAGGGACCTTGGACTAACTGCTTCCTCCTTGTAGATTGCTGACGGGAACTGACTTTAGCATAATGAAGCTTGTTCTTTGCAAAACTGGCAGGTAGGGGCATCTTGTCTTGCTTTTTTCAACCTCAACTTACTCCTTACTGCCGTCTCACACTCTTTAGGGGCTCCTGCGATGTCACCACCTGATACATGATTCCTTTACTCTGAAGGTCATAAAACAAAGATAAGGACTTTTTTGTTTTGTTTTGTTTCAGCCACTGCCCCATCAATTAAGAGAGGCCAACACAGTGAAATAACTACATCTCCAAGTGAAATATTAAACCCATGTAACGTAAAGAAAGTACAAGACAAGTGTATGTATAATACAAACACACATTACATTCCTAATATTGTTTACCCTAATATGTGCTGGTAGAGAAAGTAGGGAGAAAAGAAAGAGACAGGATTTCAGAGGGACCATGGATTCAGTGCAGGAAGAGTGACAGTGCTGATTATTGTCTGTACTTCCCTTTGAAGTGTCAACATTTTACAAATAACTATTTCCAGTTTTCATTGCTTTCTTCCTTAATTATAGAGGGTCAGTTCTGATTGAAACAACCCAATCATCATCTATGGTGGAAATCATTTTCTAACCTGCACAAGTAGGTCAACTACCTATTCAGAACTAAAGTTAATTACCCCAAGGTCCTATCAAAAGCCAGCTATTATGAGCTGAATGTTTGCATGTTCCCTCCCGCCCCTGCAAATTCATATGGTTGGTGGTTTAGTTGCTAAGTCGTGTCCGACTCTTGCGACCCCATGGACTGTAGCCTGCCAGGCTCCTCTGTTCATGGGATTTTCCAGGCAAGAATACTGGAGTGGGTTGCCATTGCCTTCTCCAGGGGATCTTCCTGACCCAAGAATCTCACCCGGGTCTCCTGCATTGCAGGCAGATTCTTTACCGACTGAGCTATAAGGGAAGCAAATTCATATACTGTAGATCAAATTCCCCATGTGATGTTATTTGGAGGCACGGCTTTTGGGTTATCATTAGGTTCATATGAGGTCACGATGGGATAAGTGTCTTTATAAGAAGAGGAAGATAGAGAGGTCTTGCTCTCTCCATGTGCACAAGCGAATGAACAGAGCTGCACAAGGAACAGCAAGAAGGTGGTCATCTACAAGCCAAGAAGCATTCTCACTGCAAACTGTTGGCACCTGGATCTTGGGCTTCCACCCTCCAGAACTGTGAGACCTAAATGCCTGTTGTTTAAGTCACCCAGTCTCTGGTATTTTGTTATAGCCTGAGATGACTAAGACACCAGACAACTGGAGACCCAGCTATCGGCTAAAGGTCATGGTCATAGTAGGGGCTGGGGCGACGGAGTATGTGTGTGAGCGGCGCTAGCTGTTTGCATTAAAAAGTCATCTCAAAGATTCCGATTTCAGCAAGAAATACTGGCTGGCCTCATATAAAGAATATGCATTTTGATACAGGCCCCTTAAATTCCAGGTTGCCTACAGTACACATTGAAATTAGTCACTAAGGGTGGAATTCCAGGTGCTGCTACAAGTAAAGATTTGTTTCCCTGGGGAGAAGAAAAAAATTTTCACTTTTCTCAAAGAAAAAAAAATTTTTTTTTAATTTTCAAATTTGCCATAAGTGAGAGGTTATTCTTTCTGTAAGATATCTTTTCTGGACACATTTATGTCAAAATATTTCCCCCTTATTTCACATAAGCTTATACACAAGCTTCAGTTCAGTTCAGTCGGCTCAGTTGTGTCCGACTCTTTGCGACCCCATGAATTGCAGCACACCAGGCCTCCCTGGCCATCACCAGCTCCCGGAATTCACCCAAACTCATGTCCATTGAGTCCGTGATGTCATCCAGCCGTCTCATCCTCTGTCGTCTCCGTCTCCTCCTGCACCCAATCCTTCCTAGCATAAGAGTCTTTTACAATGAGTCAACTCTTCACATGAGGTGGCCAAAGTATTGGAGTTTCAGCTTTAGCACCATTCCTTCTAAAGAACACCCAGGACTGATCTCCTTCAGAATGGACTGGTTGGATCTCCTTGCAGTCCAAGGGACTCTCAACAGTCTTCTCCAACACCACAGTTCAAAAGCATCAATTCTTCGGTGCTCAGCTTTCTTCACAGTCCAACTCTCACATCCATACATGACCACTGGAAAAACCATAGCCTTGACTAGATGAACCTTTGTTGGCAAAGTAACGTCTCTGCTTTTGAATAGGCTATCTAGGTTGGTCATAACTTTCCTTCCAAGGAGTAAGCGTCTTTTAATTTCATGGCTGCAATCACAATCTGCAGTGATTTTGGAGCCCAGAAAAATAAAGTCAGCCACTGTTTCCACTGTTTCCCCATCTATTTCCCATGAAGTGATGGGACCAGATGCCATGATCTTAGTTTTCTGAATGTTGAGCTTTAAGCCAACTTTTTCACTCTCCTCTTTCACTTTCATCAAGTTCCTCTTCACTTTCTACCATAAGGGTGGTGTCATCTGCATATCTCAGGTTATTGATATTTCTTCCTGCAATCTTGATTCTAGCTTGTGCTTCTTCCAGCCCAGGCTTTCTCATGATGTACTCTGCATAGAAGGTAAATAAGCAGGGTGACAATATACAGCCTTGACGTACGCCTTTTCCTATTTGGAACCAACCTGTTGTTTCATGTCCAGTTCTAACTGTTACTTCCTGACCTGCATATAGGTTTCTCAAGAGGCAGGTCAGGTGGTCTGGTATTCCCATCTCTTTCAGAATTTTCCAGTTTGTGATCCATTCAGTCAAAGGCTTTGGCATAGTCAATAAAGCAGAAATAGATGTTTTTCTGGAACTCTCTTCCTTTTTCGATGATCCAGTGGATGTTGGCAATTTGATCTCTGGTTCCTCTGCCCTTTCTAAAACCAGCTTGAACATCTGGAAGTTCACAGTTCACGTATTGCTGAAGCCTGGCTTGGAGAATTTTGAGCATTACTTTACTAGCATGTGAGATAAGTGCAATTGTGCAGTAGTTTGAGCATTCTTGGCATTGCCCTTCTTTGGGATTGGAATGAGAACTGACCTTTTCAGGTGTGGCCTGTGGCCACTGCTGAGTTTTCCAAATTTGCTGGCATATTGAGTGCAGCACTTTCACAGCATCATCTTCCAGGATTTGAAATAGCTCAACTGGAATTTCATCACCTCCACTAGCTTTGTTCGTAGTGATGCTTTCTAAGGCCCACTTGACTTCACATTCCAGGATGTCTGGCTCTAGGTCAGTGATCACAGCATCGTGATTATCTGGGTCGTGAAGCTCTTTTTTGTACAGTTCTTCTGTGTATTCTTGCTACCTCTTCTAACATCTTCTGTTTCTGTTAGGTCCATACCATTTCCGTCCTTTATTGAGCCCATCTTTGCATGAAATGTTCATTTGGTATCTCTAATTTTCTTAAAGAGATCTCTAGTCTTATACACAAGCTTAGTGGTGCTTATTAAGTAGCTCTTACTGGGAAAGGGAGAGGTTGTATGTGTGTGGGGGGACGGGGGGCCCTCCCTTTCTTCAGCTATCATCAGCTTCTCTGGCTCTGCCTCTGTAGAATGAGAAGGAGTCCCACCCACTGTGACTAACACTCTATTAAAGCACTTAATTGCTGTCCTCCTGAAGCATCTCCTAGCATAGGCCCAAGTGTGATACACTGTCCCCTTCCTCCCACTCCAACTGATAACTAAGGAAGCTTGGGAGGGGTGGTATTAAGGGTGAAGCTGGAGAGCAAGTTACTTTGTTCTCATTTCCTGGGACCTTCCACAGCAGAATGCCCTTAGAGATCTGGCTAATGTAGGCTCTTACAGTCAATGAAGCCATTAGCCAACTTCTTTGCTAATTTGGGGGCAATGATTTGCATTTAATGAAAATGATCCTTTTCCACAGCCTCTAGAAAACACAATTTGGCTCTACTGCGGTGGAAGGGGCTTACTTGCTTTCATATCATCCAATGACGTTTTCAAATATCAGAAGCTTCCCTCACTCTCCATGCATTGGTAACTACAGATGGAAATTCCCGAGGCAGTGGGTTGAGGAACCAGGCGAGGGTAACCAGCACTCTTCAAACAGGAGGAACTGGTTTTCTGTAGCCGCTTTTTTATGAGGAACCGCAGTGGGAAAACTGATTACCCTCCAAGTGGAAGCACGGCAGCTGGTTGGTTTTGGACTGTTGAGCCTGCTGCTTCTCAGACCTTGCCTTGTGTCAGCTGCAGTCTTGTCTCGCGGTTACAATTCCAGAAACTGCAATTTCCCTGAAACAGCTCTTCTCTGACAATCTGGGCGCCTCCAGCTGCCTCTGGCCACACCTTGCTTAGAAGGCAAATAAGCAGCTTTAATTTGGGCTCCCAAGTGGAAATAACAGATAATCATCAAGAACAGCAGGTTCTTGCCTGGGCTTGCTTAGAAAATCCCTTTGCAGAGGAAGGCACAGCTGTCTCTCCAGTTCTCCGGTTATACATCCCTTGTCAAATTATCAGGAAGTTTCATACTGTCAAATATGAATATTAACCCTTGTTCTGAAGGCTTCGGTTGGTTTAATGAATAGAGTGGAGGGTAGAAGGTAAAAGAAAAGAGAAAGAGCGTGCAGAAAGCAAGAGAAACCAAGTAAGGGAGGATCTGAAGGGGAAGGGAAGAGAATATTAGTCTGAGGAACTTTCAGTTCAGCCCGCTCTAGGGGGCTTCAATGTCACTATCTGCTCTGAGCATGCGCACCAGCTGTCCCATCACTTGCAGATTTGTCATAGGAAAAAATAGAATTACCAAGTGAGAAAATAGGTTAAAAATAGCATGTATAGCATATGTTTTAAATATACCTTTGAATATATATTGGCATAAATATCTGTAAGTCTATAAATAAAAAATTTAAGAGTTATCTTGGAATGGTAGGATTCTAGATGAGTTTTAATTTCAAAAATGAATGTCTATTGTCTATAATAGAAATATCAAGATTATACTAAAAAGTGAAGAAAGAGGACAGATACAGAGGAAGAAAAAGAGCTGAGGGAAGGAGACAAAGTTTTTTGAGGTCTGTGATAATTCAGATATTTAATCAAGCTATACATTTCCCAATTTGCAACTCAGGGTAGATGTTTGACTACTAGTCACAGTTTCTTAAGGCCTCTGATTTTTAAGTCTTGTCTTAACCAGAGTGTGCATGGGAATCATCAGGGAAACTTTTTCAAAATATCCTTGCCAGGGTCCCGTCCTCAGAAGTCCTGATTCAGAGTGCCCAGCTGGGCCCTGGACAGGAGGCTTTTGAAAAAAACTTCCCAGGGGTTCTGATCCTCAGCTCATCCTGGTTGAAAATTCCATGGTGTGCAAGATGATTCACTGAGATACTGAAGAAAAATACTAGAACTTGTAATTTTATTTTCTATCACCTCCTTCAAAAAGACTCTACTTATATATATTAATATTGTATATGATAATGCTATAAGAAGACACGTATAATTTGTAAATAAATCAATTTGCATATTCGAGGGCATGTTAAAAATGTGTTTCTTGTAAGAGTGTCAATGAAAAAACTTGGAGACAGCTGCTTCAGAGAATTCATTATGAGTGGAATAACTCAAACATCCAACAACTCCGGGCTGAGACAAGGAAATGTCTGTCACATGACTGCTGATGAGTCGTTTTGACCCACGTAGTTTCTTTCTTAGGAGTGTATTGCTATTTACTGGTCTGGGGTCATCAGCTGTGGGCATATGATCTTCCCCGGGTAGGCTGCAGCTGTCTCGATGATGGTAGGTATACGCACACATACAAGCCCCTACTACACGGGTCAGCATTTGCGAAGCTCTCAAAGCCCTAAAAAAGCCAACCATTATTTCATAGTCTCTATGAGCTATACTCTTTATTTTCTAACATTTGGTTTCTTAATTTTTTTACATGTTTATTTACTTATTTATGGCTGCACTGAGTCTTCATTGCTGGGCATGGGCTTTCTCTAATTGTGGTAAGCCAGTGATTCTTCAGTTGCAGGAGCACAGGCTTCTCATTGTGGTGGCTTCTCTTGTTGGGGAGCATAGGCTCTAGGGCACATGCGCTCAGTAATTGCCGCTCTTGGGCTCTAGAGTGCAGGCTCAATCGTTGTGGTGCACGGGCTAAGTTGCTCCATGGCATGTGGAATCTTCCTGGACCAGGGATCAAACCTGTGTCCCCTGCCTTGGCAGGCAGATTCTTAACCACTGAACTACCAGGGAGGTCCTGCGCTATACTCTTTGAAAAAAGCAACTAGATTGTCTTAACTTGAAAAGCAAAACAATGAATGATAATTTGTAAACAAATATTGGTTAAAAAAACTATCGGAAAATGGAAAGAGTAAGAAGTAAATCTTCCTGAACAAGTACACATCTTCATTTTCTCTTTTTAGAAATCTCATGCAAAAGATGCAAATGAATTTTTTAAGGGAAGAAATAATAGCAACAAAAAATGTTTAACTTCCCATAGCAACAAAATTTCAAAAGCTCGAAAGTAAGAAACATGGCTAATGACAGGCAGACAGGGGAAAACTGAATCCTAAACCAGCAGTGGAACAATTCAAGAAGCCATCCAGAATTCCCCAAAGGCTCATGAACAGGCTGCACCAGGCACCTTCGGTAAAGAAGTGGCGGCATGAGAAAACCAGAGCATCAGTTCAAAGTTCATTTAGGAAGCAATTAGCACATTAAAAAGCGGAGACGTTACTTTGCCAACCAAGGTCGGTATAGTCAAAGCTATGGTTTTTCAAGTAGTCATGTTTGGATTGGGGCTTCCCTGGTGACTCAGATGGTAAAGAATCTGCCTGCAATGCAGGAGACCTGGGTTTGATCTCTGGGTTGGGACAATCCCCTGGAGAAGGGAATGGCAACCCACTCCAGTATTCTCGACTGGAGAATTCCATGAACAGAGTAGCCTGGCAGGCTACAGTCCAAGGGGTCAAAAAGAGTCAGTTGTTAGAGGACTGAGCAACTAACACTTTCACTTTCACCTCTTTCATGTAAGGATGTGACAGCTGGACCGTAAAGAAGGCTGAGCACCGAAGAACTGATGCTTTCAAACTGTGGTGCTGGAGAAGACTCTTGAGAGTCCTTTAGACAGCAAGGAGATCAAACCAGTCAATCCTAAAAGAAATCAACCCTAAGTACTCACTGGAAGGACTGGTGCTGAAACTGAAGCTCCAATATTTGGTCACATGATGCGAAGAATTGACTCATTTGAAAAGACCCTGATGCTGGGAAAGATTGAGGGCAGGAGGAGAAGGGGGTGGCAGAGGGTGAAATGGTTGGATGACATCACTGATTCAATGAACATGAGTTTAAGCAAGCTCTGGGAGATGGTGAAGGGTAGGGAAGCCTGGCGTGCTGCAGTCCACGGAGTCACCAAGAGTCAGACGCAACTGAGCAACTGAACAACAAGACTCCCAGACCTCCTCCTGTTTCTTCAGAGCCTGGTCAGTGCCCCTTCCCCACTGCAGAGAGACCAAAACAGAAGTCTGCAGATTGGAGGACACCAGGCAGAGTTGAGGACTAGGTGCTGTAGCAAAAACAGAGGGGTTGAGTGAATAAATGAAGACCCAGGGCTCTTTCCCTGTTGTGCTCCCACAGTGCCTGCAGCCAGAATTATATCCTCTGGGCATGAGCTTGAAGAGTCCTGTCTGGGAAATTTGGACTCCCAAAATCTTTAAGTTTTTTAAGGAAAAACAGGAATTGGTGATGGACAGAGAAGCCTGGCATGCTGCAGTCCGTGGGGTTGCAAAGAGTCGGACACGACTAAGCGACGGAACTGAACTGATGTGGGCATCTTCCAACCAAACAGCCCCACTGGAACACACAGTGGATCTTCTGGTCACAAAGCCCTTACAGGTTCAGGCTTTCCACTCAGCTCTTCAGCTACCGTACTCACCCCCGCCGCCCCCCATTTTAAATAAGAGCAGACAGTCCACATTTCCCAGACACTGTGGATGCCTCTCACATGAGTTACATAGACCAAAATGAATAGAAAAAGGCAACCTGGAAAAAAGAGAGACAGTGCAGGTTGAAGAAAACATCAAATATCCTCTGATTAATAACGTCAGAACTAAGATGTATAACCATCAAAAAGAATATGGCATCAGAAAAAGGAGCATTTGGGGAGCAGATAAGACCTCTTGGAAATTAGAAAAAGGATAATATAAATAAAAATTGGGGGCTTCCCTAAAAGCTCAAGCAGTAAAGAATCGCCTGCAATGCAGGAGACACAAGAGACCTGGGTTTGATCCCAGGGTTGGGAAGATGCCCTGGAGGAGGAATGGCAATCCACTCCAGTATTCTTGCCTGGGAAATCCCATGGACAGTAGAGCCTGGCGGGCTAAGTCTATAGGGTTGCAAAGAGTCGGACATGAGTGAATACATACTCATAAAAATTCAATAAAGGCGTTAGAAAATAAAGGAGAGTAAATTTTCCTGAAATTAGAGCAAAAGAAAAAGAAATAGACAAATGAAAGATAAGAAAACTGAGTCTCCAGAACAGGAGATCTAATATATGAAAATAGATTTCCAAAAAGTGAGAACAGAGAAATCAGAATAGAGGAAGTCATTAAAAATGTAATTCAAAACTATTTCCTAGAACAGAGGAGCATGTTTCTAGAATGAAAGGGCCACCAAATACCCACAAAGAATTGAAAATAGGCTCATGCCAAAGCACACCAAGGTGAGATCTTGAAACAATGAGGACAAAGGAAAGATGCTACAAGCTCTCAAAGAAGAGGAAATAAAGGGTGGTGAATCAGAACAGATTCAGACTCTTCAGCAGCAACCCTGAAGGACAGATGGCTGCAGCCTTCAAAGTCCTCAAAGAAAATGATTTCCAATATAGAATTCTATATGTACCCAACCCCAACCATCTATCATGTTGTCGAGATAGATTAAACACGTTTCAGACATAAAAGTTCTCAAAAATTCATATCTTGTGCCCCTGCCTCAGGAAGTCTCTAGGACACAAGTCAGAAGATGGAACAAATAAAGAAAGAGGACCCAGAGTTTACCCAGGAGGGAGGCGTCCCTGGGATGAGGGGAAAAGAGGGCTTAAGATGAGAGCCCTGTCTCAGGTCCAGGCGGCAGCATTTTCGGAGGCTTTGGGAGACACTGCTGAAATTATGAGAGTATCTGAATGTTTTCGATGACCTTGAGAACAGATACAGACAAACAGCAAATATAAATATGTAGAAAGAGAATTCCCTGGAAGTCCTGTGGTTAGGACTCTGTTTTCTCTGCTGAGGGCCTGGGTTCAATCGCTGCTCAGGGAACTAAGATCCTGCAAGCTACATGGTTCTGCCCCTCCCCCCAAAAAAATTTAAAATAAATAAAAGTGTAGAAAATAAAAAAAGAAGAAACAAGACAGTTACTAGTTCCAGGGACCGGAAAAAAAAAAAAGTATACAAGAAGGGAGGATGTAT
Source organism: Bubalus kerabau (assembly GCF_029407905.1). Taxonomy (NCBI): domain Eukaryota; kingdom Metazoa; phylum Chordata; class Mammalia; order Artiodactyla; family Bovidae; genus Bubalus; species Bubalus kerabau. The sequence goes on along the minus strand of NC_073635.1, from coordinate 18,685,002 downwards.
CATAATTTACTATAGTTCGTCTGTTAATAGTAACACACTGAATATTCACCTAACAGAGATTACAGGGTTGCTATGTTGGAAGAGTGGGTGATGGGGAGGCACGCGCATATGTGTGGGGCACAAGAGGAAAGACACCAAATCCTTATTTTCGTGGTGGGGACAACTCAGACAATAGCCACCATTGAAAGAGCAAGGAAAAGTATTTCAAGCACGTGAATTTAGAGACCTGAAGACCTAAAGAATCCTCTAGAAGAGGTGAGAGTGTGGAAAATGGTGAGGAGGGATTTCTAGAGAATTTGTGTTTTTCACAACACACCTTGTAGAAATGTATTCTACACGTGTATAATTTTTAGATTATACACATGGGGACTTCCCTGGTGGTCCAGTGGTTAAGTCTCCATGCTTCCACTGCAGGGGCATGGGTTCAGTTCCTGGTTGGAGAATTAAGATCTCAATTGCCAACTGATGCATCGCAAAAAATAAATAAACAAACAAGAGATCATACAAATATATAACTCTGGGAGTGGGGGGAACAGAAAAATCAAAACAGAATCTATTGATACTTTCTTCAGGAAAAATCAAAGTAAATCTCCTGTCCTCTTGGGATTCGAATCCCCCCCGCCTTGCTGGCTAGAGACCCCTCACTGCTCCTTGTGAATCCTCAAAATACCCCATGGCTGCACACCTGTGCTTGCAATAGTGAGTCTTGTGATCCTCTGTGATCTCTAGCCAGGACTCTTGAAGCTGACACGTCTAGGCTACTTTTGTTTTCTGAGGCTACCAATACATTAAGAAAGGAAAAGTTGCAAAATAATGGGATCATAAAACTGGGCTTTACATTAACAAATGAACGCCTTTATCAGATACCAGCATGATGTCAGAATTCTAAATTTCAGGGGCTATGTGAATGCGAGGCCCAAGCCAAGTGGCCTTCCAGTACCCGCCCCCAGCACCACCAACTCTGTGATCAGCCTTACAACAGGATCCTTCTCTAATGTCACAGTCTGCTCCCACTCTGCCTGTTACTGTGCCATTTCCTTCCCTTCCACAGAATGTGTATTGTTCTGTGCTTGCCTTCCCTGACCTTCATTCTGTTCCTAGCAACTCCTTCAGCACTTCCTCACCCTGCTGTTACCTGTCCTTTGAATCAATATGCTCTCCATCCAAACAACCCTCATTAATTAATTAAAATGCCTTCCTCCATCCGCCTGTTTTCCATTTTGGTACCACATTCACATTTAATGAGCATGCTCACCATTTCATTATTCAGGTCATTGATGAAATGTTACATCACCAGGCCCAGTCTCTGTGGACGCCACATTGTTATGCCCTCTCAGGTTAATAATAATCCAGTGTGCTCATTCTCCAGGCATGCAGTCACTCCTAATTACGTGGTTTAGATTTTAAAATTTTAGCCCGGTGGTTTGCAAAACTGGCTGTCAACTTAGAGACACCAAGGGAGATTTTTAAAATATGGATCCTGGATCTTCCAACAATTTTATCATACTGTGTTAAAAACTTGGCCCAATAAGCAAGCCTGGTTATCTTAGATATAGAATCTTCTCTGTCTCTTCAAAGAGAAGAAAAGTGAAATGTTCGAGATGGCTTGCAGGGACTTGTGATAAGAAGACAAGACAGACTGTCAGATATGAAGTTCTAGTTTTTCTTTTCTTGAGTTCTAAAGAAGAAAAATTAAGAACTTGGTCATAGGTGTTCTATTAGTTTCCTATTCTTGCTGTAAAAATAAAATCTGTGTTGTTTAAAGCCTAGATTTAGTGGCTTGAAATTTATTATTCTGGAGGTCAGAGTCTGACATAGGTCTCTCTCAGCTGACATCAACGGGTCAGCTGTGGTCCTTTCGGTTCACTTTCTAACCTCCTCTGGCTTCCAGAAAAGTGTGAGGGTGTTACTCAGTCGTGTCTGACTCTTTGTGACCGCATGGACTGTAGCCCGCCAGGCTTCTCTGTCCATGGAATTCTCCAGGCAAGAAGACTGGAGTGGGTTGCCATTCCCTTCTCCAAAGCAACTTCCTGACCCAGGGATCGAACCCAGGTCTCCTGTATTATAAGCAGATTCTTTAGGCTTCCAGAGGTTACCCACATTTCACAGCCTGTGGCCCCATTCCTCCAGCAACATGGAGTCCTCCTCACACAGTCAGCTCTCCTGTATTATAAGCAGATTCTTTAGGCTTCCAGAGGTTACGCACATTTCACAGCCTGTGGCTCCATTTCTCCAGCAACATGGAGTCCTCCTCACAGTTATCTCTCTGGCTCTCTTCTACCTCCCTCTTGTATTTTTTTAAGAGCCCTTGTGATAACATTAGGCCCACGCAGATAGTCAGGATAATCTCCCCATCTCAAGGTCAGCTGATTAACAACCATCTATTTCTGCCTTGTGACCTGACACAGGCCCTCTTTCAGGGAGTAGGACGTGGACATCATCGGGGGTGGAGTCATTGTTCTGCTTGCCACGGGGGCAAATTCAGTTTTCCCCTAATGATTTTTAGGGAACATAGACGCGAATACAAAACCCGTTTCTTTGAATTCTAGATCAATGCACAGCCTCTTGAGCACAGTCACAGCCCTGGCCTTGTATTTAGAGGTCTTCTCCAGGAGCTGAGGAACCTACTGCCACCAAGGTCTGCCTCTACACCGGACTGCACAGCAGTGGCCCCTCGCTTGGTTCTGAGACCTCCTTATTAGGCCAGTAGCCCACCCCATCCCTCCTCTCCCCCGGCCACCCGTAGGGTCACTGTGTTCAGCATAAGCTGGAAATACTTCCTTCGTGCACTGGGTGAGGGGCAGCCAGGGACAGGAACAATAAGATCGTTTCTGTGTTAATGTCCATGTGCTCAATTTCCACAGCGGCACGAAAGTTTCTAAGCCACAAGCCGTCATCAGGAGTCCCCAAGCCTTCCCCATGTTTCCTTTTGACTCAGAAGCTCAAGAGGTGGGACACAGGAATCTGTTTTTAACACTCCCAGTTTAATTCTATGTATAGTCAGTTTTCCTTTGGGTTGGGAAGATCCCCTGGAGAAGGAAATGGCAACCCACTCCAGTACTCTTGTCTGGAAAATCCCATGGATGGAGAAGCCTGGTTGGCTACTGTCCATGGGGTCGCAAAGAGTCGGACACGACTAAGCGACTTTACTATCTACTATCTATCTGTAGTCAGTTTTGGGAAATTCTTGTTTAGACTAAATTTTTTTTAGCTTCATGAATATATTGCAAAGATTCAAATTTAAAGCTTACTAATTAGGATGTATTAGTAGCATCTGTTTTTGTTTTTGGAAATGTCAGATCTATATATCTATATCTAATAGAAAAAAACCAGATTAAAAGGATGCTCTATTTAAGAAAATCAATGGATTAAAATCAAATTTTCAAAAATAGCGACAATAGCAACAGTTATTGTTGTTCAGTTGCCTGGTCATGTGACCGCATGGACCGCAGCACACCAGGCCTGTTCCTCACCATCTCCCGATGTTTGCCCAAGTTCGTGTCCATTGCGTCGGTGATGCCGTCCAGCCGTCTCATCCTCTGACACCCTCTTCTCCTTCTGCCCTCAATCTTTCCCAGCGTCAGGGACTTTTCCAATGAGTCGGCTCTTTGAATCAGATGACCAGAATACTGGAGCTTCAGCTTCAGCATCTGTCCTTCCAACAACGAGTAGTAGGGAGTAATACTTTACATTACAAAAAGCAATCACTGTGTTATTTCCTTTAAACAACAAATCTCTCTAGGTCTCTTTACGTGTCAGTCAGCTTACAAACTGCTTATTGCTTTTCAGGAGCTGGGTTCTGAAGGAGTGGCTCTTTCGGGGTGTAGGATGCAATGGCTCCGTAGGGTCTGCTGCCCAAGTCTTCTCCCCATAGTGCCCACCTGTCGGTCTCACACAGCTGCGCTCTGTTGGCTTGTTTCTATAGTCCCGCTCCCCTGACCCTACCTCAAGGCTCAGCCCTGGGATGATCCTGAGGTCACAGGCATCTCAGGATCCCTAGCTCAGCACTGAAAACAAGCACCCAATCGCTCTGTGGTCCTCCCTTCTGATGACTGGGCTCTCTGTTTTCTTCCCCAGGTCTACAGTTTGAAGTTTGCTTGGGTTTTCTGCCTTCCTTGGAGCCTTCTTACTGCTCCTCTCAATGGCAGACTCTGAGGGTATTTAACTTGAAACCTGAACCATGTGCAGACACAGAGCTTTTCCCTGACAGGACAGACCCAGACGCACCCACCAGGGGCATATGAATAGAGGCTGTGATGGCCTGGCCATTATAGTACCCTCACTACTCATTATAGACTCTTTTTTTTTTTTTTTTAACATTAATTAGTTTATTTGACTGCACTGTGTCTTAGTTGCGGCACACAGGATCTTTAGTGGCAGTATGGAAACTAAAAAAATTTTAACCAAATAAATGGGAACTTATGTTCATACACAAACCTACATGTGTAGCAGCTTTGTTCATAATTGCCCAAACTTAGAAGCAACCAAGGTATCCTTGATTAGATGGATGGATAAATAACCTGTGGTATATCTAACAATGGCATACTATCCAGTGATTAAAAAAAAGGAAAGAAATGAGCCATCGAGTCATGAAAAGACATGAAGGAACTTTAAATCCATATTGCTAAGTGAAAGAATCCAATATGAAAAGGCTACACACTGTAAGATTCCAACTCTATGATATTCTGGAAAAGGAAGAACTGTGGAGACACTAAATAATCAATAGCTTCCCAGAGTCCAGGGGGATGGGTGAGTCCAGGGGGATGGGTGAGTCCAGGGGGATGGGTGAGTCCAGGGGCATGGGTGGGTCCAAAGGCGAGGGATGAATAGGTAAAACACAGGGGATTTTTAGTGCAACAAAACTAGTCTGCGTGATACTGTCACTGTGGATATATGACTTCGTGCACTTGTAAACTCTTAGATTTGTACAACATGAACCTTAATGTAAACTATAGCTGATAGCTAAGTCACTTCAGTAGTGTCCAACTCTTTGTGACCCCATGGACTATAGCCCGCCAGGCTCCTCTGTCCATGGGATTCTCCAGGCAAGAATACTGGAGTGGGCTTGCCATGCCTTCCTCCAGGGGGATCTTCCTAACCCAGGCATCGCCCTGAGTCTCCTACATCTCCTGCACTGGTAAATGGGTTCTTTACCACCAGCGCTATGCTGCTAAGTCACTTCAGTCGTGTCCGACTCTGTACGACCCCATAGACACAGCCCACCAGGGTCCCCCATCCCTGGGATTCTCCAGGCAAGAACACTGGAGTGGGGTGCCGTTTCTTTCTCCAATGCATGAAAGTGAAAAGTGAAAGTGAAGTCACTCAGTCGTGTCCGACTCCTAGCGACCCCATGGACTGCAGCCCACCAGGCTCCTCTGTCCATGGGATTTTCCAGGCAAGAGTACTGGAGCGCTATGGACTTTAGTTAATTATGTATCAAAACTGTACAGTTGGTTCACCAACTGTAACAAATATACCACACTAACACAAAATGTTAATAAAAGAAGGAGCTGTGTGTGAAAGTAGAGGAGGGGAGGCGAGGCTATGGGAACTCTGAACCATCTGCTCAATTTTTCTGTAAATCTGACACTGTTCTAAAAAATAAAGGCTATTAATTAGATAAAAATAAATTCTAAAATAGGGTTCATACCACAAAAATGTGGTTCATTTTAAACATCTCCATTTAAAAATGCAATGATTTTGAAACAAATGAAAATAAATAATTGTGCTGCTCATAAGGTAATTGTGGGATTATAAATATCTTAATTCATGACTGACGAATGATCTAGTAATAAAAGACGTGTTCCAAACTGTATGAGGCAGGTTTCAAACTTCAGTCCTCTGAGCGCGTCTCTGTAATGTGTGTGAGACTTGCCAACAGCTAGTGCGGAGCCCTTCATACACATGCAGCTTGTTAAGTGGAGCACTGTGGTGGGCCCTGTTTGACCTTAGCTTTGTTCTTCCAAGCGCATCTCTGACTCTGCCAGTTCTGCTCTTCAACCTGAGTTGAGTGGCTGCCTGCAGGTAGACTTTTCTAGTGCTACTGCCTGTTTACCTAGACTTCCAATCCTCACCTTATTCCTATCCCCAGGAATCTGCCTGGGCCACCAATTCGGATCAACTACCATGGTTCTGCTGCTGTTGCTGCTTAGTCACTTCAGTCGTGTCCAACTCTGTGTGACCCTATAGACTATAGCCCGCCAGGCTCCTCTGTCCATGGGATTCTCTAGACAAGAGTACTGGAGTGGATTGCCATGCCCGCCTCCAGGGGATCTTCCCGACCCAGGGATCGAACCCAGGTCTCCTGCATTGCAGGCAGATTTTTTACCACTGAGCCACCGGGGAAGTCCACCATGGCTCTAGCCACTGTGTTTTTGTCTGCTACACTGGACTTCCTCCTTTATTGGAGCACTTTGGGTTAGTAGCTCCCAACAGAGAGGGGGTGAGAGATTGAGAAAGAAGAAATGGTTTCATCATAAATAAGGTACTCGCTTGTACTTCCTCTATTCCCAGGGATGGGCCTAGTTCCAAGATAGACAGAAATGAGCACACTGGCTGACTTTCCTTTCCTTCCACTTTTGTCAAGTCTTTTCTGATTATGATAGTAGTAGGTACTCCTCTAGAAAATTTGCAAGTCACAGACATGCAAAAAGAAGCACAGGAAAAAAATAATCCAAGTCCTGTATTACCCAGAGGCAACCACTAATATTATTTCACTTGTGTCATTTTTAGCTCACTCTGTGTTCACTCCTAAACCAAGAACAGTTGGATTTTGCCTCCTCCATTTCCCTAGAACTCTTCTCCCAAAGGTCGGTGTCTATCAGAGGCAACCTTCCTGGGATGCTCTGGGTTCTATCTCGTCTTCTGTCTCAAAGACTCTGCCTCTGCAGTTGTTTACTTTGTTCTGCATTATCAGTTTCTCCCCTTTATTGAATCACCCCCATCAATCTGTTAAGCTGACTTAATATTGCTCATCTTAATCTCCTTCTTAACCCTGTTACCTCTTCTTTGTTCCCCTTTATGGTAAAACATCTCAAAAGAGTTGTCTACATCTGCCTTCTCCACATTCTCACCTCCTGTTCTTTTGAATTTGCTCCCGTAGGGCTTGTCTTCATGTCTTCATCACTCTACTGAAGTGGTGGCTCATGAATGACAACCATTTTGCTAAATCTTTTTTTCTCTATTTTTTGTCTGTGCCAACCAGGGATTGATTGAACCCACACCTTGTGCACTGGAAGCACAGATTCTTAACCACTGGACCACCAGGGAAGTCCAATTTCGCTAAATCAGTCAGTTCTCTGTCCTCATTTTCCCTTCCCAGTAGTATTTGATGTAGTTCATTCCGCTATCCTTCCAGAAATAATTTCTACTCTTAGCCTCTGTTGGCAACACACTCTCCTGGTTTTCCGCTTACTTCATTTTTCCTTTTCAGTCTTCTTTGCTGGTCACACCTTCCACGTGTAATTTCTGAGCCCTAATTCCAGGGCTTGATCTCAAGCCTGATCATCTCTACAGTCTTTATTTGGCAATTTCACCAGTCCCGTAGTTTTAAATACCATCTATATGATAGCAAGCGTGCATGCTCAGTCACACAGTTGTGTCTGACTCTTTGCCATCCCGTGGACTGTAGCCCCACAGGCTCCTCTGCCCATGGAATTGTCCAGGCAAGAATACTGGAGTGGGCTTTCCACTTGCTACTCCAGGGGATCTTCCTGACCCAGGGATCAAACCTGCATCACTTGCATCTCCTGCATTGGCAGGTGAATTCTTTACCACTGAGTCACCTGGGAAGCCCTTATCTATATGATATTGACTCTCAAATCTGTATTTCCAGTTATAACCCTTAGGGTTAGTTTAGTTTGAGTGTATCAGAAAAAAAAAATAGTGGCTTAAAATATGTTTGTTTTTATTCAATATATGAAAATTTTTAAAGAGAGCAAACTAGACTTGTATGGGATACAGTGGCTTAATAGTCATCAGAAACCCAGGGAACTTCTCTTTATTTGTTTTATTATCCTAACCCTTGGCTTCCATCCTCAAGGGCACCTCCTTATTTCAGAATGGCTGCTGGAGCTCCAGCTAAATCATCCACATTCCAGACTGCAGAAAAGAGAAAAGAGAGATGACAAATTGACCCAGCTGAGTCCATTTTCTTGAAGGAACTTCTCCAGTTTCTTCAGAAAACTTCTACTTATATCCCATTGTCCAGAAGTTAGTCATATAGCCAAACTTAACTGCAAGAAAGGCTGGGAAATGCAGTCTTTCCTCATAATTCACCACTTGCATCTCCATCCTGACCTGTTTCCTGAGGTACCAGCTCTAACTTCTGGGGCCCTCTTTGCACCTCAAAAGAACTACCTTCCAAACAAATGACTTCTCCCCTTTCCTCCCTGGCACAAATATATTTCTCGTCTTGTGTTTCCTATCTCACTAATGACACCATTGAGCCCTAATCACTCTCAAGAGTGACCTTTGCCCTGTCTCTGTTTATCAGCTCCCACAGCTTGTCGGCCTCTGCTGGTGAATTTGTCCCCTTTATTCTCCTGACAACAGCCTTCAAGACTCTATGTGACCTGACCCTCCCTGGTCACCTCACCTCTCTCACTACTCTCCCTTTGATCACTCTGCTCCTAGCCTCCCTGACCTTGCTGTTCCTTGACCAGGCCAGATGCAGCCCTGCCCAGGGTTTTGCCCAGAATGCTTTTTTTGAGGTGTATTTCCTATCTTCTTCACATCTTTGCTTCAATGTCCCTGCCCTACTTTTCCTTTTTAAAAAATATTTATTTTCAATTATTTATTTGGCTGTGTTGGGTCTTACTTGTGGCATGCAGGATCTTCCATCTTCGTTGAAGTTTCAGCACGTGGGATCTAGTTTCCTGAGCAGGGATCCAACCCAGGGCCCCTGTCTTGGGAGCACAATGTATTAGCCACTGGACCACCGGGAAAATCTCTGCGCTATTTTTCCTGATTCACCTTATTAAATGCTGCTGCTGCTAAGTCGCTTCAGTCGTGTCTGACTCTGTGTGACCCCAGAGACGGCAGCCCACCAGGCTCCCCCGTCCCTGGGATTCTCCAGGCAAGAACACTGGAGTGGGTTGCCATTTCCTTCTCCAATGCATGAAAGTAAAAAGTGAAAGTGAAGTCGCTCAGTCGTGCCCGACTCTTAGCGACCCCATGGACTGCAGCCCACCAGGCTCCCCTGTCCATGGGATTTTTATAGACAAGAGCACTGGATTGGGATGCCATTGCCTTCTCCTTATTAAATGCTAAAACCTGACAACTGACTCTCCTTAACTCCTTCCATTGTTCTATTTTCTCCATAGCTGTCCAACATACTGTATTATTTACCTATTCTTTTTATTTATTGTATCCCCCTCTCTGCACCTTGCAGTCCCCCACCAGCGAATGTGTGTACCATGGCGACAAGAAATTCTCTCCCTAAGGCTCACAGAAGTGCCTGGTTCATAGTAAACACTCAACGAGTGCATGCTTAATGAATTAATTAACCACCAGATCTCTCCCTGACATCATTAAAAAAAAAATTATTTCAAGACATTTTATTTGAAAAGAGGTCACAGCCCCCAGCTTTTGGCCCATTCTGCTGTTGCACAAGCTACAAAGGCTTCCTCAGAACTGAGGGGCACTCTTCACTAGCATGTCTGAAGAGTCAATAAAAAATTCACATGAAACGAATGTTCAAATAGTTTCCAGAGCCTTCCATTCTTGCAGTCTCACTACCCTGCTGTATCATGGGCGTATGTTTCTGGCCCGCAAGGAGAAGTCACAAGTCTGGCCATTTGGAACTGCCTCTCTGGCACAGGTTTTCTCTAAGAAGCTCTGTGTCTTGGCCCTTCTCGGCCATGGAGGGCTTAAACTTGTCAGAAAGTCTTGTAGTGTCTTAGCTACCCCAACCTTTCTTTGTCCTTGCCACAAAAAGCAGTATCCTGTCCCTTCTGGAAAAGCCAGGTCCCATCAGGTTCCATGAGGAGTACAGTGGAGATGAAATCCTTTAAATCTCCATCATCTTTTTCTCTTAGTTTCTACTCACTCCGAAGGCTTTGTCACTCCCTCTTTCCTAATAAATAAACATCACTTTAGGATGATTAAGCTTTGTTTAAAACCATGTTGTATTCCACTTTTTTTTTTGGTGGGGAGTAGGGGTGTGTGCCACGCTGCATGTCATGCATGATGTGGGATCTTAGATCCCTAAACAGGGGTCGAACTGGTGCCCTCTGCAATGGAAGCATGGAGTCTTAACCACTGGACCATCAGGGAAGTCCCTCTGCTTTTTTTTTTTTTAAGCATTTTTCCTTTATAAGAACAACACATGCACATTTCACTAGAATTTTTTTAAATTTACTTATTTTTAATTGAAGGATAATTGCTTTACAATATTGTGTTGGTTTCTGCCATACATCATCATTAGAAATTTTTTAATGTAGGGGAAAAATATCCCCCAAAGATAATCACTGTTCCTATTTTGCCATTTCTTTCTATGAATATTTTTCACATGAATATGTATTTCTTTTTTTCAGTTAAGATTCTAATATAACAATATATCAATGTTAATATAGTTATATAATTCTGCATAGGGTATTAGATTAAAGTACTTCATCTAATTTAAAATAAAACAAATAAGTTATTAAATAAAATTATGACACTTCTTTTTTTCTTTTTCAAATTCTCCTAAATTTGACACAGATTTGCAATTTCTTGCATTAAACTAAAATTGAGATTAACTTCTTTGTGCCATGTGAATTTTCCTGACATAGGGATTATTGCCTTAGATTGCAGTTCCAGAGAGAAGCTGAGGAATCAGAGAGTGGAAATGATTGTAAAGTTCTAGATATCTGCAACCTAACTTCCTTTCAGAGGTGTTTTCCTGAAGCACATTCCTGAATGCAAGGAATTGCTCAAGTTCCCTCAGTGGTTGGGAAGTTTGTAGGAATGAAAGCTGTAGAAACATTCAGGGCAGGAATGAAAGCTGTAGAAACATTCAGGGCAGGAATCCAAGCCATAAAGCCAGAGCTCCTGTAACATCACACAGTGAACAAGAACTAGCTGAACCACACAGGCTGCAGGTGAAGGTCATTCAGGATGTAGGAGAGCTCTGGGGACCAGCCTGTCCCCTTGTCACCGGTCAGCAGTTGCCGCCCAGGAAGCTCTGCCCTCGAGATGCCATTAACAACTCGTCTATTTCATCATCTGCTCACAGTACCCATTTATCTACTTCCTTTCATATTGTCAATTCATTTTCCCCATGACTGACTCAACTGATAGTCATCATGCTTATTAGGTTGAATTTTTACTTCAGGCTACATCCTTGGTCACTCGAACAGATTATCCTTGGCTGCTCTGGGTTAAATGCCCATGTCGGTCTCAATCTTTTGTGGGTTTAAGTGAAGCAAGAAAAAAAAAAAAGAGAAGCAAGAAAATATGAAAGGAAGTAGATAAATTGGTAATGTGAGCAGATGATGAAATAGATGAGTTGTTAATATGTTCAAATTATGGTAATCTGCATGTAATTATTCAAAATACTTAACCACTAATGGCAGAGGCCCTAGCTGATGTGCCATGGTGGAGTGTCCCTGCCAGACTCCATCTCTGGATAGGAGTCCAGCAGGCTCGTTGGTCAATCTGCTCAGTACCAGTTCATATGCCCATCGAAAAGGTGGCTGATTAGAGCAGCACTACTCACAATAGCCAAAAGAGGAGAACAACCCAAGTGCCCATCAACAGGTGACCAGTTTAGTCAAGGTGTGGCATACGCAGGTAGCCACACAGTATTTATTCATTCAAACAAATGGTGTATTGATACAAGCTACATTATAGCTTGACCTTGAAGAGATTAAGCTGAAGTGAAAGAAGTCAGACACCAACTAATATTGTGTGATTCCATTTACATGAAATACCTAGAAGAGGTAAATCCATAGAGAGGGGCTGAGGGGGGAAGAGAATGGGGAGCAATTGCTTAACGAGTATGGCCTTTCTTTTTGTAGTGATGAAAATGTTTTGGAACTAGATGGAGGTAGTGACATAGTGTTGTGAACATACTAAATGCCACTGACTTGCTTACTCTGAAACGGTTAAAGGAAATGGTTCACTTTGATGGTATGTGAATTTCATTTATAAAAAAGTACTCAGCAATGCTACTTCTGGGACTATATCCAATGCACTGAGTCTTAGTTGCGGCATTCAGGATCTTTAGTTGCGGCATGAAAACTCTGAGTTGTGGCATATGGAATCTACTTTCCCAGCCAGGGATGGAACCCAGGCCTCTGCATTGGGAGCGAGCATGGAGTCTTAGCCACTAGGCCACCTGGAAAGTCCTGCACTGATCTTAACGAGAGAAAGTGGTGGCTTGGGCTAGAATCGTGACAGAGACGATGGTGATTATATTGACAATGGAGAGAAAATGACATTGCTTTGCAGTATATTGGACTTGGGGTATAGCAGAGGAGAAGCTAACAATGCTCTCCAAGTTTAATATTTTTATCTGCTTTTTAAATTTTTTGCTAGACTATTCATATTCATTGCTCACTATTTATTGAGTAGTTTTAAGAGTTTCCTTTTCTATGAATTGGATGTTAAAGACAATAAATCCTGTTTGTTTGCCTTTATTTCTTTCCAAGTGCAGAAATTAAAAAGTTTTCATATAATTAAATATTTTCAATGGTGTTATGTTTTCTTATAGCCTTATTTAAAATTGACTCAGGTTTTCAAAATTCTTTTGATTGAAGACTATTATAAATGGTTCTGAAAAGAATACATATGAGTTTAAGACTCATAGCTAATAAGTAACTACATTGGCATTTTAAAAAGGTGTCAGGGAATTTCCTGACAGTCCGGTGGTTAGGACTCCACCCTTTCACTGCAGAGGGCCCAATTCAATTCCCCATCAGGAATTAAGATCCTGCGAACTGCATAGGGCAGCCAAAAACAGACAATCTCAGTCCCAGCTCTGAGTCCACTCAGGGCCTCCTCCCTACAATCACTTTCATTCATTTTCAGAGCCTATTTATGTAAAAATAAGCAAAACACATGATAATGTATGTTCCTTTTCTTCCTGCTTATTTTTAAAATAAAAAGTATTCTGTACACAGTGTTCTGCACCAAGGTATATTCACTGAAAAATACATCTTGTGGCCATTTCCATACCAGAATAGTAAGCGTGCCCCCAGTTTTAGAGCTGTATAATATTCCATTATATGGATATGCCCATTATCTGTCCAGCCTACTAAATTCAATCTTTTTTCAAAACAATTTGGGACTGAACAAACTTGCACACTTATATCTTTCCTTTTCTCCTTTGCTTTTCGCTTCTCTTCTTTCCACACCTATTTGTAAGGCCTCCTCAGACAGCCATTTTGCTTTTTTGCATTTCTTTTCCATGGAGATGGCCTTGATCCCTGTCTCCTGTACAATCAATGCAAAGAAATAGAGGAAAACAACAGAATGGGAAAGACTAGAAATCTCTTCAAGAAAATTAGAGATACCAAGGGAACATTTCATGCAAAGATGGGCTCGATAAAGGACAAAAATGGTATGAACCTAACAGAAGCAGAAGATGTTAAGAAGAGGTGGCAAGAATACACAGAAGAACTGTACAAAAAAGATCTTCACAGCCAAGATAATCACGATGGCGTGATCACTCACCTAGAGCCAGACATCCTGGAATGTGAAGTCAAGTGGGCCTTAAAAGCATCACTATGAACAAATCTAGTGGAGGTGATGGAATTCCAGTTGAGCTATTCCAAATCCTGAAAGATGATGCTATGAAAGTGCTGCACTCAATATGCCAGCAAATTTGGAAAACTCAGCAGTGGCCACAGGACTGGAAAAGGTCAGTTCTCATTCCAATCCCAAAGAAAGGCAATGCCAAAGAATGCTCAAACTACTGCACAATTGCACTCATCTCACACCCTGGTGAAGTAATGCTCAAAATTCTCCAAGCCAGACTTCAGCAATACATGAACCGTGAACTTCCAGATGTTCAAGCTGGTTTTAGAAAAGGCAGAGGAACCAGAGATCAAATTGCCAACATCCGCTGGATCATGAAAAAAGCAAGAGAGTTCCAGAAAAACATCTATTTCTGCTTTATTGACTATGCCAAAGCCTTTGACTGTGTGGATCACAACAAACTGTGGAAAATTCTGAAAGAGAAGGGAATACCAGACCACCTGATCTGCCTCTTGAGAAACCTATATGCAGGTCAGGAAGCAACAGTTAGAACTGGACATGGAACAACAGACTGGTTCCAAATAGGAAAAGGAGTTCGTCAAGGCTGTATATTGTCACCCTGCTTATTTAACTTCTATGCAGAGTACATCATGAGAAACTCTGGACTGGAAGAAGCACAAGCTGGAATCAAGATTGCTGGGAGAAATATCAATAACCTCAGATACGCAGATGACACCACCCTTATGGTAGAAAGGGAAGAGGAACTAAAAAGCCTCTTGATGAAAGTGAAAGAGGAGAGTGAAAAAGTTGGCTTAAAGCTCAACATTCAGAAAACGAAGATCATGGCATCCGGTCCCATCACTTCATGGGAAATAGATGGGGAAACAGTGGAAACAGTGTCAGACTTTATCTTTTTGGGCTCCAAAATCACTGCAGATGGTGACTGCAGCCATGAAATTAAAAGACGCTTACTCCTTGGAAGAGAAGTTATGACCAACCTAGATAGCATATTGAAAAGCAGAGACATTACTTTGCCAACAAAGGTCTGGCTAGTCAAGGCTATGGTTTTTCCAGTGGTCATGTATGGATGTGAGAGTTGGACTGTGAAGAAAGCTGAGCACCGAAGAATTGATGCTTTTGAACTGTGGTGTTGGAGAATTCTCTTGAGAGTCCCTTGGACTGCAAGGAGATCCAACCAGTCCATTCTGAAGGAGATCAGCCCTGGGATTTCTTTGGAAGGAAGGATGCTAAAGCTGAAACTCCAGTACTTTGGCCACCTCATGCGAAGAGTTGACTCATTGGAAAAGACTCTGATGCTGGGAGGGATTGGGGGCAGGAGGAGAAGGGGACGACAGAGGATGAGATGGCTGGATGGCATCACTGACTCGATGGACATGAGTCTGAGTGAACTCTGGGAATTGGTGATGGACAGGGAGGCCTGGCATGCTGCGATTCATGGGGTCGCAAAGAGTCGGACATGACTGAGCGACTGAACTGAACTGAAACTTGCACAGACCTGTACAAGAACAACTCTAAGATAAATTCCCACACTTGTTTTCTAGTGCATTGGAGGGAGAAGGCAATGGCACACCACTCCAGTACTCTTGCCTGGAAAATCCCATGGACGGAGGAGCCTGGTGGGCTTCAGTCCATGGTGTCTCTAAGAGTCGGACACGATTAAGCGACTTCACTTTCACTTTTCACTTTCCTGCATTGGAGAAGGAAATGGCAACCCACTCCAGTGTTCTTGCCTGGAGAATCCCAGGGACGAGGGAGCCTGCTGGGCTGCCGTCTATGGGGTTGCACAGAGTTGGACACGACTGAAGCGACTTAGCAGCAGCAGCAGCAGCAGTGCATTGGATGATTACAAAGAATGCTTCATGTTGTATGTACCCTGAGGATTATAATTCTGTGGATCTTCGTTAAGAAAAAGAATACAAAATTATCCAATTCAAAATTGGATGAAAATGAATATTTATATAGAAAGAAAATCACAATAGACTACTAATTTTCAAAAGCTAAAAAAAACCATGAATATTCTGAAAAGTAACATAATATTTTACTAATTAAATACCTGAGACATCTCCATAATGCTTTCTTTCTCTTTCTTTTTTTTTTTTTAAATTTTATTTTATTTTTAAACTTTACATAATTGTATTAGTTTTGACAAATATCAAAATGAATCCGCCACAGGTATACATGTGTTCCCCATCCTGAACCCTCCTCCCTCCTCCCTCCCCATTCCATCCCTCTGGGTCGTCCCAGTGCACCAGCCCCAAGCATCCAGTATCGTGCATCGAACCTGGACTGGTGACTCGTTTCATACATGATATTTTACATGTTTCAATGCCATTCTCCCAAATCTCCCCACCCTCTCCCTCTCTCACAGAGTCCATAAGACTGTTTTATACATCAGTGTCTCTTTTGCTGTCTCATACACAGGGTTATTGTTACCATCTTTCTAAATTCCATATATATGTGTTAGTAAACTGTATTGGTGTTTTTCTTTCTGGCTTACTTCACTCTGTATAATAGGCTCCAGTTTCATTCACCTCATTAGAACTGATTCAAATGCATTCTTTTTAATGGCTGAGTAATACTCCATTGTGTATATGTACCACCGCTTTCTTATCCATTCATCTGCTGATGGACATCTAGGTTGCTTCCATGTCCTGGCTATTATAAACAGTGCTGCGATGAACATTGGGGTACTCGTGTCTCTTTCCCTTCTGGTTTCCTCAGTGTGTATGCCCAGCAGTGGGATTGCTGGATCATAATCTCTTTCTTTTTTTTAATTGGCTGCATACACTTTGATTACCTTTTCATGTAGCTACAATGTTGTGATATTTTAAAGAGAGAAAGCAGAAAGATAATTTAGGCTCTGCTTTAGTGTGGTTAATTTACATTTTAAAAATTATTTTTTGACAGTTGGCGTGCATGAAGCATTCAAATCTTGCAAACATTTGCCATTTGTACTGCTGCTATAGATTTGTGCCCTGCAGTCCAGACATTCTGACAAAGTCTGTTTCATGTGATTCTCATTTCAAAAATGATTATAAATACACGGGCTACTTATAATTGCTACATTGTGAAGTACATCCATTTTGACCAGATACTGGTTAAAAGCTAAAGAGTCCACTTATAATTTTACATATCTAACAAGTAAAGTAATTTTCCATAGATTGGCTTCAGGCTTCATATATTTTAAACCTTATTTTTTTCCCACTCCTTACATAATTCTGGTATCAGGCACCATAAAACATGTTTGTATTTCAGTAGAACTTTTGGCCCTGTAACTTCTAGTCAGGATAGCAGGTAGTTGGCAAAGTGGGTGATAAGAATATTTCTGGAAACCGTTCTTACAGCAGGACATCAGGCAATAACTTGGCTATAATGGAAGTGACTGCATACCACAGAAGGGTATGCTACTAAATCCAAACTAAATGTATCTACACTTCAGCTTTCTTTTAGCCTGACGCCAAAAGCTCCTGATGCCATTTTGGTGCCACACTTCACAAGGGAAAGTGGAATAGAGAGGGAGTCTCAGTGGAAAGGGAACACTGGTCTTAAACAATCATGATGAAAACATCTAATTATTGGAAAGTTTTCGAAAACAACATAATATGTCGAAGAATTATTGAGACTCTTTCCAGGGGCTGGAAAGGGATCTGTGCAAGCAAGGGGTCCTAAAACTTGCCTTCGGTTGTGTGCCTTTGTAATTTTGATAGATATTTTTATATTGCTGTCCAATTTTATTCTTCTACCCATAATGCTTTCCTTCTCAAGGTCTTAGCTACAGAATATGTTATCAAATGTGTAGGTTTTTGCCTATCTGATGGATAGGGCAAAACAACTTAGAATAGTTATATCGTGCACTTCCTGATGGAGAAGGAAACGGCAACCCACTCCAGTACTCTTGCCTGGAGAATCCCATGGACGGAGGAGCCTGGTGGGCTACAGTCCAAGGTGTTGCAAAGAGTTGGACATGACTGAGCGACAAAAGTGAGTATCTCCCATACGTGTTTCTTTATCTGTGAACTCTCAGTTCATTTTCTTTGCCTTTTTTCCTACTGGGTTGTTGATCCATTTCTTATTGATTGCTGAGAACTCATACACTGGTACATTCACTTTTTTTTTTTTTTTTATACTTACAATGTTAATTTTATTTTATTTTATTATTTTTTTTAATTTTATTTTATTTTTAAACTTTACATAACTGTATTAGATTTGCCAAATATCAAAATGAATCCGCCACAGGTATACATGTGTTCCCCATCCTGAACCCTCCTCCCTCCTCCCTCCCCATTCCATCCCTCTGGGTCGTCCCAGTGCACCAGCCCCAAGCATGTAGTATCGTGCATCGAACCTGGACTGGCGACTCATTTCATACATGATATTTTACATGTTTCAATGCCATTCTCCCAAATCTTCCCACCCTCTCCCTCTCCCACAGAGTCCATAAGACTGTTTTATACATCAGTGTCTCTTTTGCTGTCTCGTACACAGGGTTATTGTTACCATCTTTCTAAATTCCATATATATGTGTTAGTAAACTGTATTGGTGTTTTTCTTTCTGGCTTACTTCACTCTGTATAATAGGCTCCAGTTTCATCCACCTCATTAGAACTGATTCAAATGTATTCTTTTTAATGGATGAATAATACTCCATTGTGTATATGTACCACAGCTTTCTTATCCATTCATCTGCTGTTGGACATCTAGGTTGCTTCCATGTCCTGGCTATTATAAACAGTGCTGCGATGAACATTGGGGTACTCGTGTCTCTTTCCCTTCTGGTTTTCTCAGTGTGTATGCCCAGCAGTGGGATTGCTGGATCATAAGATACATTCACTTTTTATCTTGATATGAATTTCAAACTTTTTTATCTGTTGGTAGTTAATTTTTCATTTAAAAAAAATGTGTGTATGTTTTTATTGTTTTTAATTGTTATATTGTTAACCCTATCTAACATTAGTATTTCTCCTTGATGATTTCTGGATTTTAGTTGTAATAGAAAGATCTTCCCCACCTTAAGATTATAAAGAAATTCTTCCATGTTTTCTTCAAGTATAAAAATGATTTTATTTTTCATTCCCGAATCTTTGATCCCTGGAAGGATTTTTTTAAATTGATGATTTTAACAAAGATTCTAGGTTCTGTAGAAGATTGAATTCTAAGTATTAATTATGGAAAGGGTACTGTTCCTAAGGCTTACCTAAAAAACACTGTACTAATGAAAGCTTAAATATTAATATGCTTCCTTCATTGAGCTAATATTATGTGCTGAATCATTGTATTTCTCTGTGTTGAAAAATACAATACTGGGCATGAAAGAGTTCTAAATAAAGACTACTCTCAGAAATAGAAAATAAATAAATAAATGTAATGCTCAGTGGGCAGAAATAAAAATTCTTCATACTTCCCAGACATCTTAATATTTATAGCGTTACAGATGGTTCTTCATGGTTGGTGCCACATGCTTCCTGTTTGAGGAACTCATCCTTCCGTGGGGACAAGCAACTTTCCTCTGTGTTGCAGGTAGTTATTTTCCAAGAAAAGATCAAATGCTCCTCTCAGCTAGAGACACCCACTCTTCATGTTCTTTCCAAGGGTTTCTTACTCCTGCATTCTAGACATGTCCAAACTAAACCCCGGTCAGAAAGAGACCTGGCTCTGATTTACAGGGTAACTTGTCTTTTAGTCTAGAATCAGATCAGAAAAGTATGTTATTCTTGATTCACAATGATAATTTTATAATAGTGTAATAATTTTACATTAATTAGTACTTTTCAACATTTATCATTAACATAAAGAGTCTTTATTCTTTCCTGGTGTTCAAAGATGACTCATAAACTGAATTCACTTAACACTCAGCTCCATGGTTCTTTCTTTGGTACTTAACAGAGCTTTTTGAGCAGACTTAAGGAACTGGAATCTACTTATTGTTCAAGAAAAGTGCCATCTCTGAAGCATAAACAGAAACGAAGGGTCTAAAGCAATGTTAGAACTGAAATGGGCTTTAAGGTACCTTGGTTTAACCCATTACTTTAAAGATAAGAAAGCAGAGATCTAGAGAACTCTGAGCTTAATGACACATTACCTATATTTATCCTAAGTCATCACACCCATCAATAAAAGAGTGACTTAGTCCTCTTCATTTTTATTTGGTTAACTCATATCATTAATATGTTAGTTTTGTTTCCTTTTAAAACTGTGTAAGTATAAAATGTTGGGGGGAAAAAACCCACGTTTCTCTATCTAAGGACAATCATTGTTAAAAGGCAGCATGAGTTTCATTAAAGGGACAAATTTTGGAGCCAGACAATGCCAGAGAGAACCCCATCACTTAACCTATCTAAGTCTCAGTGTCTTTATCTTTAAAAGAGGGATGATAGTACTTAGCTCATACTGAAAATGAAAGTCTATCACTAGGCAAAACATTCAGTTCAGTGACTGGCATGGTTTTATTCAATTCATGTGACCAGTTACTCATATTACAGTTGAGATAACACTCTCTACTTTGTTTTTTAACTTATTTTTTATTTATTTTTTTATAGTAGGTCTGTTTTAAATGTAGCAGTGTGCTAACAATAAATCTCAAGATGCATAGAAAAAAATAGCAGTGTGTACATGTCATTCACTCTCTCACATTTTTGTATCTTTTTTTTTCACTTACTGTATCATATGCATTTTTCTAGGTCATCAAAGAATCTTTACTAATACATATCTTCTATGTCATGGCCCTCTTTGTAGAGAAAAAAAAAGGAGTTATTTTCCATTCCATACCCAGGGTTGCATATACCTTCTCTTTAGCCGAAGAAAGGCTGAATCAGCAGCTGCCAACTAAAGAGAAAGGAAACAGGGTTAATTAAGAGGAGCTATTGTGGAATAAACAGCTGGATTTACAAGGGTGTGCGTGAGAATGCTTTGATGCATGCATTTAGAGGGAAAAGGATATAGAATAATTGGTGGTTATACTGGCAGATCAAAGGGTCTCAAGGGCATTGCAGGCCATGGAGGTAAATCGTTCGCACTTTTCCTGCGGTTAGTGTATATGCATTTTGTGAGCATAATAATAATTTGTACTCACACAGGACCTTTCGTCTGGGGAGGAGCTCAAAGCACTTTGAAGATGTTAATAAGAAAAAGACCTGCTCATTAAGATTGCTTGAAAAGAAAACTTCTCCTTTCAGCATATGTACGTGATGGCTGGGAAGATTCTGACTTACAGAGATTTGTTATCACAGGCAAGTTATTTCATGTTTCCTTTTTATAACATACCATTGGAATTGGAGTACCAGTAAAACCTCTTTCTCTGGACAGTCACACCAGATGTAACAGGTAATTCAACTGTGATGCGCTTATGTGGAGATCACACTCTTGCCCAGAAAATCTGGAGCTAGAGCAAAAGCAATAAGCATGTTGGGTATTTGTAAATGGATTTTTCAGGTTGCCAGACAAAGTTGTAGACTAAACTCAGTCAAGCACGCTTACAAGAAGGACAGAGCATTCCTAGTCCTATATGAGATTGTGTTTGTTAAAGAAAATTCAAAAGCAAAAATCCTAGAGTCCTTAGTCCCAGTCAACAGGATGATTTTAAGGCTTCTATGGGGATTTGCCTGGTGGCCCAGTGGCTAAGACTCCACACTCCCAATGCAGGGCGCCCAGATTCAACCCCTGTTCAGGGAATTAGATCCCATAGGACACAACTAAGACCCAGTGCAGCCAAATAAATTAAAAAAAAATTTTTTTTTTTAAAGGAGTTTTGCAAGCTCCCATATCAGTTTCCCTACATCAAACACACTACAGCAAATCTCTCCATAGATCAAGCCCGCTTATCAAACCTTCTCTCACCCCAGCTGTCAGTATTGGATAACTCCTTTCTGTATGCTCCCTAGGCAGGGAATATGTTGTATGTTTGAATATCTTACTTGTCCAAGTTCTTAGTATTTAAGTCATTTTTTCTGGCGTCAGTTAGATGCTTATAGATCTTCCCCACTAGAGAGCAAACTCCAAGGAGGCAAAAAAAAAAAAAAAAAAATCTATTTTATTCACCTTAACATCCTCTAGAGGGCTTAGCACAGACAGGGGCTGAACCATAATACAACCTATTAATAGTTATTAATGGGTTAATTAATATCCATTTATTCCCATTAACAGTTACTTCTTTTAATTAAGAATTGCATTATAGCATTTTTGTAATTGAAAGAGAAATCAGAAACAACATAAACGTCCATCCATAGCGCACAGGCTTTTGGCACCTCTGCAGAATGGAACGACCCAGGGTCACAACTAAATGGAATGAGGACCTGGAAAAATGCAATGATTTGTGCAATGAACATCTCAAGTCAAATAATATCTATCTGTTTCAGGATCTCCACTTTTTACAAAACAAAACGACAACAAAAATCCCCGAGCAGATGATTGTGAGACATATGAGATGAAGAGATGGAGAACTAGATGAGTAGAGAGATCAGTTTTTTTTGTAATTCATAGAAATCAGAAGCCCTGAAAAGCATGAGTCAATTATCCACAGTATTTCTGGTGAGTGGGGCTGTAGGGAGTAGGCTGGCTGTGAGATAAAAGTGCTTCACTTCTTACTTTTATTTCCGTACTGTTTGAATTTTTAGCAGCGAATAAGTATTATTTGAAGTCATTTGAAAAACAAGAGGAAAATATCAACTTGAAGTTTGGGTTTGCTGAAGCTGCCTTCAGTTGGGCAGATGACCCAATATCCCATATTTCTCAATTTCACGGCCTTTCTCCCTGAAAGAGCTTCTGGCACTGAACAAGCTGGAAGGGACAAAGTCTTCCTTTTTCCAGAGTAAGCATTTGGCAGGATTCAAACTGACTCCCTTGGGCATCTCCCTGGGGCATCTTTCCAGGACCTTGCTTTCTAAACTTGGTATATTAATGCGCTGGGACAGACTCCCGGGCTGACTCTGGACGTTGTCAAATCTCTCTGGTAACTTTCCTAGGCTTTCTGGTCTCCAATGAGACCTCGGCCTTTTTCAGTTGTAAATTAGCCTAGATCAAAATTCAGGCAGGAGGCCCCACAGCCCCTGAAATCCCTCCGCTCTTTCTTTCTGACCAGGACATCCTCATTTTCTTGAAAATCCTGCTCTACCCATGAGGAGTGGGGGCTGGGGTGGGCAGTTGTCGGTGGGGGGTGGGGCGTATGGGTTGGATGATCTGAAATAACCACCTGGGCTTATTTCTGAAATGACTCCTCTCTTGTTTTGACCAGCAGGAGAGAAGTCATTTGTTTTCTACTGTGTGTGTAGGTTGGCTTGCTGCCAGCACAGTTCTCTTCGCTGAAGAAAACTGAGCCCTCTCTCAAATGGGAAGGCAAGGGGGAATTTGTGTGAATATTATGAATCAGTGCACTTTCCTATGATCTGGCCTGGCCCATTTTTAGTAGGGAGCTGGTTTAGGGTTAGTTTGTGATTCCATAAACTTGCCTACAGTCCAGAGGAGGAAAGAATACCCTCTGGTGGTTAGAGCACATTCCTGCACTAGACACCCTGGACACCCTAAATTTCAGCCCCCCACCCCCACCCCCGGCCAGCTTGGTTCTGGGACACATGAGCATTGTCAGTCAAAGGAAAGCACACTTAGAGAAATCAGCTCCACCTAAATCTTCAGTGATATAAACAGATACAGGAAGTAATATTTCTATTTCTCAATTATACTTTTTGTTGTTGTTGTGAGTTACTGGGTTATATGTGGTACAGATTAAAATGATTCATTTTGTTTATTATGGAAACATTTCTCATCATTATACAAACTATCGACCTGGACTGGACTTTTTGTGTGTACCATTATTAATGATGTGTCTCTCTATTGTTATGCTCATTTCAGGACCATCTGGGTTTTCCAAATGCATCTATTCTTATAAGAGATTTTGGGTGCTCAGAAAGGATTACTAGTCCTGCTGATTGCTGTGACATTCAGAGGTATTTGTGGTCGCAGATTCCAGTCTTCTTGTTTATCTGTTCTGGGTGTGCTAATTCACTTCAGTTGTGTCCGACTCTTTGCAACCCTACGGACTGTGTAGCCCGCCAGGCTTCTCTGTCCATGGGATTCTCCAGGCAAGAGTACTGGAGTGGGTTGCCATTCCCTTATCCAGGGGATCTTCCCGACCCAGGGATTGAACCCATGTCTCTTTCGTCTCCTGCAGTGGCAGGCAGATTCTTCACCGCTGGCCCAAGCCACTTGAACTGTCCCAGTTGGCCTGATTACCCAGGAGCATCATCAAAGCAGATGCTCTGGAGGGGCACGGAGCAAGCCTGGTGTGGAATGCTCAGCGTGAGACGGAGTTCCCGTGGACCCTGGACTTTTGCCTTCCTGAATCTCCGCCTTTGGCCTCTCCCTTTGGGAATCGTGCCATCAAGGTCACTGTTTCCTGTTCCAAGTATTCCTTTTAGTTTCTGTTTTGTGAGAACTCTGTACAAAGCGTTTTCCCTTGACCGTCTGTCCTCCCAGGCCTGAGATGGCTTCTGTAGTGAGCAGAGCTGAATAAACTCAAGGTTCCTTCTCGAGAACTGGGCATCATTGCCTGCTTCTCCACTCGTCACCGGAGAGTAGAGTGTCCTTGGAGAGGCTGGGGCACCAGGATTTGAGGTGAGAGAAGATATAGTAGGTGCAGTCCATTAGTTAAGACTTGCATTTGCTTCTTGTCAAAACGCGCATTGGCCACCTGGTAAGTGACCAACTGTCCAGGTCTGCCTGGGGCTGAGAGGCTGCCTAGGACACAGGACTTTTGGTGTTGAAACTGGCAAAGTTCCGGTTGAGCGGGACGAATGGGTCACACCAGTGTGCGTTTAGGACTCTGTGAACCTGCTGTTTGTTCCTCTCTTTCCCCAGATCTGATGAGGCCTGTTCCTTATGCCTCCCTGAAAAATCCACAATGTTTGAAAACAATTGCACATTAAGGATTTACTGCCTTTTGAAAGTGCTAGCCATGAGAAACTTTTCATTTGAGTTAAAAGTTACACAAACATGAACTTGTGTCAGGCATGCCTAAACCACTCGACTGCAATGATTTATCATCATTTATAAGCACGTTGTCAAGGCTGACGGTTTCGGACAAAGTCCCGTGGTAGGGTGAGGGGAATTGAAGGGATAAACAGATCAACCACAGAAATTACCAAGTGCTGGGCGAGTGGTGTGGGAGGCCAAAGAGCAAAGTGATGACTGTGGGCTGAGACAGCTGGGAGAAGCTTAATACAGGAAGTGGGATGTGGAGCGGGGTGGAGAGGACTCTGTGAAGAAAAGGTAGCTTTAAGTGAGAAGAGCCTCTTCCAGGCAGAGGAAACAGCTGCCCGTAGACTCAGGAGAGCAGTGTGTGGGAGCTGCCTAGGCTCCTTGCCCTGAAGCTGAGCTGTCAGATGGGTGATCAGTTGCAAGAGGGTGTGGAGGACCTTCCCTGTGTTTCTATATCACGGCTTTTGCAATTATTACAGGCACACGGAGCACGCCTTTTGCAGACAGAGGGAGCACTTCTTTCTTCTCCTGTCCCTCTGCCAGCTTTTATAGGTTAGGCCCAGCCTCTCTAAAGAATTACCTGACTGTCTCAGTAAATATTTGGGGTGCAAAGTCCTGGAGCATTGTCAAAACTCTGTGCGCCTGCTCCACCCTTCCTGCCATTGAGGCCAGCGCAGGGTGGGGCAGCCCGCAGAGTGTGGGCAAGGAAGCCCTCCTTCACCTCCCTGTAAACAGGCTTAGACACAGAGACGCAGAGCATGAGCCCTGGCAACCCCATCCTCAGCAAACACAATGAATGTTTTTTATGTGAAATGGGCCGGTTAATGACTATCTGTCTCCCTGACACATAAAACAGGAACCGCTCGGTAGTGGACCTTCAAAGACCTTATCACAGATTGAACATAATGAAGAATCATAGTGTTGCAAGAATATGGGGACAAGAAAGGATGGTCACGTCCCCGGTCTCGGGTGAGTCCCCTGGATGGCCGCCAAGGGAGGGTCCTTGGCTTCCTGCAGGAAAGAATCCAAGAGCAGGCAGAGCGAAAGTGGATTTATTCAGGGAGACAGACACTCCATACGCGGAGTGTGGGCCACCTCAGAAGGTGAGAAGGCCCGGAGTAAGGGATGGTTAGTTTTTATGGGCTGGATGATTTCATAGGCTAATGAGTGGGAGACTTATTCCAACTATTTTGGGGAAGGGGAGGGGATTATCAGGAATTGGTCCACAGCCCAATTTTGGCTTTGAATGCTTGTCCTCACAACTGTAGTAGCGCCTGTGGGCTTGTCATTTAGATGTTAATATATTATACTGAGTGTATAACGAGGTTCAGGATGTACTCGAAGTGGAATCTCCCACCATTGGGGCCTAGCAGGTGTAACAGTTTTTGTTGTATCCTCAATGGCTACGCCATTCTTTTAAGGTTGTGATCTGCTCCCTTACCTCCTGTCTCAATGCTGTGAATTTACCTAAATGACCTTTTTTTCCCACAAATCCCATTGTTCTTTAGTGAAGGGAACCTCTTTCAATCCAGCAAAGACCCTGTGAAGATGTGTCTGTGAACCAGGTAACCACCATCATAAACTGTGGGAGACAGAGGCAAAAGCAGAAAGTGCCTTCCATGAGATTTGGGAGAAGGGATTCCAGGAAGGTTTTTGTACCTCGTCCACCAGCTTTTGACCTGAAAAATTCCTGCTCATGATGCTTTAGTCTCCCAAATACTCCTGGGAAGATTATACCTTGCCTTACTTTCACACTAAAAGGTCTGTATCACTATTTTCCTTTTGTGAGGAATAGACAGGGCCTTGAGTGTTTAAAGAGAAGAATCCATAGATACTAAAAAACACTGCCAAGTTTAACACTAACGAGCTGCCACTAACACTAAAAGACACTGACGAGCCTAGGCAGCTCCCACAAGGAAGTCTTAGCCTCTTAAAACCAAATCTGTATCTCAAGTTTTCTGATATTTGTCATAGCTTTTATTCGAAATGGTTTGAATTACAGCAGCACTCAGAAAAACTCTCTCTTATTTTTCTTGTTTTGGGTTTGTTGCTCCTTAATACTATATGGTCTTCCCTTCTGCCATTCAATTTCCTCCCCTTGCTTTCAAACTCTTTCCGTAAACTATTTTAATCTGTCCTATTTCCGATCCTGAATTCCCACCTTGGTTCCCACTGCTTGTGTTTATTTTTTAGCTCACGTGATCCTTTCTTGGGTCTAGAGAGACCTGACTGCCCCAAGATATAACTCTGTCCTTAGAAGACCAAAAATCTGAGGGTACATCATTGAGTTAATAACTGCATCTATTAAAAATATCATGATCACCCTCCTGCTTTCATCTGTTTTATTTGAAGACATAGGTTGGTAATTAATATTTCTATGCTTTAAAAAATGGAAGAGAAATCCCACTAGATAGTGTGCATTAATCAGACACATTTTTCTTTTTTTAAAAAAAGTAGCTTTATACTTCTTTGGGGTTTGCTGTTTCTTAATCGTAGCTACAACTGAGACATCTTCTCTCCCCATCCTCTTTGTCTTGGGCATCTTCCTACCCACGTCTCTTTATAAATCATCATTATTATTATTATTTTTTAAACAACTTTCCAATGGTTCTGCCCTTGTGATGTCAATTAGATTACTATCATTTGAATTGAGTCCTAAGGTATGGTGTCTGCTATTAGGTTAAAAGTTTCCTTGGAGTAGATCCAGTTCTTTTTAACCTTTTTTGATAAGTAATAGCTTTCAAAGTCCTGGCTTGAAGATTCTTGTTTTGAATTAGGAATTCTTATCTCTACATAATTTGAACAATCCCAGACTATATGGACATGGCCCAAGTCTACTAGACAGCTGCCCTTCATTATAGTGGTGCCGCTTGAAAGCCTAGAGGAGAATTCAGGCGGCCCTAGTAGACCAGGCG
The DNA here is from genome assembly GCF_029407905.1 of Bubalus kerabau. Classification (NCBI taxonomy): domain Eukaryota; kingdom Metazoa; phylum Chordata; class Mammalia; order Artiodactyla; family Bovidae; genus Bubalus; species Bubalus kerabau. Next base: position 18,657,421 of record NC_073635.1, on the reverse strand, counting down.
GCCAAACCAAGAACATCCAGCGGCTACTGTGAGACTATTCTACCACTTCTCTTAATCCAAATACAGCTGCCAAGTCACACTGTTCTCTCAAAGTTCAGTTAGTCCTGGTTTATGGCTCAACGCACTTTGCATGGATCAGTCCATTAGCCCTTGGCATTCCTCTGAGTCAGGAAGCTGACAAGTGGAACTAACCCAGTTTCCAAATGTGCACTCAGAGGCAACTGCAACAGGATCACTAATTCAGGCAGCAAAGCCATACAAACACGGGAACCAAGGCGGTATCAAAACGTTCCATAGGACCTAATGTAATGTCCTCCCCAGCACTGGTGTTCTTGTAAGTAGCAAATACACAACTCTGTGACAAGATAAAACACCTCTGCATGGACTCCTTCTCATTCCAGCACTCAGAAGTAAACAGGCTGACTTTAGGCAACATCATCCATGTAAGGGAGTTTTGTCTCCTGGGCCATCTTCTCTCCAAATCAGTTTCCTTTCAACTATGGCCAAGAGTTTGAGCAAGCCCTGGGAGATGGTGAAGGACAGGGAAAGCCTGGCGTGCTGCAGTCCATGAGGTCACAGAGAGTCGGACCCGACTTAGTGACTGAACAACAATGGCCAGGAGTATGGACTCTAGGACTAGAAATGCCAGAATTCAAGTCTTGGTCTCACCCCCATGACTCTGCTGCTGCTGCTGCTGCTAAGTCACTTCAGTCATGTCTGACTCTGTGCGACCCCATAGATGGCAGCCCACCAGGCTCCCCTGTCCCTGGGATTCTCCAGGCAAGAACACTGGAGTGGGTTGCCATTTCCTTCTCCAATGCATGAAAGTGAAAAGTGAAAGTGAGGTCGCTCAGTGAAGTCTGACTCTTCGAGACCCCATGGACTGCAGCCCACCAGGCTCCTCCGTCCATGGGATTTTCCAGGCAAGAGCACTGGAGTGGGGTGCCATTGCCCTGAACAAGTGCCTACTTTCTCTGGGACTCAGCTTTCTCATCTGAAAAATAGGGATTAGTAAGAGTACCTTCCTCAGACAAAGCACTTTGGGAGGGAATGAGTTAATCCATGATAGCATTTAGAACAGAACCTGGCCACAGGTACTCAGTAAATGTTAGTTATCTCTCTTGTTATCATTTAATATGCTTTCCTTCCTTGGGAAGTCCTCTGGTGCCAGAGCCCTCTCATACTCTTACTTTTTCTTCCTATGGAAATAGCAGAGGATCCAGTATCAGCCATTAACATTTTAGTGAGAAAGAGTTTCATGTTACCTCTGCCAGCTGGCTTGCTTATCAAACTTTGTCTCTAATTGGGGAGATAATTACTGTTTATGGCTTTCTGGATACCATAAATGTTTTGAGGGAGTGGTGAAAGGTGGGTGATGAGAACAGGAAAAATCTCAATTACCCTTGACCAAAACCCCCTCCTTAAAAAAAAAAAAAACCTAAATCCCTTCTCCATCCTTATCGTGTTCCTTCCTGCCTTATCATGAATCGCTTTCCCTTCACTCACCCTAGTATTTTATCCAAGACCTCCAATTGCCAGGAATGCAGGGTCTGTTTTTATGGGTCCTCTGCTTTGTCAGTTACTTCTGGTCTAATTCTCTTCACCCCAGCCCTGCTTTGCTGAGATAATACTGTTGTGTGGACCTAAAATGAGAAGACTTAACCTGTAGAAGTATAATTTGCATACATAAAAGTAACACAGGCTACATATATGATTACTTGCCAGTTATGCCTAATTGTCTACCAGCATAATAATATAGCTCTGTATTATTAAGTCCTAATAATATTAACTTCATTAGTCTTTATTTGCAAATGGCAAAACTCTCTTCACATATATTGGGCTTCCCTAATTAGTTGCTGTCATAACCTTATCATTTGATTATAGCCTGGTCCATTGTGGTTTTGCTCCCAGGCAAAACACAAAATTTAGGTAATTATTTCATGTAATTAAGCACATGAAATTCAACTCCAAGCTATTTGCTACATGGAAGAGACATAGGATAAGGAATGGAAAGGAGAAGAGAACAGAGGGGAGGGTATGAAACAAAATTTTCCCCTTAACTTCACCACCCAGAGCTAATATTTTTAAAACAAAAGGTTTAAAAGAAATCAGTGAGTCACAGACTTAAGTTCCAGTCATCTTTAAGTGACATTCTAATTCCAAAGCCTTTTTCTTTTTTAACAGAAATAGAGATTACACGTCATGTCACAGTTTTAAGTGACATAAATAACTTAACAGAAACAGTAATTTTAAAATTTAAATTTTTTTTAAATTTTACTAATTTTTACTAATTTAAAAATTAGTAAAAAACTAATTTTTCTTAGACCTCTGAGCAAATTTGACAAGGTTGTTAATCTCTTAGTCTGTTTTCATATCTGCTCATCACTCTATCTTTCTATGTCCTTTGTTAAAGCCCCATTATTTGTATTTTTTTAAATCTTGTTGGAGTATAATTGCTTTACAATGTCGTGCCAGTGTATTTTTTCTGTGAAGGTCACAGGCGCCCAGATGTTTTACTGAGCATCTTACCAACATTCCATTGTTGTTGTTCACTCTCTAAATTGTGTCTGACTCTTTGTGACCACATGGACTGCAGCACACTAGGCTTCCCTGTCTTTCACTGTCTCCCTGACTTTGCCCAAATTCACATCCATTAAGTTGGTGATGCTACCTAACCATCTCATCCTCTGCCACCTTCTTCTCCTTTTGCCTTAAATCTTTCCCAGCATCAGGGTGTTTTTCAAAGAGTCAGCTCTTTGTATCAGGTGGCCAAAGGATTGGAGCTTCAGCTTCAGCATCAGTCCTTCCAATGAATATTCAGGGTCTATCTCCTTTAGGAGGGACTGGTTTGATCTCCGTGCTGTCCAAGGGACTCTCAAGAGTCTTCTCCAACTCCACAATTTGGAAGCATCAATTCTTTGGCACTCAGCCTTCTTTATGGTGCGACTCTCACATCCTATTATATATGTTTTAAAAGCTTCTGTGTCTATTCACAGTGAGTCCAAATAACAGATTTTTATTTCCTCTAACCTAAGGTCTGCTCCTAAACTGTTTTCCTTGGCAATGTCAATTATGTACCCTTCACATAGGTTCAAGATCATACCGGCTCAGATAAACACCAAATATTAGAAGGAGCTTCAACAGAGCCAACTTCAGATGTTGTCTATGGTTATTAAAGCATGAATGGGCCAGAAGTATTGAACTCACTAGAATCAGGTTAGGACGTATGGCTTTTAGTTTTGGCTGAATAAAGCAATTGTTTCTGAACTACACTCTGTAAAAACTTCAGAGGCTCAACAAGAGATTCTGAAGTATCTTAGAAGGAAAAGAGTGTATCTGAATATGTTTTTGATTTGTCTCATGAGTTCACGCTACCGGTAATTATGTAGGAAGAATAGCTGGTGGTGATGGTGCTGGTGCTGGTTGAGTCACTAAGGTGTGTGTGACTCTTTGTGACTCCATGGACTGTAGCCCGTCAGGCTCCTCTGTCCATGGGGATTCTCCAGGCAAGAATATTGGAGTGGATTTCCATGCCCTTTCCATGACCCAGGGATCAAACCTTGGTCTTCAGCATTGCAGGCGCTTTCCTGCATTGGCAGGTGGATTCTTTACCACTGAGTCACCAGGGAAGCCCAGGAAACTTGGGATTGTTTGGCCAAATGTGATGCAATTCAAATTTTATCATTCAAGTCATATTTTATATGAATGCTAATTTCCTGAGTTCTTATTGTGAAAATGAAAGTCACTCAGTTGTGTCCAACTCTTTGTGACCCCATGGACTAAACAGTCCATGGATTCTCCAGGCCAGAATACTGGAGTGGGTAGCCATTCCCTTCTCCAGGGGATCTTCCCAGCCCAGGGATCAAACCCAGGTCTCCCTCATTGCAGGGGAATTCTTTACCATCTGAGCCACCAGGGAAGCCTGAGTTCTTATTATGCGCCAGCATTTACTTGGATTACTTTCATTAATCTTAACAATTCTATGATTGGTGTTCTTATTATCCCCTTCTACAGAAAAAGCAGAGACTTAGGAGGTGAAGAGACTTGCTCAAAGTCTCAGAGTAAAAGGCATCTAAGCCTGGATTGAAAGCCTAGCATTTGGCTCACATGCTCTTAAAAATCGTGATCTGCTACATCCTTAATGGTTAGAGGTGACAGCAGTAGAATAATCTATAAATTCAAGCTTTCACTTTGTATAGTATGTTTCACCCCGCCCCTCCAATATCCCCCACCCTGTTGAATGTATAGATTATAAATTTGAAATTTCAGATCTTCATGTGAACCATGTAAAGCGTTGGGGAGTGGAGAGGTTTCCCTTGTACAGATGTATTTGTATCTGCTGCTTTCCATGCAGTTAGTTGAGAGCTGATCTATTTTTTCAAGTTCCACCAGCCAGTAGAAAGGCAGAGACTACGTTCTCCAATGACCCATTCTTGTGGCACAACCTTCTCTCAAAGGGCCTTGGGTCAGTGTTGCCCAGGAAGGGGACCCTGCAGTCCCTCCCTCCCCACAGCTTTTTAGCTCCTGGCAGTTCAGATGGAAAAGAATCTGCCTACAATGCAGGAGACCTGTGTTCAATCCCTGGGTTGGGAAGATCCCCTGGAGAAGGGAATGACAACCCACTTCAGTATTCTTGCCTGGAGAATTCCATGGACAGAGGAGCCTGGTGGGCTACAGTCCATTGGGTCCCAATTAACATTTTCACCTTTGGCTGCTCTGCAGACCAGAGAGTTGTCCCTGGAGGCGCCCTCTCCTGGCTGTTTCCAGGTCTGGCTGATTGAGGTTTTTTTAATTACTCTATGTGGACAGGCTCAGTCTGAGATGCCCTGGAGGTGAAAGGTTTATGCTTCCGGTGCCCTGCAGCTGCTGACCCGACCAAATCCCTATGAAATACGGTCCCCTGGCACTCACACTGCCACCCTGAAGTCTTCGAGCCAACCCCCACGGCCTCCACTCCCAAAGCTCCTCACTTACTCCACCACTGTCCATCCATTATGAGAAGTGACCATTTGCAGGCTGTCATCACGATGACTGCTCAGTGGGCGCTTGAACCCTGTAACCCTCCCACCACAGGCGGATGGAGACTTGCCTCTCAGGATTACAAATCCATAGTCAAGGAGAAGGGCCTTCTGTCCCTCTGGAAAGCCCTGTCGTCCTTCCTAGTTCTTGATCGGCACAGGGCGGCCTCATTTACCCCGTAGCAGCTTTCTTTCTGGAGTCCCAGCAGGACGGATTAGGAGAAACTGTGGTGAAACCGATCCATGTTTGCTTTTTCTTAAATGACTCTAAAATCATATCCTTCCTCAGCAACTCTTTTGGGCCCCATCAATCAGTCTCTTTTTCCCTTTAACCTGAGCACCATTTCTGTATTGTTATGGCATTTATTTCTTTAATGTCAGGAACCCAAGATTCATCTGTCTACCCCTCTATCCGTCCATCCACCCCTCTAATTCACTGAACCCCTTGCTCACTCTAAGGCATTTACTGAACCTCTCCTATGAGGGGTATTCAAGCAACTGGAGTTACAGTGATTAATAATACACAGTCCTTGGACTTCCCTGGTGGTCCAGTGGGTAAGAATCCACCTGCCAATGCAGGGGATGTGGGATTGATCCCCGGTCCAGGAAGATCCCACATGCCATGGGGCAACTAAGCCCATGCACCACAAGTACTGAAGCCCATGTGGCTAGAGCCTGTGCTCCACAATAAGAGAAGCCACAGCAATGAGAAGCCGGTGCAGGGCAACTAGAGAGTAGCCCCCACTCCCCACAACTAGAGAAAACCTGCTTGCAGCAAAGAAGACCCAGCACAGCCAAAAATAAATAAATTAAAAAAAAATTTTTTTAAATAACACACAGTCCTTGTCCTTGAGGAGCTAAAAGTCCATTGGAAAGGTTGAAAAATAATCTGGCAGTTACAGTTATCATAACGTAGTAAGTGGTGTTACTGTCTTTCGGAGTATCAGGGGGATACATGCAAGCAGCCTTGATCTTCCCCTTCTGCCTTTGAGTATCAGGTATATTCCATCTCATTGTGACTTCTGACCAGCCTCATTAGGCTCTTCACAGTCTGGGCTAAAGTCCAGTTTATAAAAGGAAAATGGAAAACCCCACACCCTTTGATAATGAATCAACTCATTTTGGAAGCGAAAGTAATACTGAGAGAAAACATGTTTTCCAGCTTGAGTCAGGTTTTCTTCCTTTACTCTTTAAAATGAATTACCAGAGCACTGGGAAATTATCAGGATCCTTCCCAGTTAATTCCAAATATTTATTCTGAATTGCAAATTCACTTTCCAGGCTTCAGTGAGTGCATTGCAGTGTTTACAGTTAAGATGTCTCAGAAGAACAATTATTTGGTCATGCACCTTAACTCTAAACATGCTGATGAAGCAAGCTATCTGATAGTTCTTTCTCGATGTTCTAGACCCAGCAGGACAGTCATATTTCCAACGGGTCTTAACTCGGAACATCTGTGCTGCTTCATTACACCCTATGCAGACTTCCCAGAATAACCTTGACATAGGGTTCGCTTTCCAAAGAGCAACATTTTGCCCTTCATCCTACTGCTTCTAAAATGTACCTTTAAATTAAAAGTCATCTCCTTCTTGGATCCCCAGTGCAGTTAATCCTTTCCCCCTGCAAGACATCCTGATATTTATAACAAGCACTCTGATTATGCTTGGCCCATTGTTGGCCTGACCCAATATTGGCTCAAATGTCCATTCATATTGTAGTAAAAAAAAAAAAAATTCTTTTGGATAAAAAAGTGAATACAGTTCACACCTGATAGATTCTAGACCCTATACTAAGCACTTTCACTTACGTTGCTTCATTTAATTCTCAAAATAACTCTGTAACATGGGTAGAACCTTGCTTGGCACACAGAAGATGCCCATAAAACATTCACTGAGTGAAGGAAGAAATTACAGTTCCCATTTTACAGACTAGAAAACTGCAGATAAAAAAGGTCATGCCCTTTGCTTGAGATCACTGCCTGCTCGTTCTCCAGGCCCCCTGGACCGCGTGCTTCAAAGTGGAATGTGTTCTGGAAGACTTAGGCTGCTTCACCATCTGATGCCCTAAGGATTTTCTAAGTCATTGTAATCAACACTTACTAAGCCCCCTCAAGTAGTCAAAAGTCCTTTAATCCTCAACTGTGAACGCATAAAGCAAGGCTTTATCTTTGTTTGATAAAGGTCTCTGCTGAATCTCCTTGGTCTTGGATATCAACCATCCAAAGAAATGTAGAGAAACTCTTCAGAAAATTCACAGGGCAAAGTTAATTTTATTGACTTCAATTTACATAGAAGTGAAGTGAAGTGAAGTCGCTCAGTCGTGCCTGACTCTTTGCGACCCCATGGACAGTAGCCTGCACCAAGCTCCTCCGTCCATGGGATTTTCTAGGCAAGAGTGGGTTGCCATTTCCTTCTCCAGCGAATCTTCCTGACCCAGGGATCGAACCCAGGTCTCCTGCATTGTAGACAAATGTAACGTCTGAGCCACCAGGGAAGTCCATTTACATAAGAGCCCATGAAATAACTAGTCTACAGACCCCAAATCTCTGCCACATCGCCATTGGTCTGCCTGCTAGTCCTAACCCCTGTCTGGGCTTCAGGACCCATCTCCCTTCCCTCTCCCTCCCAGTGCACCCTCCGGGTCCTGATCCTTCCACCTAAAGCTTATTCCTATCTGTGGGTCACTGCCTGTGATCCATCCCAGCACCGAAAAGACTTGCGTGCCTCCTCCGGACTTATGAAAAAAAGCAAAGCCACGCTCTTGATTTCACTCACAGTCCTGTCTCCTTTTCTGGATTCACTATAGCATTAGTCGGCCCTTGTGGCACTCTTTGTAGAGTCCTTCGTCTTGTCTTCCAGCTGGCTTGGACAATTATCACCCCCTCATTCTCCTAAACATGTCAGGTAAGTGGTGGGTGTAAGAGGCAGGTGGTATAAAGTCCTATTAAGTACTTCTGATAAGCACACCCATCCGCAGCCAAGCACCAAATAAAAGAGGAACCCTGACACGCTCTCCCCTTTCATGGCCTGAGTTCTGAATTTCCCCTGCACAAAAGAAGAATCTTGCTGCCAACGGCAATGTTTACAGCTTTCTTTCCACAAACTGCACTACAGCCTGTGTTCCTCAAACCAAACCAGCCCAAAGATGAGCGCTGCCTGTTTCCCCAAGACCTCTCCCTTCTCCTGTGTCGCTCGCCTGAGTTAATGACACTGCCTCCATTGGATCACCACCCAACCTCATCATTCACCTTTTCTCCATCCCCTCACCTCTCTCTTTTCTCTCTCTTTCCCTCCTCCTCTCCTTTCCCTCTCTGTCTCTCTCTCTCCCCTAAATTCAGTCAGCCGGTCCTTTTTTATTTTATCTACTAAATACTTCTTAAATTGCCTATTCCTTTTTATTCCCTACATCTCCTGTCTTGGTTCAGACTCACATTACACTAAGTCCCCTACATATGGATGAGTTCTGTTGCAAGAGCATGTTCATAAGTCTAAGTTTTTTTCATTAAGTCCAACAAAGTTAGTCTAGGAACCCAGCTAACACAATGGGCTGTATAGTACTCTAATGTAATTTTAGGTTTATAATACTTTTCAGACAAATAACACGTAAAAAACAAACGCGAAAACAATAAAGAAAATATTCTGAATCTTACAGTATAGAACCTGGAAAAGTACAGTAGTACAGTACAGCTGTAAAAGAACTTCTTAGCAGTACCCACTACATCATGCTGCGTTTACACTTGCTTCTGGACATCCTGGGCTTGAAATGAAGCTCCTGCAGTACTGGGCTCTATACACTACTGCAGAGTAGAGTACACAAAAGCACAACCACCTGTAGAGGGGGTGTGCACGTGGAACCATGTGAACTGACTTACACGACTGGACATGTGAACATACGTTCGCATTTTTGAAAGTTTGCAACTTGAAGGTTCACCGGTAGGGGACTTACTGTCTTGCTTTCTTAGACTGTTGCAATATCTCTTTAACTGGTTTCCCTCCTCCTGTGTCTCCCAACTCTTGTTCCAAACCCATTCCTCACATGGTTGTGTCACCCTCTTGCTAAACATCTTTCAGTGACTTATAAAACCACGTCCAATTTTATTGTGGATTTCTAGCTTAGAATCTAATTAGAAAACAATGATCTATAAAATCTCTTTTAGGATATTCTGTTAAGATTCTCTTTATACCTAAATGCATGATCTATATTAGAAGATGCTCCAACAACATAGGAAAGGATGTGTATTTTCTGTTTCTGATTTACAGAAAGAAAGGTATATATTCACTATTTACAGTGTCCATATCCTAACCCTGTTTCTGCTAAATTGATTTCATGATTATATTCTTCAATATCTGGTTGGTCATTTTTTGTTCGATATTTGGAATTTTAAAAGCGAAGTATTTACAGCTACAATTTAACAGTGCTTTGTAAAAATTTCCATTTCTGGTTTTTTTTAAAGTTGGAAGATACACTGTTGCATAACTTTTGCATCTTCTTGTGACTAAAACTTTGACCAATATTTATCTATAAAAAAGAATAAGTCTAAGATTTTTATCTTGGAAATAAAAATGCCCTTCATGGAATGGCTTTTCTTTAAATCCCCAGCCTTCTCTTCTGCTGTTACCACTTTATATTCTGACATTTATTGTACAACCTGCTACAAGTGCTTCAGAACTTTTCAGATACACCTAAAATTTTGCTGGTCCTGAAATTCCCTGCATAACTATGTTTCAGGTTTATATCTGGTGTAACTGTTATAATGGAACATAACTGTGCCCAGCTGTGATACCTTGAGCCCCTAGCTTAATCTAATTGCTCTTTGTAAACTCATAGCACCATGCTAACCTGCTTCTCACCACATTATGTAATCTGTGTATATGTCTGGGTTTCCCACCAGACTGTAAGTCCTTAAGAACATGGAGCTGACCCTCCTCTCTTTTTGTCCCCTCACAAGTCCTGAAACTTGGTAGCTTGCTCAGCTGTCTCACGCTGTACCTCACCAAACAATTTCCATGCACCAGCTCAGTCTGAGCCTTATCTCATCCTATCCCATCCTCATCATGTCCAATATGATTATCATCCTGGGTTTCCATCGACCCTTTACTCCCTTTTGCTGTTTGACCTGACTTCTCCAGAATATTCGTGAGTGCTTCTTGGCAAGAGTCAGCTTCTCTCCCCTGTTCTATTTCCTCATCCTTCCTTGGGCCACCACCTCCGGATTTGTGGTCTCTGGCCTCAGAAGTGGTTTCTTGTGATTCAACTCCTGGAGAAGGAGTTGGAGAGAGATCAGACATCACGACCATTCAATGCTTTTTGTTCTCCAAGGCACTTTTAGTTCGCAGTTGGTCTCATTGAATTGAAAAACAGTTGATCCATGGACAGGGACATCTATGAACACTCAGAAGTTATAGTTCTCATTATAACTGCATCAGTTTGCTTTGCTTTTAATTAATGACTTTCTTGAAGAATTAGTTTGTATAACATAATGGTTGATTCAGATTCTTTTAAGTTGCAAGGAGCAAAACTCAGTCAAGCTAGCCTGCACGTGGAGGGGGAGAAGCTCCTTCATATGGAGCAATATGAGAGACAGGGGTCATGAGAATTCATGACTGGAACACGTGATAAAGCTGAAGCTTATGGGAACTGAACCTAGAAAGTTTCCAGGAAGTGGGCTGGCCCCGGGGACTACCGCTCGCCCCCCTCCCTCTCTCAGGGGCCATATCATCTCTTTCTTCCCACTATCCTTTTCGCTTCCTGTCCCTGCATATCGTTCATCTTCTTCATAGCATATGAAGAAGATGAACATATGCTTGGGTTTTGTTCCTTTATAAATTCAGCTTACATAACCCATCATGTTCTCTTCATTCTTTCTCTGCATCAATTTCATTCTCCCCATATTTTTTTTGGCTTCATTTCCTTAGAGAGAGTTGGCTCCAAGTTATCTTTTTAAGCTGTGGATGAATGTATCTGTAATCAGTCAAATTTGCTCCATTTCCATGGCTACTATTTTGGTCAAATCACAAATATCCCCCCTGAATTATCCATACCCTTCAGAGAATTCCCATCACCTTCATGATAAAGTACAGATGCTTTAACACCCTTATGTGACTCTTCATGATTTATCCTCATGACCTGGATCCTTGAGTACATTTCAGCCTCAGTTCTTCCCACTTCTTAATGTTGTACTCTGCCTCTCATCTTTTTGAAAATATTTCTTAAAATGCACCACATTCTCTCTTACCTCTTGCTATATGCCATTCCTTCCAACTGGAAAACTTCCACAACTGATCTTCTCCTACTTAATCTTCAGCTCTCAGCCAATCGCTTCCTCCAGGAAGTCTTCCTTGACCAGGTCACTTGACTACACTGCTGTATGCTCCCCTAGCACTGCACTTTCCCTATCATTAAGTCCCACAATAAGCAAGGAACATGTGTATTTTGCTCACCACTGTATCCCTAGGACATAACAGGCACTTAATAAATACTTAATAAATGAGTGAGGGCCCCACCATAGGTCACTGGTGCTATTAGGCATCAGGGGATGGGAACAGTTCGTGACAAGCAGATGCACCTTAATTCTAATTGACAGATCTTAAGTAGGTTCAGAAAACAAAGATCATGGCATCTGGTCCCACCACTTCATGGGAAATAGATGGGGAAACAGTGGAAACAGTGTCAGACTTTATTTTTTTGGGCTCCAAAATCACTGCAGATGGTGACTGCAGCCATGAAATTAAAAGACGCTTACTCCTTGGAAGGAAAGTTATGACCAACCTAGATAGCATATTCAAAAGCAGAGACATTACTTTGCCAACAAAGGTCTGTCTAGTCAAGGCTGTGGTTTTTCCTGTGGTCATGTATGGATGTGAGAGTTGGACTGTGCTGAGCGCCGAAGAATTGATGCTTTTGAAGTGTGGTGTTGGAGAAGACTCTTGAGAGTCCCTTGGACTGCAAGGAGATCCAACCAGTCCATTCTGAAGGAGTTCAGCCCTGGGATATCTTTGGAAGGAATGATGCTAAAGCTGAAACTCCAGTACTTTGGCCACCTCATGAGAAGAGTTGACTCATTGGAAAAGACTCTGATGCTGGGAGGGATTGGGGGCAGGAGGAGAAGGGGACCACAGAGGATGAGATGGCTGGGTGGCATCACTGACTCGATGGAGGTGAGTCTGAGTGAACTCTGGGAGTTGGTGATGGACAGGGAGGCCTGGCGTGCTGAGATTCATGGGGTCGAAAAGAGTCGGACACGACTGAGCGACTGAACTGAACTGAAAGTAGGTTGGTGAGGAGAAAAGTTGCCCTTGGTAGGGACTATAGTCCTGATAGGCAACATGGTTGAAATATTCAGCACCCTGGTGGCTCAGCAGTAAAGAATCTGCCTGCAATGCAGGAGACCCAGGTTCAATCCTTGGGTTGGGAAGATCCCCTGGAGAAGGGAATGGCAACCCAGTCCAGTCTTCTTGCCTGGAAAATACCATGGACAGAGGAGCCAGGTGGGCTACAGTCCATGGGGTCCCCCCAAAAGTTGGACATGACTTAGTGGCTAAACAACAATAGCAAACACCCAAAATCTGATCTCTTTTTAATGACCCTGAGTATTACATGACTTTACCAGGTTGTAGGGACCCCATGAAGTTCAACCCAAAGCCACCTACTGATCACCCTCTCCACTCCCATTGTAACAAAATTAGAACACCAACTCCTTGCTGTGACCTACAAGGTTTCCCACGATGGGGCCTCTGTCTGACACTCACCTCATCCCACATGCTCTGCCTCACTCACTGTGCTCCAGCCTGCAGACTTCCTCAAACACTCCCAGGTATTCCCTGTCTCAGGGCATTTGCATTTGCCGTTCATTCTGCTTGGAATGAACAGAATGATCCCTAGATCATCAAACAGTGAGAACTTCCTTTTCATCTTTAGGTTCTTTGCTAAAACTCACCCTCCTCAGTGACGCCCTCCTCGGTCACCCTGTATAACATGTCACCCACCCCTTCATAACATTTATCATAAACTAAAATTAAAATCTGAGTGGTAAAGAATCTGCCTGCTAATGCAGGAGATGCAGGAGATTTGGGTGCTTCAATACCTGGGTCAGGAAGACCCATGAGGGAGGAAATGGCAGTCCACTTCTGTATTCTTGCCTGGGAAATCTCATGGACAGAGGAGCCCGGCGGGCTGTAGTCCACGGGGTTGCAAAGAGTCGAACATGACTTAGTGACTAAACAGAAACAACAACAACAAAATTATCAGATATATTTGCTTATTAATTCTCTGCCTTCCCCATTAGAAGGCAAGCTGTAGGAGGGCAGAGAATTCATCTGGATCACCCTCTACTGCGTCATCAGAATCTAGAACAGTATTTAGGATCATAGCTGCTCCATAAGTTGCTGAATGAATGAATGAACAGGAAGACTTGTGCCCAAAGTTGGCACAAGATTTCTTCTATTTGGACCCTCTTCAGATTTTTTACTGCAATACATTTTCCTGAGAGAAATGCAAAAAGGGGACACTCTAGCCAAATACATGCCGACTATCCCTACCGAGGCCCCTGCATCATCTGCTGTCCCCTGGCTCCCTCATCCTGCCCCCATCCCCATTTCTGACTTGACCTTTTCTTCTGGCAATTCAGGGCAGTGCCAGACCTCAGCAGCCTTTCTTTCCCCTAATATTTGGGGCCACCCTGAGCCTGCCTGGGCCCCTGGGGTGCGTGCCAAATAGAAAATGCATGTACATCAAGTGTGACTTGGAATAAGAAAGAGGACTGATTGGAGCTTTATACCCCTGGACTTCTCCCCACTTCACTGTCCTTGGTGCAAGACTGGGGATGGGCCCTTCACTCATGCTAGGGATGTAAAGTTTACTGACCAATATGCTAGGCTGCAAGTAATCCAAAAGGCATGGGTTGCGAAGAGATTGAAATGTGCAAAAATCTGTTAGAATGGTCCCTTGCCAAGTGATATCTGTGTTTCATAATTCCACCACTTCACATCAAAATCCAGCGCTAAACACACAGCAGGCTGGATGTCTGAAGACTCAGAAAAGAACCACTGACACTACTAAAATAAAGGGATCTAAGCTCCCTTTGAAACTGTAAAGCCTTTGTTGAGGAACGTCATGGCTGTTCTGCCATAACCCGAGGCAAACCCAGAGAAATACCTTGGGGGCACTTTGTACAGCCCAGGGGCCTTGTGTACATCCAGTCTTGAAAATGGATTGCCTGATCATGCAGCAAATGAAGCTTTATTATGCATTTGTCTGGTTGAGAAGAGATAAAAAGCATGGATCAGATGGAGTGAACTGTGGCCAATGTTTGGAACGGGCTTTCTAGTGAAAAACAAGTTCTTAACGAAGAGCGGCTTGCAGTTTCAGATCTCCTAGGAGAGAGAATTTGGGGTCTGTAATTAGAAATTTTACATCAGGTGTTAGGTTCACAAAATGGGCAGGGCACATTCTGGAAGCCCAGCCCTGGAGGACAGCGAGTCAGTGTGTTCACTGCTGGCCTGGCGGCCCCAGGGGAATGACTCGTGGGGAGGGTTGCGACCAGAGCTGGCCGAAGCCCAGAATGTCCAAGAGCAACGAGTTATCCAAGAAGAGGCAAGGGCCAAGCCCCAGAGAGTCTGGAAATACAAAGGGGCCACTGTTCTCCCTGACCAGGGCCAAGAAACCGCCTTCGACCTCATGGTTTTTACTCAAACAGTTAGCAGCAAACTCATCTGTATGGCTTTAAGGGTAAAAATCTGGCCAGTATCAGAAGCAGATGACATGAATGCAGATGCATTTGAAAGTTACCAGAACAATGGGAAATGATGACGATGTTATTGTATCGAGACGGCTTAATGGCCTAGAAATTTGGTGGTTTTGGGGGGCTTCCATTCTTCATCAATGCTTCATCTCCTCGCACTGGAGTGTTTATCTCTTTGCTTTTGCAGGGAGGTGTTACACAGACTCATTTGCATACATGGTCCTGTGGTTCATTTCGGATTGTGAAACATTCAGAGAGACGATGGATGAAAGCAATCTGAAGCCAGTTTTGCCAACTGAACTATAGTGTTTAGCTCACGAGGTGTTTTCCTCAATTAAATTAGTAAACATTGATTGAGAATCTGCCTATCATGTGAAAAGCTGATACACAAAAATGAACAGGATTTGAAACACGAGGAAATGAAAAACAAACCGGCAGCCTGGAGATTATAGTTAATCTTCTCTGAATTGTCTCCACAGTTAGAGACAGGAAGTGAGCTAACTTACTAACAGCCAAAAAGGAGACTTTTTCTGGGAAAGATCCCTCAGTATAGCCAAAACAAATATTTTGATCTGGGAGAAAACAAAAGTTAAAATGAATGTAATACTGACCTTCACATTCAGATGCTAGATAAGTCAAAAAGCTTCAGGAAAAATACTGAACATTTGCTCTGTGGTAGGTACTGGTTTTATGAAATTAAAAATACATGTCCTTAAATTTAAGGACAAATTTAAACGTATTCTGTCAAAAATGGATATAATACAAAAGTATGTTCCCTTTCCTCAAACCTCGTTTTGTTGCTGTTATTGTTATTTAGGAATGTTAAATGGAGAAAAAATAAGAATTACCATAAGTGAAGTTCTTGAATTTGGCAGAGTCTATCATGAATTCCTTGAGTATGAAACAAAGAAATATGGACAGGGTGATGGTAGAGTAGGTGGATTTGTACCATTAATAGTTCACATCCCAACAGCACTGATTTATTAATTGATGGCTGCTGTGTCCCAGAAAATTCTTGAAGACATCAAGGCTATTGGGCTAACTGGAACATCACACATCTCCAAATATGGTCACATTTACAGATTCTGGGACATGGACATATCTCTTTGGAGGTTCAAAGAGATTCAAATGTGTAGTGAATTCACTATTTAATCCTCCATATAAATGGACTGAATTCTCCATTTAATTCACTACATGTTTGAATCAAGAATGGTGAGATATCTGAACCATTCTCTTTCTGACATTGATTCCTTACTCTAGTTCTTCTTCCTTCTGTCCCTGCCTACCTTCCTGCCCCATGTCCAATATTTAGCCCAGCCAATTTCTACCTTCTTAGGAGTTTCTGAGTGCCTCTCTTCCAGGAAGCCTTCCCTGACCACTGCAGGCCCAGCATTCAGTGTGATCCCTGGCACATAAAGAGCTCAATAAATATCTGTTGAGAGACTAAATGAAACTATCAAACCAGGCCAATGATGATGCCCACCTTCTCTGGAGTTACTGAGAAGTGGTAAGTTTTCAGTGATGCCTGGAGAATTTCTAGCAGGAGATGAGACTATTATTAGAAGGTTTGTTAATTCTAGAAAACCTTTCCATTGAAACCACACCATGAATATTTAAAGAGAATCAGATGTTTAACCTAAACTCCTTTTTATTCTCAAGGCCCAAGAATGTAGGGAGTTAAAAGACAAATTGCTTTACTTTCCACTGGGCTAATGACTTTAATTAACACTGAGCAATTTTGGACAGTGGGAGTTTTTTGCCGTGTTGTGTTTTGGAAAGAGGAGGATAAGGTTCTTCTGATGAAAGCTTCCCATTGTAACCAGGACGAGGAAAATAAGGGGCCTTTTTCAGCCTGTAAAACTTCTCCTGATGTAGAGCAACACCAGTTGGATTGAGTAGAGAGAACTCAGCTTATTAAAAGCAGTTAAAATGGCACATTCTGAGGCTTTGTAATTGGTTTAAAAATTGAAGTTGCTGGACTTTCCTGGTGGCGCCGTGGATAAGAATCCACCTGCTAGGGGCTTCGCTGGTGGCTTAGTGGTAAAGAATCCTCCTGCCAATGCAGAAGACATGGGTTCAATCCCTGGTTCCAGAAGATCCCACCTGTGTGGAGCAACTAAGCCTGTGCACCACAACGACTAAACCTGCACTCCAGAGTCCAGGAGCAACAACTACTGAAGCCCGTGCCCTAGAGCCCATGCTCTGCAAAAAGAGAAGCCACTGCAATGGGAAGGCTGTGAACCACAACTAGAGAGGAGCCCCTGCCCGCCACAACTAGAGAAAAACCCGCGTGGCAAGAAGACCCAGCACCGCCAAAAATAAATAAATAAATGCATAACATTTTTTTTTAATAAATAAAATTGAAGTTGCTAACACAACATTGTAACTCAACTATCAGTTCAGTTCAGTCGCTCAGTCCTGTCCAACTCTTTGCAACCCCAAGGACTGCAGCACGCCAGGCTTCCCTGTCCATCACCAACTCCCGGAGCTTACTCAAACTCATGTCAGTCAGTCGAGTTGGTGATACCATCCAATCTCATCCTCTGTCTTCCCCTTCTACTCCCGCCTTCAATCTTTCCCAGCATCTTTTCCAGTGTCTTTTCCAATGAATCAGTTCTTCCCATCAGGTGCCCAAAGTATTGGAGTTTCACCTTCAGCATCAGTCCTTCCAATGAATATTCAGGACTGACTTCCTTTAGGATTGACTGGTTGGATCTCCTTTCAGTCCAAGGGACTCTCAAGAGTTTTCTCCCACACCACAGTTCAAAAGCATCAATTCTTCGGTGCTCAGCTTTGTTTATAGTCCAACTCTCACATCCATACATGACCACTGGAAAAACCATAGCTTTGACTAGACGGACCTTTCGGGCAAAGTGATGTCTCTGCTTTTTACAATGCTGTCTAGGTTGGTCATAGATTTTCTTCCAAGGAGCAAGGCGTCTTTTAATTTCATAGCAGCAGTCACCATCTACAGTGATTTTGGAGCTTCAAAAAATAAAGTTTCCACTGTTTCCCTATCTATTTCCCATGAAGTGATGGGACCGGATGCCATGATCTTAGTTTTCTGAATGTTGAGTTTTAAGTCAGGTTTTTCACTCTCCTCTTTCACTTTCATCAAAAGGCTCTTCAGTTCCTCTTCACTTTCTGCCATAAGGGTGGTGTCATCTGCATATCTGAGGTTATTGATATTTCTCCTGTCAATCTTGATTCCAGCTTGTGCTTCTTCCAGCCCAGCGCTTCTCATAATGTTCTCTGCATGTAAGTTAAACAAGCAGGGTGACAATATACAGCCTTGACATATTCCTTTCCCGATTTGGAACCAGTCTGTTGTTCCATGTCCAGTTCTAACTGTTGCTTCCTGACCTGCATACAGATTTCTCAGAAGGCAGGTCAGGTGGTCTGGTATTCCCATCTCTTGAACAATTTTCCACAGTTTGTTGTGATGCACACAGTCAAAGGCTTTGGTGTAGTCAATAAAGCAGTAGATGTTTTTCTGGAACTCTCTTGCTTTTTCCATGATCCAGCAGATGTTGGCAATTTGATCTCTGGTTCCTCTGCCTTTTCTAAATCCAGCTTGAACATCTGGAAGTTCACAGTTCACGTACTGCTGAAGCCTGGCTTGGAGAATTTTGAGCTAGCATGTGAGATGAGTGCAATTGTGCAGTAATTTGAACATTCTTTGGCATTGCCTTTCTTTGTGGTTCTTTGGCATTGCCCCACACAAGACTGACCTAGACTTGCGTGTGAGTGTGCAGGTGTCTCCGGTGGGGTGTGGGTGGATGGTAGACTGTTGCGGGGTCAGGAGCACTAAGTGCGGCAGTGTGTGTGCAGGACCTTTGGAAGGAGGTCGCCATTATCTTCATTACCTCCACACATGCTAGCAAAGTAACTCTCAAAACTCTCCAAGCCAGGCTTCAACAATACGTGAACTGTGAACTTTCAGATGTTCAAGCTGGATTTACAAAAGTCAGAAGAACCAGAGATCAAATTGCCAACATCTGCTGGATCATGGAAAAAGCAAGAGAGTTCCAGAAAAACATCTATTTCTGCTTTATTGACTATGCCAAAGCCTTTGACTGTGTGAATCACAACAAACTGTGGAAAATTGTCCAAGAGATGGCAATACCAGACCACCTGACCTGCCTCTTGAGAAATCTGTTTGCAGGTCAAGAAGCAACAGTTAGAACTGGACATGGAACAACAGACTGGTTCCAAATCGGGAAAGGAGTACGTCAAGGCTGTATATTGTCACCCTGCTTATTTATCTTATATGTAGAGTACATCATGAGAAATGCTGGGCCGTATGACTTGCAAGCTGGAATCAAGATTGTTGGGAGAAATATCAATAATCTCAGATAAGCAGATGACACCACCCTTATGGCAGAAAGTGAAGAGGAACTAAAGAGCCTCTTGATGAAAATGAAAGAGGAGAGTGAAAAGTTGGCTTAAAGCTCAACTTTCAGAAAACTTAGGTCATGGCATCCAGTCCCATCACTTCATGGCAAATAGATAGGGGAACAATGGAAACAGTGGCAGATTTTATTTTGGGGGGCTCCAAAATCACTGCAAATGGTGACTGCAGCCATGAAATTAAAAGAGGCTTACTCCTTGGAAGGAAAGTTATGACCAACCTAGATAGCATATTACAAAGCAGAGACATTACTTTGCCAACAAAGGTCCGTCTAATCAAAGCTATCTATGGTTTTTCCAGTGGTCATGTATGGATGTGAGAGTTGGACTATAAACAAAGCTGAGCACCAAAGAATTGATGCTTTGAACTGTGATGTTGGAGAAGACTTTTGAGAGTCCCTTGGATTGCAAGGAGGTCCAACCAGTCCATCCTAAAGGAATACTCAGGACTGATTATTCATTGGAGTATTCATTGGAAGGACTGATGCTGAAACTCCAATACTTTGGCCACCTGATGCAGAGAGCTGACTAATTTGAAAAGACCCTGATGCTGGGAAAGATTGAAGGCAGCAGGAGAAGGGGATTACAGAGGATGAGATGGTTGGATGGCATCACCAACTCGATGGACATGAGTTTGAGTAAGCTCCGGGAGTTGGTGAGGGACAGGGAGGCCTGGCGTGCTGCAGTCCTTGGGGTCTCAAAGAGTCAGACATGAGTGAGTAACTGAACTGAACTGAACTGAGTTGAGGGAGGCTGCAGGCAGTGTTGCTGGGTGGGTGGGGGTGTAGATGAGGAATCCTAGCTTGCTAATGTCTTTTTAGACACCCAAGTGGAGGACTCTCAAGTATCCAGGAGGAGCTGCATTTGCAAGTCTGAGTGCAGAGGACAGATCTGGGCAGGATATAAAAATTTGGGAGTCAGTTTATAGGCAGCATTTAAAGCCACTGGACTGAATGACATAATCTGAAGTGAGCCAGATGGAGATGAGAACCTAGAAGTGGCCCTAAAATGCTCTGCTGTACAGAGGCCAATTGGGCCTCCCTAGTGACTCAGATGGTAAAGAACCTGCCTGCAATGCAAGATACCCAGGTTCCATTCCTGGGTTGGGAAGATCCCCTGGAGGAAGGCATGGCAACCTACTCCAGTATTCTTGCCTGGAGAATCCCATGGACAGAGGAGCCCGGAGGGCTACAGTCCATGGGGTCGCAAAGAGTCGGACATGACTGAGTGACTGACACGTTCTTTCACTTTCATAGAGGTCAGAAGGAACCAGGAGGAAGCAGCCAGAGAGATGCAGAAGAGAGATCAGTGAGGAAATAGAAAAATGAAGAGAGTCTGGCACATTAGAAATCAAGTGAAGAAAGGGTTATCAAGTAGAAGCGGGTGATGGACTGTGTCCAGGCGGCTGAGAGATCAAGCACAGCGAGCACTGACCTTTACATTCAGCAGCACAGAGGTCTTTGACGACCTTTACAAGCTGAGTTTAGGTGGGGAATTAGGGCTTAAAAATGAACTGAAATTGACATGAGGAAGGACTAAATTTGGTAACAAAATAGTCTGATCTCTTTGCTGCTCAGAGGAGAAAAGAAGCCAAGCAGTTGCTGGTGAGGGAAGTGCGCTCAAGAGAAGATTTTCTTGACAGGAAAAGTATGATAAGAAGGATGAGTAGAGGATGGAAATTACTACAAACTGGGTTGCTAAAAGAATAGAAAAAAATTTCACTGTTATGGAAACTGGAAGTCCAAGGGACTTCTCCAGTGGCTCAGCTAGTAAAGAATCCACCTGCCCATGCAGGAGATACAGGAGATGTCGGTTTGATCCCTGGGTCAGGAAAAGTCCCTGGAGTAGGAAATGGCAACCCATTCTAGTATTCTTGCCTGGGAAATCGCATGGACAGAAGAGCCTGGTGGGTTACAGTCCATGAAGTTGCAAAGAGTTGGACATGACTGAGTGTGTGTGCGTCCATGCGTGCGCGTGCGCGCACACACACACACACACACACACACACACACACACACACACACACACTGGAAGTCCAAGACCAACGTGGCAGCAGGTTAGTTTTTTCTCCAGCCTCTTCTTGGCTTGCAGACGGCTACCTTCCTCTGCAGGTGCCTTCCAGGTGTGAGACAGCAGCATCCTCAACACCATCTTTGCTCTGCGCTTGCACATCCCTGGTCTCAGCGTGTCCTCATGTCCTCTCCTTATAAGAACACCAGTCAGATGGGATTAGAGCTCACCCTAACAGTTTCATTTTAACTTAAGTACCTCATTAGGGGCCCTACCTTTAAAGGCAAAGGGACTCAGTCATACAAATACATGAATCCATTCTCCCCCAAACTTCCCTCCCATCCAGGCTGCCACATAATATCGAGGAGAGTTCCCTGTGCTATAGAGTAGGACTTTGTTGGCTATCCATTTAAAATACAGCACTGTAGTATTTATACTTCTGGAATCAATAGATTGAGAAAATACTTTACACTCAAAGTTACCATGAATTCAGTTATCATAGTTCAGTTCAGTTCAGTTCAGTCCAGTCGCTCAGTCGTGTCCGACTCTTTGCGACCCCATGAATCGCAGCACGCCAGGCCTCCCTGTCCATCACCAACCCCCGGAGTCTACTCAAACTCATGTCCATTGAGTCAGTGATGCCATCCAGACATCTCATTCTCTGTCGTCCCCTTCTCCTCCTGCCCCCAATCCCTCCCAGCATCAGGGTCTTTTCCAATGAGTCAACTCTTCACATGAGGTGGCCAAAGTATTGGAGTTTCAGCTTCAGTATCAGTCCTTCCAATGAACACCCAGGACTGATCTCCTTCAGAATGGACTGGTTGGATCTCCTTGCAGTCCAAGGGACTCTCAAGAGTCTTCTCCAACACCACAGTTCAAAAGCATCAATTCGTCGGTGCTCAGCTTTCTTCACAGTCCAACTCTCACATCCATACATGACCACTGGAAAAACCATAGCCTTGACTAGACGGACCTTTGTTGGCAAAGTAATGTCTCTGCTTTTCAATATGCTATCTACCCCATGAACAGTTATCATAAGAACAGTGTAAATATATAAAACATTCATATTTAGTTACAATTGACCCTTAAAGAACACAGATTTGAACTGCAGGGGTCCCCTTACATGTGGAATTTTTTCAATAAATATAGAAACTGCATTTTCCTTTTACAGATCTTTAAGTTAAATGAGTGTGGGGAAAAGCTTGTGTTTGATTATTGGTCACAACATATGGAATAAAAAAAACTAGGATTTGAGTCCCAATTCTGTTCAGTTCTTCCTTGGGTTAGAAGGAAATGGCAATGCATTCCAGTATTCTTGCCTGGAGAATCCCATGGACAGAGGAGCCTGGCAGGCTACAGTCCACGGGGTGGAAAAGAGTCGGACACGACTGAGGGACTTCACTTTCACTTTCTGTTCAATTCTGCCTTGGGTGAATCACTTATCAGTTTGTTTTCAAGGCAAAGGTAGTAGTACTCCAGTTGGCACCCCTACCCACCATGTTGCTCAATGGCCAACTCTATAATATGTTATAAAATAGCTCATATTTTGTTTACCATACTTGAATCTTTACAGTTTGCAAAAGAGTGTATCAGTAGGAAGTACCATTGCTTATTAGTCTATAGGGAATATTCAGTGTACATGTGAATTTGTGCAAATCTGAGGAGGTATGGAGTTTACAAGACACAAGTGCATGAGTGCATGCTAAGTCACTTTAGTCGTGTCTGACTCTGTACAACTCTATGGACTGTAGCCCACCAGCTCCATGGGATTCTCCGGACAAGAATACTGGATTGGGTTGCCATGCCTTCCTCCAGAGGATCTTCCCAACTCAGGGATCGAACCTATGTCTCCTGCAGTTA
Organism: Bubalus kerabau; assembly: GCF_029407905.1. NCBI lineage: Eukaryota > Metazoa > Chordata > Mammalia > Artiodactyla > Bovidae > Bubalus > Bubalus kerabau. The sequence continues at coordinate 18,634,384 of NC_073635.1, read as the reverse complement.
CTACACTGCAGGCGGATTCTTTACCACTGAGCCACCAGAGAAGCCCTCACATCACACAGTCCACATGTTGACCCTGGTTATCTGTAAAGGAGGATTTATAACTGGCCATTTTTAACTAATTAGAATCCTCCCAGGATTTTTATGTGGAAGCTACACTAATATGATCTAGCTCATCCCCCCACCAGAATCTTGGCCCAAGACAAACAAAATCCACATAAATTGAAGGAGTTTAGCCCCTTGGAAACTTAATATAAGAAATTATTGATTAGAGCTACTGGGAGGCATGCTTAGAATGCAACTGTAATTAAAAAAGCCTAAATTTAATTAAGTCCATTGCCTGAGAATTGACTGTATTAAATGAAGAGGTGAGCCCACAGCAGAAGTATGGGGTGGTAGGACAATAAAAGGTGTCCATGAGTCTCTTGTCCTGTGTAGGGAAGAAGGCAACTCTGACCTATGAACACAAACACGCCAATCTCTTTAACACAGATATCCCTACAGCATGGTGGTCTAAGTCCTGATGATTGCATCAATTAAATCTGTATTTATCTTCATTTGTTCTGATCCAGGTTTACCAGTCAACATTCTGGTGATATTTGTGGCTTTCAGTGTGGGTTTATCTATGCATATAATTGTGCTCATCTTAAGATAATAAAATGGCATTCTGGGTTATTATTATTCAGCAGTTGCAATGAATGAATTTATTTAGCATGAGTCCTGAGGAAATCCTCCAGCAGGAATCAGGTTTGGCACCTCTAGAAAGGTCAGGCCAGAGGGCAGGACCACAGGTGCTCCTGGCTCCCTTCCAGCTGTTGTCTGGGAGTGACAGCTTTGCGGCTCACTCTCTGTGACAGCAGCTTCGGTCAGATGCAGAGCTCCCACTCTCAGGGCTGTCTAACCTTGGGTTTCCCTAGTAAGGAAGGTCTTCTACTACATTGTTTTCCCTGCTGAAAAGTGGGTTAAATCACATTTTTGGTTGATTTGGAATTGTTCTTTAAATGATTGAATTTTAAAATTATTTAAACTACATCAATTGTTTAAACTGTTTTCAGGAGCGTCCCTCGTGGTCCAGTGGTTAAGACTTCACACTTCCAGCCCAGGGGGTGTGTGTTCAAGCCCTGTTCAGGGAATTAAGATTGCACATGCCTCGCAGAGCAGACCAAAAAAAAAAAAGAAAAGCCCAAACGAACTATTTTCAACAACTACCAATTATATGGTTGCTCAGTCAGTAAAGAATCTGCCTGCAATACATGAGAAGCAGGTTTGATCCCTGGGTCACAAAGATCCTCTGGAAAAGGGAATGGCTACCCACTCCAGTATTATTGCCTGAAGAATCCCATGACAGAGGAGCCTGGCAGTCTACAAAGCATGGGCTTGCAAAGAGTCTGACCCAACTGATCAACTAACAACACACACAGCACTTACATATCACATTCATTGATTCAGTTCACTGGTCATCTTGAACAGTGAATAAAACATTTTTCTGGGAGATATATGATTATAAAGATGGACTATAAAATTGTGGAAGCAACCCACATGTCTCTGACAGATGAATGGATAAACAAGAAGGGAGGGAGGAATGGGAAACTATTATTTAATAGATACGGAGTTTCAGTTGTGCAAGATACAAAGAGCTCTAGAGAAGGATTACAAATAGCTTACAAATAGCTAAGAAGAGAAGCTAAAGGCAAAGCAGAAATGGAAAGATATACTCATTTGAATGCAGAGTTCCAAAGAATAGCAAGGAGAGATAAGAAAGCCTTCCTCAGAGATCAGTGCAAAGAAATAGAGGAAAACAACAGAATGGGAAAGACTAGAGATCTCTTCAAGAAAATTAGAGATACAAAGGGAACATTTCATGCAAAGATGGGCTAAATAAAGGACAGAAATGGTATGGACCTAACAGAAGCAGAAGATATTAAGAAGAGGTGGCAAGAATACACCGAAGAACTGTACAAAAAAGATCTTCATGACCCAGATAATCACGATGGTGTGATCACTCACCTAGAGCCAGATATCCTGGAATGCAAAGTCAAGTGGGCCTTAGGAAGCATCACTATGAACAAAGCTAATGGAGGTGATGGAATTCCAGTTGAGCTGTTTCAAATCCTGAAAGATGATGTTGAAAGTGCTGCACTCAATATGCCTGCAAATTTGGAAAACTCAGCAGTGGCCATAGGACTGGAAAAGGTCAGCTTTCATTCCAATCCCAAAGAAAGGCAATGCCCCCAAATGTTCAAACTACCACACAATTGCACTCATCTCACAAGCTAGCAAAGTAATGCTCAATACTTTCCAAGCCAGGCTTCAGCAATACGTGAACTGTGAACTTTCAGATGTTCAAGCTGGATTTACAAAAGTCAGAAGAACCAGAGATCATATTGCCAACATCTGCTGGATCATTGAAAAGCAAGAACGTTCCAGAAAAACATCTATTTATGCTTTATTGACTACACCAAAGCCTTTGACTGTGTGAATCACAACAAATTGTGGAAAATTGTTCAAGAGGAGGGAATACCAGACCACCTGACCTGCCTCTTGAGAAATCTGTTTGCAGGTCAGGAAGCAACAGTTAGAACTGGACATGGAACAACAGACTGGTTCTGAATTGGGAAAGGAGTACGTCAAGGCTGTATATTGTCACCCTGCTTATTTATCTTATATGCAGATTACATCATGAGAAACACTGGGCTGGAAGAAGCACAAGCTGGAATCAAGATTGCCGGGAGAAATATCAATAACCTCAGATACGCAGATGACACCACCCTTATGGTAGAAAGTGAAGAGGAACTCAAGAGCCTCTTGATGAAAGTCAAAGAGGAGAGTGAAAAAGCTGGCTTAAATCTCAACATTCAGAAAACGAAGATCATGGCATCTGGTCCCATCACTTACTGGCAAGTAGATGGGGAAACAGTGGAAACAGTGAGAGACTTTATTTCTTGGGCTCCTAAGTCACTGCAGATGGTGACTGCGGCCATGAAGTTAAAAGACGCTTACTCCTTGGAAGAAAAGCTATGACAAAGCTAGACAGCATATTAAAAAGCAGAGACATTACTTTGCCAACAAAGGTCCATGGGGTCGCAAGGATTCAGACACGACTGAGGGACAGAACTGAACTGAACTGAGAGAAGGATGGTGGTGATGGTAGCACAGTATGAAGGTACTTGATGTCACTGAACTGTACGCTTAAACACGGTTAAATGGTACATTTTATGCTAAGTGTATTTTACCACCAAGAAAAAAAGGAAGAAAATACGATAGATTTCGGTTCCTGCCCTAAACTTCTTACAGCCTTCCTGAGAGCCCAAACAGGAGAATGGGAATAGCGTTATGGAAACGCAGACTAGGAGAGAAGTTAATAAGAGGAGCGCCCCCCACCCGCCCCCGCCTGCACATTTCAGGAAGAAACTGACGCAGAGGCAGGCCATTAAGTAAGTCCTCCGAATGCTGAAAACCCGTTGAGCGCAAGCTTCCCATTCCTGCTTGAATAACTTAACGCTTAGGAGACGCTGAGTTGGACAGGGCTGAGCGACTAAGCACAGGCTAGGAGACTATGATCGCGTTGGCCCGCAGTTCTCGGTTTGGCTCTGCCTCCAGGAGGTGGAACTGAAGCTGAAACCCCAATACTTTGGCCACCTGATGCGAAGAACTGACTCATTGGAAAAGACCCTGATGCTGGGAAAGATTGAAGGCAGGAGGAGAAGGGGACGACAGAGGATGAGATGGTTGGATGGCGTCACCGACTCAATGGACACGAGTTTGACCAAGCTCCGGGAGTTGGCGATGGACAGGGAGTCCTGGCGTGCTGCAGTCCATGGGTCACAACGAGTCGGACACGATTGAACGACTGAACTGAACTGAACTGAACTGAATCAGGGCGTGGAAGGAGAAGCTCTCACTGACCAGCAGGGAGCGCTGGCGCCCTCAGCGTACCGCCAGGCGCGCAGGGGGCGCTCTGGCCCGTCGCTCCTCCCCGCCTCGGCGAGCCTTCCTTCCGCTGGCCGAGCCCGCCTCTCGTCGCCAGTGCGCAGCTGCGCGCACGCCTGCCCGTGGGCACCATGGCGGCGGCGTCGAGCGGCGAGAAGGACAAGGAGCGGCCGGGCGGCGGCTTAGGAGCGGCCGGCGGTAACAGCACGCGAGAGCGGCTGCTGTCAGCGCTGGAAGATCTGGAGGTCTTGTCGAGGTGAGGCCGTCGGCCCGAGGCCCTTGCTGCGGCTGGGCTGGGAGGACTGAGTCGGGACCACCGGCCTGCCTTGGGCTGTTTCCCCGGGGCTCGAAGGGGAGGGTCGCGCCCCGAGGGACAGTGCCCGAGCGCCGTGGAAGTGGTTCTGCAACCCTCAGGGACTCGGGGTCAAGAGCCCTCTTTGTTGTTGTTCAGTCGCGTCCGACTCTTTGCACCCCCATGGACTGCAGCAGGCCGGGCTTCCCCGGCCTTCACCATCCCCTGGAGCTTGCTCAGACTCACGTCCATCTTAATACTGACAGTGACCCTGGATCTCCAGAATATGGGAATCTTAGCGGACGTCAGAGGTCGTCGGGTGTGGGTCCCTTCGTCCACCGACACTCGACAGACGTATAACGAACTCCCGTGGGTGCTGCGCGCTGGGAGACGGTCCCCAGGGGTACTACGAGGAGGAGCTTGGTGTAATTGTGGAGAGCCCACTGACCCAGAGGAGCGTCTGTGTCAAAAGTGATTGTGGCGCGGAGCCCCCCCCAAGGCCTGTCCTCGGTGTAGTCAGATCCTGTGTTAGTTTAAGGCGTACAGTGGAGAAGGAACTGGCAACCCATTCCAGTACTTTTGCCTGGAAAATTCCATGGATGGAGGAGCCTGGTAGGCTACAGTCCATGGGGTCGCAAAGATTCGGACACAACTGGGCGACTTCACTTTCTTTCTATAGTTCCTTTTGGAGAAGGAAATGGCAACCCACTCCAGTGTTCTTGCCTAGAGAGTCCCATGGACAGAGGGGCCTGGTGGGCTAAGTCTATGGGGTTGCAAAGAGTCGGACACGACTAAGCAACAAACACACACACACTCACACACGTGTACAGCAGAGTGATTCAGTTATGTGTGTGTGTGTGTGTGTATCAGTTATCCAGTCTTAGCTCCTACTGTTTGCCTCATGACAGGCCAATAGAGAGATGAATTGTTGGGGCAGGGGAATAGCGACTTTATTCAGAAAGCCAGAGCGAGCCACCTGTCTGAGTTAGAATTCAGTCTTCTTTTATACTAGGAGGGGAGGCAAATCAAATGTTTCCCACAGCTTCCGGAGGGGAATTGTTAATTTCTTCTTCCCTGCAGTCCTTCGGGGGTGGGCCTGGTCAGGATGTGAGTTAAACAAGGTATTTTAGCTTAATGCTCATTACCTGGGAGGCAGGCTTCCTAGAGATGGGACATTTTGTATAATTTAAGCTTACAGGCAACGTGTCTTTAATGATTTAATTTTTAGAAGAATACCAAGATTTTTTTTTTTTTACCTATTACATATATATTCTTTTTCAGATTCTTTTCCCACATAGGTTATTACAGAGTACTGAGTAGAGCTCCCTATTCTATACAGTAGATCCTTGTTGATGATTTGTTTTATATGGAGCAGTGTGTATATGCTAATCCCAACCTCCTGATTTATCCCTCCTCCTTCCCACTCTCCCCCTTTGGTAACCCTAAATTTGTTTTCTGAGTCTGTTTTTGTTTTGTAAATGAGTTCATTTGTTTCATTTTTTTAGATTCCACATATAAGCGATATCATATGATACTTACTTTTTCTGTCCAACTGAGTATGGTAATGTCTTGTTCCATCCTTGTTGCTGTAAATGGCAATATTTCATTCTGTTTCATGGCCGAGTAACATTCAGCTGTGTATGTGTATCACATCTTCATCTATTCCTCTGTCAGTGGACAGCTAGGCTGCTTCCGTTTCCTTGGCAGGTGTAAACAGTGCTGCAGCGAACACTGGGGTGCAGGTACCCTTTTGAATTACGGTTTTCTCTGGACATATGCCCAGGAGTGGGATTGTGCATCACATGGTAGTTTTAGTTTTATTAAAAAATTAACTTACTTATTTGTATTAATAGTTATGGTGAGCGGGGATCACTCTCTAGCTGTGGTTCACAGGCTTCAAATTGCTGTGGTTTCGTGTGCAAAGCATGGTGAGTTCTGTGCTTATGGGCTCAGTAGGTGGTACATGGTTTTAGTTGCCCTGTGACATGTAGGATCTTTTAATCCAGTGATCTCTATTACAAATGAACTAGAGATTCAAAGAAGTTAGGTTCATGGATTTAACATCCCATTTGCTGGGTATTTACTATGAGCCTGGTTCAGGATGTGTGACTAGTTAGTGGCTGAATTGAGATGAGAACTGTGGTGTCCTGTACTCTCAGTTCACTACTATTTCCAGTATACTGTTCGTCATGGATTATTAAATTGGAATTTGGTTAAGATGTAGTATCAGGAATGTGAATTTCAGCTAAGGGCTATAATAATTTGCCTCCGGATTCTGATTCCTATTAATTTGCATCTTTCTGACCCAGGGATCGAAACCCGGTCTCCTGCAATGCAGGCAGATTCTTTACCATTGGAGCCACCAGGGAAATCCAAATAATTTGTATCAAATAGAACTGGCATACTTGTTACATATTTCAGGTGTATATTGATGCATAGTTCTAATTTTTAATCATGTTGTCTTCATTCAAGGGCCTGTTTTAGCTTTAGGGTCATGTATGGCTCCAAGGTCTTGAAATGGCTATCTATGATTTATTATAACAATTCCAGTCCAACGCCATTGGTCACAGTTTCCCACCCTACATTCTCTCTGGTTATTTTGACTCCTGATGAAAATTTATATTGGTATCATGCTGCCTGCAGTGAGGGACACCTGGGTTTGATCCCTGGGTTGGGAAGATCCCCTGCAGAAGGGAATGGCAACCCACTCCAGTATTCTTGCCTGGAGAATTCCATGGACAGAGGAGCCTAGTGGGCTACATACAGTCCCTGGATTCGCAAAGAGTCGGATACAACTGAGTTACTAACACACACATGTAGGATCCTAGTTCCCTGACTAGGGATCAGATCCGTGTCCTCTGCATTGGCAGGCAGACTAGACCACCAGGGAAATCCCTTTTTAGTTTTTAAGGAGCTTCGATACTGTTCTCCATAGTGGTTATATCGATTTACATTCCAGCCAACAGTGTAGAAGGGTGCCAGGGTTTTAAGTCCTTCAGATAAATACGGACATCACCTCCTTAAAATCTCTCTATATGGTAGTGCTTTGATTACTTACATTTGGCTGATGAGGGATCCACCATACAGACAATCCCAACATCTTTTCCAGGTCGCACAAGAAGAAAGGAGTAGAGGACTTGAATCCACGCCCTGATGTCCGTGCCTGAGTTCTTGGTCAGCCCCGTGTACTTCCTTTCTCAGCATCTCCCACCATGCTCCCCGCGGTCACCCCCAGCCCAGCACCCAGAGGCCAGCTTGCATTTAGGGCAGGGGTTCCCAACTCTTCATCTCATTAAGGGGTACAGAAATGGGCTAAAATAGTTGGTCATCTTAGCAAGTCCTGTCAGCTCTGCCTCCAAAATATATACCCTAAATCTGTCCAGGTTTCCCCATTTCCATGACTAAATCCTCATGCCCAGGACCTAGTCAAAGCCGGTGTCATTCTTTTGCCTGAGCTCCTACAAAGACCACCTGACCTGATTCGCACTCTAGCTCTCTTACAGTCTTGTCTCCAGATAGCTCAGTAATTGTCTAAAAACATGAATCAGGTCCTGTCCTTTTCCTGTTTAAAACAATTTAGTAACTTGTCTTTGCACTTGGAGTGAAACACTGATCCTTTAACCTGACCGACAAGGCCCTGGACCAGCAGACGCCAACCTCTGCGGGACCAGGGACCTGTTTCGTGGAAGAGTTTTTCCAGGGACAGGGTGGGGAAGGAGAGGGGTATGGTTTCGGGATGACTCAAGGGCATTACACGTCTGTGCATTTTACGTTCCGTATTGTGATGACCTTGGAGTTCTCCCCGGGCTGGGGCTCCTGCCCCACACGGTGCAGCCCTCGCGTCCTTGCTCTGTGCCCTCCCTGGCGCCTCCGGTGTGCTTCCTCAAGCCCACCTGTGCGCTGATGCACCGGCTGTGTCTCTGACAAGCATTCTTTCCTCCCACATCTGCTAGCCGGCTTCTCTTGTTTAGTTCATGCTTTACTCCAAAGATAACCCTGTAGAGAAACCTCCCCTGACCACACAGTGTAAGTAGCCAGACTACCTCCCTGACGCTTTCTGCTATAACACTCCGCTTAATTTTCTTCCTAATCCTTGTCAACTCTGGTTTTACTTATATATTTTCTTCACTTCTGCATTAGACTTTAATTCATTTTTATAACTCACATCATCTAGAAAGTGCCTGACCCATAATAGGCACTCAGGAAATATTTGAATGTATGAACTTTTCACCCCTTTATTCACTTTTTTCATTAATTAGCTTTAATTAATTCATACGTAGTGGTGTATGGGAGGGAGGTAGTAGTGGGAAATACTGAGTCCAGTTGGTACCATCCACTAAAATAGCCTGAGGCTAGTGAGAGGAAGGTGGATGGTGGGAATATGAAGGTAAAATGGAAAATGAAGATAAAAAGGTGCAAACCGGACTGACCAGTAGTGTCAGGCGGCTAATTGTGAAGCTGTCCTTTCCTGAATTGTCCCATCTATCATCGATTTTGAAATTAACGTATAGATAGAAAATGCCTGCTGCACATTTCCTCCCAATCATTCTACTATTTTTCATATAGGAAAGTTAACATATTTAACAGAGAAGCATTCTAGAAATGTATGATTTATTATGTGTAAGAATCCCTCTTAGTTGATACCTGTTTGGTTAATTAAAAAATGTGCAGGCCAGAAGTTCTCCGTCACAACTACTCTGTTCTGCCTTTGTCATGGGGAAGCAGCTTTTAGCAATATATAAATGAAGAGGCGTGGCTGTCTTCCTAAAATAGCTACTTACCTAAACCACAGATGGGCTGCATTTGTAGACCCCTGATGGAGCAGGAGTTTTTCTTGCATAAACCACCCGTAATTCATCATTTGCGTTTTCTCCTTCAGTTTCTTTAAAGTGAAATGAGCCCTTGGCCACTCATCAGGCAGTCTTAGGGCAGCTCTTGCTGAGTTTTTATGACTTGACTTCTCTTGGTTCGATACAGTTTTCCTTTGAAACACCTCTGTTGAGTATTTCCTGGCTTAGGTTTTTATAGAAACAGTTCTTCCTGTTCACAGTCATACTTGATTTGTGTTTATCTACTCCATATTGATTTATATAATGATAGTAATAGTAAAACTTGAATAAATGGGGCTGGTAATGAGCACAGCTGAGTCTTGGTGAGAATGGGCTGTGCTGGTGAGAGCTGAAGCCCATTCAGAGGGCCTGTGGGGCAGGAGCTCTGAGTCTGCTTGCTGTGAGGACCATCAGTCCTGCACATCGGCTGGGTGAGGTCAGATAAGAGAGCCTCTGTTGTGTTTACTTTGCAGACTTTGTTTTTGTTTTATAGAGAACTTATAGAAATGCTGGCAATTTCAAGAAACCAAAAGTTGCTACAGTCTGGAGAGGAGAACCAGGTAAGTGGTTTCTTTTTGAATTAAAAACAAAAAACCTCTGTCATTTCTTCAGTTTCCTGTTTATGTTTACTTTGTGTGAGAACAGGAAGATCAGACTATTCAATTATTAATTGCAGTTTTTAAATGGATTTTTTTGCATCATTTAGGTGAGATGTAATTGAGATATAGTTGACATATAATTATGTTATATTTAATACATTATTTAATATATTTAATGTCTATATTTAACTATATATATTTAATATGTTAAATGATATATTTGATACAAATAATAATATATTTAATACATTAAACTGGATTAGCTTAATATGTATATCATTATGATTTGATATATGTGCACATTGCAAAATGATTACCATTATAAGTTTAGTTAACATGCGAGATCTTAGTTCCCTGACCAGGGATCCAGCCTGCACCTTCTGCAGTGGAAGTACAGAGTCTTAATCACTAGATTTCCAAGGAAGTCTTTTATGATAAGCCCGTTTAAGAAAATTGCAAGGAAGGTGGAGGTGGCACCTTTTCATGTACCTGTTGGCAATTTGTATGTGTTTGGAAAAATGTCTGTTGCATTCTGCACATTTTTAAGAACTTTATGTTACTGAGATGTACTCTTTGCAACTTTGAGATTTCAGTACTGTATTCTTAATTACAGTCACCATGCTGTATGTTACAGTTCCAGAATTTACTTGTCTGACAGCTAGAAGTTTGTACCTTTTGACCTTCACCCATTTTACTCCCGTCCCTCTGGCCACCACCAACCTGAGCTCTTTTCTTGTGTGTTGGCTTTTTTAACATTCATCGGGTAACTGAGATCATACAATGTCTGTCTGACTTTACTTCCTTTAATATGATGTTCTGTAAGGTCCATTCATGTTATCCCAAATGCCAGGATTTCCTTTTTGTGGATGAATGATACTCCTTTGTGTGTATGTGCATGTGTATAGATCTACATCACATTTTCTTTTTCCGTTCATCCATCATGGACACTTAGATTACTTCCATGTATTGGCTGTTGTGAATAATGCTGCAGTGAACATACGAGTGCAGATGTCTTTTTGCAAGTAGTGATTTCATTGCTTTTGGATAAATACCCAGGAACAGAATTGCTGGATCATATGGTGGTTCTTTTTTTTTTTTTAAACTTTTTAAGTGTCCTCCACACTTAGTGGAATGTTTTCCGCAGTAGTTGCACTAATTTAGATCCCTGCCAACAGTGTACTAAGGGTTCCTCTTTCTCCACATTCTTGCCAACACTTGTTATCTTTTGTCTTTCTGATGATATCACCTAGCTGGTGCAAGGTAATATCCAGTTGTGATTTTGATTTGCATTTCCCTGATGATTAGTGATATTGGGTGCCTTTTCTTCTAGTTTTGTTCATTTGTGTATCTTTGGAGAAATGTCTGTTCAGTTCCCGGTGTCAACTAACATACATACATGCTTAGTTGCTGAGTCGTGTCTGACTCTTGGAACCCCATGGACAACCTGCCAGGCTCCTCTGTCCATGGGATTTTCCAGGCAAGAATACTGGAGTGGGTTGCCAGGGCTGTCAACTAAAATCATCTCAAATAAATTTTGCCTTCCCTGAGAAATGAATAAGCCTGCTCATTTTGGCATATTGCTAGTTCTGAAAGATTTCTTTTGTATGAAAGAATAGCATATAATTAGAAAAAGTAGAAAATCTTGTTTAATCTCTTTTCTAAAATAATCATAGATACGCTATTTTTATTTCTAATAATGATTAGAAAATAATACTTTGAAGGTGTTAAAATATTGAGGACTTGCCAGTTCACGTGTGGCTGGTTTCATTGGAAATGTAGTTCTCCAGTATTCTGTCGTCTGTTTTAACCAACTATTATCTCACAGGTCCTGGAGTTGTTAATTCACAGAGATGGGGAATTTCAGGAACTAATGAAATTGGCACTTAATCAGGGAAAAATCCATCATGAAATGCAAGTTTTAGAAAAAGAAGTTGAAAAGAGAGACAGTGATATTCAGCAACTACAAAAACAGCTAAAAGAAGCAGAACAGATACTGGTAAGCTGATAGAGGCTGGTTCTTAATGTAAAAAGGGCTATTATTTACTCTATGTACAAAAAATAAACCTATTTTCAGAATTTTGAAGTGGCAGAAAACTTGAATTTCCAGGTCTAAAATCTAACCAAACTTGTCACTTTCATTAGATGAAAGACCATGTCATTCACTTTTTAATTATTTTCAGATATTCTGCATTTCTTTAGAACCATATTTTCATTATTTAAAGATTTCACAAGATTGAATTCACAGAAGTATGACATTTTACTTTTATCCTGTCCTCATATAAGTTTCATTTATTAATAGTCTAAATCTTCAGTTTTAGAAATTTTGCAATTAGTAAAAATATATACCAATTTTATAAATTGATTAAAATTTACATTAATTTATGTCATCTTCCATCTTAAATGAGGTGGGATTTGGATATGTCAAGGACTCTTAGTTTTTCTTGTTCTACTGTTTCAAAGAGACAATTTATTTGTTCAGTTATTTCTCTCAGTGCTGACCAACGTAATTGTTATGTGGTGGTATTGCAGGAAGAACTGAGTTTGATTCTCATTCGGACCAGACTTTGCAGCCTCTTCTCTAAAGACAGTGAACATGAGGGCTAGAAAAAGAATAAATCTTATGAGTTAGATAATGGCAACTGACAGTTTTACTAGTGCACCCTGGTGCACTAGTCTATTAGCTTAATCTTAACAATTTTATGAGGTCAGTACCATTTTTCTATTTTTACAGATGAAACCATGACTTTAAATGAATACCTGTCTTGCCCAAGAGGGTAAAAATAGAGAGATGGAACTTAAACCTAGATCTCTCTGCCTGCCTACTTTTACCCACTGTGTTATGGCTGAGGATGCATATGCTAGGGTCAGCTTCATTTTACCCTGAGTTTGTCTTTGCCCAGGGTGGGTATGTGGAAGAGTTCATTGTAATAGTCATTATGCATTGATAATGTATAAATGACACTCTCAACCTACAAACTTATCTTGTAAACTAGGAAAAAAAATAGTTTTGGTGTTTTATCCTTGAACCAGATGTAAGGATTGTTTTGGGAGTAGTACCTGGTCTGTTTTCTACATTCTTATGATAGAAGACATAAAGCAAAAATGGTAGCGAACAATCCAATTTATGTTTTGTTTCCAACAATTAATTTGTGAATGGAGGCTAATTCATAAATACATAAATATGGTTTTTTTCTCATTGACTATAGCTGATGTAAATGATACCCAAGTGGTATTTCAGAATATTACAAATAAATTGTGGGGATTTCCAAGTTTTATATATTGTTTCTATGGGATAAATGATTTTGTGAATTAGGCCAAAAACTGGACTTGGTATAGTTATGAATAATCTGTATTTCTTTTTAAAATGTTGTTTAAATTAGGCAACAGCTGTTTACCAAGCAAAAGAAAAACTCAAGTCAATAGAAAAAGCAAGGAAAGGTTAGTAATGTGGGAACATTAAATGACTTTCTGAAAGACTCAAGTTTTGGTTTCAAGAAACTGCTGCTGCTAAGTCACTTCAGTCGTGTCCGACTCTGTGCGACCCCATAGACAGCAGCCCACCAGGCTCCCCTGTCCCTGGGATTCTCCAGGCGAGAACACTGGAGTGGGTTGCCATTTCCTTCTCCAATGCATGAAAGTGAAAAGTGAAAGTGAAGTCAAAAGCTCAGTCGTGTCCGACTCCTAGCGACCCCGTGGACTGCAGCCCACCAGGCCCCTCTGTCCATGGGATTTTCCAGGCAAGAGTACTGGAGTGGGGTGCCATTGCCTACTCCGTTCAAGAAACTGATGAGAGTATTAATGGTAGTCATGTCATGCTGTTAAAAAGTTTCCAATGAATTTCCATTGTGAAGTGTCTGCTATGTTACAGCCCTGTGCTGGACATTGTTAGGGAGGTGTCGCATCCTTTTTTAGGTTACAAAATGAGATAAAGAAGTTACGGCTATTACTTAAATGTGTAATAAAGACAATGGGTTTTTTACATTGTTGGGAGAACAGAATATGGGCTGGAAACAATGTGATTTGAGGTGGACCTTGAAAGATGGGATGGAGGATGAGAGAGCATGCAGTGGACAACTCGAATAGGACTAGAGCACCATGAAGTCAGAACTGAGTAAGGCTTTGGGGTGTGCCCATTTGGTGGTGCTGGGAGACGCTCAGCCTGCCTTCTCGTCCTGTCCTGCTTTTCTCTTTAAAGGCCAAAAGGCTTCCATTTTGGATCTTTTAGTTTGGATATACTAAAAGTCAGAATTGTAATGAAAACCTTGGCTATTTGCTTTTCATGATTTGTAGGTATGATTTACATCTAAATTCCCTCTTTTCCTATTTTAGATTAACTGCTGTTAATGTTTGATGTGTGTTCTTTGAGATTTTTCTTAGATGTGTAATACATATGTGACAATAATGATAGTAAAACTAGGCCATGCTATACATATTACTACTTACGTGCACTTTTTTATGAATATAAAAAATGAAGTGTATGTATTAAGTGTAATAAAATTAAGTGTATTAAATGAATATGAAGTGTAACTGTGACATATGCGCTGACAGACTTGTATGTTAGTAGGCTGAAATGTTAAAACTCCTCTTGACTCTCTCAGGTGCTATTTCCTCTGAAGAAATAATTAAGTATGCACACAGGATTAGTGCAAGTAATGCTGTGTGCGCCCCACTGACCTGGGTCCCAGGTAAAAATTATTCTCTTTTTACTAGATACATGTGGTTGTGAAAATTCTTAGGTAACTATACAAAAAAATTGGAAAAAAGATTTAAATATAGAATGTATATATTTTAAAATACAAGGTAATATGTGATGATTCTAAAGCTGTATTTGTATACCTGGAAAACCCTGGCTGGCCAGAAGCCAACTTTTTCGAGGGATTTCCACAAGGGCTCCAGCCTGAGAGACAGTCCCACCTCTTAGGGTATAAAGATGAAGCACTGGACACCAGGCAGCAGGTGTAGAGGGTGCAGAAAGCTGGAGTAACTAAGGAACAGGAGAGAGAGAAACTGCAACGTGTATTGACAGCCAGAGACCTGAGGTAGAGCTCCAGCCTTTTGGGAGGATGGGAAGTAGTTATTTTCAGTCACTCCTGACAGTGGTATTTTGCCATAGCTTGAAACATTAAGGGTGGCTGCAGTTTTGGAGGGTAAATAATTTAGAGTTGGTGAGAAAATACCCCAGTATTGGTTCAAATCTGGCCAACTTTTCATCAGCCCAAAACTAAACAGTGTGCTTTCATGTTTGGAAATGAACATCATTGGCTTCTGATTCTCTACCTGAAAGTTAGAGGAATTAGTCTTTTTTGCCGTACTGTGTGGCATGTGGGCTCTTACTTCCCTGACCAGGGATCGAACCTGAGGCCCCTGCAGTGAAAGCTCAGTCTTAATCAGTGCACTACCAGGGAAGTCCCCAGGAATTAGTCTTTAAATGACATGATAAAAAGGTTATTAGGAAAAGGTTTTAGTTTAGAGGAATCAGGATTATAATTTTGTCATTTGGAATGGTTGCTGAAATGACAATTTTCATATAGTGTTATTGTGAAGATCTAAAGAAGATATAAAAATACATGTAATTAAAATTTTAACATGTTCTTAATAGCAATTGATAAGATGACTTTAATATTCCAAAATTTAAAATATGGCTGGAGTTTTTCAAAGTGAACCAAGGAAAATCAATATTTCAAAGAAGGTATTTAAGCATATTTCCATATGTGATTGAATTAAAAGCAGGCTGTATTTTTTAGGGGACCCACGGAGACCATACCCAACTGATTTGGAGATGAGAAGTGGATTACTGGGTCAGATGAACAATCCTTCCACTAATGGAGTAAATGGTCATCTCCCAGGGGACGCACTTGCAGCAGGCAGACTGCCAGGTATGTGTTAATCAGAATAGTACTTCAAGATAAAGGCTTTTTTTCAGAGATGATGATGAAGACAAAGACCTGGCTGTTGAACAAGTTTGAGGGTCTGGACCCATCTTATTTTAGTTGCTGCTGCTGCTGCTAAGTCACTTCAGTCGTTTCCGACTCTGTGCGACCCCACAGACGGCAGCCCACCAGGCTCCCCCGTCCCTGGGATTCTCCAGGCAAGAACACTGGGGTGGGTTGCCATTTCCTTCTCCAATGCATGAAAGTGAGAAGTGAAAGTGAAGTTGCTCAGTTGTGTCTGACTCTTGGCGACCCCATGGACTGCATACTACCAGGCTCTTCCATCCATGGGATTTTCCAGGCAAGAGTACTGGAGTGGGTTGCCATTGCCTTCTCCGATTTTAGTTGCTAGAGTTAGGTAACTACCAGTTTATGCTGCTCTCTGCTTCCTCTCGTTTAAGACCGTTCTAGACGGAGGCTGTGAAATTAGAATCTATGTGATGTGAAAGTCACTCAGTCGTGTCTGACTCTTTGAGACCCCATGGACTAGAGAGTCCATGGAATTCTCCAGGCCAGAATACTGGAGTGGGTAGTCTTTCCCTTCTCCAGGGGATCTTCCCAACTCAGGGATTGAACCCAGGTCTCCTGCATTGCAGGTGGATTCTTTACCAGCTGAGCCACAAGGGAAGCCCCATGAAATTAGAATAAGGTGATATTGTGCCATTTTCCTCAGGCATTAGGCCTCTCATTAACTTAAGCTCCAGACATAGTTTTTTTTAATGAACCATACTTTATAAACAGAGTAAGAAGTATTCAGTTTAAAGGATACCACATGAACATACTTGTTAAAAACCCCCAAATTAACTAAGTGAATAACAAAGCTTCTAATGGACTTTTTAGTAACTAAATTGAGTATGTTTTTTATGAGAGCTCATTCTGAGCTTCAGCCCCCCTCAGTTTCACATAGAAGTCTACTTGTTTTCATCTGGTAGAACTTTTTAAAAGTTTTCTAAAAGGCATAAGAAAGGAAAAAATTTTGGGGGCAGTCACTTAATATTTTACATATCTCATGATTTTCTGTGTATTTTTAAAAATACCTATTCTAAATTTATTCATTTATTCAGCTCCACTGGGTCTTTGTCGTGGTTCGTGGGCTGTCTTTAGTTACGGCAAGCCGGCTTCTCATTGAGGTGGCTTCTCTCGTTGCAGAACACAGAGCAGCCTCAGTAGTTGGGCTGCACGGGCCCAGCTGCCCTGTGGCATGTGGAATCCCAGTTCCTGGACCGGGGATTGAACCCTCATTACTGGCATTGGCAGGCAGAGTCCTAGCCACTGGGAAGCCCCACCCTGTATTTTTTACATTGCTAAAAATGTACTCTAGATAATGCTTTTTCAGTGTTTCATGTTTCGTTGTCATGCTGTCCCTGTGTTACTAAAAATGCTTTTGTGAACACTGTTAACTAAGACAAACTGGGAGTTCACTGTGCCTTAGTTTCCCTTAGTATCACCTCATTTTTCTCATTGTGGTTGTACCATATATGTCAGTACAGTCCCAGCAGAAGGCTGGAACTACGCCATCCCATCCAGCTGGGATGCCGCTGACATCCTGCACACCAACCAGGCACCACAGGAGGGAATGCAGGCCCAGTAGGGGAAGAAGCCTTTTCCTCTTATGGGCTTCCGTCCTAGCTTAGTCAGTAGAGTCTGCCTGCAATGCAGGAGACCTGGGTTTGATCCCTGGGTTGGGAAGATGCCCTGGAGAAGGAAGTGGCAACCTGCTCCAGTATTCTTGCCTGGAGAATCCCATGGACAGAGGAGCCTGGTGGCCTACAGTCCATGGGGTCGCAAGAGTTGGGCACACGACTTGGTGACACCGCCACCACCACCTGTGGAGTCCCTGCAGCGCCCTCTACGGGCAGAGCCGAACACCGTAGCTGCTGGCGGAGAGCCGTGTTTAGGGTCCAGGGAGAAGAGTGAAGGCTTAGAGGCAGCCTAAACTGCAATACTTGGTATAGTACACATTAGCTATTTATAATGTGTATATAGAGAGAATATATAGAAAGTACTATGCATGACCTATTAGATATTGTTAATATACGTGCATAATATATATAGAGAGAGAGGGAGAGAGAGAGAGAGAGAAGACATTTGATTTGAAATTGTGACCGTCTTGAATAGTGACTGTAGGAAAGTATGATTTAAAAAAATAAATCATAGATTCTAGTTACTAAAACATCACATTTTTCCTTGATAAGTTTGATCATTAATTTGGCCAAATGTATATTTTGATTTCTAACCTTTAAAAAATTTTTCAAAGTATTTGCATGAAGGAAAGAAGAAGTGAATGAATCGTTAGTAGAAATGTTCTCATGTGTGTGTCTTTTTGTCCAGATGTCCTTGCTCCACAGTATCCATGGCAGTCAAATGACATGGCAATGAACATGTTACCACCAAACCACAGTCATGACTTTCTGTTGGAACCTCCAGGGCACAACAAAGAAAACGAGGATGATGTAGAGGTTATGTCAACAGACTCCTCAAGCAGCAGCAGTGACTCTGATTAGAGACCGTAAGACAAAGAGCATACAGAATTGAATACTATAGAAATCGGTTTCTTAAATGGCAAACGTGGAAAGCTAGCCAGGTGATGTTGGCTGTAGTAGAATTGTTCTGCCCATTAAAAATCATAGTGGACTTTCTTTTTAAAGCCAAAAATTATGGTTTTAGTTCTAAACCACTAGGTTAATACTTGAAGAAAAATCACACTTTACTGTTGGGGTAAAGCTTTTTCAGCTCAATGCTGTCTTACCTTGTTCTGTTCCAGTTGTGTTGGATTTGTGCATAGTACTGGAAATAAGATTTGAGGGAAATGACCCATGTACATATCACTAATAGGCCTGGAATTATTTAGAAAAGCATAAGCAAGAGCAGATCACTCAGTGTGCATTATATAACAGAAACCTTCATTTGAAAGTAAAGGCTATTAACTTTCTGTCACAGGAAGAGGAGAAATCATCTCAATTTATACTGTTTGTAATTATTGTATTTTTTTGTAAATAAACTTATTTTTGTTTGTATTCTTGTATGTTTTAAAAAAATTTTAAATGTACTTTCAGTGTAGGTAAGATATTTCTATAAATCCAGTTGCATTTTGTACATACTTTAGAATCTGGAAGATGAACAAATATAATGCAGTATCATATATGTTCATATATGATATCAAAGATGATGATGTATCCATCTGAACTGGTAATCCCAACTTTGGTAGGTTTCTTAAAGGCAGACTGCCATTCTTAGAAGAAACAAAATGAAGTAGGTTTTTTTTCTGACAACTTACCATAGAAATGTCATAACAAACATCAATTATAAGAAGTGTTTTAGAATGGAAAACACTCTCAGGCTTCACCTTCCCTCTTACTGCAGCTCCTAGAATCACTTTTTTTTCTGGTGGTTAACTATATTTTGATTTTTCAGTTTTAGACAGTACTGCATCGTTTACTCTTTTTCCTGGTATAGACTCTTATCTTTTAAAAAAAAGGCACACTATATATATTTTGTTTAAAAAAAAAAAAAACAGCAGCCCATGTGACGGATGTTAGATTTGTGCAGAGGACAATAACTAGTTACACTTTATCTCGAAAGTGGTATTTCTCAAGTGTGGCCACAAGCCAAGCGTATGAAAATCACTCGGGTGTTGTTAGAAGGCAGATTGAGGAATCTGCTTCTTAACCTGCTGAAGCGGCATCTGTGTGAAGCCTTCACATTCAAATCTAAGTACTGGGGCCCTAAAGCCCTTAAGGTCCCTGCCATTCACAATCCAAGAATCTTAGCACCTCTTCCCTTGAGGGGTTTTCACTTATAAACCAACACAAACTTAACACAACAAAAAAATAAACTGAAATGGAAAAATAGGACTCAAGGAATACCTAGATTCTTTGAGTGTTGGTGGACCAGTGGATTGGAAAATGGAGTTCCACATGTACCTCAAATGAAACTGCTGTGTACATGCTCATTTGGTGTTTATCTGTACAGCTCTACAACCTCTCACCCAAAACCCTTATCTCAGAACTTGGATTTTTAAAAAAATTCTAGAAAGTTAGCAGGACTTAAATATTACAGAATAAACCCCCAGCAAGAACTGAAGAGGCATCTTATAAATTATGCATATTAAACCTTCCTTTTAGGTACATCACACACACACAAACAATTTAGCAATTTCCCCAACACAGGAACTTGTCCTTATTATTCCTGTTAAACTGATGATTGGATTTCTACTCTCATGCCTGGTTTTGGACTTTGTACAGGTCTTTAACCTTCAGGACATCTCTATTTCAGACTTCAGCTCCTCTCCCTACACCTATAGAAACAGCTCTCCTTTATGTTCCTCAGATGTTTCGAGGGTTGGTGTAGGAGGACTTGCCTGGGATAGAGGACACCTCGGGGCTTGATTTAACAAACACATGAAAAGCTATTTCAGACTTGCCAGCATCCTGGCAGAGAGGTATAGACATTTCATTTTAGGAGAATACTGCTAGTCAGTGTATTAGTTTTTTCTGTTAAAGGCAGTTCTCAACCATTTAAGAATTAACTGCTTACTCAACAGCTCTAAATCTTATTCTGGCCATTCGCTCTTTTAGAGAAATATTTACAGGGTGATTACTGGATGCCACTGTACATGTCAGATGCTGAGAAAGTGCAATCCCCCTCTAAATAGAAAAGTTACCTTTTTACTTTTTGCTATAAATAAAGAGCCCAGATTGGTTTTTCTTTTTCCCTTGAAGTAAACCCTCATGTCTAGTTTGGTGATTTAAATGGAAAACCTCACAAGCTCCTAATGAATTTGTCTACTAAAAATTTTAAAAAGTAGATAACGGAAGAAACTTGTAGTTTATGTTAAGTTTCTGAAACTATAAAACACCTGTTTATATAAGTACTAGCTAGCATAAAGACATACCTCAATGAATTCCCAATCAACATACTTGGGATTAAGTTATTGAGTTTCATCCACAAGGCTTGCCTGGGTTCTTCTTATCAAGCCTCCCATATCTGCCATTCAAGGAGGAGGCTTCCCTGGTGGCTCAGACAGTAAAGAATCTGCCTGCAATGTGGGAGATCCAGGTTTGATCCCTGGGTTGGGAAGATCCCCTAAAAAGGGCATGGCAACCCACTCTAGTATTCCTGCCTGGAGAAATCACGGACAGAGGAGCCTGGTGGGCTGCAGTCTGTGCAGTGGCAAAGAGTCAGACACATCTGAGCAACTAACCCTTTCACTTCACTTTCAGGGACAGAAAGGGGTTAAGTCAGTTGAAGGGAGTAAAACGAATGAGCAGGCAAGAGAAGGATGTGAATAATCAAATAGGAGTAAGAAGAACTGAAATTCATTAGTTCAAGGAACATAGACTAATTTTACTTGAGCTCACTCTAAAACAAGTTTGTCAGAACAGAAAATGAGATTTGTAAATGGTAAACTCTACAATGTGCACCTACAATTTAGAAAAAGCAAGCAATTAAAACAACTTTAAAAATGATCCTCATTCATTGGAGAAAGATTCTTTTGTAGCATGTATTACAACAGTACTTGAGTCTTCTGACAGGGCAAAATTCAAATATAACCAGCTCTAGGAGAAGCAAGGGATTTTATAGAAATGGGTTCATGATGAAAAAAGATGAGTTTATGGTCTAATTCAGCAGTTCTCCAACTTTGGTTTTGAATCTTATTACACTCTTAAAAATTACTGAGAACCTAAAGATTCAAAAGAAATCTTTTTTTAACTGATAAACAAACTTAATAAGGTGCATATGTGCGTGCTCAGGCATGTCCAACTCTTTATGACCCCATGGACTGCAGCCTGCCAGGCTCTGTCCATGGGGTTTCCCAGGCAAGAATACTGCAGTGGGTTGTCATTAAACAAAAAATATTAGAACTGATAAATGAATTTAGCAAGGTAGCAGGATACAAGATGAATTACATAAATCTATTATATTTCTTTAAAAACAGTATCAAAGTGAAAAATAATCCCTTTTAAAATCACATTAAAAAAAAAAACACACAGGAAAAAACCTGAGCTAGGAGGAGAAAGACTTATATGCTGACAACTATAAAACATTGATAAAGGAAATTGAAGATGATTTTTAAAAAAATGTAAAGCTATCCCATGCTCCCAGACTGGAAGAATATTATTAATGTGGCCATATTATCCAAAGCAAATTACATATTTAATGCAATCTCTATCACAGTACCCAAACATTTTTCACAGAACCAGAAAAAAATGATCCTAAAATGTATATGGAGCCACAGAAAACCCGGAATTGCCAAAGCAATTCTAAGGGAAAAGAGCAAAGCTGGAGGTATAACCCTCCCAGACTTCCGACAACACTAGCGTATCAAAACAGCTGATACTAGTAACGAAAACAGACATCCGGATCAATGGAACAGGAGAGCCCAGAAGAGAGAGCCCAGAGCCCAGAAAACAGAAGAGAGAGCCCACACCAGTTAATCTTTGACAAAAGAGAGAAAAAATGGAGAGAAGACAGTCTCTTCAGCAAGTGGTGTTGGAAAAGTTTGAAAGTTGCATCAAAATCAGTGAAGTTAGAACACTCCCTTTTATTTTTTTTCTCCCTTTTACTATACACAAAAATAAACTCAAAATGGCTTAAAGACTTCAATAAGACATGACATTATAAAACTTCTAGAAAAGAACACAGGCAAAACTCTGACATAAAATTGTACCAATGTTTTCTTAGGTCAGTTTCCCAAGGCCAAAGAAATAAAAGCAAAAATAAACAAATGGGACTTAGTCAAACTTGTAAGCTTTTGCACAGCAAGGGAAACCGTAAACAAAACAAAATGACAACCTACAGAATGGGAGAGAATATCTGCAAATTATGCAACCGACATGCAGCTCAACATCCAAAAAAAACCCCATAATCATAAAAGTGAGAAGACCTAAACATCATTTCTCCAAAGACATACAGGTGGCCAAAAGCCATAAGAAAAGATGCTCAATATCACAAATCAAAACTATGATGAGGTACTACTTCATACCAGTCAGAACGGTCATCATTGAAAAGTCTACAAATAAATGCTGAGGAGGGTGGGGAAGACAACGGAACCCTAAAACACTGTTGGTGGGAATGTACACTGCGACCACTAAAGAGGACAGGAAGGAGGTTCCCTAAAAAAACTAAGATGCCATACGATCCAGAAATCCCCCTTCTGGGCAGATACTTGGAAAAGATGAAAACAAATTTGAAAAAATTAACACACCCAATGTTCACAGCAGCACTATTTACAATAGCTGAGACGTGAAAACGACCTAAGCATCCATCAACAGATAATGGATAAAGAATGGCACATATACACAATGGAGTATTACTCAGCCACAAAAACAATGAAATAATGCCATCTGCAGCAACATGGGTGGACCCAGACACACTCAGGCAGTCAGAGAAAGACAAATATCATGATATCACTAATACATGGACTCTAAAAAAATGATACAAAGGAACTTATTTACAAAACAGACTCAGATGCAGGGAAAAGGCATGATTACCAGAAGGGAAAGGAGATGGGGAGGGACAAATGAGGAGTTTGGGATTAACAAATACACACTATATGTGTATAAAACAGATAACAATAAGGACATACTGTATAATACATGGAACTATATTTACCTTACAACAATCTGCAATGGAGAAGAATCTGAAAGTGTGTGTGCATTAATACATATCTAAATTACTTTGGTACATACCTGAAACTAACACAACGTTGTAAACAACTATACTTCATCAAAAAAAACAAAAAACAAAACACTGAGGCCCCAAAGAGTTTTTGTAGGATGTTATCTAGTAATAGTATCATACTAGGAACTAAAACTGATAAATTTTAAGAATTCTTTTATTTATTTACAAATACTAGGAACTAAAACTGATAAATTTTAAGAATTCTTTTATTTATTTACAAATAACAAAAACCCATAACACAAAACTTGT
Organism: Bubalus kerabau; assembly: GCF_029407905.1. Taxonomy (NCBI): domain Eukaryota; kingdom Metazoa; phylum Chordata; class Mammalia; order Artiodactyla; family Bovidae; genus Bubalus; species Bubalus kerabau. The sequence continues at coordinate 18,610,875 of NC_073635.1, read as the reverse complement.
ATGATAACATAATTTTTATAAAAAATATAATGTTTTTCTTTAAAAAAAAAAAAAGTGAGAGGCATGGCATTGTTTTACATTTTTTGTCAATTTCTTCCATATCTAGCTTACTAGGAGAGAGCTAGATTTTCTTATCTGCTTTGCAGTCAGTCACTCTACTAGAGTGACCTATAACACGCAGTTTCTGGAAAACTCCTCTGTACACTCAGCAAAGAATGAGGATGTGACAAAAGCGACTCTGACCTTGAGGACTTCTCTGGACCATACTGAGAACCGCTGCCCTAGTCTAATCACATTTCACATACAAGGAAGTTGAATCTCGAGAGAGATCAACTGAGATCCAAAATGGTAAGGCCTGTTAACGATGGGATACAGATCCTGGATGGTTTAACTTGCTTCCCTAGGTTTACATTCCCAATCAGAAATACACCCAATGACCTGTCCTGTCTGCTCTAGTGGTAGGAACTGTCAAAATATATTGACAACAACAACAAAACAGGAAAGGAAAACCAACAAATGCGATAAATTCTGTGTTAGCACTTGAATTAGGATCTCTACTAGAACTGAAACACTAAGACAAATTCTACTGCACTCTCCTCCACACACACTGGAAGTGACACATCAATACCAGAGAAATACAGAAAGCGGAATTACCATTTATAACATCACCAGTTACCACATTTTCTGAATCTGAAACACAGTTCATGACACAATCTCTCACAAGTACTGAATGAAAAGGTGTTGGGTATATTAAGAGACTACAAATAAACCGTCCATCACGTGGGACTTTTCAGGTAAAATGGAGTTGTTCTGAAATGTAGATATTTTTTATTCTTTAACAGGACCTTATTTTGCCTTTTATGTATTGGGTTGGCCCAAAAGTTCTTTTGATTTTTAAGCAAAAATAAAAACCACATTTTTCACTTTCACCAAGAACTGAACTGAACAATGTATTCACCATTTTGTTCCACTACCTTCTGCCATTTTTCAGGCAACTTCATAATTCCATCTTCCCAAAACTTTTTATCTTTTTGAGCAAAGAACTGTTCCAGGTGCCTTTTGCAGTCTTCCAGGGAACTGAAATTTTTTCCATTGAGAGAATTTTGTAAAGACCGAAATAAATGGTAATCTGAAGGTGCAATGTCTGGGGAATATGGTGGAGGAATCAGAACCTCCCAGCCAAGCTGTAACAATTTTTTTCTGGTCATCAAAGAAACATGTGGTCTTGCATTATCCTGATGAAAGATTATGCATTTTCTGTCGGCTGATTCTGGACGCTTTTCATTGAGTGCTGCTTTCAGGTGGTCCAACTGGGAGCAGTACTTCTTGGAATTGATTGATTGGTTTTCTGGAAGGAGCTCATAATAAAGGACTCCCATCCAATCCCACCATATACACAACATCACCCTCTTTGGATGAAGACCGGCCTTTGGCATGGCTGGCGGTGGTTCATTTCGCTTGTCCCATGATCTCTTCCGTTCCACATTATTGAACAGTATCCATTTCTCATTGCCTGTCACAATTTGTTTTAAAAACGGAACACTTTCATTACGTTTCAGTAGAGAATCACAAGTGGAAATACGATCAAGAAGGTTTTTCTGGCTTAACTTAAGTGGAACCCAAACATCAAAGCGATTAACATAACCAAGCTGGTGCAAATGGTTTTCAACGCTCGATTTGGATATTTTGAGTATGTCGGCTATCTCTCGTGTGGTATAATGTTGATTGCTCTCAATTAATGTCTCAATTTGATTGCTATCCACTTCAACTGGTCTACCTGACCGTGGCGCATCATACAGAGAGAAATCTCCAGCACGAAACTTTGCAAACCACTTTTGACATGTTCGCTCAGTCACAGCACCTTCTCCATACTCTGCACAAATCTTTTTTTTGGTATCTGTTGCATTTTTACCTTTCTTGAAATAATCAAGCATAATATGCCGAAATTGTTGCTTTTTTTCTTCCATCTTCAATATTAAAATGGCTACCCCCAAATTCACCAATTTTGATACGTTTCTTTTAAAAAATGCACATTGCTGTGACAGGTGTCACAATACAATCTCACAAAATTGTTTTAAATGAAGTTAGAGACAACTAAGCAAGACTATAGTCACCATACAAAAAAAACCCTAACTGAACTTTTTGGCCAACCCATTAAAAAAAACAAACCAACTCAGTCAATCTCCTTGTTCACCTCTAGGTGACTTCCTTTATATCCTAGCAGATGATCCAAATCTTCTTTAAAAGGATCATAGCCTTGTTCTTTTAAACAACGTAGTCCCCAGAAAAGCTGGTCCAGGGGAGGAAATTCTTCCCAAGGAACCCACTCCCAACCTAGAAAAGAAAGACATTAAAGCAATTTCTTCAGTTGAAAGGAAACAAAGCATATTCATTTTGGCTAGTTAACCTGTACTAAGAAAAATTAATTTAAAAAGTGATTTTCTACTAATAAAATGAAGCGCAAGAGTGATGCTACACATTATCTTGGCTATACAAACATAATTTTCAGTGGCTCAGCAGTAAAGAATCTGCCTGTGATGCAGGGTATGTGGCAGGAGCTGTGGGTCAGGAAGATTCCCTGGAGGGCATGGCAACCCACTCCAGTATTCTTGCCTGGATAATCTCATGGACAGAGGAGCCTTGTGGGCTACAGTCCATGGGGTCGCAGAGAGACATGACTGAGCGTGCACAGATGCTCACTATAGGTGAATGTTTAAATATTATATTAACAACAAAAATACAATGATTATTAAGAATTCTATGTTCTAAATTAGTTTATGATTACATGTATATATCTATGTGTAATTGCTGTTTCTTTCATTAAGCATTTCTCTGCCTATAAAATACAGATACGTAGTTTCACTCTGGGAAGGAAGGAGACAAAGAATCCATGAACCTGGAACGAGTTCTGGAAGGGCTGATCAGTACCTGTGACCACACAGTATGGGGGGTAGGGGCGAGGAGAGGTGGGGGACGAAGAGGGGAGGCACACACTAACCACGTGTTGCAAGATGCTCAGTTAACTGAGCCTCCTAGAGAAGGAAGCATCTGGATAATCCCTCTAATTATAATCTGACGGCTGGAGGAAAGATGCAGTGACTAGAAGACTGAAGCAGGCTGTTCAGATCCAGGGCCTGATGAACACGGGGCAGAGTGCATGCCTCTATTATAAATAAAACAAAGAGCCCCGAGCCACTGTACCTTGGCCAGTTATCAGCTCCCCTAGTGAATCTGGTACAATCCTGCTTCCCATTCTTAAGGCGTGAATAATTTTTCTTGTACCCTAGTCCAGCTGAAGGCCTTTGGATCCTTCTTGTGTTTTTCTTCATGTGATATCATGAAATAAGAAATATGTATTTGGTCTTCATCCCTGTTTCCTGGCAGGATTCCTAAAACCTTTGTATTAATAATTTCCTGAGTGACAGGGATCACTCACTTATGTTTTCCATAATAAGCCCCTTTCAACCAAGGCTGAGTTAATGTTAATGAGATGGCTGGTGGCTCCTACACCGTTTCGGGAAGTGGGTGCTGACTAGAAGACAGAGGCATCATCACAGGGTTGACCCCCACACTCCACCTTAGGGGCGGGGAGAGGGGCTGGAGGTTTGAGTTAATCAATGGGCAATGGTTTACTCAATCACAATAATAATAATCCCATAACGTAATGATCCTTCATAAAAACTCCACACAACTGGGTTCAGAAAGCTTCAGAGTTGAACACGTGAAGCTGCTGGGAGGGTGGTGCATCCATGCCCCCGACCCCATACCTTGCCGTGTTGTTGTTTAAACCCTGTCTGACTCTTTTGCGACCCTATGGGCTGTAGCCCATCAGGCTTCTCTGTCCATGGGATTATCCAGGTAAGAATATTGGAGTGGGTTGCCATTTCCCACTCCAGGGGATCTTCCTGACCCACAGATCGAACCCCCATCTCCTGCACTGGCAGGTGGATTCTTTACCTATGAGCCAGCAGGGAAGCCCCAGGGACAAAGTGTAGTACACAGTAAATAAAAGGATATCAATTACTGTCATTAAAGCTTTCAGAGCACTCAATTCAACCAGAAGGCAACAGATTAGGTGTTTTGCAAGTTAATCATTTTCTATAAAAGAAAGTTACTATCTCTCTAGGAAGGCACATTAAATGTTTTGCTTAAAAAAGTCAGTTTGAAACAAAATTAAACACTAGCAATAAAACTAACACTGAGTACTTACTGTGTTCATTAGGACCGGCCCACTGTAGGTAATAACTCATTTCATCCTTACAACAACCCATCTGAGGTAGCTACTATTATAACAAATGAGAAAAGAGGCCCAGAGGCCTAAAGAACTTGGCTGGAGGTCACAAATCTCTGAGCGGAAGAACCAAGCAGTCTGGCTCTAGACCCATTCTCTTTCCTGTTCTATCCTTATGTCTTCAGAACTTAAGTAGAGTTAAGCTCTAATTAAAGTATAATTACATTCTAACTCTCTTCATATGGTGACATAATCTTCCTTCAGACATGCTCTCGTAGAAAACGCACTATTGTATATAATTCTCTTACTTTCATTCTTTTCAGGCTCTACATTCTTTGGTTCTGAATCATGAGTCAGGTCCACCTCTCCTTTCATTAAAATAGTGACATAATGGTAATTCTCTTTCTCAATGAAAGAATTCACAACCGAGGCAAAGCGAACATTTTTCAGGTGAAGAGCTGCTTCTTCCCAGGTTTCCCTTTGAGCACATTCTTCCCAGGTTTCACTGGAAAACAGAAACACACCACCATATTCGATTCTATTTATTCATTTTTTTTTTTTTTAGCCATGAAATTTCTGGCTAGAAATTTCCAGTGTAACCCCAAAGAGCTGTAATTGATCCATGCTTTAAAACAATAAATCAACAACCCTTAGATACTGTTTAGCCTGTATCTAGTTATCTGAAGACCAAAAGGACTTCATATTGAACAACAAAAAATGAACATTTAGCCAATCCAGCACTAGTTCACTTGCCCGGAAGCAGCATGCAACCAGGAGGTGGTCTGATGTATCAGTTAAGAGCACAGGCCTTATAGTTAACTAGACCTAGGTTTGAGTTCAAAGTCCATTCCTTTCCACCTTGGATTAGTAAAAAGATAATGCTACTTTCTTACAGGCTTGTTGTAAGTGTATCAAGAAGTAAGTAAAGTCTTTTCCAGTAGGTTCAGAATTTCAGTTTATGCCTCAAAATTGAGAACAAAAGGCATTCACAAAATATTAAAATACACTTATGTGATTAGTTCACCTTCAATATGATCCATAATAACTAGATATTGACAAGAACTGATACTCTAAAAGTTACCAAAACCTGCATATAAATTAAAACATTTCACTGTACAGTTTTCATACATGAAACAAGATTAAAAATATATAGTATCCCCCTTTAGAAATGGTTCCAAATGGAATTTTATAGTCAGATAAAGTACGTGAGTATCAAGTGAAAACAAGTATGAAAAGAAATCTGTGTGGTTCAGTGACTTTTATTTTAAATTTCCTTATATTTATGAAGCACTTTAGTATGTGAGATATCCAGCAAATAAAATACTGTTTCTCTATTTTTCCTACCTTGACTATTTCTCTAATTATCTAATCTACCCTCACTCTACCCATTAGACAGATCTTTGTGGAAGGAGGAAAGTTGTGAGTTTTCAGGCTGTAGGAATGTTCCCTTTCTTCCTGATGGGGGGCCAACTCTGCCCCCAAACCAACCAAGAGGCTCTCCAAGAGAAATAAATGGTCATGGAGACGGGGTGACCACTGACTCTCAAGGAGGCACCGGTGCGTCACCCCCACTTAAAGGGTTGAGCTGTGGAAGCATACAGGGCTGCCGGTGCCTCAGAGCAGAGGACCAGCAGGGAACGAGCTGGGGAAGTCTGAAGTGCGCCCCGAGGTGTGAGGGATGCACGGGAACACAGCAGCTCATCCCCACTTTAGGCATTTGGACGGTAGGGGACTGGCGAAAGCAGCCCACGATGGCTGAGCAGAGAAAATAAGCGGCGGTGAGAGCATCATGTTTTCTTCGGGCTAAGTAGATGCTGTGAGACTACTGGGAACCCGGCAGAAAGAAGATGTAGCGCGGTGTGCTAGCTAGCACCAGGAGCTGGCGGCTCCTGGTTTTGGTCACCTGTGTCAGGGAACTGTGCAGTGCAGAAATCCTTGTAGGATTGGAGGACTTCCAACCAGCCACCAAACACACCCTCAGAAAGAGCGCACACGTTAATACTGCACCCAGAGGGCACATGGAGCGCAGCAGCGCCACCCAGGGAACGCTCCGCGCCCTCCCCTCCGACCTCGGCACTCTCGGGAGAAAGAAATCAGAAACACTGAGAAGAGGCGGCGGCAGAAAGAGAGCAAAACATGGGCCCGCACCTCCTCTCCCCACCACAAAGGAAACACAAACGCCTGGAAGAGGACCAGAATACCAAAATACTACTTTTATTTTTCTTAATTTTTGCGATGTTGTGTTGGTTTCTGCCACACAACAATGCCATCAGCCATAAGTGTACATCCCCCCTCCCTCCATCCCGTTGATGGTGGGACAGGCTGAGACCTGGGACCCTTATGTCTCCTCTCCTCTATCCGGCAGAACAAAAAGAAATAATGAGGGACCCAAAATAAGTAGACCAGCGCACATCTGCCATGCACAGCTGGCACAAATTATAAACAAGATTAAAAAACCCAACTGCCACTTGTGAGCCGCCAGGAGCAAAAGCAGGGTACCTCACATGATTTCTGCACCCAGCACCATCAAGGGGTGTGCTTGTCTGTGCAATTTGATTTTTAATCTAGTAGTTTTATTATTTATTAAGTGATAGCTTGCTGCTGCTGCTAAGTCGCTTCAGTTGTGTCCTACTCTGTGCGACCCTATGGACTGTAGCCCGCTAGGCTCCCTCTGTCCATGGGATTCTCCAGGCAAGACTGCTGGAGTGGGTTGCCATTTCCTCCTTAATAAGATCTTCCCGACCTGCTTCTGTTAAATCTCCTGCATTGGCAGGCGGATTCTTTACCACTGCGGCACCTGGGAAGCCCCTTGAACGTTTCTGATGCTGTTTATCTGCTGCAGAGGTCATCCTTATTCTCACCATGAGATAGGATGGGACCCTTTCCGGGGATGCTCGCACCTGGACAGAGTTAGAGACTAAAAATAACGCATGCACAGTTGGGGCAATTAAAGACAAACTACAAAAAAAGCCACAAACCTACAGCCATTTTTGAGTTGCTCAGAGCGAAGCAGGGTTACCAGGCATGATTTCCACATACAGAACCACCAAGGGAGCAGGCAGACCACTTAAGTTAACCGCACCTTCTGCGCAACCCGCAGATCCATACCTACGCCCCACTCCATTTAAGAAACCAGCTCACCACCACCTCCCGCTCCAGGAGAGCGAGCAAGGGCACCTGTTTCTTGTTCTCGCTCCCTCCCTCCGGCTACAGCACGAGCCCCGACAAACCTCTGCCTAAATTCCTCCTCTGGCATCTTACCAATTTCTATCGATTAAAGAGTCCAAGAGCCTGGGTGAACCCACCTTCTAGGTCAAGCTCAGCCTTTCTTCATTCACCCTTGTGTAGAACTAAGCTTTCTCTGTCGGTCTGACACCTCAATTCACAGAAAGTCAAAGCAGAGAGGGAGACCTTAGGGAGTACTTCGGGCGATTTCCCCGTTTTAACGAGGGAGGTACAGAGGCCCAGGGTTTCCGTCAACCATTCGCTTGGTTGGAGCGCTACGAAGACTTACGGGAGCAGGAAAAGAACATACCGCCTGCGTTTAAATAGCCAGCAAACCGTGCAAACGTTTGACGGGACAACTACACTACTCGAGGCCTGTAAATACGCACTTCCGGCCTTTCAAGCGCAAGCAGCAGGAAAAAGACAACTCACAGCGCCCAGCCGCGTCAGGGGTCGAGAGGAGCTGACCCCTCGAGGGCAGCTCGCACGCGGACGTGGCGACTCCTGCTCCTGCCTCGCCCAGAACAGCACCCCCTGCCGGCCTCAAGCGAAAAGACAAACGCGCGAGAAGGGACGCAGCGTCAGCGCGCACTCACGCACGGATGCGCGCAGGCGGCGACGTCGTCCTCTGCGCGCCCGTTTTGTTTTCCCAGTCAGCCAGGCGGCTGCTTACCCGAACTCCAAGTGGCCCCCGGGAAGCTGGAAACTGCCGGCTCCGAACGACCCTTTCCTCTTCCCCAGGAGGACACAGCGAGGATGCCTGCCGCTGGTCACCACGACGCCCACTCCGACCCCCGGGCGCCGCCCCCGCGGCTCCACGCTGGCCGTCATCGCGCGAGAGGACCAGGCCGGCCGCGACGGGAAGTGACGTTAGGCTCGCCCCGCCCCCGCAGCCGCTGCCAATCTGCCTGAGCAGGTGAGGGCCTGCAAACCTGGCCTCGGTGGTCTGCGTGTCTACGTCTCTGCTTCACTTTGTGATGTTTGTTTCCTCCCGGGGAACTGCGCGGCCGGAGTTTTTCGTTTAAACGAGTGCCGTTTACTGTGGATGTTTCAACTTTCATTATCTGTTCAGATTCCTCCGCGCGCTTACCAGCCACCTACTTTTTTATAAACCTCTGTGTCTTTGCACGTCCTTTTTTTATTTTTATTTTTTTAAATGAGGTTCACTACAGTTAACTCATGCTATGTTCAATCGCTCAGTCGTGTTCGACTCTGCGACCCCTGGACTGTAGCCCTGTCCAAGGGAAGAATACTGGAGTGGGTTGCCATGCCCTCCTCCAGGGGATCTTCCCAACCCAGGGGATCTTCCCAACCCAGGGGATCTTCCCAACCCAGGGGATCTTCCCAACCCAGGGGATCTTCCCAACCCAGGGGTCGAACCCAGTCTCCCACACTGCAGACGGATTCTTTTACTGTCTGAGCCATCACGGAAGCCCAAACTCATGCTACTGTATCTCTAATCAGTGTAGTATCCGAGCAAGGACAAATGGTACAGAAACACCGTGATACAAGAGTATTAACAAATCATGGGAAGAAAATTAAGGACTAATTAATCAGTTACGCTGGGACAAATTAGTTTTCTATTTACCTTTCCAGTTTGCATGGCATGCACCAACAAAAAAATCCCAGCTGAATCAGAGTTGTTTGGTTTCTGGTTGGGGAGGATCTTTTCTTAAATTTAATTTAAATTGTTTTACTTCTAAAATAATGTGCACATAATTTTAACAGGTGGTACAAACAGTGGAAGAATAACCTCATTTTCTACTCCTGCTTCCATTCACTTTTAATTCTGAGCTGTTATTTCTGATACTTGCTTACATATTTTTGAGTAATATGCTTACGCTGCATGTTATGGTAAATGAACTGATTAAACATTTTTAAAGCATCTCTTCTTCCACCCAGAAACTCAGAAGCCTTCAGTATGTTGTGTCCATAAAGATACTCCGTGGTACTTTCCCAAATAAAAATTGGCAACATATGAAAAGGAGACTATTGATATATCACGGCTAAATGGGGTTATTTCCAGAAATACAAGTCAGGCTTAATATTTGAAAACTCAATGTAATTCACCATTCTAAAAAAGGGAAAAAGTAAACAAATATAATCATCTTAAGAGATGCAGGAAAATATCTGATAAAGTTCAGTACTCATTCAAGATTTAAGAAACAAGCAAATGGGAACCATTAAAAGGGTGCCACTTACTGAACTATATGCTTAAAAATGGTTAAGATGATAACTTTTATGTTATATGAGTTTTTTTAAAAAAATATTTATTTATTTGGTTGTGGCAGCATGCAGGATCTTTTAGTTGTGGCAGGTGGGATCTAGTTTCCTGATGAGGGATTAAGCCCAGGTGCCCTGTTTTGGGATCTGGAGCCTTACCCATTGGACCACTAGGGAAGTCCCAGAAAAGATATTAAAAAAAAATAATAATAATAATAAATGCCAGTAGAACAATGTGACATACAAATGTTAAAAGAAAGAGCCTTGATCTATATCTGGCACCATATCTAACAAGTCATACCAGGACTTCCCTGGTAGCTCATCTGGTAGAGAATCCCCCTGCAATGCAGGAGACCTGGGTTTGATCCCTGGGTCAGGAAGATCCCCCTGGAGGAGGGCATGGCCACCCACTCCAGTAATCTTGCCTGGAGAATCCCATCAACAGAGGAGCCTGGCGTGCTGCAGTTCATGGGGTCGTAAAGAGTTGGACACGACTGAGCGACTAAGCACACATAACAAAATGGATTAGACCTACATAAAAACAGCTTAAAGTATAAACTTTCTAGAAGAAAATGTAAGAAAATTTTTGTGATTTTGAGCTAGGCATAAACTTCTTAGATGTGACACCAAAGACATGATCCGTAAAAGAAAAATTGTTAATTTGGACTTCATTAAACTTTAAAATTTACTCTGCGAGACATTGCTATGGACTGAATTGTATTTTCCCACAGACATATATTGGAGGCTCGCCCCCTCAATTATCTGATTGTGGAGGCTTTAGGAGGCTTGGATTCCCTGGTAACTCAGGTGGTAAAGAATCCGCCTGCAATGCTGGAGACCTAGATTCAACCCCTGGGTGACGAAGATCCTCTGGCGGAGGAAATGGCACCCCACTCCAGTAGTCTTGCCTGGAGAATTCCACGGACAGAGGAGCCTGGCAGCCTGCAAGTCCATGGGGTTGAAAAAAGTCGGTACATGACTGAGTGACTATCATTCACTCACTTAGGAGGCTTAGATGAGGTCATAAAGGTGGGATCTTCATGATGGGATTAGTACCTTTATGTAAATGGGCTGCCGTCTACGGGGTCGCACAGAGTCGGACACGACTGAAGTGACAGCAGCAGCAAGGCCACCAGAGAGCTTAGCTCTCTGTCCACACCATGTGCAGACACAGCCAGAAGGTGGCAGTCTGCAAGCCAGAAAGAGAGCTCTCACCAGATACTGAATCTGCTGGCATCCCCATCTTGGACTTCTCAGGCTCCAGAATTGTGAGAAATAACTGTCTGCTGTTTAAACCACCCAGTCTATGATATTTGATTATAGAGGCTGATCTGCTAATACAAATTGTTTAAGAAAACGAGAAGACAAAATATAGGCTTCGGAGAAAATATTTGCAAAGCATATTTCTACTAAAGGACTGGAATAAGAATATGTAAGGAATCCTCAAAACCCAACAATAAAGCAAACAAGTCAATAAGTAAATAGTCAAAAGAATTGAAAATATTTGAAATATTTGAAAAGAATTGAAAATATTTCACCAAAAAGAAATATGGGTAGCACATAAGCACATGAAAAGATGCTCATCATTAAAAACTAAACTACACTGAAGTACCTGTACATATTACAATGAATAAGATTTTTAAAAAATACAAAAAAACCCTGGTATTACCAAGTACTGGTAAGCATACAGACTAATTAGACCTCTCATACATTGTTGGTAGGAATGCAAAATGGTACGAACAGTTTGGCAGACAACTTATTATTTCATATAATGTTGAGCATATGCTTATCACACAACCCAGACATTCCATTCTTTGATGTATACCCAAGAGAAATGAAAACATGTTCATTCAAAGACTTGTATGCAAATGTTACAGAAGCTTTATTCATAATCATCAAAAACTGGAAATAACTCAAATGTTCTTCAACTGTGAATGGATAAATCTACTATAGTATGCTCATACAATGGAAAATGACTCAGCAATACAAGGAACAACCAGCATGGATGGGTCTCAGGTGAAAAAAATCATATATAAAAAGCTACCTGCTGTTTGGATCCATTTATATGACACTCTGAAAGAGGCAAGGCTACAGACACATAAAACAGGTCACTCTTGGCCTGAGGCTGAGGGTGTAAAGAGGTTGAGCACAACAGGACCTGAGGGATTTTGGGGAGTGAAGCAACTGTCCTGGAACTGATTGTGGTGGTGGTAACATGGCTATGTGTTTGTCAAAGCTCAGAACTATACACTAAAATAGGTGAATTTTATTTTATGTACATTAAATCTCATTAACTCTGACTTAAAAAAACAACAACAAAAAAGCAGAGTGCACTTTGGACTTGGAAAAGTGAAGTGAAGTCGCTCAGTCATGTCTGACTTTTTGCGACCCCATAGACTGTAGCCTACCAGGCTCCTCTGTCCATGGGATTTTCCAGGCAATAATACTGGAGTGGATTGCCATTTCCTTCTCCAGGGGATCTTCCCAACCCAGGGCTCAAACCCGGGTCTCCCTCATTGTAGACAGATGCTTTACCGTCTGAGCCACCAGGGAAGTCGAAGAAAGGAAAAGTCAGGATGCAATTTAGCAATGGTAAGATTCAAGATCTTACAGAGCTTGGGACTTCGCTGGTGATTAACTCTGCACTTTCAATGCAAGTGGCATGGGTTTGATCCCTGGTCGGGGAACTAAGATCCCGGATGCTGGTGGCTTAGCAAAAAAAAAAAAAGGTATTTCAGAGCTAAACTGCTCTATTAACAATACCTGAAGTTGTCATCCTTGTGGGTGGGGTTGTGGAAATGATGACATCTCCTGGAAAGCTAGCGTTACGCTGGAGATAAGGGGAGGCAGTTTCCTCTGCTCACTGGGCCTTAGAGGATTTAGGGAGCCTGAGCTCTGGTGGGTGATGTTCATGGTCACAGCCCTTCTTGGTAAGGAGGGTAGCCTACTCCTAAAACACAGTAGGAAGTCTGGGGCTAATAGGAGTGTAGATAAGGAGATTCAGAAGAAGTCACATTTAGTAGCCAGTTTGAAGTTTTCCTTTGTTCTGTGCCCAGTTGTGTCCAACTCTTTGCAGCCCCATAGACTATAGCCTGCCTGCCTGGCTTCTCTGTCCATGGAACTGTCCAGGCAAGTATGCTGGAGTGGGTTGTCATTTCCTCCTCCAGGGGATCTTCCTGACCCAGGGATTGAACGGCTCTTTTATATTCTGCATTGGCAGGCAGATTCTTTACCGCTGTGCTACCTGGGAAGCCTGAAGTTTTCCCTTACTATGCTGTAGTTTCGTTTTACTATCCTGAAGCCTTCAATAAAATCTGGTTATACGTTACAGCCTGGTCTTAACTTGCCTTGACGAGTTAGAATGGGCCTGAGTTTACCCTCCTATGAAGGAATAAAGGAAAAAGAAGGGCATCAGGCCAGAGAGCTTTGAGAGAGCATCAAATGTCAAAGCCATTTGATCAAAGTCTTTGATCTTACTGCACTATGTACTCGGAGCTGTACTTAACACATTAGTGCCCTATACTTGAATACTTGAACAAAAGCTACTGTCCACATTATCATTTAAGGAAACTAGAAAAAAAATTTTTCTCAAAATCTTTATGCTGATTGACATGAAATACAAATGGTTATGAAAGGGAAAAGGCACCGACCTGATATTTAGGGATCCTACAAGAGAAGTATAAATCAGCCCACATGGATGTTGCTTACTCTATTTGGACAATCCACATAGCACAATTCCTTTCTGCAGGACTGCCGACCCATTGAACAGGGCATACCAATAGTTACTGCAGCATTAGAACCTGACAGATCTTATCACTGCATCTCTTCTTAGTTTACCTAGATTCTCAGCTGAAGGGTAAGGCTCTCAGGCACGGGGGACTCCCATGCCCAGTTCCAGGACTTCCTGGGAGGGCACACTTCTCCTCCCACCCATCCAGGCAAAAATATTGAATACCCACCATGGAGGGTGCTGGAATTCCCCCAGACTGACTATTTTGTCCAACTTCAATACATCGTTATTTTAATGAAAGTCTTGTTTATTTTCCATACATTTTCTATTTATTATAATTGAGTCAGCTTTTTACCAGAAGGTTATCTGATCTTCCCCAGTGGCTCAGATGGTAAAGAATCTGCCTGCAATGCAGGAGACCCAGGTTCAATCCATGGGTCGGAAAGATCCCCTGGAGAAGGGCATGACAACCCACTCCAGTATGCTTGCCTGGAGAATTCCAAGGACAGAGAAGCCCGGCGGGATATGGTCCATAGTGTTGCAAAGAGTCGAACACTACTGAAGCAACTTAGCACCGGCGGGATATGGTCCATAGGGTTGCAAAGAGTCGAACACTACTGAAGCAACTTAGCACACATGCGTAGACCAAAGGAATAGAACAGAGAACCAAGATATAAACCCTTGTGTGGTTAACCAGCATTGTCCAGCTATTAGCTCCTTCAGATCCTCCCACCCTCAGTGTTTCCACTGAGGTCACCTTCTTGTGGTGTTCCTCAGCCAGTGACTGAGATCACAGTTAGAGGCAGAGGTACAAGGCACTTTATCCCACATAGAATTTATTTAACAGGCTGTTTTTGCTCCAGAGCTCCCTACTGGGTTAGCAGTCTAGTGGTCAGGTTATTGTTTGATGGCTTCCCTGCTCAATCTTTTTCCCTCACTGTTTCTTAAGAAGCATCAATAAAGCTTCAGCACTCCCAACTCAATCTCTGTATCCACTTCATGTGTCTGTTGTCAGGCGGTGGTTTGTCTGGTGACTAGATGATGTAGGGTGGCCTCCCTTACTTGTGATTAGCAGGCTGTGGTTGGGATAAGAGGAGGAGTGAGTCATGTGTCGCTCATCATTCAGAAGGGCAGCCTGGACTTGTTCTCACGGTGAGTGATTCAAGAGCAGCAAAAAGGCAAGTCTCAGCACACAAGCACTTTTCAAGCTCTTTACATTTATTAACGTTTCATGTGCCAAAGCCAGCCACGTGGCTGGCCAACCTGATTTAAGAATGGAGAAAATAGCCTCGGCTCCTCAATGGGAACGTCTGCCAACTGAAACTGCGAGGTGTGGATGCCAGGAGAAGACTGTGGCCATTTTCATAATCTACCAGAGAGACCTTGGTAGAGTTAGCCAACTCCAGCTTTCTCTTAAGTAAAATGAGAATAATGAGTGCCTATGACAGCTGAAAGGGTTATTGAAAGACTTACATAGGACACAATGAGTAGAGGGTCTCCTGTGGTATATGCCTCACAGTGGGGCTTCCCTGGTAGCTCAGGGGTAAAGAATTACCCCCTGCCAATGCAGGAAACACGGGTTCAATCCCTGGGTCAGAGAGATCCCCTGGAGAAGGAAATGGCAACCCACGCCGGTATTCTTGCCTGGGAAATCCCATGGACAGGGGAGCTTGGTGGGCTGCAACCCTTGGGGTTGGAAAGAGTCACACATGACTTAGCAGCTAAACATCAACAACAAATGCCCCACAGCAGGCACTCTTATGTAGCTGTGCCTTGTGCTCCTAAGATACAAGAATGTTTGCGTCTTCATGGCATGTGTAAGTGACTATGTTTTGTAAGAGGTTGTATTGTTATTCCCAAATATCCACAGATCCCTTCCTTGTAAAATTATTATACACTCCTGTCTACTGCGCTGCATCCCCTGGAAGGAGTATAGGTGCCCTGTCACTAGGCTTAGCCATGTCACTTTCTTTAACAACAACAACAAAACTCCACAAAAACCAAAACCAAACCAAAAGGAGATTACAGTGTGCTAGTTCTTAGGAGAAACTTTAAGAACCATTGCTCTTTTCTACTAACTCACTTAATATTGTCCTCTGCCATGAGAATGTCAGGTCCGGATAAAGACTATTCCTTCGGCGCCAGTCCTAGAATGAGAAGCAAAATGGATGAGAGCCATAGCCGACCTGCAGCCCTTCGCATGTAATATGAATGAGAAATACACTTGTTGTAAGCCATTGAGATTTGCGGGGCTGTTTATTACTGCAGCATGATCTAGCAAAATCAAGTACATATTTCTTGTTCTTAGTTGGAATACAGGGTGTATCCTTGTAGATACTTCAAGTAAGAAAAAATTCTGTTTAATTTCAGAATTTCTCATCTAGTTTCAAACTTGTAGAACTCAGACTATTTATAATAATAGTTTAGTTATTTTCCCTTGGGTAACTTGTCATTGCCTGAGATTAACTGAAAATGTGTCTTTCTCTCATTAAAGTAGCAAACTTTCTTGTAGCCTTGAATTTTCCTTCTTCTATACTGTAGATCAATAGCAATATTAAGCCACACAGCTGGTGTTTTGCAAGTTGTTTACTTTTCTAACACATTTCATTTTATTAAATGGGTATCTATTGATTCTTCACAATTGCACCACTGCTGAAGTGACTAGAGATTATTTCCTTTGAAGTCTTATAATCCCTTTAGTTTGCAGCCAATTTTGCCCTGAGAGTAGATAGTCTGAGCCTGTGAGAAATTTAGAAGAGGCATAATATTTTTCTAGTGTTTTTCTAAAAAAAAAAATCAGTCAGGTATATTCAATATAGAAAATGTAGCCATGAAGAAATGTACAAAGAGGAAAACCAAATCTACCAGCCAGAGATGACTATGGTTAGCATTTATGCTGTATATCTCCAGTTCCTCTCCTAAGACACCACTGGAAAATTAATAAGCATCTTATCTATTCTCCTTCCTTCATATAAAATGGTAAAATCAACTGGGGCTTGAATACACCCTCTTCTAACAGAGCCAACTCTCTCTCCTTTTCTCTCCACCCTCCCTCCCTCTCCCCCACTTTAGCTACTGCTCGGCCTCTACTGTAGTACTTGAAAACTCATCTTGGGTGGAGGTATCCCGGGGTACAGCCCACTTCTGGAACAATGACTTTGACCTGGAACAAGGGCACTTGGCAGAGCTTCTCTTGAGGGCAGAGACTTTCCATTTCCTTTGCGCTCTATATCCACACCTTATTTCTACTGATGGAGGTGTAACGTGTGTGTCACTATTTTTGCTCACCCATTTCCCTTCCTTTTTTAAATTTTTATTTGTTTGTTTGGCTGTGCTGGGTCTTCTTTGTGGCACAAGGGATCTTGAGCTGTGGCACGTGAACTCTTAGTTGTGGCATGTGGGAGCTAGTTCCCCGACCAGGGATCAAATCCCGGGTCTCCTGTGTTGGGAGCTTGGAGTCTTAGCCACTGGACCACCAGGGAAGTCCCCATTCCCTTCCATACTACAACTGTAGTAACCGGAAATTCATTCCTACTTTTAACAAACATGTTTCAGGAACTTGCTATCTGCTAGAGATAGTGCTGGGCCCTGTGGTTAACAAGATGCAGCCTGTCCATCCAGGTTTCAATCGAGAGATAAAACCTTAGCTCTAAGTTTTCTCTTAAGTGAGTGAGTGACTATTTATTAGACTGTACCCTGGGCTAAACCCTAATCAGCGTTTCTCTGCCATCCCTTCCATCTCCTTGTCTTAACTGAAATCTGACTCTTCCTTAGGTTAGCACTTTCCCAGCCAAGATCACAATGAACCTGGAGGTTGCATTCGGCAGACCTGAATGCCATGCCTTTTGGGCTGATACAGTCCACTGGGTCACATTTTATGGAATGATTCTTCTCATGTGTCCCTTTGCCTAGATTAAATGTTGGCTGTTTATGCCCTTATACTCCACTGGCCTCAGGAATCAGCATTCCCAGTGCTAAAGAATCCACCTGCCAACGCAGGAGACACCGGTTCAATAAGATCCCTGGTTCGATCCCTGGAGAAGGAAATGGCACCCCACTCCAGTATTCTTGCCTGGAGAATCCCGTGGACAGAGGAGCCGGGTGGGCTACGGTTCATGGGGTCGCAAAGAGTTGGATCCACTGAGTGACTAAGTTTCTGTCTGCCTTCTGTTCACTGCCTCTTCCAGACCATTACTCCCTCACTCTCCGGCAAAAAAAATTCTCCTTTACTAAGGTTCATGCCTTTTGATCTGCTCTCCCATCTGTCTTCAGGTTCCTGTCGTATGCCCTTGTGGTTGTACTCTGTCATTCAGTGAAGACTTTGATGCTCAACTCACAGCCTTCTCTACCACATGTGCCATCCCCCTCCACGGATGACCCTCCAAGACTCGATTCATTTTCAGTGGCCTTTTCTCCACTTCTGTCAGAAGCTCCTATAGCCACACCCCAAATCTTACCATCATTTGAAACTATTTCCAAAGTAACAAATTTAAGCACTGATAAATGTGTGCATGCTAAGTCACTTCAGCCGTGTCCAACACCAGGCTCCTGTGTCCATGGGATTCTCCAGGCAAGAATACTGGAGTGGGTTGCCATGCCCTCCTCCAGGCTATCTTCCTGACCCAGGGATTGAAACTGGGTTTTTTGCAAATCCTGCATTGCAAGCAGATTCTTTACCACTGAGCCACCAGGAAGCCCCCTGATAAATGTGTAAGGACCTGTAATTGTGTCCTTCCCTCTTTAGCAGCCTAGTCAGGTTCAACACTGGGAAGAAGAACCCTGGGAGAGGGTAGTGTGTGGGCTGAGGTCTGGGGCTTATCATGCTCATGGTTGACAGAGAAGCAAAATCGAAGCTAAATAAGTTAACTCTTAACCACTTTATTGATGGCTTGGTCCTCTGCCTCTTTTTCATGCTGGTTCCTCTAGCAGTGTTTCATTATCTCTTAGTATCTGTGTTTTGTGGAAGAGGTTCTATGTTTGGAGGATGTGATGAAGGGTAGCTGCCCCATCCCACCATCTTCCAGCTCTGGCCCATCCTTCCTTCCCACCTTCTGTTCAGCTGCTCTCACTGTAGTTGTTCTTCCTCCTCCTTGGGACCTCTGGTCCACTGACACCCCTCCCACTATCTAATCCATCAGGCTTCTCGTCTTGGGTTCCATGGTTTCTTAGTTCCATAACATTCTTAACATTATATTAAACTCCCTTCACCCACTCGCACTTTCTCATCTCCACGTGGCAAAAACCCAGCCCAGAGTGAAACCAACTGTGTGCTGTCACTGTGGTTGCCCCTGAGCCTCCGTGTCTGCTGGAGAAAATGACACAATAGGCAGACTGTTGTCAGTATATAGTCAGCATCACCTCCTTCAGATGGGTTCTTCTTAACACAGCCCAGCCATCCTGGGGCTTCTCACTTGACTTGCTTTCCTACAGTCCATAATGAAAGCTTCAAAGCCTCTCCAGTCTCTTCAGATCTCTGACTTTCTCACCTTCTGCCTTTTTTTCCAGTAGACAGCTGTGACTCCTCTCCCTCAGAAAATCCAAGCTTTTGGATCAAACCTTATTCAGTTTTCTGGTACAAAACCTGCCACCCTGCTACTTCCGTATCCACTCTCTCAATGCTCCCTCTTGTGGCTTCAGAAGAGGCCAGTCCCCCCACGAGGGTTGTAAGATACCCTCTCCAGAAGTGTGATGTTATTTAATTGTCTTCTCTCCTGTATATTATTTAACCTCTTTCACTCAGCTGAATTGTTCCCATCCAATCTAAATATACTCACATCTTTTCCATCTAAAACCATGCAAACAAATATGAACAGAACATAATAGTCTAGATCATGGTCCTTTTTAACTGCTCTCATTAAACTGTGTTCCTCATCTTCAAAACACACATTTTAGTTTCAGTTATTTATTCATTACTGTGGGTATTTAGCTCATGCCTGCTCCTCCAATGGAGTATAAGCCATATGAGAGGTCATTGCTGTGTTAAGTTTTTGCTTTCCATTGTCTTCCCAGGTGCCCAGATCCACAGCTGCTTGAACACAGTTGACATTCAATCAATAGATATTTTGTGTTGAATTCCTTCATCCATTCAATACTTAATTTTTTTTTCAATACTTAATTTTTGACCAGCTTCCAGGCACTGAATTAAGCACCAAAGATAAAAATTTGCCTTGCCTCCAAGAACTCAAGTTCAGTGAGGAAAAAAGATCAAACCCTTGAGTGATTTCAGTATAATGTGATATGTACCATGAAAAGTCATACACAGGTTTCAACTTCAGCCTGGGTGGGAGTGGAGAGTGAGAAAAGGCAAATAAAGGCAGTTGAGAAAGGGTTCCAAGAAGAGGTACCTACTGTGTTGAGTCCTAAGAGCCAACGAGGTGGCAGTTGCCCAGTGAGTGATGAGGAAGACAGTGAACAGCATGTACACTGGCCCCAGGGCCATGACCTTTAATTGCAAAAGACCTCTAACTGTAAGGAGTTCAGTGAGTCTCCAGACTGTGTAAGAAGGAGCTGGGAGATGAAGAGATTTGGAATGCCAAGGAACCACTGATGGTCTTTATACTTGGAAGCACAACCGCACCTCTAAAGCTATTGTTGAAAGGTTGTTGTTGAATCACGCGAAGACACTGGGATTCTTGCCCCCGGAGGAGAAGAATTCAATCCGGGGCCAGAGACAAGGCTTGATCACTCAGAGCTTTTGTGTAATATAGTTTTATTAAAGTATAAAGTATTAAAGTATAAAGGGGATAGAGAAAGCTTCTGACATAGGCATCAGAAGGGGGCAGAAAGAGTACTCGCTTGCTAATGTTAACAATGAAGTTATATACTCTCCAATGAATCCAAAGAATGTCTGGAGGTTGTAAAGACCTCACCAGACCTACTCCCATAATTTACATTTTAAGATAACAGAATTAGCCAGAAGGTTTAATCCAGAGACTGTCCTCAGGCAGGATACATTATTGTTATATAATCCTTGTAAAGACCAGGTCTACTCCCATAATTTACATTTTAGGATAACAGAATTAGCCAGAAGCTTTAATCCAGAGACTGTCCTTAATCCAGAGACTGTCCTCAGGCAGGATACATTATTGTTATATAATCCTAAGGAATGTAGAGAAGGAAAAAAAGTTTGTCCTTTCTTCCTCCTTGAGAATTCCAGACCCCTCTCTCCTTGGGGACCCCTAGACTCCTTATCAACCTGCCTAGGAAATGACTCTCTCATTGTGATGCTGTATTTGCTATATTTGGGCTTCCTAGGTGGCTCAGTGGTAAGAAATCTGCCTGCCAAGCAGGAGACGCAGGTTCAATCCCTGGGTTGGGAAGATCCCCTGGAGAATGAAATGGCAACCCGCTTCAGTATTCTTGCCTGGGAAATCCCATGGACAGAGGAGCTTGTTGGGCTACAGTCCATGGCGACAAAAAAGAGTCAGACATGACTTAGCAACTAAACAACAACAACAACATCTGCATTGATTACTCCTCTGTGGGGGATGGACGGAAGAGTGACTGGGAGAATCTGGAGACACCTTTTGGGTTCCTCTTCTTCTTTTCAAATTTATTTATGTATGTGACTGTGCCCTGTCTTAGCTGGTTGTGACATGAGAACTCAGTTGTGGCCTGTTTGATCTCTTAATCATTCCTTGACTAGGGATGGAAGGAGGGTCCCCTGCTTTGGGAGCATGGAGTCTTAGCCACTGGACTACGAGGGAAGCCCTAAGTTGACCTTTAACTGGCAACATCAGACTAGCTTCTTTCAAGGTCACAGTTAAATCTTCAGCTTGCTATCTTTTAAGATGTATTAAAACCTTAAATGAGAAATAAATGATGTTCCAGGTCAAGAGATAAAAAGACCTACATTCAGTGTACCTCCTAATCCAGGCTTCAAAGTATATCTCTGTACTAGCCTGGGTATTTGGGTTATCAGTGTATTATTCTCCCCACCTCTCCAATGTCTATTTATTTTTTGTTCTGTTTTGTTTTTATTTCTTAAGCTAAATTGACCTTTGAATTGAGGGCTACATGAAACAGCTCTAGGGAGTATTAATACTACACTTACTCTAGTTCAGACAGTCGTTGAGTCATGTCCGACTCTTTACGACCCCAGGGACTGCAGCACACCAGGCCTCCCTGTCCATCACCAACTCCCGGAGTTTACTCAGACTCATGTTCGTAGAGTTGGTGATTCCATCCAACCATCTCATCCTCTGTTGTCCCCTTCTCCTCCTGCCTTCAATGTTTTCCAGCATCAGGGTCTTTTCAAATGAGTCAGTTCTTTGCATCAGGTGGCCAAAGTATTGGAGTTTCAGCTTCAGTATCAGTCCTTCCAATGAACACCCACGACTGATCTCCTTCAGAATGGACTGGTTGGATCTCCTTGCAGTCCAAGGGACTCTCAACAGTCTTCTCCAACACCACAGTTCAAAAGCATCAATTCTTTGGCACTCAATTTCTTTATAGTCCAACTCTCACATCCATACATGACTACTGGAAAAACCATAGCCTTGACCAGACAGACCTTTGTTGGCAAAGTAGTGTCTCTGTTTTTTAATATGCTGTCTAGGTTGGTCATAACTTTTCTTCCAAGGAGTAAGCGTCTTTTAATTTCATGGCTGCAGTCACCATCTGCAGTGATTTTGGAGCCCCCCAAAATAAAAGTCTGTCACTGTTTCCATTGATTCCCCATCTATTTGCCATGAAGTGATGGGGCCAGATGCCTTGATCTTAGTTTCCTGAATGTTGAGCTTTAAGCCAAGTTTTTCACTCTCCTCTTTCACTTTCATCAAGAGGCTCTTTAGTTCTTTGCTTTCTGCCATAAGAGTGGTTTCATCAGTATATCTGAGGTTATTGATATTTCTCCCAGCAATCTTGATTCCAGCTTGCGCTTCATCCAGCCCAGCATTTCTCATGATGTACTCTGCATATAAGTTAAATAAGCAGGGTGACAATATACATCCTTGATATACTCCTTTCCCTATTTCAAACCAGTCTGTTGTTCCATGTCCAGTTCTAACTGTTGCCTCTTGACCTGCATACAGATTTCTCAGGAGGCAGGTCAGGTGGTCTGGTATTCCCATCTCTTCCAGAATTTTCCACAGTTTATTGTGATCCACACAGTCAAAGGCTTTGGCATAGTCAGTAAAGCAGAAATGGATGTTTTTCTGGAACTCTTGCTTTTTCTATGATCCAGCAGATCTT
Organism: Bubalus kerabau; assembly: GCF_029407905.1. Classification (NCBI taxonomy): domain Eukaryota; kingdom Metazoa; phylum Chordata; class Mammalia; order Artiodactyla; family Bovidae; genus Bubalus; species Bubalus kerabau. The sequence continues at coordinate 18,588,274 of NC_073635.1, read as the reverse complement.
GGCAATTTGATCTCTGGTTCCTCTGCCTTTTCTAAAACCAGCTTGAACATCTGGAAGTTCATGGTTCATGTACTTTTGAAGCCTGGCTTGGAGAATTTTGAGCATTACTTTACTAGCGTGTGAGATGAGTGCAACTGTGTGGTAGTTTGAGCATTCTTTGGCATTGCCTTTCTTTGGGATTGGAATGAAAACTGACCTTTTCCAGTCCTGTGGCCACTGCTGAGTTCTCCAAATTTGCAGGCATATTGAGTGTAGCACTTTCACAGCATCATCTTTTAGGATTTGAAATAGCTCAACTGGAATTCCATCACCTACACTAGCTTTGTTTGTAGTGATGCTCCCTAAGGCCCACTTGACTTCGCATTCCAGGATGTCTGGCTCAAGGTGAGTGATCACACCATCATGATTATCTGGGTTGTGAAAATCTGTTTTGTATAGTTCTGTGTATTCTTGCCGCCTCTTCTTCATATCTTCTGCTTCTGTTAGATCCATACCATTTCTGTCCTTTATTGAGCCCATCTTTGCATGAAGTGTTCCCTTGGTATCTCTAATTTTCTTGAAGAGATCTCTAGTCTTTCCCATTCTATTGTTTTCCTCTTATTTCTTTGATTGCTGAGGAAGGCTTTCTTACTTCTCCTTTGTAGTCTTTGGAACTCTGCATTCAAATAAGTATATCTTTCCTTTTCTCCTTTGCCTTTCACTTCTCTTCTTTTCACAGCTATTTGTAATGCCTCCTCAGATAGCCATTTTGCTTTTTTTTTACTTACTCTAAGGATATTGTAAAAAATGATTTTCAGAAACTAACAACAACCAGCCCCCCAGTTCACACACATATACACACCGAACTCGTAGAAAAAGAGATCAATTTTGTGATTTTCAGAGGTGAGCAGTGGTAGAGAGCCGGGGTAGGGGGAATTGGAGGAAGGTGGTTGAAAGCTACAAACTTCCAGTTAATGTTAAATAAGTACTAGGGCTGTAATACACAATATGATGACTGTAGTTCAGCCTGCTGTATGGTAGATAGGAAAGTCATTAAGAGGGTGGATCTGAAGGGTTCTCATTACAGGCAGTGTTTTTTCTTTCTATGGTATCTATATGAGATGATGGATGTTAGCTAGACCTTTTGTGATATCATTTCACAATATATGTAAATCAAACCATCATGCTCTACACTTTAACTTATACAGTGATGTATATCTATTTCTCAGTAGAACTGAAAAAATATGTTTTCCATTATGTCCCATGTGACCTTACACTGATCCCTGTAAGAAACTCTTGCCTGATCTTAATATCAGATGTAAAGGTCCTGAGCAATGACCTATTTATGTATCTGCAATCAAATTACATAATTCACTAGTTGCATACAGAAAGGCTTATGGATCTGGTTTGGGTCCATTCTTAATAGGGATCATTATTGTCAACATACTTTCAGTGCTATTCCTGACCCAAATGTTGACCTTTTCACTCCTCTGTTTACATTTCACTTTAAGGTGAGAAGGTGAGTCAGGCAGCTTATGGGTGAAGAGCATTCTCGGAGGAAGGAATGACAGCTGTCTAAAGGTCAAGGCAGAAACATGCCTGATGTGTTTCAGAAAGAGCATGGAGGCTGGCATGCTCAGAGTGGAAAAAACAAGGGAGAGTAACAGGAGATTCAGTCTTAGTGGTTAGTAGGTCTGGACCATGGCTTTGCAGGTCATTTCGAAGAAGTCTGGCTTTTACCCTAAGACGTGCAAAGTGGCACGATTTAACTTGTATTTTCATAGGACCACTTTGGCTGCTGGGAGCAAGGGTAGAGCTGGGTTATTAGTTAAGAGGCTGTTGCAATAATGCAGGTAAGAGATGATAGTGACTTGGACAACAGTGGTATTTCTTTTTTTTAATTTTAGTTATTTGTGCTGGGTCTTTGTTGCTGCATTGACTTTTCTCTAGTTGCAGCAAGTGGGGGATACTCTCTAGTTGCGGTGTGCAGACTCCTCATTGTGGTGCTTCTTTTGTGGCAAAGCACACGCTCTAAAGCATTTGGGCTTCAGTAGTTGTGGCACTATGGACTCAGTAGTTGTGGTGCATGGGCTTAGTTGCCCCATGGCATGTGGAATTTTCCCAGACCAGGGATCGAACCTGTGTCTCCTGCATTGGCAGGTAGATTCTTTATCACTTGATACCAGAGAAGCCCAACAGTGGTATTAATGGAAGGATTGAGAAGTGCTGGGATTCTAGATGTATTTCGAAGGGGGAGTCTATAGAATTTGCTGATGGATTGGATATGCAAGAAAATGTGGGATGTGAGCAACTAGAAAAGTATACTTGACATTAACTTTCAGGAGGAGCAGGCTCAGGAAAGAAACCCAGGAGCTAAGTTTTGGATGTGGCAAATGCTACATAACTCAGTGAACCAGTACTTTTTTTCAAATGATCAATACATGCCGGTACAAAATCATGCATAGGTAAATATTCATTCAACATTCACAATAGATCAATGGATTTCAAAATAACAGGCTGAGAAATTCACTGATAGAGTTTCAGATTCTACATTGCAGCACATGTTTAAGGAACTATCATCCTTTGAGTTTCAGGGTAGTGTCAAAGACAAATATCCATAATTATCTGAAAATAATAAAAATAACAAAATACTCCCCTTTCCCCCCAATTACATATCTGTACATGTTTTCTTCACACACTTGAACCAAAACACATGTTGCAGTAGATTGAATGCAGAAATATATATGAGAATCTTACTGTTTAACATCTACTGTTAAGCCAGACATTCAAGAGCTTTGTAAAAATGTAAAACATTGCCACTCTTCTCATTAATGTTTTTTCTTTTGGAAATAATTATTTTTCATAGAAGCATACTATTTATGTTAACCTGTGATAGGTTATTTTAGTTATTTTTAAAGTAAATAAATCTAAATTTTCTCAATTCAAATTAAGATGGTACACAACATTGAGAGATAAAACCACAGAAACAAAAATTCTTTGGGATCCTCAACAAGTCTCAGGGTGTAAAAGCATTTTGAGACCAGGAAGTTTGAGAACTGCTGGTTTTGTCTGCTTTGCATAGCTAGCCTAGATTCTTATAATGATTGTAAACTTATCTCCTTTGGAATTCTTAGTCCTCATCAGGACCAGAGCCAAAGAGTTAGGGCTTACACCAGCTGGTTCTGTTACTATTCATAGGCGACAGAGTGGACACTAGAGACTGTGCCTTTACTTCTGTAGCCTTCACTTCCCAGGGTGCAATGGACCGAAGAATACAACAGCACCTGATCATGACCAGGAGCCAAAGGGAAGCCATTCTTCATGTTTATGAGATGGATTCCAAACCTTCAAACCATTTGGAATTGTCTTATGAAGCAATTTTAGATAAAGTTTCCTAAACAGAGAATTAATTTAAAGGCTCATTTAGAATAGGATATATGTACAATTTTAATATCCTATACTCCATTGAGAATTAAGTAAACCTCTTTTGTCCATTTTTCAACGGAGTTGTCTTTTTCTTTTAATGCATTAATTACCTATAATATTGCTAATTGTCACGTAAGTACCTTTATAGTTTGTAATATAAATGTGTTATGTTTCTACAGGTCAATCGACAATAATTAAAGTTAAATTTAAGGTCTGAATGGATTTATTTTCAAATGCCTGCTGATATCAACTGTACAGGAGACAAATGAATTCATTTATCAAGTTAGATACAACCTCAGAAAAGTAACACAGGAGATGTAACAGTTAATTCAGGCATATACTATCTTCTGTAGATTTGTCATAGAAATGATACTTCTGTTTCATTTGTTGCATAAATTCTATGATCAGTTCTTGAACAACGTATAGGATGGCTGCAAACCATTTCTTAACAGTTTTTCACAATGCTTGGATCACACTCTGAAATACTTTGGTTATAATGCACTTGCCCAGTGTTTTATAATTCCATGCTGAAAGTGAAAGTTTCTCAGTCGTGTCTGACTCTTTGATCCCGTGGACTATACAGTCCATGGAATTCTCCAGGCCAGAATGCCGGAGTGGGTAGCCTTTCCCTTCTCCAGGGGATCTTCCCAACCTAGGGATAGAACCCAGGTCTCCCTCATTGCAGGCAGATTCTTTACCAGCTGAGCCACAAGGGAAGCCCAAGAATACCGGAGTGGGTAGCCTATCCCTTCTCCAGTGGATCTTCCTGACCCAGGAATTGAACCATGATCTCCTGCACTGCAGGCAGATTTTTTACCAACTGAGCTATCAGGTCAACATCCCCATGCCGAAATGTCCTACTACTTATCGGAATAGGCTTTATAAAATTCTTGATCAGATAATAAAAAGACAAGAAATTAAAACGACAAATTCCCGTTACCAGTTTCATGATAAAATTCTTAAACTCAAAATTGATATTTACATTCAAGTCAACAATCTGAAAATTACCCGTGCAACTTGGCTAACCTGCTGTCTAGATTAATTTCATTAATTAAGTCATTGACTTATTCAGTGAACATTAATTGAGTGTCTAAAATACGTAATTGACTGTTAAAGGTCCTTTGTGCAGCAGGCGTGCTCAGTTGCTCAGTTGTGTCCGACTCTTTGCTACCCCATGGACTGTAGTCTGCCAAGTTTCTCTGTCCATGGGATTTCCCAAACAAGAATACTGGAGTGGGTAGCCATTTCTTTCTCCAGGGGATCTTCCTAACCCAAGGATCGAGCCTGCATCTCCTGCTTGGCAGGCAGTTTCTTTACCACTGCACCACTTGAGAAGCCCTGTTAAAGGTCCCAGTGTAATGAAAAAGACAAAATTCTTATGCTTATATTCTGTATTCTAAGTATAATCATGTAATTCCTAAGTGGGGTATTTATTTGGAAACTGAAGAACTATAAATGAGAATAATGACAACAGTAATAAGGAATATATTTTGAGAGCCATGTACCAGGCACTGTTCTAAATACTGTGTATTTCTGACAAGGAAATTCTTCTAACACATCACTGCACTCTCCTAGTTTCAGCCTCTTTCTAAAGTAACACCCTCATTATATTAGGGTGGGGAATGGAGGAAAGACAGCGACTTCTTGCGGCTATTGTTGTTGCTATTGTTGTTCAGTTGCTAAGCTGTATCTGAGTCTGACCCGTGGACTTCTTGCTGTGACTTCTACCATTTACCTTGTATGAATATGTATGTGTGTGTGTGTATGTGTGTGTGTCTGTGTTGGGGAGGGGTTGGAGAGGAGGGAGACTAGATTCCCTGTTTACTTCCTTCTTGGTAATTTTTGGTATTGTTTGTTCTTCACCACGAACTTACATTTCTGGTTTTACTAGTCACCTGGCTCCTTGGGTTTCTCTATTACAGGAAACCCCAAATTAAATTGCTCTTAGTACTGCCTAGGGGAAGGGCAAAGAGCTTTCAAGACAATGGGAGTAGAGTTGTTTGTAACAGGCAGCTCCACTTAATAACCAAACACAGAGAAACACAGCATTGTTCAATCTTGTAGTATCCTGGTACCATACCAGTCTTCTGTTTCGGGGGAGGAACTAAAATATAATCCATTTTTCAATGGAAACCATCCTAACTGAAATAAATCTGGATTCCAGAACTATTAGCTTCATATTTTCTTTATGTTCCTTCACAATTTGGGCTAACATTTGTCGAGCACTTATTCCAGCCACTGTTTCAAGCACTTTTATACAATTTAACTCACTTTGTACGCATGATGACTTTAGGCCTGGTTTTCATGTACATCTATTTCAAAGGCAGGGAAATTGGACTTCCCTGGCAGTCCAGTGGTTAGGACTCCATGCTCTCGTGCAGGACTCACAGGTTTAATTCCTGGTCAGGAAACTAGGATTCCCCATGCCACATGGGCAGAATAAATGAATAAACACTAGAGAACATGAGGCATGAACAGTTGAAGCAATTTCTCAAAGTTATAGAGCAGGCAAATCATACAGCCAGGATTTGGGTCCAGGCAGTCTAGCTCTACATCCCATACTCTTATCCACCTGATAGATGCACTGTGTCGTTGTGTTCTTTTCATTATATCACACGTGTGTAATTAATGCACTGACAAAGGTGCATGTTCAGAAGACAAACTGAAATTACCATGGAGTCATCACAGTGCAGGCAGACAAAAATGGAGTGGGGAGGCCAGTTCTTCCAGTTCACAGAGTCTTTGTTCTGCTCCCATTCTGCTGTTGAGCCTACCACCGAACTTTCTTATTTTCAGTTACTGTATTTTTCATTCCTAAAGTTTCCATTTGGTTCCTCCTTATATCTCCAATGGTTTGCTGAGGGATTTGATTTTTTTCGTCTGTTTCGAGCATGTCTATAATTGCTCACTGAATCATGGCTGCTTTAAAATCTTTGTCAGGTAATCTAATGTCAGTATCAACTCTGTGTTGGCATGTATTAATTGTCTTTTATTCATTCAGTTTGAGATTGTGTGGTTCTTCATAGAATGGATGCCTTCAGATGGAAATCTGGACAGTTTGTATGATGTTATGAGATTCGGGATTTTATTAAAACCTGTTCAGCTGTTTGTTTTTTTGACACTGCTCTGCCAAGGAAAAGGGGGTGCTGCCTAGATACTGCCAGGTAAAGGGAGAAGACCAGATTCTCCTCTTGGCCTTCACTGACCCCCAAGGTGGGGAGCTCCTTATTATTGCTGGGTGGGAATGGGAGTCCTGATTTCCACCAGCACCAGGGAGGAGGCAGTTTTATTACCACTGTACAAGGATGAAAGTACTGACTCTCTGTCGGGTCTCTTCTGACACCACCCCAGTGGGGAAGGAGGGAAGAACCTCAATACTTTTGGGTTGGGGCAGAAGACCAGGTTCCCCATATGATCTCCACTGAAACTGAGGGGTGAGGGGGCTCAGTGTCAGTGAAAATACGGTTCTCAGTGTTCTTTTCTGACACCACCTTAGTGGGGTGCTGGAGCACCTACCTGTAGTTTGCAAGGATGGAATCCTACTGCCCCCCCCCTCCCCGCCATACTTATTTATTTAGTTGGCTGTGCCAGGTCTTAGTTGCAGCATGTGGGATCAAACCCAGGCCCCCTGCATTAGGAGCATGGTGGAGTCTTAGCCACTGGATGGCCAGGAAAGTCCCAAGGATGGAATTCTTGAGGCTCTACTCAGACTTTGTTGGCATTGGTGGATGTGGGCCCACGGTTTTTCTTGTGGCGTTTGGCCAGAGCAGAATGTTGTCTGAAAATTTTCTATCTTGTTAGGCTGTACACTGCTTTGTAGTTACAGAGAACAGACTTTGGTGGGGGTGCTTTTTTAATTTTGGTCTGTACCCAATGGCATTTCTGGCTTGCTAGCTTCTTTAGCACTGATTTGGGATATACAGGACAGAAAAGAAAATCCAGAGAACTCACCGCCATGTTGTTCCTTGGTTCTAGGGATCCCTGGCTGGCTTGTCTTCTCTCCTGCTCTCAGAGTCTTGTTTTGATTGTTTTATATATAATGCCTACAGTTTTTAGTTGAACTAATTGGGGAGAATAGGAAAAGTACTTGCACTCCATATTCCCCACTGTTATTTATTTTGCTGTTCAAATTGTCTCATAACTGGCCACTGGGAGACCCTTCATACTGGCCTCTGTATATTTCTGATGTACTTCCATCATTCTTTGAATACACCCTAACTTTCTGGGCTAACAAAATATTCCAGGCTCATCATATACTTTCCCTGCTCAATCCTTAAGCAGCCATTTCTCTAAGAACTCTGAGTTCCTTCCAGTGGAGAAGGGTGGTTATACATGGGCACTAGATGTGCTTGCTGGTATTGATGGTTGCTGCTCTCAGGTCTTCTCCGTGAACAGAGCACACATATATATTTATATCTGTGATAGTCAGTCTTACGTGTCAATTTGCCTGGGCAATGGTGCCCAGATACTTGGTCAACCACTATTCTAGATGTGTCTATGAGGGTGTTTTTGTATGAGATTGACATTTAACTCAGTGGACTTTGAGAAAAGCAGACTGTCCTCCGTACAGTGGGTGGGCCTTACCCCATCATCTAAAGGCGTGACTAGAACAAAAGACTCACCACTTCCGAGAAAACGGAAATTCTCCAACTTGATGGACTTTGGACTTGAACGAAACATCTCTTTCATGTGTCTGCTGTCTGCTGGCCTTTGAACTTGAACCACTGCGTCAGCTCTTCTAGGGTTTCCTGCCTGATGACTCACTCTGTAGATTCTGGTCAAATCCAGAATCTAGCTCCATTATTGAATGAGCTAGCTCAAATGGTAAAGAACCTGCTTGCAATGCGGGAGACCTGGGTTCTATCCCTGTGTTGGGAAGATGCCCTGGAAAAGGGAAGGGCTACCCACTCCAATATTCTTGCCTAGAGAATTCCATGGACAGAGGAGACTGGTGGGCTACAGTCCATGGGGTCTCAGAGAGTCCGACACGACTGACAGACTAACACTTTCAATTTACCAAAATGAATCTCTCTCTCTCATTCATATCCTATTGGTTCTGTTTCTCTGGAGACTCCTAACAGTATATACTCCTAACACATATTTATACTTATTTATATATCTGTATATCGAAAACCATGAGTTTATGTAACAATTAACTCCAATTAAGAGAAAACTCTTTCCTTCTATATTTTAACTTCCTTCTTTGATAGAGAAAAACCTGGATCCCACAATTTTTAATATATTCACTATTTGCTTAATTCCTCGTACAAGTCTTTGAGAGATGGTAGTATGTATTTTGTTAATTTTCCAACAGGCAGAAGCGAAGTGTCCTGAGGATGGGGTCACTTTGCTTTCTAATTCGATAGGAGACTATAGATGTGGGGTGATGCTGGTTCGACCTCCAGGGAAGATATCCCAGGAGAGGAGCTGGGAGGTTGCCAAGGGCATAGCACACGCCCCTGGGGGTTTTAAAAGCCAAGTCATGGAAACTGGCAATAATGATTACAGGTTGTACAATATTTGTCTAACATTTTAAAGGAACTTTCAAATATTTGTTTTAGTTTGCTCCGAATTACCTTTACCTTACTTTTTTTTTTTTTTTTTTTACCTTACACAGCGAAAAGTACTTGGCCAATCTGATTAAACTAGGGTTTTGAGATGAGATCATCTTGGACTATGGTTGGTTCTCAATGTACGTGTATCCTTGTAAGAAAAGAGCAGAAGGAGATTTGACACAGATTGAAGAGAAGGAGGCAGAGGTTGAAGTCACATGGCTACAGGCTAAGGAGAGCTAGCATCCACTGGAAGCTGGAAAAGGGTTCAGAAAGCCCTGGCAGACTCTCCCAAATACTGAGAATATGATTCAGCTGCATCTGCAGGGAAGCACCAGCCTGCCAGAGGTTCCCACCCTCGTGCTATCCCTGGAGTCAAGGATTTTCAGTCTCCTTCTACTGCTCCTTGTTTTAGATTCCTGAATCTCTGTGGGGATAGAATTAAGTTTTGGCCTGGAGATGATGGCCTTGGCAAGTACACAGCAAGGGGACCTTCCTTAAGGAACCACCAGAGTGTCTTTCTTTCCTTCTACGTTCGTCTCCATTTTCTTGGGGGGCAGGATCCTTCCAATTCCATTTCTGAGGCATAAACTTTCCCTGAGTCCTACTGGACTTTGAGTTAAAGTTCCGTCTCTTGCATTTCAAAGCTCTTGAACTTGCAGTTCAAAACCTATCCTCTGCTGATCTGCATTATCATCCTTTTCTTTAGATGATGAATACTTTTAGCTAAATAGTGTAAGTAGTAAAGGATTAAAGAAAATAGGAGGGTATAAATCTCAGTTGTTCTCTCAAATACTCATCCTGCCACTGAGAATTGGGTTTGAATATTGTGCTGGAACAGCTGAGTAAAGCTATGACACTGGACAAGTTACTTATTGTTTCTGAGCCTTAATTTTCCCTTCTGCAAAATGCAGGATTTGTTGTGAGAATTAATGTGCAAATGTATGTATCTTGCTCTGTTGGTATTGCCATTCAAAGGTGGTCTAGATGAGTGTTCCCCCTTTTAACATTTCTGAGACTTCAAGAGAACTAAGAGAAACCTTGTGTAAACATCCAACTGTCTCATGTTGTGTTACTGATCTTCCTTCATCCCCAGACTTTAGTTCAAGAGACTGTATATATCCGGTTAGTTTCTCTTGCAGAGGCTGGATGGGTAAAATGGAGTAAGATGAAAACCAGAGAATTCTGGAAATGTCTCATGGCAAAATGAAGGATAGGAGAAAAAAGAGAAAGAAAATATGTAAAAGAATCTGGCATTAGGGACTTACCTGGTGATCCCATGGTTAAGATTCCGGCTAACACTGCAGGGGCCATGGGTTCCATCTCTGGTCAGGGAACAACAACAAAAGATCTGGCTTTAAGTGTTCAGTGAAAGTGAAGTCGCTCAGTCTGTCTGACTCCTCTTTGTGACCCCGTGGACTGTAGCCTACCAGGGATTTTCCAGGCAAGAGTACTGGAGTGGGTTGCCATTTCTTTCTCTAAGGGATCTTCCTGACCTAGGGATCGAACCTGGGTCTTCCGCATTGCAGGCAGACACTTTAACATCTGAGCCAAGTGTTCAGTAGATGGCTTTTATTCATCTCAGCCCTCAGAAGTTTGGGTTGAGGTAAGCAGATATATTGCAAGTTGTTTCTATGGCACTTTGTAATTCTATTACTTCTATAGTTAACATATAACAGTTTAGCCAAGGCTTTGCTCTGGGCATCAAAATGTGGAGGGTATATAACTTTAATGTTTTTAAAGAAATATTAAAAGATTAAAGACACTCTGTCTCTCAGAAAATTTCTTTTCCCTTTTCTCCCCTGCATACCATCCTACCATTAATTTCCTAGTAGAAAAAAGAGACAGACAAAGTGGGAGACTAAACGTGGAGGAAATCATTTCTAATGGGGTGGATGAAACTGGAGTGTATTATACACAGTGAAGTTAGCCAGAAAGAAAAACACCAATACAGTATGCTAACGCATATATAGGGAATTTAGAAAGATGGTAACCACAACCCTATATGCGAGACAGCAAAAGAGACACAGATGTATAGAACAGTCTTTTGGACTCTGTGGGAGAGGGAGGGGGGATGATTTGGGAGAATGGCATTAAAACATGTATAATATCATATAAGAAATGAATCGCCAGTCCAGGTTTGATGCAGGATACAGGAAGCTTGGGGCTGGTGCACTGGGATGACCCAGAGGGATGGTATGGGGAGGGAGGTGGGAGGGGGGTTCAGGATGGGGAACACGTGTACACCTGTGGCGGATGCATGTTGATGTATGGCAAAACCAATACAATCATCAGATCAGATCAGTTGCTCAGTCGTGTCCGACTCTTTGCGACCCCATGAATCGCAGCACGCCAGGCCTCCCTGTCCATCACCAACTCCCGGAGTTCACTCAGACTCACGTCCATCGAGTCAGTGATGCCATCCAGCCATCTCGTCCTCTGTTGTTCCCTTCTCCTCCTGCCCCCAATCCCTCCCAGCATCAGAGTCTTTTCCAATGAGTCAACTCTTCGCATGAGGTGGCCAAAGTACTGGAGTTTCAGCTTTAGCATCATTCCTTCCAAAGAAATCCCAGGGCTGATCTCCTTCAGAATGGACTGGTTGGATCTGCTTGCAGTCCAAGGGACTCTCAAGAGTCTTCTCCAAGACCACACTTCAAAAGCATCAATTCTTCAGCACTCAGCCTTCTTCACAGTCCAACTCTCACATCCATACATGACCACAGGAAAAACCATAGCCTTGACTAGACAAACCTTTGTTGGCAAAGTAATGTCTCTGCTTTTGAATATGCTATCTAGGTTGGTCATAACTTTCCTTCCAAGGAGTAAGCGTCTTTTAATTCCATGGCTGCAGTCACCATCTGTAGTGATTTTGGACCCAGAAAAATAAAGTCTGACACTGTTTCCACTGTTTCCCCATCTATTTCCCATGAAGTGGTGGGACCGGATGCCATGATCTTTGTTTTCTGAATGTTGAGCTTTAAGCCAACTTTTTCACTCTCCACTTTCACTTTCATCAAGAGGCTTTTGAGTTCCTCTTCACTTTCTGCCATAAGGGTGGTATCATCTGCATATCTGAGGTTATTGATATTTCTCCTGGCAATCTTGATTCCAGCTTGTGTTTCTTCTAGTCCAGCGTTTCTCATGATGTACTCTGCATATAAGTTAAATAAACAGGGTGACAATATACAGCCTTGATGAACAAAAAAATAAATAAACGTGGAGGACTGGAATGCCACTGTACCTGAAGAACAATTCTTTCTTTCCCCTGTTCCTCAAATAGTCTTCCTTCTACCTCCCCCAAGTTAAAAAAAAGCAAACCAAAACCCCTTAGCGTCTATTTTACTTAATCGTATTCTGCTATCCTTTACAGCCCGCTGTGTGCGTGCTAAGTCGCTTCAGTCGTGTCCAACTCTTAGCGACGCTATGGACTGTAGCCCACCAGGTTCCTCTGTCCATGGGAATCTCCAGGCAAGAATACTGGAGTGGATTGCCATGCCCTCCTCTAGGGGATCTTCACCACCCAGGGATCAAACCCATGCCTACTAGTTTCTAAAATCCTTGCAGGTAAGGACTGCAAAAGTTTTTGCTGTGCCAAAAGTAGTTTCTTGACAAAGTGATTTCATTTTTTAAGGCTGGTTGTGTGGTGATGAAGCACTTAGGTAGGAGGCCCACCATCACGTTACCTACTCAGTTCTTTAAGGAGGTATCCAGAGGTAGAGAGGTCTGAGCAGAGCCAAGAAGTACTGTGGGAGGAATCTGCCCCCTCCCCCTGCCTTGTGTAGGCTTCCAAAAGAGCTGGACCCCAGGGGACCTGCATGTTCTCTTTCTCACTCCTGCTCCTATTGGGTACTTCTGCTGTTGCTGTTCTTGCTTTTGAGCCAGTATTACAGAGGGCATGGCAGTGGAGATGTTTTCCTTTAATGAATCAACTATGACCGACTTGAAGCTTGTGAAGCAAAGTTAACCCAGTCAGGATCCTAACAGGGCTATAGCATTACATCTTATTTTAGTATGCTGACTTATTCTCGTTTTCCCCGGGTGCCCTTTAAATAACTGGCCTTGGGCTCAGATGGTGGGTGGTACTTGGTAGCTCAACTTCTGTGTCTACTAAGAGTTAAAAAGCTGGTTTGACAATGTGCGAAGTCACTTCAGTCGTGTCCAACTCTTTGCAACCCCATGAACTGCAGCCCGCCAGGTTCCTCTGTCCATGGGATTCTCCAGGCAAGAATACTTGAGTAGGTTGCCCTGCCGTCCTCCAGGGGATCTTCCAGACCCAGGGATAGAACCTGTGTCTCCTGCACTGCAGGTGGATTCTTTACCGCTGAGCCACCAGGGAAGCCCCAATAAGTATGCTATATTCATATCTAATGGGATATGTGTTCCTAACAGAAACTGGCAGGTCTCAATGCCGATTTGGGGGACTGGTTATCCAGATTTTATTTGATTGGTTAGATTGGGCAGTAGAAAGGAGGAGCAAGAGACATCTGAAGTACTAATGTCTGTTTTCCGTTTCCCTGTTTCTAATTGCAAAGAATATCAGTTAGTGCTGAGCCTTGAGGTCAGTCCCCCATGAGTGTCAGTGAAACAATAAAGTCCTTAAGACCTTCCCTGCCTTTAAGAACTTAAGAGCTTTGGGGGATGCAAAAAGCTCCTCTCCATTCTCTAAATCGATAGTCTCCTTGTTTTGGATTCACTTCCTGACCCCGCTCCATAGATGGGTTCTGGTGAAGGTGTTTTTCACGAAAGTCCCCAGGGACTTCCTTGGTGGTCCACAGGACTTCACCTTCCAATGCACGGAGTGCAGATTCAAGCCCTGGTCAGAAGCTAAGATTTCACATGCCTGGGGCCAAAAAACCAAAACAGAAGGAATACTGTAACAAATTCAATAAAGACTTTTAAAATGGTCCACATAAAAAAAAAAAAAAAAGCTTTCCAGGTGATTCTGGTATACCCTCTGGGTTGATAATGTGGAATGTCACCCCCTGATTCCACTTCTAAAGGATCAGGCTATCCTAAACCACTGCAGCCTTGCACAGGCACACACACCTCCTCTCCTTGGTGTGCCCTGAGGGGAAATCAGGATGGCAAAAAACATTCTGTGCTCTGGATACTGGCTCTAGATAGTTAAGGGGCTTCCCTGATAGCTCAGTTGGTAAAGAATCCACCTGCAATGAAGGAGAACCCCCCCGCCCCCACCCACACCCCCTTCAGTTCCTGGGTTGGGAAGATCCCCTGGAGAAGGGATAGGCTACCCACTCCAGTATTCTTGGGCTTCCCCTGTGGCTCAGCTGGTAAAGAATCTGCTTGCAATGCGGGAGACCTGGATTTGATCCCTGGGTCCGGAAGATTCCTCTGTGGAGAAGGGAAAGGCTACCCACTCCAGTTTTCTGGCCTGGAAAATTCCATGGACTGTAGGTACAGATAGTTAATATGCATTTCTGAGGAATAATTTCAATAAACCGAGATCCTTATATCTTCCTATACCTAGAAAAGCTCTAAAATCATTAACTTGAGATGTCTGTTCTTTAATTAGCAGTGACTGTTTTATGTTTAACTGCATGGTCTTTTCCCCCAGCAAAAAAAGTCCTGTACATCCTGGCTCCTCTTTACCTTTTGGGAGCAGTTCCTCAGAGCTATCTGAGAAGTTATGTCCTGGCTAGGATCCTCAGTAACTAGTGTTTGATCATCTTCCCTTTGAGGACAGAATCATTCTGTTGTACGTATTCAGTCAGTTCAGTCGCTCAGCCCTGTTCCACTCTTTGTGACCCCATGGACTGCAGCACGGCCAGGCTTCCCTGTCCATCACCAACTCCCGGAGTTTACTCAAACTCATGTTCATCCACTCGGAGATGCCATCCAACCATCTCATCCTCTGTTGTTCCCTTTTGTCCCGCCTTTGATCTTTCCCAGCATCAGGGTCTTTTTTCCAGAGTCAGTTCCCTGCATCAGGTGGCCCAAGTATTGGATACTTTGGGATACTGGACAAAGTATGGGATATTTTGGGACAAAGTACTGGATATTGGATTTGGGATAAGGCAGTATTTGGCACAAAAACAGGAATGCAAGTTCTTGTTTTCTGAAGGAACCCCGTTTTACAGCTGAGGCACCTGAGACTCAGTTATGTTAAGATCACACAGGTAGTGGCCTTGATCATCTCCATTACATTTCGCTAGAAAAGCTCCGGGTTTCTGAGCGCCGACCTCAGGTCTGATGTTCAGGCTGCGGTGTCCAGTTACAAAGGTTAAAGTTTGCTCTCTGTCCGCCTACGCGAGCTTGTCAACAGTAACACCTGCGGCACTCGCCCAGGGCCACCACTGCAGAGTTAATCCGAGGCTCCGCCCCCTGGGCGGGGCTAGGGGCGGTGCGCGCGTAGGGAGCCGCCGCGTCTCCGGCCGTCTCGAGGTTCTGCGCCTGCGCGCGGCGCCCAGGGGACTTGGTCGGAGTGAGAAATGGCGGCCTCCGTGTTCTACAGCCGGCTCTTGGCTGCCGCCACCCTGAGGAGCCACCGACCCCTAACGGCGCTGCCGGCCGCCGCCCAGGTATTGAGGCCCTGCCCGCTCTCGCTTTGAGGGTTGGCAGGAGAAAGGGCGAGGTGGAGGGCTGGCTCCTGTGGGCGAGGTGTGAGGGGGCCCGGGGCCCGGCTCCGGGTCACTCCGCAGTCGGTGACATTGGGTGATAGGGGGGTGCCCCGCCGGAGTGGCGGGCGGCTTGCCCGGGAGTGCTGCCCGCCAGGCCTGCGAACCGGCTCATGTTTGCGCCTTTTTGCTGCAGCCTGAAATCTGCGAGGAGCTCCGGCTATCTGGCCAGGGCTGCTCACCTTGTTACTCAGAGGGCGGCGGCGGCGGCGGCGGCGGGGAGCCCTCTTTTTGGAGCCCTTTTGGGGGGGGGGGTGGGCTCCGAAAGGAGAGGCGGGGGCTGGGCACCTTCTCCTGCTTGCTCCTGCCTCCCGCGCGTTGAGCCGAGGCTTCCGCGGCTCTTTGAGGAGGAGGGCATGCCCTTCAGATACACTTTTGTGTCTCTTGGATGCTTCGCAGAACCAGTACTGCTTGCTGACTGGCCTTTCCTGAGACGAGGTCGGGAAGCTTCCCAGGTTGTTGTTTAATAGTGAGAATGAGATGATGTTCACCAGCTTATCAGTTGGGGAAATAAAATAATCTTTTGGATCACTTTTTTTTTTTCTGCATACACCATAACATCATAGCCTCAAAGTGTGTGTGTGTGTGTGTGTGTGTGTGTGTGTTTAAGTTTGTGTGTGTTTAAGTAAAAGTAACGGAGCAAGGGCTTGAGTGTCCATGGCACAGAAAGCCAAATTCTGACGGGTTGTTTGCAGTAAACTAAGGGTTTATTTGCAGGGCGCCAGGTAATTCACAGATCTACTGCAACTTGATCTTTCAGTTAGGAGTTCGTTTTTTTTTTTTTAAGGAGTTGTTTTTAAAGGGGGAGAACAAAGAAGCTGGGAGTAATCATTGGCTTGTGTAATTTCTGTGACATTTCTGATTCTAGTATCAGGGAGTTGAGTTGTCTATGATGTACGATTCTCTGATCAAATGGTCCAAGGCTTGGGGCCTATTAGGTCATCTTTCCCTGAAGAAGCAGCCTGAGTTTGTTCTTTACTAATGGTAACTGCAGTAGCCGGTTTAGGACATTAATGATGTCATCAACACAGCAGTTTTAGTCATCAGACTCTGGTTGATTAGTGTTCAGATAGCACAGGATTGAGGTAGCGGGGGACAAGAAAGGGGATAAAGTTTTGGGTAAAGAGATTAATCATAAATTCTGTAAGGGAATTTGGTGGTAGGAGGCCTTGGTTTCCTGTGTGTTGGAGCATTTGGTGTATGCCAGGAACTGTGCCAAGCATTGTACATGTAGTCTTTCATTAGGCTTTTGAGCAACACTGTAAGGAAGTCGTTAATCTCCGTATCACTGATGGAGAAACTCTGGCTGAGAGAAGGAGTAATTTGGTCTAGATCACCAAGCAGTTGAGATCAGAACTGAGCCTTCATTCCGGAAGCATGTAGCTCCAAAGTCTGTGTTTGAATCTGCTCTACAGTCTTTTTCTAGAACATAAGAATTAGACAATTCTTCCCAATATATGTTGACACTAATAAACTTGTGGAAGGGTATGATTGGCTTCATAAGTCATTTCCAGAGCTTTTGGTTGTGTTCTGAAGTAACCTCAGACATGCTGTAAATGAATTTAGATATTTTTATTTTCTTTTTAAAGCTATTCATTCTTTCAATCTAGTGAATTCTGTGAATTTGCTTCCTAATAGGGGAAGTGATTTTTTTTTTTTTTTTAGCCTTGAACTTCCTTCTTTTGGGTCTTAAAGGGTGCTGTCTGGTTTTTAGAAAATGAGATTTTGGTGAACAGAACTGTTTCCCTTCTAATCATTGTCTTTATACTTTTGGAAATTCCTTTAAAAGTCTTTATTTCTTATAGAGATGCCTGATACATTGTCTTAAACATCTCTTCCACCCTCACATTAAGAAATACAGCTTTGGAATTTGAATTCACCTTAGTCTAACCCCTTGCTTTTGTTTTTAATTTAATCTTTAATTTGTATTGGAGTACAGTTGATCTATAATGTTGTGTTTCAGGTACAGCTTAGTGATTCAATTATATATATATATATTATACTCAGTTATATTTAATATATCAATTATATACAGATATATATGTGTGTGGTATACATATATATATTCATTCTTTTTCAGACTCTTTTCCCATCTAGATTATTACAGAATATTGAGTAGAGTTTCTTGTGCTATAGAATAGGTCCTTACTGATTATCTATTTTATATATAGTAGTGTGTATGTGTTAATCCCAAACTCCTAATTAAGTGTTCCCCAACCTTTCTGGCACCAAGGACCAGTTTTGTGGAAGACAGTTTTTCCATGGGCTGGGGGGCGGGGATGGCTTTGGGATTATTCAGGTGTATTACATTTATTGTATACTTTATTTCTATTATTATTACATCAGCTCCACCTCAGATCATCAGGCGTTAGATACTGGAGGTTGGAGACCCTTGTCCTGATTTATCCTTCCTCCCCAAGTTTCCCCTTTGATAACACTGTTTTTGAAGTCTGTGAGTCTGTTTCTGTTTTGTAAATAAATTCATTTGTATCTTTTTTTTTATTCTGCATGTAAGTGATATCATATATTTATCTTTCTTAGTATAATAATCTTGAGATTCACCCATGTTCATGCAAATGGCATTATCTCGTTCATTTATGACTGAGTAGTATTCTATTGTAAAGATTTACCACATCTTCTTTATCCAGTCCTCTGACAGTGGACATTTAGGTTGCTTCCGTTATCTTGGCTATTGTAAATAATACTATCAAGAACATTGGGTCTAACCCCTTGCTTTTGTAGATGGGGACATAGAGGTACAGAGCTTAAGGAATCTTGTTCAAGGTCACCCATTGAGTTTAGCAAATTTGCTTAAACATTTTGTTCAGTGCTCTGACCTTCTTCTTGTTTCTCTGTATCTTTTGTCTAGTGTATATTTGATAAAAATAGTTCAAGTTATGAGCATATTAAACAATTTAAGATATCTTCTTTGTTCGTTGTGAATCATACTCCCTAGTAACTACACTTCCCCACTTTTGAATAAGTATTACTTACACTCAGTATGGGTTGGAGAGGTGGTGGTGGAGGAGTTTGGCCAGGAGTTGGTGGCCTTTTGGCAGGAGGAATCTTCTAAGTGATACATCAGGAAAGAAAAATGCATCAGTGTGGGGAATCTTTGTGATTATGCAGGGATTTGTATTACCATCATGATTCCCAGCTGATGGTATTTCAAGTTATAGCTTCTAGTGGCACAAGGAAAGGATTATCAAAATATTTCTGATATTTTAAAAAAACCTTAATATGGTCTGAAAAGCTGTCAGCAACACCTTATGAGTACTACTAATTCTTTTAGACATTTGAAAGAAACCATAAAAATAAAGTTTTGTGTCATGGATTTATCATCAAGCTTTTTTGGAAAAATTTTAAACTGATAGGTATGTTTCAACTATACATTGAACACCCGTACTACCCTCACCTTCATTTAACATTCTGCCACATTTTCTTTAAAAATTTATGTTATTCAATTTTTATAATTTATAAAAATTATATCATTTAAAATATTATATATATAATATATATAACTTATATACATATGCTGCTGCTGCTGCTGCTGCTAAGTCGCTTCAGTTGTGTCCGACTCTGTGCGACTCCATAGACAGCAGCCCATTAGGCTCCCCCGTCCCTGGGATTCTCCAGGCAAGAACATTAGAGTGGGTTGCCATTTCCTTCTCCAGTGCATGAAAGTAAAAAGTGAAAGTGAAGTCGCTCAGTCGTTTCCAACTCTTAGCGACCCCATGGACTGCAGCCTACCAGGCTCCTCCGTCCATGGATTTTCCAGGCAAGAGTACTGGAGTGGGGTGCCATTGCCTTCTCTGATGTACATATGCATGTATGTATAAATTACATTCATATATTTTTGTTCAAGTATTTGAGAATAAGTTACAGCTATCGTGGCACTTCATCCTTAGATATTGCAACGTATGTCTCTTAAGAATGAGAGACACAAATAACCACAATATAGTTATCATACTTTAGAAATATAAAATTGCCATAATACTAATATCTAATGTATAGGGCAGATTCGTATTTCCCCAGTTGTCCCCAAAATGTCCTTTTTAGCTGTTAGGTTGTTTTTTTTTTAAAACTGGGGTCAAGCCTCTAGTATTTTTTTTCTGGTCTGTCTAGATAATTACGTACCACCTGGTGATTATGCTTGCTCTTAGACTTGTTGCAGCTGTTTATTTACACATCTGTGAACTCTGTGGTTGGGACCAAGTTGATCTCATTCTTTTAGTGTTCCTAGTAGTTGGACTATAAAGAAAGCTGACCACCGAAGAATTGATGCTTTTGAACTGTGGTGTTGGAGAAGACTCTTGAGAGTCCCTTGGACTGCAAGGAGATCCAACCAGTCCATCCTAAAGATCAGTCCTGGGTGTTCATTGGAAGGACTGATGTTGAAGCTGAAACTCCAATAGTTTGGCCACCTGATTCGAAGAGCTGACTCATTTGAAAAGACCCTGATGCTGGGGAAGATTGAAGGCAGGAGGAGAAGGGGACGACAGAGGATGAGATGGTTGGATGGTGTCACCGACTCGATGGACATGGGTTTGGGTGGACTCCAGGAGTTGGTGATGGACAGGGAGGCCTGGCATGCTGCGGTTCATGGGGTCACAAAGAGTCGGACACAACTGAACGACTGAACTGAACTGAACTGAGTACAGTGTCTGGTATATAGGCATCCAAAAACTGTTTCAGTGTATGACTATTTTTACCAAGCTTATGCTAGGTACTCTCCCTTGGCCCCCTTATTTTTATTATTTTGAGGTATAATTTCTGTACAGCAAAGTACATAATTTATGTATAACTTCAGTTTTTGCTGTTCAGTTGCTAAGTTGTATCCGACTCTTTGTGATCCCATGTGAGTAGCTAGATTAATTTGTATGTATGGATCCATCTGTGTAGCTGCCGTTCAAATCGTGGTGTGTGTGTGTGTATAGTGTTTTTAGTCTTCAGAAGGCACTCTCTTTATCAGTACTCAGCAACAGAAGGTAGCCAACCACTTATTCTGACTTCCATCACTGTATGTTAATTCTGAGTTTGAACTATATTTTAAAAAATCGTATAAGTTTGTGTTGTTGTGTCTGGCTTCTTTCCCTTAAAATTGTACTTGTGAGATGAATCCATTGTTGTGTGAGCAATACGTTTTTCCTTTTTTGCTCTTGATTTTTCTATTGATATAGTACATTGTACCCATTCTTCTATTTTTAAAACAATTTAAATTATTTGTTTTTCTGTTTTGGCTGTGCTGGGTCTTCACTGTGGTGCTTAGTTGCCCCAAGGCATGTAGGATCTTATTTCCCCTACCAGGATTATTAAACCCATGTTCCTTGCATTGAAGGGTGGATTCTTAACCACTGGAGCACCAAGGAAGTTCCTACCCATTCTTCTGCTGATGAGCAGTTGGGTCGTTTCCATTTTTTTGTCTATTTTGAATAACCCTGCTATATATGCCTTTTGATAGACTAAGCACTCATTTCTCTTGAGACTTTACCCAAGAGTGGGATTTCACAAGGTAGATGTACACTGAAGTTTAGGAGGTTGTTAGTTTTTAATACTAAAGTGAAACTAAATCAGGGAATTGAGCTACCAAGAGAAATTTTATCCAGGGTTTTAGCTTACCAAATGAATCAGAAATAGCTTGCTATTCTATATGATTGATTTGTTAGACTATTTGTTCTCAAACTGTAGAGTGCTTAAGAATCAACTGAATAACTTTACAAATGCAGATTTTTTTGAGGCACAGTTTGTCCCAAATTGGGGTGAGGTGCCAGGTATTTGGGCTTCCCTGGTGCCTTAGCGGTAAAGAACTCACCTGCTAATGCAGGAGACATAAGAGACGTGGATTCGATCCCTAGGACTCGAAGATCCCCTGGAGAGGGCATGGCAACCCAGTTTTTCCAGTATTTTTGCCTGTAGAGTCCCATGGACAGAGGATCTTGGCGGCCTCAGTTCATAGGGTCACAAAGAGTCGGACCCGACTGACTGAGCGACTGAGCATGCACACGCACATGAGGTTTTTACATCCCTACCTTAACTCTCATTGGCCAGTCGTTGGCTATAGGCTGACAGTGGGAAAGGAGTATGACTTTGGGCAGAAAGGCTCCAATGAGGGGACTCAGCTGAGGCCTGTCGGCTGCCAGCCCTCCCAGCAGCTGGGGCTATGAATGCCTTGGTCCTGAGGGGGGATCTGGGTGGCACACCACGATGTGTAGTGCTGATGAAGTTGAGGTTTGAATTTTGAATGTATGAAAGATTGATGGTACCACATCATACAGGTGCCTCATATCTCGTGTTAGGCAATTTGTTGGGTGCTGGAGGAATGATGGAGAGAAGAAAGATGGGAAGGATTTTTGATTTGGTGGAAATAGGAGATTGGTTTTAGATCTGCAGAATTTGGCTTTGAGGTAGAAATGCTCTGTAGATCATTAGGGATATGGTAGTAAAGCTCAAATGAAAGTTAAAAACTAGAGATAATGAGGAAAAAGTTAAAACTATAAGGGTCGCTTTTGACATTTAGCTAGTAGATTTAGTTGTTAGTTTTGTGCTGTAATTTACCCTGAATATGGTATTTTGATGTTTTACTATGACAATTTTGTTATAGTTTTGAAGAATCAAGTATTCTAAAGTATTTTAAAGTGTTTTTAACAAGAATTCCTGCTAAATCACTCTTTATATAAATATGTCCCCAATTTCTCTAGGTCCTGGGAAGCTCTGGATTGTTTAACAACCATGGAGTCCAAATACAGCATCAACAGCAAAGGAATCTCTCGCTGCATGAATACCTGAGTATGGAATTGTTGCAGGAAGCTGGCGTCTCCATTCCCAAAGGACATGTGGCTAAGTCACCAGATGAAGCTTATGCAATTGCCAAAAAATTAGGTACTAAATTAAGAAATAGGTTCTCAGATAAGATATGAACTTTACTTCTGGCTTAATAACAACTTTTGGCTTTTCTTTTATATTTTTAAAAATAAGTTTTATTAATGTAAAAGAGAAGACAATTGTTGACATGCTAAAATTATTGAGATTTTCTGAGCTCCCATAGTGCCCATAACTTAAGAATCAAAGCTTCAAGAAGTTGAAGTCCTGTTTTTAGTTTTTTGAGCTGAAGTCCTTTAGGGAAGGAAATTCTGGCTGTGTCGATTCTTCAGGGAATGGTGAAAGATCTTAGCTGTTTATGTATTTGTAAAGAGAAGTCTGGGGCTTCCCAGGTGGCACAATGGTAAAGAATCTGCCTGCCAGTGCAGGAGACCCAAGAGACTCGGTCGAGAAGATCCCCTGGAGTAGGAAACGGCAACCAGCTCCAGTATTCTTTCTTGGAAAATTCCCCAGAGGAGCCTGGCAGGCTGCAGTCCATGTGGTCACAAAGAGTCAGATATGACTGAGTGACTGAGAACACAAAGAGAGGTACAGTGTTTCCCCATCTTTTTTTTGGACATGAAAAATAGAGAATCAGAAGAAGAAAAAAAGAAGTTTAGCGTTAGAATGTAAGCTCTATGAGAGCAGGGTTTCTTTGTCTTTTATTCACTGATAGACCCCAATCTCTTAGAAGAGGGCTTGACACTTAGGTAATCAATATAAATGTTAATATTTTTAAATGAATTAAATAGTTCCCCATGTTTATTAGATTCTTTTATTGATAATAGAAACCTTAGTAGCTTTGATTAATTTGAATTTATGTTAATCTCAATTAAAAAATAAATTTGGAGTTTGGAAAGTATGCTTTATATTTTTAAGGATCTAATAAGAGAACATGTTAATGA
This sequence comes from Bubalus kerabau, assembly GCF_029407905.1. Classification (NCBI taxonomy): domain Eukaryota; kingdom Metazoa; phylum Chordata; class Mammalia; order Artiodactyla; family Bovidae; genus Bubalus; species Bubalus kerabau. The sequence continues at coordinate 18,564,919 of NC_073635.1, read as the reverse complement.
GTAATGTACTAGCTATACACTGCATTTTCTTTTAGTAGTATTTAAAATCACACCAATTTTATGTATTAATAATTATCATAATCTCTCTTGTATGTACATTTGATTAATATGCCTTTAAATGTGCTTTGGTGAAGACTTTGCTTTTATTATTTTTTTTAGGAAAGATGTGGAACATTTTAAACTGTTGAAAATTGTAAAAGTTTTTGTCTCTATACTTACTTGTTTCTAGGATGGGTTTTTGTTTTTCAAAAGTGAAAGCATGTAGAAGACTAGAAGGTTGTCATATATCATATGATATGTTTTTGAATGGGGCACTCTTGATTTCCTTGTCTTGGAAGTATGATTTTTAATTTGCAGTTTTGTTTATTCTTAATCAGAAAAACAGTTCTTTTTATTCAGATTACAAACAAACTTCTTTTTATTAGTAAAAGTCTGATGTAAATTCATACTAATTTGGGGAAAATTTTTGTTAATTAATGGTAACCTGAAGTTTGAACTTGTCCATGGTAAAAGATGTACCTCATTTTAACCTTTAAAACATCATGTATATTAGGGGCTTTTAAGGGTCACGGCTTAAAGAAAACTCATGATTATATTTCTGTAGTATTTCTTGCAAAGGCACTTTTTAATAACTACCCTCTTGAGATTCAGTCTTAGATATGTGACCTAAATGTTAATTTCTAAAGAAGACCCAGATAACTAGGAAGCAAAAGTTTTTCTTATTCTACCCTTTTGTACTTAAGGATGAATTTCAGACATTTGATTTTCTTCTTTTAATTTTGTTAATTTTTTGAGTGATTCATTTTTTGTTTACTCGTTCTTTCCTTCTTCATAAAGCTGAAGGCATAAAGTGTTTTCCATACACTTTATGTGATAAAAGGGCCAGATTTAATGAAGTCAGTTAAAGCTAGTGTTTCTTTTTTCTGCTTCCAAATTATTATAATTGGTTTTCTTAGTTTTCTGTATATTTTCTCATTTAGTCAAATTTCACTGTGTTGTCAAAAAAAAAAAATCTATGTACAGACTTTTTCATAAAACAAGCAGGATTTATTCAGATGCCAGTCTCTTGATTTATTTACTCACTGTAAAAATCTTTAATGATTTCTAGCTGTGGAAGAAAGAATAGTTAATATGTAGGATATATTATAGCTGTGAAATTTCTGGCAAGTTCTCTGGATCCAGGACTTAGAAGTAGTAAGGAGCAGATAAGCAGCTCTGATTTTGAGGCCCTTGGAACAGAAGGCATCATGTTTATCTAGAAAGTGTGCTTTTGTCAAAGAAGGCTGCAAATGATGATTGTCATATGGAGCGGGATTAGTGACAAATAGGACCTTTAAATCTAAAGAATCAGAAACACTACATTTTAAAAGATGCATTTCATAGCTGTTTGAAGAATGTTTGAACAATTTTGTTTTTTGTGGTGAGTCATTAATATCAGAAGATACCGATTATGGGATGTAATTGTACAAGTTGTGTTATGAGGTGTGCTAGAAATACACCTGATTCTTTCCATCTAGCTAGCAATTTTCAGTGCTGATTTTGGCTAATTTTTGCTTCTCAGTTACTCCAAAATTCATAAAATGTTAATTCCCATTTTTTTTTTTTTTTTTAAAGTCTTACCTCACCAACTGATAAACTTAGGGCAAAAATGTGTTACAGATGTGACAAAGTATTGCTTCCCTTCAGTCCTGTGGGTGGCAAGAGAAGTCTGGTTAGCATGAGGCCTGGGACCACTGAGCCCTGTAGCTGGTAACTCCTTCCAAAAGAGCTCTGACCTCTTTCCCCAGTATTCCCTACAAATTCTCTCATTTTCTGGCATGATGTGATAAAAGTTTGAAAACACTGCCCTAGGGGCAAGTTTTACCTATTGTGAATAATTGAAGTTAGGGATAGGAGAATGGTTGGAAAGAAATCTAATTCCAGTATTTTAAGACTCATAGGAGTCCATACAATGAAGGGTGATGAGCTGGAAGATAATGGAGGCATTTCTGGAATGGATTATCAAAGGGTTGTTAAGTACAGAGAAATGAAATAGTTATCATTTGGGGTCAGTTCTAAGAGCAGGTTCCCATCTCCTCCTTACAGTTACTGCTTTAAGAAAACATGATTTCACTAAGGCATTTGGTAGAATTCTTATGATTTCCCTGTTGATTGTAGAAATATAGTTTGGATTCTAGTATAGTTGAGATAGAATTTCTCTCTGGATAAATAAACATGCGGAGGGTGCCGATTAGTGAATGTCAGCCTGGAGGCAGATTTCTTTTGGCATACAACAGGACTTTGCCTCCTTTTCCTTTTACCCATGTCTTACTAAATGACTGTGTATGAGGAGTGCTTAACAACATTTGTGAATGACTAGACTCCCTCATGGCTCAGATGGTAAAGCATCTGGCTACAATGTGGGAGACCCGGGTTCAATCCTTGGGTCAGGAAGATCCCCTGGAGAAGAAAATGGCAACCCACTCCAGTACTCTTGCCTGGAAAATCCCATGGACAGAGGAGCCTGGTAGGCTACAGTCCATAGGGTCTCAAAGAGTCGGGCACAACTGAGCGACTTGTCAATGTCAATGTCAAAAGCTAGGTGGGATGGTGAATATACTTTAAAAATAATCTTGAGACACACAAATTTTGCTCTTGTCTGACTAGAGAAAGGGCCAAATCCAGTAAGACTGAGCTCTCTGCTCATTGTTGTATCAAGAACTCTAGCACAGTTATCTCGTATTTAGATGTAACTGTTGATTGAATTAATGGAATTGAATAAAATCTTCTTTCAATCATTTGTCCTCAGATTTATCTTCTAATTCTCCCTGTTTTGCTAGATGATGAGATTGTATGTCAGTACTTGTGTGTGTGTTTTTTTTTTTTTCCTCTTCTTTTGTTGTGAAGGACTTACTTAGAAGTAACTTTTGAAGAATCTTTTGTGCCCTTAAGGAGTTTATTTTCCTAAGAAAACAAAAATTGACACTTTGAGGGAAGAGCTTTCTGTTTTGTAAAATGTTTTTGAAGAAATAGAACTTCATTACTCTTACTTAATAGATCAGTATGTTAAGTTCCCAGCTTGATGAATAGGAATGTTTGAATTTAGCCCAGCAAAGCACCAGTTTAACTGTTGTCCATTTTTATATTACATTTATACTGTTTGGATTACAGATATCCTCTTTGGATTTAAATGAATATTTAAGTACTGGAAAACTGACTCAACAGGTAACCAGAAACAGGTAAAATGACTAGTGGCTGCTGCTTTTATCAATAATTTGGGCATGCACTCTAATTTGCTGTAGTCCCCGAGGCTACCTTTTGTCTTCTCAATAAGGAAATGATTATCAGTTTTAAGGAAATTTCTCAACTTTCTCTAATCTTTATCTAAAATTAGTTGTTACATTTGGGAATGGTGGGGACTGTGGCAAATTGAAATAATGTCTTATGTAAACAGAACACTTTTAGTCATTTCTGGGTGTAGGGCCCAGGATTTCCAATTCAGATTTTTCAAGAACAGTGGAAAATCTGGATTCATAAGAATTCTCTTGATTTGTAACTGTTCTTTTATTCATCATTCAGAATATATTGTGTACTAGGAACTCTCCCAGGACCTTATAAATATCACTGAACAAGATTCTGCCCTTCTGGAGTCTACATTCTAGTGAGGGAGCAAAACAAAAATAATAAACATGAGAAATTATGTTTGAAGGCAATGGCTTCTATAAAAAAAAAAAAAAGATCAGGGTAAGGCGGATTGGTGGTGGGCAGTTGGAGTGTTAAGTAGAGTGATCAGGGTGAACCTGAACCTTCTGGACAATTTAGACTTAAAGAAAAACTGAAAAGGAATGGGTACCTCTCCTAAATGGATACCTGTATGCAGAGTATTCCAGGGAGAGGTTGCTGGGAGCCAGATCCTGAAGGAAGAGAGGAACATGCTCAGGACCAGAGAGACTAGAGTAGCTGGTGTGTGAACAGTGAGGGGGACGTAATACAAGGGGCAGGGGTTCTGGGGGATTACACGGAGCCTTGAGGCCGGTGTAGGGACTCTGCCTGTAACTCCCAGGGAAGTGGGCAATCAGTGCAAGGTTTTAGGTGGAGGAGTTTCATGCTCACTTTGGCTGCTGCCAAGAATGTCCTCTTGAGGATGAGGGTAATCTAGGTGAGATGTCATGGCGGCTGGGATCAGGGCCGAAACTGGAGGTGATGACAAGTTGTCAAAAGACTGGATATATTTTGAAAGTGGAACCAGTATGGATTCCTGACTGAATGGATGGTGGAGTGTGAGAAAGGACTTTTTTAAAAAACACTGCCTGGACTGACTCACAGGGTTGTCTACTGACTTGTGTACATTTCCAGTGTGAACAGATTCATAGCATTAGTGAAAATTGCTCAGTCGTGTCTGACTCTTTGCCACCCCATGGACTATACAGACCATGGAATTCTCCAGGCCAGAATACTGGCGTGGGTAGCTGTTCCCTTCTCCAGGGGATCTTCCCAACCTAGGGATTGAACCCAGGTCTCTCACATTGCAGGCGGATTCTTTACCAACTGACCCACCAGGGAAGCCCGAGAATATTGGAGTGAGTAGCCGTTCCCTTCTCCAGGGGAACTTCCTGACCCAGGAATTGAACCGGGGTCTCCCGCATTGCAGGCGGATTCTTTACCAACTGAGCTACCAGGGAAGTCTAAACATTTTGTAGTAATTGTCCCAGTGTAAACTTTTGATCATTTCTTATTTGATCACAATCTGTATTTGTTACCTCCTTGATCAGGTGAGGGTGCCCTCTCATTTGGCTTGGTATATGCATGTTAGAGACTGGCCTTTCCTGCTGGTAGAATTCCCATCTTTAGCCTATTCAGATACACATTTATGGAGTGGTCGTTACTTCCCAGGGACCTCTTCGTACTGAGGATACAACAAATAAGATGACAATGTCCTTAATCTGACCTCAAAGGGTAATTGTTTTTCGTAATGTAATAGTGATGTTACACTGCTGTAACAGTTTAACAGTGTAATTGAGCATGCATCTGTGCTCAGTCATGACTTTGAGACCCTATGGACTGTAGCCCACCGGGTTCCTCTGTCCATAGATTTTTCCAGGCGAGAATACTGGAGTGGTTGCCATTTCCTCCTCCAGGGGCTCTTCCCCACCCAGGGATCAAACCCTTGTCTTCTGCACTGGCAGGTGGATTCTGCAGATTCAGGCGGTAACACTGCACCACCTGAGTATGGGCAAAATACTCTGAGACGCGAAATGAGGAGGTTCTGAAATTCTGCCTGTCTTGGGAGACAGAATGCACCTCTAAAAAGTGTTGCTCTGGATCATGAAGAGTAGTACCTAAGCTAAACAGCTAGTTTGATAATTTTCTTCATCATGTTAGAAAAGGAAAGAAAAGAGATCAGTTTACCTGTTAAGAAAAATTCAATTATTTGCTGAGAAAAATGTCTTAAAGACTTGGAAGCATAACATTCTGGAATCTTTGGATTAACATGCCTTAATTCCCGTCACCCCCCTCACAACAGTACAGCTGGAGAGTGTCAGTGGGATGATGTGAGCTGGTATCAGTAGTGGAACTTTCCCTCAAAGTCATGGTACGTGTCTACTCAAAGCAGCATTTATACCTCAAAGTTTCATAGGATAGCAAGGTTACATATCAATAGGGAGGGAGGATGGAGAAGGCAATGGCACCCTACTCCAGTACTCTTGCCTGGAAAATCCCATGGATGGAGGAGCCTGGTGGGCTGCAGTTCATGGGGTCGCTAAGAGTTGGACATGACTAAGCGACTTCACTTTGACTTTTCACTTTCATGCATTGGAGGAGGAAATGGCAACCCACTCCAGTGTTCTTGCCTGGAGAATCCCAGGGATGGGGGAGCCTGGTGGGCTGCCTTCTATGGGGTCGCACAGAGTCGGACACGACTGAAGCGACTTAGCAGCAGCAGCAGCAGGGAGGGAGGAAACTGTTAGGAAGGTATTTAACTCTCAATTTTGTAAATTTAGTACCTTGCAGAGTAATTAATATTTAAAGTATCAGATAAAGGTAAACTTGTTTTCAGTATGCTTAAGAAATGGTTTAATATGAGTGGCTGATTTTTTAAGTTTGTGAATCTTTAGGTGGTAAATATTTTAGTGTCCTAATCTAGAAAATCTGTACGTGGAGTGCCTCATTTTTCAACATTGTGGGTAAATGGATCTTTAATTTACTATGTTTAGTAAGGTTGCTAAATATGTATGTTTAATAGCAAAGTATTGTGTGTTGTGTGCTGCTCCATGCTTCGTATCTAATAGAAATGTTTTTCTTCTAGGTTCAAAAGATGTTGTGATAAAGGCGCAAGTTTTGGCTGGTGGCAGAGGAAAAGGAACATTTGAAAGTGGCCTCAAAGGAGGAGTGAAGATAGTTTTCTCGTAAGTTTTTTTTTTTTTTTAATCATCACTATTAAATAATGAATATTATAAAAGATGCCCTTATTGAATTGATAAAAATATTGAGATTTAAGTAGTAGGCGAGATAAGGTTTTGGCTGTCATGTACTTATATTTATCTCATTTGGAGGAGAAAAGAGTTTGAGTTCTTTTTCTTATTTTAGTCCAGAAGAAGCAAAAGCTGTTTCCTCACAAATGATTGGGAAAAAGTTGTTTACCAAGCAAACAGGAGAAAAGGGCAGGATATGCAATCAAGTATTGGTTTGTGAACGAAGATATCCCAGGAGAGAATACTACTTTGCAATCACAATGGAAAGGTCATTTCAAGTGAGTAATTGTAGACATGATACATTTAGGATGATCTTATTACATTCAGTTTCAAAAGTTGATCATTATTTCTATTTGTATGGGAAAGATTAAAAAGGTATGGTCCATAATCTATTTGTGTATGTCAGGAGAACAATGTTTTTGTTTAAAAAAACAACATGATTAATGCCATAAAACTTAATAGAATCTTGTAATAAAAATTGTAGGTAAAACCATGCTGAAATAAAACCCACAGAATTTCTAAATTGTTAATTTGATAAGAGCAGCTTAAATCATCTCTGATGCACCTTTAGATTCCATAAACTGAGAAAATAACTTCTAGCACAGTAAAATAGTCTAACCAAAGAGAAAGTCTCTGTATCCACTAAGAGAATGTGTACCCCTGGCTTCATCTTTGTCTTTTTCAGCTTTTTAGTATTTTTATACTTTGAGGTTTGTTTCATGATGACCTGCTACTGGGTAAGTTCAAGGAAGACATTGAGTAGCAAACAGTATGCTTCTACAAAACATAACCTTATTCTGCCTTGCTTTCTTTGTGGAACTTAATATGCTAGCAATGAATTTAAGGCATCACGGGAAGAGACATTTTTTTCGTAGATCCTGTGCTTGGAGAGGGTGTTGAGTCATTTTATAGTATAATTATCTGGCTTTCTGAGTGCATTGGTTAAGTTTTATGAGCTGAATCTGTGTGCTAACTAGCTTGTCTTTTGAAGACTGGGTTCATATTTGGTAGCCCTGGTCAAGATTTGATGTAGAACATCACTAAATTATATAATTGGTAATATGACAGAAATTTTAAGAGTCATGAAACTCTTTTCTTATATAAAACGTCTTTTAAAAAAATAGCTGTTTTCCATACTGTGTCTTTTTTAACATTTAATTAAGTCTTCTAATAATTTTTGAATGATATTATAAAATGTTTTTTGTAACTTTTAATTTTTATAAGAAAGTATTTCTTGAGGTATAACACTAGATGGTAGTAAAAACCCACTCAGGATATAAGATAAAAAGCATTGTTTTGTTTGGAAGTGATGTCTTTACCTCTAGGTTTCTTCATGTGATAGAATTTGCTTTTGTAAGTTGCCTTAGAAATCCCATGACAGTAATCTTGTATATTACAAACATTTATAAAAATTATGTTTTTACAAATTCATTTATGTTTTTCTACATTTTCTTTTCCTTTTCAGTGATGTTATATATCAACATCTATCATTCTGTTAGTTATTATGTTTTTACTTTTTGTTATAGCCAGGAACAGGATACATGTGCCTAAACAGTTTGAAATAATGAGTCCTGTTATATTGCACATTCAGAGTAGCTCATTTTGATGGGAATAAATGTAGCAAACTCAATGTGTTTTAAAGATACAGCTATAACACTGTGAATATGTTTTATTAAAGATATGTTAAAGCAATAGAGAAAATGATCAAATTTGAATTCATTTTAAGAACTTGAATTTTCAGAGAACTCAGAGTCTTATTAAGGAAAACTGTTTTTATTTCATTTGTACAAGTAATACATAGTTGTAGTAATTCATGCTAAAAATTCAGTAGTACTAGTTGAACCATTCAGCCAAAGACATTATAATGTAGTTTGATACTATCATGTTAGACCAATGTGGAGTTGGTTGGTGTTACTTTTGGGGGTAAAATGAACTATTTTGGGAATCCCTGTTGATAGTTGCTTATTAAACAACAAAAAATAAGTCAGCCATTTAAATTAAAAAGAAAAGCACATTTTGATTGAATTAAAGTCAAATGCTTCTGAGTTAATAGCTCTTTAAAAATTGATTTGGTTGCTTATCTGTTTTCAGGAAATGAATCATAAGCTCTACTGGTCTTCTTTAGTGTGTATCACATAAGGAAGCCTGAGCAGATATGTACCATAGGGTTGATGTGCCCCCCCAAAATTGATTTTAAGTTCCTCTTCAGTATTTTGGCACTTTAAAATTTCTTAACATTTGCCTAGTACGCGTTGGGTACTTTTGGGCTGAGACAAATCTGATTTAACAAATCATATTTGCTACTTAATTTTTCTAGTAAAACATTGCAGGCTGCTGTAAATGAATGGTACATTTAACTCTGTCCGTTTTTTTTTTTTTTTTACTTTCTTGGATTAGATATAAAATGTGCTGCAAGAATTCCAAATTTTATTTTCCATACTTTTATTTCTTTAAAAAGATATATAAAGTGGCTTCTTTGTCATATAATTTTAAATTCAGTTCCATTTTAAGGCAAAACCTTTCGTAAGACTGACAAGAAAAGAGAAATTTAGGCTAAGAATGTGAAAATAGCGTTATTAATTTATTTGAAATTATAATTCTTTGCCAGAACTTACTGTTCTGAAAGTTTATCACTAAAATTTCAGAGTTGAAAAGCAGATTATTTGAACTACCAATTCATTCAACAGGCATGACCATATGCAAAACTACAGCCATTGTTTTAACAGATCTCTTTCTTATTTTCCTATGTAAGCTTTCTTCTGAACAGTTGACTACAAATTTGAGGGTTTCTTTCTAATTAGTCAGGGAATTAGTACAAAGAGCAGTTCACTTTCAGTTCAGTTTATAAGCAGTTCAGTTTACATATTTAATTTCTTCTGTATTTTTTTAGATTTTTCTCTTATAGCCAACTCTTAGAGATCTAATCATTACTTTAGTGAGAATTTAATATTAACTATTTTCCCCCAGTAGCACTGCATTTTATGTGGCTCTTCACTTCTCTTATTAGTAGATATGAGAAGAAAAGGACTGTAAAACTAAAATAAAATGTTCAAATAAACTCTAAAAGTTTATTTATTCTACCTCTTCTTTTGAATAAAATAATATTTGGGAGTTATCTGTAGATTAATTCATCTATATTATACTTCAGTAGCAGGACAGTAGTAGATAGACTCTTAAATCTGAATTTTTTCCTCTCTCTTTAGATCTCTGTAAAAGCTTATAATTATGAATTGCCTTTCTAGGGAGGAAATGAAGAATGCCTTTTCATTTGAAGTTTGTAGAGTGTTGAGGTCCTTTAATGGACCGGAACCTGGTGGTCCGAAGTCGACCGAAAAGAATGTAGAGAGAAAGAGGCTGATATTCTATGGTTTACGCAGAAAGCCAGTAAAGCCCCTGGCATGGGGCTTGCTCTGTTCACGGAGGCCTCAGGCGCCCTCTCAATGCGGTGAACGTGCAGAGAGCCTTCTTGAGGGGGTCTTAGAAGTCTGGGCAGGAAAGTGAACTCAGAGAGCCTCTGCGCTCCAAAGCCTGAGAGAGAGAGAGAAAGACAGACACGGGGACCAAAGCTCTAATGGAGCAGAGGTGTTTTAATCAACATGGTGTGGGCATATATACTGTAGTTTTCTCAGCAAAGATAAAGATTAAAATTCCAGACTTAAAAAACATAGGCGATCCATAATAAAGAGAGAGGGAGTTGTAAATAATCACTTTTACCATATGGTTCCTGTGTATGCCCCCTTTTAAAATTTTTTTATTTGCAATTTTAGTGTGTGATGTGCTCGTTTGACTATACCTTGTACCTGTGGATTATAAGCAATACCTGTAATATGTTTAATAGAAGAAGATTGTAAAAATTGTTTAAAGTGTCTAGAAATATAGGCAGGGCCATTGTCTGTTTTTATAGAACTAGGAGTTCCTGTTACAGCAAAACAAGCTAATAAGTGAGTTATAATGTGTTGTGTAGCCTCACCACGAAGAGGTGTGGCCCAAATAAAAGCATTAGGTTGTAAACCACGAGGCTTAATACCTTGTGTGATGGGTAGAGGTCTGTTAGGAGACGCCATTTGTTAGATTTCTTTTTTATAACAAAAATAGGAGAGTTCCAAGGAGAACAAGATTCCTCAATATGCTTTAATTCTAGTGTGTATCTATAAGTTCCTTAGCTGCCTGTAATTTCTCTTTCGTGAGGGGCCACTGCTCTGTCCAAATAGGCTTGTCATACTTCCAAGTTATTTTAATAATTATATTGTTTGTTAAATGAGCAGTGGCCCCCAGGAAAAATGTGAAATGTATATCTGAGTTTGCCATATCTTATATCTTTTTATTAAAAGCATATATCTAACTTTTCCTTAGCAACTATGAAGTGTCTTATATATTAGAATTTTATAGATTGGTGAATATATTTATTATAATATATATTTATTATGTATAAATATATTTATATATAATACATTATATAATATATTTATTAATAGTTTAAAATCTTTCATTTTTCTGTAAGAAAAACTTTTTGTAAGAGGAAGTTAATGTTCAGTAATTAATGTTTTAAAATCTTATTTTATTTGGAAATGACCTAGTTATTTAATAAACTTTTATTATTTAGTTTAGTACAACTCTAGAAATTTAAGTTATCCCAGTCTTAAGAGATTATTTTTTTGGGCTTCAAAATCACTGCAGTTGGTGACTGCAGCCATGAAATTAAAAGATGCTTACTCCTTGGAAGGAAAGTTATGACCAACCTAGATAGCATATTCAAAAGCAGAGACATTACTTTGCCAACAAAGGTCTGTCTAGTCAAGGCTATGGTTTTTCCAGTAGTCATGTATGGTTGTGAGAGTTGGACTGTGAAGAAAGCTGAGCGCTGAAAAATCGATGCTTTTGAACTGTGGTGTTGGAGAAGACTCTTGAGAGTCCCTTGGACTGCAAGGAGATCCAACCAGTCCATTCTAAAGGAGATCAGCCCTGGGATTTCTTTGGAAGGAATGATGCTAAAGCTGAAACTCCAGTACTTTGGCCACCTCATGTGAAGAGTTGACTCATTGGAAAAGACTCTGATGCTGGGAGGGATTGGGGGCAGGAGGAGAAGGGGACGACAGAGGATGACATGGCTGGATGGCATTACCGACTGGATGGACGTGAGTTTGAGTGAGCTCCGGGAGTTGGTGATGGACTGGGAGGCCTGGCGTGCTGCGATTCATGGGGTCACAAAGAGTTGGACACGACTGAGCGACTGAACTGAACTGAAGAGATTATTATAATAATAGATTATTCTATTAAAATATAATTATTTTAAATAGAGTTTATCTAAAAGTTTTCATCTCGTTTATATATATATATATATATATAAAGAGTTACCTTTTTGTTGACAAATTTAGTTTACCTCAAACCTAGGCATAATAAAAGTATTATATAATGATGACTTAAGACATGTCTTAATTAGATTAGCAAACAATTATATTTAAATTATATTTAAATAAACATTATATTGAATATTTTTCAGTTCACGTGAATTTGAATTTAAATAGAGCTCATTAACTTCATATTATCTAAAAACAAAGCTGGTATATCGAGGGCAGCACTGCCAGATGTTGAGGGTTTGAGAGAAAAGATGGCATTTGCCCCAGGTTTTTGTTGAAGGGGACCCAGGGGGTCCTCTGCTTGGAGTTTTCTGGAATAGGTTTTCTTTCAATGTCAAATTGAGACTTATAATCTTTGGCCCAATGCATTTCTCTACAGCAGCGAGGGCAGATTTTTGGAGGTTTTTTATATTTTTTTCTTTCTGTTTTTTTTTTTAATCTTTCTTAGGGCCATCCCTTTTTAAATGGTTCTTATTTCCACATGTAAAGCATCCTTTATTTCCCTTTATTAAGGCAGCAGCTATTATTTCAGCTACCATTTGCATCTTTTGAATTTCTAATCCTAGATTGCGACAAGCCTTCAAATAATCAATAATAGTCCCTGTCTCATTAATTGGAGCTATAGCTTTTTGACATTCCTGTTTGCATTTTCATAAGCAAGTAATTTCTCTAGTTGCCTTTTGGCTGCTTCTCCAATTACAGTATGGGAAATAGCAGTTTGTAATCTAGCTAAAAAATCAGCATACGTTTCATTAAGTCTCTGAACTTTAAATAAGTGATGAAGTAAAGTAGGAAAGTGATGGGGCTTTCCAGCCGTTTTACCCATGTCTTAATACTTACCGGCCTCAATAGGCCCTGGGGTTACTCCGTCCGAATCTGCATACGTGTACCAAGCTCCTGTTCTGGGCGCCACTTGTTGAGGTCCTTTAATGGACCGGAACCTGGTGGTCCAGAGTGGACCGATAAGAAAGTAAAGGAGAGAGAAAGAGGCTGATATTCCTTGATTTACACAGAAAGCCAGTAAAGCCCCTGGCACCGGCCTTGCTCTGTTCATGGAGGCCTCAGGCATCCTCTTGATGGGGTGAAGGCACAGAGCACCTTCTCGAGTGGGTCTTAGAAGCCCGGGCAGGAAAGTGAACTCAGAGAACCTCTGCGCTCCAAAGAAATAGCCTGAGAGAGAAAGAGGGAGGGAGAGAGAGAGAGAAAGAGAGAGAAAGAGAAAGCAAGACACGGGGACCAGAGCTCTGATGGAGCAGAGGGGTTTTAATCAACATGGTGTGGGCATGTATACTGTAGTTATTCTCAGCAAAGATAAAGATTAATATTCCGGACTTACAAAACATAGGCGATCCATAATAGAGAGAGAGAGAGTTGTAAATAATCACTTTTACCATATGGTTCACAAGAAGGAAGAGGGTACTTATCACCGTATAGAAAAACTAAGGAAAGAAATGCCTGGATTCCTCAGCCCCTGGGAGAGGCTTGCCTCTCCTCTTAATTCCTGAATATTCAGGAATTAATAAGGAACAGAATTCCTGACAGATCCAAAACAGCACACAGGAAGCCTCCTGTTAAATGCTTCCTGACAGTAGAGAAAGTAAAAATTATACTTTTAATTTCAAACATTTCCCTTTACTTGGGCTTGCGTCTGTTTTCTTCTTTAGTTTCAGAAAGGCACAGTGAATTCTTCTGTTAAATTGTGTGTGTGTGTTGCAGTGAGTTCTGACACCAGGATACCCAGAGTTGAGCCAGACTTCACAGGTTAAGGGCACATTCCTCTGCATGACTGCCCTCAGTTCAGATATCAGTTGCAAGTTTAGCGTCCCCAGGTCACCCTCACTTCTGACTAACTGGCAACAAATTTAGGGATTCCTAGTATCCCTCAGGTTCATAGTTTGCTAGAATGACTCACAGACCTTAGGAAAATACTATATTTGTGATTACAGTTTTATTATAGCCAAAGGATAAAAGCCAGAACCAGCCAAATGGAGATGCACAGGGCGCGGTCTGGGAGAGTCCCACACATAAAGTTTTCATTTGCTTCAGGGTTGTGTCCCCTTGCTTACATACTGATGTGTGACAACATGCAGAGTATTGTGCAACCTCAGAAGCTCACTGAACTTGTGGTCTAGAGCTGTCAGTTTTTAAGGTTGTGGTCAGAAACATAGAATATGAAATTTACTGTCTTCAACTGCTTTTATGTGTATCATACCTAAGATCATGGCATCTGGTCCCATCACTTCATGGCAAATAAAGGGGGGAAAATGGAAAAAGTGACAGACTTTATTTTCTTGGGCTGCAAAACACTATGAATGGTGACTGCAGCCGTGAAATTAAGATGCTTGCTCCTTGGAAGAAAAGCAATGACAGACCTAGAGAGTGTATTGAAAAGCAGAGACATCACTTTTCCGACAAAGGTCCATATAGTCAAAGCTGTGGTTTTTCCAGTATTCATGTATGGATGTGAGAGTTGGACTATAAAGAAGGCTGAGCGCAGAAGAATTAATGCTTTCAAATTGTGGTGTTGGAGAAGACTCTAGCGAGTCCTTTGCACAGCAAGGAGATCAAACCAGTCAATCCTGAAGGAAATCAACCCTGGATATTCATTGGAAGGACTGATGCCGAAGCTGAAGCTGCAGTACTTTGGACACCTGATGCAATGAACCGATTTATTGGAAAAGACCTTGATGCTGGATAAGATTGAGGGCATGAGGAGAAGGGGATGACAAGGAATAGGATTGTTGGATGGCATCATCAACTCAGTAGACATGAGCTTGAGCAGCCTCCTGGAGATAGTGAAAACAGGGAAGCCTGGCATGCTACAGTCCATGGGGTCGCAAAGAGTTGGACACAACTTAGCCACTGAACAGTAACAACAATATTGAAATCTAGTCACGTAATATTACATTTAAAAGGTACAAAGATGTACAGGGAAGTATAAATCTTCCACCCACCCTTATTCCTCTACCACACAGTTTTTTTTCCTTGAAGACTGATACTTTTTAAAAATCTTTTTTTGCCTAAGTATAATAACTCTCTTAAAAAAAAAAAATAAATAAATACTCCCAGCCTCATCTCTTTGGCTATTGCTGTATTTTGAGGATTTGAAACACTGTATTGTTCTCCAAACAGTACTGAATATTTTGGTTTGGCCAAAAGGTTCATTCAGTTTTTACCATTAAGACAGCTATAGTAGTGCTTAGTTGTTTTTAATTTCATTTGAAACACTTTTGTTAGATTTGTGTTGTGACAGCTGTCAGATCAGTGAGCTTTAAAAAAAAAAAGACACATCACAATTGGTGAATTTTTGTATAGCCATTTTAATATTGAAGATGGAAGAAAAAAGCAGTGTTTTTGGCATATTATGTTTTATTGTTTCAAGAAAGTAAAAATGCAACTGAAATACACAAAAAAGATTTGTGCAGTGTATGCATAAGGTGCTGTGACTGAGTGAATTTGTCAGAATTGGTTTGTGAAGTTTTGTGCTGGATATTTTTCATTGGACAATGCTGCTCGGTCGAGTAGACCAGTTGAAGTTGATAGAGATCAAATGTGCCTTTTGCTGCTGCTGCTGCTAAGTCGCATCAGTCGTGTCCGACTCTGTGTGACCCCATAGACGGCAGCCCACCAGGCTCTGCCGTCCCTGGGATTCTCCAGGCAAGAACACTGGAGTGGGTTGCCACTTCCTTCTCCAATGCAAGAAAGTGAAAAGTGAAAGTGAAGTCACTCAGTCGTGTCTGACTCTTCGTGACCCCATGGACTGTAGCCCACCAGGCTCCTCCATCCATGGGATTTTCCAGGCAAGAGTACTGGAGTGGGTACCATTGCCTTCTCCGAAATGTGGCTTTTATTTTTACTTAAAAAACCGGATGAAGATTTTGGCCAACTCAATAATATTATTTCTTTACTTTATATCTTGAAATGAATTTGTTACTAAAACATTTAGATGCTGGGGTAGAAGAGTGAAATTAGTCTTTAGGTTTTTTTTTTTCTTTCCTGAATTAAGAATCGTATATTCACTGTAGAAGTTTTTTTTTTTTTTTTCCAGAAAATGTTGTTGCTCAGTCGCCAAATAGTGACACAACAAAATAAAATAATAGAAGTCTTATTTAATGTTTTACTTCTTATCTTTTTTCTGTGTCTGTGAATAGTGGGAGGGTGCACATTTAAACACACTTTATGTTAAAAAAAAAATTGAGTATAGAATCAAGGGTTTTGTACCTTTTTTTCTCCATATTATACTACTGAATCATTTTCCTTTCCAGAAGCATTAAATAATCTTCAGTAGAATGTTTTTACTGCTTCCTATTTTTGCATATTAAGATTATTTCCAGTTTTGTGCATAGATTGGCAAATCTATTAGATAATTTTGCTTCAAGGTTTTTTCCTTAACTGATCTTCAGTTCAGTTCAGTCGCTCAGTCGTGCCCGACTCTTTGCGACCCCATGAATCACAGCACGCCAGGCCTCCCTGTCCATCACCAACTCCTGGAGTTCACTCAGACTCATGTCCATCGAGTCAGTGATGCCATCCAGCCATCTCATCCTCTGTCGTCCCCTTCTCCTCCTGCCCCCAATCCCTCCCAGCATCAGAGTCTTTTCCAATGAGTCAACTCTTCGCATGAGGTGGCCAAAGTACTGGAGTTTCAGCTTTAGCATCATTCCTTCTGAAGAAATCCCAGGGCTGATCTCCTTCAGAATAGACTGGTTGGATCTCTTTGCAGTCCAAGGGACTCTCAAGAGTCTTCTCCAACACCACAGTTCAAAAGCATCAATTCTTCGGCACTCAGCCTTCTTCACAGTCCACCTCTCACATCCATACATGACCACAGGAAAAACCATAGCCTTGACTAGACAGACCTTTGTTGGCAAAGTAATGTCTCTGCTTTTGAATATGCTATCTAGATTGGTCATAACTTTCCTTCCAAGGAGTAAGCGTCTTTTAATTTCATGGCTACAATCACCATCTGCAGTGATTTTGGAGCCCAAAAAATAAAGTCTGACACTGTTTCCACTGTTTCCCCATCTATTTCCCATGAAGTGATGGGACCGGATGCCATGATCTTAGCTTTCTGAATGTTGAGCTTTAAGCCAACTTTTTCACTCTCCACTTTTACTTTCATCAAGAGGCTTCTTAGTTCCTCTTCACTTTCTGCCATAAGGGTGGTGTCATCTGCATATCTGAGGTTATTGATATTTCTCCCGGCAATCTTGATTCCAGCTTGTGCTTCTTCCAGTCCAGCATTTCTCATGATGTACTCTGCATATAAGTTAAATAAACAGGGTGACAGTATACAGCCTTGATGTACTCCTTTTCCTATTTGGAACCAGTCTGTTGTTCCATGTCCAGTTCTAACGGTTGCTTCCTGACCTGCATACAGATTTCTCAAGAGGCAGGTCAGGTGGTCTGGTATTCCCATCTCTTTCAGAATTTTCCACAGTTTATTGTGATCCACACAGTCAAAGGCTTTGGCATAGTCAATAAAGCAGAAATAGATGTTTTTCTGGAACTCTCTTGCTTTTTCCATGATCCAGCAGATGTTGGCAATTTGATCTCTGGTTCCTCTGCCTTTTCTAAAACCAGCTTGAACATCTGGAAGTTCACAGTTCACGTATTGCTGAAGCCTGGCTTGGAGAATTTTGAGCATTACTTTACTAGCGTGTGAGATGAGTGCAATTGTGCGGTAGTTTGAGCATTCTTTGGCATTGCCTTTCTTTGGGATTGGAATGCAAACTGACCTTTTCCAGTCCTGTGGTCACTGCTGAGTTTTCCAAATTTGCTGGCATATTGAGTGCAGCACTTTCACGGCATCATCTTTCAGGATTTGAAATAGCTCAACTGGAATTCCATCACCTCCACTAGCTTTGTTCGTAGTGATGCTTAGGAGACTTAAAAGTTAACTTAATTGGTTGTATTTATGTCTCATTATATTCATGATAATAGCTGGAGCTCTTTGAAGGTAGATAGCTTTCTTTTTCAGAGAAGGCAATGGCAACCCACTCGAGTACTCTTGCCTGGAAAATACCATGGACAGAGGAGCCTGGTAGGCTACAGTCCATGCGGTTGTGAAGAGATGGACACGGCTGAGTGACTTCACTTTCACTTTTCACTTTCATGCATTGGAGAAGGAAATGGCAACCCACTCCAGTGTTCTTGCTTGGAGAATCCCAGGGATGGTGGAGCCTGGTGGGCTGCTGTCTATGGGGTCGCACAGAGTCGGACATGACTGAAGCAACTTAGCAGCAGTAGAAGCAGCTTTCTTTTTCACTGACCTCCAGTAGCCTAGAGATTATAAATCTGAACGTTTGTTCATTAGATTTTCCCTTTTAAGTATCAGTTAAGTGTTTCTATTATTTTTTTAAATGTTCTTTAAACAATACTTTAATGTCCCTTCAGTTCTTGTGAGAAATGTAGAGGTTATATTTCACATATACGTATATATTTATATTGTTTGGTATACATTTTGTGTATATTTTTAATCCTTTTCCCCTCACTGGTCTTCCTCCTCCTTTTCCATTATTTCAGTTGAATGTTTAGAAGAACACTGTAGGAGATGCAAGGATAAATTCTCAAGGGGGTTTAAAAATAGTGGGAAGTGACAGATGTATAAGTTTAATAGTATGCATGAATAGATTTTAAGATTTTATTGATGGGTCCAAAATAAAATCTAGATGTTTTTTCTGTTTCCCTTCCTGCTAGGGTCCTGTATTAATAGGAAGTTCTCACGGTGGTGTCAACATTGAAGATGTTGCTGCTGAGACTCCTGAGGCCATAGTTAAAGAGCCTATCGATATCGTAGAAGGCATCAAAAAGGAACAAGCTGTCCGGGTATGTTGTGTTTTGAAACATTTCTAGCTTTTAATTGGATTATTGCAACACTTAAAGAGAATTAACTTTATGTAAGTGAAGTGCTTGATAAAACTTCTGAAAACATTTTTTTTTGAGTGTTAGGTATGTTAAATCTTGTTTGAAATGGAAACTTTTTAGAAGTATCTACAGCATTTTACTTCATATCCTCCATAAACATTTTAATATGTATTTTTAAAAGATAAGGATTCTTTTAAAAGAGCCACTATACGTACCATAGCCATACCTAGTAAAATCAGTATCTTCACTTACCCAGTCATTCCAGTTCCCTAGTTGTCTCATGTTTTTTTTTTTCTTTTAGAATCTGTTTGAGTTGGGATCCACATAAGTTCCTTCATTGCAGTTGGTTAATAGGTCTCATAGGTCTTCTTCTGTTAATAGCTTATAGGTTTCCTTTTCTTCACTTTCTTCATCCATTTTCTTTCATTTGTTGAAGAATCTGGAGTGATACTTTGTTTTTCATACTCTGGATTTTACATCTGCATGGTGGCATTTAATATGTTCCTGTCCCCCCTTTATTTCCTAAACACTGTATGGAATGGTAGGGACACTGTCTCATATACCCATATGATAGATCAGTGATTTTATTTTGGGGGTCTTAATGGGTGCTTTAAAGATTCTGATTAAAGCTGTGGGCTTTCTCTCAGTGTATTCACATGCACAATACATTTTGCCTGCAATTTCACTAGTTTTCTATACCATCCTTCTTGTGTGCCTCTGCCTCTCATTACATTCCCCCCTCAAAAAGAGCTCTCCAAGACAAAAACTTAAGTATGAAGTTAATTATGGTGTGTGAGAGTTGCTTGGTAATGTTAGTAATATTGCTATTAAATTGTTTATATATAAAAAATAAGTGACCCATCTTAAAAAGAAGTTTGAGTATTAAAGTTTGAATTAAATTAACATCTCTTATCAGGAAACTGTCAAACGAAGCTAATGGTATTGAAGTACAGTAGAGCAGGAATTTTGACTGATACAGAGACCTCCCTGATAAAGCGTGAAGCAAGTCATTTAGGCAAGTGAGTGGTATAAATGTTTAAAGGGGACAGAGATTTGACTCATTAGATAGTTATATGAGAGTGGTAACTAGAGTCTTGAATTTAGATGAGAGAGAAAACACTTGATTTACAACAATATTTGAAGGAATAATGTACTAAGTTTGTAGCTTTTTGAGTGATGGATGAACAGAAATACTACTCAGTATAATGCGAGACAAACTGATGTCATACTGGGCTGATCAGAATTCTTTTGCAATTCTCAGATGTTTAAATTTAAAACAGTAGATTGTGACCTCTGAAATCTTTCTAAATGAAATGGTACTTTTAATTCTTCTTATTCTTTTTTTTTGAAATGTCTTAACCCCAAATGGCATTTCTCAATTAGATCATCCACTTTATTTGTATTTAATTGTTTGCATTTGACTTCTTGCAGAAATCACATTCACTTTCAAAGAATTTAATATTTTCTATTATTAAAAGTTAAATGTATTGTAGTATTAGATAACAATTGGAAAACAGGAGAAAACTCCTCCAGAGGGTTCCTGAGCAGCTGTGGCAGTTACGATTAAAAAAAGAGACATGTAACTTCCATACATGTAGCTTCTTCTGTAGGTTCAAAATTGCTTATAAAACTTTAAAAAATTATAGATTTTTGATCGCCTGTAGAACTTGTGAACGATAGCCTCTGGGTTGAGACCTTGGTGTATGTATTTTTTAAAAAGCTCTTCAGGTATATTTAGCAAGAAATTGTTGCTCAAGACTGTGAACTCTTATACTAGATTGGAAGCTTGAAAGTGAAAGTCGCTCAGTCATGTCTGACTCTTTGTGACCCCATGGACTATATATAGTCCATGGAATTCTCCAGGCCATAATACTGGAGTGGGTAATCTTTCCCTTCTCCAGGGGATCTTCCCAATTCAGGGATCGAACCCAGGTCTCCCATATTGCAGGTGGATTCTTTACTAGCCGAGGTACCAGGGAAGTTTAAGATATCTTTTGAATCTAGCATTTATTAGGTGCTCAGTACTCTTGCCTAGAAAATCCCATGGATGGAGGAGCCTGGTGGGCTGCAGTCCATGGGGTCGCGAAGAGTTGAACATGACTGAGCGACTTCACTTTCACTTTTCACTTTCATGTATTGGAGAAAGAAATGGCACCCCACTCCAGTGTTCTTGCCTGGAGAATCCCAGGGACGGGGGAGCCTGGTGGGCTGCCGTCTGTGGGGTCACACAGAGTTGGACGTGACTGACGCGACTTAGCAGCAGCAGCAGTAGATTTTTGAATGAATAGGATGATACTCATTTTACTAGTCATTTTACTGAATGTAGACACTCTTCATAAATTACCTAAAAGGTAAAATAGGGTTAGTATTTTGGCCATTGTTTTTAGACCAGTGGGATTAGTAGTCTACCTTTTATATGTAGTTTTAATAAAATATAAGCCTCTTTTTTCAGTTTAGGTTGGCTATAAGACTCAGTGGCAGTATGGAGGGTATGGGATAAACACGAGAACAGAAATTGAGGTGAATGGCAAGTCATTTGACCTCTTGGAATCTCTTTCTTTGTAAAATGGGCATACTACCTGCTTGGTGAGGATTTTGCATAGTTTTGTTTAACCATTTATTGGTAATAGTGATTAATATTTGATCATAAATGATTCATGCTTATTATTTAAATGATAAACTACAAGGTTATCTATTTGCAACAATTTAATGTTGATTGAATGTTATGCAGCATTCCTGTAACAAAGAAACATATTGCTTTCAGCTTGCACAGAAGATGGGATTTCCAGCCAGTATTGTGGATTCTGCAGCAGAAAACATGATCAAGCTTTATGACCTTTTTCTGAAATACGATGCAACCATGGTAGAAATAAATCCAATGGTAGAGGATTCAGATGGAGCTGGTAAAGTATCTTCTTTCATCAGACATTGATTATCTATTTAGCCCCTATCATATGCTTCACTGAGGAATTGAACTCATAAGGAAGTGAACTCATTGCTATGTAGAAACTTGTTTTATAATGAAAAGAGTGAATGGGAACGTTTGAAAAGAGTGAATGTGAACAAAGAGACACATTAAACAAACACTTTATATATTTACACACAGAGGGATTAAAGCTGTACTGTATGGCAGCTAGCAGTCACATGTGGCAGTTAAAATGAATTGAAATGGTATAAGGTTAAACTGTTTTCTCAGCTGCACTGGTTACGTTTCAGGTGCTCTGTAGCCCCATGTGATTAGTGCATTAGCACACACACAGAACAATTTCATTCTTGCAAAAAGTTCTGCTGGGGAGTGTTTTGTTAGAGTATTTAGCACGGTAGTGGATAGTTACAGTTTGGGATAATTAGCCATTTTAATGTCCCCAGGTTTCAGACTTTAGAGACATGATTGTTTTTGTACAAAGAGTATATTTTGATACTGCTGCTGCTGCTGCTAAGTCGCTTCAGTCGTGTCCGACTCTGTGCGACCCCAGAGACGGCAGCCCACCAGGCTCCCCCGTCCCTGGGATTCTCCAGGCAGGAACACTGGAGTGGGTTGCCATTTCCTTCTCCAATGCATGAATGTGAAAAGTGAAAGTGAAATTGCTCAGTCGTGTCCGACTTTTACCGACCCCATGGACTGCAGCCTACCAGGCTCCGCCGTCCATTTTGATACTGGAATCCTTTTAATATTAGGGAAAAAAGATTAGCTTATCACTTTGACAGCTTTCCTTTTATATGTGTTTAAAAGGTAAGTCAGATTTTGAATTATCATCCCTTCCCTGTACAGATATTCTAAAAATATAAGCTGCTTTATTGTAGCCTAAGTTTTTCTTGGTATTTCACATTAATTGCTTCTTTTACTGTGATTTGTTAGATTTTGTTTCACATTTCTTTGGACATTTCTAATCTCCTTAAGCATTTGTAGAACCCTTTAACTTTTGTACTTCCAATGAGTTCTGTTATCGTAGATATCAATTTTTAGGTGGTCATTTATAAGGTAGTGTAAAGACAAAGGAGTAAATTCTCTTGTGATTATAGAGGTAGTTTATAAAACTAAAATTAATTAAATTTTTTAAAGAGTGAGGGCTGAAACACATTTTAAAAATGAAATTTTAATTGTGTAGGAGAATTAATCTGTATAAAACTTTTTTTTTTTCCTTTTTTTTTTTTTAGGGAGGCAGTTCTTAACCTATTTATTCTTTTAGATTGGCATTACTTGACCTGTTGTGGGTCAAGGACAAATTTTAAGAAATGCAGTGAAAATTGTATGAAAGCGAGTAACACTCACCAAGGAATCGAGCCAGTGTTGCCCCGGGCGCGTGTGCATGTGCACTGTGCAAGTCTAAACTTTGATGCGGTTTAGAAATCCTCAGCTTCCTTAAAGCCTTTAGTCCTGCATTTGGTACTTGGATGTCAAATTACTAATTCCTATTGCTAGGCAACCTTTAGAATCTTTTTTTCATGTTTCAAAACCAATCATGCTGGAATTGTATTGGAATTGTATCATCCCTATAAATTGCTGGGGAAAAATTGACATATTTCTAGAAGTCAGGTTTTGCAACTAGAAATACAGTTTTTTTCCATTTATATTTTTTAAAATAAGGCATCTTTTGGAAGGTATTTCTTTTTAGATATATTTGTAGAAATATATTTTTTGTTGCTATTTTGAATAGGATTTTTTCTGCCATTGTATTTTCTTACTGCTTATTGCTGCTATACAGAGACTTTTGATTTTGTTCTTCATTTGTTGATTTTAATTCTGTCATTATATTTGTTTTCCTTAGTCTGAAAAATATCTCTACTGTGTTTCAGCTTGTCTCCCTCCCATGTTTGGGTTTGTTTTCAGTTTCTTCTTTCATAGTACATAGTTTTGAATTTTGATCGTACAAAAGAGACATTTTAAGTATACTTTGGTTTCCTACAGTAAAGTTTTTTCTTTTTTTAAAATATTTTCCCTCCATAAACAAAAACATAGCAAATACTTTGTGCCAGGCACTGTTGTAAGAGCTTTTCAAATATAAACCCTGTAGTTCATTAGATGTTTATAACAGTTCTGTGAGGGTAGGTCCTATTACTATCCTTACTTTATAGGGTAGGAAACTGAGTTATCAAGAGGTTTAAGTGACTTACCCAGGGACACATGGCTAATGGTAGAGCTGGACTATGAATCCAGATAGTCCACTGCAGAATTTGTACTCTTAGATATGACACAGTTGTATGACAGGGATATTTTGGGTAGAGAGTAGTCTATCAGCAGTATTGGAGAAGTAAGGGATTAGCTGTTAGGGTAATCTTTTAGTCTGGGACTTCCCTGGTGGCTCAGTGGTAAAGAATCTGCCTACCAGTACAGGAGAATATGTGTGCTGTGTGCTCAGTCCAATTCTTTGTGACCCTATGGACTGTAGCCCCCTACCAGGCTCTCCTGTCCATGGAATTTCCAAGGCAAGAATACTGGAGTGGGTTGCCATTTCCTTCTCCAGGGGATCTTCTTGACCAAGGGATTGAACTCGCATCTCCTGAGTCTTCTGCATTGGCAGGCAGATTTTTTACCATTGAGCCAATGAGGCCAGGTTCAATTTCTCGGTCAGAAAGATCCCCTGGAGAAGGAAATGGCAATACACTCCAGTATTCTTGCCTGGGAAATTACATGGACAGAGGAGCCTGACAGGCTAAAATCCATGGGGTTGCATGACTAAACAGCAACAGCAGTCTTTTAGGCTAAGAAGCTTAGTAGTAGTCCAAACAGAAGGCAACAGAGGCAGTGGGAATGGAGAGGAGAAGGGTTTATTTTACAGACGAGTTCAAGCTCAGGCTCTGTTAACGCATCTACATTTCTCATAGTACCTTCTTTTATGTATTTTGAATGGAGGCTTCGGATCAGTGTACTCTGGGTAGTTCTAAACATCTACAGATTGACATGTTTTATTTATGAGGTACGTATTGAGTTTTGAAAGTAATATTTAAAAAAATAGGAAATATTATCTCCTTTTGTACTAAGTTACCATATGACAAGGTAGTATATACATTTGGGGAAATTATCATAGTATTCCTTAAAATAGTAGTTTAAGGACATTTTGATTGACTAAATTTGGAATTATTTCCTTTGTGCACTGTTCTTTTGGAACATATCTGCTGCATAGAATTGAAGTATACCTGTTAATTTGTACTGGTTTAATTGTTTGAATAATTTTAAGGGCAAGCTTGTAGACTGTAGACTTACTTTCCTAGTAATGCTCTGAAAACATAGGGTAATATTAAAATATACATATGTATTTGAATAGAATTGCTTAAATAGCTTGTCATACCATTGTTATCGTTGGGATTTCTGAGAGATCTTCCAGTGACTACCCGTCTTCCCTGCCTGAGTTCTAATTAAAATGGATCTGACAGCTAAATTACAATTAGACAGACTTAATAAATCTATTCACATATGAGGCTTTAACAGGGCAGTCCTTTCAGGGATAGGCTATGCCTTGTTAATAGCAGTTGGAAATGCTTGTTCCCTGTGGGAAGCTTACTCCCAAAAGGAAGAAAGTTTGAGCTAAATTATGCATGTCTCCCCATCCTGAACCCTCCTCCCTCCTCCCTCCCCATTCCATCCCTCTGGGTCATCCCAGTGCACCAGCCCCAAGCATCCAGTATCGTGCATCGAACCTGGACTGGCAGCTCGTTTCATACATGATATTTTACATGTTTCAATGCCATTCTCCCAAATTTTCCTGCCCTCTCCTGGTGTGAAGCATTTTGAATGACCAGTGTGGGATAATGAGCACAGCACTAAACTGCACCGACTCAGGTCAGTGTCAGCATTTCGTTTCTAGTGAAAAATTATAACTGGGCTCAAGTGCTTTGCTTCCGTTGCCTAGATGAATTAC
This sequence comes from Bubalus kerabau, assembly GCF_029407905.1. Classification (NCBI taxonomy): domain Eukaryota; kingdom Metazoa; phylum Chordata; class Mammalia; order Artiodactyla; family Bovidae; genus Bubalus; species Bubalus kerabau. The sequence continues at coordinate 18,539,383 of NC_073635.1, read as the reverse complement.
AGACACTTGGAGGAGATCAGAGCAGGCAGCGGTGTGGTCTCAGTAGGTTAGCTCTGGTGTGGTGACACGTGCAGAGCTGGAGTCAAGAAGAATCTTCACTTGTTTATGTCGCTTGCTAATGTCTCTGGTTCTTTTGTAGTTTGAGTGAGATTGAAAAGAGGAGGGGAAGGGATGGAAAAGAATGTCATGGAAAGATTACTGCCACCTTAACTTTCCCACTAGTAGACCTAGAAGCCTGTTTTCTCTCCACAGATGAGAAATGAACTTAATTCTTCAGAGACTGAATTCCAGAGAGTCTGTTAATAAACTATGGAAACTGGACTTGGAACCAAGGAAAAATACTATTTACCTGTATGATTGCTGATAATTCTTTATTTTGAGGAGATTGTTCATCTAGTTATTAGAGATTTCTGTCCTGGTTTATTTGATAAATGAGATAATTAAATCATAATTACTCATCCATGTAAAAAAAAAAAAAAATAAAAAAAATAAATTATGCATGTCTGGTTTTATAATATCTAGATTAACTTGACAGTTAATTTACTTCCCTTCCTCTGGGAAGAAGTAAGTAAAGAGACAGTGACGAGACAGATGTTACACTAAGTGAGCCCTTTGGATGTGAAAGGAAACATCCAGAGTCGGGGATTTGCTCAGCTGCTCCCAAATATTCCACAGTATTTTCTTTACCCACTGAGCTCAGCCATCAAGCCTGTGATCTATCAGGGTGGATGTGGAAGTTTTGAGGGAGAGAGATTAGCTATCTGTTTGCATAGTCTTGTTCTACTTTTGAGGCTGTCATTCCAGTGCCAGCCGTTGTTCCTTTGGATGTTATGGGCACCCTTATAGGTAGTTTGAATTTTTACCTCCAGAAATTTCCAAAATGGGTCAGAACAGTATACCAGTGTCAGCCGTTTAAGAAGGTGTTAGGCTTAATTCTGGAAATTTTTCTGTTTCTGACTCCAGATTATGTCCAGTCATCTAATGGAGTATCAGAAGTTCATGGGTGAGATTAGATTATATAGCATTAAAATTCTCTGAAATACTTTAATAGTAAACTGCATAAAGACACACCTGAGACATAAAGACACAAATGTGATAAAGTCCAAAGGACCTAGAGAACTGAAGTCCCAAGTCAGATTCTTTTATCTGAGTTAGAAATTCAAAGAAATTAATGTTCTTACTAATTTCTTGACTATTTTCATTGAACAAGAGGTTGTGAATTCTAGATACAGTTTAAATTCTTTCAGCCAGGGCAGTTTGGATTTTTTTTTCCCATAGGAATATTTTCTGTAGTCTCAGAAGTTGCATTATTTGAATTTCAGATCTCTTATGGGCCTCAATTCTAATGCTGTACAACAGGTTAATAATACATATAAGTTTATCACAACTTTGACCCTCCATTACCAAATTTGGAAAAAAAGAAAAAACAAACAAACAAACCCAGGCCATTGCCACTGCCAGGAACAGTGATCTCAGGCACAGTTATTTCTCAGAACCATGTACTTCATTTTATGAAGGGTCATGGCAGAAACTCAGCCTTCCCTGGTGGCTCAGACAATAAAGAATCTGCCTATAATGTGGAGAGACCTGGGTTCAATCCCTGGGTTGGAAAGATTCCCTGAAGGAGGGCATGACAACCCACTCTGGTATTCATGCCTGGAAAATCCACATGGACAAAGGAACCCAGTGGGTTACAGTCCATGGGGTTGCAGAGTGGACATGACTAAGTGACTAAGCACAGCACAGCATGTGGCAGAAACTCAGTGAAAGCTGAATAAAGGAGAGTGGATTGATTTTAGTCTCACCAGGATGCCGGGTGATTATTTTACTTGTGGACTTCAAATCAGTTGAGAGAAATCTGTGAGCAGCAAATTAATTTTGGCCTAGTAATGGCACCCCACTCTAGTACTTTTGCCTGGAAAATCCCATGGATGGAGGAGCCTGGAAGGCTGCAGTCCATGGGGTCGTGAAGAGTCGGACACGACTGAGCGTCTTCACTTTCACTTTTCACTTTCATGCATTGGAGAAGGAAATGGCAACCCACTCCAGTGTTCTTGCCTGGAGAATCCCAGGGACGGGGGAGTCTGGTGGCTGCTGTCTATGGGGTCGCACAGAGTTGGACATGACTGAAGTGACTTAGCAGTGATTTTGGCAATTAATTTGGCATTTGTGATTTATAGGGGTGAAAAACCGAATATGTACATCTCTTAAAAGCTTTCCCTCTTTTGAACACTATGAATTGAGTGTGGGCTCTGTTTACTGGTATTACACACACCCTTGCATAGGTAGCAGAGTTGTCAGTGGCTGATCCTACTGACTGTTACAGAGCTCAGGCCTAGGAAATGTGCTTCCTAGGTATTTCACCCCAGGTTGTTTTTATTGGAGAATCACCCTCAACTGAGTGAACCTGTCTTGATTTTGAGTCTGTATGCCTCGGAAGCCTACTAAGGATTGGTTCCTTAGTAATGTAATCCATGTAATCCTCATTTTTAAAAAATAGATACACAGTTGATCATTGAAAAACTTGGCATTTGAACTGTGAGGGTCCACTTATATGCAGATTTCTTTTTTTCCAGTAACTATGTACAACAGTATTACACAGTCTGTAGTTGGTTGAGTCTGTGGATGCAAAGCTACAGATATGGAGGGCTGACTATAAAGTTATATGCAGATTTTTGGGGGGGCGTATCTTGAGCACTTTTTGTGTTTACTGAAATATTCTTCTAAAACATTTACTTTAATGTTTGTAATCCTGTCATATATAGATATGCCACAATTTATAAATTTGTAAGTGATTATGAAAATACAAGGGATCTGAAGCATTACAGTCTAAGAAACATATATATTATCATTCACCAGTGATTTCACATACTGTACTTTGCAGTTTAGATTTTCAATATGTTTCGTTTCATAGTTTTATTATCTGCTGATATTTCTTACCTAGTGCTTTATTACGAACATATTTTCCTTTAAGTCTTTTTAAACATGTTTAACTTCACAGTTCTCTGATAATTTAAAATTTGAGTCATCTTGGGTTTTGTTTCTTTTGACTGCTTTTCCTTTTTACCATTTGTTACATTTTCCTGTTTCTTAAGAGATCTAGGAATTTTTATATGGACATTTTGGGAGGCTGAATTCTGTCTTCCTCTGAAAGAATGGTTGGCTTTTGTTGTTGTTAGTTAACTTGGCTGACTCCAAACTTTGTCTCTTGTTTTGGGCAGCAGCTGAAACTGCTTGATTCTTTTCACCTCTGTCTGTTTAGGAGTAAGGAGAATGTTGTAGTTAGATTGGAGCAAGGAAGGGATAAAATACTGAAAGATGAAGTCAGAGAATTAGCCTTCGTAAGGACCATTTTGGTAGAGTGCTGCAGGTAAAAGCCTGATGAGAGTGAATTTAAAAGAGAATGGCAGGAGGAAAACTTGGTACAGTGAGTTAAGCGCAGGTATTGGCAGATAATAAGTATTTCAGGCTTTATGGGCCATGTATAGTCTCAGTTGCTGCTGTTTTTCTCCTTCTTCATTTACCCTTTTTTCTTCTTGATAACTTTTTATTCATAAAAATGTAAAACCCTTTGTTAGCTCACAGGCCATTAAAAAACCAGCACAGGCTGAGTCTGGCCCACGGGCCATAGTTTGCTGACCCCAGGTTTAAACAGATAACTTTTTCTGTGAATAATGCTGTATAGGAAGAGGAGAGTAAGCGGGGAGGTAGCGGGTAAAAGAGTTTCTTCTTTCTTTTTATTAGGTGGGGGAAAGGATAGCTTTTTTTGCAAGCCAGTTTAATTTAGCCCATGGAAAAATGGAGTGGAATTTATGGTGCTGGAAAAGCAGAATTGCTGTGGCAGTGCCCTTGAGTTGGGACCCAGAACCCAAGCAATGGAACTAGCTAAGAGCATGGACTGCTGTTTCTTGGTAATTAAAAAGAACATTAAATGCTTCTGAGGTTTTTCTTTCTTCTTTATCAGTTGCTTAGGACAGATGTAGAAGCAGTAACTTTGATGGGACAGTTTTAAATTCTCACATATTCTTATTCAGGAGATAGTTTGAATCAGTTGTGAACATGAGTTGAAATACTTTCAGTAAGTAACCAAATGTGTTTTTCCCCTAAAGTAAAAAAACATTTGATTATTGTATAGTTTTTTTTTTTGGTCTATCTTGAAATTAAAATCGCTTTCTTTTTTTCCTTTAAAGTGCTGTGTATGGATGCAAAGATCAATTTTGATTCTAATTCAGCTTATCGTCAGAAGAAAATCTTTGACCTGCAGGACTGGACCCAGGAAGATGAAAGGGACAAAGATGCAGCTAAGGCAGATCTCAACTACATTGGCCTTGACGGAAATATCGGCTGTCTAGGTACCACGTGTTCTTGTGTTAGAGTTGGATTGGTTAATCTTATTTTCTTTATGTTTGTCGCTTACACAAATCATTTTCCTCTCTTGGTAGTGAATGGTGCTGGTTTGGCTATGGCTACAATGGATATAATAAAACTCCATGGAGGGACTCCAGCCAACTTTCTTGATGTTGGTGGTGGTGCCACAGTCCATCAAGTAACAGAAGCGTTTAAACTTATCACTTCAGATAAAAAGGTAAGGGCAGAACCTATGTTTTAGATTTGAATGGTAAGAAGTAACTTGATTAATTAGTAGAGTACATAGTTTTACTTGTTGAGCATACATAGGTCATTAATAAATATTTGTTATTGATGGTGCTCTGTATTTTTTCTTGGTGTTAGATTCTAGAATTGTTTAATACAATTTTTTATTTTATTGCTCTTTCCCTTTGAGTCTGTGGACTTATTTGCCATATTCAACTTTATAAAAAGCATTAAACTAAAATGAGATACAAAATATGCTTTGTTTCTTTTGTTTTATAATTATTATTTTTAAAATAAATTTTATTGGAACTATATTCCTATAGCTTCCTTTGGCAAAAACTCTAAAAGCAGAGCATTATTTAATTACCTAACTGTTGACTACTTGTCTGAGCCACCAGGGAATCCCAATAATGTGAGTTCATATTCTATTTCTAAGCATGGCTTTTTAGGCCTGTGTGCAAGAATGGAGAAAAGCACATGAAGAGTTCCTGTGCTGGGGCATTGGAGTTAGAAGCAGGCCAGGAGCCCGGGGTGACAATGTGGATAGCATTGAAGTAGCTGTATACATATGTCCCTTTGTTTTGGACACTGGGCTTGGATTTAGGAACACATGGTTTTTTCCTTCAAGGCCTTTTATAGTGTGTTGAGGCTAATGAATTGAATGTAGTGCTATAGAAGAACAGAAGACAGGGCTGATAAACTGGGAGAATCAGCATGGCCTGACTGTGATGATGAGAGAATGCTGACCCAGATAAGCCCTGAGGTTTGGATGTGGTATGTATTCAGGAGTGGTCACACTTGTTGAGTGCTTTGGGGGACCTCGTGTTTGTGGAAAGTGGTAGAGTTGATGGGGAAGAATGAAGAGACGGTAGTAAGGACTAAGCTGGAGATCTTGCATATAATGTTGTCTTACCACATGGCCTGGGGTAATGGCTCTGCTTAATAGGAAGCAAGTAAACGGAATCGGGAGGGAGGTCTTGTTAATATGGAACAGGAGAGAAGAAACTATGAACTAGGTGTTGAAATTACCCAACGAGGGGAAGGAAATTTTGGTGGGTGGTGGACTGCCAGACTTCAGTGGTGAGAGCTGCATGCAGAGTATGGCTGTTTGGTCTGAAAATGTTTCTGTGGGGTTAACTTCTATAAGGCACAGGTAGGGCTTCCCCAGTGGCTCAGCGGTAGAGAATCTGCCTGTGATGCAGAAGACACAGGAGATGCAGGTTCAGTCTCTGGGTGGGGAAGATGCCCTGGAGGAGGGCACGGCTGCCTACTCCAGTATTCCTGTTAGGAGAATCCCACAGACGGAGGATCTGGTGGGCTGTCGTCCTAGGGTTGCAGAGAGTTAGACACCAGTGAAGTGACTGAGCACACACACAAGGCCCAGAGTGTGCTCCTGAGAAGGAAGGAAAAAGAGTCATTCCTTTAAAATTTTAATCTCCCAAAACATTTTATTGACAGGTACTATCTATTTTGGTCAACATTTTTGGAGGAATCATGCGGTGTGACGTTATTGCACAGGGTATAGTCATGGCAGTAAAGGATTTGGAAATTAAAATACCTATTGTGGTACGGTTACAAGGTGAGTGTAAAAGGTATCTTGTAATTGTTTCACTAACTCTAAAAGTTAAAAGTTCATAATTAAACTTTTATTTAAACTTTTAAAAGATCATTATTAAAAGTTCATTAATTCCAAGGGGTTTATTTAAATTTAGTTTTGAATAGCTATATTTTTAAAATGAGAGTGTATAATAGAGAATTTTTTAAATGTGAGTTAAAAAAAAAATCTTAACATTGGGACAAAATTGTTGATAGTTTTGTTTGGTATAAGTTGATACATTATTTGGTATGCTTTGTCTTGAATTCTGACTTGTCTGAATTACCATTAATGTGATAAGGCAAAGTATTTTGCAAGATGGCTCCAGGTTTTTACAGTATTTTCTTTGGTTTAGAAGCATTTGTATTAAATGACAGAAGTTGGTTGAAATTTTATATTTGTGGTATATTGTGGCAAACATTTTAAATGATTTTGTGTATGTATTTAAAGCACCTTTATATTTGCATAAATCATTTCCAGGTACACGAGTTGATGATGCTAAGGCACTGATAGCGGACAGTGGACTTAAAATCCTTGCTTGTGATGACTTGGACGAAGCTGCTAAAATGGTAAATGGGTTATGTTGATCTAAGGAAAAATTTGCAGTGTCTGAAAGGTTTATAGGCACTTAGATTCTAAAGTGAACAGCTAATACTGCTAATAATTAGTGTTTCACTTAAATACTAGGAGTATTGAATCCCATATACCTATCATATCCCATATCCCAACATCCTAAAGAGTTACCAACTCATGCCCAACCTTGTCTCATCTAATTTTTACCTACTTCCTTCCATTGCCCATGATTATTTTGAAGCAAATCCCAGATACTGTATCATTTCATACATACCATCATGTACCTATAAAAGATAAAAGTATTGATGATATAAAGGAATTATTGTCATTTTAGATGGGATAGTGGTATTATGTTTATATTTTATGAAAAAGAATCGAGTCAGTGTTGAAACATCTCTGATTTTCTTAAATATATTTTGCCTATAATCTTTGTTAGATTTAGGCTCAAAATAAATCTGTGCTTGCAATTGGTTAATATATCACTAAATTTCTCCTTATAGAGTCCCCCTTGCCCATCCCCCACCCCCCTTTTTAAGTTCATTTGTTGAAAACGAAACAGGCTGATGGGCTAGTAGTGTCTCCTGTAGTCTGGATTTTAATGATTTTATCTATGGGGTGTCATTTAACAATTTATTGACCAGAGGTGTGTTAATACATTGTTACCTGAGCACTATTCACTGGAATGTTTCAGTATTAACTTACATAACATATTGCTGGCCACAGGCGTTAGTTTCTGCAAAAAATCCCCTGGTCAGTAATGCGTTAACATGTTCCTTTGCTCCTATACTTCCTGTAAACTGGTAATTCAATCTATAGGCTTGAGGGATAGTAGGAGTCTGGCTAGTTCAGTAATTAGATGTGAGGTGAGGTGAAGGGAATGAATAGGTTAGAACTTTTCTCTGAAAATATGCTTGTTTGCAGTGAGAGCCTGAATTAGGAAAAGCTTTTTGGACATGGAAAGAAAGGATAAGAGTCAGTAGGAGCTTGATCAAATAGACTGTGAAAGATAAAAGTGAACAGTTGATTTAAGTTGTATCTGTAGTGTTTTTCTAGTGAATAAGAGGTTATGGAAGTCATGACAGAATTAATAATATGGTGATAATATTAGCAATTGCTACCATTTATAATTTATTATGCATGCAATGCTAAGCCTTTTTTTCCCCTTCCACTATTACCTGACTTAATATAAGTTTGGTGATATAATATCCACTTTTATAGATGAAGAAACAAAAGCTCGATACATTAATCTTATTCAGGATCACATGTTGTAAACATCAGAGTGGGACCTGAACTCAAGGTGTCTAACTTTAAAACCTTCTCTTAACTATTCTGCTGGAGAGGAGAGAAGCTAAATTTGTTGTTTGGTTTTAGATATGTTTAATTTGTATATTTTATATGGTACCAGCTGAATATTCTCAGATAGATTTATAGAGAGAACATTGGAATTCAGGTTGATAATTGTTAACTTACTGACAGAAAGTAAAATAGTAACTTCTAGATTCAAGCTCCTATCCCAACATTCTAGGATTATATACATATTTTTAAAATCAGCTTTTATTTATTTATTTATGGCCATACTATGTGGCTTGCAAAATCTTAGTTCTCTGACCAGGGATTGAACTTGGGCCCTGGCAGTGAAAACTATAAGTCCTAACCACTGGACCACCAGGGAATTCCCCAAACTTTTATTTAGATGTGCTTTGCGTTGTGTATTATCCAGCCAAGACAGTCACTGTTTCTATCGTCAAAGATAGTTAAGGGCTGCTGCTGCTGCTGCCAAGTCACTTCAGTCGTTTCCGACTCTGTGCGACCCCAGAGACGGCAGCCACCAGGCTCCCCCGTCCCTGGGATTCTCCAGGCAAGAACACTGGAGTGGGGTGCCATTTCCTTCTCCAATGCATGAAAGTGAAAAGTGAAAGTGAAGTCACTCAGTCGTGTCTGACTCTTCGTGACCCCATGGGCTGCAGCCCACCAGACTCCTCTGCCCATGGGGTTTTCCAGGCAAGAGTACTGGAGTGGGGTGCCATTGCCTTCTCTGATAGTTAAGGGCAGCAGATGTAAATAGACATTTCTCCAAAGAAAACATACAGATTGATGGCTGCCGTGCACATGAAAAAATGCTCAACATCGCTAATTATTAGAGAAATGCAAAACTACAATGAGGTATTACCTCACACCAGTCAGAATGGCCATCACTAAAAAGTCTATAAATAACAAATGATGAAGAAGGTGTGGAGAGAAGGGAAATGTCCTACAGTTTTTTGGTGGGAATGTAAATTGGTGAAATCACTATGGAAAACAGTATGGAGGTTCCTCAAAAAACTAAAAATAGAACTACCATATGATTCAGCAGTCCTACTCTTGGATATATCTGCAGAAAACTGTAATTGGAAAAGATAAATGCACCTCTGTATTCATAGAGCAAATTTACAATAGCCAAGACATGGAAGCAACCTAAATGTCCATCAACACATGAATGGATAAAGACAATGCAGTGTATATATATATGTGTATGTGTATATATATATATACACACACACACACACACACACACACACACATTCAATTGAATACTACTCAGCCATAAAAAAGAATAAAATAATGCCATTTGCAGCAACATGGATGGACCTAGAGATCATCATACTAAGTGAAGTAAGTCAGAGAAAGACAAATACCATATGATACCACTTACATGTAGAGTTTAAAATATGTCATGAATGAACTTACTTACAAAAGAGAAACTGACACAGACATAGGAAACAAGCGTAGGATTACCGAAGGTGAAAGGGAGGGGGAGGGGAATAAATTAAGAGTTTGGGATTAACATATATCCACTATTATATATAAAATAGATAATCAGCAAGGACCTACTGTATAGCACAGGGAACTATAGTCAATATCTATAAGGGAAAAGAATCTGGAAAAGAATCTATATATGAATAACTGAATCACTTTGCTGTGTACCTGAAACTAACACAACATTGTAAATCAACTAAAATTCAATTTAAAAAGAGGAAAAAAATAAAGATAGATATAAATAGGGCAATGAAAAAGAGGTATATACATATATCAGACATGTATCTATTTAATACCTTGTGATTTTATATATGTGAATAAAATCGAGTGTGGGTTATAATATGCAGGTTATGAAGTGTTAGATTTGACTGTCCTTCTAGGAGTGGCAAGGGCTTCCCATGTGGCACTAGTGGTAAAGAACCCTCCTGTCAGCTCAGGAGAGGGAAGAGATACGGGATCGATCCCTGGGTTGGGAAGATCCCCTGGAGGAGGGCACAGCAACCCACTCCAGTATTCTTGCTTGGAGAATCCCACAGATAGGGGAGCCTGGCAGGCTGCAGTCCATAGGGTCGCAAACCATTGGACACGACTGAAGCAACCTAGCATGCATGCATGCCGGAGTGGCAAATGCTTCTGAGACTGTGAAGTGGTTTATACCAATGTCAGAATAGCCAGATGTTTTAAATGAAGAGGATTGCAGATGCAGTTAATTTCGCATTGACCAATTGTTCTGATTCTATGTTTTGGTGAAAATAGAGACAGATTGTTTTCTTTTCCTTTCAGGTTGTGAAGCTCTCTGAGATCGTGACCTTAGCCAAGCAAGCCCAGGTGGATGTGAAATTTCAGTTGCCAATCTGATCCGAGAATCCAGTGGGCAACTGAGGAAGTTAAATGTGTTATAATTGTTAAAAATACTGTGTTCCGTATTACTATTGTTCCTTTTCTCTTCAGCATGTGAAGCTTTGTAATTACCACCTGGGCATAAAAACTAAAAGCGTTTGGTCCGCGTTTATTTCTATTCAAAAGGGGCTGTTTGTATAAAGAATGTGTAAGGCAGTTATCTAGTTTGTTCTGTTGCAGCTTTCTTTTTCACTTTTACAGAATATGCCAGTTTATTATTGCAGTATGCCAGTTTATTATTGTTGGGTACAGCATTCTTCATTGATAAAGAGTCTTATGAATAAAATAAATATGAAGATAAAGCTTTATTCTTTAGTGTATTATATCTAATAAACTAGTTTCATCAGTAGAACAATGTATTAAAACAATGTTTTATATAAGAAGTGTTTATCTTCAGCACCAAATACTTAACTAAGTATATCAGTCACTATTTATAAGCAGATCTTTCAAACACTCCCCAGAATATTCTTTTACGTATTTCAGTGAAGTAACTTATGAATTATTTGAACATTGTTTTAATCATTACAAAACTCTTGATAACTGCTAGTCCTCATGATGATCCTGTGTTATTGAGAAGCTGGAAGTTTGTATCAAGTAAAGGTATATTTACTAAGGACTTGGCAGACAAAATTAACAATGTCAATTTAAATTAATAAAGATCTCCCAGTGTGATTTGGATTAATTTTTTTTCCCTTTTTAAGTAAACACAGTAAAAAGTGATGTGTTTATCATTGCACTAAATACCTCTGAGGAACTGATTTGTAGATTATGTACTAGGAATGATACTTGCATATAATAAAGCAATCTAAAGATATTTCACTTGAATTCCACTGTTTATGTGTGTGCCATCTGGTACTCTTCTCCAGAAAAGCCTACACTGTCCTTTGTGTCCCAGTTCATATATGTGTGTGTATGTGTGTTTATGTAGATGTCCATCTTCATTGCATAGGACAGTTGATAATTTAACTATTAACAGGTTAAGTACCATGGGAGGAAATACCAGCCAAGGAGTAGACTTATGTATGTAAACATACTGGTGAATTTGAGAACTTCTACCTATTTCTTGAAATGTGATCACACACACACGAGAGGCAGCATAGCACAATGAGGGAGCACAGAATTTGAAAGTAGACTATGGTTTGAATCTTGCTTCAACTACTTACTAGCTATATAAGCTGGTCAAGTTTCTAAATTTCAGTGTACCTTAATTTCCTTAGCCCCTTTCTCATCCTTGCTAGAATTACTTAGTGGGGAGAGGGAGATAGAGGCAAAGAGAGGAAGGGGGGCAGTTATATAGGGAGAACACATGAAATATACATACATTCAAACCACCTATATCATATGGTCTGTCTTCCCAGCCTGTACATTAAAAGACTAAATCAGAGCCATTGAACCATTTAGAATTGTGATAGTTATAATTAAAAGTC